>NC_087472.1:7032350-12032350 GCF_036321535.1 Camelus dromedarius
TCTCTGAATTTATGGAATTTTTTATTTTTGCTTGTCTTTCAGGGAGATTCTCTCACCTTTAGATCCTAACCCTTCAATTGCTAACTTGGTTCTATTGATTTTTTTGAATTTTAAATAGCTCTTCCTCCCCCCAACTGCTGTTTCTGGTAATCAAAAATCTGATTTTTTATGACTTTGTTTTTGAAGTATAATTGACCTACACTATGTTATAGTTCCTGTTATACAATGTAGTGATTCAATATTCTAAAGAATATTCTAAAGAAGAGGGCAATTGACAGGACCAGAAACATAAGATGATTGTCTATCTAAAATCCAATTTCCCCTCACTGGAAGAAGCATCAAATTGGTAAGGCACTGGATAATCATCCTGTTCTTTTTAGTAAATTTTCCTAAAACTACTTGGGGAGAAATTTTATAAGAAGAAATTCAGTGATTGCTGCTTTATATGACTTGAGGAACTGAGGCTAAAATTATCACAGACAGCAAGGAAAAATTGATTCAGGTTCTCTTCCCCGATATGTCTGAAAATTTTCCAGCATGATGTGAGGCAATCTTCAATGTTATTACTGAGTGAATCATGAAATAAAGCTGAGAGGACATCATTCCTTGATTACAAAAAGCATTGGAGAAATATTAGAAGATATAAAACTGTATGAATGTTACTGTTTATATAAAGTTTGACTACTTTATAATTGTTCAGATTCATGATAGTACTTGAGAAGACGAAAGCCATGAAAGATTATATATCTTGCCCAAGATCACAAAAGTAGTATAATACTAGATGCCAAACCAAAACCTTGTTTCATGACTGCAAGTGTTTTATCCTATACTATGTGGTACATTCTAAACTGCTTTGCAACCAGACAGAAATAAGTCCCAATTCTAAGATTATATTTTATCGCTGTATGGCTGTGGGCACATAACATTAATTTCAGTTCATTCATTTTTAAAAATGGAAAGAAAAATAAACTACTTTGTAGTACTAGGGTGAAGATAACATATGAAGTGCCATCTACAGTTGTTATTATAAATGCTCAAATATTTATTGTTTTAATCAACAACTGTTCATTTAAAACTATGACCCAGGCACAATGCTAGATGTTGAGGCTATAAGGCTGAGCAAGATATATACAGATTCCGTCCCCACAAAACTTAAAACCCAGTGAGAAAGAAGTAATAAAAACAATTACTATGAAGAAAACAAATGGATTACAGTGGTAGAGAATAATGATGGGGGGACATGGCTACTGACGTAGAATGGTTAAAAGTCATAATTGAAATAGTTAATGATGGTAACTATAGGCATGGGACATATTGATCAGTCTAGATTTGAAACCATTACAACTTGAACTAGTATGTTGACAGTGAGGATAGAGAAAAGGTGACAGATGGGAGATAGAAGGTGAGTTTGGGAGTTAGAAGGTGAGGTAGGGAGATAGAACAAACCTGATTTCCTGATGGACTGAAAGTGAGAATGAAGAATAGTTGATGACACAGATTTCTAGCTTTATTAACTGGGTAGATTTTTGAGATCCCTATAAAATGTCCAGCTGGAGAACTTTGAGAAGCCTTTTGGATTTGAATCTAACTCAGTGAAGGGACAGAGGACAGAGGTAACCTTAGGCATCCATTAGCATATAGATGGTATCTGAGGCAAAGGAGATGGATAAGAGCACTTAAGGATAGAGAGAGCACAAAGTATGAAGAGGGCTCAACATGTAGCCCTGGAGCACTTAAATAGTGAGACAGAAAAAAAGAAAAAAGAATCAATGAAAGACAGATGAAGTGTTGTTGAAGTAAAAGAAAAATCTTGAGTATGGTATCACTTTAGCCAAAAGAAGGTCATTTCTAGAGGAGATGGTTCATTGTGTCTCATGATCCTTTAATTATTTTTTTATCACAGTGAAAACAATATTTGAAACTCATATTTATTTTCTTTTTGCCAATGCAGTTGGCTAGCTCCCTTCTTCATGGGCTTCATGTCTATTTGGCCACCAGTTAAGGAAGCAAAAATAGAGCCCACCAAAGATTTCAGAGTGAGTGATATGGGGAAAAGCTTCCATTCCTCCATAAAAATGTCTTCTTTCACTGCATTTTTATTGTGGTAAAAACACATAAATTTACCCTAACAATTTCAATTGTACATTACAGAATAGTTAACTATGCACATTTTTGTACAATACATTGAGAATTTTCATCTTGCATGGCTGAAACTGTGTACCCATTGAACAACAATTTCCTATTTTCCCCTCTCCCAGCCCCAGCGGCCACCATTCTACTTTGTTTTCATGAATTTGACTAGTTTAGATGCCTCATAAATGGATCCATACAGTATTTGTCCTTTTGTGTTTGGCTTATTTCAGTTAGCATAATGGTCTGAAGATTCATCCATGTTGTGGCAAGTGACAAGGTTTTTTAAGGCTGAATACTATCCCAGTGTTGGTATATACACCAAATTTTCCTTATCCATTCACCCACCAGTGTCTGAGCTGTCCGATGTGATCTCTTATTATAGCTTTGATTCTATTTCCTTGATGCTTGGTGATGTTCAGCATATACATGCTTGTTGGCCATTTGTGTATCTTTTTTGGAGACTTGTCTATTCAAGCCCTTTGCCCATCTTTTAACTGAGTTATTTGATTTGCTATTGAGTTGTAGGAGTTCTTTACACATTCTCAATATTAACCTCGGATATATGGTTTGCAAGTATTTTCTCCCATTCCATAGGTTGCCTTTTCACTTTAGAGTTTTTCCTATGCTGAGCAGTTTTTAAGACTGATGTAGTCCCAATTAATCTATTTTTTCTTTTGTTACCTGTGATTTTGGTGTCATATCTAAGTTTTAGTATAGAGTTTTTAATCTAGTAACATTTCACTAAATTTTAATTTTTACCATATTGAAAAATGAGGTCACCTACGTGTGAAATTGACATATTCAGCTTACTTTTCATCTCTATTGAATAATAACAATAAGATTTTAGAGTTCGTGTGCACTATAGGGTTTCAGTAATCCTTGGCCATAAACCCAAGCCTGTCTGGCCTACTCTAGCATACCATATGGTCTGCTTGATTAATGGCCACTCTGATCAATAACATGCATTCTACAATTCAGTGACTTTAGTGATCTACAGGATTTTACTGAGATGAAGGGATCGAGGACTGATTAAAACTGAAGTATGAAAAGTTAACTAGAAATAAAAATCTAAATAAATATCACTTGTAGATGATAGGGTTTGTCTTTCAGCAAATCCAAAGAATAAACTAAAAACTACTAAAACAAAAGTGTTCATCGAGGTGACTGGCTTTTTAACCAGTACACAGAAATCAATAGTTGTTCAACAGAAAAAGATAATCAGGTTAAAAATTAAATAAACTTCCAATTTCTAACAGCCACAAAATGTGAAACACAGAAATAAACTCAGTATGAAATGCACACATGCTGTATGAAGAAAGCTACAAAACTCAGGTAAGGGACATAAAAGACATGAATAGAGTAGCATATTTTGCTCTTGGATAGGGAGATACAACATAGTAATAGTGTCAATTCTTCCAAATTAAACTATAAATTTAAGGCAATAGCAGTTGAAATTTAAACAATTTGGGAACATGACAAAATTAGAGTAAAATTTATGTGGAAAGTAAACATTAGAGATTACCCAGCAAAGCTCTGAGAAAGGACAGTTGATTGGGCATTATCAGCCCTCCCAGGTATTAACATTTATTACAAAGCTGCAATAATGAAGGCAGTATGTTACTGGCTCAAGAGTAGACTGACAGATCGTTGTAACTGAAGGAAGTACAAAAACAGGCTTCCCTACAAGCATAGAGTTATTTTAAAATGGAAACTTTAGGTTTTACCTGAAGTTAAACCTCTTAGAGACTCAAGAAAGACTGAATTAAAATCTAACTTCTTGGTTGGCTAATAGCCCAAAACTTAATTAAGGCAATCCTTAATATTAAATAGCCATCCCTACCAGAGTACTTATAACCCCTCCTCTCTGATAAAATTTATTTCCTTGGGCAGTCTCTCTCTCTTTCTCTCTCTCTCTATCTATAAATCTACATAGTTCCAAGAATATAAAAAGATATATATGTTCAATAACATTTCATGAACACTTTCCTGTTTTTCTATATAACCTTAATAATGAATAATTTAAACAGTTCTATCATCATTCTGGAGTGAATATGATTTTAACCCGGTTTGTTATATATTTAATTTTTGTTCAGTATTTTTATTGTATAAACAGTATGGGGCTGCTTAGTCCATCTTTTCAATTACTGTCTTGTAATATCTTGTGGAAGATACACTTCTAGAAAAAATGTTTTAGTAGATATAAATTGCCTTCTGAAATTTGCAATAACTCTGTTTAACTATGCTTTCATAATGTATTTACTTTTTCCATTTCCATAGTGAAAAGACCTTGGTTATATTTTAATCTAAGTTGCATAAATTGATAGCGATACTGAAGAATTCTGTGTGTATTATATGTATGTGTTTGTATTATATAAATGTACCTCATTTTGTTTTAATTATCTAATTATTCCTTCACCCACATACGCATTTCTTTCTCTATATATCAGAAGTGAAATACAGATCATTCACTATTAAGCCAGAAACTCTAGCCATGTTACATCTGATTGGAAACTTTTCCATTAACCAGTGATGAATCCAATAAAAAATTTTTAACTTAAGTAACTTTATAAAAGTATTACTGGAAATTACAGATTTCCAACAAATATATAAACACCTTCTTTTTTTTTTAGCTCAAATGCAACAAAGCTAAAAGTATCTGAGTGATGAGAATACAGAGGAAAATGGGAAGAGAAAAGGTAGCTTAGGTAAAGGGTTCTCAGGAGTAGATTTGATAGTTTGTCCTTATAACAAGCTGTTTTCTAAAAAAAAAAATGAATTACCAACACTGACTCAAGGAGAAATAGAAAACCATGAGACCTATAATCATTTTGAAAAACTTAATTAGTATTCAAAAGCCTCTAATAAAGCACCAGGTTATTGTTAATGAACATTCTAAAGATGAATAATTCATACAGAAAAGAGTTTAGGGGTAGAGATCCTAAAGAGGTGCCAGACTCATTTTATGACGTCAATTCAATCTCCATACAAAACTAGTTGGGGATAATATAAGAAAGTAAAATCAGAGGCAAATTTTATGCTAATTGAACATTTTTGCAAAAATCTGATATGGAGAATTTATGTAAGTAAGTAACAGTAACATTTCTGTAAGTTTGAGATAGAACAAAGGCTCCTATATTTGATTTATGTATAAATGCCTATCTAATACATGGATTTTAAAACGTGGTTAAGAAGTCACATCCTAGCTTAGGGAAGAGTGGTTAAATCTGGATAGAGATTGAAAGGATCAGGGAGGGTTAATAAAGTAGGTTTCAATTGTGTCTCTACTTTTTTAGTAAATAAAAATCCAAAGCAAAAACTGCACATGTTAAGACTTGTTCAGTGCGAGCTGGGTCACATATACTGTTTATTATTCTTGGAGCTTTTCTAGGAGTTTGAAACCTTTCCTAATGAGAATCGTGAATAGAGACAGATACGTACTTTTGGGCTCCGTAACAGGAGCGACTTAAGTGATCTCTCCTGAACCGACTCCAGTCAGGTTAAGAGGAAGAGAAATTGGAGACAGCAAGTATAAATAATGATTTCAAGGAGTTTAACTGTAAGGGGGAACAGAGCAATGCGGAAATAGCTGGAGGAAGCTATCAGGGTCTCAAGGAAGGTTTTGTAAACATGACCAACATTATAGCGTGTTTTATGCTGATGGAAAATATACAATAATGAGAAATGTAGGCAATTCAAGCTAGGGAAGATTTTCTGGAAATACGTCCTCAACTAGGTGACGGGGAATGGGAGTCACTCTATAGCAGAGAGGCTTAACTGTAGTACCGGGAGCAAAGACAGAGTATTTAGTCTCAGTTACAAGTAGTTTGAACATGCGATAATGATCTTCAGGGCTTGTGGAAGCTGTCTTGTGATTTCTTGTCTTTTCTTGGTGAAGTAGGAGTATGTAGAGGGAAGTGGAATATGAAAAGGTAATAGTGCTCCAGGCAACGTCACAGGCTCACTTGAGGGTAGGTGTTATGACCTTTAAGTGAGAGCCATTGGTATGGTTAGGTGTTTTCTACCAGCCACGTTCAGCTGCCTGAATGTAGGTGGAGGAATAGCCTAAGTTAAACAGGCATTCTGGTTTTTTCCTGGATGGATAGAGAGGAACAAGAAAGATGAGAGTATAAGCAAATGAGTGATTACAATGACGGACGTCAGAATGGAAGCTGAGCAATGAAGGAGATAAAAACATGAGGGGGTGAGGGCAGGGAAGGACAAGAAAAAGGTGGCAGGATCAATGGATTAGAGGTCCCACTGAGGGCTAAATATGGTTAGAAGTGTGTCGTAGAGAGGGTAACTTGAAAAGACAGGGGTCGTTGGTCCAAGGCCGAGATTTATGAAATGGAGTTTATGGAGGGGCTACAGGTACTTGGTAGTGATGCTGTCTAGGACAACACTATGGGAGTGAGTGGCTAAGGTGGGGTAGAGGACAAGATCCTATGGTGATAAAATTAAGAAACTGAGGCCTGGCCATTGGGAGGACCATCCATGGGGATATTTAAGTCAAGTATTATGACAGGAGCAGTGAGAGGCTTCTGGTCCTAGACTAGATGAAATATCCCCATTCCTTCCAGGTCTCCCCTCTTACAGCTAAAAAAATCCCACAACAAAAGGAAAATAGGAAGGCTTTGAAAGGTTGAAAAAAGGAAGATTGCGTAGGGACCTTGGGACTGGAGGAGTGACATGACAGTGTGTCCCCTGGGTTTCCCTATTGTCATCCATGTATCCTGAACACTGCACTTAAGCGCCTTCAACCCAAACCAACAAACGAGCCCAGATAGGATAATTTTTAAAAGCCTCTTCCCCAAAGCCAGAGGACTTGAAAAAGAATGACTTAAGAACAGAAAACCTTTTTGACAATAACCATCTGGCTCCAGCCAAACACCGAGGCAAATACACACCCCCTTCTCCGATTTCAGCTGGCCTAAGCAGGAAGCTGATATTCCCAACGTTTCCCACCTCCCACCCCTACCCCACAGGAACAGCCAGCAAGTGTTCTTGTTCCCCCAGTGGTGCAATATGGGTGAAACCAAGAGGAGATCTGATCTTCTGGCCCATGCTCAGAAGCAGGAGACCATCTAATTGCCCAGCCAAGTTAGTGTAGGTGGGGCTGAGCAGGGAGCTGATCTTCCACCTCTCACCCAGTAGAATTGGGTGCTACTCTGATTGTCAGCAAGCTGAGCCTCAACTCCCACCTAGCGGCAATGAGACATAAGGAGGATGTGCTAGTCAGAACAAGTCAGCGCTTGTCCTCCCGCCTGCCTGTCCCAGGTGTCAGCCGGCTCCAGCAAATAAACGTGCCTCTACTCTCATCGGCAACAAGACTGAACAAGGTGGTATGACTAGGCTGGACACGTGAAGTTACCCCACTGCTGGCGTCAGTGGGGCCCCGTGCAGAACTTCACATCCACACCCAACTGGCAGCAACAGACAGCCTAAAGAATATGCTATGAGGCAGTGCTAGTCAACATTCCCGCATTCCTTCTCCCTCCCCTTGTCCCCGTGGGGAGGAAACTGAGTCCCCACACCCCATCAGCATCAATGAGTTAGGAGGAGGTATTGCAAGGTGGGGCTAACAACCTTTCTCCCCCGCCCCCCCAGTGCAGAGCTGAGCTTACACCACAAAGAAGGAACGAGGCATTGCAAGTTGGTGCCCAATTTCTGTGAAGGGGTCAGCAAGGTCAAGGGTGAGCTGAACTTCCATGCCACCCATGTGTGTTGGGGATGTATGACTCAGGACTCCATTTTTGCTGGAAACATGTTGGTGAGGCTGAGGGGTTGTTGAACCCACGTGCCCACGAAAACCTCGCACTATACCCTAACAGGGGAATTCCCTGCTAAGAGGGAATATTAAATATGATCCATAATATTCTAATCTGACATCTTTGTCTGTTCAGACTGTTATAACAGAATAGCATAGATTAGACAGCTTATAAAAAAAATTACTCACAGTTCTGGAGGCTGGGAAGTCCATGATCAAGGTACCAGCAGATCTGGTGTCTGGTGAGGGTCTGCTTACCCAGTTCATGGATGTCAGTCTTTTTGCTGTGTTCTCACAGGAGGGAAGGGCAAGTGATCTCTCTGGGGTGCTTTAATAAAGGCATATATTCTGTTCATGAGGGCTCTGCCCTATGTCCTAATCACCTCCCAAATGCCTCACTTTCAAATACTGTCACATAGAGGATTAGGTTTCAATGTATGAATTTCCAGGGGATACAAACATTCAGTCTATAGCAATATTCCAAAAGGCCAGGACACAAAAAGAAATTAATCATACCAAGAACCAGGAAAAAGAAATCAACACAAATGAGAAAAAGGGATACAAAACAAATTGCAGCAGAATCAAGTTCAAAGTCAAAAGACAACTGAAAAATCTCCAAGGCTTTGAAAATTAAGCATTTCTAAATAATCCCTGTGTCAAACAGGAATTCTTAGAGAAAACAGAAATACATAGAGCTCAATGATAATGAAAATATAATAGGTCAAATTACACAGGCAGCAACTAACGCAGTGCACAAAGGGCAATTTACAACATGAAATTCTTAGATTGGAAAGGACGAAACACTCAAATCAGTCATTTCCCACATCAGGAAATTAGAAAAGTAAGAGAAAAATAAACCCAGTGCAAGTAGGAGTAAGTAAACAAAAAGAGCAGAAATTAGTAACTTGAAAACAAAGAATACACAAAAATCAACAAAACAAAAAAGTTGGTTCCTCTAAAGTATCAGTGAAATTGAGTTAACCTCTAAAAGAGACCAATAATTTAAAGAGACAAAATTCCAATATCAAGAATGGAAAAAATACGACTACAGATCCTGCAAAGGATAATATAAAGGATAATAAGGGAATGCTATAAACAACTCTACACATGCACATAATATTGGAAACTGCAGAAGGAAAATGGACAAATTCCTTGATAACCACAAACTACTGAAATTCAACCAAGATGAACTAGGCAATTCGACTAGTCTTATAACCATTAAAGAAGTTGAGTTTGCAATTAAAGAACTCCTGCAAAGGAACTCTCCAGGCCCAGATGGTTTACAGGAGAATTCCACCAAATATTTAAAGAGGAATTGACTCCAAATTTACACAGTCCCTTCCAGAAAACTGAAGAAGAATCACCCTCCCAACTCACTTCATGAGGCTAGTGTTATCCTGATACCAAAATCAGACAAAAGCAGAAAGTAAAAAAGAAAAGGAAATGAAAAACCTGTAGGTCATTTTCTCAAACAAAGCTGCAAAATTTGTCAACAAAATACTTGAAAATAGAATCTGGCGAAGAAGAATAATTACCGTGAGCAAGTTGCTTTTATTCTAGGTATGCAAAACTGGTTCAATATTTGAAAAGTCAATTCATGTAATCCACCGTATCAACAAGGTTAAGAAGAAAACCCACATGACCATAGTAATTGACGCAGAACAAACATTTGATAAAATCCAATGCCTGTCATTGCTAAAAAGAAAAAAACAGAAAAAACCTCAGCCAACTAGGAATAGAGGACTTTCTTCATTCTTCCCACACAGCCCCCTACATCTCAGAACCAGCAACAGTGCATTGAATCCTTCCCAGGCTTGGAGTATTTTTGACTTACCCTTCTGCCGCATTTCTCCTGCTGCATCTCTCCTACCTCTTCTGATGCATCTCTCTGACTTTCTTTGACCTCCCCCCTCCTACTTATATCATTGAGCCCACCTGGCTAATCCAGGCTATACTCGTAACCTGTCACCTGATTACTAACCTAATTGCATCTGCAAAGTCCCTTCACAGCAGCACCTATTTTAGTGCTTGAGTGAATAATTAGGTGATGGGAATCTTGGAGAGAGGTTTAGATTTGTGCCTAATATATGGCAATAAATGCCAAATTCAGACAAATCTCTGTATGGACAGGGATAGGAAGTCTTAGTGGATAAATCTGACATAAATTTCTTCCTTTTTTCTATTCCTATATTTACTAAATATTTACTGAATGAATGTATGTACTCAGACTGGGCTAAACGAAAAGGATAAAGAGGTGACTAAGAAACAGATCCTCAAGGATCTGGTAATCTTGTGGCAAATACCAAGAGGTAAAATTTTGTGAATACCAGGAAATGAAAAGTTAGACTGCAGGGAGAGGTGTGTGTTGGGAGGGGTGCTGTGATAGCTTAAGGCTCCTGGACCAGACAATGAAGACGATGAAGAACAAAGTTTACAATCCACCGTTGTCCAGCGCTGGGAGAACTGATGATTTCCACAATCGTTTCAGGACTAAGGCTACATCTAAGAAATGGTAGGCAGGTATAGAAGCCTTAAGGCAGGCTATATGAAGGCTGGATGGAGATCACAGGGATTTCCATATACTTAAACAGTATAGCTCTGTAGGAGAGGCCTTGATGGGAGGTTGGAAAAGGCCCCGTAATATTCCAGGTTTCTGGTCCTCAGTAACCATCCTTGCTGTGTTTCTTATTTGAAATGTAGAAGATAAACATTTGTATTTCAAAAGTAATAATTTTCAAAATTATACTGAGAAATAATATGGCAACAATTGTTGATAGTAAATTTCTTTCTTCCTTCCATCCTTTCTTTCTTCTTTTAACTTTTGAAGGAAAATGGGGAAGTTGAAGGTTAGGTAACATTTTGTTATACAAACAAAACAAATCATTTCCCTATGACCTCCTGGCACTTATGTAAGCGTCCATCATTTATGGGAACCACTGCAGTGCCCCGTTTTACACAGTTCACACTACTGGGGTTCTGTTTTTCCTCCTAAGATAAAATCTTCCTCAATAATCACTTTCCTTTTTATTTTTAACTTCCCTTAGGAGGAACAGCTTGGGGTAAGGAGACATTTCACTGTGATGCCAAGTGAAAGGCTCCTGAAGGAAACAGTGGGAGTGACCATTTTGACATTGACCATCCTGGGTTAAAATAAGTTTTGATATGAAAAAAAAAAAAATGGCCCATGAAAATAAGATCCAGGCCAGCACCAATCATTCTGGTGCCAACTCGGGAAACCATCGTACTTAGTGCACATATAATCTAACTGGCGAGACACAAAAGATGCTAGAGAGGTTGTTTTAGGGATAGTGTATGTCATGATGACTTTCAAAATAATTTAAGGCTCATTCACACTTAAACAGTACAAAATGAGACAAGATGAGACAGAGATAATCTTAATACTCAGTTTAAGTTTTATCTCTTCCAGGAAGTCTTCCCTGACCCTGCCCTCTTTGAGCTCTTACAGCTGCGTTAGGCGCCTCTTCCTCTGTCTTACCCTAAGGTTCTGTGCTTCTCTGTAGGGATGCGTGCATCTCCTGAAGGTTGGAAACTGCTAATGGTTTAAGATGGGCTTCAGCTTCAGGGGATGCTACTTATTTTGTGGCAGGTCAACAGACCTTGCTAAATGCTTGGCATAGACTAAGTACTTAATAAATAGCTGCTCACAGTTATAAGGTGGGCACAGAAATAGGACCTGAGTTTCTTGATAGTAAAGGAAATAAAGGTGCCATAATGAATTACGAAATTTGAGGACCCTTTTCTGTTTATTTTTATTTGATCTTTCAGGAACAGACACACAGGGAATCACATCCTCTTTTTTGAAACACTTTCCTCTCTCAACTTCTTTGACAATGTACTGCCTTCGTTTCTCTCCCTACCTCACTGGCTACTCTTTTTCAGTGTCTATTATTTTTTTTCCTCCTTATAACAGTTGGAATTCCTCTCAACTCTACCCTGGGCCACGTTTCCCTCTCTCTATGTTTTTTTTTTTTTCCCATAAGTGATCTCATTTATTCCCATGGCTTTAAGAATCAGTTATGTTCACAAATCTCAAAGGTATATGTATAGTCCACAACTCTCTTTTGAATTTCAGACTCAAACACTCCATTGTCTACATGTATCTCTAAAAGAATGTCTAATATTTATCTCAAAAGTAACATTCAACAATCAACATGGGACTGCTTATTTCTTTTTCATCCTCCCAAGTCTTTTCTCCATCACCCCAATCTTCTCAATAATGGCAGCCTTGAGGATGCTCCTCCCAGACATCTAAAATTACAAGAAGTGTAATTGAACAAGTGCTCAGATGTTGAGCTCTGAAATCCATCCACATATTTGTGCAGAGGCTACATTTTTTCACAGACTACTCCCAGCCAATGACTGAGGGCAGCAGGGATATTAAAGAAGGCATATTTACTCCTCTGATTGATGACTTTGGCTTAAGGATTCCCTGATGACCTTGCTGACCCTTCCCTAGACTACACTGGGAAGTCAGTGCTTCCACTCAAACTTCTTTCCTTCCTTCTTTCCTCTGTTCCAGGTCAAACCTACACTAATACCTCTCAGCCTTTCTTAGCTCCCTCCTTATTTCCTCTCACACGTGTTTACCCTAATAAAATCCATGTGTGTTTAATGCTATCTTGGAGTCTGATTTTTAGAGGACCCAGATTAATAAAAAGTGGTACCAAAAATAGGGTGGTCTGAGAAGCAGGCAATAAGATGGGGTCTTGGTATTGGCTTAGCCATTGCCCAGCAGATGAAAAGGTGGGGCCTGTTGGTAGGTAAGGCACTGGTAGTCCCTAGCACAAGCTGATGACTCAGTTACTAAAGATTTTTCAGCAGGCGATCTGGGAAAAGACAACAGTGGAGGAGACTTTTGTGTCAGTGTAACAAGGTAGGCATTTGAAGAATATGGGGAGTACAATGCCCACAAGATAGCAGTTGGCTAGTTAATGTTAAGTTGTATCTATACACTGCAGAAGGATAGTGAGAGACTGAAAGATATTAACAAGCACCTTATAGCTCAGAGTGAGAGCCAGAGGCCTTTGCTGATACGTGGTAGTGTATAAAGCGGCCCTTGTCACCTATAGTAAAGAGCAGACAGCTGAACAACAGGTTGAAGACCCAAGTGTGAGTGGACCAGAGATCCAGGGATGCTTCAGTGTTTAGCCAAAGAAGGTCAGTTATGCAAAGGTCAGAGCCCTGGAGTCTCGATACATGGTATGAAGACATACCCTGAGGATGCTGGCTCTGCAACTGCTTGATGCCTAGGACTTCTAGGCTTGCAAAGGCAGCTCACACCTTCTCTTAAAAGACCTGGTACTTCTGCCATATTGCAAGATTCACAAAGCAACCAGTAACTCCCTCAGGATCTGCCCCCCTGCCTCTCTTGCCTGCTGGTCTCATAACTAGACTTAAATCCCAGTATAACCTGACTAGGGATATGCCAGTCCTATAAGGAAGAGAAGATATATATGTGAAGAATTATAATAATTAGCTGGTAAGTACTGGCAGGGGCCAGGATCATATGCTTAAAATTGGATTTTGAAGGTACTTGATCAAGGGGGCCAGAATGTGAGACTGGCTAGGCAATAATTTATTAACTTGAGGACACTTAATTGGACCCAGGACACCCTAGCCGAATCCTGGAGAATGAAGCAAATTTGCTGTTGGGGTGGCTATCAGAAGCCAGAAAAAAGCTATGGTCAATACTCAATGGAAATAGCTGATTAGCACTGGAAAATAGTAGAGGAAGGGGAAAAAAGACCATTAGAACTGGGCACTTGTACCTGGAATACCAGAGTCTTATGATCCAGTGAAGGCCCAAGTGGACATACTGTTCACCAAGGCCATCAGGAATGTGCTGGTGAGAGGGACTTCAGCATCACTAAGGAGTTCAACTTTGTTTTCTTCTACAGGTCAGGAATGATGGTAGAAAAGGCATTCAACAAGCTGAGCTCATTAATATCCACGAGGATGATAGGGCCTCAAAATAACAGAGACCAGCTCACAGCACTTAAATGCCAGAACCCATAATACCACAAACACCATGATGACCAACAAGTTCTGAGAAGCAACCAAGGGTGCTTGACCCACAAGGAGTCGTAGAAATAAGTTGAGCATGGCATCCCTAGAGGTAAAGTAGATAAGCAACTAGCAAATGTGCTATTTAACATCTATAAGTTAAAATAAAAAGAAAATAATAAGATGGAAAAACAAGAGGCTGTGGGTGGTTGACTCAATAAAAAGTCATGATCTCTTGCTTAGACCTGAATCAATTTTCAGATCTGGAATCCAATGACTGAAAAGATGGACAAATCCATAGGAAGAAGACCCCTTAAACACCATGGCTTGTATATTCCATGACAATTTTTAAAGTCTTTCACCCAAAGGACCTAGGGTCATTGACTTAGGTGACTGTACAGTAAGGAAAGGACTTTTTAGGACTATTTTTAGGACTGTTTCTTAGGACTATTTTTAGGACTATTAATGACAGTCGACATGGATACACAGAGACCCACAGTGTCATCACACTCTCCTCCCCCAGTAGACTGGTAACTTAGAAGTCAAGTAATGAATGGAGTACTGGCTAAAGTGTGGCTCACATTGGGCTCATTGGGTCTACAAACATATTCAGTGGTCATTTTTCCAGTCCCCACATACACAATTGAAATTGATAGACTTGTAAGTCTGAGTAAGCCCCACAGTGGGGCACTGGTCTGTGAAGTAAGGGCTATCATATTAGGGAAGACCAAATAGAAACCCCTGAAATCACCTGAAAATGGTACTAAAGCAAAACAATATCTTATCATTGTAAGGGAGGGTATGGTTGAGATCAGTGTCACCATTAAAGATCTAAAGGATACAGAAATGATACTCTTTATATTTCTATTTAATTTTCCAACTTGGACCCTGTAGAAAATGGATGGATCCTGAAGAATGACTGTCTGAAGAAATCTGGACCATCTGGACATCTCATACCCAAAAGAGTTGCACCAAAGGTCTTCCTTGGCTTGTCGCTATGGACATATAAAGACTCCCGCATGACTGACTGGAAGAAGAGGAAAACTCTGAACTTGTTTTATGGATGAGTCAGCATGCTATGGGAATGCAGAGCAAAAATGGACAGTGGCTGCATTATAGCCACATTCAGGGCTAATCTTATAAGATAGTGGAGAACAAAATCTTCTCGTGGTAAGAGCTGCAAGTAGTGTACCTGGTTATCTACTTTGTGCAGAGGGAGAAGGGGCCTAAGGTGAGAATACATAGGTTCCTTGGTAGTGGTCAATGGCCTGGCCTTCTTATCTGGGCCTTTGGAAGACAAAGACTAGAAGTTAAGACAAAGACGTCTAAGGAAGAGGCATGTGATAGACATATGGGAGTGGGCATGAAGTGTGAAAACTTATATTGCATATTAATGCTCAGGAGAAAGTATTCATCAGAAAGACACACCGAAAACCACGTTGATGCAATGACTTGGGGTCAGTTGACCTTACCAGCCTTTCTCATCAGCCATCCCAGAAGTTGTATAATGGGCATATGAGTGGAGTGCCACAGTGGCAGAGGTGGTGGCTACATGTGGGCCCAACAGCATGGACTTCCACTGACATAGCCATTGTTATCTCTGAATGTCCAACTTGTCAGCAATGTAGACATCATTCTACATGGAGACCAATTGGCCACATGGTGGCAATTTGACTACATTGGGCCTGTCCATCCTGGAAGGGCCAGCATTTCATTTTCACAGGAATAGGCACTTATCCAGACACGAGTTTGCCTTTCCTTCTTATAGAAACTTAGCCACCCTCTGTGCACTTGTGGAATTCCAGGTCCATAGGCCTGGTATCCCACACAACATAGCATCTAACCAGAGTGTCCACTCCACAGAAAAGGAGTGGGTCCATGACCAGAGGCTCAACTGACCATATCACACACTGTACCATCCGGAAACAGCTGGCTGCTTAGAATGCTGGAACTACTTCTAAAGATGCAATTGAAGTCCCAGATCAAAAGAAATACTCTGAAATGATGGGACACCATCCTTTGAAAAGCAATATATTAGAGTGCATTTTCTAAATCAGAGGTCTCTCTATGGCACTGTGTCTCCCTTAGGAAGGTACATGTATCTGGAAACCAAGGGTTGGCATCAAGATTGGCCCCACACTGCCACTCTCAGTGACCCAATGGGGAATTTTTTGCTTCCTATCCTCATAATTCAGGTCTCTGTGGGGTTTAGTTCACAAAGGGGCTTGCCAGGGGACATAAGTAACAGCAAGCTATGGCTGCCACCAGGGTCCTTTGTATTCCTGATGTGCAAGGACCGGCAGGTGAGAAGAGGAGTCACCATGCTGGCATATATAACTGGTCCCAATCATCAGGCTAAGGGAAGTCTTCTTCTTTTCTGCTGGGGCCGAGAGGATTATGTGTGGATCCCAAGTGGTCTGGTGTTTCTTGGCACTCTCTTGCCCCATTGTAACTGTGAATACACAAATGCAGCGACCCGAGTCTCAGGTCTCAGAGTACTCAGGAATGAAAGTTTGGGTCGCACCACCAGGTATGACACCAAGACCTGCTGAAAAGATAGCTCAGGGCAACTTGTCCCCCAACCCTACCAAATCTGGCTCTAATTAATTCCAATCCATCAACAGGCACTGTGGGATTTCCCTCCAGAAATATTTTAAAAAATCCATCTACTTCTCTCATTTCCACTTTTACACCTTAGTCTAAAGCCATAATCATACCACATTTGGGTCACCACAAGAGCCCCTTAGTCTCCTTTCTTTTATCCTGCTACAATTCACCCACCCTACAATTGTCAAAGTGAATTAAAAATAACAAATCAAATTCCTTCTATGTGTTTAAAAACTTCCAGTACTTCCTGACCAATTTTAACATAAAACTCTAATTCCGAACATACACTACAAGCTACTGCATGAGCTGGCCCTTACTCTCTTTCCAGCCACATCTGTACACTCTTTACCATAGCTCATCAACCACACCAGCCTTGAATTTCTCCATAGTGTTAGAACAGGCAATCACTTTCTTGCCTCAGCGTCTTTGCACCAGCAGTTCTTTTTGGATCTTGAGTGGTAGACTTCCATTTGTCATTCTGTTCTTGGTACAAATTCCACACACTTACTGATGCCTTTCCTGGACACCCAGAGTAAAGTACGAAAGTAGGTTTCTCCTTCCTCCCTAACTCATGGCCATTCTCTCTGAATACTTTTTCATTATTCGCTCATTCTTGTGGTTTTTTTGTTTGTTTGTTTTTGCTTATTCTCCATCTCCTCAAACAGCCTTTAAAAGTGATTATTTCAAGAATCAATTGTGCCTTGTTTACTTTTAAACGCCCAGTGTCAAATAGGGTACAAGGCACATGGAAGATGCTCAAAAAATATTTTTCTTCCAGTTTTCAGATATAATTGAACTACAGTGCTGTATAAGTTTAAAGTGGACAGCATAATGATTTCACTTACATCATGAAATGATGACCACAATAAGTTTAGTGAACATCCATCATCTCAGACAGATAAAACATTAAAGAAATAGAAAAAAAAATTTTTTTTGTAATGAGAACTCTTAGGATTTACTCTCTTAAAATTTTTCATATATAATGTACAGCAGTGTTAATTATATTTTTATTTAATGTGATATTTTTATTTAATGAATTTATCACTGTGTAACAAGAGAAATTTGCCTGAACAAAACCACTTTACCTAAAAAAGGTAATATTATGTCATGTGGATTTAATTTTGATAAAGGAAATAGGAGAATATCAATAGATAGTAGTTCAACTATGAATTTATAAGAGATATTATATTTTTATCCTCCATAGAGGCAGTAAATCCACAATTCACAAAACATTTTCATGGATAAAGTGACAGAAGGGTATATGGAAAAAATAAAGACAGACGTATAATGATCCAGGAATCCATTCCTTTATGAGCATCCAATTAAATTTTATATTATCTACATGTGTGATTATAAAAATTACATAAGCTCATTATTGATCCATCAGAATATATATTTACACTACCAGAAGTAACAACTTTTCCATGCAGAGTCACTATTTTCCAGTCTTCTTTTTAGAGTAAACTGGGTATCCAGTTCTATATTCTGCATCATTCCCATATACATTATATAATCAACATTTCCCATACTTTTTCAAATAAAAGTGAAAGGCTTGCATTGTATACGATCACATAAGTGTGCTATAATATATTTTATCCCATTCCCCTATAGTTAAATATTTAAATGTTTCTGTTTTTTTCTTATTATACAATAACTCTCAGAGGACCATTATCATTTATTAATGTACATCTATATTTTTGATTATTTCCTTATAATGTAGTCCCCAAAGTGTAATTTCTATGTCACAATGCTTGTGAAGTTTTGAAAGTTGCTATAGATTGCTGTTTCTTTCCATAAGTTTGTAAAATGTGTACTAATTTATAGTTCCACCAACAATATTTGGTATTTGTTTCATAATACCTTGTCATCCTTGAGCATCATTATTTAGTATCTTTTATAGATAACAAATGGTATATCATTACTATTTAATTTTGTATTTCTTTGATTGTAATTTTCAATGTTTATTTTCTAATTTTAACTTCTAATTTTTGATGTATATGGCCATGATTTTTGTTTAGTTCCTACTTTTTATTTTTTTAAACATTTTTTTATTGAGTTATAGTCATTTTACAATGTTGTGTCAAATTCCAGTGTAGAGCACAATTTTTCAGTTATACATGAACATACATATATTCATTGTTAGTTCCTCCTTTTTAAATCAGCATCTCAGTTTTCTTATCAATATCTAAATAGTTTTAATTATAAAATAATAGATACCTTTAAAATTTCCAACCAACTACTATATAAAGGAAAAATCTTCTTTCCCTGTATGTATCTACTGCTAAAACTTTTGATGATATCCATTTTATTTTATTTCATAGAACACTGTTTCAGCAATAATCAACATTGAAATGACAAGCCAGGGTTCTCATTGCAGACTCCACCATATCTTTTTGTGTGACCTTGAAAATGTAGACAACAGATTTTATTCTAATGCAAAGACAGCAGGTGCCCACCCATTCATCCATTCACTCATTTATTCATTCTTAACTCTATTATTTTAATGAGTACCCCATGGGGAGAACTTGGAAATTTTCCATCACTACCTCTCTCCCAAAGCTGCTGGATGCCTGAAATTTAACCATTAGAGAATCATTTTAGAGCTTATTGATCTGGGGCAGAGCTATCAAGAGGTTCAACTGCAAAAAGTCAAGCAACAGGCAAATAGCTGCCTCCTTCTATCCATCCCATCCCTTCCTCCACTCCCCTCTAACACACCAAGCAGGGCTTTGGGGAAAGTTCTTTTCGTAGGTTTTCTCATCCTTTCTTCTCACTTCACAGCTTTTGATTTATATTGGGAGGATCATGGTGAGGTTTCATGAGATTTATTTTAGGATAAAAGAGGGTTGCTTTCCTGACCAGCTGTAGGTAAGAAACTCAGGGTATAATTTATGTCATGCCTGGTCACCCCAGGAAGTATTGTGGTAGGAGTCCCATTATCTTTCTCCATTGACTAGGAGTATCTTCCTCTTCTGGGTTTTAGGTGGATTCGGGGCCTGGATGTGTCTGTCTCAGGGCAAGGACTTGGGTGACAGGATCTGATGGAGCCTGGGTTAGAATGAGGGAAATGACTGAGTTATACAAGTGCAGGATTGGATCCTGTATTTATTTAAAATTTTGTCCATCATAGAATTTTCATTGATTTAGAAATTTTAAAATGTTACATCAAGATAATGTGCATCTTGGTTTACTGAGTTTTTTGATGGCCTCTAAAATTTTATGCCCTGGTTGAATACCTCAGTTACCTTATCCTAATCCTGGCCCTGATTTTATTTCCCAGTGATGGAGGGGGCTTCTTATCAACTGCAAGCTCCTCTAGTTCCTTTAATATTAACCAAAGCTGGATGATTCTCAAATCCATACCCAGCTGTCACTATTGGAGAAAGTTTTGGCTTCCTTTCATATCCGTCTCCTCCAGCACTGTGTGTATTCCACATGTTTGAGTCTATGACCTGGTCTGTCTATATCCTGTGACAACCCAGCAATTATTCCTCATTTGGCATTAATCTTGGCAGAACAATAAAACAATAGCAAAAGGTACCATGCACTTTGGAGACCTCTACAGACTTCTTTGGTTTAGGAATTTAGAATAGGTGGGGTTGGGGATGGTGGGGAGCAGGACGTATTTCTTCAAGGCTCTGAAGCAGCAGGGGGTTCTTAGCCCTGACTACATATGGCAATTGCCTGAAGAGCTTTCAAAAATACCTACATCTAGGTTCTACCCACAGCTGTTTGTTCAGTTGGTCTGGGATAGAGCTGAAACATTGGTTTTTTTTTTCTTAAAGCTCCTCAGATGATATTAATGTGTAACCAAACTCAAAAATCACTGGTCTTTCATTACTCAGGGGCCAGCTGACATTCACTCTGAGGGGTGTGGGAAGCAGATTATTATGGATCTGAAGAATTAAGTGAGAAGTTTCTAAGGGTTTTGCTGAAGAAAAATCTTTGACATCCGAAACTGGTAGCAATGAGTGGGAGAGTGGGGAGAAAGTTTCAATATTACCATAAGACCTGGACAGTGCTATGTCCCAATAATATTCATTATTGATGCTGGGAGCTAAATGCTCTTTTTTCCCACTGAGTGCCCAAATTTCTGTTGAGGTTTTTTTTTTTTTTTTTTTTTTTTTTTTGAGGTATAAGCCTGGTCTGTATTTATAATCAGATTCGAAGCTAAAGAATCTCATCAACTGAGTTTCTAAATACATTCTAAACATTTACCAAGGAGCCTCTTCCAAAATATGTCTTCTCTTTGGGGCATACCTGTTAGGTATTTTGGTGTGTGTTATGAGTACCTTGAGAGACATGTTTCTTCTGCAAGTTTTAGGCTAGAGTGTGAAATTTCTAGTAAACATCAATCTCAATTTCAAAGCCATCACCTCTTACCTTCAGAAAATCCCCTCCATTTTAGAGTTGGAAATAAGAGAGCACCGATGTGGAGAGGGGCTGATATTGCTTCTCAGGTCGTCAGTGACCATAATGACGTGAAGAAGCTGGAATAGTTTCTGTCTTCATTACCCTAACAGGACTTTGAGGACTATTAGGGTAATGAAGATTAATAGTTCCATTAGTCTTTCACTTTTGTGCTAAACCAAAGCCACAGATCACTGAGGAGCCAAAGGTATTCCAAATATTATGTAATTATCATTGACTGAGAACAAGAAGGCACTGCATTGGTTCCTTGCAATACTTTGGTTTCAGTCTTTGCTGGGTAACCAGAACTTTCTGTTGTCCAGATTATACTGCAGAAAATGATCACCATATTGTCTTCTATTCTGAGGTTTATTAGAAGCAGCTCTTGTTCTGTTGAGATGTCTTGAGAGTGATAGGGAGATGGAATACCAGAACTGTTTCTCTCTCCTACATTTTAAAATTCTTGATAGAATAATTTTCTGAAACATTGCACCAAGGTCAAAGGACTTGTACTAGGAGATTATGAGTCATGGTAATTACCTACAGAAATACCGTTGCAGTATATTTTTTGTCTTGTTTCACAACGGCATAATGAGAGTTTACCTTGCACTTCCACTAAACTGCTTCATGAATTTAGGGAGGTCACTTCCCTTTGGGGGCCTCAGTTTTTATGTCAACAGACTGCAGTTGAACTGTATGATCTCCAAGCTCCCATTCAACTCAAATATTCTATACTTGGTGATATCTGACTAAAATTGGGTGAATTAATGCATGCAGTTTTTACTTTGTATCTTGGAAGACAATGTTTCTGACACCAAATTCAGCATATCAATGCTGTAATGTCACTATCTTTATACTTTTTAAACTTTATTTTTTCTAAAGCGCTTAAAGCACTTTGACATTCCCTAGACTTTATTATGTCTGAAGCTGAGTCCCAGCTTTATTTCATTAATTCTTACCATGTTCGTTTGAGCAAAGGTGATAGGAAGGTTATCATCCTTGCTTCACAGGGGAAAAAACAATGCAAGTTAAATTAAATTCCTCAAGGCATTGAGGGAAAAAAGGAAAATAAGGACTAGGACTGAGCCAGCATGGTGAAGGAAAGAGGGAAAGAAAAAGAGACTGCTGGTACCTGAAACTGGGTATAGGCTGTGGGGACAGACCTATATTGTGCCTGTTGCCAGGGAGCTACTTGAAAGTAAGAGTAATAGGCAGTCGTGGTCAGATTGATGATGATTCTGTCTACGCAGCCCAGATTAGAACTTTTCTAAGAATTAGATGCTAAAGATGAAGGTGGACCTAATAAGTTTTCTAACCTAGTGTTTTACCCAATACCTAACTTTCCTCTAAGAGCACAATTGTTGCTAAGTCTTACAGGGCTTGGGATTCTATATGCATTATCTCAGTTAAATATTCTTGGGAAGGTACTATTATTATGTCCATTACATAGCTAAAGAAGCTTGAATCTTGGTCCAGGTCATACAACGTTTACCTGAATCTAGATTTGGCCCACTCAAATCTGCACTTTACAAAACTGTACGCTAATGCTTCTCCAATACGGGTATTCAAACAGTTTATAGTAATATCATTTTTGGCTACGTTCTATATTGCTATACAAATATACCTTTCAATTTCCTCTTGAAAATTTTGAGACCTCTATCACTCAGTCTATTTAGAAAAACTCTTTTTTTCTTTCTATGAAAAAAAAGCAGTGATATAAAAAAAATACAAACAAATGGTATGCAATGTCTCAGAACTCTACTGCAAATCATTTCAACAAGTATGTAGGAAGGCCTCGTTTGTACCAGAGGATATACAGAGGAATATTAATATGGAGATAAATAATTCCAGTTTCTATCCTTAAAGAATGTACAGTAATTGAAATAGGCCCATTTCTTCAGCACAGGAACATGGGTGGCTGTGTTAAATCCCACTCGTCTGGGGTGATGGCATGGAAGCTGTACCTTCATGTCTTTTCTGTCTAACTTAGGGATACTATGAAAGATACCTACAGAGCAGCTGCCTTCTGTGGATGCTTTTCTTGGGTAGCCTTCACTGGTTGTTTCCCCAGGGCCACAACCACTTTTAGTGACGGTTGTGGAGACAACATGGTATAAATAATCAGTTGGCAAAGCACTGTATCAGTGCAGAGGGAGGACTATGTATTTATTTATTTATTCCAGACATATAAAACAATAGTAGAAAAGGCTGAGTCTTCAATAGTATATAGAATTAAAGTTGGCAAGAAGTGGCTATTGGTGGGGAGAAAAGTACAGGTGGAGAGACCAAAGCAATTCTGTGTAAAGCGATACGATGAGAGCAGATTTTTTAAGTTGTGGAAAGTCATGAAAAGGCACTTAAATTTTGATATGAACAAAATGGAAAGACATTAATTATTGCAGTTCTGAAGGCTGGGATCAGTGCATAGATAGTCGTTTTCTATAACCCAGTGGTTTCCAAAATGTGGTTTATGGAGCACTTAAGTTTTATAGCGTTCTCTCATTAGCCACCCCTGTAATGTTAATACTTATAAAGTCAGTTCTATCTATGCTTAAAATAATGTACACATGGAGCTAACAGTATTTCATAGCAAAACACACACAACAGTTTGATAAAAAGGAAAGATAAATTATTCAAAAGTTATAGAAATTAAAAGCTTCTTATGCAGTTTACTTAAACTTTAAATAATTTTTAAAAGCATGAACTATGGATGTCAAGTAATATTTCCATCATTGCCTAAAGGTATATTCTAAAGAGTTGCAAAGCATTCTTTGTTTCAGAAGTCTGTGGCAACAGACAAGGTTGATATCTAACTGAATAATTCATCAGCTAAACTTTGCACATAGCCATTAGCAGTGATTCTGATGAGGATGCATATAGAGAACTTGTTCAAATGTTTCTCCTAATTTTAGCATTGAACTTGAACTGTTCCTGATTCAAATTTCACATTTTGTCAGGAGATTCAATCTCCTCATTAAAAAAATTTAAGAAGGGGCAAGGGCATAGCTCAGTGGTAGAGCACATGCCTAGCATGCCTGAAGTCTTGGGTTCGGTCCTGGGTTCAATCTCCAGTAGTTCCATTAGAAAAATGAATAAGCCTAATGACCTCCCCCTTCCAAAAAAAGATGAAAAAAATGGAAAAAAAATCTAAGGAGTATTCATACACTTGAGAAGAATTCCAATATTTCTTTTTCCATAAGAAATATGCATAGATTAAAAATGTTTGGTACTATACATTTAACATAAATTTATCAGATCCTTTTTGTAAAAGTACATCTTGAATCCCCAAATTTTAATATCTAATTTTTGGCCCATAGAAACAGCTTAAGAAATATGTACTGAATATTTATCGTTTTACAACTCTTTGCCTAAATCCAGCCTCAGTCTTCTCCATACAATATTTTTTAGAAGCACAGAAATAAGAACTATTGATTTCTTTATTTTTAGATGAAAGTATTAAGGCTCCAAGAGTTTCAATGATTATCCTAAATTCACATGAATAATTTAGTGTTAGAACCAGCATAGCATGCAGTTTACCAAATCCAAATTCAATGCTCTTATGCCAAATCAGAATGCATTATGTGATTCATATTAGCAGTTCTTCAAAAATATTTTGTGGCATTATACAATAGAAGCTACATGTAAACAAAAGTCATAACTGAAATAAAAAAGAATGAGATATTAAATATGCTTGAAGTCATAAATTAATCCTGTGGTCAATAATTTACTATGAATCTAAATTTCCTTGCAGCAAAGTAAAAAGTCATGTAATTTTCATCATTTACCAAATAGAAAAATGTAAGTAATGTGATATCATGTCACAACCATGTTAGAAACTCTCCCAATGGCTTTCCATTGCACTCACCGATAATTCAGACTTCACATGTAGCCTACAAGGCACAACATCCTCCAGCCCCCATTTTTTTTCTAATCTCAACTATTACTTTCCCCAATGTTAACTACATTTTAATCTCTCTGTTCTTTCAATATGCCACACTTATTCCCATCTTCAGGTCTTTAGATTCACTATTCAATCCACTGGCAATACTATTCACCCAGATATTCATATAACTAGCTCTTTTTTATTATTCAGGTCATAAGTCTTAGCTTCTCATTATTGCAGTCTCAAAGAAATCATAATTGACTATCCTATCTAAATTAATCATTTCCCCAGCTAATCCCTGATTAATTACCACAGTCAATTTTCTTCCTAGCACTCTCTGAAGTTTTCATATTTCACTTTAAAAAAATATGTGTTTATTTCTCTTCCCCTCCAACTAGAATGAAAATTTCACAAGAGCCAGATACTCATGTATCTTTTTTTATCCACTGTTGAATCTCCAGCACCAAGGATAGAGCCAATTGGGCACTCAATTGTAAACGAATAAACTCATTGAGAGAGATGAACTTTTCTTAAAACTTAATCCTAAAATCTCATAAATTCTTTAAAAAAAGACTTTGAAAACATGATGTGATATGGCTTTAGCATCTACATTTAGAATATGCAGCCAGTATAGATGGGGTAGTATCAAGAGAGCGTTCATGGCATAACTTTGAGTAAACTAATATGTAATTGAAAGCCAACAAAATAAGAGCTTTGAAGGAAACTAACAGAAAATGTGTAGAGACAGAAAACAAAACAAAACAAAACAGCAAGGTTAGTGTTACAAAATCAAAGTGACAGGAATATTTTTAAAGCAGGTTATGAATAGTGTAAATGTGTGAAAAGTATTCATTGAATTTTTCAACAAAAATGCTAGTGGTAACCTTGGCAAAATCAAATTCAGGGGAGTGGCAGTGGTGATGATGAAAGTCAGATTGCAGTGGATACATGGGAAAATGTAACATGGGATTTCAACATGAAAAATAGATAGCATGATTTTGTGCTAGAGTTTTTCAGGGTATATTTGTACTTATCAGATTTGACCTCCTAAAGAATTTCAATTTAGCTCTGCTCAAGCATCTGTATTAAAGGAGCACTGCCTTCCGATGAGATAGTGAATTGGATATTTGCCAATATATTGGACTTTTTTCCTTCCAGGCAGGCTTTTAAATATTCGGATACTTACATATTGTATACCTTAGATCTTCTCTTCTATAGGCTAAATATTTATAGATTCTCCAACCATTCCCACTTGTAATCTGGTTTCAGACATTTTACCTGCATCCATGTTAGCCTTTGACCACTGTAGTTTGTCAGTGTCATCTTACAAAATGATTTCTAGAAATGCTTAAGAACATCATTCACCTTTCCAAATATTTGTAATAGTTACCCACTGCCCCATTCATTCTGACTTGTAAGACCTTTAACATTAACTTTAGCAGACATTCTTAGTCATTATTTCCCTTTCCCCTCCATTATTTATAATACACAGTCTAGAGCAGGGGTCTGCAATCTGTTTCTGTAAAGGGCCAGATAGTAAATAGGTTTTCTTTGCAGACCATATGGTCTCTGTTGCAACTACTCCATATGTTATAAATAATACAGCAGATAATATCTATACAATAAACAATACATTAGTGAATGAATGGCTGTGTTCTAATCACACTTTACTGGAGAAAAAAAAAAGCCAGCAGGCTGAATTTGGTTCACAAGCTATAGTTTGCCAACCGGTGATCTAGACAAACAAACTACCTTGACATTCTTTGGCATACCTAAGTTACTTCTGTGGATTTGTTCACGCTTCCCCTGCCCCAACATTAGTTAAAGTAAAGGCTATGCTGATGTAACCAACAGACTCAAATACAGCAGTTTACATGAGAGGAGAGGTTTTTCCTTCTTACATATCAGTCTGGCATGAGTGGAACAGATTGGTTCACAGCTCTGTTCTATAAGATCACTCAGTACATGGGCTTCTTCTTGCTAAATGTAGCGAGCACTTGTTAACGAAGAGTAATGCACTGACACTAGCACTCTTTCTCTTGATGATCACTTCCCCTAGATATATAGGCTTATATAGCTTTGTTTTAACTTATAAAGCATTGAAAAAGATAGTTTTGCCAAATTTTTTGACTCTGCATAACATGGAAGTCCACTTTCCTAGCCTGGTACATCTTTTCCTATCCATGAAGCCAATGAATTATATATATATATACACACACACACACACACATATATATATATAGCTACAGTAGACCCTCTCTTCTGATACAAATTTCTACATTAGAGTACAGTAGTGTGTGTTAAGTAAATCAGAACATGTGAAAAAAGAACCCACAACTTAACATATTAAAGGTTCATTTTTCATTCATTTAACTGTCCAGGGTGGTTTTGGGTTGTTGAGAGAGACTGCTCCACAGTCATTAACAGACCCACTCTGCCAAATTCAATGCGTAGCTTCAATGTGAATCTGGGTGGTTGTTGTAAGTTTGCTGGACAAGGAAAAGAACAAGGAAGAACTCATGTAAAAATTTTTTATGGTCCAGGACATTATTTTCCCTAATGTTACATTGGCTATAACTCTGTCATATGGCCATACCTAACTGCAAGTGTGGCTGGGAAATGTAGTTCAGCTATGTGCCTAGGAGGAAAACAAAAATAAATTATGATAAACAGTCTGCAGTTTCTGTACACCATCTGTCAAGACTCAGCAGTATTGCTTCATTCATGTTTTCTTCTCTTAGTCCTCTTTTGTATAAATCGCCACAGTTTTGTTTGTCCACTTTTCATGGTACACAAGTTTCTCTACTTGAACTACAGATACTAGTGGGCTTAGATTTGATGATCATTAAAGGCAGGAACTCTGAAACTCTGCCTTCTGGCTGTAGCACAGGAATCTGGAAATTCAGAAGAAGGACAGATAAGCTTTATAAGCTTTTGTGTGTCTAACTCATCTTTGCTTCATTTACTCCCAGCACAGGGCATTGGGATAAATGAAGACCCAGTGAGTGTGGCTGAACTTATGTCTTACCATCTCCCAGTTGTCTTGGGCTTTACCTAAATCTTGTTATTTTACTTCCAACCTGAAGCACACTCTTCTTTGGGTAAACAACTGATTCATAGCATTCCTCCTTTCCCTCAGAAAAACCTCAATACAAGGAGGAAACCAGTACTAATGACTAAATGAACTTTTAATCTGTAACCATAACTGACTGAGCCATAGACCAAATCTCTATGGAGCATTTAAAAACATTGAAACAAAGACTGGGAGTCTTCAGAGCCAAATCATGTCAGTGTCAGAATGTTAGGGAGAAGATTCACAATTTTCTGCTGTTGAAGTTCCAGATCTACTATGATTCCAGCCCTTTCTGAGTCTTGGTTATTAAAATCTTCCATTGAAACTATAAGACAAAACAGTACTCTTTAAGTGTACTTAACATTTTGCTAAAACACTCAGATAAGTTTTCGCTGCTTGCTACTAAAATAAACTTGCTATTCCCTTGTCATTGTTAGCTTTTCACTTTTCTGGGGTAGAGGAAAGGACAATAGTATTTGGGTCATTATTCCTTCCCTTAGGCATATGTTGACATCATAGCCACGCCACAAGCCATTGGCCTAAGTCATTTTATCATGTTCTTGCACCAAATAAAACCCTCCATATTGTAACTGTCTTTGAATCTGATATTTTTTGTAATCGGATTTTAGAACTCTAATATTGTTGTTAAATTTTCTATTATTATTTATTTCTTATTTCATTCATCATTCCAGACTATTAAAGTCATTTTTAGTTCTGACAGAGACATGCGTCTTTCTACCTGAGACTGCTTCTATACTACATTTTTTAGGGCTCTTGCAGGCTGGTGGTTGAGTTTTGGCCAATGGAATGTGGGTAAACACGACGCGTGTCACTTGTAGGCTTAAGCTGTAAAACCTCATTTGTAATCCTTCACACTCTCTTCCCTTGTCCCCTGACCAAATACAAATGATCCACTGAAGGACTCCAAAGCCCTAAAAAACCATGGGACTAACAGACTGAAAGAACCTACATTCTTGAAAGTGTGCATGAAATAGATCATTGGTCTGTGATGTGTGAGGGAAAATTAAACTTTGAAATTTAGAGATCGTTTGTAGAGCTCTCAAATAGCAACAAATCTGTACTTTAGTAAGGAAAGACTGTTCAAAAAGACTATTGCACTAAGGAGAACATGCTGACCCCAGGATCTACAAGTGTCTCAAAATCAAACAGTAGAAGGCGTTTTTTTTAAACAGGAAGGGCTAAGAGAACTAGCCAGAACTTTCTGGAGGAGAGAGGTAAGCAATTGGGGTGAGAAGGCAGAAAAATCCAGGACTTCCACAACAAAAAAAAATTTGTTTGCAGTCAGCCAGTTCATAGGATGAGTCATAAAGAAGAACATCTGCATCTTTCTGCTTACTTAAACAAAGGAGAACCAAAGCTCAGGGACTTGTATGGAAGAGGAAAGGCTGACTAAAGTTTGGTCAAGTCAGTGGTTAGGTACTGGGAAATTGTGAGCATTTGGTCACAGACTATGTTAATTAAGATAATTTCTCTCCTCAGTTTCATGTAGCGTATGAATTAAGTCAACATGCAACCGGGGTACTTGTTAAACCCCATAATGTACCTCTTCTGAGCGGGCTCGGCCCCTTCTATAGGAGCAAAAGTTTAGAGAGCTATCGTAGCAGCAAGCTTAGACACCCAAACCTTTTTGCAAAAGCCTCTCTAAAGAATGACTTCTTCCATTTCCCGTCTCAGGGTTGGTTGCCTCCTCCTTAGGATGCCAAGAGATGAAAGAAGCAGGGTAACAGAGCTCACGTTCACATGACAGAAGAGGCAAACAGCAGGCATGGCAGAAATAGCCTAAGAATGTGTTTCACTTAGTCATGTTCCTACTGATTTGGCCACTAGGCTTTTCAGCTCATTTTTCGGGTTCCCAAAATGCAAAATTTATACAATCTCTTCCTGCTTACGTTGCCTGTATCTTCGTGAATCTTGCTGACGAAGATTGAGTCTTTACGTTTATCTAATCCCACTAAGTCAGTACACTTATTTCCAGGATTTTAATTCACAAAGGATTTTCAAATATAAAAATGTATGAGGATACTTCTCATTTATTTTATATAATGTATAACCAAATAGAGTGTATAAACTTTTACTTAATAAAATTTCCTATTTCAGCACGTTTCCCTTCGGGGAAATATGACCCATTATTTTCCCATTATCAATTACATGTGTCTTTCACAATTTATTTCCCTATAAAAAGAGGCCTGTTTCTATATTTTCCCATGCCCCTCACTTCTTGGGTATTCTCCTGCTTATATTTAAATGATTTTAATTTGCTAAAATGTATATTAGTTTTGTTTTGTAGACTATAGAAAAAGAGATCAAGACAGCTTGGATAATTTTACTGATTACAGAGCCAAGTGATGATACACTGAGTTCTAACCTAACTTTACTTAAGTTCTTTCTTCTAATATGAGCACTTTCAATTAATTTTAAAGTCTCCTTTTAAAATATGCACATATCTGCTTTTTAACTTTTCAACTTAACTACTTTAATATGCCATATTCAGAATTCAATTAACACTTTGAAATTGGAACTGGCTTAAATGGTACTGGCCCAAAAAATCCTCCCTGTCAGTATCATCTTAACACAGCATCAACCGTCTAAAAAATAAACAGATTGCAAGTACCTGTGACCTCCTACATTCAGAGAAGAACTCCAGCAAAATAAGAGATTTAAGGTACCTAGTATTCAAGAGAGTCTATATTATTTCACTGAGATTTTAACTGAAATTGTATTTTTAGTGATGCCACTAAGCAATTCCTTTGTCTGAATTGGATGACACCTGAATCACCATAATTTTAGAAGTTATTTGATTATACATATATACATTACCTAATGTTAAGCCACCCTAACACCACAAAACTAGTTTAGAATGTCAAAAATTCAGTTAAGTTAATAAAAAGAATCACCAGAGAAATAGTTTCATTTTATAACTCCAGACCAGGAACCACAAATAAAGTTATTTGTATATTCAAGTCATGACTACTAAGAACCAACTCATAAAAGACACACCTTGAGTTGGAATGCAGTGCATTCTACTTAAATTCTCTTATTCACATTATATTTAGAAACAACTCCCCAAATATCATCATAAATAAGTCATAGATATTTTCAATATAGCCCAAGATTTTTTCAAATAAGACAAATATTTCAGAAAGTTGTCAAACAGAAATTTATAGCAATTTAGTTTTAGTGCAAATAACCAACATTTCAGACAGATTAAAATACGTTGGTTAGAAGGCAGTTAAATACGGCAGAGTAAGAAGATCATAAACTAAGCTCCTCCCATGGGCACAACAAATCTATAGCTACATATGGAACAATTCCCTCTGAAAAGAAACAGAACTAGCTAAACACCTACTCCACAAAAAAGAATAAAAAGGCAACATCATGACAAGTAGGAGAAGCAGGGTCACGGTCTCACCAACCACCCACCCCCGCCGCCCCAGTGCGGTGACCTGCAATCACGAGGGATCTCATGAATACAGAATTTCTCCCTGAGGAGTGAGAAGTCTGTACCTCACATCAGGCACTCCGACCCTTGGGACCTGCACCAAGGAAACAAGTCGTCAAAACATTTGGCTTAGAAAAGCAATGAGGCTTAAGTCTGGGAGAACTATAGGGCTGTAGAGAATGTACATTCTTCTCTTAAAGGGAACACATGCAGACTCACTCACCCCAGGACCCACAAAAGCAGTAGTTTGAAAAGAACCTAGACCATCTGTGAAGGATGTTCATGTACTCACCTTAAAATGTCTGCCAGAGGATGAAGGCACTGACGATCACCCTTTTAAAGTTCTCTTCTTACCTTGCTGGCACTTGCTGATGACAGGTGTCATTTTTGCTCTCTCACTCTAACCTGCTAGCACCTGTCCCCCCAAATCCCTGCTGTAGACCCGCCAGCGGCAGCAGGTGAACACCCCACCCACCTGTGCTTCCTTCACTCTTTCACCCAACGCGTGGAAACAAACAGAGAACCAAGCAGGAATGAGAGAACAGGACTATATTCCAAAAGAAATAGCAAGCGAAACCCCCAGGAAAACACTTAAAGAAACAAAGGCAAGTAAATAACTTGATAAAGCGTTCAAAATAATGGCGCTCACTGAACTTGGGAGAAGAATGGATGAACACAGAGAAAATGTCAACAAACAGATAGCTAATATAAGAAAGTACCAACAGAAGTCATATAGCTGGAGAATATAATAACTGAACTGAAAAATACACTAGAGGGGTTCTGTAGCAGACTAAATGAAACAGAAGAATCAGCGATCCAAAAGACAGGGCACTGGAACTCACACAGACAAAGCAGCCAAAAAAATTTTTAAGTGAAGATCATTTGAGGGACTTACGGAACAACATCAAGTGGAATAACATTCACATCACAGGGGATCCAAGAAGAAGAGAGATTAAAAGAGGCAGAAAACTTATTTAAAGAAATAATGTCTGAAAACTATCCTTACCTGGGAAAGGAAACAGAAATCCAGATCCAGGAGACCCAGAGAGTTTCAAACAAGATGAGCCCAGAGACCCACACCAAGACACATTATAATTAAAATGTCAAGACCAAAAAATAAAGAGAGAATCTTAAAAGCAGCAAGAGAAACCAACTTGCTATCTCTCAGCAGAAACTTTGCAAGCCAGAAGGGAGTGACTTGATACATTCAAAGTGTCAAAAGGGGGAAAAAAACTTTCAACGAATACTCTACCTGACAGGGTTATCATTCAGAATGAAAGAAAAGATAAAAAAGAGTTTTCCAGACAAGCAAAGCTAAAGAAGTTCATCACAACCAAAGCAGCCCTACAAGAAATGTTGAAGGGACTCCTTTAAGCTGAAAAAAGAGGACACCAATTAGTAACAAGAAAACGTATAAAAATAAAAATCTCACTGGTAAAGTCACATATTTAGTAAAGAAAGTGGATTAACCACTTATAAAGCTGGTATGATGGTTAAAAGACACAATAGTAAAAATAACTATAACTACAATAATTAGTTAAGGAATTCACGAAATAAAATGTAGCATATAACATCAATAAGAAAACATGGGGTGGGGGCAAAAATGCAGTTTAGAATGCACTCAGACTTAACTTGTTATCAACTCTATAAAATAGACTGTTTTGTATATATAGGCTGTTACATGTCAGCCTCAAGTAACTACCAAGCAAAAACCTATGAAAGAAAAAAAATTATCCTTGAGTGATTAGGAACTTGAAAACTGGGTGTCTTTAAAAAGTATCCCTAAACATTCTCACTTAAATATATAGGCATTATTGATTTTTATTAATATGAAAAACAAGCTAAGCCAAACTCAAACCCAATCTTTGACTTTGAGACGTTACACACACACACACACACACACACACATACACACACACAAGATGATAACTGTGTGAGGTGACTGGTATGTTAATTAGCTTCATTGTGGTAATCATCACACAGATATATTGATATCACAATACCACACTGTACATGTTAAATATACACAATTTTTCATTCATCAATCATAACCTCAATGAATCTGAAGAAAAAAAAGAAGAAAAACTATGAATAGACACACCAAATATAATGAGAAAGGAATCCAAGCATAACACCAAAGAAAGTCATCAAACCACAAGGGAAAAAAGTCAAGTCAGTACAGTCTCCTTAGGTTATCCGTAAATCTAAAATTATTTCAAAAATTAAAGCACACTTTTTAAAAAGTACATTAATCCAAAAGAAGACAGGAAAAAGAGAAACAAAAAATAGAAAACATAGCAAACAAAAAGAAAACAAACAATAAAAGAATAGATATAAATCCAACAGTATTTATAATTACATTAAATGCAAGTTCATGTACACTAAATAAATAGAGATTTTTTAAGATTAAAACTGACTATATACTATCCATTAAAAAGCTCATTTAAAATATAAATACATACATTAAAAGTAAGAGGAAGGAAAATATATATCATGTAAATAATAATAAAAAAGAATGAATTTACTATATTGATAATCAGAAAAACAGACTTCAGAGAAAAGTCTTAGCATGGATAAAGAAGGACATTACATAACTGTAATGAGGTCAATGTTTCAATAAAACATAATCTTGAAGAAGTATGCACCTAATAACTGAGCTTCAAAATACATAAAGCAAATACTTATAGACATGAAAGAATGAACAAATCCATCATTATACTTGGAGACTTCAGCATTTCTCTTTCTCAGCATTGTTCTCTCTATAAAGATACTTGGAAAATACCCAAATATTTGTAAATTTAATAATAAACTTCTAAATAACACATGGGTGAAAGATCAATTCAAAGGCAAATTAGAAAATATTTAAAAAAGGATATAAATGTGTGTGTATTATAATCAAAGCATTGCTTGGAAGTAATTTATAGCATTAAATATGTATTTTAGAAAAGAAAAGTCATCAAATCAATGACCTAAACTTCCACCTCCTTCATTTATGGTGAGAATGGGAAATGGTATAACAATGTTGGAAGGCACTTTATCAGTTTCTTTGAAAATTAAATATAAACTGATGATATGACCCAGCAATCATTCTCCTAGGTTATCTATCCAAGTGATTTGAAAACTTATGTCCACACATAAACTGGTATGAGAATTTTTTACTGTAAGTTTATTCATAATAGCTAAAAACTAAAAGCAACCAAGCTGCCCATCAACACAAGATGGATAAACAAACCGTGATGTATCCATCAATAGTACACTATTCAGTAATAAAAAGGAATATGCTGTTGATTCACATAACAGCATGAATAAATCCTAAATGCATTTTGCTAAGTGAAAGAAACCAAACCCAAAAAGCTACGTATTTCATGATTTCACTCATGTGACATTGTGGAAAGAACAAAACTATAGTGATTGAAAACAAATTAGTGGTTGCCAGGGGTTGGAGGACAGGGAAGTGGTGGTCTCCAAAGTGATTCACAGGGGAATGTTTATGGTAAAAAAAAAAAAAAAAAAAAACCAAAACTGTCCTATAAAGCACCGGGGTGTGGATTCATGACACTACACATGTATTGAATCTCACAGAATCATATATTGCAAGGATGGAACTTTAATGCATGCAAACCAATCAAACAGTCAAACAAGAAGCAAGGATGTCTGGGGGTCAACCCTAGGATGACATACAGACTGTGACCAGTGAACTGGGTTACAAATTTATGACATAACCACACTGAAGGATGTGCAGAGGAAAGGTAGCTGACTTAAGTATATTATGAAAATGATGATTTGACTGGAAATTGCAGAGCTCAAGACACATGGAAGTGTGCATAAACCCTGTATTTTAACTGGTACAGCTGTTTCTCATGTGAGTACAGTTTAACTGCCCCCAAACTGCTTTACATGTAGACTGTGGTTGAACAAATAAATAAATGGATGGTGGATAGTGGCATATTTTTCACCATTAGGGAGGGAAGTTACTAATAAACAAGACTAGAATGAACACTGATGTATTAGAATTAAAGACATCAGTATGAACTCATGTTTGGCTATATATACATATATATATATATATATAAAATATATGTGTGTATCACACAAGATGGATAGATACAGAAACACAAGAATTACAGATATGTGTATACATACAAGTTAATATACACACATACATTACCTAGGTCTGTCTCTTGCTTAGAACCAAGACTACTCCAGTATTAATGAGCACACCTAGCTTCCAGATCTTGGTTTCTAAAACACCAGTCCCCTCCTTATCCACAGGGGTATGTTCCAAGACTCCCAGTGCATGCCTGAAACTGTGGATAGCTCCAAACTCAATATATACTATGTTTTTCCTATACATCCATCCATACCTATTATAAATTTTATTAATTAGGCACCATAAGATATTAACAACAATAACTAATAATAAATAAATAATATATATTATATATATTATATCCCCATTCATCTATTGATGGACACTTAGGTTGTTTGCATATCTTGGCTATTGTGAAAAATGCTGCAACAAACAGGGGGTGCATATACCTTTTCAAGTTGGTGTTTTCATTTCCTTCAGATAAGTACCCAGGAGTGGAATTGCTGTCATACTGTAGTCCTATTTTTAATTTCTGAGGAAACTCCATACTGTTTTCTATAGGGGTTGTATCAATTTACATTCCCACCAACAGTTCACAAAGGTTCCCTTTTCTCCATATCTTTGCCAACACTTGTTATTTCTTATCTTTTTGATGGCAGGCATTTCTAGCAGGTGTGAGGTGACATCTCATTGTGGTTTTGATTTGCATTTCCCTGATGATTAGTGATGTTCAGAATCTATTCATGTACCTATTGGCCATTTGTATGTCTTCTTTGGAAAAATGTCTATTCAACTGTTCTGCCCATTTTTTAATCAGACTGGATTTTTTTTTTTTTTTTTTTGCTATTGAATTATGGAAGTTCTTTAAGTATTTCGGATATTAGCCCCTCATCAGATATATGATTTGCAAATATTTTCTCTCATTAGCAGGTTGGCTTTTCATCTTGTTGATTGTTCCCTTTATTGTGCAGAAGACAGGGGCCTTCTTTGGATAGCAGGCTGGACATGCGTCTGAGAGAGAATAACCCCATCATGTAACATAATTGTAGGTTGGTCAAAGAGAAGCTAGGGAACACCAACTTTCTCTAAGCAACAAGAAATACATCAGGGGTCTGCAGGCCCAGGAATAATGCAGGATAATACACAAGCCAAAGAACAAAGTCTTCATACTGTTGCCCTGGCAAGAGCCTTGCAGCCAGGAATGCTGACATCAACCAAGTGCCAAGTTTTAGATCCAGCTGAGCTACTTCCCCATGAGTTTCCAGGACCATTAGAGTTTGTCCACCTTTCTAAACTCCACCATTGCCTTTGTTCTGGAGACAATCTTCACAAAGGCTGCTTCCCTTTCTTCATGCCTAGATGTAAACCCCAGTGCTTTAACTATCTTGGAGATACCCTTTGACAGTTAATCTGAAGCCCCTGTCCCATAGCCTGACTCTTCATGTTAGATCAGATTTTCTATGCCTTGTCCAGCAGTTATCTCAGCTTAAAACTTACTATGTCTCAGAGTCTATTATTCTTTTATCCCAACAAGCCAAGATGGATGATGAACAGAGTTAAAGCATTTAAAGTCCTTATAATGTATTGTTGAGAAGAATGACTAACTTTAGAGCTCAAGTTAAGTCGGGCACTTTAAAATTACTAGTGTAAAAATTTATAGAAATATATTATATATATTCAGAACCAGTAGATAGGGAGAAGAAGTGACATGAGAGAAACAGAACACCACTTCGAATAAAGGCTAGAAAGAAAGGAAAACAATCAAGGAAAAATTCTAAGATGATAAGATAGAAATTCAAGTAAGTTAGAAAATAAAATAATAAATCCAAATATATTAGTGATCACAGTAAGTACAAATGGACTGATAATGATTTGAACAACAAAATTTACAAGCTTACTTCTGTACTCCCAAATTAGAAAATTCATTCTTTTCAAGCATATGTGAAGCATTTATAAAGGTTAACCTCATATTAGGCTATCAACCCCATCAACAAGTTTCAAAGTATTTAGTGACATCCCAAACTGATTTTTTTTGACCTTGATGCATCCCAATTAGAGATGTTGTAAAAAGATGACATTAAAACATACACTTGGAAATTTAAAAACACATTCATGTCAAAAACAAATTATGATGGAAATGAGAAAACATGCAAAAGTAGAAATATTTAAAAGACCAAATACAAAATAACAGAACCTGTTAGATGTAGATAAAGCAGCTCTTTAAAAAAAAAAAAGTGCATTAGCTAAAGAAGTTAAAAAAGAAATGTAACATTTAAGTCAGAATAATGAAAATAGTTTTTAAAATACTGAAACAAATATCAGAAATAGAATATAGCTAGGAGATCAGTATGGCTGAAATGAAGAGAAGCAAGACTGTTGTAGAAGACGAAATCAGAGAGGTAAGGGAGGGAAGGGGACCGGATGGTTCAGAGCCTTTTAGGTCACAGTGGAGATTTTGGCTTGTACTCTGAATGAGCTGAAGAGTCATGGGAGGTTTTTAAATAGAGTAGTGACATTATCTGATTGATACCTTATATTGAGACTAGAATAAACTGAGGCAAGGACATAGTCAGGGAGACCATTTAAGAGATTACTCCAATAACCCACGGAGAGACGGTGGTGGCTTAGACCAAGTTAACGGCAGTGGGAATAGTTAGAAGTAGTCAAATCTGGAACATATTTCAGGGATAGAGCCGATAAGATTGGCTGATGGACAATATATGGGGTATGAGAAAGAGGTCAAGAATGATGGCAAGAAGATAATTTGACCTGAAGACTGAAGATGTCATTAATTAAGATGGGAAAGACTATAGGAGTAATTTACATGGAGTGTAATATAAAGAAATTGGTTTGGTAAATATTAAGCTCAAGTTATTATCAGATTTTCAAATAAAGATATCAAGGAAGCAATTGGAAATATAGGTTAGGATTCAGAAATATATTATTTCTAACATGGTCAAGTCTTTACATATAAATTGAGTACAAAGATTAGTGAATTAGATGACAAGCTAATTTATAATAACACTGCAATTAATTATCCTCATCCCATTCTGTCTTAGTATATATACTAAGTGGCTCCTCAAACTGACAGCATGCATAGCCTTTTAACTCTTCTGACACAGGATCCAAGTATTTAACTGGGCAGGACATTCTAATATGTTACAAAAACAATGTTTTGAACCAGTTTCTTAAAATAGTTTCAATAGAAATTGTATTTTCCTAATTAAGTAGTTTTAATTGTTGGTTGAAATGGCACTTTCCAAGTTGGTAATTATTTTTGAAAATCTGAAATTTCTAAACACACTTTTAAAACCAATTATCACTCAGTAAATTGGTCCAAGTTATTGTTTCATGGTCAGTTCTTTTTATTTAGATTCCACCGTTGTTTTCCTGCAAGGGAAGATTAAATACATTTTAAAAACTGTTTCTCAAATTAAAGAAAGAAAACCTATGACCAATACAGGGCCTAAATTTATTCATTGTTTTCTAATATTTACTCTTAATCTTCTTCCTCTCTTTAACTGTTTTTCTTGGGATAGTCAATAAAAAACTCTCCTCCCCATTATCACTCCCATCTTGAAAAGACTTGGCCTCAGCATCTTTTTTCTTTTGGTACCTGATGTTACAACTTCAAAATATTGCCAGAATTTGCCATTTAGACTTGAAAGTCCGTGGCGCACTAAAAATCCTCTTAATTTTCTCCACTTTCCCTTGATGGTGTATTTACTTGTAAAAGGGTCAGGTTTTACTTCTAGATATCTTAAGTTTTCCATGTGAATTTAAATTCAAATCTTCAATTACCTGACGCTTCCTCCAGCTCTACACCCAGTTAATTTTCTTCTTCAGATGCCTATCTTCCCATATAATCCAAACAGAGCCCAGCAGTAAAATCTGTTTCTTTATTTATTTCATAAAGATAATCCTACTCTACCCATCTGGGCATCACCTCCTGGTAACCTCTGAGAAACATAATACTTACTTAGCTCATTAATAACCCAAGTTGATACTGACCTATGTGCTTTGTCCCATGGAAAAATTCCATCCAATATTGTCTATATTTGGTAGTTTCCAACGTGGTCCCATTCTTTTTAGTGAAAGATGGGAGGGCTTGATCTTCTATGAGAACAAGAGGTCATAACACAATTTTAGGCAGTAGACAAACAAAAATAGAAGCAAGATCATCCAACTGATCATAATAATGATAAGCAGGAGTTCTACTGTGTTGTAGTCTAGGGTCCCCTCCATGAAGAGCTGTGGCTAGAAGTTAGACGATGGAGACTTTAGCAGGAAGAGCAACAAAACCAAATCTCACTCCAATGTCAGCCAAATCCTTCCCCTTGATGAAAGCTTATGAGGAATACATGTGGCTCACAGCTTTGTTCATTATCATGTCATGAGCATAAAGGGGCTGTAGTAACTACGGCAACCTAGGGTGGCACATGCACAGTTTATCATTATCAAAACCTCTTTTCCATTTAGTTTCCAATTTTGTTCCTTGTTAATTTACTTCTACGGTCACATACATATGGAAGTATAAAGTCTCTTCTTCCTTCTTTTGCCTACATCTTTACACCTTGATGACAAAGATGTGTTTTTATTAATAAAGTCCTAGTTATCTAATTCAACTGACGGTATATGTTTTTACTAACATACAAAACATATTCAGTCATACTCAACATCATGATTATACCTCTCTCCTGTCCACAAGATCTCACTAAAATGCATGAACCTATACATTTTCCTTTTCCAGTAAAATAGTTTTCCCTTCTGCTCAATACTATAGACAGAGACTACGGTTAGGCAATATAAACTATACCACATTCTATATCAGTTACATTAACTAGTCATTCTGTGTATTCATTTAATCAGTAATTCACATGACTATTCCAGTATAGCTCAGATTTAGCCATCTTTTCCATAGCAACATGAAAACATTGAGTAAACTCATCCCTAAAATTCAGATCCAGTATATTTCTATTAAGAGTTATGAGGGAAGATACAGACTCCTATTCATTGGTCTTCGGGCAAAGAAAAATAATATTTATCCTAGAAACATCATGAGTGACCAAATTAAAGTAGGCACCACAAGAGATCAGAGAAACAGGTCGATGAAAGCTATTCTGGGGAAAGATTCCATAGGCCTGGGAGTGGGGGTGACTTGCACATGTGGGGGAAATAGAAGGAAGAGCTAAAGGTGACATCCAGGTTTCTGTCTTGTGTAATGAGGTGCACTGGGACTGTGATCTCTCAGTCCCCAGACAATTCTCAAATCCAACTATTTCCAGGTCCCAAATTCTGATTGTCAGCAGCCTAATGTCGGTGTTGACTCAATAATCTAGTGAAATTCTGTTGCAATTCATGTCTCAGCCTGCCGGATTACAAAATGCACCCTCATTCATATGTAGGCTTAGACTCTTAAAACTGCCAATAATTTGCCTGATCCCTAACTCTGTGTTTCTGATGATATGCTTTTTTTAAGACTTACCCAGACTCAAGGTACCTCTGGTCAAACATAAAATGCCTTGGACTCAGGTACTCAGTATACTGATATCAACAGCTAACCTCAGAAAACAGGAAAGGGCAGGGGGAAGATATACCCAGGGTCTCTACCTTCTGGAGTCAGTGACTCCCAACAGGCCTTGTGTCATCACCAAATTTAAAACAATAATAACAAGAATTCCTAGTAAGTTACAGCCCTTGTCATTACAGCTATCAGTAAGCAGAACAGTCAGTCTTAGCTCAACTAAGCAAGGAAGAAAATAAATAACCTCTTTAAAAGTCTTTTGTCACTGCGTCAGGAAATAGTTAAAGTGTTGATCACACACACAAATAAACAAAAAGCAAACAAAAAAAAAACTTATGTTCAAATCATCTATTTAGTAGTTCACTGCAAAAAAGTGCTATGTTAAACCACTTCTCACATACCTTGTAGACATGCTCCAGCCAATATCACAGCTAAGTGCTGACCAAAGAGGCCTATAGAATTACGAATGTTAAGGGAGATGTTCCATTGCACATAGCTTGTAAAACATTCTAGCCCTTTGCGGTCAATACAGTAGCCACTAGTGACATATAGCTAGTCAACACTTGTTAACATGGGCAGTTCATATTGAGGTGTGCCATAAATGTAAAGTATACACAGTATTTTGAAGACAAATTATGAAAAAAGGTAAAATATCTCATTTTTATATTGATTACATGCTTTACATGACACTTTTGGATATATTGAGTTAGATAAAATAAAACATATTACTAAATAATTTTACTCATTTTATTTTACCTTTTTTAATGTGGTTTCTAGAAAATTTAGAATTGCACATGAGGACATACATACATATTGGACATTGCTACTCTATACTAATTTAGAGCATATGTCAGATAATTGTTTTGAAATGTCCTTTAACCGTCTGTTGTCTCCTTTGATATCATTTTTCCAAACTAAATTAATATGAAATACAGTTATTCTATTGCAATATGTCCTAAACAGTTCCTCATTTAACTAGGGAATTTGTTTGATGTTAAATAAATTTTTCTGTTATATTTTCTCAGATTTCAAAACATGATATTGGTAACTTTGATTAAATTCCATTTTCACAGAACTAGAACAAACAATCCTAAATTTTATATGGAATTACCAAAATTGCCAAAATTGCCAGAATTGCCAAAGCAATGCTGAAGAAAAAGACTGAAGCTGGAGGAATAACCCTCCCAGGCTTTGGACAATACTATGCAGCTACAATGAGCAAAACAGTGTGGTACTGGGACAAACAGACATATAGATCAATGGAACAGAATAGAGAGCCCAAAAATAAACCCACAGACCTGCGGTCAATTAATCTTCAACAAAGGAGGCAAGAATATACAATGGAGAAAAGAGAGTCTCTTCAGCAAGTGGTTTTGGGAAAACTGGACAGCTGCATGTAAATCAATGAAGTTAGAATACTCCCTCACTCCATACACAAAAATAAACTCAAAATGGCTTAAAGATTCAAATATAAGACAAGACATGATAAACTTCCTAGAGAAAACATAGGCAAAACATTTTCTGACATATATCTTAGCAAAGTTCTCCTAGGACAGTCTACCCAGGCAATAGAAATAAAAGTAAAAATAAACAAATGGGACCTAATTAAACTTATCAGCTTTACACAACAAAGGAAACCATCAGCAAAACACAATGACACCCTATGGAACAGCAAAAAATATTTTCAAATGATGTGACTGACAAAGGCTTAAATTCCAGAATATATAAACAGCTCATACAACTTAATAACAAAAAACAAAGAGCCCAGTCCAAACATGGGCAGAAGACCTAAATAAGCAATTCTCTGATGAAGACATACAAATGGCCAACAGGCACATGAAAAAAATGCTCAATATTGCTAATTATCAGAGAAATGCAAGTCAAAACTACAATGAGTTATCATCTCACACCAGTCAGAATGGCCATCATTCAAAAGTCCACAAATGATAAATGCTGGAGAGAATGTGGAGAAAAAGGAACTCTCCTACACTGCTGGTGGGAATGTAGTTTGGTGAATCCATTAGGGAAAACAGTATATAGATTCCCCAAAAAACTAAAAATAGACTTACCATATGACCCAGCAATCTCACTACTGGGTATATATCCAGATATATATCCAGAGGGAACTCTAATTCGAAAATATACATGCACCCCAATGTTCATGGCAGCACTATTTGCAATAGCCAAGACATGAAAACAACCTAAATGTCCATCAACAGAAGACTGGGTAAAGAAGCTATGCCATATATACATACAATGGAATACTACTCAGCCATAAAAAAGAATAAAATAATGCCATTTGCAGCAACATGGATAGATCTGGAGACTGTCATTCTAAGTGAAGTAAGCCAGAAAGAGAAAGAAAAATACCATATGGTATCACTCCTATGTGGAATCTAAAAATAGAAAAAAAAAAAAAGACACCGATGAACTTATTTACAAAACAGAAACAGACTCACAGATATAGTAAACAAACTTACGATTACTGGGGGGAAAGGGAGTAGGAAGGGATAAATTGGGAGTTCGAGATTTACAGATATTAACTACTATATATAAAATAGATAACAACTTTCTTCTGTATAGCATAGAGAACTATATTTAGTATCTTGTAGTAACCTATAATGGAAAAGAATATGAAAATGAATATATGTATGTATATGTATGACTGAACTATTATGCTGTACACCAGAAATTGACACATTGTAAACTGACTATACTTCAATGAAAAAGTAAAAAAAATTCCAGTTGGCATCATTAGATGATAATCATTGTGTGTGATTATCAACACACAAGAAGACGGATAACTTAAGTGAATGGTGGAAACATGGGGGAGATACTCCATCTTCTCATTCAGCACTGTATTTTCCCTCCTTTTCAATTAGCACAAGCAATCTTCTTGATCCAGTAGCAGCACAACATGACTACATATGCTAAGTGATGTTGTGAATTCAGACTGTGAGATTTCCCTTAGAGATTAAATTACCTCTGAAATTCTCCAGCTGAAGCAGCATGATTTTCTCTTCCACTGTGTTCTTGGTCTGGAATCCTTAGTGATGTAATTTCTGCTCAGGGAAAATGCATCTAAATGGCTCTGTGGTACTCTCTGAGCTCTGCTTAAGTCCAATATCAACAAAGATGATGAATGATTTTTGTTTTAGCCTGCCCTGCCATTCATCCAGCTGTCTTCAGCAATTACAGACAGAAAGTAATTAGAATTACTAGTGACCTCTTTCCTTGATATCGGCCTGAGCAAGTTGTTTTAAACAAAGATTTGAGTTCTGTTTTTAAGCTGGGATTTTTCTTAGCTTTGTTAAAGTTTATGGCTAAAGATACTCTATCAGACTCATAAAATGTACAGATACCTTGGCCAAGTGTATCTCTCCTACACACTCGTTTTCTCTGATTTCCTCTGATCTATCCTGTACTGCTAGACAAAGCCTGGATCTGCAATATATTGAATTACCTGAGGAAAAATGGAAAGTTCCATTGATTATCTAGACATTTGATTCACTCAGCTTTTACCATTTACTCATCCATCTAGACATTTCTAGACAATGAATAAAAATTTTCAGTTTAGATTTATTAATTTAACTTCATCTAGATCCAGTCATTTTTTTAAGCTCTAACTCACCATAAGGTTATTATGAATTGCCTGCTTTTTTTAATAGAGGGAAAAGTAAAACATTAACAGCATCTATATTGTCAGACTTAGTTCCATATCAATATCAGAATCTGCATGTCCAACTAAAAGCAAAATATGCACTTCAAAATCAGATTCGGTAGCCCTAAATGCCCTGTGGAGTGACTCCAGGGGACTATGGTGCATGCAGTTTCTGAATAATGACTGTTAAATATGAATAGTAGTTACAAGACTTCAGGCAGTATGAAGTATGCTTGTGCATAAATGCAGGTTAAGATATTTGGAAGACATAGTGGTTATACCTAAGATTATAATAAAGCCAAAATGGTTTTAAAGTCAAAACATTCCAATAATAGACACTTGGAAATCTTAGTCCCTCTAGTATTCATCCAAAATCGTGGGTATGTTTCTTTGTTATATGTTTGCAATGATTGAGTTTCCTTTATTCAGTAGTTCTCAAATTTATTCTAACTACAGAATCTCGTTCAAGGGTTAGCGAACTTTTTCTGCTAAGGGCAGACTGTAATGGGCAAATACTTTCAACTTTGCTGGCCATATAATCTCTGTTGCAACTATTTACCTCTGCCCTTGTAGCATGAAAGCAGTAATAGTCAATACATAAACTAATAAAACTTTATTTACAAAAACAGCTGATGGGCTGAAGTTGGACTGTAAGTGGTAGTTTGTCAACTCCTGCTGCATTCCAATGAAATCTCACACCAAATCCCAACAGATTGTATTAGTTATGAATTGAAGTTCAAAAGTACAGGTAGGTAGGGAAAACCACATTAGTTTCTTCTAATCATCTTCCAGATAAAAACTTCTGTAGCACCACTTGGTGGCAAATTTTATCTCCATAATTCTTGAATTTTACCCTTCCAGTACCCTATGATCATATGTAGCAGCAAGACAAGAGAGTGGGTTGGAGTAAGTGGGCCCCATTATTCATAGGTTATCTGCTTGTACTTGTTACCACTTAAACGTTCATTAGCAGGTCTCCCCAGTCCTCACTCTGTGGTATTTGATGCCATGCTTGAAGCATAGATATTGGTGGAAAGACTGGGAACCTCTATAGGAGCACCATGTAGATACTACGTACAATGGCTTGCCGTATACTTGGGTGCTTCTAGGGTCCTTTTTTATGTATTTTTAAATCCACTTTATTGATTTATTGACATGTAAAAAATGTACTTATTTTATGTATACAACTCAGTGAATTTGGGTATAAGTATACACCTGTAAAATTATCACCACCATCTTGATCATAAACATATCCATTCCCTCCCAAAATTTCCCCTAGCCCCTTTATTGTTGCTATTTTTGTGTGTTGTGGTAAGAACACAATGTAAGGTCTACCTTCCTAGCAAATTTTAAATATACAATATAATTTTGCTAGCTACAGACACTATTCTCTATAGTAGATCTCCAGACCTTATTTATCTTGCATAACTGAAACTTTGCATACTTTAACCATCCCTCTCCATTTTCCCTTCCCTCTCCCAGCCCTGGCTTCAAGAGTTCTGAACCTAGAGTTTGACTGCAGGCAGGACAAACAGATCTTTGTGTTTTTTCCAACTTCTGGGAATCTTTTCTTTCTGCCATGCTATTTTCAATATCATTTTCTCCAGTGTACTCCCTCTTCCCCAGAAAAAGTTCTTCAAATGGATCAGGATTTTATTTAAGAAAAGAACCAGGGCTTCAGTCTGTTTCTGCTTAAATACTTAAATTCACTTGAAAAGCGAATGCAAAATATAGGAGTGATGAAACAATTTACTTTTTTTTAACTTTATTTTTATAGCAGTTTTAGTTCACAATATTGAGAGGAAGGTACAGAGATTTTTCATATACATCATGTACTATGCATAGCCTTCCCCATTATCAAAACCACTCACCAGAATGATACCTTTTTTTTTTTTAACCAAGGATGAACCTACACTGACACATCATAATCACTCAAAATCAATAGTCTACCTTAGGATTCATTCTTGGTCTTGTACTTTCTGTGGGTTGGAATAAGTGTATAAGGACATATATCCATCATCTAACATCGTACAGAGTATTTTCACTGCCCTAAAAATCCTCTGTGCTGTACCTGGCAACTACTTATCTTTTTATTGTCTCCACAGCTTTGCTTTTTCCAAAATGTCCTATAGTTGAAATCATTCAGTATGTAGCCTTTTTAAATTGGCTTCTTTCACTTAGTAATATGCATTTAAGTTTCCTCTGTGTCTTTTCATGGCTTGATAGCTCGTTTCTTTCAGTGTTGAATAATATTCCATTGTCTGGATGTACCATTGTTGATTTATCCATTCACCTTCTGAAGGACATCTTGGTTGTTTCCAAATTTTGGTAAATATGAATAAAGCTGCTATAAACATCCATGTGCAGATTTTTGTGTGGGTAAAAGTCTTCAACTCCTTTGGATAAATACCAAGGAGCAAGATTGCTAGAATGCATGGTAAAAGGATGTTTAGTTTTATAAGAAACTGCCAAACTGTCTTCCAAAGTGGCTGTACTATACTGCATTCCCATCAGCAGTGAAGGAGAATTCTTGCTGCTCTACAACCTTGCCAGTATTTGGTGTTGTCAGCATTTTAGATTTTGGCCAAATAGGTATGTTTCAATGTTTTAATAAGTTATCTTGTGCAATACAAAATATGGAAATAGAGTTGCTAGAGTTGAAGTATCCAAAGGAGGTCTAGACCACTGACCTTTCAGCCAGCCTTGCTCACACAGAGGTTCCTAGATGTCTTAGTTATCAGGGTCTCACAAGACTGTAATGAAGGTACTAGTAGGACAGCATTCCTTTCTGGGTACTCTGCTGAAGAATTTACTGCCAAGCCCATTCAGGTTGTTGGGAGAATTCAATTCCTTGCAACTGGAGGTTCGAAGTCCCTATTTTCTTGCTGGTTGTAATCTAGAGGTTTCTGTCAACATCTGGAGGGTACTTGCAGGTCCTTGCTATGTGGTCCCCATATGCAGTTCACAGCAAGGCTATTTGCTTTTTTCCAGGCTAGTAAGAATGTGTCTCTCTGACAGCTTGCTCTCTGACTAATAAGACCCAGATATAAAGGGCTAATGCGATCAGGTTGGGCCCACCTAGACCATCTCCCTTTCTTAAACTTGACTGGGCCATATAACATAACCTGGTATCCAATCATGGTCAAAGTCCCAGAGGTTATACAGGACATATATATCAGGGGATAGAAATCTTGGAAGACATCTTAGAATTCTACCTATCACACTAGGGCATACATCAGGTACCATGGAGTTCCTCAGATCCCAGTTTGAAAATCTCTGCCTTACTCGATCATGGATCATTTTTGGCAAGGGTACTAATTTTTCCGGGATAATAAACCTGACTTTTCTCCAAAGTCTACTTTGTTCATCCTTGGTTGTCATTATCTGTTACTAATCCTCTAGGATAGCAAGTTTAGTTAGAAAACATTTTCTTCCAGGATCCCTAAAAGTTTAAATTTCTTCTAAATTTATTGAAATCAACATCTTCTCTACTCTGTCACATTGTTCACTACTAGAAATACTTACAGCAAATTGAACATCCTGAATATGTTTAAAATTGTTCTAGAATTTAGGTGTTCTCCTTTCTGTAGGTAGAATAAATGCACTCAATTAAAACAATGTATATTAAAGGTACACTTTTTCTCTTCCCATTCAATTTTTTTCTCTATTTATGCATTCATTTACATTTTTCTGGGCTAGAGATACAGATTTTTGAGATGGTGAGGGATAAGGTACACAGTAAAATAAGATGCAAGAATGGAACTCAGGGGCACAAGAACATTTAAGAAGAGTTTGAAGAAAAAGGATCCCACACAAGCTCATGCTAAGCAGTGGCTAGGAGCAAGTGAAAGAAGCCAAATATCAACATCATCAAATGCAACAGAGAGGTTAAGTAAGTGGGGCTCTGTCCACCAGCAGTGGACACACAATAGTGTCTTTGAAGAATCTGTCAGAGTTCAGTCATGAGAATACTAGCAACCCTAGGTATTCTGAGCAAAAAGTCCTTTAATATAGGAAATTAGAGGATTATGTGACTCTTGAAAGCCTGGGGGAGAAAAGAGAGCCATAGCTGATTTTCCGGAAATCTGGAAGAAGAGAGGTTACAGCAACCATGCCACCAATAACTTTAGCTGCCTTCAGCCCTGAAGAAGATGATCTGTAGGCTGCCAGTTTCTAGCTCTCTGCCCACACATGCCACCAGGGAATAATGGCTTCTCTTTCTCGTCCACCTCCTAAATCTCATGTGAGTGGTTAAAAGAAGGAGAATATAATCCAGAATCGTGGATGCAAGTGATTCTGGAAAACGCAGTTTTGGGTGATGTAGAGAGAAATGAGGAGGGGGTGGCCAAGCCTCCCAGTGGCAAAAGACATTCCAGTAAACTCATCAAGAGTCGATTACTAACATTTTTGAGTCTCATACACGCTGGCACTCCCTTAGACACTTTATATGCCTCCTCTCCTTTAATGTGAGGTAGGTATTATTATTCTTGTTGCACAGATAGGAAATCTGAGACCCAATGGGTCAATGTTGCTCGAAGTTACATGGTTAATAAATGCAAGAATGGTGATAGGAATCCAGGTCGTCTTCAAAGCCTCTAAATACTCCAACTGATTCCCTACATTATTTTCAATAAGGTAAAAGACAATTGACAAAGTTTCATAAAATGATGAAAATTTCCACTATCAAAATTTTAGTACTCTATAATGGTCAAAGATATCTTGAACAGTAGGCACTCTATTTTGTGTTTTATATTCTTTTTTTAAATAATGTAGTACCTTTTTAAAAGTTTTTTTTTTGAGGGGGGAGGTAATTAGGTTTGTTTGTTTGTTTGTTTATTCATTTATTTACTGGAGGCACTGGGGATTGAACCCAGGACCTTCGTGCATACTAAGCACATACTCTACCACTGAGCTATACCCTCCCCTGTATTTTATATTCTTGATAACTACAAGCATGAACATTAAATCCTTGTAAATGACAAGTGTGCTCTGACAGGCCTTAGCTCCTCAGCCTGCCCCACAACTGGGACCACTGCAGTCACGTGAGTTCTCCAGAAGGGGAGACCCTCTAAGTTTACCCCAATCCCAGCTTTACTGTAAAATCCTGGATCTCAGTTTACGTCTTTAAAAAGAGGCTTTCATGATAGTACAGATTTTAGTATAACTTGTTATTAAATCAGCTGCCAAAAAATTAGGGTTGATTTCAGTCTTCAAAAATCTTTATTGTGACCTCACCAAGATAAATGCATGTCTAGTATCCCCCATTAAGTTAAGTATATAGTTTGGACCATATTGTGAACCTGCAACATGGCCACGTTATATTGACTAGATGGTCCACAGTCCCTTACTGAATTTTCTTGCTTATATTATTAATACATAAACACAATATTACCCTTGCTATTGTAATTCTTAAAGCATAAACTATTTGCATATCATTATGATTTTGATACTTTAATGACTTGCTTTTTAATGTATTTTTAATGGTACAGGAAACTTTTCATCCCAATATAAATATGGAAATCACAGCTAAAACTGTCTTTCAGTCAGATTATGACATTGTTTTTCATAAACACTGCTTCATTTTCACAAGATTTGAACTATGGTTATATTTAGATTCTTCTTCAGCTCTTTCAAAGTATATATTTCTATTGATACCAATAATTTAACCTTATAATTTTGAAGAATGTTTAAATTCTCTCAATTTATATAGACAATTAAGTTGTAAACTAATTCAAACTGAATTTTAAGGACTGGAGGGATTATTGGGATCAAAAAACCCTTGAATTAAAACAAAAATGAGTTGACATAGAATTAGATCTATTGGTAGAAACCCCACAGAATGAGCAGAGAACCTGATGTAAATTTAATTGCAAGATATAATGTTCATCTATAGAAAAATACATCATCAGACAGAAGCCCAATAAACCATAAAAGTACATTAGGTTTTACTTGATAATTATAAATGATTTTACTTTATTTAATTTTCAAATTGATTTTGTTAATTTTGACTTAATTCTGCTTTGTAAGACAAACCTTCAATATCTCCTTTCTTCGGGCTAATTCAGCATGTCTTTGCTGCCTAAGAAATCCGACAGCTCTATAGAGAAAAAAAGTGTGCATCAAATTCCTAATGAGTGCAATTTACATTATAAGGAGGAAGAATAGCATTCAGCACTTTCTTTCTAAGGAAGTGACCTGGGAATTCCTTAGAAAGATCCAGTGACTTCTAAAACATGCGATGTTTCACTATCTAGGCTTATAAAGAAATAAGAGTTAAGAGAGTTCCTGGTTATTCTGTAACCTCACTCAGTTCCAATAAAATCTCAAGTTATATTTAGCCCTGAAATTTAAAATTCCTGTAAGTGCTAGTAACCATTAAATATCTCTTTTCTATGTATTATTACTGATATAAAAACGACTCATGTGATAATTGGCAAGATATTGCACATAGATGATGATTGAGTTCCACTTATGAGAATCCTTGACATCCTATTAATTCGTTTTGACATGAATTTTCTTGACTAGGTCTTCAATCAGAGGATGACAATCTACATCTTGTCCATCAAAATAATTATTAAGAAGTATGACATTTTTATTTTATGTCATTAGTTTGCTAATTTCTCTGATGTTTTGTACAATCCCTATTAATTATATTTTCCTTCTTGAGTTCTTCATCCCAATTATTCTTACAAAATTCTCATATATATAGAACTGTGTCAGAATCACAGCCCACTCTGCACATTTAGTTTCAACAGTAATGATTAATAGTGATGACAAAAAATTAATTAATAGTCGATCTAAGAAAGAAATGGAAAATTTTATTTGAGCCAACCTGCGGATTATAACCCCAGAAACAGTCTTTTGGAAAGCTCCGAGGACTGTCCCATCCATTAGAGATCAAAGCACAGTTACATAAGTTTTTGAGACAAAAGGTTATACCTTAAATGTATTATTGACAGTTTACACAATCCAGCTTTACATGTAGAAAGCAAGTAGCAGGCCTTGGGTCATCATGTCCCGTTACAAGATTAAGAAGGAAGGTTATCTCCTAAGGAGTTTTGACCCTTGATGAGATTAAGAAGGAATGTTATCTGCCCAAAGCAGCAGACAAAAATTTTATGTTTAAATTTTTTCGTCTTGCCATAGAATATGAATTTTCATCAATTGTATATGTAAATACATTTCCTTTATGACCAAATCTGCAAAGACATTCTCTACTTTTCGTTCATCGGATACAGCTACCCATTTACAAAGAACTTAAAGACAACACAGTCTTGCCATTTGTGAACGCGCCAGGCTTTTACTCACCTGCAGGTGTTTGACTTGTCCATTCACTGTGCATAAGAAGTGCTTATCCTTGCTCTCTCCACAGCTTACTCCCTTATCTCTTTCAAGTTTTTGTTTAAATGTAACCTTCTCAGTAAGGCCTACACTGGCGACCCTCTTTAATGCTTCAACTCCCCCTTCTCAATGATCCCAGTATTCCTTCCCGTGCTCTATTTGCTTTCATCTCTAAAATATACACCCAGAAAGGCAGTTATTTTTGTCCGTATTATTCATCAATGCATCATTGGCACCTAAAACGGTATCTGACACATAATATTTGCTCAATAATTTTTTTTAACAAAATGATTGAATTCTGCATTGAAAGTGTGGCCTGAGATGGATTTGGAGATCCATCCTAAAATGGATTAAAAATCTACATCACATTTCATGATTCCTTGTGGCCGACAATGATTACAATTCTCAATTACACAAAATCTACCATTTTGTCAACTCTTTTCTATTCTAGGTAAATAAAAAGTTAACTCTGCTATTTCCTATGTTATTATCTCAGCTTAATAATACCAATTATTCCCCTACCTCTATACATCAACCAATTACTTTTGATATACTTTCCAAGCAATTTCCTTTAGAAATTTAAACAATGTAAGCCCTAAGAAAACAATGCATTGAACTTTAGAAAGAGATCAAATGTTATTATGTATATCAATTGTTTGCCTCTTATTTTCATGAGCCTAATACACTGGCAACAATATGACAATAATTCCCTTTGGTAACTAACATATAATAAGAAATGCATAGGTCTGGCATAATGCCCCCAAAAGGCAACCTGAATTTACTCTAATGACAGAAATCCGGAAATACTAAACAGCAAAATGACAATTTTCTAAGCCATGCATAACTGAATTTATAAGAAAGAAATAGAAATTTCCTGTGATACAAACAAATAGGGGATTAAAAAACCAGAAGAAGCTGAGTCCATTCAAGCAAACAGAAACCATTATTTTTTTAAAGGTAATTTAATTAGGAAATCGGTTACATAAGGGAATGAAAAAGCTGAAAGGCAAGTAGGGTACAGTGAGTAAACCAAGAGATGAGCTGCATCAGGAAACTCCCTGCATCCTAATTTTCTGGCTGAGGTAATGGAGGCATCAAGAGAAGTAAACTGACTGAGTTCTCATAGTTAGTAAATGGTGGAAACAGAATGCATACCAGGCAGTTAAGCTACAGAATCCTATATTCTTACCCACTGCGATACAGAATCTCATCGAAGGATAACAGGCAGATATGGAAAGCAATCAGATAGATCTTTTAAAAAGGAAAAATATATATAATAATTCAAATAAAAAACTCACCAAACATAGATATTCAAAAAAATACTGAACTGGAAGCTACGTGTAATTCAGTTACCCAGAATACGTACTGGAAAGTAAACAAGTAAACTACAAAGTTAAGAGATACGAAGGCAAGAATCAGAAAATAATCATCCTTCCAATCAAATGCCAGAAACAGACAACAGAAAGAACGAATGATTTTTTTTCCTGAATTGATGATATAAATGATTTTTTGGAGGGAAGAAACAAAGTAGGTAATCCTAGTAGGATAAATAAAAATAAATCCACATTTACCATAATGTATATAGCCCAGCAAAAACAGGTAGAAAACCTGAAAAGCAACTGAAAAAAATAGTTTATCTACAAAGGAATGATAAACCAACAGCAGCTCTTGCAATGGCACTAACAGTGTCAGACGGCAGTGATTGATAATAGAGGATAAATCTTTCAAGTGATGAGGGAAAATGACTGGCTTCCTAAAATTCTACACCCAGCTGAGATCTTATGCAAGAATGAAGGTAAAAAAGAACATTTTCAGGAAAATGCACGCGCACACACACACACACAAATCTTTCTTGTTAATTATATTTTTAGCATTTTAGTTTGTTCTTGTCTTATTTAATGTTCTGGAGGCTGGGATTACACTGAATTTAATATTAACATAGAGAGATGTGATTTTTTTTCTATTTACTTGGTATATATTTGCCCATCATTTTAACCTTTCAAATAACATTTTTAAAAACTATCACATGTACATTACAGAGTTGGATTGGTTTCATGATATAACGTAAATTTTTTCCTCTTAACAAGTGAATTAAGTTCAATTAAATTTAATAATATGACAGATATGTTTGCTATTTGTTCTGTCATCTGTATGTGTACCTTATGTGGCTTTGCTACTTTCTTAACTATAGTCTTCTAACAGTTAGGAATTTATGTATTATTTTAAGGGTTATCTTTATAATTAAGCTTTTATATCATACCCTTGCCATACTATGTTATTAAAGAGAAGACTCAATATGAAAACAATATCACTCCTGCTTAAAGGATTCTTAATTAGTACACGAGCTCAATAAAACTACATGGTTTGTTTTGTGGGGGTGGGCACCTAGACAAGCTGATTGTAATATTCATATAGAAAATTAAAGCAGCAGGGATGTACAGTAAAGTCCTGAAAAGGGAGATCAATGAGGGGAAATTAACCTTACCAGATAATAAAAAATTTTACAAAAACCTCAATGATGAAAAATAATATAGAGGACGTACAAACAGAACAATGTAACAGAATACAAGTTCCAGAAATACACAGATATATATGGAAATGTCATCATATATCAGTTTGAAAAAGGGCTTTTTAGTAAGTGATTTTGAAATAGCTATACAGCCACATAAAGTTGAATCTACTTCTTACATTAAATGCCATGATCAACTCTACATGTTCCAGATATTTAAAAGAAAACAGTGAGACATAAAAGAAACAGAAAAAAATGGCAAATTTCTTTATAGCCTTACAGTGGAGAAAGTCTTCCTAATGATTCTAAATCCAGAGGTCATTAAATATGGATGAAGTAAACTATTGAAACACCCGTTAACTTCTGCCTAGAAAAAAAAGATCAACGTCAAATGATAATGACATATTTGGAAATAACATGAAAACTACACTACATACAAAGGTCTTATCTTCCTAAAGTTGTATTAGAGAGACAAATATTCCAATTAAAATGAATAAAGTATATGAATAAACAGGTTACAGACATTACAAATTGCCATTAAACATATAAAAGGTCGTCAGTTTGACTCAAAATAAGATAAATACAAATTAGAAATTAACATTTTGTGGATGTAATGTACTTTACCTATCAGACTGACAAATAATCAGATTGACAAATAATCTAAAATCTTGACAAGCCTGTTGTCAAGTCTGAGGGAAAAATGCATTCCCATGCGCTGCTGATGGAAGTGCAAAATGGTAGGATTCCCCTGAAGGGCAATTCGTAAATATCTATTAAAATTATGAATGCATTTACCCTTTGATGAAGCGATCTCTCCTCTGGGAATTTATTCTACAGATATACATGGAAGAATTAGACTTCAGAAAAGCATAAGTTTATTCACTGCTACATTATTTACGATGTGGAAAAGAAGAAACAATCTGAGTGTTCATCCATAGGGAATAATGAAATAAACTGTGGTAAATCATACAGTGGAGTCCTCTTAAGCAATTCAATGAGCGAGCTCTCTATACACCTATATGGAAAGCTCTTCACTATACCATGTGAGATTCAAAAAGAAAAGGCAATGTCCAACAGTACAATATAATATGCAGAGTGTATGCTACCTTTTCCATAACAGAAAGTAAGAAAATCAGAACATATATTCATATTGTCTTATTTTTGCTTAATAAAACTCTGGAAGAATGGACAAGAAACTGATAAAAGTAGTGATCTACATGTGTGTAGAGAAGAATGAGACTTTTTATTGAATCACTTTATTTTTTTTAATAAAATTAGATTTTTTTAGAGAGATGTACCAGGGGTTGGGGGAGTTAAAGTAAAGGTAGATACACACTCCGCAGAGTGTGGGCCATCTTGGAAGGTGAAGGAGCAAGAGAGCGACCACAAGGTGCAGTGTTGCCAGTTTTTATATGCTAACAAGTGAGAGGATTATTCCAATTACTTTGGGGAAGGGGCCGAGAGTCCCAGGAATTGGGGCATCACCCTCTCTTTGACCTTCCACGCTTAGCTTCGGAAACTTCACGGCTCCTATGGGTGTGCCATTCACCAGGCTAGGACATTACAATATGTGTAATGAAGCTCAAGGTCCACTGGAGGTCAAATCTGAATCACTTTAGTATTGTTTTGCTAACTATATAAATGTATTATTTATTCAGATGTAAAATTACTTTTTAACACTGAAAAGATATAAACACACAACAAAAAGGAGAGGAAGCAACAAACTTTTGAAGGTTGGAAAGCACATAATACGGGAATACATGATTTAAGCTGCCAGCAATACAGAAAGCCAAGAGGCCAGTTGATCTGGGCCACAGGATCCCGGAATGATTCAGGATTGAAAGTAAGAGTAAATGAGTGGAACTGAACACTAGAAAATCAACTAAAAGTCAGTTAAAAAAAAAAAAAAAAAGTAGGTTCACATACCTATCCCACAAAAAGTAGGTGACTAGAGTTCCACCAACTTGGCAGAAGAGTATACTTTCTGGAGATGTTAAAGCACAGACAGTATGTAACACCAGGCACAACGGATAGGAGGGGCGCTGTACTAAAAACGGGGAAAGAGAAGAGGGAGCCCTGGTGGGAGGAAGGAGGAAGAAAAGAAAGAGGTCAAAGAGGTGGAGGAGGAGAACTAACAGTCACTGAGTAATTTTTATTTTCCAGAAGCTATTATAGCATTTGAATTGTGTCAGCTCGTTTAATCTTCACAATTGCTCTGTGAGTTATGCACTATAATAGTGTCCACATCACGTAGGAAGAAAGTGTGGTACAGTGAGTTTAAATCGTTTGACTAAGGATGCAAATCTATTAAGTAACAAAGCTGGGAATTAAGACAGTCTGCTTCCAGAATGCATAATTTTAAACACTACACATATTAAAAGGTAAAAATGATGGGCCATTCCCCATCTTGGTTCTTAGAAAACTCATAGCTGAGACTACATGGCCCTAACTCTCCCATTCACTGCCACTGCTGCTGGTGAGACTGCCAGCATTTCTCTGGAGAATATGATCAGTTCCAAAGAGACCAATCGATTCTAGCAATTGTGAGTCTTGCAATGAACAACTTCAGTCCCATCCATGAACACAGAGGGAACTCCTCCAACTTATTTTGAGGCTAGAGCAAACCTGATATCAAAACAGACAAGAACCATATGAGGAAAACAAATTATAAATAAATCCCAATTATAGGTATAAATAGATCTAAATCACTAAATATTAGAAAAGTCATTCCATCAATGTATAAAAAATCATACATTTGACCCCAGGAATACAAAGATAATAACAAAAAACCTTTTAATTTAAATCAGTGTATTACCATGTTAAAGAAAAAAATGTTTGAATTGTATCAATAGATAATTGTTTTTAAAAACTAACATCAAACTGAAAACAGAAAGGAAAAAAATCCTTAACATGATAAAGGGTATCTGCCAAAAATCAATAGTAAACATCATACTTAATGGTGAAACTATAGGAACACTCCCTTCTAAACCAGAAATAAGAGAAGTAAGTCTAATATTATCATTATCAACATAATACTGGATATCCTAGATAATATAAGACAAGAAAATATAAAAGAAATACAGTCAGCCCTCCCTACCAGCAGATGCAGAACCCACGGACAAGGAAGGTTGACTGTATTAGATTAAGAAAGGAAGAAGCAAAGGTATAATTATTCCTAGCTAAGTTTCTACAAGAGAATCTATAAAAAAGCATCTTGTATTAAAAAGATAAAAAGAGAGCTTCAAAATTTCCTAGATACTAGACCAATCATTTCATTCATTTATTCAACAAATATTTATTGAAACTAACTATGTCCTAGGCATGGTTCTACACATTGAGGACCCAGCAGTGAGCAAAACAGACAAAAATTCCTTCCCTCGTGAAACTTGCATTCCATTAAATAGAGAGGAATCAGTAGTATTCCTGTATATCAATAAAAGGTCAAACAAATCTATTTTAAATATGCCAATTCATTAGCAGAAAGACAATAAAATACCTAGGAGTGAAATTTAAAAATAAAAGTTCAAGTCTCTTATGAAAAAAATCATAAATTTTATTGGAAAACATGAGAAGACATACATATCTATGTTCTAGAATGAGAATAAATATGTGTCAGTTCTCCTCAGATTAAATCACAAATTTAATCTCTAAATCTCCATAAAAAAACCCAACAGGTTTTCTCTCAGACTGAAAAGCTGATCCAATGATTCATGTGGAAGAGCAGGACAGACTCTTCGCAGCATTACTCATGTGTCTGCTCAGCCATATTTTTCCTTCCTGCTTTCTCAGTAGAGCTTGGTTGGAAAATCCAAAAACCCTCTTTCCCAGACTCCATATTCTGAATATGAGATTCTGTTTTGGCCAATGGTGTATAAAAAGCAATCTGCCAGGGGCTTCTCGTAAGGCTGTTGATTTCCAAATAAGACACATGGCAGGGGATACCCCTCCCTACTTCTCCCTGTCTTGAAAATGATACTGGGAGCTTCAGGCAGACATCTTTCCACCCTTGTGGAAAAGATCAAGTAAATCATAGAGTCACCAGCGCTGACAGTACCGAGCTGCTGAGACAATGCCAGCAGCTACCTACATCCAGGGTTCTGTTTATATGTGAAAAATATGCTTAAATCATGTACCTTTGTCTCTTCCAATACTTGTAAATAGAATTTTATTTATTCAAAGACTGAAGGGCCAAACATAGCCTGATAATTTCAAAGAAGAAAATGGACAGCTTTTCCTACTAAAATCTAAGGCTTATTATAAAGCTATAGCAATTTAAATACTGAGATAGTCATTCAAAAATATGGAAACAAAGACAAATGGAATGAAATAATGAAAGCAGAAATAGATCTGCATGTACACTTGGAAATCTGTGTATTACTGCATCCTTCAAATCAATAGTAAAAGCAAAGACCATTCAATAATGACTTTGGATAATTTGTTATCCATATGCGAGAAGATAAAATTAGATCACGGCATCACATCATATATGAAGATAAATTCTAAATAGACTAAAGACAAAAATGAAAATTAAAACTCTGAAACTCTTAGAAGAAAATATAGGAGGATATCTTTACATTTATTGCTTCACAGTAGAGAAGCATTTCTTAAACAAGATACCAAAAAACGTGCAAATTATAAAAGGAAATATTGATACATAAGACTACATAAAATTGTGACACTTGTTTATCAATAGATGCCATTAAAATGTGACAAGTCACAGATTAGGAGGTTAAATTTGCAAATGATATAAACTACAAAAGATTACTATCTAAAATACACAAAAAGTTCTAAAAAGAAAAAAACAAACATCCCATTAAAAACAGGTCAAAGTGCATGACTCAGAAAGTCACAGAAAAGTTCTGAATGGCCAATAAAAATGGTATGTTCAAAGCCTTATTATTCAGAAATATACAAAATTGAAACAATACTAAGATACAATTTCTCACCCATCAGATTGGCAAGGGTTAAAAGGTCTTACAAATAACAATTTAAGGTATAAACGTGGCGAAGGGAGATTCATGTTTTATTGAGGCTGTAGATTAGTACAACTCTAAAGAACAGTTTGCTGAAAGCTTCATATAGTGAAGAAACACACATCCTCCTTCCAGCATTTCATCAGGTATATGGCACAGAGAAACTCTTGCACGTAAGACATTTTCAAGGGCTTTCATTCACATTTGTCTGAACATCCAAAGAGGGAACAATGTGAAAGATCTATCAATAGAAGAATAGATCAATTACCTGTGATATTGGTATACACTGAACAATACATGGCACTGAAAATGAATGAAATAGGTTTACTTGAATCAACATGGATAATTCTTAAATTCATAATGCTGAGTAAATATGAGGTTACAAAATGATCTACAAAGGCTAATGTTGTTTTTATTAGCCTTGTGTTTTTATTATGCTTATTGGCTTTTATCAAGCTTATATAAGTTTTAAAATAACACAAAGTAATACCACATATTGTTTATAAACACATATAAATATATAGTAAACTTTTTAAACTTGGCATGGGGATGATGTACGACTTCTTCATGGGAAGAAAAGGAAAAAATATTTGGATGCATGCATTAATTTCTTTTAAAAGTCAGATACAATTAAGGCAAAAATTACTGTCTGTTAAATTTGAATGGGGGTCATATTTGTTTTATACTTTTGCTGTGTATCTGAAATATTTTGTAAAATAAAATGAAAAAAAGACAAAATTAAAATGGGAACCGTTTGTGTCATATATAACATCTAGACGTGGATCTACCAGTGAATAAGCACTTTCATGCCACCAGAACCCAATTTTGCTCACTATTGCTCCTGGATATCAATATTGTGTTTATGTAACACTAAAACATCCAGTCAATTCAGCTGACTTAGTCCGTGATTGTCAATATAGAAGGAAAAATAAACATGAGACAAAGCATCAGTTGGAGAATTGATTGCTTTTTGACTAGTTTATTCAGTCAAAATTATTAAATGGCTGTCATGGGACAGGATTTTGCAGATTTTAATAAGCTGTAAGTAACATTTCAGAAGCAGCCTCATTAGACTAGCTTTGGCATAATTTTCCTTTTGAATAAAGGGTTTATCAATGGTCATCTTTCATAAGGTCAAATGGAGGAAGAGAATGGACAGATTTTCCCTACCTAAAATACTGCTTCATAAAATGGTTTTAACTCTTAAAATAACAATATAACCATAATGAAAAAGAAGACAAATGCAGGCAAATGCAGACTGATTCCATAAAAGGAGCAAGTACCCTTGCAACTACAAAGGAATTTAGGATCCTAAAAACTACGTCATCTTAGTAAACGTCAGCCAGTGAGACATCCTGATAACACAGGAGCTATCAGGGAGAGAACACTACTGACACTATTTTCTCCATCTGCGTTGATGGCACTGTGCATGGCAGGCCGGGAAAGATTCAGCAGGGGCCTTTTTTCCAATGAGCCACATGCCTAGAGGCCAATCAAAGGTGTCTCTGACAGGGAAGTTGATACTTATAAATCACCATTGCTTTTTAGAGATTCTCTGCTTCTATGGACATTCATTCATTCACATAAAAGAAAATACTTTTTGGTTGCCAACTCTTGCTAATAAATCAGACATATTCCCTTGCTGATTAGTTATCTATTGCTGCATAGCAAATAACGCCAAAACTTAGTGGCTTAAAATGACAATAAGCTTTATTATCTCTTATTGTTTCCCTGGGTCAGAAATTCCAGTATTGCTTCACTGGGCAGTTGTGACTCCATGTCTCTCAATCAGATGTCAGTAAGAGCTGCAATTATCTGAAGGCTTCACTGTGGCTGGGAGACAATTTTCCAAGGTTGTTCAATTGCATGGATGGCAAGTTGGTACTGGCTGAGAGTAGGAGAGCACTGTTCTCTCTACGTGGTCCTCTCCACAAGGCTACTTGAGTACTCTCACATGGCAACTGGCTTTTCCCATTGCAAGTGATAAGAAACCAATGTGGAAGCCACATTGCTTTTTTATGACAACCTTAGAAGTCAAAAACTGTCACTTCTGCCATATCCTGTTGGTTACAGAATCAGCCCTGATTCACTATGGGAGAGGATAACATAGGGGCATAAATATAAGAGGCAAGGATCATTGGGAGCCACGGTGAAGGTTAGCTTCCACATCTTCTTTCCAAACAGCTCACATCATGTAATTCCAATACAGTATGATAAGTGCTATGGCATACAATTTTTAACCTTTAGATTTGACCATCCCTAGAGAAAACTAAACTTTTCCAATTACCCTTTCCAAAGACCTAAGATATAACAGAGAGATAAAACCTAAAATCACTGACCTTACCCTAATTTTGCTTTTGGATAAAGCTGACAAATCCTAAGAGTTGTTGTTTGCAAATATTTTTTTTTATCATTTTGACAAGAAAGAAGTTAAATTTTTAATATCAGTCTTAGAAAAGATGACATTTGAGGTTAACACTGAAAAAGTCAAACCAAATGCTTAAGTCAAACCAAATGCTTGAGGCAAACCTGTATCTCAAAACTGGCATATTGAAATATGAATGATGCTTTCGAATCAGATTTTAAACTTAACCTCATTTTTAGTTTTGCTTACTGAAAATAATATTCCAATTTCAAATAGGTTTTATATTTACTCTTTAGAGGATTAAGTTCATGGCTGTTAAGAAAACAATTATTATTATTCCCAAATGCTGTACTATTCAAGTATCATGTTTTGAGTTCAAAGTATAACCATTTCTCACAAAGGTTTCTTCTAATTGGGCCAAACCGTACAAGTGGACAAAGGAAGACAGGGAGCATGGTTTCTCCTGTTTTCCCCTCTCCAAGTTAGTAAGTGGGCTTATGGTGCTGAGAATGACAGATATTAAGTACATCACCTAATTAGGTAAAGAGAGTTCAAATGGGAAAGCAGGTAGTAATTATTAGAAGTAAGTGCTTGAATGTGTTTTGAAGAACTTAGCTAGAAAGGAAGACTGAAATTTAAAAGCCAAAATGCCAGAGCTGTGCCCCCAATACAATAAAGACTCTTTTACTGCTTTCATGGTCCTTTGTAATAAAGAAAGTTTTAATATCAAAACCAAGTTATGGTTCTGATCTAACTTAACCTAACCTCTTGCTATTCAGTTTTTGTATCTGCTGTGGGCAACTCCTGGAGTCTCAAGAGAGCTATCAAGTAGACTCTACCTCTGACTTTGAGTATGCAACCACTTAGCTTTCCAGACAAAGTAGAGTGATATTCTGAGATTAGAACATAAGCTTGCAAAGCCTTGCCATTTGGTTATAGCCAGAGCCCTAACAGGCTGTTAACAGGAACCTGCTAATTTATGGTAACTGCATTCCTATTGCCTGTCTTTGCAATTTGGACTGAGTTCCAATTTTGCATCCTATATCTGCTTGCTTTGTACATATGCTGATCTCTTATTTAGATTGCTTCTCCCGATGCTCATCTTTACTTTCTTAAGGCAACTTGCTTCACTGCTTGACCAATTCCTGTTGACATGACATACTAGGACTTAAAATCGTGTCTTTATTCACTGTACTTGTCATTTGTCACTTTTTTTTTTTCAGTTTGTTCTCAGCCACCTAACATCTGAACACACTTGAAAGCAAACCCTAGTCTTCTCGTTTCCTATGTATATTTTGAGGCCACTTCTCCATCCCTTGGTTAATTCTGTGAGATAACTGGTATCCTTTCAATATCTTTGACCTTTTTGTTAAATCAACTAGAGTTGATTTCTGTGATTTGCAACTAAGAACACCAACTGATACTGAGAGCATTGCAGTGAGTGTGTTGCACACTCCAGATACCCAGGGATATAGGAAAAGTTAGGATTGATTATATTGTTTAGTGTGGATTGAATGCAATGAAAGATAATTATTAATATTTACAGATAATCATTCAGTATCCCATTGCAGACAATAACAAAACAGATGATTAAATCAGGCATATCGGCACCTAGAATGTGGTGATCGTTGAAGGTAAAACTTGGGGGGGCGTGGTTGCCACTTTTTAGGGCATATGCAGAAATTGAAGAACCATGGGGTGGAGGTGGCTGCTTCTAACAGCTCTGGACACCTTATGGAAAAAGGACAAGATTTTCAAATCCCTAAATTCTAGAACCAAGGCAGGGATTTATATGGTCGTGATGCTAAGTGAATCTATTGTTTCTTACATTTATAGGGTTGAATAAAAGGAAAACTAGATACTTAATGTGCCCCTGTGAGTTGCCGAATCCCAAGTTCAGTTAAATCCCAGCTTCACCAATTCTCTGCTGGGAAAGTTATGGCACTGAACTTAAACAAATTGGATATCGAAAATAGGGAGAGTAATATCAGTGGATACAGAGGCCTCAGAGTCCCAAACCCAAACCCCCACAGCCAGCCAAAACACCCCTGATTCTCTGAATGACTGTAAGTACCCTCTACGTACTCTTGCTTGCAGATACTCACACCGTCATTGGGGAGTTACCGCCTGAGAACAAGCCAATACTCCTCTTACCTTTAATCCTAGCCACGATTGTCTCCTGGTCTGATAATACAGGCAGATCCCAGGGTTCTCTGGGAAGATTAATTTAAAAGCTTAAAGAGCAGAATTTACATTTAAAAGCTTAATTAATTTAAGCTTAATTTAAGCTTCTGCTTAAATTAGAGCAGAAGTCATATACAACGTGGACAATCAGACTTTTCTAATTGGTATTCACATAAATCTAGATGTTAATTATGAGGATGGTTTCTGAACATGATCAACCAAGGAAAGCAAAGAATTTTTATATTGGGTTAAAATGATGAATTTAGGTGGTTTTCGTAGAGAGGCTAGCAGGAAGTTAAGTAAAAGTTTCTGTTTGCCCAGGTGGTTGGCTAAAACCTCTTAGTGATGGTAGTCACACTAAATATAGTTGAAGTGCTAGAAGTTTCTTTGCATAATGTAGAGGAATGAACCCAATGAAAAAGATCTGCTTTGTGTGCCCTTCCCACGTGTACCTACCCTCTAACCCCAGAGGGAGCTCAGAATGAATTCTCTTCATCACAACCTTGAAAAATATATTCATAAAGGCATCTTTATAAAGATCATTATGAGCCTGCTCTTTATGGTAGCATATTAGACAAGACAACTTAAAAATCACTCCAGTATAAAATGGATATATAGACCATATAAAATACCAAATACAATTTCTTAATGCATATCTGATTTTGCAAGATATTAATGAAGAATCAAATTGAAGACACTGAGAGCCAGCATATTAAACAAATGCCAAAGCCACGTCTGTTGTTGCTCTCTGCAGGTGTTTGTCTAACTGGGTGACCAAGAGGCTTTTTATTAAGCAGCAAAGTGAAGGGAAGTGTTCAAGCATTGAGCCCTACAGCTAAGGAATTCAATCTAGAATCCTCTGCATAAATTTAGGATTGTCAAAAGGCTACACCTTCAGTGAGAAGATGGAGTAGGGGGTAAATCCACAAGATGGTAAAGAAAGACAATTAAGGAATGTCTGTCTCATATTGGAGTCTAGGTGAAAAACTCTCCCATAAAAAGTCCTAACATCGGCACAGCGCTTCCGCATGTGAAGGGGCTTGAATCCCCATTCCCTCTGCGATCTGTGAAACAAGCAATCTGATAGTCTTGGGAGAAATAAATGTTAACCTTTTCAGGAGATGTGGGTCCTCATCTCAGATTCTCTGGGATCTCCGCAGACAGAGCTGGACGCTACATGAGTTTTCAATCCTCAAATACATACTAGGGCAGAAAATAACCCACCACCAACCAGAATCAGCAGGAAAAATAATCTCCACAGACAGCCCCAAATCTGTACTGAACAGAATTATTGATACTAGACATCAAATTCAGTGTATTTATATTTAAATAAATAAAAGAAAAATGAAATATATTAAACAGAAGATATTCTTTTTTTAAAAGATTATTGAGTGGAGGGCATAGCTCCGTGGTAGAGTGTGTGCTTAGCATGCACCAGGCCCTGGGTTCAATCCGCAGTGCCTTCATGTTTAAAAAAAGTTAAAAATAAAAAAGATTATTGAGATTTATAAAAGAGCCAAACAGAACTTCTAAAATTAAAAAAGAAACCTAATAATTAAAAAGACAATAAAGAGATTTCTTTTTGTAGAAACTGTGGGCTAGGTTACTCGGTCCAACATTCCAGTAACCAAAGAGGCTGGATCTATACACACAAACTATATCTCCTGTCACCACATCTCCTTGTTTTATTGCTGTATTACTGACATGTGACATGCATACGTTTAAGTTAGACAATGTGATGACTTGATATACATATATAAAACGAAATGTCCCACATTTTCTTAAAAGCATCAAATAACTAATGAGAAAGTATGGAATTAAATAGGGAAAAATGTGAACCCTGAAAATAAACAAACAAAATCTACATTTGTCCTAAGGGCACCTGGTGACTTTGGAAAACTTAATTTGAAGGTTTATTTTGAGGATATCATTGGTCTAAATAAAACATAGGTCAAAAATGAAATAATAACAATCATAAAACATTTTAAACTGAATGTTAATAAAAATACTACATATCTAAATTTGGGGGTTGCAGTTAAAATATTACTAGAGTTTAAAGTTTATTGTTACAAATTTGTGTATTAGAAAAAAAAAGTACTTCAACGAAAATGACATATTGCAATAAACTGAGTACAAAAAAAAGATATGTGAACCAAATTGGCTGCTCTCAATCTAGAGATCGAAAGGTACCTGCAAAATGTAAAACAATGCCATTCTTCCCACTAATTTTTTTGTTTCGAATATATAGTTACTTTTTTAATTAGAATTCATTATTATGGTGCCGTGTCATGGGTTTACTGTTACTTTCAAATGAAGTGAAATACATATTGATTTTGCAGTTTTACTGTTTAATATGGTGTACATATGTGTATATATACATATATGTGTGTATACATATACATATGTGTGTGTATATATACATGTGCATATGTTTGCATGTATGTGTGTGTCTCTCTATATATAGTGCTTTGGGGTCCTCAGTTATTTTTAAGTACTTAAAGAGGTCCTAAGTCCAGTGTTTGAGAACCGCTACCCTAGAAGAGACTCTGGACCAAGGGTACATGATATACTATGTCTACAGCAATATTTATAATAGTCCTGCCAGAGAAATGGATATGAACAAACGAAAAATGTTGATATATTTTGTCACATTGTCCTCCAAAAACCTTATACAAATTTACATTTCCCTTAGCAATGTATATAAAAGGACCCATTTTTTCACCCCCACGCCAACCTTGGGCGCTATTCTTTATATTTTCTGGGGTTTCAAATGTGATAACTGTTGTTTTAATTTTCATTCCAGTGATAACTAATGAGGTTGAGCATTTTGCATGTTCTTCCCGGTTATTTGTATTTCTCCCTTTCTGAACTGTTCGGTCATGTCATTTGCTGTTACTCTGATCAGGGCGTGATGTGAAATTGCATTAAAAAAAACATTTAGAATAAATAACCCATAGATAGGGAATTATGATTTTAAGATGATTAACCCCAAATGCTTCACTCACCACATACTGAGAACTACACAGAGAGTTCACCATTAAGTGCTGTTGAGGAAATTTACAGTTAGAGAGTCTTCAAACTTAAAACAAATTGAAGTTGGTTATGAAACTCTGTCAATGTAAAAATAATTATTAAAGAAGAGATGTATAATGAAAAAAAAATTATTTAATGATAATAATAAGGGTACTGATACCTATATTATATTAATATCATCTAAGAAATCCAGAGGTTGATGAGAGGGGAAAAAAAACATATAAGAGAAAATAAATAATTACAGAAATAGAATGCCTTGAAACATAGCAGCTGGAATCTCCATTCAGCTCTCTAGCCTCCTAGTTGCTCATTTCTGCTTGGTTCTTTAGAGTCTTGTCTGCTTTTGTGCCATTCTAAAGCGAGCCAACCATATCCTTTATGAAGAACACATATTGGGGGATTCTCCATTCTGTGGTTCTCTCCGCTCTGAAGATCGTCCCCTTCAGTACCCATTCACTCTGCCAGCCACACACTCTGACCTCCGTCCCCTCAGTCCAGGAAGACTGCCGCTTGTTTTCAGCAAACTTGGAAGTGTTTTCAGAAAAACTTCAAAGGCAGAGCCGAGTAACAGTGAAGCTGTTCCTGTGTGCTTCCCTTCTTTCAGGGGTCACATCCCTTAACAGACTTTCCTTTTCTCCTTTTCCAGAACAGTTCAGTCCTAAAAATATTAGATGACCCAAGCAAGGCAGGTCCCCATGCTTGGAGTCTGGAAGAAGCTATGATGACACAGAGAAGGGTGTCAGAGCCCGACTAATGTAAGGTGGGCATTCCCATGGAAGGGAGGCCCGGCACAGGGCATCGGAAACCAAGTGGAGGAATGAGGGAATCTGCAAAAGAAAGATGCTCGCTGCAGTCTGTCAGAACACAAGCAGAGTGAGGATAGCATCCAACGTGCATTATCAGCACGTTGCCGTAAAAGACCTTAAAGACAAGAATCTGGATCTGATCCCTGGCTCTGTTTCTTCATCTACGACCTTGCCAACATCATTTAATATCTTGGCTACTTTATTAGTAACACTGAGCTTAATATACTGACTTAATCTATCTCTGATGGTTGATATGAGTTTGAAATAAAATTGGGGTAGTAGAAGTATATATATAAGGTAGTATAAATAAAAGTACTTTGAGAATGGTAATGCATTATGCAAATAAGTTATTGTCTATTGGCAATAATGGGTTTTTTCATAATAATCAGAAAACATCTTGCAGAACACATCACCTATCAGGACTGAGTTCTTTTTCAAAGGTTTGTCTACCTCCACAGCAGACAGATCACAAGCTTTGGAATTTGTACCCCAGCTCTGCCAGCTACATGATATTGAGCAAGTTATTTACCATTCTGAGCTTTAGTTTTGACATCCGAAATAACTACACAGCTTCACTGTGAGAAATAAATGGTAAAATACATGCACTCAGGAGTAAAGGGAAAATTATTATCAACTTAGGAAAGCTAATATCAATTTCTCAAAACCTAACTTAGTACCACAGGGAAATTTAGGTACTAATTCATTTTTATAGAGGTTTTTACCTTGCTAATTAGTATTTGAGTATTTCCTTATGTGACATTGTCATATTTCTAAATGATCACTGTTTTTAAAACATCTTAAGAAAATAAAACATGATCTCCTGTCTTTAAAGATTGAGAATTTGTAGGAGGCCGTTAGAAAAAGGATGCCTTATAATTGATTAATCTCAGTTCAAGTTAAATAGAGCACATGAGCAGAGTCAAACTAATAGGAAGGAAATAATGTTTTTCATACCTATTTTTAAAATGTCATTTGTGGAAAATAACAAGAGATCAGCCACAATTTGGCCACCTCATCATTTTGGTAACTGCAAGTCTGTCCATTTAAAATGTGAAAGGCTGACATATCTAGTCAATAGTTTGAAATGTTAATGTTGTGTTAATCTGAGAGCAAATCATTTCCTATTTAAATGGATCGATTTTGTCCAGGAGAGAGTTGTAATCTCTAATGATGTGGTAAGTCATTTAGAAATAATTTGAGTAGCTGTGGAACCAAAGGGGCTGTCACTGAAAGAGACCAGGCAATAGTTTCAGGAAAAGGTTTAATAGAAAACATATGTCAGTTGGTGAACATCTATTGTCCTTTGTTATAAATAATATCTCTTTATGCTAATAACATGGTTCTAAATAAATACACACAACCGTGGCAAGGAAAATGATAAAGATGAGTATACTTGACTGACCTTCCAATAAAATTTCTCTTTCTCCCAGAAATCGCAGCTATTCTTGGCAGGAAGCTCTTAAATTGTTAGATTATCAGAAGGAGAAAGGAGAAGCAGTCCTTATAAGAGATGCACACTTAGTCTGATGATGCAGCCTTTAAATAAATACTTTACCTGCACAACATCTGTTTGGTTTATCTGATTTTCTGTTTTAATTGCCTCCAGTTCTCATAAAAATACCATAAAGTTGTCATGCTTAAGCAGAAAGGAAACACAAGTAATTGTTTCTTATAACAATCCTCCCCTATATAACCTCTATCTAGTACCAGCGACAGAGCCAGAGACAGCAGGTGAACTGACTCAGGAAAGGGTTGTCAACACATAGATATAAGAATGTCCCATGGCAATATTTGAGACATCCTAATACTAAAACAAAGTTATTGTGTATCTGAAATCCAAATTGAACAGGCCACCCTATTTTCTTTTTTGTTTGTTGTTGTTGCTGCTCCTCTGGCTTTTGTTTTGTTTTATTTTGCTTTTTGGCTAAATCTGCCAACCTTAACTTGGAAACTTTAGTTCTATTCTAGTGTTGGCTCTGTTGCTTATTAATACTGTGATCTTGGTTGAATTACTTAGCCTTGGATTTTCAAATTCTTGAGCCAAAATTATGATTCCCAGTTTCCATTTTTGTATTTCTACTTTGAGGAAAATCTTCACATTTAATAAATCGCTTCCAGTTCACTCATGGATGACTGCTAAACAATCAATTGATTCTCTGAAAAAATGTTACAGTTTGGTAACTGAGAATAAAGATAATCATCGTGGCTTCAGTTATTTAGAGGAGGATGCTGGTATCAGATGAATAGTCAACATTCTGTCTTTGTAATGACCTTGAAAATGGCCAAACTGCCCCCTCAAACTCTCTATATAGTATTTTAATTATATTCCCTTCATCCCTGCCTAAATCTCCTTGCTTTGAATGTCATATTATCAGACTAATCTACTCCCTGTCGCAACCATTTACAGACTTCAGTGTCACTCTCCATCATTTCCTAGAGATTTTATCTCTTGGCTGTCACTCTCTCCAATACGACTCCAGCCATTATAATTGGTAATTTCATTATCCACGTGGATGATGTTTCAAACACCCTGAAATCCACATCTTCGACTTCCTCTCCCCAAATGTTCTTATCTTCCACCCTTTCTCATCTCCTTACTCCTATGGGCATACCCAAGACCCTGTGAGAACTAAAGATGTAACCACTCCATAATTTCAATTTCAAACATCTTATTCTGTCTACCATATCCTATATGTGTGGTTCACTTCTTCCAGTACCCAACTCTAATCATGCCCTACCAAGGCCCGTTATCCTTGGCAACTTCTCACTATGCCTTTCCCCCTCAGGTCCTCATTCCCGTCTAGTTTAAATTTCATCAGTATGTTAGACATCACAATTATTTATTAATATTGGATTTTCTTCCATTTCTGGAAACCTAGAAAGATTATCATTCTAAACCTCTCAAAATTAGGCAAGGCCCTTAATGCTGTTAGGCAATTTTTTTTTCATATGAAAATTTATTACTATCCTTCTTTCACCATCAAAACTTGGTCTTTCCTCCCTGCCTTTGTATAAGGCCAAAGGAGAGACATTGGCTATTTTGACAACCTTAAAGTGGACTCCAGCAGTGACCAAATCCAGCAACCAGAATTTCATCATTTTCCTCAAAAAAATTCAAATAACCATCAAAGGCTGTGATTTTTAGGCAATTTTAAGATATTTCTGTAATTCACCCCTTCCTCTTCTGTTAGTGAAACTTACTGTTCATTATCCTTGTACTTCAAATACCTAACACTTCCTTCTCAACTTTTACTCAGCTGATGGCATTACTTGAAAAAAAATAAAGGAGAGGGGATAGGGAGAGAGACAGACAGATGAATGCAGGAAAGAACTTCACAAGTTATAACAACCTACATCATATACCATCCCATAAATGTGCACATACGCTCTGCCTTTCTTCCTGTTAATACTGGCACATTGTGATCCACTCTAAGATCATCTCCTCCACTTTTACCTAAGACCCTAACTCAGGAAAAGAACATCACTCTTTCAATTCTCCCCTCTCTTTCCATAATCATAATTTTCTTCTCTGTTGGATTTTTCCCATCAGAATACAGACAAGCTATCATTTTTCCTATCATCTTCAACACTTCTGACCCTACATCCACTTGTAGCTACAGCTCTTCCTCTCTGTTCTCTAACACCAAAGTTCCTTAATGACTTGCCTGCACTCGAGGTCTGCAATTCCTCTCCTCGCATACTTTCTTAGAACTGTTCCTTCAACCAGACCTACAGCACCCTCCCCTTCATGACATCCAAACCGTACTGGTCAACGTAACAAATAACCTCCATGGATTTTAACCCAGTCATTGCCTCACTCCTCATCTAATTTGCCCTCTCAGCAGCATTTGACATACTTGATCAACTCCCTGTGCATCGTCTCTTTACTTTGCTTCCATGACCTCGTGCTATCCCAGCATTCATTCTATGGCACTGGCCATTTCTCCTCAGCCTCCTTAGCCAATTCCTCCGGATCTCACTAAACTTCCAAGGGTGCGAGTACCTCAGGGCTCATGCTTATTTATTGTTCTCTCCCACTTATTTATTGATCCTGTCTCTTCTTATAGGTTTAAATGTAAATACACACAGATAACTCCAAAACACCTGTCTCCATCCTAGACCTCTCCTCTAAAGTCAAAACTCATATACAATCTTGGATAAATAATGGGATCTCAAATATAACCGGTACAAAACCATGCTTGTTATCTTGCCCTCAGGTCTGTCTGTTTCTCACACAGGTTTCACCATCTCAGCTCCAACCTTCCCATTTCTCAGGCCCCAAACTTGGAGCTATTATTAACTCTCACATCCCACATCCAATTCGTCAGGAAAAGTATATTTGCTATACATTCGAAATGTCCAGAATTTAATTGTTTATCCCACTTCTTCCACCAACTCTGTCTTCAATCTAGCCATCACTATTTTTCATCTGGATTATTTTGGTACCATCCTAACTTCTGTCCCTTCTTTGATTCTTGTCCCTTATAGCATATTCTAAACACAGCAGCCAGAGTAATGCTTCTAAAACTAAGTTGACCATACATTCCTCCACATAAAACCTTCCAGTGTCCCTTCCTCTCACTCACAAAGACCAGTCTTTACAATGTATAAGGCCTTATGTGATCTAGACGTATTGTCTCTTCCACAACTCAAATGCTTACTCACTTTGTTTCAGAAACACTAGTTCCTGATGTCATTCAAGCATTTCAGAAACTTTTTTCTCTTCTGTGGCTATTGCATTGCCCTTCCTTATGTCTGAGAATGCTATTCCTCCACGTAGCTGCATGACATAGGCGCTTGCCTCCTTGAAGTCTTGTTCAAATGCCAACTTCTCAGTGAGGTTTTCCTTGGCCACCCTATTTAAAATTGGATGGGGACTGGCACTCCCTATTCTTCTCTACCTCACTTCAGTTCTCTCCATAGAACCTTGTATTTATCATACAAGAATAATACATTGTGGATAAGTTAGAAAGAATAGACAGAAAAAAAAAACTTTAAAGAGAAGCCATTATCCTCACCACCAAGACATAACCTTACCACCCAATATTGCCTTCAGTCTATAAAATTGATTATATCATAAACACTTTATTAATACTGACTTTTTGTGTTAATATATAATAAAAAATATTTCCATTTGAATAAATATTAATTTATTACATCATTCAGTCCTCTTAAATTGTGGTAGATTATGTTTCAGCATATAATTGCCCTACACAGTGTCCTAGCTTCATCCCCTGGATACACAGGTCATCTGTCAAACTTTAAAAAGTTTGAAATATAAATATCATTTGAATATAAATATATAGAATATGATATACATGATATATTATATAATACAAACATAAGTAAAATAAATTGAATATAAATATGATTAGACCATTTGTATGCACCTTATGAAGCTATTCAACTGTTAATACAGGTGAAACTGATGACTTGAAGGTATTCGTGAAGTGGGTATTGAATCTGACTTCTGCATACTGAAATGAGCGTTTGTTGCGATGCCTCATTTTTTCAGTCATACACTGCTGAATATATTCATCATTAATGAGACACACACTACTTCTTAGCAGTTATAAATAATCAGGGGTCTTTTCAATAAATCATTCATGTTTATCAACTTGGCCTTTTTCTATTTATGCATTTTCATTATTCTAGTGTTGGACAATATGACACAGAAATGTGATGAACCAAACTCCAGAGAAGGTTCTCTCTTGGCAAGCTAATGGTGCTAGCTTGATAACTACCCTCACTCCAAGTACCAATTCAGGTGTAAGGTAGTGTGACTGAGTAAGAGTAACATCAGAGTAGGAGTCAGGAGGGCTAGACTCTTGCCACAATCCTGCTGTGTGACTTAGGCCAGTGGTTCTCAATTCGAGCCTATTTTGTCCCCTTGGGGACATATGGCAATATCTGGAGACATTTTTCACAATCATGACTGGGGTTTTGCTACTGGGATCTGATGGAGAGAGTCCAGAGAGGCTGCTCAACATCCCACAATGTGCAGGACACACCTACCCCCATGTCGAGGAATTATCCAGCTCAAGATGTCAATAGTGCTGAGATTAAGAAACCCTAAATTAAGCAGATCACTTTGTTTCTCTAGGTGTTGGTTTCCTCACCTGTAAAAAATTTTCATCATGTCTCAAAGACTCTCCACCAATAAGCTCAGTATAATGAATTCCCCTGTGGAAGAGTACCAAGACGTTCAAGACAGTTTGAAATGGCTTAGAAAGAGCATTTATTTTCAAAACTATTTCAGAAGACTCTGAGACAGAGACAGGGTACATGACTTGCTTGAGAAAATCTGGCAAAGGAATACAATGCTGGTCTCTGGGGTTCCCAGTTAACTGGACTGTCAACCTCATCACACAGCTTCCGAGAGAAAAAGTGACATTGTAAGAAATGCCTGGCTGGAAATATTTGCTGAAGTTTTAGTCACAAACTACAGCAAAACCTTTAAAAAAAATTTTTTTTATCTGTATAGGATGCTTGAAGTTTTTCTTCTCATTTTTGGGTTGCCTTCGGAGACCTCAGGCACTTGAATTCATCAAACAGTCCATTTGATTTTCTTCTGTGTTGCTAATTCAAGTGTTTCTCTGTAAACCCCAAGCCACAGTAGTAGTAAATAATTGATTGCATAGATCTACCTTTTGAGTTTTAGAGATCAATATCAAAATTTTTATGTCCCATAGAGATCTCTTAAGGAAAATGATAACACTGTGTAGCATATTTTATTCATCTAGTACTGACTTGATTAATTTCTCATTAGGGAATTATATAGGAGCCTATAAATTGTAATCATTTTAAAAGCACCTCAAGAAAAATAAGTCCAAATACACTGCCTCTTCCCACTATACTATCAGAAGCCCAGTGAAGATATAATTTGCACTGCTTAGATGTTCAAAATGTTTGTACTGTTTATATGCGCTTTTGTTGTGAGAGACAGATGAGAAGGTTTCAGAAGTCTATCGTATCCAGGTGAGCAACCTTCTCTGATGGCTTCACAGGAAGCATAGGTTACCAATTACTGTCTCTATATCGGAGCTGAATTACCCTCATTGAAAGCTGGTGCAGCCGTGAGACTGTTCAAGACAGTGATCACCACTGTTCCTGAGCTACTTGTGACAGACCCCTCGGTTTCAACTTGAAAGTCTCTTTTTATTTGACAAAAAAGAGTGTCACTGAAACAGGTAGGTGAGACTATCGCTATTTCTCCTCTTTTATTTTTAGGCTGAGCTTAATTTGAGACGTGAAAAGCAAAGGCAAAGACATACTTTTCTGGTTCAACCCCTTTAATGAATGAGGAAAGCCAATTTTGTATCAAGTAAGCGCCCAATTAGACAAATGGCAGACAAGGACATGGATCTGCGAAGGGTGATTTTAAGTCAGGTTTTGATATCTCATCTTCTTGAGAGGAGGACAGACATTCCACTGAAGGGAGAGCTTGTTGGGCTAACAAAGATGTCACTCTACACCTCAGCTATACCTGGGAAAGACTCATGTTTGCTCAAAGAGAAAAAAAATTCATTGTGTTTATGATCAAAGATTATGCCAAATGAAATTAAGAAGTAATTTGCTTCTAAAGTGTAATGCTATATTTTGCACAGAAGTGTCAGCTTAGACTAAAAAGAGCTTGCATACTGATTGCTCAAATGCTTTAAAGTCTTGCAAAGCATATGAGAAGCAGTATGTTTGACCAACATTATAAATGCCTCATTTTAAAGGACAATAAATTAAAATGAAAGTGGGAAATATGTGATTAGCAACCCACAGGGTATACTAGGTGCATTTCCTGCTAATATCTCAAAATTATGTTCCGGGAATTAGATACTTGACAATGCTTTTTCATTTCACACTCTGGCCTCAACACTTTCGAAATATTACTTCATCCCATGAATATAACACCAGCAACAACAACAAAAACAGTCCATATTGGTGACAGTAAAAACTATAGTGACAATAGTGCCAACATTTATGAACAATTTCTTAATCAAAAGAATGAAGTGAAAGTTTGATGAAACATATAAACAGAGCAGATTCATCATTCACGTAAATTGATTATCTTTATATAAAATAAAACCAGCGCACACATTCTAGACATCAAATAAATTCCACTTTGGCTGTCCAAATCATCTACTCTGAGAAACATTTATTAATCCACCAAGAGAAAAATGAAAAGTTGAATATCCCATGTGTTTATACCCTTCAGATGGAGGTGATCATGTCACAAAACATTCCAAGTTCTTACTAACTAAGGATCTAATCCACCTAAGAATAGTCACTTATCATCAACTAAAGTACTGAAAATTTCACGTGCAATTCACATATTTCATAACCTTTTAATGAAGTAAATACATTGAGAGTCTCTGGGACTAAAATCAGTGTATGATTTTTTTTCAAGTTATAAGCCATAACTGTCCTTGATGTTTAAATGTATGATTTTGATTTGTGTTGGGGAAGCATCAGGGATTCTAATAAGAGTTGGGCAGAATCTCCATAGTTCTGCATCTTCATGCTGCCATGTGGGGAACTGAACTTAAGCATCTTGACTTCTCTGTTTCATTTGAAACTGGATTACCTTCTTGCCTGGATCTTAACCACTGATGTTTTCATTCTCCTCTGGCCATTCTCTGGCTTCTGTTCCTTTCCTTATTCCCTAAATGTAGGTGCCTTTCACAGGACAGGATAAGTCATTGACTTTTTTCTCTATATTGTGTTCCTTAGCAATTGTTTTCTCTTATCTCATAGCTTTAACTACCATTACTATCAATGGTATATCCCTCATGCCACCTCACACGGATAATCCATCTATCCTAGCTCTTCCGTCTAATGTGGTCACCACTACATTGTCAGATCAACATACCCCTGATAAATGTCTCAGAGGACGTGAGAAAACTCGGCAAAAGAAAACAGAATGCTGGTTTCCTGAGTCACCAATCAACTGGACGGTCAACCTTATCATATGGCTTCTAAGAGGTGATGTGACACTTTAAGAAAATGCCTGGCTGGCATGCTTTGCTTATGTTTCGGTCATGGACTAGAACAAGATCTGTTTGTCTTATTTTATCTGGATAGCCTAGGGGAAACTTTCTTCCACAAATTTATATCGACTTCAGAAACCTCATGCACCTGAATTCATCAAACAGTCCACTTGATATCTTTTCCAGGTTGCTAACTCAAGTGTTTCTCTATGAATCCCAAGCCATAGTAAATAGTCCTTGTTCTGCAGGTAACTTTGAAGATAATCGTGCTGCCCACCAATTCGTAATACATACATGCCCATTTCTGTTGCCCACATCTAACAGAGAGCAGTAATCATACATAACAAGATCAGCTCTCTTTCACTGAGCGCTTACCTTGCACTAGGCACAATCAGTCTAGGAGGTGAGTATTATTACTACCAAATACAAATAGGAAAACCAGTCTCCAGAGTTATCATGCGACTTCTCCAAAGTCACACAGAAAGTGGCAGAGTCAGGATTCAACTCCAGCTATGTACGCAAAAGCTAGTCTCCTGCCACAATCCAATAGAAGGCAAAGAGTCTTTGTTGTGAACTGTTCTGATTCCTTGCTCATTTAGAATCTTGCTCAGTAGCCTGTCTGCTTGGACTTCCTTGGGTAGACGTTTTAAATTAGACAGACCTGGGTTTGAACCTCAGGTCTTAGTACCTAGCCCCATAAATTTGGACAAAATATTACAACTCTGCAAACCATAAATTTTTCCTCTGTAAATTGACATAATAATACCTACCTCACGGCCTTGGGATGAGAATTAGATAAATAACTGAGCATAGTGCCTGGAATATGCTGCATGAACAACTCTTATGATGATAGTTGTCCACCCTTGTCCCCCAGAATCATCAGCTCCCCCTTTGTCACTGCAGCCTACTCAATTATCTCTTTACTTACTCTATGAAGTCTCCCCGAAGGGAGGAACTGCAATATTAACTAGTTTTCTGGCACTCAGTACATTTTGATATAATTTCCCCCCCGGGGAGCTGGCATTGGACACTTTGGACATGAAGACTCTACCTTTATTTGTTCAGAATTTCAGGCTATATCCACCACTTGAAGCAATTGCTGGCTTCTCAGTCTTTTAGCTAATGGAACTTTGTGGTGTTAAACGCCGATGCCTCTGACCAGTCCCTCCTGGCAGGACTCTCCTGACCAGTGATAGTCCCTGAAACACACAATGTGCTCCCCGTAAGGGAGCAGCTATGGAACGTGAGAAGTAAGCAGAGACTGCAGAGGTCAGATGGTCTTGGGTATAGCATCTTAACCTGAATTTAAAAAGCTTGAATGAGATCAAGCTAAAATCTCATCTTGGAAAAAGAAGGTCAAAGCATATAATGTGTCAAGCAAAATAAGCCACCTTGCCATTTCAGAAACAGTATAGAGGTTTTATTAAGCACATCAGATAATTTTTAAGGTCATTTCTAGGGAATATAAATATAAATGCTAATAAATGAATATGTGGCCCAGGTGAATTCATATGACTTTTCGATGAGTAAAAGTAATTCAGTCAGTAAAAAAAGTATTATTTTATTCTAAAAGTGAGGGTGGTTTTAATCAATCATATGCTAATAAAGAATTCAGTGCTATTGCTATACACTGATTTAAAGAACATTAAATAAAAAAATGTTTCCAATGGAAAATTCATGTAAACCTAAATAAATATTGATCATACAGAAACAATAATAAATTCCTAGGGAGTGGGTAAAATATAGAAAATGAACATAAGAACACAGATGATGGAAAAGGGTAAATGTGTAAAAGAATGTTCACAGCAACGTTGTCTGTAATAAGAAAAAAATGAGAAACAACTCAATCTCTAATAACAAGAGAATGGGCAACTAAATTATGCTGAGGTCATATGATGACCCAACATATAACTGAAAAAAATCAATAAGATACAGATTTACACATCAGCAAAAATAAATCCTAGAAGCATAAGGTTGGCTGAAAAAACAAGATGACAATTACACACGGTGTGACATCATTTTCATAAAAATTAAAAAAGTGAATCACATTGTAATTGACTGTACTTCAATTTAAAAAAGTGAACCATACACTGTGTAAGGATGCTTATAAATATAGTAGGAGTATCTACAAAGAAAAGCAAAGGAAAGATAAAAGTCAATTTGGGGACGTGTTTACCACTTTCGGGGAGGCAGGGGCACAGGATGGATGAGAAGAGAACAGAGGCAGCTTCTTAAGTTGGCTTTTTAAGTTCTTAAGTGTTCATTTTACTTTTAGGCTTCCTATTGCACATAACTGTCACTCTTTGCTATGTACCAACTTTCTTTTGGATGGTGGAGACAAATATTTATGAAAGACAATACTCACATTTTGGAAAACATTTAAAAACTTAGATTTGTAAACATAATATTACCTGTTTCAAATGACAGTACTTTGAAGAGAGAACATAATTTGAACTGTTACTTCAAAACCTTTTCACGTTTGACCATTTAACTTGTGTTCCCTAAGATAAAAACAAGTTTCAAGCAATGTCAACAAATAAACTTAATGAAAAGAAAATGTGTACTACTTGAAGACTCATAATGTTTTGTACAAATTTCTAAACGTCTATGTTTTAAGGCAGAATTTGAATAAATGTTAAAAAAGAGGTTATGTTTACTCATTACATGCTTTTATTTTTTAAATGTGCACAATTTTGATTCAAAGATGCTGGATCCCCAATATTTTTTAAGAAAAGGATGAAAACAAATTTTGGAGGTAAAAAGGAACAGATGGAATAGCTTCAAAAGTACAGGAAAGCAAGGTAAAATAAAAGAAAAAGGAAATAATGATAAATAAAAATAAACTTAAAAACAAAAACAAACATAAATCAACACAGAATAAAAAGAAAAAACATAAATCAACATAAAAGAGAAATAAGTAAAAATAAACATAAAAACAAAAAATTAAAATAAACATAAAAATAAAAAGAAAGAAAAATTAAAATTAAATTAAATAGTAACACTGCATGTTTCAACAACGAAGTTTCATCCTTTTAGAATCTTAGAGGAAGTAGTTTGGAATTTTTGATAAATAAGCTTATATTTATCAAATATAGGATCCCTGGTACTAGCACTGTTCTAGTGCTAACTCTATTTGCTGCTCGTCATAATTATTTATCAACTTTTTAATGTGAGACAGCTTTTTGTAAAGATACTGGCATCTTTGTTTCTCTGCACAGTAAGTGGGATTAACCTGTTTCATCTTCTGATATTCCAGTGAGATTTTTTTATTAATAGCCTGATATTCCTTTGAGTCTGGAGAAAGGTACTTCCTTTTTGAATTTAGGGAAATAGATGTCTTAGATAAAGTCAGTATCTTGGTATACAAGGCCTTGTATTCATCATATTCTACTCTAAATATCTGCTCATAGCGCTGACGTTGCTCAGAGGAAACTATGGTGACATAGTCAGTCAGGTAATCCGGAAAGTCAGATGTTGAGCAGGTGTTGCCAGAGGCAGTGCCAACGTTTTGAACTTCTTCACTTGAATTCAGGTTTTCACCTTCACCTTGTCCTTCACGATCTGTCTTCGGTTTCTGTGTAATCTTAATAGTGTACTCCTGGTTCTTTACTTTATGTTCCGTAATTTTACATCTGAACTGCCCATCAGACAAAAGATTTTTCGAACACTTCATTTGAATTGAAATAGAGGCTATCTTTTCAAATGTGCATTTACCCTCTTGGCCCTCAGGGGTCGTACTGTTTTGACTAAAACTGTCAACATCTGAATCTTGAGCTTCAGGTCCTTCCGCAGAGCTGCAGGAGCTGCAGCTGGAACTTACAGGCTGAGGAGGACTCCAACTGGGAAGGTAGGTTGTGGGCGATGGTTGCATGATGTGATCGGGGGTGGCTTCCAAGGGTGGTGAGTGACCCGCAGCAGAGCTGTTACTGGTGTCACTCAAATGACCGCTTGACGTTGTCTGTACTGTAGTTGTCACGTGAGATATTCTAACTTTTCTGTTCTTTGAACAATCAATAACAGCTGAATCGAGAAGCTGTTCCTCAGAAGGAGACAATGTTTCATCTCTACTGGAAGCTAGAGAAGCTTCTGGGGGGTTGGTGCCAGTAGCATTCTGAAATGGACATAGTTTTCTGGAAAGCACCAAGTCCAATGTCTGCCTATCTAGTTCATTGTATCCGGGCCACTCTCTTTGGAGCTCTTTAAAAGCATAATCCTTTAAAGTATATGAAAGAGTACGAGGATTCAGACTGGCTACCTGCTGCAGAATTTTTCCAAGGGAGTTCTTGTTATTTTTAGGGATGCCATCTTTCTGAAGTCGAACAAAGAGTTCAGGTTTCTTGTAGTCCCTCAGTGCCAATAAGTGAATTACCCTGTCCCTTAATGGCCGCATGTGGACCCTGTTGGCCACGCGTGATTTTCTGACTGTATATGCAGGGTTAATGGGAGCTGTTCTTTTTCTCTCAGGTACTGGATCTGGATTGGCTTGAGGCGCTTTCCGAACTGGCTTTCTTTTCTGTATATCTGGTCTTCTAAATCTCTTCCCTCTGTTGCAGGGTTCCTCCTCTCCCTGGGTCTTTCTTGTTTGCGTCGTTTGGTAAGAGTCGGTTGTTTTACACTCCGTCATTTCATCTTGCACCAGGTGCCAGCCCCTGGGCTGTGAGGGACTACAGCTTGAGACTGTTGGTTGGGTATGATCTTGATAGTTGTCTTCATGCACATTTGACAACTGATAGTCGAAGTTGTATATATCAGTGGGTGAATTGTCTGGGGGGATTATGAGAAGCCCTTGGTGTCCTTGGAATTGAAAAGCAGCTTGAGGGGGTACTGTGTTCTCATGGTTCCCAAAAGAGTCAATTGGCTGAATGGCTGGGCTGGTAAGCTGCCTGGGCAGCACAGAGACATCGCCCTGCCTTGGCTCTATGCTGGCTGTCTCCTCCATGACCACGTCTCCATCCTGGTGTACCACTGCCCTCACCGCTCTGCCTCCATAAACTGACATATAGTCATATCTGCAAAGGTCAAAGTTTAAATAGTAAAACACTTTCCTTGGTGAAAATTGAATCCCTTATTGCTATTGTTTATAAAACTATAATTATGAAAGATTTTCCCCCAGTGTAACAAAGGCAAGACGTGTCTCTGGTTGAGATACAACTTGGGGAGGTAGAGTTGGTTGTAAAGATAATCACTTCCCAATGTTCTTCCTTTCACAGTTTTAGTTTCTCTTCAGGAGGAAGTTAACCCTAAGTCAAAAGTGCTAAATCTTTCTCTGAGCCCCGTGCATAACCTCCTCCCACTAAATCCAACATCAAGTAGAGGTACTTATGGGGAGATTAACCGGTGCCTCGAGCTTATGGAAACTAGAGGGGAAGGAGTCCACAGAGCATGATTAGCATTAACTTTTCCCTATATTTACTCTGGCTTGCAAGTGGGCTGTCAAGTCCTTCTTGGCATTGGAGCCTGGCCTATCATTAAGGGATCTCATTTAATAGCTGAACACATCATTTTGTTTTAATAGTGGGTAAAAGCCAACATTTTAGATGTGCTCATTTCTCTTTCCAACTTTCTAACCAGCACCAATGAGTGGCAGGCATTTTCATCTCCTGACCTTACCACTGATGTCCACTATTGTGCTTCTCTGCACCCCCCCCCCCTTAGGAGGGTCCTCAGCAAATCACAGGATTAGCCAGGTAAAATTGCCCATACTGAAAGAAATCTTGCACCTAGGCATGCTAGACATGTACAATTTAATCACAGAATAAACACAGATTATCAGAAATTCCAAGCAGTTCCAACTAGTTTCACCCCAAAAGATAAAAGGCTCAATTCTCCCTCCTTACCCTCTTCACACTCCCAGTCCATCTTATTCTCAGATTTCCCAGCCTTTACTCACGGCAGCACTTTCTACCTCATCACACAACTAGAAAACCTCAGCATCATCTTCCACTAGTCCTTCAAACATACTTGTCATTAATTTTCCTCCAAAACAACTAGTCAGCCACCACATATGTCATTCATCCACTAGACAGTTACCGAATACTGATCACGTGCCGGACAGTATTCTAGGTGCTTGGGAATACTGCAACGAACAAAACAGAAACAAACAAAAATCCTCAGTCTCATAATGCCAACACTCTTGTCAAGGTTTTCTACCAAAAATTTCAACCCCCTCACCATTCCTCTCCCATACTACAGTCTTTGTCCTAATTTAGGCCCAAAGTATCCTAGCCAATGTTACGTGCTCTCTTCCTAGCTTGATTTCTTGCCTCCAGTCTTTTCTTCTTCTATATCATTTTCTAAACTAACAGCAATGACTCCGATCAACTTTACTTTAAAACAAGTGATAGTTCCCATTACTTCAAGAATAAAATTAATGAAAATGTGCTCAACACTACTAATCATCAGGGACATGCAAATCAAAACCACAATAAGCTATCGCTTCACACCTGTTAGAATGCCTAGCCTCTGAAAGACAAGAGACAACAAATGTTGGTGAGGAAGTGTAGAGAAAGGAACACTCAGGCACTGTTGGTGGGAATGTAAATTGGTGCAGCCTCAGTGGAAAACAGGATGGAGGTTCCTTAATCAATTAAAAATAGAACTACCATATGATCCAGAAATCCCACTTCTGGGCATTTACCCAAAGGAAATGAAAGTGGGATCTCAGAGAGATATCTCTACTCTCATGTTCATTGCAGCATCATTCACAATAGTGAAGACTTGCAACCAACCTAAGTGTCCATCAGTGAATGAATGGATAAAGAAGATGTGGGGTGTATATATGTGTGTGTGTGTGTGTGTGTGTGTGTGTGTGTGCGTGTGTGTGTGTGTATATATATATATATGTATGTATATATATGTATATATGTATATATATATATTACATTATATATTACATTACATTACATATACATTACATTACATTACTATATATATATATATCTATATATATATATATATATATATATATATATATATCTATATATTACAATATTGTCCAGCCATGAGAAAGGACATTCTGCTATTTGTGACAAGATGGATGGACCTAGAAGACATTATGCTTATTGGCATAAGTCAGAGAAAGACAAATACTGTATGGTATCACTTACATGTCAAATCTAAAAAAGCCAAATTCATAGAAACAGAGACTAGAATGGTGGTTACCAGGGGCTGGTGGGTAGGGGAAAAAAGGAAATACTGGTCAAAGGATACAAACTTCCAGTTGTAAGATGAATAAGTTCTCAGTGGTTATTGTTAATAATACTGTATTATGTGATTGAAAATTGCTAAGAGAGTAGATCTTAAATGTTCTCACCACAAAAAAAGAAATGGTAACTAGGTGACATGATGCAGGTGTTAGTCAATGTTTTATGGTCCTAATTTTTTTAATATGAAAGTGTATCAAACCAATATGTTGTATACCATAAAGTTAGACAATGTTATATGTCAATTATATCTTAGTAAAGTTGAGAAAAAAGAGAAAAAAGTAATACCCTTTGGTGTGGCATACAAGACCCTTCTAATTCTGTTCCCAATTCTGTTCTAATTCTGTTCTCCTAAAGCGTGTGCTATGTATCTAATTGCTGCATTGATCTATTTACTATTCTCTGAATATTCTCCCCAACTTTTTCCTATCTGCCTTTCACTTGAAATTCCTTCTGCCCTCTAATGTTCTTCCCCCAGATCTTTGCTTGCATTTCTCCTTTATTTACCGTCTTTGCACAACCACTCTGTCTAAAATCATGACCCATACATACACACACTCCAGTGATCTTTCTACTATCTTGTTCTGCTTTTCTTTACAGAACACTTACCTACTCAAAATTACATTACATATATTTGTTTAATATGGGTCACCCTCACCCGAATATGAGGTTAACGAGGGCTTGGGTTTTGTCAGTTTTTGGCATTGCTGTATTCCGAGTGCCTGGCACACATAGTAAGCACTCAATACGTATTTGTTGAGCAAATGAATGCATCGACTCTCTCTGCTTTTAAATCTCACTTATATTGGGTTCAGCTAGTTAAATTTCTTCTCAACCTTAGAAGCTCAGCTCAAATGCCACACCATATGTAAGATCTTCCTCCATTCAAAAGTAATACTTCCCTTGAGGGGAGGGTATAGCTCAAGTGGCAGAGTGTGTGCTTAGCATGCATGGGGTCCTGGGTTCAATCCCCGGTACCTCCTCTAAAAGAATAAATAAATAAACCTAATTACCTCCCCCCCAAAAAAATATTTTTATAAAACCCTAATACTTCCCTTCATTATAATCTCAGAGCGCTTTGTATTACCCCCATGTAAAACATCACCCACTGCATCATATATTATTTATGTGTCTGCCTCCTCCATTAGATTCTGACTCCGTATCTGTGGCAACTACATGCTACTCAAATTTGCAAGACCCTTCTTTTTTGTCCCCGGGATCTCACTCTAGAAGTAGCAGGTACATAGCAGAAGGCGTTCTTTAAATATTTATTTAAAGAATGAATAATAGTACCTTTGCTTTTCTCCTGGCAAAGATACATTACTGTCGCTTCAAGGAGTCATATTGTCTGTTAATGACAGGGAGATGTTCTGTTCCTCTTTAAGATTTTTTTTTTTTCACGTTCCTGTTAGCTGCACAGTACATTTGTATTTTAAAAAGTGAAATCACTGTTGCAGGGACAACGTAAAATACTTCCTCAAAAAACAACCAATGCACTGCTTGCTGAAGTACACTCAGCAATATAATGTTCTAAGGTATGCACAAATGCTTTGTTTCATTCTTCCTGGAGACCTCTAGTAGACACAGAAAGAAATAATATATCCTTTAGTATCTTTAACTCTGCAACCTTTGGGAGAATAAATAAAATATTTCTCGGCTAGGTCTATTCCCATTGGAAATAACAACAATAAAATATCCCTTAGGAAGAGCCGGGGAAGGGGGGCATACTGTGACAAGTACAAAACGGGATTGACAGACGTAAAAGAAGACTTGAAAACATGAAGAAAGAGTTCACGATTTCTGAAAAGAAAATTGAATATTGTCACGATGCCAGATATTTCCAAATTACTACATGCAGTTAGTCCAATCACAATAAAAACTTGAGCAGGACTGTTTTCTTTAAACCTGTCAAAACTATTCTAAAATTCAGCTCTAAGAAGAGCTAAAAGAATTTCACAAAGGAGACTAACAGCAGGGAGTTACCCTCACCTTATATTGTAACGCAAAGCTACCGTAATTAACAGAGTGAGGAACTAGCCTGAGAACAGTGTGAAAATGAACAGATAGCTGAGCTGCAGAGCCCAGAATGTAACAGATGATTTAAAAAAAAAAAGCACCAGTAATCAATGTAGAAAGGGTAGATCATTGCATGAACACTGCTTAGACAAGTTGTCAACATTTTAGCAGAAATATCAAATTGGAATCTTCCTACATAACATTATAGAATGAATTCCAGGTGTATCAGAGTTAAAAAAAAAAAAAGCAACCATAAGATAACAAATAACAGCAATAATCACAGAGAAAACAAACACGAACATAATTTATTGCATACACTGTCACTATCCTATTAAAGAGCACTCAAATTGTATGTCATCAAGCCCCCAAACTGGTATCAAAGTAAGGAAAGCTTGGGGAACAATACTAGATGTCTCTGTTTGGAAGCACACAGGAGAGTATCACAACTGCGGCCTGACCAGCAATGCTGAAGAGTCATTTGTTTGATGGGCTTTAAGAAAAAGCTAATTGATCAAAGTATGGAATATTATCCCAACTTTCTTATTAAGTAGGTAGCAATAATAAATTCTATTCTAACAAAATTGAATTTCCCTTCTAAATTGTCTAGCTTACCATGTTATTACCATGAAATAGATGTTTAGTTCACAAGGCACTATGTGATTGGATGAGAATAACCAATAAAATGACTGCACACTGATGTATTTTGAAAGGTCACTGGTCAAGTGCTGTCCCATTTTGGCAAGCCATTCATAATTCTACCTGGCTCTCCAGCAAATGCTGAAGCAGTTAAAATGACAAAACGTTATTCATCCATCTTATCATACTTTGATAATGCTTCAAAACCTGCCTCTGACTACTGTGGTCACTCCACTCAAAATAATTAGGCCACCAAAGTCCAAACTCTGGACAATCCTCTGTGAGAGGGCAGGAGGCACAGGGAGCTGGGCCTGCTCATTTACACCAGGTATCCTCGCTGGTTTTGTAGTAAAACAAAGTCAAAAACAGTTAGATCCAGTTATCAAACCTCTTGAAGTCTAACTGAGTTTAGGTCTAATTCTACCATTTCTCACCTATCCATTGTTCATTGTCATCCTCCAAATGTCAAGCTCCAAGAGGCTCCACTGTCTTCTCCACCTGTCTTAACACTCCGCTGAACTGCCTTTGCTCTGTAACCATCCACATCCCTACCCTTCTAGAACTCTGACATCACAATTAGCCGTCTCCTCTAACATTCCCCACCTCCAGTCTTAAAGCGAAACTCAGTTTTCTCCAAAGATGCTACTTTATCCCTCTCAAAATGAGCCCACTTCTTTTCTCTGATTCCTTGTAATTCAACGTTGGCAAATGAGAACACCGTTTTTGTTGCTGTCTAGTGATAATATGAGAATCATATTACTCCTTCACTCAAAGTTACCTCCTCCTCTGAGGCACAAACCGACTGATTATAACCCTTGTACCATCAAACTCCTAACCATGGTCTCCTCTCTGTGGTTAATCTCACACACTCTTCCCTCAGCTCTGTTGGCTTCAGCCGTACTGACCTTTATTTGATCCCTAAAACACACCCCTCCCGTTTCTGTCTTGAAGGCTTTGTATACGCCGGTGCCCTGCTGGCAATATTCTCCATTATCAGTCTGCTTCCTGTGCCTCCACACACAACTCTCACTGCCTATGAAGCCCTGAGTCATCCTCCTAGTCCCCATTTAAATACCCTTAATAGAGCATCTATTAGTCAGGAACTTAGCAAGAAACAGATGGCATGTCCAAACTAGAATACTTAAAAGAGGGCTTAACTAAGACACTACTTACATGGACGTGGACACATGTAGGGAAACTTCAAGAGACTACAGTACCCTAAGGCAACTAACACCACTAGAGCAGGAGATAAGGGGGGAGAGAACTGGACAGTAAGAGCGCGATGGAGAAGTACGGTGACAGACGGTCAAGGGACAAAACCAGCCCAAGACAGTCATGCGAGGAGGAGGGAGTTAGAGGAATAAATATATCTCCTTTTGATCCTTCCTTCCTCTAATCTACCAGAGCATCCCCACTGGGCAAACCAAACCAGAAGTCAGAGAACATCGAGTGTTCCGTATTGGTCGGCTTCCTGTTATGGATCCTCGTTGGTACTCCGAAACAAGTCAGTTTTCCCTATTAAACACCATGTAGTGCTCTGTATTTATTTTCTTTTCAGATAGCTAAGCCTATATGTTGTCCTTTTAGTAACAATCCTCCTCCTTAGGTTTTAAATTCTTGTAAGAAAGAGTATGGCTTCTATATATTTTATACTATACAGCCTAATGTTATAGCTCACAACTCTGAATTTGCAGCAACATTCACATTCCTCTTGGTACATATGTGCCAGTAGTCAACGTCAAAGTCCTCCACAACACTACAGAACATGCTAACAATATTGATGGCTTTGAAGGGCAATATTTCCATTAAAATTTGAAAGCACAGGCTTGTATGTGTTAGGTTCATGCTTCTAGTCCACACTTCTGTGTATCTACGTGCACCGATTATAGATTAACTTATTCTTCAGGTGACTTTGTAATACTCCTTGTTTTTGATTCAGGGTTTCATAGCCTTATGGAATAAACTCTTCCACATACTCAAATTTCTTCTCTTACGATTTTCACAGTAATCTGCATCAGTGCTGTGGTCTGTTTTCCTGAGAATACAATGAAATAGAATGTAAATCTACAAAGACAATTGGAAATGCCCTCTTTAAGCTAGTGTGTGGAGTATAATGAATTGAGTACTTCCTTGGGTAGAAACCATTTCAAGGGAAGATCATGTTCTCACCTTCCTACCTCCCTCAAATTCCCTTGACTTAGTGCTGAGATCCTTGTTCCTACCAAAGCAGTGGTATAGCTTTTTTTGTAACTCTCTGGCCAAGTAGAAACTAAGAAAAGTCAGTTATCAAGACCTTCCCAGGAACCTGAGACAGTAGCCATTCTCCTGTATTCTGACTGATCTCCTCAACACTGGTAGCCACTTACCTTTTGACTGCTCTCTAAGTAGTTTTGCTTTCCATTCAGAACAGAATATTACAAAAGAAGTTGTGGTGTATTTATACAATGGAATACTTCTCAGCTATGAAAAAGAATAAAATCATGCCATTTGCAGCAACGTGGATGGACCAGGAGATTGTCATTCTAAGTGAAGTAAGCCAGAAAGAGAAAGAAAATACCATGATATCACTTATATGTGGAAGCTAAAAAAAAGAGACGTGAACTTATTTACAGAACAGAAACAGACTTACAAACATAGAAAACAAACTTATGATTACCAGGAGGGGAAGGGAGTGTGGAAGGATAAACTGGGAGTTGGGATTTGTAGCTACTAACTACTGTATATAAAATAAACAACAAGGTCCTACTGTATAGCATGGGGAACTATATTCCATATCCTATAGTAACCTATAATGAAAAAGAATATAAAAATGAATGTGTGTATGTATATGTATGATTGAACCATTATGCTGTACACCAGAAATTGACACAGCATTGTAAACTGACTGTATTTCAATAAAAAAGAACAGAATATTACAAATACAAATATTTTCCAAAGCACTGGTTATAGTTCTAAAAATGCCTCCTTGCTAAGTGAAATGCCATTCGGACTGAGCTTGCCACTGTCATGTGATAAAGCTAACCAGGCCTGCCTGGCCCATTATCAAATGGCCTTTTGGGCCACTGCAGGCACTTACTGTGCTATCCAGTAAAGCCCAGCATGCATAGGGACATTTGGGTATTTGCTGGATCAGTGCAGTAACACTGTGTTTTATCACTGGTTTTAGCAGTCAAGACTGCACGTTCAAAAAGGACAATATTCTAAGCAGCAACTCGATTTGGTTTGCATAACCTTTGAATATAATCTAATCTGTTTCAGACTTTTGGCTCAAAGTCACTTTAATGTCATCACATTTTCCTGCATTACAGTCTATTTTTTGAGACTTCATAAAAAAAAAACCCTTTAAATAAGTATTTTGATGCAGTTATTGATGCTCTCAACTTGAGATTACATCTTTATCAGGTTAATAGAACTATTAAAGAGGGACAAACCTATTCAGATAATTTGGGGGAGTAGCCATATTTTTAAAGTAATGTTAAACTGTTTTTATCCATTGAACCGATCCATCATGCTGATGGTGTTTTAGACAGTTAGCGGGATTCAACACATTATATAGAATGCTCTATGACCAACCTCAAATAATACGGGCGTCTCTCTATGACTTTGCCATGAACTGGACCACAAAATTTTGACTTAGATTATCAAAAAAGAGTAATTATACAAGACCATTGTTTAGATCCCAGTTTGATTAATTCTGCAGGTGAATATTATACCACACGTTTCCTTCCTTTTTCTTTACATTCACAGAGACGGAGCTTGAAAGAACTTCAGTTTATTTTACCCAATCCCTTCCTTTCACAGCTAAAGAAACTGAGGTCCAGAAAGGAGAAAGATGTGCCCCTGATTACAACATCTGACAGATCTCAAGTCATCCCAATCCTATTCCTTGCCCAGTGTTCTGTCCACACATAGGGTATGAATGAAATCAGGTCACCCAGTAGATAGAGAGGAGAGTGACAGTCATAGAATTAGGTTGAGAAACACAAGGTTGTACTTAGTTTAGAGTATCCAGCATGGAAATAAGGCATATCAGAAGATCCATCCAACTCCTTACCCTGCATCTCAAGCCCAGAGTCGCATGAATAAAACATTCATTAATGATACACAGTAGCCTGTTTACATAGATCCATGAGTAATGAATTGTATTAATATTAAATTTGGTATATGTGGGGACATCATAAAGAATCACAAAGCACTGGATCAACCAAACATTTATGTCATATCCAATTCTGCCTGTGTCAGAGGGACATGGCCATGATTGGCTAGAGATGAACCAGACTCATGAAAAACGTTGCCCCAGTATGTCTCTAAGCAATCTAAATACATTTTTTCAAACTCAGCTCTTAACTTTGATGAAATTCTCTTTCGGGGAGATCTCAAATGTAATCCCACCACCAGCAATTTCCATAATCTAAATAAATTACAAGTAAATTACTTAGGAAACACTTGAAAGACTAAGGATAGAACAGTGACAAAAATTAATTGATTTGACTTCACTAATTTGTGACAGGATAAATCAAATGACAGTTGTCAGGACCCTCATATTTCAAACTCTACTGGACATCATGAGACAAATCTAAAGTAACACCCATGGAAAAGCTCACTGAGGCTGAGTTTCACATAAAATGTGCAATTTGATATTTTACATAAGAAATGCAATAGAAATATATTGATATGTGCATGTAACTATTGACTTCTATGATTACCCCCACTTCATTTCGAGTTACTATTTATATTGTGATGGAAAAGCATGATATAGCAGAAAGATCCCAGCTGTTCAATTAAGACAAACCTGGCTTTAAAATTTGACTTCATTCCAGATAATGAAATTAATTAACTTCCTAGAACTAAAAATTCCTCATCTATAAACTAGAGCTACTAACATTACCTTGCAGATAGCATTTTTCAGCAAATGGTACCTGAATCACGTTTAATGAATATAATCTCCCTAATACCATCTCAGTCGCTAAAATAAAAAAGATATTGGAAATGCCAAATATGGAAAATACAAATTAGATTTTTAGCACATTGATATTTCTCTGTACTTGCCAATCAGAGTGTCATAACTTTATGGAAGTAACTTCTCTATGTCCATTAAGCCAACTTCAGTACCTCTGTCTTCTTTTGTGTGATTTAACTTTCTTAAGTTTTGTTTATATTCTAAATAAATGTTGAAATTATACTTTTTATTTCCTACTTTTCAAATTCTCTAAATTGCTTTTTTTAAAATTGTTTTTTAAACAATTGTTAAAAACAATAACCTCTACATTTAAGGGGTCTTTGAACAATGATTTATCCACTGCCATTATTCTCAGTGTGTAGTCTACAGACTTCTGTGGACCCCCAAGATCCTTTCAGGGGGATCTGCGAGGTCAAAACAATGTTCTCAATAATAGTAAGATACTATTTGCCCTTTTCACTGTGTGGACATTTGCTCTGGTGCTATAAAGGCAGCAATGGATAAACCTGCAGCCTGAGCGTGAGTCAAGGTAGTGGCTCCAGAAAAAGTCAGTTTCACTTAAGAATATTTCTGGAGAAGCAAGGGAAATTATTAACTTCATTAAATCTTGACCTTAAGGCCATGATTTTTAATATTCAGTATAACACATGAGGAGTACACATAAAACGCTTCTACTGCGTATGGAGGTAGGGTGGTTGCCTTAACAAAAAGCACTTGTGTGATTGTTTTAGTTGCAAGCTGAATTAGCGATTTGTTTCATGGCATGCCATTCTTACTTGATAATAACGACTTACAAACTATGCCTTTTCAGATATGGGTATTTAGCAAACAGTTCCTTGGAAATGAACAAAATGAGCCTGTCACTTCAAGAAAAACAACTGCCAGTGATAAAATTCAAAAATTTTAGTAAAAATTAAAATTTTGGAAAACTTGCATCCACCACAGTAAGCTTGAAACCTTCCTCATACTTAAACTCCCTTCTAATGATTGGTGATATTTTAAAATCATATAAAATATGATTAGGTGGCTATTATCTAAGTATTTGCCCAATTGAAATCAAAGCACAGACCCACAGGATGTTAATAGGAGCTTTGTTCATCATCAGCCCAAACTGGAAACAACTCAAACGCCCATCAACCGGTAACTGGCTAAATAAACTGTGGTGCACTGATACAGCAGCATATTCAGTGACGAAAAGGAACTTGTAGTAGGCAGGAAAAATGACTTTCTAAAGATGTTTATGCCCTAATCCTTGGAAACTGTAAGTGTGTTATGTTATTTTTTAAAAAACTTTCACATGGGAATAATGGTAAGGACCTTGAGATAGAGAAATTGTCCAAGGTTACCCAGGCAGGCCAATCTAATACCATCAATCCTTAAAAGCAGAAAGCACTCCCTGGTGGCAGCCGGGGAGAACTGTGATGCTAGGGTCAGACAGATTCAGAGTGGTTGGTTTTGAAGATGTAGGAACGGGACCACCAGGCAAGGGATGGAGAAGCTAGAAAAGGCACGAAAGTGGCTGCTCCCCTAGAGCCTCCAGAAAGGAGGAGAGCCCTGCTGATAGCTTGATTTTAGCCCCATAAGACTTATGTCAGACTTATGACGTATAGAATTTTAACATAATAAATTTGTGTTTTACAACAACATAAATGAATATTAAATGTGTTGTGCTAAGTGACAGAAAACCATATATCATTCCATTTACATGTATTCTGAAAAAGCAAAGCTACAGAAATAGGCAACATATGAGTGGTTACCAAAGACTGGCGTTGGAAGGAGAAATTGGATACACAGGGGCAGCAGATAAAACTTTTTGGAGTCATGGAAATGTCCTATATCTATCTTTTAGTGATGTTTACATGAATGCTTGCATTTGTCAAAAAGAACTAGTCACCAAAAAGGACGTAGCTAACTGAGTGTAAATAACACCTCAATGAAGCTGACTTCAAAATGTTTTTTTTTTTCAGTTTTAATTTCACATATAGTAAATATCAAGAGAGAAAAAGCACATAAACAAAAGCTCTTTGGGGTCCCGAATGATTTTGAGAGTGTAGAGGATCCCTGAACCCTAAGAGTTTTGGAACCTGTGATCGAGTAGCTACTTCCAACTAGATCATTGTACTTGGGAAGAAGAATAACTGTTTTTATCAGTTCCAAAATTATTTTTGGTCACTACTGGACTGTAAGCACCATGAAGGTAGAAAGCTTATTCTGGTAACTTGTCCCCACAGTATCACCAGAACATAGCACAGAATCTGGCACAAAGCATCTGCATCGAACTCCTAGTGACGATGGAACAAAATATCACATACTTAGTGGTGTGACACAACATAACATCTTTTAGTTCTTGAAGTCAGAAGTCTGAAATGGGTCTTAAGGGGCTAAAACCAAAATGTCAGAGATGCATTCTTTCTGGAGACTCTAGGCTTGCCTTTTCCAGCTTCTACAGCCTGCCTCAGTTCCTTGGTTTCTGGCCCCTCCCTCCACCATCAAAGTGATGTAGCATTCTTCTAATGTCTCTCTGACTCTGATTTTCTGTATGTCTCTCCCATCTTTCAGGACCCTTGTCAGCCCAAAAGGAGAATCCAGAACAAGATCTTAAACTTAATTACATCTTCAAAGTCCCTTCTGCCATGTTAGGTGCTACAGTCACAGGTTCCAGGGATTAGGATACGGATATCTTTGGGGAGCCATTTTTTTGCCTACCACAGTACATACACAATAAAAAATGTATAACAACTCCATCGGGAAACCATTCATATACCTTACAATTCACGCCTTTAAAGCGTGCAATTCAATGCTTTTAGTATATTCATGGAGTTGTACATCTAGCACCAAAATCAATTTTAGAACATTTTCATCACGCTAAAGAGAAACTCCAGGCCCGTTAGCAGTCTCTGTCTATTTCCTTCCAAACTACACAACAGACAACCAATAACATATTTTCTGCCTGTGTAAATTTATGTAAATGAAATCATGCAACCTGTGGTCTTTTGTGAATGACTTTCACTTAGCATATTTTCCAGATTCACTAATGATGTAGCATGGATCCGTACTTCATTTCTTTTTATGGATGAATAGTACATATTTGTCCATTGAAGAGACATTTATGTTGTTTCCACTTTCTGTTATTATGGAGAATGCTGCTATGAACATTTGTGTACAAGTCTTTGTATGAACATAAGTTTTCTAAGTATTTCTCTTAGGAATACACCTAGAAGTGAAATTGCTAGGTCGCACAGTAATTCTATTTTTAACTTTTTGAGGAACCACCAAACTGTTTTCCACAGAAGCTGTGCCATTTTACATTGTCATCGGCAGTGCACGAGGGTTCTAATTTTTCCACATTCTCACCCAAACTTTTTATCTATCATTTAAATTAAACAATCCTAATGTGTGTGAAGTGATATCTCACTATGATTTTTTTTTATCTCATTATGGTTTTCACTCACATTTTCCTGATGACTAATGATGTTGGATACCTTTTCATATGTTTATTGGACATTTAAATATTTTCTTTGGAAAATAAATATCTATTCAAATCCTTTGCATAAATTTGAATTAGGTTATTTTTCTTTTTATTATTGAGTTGTAGAATTCTTTATATTGTCTAGATTCAAGTCAGATAAAAGATTTGTAAATCTTTTCTGCCATTCTTGTGTATGTGTGTGTGTTTTTTAAGGTATGACAGGCCAGGTTCCTTTTTCATAAAAATAATATGCCATATCAATCAATTTTTAAATCAAATCCTTAAAAGAAATTTTTTAAATATTGAATTTTCTACTTGTCAAACAATATAGTCATGGGATGAAAAAAGATAAAAGACAAATAATGGAAATAAAAACTCTGAAACTACTCTAATGCCTAAAATAAGAAATTTGAAAAATAAAAAATTTATGTTATTGCTTGGAAAATATGCTTTACTCTTAATCTCAAATTCACTTTGAATGCTTGACATATAATTTAATACCTAAAAATACTCTAGTTAAATTATTTGACAATATTTTTATAGTGTTACTTTCCTGATAGACATGTTTTATGCAACAGTTTTTAATTAGTGCTGAAAAAAACCACTTGATAGTTTTAATCAGACCTGATTGATGAATGGGTTAATAATTTACTCAGTAATACGAATGGCATGAGGACCAATAAAGGGAATAATCTGATAATTGTTCCCTGTGCAATTCTGCCTGTTAATAATACTAATCGAGGATTTTTAAAATGTATTCCATTCGGTTGCATTATATATTTCTCTGTGTGTAATTTTTACAAAAATAGCTGTATAATTCTGAGCTTCATTGCTTTTTCTTTTTCCTTCCTTCTCTCCTTATATAGGGGAGAAAAAATAATTTGTCCTCTACCCTCCTAGGTTCTTAGCTGAGACCCCCTGTGATAAAAGGCATTAATAGGAGAAAAAGAAACAGAAGTTTAATAACATGGATACCTCCTGAAAACATGGAAGAGACCCAGGAAAACTAACTCCACAAAATGGGCCCATCACTTTAAATACCATACCAAGCGAAGGACAAAATAAGATGTTGGGGGTTGGGGGAGCCAGTTGTGGAAGGTGACCGAGAAAAGCACAGTAAACAAGGGTAAAGTTGTTATGCAGATTTAAGTGATTCCTTTTCCATTGGTAAGAGTTTCTAGAGATTAGAGTCATCTTTTTCTTCCCCGTGTGAAGAGAGAGACACCCTAACAAATGGAAATTTTCCTTATAAATGCAAATGTCCCTTATAAAAGCGTAACTTCTACTTAGTTTTTGGAGCTTTTCCTGTGTCTGCCTTTTCTTGGAAATCATCAGCTCAGAATAATCCTTAGGACAAAGACGTGTGTTTTGGGGTGGCATAGTCTGCTCCCTTTCATTTTTCTTTAGCTCTTTCTTTCCTCCTTTTCCTTTTTGAGAGAAGTTCAGTGATTTGGGGGTTGGCTAGTACAATATAGAGAACTCACAGGGAAAACTACAAAATAACACTCAACCCTGATGCCAGTACAGCTCTTCCTCAACTTATGATGGGGTTACTACCTGATAAACATATCTTAAGTTGAAAATATAGTAAGTCAAAGCTACACTTAAACTACCAAACATCACAGCTTAGCCTTGCCTACCCTAAATATGCTCAGAACACTTACATTAGCCTATAGTTAGACAAATTCATCTAACACGAAGTCTATTTTATAATAAGGTGTTGACTATCTCCTGTAGTTTGTTGAATACTGTGCTGAAAGTAAAAAGCAGAACGGTTGCACGAGGGCAGAATGGTTGTAAGTGTATCGGTCAATTACCCTCATGACCGCGTGGCTGACTGGGAGCTGTGGCTCACTGCTGCTTCCCAGCATCAGGAGACATACGGTTTCTACTGAATGTGTATTGCTTTCACACCATGGTAAAGTTGAAAAACTGAAAGTTGAATCATTGTAAGTTGGGGACCATCTGTACTCATCTCATTAGGGTTATAACTAAGGAGATTATTAATTTTTGTGTTACTCCCTTTCCCTTCAAACATAAATCAAAGACATTAACTTGAATTTGAAGTAGATACACAATACATACATTACATTACATCTTGACATATTGGAAACTGAATAGCTGTGCTGATTTGCATTTTGTCTTCATGAAACAAGAAGAGAAAAACATTCAATTAGGGAGGGTTAGACTGAAAATAAAGCTTTTAAAGTTAAAATGTCTTCTTCTCCCTTTGTACTTTTCACAGGCTACACAGTATCCTGAGAGGATTCATTACGAGAAAAATGTCATTCACAGCTTTAAGATCTTTCCTTGGTAGGAACTAATGAGAAAGCAAGTTAGAAAGTGAGACTTCATCTTTGTTTTCATATAAGTGGTCTTTAAGTTTTCTTCTTATAGGAAAAGTTTAAATCGGTTTATTACAGATATATGTAAACTACTGTTTTTCACAACTTTCAGGTAAAGTCCAGCACTTTCTCGTATAAAATCTATATGAAAGAGGCTCTAGAGATAATCTAATCTTAAATTGTGACATCATCCATTCAAGTCTTTAGCCTAATCCATTCCTAGTAAAGTTTAGAAAACCTTTAAATATTGAACAATGTCTTTTGTAGCCTCTCCCCTGTCTTTCTCATGAAAATAGATTGGGCCCTGATTCAGTTCTGGAAGAAAAGAAAGAATGAGTCCATCGGAGACTTCAAAGGTAAGCATCTTAACACGTTTACAGCATTCCGAATAAACTCTGAAGCATAAATGTTCTCATCTCTCGCCTTGCTTTTTGTGCCAGAAGTTGGGAAAGAATTTAAAGGCAAGCAAATATTAGAATGGCAAAGAGCCTCATTTACACATTTCCAACATCTCTGAACATTTTGAAAGAGCCTTAGAATAGAGACAGAATATGACTCAAAAGAAATTGATGGTCTTATAGGAAAAATGAATGATGTTCCCACCCTAGTCATTACACACTGGAAGGAAGGACTCTCTCAAAACAGATACTTGTACAAATTCTAAACTGAAAAGATATGGAGAAAAATTATTCTGTGTTAGCTAAGAAAACAAAGGAAAAAATATAATATGAGTAATCAACAGAGGTGCTCCAAAGGGAAATAAAACACCAAATTTCCTGCCTTTACCTTTAAACTCATAAGGAGAAATTTCTCAAAACATTAAAGGACAACCTGAATAAATTTTATCTTGATGTGAGCACTATAATGCAAACCTTAGGCCTACCACTCTTACACGTCTCCCTTGAAGTCAAGAAACTTCTCAGGTGGTGAGTATCTCTAATAATTCATGGGCCTTCCCCATGTTCTGGTCCATAATAATCATCCTCAGATCTTTAGCCAAAAAACATTATTTCCTCCTCTGTGATATCACATGCCCTAATTTGATAGAAAAGGATTTACTATGCAAAGAGAATTGCCAGGTAAAAGGACCTCTTGATGGTCTCTTCCCCAAAATCCTTGAAAATTTCTTTATTGATAATTAGATCATAGCTAATTTAGATACACTGATTTAATGCTACCCTTGTGTCTAAATCAAGCTCAAATGGAAGATCTCAAAGAGGTACCAGATTTTTTTGTGGGCAAAATAATCTGATATAGGTAGGATTATTGGGGCTGAACCCATGAAAGTTCAGACTGACTTATCTAAACCTCTAGCCAAACTCATACAATACCCTCATAAACCATAAGCTTACAGAAGTACAGAATAGTTAAAAGCTTATTAGAAAAAAGACTTGCCAAATTTTCTATCAATCCTTGTAACAGTCCTAACCTTGTAGACCTAAAACCCATTGGGCAAAGATGTAGATTTGTTCAAGACTTCAGAGTCATAATTAAAGTAGACATTCTCTGCTTTCCTATAGCATACAAACCAAATACTATTTTCTATTAGCAAAATATTCCTAGGTGGCAGAACTCACTGTGCTCCTCAGAGACTGGAGGTAAGAGGGCAGATATATACACTGGTAGCAGATAGGGTTTGGGGGTTAGTTGGCATTTTTGGAGTTCTTAGGAAACAGCTAACTTTCCTGTCTTCATCAGGAAACCCAATTAAGAGTGGTCAACAGATAATATAAATTTTGATTGCTCTGATGCTTACTAAGTGGGTGGCTATTATCAAGGGAGGGGCACATATAAAAGTGAATAAGGTGGAAACTAAAGAAAATGTTCTAGCTAATCATTAAGTCTGGTACTTCATCTCTAAACCCTCAATAAGATCCTAACCTGTATGATAGCTCAAGGGACTAAATCTTAAGAGAGTTTCAAAGAGAGTACTACAGATTGCCAGCCATTGGATTCAAGTCAGAGAAGGATTCCTAAGAGAAATCTGTATTCAAATTGCACAAGGATTACTGAGTGATGATCCCTACCAGAGACCTCAAGCTTCTACCTAGGATCTCTGGACCAAGTAGACAACCACGTGAGAATTAGACAGCTTCCATCCAAGATCCATGGAACAAGATGAAAATTGTCATGTTTTAATCTTCAGTCGTTTGTTCTTAATTTTCCTAGCTATCGTTTGTTCTCTTTTACTGTATTCAGGCTATTTTTAACTATGTTACTTAGTGATCCTTAATCACTTCTTGACGTGAGTCCAATACCTAGTTACAATTTACACATGAACTGGATAATGTATATAAACACACTGACTCTTGGGTTCAATGTACATTTTCCTTTGAGTACCACCTAATTTCCTTTGGTACAAGATCCTTAAAATGAATCAGTAGATTTCCTGGGTAACTGAGCTTAATTGTTTAGTGACTTTTAAATGACAAACACAAAAATAGGCCAGCCATGCAGAAATCTAAAGCCTTTCTCATATCAGACCTAGAAAAGGAGGTATGGGTACATTTCATGAGAACTAACTTTTGTAACCAAACTTTCACAGAAACAGAAATAAAGAGAGCTGGGGAACAGATGGTATATATTTGGAAACTGTCTCATGTTCACAGATCTTACAAGTAAGATGCATTACTCTTTTGCTTAAATCCACCTAATAAACCCTATAATAATTTCATCAGCTAAGAGCAGATCATCCTTAATGAGCAGCATCAAAAGGTTACAATAGCTTGACAATTTCATGGAGGTATTTTGGTTAAAAGGAGATCATTGGGTGTAGCCCTCCTATGACTTGTATTGGATTTTTGCCACAAAAGCCTACTGACTACTTACCACAACTGGGTAGGACCTTAACTTGGCAAAGTGATGCCTCCTTTCAGGATAGGCCATGATGTAACCTAGGATCCATTTTGGCTCATCATTTTCCCCCATAGGAAAAATGTATCATTTATATTAATGATTTCAAGACAGAAAAAGAAAAGCTGTCCTTTACTTCAAGAAAGAAAACAGTGGTCCAAATCCTAACTTCTGAAAGGCAATTCTGGATTGCTTCACTTCACTTCACACTTTACAAGAGGCCCAGGAATGAGAGAATCCTACATGCTAGGTTTCAGAGAATAAAAGGCAAGTTAGACAATGCCACCAAGGCTACAGACCTTTTTACCTGAAAGGTCATTGACATTGGGCTATGGAAGTTCAAAAGAGACCTGCCTCGGATATGATGTTGGCTTTTTAAGGGAGGACATGTGGTGTTTTAGGAGAAGAGCATGCAGACTTCTCTAAGATCTTAATATAAGTAAAAGATTCATGAAAGAAATAAAGAACTAAAAAAATTGGGCAAGTTAGCGAATAACCCCATATGCAGTCTTTCCAGTTCTTTAGGTTAGGGATGTTATCCATTCATTTGGTTTATTTTGGGGCTCTTGTCTCCTGGAGGAAACTCTAATATAATCTTTCTTTTAGTATTTGTCTGTGTTTCAGTGTTTACATGTGTGATCTCTAAATTCTCTAATGCTGCAGTATAGTTGCCGGCCTATAAAATGTTCTAACAAATGATTCAACTGAATGAACAGGAAAATCTAGCATATACAGAAGGTGAAACACTCAGCCTTGGAAATTGATATGCAATCATGATATCCCAAATGGTGGTGAAGATCTGGCGTGATTTTAGCCCCAGATATTAATGGTCAAAACTTCGTTTAAAACTGAGGAATGACCACAGAGACACTGAGAATGAGAAACACCAAAACCCACTCAGCTTGCTGTCTCCACTAACATAACTTTACTATTTCAACTGTCTTCATCAAAATGACTTGACAATTCCAGGAAATTCCAGCCCAGGAAGAGAAAAGTTGCAAATAATTTTATTATTCATTTTAGAAATTTCCCCTCCAAATCTACTTAAATAAATATCAAGCTATCCAATCAATTTACAACTTCAAACAAATGTTACTCTCTCTGACTCTTCAAAATCTTCACCTCTAAATCTTTGCCTTGCTGTGTTCACCAGTTCTGAACCATAATTAACATGATCCTTAACCAATCATAATTTAGTGCTCTCATTGAAAGACCCTCTGAAACCAGACTAAAAATCTCATAAATATCTCAACTTTGCTCTCTGTTCTTTGAGATGTTAATAATGTTCTGTCAAGGTTTTTGTATTAGTCTCCCATTGCTGATGTAACAAATTACCTCAAATGTAGTGGACTAAAACAACACAAATTTATTATGTTACCATTCTGTAGATTAGAAATCTTAACACAAATCTGACTGGGCTAAAATTAAAGTGTTGGCAGGGTTGTATTCCTTTCTGCAGGCTCTAGAAGAGAATTTGTTTCCTGGTCTTTTCTAGCTTCTTGAGCTCACCTGCATTCCTTGGTTTGTGTCTCCTTTCCATCTTCAAAGCCAGCAATAACCAGTTAAGTCCTCACCGTGTTGAGTTACTCTGATGCTAATTCTTCTGCCTTCCTCTTCCACTTTTAAGAGTCCTTGTGTTTATGTCGGCACTCCCAGATAATCCCAGATAATCTCACCACTTTATGGTCAGTTGATCAACAACCTTAATTCCATCTGCAGATGTAATTCCATTTGCCATGTAACCTAACATATTCACAAATCCCTCTTTAGTAACATTAAAGCCATCTTTCACTCATCAAGGGGTCACTTTCCTTGAATTTTGAGGGAACCAGAATTCAATATCACTTTAATTACCAGAAATAGTAAGAAAGCTAGCAATTCATAGACTATTACATTTCGAAAGTCTCTGAGAGAATAGCTGGTTTAAGCCCTCATTTTACGTAAAAGGATAGTCATTTGCTGTAACGTAAGCATAATAAAACCTTCCCTACCTCAGTAATATATGGACACTAAATTTGAAAAAAAAAAAGCAATTTTTATGACTGTGACATGTAAAGGTAAATCTAGATGCTAATTACACAGTGCTCTATCATAGACCATTTTCTTGTTACCTGGTTCTCTGAATATCAAGTCGTTTCTACCTAAGAGTCAACTTGCATCTTCCTGAAAGCACTCCTCTCTGTATATCATATTTTACTCCTGGCCCACAATGACTGCTTAAGAAATACTTATTGAAATAATAAATTCTATACGTGTCTTTGCTCTCCAAGTCTAAGTCCCCTACTACTATCCTGTAATACCTCCTTTTTCCTCAACCTTTGGCCGTTATAAAAAAAATTAAATAAAATCCAGCTCTCTAGTTTTAAATCACACAATTTAGTTTTATTTTTTCATTGCATGTAGGTAATCTCCTACCATGTATTCAAACCTTTTTTTTTTTTTTTTTTGGAAAGAGGAGTATAAGTTAAAAATATATAATTTGATATTTTCCATTTTTGAAGTAGGGAAATACATTAATATAAAATCATACTCATGTAAGTATTCACATAACTTTACATGGGTAGTAAAAGTTTGATTATATATTTTTCTGAAGTGATATGAGTTCTTATTTGTAGATATTTTTCACTTATTTTGAAAAAATCAAGGGTGAAGATTATAAAATAGAATTTTGACTGTCACTTAGCTCATTAAAAAAGAAAAAAGACTGTATTCTTTGGGATTTTGATTCACTGGCTAAAGAAATATTGACAATGTGACATCTTAAATGACCATGCTTTCCCCCCCAAAAAGGGGAAGAAACATAGGCTTTGTGTTAAAAGTAAGCTATGGACAGAGTGTTAGGAGTTCTGGGTTTTGGTCCTAACTCAGAATCTCTAAATGTGTGAATGCAGGTGATTTTTTTAACCTCTTTTGGACTGGTTTCAAATTCCAAAATACTGGATGGTTAGACTAGATGGTCTACATGAACTCTTTTAGTTCTGTAATACAATGAGTGGTTATAAATATTTAATTTCAGTTTCTGAGTCATCTGTAAAAATAGTTTCAAAAACAAGCTGCAGCAGGAAACTTTTCTCTACCATAGCAACTACCAGGATCGTGGTACTCTGCGACGCAGCAGAGCTGGAAGTCTGCAGCACTGATGAAGATGCTTATCATCTTAACCGCTGTCTACCATCACAGATACAGGCCGATGGCATTCCTGAATCAGAGGTAGTAAAACAAAACACTTATAAACAAAGGGGAGAAAAACCATGGACTCCTTTTATTCTACCTGAATCAGAGCTCTGTTTCAGCCAATCAACAAACACAGGCTCCACATAAACAGTAGAGTTTTCATTGTTGGGTACACAAAGATCAATGCAAAATGTCCATTGCCTTTGAAGATTCCATAGACTTGCAAGGAGAATAAAAAATGAATACAACTAAATATAATACAAGAGAGTTATAAATGTTATCATAGAGTTAAAATACAGCCTATGTGGATACCAGTTAAGAATAGAATAAAAATGCCCTACTGGCATATAAGGGAGTAACAGCAAGGAGTAAACCTCTCTCTTGTTTTAACTCCAGCCATACCAGCCACTTTACCTCTATGCACCGTCTAATCACGCTACACTGAATTTGCCTTATTCTCCTTTTATAACTGTGCCATTATGTGCACCCTTCCCTCTGCTTTTAAAATCTCTATCCATCACCCACCCTTTGGAAACTACAACTCAACCGTCTTATAGCCAGAAACATATCCTGATTTTCTTAGGCAATAACTCACCCCTTCTGGCATCTCTTCTCGTGTATAACTTTATTAGAACATTTACCAGATCGTATTATAATTTATCTATTAACATATCTGCATCAAACACCTCCAGCCAAAATGATAGTAAAAGACATCAAATTTGCAAACCATCTTTTATTACCAGAGTTCTGAAATCAACTCACTTTATATGTTAATTTTACTCCCACCATTGCTATTTGAATCAAAGAGTCTCCTTACTCTGACTACAGTATTTTGATATTTTTACAATAAATACATTTACATAAATGCTTACATATCTTTTGTAAAATAGGACAGAGTGTACATAATCTTTTTTAAATATAAGTTACTGGGAGTCAGGGAATATATGTGTTTATTACAGCACAGTGACTAGTATATACTCAGTTTCCTATATTAAAGAAGAAATGAATGCCAATTTGTAAATAAAATTAAAATGTGAGTAACCAAGACAAGCATCAGAGAGGGTAGCATAGCTGAGCCAGAAGCTGCAGTCCAGGTTTTCAGCATGCCTGTGAGAGTGAAAGGAGGGCAACCCGGGTGAAGGAGATGGCCTGAGCTAACGCACAGGCTGCGGTTATGAACAGACGAAGGGCCTGGTGTAGCGGTAACAAAAGACCCCTGGTGCAGCAGAATGGGCAATGAGGCTTAAAAGGAAGCTGCGAAAGGCCTTAAATGCCATGCTGAGGAACTGACACTGAATTCTGTAGGCAATGAAGAATCTTAAGCAGTTTACGAGAAAGCATGCTAGACAGATATTTTCTTTTTTTTTTTAATCTCTTTTCATTTTTTTCTTTCTTCTTTTTCTTTTTCGCTTTTTCCTTTCTTCCTCTTTTTTTAAAATTTTTTCAATTATATACATATTTTTGAAACATCACTTCACCAGAATGGGGATTGGATTGGAGAAGGTCTGAACGGAAGCCTAGAGCCAGTTAGAAAGTTATGATAATAACTGAGGAAAGAAATCCTGGTGGCCTATCCTGGGGCAGTAGAGGTGGGGAGGGGGAAGCAATGTATATAACGACATGCGTAGAACTTGTTAATTGGATATCAGTGGCGCAGAGGGGGGCGGAGGAGTCCATGGTGACTATGAGGGCTTTTTTCCCCAATGTTTAATTTGGAATAATTATAGATTCACAGAAGTGGCAGAGACAGTGTGGTAGTAGAGAGGTCCCATGCAACCACAACCTTCACACAGTCTCCCCTGTCCACACCCCATGGTGACATCTTCTACCATAATAGCACAATATGAGAACCAGGAAATTAACATGTGTGTAAGGTGTGAGTATAGTACTTTGTCATTTTATCACGTGTAAATTTGTATAAAGTCCACCATAACAATCAAGGTACAGAACTACTCAGACACCACAAAAATCACCCTCATTCTTCCCCACTATCGTCACAACCACCTCCGTGACCCTCACCATCCCTAATCCCTGGAAACCATGAATGTTTCTCTACCTCATAATGTTCTCATTTGAGAATGTTAAATAAATGGAGTCCTGCAATTCTCACCAAGTGGGTGCCCAACGATTCAACTCAATTCTGATACTGTCTACCTGGAGTTAACCTCAGATCTCACAAGTTAAAGGGCCTATTCCCACAAGACTACCCCCACTTTAGATGCCAGCCACAAAGAGGATGTGCAGGCTACACAAACCCCTGCCCAGCCAACTGCAAATTTGGGAGTCCCAACAACCACCCTCCTCAGTTTCGATGATTTGCTAGAATGGCTCGTAGATCTCAGAATAACACATCACTTATGTTTACCAGTATATCACAAAGGATACTGCTCGGGAACAAAAAAATGGAAGCCAAGTGCATAGGATCAGGTTTGGGGGCCAAAGAGGGTGAAGAGCTTCTCCCTCTTAGCACCTCAAGGTGTTCACTGGCCTGGAAGCTCTCTGAAGCTCACTGTTCACGAGTTTCTATAGAGCTCAGTCTCCAGTTTCACCCTTCCTCACAGGTAGGCGGTGGGGACAAAAGTTCCAACCCTCTAATCACTTTTTCTGGTGACCAGCCCCCTCCCAAATCACCTAATCAGCATAAACTCAAGTGTGACTGAAAAGGGCTTGTTATGAATAACAGAATACATTCCCTATTGCTCAGGAAATTCCAAGGGTTTTAGGAGCTCTGTGCCAGGAACTTGGGGCAAATACTAAATATATATATTTATTCTACCTTAGACCTTTTGTGACAGGCTTTCTACACATGGCAAAATGTGCTTGAGATCCATCCAAGTTGTTGTATCAATAATTTGTTTCTTTTTGTTAATTTTAATCCATGGTATAGATGTACCACACAGTTTGTTTCATCATTCATCCCCTGATAAAGAACTGAACTGTTTCTAGTTTCAGGCTATTATGAATAAAGCAGCTAGGAACATTCATCTACAGCTTTTTGTGTGGACACAAATTTTCATTTTCACAGAATAAGAGTCTTGGAGTGTGATTGCTGGATCTTATAGTAACTGTATGTCTAGTTTTATCTAAGAACTTGTGAAATTATTTCCAGAATGGCTACAGACTTTGACATTCCCACCAGCAATATATGAGATTCGATTTCTTCACACCCTCAACAGTATGTGGTGTGGGCATGCTTTTTTTTTTTTCTTTTTTAATTTTAGCCCTTAGGTGTAGTGCTGTCTCATTATGGCCTTAATTTGCATCTCCCTAGTAGCTAGCAATGTTGTACCTCTTTTTGTGTGTTTATTTGCCATCTGTATATCCTCTGTGGTGAAATGTCTCTTCATGTCTTCTGTCCGTTTTCTAACTGGGTTGTTATTTTACTGTTGAGTTTGAGAAGTTTTTTTTTTTTTTTAAAAAACATATTCTGGATACAAGTAATTTGCAAGATATGTGGATTACAAGCATTTTCACCCAGTCTGTAACTTGGCTTTTCATTCTCTGTGTAGGGTCTTTTATAGAGTAAAAGTCTTATTTATTTTTTGATGAAGTTCAATTTATTGGTTTTTTCTTTTATAGAACATATTTTGATGTCAAGTCTATGAACTCTTTGCCTATCCCTAGATTCTGAAAATGTACTTATATGCCATCTTCTAAAGTTTTACAATTTTGCATTGAAATCTATGATACATGTAGAGTTAATTTTTGTATCAAGTTTAAGCTTTATATCATAATTCTTTTGAGTAAGACCTATGTTGACACAATAATGACTGTATTCCTCATCAGTTATTTCAAAGTTGTTTTCTTATACAAACCCTGAAATAATCATTCTGGATCAGTCTTTCTAGATGCTCAAATATAAATCAGTACAAATATTTGGAAAGTGGGAAAAATGAGTAGTTCTGAAACAGTGAGCCACCTGGCCCACTTCTGCGGACTGTGTATAAACTGTAAAGTCTTGAGTAACAGAAACCCTTTGCAGTATGGCTGTACAACAAACAATCTAATTCAGATTCAATTTTCCTATAAGAAATGTTATAATACATGATTATATTCATAACTTACAACCTCATCAAACCCAATTATTTTAGGTGGATCCAAATAGTACGTGTAACTCAGAATAAAACAAGCGTCAGCATATTCACTGGTTTGTTTTTTCATTCATTCTTCCACTCATTTGTGCAACTATCCTATGCACTTAACCCCCATTCTTTTCACAACGGTTATGTTCCTGGCATTGTCCTCTGTACTGGGAACATAGCAAAGAACATCTCTGTCTTATGATCCATAAACTCACAATCCAGTAAGGGAGATGAGATGTATGTATATGCAAAGAATTATAGCCCAGGGAATATAAAATATAAGGATCTGATGTTGTACTTTCATTCATCGAGCAATCTATTTTACACCAGAGGTTGTGCTGAGGGCTAGGTGGACTGACACTGATACTTTTTGAATGTTTTTTTGTTTTATAAAGTTGTCCAAAGGATAACTCTATTTGATTAGAGAAGCAGTATAAAATCATACAATTATATTTAAGACAATTCAGTAAACATATTGTTAAAAGTGTTTACATCCTTCATATTGCTGCCTTATTCTTAACTGCAACAAATCAAAAGTGAAAAATATCCTCAGAGTGGTCACTAATTTAAGAGATGCTTCTGCAGTGTATTTCTAGAGTGACGTTTGGGAAGAATAAAGGCTATTGGGTGGCTTTTAGAGACTGGGCCAAACAAGTGTGTTCTGTCACCCTTTCTGCTTCATAAATTTGCCTGGGTCAAGGAGCCCACACATGGTCAGCATGAAAGAGCTAAAGTAGGCTTGTCGTCGGGAGAGAGAGTGTATAGTGAAAGATGAAGCATCTTCATTTCTATAATCTCTTTACGATGGGAGAGTTTCTTTCTTTTTTTTTTAAAGTTAAACCAAAACTGCTAGGAATTCTGTTCCTCAAAACAACTCAGGGATTAATGAAACCTTCTCATTTACACTGCAAAATGGAGACAGTGAATAACAAAGAGGGCTCAAAACTGACAAGTTGAATTTTAGAGAGCATCCACTGCAGGAAAACCAACCTTAGAAATACAAAGAAAGGTGATAAAGACTTTGCAATCAACGGATAACCTTAGGTAACTGCAGGCAGAATGACCACGAAATCCTTGCCACCAGGACAGCAAAAAGATGATATAAAGTGACAGTCACACTAATGCAGATAGTATCGGAATGCAGATTAGCATCAGGCACAGATGACAATTGATTAATAATACAAAATCAAAACAACCACACGATTAGACCCAGACCGCAACTGTGTGTGTATGTGTATATATATATGTATATGTAGATGAGTATGTATATTTGTGCATATATATAATATATATGTGTACACTATATATAATAGTGTGTATTTCATTATATATTTTACATATATATACACACACACATTCACATACATATATATATTATTCCACCTTATACCTTTATCTAACTAATCTCACAGAAAAATAATTTAAGGCATTGTTAAAATATTGCTTTCAATAGTCTGGTAAATGGAGAGGTAAATGAGGTAATCAGCTCCCTTTGGAGCAAGATTTATTCACGGCTATGAGTAGTACTTACTACCTAGCACTGGCAAATAAATCCTTGGTCTTTATGCTTCCTTAAGAAATCCTTTGGGGATTTATTTCCTCAAAAATGCTGTTGTAATGGTTTTTAATATATAACGTGCTGAATGAATCCTACCTGAAAATTTCTGCCAGAAGGCACACGGAGTAGATAACCTGGCCCCTGCGTCAAAGAAAAGAAGAATTTCCAGGTACGCAGGGTGAGGATGATGTCAGCTTTGTATCACCGTTTCTAATAATTTGAAGGTTAATAAATATAATCACTAATGCTAAGATGATTGTCAACGTCGGTTCAGGTCCAGGCAGGTAGTTTGGGGACCTTCCATTGCTAGGAACAAGCCAACAGAACGTTTGACGTCCTGAGGGACAAAACAAGAAAGATAAGGTAGAGAATCAAGAGAATCAGCAAAAGGAGTCATGCTAGAGCCCAACCAGGGCTTCGGCTCTTTCTCTCTCACCATGAAGCTTTTGTATAAGCTCCATTTTCTGTCTAAAATATTCCTCATCTTCCTCACGTAGCTAACACTCTTCTGGGCTCAGGTTAGATACCATTTCCTCAGGGACACTCCCACATAAAAACAACCCTTCAAGACCACAATAGATAACTACTTCTCCTAAATTCACAGAAATAGAGAAAGTTAAAATGAAAAGGCAGAGGAACACCCCCAATTAAAAGAGCAAGAGAAATCCCCTGAAAAAATAAATTATGAAACAGAGCTCACCAGTCTACTAGAACCTGAGTTCAAAAAGGTGGTAATGAAAATGCTAACTAAATTAAGAAAGATTGTCAATATAAATGCCTATCAGTGTAATAAGGAACTAGAAGCTATAAAGATGAACTGATCAAAAATAGATCATTAAATTTCTGAGATAAAAAGCAATCTAGAAGCCATGAATAGCCAACTGAATGACACAGAAAAATGAATAAGTGATCTGGAAGATAGAATAATGGAAATCACCCAATTGGAACAACAGACAGAAAGACAAATGAAAAAAAAAATGAATTGAATACGGCAGATCTGTGGGATAACATATAACATGCCAATCTATGTATAATAGGGATTCCAGAAGGAGAAGGTGAGGGGATTGCAAAATGTATTTGAAGAAATTATAGCTGAAATCTTCCCAAACCTAGAGAAGGAAACAGATATCCAGGTACAGGAAGCACAGAGGGTCCCAAAAAAGATGAACCCAAACAGACCCACACAAAGACATACCATAATCAAAATGGCAAGGGTTAAAGGATTCTAAAGGCCTCGAGAGAAAAAGAGTCATTTACAAGGGACCCCTCATAAAGCTATCAGCTTATTTCTCTGCAGAAACTTTGCAGGCCAGAAGGCAGTGGCATGATATAGTCAAAGTCCTGAAAGGGAAAAATCTGCAACCTGGGATATTCAATTCAGCAAGATTATGATTTAGAATAAAAGGAGAGACAAAGAACTTCCCAGACAAACAAAAACTAAAAGAATTCACACCACCCTACTTGGATGATTCCCTGGGATCGTGTCACCTCTGTATCCCTCAATGGAGACTTTTCCCACATCCTGGCCACTCTAGCTTCAGTGCCACACTGTGGCAGGGAGTGAGCAGGGCCAGGGCGTTCGCTTGGCTCCGGGTGGGGAGCATGGTGAGGTGGTATCAGGAAACGCAGCAGCTGCTGGGGCAGACCTCTCTCTGCACTGCCCAGGGACAAGCCAGTACCTGAGTGCTTCTCGTGAGTGGAGTTCAGGCTTCTCCAGATTTTCAGTATGTCCCAGTAGTTCTCCAACCTGCCAACGGGCTGGACTCTTACATGTAAAACCGCAGGACTGGGACATCCAGTCTTTGGCTTGACCTACTCCCTCCCTAAGGTGAGTGTCCGCCTGTGCAATCTCTCTTTTCCTGTGAGTCCCATCCTAGGGACTTAGGTCCTGACCTGATCGCTTTTGTCTACCTTCTGTTTTGTTCTTAATTTCACCATGCTCTATTAATTTCTACAGCTCCCTGTAGGTCAAGCCCCCTTGTCTGCTTCTCCAAACGTGGTGGTCGTGGTAGTAACTTTATCATCGTGGCTCCAGGTAGGAGAAGAAGAAAAGCAGATGGGGGCTGTTCCTAAGGGGATTGCCTCTTGCCTGTGTGAACAAGGTCTCTATAGTATCGCTACAGTATCTTCTACAGTAGAGAAGGGAAGAGCTTGCTAGTTCATGCTAGGGAGTACTGGGATACCTCTATAAGTTCTGAAGTTTCAGGATGTCTTCAGAGCCAAAATTCTAAGGGGCACATATCTGTTAGATAAATATCCTCCTTTCGTATTTCAGGGTCCAAGATTTTTCTACCCACGGTCCTGACCTTATTATAACAAACTAGCACTGAACAAGCATTAAAATGTCTCTGGAGCTCTGGGACTTCAGCTATTAAGTCTTGAGTCTGTCTTCAGCTCTTGGCTCTTCCACTGTAGGAAAGGACCCCTTTGTAAGCTACCAGCAAGGTTCTCTGGCTCACACTTAGACCGTAACTATTTCTTAACTACTCTCAATTTTTCAAAATCCTTCTTCAGGATGGCAATACAGTTTAATAATATCCTTCTTGTAGGCATTGCACCTCCCCCACCCCCAGCCCCACACACCCACCAAATCTTTGAAATGCCTGTATCTTTAGCTAGAGCATTCCTCTCTACCAGGACATTCTCTGCAGTCATCGGTGATGAAACCTCCAGTTACTGGGCTGTCATGTCGTGCTAAGGCTCATCCTTACCTCATAGTTCACTCAGGAAGGCACTGATCTTGCCAGCCAGGCAATGAGTGAGCCAGTCTCAAAACCCATCTTACCATCTTCTTTCTCAGACCACTCCTGCCTCTTGCCCCTTGTCCCCCGTCACTTGGGGTCCTTTGAGAAGCAGATGTAGGGATGAGATTAAACATGCAAGATACTGATAAAGGGAAGGAACAGGAATAAACAGGAAAAGGCTTTAGACTGATACAATTCTCTGACTGCAGCGTAGCACTGACAAATTCTCAACCTGACCAATGAGAAGGCTCCAAGCAAAGGCTGCTCATTAGAGCAGTCCCGCATCAGACAAAGATGGTCTGGCTCTGGTACCCCTGTTGTAATCAGTCCTTAACTGGGGGAGTCCCTGGGGGAAGTGGAGCCTTGAAGAACGTACCATGGTGAATCCAAACATGCAGCAGTTAGAGGCTGTCAGTCTACCCTGAGCCCTGCAGCAAGTTGTCTTGGAGGCAGATCTGAGCAGCTGACCCCCATGACTGCCACACCTGGGACATGCTTAATACTCTTTCCCGGGACGCTTCCTGCTGCCACACAAATGGATCTAAGTTTCTTCTCCAAGCAGGAAAGCCTCCTCCTTCAGAATGAGGCTTTAAAATGTTACTCTTGAAGAGAGAAGTCAGTTATTACATCAGCCACAACCCAGAGCATTCAGGTGAGGTAGCAGGAAATTGCTGAGTCAGTCCTTGAGGTGATGGGCTAAGGCCAGGGACACTGTGGTCGCTCAGGAAGCTGAAGAAAGTAATGGCCATCCCAGGGAACATCAGCCCACGTCACAGTGTGCGAGACTCATTTAGAAAACCCCAAAAGCAAGACCCAGACCTTGTCAGAACCATTCTCTTGGCAATCGGGTTTGAAGAGTGCCACATGAACTTTCTACAGAGCAATGAGACACTGCCCCAGGAAAAGCCCAGTCTGGGCACTTGTAGGCGAGGGTGAAGAGCTCAAGGATATAGACATACAGCAACCGCTGACTTTTTTTTTTCATAATGGCCACTTTTTTGCAAACTTATTAGATACATGCCCTCTGTCAATGAGTTATGCTCACCCACAAACCACCAAGATGCTGGACAGGAAAGGCAAACCGATTGTGGGGTTTTCATCTAAGACAGGTCTTTGATTCACTCACTCAGCAAACACTTACCGAACACAAAACACTTGCTATACCCCGGGCTAGGCACTGGGGATGCACACTACTGCCCTCAAAGAGAGAACGGAGCTTGCTGCTGGTGAACCGGCTCTATAGTCATGTGTCGGTGTGACCAGCTCTCAGAATTCCTCACAGTCACGTGGCTGAAAGTAAAATTTTCTTTTTTGGTTTTTGTATCAAAAGAGATACGAAAATATTTGAAAACTAGAAAGTTCTATATACATTTGAGGAGTAAATATTATTTACACGACACCTCTTTTCGGATGGCTTTCTGCTTCGTTCACAGAGCTCGGAACATCGCTACTCACACTATTTGAGTGGCTTGACTGTGGGTAAAGTTTCTCTCATTAGTGAAAATACTTTCAACACATTGACAATTGCTGAGTTATCAGTTCTATACATGCTTTAGACTTCTGTTTACTTTTAAAGACTTTTGGTGATATTGAATATAATGTTTATACCATCTTGACTAAGTCAGGCAAAAGAACAAATTGAAAACCTGAGTGTTTTCCTTCTTCAATTGGATGCTTTGAGAAAGAGAATTCTAATAAAACTCCATTAATAGCACTTAAAATTAAGAACTGGGTTCGATTTCTGGCTGCGAAGTGTGAAGAAAATTAGTTTTACTAAATTAAAAATATATAATTATTTAATTTTAAATTATCTTAACAATTGTTTTTACTAAATATATATTTTTAATTTAGTAAAACTATTTTTCTTCACATTTCCTAGCCAGAAAATGAACCCAAATATTTTTATATTTTATTTTACATTTACATATGTGTAAAATGTCTTGAGAGCAGTGTAGAAGATGAAAACAAAGTCCCAGTGAATTCTGGGACCACATTTGCAGGGAAAGGACCTATCAATTTTTGAGGATGAACCTAGTCTAAGATTTGATAGTTTTATAGGAGAAAATGCTATAATATTTTCTTCTGGGAAATATTCGAGAAGGAAATAACCCTTTCGACAATAAGAAATAAGCACCACATGGCAATGCAGAAGGAGGGTTTTTACTGTTAAAGAGCACCCTCATTCGTTAGCACATGCCCGCGTTGGCAACATAGGTGCGAGAGCTTCCCTTCGATTGCGGGGTTACTCAGCTCTCTTTGTGCCTGCTAGAGGGCCCGCTTCTAATTTCCACAGTCAGTTATCTTTGTCACAGCACGAGGGCTTACAGCTGAGCGAGCAGCTTTGGCAAAAAGTCCAAGGCCCTGAGGCCGAGGGGGGCCAATGGGAATTAAGTTGGCTGGAGGCCTGGGTACCTCAAGGGCATCTAACACGAAATCAGTTAATTTTCGGTACTTATATAGATGTTAGTAACTTCCTGCCTCTGTTTCTAAATGGGATAGGGAAATCTTGGCTGCCTGTGAACTTGTCATAGCAACAAAGAACGATTTCATTCATCTCGCCCAGGAATAGCTTCTGGTGTGTATGTATACAGAGTGATAGAAGCTCGTTCAAGTGAGTATCGGTTTGGGAGCTTAGGGGACTATGAAAAGGGGGCACAGCTGTGATTCTTCAGTGGCTAGGTGAATGAAGGCAGCCATCTAAGGGGCGGAGGAGCCAGCTGGAATGGAAGCAGCAGCAGTAGTGGCAGGAAAGATAAAGCTTAAGACCCTGGGAACCAATACACACACGCTTCCCTACAGCTCTCTGCTGTTAAGTAGATTTCCATTGGAGGCCATCCAGAAAGGATTCCAGCCTCTCACACAGTCCCTTACAGCGGGCAGGGAAGCTCATGGCGGAGGGGGGGAGGTTGGGGGAAGCTGTGAAAATGCCGGACAAGGAGTCAAGAGGACAGAAGTGAAATTTTGGCTTCCCTTAGAGAGCTTTGGCCAATTCATTCCACCTCTCTTCGCTTCACTTATTTTTATTTTTATTTTTTTAATTTTTTATTGAACTATAGTCAGTTACAGTGTGTCAGTTTCTGGTGTACAGCATAATGTCCTAGCCATGCATATATATGCATATACTGGTTTTCATATTCTTTTTCATTAAAGATAATTACAAGATATTGAATATAGTTTCCTATGCTATATAGAAGAAATTTGGTTTTTTTAAATCTATTTTTATATATAGTGGTTAACATTTGCAAATAATAGATTATTGTAGTTAATGGTGTGGAGACTAAAGCCAGATTTCACTGGTTCAGAGTCCAGTCTTGACACTTGTCAGCTGTGTATCTTATAGCTCATTAATTAGCATCTTTTGTAAAATGTGAATAACAACAATAATGCCTTGATTTGTACTCCCGGAGTTGTTAGGAGGATTAAATAAGTGCCTATAAAGTAGTGAGTGCTACAGAAGCACTTACTGAATGATAATATTGAGGACCTTGGCCAGGGAAGAGATAATCTAGAAGTTTCTGTTCTTTCATCATGAGACATAGCCAGCGGTAAAGAAAGTGGCAAAACCCCTAAAATTATAAAAACAGAGCACAACAGAGCTGTCTACGTGTGTGTGGGCGGGGTGAAATCCTTTTCAGGATAGTAGATGGAAGATACTCTGCAGGGTATTTTGGAAGACATGGACATATTTTACATGTTATGCAATTCTCTGAAAGCACAGACATGACATGAATGCTGTGAACAATTCTGGGAATTCTTAGCAATAATTATTAACAGCCACAATACAAAGATGCAATCATTTCTTTGTTAGGTGGAATACATATATTTCAAAGAAGGGTTACTTAATTCAAAATCATCCGGACACAAAGATTCTGCCTAAGTTATACATTCGATAACCATATGGAGTTCCATGCTCACAATCTGGGTTCAATTATTCACAATTTCTTCTTTACTTGATTTTGGGCCATAGATTTTTTAAAGTTTCTGAAATCTAAAATCTAATATGACAATTTATTTTTTCTGATAATCCAGTATTAAATCATCTTACAATTGAAAAATATTACAATTGATGGCATCTTGAAATAGACACACTGTGGAAGTTCAGACTACCAGAACCTCTCATTCATCAACAGCTCTGTGTTGCAGTCTCTGAGAGGATGAGCCTCCACTTATATAGAAGCTTTACCCAGGGGGAGGTAGACCAAGAATACTTAGACCCAATAGCCCCAGCTCCATCTTGCTCATAGGGTAAAATTCCATGCTGGAAGGGCAAGGTGAAAAGACCAGGAGCTAACCATCTTAGCCCAGTTCCCCCATTCAAAGACCAAGAGGGCACTCCGGGAGAAGCGAGCCACTGTCCTTGCCCCTATCTCTGCTACACTGGCACAGAGGCTCTGCTCGGGTGGAGAAGCAGACCATAAGAACAGATATATCCATAGCTCGTCATCCTAAGCAAACTGACTTTATTCGGAATAGAATTTAGGAAAGTTCATAGGTAAGGCAGTTATGAAAACCAGTGCTGATCTAGATGGTGAGCAAAAAATGAAAAGGTCGATCACCTAGAATTTTAAGAGAGAACAAGAGAAAGAGAAACTAAGAAAAGAGCCCTTCTGTCTTCAGAGAAAGGCTCAAAGACTGGAAACATCCTGCCTCTAAAAGGGGAGCCAATTTTATTATTTTTTTTCCAGCTCTACTGAGATATAATTGACATATAACATTGTGCAAGTTTAAGGTGTACAACTTCATGATCTGTTACACATATATACTGCAAAATGATTACCACAATAAGGTTAGTTAACACATCCATCATCTTACATAGTAACCATTTCATTGTGAGTCTGGTGAGAAAATTTAAAATCCATTCTCTCAGCAACTTTCAAGTATACAAGACAGTATTGTTAACTGTAATCACCGTGCAATACATTAAGTCCCCAGAACTTAGTCATCATATAACTGAAAGTTTACAACCTTCGACCAATATCTCCCGACTTCCCCCATGCCCCCCGGCTCCTGGTAACCACGAGTCTACTCTCTGTTTCTATGAGTTCAGCTGTTTAAGATTCCTCATATAAGTGAGATCATACGGTATTTGTTTTTCTCTGGATTATTTCACTTAGGTAGACAATTCGATAGTTTCCACTTCTTGGCTATTGTGATTAATGCTGCAACGAACATAGGGTTGAAGATATCCCTTCAAGATAGTGATTTCTCTTCCTTCCAATAGATACCCCAAAGTGGGATTTCTGGAACATACAAGTTATATTTGTAATATTTTTTGAGGAATTTCCATTCTGTTTTTCATAATAATTGTTCCAATATACATTCCCACCAGCAATGCACAATGATTCGCTTTTCTCCTCACCCTCAACTGCACTTGTTATCTCCTGGTTTTTTGATGCTAGCCAATCTTACCCTTATGAGGTGATACCTCATTGTGGATTTGATTCACATTTCCCTGTGATTAGTGGCGTTGAGTACCTTTTTATACAGCTGCTAGTCATTTGTATGTCTCGTTTGGAAAAATATCTATTCAAGTCTTTGCCCATTTAAAAATCAGATTATTTGTCTCATTGCTTTTAATTTGCATGGATTCCTCATATAATTTGGATATTGACCCCTTCTCAGATATGTGGCTTGCAAATATTTTCTCCCATTCTGTAGATTGCCCTTTCATTTTGTTGACTGTTTCTTTTGCTGTGCAGAAGCTTTTTATAGTTTGATGTAGTCCCACTTTTTGATTTTTGCTTTTGTTGCATGTGTTTTTGGTGTTATATCCAAAAAATCATTGCTAAGGCCAATGCTAAGGAGCTTTCTCTTATATTTTCTCCCAGAGTTTTATGATTTCAGGTCTTACATGTATGTTTTTAATTCATTTTTTTAATAATATAAGCTGTAAGTCCAATTTCATTACTTTCCATATACATAATTTCCCCATTGAGTATTCTTGCCTTGCTTGTCAAATATTAGTTGATGGTATATGTGTGTGTTTATTTCTGGGCTTTTGATTCTGTTCCATCGACCTATGTGTTTGTTTTTAATGCCAGTACCATACTGTTTTTATTACCAGAACTTTGTAATATAGTTTGAAAACAGGTGTAATGCCTCCAGTTGTGTTTTTTTTTTTTTTTTCATAATCGCTTTGGTTATTTGAGGGATTTTGTGGTTCTATACAAATTTTAGGATTGATGTATCTATTTCTGTAAAAAATGTCATTGGAATTTTGATAGGGATTACATTGAATCTATAAATGTCTTTGGGTAGTGTGCACATTTTAATAATATTTAGTAATCACATTATTATTCTGATACATGTGCCTTGGATGTTTTTCCATTTATTTTTGCCTTCATAAATTTCTTTCATCAATGTATTATAACTTTAGATGTACAGATGTTTCACCTTCTTGGTTAAATGTATTCTTAAGTACTTTATTGTTAGATGCTCTTATAATTCAGATTTTATTTCTCTTTCAGATATTCTTTATTAGAGTATAGAAATGAAACTGACTTGGGTACTGACTTTGCTTTTTTTTAATTGAAGTTCAGTCAGTTACAATGTGTCAATTTCTGGTGTACAGCAAAATGTCTCAGTCATATATATGCATACATATATTCATTTTCATATTCTTTTCTATTATAGATTACTAGAAGATATTGAATATAGTTCCATGTGCTATACAGAAGAAATTTGTTTTTTATTTATTTTATATATAGTATTTTATATATATGTATTGGTTTTGTATCCTATAACTTCCCTGGATTTGTTTATTAGTTCTAATAATTTCTTGGTGAAATCTTAAGACTTTCTATATGTAAGATCATGCCATCTGCAAACAGAGACAGTTTTCATTCTTCTTTCTGATTTGGAAGAGTTTTAGTTATTTGTCTTGCCTAATTGATAATGAATGTAAGTGAAAACAACATACCTAATTAAGTGGATGCAGCTAAAGCAATGTTTAAAAAGAAACTTAAATCTGAAAATGCCTATCTTTAAAAAGAAGAAAAATCTCAAATCAAAACCCTAAATTTTCACATTGGGAAACTAGAAAAATAAGAGCAAACTAAATATAAATCAATCAGAAGTAAGGAAATAATAAAGATTAGAATGGAAATAAATACATAGAAAACAATAGAGAAAAAAATGAAACCTAAGGTTGCATCATTGAAAAGATCAACAAATAGACAAAGATTTAGCTATACCAACAAAGCAAAAAAAGAGAGACTCAAAATATTAAAATCAAGAATAAAAGAGACATCACTATAGAACTTACAGAAAAAAAATAATTATAAGGGAATATAATGAAATACTGTATGCCTACAAGTTAGACAGATGAAGTAGACAAATTCCCTGAAAGATACAAGTGACCAAAACCTATGTAAGAAAAAATTAAAATCTGAATATGACCAGTAAAGAAATTAGATACGTAATTTCAAATCTTCACATAAAGGAAAACCCAGGCCCAGATACCTCTACTGATAATTTCTACCAAACATTTAAAGAAGTATTAATACTAATTCTTCACAACTTTTCCAAAAGATAAAAGACACGGAGCATTTCCCAACTCATTCTGTAAGGTCCTTATTACCCTGATACCAAAGCCACATGAAGACATTGCAAGAAAAAAATAAAACAAAACACTAACCATTATCTCTTACAAACATAGATGTAAAAATCCTCAAAAATAATACTGGCAAACCAAATTCAGCAACATATGAAAAAGATTATATACCATGACCGAATGGTATTAATCCCAGGAAGGAAAGATTGGTTTAATATTTGAAAATCAATGAATGTAATACAACATACCATCAAATAAAATACAAAGATGACATGATTATCTCCTTGGATGCAGCAAAAGCACTGGAGAGAATCCAACAATGTTTCATGATAAACACACTCAACAAGCTAGAAATACAAGGGAACTTCCTCAACTTGTTAAGTAAGACTAGTTATAAAAACGCATAGCTAGCATCATGCTTGTTATGTAAATGGGTAAAAGATAGCCTCTGTCTTCGTTGTTTATTTCTTCAAAGCAGGCTAGGAAGCCTGCTGGTACCAAACTCAAATTTTCACACATCCAATTGCTTTAAACATAGCCTTAAAAAGAATATTTTTTGCCATGTAGAGCCTGTCTGCTATGCATATTCTGCAAAACTGCACCCAACATCTGTTGGCCATAGATTAAACAAACCCTGTGTCTATGAAGATACCCTAAACCACACATGAGCCCCCTCTCCAATTCCCCTCTCACCAGGGAATCCCTTGCACTCTTCCCCTTCTGAGTGCTAACCAAGCCCCCCCACCCCCCATCTCTGGAAGGTTTCTTGCTCTAAGGAACTTCCCCTGTCGTGCAATCCTGTCTAAATTTTGCCCAATAAAGCTTACTGTGCAATACTGCTACCTCATGGCCACACATTTTTTTTTTTTGATAAGCCCCCAAATCTTTGAACTCAGCATATCTTTATGGGTAAACGACTGACTGCATTCTCCACAACATCAAGCCTAAGAAAAGAATGTCTCTTGCCACCTGGTTTAGTTGTTTGGTCTCCTATAACAAAGTACCATAGACTGGGCAGCGTAAACACCATAAACACCATAAACTTATTTCCTCACAGTTCTGAGATCAAGAAATCAATAGGGTTGGTTTTTCTGAAGGCCATGAGGGAAAGATCTGTTCCAGCCTCTCTTCTTGGCTTGTGGATGCCATCTCCTCTCTGTGTCTTCACACCATCTTCACTCTGTATGAGTCTGTGTCCGAATTTTCTCTTCTTATAAGAACATCATTCATACTCATTTAGGATCCACCCTAATGACTTCATTTTAACTTAATTGCCTCTGTAAAAATCCTGTCTCCAAATAGGGTCATATTCTGAGGTTCTGAGGTATTGAGGTACTGGTGTTAGAATTTCAACATATGAACTTAAGGGAGGTAGACAAAATTCAGCCCATGACACTACTTCCATTCAGTATGTACTGGAAGCTCTAGCCAGGGGAATTAGATAAGAAAAAAAAAAAAAAAAAGACATCCCAATTGAAAAGAAAGAGGTAACATTTTCTCTATGTGCAATTGACATGCTCTTGTATATAGAAAATCCTATGCAATATACACGAAAAACCACAGAATTAATAACCTAGCTCAACAGGGTTGCAGGACACAAGATGAAAATACAAAAATCAGTTGTGTTTCTAGAAACTAGCAATGAACAGTCTGAAAATAAAATAAGGAAATTCACTTATAACATCATCAAATTCATTTATATCATCAAAATAATAAAATACTTAGGAATAAATTTATCAAAATAAGTATAAGATTTGTACACTGAGAACTACAAAATATTGTAAAATAAAGATGAACTGAAACAACGGAGAAACATATATGTTTGCAGATTAGAAGAATTAATGTTAATAAAATAACAATAATCCTCAATTGATTCACAGATTCAATGCAATCCCTACCAATATTCCAGCTGGCTTTTTTCCCCCTAAAATTGATTAGCTGATTCCAGTATTCATATTCCAGCCCTTCTGCAAGGACCCCAGAATAGCTAAAACAAAAAGGAAAAACAAAGCTGAAGTGCTCATACCTCCTAATTCAAAACTTACCACAAAGTGACAGTACTCAAGCAAAAGAGTGCGGTGCTGGCGTAAGAACAAACACATAGATCAATAGACTTGAGAGTCCAGAAATATATCCTTACATTTGTATTGAATTTATTTTTGACAAGAGGCCCTAAACCATACAGTGGGGAAAGAGCAATCTTTAAAAAAAGTAGGGAAGTTTACATAAAAATTGAAACTTCCATTTTCACTTGAAAAATTAGAAGTTATCACAGCACTGGATCTGGATTTTTGCTGAAGGACCAAGGAAGACAAGATGAGTAGGCGCGGCTCTCTTTAAACAGAGTCCACTCTCTCCATTTTGCCAGACTCCTACTCCACTATAAGTCACTCATTTATTTGCTCTGTCTAGTCCCTCATCTGGGGAGTGGTTAAATGCTGAGGAATGTATTAAAATATCCAAACAACAAAAAGCTACCTAAATAAGTTTCAGTACTATCAAGGTGTGTTGTTACTTAGAAAATGTCCTAATCCAGTGTCTAGCACATTGTAGGGGCTGCAAAAGCTCTTGTTGGTTATGTACCTATGTAGGACCTTTCTGCAACTGTATTTCTAATTGTACAGTAGCTGGCCTGACTTGTACCAAGTCTAAGCTGGATGAACTCCCCTTTTGATAAAATTGTACCTGATATTTGAAAATAAGGACTACTAATAACTGTACGGATAAATTTTCAACCTTGAAAAATTTAAGAACTATCAATATGTTTATTTGAGCCAAATTTTCATCAATTAGCCATAAATGTACATTTATTCCGTTGGGAAAAACCTGTTCACCAATATAGAGCACTGCTAAAATATCTGCTGACACGGCATTACGGAAAATTGCACTAGCATTCACCTGGTGACAACAATCCATCTCCTTCACATGAAGTGCAAACGTTTTTTATTTAGACAGAATAGCATTACGCACTTTAGCAGAATAGAAATTACAGTGATTTACATTATACTGTGTGCCAGTTTTTACAAATGCAATAAGATGATTTTAATAATTAATTACACAACAGGAACCAATTGCCTGTCACAGGGTGATATGTGCTAGGAGTGTTAAAATGGAACAGTGAATACTGTATTACTGTCATAAACACTCACTCAATGCTCCTGCACCAAGACACACACACACACACACACACACAAACACGTGTGTGCATGCATGTGCACAATCACAAAAGAGAGGAAGGCATGTAAAAAGGTTTTCAATGCAAACATTAGGTACTGACTTAAAAATCATAAAAACATTTTTTAGATAACAGTAACATCTATATAACCCAGAAAGCAGAATTCAAAACCTATGTCTTATTATCATCCAAGCAATATACTAACCATTAAATATACTACTGATATTTCACATTGTAAAATTCTTTTTACGTATTACTAACCACATGTTCCTACATATAACAAAACTATCAGTATGAGAAATGGACAACAGAGTCTCCCTATAGTTTCTCTCAAAATAAATTTGGACAGCATGAATCTAATAATTCCTGGAGAAACTGCATTGCTTTTATGGAACTATATGGGAAAATAAGTTTTTAAAAGCAAAAATCACTAAGTAATATTATTTCTTAAAGTTATCATGTAATATCTTTTGCTTCCAGAATTATAGGCATTGATAGTCGACTGTGATGAACAAGCTAATAAGTTGTCTATTGTGACCAAAAGTCGTAATCATATAGAAGAAAAATGGTACCAAATATAAAACTGAGTGTTCCTAGGAGTAATTTTAGACATTGGAATCTAATGAGTTTATAAAAAACAGGGAACAATGGAAACAAATATCAGCAAAAGAATAAAATATACCGAAGACCATTATCAAGTTGAATTTACTTAACATACTTCTTCAACTTACTTCTGAATGGTCTCAAAACCTGGCAGGAAGGGACCAATTCCTGAAATGTAATTCATGAATCAAAAATGACAGTGTAAAGATTTACATTATTCAAAATAAGTAGTTCATAAAAGAGTGGTGGGAAGGATGATCCCTTGAGGTCCAAAAAAGAAGACTTCAGGTCCAGAGGGAATCCTTGGGTGAAGAGAAAATTAGAGGAACTAAAATGATATAATGATGAAACAGATTAGAGTATAAACTCTTGAGACAGGAAGAACATAGGGATAGTGGATTCTAGCACAGACTGTGAAACTGGCAATTAAAAAAAACAAGTAGTGCTGAAAACAGGGGCTTTTGATGTCTACACATCAGGGAGAATCCCATTGTTCTAAAAGCAGAGCACTTAATAAGATTTTTACTGGAAATTCTTTGTCTCAGAAGACGAATGGATGTGTAACAGACTAGTTTTTTGTTTGTTTGCTGTGAGGTGAGTTAACAGAAAAGCATATGAAAATTAGTATAAACAGAGTGGTTCCAATGACTACACATGCACTGAGGTAGGACAGTCATCAGACATAGTCCGAGCAGGATTCTGACTCTTGTTTCTTGTTATTCTCTTGAGTAGCGAGCTGGAAGTGGGATGGCTATTGGGCTTCCAGAGCTCGCATGTACACTTCGCAATGTCCAAAAGAGGAGAGCTCAGCTCTTACACAGTTTCTTGTAGAAGGGAGAAAGCTTTCCTAAAATTGCCCCCCTGCAAACCACCCACCCTCCAAAAAATAAACCTCCCCTTGCATCTGATGGGTTAAAATTTGGTCACATACAAACTTCTTAGGCCAGGTGCATCCTGTATGCTGACTGACATGTGCCTCATTTCTAAACTCATATGTGGCAAAGAAAAGGGATTGCTTTATATTGATCAGGCCCATTTCTGGAGCTGAGGGTGGAATCAGCTTCCTGTGAGGGATGGAACGACAATCCGGAGGGGGGACAGATATCTAAATGAATATCCGAATATTTAGAAAGGACGTAATAAATTGTCTGACTCCATTTTTTTATGTTTGCTGATAAGCTTCAAGCTCCATGCCTCTTTCTTCTCCTCTTGTACCACAACTGATCAAGCAGACGAGGGAGCCTGTGTGCTGCTTCCTATAGCAGCAGCAGGAAGCTCCAGCCGCTCAAGCCTGGCCCGCTTGTGGGAATCCTCAGCCCAGCCCTGCCTCCTAACCATAATGAAAGCAAAAGAATCAAATAACGCCATTTGCAGCAACATGGATGGATCTGGAGATCGTCGTTCTAAGTGAAGTAGGCCAGAAAGAGAAAGAAAACTACCATATGAGATCACTTATATGCAGAATCTAAAAAAAAATACTGACAGAAATGAACTTATTTACAAAACAGAAACAGACCCACAGACAGAAAACAATCTTATGATTACTGGGAGAAAGGGGGTGGGAAGGGATAAATTTGGGAGTTTGAGATTTACAAATGTTAGCCGCTATATATAAAAATAGGTTTTTAAAAGTTTCTTCTGTAGAGCACAGGGGACTATGTTCAATGTCTTGTAATAACCTTTAATGAAAAAGAATATTAAAACAAATGTATGTCTATATATGCATGACTGGGACATTGTGCTGCACACCAGAGATTCACACACTGTAACTGACTGTACTTCAAAAAAAAAAAAAAAAAAACCAGCCAATTGCCTTTCCTAGCTTTGTCAAACCATTTTTGGACCTGTTTTGGAACCGCCCAGCTCTCCCCAGAAAGCCTCATCGTGTCATTAATTAAATCTCTTCGTATCTTCTTAATGACTATGGGCCTTATCAGTCTTGACACTGGAAAGAATGTTGAGTATGGATTCACGCCTCCCCTGCAGGGTGACTAGAAGAAAGAGGGAAGTAGATGCTGCATGAACAGCTGACCCTGTGCTACAATACACAACATGAAGAAGAAAATCACAACTCTTAATTTGGACCAGACAATTACAGTGATTTGAAGAATATAAAAAACTTCATCATTCTAAAGGTTTATAACAGTGAAGAAATGGAAATCTCAGACGGTCAGCATCTACTGAAGGTATTTGGAAAGGAAATTTCAAAAAGTTAGTGAATCAAGCAAGAAAGGGAGAACTAATAATTTAATTACAACTCTATGATTTAAGTAAGCCCAATCAGAAATGCAACATTAAAGTTAGGTATCGTGTTCTATCAGAGAGGTAAAAACAAGTTTTGATAATAGTATTGCTAATAGTCTGGGGAACTAGGAATTCTGTTGTACGATGGAGGGGAATGTAAAATCATACAATATTTTAAAAGGTTAATTGGGAAATAGCTTTCCAATTTTTAAATACACATGCCCCAAATCTAACAAGGAATATTTTAAATTTTAAAAAATGCTGTAAAGGAAAAACACTCCTATGTGTTTCCTTTGCTCTCACACTATGCTACTATGCTTTACTTCTGACACCATATGTGTGGGGTTTCCACACATCAAGCAATTCAGCAACACCAGCTGTGTATACTACAGTTTAATTCAATTCTTACACTGTCTACCCGGAGGTAGCGTCAGATCCCACAAGTCAAGGGATCAGTCCCACAAGGCTCCCCAGCCCTTGCTTCGGAAGCCAATCGCAGGTTCAGATTGTTACCTGTGCTTCCGATCAACTGGCTATAAATCAGTTTCCAATGACTTCTTCCTCAGGTTTGATTAATTTGCCAGAGCAACTCACAGAACTCAGGAAAACAATCCACTTACTAGGTTACCAGTTTATTATAAAATTATGTAACTCAGGAACAGCCATATGGAAGAGATGCAGAGGGCAAGGAATGTAAGGGGCGCAGAGCTTCCATGCCCTCCATGGGCCTGCCACTCCCCCAGCATCTCCACGTGTTCACCAATCCAGAAGCTCCCCAGACATATGCTACTGGGATTTCATGGAGGCTTCATCACTTAGGCATGATTAATTATTAACTACATTTCCATCTTCTCTCTCCCCTCTGGAGAATGGGGGATGGGGCTGAGAATCTAAGCTTTGAATTACAGCTTAATCTCTCTGATGACCAGCCCCATCCAGGATCCCACCAAGACCCACCTCATTAGAATAAAAGATACTCCTTTCACCCAGGTAATTCAAAGAGATTTAAGATCTTTGTGTCAGGAAGCAGTGTCAAAGACCAGGATGTATTTTTTTCTATTATTTAAAAAAATGCATATACTTTTTGAATCAGCAATAAAATCTCCAGCTATTTGTCCTTGAGTCGTATTAATATGTGTTCACTGTTACATGCTCACAGCAATATTGGTTGAAATAATGGAAAACTTGGAATAATTTAATTGTCCATCTATAGGAACCTGTTTAATTGATGGTACAGCCATCTAAGGGAATATTGGGCAGACAATAAAAAGGGAATTCTATTCGTGAAACTATGAAAATATAATCATCATGTATTTTAAGTAAAAGGGAAAAGTTGTGGATTGGTATTTATAATATATTTATATTTTGAAAAAAAAAATCTATTAAAATTGGTTAACTCTTGGGAGTGTGATTGTCAGAGCTGGAGTGAGAAGAGGGTTCTCCAACTTTTTGTTCTGTAGAGGTCTGTAATGTTTAAAGTACATCCAGTCCTTGATATAGTTCTATTTATTGCATTTTAAAGGAGCTCAGCATTTTGAGTTTTAAAAATCAGAAGTATGGTCAATGATGACAGTGAAGAAGAAAACAAGAGAGGCATGTAGAGAGAAGACTTTGTAAAAGGGATGAAGAAAGGAACACACGCCGGGGGTGCGGATTCAAAGCAGTAGCAATTCTGCAAAAGCTGAAGACCCAAATGGACTGCATGCAACCCCCCCACCCCCCCCACCAAAATAAGACACCATAAAGTCATAAAATGTCTTTCTTCTGCCAAAAATCAATCATTTATACAGATGCCTTCATGGGACTATCATCTCCATGCACTTGAAGTCCTTGCTTTCTGAAGCCACTCCCACTTCAAAAGACTTTTTGATTAGCATACTAAAAAAAGGAATAAAGCTCTAATGACCTGGAAATGCTGGAGCGTCAACCTCTAGGAATTTATAAAGGAACTCAGGTTTAACACATTCAAGCAATATTGATTGGGTGCAGTGTCAGGAGGAAGTTAGACTGAAAATATAGCGTTGCCAAATGCAGCAAAATGCAATGAAACTGTATGCAATACAGGTTCCAAAACTAAGAAGCTTATTGTTGGAAGTCACAGTCAGGTAGGTTTTAAGTCAATTGAAAGGAGAATTTTCTAAGAAGCTTTGAACTGGTCCCCTTGCCCTTGGCATTGACTTATGGCCATCCATCATTTGCAAGGCATCCAGAATTATCTTTCTGAGACATATTCAGTCATGTCATTCTGCGTGAGGTGAAGAATGAGCTATAATATTACTGATATTAAAATATAATTAGCAAGAAACTCAAAGAGGGTAGAAAACATCACACTTTGCTCTCTCTCCCAATAGCATACTCTTTTGTTAAGTAGAATGGCTTTAAATGTCATTACTTCTACAGGATTGCTTTTCTTTGTTTATATTGTACCATAATTAGAATATCTACTTAGGTTTTATCTGTGTCTTTGTTTAGTGTCAGGTAACCATAAGAAAAGGGCATACATACACCCTGGGGTACCTATTTGGATTATCAATGATTGAAATAGTAGGACATTTCAGAATTCTATTTCACTGTGTTGTCATCTTTCTGTAAGACTTGCCAACCCATCCCCTTTCTCACTACTACCACTAGAATCCTACCATGAGAGTGATGAAACTAATGAGAGAAATGTGGGGGAAGTTTCTGTAATTTGGAAATTATGGAATATTTGAGAACACGTCTTTGTGTGTCAGGTTTGAATAGAGGGTGCAATCTGACCACCACGTGGCAGGAGACAAGTTAACAATAAAAACTTTTAAAATTTTGTTTGCAAAATTATTTTTTCATTTTAGGCTATACTAGTAGTCAAAAAATCCATGAATACCCGAGGGATGAACTTTCATCTCAGGAAGATTCCCCTGACTTTGAGCCTGCCCAAACTGCTAAACAGGGAATACACATCTGGCTTTCTAGAATCCGGACTCCTTAGCTCAGTCTGCCCAACTCTGAAACCCTTAATTATAGGCATTTACTGGCATTGCTTCCTTTATGTGAAACACCGTCTAACCCCTGTGCCCACACCATCTACCTAGTCATTTTTAACACTTGAATTATCCCCTCTTTAATTAAATCTTTCATAATCCTGCTTCCCCCTTGAGAGAAGAATTATACCCTGTATATGTTCTCCATGCCCTTATCTATCCGTATTTGTTTGCCTCTACTAGACTCAAATCATGGAGGGCAAAGACTTTGCCATTAGAATTTTAGTTTCCTCTTTATTGCTTAGTATTGAGTCAATGTTCAAAAATATACTTAATATTTTATAAAACAAAATTATGGATGAATTTTTTGTCTGTTTTATTAAGAATAATTGATACACCAGTATGGTGAAAGATCAAGATTAAGAACACTTCCAGCATCCTATAAAGCAACTCCTGTGCCTCAACAAGTCAATACTCTCCCAAGCTTACAACATGTTTTCTAACCTCTAATCTAGGACCATAGATTAATTCTGCATTTTCTTGAAATTCATGTAAATGGAATCATCAACATGTGCTCTTTTGCATCACACCTCTTTCACTCAGCACGTCTGGGAAATTCACCAATATTGTGGCCTGTAATCAATTACAAAATATGTAAATACAGTGAAATCTATTTATCCTTTCCACTGTTGAGGGACTAATAGGCTGTTTCCAAATTTAAGCTATTATGTATGAATCTGGAGAACACTCGTGTGCGAGTGTGTCGGTAGACATAAACAGTCATTTTGTTTGATTATATACCTAGGAAGAAAATTGCTGGGTCCCAGCATATACATATGTTTAGCTTTAGTAGACACTGCCAAACATATCTGCAATAGGACTGAACCAGTTTACTCGCAAGCAACATCTGATTATTCAGTTGCTCTGCCCCCTTGCTACACTTGGTATTAAGTCCTTTTCATTTTAGCCATTCAGATGAAGGTTTATGGTATCTTGTGGTTTTAATTCGCAATTGCATGATGACTAATAATGTTGAATACTGTTTCATATGCTTATTGAACATCTGGATGTCACCTTCTGCAAAGTGCCTGAGATTTATCTCATTTCATTTTCCAGCTTTACTGAGATATAATTAACATGGAACATTGTATAAGTCTAAATTATATAATGTGATGACTTGATACATGTATATATTGTGAAATGATTACCACAAAAAGATTAGTTAGCAATCCTTCAGGTCACATAATTATCATTTTGTTGTTGATGTTATGGTAAAAACACTTAAGACGTACTCTCTTAGGAAATTTCAAGTACACGATACAACATTGTTAACTATAGCCACCATGATGTATATTACATTCCTAGAAATCATTCATCTTATACCTGGAAGTTTGTACCCTTTGAAGAACATCTCCCCACTCTCCCCCAACCCCCAGGCCCTGGCAATCACCAATCTACACTCAGTTTCTATGAGTTTGATTTTTTTAGTTTCCATGTGTAAGTGAGATCACACAGTACTTGTCTTTCTCTGACTTATGTCACTCAGCATAATGGCCTCAAAGTTCATAAAGTTCATCCATGTTGTCACAATGGCAAGATACTTTCTTTTATGACTCAATAATATTCCATAATAGTGTGTGTGTGTGTATGTGTGTGTGTGTGTGTGTGTAACAAATTTTCTTTATCCATTCATCTGTTGGTGGACCTGTAGGTTGATTCTATGCCTTGGCTATTGCAAATAATGGTGTAATAAACACAGGAGTGCACATATCACTATGAGATAGTGATTTCCTTTCCTTCAGACAAATACTCAGAAATGGGATTCTTGGATTATACGGTAGTTGCATTTTTAATTTTTTGAAGAACCTCCACTGTTTTCTACAGTGACTGTACCAGTTTGCATTCTCACCAACAATACACAAGGATTCCCTCTTCACATCCTCGCCAGCATTTGTTATCTCCCGTTTTTTGATAATAACCATTCTAACAGGTGTGAGGTGATGTCACATTGTGGTTTTGATTTGTATTTCTCTGATAATTACTACTATTATATATATATATATATATATATATATATATATATATATATATATATATATATATATATTCTTTTTCAGATTCTTTTCCAATATAGGTTATTACAAGATATTGAATATTGTTCCCTGTGCTATACAGTAAATTCTTGTTATTTTATACCTGGCAATGTATACCTGTTAATCTCAAACTCCTAATTTACCAACTGGTAACCATAATTTTGCCTTCTATGTCTGTCTGTTTCTGTTTTGTGAATAAGTTCATCTGTATTAATTTTTAGACTCCACATATAAGTGATATCACATGATATTTACCTTTTCTGCCTGACATACTTAGCATGATAATCTCTAGGTCCATCCATGTTGCAGCAAATGGCATTATTTCATTCTTTTTTATGGCTGAGTAATATTGCATTGTGTGTGTGTGTGTGTGTGTGTGTACACACATACATCATTCTTCTTTATCTATTCTTCTGTGTTGATGGACACTTGGATTGCTCACACATCTTGTCATATCTTGGCTGTTGTAAGCAGTGCTACTGTGAACGTTAGAGAGCATGTTCTTTTTAAATTAGAGTTTTTGTCTTCTCCGGATATACGCCCAGGAGTGGGATTGCTGGATCATATGGTAGGTCTATTTTTAGTTTTTATTAAGGAACCTCCATACTGTCCTCCATAGTAGCTGCACCAAACTAAATTCCCAACAACAGTGTAGGAGGGTTCCTTTGTCTTCACACCCTCTCCATCATTCATTATTTGTAGACTTTTTGATGATGTTTTTGGCCATTTTTATGTTGTCTTTGAAAAAATGTCTATTCAGATTATTTGCTCATTTTTAATATGATTATTTGTGCTTTTTGCTAGTGAGTTGCATGAGCTGCTTTTATACTATTGATATTAACTCCTTATCAGATAGATGGTTTACTAATATTGTCTCCCAGCCTATAGGTTGTGTTTTCATTTTTTAGATTATTTCTTTGGTATGAGGTAACTTTTTACTTAGATGCAGTGCCACATTTTTATTGAAACACATTTGACATATAACATTGTGTAAATTTAAGGTATCTAACATGTTGATATGATACATTTATATATTGCAATATGATTGTCATTGTAGCAATAGCACCTCTGTCATTGGACACAATATTTCTTTTGTGCAATGTGACTAATCAGTATCTAGACACTTAGCAAGTTTGAGGATTACAGCACAACATTGTTGCCCATATTTTCTATACCATGCACTATATCTCCATGACTTATTTATCTACTAGTTAGTTTGTAACCTTAAACAATATATCTCCTATTCTCTCACCCCGAGCCCCTGGTAACCAACATTTTACTCTCTATTTTTATGATTTTGGCAGTTACAGATTCTACATATAAGTGATATCATATAGTATTTGATTTGGGGGCATTTGTTGATTTTTGCTTTTGTTGTTTGTGCTTCGGTGTCATATCCAAAAAAATCATTGCCAAGGCCAATGTAAAGTAAGATTTTCCACTATGCTTTCTTCTAGGAATTTTACAGTTTCAGATCATTATGTTTAAGTCTTTAATCCATTTTCTGTTAATTTTTGTAAGTGATATAAAATAAGTGTCCAATTACATTCTTTGCATGTCAATATTCAGTTTTCCAAACACCAGTTATTGAAGAGACTACATTTTCCCCTTTGGGTATTCTTGACACCCTTGTCAAATATTAGTCGATCATATATATATGGGTTTCTTTTGGGGCTCTCAGTTCTGTTGCATTGGTCTATGTGTCTGTTTTGTTGACAACACCATATTGTTTTGATTACTATAGCTTTGTATTTTGGTTTAAAATCAGGAAGTGTGATGCCTCCAGTTTTGTTTTTTCTCAAGATTGTTATGACTGTTACAAAGTGTCTCCTTCATGTGGTGCCATGAATAAAAGTTGGGGAAGCTAGGTTTTCACCCTGCTCTGGCTGTTCCAGTGAGAGGGAACACTTTCAGGTCAGACAATTCTCTTGGTGCTGAGCAGTGTTGGCCTGGGGGATGGAATGAGGCAGGCAAAATGAAATCATTCTTCTTATCCTTTTAATACAGTTCTTCTCATGTTTTTTTGCTCCGCTGTGTTGTTGAAGCTTCTTACATGGACTCCTAAGCTCTTTCAGAGCTATTTTCATTCATGAAGAGCTAACTGTTGCTCTTGGTGGCAGGACAGAGGCTGGGCAGCCCATTTGCCATCATGGTGACATCTTATGACATTTATTTCTTTGTTTTTGTGTGTGTGGTTTTTGGGGGCTTGATATGTCTGTCTTTTTATCACTAATTTGTAGGAGTTTATTTTATATATTTTGGATACAAATCCTTTTTGATATAAAAATTGAAAATATCTTTCCCCACTCTTTGCCTTGCCTGTTCACTCTATTCATGTACCTTTTGATAAAAGAAGTTTTTAACTTGAATGGAATCCAATTCATCATCTATAGTCACTTTTATGCTGAGAATTAATGGTTCCCTGTTAAATAAATGTCTGCTTACCCAAGGATCATGAAGATATTCTCCCATCTTTTCTTCTAAAAGTTTTATGGTTCTACCTTTAACGTTTAGACCTATCATCAATCTTGGATTCAGTCTGGAGTCTGATGTGAGATTGGGGTCAAGATGTGTTTCTTCATTATTCATATTCAATAGAATAAACACAATTTATTGAAAAATATGTTTTCACACCAAATAACACTGATGCCTTTGTTATATAACAGGTAACTATATATGTGTGGGTCTATTTCTGTATTCTTCATTTACTTCTATTGGTAATTTTGTCTGACCTTGCATCATTATCACACTCTATATAAATGTTATAATAGCTTTATAGTAAATTTTGATACTTGATAGTGTAAATCCTCCAAATTTTTTTATTACAATGTTATGTTGGCTATTTTAAGCTCTGTGGCATTCCATGTAAATTTTAGAATCACCTTGATAATTTGTAAAAATCAGTCTATCATCATAGAACCATTAATGCTTGGAAAAGTGGTGGATTCCTAGGGCAGGAAAAATACAAGATGATCCTAGAACACTGGGTAAGCCAGAAAAAAAGGAAGTTCTCCAAAAAAAAATGGGCACATAGTAAAGAGACAAAGAGACTAATTTGAAGGATTCACCAAAGACCAAAAGTGGAACACCTGGAGCCATAAAATGCAGTATTAGATGACAACCCATAGAATAAAATTAATGTCTATTGGTCCTTGCTGATATAACTAACTAATCAAATACATAAATAAACTCACGGAGAGGGGTAGCTCTTCCTTACAGAAGAATTACAATTGATTACAATTAATAAATGTAAAAAGAATGAGGGAAATACAAAGTAACCATTGGGCAAATGTGAAAGCAAGAAATTTTTGCAGGTAAAATCTACCAATAGATGTTAACAGCAGTGGATAAAAGTTTGGGGAGAAACTGAATGTTAATATAATCGCAAAGAACCTCTTGCCATATAGCTACCAATCACAAAGGGAAAAATTATAACTTTATAATGAAAAAAATGGTAAGCAACAACTTAACTGAGTAATCAAGGTTAACACCACCAGTAATAAGACATATTGTCATCAGGTATCCCCAGGTACGATGCACTGAGAAGGATAAGAAATCATTTTGGTTGTATTCATGGAACACACAAAAAGTGCATTATCTCAGTGTGCAGAGGGGGAAAACATCAGAGAAACCCAAACTGGGAGATATTTCACAAAATAACTGACTAGTACTAATCAAAAGTGCCAAGGTCATAGAAGACAACAAGGAAAATCCAATCAACTGTCACAAATTAGAAAGGACCAAGGAGATATTAACTAAACACATTGAGAGATACTAGATGGAAACCTGAAACAGAAAAAAAGACTATCAGAAAGCTGGTAAAATTAAAAGAAGATCTATGATTCAGTTACTAGTATCATACTATGTTAACTTTCTAGTTTGGATAACTGACTTACGGCTATATAACTTCTTAATATTAGGATGCAGGGTGCAGAGGAATTCTCCATAGTGTTTTTGTAACTAGTCTCTAAGTCGAAAATACTTTCAAAATAAAATTTAAAACTAGACCTCCACTTCTACAAAGTGTCAAATAAAAACAAATCTAGACTTAGGTAAGAAGACTCTTCATTGGAAAGGATGATTGCAATAATGAGATAGGGACATGTGCAACAGGGAAGGAGGACTACTGCAGTAGGGAGAATGCTCCAACCATGACACATGCAAGAGTCTCCAAGGTCAAGCACAAAAGGGCTTTTCTTTCATAGAGGAGAGTAAACAAGGCTAGAAAGAATAGGGCATGGGTGAGTGGAATGAACAGGACTGTTAACGTCTTTCCATTAGGTCAGCTGATTCTCTCTTTGAAGGTGGAGTTAAGGAGGGGTGTTCCTACTTTCAGCACTCAAGGGTGAGCCAAAGTTCAGAGGCTTGGGGAAGGAAAGAAGCCTGACTAAAGGTCTACTAATCACTTATGGGGAAAAGAATGGGAATTGGGTGGGTCTGTGTCTGACCTAGTCATAGGTAAACAAGGGGGCATCTGTGGATCTTCTCTAAGTCATATGGGGAAGGGTGGTTCTTTGCAGTAAGAGCTTTCGAGAAACACAAAAGGGTGGTGGGGGGTGGTTCTTAAGCTTTACTGTTCAGGAGCACAGTGACCAGGTCAAGTTCAACATTGTCAAACACCCTTCCTTTCCAAGACAAATGGGTATCATTAATCGCTGAATATCCAAAGGCAAAAGTCTGAAGCTGAAAACCAACATGCCCAGGCTAGTGGAGCCCAGAAAGACAGCAAGAGCCTAGGCTCTGAAGTTGTCATTTAGCCTCAAATGAACCAAACCTGCTCCAGACATGATGTTACATGAAACAATAAATGTCCTTATTCTTAAAGTCTCTTTTAGTTGGATGTTCCATTACAGCTAAAAGCATCTTTATACATGAGATTATAGCCAATTTCAAGTTTAGGATTTTCATGTGAATGTTCTACCTAAACTAACAATTTCTAGACACTTAAATTTCATTCTTGAGACTAAAAACAGAATGCCTTCCAAAATACATCCTGTTACTTGCTGCCTAAGCAACGCTGATATTGAATCTCTTCGAGTCAAAGCCCAAGTACTTACAGTTTAACCTACTGTAGAAAATATATCCCGCAATCATTTTTTCTGAAATCCAAGATAAAGTCTTTAAATTGTTACTTGCTTTTCAGTGATTATACTGAATTCATGACATAAAACTAGACATGAACATTGTAATCAGAATATGATGGTTTGCTATAGTATCTTAGGTTTACTTTCATGCCTTGATAGGCTGATAATCTAGCACAAAACTTGGGTTTTCACTGGAAATTAAATAAGGTTGACCTAAATTTAACAATGCTCTGAAAAGATAGTATTTTGTGAAGTCCTAAAATATCCCAGTGTAGAAACATTTAATGAACAGTAAACTTTTGAGTTTAAAACCATTAGCTAAAGTAAAGTGCAATAAAACACTTTGTTTCTTGGCTTCAAATGCAAAAATAAGCAGCTCTTGATTTTCCCAAGGGAAGAAATCCATTTAAGAAATGCAGAAACAGCTCTTAAATTGGGTTAAACTTAGTGAATAATTCACAGCATCAATTTTTCTATCATTAACATTCTATAACATAAATCATTCAGAAAATAAGAATTCATTTGAATATACCATGGGCCAGTGTTGTAGAAACTGTATGTAGGCATAAAATAATACATACAGGTTATGCTCACTCTGACTGTGTAGAAACATGTCAGTGTAAGTGCTGAGTGTATCTAACAAAGGCAAAAGCAATGGGTTTTATTGTCTGATCACTCTCCCATATTAGCTAGGCCTAATAAATATTAGGTAGCTTTTTTGGAGCTGCTCCCTAAGTCCTAGGTATGTCTCTTGCCTCAGTTTTGGCATATGATGACAGTAAGCAAACAACAGGGTGCCAGGCCAATACTAAGAAGTTTAAGCCACTGAACTAACGAAACCATCAGCAACTAAATCCCAACATGCAAGTCAAGGTACAGAGCCAAGTGAATGTGAGAACGCCAAGAAGAGTGGCAATGAGAAGCGGCGGGTCAAAATGAATGCCATAGTATGTGTTCTAAACTCACTGTGGAGAAGAGAGACAATCCTGTGACTTGATTTTTATAAGTTCATAGATTATTCTTGTGTATGTGGGGAGGGACCATTTAAAGAGGCCAGAAAAATGGAAAATAATATCTGCTATCTTTTTTGATTCAATAGATGAAATCATAATAGAGAAGACTTAATAATGAAAGTACACCACTTCTCAGAACCATGAGTTGTGTCAAATCATTTAAAATATTAAATTTTCACAGCTAATGTGAAACATATATATCATATGTGTATATATATATACACACACACATATAAAGGGAAAGATCATGTACCTATACATTGAGGGTCTACTATAATCTTAGTTGCTTATCTTCACTTGCATATAAATAGAAAGTTAAAATGACCCCAATCAAAGTCCTGTATCAGGTGCTTTCAAGAACACGAGGAAGCCTCAAGCACAATTCCTGTTCTGAGGATCTACTATTCCTACACTGGGGACGAGACATGCATATGCAGCTGGAAGTAACAACAAATACCGATTTCAAAATTTCTACTCAAGAGAATGACAATAAATGCTCACTTCAGAGGAGGGAGAGGGCCAGAGAAAAGGAGGTAACTATGGGCTGGAGAAGATGAGGGAGGCCTGATGCAGGGAATGGAAGTGGAGCTGACCCTTTAAATGGGTAGAGCTGAGATAATTACAGGGGAAGATGCATATTTCTGGTTGGATGAATAGTATATAGAAATGTAAAGAGGTAGATACAAACTTCAGGCGTTGAAGGATCCGGCTGCAGAAATTCTGTGAGGGAATAGAGGGAGAGAAGTCTGAGAAGATAGGCTGGGGTCAGATTAGAAATAATTCTGAAGGCAACAGGCAGGGGGTTGCTTTTTACCTACAACTGTTACCCCAAGAGTGGAAGGGAAAAGCTCCCAGTTCTTGTCATACCCGAAAGATAAGATTTCAGATGGGAGATGGAGTGTTGCGTAGCAAGAGATCTTAAAGGCTTTGTTAGCAGTAGGAAAGTACACCTCCAAGAATGAGGGGTGGGCTGATCCAAGGGAGGAGGAGCGATGATCTTTGCTCCCCTTCTCTTACACCCTCACTTAGAGGTGGTCTTTTGATTGATTGACAGCTCTTGCCCCTGGAGTGCCTAGTCATGTTTGTCCTCTTTCAGCATGTGCCTACCCATGATGCACAAGGAAAAACCCATGGGGAGGCCTAAGCTGCAATGCTAATTGTATCACAATGAGCACTGGGTCATGTCCCGTTAGGTCCTTCTCGCTACCCTGCAGCTGCAGCTGTCTGGTTCTCACCAGTTTCTTGCTGACACCACTTAGAAGAAGTACAGCCCCTTTAAGTTGGAGGTGGGTATAATGCCATCCTCCAGACCACCCTCCCTCTCCTCCACCTGTCTGCCTGGTGTCCCCACTTATCTAACTACTTAACAACCAATGGGAGTCACTGAAGTCTTTTGAAGAGAAGAATGATCCAATCAAAGTCATTAATAGCATGGTTACCTGGCAATGCAAATAGAAGGGATGGAAGTTGAGGTGGTGTGGGGAATAGGTTCAAAAGTAGCAGAAACATTAGTAAATTGCTCTGGTAATCCACACACAGAATGAGGAGAACCAACCTACATGTGGATGGTAGTACTTGAGAACTAACATACCAGAAACTCCCATTGTAAGTGGGAAGTGACGCAGGGCCTGCTATAAATAAAGGTTCCTCTGATGTTTCCTAACAGCATCCAGGAAGAATCAAAGTGATTGCAAATTTGGTCCTCCAGCAAGTGACAAAATAAAGATGTGTTTCAGCATATTTCATCTTAACTACAGGGAAAGAACCAAAATTGCAGGAAGAAGAGATCAAAGTAGATATGAGAAAGAATGCACTGAAATAGTGCTGAATGGAACAAAAATTCGATATCAAGACCACAAAGCCTCCTTCGGTAGACATTTTTAGGAAAGTAGATCATGTTGTGTGTATGCACACAAACCCATACCCTAGCATATTCCTATTCCAAGTGGGAGAAATTAAGAGACATTAACTTGATGACATCTTTAGGTGGTTTCCAGCGTATGATTCCCGGGTACCATATTTGTTTAATTAAAAAGCTATTCAACATGCACAGAAGATGTTACCAAGGATGTTAATATTAAAATAAAGAAAATTGCAGAGTCATTCTAAAATCATTATCAAACATTTAAATTTCCATTAAGGAAAATGGAACAATGAATCTTTAAAGACTCCTAAATGGGCGGCACTCCACATTGTATATTCCAATACTTATGAATAGTCAATTGTAAGTAATCCAAATTTCAAAAGACAACTGGCCTGGGGAGGTGTATACAAGTGATTAGAATTTCAAAGAGCCCAGAATAAATACCAGCCCTTTGATAGGATAATTTATGCATAAAGTGGCAGGAAGAGGTGTCTGAGTTGTTCTTGGAAAGTTCAGACAGAGCTATATTAGGAGTTTAAAGCAACCTTTGGTAATTTCTTATGTGTAATGAAACTCTGGGCGAGATGCTTTTTCATATTAAGATGTTATTGACCAATGGTTTACGCAAAGAACATCTAATCATCCTACTGCTTTTTCATAAATTATAAAGCTATAGTATTTGAAAAATATAGCTTGTGATCTGTTTGCTAGGGTATCACTTAAATTGATGAATATCATCAAAAACAGCCCAAAGAAAACGGCAATGAATTACCAATTCAGAGGGGTACTTGCGCTCAATGTCTTTTTTGTGCACAAAGAACTCACAGGAAACTCTAAATCCTTGAATGTATAGAGCTATTTAGTAATTCGTGGCCCTTTGGGAAGGAAAAAAAAAGACTGAAATATCCATTGTTTTTGTAGGCAAGTTGACGGTTCACACAGGTAATGTTAAAGAGGGCCCACAAACGGTTCACAGGGGAAATATTAAAGAATGTTAAAAAAAAAAAAAGGGGCACCATTAGGAAGAAAAAAACGACATTTATTCTGAAAGTATGTAAGATTTATAGTCTGTAACAGTTAGTAGCGATACTCCCCGACACCCAGTCCTGAATTCTTGCATTTAATGTGTTCTTATAGGTATACTGGGGAGAATTTAAATTCCGAAGATCTATTTTGTTCTAGGAAATAAAACTCTTCGATTTGTATAGTACTTAATGCTGAGTCACCAAAAAAAAAAAAAATCCCAAACTTAGAAGCTGCATAGCTGATGAAGAAGATTTTAGGGAGATTTATGGAGTACCTCTAGGAGAATTTCCCAGGCCCCCGGCTGGTGCAGTTCCCAGCACAGTGTGACTGGGCCTCTGTCTGGGCTCACGCGCATCACGCTAGGCCTGGGTCCTGGCGTCCCTATGCGTGAGCTGCAGTCCGGCCTCTCTCTCCCCCAGAGCCCAATTCTACAGCTAATGCTCGCGTATCAGGGCATGCGAAGTGACTGGAAGTATGCAGCTGAGGACACTTTGGATTTTGAAGCTAAGCCAGAAAACCCTTATTAAAAGTCCTTGTGAGGAACTGTCCTCAGATTGTCTGGTGTGGAATCCAAACGAATCACGCTCTCCGCTCAGACCAATCATCTGAGAACAGTGTTCTCTTAAAACAAATTAAAGACACTCGCGCCTCACAGTGAGTGGGAAGAAGACTGTATAATCCACGCAGGCAAGGATTAATGGGGCCTGAAATCTGAATGATGAAAGGGGAACAGGGATAGATCATTGAGGGGTGGGTCAGGGGAGGGGGGGAATTGGGAGGGGGAACAATGTCGGATATACAATCAAAGATACCATGGCTGAATGTTTGTCTTAGGTTTTTGGACTTCTAATTTCAGAAGTCCGCATATAATACGGCTTTGGTTGAGTAGCTTTAGTCCTGATAAGGGGCTGCTGAAGGCCTGGTTAGCAAGGATAGGGTGCTGTTAAAGAAAAGAAAAGAAAAGAAAAGAACAAAGAAAGAAGGATGGCTAGCAGCCAGGCAGGGCAGGATTAACCCACTGTCACGCAGCTCTGAAGAGCAATTGAATGTGGCCTCGGTCATGAAAGCTGAGTTAAAAATGCCACCTTTGGAGCCTCACTGAAGAGTCTGAGAGTAGTCAGACCTCCTACTGGGATTGCTATGCTGAAAGCTTTCTATTCTGGCTTTAAAGAAACAAAACTATGTTTCAGATTTCTGATAATCAGTGGAACCCAAACATATGCTGGAACAGACTAACATACTTCATAAAGGTAAGAGCGAACAAAAGGCTGCCGGGTCTGCTTCAGGGCTTTGAGTTCCCTGAGTGGAGCCCCACATCCTCGTGACAGTCTCAGGGGGATGAGCCGGGCCCGGCCGCACGGAAGAAAGCCGAGGTGGCAGGCTGGTGCCCACGTGAAAGAGCTCCGACCAGGCCCCGCCTCTGAGGCAGTCAGGATAGCTGGCCTCCTCGACCTGGTATCTGAGTGAACCTGACACTCGGCACAGTATTTCCTTACAGGAGCATCTGCCGCGGTTCTAGACCTCATAGCTTATTCAGCATGTAGCTGCGGCCTGGCATAGTGCGTAAGAGGGTGCGCCTATGGGTTAGTCTCCTGGGGCTCAAGTGCAAGTTCCCCTCTTTACAAATTCTTCTCACTTAACCCCTCTGAGCCTCAGTTTCCTCATCTTTAAAACGGCAGTATCAATACACTAACCATGTAAGATCGTCGGGAGTGGTAAGTCGTTATCAATATGTTAATGACATTAAAGCACATTACACCAAATCTGGCACAGAGCAAACACTTAAAGATCATCAATAGTCTTTTTTTCAAGATGAAGACTCCAGATGACAGCCCAGTGGACTCATCAAAAGCAGGTGGTACTATATATAAAACAGATAAACAGCAAGGTCCCACTGTACAGCACAGGGAACTATATTCAATATCTTATAATAGCCTATAATGAAAAATATGAAAAGAAATATATATGTATAACTGAATCACTATGCTGTACACCAGAAACTAACATTGTAAACTGATTCTACTTCAAATAAAAAAAAAAAAAGCAAACAGTCCACACACAAGGAGCAAGCTACAGCCCAACTCCATGAGTTTTCCAACACATTCCTTAAGGCGTTCTCCAAAAAAATGAGAGCTCACAAAGGAACTGGTGTAAGGTGGTCAGATTTAGCAAATAAAAACATAGAATGCTCGGTTAAATTTGAATTTCAGATAAATAAAAAATAATTTTATAATAAGTATGTCCCAAATATTGCATGGCACAGACATACTAAAAATACACGTTTGTTGTTTATCTGAAGTTCAAATTTAACTGGGCATCCTGTACTTTTCCTGCTAATACTACACTAGTCTAATTCCTTTTAGATTCGGCCAAACCACAAATTCACCAGTTGTTCTAAATCCACTTTCTGTTATAATAACCATATTTAACATTCATGGAGTACTTACTACGTGACAGGCACTGTACTGAGGGCATCCCTCACAGTATCGCCTTTAATGTCCACAAACCCTATGAGGTTGGTATTATTATTATTATTATATCCTTTTCACAGCGGAAGACACTGAAACACAAGAATATAAGGGAGTAACTTGTCCTAAACCACAGTGTTAGTAAGTGGCAGATCTGGGATTAGAATCCAAGTCTCTCTGATTTTGAAACTAATACTTTTAGCAATTATGATATGTTGCTTCCTTTCAGGGGTGGGGATCATTCATTCCACCCACCAAAAAATTATAAAATATTCATTGTGTGTGAATCACTGTCTTAGTCACCTAATCCCATGATCTTTGAATCCCCCATCTGTAAAGAGAGGATTCAACGAAACAGCCTACCTGTAAAGTACAGAGATGTTATGCCTGTGTGGGGAGAAGGTAACGTTTAGCTGGTCTTTCAAGATCTAGCAGGATATTCACAAGCTATTAGAGGACAGGAAATCATATCACAAAAAGCTAAATAATAGGAGAGCTTGAGCAGCCAATGAACTAGTTGCCCAATGGCTGGTAGATTATGCCGTGGGGCTATTATTAAAAGGTCAGGGAAGTCAAACTCTGAAGATTATTGAAGCCATATTTATAGAGCACTTAAGCAACACTAAATCCAGAGCCGACAGTCATTTTCATACTATTCTTGCTCATAGAGCAGTTTTTGCAAAAAGTGGCATTCCAAAAGTTTTTCCATCTCTGATCATTCATGATATATATCGCACTCATTTAAACAATCATAAACCTAAAGACTTTCAACATTAAAGGTTTTCAATGTGAAATTTCTTTGGCTGACATTTTCCAGTATTTTATCAAGATCCTACTTCCTAGGATTCCAGATGTAGCAGGAGATAATAACAATCGTAATCTCAATAATAGCAAGAGTTTAATGTTGTCATTGGCTTTAGAGGTTACATAATATTTTCATACCCATTAGCTCATCCCATAATGTTCCACAAACAGAGTTGAGGAAGATGAACCTGAAGAAAACTATCAGTAAAGTCTGCATCGTATGTTTATATATGGCTATTTAGCCCAGATTATATCTATCACTATAAGATGCTCTGCACTCCCAGGAGCTCCCTCCCTGTCTTCCCTGGAAATCCTTTTCTTTTACATTAGCCCTCACTCCTCCCCAGTTCCTAAAACCTTTCCACTTTCCACTACCTTCTGACACTCATCAGCAGAATCTTGATATTGACAACGTCAAGCTTTTCTCTCAGTGAGCCCTTTCTCTTCTTTAGAGTCTAACTGAAACCTGGATACTGCTTTTCCTGAAGGCCTCTCACTCACAGTGCCTGCTGTGTTTCCCTCATACCACTGGGCCTAGAGTCTGTAGATGATTGTGGTTGAAGGTGGCAGTCTGAGGGCCTTGGGTTCAAACCCCAGGAGGGTGGTATTTAGGAAAGAGGGAGCAAGGAGAATACCTTCCTCTCTTCCAGGTATGCCACCTTTGAGGAGCTTAACTCTCAAATGCCTTTCACTATTTCCAAATACTACTCCCGTCATAATTCCTGGTGATTTGTCTCGCGTGGATGATCCTTCCAACATGCTGGATTTTCAGTCCCTTGACTTCGTCTCCCCCAAATAACTGTATCTTCCACCTGATCTCATCCATTCACTCCCTGGCCATACTCCTTAAAGTGTACCATTACCTCCAACTGTGACCCTTCCCTGATTACAGTTTCAAGGATTCCCATCTCATTACCACCTCCTGGCTTCCCAATTCACTTTCTCCAGTTCATGTAGGGAAAAGAAAACATAGTCATCACATGGCCTACAAAGTCTATTTTATCTTTTTAAAATATTTGTCTCCAACCACTAGACAGTAATCTTCAAGAGAGGTTAGGGATGTTTAACTTTTTGTTTACTGCTCTTTAGACAGTGCCTAGCACAGAGTAGACAATAAATGTGTGTTGGATAAATAAATGGATCAGACATTTTAGGTAATGGAAAGAAATGTGATATTCACTGTCTCAGAGAGTTATCTGCACTCACTAGTTCATTATAGCATTATTCACAATAGCCAAGACATGGAAACAACCTAGATGTCCATCAGTGGAGGAATGGATAAAGAAAATGCGGTATACACAGTGGAATACTATTTAGCCATAAAAAGAAGGAAATCCTGTCATTTGTTTGTGACAACAGGGATGAACCTTGAGGGCATTATGGTAAGTGAAATAAGTCAACTAACAGAAATGCTGTATGTTCTCACTTATATATATGTTGAATCTAAAAAAAAGTTAACTCATAGAAACAGAGCAGATGTGTGGTTGCCAGGGGCTAAGGGGTAGAGGAATTGGGGAGATGTTGGTCAAAGGATGCAAACTTCCAGATATAAGATGATTAAGGTCTGAGGATGTAACATATAACATGGTGACTATCGTTAACAATACTATATGGTATACCTGAAAGTTTCTAAGACAGTCTCTCTATAAGAGCCAAGAAAATAGTAATTAAGTGACGTGAAGGATTGTGGATTAACCTTGTGTGATAAACATTTTGCAACATATATGTGTATCAAATCATTTCATCTTACACTTTAAACATACAGACTGTTATGTGTCAATTATATCTCAATAAAGCCAGAAAAAATTCTAACAGAAATGCGATATTGAAGTTTCTAGTATGCATTTCTTTTACTCTGACATTCTATACTTAGCTGAGGTGAGGAGGCGGTAACAGTGATTACAACATCACCAAGAAAACAACACCCACCACTTATGATATATATCTATGGTGAGTTATGCATTTTGATAAGTGATTTATTATATGTTGTCTACAATCCTTACAACAACCCTTCAAAGTAGGTGAAGCTCAACAAGATTAACTGACTAGTCCAAGGTCACCAAGCTGTTAATTATCTGGCTAAGATTAAAGTCAATTTCTAGCTGAAGTCTGCACTCTTTCCAGATTACACCCCACTGCTTCCACATAGAGCTAATGGGACTTTCCATGGCTTCTACATTTCTATGAAAATTTCCTTCCATCAAAATCCCCTACTGTCGAATCACAACCTGCTCTGCAGTGCCCTTAGACGCAAAAGATAATTGTATTAAAGATGACTGAGCGTTGTGCTTGTGTTAGTAGCTTACATTGAGGAGTAGGTATCAGCTGGAGTTGGATCCGCAAACAATTCAGAGCGCGCTGAGTGAATTAGTGACTGCTGCTTGCCTACACAAATGTCACCTCCAGGGCTAAAGCTGGAGCACAGTGACAAAGAAGTTCCACAACTTCCACTGATCTCTTTAGGCACTTTGTGGCAGGTGTCATAACGCTCCATAAGGTGTATATTGCTATCTAGCTGATCAGAACACTGAATTTGTAATAAGGATAAACCTGTATTGTCAAGTATGTCCCACAGAAGCAGAGCTTGAGTCTTGTTAACAGGGCTCGTATCTAAATTCTTATAAAAATATGTGAGTAATAATGAATGTCAAGTGTATCATGATTTGATATCCCCTTTTACCTACTGTGTTTTTCTGCATATCTCATTCTGTACGTCTGCAACTTTGTACCCTCTGACTAACATTTCTCCATTTTTTTTCACTCTCCAGCCCCTGGTAACCACTATTCTATTCTCCGATATTACAAGTTTTACTCTTTTAGATTCCACATATAAGTGAGATCATATAGGATTTGTCTTTCTGTGTCTGGCTTATTCCATTCAGCATAATGTCCTCTGGGTTCATCCATGTTGTTGCAAATGACAGGACTTCTTTTTTAAGGATGAATAAAATTCCATTGTTTCATATATAGATATGTGTGTTTCTTTCTCCCATTTTTTTATCCATTCATCCATCGATGGGCACTTAGATTTTTTCATGTCTTGGCTATTGTGAATAATGCTGCAATAAACACAGGCCTGCCAATATCTTTTCAAGGTATTTCATTTCCTTTGGATATATATCCAGAAGTGGAATTGATGGATCATATAATAGCTCAATTTTTATATTTTTGGTAACCTCCATACTGTTTTCCATGGTGGCTGTGACAATTTACATTCCCACCAACAGTGTACAAGGGTTTCCTTTTCCCCAAATCCTCATCAACATTTGTTATTTTTTGTCTTTTTGATAATAGCCATCCTAACAGGTGTGAGGTGATGTCTCACTGCGGTTTTGATTTACATTTCCTCGATGGTCAGTGATGTTGCACATCTTTTGCTATACCTGCTCACATTTGTATGCCTTATTTGGAGAAATGTGTATTTTCATTTTGGTTATTTGTTTCTTGCTATTGTTTGAGTTATTTATATATTTTGGATATTAATCTCTTTTTCAGTATATGGTTTACGAATATTTTCTACCACTCTGTAGCTTGTCGCTTTATTCTATTGTTTCCCACTTGGGACAGAAGCTTTTACTTTGAGGCAATTCCACTTACCTATTTTTGCCTTCATTGTCTGGGCTTTTAATGATCATACTAAAAAAACACCATCACCCAGACCAATGTCAAAAAGCTTTTTTCTGTATTTGTTTTTCTTGGAGTTTCATAGTTTCAGGTTTTATGTTTAAGTCTTTAATCCATTTTGAGGGTTTTTTTTTTTTTTGTATATGATGTTGAATAAGGAAGGATCCAGTTTCATTCTTCTACCTGTGAGTATCCAGTTTTTCCAACACCACTTATTAATGAGACTGTTCTTTCCCACCGATGTGTTCTTGGCAACTTTGTGGAAGATTAGTTTATCATAGACATGTGGGTTCATTTATGGGCTCTCTGTTCCATTCCATTTGTCTATATGACTCTTTTTATGGGAAGATCATACTGTACTGATGACTATAACTTTATAGTATATTTTGAAATCAGGCAGTGTGATGTCTAAAGCTTTGTTTTTATTGCTCAAGATGCCTTTTGCTATGCTGAGTCTTTTCTGATTATATAGAAATTTTAGGACTTTTTTTTCCCCTTTTCTATGAAAAATATCATTAGAATTTTGATAAAGATTGCCTTCAATCTACACATGGCTTTGGGTAGCATGGACATTTTAACAATATTAACCCTTCTAACCTATGAACACAGGCTATCTTTCCATTAAAATGTATCTTCTTCAATTTTGTTCATCAGTATTTTGTAGTTTTCAGTGTACAGATCTTTCACATCCTTGGTTAAATTTATATTCCTAAGTATTTTATTCTTTTTGATGCTCTTGTATGTGGGACTTCTTTTCCAGATAGTTCCTTGTTAGAGTATAGAAATGCAACTGATTTTTTTATGTTGATTTTGTATCCTGAAATATCATTGAAAAGTATTTGCATAGTTTGTTACTCTATTTAATCTGTTTTTATTTTAGGAAAGAATAATAAATTAAAATGTTTGGTAACCAATGTTGTGTATTATTTAAGTGTACAGACATTCAAAGGTTATTTAACTGAGGTATAAGATATTAAAGTTAATTAAGGATCTGAACATTACAATTTAGTTAAGACATTAAATCTTTATGACTGATAGCATTTTAAGAATTTCATAAAATTGAATCCTTTCAAAAGCACCCTTTATTATCTTTCAATTTAGTTTAATACAATTTTCTACATACAGCTTTTAATTTTCCACAATTTGTAGAAACATAATTTTTTAAACTCATTAAACCAATATAGGAAATGTTATAAGTTTGTGTTATGAGGAACTTAACCCTGATCTTGAACAGACCAAGATATTATGTTAACATTTTTATATGGCAAACTAATTTTATAAACACTTTGAATCATGCTAAACATCTTATTTTATCTTGAGACTAAAGCCTTATTATCTTGTAGCTGTAGCAACAAAGGCTGTTATGTACATACACTTTTCAGTGTCCACAAAAAGAAACACCATTTAATAACTTTCCTTTGTTTATTTATATATATTTTTACCTTTTAGATCATTCTGATTGCTTACCTAGACTAGATATCCTTAGAGGGCCTACAAGAGAGCTAAATTATTTTTTGATTAGTTAATGGTTAAAATTTCATGAGAAGTGGGGGAAGGGACAGGAGGAAGTCAGCTCCAGAAAAGAGAGGGAAGAACATTTAGATGTAGAAAAAGAGATTTTACATATACACACACATACAAAAGAGAGTGACATATAGATGATTTTGACATAATTCGGAGTTTTGACAATTTTATCAAATCAGACAGTTAACAAGCCAGCACTTATTAATTTTCAAAGTACAGAAAAGGAGGGGATGTCTCTCATGTTAAAAAAAAAAGAAAAGATTTCTCTTTGAGACAAATAAGATAGACCATCACCTCATGAGGATTTCTTTGCTTTCTGTTCTAAGGTACCCCTCAAATGAAGTATGTTGTTCATGTCAAAAGCTCCCAAAGTGGTCACTGTTATTCTAAATTGTCTCTGTTGAAATGGTTCCAGTTAGAAAAATAAACATACAGTTTAGCTTCATAGTGAGAACACACGACGGAAGCAGGGGCTCAGCCTGCCAGAGGCACAGCTGTAGAAAATGAAACCACCTGTCAGAATGGTGCTTGTGTAACTTGATGTCTCTGGTGTTTGGCCAAAGGTCAGGGGCCAAACAAACCTCCTGACTCTGAGTAGATGCAACTAAACAGGGACATTCTCTGGGACGCAAAAGCAGGACTGAGAAGGAAATCCCATGACAACACTTGTCCAAAGCACACTGGTCTGAAGAGACCTTCTGAACTCCTCAGTCCCTGGTACCAGGTCACGAACGACTTATTGGACTATATTCATCTTCCACCTATAGACTTTTTTTTTTAATGGACAAACAACATTCAAGACACTAGACCAGCAAACAGACTATAAGAGGAGGTGTTAGAAGGTCTAAGACAGTCTTACCAGGGAATAATGCAAGACTGACTGGGCAACAAAGATATCCCAAGAGACCTTATTTCTAAGAAAACAAAATAAACCCAATGTCAAAGGGCTTCAGCGAAATACTGGAGTTCAATTCAGCGTGAATTTACCTTTCAGCTACGGACAGGGTGTATGTCAAATAGAAACACAAGGGACCTCAGCTATGCACACTACTCCTGCGTTGAGGGTCCTGATCCAAAGAAGAGAGTGTATCAGCTGAACCTCAATGGAATCTCCATTTCAGTCAATGCTCTCCAAGCCCAAGACCACCAGGAACACACCATTGGATAAACGAGTTGCGTGTATTATTATATCACAAGGAGGAAGAAGGCTCACCATGGGGCACCTTGAGACATTTCTAGAAGAGGGTGTTAAGAAGGACTTCTTTTAGGAAATACTTATAGACAGAAAGGTTTAGGGCTTGTGGTAGGTGGTTTGGGGAAGGCTTTAAGGAAGCAGGGCTTTGTTCTGGGTTGGATGCTTTCAGGAAGTGGGATAATTCCATAATTGGCTATTTTAATAAATATTATGTATGGAGAGGGCAGACCAGAGTTGAGCTAAAGCTGTGACTGGTTAAAAAAAAATCAGTCACTCACATTAAGCAAGATTGGGGAATGTTTGGTATTCTTTGGCTTGGACAATGTTCATGTTTTGGCTGTGTTCAGACTTGACCTTGGAGTGGTCTTTTTCTCTTGATCTGTCATGGTCACAGAGTGGCCTTATTGGATGTTGATGTTCTGTGATATTGTTTAGCTTCTGGATTATCAGTGGCTGTTTTCCTTGGGCCAACAGACATTTTGTCAGAAGACAATGGTAGTTAATAGCATAAGCAACAGAGAAAAATTCTTCCGTTAGAGAAAGTAAGTGCGTTAGGCCTGACAAGCAAAGCTCATGTCAGAATATGCTGTTAAATTAACAAGAAATGCTCCTGGATAGAAGAATGGAAGTGGAGAGAGATAAATATACATTAAGACGTTCTTAAGTCTGTCTGTTTCATAAATAGTTCAAAGAGGCTTATTTAAGAGCCTATTTTGAGCTGGATTCCCAGTTAAAAGTAAAAGTGTCTAAATGAGAACAATATACCCATTTTGCTCAGCACCAGAAAGCTCTATAATTTGCTGGAGAGATAATAGAACTGTTACACAGACAAAACCGAAGCTTGTAAGAGTCTGTTTACCACTGGCCTAATAATAAGTCATCTTTTCTTAGCCTTTTCGTTTGCAATTGATTTCTGGAGGTTGGAAACAAGTTCGTGACTCTGGATTTTAAAGTCAGTAGGATGAATCTGCTGCCTCGTGTCATGCTGGGTTGGAGGCAGCACTGGATTTGAAGGGAACAGAAAGAAACTTGGACTCGTAAAATGAGTTTGGGCAGGAGATCCGATAAGCAAAATGAGTGAGGAGGACATAAATACTAGAGGGTCACATCCAGTTGACCTCCGAAATCTATGTCAATTGTTAGGCCGCAGGGGGCTGGTGGGGAACTAGAAAGCCGCACCCGATACACTGCGGCAGCCACCAAGGAAGAGTGGGGTTACTAAGGCAACTCCGGGTATTCTGCTCCGATTGCTGAGCTGAGCCTAAAGGCTTAACTTTGAAGGAGACAGTTCACCAGAAGAAAGCATAAAGATCTAAACAATGAACTGCTGAATGGATTAATACAGAGAGCCAAAGTAGGGAATAGAACCCTCTCAGATACAGGTTTTTTGTCGTCTACCAGTGGTGATACTATTCTAGCTGGCATTTCTTCTGTTTTGTTTTTCATACCATAGCCCACCTGCCTCACCTCCAGGAATGGGCTGTTCATGCTTCCCATGTGGTTCCCATTGCTTCTTGTAGCATCTCCGCATGCACCAAATGCACAACTATCCTTTCATGAGAAAAATCTACGTGCTAGACCCCATGCTCAGAGCTTCACATCCATCGTTTCGAGTTTTCACAACAATCCTGCAAAATTGGCATTATTGTCCCCAACTTAGAGGAGGAAATGGAGACTCAAAGAGGTTGTACCTTAACCAGCTTCAAGTAACTGGATCCTGGGTTCTCTCGTTCCTGTATGAAGTTGACCTAGCTTTCTCAGGGTGCCTCCACTTCTTCTCAGCCTTGGCACTTGCCAGACATGCCCCCTGACCTCTTCAGTAACAACTTCCCCTTTTCCAACAAGCAATTCTCCACCTTCCTTGCTGCTCAGGGTTGCCCTCTCTCATAGCAGCTCCTTATCTAGATGATTTTCCACCAAAGACATGTATAAGCCAAGAGGAGGGAAACGTAACTACCTGTGTGAGGACTGGTCATCGCGGGCTCTTTCTCTGCTAGCTGCTTCCCTTGTCCTGGGCTGCCCTAGCCACTCAGTTTCCACCTCCAAAGTCATTGTCACGTGTATGTTAAGTGATACGAAATTGAATATGGAAAGATGCTACAGGAAGCGGTTGAAATTGAGTGAACTGTAGCTGTGCTAAAGCTGCAGAGCATCGCTTTTTAATTTTTAATTTACAGAAACAGAAAAACACAAAGGACTACAGAGAAAGGGGTGGCCCTCAGACCCTGTGAGAGAGATTCAGCTGGCGCTCTCCGCCCCACTAACCTATGAGAGAGGGCAACCCTGAGCAGCAAGGAAGGTGGAGAATTGCTTGTTGGGAAAGGGGAAATTGTTACTGAAGTGGTCAGGGGGCGTGCCTGGCAAGTGCCAAGGCTGAGAAGAAGCGGAGGTACCCTGAGAAAGCTAGATCAGCTTCATACAGGAACAAGAGAACCCAGGATCCAGGATAGCAATTTGCTTAGAAGCTTCAAACTCTCTTACCAGGATGAGTATGCTTGCATCAAATGCCTCCTTATTTCCATTTGGAATGATTTCCCACCTATCTTGTTTGGAAATCATCTCATGTCTTTTCACATGATTTAATCTAGAGTTGGTGCTTAACCTGTATTTGCCAGTTGACTCTTTGGCAATTTAATCTCAGCACTTCTCAGTTTCCCCAAAGGCCAGGCTTTCTAATTTGATTTCATTTTATGCCCACTCCCCACCCCCTGACCCTCACCAAATTATCCAACAATTTTCAATGACAGCTGCACAGTCTACCAAACATCCTAGTAACTATTGGTAAAATTAACCAAAGGAAATAAACAAGTATCAAAGCACTGAACACAGCATCTATTTTTTTTCTAGAAATCAAGAATTCTTTTCAGATACAATGAAAAAAAACCAAGTATCCATTCTGTTTATAAGGAGGTACAATTACAGTTGCAATTTATCAAATTGATGTTTGACACGAGAAAAGAGATGCCAGGTTCATGTGTCCTTTATTGTTCTATAAAAGCCTTGTGTCTGCCTGATTGCTCTATGAACACAAAATTTTTAAACTGTTGATGAGTAAAAGATGAGCTATCAAGACGTCCTGAGCTACTTCAGAATGTGCCAAATCTCAGTATGTATAAATTCAATTATATAATATTTCAAAGAAACTCTTTCTGTGCATGTCAAAGGAAAATTGCAAAGTTATATTTAACATAATTTCAAAAATTCAGAAATTATATTTACATTGATTTTAAAATTATATCTCTTAAAGAATCGACATGGTCAAAATACTTACCACCTAAATGTAGAATGTGTAAAATGTAAGTCAAAAACTACCAGCAGATAATAAATAAAGTAACTGCCCTGCTATTTCATCACTTTGTTCCAGATTCTCAAAAGCCCCTGCAGAGATCCATTTCTGTCACTCTATGCTACTTCTGAATAAAGAAATTGTGCACACAGTGGCCTCATGGTGGACTGAGTCTTACATCATATGTCATTACCATCTTCAAGTCATAAAATGTTATTAGGAGCTTTTCCAATTTTCACTGGGAAAGGCTGAGCAAGAATAAAAGAATTTGAGGATATAGCCAAAGAGCAAGTCTATCTTCAAATCTAGATTAGAAACAGAAGTTTCTGGAACGAAACCAAAAGCTCCACATTTAGCTTGGAAGGAACCTATTCCGATGAGGATGTGTGGCTGCCCTGGCCAACTTTATTTCCTTCCTAGATTAGTTTCCCTTTCCCTTGGGATCTCTTGCTGCTGTTTCACACAACGGTCTTAGGTGAGGGGAGCAGGGTAGCTAAAAGAAATGTATGGAGGCACAATAGGTAACTAACCACTGTTAATTCTGGGTACAAGATGCATCTCTCTAGAATGATAAGCTGATTACACTCCAGGCAACCTATATTATGGGGAAACTCATTATGTAACCTCCCTCATTCACAAAGGGATTAAGTTATGGAGGTACCCTCCCGGCCAAAACTCAGCTCCTCTGGTCCTGGGCGGGACCATGTGTTAGAACATGGAAAGGGGCCAGGACTCAGTAAAGCAGATAACTCTGGACACACCCTGCAGGTCAGCAGATCCCTCCCTTCTTGCATGTGCATGTGCTTACACGTGTGTGCGTGCACACACGCGTGCATGCTCACCCGCTAGAAGCTAGGCAGAGCAAGGCCAGAGGAGAAGCAGGGGACGTAGGAGGGAAGGTGCCTAGTCAGCACCTCAGTGAGCGAGATGAGAAGAGAGCTTAATATTTTTTAAAAGATTATTAGAATAATTACTTTTTCAGATGTATTTCTCCATTATTAAGTCACACTTAAGGCCGTGAATATCATGCATCACAAAATATTAACATTTATTCGGACTCACATACTGACAGAGACTGGAGATTTTCACCTGCCCCTTTATTACTGAAACGTAAAATCAGTCCTTTTCCTTTTGTTGTTTGTGACTCCTATTACAGTGATCCGGTAGCCAAGATTCTTCTGGTTGCAACTGACAGATGGACTCAAACTCTATCCAGCCATTAAAGGGGCTTTACTGGTTTATGAAACCAGGTCAGAAGGACAGGGTTTGGCAAGAGTTGGTGGCTGAGCACGTGAGGAGGTTTGGCAGTGTTGCTCTTTGAGTCCCCCTCACTTGTAGGCATCAAGGAGAGTACAAGTACCAGGGTAAACTGACACCCTGGTGAATAACATGGCTGCCGGGACTGATTGGGGCTGCTGACCACTGCGTATGACTTTTATGCATTCTATATTCAGCATCGCAGAGGCCCCTCTCCCCCCGCAAAATGAAAATTCAACGGAATTATAAGGAATAATGAGTATGTAAAATAGTCACATATGAACATTTCCTTTGGGGTTTGTGGTGGCCACAGTACACACAGAGCAGCTGCTGTCATATGCTTTGTGGAATTTTTGTAATCTCTCTCTGGAATTTCAGCTGTGTTGGGCCAATTTGTTCTGCTCCGATTTAATATAATGCTCTGTTTCTGACTAGGTGTAGATATTTTAAACCACAGATTGCAGTCCCTCCCCCCCACACACATACCTTTTGAAACACTTATTCTTTTCGGGATGATTACCTCAATTAACTGAGAGTAGGCTGAAGCTGAAGTGAAAAGGAGCGCCATAACCATTATTTACTTCTAGGAAGCAAGAAAATAAAGTGGCTTTTATCAAAACACAGATTTCAGAAGAGACAGATGAAAGAAACGTAGATGATTATAAGAGTGCTCTAAACCCGTGAGGGAAACTGCTGCCCAGTTTCAGGGAAGGCTGGATGCCATGGGAGAGAGAGGGCCCGTCCAGGCGCCTTCTGGGAGATACAGTGTCTGCCTCTGGAAGAGTATTCCGCAGTGGGATACAGGTGGAGGGAGGGTGTCAGCGTGTGAGATAGAAAGGCAGAGAGCGGAAGGCGAGTCAGAGGATGCTGAAGTCTGGATGGTGACCCATTGCCTGTTTCCATAGAGATAATACTGTGTAGGTCATGGGCATCAGCCCAAAGCCACAGGCCATGGGCCACGTGACCAGGAACCTCTTCAGTACCCAGGGGGAAAACAAAGTTTTTTGCTCTAATAGAAGTGTCTTTTCTTTTTCCTTTAAAATATTGATTAGTCATTCTGGAATGTTCCAAGGATATAGAAAAGAAGAAAAAAGAAAAACAAACATGTATCCACCTCCAGTGAACAAATGATAATTGATCCTTTGGTTGTTTACCTCAAATCCTTGTTGGGGTGCAAAAGTAAAGGCCTGGAGACTGCTAGTTGGCCCAGAAGATCTCTTTGTGCCTTTTTCTTCAGTAGCAGAACCCCTGGTAGAGCTGTGCACAGGGCTTCTGAGAAGTAAAAGCCATACACCCTAGCCCCCTTCCAGGCTCTCTGGGACAGCGTGACTCAGTTACAGCCAATGAGATGTGAGTGGAAGGGGCGCCCCCACCCCCGTCCCCTTTGCTGAATTTTTCATAGCAACTGTAAGCAATAAACTTCTGCTGTTTAGAAGCCACTCAGTCTATGGCATTCTGTTTTAACAGCTCAAACAAAGACAGTTTTGGACACACTGATTTTGAGATGTCTAATGGACATTCAGTTGGAGATGCTCAGTAAGCAGCTGGATGTGTGTATTGGGAGTTCAACGCAGGGATCTAGCGGGAGGTATAAATCTGGGCATCGTTAAGAGTATACGTGGTGTGGAAAGCCATAATCCTGGATGACATGACATAGGGAATTATTGCAAATTGAAAAGACACGCAAAGAGCAAGTTTTAGGCACTTCACTGTTTGGACGTTGCGGAGCTGTGGGGGATCTGGCAAGGGAGACTGAGAAGGACAAAGCAGACGTGTAAGAGGAAACCGGAAGTGAATGATGTCTCAGCCAGGTGAAGACAGGATTTCAGGAAGCTGAGAGTAATCACTGGGTCCACTGCTATTTAAAGATCAGGAAGTGAGAGGAATGAGAATGTACTGTGAGACGGAGAAACATGGGTGTAATTTGCTAACCATTACATGGGCTGCTTTAGTGAATCCACTGTTTTACTATTTTCACCAGGTAAGGATTATATTATCTCCAAGTTAGAAGGATATAAAAGACCTCCATCTAACCATTCAGCCCAGATTACAGGTTCCTTGACAACTGTTCGTACAGCCTTTGCTTACGCCCTTCCAGTAGCAGTTAGCTCTCAACTGTGTAAAAGAATCATTTCCATTTTTGGCCCTGATGGCTCCTCGTGTTCAATATGTGTGCAATTTAATTTCTACCCACTGTTCAAAGTTCTGCTTCTGTGGTCACTCAGTACACAGCACTGCTATCAAGTATACAGATGGCACTTCAGATATTTTGAAAAATCTCTGATTCTTTAACTTCCACCAGATCTGAGCCAGGTCTGCCTAGCTAGCACCCAGGTTCAGGGAGACCATGCTTTGGTCGCATCTCGCCACCCTACTCTCCAGTGAAATGCAGTAGAAGAAGGTCCTTTCAAGAGCACTGTTCTCCACTCCCACCTCCAATCATGGCGCCTCTCCTCCAGGCCCTGGTGCGCTGACTGATTGTCATTCATCCTTCTGTGCCTTGTCCATTATCCAGCCATTGCAAGTCCCTTCTCTGAGCCGATCAGAAGCCTGATGTTGACAACCTTGTCATTGCTTTACCTGTTCAGCAGCCCTTACCCCAAGCACACAATGAGGACAACGCAGGCACTTTCCAGGTACTCTGAGCAGTGGCCCCTAGATCCAGTACCACCTGAAACCCATTCCAGACCCCAGTGTCAACTCACCCTAACATGGCGTCGGGATGTGAAGTCAGAAAACGTGGCGGCCCCACTATAATGCTGCTACAGGCTCACTCTGGGGAGCAAGGAGATGACCTCATCCCATTTACTAAGCCTACCTGTCACCCTTGTGTGAAAGAATGCTCCAGAAGAAAGTAGGTACAGAGGGAGGGTTGTCACATGAGTGGGTAAAAGGCAGTGGCTCTCTGACATAACAAACATCCAGAGAAGCTTCTGAGAGGGGCTGACCAGCCAGCCTCGAGTGGGAGCCGGTCCCACTTTGGGCCCGCTGCCCTGTCGGCCACGGCCCCTCCCATCACCGCAGCTCTGGCGCGTGAAACACCAGGAGCGGCGCCCGTCGTGCGCTTACCTAGGCCCAGGCCAGGGCGACCGCCAGCGCCGTCTGACGCGGCTCCATGAGGACTTAAGCGAGGTCCACACGGAATGGACCCTCTGCCCACCCCGCCCCCCCCCCCCCCCCAATTACCAGCCATCCACAGTAACAAAAGCCCGAGGGCTTTTTTCAACGGCACATTTTCTAACGAGCGCCGTCTCCGCGCTCCTGGGCTACGGGGTACTCCGCAGCGGTATTGCTGCCTCGTCGACGCCGCCCCTCACGGGGGCCGGACCCCTGCCGGTGACCAGTCAGCGGTCGCCTTACGTACGCCCCCTCCCCGGGCCCCATGCCTGCGACTAGCCGCGCCTGCCGCCCCGGGCCCCGCCGGCGGGAACCCCACCCCCTGAGCTAAGCGGCCTGCCCGCCGCTTTCGCTTCGCGCGGGGCCGCCCCACGCCTCGCAGCGCTCCTCCCGCCTCACGGCCCTGCGCCCCCGGCACCCAGCGCCCAGCGCGCTGCGAGGTGACTCCACAAAGCTCTCAGTACTCAACTTGTGTGCCACTGGCCGTTTTCTTTAACTACGGTGAAAATTAGGGTTAGTTCTATTTAGTCATACAGTCACAGACATAATTGTGGTTAGTTATAGTTACTACCCATTTATGGTTACTAGTTATAACTATGATCTATTATGACTAATATTGTTCCTTATAGTCATTAACTAGTTGTGCTTACAGGTTGTGGCTACTAACTAGTTGTGGCTACTGGTTAACACCTGATAACTAGTTTTGGTTACTAGCTATTATTACTCATTAGCCATGGTTACTAATTTTTGTGTGACAACTAGTTGTGACTACCAGGTATAGCTGCAAACTAGTTCTGATTACAAAGTTTACACTGTCTAGTCTCAGTTAACAAATTATAGCTGCTAGCTAGTTATGGTTACCAGGTTAGGCTATTAACTAGTTTCAGTTACAAGTTTTGTGGCTCTAACTACTTGCCTTTCTGGATTGGGCTACTAACTAGTCCAGTTACCATTGTGTGATAGCCAACTAGTCATGATCATCAGGTTGGGCTTGTTAAGTAGTTACTTGTTTATAGCTGCTAACTAGTTGTAGTTACTAGGTATCACTGTTGACTAGTTTCAGTTACCAGTTTGTGACTGCCAACTAGGTCTGGTTTCTGGTTGTTGCAACTAACTAGTTAGGTTACTAAGTTGTACTACTAATAACTTGAAATTACCAGTCTGTGACCATTAATTAGTTTTGCTTGCTGCTTTGTGGGTGTTAACCAGTTACGGCTCCAACTTGCAGTTTCTGGTTTGTGGCTTCTAACTAGTTGTGGTTGCTAGGTGCTGCTACTAATTGTGTTCACTAGGTGTTACTTTGGTTAATTGTGATTATTGACGTGACTACTAACTGTGGCTGTTAGCTGTGGTTAATTGGAGCTGTGATTCGTAATGCTTCTGGCTGTTGTACCTATGGTTAGGTCGGTTATATGTATATTTAAACAGAGTCTTGCTCACTTACCAAGTCCAAGTTAAACTCTTACCTCCTCTAAGATCTTCCCAGATGCTTACGATCAGGATCCATCCCTCCTTCTCCCCCGAGGCTGTGCACACAAGCTTAGTGCAGCACTGGGCGCGTTCTAGTCATATGTCTCTGTTTGCTTCGTTCAGTGGATTATGAGCTCCTGGGTGACACAGCCGCATGCCTACCATTTCTACACGCATTAGAGCAAGGAAGTGGGTCTTAAAGCGTGACGTCAGTCACAGTTAACATCACTCAGAATAGAATATCAGAGTGTGAGATGGTTTACTTTACTCTGGTATGCACATGGGTATAGACCTATACATACATACTGATTCTAGATTGTACCAAAACTATAGCCCTGGTTCTACTCTGATAGACGTTCATTCGCTCATTCAGCAAGTATTTAGCAAGCACTAATCCCGACCTGTGGAACAGAGCTGTGAACAAAACAGACAAAAATTCTTGCCCTTGTCTGGCTTACCTTCTAGCGGCATGGGATGGACAATCAACTCTAGAGACAGTAAGTATACAGTAAATGAGAAAGTGTAGTGCTATGGAATAAAGAAGACGTGGAGTTGGTAAAGGGGACTGGAGGTACCTTGGAGTGAGGGGAAGGCTGCAATTTGTAAAAAGAATGGGGTTACTGTAGGCCTCAGTGAACAGGTGGGATTTGACTTGAAAGGCGTAAAGGCGACAGTGACGTGGATGCCTAAGGGGAAGGCATTCCTGGAACAGCCAGTGCCCAGACCCTAGTCAGGGAATGAAGCTGCTATGATTAGGGGACAGCAGGGAGGCCAGGGTGGCCGAAGCAGAGTGAAGTAACCACATCCTGCTCCCCGTCCCCATGCACCCGACGTGCCTTGCACCCGACACACCGCTCCCTCCCCGTCTCCGCCTCACTCTGAGCTACCATCTGGCATCCTCTGTCCCCACTCACAGGACTTAGACAACCAGCTTTCCTCTCTCTGGACGGTTTCTACATCAGCTCACTAGGGTGACCGACCTCCCCAGCCACATGCATGTCCCAGGACCATGGCTCGTTCCAGCCTGCTCTTCCAATGTATGGGCAAAGTTATCCTCCAGTGCAGAAATGTCACTCAGCACTGCTCCTTGCTCACCTGCCTGGCTACGGTCCAGGCAGGAGGCCCTCCCCCTGGCTCGGGGAAGGAGGCTAGGGAGGTGTTCTTGGTTCCTGGAGGTTCCAGGGACAGGAAGGAACGGGGCATCAGGAACTCTGGACTGCAGTCCTTGGTTGAGTCACAAAGGCTGACAGGAGAACTGCAGATCCATCGCCTGTGCCTGGTGGGCAGCGTATCAGGCACAGTAGCCCGTGTGACCTGCCCGAGGGTCCAGGTCAGGTTCAGGGAACTCAAAGGACTTCCCCAAGTTCACACAGCCTGAGTCTTGGAGTTGGGGTTTGCATAGGACTCCTATCTTTTTCTTTCAATTTTTTTTAAAATATACTTTAAACATTTTTTATGAATTCCATGTTTGAATTTTACTTTAACACAAAGTTTAAGAAGTTAAATCCTACACAGCTTTTTTTTTTTTTTTTTAAAGAGAAGTAAGCCTTTATTTCTGTGTTTCACAAATCAAGCTGGCTGAGTCGGTTGCTTTGCGGTGATTACTCAGAGACCAAATCCCACATCTGGGCTCTTAACCTTGTACTGCGCTCACTCAAGCCCCAAGTCATCTGTGGGCACATGAGACTAGACACATCATAGGATCCCATCCAATCTCTAAAGTGTGGTGATTCTGGTCAAAAGACAAAGCCTACGAGAATAGCTACTCTGCCATCCTTTTCTAGCTTGTTTCTTAATGGCTCAGATGGCTTGCAGTTGGTGTATCTGTATTAGGTGGGAAAGGTGCTTTCGTGGCATGTGAGATTTTAAGCCTGCCAGCAGACAGGCAGACAGACACCAGGCTCATTCTTCCATCCAGGGGGGTTCTGATCCCCATTCAGATTAAGTAGCTTTGCAGTGCCCTTCATGTCTACACCCTGGACCTCAGACCACTGGCCACAGGAGTAGGCAGACAAGCAAGGGAGGCTGGGTTGGTGAGTGTATGTTTAGCCTCATGACTGGAAAAAGCTCACTGTGCTTGGCCTTCTTGCACTGGAGCAAGCACAGAATAGCATGTAAGGTGAGCACATGGGAATAGCAAATGGGCACTGCACCTTTTTTTTAGGGTTCCCTGCTTTGGGGGAAAGATCAATGTGCAATCTCAATCTCAATTTTTGGAAAAAAAAAAAGTGAAACTGAAATTGTCTCTGTAACAGGTAAGACAGTTTCTGGTCGAGGATATGAAGTGTGACTGGATAATAATGAGACTGGAATCTTACTGATTCAATTCAGCAAATGTTTATCTGGATGAAGGACATCGAGCCAGTCACAAAAGTGGCTGCAGAGATTAGTCAGCCAGATTCTCTGACTTGAAGGGACATGGAACAAAAACATACGCAACGTGGGGGTCAAAGTTTCTCTGACACTGTTGACAGAGGGAAAAAATGAGAAAAAGACCCTTTATCACGCTGGGGACTCAACCCAAAGGAACAGAGAGTTGGGGTACGTGGGGTCCATTTTGGAATAGTGGTTCATGGTGGACCTAAACCAGGCAGCTCATCAAGGTGGTTTCCAAGAGAACTTCTTTACATTCATTCACAGAAGGGATTAAAAAGTTGAATGAGCCAGGGAATCTTTCAGGGATGGGAAGACCTATGGTTATTTAAAGGTTCAAGGTCAGATGAAATAGCTAAAATATTCTGGCAGCAGGCCGTCTTCCTCTTTGGGACTCTAGGGCACAGCTGCAAGAATTACGTGAAAAGGCCCTGATTTAGAAGGATCCCAAAACTCTGCTGACCACCTAGGAGCAGTGTATGCCACCGAGGCCATGGGAAGGGCAGGGCGGTCACAACACTGCCTGGCTGCCTAGAGTCAAGTGCCACTGCGATTGTCTCAAGGTTGGTGCAGCCTTCAAACACTCACATCACTGTCACCATAAATCAATATGGAGAATGCCACAAGATGAGACCCACAAGTATTCTGAGCAATGGTGAGGCATCATTTAGCCTCCCCAAGTCAAAAGCCTCATTGGAAAAAAAAAAAAAACCCACATTTTTATTAAAACCATCATTTTGTAATAATAACTCATGGTTTAATAACACTTGCTATGAAACAAAGCATGCATTCATCTTTAATCTCGTGTATTCTGCATAACAATCCCACAATACAATGCGGGCAGGACAGAAAACATCTCTGCATTCTAGATTAAGGAATTGGCACGCTGAGAGGTTAATTGATTTGTGCAAACACACTTAGCCTAACAAACAGTGGAGCCGGAATTCAGTTCACTCCAACAGACGCAGCGTGTCCTATGTGCTTTTTATGTGATGGGCACAGTGTTAAGAGTTGGGGAACTAGAAAAAAGAATAAAATGAAACACAGCCCTGAGGACCCCACCACTGATGGAGAAGCAGACATGTAAAGGACCTGTGCTAAGGCAATGTCCTAAATGCTCAGACATATGAAGACCCTCTGGAAGCACAAAGAGGGGGCACAGAATCCAGAGGGTGAGGGGTATCAGGGAAAGCTTCCTGGAGGAAATGATACCTGAATGAAGTCTTAGAAAGGTAGTAGAAGCTAGCCAAGTGAAAACAGGAAGCTATAGGACTACACGAGGGACTAGCTAGTGATGTAAAGCAGGGTGGCATGGATGAGGAGTTACAAACAGTTAATTATTGCTATGCCAGTACGGAGAGGGGTACACTGGTACACACAGCAGAGGGGGGGTAAACCAGAAGGAGCTGAGAAGGAACCAAAACAAATGTCCCAGAATGATCCTGGGCATAAGAATATGTTTAACTTCTCCAAGTGATTCTAACCCGTAGCCAGGGCTGAGCATTCTCAATACAGACCTTCCCTAGGCTGTGGTTTTCATGTTTAGAGTGCAAAGAAGTCACCTGGGTACTCTCCGATATCTTCCCACTGTATGCAAATTCAGCTCTAAAACCTTTAAGATGGCCCAGCAGGATCTGGCCCCTCAGCTCATGGCCACTGTCACCTAGGCCATTCCCTCCCTTTCATGTCTTCTGCTCTCAGCCTAAGGGACTTTTTTCCTTTCCTTCCAAATACCCTGATCTCCCACCTCCTGGCCTTTAGTGTGCTTTTGCTTCTGGCACCATGTTTTTCTGCTTCATTCCCAGCCATTTTGCAATTTCAGTAAATGTCACTTCCTCAGGGAGGTCTTCCTAGGTTCTATCCCATTACCATGTATTCCTCTGCATCAAGGTGATAATGGTTGTTGTCATTTGCCTAGTGACTGTGTGGTACTCTTGGCTAGACTGAGATCTCCATTAGGGTGGAGTCCATATTTGTCTGTTTCAGTACAACATCCTCAGTACCTAACACAATGTCTGACCCATAAAAAGCAATTGCTAAGTATTTTGAGCCATGAACGGATGAAAGAAATGACCTAGGACAGGAATTTGTGTTAAGGAAAAATATTAAATTCAGATAGAGATTGACATACACGGATGTTCATCACAGTGGTGTATAGCACAGTTTAAAAATAGGAATAAAAAAATCCAAATGTTCACCAATAGGAATATGAGTGGATAAATTATGGTGTACCCATGTAAAATGATCTCATGTATGCATTGAGAATAGTGTTGATTTTCTAAATATTCTGCAATTAAATATCAGTTTCACATGTACCAAAATTACTTATGAAAAAAAAATCCCTGGAATGTTTTTGTTTTAGAAACTACAGGAGGAGGATGAGAGAATGCCCTTTCACCTAGAATCCTATGTTAGTCAAGGTTTAATCAGGGAAATAGAAGCCCCCTGAATGTGAAGCCCACCCGTACAGACACCCCTACCCAAGGCATAGGAACCAATACATGAATGAAAGGTGCTGAGCTAGAAAGATCAAGGAAGCCACCACAATCTAACTGGTAACACCAAGCAGGTGTTCTGAAGTGCGTTCCTGGAAGCCCCTCGAGATGCAAGTGATTCTCAAGAAATCCCTACAACTTGGCTTCAGACCCCAGATCTACCACGTCTGCCTGCAACTGCCTCCTGAAAATAATACAATTTCTCGTCTGCATTCCAAATGGTGCGCAAATGACCCTCTTGTTGAAGGACTTTAACCCTGAACCAAATGGGGAAGGGAATTCTGGAGAGGGGGGAGTGGTTATTGGCTTCTTGTTAGAAATGCAAATGACTGGCAGTAAAGTTGAATGACGACAAACAATTCACCCCAACACCCAGTAGGATACAACCCCAATGGAATCAGCCCAAACTTTTGAAGGCATTGTGGGTTAGTGGAAAGAAAATCAGATTGAGAATATGAGGACCCAGATTGGGGTCCTAACTCCACAGTTTACTTGCTATGTGACCTTGGGCAATTTTCTTATGTGCATTGAGAGGAAAATGATAATATCTTCCCAATGTCAATTAAGGTTTGGTATTTGAAATGTTTTATTAATTATAAAGCATTATGTGCTAGCTATGCTTATTAATTATAATTCAACAGTGTGTCTCTCATCCTGATAGGAGCCATCAAAAGAACAATCTGATATAATAACAATAATGTGAAAAGTATTTAACAAGCAAAATTTCAAAGACACTGTTACAAGAAGCTATATTTAGAGTAAATAACCTTCTCTCCATTAAATGTAGGTTGATCATTGTGGCAAATGCCGGTACGAGAAGGCTACGTGTGGACTAGTGAGGGCATTGGAAACCTGAAATTGCTAAAAAGCAATTTGTAGATTAATAAATGCTTAAGACCTACTGAGAAGATGGTAAAACCTACAGCTGCGTGAAATTGGAATTGTTAAGTCCCAAACTGTTTGTGAATAAAGATTTTAGAAAAATGTATTTTGGTGGTTTGTAGTTCATTGAATTCATAAAGAAAAGTATGGTTTTCAAACATACCACTTGACTGCTTTTTGTACCATCACAGCCGAAGGGAGCATACCACTTGCATATTTTCAAAGGATTGAAAAGATTATGACAAAACATCATCCTACCAATCTTCCCAGTGAAATGCCTGAAGGGAACGTGACCTTACCTCCTCCACCAGGATGGAGTTTCTTACAGACTCTCTGGGTAACTTCCAGTCTCTCCTCTTCAGAGATAGAATAGCCAGTCCTCCTTCCAAGGAAGTGGGGAGCTAAATCCTGCCTGTGCAACAAAGTCTTCTTTACTCTATTGGATGCACTGTTTAGAATTTCATGTTGAGCTTTTACCTCTCCTTCCTGGCCTCAATGATGGTGGGTAGGTTTAAAAGATAAGGTGAAAAAAATGTAACGTTATCAGCATCTAGCAAAGCAATGCGCTTCCTCTCCCTGGCCTCGCCAAGAGGAGACGACTGAATGTAATTGCTCACTGGCGTTCCAGAGCAGGTCAGATGATTACTCAGCAGTGACTAGAGGGTTAGAACGGGGCATAGAAATCACCTGGACCTTGTGAAAATGCAGATTCAAGCTCAGTATCTGGGCTGGGGCTGACGGTCTACGTTTCCAACAAGCTCCAAGGTGATGGAGATACTGACAGCCACGATTACAGTTCAAGGAACAAGAGACCACACCTGCGTTTCCCAAAGGGGCCTTTTGATAACAATTACCTGGAGTAGTTGTTAAAATGCATAATTCCAGCCTCTGGGCACAAATGACTCCCAGTCCTAGGGATAGGCAGAGGCACTAAATTACACGCGGGGTACAGGGAGAAGTTGGATTTGAATCCAGGTCCATTTATTCCTGAGCGACTCTTCCCACAACATCCAGCTCTAAGAGGAGGCAACTTCGTAGCTGAAATAATTGCAGGACCCTGGGTACACCGGCCACGTCCCAGAGCCTCTGCTACTACCCTGAATCCCAAATACCAAAATGGCATGCCCAGTTGGACCCTGTTTCCTCATGACCTCTCAGCCTTGTTCTACAGGACAGCCGGCCTGGCATTCAGCCTGGGTCTGCCCTGAAAACCCCCTCACAAGGGCCTCATTTCCATAATCCACATCAGGCCCCTGGAGCCCAGCAGGACCAGCCCCCCAGGCTCCGCATTTGCTCCGGACTTCAGCGTTCTCCTGTGTTCGCTAACAGGATTCTAAGGGGCCCTTCCAGGCATTTTAGAAAATGCAAAGAAATGTGACAATGAATGTATATATGTTCATGTACAACTGAAAAATTGTGCTCTACACTGGAATTTGACACAACATTGTAAAATGATTATAAATCAATAAAATGTTAAAAAAAAAAAAAAAAGAAAAAAGAAAATGCACTGTTTTCATGTGAAACAGGAGGGAAGGGGGCAGGGCACAGCCATTAAAGGAATGACACAGCCATCAGCACCAAGGTGGTGGAAGATTCAATTCTCAATAGACCTTGAGCTTCAGTACAGGCTCATTGAAATACAATAGGTGCTAAATGGCACTCCCACCAGGGCAGTTTCAAGGCTGCCCATAAAAGGTCAGAGGGTGGGTGATGGCCCAGTTCCTGGGAATCCCAGCCCCTTCCCCAAAGCAGCTGGAGTAACCCTCCCACTTGCTAGCATATGAAGTTACCGTAAAAGCTAACAACCCCACACCTCGTGGGTGGTCGCTCTCCCTTCTGAGTGAGATGCCTGCACTCCGTCTATGGAGGATGTATCTCTCTGAATAAAGTCTACCTTTACTCACCTGTGGCTTGTTCTTGAATTCTTTCCTGCGCCAAGCCCACGACCAGCACTTGGCGGCCTCAGCCGAGACCTGGGACACGGCCGTTCTCTCGCACCACATTTTCCTGTATCACGTGCATCTGCTTCTCAGATGGCTAAGCCACCTGCCTCTTTCTAGTTGATTAACAGGACCGCCTTCCTCATCTTTTCATCTGTGTCCTTCTAGTAGGTCAGCAGGAAAGAAAAAAACAAATAAAACAAATAAAATTCATGCAAAACAACCTAAGGGCTAAAAGTTACTACTTCAAAGAGACACCAAACAGGGCACTTTTACTCTGCCCCAACACCAACTTAGAATTTCAGTTCTATTTTATTGTGATGATTCTTCTCCAAATGCCAGAAAGATGAGCAGGACAAGAGGGTCCTTGTTGTAAACAGGGGTGCTGCTGGAAGCCGGAAGCTGACCCTCCTGTTGGGCCACTGCTAACGACAGTTTCGATGTGGACTATCCTTTTCCTAGACAACCTGAATTCTTTTCCATCCCTGCCCCCCACCCCAGAAGAATGTACTGGAAAGTAACATGTATTCTTCCTGCTGCCTTAGGGTCTACTGACTCTCCCAATACAGATTTCTGTCAGATGGAGGTTTTGATTGACTGTGATTTTCTACAGCAGCCTTAGGCAAATCACTTACCCACTAATGGGGAAGCCATCATAGCCTTGAAATGATGCCTATTTAAAGGCTCAGTGAACTGTGAGTGGAACTATTTCAGAAGCAAGTGTGAAATTTCAAACGAAGTTACCACATTCATTAGGTGTGCATTCAAATATATTTTGTGTTCAGCCTTCAAACTCAAAGTGGGTAGGTGGGTGGAAGTGAAGAGATCTCAGCATTGGTAGGTCAGTGAGGTCACTTCTCAACAAGTAAACCAACACCCATGGAACTGAGACCAAGGAGTATATGTTCATGGGGAGGGGGAAGCGCCTTGGAGTCCACCGATGGCCCAGGAACACACTTCTTCTCCGATCGCCTACTAGCCCTGTGGCTTGGCAGTGATGTGCCAGAGCTGGTTTGCATGTTTATGAGAGCCTATCAAATTTTTAGATTTGTTGAGCTGGTTAAAGGAACACTGTAGCTTGAAGTCAACCATGATGAGAATACTTGCATTACAGCAACCATCAAATGCTACAACTTACAGTTTTTCAAAACCATTTGTTTGTTCACTCCTTCATTTTGGAAACCCTGCTTATCAGCGAACCACTGACTAGGTGAAATGTTTTTCTGCCTTTGTAAGCTCCATTTCTTTATCTGTAAAATAGGATTAATAATAGGTAGGCCTGCTACTTGCAGGACCTTGGACCTTGGTGCAAGGATACAAATGGAGGCCAGTTTAAAATATGTAAATATTTTAAAAATATAAATCAATCTATTAAATAGTTAAATAAAGTGTATTTTATCATCTAATCTTGACAAGTATAGCTCCATGATAACTATCAAAAGAATGTATAAAGCTATGTTTTATACATCACAGAAATTTGTCAAAATATCAAAGGCACCTAAAATATTATTACACAGGCCTGATGTTCTGTGGATTGGCTTCACAATGTTTGGATGAAAAACAAAATAAAGATCTACCTAATTCATAAATTATTATATATTTATTCAACGAGATAGCTCATTTTCACCATTATTTAAATATAATCTTTTTTTTTAAATTGAAGTATGGTTGAATACAACATTGTGTTAGTTTCAGGTGTACAGCATAGTGAGTCAGCATTTTTGCAGATTATATTCCATTATAGATCATTACGAGATAATGGGTATGATTCCCTGTGCTATGCAGTATATCCTTGTTGCTTATCTATTTGATATATAGTAGTTTATATCTCTTAATTCCATTCCCCTAATTTGGCCTTCCCCTTCCCTCTCCTGTTTGGTATAACCTTTAATTATGCTGGTATACTCAAGATTTTTGTATAATTTGTATTGAAGGTAAAGATGTAAAGGATTAAAAATACAAGAGTACTCCAAGTATGCAAAATTTTGGTATATTTTTATAAGAATGTAAACTATTTTTAAAATAAAAATGTGTTAGCATACTTACAAAAGTTATTATTTTAAATATTCAAAATAACCTATTAAACCTAAAAATATAAATTATGATTGACAAATATAAAATTTTGAAATCAAAGTTAGGTAAATAAAGCTCATACCTTTGGGTAAAAATTTTAACTTATTAATTTTTAAATTGAAATAATTATTAAATAGTTTTATAAAACGATTCACAACTCTAGTTCAATATCCTTATCTTTGCTCATGTAAAAAACTGATATCACACTTTTTATTTATTAGCATGTAAAGAATTGATATTATACTGTGTATATATTAGCTCAGTACCTCCGGAGAAATAAAATTATGAAAACACAAAACATTTAATATTGAATAATGTTCTTCAGCTGCTATGTGCAACTATTAATTTGTGAGTATTTCTAGAACCATGAACATAAGAAAGCAGAAGAAAGAAAATCATTAGAACACTCAGGAACAATGTTATGGAAGAATCTATTACATTCACACTATCAAAGAAGACGTAAGAATTAACGTGTCTTTTCTGCTACCTAAGCACTTCTACCACCAAAATGCTCCCTGTACTCTGAAGCTCCCTGTCCCTTGTCCCTCTCTGATGTCAGCAGTGGCACAACTGCAATTGTACAGTTTCCTTTTGTTTGGGGGTCACAGGACAAGAGATACGGGGCTTGAACAGCCATTAGTCATAAGAATAGCACCATTAATAATTAGTGCTATGGGTGACACTGTGCCAGCACTGAGCACAAGATTCTGAATGATACAGGTACTCAGTTTTATTTTTTTAATAAATTAATTTCTAAGTATATATGATTCTACTACCCAGGACCCTCTAAATCACAGGGTTCAGTAAAGGAGGCTTTCTTCTCCAGGTCTAAGGGCACAACCATGTTAAGCCACTATGTGTTAAGTGCTGTGTATACAATATCACATTTAATCCTTACAAAAACCCTACCATATATTAACCAATGCTCTATAATTGTTAGCTATTCTTATTATTTTATTCTTATTATAACCTTAATTATTATTCCTTACAGAAGAAACTAGCTCCTTACACAAACTGTCACCGCAGAATGCACTGGCAACATGAAGGAGTCCCTGTAACATATAGAAAAGGAAAGCGTTAATGTGGCCTGTACCAGTTTCCTATCGCTATTGTAACAAATCATCGCAAACTTAGCAGCTGGAATGAAACAAATGTATTATTTTACATTTCTGTAGATATAAGTCTGACAAAAGTCTCCCTGGACTAAAATCAATGTGTCAGCAGAACTGTGTTCCCTCTGGAGGCTCTAGGGGGCAATCAATTTCCTTGCCTTTTTCAGCTGCTCAAAGCTGCGGGCATTCCTTGGCTCGTGGCCACTTCCTCCATCATCAAAGACAACAGCAGAGTCAAGTGCTTCTTATCTTGCATCACTCTGACTTCTTCCCCTCGTCTCCTTTAAGGACCCTTGTCATTACATTGGGCCCACCTGGACAATGCAGCATAACCTCCCCATCACAAGATCCTTAATTTAATCACACCTAAAAATTTCCTTTTGCCATATAAAGGTAACAGTCATGCATTCCAGAGATTAAGACGTGGACAATTTGGAGCATCACTGTTCTGTTGACCATAGAGCCTCCTACATTTGGACTTCAGCACAACTACTGTTCCAGTAACTGACATCTGACCACACTCCTCCCCTGATTTTCCACTTCATAGAAGTCTGTCCTTCCTTCCTCCTTTCCTTCCTTCCTTTCCTTCTTGCCATTAATGGAAAACTTACATGTGAGCCAGATGTTATTCTAGGCACAGGGGATAGAGCCATGAACAAAAAAAATAACCTCTTCTGATATGAAATTTACTGTATAGTAATAAGACAGATATTAATCAAGAATCACACAAATTAATGTAAAATGCCAAAATTGCCCTTAGAGTTGTACCCAAACAGCGGTTAAGAGACAGGAGGAAGGGGCATGCTTTGGAGACCATCCACTAGGGGATAAGAATAACAGTAGGTGCCCTGGACACTTAGCTAAGACATCTTTTCCATGTGATTTTCAGTCAATAACCATGTTCATTTCATTTAGCTAACAATTGCCTTTTCCATTTTAACTTTATAGTTTTTTATAAATGCTGTCAGCATATGCAGAAAATAAAAGTAGGTTTCACATGATTAGACAGTCACAAAAATGCTTTGGCTTGAATACCCTGGGAGTGTCATCTCCACGGATGGATACTTGTGTAGCACTCTGAGATAGAGCTGTGCGGACATCGGCCAAAGGTGACAGCACTTGTAAAGTACTTAAAAACAGGGTTCTTGTTTCCATGTTCAATAGCATAAGCTTTTGGCTGAGGGAAGCATGGGTGAAAGCAAGAGAGGCAGGATCAAAGTGAAGGTCAAGACACCTGATTTGGTATCTGTGTTTGTTTTTCTACCGCTGGGTTTTGCCATTGCTCTAAGCTTTGGGAGAGAGGAGAGTGCTGAACAAAGGGGCTCAAATAGTTAGCGCCCTCCGGGGCCCCAGGAGGACTAGGACATAGCTTATTTTAACTATAGAAGAGATCTCTGCTTTCATAAGTTTCAAGAATGAGTAGGAGGGTTAAATCCTTGAGGTACAATACAATTGAGAACTTTCTAATAGAAGACAAAGCAAAACAGTCAACAAACCAAAAACAAATATTGGTCCAAAATAGCCTGGCATTCATTTGATATGTTTGCCAAAGAGCTCTAAGATTATTTTGGCTGCAAGCAATCTATTTCTTTTCCTCTTTTATTGTTACAATTTTTAAAAATATTGTCACACTTATTTGGAAAAGAAGTAGTGGTTTTCACCATTCTCTTATTAAATGCAGAAACTTAGGGCTGGGGGAGGACTAGTCTGCAAAGGCTGCGTACTTTCCTGACTTAAGAATTCGCGGGCCAGTTCAGCACCTACGCTTCCCTCTCATCTTCATTATTTATTTAAAACCACACATCTAGGAGATCAGTTTTGTGTTGACTCTCATTTATTCTCCCCAGTACAGAGATGATTAGTTAAGGCAACAAAATTCAGATCTGGAAATTTGTGCTGTAAACACTTTGCTAAGCAGCATCTGTCAAATTAAGATGGTTGATTTGGCCTTGAGCGTCCTTTAAAATGAGGTTTCTCTGTCTGCGGTGCATTATTCCTGGAGGCTAGGTTTGGTAAGAAATAATTTATGGTGTCCAAAACACCCTTGATGATTTTAACTGTTTCATCTTTATGAAGAGACGATTTTCAGGTCTAGGGACTTATTAATTATATTACTGCAGAAAAGATGTGTCAAAATGGCAAAGTGTCATCTGTAAGGACTGCATGTACCAAGCAACTTATTATTGGTATGGACCCAAGTACTGCCTGATCTATATTCTGTAAAACAAAGGCAAAAAATTCAGGATATATGCGGGAACAAGTTTCCTCACGAAATGGCATGGCCTCCTGAATTAAAGCAAAGCACAAAGCCCTCGAGGTCTACAAGAAACCTCTGGTGTGGAGGAATAGTTTCAGAGGGTCAAGCAATATTAAGTTGCTCCAGTGAGGATTCTTATTCTTAAGGTCTGTTTACATGGATATCCATGGCTACCAATACGCCTGCCCCTGCCCCAGGTATTGGTTGCCCTTTGAAGATGCTAACCTTGGTATGGATAAAAGCAAGAGGCTTCAGAACTGCTACAGGCTGGGGTATTCCAAAGAAACTTTACTAAAGATAAGTAAAAACCTAGAGGGAAATAAATAAAGGAAAACACAGAGCACTGAAGGGAAGAAAAATTAATGTTCGCTCTACCCCTCTAAGTTCTTGGCTGAGACCACCCCCCAGTAATAATAAAAAGACAGATTAACAGGAGAAAAACACATTTAATAACATACGTATGGGAGTCCCACAAAGATTTGAGACTCAAAGGCAGCTAGACACTTACGGCCTATCTGCCCTCCTGAGCTAAGGAAAGGGAGAGGGGTCTAGGGCTTCAAAGGGAAAGAAGACACTTCACAGGGAGACAGGGAAGAGGAAATGTTTGGTAAACAAATGTTTGCCCTGCCACGCGGGTAAAGCTCTCAGGCGAAAATCTGATCTCTGGTAATAGCTGGGCTCCTGGTACAGGCCCGCTTTCTGAATTCTTCTAGACACTTAAGGGGAAGGTGAAAAGCTTCTTCTGAGTCTGCTGGGTTTCCGTTGCCTTCAGCCCCACATGACAAAGTGGCATATCTTGGGGTGGCGTATTCTGCTCTCCTTCAGCATAAAACAGTGAAGCTTACAAAGTACAGGCCTGTGATTCAAAAGTAACCTGAACCTGGAGTCTGACGTGGAGCAGACACTCAAAATATTCATTTGAAAAAATACATATACTCGCATATATACATGTGCTGTTACTTATTGTGTATTAAGCTTGAAGGAATCAAATGCTACAAAGAATTCAAATTAACCCAAAGAAAGGTAGGTTGGGATTGGAATGAATAGAAAGGCACAAGGGCTTGGGGAATTTCTTGGCCCTCCCTTTGAGCCAGAACCTGGAAGGTGGCTTTATCTCCTTCACATAGATAGAATTGCTTTGAATGGCCTGATATTTGCATGATGAGTTGGCTTTGTTCCTTTTGTGGGGTGTAAAATTGCTTCAGAATACCTTTGCCTAAATTGATCTGTTTCCTACTTCTGGGCTTTTATGGTTCTCTGAGAAAGGTCAGCCGCTCTGATAGGCACAGTTTAGGCACTTTAGGAGCTTTAAATATTCTAACCAGAAAATGACACCTCAAAGTAGGTGAGAGTCCAAAATGGGGATAATGTACTTTGGCTAGAGGGGAGGGTGGTGATGGGCTGTGAGCCACAGGGTGTGAGAAAGAAGATACTTCCCTGGACCAGGCAAAGACCAAAACTCTCTCTCAGCTTCCGCTATGCATTCTGGAGAAAGAGTAACATACTCAAGATGAGCTGGCTGCTTCACAGAGCTCTGTCTCCAGTAGGATTTCTGGCTTCAAAGGGGTAATAAAATCTCCCAAACAAGATGAGTTTTTGTCTTGTTTCAGTTACTCCAGGACCCTAAGGGTTCATGATTTATATATGTGTGTGTATGTGTATGTCTCTGCGATGAAGGCCAAGGGGGAGAACACAGGGGAAGAACTAGTGTTAACAGGACAATTGCCCCAGGATCATACCCCTGCCCCTCACTTGAATAGAAACCAAATATTCTTATCTAAGTTTCAGGACGAAGCTGCAAAGAGGAAAAACAAGAACTGCTTAGATTGAGCTAGGCCCAAGATGGCAGAGGATTTGACTTCCAATGGACCTTGAACCTCACTATATGCTCATTGTAATGCATAATTGCTAAATGGCACACCTACCAGCGCCATGACAGTTGATGATTACCATGACAACAACCTGAAAAGGCCATACGAGGACTGAAAACAAGAGTTGCATCAGTTCTGGGTTCAAACCACACCCCTATTCTCATGAATATTCCTCCCACTCTTTCCACTTCCTTCTCTTTGCCCTTGACCCTCCTATATATTTGGTATCTCCACTTTAATTGGGTTGAGAAGTTGATTTGTGAACTAGATTCCCACTTCCCCATTCTTTGACCATTGAATAAAGCCTGCACTGTTCCAGTCTCAGTATTGGTTTTGTCATTGGCTGCAAAAATCCGATCAGAAAAATAACCTCCCTGGCTGTGACAGGGGGTTCTCAGCCTGGGCTAGGACCTGACTAATTCGGTGATGCTAGGACCAGCAGAAAGGCCCACTACTAGTCCAGCAACATGAGCTTAAGTGCAACTGAGCTATAGACAGATCAACAGCCAGATCAATAGATAGATTTCATATATAATTTCACCATGCAATATTAATATAACAGATTTCAGAAATTCAATGCCTCAATCCTTAACAATTAATGAAGGATCTGATCTTCTAAGATCCTAAACACATAATCATATTCATACCAATGGAAAAAAATATTCATACCAGTGAGTACGAAATACTAAATGTTCAACTGCCATTTTGTGTGTAAAGCAAGTTTTTTATAAAAGGGTGAGATATGTCAAAAACCTGCAGTGAGGTTTTTCTTTTTTTACTTTCTTTTTTGGGGGTACTACAGTTTGCATATAAAGCTATTTTCAAATAATAAGGATTTTAGAGCACAAAGGCTCAACTGTACTACTTCATGAGGAATCCTGAGCAAGGATTCTATTTTCGGAACTGAGAACGCAGGAAGGATCAAGGGCATCGGTGATTACAATTGCTTCGTATTGCTTAGAGGGGTTCAAGTGATTAAAATATCTGTTTGAAGAAAAGAAAATGCCATGACGTCTGTCTAAACAAAGACAAAAGTGACAAATAACGATTTGTTGCTTTCTGAGAGTACAAATCCCTCAAGCTGAAATTACAACACAAATGCTTTCTGTGGAGGGTTTTGTGCTCTAAAGGGGACAGAAACCAGGGAGCAAAGGTCCCTGAAAGAAGTGACCTGGGTATCCGCCCAAAGATGAGGTCCTTGTTCCTAGGTCCACCACTACCGAGCTGTTTAACCTTAGGCAAATTACCTAACCTTTCTGAATATCAGTTTTTCCATTTGTAAAGTAGGGATATTATATTCTCACCTCCAAGAGTTGTTATGAGGGTCATCTGTCAGAATGGCTGCAAAATGCTTCATAAATCCTACAGTTCCACGCCAACAAAACTTACTAACAACTTCATTCACTGAATGAAAACTGAATAAAGGAAAGCTGTGAATATAATAATAATTATCTATTATCAGTTGATAATTCCTTACTCCTTGTTGGACCCTGAATTATCTAAGCATTTTCCCCAGAACAAGGACAAAGAGATCGAGATAATGAGAGAATTTGAGGGATAGAAGAAGAGAAAGCAAAGATTCAGTTTGTAGGTAATTGGCTATCCTGAGAAAGAAATCGAAATAAATGGAGCTGAAACAATAATCAAATGTATAATAGAAGAAAATTTTCCTGAGCTGTAAAGAGTCTGCTGATCAAAAATGTCCATTGTATTTCAGTTAAAGTTAATGAAAAGAGAACAACACCTAGACTTATCCTGGTGACATTTCTGAATTACAAGGACAAAGAAAAAAGTATCCTACATACAGCTCAGCAGAAAAATCAGGTAACTTACAAAGGAACAAAACCCAGTCTGGTCTCAGACTTCCGTTCTGCAATCTTGAGCACCTGAAGAAAGTAAAGCAATGTCTATAGAGTTCTGAAGGAAAAAGGTTGTGACCTAAGTTTTCTTTACCCAGTCAAGATATCATTCATGGATAAAAGTTACATTCCACCATGAAGAAGTAGCAGCCGTGAACTTACATGCTCTGAACAACAGAACTGTCAAAAATAATGTTAAAAATATAAGATGATCAAATAATCGACCTGGAATACATACCAGAAAAAAAAAATCTAAGGATAATAAAATGAAATCAAATAAGAATTTTAGAGTTTCCTTAGGTTAGTCAGGGCATAAGGCAATAATCATTTAGAAAATAAAATGGGAAGATGACCCGTTAAATAGAGAATTACATTCATAATAGAAACAAAAGATTTACTGGACCTAAATGAAGAAAATGTAAAAATTATGAAAAATTTTTATAAGATATTATTGCAGATTAATTGACACTTTTAATTATCTCTTGGATAAGGATATTAAATGTTATAAGTAAATTTACCTTCTAAAATTAGTTTGTAGTTTTAAAGTATTTCAAATCAAAATAGAGTAAAAACTGAATTAAAATTATATTCTAATGTATCTGGAAAAGTGAAAATTGGTATCTTGCAATAGTTAAGATCATTTTTTACAAAAGGTATTGCAGGAAGATTTGTTTAACCAGATATTAAAATAAACCATAAGTCACAGGCATTAAAAGAGTTTGATACTGACACAAGAATCAACAAATAGATCACTTGAACACACTCGATTGCCCTGAAACACACTTTATTATAAAAACAAACTCAACACATTCAAAATCAATGACCACAAACCAATGGAGAAATTTTTTCCTTTAAAATGTTAAGAAAAGAAGGTAACTATTTGGAAACCACTTATGTAAATCCTCGCCTCAAATCAAATGCCAAGGTAAATTTCAGATGGATTAAAGAGCTAAATGTAAAATACAGAAGCCCTGAAAACTCTGAAGAAAACGTAGATGAATACTTAACTTATCATAATGTTCAAGAATATGACTGTATTAAGATTGCAGAGGCCGAATACTAATCAAGGTGACCTTAAAGGGAGGACATTTTCTCATTGGTCCTCTACACTAATTATTCCTCAAGGCAAAATAATTGATACCAGCCACGAATTTGCAAAGTGACTTCTCTGCTCATTTTATTCTCAGCAAATCGCGTTTGATTAAATTTGTCATTTCTAAAATACATTTGATAGGTGTTATCTCCTTTGATGTGTACATTTAGGTAATCTGTTATTTTCAAGATGTAAAGACAATTTATGGGTGGTAGTGCAAACCTTGGTATTTCAAAGGATTGAACAACATTGGTGTGGTAAGCTAGAAAGAGAACTCTCTTATTCTGCCATTTTTGCCGTTATAATGGGAGTGGAGAGCTTCCGGAGAAGGCTGAATAAGAAGGTGTCATAGTCCAGCTTTAAGCAAGTATACAAACAACTCTGCAAAAGTGTCCTTCTCTTTGCAACTTTCAAGTATACAATACAGTGTTGTCAACTATGGTCACCAAGCTGTCCATTGCCCCAGAACTGCCAACTAGATAGGAATCACCTAGAGATTTTGTTAAAATGCAGATTGTGATACAGTAGATGCGAAGCAGGGGCTTGAGGTTCTGACTTTTTAGTGTGCTCTCAGGCGGTCCAGATCCTTCTGCTCTACTGACCATACCTAGAGTAGAAGGCGCCAGTACACTGCACACACACACACACACACACACACCCCTTCAGTTACTATAATGTGCTAAGTTGTATGAACAGAAAACAGGACAGTACAGTTCAGTTAAGCAAAAAGTCAACACCAATAATATAGAAATGTATGGAAAGATATATTTACTTATTTAAAATATACTATCTAAGTAGGTAGATATGTAAAATGAACTCCCATACCATGAATTCTCAAAAGAGCTATATTTTGGAAACCGTGTCAAGGGTCCACTTTACCCCCGAGAGTATGAGTGATTGACAGGAAAAACACTTCTTTTCCATGTTACATGATGCCCAACGGGACCTCCATGTGCACAGTTTGGATATTTGTCACTGTTATTGGCTACAGTTTAGTAAGATTCCTGAAGGGACAAGAGGGCATATTACTGAAAATTAATCACATTTGCAATAGATTAATAAAACTGGCTTAACTGAATCCGTAAAGAGACTCTCCCAACCAAAGTTGGAGAGAAAGCACAGGTTTTTAAAGGGACTGTGCATGTATATTTGATAATTCTATGAGCTCTTAAAGCCATGAAATTGTGACTGTTGTTATTCATTGAATGTACATTCTGAGAGCAATGCCACGTTTCAATGTAATTTTTGTGGCCTTTCTGCTAAACTTACCATTCCAGTCAGGCCAATTTTACATTTACTACAATCAAGATTCTATTCTCTTCCTTCCTTCACGTGAGCGCCTTTTAAGCTTGCTTGGCTCCCCACTCCAGTCTACATTTTGAGATCTGATCCCAAATTCTCCCTTTGATTTGCAAAATCACTTTCGAATTTTTTTCCCTCAATTAGAGAATCTTTCATTGCGCTCCTTTTTCAAATGTCCTTCCTTTATCCTTTAAGACTGTTTAGATATTGGAAAAAAGAGATTTCTCCTCCTTTTTAACTATTTTTTAAGACGAGCATACTTTATCATATTGATTACCAGGCCTAGGGACTTTTATTCTGAATAAACTATTACACTATCCAACTCGTGGAGTACTTCAGGTTGGGTTTTAGTGTTAGATTAGTTATAAATTCTTGACACTTGGGAAGGGCAAGCCAGATCCTCTCTCCATAAAAGATCGTAGGTAAGATGGTCCTCGTCTTTCCTGATGCATAATTTCGTGGTAGTGCCCTACCACTCATACTCTCAGTAGGTAAAGTGGACCCTTGATAGAGCTTGCAAGACAGAGGATTTTTGAGAATTAACTTTACCTAACTGCCTGCTTAGATAGTATATTTTAAATAGATCTTGAAATTCTTCATTTCCAGTAATGTGCTCTTTTGTCCCTTCAGGGCTTATAATGGATGCCTGCTAAACTGAAGCCAATAGCAGCCGGAAAAAGTATCCAAACTGTGAACACGGGGGTCTCACTGGGCTGCACAATAGAACACCATGCAGTCATGTAAATCATGTTATAGAAAAATAGTTTTTGACATGGGAAAATGAACACACTTTATTATGTGCAAAAGGCAGGTTACCAAATACAGTATATGTTCCGATTTTGATTCCAAGCATCATTTCAATTTTGTTTGAATTGTAATGTGAGTGCTGGAGCAGCTCCATAATTACAGGGCCGAGTACAAAATGAAACACAGAGCCCTGCAACCCCCGTGTGTGTGTGTGTTTGTGTTTGTGTGTGTGCACACATTTGCACGCTACTTAGACTATGATGATATACACCGAAATGCCCAGATGTTAATGGCTATATCAGAACGAGGGCATTATGGGTGATTTTAATTTTCTTCTTTGTTCTCTTCTGAGTTTATACTTCTTCAACAATAAAATCATATTAGTAAAGTGGTTAGGAAAAATACCAATAAATGCTATCATTAAAAGATGATACTTTTAGTTAAAGGCAGAGCGATGTTCTGGAAATAAAAATAGCTACTTCTTTTGTCTGCTTAAAAGGGGCTGGACAAGGTGCAAGCACTTTCTATGTCTTCTCCTCCATCCCCCAGCAGTGAGGTCATATTCCCCTCTCTTTTGTAGATTCTAAGATTCCCAAAGTAACTTGTTTAAGCACAAAGCGAGGATTCAGCCTTAACGGTAAAAGCATCCCCAACACAATATGAACGAGAAGCCGGGAAGCCTACATAAGACTAAAGTGAGTCATACTGTCTCTCGGCTTTTTTTAATCAATAAAATCAGCAGTATGGATAAAAACAATTGTCCTGCTTAATCAACAGTGTTGTCATGAGGATCAGAAAGCAATAAATAAGATGTGTTTTAATAACCATGAAGATGCTGTGTTCCTGTGTTTGTGTAGCCAAAACTGAGGGGCCTGTGCTCCAGCACAGGTGACAGGTAGGCTTGTGGCTTGGAAACATACACCCAGGAAAATGTTATGAATCCATGATGACTAACGTGTACAAACATCTGAAGTATGTTCCTCCCCTTTCCACCTTGTGACATCACTCTTACCCAGTAAATCAACAAAGAATGAAGCTGGAATTCCAAGCCAGGCAGTTTGACTCTGGGACGTGGCATCCAGTCATGAAACTACGTTTTGGTTCAAAAAAACAATGCTCTTCATAGCAGCTAACCCAATTATTTCAATCCAGGAATGCTTTACCAGGCAAAGAGCTACCTCACTAAGTCCTTAAGATTATGATAATTTTAATAAACCTTTGATTAGTAGCAGCTGGAAGTGAAAACATAAAACATTAATAAAAGAGTGTGCATGAATTTAAAATCTTTACACAAAATGGCCTCCTTAAATATGTCATGTCATTTTTGGACATGAGATTTGACAGGGCTGTAAGAAACAATATTTCCCATCACAACTGATGGCTACTAAACCTTCCTCACAAATGCAATGGCATCAAACAGACTTGGGTGTTATAAGGCCGTCCGAATAGCTGGTGCAGAAACTTTCTCTGATTGAAATGTCAGTCAACTTCCAACTTGGCTAATTAAATACTAATGAGGAGCTTGTTCAACGAATTATAAACATTGGCTGACATCCTACCCTGGCTAGTTGGTAACCACACAGCTGGCAGAGTGCAACCAAGACTTGATTGGACCACAGGTAGGTTTCCAAAACCTCTCCGTGTCTCCCCACCTCTACCAAAGCCACAGTCTCGGCCAAAAGTCTTGGACTGCAGCTCTTCTCCATGGGAGCCCCACATGTCTCTTTTACCTAAACTTCACCTTTTCCTCTTAATTTTGTTATTTAGAATATTTCTTTTTTGTCCCCACTTAATTGCATGCTATATGTCTTTTTCCTTCTCCACCTCCGAAGAAACATACCCACCTGCTTGGTTCTTTTGGTTTCAGAATTTCTCTGCCTTTTCTGACTGTCTCCTGTTCCTTCTGATTTGTTATTAGCTAACAAAGATGTTTTCCATCATCGCAGCCTCTTAGAAATAAAGCTACAATAAAATAAAAAGACTTTCCTAAAATGTTGTTTTCTTCATAGCCTTTCTAATTTAGAAGGCATGTTAAATGTGATAATTAGGCATAATAAAGTTATCAGAACTAAAAATAAAAGCCGGAAGTTTAAACAGTAATGAAATATTTCACGCATGCTCCACAGCTCTGCTCCATTATAGTTTGACATCTTAAGGAAAGACTCTAAGAAACTGAAAACTAAAAGTGGAACCCAAGAAGGAGGGTGTGGTTCTCCTCAAGGGATAAGGAGAAAGAGGGATGTCTGGATTTAGTGGACAACGTTCTGGGGGAATTCGGAGATTTTCTATGTCCTAAAAGAAGAGAAAAAAATAATAAAAAGAATTGGTGCACAGTCTTCTCTGGAGGCAAGGATAACTTCAGGTGAGGAAAAAGAGAAAGAGGTAAAACAAGAAAAGCTTATTCTGTATACAAATAGCTCAGACAACTCAATAACAAGAAAGCAAACACCCAATAAAAAAATGAGTAAAAGACCTAAATAGACATTTCTCCAAAGAAGACATACAGATGGCCAAGAGGCACAGGAAGAGATGCTCAGTGTCGCTACTTATCAGAGAAATACAAATCAAAACTACAATGAGGTATCACCTCACACCAGGCAGAATAGCATCCAAAAGTCCATAAACAATAAATGCTGGAGAGGGTGTGGAGAAAAGGGAACTCTCCTACACTGCTGGTGGGAATGTAGTTTGTTGCAGCCATGATGGAAAACAGTATGGAGATTACTCAAAAGACTAAAAATAGACCTACCATATGATCCAGCAATCCCACTCCTGGGCATATATCCAGAGGGAACCTTAATTCAAAAAGATACATGCACCCCATTGTTCATAGCAGCACTATATACAATAGCTATGACATGGAAATAACCTAAACGTCCATTGACAGATGACTGGATAAAGAAGATGTGGTTTAATTATACAATGGAATACTACTCAGTCATAAAAAAAGAATAAAAAAATGCCATTTGCAGCAACATGGATGGACCTGGAGATTCACATACATAGAAAACAAACTTATGGTTACCAGAGGGTAGGGGGTGGGAAGGGACAAATTGGGAGTTTGGGATTTGCAGATAGATACTAACTACTATATGTAAAATAGACAAACAACAAGGTCCTACAGTACAGCACAGGGGACTATATTCAACACCTCATAATAGCCTATAATGAAAAATAATATGAAAAGGGATATATAAGTATATGTATAACTGAATCACCATGTTGTACACCAGAAACTAACACAACATTGTAAATCAACTATACTTCAAATAAAAAAGGAAAAAGGGGAAAAAAGAAAAGCTTATTCTGATCACAGAAAACAATAAGCAGCTACTGAATAGATGATCTCCAGTAACAACTGAGCAGATCTAATTCAAGCATAACTTTTGAGCCCTAAGCAGAAGCAGCAACACGAACTGAAAAAAAAGAAAACCAGCAGGAGACAATTGATTCTGAGGTTTAACCTAACCTACCCTGAAGATCTAATTACTTTGAAGCCAGAGAACACATACACCAAAAAGCACCTAACAATGGACGGATACTAAGTGTAAGATTTCTACAGATACTCGGAGTGACAACTGCTCCGCCACTTACATAGGCAAGTAGAAGATCACATTGGAAAGGCAAGTAACGAAGGGTCAGATAAACGAGAATGAGTATCCAGTGCCCAGCCAGGACCGGATGGGGCGTCATTACTGATGTTTGAGAATGAGAAAGGAAGGATTTAAATTGTGCTTTATTTTCCGTTTTTTCCCCTTCCTGTTTTACATATCTTTTCATTTATCCCAGCAGTAGAAGCGACAGATGTCTAAGATGTTTCCAGTGTACCCTCATTTTTATGGACAATTGTACTTGCACAGCATTGTGAATAGCAACATCTGAGCAAGGCGGATCCCGTGTGGTAGTCCTCTGTGGCTGCATGAAGACACTGACGTGTTCACTCATCCCGATGCGGTTTGTTAAGGGCCCCGTGGCTTAGAGAAAACCCGATCGCCCTACGCCTGGCATACCTCATGAGATTCCTCCATTTCATTAGTGAGAATGGGGTGCAGCTTCGTAGAAATCTCCTTAAGAAAGACACTGCTCTTTCCAGTCATAGTTGGTCACTGGGCAGGAATGTGTGTCCACTGTGTGCCCAGCACAGTGTATAATGACCATAGATTATACTCTTTCAATTCGGATGAGAGAATTAAAATGAGAGAGAATACTTTAGCAGAAATATACATGTGGTAGTTCAGTGCAAGGGTAAAACTGCAAACTCACAGAGGGAGTCCACTCAAAATGTGATCATTTGTTTATGCAATTGTGTCTATATGCCATGCATTTGTTTCAAGGGTCTGATACTAACATGTTACAGGTTAGGGTATTTCGATATCCAATCATTCGACAGAAAAGTTACCTCCCTTATTATTTTCATATTGCCAGGTGGAGAAGTCGGCACTTACATACACCTATTTCAGTTTCTCAGGCTGCTAACGGTAGATTTTATAAGAACACTTCTTGTATTCAATAAGAAAACAGTCAACAAATATTTATTGAGAGCTTTCACCATGCCAAGAGGGGTAACAAAAACATTTGGGAATTCATGGTGTAATTGTTTCAAAGCAAAGACGTAAGGTATTTACCATCTTGTATAAGATTATGTTCAGGACACAATTAGAGAAAGACAAGAGGAGGTTGGCTCTATTTTCTGACAGAGGATGAAGAAAACTGACAGGGACTCTCCAGAGAGATGACAGGTAAAGGAAATGCCAGAATGATTACCAAGGGAATGGAAATCTCTAGACTTGAGGTTGATTGGAGACGAAAGGATATTATACATAACGTAATTAACTTAATGCATCCTTAATTAGGTTAAGGGAGTGTCTACATTTTAAAGGTTCAAAGACGTTTAGTCTTCTGCCAGAATTTCCTTGGAGAAAGAAATGCAGGTTTTCGTTTTTACACAAAATCGTGAGGAGTAACAGTCTTACCCACAATTCTGAAGGAAACAAAAAAAAAAATGACAGGATATTAAAGAATTTACTGTTATTGTATATCTTTAATTATCTCATGTTGAAACAGGTCTACAAGGTACTTCTTATTCATAAGGTTTCTTTCATTAACTCACATATTATTGAAACCATTCTTCGGTTTAAATACATTTTGGAGTTTATAAATAGCTCGATTTCTGCTATAAATTGAAAGTCTCCTGTCACTTATGTGAATTCCTTCAGAAAATAGGTTTTCTGTGAATCCCCCAAGTGCCCAGACTACTCTATCGGAGCTTCTAAGGCTCTGGACACTCACAGACTCCTGGTGGCAGCGTCACCAGAGACCCCGGGGTCAGCCCTCAGAGTTAACCATTACCAATCCCATGTTCAACTGATGTACAACCCTCATAAAAGAGAAAGTGGGTTTTTGCTGTGATCTCCATGTCAGGGATTTCAGCCTATATGCAACATGACAATTTTGAGTTCTGCCCTTTTTTAGTTGTCTAACCAGCGATGTGAACAGTCATTATACAGCTGTGCAAATTCAGGCAGACCTCGGAGATGCGGCAGATTTAGTTCCAGCCTACCACTGTAAAGCAAATACTGCAATAAAGCGAGTCACACAGTCTTTTTTTTGTTGTTTGTTCATTTCCCAGCACATATAAAAGTTATGTTTATTTTATATTGTAGTCTATTAAGTGTGGAAGAGCACTGTGTCTCAAAAACAATGTACAGACCTTAATTAAAAACACTTTATGCTAAAAAATGCTAACCAACACGAGAGCCTTCAGCGAATTGTGATCTTTTTGCTGGTCGACAGCCTTGCCTCCGTGTTGACAGCTGCTGACTGATCAGGGTGGTGGTTGCTGAAGGTAGGGGGTGGCTGTGGCAACTTCTTAAAATAAGACAACAAGAACGTTTGCCACGTTGATTGATTCTTCCTTTCATGAGCCATTTCTCTATAGCATGCAGTGCTGTTTGATAGCATTTTATGCACAGTAGAACTTTCAAAGTTGGAGTTAATTCCCTTAAACCCTGCTGCTGCTCTATCAGCTAAGTTGTTGTAGCATTCTAAATCCTTTGTTATTTCAATAATTTTCTCAGCACCTTCACCAGGAGCAGATTCCCTCTCAAGAAACGCCTTTCTTCGCCCGTCCATAAGAAGCAACTCCTCATCCCTTAAAGTTCTGTCATGAGACTGCAGCAATTCAGTCACATCTTCAGGCTCCACTTCCAATTCTAGTTCTCGTGAAATTTCCACCACACCTGCAGTTACTTCCCCACTGAAGTCTTGATCCCCTCAAAGTCATCCATGAGAGTTGGAATTAACTTCTTCTTAACTCCTGTGACTGTTGATATTTTGACCTCTTCCCATGAATCATGAATGTTCTTAATGTCACCTAGAGTGGTGAATACTTTCTAAAAGGTTTTCAAATTATTTTGCCCAGATCCATCAGAGGAATCACTATGCATGGCAGCTATAGCCTTAGGAAATGTATTTCTTAAATAATAAGAGCCAAAAGTCAAAATGACTCCTTGATCCACTAGTTTCAGGAAGGATGCTGCATTCGCAGACATGAAAACAACATTCATCTTGTGCAGCTCCATCGCAGCTCTTGGGTGACCAGGTGCATTTTCAATGAGCAGTAATACTTTGAGAGGAATCTTTTTCTCTGAGCAGGAGGTCTCAACAGTGGGCTTAAAATATTGAGTAAACCATGTTGTGAACAGATGTGCTGTCATCCAGGCTTTGTTGTTCCATCTATAGAGCACAGACAGAGTAGATTTAGCATCACTCTTAAGGGCCCTAGCATTTTCAGAATGGTAAGTGAGCAGTGGTTTCAACTGAAAGTCACCAGCTGCATTAGCTCCAAACAGGAGAGTCAGCCTGTCCTTTGAAGCTCTGAAGCGAGGCTTTGACTTCTCCTCTCTAGCTATGAACGTCCTAGACGGCATCTTCTTCCAATAGAAGGCTGCTTTGTCTACATTGAAAATCTGTTGTTTAGTTTAACCACCTTCATGAATTTTCTGAGCTGGATCTTCTGGAGAACTTGCCACAGCTTCTGCATCAGCACTGGTACTTTCACGTTACGGAGACGGCTTCTTTCCTTAAACCTCATCAACCAACCTCTCTACTGGCTTCAAACTTTCCTTCTGCAGCTTCCTCACCCCTCTCAGCCTTCACAGAATTGAAGAGAGTTAGGGTCTTGCTCTGGACTAGGCTGTGACTTAAGGAAAGGTTGTGGCTGGTTTGATCTTCTATCCAGACCACTCCAACCTTCTCCACGTCAGCAATAAGGCTGCTTCACTTTCTTATCATTCATGTGCTCACTGGAGTAGCACTTCTAATTTCCTTTTTCCAGCATTCACAACTTGGCTAATTGTTTGGTGCCAGAGACCTAGCTTTCAGCTATCTTGGCTTTTGACATGCCTTCCTCACTAAGCTTGATCATTTCTAGCTTTTGATTTAAAGCGAGAGACATGTGACTTTTTTCTTACTTGAACACTTAGAGGCCACTGTAGGATAATTTATTGGCCTCATTTCAATACGGTCACATCTCAGGTACTCAGGAGGCCGAAAGAGAGGGAGAGAGATGGAGGAAGGACCATTATGCGGAGCAGTCAGAGCACACACAGCATTTATCAATGAGGTTTACTGTGTTGTATGGGCCCGCTATTGGAACAATGACACCAATAGACGTGCTCAATGCAAGGTTGCCACAGACCTTCAATATGTAAAAATCACAATATCTGCAAAGCAGAATAAAGCGAGTGCAATAAAACAAGGTGTGCCTGCAGAACTTCTGTTAGTGGAAAAAGAGTTTGAAAACCAGATTCATCTTTACATGTTGTTTCCCTCCCTCTGACTTCCCGGCAGCCTCCCATCCTAGACTACTGCTCATTTTCCAATCACTCTTCAGTCAGTATTCGTAGGATTTGTTTTATATTTTCAGGTGATTGTTTACTAAGATTTTCCACCTTCCTAACATTTCTTCAACCAGCAATCTTAAAGCCATTCTTAAAAAAAATAACTTTTTATCTTTTCTTTGTACATTTTCAGTTTTACCCCTTCTTTAGCTCTTCTCTTTTTAAAGTTTAATTCTCATATTACTTCTTCCCATATTATCTTATTCTTGCCATTTAAATTGTAAACCTGTGACTCAAAAGTCAAGAGTCCACATGCTTGTAAATGCTCATGTTTGAATCGCCTATATTATCAAACCAAACATTTTTGTCTAAAGTTGATTCTGAGTTTTGTGTTTCCAATTCAAGGTATTGATTTCCACCAAATATAAACTTAAAACAGGGATTTCATGGAGAGAATGATTGCAAAATATTTTTGTTTACATGTCTAGGCCTCCCATAAGAACTGTACACTTCTGGGGGCAATTTTCCCATCACACCAGAACTCAGATCTCACATCCATTCAACAGCATTTGTATTGCTTACCTCATGTGCACTGACCACATCTCATGATTTTAGCACTGAAAGTACTGCATGCCCTCAGTCCCAGGAAGACAAGGACTGCGTACAGTTGGTGTACGGTTGAAAAGAGATGAAATGACAAGCAGCCAGCACGGCATCTGGCTCACAGTGTAAGTTCCAAACTGGTAGCTCCTCCTCTTCCTCTTCCACTCGGGCCTCTGGTCCTAGAAAGAATGCATTATTTTAAAATCAGGGAAAATGTAAAACTGAAAAAAAAATCTGAATGCCTTTGAGGAAGTCAGCAAATCCTAGTGTAAAAGTAAACATTTCCTCTTACTGATGGGCATTCAGTAGAATTAGTTCCCTCTGTTTGTCACATACCTCACCTTATGCTATTATAAAAAGTATCTGTGTCTCTTAGTCTGATTTGGTCACTGGCTGATAGTATTTTAATGTACATAATAAGACAAGAATTCACACACACACACACACACACACACACACACACAGAGCAATGCTTTATTTAAGAGAAAGTCAGCAGCTTGATACTGTGAAATGACAGCTCTGGGTTTTCATCTGTGTTCCACTAATGACAAGCTGAGTGACTCCGGGCAAGTCATCTCCACTCTGTGCCTCAGTTACTTCTTGGGGACAATAGTGATAATTATTATTGTCCTGACATCACAGTTGTTACTAGGGTCAAACTAGATGGTGCTTATAAAAGCCCCCTCTAGGCTAAAAAGCATAGTCAACATGAGTGCCAGAATTATAGGCTTTCCAAATACTGTGCCATTTGATGTGACAGAATTCTGATTCCTGGGCCTGATTTCTGGAAGCTAGTGTAGTATCAGCCACGCTTAACTCTTCACCTTGAGTTAGGAAGTCTTCCAAAAGAAATCATACCCTACTCAATGATTCTTAAGGGGTACAAACGTTCTCAAACATTCAGAGAGCATCGATACTCAATACCCAATGCTCAGTTCACCAGATTCTCCCAGATTATGAAACTCCCACAATCGGCCATCTTGTACGTCTTCCATTTGTTTTATAGCCTGGACAGCTTTTCACTATTTCAGGAAATATGCAAACATATAATCAGCAGAGTGGCAGTAAATTGGAACTCTCTGCTACAGCTGGGGTTTTATCCCCTCCCCTCCCTGAGGCCATGCAAGGTCATTGGGGTTTTTTCCTTGCCTGGAAAGTATAGTAAAATTATGGATGTATTTTCAGTGGTCCTTGAAAGGGATGTATGTAACTACCAATAAAAAGTTCAAAATTATGTCTCAGTCTTGGTTAATTACCTAATAAGTTAAGACATGGTTCTAGAAAAATACAAGAGGAGCAGGCCCAGCCTTAGCACTCCACTTCCTAATGCCATCCAGAGACATCAGAAAGCTTTAGTTACAACTCAAGTCAAGCAGACATCATGTTTTTTCAGGGGCTTTCATAACAGATGCCCATTCCAAGATAATTTCATCATTAATGCCTGACACAGTATCTGGCACTTAAACTGCAACATGGGGTCGTGAGAAGAACAGAGAACTGCAAAGGCAAAGAAAAATAAGATTTCTACTCCTGGATCTGTTCTAGAACTGTGTGACCTGGGGCATGGAGGCACTTGATAACTATTTGTTTTCTAATGAATGCATTATATAAAATACCAGAAATAGATGTCCCTGTGAATCATAAGGAAAAGCAAAGCCTAGCGCTTCTCAGTGCTCTCAAGTATGATGATACAAACATACACATAAAAAAAAAAAGGCAGAATGATCTTTCAGGCCGAGGGAACAACATGTGCAGATTCACTGAGACCTGGAATAGGACGGTATGTCCTCACTAGTTAGTACCCTGAATGCATAGCAGGGGCGGGGGGCGGTGTGATTGGAGAATTGGAGAAGGCAGAATGCACATGGGGGAGGTAGACTGTGGCTTCACTTTACACACTGTTTTAAGGGCTTCAGCTTTTATCCTATAGTTAGTGGGGAGCCAGGGCTGGGGGTAACAGAGAAAGATTCCAACAGTGAAAGCTAGTGTGCAGAAAAAAATTCTCTAGTAGCAACACAAAAGGTGGATTGGTCATGGCGGCCAGAGAGGGGATGGGGATGCAAAGTGGGGGTTGGCGGGATGGCAAAGAGAGACTGCAGGAGGGGAGATGGAAATCAGGTTAAGAAGTAGTTGCAGGGGAAGGGTATAGCTCAAGTAGTAGAGTGCATGCTTAGCATGCACAAAGTCCTGGGTTCAATTCCCCAGTACCCCCTCTAAAAAGAAATAAACCTAATTACCTCCTCCCTACAAAATAAAAATAAAATAAAATAAAGAAGTAGCTGCAATAAAGTTTAACCACTATATAAATAGATAAACAACAAATTTCTTCTGTTCAGCACAGGGAACTATATTCAATATCTTGTAATAACTTTTAATGAAAAAGAATATGAAAAGGAATATACGTATATATATGCATGACTGGGACATTTTGCTGTATACCAGAAATTGACACACTGTAACTGACTATATGTCAATTAAAAAAATAAGTACTTGCAATAGACAAGGCGAAAGATGTTTGTCTTGAATGATAACTCCTGTGACAAGATAAAGCTTGTTGACTTGTGAAATTTTATAGGCACCACCCTCTCCAAATAAAAAGAGAATCCTATATGTGCCCTCTTGGTTTCTTCTCACTCTCCCCTCCCCTACAGCCACTTGCTCTCCTCCTTTACCCTGCTGAAGCCTAAGGAGTCTTGCTTTCTTGAGGGGAGGACAAGTAGACCTGTATTATAGATAGACAGGTGACAAGTGGAATAAAGAGCAACTATTATTATTATTATTATTTTTTGGTTGGTTGGTTGGTTGGTTTTTAATCATGTTGAGTCGGGTTTGGAGTTGGACGGAGAAGTTGACAGTGGGAAAGACTCCAGGGCAGATAGAGTTGCAAGGGGATGAAGGAAGATAAGAAGGAGATTGTAAGGCACAGTCCCATGGCTTTTGAGTTAGACCTCACATTACCACTCTGCAAGAGAGACCAGTAAAGAATAAAATTATTTTAAAATCTCCTTTGGGCTGCTGAACGATGCTACTTGCAAGATGATGATGTGCATCAATGGAATAGAAAGGAGGCTCCCATTCATTGAATGCCTTGTATCTCCATTATATGACACACAGAATAGGTATTAGGCTCACATTTCACAGGTGAATCAACTGAGGAGCAAAAGTTCAGTAACTTTGCCAAGGCAACACAAGTCAGTGGTAGAGCTGGACTCTGGTCCCAGGGCTACACTCTTCTCACTGTGTTTCCCAGGCTGCCAAAGGTAGTTTTTATAAGATGATTTTACAAGTGATGAGTTAAGTAACTTATCACTCTCCTCTCCGCCATGTTGCCTTGCAAGCCTTGGGTAAGGCAGGCACAATAAGAATAGTGAGGAGGAAATAGATTTGGAAGACATTTGGAAGCAAAATAGAACTAGGTAATCCACGGCTTGTTGAAGGCGTCGGTGAAGAGTGGGAGATTTTTTTTGAGATAGACAGTACAGCTGTAATCAAGTGTTGAGAAGGAAATGGGAGGAACAGACTGGGATGTGACAGAGAAAATGCTAGTTTAAGCATGATGAATTGGAGGACTTTATTGGATATCCAGTTGGAAATTACCTGAAGGGACTTATAAGTGTGGAAACTGAATTTAAGGGAGGGTCAGGGTTGGAGATACTGATGGAGCATTTACATACAGGTGAGAATTATTTTCATTGGAGTGAATGAGACCACCTAGGAACAGTATTATAGTTGACCTTGACCCAGAGCACTCGATAAACCTCTGCATCATCCTACTGAACCTTCCAGCTACAGCTTTCACCTAACTCAGAATAATTATAAAAATATTTAATACAGAAAACATTTATTATTTCTGTGGTAGATATGAATGTTAGCACTGTTTCTTTAACTATTTTTTTTTTTTACTGAAGTATGTAGTCAGTTTACAACGTTGTGTCAGTTTCTGCTGTATAGCATAATAGTTCAGTCATACATACATATATTTGTTTTCATATTCTTTTTCATTATAGGTTACTACAAGATGTTGAATATAGTTCCCTGTGCTATACAGTACAAACTTGTTGTTTATCTATTTTATATATAGTAGTTAGTATCTGCAAATCTTGAAACTCCCAATTTATCCCTTCCCACCCCCGACCCCGCTGGTAACTATAAGTTTGTTTTCTATGTTTGTGACTCTGTTTCTGTTTTGAAAACAAGTTCATTTGTCCTTTTTTAGATTCCACATATAAGTGTTAGCACTGTTTTTAACATAAGTAAACTAGGGAACAGAGAGGGTAGCTAATATATGGCAATCCACAGAGCTACTCAGTAGCTGAAGTGAGAACTGAAATCAGGCAGTTTGCCTACAGAGGCTGTACTCTTAACCACTACAAGGCAGCACCTTCCAACCACCAACATACGTTGAAAATGAAATGAAATGGACTCATATGAATATCATTGTTATTTTCTCAGCAATTTGGAGAGCAAGTTAGGAAACTCCTGAGTTGCTCACTTTTTATTTTAGTCTCTGGCCATTCTTATCACATAAGCTGCAACACAACTTATTGGGAAGCCCAAATAAAGGATATGATAAATTGGGGTTAGAGACATTCTCCAAGGAGACTTAGTAACTAGAAATTTCATGGTGCGACAAAGACTAGGACCAGGCTATGTATCAAGTTATGTCTATATAGAGATACAGTTTTGCTATGTGGCTCTTAGATACTCCAGAGCAGTAGTTCTCAACCCTGGTAGAATCCCCCAGGGAAATTTTCAAAAATACTGATGCCCAGACCCCAGCACACTAATTATATCAAAATCTCTAAGTGCTGGGTATAGGCATAAGTATTTCCTAAAAGTCTCCAGGTGATTTTAAGGTGAAAGCAGAGGTGAGCATCGGTCACTGGGATAACCCCATGCCTTTGTTTGACCTGCTTTACGGATATTTACTGCAGAAACCCAAGCGATGTTACAGAAATCACATTCATAAAACTTCACTTGGCAGCCTTGATAGACCCCAGGAAAGAACAGTAGCAACTTTATTTGCCCTAGAAGAAAGAGAAACAAATAAACACAATATTTGATTCTAAAACATTAAATATTGCTACATGGTTTCATAAAAGAACCGTGTGCAGCTACAAAATTACCAACTATAAAATTAGACTCCTCAATCCTCAGAGCAAATGGAATCTTAGTCCCTAAGTGCAGCAGTGCTGGTCCATAATGACTGTTATTAGTTTCATCTTTATACTACGAAATATTTCACTTGCACTAGTTATTAGGTCTAAGCAATGCATTCTGTCTCCATAGCTCTTTTTAACTCCATGTGGTATTTATTTTATAGCCATCATCTGTGATATGACCGTGACAGGTGGTACTTATGGAAACATGATAAGCATGTTTGCCATCTCTGGGTCTAGTGACTGATTTCTTCAGAGGTATTTTTTGGAACTTAAATTCCTTTGGAATCACTGTAGAATTAGATTTGTTTCATTGCAAATAGAATAAGGATGCCTGTCTCAGTTTAAATCACTCCTCAAACCAGCAAAATCCTTTTCTTAAGTATGTAAATGTCCCAGGCTGTCAGGGGCACTTGGTCAGCCTAGCATCTTCCTCTGATAATCTCTCTCCCTCTTCATGCCTTTCTCCTAAGACCTGTAAAGCTCACTGGTGCCCTGAACTCTGTGTTCCTCTTCTGATCAATCTTGGGTAAGTCACATAACCTCTCTGAACCTCAGCTACTTGCTTCATAAAATGGGGTTAGTGGTGCCTAAATGGCATGGTTGTTGGGCAAATTAACAATAATGATTAAAAAGCACAGTGTCTAACTTAAAGTATGCAGTAATATAGACTATTTGTATTATTCATCAACTCCTTTATTCATTTATTCAACATTTATGGAGCACATTCTATGTGCCGGGCCAACCATTAACAAAAGACAAAAATCTCTCCTCATCATGGCACAAAAAATAAACAAAACATGTAAGTAAATATAGAGACGATGTTAGATGGTGATTAAATGTGATGGAGCAAAACAAATCAAGAAAAGGCAATGGAGAGTACCAAGGAGCAGGTGGGAAAGCAGTTTCAAGTTTAGGTAGGCTATCCAGGAAGGCTTGTTGATAATGTGACTCTTGAACAGAGACCTGAAAGGATTGAGGAGGGCGTGAGCCATGCTGTTAGTTAGAAGAAGAGCAATCCAGGCAGAGGAGCAGCAAGTACAGAAGCATGCCTTGCATTTTCAAGGAATCAGGGTGCCAGGCTAGCTGTTACACAAAAGCAGCCACAGACAATGCATAAACAAATGGGTGTGGCCATGTTCCAATTAAACTTGACTAGAGATGCTGAAATTTCAATTTCATGCAACTTTCCTATCATGAAGTTTTCTTTCTCTTTGTATTGTACTATTTTATCTTTTAGATATTAAAATCTGTAAAATAATATGTAAAATATGTTTTAAAAATCTTAGCTCATGGACCATACAAAAACAGGCTGGAATTGGCCCATGGGCCCCAGTTTGCTGACCCTGATCTAGAGGGTCTCGAAGACCATTGTGAAGCTTTCACTGACTGAGACAGGGAATCTTTGAAGTGTAGAGCAGCCAAGGGGCATGGCCTGATTTGCATATTAAAAGGCTCCCTTTGGCTGCGGTGTTGAATGGAGGCAAAGGTGGCAGGGATATTATTATACTAATTCAGGCAAAAGGTGATGGTGCTTTGTCTCAGGATGGTAGTGGGGGAAGTAGTGAGAAGTGGCCAGTTAGTGGATCTATTTGAAGATCTACCCTTAATATGTTAAGATTTTTGCATTTATGTGGATTGGCCTCTAACTATTTTTCATATTATTCTTGGCTTAATTTGTTGTTATAATGTTATTAATCTTGTGAAATGAATGTGTACGTGGGGTGTTTGTTATCTTTGTTTACATTTACTGAAGAATTTTGCAAATATTGGGCTTCTCTCTTCCTTGAATGACTGATAATCAATGGTAAAACCATCTGGGAGTGACGTAGGTTTTTTGTTTCTTTATATTGTTTTGTTTTTTGTGGAAAGGCTTTTACTTACAGATTCTATTTCCTTAATGTTTATGAGACAAATCAGGTTTTCCATTTCTTCTTGAGTAAATTTGATTTCCTTTTTTAGGAATTTGTTCATATGCCACAAATTTTCAAATATTTTGCCATAAAATTGTTCATTATATCTTCTCATCATTTTAATCTCTCTAGACTGTATCCATCACTACATCCCCTTTTTGATTCCCACCATGCTTTACTTGTGCTTTCTTTTTTCTTGTTCAATTTCACCAGAGGTTTATTGATTTTTGTCATCCTTTCATGAATTAAACATTTGCCTTTGTGGATCTGTTTTACTATGCAGAAGTTTCTACTTAAAGCATTCCTGTGTTAATCTTATTTCCTCCTTCTCCTTTTTGGGGTTTATTCTATTTTTCTTTTTCTAGCTTCTCGTTGAGGACTCTTGGCTCATTAATTTTAAGTGTGTACTTCTTACAGAAGTTTTAAGACCATACGTGTCCCTCTATGTAATGCTTGAACTGTGTCCAGTGAGTTTTGATATGTAAAAGTTTCCTCATTGTCCGTAGGCATTTTCTAATAAATACTATGATTTATTCTCTGACCCATGAACAGTATGTTTTAAAATGTCTAAGCCTATGGGACTTAATTAATCACCTACATTTTCAGTGCCTGGATGTGTAATCTATATGATCTCACTTCTTGAAAAATTTGTCTAACTTTTTAGACTTTGTCATCATCAATAACTGAACTGCCTCTAAAATCTCATTTTCAGTCACCCCATTCACTAACCATCTCCTACCTTTCCAACTTACTTATATTACTGCACCCATTCCAATGATTCCGTTACTACATAAAGACCTCTAATCCAATCACTCTACCACTTTTTAAACTGTCACCTCTCAATATTATCCATTCCCTTCTTACCCATAATGGCTTCCACAGCCTAGCACTGTGGCTTGTAACAAACTTACCTTTAACTCCCTTGTCCCTCTTCTGACAAAGCCAAACACTGCTCAGCCCCAAATCTCTGGAACTTTCATGTATGCTGCTAAATGTGACTGGAGAAAAATACCAATGACATTGACTCTTCTTACATGAAATTTAGGGTCACAAATCTCAAATGTGTATACAGTACTTCCCAAGAATAGAATTCCTCCCTATAAACTCTACTGTCCCCACTTCAATGGGTGATCAATCCTGGTACCTATGTAAAGTGACACTTAAGAGTTACTCCCTGTGCCCTCTTCTCTACTCAAGGACTTTTCTCTTGCAATTAACCCCAGTGTTCTGCACAATCAATATTACATCATATGCTAGATAATACCCTCAGCATGCAGACACAACATAATCATTCCCATCTTTAAAAAGCAAAAGCTGTCTTGGCCCCCCACATCCCTTTCCAGCTCCTGCCCAATTTGTCTGCTCCCTTTTAAACTATAACTTCTTAAAACTGTTGTCTTTTTCACCAGTCTTAATTGCTGACTTATCCTCTCTTAACCCTGCTCCTCCAAAAAAATCAGGCTTTTGTCCTCATCTAATATATCTCTCACCTTTGGTCATTGACTACAGTGGAGATACATGGATGTGGATTGTTAGTTGAAAAAAAAAGTATTAAGAATTTATTAACATCTTCACTGTAAAACATGCCATTTTGGTATAGAAGAACAATCTATTTCACTGCCTTTAATTGATTTAATTTAACATTTATTTCAAATACACTGGATCAAAATATGCCAGGAGGAAAATATGAGTGTACAGTGGTAAAAAACCCCTAATGACCTTTCTGATTGTCCTGATGCATAGATGCATATTCACAAATGATGTCAGTTTTAAAAATAATTGTGGTTTACTGCTTATCTTCACTAATGCTGTAGCATAAGATTTCTTCAAGGCTGTCCTCAGGAATTTATGTTAATATGTTTTACATGATCTTCTCTTTTAATGATTCCTAGTCTTATCCCCAAGTATTTATTCAGCTTGGAAGCATACCAGAGGTTGAAACTTTATTATTAGTAAAACGCCAGAAAATACTATGAAGCAGGCTCAAAGCCAAGCCTACTCCCAAAGTGGTCTGCAAAGTCTGTGGAAATCCTCCATTAAAATGATGCCTCTTAAATAAATACACTTCTAGTTCTCAAAACTGACTACAAACTTACAGTAATCAGGACCATGTGATACTGACCTAACGATAAACAACACATAGATCAATAGAACAGAATTGAGATTCCAGAAATAAACAAATATAGCCAGGGTCAATTGATTTTCAATAAGCATGCCAAGGCCATTCAGTGTGGGAAGGAATCATCTCTTCAACAAATGGTGCTGGGAGAACTGGATGTTCATGTGCACAAGAATAAACTTGGACCTCGATCTCACACCATATACAAACATCAACCCCAAATCCATTAAAGATTCACATGTAGGTGCTAAAATTATAAAACTCTTAGAAGAAAACATAGGAAGGAACCTTCATGACTTTGGGTTAGGCAAAAGTTCTTGTATACAACACCAAAAGCCCAATCCATACAATAAAAAATGGATAAATTAAACATTTCTACACTTAGACATTTTTAAGAGAATTAAGAAACTTCCTTAAAATTTTAAAGTTTTGTGCTTCAAAGGCATCATTAAGAAAACCAAAAGACAAACCATGTACTAGGAGAAAATATTTGCAGATCATATATGTGATAAGGATCTGGTACCCAGAATATATAAATAACTCTTTCAATTAAACAATAAGTTGACAACCCAATTTAAAAATGGGCAAAGGATCTGAATAGAACTTTCTCTAACAAGATATACAAATGATCATAAAGACATGAAAAGATGTTCAACACAACACAGTCATTAGCAGAATGTAAATCAAAACCATACGGAAATACTACTTCATACCTACTGAGATGGCCTTTTATTGCCAAATAGACTTCCAGCACTATATTGAATAGAAGGGTTGAGGGTGAGCATCTTTTCTTAGTTCAATGGAATATTATTCAGCCCTAAAAAGGGATGGATCTTGCAATATGTGACAACATGGATGAAATGGAGGACATTATGCTAAGTGAAATAAGTCAGTCACAGAAGGATAAATATTGCACAATTCCACTTATATGAGTTCTCTAAAAAAATCAAATGCAAAAGCATAAAATGGTGGTTTCCAGGGACTGGGGGAGAGGGAAATGAGGAGTTACCAATCAACAGGCATACATTTTTAGTTAAGAAAGATGAATAAATTCTAGAGATCTGCTTATACATGTATCTGCCTATAGATAAAAAGATTGTAATTTATACTTGAAAATCTGTTAAGAGGGTAGATCTCATGTTAAGTATTCGTAACACAATAAAAAAAAAAATCTGAAACACACACACACTCCAGAGGTCATCATTAGACTGCTCTTTTTGCCCTACATCCGAACCTGAATCTCAAATCTTGTCTTAGTTGAAGGGAAAAGCCTGGTGTAAGAAACACCTGTGAGTATCAGGAAAAAAGTATCCAAAGAGAACAAGAAAGCATTCTGCCATCAATGCCTAGAGAAGAGCTAATCCAATTGCCAGACATGGGAAAATAGAAAAAGAAGGTAGAGAAGACAGAGATGCCAGGGCCTCTGGAATTTGGGGGAGCTGGTCCTAGTCCCTCTCTGTTTCAACAACTTTATGAATATAAAAGGAAGAAAGCAAAGAAGGGAGATGATCTCATCCTTTTTACCTTACCCTTATCATGGAATCATAGGAAAAGATGTCAAATCCAAGTTCTCTAGGTCTTTGAACAAGGCATATTGACCCCACCCACCATCATCGGAACCACTTAGTAACTTTAAATTTGATGAATTTAGATCAACATGCCCCTTCCTTGAGGGTGGAAGTAGAGAATCTCTATATCCCTGGAACAATGGTCCCTAACCAGGGACACTTGTTAACTATGTAGACCCTAGATCAAGAACCTGACAGGGGTGGAGTCTAAGTATCTGCATTTTTTAATATACACTAATGATTCTGATAAAGCCATAGTCCAGGAAACCACACTTAGAAAAAAAATTAGATAGTATAACTGGGCAGGGAATGACCTGTTTGCAGATGAATTAAATCATTCCAAAATTGCACAAGTGAGGGCTTTTCGACTACATAGAAAATGTTTTATTTAGAAATGATGGACATGCAATTCACGTTAGACACAGAGGTGATAATGCACTGGGTTCAAAGCAATGAAATATAAAGACATTTATAGAGTTACAAAACAATCATTTTAATCTTTAAAGCTTGAGTTTAAAAATTCTGATACTTGTTCATTAAATTACGTATAATTCACTGTGTAGGATAGTATAGAAACGTACAGATCTCCCACTCCCTCAGTAAACTCAGGAAATTCAGCATCAGTTCTACGGATCAGCTCTGATAAATGTAGGAAAGCGAAGAGATGTTCTGACCCTGAAATGTCTTGCTGTTCTTGTTCAGTCCTTCCCTCAGTGACTCCCTTTATTGAATTAAAACCATAGTTGCCATTAGTGTTTCAGGATATTTTCTAGTACGTTGAGATCTTATTATCCTGCCAGTTTGAAGGCTACTCCTGCTTCTATTATAACACTAGAATCATTTTCTCATGCTCACCATAGTCCATTAGTTGGTTTTTAGCTTTTGCTCTTAGTGTTTCTATATTTCTAATTAGTTCTTAATGGTTTAAGACCTTATTAATTTAGTTTTACAAACATATTACTTCAAGTTGTGCTATTTCTGAATAGTCTTAGTTCATAAAAAGAGCCCATATGCATCAGACTAATTATCATCCTCAAAGAACAAATGACCCGCATTTGAGCAATGTTTTCTTCAGGGAGCGAAGAAACTGTTGTATCAACGGCAAAGTGATGTCTTGACCATGTGGAGGACAGGTGTTCTCTCAGACCATGTCTCTATAAATTATTGGTGTTCTGTGACCTGAAACCGCAGCTTATTCATTTCAATGAAATAATGGTGACCATGATAATTTGCAGAAATTTTATTAGCTGTAGTTTTCTCATTTATATGGTTTTAGCAAAATCATAGTTATTCTTTCCATTATGAAAGTTATACACACTTATTATGAAGAACTTGGAAAACTCAAAAAGTTGCAATGGCAAAATTCAAAACTGAAAATCACTCTTCCTTTTACAAGCCTTGCTGCTGTTGTGACAACCACTGTTAATATATTTGTGCTCATCTTTACAGTTCTTTTTCTACCCATATGTATAAGCTTTAAAACATGGGATTACATTCAATAGATTGGTATATATCTTACTCTCCATTTAATATTGCAAGAGAATTTTAATTTTTCATTATCTTTTTTTAAACTCAGGGTAAAAGACTTGAGTTAATCATATTCCTCAGTTCACTGAATATTTTCATCATTTTGGTCAGTTCAAGGCTCATGTGTTATTTTATTTTATTTTTATTTTTTCTGTTGTATTTATTAACAGCTACTGTCTTTTCCATTGGATATATATCTGTTCTCAGAAAATATATAGTATGGTTGTATGTGTATATGTGGCTTTGATTCATATAACTTGCCTTATAATATAGAACTCATTTAGTCTCTTTTTATTTCACTCAGTGATAAATTTTAAAGATGTATCTGTGTTGCCATATATAAACCTAAATCATTGCTTCTAATATCTGCAGAGCATTTTTTGGCATGCATCCACTGCATTATATTCACTCATTCCCCTAGTGATGGATATCTAGCCTACAGCTTCTTGCTACCATCCAAAAGCTTGTAATTGGACTCATAAGAGAGGTTCTCTGAGGCAAACACCTGGAAGATGTGTGGGCAAACAGGCCCAAACATTTGTTAATTTCACTGATTTTCTCTCTAGAATGGCTGTACCGGGTGATATCCTCACCAGCAGTTTATGTCACTTCCTTTTTCCCCACATCCTTATCAACATTTGATACTCCCTGGATCTCTAAATTTTGCAAATCTGATAGATATAAAGCAATATCTGCTTGTTATTTTAATTTCCACATGTCTGATTGCTAGTTAGGTTGAGCATCAGTTTGCTAATTGAGAGCTAATCCCCAGCAGGAGGGGCTTCATAGCTAAGTCCCTATATGATTCAGTGGGGCCAAATTAACCAACACCACTAGAAAACGAATCAAAAATATCCTCCAGAAATTTTTCAGCATTATAGTAGATGTCCTATGCAGTGAAATAAGGAAAGAAAAATAAATGCAAGACATACAGATTGGAAAGGAAGAGGTAACACTGGACTGATTCATGATGACATCAGTGTAGAATATTATAAGGAATCTACAAAAAAGCTACCAGAAATAGTAAGGAAATATAAAAGGTTTCAGGATACAAGACTAATGCAAAAAGTAAATTGTATTTCTGTGTTAAAAAAATAGATGACTAGAAAATTGAAATTTATGAAGTAATATTTATAATGGCAACAAAAAGCAAGATATATTAATAAAATATATATAATACTGGTGCCTTGAGAACTACAAAACATTGATAAGAGAAATGTTAAAGACAAAAAATTTTGGAGATATGCCATATTCATGGGTCAGAAGGCCTAACTGTTAACATTTAACTTAACCCCAAATTGGTCTCTCAATTCAACACAACCTCAATCAAAATGCATGGAATAGTTTGTATAAATTGATAAGCCAATTCTGAAATTTGTACTCAGACACAAAGGACCAAAAATAGCCAAAATAATTTTGAAAAAGAACCATTTTGGAACCATAAAGCTATGGTAATCAAGACAGTATAGTATTGGTGAAAGGGACTGAGATATAAACCAATGAAACAGACTAGAGATTCCAGAAATAAACCCAGACATATTGATTTTTGACAAAAGTGCCAAGTTAACTCAATGAGGAAAAACAGTCTTTCTGACAAAAGGTGCTGAAACAATAGGAAAAAAAATTAACTTTGACCCTTATCTCACAATATGCACAATTTTTTGAAACAGATGACAGGCCTAAAAGTAAAAGCCAAAGCAAAAATTTCTTGAAGAATTCTTAGAAGAAAATCTTCATAACCTTGGCTAGGTGTATTCCTTAGATAGAACACAACAAACACAGAGCAAAGAAAAAGAAAAAAATGGACAGATTGGACTTTATCAATATAAAATCTTCTGGTATTGAAAAGACACTGTTAAGAAAGTGAAAAGGCAAATCACACACTGGGAGAAAATATTCACAGTATATATTTCTGAGAAAGAATTAGTATCCACAATTCATAAAGAAGCTCTATAAATCAGTAATAAGAAGACAAACAACCTAATAAAAAATGGGCAAACTATTTGAATGTGTACCTCAAAGAAGAAGCTGTATGAATGACCAACAAGCACATGAAAAGATGTTCAACAGCATGAGGGAAATTCAAATTAAACCCACAATGAGATACTTCTACACACATACTAGAATAGTTAAAATTTGAAAAGGCTGACAACTCCAAATGTTGGTGAGAATGTGGCTTAACTGGAACTCATTGTGGGAAAAGAAAACAGTTTGGCAGTTTCATATAAAGTTAACCATACACTTATTATACAGCCTAATAATTTAATGCCTGGATATTGACCCAAGAAAAAGGGAAATACATGTCCAAAGACTTGTTCATGAATATTCACAGCAGTTTTATTCACGATAGCTGAAAAATGGAAACAAACCAAATGCCCACCAACAGATAAGTAAATCAATTGTGGCGCATACATACAATGGAAAATACTCAAAAACAAAAAGAAATGAACCAGTAATACTTGCAACAACCTGGCTGAATCTCAAAAGAATTTGGATAAATTAAATAAGCTAGAAAAAATTGTCTACCATATGATTCCATTTTTATGAAATCCATAAAGAGTTTAAACTATCATGAGAGAAAGCAAATAAGTGGTTGCCTGGGGCTGGAGGTGAGGGAAGTGCATTGTCTTGCAAAAGAGCACCAAGGAATTTTTCATTTAATGATATGGTATTCTTTGTCTAAATGATGGTGGTGGTTACCCAAGTATATAAATTATACCTCAATAAAACTGACAAAAATAGACTGTGGATTGACTTGACAATAAAGAACACAATAAAAGATAAAACATCACCACTACAAGATTGAGTTGGGAAAAAGATATCTTATGAACAGCCCAAAAGTCCAGGATTATTTAAACTATTTTACTGGACTGAAGAATGAAGCAAACTAGACATTTTATAAACATTCAGTTTTGAGGAAAAAATCATAATTACAAAGCAAGTTGAAAATTGTGTATGTGTGTGCACACACATATATGCATACTTGTGTGTGTTTCCCGGAGTCGAGTGAGTTGTAAATTAGCAATGTGGTTATTCAATTAGCAAAAGGGGGTTTCAGTGATTATACTGTAATCTAGGGGAAAGAAATATGAAGACAGCTACATAGATGAATAATACTTGAGACTTCTTGATAAGGAATGGTGAAATATATGCATATTAGAAATAACACAGAGAGAAAAACACATTCTAATGTCCTTGAAAGCAAAATAACTAGGCTTGATCCTTGCAACAGTGCAATTTTTCTATATAATTCAAGAGAGCAAAAATATGATTCATGTCTGAGACTGAAAAGTTCAAACATGGCATCTGTCATCAGTGATGCCAAATAGTGTATAAATATGCTACTGAGGGGGTAACCCACAAATGTCTCTATGTTTAACAATTCTATTTTTTTGTTAAGGGATTTTAGATAAGATCCTCAAATAAGCTTTTTGTGAAAAAAAAATATGATCATTTAGTAAAGGGAGGGAAAGAGTCCTGCCACCTGTGACCAGAAAAATACATTATGAAAATTCTCTCCTCAAAGATAGAACATCTTTTGAGTATCAAAATACACACACACTTATGCACACACACGCATGCTCACGCGCACACACACACACACACACACACAGGCTGTTAATGTATATAACACACTTTATACTCAGGATGCCTTTGTAAATGGCATACCATGAAAACTATGGTCATGGCTATATCTCTCATTTCAATGAAACTTCCTTATTTTAATGCGCTCTTTGTTGGCTTGCTGTTTTATGCTTTTCATTTTGGTATCATTTTTCTTTTACTGTTTTGCTTGGCTCCCTCTTCTCTTGTCCAATCTCTACTACCCCTAGGAACTCAGATTGAAAACCTAGCACATATTCTCCTACGTTTTTCTCCAAGTCCGCATGATCATATACAAAACTATCTTTGCTAATCATACAGAGAGGTAGTTTTTATCACCATCTTATAAAAATTGATTATACATAACTTGGGGATATTTTTCACTTAAAGGGACATGGAATCTTCCCAGTTCACCACCCAATAAAGCTCTAATTTGTTCATTTTGATGGTTTTATAATAATCCACAGGGTAAATGACCCATAATCTAGTTAACCATTTTTGTATTGCTTATTGTGTTTCCTAAACACACACACACATACATCCTTAAAAACGGGGGCTTTTCTATCTGTGGGGTAGAATCATCATGAGTGGAATTGATAATTGGAGGGGAATATAAAAACAAACAGAAACACACACACACATATACAGAAAGAAAATAAATGAACAAACAAAACCAAACAAAACAAACACATAGATACAGAGAACATAGAAGTGGTTCCCAGAGGGGAAGAGGCAGAGGGGAGAGTGAAATGGGTAAAGGGGATCAACTGTAGGGTGATGGATGGGAACTCAGTTTTTGGTGGTGAGCATGCTGTAGTATAGACAGAAGTAGAGATATAATGTTGTACACATGAAACTTATATAACGTTAGAAACCAGTGTTACCTCAATAAAATAAAAATTTTAAAAATTTTAATAGACATGAAATTTCTTTCCCCAAAGGCTGTAATAATCCACAGTTTAACAGCAATGCCCCACCTATTTTTTGACTTTTTATGGTCAGCCTAGGAACTGTCATGGCGCCTGTGGATGTGCCATGAGGCTCAAGGTCTACTGGAAGTCGAAACTTCCACCATCTTGGTCCTAACCACTTTGTCCTGTCCTCAATTGCTGTGTCATTCCTTTAATGGTGGTGCCCCAACCCCTTCCTTCCTGCCTCAGATGAAGCACACTAATGGGGTGGCAAGTGACATCAACCTTCTCCAGGCATTTCATAGAGCTCTGTGGTACATACCCCCAAATCCCTCTACATTATGAGCTTAATCTCAAGCCTTTCGTACTTGTCCTCAGGATCTTTCCCAGTCCCAGGAGAAGAAAGCTCTGCGTTAGTTATCTCTTCCCATAATACTCAAAACCTTCATTTGGCCCCAGAGGCCAATATTGACTTAGGAGAGGCAGATACAGTCACCTGCCCCTTTCCTCTCCAGCATTTTCTAGTTCTGCTTTCCATATGACTAGACAATATTTTAAAAAATAATAACCAATGTAATATCTTGGTTTTCCCAAGAAATTGAGCCTTAGTCTCATGGATTTTCTTCTCTCAAGTGTGATACACAGGCATCTCAGTGCTTTTTATACACCCCAACAAGGGAAGAATGAAGAGGACAGAGGGACTCAAGGATAAGGTAATGGTGGTAAGGAACAGTGGGTATGACCCTGGTGACCTGCATGCCCACTTTAACTCCTTTAGGATGGACTGATGAATCAAATATCAGGGTGAGCAAATGAAATAGAACATAAAATGAATCTCTCCAACACCTTGACACATATAACCTCCTTTACAATTCAGGCACAACCCCAAGGAAAGGAAGGAACCCTGAATTGACTCACAGTAATTTTTGTTACTGTGGAGACTGGAATTTTAAAACAAAAATTAGGGTTTTTTAGAAAATGAAGTTAAATTTATATGCCTTGTTTGTAGACTAAAATAAATTTGCATCTAGAATGTCATACTTTGACTTCCTATAACTACATCTACACCTTGCAGGTTGTCAGCTATTACTTAGATTTATATGGTGACATGTTTGGCTCCTCAACTTCCTAATCCTTATCCATGTATGTGGCCATTTTTCATAGCATCTACACACTATATGCAGCTTTCTTGTATGTTCTCTTTCCAGTGCATTCACTCCATGTTTCATTAAATTATTCAGGAAATTTTCCTCCAGGATACAACTCTTATCTGAACCCAATCAACCATTCTAGGTATGTGTAACCTTGAAAGAGGTAATATAAAAATCATGAAAAATAGTGCAAATCTGCTAGATAGAGAAAATCTGATAATCAGTAGCAGGCGTGTTTAAAGGGCATTCAGAGAATCTGGTTATATATCACTAACTGCATGGAAAAGTCAGTGGAAAGAAAGGAAGCTTCTAACTATTATCTAGTATTTCCTTTTGTTAAGGATAGGACTCGGAAAAAAATATCAAGTCTGTCAAATCTAGGGAAAGTCATTAGTCACTTGTAACGGTACTGATTTTCCTGTCCCCCAAACTCCCAAGTTTCATCTCTAAAACCTCTACTGTGTATTTTTTCACATCCCTTAAACTCATTAAATTGGTGGATTCCCCCATCTCAGGCCACACGTATTTCCGATGGACATAGTTATTATAAGATAGTATCTGCTACATCAATGCCCTCAGAGAGAGATTTCAATACAGCATAAACTGAGATGAAAACACAACTAAAGTACAAATTAAATAATATGTGACATGTTAAGGTTAATTGAAAACAGTAGGGAGGGGACAGAATCACTTTATCATGTGTAATGATGAAAAGTCACTCAAGATATCATAGAAGCAAATAATTTTCATCAAATGATCCCTGTGTTTTTTAAACAAAGGACTTGAAAGTTTATATTTCTCTATTACCAAAATTAAGCTTAATCAAATTTCTTGGGGGGAAAAAAGAAATAAGAAATAACTGGATTATTCATTCTCAGAAATGTTAGATTCACCCATACATACCCACGTATAGTATTTTCTTCATTTTTACAAATGAAATATCGCAAGTAGAATTCTGTATTTCGGAAAGTAGCAAAACTTTCACATAAATCCTGATTCACACTCCCACTGGTCTCCTATCACAACCATAATTAACAGATATTATGCATCTGGCACGTGTAACCTGCAGATGTTAATGCTTTACACTAACGATGTCAGCAATTTTCCCGTTAATTTGTATTTTACTACCGCAGTTAAATGCCCTAAATATCTGCAGCACTTCTGCACGAGTTTTGTTCTGCATATTAACATGTAGCAGGCAGGAAGAGAAGGCTGCCTGCTTGCAATGGACTCGGTAAATAACTAGATAAGTTCACAACAGAGGGACACCGGCCTGGAGCATCACCCAGAAGAATAGATCAGCCCCGAGCACCGCAACCTTCACAGGAGGGTGTAGACGTTGTATTGTGCAAGTCCATCTCAAACAGAAGGAATATTGTATGTTTCTGTTTTTTACCAAACATATCTGTGTGTCTTTGAAAAGCCTCAGAACATAAAAATAACACTTAGCATTCATGCACAGCCATTTCCCCCACAAGCTCTGATTGTATTTTCTCAAGAACTTGGACAAATGCTTTTGTTATGACACCTTTGCTAAGCAGCAATGAATTCCAGCATTTTAATGGGAGGAAACTGCCACATAACATTACAGTACAGGGACTCCAATACCATTTTGCTTGCCACCTTGGGAATGAGCAATGCTTTGGCTGTGCGGATGTATATGCAGAATCTTTTTTTTTTTTTTAAGAAAAGGCTTTGAAATTGGTTAGACAACTGGTTATTCTGAAAACAAGTAAAATCCCAGCAGCGCCCTTCTAGCTAGATTTTGTGACATCATGGGGCACTTTATAACTTTGCATTAGGGTTCTTGGCAGACTGTAGTCCAGAAGTCAACCACACTCAAGTCCTTCCAAGGAAATACAGTCAGATACAAAGGTTGGACATCCATAATAATAATGAACTGGCCAGGGGCCATAACGCAGGGTCACCTTACACTGAGTAGCCAAATGATGTTTGTAGATCTCAGCCGTATGCCTTTATTGTGCCAAACAATCAGAGCATATGTAATGTCCCTGTCTAATTAATAGTTATCCTAAATTCCGCACATCTAGTAAAAATGTGTCAAGGACATTTGAGAAAATTTCCCAATATAGATTCAGATTTGTGGATGGTGCTTTTCCCCCTCTATTTTCAGTGTTCCTCCTTACCTTTCCACAACAAATTGATTTATGGCTCAATTCAGAGAAGCATTATGCTCAGAAAATAGCCATTATTTCTCTGCACAAAAGTGAGAACCACCTTACAGGAACCACCTCCAGTTACAGAAGCCCACTATCTCCAGCCTTGGTTTGCTTTGGTGGAACTTGATTACTGGGTGGCTGAAAATAGTAAATGGTCAGAGGCAGAGATTACCGAGGCAGCATGGAAGGCAATGTAGCTATCAAAAAGAGGGAAGTTAAGACGAAAGGGAAGCCAACTACACACAGAGGACTCAATTATAGTGCCTGGCATAAGGTAGGCAGCTGAGAAGTAGTGATTAAATAAGGAAGAAAAGCAGGGAGAAAATGAGTGATGTTCCTTGTTCCCAACGAGTAATGCCCTCAACTTAGATTAGTGTGCAGTGTAAAGCAGGAAATACTGGCAGACTCTGCCACAGATATTTGCATGTTAAATTGCATGACATTGACAAGGGACTCTTAAACTTTGAGCCTGTTTCTTCACCTGTAAAATGGAGTGGGATAATCACCTAGCTCCCCTGCTCCCCTGTGTTCGTGTGTGTGCAGACGGGTCTGCACAGGTGTGCACGCAGACAGGTAAGGACACGATGCCATCACGTTTGTACCTGCCCTGTAAACTATGTGATATGAAATGCAACATTTCTTTTGTATTTTGAACATTTTTTTTTTCTTTTAGGGTTGATTTAGATCAAGTCTCACTCACGCCACTTCTTTCTGGTTCATAGAGTTTACGGCAATACCTGGCGCTAAGAAATCCTGCCTTCTTATATCAAGAGGTTAAGATGAGTAAGAAATATGTCAAACTGAAATACTTTTCCACATTTAGAGTGGGGTGATAAGGTTAAAAATATAATTCATAGATTAATTGGATCAGGTGAGTCAATAAAATGCCTTGCATTATACAGTAAGCTTTAGCAAGACAAAGGAAAAGTCTAAATCTGTGCCAGCCTGGAGTATTATCAGGTGCATTAGGATCATGCCCTAAGAAATCAATTATTTTCTAACAGCCTTGAAATATGGGTCTTTGCCCTTTTAAGCTCTTGTTAAGGAGGTGATGCGGGGAGCTGGTGAGTAGAACAGAATTCTTAGTACACTTGCAAAAAAAAAAAAAGAAAAGAGGAGAGCGAACACTCAGTAATACCTGCAAGCTCAAAGGCATGTGCTAAGAATCACTGCAAATGGATTTTAACCTTTTTTTTCTGAATTTGAAGAAAAAATTTAAATGAGCATGTTTACTTTGAAATACTATGATGATTTTATAAAAATGAAACAATGGGTAATTGTCCAAACTGAGACAATTGCCCATTTTTAAAAATTAAGACTTCACCGTTAGACTCACAGACGTAGAAAACAAACTTGTGGTTACCAGGAGAGAAAAAGAGGGGGTGAGGAGGGATAAATTGGGATCTGGGGATTTGCAGACACTGCTATATATAAACTAGATAAACATCAAGGTCCTACTGTAGAGCACAGGGAACTATATTCAATATCTTGTAATAGCCTATAATGAAAAATAATGAAAAAGAATTTGAAAAGGAACATACAAATGTATATATGTATAGCTGAATCACTAGGCTGTATACCAGAAACACACAGCATTGTAAATCAACTCTACTTCAATTTAAAAAAGAACTCACTGTTAGATATCACTTGCGAAAGAGAAGCACTAAGTATAAACAACTGGTCATTTATATGTATATGTTGTTTCAATGTAAAAATATTTTTCTAGTAAAATTCTACTGTATCTAAGTTTTCAAATCTATTGACAGGTTGCTATTTTGAATATTCTCTTATAATTTCATTCTCTACACTATTTATTGATATAGCCCCTTCTAAATTCTAAATACTTTAAAAAAATCTTTGTGAACTCTATTATTTGCTCCCTTGAGCAATCATTTCAGACGTTTGCCTGTTTTCAGAAGAATAACTTTTGAGTTTGCTTATTTACTAATCTAATCAGAAAATTATTTTTTATTTAATTAATTTCTGTTTGTAATCTTCCCTTCCTTCTGTTTTCTTTACTTTTACTTTATTCTTCTATATTTGGGAGTTGAACACAGTACATTAATTTTCAGCCTTATTTTATGTATAACAATTTATGGCTAAAAATTTCCATCAATGTACAAATTTAGCTGCATTGTTCATTTTTGAAATGATATGTGCTTGTCACTTAATCATCACTAATTCATAATTTCCATTAGGTTTTTACATTGACTCATGAGTTATTGAAAAGTACAAATTTTATTATCAAATATATGAGAAAGTAGTGATGTTAGCTCACTTATTGCTATTTATTTTGTTTTATTTAATTTTATTGTAATCACAAAATTTGATCTACATGATACAAATTCTTTAGTAAGTGTTTGGACTTCTTTTACAGTCTAGTCCAAGGTAAATTTGGGGGTAAATATTCCATGTGTGCTTGAAAAAGATGCATTCTCTATTTGTTGGTTGAAATGCTCTATTTTGTCCACTAATCAAAGTTGTTATCGAGTTGATTAAATTTTCTGTATTCATATTATTTTTCCATTGTATTCATTGATGTTCTGTTTGTTCTTTTTCAAAAAATTACTCCCCAGTTCATTCATTGTGACTTTCAGATTTTAGTTTACCTTCTCATCATTTTAAACATAGTTACTCCATGGTCTTTTCCAGGTCATTCTGTTATATGCATTTTCTTGGTCTGCTAAATCTGTAGTTTTTTAATATCAGCTGGCACTTGCTCATGGTGACAGGTTTCATCATGTGCTTTGTATTTCTTTTCTATGTGTCTAGTCCCCAGTTTAAAGTTGCTTTATTTGTTTTTGTTTTCCTCATTGAGTCTTAAATGCCTTAGGCTGCAAAAATGCCCTTGCAAAGTGGTTTTGTATTTCCTTTTAGGGAGGTCCCGTAGAGATTTTAGTGGCCCTTGTCCCATTTTTACTTTATTCCGAGAACTTGTCGGATTTAACATACAAGCAGGCATTATAAAATTGGAAACCACGCCTATGCATGGCACAAGTCTGAGATTTCTCATGGGTGACTTTTCTATTTCTTTCCACACAATATGAGCAAGCAGACAGAAGTTGAATTTACTTGCCGTTTTCAAGGCCAGTTGGTGAAATTTTTCCAGTTCCCTTTTTAAAACTTTTTATTAAAGCATAATATTCATATAGAAAAGAACTCTTATAACTACGCAGTTTGAAGAAGTTTTATAAATTTTCATTTGTGTAATCAGTATTCTAATAATAATAATAACAGAATGGAATATTACATAATCCCAAAGACCCCCTCCATGTCCCTTTCCATTCACTATTTCCCACCAAGGTTAACCATTATCCTGACTCCTAATGTCAGAAATTAATTTGTCTGTTTTTGAACTTCATATCAATGGAGTCATATAGCATATACTCCTTTGTGACTGACTTGTTTTCTCTCGACGTTACGTTTGTGAGATTCCTCTGCATTGTCGCATGTAGTTAGATTTCATCAGCTCTCATTGCTTCAGTGTATTCCACTGTGTGACTATAGGACAGTTTATCCATTCTACTTTTGAAGGTCATTAGGGCACTTTCTAGTCTGGAGCCTGTCCTTTCCTAAACATGCTAGCTCCATATTAAGGGATAGGTTAGTTCTCCTGGGGTCTCACTTCCAGCCACCTTGCCCCCTCTACCCTGATGCAGGAAGCCCTGTCCCTATGGGACACCGTGACACAGCAGATCATAGTCACTGCTGAGGCCTTAATTTTTCTCATTATTTCTGGTAAGCTAGTTTCAGGTCAGTTTTCTCTCTCTCTCTCCATATATATATATATATATATATATATATATATGTATAAAATAAAACACAGTTCAAAGTTATATATGTTTGTGTATATGTGTGTGTGTATATATATGTGTGTGTGTGTGTATGTGTGTGTACACACACACACAGGTAACTTCTGAACTGTATTTTATCCAAAATATGTACCTGCTTGCCAAGGGCTATGGGCCTGTCCACATTTGCTTAGTCCCCCTCGGGCCCCATTTATTTCCAGGACACCACGCTGCCTGAGGCCCTCCCTGACTCTTCCCTGACCAGGTAAACATGCTTTCTCTCACCCCACCCCCACCCCCTGTGCTGTCATAGTGGCGCAAAACTTCTATTACAGCCATCATCCCACCCCTGAACTTATCCCTGTATGTGCTTTTTTCTCACTGGATTGTGGATTTCTTAAAGACACAAGCTGTCAATTCTTCCCCCCAGCATTTACAAGAGTGGGGTCTGAGAATTGGAGCCAGACTGATGCACAAACTGAAAAGACAGTTATCTTCCAAATTTTGCCTTTATCCTGCTTTTTTTTCCAACTTTCTTGGGGAAATTTTTGGAGAGTATTCTAACAAAACAAAGAAAAGAAAGTCGGAACACCCATGGGTACACATCTAGATACACCTGTTATAAACGTGTATGCAAATATGCCTTCACTTGACATGTATCTCAAAAGAGAAAATCTGACAATTTGCCTAAGACTCTCATATCAATATGCTATTGTTGAGCCTGAACACTGCCTTAAGTATAGCCAGGCAGTGAAGTAGAAACTCCAGCAATTAATTGTTGAATTTGATAAATAAGTTCATCCAAGTGGCTCATATATGTCAACATTTCTGCTTCCACTTTGAAAGCAATGATCACTTCAGTTCTCCACTTGTGTAGACAAGCCTTAGAAGGAAAACAAGGAATCCTGTTGGCATAACAGGAAGAGTTCTCTAAATGAGATGCTTCCTACAGCAGCATCCTTTTATATTCCCTGCAATAAAATCTTAGGGCCAGTGGAGCCATGCGGTTACTTAGCAACTACTGTGTTGATTCTCGACAACCAGGTATTATGTAAAAGAAATAAAATCAGGAATTCTGTGTACATCAGAACAAATCAAACCCCACATTCCACGAGTGCTAGAAAGCTACCGCACATAAACTACACCTCCCCTCCAAAAATACCATAAACCCCCATGCAAATAGTAGCTCTGCACCTTTTTTCCATTAACCCTTAAAACTACACTTTTACCATAAGAAATGATCAAAATGCAGGTATCAGCATGCAATAATGAGGATGAACTTAACACAATAATACCTTTAAGAGAAAACAGACTTCTCTCTAAGGAATGCTGATGATCAAATAAATATGGGAGCCTCAAGGCACTATTATAAATTATCCACTGAAATAAAATCTCACAATGTGAGCATTGTGAGTTAAGTTTTATTTGGGGCAAAATGAGGACTGTAGCCCAGGAGACAGCATCGCAGATAGCTCTGAAGAACTGCTCCTAAGGGGCAGGGGGATCTCAGTACCATATATGATTTCAGTTAAGGGGGGACGTGCAGTCAAGCACGCATTTAAGGCAGAGGCTCGCTGCTGGTCTCAAGTAGCAGGTGTCACTGTTAACGATTTTAGTGCTTTTCTAGATATGAGGAGATGCAAAAATTAGGCTCATAAAATCTTCTCCTGAAAATATCTAACTATCTGAAGGCCTGTTCCACCAGTTTGCCCAGAGCACAGAGCGCCTCATTCCTGACCCCCACCCTGAACTCCTTTCAGTCAGGGTGTGTTGACGGTCGTGATTAACCCTTGCAGAGGTAGACGGCAAGTGCCAACGTGATTCAGTCCCTGTAGAGGCAGGTGGCAAGCGCCAATTTTTAGTTGGCAAAGGTTACCAGCACTGGTACTGTTAGAGGTCGGGCCATTCAGAAGAGTAAATGGAAACTTTGCAGTGGGATCCAGGTATATATCTGGGGTGGGAGGTGCTCACACGAGCTGAGGGTACAGATCATGTTTGTCAGTCACCACTGCATGCCCAGCACCGCCTAGTGCATGGTAGCCACTCACTATGTGATGAATGAATTTGAGAGGAAATTCTTTCCAGGATAATTAGAGACTGAACAAGGAAAAGCTGAACACAGTTCAGCGCTGCCTTCAAAGCTGAGGGCGTTAAATAGCTGGGGGATGAAAGAACACTTGATGATCAAATAACTGCTCCTATTTACCTGCTGTTTTACAGTTTTAAAGCACTTCATTTTCCGTTATCTCAAGGGTATCTTGCATAGCTCTGAGAGGGTCAGGGCAGGTGTTATTCTCGTCTGCAGTTTACAGATGCACAGAAGCAGTAGTAACACCATGGCCATTTTATTAGGAATGCTAAAACCGAAAGAATTTCTTTTTCATTAGTGAGTGTAACCCCATGTATGACGCACGGACTCCCGGGAGGATGGGTCCCTTGTGCAGGGTTTCTTCAGGGTGTCTCCTCCACCCAGCAACACTCATGGCCTAGAAAGTGAGTTGTATATAGTCATGCCTAGCATCGCCTTTTTCCTAAGTACCCTTACAGTACAGAGTTCAAAGAAGGATGCTCAGTCACATTCATCACAGAGGATTCTTGGAGGCAGGCATGTTAATGGCGGCTGGCTTTCCAAAAGCACTAGTGGAGAGGTGTGCGGAGAAAAGGGCAGAGATCATGCCTCCTGGCACTTAGGGCGAGAGAGGAAAGCCCCTGTGAAACGGGAGATGAGGCCAACACGTGCCAACTACCGTATTTGAATCCGCCATTCGTTCATTTTTAGAATTTTCTGATTTAAAATTGCAAGAAGCCTTTTCTGCCTCTGCAATTTATTTCTGCTTTCTTATATTTGCCAAGAAAGTTTTCCTAAACTTGCACTCCAGGAATATCCAGGTTAAGTTCATCACTTTCTCCCAGCTCTGAAAAGGGATGGAATAAAAGGATGCTAGGCCCTTGTACAGTCATCTCTACTAGGTTGAACGAATGCAAACATGGCAACAATTTTATTCTTGTTATACTTCAGATGCTGCTACAGCAGAAGGCGTTAGCCCTTAATATCTGTGAGTCTCTCTAACTGGCCCTGCAGACACGAGTGAGTCCCACAGTAAACACATTTTAGGCTCAAGCTGGGACCCTTGTTGAAAAATGTTTGTTGGTATAATACTGGGCACTGTATAAGTTGGTCCCGCTGTACATTTCTAACCATCAGCTGCAAATGGGCCCTGAACACAGCCTCACCAGCCTAGCACATCCCTGTAATCAACATGCCCACTCTTCACAAACATCAACAAAACTCATCAACTTCCCTTCCACTCACCGCCCCCACAGATGATCTTACCTGCTCCTTTACAGAGAAAACGTGTCACCAGATGAGAATGCTCTTATCCCTCTGCTCCCAAACATACTCATACTTACTCCATTTCTACAACTTGTAACATTAGAGGATCCTGTGTCAGGGTCCCATCTTTTTCAGCGTCCCTCACCTTACACTACCAATTATCCCTTCTCGCTTTTCTATATTCCGTCTCTTCTTCTCAAATAGATCCTCCCATTTAGGCTTACTCATGCTCAAGCATCCATCATCAAAAGACAGAAACCTCACCGAACCGCATATTCCTTCTGATTACTCTCCTATATCTTTTCCTTTCACAACCAAATCTCTTAAATGAGTTCCCTCTGCTGATGATCTGTCTGCATTTTCTCCCATCCCACTGATTCCCAGTTCACTCAGTTGGGCTTTCGGCCACATCACAACTAAGATCTCTGAGGACACCCACGTTGCTAACGCTATGGCAGTTCCTGTCTTGCGTCACTTCAACAACATTCAACATCATAGGTCACCCCTCTTCCGTTTGAAACATTCTCTTCTCTTGGAGAACATGACACTATCTTTATGGTTTCCTTTCCAGAGGGTAAAACCTAGCTAACAGTTCTTCTTTCATTTGTGAATATATTACATGGTTTTTCTAGATTGCATAATGTTTCACACGTAAGATATTGCCTACGGACAATTTAACATTTATACTCCATGAAAGTAAAAAATTTAATCTACAGCTAAATCTCATAATGACAAGCTTATGAACTTTATTTCATGGACTATCAAAGACAATATTTATTACCTTCCTAATTGTGGCTATTGTACTTGAGGCAAGAATTGATTTAGGAAAAAACTAGATATAATTTGATTAGAATATTATCGAATTTTAAAAAGTCTCTGGCCTTTCAGTTTAAATAATGATCAAAAATCAATATAAATTCCTTGGATTTTGTTTCCTTCATACTTTTGAAAATGACCACTCTGGTGGATTAAAGCACTGGAAAGACTCAAAGATGCATCTAATATGAATCTAATCTGTGCATGTGCTAATGACAAAGCACAGTTTAAACTAATACCCTGAAATCAAAATTTGAGAAGTATTGCAGTTAAAAAGGAATCTTTATATCCTTGCACGCATCCTGACTCTGGTGTTAGTCCTGCCAAATTGGTATTGTCTTTTTAGAAACACAGTTTTACTTGACATGCATAATGTAAACAATTTGATCAATAGTTTGATGAAACAAATTACATTAAACAATAGCATTATTTACCTTGCCAACAAGTGTGTATGAATTCTGACAAAATTCTGAAATCAATAAGCAGGGGACCACTTGCAAAGCTGAGTACATGTTTCTCACGACCCCTTTACATCTGCAGTTCTGACATGTTATCAAGTCAAAATGACATGATTTGCCAGGTGAAATACAGGAGGCCCAGTTACATTTGAATTTCAGACAAACAATGAACATTTTTTTTCAGAAAACTATGTCCCATGACTGTGCAATATTTGAGACATGCTTATATAAAAAAAATCATTCATTGCTTATCTGAAATGTAAGTCTAACTGAGCATCCTGTATTTTTGTTAAATCTGGTGACTTTACCTCACGTGGATGTTTAGTCACTCATCTTATTGTTCTGTTTCTTTCCACTGTGGGTATTAGAACTCAGCCTTCTGTTTTTCACTTCCCATTTTCCTACTCACAACAGCTTTGTCTAAACTTTACAGTGGCATCTCTCAAGTTGAGATTTCTCTCTGCTTGAGGAAAGTTCTGACCACACATCCTAGCTGTCTGCAGGCTACCTCTGCTGGAGTATCTCACCTGCCTTTCAAATCTAAAAGAGCAACCATGAAGCCCAAGTATGTCCTCCAACCCATCATTGCTACTGCTTGAAGGGGCACCACCATCCTCCAGGAGTACAAGGCATTTTGCTGAACTTTGATCTGCATGGCTCCTTCCCCTTGACCATCATATCCAGGCAGTTACTTCCGCTTGCTGGTCCCTCCTTGGTAACTCTGTCTTCTACATTGCTGCTGTCAACTCATTGCCAAGCTCCCCTCATAATGTACCAAGAGACCAGTTCCTCTTTGGACAATCTTCTTTTAGGGAGAGCTATTTACTTAGAATATTCAGTCTGGGAACTGAATCAGGAGAGGAGGCAGTATTTTATAAACTGAGGATAATTATACTTAGTATACAGTTTATCCATGAACATCAGCAATGCACATGTACCTAGATGGACAATCATCATTATCATCAGCTTCAACCACTGTACAAGGATAACTATGGTGTGGCTTATGTGCTGAATATCAACCACTGCTATGTAAGGCAATGGGAAAACAGAAGTGTATTCTCTCCCATTTGTGTTGGTGGGGATCCTTTTCTTTCTTTGGAATTCTGCTCAGAATCCTTTGTGTCTACATCTCTCATGGCCCCATGTCAGTCTACACATGTCTGTACATCCACCAGAACAGCTATTTGAACAGTAGAGTGCCCATGGTGTCAATGTCTGAAATTCAATCACAGAGACCTTTTACCTCAACTACACAAACTTCAGTTGTCTATAGTTTCAGCTATTTCTGGGCCTGTTTGCTATTTAATCCAAATGCATGTTGATTCTTGAAATTCAGAGGTGTGGTTCTCCTCCAGCGTGAATTCGAGCCACCATTGCCTTCAACAAATTGTCCATGCGTGTGTCATATATTACTTTTGTGAAGTGAGTGGAGGTTTCTGGACATCAGAGGTTTTAGATGAGGAACACACTACTCAGGCAGAGAGTGATACTCAAAAGCAAATTCACTGTTGTGCTCAGAAATTCTTTTCTCTTTATTTGTTTCTCATTTTCTGTTGAACCTGCCCCCAGTTAGTTAACTGGAGGATAAGACAAAATGACCTCTCTCAGACAACATGCGGCCTGCCCGACTCTGGATTTATCTTTACATATCTCATGGGCAATGTAGTTACAATTGAAATATCCGTTCCTCCCCCCCAGCTTAGCTTTTCCTAATTTATCTTACACTGTTGCCAAGATAACTCTTTCTAAATTTTCCCCCATTTTGTCCCTCTATCTAATAGATTCTGATGATTCCCTGCTGCCTGGGAGGTCACAGCCAATGCCTGAGCCTGACCTGTGAAGCTGTACATCGCCAGCCCCATCTTCTCAACCCATGAATCCTCTCCTAAATCCTGCTCCCACTCCTTCTGCCCCTATCAACAGTGAGAAAATGTATTTTGTACTCCAGACCTTTGCTACTGCTGTCTACCCCCATTTCTCAACCTTCCCAATTACCCCAAAGCTCATTATTACTTCTAGCACAGCATACAAACTTTCTCCTCCCCGAGGTCTTCATGGAAAATCAGAAGATCAAAATGAGCATCTCCATTGTTACATATGATACTCTCCTTTTTGAGCCATTTTGTATTTCGTCTCCCCGATCAAATTAACAGTATGTAACAGCTAAGGACTGCCTTCTATTTCTTTGCATCTCACTCAGTACAGGTCTTCACAAAGTTTATAGCGCTAACTGAATGGATGAGTGAGTGAATAGTGTCGTGGAAAGACCACTGGATTTAAATTCAGCATTTCGGTTTTATTATTTATTGGCTTGTGTCCTTCTACACAAGTGATTTTAGACAGGAGTGCCTATTCTTTTACCTGTAAAAGGGGGATAAACTACCCATCCTAATTAATTTATAGTATTGTTGGTTGTTGTAAAGATAAAATCAGGTAATATTTTTGAAACCCATCAACTTGGGGCTTAAAGGAAATGTAAGTTTTAGTGTCACTGTGTATCCAGCACATTCACGGGTGAGAGGCCCAGCAAGTACAAAGGCAAGGCCATCAAATGACCCTTCCAGGAACACAGAAATAAGCAAACATTTGCTTAGCTTTTCTAGCTGTAAGTCACATCACTGCAGTAGATTTTCTATTTCCCATATTTCATTATAGTAATACAAAATCAATCAACCTACCCTTGAATTTATTCAGGGATGATTTCTCTGTTGGCAGTGTGCCTTCTGCATAAATCTGTATTTTTCTCTTCCCAAAGGTCAGATGTATTACCGAACATCTGCTCTAAGAAAATCTTTATGGAGTCAATGGTGTTCTAGAATAGGGAGCCACGTAATGCTCCCAGAACACGTCTCCTATTGTCGGCCCCTTGTCAAATGCCCGTACCTTGTTGAATATGGGACTTCAGCTGACACAGAAAGCATGTTGGGAGATGCAAAACTATTTTAAAGAATTCAATCTGTAAGACGAAATGGCCAAAACACTTCTGAAAGTGCAACAATATGTATCTGTTCTTATCTGGCTATAAACATCTGATAAATGATGACAGAGAACATTTATATGGCACTTACTATATGCCAGGCAATGTTCTAAGTGCTTTGCCCAGTGAATTAGCTACTACTAGGAGCTGTATTTTATAGAAGAGGAAACTGATACACACAGAGGTGAAGTGACTTGTCCAAGGTCATGCAGTTAGTCGGTTGCACTCCAGACTGCAAACCCAGGCAGCTGGGGCTCTAGGGTTTTTACTTAGAATCACTATGTTATGTGCCTAAAAGAATGATTCAATTTCTTTTCAAAAATGAGAGTACTGCATTGTATGAATGGATCATAACTTGTGTAACCGCTTCTTAATGAGCATTTTGGTTGTTTCACACTTTTTGCTATTATAAACTTTTCAGGAACATCCTAGTGCAAAAATTGGGATATTTGTCTAAATATTTCCTTGGGATAAATCACTGTACTTTCTGGAATAAAGTGTTCCAGAAAGCTTATACTTTGAGGTGTTATTTTCACATGTAATATCTCATTTAACAAACACAGCAAACCCATAAATTGGGTGTGTATAATTACCTCAATTTCAGGCATAAGGGAATTGGGAATCAGAAAGGTAAAATCAAGTGCTCAAAGTCAGAGAGCTAATGTGTCGTGCAGGTTAGATTCTAATCTAGGGAAATCCGAGGTCAAACCTCTTACTACTTTTACTTATAACCCACTGTTTTTCTTAAGTCAAAGCTCACATGTTCTCAGATTACATGCAATGGATTTAAAGGTGTCTTTCCCTCTGGATTCAGGTCTTCTCCTAGGGAGCTCGTTCTGCAACTATGCACCTTCATTCTGCTACAGAAAACAAACAAAATCAAAAGCAAGGAATTCTCTGTCACTTCAGACCCCTTCATGGTCCACTGTCGATTTTTTCAGGTTTTGAAAGCTTAATGAACAGATTTGATTTAATTAAAAAATTCTGTCATAATATAACCATAAAATTACCCTAGGCTCAAAGCACTGAAAACAACAATCTAATGAGAATCAAGCATAGTTATTTGTAGATGTGGTTATTTGTGACCTCTTCATAAATAAACAAGTTCCAAATAAGTGCTCGTGGTGTTTGAAGAAAATTAAAAAAAAAAAAAAAAAAAAAAGCAGGCGAGAGAATGGGGATGTCTGGTTAAAAATGATGAATTAAGCATACGTGATTGTTATCACACCTTCCAGAAGCCTCAATAAAAATGATAATAAAAAGAAAGAGAAAAGGCAAAAAATGAGAGAAAAGGAAACAGCAGGGGAGAGAGGTTACCGGCAGGTTCGTAGATGAAATGGGATGGCCCTCCATTCACTAAGCAGATCCGAAAGCGAAGTGCTTACTGAAGTAGGCTGTTACAGGGCAGTCACAAGGAGCCACACGGGTGGTACTCGGACTCCGGTGAAGGTCCTTCACCTGGACTCGGGGTTGGCCCTGTGATTTGCTGTAATTAATGGAGTGCAAGTGGAAGGATGCTAGGTCGGTTCTGAAGATAAGTTGAAAATCAGGGTTTTTTTTTTTCCTCTCCTGGACATTCAGAATTCTCATATACATCCCCTAAGCAGGTGATTAGACAATTCTCTCAGAAGAAACTGACCAATCCAAGGTAAAATAACCGCCGGGAATCCAAATCGGGGAATGATGATGGGGATTTCAAAGGAGGGGCCAATGGAAATAATAGGATTACAACTGTGCAGCTGGCCCCGGGGCTGACAGATGGCTCTAAAAGGGGGAAAAAGGAAAAAAAAAAAAAACTCATAGAATACTTGACGTGCTTGAAGAAGGACTTTACAGTTCTTTAGAAGAGTCTGGAGGGAAAATTAATGACTTTATATTGAAGAGTAATCAAGTGAAAAACCAAGGCAATTTTTAATTCTAGGCAAAACAAAACTGCATAACAGATAAGAGTTACGTGTATGGCTCTTTTGTGAACAAGCTAAATGCAAATACTGAATATCTAGTAAACCAACCATTCTGATAATATTAGAATGGTGAGGAGAGGGTGATTAAGAGGATGCAGAGGTGGCAGTGCTAAATCTACAATTTCCATAGTAGATGGAAAACAACTAATGTCAAAAATTGAAAAAAAAAAAAAAAAAACCCTCAAGGCCTGGCAGCATATGCGTATTATTTAGAAATACGCAGGGAAAATCCAGAAGCAGCAGAGCAAAGATTTGGAAATAGGTTGTCTCTGAAGAACAGGGCTGAGAGATGTGGCCAGAGGAGTGCCGTTTTTCTTTACAAGCCTTGAAATATTTGCTTGATCTCTGTACATATATTGCTCTAATTTAGAGACACATAATGTCATAAAACCAAAAATAAAAACAAAGTGGAAGAAAGGGAGAGATGTCTAAAAAGTGGGAAAGGATAATCCCATTTGATGGCAAAACTGAATGTATAGAGCTAATAATTTTCAAAAGTCTCTTCAAAAGACTTTTCAATAGAAACAGTGAGAATTTAAGTGCTGATTTTTTCCCCACAAGTTACATACATTTCCCAGTTTCAGTTATTGAGTAAAAATAAGCTTCAGCCCGATTAGTTTATATTTACAATGAATATATTCCTGTTCTTTATATCTGAAAATAAAATCTTCATTTTTTCTCCCAGAAATTGGGCAAAATTAACCATACATGGGAGTAAAGATGCTTTCCATTAAAAATCCCTTTATGGCAGTTTTATTTAGTGTTTCAGTTTTGCCATCCTGGATAACTAGATTTTTAAAAAAAATGCCCAGAATTTGTCCCTAGGCAACTACCCAAATGCAGCAAGTTGAGGAGCAAATGAAATCAGCAAGAGACAAGTTACTGGCATAAGCACAGGGAGAGATGGCGAAATGTAACTAACTGAAGACCTTGCACAGTGTAGGGAGACATCCAATGAGTGGAGACAACAAAAAATCAAATAAGATTTTAGAGACAACTGGAAAATGTTCCTTAAAATAGAATTGAGAGCATAAGAAGTAGAATGGCAGCTGGCCATTTTTCTATAATGTACAAAAAATAATCATCTGAATTGAGTACAAAGAAGGCAAGAGAAAGAAAAATCAGCCAACGAAGGTAAAGAGATCAAAACACCCAAGCAAAAAAAAAAAAGGAAAGAAATGCGAAAGGTGGATGAAAAATAGCAGAGAACAAAAAAAAAAAAAAAACAGAGCAGAAAGACTCTTCATAGAATGATCGAGCTGCATATAATCCATCATTGAACTTCTAGTCATTATGGTCAACTAAGCTAACACACAAAATATCCCCTCTGGCTTCAGACTTAGAGGAGTACTGAATGAAATTCATTTTTCAAAAGTGTATACCCAAAGCTAAAAGCAAGAAACAGAAACCCCTAGTAACAAAAACGAAGTAGACCTCCAAGCCAGAAGGTAAGCAGGAGGCATATGAGCTTGAGAGAAGCCCTGAGGCGTGTGTGTGACTACGGAGCTAGAATTGAGCTCCCTGAATAAAGTCTATCAAACGTGGAACTAGAAACAAAGGTGTTCCTGTAGGTCTAGGGACAAGGAATCTTCCCTGTCCTGTCCTGCCCCACTCCTTCCCTACAATGCTTTGAGGAAAAAGAAAGAAAGAAAGAAAGAAAGAAAGAAAGAAAGAAAAGAAAGAAAGAAAGAAAGAAAGAAAGAAAGAAAGAAAGAAAGAAAGAAAGAAGAAAGAAGAAAGAAGAAAGAAAGAAAGAAGAAAGAAAGAAAGAAAGAAAGAGAGAAAGAGAGAAAGAGAGAAAGAGAGAAAGAGAGAAAGAGAGAGAAAGAGAGAGAGAGAAAGAAAGAGAGAAAGAGAGAAAGAAGAGAAAGAAGAGGAAGAGAGAAAGAAAGAAGAGAGAAAGAAAAGAGAGAAAGAGAGAAAGAAAGAGAGAAAGGCAGGCCGGCTGGCCCTGACAAAATGGAACTCTAATACGCACTGGCCACTGTCTACACTGAGAATTAACACAAGACTAGAACTGGGGAAATCCTGCAGCAGATGATGCAGAACCCACAGACATGTGCCCCTACTCTAAGGGCGCAAGAGGCTGCCACAGAAAAACTACTCTGTTAATAAAGGAAACTGGACCTGTAAGAAAGCAGTGGGATGAAAAAGTGAAGAAATTGGTTAAGATACATTATTAAATCTAAATAAATATTGACAACAAATAATAACAATCATAACAGTGAAAGTCACAGCAGCGGCAGATTGGGAGGGGTCAAAAACACAGTAAAACACTAGACATACACAGAAGGGAAGATGGAATGGGAGAGTTTGAATTTAATCTTTCTGAAGGCGTAAGGAGCAAAGCTAGTGAGCAGCTTTAGAGTTTAAACACTTGTGCTAGAAATGTTAAAGTTGTCATTAATAGAAGAGAAATAGAAGCCTACACTGGGGATTTTCCATTTGCCCACTAAGATGAGTCTCCACCCTTCTCGGTCCTACTCTGTGCATCTAGAGGCTGACCCCTAACAGCTGCATCAACTGGCCTCTCTGGCTGCTTGGTTTGTCAACAGCTGAAGTCTCTGAAGGCCACGGCCTCCGCAGGCTGCTGCACTTGCTGGACCCTGTGAAGGCCTCCCTCCTCTCGCCTCTCAGACCTCTGAAGTGCTAACAGCTTCTCTTGGTCTCTTGGAGCCTGCTCTAGGAGCCTCAAGATGAGCCATGGTCCCTTGTTTTTGTTCACCCTACCCACACCTTTGGGCGCAGCCCTTCCATTAAACTCTTTCCAGTGACTCCTTTTGAGTGGGTAATCTGTGCATTTCCCTGTGTATTGGACCCTTACCCGTACAAAGGCAGAACTTGCAAATCAGTCTGAACAGGGAAAAACAGGGTTGGAGAAGGTAAAGCCAACTCTACCTAGGGGGCCGGAGAAAAAATAAAACAAAGAAGCATGAGAAATGGTAACAGTAAATAACGTGACTGAAGTAAGTCAAAATGATATACACAGTGACGTGCCATTTATATACATTTAAAAGTGAACAAAACAATATTATACAGTAATTATAGGTACAGACATGCATCATAAAATTCTAAAAGCACAGACTGGAATTATATATACTGAGTTCAGCCTAACGGTTGCCTCCACGAAGGCAAAAAAGAGAATGCAAAGAGAAGACATTTAAATGGATCTGAAATATTTTAATTTCCTAAGAAAAATATTTGAAGCAAATATGCACTATATTAGCACTTCTGCTTATTTTGGGTGGTGTACACGTGGGTGTCATAAGACTTTCTGCAGTGTTCTGTGTGTCTAAACTGTTTCATAAAAAGTCTATCATTCCAAATGAGAACTGTTTGGTTCTTACTCAAATCCTGTTGTATCTTGATGGGTTTCCCTTTTAGATGACTTACACTATTATATGAGACTGAAAGAAGTCTTACAGTGTTACAAGCATAGCAGCAAAGAGCTTTTAGCCATGTGCATTAATAAATACCTTTGCTGTGCTATTATTGACATACAAAATGTCATCTTCAAGTGGCTATTAACACCCCAGGTACTATGGGATTTACACAGCACTAAGAAGGCACAGTCTGAGCCCTCAAGGATCCAATAATAATGAGACTTTGACATCCCTAAATGATATTAATTAAATAAGAAAAGATAGCTGCATTAGAGAGGCATTCCAGCCGTATCACATCCTGGATGGCTAAAACCATCCGTGGACATGTCAACACAAAGTCATGCAGTGATTTAGCATGTTGAGAAAATAAAAGCTGGCTCCTACTGACTTTGATATATTTTAATAAAATAAGATGAATTCAAATGGCTATCTTTCTGAGAACTAACTATATTATTTACATTTTTCATTTTGTCATATGACACTGTAGATATATGAAAATGTAATTCAAATTTCCTTTCAATCTTCATAGGGCTTTCTGCCCAGATATAATTTTCTGCTCTGCTCTAAGAAAGAGAATAAATGTAATAAAAATTGGTATAGTGCTACATTGAGAAGAGTAAACATGTTTCAATTCAATATTCTAATACTTTCTTTTTCCTTGTGCATTTTTAGGATCATAAAAAATAGATCTCACTGGGACTTATGTCTAGGAAGGACATCCATAAACCTGCAGATTATCTAATACACAAGAGAGAATGCTTTCAATTTAGCGAAGGGCTGATTTTACCAAGTTCTGGATCACACAAAAGCCTTTGGGTTCCTTCTCACTACCAAGATCGCAACACTGGGCAGCTTTCCACTCACTTGTATGGCCAGTCCTCTTTCAAATATGAGTCAAATGGATGAAAGAAAAGAAACTTCGATTCAGTCTAAGTTTAACATGATAGTATTCTACATAGATTTTCTCACAGAGAAAGATATTAAAATAGAATGTAATTTGGAGACGACACATAAATTCATCCCTGATACCATCTTCTCCGTGAGCATAGAGAAAAGGTTGACTACAAAGTGCTTCACCAACAGCCGAGAAAACAGTGCAACGCGCTCCTATTCTCAAAGAGGAGGAGGGGAGAAAGGGGCTGAACACGGATCTGTCATCCCCCGTGGGTCATGAAGTTTGAATGCATTCACTCATTTAATCCTCCCAACAATCTCAGTTTACAGATGGGGAAACTGAGGCTCAGAAAAGTGCACTAATTTGCACACAGCAATTAAGTTGTGAATCCAGGATTCTAGTGCCAATAGTTTTGGCTCTAAATCACAATTGTAGCAACAGATGGAATTGAGGGTATTGGTTTTAAACCAGAATAAAAATTCTGTATCCCATTCTCTTTATAGACATTCCCCCAGAAAATACTCCATTCGTGGCAGATGAAGAAACTTACTTCTCTCTACCCCTTGGACTAGATTGATCCATGAAGAAGAACAGCTAACCTCAAGGCAGGATCTTTGCAAAATCAAAACATATGGCAAAGTGACTTTCTTCACCAAAAAGTCAAGTGGAAAGAGACTTTCATGGTCTGAAGAGACAGTGTTGTCGACACACTTCATTCCTTAATAATTCAATCAACACATTGTAGAATTAGGACCCAGTGCAAGGTTGTATATTACAATGGCATGAGTCAGAAAAGAATATTTTAGACCCGGATGGAACCCAAGAAACCTAATCCAGCAGTTTCAAAGAGCTCTCTCAGGGACGGTGGAGGCAGGTGGAGGTAGAATTCAAGGGCAAAAGCCTAGGCCTTTCACCCCTGCTTTAACGAGAACAGTTCTGGATTTATCCGTGTTAAATAATAAACTACTTCATGAGGCCTCATTTGAATAAATTGTTCTACAAATTATGTATATATTAAAAAAGATACAAAACAAGTTTATACTGGTATAAACTTTATAAAGATAGCACAGGGAACTATATTCAATATCTTGTGATGACCTTTAATGAAAAGGAATATGAGAATGAATATATGTATGTATATGCATGACTGGGACATTGTGCTGCACACCAGAAATTGACACATTGTAAATGACCATACTTCATTAAAAAAAATCTACATAGCTACTTAGTGCTAAGCTGGAATTAAAAAAAAAAAAATCTGCACCATGTCTTATTCTACACCTAAAGCTCTTATTACAGTTAGCCTACAAATAAAGGCTACTAATAAATTGTAACCTTATTACATACTGTGAATATTTCTGTAGTGCATTCAACTTTTAAGCATTGTGTTTTTATGTATATGTGATCATTACTTGTTCCTTATAGTTTTTCTGAGTTGGGCAGTGTTAATAATAGCACCCTTATTTACAGAAAAAAATTTGGGGGCTCTGTGTGTAAGTGGTTGAACTAGGTCTACAAACAAGTTCTGATTTTCAATCCAGTATACTTTACTTCCAACGGTATCTCTGAATGTCTCTCCTGCCTTGGTTAGGGATAAGCATCATGATTATTTCCTTGCAAGAATATTTTGTATGACATTCTTTCTAAAATTACATTTATTTCCATGAATTTTTACTTAGAAAGAACAAGGTCACTCATGAAATTGCTGGAAATTGCAGGATTTGCTGCCCCTGCAGTGAACTAACATACAAGGAACATCCCTGCTTGTTTGAGGAAACTGGTAAAAAGCAAATTTTCCAACACAGGCAAACATCAAAGTCCTATTATTGCTGGTCAATGAGAAAAACCCATTTTGGATAGTCTTCTCCACAAGTTTCAAAACAGAATTTAGTGAAAAAATGTCAAGCGCTTCTTCCGTCACATTGATAATAAACTCAGATTCATTTCATCAACCACATGTTCTAAAAAGCAGCATTGCTCCTCGCCTTCACTGTTGAGGGAAAAAATGAAAGAGGAAGTGCAATAGCTTCCTTTTCTTCAGCTGCAAGTGGTAATTGAATTCTTGAGGGTATCACAGACCTTGTAAATTATTGACAGTTTTCTTAAGGAAAATATCACTTTGGGTTTGTTTTAAAACTGCTATTTTTCACCCAACACATATATGTGGCTGTATACACAAACATGTACTCTTCCTTTGGCTTTGTCTACCACTCTGACCCTCCAAGTGATATTTGCACAGTCCTTAAGTTTTGCTTTCCACTTACTCTAGTGGAAAATGAATGCTGCTATATGTGTGAAAGAAATTGATAAGCTGTAATTTTCTACTTAAATGTACTGGATTATTATTATCACATTTTAATAATACCCACTGCTACATGAGGGTTTGGGGTAACAATCAACCATACCTTTTCACTTACGATGCTCATCCATCATATCATTTCCTCAGTCTGCACTGCCCAACATCTCATTTTGCACCTTCGTCATCAACTCACACCAAATTTTGCAGTTAGAGAATTTACGAATTTTCCACAGAAATTTCCTTATTCTATGGCTAACCTTAAGGTTTACTTGAATCAAAAATAAGGACTCTTACAATGTGTCCATTTCTGGTGTACAGCAGAATGTTTCAGTTATACATATACATACATATATTTGCTTTCATATTCTTTTTCATAGGTTACTACACCATATGAATATATTGTAAACTGACTATACTTCAATAAAAAATAAGGACTCTTCATTGATTTCTTATTGTATTCTCTCCATCGTGCCTGGAGAACTTGGTGAAATTCTATAACAGAAGGACATCTGGAAGGACATTTAATCTCACTCGTTCTTTTGCCTGAGACAAAGTAACTTGCCTAAGACAGCAGAGTAACAGAACTTGTTTTAGACCCTTGTCTTCTAATTACCAACCTAGCCTTCTTTTTTAACACCAAGCACAAGCAACCTGAAAGCGCCACTTTCCTGGAAGAAACTCCTCTTCAAATGAAAACAGGTAAGAAGCCTGTGCCTCATTTATCTCTCTGGCTTGTTCTCTGAAGCTATGGCCAACTCTAAGGCAGAGGCTTGCTATTAGTGCCACACAACACCGTGCGATTATGGTGGTTCAAACTATAGTGGCCATAACATATTCTACTATATCAGCAGATTTGGTATAATAAGAAACAGGAACTCATGGCTCTCCTGCTCTCCCATTCAATTATGAACGCACTAAAATAGCAATATCAATATTATGGAGTTTCCCCTAAGGGCTACTTCAGCTATTATTTTTTATGACATATATAGGCTTAAAGCGTTTCACAATACATATTCCAGAACGTGAACTTGGGAAAACAATGCCACAGGAAAACCTATTGTAATAAGACAAAGCCTCCCTGAAAAGTGCAAATTTGTTTTCATTCACTCCGTCTCAAAAGACAAAGTGTACTGACTGGTTTTATTCTGCATAAAATATCACCGTAAGCCATCCAGAGAATGTTCTTAATGAATTTTGCTCATCATCTTTTTTGCGAAAATTATGGAGAGTATTCAACGAACACTCTTCTCTCCCCTCCCCCTGAATAGAGCCTGCCCCATCTCCTCTTCTTCACTTGGTATTAAAATATACCTGTGACTGTGCATTTTTCTAAAAGTCATAAGAGGGGAGAGGGGATCTGAACCAACATTTGCAATCTTTTTTGGGGGATCTTTAGCATTCTCACTGGAAGCCCATCAGAAATGTGAAGGAGAACATCCTACAGTGTTAGACTAAATTATGAGAAATTACCTATTTCTTTCCCCTACCCCAGGCTTTAATAAGGTATAATTGACAAATAAATCATTATATATTTAAAGCGTACAACATGATGATTTGATATACTCACACACTATGAAATGATTACTACAATCAGGTTAATTAATACATCCATCACCCCACATAGTAACCTTTTTTATGGTGAGAATGCTTAAGATCAACTCTTCCAGCAAATTTCATGTATACAATACAATATTATCAACTATAGTCACCATGCTGTACATTAGATCCCCAGAACTTACTCATCTTGTAACTGAAAAACTAGTACCCTGTGACCAGCATTTCTCCTTATTTCCTATCCCTGGTCCCTGATGACCACCATTCTACTCCATTTCTATGAATTAAACTTTCTTTTCCTTTAGATTCCACACAAAAGTGAGATCATACAGTATTTGTCTTTCGATGTCTGGTTTATTTCACTTAGCATAACATCGTCAAGTTTCATCCATGTTGTCGCAAGTGGCAGGATTTCCTTCTTTCTAATGGCTGAATAATATTTCATTCTCTGTCTGTTATATATATATGTGTGTGTGTGTATATATATAATACACTCATGTATGCACTATATCATGTTTATTCATTTATCCATCAATGGACACTTGGGTCGTTTCCATATCTTGGCGACTGCAAATAATGCTGCAGTGAACATGGGAGTTAAGAGATCTCTTAGAGATAGTGATTTCATTTCCTTCAGATATATACCCAGAAGTGGGACTGCTGGATTATAAAATAGTTCTATGTTTAAGTTTTTGAGGAACATTCATTGCTTTCCATAATGGCTGTAATGATTTACATTCACACCAGCGGTGCACAAGGGTTCACTTTTCTGGATATCCTTGCCAGCTCTTGTGTCTTCTCTTTTTGTCAATGGCCATCCTAACGGGCATGAGGTGAGATCTCACCGTGCTTTAGAGTTGCATTTCCCTGATGATTAGTGACATTGAACACATTTTCATGTACTTGTCAGCCATTTGTGTGTTTTCTTTGGGAAAATGTCTATTTAGTTCTTTTGCCCATTTTTAATTAGGCTATTTAGGTTTTTACTTAAGTTGTGTAAGTTGCTTACATATACGTATGTATATCCCTTATCAAATATATAGTTTACAAATATTTTCTCCCATTCCATAGATTGTCTTTTCATTTTGTTCATTGTTTGCTTTGCTGTGTTGAAGTTTTTAAGTTTGATGTAGTCCCACTTGGTTATTTTTGCTTTTCTTGTTTGTACTTTTAGTGTCATATCCAAAAAGTCATTGCCAAGACCAATGTCAATGAACTTTTTCCCTAAGTTTTTTTCAGGAGTTTTACAGTTTCAAGTCTTACATGTAAGACTTTAAATCATTTAGACTTCATTTTTGTGAGTGGTGTAAGATAAAGGCTCAGTTTCATTATTCTGCACATTGCAATCCAGTCATTTATTGAAGAGACTATCCTTTCCCCATTGTGTATTCTTGACTAATTTCTTTTAAATTAATTGACTGCATATGCACAGGTTTATTTCTGGATTCTCTATTCTGCTACATTGGTCTAGGTGCCCATTGTTATGTGAGTACCACACTGTTTTGATTACTATAGTTTTGTAATACAGTTTGAAACCAGCAGGTGTGATGCCTTCAGCTTTGTTCTTCTTTCTTAGGATTGCTTGAGCTACTGGGGGACTTTTGTAGTTCCCTGAGAAGTTTAGGATTTTTTTTCTATTTTTGTGAAAAAAAAATACTGAAATTTTGATAGGGATTACACTGAATCTATAGATGCCTTTGGGTAGCATGGACATTTTAACAATATTAATTCTTATCATCCATGAATGTGGGCTATCTTGCCATTTGTTTGTCTCTTCCTCATTTTCTCATCAAAGCCTTGCGGTTTTCATTGCACAGCTCTTTCACTTTTCTGGTTAAATTTATTCCTGTGTTTTATTGTATTTGATGCTATTGTGAATGCAATTGTTTTCTTTTTCAAATATTTTGTTGTAGTGTATAGAAATGCAACTGAATTCTGTATGTTGGCTTTATATCTTGCAGCTTAACAGAATTTGTTAATTAGTTCCAACAGGTTTTTTGTTTTGGGTTGAATCTTTAAGATTTTCCAAACGTAAAATTGTATCACCTTCAAATAACAATTTTACTTCTCCCTTTCTGATTTGCATGCCTTTTTTTTTCTCTTTGCCTGATTGCTCTAGTTAGGACTTCCAGTACTATGTTGAATAAGAGTGGTGATAGTAGGCATCCTTGTCTTGCTCCTAATCTTAAAGGAAAAGCTTTCAAACTTTCACCATTGAGTATGAGGTTAGCTGTGGGTTCGTCATGTGTAGCCTTTATTATGTTGAAGTATGTTCCTCCTTCACCCAACTTGTTGAGGATTTTTATCATGAAAGGGTGCTGTACTGTGTCAAATGCCTTTTCTCTATTGAGATGAAATGATATTTATCTTTTATTCTATTTATGTCCTGTATCACATTTATTGATTTGTTGAACCACCCTTGTATCCCAGGGATAAATCACACTTGATCATGGTGTATGACCCTTTTAATGTGCTGTTAAATTTAGGTTGCTAATATTTTGTTGAGAATTTTTGCATCTATATTCATCAGAGATACTGGCCTGAAGTTTTCTTTTCTTATCTGGTTTTGGTATCAGGGCACTTTTGGCTTTGTAAATGATTTTGGGAATGTTCCTCCCTCTTCAATTTTTGAAGGGTTTTAGAAAGATTGACTTTAATTCTTCTTAAACATTTGTAAGAATTCACAAGGGAAATGATTTGGTCCCGGGCTTTCCTCTCTTGGGAGGTTTTTGATTACTGATTCAATCTCCTTACTCATTTTTGCTCTGTTCAGACTTTGTATTTCTTTAAGATTCAGTCTTGGTAGGTTGTATGACTTTAGGAATTTATCCACTTCTAGGTTACCCAAGTTGTTGGTATGTAATTGTTCATAGTAGTTTCTTACCATCCTTTGTACATCTGTGGTGTCAGTTGTAATATCTCCTCTTTCATTTCTGATTTTATTTATTAGAATCATCTGTCTTTTTTCTTAGTCTAACTAAAGGTATGGAAAGCTTATTTATATTTAAAAAACAGCTCTTAATTTTGTTGATTTTTTTCTATTATTTTTCCAGTATCCATTTTCATTTCTGATTTTTAAAAATTTCCTTCCTTTTATTAACTTTGGACTTAGTTTGTTCTTCTTTATCTCATTCCTTGAGGTGAAAAGTTAGGTTGTTTATTTAAGAACTTTCTTTTTCTTAATACATGCATTTATCACTATAAATGGCCCTCAAAGAACTGCTTTCACAGCATCCCATATTTTTGGTATGTTCTGTTTCCATTTTCATTCGATTCGAAATTTTTAACTCCCTTTTGATTTCTTCTTTGACCCTTTTGGTTGTTCAGGAGTGTGTTGTTTAGTTTCCACATGTTTGTAAATTTTTCAGCTTTCCTCTTGTTGATTTCTAATTTCATACCATTGTAGTCAGAAAAAAAAATTTTGGTATGGTTTCAATCTTCTTAACTTTGTTTAGACTTGTTTTGTGGCTTATCATATGATCTATTCTGAAAAATATTCTGTGTGCACTTTTGAAGAATGTGTGTTCTATTGCCATTGTATGGAATGTTCTATAAATGTCTGTTTGTCCTATTTGGTATAATGAATGGTTCAAGTCCAATATTTCTGCATCAATTTTTCTTTCTGGATAATCTATCCATTACCAAAAGTGGGATACTGAAGTCCCGTACTATTAATGCAGTGTTGTCTATTTCTTCCTTCAGTTCTGTTAGTATTTGCTTAATATATTTAGATGCTCTGATGCTGGGTATCTATGTATATTTACAATTGTTATATCTTCTTGATGAGTTGACCACTTTTTGTCTCTTGCTACCATTTTTGGCTTAAATTCCATTTTGCCGGATATAAGAGGAACTACCCTGCTTTCTTTTTGTTTCCACGTCCTTGGAATATCTTTTTTTCATCCCTTCGCTTAGAGCCTATGTGTGTCCTTAAACCTGAAGTGAGTCTTTTCGTAGGCAGTATATAGTTGGGTCTTTTTTTGTTTTGTTTTAATCCATCCATCTACTCTGTGCCTTTTGGTTGGTGAATTCAATCCATTCACATCTGGCATAATTACTGATACATAAGAACTTATTAATACCATCTTATTAATTGATTCCTGGCCTTTTTGTATTTCTATTCATTTTTTCCTCTTTTGTTTTTGATATAGTTAAGCTTAAATCCATCACCTATTTGTTTTCCATTTGTTCTACTTTATCTTTAGTCCCTTTTTTTCTTTTTAACTTCTTATTGATTATACTTTATTACATTTTCTCTTCTTCATATTCTATAACTTTTTGTTTTCTTAATGTCATGTGCTTTAGGATTTATAGTATACATTTTTAATTTGTCACAGTCTACCTGGAAGTGGTATTATACCACATGATATATAGTATAAGACCCATGAAATAGTATACTTCCATGTCTCTCCTCCAGGTCTTCATGCTATATTGTCAGATATTTTCCTTACACATATATGATAGAGCATACAAACCTTTTTGCTATTTTTGTTTAAATAGTCAGTTGTAGTTTATTTTAAATAAATTAAAATAGTAAGAAAATCTTATATACTTTTGCATGTAGTTATTATTTCCAGGAATCTTCATTACTTTGTGTATATCCCTAGTTCTAACTGGTATTATTTTTGTTTTGCCTAAAGAATATTCTTTATCATTTCTTGTACCATGGGAATGCTGGTGATGAACTCTTTCACCTCGTATATGTCTGAAACATCATTAATTCATCTTCATATTTGAAAGATACACTCACAAAGTATAGAACTCTAGGTTGCTGGGCATTTTTTTTTTCTTCTAGAACTTTAAATATGTTGCTATACTTTCTTCTCCTTTGTGCTAGTTCCTGTGAGAAACCTGCTATCCTTTGTTCCTGTGTATGTAAGGTGTCTTTTTCCTCTTGCTGCTTTGAAGATTTTTTTTCTTTATCATTGATTTTGAGCAGTTGATTATGTTGTGTCTTGGCATCGTTTCCTTTAGGCTTCCTGTTTGGGATTTGTTGAGCTGCATGGATCTGTGGGTTTATAGTTTCCATATCAGATTTGGAAATTTGGGGGCCATTATTTCTTCAAACATTTTTCTGCTCTCCCCTTCAGAGACTCAAATTGTACATATATTAGTGTGCTTGTAGTTGGCACACAAGTCTCAGATGCCCTTTTCAAATATTTTTCTTGTTTCTCTCTGTATTCCATTTTGGACATCTTTTGGTGCTATGTCTTCAGGTTTATTAATCTCATCTTCTGCAATATCTAATCTGTACTTAATCCCATCTTGTACATTTTCTATTTCAGATATTGTACTTTTCATCTTTAGACATGTGATTTGGATCTTTTTTATATCATCCATGTCCCTACTTAACTTTTTGAACATATGGTAATGCAGTTGTAACTCTTTTAATGTCTTTGTCTACTAATTCTAACATCTGTGTTAGCTCTGGGTTGGTTTTAATTGATTTTTATCCTCATTATGGAACTTATTTTCCAGTTTTTTTGCATGCCTGAGAATTTTTCATAGATGCCAGATCTTGTAAATTTTATCATATTGGTTATCTTTCTATAAACATCCTCAAGCTTTGTTCTGGGGTGCAGTTAACTTATTTGGAAACAGTTTGATATTTTTTTGGCTTTGCTTTTATCATTTGTTAAGTGGGACCAAAGTATTTAGTCAAGGGCTAATTATTCCCCACTGCTGAAGCAAGTCCCTTCTGGGTACTCTATTTAATGTCACGTGGATTATGAGTTTTTCCTATTTGGCTAGTGGAAACTGGCACTGTTTTCAGTCATGTATCAACACTGAGTACTGTTTCCTCTGGACCTCTCAAATGATTCTTTCCCTGCTGTGGAATAATTTCCTCATATGTACATACTCTGCTGAACATGTCAATGAGACCTTCTGCAGGTGACAATGTTTCCATTTCTGTTCATTTCTTTCCCCTCCAGTACTCTGCCCTGTGGATTCCAGCCCCAGACATTCACCTCTATCTCCTCAAGTCAGGTAATTCACCTGGCTTCACCTTGGTTCTCTCTCTGTGTGGTGCAGCTGGAAACTCTTTTAAAGAAATAAGCTGTAACAATTGCAACACATTGCTTATTTTCCATTTCTCAGGCAGTCCTGTTTATTGTCACTTGATGTACACTGTCTTGAAAGCCATTGTTTCATAAATTGTGTGTGTGTGTATTTTAGCCAGGTGGTGTTTCAGGGAGAGAGTGAATCTAGATCTTGTTATCCCATCTTACCTGGAAGCAAGTCTTGCATATGCTCTTACATAGGGAATTCTGTAAACTGTAAATCATCATACCTTGATGTGTCCTTCATGGAATCACCAAGGTGGCATAATTATTTGAATAATCACCACACATTAACTTCCAATTGTATACGGAACACTAGGTTGGAGACAAGTGATAGGAAAACAGACACAGTCAATATTATGACTCCTAAGCTAAAGAAAATCATAATCTTCTTTCCCAGACCATATCTCTGATCCTGGTGGTGCCACACAGTAGCCACAGAAGCAGAATCCAAGGACACAAAATATCCATGTAATAAAAACGTACCACTATGGGGTTTTTCCTTATTGTATATGCGTTCGTTCTCCATCAGGATGATTTCAATAGGCAAGAGTATTTCTCACTCCCAGGGCTCCTCCCCCGAGTAATCACTTTTAGAAAAGAATTTTAAAACCATTAAACTTTTGACCATTTTCTGCAATTCTATGGCAGTTTCTTAATGGTTACATCAAACACAACCAAGCATCCATAAAATGATGTTCAATCTACCTTTGTTTTGGAAGGCAAACTAGGTAGAGTTTCCCAAAATTTCTGATCATAATAATCAGCTGGGGAGCTTGTTAACAATCTGGTTTGCCAAACCTGTCTCTTGGAGAATGTGCTTTGGACTGTCTGGTGGGAGTCTGGAAATTTGTTTCTTTAGCAAGCTTCCAAAATGATTCATAACAGCAGGGAAGTTTTGGAAATAATGAGTTACAGGACTCCTTGACCAGTGGGTACCATTCAAAAATGTACACTCTAGTTACAATCTCCATATCAACCTCACACTTGGTCTAGTTTTTCTCAGGCCAAAAGAAACTAATTCTGCATGGCTACGGGGTAGTGCTCCCTGATGTCTGATGACAGTGAAGTGGCATCTATGACCCAATAGCAAAAAAACCAGGTTGCATTTCTATAGTACATTTTTGAGGAAAAATAAACCTTTTTTTATTAAACCACAGTCCCTTCCTTTATTTGATGCATAAGAGCTATTTTCAAAATTTCTGTGCCCATGATCTCCCAATTTGAATAAAACATCTCATGGAAATAAAGTGCTTTGCTAGATACGAGAGCATTTGGCATCTTGAAATAAGTCATTTACGGTGGCTTCATCATTCAATGTGAACAGCAGAACATATGAACAAGAAGCAACAGATAAAATTACACTTGATGAGACTCCAGCATCATGTCTGTCACCTTTCTCACTAAGAGCACTCACCAGAGATGGACTCTATTTATGCAATTTTTCTAATCTTTGATTCGCTACTTTTAAAGAACATATGTCGTAGGTGCATTAAAGGCATGGAAGTAAGAGGCCCCCTTGGACGGCATGGCAGTCAGAGGAAGACCTGGGGATGGGGGATAATATAACACCTGGAAGCATGACCCTCACAGATGGCTGACAATTTCTGAGCACTTAAATGCCAAGCATTGTGCCAGGTACTTTATATGTATCATCTCATTTAATCACTTAAGACAACGCTAATGGAAAATGAGACTTTGATTCTGGGTTGCCAAGGGCCAGTCATCTGTGGTGTGGTGTGTAGAGGACCTGATACCTCTCCATGGATAGGTTTTCCTGAGGAATTCAGAGGGAGTGTCAAAGGCTAACACTCAGGCTACCAATTAGCAGAGGGCCTGGCCCTGGAAGAACCAAATGTTGTCAATCAACAAACAGTGTCCTAGAGTGAAAGCCCTGAAGAGGACAGAAAAGGCAGCTGGGAAACCTAATCAGATCCCTCCTGCCCCCAGTTTTATTCATTATTCAAAGCTGTGAACAATAAGGAAAATTACACAGCCCAGCCTTTTCCCATGCAATGTATTATTTATTATAAAGGAGGGGAGGGTGTTAAACACGATATTTACTGGCCATTCAACACGTAGCAGTCATTGATATAGGTATTTTATATTCTAACAATCTCATTTAATACAACTGCAGAGGCATGTGTGTGTGCGTGTGTGCATGTACCCACATAAATGTGTATACATGCACATACGCACACACCTGTGCACAAAGTCCTCCAGGCTTTCGAAACTCCATTTCCTCTAGGAGGAGCTGTGAAAACAGGTGTGGAAGCTGGGCATGCCTCAGTTTTCCTGGGTAGCATCCCTTCTCTATTGCACAGATAGTTTTGGAAAGCTGCTTAGGATCTAATGAGCAGTTACTTCAATGGGCCTCCGTATGAAGTAAGACATCACCTCGTCCGATGCAGAGGATATTCGTGTGTTCTCCACCTGTCATCAAAGCTGCCACGCCGTGGTGCCACCTGGCATTAATGCGATAGGACATGTAACGTTACACTGGGGCCAGCCCAGTACCCCCAGGCTTTGCCTCTGGCTAGGTCAGTATTCAAGAACCATTTCAGGAAACCAGTTGGTAAGTCCTAAAGGCAAAAGGCCGTAGCACTTAAATTTAGAGACTGCTAAAAGCTATTTCTATATTATTATATGTCAGTTTTTTCAACCATAAAAAGCTATGTAGTAAGTATCAAAATACTCCACTGTTTTAATGTATTATTAATTCTTCAAAGTAAATAGCATACACATATTAAAATATATATTTTTCAAATCACCCAAGATTAGAATGGCACACCTTTCCTAGCCCACTGCCCCACTTCCCTGTAGTCATCTGAACACCCATTACTTGATAGTTATTACATATACTAGATCTCTGACTCTGCATAGCTTTGGGACATGAGGCTTTCCAATGAAACCCTACAATAAATAAAGGTAAATGAAGGAGTTGTCCATACCAGTCTCATGGAACTTTCTGTTATGATGGAAGTATTCTGTATCTACACTGTCCAATAGGTAGCTACTGGCCACGTGTGGCTGTTGAGCAACTGAAAGTACATTAGCATGAATGGGGGGGTCCTGCATGTTTAATTGCATTTCATTTAAAGTCATTTAAATTTAAATTTAAATTTAAATAGCCACATATGGCTAGTGGCTATCATACTGAACACTGCAAGTCTATACCAATGACATTTAAGACCACAGTCTAACTTTAAGACCAGTCAAATCATGGTGAACCTTAAGCACCCCCCAAAACTGCATAAGATGTGATATCAACTTAGTTAAATTATCTCCTTCCAGCAAGACAAGGCTTGGCACACAAAGCTCGGAGGAAATCTCCCCCTCAGTGCTCTGGCATGCAGGAGACATGTGTTTCTTGTCTTCTGTAAAATGGCAAAAGTTAATTCAATGTCAAACTCTGCCTTTGGAAATGAGACCACACACGCCACGCCTACCTCACATCCCCCCATATTGTATGTATATACCATCCGAGTGCAGGTGGTGAGGCGTGTGGACCATTCATCATTTTGTTTTTTCCATCAATCATTTTTGAACCATGGTGAGCACAATATAAAGCACGTGCTTATCCTCAAAGCACCAACCTAAGTCAAGAGAAGACCACTTTCTTTGCAGAAAACTTTCTGTTTGCCCTGGCTCATCATGATCTCTGAACAATGGCTACCATTTTACTTCCTTCTCTCTTCCTGCTACAAGCATTTACCTAACATGACTGGCAGAGACTAAGACACTGTAAATCTAGAATCCAGTATCTCTAACTGCAATGACCTCTAAAGGAAGAGTGGAGTACTTGAAGCTTCAAAAACCAGCCCAATAAGTTGGGCGTGATGATGTTCTGTGGCCTTGGGGAAAAAAAATCAATGGCAGCATCTCAATACAGCTAATATGATGAAGGCGTTTGGGGCAGTAAGGCTGCAAAGTATAGGAACTTGAAAGTCATTTTTTAAAATCCTTAAAAGAAAAAAATTCCTAACGCCTGCTCGCCTGCCAGGCCTCTCAGCACTCTCGATGTGTCTTCTTTTCCTCCTCGATTCGTAATGAGCTGGGTTTGCTCTGTTGCATTTATACATCTTTTCTCTGGTTTTATCATAACTATAGAGTATTTTGATGACTATGCTTCTTTTTCTCAATGGACGTTGGAGGACACAAACCTTTCATTATACTGGTTGGAAGCAGATAGCAATAGGTAAGCACTTCCCTTTGCCCAAGCAGTGAGCGTCATCCTGGGAACGCTGACAAAGGGTTAAGAGATGACTTAAGAGAGGGGGTGGGAGTCAGCTACAAAGAGATGGCGTTTCAAGTACATAAAAAAGCACAGGGAAAGGTGAAGAATGGGTTAACAAAAGGCAGGAAGGACTGGAGGGAAGCTTAATGTGTGGGCATGTAAGGGGAGAATTTCCAAAATACAGAACAGAAGAGTTTGAGGAAACAAGGGCGAACTATTCTGTCAGCATCTGTCTGTGTCTCCTGCCAGACGGCGGACTCTGAAAGCACGAGCTGCCTGAGCTGTGTGCTCTTTACTCTGGTAATGAACCTCCGCGCCTCCCCAACACTGCTGGGCAGAAGCTTGCATGCTTCTGGGCCCATATATTGCTGAGGAAATGTGGAACAAGGAAATGAATGGAGGGAAGGAAGGAAGGGAGGGAAGAAGGAAGGAAGGGAGGGAGGGAGGGAGGAAGGGAGGGAGGAAAGCAGGGGAGAGACGGAAAAAACTACAAAGATCACCTAGCGCAGGCAAACATCTGATGCTTTGATTGTGTTTGAAAGGGAAAGGACAGCAGCTTCCTTTTGGTCCTCCTCCCCCCGGAGTGCCTCTCAGCATGCCACGCACGTGTAGGTGCTCAGAATGGAGAGGAGAGCCCAGCTGTGTGGCTCAGTGCCTCAGTTTTGCTTACCTTGCAGTGTCAAACTCAAATACAAATCAGAAGAAAGAGTATTTCTATCTAACGTACCTTGGGGCTAGAAAATGGCTGAGAGGACAAAAAGGCTGACAGAGAAAAATGTACCTATAAGACAAGGAAACCCAACAGGAGCTCTGACCTCCGGGAAAGCAGCACAGACACTGCCAAGCTGAAGTCCAGCAAGGAGGACGTGGGGGAAGAAGCACCCTGACTTTCTGCTCCTCCTCCCCTGGCAATCTCTTGCTGGTACCGCTCCTTGGCTGAACTCCGTCAGAGCTCAGAGAGCTAGAAAGCGGATGGCGAACGGTGGGAAAGGGATCCCCAAGGGCAAGTCAGGCTGAACATTTTCAAAGGCAGACCTCGTGTCCTCCCTGAGTCTTCTCTTCTCCAGCCGACCATTCTCTGTTCCTCCATTCACTCTTCAGAAGATAGAAAGAACGCCCCATTCTCCACCCCGGATGCCTACTCGTGACCCCACACGGCCATACCGGTGCAAGGGGGCTGGGACTACCATCCCTCTCAGCCTAGGCAACAGACTGCTGAAGTGCCATCTCTGAAGAAGGACTTGAAGAACCATTTCAGTGGCCACACGATATAGTGACCCATTATGATTTTCACAGGCCTAAAATGCCTGCCCACCAACCCCGTGAGTCAACATTAAGCTGTGCCTCCCACCTATAGGTGCGTAGTTTACTTTTTGGACCCAAGGGCAAGACCAGACATTTATCCATGTTTACATATCATTTTGATAATGAGCTTTTTTGCTATAGCTTGCTGCAATCTTTTTTTGGATTTCATAAAAACAGCTTTTTAAATTAAAAGAGTTTTAGATACATCTAATCCAGCACTATCATATTTTATAAGTCAAAATGGGACCCAAAGAACAAGAGGCTTGGGCCAGTGAGGAGTAGAGTCGGGGCAAGGCCTATTGGTGTCCAATCCAAACCTCACAGAGCTTTGATCTGGAGTCACTGGACATTTGAGCCTTTTTGTACATGTATTTTCCTCAGACACAGGACAAGATCAACTCTTACTTATTTTGCAGTATTGCCTTTTGAAAGCATGCTCGTCTGCTATCAGTCTGACGATATTCTCTCCAGCTATTAGGGAGCAGGCAATCTCTTGTATCTGAAGAACTTGTTGCTTCATTTTGCTCTAACAGTGAAAGTCTATTGGATGAAATAGCCTGCATGTGGCCTCGCAGCCCTCCGAAGCAATATCGTTGAATTTCATTTCAATGAGCAGTACTATTAAGAAGCAGGGCTATGCTGTTGGATATTTCCAAGAAAAGCATCCTTCCACTTTAACAAATCCCAACTCACCACAACCTAAGTCAAGCAAAATTCACAAAAGTCGGCTCATCTAAGCCCCAGATATCACTTTGTTCTCATCTACCCATGCATTTCAAAATGAGTGACTGTAACAAAAGCAGATTATTTTTAAATAACACCTAAAAGCCAAACTGAATAAATAAATAATACAATAATATAAAAAAATGGGCCCTAACTCCTTCGTTCCCCACTGAGCCCCTTTCCTGACTCCTACCTTAACATCACGCCTTCGGCTTTCATTAATGCTCAGATCAGAAAATGACAATGAATGATGCTTCTCAGCATTTTATGACAAACAGCTTTTGAAGATGCTTTCAATTTGGTTGGCCAATGTCTCATGCATATGGATCCATATGATAAATGATTTTCAGAATGCAATTTCCACTTCCACCACTCCCCTCCCAATCAGCACCTCCAGGAAGAATTTACTAAACAGGATGTAGTTTGTCTCCCACAAAGAAAGTGGACCTTTTCTTTGTAGCAGATAATAGAAATTGTGTAATACATTGTGCTTTCTTTTATATCCTGACAGCTAGGAAGCTCACAGCCAAGCGGAACATTCAGTCACTGTTATTATATTAATGAGCTAGTCCTCCATGTAACTGCTTCCTTCTCAATCACCGTGGAGTTTTTTTTAAACAGTCTTATCATAAACATATTTTTATTGGAAGGCACCTCAAATCATCTTTGTAACCAAGTATGATAAGTATAACAAAACATCTAATCACCATTATTAACGGAGATAAAACAGCATTTTGGAGAGGCTGCACCAAAATCCTCACTGCATTTGGTCACGGCCGGATGCTTCTAAATGTCTAGTTTATTGGCATAGACTGTCTGTTCTGAAAGCTAATCTGGAAAATGCAGAGAAAAGTCACAAAAGTGGCCCTACTTATTACTTAACTGGACACAGAAGTCCCTTGAGACCTTTGGTTCACAGTAATACCCAGGCCTGAACTATGATCTAGTTGCATCAATTTAGAGGGATAACCGTTGGGGGTGGTTGGGATGGGCTGCTAGGAGAGTCATCAGAAAGCTGATGGAAGGAACGAGAACCTACTAAGCTATGGGGTATTTTGAAGTGGCCTAAATATGTGAAAACCAGAGGCCATGCTGTTGATAACTCTCACTTAGTGTCCCTGATGGGAAAATTCAAGTAAAGATAATTCTATTTTCAGAAATAGAAACAAGGACTCCTATAGGTTCAAGTATGCAAGCAAAATGGATGTATGGGCATCATAGTAAGGAAGACAAAGAGTTCGTCTTATTTACTCAGTCACTTAATTCCCAGTTTTGTGGCTGAACCAGGTAGGCAGAGAACCAGAGTCTTGTTCAGATCAGCAGAAAAAAGCAACCATGAAATTGAGCCTCTATTGTGGCAAAATTACTCTTATTTAGCCCTATAATTTCATCCCTCTCAACTGGGCCACACATCATTCAACATTTCAAACAGAACAAAACAAGCCAACAAATCTCTAGCATTACCAGAGCCACAGCCCCTCATGTGGCAAATATCACCTCCACATAAATAACAGGCTGTTAATCAGCAAAGAGGAAGCCTAGGAAAGTCATGCAAGCCTTTTTGTAAATATCTGGCCATTTAAGGCCACTCTGCTTTGAAGTGGTCATTCCAAACTTTTAGAGGGAAACAGGATAATGGCTTGAGGGGTGGGAATCCAAAAATGTTCTGTCCGCTTAAGTTTATTTTAAGTTTGTTTGAATACTACATCTCTATACGGTGAATGTTAGACCCATGTAGCATCAGGTTTCTGCTCAACTAATGTGTTAATAGGCCGCAGCAAACTTGACTTTAGCAGTTGTATGAGCCAGAGAAGTTATACCACTTCCCTGTTACGTTTGCCCTGGCGAGTTCTTAGCAGGTACAAACTCACTGTCAGATGCTCCTTGAGGAGATGCTGTTAACAGGTCCTCCTGTAAGGACACCTTGGATGCTCACTGGCTGGCCGACAAAAGCACAGCCCAACTACACACTAGATCTTATCCGAAACATCCTCTGATCTCATTTAGAATAACAATAACTATAACCCACCTAGGTAAAGACCAAGTCTGGTAGCTCATGTGAATAGAAATATATACAGAAGCACCATGGACCATATGCTTTCTGTTGGCTTCTAGGTCCTCATCTTTGACTTTGTGGAGAGACTTCAGGCTCGTTAATGGATGTTGTTGGCTGAATAATGTCCACCCAAAAATATCCGGTCCCAATTCCTGGGTCCTGTAAAGATTGCCTTATAAGGAAAGGGTTCTTTGTAGATGTGATTAAGTTAAGAGATCTTGAGTTTGGCAGATGATCCTGGATTACCCAGGTGGGCACAAAACAGTACCACATGTATCGTACAAAATGGAGCAGACAGAGGTTTGATAGGAACATAGAGGAGAGAGCGAGATGTGAAGATGGACCAAAGAGATTTGAAGATGCCAATTTTAAAGACTGGAGTGATGTAGCCACAAATTAAGGACTGTTGGCAGCCACTAGAAGCTGGAAGAGACAAGGAATGAATGGAGCCTGTGGACGTAGCAAGGCCCCCCGACACCTTGATTTTGGCCCAGTGACACTGATTTTGGACTTCTAGCTTCTACTATGAAAGAATAAATTTCTCTTATTTTAAGGCTTCAAGTTGGTGATAATTTGTTACAGCGACCACAGGAAACTAATACAATTAAATCTAGAAATGATCTTATATGTCACCTTGATTCAGCCCTCACATATAATATAGAAAAAACTCAGGAAAGAATTATTCCTGTTTTTGAATAAGGAAAGACTTTTGAGTGATAAACTTGCCAAGTTATATTAGTTAATTTTCACCGACTAGATCCAGAGTCCGAAGTTTCTAGCCCTAGGGGAGGATCCAAAATAACCCAAGATGAATAAGGAATTGAATTCTCGGCTTTGGGTTTCAAAATAACCAGGAAAGCCATAGCAATGATACTGTTGATCCATATTATTTGTAGATTCTGTATTTATAGTTGCTCATATTTATTTAACCTCAAAATAAATACTTGCAGCACTTTTGTGGTCATTACCAAACATGTGCAGAGCAGCCAAAATTTTGAGTTGCTTCCCTGAATGTTCCCAACTGAGGATGACCAAGGAGAGGCCCCGCATCCTTGTTTCGCTCTCTTACAGAGATGACCAGAACAGAGGCAGTAGGGGGCAGCTGAACAAGGTCTGAATCCCAGTTCCTGCACTTCTTAGTGGGGCAGCTTCCAGCCAGTCCCCTCACACATTTGAACCTCATTTACTCTTTTTAAAAAATATTGTAAAGAAGATAGAAACTACCAGGATGAATTGATTTTATGATTTAAGGTAATTATCTATGTGAGATATGTGAATATATACATATCTGTCTATTTCCTCTGTGTGTGTGTGTGTGTGTGTGTGTGTGTGTACATATTTCCCCTAGGAGCAGTGGTTCAGTACTCACTAATTCAGTGCTCATGGTGACTCTGTATACATAAACTATGAGAATAATGAGAACTGACTACACATTATAGAATAAGGATGGATGTGTAATATCAAATATAACAGCGAGCAGATGATATGTGGTCCTTCTCCAATGCCAGAATGATATGTAGCCCCCTGCCATGCATATCACTTCCAGGGGGAAATCAGGGGAGGAAAGAAAGGGAGGCATAGGAGAATCTTCATCCAAGAGAGGCTGAAGCATAAATCCTGCACTGACCAAAACTTTATTAGATTAGACTGAGGAAATGCACAGAATGCACTAAAAACAAGGTTTCTAGAAGACTGGAGACCAAGAGTCAGCAAAAAAGCTTTTTTTTCTTTTTGTAAAAATGAAAAACAGAAAACAACCTAAATATTCACGAATAAAGGATTGTTAAAGTAAATTATAAAACATGCATACCAGGGAATACTATTCAGCCATTAAAAAGACTAAAGGGGATCTATTTATATACACATGGACATGAAAAGGTCGCATATAATATTGTTAAGTGAATTGTATCATCATAAAACTGACCATATAGCATGATTGCAATTGAGGAAAACAAACCAGCATGCATGCGTGGTGTGGATGTGTGGGTGTGTATGCCAATGACTTGGAAGAATCCATACATGACTAATACATACTTTGATTTGTCTCATAGTTTCAATTCTTTTGTCTCTACACCCATTTCCAAAATCATGTCACATAAATGCCGAATAACAAGGACTTGTAAGGTGAAAAACAGTTCGAAACTTTATTTTGCCTGCTTGGTTTTTCATAAGTGCAGTTGTCTGTCCTTGTGCACCTAGAGTTTGGCCTTCAACCTTCTCCCCCTTCCAAGGGGATATGCAGCCTTGAACTTACCTATCAATGCAGAACACAACGGCACATAACAGAACAGCCTGTCGTGGCATCTTGCTAACCCAAAGGGGCTCGGGCTACTTTTCTCAGCTTCCCTCATCTTCACTTAGCCATTCATTTACAGGTTTACCCCACTATCCAAAACTAGAGTGTTCCTATGAAACCCTCCATAAATCGAAATGATATAAAGCAAAAAAGCAATTATATTAGGAGACTCTCGCTAAGGGATGCACAAAAAAATGGAGACAAAGCACAGATGCCCACAGACACATTTCAAAGCTATGGTGGCTGGATGCTGGGATGCTGAGTGTGGTTTCTGGGAAGGAGCTTGTTGGGGCCATTCTCCATGCTCAGTGCTTGATGCTCGGGGCACATCAGCCTCTATAGACAAATACTGAATGCTGTTTTTGCTTTTGGCCTTTTTTTGTAAAAGCAAAAATCCTCTTTTGATTTCTTTTAGTTAACGAAAACAGGTACTAATGTCGGTCTTTCGTTAAATTTCTTTTTATTTTAAAGTGGCTTTTACATGTCTTTCATTTAATTGGCTGAAAGCAAACTTGAAAAGTGGGATAAACCTGTATTCAATCAACACACATTTATTATGTCAGGCACCCTTCTAGGAGCTTGGAATATGAGGATGAATCTAATGGGCACAATCCCCACCCTCGTGAACCTTACAGTTTACACCGGGGATTCTCAACTCCAACAGTATTGACATTTGGGGCTGGATAATTAATTCTCTCATGATGGGCTGGCCTGTGTGTTGTAGGATGCCTTGCAGCATTCTGAATCCCTACCCATTGGATGCCAGTAGCACAGTCCTCCACCACAACTGTGACATAAAAATGTCTCCAGACATTGCCAATGTTCCCTGGGGGTAAAAAAATGCCCATGGTTGACAACCATTGGTCTAGACCTAAACAATTAATCACAAGTGTGCATTTCTATGAAGGACGGGGCGGGCGGGGGGAACAGAGAGCAATGGGGAACTCTGAGCTAGGGGAAGAGAGAGCCTGATCTGGGTAGGGTGGTCAGGAAAGACCTTGAGGTCTTTGTCACTTGCTGGTCCTGAAGTGTTCTTCCAGCAGAGTAGAGTGAGAAGGAGGCAGCCATGCATGGATCTGAAGGACGTGCATTCCAGGTAGAAGGAACAGAAATGTAAAGGCCCCAAAGTGAGAGCAACTAAGGCAGGTGTGAACTCAGTGTGCTCACAAAATGGAAAGGCGACCAGTGTGACTGGAGCTCAGTGAGTGACAGGGGCAGAGACAGAAGGACTGCACGCGAAAGTTTTCACTCCTGCTCTGCTGGGTGCTCCGCACTCTTTCTTTTTCAAAATGTTTCCCATCAAGTTTAGATTAACCAGAAATGAGGATGAATCTAATGGTCACACATTTGAGAATGCCAGGGGCTTTGAGGAACAGAGAATGTTGTGTTCAGAATGTTCTACTTTATTTGAAAGATAAACTACAAATCCCAGAACACATACAACCTAAGAATTAGATTCACTTTATAGCAAATAATTGGAAAGGAATACATGTGCATGAATTTATATCACCTGCTGTTGTCCAACTTTTGGAAACACGGTTGAAACTTATTTGCCAGAAAGATGCTATTCTGAGTCACCTCACTTCCACTCTGCCCCATCTTTAACCACAGCAACATAAAACATGAAAAAGGGCCCAGCACGCTACCCCTCACAGACGAATGGAATTCCTCTCCAAGGTATGTTCGGCAAATTCTAATCTCACCTCTAGTGTCATGCACTGAGATTTTAAAAATTTCAAAAGGCCTGGCCTTGCATCAATCATTAGGAATTGTGACACCAAGAGGAACACAACTTGTTCTGTACTTGTAAGGAGTCAATTGTTGGCAGCAGTGTTTTGCCCCTCATTTCTTCCCCCTTTGTCCTGTGAGAAAGTCAGGCAAGTGTCATGCCCCACCCCCAAACCACAGCGCTCCATTTTTTTCTACGATAGTGTCAACTGAAGAAAAATGCACAACCTAAAAGTTGTGAGTTCAATTTTATTTGGAGAACTTACTGAGGACTATAGCCTGGAACACAGCATCTCAGAAAGCTCTGAGGAACTGCTCCAAAGAAGTAAGGGAGGAGCCAGGATATACAGGAGTTTTTACTGAGAAAAACAAAATCATGTAGTCAAACATCGAAAGATTACTGCTAATCACAAAAAAAAAAAAAAAAACCCAGATATCTCAGGTTAATGATTTTCGTACTTTTCTATGCATGAGAAGATGTAAGAGTCCGGGCTCACTGAATTCCTTAAATATGTATCTTAATTATCTAGGGCCAGATTCCAGAGTACAGAATGTTTCCTGTTTTTTCCCATCTTGAATTCCCCTCAGGGTGCATTGTATGGGGAGGCTGCTGTGGCTGATGGCTTCATGGAGGGCAACATTCATTTTTTTACTGGAATGGCAGGTGACATTCCCTTTCCACAACAGCCACAAAGCTCCAATGAAACTCATAATTGTCATTCGTGCTTAGGAGAACAGGCTTCAGTGAAAGAGAGGCCTGTGTTGAAGTCTGGCTCTATTTCCTAGCTGAGTAACTTAGGCAAGAGGCTTTATACTGAGTCTCAGTTTCTATACCTGTAAAATGGGAATCATAATAGTACCACCTTCATAGGGATTTGTGAAGATGTATTAAAATAATGCACACAATGGGCTTCCACTATGCTAGGTGCACAGTCGGTCTCAGTAAATTCTACTAGTTTTGCTATTGTGGTTGCCATCATTCTTCATGGTGTGCCCACTGCCACAAGCACACTGGGGTCCTGACAGAATCAGAGAAGCCTTTTAGGGCCAACACTCTAACTTTAATGTGCCTCAAATACCTGTCTGCCTTCACAAGGAGGTCTGTGATGCGTTGGTAAGAGTGGACTCTTAGCAGACATACATCAGGCAAGTAGCAAGAGATGACATATTGGTTGGGGGATTGAATTAGATCCTAGAGCTCTCCTCCCATTCAGTGACTCATATTAATGGCAAACATTTTAACAATTTAACAACTCATAACAATGGCATACACTTTAGCAATTCATGGCTTACATTTCAACAATTTAACAAAGGTAACATAACCTTTAACATTATACTGAGAGTCTGGAGACCTGGATTCCTGATCCAGCTCTACCCCAAAGGAAGCCACATGCCTTCTTCAAATATCTGTTTATTCGTTTATGAAGAGAAAGAGAGTGGACTGCTAGATGGTGTCGTTGGATCCTGAGTGGTGGTGGTGTGAGGGATGGGGGACCTATCTTTTTACTTCATGAAGCAGAGTGAAGTGGGGCCAAATCTGCACCTGACAGAAAGGAATATGTATCACCTCACCAGAGATGGACGCAACAAGCAGATGGGGATTTTGGTTACTGCCTACCAATGGGAGGAGTAGATAGGTAATGTGTTGTATGTGTGGGAAGAAGAGTGAACGGAATTTGGTAATCAGAACAGTGCTCTGTGGCAAAGCATTCTTGTATTCACTAGCCTCTGCTTTCTCCCTCTGTCCCTTGACACACCATGAGACCGCACTTCCTGGCCCACCTGCAGTTAGCTGGGTCCATGGGGCTGAGTTTTGGCCAATGGAATGTGTACTGTAGTAGGTGGATTTCAGGTACCTCTCAAGCCACCCTCCATGGTTTTTCCTTCCATCACCCTCCAGATGGATGCAAAAAACAAAATCCAGCAGAGAAGTCCAAGGCCTTCCAAGGGGGCGGGAGCTCTTGATAAAAGGACCCTGAGTCCCTGAAGCGGAGTTCCCTGTTGACCCAATTAGATTATGAGAGGAATAAGAAATTAACCTTTGCTGTGTTAAGCCATGGATCCTGGAGACACCCATTAGCCAAGTGTGACCGCTGCGTAACTACCTAGCTGTTGCCTCATCTGTAACTTGAGGAGGGGTGTTGGGAGAAGTAGACATGACTAACGTCTAGTACAGAGCCCGGCCCGTTGTAAGTACTCAATAAATGTCATCTCCAGCCTTAGCTATTCACAGCGATTCATTGTAACTACTGATGTTTTTTCCTTTTTGCTTTTTGACAATAACATCTTTATGTGGTAGAAATATTGACCCTGGAGAGTGAGTCTGAGTTGTTTTAAATTGTTAGACACGTGTAAATGGCCTTGGGGTTTATTCTTGGATAATGTGAAGCTGAAGCCATTGTACACAGTAAACAAGCTCACCAGTGCCTCAGCCTTTGCTGATCTCAGAAACCACAAACGCTGCTCTTGAATAGGGGAAGACAAATATGCCATGCAATCTGATAACTGCAAGAAAAGCTTTCTCTTCTCTATATTGACTTCAATGTGAATTCTGTCTATTTTGAAAAAATAATAATAAACCACTATTCACATTTACCATCACAGGACTGAATCACAAAATGTAAGCTGGAACCAACCAGGGTTTCATATCTGCAGCCAGAAAATGATTGAGGGCTGGCTTGGAGTCCTGTGTTCTATTTGTAATAGCTCCATTTTCCTCTTAATTGTCCCAGCAAAGACACACTCTGATAAAACAGCTGCAGTTCCTATAAAATCCATTGGAATAAAAGGCACACTCAGGTAACCCATTCATTATTTTGGACAAGCATTCGTAGCTTTGACAAAATAATTATATGGAGAGTTAGACTGTAAAAAATTCCATTGATTTTCTACATATTCAGATAAATGACACCTCAGAAAACAGACTGGCGCCAAGGGCTCTGTGCTATCCATCAATCATTTCTTGGATGCTGGATATGTGCAAAGTACTTACTAGAGGCTGTGAGGCATCCAGCTACACAAAAGCATGAGAGCGGAGGGTGCACCAGTCAGGACCTAGCCCTCTTCAGACCCCATCCCTGCTCAAAAATTTCCACAAGCTCCCCACTGCTTTGAGAATAGTTAAGAAATCTGTTATTTTGACATTTGAGGCCCTCTACAGTAAAGACTTATTCAACCTTTATGAACAAATGAACAAGTTGCTGGTGTACAGCTTTCCTATGTCCCTGCTGTGATTACGCTGAATCTTGTACCCGCGGGCCCTCCCTCCCCTATCCGTGCCCATTGAAATCCAGTTTGTCCCTTAAAGCTCATCTCCAGTCTCCTGATTTCATGCAGGCTTAGCTAACTGCTTCTCAGAACACTTAGATGTCATGTCTCCTCCCCTGTGTCACTGGGCACTTACTGCTACTCATGTTAGGGGTCAAAACTGTCTCACTTTTTTACCTCTCACAGTATGCTATATGTGGTTCATGCTCCTTGAATACTTTTATTAAAAAATTAAAAAGACAACAACAACAACAAAAAAAACATACCAACCATTTTTAAAATGGGCAAAGGACATGAATACACATTTCTCCAAAAAACATATACAATGGCCAATAAGCACATGAAAAGAGGCTCAATACCACTAGTAATTATGGAAATACAAATCAAAATCAATGTGAAATGCCACTCCACACTCATTAGGATGGCCATTACCAAAAAAAAAAAAAATGGCCAGAATATGACAAATGTTGCAGAGGATGTGGACAAATTGGAACACTTGTACATTGCTGATGGGAATGTAAAATGGTGCAGCTGCTGTAGAAAAGAGTACGGCGGAACAGGCACTTGAAAAGGTGCTCACCATCACTAACCATCAGAGAAACGCAAATCAAAACCACAATCAGATACCACCTCGCACCTGTCAGAATAGCCATCATCAAAAAGACAAGAAACAACAAGTGTTGGATGAGGATGGGGAGAAAAGAGAACCCTCATGCACTGTTGGTGGGAATGTAAATTGGTGCAGCTGCTGTAGAAAAGAGTATGGAGGCTCCTCAAATAATCAAAAATAGAACTACTATATGATCCAGAAATTCTACCCCTGGGTATTTAGCTGAAGAAAATGGAAACATGAACTCGGAAACATACATGCACTCCAATGTTCATTGCAGCACTGTTTATAATAGGCAAGATATGGAAGCAACCTAAATGCCAATCAAAAGATGAATGGATAAAAAAGATGTGAGATATATACACACAAACACACACACACACACACACACACACACACACACACACACACACATATAGATATACATTTGTGTATATAATGGAATATTACTCAGCCATAAAAAAGAATGAAATCTTGCCGTTTGTGACAACGTGGGTGGGCCTAGAGAATGTTATGCTAAGTGAAATAAGTCAGACATATAGACAAATACCATATGATTTCATTTACATATGAAATCTGAAAAACAAAACTAATGATCAAGCATAACAAAACAGAAACAGACTCATAGATAAAGAGAACAAACTGATGGTTGCCAGGGGGTGGAGGTAGAGGGATGTGTGAAATAGGTGAAGGGGGTAAAGAGCTACAAACTTGCAGCTAAAAAATAAATAAGTCACAGGGGTATACTGTACAGTGTAGGGAATATAAGTCAATAATATTTTAATAACTTTGTATGGTGACAGGTGGTAACTAATCATACTGTGGTGATCATTTCATAATGTATAAAATATCAAATCATTAAGAGGCACACCTGAAACTAATATAATATTGTAAGTAATTTATACTTCAATAAAAAAAGAAAGAAAACAGTATGCTGGTTCCTTAAAAATTTAAAAATGGAATTACCATAAGAACCAACAATTCCTTTCATAATTGTATATCTGAAAGAATTAAAAGCAGGGACTCAAACAGATATTTGTACACCAATGTTCACAGCAGCATTATTCATAATAGCCAAAAGGTAGAAACCACCCAAGTGCCCATCAATAGATGAATGAATAAGTGAAGTGTGGAGTATACATATAATGGAATATTATTCAGCCTTGGAAAAGAAGGATATTTTGGTACAGGCTACAACATGCATGAACCTTCAAAACATGCTATGTGAAATAAACCAAACATACAAGGACAAATATTATATGATTCCACTTATATGAGGTACCTAGAATAGGTGATTCACAGAGAAAGTAGAAGAGAGATTACCAGGGGCTGCAAGTAAGAGGAAATGGAGAGTGACTGTTTAATGGGTAAAACATAGGCTTGGGTTAACAAAAAAGTCCTGGTGATAGATAACGGTGATGGCTGCACAACACTGCAAATTACTTAATGCCACTGAATTGTACACTAAGAAATGGATAAAAGGGTATATTTTATGTATGTTTTGGCATGATAAAAAGATTAAAAAGTTAAAATTAACTTGCAGAGCTAGAATTTAGAGCTTTAGAAATATGACTAGAATGATATATAGCAGAAAGCAATGTACAGAACATAAGAGGCCAATAGAGGTGAGTTCAAATTCAGGGTATACTTGGGATGGTTCTTACCCTCTCCGAGTTCCCACTTCCTTGTCTGGAAGAGGAGGATAATAATAGCACCTGCCACATAAAGTTACTTGGTGCAACGATATGACGTAATCCACGAAAAGCACTTAGGACGGTGTTTAGCACATGGTAAGCACACCACAGAGTATTGTTATTGTTATCACCAACAAAAGTGAGTGAGTATCTCTTATGTACTCAAGGCTGAATGTTAAGCTAATAAATGTGCAATTTATTCTGCTAAGAATGTAGAGGACTTTTTTGAGCAAGAAACAGCCTTGGTGACAGGCAGATTTTACGCGGTGAACTCTAGGGGCGGTAGACAAGAAAGAGATTTTGTTTGAAAATCAGTGGTTGGAATGGCAGGTGAGCTGACACAGTGAACTGCCAGAAGATGAATGTGTCGGGGTAGCAGCTGGGTCACTACTTAGCAGGTTTGTCTACATTATCCCTATTCACTATGACTGGCCAGTCTAAGGGGGTAGAATGACTGATTCAGTATGGTTGAGACAAAATGCCTACAGGTATTGTAAAGGTTAACACAGAAGAAGGGAGCTACGGAACTGATTTCTCGTCTCTTCATTTCCCATCTTGATGTAAATACTAACTCAACATTTAAAAGTGTAGTGCCTATTTCAAAACTATCCCAAAACCAAAGCAGTCATCCTCTTCTTCCTACTAGATTTCTCTTTGTTTTTCTTTGCTGTGAAGACTGTTAACCCTGCTGAAACACAAACTACAAATCAATTTACAGTGGTTTACAAATACTGCATAGGTAAAAATCAGCCTCCATGTTAGTCTAAATTTAAAATGAATGTAAAAGTTCATTTAATTATCAATCAATTAAGTTGAATCATAGATTATCGATTAAATTAATCATTTAATTATCAATTAAATTGAATCATCAATTAAATTGAATTTAAAGTTAAATTTAAGTTTAAAGAGAAAATTATCCGGACGATGGAAGAAAATAATTTGTGAGTATCCGACATGCTCTAGAATCACCCTGAGATGAAGTAAATTCATTAATAAGTGAACTAGTGGCTGGTAACATTGCTTTTGGCCACTTCACTTCCTGACAATTTATTTAGAGCCAGAAGCTATATTTTAAAATTCAAGCAACATTGAAAAACATGCAGAGCTGGTATAATTTAAAAAATGAATTAAACTGTTTTTAATTCCAAAAAATGAATAAAAAATTCTTAACAAAGAAACCCACTTAACAACTGCAAAATTTTCCCAGCATTTCTAGAAATTATGAAAAATACTTTATAAGAAGAATAAATGGCCAGAAATGCATAAAAGCACATAAGCACATTTCAAAAGTGCTCAGGGTACACAAAACTTAACTGTGTGTGCGTGTGTGCGTGCGTGTGTGTGTGTGTGTTTGTGTGTGTGTACAGCTGTAGAGTTACAGGAGATAATTCAATCTTGACACATGCTGATTTGTCTGGTTTGATTTTCATCAGTTTCTTTTCTTTGCCAGATCTTTTTGACAAATTCACCCACAGTTCTGCCAAAAACGGATTGGAGTTGAAGGAGCCAGGAAGAAGAGAGGAGACGCTGCTTCAGTCTCCCAAGAGTGAAGCGAGGCGGGCTCGGATAAGCGCTTCAAGAGGACGCTCCGCGTTCTCTAGGCTGAACGGCTCCTGCCAGGAGGCGGGCCCGGCCCTCCTCCCAGCTGCCCGGAGCCTTTGCTTATTCTGCCTATAGGACCTGCCACACTCTATTCTAATCACCTGCTTGCTTATGCTTTCCCCACTGGACCCCAAGCTAAATGGCAAAACTTTTTTTTTTCGTTACTATATCCCCCATGTCTATTAGAGCGTCTGCCGCATAGTACGTCCTCCAAAATGTTTGTCGAAGCAAGGAAATCTTTCCATGATTCTCATGACTCGCTAATGGACACTTTTCCCCCTCCCACGTTCTGCAGCATCTTCTATGGAAGATTCTTCAGTGAGTCCCAATTCTAGAACAGTACTGAAGTAGAGAATTCAAATGGGGGTTCTTTCTAAGTGAGTTCAGCATTCTTTCCAACTGAGTGTCCACTTGCATTCACCAGGCAAATAGACTGTTCAGAAATGCAAACGGATCCAAAGCAAATATGAGAGTGGCAAAATGTAAAGGAAGTTGGCAAACTACATCAAGCAGGCACAGCTGCTCCAGGGGACTGCGGAGAAAACAAATGCTAGGGTTACACGTGCAGCTGAGTTACCACCGCAAAGTGGTAGAGGCTGAAGATTGAAAGAAGTTCAAGGAAAAGCAAGCACGCTCCCTTAGTGACATGTACACAGCGACAGGCATGGTGCACTGAGTGCCTCCTCCTCGCTAGGCGTGTTCTAACTTCTCCAACCGACATACAAGATAGGTACCACTGTAAGTCCTGTTTCACAAATGAAGAAGCTGAGGTGCAGAGAAGGTACGGGATTTTGCTAAGGACATACAGCAAGTAAAGGAAGAGCTTGGATGTGACCTCAGGTCCTCTGTCTCCAGATCTGTGAAGTCATCCACTGTCCTATGTGAATTAGAAAAAAAAACACGGTTCTGCATTCAGAACCTCGCAATTAGAAAGGAAAACTATCCCGAAGCTTCCCATGATGGCAAAGCAGGCCTTCTAGCCCGAGGGTACTGTCCCTCTCACTCTGGAGGGGTGGAGGGACTCTAGGGTCCTAGAAGAGTCTGTTCTCGTGTAGTCAACGAGAAGAACTCTGAGCAGCGTTCCCACGACAAAGTCTGGTTCATTCACAGAGAGTTGGCAACATCAAGAGTCCGTCCACTTCTTATCCCCACTGAGGCAAAACCAGGATGACTCAAATGGACCAACTATTAACCTGCATCCTGATGTGCTCCCAAGTCCCTCCCGTCTCTCAATCCTGTCATCCATAAAGTAAGGATGATGCTGATCTCGACCTCACACAGCTATTGCGGGCATTACTGCATGACAAGTAGTAAGTACAGTACCTGGCACAAAGTGAGTACTGTTGAGCACAGCTATACTTTGTTTTATTGCACTTTGATTTATGGAGGTTCATAGATATTAAAGTTTATACAAATTGAAGGTCGGTGGCAACCCTGTGCCAAACAACTCAGTTGCTGCCATTTTTCCTACAGCATTTACTCACTTCCTGTCTCTGTGTCACATTTTGGTAATTCTTGCAATATTTCAAACTTTTTCATTATTATTATATTTGTGATGGTGACCTGTGATCAGTGATCTGTGTATGTTACCACTGTCATTATTTTGAGACCACAAACCGTGCCTACATAAGACAATGAGCTTAATCAACAAATGTCATGTGTGTCCTTATTGCTCCACCAACCGGCAGTTCCTCCCCCTCCCTCCCCCTCCCCTCAGGCCTCCTGAGTGCCTGAGACACAACAGAATTGAAGTTAGACCAATAAAAAAAACCTACAATGGCCCCTAAGTTGTCAAGTAAAAGGAAAGATTGCAAATCTTCCACTTTAAATCAAAAGCCAGGAACAATTAAGCTTAGTGAGGAAGGCATGTTGAAAGCTGAGACAGGTTGGAAGTGAGGCCTCTGCATCAGACACTTAGCCAAGAATGCAAAGGAAAAGATCTTGAAGAAAATTAAAGTGAGCCCACGAATGATAAGAAAGTGAAACAGCCTCATTGCTGACATTCAGAGAGTTTAAGTGGTCTGGATAGAAGATCAAGCCAGCCACAACCTTCCCTAAGCCAAAGCCTAATCCAGAGCAAGACCCGAACTCTCTTCAATTCCATGAAGGCTGACAGGGGTGAGGAAGCTACAGAAGGAAGGTTTGAAGCCAGCAGAGGTTGGTTGATGAGGTTTAAGGAAAGAAGCCGTTTCCATTACATAAAAGTACCAGGGCTGATACAGAAGCTGCAGCAAGTTCTCCAGAAGATCCAGCTCAGAGAATTCATGAATGTGGCTGCACTAAACAAGAGATTTTCAGTGTAGATGAAACAGCCTTCTATTGGAACAAGATGCCATCTAGGACTTTCATAGCTAGAGAGGAGAAGTCACTTCTTGAGATGGAATCTACTCCTGGTGAAGATGCTGTGAAGATTATGGATATAACAACATAGGGTTCAGACTATTACATAAACTTAGTTGCTAAAGCAACAGCAGGGGTTGGGAGGATTGACTCCAATTTTGAAAGCTCTACTGTGGACTTTTCTCGTGCTGGAATTTTTAAATGTAATGTAAATTAATCTCCCCAAAACTACATGATTATTTTTATTAAACCTGCCATATATGTTTATTGTTGACTTGCAAACTTCCTCCCTGAAATGGGGGCTCTCTAGAGGTAGGGACTGTGTCTTGTCCCTCTCTTTCAGCCAGTCCCATAACCCTTCCCAGACCCAGCGCACAGCTGGGAATAACAGAGTGCGCTCACTGAGACAAACAGCCAAACAGCAGAGAAGTAAGAGCCCCACCATTAGCATCACATTCCACCCACGGGCTTCACTCGGTGGACGTCTGTGGCCAAGTGGGGGTCGTGGGTGGATACTTTGGGTTGGCCCTAGTACCTGGCCTCAGCAAGCTCACTGCGGAGCAGGAAGATTAACATGTACACAAAGAACTATAATATAGTGAACCATGTGATAAACACCATGAGGAAAGTACAAAAAAGCCCCAGCAGAGGATTGAGGGAAATGATTTCCTACTATTGGATTAGGGGAGGCCTGCATGGAGGAGGGGGCATACACCTAAAATTATAGTAACCTGAATCCTTTAAGAAAGTAAGTGATAAATGTTTCTGTTTGTACACAGTATGAATTATGTTCAAATAAAAATGAGCTAGGAAAGCAGGAGAGATTTGTCCTTACTTTTTATACTAGTAAGTACAGAATCCATAGGCAGATTCTTTGATATAAAAAAATTCTCCAACTAATAAAACATCAGCAGTATATTAAAAATTCTCAGGGAGGAGAACTATGAAATAAACATAATAAATCACTTTAATGGTAATAAAACCAAGACAAATCAAAGTCCGAGCGTTGACTTCCCAGCTGTCTTTGAACAATTTTGTATCTTGAGAACAAATGTCGACGTAATTCCAAAACCTTAGGAAGGACAGCATGTAAATATTATATTAAACAGTTTTTCATTTAAAGGACTTGCCTGCCTCCCATTTCATAGCTTCCCCATTCAGAATGTGAATTGCCTGGAAGTTGCTTTGTTTTATTCTTTCTGCCGCATATGCTTTTAGAGAATTGTGTTGCTGAATACTAATTCAGAGATTCTTCTTACATTTTCTAATTCCCTAGGTGGAGTTTAATTTCTTTGTTATGACTACTCAAGCTTTTTGAAATAAAATAGAATTTAAGGCTCACAGATTTATCCTTACTTTGGGGCATCTTAAAGTCTACTGATAGCAAATGCTAGGCACAAGTTACCCACAGGTTTAATGCTTCCCACTTTTCTCTTGTTAATGAAATGTTTGCACAGCTGCTGTAGTATGTACAGGAAGATTAAAACCTGCTGTCACTTTGTTAAGAGAAACCTGGGGGAGATTTAACACATCTGGCCTGGGGATTAAGGCAACCTGGTAAAATCAAAATTGCCCATTAGTTTACAGGAACGTCAACCTGGGGACTGGAAGCAGGAAGGAAGATGTGCTGACCTTTAAAACTGACCAAAATCAATTACCCCATGTCCCTGTCAACACTTCATGACTTGTGCTTAAGCTGTAGCCACCTTTAATATGCCTATGAATTGCTATCTGAAAACAAGTTTTTCGTTGGCTTAAGATGGGGTAAAACAAAATGATAATTATGTTATGCGAGGAAGGTGTCAGCTAATTCTCTGATGGTAATCATCTTGCAATATATGAATGTATCAAATCAACACCTTAAACTGACACAGTGTGACATGTGAATTGGATCTCAAAAATTAAAAAAAAAAAAAAAAAAGATGAGGTAAAATAACCAAGCTGAGAAAGCAGTTTCCCATCTGAATAGCAAATGTGGTTCGTGTCAAGCAAGTTACAGTCCTTGAGAAAAAAATTTAATTAAAATAAAATAAAATAGCAAGCCACTGGGCTAGATCAGATGAGTCCTTTGACAAAGTGTGTCCTGAGTGTGACACAGAAGGAAGGAAAATGTTCCCAGAGAGACGCAGCTCCGGCAACGGCTAAGGCACTGCTCTGCATCTCCGCGTCAAGCCCTGTGAGCAGGAGAGGGTGCAGATTCGGGACGGAACGGCTTGTCACTCACCTGAAGGCTAAAACAGCTCATGTCTATAAGTCTGCACAGCCTTCTGAGCGAATCACTCACGGGCAGAGCTGAGGGCGGGCGGAAAGCTGCAGACCCAGTAGGCTTGGACGACTTCACATCTTGACTCTTCATACTTGAGTGGGTCTTGCACTGAGGAATCCCAGCAGGCTTGGGGCAGCAGACAGGGGAGGAGAGAGGCCGAGAAAGTTGAACAACTTGCTCCAGGCCAGCAAGCTGGCTTTGAAAGTGCCAGGGAGGAATGATCTCGACCTCTTTGTCCTGACCACCAGGTCAAGATTGCTGCAACAAAGCGTGCTGCTCATGGAACACCAGGAGAGGCCCTCTGGTCGAAGGACGCCAAAGAGGGGCGTGGGTAAAGCTCAGTGGCAGAGCATGTGCTTAGCACGCAGAAGGTCCTGGGTTCCATCCCCAGTGCCTCCAATTAAAAAACAAATAAAGAAAGAACTATAAAAATTATTTTTTAAAAAAAGGAAGACCAAATGAAAGAAAAACAAGCAAAACCCACAACCATTGAAAATAGAGTCCAGTGGGTTGAATGGATACAAGAAACTGAAGAGAAAACAGTGAGCATTCATCAGCCCCTAACTCACTGGCAGGGCCGTCCGGGCACCCATGCCCAAGCCCGGGCAGCGCTGGAGCAGCTCTCGGGGGAGCCCGGGTGCTCCCCTCTCCTGTCTCCTCTGATCCTTTTTGGATGGAGAAGCCCTCCCACGGCTGGGTGGGCGTAACCATTAGTGTGAGAACCTTTGGGCCCAGTGGGGTCCTTCCGCATAGATGGTAGTGGCTGGTCTGTGTTTTCAAAGTATCCGAATAGGAAACTCTCCGCCCTATTTCCTTCAAGAACCACTCCTAGGTCAAGTTCGTGCTTCACTTCTTCACTTGCAAGTACTGTTACTGTTGGTCAACAGTCGATCTAAGGTGAAGGGCAGTTGGCTTTCAGAAGTCACCCGGCTAAATTCGACTGGCAGACAAGGACAAGACAGCAGATGGACGCTGCTGGAAAGTCGTGCCTCTCTCTCGCTCCTCCTGCCACCTGCTGCCAGACCCTGCTGCTTGTCCTCCGCACAGTCTGCTCTGTAGCTCAGCCTTCCTGTCTGTCACCGCCGTCCCCGCAGCTCAGCAGGCTGCGACCACAGCCACCCCACCGCTCTCCCTGGGCCAGGCCTCGCCGCAGAACTCATCCTCAGGCACACGCCGAGGTCACACTTTTTAATTTGACATCTTGACCACTTCTCTCTGCTCATCCCTTGAAGTGTGTCATCTTTCTGGGAACTCCAAGGGGGCTAGGATCGCAAACCAAATCTTGTGATGTGTTGTTTGATATGAGTAAATGATTGAAAATAGCCCAGACCCCGGAGCCTTGGCTTGCGTGGGTCCTAAACCCTTGTAATGCCACTTACTGGCTATGCGGTCACATGTCTGTGCCTTTGTTCCCCCAAATGTTCGACACAGACGATGATGGTACTTCCCTCACAGGGTTGTTAGGAGAATTAAACGGATGAATATTTATAAAGTGCTCAGAACAGTGCCTGACAGTTTGTAAAGGCTACTTTAGTTAAATAAAAATGAATAAATATGAAATAGCATAAATATGGCTGCAAATATTTCTGCTTTTCCGATATGTACATGAGAAAACAATTCTTGCTCAATGGGAAGGTAAAAATATCTCCAGTGACCACCACAATTTCAAATAGAATGCTCTTTCTTTGTAATAATAACTGTAGATAACGCTATTTTAAACCATTTGCTATTAGGACAAACCATGCTTTTACAAGGTCTTTCTCAGGACCACTGAGGTTGTTTAAAATAAGCCACTGGTTCTTGAGCAATGCCTTCTACATGCTATATGCCCTCATCTCCCTAGATCTTCCCTCTCTGCTTCAGTGGTCCTTGGAACCCACCTTTTCCTGTCGTAACCCTGCACATCCCTCAAGGCTCCAGTGACATGCTCTTTGCTATCCACAGGCCCCCAGGCAGGGATGGTGGCTTCCTCGCTTGCCCTCCCCCGTGACAGCGCGTCATGCGATCAGAAGTGCAGCGAGGGCTCCGAGCTTCGCGCATCCCTCCTCACTGGGCTGAGAAGGACGTGAGGACGGGAGCTGCTTTCATCCATCACTGTGCCCTCGGGGCCTACATAGCTCAGGGTCCGGCAAAGATTGCTGCTCAGCCAACACGGAACTGACTTGTAAAGTGACTCGTTTCATTTGGCTTTCTTACTTTTAGGTCAGCTAAGTGGCATTTGGAGAGTATGAATGACAGACGCTCTTGTCTAGTTATTTAATAATCCAAGGACAGTAATGATACTTACACATTTAGAGCTACTTCCCTCTCTCAGGAAAAATACTACATCCTCAGGAGTTCTGTGACGATGCCTGTCTTGCCCTCGGCCTGTTCTCCCATGACATGCCCTTGGCAGTCTTACTTTCAGATCTCCATTTCCTTGCATACTACTACAAAGCTGAATCTCTTTCAGCCCCGTACATAGACACTGCTGGTGACCCCAGTGCTTGTGTTCCCCGCTTCCCCTTAGATCCACAGGAAGACTGCATCTCCCAGTGGCCCTGAGATTTAGGAGTAGACATATGTCTGAGTTCAGCTACAGGCATGTGAGTAGCAGTGAAATGTGCCCCTCCCAGGCCTGGCTCATCTCTCTCTCATTCTCTGTCTGCTCACTGAATGAGAGAGACCTCCAAGGACCAAGAAGAGGGTAAAGTTCAAGATGAAAACAGCCCGGTGTCCTGAATGATGGTATGGAGAAAAGTCTCTTCCACCACCCCATATGGGACTGTGTTCAGAGCAAAAGTTAAATTTTTAAAAGGTTAAGCCATCCAGATTTTAGGGCTGCTGTTTACAGAAATTAGCATTCCGACTAACATATCTCAGCCCCTACCAGAGTGTCAGTCACATGGCAGTCTCCTAGTAAATGGCAGATGATGGATGAGTGAATGAATGACTAGATTGAACCATTGTTAGCTAAGTGAGGAAAGAAATTCATCTCAAAGACCCTGAGTTCCTTCTGACTATAAGAAACTAGAGAAGGGACAAGGAAACCCAAACAAGACGTGAATCAAGCCAACATAAACACGCACAGGTCTGTTCTTGGAGTAGGTGACCAAGCAGTGCTGTGCTGACAACTCCCAGACTCAAGCCACCAGATCTGCACAGGCCCCCTTGCCTTTCCTGGCCACCTTTCTCTTCACTGCCAGTCTGCCTCATGCATTCAGGATGCTTTTGCTTCTCTAGATTTTAGAGCCTGGACCTTCTTGCCTGCCCTTAGCCACTGCCTCCCGTACGGCCATGAACTCTAATATGTCTGTAACTTGGAAAACAACTGGGAGGTTAAGGTTTATGTTTTCTGGATTATAGTCAGTTTGCCACTCCTGATGAATAAGCATTTGCAAGTAATCATGTTGATTGTATTTATCCAGTTGGATTTGGAGACCTATACTCTAATATCTGGAGCACAAAGTAGCATTTCGCCATCTGAAGTAGGAACGTGTAGACTTATAGGATGTAAAGTATTCATATTGAGTATTTACACCACACGACCTCAATTCATCACAGTACCTCAATGGCACTTGAGCACTGTCTCCTTCCCCAGTGATGGGGAATGAAGCCAGAGACAGTAAAAGGGCCCAGATCTTCCAGGACATCACCTCTAATGTTATTTTATCTTGAGACCCCTGAGGAACCATTGAAGGGGTTTTATAAGAGGTATGATATGATCTGATTTTTGTCTTTGAAAGATCACCCTGGCTGCTGTGTGGAGAATGGATGTGAAGAGGTAAGGCTATAGATAGGGAGAAAAGTCAGTGGACTGTTGCAAAGGTAAAAGTGATGAGGTCTTAAATGAAGGCAGCGTCTGTGGGTGCAAAGAGAGAAGGATGGATTGAAAACACAAGCATGGCTAGACATAAAATAGACCCAGGCCTTTACTCTGCCACATGTGACGTGGTTTGTTACTGTCCCAGAGGTAACAGATTTCTCCAGAGGAGAGCTAATGAGTACAGAATATAGTGAGTCTTGGCCTGCATCAAATTTCCATATATTTTCCCTAAAGTAAACTAATTTTTTGCACTGATCATGTCGTACTCTGGGGTCACTTTGAACCTGTGATAAATTAAAACTCTCAGGCTTTATTAATATGAACTGCTCTAAAGCCACATCTCTCCCACCTAAAATCTGGTCCATTGCCCCAGAGAAGAGATTATTATTTTGCAGTACGCACAAGGGCAAATCTTCATGCACAACTTCATTACAGAGAGAAAAACAGAACTCAAGTCAGATCTAGAACAACTACTCATATCTCCATTCTAGTGTTTCACTTAAAGAACCCCTGATATTAGCATTGTCGTATGTAAGAGCAAGTTTAGGACATATGGATCTGTATTTGCAACCTTGCTCCAGTATTTACAATCTAGAGAAGTCTGATAAAGCTGTCCGAGCTTAGAATTCATCATCTACTAAATGATAGTAAAGTTATTACTCATCTGGTAGGGTTTTTAACTCAACAAATATTTATTGAGTAGCTACTATGTGCTGGGGGCTATGCTAGGCACCGGGAATACAATAATGGACAAGACAGCTTACAGTTCCTGTCCTCGTGGTGCTTATGTTCTAATAGCATTTAAGCACTGGAGAAAATGCGTGTGGTATACCAAGCACAGTGCCTAGAAGAGATGCTGAGGGAGCGACGGCAATCATTTTTCAACTACATCATGTTGGACTCATCACATGGTCGACTTGAACTTCTGCTCAAATTGTTAAGAGTGACAGAGCTGTCACACATGTGTGCCATAAACACATCTCACCCCCACCCCAACACCAGTTGCACTCACACCCACAGTGGCACTAAAAAGCAAGAGGAATTGCAACCAAGAGATCAAATTGTGAGGAGCTTCTCAAAGTAGATGCAATTGAATTGTCTGAGACAGAGAAACAAGAGGAAACACAGCCTAAAGGACAGAAAGGAACAAATAATTTCTAAGGTAATGCCAGAATTACAGAAACTCCAACAGAGAAACCAAATACAAAGAACTTGAGGGACTCCTGGGAAAATTTTCAAGGTCATTGACATACAATATTCAGAATTTGAGAGAAAGACATTCTTTCCCAGCAATCCCCATAGCTACACACACACACACACACACACACACACACACACACACACACACACACACACACACACACAGAGTGACATGCATTTGTGGCATTTGACCCTAGGCTAAAACTAAAAAGAAACTACCTGACTGGCAGGAGCTCCTCATAAGAGTATGGAAACCTGACAGAGAATCAGAGAAGGGCTTGCAGAAGTCACAGGTCTCCACAGCAAGTGTGTGTTTGTGAGAGAGAGAGGTATGGATGGAGGGAGCAGCATTGCCTAGGAGGGAGGGAGTTACACTAAAATCCTCCACCAGCAGCACAGAGCACTGCTCATTGGCAGGCGATTAGAGAGGGCGCTAAGCCCACCCACCTGTAGAGAAGCCGGCCAGTTGACACATCCAGCTGCTCACCCAGAGCCCCAGTCAGCCACCTGCCGTAACTTGGAGAAGAGTTACTGTTGGGCCAACAGAACTGCTCCCCTCAGATCTAGACTAATCAATGCAAATCTTCATTCAAAATAAATTCACACAACATTGTAAACTGATTATACTTAATTTATATATATATAAAACATATATAAAACAAGGAAAATGAAAGAAAAGGACCAAAATGTATACTCTGGACAAAGGTGCACAATTGAGTCTATAGGAAATATATAATTTAGGGAAAAAAGGAGACGTGTATGTACTCAGAATGTGAAAGGAGTGTTCATCCATTAAACAAGAAAAGACTTCTATGAAGAAAAGCAATCCAACAATAAGAAAAAGGGTTTAAGAACTAAAACTATGACTGGCAAATATGGCATTTAATAGAAGGGCTGAAATGTATATATAGCAAAAATTCTGGAAATAAAATTTTGACATTTTTTTTCACAATCATGTTGAGAGACATTAACACACCCTTACCTTTACTCCAAACGCCAATAAAAAAAAGAACAAAATTGCTACAAGGAAAGCAAAAGGGAGGCCTTACAACAAGTAAAAGCAGAAAATAGGAAATGGAAACCATTAAAAACATAGACTTGATTAGTAAAACCAAAAACCATTTTTTAAACTGTGATGAAATAAACAGTGTCAAACTGGCCATCTTAATGATTTTGAACTGAACAGTTCAGTACTGTTAAATATATTCACATTGTTTGCAACCAACATCCAGAACTTGTGCATCTTGCAAAACTGAAACTCTATTTCCATTAAAAAGAAAACTTCCCACGCCCACCTACCCCAGTGCCTGGCAACCACCAGTCTACTTTCTATTTCTATGCATTTGACTGCTCTCGATGTCCCATACAAGTGTCATCAAATAGCGTTTGTCTTTTTGTGACTGGCTATTTCACTTAGTGTAATGACCTCAAGGTTCATCTATGTTGTACCACGTGTTAAAATTCTCTTCCTTTTTAAGGCTGAATAATATTCTGTTGAGTTTATCCACTTATTCCTCCATGGACACTTGTTGCTTCCACCTTTGGGCTACTGTGAATAATACTGCTATAAACATGTGTATACAAATATCTCTTCAAGATACTGTTTTAATTCTTTGGGGGCATATACCCAGAAGGTGACCTTCTGGGTCATATGGCAATTCTATGTTTAATCTTTTGAGGAAATGCCGTACCATTTCCCCTAGTGGAATGGCTACATCATTTTACATTTCCACCAATGGTGCACAAGGATTCTAATCTCTGTAAATCGTTACAAACACTTATTTTCTGTTTTTGTTTGTTTGTTTTTTTGTTTTTTGGATGGGGTCATTCTACTAGATGTGAGATGGACTCTCATTTTGAGTTTTCATTTGTGTTTCCCCCAAAATTAGTGATGTTGACGTCTGTATGCACGGTTGTGGCTATTTGTGTATTTTCCTTGGAGAAATTTCTATTTAAGTCTCTTGAACATTTTTAAATTGGTTATCTGTGGGTTTTTGTTGTTGTTGTTGTTGTTGTTGAGTTGTAGGAGTTGTTATATATTCTAGATAAGAATCCCTTACCAAATATATTGTTTGCAAATATCTTATCCCATTCTGTAGGTTGACTTCTCATTCTGTTGATTGTATCTCTTTTTTTTAAACATTTTTTATTGTGTTATAGTCATTTTACGATGTTGTGTCAAATTCCAGTGTAGAGCACAATTTTTCAGTTATACATGAACATACATATATTTATTGTCACACTTTTTTCTCTGTGAGCTACCACAAGATTTTGTATATATTTCCCTGTGCTATACAGTATAATCCTGTTCACCTATTCTACATTTTGAAAACCCAGTCTGTCCCTTCCCACCCCATGCCCCCTTGGCAACCACAAGTTTGTATTCTATGTCTATGAGTCTGTTTCTGTTTTGTACTTATGTTTTGTTTTGTTTTGTTTTGTTTTTAGAGTCCACATATGAGCGATCTCATATGGTATTTTTCTTTCTCTTTCTGACTTACTTCACTTAGAATGACATTCTCCAGGAGCATCCATGTTGCTGCAAATGGCATTATGTTGTCGGTTTTTATGGCTGAGTAGTATTCCATTGTATAAATATACCACCTCTTCTTTATCCAGTCATCTGTTGATGGACGTTTAGGCTGTCTCCATGCCTTGGCTATTGTAAATAGTGCTGCTATGAACATTGGGGTGCAGGTGTCATTTTGAAGTAGGGTTCCTTCTGGATATATGCCCAGGAGTGGGATTCCTGGGTCATATGGTAAGTCTATTCCTAGTCTTTGAGGAATCTCCATGCTGTTTCCACAGTGGCTGCACCAAACTGCATCCCCACCAGCAGTGTAGGAGGGTTCCCTTTTCTCCACAGCCTCTCCAGCATTTGTCATTTGTAGATTTCTGAATGATGGCCATTCTGACTGGTGTGAGGTGATACCTCACTGTAGTTTTGATTTGCATTTCTCTGATAGTTAGTGATATTGAGCCTTTTTTCATGTGCCTATTGATCATTTGTATGTCTTCCTTGGAGAATTGCTTGTTTAGGTCTTCTGCCCATTTTTGGATTGGGTTGTTTATTTTCTTCTTATTGAGTCGTATGAGCTGCTTATATATTCTGGAGATCAAGCCTTTGTCGGTTTCATTTGCAAAAATTTTCTCCCATTCCGTAGGTTGTCTTTTTGTTTTACTTATGGTTTCCTTTGCTGTGCAGAAGCTTGTCAGTTTCATTAGGTCCCATTTGTTTATTCTTGTTATTATTTCTATTGCTTGGGTAGACTGCCCTAGGAGAACATTTTTGAGATGAATGTGAGATAATGTTTTGCCTATATTTTCTTCTAGGAGGCTTATTGTATCTTGTCTTATGTTTAAGTCTGTGATCCATTTTGAGTTGATTTTTGTGTCTGGTGTAAGGGAGTGTTCTAGCTTCATTGCTTTACATGCTGCTGTCCAGTTTTCCCAACACCATTTGGTGAAGAGACTGTCTTTATTCCATTGTATATTCTTGGCTCCTTTGTTGAAGATGAGTTGACCAAAAGTTTGTGGGTTCATTTCTGGGCTCTCTATTCTGTTCCATTGGTCTATATGTCTGTTTTTGTACCAATACCATGCTGTCTTGATGACTGTAGCTCTACAGTATTGTCTGAAGTCTGGGAGAGTTATTCCTCCAGCCTCTTTCTTTTTCTTCAGTAATGCTTTGGCAATTCTAGGTCTTTTGTGGTTCCCTATAAATTTTATTATGATTTGTTCTGGTTCTGTGAAATATGTCCTGGGTAATTGGATAGGGATTGCATTAAATCTGTAGATTGCCTTTGGCAGTGTGACCATTTTAACAATATTGATTCTTTGAATCCAGGAGCATGGGATATCTTTCCATTTTTTAAAGATTTCTTTAATTTCTTTCAATGGTTTATAGTTTTCTGTGAATAATTCTTTCACCTCCTTGGTTAGATTTATTCCTAGGTATTTTATTACTTTGGGTGCTATTTTAAAGGGGATTGTTTCTTTACTTTCTTTTTCTGTTAATTCATTGTTAGTGTAAAGAAATGCAACTGATTTTTGAACGTTAATCTTGTAGCCTGCTACCTTGCTGAATTCTTCGATCAGCTCTAGTATTTTTTATGTGGACCATTTAGGGTTTTCTATATATAGTAACATGTCATCGGCATATAGTGATACTTTTACCTCTCCTTTTCCAATTTGGATCCCTTTTATTTCTCTCTCTTTCCTGATTGCTATGGCTAGGACTTCCAAGACTATGTTGAATAGGAGTGGTGATAGTGGGCATCCTTGTCTTGTCCCAGATTTTCGTGGGAAAATTTTGAGTTTCTCACCATTGAGTACTATGCTGGCTGTAGGTTTGTCATATATAGGTTTTATTATGTTGAGATATGTTCCCTCTATACCCACTTTGGTGAGAGTTTTTATCATAAATGGGTGTTGAATTTTATCAAATGCTTTTTCTGCATCTGTTTGATTGTATTTCTTGATGCACATAAGTTTTTAATATTGATGCAGCCCAATTTATCTACTTTTACTTTTGCTGCCTATGAAAAAGCCAAGTTTTTTAAATAAGCAGTACAATTGGCAAACCTTTGTGAACTCTGAATACAGATTTGGAGAAAAAGAGAAGACCAAATCAGTGCACAGGTGTTTAACTTTAGGAATGAGAAAGGGAACAAAGCTAGAGATGAGCCATGAAATCAATGCACTCTCAATTTTCTTTAAATCTAGCTTTTTTGTCATAGAATTTCATAGGCTGATTCAAAAAATTATTCGGAAAAGAAAATGTATAAGAACAGAGGGGACATATTTTGCATAGCAAAATAGGGGTGGGGCAGTAGCCCTCTACCTATAAAGTTATAGTAATTAAGAGAGTGTACCACTGTCACAGGACTAGAAAATTATATCAGTGGAACAGAAAGTAAAGTCTAAAAACAAATACAGGTTCATAGAGAAACTTGACATATAATATTTCAGTCAGGGATGAATTAAATATTTATCAAATGGTCTTAGGACAATTGTCTACTTGTAAAAAATATACATGATTGGATCTTTCCTTCAGATCATTCAAAAAATTAAAATCCATACAGATTAAAGATCTGGGTATGAAAACTACACAATTTCAAATATACTGGAAAAAATTAAGAGAATTTTTCCTCATTGTTTCAAAGTAGAAAAGGTCTTACTAAGCAAGACACAAAACCCAGAAGCCTACAGGAAAAGATCAACAGATTTGAGTGTATAAACACTTATTGTTTAATGACAGACATCATAAGGAAAAAGCAAATTACAAGTGTAAGGCTGAGAAAAAATATTTAAAACATAAACTACAGACAGGATTAAAATTGAGAATATATACAGGCCGTCTAACAACCCAAAGTCAAAGGCAAACAACTCAGTAGGAATTTAAGCAAAAAGTATAAAGATATTTCATAAGTGGATCATATGGGCCAAAAATATCTAAAATTATATTCATTTGAATTATTAATTAGGAAAATTAGAACTAATACCAAGCATAAGACATTTTTTTCCCATGTGATAGGCAAAATTTTAAGTTTTTTTCCAGCTTTATTGAGATATAATTGGCATATATATTGTTTAAGGTGTACAGTGTAGTGGTTTTATATATGTTGAGAAATGATTGCCACAATAAAGTTAGTTAACACATCCATCACCTCATGTAGTGACCTTTCTGTCTGTATGTGGTGAGAAATTTTAAAATTTAGTCTCCCAGCAATTTTCAAATATATAATACAGTACTGTAAACTGTAGTCACCATGCTGTATGTTATATCCCCAGAACTTACCCATCTTATAACTGGAATTTTGTACCCTTTGACCATTTTCATCCATCTTCCTCATCTCTCAGCCCCCAGCCTTGGCAACCACAATCTGTTCTCTGTTTCCATGAACTTTTTTTTTTTTTTTTAGAATCCACATATAAGTGAGATCACACAGTATCTGTCTCTCTCTATCTGACTTATTTCACTTAGCATAATACTCTCAAGGTCCATCCATGTTGTCACAAATGGCATGATTTCCCTCTTTTTATGGTTGAATAAGATTCCATTGTGTGTATTTTTTTCCTTAGCTATTCATCTGTCAACAGACACTTAGGTTGTTTCCACGTCTTGGCTATCGGACATAATGCTGCATTATACACAGGGGCGCAGATGTCTCTTCAAGACAGTGATTTCATTTCCCTCAGATAAACACCCAGAAGTGGGATTACTGGTTCATATGCTAGTTCATTTTCCCTTTTCTAAGGAGCCTCCATACTGTTTTCCATTGTGGCTGAACCAATTTACATTCCCACCAACAGTGTACAAGGGTTCCATTTTTTCTACATCCTTGCCAGCACTTGGTTTCTCTTGTCTTCTTGATAATAGCCATTCTAAAAGTTGTGAGGTGATATCTCATTATGGCTTAGAGTTTCATTTCCCTGATAATTAGTGATGTTAAGCACTTTTTAATGTACCTGTTGGCTATTTGAATATCTTCATGGGAGAAATGTCTTTTCAGGTTCTTTGCCATTTTTCAGTTGGATTATTTGGAGATTTTTGCTATTGAATTGTATGAGTTCTTTATATATTTGGATATTAACCTCTTATATGATAAGTGGTTTACAAATATTTTCTCCCATTCTGTAGGATGCCTTTTCATTTTGTTGATCTTTACTTTTTCTGTGCAAAAGCTTTTTAGTTTGTTGTAGTCACGCTTGTTTATTTTTGTTTTTGTTGCTTGTGCTTTGGGTGTCATATCCTTAAAACCACTGTCAAGACCAATGCCATGGAGTGTTTTCTCTATGTTTTTTCTATGAGTTTTATGATTTCAGGTCTTATATTTAAATCTTTAATCCATTTCAAGTTAACTTTTGTGAATAGGGTAACACAGGGGTCCAGTTTCATTCTTTTCCATATAAATATCCAGTTTGGCCAGCATGATTTATTTAAGATACTACCCTTTCCCCATCAAGTATTCTTGGTTCCATTGTAATTTTACTTGACTATATAAACACAGGTATATTTCTGGCCTCTTGATTCTGACTCGTTGGTGTTGATGTTTCCATGCCACTATCATACTCTTTTAATTACTTTAGCTTTGTAATATAGTTTTGAAATCAGGAAGTGTAATGTCTCCAACTTTGTTCTTTTTTCTCATGATTGCTTTGTCTGTTTGGAGTCTTTCGTGGTTCCATACAAATTTTAGAATTTTTTCTATACCCTATAAAAATTGCCATTGGAATTTTGATGGGATGCATTGAATCTGTAGATTACTTTGGGTAGTATGGACATTTTAATACTATTAATTCTTCCAACCCATGAACATCAGATATCTTTCCATTTAAATGTGTCTTCTTCATTTTGTTCATCAATATTTTACAGTTTTATGTGTAAGGATCATTATCCTCCTTAGTTACTTATTCCTAAGCATTTCATTGTTTTTGATGCTATTGTAAGTGAGATTTTCTCTATTTCTTTTTCAGATAATTAATTGTTAGTGTATAGAAATGCAGTTACTTTTGTTTAGTGATTTTGCATCCTATCACTTTATTGAATTTTTATTAGTTCTAATAGTTTTTTGGTGGAGTCATCAGGATTTTCTATGTGTAAGATCATGGCATCTGCAAACAGATACAGTTTTAATTCCTCCTTTCCAATTAAGAAGCATTTTATTCTTTTTCTTGCCCAATTGTTCTGGCTAGGACTTCTGATATGTTGAATAGTAGTGGTGAGAGTGGGCACACTTGTCTTGTTCCTGATCTTAGAGGAAAAGCTTTCAACCTTTCACTACTGTGTATGATGTTAGCTGTGTGTTTGTCATATATGGCCTGTATTATGTTGCAGTATCTTCTTTATATACTCAATTTTTTAGTGTTTTTTTATCATGAAAGGATGTTGAATTTTGACAAATGCTTTTTCTGCATCTATTGAGATGGTCTGTTTTTTAATCTTTCATTCTATTAGTATGCTGTATTATACTTGTTTATTTGCATATCTTGAACCATCTTAGTTCCCCAGGGATGAATCTGACTTGTTCATGGTGTATTACACTTTAAATGTGCTATTAAATTTGGTTTGCTAATATTTTGTTGAGAATCTTTGCATCTATATCCATCGGGGATATTGGCCTGTAGTTTTCTTGTAGTTTTAGTATCTGGCTTCAGTATTAGTATGCTGGCTTTGTGATATGAGTTTTGGAGTATTCCTTTCATTTTTATTTTTTGAAATAATTTGAGAAGAATCGGCATTAATTCTTCTTTAAATGTTTGGTTCCATTTAACCAGTGAAACCATCAGTTCTGGGTTTTTCTTTCTTGGGAGCTTTTGGATTACTAATGTAATCTCTTTACTTAGTATTGGTCTGTTCAAATGGCCTAATTCTTCTTGATTCAGCCCTGGTAGTGGTATGTTTCTAGGAATTTATCTATTTCTTCTAGGTTGTGCAATTTGATGGCATAAAGTTGTTAATAGTAGTCTCACTTGATCCTTTGCATTTCTGTGGTATCAGTTTTACCATCTCCTCTCTCATGTATAATTTTATTTATTTGCCATCAAGAAGATATAATAATTATAAATACTTATGGACCCAACATCAGAGGACCTAAATATGTAAAGCAAATGCTAACAAAACTAAAAGTAAAAAAAAAGCAACAATATTGGGGCACTTTAATACCCCACTCTCAACAATGGCTCTATTATCTGGCAAAGAACCAATGAGGAAGTAGCATATTTGAACAACATTATAGAAAAATGGACTTAACTAACAGACATATACAGAATATTTCATCCAACAGCAGCAGAATATACATTCTTCTGAAGCACACATGGAACATTTTCTAGGACAGAGCATATATTTGGCTACAAAACAAGTCTCAACAAATTCAAGAAGGTAGGCATTATATCAATTATCTTTTCTGACCATGATGGAATGAAACCAGAAGTCAATAACAGGAGGAATGCTGGAACAATCACAAATACATGGAAATTAAAAACCACACTCCTGAACAACAAATGGATCAAAGAAATCAAAATGGAAATAAAAAATATCTCGAGACAAATGAAAATAGAATCTCAACATACCAAAATTTATGGATATAGCAAAAGCAGTTCTAAAAGGGAAGTTTACAGTGATAAACACATTCATCAGAAAAAAAGAAAGATCTCAAATAAATAATCTAACTTTACACCAAGGAACTTTTAAAATAAGAACAAACTAAGGCCAAAGCTAACAAAAGAAAGAAAATAATAAAGATATGAGCAGAAATAAACAGAGAATAGAGAGACAATAGAAAAGACTGAGAAAACCAAGAGTTGTTTCTTTAAAAAGATAAACAAATTTGACAAAATTTTAGATACACTAAATAACAAAAAATAGAAAGAACCTAAATAATAAAATTATAAACAAAATTTTCAAATTATAATAATATACACATTTGTCTGTGAACATTTATCTCATCTGTTACTGTAGATAAGATAAAAGAGTAGTCTTTTCAGAAGGCAATTCGGTGGGGTATACATACATATTAAAGGTACAGTTGATTTAAACTCATGATTTGGTTACTGGGTATTGATTCTCATGTGAAGCAAGGGGCATGTACAATATTGCTCACCACATTGTTGATGGGAAAGAAGTTAAATAGGTATTAATTGGGAAGTGGCTAAGTAAGTTGCAGTGTCATCTACACTATAGACATGATCAATTTAAACACACTGATGTATGCACTGACATAGAAAGATCTGTAATATATATCATTTAGTGAAAATAAGAGAGTGGTAGAATAATACATAGAGCAAAGTTCAATTACTATTAAATGTTTATTTGTCCATGCACACAGCTAGAAATAGACACATAGACAGTAAACTGTCCACAGTTGTCTCTCAGAAAGAGAGGTGGAATTAAGGCACAGTTTCCATTTTTATCCTGTATTCTACATATTTGAAGTCATTTTTCACTACAAGATGGTGTCCACGCTGTGCTTGCATAAAAACAAAGTAGAATATCTCTATTTTCTTTCCTAACTCCTTCTCCTGAATAAATCATATTTCCATAAGCTTTGTTCTATCTTTTCTTATTTTCCTTTAATATGGTAAGTGTAATTACCCATTTAAAAGATTCATTGGCTTCATTAAATTATTCTAAATTCAACTTTTTAATGCTAGTGAATTTATTTTGCTTAGTTGGGGAGCTATGAAAGAAAAGAAGGAAAAAATCTTGCATAACTACCCACTTTCATTAGTTTCCCTGGGCCAAAAATCATGAGACATGTTTTCAACAGTCATACTATGGCCAGTGGCTTACTGATGAGTCTAATCCAGTAGTCCAACGTGTTGGTTGGTAGCCAAATGCCAATGGCAGATAATTCACTGTTTCTTCCATTCCTGAGTTGCTGCATCCACTAAACCTTCATTATGAGTCACAACCAAATTAGCTTTTGCACAAAAATAGAGTCTCAGTGAATATGAACAAATGGCAGCTTTTAATACTTAAGCAGGGCATGCAAGTGTTCTACTTCAAAGAAGTTTTCATTAATGAATATTTTATTTTATTTTGCATTTCATGCAAATGGAATAAAGAAACAAATGTTCCTCACTTGTTATTATGCACTAAGCCTTATCTGATAAAAGCTTGGGCTGAAATAACAGATGGCTTCTGCTAGTTTGTCAGAGTAATATTTCTCAAACCATAGAGTATAGTAGAATGGGTCTTGATCAGACTTGAACAACTTAGGATTTAGTCACAGCTTTTGCATTTTCCTGCTATGTGACCTTGAAAATAAAAGCACTTAACCTCTATAAACCTCATTTTCCTTATATATAAAACAAAGATAATATTACTTGTCCTTGACCCCTCACAAAATTGTAAGAAGATTCACATGAAATATTGGAGGATCAAATCTCTCAACTGCAAGGCACTAAGAACGTGGAAGGTGTGAATATTAGATACGAATCAGCCAGTTGAGGCTGTGCTAATTCAATCAACAGGAAGAAAAAATAACTATTTAAACTCTGTGCTTCTCTTGCAAAATAAAAAATGTGTTTTCTTATATCACAGAGTCAAGTCACAAGTATGAAATGCAATAAATGCATCTCCAAGGCACAGTCATTGGGGAGACAAAGTTCTATTGGGGAGACAAAGTTCTATTGGGGAGTACGGGCACCCTTACTCTTCTGAATGGTGTGGAAGAAGAGCTGTCAGTCCTCGTCACATCTTGTTATCTTTCGGCAGTGGTGCTCTTTGGTGTCGGAGGTGCTGCTTTGGTCTCCAGGGAGAGAGGCGCCATGCTTACAGTGCGGTGGGAGGTTTGCTGAGAACCGAGCGAAGCCATAGCAGCCCTTAGCAGCGTGATGATTTAGTGCTTTCCTTAAATAATTTAACATTAATCTTTTTTAAAAAGTCATGTGCTGTAACAAGTGTTTTAATGCTAAGAGAAGAAAAATAAAATGAGCTTTAAATGTTTCTGCATGTTGCATACTATATTTCTTTGAAAATAAATCAGGCTGTAGTTTTGACACCTGCACAGAGGAAAGAGAATCAGGAGAGGAGAAACTCAGACAGTGATGAGATTTAAAAAAGTATGGACCAACCCAAAGCAGAGCTCTGGGGCAAAGAGGATGAGTTAGAGGGTTCTGCCTTAGCCAAAATGGCCAGGCCCTTGTACCTCTGCCATTTTCAGTCATTCCCTAAGACTTAGCTGGGAAGAATGTGGCCAGGGAGCTAAGATGGTTCCCGAAGAAGCCAGTGGGAGGCTGTGAGCTAGCTGCGTTCCTTGCACCTGAACAGCGAGTTCTTTCTTGTAGGGAGCTCCAGGCACACACATCCATGGCTGCCACGGTTGGTGCTGGAGGTCAGGCGAGAAAGAAAGGCATTAGAAAGTGTAGGGGTGAGGAATGATGAGCGCATTAGGTAAATGAAGTAGGGTTCCTGGGTAGCACGATCGTGTGTTCTCAGTTCATCTAAGTTACGTCAAGACAAGCTATTAGGTTTATTTATTTATTTACTTTTAATGGGAGTACTGGGGATTGAACCCAGGACCTCACACATGCTAGGCACGCACCCTACCACTGAGCTCTACCCTTCCCCAAGGCTGTATGTGGAGATAGGGCCTTTATGAAGGCACTTCAGGTTAAATGAGGTTGAAAGAGTGGGGTTGTACTCCAATAGAACTGGTGTCTTCAGAAGAAGAGGAAGGGACCCGGGAGATCTCTCTTCCTGCGCAGGCACAGAGCAGAGGCCACGTGAGGATGCGGCGAGAACGCGGTCATCGATAAGCTAGCGAGAGGGCTCGCACCAGAAACGGAATCCGCCCCACCTCCATCTGGGGCTTCCAGCCTCCGAAACCGTGAGAAAATACATTTCTGTTCTTTAGTCCACCCAGTCCGTGGCATTTTATTATGGCAGCCCAAACACACTAATACAACCGCTCAGTGTCTTCTAGATGAGGATTAATGCCCAGGAAAGCTCGACACACAGAGAAAAATAAAGCCAGACTAAATGCAGAGCGACCCCTGACCACACTTGAGTGTGTAGGACGGACTGAATGACAGGAGATCGAGTTACAAGGGTGTCTTCCTAAAGCACGTCACACTTACAGGTCGTCGTGGGCTACCGCCTGCAGGGCCATAGCTACAGGACAAAAGCCATATGCCGTAAGCTGCCTTACAGAAGTTTCCACAGTCCTGCTCCAAATTGAAATTGGGGACCACCAGCCAGGCCCCCTTCTACCCAGACACCCTAAACTCAGCTGGACCACTTGCACTCGTGAATACGCCACTCTCTTGTGCGCGTCAGTGACTCTGCGTCATCACCCAGCCTAGGACATCCTCCCCCACATCCAGCCCCCACTCCTCAGCTCCCTGCCACACATCTTCTCCTCCTCCCCCGCCCAGCTCAGTGTCACTGTGTTTGCATCTCTCATACTTCAGCTGGAACTAATTGCTCCCTCATCTTTGTCCTGGTGTATATTTCCCTTCAATAGCACTGGTCACATTAAATTGCAGTTTCTTTTCAGTGTCCACCCCCAAGAAAAAACAATCTCTTCAAAGCAGAGAACATATCTTACTCATCTCTGAGAGGAGAACAATACCAGCTCGATAAAAGCTGCCAAATGAACGTTGGACAAATTTACATAAATGTTGAAGAAGATCAGTATTAAAGAGCAACGAGGCCCCTTGGCCTAGATAAATGAGTGACATGCCAGGATACTCATGCAAGATTCCATCCTGTAGCTAAACCACACAGTCGTCATCAAGGGTGTTAAACTGGTAAGAAATCACAGTTTTACAAAGAGAAAAATCCATGATTCTGGCTAATGTTTAGGAGGAATTGGGGCTAAAGAACAGGCTGCAAATACCTGTGAGTTAGAAAAAAGCTAAGTAATCCAATGGCTTCCTGATTTGTAAAATGAAAGATTTAGCCAGGATGACTTCTAAGGGCCTTCCAAAGTCCACGTTCTTTGTATGATTCGCCAGACAGGCGAGACAATACTTATCTCTCCAGCCTTCTGTAAGCTGCCTTACAGAAGTTTCCACAGTCCTGCTCCAAATTGAAATTTGGAGCCTCAGGTCCATTATTTTGCACTTACGATCAGCTGAAGAAATCAACGCCTCGCCACCACCAACGAGATGGTTAACTGGAAAGGGCTAGGTTGAAGGTAAGCTTTTTTTTAAAAAAAAAAAAAAAGACCCAAAACCCAGTGCTGCACTCGATTATGCAGCTGTCTGCCTGGGCTGCCTCCCTGGACCCAACAAGCCGTCAGATTTAATGACGAGGGTGAGCCGGGGGCATTTCCCACGTGTTTAAATATCAGCAAGCCTGACAGGCCACCGCTTCCTGAGGCACTGGGACCAATGCTTAATAGGCATCAGATTTCAAGCGTGGAACCAACCAAAGCACTGTTTTTAAGAAACATAAGCCAAGTAGTGTGCCTTTCCGGCAGAAGTGTCTTATCCAGAGAGTTGACCCAATTTAAATGAATCTACTTTGGAAATGCAACAACACTGTCAAATTAAATTGCTAATTGCTTAACTACTTCACAGTAATGGTACAGACCCAATTCACGTAGATCTTCACGAGGAGCTGTTATCATCTAAGTTACGTCAAGACAAGCTGTTAGGAACAGACTCCTAGAACTGTAAAGTAGGAGGAACTTCAGAGGTCACACTCATTTTATGGATGAGAAAACTGAAATCTAAAGAGGCTTAGCCGCTTCACCACGGGCATGTTCCTTCTCGTATGTGAAGGTGTTACGGCACACAGGCGTCGTGCACTTCTGCAGATGTATTCAGGACATCGCAGACTTCAGAGTTAGACTTATTCATGTAAAAAAATCATATAAACACCCCTCACCACACACATGCAACCTCTGATTATTCATAGGATAGAGTACATGCTCCTTAACTTGGAACGCAAGATCATGTTGGACTTGGCCTCTTCCACGTTTGGGGCAGCACTCACCCCTGCTCCTCCCTGCCCTGGATTTAACTCTGCAACAGCTCAACAATTCTTGTTTGTCCCCGTAAATGCTTGTCATCACTCACCTTTCCTTGCTCTCTGGAATGCCTGCTTTGCTCAACTTTTAGTCTTTTTTGTATACCCAGACCTTTAATCCCTGACTTCAATAAACCTCCCGAGAGAGTCGCTTACAGAACCAATCTCTGCTTTTGCTCCCACTCTTAGCGCTATTATTAGAGTCCTGGTCACATCCCGCCTTACATTTAGAGGTCATCTTCACATATGTCTCTCCACGTTATCTTAGGTTTGGGAACCCCCAAGATTCCTAGTATGGAGCTTGGCATATAGTAATTTCTCAATCAAGTCTATTTGTTTGCATTTCAAATGAGGATATAGGTGGGGTAGAGGGCACAAGGCCTCTTGCTGTCTAAGGTCTCCAGGCAAAGATGCGAAGCAGCCCAGTGCAGTTGTGTCCTGCCTTTCTGTTCCACATATTTCCCCACATCTTAGATCTAACACCCTCATGCTGGCCGATTGGCTTCTCCCAAAGTGCTCTGTGAGCTCCAAAAATTACCTCTCCCCTGCTGCTTCCTCAAATCCGATTCCAAACCTCCATTCTCTCAGTGTAACTGATCTCAGTTTGGCATTAAGGAAGAAAGCAATTCATTCCAGGTAATACCCGCAGGGGTGTGGGTGGTGGGACAGACCTCTGTGTGTATCAACTGAAAGCTCACAGGAAACGCTTCATGGGAAGCAATTAAGGAGATTCAGAGTTGCACTCACCAGCACATTGGTTCATTTCTCTCCTCTTGCCAAATGAATGAATGTTCTTCAGTATATTGGATTCAGCCACGAGAGCCTGTTCTTTCTATAAAAGTGGCTTTATCCATACGGTACTATACAGGAATTGGGGCATGGTTAAGCCCAGGCAATAGTTAGTTAATCTAGTTAGTCTCTTTTAGTTAGTCCCAATGAGCTATGGATAAAAGCTATAGACAGCTCTATGGAATGACCTTGGAATCAGAAGACTTGTGTGTAAGTCTTGGCTCCACCAAGGTGTCTGTCAGTTTAGATCCTCCAGAAAGAAGACACCAAGACAGAACTGTGGTAGGTGAGGGGGAAGAGAGGGCAGGAACAGGCAGGGAAAGCTTGCAGAGAATGAGTGAAAGGAGGGAGGAGGAAAGGAGGATTGGTTAGGAAGAGCGTCAGACTGTAGTGTAGGTTTTAGAATGGCTCATCCAGCCCAACAGACTCGGAATGCTAGGCAGAAAGAGCCAGACCCCAGCACTCCGTAGGGCTCAGCCATTGACTAGAGCTGCCTAAGGAAATCCTGTCCTGGGCTTGAATGCTGCAATGGAGACCAAAAGCATTACATCTGGAAGTTCCCAACTGACTGTACTTTTTATGGAAAGTTCTCTCTTGAAAAATCTGAGCGGCACACCTCCATGGCCACACACAATGGAAGTCATTTACTCTTACCACATTTCTACTTCCCCCACTGCAAAATGAAGGAAACAAGACTTACCAATCACATTCACCAAATAAATCAATCTGATTTATTATTGATTGGTTAGTTTTGCTCTGTCAAAGTAGGGGCTTTGTGTACAGAACAGGCTTCCTGGGGAAGCACAGTTTAGGTAATACTCTGCCAAATGAAAGGATGACATAGTTTTAGAACTTGTTTAGAATATATGTGTGTGTGTGTGTGTGTGTGTGTGTGTGTGTGTGTGTGTGTGTGTGCATGTTTAATCAAACAATACTTCAGTATATCTTTATAACTGCACAACTTCCAAATCACTTTTATATACATTAATTAATTTGCTTGTTACAATATTGTAGACCTATAGTTTACTGTCCCTACTTCAAAAGGAGAAAACTGAAACTTAGGTTACCTAGGTCATGGCTGCAGAGCTGGTAAGTGCTGGAACTGTTTCAAATCAGGATCTTCTGATTCTAATTTCAGTGTTTTTCCTATGGCTTCACCATGTGTCTTAAGAAAAACAGAACAAGTGGCAGAATGAGGCAAAAGTCCACCAGACAACTGACCTGGGATTTGAAGGGGACTTTTCAGACATTTTCAGATGTATCTGTCAACAGCACTATAGGCTGAGCCTACTTTGAGGTCCAATTACATTGTGCTTGATTCACCGAAAAGGTATGTGTCAACAGATGTGTTGTTTCAATTGGTACTAGAGACTCCGAAGGATTCTTGGACCCTGCATCCAAGTCAGCAATAGACTTTCACTCAATAAAACAGTTTTATTAAGACATAATTCACATACCATACAACTCTCTCAGAGTGTACCATTCAGTGATTTTTAGTATATTCGTGGAGTTGTGCAACCAGCACCACAATCATTTTTCATCACAATAATTTAATCATCCTCCAAAAGAAAGCTTGTATTCATCAGCAGTCTCTCCCAATCCCCCCCAGTCTTTTGTGTCCTGGCTCCTTTCATTTAGCAGAGTGTTTTCAAGGTTCATCCATGTTGTAGCAAGACCTGCACGTTGTAGCCGCATTTCACTCATTTTTATGGCCAAATCACATTCCACTGTATTGGAATGCCATATTTTGTTTATTCATTCATCAGTTGATGGACATTTGGGTTGCTTTCACTGTTTGGCTATTATGGATAATGCGGCTATGAACATTCATGTACAAGTTTTTGCATCAACGTGTTTTAATTTCTCTTGAGTATACACCTGTGAGTGGCATTGCTGAGTCATATAACTACACGTTCAATCTTTTAAAAAGCAGCAACAGACTTAAAATCTATGAGGCATCTGGAGGTGACAGTTTCAGAAAGAGTTCTTCTCTGCACTAGGACAGATACAACTCAGCATCAGTGGCTGGTAGAAGTTGTTGAGATCTCCTAGATCTGATCTGGTGGCTTCATTTTTCTCCAGTTCTGGGGACACAACATACTGCCAGCTCTAAAGGCCTCTTTCAAGTTCTTTAATAAGTTTAGGCTCCTTCCTGTCTCAGGACTTTTGCACTTGCTGAGTCTTCTGCCTTGGCACGGTCTTCCTCTGCATCGTCACATGCTCACTTCTTTGTTCATCATCACTTCAGCTCAAATATCTCCCTTCAGCCAGTCTAAAGTAGATCACACTCAACATTGTTCTCTTATCTTTTATTTTTCTCCATACCACTTACTACCATCTGATATATTATATATACCTGCTATATATATATATATATATACACTATGTATATATATATATACACACATAGTATATGTGTACAATATTATATACATATTACAGAATATGCTTCTTCAAAATTGACCATTATTGCCTGCTCTGTGAAATGGGTCTGAGCGCTTTAAGCAGTTTTCCTCCTCTCCGACATGATGTTAAGTTTGATCAACAGAGGGCGCTGGGGAGACACCGTTGGAGAAAGGAATTTTGTCTCCGGGTTCCTGTGTGCACTCTTGCTAGCTCTCTGCGCACCGGTAGCTCCCGCAGCCGCGGCTTCCCCAGAGCCCAGCTCCCCCAGCGCGTCCAGATGCCCTAGTGCCCATCTCCTGCAGCGCTTACAGCTCCATTGTCCTGTTCATACAGGCACTGTGGCCGCCATCACCCAGCTATCCTATCGTTGGGTATTTGGTTTCCATTACGGTGATTGAAGTGACAGCTCATGGAAAAAAATTGTCATTTTTTCTTTGGTTTTGTTTGGCTTGGTTTGGTTTTCTTCCCCCCTCCCCAACTTTACTGAAGTGTAACTGGCAAATAATTATTGCATATTTTTGAGGTGTACAAGCTGATGTTTTGATATGCATATACATTGTGAAGTAATCACCAAAATCAAGCTAATTAACATACCTATCACCTCACATAGTCAGCATTTTCTTTTTGTGTGTGGTGAGAACACTTAACACTTACCTTCTTTGCAAATTTTAAGTTTACAATAAAGTAAGTCCACCCTCTTCTCTCATTCCCCAGCCCCTGGCAATGACCAATCTATTCTGTGAGTTCAACGTTTTTAGATACTATATATAAGTGAGATCATAGAACACTTGTCTTTCTCTGACTTAATTCACTTAACACACACCCTCAAAGCATTCATGTTGTCTCATTGGCAGGATTTCCTTAATTTTTATGGCTGAATAATATTTCACTGTGCATGTATTACATTTTCTTTATCCATTCATCTCTTGAATACACTTATGTTGTTTCCATGTCTTGACTATTGTGAATAATGCTGCAATGAAGATGGGAGTGCAGGTATCTCTTTGAGATAGTGATGTTGTTTCCTTCATTTATGCCCAGTAGTAGGAATGCTTAATCATATAGTAGCTGTATTTTTAGTTTTTTGAGGAATGTCCATACTGTTCTCCATAGTGGCTGCACCAATTTGCATTCCCACCAACAGTGCAGGAGAACTCCATTTTCTCTGCATCTTCTTCAGCACTGGTTATCTCTTGGGTTTTTTTTTTTTTTTAATTTGTTTGTTTGTTTTATAATAGCCACTCTAACAAGTATGAGGTACTATCTCATTGTGGTTTTGATTTGCATTTGCCTGATGATTAGTGATGTTGAGCACCTTTTCATGTACCTGTTGGTCATTTAAATAGCTTCTTTGAAAAATGTGTATTCAGGTCCTTTACTCATTTTTTATTTGGGTGATTTGTGTTTTTGTTATTGAATTGTATCAGTTCCTTATATACTTTGGATATTAACCACTTATCAGATATACAGTTTATAAATATATTCTCCCATTCCATAGATGATTGCTTTTTGATTTTGTTGATCTTTTCTTTTGCTATACAGAAGCTTTTTAGTTTGATGTAGTCCCAAGTGGGGTTTTTTGGTTTGTTGTTTGTTTTTATTTTGATTTTTGTTTTGTTTTTGCTTTTCTTGCTTGTGTTTTTGGTGTTATATCTAAAAAACCAATGTCAAGATCAATATCAAGGAGATTTTTCCTGTGTTTTCTTCTAGGAGTTTTATGGTTTCAGGTCTTACGTCTTTAATGTATTTCAAGTTATTTTTGTGAATGGTGTTAGATAGTGGTCCAATTTCATTATTTTGCAAGTGAATATCCAATTTGGCCAACATTATTTATTGAAGATACCATATTTTCCCCATTGAGCATTTTTGGCTTTATTATCAAAATTAGTTGACCATATAAGTACGGCTTAATTTCTGGCATTGGGTTCCATTGGTCTGTGTGTCAGTTTTTAGGCTAGTACCACACTGTTTGATTGCTATAGCTTTGTAATATAGTTTGAAATCAGGAAGTGTGATGTCTGCAACTTTGTTCTTCTTTCTCAGGATTCCTTTGCCTACCCAGGTCTTTTGCAGTACCATATTAATTTTAGGATTCTTCTTTTATTTCTATAAAAAATTCCATTGGAATTTTGATAGAAATTACATTGCGAGGCCCACATGGTGATATAAGGAAGAATCAAGTTGAGAATTAGAGAATACGGTTCAGCACTGCCCCAGCTGAACTCTGTTCAGCCTGCAATATCTGGATGTGATCATGTCCATTTTTATTGTCCTTTTACATCTGATAATGTTTCCTTAGGAATGTGTCAAAAGGACATTGTCATGTTTGGGAAAGCTGAGGGAAAAATATAGGTGAAGTGGCTAGTGTTCCTTCAGAATTTGAATTGGGAGCAGGAGTTTGGGTCTAAAGACAACCATAAGCCTTCCTGGAAACCTGTATCTATATCTATGAATCTGTCTATCTATATTATCTATACATATATACTCTACATATTCTAAAATGTGTGTGGCTCCCTGTATATATGAGAGATGGGGATATTTGGGGGATGGTTCTTAAAGGGAACAGACTCTGGAAGGTTTAGAGGCTAGAGGACACCCAGAATGTATTCTGTTGGTTCACTCTAAAACCTCCATGGCAAGACTCATTATCATTATGTGTTCATACAAATCTTTTTAACCTTCTCCATAAGTATTTCCAGAACCTGGTTCCCATGTTCATAAAATTAGCTTGTCTTAGTACTGGTGTTCTCTGTAGGCAAAAATTCTAAATGCCAAAGTAACAGGAAAGGAATATTCTCTGTCAGGCCTAAATCTTTCACATAAGAGAGGTCACGGATGAGGATACAAGTACAGATAATATTTCAACTCATAGGCATGACTAAGAGTGAGGGTAGACAGCACCATACTGAGTTTTGGGGCACTAGAACCCTCAGAGATGAAGGAGATGTGGGGAAGACAATAAAGTGGAAGTGAGAAGAGGTTGCCAGGGGCATAAGAGTAAGGCCAAGAGGGTGTGGGTTCCTAGAAGCCAAGCAAACAGTGCTGGGCCAAAGCAAATATGTACACCCTGATATACATGCTTTAGCTGTACTTTTTAAATTGCTCCATTTTTTTTCCATAATAGTAAAGTAGAAGAAAAAATAGTTTGAAAATAGTATTTATATGAATTTGTTTCCATTAGAGCCAGGAAAGTGAAATTTTAAAAAAATAGGGGCATAAATAAAATATTTTAAATTAAAATAATATTATGAGTTTTATTACATTTAAAATTGTTCAGTATTTTGGAAAAATACATTAAAATACATACATAAATATGTGTGTGTGTGTGTGTATACAAAATATATACACACATATACAGGGGCACGTGTAATGGGCCACAGCCTCCATTATGGCTTGGCATGGCACTGTTAGGTCCCATCTTCATTTAAAACATTGATGTTTTTCATCATAGATTTTTTTAAATTGATTTTGACTTTTTGAAGTATTGTATTGAAATATTATGTATATTGATTACTGAGTCTTTGATGCATCCCTTAAATTTTGCCTGAGGTAAGGGAAGCATTCACTCGCCTCCTCCTAATCCCAGCTGTGCAAGTGAAGAAAGGATCGTAAGGAAGAGAGAGCAATTTATTGGGACAGATGCTGCTTGGATGGCTAAGTCAGTTGGGGGTGGAACACTGGTCACTGGGTTTAGCAGCATGGGAGCCATTGGTGACTTTGACAAGAACAGTTTCAGTGAAGTATTGGGGGTGAAATCCTGACTAGAGTAGATCCAAGACTGTTAAAATGTACTTGCAAGATTTTTATTTATGGAGGTGGCAAGGAAAGACCAATGTCACTGAAAGAAGATTTTCACTACTTCCATTTCCTGAGCGGAGGGAGCACGCCACACCGTGCAGGCCACACGGGGAAGCACCAGGCTCGGTCAGGAGGCAGACGCAGGAGCGAGGGGAAAACATGGCCCAGAGCCTTAGGTGTATTTCCCTCAGGAAAGGCCAGGCAGGACGAAGGAAACGGCTTAGGGCTGTCTAGTCTGAATAACTGTCGTGAGCTCTAGGCTGCAGGGGCGGTCTACAGCTGTCCAGTGCCCGGTCCTGGGTGATGCAGCGCAGGGGAGATATTGACTTAGTCGGTGAGAGTTAGTCAAAGGAGGTGATTTGATTGGGAGTACAGACGCAGAATTGATTAGCGGGTTTATAATATAATTTTTGTTTGTTAGCAAAAGCTAGATTGCAAGGGAGATGTAAACAACGTTGGCCATCAGTCTGGCCCTGTGATTAACGGATGCCAAATAGATAAATACAGAATCTTAGGAAACTCGGAATAAAGACAGAAACGTTGGTGAGGAAGTACAGAAGGTAAACATGTTTTTACCTTTGCTTATTTATTTGCTATCAGTTTCAGTCTGACCTAGTTTGTTTTCAAACTAGTTTAATTGCCAACATTTTCTTACACTTTCTACCAGCTATATGTGTTAAAACATATAAATGAGACTAACCACTGAATTGACATTTCTTGGGAACTGTTCAATATAATGCTGTCTTTTTATAATACCAAGATGAGAAAAAAAGGCAACACTGAATCGAAGACAGAAATCAAATAACTGTGAGATAAAATATGACTTCCCGTTGACATTTTCTAACACTTAATTTACCTTTAGAAATGTCAAATGATCTTTTCACCTTTATTCAGCATGGCCTCCCTGCTTTCTTTTGAAAGGACTCCTCGCTCTCCCTCCTAGAATATCTCAACACAGTGTAATAGCTTAACTAAAATGAGAGAGATTGAGAGAAGGAATAAACCACTGCACACACAAAACACATACGATTTCTCAGGATAACTGAAATTAAAGTCTTTGAAATATTTAGTATTTATACTCATAACAACCATAACTGCCAGAATTCCTACATGGGAGAGTAATTTGCATCTCTCCAGTTCATGGAGCCCTTTAGCAGTTTACCACCTGGACACATAAAACATTAAAGCTGGAAAAGCTCCAAGAGATCATTCATGCACGTGTTTCTTGTAAACACTCAGAGATCTGCAAACATGTCCTGAGGGTTCAGGTGGTAATGGTAGTCATTGTGTGTTTTCAGTTTCTATTTTTAAACATCAATTGATTATAAAATAATTATTTTAATGTTGGTTTCCATTTAAGATCGATATCAAGTGGTCATGTGGTCACTGACTGCTAGATGAGGTTGCTCACAATACGTCGCTCTCGCCACCAGCTGACCTCAGGGCTTTGGTGCATAGTAGGAACTGTTTTTATCCTTATCGCATCTGTTTAATTTTCATCCTTTATAGACCAGGTTAAAGACAGAACACATAGGGAACACCGATGGGGTATACAGCATGTGACTGAGAAGTTTAAAAATGGTAACAACTCTGCCAATTTGCCTTCTGATGATCTAGAACTTCTGACTTATCAACATTCTCATACAAAACATGACTCTCTAGGACTTCAAAAGTCAGCCTTAAGAGAGACAATAAGGTCAGGAATATATAATTTGTCTATTCATTTATTAGAAATAAAACTACTCCTATCCAGAAAGTGTCATTTGCAGAGAAATGCTTTCAAATAGCAGCCTGAAGCTTTCCCTCTCATGTCAATATTTAGCGAGTGATACATGTTGTAAAAAATAAACACCAGAATAGCTAAAATACTATTGAAGGAGAAGAACAAAGTTGGAGAACTCCTGCTACCTGACTTCAAGACTTACTGAAAAATCTGCAGTAATCAAGAAAGTGTGGTGTTGGAGAAAGAATAGGCAAATAAATCAATGGAACAGAATAGAGAGCCCAGAAATAGACCCACATAAATACAGTCAGCTAATCTTTGACAAAGGAACAAAGGCAGTGCAACTGAGTCAAGATAGTTTCTTCGACAAATGGTGCTGGAACATTAAAGAACTGGATATCCTCAGGCCAAAAAAAACAACAATCTAGACTCAGATTTTACACCCTTCACAAAAATTAATGTAAAATGGATCATAGACCTAAATGTAAAATAAGAAACTATAAAACTCCTAGAAGATAACATAGGAGAAATCCTAGATGATTTGGGGCAAGCTGATGGCTTTTTAGATAGAATACCAAAGACACCATCCATGAAAGAAATAATTGATAAGTTGGATTTCATTTAAATTAAAAAAACTTCTGCTCCTGGAAATTAACACAACATTATAAACTGATTATAACTCAAAAAAAAGGTTATAAAAAAAATCTTCTGCTCTGTAAAAAATACTGTCAAGTGAATGAAAAAACAAACCACAGTCTGTGAAAAAATATTTGTAGAAGACACATCTGATATGTCTGGATAGACCCAAAGTATACAAAGAACTCTTAAAATGCAGTAATGAGGAAATAATCTAATTTACAAATTGGCCAAAGACTTTAACAGATATTTCACCCAAAAAAGATATACAGATGGCAAATAAGCATATGAAAAGTAACCCATCTCATACAACATCAGGGAAATGCAAATTAAAACCTCAGTGAGATACCACTACGCACCTATTAGAATGGCCAGTTTGAAGACTTGACAGGAGTTAGTGACCGTCTGCAAGTTGTCTAAAAGATGGAAGTCACAAAGGATTCCGTTCTCACTGAGCTATCTAGGAGACTAGGAGAGGAGAGAGAGAGAAAGCTGAGGACTGAACATGAAGGGGCTGGAGCCTTGGAAACTGCATCTCCCACATTGCCTTGCCATTAGGGTCTCCTGAGATTTGGATGACAAAATACCAGGAGAAGCAGGAGCGCATGGCAGGTATGAAATTTGCGGTGGCTTCTGAGAAAGCTCCCTGACGACATGGCTAACAGCTGCTTCCTATTCCTATACATCCTGATTTCCTCAACCCTCCTGACCTTTGCCCCCTTCCAGGGGTTATGTAACCATAATTTTCCCCAAATTACATCCTCTTGCTAAAAACCTTGGAGTGATTTCTATACTTCTGACCAAACCCTGATTGATGTAAACCCTTGCACCCAAAGTGTGGTTCCCGGGCCAGGAGCATCACATCAACTAGGAGCTTGTTACCAACTCAGAAACTCAAGCCTGTTCTACTTGGTTTGTATGAATTCAATGGTTTTAGATTCCATCTATAAGTGAAATTATACAGTATCTGTGTTTCCCTGCCTAACCTAATTCTGACTTAGCACAGTGCCCTCAAGGTCCAGCCACGTTGTCACAAATGGCAGGATTTCCTTCCTGTTTATGGCTGAATTACAAACACACACACACACACACACACACACACACACACACATGCACATCACGTTTTCTTTATCCATCCATCCATCGATGGGCACTTAGATATTTCCCATGTCTTGGCTATTGTGAATAATGCTGAAATAAACATGGGAGTGCAGATAGCTCTTCAAAATGACAATTTCTTTTTCTTTGGATAGATGCTTAAAGTAAGATTGTTGGGTCATATGGTAGTTCTATTTTTAAATTTTTTGAAGAACCTCCATCCTGTTTTCCACAGTGGCTGCACCAATTCACATTCCCACCAACAGTGCTTGAGGGTTCTCTTTTCTCAACGGCATCTTCAATGCTTGTTACTGCTTGTCTTTTTGATAGTAGCCATCCTAACAGGGGTGAGGTGATAGCTCTTTATGGGTTTGATTTGCCTTTGCCTGATTACCAGTAACGCTGAGCACATTTTCACGTACCTGTCGGCAATTTGGATGTGTTCTTTGGAAAATGTCAATTCAGGTCCTTTGCCCATCTTTCAGTTAGATTGTTTGTGTCGTGCTATTGATTTGTATGAGTTTCTTATGTACTTTGGATATTAACCCTTTATCAGATATGTGGCTTGCAAATATTTTCTCCCATTCTGTAGGTCGCCCTTTCACTTTGTTGATTGTTTCTTTTGCTGTGCAGAAGCTTTTTATAGTCGATGTAGTCCCACTTGTTGCTTTTGTTCTTTGTGTTTTTGGTGGTACATCCAAAAAATCATTGCCAAGGCCAGTGCCACAGAGTTTTTTGCTATGCTTTTTTTTTTGAGGAGTGTTTTGGTCTCAGGTCTTATGTTTAAGTTGTTAATCCATTTTGAGTTCATTTTTATGAGTGGTGTAAGAAAGGGGTCCAATTTCATTCTTTTTCATCACGTTAGACATCCATTAGACAGTGCTGCCCTAGAGAGCTGGGATAGGGTCTTAGTGATAACTGAATGCACAACACCATGTGCTCCATTTCTTAGCACTTAAACTGCTAAATGGAGGTAAAAATTTCTAAGCTCTCCAGTCAAAGCTGATCTTTTCCCGAATGTTCACAGCACTTAATATTTGCACTTCCTGGTACATAATTATGCATAATTTAGAACTCACTTGGCATAATTTCATGATGCTAATTATGTCATGTCTATAAGTATTTTCACTTTTGTGCATCCTCTTAGTCTTATTATGCATAACACAATGCCGTGTACACAGTAGGAGTTGATTAAGTTCCTGTTAAATTAAAATAGGTGTTTTTAAACTTCTGCTTGTGATGAACTTCGCTACCACAGTAATAAAAGCTCAGTATACATATGACACATGAGGCTGACCTACTTAGTGACAATTTATTTTTGACATAAACGTGGCCCCATAACAATGAATTAGCCCACTGAGATGTGAATTCATTCACAAATGTTTGACACCTAGTATGTTCCAGGATTTCCTCACTTACAACCACTAACCCAGTTACATTCTTTTTCATCTCTGTTTAAAGAAACACTGAGTAAACACATGATAACCCTGAATTCTCATACCTTCTGTTTTCAGAACTATATGTATATTTTTTATTTCCTAAAATGTGTGCATTACTGTGTTACTCTTACCCAGTGTTACTTCTTGCAAAGATATTTATTTTATGATATGGTTTTGATTCCCAGTAACATAGACTGGCTCAAAGGAGAAAAGAAGGAATGAATTGAATAGCTGCCATGGATTCATAAATTCTTCCCACAGCCCTTCCTGAGTTGAGGGCAGAGCTTGGTGGAGGGTATTTAAATAAACTTCATGATCAATAGGAAGGTCTCACAGTTTCTCCATTTTTCACTCTTCCCCTAAAAAATGAAAGAGCTGCAGCTTGATCTCCACTGTTGACATATAGTAATTTAAACATCAAAGAGGGATTTTAGTAACAGGTTTCACACTTTTGAAGGAAAAAAAGGTTTCCCATAGCTTTGTTGGCAACAGATAAAAGCATTGAATCAAAATAACCTAGATAAACTGCCTATGGAGTTCATCCATGAAGTCCAGGTTCTTGGGTCCAGGCTCAAAATAAGACTCTGCTTAGGTCACCTTATTTCTTTAGAGAAACAATAACCCAACTCATCTACTAAGTTGACCAACAAAACGCCCACATTTACATTTTTTTATTTCCCCAACAGCCCAACAATGGCTGACACCATATCTGCTCATCCAATGAATCTTCATGCCAAATTGCTCCATGGAGAGAGCTTGCTCTGTCCTCTTGTGTGTCATGTTTAACTGTCATGTGATGCCCTCCCCAAAGCTTTCATCCATTGGTTGCCTTCAAGGTGGAGACATAGCTATTTTTGTCAGCCGCTGATGGCCATCTTGGGAGTCAATTCAGTAGAAACTTTTGTGCTCTGACTCATTTTTTCTCCATACAATAATGATACAAATACACACAGATGCATATACACACATCTTATATATATATGCATAGTACGTAATATAGGGAGGATCTCAGAGAGGCCAGCTGAAGACAGTTTGAGGTGGGCAGTGAGTCAGAAGCACCAACTCTTGTCCTGCGTTTGGAGTCAGCATCATTCTCACTCAGATTACTGTGATTCTCCCTGCTTCAACCCTTGCCTTTCTAGAGTCTTTCTTCCCTCATGAGGAAAACCCCAGGTCCCTCTATTGACCTACATGGCTCTGCATGATCTGTCCTAGAGCCCCTTGCTTCTGGAACTTCAGTTCTTAGCACTCTTCTGCATTCACTTTACTCCATGTCCTCATCTCCTACTGCCCCCTTAAATATGCCAAGTGTACTGATGCTCATGGTCTTTGCACTTGCTCTTCCTTCTTGGGACAGTCCCCAGCGTATCACTTACTTTAGATCTCTGATGAATTGACACCTATCAGTCAGGGTTTCCCTGACTAGCCTATATAAAACAGCAACACTGCTCCAACACTCTAACCACTTCACCATCTGATCATTTTTTTTCCAAAGCTCTTATCACTATCTGATCTAATATATTGTTAACTTGTTCATTTATTATATTTTCCCCTAGTAGAATATCAGCTCCATGAGGACAGAGATTTTTTTTCACTGCTATATCTCAAAAACCTAGAACTTAAGAGGTGCTCACCAGGTATTTGCTGAATTAATAAATTCATAAGTGAATGAATACATACTGTATAAAGAATTGATTAAACTCCTGGGACTAACACTGAAGAAACATGAGACTGAACTACAGGCCCCAGATTAAGAGGAGAAATTAAAATTTATTAAGTCATGGTCACAATACCAGGGCAGAAGTATCTGAGATATCTTAGGGACTGGGCCAAGCTTGGGGGCATATTACCTAGAAATTTCTTCATAGAATCAATAGAAATCAAATCAAGAGCCAAAAATTAAAGCAGAGGCCACAGGCTAAAAGAAAGAAAGCAACATGACTAACCAGAGGGCTGAGAAGGAGATAGAAGAAAGAATTTGGAAAATCAAACAGTGAAGCGAATGGCATGAAGTCCTAGGTGCCGGGTGAATTAAGCCAATGGTTCAGGTACTTTGAATCCAGTGGTCAGAGCAGAAGTAATAAGCAAGGTACCAAGTCCACACTGGTGGGCCAGGGTTGGACTACAGAGAGCCAGAATAGACAGGAGACCTTAGTTGGAAGCAAAACACAAAATGCAAGCAGAATTTGGCATCTTGGTCTCATTTGGGGAAATGCTACAATGAGTACAAAACTGACACACTGGGAGACCAAAATAAAATTTTCAGTATCTAGTGTAAATGGACCAGTCTTCACAACCAAGCACGTAGCACAAGACTGTTTCCAAGTGAGAGGCTATCTGTCCTCTGGCTAAGTATGAAGCACCCAATCTACTCAGCCCAGATAGACAAGGCCTACTCCCCAAGAGGTGACTAGTTCTGCTATTTTATGGAGAAAATACAAACCACACATGAGAACCCCCACATTTTCCCGACATCATTCCTTAACCTAATATCATCATTGCGTGGATAACCATATATTCTCCCTTCCCTCCTATTGCAAAGAAAGAAACATCTGTACTTTTATCATAAATCAATCTTTCTGCACATCTTGTTTCTCCTTTTCAAGGACTTTCTCTTTCACTGTATTTTTTCTGTGATAGCCAGAATTCTAAGACGGCTCTCAAGATGCCTGTTTCCCTGGAGTACATGCCCTATAAAATCTCCATCCCTTGAATGTGAGTGGGGCCTGTTACCATGGCAAACGGTGATAGGATAATCACTCCCATGCTTATCTTACATTATTCAAGACTCCCTCTTAGCAGACTGGAGAGAAATTCTCCTGTTAGCTTTGAAGAATTTAGCTGCTATTTTGTGTAAGGCCCACATGGCTAAGATTGGAGAGTGATCTCTAGGAACCAAGAGTTAACAATGGCTAACAGCCAGTAAGGAAACAGGAACCTCAGTCCTACAACAACTAGGAGCTGAACTCTGCCAAGAACCTGAGGAAGTTGGAAACAGAGAAGATTATAGCCAAAAGCCAACACTTTGATTTTCAGCCTATTGAAACCTGAAGCAGAGAACCCAGCAAACCCCATGCCTGGACTCCTTCCTGACCTACAAGAATGGTAAGATAATAAATTTGTGCTTTTTAAAACTGCTAAGTTTGTGATAATTTTATTGAGTATCAATAGAAAACTAATGCAGATGTTGGTACTTGGAAGTGGAGTGCTGCTATAACACATAATTAAAATGCAGGATCAGCTTTGGAATTGGGCAGTGGGAAGAGTCTGGAAGAAGGTTAGAAAGCATGACACAGAAAGGCCAAATGACCTTGAACAGACCATTAGTAGACGTCTGGACTACAGGGATGCTGCAGGCGAGGGCTCAGAAGGAAGTGGGGAAGATGGTGTTGGAAAGTGGAGGAAAGGGGACCCTTGTTATATATACAGTGCCAGAAAGCTTAGCTGCTTTGTGTCCACTAGTTGTGTGGAGAGCAGAACTTGTAAATGACAGACTTGGATATTTAGCTAAGGAGACTTCCAGCAAAATGCTGAAGGCTCAGCCTAGTTTCTACTTGTTACTTATAGTAAAATGAAAGAGGAAAAAGATAATAAATTGAGGGAAGAACTGTTAGAAAAATATACCTTTCCTTATCTACATCATCAATGTTTTCCCTTTTTTAAGGAAAATTCTTATCAACACACAAACATGTGCTAATTGTTCCTCCCATTAAAACAAAATACCCTTCCTTGATCCCATATCCCCCCAACCCAGCTCCTACCTCATATTTTTGCTTCCCTTCACAGTTAAATATTCACAAAATTTCTGCTTATGCTATGTCTATTTTCTCACCTCATATTTTCCCCTCAACATACTCCTCTGTTGTCTGCCCTTTTCATTCCATCAAAACTCCTTTCACTGAGGATATCAGTGACCTTTGTGTTGTAGGCTAATTATTTGACCTCTCAGTAGTATTCAATAAAGTTAACCTACTTCCTTCTTTGTAAAACATTCTCCTTTTCTGCTTCTGTGACATGATACTCTTCTGGTCCTTCCCCTACCTCACTGACTACTGCTTTAAAAAAAAATTAACTGGTTTTTTTTTTTTTTAGTGAGTGGTTCAGTGCTCTGTGATTTTGTCCTGGGCTCTTTTCTCCAACTAAACTCTCCTTCTAGGTGATTATTCCATTTTCATAACTTCAAGACCAAATCTTGTCACTGAATCCAATACTTCATCTTTCTTCTTGATGGCTCCATCTGGATGTCTCCTAAACATCTTAAAATGCATGTCCAAAATAGAACTTGTAGTCTTCCTCAAAGTTGTTCCTGTTTCGGTCAAAAGTACCTCTACTCACACTATTGTTGAAGCCAGAAGCCTTGAAATCATCCTTGACTTATCTGTCTCCTCCAAGTCCCACCTTCGCTCACCCTCCAGATGCTGTAGATCATCCCATGAAGCATATCTCAAGTCTGTCTATCTGTACCACTCCTACCCTTCTATTTTCACTCCTGTTCATTCTTCGTTCTCCACTTAGCAGCCAGACTGAGTCTTCTCATTTCTCAGTCTGATGTCACTCCCCTGCTCCAAACTTTTGGAAGGCTTCCTATCACACACAGGAGAAAATTCCAAAGCCTCTAAGACCCTGTATGCCACGGCCCTTGGCTCCCCCATTGACTCACCCTACCCTTCTTCCCTTAGCAACCCCACTGCTGCCACCCTGCAATTCCTTGGCTTCCTGGAATGTTTCAAGCTCCTGCTTCTGAGCTATACCTTCTGTGAGAAACCATCTTCCGCACCATTCCTAACCTGTCTCTCTCCTAATCATGTTTGAGATTTCAGCCTAACTGTCCCTGCCTCAGAAAGACCTTCACTCAGCTGCCAGATCCTATCTGCATACCTATCTGATACCATTTTTGGTGGTTCCAAGTATATTTTTCCAGAAGCACCTTTTCGTGGTTTGTAAATTTAGCTCTGAGGATATTTGATGATGTCCATGTCCACTCTGCTAGGCATAAGCTCAGGGAAGCCTGGGGCTGCCTCAGTATCGGTCATCACCCTACCTCTGGTGTCTCATGGTACCTGAGACATCATAGGTGCTCAGTAAATGCGTGCTAAATAAAGTGTGGTTGGAGACATCCAGAAAAGCAAAGGCCTGGACCCTTCAAGCAGTTCTAATAATCTAATAATCCTCTGGAATATTTCCTACCTTTCCCATTCCTAAACCCTAGATGAGTTCTTAGTCATCATTACTTCATTAAAATAGGTCTTGTCATCTTTAAGGATGTCACCTGTGTGTAACCTTGGGCCACACTTAGGTTGCCCACAGATGCCATGATGGGGCAACTCTCTAACTTCTGGCAATCTAAATCTTAACACGTGTGTTTACCATCATGCATTTCCCATGATACATTTAGCAAACATTAATAATAGGCAAAAATACCCACCCGACACTGTAACAATATGTAACTTGTCTATTTGCTCATGTTTGGAAGCAGGAAGGAGTAAGAAGGAGCCAATAAAATATCTCAGTTTTAGAGTAGTCCTGGCTCTAATTTACAACTTATTTCATCCCTTCACCCAAGGAGACGTGCATATGTATATGCTGCATGCTTGTGTATAAATATACATTCATATATTTCATTTTATACAATATGTACACATACATATATTTATCCTAACCTCTCATAGCTCTTTTTCTACTGAGCTTGTAGATTATGAGAATAAGAAGAGAAAGGGAATCTCTCCTCTCTGATCCCTGGGTAATAACTATAACTGGCTCACCCTCAGATCATGTGTCCACATGGGTAAAACCTAAATACACATATCTATAAAATGGGGGAAATAAATGTAATTGAATCTTTTATATTTTGTGACCCTGCTATTTCTATAAAAGCTGTGTAGCTATCATAAGTTTATTAGTATTAAACAGACCACTCAAAATAAAAAAGAGGAAGCATGTTTTCTAACAGTTACGCAAAAGCAAGGTGGTGACCTTGTGCACAATACCAATAACAAAATGGTTCTTGGAGATTTTTAGTGAATTTGGATTTTCTTTCTGATGCCACACAGTGAGCAAGGCTTGCAGTCAGGCTCTGGAAGCCACTCGAATAGGTAATTAGCTACAATCTGTGTCCTGACTGGCACAGACGGTGAGGAGTGAACGAGTCCTACCTGCCAGTGATGCTCGCAGTTGCTGTGACAACAAGATTTGAGAGACGGGGTGAAACAAAACGGAGAGTCCCCCATCCAGAGCTGCCCCCTCTCATGGTCACACATATGTATGAATGGCTCTTATCCATTGCCTGCAGACTTCTGCTCCCCCCACCCAAAACCATAGCCTCTGCATCAGTGCTGATGTCAGCGCTGGGACAATCAGAAGGGTCAGTCCTCCATCCACTGCCTCCTGAAGCTGCTCAGACACTGGAGATCTTGCTCCACTTCCAACATCACCCTTTATTTCTCTCACTGGAATAGAATCTTTCCTTCAAAAAACAACAGGAGTACGCCGAGGACCAAAGCCTCCAAAATACTGAAAATAAGGATCGTATTCAGTTGGAGGATGATAGCTGATTTTTAAACCCTTTTAATAAAATGTGTTTCAGGATGTTATGATAATATTCTCCTAACAAAACCATGAAGGACTACGCAGTTTCCAGGTGGGCCCCTATGATGGCAGAGAAAATATCCACGTGACCATCACATGTGAAAAATGCTATTTGGAATCCACGTCCAGTCACCCTGTCAACACTGCAACCCACCCTGTCACAGCCTGCGAAGGACCTCTAAAATGTCTATGCATGACCGCTGCCTGGGTACTCAATTTCCTGTGCTATTGCAACAGAGAAAGGAAGAAAACACATGAGCGAATCACTGAGGAAGGCCAGAGCTTCACCTCTGTCAAGGGCACCTCCCCTTCTATGTCCTCCACATTTTCTTGGTAGCACCTCAAAATTTTATATTTCAGCATCTCCCTTGCACATCAAAAACCTTGTCACGGTTCCCTAGGGTTCCAGGCATTGCAAGGGGATAATAGGAAACTCAAGCAAAACACCTTTCAATAGTGACTACTGAGTCTCGTTAGGAGAGACAGGCTGGTCAGTTCTACTCCTATATTTCATTGCTCGCTCTGAACACAGCTGCTGGCCATACTTCTGCTTAAGTGTGACCCTCCCCAAGAACTTCGGTATCGTTTCTCATCAAGTGATCGGAGAAACTTTCCTGTCCTTCATGCTCCACCGTGTTTGGAACATCCCTATATGATGGCCAAAGGCAATAGGCCAGAGAGGATGTTGGGAACTTAGCCAACTTCCCTCCTACTGCAGCCAAACTACCTTTTCTAGTTCTGCAAGGAATATGAAGTTTGCTGAACTGAACTGAACTCTAAACACCAGTTCCCTTAAGTAGGAAAGGGTTGTTGTGATGATGAGAAATAATATATGCAAAGTAGCTAATTACAGACCTGGCTTTCAGTAGGCAATCAATAAATTGTAACTATTTTTATTTTACTTATAAGCTAGAGTTTCTACTGGGGTGGTACACACCGTGGGAAACTGGCAGAGTCTAGACAAGGAACAAACACCCAAACTTAATTAAAACCACGACAAGAGTCTGGAAGGAGGAGCAGACCTTGAGAAAATGTTCACAAACGCGTGCCAAAATGAATGTGGAACCGGGGACCGGAGGATAGATGACTTCTTCAGGCCCTGGACTAGGGTAAGGCGAGTGAGGCACCCAGGGGGCAAAATTTAAGGAGGTGCTCACTTCAGGTGCCCACCTGGTACCATCATGACCTTGACAGTGGCTGCTGCTTTAAATGTTCTGCCCTGGGTGCTTCACTGGTCTCAGCCTAGATCAGCCTAGACCTACCTATGCCTCCTTTCAGAGAGGGTAGGACAGAACTTGGTGTACCCTGTGCTGTCGCCTGAGCGGCCACCAAGAGAGCACCGTGACCTGAGCTGTTACTACTCAGAGGTCACAGGAAAAAGAGCAGCTAGCGAAGAATTATGAAAGAGAAAGACTACACAACAAGTTGGGCCACTGCTGTTTCCAACATCTTTTAGGAACGTACAACAGAGCGTTCCCACGTCAAGGGTCGGCGATTTATTTCTCACGCCAAGGGAAATGGTTTAAGACCTGTATTTTATTAGTTGCCTCTGGCATAAAGAATATAAAAGCAATACGCTGAAGGAGACTAGTAACACAACGGTATACGGCTCACAGCTCTAAGGCTAACCGATGAGCATCACTTTACATCTCACAAAGAGCTTTCAAACTCACCCCCTTCTCTGTGCGTTACAACGCAGGTAGCGCCAACCTAGGTACTATTATTTCCATTTCACAGAAGACGCCGCCTCAGGCAGAGAAGCGGTTAATGCCTTAGTGAGGCAACTTTTCAGGAGGGCTCCCCACAGAGGGGAGAGCGTTTGTCCTGGAGAAGCTGACTTTTGAGTCAGACATGGCTTCGGATCCCAGATCCACCGCTCTCAGCCTCAGGTTACCGATTTAACCCCTTCGGCTTCCTGTTTCCTTCGCCATCAAATCTATGATCCAAAATCCAGGCTTGTCGGGTCGTAGTGGGCTGTTGGTTAGAAAGCAGGTACCACGTGTTCGGAACCACAGCAAGTCCTCAACAAACACCGCCTTCCTTTCCTCTGCAATTCAGCATGGTACTGATTTCTGGTGTCTCTGTTCCTGATTTTGTCATGAGCCCTTTTCTAGCTGACTTCCCCTCTGAATGCACAGTTGGCTTCTCCAGCTGGAAGATGCGTGACAGAGAAGGGTCCTCTGTTCATTAAACAAATCGTTTCCCACAGCTAAGTGGGAGGGGCCCTGGGAGACAGGCCGTCATTTTCATCGAAAATAAATCAATGCGTGAATCAGAGCGCTGCAGCTCGGGGACTCGGGGACGGGCTGGGCATGGTGGGAAGCATTTTTAGAACTGTCACTTTAAAAATATGTTCCCTCCTGCCTTGCGGCTCTCTCAGTGGGCAGATTTGAAAATAGAAACAAGTAACTTTAATTAGGCTCTAATTAGCCCCACAAGTTGGTGAGCTAGGATAGTTTATTTTAGAAAAAAAAAATCATAATAACAGACGGAGGATTTTCCAGCCGCCACAACTTTAATTACAATCCCAAACACCTCAAGCGTGCTTACTGGGCCAATTAAATCAGCAGGGCAATGGCAGAGCTATGCCAGACCCGAGCTATGATGAGGCTTTCTACTTGAGTTTGTTTCCAAAGTAATTTGAAAAACAGATAACTTACAATGCTTACTTAAACAGAAGCAGGAGGCCTTTAAACCGTGGTGAATGCACGAGTGGCTGGGATCTCAGAGACGGGGATGCTGTAGGTCAATGCCGTGGAAGGGCAGGCCCCCGGGTGGGTGTCCCTCCTCCTCTTGGCTTCTCATCCATCCTGTAAGACTGAGCTGCTTGCCCCTGCTCTCTCCCACTCCATTTTGAACCTTGGTAGGAGATTCAGATGACTGGCCATCTGCCCAGTCCACAGAGAGAAAGAGACCAGAGAGCAACACTGCTCTAAGTAACCTTCTGGCATCTTCTGACACCTCCACGGAGCCAGCCCACAGCGGACGGCCGCTGAGCTCAAGAAGGGGAGTCATCCAAGGAAAAAGTGTACTTCCTCCCCTTCCAGATACATATCTAGAAAGGGAAAGAAGATGGAGGAGGCCTAGCATCTCCCTGACTGTGTCTGGGAGGACGATGAGGGTGAACGCCCATGTCCAGGTGAGCAGTTCCACCCTGACTAGAGGGTGAAGTGAGACGTCCAGGAATGTAAGGAAAGACTTTACATTTCTCAAAAAATCCATTTTCCATATCCCCTGGGGGAAATACAACACCGGTAACCAGTGCATGGGCAGGTGGGCCCCACCCCCAGTCAACTCTCCTGAGTCTCCTCCAGTTCAGGGCCTTTGAGGCTGCAGGTGAGGAGAGTGTTCTGGTGCCTTCCTTTTGTTTCCTCAGTTATGTTGAAAAAGAGCCACACTAGCAAGTTAACGCTGTCATCTGGAATGACAGATCTGGTGGGAGTAACACAGCAGTCAGGCTGCGGGTGTCCCTGAACACGGGCCAGCATACAGCGCTGGGGAGGGACTGGCCGTTGAATGACTCCTTTTGGTTTTCTGTATCGTCCAGGGCATTGCTCACTGAGCTGAACCTGGTACTCTGCGTAATGCCTTCTGTCACCTAACAAATGGCTATCTAAGTGCCAAAAGCATGCCTGACCCTGGGCTAGCTTCTGAAGGTACAGGAAGGAATGAGGCAGGGTCCCTCCTAGGGACAGGCGGCCTAGCAAAGGGGGACGCCGGGCCAACGTGTCAGGAAAGGAAGCAGAATGCGGAGGCACTCACCAAATGTCAGAGCTCTGAAAATTGACACGTCAGTTTCATAAAGAGCCAAATCAGTGCTGCTTGAAGCCATTCGGTCTATTAGGTTCCCTTTGAGATCAGCTAAATGAAACAACTCTTAGATCAGCAGAAAAGGTAACCTGCTCTATCTTTGAAGTCACCCAGGAAAGGGAAGGGCAGTGACCTCACCAGCCCTTTTACTGTAACCTTCCTCCACGGGCCGCCGCTGCTGACCAGAAGAATGACAGCCTCAGAATGCTCTTTCTCTGCTTCCAGACGATTTCTCGTGCCTTCCAAGTGATTACAGGAACCCTCAGGAAGAGCCTCATTCTCTTACACAGACTCTGACTCCCGAAACGCATGCTGTTTTTCTTTTCAGCTCTCGGCTTATATCAGCTATACTTCTGGCCTCTGACAAAAGCAAAAGTGGCAGGGACATTAATAATAAAACTTGACATTAATAATAATGAGCAATATTTAATAAGGGCACACTACGCGCCAGGCACTCTGCTAAGTGACTGATGTTTGATTACAAATTTATAGCTTGTTTACTCCTCCAAACAACCCTCAGTAATAGATACTATTATTTTCTATTTTTTCCATGTAAGGAAACTGGGGTGCTGGGAAATAATCGTGCCCAAAATAAGAAGCGGTGGAGCCAGGATTCTAACTCAGACAGTCTAAATCCAGAGCAAACATCCAGTTGTCAGCAGGTGCTGTTGCTGCTGCTCAGAGGCTGATTCTACTAAAGGTCACTGGTACTGTTTGTGCCAAGAGCCCTGGTGCCCAAAGTTAGGGACCAAAGGCAGTGACACGACAGCTACCACTGTTGATGTCACTGTCTGAGTCATTAACACCTGTAATGGAACACCATTGCTGTCATCACTGCCACCAAACAGGATGAAGCCCTTCCAATATCCCTCATTAAAGCAAAAAAAAGCTCCTTTTTTTTAAAAAAAGACAACTTTCAAACTCTTATTAGATTACTGGATGTTCCATCCTCCCTGAAGAATTAGGGAGCCGTGCCAGAGGACAAGTGGAGTGGCAGACACTGCACTGTTCTTGAAGTCACTGTGCTCTGGAGCCACTGGCCTATCGTCTTTGAATCAGCTACCTCCCCTCAAATCTTCTCCAAGCAGGAGCTCTTTCCCTGAGACCCTCTCAAAGCCTCCTATAAAGCTCTAGTTCCCCATATGATCACACTCCAGACAGTACAGATGTTGTGGCCACCTCCAGAAGTAAAACGGACCCCACCCCAAGTGTGGCTTGAACGTCAGGACTGATGAAGCCACTTACACACCAAAAGGATATGGTAAGGCTTATTACCTACGTTACTCTCGGAGAGGGCTGGGGAGGGTCCCAAGATACACTAAAGCGGCTTGAGAGAGAAGGGAAAGGAGGCTGGCTGGTGCTCGTGCAGTGGCGCTGGCACCAAGGGCGGGGCACCTGGGCTTTCTTATCAAGGGAGCAGGCAGTGGCGTGACTTGGAAGCTGTCAGCAGGCCAACATGAAAAATGGGGTCAGACAGAGTCCTTATTACAGCAAATACATTTGAATCTTAGTATAATATGAAATTTAGATTCAAGTTAGAAAAACCCTTCTGCCCACTTCACACAGTTATTTTGCTGATGGAAATCCAGATATGTGTATAAAAAGGCACAGCTTGATGTATTTCTTTATCATAAAGATCATCTATATTTGAAGAACTTGAGAGCAACATTATCTAGTTCATGTCATTTGACTTTTGTAGCCTTCTGTTTTTTGTAAATTTAAAATCCTACTTCTTGTTCTGTTAACTATAGAAATTCTCTTGACTTCCAACTTTTTAAAAATCTCTTCCTCTGGTATTTCTCCTTTCTACCTCCAAGTTCTTTCGACCCACTGTAATTTATTTATACATTGAATAGGTTGATTACATTTATATTCCTTTTGTTAACATCATTTTCTGTGCCTTGACCCCAGGTTGATGTGAACAGTTAAAAGATAAACAGCATTCACACTATTACGAGGAAGCCAGTATTGTAAGGTGTAGTCAAGCCATGCGCTATAAGCACATTTTACTCTCTGTGACTCCAATGTCTTAACCATTGTGACACTCAAGAACATTCACATTGATTTTCCTTTCTTACATTCAAATTTATGCCATAGTTTAGCTTCTTTCATAATGAAACAACACCTGCCCTTATACTTTTTGTTTGTATGTTTTTCTGGACTTTTCACATTTGCTTTCTTTTTTTTTTCTTGTTGGGAAAGGAAATTACATATAATACCTCCTCCATCACATCTCTAGTACCTTCCAATTTCTAACTCATCCTTTCTACTGTTAGGAATGTATTCCTCTTTTTTTTTTTTCTGAAGCTCACTAACAATTTGATCTGGTTGCTTCATATTTGGAACATGGCTACTTATACAACCCTTTCATTATCCTAGAGTTTGGAGTTCTTTTGGGGTCTTAATCACATCCTCCCATTCTTCCATTATCTTATTCTATCCCAAGGAATCCCTAATTTCCGTAAAGCCCTTCTGTAACCGAGCAAGACCCTATGGGGCCTTCCCAGGAGAGAACCCTCCCACATATCCTTTGCTTTAACTCCTCTCTGAAGTACCCAGATAATAATATCTGATGCCTGAATTATATAATATAATAATATCATGTCCTGAATTGTTTTACAGATACTAAAACCCCAACCAAATGAAAGAAGTTAACTACTTGATGACCAGGAAGGAGCCTGTAGCCCCTAGACCTACTGGCACCTAAAGATTGATGATGTTAAGCCCTGCGACCCTGCCCTGTTACGTCACCATCAACCAATCAGACAACTGTGCATAAGCGGATCACATACCCTGCGCCCCCCTTCCCTCACTGGCCTTTAAAAGTGCCATCGGGGAGTTTGGGTGTTTTGAGCACTAGCTGCCGTGGACTCCTTGCTTGGCTCCCTGCAATAAACACTACAGTTTCATTCACCGCAACCCAGTGTCAGTAGACTGGCCCTACTGCGCATGGGCGAGTGGACCCAAGCTTGGTTTGGTAGCTCTTCTTCCCAAAGCCCTCCATTCTCCTGAGCCTGTCTGGACTGACTGCCCTGGAGATCTATGGCAGGTCTAAATCCTGGGACTGCTATTCACTCCTCTCAAGGGTTAGAGCCACTGTTTTGTGGGGGGATTTTGTATCGACCCTCTTTCTTGGCCTACTCCCTTGGTTTGATGGCTTAAATCCCCAAGTAACTTTCTTAAGAAAGAGAGCAGGAGAAGCGAATTTTCTGAGTCCTTGCATACCTGAAAAGTGTCTGTATTCTTACCTCATACTTCATTAGAACCTTGGCTGGGGTGGCAAAAACTATTAGTAGTTTCCTTTTATCTATTCTCTCCTCTATGATAATACAATATTTGGCTGGTCACGGGGCTGACCACAATGAAGGCCACACTGCCGAGCCTCCCTCATAAGTAGGTATCGCCAGTGGATGCAAGAAGCATCATGAGTCAGCCTCCTGGGATCGTCCACGGGAGGCAGTTCACGTGAGCCCTGGCACTCTTCTTTGTCAGCCTTTCTTTCAGACTGCTGCCTGCAATATGAACGCTGTCATCTTGTACCATGGGGTCAAGGCCACGCATAGTAGAGCAAGAAAATAGGGAAAGCCTGGGTCTCAGTGTCACAGCAGCTCTGAAATGTTTACCAGGACTTGTACTTAAGAGAGAAAGAAACATTGCATTTTTTTTTTCAAGCCACTGTTATTCTGGGATTTCTGGCACAGCTACAGCTAACCCTGGGTGAAACAGGTTACAGATAGCAACCTATGGTGAAATCATGTTCCTTAAGAACACAGAAAGCATTCCTCCATTGATTTCTACCACCCACTGTCGCTGATACAAAAACCAGTTCTCATTCTGTATGTGTGACCTGTTTTTTTTCTCTCTGCAAGCTGTAAGGAATGTATCTATTGCTAAGCTCTGAAATTTGCAGTGAATCTGCTTTCGTTCTTCCTGATTCGCACTCATTAGGCTCTTTCAGTTGAAAAAGTCACCTGTCCATTCAACTCTAAGATTCTTGCTTTATTTCTAACCTCATTCATTCCTTTGTCTAGTCACTGTTTATAAAGAGATCCTTTTTCCTACTAGCTGGAAGCAAGGCCTACTGATCTGAGACTGAGTTTCATATTTCTTTCATAATTCAGCTTTTTAGATTTTTTCTATGTCTAACCCTTCTACTGCGTTTTAGATACAGTAACCAGGTTTTCATTTCCAAGGGCTTCCTTGCTCCCTAATTGTACATAGTGCTGTGTTCTTGCATACCTATGCAATTTCTTCGTGAGTTGTTCTGTATTAGTTTTCTATCATTATGTAGTAATACCTCAACATTAGTGGTTAAGGACAACAAAAATGCATCATCTCACAGTTTTCGTGAGCCAGGCAGCCAGGAACCACTTGGCTCAGGGCTTCTCACAAGGATGCGGTCAAGGTGTTGGCTGAAGCTACAGTCATTTCACGGCTAGGCTGGCAGAGGGGCCACGCCCAAGCTCACACACATGCCTACTGGCAGCATTAAGAAGATCTGCTTCCAAGGTTATTCACATGACTGCCGGCAGGCCTCAGTTCCTTCCCATGTGGACCTCTTCTCACAATATGGACACTAACTTCCTTCTTCCTAGGGTGGCCTCACAACATGGCAGTTGGCTTCCTCCAGAGGAGTGAGTGTTGAGAGTAGGGGAGGAGGGAGGGAGGAACAGAGCCCGAAATGGAAGCCCCAGGCGCTCAGTATCTTCTAATCTAATGTTGGAAGCGGTGTCCCATCACTTCTGCCATATTCTGTTTGCTTACAGGAGGTGATTCAGCAAGTTCAGGCTGCACTCCAGGGGAGAGGATTAAGGGGGGAGAGGATTAAGGGGGAAGAGTATCACAAAATCTGTGAACATGTCTTTAAAACTACCATGTTGTCTAGGATGCTAATGAGTTTGTTTTTCATAGCTGTTTTGTGATCTCTGAATCACCTGTTTCCTCCTGAGTCAGTTTTTCTGCTTTCATCTTGCTCTTTCTTGGTCATGCTGCAGGCTTTCTTCAAATATCCAGAAAAGATGACTTGTTCATTTAAATGATAAAATGAGAAATGTGAAGGTTCACTGGGTTTGCATGTGGAAGGCGTTGAGATAGGCAGGTTTTAGGGTTAGTAGTCAGGGAACTGGTTAGTCCCTAATTTCCGAATGAGAAGGTCTTCCCACTGAGACATACTCCCCAAACTGCCCACCTCAGTTCTTCCTTTAACAATAGTTCAAGTGTTTTAGGAGCGTCTCTGTTCCAACTTTTGCTTGGAACTAAATGCCTGGCCACAAACTATATAGGAAAGAAAGGAGTGTGAAGAGATTGACTCATCTATGCACAGATTTTTAATTAAACCTAGTCTTTTCAGCCACTTTGAGGCACCTGCATTTTCCAGGCCTAGCTTCATAGAGATGCCAATGCAAGGATTTGGTAAGGAGCCCATTTTTCCCATTTACCAGGAGGTAGACTGCTCCGGAGCTATTAGAATTGATCAAATGAGAGGCCAGAACATATTACTAATTTGCTCTGTAATTTTCACAAAGAATTTTCCAAGACTTGCTTTATTTATAAAATCAGAGAAATGGACTAGATGAACTGTAAGTTTTCTTTCAATAATGGTAATCCAATTCAGTTAGGATTCGAAACTTTTCTTGCAACTATATTTCATATATTCTCAAATATAAACAATCTAGTACATGGTAAAAAAATAAAATAAAATGAACTCAAGCTGAGAATATATAAAAAGGTTAAAAAAGCAGCTTCCAAAATAGCTGGTTTTGTATTTTTTTTCAATATAACAAATACATGTTGCAAGAAACCCTCCTATACTTGTAGGTAGAACTCTGTGATAGACACTGAAAAAAAAAAAAATTAAAGACTGTTTTCCTTAACAGAGCACCAGTTTTAGAGCATTTCAGTCATTTAGAAGGAAAATATGACGCTGAGGAACAATAGCATTTTCTTTTGAGGGTATAGCTTGGATTTCTGGGCTTCAGAAAATTCTGGAAGAAGTAGTTCTGGGTAACCTCCATTGATGATATTAAATGCCATTTTTTGAGAATGTATAGTTTGGATATCCCCCTATCACCTACTCTAAGGCTTTGACTTTCTCTCTTTAAAAGTAACATTCATGAAGCTATGCTGTGTCCTCTAAATTATGGGTCATTAAAAATCACCCACACATTTTATAATTTTGTCTTCTAGTTATACTTCACCTTAATTTTATTTTAAAGCACTATGAATAGGATGATTTGGGCTCATGCCTTTAGCATGCCACATTCTGAAATAAACAGGGGAAAGGAGTGAAGTCAATGGAGAGTTATGAACACTCACAGGGACACTCATATTTTTAGTGCAGGTAAAATGAACCACTTGAGAATAATAGAGATCTCAAGACCTACCCATCAGCACAAACCAAGTTCAAGACTCAGGAAGAGTTTAGGGATAAACTATTTAGAGGTAAACATTTATCAGAACAAGCAGGTATACGGTACTGAATTCCTCATAGAACCCCTTTAAGGATTACTCACAATAAAAGAAGTCAGACAAAAATCAGTAAATCTCAGGACATAAGTGTTAATGTTCTTCTCCATGGGAAATCTATCAGAAAATCTCAGAGTTGCAAAGGGCCTTAGAAACCATGTGATATTATTACTTTAATCACCAAGTAGAACCTCATTCTTCAATATCATTGCTCTAATAAATCCAGTCAATGAAAGTCCATTACTTCTTAAGGCAGCTGTTTTTGAGCCCCCTCTAGTTGTTGGCAGATGATTACTTTTATCTAGATGAAACTTGCCCCCTTCTAGCTTCCACTCCTTGGTTCTCATTTTGCCCTTTGGTGACATATGATTAGTCTAGCCCTTTTCCCATATAATGATTCTGAAAGCAACTACTATATTCCCTTTGAAACATTTCTCCACTGATTAAATATCCTCCATTCCTTCATCTAGTCTTTCAAATCTCCTTTACCATCATGATCACCCTTGTCTAACTGCTCTTGCTCACCTATAAGCTTCTTCTGAAGTAAAGATACCAAGTCAGCATTGGTTTTGTTCTGGTCTCACTTCAGGAAAGAACGGGAAGGCAGTGCACCATCAGTTAACAGTATGCAGTATATGCAAGCTTCAGAAGTCAGCTGTGAATTCTGGCCATAATATAGACTATATATCCATCCTTCCATCCTTCCTTCCATCCATCCATCCATCCTTCCACCTATCCATCCATCCTTCCTTCCATCTATCCATCCTTCCATTCATCCATCCATCCTTCCATCATTCTTCCTTCCTTCCTTCTTCCCTCCCTCCCTCCCTCTCTTCCTTTCTTCCTTCCTTCCACATTTTACTGAAGGCCTACCTTGTGTTATGGGGATATAAAGGTTAAAAAAAATCAGTATCATAGCTGAAATCTATAATCTTATCTTTTCAATGTGACAAAGAACACAATGGAAGACTCCATAGGAAACACAATGGATCGGCAAATGGAAGAAGCCCAGAGCCCTCAAGCTGTCTTCACATTTTCCATGGTTTTTGTTTTTTGTTTATTTTTTTCATTTCAGTAATTTAGTATAGGAAGAATCTTGGCAGTATTACTTTTTTTTAGTGTGGCATAAAGATCCAGGTATTAGAAACCAAGAGACTAATATGACAGAAAGAACCCTTAACTGGTAGTCAAGCAGCCAGGGTTTAGGTCCTGGCGCTACTATCAGCTGTCTGTGTGATCTTGAACGTGTTACTTTACCTGCATGGACATCGGCTCCCCCATCTATAAATGTTTAAAAAATAAACGTCATCACTTGTTTGAAGATAAGGACCCAGACAGCATGAACTTCGGAAGTCCAGTCCAAACTTACGATACAGGTTTCTTTTCTGCCAATGCAGGTAGACTAGTTGGCCACGTTGCTTCAGACAGCACCTTCCCTAGGAAATGTCCTCTCTCCCTCACCTAAACCTCTCCCAGGAAGGACCTTTGTGCCTTTCAAAGTCTCACAGGAGAGGCAGGTATAGAGAAAGGTAAGAGACCTCAGCAAGATGGAGAGGAAGGAAGGAAGTTGCTGACTGTTTGACGTGTTCTGGAGGCTTGGACTCGTAGAAGAGAAGAAAGGGGGTTTTCAGGCATCCTTTCCAGGGCTGCCAGCTGGCCACATCGGGCGAATAAAGCAAGCAAGCATTTTAGACGAAAGCCTATGCTGGGGGACAAAAGCTTCAGGGCAAAGCCGACAGGATTAGCTAAAACCCTACTGGCAAATATCAGACCAAAATGTGAATAAAGTTCAACAAAGCAAGCATACAATATAATAGTACCCCCCCAACACACACACAAATCAGGGATTCCTGGGGACTATATCCTTCCCTCTTTGCCTAACTGGTGAGCCCCCCCCTTGTCCCGTAAGACCCAGCTTAAATTCCATGTCCATTCTGTGCTTTTGCCTGGCCATCCCACGCAGAACCTGTCACGTGCCTCCTGTGTCTCTCAAGCATTTGTGCACACCGCCACTAGAGCCCTGGGCACCTGAAGCTGTGGTCATGTGCACAAACGTCTGTCTTTCCCACTAGCTGTGATTTTCTAAGGAAAGGGTTCATCTGAGAATCCCCTGGATCTTGTACTGCGCAGGGCCGAGAGCAGGTTCTCAGTAAATGACTTTTAATTTGACCTTGGGCAAGGATCAAATACCAGTTCTAACAATTTCATAAGAACATTCCTTTAAAGGAAATTTGGTGTTGGGGAGGGCACAGCTCAGTGGTAGAATATGCGCTTAGCATGCACTAGGTCCTGGGTTCAATCCCTAGTACCTCCATCAAAAAAAATTAAAATAAATAAACCTAATTACCCCTCCCCCCAAAAAAAGAAAAAAAATAAAGGAAATTTTGTAAGCTTTTGGGGGGATTTTTTGTGTGTTTTCTTTTGGTGAGGGGGTAATTAGGTTTATTTATTTATTTTGATGGCGGCACTGGGGATTGAACCTAGGACCTTGTGCACGCTAAGCATATACTCTACCACTGAGCTATACCCTCCCCCCACTAGAAATTTGGATATAACTACCGGAGAAAGGGTGTTTGATTAATTGTAGCCAATTTGAGTTAACTAGAATACCAGGAAGTTTGTGAGCCCGCCTCGAGGGCGTTGCAGGCTGACTCTAAGCTCTGTCCTGGCCCTGGTAATCATGGGCTTCGGTAAAGCTCTGGGAATGAGTGTGAGGGGCGCAGATTGACCCTCAAGGGTTGGGAATCTCAGAATAATCCCAGCCCTGAACTAAGGGAAAGCACTTTACTCAGAAGCTTGACCTGAGTTCAGGGAGGTCTCTGTCTTTACCATTGGGTTGCCTCCTCACTTCCTCCCTTGTCTAAGAAGTTCATGAAACCTTTAGAGGTTTAACCAGAAAAAGTTAAACTATGAATAGCCCATGAATCAGGAGGCAAGGAAAGCTCAACCAGACACAGGATGGATGCTGTCTGATTGCAAGATGCTCTCTATGCACAGTCCATCCCCAGTGTCCCCACGTTCCTAAGCACAGTTTGCCCCCCGCCCCCACAATGGCACGTACACACACACACACGCATCTCTGTAACCACTGAAGTGTTCTGAGAGTTCCATGAGACCATGAGCAAACTCTGGCAGGGAGTTCTTTGCCAACACTCCTCTAGTCTCCCCATCCCTTAGAACACTTCAGAGGCAAGCTAGTACATTCATTTGGAGTGGGGTCCCAAATATAGTCATACTCAATTCAGGTCTGCCAGGAAAATATAGCTTCTTTATTTCCCTGAAACTGCTCTGATCTCCTCTGTCTCTGTCAGCTCCACAATGTGATGAGGTCAAAGGAGAGGAGGAAACTAGAGACTAGATTGAATTCCATCCAATAAACTCATACCCATTCCTAATTTGAACTGTCTTTTTAGGTAACGTCTCTCCCTTGATGGCTCAGGTTAATAGCCAGTCTTTCAGAGTCCAGTCTCTTTTCAAATATGGCATCCAGATGTGCTAATGGGAGGGGGGTGACCTAAGGGACCTTACAGGACTGCAGAGGGAAGCGACTCTCTGCACTCTGAAGTATGGTCTTCTGCATGAACGTGCTGGTACCCACTGCTGGAGCCCATGTTCCAGCCAACTGTCCCTTGCTCAATGTCCCTACCTATGGCTGTCTCTTTGTCCTAACACCAGTTTACTGGAGGATGTTTTCATCCCCTCACAGGGTACTGTGGAACTCCTGGTTTGCCTGCACCACACGGTAGGCAAAAGTGTGGTTTTAAGCAACCCAGGCCTCTTGTGGACACTCCTGCAACATTATTCCTTGTCCTGAGGAAGAGCGGACCTAGGGCTGCTCCCAGAGACTGACAGCATCTTTCTTCCAGAATACTCACACTGAGCATGCCACTGGGTCCACGTCCTCAACATCACATCCTCTTCTGAACCGAGAGCAAAAACCCTTTGGCCTGGGTCTTTGTCTTTCTGGGTTTCTGTCTCTCTCCCTGGCCAAATCTTGGCTTCAAAGTGCCTTGTCTTGCTGAGGACTCAACCCAAAATGAAATTTTAAGTGAGCAATGACGTCTCAGTTCTAGTAGGTATTATCCCTTCCCCAAACATCTGGCAATAATAAGGCAATGAAATCCACAGAAGTAGACCTCTCTCAAAATATTTCAAAAAATAACTTATCTGTGCGATACTTTCATGCCTGCATTCACACATACTGAGCACCTGCTGCGTGGCTCTCCCTGTCCCAGAAGCAAACAGTACGTAAATACACAAGGCAGACAAGGCCCCTACCACGCAAAAGTGTGCAGACAGTGAGGGACAGAGACAAGCAAACAGAAAAATTCAGGAAAGTGTGAGAAGTCTAAGGCAGTGATTGGCTCCAAGGATTTAATGCTCAGAGAAAGCATGTAATAGAAAGGTACCACGTTTGATCTGGAAATGCCCTTAAAGAGCCTCCAGTCTGGTGGTTCTCACTGCTAACATCCTAAGAGCATCACTCACCAGTGGGGAGAATATAGCTCAGTGGTAGAGTGCCTGCTTAGCACACATGAGGTCCTGGCTTCAACCACCAGTACCTCCACAAAGAAATAAATTAAATAAATAAACTTAATTACCTCTCCCCAAAAAATTAAAAAGAAAGAAAAATACCATATGATATCACTCACACATAGAATCTGGGGGGAAAAAAAGACGCAAATGAACTTATGTATAAAACAGAGACAGACTCACAGACCTAGAAAACAAACTTATGGTTACCAGTAGGGAAGATGGTGAGAAGGGATAAATTGGGAGTTTGAGATTTGCAGATACTAGGTACTATATATAAAATAGATACACAACAAGTTTCTTCTGTATAACACAGGGAACTATATTCAATATCTTATAGTAATCTATAATGAAAAAGCATATGAAAATGAATATATCTATGTGTATGTATGACTCAAACATTACACTGTACACCAGAAATTGACAACATTGTAACCTGACTATACTTCAATAAAAAAAAGAAACCAGAGATTCAAATCTTATGAGCATTAGAGATGTGCAGACACTGATTGGTATATATAAAATAGATAAACAAGTTTATACTGTATAGCACAGGGAAATATGTTCAATATCTTGTAGTAGTACACAGTGAAAAAGAATATGAAAATGAATATATGTATGTTCATGTATGACTGAAGAATTGTGCTGTACACCAGAAATTGACACATTGTAAACTGACTATAACTCAATAAAAAAAATCTTATGAGCACTTCACTGAATGAAATAAAGTAATTTAAATTACTTTTTTTAAAAAAGAATCACTCATCACTCAGGAATTGTAAAATTAGACACATTTCCTAGACTCCACCCTTGATACTGAATTGGAATATCTCAGGACTGAACCCAAGATTTCATATTTTACAAAACTCCCCAGATGATCATGATGCCAGTCTATAGTCTTGTGTTTGGGAATCACTGATCTATTCCAAAGGTTTTCAAACCTTTTCCTAACTCAGAAACTGTTCAATAATAAAAATAAAAGAAACTTTTCTATCACTCCTGGATACCCAAAGATGAGTCCACATGTGGATCAAAATACATGCAAGAATGTTCACAGAAGCTTTACGCATAATAGCCACACATGCTAGACAACTCTGATGCCCATCAACAGGAAGATGACTGAATAAACTGTGAGGTATTCATACAACAGCATACTGAAATATTACCCAGTAATGAAAAAGGAAGTACCTCTACAGGAATTGACTTGGATGAATCTCACAGATGTTATGTTGAGCAAAAGAAATCTGAAACAAATGAGTATATGCTGTTGATTCCATTTATATTACATTGAAGAATAGGCCTAAGGAAGTGAAGATAATCCAAGTGGGAATAGTGACTACCTTGGGGACGGTGGCAGTGGAGCTTGTTTGGGAAGAGGCACAAGGGAAACTCAGAGGTGATGGAAATGTTCTGTATCTTGATTTGGGGTAAGTTTATTTTGTAAAACTTCATTGAGCCATACACTTAAGACCTGTGGACTTGACTTTATACAGCTTACATCACAATAAAAGTTTAAAACTCAAGAAGTCATAGACCACCCCCTACCCTGAGGAAGCATGAGCGAGCACAGCGGAGAAAGCTGACACACTCTGGCCGAAATTGAGGTGTGGCGTGGCCTTGACTGGGCCTCCTAGAGCAGCATTCGTGATACACCAGGGGAACGTAACAGATCCAGGTGGTCCTTTTCACTGTTCAGGTGACGGAATTGACTTCCAGGAAGAGAGTGCCTCAGAGTCAGCATGGCAGAGCCAGGAGTGAAAATGAATTCACCAGAAGTTACTACATTAAAAAACCCATTAGACATAAAGTAAAAAAAAAAAAAAAAAAAAAGCACTGTTATTGTCACTGTGGCCCAAAACAAAGCAAGATGGAAGCACAGAAGACCAGGTCACAGCGTTTCCTCCTGAGCATCTATTCTTCCCTGGACCACCTTCATCCTCCTCCATTCCATTTCCACTGGATAAAAGCCTCATTTATTTAATCTCTACCAATTGGGAACTGATGGTAGTTTAGATAGATATTCAACCGAAGTTACCTATTAATCAGCAAACTCTTTCTTCAAAGATTGGGCAAAGCAGCGGTAGAAACACAATCAGAGGCAGTACGTTTGCAATACTTAAAAAAAAATCAGTAACACTAAGCGCGTTAGAAATGTTCGACAAACTATTGACATCCTTGAAGGCTGGCTTCAAATGCTGCCTACTTCCTGTGGCTTTCATGACCCACTAGCCATAACTGATAACTGCCTTGCCTGTATTCCTCAGTGACTGGACCCTACCTGCACTGAAACATTGCCTCATGATTCTCTAATTATGTGTTGAAGCCTTGACTTCCTCTGCTTGGTTGTGAGCTCTCGGAAACCCTTGGTCTGGTCAGTGAACAGTGCGCAGTCAGGTGTGACTACAGCAAAGGGTGTGTCTGGGGGTCAGGGTCTCTGCACAGGAGCTCAGAATAAGAGTTGAGGCTTCACACTAAACCCATGTCTAGAATCCCAGCTTTTGCGAAAGCAAGGCGACCCGCAGTGTCAGAGAAGAGCAAGTAGTTCCTTGTGGCTAGAACACAGGACAAGGGGGAGCGGGGCAGGGGAAGGGGGTGAAGTGTCAAGGCAGTCACGGACCAGAACAGACAGAACATTGGAAGGCACATTAGGAATTTATCAAGTAGCAAATGGGCCTCCAGCGAAGGCTTTTGAAGCAGTGAAATGATCTGATTTCTGTTTGCAAGCTTACCTCTTGCTGATGTGAATTGAGGAGAAGCAATGATGGACACAGGTAGGCCAGTAGGGGTCGCTAAGAGTCTTAATTAGGGTTCGGGGAGTGGTGATGGGGAGCAGGAAGGTGGAGCCCAGTGATATTTAGAAGGCTGAACAACTAAGGCTGCTTCTCGCTTGAACAGCATGGAGGGATGCTAGCCTTCCCAGCTGACTGGCAACTCCTTACATTTCACACGTACAAGCCCAGTGTTTCTTAAGTTAAAATGTTTAAATGATGAACCATGTGACTGGCATTTGTCTCTTTGCTTTGCTGTTTAGTTTCAACCCCCTCTGCCCAGGGGCAGAGCCTTTCTCTTACCCTGAGCCCCAGGCCCGGAAGGTCAGAGCCTAACATTCACAACCCCCAAAGAGCACATGCCAGACTCCCCACATTGCCCCCTCTCCATGCCATTCAGTTTGGATCTAGCCATCCTATGCTCCATACTGGATTTCAAGAGATGCCCTCAAGAAGCTTCCAGGTTGTTGGGAACGCGTAGATACATAAACCAACAAGGCATGGTACAGATGAAGGTAGTTCTTATTCATCCATCTGCCTGTTCATCTATCAACTCAACACACAGATTTGCAGTCTCAGTCTGCTAATTGCTGTTGTGTGTATTGGGGCTGGAAGTACAAAGAATAATGCAGCTCAGGCCCAGGAGATCTCAGTCTCCAGGTCCCACCGACCCCATTCCTGACTTACTCCGTCTTCCATGTATCCACCACTAAGTTCTCAACAACCTTTGTGACCAAGCCTTTCTACGATACATATTACACATCTAAGATCCTCTGTTTCAGACAGTGCCACTCAGGGTAATAGGAGACAATGAAGAAAATTTAAAGAAACCTGACATCAGAGCAAGTTCATAGAAATAACAGTCTCAAAGTGTTCATACGTATGAACATGCTCTGGGATTCTTATATCATCCAGAAGAGCTAGGTCACTGAGGAAGTGTTTCTCCCTCCGAGATTTCTGTTATAGAAACACCTGAGCAATCGGTCTGCCTTTCCAGTGGCCAAGAGTGACTGCTTTCCTTTGACAAACTCTAAGGGCTCTGACCTTCCTTTAAAATCCACCATTGCCTCTGCAGGTTTGCAGCATTTCCAAAAAACTGAGAAAGACTCTCCAAAACCAAATTGAATGTCAGGATCTGTGGACAGTGTTGATTGGTACAGTTTTTGTATCCAGAACAGGGTCCCTGCCAGCCCCATCAATTTCACGTCACTAAACTATTAGGATACGACAAATTGTCCTGGTTCTCTATACTCAACCCCAAGAATCTGGTTCTATTTTCATCTTCAAATTAAACCTGACAGAGGTCTTAGGGGAGGATTAGGAAGCACTAGAAATATATCACGATCTATGAACAGACGTGAGGCATCTTCCTGGACCATGACATCCCCTACTTCTAGCATATTCCATGTGGCTTTTTAAGCACCCTTAACTATGAGTTAGCTCTCAGGCCACTGTAGATACTCAAAAAAACCGAAGAAGAGTATTATCTTCTGATAAGATAAATTCTTGTTTCACTAACGCAGCATGAATGAAAAGTCTGCACACATACAGAATTGATTTGTAAAGCCCATACAAGGAACAGAGGATCAGATGCTAGGGTGGGAGTCAGCCTAGACAAGCAAATAATAATATTAGCTCTCATGCAGCTAGTGCTTCCCATGTACTAGGCAGATTCTCTTATTTACTCCTCACAATAACCTTCAAACCCTGGTATTATTATTAGTAGTAGTAGTAGTAGTAGTACTATTGTTATTATTATTAGCCCCATTTTGTGCAGGGGAAATCCGAGGCCCATTGAGGTAAGGTGACTTGCCCAAGGTCACACTGCAGCTAAGTGGCAGAGCTGCAGTTTGGTCTGTTTGACTCCAGAGCCTCTTAACCACTATGATTTATGGTCTTTTAACAAAAAGTTTGCTTTTTATATTTTCAAAACCAAAATCAATCAAATCCAAGAATCCAATGAGCAAACACCAATTCACAGATGCTCACAGTACATAGTGGGGAGACACAGTGCTCCCAGACCATGGGTTGGGCGATGTTCTGTGACTGAAATGATGATGTAAAGATGAAGCAGACACTGGGAAGGGAAAAAGCCAGTTTGCGGCTGGTGCAGTCCCATGACTTCTTACCTTGCTCTGCCCCCGCTTCCTCTTTGCTGGGCCCACTTGTCCCTGGACATGAAAGTTGAGTCCCATTTGGTTTCTGGGCCGGCCTTCATGACAGAGGAAAGACAATGTACCTGCCCCTCTCCTCGCCCCCTCCTAGGGGAGACTGTGGTCTCATTCCCAGTGCTGACTCGTGGGCCCCTGGCTCCTTCCGCATCTCCCCTGACCCCCTATGCATGAAGCACTGACCTTCCCACTCAATGAGCCCCAGTTCCCAGGACTGGGTTTTCCCCCTGCTTCCTGGGGCTCTGTCTGGTCACGCTGAACTGCTACCCCAGGGGCTGCTGCCACACCGCAACACTTGCCCAGGGCTGGCGAGCAGACAAGTGGGCTAGCCCTCCTTGCCAGGCCTCTGCTCTGTAATCAGTCTCTGTTCCTGGGTGGGTCCACAGAGCGACATCCCAAATGTTCAGTTGTTTGACTCGAGGTTTCCCTCTGCCGCACTCCTGCTGAAAGAAACCCCGGCTACCTGCTCTGGAACACTCCAGCGCCGACCATCGGAGACCGGGCCTCCTACCTGTGGCATCCATTCACAGCAACATCTATACCAGGTCACTTTCCCCAGCCTCTGTCCCATTGTAAAGGACAAATCTATTAGGTCCCAAATCCCCTCTTCTTTCACACATGCCTGGCACCTTACTTTTTAGTTATGATAAGATCTAAGAATTAAACTGCCCAACAGTAGAAGAATGTGAGGATTAAAGGATTTTCGTGCTGGAAAGGAGTTCAGAGATTATCTTCTTCAAGCTAGACATTATTATAGATGGCCAAATTGAGGCTCAGGCAGATGCCCCAGGCAAAAAAAAAAAAAAAAAAATGCCTAAGAACTGGCCATCCTACAGTACCTGCATGGTGCTGACGGAGTGGCTGACCTCGACAGTCCCGTTCTCCTTCCCTGAGCAGAATGGGTTTCCGCCTCCGGATTGGAGCACTTACTCTCCTGACTGTATATCAGTTACACAATAATCAGGCCTAACGAGGCCAGTACTTGGGAAGACCACACAGATAAGACAAACAGAAAGGACCAAGCCAAAGTGGGCTGCCGTGCGTAAACTGGGCTCTCCCAAACAAAGGGTTCTGCAGGAAATCAGGTAGTCAGTACACATCCAGCAAGATGCAATGTACAGCTAGTGTAAGGGTTACTCAAAGTGACGGGCAAATAACCTTGAGGCAAAATTTGTCTTTGGGAAAGTAAGGCAACCTTGGTCATGGGAGAGGGCCTACGTTGTTTAGAAAAGCAAACAGAGAATGGCTTATGATGAGTGAAAAGTAACTGTCTTAAAATTCAGCGTGAGATACAGATTTATTATCCCTGTGAGATAAATCCTGGGGAAAGTGTGCTCAGTGTTCTGCGGGCCTGGCTAACAACCATGAAGAAAGCAGTCTGGATGTGAATCTTGGCTTGGGAAAGGGATTTCAACTCTGAGCCCCATTTTTCTCACCTTTGAAGCAGAGATGACAATAGTAGTGGAGGAAGGGGAGGAGGAGGAGGAGTAATAATGCACGATAGGTTTCCGAGATTAAATGAAATGATGGATGCATGTGCCTAATGCAGTGTCTGATACTCACCAGGCACTCACTTCATGTTAGAACTCTGCACCTACATGACAGCAATTACTATGCGGGCAAAGCTGCACCAAATATCTCAAGATTCCTTTTCAGGCCAAGGCAGGACAACGTCCCGCAGTACTAGAAAGTAAACAGGCCTGCTAAGTCAATATTACATCAAAGATGGTCACACGTACACTCTCCACCTGGAAGCTCCCTCCTGGTGGTACCCAGTTAACAATGGCAAATAGAATTTTGGCCATTTCACGCTAGTGTCACAGTGACCAAACAGTGGAAAGATTGAGAGTTAGAGGATCCAAGCTTAAGTCCCATTGTCATCACTTATTAATTATATGTAAAGTAAAAAATAACCCCAAATAAGTATCTAATATACTTATCTGATATACTCAACCTCACACGTTGGCTACTGGAGCACATCGTATTTGTAAGCAGTGTGGATGGGAAAGGGTATGATGGTACCCGCCATCATCACTTCCACAGGCATTAAAGCAGTTCTCAACCTGCTGATAACCAATGCCGGGGCTGGTCCAGCCCTTGCGGTTCTTACTGTGACTGCAAGATGCTCACATTACAACAAGGCAAAAGGGAATCATTTTGTTCCAGCCAGTTCTGTCCTAACATCTTGAGATGAAGTACTGAGATGTATTCAGATTTGCCTGATGAAGGTCTTATGGGCATAAGACCCCTAAACCCATCCTGTGGTCAGAGGAATGATTTGTGCTGATCTGCCTAGACCTGAGGCACATAACCAACTCCTCAGGGTCCACCCAGGCACTGGTGGATTAAGATGGGATCACCCATGACAACTCAGGGCTGTTTCTGTTAGAAGATAGAATAGATCATGGAGGGGAAACCCATATGTGCCCACTAGAGTGCTCCACCTTGAGAAGGTGGAGGTGTGAGTGAATCATGCCCCTCAGCCCCAAGACGCCCATGTCCTAATCCCTGGGACCTGGGAATATGGCACCTTACATGGCAAAGGGGGTCCTGCAGATGTGATCAAGGATCCTGAGATGGAGAGGTTATCCTGGATTATCCAGGCTGGCCTAATTTAATCAAGAATGTTCTTAAAGTAGAAGAAAGTGGAAGAAGACGTCAGAGTGATGCAATGTGGTCACTTGACTCTCCTTTGCTAGTTTTGAAGGTGGAGGAAGGCGTCATGAGCCATGGAATGCAGGCAGCCTCTAGCAGGTGGGAAAAGCCAGGGAATGGATTCCCCCCGAGAGCCTCCAGCAGGACTGTGGCCCTGCCGACATTTTGACTTTAGCCCAATGAGATGGCTGGTCTCCAGAACTGTAAGCTAATAAATGTGTATTATTTAAGCACTAAGTTTGTGGCAATGTGTTACAGCAGCGATAAGAAACCAACACATCAGCCCACTACTTACTGACACTCTGGTGAAGAAACTAATTACTATGTAGTCAAGTCAGCTTAAAGTTGAGGTGAACATTCTCAGTGTGAGACCACCACGGAGGGGGCCAGTCCCAATGCTTAGAGTTCTGAGCTGAAGCAGGGTAAAAGGAAAACACCTACAGCCTCCCTAGACCCCATAAAAACAATTTGGTTCTTCAGTAGCTTAGAAGTTTCTTGTAGTTTCCAACATAAGTCTGCTCTCATCAAGCCAACAGGATGATTTGCAAGGTCAAGGCTTACTTTTGGGGTAGGAGCTCATGGTTGACCTACAGTGAACTGAGAGGGCAGGTTTCCATGCCTCCCGGGCGCTACTCTCACAAGACCAGCTCAAAGGCCAGAAAGTTCTGCATGTCAGCATCCCTCACGTGGAGGGTTTTGCTAAACACTGCACATTTCCATCCCAGTTATAGACACAGGAAATTGTGGAAGCTGAGAAAAGACCTCATTTAGAATACAAAGTGAAAAGGAAAAATAAATCAAAATAGAAAATGTGCCAAAAAGGAAGTCAGAAAATGCATTGACACAAACAAGCGCACAACTGAACAAGCCATTTTAAGATCCATTAAGTATTTGTTCATTTCACCGCAGAATTGGAGGTTGATTGAATTACAGTATCCCTATGCTTCGAAGGCTCTCAGGTTTCCAAAATAATTAAGGTTTGCATTGACATAAATCCTAGTTTCCTAGCAGATATTCCAAGTACCTAAGAAAGTTCTTTCTTAGGGAGAGAAAAACTCCTTGGGAAGAGGCCCGCGGCGCTGAAAGTGTGCGGGGAGATGGGGCTGGGGCAGTGCCCTCCGACTCCGCCAGCTGAGCAAGCGGCAGAAATGACAAGTTTGATTTCCACAGGGAAGGCAGGAACGGACTGCTCCTTCTAAAGCCCTCCCTGTCGGTAGTAGGCGCGCACACCCTGCGGTGTCTTCTGCTGCCCTGGGAGACCATGGGCTGTGTGCCCTGGGCAGAGAAGGGAACACAGCTCGTGCCAGGGGACCCGGGAGACTCACCGTGTGCACAGCTGGTGGCCTTCTAGGTCAGCCCCCGCTTCCGTCTCCTGGGACAGCCTCACACCGGCCACATGGAAGCCCGCTCCAGACTCCGGGGACTTGAAATGTGTCTGAGACAGGAAAGGTCCAGAGCGAGGAACCGCGGTGCAAGCTATAGCTGAAGTTTAACCGTCCGTAAGAAGAAAATCAACACTCCTTGTTTACCTAGCCATGGGAGACGGACTCTAATACCTTGGTTTTAGACTTAAATCAGAAGCGATCTAGCCCTTCACTATTCAAAGCTGAGTCTAGACCCATCATCTGAGAGGCTGATAAAAATGCAGACTCTCTGCGGCCCCAGACCCACTGAATCTCAATTGGCATTTGAACAAGATCCTCAGGTGATACCCCTGCAGGTTAAAGCCGGGGAAGACCTAAGCAAGTCTAATCCTCTTGGTGGAGATGGGGAAATGCGGCCCAGAGAGGGGAAGGGGCTGCTCAAGGCCACTGGGACGGTCATTAACAAAGCCAGAGTTCAAGCTCAGGTCCCAGGGCTTAAGCTTTCCAAAACTCATCCCTTTTATTCCTCTTGTTTAGTTTCCAAACTTTTTATTAATAGCATTTAATTATTCCTAGGCTGTGCTCTCTTGGTTAAGTCCCTTAACTTTCTGTGCCAAACTTTGCTCACCTGCGAAATGGGGCTAACAGTACTCCATAGGGTTGTTGTAAGAAGACAGTGAAATAACACATTATTATTTGTTAGCCCTTAGCACAGGGCTTCATGTGGAATGAAAACTCAGCAAACTTCATCTCTCATGACTCAACTAAAAATGATCAGCAGCTGTGTGCAGGCTTACAGGGCGCAGACCGCCCTGGGGTGGTCGTTATCCTTAATGCTACTCCGGTGTAGAGGGTTTTGCTTTTTCCTTTGAACCACTCAGCTTTGTTCTGGATAAATGAGCCAGATCTTCATCTCTGCAGGGGGAAGCTCAGGATAAATGAAACACAAGGAACCTCACTGGGGTCTTGGCTCTATCCCCCGTGCACCTGAGGAAAACAAAATCGCATCTATGAAGGCATGTGTTTATTTAAACACTAGAATCTTAGAATGCTAGAAATGAGAAGGCTCATTAGGAATTATCCGGTTCAATCTACTTTAACAAGTAAACAGCCCAAGAGAAGGAGTGTAACACTCTTATCCAAGGTCACAAGTATCAGAGCCAGGGGTAAACTATAGTAAAAGGGATAAGAAATGACAGCTACAACTTGAGTGCCTGCTGTACGCTAGGGGGTCTTGTAAACCTAATTGCATTAATTCTCACAATTTTCTTCGATAGGTACCATGATTGTTCCAATTTCATAAGTGCAGAAATTGAGGCACAGAGAAATTAAATAACTAACCCCAGACAAGCCTGCTGGGAAGTAACAAGAGATTTCAATCCAGACCTGCCCCCTCCGAGGCCTGTGGTCTTTGCACGGGCCCTGCTCCCGGCCCGCGGGTAGCTCGGTGACCTGGAGACTCCCAGTGCAGAAACGGGAAAGTCGGAGCTGGCGGGACTGCACTTGGCAAAGCTGCACCAACTATTCTTTGTAATTTCATTTGGGACTCTGCTTCTGAGTGGCCGACTTTTCCAAAACCTGTGATTTGATCCACTCAGGCTCAAGGTTGGAGCTTTATTTCTCAGCTGCTTGGGCTGGTACTTGGTCAAGTCTTAAAACAGACTGGCTCCTTGACACACTGCTTGAGTTCCAAGTCTCCATTCCTAAGGCATGCAAGGGCCGGAAACTGCACGGTTGTGATGAACTTATTTGAATAGAATTCCCTGGTTCCAGGCCCCAGTCTTCCCTATAGGAGCTACAAACCACAGCAGTCAGCTTCCTGCAATAATGCAGAATATCAATAAGAACCCTAGAATGGGAGCCGAGCTAGTGGTGCTACCGCTACTGTGGGACCTTGGACAGATCGCTTTCCCTCTCTGTTCCTCAATTGCCTGACATCGTGACCTCCCATTCCCAACCCCGTGTGGCCGAAGAGCCCTTCATCTGGGCTACTGTTGACTCACGGCTTCACTCCGTGTTGTCAATGTTCATTTCTTTTCCACTCTCTGCCTATCACCACATAGATTCCCTAAAGTCACAGACCGTATCATATTCACCTCTGCATCCCCCAGGCCTTGCGTGGTGCTCAGCATGTAGCTGCTACTCGGTAATGAGCTGTATGCGCCCTTCTGCCTCTGACAGTTTCAGCTGGTATTTTACCCTGAATAATACAGAACGAGAACAACTGATTTTCTCAGTAGCAGGACTGAATTTGCTGTGGTTATTTCTGTATATAAAAATTACCCAGCACTTCAAAGGAGAAGCCATAAAATAAATAGAAACAGCCCTGTTAACAGCAGATCTGAGGTGTCAGGAAGATGGACCAGTCTGAGATTTAGACGGAGCTGAGATAATTGGTCATGATCAAAAACACGGACCCCTCCTCCTGGCGATCATTTCTCTCATTTTATATCTTTTCTTGCTAAAATAGGGGTGGAAGACAGGGCATGACATGATGATGCTTTCTGGAAGCTCCTGGTAAAGTTCATCATTTTTATTTCTAGTGATTCCTGAGCTGTGCAGAATTTCAAGGGGCCGGTTTATAGTGCAAATTATTAGGATTCAGTGAATCCCGCGCTCCTGGGAGCTAATCACTCTATATGTTACTCTTTCGTTCAGCCAGCCACACAGACACACTGGGCCCCCTACTTGTGGGTTCATCACTGTGCTTGGGTGCGTGGAATCCAGAGATGAAGGAGAGTCACACTCTTGATGGTTTCATAGTCAGTGGAGGGCACGGTGATTTTGACATAGAAATAGAAAAAATTATAATACTAGCATAGTAACTGTTTATAATGGACTAAAAACTGTGGAAGGAGCTGAGAGAAGGTAGAAACTAACACTGCCCACGGCGGGTGGAGCTGCGAGGGAAAAGGAGGAAGAAGAATGAGAAGACCAAAAGCCTAAGAGAAGAGAGCTCCTTTGAGCAGCGCCCAGGAGAACTAGCCCATATTCGTGGAGGAGAGGGATGGGTGGCAGGAGCATTTCCGGCAGAAGGAACCAACTGGACATGGAATGATGGGAAGGAAGTGTGTGTACAAGGAAGAAGGAGCAGTTCAATGTGGTGAAAGATACTGGGGGACTGTTGAAGGAAAGGGGGGCTAGAGAAGCAGCTTGCAGCCAAAGCTGCAACGTGGATGGGAGGAGAATATAGAACTCAGAGAAGAGGGTAAAGTGGGAAAAGAAGTCGTAACATCCTGGGGAAGGCACGAGAGCCCTGATGATGTTGGTGGAAGTGGCGCGGTAAAGAGCAAAGGAGAGAGAACAGTTTCTTTCAATCTAGAGATGATCGAGTTAGTATCTGAGTTAGCTAGAGCGACAATCTAGAAAAAAATTAGTTTCACCAGTTAACTAGATCAATTAACACCAATTGAATCCGAACTGCAAACTGGGCTTCGTGTAGGGAATTAGAATGAGTGGCCCACTGAGCCGGGAATAAAGGGGTACAGATATGACCCTATTTGCTGTTCATTTCCACTACAGTAAATATCAAATTCTGGACCTTCTGACATACAATGATCCAACCCTGATTGTTTCTTTCCATGATAGCAAACCATGTTTCTAGAAGAAATATTGTGGATATTTAAAAACATATATATATATAAAAACACGTGGATCTGCTCTCTTGAAGCCAAGGGTATTCGTTTATGTTGCTGCCTAACGAATAAGCACAACTTAGTGGCTTAAAACACTTCTTTTATCTCACAGTTTCTACAGATCAGAAGTCCTACAGGCATAGCTTAGCTGGTCTCCCCCTCTGCTTCAGGTCTTACTAGGCTACAATCCAGGAGAGCCAGAGCCGTGGTCTCATCAGAGGCTCGATTGGGCAAAGATGTCCCTCCAAGCCCCCTCAGCTTGGTGGCAGAATTCATGCCCTTGCTATTGCAGGATTAAGGTGCCTATCTTTTTGCTGCCTGCTGGCGAGGGGCATGCTCAGATCCTGATGGCCATCAGTGCTCTCTTGCCCCGTGGCCTTCTCCATACCTGCTCTCATGACAAGGCAGCTTGAAAGCCAGCACGGAAGAGAAACTTTCTCTGACCTCAAGGAGGCTCAAGTCTTTCTTTTCAGGGCTTTTGCCTGATTAATTCAGGCCCACCCAGGATAAACTCCATTTTGATTAATTCAAAATCAGCTGATTAGGGACCTTAATTATAGCTGCAAAGTCCCTTCACCTTACCATCTCCTATCGGCTAGAAGCAAGTCATAGGTCTTGCCTACACTCAAGGGGTGTGAACAGCAGGAGGCAAGCAGTGTTGGGGGGCACTGCAAGGTCAATTCTTCACATCAGGTTCTGCTCTTGGACATATATGATAACTCCCAAATTAAACACACCATAGATTTAAACAAAACTAGTCACATGAAAATAATAACCTTTTTTGCATCTGCACTCAATTATCTTGCCGAATTTCCATTCATACAAATCCCAAAACACTAGTCTCTGACAAAATCTGTTCACTAGTTAAATGAAAGATAAGAGCGGCTATTTGAGGTTACAAAAAGAAGTTTCTCCTTCAACTCCAGTCTGCTACTCCACAGTGGCCCACTGTTGCCAAAGTGTCAACACACTCAGTTTCACTAAATTGAGCTAACATGCAAGTTTACTGTCTAGCTCTCCATAGGTATATCCCCAAATTATGCCTTACTGAATCCTCCTCTCCAGCAACATTACAACCACGACAAAATAACAAAGGAAGCAATGACAATGGTTAAGTGAGTTGAAAACTTCATGGATGCAGGAGGAAAGAGATGTCTGGAGATTGTCATTTAAATTCCAAGTTCTTTTTAAAGAGACCAAACTTGCCTTGTGCATCTGAAATGAGCAAGAACAACATTCTTCTGTTTGCAGAGCCCCCGTTGCACAAGAAGACCCACTAGGAATTGCTGGAATGTTCTGAAAAATGCTTAGTAAGACTACACATGCGTGAAGAGATCAAAGACAATCTTTTTTAGATGTTTAGATTTTCCAGAGGTTACTCCTCCTAAACGATCGATTTCAGGCATGGAGGCCATTGGAAAATTCTCTTGTTATGCATATAGGAGCAGTAGCCTTCAAACAGTGATGTAAGCATAAAGACACAAAGCAGAATTATGATTGTAGTTTTCAAGTGACAATCAGTCTTCCATTATAAATATTAAACAGGATAAAACCTTTTTGAGAGCAGGTACAAATTCCCCCTGATCACCTATGTGTACAGTTTCAGAATCCTTTTATTTCCACTACATGATAAAATGTCCTGTCAAAGGCACATGTGCTTATGCAAGAAGTTGCCTCGACTATATCCCTGGGCCGTACCTTCTCATCAACCAATGACGACTCTAGAGATACTCTGAGACTTTTGTATAAAAAGAAAAAGTAAACAGTGTGCCTAGGATAGGGCCCAACACATGGTAGGTACTGAAAAGCTATTCTCTGAATGAATGAATGATAAGGTGCGGGAGGTGTCCTAAAGTCAGGGAAACCTACATTCCAATCCCGTTTCCGCCCCTTGCACGTTGTGCGACCTTAGTAAAATTACTTAGCCTCTGAGCCTTCATTTCCATACCTATACATTTCCATGCCCATAAATTGGACATCATAATAGCTCCCTCCCAAGACGCCATATAATAGAGTGGTTATGAGCATGAACTATAGAAGCTGACGCCTCGATTTCATCCCCAGTAAACACATGCACTTTTATGTGTTAATTTTACTGGTCTTCCTCAGAGACTTTCTTCTGAAGAAAATGTTCCATGGTTTAAAAAACAAAGAATTGGAAAACCACTGTTTTGGGTGTCCCATCCCACCCTTGACCATTTGCTGTGTCCAGTCTAAAGAAGAAGAGGAAAAGGGAGAGAGAGAGAGGTCTTTATCCACTGAGGAGAGGGGGAAAGAGTTAATGCCGCCAGGACTGGGAAAGAGAAATAGCATTTATGGAATAGCCTGTGCCCTGGAGGACATCATTGTACTCTCAAATAAGCAAGGGGCTTCCTTTCCTTGAGATGTCTTGTTATGTAAAACAACCATTCTTTTTATCCTTCAGGCCAATGTTTCTCAAAGATAAGTATCAACATCACCTTGTTAGACGTGCAGCTTCTCAGGCCCCAACCCCAAACCACTTGAGGTTGGAGGCCAGCCCTCTGGGTTTTAACAAGCCTTCAGGTAATGCTTACGTGTGCTCAGATCTGAAGACCATGGAAAACTAAGCCATTCTGAGTGTTTTGTTTTTTTTTTTAATTATACCCAAGTATTTTAACTGATATTAATCTGAATACAATTTCCAAAACTAAGATTATTCTCTTAGTTTTTATGCGCTCATTGATGGTAGTCCCTGTGAGGCTAACTGGTGTCCTTCAAAGTCCAGTGACCCCCGTTCCGGGGCTCCCAGATGTCCGCCCACAGTCCCTCAAAAAATAAAGTACGTTCTTTCCTGACGTGCGTTTTGCCCTAGCAGAATTAACAGCCCTGGGAAATGGCTAACCTCACAGTAGCTCAAGCCCACTTGTCTCAGCCCATGTTCTCTCCTTATCAGTCATAAATCCCACTGCCCCTTCACAGACCATAACTTTCTCACCTCACCCATAACCAATCAGAAATTCGTGCACAAGCTGATCACGCAGCTCCCAACCCATTGTGTTCACCAGCCCCTTCTCCATAAGAGACCCTAAGCTTTCACCATCGCCGCACACACAGGATCCTCTTGTCTGTGTCGCCTGCTGTTGTGTGTGTCAGTGTACCTAATAAACTCCTTTACTATTCTCCTCCTTGTTTCTTTGGATCCTCACAGCAACCCTATGATAATATTCTATTATCTTCCCCATCTCACTGATGAAGAAGCAGACTAAGGTTAAATCGTAGCTTCCCCGTGTTGAACTAACTAGCACGTGGCAGACCTAGGATTCAATACCAAGACTGATTGCAAAGACAAAAATGTGAGTGCCATTACTGCACCCATTTTACAGATGAGGAAAACCAAAAGCTTAAAGAGAGGATGTAACCTGTCAAAATAGTAGGTGTCAAAGCAGGTACACAAACCCAGTCTAAAGCTCAGGCTCTCAGTCACACCCTGTTTCACTGCCTCCAGCAGATCCTTGTTGATGGAACTAACCCAGCGTGAAGTCCTTTTGTGAACACCTGAGTTTCAAGTATTGCTATATATCTGTTTCCTTGCTCCTGTTTCGACAAACTTGGCAACATTCTCAGCAACACCTGGGGTTTCTTTATATCACAGTTTTGTTGAGATGCTTGGTTTGAAGATAGAAGAAACAAAAAGAGTGTGGTGGTGATTATTTAAAGTACAAGTTACAAGTGGCCAAGGAAGTGACAGGCACATTAGTTCTTAGAGTCTCTGGTTCAGCTCAGCTAAAGAAAAGATAGGATTACTGAGTTTTTCAGATTGAAATATTCCTTTCAAGTACTTAGATGCAATGTATCTGCTGCCACGGAAGGTCCAGATGATGGATGTTAGGAGTCTCCTGCTTTCTTTAATATGTGTTATACTCAGGAGCCATCTCTCACACTAAACCAGTAAGCATTTGTTCCCACATCATGCATCTTGTAAGCCTCCCTGGCATTGAGATGTACTAAGACATCTAATTAATATAAAGATAGATCTGTCATTACTAACTCATTGGCTGGTGTCCAGAGCTAGAAACTGCTCCTCCTTTTTGCTGCACTCCCTTATACAACTACCCTGTGCATGAGGTCACACATCTCGTCCTTTCTTCTTGCTCGTCTGCCAAGCTCTGGCCCCACAGTGGTCACAGGTTGACAAGTCTCTCCCAGTTATTATCCTGTCTTCTCCTTTGCATGTTTTCCACTCTGGTCTCCTGGGGAGGCCTCTTCTCTTTAACCAATGGGTAAGATGGCCTCCCCACGGCCCCTCCGCCAGCGCAGCGCCCCACCATGGGCTGGCTGACTCACACCTCCGTCCAGCTGTGGTCCATGGGGAAGAGAAAATGGAAACCTTTCCACTAGGTTACTGCAGTGCTGACTCAGTGGCTGGAGCTGGTTCATTTCTGGATCGGGTCCCCCACGGTGCTGTAGCAAAACAGATCGGTAGGGAACACCGGCTCGTTACCAGAATGGAGCAGCAAACACAGAGATCTGGACGCGAGGAGAAGCAGAGACAACCAGAGAGGACATGAGGACAGGAAGGCCTGCAGAGGGGGCTGCGGACAAGTCACAGTGAAGCACGTGGTGGTCAGGGTCAGGATGGGTGGGGATCCCAGCTCCCTGGGGAGGCCGCACAGCTCAGTGGTTAAATACACATGTGCCAGAACCAGACAGGGCTGAATTCAAAGTCCTATTTTTCTATTTATTCTAAGACTTTGGGCAAGTCACTTCACTTGGTTTCTACACTCAAAAAATCGAGATTAGTCCTGCTTCCCAGAGTTAACTTAATAAGTGAGATGAGAACACAGAGCTTAATAAGTGAGATGAGAGGGACACAGAAGTCCCGGCGCGCAGTCTGTGCCCCAAAACTGGTTGTTGCCCTTCCCTCCCTTTCCCAGGAGGCAGAATTCGGGCAGGCAGGAGAGGATGCCAAGCGCTGGGCAGGGCTTCGCCGGGAAGTCGCCCACTCTGGGCTCAGCTCACTCACCAACCCGGCACACCCAGTACTTCAGCTTTGCAGTAGGATTTTTGGAGTAAGTCTCCACAGAAACTAATATTTACAAATTCTCATTTCTGCTCTACTTGAGGGTGCTTGAAACAACTCTTTCTGAAGCGTGGAAAACATCGCCATTGAGGTTTTTTCTATTGAAATCTATTTAATGATTATTTTTAACTCTCTGATTCAAGAGAACCTCTATTAATTCACAAGTGATGGAGACCAAGATGGGGTAGGAGTAGGAAGGAAGAGATAGCAGAACAGGTTTAAAAGAATTGCGGACTTAAGCACTGATTTAGCTCTAGGAAATCACCAGAACAAACCAAATCAAATGCAAAAAGAAGAAAGTGAAGACTTTTGGAATGGTCCCTGCATTTGCTGGAGAGTGGAGCATGCTTAGATCCCTTTCAACATCTCTTTCAAATTTCCAGATACTTTCATGTGACACCCAGATGATATCTAATCCTTTACAATAACTGTCTCAGATCTAAATCCAGTGCTGAACATACTTAAAATGTGATCCAGTTTGTGCCATACCATGTTTCTTTCATGGCTTAAAATCATGCAAAACGTGTTTATGGTGCATGTCTGCCCCAGTAAATCTGACAAAAAGAGGTTCTTATTTATGATGCCCACTCCTGAGCCTGACAACTATGTTTGCAGAAAAGGAAGTCTTAAGAGGCAAGCTCATAACTCAGAAGGGAGATGAGTCATCAGCATATTTAAAAGAGAATTTAAATTAGACCAACCCACCCATTAACGTGGTTAGGATTAGTTGACAGGGCATAATTCAATTTACAAATGAAATTTTCTTTTCTTTTTTCCCCCCCTTCTTCAAATTAAGGTGTCTGCCACTAATATATTCAAATTAAGATATAAAGAATTGGGGTACTTGTATGTGCTTATGAGGTCATAATAAACTCTTTGTATTTGTGTCTGGGGAAATCATTTCTCTTTTGGCATTAATAAAGTTAAAAAAACTAATGGCTTTATGATAAGTCATTTAGTGAGGCTATAGTTCCAAAAACTTACTTTTTAATTACAATATTAAAGGCATCTTCCATTGACATGCCTTCTTAAAATGAACAATGCTATTGACTGAGCTCTAGAAACAATCAAGATAATCCTGTCAAAAGGACTAGAAGTGGCATATTCTTCTTAGCCCCAATGCCTGCTAGAATCCAGGATTCTGTTCTCTTGTTTTCACTTCCCTAGTCTTCTCAAGGCACAGCCATTGAAAAGCAGTCCACCCCCCTCATTTGTTACTGACTCTGGCTGGAGCCGGGCGGAGGGAGAGCTATAAGGTACGGGTCGGACTTGGGGTGAGGGTCTGCTGCTCTCTCGTTCTCTCCACTACTGTAGTACAGGCTGTTAGAGGCAAGAGTGGATTTAGCTCTTTAGGAAGAAAGATTGTCAAAATTAAGCTAGGGATATTTTCTTAAGGATGAAGCACCAGAGATCTTCATGTCAAGTCATTAAGGCCCACCCGATTCCAGCGAAAAACTGGCACCATTTGAGATGAGTAGTGTCTCTCTGCAAGCAGCACAACATTCATGGTTCTTTTATTCTCCTAAGTGTTTTCAGAGGAAGGGTGACTTGGGAAGAACATGCATTCCATTAAGCACTCACTACCTATCAGGAACTGAGCCAAGGGCTATGCTTATATTACCTCATGTAACCTTTCAAATAATCCTGTGTGAAGGTGTGACTGAGCCTGCTAGCTGCCCATCAAATATCCATTCTTCTTTCTTGCCTCATAAAGAAAATTATGATGTTATTTGGCATAGCAATGCCACTAACTAAACACATTTCCTAGCCTTCCCTGCAGCTACATGTGATCATGCTAACTTCTGGTCAATTACATAAAACTGGAAGTATTTTGATTATGTCAGACTTCAAGACAGACTTTATAAAGGGAGCTGTTTCAATACTGAAATGGGCCCTTTTTACCTTCCAAGCATTTTTTCTTCCTGCTGCATGGGATATAGTCCAAATGGCTGGAGCTTTGGCAGCCTTCTTGGACTATGAGGTGACTTGAAGTTGGAAGCCCAAGTGCTAGTGCGGTGGAACAAAAAGACATAAAGGAAGTGGGTCCCTGCTGATCTTTGGAAAATTGTGCTAGTCTTGCACTTCCTGCTTCTAGACTTCTTTCACATGAGAGATAAACTTGTATCTTTTTAAACTACTATTATTTTTAGTTTTCTGTTTTCTGAAGTCAAGCTTAATCAATCCTAACTGATACAGGAGGACACGATTATCACCCTTAATTTACAGATGGGAAAAAATAAGTTTATAGAGGTTCATTAACTCACCTAAGGCCCTAGAGCTACTAATTGGTGAAGCATGGCTTTGAACCCAAAGACAACTTATATGTGTTCAGCATATGGGATGCATGCACATACAAGCATATGCAGCTACATGCTGTCTCTAGTGAATATTAGTTACTTTGTAATTTTTTGATCTTCCCTCCTGTGTAAAAGAAATCATATAGTTACGTATATTGAGCACCTAAAATATATCAGGCATGTTGTTAAGCACTTTTCATTCATTAAATCATTTATTCCTCACGGCAACTACAAGAAAATACTATCATTATTTTCCATTTTTAGGGATGAGGAAAATCAGAATCAGAGAGGCTAAGTAGCCTGTCCAAGGCCTCACAGCTAGGAAACAGCAGAGTCGGTACCCAAAGTCAAGCATACTGTCCTCTCACAGAAACCGTATAGGCGTCAAGGCATCTTCCTACCACCCACATGAGAGTAGGGAATGCCCATCTCTCAGGGTCCTGGGCTCTGGTAGCCAAGAAAAGTTGGCAATCCCAACAATTAAGATAATACATGTAGGAGCTCCAACCCCTAAGAGAGAAACCATTTCAGATTTTGTCACTCTTGTGTTTATTACCCACCGACGGCTTCTCATTGCCTTCAGAATAAAAGTCAGACTCTTCACCAAGGACTACAAAATTCTGCATCATCTAGTGTTTGTTTACACCCTGCTCTATATGTCACAGCCACACTGGCTATTTTTCTTTTTTTTTTAAACATTTTTCATCGTGTTATAGTCATTTTATAATGTTGTGTCAAATTCCAGTGTTATTTTTCATACTAGTCCTAGCTCATTCTGGCCTCAAGAACTTGAAGTTTCTGTTCCTTATGCCTATAGTTTTCTTTACCCACTGTTTTCACATGCTTTTTTCCTTTTCAGCAAGTCTTTGCTAAATGCCACTTTCTCACAGAGGTATTTCCCCCAAGATCTAGTCTACAGCAGCTCCTGTCAATTCTGTCACTTGTTTTCATTCTCTGATACTGTCCGATTTATTCGTTAACTTGCATGTTGATTATCTCAGTTCACTCAGATGTAAGCTCCATCAGTTACCAGAATGGCTGATTCTCCTCTGTCTAATCTTTTACACCACAATAATTTACTCAGCAAACATGTAATGAGTGTCTCTTCTGTGCTGGTTCACCTGAGTTCTTTGCATTTGATGACTGTTTAACTTGGGGCAGTAAGGAAAGATGATCATGACAGATATCTTTTTAGAAGCAGAGGATTCAGTCCTATTCCCCAGTGACTATGTTGCCAGTAGAACCATTGAAAGAGTAGGAAACTAACTAACAAAATGGCTTCCCTGATGCTAAAGCTGTTTGCAGATTCATTCTGACTTAAAATTCTTGCAACTTGTTTTTCTCTTTTCTCTAACAAACCCCCATCTCTGCTTCACTTGCTCAACTGCTTTTGTGCTAAACAGCCCCCAGCCTTCCCATTACACCCTCCGCTCCCTGTATATACTTTATCCAGAATAGATTACCCTTTAACCCAGAAGCTGTGCTCCAGAAAGGTGGTCACGGGCTGACAGCCTACAAGCACCCCAGAAAATGCACTGATTGTTGTCGCCTTTCTGTTCTGTCCAGTTTCTTCTATAAAACCTCAGGACACCAACCCCAAGAAGGAATCACAGTCTCTAAGGCATGAGCCTGCTGTGACTCCCCTTTGCCTGGCAAAGCAATAAAGCTGTTCTTTTATAATTTTCCAAAACTCTGCCTCTGAATCTCAATTTGGCTAGCGGGGTTCAGAGGCCAGTTTTTCATCAACACCATTAGGAGGTCTCTGTTCAAGAAGCTCTTTTATTATGAGAATATTGCTCTGCACAAATCAAGGCAACACTCCTGATTCTGCAAGGTTTGAGGTTCTATTCATTCCCCTACCGTTTCTCTCCCATGATAAAAGACACACTTTGGCCAGATGATCACCAAAGAAAGAGGATAGGGGGTTCTATGGAAGGGAATTGGTGTAAATATAAACAACCTAAGAAAGGAATAAATTGATGACCCCATGCTCCAGACTCTAAGCAAATGAGTTACATGGTATTCATGGTTTCAAAGAAGATGCTTTTAAAAATGTGTTTCCATTTGTAATCAAGCTATTCTTTCTTACAGTACAGCTACAGTTCTCATGTCATCTGCCCTCATGATCAGGGCATTCATACCCCAGCTGCTGAAAAAAAGTCATTATTGCTATTGCTCTTATATCTTACCATCTATAAAAATAGGATAGGGCTTTGAGGGAACAAAGGATGAGATTATTCTCATTCCTGTTATTAACCAGTGTTTTTAATTAAATGATTTATTTCAATGAAATCACATATCAACATGCATTTATATGAATTAATAAAGGTCCTTTGTACCCTTTACTGAGGTTCCCCCAACAGTAATAACTTTGGGAAATTATAACAATAACATTGTATCATTGTCCACTGGGATTGGTAAAAATCAAGCTTTTTTTTTTTTTCTCCAGGTATTCTGGAATGAAACTACTGTCCACATAGGTCAAGATGGAAGAGACTTTCTTATAAGATGAGAATTGTTTTGGTCCATAATGCCAATGCTGTTTGAATTCCTAACTAATACAATCAACACTGGAGGTGTGAGATTAAAAACAAGCATGTCTGCAGTGAAGAAAACATTAGTTATTTTATCAAAACATTACACTGGGGCCAGGACTTATAAATAGTCTCTGTAGAAGAGAAAAATTTATCTAATTTTTGTTTCATAATAAGTTTGTCCAGTTACATATTTTTAAAGTTAAAAGTAAACCCCCTAAATTTTAAACACACAGGCGTGCACGCACATACAAACACATCAAGCCGAATCATAAAGCAACAGTATCTTTGGACATATTTTATTGACTAAGAGCTCCATGAGGAAAGGGATTGTGTCTGTCATGTTCAATGCCATCATCTCAGCATGGTGCCTGGCCTATAATTTGTGATCATTACATAAATGTTAAAGGACTTTTTTGATTGAATAAATAGTTCATCAGCAAGTCACAATTTTAGTATGTTAAGAGGTTAATAATTGCTAGAGAGAAGATATAATAAGGTCTCCTTCTCACACTTAATTGCAATAGTTTCCTTAAAAATACTTAGCACAAATTCCTGTTACAAAAAGGAGACTTAGGCAATCTGCCTTAATGTGATTTAGAGCATCACGGCTCTAAATTAAAGGAAAGAAATGCTGTTAATCAGCCTATACTAGACTTTTAATACAATTTTAAGGGAAACATGCTTTACATCTTACTTAGTCTATCAGGCGGTAAAAATGTTGATATATCAACCTAGGTTCACACAAATATCTTGAATCTTGTTAAGATTTTAGCTACCAATTTAGCCTCTCCAACTAGCAAAACATCCACACAGAGACATAAGACACTGTCCTGCCTCACACATGAAATTTCTATCCTCTTGCATAAATGGTCCAAGGTTGGAGGCATCTCCTTTGATGCCTATTTGTAAGTAAATCCTATATATCAGTAAAACCTGAGAATGTTGAGAAAAAAATCATTGTCATAACTATCAATAGGACTGCTGGTTACTTTTGTCTTTTACAAAGAGTTCATATGCATACAACATATGATTTTAATGATGATTCATTGGAATCCGTGCTCTTTTTAAAATTTATAAGTAATTTTACTGCTAAATAATTTTGCCGATGTCAACTTTTAAAGCATATTAGTTGTTCAAGTACTACTTTCTTATTCTCATGTCCATCCTATAGGTAATAAGAAGCACATCACACTCTGAATATCATTTTCGAAAAAATCACAGTACTCATAATCTTGGAATTTCCATGTGAGGCCAATTCAGTCAAACAACTCATTGATTGAGGATAAATCAGGCAAATTATTATTATTATTGTCATTATTTTCACTTCCTGTTTTATCAAGCATCTCTAGAGTGCTTTATACTAAACGTGATCATGAAATATATGTTTTTGCAAGTGAGAGGAGATGCTGTGACTAAGTACACCAGGACAACAAGCATATAGCAGGAGTGGCACAGGCAAACCTGGACATGTGGTCGCCCTATTTATAGTTTACGAAGCACCTTCACTCACATACTCTCCTAGGTTCTCCCAGAAGCAGACTCTGAGCCAAGGATTTGAGCATAAGAGATTCATTAAGGAAGTGCTCCCAGGAGAAAAGAGTAAGAGAGTGGAAGAAGCCAGGAAAGGGTGCAATTTCAAGTGAAGTCTCAGCTTCATCCTGGTCCCCAGGGGAACACTGGAGAGTAAATGACACTTGCGTTGATCCCACCTCAGGGTAGAAGCTAGGCCTTTGTCCTCCCAAGCCAGTCAGCCCTTGCCTTCCAGCTACCCCCAACACAAACGGCAAAACTTTCAGGCACTCCTAGCTCTTCAAACTGCAAGACGGTTCTGATACAGAAAAAAAAAAAATGTGGAGCGAGAGGATGGCTACGTCCCAGGTCTTGGTTGAGACCCTGCCAAGTGTGGGTCCTGGGCTTCACCCAGGAAAGAATTCAAGAGCGAGCCACAGTTGAGTAAAGGTAGACTTTATTCAGAGAGATACATCCTCCATAGACAGAGTGCAGTTCTGTCTCAGAAGGCCAGGGAAAGGCCACGAGGTGCGGGGGTTGGGTGCTCAGTTTAAAGTAAAAGTAGACACACACTCCATAGATGGAGTGCAGGCATCTCACTCAGAAGGGAGAGCGGCCACCTACGAGGTGTGGGGCTGATAGCTTTTACGGTAACTTCATATGCTAACAAGTGGGAGGATGATTCCAGCTGCTTTGGGGAAGGGGCTGGGATTCCCAGGAACTGGACCATCACCCACCCTCTGACCTTTTATGGGCAGCCTTGAAACTGCCCTGGCATCCGTGGGAGTGCCATTTAGCAGCTATTGTATTTCAATGAGCCTGTACTGAAGCTCAAGGTCTATTGAGAATTGAATCTTCCACCACCTTGGTGCTGATGGCTGTGTCATTCCTTTAATGGCTGTGCCCTGCCTCCTTCCCTCCTGCCTCAGTTCCAGTGCCCTAGCACAATTCTCTGAAGGTTACAAAGCACAAAGAAATTTGGAAATGAGCCAGGCACCAGCAGTATATACTGGATATACATTAACTTATCTCATCCTCCCAGCAACTCTGCAGAGGTACTTTTTTTTTACAGTTGTCTTCCATGCATTCTTTTATTTCATATTTTTCAGTTAAAGTTTACAGACTTCTTTCTTTCTTGATATCTTTCTTTTTTTTCTTTCTTTCACTAAACACTTATTAAATATTCACTAAGTATTATACATTCACCTCACTCTTTCAATGGGAATATATCCATTTTTTAAAATTTTATTTATTTGAGGGGGAGGTAATTTATTTTATTTATCTATTTAATGGAGATACTGGGGATTGAACCCAGGACCTTGTGCATGCTAGGCACACACTCTACCACTGAGCTATACCCTTCCCCCTGGAATATATCCATTTTTTGACTCCCCACTCTTTCAAGGTATATTGTTTCCTAAGTCATTGTGGTGGGATTCAGTGAAAGAGTCAGAAATCTTTTTAGTTTTTCATGAGCAGAGGCTACAGTAGTGAGCTATCTTGGAATCTGTAAAGTGTTTCAGGAAATCAGCCGTCTCGTATTCTTTTTTTTTTTTTTCCTCATAGTTCAGGAATAAAATCTCTAGACAGACCAAAAGAAAAAATTCCAGAAAAAATGTAATGATTCAATTCCGCTATTGTTGGCCTGACGTAAGTCACTGAGACACTGGTTATATTGCCAGATCCATCTCTATATATTTACAAAAGTCACTGTACTAAATAGGTTCAACCTTCATCCTCAGGTAAAATTAGGCTCATGAAACCAAGACCCATTAAGAGACAGCTCCAATGAAAATCTTCCAATATTAAGATCATCTTATTATTAAAATAAACCAGATTTGAATCCGATATAATTTTTCATCTATCATATTTTCAAGTATTCAAAAGAAGAATAATGCCCAGTTTGGTGAGGCTGGGTGAAACTAGCATTGATATATAATGCTAATGAGACTATAAGTTGACATTCTCTCTCTGGGGAGAAATTTTGTAAGATATACTCAAGCCTTAAAAATCTCCCAATTTTTTTTACCCAGTAATTTCATTTCTAGCAATTTATCTTAAGAAAATTATCATGAATTTCCACAAAAAGTTACATATAATGATATCCATCACAGTATTATTTATATTAGCAGAATAACAAAAAAAAAATGACATTAAAAAAAAAACAATAGGAAATTATCAAGTCATGGTATATTCATATAATAATATTCTATGTACATAGTGAGGATAGGATAGGTTATTCTATCATAACTAATTAACCTAGAAATCTCAGTAGCTTACCATAAAAAAGGCCAATTTTTTGCTTGCGCTCACTGTCCAACATGGAGTGATGACACGAGTCGCTCAGCCATTCTGAGACAAAGACTGATGGAAAATTGACCATAGAATGTCACTCATCACTTAGCAGAAAAAGAAATAAATTGGTGGATGGCACATGCCAGCTCTTCTACACTTTGGTCCAGAAGTTAATTCCTGATTTTGTCCTTTATGCTTATGCCCATTGGCCAGAATTAGTCATATCGTCCTATCTAACTGCCGAAGGGATGGGAAATGCGAAGCACCAAATGGAATGCTTGTAAGTGTCAACAGCAGTTTAAAAAAACATTTTAGTAGAGATAAGAAAAGAATGAAATCCCCATGATATGTAAGTAGAAAAGCAAGCTTAAATGCTCTGTTTTGAATATAATTGCAGATTTATAAAAAATATTATATTCTTTTTTCACTTAATGCATTTTGAAAATGTTCTGCAATTAAATGGGTGACTTTTATAATAAAATTATTTTTGAATAAGTATTGTTTGGCTTTGGATAGTCAATTTAAACTTCTTTTTCTCTTTACTGGTACCTATTTTAGACACTGATTACTTGGCATGGAGGATACAGAGATGGACCTGATAGTCCTTGCCCTCAAGAAGTTCACAGTCAAATAGAGGAGAAAAATACAGAAACTCAATTGCAAGGCAGCCTTGGTACTGTGATGTGATACTAGAGGTGCACGCAAAGCACTGTGGGAGAGCACAGACAGGAGGAAGGCAGAGAAGGAGTGTTAGAGGATGCTAACAATGAGAAGATATTTGTTCTGAGCTTTAGAGGGGGTGCAGGAGCTTGCAGTGTAAAAGGTCCCCAAAAAGTCTTGTCCTTGTTTTTTATTTATTTATTTTCATGGAGATACTGGGGATTGAATCCAGGACCTCATGCATGCTGAGCACGTGCTTTACCACTGAGCCATTTGCTCTCCTACATCCTTATTTTTTAAACCTACATTCTTTTGCTTTATTGTCTTACCTCTAGCCTGGTAAGATATTAGATGCCGCATCTCCATAAGTAACTGGGGACAAGGGAAGTTATATGCCCTACAGCTAGGATCTAAGATGCCTAGGGTAGAGCTGCAAATACCTATGTGGTCTTTACCGTATACCCCATAGTACATGACTAGTCTCAAATGATATCTACTTCACTTCTTCACAAAAAAATGTTGAGCCATAGCTTACAAGGCTTGGGCTTTTAGAAGGCCCCATCCTCCTTCCCTTGGTCTTCATACAATCAATCACTTGACTTTTTGCTGCTCCATAACTTCCCATCCGTCCCCTGACAGGTTAACCATGACATGGTAACCCATCTGGCTACCAGTATCTCCTTTGCTCAGGTGCCTGCTACCTCGTCACTTCCACCAGAATGTGTGTACCTCAGATATCATTATCAATCCCAAATGAACACGAATTCACTGCATCCTCTTTGGAAACAGTGATTTAAACCATTGACTGCCTTTGGGGGTGATGGGCAGATAATGTCAGCTCCTTTGGGGGCTCTCACCAGTTGAAGTCCCAGCACACTCCTGGGTCAAAAAGATTTTGGTTATGCCACAGTTCTCAACTGGTCCTTACTAGACCAGAGGTAGGACTTCTGACCAGTGTCTCATTGATATTGGTCATCTTCACCAAGCACATTTACCACCATTTCAGTGTGATGGCTTATTAAACTGGCATAGTAATGATTTTTGAACACAGATTGTGTTAATAAGAAATGTGAAACCATTTGCATCTATAAAATGTGATTATCTTTAGATTGCTCATTTTAGAGAAAAACATTTTGTGCTTAGCACAATGAGCAATTACGCTATAACTCTTTACTGTTTCTAATGGTTAATGGTGCAAACTGACAATGCCCCAGCATGCCATTCACATTTCAAGGTGGGTAGCATAACTGGAACAATGTTGTCAACTTAATACCATCCATATAAAATATATTATATATATTATAAATGTATTTATATTAGTCCAGGCAGCTATTGTGAAAAACAATAAAGAAATGCAGTCAGATGAACAGGGACTGACTACACACATCTTTTGCATATGTTGATAGAGTATGCATGCTAAGAAAAAGTAATCCCTCTGCCATAGCTATTGAGTTGAGAGATCAGTATTTCAAAAGTATTTAATCACATAACAGCACACAAGACCTACTTATGTTGTCCAAACGGTGGTGCAGTAAAGATTTCAAGACCAAAACAACATACAAAAAGTGTGTGTGTGCGTGTGTGTGTGTGTGTATAGAATAGCTATGCAATAGACTAACAGTAATAAACATTTATGGGCAATAATTTTATACAATAACATAGAATATTAGGTTTTAATTGTTAAAAGACAATTTGTTCATGGAATTTTTATGGATTAAAAGTAAAACTAATGTTTCATGCAGTTCAGATTTAAGTGTAAAGAAAGGCATTTATTTCACTCTCAGGAATATGCTTCAGGTTTTTTAAATCTTTCTTTTAACATCAGCAAATTATACTCTAAAGCAGAGGTCTGCAAACCACAGCCATCAGGCCAGATCTAGCCTACCGCTTGCTTTTGTCAATGAAGTTTCAGTAGCACACAGCCATGTTCAGGCTTTTATGTATTGTCTATGCGTTTCTCCTTTTCCACATTACAATGGAAGAGTTGAGTACTTGTGACAGAGTCCATATGGCTCACAAAGCCTAAAATATTTACTATTTGGCCCTTTACAGAAAACGTTTGCTGGCTGGTCCCTACTCTAGAGCTGCATTGCTAGTACAGTAACTACTAGCCACATGTGACTATTTAAATTTCATTTAATTAAAATTAAATAAAATTAAAAATTCTGTTCCTCAGTCACACTAGCCACATTTCAAAGGCTCAATAGCCACCTGTGGCTAATGGCTACCATGTTGTTTTGGGGGTTTTTTCTTGTTTTTCTTTTGGTGGGGGACGTAATTAGGTTTTATTTGATTGATTGATTGATTGATTGATTGATGGAGGTACTGGGGATTGAACCCGGAACCTCGTGCATGCTAAGCATAAACTCTACCACTGAGCTATGTCCTCCCCTTTATGGCTACCATATTGAACAGTGCATCACTTCCATCATTGCAGAAAGGTCTTTTGGGCAGGGAGGCTCAGTGAGAGACTTACTACCCAAAGTGTGGTCCCTGTGCCAGCATTGTTGTCATTACTGGGGAACTTGTTAGAAATGCAGAATGCCCACCCCTACTAAATCAGAAACGACAGGTTAACAAGATCCCTAGATGATTCCTATGCACATTAATGACTGAGAATCTGGGTCTGGTAGGACAAGGAAAAGGGTGATAGATGGGGAACAGATGATTTAGTAATGAGAGCAAAGTGCCAGCACTCCGGGGAATCCAATACGAAAACGTCCCCCACAGCAGGGACTCTGCTAGTTGCAAAACCACCCCTCCTGCGGCACCTCCTGTGTGCAAGACCCAGAAACTCACACTGAACACTGTACTTAAGGGTAACGTCCAGGCCTGTGATGTCCAGAGAGGTGCAGCCCTTTAAATTTTGTGTTGTTGTTGCTGTTGTTATTATTGCCATTAATATAAGGCTCTTGGTGATGTCATGCCCTGAGGACAGCTACGCAGGATGGAAGCCGGGAAGCCCTGAGCCTCCAGAAGAGATGCCGCTTGAGACATCCCGGTGCTAAGGAACTGGAAGCTGTTTCTTGGTGTTGGGGTGGCTTCAGCCTTAGGGCTCAAATTTCTTTCTCTTCCTCCAAACCCATAGACAGCAATCAGTCCATAGACTAAACTCATGGAAACACTTCCTGCTTTTTGTTTCGCTTTATTTATTCTGGGATCAAAACGTTGGAAGACTAAAGAGGCAATGAGAAAAGCCTTTCAATAATTCTATTCTAAAAAGGCTTCCTCATTCCAGAGGCTACAAGACTGATGTACAGAAGTTATTGCTATCCAACCCAAGTTTGTGTGCGTCACGCACAGTGAGGCCAAAGTTAAACATCGGAGTTTGGAGCAGAGAAAGGTTTACTGTAGGGCCAGGCAAGGAGGTCAGGCAGCTCATGCTCAAAAGACCCAAATTCCCCAATGGTTTTTAGGGAAGAATTTTTAAAGGCAAATCTAGGGTGAGGGCTGCAGGGTGTGTCTTTCTTCTGATTGGTCGGTGGCGAGACAGTGCTTCAGGAATCTCCGCCTTCTGATTCCAGCTAGTCTGGGCTCTGCTTGCTCTCGCCGTCCTCCACCTGAGCAGGGATCTTAGTTTCTGTAGAACAACTCCAAGCTATCAGATTGTTATCTCTATCCCTTCAGGAGGAACTAGGGGGTCTAGGACGCTGTTGTTCTAGTAACTGCTTCAGCCTGCTCTTCGGAACTCAGGAAACACCTAGGAGACTAAAGCCTTTTTTTTTTTTTCCCCTACAAACAAGAAACAGGGGACACAGAGGGCCTTTTGCACCCAGGGGGACCCCACAGGGGCACAGGTACAGGACAAGAAAGAGAAGAAAGTTTTGCATGGAGATGTTAATCATAAAGGCGGCAGAGGAACTCGGTTTAGGGGAACTTGGTTTCATAATAAGGAGGCAGATGTTGGTCCATTATCAAGAGAGCCTGCCTCTCCCAGTGGGACTGGCAACCCCACAGGTGTGCCGGGGGGCTCCTCTGAAGCAGCGCTTTGCAGCCAAGTGGACAAAGTAGAGTCACTGGGGGTGGGAGTGAGGATGGATAAAGGGGCAGTTTGTGTAGTCTGGGAAAGAAATCATGAAGGGGTCTTCACCTAGGTATTTAGAAATTTTAAATCACGATCGAGGACGTTGTGAGATTTTTCCATTTATTAAGATGTGGTATGGATTACAAAATGTTCAAAGTCTCTTTTAAGTAGAGGTGGAAAGGGCTTCACAGGGGTGACCTCGTGACCTGAGTGAATTTGCTCTGGTCCAAGGTCTCACACTTGGCATTGAAGACTCAGAAACCTGAAGGCGTCACACGTGGACAGCAGAGGTGGCTCCACTCGCTGCTCCAGAGTGCACGCATGTTTCTCAAGCTCACAAGCATAGTGTATAAAACCCAAATGCTGATTCAGACATGTACGATGAGAAGTATGCCACAGGAGTCATAGTTGGCACCACCAAGTCATTTCCTCCCTTTTCTCCCTCTCTCTCCCTGTAATTCAAAGTGTCGTGTGAATGGCGATTTGTTAATATGCATGGAGACTTACTACTGCCACGGGACCTAGATCATTTTAAGGACAGTGTATTCTTTCTCTCCTTTGGCAAACACATATTTGAATCCAAACCCTAATCAAGTGATTACATTGTGATGTTTTCTGGACTCGGCTAAAGATAACCTTTCATATTGTTTTTGTGGTAGGAATTGCTTGCCAAAGAAATAGGAAAACTTGCTTCTGTTACTCCTTTTACTTATTCTTTTCCCAATCAACCATTTATTCATTCATTTACTCATTCGATCATTGCACATGTTTAAGTGTCTACCATGTGCTAGGCTCTCCCTAATAGGCGTTAGGGATACAGGCATGAACAAAACAGGTGAAAAAACAAACTACATAGTCTCACAGAGCTTATTTTTAGATGGACAGTAACATAAAGGGAGAAATGGAAGCAAGGACGGGAGATAGAGATTGAGGGCGGGGAGTGGAATTTTAAGCCATCATCAGAAAGGGCTCAAAGACAAGCTTTTCCCCAGTTTCCTTAGCTAACCACACCCTCCTCCCTGATGAAGGACACATTCTTTCTTCAGCAGCATTCAATGATGTGAGTGAAATCCTGAAGCCTTAAAAGCTGCTCGGTCTCTTTAAGGCAGTGATCTGCAACCATGACAGCACATTAGAATCACTTGGGGAGCTTTTAGTAAAACACCTGGACCCCACCCTGGTCCAATTAAGTAAGACTCTCTTGTGGCAGCAAGTTTTTAAAAGCTCCCCATGTGATTCTAATATGCAGCCCAAGCTGCGCATCACCGTTTTAAGGTGACTTTGCTTTAATCTAATATATGCTGTGCTTACAGTTTACTTCTTCAAAAGCAAACTTATTTCCTATTTTCAGGGCAACATACCTTGCTCCTCCAAATTCCTCTGTAGGAAAAGAAAGTATATTCTCTTTAGAGTGTTCCATGCAGAGCAGAGTTTTGATGGATATGATTCAATACCCTTTATTAATTTCTAAAACAGGATCAGGGAACAAGTACCAAACAATCTTTTTTAAAAATAAATTTGAAAAAAAGCAAAAAGAAAAACTCTTGCCAAGACTGGGATCTCTCCCTTTCTGGCAGATTTCTTCTTACCAATAATAAAGCTCCCACTCTTGTTCAGCAGTCTCCTCAGGATTTAAAGTTGCACCTCTTTCCCCCCTGGAGAATAGAAGATTGAGTTAGTAATCTAGCTGCAGTCACATTTAGCTATTGATTTGTTTTAGTTCCAAGACAGGTGCTGCGCTGAGAATTACAGCACTCGGTTGCTGGGTACTAAGGAGATTTCCACATATCTCCTCTCAGGGAGACTGTTTACAGTAAATTCACAAATCTGTAATTCACACCACTGGTGGCTGATTGGGTAATTAATATGGAACAGACCAGATCTATATAATAGAAGTGCAATACACTATGTCAGTGTGATCCAGAACTTCAGAAAGGAGAAGTTGCTGATTATACACACAAAAACAGGGGGAAATGGGTTTGTGGAATTGGCTGTATAGCTTGTCACATACTATTGGTTGGTCTGATATCAGCTAAGAGACCTCAAATTTGGTTCACCCCAAAGCCACCACCTGTCAAGATTTGCCCTCGGGAAAGTTGAAATTTGATACTGGTCTCACTTTCTCTTGCGACGTACATGGGTTTCATTGTGAAGGAAAAAAGCTCTCCTTCAGGGGTACAAGAGAAAGCCATGGCCTACAGGAATATTGCTGAGAGTATGAATCTGTTCCCGAGGCCGGCACAGCCGCAGCAGAGAAGAGAGGTGAGCTTCGAGCACAACCACTGTGCTGTGAGGCTATCTTCACCCGTGGCTTCTTTCTTTTCATTCATCTGTTCCTCACTTGAAAGGAATTTTTGCTCCAAAATTTTTGCTCCACTTGTCTGGCTCCAGGACTCACGTCATGAAAGCATCTTTTTCTGTGTGTCCCAGTGCAGGAGATGCCCTCTTTCCAAATAGGCACGATCTACCTGGAGATGCCTGTAACCGTTCCCCACTCTATTCTGGACCCTGGGTTATCTGAGTGAAATGGAACAGCAGGGTAGAGGAAACACGGCGAGTGCTCACAACATGTCAGACACCTGACTTAAATTGATGTAATCTGTGGCAGGTTATATAGTGACCCGCACAATTCACGTCTACCCAGAACCTCAGAATGTGACCTGATTTGGAAATCAAGTCTTTGCAGATGTAATTAGTTAAGGATCTTGAGCTGATACTGGAATTAGGGTGATCCCCTGATTCAGTGACTGCTGTCCCTATGAACAGAGGAGAGGACACACAGAGAGGAAGGCCAAATGAAGACAGAGGCAGAGATGGGAGTGATGTGGCCACAGCCAAGGAGCACTGGGGCCACCAGATGCTGGAAGAGGCAAGGAAGCCTTCTCTCTTAGAGGCCTCAGAGGGAGCACAGCCCTGCTGACACATTGATTTTAGACTTCTGGCCTCCAGATCTGTGAGAGAAGACATTTCTGCTGTTTTAAGCCATTAAACTTGTGGTAGTTTGTTTGGGCAGCCCTAGGAACCTACTACGCTATCCAGTTCAAAACAAATTTATGGGAACACATACTTATCCTTACTTTCTAGGTGAGGAAGCTGAAGCCACTCAGCAGGGGAAACAGAACTTGAAATTCATACCTGTCTGTTCCCAAATCTTGTTCTTTTTCCAGTAACCCACACCGATCGTCTCATAAGAGAACGCCCTCATAAGCTGCCTTCTGAGCCCAAGCCTCTCTGGCTTTAATGGGCACCGGAATCACCGGGAGCTCTTACTCAAATGGAGCTGCTGACTCCATAGGTCCACAAGGTGCCTGAGATTCTGCATTTCTAACATGGTCTGGGGATCAGCACTTGGGTAGTGTAGCAAGGACCTAAATCAGTGGTCAGAAAAGTGTTTCTGCAAAGGGTCAGATAGTTCATACTTTTGGCTTTGCGGGCCCGACAGTCTCTGTTGTAAGTTACTCAACCCTGCGGCTGGAGCAGGAGAGCTGCCTTAGACAATATTTACATGAGTGGGTGTGGCTGTGTCTCATTAAACCTATTTATAGATTTGGAAATTTATATAATTTTCATGTGCCATGAAATATTATTCTTTTGATTTTTTTAACTCTTAAAAATGTAAAACAAACAAACAAACAAAAAGCAAAAACCCTAGCTTTCTGGTGAAGCAGAAAGAGACAGCAGGCTGAACTTGGCCCCCAGGCCATGGTTTGCCAACCTGACCCCCGGTCTAAATTATTAACACCTAGTTGTTGCATGCCATGGAAGCGATCATTTTATTTTTTTAACAGGCATCATATTTGAAAAACATCCTGGTGGTATGGAAAGCATTGGCGTGGGAATGAGAGAATCTAGGTTTCAAACCCTATCTGGGCTCTTTATTAGCAAATGACTTCTCTGTGCTGCATCCTTTTTTCTTCACTGGAGTTGATCAGGAAAACTTCCCTCCTCATCTTCCTGGATTCTTTGCAGGTTAAATGGCAAAAGATATCCCCTAACTCCCCTTTCTTCCAGTTCTTTTTACCCACTTCTTTGTTCACTTTTGCATACAAATTTACTTCTTTCAGGTAAATTAGCTGAGATGAGAACATTAATTTAAGCAGACTGCTGTCAACATCATCTTAGAAATAAAGGTGCTAGTGTGCTTTGAAGGCCTGTACATCATCAAACTAAAAACACTGCAAATAGAGACATGTACACCTGCAACCAATGAACCCGCATGCCAAATAGGCATCTGAGAGGATACAGGGGATGGAGGCTGGGTGGTAGGGGAACAAGGGATTGTGAGGCCTGGGAGGCAGAAGACTGCAAAGGGAATAGAGAGAGGAAGGAAAAGAAGCCAGGGACAAGAATTGAGGCTGAGGATGTAATGCCTTTGTCAACCAGCCCTGGGGCTCACATCATTGTGGTGCTGATCCTCTGTCTACCACTATGTCTATTTCAACCCAGCCGTTTCACTTCAAAGTCCACTTTAGGAGCTAGGATCTGCTTAAGTCAAATGGACACTTGCTTCCTATGAAGCTCATCTTGATTAAATTCCTCCTCCACTGGTGAGCCACAAAAATGACCCAGGAAACAGGTGACCGACATTGATTGCTCAAAGATAACCTTTAATTTGGAAATCTACCTTTTCATTTGCCAGTTGGAAGTAAACAAGGCATGGCAGTAGGGCCAAGGAAAAGCAGCTTATACTCAAGTTTCTACTAGGAAGAGAAATTTGACCCTAGAGGTCATGTTGAATTGCCATTCCTGTCACACGCCTTCCATCCATTTGGCTAGCATTTCTGGAGCACTTCCCAGGCATTATGCACCGCTCAACACCCCTTCTCCACCAATGGGCTCGAAAAGGACCCGGCCCACGCCCCTTAAGAGCTTACGGTCTAGAATGAGAGAAAAGCATGCCAATAAATAGCTGCAATAGAACATGAAATGTGCACAACTCAAACAGAAGTGTATACAAGGCTCATACAGCAGGGGTGGGGAAGAAGTGATTTACCCCAGCTAGGGCCGAGGGAGCAAGGGGAATGGCATCTAGACTGGACAGAGAACACTCAGGCAAGGCTTTGAAGAATAGCTGACACATATAGAGTGCTTATTACGCGCCAGGCATCAGGCTACATTAACCCATTTGATCTTCATGACAATCCATTCTTTCTCTTTCTGCAGAAGTTGGAATGGGGATTGAGAGACACTAGTCAGTCTCTGCTAGTGGCCTGGACTGAAGACACTGAAGTGCAAGAAGTGTGAATCAGCCAGGCCAGACTGAGTGCACACTGAAACCGTCCACACTGGCCTGCAGAGAACTGCAGAGACAAAAGAAGAACCGAGAGTGAATGAAGTGGTGTGCAAAGAAAAACAAAGATCAGAAATGGGGCGAGCAGCAAGAGAAAAGGAGAAAAGACCGCCTGCTTAAATATGTGTTGACAAGTTTTCACTCAAATTTACATGGTCTTAGTTCAAGCAGCAATCATACGAATGATCTATTTCCAACCCCAGTCCTCCCACCCATAGCTGACTGCACCAAAATCAGTCACGTGACCCACCTTCAGCCCTGTGGACGCCAATGCAGTGAGTCAAAAATGCCTAGAGAGGCAGAGCTGATGCCACAGCAGCTAATTGAAGTCTGGGTCTCCTGAGGGCTTTCCAGCAACTGCTTTCTGTTTGTAATGCCCAGCTGCCCTCTGCCCTTGGACTCCATGAGAAGCCTCAGTATCTTACCGACAAAATTCCCGGGTTTTGGCTTGTGGTATTTTAAGGTGGAAATTTCAGTTGGTTGCAACCAAAAGAATCTTACCTAAAACATAATAGTCTGGGCAATTATTTTTCAGGAGGGTAAATTTTCAGGGTAGCAGCATGTTTCTGAGTGAAGCTTTTGTTTGATTCACAGCAGTGCCTTCTGACGTTGCAAAATTTGGTGGACAATAAAATGATTTCACAGAATATTATACTATTAAAGAAAAAGAACTTAAGTGCTTTGGGTAATATGACAACATTGCTCTCTGCACTGTAGTCCCTATTTTTAGATCCTCTATTATAGGACTACTGATTTTAACAATTATAGGTAAGAGAGATTGAGGCAGGTAAGAAGCAGCCATATATTAGTGACTCCTTTGTGTGTAAAACTCAATGAACATCCAGAATGAACCAGTTAAAGGATCCCTTCATCCACACTGTTTGCCCATAAAAAAGTAAGACCCAGTTGCCACTTGATAAAATCTCCCCCAAACACTAAAACAATTTTCATTTGTGCTCAGTTTTTCCAAAAGGCTCTCATTGTGTCCTATTCTTATTACAGACACTCGGGAGAGAAGAGTCTTTGAGGTTGGGTGTGAAACCCCAAGTATATCCAGGCCAACTGGAAACTGAGGCCCTTATTTGTCCTTATTCTCCTTGCCCTCATCTGATGAGGATTTGGAAATGGAAGCGCTTTGTAATCTCAACACCATGTAAATGTGAAGAATTAGGGGTAAAAAAGGGATGAGTTGAAGACGAAACTGACATTTGTTGACCTGTATGACTTCTCACTGAGTCTGCAGAACAATCTTGCAGCTCGGTATTATTTTTCATTCTTCATTTTGCACATGATGAAATGGGGGTTCCTTAAGGCTCTTAAATTATACCAATAATCGTAACAGAAAAACAGCTTTCCATCCTAAAATGTGATTTTACATGTCTCAACATTCAAACTAATTTATCAAAGGTAGCAGTAAGAAAGTTTGAGCACAATGATTCAATGACAAGTTAGGGATAGTCCACGATGACATCAACTGGTGGGGAGCCACGCTACTCCCCTGCTTCCAGCAACACTTTCTGTGTTATTCTGGGTGTGAGAACTGATTCCACAATATTTCTTTTGGACGCAACAGCTCATTCAACTGCATTGGAGGGCAAGTAATAGGACAGGGCTTTTTTTGATTCTCAAAGGATAAAGAGGATAAAGGAAGATAATACCACCCAACTGCCAACCTTCCCATCACACCTATTTGCACTCAACTACGTTAGCACAAAAGGCGCCCAGCAGAGCGGGTGAGTGGGAACTGAAATCCAGCCATAGCTCTGTTCACGGAGCCTGGCATAATGGCCAAGAGCTGCTTCCTCCCAGAGGAAGCATTTTCTGCCAGTCTGCCCCAGGGTACTGTGCAGTCTCCAAGCCCTGCAAGCCGGGAGCTGTATAACTGCAGGAGGGGTAGCTTTTACTGATTCAAGGTACCCTTGAAAAGGCACCCTATCGACTAGGGGCTCCTCTCCCTTTTCAAAGGCGCAGAGTAAATCCCAGAGTAAAAGTAACTCTTGTGCAAGGAGAAAAAAATGAACAAAACACCCATCTCTATGTTTCATACCTGTCAGGAGTCCCCAAAATAAAATTTATAATACAAGTGACTGATTTTTGGAGGCAACAAAATCACAGAAACTTCATTGCAGAGACAAAGGCAGTCCTTTGCTTCTGGTCACCCCATAGGAGCTACTAAACATAGGTCTGGATCAGAGGGGACAGGTCCTCTGAGATTATGGCCTGCCCCTCTTTGTGCAGGGCTCAATGTGACAGCTCTTGAACCCACCCATGTAGTACATCAGGAGACTCTGGGCCTGGTCTTTGCTTAGGAATCTTGGTTCTGATGGGGCAGGGAAAGGCAGATAGAAGCCTTGGGGAAATAGACACAGCACTCCAGATCCAGATTTTCTAGAAGGGACACCAAAGTTTCAGTTTTCAGCATGGTGTTGGTCTTTCATGATCAGCTCTTAGCTCTCCTAATGATAGCTTTAATAGGCATTTGCTTGTGATTGACTATAAAAATATATAAATTGAGGAGATTCTCATCCATCATTATGTACTGTATATTTGTGTCCCTCCCAAATTTTATGTTTAAATCCTAACATCTGATGTGATATTATTAGGTGGTGAGGCCTTTGGGAGATAATTAGGTTATGAGGGTGGAGCCCCTTATGATAGGATTAGTGCCCTTATAGAAAGAGAGCTTGCTTCCTTTCTCTGTTCTCCACCATGTGAGGATAACACAAGAAAATGGCCATCTGCAAACCAGGAAACAGGTCTTTGCTAGATACTGCATCTGCCAGCACCTTGATCTTGGACTTCCCAGCCTCCAGAAACATGAGAAATAAAAGTTTGTTGTGTAAGACACCTACTCTACAGTTATTTGTTATAGCAGCTGGAATTGAGACATCCATATTCTAATATCCTCTATGTGGGAGAGAACGTATAACTAGGGTGTTGAGTATTACATATGACTGCAGTAGGACCATGGGGATGTGGCACTTAGGTGATGTGCAGGAAAGATTTAACATAGCAAGCTTGAGATTGCTATCCTTAGACAAGCTTGCCTGCAGAGTTGGCCATTGGCTGGAGTCTGGAAACTTGGATTTGGGGAGGGTTCCTCCCATTCCCTAACTGAAAACAGTGGCTCACTGTGCCTAAATTGTTTGTACAAGCAATATAATTGACGCTGAATGTCTGCTTTCCTTTTGGGAGTCTGGAATTCTGGCACAGGCTAGGTGAAGAGTGCCTACAATAGTAGCCTACTAAAAATCTTAAACACTGAGTCTCTAGTGAGCTTCCCTGGTAGACAACACTTTGCACATGTTGTCACAGTTTCATGCTGGAGGAGTTAAGTTCATCCTTTGTGACTCCACTGGGAGAACTGTCTTGAAAAAGTTTGCCAGATTTCCTCCAGACTTGATCCTCATGCTACTTTTCCCTTTGCTCGGTTTGCTTTGTATCTTTTTGCTGTAATAAGTCATAGCTGTGATTGAGACCATATGCTGATTTCTGTGAGTAATCCTACCAAAACAGTGAACCCGGGGGTGGTCTTAGAGACCCTCAGCATAGGGGAAAGCATAGGAGAGTCATGGGAGTAACAGAAGGAAGGGAGTAAAAAGGTGAGATCTGCTGAGAAACAATCAGCTGCTCATAAAAATACCTTCAAACCATTGAAATATATGTTAATTTCTATCTTGTTTTTTTTCTCCAATGTTTAGCAGTAACTTACAACAAGAAAATGAATAATAATACAGCATGATCTCATCATATAAAAATATACATATGGGCATGGGGAAGAAGACTGGAAAGAATACACCAAAACATTAGCAGTTGCTTTCTCCAGATGAAGTGATAGAATTCTAATGCTTAATTTTTTCCTCTTCTTGTGCTTAACTGTATTTTCCACATTTTCTACAATGAGCACATTTTGCTTTTATAATGAGACTTAAAAAAGATTACACAAAATTGAATGTTAAAACATAATTAAAAGTGGAAAAAAATAGGCAAAATGCACAAAAAGACAGGGAGCCATGACTAAGAGAAAAACATTGAAAATAGACGTTCAGACTGTAAAGACCTAAAGCTTTTAACATTTCTGCCTCAAGTCTGACTCTTGAGTTCCCTGACAGTGAAGGAAAAAATAGAGACACAGTTCAGTCTGTCATCAAGAAGGCATATTATTTCTATCACTGTATGTTAATTTGCCACAAACTCAGTGGCTAAAAACAAAACTCATTTATTAGCTCACAGTTCTGTAGCTCAGAAGTCCAGCTAGTTTCTTTGCTTAGTGTATTACAAGGCTGAAATCATGGATTCAGCCAAGACTGAGTTTTCATCTGAAGTCTCTGGGAAATCTCTGGAAAAATCTGCTCTCAATTTCATTCTCCATGTTGTCAGAATTTAGTTCCTTGTGGTTATTAGACTGAGGTCTCAATTTCATTGCTACATGGCCTCCTACGTCTTTCAGCAAGCAATAACATATTGAATCTTTCTTGTGCTTCAAATTTCTGACTTCTCTGTTTATAACTTAAAAGGGTTCACATGACTAGGTCAGAACCACCCAGAGAATCTACCTTTTTTAAAATCAACTGTTCCAAATTATATAACTGAATCATAGGAATGAAATCTATCATATTCACAGTCTCGCCAGGGTGTGGGGAATCTTGAAGACCATTTTAGAGTTCTGTCTACCATACATAGCATGTATTATTTTGTATGCTTTGGAAAGTAGGGAAGTGAACCACTTTGCATTCACATATATAGTCTAACCCCTCATTCTGTGCCCAGAGATAGTCCTAATGGAAAATAGATGCCAACTTGTGTAAACATCTATCACACTCATATGCCTCTTTTAATTCGAATGTTTCTATTTGAGGAAATCTGCTGAAAACGAGCTGCAAGGAAGGGAGAAATTGACTGGAGATTGTGGGAAGGACAGGTCCTTTAAGGCAGAATGGAAGGTGATTGACAGGAAGCAGCCACACATTGGAGGAACGAAAATTTAACTGAGAGTCTAGAATCAGAATTCCTAGTCTCTGCCTCTACCTAGTATTGAGAACTTTTCCAAGTTCATTTCTTCCTCCTTATAGGCCTAGCTTTTCTTTCCTTTTTTTTTTTTTAATATAAGGACCAGTCTGAATAAATCCAAGTGATGTCTCAGTTTCATACTTCAGACTGCTGGATAGATGCTAATGGCACTTGTGCCTTGTTCCCCAAAATGTAGTTCAGGGACCAGCAGCATCAAAATCCCTTAGGAACTTGTTAGAAACTAAGTTTCAGGCTCCACCCTAGACCTACTAAATCAGAACCCGCTTTATAACCAGATCGCTGCATGAGTCATTAAAGCTGGGACACGCCGCCACAGTCTTACTGCTCCCTTTGTGAACGCTGCTGTGCAGACTCATTACACTCCTGGGGGCCTGGGACCTGCAGCCCTGTGGTCTGCCCCATCTCTCACTTCCACCTCCTTAAAAATTAAAAGAACTGCTGATGATGGACTGAGGTTGTGGCTGGATGCTTATCTCACTTCAAGAAGCTGCAGTTAAGTTGATCCTAAAATTCATATGGAAATGTAAAGGACCCAGAATAGCCACCAACACACACAAAGAACAAGGTTGGAGGACTCAAACTTCCCAATGTCAAAACTTTCTACAAAACTACAGGAATCAAGAAAGTTTAGTACTGGCATCAGGTAGACACAGGCCAGTGGAACAGAATTGAGAGTACAGAAATAAATCCATTTACCTATGTGTAATTAATTTTTGGCATGAGTGCTAAGATCATCCAATGGGAAGGAGTAGTCTTTTCAAGAAACAGCACTGGAACACTTGGGTATCCATATGCAAGAGTGTGAATTTGGACCCCTACCTCACACAACAATCAAATACCGATTCAAAATGGATCAAAAATTTCAATGAAAGAGCTAAAACAATAAAGCTCTTAGAAGTAAACATAGGAGCAAATCTGCATGTCTTTGGATTTGGCAATGGTTTCTTATGCTTGATACCAAAATCACAAGAAACAAAAGAAAAAATGGATACATTATACTGAATAAAATTAGAAACTTTTGTGCATTAAAGAACACTATCAAGAGAGTGAAAAGACAACCCATAAATGAGAGGAATATTTGCAAAGTGTATGTCTGATGAGGATGTAGCACCCAGAATATGTGAAGAAGTCTACAACTCAACAATGAAAAGACAATCAACCCAATTAGAACCCAGACAAAGGACTTGAATATACATGGCTCCAAAGAAGATGTGTAGATGGCCAATAAACCAATGACAAGATGCTAGTTATTAGGGAGTTGAAAATCAAAGCCACAATGAGACAACACTTCACACACACTAGGATAGTTAGGATAAAGAAGAAACTGGAAAATAAGTGCTGGCAAAGATGAGGAGAAATTAGAACCCTCATACATTACTGCTGATTATGTAAAATGCTGTAGCCTCTGTGGAAAATGTTTTGATAGTTCCCTAAAATGTTAAACATAGAATTACCATATGAACCAGCAAAGGAACCCCTAGACATATACCCCCAAATAATTGAAAACATATTTTCATGCAAAAACATGTTCACAAATGTTCATAGCAGCATTATTCATGATAGGCAGCAAAAGCGAGTGCACCAGAAATGTCCATCCGCAGATGAATGGATAAACAAAAAGCAGTACAGCTGTATAAGGGAATTATATTTAGCCCTGAAAAAGAGTGAACCACCGATACATGCTACAACACGGAAGAACCTTGAAAACATCATGCTAAGTGAAAGAGGGCACATTTTATATAATTTCATCTACATGAAATGTCCAGAATAGGTCCCTCAATATAGGCAGAAAGCTGATTAATGTTGTCAGATGGCAGAAAAAGGGGGCAATTAGAATTGGAATTGACTGCTAATAGATATGTGGTTGCAGGGGGAGTGGCAATGGAAAGTTCTAGAATTAGATAGGGGTGATGGTTATACAACATAGTGACTATACTACAAAGCGCAGAATTGTACATGTTCAAAGAGGTAAATTTAATGATATATGAACTCTATCTCAAAAATTAAAAATATTTAAAAAAGCAACAGAGTCCACTTCTTGATTCTGGTCCTCTGACCTCCAACATCAGAGGCCAAGCTAAGATCTCTGCTCACTACACACTGAGGGAGGAGGCAGAAAGGAGACAGCATTTAGTCAGATTAAGAGAAATAAAATTCAATCACAACATGAAGTGGGGCGATGAAATTCCTTCTCATTCAGAGGGAATGTATCAACTGTAAAAATGAAACTCTTTTCTCTTCTAGGGATAGAAGCAAATGCTGCTTTTCTCAGTCAGAGTGTCAGCTGGTCCCTTCCTAAGGAAAGGAATTCAATCATCTTGTTGTTTGGTCTCCAAGCCAGTCGACAGGATTTTTTTTTTCCTCTCCCCACTGAATGGACTGTTTTCAAACTTCTGTTGGTGATGAATTAGTTCACTGCCATCTGCGAAAAGCCTAGAAGCTGGTGGGGTCAATGAAATGTACTCTGAGACACTCTCGATCGGGTGTTCTGCCAAAGAAGCTGTAATGGGAGAAGGACTGATTTTCTTTTCCTTTTTTGCAAATATGGTAAGTCTCAGTGTTTTTGAAAAGCATTTTGTGATGTCTCAAGTGAGGATGAGGCTTCTCACTTCCTAACACATTTATATTCCTCTTTACCTAGATAACTGCTTCTCATCGTATGTCTCAGCTTCGACATCACCACTTTAATGCAGCTACAGCAGAACACCTGCATCCGGCGAGGGGCCAAGGGGGAGTTTGGTATTTTAGCCTGCTCCAAACAAGAGAAGAAACTTGCATTCATTTTCTATTTTTGCATAACAAATTACTGCACACTTAGCAGCTTAAAACAACACATCTTTATCACCTCACGGTTTTGGGCAGTCAGCAGTCTGAACTGGATCTTCTGCTCAGGGTCCTATAAGGCTGCAGTCACATGTGTCAGCTAGGCTATGTGCTAATCTGGAGTTTGGGGTCCTCTTCCAAACTCATCTAGGTTGTTGAAAGAATTCAAATTCAGTTTCTTGCTGCAGAAGGACAGAGGACCTTGGCTCCTAATGGTTTCCCCTTTACATAGGCAGTTCACAACCTACTAGTTGATTTCTTCAAAGCCAGCAAGACAGCATGTCTGCTGTTTTGAGACTTTGACTTTCAGGAAGGCCTAAGCCCTTTTAAAAAAAAAAACCTGATTAGGTCAGGCCCACCTAGTATGCTCTCTCTTTTTGACCTGTGAAAATCAACAGATTGGGGATTGTACTTACATCTGAAAAGTTCTTTCACATTTTCCATATAATGTAACATAATCACAAGAGTGATATCACATCATATTCACACGCCTTGCCCACACTCAGGGAGAAAGGATTATGCAGAGTATGTACACCAGGGGTAGGAACTTGGGGACCATTTTCGAATTCAGTGTATTACAGATCCCTTGGTCTTACTTTGGGGACCACTCTTCCTCAGTCCATGAGACTTGGGTGAGGGTGACCCCAATGACCACAATTCTCTAACTGATTTTTATAGAGAATCCATTCATGAGCTATTTTTTGTTGAGTACAAGGTAGATCGTGTCTGGGTGCCCTATAGGGAACCCAAGAGACCACCTGGTACAGGCAAAAGTACACTGATCTTTATGTCAGACAAACCTGGATTGGAGAGCCCTGCTTTACCATTTCTTCTCTGTGTGACCTTAGGTAAGTCTTATAATCTCTTTGACCCCAGCTCCCTGTGTGTGCAAGTGTTGTTGTGAGGCATTAAAACAATGATTGAGAAAATAAATATTGAGCAGCAGAATCCCAGCCCTTGTTATGTTTGCAATACAACTAAAATTAAAGAATTGTAATAAATGTATGTATCTTACTAGAGCTTTGTTTTTACAAATTTTCTGGTGGACTTCTGAAACAGAGCCACAGTGCATTATGCTGGCCAACATGTTTATGAGTGACTTTCATAAGAGCCAGAGGGCCCATGGAAAAAGTACCTCTAAATGCATAAACCTTTGAAGAAGAAAAGCCCATTTGCTCTGGAATTCTAACACCTCCAGAATTCCAGGCCTCCAGACCATACAAAGTGGTTGTGTTTTTGCCTGAGGTCCTAAGTTAGCTGCTGCCTGGATTTAGCTCACTGGACCAAAGACTCAGGCACCCTCTGTTATTAGACCTACAGATCTCAATGATCAGTGTCTGATACAGAAATCTCCTAACTTTCCAGAAGCATCACTTGCATACTTGCCTGGGCAAAGGCCACATCTAATGATTGTGTACTGCACGTGCACAGGCGCGCACACACACACATACACACGCAGCAGCAACACTCTTACTTCAACAAAATAGATGCTACTATCATTAATTTTACTAATAGTATAAGTTAACTGCTATTAACATGACCACAAAAGATTCCTCCTCTCAAAGACCGAGAAACAGAGAGAGATAATGAGGCAAAACCTCTTTTTCTTCTAACCTTCCTTATCTTAGTAAATGGCACCACTTAGTTACCTAATTTGCACAAGCCCAGTACTTGAGAGCTACTTCATCCTCGCCTCCATACCCCATGCACTAGCAAGTCTTGTTGGCTCTGCCACTAATACACATATTCCACATCACTTCTCTCCATCTGCACTGCTACCAGTCTAGCCCAAGCCACCATCGTCTCTTGTCTAAGTAATTATAATAGTCACCTAACTGGTCCTTTGACTTTTACTCTAGCTGGTTGCACTACAGCCCAATTTCCATGTAGCAGTCAAAATTATTTTTTTAAGGTTTAACCATATCATGCCACCCCTCCCTGCTTAAAATCTTAAACTGTCTTACATCTTAGTCCAAAATACTTGATGTGACCAGAAAATCTCAGCATCATCTGGCTCCCGGCTCAGTCTCCAACCTCATCGAATCCTACATTCACCAACCAGTCTAGCTACATTGGCCTGTTTGTTAACATGCTGAATATTATTATCTCCTCAGAGCCTATGCCCTGGTTGTTCCCTCTACCCGGGGCATTCTTCTCCTTGAACTTGGCACCTACATCTGGTTTCCTTATGCCATCCGGGTCTTAGTTCAAATGCCACCTGCTCAGTAATAACTTTTCAAGTCACCCAATCTAAATGAGACCTAATTCTCAGACCGTCACTATCAAGTCACCTTGATTACATTCTTCAGAACAATTTGCATTATTTTCTTCTTTATAATATTCACCTTTATGTTTATAACTTCACTCCCCACTAGAATGTAAGCACCATGAAAGCAAGGACCTTATGGATCTTATTCAATTTTATATCTTCTGAACTTAGATGACTCTTTGGTATATATCAGCGGTATTTGTATCCAAATATATATGTATTTGACATAAATTAGGGGAAATTTGTTAAATGGGTTTCATGCATTTTCAGATGAGGAAAGAAGCTTGAAGAAATTATAGAATTGTCCTGGAGTTATACAGCTAGTAAACATCTTTGCAGCTTGGACTACCTCTGCAAAACAAAGAATAATAATAGTAACCACTTCTGTAACATTGTGCCAGGCACTGGCCTCACTGAATCTTCCTAACCTCTCTAAGGCGTAGAGTATTTAGTGGGGTGGTGGGGGGAGGGTCAGCAAATAATGATCGATTTATGCACATTTCACAATTCAATGCAGTCAGTCAGACATGTCTCCTCTATCAAATGGCTCGGCCAGCTTCTTGGGCCTTAGAATCTGGGTTCTTTGCAACTGGATTGCAAAGGGAGAGAAAATGTTAAATAACACCTCCTGATGTGTAAGGGCCAGATGGTCCCCTTCATGTTTACCAACATGAAAAAACAGGTAGAACATGTTCCCTAAATTTGAAACAAAGTATGCCCAGTCGCCCAGATCGCAAACGTGGTGGGAGGGGGGAAGAGGCGCTGCGCACGGAAGTGGTTCCTATTCCTCCACATTTCATTGGCCAGGACTCCGCCACGTGACCCACCCTACGCCAGAAGAGGGCGGGGCCATGTAGAGCTTCCTGCAAGCGCCGGAGCGAGAGAACACGGTCGCTCCGCTGGACGGTGGGTGCGCCTGAGGAGACCGTTACTCCTCCTGACGAGACCGTTGGTTCTGGAAAGTCCCGGCCACGAAGGGGAAGAAGTTTGTCGCGGGTAAGTCAAAAAACTGAGGAGGAAGGAGGCTTTTTTCTTCACAAGCATAACTATTTTACAAGTAAATGTTCTTCTTTTTGTCTTTACCTTTTTTGTTTGTTTGTTTGTTTTTTGAACTCCTTCTTGCCCTTCGGAATAGAGCTCTGCAGCCTTCTGGAACTCAGCACCTGATTTCTCCAGCAACTGTGGTGATTCTCTTTTTCCCTATTTGCTTTAGTCCCGTTTCTTTCCATCTCTCAAAATTCAGCTTTTCAAGGACGCGCGCGGGCTTTGTTGTTAGAAATGTGAACCATGTAATTTCTAAATCACAAAGGTTTTCTTAAAATATATTGTATTAAAATGTGTATTCTTATTGTGGATTATTAGCTTAAATAACAAAAATTCGATCTCATAGAAAATGGAGAATTTGAAAGTAATGGAATAGAATTCTTTATAAATACTTAGACAAAGTCTAAAAACAGGCATTTTCACCATGTATGCGACACTGTAAGGGAAAAGAAAACGCAGCCGGGGAAGATTCAAGTAGATTGAACCATATAGAGGTAAATTGAAAAACTGAAAATCTTGAGATATTTTTCTCTAATATCACAGGTAATTAATTTTAAAGGAGGAAATATCTTGCTATAGACGTAACTTTTTATTTTTCACTCTTAAACTTTTTCTTTGGGAATTATTTCAGACTTTAAAAACTCTGCGGGGGTGGGGAAGGGGTATAGCTCAGTGGTGGAGCGTGTGCGTAGCATGCACGAGGTCCTGGGTTCAATCCGCAGTACCTCCATTAAAAAATAAAATAAGTAAATAAATCTAACCCCCCCATTTTTTAGAAGAACATTGAAAGATGTGGATAGTATGAGCAAACCATAGTCCGTTTACCCAGATTTCACTTTTTGTATTTTCTAGTTTACTCTGTTTGCTTCATCATTTACTCTCAAGCTTTCTGAACCTCTTGAGAGGTAGTTGTGTGCACCATGGCTCCTTTCTGTTAAATATAAACTGTGTATTTCTGCAAAATAGAGGGATTTTGGGAGGTATATATGGAGATTGTATTTACATAGTACCATGGCATCGTGAAAAGCAACGAGCCTCAGCATTTAACACCTGTTGTCGCAAGCCTCGTATTTTATGGTGATTGTTTCTCTTTCTTTTCTTTCTGCTAGACTTACTGCTATTGAGGGCAAGTACCATAGCTGATTACCTCCGAATCCCTGTGCCTGGCGCATGGTAAGTGCCTGTGATTTTTTTTTATCATATTGGCTAATGGTGGAAGGATTGCAAATATCAATTTACTTTGCATGACAAAAATGAAGAAATTTTGTTTTTCTTAGTAATTTCTAGTTGAACTGCTTTGATCAGAGAGGATTGTAATATTTCTCCTTTGTGAAATTCATCAGTGTTTTCTTGTAATTTAATATATGGTCAGTTTTTGTGAGTATGTTATGGGCTATTGAAAAGGAGGTATGTTCTCTATGGTCAGGGTAAAAAGTTGTACATATATTCATAAATTCTGCCTTGTTAATTATGCTGTTTAGGTCTCCTCTCTCCTTATTGATTTTTTTTTACTTGATCTGTCTTCTCCTGAGAGTGGATTACTAAATCTGCTGTTCTTACGGTATTGCTGTTTCTGTCTCTTTGTAGTTTCCATAGTTTTTACTTCATTAGAATTATGGCTTATTATTTGGTAATATTCTTAAATGTTTTATCATTTTCTGCATTGTGGCCTTTAATATAAAAATCGTCTCTCTTTTGTCATGTCTTTTTGCTTTGGGACTTGAATTTTACCTTGCCTCTTCCTGGATAGCTTGCTCTTTTTCTGTTTCTATTTCCATACTTCCTATTTTCATTTGTCTTGTATACCTTTGTACCTCTCTTCATATATAGCCTTTTTTTGGTGGGGGACGTGATTAGGTTTATTTTATTTATTTGTTTCATTTTAATGGAGGTATTGAACCCAGGACCTCATGCATGCTAAGGTAATACACTCTACCGCTGAGCTACACCCTCCCCCTGTGTATAGCCTTTTTGAATCAGTTTGAGGTGTCTCTTGTGTACAAGAGAGGTGGGTTTTGCTCTGTGAGTGCAATTGAAAATTGTTTTCCTTTACTGATTAGGTTAAGCCCATTTCCTTTTAATCTTAACGAATTATCTGTTTATTCTCAGTTTTCTCACCATCTTTTATAATTATGTGTATTTTATTATATTTGCTATGTTTCTTTATAAGATATGTATCTTTTGCTCTTTAATTTAACACACACATATTTTAGGTATTTAGAAAAGTTTGCATTTTTGTTCTGGTGGTTATCTTTGTATTTATACCTTTTTAAATATACATAGTTTCTTGTTTTCTTGTATAACCTATTGATGTCTGGTTTATCATTTTTGTTGGTATCGTATCTTCTGCCTATTGCTTATTCTGCTTTCCTTTATCCCATTTATTGGTTGCATTGTTTTTACTTTGTCAAAGCATATAAAATTTATATGAGTCTTTCACTCTCATTTCTTCCAGTTTTATTTTGTTCTTTAGATCTGTATCATCCATCCATCCCTCAGTGCACTTACCTGCCGACCTACCAAAATGCTTTACTGTCAGTCTTTTGTTGAAGTTTTCCATGTATCTTTTGGTTGAGAAAAGCTTATCTTCTAGTGCAGAAGTTGACAACCTTTTTCTCTAACAGGCCAGATAGTAAATGTGTTAGGCTTTGCAAGCCATGCAGTCTCCGTCACAACCGCTTAGCTCTGCTATTGTAGCACAAAAGCTGCTATAGACAGTAAGCAAATGAGTGTAGCTGTATTCCCATAAACGTTTATCTTTGCACACTGAAATTTAACTTGCACAGCATTTTCACAAGTCACAAAATGTTATTTTAAAATTTTTCTTTCAGCCATTTAAAAATGTAAAAAACATTCTCAGCTCAGTCCCCATACGAAAACAGAACAGGCTAGATGTAATCGATGGATGTAGTTTGCCAATATTTATTCTAGTAGATTTCTCAAAAAGGACTTTAGGTATAGAATTCCCTAAGCTTTTGTATGTTGAGAAACTGTGTGTGTGTGTTTAAAAGCCTTGGTACTTGTTGGGCAATTTTGTTGGATATAAAATCCCTGGTTTCTACTTAATTTCATTGGGTATTTTTAAAATGCTGGTCCATTTTTGCTTTGCTTTATATTTTGTTTTGAATGCCTGATGCCAGTCCAATTCTTTTGCCTTGATCTTTTCACCTAGAGGCCTTGAAGATTATATCTTTATCTTTGAAATCTTGTAGTTGAAGTAGACTATATCTTGAAGTTGACTTGGGCATTTTCAATGTGTAGGTAGACATAGGTTATTTTTTTATTTCTGGAAAGTTTTCTTGGATTATAATTTTAAGTAATAGTTTGTCCTATTGATTGTATTTTTATTCAGACTGCAATAATGTTATTCCTTTGTTTATCTTCTATTTACTTTACTTCCTGTGCTGCCCTTTTTACTTTCTTAATCTCGCTTTCATTCTATTGGTTTGTCTTCCTGCTCCTTACTATTCTTCGATACCCTCTGTTGTTAAATTTGATGAAGGTGTATTCTCCCTTGAGAACCTTGTATTTTATTCTTCATTTATAACTATTTTAGTCTTTTTCTTCCATTTTTCGTCCTGAGTTCAATCAACTCTTAATTTCTCCCTGTATTTTGTGTTTGTTTTTAGCTTTTAAATTTCTGATTCAAGGTAACTTTTTTAATCACCAATTTTCATTTGTGTCTAATTCCATTTGGATTATTAGACTACATTAATATTTTTTCGTTCATGATTGTTTTTCTGGGGTTGGATTACCTCAGTTGATGTATATTAAATTTAATTTTCTAGTTTTTTCCAGAACTCTGTAAGAACAAGTTAATTTTCTTCTTGTTCACTTTTGTAGTATCACGTGTTTTACAGGATTCCTAGTTTAATGACACACCCTTCTGTCGGTATGGCAAAGTCCAGATACTTGAGTGGATTTGTTTGTTTTGGTTGGTGGGGAGAGATTGTGTGTCCTCTGATTTTATGGCTCTCTAGTCTGGCATGGCCCCTAAAATTTTCCTTTGCCCCTTTTCTGCTTTACCAACTAGTTGCTAGTGGATGCTTTTCCCTTCTTACACTTTTCTCTCTGAGAAGCTGTGAGTTTTGGACTGTACCTTCAAATTGCATCTGCTTTTAAAGTCCTCTATCATCTTTATTCAGGTACTTACTTACTTACTTATTTATTTATTAATTAGTATTTTTAGACCGATGATGGATTTATGGTTTCTCACAGTGTTTTTAGATCCACTTTTCACTCTTTTGCTATTTCCTCTCTTTTGTCTTTGCTTGGTTTTTGTGTAGGCTTATTTTTTCCTTCTTGTCTTTCTTTCTTTCTTTTGTTTTCAGAGGAAACATTGGGAGGTGGAGACCTAAGTGGCCTTAGTTATCTTCAGATACCTTAGAAGTCCCTAAAAATGGATACACTTTGAAAAGAAGGCTTCTTTTATGCTATTAAGAGAAGGAAAATTGTTAAAACACAATTTGTATTTTTTGCAAAGACCACCACTAAAATATAGTCAAGGTCAAAGAGACCTTAATTATTTCAATTTATGGTAAGTCACACCACTCTATCTGAGAAACCTTGAGAAGCTCATAATAGATATTTGATGACTTCATGGAATCTTTTGAAACTCAAGCTATTTGTCCACATTTGCTTCAGTCTTTTGGATACTGCCAGAAACTTTACTTTGGGGTAATGACAGTATGAGTAATTCATGCTGTTGAGTCATGTTCAATTAATGTAATTATAAAAGTTAGACTGAGGTTTTTTTTAAACTTCTGGTAATGTCAAATGATAAACAACTCACCTGAATTGTCAATCATTTGAGAAAAGTTCCTTCAACCATTTTAGTCATACTGGGAATGTTAAAGATAAAAATGCCTGTGCTTTATATAGGTGGAATAAAATATTATCAATTAAAATGTTTACTATTCTTATATGTAGCAAATGACGTTACTATCATCAAATACCAAACCAAATAAATAATAATGCCCTACTGACTGTGACTTTAATGGTTCAGTGATGATGTTTATTAAATGATCTTAAACTCTTATGGCTCATTGGGAGCAGATTAAACCTTCACTAAATCTATTAGATTAGAAATTCCAAGAAAGCAATACAGTTAATGTGCAATCTGTAATTTATATTCCATTATATTTTAAAGGAATATTCTGAGCTACCATTTGCAAAAGTAAAACATAGCTGAGTTATATGTCTTTGAAAGTTCTATATTTGATAAATCCCTAAAATAGGAATAAAGAAATTAAGTCAAAATTTGCTGCTGCACAAATTATTTAGTAAGAGTTTGCCCTTTGGGAAATTATTCACTCTTTCTCATCCTATTGATGATTTATGCAACACTTTTGTCTCTTATTATTTGTTTCTTCCAGTTTTATTGAGATATGATTGGCATAGAGCAGTGTATAAGTTTGACGTGTACAGCATAATGATTTGACTTATGTGCATAATGAAATGATTACCACAATAAGTTAGTGAACACCCATCGTCTCATATAGATACAAAATTTTAAAGAAGAAAATTATTTTTCCTTGTGATGAGAACTCTTAGGTTTTTCTTAACAATTTTCATATGTAACATACAGCAATGTTAATTACATTAATTATGTTGTACATTATATCCCTAGTACTTATTTATTTTATAATTAGAATTATGTACCTTTTGACCACCTTCATGCAATTCCCTCTCCCACCACTCCCCTTCTCTGATGACTACAAAACTGATCTTTTTTTCTATGAGTTTCTTTGTTTGAAGTATAATTGATCTATAACACTATGTTAGTTCCTGATGCAAATGTAGTGGCTCTGTATTTCCATGCATATATTTCATTTTATAATAAATGTTCACTGTGATAATTAAGGCTAGTTATCATCTGTCACCATACAAAGACATTACAGCATCATTGACTATATTCCCCATGCTGTACATTTCATCCCAGTGACTCATTTATTTTTTAACTGGAAGTTTGTACCTCTTAATCTCCCACACCTCCTTCATTTATCCCCTCACTCCCCTCCCCTCTGGCAACCACCTGTTTTCTTTGTGATACCATACAGTATTTCTCTTTTGTCTTTCTCTGACTTATTTCACCTGGCGTAATACTCTCTAGGTCCATCCATGTTGTTGCAAATAGCAAGACTTAATTCTTTTCTATGGTGAGCAATACTGCATTTTATATATATATATATATATATATATATATATATATATATATATATATATATATATTTTTTTTTTTTTACACACACACACACACAGCACATCTTTTTTATCTATTCTTCTATCAGTGGGCACTTAGGTTGCTTCTCTATTTTGGCTATTATAAATAATGCTGCAATGAATATAAGGGTGCATATATCTTTTCAAATTAGTGTCTTTGTTTTCTTTGGGAAAATACTCAGAAGTGGAATTGCTTGATTGTATGATAGTTTTATTTTTAAATTTTTGAGGAACTGTTCTCCATAGTGACTGGACCAGTTTACATTCCCACCAACAATGCATGAGGGTTCCCTTATCTCTACATCCTTGCCCACACTTTTTATTTGTTCTCTTTTTGATAAATAGCCATTCTGACACATGTGAGGTGATAGCTCATTGTGGATTTGATTTGCATTTCCCTGATGACTAGTGATGTTGAGTACCTTTACATATGCCTGTGGGCCATCTGTATGTCTTCTTTGGAAAAATGTCTATTCAGCTGTCCACAGGTGGGCAGGGCCATGTCCCAGGTTGGCTGGCTGTAGGATCTGAGGGTCCTGGGACTGGCATGGGCCCACTGGGGAGCAGGGCCAGTGAGCAGGGCCAGTGACCAGGGCCACTGATTGTGGGGCCGGGGCTGGGTCCCAGGTTGGCTGGCTGTAGGGCCTGGGAGTCCTGGGGGTGGTGACTGCCTGCTGTTGAGTGGGGCCGGTTCCCAGGGCAGATGGGTGCAGGGTCTGTGGGATCCCAGGGCTGCCCCCAGCCCACTGGTGGGCAGTGCCATGTCCCGGGGCACCTTGGATGAGCTGGGGGCTGGTGTTGGCCTTTTGGTGGGTGGGACTGGGTCCCTGTGCAGCTGGGTGCTCTGCCTGGGAGGAGTCCTGGGGCTGGTGCAGATTGGCTGGTGGGTCGTTAAGCTCCCAACACTAACAGGCTAGAGAGAGGACTCTAAAATGGTCCTTGCCAGCACTAGTGTCATGGTCAAATGAGTTCTCCGAAAACAGCTTGGTCCAGTGTCTGTGTCCCCAGGGGGAGTCGCAGTTGCCTCCTGCCTCTGGGGAGGCTCTCCAAGTAGGTCTGACCCAGTATTCTTTCAAATTACAGCCTCCGTGCTGGATCTCAGAGGGTGTGAGATTCTGCGTGCACCCTTTAAGAGCAAAGTCTCTCTTCAGCCCTCCTGTATGCATGTCTCACTGGCCTTCAAAGCCAGACATTCAGGGATCTTGTATTCCTGGTGCAGCACCTCCAGGCTGGGGGGCCTGATGTGGCTCACTCCTTGGGGAGAACCTCTGCAGGTGTGATTATTCTCCCCTTTGAGAGTCATCTGCCTGGCGGTGTGGGTCTTGACTACACCACATCTCCACCCCTCCTACCCGCCTCATTGTGGTTCCTTCTTTATAGCTTTCGTTGTGAAAAATCTTTTCTGCTAGTCTTCAGGTTGTTCTCAGCGATGGTTGCTCTGTAAATAGTTGTAATGTTGGTGTGCCCGCGTGAGAAGGTGAGTTCAGGGTCCTCCTACTCCACCATCTTAAACACTCTTGTCTTTTAAAAATTTGTCCAATGTAGTCAAATTACAACACCTTCAACTTCAAGAAGTTTGATCTCTATCTACTACACTTAAGTTATGCATAGCAATCCTACACCTGAAATATCCTTATCACTTAGAGATGCTCCATTTTCCAGTTCTTGAACTCTGAAATCCAGAGAGTCTGTTTCCTCAGATCCCCTGCTGTCTCACTTTCACTGAATATCTGCAAGGCCTTCTCAGTGATAGCCACTCTCTTTCCTGTTCTCTCAAACCACTATTTATTTCAGATTCATTTGCCACCTAAAGTAGCCTGGACCCCCGCGTAGACCCTTTCAGTAGTGTCCCTGCTATGATTTCAGGAACCCTCGCCTCTTTGACCTGTAATTCTAGCCATACCATTTTCCACTGTGGTTAACCCCAGAGAGAGTCCAGCCTGACACCCAGAGCCCTGCACTGGCTTCTCTCTTGACTCAATTGTCTAACATCAACTGAGCTCTCTTTTGTGTCTTTATCTGTTGGCTCCCTCTCTTGTTCCACCATTTTCTCTTCTACACCTCCACTCTTTTCAAGCCCACTAACCTCCTTTTACAGCCTCGCATCTCACTATTCTTTTGTTATACTCTGCTTCTGTCAAACCGTGCTGTTCGCCAGTTCTGAGTCAGTCCACTGGCTTTCCCATCTCCATGCTTTTCCTCTTGCTCTTCCCTCATTCTGTGTGTCACCCTTATCATCGCTGTCAAAAGACTATAAATCCTTCAATGTCCAGCTGAAGTGTTTCCTTATTCATAATGCCTTCCTGGACTCCTCACTCAAAAAAACTTTGCATTTCTATGAGACTTTGTTTATATTTCTCTTGTGGTATTTCTGTTAATTGGGCCTCATAGCCGATAATTTTGTTTGCCAGAGGTACAGTATCTTTCAACACCACAATGAGCCTCTTGAGGGCAAGGATAATAATCTGGTTTTTCCTTGTATCCTTAGCACATAATTTAAGGCATGACACATGCCAGATATTTATTAATAAAGAGAAAAAACAGCAAATCGTGATCATTTTAAAGGCTAGTGCATTAGTCCAGCTAGCAAATAATTGTGACGTGGACAAGGGAAGTGGTGGTGGGTACCTACTCCATTTTGATAATTCTGAAAATGTATCTATATGTTGATAAGCACATATTTCCAGCAAAATTAAAGAACAGTACCACTTAACATGACCTACAAAGCCCCACGTGTGCTAAACCTTTCATATCTCATCCTCTATCATGCTTTCCCTTGTTGTCTTTCATATGGTGATACTGGCTTGCTTGTAGGCCTTCATTCATGCATGCACTCATTCATTTATTCATTCAGTATTTATTGAACACCTACTCTACCCCAAGCATTTTAAGTATTGGGGCTATATTTGTCAAATAGGACATAGAAAGAACTTTGCTCTAATGGCATCTTCTGTTTAGTTGGGAGAGACAGAAAATAAAATAAAATAGTAATAAATTATTAATAAGTAAATAAATCAATAAATAATTTCCAGGTATTAGTAATACGATGAAAATGAAGCTGTGGCATGTATTAGAAAGTGGTGGTATGGGAAGTCCACGTTAGATAGGGTTGTCAGGAAAGATACCTTTGTGGAGATGACATTGCACCTGAGACCTGAGTGACAGAAAGGAACCAACTCGGAGGAGATGAGAGGAAATATTTTTCAGACAAAGGAATGAATATGTGCAAAGGTCCTGAGGCTAAAACAAGCTTGAAGTGGTCAGGTGACTTCTTTGTGCTAAATACTGTTCTAGAACGTAAGGACATTGTGATAAAGAAGGCAGGCCTGGGCTCTGCTCTCAGAAGGTGTGAAGATTGGGCAGTGGGCAGATAGTGGGAGCACATATAAGTGAACAAGTTTATTTCAGGTAATGGCAAATGCCACAAATAAAACGAGAAGAGGTGAAATAAATAGGATGCAGATGATGGATATTAGTATGCACTTTCCACAAATGAAAAACCTGAGTCTCAGAAAGGTTAAAATTGCATGGGTCATGTTTTAGAGGTGACAGAATCTTTAGAGCTGGTCTGTTTGACCTAATGCTCTATGCACTTGCCATGGCTGCCCTGGCCTCTTTGATCTTTCAGTCTTCTCTTGAGAACTCCCGTCACATTGATTTATATTCCTCCTGTAGCTCTTTCCATTTTTTTCCAATTATCTTTTAATTCCATAAGTAATACAATCTCCTTGTTAAAAAAAAATATGTATATATATATCCACTACTATCAATCCCCTTCCAAAGAAGGAGTAGTCATTATTAAAAGTTCAGTGTTAATCTTTCTAGAATATTTTCTGTGTACTGAGATACTCAGAAGATGTGGTATTGTTTTGTGTGCATTATTTTCACATAAATGGTATCTTATTCATCATATGTTATGAAACCTGTTTTTTCACTCAGTATGTTTGGGGGATATATGCATATTTATCCAGTCTTCACTTGGTGAGTATTTAAGTTATTGACAATTTTTAGCTAATATACAGATGTTACATATTTCTTTCATGCAGATGTGGTAGAATTTCTCTAGGTTAGAAACAAAGAAGCACAGTTGATGGGGCCCTTATTCTTACTATATATTAGGGCTTGGCTTACCTCTTTATCCTGGGCTATAAGCTGCATGGTAATAGCAGCTGTCTTTGTATACCCAGGACCTAGCACAGAGCCTGGGACAAGTTCCTATGAGACTGAGATGAATGAAAGTGCAGACAAAAAATGTTGCCTGCCATTCCCATGAACAGGGAACATTACCAGCCATCAAGCCATCAGCCACTACAACTTCCCCAGATGGTGCACCCTGAGGGGATTCAGAATGGAGGAGAACAGGATACTGGCCCTACATAGTTAAGATGCGTATCTAAGGAATAATTTCAGTGATCCCAGACTCTTGCATTTTCCCATACAAAGAAAAGCACTAAAATCATTAACTTGAGATGTCTTTTTTTTTTGTGATTAGCAATAATCTTTTGATGTTCAACTACATTCTGTTTTCAGCAAAAAACTTCTATATCCTGGCTCCTCCCTTACCTATTTGGAACAGTTCCTCAGAGCTATCTGACAGGCTGTCTCCTAGGCTCTACTAAGGTCCCCAAATAGAACATAACTTTCAACTTTTAGGTTGTGAAATTTTCTGAAGAAAAATTCTAGAATCGTATGTATTCAGATCAGTCCCTTTGAAAGCTTTCTTTTATGAGCAAGCTTTCCTTCTGTGTACATGGATCTGCTCACAGCTTTGAGTAAAGCTAGAAACGAGCCCTCCTTTCTCTCTCTCTCTCTCTCTTCCACTAGTCTCTCTTCCTTTTATCCCCTTTATCTTCCTTTCTTCCTTATTCTCTCTCTTCCTGTTTTTTATCCTACACCTAATCCTTAGCTCTTCTAACCTATCTCTGCATTCCCCACTTGCTTTTTCCCTGAACTGGGAGTTGCTGAAACTGAACAACTGAACATTAGTCAAAATATCCATGCATTTGACAGATACTCCTTTAGAAATTTGCCTGATGTCACAGTAATACAGGTGGCCCTATTTTTGTATTGCCCTAAGATTCTTCAAGATAGACTTGGATAATTTCCATCACACATGCCAAGTTGTCCCCCCTCTATTATGCTCACATTCTGTGAAGATCATTCATTCCATTTATTGCCTCCATCACAGGGACATGAATCATAAAAATAATGAGACAGATGACTCCTGAACAATACATTAGCAATAATAATGGCAGTAATTCCACTCCAGAGAAGAACAATCCAAGAAAGAATTTTCCCTTCCTACATATGTTGTTTATAGTCTGAGGAGTTTAACTGTCTAAGTAGACAGGAAAACAGGCAACTAGAATTATGTAGTAGTGCTTTTCATCCAAGTTGTCCAACAGCTTCTTAAACCTGGAGTTACCAAATGTCCTGGAGCAGGTGTGAGCAGACTATGGCCCACAAACCAAATCTACCCCACTGCCTAATACTGTAAATAAAATTCTATTGGAAGACCAAACACCCATTTGATTTTGGTATTAACTGTGGCTGCTTTCTTGCTACAATGGCAGGGTCAAATCATTGGAACAGAGATTGCTATATGGCTCCCCAAAACATAATATATACTCTTTAGGCTTATATAAACTGTATATGAACTTATATGAACTATATATAAACTATCTGGCCCTTTACAGATGCAGTTTGCTGACCCCTGTCTGCCCTATAGAAAGAGCAGAATGCAATGATAACTCAGTAACTATTCCAAGAAGGCATGGATCAGCAGACTCCTTTCTGTCTAGTGTAATTGAGCCACACAGCTCTTCATCTGGCTAGTCCCCCTTTCTTTTCCCTATCTCTTGCCTCTTAACCTTCATCCATATCACATTGCCAGAATAATCTCTGGAAAATACTGGTTTTGTTATTTCATTTTTACCAGAACTTCTCTGTATAGCTTTAAGACCCTCTGTTACCGCATTTATATTCAAACTGACTCACTCTGATTCTCCAACACAGTCTCCTTGTTCAGGTAGGTTATTAAACTGAAGGTACCCTACAGAGACTGTGATGAGGTCCTGCTTCTAAGCATCTGCCCAAGCTGCTTTCCCTCTTGGAATGTCCTTCTTACTCTCTAGATGATACATCTAAATCTTACCCATTCTCTAAGATCCAACTCCAGAATCCCACTTCTGTATGACTCTTAGCAACCCACCCTATAGAGATTGATCAGTTCAGAGGACCATTCTTGCAACATATGGCTTCTTGTAGCCTTATAGATGGCAATCAGTAGTGTTAGTTGTTAGAGTCTTTTCCGTTCTCCTTTACATCTATGTGTTTTAACTTGATTTAAAAAAAAAACCATCATCCTGTCTACTTGGTCATCATTGCTCTTAACAAATTATAGTTAAATTCTGTTTTCACTGGGAGATATTTTAGTGACAATAACTAGGTAGTACTTTTCTAGAAAAGCAGAACATATTGTGAGAAAAAAAGTCTTTCTTGTCAGCCTAGCAACTTCCTTCTGCCTCTATAAAAATTCATTTCCCCGGTCCATACTTAAGTCAGAATTGCTAAGAAGAAAAATGCCACTTTAATGAGAAGGAAATTGAATGAACCATGAAGATTAACATTTTCAGAATTAGATGGATAGTAAAGAACATCAATCCAATTGAGCGCATTTTTAGGAAATCATGATTTCCTAGGTCTAAATATGACCACAATATCTTGAAAAACAAATTGGTACATAAATGTGCTGTCAGTAAGATTCTATTTTTTCCTCACTTCCACAGTACTGTTTCTTAAGCCCAAGTTGAGTATTTCACTATGGCAACATGAAGTAAATTACCCAGCATCAGACTGAAATGGAAAATTCTAACATATATATGGTACAGTAAGCGAAGATATCACTGTAAGTGCTCAATAGCAAGATCTTTTGTTGAATGTTTGCTGTTTCTGGTTCCTGTGAAAAAATAATCTCTCAGCCCAAGGCTTGATCTGCCTTTTCATCTTCTTTGCTGTCATTAACTACAGGCCACCTCTACTCCGACATTTCTTTAGTTTAAATATATCCCACATATTGACTACTAAAATTTTATTTATTGTTTATCTGAAATTCAGATTTAACTGAGGGTCTCATATTTTATTCAGCAACACTACCCTAAACTGTTCACTTCACCAGGTTCCTGTGGCTGGGAGTGGGTAACACAGTGCACAGCTCCTCCCTCCAGCCAGGCACCCACGTCAGAAACCTGGAAGACATACTAAATATTAGACTCTTCCCTCTCGGCATCCTCCCCATCACTCAGTCACATCCGTACTATGATATCACTAAATACTAGTCCCTCTCCATTCTTAATGCCAATGCACTAGATTCAGCCCTCATCATCTTCTGCCTCGATCTTTGTAGTAACTTCCTGAGTGGTCTTCACACTTCTCTTTTTGTCTTCTTTATATTCATCTCCATCTGTTCCCTGCCTGCTTCACTAACCTTTTCTCTTACCATACTTCTCCCACCTCCCTTGCATGTTGTTTTCCATCCATGCTTGTTGTTTGAACATGTCATCTTATTTCTCATCTCTGCCTTGAGTCCAGTGATCGAAAATTAATGCCCTCCCCCATGCCCACCTGAAACTGCGTTCCCACTCTGCTCCACTCGCTGAGCACTTATCTTTTAAGACACAGCTTAAAGATCCCTACAACTAAAAGCTGTTTCTTATCACTGTGCACTTCTTCAGTTAATGGATCAGGCTTCACCCCACGCATCTTCTCGCCTACACTGAGCCTTTTCTAAGAACACAGTGAAGTGCGTTAGTGTTAATTTGTCAGGGGAAACCACAGTGGTAGAGGGCTTTATAGGGCACATGCTGCTTTCGTCCGTGTAACAAAGTCATCATTGCCGAAGGCAGAGAGCCTTCTTGCCAGGGCTTAGTTCAGGAGCCAGGAAATCAGCTTAGGGTCCAAGGGCCAGACTAGGCTAATTCAGCTGGAAGGATGGGATGGAAGATTGGGGGAAAATCTCTTTCGTTCACATTTACTTTGGTTTTTGTCATGTCTTGTTTTATATTGAGTAGTTAATTCATTAATTATGGCATTTATTTATTTACTTGCTTGAAACTGGGAGTCTAGACGACTGTTTGAGGAAAGCTGAAAAATCATGACAAATTGAGGTAGATACCCAATCCTGTGTTAACAAAATAACTGCCAGTGTGAATAGCATGGAAGAGAAATCCATCGTTTTTTTAGGGTGTATGGTAACAAAATTCTATAGACAGTTATATAAGGAAGAAGTAGGACAATTTACAGAGGTCAAAGGAAAGTCACCCCTAAGATTTTAAAAGCAACTTCCTTTAGTTGGAAACATGGCTTACTTCAGAAAAAGACAACCGTTAAAAAAAACTTACTGCTTTTTTGTATGTCCTCTACTAAGCACCTTTAAATGTTGGTATCCCCAGACAAACTTTTAAGAATTAGATCATAGGTGTATGCTCTATTCGCCTAATAAGACTTTTGGATAACACTTATTTCTTTATTTTTTTGTAATTGAAGTACAGTTACAATGTGTCAATTTCTGGTGTACAGCACAATGTCCCAGTCTTGCATATACATACATATATTCGTTTTCATATTTGCTTTTGGATAATATTTTAAACAGTGGTTCTCAATCTTGGCTGCACATTAGAATCACAAGGGGAACATTTAAAAACTGCTGTACTTTGGACCCACCCCTAGAAATTCTAATTTAATTGGTCTGGGGTGAAGCCCCAGGCAATGGCATTTTTTTCAAAGACTGCTCCCCCTCCTTGTGATGTATGTGCAACAAGGTGGAGAAGCACTGATGAAATTTAATAATTGACCTCTCTTACTGAGGTTTCACCTTTTACTCCTAATAAAGTGTACCCATCCCAGGAACAATCAGAGCTGGACACAGGGCTGCAGGCTGGTGGCATGTAGGAGCAGCGCATGCTTCTCCTTTGGCTGCGCCTCTTCAGTCCAGTCTCCAGGTAATCAGAGTCTATAGCCCACAGCCCAGATCGCTGGAAGCTCTGTGTTACACACATGGAACACACTGCTGATAGATCTTCAACCTCATAAGGGGCTGGAAGTCTTGACCTTATACGTGGTACTAAAAGGTATTTGCTCTTTTTAATCCTGAGAAGGATGCTTTTAGGTACAAATAGACTTGGAATTCAACCATGGTGCTCTTATTCAGGGAAGTAATACATTTCCAAAGGATGAATGAATTCCAGAGTTATTCAGTAATTACACGTGTATAAAGCCACAGTCTATAGAATTCTCAGTAACATTCATTGTCGCCAACTAAATCATTTCCATGTATATACATTTTTCCCTTCACCTTTTGTGTAAATGGTAAGAATGAGTCAGAGTGAATGTTTCTTTCAGCCTATAATTTAACATTAAATAGTGCCAGTCTGAAACAGGAATCAGATCTCTTGGGATTTTACGCCCAGTTACTTCAAGCCCCAGGGCATCCTGCATAGGAGTCCTGTGGAAAGAATGTCTTCATCTTTAGTAAAAATTATGAAGGAATTATGGGAGTTACTACTGATATTAAACATTGTATGTAGGAGGTAGTACATTTTATGATTTATAAATTGACCTATAAATAGCAGTAGGAAAAACAGTCTAACAGCAAACATAAAACTGGTGAGATAAATAAAAGCATCAGCATTTCCGAAACACAGGAGCTTCTTTTTATAGCTACAGGAGATGATTGCTTTCATTATTATCACAATTATTATCTGTTTTTTCTATAGTTTAGCAGATCCAGGCCCCACATCCTATTGTGTTGTCCTGAAAATATGCTTCCTGAGAGGGGGAAAGAGTGAACAGGCATTCAGTGGGCTACTTCCCTAACTCTTGAGGCAATAGATAAACAATATAAATCTACCCCCAAAATGTACACTGTGGGCACTTGTCTGAATTCTGAAGCTCTCATCTCTTCCCATAATGACTCCTTCATTGCCATGGGTGTGTACAGGACTTTCTGGTGTTTAGAGCATTGTGTTCATCAGAAATTCCCTGTTCCTACCCTTCTTATTGGTAAATGGACTTGCCTCTGTGGACAGCAAGTCATGGCTTTGACTTCCATATGGAATGGACATGCTATAGGAAGCTACTCTGGAGTAGGGAGGGGGAGTTGGAAGACTGGGCAGAGAGAACTTTTGCAGGGGGAACTCTTTAGTTAAATGGCCCTAGTAGTCATTTGAAGTTACTTTATCACCAGTAACAAAAGAAGATAAATAGCTAGCTAGCTAGACAGAGGATGTAGGGAGGGAGGGTAGAAGGGTCCCTCACATCACAAAATTAGACAGGGCTTTGCATGTAATATGTTGCTTTGATTGCAGAGAAGAAATAACTGTTAAACTCAACCAGCATAATCTTTGGCTAGGGGGTCTCTGGTTGACAGGGAGCAGAATCAAGGGACTGGGAGTGAAGCCTCTCTTTTTTAGTGTCCTAAGCATGATTACCATATTTAGAAGGGCAGTATTTGGCACTACCAAGAGAGGAAAATTAGGATTCATCAGCTTCTCTTAACAGCTAGTGAGAGAATGTTGAATTTGGTATTTGCTTGATTAGATTTGTTAATATAATTCTGTGTCTGCAGTACTTGGAAGACATGCGCTGAGGGTAAAATCACCATCTGGGATAGTGTGATAGGTATTCTCAAATATCACACCTACTAAACAGAGCACGATGCTCTGTGAATTTTTAATCCAGTCCGAGCCAGAACCAGAAACAGGAATTTCTGATGAGATAATGGTTGCTATTTCTATATGATTTCTCAAAAATGATCTGACAATGAAACACCACACATACACACCCACAAAACAGTCATAGGTTTATACGTGCTTCCAGCGTGGGCCCATGGGATTACTACTGGGTTCATCAGGGATCTGTGGATTCTTCCTTCAAGATATCTTGGGTCTTCTTTTCTTCCTTTCATGCTCTGTACTATTGCAATAGACTATTTTTTAAAATTTCATTGATATACAGTTTACATGTAAATTTAATTTTACTGGGCAAGTTGTTGGGATTGATTGCAGAAAGATCAAAGGTGAATTTTTTAAATGTGACATTGCTTGGTTTATTTTGGATAGACATAAAAAAATTCATCTCCTGATTTTGCTGAATTTTCTATAAAATCTCCTCTTCTATTTCCATTGGCATACCTCAGTGAGACTTGTTTCTGTACTGTTTTTGTATATTTTAAATTTTTTTAAATTGTGGCTTTCCAGCATTACATGGACTCCGGGTCTTGTATGCAGTGCTTCCAGAGCAAAACTTTTTGCTACCCTGGAGGATCTGAGAAGGTGATGCAAAGGTGGCAGAAGGGTCTCAGTGCTCCGGTTGTTCTGGAAATGTCTGAGTATAATAACAGTGGAACAAACCCTGAAAGAGTTGTGGGCCGGGAAACTCCACTGAATTTCCCCTGGGGACAAATATGTGGAGAAGAGTTCTGAGTTGTTGCTTCCTGTGCAAATCAGCTGTTATGGACCACATAACAAGTAAAAAAACTGAAGCAGAAATTGTTCTTACTATGAAATGATGTGTGTTAATAGGACGGGTAACAGAACTACTTTGAGGACAAAAATCGTATAAGAAAAACCTTTAAAAAAAACTTCCAGAAGATATAACAATGAGTAAACGTAAGCATCCTTCATTCTGATAGTAACTTTATTGTAAATTACACACACAACAAAAAATAATTTTACCGAAAGGGCAAAAAAAAGCACACAGAGGTGCCTTATGAATAAATTATTATCCATTTGTCCATGTCTTTCACAGCGGTACTATTTATTTTGCACAGATCCTACGAAATGGACCTTTTTTCACTCCAGAATGAGTTTTATTTTATTTTCTTGAATTATTAATGATACACTTTATTAGCCATATGTCAACATCACGAACACATTTTTCACCAAAAGGACGGTGGGTTTGGCCCGAAAGAGAAAGCAGCCTGACCTCTCCTGGCAGCGACTCTGCCTCCTCTCCCTTCTGGCCCCAGGAGGGTACTCCATTTTCCTGCCGTGACTTCTCACGAGGGGAATGTGAATTTCTCCCACTTCCTTTTCACCAGAACTTGAGAAGACTCCTGCACTCAACGAAATGGGGCTGGGCATCTGGGGATTTGCAATACTGACTTTCCGGCAGGTCCTCATTTACCAGCCACTGCTGGGCTTTGGCCTCTGAGCCAGAGCCTTCCTGCTTTTGTATTCACTGGCATTGCTGTGTTAGCACCTCCAGGGAAAATCTCCTTCTGAAAATATCTTTTTGTATAATATGGAAGACTTCCAGAAAAGCAAAATGTGTAAAGTTTTGTTGTTTTATTCCCCCCAAAATGTTTTTCTTTCCCTATGTTTTCCATCTTTTTTTTTAATGAGTACATCTTGTTTGCTCTTTAATGAAAGGATTATGCCATCATCATGGTTGAGAGTTTAATTTCACATTATCCTGAGGGATGTACTCTTCCAAATTATCCTCATGTCAGTGCAGTCATGGGAATTACATCTGCATTTTTGAATTTCAATATTTGGCAAATGTCCCTTCAGGGTTTTAGTTCTATAAGAAAAAGCAAGAAAAAATACTGAAAATCGCTGTCAGAGCACCATGTTCAGTGCTCCAGAAAAGATCTTTTATCATCCTACTAAATTCTTCAAACTAAAGTATGGAAGAGATACAGTAGCAGGTAGAAACTTCTCTCCTAAAGACCAAGTAAAGCTAGACCTTTTAGAGAAAAAATGATAATATGGCCTGAATTCTAAATGAAGCTGTCCTTTTCAGATCCTTTTGGCTCAGAGGTGCTAATTACAGTTTGTCCTTTGGCCATCTTGAAATCACAAATGGTGTTTCATGTTAGTCACCAGGACAGTCACCTTATTCTGGGAGCCGAAATGGGTAGGTTACTGTGCAGATCCATTAAGAACTCATCAAACAGCCTTGAAGCACATAGACTCAAGTGTTGACAGTGATTGTTTCTGGGTGGTAGGTAGGATTATGGATTTTTTGCCTTTCACTTTTCCATGTTTCCTGAATTGTTCACACTGAGGTATAGTGTTATTTTCATAGTTCTTGTAATCTGGGTACCCCCAGAATCCAGAGCCTGAAATGAGAGCTCACATGAAGTGTTTTTTTTTTTTGGGGGGGTGGTCTCTGAGAAGGAAGTGGAGGAAATAGAAGGAAGAGAAGGAGTAGAAGACTGGGGAGGAGTATAACAAGGAAGGAATTACCGTTGTGGTCGACAGAGACTCTGTGCCTGTGGACCTCCTGAGGAGATGTGAAGAATGCATTGCACAGTGATTTTCTAGATAAGCATGGATGAAGGGAGCATTTATCCACCAGTTCCCATGGCTTCATTGGTCATTGGTTGCCTTACATGGTGCTAACTTCATAGAAATTCTGTTGGAGCATGTGCAAGTGCCAGGCAGGTTTCCAAAGATGCCCCTACTGTGACAGTCTAAAAGCCCTGGGGCAGAGAGCCAGGGATAGAAAAAGGTGGCCTAAAAGACTGCTTGCCCACAGCAAGGACTAGAGTAAAATGTAGGCCTACAGGATGTGAGGCACATGAAGTTCCAATATAATGATGCAAAGATAATAGACATTTTCATTTTGCAAAAAATAAAAATAATAAAACTCTTGGAGCTTTGCTTGCTGCTTCAAGGGAAAATAAAATTTTTGTCTAAGAAATAGGTATTTGCATTACTTTTCTATTATTGCTGTAGAAAGTAACCAGTAATATTTTGGATTGTTTGAGTGGCTTAAAAGAACACCCATTTAACCTTGAAGACATTATGCTAAGTTTGAAATATGCCAGGTGCAAGAGGACAAATACCATTTGGTTATACTGATATGAGGGATCTAGAGTTGTCAAATACACAGACAGAAAGTAGAACAGAGGTTGCTAGGGGCTGGGGGTGCAGAGAAATGAGGAGGAGTTGTTTAATAAAATGTTCTGGAGATGGATAGTGGTTACAGTTGAACAGCAATGTGAATGTACTTACTGCCACTGAACTGTACACTTAAAATGCTTAAAATGCTAAATGTTATGTATATTGTACCACACACAAAGCCCCAACATATTTATGATCTCACAGTTCTGTCCGTCAGAAGTTAGAGTACAGCATGGCTCAGCTAGGTCCTCTGATTAGGATCTCATTAAGGTCAAAATCAAGGCGTCAGCAGGGTTGTGTTCCTTTCAGGGAACTCCAGGGATGAATCTCCTTCCAAGGTCATTTAATTTGTTGGCCAGAATCAGTTCCTTGTGTTTGTAGGACTGTAGCTCCATTTCCTACGTGACTGTCAGCCAGGTGCTGGTCTGTGCTTGTAGAGGTTGCATTACTCCAATCACATGAGCGTCTTCTCTCTGTGTGTCTTCACACAATCTTTTCTCTGTGTCTGTGTACAAATTTCCCTTTTTTATTAGGATACTGGTCATCTTAGACTAGGGCCCACCTCATTTAACTTCATTATCTCAAAAAGACCCTATTTCCAAATAAGGTCACAATCCGAGATACTGGGATTAGGACCTCAACATACCTTTTGGAAGTACACAATTCAGCTTGTAACACCAGGTTGTGTTACCAGGTTGAAGTAACATATTTCCAAGATTTAGGGATTAGGATGTGGGCATCTTTTTGGGGGAGGGGCACATTTTGCCCATTCACACCTTCAAACTTTCCTTTATGACTGTCTGTTAGAATAATCCTCAGAGTGGTCACACACTTCTTGTTTTGTTAGTGCCTTGTGAAAGAAATTAACTTTATCTGAAAATAGATGTTCACAATTGCATACAATTATCCAGGAAAATTTCTGGAGATGAGAGTTTACATTTTCTGATTATGGTTATCAGTGATTATCCTGCAGGACCCCTTGGTGTGGGCTATATTACAGATACACACACACACACACACACACACACATACACACGTATTGTAAAGACTCCACTTAAATGGCCTTATATAATGCTATATTTTAAAGACATAGAGGAATAAATGGTAACTTATTTCCTCACTTTCAAATTCTTTTCTTTTCTCATAAAGATCTCTTTGAATTAAGAATCAGTCTTTCTGGAAGGCTTCCAGTATTCATTTATTCCTGTTTCTTTTCCTTTCTTTCTTTTGAAGTATTTCTCTTTCCCTTATCTTTTCATGTATTCATTTCACATATATACTCATTCAACAAACATGTACTGGCCTTCTCGGTGCCAGGTATATTCTAGATACTATGGAATATAGAGATGAATCCAGCCTAGTCCCTGGCCTCAGGTGCTCACAGTATAGTGATTGGAAGAGTTATTCTCTTATAGTCCATTCTCAAGACTGTCTCCCCAGCTAGACCATCATCACTGAAACCCCTTGTCTCCATCTTTTACCTTTTACAACCCTCAGCATAGTGCTTCACTTAGTGTGACTTTGGATTTTTCCATTTTATTAAATTTAATCTTTTCGGTTGCTTAATCTTTAGGATTTTCACCTACAAATGGCACAGATACCATTGTGTCCTTCCTCACTTTCTCTTGGTCCACCTTTTCAACTCTGGTTGTTGCTGTGGCAACCAGCTGCAGGCCTCAGAGCAGCTCACCTCAGCTGCACCACATACCTCTGCCTTTTGCTGTTGCTGCTGAGTAGTAAACCTTCAGAAACTTGCTTACTCGTTTGTTTGATTTTATCATAAATAGGCTTACCAGCTAAAAAACAGGACACACAATTAAATACGTATTTCTGATGAGAAACTTTTTCTTTGTTTTTAGTATAAGTGTGCCTCACATATTGTATGGAACAAACTTATACTAAAAGAAATTTATAGTTTATCTGAAATACAAATTTAACTGGCATTTCAAATTTTTATTTTCTAAATCTGGCAACCTTAATTGTAAAGTTGTAGTTGTGAATGAGTTAATACCTGCTAGGCACAACCTTTGACCAGTGGAGGAAGGGCTACAGTAGATACACTCCCCTCTCTTGTCGCTCAGGTGGACAATTCTGAGAAACATTCTAAGTGACTTCTCAGAGGATCCTCCACAGGACTGAGCCATGGTTGACCACAGCTATGAATAGCTGATTAACAAAGCTTTGGTTTGTTTCCTTCACATTACCCTGGTTCACTCTTTCCAGGCCCCTTCTCCAATTCTTTGGGGTCACTAGTTGCATGCCAATTCTTCCCTCTACCTCTTCTTTTGGAGGAAATCCAAGCAAAGCACTTTCTTTTCCATTATTATACTCAGACTCCAGGTACAATGCCTAGTCTGATTGTGAATGAGATATGAATGCTTGTTGTTATAAATATATAATATATGCAGGCTTTTTTAACCATAGCAAAAGTTAACACAATTCCTATTTAGAAAGGAGGAGAATAGGAGACACAGAACAGTCAATAGGCTGTGATAGTTTTCAGATTCCCCTGGGAAGATGCTGTGAAGCCATCCTTCCTCTTGGGCTGGGAACGTTCCTTGATTGGACTCTGATTCTGCACTCTGAGAGAACTCCGTTGTTCATTGGTCTCCATGGTTCATGGGTCTACCTTCTGGGAGGCCGTTCCTTGTTTATTCTCCTTGGCCACATCTGAAATGTGTTTTGGGAAGAAAGCTCTCTTTAAGGGCTGCAGAGCCTTTGAAGTCAGCTCCTAATCATGGAAGATTAAAGGACCCAGGTTTGTTGTTTTTGTATAGAGTAATCCAAGGAACTTCAGTCTAGGCTTATGGTTTCTTTAACAGTACACAGTTACCTCTGAATTTAGTAATCTATTTGTATTTAGTTCTATGTGTCAGTAACTACATTCAAAGTTTTTTTCTGGACATAATTCTCAAATATCCTTTATTTCTTTGCTTCTTTACCCTCAGACCTCTCTCGACTATGGTTAAAAATATTTAGAACAGCATATAGAAAGGCTACCTCCTTAATTTGGTCTCTATCTAGAGTTACTTTGAGAGGTTTTACTGGGCATTTGAGTCTTTAAGTCTGCATTATACTGTCTGCTATCATTTGCATTATGCAAGCAAATGGCTTTTCCAATTCAACAAGGCTCCAGTTTTCTGGACCTTCCTTTATCCTTTGATTTCTTTTCAGAAACCAACCACTTCTCTTTTAGGTCATCTTATGTAATATCTTGCCAGAACAGAGTCAATAGAACCTAACACATGCTGCTAACATTTTGTTTTTAATCCTCTTCCATTATAAACACCAACTATGTAACCTCACCATCTGTAATTAAGTTAATGTACTGATAGTACCAAATGTTTTGCTGTTAAGTTAAATAGATCTCTAGTCATCCAGGTTGTTTGTGTCTCCTTGCCACCAAGCTGCCTGACCACTAAGGCAATGATACATACTTTTGTTATTTTTAAAGTTTCATGCCACTTCTGGTACCAGTTTTTGTAATAGGTGAAGTTCGGTTTAAAAAGAACACCTTGGTAGCTATGAGTAGAAAAGTGTCTGGAGTGTCCAGAGTGAGAAGAATCATTTAGGAGGATACCGCTCTTATGTAGCTGAAAGTTACCTAGACCCCTACCTATGGATAGTATGGTAAAAAAAAATAAACAAAACAGATTTCTTAATCAATTGTTTTCAGTTATTGCTATCAGTAAAATAGTGAGGTCTTGATCTCATCTGATAACTAAGATAAACAAAAAACTGGATGATGAATCACACTGTTTAGACAGCCTATTATTTCTGTCATCATAACAAACTAAATAGGTTGTTTATGATTGACTCGAATAACAACTGAAAATTTCATGAATCTGCTGCAGTCTTGTCACTTCAGTCAAACAGTATAAAGACAGTCAGTGGAAGTATCTTCCTTGCTTTATTTACCCTGATATAAGGAATTCAGCAGTTAGCATGAGCTCCTCTGGTTAGAAATGTAGACATAAGACCCTGGGGGGCAAAGGCTTGCTCACTTGCTGTTAGAATCCCCCCTCAGGGCCAATTTCAAGCCCAGTGAAATATATGATTTTGAAATTAATAGAAAATATGTATTACCAAACACTCAGGTCAAGGAGACCAATGAAATGCTACTTAATTTTGAGAACAGAAAGTTACAGGATAAATGCATTATGAAAAATGAATGTTTTCAATGACAAGGACTTTTTTCCAGGATCCATAAAGAGCTTAAGAAGGGAACCACTCTTCCATATGGTAAAATATAGGCTCTCGGGGACTGGGACTCCAATTTAGGGCATTCAGTTGCAAATGAGGGATTCATATAGCCAAAGAGAAAAATCACTCCAGATTTGTGTCACATGGCTTTAATTCCAGGCGGTGCTATTTAGAACAAGTTAATCCTACTAAAATAATTTAGGGAACATCATTATTTCTTTAGCACAAAGAAATATGTTCAACTGTGTGTGTTTACTACGTGCTAATTTACTTTAAAATGTTATCTATATAAGTATGTGTGACCAAAAATAAAATAAAGGAAGCAGAAGAGAAAAAAAAAAAGAAATGCCCTCAGCTTCCACAAAAAGGTCTCTAGTTATTGACTCAATTTAGGTTCCCTGGAAAGCAAACTCTGAGGTGGGGAATTGTATGCAAGAAGTTTATTGGTGAGTGTTCTCAGGATTAACACCTCTGGGGATGTGAAGGAAGGAAGATTAAGCAGAAGAAATTATACTTGGTATAATCGAAACAAAGGCCTCAACCCAGCACCTCAGATAATTCTGGAGCTGAAATATCCCTGTAAGTTTGTCTCAAATTGGGGTAAGGGCCTGGACCATTATTACTCCTCCCATAACTCCCGTCCTGCCACCTTCCACACCCTACCTCCAATGCACCCCACCTCCAGTCAGTCATTGGACACAGGCTGTCCAAAAGAAGGAGATGTGATTTTGGGGGAGCTGACTCAGCTGAGAAAAACCAGTCACTAACATTCCCAACAGCTGAGGAAATGAGTGCTTCAGTCCTGGCAGTGGGTAAACTAGAAGGCACATCACAGTGTCCACTCGTTTTCTGTCAGGCAAATATACTACTAATAGCTATATGATTTATTGTGAATGTATGTGTTGGTGGTGGAGGAGTAGAAAGGGGTGGTAATGGAGAGGGAGGTTGATTGAGAAGGATCAGAGCCAGATACATGACTTTTTCCTCCTGTGAAATCAAATAATGTCAGTCTCCTTATAGTTCAGCTTCTTTAACAGCAGATGAATCCATAAAAGTTATTTGATTTAAAAGTATCTAACAAGATTCTCTGAACTTCAAAGCTAGGAGAACCCTTGAAGATCTTCCAGTTAAAAGCTCCAGAGATGTTAAATGCCCAAAGGCAGAAGCTAGACTAGAGCTTTGTATTCATGCTTGAGGGCTAATACATGATGGAAGTCAAGTGGCTGATACTGAAACATCGATTGTCATCCCAATAGCGGTTTTCCCCTTTTTTACTCTAAAATGACTCCTGACTTTGTTCAAGTATTGGAAGGAGGCAGTATGGTGAGGAGGGCTGGCGCTAGGTAAAGCAGTTTATGCACCTAAGGCACAAAACCTAAGGAGACCCTCATTTTCAAGATCATAAAAGGTGCACACAATGTAAGAAGGAACTCAAAGGGTTGTTGCAAGTGCATGGCCCTGAGAGTGAATGCCTCCTTAAATTTTGTACCCTAGACACCTCACATGCTTCACTCTATTTCTGGCTCTGGGATTAGAGGATGGGCCTTCCTCCTTCTGAAGGAAGGAATCCTATTCTCCTTCCACAGAAATTGCTTTAGGACAAAGCATGTAGCCCAGTACTGGTCAGTGAGATGTAAGAGGACATCAGTTGGGGGACTCCCAAGAAAGGTTTTCCTTCCTGATAAAAAGGAGATCCTGAAGGAGAGATTTCACTTTTTGTCTATGGACAGAGGCATAAGAAGACGTGATGCCTTGACCTGTTGCAGTCATCTTGCAGCCATTGGGGGGATAAACCAACTGTGAATACCAGACGGTGCAGGGGAGAGCTTCGTTCCTTGAGGGAGTGCTGCTGAGTGAACCAGCCCTGGAAATGCCTGCCTCAGGACTTCTGGAGAGGTGAGATGATAAATTTCCACTGTTTCAGTCATTTGCAATTGAGTATTCTGTCACTTACTGGCCAAGTTAATCCAACTTCTATAGGTCTTCTGCTAGCCCTTAAACATGGAGCTTTGTCCCACCTCCTCGTAAGGACTTTGATCCCCTTGAGCATGATTCTCTTTCTCAGAACGTCTCCCTAATATTAACAAATACATTTACCTGGAAGGTGTTACAGTTTAGCAGTATCCTAAGTTGATATCCCTGTTCCCCTACTTACTAGCTATGAGACCTTGGGTTAGTGACTTCACTGCTCTGGGCCCTCAGTTTTCTCATTTGTAATATTTGGATTATACTAGGACTTAACCTCAGAGGGTGGTTGTGAGGCATATGAGAATATATGTAAGTGCTTAATTAACACAGTGCCTAGTAAATAGTAAGAATTCATAGATGGTATGGATTATTAGCCTTTAATAGCTATTAATCCCCTCTCTGGGACATTTACTTATTAGAGATATACAGAGGACCTTTGTTATCTTTTGGCCACAGGCGTTCATTTATTTTATCAGGAAATAGTCTTTTGAGACTCTACCCTTCCCCCATTTATTTGGCTATTTGGTTCAGGTGACACCCCACCCCACAATTCAGTTGGCAGAGCATGTGACCCAGGACTAAACCATCAACCATATTCCATTTGATCCATATGACCATGGCCATGGTGATTATTCAGATTTGGGCCCATAGTGAAATAAAAACCAGTGAGATATAATGTCTGGGACATTTTAGAAATATACTCTTTCTAGTTGGTCTTGAACCTAAGAAGATGAAGAATTAGGAGCTGTTGCCACCATCTTGCTAACATGTTGCTCCAGAGACTGAAACTAATAAAGCAGAAGGCAGAACCAAAATACCTGTTCCTGATGATATCATTTTAACCTTGAATCTAGCCATACTCTGAGCCTTTCCTACCTCTGGACTCTGCAGGTATGTGAACCAATGAATTCTGCTTTTATTTAACCCAGTTTGGGTTAGTTTTATTTCATCTATGACAAAAGGTATCCAAACTCATACCAAAAAAAAGCTTTGTAACACGATGTATCTTGTAACTTCTGAGAGGATTGTGTTAGAAAGACCATCTTGCATATGTGTAATAGGTATCCTACCCTCTACTTTCTGTTCCCTCCTCCCTGCAGTGGCCAGTACACACTTGTACTAAGAAGCACTGTAGAAATTGTAAGGACTAATCAGTCTTCCTTGAGGAACTTCATCAAGTTTCTGCACCTGTGACTTCCTTGGCTTCGTTTGTAGCATGTGTATAACCAGCTTCATAGAGATGTTACCTGGATTAAATGAGCTCAGATATGTCAAGTACTTCTTATACTCTTGTTATCTTTACTACTGTATCTCAGGATGCTCAAAGACTTTCCAGGCCAAGCAGCACAGATTTTCTCCCTTGGAACAACCCCATTTCAAGGGACCAGGTCCTCATTTATTTGAGGCTCTTGCTGTTGAGCACACCTGGCAGGAGTGGGAACATAGTGTCTCTTCCAGGCAGCTCTTCCAGAGCATAAAGAGCCAAGGAGCAGGGGCACCAGCATGGGTAAATAAAGAGGAGCCTGGTTTTAACGTGGGAAAGTAGGGAGAAGGTCTGGTGGAGACATAGGGAGAGGAGGCAGTGGGTTGTCAGGGGAAATTGAGAGTGTGTGGAATGGCAGAGGGAAGTAAGCAAGGCATCCAGCCTAAGAGGCAGAAGGTCAGGAGGACTGGAATGTGAAAGGAAGGAGGAATATAAAGTGTCTGAAGGAGAGAGGGAGCACGGAGTGGAGGGTACCCACTCCCTCAGCCCATTATAGCAATGCAGTGATTCCATGCGATCACCACTGACTTGACTTGAGGCTGGCAGAAGAGAGAAGGGACTGACTGCCAGAGGGTACAGAACTGGGCCTGACAAGCAGTTCATATAAGCTCTTTTAATATCATGATCTGGTACTAGTTCATTTCTGTAACATTTTTCTGTTGATTACACACTTTTACCTCCATTGGATCACTGAATCCTTACCACATCCCTGTGAAGGATGCAGGGCAGGGATTAAGATCTCCATTTTGTAAGTAAGGGAATAGAGGTTAAGCACCTTTCCCAGGGTCACCTAGGTATGCAGTGCTTTCAGTTGTAGTTCATCAACCCTTCAGGTTTGTGGCACTGCCCTACATAAACATTGCCTTAGTTTCTGCTATTTCATAAATGGTGTACATCAGTGTCACTCTCTCTGCGGTGCATCCTCTTTCCTGTGGCCCAAGCTGTCTTTCTAATCATGCCATTCCTCTACTCAGAAACATCAGTGGGTTTCCCACTGTTTACAGAGTAAAGTTTAAGCTGCAACACAGCTCTCAAGGTGTTTGCCTTTCGCAGCCTATCGACCTTTCCAAGTTATTTCTCACAGACCTTGAAAGCTGGGTTGCCCCAACTCGCCACCACTCTTGTGCTCCAGCCATGAAGGAGTATTAGCCAGTTCTCGAATACACCATGCCCTTTGGAAAGTCTGTACCTTGGATATACTTTTCTTATTGTCAGAAGCGTTACTCATCCTCCTTGCCTGGCAAAAAAAAAAAAAATCCTACTTACCCAGGAGCGTCTTCAAAGTTTGCCTCAATTGGAAACTTCCAAAATGTCACAGGCTGGTCACACAGGGTCGTCTTGAAGAAGCCCATGTCAAAGAGACTCCAGTACCTAAGGTTTGTAAAACCAAGCAGCTTCTCCATTGAAAGCAATGAAGAAATATGACTCCCCCCACACACACCTATACCACCAGACAAATTATCTGGGGGGAAATCTGCAAAAGTGGTGTGTCTGGATAGAGGACATGTATTGCGGACCAGGTCCCCAATACACCTTAAGAGTCCTTTTCTCAGGAATTACTGAAAGAGGAAAGAACCCAGAAGGACAGAAGTTTGGTGTTTCCTTCAAGGCTGTGAAGTGGAAGGTTGATATGATCTAAGAGACCAAAAAAATAGGTCTAGGAAAACAAGAAGGAGAAGAATGGCATTGCAATCTGATAGCCAGTAATATAATTTTACCTAGTAACTTTGGCAGCAATAAATGCAATGCACTAGGAGCTTTAATATGAAGACTGGCATGCTAGGCAGAAAGCCAGCTCCTCCCTGCCTTATTTGCCCTGCCAAGAGAGTTGACGACTTAGGTGAGCTGCTACCCAAGATGGCAGAAGGAGGAAAGCAGTCAGGCCATCTCACTAAGAATGGCAGTCACAGGACCTGGTCCAACTGGGAGAAGATTTGTACCTAAACTAGTCTAGCTCTAAGCAGGACCCGAATCCCAGGTGAAGGGGCGCCAGGGAGACCATGCCAGACATCAAGTCTGAAGTATAGTCAAAAGAGAGAGTGACAGCAAAAGAAGTTTGGAAATCCTGTGGATTAAAGGAGAGCAGAGTAGTTCAGAACCAAGGCTGTGGACAGCGAGGGAGTGCTGCGTTCCGTTTTTTATATTGCCTAGCGTAGTTATGAAGACCGTGACCAAACATCCCCGTGTGTCATTTACCAGTTTGGATTATGCGGCTTTTTGTCAGGAAATGACCCTTGGCCCCAAGACAAAGGGTCTGAAATTTCATTGCTTTGACAGTTCTTCCATTTGAAGGATGTCAGTCTTCCAGTTACTGTTGGGTCAAACTGAACATGATTTTGACCAATTTGTAGTTTAATTCAGAGATCACTGGTAGTTACTTTGAACTCAGAGGATCCTATCTGGTGGGCTGCACTAGTCTTTGTGGTTGGTCAGTCAGAAGGCAGAAGCATCTACAATGCTAGGCCACATAGCAATGTTCACTTTAATGTAATCAGTGAAACTGATAACAGGAGATTAGAGTTTCATTACAATGTTTTTCAGAATAACTGACAATCCACAGGAGCTTTACACTTGTTTCATAACATGCAGACTTTGTCAGAAGAAGCAGGTGGCATGCAGTTTAATACAAGCACGTTCCTTCTTAGCAAACACTTTCCCCTCTGCTGGGAGTAATTCAGAGTTCAATTTAGCCTGACCATACCTGACCCAAGCTGGCAAGATGGTTTTTGATCAGAACATTTTTTTCTGCCCCCAGCACATGAGAAATAGGAGTTACATGCATTTTACTCTGCAGTCTTAAGTTATCTTTCTCTGCCTTTTTTTTTTTTTTTACCAGTGTTCCCACTGCTTTGTTCAGGTCTCAGAAAATCACAATGTAGCAAGTTAAGAAAAATAAGAAGCCTTCAAATACATCATAAAATATAAGGATCTGCAGTACCGTCAGGATGATATTAACACATTTAAAATGACTTGTTTATCTCTGCTTTTACATTGAGGACTAGATCAGCTGCATTTAAAACTTTTTTGTTTCTTTTTTGTGCTATTTTTGAATTTTCTTATTCTTTTTCCACTTAGAGAAATTCACAAGAGTTGAAGCATCAATCTTATTTTCTGTCATTTTTGTGTCATCTTCAGAAAGAATGCTTCTCTCTACAGCCTGATGGTCTGAGGGGCTTGCTCTGGGAGTCTTTGCATTGGGAGATTTTACATTTCAGTGTTTACCCATGGTCTTGACAGCGGAAGCTCTCCCTCTTCCTATTACTCACAGATTTCTGCCATCCAGAACAATCCTTTAAAGGGGGCATGGCATAATTGAACCTTTCTGAATCTTAGTTTTTTTACCTGAAAATAAGAAGTTTAGTTGGAAAATCTCCAAGTTCCTGGGTCAGAGATACCAGTTCTGATCTCTTTTAGCCAGATAGCAGCTTGCACTCCCTTTATGCATAACTGCTATTTACTTGAAGAAGTAATGGATCTGTATTACTTACTCACTGTATTTGTCAGAGTGTTATGGCAGGTTTCTTCCGAAAACACCTGGACCCCTTTGAAAAGTTCTGGCTCTAGACTTGGATATGTGTGCACCAACTGGCACAGCTGCCCTCTGTAGCCACTCCAGGGAAACACGTTTTCTCCTCGGTGATTGTTCTCTGTCCCTTCGTGTTTTCACAAGCTGCATTTTGCTTCTTACTTTGGCTTTTACTGAGCTGACTCCTTGCATCTATCGCTGTGTCTATGTTTTCTTCCGTGGGGATTTGCCTGGCTTCCGCTTTGGGTTGTTTTCCCCTTTGATGGCCAGTGCCTTGGAGGGGGAGGGGCTTTGTTGCTATTAAGAGCTGGGAGGGAAAAGTAGGCGAGTTGCTGAGTGATAACAGCTGCTGACTGTTGTTACTCCCAGGACAGTTTGTCTTTAATATTCTCCATTTATGACCAGTTCGTGAGGTTGGCTCAGGTACTGGGAAGTGGCCTGGGAGGCACTACCAGTTTCTCTTTATCTCTTTTATGTGGTTTTTAAGTCATTTTCTTGCTTTCTGTTTATACGACCATGGATTTCTATGTCCAGTACTCTACTGTACTGCATGTTCCACCAAGAAATATTTTCCATTTACATTTTGTTTCCACTTTCAACCATTCTGTGAGCTTCTCCTAGAGCCCTGGATTCGAGACCTGACTTTCTTTCTCTTGGTATTAGGCAAGTTTTTTTACCTCTGTGAGCCTGTTTCTCTCCGTGTAAAATGTAGATGATGCCTTTGTTGCATTGCTAATGTGAGGACTCAATGAGATGATACCTGTGAAAATGCCTAGCACTGCGCCTGACGGTGGGCTCAGTACATGTACATTTCTTCTCTCCCCTTCCCTTCTCCCCCTTTTTCCCTTCCTTCTTTTGTGCTACATAAATAAGCACAGTGGGCTATTTTCACAGTTCCACGAAACATGTCTCTCTGTTGGGTTAGGAAACTTTGCTTCCACAGGTTTTTCCAGCATATTTAGAAAGGTTTCTAAAGTCACCCAAGTAAAACTAGATTCCATTCCCAGAATTCACTTTGTGTTGCTGCTCGCTCTGGATACCCATGGGTCGTACTGTATTACTTGGTTCTCAGTGGCTTCCCTAAACATGATAAATTTCCATGAAATATTTACCTCCAATTCTTCTCAGATACTTTTAAGTCCTTTTCTCTACCCCTTGTATCCTGAAGTAAACAGTCATTGTTTCTCCTTCCTCTCACGCTTCCTCAAGCAAACACCATCTGTTTCAGTGCTTACCCTACCACTCCAAATTTGGACTTCAGCACCTGGGCCATTCATCAACTTTGGTTCACAGTGTTGCAAAGATGTTGCAGACTCGTTTATTCATTTCTCTAGTCCCATTTCTTCCAGAGTCAGCTTTGGCTTCTGAGGAATCCCCTTTGCCTTCATCAGCTAGCCTTCCAAATTCTTGGCTCCAGTCTTCACTCACTGGCTAAACTTTGCAGCCATAACCACTTCTGCCAGGCATGTAGAATTGTCTACATGTCTTGCTATCCTTGTGCATTCATGGTGTCTCTTTCTACCTAGGAAAAGCCAAACCTTATGCACTGCTCTGTGCTCTAATATGAGAAGTGCAACGCTGTTATTTTCTAGTTATCTCACCCATTGCTAGTTCAAGAGGCTGTGTGCTTCTAAAGACACGCTGCGAAAATGATTCCAGCCCTATGTCTATGTCACCTGCTCTTTTTTGGTGTTTTGTTTTCCATGCAGTTATGGAAAATTTTACCTTATGAGAGAAAGTTACCCCATACATAGAAGATAACATACCCAGGCACCTACTGGGCAGGTCTGATAGGAACGCTGACACTCAGAGCCAGAAATTCCCTTTGAAATTTTCCAAGCTTGATCCTCTCTCTAAAGAACAATTTCATTTTTGATAAGTAGCTGTTTGACCTCTAGAGATTTTGAAGTCATTATCTTCTGAGGATACTTTCAGCCTATTCTAACTGGTGTAGAGCTTATTTGGCTATTGAGGGAAAATTGACTTTATTATCATTTTCAAGTGACCTAGGGTTCTTGTTTGCCTCTCTTGAACCACACAGTTCTCTTCTGCGTGGTAGTCCTTCAAATAATTAAAAACATTAATATCATCCCTGCTAGTTAATTTTTTCCGAACAACCTCAGTTCTTCCATTGCCAAAGCTTCCAGACTCTTTACTATCTTGACCATTCACCTCTGGATGTAATCTAGCAAGTGAACATTATCTCAAAATGTGGAATTAACACTAAATCAGAACATTAGGGTAAAGCCTGGTCCTCAGAATAGGGACTACGTTCTGTTATAGTGTGTTTCTTCTGATGTAATGGGAAATCATAATCACTACTCAGCAACTTCGTCACACTGTGGATTCATGCTGAGCTTGCAGAGAATCATAAACCCATTTTTAAAAGTTATTGGTTAGTCAGAGCTCTTTGATCCAGTACTTAGGCAGTGTTTTTGCTTGTTTTATTTCATTTTGGTTCAGATCCTGGGTTCACATTTACCTACATTAGCTTCCACCTTGCTAAATTTACTCTTCTGTCATCAGCCCATTGAGATAATTTTGGATATTGTCCCTATCATCTGCTTTTATGTGAATTTAAAAAGAGTAACCTTTAAGACTGGTTTTCATTTTGTGAAACAAACATCATTTTTAAATTTTTAAATTTACATCATTACTATATTCTGCTCACAGTTTGTTGCCATCTGTCATACTTTATTTAACTTGAGAAAGTTGTTTAAAGACTGCCTACAGTCCAGTGGGGATCTGACTCTCTTTTGAAAGCCCAGTGATTGTGTCTGAAAGTAAAGTCAGTTCTCCACTTATAAACAACATGCCACTATAGCCAAAACATACAAAAGGAGAGGGGGGAGGTAATATTCATAAAGTCAGAATCACTTTCTTTTCACAAAGCAGATAAACATGTCACCCAAACAGCTGATGTGCAAAGGAAGGATTTCAGATTTGGTTGCCAGACCTGATTAGTTTGAATCCCAGCTTCCTCGCTTGGGTGGCTCACACTGAGCCTTTTGATTATCTTCTCTGTGTTACCTCATCTAAAGCATATAGCCTTACAGGGATTGTGGAGGGGATTATGTGAGATAATATGTGGAAAAGTCTGGCTCCAAAATACCTAGCATATAGTTGGTACTCATTGTATACTGTAGTAAAATGAACAGACTCTGTCTTTTCAAATTCATGATTTCTTCATCACTTCCATCAAGTCTTGAGATTCTTCTCTCTGTTGTTGATATTTAAATTCCATAACCACATTGCAGTTTTTTCTTAAACATGATGATTAACACGTTCCCTGACAGCTTCTCTCATTTACCCCCAATGTCCTGGACTGTACATTCAGTTCCATTTGAATTAAATAGAACAGTACTCAACAAGACCAGATGCTGGTGTAGAGTGCATTTCCAACCTACAGAGTTCTAGCATATGGAAAGCCTATGTGAAACTGAAGGCTGATCTGATCTGAAGGAAAGGCTGTTTGTTACAGAGAATCCTGGTGGGCTTTGGCTTGAGAATCTCCTAATCCATTTCCTGTCTCACCAGCACACTTTAGAAAGGTGCCTTTGGAAAGGAAGTGAGCAGAGGGTTTGCTCAGGTCAATGTCATTTGAAAAATGTCTTGTTTCCATCCCTTGTGACTCACTTGTGTGTTCATCTGCTTTCAGCTGGTAGTGGCTGCTGTAAACCTGGGCAATTACCCATCAAGATCACAGCATTGTGACCTCGTCTTGACCTCCCAGTTGAGTGTACAGCCATCAAGCTGTGTGACCTCTGTACTTCTTAACCATAGCACTTCAACAGAAAATCAATGTAGCATGTGGGTAAGCCTTAGGCCCTGGGATCAAACAAAGTGATCTAGATTTAAATTAGATTGTCTTACCTCTGAGCCTCCCTTTCTTAAATGTGGATTATCTTACCTCTGAGCCTCCATTTGTTCATCTGTAAAATGGGGGTCATCATTGTGCCCACTTTTAAAGGTTACTGTGATAAAGTGATAATACAATATCTGTTACAGAATACATACTCTATAAATGTTGGCTGTTATCACTGTTGTTATTTTGCATAATTATCTTGTCTTCTGCACCTTAGAGTTTTACTCCTCAAATAAAATACATGAGCCACATTGGGAGATTGGTTAGTATGTTCTTCAGTTATCTTTTTTTAAAATTACTAATTCTTGCTCACCCTCTGAGAAAATGAGGTCCAAAAGTAAATTAATGAATGTATTTGATTAAGAAAGACTTAAATTGGCAGCAGTGTGTGGACAGGACTGGAGAAAGGGTGAAGACAGGGAGAACTATTAGGACACTCTGGTTTTTATGTTGAAAGAGGCAGTGGGGGTGGAAAGAGAGGTGAGAATGAATACAAGAGTTGCTGGGCAGGTAGGACTGGGATAACTGATGAAACTGGGAAGGATCCAGAATGAATGCAAGTTTGAGCTCCAGTTATGGGGAAGGTGAACATTCCATTAAGATATATGGTAAGCACTAGAAAAGGAGCAGTTTCACAGTTGATGCATTTTATATATTGACATTGATGACCAGTGCATATACACTACTTAAAGCCTGGGGCTGAGCTGAGGCTGAGTGCAAAGATGTTGTCTAGGAGAAGTGTGAAGAAAGGAATGCAGAGAACCTAGAGCTAAGGACACAGATCTGGGTTGAGATAGTACATTTACCAAAGAAGTGAGACTTCAGTGAATTCTGTGTAATGGTATCTAAGAGACACTTACACAAAAGGAAGAAGTCAGATAATTGTGGAGATATCAAGGGATTTGTGGACCAGGAAAGGAAAAGGTGGTTAGACTCAGTTACTCTGACGTCATTGGTGATGGACAGGGAGAGGAGAAACTGGCGGTTGTAAAACTGTGCAGTGAGTGTTAAGTGTGCACATTTTGCAGTCAGGGAGAAATGGGCTCAGAATCTGGTTCTACGACTTAGGAGGGTGCCAGTACCTTTTTAGCCTTAACTGCCACATCTGTGAGAAGTGGATGATAAAATAGTATGGTGTAGACTGAAGGAGATAGCAAACAAAGCACGTAGAAAGGTCCTTGGTTTTCTGTAGACTCTGTAAATTGTTGGCATTATTTTTCTTGAAGAGATGAGGTGTATATTTGGCTCAGCTGGCTTTCAGATGTCATGCTGCAAATAGACATTGGTGATCCAGGAAAAGATCATTTGTGGCATGGGGCATGGGCGTCCCCTTCTACACCAGGTGCATGTGATAGAGTGAGAAAGAATCCAAGTAAGGGACACTGAGAAACACGTACCTGCAGGGTAAGATTCTGTCTGACCCAGGCCAGTCACTTCTCCTTTTGGTGACTGAAAAACTTCAAATATCAGACCAAAATGATAAATTCTCCTTGTTCAGGCTGTTCAAGTGAATTTTCTCTATTGGGGTTATTACAGAGAGAGATTACAAATTTTTAATAAAATGTTTATAATTCACATTCATTTCAGTTCCACTCTTCCCTCTAGAATAAACGTTCCACTAGTGAAAAAAAGATTCAGAAAATGAGATGTAACTTTTGAGAAAGTTATTAAGTTTTGACTTGGTATTTGATTGTTGATGCAGTAAACCATTAAAACCAAGGTAACATGCTGTATCTTACTCAGGAAATATATCAGCAGTAATATGTTTACAATTTATAAAAAAAATTTAAACACATTGCCTCATTTGTTCATCACAGCAAGTCCTTAAGATAGTTCCATAATAAGCCTTTCATGAGCCAGATCACATGCCTTGCAGTGTTCCCAGTGGTTTGCATATATCAATCTACTTAATCCTCACAACAGTGCTATGAGATGTAGGTACTATTACTGTATTTGCTTCACCACCAAGAAGCTAAGGCATAGAGACTTCAGGCATCTTGCTTAATGTCACTCAGTTAATGAGTGGTGGAGTGAAAATTTGGGCCCTGGCCACTTGGCTTTAAAGTCTATGCTGCACCATTGTGCTATATGGCCTTCCTGAAGTAATGACACTATATCTTCATAAGATTGCTGTCAGAGTGAATGACAGAATGGCACTGGGGACAGTGTCTGCCTCATGAACATCCACTTGGCATTTCGTGCCATTACTTGTAAAAGCAGGTAGGATCTCCTTTTTGCAGATTCAAGAAATTGAGGCTTGGAGAGGTTCATGCCTTGTTTGAGTGGCCAACATTATCATTAAAAAAAAATATTTATGGAGTTTAGCATATGCTAACTGCAGATGGTAAAAACCATGCAAAGATGCATAAGGAAAATATAATAATCTCCTAACCCACCCTACTTCCATTCCTACTCACCTGAAGTGAGCAGTTTTAATACCAGGCACATATCTTTCCATACACTTCTTGTTCAAGCAAAATACTGACACATAAGTGAATGTGCAGACATCTGCAGGGCTGAAAGGAGGTTTGATGTCATTGGCTGTAACAGCAAAGAGACCATTATATGTGGATTCCTCTTCAACTTCCTGGTCTAGTTTAATAGTAGGTCATGAAAAAAGTTTTAGGTCAATAGATGATTGTGGTTACATATTTTGAAATGTAATTATTTAATTCATTTTGAATGCATTTGGGGTCTGTGTGAAGAGAGGCTCCCGCATGCTCTTGTTCCCAAAATACCTCTATTACTCACCTTAATTATTCCTGCTTCATTGCCTAAGCTCTGGGCCAATATCACAATGAGTTAATGAAAATTGAATATAATTCCATTTGGAACTCTTAAAATGTATTCCTTCATTATTCATCTTTTTTACCTTAGCTACTTGTCTTGCAGAAGGATTTAACATCTCCTTGTCATATTCCTCAGAGAGGTACCTTTGTGATTTCTGAACACATTACCTTGAAACTAATTAATTTAAGAGCAATCAACATCTTTCCAGTTTTTGTTTTCCCATTTAAGAAAATTCCTGAAATAAAGATACACTTAAGTCTTTTCTGACATTTTACAGTAAATTTTAGATTGTTAAAATACCATTCCTGAACAAATATCATTGAAGAGCTTATTTTAGGCATTTTATATTTTATTACTGTCAGAAATAATCTTTTTTCCACACTATATTTTCTGAAGGATTTTTTCTGGTCTATAAATAAAATAACTGATTTTCTACATCAATTTTATATTTATTACACTTAACAAATACTTATTTAACATTTTCTTTGTGCCAGACATGTTCTGGGTTTTTGTAAATATTAAACTTTTTTCTGTTCACTGCTGTATCTTCAGGGACTAAGACGGATAATGCCATCTATACTTCTGATGTAGTGCAACATTAGAACACACTGTAATCGTTAGTACTAGACATTGTCAGGTAGAACAAGCAGCCCCTTGCTTTGGGGACCTTTCCTCCTTGAACACTGACCTGGGTTATTGAGCTCTGCTGTGGCATCTGGACCTTAAGGTACACAGTTTGATATGATTTAGTTGCTATCTGGCCCAGGTTTGCCTTGGTGGCTGTCTGGCAGCCCAACTCCTAGGAACACCATGGTAGATGGTTTGGCAATGTAACCACAGGGTTTAAACCAGCTAGTTACCAGGTTTATTCATAGCACTCATCCCGACACTTCTGGAGTTTCCAAATAGGAAGTCTAGATACCATCATTGAATGTGTTTTGTGAGACACGGCATTAAAGTGGAAACCGCTGTCAACTGTGTGTGCTGACTCGCGGCTTCCTCACTTGATCCTTGCTATAATTCACGGGACTAGAAGTAACCGTTGCATCTACATCAAGGGATGACCCCCACCATGACAATTAACTGAGGAAGTCCAGGTATGATCAATCACCTGGCATTGGAGTGATATTTTTAATTGAAAAAGTCGTTACTTTTATGAGAAACAAAAAATGCTTCTCAAGGTAGTGGCCACATGTCATCGTATAGATGTCGGTTTCATACAGTGTACTTCTCCCTTCAGGTATACTCCAGTGGGAAGAGGAATACCTCCTTGGCTCTAGGGAGTAGAATCATTTGATGGACTATGTAAGCTGGGGTTCTTGTACGCAAACCATGCATCTCCTCCCCAAAGTGTCATATTCAGAAAGCCAAAGATCACAGATACATTTGGGATCCCATACTAGACACAGAGCCAGGATGATACATCACTCCTTGATGATTACGAGGCAGAAGTTCCTGGACAATATTGCGATCCTCCAGGAAGCAGGGATCACTCTACCCACTCACCTCCACCTCATCGAGGTTTGTTGCAACTTTTGCTTAAAACACTCCTGTCAAAATTTTAATGGTTTAGCGGTTCTAAAAGTTTAAAAATCATCAGATTGTATCATTTGGTTGTATGGGGTTGGAAACTTTTCCCTTCCTTCTAGGCTCTTTGGCTGGTCTGATAATTAAGTTGACATAAGATAGATTAACAGGAGAAAAACAAATTTAATTTTGAACATAGGGGACCCCCATAAAATATGATTCAGTGACCAGAGTAGGCAGCTTTTATACCTTTTAGACAAAGAAAGAATAAATTAGAGTAGGCAGCTTTTATACCTTTTAGACAAAGAAAGAATAAATTTGTGAGGAATCCACAAGACAAAAGTTTGGGCTTGGGGTAGTAAATTAGCGAGGAAGTAACAAGCTTTGTACAGCCTTCTTGGTCCTAAATTCTCTGTTTCGATGATACAGCCTTCTTGGCCTGAAATGCCCTACTTCTGGCCAAAAGGATGCCTTCTACCCTCTGAATACAGGGAAGATACCTTTCACACGGGAGGTTTATTTCTTGCTTTCAAGTAGACAAAGGAGGGTCAGAGTGTCCTTGCACTGGCTTGCTTCTGGAGTAACTGTAATTCAAAATAATCAGTATACCAAGGTGGCATTCTTTGGGGTGGCATATTCTGCTCCCGTTCAGTTGCATGGCATATAGTGGCCCTTTGCACACTTTATCACTGTGTCTTTCTATTTCTCCAGCATTTCTTTCATTAATGTGGTTCCACCAACCTGTCAGTGCTTTGAACCCATCCTCCCCACCCTGGGCCAATTATTCCAACTTTAAAATGCCCGCGAGTGCCTGGTGTGGGAAACAGCCTTCATTAGTCTCACCCCTGGAGATTTTATCAGGATATGTATGTAGCCATGTATGTTTCTGGATGAACTGAACACCAGAAGTTTGTCAAATCTGAGGAAATTTGTGCATGAGGTTTTTTTTTTCAGTGCAGTTACTGTAAAATGTACACTGAATTTAGGGGGAAAAAACTCATTGCAAATATCAGACGTTCCCTTTCAGTAACTGTTGGTTCCAAACCTCTGGAGATCATCCTCTGGGTGAAATCTGAAACTGGCCCTTGTACCAGTTTGTACCAAAAAGAGGCTGCCCACTTCAGACTGGTCGGTGGCAGGTTTAATAAGCCAGGGAACTACATACAAGGCTTGTCTTGGGGGGCCGCCAGATGGCAGACCTGCCTGCCCCTGCCCAGCAGAACACTGAAAGTTTGTACAGAGGCCTTAATGGGGTTCAGTCCTGTATTCAGTCCAGATGGTCTCAGTAACACCTTCCTCTCTCAAAGCTGCTCCCTTGAAAACAGCTCCCACTGTGGGAACGGTGGGCAGAGTGTACACTCCAAGGGCAGGGGAAGGGCAGGGCGCCTCAGAATGCGCGGGGCCAGCTCTCCAGCCAGCAGTCAGATCCTCTCAGTGACCTCCTCCCACAGTAACAGGAGTAGAAATCTGTTCGTTCAGGTCTCCTTTCTTGTGACTTAGAAATGTCTGTGGTTTTTCCTTACAAGTTTAGAACGATTCTTGATGTGATTATTCCTGTGAATTTGGCTTTTTTCCTTTCATGGATGACTTTACATATATATATGTAACTATATATAATTTACATATATAATGTACACATGTGTAAATTGTGTGTATTATTATATATTATTACATACTAATATATATTATATGTAAGTTGCTTCTACCTACTTGATTCTGCTGTCTTAGTTTTTATAGTTTTCAGTTTATTATCCTGGGATTTCTAAGTAGATAATATCCTTTAGGAGTTTGCATGGCACTATTACAATCAAGTGAATACTGTGCACTTAATAATAGAAAAGACTTCAGGAACGCCACCGCATCCTCTCATACATGACCACATAGGACAAGTCAGTACGAGACGTGGCCACCCAGGAGAAGTCAGGCAGCATCTCTGATTTGGGTGCTCCCTCCCCAAAGGCAACCCCAAGTGCCCCGGGGGAAGCATTTGGTCACAGTGAACACCAGCTCTACCTACAGAGACTCAGACCACAGGTTTTAGACTCTCACAGGCCAGAAGTGAGTGACTTTCCACAGCAAAGCAGTAGGGTTGGAATCCTGTCTTGGTAATGTTGATTTTCAGTTGAACCAAGTTTCAAGTAGGTTCACCTCTGAGTTGGGAGACCGCTCCTCCCGGGAGGGGGTGTCACGATGGCATCTGCTGCCTGGGCTGTGGTGCACATTCCAGGGCAGAATCCTCAGAAAGTCAGGACCCAGTTCTTGACATGGAGAAAGCACTCAGTAAACCCTCACTGGCACTGCCTGTCCCTGTCTCTGTAGCAGACACCATTTTCTCCCTGAATATGTGAAAAGTTAAAGTTGGAGATGTTACGGATAGGAAATAAAAGACATTCATTTTCCTGCAATTTTAGAATTAAATTGTTTTGCTTAGAGGAGTTACGTGGGTTCAGAACCTAGAGAAAGAGTGCGGAGATGGAAGAAGTGGTCGAGGATCTCCGGAGCCTCAGCTCCCCTCAGCCCACGCTGAAGGCAGCGGCTGTGAAAGCAGGTCAGATAAGCAGACAGAGTCACTTACATACGTGCATAGGTGCGCCCACCCCCCTAACACCCTCTCCAAATCTGCCCGCCCGAGCGAGCGCTGACCGCGCTTCCACTCAGACCCTGCCTATAGGCCTCGACTGTCTAGAGCAGAGCACAGGTCATCTTAAAGAATTATTTTGATTTAGAATCAGGGATAGTGCTATGTGCTTTAATGTTTCTAATTTGTTCTTACTTAAAATACGCCATCAAAGCCCTTCCAGATCAATAGCTGTATCTTGTATTACATTTTAAAATTCAACGTTCTAACCTGTATAAATGTTTTGAGTGTAAATCGGAAAGTGCTGATTTAATAGTTTAATTTTTTCCACGACTGTATAATTTTCTCAACAGTGTTTACTCTTAATACTGTTTTTCAGTTCTGTCAACACTTGATCCAAAACCATACGGTTTTAATGTGGTAGTTACATAAGTCCATTTCTCATTGCTCTTTACTTTCATTTTGTGAATGAATTCCCCAAAGTTGACAACAGGTGACTAAGTTTGAATTTATTTCAAACCAAATAGAATGTAGTTCCATCTCCAGTGCTTAAAAGCCTCCCGTGGCTGGTGGCTGCCATCTTGGGCAGCGCAGAGGTAGAACGTCTCTAAGGCAAAGCAAGTAAAAGCCAGCGTCTTCCAGGCACGATCCTGCCATCCGGAAATGGGGAGACACCCAGTGATTCAAGGCTTCGCTAAATCCCTCAGCAACGCTGTACAGCTTTATTTATATAGCGTCTCCGTACTTTGTTGTTGTTCAAAGAGCACGTGTTACCTGATTTTCAGGTGGGAGAATCTGAGATCCAGAGAAGTTGAGGGACTGGAGAAGAACACACAAGTGCCTCCACGTTTATTTTGCTGTGCATTTTCACTGATGTTTTACTTACCTAAGTGTCACTTGCTCATCCTAACGGCCGAAATGCTGCAAAGATGCAGGAGCAGAAGTGCGGGGGTCTCCCTGACCCCAGGGGTCCTCCAGAGCCGCCCCCTCCACCCCGTGGGAGGTGCTGCTCCGGCCGGGCCTTGCCCGCTGGGCAGCTCGGGCTGTCCTGCCCACAGCGGCTGGGAACCTGGGAGCGGGGACCGACGGGGAGGCCTGATTCCGCCCCCACCCGGGTCCTGGTCTGCACACTGCGCTACAACTTGCTGTGATCGCAGAGGACCCCGTGCAGGACGTTTCTGTGCTTCATGGTGTGAAGTCCGACTCCTGATCCTGTGCTGAATCTTTTCAGACTTCTCAGAAAACGTTTGTTTTTGAGAATTTTGGTGAGATGTGGGGCTTAACTTGCCCCTCCCCCGGGAGCCTCACCCGCAATATCCGATATGTATGCCTGGTGTCTGCGCGCTGATTCTGATCCGCCGTCTGTCAGCGCCCACACCTCCCTGACGGCGGTTTAAACACCGTCACTTACAGACAGCACAGGCCACTGCGGCAAGTGGCCCTCTTTCCTCTGCTCTTGGGGGCCGTTTCATGAATTCTCTCACCCATGACTGCTGCAGGTGGGGTGTAGTAGTATTTGGCGCAGTAATTGTTTGCAAGGTCCCGCCTCCAACAGGAGAATTCCAGTGCAGAGCCGTGGACACGGCCGCCTGGACCCAAGCCAGGCCGGCCACCTGCCTTCCCTCTTCAAGCCCTCGAGCACGTTCCAGGGTGTCTTCGTGCTTGTCCTGGACAAGCCCGGGCTGCTCTCTGACTGGGGTTTTACAGCCTTGCTTCCTGTCGTGAAGGGCTGCCTTCCACACTCTGATGCTGAGTCCTCTCCTGCCGGCCCACCGTGCTGGACCATCTTCTGAGTTCTCAGGGTTTCACCTGATGTTCTTGAGCTTTTAGGGAGGTGATTTTATCCTTTCTGTGGGATGCATCATGGGACTTCAACCTGGAGAAAAGTTGTTCCTTCACAAACAAGAGGGGCTGGACGTGGCCACGCCAGTAAGTCAGGCAGCAGCTGTGCTGGTGGTCCCCCTGCCCCCAGCACTGCCCCCGCTCTGGACCTGGGTTCGCAGCCCCGCAGTTGACAAGACAGGGACCTCCTTTCCCCAGGGGATCGGCACTGGGAGGGGCCCTGCCGCAGGTTCCCCGGGTCCTCGGGGGAGCAGCTTGAGACCCCAGTGCACTAGGGACCTGTTGGTAAAAGGAACTGTCTTTAAACCCTAGGGGTGAAACAGCCTGTAAGGGGCTTATCTCTGATGCTCACAGCCTGGCTGGGAGGTTCTCAGTAAGAAAACGTGGAAGTAAAGTGTTTACTTAGACCCAGAAACAACACTATAATCTTCTGTCATTTTTTTATGCCAGTTTCCAGTTCACAGAACCATTTTCACATCTGATGGCTCACTCTGTCCTCACAATGAAAATTAAAGTTAGAGGTAATAATAGACTAGTTACATGTGTGACGTTTACTCAACGCCGGTGTACACAGTACGCAGATGTACACAGTAAGCAGCGTGAGATCATGCTCGTTGGAGCACTTAGTGCAAAGTCTGATAGTGCAGCAGACGTTGAATGATGCCTGATACTATGGTTATTTCTCTGTGTCCCCTCCAGACCCCTCTCCTCCTCTCCTAACTCCTCCTCCTCCCTCTTCCTCCATCCTCTCTCCTCTCCTCTCCTTTCTCTCTTCTCTAACCTCCCTTCCCTTCCCCGCCCCTCTCTCCCCTCTCCTCCTTTCCTCCCCCTCTTTCTCTTTTCCTTTCCTTCCTCACCTCTTCTCTTCCCTCCCCTTACCTCCTCTCCAGTCTCTTCTCCAGTTCCCTCCTCCCTTCCCCTCCCTTCTCCCCTCTCCCATCCTTTCCAGACGTCTCCCTTCCTCCACTCCTGCTCTTTCCTCTTGCCTGCCTCCTCCCTCCCTCTCTCCTTTCCCTTATCCTCTTCTCTCTCCTTCCCTTCCTTGTTCCTCCTCTTCTCCCTCCTTTCCTCCCCTTCCCTTTGCCTCCCTTTCCATTCCCTCCTTTTCTCCTTCTTTTCCTTTCCGTCTTTCCTCTCCCTTCTCTCTTCTCTCCTCTTTCCTTCCCTCTTCCCTTCTCCCCTGTCCTCTCCTCTTCCTTCCTTCTTTTCTTTCCTTCCTTTCCTCTCCTTCCCTCCCCTTCTCCCCTTTCTCTCTCCTCCCTTCTCTCTTCTATCTTTCCTTTACCCGTTTCCTCTTTCCCTTCCTTCGTTCTAAGTAAACTAAGCTTGGTGTGTGCCAAGTTAACTTGCATTAAAATATTCGCCAATATTTGAAAATATTTATGTAGCCCTAGTTTATCCTAAGTATAAGACATGCAAAGATATATGGAAGGAAATTAATACTTCCAGCTTCCCTCCATCAACCCCCCTCTGTTGCGTACTCAGTATTCATAGCCCGGTGCTTCTGCACAATTTTCCAGTCAGATCTATACTATCAAATATACACTAGGCATGTTTTGAGGTTGTTTTTATAGAAGTCATTTTATTCTTTACTTGAGTTCAAGTTTTAGCTTATGTAGGATGTCATTGTTTGAAGCAGAGTGAGAATCTTGGTCTACTTTTCCCCTCCAAATATATAACTTGTCCATTATCATCTGAAACCTCCATTTTCTTCCCCTGAACTCTAAACTCTTGAGCCCTTAACCACTTCACTCTATTCTTGATTGTAGTTTACAGTGCCATTTCACATGACATCTCTTCTTGCTCTTTTATTTTTATGATTTCAAAAAACACTTTAAGTGCTCCATAGTTAAACTTTTTCACTTACTCCATCTCCCTCTCAAATCATGTTGAGATTTTTAGTGCAATAACTGTAAATCATGAATTAATTGGAGAAAACTTGATTATTTACAATATTGACTCTCTCCATCCAGATTCAGGTGTATGTATCAATTAATCCACCTTTTAGAACCTTTGTAAAATTGTTCTAGTTGTGTTTAAATGGGTCCTCAACAGTCCTTGTTAAGATTCTAACCAAAGAATTCATGTTACACGTTTTTTCCTTACCCTAATGTTTGGTTCTGTTATCACGTTGTTTCTTCTAATTATCTTTGCTATGTAGAGAAGTCACTATTAATTCTTAAACGTTTGTGTGTATGTGTGTGTGTGTGTTTTGTCTGACGACTTTCTAAACTTTGCAGTTTATTCTCTTGGTATTTGTGGCTTGCTGGTAGTACCGTTTCAGAGTCTGATATACAGCAAAATTAAAACCAAGCCAAACCAAATGGTGTCTCTTAATATTGGTAAGAACTGCAGAGTGGTGTGCTGGCAAAGCCAGGCAGAGTGCTTGCTTTCTGGACTAGGATACCCTGTAGGTCCTCTGCAGAGACGGAGGACCTGGACCTTCAGGGGAACTATTCATGGGGCTTTGATGCTGCAGATAAGGATTGCTCTGGTTGCCACACGAAACACAAATTCACTAAGCATCTTTAGGTAAAAAGAATAGCAATTTAACATTTGAGGTTGAACTCAGCTAGTAAGCATAAAGGTTATTTCCTGCCAAAAAGGAATGTAGGCTTTAACTAGGAAAGATCTATATATATAGATGTTTACTGTTACATAAAAAATCAAATGTTATGATGATTAGCCTGAAAGTTTATGTATTGTATTGAAGTTGACAAGATTATTTTCACATATTGTACCTTTTTTGTTCCTCATTTCAAATCTGTGTGATAGGAGATATATAAAGTTTATATATGACAGTGTTTGTTGGGGGGGTGTAAGGATTTAATAAAATAACCCATATCAAACACTCGGCACTCTGTCTGACATCTCCATCCGCATTCCCTAAGTGGTAATTGCTGTAATTGCTAATTAGAGTGTGCATTAAGAAATGGGGAATCTGGAAGCTTGGAGAGAGAGGTGTGTTTAAGGTAATGTAATTAGTTGCATTAGTTTGCTTCCAACTTTTTCTTGTTTTTTTTCCCTACAAATTATAAATTTATATTTGCTTATCAAGTGTAAGATGCAAAACACATCCAGGAAAAAAGTTGCTGTCTCACTCCTATTCCTGTTCCTGAATTCTACCACTTCTGACTTAAACAAGGTGAACACTCAGGAACATTTCCACAACTTCTCCCTAGCTGAAGCAAATACATTGCTCCCCATACATGTACATGCATCACTCTTCCTCTGTATCTAGTTATGTTTCTATATCTATTGTCCATTTTTTCCTACATAAATAGGATTATGTTACATTATTCTGCAATAATGTTGTCTTGCTAATAATATATCATTGACAAGAGTTTTAATCAGTAACTTCTGATGCAATTATATTTTAAAGCTCAACTTTTGAACTCACTTGAGTGAATTTTGGTGTATGGGATAAAATACGGATTTATAGATTCATAATCTATAATAAAAATCCAATTTATCCAACCTCACTGGAATTATTAAATCTCGTGAGCTGTCATTTAACACCCTGTAATGGTAGGACATTGTTACCTTTTGTTGGTTTAATCAACAAATATTTTTAAGTGTCTACTGTCTACCAGGCCCTGTTTTAGTTATCATAGACACGGAAGTGAAGAAAACAGCCGATTATGCTTTTATTCTAGTACCAAGGGCAGATAATAAGCAAACCAATGACAACCCAAAAAGTAAGTATTGGGAAGGAAAAAGCAGTGTCAGGGTGTTGAGAGAGATGGGGAGGGGTCACGGAAGGCCCCCGTGGTGAGGTGGCATTTTAGCAGAGACTTGGAGGCAGTGAGGGAGCAAAGCCCTGTGGCTAATCCGGAGGCAGAACCTTGGAGGCACAGGGGAGGGGAGCATGCTCAGGGAGGGAGCTTGGCAAGTGATAGGGTGAAAAAGACAGTTTAGGGGGCTGGGAAGATCACAGAAAGGCCTCTTCTAAGGCAAGGCTTTTGCTTGGATTTTATCCTAAGTGGTGAGAGGGTGTGAAGTACTGAAGGATTTTGAGCCAAGGACTAGCATGTTCTGACTAATGTTTAAAAAAGATGACTCTGATAATTATATGGAAAATAGACTTGAAATTGGTCATTAGTGGAAGCAAATGCCATCCGTGCAGAGCACCTTTGAACCTGGGCTCTTCTTTAATTCTATACTTCTTTCTTAACTACTGTTAACTTCTTGGTCTCTTAAATTAAGAAAAATACTTTTCTTAGCCGAACAAATTTATGTTGTGTTTACTAAAGGAAACTAAATAATTTTGTATGGTTTACACATATGGAAATTTGTTCCTCCTAACAATTTATGATATATTATTTTTCTCTTGAATATGTTCTCATTTTCCTTATTTTGCTTTATACTTATTGCTGGAAAAAAAGGAACAATAATTGATTTTTGTATCTTTCCATCTTGACTCATTTCCTTAGCTATCAAATAGTTCTCTTGTTTTTCAGACAATTCTAGCAAGATAATAACCTCCCCCTCTGTGTAATGAGTTGCAGTACTCAATAAATCCGTATCCCACATCAGCAGAGTTGCTAAACCATCAAGGGTCATGTCTCTTCTTAGAACTAGCCCCTCAAGTCCTGAGTTTGGCTGAACTGTCAGCTCCTCCTGAGTTGTCCAGTCACCTACTTCATTTGACATGTTGTATCAGTTACCAGTTTTTTTCTAAGACTCTCTCTTTGACTTTATAAGCCGTGATTTCTTTGTTTTGATTATTGTAACCATTAATAATATCATTTAGGGTCTCATGTGGAAGATTCCACACATTTCTCCTCTCTGCAGAACTCTTCATTAATATTTTACATTTACATTATGAGGTAGACATTAGAAAAACTTTGCCAAAATTCTTTTAGGAATAGTGCAAAGAGTGTTAATTATGGACAAGCAATGATGAGTAAATTTGAGAGAAATGAACAAAATGGGACTTGCTCATAACTAATGCAGTTAAATCCCCAGTTAAATAATCCCTTCAATTCTAGCTTTATCTACCGATTGTAACATTTTACATATATCTGGGTGGAGAAAGATAGTCTATATTTTGAGAATTGATTTTAGTAAATACAGCCCCATTCTACATCATAATCAATGATTTGCAAGGGTCTGTTCAATTCTGAGAAGACCATATTCACATAATAGATTGATAGAGCTTCACTGCCAGTACCTTTAAGGTTTTGTAGTCCTCCAACTGAGGAACCAATAACTAGAGGCCTTTTGCTTTAAAGAATAGCAATTTAATAGTGACAATGAATTGTCATTAATAGAACTGGAAAAGAAATATAGTTCGTCTTTGGACAGTAGGTAAGTTTTTCTTTTTGATAGGTAGATTGTGAATATGAAATTACTATGTCATAATTTATTTTAGATATGGAATGTTGCATAGTTATAATTGCATTGTTTCTCTGTTGATTTGCAGGTTCCAGAAGTATCTACCCATGTTACCTCATCAATCCTCACAATTAACCTATGTCAGTGAGGTAGTGAAAGGTTCAGAGTTGCAAGTTTGATGTGAGGGTCAAATGAGATAATTTACCTAAAAGCGTCATGGACATTGCATGTCAGCTAAGTCACCAGGTGGGACATAGAGCCACTCCCTCTCTTCTTTGTAATAATATTCATAGTAGTAGTGGTAGGAGGAGGAGGGGGACTAGAAAATGGATTAGTACTATTACTTTGGTAAAAAATAAGATCATGTTTAGTAATCACTTTTCATTGGGTCAAGGACATAGGGACAGGTAGAGGTGAAAGGAGTTGGTCCTTGTTTTTCTCGTTTTCTGAGGTTAATATGGATGAGTTCCATGAAGCTGACACTGCATGCAGCTCTTAACTTAGTGTTTTACAGGCAGCAACAAACCGTTGATTGTCAGCAAGTGCACTACTTCACTTCCAGGTGATACAGAGGGCCTTACCAGCCAGCCTCCTGGACCACGGACAAACCAGAGATATGAAGCACTAAACATGGGAGGTAGAAGAGTGGGAGTTAATCTTCACTGATAAGAAGTTTTCAAAGACTAACACGTGTGTTGGTAAGTAATTTCTGAAGAGGACATCACTCTTACTAATGCATTTGAGTTGATGAGTGTACAAATGGTTGTGACAATAAACACCTGTATGTCTTTGTCAGCATTTTAGATCACAAATGTGTTTTAAATATATCACTTTTTTCAAACAGGAAACAACCCTGTTACAAAAATGCTTAATAATTTTACATAACAAGTGTCTATGAGTATTTAATGAAACAATCCACAAATCTGTATGAAGTTCCCTGCCTAATAAGATCTTGCTGACCATAGATAGATAAAAAGACTGTCTAGATTTTCTGTGCTTTTGGAAAACCATGCTGCCTTTAAATACGTGTCTGGAAGGGATAAGATAAAGTTATAGGTATCAATTGTCTATTTTTAAAATTCAGAGTATCTTTTAATTTTCATCATAAATACTGATTTTTGAGTCTGGACAAGGTACATACTCATTTTTAAGAATAATTTATTTATTGTATAGTCAGTTTACGATGTCTCAATTTCTGGTGTACAGCATAACGTTTGACATACATATGCATACATGTGTTTGTTTTCATATTCTTTCTCACTATAGGTTACTCCAAGATACTGAATATAGTTCCCTGTGCTGTACAGAAGAAACTTGTTGTTCATTGATTTTATTTATAGTAGTTAGTATCTGCAAATCTTAAACTTCCGATTTATCCCTTCCTACCCTCTTTCCACCCTGGTAACCATGTTTGTGTTCTATGTCTGTGAGTCTGTTTCTGTTTTGTAGATGAGTTCACAGTGTCCTTTTTTCTTTTCTTTCTTTTCTTTTCTTTTTTTTTTTTTAGATTTCCCATATGAGTGATATCATATGATATGTTTCCTTCCCACTGGCTTACTTCACTAGAATGACAATCTCCAGGTCCATCCATGTTGCTGCAAATGGCATTATTCTTTTTATGGCTGAGTAGTATTCCATTATATAAATATACTACAACTTCTTTATCCAGTTCTCTGTTGATGCACATTTAGGTTGTTTCCATGTCTTGGCTATTGTAAATAGTTCTGCTGTGAACATTGGGATGCATGTATCTTTTTAAATTAGAGATTCCTCTGGACATATGCCCAGGAGTGGGATTACTGGGTCATATGATAAGTCTATTTTTAGTTTTTGAGGAATCTCCATACTATTTTCCATAACGGCTGCACCAAACTACATTCCCACCAACAGTGTGGGAGGGTTCACTTTTCTCCACAGCCTCTCCAGCATTTATGGTTTGTGGACTTTTGAATGATGGCCATTCTGACTGGTGTGAGGTGATACCTCATTATAGTTTTGATTTGCATTTCTCTGATAATTAGCGGCACTGAGCATTTTTTTCATGTGCCTATTGGCCATTTGTATGTCTTCATTGGAGAATTGCTTGTTTAGGTCTTCTGCCCACTTTTGGATTGGGTTGTATTTTGTTGTTGTTGTTGTTATTAAGTTATATGAGCTGTTTGTATATTCTGGAAATTAAGTCCTTGTCAGTCTCATCATTTACACATATTTTCCCATTCTGTAGGTTGTCTTTATGTTTTGCTTGTGGTTTCCTTTGCTGTGCAAAAACTTAAAAGTTTAATTAGGCCCCATTTGTTTATTTTTGCTTTTATTTCTGTTGCCTGGGTAGACTGTCATAGAAGAACATTGCTAAATTTATGTCAGAAAATGTTTTGCCTATGTTTTCTTGTAAGAGGTTAATAGTGTCTTGTCTTATGTTTAAGTCTTTAAGCCATTTTGAGTTTATTTTTGTGTATGGTATGAGGGGATGTTCTAACCAGTGATTTACGTGCAGCTGTCCAGTTTTCCCAACACCACTTGCTGAAGAGACTGTCTTTACTTCATTGTATATTCTTGCCTCCTTTGTCAAAGATTAATTGACCATAAGTCTGCGGGTTTATTTCTGAGCTCTCTGGTTCTGTTCCATTGATCCATATATCTGTTTTTGTGCCAATACCACACTGTTTTGATTACTGTAGCTTTGAAGTATTGTCTGAAGTCTGGGAGGGGTATGCCTCCAACTTCATTCTTTTTCTTCAGTAGTGCTTTGACAACTCTGGGTCTTCAGTGATCCCATATAAATTTTAAGATTATTTGTTCTAGGTCTGTGAAGAATACCCTCGTTAATTTGATGGGGATTGCATTAAATCTGTAGATTGCTATGGGTAGTATGGCCATTTTCACAATATTAATTCTTCAAATCCAAAAGCATGGGATATCTTTCCATTTCTTTAAGCAATCTTTAATTTCCTTTTGCGTCACCACCTTACTTCTTCATAACATTTCAGATGAACTATTTAGATGAGAAAACTTACAGAATTTCTGAAATGAATTTTTAAAAATCATCTTACATAATCCCACTGGTAAATGCTTTGAATTATAATAACAAAAGGCAAAACAACACCTTCCTTTTTGGGCTGTGCCTTTCTTGGCATCCTCAATTCTTGCTTTGCAAGAGTTCCTTTTATTCTGAGGCTGAGCTCTAGAATCTCGGTTTTGGAGGACTTTGTATCCTTCTTAATAGATTTCTCATGGGGTCTACCTGAAGCACTACTACCTAAAGAGCTTTAGGTATAAGCAAAAGAAATTTTAGAATTTCTGAATGAATTTACTTCTTGACAGTTAAGTATGTAGTCTGCAAATAGGAATTCTATGTCATATATTTAAATGGTATTTAATAGATACAGAATTTGTTACTGTAGTACAATGATGACTTTTGCATTTCTGTGGCTTTTCAGGTTCCACATTTATATTCTATACATTTCCTCAATCCCCATGAAAAATCAAGACTTTAAAATTATTAACTGTTTATTTGGTATAGATTTGTTGTGGATGTCAAACGTATGAATACATGATTAAAAGTCAGAAATTAATATCTGCCAGGTAATCATTATTTAGCAAATTTTAAGGTTTTTTTTAATTATCATTATTACAACTGTTATAATAACGTTATCACTATTACTTTTATTAATTGTAAGAAGAGTGTCTTCAGTTATCATTCACAAAGTGTGATAGGTGGTTTGTTTTTCATACACATATTGGAATATATTCTGATTACTATTCATTTTATATACTTTCTGGAACTATATGATAATTAATGCTGATAGAGATCCTTTGTTTACAGTATAAACACATATGAAGGGAAGTTAATAATTGCAGATGACAAACTTTCTTGATTTTTTATAAGATTTCAAATTATAAAGCAGTTTTATCACCTTAATGCATTACATTGAAGTCAACATCATTTTTGGCTAGAAATAGTAAATGCAGACATCTTTGCCTAATTCCTGATCTCAGGAGTCAAGCATTAAATCTTACACAGTTAATTCTTCTGTTAGCTGTGGGTTTTTCTAGATACTCCTCAACAGACTGAGGATATACTCTGCTATACCTAATTTGCTGATACTATTTTTCAGCTATGGATGAAATATTTGGTCAAATATTTGTGCACATCTATTGAGATGATCATTTTTTCCATTTCAGTCTGTTAATAGGGGATGTCAGCTGACTTTGCCGGTGTTCCGCCTCCCAGCAATGAAGCCAAAGAGTGCACTGCTTATGTTTTTTCCCTAGGAGTTTTATGGTTTCAGATCTTACATTTAAGTCTTTAATCCATTTTGAGTTTATTTTAGTATATGATGTGAGAAAGCAGTCCAGTTTGATTATTTTGCATATCACTGTCCTGTTTTTGTAACACTATTTATTGAAGAGGCTATCTTTCCCACATTGTGCATTCTTGCATCCTTTGTTGTAGATTAATTGACCATATAAATGTGGATTTATTTCTGGCTCTGTATTCTGTTCCACAGATCTATGTGTCTGTTTTTGTGCAAATACCATGCTGTTTTGATGACTGTAGCTTTATAGTAAAGTATGAAATCAGGGAGTGTGATGCATCCAGCTTTGTTCTTCTTTCTCAGGATTGCTTTAGCTATTTGGGATCTTTTGTGTTGCTATACAAATTTTAACATTTTTTGTTCCAGTTCTGTGGAAAATGTCATTGGTAATTTGATAGGGATTTCATTGAATCTGTATAGTGCCTTCAATAGTATGGCCATTTTATCACTATTAATTCTTTCAATTTATGAGCCCAATATATTTTTTTATTTGTTTGTGTCATTTTCAGTTTCTTTCATCAATGTGTTTGGATGACAGGTCTTTCACCTTCTTGGTTAGATTTATTCCTAAGTATTTTATTCTTTTTGATGAAATTGTAAGTAAGGTTGATTTCTGTTTCTGTTTCTGATAGCTTGTTATGAGTGTATAGAAATACAAGATTTCTATATGTTAATTTTGTATACTGCAGCTTTACTGAATTCTTTACTAGTTCTAATAGGTTTTGGTGATGTTTTAGAATTTTTTATAAATAGTATGTTTTCATCTGTAAACAGTGACTGTTTTACTTCTTCCTTTTCAATTTGGATGTCTTTTTTTTCTTGTCTGATACTTTGACCAAGACTTCAATACTGTGTTGAATAAAGTGGCAATAGTGAGCATCCTTGTCTTGTTTCTGATCTTAGAGGAAATTCTTTCAATTTTCATTGTTGAGTATGATGTAGGCTGTGGGTTTGTCATGTATGACCTTTTTTCTGTTGAGGAATATTCCCTCTATACCCACTTTGTTGAGAGTTTTTTGTCATAAATGGATACTGAATTTTGTCAAAAGGTTTTTCTACATCTATTGATAATGATACTATGATTTTTATTCTTCAGTTGTTAATATGGTGTATCACATTGATTGATTTGCAGATATTGAACTATCCCTGCATCCCTGGGATAAATTCTACTTGATCATGGTGTATCATCCTTTGAATGTATTGTTGAGTTCACTTTGCCAAAATTTTGTTGAGGACTTTTGTATTTATGTTCATCAGTGGTATTATCCTGTGATTTTTCTTTTTTCCTTTTTCCTTTTTTTTTTTTTTTTTTTGGTTATGTCTTTGGTTTTGGTATGAGGGTGATGCTGGCCTTGTGGGATGAATTTAGAAGTGTTCCCTCTTCTTAAATTTTTTTTGGAGTATTTAAGTAAGACAGATGTAAACTCATGTTTAAATCTTTGGTCTAGAATTAATCTGTGTTGGAAGATGGAATGTTCCTAGGAATTAATCTTTTTCTTTTAGGATGTTTAAATTATTGGCATGTAATCATTTGTAGTAATCTCTTAATGATCCTTTGTATTTCTGTGGTGTTGATTGTAACTTCTCTTTATTTCTGATTTTACTCATTTGGACCGACTCTTTTTTTCTTGATGAGTTTGGCTAAAAGTTTATTGAATTTGTGTAATCTTTTCAAGGAACCAGCTCTTAGTTTGATCTTGTTTGTTCTGTTAGTATTGTTCTATTTTTTGTCTCTGTTTTATTTATTTCTGTTCTGATCTTTGTTTCCTTCCATCTACTAACTTTGCATTTTGTTTGTTCTTCTTCTGTACTGATTATTAATAAAATTAGTAGTTACTCATTTAACTTGTGAAATAAGCAATGATTTATAATGAGATATTTAATAATCTCTCACTGTATAAGAACTGGTATCTTCTTGGTTGCATTTTAAATATATACACATTTAGCATATTATTTGATATGCCTAGAAACATGTAGACCTTTGCTCAGGTACTAGTCATTGCAGTTTTTGTACTTTTTTGGACATTAATATTGGAATTCATTCTGCTTGTTATTATACTACTTGTATATTCTCTAGAATATTCCATGGATATCCATGCTTAGGGGTGTGTGTGTGTGTCTGTGTGTCTGTGTATCCAGATCCATATACCCATGTACAGGCAATGCATAGAGGCTTCCTGGTTGCAAACAGTAACCTCTCCAGAATTTATACCCAATTTTGAGATTTACACACAAGATTATTTTTATCCCTTGTTATCTTTCCCTTGAACTTTTCATTACTATCTTAAAATCATACTGTGTCACTGATTATATTATAGGATGATAATACATTTAATGTGATGCTAATTTCTTTATTAGTCACCATGTCTGAGGATAAACTAGGTTGATCCCTGTAGGTTAGAACTGCATGAATGTATTGATCCAAGACATCAGGTAGAAAAACATTGGTTTGCAGTGACTGTAGACACTTTGCTTCCAGTTGATGGAGTTGAGCCTTGGTAGTCACCTGCACACAGTAAAACTGGAGAATGTCAATCTTCTACACATAGACAACATCATCACAATCAGTAAGTGGCATGGGAACAATTTTATTCTGAGAAGAGTGTCATCCTACCATGAATTTGGAAGTATCATATCTGGTAGAATGTAAATAGGAAATAAAATACGCTGTAAATAATATTTTTTCTTCAGATGTGCCCTTTTATGTCGTGATAACCTAATATCTTTGCTTCTCTGTTGCTTTCCAGAATCCAGAGGTAGCTTCACGTGTTTTGCCACTTATTCTCATAACAAATCTATGCTGGTAAGTTAACAAAAAGTTCAGTGTCATGGGTTTGTCATGAGAGTAAATGAGAAAATCTACATGGAAGCCCCAAGGAAATTGCCAGTTATGTAAGTAAGGAGGCAATATAGGAGTGCCATGTCATATTTAAATGATACTTGTTATGTATGGGACCTTTTTTGATATAGGGATCCCTAGGATCACACTGAGGCACAATGGTTCACTAAAAGGATTCACAAGACTCAAAAGCTGTTATACTTATGGTTATAGTTTACTGTGAAAGGATACAGATTAAAATCAGTAAAGGGAAAAGGACATGGGGTGAATTCTAGGGGATTCTAAGTTGTTTATTCTATTAGTAATATTAATTGTGATTTGCCCTGTGTACTCTCATACATGGGGAAATGACTAAGGCATGTGGCTTTATCCTGCAGGTGCTTACAGGGAAACAATCAAAGACATAGACACATGCTGATGATACAAGCTGGAATGCATTCAGGGCTATACTAGACCTCCAAACAAATCCTAGTGGGAGAACAAGAGGTGGATTCTGAGTGTATTCATCTGAGAAAGTTTCTTGGGGGAGGTAAGATTTCAACTTGGACTTGGTGAATGGAAAGGACCTTGTAAGGAAGACATAGCATATGTTCTGCTTCCCTGCAGGTGTGCCTTGCTGGCTAGACTGGGCTAAAAGTACCTCTGAATTTGCAGGCCATGGAAGCATCCATATAGTAGGGAGCATTGTGCTGGGGACTTAGACGTGGTTCGTTCAGAGAGATTGGAAAAGATTTTGTTAGGTTTCCCTGGAGGTTTTCCAGCTCACTTGTCCTTGGGATTTAATGGGACCTGGGAATTTGGGGAGAGACATTTTCAAGAATAAATATTGCCTAGGTGGGCAGCCATTTCATATGTCGGGAGGTTCTTAGAGTCTGACCCTAACAGGCAGGGTGCTAGAGGGTGAGGGACTTCTCAAGAGTTTACATATATGTCTTTGTGATGAAAAATACTGAAACTTAGGTTTTTATTTTAAAAAGTTCTTTTTCAACAATGAATCAAATGATGGTAGTGGAATAAAATACTGAAAATATGCTCCCGCATGGTCATGGATCATGAAAGCTTTGGAATGTCTGAAGATAAGTCTGTGAGTAGATTACACTTTGTGTCAAATAACTATAACTCTAACATTCCAACTCTATATAAATATAACTTTATACCTAACGACGCCTATAACTAATAATACCTAAAAGTATATTTACAACTAACCATAACTACACATAAATGCATTTGGCCAAAATTACAAGCAGTCACAATTACAAACAAATATAATTAACAATCACGGATAGTAGTCACAACCACTAACAGTAAATAGTCAACCACTGCCAGGAACTGACTGTTTAATAGTTGTGGCTACTTAGCACAGCTAGCTAGTAGCCACAGCTAGTAACCAAAGTTGGTTGTCAACTATAAAATCAGTATGAGACTAACCATAAACACAACTAGTACCTATAATTGATATTACTAACAAAATTACCACAACTAATGAATTAAACATAGCTAGAAACAACTATCTAACCATAGCTCTACCAATAACTCTGGCAACTATAGCTATATTTGAAGCATGAACACTGTGACAGAAGTTTGTTGTGAGGGTAAATGATAAGATTTATATGGAAGCCTCAAGTCCATTACCTGTTGTGTATGTGAGCATTTTGAAAATATAAATTCTTATTGCTCTTATCCTTATTTCTGCTTACTTTCTTTTCCACATAACATGATACAAAGTAATGAAATACTTAGCCGTATCTTGACACATGTCAGCTGGAATCTTTAGGACTTATTAGCTGCATGGTAAAATAGCCTGTCCTCTTCTCTGTGAGCTAAATAAGCAACCCGAGGACCAATGGCAGATATAAGTAATGGGAGAAATGAGTCAGAGAGCATTTGTTTTCCAGATGTTTGCCCTCACAGCTTTTTTAGACCTGCAGTGATACAGAGAATAGGCATAATTCTTCCTGCTCTGAATTAAGTATTATTTTTGTTTTGGTAAACAAAGGAAATGATTCCAGCCATGACAAGGAGAACTGGTTTAGGGTCAGGTATATCCTCACATATTGTCACAACTTTCCTCAGGTTCACATGGGTTACAGGAAAATGAGAGCACAAGAGGCCTGTATCTCAGAATGTAAAGATAGAAAAATATATTTGCAATAATCAGCACTCAGAGGAAAGGCAGAGGAAATCCAGACCTGAGAGGAGGAAAAGGACAACCTCAGATCTAAAATCATTTCTTTCTTGGAGTTCAACAGAGAACCTAAAAATTTAGTTTCCTCTCAAAAGATGGGGAAGGAAATTATATTTCTGTCCTCTCATCTCTTCAGTTCTTCTCAGTATAAAATTTGGGGTATCTTGTCACTTTTCCTGTGTGTGGGTATTGAAGGCATTTGTGGGGAAAAGAAAGATGCAGTGGATGTGTTAAAGTGTTCTTTTTTAACTTTAGGGAGAAGCACATTATATTCAAAGTTCAGATCTACCACATGAATATCTAAACATTAAAGAAGATAAAGATACTTCCCAATAGAAGAAAGAACATGAACAATCTTGGTCTCTCTTGATCCTCATAATCAATAAGGTAAGCACAGAGCAGATCTGGGGCTCTGCAATGAGAAGGAAACTTGTCAAGGTCAGGGAAAATGTTGAGTACATGGTGGGGAGAGAGACAAAGCTACATTTCAAGAGGGGAATGGAAACAGAGTAGGACCTCCATCAGTAAGCCGGTCTGTGTGCAGGGCCTGCCTAGACAGGGGCTGAACACTTAGACTTTATATGGTGCCTACCTGGGTAGGGAAATGCTCAACAAGAGCATCGTTTGTGGACATTATTGGACCAGTGATGGGTTAGAGCTGCACGTGTACTGGAGCTCTCTGCCTTGTGATGAGGTCTTTGGAAGCCTCCATGATCTCTGGCATCCACAGAACAATTCAATGGTCCATTTCTAACAATGTGAATACTTAAAGATTAGAGAAGATGAAGATAATTTCAAACAGAATGGACAAAATGAACAATTAAGGTATACAAAGAGAGGTAAGGATATCCCCATCGAGAGAGGAATTCAAGATTGAGGCAATCACTGTGACATTGCCTATAGTTATGGAAAAATCTTCGGGAGAATCATCTAGATGTAGTCGGGAGAGATGAAAGCTATATTCGAGAGTGTGAGAGGTACTGGGTGGGTCCTCGAACATGAAGCCATGCTGTGTGCAGTGCCTTGCCCAGAGATGTGTGGATCACTTGGACTCTATATAATTACTGCCTTTCTTGTTAGAGTAAGGCTCAACAAGCACAACGTTCATGCTGGCCTTTGGACTAGTCATAGGAGTGTAGCTGCAGATATCCTTGAGCTGCTTGCTATGGGGTGATGGCAGATCTGGCAGGCACCTGGATCTCAGGCATCCTGAAGATGATTTCCTTAAAAAGTGAAAAATTACAGGAAGGAGAAGACAAAGGAAATTCCTAAGAGAAGAAGAGAACAGGAAGAAGCTTGTTATCTCTGGGTATTCATTTTATGTCAGGGATATAGTGCCTGCTGACAAGATCCTGAATGGGGTAAGGATCAAAGTTATAGGGCAAACTGGCAACTTTATGTAGTTACAGAAAATCTTGAAAGACGGATCATGATTTGGAGGCAGACAAATGGTATAAATATCTGAGAGTGACAAGGGAACACGGAAATTCCTCGAATTACAGCAATTGTGTGAGATACACTACGCTGGCAGTTACTGATTACTTAGGCAATATGTAAAAAATGCCCCTATGGGTAGACTATGGCTCACAAGAACATAGTCATGGTGGCATCTGGACCATTAATGTGGGGAGAGCTACAAGTGTACTTGAGTTGCCTGCCTTGATATCATACTGATAACAGGAGTCATATGTGAATCAGCAATCCTAAGGATGGTTTCCAAGGACTTTCCCACACTATGTGAACATGTACAGGTTAGCAAATGTACGATAATTTCTAGGCAAAAAAGAGCAAATGAAAATATGCATTTTGACTCTAAGTCTTCATACATTTCAAAGTATATGTATCTGCAGGTGAGGGGATCTCCACGGAGGGAGGAGTACAGGTTGGAGGGCAGTGGTGGGGTGGCATTCTCTAGGGCCGTGGCTATATCTGAGGTGCGACCATCAGGATGTGTGTGTGTGCGCGTGGTGGGGGTGGGTTAGCGTGCAGATCCTCCCCTTACAGCCCTGCTGTGTGCGGCGTCCCAGCCAGACAGGTGCTGACCACTTGGATTTCGTGTGCGTGGTGCCTGTCCAGGTAGAAGAACGCTCAACGAAACGCGTTGTTCGGTGGTCTTTGGGCGATTGATGGTGGAAGTACGTGGGACCCGAATAGCGTGAAATCGTGAGCGTGCAGGGAGCCGCCTGGTGTCCCTGGCAGCTTAAGTTTGATGTCAGTGGTTTACTGCTCCGTAAACACCTACGGGGTGAGATAAGGGAAACGTAGTTCCTATGAGAAAAAGAGAGAGTGGGGACAGACTTTTCTCGCAGGGTCCTCACGTTCTCCAGCTGTACGGAGCGGTTGGGAGATTCCTGCAAGCTGAGGGATGCAAGTTGGGGGAGAGCACGTTGGCGTTTTCTGCGGGGATGGACGAGTCTTGTGTGCGGTCTTCAGGATGCGATGCGGAGACAGGTGAGAGCTACATGTGAGATTGTGAGTGGAGCTGGGATAGCCTCCACGTACAGCCCTACTGTGCGCATTGCCCTACCCAGACAGGGGCTCATCACTTGAACTTCACTTAACGAGGCTGTGCCTGCTTGGAGTAGTAGGTAACAGCAACATGACGTGTGGTGGCCTTTGGACCAGTAATGGGGCTGGGGCTGCAAGTGTCCATGAGCTGCCTGGCGTGAACTCCGGAGGGCTCTCGCACCCACCTTGATCTCAGGTTGCTCCAGGAACCTGAGCTGACTGCTTTATTCTTGACACTGAGCACCGACAGTGTAGAGAAGGGAATGTAATTCCTACAAGGAGCAGAGCGATGAGGAACACACTGTCTCTCTCTAGGTCCTCATCCTGCTGTGGGTCCACGTAGAACCGGTAAGAGACATCAGTTGCGGGAGGGATGCAAGTTGGACGGCCGTGGGTCCACATTTTCTGGCTCTAGGGATGAATCTTGGGTGCAGTCACGAGGATGTAGTGGGTAGAGGTTTGAAGGCTGTATGTGAGAGGAGGGACACCGGTCTGGTGCTCCACACGGAAGCCATGCTGCGTGCGGTGCCCTACCCAGTCGGGTGCTGATTACTTAGACTGCGTGTTACGTAGTGCTTGTCTGGGTAGAGTAAGGCTCACCAGAGCGTCGGCTGTGGTGGCCTCTGGACCGGTGATACGGGTGGAGCGGCGGGTGTCCTTGAGCTGCCTTCCTTGAACTGTGGAGGGCCCTCGGAACCAGGTTGATCTCAGGTTTCTTCAAGTGGATTTCCGTGGTTTCCTGTTAACCAAGTGGCCGCTTACTGCTTAGCGAGGGCAAGATAATTTGCCCTGGAAGAAGAAAGATCTGGAACGAATCTCTCCTCTCTAGGTCGTCCTTCTTCTGCGGGCGTACGGAGAACTGGCAGGTGAGCCCGTGTTCAGGAGAGATGCAAGGTGGGGGGCGGTGAGTCAACATTTTCTAAGGACATGGATGAATCTTGGGCGCGTTCATCAGAATGCGGTGGGAATAGGGGTGAAACCCTCGCTAGAGTTGGGGAAGGGGGGACTAAGGAGGGCCTCCGCCTTGAGGCCATGCTGTGTGCAGTGCCCAATCCAGAGGGGCGCCGTTCGTTCATATCCGTACGACATGTGAACGGGGCCCTTCTGGTAGGGCGATGCTCAACAAAGCGTCATTCTTGGTGGCCTTGGAAGCAGTGGCGGGGTGTGCCTGCAGGAGCGTGAGCTTTCATCCATGAGAGTACGAGGGTTCTTGGTGCGCCTGGATGGCTCACACACTCATGAGATTTTTCAGTTGTCCACTCCTAACGGAGGGAAACGTCCAGGTTAGACAAGAGAGGAAAGAAATTGCGAACAGAAGAGGAGAGAAGAGGAACCAGCTTGTTCTCCCTGGGTTCTGATACTTCTCCAGGTACACGTGGAGCCGGTAAGGAGATGTGCGGCGGGGGAGGGGTGCTGTTGGAGGGCAGTAGGTTACCACTTGCGAAGGGTACGGGAACGTGTTGTGTGTGGGCATCAGGATGTAGTGGGTAGAGATTTGAAGGCTGTATGCGAGAGGAGGGACACCGGTCTGGTTCTCGGCATTGAAGCCATGCTGTGTGCGGTGCCCTACCCAGTCAGGTACTTTCTACGTAGTCCACGGGTATGTAGTGCTTGTCTGGGTAGCGTAAGGCTCCCGAGAGCGTCAGCCGTGGAGGCCTCTGGACCGGTGACGTTGGGTCGCCTGCAGCTGCAGGTGACGTTGGGTCGCCTGCCTTGATGTTATAATGACCCTGGGAGTCTTCTGTGTCTCTGGCGTCCCGAGGATGCTTTCAGTGGTCCTTTCTACACAGCGGGAGCACGTACAGGTTAGAGACTGGGAAGCTAATTTGTAGGCGTAGTCGAGAGAACTGCAGTACGCATTTTCTCTCTAGGTCCTCACGTTTTCCCTGGTCCTCTGAGCGTCGAGCAAGGATTTTGCCGCTGAGAGAGTGATAACGGATCTGGAGGGCAGTGGACTGAGAGTCTCTACGGGAATGGAAAAACCTTTGATGGCGCCATCAGGAGGTGGTGGCATGAGACAGGAAAGGTACTCGTGAGAGTAAGGAGTCTGGGCAGGTCCTAGACGTTCAAGCTGTGCTGTGTGCAGTGCCCTACCCAGACAGGTGCTGATCACTCAGACAGCGTGTAGACAGTGCCTGGCTGGGTAGAGTAGCGGTCAACACGAACGACGTCAGTGCTGGTCTCTTGGGCAGAGTTGAGGGTGGAGCCGTAGGGGTCCCTGAGGCGCCTGCCGTGAGGCTCCGAGGTCCTTGGTCGCAGTGGGTCTGTGGCATGCTAAGGATGACATGAGTGTCCGATTTTGAACAAGTGTGTGTGTGTGTGTGTGTGTGTGTGTGTGTGTGTGTGTGTACCGGTTGGGAAGGGAAAGACTATTCCTGTGGGAAGCAGAGAGATCTGAAACAAGGTTTTGCTCTCTGGGTCCTGACCCTTCTGAGTTTGTACATAGAACAGGCGAGGACTTCCTAGTGAGGGAGGGATGCAAGTTTGAGGGAAGTGGGTGAACATTTTGTAGGTCTGTGGAAAGCCCAGGATGTGCAGTCGTCAGGACGTGGTGGGAAGAAAGATAGAGCTATGCTGTAGAGTGGGAAGGCGGCTAAGCGTGTCCCAGACTTCACGGCCATGCTGTGTGCGGTGCCCAACCCGGAGAGGGACTGTTCGCTTGGACTTCGGGTGAACAGGGCTTCTCTGGGTAGGGCAAGGCTCACGAGAACATCAGTCGTGGTGGTCTCTGGACCACTGATGTGGGTAGGGCCGCGGGTGTCCTTGAGTTGCCTGCCTTGATATCATAATGACCCCGGGAGTGATCTGTGTCTCTGGCGTCCTGAGGATGGTTACAGTGGTCCCTCGCTGACCGTGTGGCCACCTACGGGTTTGAGAATGGAAGGTAATTTCCAGGCGGAGGAAAGAAAACTACCGTATGCTTTCTGTCTCTGAGTGCTCGTACACCTCGAGGTACACGTATCTGCAGGTGAGGGGATCTCCACGGAGGGAGGAGTACAGGTTGGAGGGCAGTGGTGGGGTGGCATTCTCTAGGGCCGTGGCTATATCTGAGGTGCGACCATCAGGATGTGTGTGTGTGCGCGTGGTGGGGGTGGGTTAGCGTGCAGATCCTCCCCTTACAGCCCTGCTGTGTGCGGCGTCCCAGCCAGACAGGTGCTGACCACTTGGATTTCGTGTGCGTGGTGCCTGTCCAGGTAGAAGAACGCTCAACGAAACGCGTTGTTCGGTGGTCTTTGGGCGATTGATGGTGGAAGTACGTGGGACCCGAATAGCGTGAAATCGTGAGCGTGCAGGGAGCCGCCTGGTGTCCCTGGCAGCTTAAGTTTGATGTCAGTGGTTTACTGCTCCGTAAACACCTACGGGGTGAGATTAGGGAAACGTAGTTCCTATGAGAAAAAGAGAGAGTGGGGACAGACTTTTCTCGCAGGGTCCTCACGTTCTCCAGCTGTACGGAGCGGTTGGGAGATTCCTGCAAGCTGAGGGATGCAAGTTGGGGGAGAGCACGTTGGCGTTTTCTGCGGGGATGGACGAGTCTTGTGTGCGGTCTTCAGGATGCGATGCGGAGACAGGTGAGAGCTACATGTGAGATTGTGAGTGGAGCTGGGATAGCCTCCACGTACAGCCCTACTGTGCGCATTGCCCTACCCAGACAGGGGCTCATCACTTGAACTTCACTTAACGAGGCTGTGCCTGCTTGGAGTAGTAGGTAACAGCAACATCACGTGTGGTGGCCTTTGGACCAGTAATGGGGCTGGGGCTGCAAGTGTCCATGAGCTGCCTGGCGTGAACTCCGGAGGGCTCTCGCACCCACCTTGATCTCAGGTTGCTCCAGGAACCTGAGCTGACTGCTTTATTCTTGACACTGAGCACCGACAGTGTAGAGAAGGGAATGTAATTCCTACAAGGAGCAGAGCGATGAGGAACACACTGTCTCTCTCTAGGTCCTCATCCTGCTGTGGGTCCATGTAGAACCGGTAAGAGACATCAGTTGCGGGAGGGATGCAAGTTGGACGGCCGTGGGTCCACATTTTCTGGCTCTAGGGATGAATCTTGGGTGCAGTCACGAGGATGTAGTGGGTAGAGGTTTGAAGGCTGTATGTGAGAGGAGGGACACCGGTCTGGTGCTCCACACGGAAGCCATGCTGCGTGCGGTGCCCTACCCAGTCGGGTGCTGATTACTTAGACTGCGTGTTACGTAGTGCTTGTCTGGGTAGAGTAAGGCTCACCAGAGCGTCGGCTGTGGTGGCCTCTGGACCGGTGATACGGGTGGAGCGGCGGGTGTCCTTGAGCTGCCTTCCTTGAACTGTGGAGGGCCCTCGGAACCAGGCTGATCTCAGGTTTCTTCAAGTGGATTTCCGTGGTTTCCTGTTAACCAAGTGGCCGCTTACTGCTTAGCGAGGGCAAGATAATTTGCCCTGGAAGAAGAAAGATCTGGAACGAATCTCTCCTCTCTAGGTCGTCCTTCTTCTGCGGGCGTACGGAGAACTGGCAGGTGAGCCCGTGTTCAGGAGAGATGCAAGGTGGGGGGCGGTGAGTCAACATTTTCTAAGGACATGGATGAATCTTGGGCGCGTTCATCAGAATGCGGTGGGAATAGGGGTGAAACCCTCGCTAGAGTTGGGGAAGGGGGGACTAAGGAGGGCCTCCGCCTTGAGGCCATGCTGTGTGCAGTGCCCAATCCAGAGGGGCGCCGTTCGTTCATATCCGTACGACATGTGAACGGAGCCCTTCTGGTAGGGCGATGCTCAACAAAGCGTCATTCTTGGTGGCCTTGGAAGCAGTGGCGGGGTGTGCCTGCAGGAGCGTGAGCTTTCATCCATGAGAGTACGAGGGTTCTTGGTGCGCCTGGATGGCTCACACACTCATGAGATTTTTCAGTTGTCCACTCCTAACGGAGGGAAACGTCCAGGTTAGACAAGAGAGGAAAGAAATTGCGAACAGAAGAGGAGAGAAGAGGAACCAGCTTGTTCTCCCTGGGTTCTGATACTTCTCCAGGTACACGTGGAGCCGGTAAGGAGATGTGCGGCGGGGGAGGGGTGCTGTTGGAGGGCAGTAGGTTACCACTTGCGAAGGGTACGGGAACGTGTTGTGTGTGGGCATCAGGATGTAGTGGGTAGAGATTTGAAGGCTGTATGCGAGAGGAGGGACACCGGTCTGGTTCTCGGCATTGAAGCCATGCTGTGTGCGGTGCCCTACCCAGTCAGGTACTTTCTACGTAGTCCACGGGTATGTAGTGCTTGTCTGGGTAGCGTAAGGCTCCCGAGAGCGTCAGCCGTGGAGGCCTCTGGACCGGTGACGTTGGGTCGCCTGCAGCTGCAGGTGACGTTGGGTCGCCTGCCTTGATGTTATAATGACCCTGGGAGTCTTCTGTGTCTCTGGCGTCCCGAGGATGCTTTCAGTGGTCCTTTCTACACAGCGGGAGCACGTACAGGTTAGAGACTGGGAAGCTAATTTGTAGGCGTAGTCGAGAGAACTGCAGTACGCATTTTCTCTCTAGGTCCTCACGTTTTCCCTGGTCCTCTGAGCGTCGAGCAAGGATTTTGCCGCTGAGAGAGTGATAACGGATCTGGAGGGCAGTGGACTGAGAGTCTCTACGGGAATGGAAAAACCTTTGATGGCGCAATCAGGAGGTGGTGGCATGAGACAGGAAAGGTACTCGTGAGAGTAAGGAGTCTGGGCAGGTCCTAGACGTTCAAGCTGTGCTGTGTGCAGTGCCCTACCCAGACAGGTGCTGATCACTCAGACAGCGTGTAGACAGTGCCTGGCTGGGTAGAGTAGCGGTCAACACGAACGACGTCAGTGCTGGTCTCTTGGGCAGAGTTGAGGGTGGAGCCGTAGGGGTCCCTGAGGCGCCTGCCGTGAGGCTCCGAGGTCCTTGGTCGCAGTGGGTCTGTGGCATGCTAAGGATGACATGAGTGTCCGATTTTGAACAAGTGTGTGTGTGTGTGTGTGTGTGTGTGTGTGTGTGTGTGTGTGTGTGTACCGGTTGGGAAGGGAAAGACTATTCCTGTGGGAAGCAGAGAGATCTGAAACAAGGTTTTGCTCTCTGGGTCCTGACCCTTCTGAGTTTGTACATAGAACAGGCGAGGACTTCCTAGTGAGGGAGGGATGCAAGTTTGAGGGAAGTGGGTGAACATTTTGTAGGTCTGTGGAAAGCCCAGGATGTGCAGTCGTCAGGACGTGGTGGGAAGAAAGATAGAGCTATGCTGTAGAGTGGGAAGGCGGCTAAGCGTGTCCCAGACTTCACGGCCATGCTGTGTGCGGTGCCCAACCCGGAGAGGGACTGTTCGCTTGGACTTCGGGTGAACAGGGCTTCTCTGGGTAGGGCAAGGCTCACGAGAACATCAGTCGTGGTGGTCTCTGGACCACTGATGTGGGTAGGGCCGCGGGTGTCCTTGAGTTGCCTGCCTTGATATCATAATGACCCCGGGAGTGATCTGTGTCTCTGGCGTCCTGAGGATGGTTACAGTGGTCCCTCGCTGACCGTGTGGCCACCTACGGGTTTGAGAATGGAAGGTAATTTCCAGGCGGAGGAAAGAAAACTACCGTATGCTTTCTGTCTCTGAGTGCTCGTACACCTCGAGGTACACGTATCTGCAGGTGAGGGGATCTCCACGGAGGGAGGAGTACAGGTTGGAGGGCAGTGGTGGGGTGGCATTCTCTAGGGCCGTGGCTATATCTGAGGTGCGACCATCAGGATGTGTGTGTGTGCGCGTGGTGGGGGTGGGTTAGCGTGCAGATCCTCCCCTTACAGCCCTGCTGTGTGCGGCGTCCCAGCCAGACAGGTGCTGACCACTTGGATTTCGTGTGCGTGGTGCCTGTCCAGGTAGAAGAACGCTCAACGAAACGCGTTGTTCGGTGGTCTTTGGGCGATTGATGGTGGAAGTACGTGGGACCCGAATAGCGTGAAATCGTGAGCGTGCAGGGAGCCGCCTGGTGTCCCTGGCAGCTTAAGTTTGATGTCAGTGGTTTACTGCTCCGTAAACACCTACGGGGTGAGATTAGGGAAACGTAGTTCCTATGAGAAAAAGAGAGAGTGGGGACAGACTTTTCTCGCAGGGTCCTCACGTTCTCCAGCTGTACGGAGCGGTTGGGAGATTCCTGCAAGCTGAGGGATGCAAGTTGGGGGGGAGCACGTTGGCGTTTTCTGCGGGGATGGACGAGTCTTGTGTGCGGTCTTCAGGATGCGATGCGGAGACAGGTGAGAGCTACATGTGAGATTGTGAGTGGAGCTGGGATAGCCTCCACGTACAGCCCTACTGTGCGCATTGCCCTACCCAGACAGGGGCTCATCACTTGAACTTCACTTAACAAGGCTGTGCCTGCTTGGAGTAGTAGGTAACAGCAACATGACGTGTGGTGGCCTTTGGACCAGTAATGGGGCTGGGGCTGCAAGTGTCCATGAGCTGCCTGGCGTGAACTCCGGAGGGCTCTCGCACCCACCTTGATCTCAGGTTGCTCCAGGAACCTGAGCTGACTGCTTTATTCTTGACACTGAGCACCGACAGTGTAGAGAAGGGAATGTAATTCCTACAAGGAGCAGAGCGATGAGGAACACACTGTCTCTCTCTAGGTCCTCATCCTGCTGTGGGTCCACGTAGAACCGGTAAGAGACATCAGTTGCGGGAGGGATGCAAGTTGGACGGCCGTGGGTCCACATTTTCTGGCTCTAGGGATGAATCTTGGGTGCAGTCACGAGGATGTAGTGGGTAGAGGTTTGAAGGCTGTATGTGAGAGGAGGGACACCGGTCTGGTGCTCCACACGGAAGCCATGCTGCGTGCGGTGCCCTACCCAGTCGGGTGCTGATTACTTAGACTGCGTGTTACGTAGTGCTTGTCTGGGTAGAGTAAGGCTCACCAGAGCGTCGGCTGTGGTGGCCTCTGGACCGGTGATACGGGTGGAGCGGCGGGTGTCCTTGAGCTGCCTTCCTTGAACTGTGGAGGGCCCTCGGAACCAGGTTGATCTCAGGTTTCTTCAAGTGGATTTCCGTGGTTTCCTGTTAACCAAGTGGCCGCTTACTGCTTAGCGAGGGCAAGATAATTTGCCCTGGAAGAAGAAAGATCTGGAACGAATCTCTCCTCTCTAGGTCGTCCTTCTTCTGCGGGCGTACGGAGAACTGGCAGGTGAGCCCGTGTTCAGGAGAGATGCAAGGTGGGGGGCGGTGAGTCAACATTTTCTAAGGACATGGATGAATCTTGGGCGCGTTCATCAGAATGCGGTGGGAATAGGGGTGAAACCCTCGCTAGAGTTGGGGAAGCGGGGACTAAGGAGGGCCTCCGCCTTGAGGCCATGCTGTGTGTAGTGCCCAATCCAGAGGGGCGCCGTTCGTTCATATCCGTACGACATGTGAACGGGGCCCTTCTGGTAGGGCGATGCTCAACAAAGCGTCATTCTTGGTGGCCTTGGAAGCAGTGGCGGGGTGTGCCTGCAGGAGCGTGAGCTTTCATCCATGAGAGTACGAGGGTTCTTGGTGCGCCTGGATGGCTCACACACTCATGAGATTTTTCAGTTGTCCACTCCTAATGGAGGGAAACGTCCAGGTTAGACAAGAGAGGAAAGAAATTGCGAACAGAAGAGGAGAGAAGAGGAACCAGCTTGTTCTCCCTGGGTTCTGATACTTCTCCAGGTACACGTGGAGCCGGTAAGGAGATGTGCGGCGGGGGAGGGGTGCTGTTGGAGGGCAGTAGGTTACCACTTGCGAAGGGTACGGGAACGTGTTGTGTGTGGGCATCAGGATGTAGTGGGTAGAGATTTGAAGGCTGTATGCGAGAGGAGGGACACCGGTCTGGTTCTCGGCATTGAAGCCATGCTGTGTGCGGTGCCCTACCCAGTCAGGTACTTTCTACGTAGTCCACGGGTATGTAGTGCTTGTCTGGGTAGCGTAAGGCTCCCGAGAGCGTCAGCCGTGGAGGCCTCTGGACCGGTGACGTTGGGTCGCCTGCAGCTGCAGGTGACGTTGGGTCGCCTGCCTTGATGTTATAATGACCCTGGGAGTCTTCTGTGTCTCTGGCGTCCCGAGGATGCTTTCAGTGGTCCTTTCTACACAGCGGGAGCACGTACAGGTTAGAGACTGGGAAGCTAATTTGTAGGCGTAGTCGAGAGAACTGCAGTACGCATTTTCTCTCTAGGTCCTCACGTTTTCCCTGGTCCTCTGAGCGTCGAGCAAGGATTTTGCCGCTGAGAGAGTGATAACGGATCTGGAGGGCAGTGGACTGAGAGTCTCTACGGGAATGGAAAAACCTTTGATGGCGCCATCAGGAGGTGGTGGCATGAGACAGGAAAGGTACTCGTGAGAGTAAGGAGTCTGGGCAGGTCCTAGACGTTCAAGCTGTGCTGTGTGCAGTGCCCTACCCAGACAGGTGCTGATCACTCAGACAGCGTGTAGACAGTGCCTGGCTGGGTAGAGTAGCGGTCAACACGAACGACGTCAGTGCTGGTCTCTTGGGCAGAGTTGAGGGTGGAGCCGTAGGGGTCCCTGAGGCGCCTGCCGTGAGGCTCCGAGGTCCTTGGTCGCAGTGGGTCTGTGGCATGCTAAGGATGACATGAGTGTCCGATTTTGAACAAGTGTGTGTGTGTGTGTGTGTGTGTGTGTGTGTGTGTGTGTGTACCGGTTGGGAAGGGAAAGACTATTCCTGTGGGAAGCAGAGAGATCTGAAACAAGGTTTTGCTCTCTGGGTCCTGACCCTTCTGAGTTTGTACATAGAACAGGCGAGGACTTCCTAGTGAGGGAGGGATGCAAGTTTGAGGGAAGTGGGTGAACATTTTGTAGGTCTGTGGAAAGCCCAGGATGTGCAGTCGTCAGGACGTGGTGGGAAGAAAGATAGAGCTATGCTGTAGAGTGGGAAGGCGGCTAAGCGTGTCCCAGACTTCACGGCCATGCTGTGTGCGGTGCCCAACCCGGAGAGGGACTGTTCGCTTGGACTTCGGGTGAACAGGGCTTCTCTGGGTAGGGCAAGGCTCACGAGAACATCAGTCGTGGTGGTCTCTGGACCACTGATGTGGGTAGGGCCGCGGGTGTCCTTGAGTTGCCTGCCTTGATATCATAATGACCCCGGGAGTGATCTGTGTCTCTGGCGTCCTGAGGATGGTTACAGTGGTCCCTCGCTGACCGTGTGGCCACCTACGGGTTTGAGAATGGAAGGTAATTTCCAGGCGGAGGAAAGAAAACTACCGTATGCTTTCTGTCTCTGAGTGCTCGTACACCTCGAGGTACACGTATCTGCAGGTGAGGGGATCTCCACGGAGGGAGGAGTACAGGTTGGAGGGCAGTGGTGGGGTGGCATTCTCTAGGGCCGTGGCTATATCTGAGGTGCGACCATCAGGATGTGTGTGTGTGCGCGTGGTGGGGGTGGGTTAGCGTGCAGATCCTCCCCTTACAGCCCTGCTGTGTGCGGCGTCCCAGCCAGACAGGTGCTGACCACTTGGATTTCGTGTGCGTGGTGCCTGTCCAGGTAGAAGAACGCTCAACGAAACGCGTTGTTCGGTGGTCTTTGGGCGATTGATGGTGGAAGTACGTGGGACCCGAATAGCGTGAAATCGTGAGCGTGCAGGGAGCCGCCTGGTGTCCCTGGCAGCTTAAGTTTGATGTCAGTGGTTTACTGCTCCGTAAACACCTACGGGGTGAGATTAGGGAAACGTAGTTCCTATGAGAAAAAGAGAGAGTGGGGACAGACTTTTCTCGCAGGGTCCTCACGTTCTCCAGCTGTACGGAGCGGTTGGGAGATTCCTGCAAGCTGAGGGATGCAAGTTGGGGGGGAGCACGTTGGCGTTTTCTGCGGGGATGGACGAGTCTTGTGTGCGGTCTTCAGGATGCGATGCGGAGACAGGTGAGAGCTACATGTGAGATTGTGAGTGGAGCTGGGATAGCCTCCACGTACAGCCCTACTGTGCGCATTGCCCTACCCAGACAGGGGCTCATCACTTGAACTTCACTTAACGAGGCTGTGCCTGCTTGGAGTAGTAGGTAACAGCAACATGACGTGTGGTGGCCTTTGGACCAGTAATGGGGCTGGGGCTGCAAGTGTCCATGAGCTGCCTGGCGTGAACTCCGGAGGGCTCTCGCACCCACCTTGATCTCAGGTTGCTCCAGGAACCTGAGCTGACTGCTTTATTCTTGACACTGAGCACCGACAGTGTAGAGAAGGGAATGTAATTCCTACAAGGAGCAGAGCGATGAGGAACACACTGTCTCTCTCTAGGTCCTCATCCTGCTGTGGGTCCACGTAGAACCGGTAAGAGACATCAGTTGCGGGAGGGATGCAAGTTGGACGGCCGTGGGTCCACATTTTCTGGCTCTAGGGATGAATCTTGGGTGCAGTCACGAGGATGTAGTGGGTAGAGGTTTGAAGGCTGTATGTGAGAGGAGGGACACCGGTCTGGTGCTCCACACGGAAGCCATGCTGCGTGCGGTGCCCTACCCAGTCGGGTGCTGATTACTTAGACTGCGTGTTACATAGTGCTTGTCTGGGTAGAGTAAGGATCACCAGAGCGTCGGCTGTGGTGGCCTCTGGACCGGTGATACGGGTGGAGCGGCGGGTGTCCTTGAGCTGCCTTCCTTGAACTGTGGAGGGCCCTCGGAACCAGGCTGATCTCAGGTTTCTTCAAGTGGATTTCCGTGGTTTCCTGTTAACCAAGTGGCCGCTTACTGCTTAGCGAGGGCAAGATAATTTGCCCTGGAAGAAGAAAGATCTGGAACGAATCTCTCCTCTCTAGGTCGTCCTTCTTCTGCGGCCGTACGGAGAACTGGCAGGTGAGCCCGTGTTCAGGAGAGATGCAAGGTGGGGGGCGGTGAGTCAACATTTTCTAAGGACATGGATGAATCTTGGGCGCGTTCATCAGAATGCGGTGGGAATAGGGGTGAAACCCTCGCTAGAGTTGGGGAAGCGGGGACTAAGGAGGGCCTCCGCCTTGAGGCCATGCTGTGTGTAGTGCCCAATCCAGAGGGGCGCCGTTCGTTCATATCCGTACGACATGTGAACGGGGCCCTTCTGGTAGGGCGATGCTCAACAAAGCGTCATTCTTGGTGGCCTTGGAAGCAGTGGCGGGGTGTGCCTGCAGGAGCGTGAGCTTTCATCCATGAGAGTACGAGGGTTCTTGGTGCGCCTGGATGGCTCACACACTCATGAGATTTTTCAGTTGTCCACTCCTAACGGAGGGAAACGTCCAGGTTAGACAAGAGAGGAAAGAAATTGCGAACAGAAGAGGAGAGAAGAGGAACCAGCTTGTTCTCCCTGGGTTCTGATACTTCTCCAGGTACACGTGGAGCCGGTAAGGAGATGTGCGGCGGGGGAGGGGTGCTGTTGGAGGGCAGTAGGTTACCACTTGCGAAGGGTACGGGAACGTGTTGTGTGTGGGCATCAGGATGTAGTGGGTAGAGATTTGAAGGCTGTATGCGAGAGGAGGGACACCGGTCTGGTTCTCGGCATTGAAGCCATGCTGTGTGCGGTGCCCTACCCAGTCAGGTACTTTCTACGTAGTCCACGGGTATGTAGTGCTTGTCTGGGTAGCGTAAGGCTCCCGAGAGCGTCAGCCGTGGAGGCCTCTGGACCGGTGACGTTGGGTCGCCTGCAGCTGCAGGTGACGTTGGGTCGCCTGCCTTGATGTTATAATGACCCTGGGAGTCTTCTGTGTCTCTGGCGTCCCGAGGATGCTTTCAGTGGTCCTTTCTACACAGCGGGAGCACGTACAGGTTAGAGACTGGGAAGCTAATTTGTAGGCGTAGTCGAGAGAACTGCAGTACGCATTTTCTCTCTAGGTCCTCACGTTTTCCCTGGTCCTCTGAGCGTCGAGCAAGGATTTTGCCGCTGAGAGAGTGATAACGGATTTGGAGGGCAGTGGACTGAGAGTCTCTACGGGAATGGAAAAACCTTTGATGGCGCCATCAGGAGGTGGTGGCATGAGACAGGAAAGGTACTCGTGAGAGGAAGGAGTCTGGGCAGGTCCTAGACGTTCAAGCTGTGCTGTGTGCAGTGCCCTACCCAGACAGGTGCTGATCACTCAGACAGCGTGTAGACAGTGCCTGGCTGGGTAGAGTAGCGGTCAACACGAACGACGTCAGTGCTGGTCTCTTGGGCAGAGTTGAGGGTGGAGCCGTAGGGGTCCCTGAGGCGCCTGCCGTGAGGCTCCGAGGTCCTTGGTCGCAGTGGGTCTGTGGCATGCTAAGGATGACATGAGTGTCCGATTTTGAACAAGTGTGTGTGTGTGTGTGTGTGTGTGTGTGTGTGTGTGTGTGTACCGGTTGGGAAGGGAAAGACTATTCCTGTGGGAAGCAGAGAGATCTGAAACAAGGTTTTGCTCTCTGGGTCCTGACCCTTCTGAGTTTGTACATAGAACAGGCGAGGACTTCCTAGTGAGGGAGGGATGCAAGTTTGAGGGAAGTGGGTGAACATTTTGTAGGTCTGTGGAAAGCCCAGGATGTGCAGTCGTCAGGACGTGGTGGGAAGAAAGATAGAGCTATGCTGTAGAGTGGGAAGGCGGCTAAGCGTGTCCCAGACTTCATGGCCATGCTGTGTGCGGTGCCCAACCCGGAGAGGGACTGTTCGCTTGGACTTCGGGTGAACAGGGCTTCTCTGGGTAGGGCAAGGCTCACGAAAACATCAGTCGTGGTGGTCTCTGGACCACTGATGTGGGTAGGGCCGCGGGTGTCCTTGAGTTGCCTGCCTTGATATCATAATGACCCCGGGAGTGATCTGTGTCTCTGGCGTCCTGAGGATGGTTACAGTGGTCCCTCGCTGACCGTGTGGCCACCTACGGGTTTGAGAATGGAAGGTAATTTCCAGGCGGAGGAAAGAAAACTACCGTATGCTTTCTGTCTCTGAGTGCTTGTACACCTCGAGGTACACGTATCTGCAGGTGAGGGGATCTCCACGGAGGGAGGAGTACAGGTTGGAGGGCAGTGGTGGGGTGGCATTCTCTAGGGCCGTGGCTATATCTGAGGTGCGACCATCAGGATGTGTGTGTGTGCGCGTGGTGGGGGTGGGTTAGCGTGCAGATCCTCCCCTTACAGCCCTGCTGTGTGCGGCGTCCCAGCCAGACAGGTGCTGACCACTTGGATTTCGTGTGCGTGGTGCCTGTCCAGGTAGAAGAACGCTCAACGAAACGCGTTGTTCGGTGGTCTTTGGGCGATTGATGGTGGAAGTACGTGGGACCCGAATAGCGTGAAATCGTGAGCGTGCAGGGAGCCGCCTGGTGTCCCTGGCAGCTTAAGTTTGATGTCAGTGGTTTACTGCTCCGTAAACACCTACGGGGTGAGATTAGGGAAACGTAGTTCCTATGAGAAAAAGAGAGAGTGGGGACAGACTTTTCTCGCAGGGTCCTCACGTTCTCCAGCTGTACGGAGCGGTTGGGAGATTCCTGCAAGCTGAGGGATGCAAGTTGGGGGAGAGCACGTTGGCGTTTTCTGCGGGGATGGACGAGTCTTGTGTGCGGTCTTCAGGATGCGATGCGGAGACAGGTGAGAGCTACATGTGAGATTGTGAGTGGAGCTGGGATAGCCTCCACGTACAGCCCTACTGTGCGCATTGCCCTACCCAGACAGGGGCTCATCACTTGAACTTCACTTAACGAGGCTGTGCCTGCTTGGAGTAGTAGGTAACAGCAACATGACGTGTGGTGGCCTTTGGACCAGTAATGGGGCTGGGGCTGCAAGTGTCCATGAGCTGCCTGGCGTGAACTCCGGAGGGCTCTCGCACCCACCTTGATCTCAGGTTGCTCCAGGAACCTGAGCTGACTGCTTTATTCTTGACACTGAGCACCGACAGTGTAGAGAAGGGAATGTAATTCCTACAAGGAGCAGAGCGATGAGGAACACACTGTCTCTCTCTAGGTCCTCATCCTGCTGTGGGTCCACGTAGAACCGGTAAGAGACATCAGTTGCGGGAGGGATGCAAGTTGGACGGCCGTGGGTCCACATTTTCTGGCTCTAGGGATGAATCTTGGGTGCAGTCACAAGGATGTAGTGGGTAGAGGTTTGAAGGCTGTATGTGACAGGAGGGACACCGGTCTGGTGCTCCACACGGAAGCCATGCTGCGTGCGGTGCCCTACCCAGTCGGGTGCTGATTACTTAGACTGCGTGTTACGTAGTGCTTGTCTGGGTAGAGTAAGGCTCACCAGAGCGTCGGCTGTGGTGGCCTCTGGACCGGTGATACGGGTGGAGCGGCGGGTGTCCTTGAGCTGCCTTCCTTGAACTGTGGAGGGCCCTCGGAACCAGGCTGATCTCAGGTTTCTTCAAGTGGATTTCCGTGGTTTCCTGTTAACCAAGTGGCCGCTTACTGCTTAGCGAGGGCAAGATAATTTGCCCTGGAAGAAGAAAGATCTGGAACGAATCTCTCCTCTCTAGGTCGTCCTTCTTCTGCGGGCGTACGGAGAACTGGCAGGTGAGCCCGTGTTCAGGAGAGATGCAAGGTGGGGGGCGGTGAGTCAACATTTTCTAAGGACATGGATGAATCTTGGGCGCGTTCATCAGAATGCGGTGGGAATAGGGGTGAAACCCTCACTAGAGTTGGGGAAGGGGGGACTAAGGAGGGCCTCCGCCTTGAGGCCATGCTGTGTGCAGTGCCCAATCCAGAGGGGCGCCGTTCGTTCATATCCGTACGACATGTGAACGGGGCCCTTCTGGTAGGGCGATGCTCAACAAAGCGTCATTCTTGGTGGCCTTGGAAGCAGTGGCGGGGTGTGCCTGCAGGAGCGTGAGCTTTCATCCATGAGAGTACGAGGGTTCTTGGTGCGCCTGGATGGCTCACACACTCATGAGATTTTTCAGTTGTCCACTCCTAACGGAGGGAAACGTCCAGGTTAGACAAGAGAGGAAAGAAATTGCGAACAGAAGAGGAGAGAAGAGGAACCAGCTTGTTCTCCCTGGGTTCTGATACTTCTCCAGGTACACGTGGAGCCGGTAAGGAGATGTGCGGCGGGGGAGGGGTGCTGTTGGAGGGCAGTAGGTTACCACTTGCGAAGGGTACGGGAACGTGTTGTGTGTGGGCATCAGGATGTAGTGGGTAGAGATTTGAAGGCTGTATGCGAGAGGAGGGACACCGGTCTGGTTCTCGGCATTGAAGCCATGCTGTGTGCGGTGCCCTACCCAGTCAGGTACTTTCTACGTAGTCCACGGGTATGTAGTGCTTGTCTGGGTAGCGTAAGGCTCCCGAGAGCGTCAGCCGTGGAGGCCTCTGGACCGGTGACGTTGGGTCGCCTGCAGCTGCAGGTGACGTTGGGTCGCCTGCCTTGATGTTATAATGACCCTGGGAGTCTTCTGTGTCTCTGGCGTCCCGAGGATGCTTTCAGTGGTCCTTTCTACACAGCGGGAGCACGTACAGGTTAGAGACTGGGAAGCTAATTTGTAGGCGTAGTCGAGAGAACTGCAGTACGCATTTTCTCTCTAGGTCCTCACGTTTTCCCTGGTCCTCTGAGCGTCGAGCAAGGATTTTGCCGCTGAGAGAGTGATAACGGATTTGGAGGGCAGTGGACTGAGAGTCTCTACGGGAATGGAAAAACCTTTGATGGCGCCATCAGGAGGTGGTGGCATGAGACAGGAAAGGTACTCGTGAGAGGAAGGAGTCTGGGCAGGTCCTAGACGTTCAAGCTGTGCTGTGTGCAGTGCCCTACCCAGACAGGTGCTGATCACTCAGACAGCGTGTAGACAGTGCCTGGCTGGGTAGAGTAGCGGTCAACACGAACGACGTCAGTGCTGGTCTCTTGGGCAGAGTTGAGGGTGGAGCCGTAGGGGTCCCTGAGGCGCCTGCCGTGAGGCTCCGAGGTCCTTGGTCGCAGTGGGTCTGTGGCATGCTAAGGATGACATGAGTGTCCGATTTTGAACAAGTGTGTGTGTGTGTGTGTGTGTGTGTGTGTGTGTGTGTGTGTACCGGTTGGGAAGGGAAAGACTATTCCTGTGGGAAGCAGAGAGATCTGAAACAAGGTTTTGCTCTCTGGGTCCTGACCCTTCTGAGTTTGTACATAGAACAGGCGAGGACTTCCTAGTGAGGGAGGGATGCAAGTTTGAGGGAAGTGGGTGAACATTTTGTAGGTCTGTGGAAAGCCCAGGATGTGCAGTCGTCAGGACGTGGTGGGAAGAAAGATAGAGCTATGCTGTAGAGTGGGAAGGCGGCTAAGCGTGTCCCAGACTTCATGGCCATGCTGTGTGCGGTGCCCAACCCGGAGAGGGACTGTTCGCTTGGACTTCGGGTGAACAGGGCTTCTCTGGGTAGGGCAAGGCTCACGAGAACATCAGTCGTGGTGGTCTCCGGACCACTGATGTGGGTAGGGCCGCGGGTGTCCTTGAGTTGCCTGCCTTGATATCATAATGACCCCGGGAGTGATCTGTGTCTCTGGCGTCCTGAGGATGGTTACAGTGGTCCCTCGCTGACCGTGTGGCCACCTACGGGTTTGAGAATGGAAGGTAATTTCCAGGCGGAGGAAAGAAAACTACCGTATGCTTTCTGTCTCTGAGTGCTCGTACACCTCGAGGTACACGTATCTGCAGGTGAGGGGATCTCCACGGAGGGAGGAGTACAGGTTGGAGGGCAGTGGTGGGGTGGCATTCTCTAGGGCCGTGGCTATATCTGAGGTGCGACCATCAGGATGTGTGTGTGTGCGCGTGGTGGGGGTGGGTTAGCGTGCAGATCCTCCCCTTACAGCCCTGCTGTGTGCGGCGTCCCAGCCAGACAGGTGCTGACCACTTGGATTTCGTGTGCGTGGTGCCTGTCCAGGTAGAAGAACGCTCAACGAAACGCGTTGTTCGGTGGTCTTTGGGCGATTGATGGTGGAAGTACGTGGGACCCGAATAGCGTGAAATCGTGAGCGTGCAGGGAGCCGCCTGGTGTCCCTGGCAGCTTAAGTTTGATGTCAGTGGTTTACTGCTCCGTAAACACCTACGGGGTGAGATTAGGGAAACGTAGTTCCTATGAGAAAAAGAGAGAGTGGGGACAGACTTTTCTCGCAGGGTCCTCACGTTCTCCAGCTGTACGGAGCGGTTGGGAGATTCCTGCAAGCTGAGGGATGCAAGTTGGGGGGGAGCACGTTGGCGTTTTCTGCGGGGATGGACGAGTCTTGTGTGCGGTCTTCAGGATGCGATGCGGAGACAGGTGAGAGCTACATGTGAGATTGTGAGTGGAGCTGGGATAGCCTCCACGTACAGCCCTACTGTGCGCATTGCCCTACCCAGACAGGGGCTCATCACTTGAACTTCACTTAACGAGGCTGTGCCTGCTTGGAGTAGTAGGTAACAGCAACATGACGTGTGGTGGCCTTTGGACCAGTAATGGGGCTGGGGCTGCAAGTGTCCATGAGCTGCCTGGCGTGAACTCCGGAGGGCTCTCGCACCCACCTTGATCTCAGGTTGCTCCAGGAACCTGAGCTGACTGCTTTATTCTTGACACTGAGCACCGACAGTGTAGAGAAGGGAATGTAATTCCTACAAGGAGCAGAGCGATGAGGAACACACTGTCTCTCTCTAGGTCCTCATCCTGCTGTGGGTCCACGTAGAACCGGTAAGAGACATCAGTTGCGGGAGGGATGCAAGTTGGACGGCCGTGGGTCCACATTTTCTGGCTCTAGGGATGAATCTTGGGTGCAGTCACGAGGATGTAGTGGGTAGAGGTTTGAAGGCTGTATGTGAGAGGAGGGACACCGGTCTGGTGCTCCACACGGAAGCCATGCTGCGTGCGGTGCCCTACCCAGTCGGGTGCTGATTACTTAGACTGCGTGTTACATAGTGCTTGTCTGGGTAGAGTAAGGATCACCAGAGCGTCGGCTGTGGTGGCCTCTGGACCGGTGATACGGGTGGAGCGGCGGGTGTCCTTGAGCTGCCTTCCTTGAACTGTGGAGGGCCCTCGGAACCAGGCTGATCTCAGGTTTCTTCAAGTGGATTTCCGTGGTTTCCTGTTAACCAAGTGGCCGCTTACTGCTTAGCGAGGGCAAGATAATTTGCCCTGGAAGAAGAAAGATCTGGAACGAATCTCTCCTCTCTAGGTCGTCCTTCTTCTGCGGCCGTACGGAGAACTGGCAGGTGAGCCCGTGTTCAGGAGAGATGCAAGGTGGGGGGCGGTGAGTCAACATTTTCTAAGGACATGGATGAATCTTGGGCGCGTTCATCAGAATGCGGTGGGAATAGGGGTGAAACCCTCGCTAGAGTTGGGGAAGCGGGGACTAAGGAGGGCCTCCGCCTTGAGGCCATGCTGTGTGTAGTGCCCAATCCAGAGGGGCGCCGTTCGTTCATATCCGTACGACATGTGAACGGGGCCCTTCTGGTAGGGCGATGCTCAACAAAGCGTCATTCTTGGTGGCCTTGGAAGCAGTGGCGGGGTGTGCCTGCAGGAGCGTGAGCTTTCATCCATGAGAGTACGAGGGTTCTTGGTGCGCCTGGATGGCTCACACACTCATGAGATTTTTCAGTTGTCCACTCCTAACGGAGGGAAACGTCCAGGTTAGACAAGAGAGGAAAGAAATTGCGAACAGAAGAGGAGAGAAGAGGAACCAGCTTGTTCTCCCTGGGTTCTGATACTTCTCCAGGTACACGTGGAGCCGGTAAGGAGATGTGCGGCGGGGGAGGGGTGCTGTTGGAGGGCAGTAGGTTACCACTTGCGAAGGGTACGGGAACGTGTTGTGTGTGGGCATCAGGATGTAGTGGGTAGAGATTTGAAGGCTGTATGCGAGAGGAGGGACACCGGTCTGGTTCTCGGCATTGAAGCCATGCTGTGTGCGGTGCCCTACCCAGTCAGGTACTTTCTACGTAGTCCACGGGTATGTAGTGCTTGTCTGGGTAGCGTAAGGCTCCCGAGAGCGTCAGCCGTGGAGGCCTCTGGACCGGTGACGTTGGGTCGCCTGCAGCTGCAGGTGACGTTGGGTCGCCTGCCTTGATGTTATAATGACCCTGGGAGTCTTCTGTGTCTCTGGCGTCCCGAGGATGCTTTCAGTGGTCCTTTCTACACAGCGGGAGCACGTACAGGTTAGAGACTGGGAAGCTAATTTGTAGGCGTAGTCGAGAGAACTGCAGTACGCATTTTCTCTCTAGGTCCTCACGTTTTCCCTGGTCCTCTGAGCGTCGAGCAAGGATTTTGCCGCTGAGAGAGTGATAACGGATTTGGAGGGCAGTGGACTGAGAGTCTCTACGGGAATGGAAAAACCTTTGATGGCGCCATCAGGAGGTGGTGGCATGAGACAGGAAAGGTACTCGTGAGAGGAAGGAGTCTGGGCAGGTCCTAGACGTTCAAGCTGTGCTGTGTGCAGTGCCCTACCCAGACAGGTGCTGATCACTCAGACAGCGTGTAGACAGTGCCTGGCTGGGTAGAGTAGCGGTCAACACGAACGACGTCAGTGCTGGTCTCTTGGGCAGAGTTGAGGGTGGAGCCGTAGGGGTCCCTGAGGCGCCTGCCGTGAGGCTCCGAGGTCCTTGGTCGCAGTGGGTCTGTGGCATGCTAAGGATGACATGAGTGTCCGATTTTGAACAAGTGTGTGTGTGTGTGTGTGTGTGTGTGTGTGTGTGTGTGTGTACCGGTTGGGAAGGGAAAGACTATTCCTGTGGGAAGCAGAGAGATCTGAAACAAGGTTTTGCTCTCTGGGTCCTGACCCTTCTGAGTTTGTACATAGAACAGGCGAGGACTTCCTAGTGAGGGAGGGATGCAAGTTTGAGGGAAGTGGGTGAACATTTTGTAGGTCTGTGGAAAGCCCAGGATGTGCAGTCGTCAGGACGTGGTGGGAAGAAAGATAGAGCTATGCTGTAGAGTGGGAAGGCGGCTAAGCGTGTCCCAGACTTCATGGCCATGCTGTGTGCGGTGCCCAACCCGGAGAGGGACTGTTCGCTTGGACTTCGGGTGAACAGGGCTTCTCTGGGTAGGGCAAGGCTCACGAAAACATCAGTCGTGGTGGTCTCTGGACCACTGATGTGGGTAGGGCCGCGGGTGTCCTTGAGTTGCCTGCCTTGATATCATAATGACCCCGGGAGTGATCTGTGTCTCTGGCGTCCTGAGGATGGTTACAGTGGTCCCTCGCTGACCGTGTGGCCACCTACGGGTTTGAGAATGGAAGGTAATTTCCAGGCGGAGGAAAGAAAACTACCGTATGCTTTCTGTCTCTGAGTGCTTGTACACCTCGAGGTACACGTATCTGCAGGTGAGGGGATCTCCACGGAGGGAGGAGTACAGGTTGGAGGGCAGTGGTGGGGTGGCATTCTCTAGGGCCGTGGCTATATCTGAGGTGCGACCATCAGGATGTGTGTGTGTGCGCGTGGTGGGGGTGGGTTAGCGTGCAGATCCTCCCCTTACAGCCCTGCTGTGTGCGGCGTCCCAGCCAGACAGGTGCTGACCACTTGGATTTCGTGTGCGTGGTGCCTGTCCAGGTAGAAGAACGCTCAACGAAACGCGTTGTTCGGTGGTCTTTGGGCGATTGATGGTGGAAGTACGTGGGACCCGAATAGCGTGAAATCGTGAGCGTGCAGGGAGCCGCCTGGTGTCCCTGGCAGCTTAAGTTTGATGTCAGTGGTTTACTGCTCCGTAAACACCTACGGGGTGAGATTAGGGAAACGTAGTTCCTATGAGAAAAAGAGAGAGTGGGGACAGACTTTTCTCGCAGGGTCCTCACGTTCTCCAGCTGTACGGAGCGGTTGGGAGATTCCTGCAAGCTGAGGGATGCAAGTTGGGGGAGAGCACGTTGGCGTTTTCTGCGGGGATGGACGAGTCTTGTGTGCGGTCTTCAGGATGCGATGCGGAGACAGGTGAGAGCTACATGTGAGATTGTGAGTGGAGCTGGGATAGCCTCCACGTACAGCCCTACTGTGCGCATTGCCCTACCCAGACAGGGGCTCATCACTTGAACTTCACTTAACGAGGCTGTGCCTGCTTGGAGTAGTAGGTAACAGCAACATGACGTGTGGTGGCCTTTGGACCAGTAATGGGGCTGGGGCTGCAAGTGTCCATGAGCTGCCTGGCGTGAACTCCGGAGGGCTCTCGCACCCACCTTGATCTCAGGTTGCTCCAGGAACCTGAGCTGACTGCTTTATTCTTGACACTGAGCACCGACAGTGTAGAGAAGGGAATGTAATTCCTACAAGGAGCAGAGCGATGAGGAACACACTGTCTCTCTCTAGGTCCTCATCCTGCTGTGGGTCCACGTAGAACCGGTAAGAGACATCAGTTGCGGGAGGGATGCAAGTTGGACGGCCGTGGGTCCACATTTTCTGGCTCTAGGGATGAATCTTGGGTGCAGTCACGAGGATGTAGTGGGTAGAGGTTTGAAGGCTGTATGTGACAGGAGGGACACCGGTCTGGTGCTCCACACGGAAGCCATGCTGCGTGCGGTGCCCTACCCAGTCGGGTGCTGATTACTTAGACTGCGTGTTACGTAGTGCTTGTCTGGGTAGAGTAAGGCTCACCAGAGCGTCGGCTGTGGTGGCCTCTGGACCGGTGATACGGGTGGAGCGGCGGGTGTCCTTGAGCTGCCTTCCTTGAACTGTGGAGGGCCCTCGGAACCAGGCTGATCTCAGGTTTCTTCAAGTGGATTTCCGTGGTTTCCTGTTAACCAAGTGGCCGCTTACTGCTTAGCGAGGGCAAGATAATTTGCCCTGGAAGAAGAAAGATCTGGAACGAATCTCTCCTCTCTAGGTCGTCCTTCTTCTGCGGGCGTACGGAGAACTGGCAGGTGAGCCCGTGTTCAGGAGAGATGCAAGGTGGGGGGCGGTGAGTCAACATTTTCTAAGGACATGGATGAATCTTGGGCGCGTTCATCAGAATGCGGTGGGAATAGGGGTGAAACCCTCACTAGAGTTGGGGAAGGGGGGACTAAGGAGGGCCTCCGCCTTGAGGCCATGCTGTGTGCAGTGCCCAATCCAGAGGGGCGCCGTTCGTTCATATCCGTACGACATGTGAACGGGGCCCTTCTGGTAGGGCGATGCTCAACAAAGCGTCATTCTTGGTGGCCTTGGAAGCAGTGGCGGGGTGTGCCTGCAGGAGCGTGAGCTTTCATCCATGAGAGTACGAGGGTTCTTGGTGCGCCTGGATGGCTCACACACTCATGAGATTTTTCAGTTGTCCACTCCTAACGGAGGGAAACGTCCAGGTTAGACAAGAGAGGAAAGAAATTGCGAACAGAAGAGGAGAGAAGAGGAACCAGCTTGTTCTCCCTGGGTTCTGATACTTCTCCAGGTACACGTGGAGCCGGTAAGGAGATGTGCGGCGGGGGAGGGGTGCTGTTGGAGGGCAGTAGGTTACCACTTGCGAAGGGTACGGGAACGTGTTGTGTGTGGGCATCAGGATGTAGTGGGTAGAGATTTGAAGGCTGTATGCGAGAGGAGGGACACCGGTCTGGTTCTCGGCATTGAAGCCATGCTGTGTGCGGTGCCCTACCCAGTCAGGTACTTTCTACGTAGTCCACGGGTATGTAGTGCTTGTCTGGGTAGCGTAAGGCTCCCGAGAGCGTCAGCCGTGGAGGCCTCTGGACCGGTGACGTTGGGTCGCCTGCAGCTGCAGGTGACGTTGGGTCGCCTGCCTTGATGTTATAATGACCCTGGGAGTCTTCTGTGTCTCTGGCGTCCCGAGGATGCTTTCAGTGGTCCTTTCTACACAGCGGGAGCACGTACAGGTTAGAGACTGGGAAGCTAATTTGTAGGCGTAGTCGAGAGAACTGCAGTACGCATTTTCTCTCTAGGTCCTCACGTTTTCCCTGGTCCTCTGAGCGTCGAGCAAGGATTTTGCCGCTGAGAGAGTGATAACGGATTTGGAGGGCAGTGGACTGAGAGTCTCTACGGGAATGGAAAAACCTTTGATGGCGCCATCAGGAGGTGGTGGCATGAGACAGGAAAGGTACTCGTGAGAGGAAGGAGTCTGGGCAGGTCCTAGACGTTCAAGCTGTGCTGTGTGCAGTGCCCTACCCAGACAGGTGCTGATCACTCAGACAGCGTGTAGACAGTGCCTGGCTGGGTAGAGTAGCGGTCAACACGAACGACGTCAGTGCTGGTCTCTTGGGCAGAGTTGAGGGTGGAGCCGTAGGGGTCCCTGAGGCGCCTGCCGTGAGGCTCCGAGGTCCTTGGTCGCAGTGGGTCTGTGGCATGCTAAGGATGACATGAGTGTCCGATTTTGAACAAGTGTGTGTGTGTGTGTGTGTGTGTGTGTGTGTGTGTGTGTACCGGTTGGGAAGGGAAAGACTATTCCTGTGGGAAGCAGAGAGATCTGAAACAAGGTTTTGCTCTCTGGGTCCTGACCCTTCTGAGTTTGTACATAGAACAGGCGAGGACTTCCTAGTGAGGGAGGGATGCAAGTTTGAGGGAAGTGGGTGAACATTTTGTAGGTCTGTGGAAAGCCCAGGATGTGCAGTCGTCAGGACGTGGTGGGAAGAAAGATAGAGCTATGCTGTAGAGTGGGAAGGCGGCTAAGCGTGTCCCAGACTTCATGGCCATGCTGTGTGCGGTGCCCAACCCGGAGAGGGACTGTTCGCTTGGACTTCGGGTGAACAGGGCTTCTCTGGGTAGGGCAAGGCTCACGAGAACATCAGTCGTGGTGGTCTCCGGACCACTGATGTGGGTAGGGCCGCGGGTGTCCTTGAGTTGCCTGCCTTGATATCATAATGACCCCGGGAGTGATCTGTGTCTCTGGCGTCCTGAGGATGGTTACAGTGGTCCCTCGCTGACCGTGTGGCCACCTACGGGTTTGAGAATGGAAGGTAATTTCCAGGCGGAGGAAAGAAAACTACCGTATGCTTTCTGTCTCTGAGTGCTCGTACACCTCGAGGTACACGTATCTGCAGGTGAGGGGATCTCCACGGAGGGAGGAGTACAGGTTGGAGGGCAGTGGTGGGGTGGCATTCTCTAGGGCCGTGGCTATATCTGAGGTGCGACCATCAGGATGTGTGTGTGTGCGCGTGGTGGGGGTGGGTTAGCGTGCAGATCCTCCCCTTACAGCCCTGCTGTGTGCGGCGTCCCAGCCAGACAGGTGCTGACCACTTGGATTTCGTGTGCGTGGTGCCTGTCCAGGTAGAAGAACGCTCAACGAAACGCGTTGTTCGGTGGTCTTTGGGCGATTGATGGTGGAAGTACGTGGGACCCGAATAGCGTGAAATCGTGAGCGTGCAGGGAGCCGCCTGGTGTCCCTGGCAGCTTAAGTTTGATGTCAGTGGTTTACTGCTCCGTAAACACCTACGGGGTGAGATTAGGGAAACGTAGTTCCTATGAGAAAAAGAGAGAGTGGGGACAGACTTTTCTCGCAGGGTCCTCACGTTCTCCAGCTGTACGGAGCGGTTGGGAGATTCCTGCAAGCTGAGGGATGCAAGTTGGGGGAGAGCACGTTGGCGTTTTCTGCGGGGATGGACGAGTCTTGTGTGCGGTCTTCAGGATGCGATGCGGAGACAGGTGAGAGCTACATGTGAGATTGTGAGTGGAGCTGGGATAGCCTCCACGTACAGCCCTACTGTGCGCATTGCCCTACCCAGACAGGGGCTCATCACTTGAACTTCACTTAACGAGGCTGTGCCTGCTTGGAGTAGTAGGTAACAGCAACATCACGTGTGGTGGCCTTTGGACCAGTAATGGGGCTGGGGCTGCAAGTGTCCATGAGCTGCCTGGCGTGAACTCCGGAGGGCTCTCGCACCCACCTTGATCTCAGGTTGCTCCAGGAACCTGAGCTGACTGCTTTATTCTTGACACTGAGCACCGACAGTGTAGAGAAGGGAATGTAATTCCTACAAGGAGCAGAGCGATGAGGAACACACTGTCTCTCTCTAGGTCCTCATCCTGCTGTGGGTCCACGTAGAACCGGTAAGAGACATCAGTTGCGGGAGGGATGCAAGTTGGACGGCCGTGGGTCCACATTTTCTGGCTCTAGGGATGAATCTTGGGTGCAGTCACGAGGATGTAGTGGGTAGAGGTTTGAAGGCTGTATGTGAGAGGAGGGACACCGGTCTGGTGCTCCACACGGAAGCCATGCTGCGTGCGGTGCCCTACCCAGTCGGGTGCTGATTACTTAGACTGCGTGTTACGTAGTGCTTGTCTGGGTAGAGTAAGGCTCACCAGAGCGTCGGCTGTGGTGGCCTCTGGACCGGTGATACGGGTGGAGCGGCGGGTGTCCTTGAGCTGCCTTCCTTGAACTGTGGAGGGCCCTCGGAACCAGGCTGATCTCAGGTTTCTTCAAGTGGATTTCCGTGGTTTCCTGTTAACCAAGTGGCCGCTTACTGCTTAGCGAGGGCAAGATAATTTGCCCTGGAAGAAGAAAGATCTGGAACGAATCTCTCCTCTCTAGGTCGTCCTTCTTCTGTGGGCGTACGGAGAACTGGCAGGTGAGCCCGTGTTCAGGAGAGATGCAAGGTGGGGGGCGGTGAGTCAACATTTTCTAAGGACATGGATGAATCTTGGGCGCGTTCATCAGAATGCGGTGGGAATAGGGGTGAAACCCTCACTAGAGTTGGGGAAGGGGGGACTAAGGAGGGCCTCCGCCTTGAGGCCATGCTGTGTGCAGTGCCCAATCCAGAGGGGCGCCGTTCGTTCATATCCGTACGACATGTGAACGGAGCCCTTCTGGTAGGGCGATGCTCAACAAAGCGTCATTCTTGGTGGCCTTGGAAGCAGTGGCGGGGTGTGCCTGCAGGAGCGTGAGCTTTCATCCATGAGAGTACGAGGGTTCTTGGTGCGCCTGGATGGCTCACACACTCATGAGATTTTTCAGTTGTCCACTCCTAACGGAGGGAAACGTCCAGGTTAGACAAGAGAGGAAAGAAATTGCGAACAGAAGAGGAGAGAAGAGGAACCAGCTTGTTCTCCCTGGGTTCTGATACTTCTCCAGGTACACGTGGAGCCGGTAAGGAGATGTGCGGCGGGGGAGGGGTGCTGTTGGAGGGCAGTAGGTTACCACTTGCGAAGGGTACGGGAACGTGTTGTGTGTGGGCATCAGGATGTAGTGGGTAGAGATTTGAAGGCTGTATGCGAGAGGAGGGACACCGGTCTGGTTCTCGGCATTGAAGCCATGCTGTGTGCGGTGCCCTACCCAGTCAGGTACTTTCTACGTAGTCCACGGGTATGTAGTGCTTGTCTGGGTAGCGTAAGGCTCCCGAGAGCGTCAGCCGTGGAGGCCTCTGGACCGGTGACGTTGGGTCGCCTGCAGCTGCAGGTGACGTTGGGTCGCCTGCCTTGATGTTATAATGACCCTGGGAGTCTTCTGTGTCTCTGGCGTCCCGAGGATGCTTTCAGTGGTCCTTTCTACACAGCGGGAGCACGTACAGGTTAGAGACTGGGAAGCTAATTTGTAGGCGTAGTCGAGAGAACTGCAGTACGCATTTTCTCTCTAGGTCCTCACGTTTTCCCTGGTCCTCTGAGCGTCGAGCAAGGATTTTGCCGCTGAGAGAGTGATAACGGATTTGGAGGGCAGTGGACTGAGAGTCTCTACGGGAATGGAAAAACCTTTGATGGCGCCATCAGGAGGTGGTGGCATGAGACAGGAAAGGTACTCGTGAGAGGAAGGAGTCTGGGCAGGTCCTAGACGTTCAAGCTGTGCTGTGTGCAGTGCCCTACCCAGACAGGTGCTGATCACTCAGACAGCGTGTAGACAGTGCCTGGCTGGGTAGAGTAGCGGTCAACACGAACGACGTCAGTGCTGGTCTCTTGGGCAGAGTTGAGGGTGGAGCCGTAGGGGTCCCTGAGGCGCCTGCCGTGAGGCTCCGAGGTCCTTGGTCGCAGTGGGTCTGTGGCATGCTAAGGATGACATGAGTGTCCGATTTTGAACAAGTGTGTGTGTGTGTGTGTGTGTGTGTGTGTGTGTGTGTGTGTGTGTGTACCGGTTGGGAAGGGAAAGACTATTCCTGTGGGAAGCAGAGAGATCTGAAACAAGGTTTTGCTCTCTGGGTCCTGACCCTTCTGAGTTTGTACATAGAACAGGCGAGGACTTCCTAGTGAGGGAGGGATGCAAGTTTGAGGGAAGTGGGTGAACATTTTGTAGGTCTGTGGAAAGCCCAGGATGTGCAGTCGTCAGGACGTGGTGGGAAGAAAGATAGAGCTATGCTGTAGAGTGGGAAGGCGGCTAAGCGTGTCCCAGACTTCATGGCCATGCTGTGTGCGGTGCCCAACCCGGAGAGGGACTGTTCGCTTGGACTTCGGGTGAACAGGGCTTCTCTGGGTAGGGCAAGGCTCACGAGAACATCAGTCGTGGTGGTCTCCGGACCACTGATGTGGGTAGGGCCGCGGGTGTCCTTGAGTTGCCTGCCTTGATATCATAATGACCCCGGGAGTGATCTGTGTCTCTGGCGTCCTGAGGATGGTTACAGTGGTCCCTCGCTGACCGTGTGGCCACCTACGGGTTTGAGAATGGAAGGTAATTTCCAGGCGGAGGAAAGAAAACTACCGTATGCTTTCTGTCTCTGAGTGCTCGTACACCTCGAGGTACACGTATCTGCAGGTGAGGGGATCTCCACGGAGGGAGGAGTACAGGTTGGAGGGCAGTGGTGGGGTGGCATTCTCTAGGGCCGTGGCTATATCTGAGGTGCGACCATCAGGATGTGTGTGTGTGCGCGTGGTGGGGGTGGGTTAGCGTGCAGATCCTCCCCTTACAGCCCTGCTGTGTGCGGCGTCCCAGCCAGACAGGTGCTGACCACTTGGATTTCGTGTGCGTGGTGCCTGTCCAGGTAGAAGAACGCTCAACGAAACGCGTTGTTCGGTGGTCTTTGGGCGATTGATGGTGGAAGTACGTGGGACCCGAATAGCGTGAAATCGTGAGCGTGCAGGGAGCCGCCTGGTGTCCCTGGCAGCTTAAGTTTGATGTCAGTGGTTTACTGCTCCGTAAACACCTACGGGGTGAGATTAGGGAAACGTAGTTCCTATGAGAAAAAGAGAGAGTGGGGACAGACTTTTCTCGCAGGGTCCTCACGTTCTCCAGCTGTACGGAGCGGTTGGGAGATTCCTGCAAGCTGAGGGATGCAAGTTGGGGGAGAGCACGTTGGCGTTTTCTGCGGGGATGGACGAGTCTTGTGTGCGGTCTTCAGGATGCGATGCGGAGACAGGTGAGAGCTACATGTGAGATTGTGAGTGGAGCTGGGATAGCCTCCACGCACAGCCCTACTGTGCGCATTGCCCTACCCAGACAGGGGCTCATCACTTGAACTTCACTTAACGAGGCTGTGCCTGCTTGGAGTAGTAGGTAACAGCAACATGACGTGTGGTGGCCTTTGGACCAGTAATGGGGCTGGGGCTGCAAGTGTCCATGAGCTGCCTGGCGTGAACTCCGGAGGGCTCTCGCACCCACCTTGATCTCAGGTTGCTCCAGGAACCTGAGCTGACTGCTTTATTCTTGACACTGAGCACCGACAGTGTAGAGAAGGGAATGTAATTCCTACAAGGAGCAGAGCGATGAGGAACACACTGTCTCTCTCTAGGTCCTCATCCTGCTGTGGGTCCACGTAGAACCGGTAAGAGACATCAGTTGCGGGAGGGATGCAAGTTGGACGGCCGTGGGTCCACATTTTCTGGCTCTAGGGATGAATCTTGGGTGCAGTCACGAGGATGTAGTGGGTAGAGGTTTGAAGGCTGTATGTGAGAGGAGGGACACCGGTCTGGTGCTCCACACGGAAGCCATGCTGCGTGCGGTGCCCTACCCAGTCGGGTGCTGATTACTTAGACTGCGTGTTACGTAGTGCTTGTCTGGGTAGAGTAAGGCTCACCAGAGCGTCGGCTGTGGTGGCCTCTGGACCGGTGATACGGGTGGAGCGGCGGGTGTCCTTGAGCTGCCTTCCTTGAACTGTGGAGGGCCCTCGGAACCAGGTTGATCTCAGGTTTCTTCAAGTGGATTTCCGTGGTTTCCTGTTAACCAAGTGGCCGCTTACTGCTTAGCGAGGGCAAGATAATTTGCCCTGGAAGAAGAAAGATCTGGAACGAATCTCTCCTCTCTAGGTCGTCCTTCTTCTGCGGGCGTACGGAGAACTGGCAGGTGAGCCCGTGTTCAGGAGAGATGCAAGGTGGGGGGCGGTGAGTCAACATTTTCTAAGGACATGGATGAATCTTGGGCGCGTTCATCAGAATGCGGTGGAAATAGGGGTGAAACCCTCACTAGAGTTGGGGAAGGGGGGACTAAGGAGGGCCTCCGCCTTGAGGCCATGCTGTGTGCAGTGCCCAATCCAGAGGGGCGCCGTTCGTTCATATCCGTACGACATGTGAACGGAGCCCTTCTGGTAGGGCGATGCTCAACAAAGCGTCATTCTTGGTGGCCTTGGAAGCAGTGGCGGGGTGTGCCTGCAGGAGCGTGAGCTTTCATCCATGAGAGTACGAGGGTTCTTGGTGCGCCTGGATGGCTCACACACTCATGAGATTTTTCAGTTGTCCACTCCTAACGGAGGGAAACGTCCAGGTTAGACAAGAGAGGAAAGAAATTGCGAACAGAAGAGGAGAGAAGAGGAACCAGCTTGTTCTCCCTGGGTTCTGATACTTCTCCAGGTACACGTGGAGCCGGTAAGGAGATGTGCGGCGGGGGAGGGGTGCTGTTGGAGGGCAGTAGGTTACCACTTGCGAAGGGTACGGGAACGTGTTGTGTGTGGGCATCAGGATGTAGTGGGTAGAGATTTGAAGGCTGTATGCGAGAGGAGGGACACCGGTCTGGTTCTCGGCATTGAAGCCATGCTGTGTGCGGTGCCCTACCCAGTCAGGTACTTTCTACGTAGTCCACGGGTATGTAGTGCTTGTCTGGGTAGCGTAAGGCTCCCGAGAGCGTCAGCCGTGGAGGCCTCTGGACCGGTGACGTTGGGTCGCCTGCAGCTGCAGGTGACGTTGGGTCGCCTGCCTTGATGTTATAATGACCCTGGGAGTCTTCTGTGTCTCTGGCGTCCCGAGGATGCTTTCAGTGGTCCTTTCTACACAGCGGGAGCACGTACAGGTTAGAGACTGGGAAGCTAATTTGTAGGCGTAGTCGAGAGAACTGCAGTACGCATTTTCTCTCTAGGTCCTCACGTTTTCCCTGGTCCTCTGAGCGTCGAGCAAGGATTTTGCCGCTGAGAGAGTGATAACGGATTTGGAGGGCAGTGGACTGAGAGTCTCTACGGGAATGGAAAAACCTTTGATGGCGCCATCAGGAGGTGGTGGCATGAGACAGGAAAGGTACTCGTGAGAGTAAGGAGTCTGGGCAGGTCCTAGACGTTCAAGCTGTGCTGTGTGCAGTGCCCTACCCAGACAGGTGCTGATCACTCAGACAGCGTGTAGACAGTGCCTGGCTGGGTAGAGTAGCGGTCAACACGAACGACGTCAGTGCTGGTCTCTTGGGCAGAGTTGAGGGTGGAGCCGTAGGGGTCCCTGAGGCGCCTGCCGTGAGGCTCCGAGGTCCTTGGTCGCAGTGGGTCTGTGGCATGCTAAGGATGACATGAGTGTCCGATTTTGAACAAGTGTGTGTGTGTGTGTGTGTGTGTGTGTGTGTGTGTGTGTGTGTGTGTACCGGTTGGGAAGGGAAAGACTATTCCTGTGGGAAGCAGAGAGATCTGAAACAAGGTTTTGCTCTCTGGGTCCTGACCCTTCTGAGTTTGTACATAGAACAGGCGAGGACTTCCTAGTGAGGGAGGGATGCAAGTTTGAGGGAAGTGGGTGAACATTTTGTAGGTCTGTGGAAAGCCCAGGATGTGCAGTCGTCAGGACGTGGTGGGAAGAAAGATAGAGCTATGCTGTAGAGTGGGAAGGCGGCTAAGCGTGTCCCAGACTTCACGGCCATGCTGTGTGCGGTGCCCAACCCGGAGAGGGACTGTTCGCTTGGACTTCGGGTGAACAGGGCTTCTCTGGGTAGGGCAAGGCTCACGAGAACATCAGTCGTGGTGGTCTCTGGACCACTGATGTGGGTAGGGCCGCGGGTGTCCTTGAGTTGCCTGCCTTGATATCATAATGACCCCGGGAGTGATCTGTGTCTCTGGCGTCCTGAGGATGGTTACAGTGGTCCCTCGCTGACCGTGTGGCCACCTACGGGTTTGAGAATGGAAGGTAATTTCCAGGCGGAGGAAAGAAAACTACCGTATGCTTTCTGTCTCTGAGTGCTCGTACACCTCGAGGTACACGTATCTGCAGGTGAGGGGATCTCCACGGAGGGAGGAGTACAGGTTGGAGGGCAGTGGTGGGGTGGCATTCTCTAGGGCCGTGGCTATATCTGAGGTGCGACCATCAGGATGTGTGTGTGTGCGCGTGGTGGGGGTGGGTTAGCGTGCAGATCCTCCCCTTACAGCCCTGCTGTGTGCGGCGTCCCAGCCAGACAGGTGCTGACCACTTGGATTTCGTGTGCGTGGTGCCTGTCCAGGTAGAAGAACGCTCAACGAAACGCGTTGTTCGGTGGTCTTTGGGCGATTGATGGTGGAAGTACGTGGGACCCGAATAGCGTGAAATCGTGAGCGTGCAGGGAGCCGCCTGGTGTCCCTGGCAGCTTAAGTTTGATGTCAGTGGTTTACTGCTCCGTAAACACCTACGGGGTGAGATTAGGGAAACGTAGTTCCTATGAGAAAAAGAGAGAGTGGGGACAGACTTTTCTCGCAGGGTCCTCACGTTCTCCAGCTGTACGGAGCGGTTGGGAGATTCCTGCAAGCTGAGGGATGCAAGTTGGGGGAGAGCACGTTGGCGTTTTCTGCGGGGATGGACGAGTCTTGTGTGCGGTCTTCAGGATGCGATGCGGAGACAGGTGAGAGCTACATGTGAGATTGTGAGTGGAGCTGGGATAGCCTCCACGTACAGCCCTACTGTGCGCATTGCCCTACCCAGACAGGGGCTCATCACTTGAACTTCACTTAACGAGGCTGTGCCTGCTTGGAGTAGTAGGTAACAGCAACATGACGTGTGGTGGCCTTTGGACCAGTAATGGGGCTGGGGCTGCAAGTGTCCATGAGCTGCCTGGCGTGAACTCCGGAGGGCTCTCGCACCCACCTTGATCTCAGGTTGCTCCAGGAACCTGAGCTGACTGCTTTATTCTTGACACTGAGCACCGACAGTGTAGAGAAGGGAATGTAATTCCTACAAGGAGCAGAGCGATGAGGAACACACTGTCTCTCTCTAGGTCCTCATCCTGCTGTGGGTCCACGTAGAACCGGTAAGAGACATCAGTTGCGGGAGGGATGCAAGTTGGACGGCCGTGGGTCCACATTTTCTGGCTCTAGGGATGAATCTTGGGTGCAGTCACGAGGATGTAGTGGGTAGAGGTTTGAAGGCTGTATGTGAGAGGAGGGACACCGGTCTGGTGCTCCACACGGAAGCCATGCTGCGTGCGGTGCCCTACCCAGTCGGGTGCTGATTACTTAGACTGCGTGTTACGTAGTGCTTGTCTGGGTAGAGTAAGGCTCACCAGAGCGTCGGCTGTGGTGGCCTCTGGACCGGTGATACGGGTGGAGCGGCGGGTGTCCTTGAGCTGCCTTCCTTGAACTGTGGAGGGCCCTCGGAACCAGGTTGATCTCAGGTTTCTTCAAGTGGATTTCCGTGGTTTCCTGTTAACCAAGTGGCCGCTTACTGCTTAGCGAGGGCAAGATAATTTGCCCTGGAAGAAGAAAGATCTGGAACGAATCTCTCCTCTCTAGGTCGTCCTTCTTCTGCGGGCGTACGGAGAACTGGCAGGTGAGCCCGTGTTCAGGAGAGATGCAAGGTGGGGGGCGGTGAGTCAACATTTTCTAAGGACATGGATGAATCTTGGGCGCGTTCATCAGAATGCGGTGGGAATAGGGGTGAAACCCTCGCTAGAGTTGGGGAAGGGGGGACTAAGGAGGGCCTCCGCCTTGAGGCCATGCTGTGTGCAGTGCCCAATCCAGAGGGGCGCCGTTCGTTCATATCCGTACGACATGTGAACGGGGCCCTTCTGGTAGGGCGATGCTCAACAAAGCGTCATTCTTGGTGGCCTTGGAAGCAGTGGCGGGGTGTGCCTGCAGGAGCGTGAGCTTTCATCCATGAGAGTACGAGGGTTCTTGGTGCGCCTGGATGGCTCACACACTCATGAGATTTTTCAGTTGTCCACTCCTAACGGAGGGAAACGTCCAGGTTAGACAAGAGAGGAAAGAAATTGCGAACAGAAGAGGAGAGAAGAGGAACCAGCTTGTTCTCCCTGGGTTCTGATACTTCTCCAGGTACACGTGGAGCCGGTAAGGAGATGTGCGGCGGGGGAGGGGTGCTGTTGGAGGGCAGTAGGTTACCACTTGCGAAGGGTACGGGAACGTGTTGTGTGTGGGCATCAGGATGTAGTGGGTAGAGATTTGAAGGCTGTATGCGAGAGGAGGGACACCGGTCTGGTTCTCGGCATTGAAGCCATGCTGTGTGCGGTGCCCTACCCAGTCAGGTACTTTCTACGTAGTCCACGGGTATGTAGTGCTTGTCTGGGTAGCGTAAGGCTCCCGAGAGCGTCAGCCGTGGAGGCCTCTGGACCGGTGACGTTGGGTCGCCTGCAGCTGCAGGTGACGTTGGGTCGCCTGCCTTGATGTTATAATGACCCTGGGAGTCTTCTGTGTCTCTGGCGTCCCGAGGATGCTTTCAGTGGTCCTTTCTACACAGCGGGAGCACGTACAGGTTAGAGACTGGGAAGCTAATTTGTAGGCGTAGTCGAGAGAACTGCAGTACGCATTTTCTCTCTAGGTCCTCACGTTTTCCCTGGTCCTCTGAGCGTCGAGCAAGGATTTTGCCGCTGAGAGAGTGATAACGGATTTGGAGGGCAGTGGACTGAGAGTCTCTACGGGAATGGAAAAACCTTTGATGGCGCCATCAGGAGGTGGTGGCATGAGACAGGAAAGGTACTCGTGAGAGTAAGGAGTCTGGGCAGGTCCTAGACGTTCAAGCTGTGCTGTGTGCAGTGCCCTACCCAGACAGGTGCTGATCACTCAGACAGCGTGTAGACAGTGCCTGGCTGGGTAGAGTAGCGGTCAACACGAACGACGTCAGTGCTGGTCTCTTGGGCAGAGTTGAGGGTGGAGCCGTAGGGGTCCCTGAGGCGCCTGCCGTGAGGCTCCGAGGTCCTTGGTCGCAGTGGGTCTGTGGCATGCTAAGGATGACATGAGTGTCCGATTTTGAACAAGTGTGTGTGTGTGTGTGTGTGTGTGTGTGTGTGTGTGTGTGTGTGTGTACCGGTTGGGAAGGGAAAGACTATTCCTGTGGGAAGCAGAGAGATCTGAAACAAGGTTTTGCTCTCTGGGTCCTGACCCTTCTGAGTTTGTACATAGAACAGGCGAGGACTTCCTAGTGAGGGAGGGATGCAAGTTTGAGGGAAGTGGGTGAACATTTTGTAGGTCTGTGGAAAGCCCAGGATGTGCAGTCGTCAGGACGTGGTGGGAAGAAAGATAGAGCTATGCTGTAGAGTGGGAAGGCGGCTAAGCGTGTCCCAGACTTCATGGCCATGCTGTGTGCGGTGCCCAACCCGGAGAGGGACTGTTCGCTTGGACTTCGGGTGAACAGGGCTTCTCTGGGTAGGGCAAGGCTCACGAGAACATCAGTCGTGGTGGTCTCTGGACCACTGATGTGGGTAGGGCCGCGGGTGTCCTTGAGTTGCCTGCCTTGATATCATAATGACCCCGGGAGTGATCTGTGTCTCTGGCGTCCTGAGGATGGTTACAGTGGTCCCTCGCTGACCGTGTGGCCACCTACGGGTTTGAGAATGGAAGGTAATTTCCAGGCGGAGGAAAGAAAACTACCGTATGCTTTCTGTCTCTGAGTGCTCGTACACCTCGAGGTACACGTATCTGCAGGTGAGGGGATCTCCACGGAGGGAGGAGTACAGGTTGGAGGGCAGTGGTGGGGTGGCATTCTCTAGGGCCGTGGCTATATCTGAGGTGCGACCATCAGGATGTGTGTGTGTGCGCGTGGTGGGGGTGGGTTAGCGTGCAGATCCTCCCCTTACAGCCCTGCTGTGTGCGGCGTCCCAGCCAGACAGGTGCTGACCACTTGGATTTCGTGTGCGTGGTGCCTGTCCAGGTAGAAGAACGCTCAACGAAACGCGTTGTTCGGTGGTCTTTGGGCGATTGATGGTGGAAGTACGTGGGACCCGAATAGCGTGAAATCGTGAGCGTGCAGGGAGCCGCCTGGTGTCCCTGGCAGCTTAAGTTTGATGTCAGTGGTTTACTGCTCCGTAAACACCTACGGGGTGAGATTAGGGAAACGTAGTTCCTATGAGAAAAAGAGAGAGTGGGGACAGACTTTTCTCGCAGGGTCCTCACGTTCTCCAGCTGTACGGAGCGGTTGGGAGATTCCTGCAAGCTGAGGGATGCAAGTTGGGGGAGAGCACGTTGGCGTTTTTTGCGGGGATGGACGAGTCTTGTGTGCGGTCTTCAGGATGCGATGCGGAGACAGGTAGGAGCTACATGTGAGATTGTGAGTGGAGCTGGGATAGCCTCCACGCACAGCCCTACTGTGCGCATTGCCCTACCCAGACAGGGGCTCATCACTTGAACTTCACTTAACGAGGCTGTGCCTGCTTGGAGTAGTAGGTAACAGCAACATGACGTGTGGTGGCCTTTGGACCAGTAATGGGGCTGGGGCTGCAAGTGTCCATGAGCTGCCTGGCGTGAACTCCGGAGGGCTCTCGCACCCACCTTGATCTCAGGTTGCTCCAGGAACCTGAGCTGACTGCTTTATTCTTGACACTGAGCACCGACAGTGTAGAGAAGGGAATGTAATTCCTACAAGGAGCAGAGCGATGAGGAACACACTGTCTCTCTCTAGGTCCTCATCCTGCTGTGGGTCCACGTAGAACCGGTAAGAGACATCAGTTGCGGGAGGGATGCAAGTTGGACGGCCGTGGGTCCACATTTTCTGGCTCTAGGGATGAATCTTGGGTGCAGTCACGAGGATGTAGTGGGTAGAGGTTTGAAGGCTGTATGTGAGAGGAGGGACACCGGTCTGGTGCTCCACACGGAAGCCATGCTGCGTGCGGTGCCCTACCCAGTCGGGTGCTGATTACTTAGACTGCGTGTTACGTAGTGCTTGTCTGGGTAGAGTAAGGCTCACCAGAGCGTCGGCTGTGGTGGCCTCTGGACCGGTGATACGGGTGGAGCGGCGGGTGTCCTTGAGCTGCCTTCCTTGAACTGTGGAGGGCCCTCGGAACCAGGTTGATCTCAGGTTTCTTCAAGTGGATTTCCGTGGTTTCCTGTTAACCAAGTGGCCGCTTACTGCTTAGCGAGGGCAAGATAATTTGCCCTGGAAGAAGAAAGATCTGGAACGAATCTCTCCTCTCTAGGTCGTCCTTCTTCTGCGGGCGTACGGAGAACTGGCAGGTGAGCCCGTGTTCAGGAGAGATGCAAGGTGGGGGGCGGTGAGTCAACATTTTCTAAGGACATGGATGAATCTTGGGCGCGTTCATCAGAATGCGGTGGGAATAGGGGTGAAACCCTCGCTAGAGTTGGGGAAGGGGGGACTAAGGAGGGCCTCCGCCTTGAGGCCATGCTGTGTGCAGTGCCCAATCCAGAGGGGCGCCGTTCGTTCATATCCGTACGACATGTGAACGGGGCCCTTCTGGTAGGGCGATGCTCAACAAAGCGTCATTCTTGGTGGCCTTGGAAGCAGTGGCGGGGTGTGCCTGCAGGAGCGTGAGCTTTCATCCATGAGAGTACGAGGGTTCTTGGTGCGCCTGGATGGCTCACACACTCATGAGATTTTTCAGTTGTCCACTCCTAACGGAGGGAAACGTCCAGGTTAGACAAGAGAGGAAAGAAATTGCGAACAGAAGAGGAGAGAAGAGGAACCAGCTTGTTCTCCCTGGGTTCTGATACTTCTCCAGGTACACGTGGAGCCGGTAAGGAGATGTGCGGCGGGGGAGGGGTGCTGTTGGAGGGCAGTAGGTTACCACTTGCGAAGGGTACGGGAACGTGTTGTGTGTGGGCATCAGGATGTAGTGGGTAGAGATTTGAAGGCTGTATGCGAGAGGAGGGACACCGGTCTGGTTCTCGGCATTGAAGCCATGCTGTGTGCGGTGCCCTACCCAGTCAGGTACTTTCTACGTAGTCCACGGGTATGTAGTGCTTGTCTGGGTAGCGTAAGGCTCCCGAGAGCGTCAGCCGTGGAGGCCTCTGGACCGGTGACGTTGGGTCGCCTGCAGCTGCAGGTGACGTTGGGTCGCCTGCCTTGATGTTATAATGACCCTGGGAGTCTTCTGTGTCTCTGGCGTCCCGAGGATGCTTTCAGTGGTCCTTTCTACACAGCGGGAGCACGTACAGGTTAGAGACTGGGAAGCTAATTTGTAGGCGTAGTCGAGAGAACTGCAGTACGCATTTTCTCTCTAGGTCCTCACGTTTTCCCTGGTCCTCTGAGCGTCGAGCAAGGATTTTGCCGCTGAGAGAGTGATAACGGATTTGGAGGGCAGTGGACTGAGAGTCTCTACGGGAATGGAAAAACCTTTGATGGCGCCATCAGGAGGTGGTGGCATGAGACAGGAAAGGTACTCGTGAGAGTAAGGAGTCTGGGCAGGTCCTAGACGTTCAAGCTGTGCTGTGTGCAGTGCCCTACCCAGACAGGTGCTGATCACTCAGACAGCGTGTAGACAGTGCCTGGCTGGGTAGAGTAGCGGTCAACACGAACGACGTCAGTGCTGGTCTCTTGGGCAGAGTTGAGGGTGGAGCCGTAGGGGTCCCTGAGGCGCCTGCCGTGAGGCTCCGAGGTCCTTGGTCGCAGTGGGTCTGTGGCATGCTAAGGATGACATGAGTGTCCGATTTTGAACAAGTGTGTGTGTGTGTGTGTGTGTGTGTGTGTGTGTGTGTGTGTGTGTACCGGTTGGGAAGGGAAAGACTATTCCTGTGGGAAGCAGAGAGATCTGAAACAAGGTTTTGCTCTCTGGGTCCTGACCCTTCTGAGTTTGTACATAGAACAGGCGAGGACTTCCTAGTGAGGGAGGGATGCAAGTTTGAGGGAAGTGGGTGAACATTTTGTAGGTCTGTGGAAAGCCCAGGATGTGCAGTCGTCAGGACGTGGTGGGAAGAAAGATAGAGCTATGCTGTAGAGTGGGAAGGCGGCTAAGCGTGTCCCAGACTTCATGGCCATGCTGTGTGCGGTGCCCAACCCGGAGAGGGACTGTTCGCTTGGACTTCGGGTGAACAGGGCTTCTCTGGGTAGGGCAAGGCTCACGAGAACATCAGTCGTGGTGGTCTCCGGACCACTGATGTGGGTAGGGCCGCGGGTGTCCTTGAGTTGCCTGCCTTGATATCATAATGACCCCGGGAGTGATCTGTGTCTCTGGCGTCCTGAGGATGGTTACAGTGGTCCCTCGCTGACCGTGTGGCCACCTACGGGTTTGAGAATGGAAGGTAATTTCCAGGCGGAGGAAAGAAAACTACCGTATGCTTTCTGTCTCTGAGTGCTCGTACACCTCGAGGTACACGTATCTGCAGGTGAGGGGATCTCCACGGAGGGAGGAGTACAGGTTGGAGGGCAGTGGTGGGGTGGCATTCTCTAGGGCCGTGGCTATATCTGAGGTGCGACCATCAGGATGTGTGTGTGTGCGCGTGGTGGGGGTGGGTTAGCGTGCAGATCCTCCCCTTACAGCCCTGCTGTGTGCGGCGTCCCAGCCAGACAGGTGCTGACCACTTGGATTTCGTGTGCGTGGTGCCTGTCCAGGTAGAAGAACGCTCAACGAAACGCGTTGTTCGGTGGTCTTTGGGCGATTGATGGTGGAAGTACGTGGGACCCGAATAGCGTGAAATCGTGAGCGTGCAGGGAGCCGCCTGGTGTCCCTGGCAGCTTAAGTTTGATGTCAGTGGTTTACTGCTCCGTAAACACCTACGGGGTGAGATTAGGGAAACGTAGTTCCTATGAGAAAAAGAGAGAGTGGGGACAGACTTTTCTCGCAGGGTCCTCACGTTCTCCAGCTGTACGGAGCGGTTGGGAGATTCCTGCAAGCTGAGGGATGCAAGTTGGGGGAGAGCACGTTGGCGTTTTCTGCGGGGATGGACGAGTCTTGTGTGCGGTCTTCAGGATGCGATGCGGAGACAGGTGAGAGCTACATGTGAGATTGTGAGTGGAGCTGGGATAGCCTCCACGTACAGCCCTACTGTGCGCATTGCCCTACCCAGACAGGGGCTCATCACTTGAACTTCACTTAACGAGGCTGTGCCTGCTTGGAGTAGTAGGTAACAGCAACATGACGTGTGGTGGCCTTTGGACCAGTAATGGGGCTGGGGCTGCAAGTGTCCATGAGCTGCCTGGCGTGAACTCCGGAGGGCTCTCGCACCCACCTTGATCTCAGGTTGCTCCAGGAACCTGAGCTGACTGCTTTATTCTTGACACTGAGCACCGACAGTGTAGAGAAGGGAATGTAATTCCTACAAGGAGCAGAGCGATGAGGAACACACTGTCTCTCTCTAGGTCCTCATCCTGCTGTGGGTCCACGTAGAACCGGTAAGAGACATCAGTTGCGGGAGGGATGCAAGTTGGACGGCCGTGGGTCCACATTTTCTGGCTCTAGGGATGAATCTTGGGTGCAGTCACGAGGATGTAGTGGGTAGAGGTTTGAAGGCTGTATGTGAGAGGAGGGACACCGGTCTGGTGCTCCACACGGAAGCCATGCTGCGTGCGGTGCCCTACCCAGTCGGGTGCTGATTACTTAGACTGCGTGTTACGTAGTGCTTGTCTGGGTAGAGTAAGGCTCACCAGAGCGTCGGCTGTGGTGGCCTCTGGACCGGTGATACGGGTGGAGCGGCGGGTGTCCTTGAGCTGCCTTCCTTGAACTGTGGAGGGCCCTCGGAACCAGGCTGATCTCAGGTTTCTTCAAGTGGATTTCCGTGGTTTCCTGTTAACCAAGTGGCCGCTTACTGCTTAGCGAGGGCAAGATAATTTGCCCTGGAAGAAGAAAGATCTGGAACGAATCTCTCCTCTCTAGGTCGTCCTTCTTCTGCGGGCGTACGGAGAACTGGCAGGTGAGCCCGTGTTCAGGAGAGATGCAAGGTGGGGGGCGGTGAGTCAACATTTTCTAAGGACATGGATGAATCTTGGGCGCGTTCATCAGAATGCGGTGGGAATAGGGGTGAAACCCTCGCTAGAGTTGGGGAAGGGGGGACTAAGGAGGGCCTCCGCCTTGAGGCCATGCTGTGTGCAGTGCCCAATCCAGAGGGGCGCCGTTCGTTCATATCCGTACGACATGTGAACGGAGCCCTTCTGGTAGGGCGATGCTCAACAAAGCGTCATTCTTGGTGGCCTTGGAAGCAGTGGCGGGGTGTGCCTGCAGGAGCGTGAGCTTTCATCCATGAGAGTACGAGGGTTCTTGGTGCGCCTGGATGGCTCACACACTCATGAGATTTTTCAGTTGTCCACTCCTAACGGAGGGAAACGTCCAGGTTAGACAAGAGAGGAAAGAAATTGCGAACAGAAGAGGAGAGAAGAGGAACCAGCTTGTTCTCCCTGGGTTCTGATACTTCTCCAGGTACACGTGGAGCCGGTAAGGAGATGTGCGGCGGGGGAGGGGTGCTGTTGGAGGGCAGTAGGTTACCACTTGCGAAGGGTACGGGAACGTGTTGTGTGTGGGCATCAGGATGTAGTGGGTAGAGATTTGAAGGCTGTATGCGAGAGGAGGGACACCGGTCTGGTTCTCGGCATTGAAGCCATGCTGTGTGCGGTGCCCTACCCAGTCAGGTACTTTCTACGTAGTCCACGGGTATGTAGTGCTTGTCTGGGTAGCGTAAGGCTCCCGAGAGCGTCAGCCGTGGAGGCCTCTGGACCGGTGACGTTGGGTCGCCTGCAGCTGCAGGTGACGTTGGGTCGCCTGCCTTGATGTTATAATGACCCTGGGAGTCTTCTGTGTCTCTGGCGTCCCGAGGATGCTTTCAGTGGTCCTTTCTACACAGCGGGAGCACGTACAGGTTAGAGACTGGGAAGCTAATTTGTAGGCGTAGTCGAGAGAACTGCAGTACGCATTTTCTCTCTAGGTCCTCACGTTTTCCCTGGTCCTCTGAGCGTCGAGCAAGGATTTTGCCGCTGAGAGAGTGATAACGGATTTGGAGGGCAGTGGACTGAGAGTCTCTACGGGAATGGAAAAACCTTTGATGGCGCCATCAGGAGGTGGTGGCATGAGACAGGAAAGGTACTCGTGAGAGTAAGGAGTCTGGGCAGGTCCTAGACGTTCAAGCTGTGCTGTGTGCAGTGCCCTACCCAGACAGGTGCTGATCACTCAGACAGCGTGTAGACAGTGCCTGGCTGGGTAGAGTAGCGGTCAACACGAACGACGTCAGTGCTGGTCTCTTGGGCAGAGTTGAGGGTGGAGCCGTAGGGGTCCCTGAGGCGCCTGCCGTGAGGCTCCGAGGTCCTTGGTCGCAGTGGGTCTGTGGCATGCTAAGGATGACATGAGTGTCCGATTTTGAACAAGTGTGTGTGTGTGTGTGTGTGTGTGTGTGTGTGTGTGTGTGTGTGTGTGTACCGGTTGGGAAGGGAAAGACTATTCCTGTGGGAAGCAGAGAGATCTGAAACAAGGTTTTGCTCTCTGGGTCCTGACCCTTCTGAGTTTGTACATAGAACAGGCGAGGACTTCCTAGTGAGGGAGGGATGCAAGTTTGAGGGAAGTGGGTGAACATTTTGTAGGTCTGTGGAAAGCCCAGGATGTGCAGTCGTCAGGACGTGGTGGGAAGAAAGATAGAGCTATGCTGTAGAGTGGGAAGGCGGCTAAGCGTGTCCCAGACTTCATGGCCATGCTGTGTGCGGTGCCCAACCCGGAGAGGGACTGTTCGCTTGGACTTCGGGTGAACAGGGCTTCTCTGGGTAGGGCAAGGCTCACGAGAACATCAGTCGTGGTGGTCTCCGGACCACTGATGTGGGTAGGGCCGCGGGTGTCCTTGAGTTGCCTGCCTTGATATCATAATGACCCCGGGAGTGATCTGTGTCTCTGGCGTCCTGAGGATGGTTACAGTGGTCCCTCGCTGACCGTGTGGCCACCTACGGGTTTGAGAATGGAAGGTAATTTCCAGGCGGAGGAAAGAAAACTACCGTATGCTTTCTGTCTCTGAGTGCTCGTACACCTCGAGGTACACGTATCTGCAGGTGAGGGGATCTCCACGGAGGGAGGAGTACAGGTTGGAGGGCAGTGGTGGGGTGGCATTCTCTAGGGCCGTGGCTATATCTGAGGTGCGACCATCAGGATGTGTGTGTGTGCGCGTGGTGGGGGTGGGTTAGCGTGCAGATCCTCCCCTTACAGCCCTGCTGTGTGCGGCGTCCCAGCCAGACAGGTGCTGACCACTTGGATTTCGTGTGCGTGGTGCCTGTCCAGGTAGAAGAACGCTCAACGAAACGCGTTGTTCGGTGGTCTTTGGGCGATTGATGGTGGAAGTACGTGGGACCCGAATAGCGTGAAATCGTGAGCGTGCAGGGAGCCGCCTGGTGTCCCTGGCAGCTTAAGTTTGATGTCAGTGGTTTACTGCTCCGTAAACACCTACGGGGTGAGATTAGGGAAACGTAGTTCCTATGAGAAAAAGAGAGAGTGGGGACAGACTTTTCTCGCAGGGTCCTCACGTTCTCCAGCTGTACGGAGCGGTTGGGAGATTCCTGCAAGCTGAGGGATGCAAGTTGGGGGAGAGCACGTTGGCGTTTTCTGCGGGGATGGACGAGTCTTGTGTGCGGTCTTCAGGATGCGATGCGGAGACAGGTGAGAGCTACATGTGAGATTGTGAGTGGAGCTGGGATAGCCTCCACGTACAGCCCTACTGTGCGCATTGCCCTACCCAGACAGGGGCTCATCACTTGAACTTCACTTAACGAGGCTGTGCCTGCTTGGAGTAGTAGGTAACAGCAACATCACGTGTGGTAGCCTTTGGACCAGTAATGGGGCTGGGGCTGCAAGTGTCCATGAGCTGCCTGGCGTGAACTCCGGAGGGCTCTCGCACCCACCTTGATCTCAGGTTGCTCCAGGAACCTGAGCTGACTGCTTTATTCTTGACACTGAGCACCGACAGTGTAGAGAAGGGAATGTAATTCCTACAAGGAGCAGAGCGATGAGGAACACACTGTCTCTCTCTAGGTCCTCATCCTGCTGTGGGTCCACGTAGAACCGGTAAGAGACATCAGTTGCGGGAGGGATGCAAGTTGGACGGCCGTGGGTCCACATTTTCTGGCTCTAGGGATGAATCTTGGGTGCAGTCACGAGGATGTAGTGGGTAGAGGTTTGAAGGCTGTATGTGAGAGGAGGGACACCGGTCTGGTGCTCCACACGGAAGCCATGCTGCGTGCGGTGCCCTACCCAGTCGGGTGCTGATTACTTAGACTGCGTGTTACGTAGTGCTTGTCTGGGTAGAGTAAGGCTCACCAGAGCGTCGGCTGTGGTGGCCTCTGGACCGGTGATACGGGTGGAGCGGCGGGTGTCCTTGAGCTGCCTTCCTTGAACTGTGGAGGGCCCTCGGAACCAGGCTGATCTCAGGTTTCTTCAAGTGGATTTCCGTGGTTTCCTGTTAACCAAGTGGCCGCTTACTGCTTAGCGAGGGCAAGATAATTTGCCCTGGAAGAAGAAAGATCTGGAACGAATCTCTCCTCTCTAGGTCGTCCTTCTTCTGCGGGCGTACGGAGAACTGGCAGGTGAGCCCGTGTTCAGGAGAGATGCAAGGTGGGGGGCGGTGAGTCAACATTTTCTAAGGACATGGATGAATCTTGGGCGCGTTCATCAGAATGCGGTGGGAATAGGGGTGAAACCCTCGCTAGAGTTGGGGAAGGGGGGACTAAGGAGGGCCTCCGCCTTGAGGCCATGCTGTGTGCAGTGCCCAATCCAGAGGGGCGCCGTTCGTTCATATCCGTACGACATGTGAACGGAGCCCTTCTGTTAGGGCGATGCTCAACAAAGCGTCATTCTTGGTGGCCTTGGAAGCAGTGGCGGGGTGTGCCTGCAGGAGCGTGAGCTTTCATCCATGAGAGTACGAGGGTTCTTGGTGCGCCTGGATGGCTCACACACTCATGAGATTTTTCAGTTGTCCACTCCTAACGGAGGGAAACGTCCAGGTTAGACAAGAGAGGAAAGAAATTGCGAACAGAAGAGGAGAGAAGAGGAACCAGCTTGTTCTCCCTGGGTTCTGATACTTCTCCAGGTACACGTGGAGCCGGTAAGGAGATGTGCGGCGGGGGAGGGGTGCTGTTGGAGGGCAGTAGGTTACCACTTGCGAAGGGTACGGGAACGTGTTGTGTGTGGGCATCAGGATGTAGTGGGTAGAGATTTGAAGGCTGTATGCGAGAGGAGGGACACCGGTCTGGTTCTCGGCATTGAAGCCATGCTGTGTGCGGTGCCCTACCCAGTCAGGTACTTTCTACGTAGTCCACGGGTATGTAGTGCTTGTCTGGGTAGCGTAAGGCTCCCGAGAGCGTCAGCCGTGGAGGCCTCTGGACCGGTGACGTTGGGTCGCCTGCAGCTGCAGGTGACGTTGGGTCGCCTGCCTTGATGTTATAATGACCCTGGGAGTCTTCTGTGTCTCTGGCGTCCCGAGGATGCTTTCAGTGGTCCTTTCTACACAGCGGGAGCACGTACAGGTTAGAGACTGGGAAGCTAATTTGTAGGCGTAGTCGAGAGAACTGCAGTACGCATTTTCTCTCTAGGTCCTCACGTTTTCCCTGGTCCTCTGAGCGTCGAGCAAGGATTTTGCCGCTGAGAGAGTGATAACGGATTTGGAGGGCAGTGGACTGAGAGTCTCTACGGGAATGGAAAAACCTTTGATGGCGCCATCAGGAGGTGGTGGCATGAGACAGGAAAGGTACTCGTGAGAGTAAGGAGTCTGGGCAGGTCCTAGACGTTCAAGCTGTGCTGTGTGCAGTGCCCTACCCAGACAGGTGCTGATCACTCAGACAGCGTGTAGACAGTGCCTGGCTGGGTAGAGTAGCGGTCAACACGAACGACGTCAGTGCTGGTCTCTTGGGCAGAGTTGAGGGTGGAGCCGTAGGGGTCCCTGAGGCGCCTGCCGTGAGGCTCCGAGGTCCTTGGTCGCAGTGGGTCTGTGGCATGCTAAGGATGACATGAGTGTCCGATTTTGAACAAGTGTGTGTGTGTGTGTGTGTGTGTGTGTGTGTGTGTGTGTGTGTGTGTACCGGTTGGGAAGGGAAAGACTATTCCTGTGGGAAGCAGAGAGATCTGAAACAAGGTTTTGCTCTCTGGGTCCTGACCCTTCTGAGTTTGTACATAGAACAGGCGAGGACTTCCTAGTGAGGGAGGGATGCAAGTTTGAGGGAAGTGGGTGAACATTTTGTAGGTCTGTGGAAAGCCCAGGATGTGCAGTCGTCAGGACGTGGTGGGAAGAAAGATAGAGCTATGCTGTAGAGTGGGAAGGCGGCTAAGCGTGTCCCAGACTTCATGGCCATGCTGTGTGCGGTGCCCAACCCGGAGAGGGACTGTTCGCTTGGACTTCGGGTGAACAGGGCTTCTCTGGGTAGGGCAAGGCTCACGAGAACATCAGTCGTGGTGGTCTCCGGACCACTGATGTGGGTAGGGCCGCGGGTGTCCTTGAGTTGCCTGCCTTGATATCATAATGACCCCGGGAGTGATCTGTGTCTCTGGCGTCCTGAGGATGGTTACAGTGGTCCCTCGCTGACCGTGTGGCCACCTACGGGTTTGAGAATGGAAGGTAATTTCCAGGCGGAGGAAAGAAAACTACCGTATGCTTTCTGTCTCTGAGTGCTCGTACACCTCGAGGTACACGTATCTGCAGGTGAGGGGATCTCCACGGAGGGAGGAGTACAGGTTGGAGGGCAGTGGTGGGGTGGCATTCTCTAGGGCCGTGGCTATATCTGAGGTGCGACCATCAGGATGTGTGTGTGTGCGCGTGGTGGGGGTGGGTTAGCGTGCAGATCCTCCCCTTACAGCCCTGCTGTGTGCGGCGTCCCAGCCAGACAGGTGCTGACCACTTGGATTTCGTGTGCGTGGTGCCTGTCCAGGTAGAAGAACGCTCAACGAAACGCGTTGTTCGGTGGTCTTTGGGCGATTGATGGTGAAAGTACGTGGGACCCGAATAGCGTGAAATCGTGAGCGTGCAGGGAGCCGCCTGGTGTCCCTGGCAGCTTAAGTTTGATGTCAGTGGTTTACTGCTCCGTAAACACCTACGGGGTGAGATAAGGGAAACGTAGTTCCTATGAGAAAAAGAGAGAGTGGGGACAGACTTTTCTCGCAGGGTCCTCACGTTCTCCAGCTGTACGGAGCGGTTGGGAGATTCCTGCAAGCTGAGGGATGCAAGTTGGGGGAGAGCACGTTGGCGTTTTCTGCGGGGATGGACGAGTCTTGTGTGCGGTCTTCAGGATGCGATGCGGAGACAGGTGAGAGCTACATGTGAGATTGTGAGTGGAGCTGGGATAGCCTCCACGTACAGCCCTACTGTGCGCATTGCCCTACCCAGACAGGGGCTCATCACTTGAACTTCACTTAACGAGGCTGTGCCTGCTTGGAGTAGTAGGTAACAGCAACATGACGTGTGGTGGCCTTTGGACCAGTAATGGGGCTGGGGCTGCAAGTGTCCATGAGCTGCCTGGCGTGAACTCCGGAGGGCTCTCGCACCCACCTTGATCTCAGGTTGCTCCAGGAACCTGAGCTGACTGCTTTATTCTTGACACTGAGCACCGACAGTGTAGAGAAGGGAATGTAATTCCTACAAGGAGCAGAGCGATGAGGAACACACTGTCTCTCTCTAGGTCCTCATCCTGCTGTGGGTCCACGTAGAACCGGTAAGAGACATCAGTTGCGGGAGGGATGCAAGTTGGACGGCCGTGGGTCCACATTTTCTGGCTCTAGGGATGAATCTTGGGTGCAGTCACGAGGATGTAGTGGGTAGAGGTTTGAAGGCTGTATGTGAGAGGAGGGACACCGGTCTGGTGCTCCACACGGAAGCCATGCTGCGTGCGGTGCCCTACCCAGTCGGGTGCTGATTACTTAGACTGCGTGTTACGTAGTGCTTGTCTGGGTAGAGTAAGGCTCACCAGAGCGTCGGCTGTGGTGGCCTCTGGACCGGTGATACGGGTGGAGCGGCGGGTGTCCTTGAGCTGCCTTCCTTGAACTGTGGAGGGCCCTCGGAACCAGGTTGATCTCAGGTTTCTTCAAGTGGATTTCCGTGGTTTCCTGTTAACCAAGTGGCCGCTTACTGCTTAGCGAGGGCAAGATAATTTGCCCTGGAAGAAGAAAGATCTGGAACGAATCTCTCCTCTCTAGGTCGTCCTTCTTCTGCGGGCGTACGGAGAACTGGCAGGTGAGCCCGTGTTCAGGAGAGATGCAAGGTGGGGGGCGGTGAGTCAACATTTTCTAAGGACATGGATGAATCTTGGGCGCGTTCATCAGAATGCGGTGGGAATAGGGGTGAAACCCTCACTAGAGTTGGGGAAGGGGGGACTAAGGAGGGCCTCCGCCTTGAGGCCATGCTGTGTGCAGTGCCCAATCCAGAGGGGCGCCGTTCGTTCATATCCGTACGACATGTGAACGGAGCCCTTCTGGTAGGGCGATGCTCAACAAAGCGTCATTCTTGGTGGCCTTGGAAGCAGTGGCGGGGTGTGCCTGCAGGAGCGTGAGCTTTCATCCATGAGAGTACGAGGGTTCTTGGTGCGCCTGGATGGCTCACACACTCATGAGATTTTTCAGTTGTCCACTCCTAACGGAGGGAAACGTCCAGGTTAGACAAGAGAGGAAAGAAATTGCGAACAGAAGAGGAGAGAAGAGGAACCAGCTTGTTCTCCCTGGGTTCTGATACTTCTCCAGGTACACGTGGAGCCGGTAAGGAGATGTGCGGCGGGGGAGGGGTGCTGTTGGAGGGCAGTAGGTTACCACTTGCGAAGGGTACGGGAACGTGTTGTGTGTGGGCATCAGGATGTAGTGGGTAGAGATTTGAAGGCTGTATGCGAGAGGAGGGACACCGGTCTGGTTCTCGGCATTGAAGCCATGCTGTGTGCGGTGCCCTACCCAGTCAGGTACTTTCTACGTAGTCCACGGGTATGTAGTGCTTGTCTGGGTAGCGTAAGGCTCCCGAGAGCGTCAGCCGTGGAGGCCTCTGGACCGGTGACGTTGGGTCGCCTGCAGCTGCAGGTGACGTTGGGTCGCCTGCCTTGATGTTATAATGACCCTGGGAGTCTTCTGTGTCTCTGGCGTCCCGAGGATGCTTTCAGTGGTCCTTTCTACACAGCGGGAGCACGTACAGGTTAGAGACTGGGAAGCTAATTTGTAGGCGTAGTCGAGAGAACTGCAGTACGCATTTTCTCTCTAGGTCCTCACGTTTTCCCTGGTCCTCTGAGCGTCGAGCAAGGATTTTGCCGCTGAGAGAGTGATAACGGATTTGGAGGGCAGTGGACTGAGAGTCTCTACGGGAATGGAAAAACCTTTGATGGCGCCATCAGGAGGTGGTGGCATGAGACAGGAAAGGTACTCGTGAGAGTAAGGAGTCTGGGCAGGTCCTAGACGTTCAAGCTGTGCTGTGTGCAGTGCCCTACCCAGACAGGTGCTGATCACTCAGACAGCGTGTAGACAGTGCCTGGCTGGGTAGAGTAGCGGTCAACACGAACGACGTCAGTGCTGGTCTCTTGGGCAGAGTTGAGGGTGGAGCCGTAGGGGTCCCTGAGGCGCCTGCCGTGAGGCTCCGAGGTCCTTGGTCGCAGTGGGTCTGTGGCATGCTAAGGATGACATGAGTGTCCGATTTTGAACAAGTGTGTGTGTGTGTGTGTGTGTGTGTGTGTGTGTGTGTGTGTGTACCGGTTGGGAAGGGAAAGACTATTCCTGTGGGAAGCAGAGAGATCTGAAACAAGGTTTTGCTCTCTGGGTCCTGACCCTTCTGAGTTTGTACATAGAACAGGCGAGGACTTCCTAGTGAGGGAGGGATGCAAGTTTGAGGGAAGTGGGTGAACATTTTGTAGGTCTGTGGAAAGCCCAGGATGTGCAGTCGTCAGGACGTGGTGGGAAGAAAGATAGAGCTATGCTGTAGAGTGGGAAGGCGGCTAAGCGTGTCCCAGACTTCATGGCCATGCTGTGTGCGGTGCCCAACCCGGAGAGGGACTGTTCGCTTGGACTTCGGGTGAACAGGGCTTCTCTGGGTAGGGCAAGGCTCACGAGAACATCAGTCGTGGTGGTCTCTGGACCACTGATGTGGGTAGGGCCGCGGGTGTCCTTGAGTTGCCTGCCTTGATATCATAATGACCCCGGGAGTGATCTGTGTCTCTGGCGTCCTGAGGATGGTTACAGTGGTCCCTCGCTGACCGTGTGGCCACCTACGGGTTTGAGAATGGAAGGTAATTTCCAGGCGGAGGAAAGAAAACTACCGTATGCTTTCTGTCTCTGAGTGCTCGTACACCTCGAGGTACACGTATCTGCAGGTGAGGGGATCTCCACGGAGGGAGGAGTACAGGTTGGAGGGCAGTGGTGGGGTGGCATTCTCTAGGGCCGTGGCTATATCTGAGGTGCGACCATCAGGATGTGTGTGTGTGCGCGTGGTGGGGGTGGGTTAGCGTGCAGATCCTCCCCTTACAGCCCTGCTGTGTGCGGCGTCCCAGCCAGACAGGTGCTGACCACTTGGATTTCGTGTGCGTGGTGCCTGTCCAGGTAGAAGAACGCTCAACGAAACGCGTTGTTCGGTGGTCTTTGGGCGATTGATGGTGGAAGTACGTGGGACCCGAATAGCGTGAAATCGTGAGCGTGCAGGGAGCCGCCTGGTGTCCCTGGCAGCTTAAGTTTGATGTCAGTGGTTTACTGCTCCGTAAACACCTACGGGGTGAGATTAGGGAAACGTAGTTCCTATGAGAAAAAGAGAGAGTGGGGACAGACTTTTCTCGCAGGGTCCTCACGTTCTCCAGCTGTACGGAGCGGTTGGGAGATTCCTGCAAGCTGAGGGATGCAAGTTGGGGGAGAGCACGTTGGCGTTTTCTGCGGGGATGGACGAGTCTTGTGTGCGGTCTTCAGGATGCGATGCGGAGACAGGTGAGAGCTACATGTGAGATTGTGAGTGGAGCTGGGATAGCCTCCACGTACAGCCCTACTGTGCGCATTGCCCTACCCAGACAGGGGCTCATCACTTGAACTTCACTTAACGAGGCTGTGCCTGCTTGGAGTAGTAGGTAACAGCAACATGACGTGTGGTAGCCTTTGGACCAGTAATGGGGCTGGGGCTGCAAGTGTCCATGAGCTGCCTGGCGTGAACTCCGGAGGGCTCTCGCACCCACCTTGATCTCAGGTTGCTCCAGGAACCTGAGCTGACTGCTTTATTCTTGACACTGAGCACCGACAGTGTAGAGAAGGGAATGTAATTCCTACAAGGAGCAGAGCGATGAGGAACACACTGTCTCTCTCTAGGTCCTCATCCTGCTGTGGGTCCACGTAGAACCGGTAAGAGACATCAGTTGCGGGAGGGATGCAAGTTGGACGGCCGTGGGTCCACATTTTCTGGCTCTAGGGATGAATCTTGGGTGCAGTCACGAGGATGTAGTGGGTAGAGGTTTGAAGGCTGTATGTGAGAGGAGGGACACCGGTCTGGTGCTCCACACGGAAGCCATGCTGCGTGCGGTGCCCTACCCAGTCGGGTGCTGATTACTTAGACTGCGTGTTACGTAGTGCTTGTCTGGGTAGAGTAAGGCTCACCAGAGCGTCGGCTGTGGTGGCCTCTGGACCGGTGATACGGGTGGAGCGGCGGGTGTCCTTGAGCTGCCTTCCTTGAACTGTGGAGGGCCCTCGGAACCAGGTTGATCTCAGGTTTCTTCAAGTGGATTTCCGTGGTTTCCTGTTAACCAAGTGGCCGCTTACTGCTTAGCGAGGGCAAGATAATTTGCCCTGGAAGAAGAAAGATCTGGAACGAATCTCTCCTCTCTAGGTCGTCCTTCTTCTGCGGGCGTACGGAGAACTGGCAGGTGAGCCCGTGTTCAGGAGAGATGCAAGGTGGGGGGCGGTGAGTCAACATTTTCTAAGGACATGGATGAATCTTGGGCGCGTTCATCAGAATGCGGTGGGAATAGGGGTGAAACCCTCACTAGAGTTGGGGAAGGGGGGACTAAGGAGGGCCTCCGCCTTGAGGCCATGCTGTGTGCAGTGCCCAATCCAGAGGGGCGCCGTTCGTTCATATCCGTACGACATGTGAACGGAGCCCTTCTGGTAGGGCGATGCTCAACAAAGCGTCATTCTTGGTGGCCTTGGAAGCAGTGGCGGGGTGTGCCTGCAGGAGCGTGAGCTTTCATCCATGAGAGTACGAGGGTTCTTGGTGCGCCTGGATGGCTCACACACTCATGAGATTTTTCAGTTGTCCACTCCTAACGGAGGGAAACGTCCAGGTTAGACAAGAGAGGAAAGAAATTGCGAACAGAAGAGGAGAGAAGAGGAACCAGCTTGTTCTCCCTGGGTTCTGATACTTCTCCAGGTACACGTGGAGCCGGTAAGGAGATGTGCGGCGGGGGAGGGGTGCTGTTGGAGGGCAGTAGGTTACCACTTGCGAAGGGTACGGGAACGTGTTGTGTGTGGGCATCAGGATGTAGTGGGTAGAGATTTGAAGGCTGTATGCGAGAGGAGGGACACCGGTCTGGTTCTCGGCATTGAAGCCATGCTGTGTGCGGTGCCCTACCCAGTCAGGTACTTTCTACGTAGTCCACGGGTATGTAGTGCTTGTCTGGGTAGCGTAAGGCTCCCGAGAGCGTCAGCCGTGGAGGCCTCTGGACCGGTGACGTTGGGTCGCCTGCAGCTGCAGGTGACGTTGGGTCGCCTGCCTTGATGTTATAATGACCCTGGGAGTCTTCTGTGTCTCTGGCGTCCCGAGGATGCTTTCAGTGGTCCTTTCTACACAGCGGGAGCACGTACAGGTTAGAGACTGGGAAGCTAATTTGTAGGCGTAGTCGAGAGAACTGCAGTACGCATTTTCTCTCTAGGTCCTCACGTTTTCCCTGGTCCTCTGAGCGTCGAGCAAGGATTTTGCCGCTGAGAGAGTGATAACGGATTTGGAGGGCAGTGGACTGAGAGTCTCTACGGGAATGGAAAAACCTTTGATGGCGCCATCAGGAGGTGGTGGCATGAGACAGGAAAGGTACTCGTGAGAGTAAGGAGTCTGGGCAGGTCCTAGACGTTCAAGCTGTGCTGTGTGCAGTGCCCTACCCAGACAGGTGCTGATCACTCAGACAGCGTGTAGACAGTGCCTGGCTGGGTAGAGTAGCGGTCAACACGAACGACGTCAGTGCTGGTCTCTTGGGCAGAGTTGAGGGTGGAGCCGTAGGGGTCCCTGAGGCGCCTGCCGTGAGGCTCCGAGGTCCTTGGTCGCAGTGGGTCTGTGGCATGCTAAGGATGACATGAGTGTCCGATTTTGAACAAGTGTGTGTGTGTGTGTGTGTGTGTGTGTGTACCGGTTGGGAAGGGAAAGACTATTCCTGTGGGAAGCAGAGAGATCTGAAACAAGGTTTTGCTCTCTGGGTCCTGACCCTTCTGAGTTTGTACATAGAACAGGCGAGGACTTCCTAGTGAGGGAGGGATGCAAGTTTGAGGGAAGTGGGTGAACATTTTGTAGGTCTGTGGAAAGCCCAGGATGTGCAGTCGTCAGGACGTGGTGGGAAGAAAGATAGAGCTATGCTGTAGAGTGGGAAGGCGGCTAAGCGTGTCCCAGACTTCATGGCCATGCTGTGTGCGGTGCCCAACCCGGAGAGGGACTGTTCGCTTGGACTTCGGGTGAACAGGGCTTCTCTGGGTAGGGCAAGGCTCACGAGAACATCAGTCGTGGTGGTCTCCGGACCACTGATGTGGGTAGGGCCGCGGGTGTCCTTGAGTTGCCTGCCTTGATATCATAATGACCCCGGGAGTGATCTGTGTCTCTGGCGTCCTGAGGATGGTTACAGTGGTCCCTCGCTGACCGTGTGGCCACCTACGGGTTTGAGAATGGAAGGTAATTTCCAGGCGGAGGAAAGAAAACTACCGTATGCTTTCTGTCTCTGAGTGCTCGTACACCTCGAGGTACACGTATCTGCAGGTGAGGGGATCTCCACGGAGGGAGGAGTACAGGTTGGAGGGCAGTGGTGGGGTGGCATTCTCTAGGGCCGTGGCTATATCTGAGGTGCGACCATCAGGATGTGTGTGTGTGCGCGTGGTGGGGGTGGGTTAGCGTGCAGATCCTCCCCTTACAGCCCTGCTGTGTGCGGCGTCCCAGCCAGACAGGTGCTGACCACTTGGATTTCGTGTGCGTGGTGCCTGTCCAGGTAGAAGAACGCTCAACGAAACGCGTTGTTCGGTGGTCTTTGGGCGATTGATGGTGGAAGTACGTGGGACCCGAATAGCGTGAAATCGTGAGCGTGCAGGGAGCCGCCTGGTGTCCCTGGCAGCTTAAGTTTGATGTCAGTGGTTTACTGCTCCGTAAACACCTACGGGGTGAGATTAGGGAAACGTAGTTCCTATGAGAAAAAGAGAGAGTGGGGACAGACTTTTCTCGCAGGGTCCTCACGTTCTCCAGCTGTACGGAGCGGTTGGGAGATTCCTGCAAGCTGAGGGATGCAAGTTGGGGGAGAGCACGTTGGCGTTTTCTGCGGGGATGGACGAGTCTTGTGTGCGGTCTTCAGGATGCGATGCGGAGACAGGTGAGAGCTACATGTGAGATTGTGAGTGGAGCTGGGATAGCCTCCACGTACAGCCCTACTGTGCGCATTGCCCTACCCAGACAGGGGCTCATCACTTGAACTTCACTTAACGAGGCTGTGCCTGCTTGGAGTAGTAGGTAACAGCAACATGACGTGTGGTAGCCTTTGGACCAGTAATGGGGCTGGGGCTGCAAGTGTCCATGAGCTGCCTGGCATGAACTCCGGAGGGCTCTCGCACCCACCTTGATCTCAGGTTGCTCCAGGAACCTGAGCTGACTGCTTTATTCTTGACACTGAGCACCGACAGTGTAGAGAAGGGAATGTAATTCCTACAAGGAGCAGAGCGATGAGGAACACACTGTCTCTCTCTAGGTCCTCATCCTGCTGTGGGTCCACGTAGAACCGGTAAGAGACATCAGTTGCGGGAGGGATGCAAGTTGGACGGCCGTGGGTCCACATTTTCTGGCTCTAGGGATGAATCTTGGGTGCAGTCACGAGGATGTAGTGGGTAGAGGTTTGAAGGCTGTATGTGACAGGAGGGACACCGGTCTGGTGCTCCACACGGAAGCCATGCTGCGTGCGGTGCCCTACCCAGTCGGGTGCTGATTACTTAGACTGCGTGTTACGTAGTGCTTGTCTGGGTAGAGTAAGGCTCACCAGAGCGTCGGCTGTGGTGGCCTCTGGACCGGTGATACGGGTGGAGCGGCGGGTGTCCTTGAGCTGCCTTCCTTGAACTGTGGAGGGCCCTCGGAACCAGGCTGATCTCAGGTTTCTTCAAGTGGATTTCCGTGGTTTCCTGTTAACCAAGTGGCCGCTTACTGCTTAGCGAGGGCAAGATAATTTGCCCTGGAAGAAGAAAGATCTGGAACGAATCTCTCCTCTCTAGGTCGTCCTTCTTCTGCGGGCGTACGGAGAACTGGCAGGTGAGCCCGTGTTCAGGAGAGATGCAAGGTGGGGGGCGGTGAGTCAACATTTTCTAAGGACATGGATGAATCTTGGGCGCGTTCATCAGAATGCGGTGGGAATAGGGGTGAAACCCTCACTAGAGTTGGGGAAGGGGGGACTAAGGAGGGCCTCCGCCTTGAGGCCATGCTGTGTGCAGTGCCCAATCCAGAGGGGCGCCGTTCGTTCATATCCGTACGACATGTGAACGGAGCCCTTCTGGTAGGGCGATGCTCAACAAAGCGTCATTCTTGGTGGCCTTGGAAGCAGTGGCGGGGTGTGCCTGCAGGAGCGTGAGCTTTCATCCATGAGAGTACGAGGGTTCTTGGTGCGCCTGGATGGCTCACACACTCATGAGATTTTTCAGTTGTCCACTCCTAACGGAGGGAAACGTCCAGGTTAGACAAGAGAGGAAAGAAATTGCGAACAGAAGAGGAGAGAAGAGGAACCAGCTTGTTCTCCCTGGGTTCTGATACTTCTCCAGGTACACGTGGAGCCGGTAAGGAGATGTGCGGCGGGGGAGGGGTGCTGTTGGAGGGCAGTAGGTTACCACTTGCGAAGGGTACGGGAACGTGTTGTGTGTGGGCATCAGGATGTAGTGGGTAGAGATTTGAAGGCTGTATGCGAGAGGAGGGACACCGGTCTGGTTCTCGGCATTGAAGCCATGCTGTGTGCGGTGCCCTACCCAGTCAGGTACTTTCTACGTAGTCCACGGGTATGTAGTGCTTGTCTGGGTAGCGTAAGGCTCCCGAGAGCGTCAGCCGTGGAGGCCTCTGGACCGGTGACGTTGGGTCGCCTGCAGCTGCAGGTGACGTTGGGTCGCCTGCCTTGATGTTATAATGACCCTGGGAGTCTTCTGTGTCTCTGGCGTCCCGAGGATGCTTTCAGTGGTCCTTTCTACACAGCGGGAGCACGTACAGGTTAGAGACTGGGAAGCTAATTTGTAGGCGTAGTCGAGAGAACTGCAGTACGCATTTTCTCTCTAGGTCCTCACGTTTTCCCTGGTCCTCTGAGCGTCGAGCAAGGATTTTGCCGCTGAGAGAGTGATAACGGATTTGGAGGGCAGTGGACTGAGAGTCTCTACGGGAATGGAAAAACCTTTGATGGCGCCATCAGGAGGTGGTGGCATGAGACAGGAAAGGTACTCGTGAGAGTAAGGAGTCTGGGCAGGTCCTAGACGTTCAAGCTGTGCTGTGTGCAGTGCCCTACCCAGACAGGTGCTGATCACTCAGACAGCGTGTAGACAGTGCCTGGCTGGGTAGAGTAGCGGTCAACACGAACGACGTCAGTGCTGGTCTCTTGGGCAGAGTTGAGGGTGGAGCCGTAGGGGTCCCTGAGGCGCCTGCCGTGAGGCTCCGAGGTCCTTGGTCGCAGTGGGTCTGTGGCATGCTAAGGATGACATGAGTGTCCGATTTTGAACAAGTGTGTGTGTGTGTGTGTGTGTGTGTGTGTGTGTGTGTGTGTGTGTGTACCGGTTGGGAAGGGAAAGACTATTCCTGTGGGAAGCAGAGAGATCTGAAACAAGGTTTTGCTCTCTGGGTCCTGACCCTTCTGAGTTTGTACATAGAACAGGCGAGGACTTCCTAGTGAGGGAGGGATGCAAGTTTGAGGGAAGTGGGTGAACATTTTGTAGGTCTGTGGAAAGCCCAGGATGTGCAGTCGTCAGGACGTGGTGGGAAGAAAGATAGAGCTATGCTGTAGAGTGGGAAGGCGGCTAAGCGTGTCCCAGACTTCATGGCCATGCTGTGTGCGGTGCCCAACCCGGAGAGGGACTGTTCGCTTGGACTTCGGGTGAACAGGGCTTCTCTGGGTAGGGCAAGGCTCACGAGAACATCAGTCGTGGTGGTCTCTGGACCACTGATGTGGGTAGGGCCGCGGGTGTCCTTGAGTTGCCTGCCTTGATATCATAATGACCCCGGGAGTGATCTGTGTCTCTGGCGTCCTGAGGATGGTTACAGTGGTCCCTCGCTGACCGTGTGGCCACCTACGGGTTTGAGAATGGAAGGTAATTTCCAGGCGGAGGAAAGAAAACTACCGTATGCTTTCTGTCTCTGAGTGCTCGTACACCTCGAGGTACACGTATCTGCAGGTGAGGGGATCTCCACGGAGGGAGGAGTACAGGTTGGAGGGCAGTGGTGGGGTGGCATTCTCTAGGGCCGTGGCTATATCTGAGGTGCGACCATCAGGATGTGTGTGTGTGCGCGTGGTGGGGGTGGGTTAGCGTGCAGATCCTCCCCTTACAGCCCTGCTGTGTGCGGCGTCCCAGCCAGACAGGTGCTGACCACTTGGATTTCGTGTGCGTGGTGCCTGTCCAGGTAGAAGAACGCTCAACGAAACGCGTTGTTCGGTGGTCTTTGGGCGATTGATGGTGGAAGTACGTGGGACCCGAATAGCGTGAAATCGTGAGCGTGCAGGGAGCCGCCTGGTGTCCCTGGCAGCTTAAGTTTGATGTCAGTGGTTTACTGCTCCGTAAACACCTACGGGGTGAGATTAGGGAAACGTAGTTCCTATGAGAAAAAGAGAGAGTGGGGACAGACTTTTCTCGCAGGGTCCTCACGTTCTCCAGCTGTACGGAGCGGTTGGGAGATTCCTGCAAGCTGAGGGATGCAAGTTGGGGGAGAGCACGTTGGCGTTTTTTGCGGGGATGGACGAGTCTTGTGTGCGGTCTTCAGGATGCGATGCGGAGACAGGTAGGAGCTACATGTGAGATTGTGAGTGGAGCTGGGATAGCCTCCACGCACAGCCCTACTGTGCGCATTGCCCTACCCAGACAGGGGCTCATCACTTGAACTTCACTTAACGAGGCTGTGCCTGCTTGGAGTAGTAGGTAACAGCAACATGACGTGTGGTGGCCTTTGGACCAGTAATGGGGCTGGGGCTGCAAGTGTCCATGAGCTGCCTGGCGTGAACTCCGGAGGGCTCTCGCACCCACCTTGATCTCAGGTTGCTCCAGGAACCTGAGCTGACTGCTTTATTCTTGACACTGAGCACCGACAGTGTAGAGAAGGGAATGTAATTCCTACAAGGAGCAGAGCGATGAGGAACACACTGTCTCTCTCTAGGTCCTCATCCTGCTGTGGGTCCACGTAGAACCGGTAAGAGACATCAGTTGCGGGAGGGATGCAAGTTGGACGGCCGTGGGTCCACATTTTCTGGCTCTAGGGATGAATCTTGGGTGCAGTCACGAGGATGTAGTGGGTAGAGGTTTGAAGGCTGTATGTGAGAGGAGGGACACCGGTCTGGTGCTCCACACGGAAGCCATGCTGCGTGCGGTGCCCTACCCAGTCGGGTGCTGATTACTTAGACTGCGTGTTACGTAGTGCTTGTCTGGGTAGAGTAAGGCTCACCAGAGCGTCGGCTGTGGTGGCCTCTGGACCGGTGATACGGGTGGAGCGGCGGGTGTCCTTGAGCTGCCTTCCTTGAACTGTGGAGGGCCCTCGGAACCAGGTTGATCTCAGGTTTCTTCAAGTGGATTTCCGTGGTTTCCTGTTAACCAAGTGGCCGCTTACTGCTTAGCGAGGGCAAGATAATTTGCCCTGGAAGAAGAAAGATCTGGAACGAATCTCTCCTCTCTAGGTCGTCCTTCTTCTGCGGGCGTACGGAGAACTGGCAGGTGAGCCCGTGTTCAGGAGAGATGCAAGGTGGGGGGCGGTGAGTCAACATTTTCTAAGGACATGGATGAATCTTGGGCGCGTTCATCAGAATGCGGTGGGAATAGGGGTGAAACCCTCACTAGAGTTGGGGAAGGGGGGACTAAGGAGGGCCTCCGCCTTGAGGCCATGCTGTGTGCAGTGCCCAATCCAGAGGGGCGCCGTTCGTTCATATCCGTACGACATGTGAACGGGGCCCTTCTGGTAGGGCGATGCTCAACAAAGCGTCATTCTTGGTGGCCTTGGAAGCAGTGGCGGGGTGTGCCTGCAGGAGCGTGAGCTTTCATCCATGAGAGTACGAGGGTTCTTGGTGCGCCTGGATGGCTCACACACTCATGAGATTTTTCAGTTGTCCACTCCTAACGGAGGGAAACGTCCAGGTTAGACAAGAGAGGAAAGAAATTGCGAACAGAAGAGGAGAGAAGAGGAACCAGCTTGTTCTCCCTGGGTTCTGATACTTCTCCAGGTACACGTGGAGCCGGTAAGGAGATGTGCGGCGGGGGAGGGGTGCTGTTGGAGGGCAGTAGGTTACCACTTGCGAAGGGTACGGGAACGTGTTGTGTGTGGGCATCAGGATGTAGTGGGTAGAGATTTGAAGGCTGTATGCGAGAGGAGGGACACCGGTCTGGTTCTCGGCATTGAAGCCATGCTGTGTGCGGTGCCCTACCCAGTCAGGTACTTTCTACGTAGTCCACGGGTATGTAGTGCTTGTCTGGGTAGCGTAAGGCTCCCGAGAGCGTCAGCCGTGGAGGCCTCTGGACCGGTGACGTTGGGTCGCCTGCAGCTGCAGGTGACGTTGGGTCGCCTGCCTTGATGTTATAATGACCCTGGGAGTCTTCTGTGTCTCTGGCGTCCCGAGGATGCTTTCAGTGGTCCTTTCTACACAGCGGGAGCACGTACAGGTTAGAGACTGGGAAGCTAATTTGTAGGCGTAGTCGAGAGAACTGCAGTACGCATTTTCTCTCTAGGTCCTCACGTTTTCCCTGGTCCTCTGAGCGTCGAGCAAGGATTTTGCCGCTGAGAGAGTGATAACGGATTTGGAGGGCAGTGGACTGAGAGTCTCTACGGGAATGGAAAAACCTTTGATGGCGCCATCAGGAGGTGGTGGCATGAGACAGGAAAGGTACTCGTGAGAGTAAGGAGTCTGGGCAGGTCCTAGACGTTCAAGCTGTGCTGTGTGCAGTGCCCTACCCAGACAGGTGCTGATCACTCAGACAGCGTGTAGACAGTGCCTGGCTGGGTAGAGTAGCGGTCAACACGAACGACGTCAGTGCTGGTCTCTTGGGCAGAGTTGAGGGTGGAGCCGTAGGGGTCCCTGAGGCGCCTGCCGTGAGGCTCCGAGGTCCTTGGTCGCAGTGGGTCTGTGGCATGCTAAGGATGACATGAGTGTCCGATTTTGAACGTGTGTGTGTGTGTGTGTATGTACCGGTTGGGAAGGGAAAGACTATTCCTGTGGGAAGCAGAGAGATCTGAAACAAGGTTTTGCTCTCTGGGTCCTGACCCTTCTGAGTTTGTACATAGAACAGGCGAGGACTTCCTAGTGAGGGAGGGATGCAAGTTTGAGGGAAGTGGGTGAACATTTTGTAGGTCTGTGGAAAGCCCAGGATGTGCAGTCGTCAGGACGTGGTGGGAAGAAAGATAGAGCTATGCTGTAGAGTGGGAAGGCGGCTAAGCGTGTCCCAGACTTCATGGCCATGCTGTGTGCGGTGCCCAACCCGGAGAGGGACTGTTCGCTTGGACTTCGGGTGAACAGGGCTTCTCTGGGTAGGGCAAGGCTCACGAGAACATCAGTCGTGGTGGTCTCTGGACCACTGATGTGGGTAGGGCCGCGGGTGTCCTTGAGTTGCCTGCCTTGATATCATAATGACCCCGGGAGTGATCTGTGTCTCTGGCGTCCTGAGGATGGTTACAGTGGTCCCTCGCTGACCGTGTGGCCACCTACGGGTTTGAGAATGGAAGGTAATTTCCAGGCGGAGGAAAGAAAACTACCGTATGCTTTCTGTCTCTGAGTGCTCGTACACCTCGAGGTACACGTATCTGCAGGTGAGGGGATCTCCACGGAGGGAGGAGTACAGGTTGGAGGGCAGTGGTGGGGTGGCATTCTCTAGGGCCGTGGCTATATCTGAGGTGCGACCATCAGGATGTGTGTGTGTGTGCGCGTGGTGGGGGTGGGTTAGCGTGCAGATCCTCCCCTTACAGCCCTGCTGTGTGCGGCGTCCCAGCCAGACAGGTGCTGACCACTTGGATTTCGTGTGCGTGGTGCCTGTCCAGGTAGAAGAACGCTCAACGAAACGCGTTGTTCGGTGGTCTTTGGGCGATTGATGGTGGAAGTACGTGGGACCCGAATAGCGTGAAATCGTGAGCGTGCAGGGAGCCGCCTGGTGTCCCTGGCAGCTTAAGTTTGATGTCAGTGGTTTACTGCTCCGTAAACACCTACGGGGTGAGATAAGGGAAACGTAGTTCCTATGAGAAAAAGAGAGAGTGGGGACAGACTTTTCTCGCAGGGTCCTCACGTTCTCCAGCTGTACGGAGCGGTTGGGAGATTCCTGCAAGCTGAGGGATGCAAGTTGGGGGAGAGCACGTTGGCGTTTTCTGCGGGGATGGACGAGTCTTGTGTGCGGTCTTCAGGATGCGATGCGGAGACAGGTGAGAGCTACATGTGAGATTGTGAGTGGAGCTGGGATAGCCTCCACGTACAGCCCTACTGTGCGCATTGCCCTACCCAGACAGGGGCTCATCACTTGAACTTCACTTAACGAGGCTGTGCCTGCTTGGAGTAGTAGGTAACAGCAACATGACGTGTGGTGGCCTTTGGACCAGTAATGGGGCTGGGGCTGCAAGTGTCCATGAGCTGCCTGGCGTGAACTCCGGAGGGCTCTCGCACCCACCTTGATCTCAGGTTGCTCCAGGAACCTGAGCTGACTGCTTTATTCTTGACACTGAGCACCGACAGTGTAGAGAAGGGAATGTAATTCCTACAAGGAGCAGAGCGATGAGGAACACACTGTCTCTCTCTAGGTCCTCATCCTGCTGTGGGTCCACGTAGAACCGGTAAGAGACATCAGTTGCGGGAGGGATGCAAGTTGGACGGCCGTGGGTCCACATTTTCTGGCTCTAGGGATGAATCTTGGGTGCAGTCACGAGGATGTAGTGGGTAGAGGTTTGAAGGCTGTATGTGAGAGGAGGGACACCGGTCTGGTGCTCCACACGGAAGCCATGCTGCGTGCGGTGCCCTACCCAGTCGGGTGCTGATTACTTAGACTGCGTGTTACGTAGTGCTTGTCTGGGTAGAGTAAGGCTCACCAGAGCGTCGGCTGTGGTGGCCTCTGGACTGGTGATACGGGTGGAGCGGCGGGTGTCCTTGAGCTGCCTTCCTTGAACTGTGGAGGGCCCTCGGAACCAGGTTGATCTCAGGTTTCTTCAAGTGGATTTCCGTGGTTTCCTGTTAACCAAGTGGCCGCTTACTGCTTAGCGAGGGCAAGATAATTTGCCCTGGAAGAAGAAAGATCTGGAACGAATCTCTCCTCTCTAGGTCGTCCTTCTTCTGCGGGCGTACGGAGAACTGGCAGGTGAGCCCGTGTTCAGGAGAGATGCAAGGTGGGGGGCGGTGAGTCAACATTTTCTAAGGACATGGATGAATCTTGGGCGCGTTCATCAGAATGCGGTGGGAATAGGGGTGAAACCCTCGCTAGAGTTGGGGAAGGGGGGACTAAGGAGGGCCTCCGCCTTGAGGCCATGCTGTGTGCAGTGCCCAATCCAGAGGGGCGCCGTTCGTTCATATCCGTACGACATGTGAACGGGGCCCTTCTGGTAGGGCGATGCTCAACAAAGCGTCATTCTTGGTGGCCTTGGAAGCAGTGGCGGGGTGTGCCTGCAGGAGCGTGAGCTTTCATCCATGAGAGTACGAGGGTTCTTGGTGCGCCTGGATGGCTCACACACTCATGAGATTTTTCAGTTGTCCACTCCTAACGGAGGGAAACGTCCAGGTTAGACAAGAGAGGAAAGAAATTGCGAACAGAAGAGGAGAGAAGAGGAACCAGCTTGTTCTCCCTGGGTTCTGATACTTCTCCAGGTACACGTGGAGCCGGTAAGGAGATGTGCGGCGGGGGAGGGGTGCTGTTGGAGGGCAGTAGGTTACCACTTGCGAAGGGTACGGGAACGTGTTGTGTGTGGGCATCAGGATGTAGTGGGTAGAGATTTGAAGGCTGTATGCGAGAGGAGGGACACCGGTCTGGTTCTCGGCATTGAAGCCATGCTGTGTGCGGTGCCCTACCCAGTCAGGTACTTTCTACGTAGTCCACGGGTATGTAGTGCTTGTCTGGGTAGCGTAAGGCTCCCGAGAGCGTCAGCCGTGGAGGCCTCTGGACCGGTGACGTTGGGTCGCCTGCCTTGATGTTATAATGACCCTGGGAGTCTTCTGTGTCTCTGGCGTCCCGAGGATGCTTTCAGTGGTCCTTTCTACACAGCGGGAGCACGTACAGGTTAGAGACTGGGAAGCTAATTTGTAGGCGTAGTCGAGAGAACTGCAGTACGCATTTTCTCTCTAGGTCCTCACGTTTTCCCTGGTCCTCTGAGCGTCGAGCAAGGATTTTGCCGCTGAGAGAGTGATAACGGATTTGGAGGGCAGTGGACTGAGAGTCTCTACGGGAATGGAAAAACCTTTGATGGCGCCATCAGGAGGTGGTGGCATGAGACAGGAAAGGTACTCGTGAGAGGAAGGAGTCTGGGCAGGTCCTAGACGTTCAAGCTGTGCTGTGTGCAGTGCCCTACCCAGACAGGTGCTGATCACTCAGACAGCGTGTAGACAGTGCCTGGCTGGGTAGAGTAGCGGTCAACACGAACGACGTCAGTGCTGGTCTCTTGGGCAGAGTTGAGGGTGGAGCCGTAGGGGTCCCTGAGGCGCCTGCCGTGAGGCTCCGAGGTCCTTGGTCGCGTTGGGTCTGTGGCATGCTAAGGATGACATGAGTGTCCGATTTTGAACAAGTGTGTGTGTGTGTGTGTGTGTGTGTGTGTACCGGTTGGGAAGGGAAAGACTATTCCTGTGGGAAGCAGAGAGATCTGAAACAAGGTTTTGCTCTCTGGGTCGTGACCCTTCTGAGTTTGTACATAGAACAGGCGAGGACTTCCTAGTGAGGGAGGGATGCAAGTTTGAGGGAAGTGGGTGAACATTTTGTAGGTCTGTGGAAAGCCCAGGATGTGCAGTCGTCAGGACGTGGTGGGAAGAAAGATAGAGCTATGCTGTAGAGTGGGAAGGCGGCTAAGCGTGTCCCAGACTTCATGGCCATGCTGTGTGCGGTGCCCAACCCGGAGAGGGACTGTTCGCTTGGACTTCGGGTGAACAGGGCTTCTCTGGGTAGGGCAAGGCTCACGAGAACATCAGTCGTGGTGGTCTCTGGACCACTGATGTGGGTAGGGCCGCGGGTGTCCTTGAGTTGCCTGCCTTGATATCATAATGACCCCGGGAGTGATCTGTGTCTCTGGCGTCCTGAGGATGGTTACAGTGGTCCCTCGCTGACCGTGTGGCCACCTACGGGTTTGAGAATGGAAGGTAATTTCCAGGCGGAGGAAAGAAAACTACCGTATGCTTTCTGTCTCTGAGTGCTCGTACACCTCGAGGTACACGTATCTGCAGGTGAGGGGATCTCCACGGAGGGAGGAGTACAGGTTGGAGGGCAGTGGTGGGGTGGCATTCTCTAGGGCCGTGGATATATCTGAGGTGCGACCATCAGGATGTGTGTGTGTGCGCGTGGTGGGGGTGGGTTAGCGTGCAGATCCTCCCCTTACAGCCCTGCTGTGTGCGGCGTCCCAGCCAGACAGGTGCTGACCACTTGGATTTCGTGTGCGTGGTGCCTGTCCAGGTAGAAGAACGCTCACGAAACGCGTTGTTCGGTGGTCTTTGGGCGATTGATGGTGGAAGTACGTGGGACCCGAATAGCGTGAAATCGTGAGTGTGCAGGGAGCCGCCTGGTGTCCCTGGCAGCTTAAGTTTGATGTCAGTGGTTTACTGCTCCGTAAACACCTACGGGGTGAGATAAGGGAAACGTAGTTCCTATGAGAAAAAGAGAGAGTGGGGACAGACTTTTCTCGCAGGGTCCTCACGTTCTCCAGCTGTACGGAGCGGTTGGGAGATTCCTGCAAGCTGAGGGATGCAAGTTGGGGGAGAGCACGTTGGCGTTTTCTGCGGGGATGGACGAGTCTTGTGTGCGGTCTTCAGGATGCGATGCGGAGACAGGTGAGAGCTACATGTGAGATTGTGAGTGGAGCTGGGATAGCCTCCACGTACAGCCCTACTGTGCGCATTGTCCTACCCAGACAGGGGCTCATCACTTGAACTTCACTTAACGAGGCTGTGCCTGCTTGGAGTAGTAGGTAACAGCAACATGACGTGTGGTGGCCTTTGGACCAGTAATGGGGCTGGGGCTGCAAGTGTCCATGAGCTGCCTGGCGTGAACTCCGGAGTGCTCTCGCACCCACCTTGATCTCAGGTTGCTCCAGGAACCTGAGCTGACTGCTTTATTCTTGACACTGAGCACCGACAGTGTAGAGAAGGGAATGTAATTCCTACAAGGAGCAGAGCGATGAGGAACACACTGTCTCTCTCTAGGTCCTCATCCTGCTGTGGGTCCACGTAGAACCGGTAAGAGACATCAGTTGCGGGAGGGATGCAAGTTGGACGGCCGTGGGTCCACATTTTCTGGCTCTAGGGATGAATCTTGGGTGCAGTCACGAGGATGTAGTGGGTAGAGGTTTGAAGGCTGTATGTGAGAGGAGGGACACCGGTCTGGTGCTCCACACGGAAGCCATGCTGCGTGCGGTGCCCTACCCAGTCGGGTGCTGATTACTTAGACTGCGTGTTACGTAGTGCTTGTCTGGGTAGAGTAAGGCTCACCAGAGCGTCGGCTGTGGTGGCCTCTGGACCGGTGATACGGGTGGAGCGGCGGGTGTCCTTGAGCTGCCTTCCTTGAACTGTGGAGGGCCCTCGGAACCAGGTTGATCTCAGGTTTCTTCAAGTGGATTTCCGTGGTTTCCTGTTAACCAAGTGGCCGCTTACTGCTTAGCGAGGGCAAGATAATTTGCCCTGGGAGAAGAAAGATCTGGAACGAATCTCTCCTCTCTAGGTCGTCCTTCTTCTGCGGGCGTACGGAGAACTGGCAGGTGAGCCCGTGTTCAGGAGAGATGCAAGGTGGGGGGCGGTGAGTCAACATTTTCTAAGGACATGGATGAATCTTGGGCGCGTTCATCAGAATGCGGTGGGAATAGGGGTGAAACCCTCGCTAGAGTTGGGGAAGGGGGCACTAAGGAGGGCCTCCGCCTTGAGGCCATGCTGTGTGCAGTGCCCAATCCAGAGGGGCGCCGTTCGTTCATATCCGTACGACATGTGAACGGGGCCCTTCTGGTAGGGCGATGCTCAACAAAGCGTCATTCTTGGTGGCCTTGGAAGCAGTGGCGGGGTGTGCCTGCAGGAGCGTGAGCTTTCATCCATGAGAGTACGAGGGTTCTTGGTGCGCCTGGATGGCTCACACACTCATGAGATTTTTCAGTTGTCCACTCCTAACGGAGGGAAACGTCCAGGTTAGACAAGAGAGGAAAGAAATTGCGAACAGAAGAGGAGAGAAGAGGAACCAGCTTGTTCTCCCTGGGTTCTGATACTTCTCCAGGTACACGTGGAGCCGGTAAGGAGATGTGCGGCGGGGGAGGGGTGCTGTTGGAGGGCAGTAGGTTACCACTTGCGAAGGGTACGGGAACGTGTTGTGTGTGGGCATCAGGATGTAGTGGGTAGAGATTTGAAGGCTGTATGCGAGAGGAGGGACACCGGTCTGGTTCTCGGCATTGAAGCCATGCTGTGTGCGGTGCCCTACCCAGTCAGGTACTTTCTACGTAGTCCACGGGTATGTAGTGCTTGTCTGGGTAGCGTAAGGCTCCCGAGAGCGTCAGCCGTGGAGGCCTCTGGACCGGTGACGTTGGGTCGCCTGCAGCTGCAGGTGACGTTGGGTCGCCTGCCTTGATGTTATAATGACCCTGGGAGTCTTCTGTGTCTCTGGCGTCCCGAGGATGCTTTCAGTGGTCCTTTCTACACAGCGGGAGCACGTACAGGTTAGAGACTGGGAAGCTAATTTGTAGGCGTAGTCGAGAGAACTGCAGTACGCATTTTCTCTCTAGGTCCTCACGTTTTCCCTGGTCCTCTGAGCGTCGAGCAAGGATTTTGCCGCTGAGAGAGTGATAACGGATTTGGAGGGCAGTGGACTGAGAGTCTCTACGGGAATGGAAAAACCTTTGATGGCGCCATCAGGAGGTGGTGGCATGAGACAGGAAAGGTACTCGTGAGAGTAAGGAGTCTGGGCAGGTCCTAGACGTTCAAGCTGTGCTGTGTGCAGTGCCCTACCCAGACAGGTGCTGATCACTCAGACAGCGTGTAGACAGTGCCTGGCTGGGTAGAGTAGCGGTCAACACGAACGACGTCAGTGCTGGTCTCTTGGGCAGAGTTGAGGGTGGAGCCGTAGGGGTCCCTGAGGCGCCTGCCGTGAGGCTCCGAGGTCCTTGGTCGCAGTGGGTCTGTGGCATGCTAAGGATGACATGAGTGTCCGATTTTGAACAAGTGTGTGTGTGTGTGTGTGTGTGTGTGTACCGGTTGGGAAGGGAAAGACTATTCCTGTGGGAAGCAGAGAGATCTGAAACAAGGTTTTGCTCTCTGGGTCCTGACCCTTCTGAGTTTGTACATAGAACAGGCGAGGACTTCCTAGTGAGGGAGGGATGCAAGTTTGAGGGAAGTGGGTGAACATTTTGTAGGTCTGTGGAAAGCCCAGGATGTGCAGTCGTCAGGACGTGGTGGGAAGAAAGATAGAGCTATGCTGTAGAGTGGGAAGGCGGCTAAGCGTGTCCCAGACTTCACGGCCATGCTGTGTGCGGTGCCCAACCCGGAGAGGGACTGTTCGCTTGGACTTCGGGTGAACAGGGCTTCTCTGGGTAGGGCAAGGCTCACGAGAACATCAGTCGTGGTGGTCTCTGGACCACTGATGTGGGTAGGGCCGCGGGTGTCCTTGAGTTGCCTGCCTTGATATCATAATGACCCCGGGAGTGATCTGTGTCTCTGGCGTCCTGAGGATGGTTACAGTGGTCCCTCGCTGACCGTGTGGCCACCTACGGGTTTGAGAATGGAAGGTAATTTCCAGGCAGAGGAAAGAAAACTACCGTATGCTTTCTGTCTCTGAGTGCTCGTACACCTCGAGGTACACGTATCTGCAGGTGAGGGGATCTCCACGGAGGGAGGAGTACAGGTTGGAGGGCAGTGGTGGGGTGGCATTCTCTAGGGCCGTGGATATATCTGAGGTGCGACCATCAGGATGTGTGTGTGTGCGCGTGGTGGGGGTGGGTTAGCGTGCAGATCCTCCCCTTACAGCCCTGCTGTGTGCGGCGTCCCAGCCAGACAGGTGCTGACCACTTGGATTTCGTGTGCGTGGTGCCTGTCCAGGTAGAAGAACGCTCAACGAAACGCGTTGTTCGGTGGTCTTTGGGCGATTGATGGTGGAAGTACGTGGGACCCGAATAGCGTGAAATCGTGAGCGTGCAGGGAGCCGCCTGGTGTCCCTGGCAGCTTAAGTTTGATGTCAGTGGTTTACTGCTCCGTAAACACCTACGGGGTGAGATTAGGGAAACGTAGTTCCTATGAGAAAAAGAGAGAGTGGGGACAGACTTTTCTCGCAGGGTCCTCACGTTCTCCAGCTGTACGGAGCGGTTGGGAGATTCCTGCAAGCTGAGGGATGCAAGTTGGGGGAGAGCACGTTGGCGTTTTCTGCGGGGATGGACGAGTCTTGTGTGCGGTCTTCAGGATGCGATGCGGAGACAGGTAGGAGCTACATGTGAGATTGTGAGTGGAGCTGGGATAGCCTCCACGCACAGCCCTACTGTGCGCATTGCCCTACCCAGACAGGGGCTCATCACTTGAACTTCACTTAACGAGGCTGTGCCTGCTTGGAGTAGTAGGTAACAGCAACATGACGTGTGGTGGCCTTTGGACCAGTAATGGGGCTGGGGCTGCAAGTGTCCATGAGCTGCCTGGCGTGAACTCCGGAGGGCTCTCGCACCCACCTTGATCTCAGGTTGCTCCAGGAACCTGAGCTGACTGCTTTATTCTTGACACTGAGCACCGACAGTGTAGAGAAGGGAATGTAATTCCTACAAGGAGCAGAGCGATGAGGAACACACTGTCTCTCTCTAGGTCCTCATCCTGCTGTGGGTCCACGTAGAACCGGTAAGAGACATCAGTTGCGGGAGGGATGCAAGTTGGACGGCCGTGGGTCCACATTTTCTGGCTCTAGGGATGAATCTTGGGTGCAGTCACGAGGATGTAGTGGGTAGAGGTTTGAAGGCTGTATGTGAGAGGAGGGACACCGGTCTGGTGCTCCACACGGAAGCCATGCTGCGTGCGGTGCCCTACCCAGTCGGGTGCTGATTACTTAGACTGCGTGTTACGTAGTGCTTGTCTGGGTAGAGTAAGGCTCACCAGAGCGTCGGCTGTGGTGGCCTCTGGACCGGTGATACGGGTGGAGCGGCGGGTGTCCTTGAGCTGCCTTCCTTGAACTGTGGAGGGCCCTCGGAACCAGGTTGATCTCAGGTTTCTTCAAGTGGATTTCCGTGGTTTCCTGTTAACCAAGTGGCCGCTTACTGCTTAGCGAGGGCAAGATAATTTGCCCTGGAAGAAGAAAGATCTGGAACGAATCTCTCCTCTCTAGGTCGTCCTTCTTCTGCGGCCGTACGGAGAACTGGCAGGTGAGCCCGTGTTCAGGAGAGATGCAAGGTGGGGGGCGGTGAGTCAACATTTTCTAAGGACATGGATGAATCTTGGGCGCGTTCATCAGAATGCGGTGGGAATAGGGGTGAAACCCTCGCTAGAGTTGGGGAAGGGGGGACTAAGGAGGGCCTCCGCCTTGAGGCCATGCTGTGTGTAGTGCCCAATCCAGAGGGGCGCCGTTCGTTCATATCCGTACGACATGTGAACGGGGCCCTTCTGGTAGGGCGATGCTCAACAAAGCGTCATTCTTGGTGGCCTTGGAAGCAGTGGCGGGGTGTGCCTGCAGGAGCGTGAGCTTTCATCCATGAGAGTACGAGGGTTCTTGGTGCGCCTGGATGGCTCACACACTCATGAGATTTTTCAGTTGTCCACTCCTAACGGAGGGAAACGTCCAGGTTAGACAAGAGAGGAAAGAAATTGCGAACAGAAGAGGAGAGAAGAGGAACCAGCTTGTTCTCCCTGGGTTCTGATACTTCTCCAGGTACACGTGGAGCCGGTAAGGAGATGTGCGGCGGGGGAGGGGTGCTGTTGGAGGGCAGTAGGTTACCACTTGCGAAGGGTACGGGAACGTGTTGTGTGTGGGCATCAGGATGTAGTGGGTAGAGATTTGAAGGCTGTATGCGAGAGGAGGGACACCGGTCTGGTTCTCGGCATTGAAGCCATGCTGTGTGCGGTGCCCTACCCAGTCAGGTACTTTCTACGTAGTCCACGGGTATGTAGTGCTTGTCTGGGTAGCGTAAGGCTCCCGAGAGCGTCAGCCGTGGAGGCCTCTGGACCGGTGACGTTGGGTCGCCTGCAGCTGCAGGTGACGTTGGGTCGCCTGCCTTGATGTTATAATGACCCTGGGAGTCTTCTGTGTCTCTGGCGTCCCGAGGATGCTTTCAGTGGTCCTTTCTACACAGCGGGAGCACGTACAGGTTAGAGACTGGGAAGCTAATTTGTAGGCGTAGTCGAGAGAACTGCAGTACGCATTTTCTCTCTAGGTCCTCACGTTTTCCCTGGTCCTCTGAGCGTCGAGCAAGGATTTTGCCGCTGAGAGAGTGATAACGGATTTGGAGGGCAGTGGACTGAGAGTCTCTACGGGAATGGAAAAACCTTTGATGGCGCCATCAGGAGGTGGTGGCATGAGACAGGAAAGGTACTCGTGAGAGTAAGGAGTCTGGGCAGGTCCTAGACGTTCAAGCTGTGCTGTGTGCAGTGCCCTACCCAGACAGGTGCTGATCACTCAGACAGCGTGTAGACAGTGCCTGGCTGGGTAGAGTAGCGGTCAACACGAACGACGTCAGTGCTGGTCTCTTGGGCAGAGTTGAGGGTGGAGCCGTAGGGGTCCCTGAGGCGCCTGCCGTGAGGCTCCGAGGTCCTTGGTCGCAGTGGGTCTGTGGCATGCTAAGGATGACATGAGTGTCCGATTTTGAACGTGTGTGTGTGTGTGTGTATGTACCGGTTGGGAAGGGAAAGACTATTCCTGTGGGAAGCAGAGAGATCTGAAACAAGGTTTTGCTCTCTGGGTCCTGACCCTTCTGAGTTTGTACATAGAACAGGCGAGGACTTCCTAGTGAGGGAGGGATGCAAGTTTGAGGGAAGTGGGTGAACATTTTGTAGGTCTGTGGAAAGCCCAGGATGTGCAGTCGTCAGGACGTGGTGGGAAGAAAGATAGAGCTATGCTGTAGAGTGGGAAGGCGGCTAAGCGTGTCCCAGACTTCACGGCCATGCTGTGTGCGGTGCCCAACCCGGAGAGGGACTGTTCGCTTGGACTTCGGGTGAACAGGGCTTCTCTGGGTAGGGCAAGGCTCACGAGAACATCAGTCGTGGTGGTCTCTGGACCACTGATGTGGGTAGGGCCGCGGGTGTCCTTGAGTTGCCTGCCTTGATATCATAATGACCCCGGGAGTGATCTGTGTCTCTGGCGTCCTGAGGATGGTTACAGTGGTCCCTCGCTGACCGTGTGGCCACCTACGGGTTTGAGAATGGAAGGTAATTTCCAGGCAGAGGAAAGAAAACTACCGTATGCTTTCTGTCTCTGAGTGCTCGTACACCTCGAGGTACACGTATCTGCAGGTGAGGGGATCTCCACGGAGGGAGGAGTACAGGTTGGAGGGCAGTGGTGGGGTGGCATTCTCTAGGGCCGTGGATATATCTGAGGTGCGACCATCAGGATGTGTGTGTGTGCGCGTGGTGGGGGTGGGTTAGCGTGCAGATCCTCCCCTTACAGCCCTGCTGTGTGCGGCGTCCCAGCCAGACAGGTGCTGACCACTTGGATTTCGTGTGCGTGGTGCCTGTCCAGGTAGAAGAACGCTCAACGAAACGCGTTGTTCGGTGGTCTTTGGGCGATTGATGGTGGAAGTACGTGGGACCCGAATAGCGTGAAATCGTGAGCGTGCAGGGAGCCGCCTGGTGTCCCTGGCAGCTTAAGTTTGATGTCAGTGGTTTACTGCTCCGTAAACACCTACGGGGTGAGATTAGGGAAACGTAGTTCCTATGAGAAAAAGAGAGAGTGGGGACAGACTTTTCTCGCAGGGTCCTCACGTTCTCCAGCTGTACGGAGCGGTTGGGAGATTCTTGCAAGCTGAGGGATGCAAGTTGGGGGAGAGCACGTTGGCGTTTTCTGCGGGGATGGACGAGTCTTGTGTGCGGTCTTCAGGATGCGATGCGGAGACAGGTAGGAGCTACATGTGAGATTGTGAGTGGAGCTGGGATAGCCTCCACGCACAGCCCTACTGTGCGCATTGCCCTACCCAGACAGGGGCTCATCACTTGAACTTCACTTAACGAGGCTGTGCCTGCTTGGAGTAGTAGGTAACAGCAACATGACGTGTGGTGGCCTTTGGACCAGTAATGGGGCTGGGGCTGCAAGTGTCCATGAGCTGCCTGGCGTGAACTCCGGAGGGCTCTCGCACCCACCTTGATCTCAGGTTGCTCCAGGAACCTGAGCTGACTGCTTTATTCTTGACACTGAGCACCGACAGTGTAGAGAAGGGAATGTAATTCCTACAAGGAGCAGAGCGATGAGGAACACACTGTCTCTCTCTAGGTCCTCATCCTGCTGTGGGTCCACGTAGAACCGGTAAGAGACATCAGTTGCGGGAGGGATGCAAGTTGGACGGCCGTGGGTCCACATTTTCTGGCTCTAGGGATGAATCTTGGGTGCAGTCACGAGGATGTAGTGGGTAGAGGTTTGAAGGCTGTATGTGAGAGGAGGGACACCGGTCTGGTGCTCCACACGGAAGCCATGCTGCGTGCGGTGCCCTACCCAGTCGGGTGCTGATTACTTAGACTGCGTGTTACGTAGTGCTTGTCTGGGTAGAGTAAGGCTCACCAGAGCGTCGGCTGTGGTGGCCTCTGGACCGGTGATACGGGTGGAGCGGCGGGTGTCCTTGAGCTGCCTTCCTTGAACTGTGGAGGGCCCTCGGAACCAGGTTGATCTCAGGTTTCTTCAAGTGGATTTCCGTGGTTTCCTGTTAACCAAGTGGCCGCTTACTGCTTAGCGAGGGCAAGATAATTTGCCCTGGAAGAAGAAAGATCTGGAACGAATCTCTCCTCTCTAGGTCGTCCTTCTTCTGCGGCCGTACGGAGAACTGGCAGGTGAGCCCGTGTTCAGGAGAGATGCAAGGTGGGGGGCGGTGAGTCAACATTTTCTAAGGACATGGATGAATCTTGGGCGCGTTCATCAGAATGCGGTGGGAATAGGGGTGAAACCCTCGCTAGAGTTGGGGAAGGGGGGACTAAGGAGGGCCTCCGCCTTGAGGCCATGCTGTGTGTAGTGCCCAATCCAGAGGGGCGCCGTTCGTTCATATCCGTACGACATGTGAACGGGGCCCTTCTGGTAGGGCGATGCTCAACAAAGCGTCATTCTTGGTGGCCTTGGAAGCAGTGGCGGGGTGTGCCTGCAGGAGCGTGAGCTTTCATCCATGAGAGTACGAGGGTTCTTGGTGCGCCTGGATGGCTCACACACTCATGAGATTTTTCAGTTGTCCACTCCTAACGGAGGGAAACGTCCAGGTTAGACAAGAGAGGAAAGAAATTGCGAACAGAAGAGGAGAGAAGAGGAACCAGCTTGTTCTCCCTGGGTTCTGATACTTCTCCAGGTACACGTGGAGCCGGTAAGGAGATGTGCGGCGGGGGAGGGGTGCTGTTGGAGGGCAGTAGGTTACCACTTGCGAAGGGTACGGGAACGTGTTGTGTGTGGGCATCAGGATGTAGTGGGTAGAGATTTGAAGGCTGTATGCGAGAGGAGGGACACCGGTCTGGTTCTCGGCATTGAAGCCATGCTGTGTGCGGTGCCCTACCCAGTCAGGTACTTTCTACGTAGTCCACGGGTATGTAGTGCTTGTCTGGGTAGCGTAAGGCTCCCGAGAGCGTCAGCCGTGGAGGCCTCTAGACCGGTGACGTTGGGTCGCCTGCAGCTGCAGGTGACGTTGGGTCGCCTGCCTTGATGTTATAATGACCCTGGGAGTCTTCTGTGTCTCTGGCGTCCCGAGGATGCTTTCAGTGGTCCTTTCTACACAGCGGGAGCACGTACAGGTTAGAGACTGGGAAGCTAATTTGTAGGCGTAGTCGAGAGAACTGCAGTACGCATTTTCTCTCTAGGTCCTCACGTTTTCCCTGGTCCTCTGAGCGTCGAGCAAGGATTTTGCCGCTGAGAGAGTGATAACGGATCTGGAGGGCAGTGGACTGAGAGTCTCTACGGGAATGGAAAAACCTTTGATGGCGCCATCAGGAGGTGGTGGCATGAGACAGGAAAGGTACTCGTGAGAGGAAGGAGTCTGGGCAGGTCCTAGACGTTCAAGCTGTGCTGTGTGCAGTGCCCTACCCAGACAGGTGCTGATCACTCAGACAGCGTGTAGACAGTGCCTGGCTGGGTAGAGTAGCGGTCAACACGAACGACGTCAGTGCTGGTCTCTTGGGCAGAGTTGAGGGTGGAGCCGTAGGGGTCCCTGAGGCGCCTGCCGTGAGGCTCCGAGGTCCTTGGTCGCAGTGGGTCTGTGGCATGCTAAGGATGACATGAGTGTCCGATTTTGAACAAGTGTGTGTGTGTGTGTGCGTGTGTGTGTGTGTGTGTGTGTGTGTGTACCGGTTGGGAAGGGAAAGACTATTCCTGTGGGAAGCAGAGAGATCTGAAACAAGGTTTTGCTCTCTGGGTCCTGACCCTTCTGAGTTTGTACATAGAACAGGCGAGGACTTCCTAGTGAGGGAGGGATGCAAGTTTGAGGGAAGTGGGTGAACATTTTGTAGGTCTGTGGAAAGCCCAGGATGTGCAGTCGTCAGGACGTGGTGGGAAGAAAGATAGAGCTACGCTGTAGAGTGGGAAGGCGGCTAAGCGTGTCCCAGACTTCACGGCCATGCTGTGTGCGGTGCCCAACCCGGAGAGGGACTGTTCGCTTGGACTTCGGGTGAACAGGGCTTCTCTGGGTAGGGCAAGGCTCACGAGAACATCAGTCGTGGTGGTCTCTGGACCACTGATGTGGGTAGGGCCGCGGGTGTCCTTGAGTTGCCTGCCTTGATATCATAATGACCCCGGGAGTGATCTGTGTCTCTGGCGTCCTGAGGATGGTTACAGTGGTCCCTCGCTGACCGTGTGGCCACCTACGGGTTTGAGAATGGAAGGTAATTTCCAGGCGGAGGAAAGAAAACTACCGTATGCTTTCTGTCTCTGAGTGCTCGTACACCTCGAGGTACACGTATCTGCAGGTGAGGGGATCTCCACGGAGGGAGGAGTACAGGTTGGAGGGCAGTGGTGGGGTGGCATTCTCTAGGGCCGTGGATATATCTGAGGTGCGACCATCAGGATGTGTGTGTGTGCGCGTGGTGGGGGTGGGTTAGCGTGCAGATCCTCCCCTTACAGCCCTGCTGTGTGCGGCGTCCCAGCCAGACAGGTGCTGACCACTTGGATTTCGTGTGCGTGGTGCCTGTCCAGGTAGAAGAACGCTCAACGAAACGCGTTGTTCGGTGGTCTTTGGGCGATTGATGGTGGAAGTACGTGGGACCCGAATAGCGTGAAATCGTGAGCGTGCAGGGAGCCGCCTGGTGTCCCTGGCAGCTTAAGTTTGATGTCAGTGGTTTACTGCTCCGTAAACACCTACGGGGTGAGATAAGGGAAACGTAGTTCCTATGAGAAAAAGAGAGAGTGGGGACAGACTTTTCTCGCAGGGTCCTCACGTTCTCCAGCTGTACGGAGCGGTTGGGAGATTCCTGCAAGCTGAGGGATGCAAGTTGGGGGAGAGCACGTTGGCGTTTTCTGCGGGGATGGACGAGTCTTGTGTGCGGTCTTCAGGATGCGATGCGGAGACAGGTGAGAGCTACATGTGAGATTGTGAGTGGAGCTGGGATAGCCTCCACGTACAGCCCTACTGTGCGCATTGCCCTACCCAGACAGGGGCTCATCACTTGAACTTCACTTAACGAGGCTGTGCCTGCTTGGAGTAGTAGGTAACAGCAACATGACGTGTGGTGGCCTTTGGACCAGTAATGGGGCTGGGGCTGCAAGTGTCCATGAGCTGCCTGGCGTGAACTCCGGAGGGCTCTCGCACCCACCTTGATCTCAGGTTGCTCCAGGAACCTGAGCTGACTGCTTTATTCTTGACACTGAGCACCGACAGTGTAGAGAAGGGAATGTAATTCCTACAAGGAGCAGAGCGATGAGGAACACACTGTCTCTCTCTAGGTCCTCATCCTGCTGTGGGTCCACGTAGAACCGGTAAGAGACATCAGTTGCGGGAGGGATGCAAGTTGGACGGCCGTGGGTCCACATTTTCTGGCTCTAGGGATGAATCTTGGGTGCAGTCACGAGGATGTAGTGGGTAGAGGTTTGAAGGCTGTATGTGAGAGGAGGGACACCGGTCTGGTGCTCCACACGGAAGCCATGCTGCGTGCGGTGCCCTACCCAGTCGGGTGCTGATTACTTAGACTGCGTGTTACGTAGTGCTTGTCTGGGTAGAGTAAGGCTCACCAGAGCGTCGGCTGTGGTGGCCTCTGGACCGGTGATACGGGTGGAGCGGCGGGTGTCCTTGAGCTGCCTTCCTTGAACTGTGGAGGGCCCTCGGAACCAGGTTGATCTCAGGTTTCTTCAAGTGGATTTCCGTGGTTTCCTGTTAACCAAGTGGCCGCTTACTGCTTAGCGAGGGCAAGATAATTTGCCCTGGAAGAAGAAAGATCTGGAACGAATCTCTCCTCTCTAGGTCGTCCTTCTTCTGCGGGCGTACGGAGAACTGGCAGGTGAGCCCGTGTTCAGGAGAGATGCAAGGTGGGGGGCGGTGAGTCAACATTTTCTAAGGACATGGATGAATCTTGGGCGCGTTCATCAGAATGCGGTGGGAATAGGGGTGAAACCCTCGCTAGAGTTGGGGAAGGGGGCACTAAGGAGGGCCTCCGCCTTGAGGCCATGCTGTGTGTAGTGCCCAATCCAGAGGGGCGCCGTTCGTTCATATCCGTACGACATGTGAACGGGGCCCTTCTGGTAGGGCGATGCTCAACAAAGCGTCATTCTTGGTGGCCTTGGAAGCAGTGGCGGGGTGTGCCTGCAGGAGCGTGAGCTTTCATCCATGAGAGTACGAGGGTTCTTGGTGCGCCTGGATGGCTCACACACTCATGAGATTTTTCAGTTGTCCACTCCTAACGGAGGGAAACGTCCAGGTTAGACAAGAGAGGAAAGAAATTGCGAACAGAAGAGGAGAGAAGAGGAACCAGCTTGTTCTCCCTGGGTTCTGATACTTCTCCAGGTACACGTGGAGCCGGTAAGGAGATGTGCGGCGGGGGAGGGGTGCTGTTGGAGGGCAGTAGGTTACCACTTGCGAAGGGTACGGGAACGTGTTGTGTGTGGGCATCAGGATGTAGTGGGTAGAGATTTGAAGGCTGTATGCGAGAGGAGGGACACCGGTCTGGTTCTCAGCATTGAAGCCATGCTGTGTGCGGTGCCCTACCCAGTCAGGTACTTTCTACGTAGTCCACGGGTATGTAGTGCTTGTCTGGGTAGCGTAAGGCTCCCGAGAGCGTCAGCCGTGGAGGCCTCTGGACCGGTGACGTTGGGTCGCCTGCAGCTGCAGGTGACGTTGGGTCGCCTGCCTTGATGTTATAATGACCCTGGGAGTCTTCTGTGTCTCTGGCGTCCCGAGGATGCTTTCAGTGGTCCTTTCTACACAGCGGGAGCACGTACAGGTTAGAGACTGGGAAGCTAATTTGTAGGCGTAGTCGAGAGAACTGCAGTACGCATTTTCTCTCTAGGTCCTCACGTTTTCCCTGGTCCTCTGAGCGTCGAGCAAGGATTTTGCCGCTGAGAGAGTGATAACGGATCTGGAGGGCAGTGGACTGAGAGTCTCTACGGGAATGGAAAAACCTTTGATGGCGCCATCAGGAGGTGGTGGCATGAGACAGGAAAGGTACTCGTGAGAGTAAGGAGTCTGGGCAGGTCCTAGACGTTCAAGCTGTGCTGTGTGCAGTGCCCTACCCAGACAGGTGCTGATCACTCAGACAGCGTGTAGACAGTGCCTGGCTGGGTAGAGTAGCGGTCAACACGAACGACGTCAGTGCTGGTCTCTTGGGCAGAGTTGAGGGTGGAGCCGTAGGGGTCCCTGAGGCGCCTGCCGTGAGGCTCCGAGGTCCTTGGTCGCAGTGGGTCTGTGGCATGCTAAGGATGACATGAGTGTCCGATTTTGAACAAGTGTGTGTGTGTGTGTGTGTGTGTGTGTGTGTGTGTGTGTGTGTACCGGTTGGGAAGGGAAAGACTATTCCTGTGGGAAGCAGAGAGATCTGAAACAAGGTTTTGCTCTCTGGGTCCTGACCCTTCTGAGTTTGTACATAGAACAGGCGAGGACTTCCTAGTGAGGGAGGGATGCAAGTTTGAGGGAAGTGGGTGAACATTTTGTAGGTCTGTGGAAAGCCCAGGATGTGCAGTCGTCAGGACGTGGTGGGAAGAAAGATAGAGCTATGCTGTAGAGTGGGAAGGCGGCTAAGCGTGTCCCAGACTTCATGGCCATGCTGTGTGCGGTGCCCAACCCGGAGAGGGACTGTTCGCTTGGACTTCGGGTGAACAGGGCTTCTCTGGGTAGGGCAAGGCTCACGAGAACATCAGTCGTGGTGGTCTCTGGACCACTGATGTGGGTAGGGCCGCGGGTGTCCTTGAGTTGCCTGCCTTGATATCATAATGACCCCGGGAGTGATCTGTGTCTCTGGCGTCCTGAGGATGGTTACAGTGGTCCCTCGCTGACCGTGTGGCCACCTACGGGTTTGAGAATGGAAGGTAATTTCCAGGCGGAGGAAAGAAAACTACCGTATGCTTTCTGTCTCTGAGTGCTCGTACACCTCGAGGTACACGTATCTGCAGGTGAGGGGATCTCCACGGAGGGAGGAGTACAGGTTGGAGGGCAGTGGTGGGGTGGCATTCTCTAGGGCCGTGGATATATCTGAGGTGCGACCATCAGGATGTGTGTGTGTGCGCGTGGTGGGGGTGGGTTAGCGTGCAGATCCTCCCCTTACAGCCCTGCTGTGTGCGGCGTCCCAGCCAGACAGGTGCTGACCACTTGGATTTCGTGTGCGTGGTGCCTGTCCAGGTAGAAGAACGCTCAACGAAACGCGTTGTTCGGTGGTCTTTGGGCGATTGATGGTGGAAGTACGTGGGACCCGAATAGCGTGAAATCGTGAGCGTGCAGGGAGCCGCCTGGTGTCCCTGGCAGCTTAAGTTTGATGTCAGTGGTTTACTGCTCCGTAAACACCTACGGGGTGAGATAAGGGAAACGTAGTTCCTATGAGAAAAAGAGAGAGTGGGGACAGACTTTTCTCGCAGGGTCCTCACGTTCTCCAGCTGTACGGAGCGGTTGGGAGATTCCTGCAAGCTGAGGGATGCAAGTTGGGGGAGAGCACGTTGGCGTTTTCTGCGGGGATGGACGAGTCTTGTGTGCGGTCTTCAGGATGCGATGCGGAGACAGGTGAGAGCTACATGTGAGATTGTGAGTGGAGCTGGGATAGCCTCCACGTACAGCCCTACTGTGCGCATTGCCCTACCCAGACAGGGGCTCATCACTTGAACTTCACTTAACGAGGCTGTGCCTGCTTGGAGTAGTAGGTAACAGCAACATGACGTGTGGTGGCCTTTGGACCAGTAATGGGGCTGGGGCTGCAAGTGTCCATGAGCTGCCTGGCGTGAACTCCGGAGGGCTCTCGCACCCACCTTGATCTCAGGTTGCTCCAGGAACCTGAGCTGACTGCTTTATTCTTGACACTGAGCACCGACAGTGTAGAGAAGGGAATGTAATTCCTACAAGGAGCAGAGCGATGAGGAACACACTGTCTCTCTCTAGGTCCTCATCCTGCTGTGGGTCCACGTAGAACCGGTAAGAGACATCAGTTGCGGGAGGGATGCAAGTTGGACGGCCGTGGGTCCACATTTTCTGGCTCTAGGGATGAATCTTGGGTGCAGTCACGAGGATGTAGTGGGTAGAGGTTTGAAGGCTGTATGTGAGAGGAGGGACACCGGTCTGGTGCTCCACACGGAAGCCATGCTGCGTGCGGTGCCCTACCCAGTCGGGTGCTGATTACTTAGACTGCGTGTTACGTAGTGCTTGTCTGGGTAGAGTAAGGCTCACCAGAGCGTCGGCTGTGGTGGCCTCTGGACCGGTGATACGGGTGGAGCGGCGGGTGTCCTTGAGCTGCCTTCCTTGAACTGTGGAGGGCCCTCGGAACCAGGTTGATCTCAGGTTTCTTCAAGTGGATTTCCGTGGTTTCCTGTTAACCAAGTGGCCACTTACTGCTTAGCGAGGGCAAGATAATTTGCCCTGGAAGAAGAAAGATCTGGAACGAATCTCTCCTCTCTAGGTCGTCCTTCTTCTGCGGGCGTACGGAGAACTGGCAGGTGAGCCCGTGTTCAGGAGAGATGCAAGGTGGGGGGCGGTGAGTCAACATTTTCTAAGGACATGGATGAATCTTGGGCGCGTTCATCAGAATGCGGTGGGAATAGGGGTGAAACCCTCGCTAGAGTTGGGGAAGGGGGCACTAAGGAGGGCCTCCGCCTTGAGGCCATGCTGTGTGTAGTGCCCAATCCAGAGGGGCGCCGTTCGTTCATATCCGTACGACATGTGAACGGGGCCCTTCTGGTAGGGCGATGCTCAACAAAGCGTCATTCTTGGTGGCCTTGGAAGCAGTGGCGGGGTGTGCCTGCAGGAGCGTGAGCTTTCATCCATGAGAGTACGAGGGTTCTTGGTGCGCCTGGATGGCTCACACACTCATGAGATTTTTCAGTTGTCCACTCCTAACGGAGGGAAGCGTCCAGGTTAGACAAGAGAGGAAAGAAATTGCGAACAGAAGAGGAGAGAAGAGGAACCAGCTTGTTCTCCCTGGGTTCTGATACTTCTCCAGGTACACGTGGAGCCGGTAAGGAGATGTGCGGCGGGGGAGGGGTGCTGTTGGAGGGCAGTAGGTTACCACTTGCGAAGGGTACGGGAACGTGTTGTGTGTGGGCATCAGGATGTAGTGGGTAGAGATTTGAAGGCTGTATGCGAGAGGAGGGACACCGGTCTGGTTCTCGGCATTGAAGCCATGCTGTGTGCGGTGCCCTACCCAGTCAGGTACTTTCTACGTAGTCCACGGGTATGTAGTGCTTGTCTGGGTAGCGTAAGGCTCCCGAGAGCGTCAGCCGTGGAGGCCTCTGGACCGGTGACGTTGGGTCTCCTGCAGCTGCAGGTGACGTTGGGTCGCCTGCCTTGATGTTATAATGACCCTGGGAGTCTTCTGTGTCTCTGGCGTCCCGAGGATGCTTTCAGTGGTCCTTTCTACACAGCGGGAGCACGTACAGGTTAGAGACTGGGAAGCTAATTTGTAGGCGTAGTCGAGAGAACTGCAGTACGCATTTTCTCTCTAGGTCCTCACGTTTTCCCTGGTCCTCTGAGCGTCGAGCAAGGATTTTGCCGCTGAGAGAGTGATAACGGATCTGGAGGGCAGTGGACTGAGAGTCTCTACGGGAATGGAAAAACCTTTGATGGCGCCATCAGGAGGTGGTGGCATGAGACAGGAAAGGTACTCGTGAGAGGAAGGAGTCTGGGCAGGTCCTAGACGTTCAAGCTGTGCTGTGTGCAGTGCCCTACCCAGACAGGTGCTGATCACTCAGACAGCGTGTAGACAGTGCCTGGCTGGGTAGAGTAGCGGTCAACACGAACGACGTCAGTGCTGGTCTCTTGGGCAGAGTTGAGGGTGGAGCCGTAGGGGTCCCTGAGGCGCCTGCCGTGAGGCTCCGAGGTCCTTGGTCGCAGTGGGTCTGTGGCATGCTAAGGATGACATGAGTGTCCGATTTTGAACAAGTGTGTGTGTGTGTGTGTGTGTGTGTGTGTGTGTGTGTGTGTGTACCGGTTGGGAAGGGAAAGACTATTCCTGTGGGAAGCAGAGAGATCTGAAACAAGGTTTTGCTCTCTGGGTCCTGACCCTTCTGAGTTTGTACATAGAACAGGCGAGGACTTCCTAGTGAGGGAGGGATGCAAGTTTGAGGGAAGTGGGTGAACATTTTGTAGGTCTGTGGAAAGCCCAGGATGTGCAGTCGTCAGGACGTGGTGGGAAGAAAGATAGAGCTATGCTGTAGAGTGGGAAGGCGGCTAAGCGTGTCCCAGACTTCACGGCCATGCTGTGTGCGGTGCCCAACCCGGAGAGGGACTGTTCGCTTGGACTTCGGGTGAACAGGGCTTCTCTGGGTAGGGCAAGGCTCACGAGAACATCAGTCGTGGTGGTCTCTGGACCACTGATGTGGGTAGGGCCGCGGGTGTCCTTGAGTTGCCTGCCTTGATATCATAATGACCCCGGGAGTGATCTGTGTCTCTGGCGTCCTGAGGATGGTTACAGTGGTCCCTCGCTGACCGTGTGGCCACCTACGGGTTTGAGAATGGAAGGTAATTTCCAGGCAGAGGAAAGAAAACTACCGTATGCTTTCTGTCTCTGAGTGCTCGTACACCTCGAGGTACACGTATCTGCAGGTGAGGGGATCTCCACGGAGGGAGGAGTACAGGTTGGAGGGCAGTGGTGGGGTGGCATTCTCTAGGGCCGTGGATATATCTGAGGTGCGACCATCAGGATGTGTGTGTGTGCGCGTGGTGGGGGTGGGTTAGCGTGCAGATCCTCCCCTTACAGCCCTGCTGTGTGCGGCGTCCCAGCCAGACAGGTGCTGACCACTTGGATTTCGTGTGCGTGGTGCCTGTCCAGGTAGAAGAACGCTCAACGAAACGCGTTGTTCGGTGGTCTTTGGGCGATTGATGGTGGAAGTACGTGGGACCCGAATAGCGTGAAATCGTGAGCGTGCAGGGAGCCGCCTGGTGTCCCTGGCAGCTTAAGTTTGATGTCAGTGGTTTACTGCTCCGTAAACACCTACGGGGTGAGATTAGGGAAACGTAGTTCCTATGAGAAAAAGAGAGAGTGGGGACAGACTTTTCTCGCAGGGTCCTCACGTTCTCCAGCTGTACGGAGCGGTTGGGAGATTCCTGCAAGCTGAGGGATGCAAGTTGGGGGAGAGCACGTTGGCGTTTTCTGCGGGGATGGACGAGTCTTGTGTGCGGTCTTCAGGATGCGATGCGGAGACAGGTAGGAGCTACATGTGAGATTGTGAGTGGAGCTGGGATAGCCTCCACGCACAGCCCTACTGTGCGCATTGCCCTACCCAGACAGGGGCTCATCACTTGAACTTCACTTAACGAGGCTGTGCCTGCTTGGAGTAGTAGGTAACAGCAACATGACGTGTGGTGGCCTTTGGACCAGTAATGGGGCTGGGGCTGCAAGTGTCCATGAGCTGCCTGGCGTGAACTCCGGAGGGCTCTCGCACCCACCTTGATCTCAGGTTGCTCCAGGAACCTGAGCTGACTGCTTTATTCTTGACACTGAGCACCGACAGTGTAGAGAAGGGAATGTAATTCCTACAAGGAGCAGAGCGATGAGGAACACACTGTCTCTCTCTAGGTCCTCATCCTGCTGTGGGTCCACGTAGAACCGGTAAGAGACATCAGTTGCGGGAGGGATGCAAGTTGGACGGCCGTGGGTCCACATTTTCTGGCTCTAGGGATGAATCTTGGGTGCAGTCACGAGGATGTAGTGGGTAGAGGTTTGAAGGCTGTATGTGAGAGGAGGGACACCGGTCTGGTGCTCCACACGGAAGCCATGCTGCGTGCGGTGCCCTACCCAGTCGGGTGCTGATTACTTAGACTGCGTGTTACGTAGTGCTTGTCTGGGTAGAGTAAGGCTCACCAGAGCGTCGGCTGTGGTGGCCTCTGGACCGGTGATACGGGTGGAGCGGCGGGTGTCCTTGAGCTGCCTTCCTTGAACTGTGGAGGGCCCTCGGAACCAGGTTGATCTCAGGTTTCTTCAAGTGGATTTCCGTGGTTTCCTGTTAACCAAGTGGCCACTTACTGCTTAGCGAGGGCAAGATAATTTGCCCTGGAAGAAGAAAGATCTGGAACGAATCTCTCCTCTCTAGGTCGTCCTTCTTCTGCGGGCGTACGGAGAACTGGCAGGTGAGCCCGTGTTCAGGAGAGATGCAAGGTGGGGGGCGGTGAGTCAACATTTTCTAAGGACATGGATGAATCTTGGGCGCGTTCATCAGAATGCGGTGGGAATAGGGGTGAAACCCTCGCTAGAGTTGGGGAAGGGGGGACTAAGGAGGGCCTCCGCCTTGAGGCCATGCTGTGTGTAGTGCCCAATCCAGAGGGGCGCCGTTCGTTCATATCCGTACGACATGTGAACGGGGCCCTTCTGGTAGGGCGATGCTCAACAAAGCGTCATTCTTGGTGGCCTTGGAAGCAGTGGCGGGGTGTGCCTGCAGGAGCGTGAGCTTTCATCCATGAGAGTACGAGGGTTCTTGGTGCGCCTGGATGGCTCACACACTCATGAGATTTTTCAGTTGTCCACTCCTAACGGAGGGAAACGTCCAGGTTAGACAAGAGAGGAAAGAAATTGCGAACAGAAGAGGAGAGAAGAGGAACCAGCTTGTTCTCCCTGGGTTCTGATACTTCTCCAGGTACACGTGGAGCCGGTAAGGAGATGTGCGGCGGGGGAGGGGTGCTGTTGGAGGGCAGTAGGTTACCACTTGCGAAGGGTACGGGAACGTGTTGTGTGTGGGCATCAGGATGTAGTGGGTAGAGATTTGAAGGCTGTATGCGAGAGGAGGGACACCGGTCTGGTTCTCGGCATTGAAGCCATGCTGTGTGCGGTGCCCTACCCAGTCAGGTACTTTCTACGTAGTCCACGGGTATGTAGTGCTTGTCTGGGTAGCGTAAGGCTCCCGAGAGCGTCAGCCGTGGAGGCCTCTGGACCGGTGACGTTGGGTCGCCTGCAGCTGCAGGTGACGTTGGGTCGCCTGCCTTGATGTTATAATGACCCTGGGAGTCTTCTGTGTCTCTGGCGTCCCGAGGATGCTTTCAGTGGTCCTTTCTACACAGCGGGAGCACGTACAGGTTAGAGACTGGGAAGCTAATTTGTAGGCGTAGTCGAGAGAACTGCAGTACGCATTTTCTCTCTAGGTCCTCACGTTTTCCCTGGTCCTCTGAGCGTCGAGCAAGGATTTTGCCGCTGAGAGAGTGATAACGGATCTGGAGGGCAGTGGACTGAGAGTCTCTACGGGAATGGAAAAACCTTTGATGGCGCCATCAGGAGGTGGTGGCATGAGACAGGAAAGGTACTCGTGAGAGGAAGGAGTCTGGGCAGGTCCTAGACGTTCAAGCTGTGCTGTGTGCAGTGCCCTACCCAGACAGGTGCTGATCACTCAGACAGCGTGTAGACAGTGCCTGGCTGGGTAGAGTAGCGGTCAACACGAACGACGTCAGTGCTGGTCTCTTGGGCAGAGTTGAGGGTGGAGCCGTAGGGGTCCCTGAGGCGCCTGCCGTGAGGCTCCGAGGTCCTTGGTCGCAGTGGGTCTGTGGCATGCTAAGGATGACATGAGTGTCCGATTTTGAACAAGTGTGTGTGTGTGTGTGTGTGTGTGTGTGTGTGTGTGTGTGTGTACCGGTTGGGAAGGGAAAGACTATTCCTGTGGGAAGCAGAGAGATCTGAAACAAGGTTTTGCTCTCTGGGTCCTGACCCTTCTGAGTTTGTACATAGAACAGGCGAGGACTTCCTAGTGAGGGAGGGATGCAAGTTTGAGGGAAGTGGGTGAACATTTTGTAGGTCTGTGGAAAGCCCAGGATGTGCAGTCGTCAGGACGTGGTGGGAAGAAAGATAGAGCTATGCTGTAGAGTGGGAAGGCGGCTAAGCGTGTCCCAGACTTCACGGCCATGCTGTGTGCGGTGCCCAACCCGGAGAGGGACTGTTCGCTTGGACTTCGGGTGAACAGGGCTTCTCTGGGTAGGGCAAGGCTCACGAGAACATCAGTCGTGGTGGTCTCTGGACCACTGATGTGGGTAGGGCCGCGGGTGTCCTTGAGTTGCCTGCCTTGATATCATAATGACCCCGGGAGTGATCTGTGTCTCTGGCGTCCTGAGGATGGTTACAGTGGTCCCTCGCTGACCGTGTGGCCACCTACGGGTTTGAGAATGGAAGGTAATTTCCAGGCAGAGGAAAGAAAACTACCGTATGCTTTCTGTCTCTGAGTGCTCGTACACCTCGAGGTACACGTATCTGCAGGTGAGGGGATCTCCACGGAGGGAGGAGTACAGGTTGGAGGGCAGTGGTGGGGTGGCATTCTCTAGGGCCGTGGATATATCTGAGGTGCGACCATCAGGATGTGTGTGTGTGCGCGTGGTGGGGGTGGGTTAGCGTGCAGATCCTCCCCTTACAGCCCTGCTGTGTGCGGCGTCCCAGCCAGACAGGTGCTGACCACTTGGATTTCGTGTGCGTGGTGCCTGTCCAGGTAGAAGAACGCTCAACGAAACGCGTTGTTCGGTGGTCTTTGGGCGATTGATGGTGGAAGTACGTGGGACCCGAATAGCGTGAAATCGTGAGCGTGCAGGGAGCCGCCTGGTGTCCCTGGCAGCTTAAGTTTGATGTCAGTGGTTTACTGCTCCGTAAACACCTACGGGGTGAGATTAGGGAAACGTAGTTCCTATGAGAAAAAGAGAGAGTGGGGACAGACTTTTCTCGCAGGGTCCTCACGTTCTCCAGCTGTACGGAGCGGTTGGGAGATTCCTGCAAGCTGAGGGATGCAAGTTGGGGGAGAGCACGTTGGCGTTTTCTGCGGGGATGGACGAGTCTTGTGTGCGGTCTTCAGGATGCGATGCGGAGACAGGTGAGAGCTACATGTGAGATTGTGAGTGGAGCTGGGATAGCCTCCACGTACAGCCCTACTGTGCGCATTGCCCTACCCAGACAGGGGCTCATCACTTGAACTTCACTTAACGAGGCTGTGCCTGCTTGGAGTAGTAGGTAACAGCAACATGACGTGTGGTGGCCTTTGGACCAGTAATGGGGCTGGGGCTGCAAGTGTCCATGAGCTGCCTGGCGTGAACTCCGGAGGGCTCTCGCACCCACCTTGATCTCAGGTTGCTCCAGGAACCTGAGCTGACTGCTTTATTCTTGACACTGAGCACCGACAGTGTAGAGAAGGGAATGTAATTCCTACAAGGAGCAGAGCGATGAGGAACACACTGTCTCTCTCTAGGTCCTCATCCTGCTGTGGGTCCACGTAGAACCGGTAAGAGACATCAGTTGCGGGAGGGATGCAAGTTGGACGGCCGTGGGTCCACATTTTCTGGCTCTAGGGATGAATCTTGGGTGCAGTCACGAGGATGTAGTGGGTAGAGGTTTGAAGGCTGTATGTGAGAGGAGGGACACCGGTCTGGTGCTCCACACGGAAGCCATGCTGCGTGCGGTGCCCTACCCAGTCGGGTGCTGATTACTTAGACTGCGTGTTACGTAGTGCTTGTCTGGGTAGAGTAAGGCTCACCAGAGCGTCGGCTGTGGTGGCCTCTGGACCGGTGATACGGGTGGAGCGGCGGGTGTCCTTGAGCTGCCTTCCTTGAACTGTGGAGGGCCCTCGGAACCAGGTTGATCTCAGGTTTCTTCAAGTGGATTTCCATGGTTTCCTGTTAACCAAGTGGCCGCTTACTGCTTAGCGAGGGCAAGATAATTTGCCCTGGAAGAAGAAAGATCTGGAACGAATCTCTCCTCTCTAGGTCGTCCTTCTTCTGCGGGCGTACGGAGAACTGGCAGGTGAGCCCGTGTTCAGGAGAGATGCAAGGTGGGGGGCGGTGAGTCAACATTTTCTAAGGACATGGATGAATCTTGGGCGCGTTCATCAGAATGCGGTGGGAATAGGGGTGAAACCCTCGCTAGAGTTGGGGAAGGGGGGACTAAGGAGGGCCTCCGCCTTGAGGCCATGCTGTGTGTAGTGCCCAATCCAGAGGGGCGCCGTTCGTTCATATCCGTACGACATGTGAACGGGGCCCTTCTGGTAGGGCGATGCTCAACAAAGCGTCATTCTTGGTGGCCTTGGAAGCAGTGGCGGGGTGTGCCTGCAGGAGCGTGAGCTTTCATCCATGAGAGTACGAGGGTTCTTGGTGCGCCTGGATGGCTCACACACTCATGAGATTTTTCAGTTGTCCACTCCTAACGGAGGGAAACGTCCAGGTTAGACAAGAGAGGAAAGAAATTGCGAACAGAAGAGGAGAGAAGAGGAACCAGCTTGTTCTCCCTGGGTTCTGATACTTCTCCAGGTACACGTGGAGCCGGTAAGGAGATGTGCGGCGGGGGAGGGGTGCTGTTGGAGGGCAGTAGGTTACCACTTGCGAAGGGTACGGGAACGTGTTGTGTGTGGGCATCAGGATGTAGTGGGTAGAGATTTGAAGGCTGTATGCGAGAGGAGGGACACCGGTCTGGTTCTCGGCATTGAAGCCATGCTGTGTGCGGTGCCCTACCCAGTCAGGTACTTTCTACGTAGTCCACGGGTATGTAGTGCTTGTCTGGGTAGCGTAAGGCTCCCGAGAGCGTCAGCCGTGGAGGCCTCTGGACCGGTGACGTTGGGTCTCCTGCAGCTGCAGGTGACGTTGGGTCGCCTGCCTTGATGTTATAATGACCCTGGGAGTCTTCTGTGTCTCTGGCGTCCCGAGGATGCTTTCAGTGGTCCTTTCTACACAGCGGGAGCACGTACAGGTTAGAGACTGGGAAGCTAATTTGTAGGCGTAGTCGAGAGAACTGCAGTACGCATTTTCTCTCTAGGTCCTCACGTTTTCCCTGGTCCTCTGAGCGTCGAGCAAGGATTTTGCCGCTGAGAGAGTGATAACGGATCTGGAGGGCAGTGGACTGAGAGTCTCTACGGGAATGGAAAAACCTTTGATGGCGCCATCAGGAGGTGGTGGCATGAGACAGGAAAGGTACTCGTGAGAGTAAGGAGTCTGGGCAGGTCCTAGACGTTCAAGCTGTGCTGTGTGCAGTGCCCTACCCAGACAGGTGCTGATCACTCAGACAGCGTGTAGACAGTGCCTGGCTGGGTAGAGTAGCGGTCAACACGAACGACGTCAGTGCTGGTCTCTTGGGCAGAGTTGAGGGTGGAGCCGTAGGGGTCCCTGAGGCGCCTGCCGTGAGGCTCCGAGGTCCTTGGTCGCAGTGGGTCTGTGGCATGCTAAGGATGACATGAGTGTCCGATTTTGAACAAGTGTGTGTGTGTGTGTGTGTGTGTGTGTGTGTGTGTGTGTGTACCGGTTGGGAAGGGAAAGACTATTCCTGTGGGAAGCAGAGAGATCTGAAACAAGGTTTTGCTCCCTGGGTCCTGACCCTTCTGAGTTTGTACATAGAACAGGCGAGGACTTCCTAGTGAGGGAGGGATGCAAGTTTGAGGGAAGTGGGTGAACATTTTGTAGGTCTGTGGAAAGCCCAGGATGTGCAGTCGTCAGGACGTGGTGGGAAGAAAGATAGAGCTATGCTGTAGAGTGGGAAGGCGGCTAAGCGTGTCCCAGACTTCACGGCCATGCTGTGTGCGGTGCCCAACCCGGAGAGGGACTGTTCGCTTGGACTTCGGGTGAACAGGGCTTCTCTGGGTAGGGCAAGGCTCACGAGAACATCAGTCGTGGTGGTCTCTGGACCACTGATGTGGGTAGGGCCGCGGGTGTCCTTGAGTTGCCTGCCTTGATATCATAATGACCCCGGGAGTGATCTGTGTCTCTGGCGTCCTGAGGATGGTTACAGTGGTCCCTCGCTGACCGTGTGGCCACCTACGGGTTTGAGAATGGAAGGTAATTTCCAGGCAGAGGAAAGAAAACTACCGTATGCTTTCTGTCTCTGAGTGCTCGTACACCTCGAGGTACACGTATCTGCAGGTGAGGGGATCTCCACGGAGGGAGGAGTACAGGTTGGAGGGCAGTGGTGGGGTGGCATTCTCTAGGGCCGTGGCTATATCTGAGGTGCGACCATCAGGATGTGTGTGTGTGCGCGTGGTGGGGGTGGGTTAGCGTGCAGATCCTCCCCTTACAGCCCTGCTGTGTGCGGCGTCCCAGCCAGACAGGTGCTGACCACTTGGATTTCGTGTGCGTGGTGCCTGTCCAGGTAGAAGAACGCTCAACGAAACGTGTTGTTCGGTGGTCTTTGGGCGATTGATGGTGGAAGTACGTGGGACCCGAATAGCGTGAAATCGTGAGCGTGCAGGGAGCCGCCTGGTGTCCCTGGCAGCTTAAGTTTGATGTCAGTGGTTTACTGCTCCGTAAACACCTACGGGGTGAGATTAGGGAAACGTAGTTCCTATGAGAAAAAGAGAGAGTGGGGACAGACTTTTCTCGCAGGGTCCTCACGTTCTCCAGCTGTACGGAGCGGTTGGGAGATTCCTGCAAGCTGAGGGATGCAAGTTGGGGGAGAGCACGTTGGCGTTTTCTGCGGGGATGGACGAGTCTTGTGTGCGGTCTTCAGGATGCGATGCGGAGACAGGTGAGAGCTACATGTGAGATTGTGAGTGGAGCTGGGATAGCCTCCACGTACAGCCCTACTGTGCGCATTGCCCTACCCAGACAGGGGCTCATCACTTGAACTTCACTTAACGAGGCTGTGCCTGCTTGGAGTAGTAGGTAACAGCAACATGACGTGTGGTGGCCTTTGGACCAGTAATGGGGCTGGGGCTGCAAGTGTCCATGAGCTGCCTGGCGTGAACTCCGGAGGGCTCTCGCACCCACCTTGATCTCAGGTTGCTCCAGGAACCTGAGCTGACTGCTTTATTCTTGACACTGAGCACCGACAGTGTAGAGAAGGGAATGTAATTCCTACAAGGAGCAGAGCGATGAGGAACACACTGTCTCTCTCTAGGTCCTCATCCTGCTGTGGGTCCACGTAGAACCGGTAAGAGACATCAGTTGCGGGAGGGATGCAAGTTGGACGGCCGTGGGTCCACATTTTCTGGCTCTAGGGATGAATCTTGGGTGCAGTCACGAGGATGTAGTGGGTAGAGGTTTGAAGGCTGTATGTGAGAGGAGGGACACCGGTCTGGTGCTCCACACGGAAGCCATGCTGCGTGCGGTGCCCTACCCAGTCGGGTGCTGATTACTTAGACTGCGTGTTACGTAGTGCTTGTCTGGGTAGAGTAAGGCTCACCAGAGCGTCGGCTGTGGTGGCCTCTGGACCGGTGATACGGGTGGAGCGGCGGGTGTCCTTGAGCTGCCTTCCTTGAACTGTGGAGGGCCCTCGGAACCAGGTTGATCTCAGGTTTCTTCAAGTGGATTTCCGTGGTTTCCTGTTAACCAAGTGGCCGCTTACTGCTTAGCGAGGGCAAGATAATTTGCCCTGGAAGAAGAAAGATCTGGAACGAATCTCTCCTCTCTAGGTCGTCCTTCTTCTGCGGGCGTACGGAGAACTGGCAGGTGAGCCCGTGTTCAGGAGAGATGCAAGGTGGGGGGCGGTGAGTCAACATTTTCTAAGGACATGGATGAATCTTGGGCGCGTTCATCAGAATGCGGTGGGAATAGGGGTGAAACCCTCGCTAGAGTTGGGGAAGCGGGGACTAAGGAGGGCCTCCGCCTTGAGGCCATGCTGTGTGTAGTGCCCAATCCAGAGGGGCGCCGTTCGTTCATATCCGTACGACATGTGAACGGGGCCCTTCTGGTAGGGCGATGCTCAACAAAGCGTCATTCTTGGTGGCCTTGGAAGCAGTGGCGGGGTGTGCCTGCAGGAGCGTGAGCTTTCATCCATGAGAGTACGAGGGTTCTTGGTGCGCCTGGATGGCTCACACACTCATGAGATTTTTCAGTTGTCCACTCCTAACGGAGGGAAACGTCCAGGTTAGACAAGAGAGGAAAGAAATTGCGAACAGAAGAGGAGAGAAGAGGAACCAGCTTGTTCTCCCTGGGTTCTGATACTTCTCCAGGTACACGTGGAGCCGGTAAGGAGATGTGCGGCGGGGGAGGGGTGCTGTTGGAGGGCAGTAGGTTACCACTTGCGAAGGGTACGGGAACGTGTTGTGTGTGGGCATCAGGATGTAGTGGGTAGAGATTTGAAGGCTGTATGCGAGAGGAGGGACACCGGTCTGGTTCTCGGCATTGAAGCCATGCTGTGTGCGGTGCCCTACCCAGTCAGGTACTTTCTACGTAGTCCACGGGTATGTAGTGCTTGTCTGGGTAGCGTAAGGCTCCCGAGAGCGTCAGCCGTGGAGGCCTCTGGACCGGTGACGTTGGGTCGCCTGCAGCTGCAGGTGACGTTGGGTCGCCTGCCTTGATGTTATAATGACCCTGGGAGTCTTCTGTGTCTCTGGCGTCCCGAGGATGCTTTCAGTGGTCCTTTCTACACAGCGGGAGCACGTACAGGTTAGAGACTGGGAAGCTAATTTGTAGGCGTAGTCGAGAGAACTGCAGTACGCATTTTCTCTCTAGGTCCTCACGTTTTCCCTGGTCCTCTGAGCGTCGAGCAAGGATTTTGCCGCTGAGAGAGTGATAACGGATCTGGAGGGCAGTGGACTGAGAGTCTCTACGGGAATGGAAAAACCTTTGATGGCGCCATCAGGAGGTGGTGGCATGAGACAGGAAAGGTACTCGTGAGAGTAAGGAGTCTGGGCAGGTCCTAGACGTTCAAGCTGTGCTGTGTGCAGTGCCCTACCCAGACAGGTGCTGATCACTCAGACAGCGTGTAGACAGTGCCTGGCTGGGTAGAGTAGCGGTCAACACGAACGACGTCAGTGCTGGTCTCTTGGGCAGAGTTGAGGGTGGAGCCGTAGGGGTCCCTGAGGCGCCTGCCGTGAGGCTCCGAGGTCCTTGGTCGCAGTGGGTCTGTGGCATGCTAAGGATGACATGAGTTTCCGATATTGAACAAGTGTGTGTGTGTGTGTGTGTGTGTGTGTGTGTACCGGTTGGGAAGGGAAAGACTATTCCTGTGGGAAGCAGAGATATCTGAAACAAGGTTTTCCTCTCTGGGTCCTGACCCTTCTGAGTTTGTACATAGAACAGGCGAGGACTTCCTAGTGAGGGAGGGATGCAAGTTTGAGGGAAGTGGGTGAACATTTTGTAGGTCTGTGGAAAGCCCAGGATGTGCAGTCGTCAGGACGTGGTGGGAAGAAAGATAGAGCTACGCTGTAGAGTGGGAAGGCGGCTAAGCGTGTCCCAGACTTCACGGCCATGCTGTGTGCGGTGCCCAACCCGGAGAGGGACTGTTCGCTTGGACTTCGGGTGAACAGGGCTTCTCTGGGTAGGGCAAGGCTCACGAGAACATCAGTCGTGGTGGTCTCTGGACCACTGATGTGGGTAGGGCCGCGGGTGTCCTTGAGTTGCCTGCCTTGATATCATAATGACCCCGGGAGTGATCTGTGTCTCTGGCGTCCTGAGGATGGTTACAGTGGTCCCTCGCTGACCGTGTGGCCACCTACGGGTTTGAGAATGGAAGGTAATTTCCAGGCGGAGGAAAGAAAACTACCGTATGCTTTCTGTCTCTGAGTGCTCGTACACCTCGAGGTACACGTATCTGCATGTGAGGGGATCTCCACGGAGGGAGGAGTACAGGTTGGAGGGCAGTGGTGGGGTGGCATTCTCTAGGGCCGTGGATATATCTGAGGTGCGACCATCAGGATGTGTGTGTGTGCGCGTGGTGGAGGTGGGTTAGCATGCAGATCCTCCCCTTACAGCCCTGCTGTGTGCGGCGTCCCAGCCAGACAGGTGCTGACCACTTGGATTTCGTGTGCGTGGTGCCTGTCCAGGTAGAAGAACGCTCAACGAAACGCGTTGTTCGGTGGTCTTTGGGCGATTGATGGTGGAAGTACGTGGGACCCGAATAGCGTGAAATCGTGAGCGTGCAGGGAGCCGCCTGGTGTCCCTGGCAGCTTAAGTTTGATGTCAGTGGTTTACTGCTCCGTAAACACCTACGGGGTGAGATTAGGGAAACGTAGTTCCTATGAGAAAAAGAGAGAGTGGGGACAGACTTTTCTCGCAGGGTCCTCACGTTCTCCAGCTGTACGGAGCGGTTGGGAGATTCCTGCAAGCTGAGGGATGCAAGTTGGGGGAGAGCACGTTGGCGTTTTCTGCGGGGATGGACGAGTCTTGTGTGCGGTCTTCAGGATGCGATGCGGAGACAGGTGAGAGCTACATGTGAGATTGTGAGTGGAGCTGGGATAGCCTCCACGTACAGCCCTACTGTGCGCATTGCCCTACCCAGACAGGGGCTCATCACTTGAACTTCACTTAACGAGGCTGTGCCTGCTTGGAGTAGTAGGTAACAGCAACATGACGTGTGGTGGCCTTTGGACCAGTAATGGGGCTGGGGCTGCAAGTGTCCATGAGCTGCCTGGCGTGAACTCCGGAGGGCTCTCGCACCCACCTTGATCTCAGGTTGCTCCAGGAACCTGAGCTGACTGCTTTATTCTTGACACTGAGCACCGACAGTGTAGAGAAGGGAATGTAATTCCTACAAGGAGCAGAGCGATGAGGAACACACTGTCTCTCTCTAGGTCCTCATCCTGCTGTGGGTCCACGTAGAACCGGTAAGAGACATCAGTTGCGGGAGGGATGCAAGTTGGACGGCCGTGGGTCCACATTTTCTGGCTCTAGGGATGAATCTTGGGTGCAGTCACGAGGATGTAGTGGGTAGAGGTTTGAAGGCTGTATGTGAGAGGAGGGACACCGGTCTGGTGCTCCACACGGAAGCCATGCTGCGTGCGGTGCCCTACCCAGTCGGGTGCTGATTACTTAGACTGCGTGTTACGTAGTGCTTGTCTGGGTAGAGTAAGGCTCACCAGAGCGTCGGCTGTGGTGGCCTCTGGACCGGTGATACGGGTGGAGCGGCGGGTGTCCTTGAGCTGCCTTCCTTGAACTGTGGAGGGCCCTCGGAACCAGGTTGATCTCAGGTTTCTTCAAGTGGATTTCCGTGGTTTCCTGTTAACCAAGTGGCCGCTTACTGCTTAGCGAGGGCAAGATAATTTGCCCTGGAAGAAGAAAGATCTGGAACGAATCTCTCCTCTCTAGGTCGTCCTTCTTCTGCGGGCGTACGGAGAACTGGCAGGTGAGCCCGTGTTCAGGAGAGATGCAAGGTGGGGGGCGGTGAGTCAACATTTTCTAAGGACATGGATGAATCTTGGGCGCGTTCATCAGAATGCGGTGGGAATAGGGGTGAAACCCTCGCTAGAGTTGGGGAAGGGGGGACTAAGGAGGGCCTCCGCCTTGAGGCCATGCTGTGTGTAGTGCCCAATCCAGAGGGGCGCCGTTCGTTCATATCCGTACGACATGTGAACGGGGCCCTTCTGGTAGGGCGATGCTCAACAAAGCGTCATTCTTGGTGGCCTTGGAAGCAGTGGCGGGGTGTGCCTGCAGGAGCGTGAGCTTTCATCCATGAGAGTACGAGGGTTCTTGGTGCGCCTGGATGGCTCACACACTCATGAGATTTTTCAGTTGTCCACTCCTAACGGAGGGAAACGTCCAGGTTAGACAAGAGAGGAAAGAAATTGCGAACAGAAGAGGAGAGAAGAGGAACCAGCTTGTTCTCCCTGGGTTCTGATACTTCTCCAGGTACACGTGGAGCCGGTAAGGAGATGTGCGGCGGGGGAGGGGTGCTGTTGGAGGGCAGTAGGTTACCACTTGCGAAGGGTACGGGAACGTGTTGTGTGTGGGCATCAGGATGTAGTGGGTAGAGATTTGAAGGCTGTATGCGAGAGGAGGGACACCGGTCTGGTTCTCGGCATTGAAGCCATGCTGTGTGCGGTGCCCTACCCAGTCAGGTACTTTCTACGTAGTCCACGGGTATGTAGTGCTTGTCTGGGTAGCGTAAGGCTCCCGAGAGCGTCAGCCGTGGAGGCCTCTGGACCGGTGACGTTGGGTCGCCTGCAGCTGCAGGTGACGTTGGGTCGCCTGCCTTGATGTTATAATGACCCTGGGAGTCTTCTGTGTCTCTGGCGTCCCGAGGATGCTTTCAGTGGTCCTTTCTACACAGCGGGAGCACGTACAGGTTAGAGACTGGGAAGCTAATTTGTAGGCGTAGTCGAGAGAACTGCAGTACGCATTTTCTCTCTAGGTCCTCACGTTTTCCCTGGTCCTCTGAGCGTCGAGCAAGGATTTTGCCGCTGAGAGAGTGATAACGGATCTGGAGGGCAGTGGACTGAGAGTCTCTACGGGAATGGAAAAACCTTTGATGGCGCCATCAGGAGGTGGTGGCATGAGACAGGAAAGGTACTCGTGAGAGTAAGGAGTCTGGGCAGGTCCTAGACGTTCAAGCTGTGCTGTGTGCAGTGCCCTACCCAGACAGGTGCTGATCACTCAGACAGCGTGTAGACAGTGCCTGGCTGGGTAGAGTAGCGGTCAACACGAACGACGTCAGTGCTGGTCTCTTGGGCAGAGTTGAGGGTGGAGCCGTAGGGGTCCCTGAGGCGCCTGCCGTGAGGCTCCGAGGTCCTTGGTCGCAGTGGGTCTGTGGCATGCTAAGGATGACATGAGTGTCCGATTTTGAACAAGTGTGTGTGTGTGTGTGTGTGTGTGTGTGTGTGTGTGTGTGTGTGTGTACCGGTTGGGAAGGGAAAGACTATTCCTGTGGGAAGCAGAGAGATCTGAAACAAGGTTTTGCTCTCTGGGTCCTGACCCTTCTGAGTTTGTACATAGAACAGGCGAGGACTTCCTAGTGAGGGAGGGATGCAAGTTTGAGGGAAGTGGGTGAACATTTTGTAGGTCTGTGGAAAGCCCAGGATGTGCAGTCGTCAGGACGTGGTGGGAAGAAAGATAGAGCTATGCTGTAGAGTGGGAAGGCGGCTAAGCGTGTCCCAGACTTCACGGCCATGCTGTGTGCGGTGCCCAACCCGGAGAGGGACTGTTCGCTTGGACTTCGGGTGAACAGGGCTTCTCTGGGTAGGGCAAGGCTCACGAGAACATCAGTCGTGGTGGTCTCTGGACCACTGATGTGGGTAGGGCCGCGGGTGTCCTTGAGTTGCCTGCCTTGATATCATAATGACCCCGGGAGTGATCTGTGTCTCTGGCGTCCTGAGGATGGTTACAGTGGTCCCTCGCTGACCGTGTGGCCACCTACGGGTTTGAGAATGGAAGGTAATTTCCAGGCGGAGGAAAGAAAACTACCGTATGCTTTCTGTCTCTGAGTGCTCGTACACCTCGAGGTACACGTATCTGCAGGTGAGGGGATCTCCACGGAGGGAGGAGTACAGGTTGGAGGGCAGTGGTGGGGTGGCATTCTCTAGGGCCGTGGATATATCTGAGGTGCGACCATCAGGATGTGTGTGTGTGCGCGTGGTGGGGGTGGGTTAGCGTGCAGATCCTCCCCTTACAGCCCTGCTGTGTGCGGCGTCCCAGCCAGACAGGTGCTGACCACTTGGATTTCGTGTGCGTGGTGCCTGTCCAGGTAGAAGAACGCTCAACGAAACGCGTTGTTCGGTGGTCTTTGGGCGATTGATGGTGGAAGTACGTGGGACCCGAATAGCGTGAAATCGTGAGCGTGCAGGGAGCCGCCTGGTGTCCCTGGCAGCTTAAGTTTGATGTCAGTGGTTTACTGCTCCGTAAACACCTACGAGGTGAGATAAGGGAAACGTAGTTCCTATGAGAAAAAGAGAGAGTGGGGACAGACTTTTCTCGCAGGGTCCTCACGTTCTCCAGCTGTACGGAGCGGTTGGGAGATTCCTGCAAGCTGAGGGATGCAAGTTGGGGGAGAGCACGTTGGCGTTTTCTGCGGGGATGGACGAGTCTTGTGTGCGGTCTTCAGGATGCGATGCGGAGACAGGTGAGAGCTACATGTGAGATTGTGAGTGGAGCTGGGATAGCCTCCACGTACAGCCCTACTGTGCGCATTGCCCTACCCAGACAGGGGCTCATCACTTGAACTTCACTTAACGAGGCTGTGCCTGCTTGGAGTAGTAGGTAACAGCAACATGACGTGTGGTGGCCTTTGGACCAGTAATGGGGCTGGGGCTGCAAGTGTCCATGAGCTGCCTGGCGTGAACTCCGGAGGGCTCTCGCACCCACCTTGATCTCAGGTTGCTCCAGGAACCTGAGCTGACTGCTTTATTCTTGACACTGAGCACCGACAGTGTAGAGAAGGGAATGTAATTCCTACAAGGAGCAGAGCGATGAGGAACACACTGTCTCTCTCTAGGTCCTCATCCTGCTGTGGGTCCACGTAGAACCGGTAAGAGACATCAGTTGCGGGAGGGATGCAAGTTGGACGGCCGTGGGTCCACATTTTCTGGCTCTAGGGATGAATCTTGGGTGCAGTCACGAGGATGTAGTGGGTAGAGGTTTGAAGGCTGTATGTGAGAGGAGGGACACCGGTCTGGTGCTCCACACGGAAGCCATGCTGCGTGCGGTGCCCTACCCAGTCGGGTGCTGATTACTTAGACTGCGTGTTACGTAGTGCTTGTCTGGGTAGAGTAAGGCTCACCAGAGCGTCGGCTGTGGTGGCCTCTGGACCGGTGATACGGGTGGAGCGGCGGGTGTCCTTGAGCTGCCTTCCTTGAACTGTGGAGGGCCCTCGGAACCAGGTTGATCTCAGGTTTCTTCAAGTGGATTTCCGTGGTTTCCTGTTAACCAAGTGGCCGCTTACTGCTTAGCGAGGGCAAGATAATTTGCCCTGGAAGAAGAAAGATCTGGAACGAATCTCTCCTCTCTAGGTCGTCCTTCTTCTGCGGGCGTACGGAGAACTGGCAGGTGAGCCCGTGTTCAGGAGAGATGCAAGGTGGGGGGCGGTGAGTCAACATTTTCTAAGGACATGGATGAATCTTGGGCGCGTTCATCAGAATGCGGTGGGAATAGGGGTGAAACCCTCGCTAGAGTTGGGGAAGGGGGGACTAAGGAGGGCCTCCGCCTTGAGGCCATGCTGTGTGTAGTGCCCAATCCAGAGGGGCGCCGTTCGTTCATATCCGTACGACATGTGAACGGGGCCCTTCTGGTAGGGCGATGCTCAACAAAGCGTCATTCTTGGTGGCCTTGGAAGCAGTGGCGGGGTGTGCCTGCAGGAGCGTGAGCTTTCATCCATGAGAGTACGAGGGTTCTTGGTGCGCCTGGATGGCTCACACACTCATGAGATTTTTCAGTTGTCCACTCCTAACGGAGGGAAACGTCCAGGTTAGACAAGAGAGGAAAGAAATTGCGAACAGAAGAGGAGAGAAGAGGAACCAGCTTGTTCTCCCTGGGTTCTGATACTTCTCCAGGTACACGTGGAGCCGGTAAGGAGATGTGCGGCGGGGGAGGGGTGCTGTTGGAGGGCAGTAGGTTACCACTTGCGAAGGGTACGGGAACGTGTTGTGTGTGGGCATCAGGATGTAGTGGGTAGAGATTTGAAGGCTGTATGCGAGAGGAGGGACACCGGTCTGGTTCTCGGCATTGAAGCCATGCTGTGTGCGGTGCCCTACCCAGTCAGGTACTTTCTACGTAGTCCACGGGTATGTAGTGCTTGTCTGGGTAGCGTAAGGCTCCCGAGAGCGTCAGCCGTGGAGGCCTCTGGACCGGTGACGTTGGGTCGCCTGCAGCTGCAGGTGACGTTGGGTCGCCTGCCTTGATGTTATAATGACCCTGGGAGTCTTCTGTGTCTCTGGCGTCCCGAGGATGCTTTCAGTGGTCCTTTCTACACAGCGGGAGCACGTACAGGTTAGAGACTGGGAAGCTAATTTGTAGGCGTAGTCGAGAGAACTGCAGTACGCATTTTCTCTCTAGGTCCTCACGTTTTCCCTGGTCCTCTGAGCGTCGAGCAAGGATTTTGCCGCTGAGAGAGTGATAACGGATCTGGAGGGCAGTGGACTGAGAGTCTCTACGGGAATGGAAAAACCTTTGATGGCGCCATCAGGAGGTGGTGGCATGAGACAGGAAAGGTACTCGTGAGAGTAAGGAGTCTGGGCAGGTCCTAGACGTTCAAGCTGTGCTGTGTGCAGTGCCCTACCCAGACAGGTGCTGATCACTCAGACAGCGTGTAGACAGTGCCTGGCTGGGTAGAGTAGCGGTCAACACGAACGACGTCAGTGCTGGTCTCTTGGGCAGAGTTGAGGGTGGAGCCGTAGGGGTCCCTGAGGCGCCTGCCGTGAGGCTCCGAGGTCCTTGGTCGCAGTGGGTCTGTGGCATGCTAAGGATGACATGAGTGTCCGATTTTGAACAAGTGTGTGTGTGTGTGTGTGTGTGTGTGTGTGTGTACCGGTTGGGAAGGGAAAGACTATTCCTGTGGGAAGCAGAGAGATCTGAAACAAGGTTTTGCTCTCTGGGTCCTGACCCTTCTGAGTTTGTACATAGAACAGGCGAGGACTTCCTAGTGAGGGAGGGATGCAAGTTTGAGGGAAGTGGGTGAACATTTTGTAGGTCTGTGGAAAGCCCAGGATGTGCAGTCGTCAGGACGTGGTGGGAAGAAAGATAGAGCTATGCTGTAGAGTGGGAAGGCGGCTAAGCGTGTCCCAGACTTCACGGCCATGCTGTGTGCGGTGCCCAACCCGGAGAGGGACTGTTCGCTTGGACTTCGGGTGAACAGGGCTTCTCTGGGTAGGGCAAGGCTCACGAGAACATCAGTCGTGGTGGTCTCTGGACCACTGATGTGGGTAGGGCCGCGGGTGTCCTTGAGTTGCCTGCCTTGATATCATAATGACCCCGGGAGTGATCTGTGTCTCTGGCGTCCTGAGGATGGTTACAGTGGTCCCTCGCTGACCGTGTGGCCACCTACGGGTTTGAGAATGGAAGGTAATTTCCAGGCGGAGGAAAGAAAACTACCGTATGCTTTCTGTCTCTGAGTGCTCGTACACCTCGAGGTACACGTATCTGCAGGTGAGGGGATCTCCACGGAGGGAGGAGTACAGGTTGGAGGGCAGTGGTGGGGTGGCATTCTCTAGGGCCGTGGATATATCTGAGGTGCGACCATCAGGATGTGTGTGTGTGCGCGTGGTGGGGGTGGGTTAGCGTGCAGATCCTCCCCTTACAGCCCTGCTGTGTGCGGCGTCCCAGCCAGACAGGTGCTGACCACTTGGATTTCGTGTGCGTGGTGCCTGTCCAGGTAGAAGAACGCTCAACGAAACGCGTTGTTCGGTGGTCTTTGGGCGATTGATGGTGGAAGTACGTGGGACCCGAATAGCGTGAAATCGTGAGCGTGCAGGGAGCCGCCTGGTGTCCCTGGCAGCTTAAGTTTGATGTCAGTGGTTTACTGCTCCGTAAACACCTACGGGGTGAGATTAGGGAAACGTAGTTCCTATGAGAAAAAGAGAGAGTGGGGACAGACTTTTCTCGCAGGGTCCTCATGTTCTCCAGCTGTACGGAGCGGTTGGGAGATTCCTGCAAGCTGAGGGATGCAAGTTGGGGGAGAGCACGTTGGCGTTTTCTGCGGGGATGGACGAGTCTTGTGTGCGGTCTTCAGGATGCGATGCGGAGACAGGTGAGAGCTACATGTGAGATTGTGAGTGGAGCTGGGATAGCCTCCACGTACAGCCCTACTGTGCGCATTGCCCTACCCAGACAGGGGCTCATCACTTGAACTTCACTTAACGAGGCTGTGCCTGCTTGGAGTAGTAGGTAACAGCAACATGACGTGTGGTGGCCTTTGGACCAGTAATGGGGCTGGGGCTGCAAGTGTCCATGAGCTGCCTGGCGTGAACTCCGGAGGGCTCTCGCACCCACCTTGATCTCAGGTTGCTCCAGGAACCTGAGCTGACTGCTTTATTCTTGACACTGAGCACCGACAGTGTAGAGAAGGGAATGTAATTCCTACAAGGAGCAGAGCGATGAGGAACACACTGTCTCTCTCTAGGTCCTCATCCTGCTGTGGGTCCACGTAGAACCGGTAAGAGACATCAGTTGCGGGAGGGATGCAAGTTGGACGGCCGTGGGTCCACATTTTCTGGCTCTAGGGATGAATCTTGGGTGCAGTCACGAGGATGTAGTGGGTAGAGGTTTGAAGGCTGTATGTGAGAGGAGGGACACCGGTCTGGTGCTCCACACGGAAGCCATGCTGCGTGCGGTGCCCTACCCAGTCGGGTGCTGATTACTTAGACTGCGTGTTACGTAGTGCTTGTCTGGGTAGAGTAAGGCTCACCAGAGCGTCGGCTGTGGTGGCCTCTGGACCGGTGATACGGGTGGAGCGGCGGGTGTCCTTGAGCTGCCTTCCTTGAACTGTGGAGGGCCCTCGGAACCAGGTTGATCTCAGGTTTCTTCAAGTGGATTTCCGTGGTTTCCTGTTAACCAAGTGGCCGCTTACTGCTTAGCGAGGGCAAGATAATTTGCCCTGGAAGAAGAAAGATCTGGAACGAATCTCTCCTCTCTAGGTCGTCCTTCTTCTGCGGGCGTACGGAGAACTGGCAGGTGAGCCCGTGTTCAGGAGAGATGCAAGGTGGGGGGCGGTGAGTCAACATTTTCTAAGGACATGGATGAATCTTGGGCGCGTTCATCAGAATGCGGTGGGAATAGGGGTGAAACCCTCGCTAGAGTTGGGGAAGGGGGGACTAAGGAGGGCCTCCGCCTTGAGGCCATGCTGTGTGTAGTGCCCAATCCAGAGGGGCGCCGTTCGTTCATATCCGTACGACATGTGAACGGGGCCCTTCTGGTAGGGCGATGCTCAACAAAGCGTCATTCTTGGTGGCCTTGGAAGCAGTGGCGGGGTGTGCCTGCAGGAGCGTGAGCTTTCATCCATGAGAGTACGAGGGTTCTTGGTGCGCCTGGATGGCTCACACACTCATGAGATTTTTCAGTTGTCCACTCCTAACGGAGGGAAACGTCCAGGTTAGACAAGAGAGGAAAGAAATTGCGAACAGAAGAGGAGAGAAGAGGAACCAGCTTGTTCTCCCTGGGTTCTGATACTTCTCCAGGTACACGTGGAGCCGGTAAGGAGATGTGCGGCGGGGGAGGGGTGCTGTTGGAGGGCAGTAGGTTACCACTTGCGAAGGGTACGGGAACGTGTTGTGTGTGGGCATCAGGATGTAGTGGGTAGAGATTTGAAGGCTGTATGCGAGAGGAGGGACACCGGTCTGGTTCTCGGCATTGAAGCCATGCTGTGTGCGGTGCCCTACCCAGTCAGGTACTTTCTACGTAGTCCACGGGTATGTAGTGCTTGTCTGGGTAGCGTAAGGCTCCCGAGAGCGTCAGCCGTGGAGGCCTCTGGACCGGTGACGTTGGGTCGCCTGCAGCTGCAGGTGACGTTGGGTCGCCTGCCTTGATGTTATAATGACCCTGGGAGTCTTCTGTGTCTCTGGCGTCCCGAGGATGCTTTCAGTGGTCCTTTCTACACAGCGGGAGCACGTACAGGTTAGAGACTGGGAAGCTAATTTGTAGGCGTAGTCGAGAGAACTGCAGTACGCATTTTCTCTCTAGGTCCTCACGTTTTCCCTGGTCCTCTGAGCGTCGAGCAAGGATTTTGCCGCTGAGAGAGTGATAACGGATCTGGAGGGCAGTGGACTGAGAGTCTCTACGGGAATGGAAAAACCTTTGATGGCGCCATCAGGAGGTGGTGGCATGAGACAGGAAAGGTACTCGTGAGAGTAAGGAGTCTGGGCAGGTCCTAGACGTTCAAGCTGTGCTGTGTGCAGTGCCCTACCCAGACAGGTGCTGATCACTCAGACAGCGTGTAGACAGTGCCTGGCTGGGTAGAGTAGCGGTCAACACGAACGACGTCAGTGCTGGTCTCTTGGGCAGAGTTGAGGGTGGAGCCGTAGGGGTCCCTGAGGCGCCTGCCGTGAGGCTCCGAGGTCCTTGGTCGCAGTGGGTCTGTGGCATGCTAAGGATGACATGAGTGTCCGATTTTGAACAAGTGTGTGTGTGTGTGTGTGTGTGTGTGTGTGTGTGTACCGGTTGGGAAGGGAAAGACTATTCCTGTGGGAAGCAGAGAGATCTGAAACAAGGTTTTGCTCTCTGGGTCCTGACCCTTCTGAGTTTGTACATAGAACAGGCGAGGACTTCCTAGTGAGGGAGGGATGCAAGTTTGAGGGAAGTGGGTGAACATTTTGTAGGTCTGTGGAAAGCCCAGGATGTGCAGTCGTCAGGACGTGGTGGGAAGAAAGATAGAGCTATGCTGTAGAGTGGGAAGGCGGCTAAGCGTGTCCCAGACTTCATGGCCATGCTGTGTGCGGTGCCCAACCCGGAGAGGGACTGTTCGCTTGGACTTCGGGTGAACAGGGCTTCTCTGGGTAGGGCAAGGCTCACGAGAACATCAGTCGTGGTGGTCTCTGGACCACTGATGTGGGTAGGGCCGCGGGTGTCCTTGAGTTGCCTGCCTTGATATCATAATGACCCCGGGAGTGATCTGTGTCTCTGGCGTCCTGAGGATGGTTACAGTGGTCCCTCGCTGACCGTGTGGCCACCTACGGGTTTGAGAATGGAAGGTAATTTCCAGGCGGAGGAAAGAAAACTACCGTATGCTTTCTGTCTCTGAGTGCTCGTACACCTCGAGGTACACGTATCTGCAGGTGAGGGGATCTCCACGGAGGGAGGAGTACAGGTTGGAGGGCAGTGGTGGGGTGGCATTCTCTAGGGCCGTGGCTATATCTGAGGTGCGACCATCAGGATGTGTGTGTGTGCGCGTGGTGGGGGTGGGTTAGCGTGCAGATCCTCCCCTTACAGCCCTGCTGTGTGCGGCGTCCCAGCCAGACAGGTGCTGACCACTTGGATTTCGTGTGCGTGGTGCCTGTCCAGGTAGAAGAACGCTCAACGAAACGCGTTGTTCGGTGGTCTTTGGGCGATTGATGGTGGAAGTACGTGGGACCCGAATAGCGTGAAATCGTGAGCGTGCAGGGAGCCGCCTGGTGTCCCTGGCAGCTTAAGTTTGATGTCAGTGGTTTACTGCTCCGTAAACACCTACGGGGTGAGATAAGGGAAACGTAGTTCCTATGAGAAAAAGAGAGAGTGGGGACAGACTTTTCTCGCAGGGTCCTCACGTTCTCCAGCTGTACGGAGCGGTTGGGAGATTCCTGCAAGCTGAGGGATGCAAGTTGGGGGGGAGCACGTTGGCGTTTTCTGCGGGGATGGACGAGTCTTGTGTGCGGTCTTCAGGATGCGATGCGGAGACAGGTGAGAGCTACATGTGAGATTGTGAGTGGAGCTGGGATAGCCTCCACGTACAGCCCTACTGTGCGCATTGCCCTACCCAGACAGGGGCTCATCACTTGAACTTCACTTAACGAGGCTGTGCCTGCTTGGAGTAGTAGGTAACAGCAACATCACGTGTGGTGGCCTTTGGACCAGTAATGGGGCTGGGGCTGCAAGTGTCCATGAGCTGCCTGGCGTGAACTCCGGAGGGCTCTCGCACCCACCTTGATCTCAGGTTGCTCCAGGAACCTGAGCTGACTGCTTTATTCTTGACACTGAGCACCGACAGTGTAGAGAAGGGAATGTAATTCCTACAAGGAGCAGAGCGATGAGGAACACACTGTCTCTCTCTAGGTCCTCATCCTGCTGTGGGTCCACGTAGAACCGGTAAGAGACATCAGTTGCGGGAGGGATGCAAGTTGGACGGCCGTGGGTCCACATTTTCTGGCTCTAGGGATGAATCTTGGGTGCAGTCACGAGGATGTAGTGGGTAGAGGTTTGAAGGCTGTATGTGAGAGGAGGGACACCGGTCTGGTGCTCCACACGGAAGCCATGCTGCGTGCGGTGCCCTACCCAGTCGGGTGCTGATTACTTAGACTACGTGTTACGTAGTGCTTGTCTGGGTAGAGTAAGGCTCACCAGAGCGTCGGCTGTGGTGGCCTCTGGACCGGTGATACGGGTGGAGCGGCGGGTGTCCTTGAGCTGCCTTCCTTGAACTGTGGAGGGCCCTCGGAACCAGGTTGATCTCAGGTTTCTTCAAGTGGATTTCCGTGGTTTCCTGTTAACCAAGTGGCCGCTTACTGCTTAGCGAGGGCAAGATAATTTGCCCTGGAAGAAGAAAGATCTGGAACGAATCTCTCCTCTCTAGGTCGTCCTTCTTCTGCGGGCGTACGGAGAACTGGCAGGTGAGCCCGTGTTCAGGAGAGATGCAAGGTGGGGGGCGGTGAGTCAACATTTTCTAAGGACATGGATGAATCTTGGGCGCGTTCATCAGAATGCGGTGGGAATAGGGGTGAAACCCTCGCTAGAGTTGGGGAAGGGGGCACTAAGGAGGGCCTCCGCCTTGAGGCCATGCTGTGTGTAGTGCCCAATCCAGAGGGGCGCCGTTCGTTCATATCCGTACGACATGTGAACGGGGCCCTTCTGGTAGGGCGATGCTCAACAAAGCGTCATTCTTGGTGGCCTTGGAAGCAGTGGCGGGGTGTGCCTGCAGGAGCGTGAGCTTTCATCCATGAGAGTACGAGGGTTCTTGGTGCGCCTGGATGGCTCACACACTCATGAGATTTTTCAGTTGTCCACTCCTAACGGAGGGAAACGTCCAGGTTAGACAAGAGAGGAAAGAAATTGCGAACAGAAGAGGAGAGAAGAGGAACCAGCTTGTTCTCCCTGGGTTCTGATACTTCTCCAGGTACACGTGGAGCCGGTAAGGAGATGTGCGGCGGGGGAGGGGTGCTGTTGGAGGGCAGTAGGTTACCACTTGCGAAGGGTACGGGAACGTGTTGTGTGTGGGCATCAGGATGTAGTGGGTAGAGATTTGAAGGCTGTATGCGAGAGGAGGGACACCGGTCTGGTTCTCGGCATTGAAGCCATGCTGTGTGCGGTGCCCTACCCAGTCAGGTACTTTCTACGTAGTCCACGGGTATGTAGTGCTTGTCTGGGTAGCGTAAGGCTCCCGAGAGCGTCAGCCGTGGAGGCCTCTGGACCGGTGACGTTGGGTCGCCTGCAGCTGCAGGTGACGTTGGGTCGCCTGCCTTGATGTTATAATGACCCTGGGAGTCTTCTGTGTCTCTGGCGTCCCGAGGATGCTTTCAGTGGTCCTTTCTACACAGCGGGAGCACGTACAGGTTAGAGACTGGGAAGCTAATTTGTAGGCGTAGTCGAGAGAACTGCAGTACGCATTTTCTCTCTAGGTCCTCACGTTTTCCCTGGTCCTCTGAGCGTCGAGCAAGGATTTTGCCGCTGAGAGAGTGATAACGGATCTGGAGGGCAGTGGACTGAGAGTCTCTACGGGAATGGAAAAACCTTTGATGGCGCCATCAGGAGGTGGTGGCATGAGACAGGAAAGGTACTCGTGAGAGTAAGGAGTCTGGGCAGGTCCTAGACGTTCAAGCTGTGCTGTGTGCAGTGCCCTACCCAGACAGGTGCTGATCACTCAGACAGCGTGTAGACAGTGCCTGGCTGGGTAGAGTAGCGGTCAACACGAACGACGTCAGTGCTGGTCTCTTGGGCAGAGTTGAGGGTGGAGCCGTAGGGGTCCCTGAGGCGCCTGCCGTGAGGCTCCGAGGTCCTTGGTCGCAGTGGGTCTGTGGCATGCTAAGGATGACATGAGTGTCCGATTTTGAACAAGTGTGTGTGTGTGTGTGTGTGTGTGTGTGTGTGTGTACCGGTTGGGAAGGGAAAGACTATTCCTGTGGGAAGCAGAGAGATCTGAAACAAGGTTTTGCTCTCTGGGTCCTGACCCTTCTGAGTTTGTACATAGAACAGGCGAGGACTTCCTAGTGAGGGAGGGATGCAAGTTTGAGGGAAGTGGGTGAACATTTTGTAGGTCTGTGGAAAGCCCAGGATGTGCAGTCGTCAGGACGTGGTGGGAAGAAAGATAGAGCTATGCTGTAGAGTGGGAAGGCGGCTAAGCGTGTCCCAGACTTCATGGCCATGCTGTGTGCGGTGCCCAACCCGGAGAGGGACTGTTCGCTTGGACTTCGGGTGAACAGGGCTTCTCTGGGTAGGGCAAGGCTCACGAGAACATCAGTCGTGGTGGTCTCTGGACCACTGATGTGGGTAGGGCCGCGGGTGTCCTTGAGTTGCCTGCCTTGATATCATAATGACCCCGGGAGTGATCTGTGTCTCTGGCGTCCTGAGGATGGTTACAGTGGTCCCTCGCTGACCGTGTGGCCACCTACGGGTTTGAGAATGGAAGGTAATTTCCAGGCGGAGGAAAGAAAACTACCGTATGCTTTCTGTCTCTGAGTGCTCGTACACCTCGAGGTACACGTATCTGCAGGTGAGGGGATCTCCACGGAGGGAGGAGTACAGGTTGGAGGGCAGTGGTGGGGTGGCATTCTCTAGGGCCGTGGCTATATCTGAGGTGCGACCATCAGGATGTGTGTGTGTGCGCGTGGTGGGGGTGGGTTAGCGTGCAGATCCTCCCCTTACAGCCCTGCTGTGTGCGGCGTCCCAGCCAGACAGGTGCTGACCACTTGGATTTCGTGTGCGTGGTGCCTGTCCAGGTAGAAGAACGCTCAACGAAACGCGTTGTTCGGTGGTCTTTGGGCGATTGATGGTGGAAGTACGTGGGACCCGAATAGCGTGAAATCGTGAGCGTGCAGGGAGCCGCCTGGTGTCCCTGGCAGCTTAAGTTTGATGTCAGTGGTTTACTGCTCCGTAAACACCTACGGGGTGAGATAAGGGAAACGTAGTTCCTATGAGAAAAAGAGAGAGTGGGGACAGACTTTTCTCGCAGGGTCCTCACGTTCTCCAGCTGTACGGAGCGGTTGGGAGATTCCTGCAAGCTGAGGGATGCAAGTTGGGGGGGAGCACGTTGGCGTTTTCTGCGGGGATGGACGAGTCTTGTGTGCGGTCTTCAGGATGCGATGCGGAGACAGGTGAGAGCTACATGTGAGATTGTGAGTGGAGCTGGGATAGCCTCCACGTACAGCCCTACTGTGCGCATTGCCCTACCCAGACAGGGGCTCATCACTTGAACTTCACTTAACGAGGCTGTGCCTGCTTGGAGTAGTAGGTAACAGCAACATGACGTGTGGTGGCCTTTGGACCAGTAATGGGGCTGGGGCTGCAAGTGTCCATGAGCTGCCTGGCGTGAACTCCGGAGGGCTCTCGCACCCACCTTGATCTCAGGTTGCTCCAGGAACCTGAGCTGACTGCTTTATTCTTGACACTGAGCACCGACAGTGTAGAGAAGGGAATGTAATTCCTACAAGGAGCAGAGCGATGAGGAACACACTGTCTCTCTCTAGGTCCTCATCCTGCTGTGGGTCCACGTAGAACCGGTAAGAGACATCAGTTGCGGGAGGGATGCAAGTTGGACGGCCGTGGGTCCACATTTTCTGGCTCTAGGGATGAATCTTGGGTGCAGTCACGAGGATGTAGTGGGTAGAGGTTTGAAGGCTGTATGTGAGAGGAGGGACACCGGTCTGGTGCTCCACACGGAAGCCATGCTGCGTGCGGTGCCCTACCCAGTCGGGTGCTGATTACTTAGACTACGTGTTACGTAGTGCTTGTCTGGGTAGAGTAAGGCTCACCAGAGCGTCGGCTGTGGTGGCCTCTGGACCGGTGATACGGGTGGAGCGGCGGGTGTCCTTGAGCTGCCTTCCTTGAACTGTGGAGGGCCCTCGGAACCAGGTTGATCTCAGGTTTCTTCAAGTGGATTTCCGTGGTTTCCTGTTAACCAAGTGGCCGCTTACTGCTTAGCGAGGGCAAGATAATTTGCCCTGGAAGAAGAAAGATCTGGAACGAATCTCTCCTCTCTAGGTCGTCCTTCTTCTGCGGCCGTACGGAGAACTGGCAGGTGAGCCCGTGTTCAGGAGAGATGCAAGGTGGGGGGCGGTGAGTCAACATTTTCTAAGGACATGGATGAATCTTGGGCGCGTTCATCAGAATGCGGTGGGAATAGGGGTGAAACCCTCGCTAGATTTGGGGAAGGGGGCACTAAGGAGGGCCTCCGCCTTGAGGCCATGCTGTGTGTAGTGCCCAATCCAGAGGGGCGCCGTTCGTTCATATCCGTACGACATGTGAACGGGGCCCTTCTGGTAGGGCGATGCTCAACAAAGCGTCATTCTTGGTGGCCTTGGAAGCAGTGGCGGGGTGTGCCTGCAGGAGCGTGAGCTTTCATCCATGAGAGTACGAGGGTTCTTGGTGCGCCTGGATGGCTCACACACTCATGAGATTTTTCAGTTGTCCACTCCTAACGGAGGGAAACGTCCAGGTTAGACAAGAGAGGAAAGAAATTGCGAACAGAAGAGGAGAGAAGAGGAACCAGCTTGTTCTCCCTGGGTTCTGATACTTCTCCAGGTACACGTGGAGCCGGTAAGGAGATGTGCGGCGGGGGAGGGGTGCTGTTGGAGGGCAGTAGGTTACCACTTGCGAAGGGTACGGGAACGTGTTGTGTGTGGGCATCAGGATGTAGTGGGTAGAGATTTGAAGGCTGTATGCGAGAGGAGGGACACCGGTCTGGTTCTCGGCATTGAAGCCATGCTGTGTGCGGTGCCCTACCCAGTCAGGTACTTTCTACGTAGTCCACGGGTATGTAGTGCTTGTCTGGGTAGCGTAAGGCTCCCGAGAGCGTCAGCCGTGGAGGCCTCTGGACCGGTGACGTTGGGTCGCCTGCAGCTGCAGGTGACGTTGGGTCGCCTGCCTTGATGTTATAATGACCCTGGGAGTCTTCTGTGTCTCTGGCGTCCCGAGGATGCTTTCAGTGGTCCTTTCTACACAGCGGGAGCACGTACAGGTTAGAGACTGGGAAGCTAATTTGTAGGCGTAGTCGAGAGAACTGCAGTATGCATTTTCTCTCTAGGTCCTCACGTTTTCCCTGGTCCTCTGAGCGTCGAGCAAGGATTTTGCCGCTGAGAGAGTGATAACGGATCTGGAGAGCAGTGGACTGAGAGTCTCTACGGGAATGGAAAAACCTTTGATGGCGCCATCAGGAGGTGGTGGCATGAGACAGGAAAGGTACTCGTGAGAGTAAGGAGTCTGGGCAGGTCCTAGACGTTCAAGCTGTGCTGTGTGCAGTGCCCTACCCAGACAGGTGCTGATCACTCAGACAGCGTGTAGACAGTGCCTGGCTGGGTAGAGTAGCGGTCAACACGAACGACGTCAGTGCTGGTCTCTTGGGCAGAGTTGAGGGTGGAGCCGTAGGGGTCCCTGAGGCGCCTGCCGTGAGGCTCCGAGGTCCTTGGTCGCAGTGGGTCTGTGGCATGCTAAGGATGACATGAGTGTCCGATTTTGAACAAGTGTGTGTGTGTGTGTGTGTGTGTGTGTGTGTGTACCGGTTGGGAAGGGAAAGACTATTCCTGTGGGAAGCAGAGAGATCTGAAACAAGGTTTTGCTCTCTGGGTCCTGACCCTTCTGAGTTTGTACATAGAACAGGCGAGGACTTCCTAGTGAGGGAGGGATGCAAGTTTGAGGGAAGTGGGTGAACATTTTGTAGGTCTGTGGAAAGCCCAGGATGTGCAGTCGTCAGGACGTGGTGGGAAGAAAGATAGAGCTATGCTGTAGAGTGGGAAGGCGGCTAAGCGTGTCCCAGACTTCACGGCCATGCTGTGTGCGGTGCCCAACCCGGAGAGGGACTGTTCGCTTGGACTTCGGGTGAACAGGGCTTCTCTGGGTAGGGCAAGGCTCACGAGAACATCAGTCGTGGTGGTCTCCGGACCACTGATGTGGGTAGGGCCGCGGGTGTCCTTGAGTTGCCTGCCTTGATATCATAATGACCCCGGGAGTGATCTGTGTCTCTGGCGTCCTGAGGATGGTTACAGTGGTCCCTCGCTGACCGTGTGGCCACCTACGGGTTTGAGAATGGAAGGTAATTTCCAGGCGGAGGAAAGAAAACTACCGTATGCTTTCTGTCTCTGAGTGCTCGTACACCTCGAGGTACACGTATCTGCAGGTGAGGGGATCTCCACGGAGGGAGGAGTACAGGTTGGAGGGCAGTGGTGGGGTGGCATTCTCTAGGGCCGTGGATATATCTGAGGTGCGACCATCAGGATGTGTGTGTGTGCGCGTGGTGGGGGTGGGTTAGCGTGCAGATCCTCCCCTTACAGCCCTGCTGTGTGCGGCATCCCAGCCAGACAGGTGCTGACCACTTGGATTTCGTGTGCGTGGTGCCTGTTCCGGTAGAAGAACGCTCAACGAAACGCGTTGTTCGGTGGTCTTTGGGCGATTGATGGTGGAAGTACGTGGGACCCGAATAGCGTGAAATCGTGAGCGTGCAGGGAGCCGCCTGGTGTCCCTGGCAGCTTAAGTTTGATGTCAGTGGTTTACTGCTCCGTAAACACCTACGGGGTGAGATTAGGGAAACGTAGTTCCTATGAGAAAAAGAGAGAGTGGGGACAGACTTTTCTCGCAGGGTCCTCACGTTCTCCAGCTGTACGGAGCGGTTGGGAGATTCCTGCAAGCTGAGGGATGCAAGTTGGGGGAGAGCACGTTGGCGTTTTCTGCGGGGATGGACGAGTCTTGTGTGCGGTCTTCAGGATGCGATGCGGAGACAGGTGAGAGCTACATGTGAGATTGTGAGTGGAGCTGGGATAGCCTCCACGTACAGCCCTACTGTGCGCATTGCCCTACCCAGACAGGGGCTCATCACTTGAACTTCACTTAACGAGGCTGTGCCTGCTTGGAGTAGTAGGTAACAGCAACATGACGTGTGGTGGCCTTTGGACCAGTAATGGGGCTGGGGCTGCAAGTGTCCATGAGCTGCCTGGCGTGAACTCCGGAGGGCTCTCGCACCCACCTTGATCTCAGGTTGCTCCAGGAACCTGAGCTGACTGCTTTATTCTTGACACTGAGCACCGACAGTGTAGAGAAGGGAATGTAATTCCTACAAGGAGCAGAGCGATGAGGAACACACTGTCTCTCTCTAGGTCCTCATCCTGCTGTGGGTCCACGTAGAACCGGTAAGAGACATCAGTTGCGGGAGGGATGCAAGTTGGACGGCCGTGGGTCCACATTTTCTGGCTCTAGGGATGAATCTTGGGTGCAGTCACGAGGATGTAGTGGGTAGAGGTTTGAAGGCTGTATGTGAGAGGAGGGACACCGGTCTGGTGCTCCACACGGAAGCCATGCTGCGTGCGGTGCCCTACCCAGTCGGGTGCTGATTACTTAGACTGCGTGTTACGTAGTGCTTGTCTGGGTAGAGTAAGGCTCACCAGAGCGTCGGCTGTGGTGGCCTCTGGACCGGTGATACGGGTGGAGCGGCGGGTGTCCTTGAGCTGCCTTCCTTGAACTGTGGAGGGCCCTCGGAACCAGGTTGATCTCAGGTTTCTTCAAGTGGATTTCCGTGGTTTCCTGTTAACCAAGTGGCCGCTTACTGCTTAGCGAGGGCAAGATAATTTGCCCTGGAAGAAGAAAGATCTGGAACGAATCTCTCCTCTCTAGGTCGTCCTTCTTCTGCGGCCGTACGGAGAACTGGCAGGTGAGCCCGTGTTCAGGAGAGATGCAAGGTGGGGGGCGGTGAGTCAACATTTTCTAAGGACATGGATGAATCTTGGGCGCGTTCATCAGAATGCGGTGGGAATAGGGGTGAAACCCTCGCTAGATTTGGGGAAGGGGGCACTAAGGAGGGCCTCCGCCTTGAGGCCATGCTGTGTGTAGTGCCCAATCCAGAGGGGCGCCGTTCGTTCATATCCGTACGACATGTGAACGGGGCCCTTCTGGTAGGGCGATGCTCAACAAAGCGTCATTCTTGGTGGCCTTGGAAGCAGTGGCGGGGTGTGCCTGCAGGAGCGTGAGCTTTCATCCATGAGAGTACGAGGGTTCTTGGTGCGCCTGGATGGCTCACACACTCATGAGATTTTTCAGTTGTCCACTCCTAACGGAGGGAAACGTCCAGGTTAGACAAGAGAGGAAAGAAATTGCGAACAGAAGAGGAGAGAAGAGGAACCAGCTTGTTCTCCCTGGGTTCTGATACTTCTCCAGGTACACGTGGAGCCGGTAAGGAGATGTGCGGCGGGGGAGGGGTGCTGTTGGAGGGCAGTAGGTTACCACTTGCGAAGGGTACGGGAACGTGTTGTGTGTGGGCATCAGGATGTAGTGGGTAGAGATTTGAAGGCTGTATGCGAGAGGAGGGACACCGGTCTGGTTCTCGGCATTGAAGCCATGCTGTGTGCGGTGCCCTACCCAGTCAGGTACTTTCTACGTAGTCCACGGGTATGTAGTGCTTGTCTGGGTAGCGTAAGGCTCCCGAGAGCGTCAGCCGTGGAGGCCTCTGGACCGGTGACGTTGGGTCGCCTGCAGCTGCAGGTGACGTTGGGTCGCCTGCCTTGATGTTATAATGACCCTGGGAGTCTTCTGTGTCTCTGGCGTCCCGAGGATGCTTTCAGTGGTCCTTTCTACACAGCGGGAGCACGTACAGGTTAGAGACTGGGAAGCTAATTTGTAGGCGTAGTCGAGAGAACTGCAGTATGCATTTTCTCTCTAGGTCCTCACGTTTTCCCTGGTCCTCTGAGCGTCGAGCAAGGATTTTGCCGCTGAGAGAGTGATAACGGATCTGGAGAGCAGTGGACTGAGAGTCTCTACGGGAATGGAAAAACCTTTGATGGCGCCATCAGGAGGTGGTGGCATGAGACAGGAAAGGTACTCGTGAGAGTAAGGAGTCTGGGCAGGTCCTAGACGTTCAAGCTGTGCTGTGTGCAGTGCCCTACCCAGACAGGTGCTGATCACTCAGACAGCGTGTAGACAGTGCCTGGCTGGGTAGAGTAGCGGTCAACACGAACGACGTCAGTGCTGGTCTCTTGGGCAGAGTTGAGGGTGGAGCCGTAGGGGTCCCTGAGGCGCCTGCCGTGAGGCTCCGAGGTCCTTGGTCGCAGTGGGTCTGTGGCATGCTAAGGATGACATGAGTGTCCGATTTTGAACAAGTGTGTGTGTGTGTGTGTGTGTGTGTGTGTGTGTACCGGTTGGGAAGGGAAAGACTATTCCTGTGGGAAGCAGAGAGATCTGAAACAAGGTTTTGCTCTCTGGGTCCTGACCCTTCTGAGTTTGTACATAGAACAGGCGAGGACTTCCTAGTGAGGGAGGGATGCAAGTTTGAGGGAAGTGGGTGAACATTTTGTAGGTCTGTGGAAAGCCCAGGATGTGCAGTCGTCAGGACGTGGTGGGAAGAAAGATAGAGCTATGCTGTAGAGTGGGAAGGCGGCTAAGCGTGTCCCAGACTTCACGGCCATGCTGTGTGCGGTGCCCAACCCGGAGAGGGACTGTTCGCTTGGACTTCGGGTGAACAGGGCTTCTCTGGGTAGGGCAAGGCTCACGAGAACATCAGTCGTGGTGGTCTCCGGACCACTGATGTGGGTAGGGCCGCGGGTGTCCTTGAGTTGCCTGCCTTGATATCATAATGACCCCGGGAGTGATCTGTGTCTCTGGCGTCCTGAGGATGGTTACAGTGGTCCCTCGCTGACCGTGTGGCCACCTACGGGTTTGAGAATGGAAGGTAATTTCCAGGCGGAGGAAAGAAAACTACCGTATGCTTTCTGTCTCTGAGTGCTCGTACACCTCGAGGTACACGTATCTGCAGGTGAGGGGATCTCCACGGAGGGAGGAGTACAGGTTGGAGGGCAGTGGTGGGGTGGCATTCTCTAGGGCCGTGGATATATCTGAGGTGCGACCATCAGGATGTGTGTGTGTGCGCGTGGTGGGGGTGGGTTAGCGTGCAGATCCTCCCCTTACAGCCCTGCTGTGTGCGGCATCCCAGCCAGACAGGTGCTGACCACTTGGATTTCGTGTGCGTGGTGCCTGTTCCGGTAGAAGAACGCTCAACGAAACGCGTTGTTCGGTGGTCTTTGGGCGATTGATGGTGGAAGTACGTGGGACCCGAATAGCGTGAAATCGTGAGCGTGCAGGGAGCCGCCTGGTGTCCCTGGCAGCTTAAGTTTGATGTCAGTGGTTTACTGCTCCGTAAACACCTACGGGGTGAGATTAGGGAAACGTAGTTCCTATGAGAAAAAGAGAGAGTGGGGACAGACTTTTCTCGCAGGGTCCTCACGTTCTCCAGCTGTACGGAGCGGTTGGGAGATTCCTGCAAGCTGAGGGATGCAAGTTGGGGGAGAGCACGTTGGCGTTTTCTGCGGGGATGGACGAGTCTTGTGTGCGGTCTTCAGGATGCGATGCGGAGACAGGTGAGAGCTACATGTGAGATTGTGAGTGGAGCTGGGATAGCCTCCACGTACAGCCCTACTGTGCGCATTGCCCTACCCAGACAGGGGCTCATCACTTGAACTTCACTTAACGAGGCTGTGCCTGCTTGGAGTAGTAGGTAACAGCAACATGACGTGTGGTGGCCTTTGGACCAGTAATGGGGCTGGGGCTGCAAGTGTCCATGAGCTGCCTGGCGTGAACTCCGGAGGGCTCTCGCACCCACCTTGATCTCAGGTTGCTCCAGGAACCTGAGCTGACTGCTTTATTCTTGACACTGAGCACCGACAGTGTAGAGAAGGGAATGTAATTCCTACAAGGAGCAGAGCGATGAGGAACACACTGTCTCTCTCTAGGTCCTCATCCTGCTGTGGGTCCACGTAGAACCGGTAAGAGACATCAGTTGCGGGAGGGATGCAAGTTGGACGGCCGTGGGTCCACATTTTCTGGCTCTAGGGATGAATCTTGGGTGCAGTCACGAGGATGTAGTGGGTAGAGGTTTGAAGGCTGTATGTGAGAGGAGGGACACCGGTCTGGTGCTCCACACGGAAGCCATGCTGCGTGCGGTGCCCTACCCAGTCGGGTGCTGATTACTTAGACTGCGTGTTACGTAGTGCTTGTCTGGGTAGAGTAAGGCTCACCAGAGCGTCGGCTGTGGTGGCCTCTGGACCGGTGATACGGGTGGAGCGGCGGGTGTCCTTGAGCTGCCTTCCTTGAACTGTGGAGGGCCCTTGGAACCAGGTTGATCTCAGGTTTCTTCAAGTGGATTTCCGTGGTTTCCTGTTAACCAAGTGGCCGCTTACTGCTTAGCGAGGGCAAGATAATTTGCCCTGGAAGAAGAAAGATCTGGAACGAATCTCTCCTCTCTAGGTCGTCCTTCTTCTGCGGCCGTACGGAGAACTGGCAGGTGAGCCCGTGTTCAGGAGAGATGCAAGGTGGGGGGCGGTGAGTCAACATTTTCTAAGGACATGGATGAATCTTGGGCGCGTTCATCAGAATGCGGTGGGAATAGGGGTGAAACCCTCGCTAGAGTTGGGGAAGGGGGGACTAAGGAGGGCCTCCGCCTTGAGGCCATGCTGTGTGTAGTGCCCAATCCAGAGGGGCGCCGTTCGTTCATATCCGTACGACATGTGAACGGGGCCCTTCTGGTAGGGCGATGCTCAACAAAGCGTCATTCTTGGTGGCCTTGGAAGCAGTGGCGGGGTGTGCCTGCAGGAGCGTGAGCTTTCATCCATGAGAGTACGAGGGTTCTTGGTGCGCCTGGATGGCTCACACACTCATGAGATTTTTCAGTTGTCCACTCCTAACGGAGGGAAACGTCCAGGTTAGACAAGAGAGGAAAGAAATTGCGAACAGAAGAGGAGAGAAGAGGAACCAGCTTGTTCTCCCTGGGTTCTGATACTTCTCCAGGTACACGTGGAGCCGGTAAGGAGATGTGCGGCGGGGGAGGGGTGCTGTTGGAGGGCAGTAGGTTACCACTTGCGAAGGGTACGGGAACGTGTTGTGTGTGGGCATCAGGATGTAGTGGGTAGAGATTTGAAGGCTGTATGCGAGAGGAGGGACACCGGTCTGGTTCTCGGCATTGAAGCCATGCTGTGTGCGGTGCCCTACCCAGTCAGGTACTTTCTACGTAGTCCACGGGTATGTAGTGCTTGTCTGGGTAGCGTAAGGCTCCCGAGAGCGTCAGCCGTGGAGGCCTCTGGACCGGTGACGTTGGGTCGCCTGCAGCTGCAGGTGACGTTGGGTCGCCTGCCTTGATGTTATAATGACCCTGGGAGTCTTCTGTGTCTCTGGCGTCCCGAGGATGCTTTCAGTGGTCCTTTCTACACAGCGGGAGCACGTACAGGTTAGAGACTGGGAAGCTAATTTGTAGGCGTAGTCGAGAGAACTGCAGTACGCATTTTCTCTCTAGGTCCTCACGTTTTCCCTGGTCCTCTGAGCGTCGAGCAAGGATTTTGCCGCTGAGAGAGTGATAACGGATTTGGAGGGCAGTGGACTGAGAGTCTCTACGGGAATGGAAAAACCTTTGATGGCGCCATCAGGAGGTGGTGGCATGAGACAGGAAAGGTACTCGTGAGAGGAAGGAGTCTGGGCAGGTCCTAGACGTTCAAGCTGTGCTGTGTGCAGTGCCCTACCCAGACAGGTGCTGATCACTCAGACAGCGTGTAGACAGTGCCTGGCTGGGTAGAGTAGCGGTCAACACGAACGACGTCAGTGCTGGTCTCTTGGGCAGAGTTGAGGGTGGAGCCGTAGGGGTCCCTGAGGCGCCTGCCGTGAGGCTCCGAGGTCCTTGGTCGCAGTGGGTCTGTGGCATGCTAAGGATGACATGAGTGTCCGATTTTGAACAAGTGTGTGTGTGTGTGTGTGTGTGTGTGTGTGTGTGTGTGTGTGTACCGGTTGGGAAGGGAAAGACTATTCCTGTGGGAAGCAGAGAGATCTGAAACAAGGTTTTGCTCTCTGGGTCCTGACCCTTCTGAGTTTGTACATAGAACAGGCGAGGACTTCCTAGTGAGGGAGGGATGCAAGTTTGAGGGAAGTGGGTGAACATTTTGTAGGTCTGTGGAAAGCCCAGGATGTGCACTCGTCAGGACGTGGTGGGAAGAAAGATAGAGCTATGCTGTAGAGTGGGAAGGCGGCTAAGCGTGTCCCAGACTTCACGGCCATGCTGTGTGCGGTGCCCAACCCGGAGAGGGACTGTTCGCTTGGACTTCGGGTGAACAGGGCTTCTCTGGGTAGGGCAAGGCTCACGAGAACATCAGTCGTGGTGGTCTCCGGACCACTGATGTGGGTAGGGCCGCGGGTGTCCTTGAGTTGCCTGCCTTGATATCATAATGACCCCGGGAGTGATCTGTGTCTCTGGCGTCCTGAGGATGGTTACAGTGGTCCCTCGCTGACCGTGTGGCCACCTACGGGTTTGAGAATGGAAGGTAATTTCCAGGCGGAGGAAAGAAAACTACCGTATGCTTTCTGTCTCTGAGTGCTCGTACACCTCGAGGTACACGTATCTGCAGGTGAGGGGATCTCCACGGAGGGAGGAGTACAGGTTGGAGGGCAGTGGTGGGGTGGCATTCTCTAGGGCCGTGGCTATATCTGAGGTGCGACCATCAGGATGTGTGTGTGTGCGCGTGGTGGGGGTGGGTTAGCGTGCAGATCCTCCCCTTACAGCCCTGCTGTGTGCGGCGTCCCAGCCAGACAGGTGCTGACCACTTGGATTTCGTGTGCGTGGTGCCTGTCCAGGTAGAAGAACGCTCAACGAAACGCGTTGTTCGGTGGTCTTTGGGCGATTGATGGTGGAAGTACGTGGGACCCGAATAGCGTGAAATCGTGAGCGTGCAGGGAGCCGCCTGGTGTCCCTGGCAGCTTAAGTTTGATGTCAGTGGTTTACTGCTCCGTAAACACCTACGGGGTGAGATAAGGGAAACGTAGTTCCTATGAGAAAAAGAGAGAGTGGGGACAGACTTTTCTCGCAGGGTCCTCACGTTCTCCAGCTGTACGGAGCGGTTGGGAGATTCCTGCAAGCTGAGGGATGCAAGTTGGGGGAGAGCACGTTGGCGTTTTCTGCGGGGATGGACGAGTCTTGTGTGCGGTCTTCAGGATGCGATGCGGAGACAGGTGAGAGCTACATGTGAGATTGTGAGTGGAGCTGGGATAGCCTCCACGTACAGCCCTACTGTGCGCATTGCCCTACCCAGACAGGGGCTCATCACTTGAACTTCACTTAACGAGGCTGTGCCTGCTTGGAGTAGTAGGTAACAGCAACATCACGTGTGGTGGCCTTTGGACCAGTAATGGGGCTGGGGCTGCAAGTGTCCATGAGCTGCCTGGCGTGAACTCCGGAGGGCTCTCGCACCCACCTTGATCTCAGGTTGCTCCAGGAACCTGAGCTGACTGCTTTATTCTTGACACTGAGCACCGACAGTGTAGAGAAGGGAATGTAATTCCTACAAGGAGCAGAGCGATGAGGAACACACTGTCTCTCTCTAGGTCCTCATCCTGCTGTGGGTCCACGTAGAACCGGTAAGAGACATCAGTTGCGGGAGGGATGCAAGTTGGACGGCCGTGGGTCCACATTTTCTGGCTCTAGGGATGAATCTTGGGTGCAGTCACGAGGATGTAGTGGGTAGAGGTTTGAAGGCTGTATGTGAGAGGAGGGACACCGGTCTGGTGCTCCACACGGAAGCCATGCTGCGTGCGGTGCCCTACCCAGTCGGGTGCTGATTACTTAGACTACGTGTTACGTAGTGCTTGTCTGGGTAGAGTAAGGCTCACCAGAGCGTCGGCTGTGGTGGCCTCTGGACCGGTGATACGGGTGGAGCGGCGGGTGTCCTTGAGCTGCCTTCCTTGAACTGTGGAGGGCCCTCGGAACCAGGTTGATCTCAGGTTTCTTCAAGTGGATTTCCGTGGTTTCCTGTTAACCAAGTGGCCGCTTACTGCTTAGCGAGGGCAAGATAATTTGCCCTGGAAGAAGAAAGATCTGGAACGAATCTCTCCTCTCTAGGTCGTCCTTCTTCTGCGGCCGTACGGAGAACTGGCAGGTGAGCCCGTGTTCAGGAGAGATGCAAGGTGGGGGGCGGTGAGTCAACATTTTCTAAGGACATGGATGAATCTTGGGCGCGTTCATCAGAATGCGGTGGGAATAGGGGTGAAACCCTCGCTAGATTTGGGGAAGGGGGCACTAAGGAGGGCCTCCGCCTTGAGGCCATGCTGTGTGTAGTGCCCAATCCAGAGGGGCGCCGTTCGTTCATATCCGTACGACATGTGAACGGGGCCCTTCTGGTAGGGCGATGCTCAACAAAGCGTCATTCTTGGTGGCCTTGGAAGCAGTGGCGGGGTGTGCCTGCAGGAGCGTGAGCTTTCATCCATGAGAGTACGAGGGTTCTTGGTGCGCCTGGATGGCTCACACACTCATGAGATTTTTCAGTTGTCCACTCCTAACGGAGGGAAACGTCCAGGTTAGACAAGAGAGGAAAGAAATTGCGAACAGAAGAGGAGAGAAGAGGAACCAGCTTGTTCTCCCTGGGTTCTGATACTTCTCCAGGTACACGTGGAGCCGGTAAGGAGATGTGCGGCGGGGGAGGGGTGCTGTTGGAGGGCAGTAGGTTACCACTTGCGAAGGGTACGGGAACGTGTTGTGTGTGGGCATCAGGATGTAGTGGGTAGAGATTTGAAGGCTGTATGCGAGAGGAGGGACACCGGTCTGGTTCTCGGCATTGAAGCCATGCTGTGTGCGGTGCCCTACCCAGTCAGGTACTTTCTACGTAGTCCACGGGTATGTAGTGCTTGTCTGGGTAGCGTAAGGCTCCCGAGAGCGTCAGCCGTGGAGGCCTCTGGACCGGTGACGTTGGGTCGCCTGCAGCTGCAGGTGACGTTGGGTCGCCTGCCTTGATGTTATAATGACCCTGGGAGTCTTCTGTGTCTCTGGCGTCCCGAGGATGCTTTCAGTGGTCCTTTCTACACAGCGGGAGCACGTACAGGTTAGAGACTGGGAAGCTAATTTGTAGGCGTAGTCGAGAGAACTGCAGTACGCATTTTCTCTCTAGGTCCTCACGTTTTCCCTGGTCCTCTGAGCGTCGAGCAAGGATTTTGCCGCTGAGAGAGTGATAACGGATTTGGAGGGCAGTGGACTGAGAGTCTCTACGGGAATGGAAAAACCTTTGATGGCGCCATCAGGAGGTGGTGGCATGAGACAGGAAAGGTACTCGTGAGAGGAAGGAGTCTGGGCAGGTCCTAGACGTTCAAGCTGTGCTGTGTGCAGTGCCCTACCCAGACAGGTGCTGATCACTCAGACAGCGTGTAGACAGTGCCTGGCTGGGTAGAGTAGCGGTCAACACGAACGACGTCAGTGCTGGTCTCTTGGGCAGAGTTGAGGGTGGAGCCGTAGGGGTCCCTGAGGCGCCTGCCGTGAGGCTCCGAGGTCCTTGGTCGCAGTGGGTCTGTGGCATGCTAAGGATGACATGAGTGTCCGATTTTGAACAAGTGTGTGTGTGTGTGTGTGTGTGTGTGTGTGTGTGTGTGTGTGTGTACCGGTTGGGAAGGGAAAGACTATTCCTGTGGGAAGCAGAGAGATCTGAAACAAGGTTTTGCTCTCTGGGTCCTGACCCTTCTGAGTTTGTACATAGAACAGGCGAGGACTTCCTAGTGAGGGAGGGATGCAAGTTTGAGGGAAGTGGGTGAACATTTTGTAGGTCTGTGGAAAGCCCAGGATGTGCACTCGTCAGGACGTGGTGGGAAGAAAGATAGAGCTATGCTGTAGAGTGGGAAGGCGGCTAAGCGTGTCCCAGACTTCACGGCCATGCTGTGTGCGGTGCCCAACCCGGAGAGGGACTGTTCGCTTGGACTTCGGGTGAACAGGGCTTCTCTGGGTAGGGCAAGGCTCACGAGAACATCAGTCGTGGTGGTCTCCGGACCACTGATGTGGGTAGGGCCGCGGGTGTCCTTGAGTTGCCTGCCTTGATATCATAATGACCCCGGGAGTGATCTGTGTCTCTGGCGTCCTGAGGATGGTTACAGTGGTCCCTCGCTGACCGTGTGGCCACCTACGGGTTTGAGAATGGAAGGTAATTTCCAGGCGGAGGAAAGAAAACTACCGTATGCTTTCTGTCTCTGAGTGCTCGTACACCTCGAGGTACACGTATCTGCAGGTGAGGGGATCTCCACGGAGGGAGGAGTACAGGTTGGAGGGCAGTGGTGGGGTGGCATTCTCTAGGGCCGTGGCTATATCTGAGGTGCGACCATCAGGATGTGTGTGTGTGCGCGTGGTGGGGGTGGGTTAGCGTGCAGATCCTCCCCTTACAGCCCTGCTGTGTGCGGCGTCCCAGCCAGACAGGTGCTGACCACTTGGATTTCGTGTGCGTGGTGCCTGTCCAGGTAGAAGAACGCTCAACGAAACGCGTTGTTCGGTGGTCTTTGGGCGATTGATGGTGGAAGTACGTGGGACCCGAATAGCGTGAAATCGTGAGCGTGCAGGGAGCCGCCTGGTGTCCCTGGCAGCTTAAGTTTGATGTCAGTGGTTTACTGCTCCGTAAACACCTACGGGGTGAGATAAGGGAAACGTAGTTCCTATGAGAAAAAGAGAGAGTGGGGACAGACTTTTCTCGCAGGGTCCTCACGTTCTCCAGCTGTACGGAGCGGTTGGGAGATTCCTGCAAGCTGAGGGATGCAAGTTGGGGGGGAGCACGTTGGCGTTTTCTGCGGGGATGGACGAGTCTTGTGTGCGGTCTTCAGGATGCGATGCGGAGACAGGTGAGAGCTACATGTGAGATTGTGAGTGGAGCTGGGATAGCCTCCACGTACAGCCCTACTGTGCGCATTGCCCTACCCAGACAGGGGCTCATCACTTGAACTTCACTTAACGAGGCTGTGCCTGCTTGGAGTAGTAGGTAACAGCAACATCACGTGTGGTGGCCTTTGGACCAGTAATGGGGCTGGGGCTGCAAGTGTCCATGAGCTGCCTGGCGTGAACTCCGGAGGGCTCTCGCACCCACCTTGATCTCAGGTTGCTCCAGGAACCTGAGCTGACTGCTTTATTCTTGACACTGAGCACCGACAGTGTAGAGAAGGGAATGTAATTCCTACAAGGAGCAGAGCGATGAGGAACACACTGTCTCTCTCTAGGTCCTCATCCTGCTGTGGGTCCACGTAGAACCGGTAAGAGACATCAGTTGCGGGAGGGATGCAAGTTGGACGGCCGTGGGTCCACATTTTCTGGCTCTAGGGATGAATCTTGGGTGCAGTCACGAGGATGTAGTGGGTAGAGGTTTGAAGGCTGTATGTGAGAGGAGGGACACCGGTCTGGTGCTCCACACGGAAGCCATGCTGCGTGCGGTGCCCTACCCAGTCGGGTGCTGATTACTTAGACTACGTGTTACGTAGTGCTTGTCTGGGTAGAGTAAGGCTCACCAGAGCGTCGGCTGTGGTGGCCTCTGGACCGGTGATACGGGTGGAGCGGCGGGTGTCCTTGAGCTGCCTTCCTTGAACTGTGGAGGGCCCTCGGAACCAGGTTGATCTCAGGTTTCTTCAAGTGGATTTCCGTGGTTTCCTGTTAACCAAGTGGCCGCTTACTGCTTAGCGAGGGCAAGATAATTTGCCCTGGAAGAAGAAAGATCTGGAACGAATCTCTCCTCTCTAGGTCGTCCTTCTTCTGCGGCCGTACGGAGAACTGGCAGGTGAGCCCGTGTTCAGGAGAGATGCAAGGTGGGGGGCGGTGAGTCAACATTTTCTAAGGACATGGATGAATCTTGGGCGCGTTCATCAGAATGCGGTGGGAATAGGGGTGAAACCCTCGCTAGATTTGGGGAAGGGGGCACTAAGGAGGGCCTCCGCCTTGAGGCCATGCTGTGTGTAGTGCCCAATCCAGAGGGGCGCCGTTCGTTCATATCCGTACGACATGTGAACGGGGCCCTTCTGGTAGGGCGATGCTCAACAAAGCGTCATTCTTGGTGGCCTTGGAAGCAGTGGCGGGGTGTGCCTGCAGGAGCGTGAGCTTTCATCCATGAGAGTACGAGGGTTCTTGGTGCGCCTGGATGGCTCACACACTCATGAGATTTTTCAGTTGTCCACTCCTAACGGAGGGAAACGTCCAGGTTAGACAAGAGAGGAAAGAAATTGCGAACAGAAGAGGAGAGAAGAGGAACCAGCTTGTTCTCCCTGGGTTCTGATACTTCTCCAGGTACACGTGGAGCCGGTAAGGAGATGTGCGGCGGGGGAGGGGTGCTGTTGGAGGGCAGTAGGTTACCACTTGCGAAGGGTACGGGAACGTGTTGTGTGTGGGCATCAGGATGTAGTGGGTAGAGATTTGAAGGCTGTATGCGAGAGGAGGGACACCGGTCTGGTTCTCGGCATTGAAGCCATGCTGTGTGCGGTGCCCTACCCAGTCAGGTACTTTCTACGTAGTCCACGGGTATGTAGTGCTTGTCTGGGTAGCGTAAGGCTCCCGAGAGCGTCAGCCGTGGAGGCCTCTGGACCGGTGACGTTGGGTCGCCTGCAGCTGCAGGTGACGTTGGGTCGCCTGCCTTGATGTTATAATGACCCTGGGAGTCTTCTGTGTCTCTGGCGTCCCGAGGATGCTTTCAGTGGTCCTTTCTACACAGCGGGAGCACGTACAGGTTAGAGACTGGGAAGCTAATTTGTAGGCGTAGTCGAGAGAACTGCAGTATGCATTTTCTCTCTAGGTCCTCACGTTTTCCCTGGTCCTCTGAGCGTCGAGCAAGGATTTTGCCGCTGAGAGAGTGATAACGGATCTGGAGAGCAGTGGACTGAGAGTCTCTACGGGAATGGAAAAACCTTTGATGGCGCCATCAGGAGGTGGTGGCATGAGACAGGAAAGGTACTCGTGAGAGTAAGGAGTCTGGGCAGGTCCTAGACGTTCAAGCTGTGCTGTGTGCAGTGCCCTACCCAGACAGGTGCTGATCACTCAGACAGCGTGTAGACAGTGCCTGGCTGGGTAGAGTAGCGGTCAACACGAACGACGTCAGTGCTGGTCTCTTGGGCAGAGTTGAGGGTGGAGCCGTAGGGGTCCCTGAGGCGCCTGCCGTGAGGCTCCGAGGTCCTTGGTCGCAGTGGGTCTGTGGCATGCTAAGGATGACATGAGTGTCCGATTTTGAACAAGTGTGTGTGTGTGTGTGTGTGTGTGTGTGTGTGTACCGGTTGGGAAGGGAAAGACTATTCCTGTGGGAAGCAGAGAGATCTGAAACAAGGTTTTGCTCTCTGGGTCCTGACCCTTCTGAGTTTGTACATAGAACAGGCGAGGACTTCCTAGTGAGGGAGGGATGCAAGTTTGAGGGAAGTGGGTGAACATTTTGTAGGTCTGTGGAAAGCCCAGGATGTGCAGTCGTCAGGACGTGGTGGGAAGAAAGATAGAGCTATGCTGTAGAGTGGGAAGGCGGCTAAGCGTGTCCCAGACTTCACGGCCATGCTGTGTGCGGTGCCCAACCCGGAGAGGGACTGTTCGCTTGGACTTCGGGTGAACAGGGCTTCTCTGGGTAGGGCAAGGCTCACGAGAACATCAGTCGTGGTGGTCTCCGGACCACTGATGTGGGTAGGGCCGCGGGTGTCCTTGAGTTGCCTGCCTTGATATCATAATGACCCCGGGAGTGATCTGTGTCTCTGGCGTCCTGAGGATGGTTACAGTGGTCCCTCGCTGACCGTGTGGCCACCTACGGGTTTGAGAATGGAAGGTAATTTCCAGGCGGAGGAAAGAAAACTACCGTATGCTTTCTGTCTCTGAGTGCTCGTACACCTCGAGGTACACGTATCTGCAGGTGAGGGGATCTCCACGGAGGGAGGAGTACAGGTTGGAGGGCAGTGGTGGGGTGGCATTCTCTAGGGCCGTGGATATATCTGAGGTGCGACCATCAGGATGTGTGTGTGTGCGCGTGGTGGGGGTGGGTTAGCGTGCAGATCCTCCCCTTACAGCCCTGCTGTGTGCGGCATCCCAGCCAGACAGGTGCTGACCACTTGGATTTCGTGTGCGTGGTGCCTGTTCCGGTAGAAGAACGCTCAACGAAACGCGTTGTTCGGTGGTCTTTGGGCGATTGATGGTGGAAGTACGTGGGACCCGAATAGCGTGAAATCGTGAGCGTGCAGGGAGCCGCCTGGTGTCCCTGGCAGCTTAAGTTTGATGTCAGTGGTTTACTGCTCCGTAAACACCTACGGGGTGAGATTAGGGAAACGTAGTTCCTATGAGAAAAAGAGAGAGTGGGGACAGACTTTTCTCGCAGGGTCCTCACGTTCTCCAGCTGTACGGAGCGGTTGGGAGATTCCTGCAAGCTGAGGGATGCAAGTTGGGGGAGAGCACGTTGGCGTTTTCTGCGGGGATGGACGAGTCTTGTGTGCGGTCTTCAGGATGCGATGCGGAGACAGGTGAGAGCTACATGTGAGATTGTGAGTGGAGCTGGGATAGCCTCCACGTACAGCCCTACTGTGCGCATTGCCCTACCCAGACAGGGGCTCATCACTTGAACTTCACTTAACGAGGCTGTGCCTGCTTGGAGTAGTAGGTAACAGCAACATGACGTGTGGTGGCCTTTGGACCAGTAATGGGGCTGGGGCTGCAAGTGTCCATGAGCTGCCTGGCGTGAACTCCGGAGGGCTCTCGCACCCACCTTGATCTCAGGTTGCTCCAGGAACCTGAGCTGACTGCTTTATTCTTGACACTGAGCACCGACAGTGTAGAGAAGGGAATGTAATTCCTACAAGGAGCAGAGCGATGAGGAACACACTGTCTCTCTCTAGGTCCTCATCCTGCTGTGGGTCCACGTAGAACCGGTAAGAGACATCAGTTGCGGGAGGGATGCAAGTTGGACGGCCGTGGGTCCACATTTTCTGGCTCTAGGGATGAATCTTGGGTGCAGTCACGAGGATGTAGTGGGTAGAGGTTTGAAGGCTGTATGTGAGAGGAGGGACACCGGTCTGGTGCTCCACACGGAAGCCATGCTGCGTGCGGTGCCCTACCCAGTCGGGTGCTGATTACTTAGACTGCGTGTTACGTAGTGCTTGTCTGGGTAGAGTAAGGCTCACCAGAGCGTCGGCTGTGGTGGCCTCTGGACCGGTGATACGGGTGGAGCGGCGGGTGTCCTTGAGCTGCCTTCCTTGAACTGTGGAGGGCCCTCGGAACCAGGTTGATCTCAGGTTTCTTCAAGTGGATTTCCGTGGTTTCCTGTTAACCAAGTGGCCGCTTACTGCTTAGCGAGGGCAAGATAATTTGCCCTGGAAGAAGAAAGATCTGGAACGAATCTCTCCTCTCTAGGTCGTCCTTCTTCTGCGGCCGTACGGAGAACTGGCAGGTGAGCCCGTGTTCAGGAGAGATGCAAGGTGGGGGGCGGTGAGTCAACATTTTCTAAGGACATGGATGAATCTTGGGCGCGTTCATCAGAATGCGGTGGGAATAGGGGTGAAACCCTCGCTAGATTTGGGGAAGGGGGCACTAAGGAGGGCCTCCGCCTTGAGGCCATGCTGTGTGTAGTGCCCAATCCAGAGGGGCGCCGTTCGTTCATATCCGTACGACATGTGAACGGGGCCCTTCTGGTAGGGCGATGCTCAACAAAGCGTCATTCTTGGTGGCCTTGGAAGCAGTGGCGGGGTGTGCCTGCAGGAGCGTGAGCTTTCATCCATGAGAGTACGAGGGTTCTTGGTGCGCCTGGATGGCTCACACACTCATGAGATTTTTCAGTTGTCCACTCCTAACGGAGGGAAACGTCCAGGTTAGACAAGAGAGGAAAGAAATTGCGAACAGAAGAGGAGAGAAGAGGAACCAGCTTGTTCTCCCTGGGTTCTGATACTTCTCCAGGTACACGTGGAGCCGGTAAGGAGATGTGCGGCGGGGGAGGGGTGCTGTTGGAGGGCAGTAGGTTACCACTTGCGAAGGGTACGGGAACGTGTTGTGTGTGGGCATCAGGATGTAGTGGGTAGAGATTTGAAGGCTGTATGCGAGAGGAGGGACACCGGTCTGGTTCTCGGCATTGAAGCCATGCTGTGTGCGGTGCCCTACCCAGTCAGGTACTTTCTACGTAGTCCACGGGTATGTAGTGCTTGTCTGGGTAGCGTAAGGCTCCCGAGAGCGTCAGCCGTGGAGGCCTCTGGACCGGTGACGTTGGGTCGCCTGCAGCTGCAGGTGACGTTGGGTCGCCTGCCTTGATGTTATAATGACCCTGGGAGTCTTCTGTGTCTCTGGCGTCCCGAGGATGCTTTCAGTGGTCCTTTCTACACAGCGGGAGCACGTACAGGTTAGAGACTGGGAAGCTAATTTGTAGGCGTAGTCGAGAGAACTGCAGTATGCATTTTCTCTCTAGGTCCTCACGTTTTCCCTGGTCCTCTGAGCGTCGAGCAAGGATTTTGCCGCTGAGAGAGTGATAACGGATCTGGAGAGCAGTGGACTGAGAGTCTCTACGGGAATGGAAAAACCTTTGATGGCGCCATCAGGAGGTGGTGGCATGAGACAGGAAAGGTACTCGTGAGAGTAAGGAGTCTGGGCAGGTCCTAGACGTTCAAGCTGTGCTGTGTGCAGTGCCCTACCCAGACAGGTGCTGATCACTCAGACAGCGTGTAGACAGTGCCTGGCTGGGTAGAGTAGCGGTCAACACGAACGACGTCAGTGCTGGTCTCTTGGGCAGAGTTGAGGGTGGAGCCGTAGGGGTCCCTGAGGCGCCTGCCGTGAGGCTCCGAGGTCCTTGGTCGCAGTGGGTCTGTGGCATGCTAAGGATGACATGAGTGTCCGATTTTGAACAAGTGTGTGTGTGTGTGTGTGTGTGTGTGTGTGTGTACCGGTTGGGAAGGGAAAGACTATTCCTGTGGGAAGCAGAGAGATCTGAAACAAGGTTTTGCTCTCTGGGTCCTGACCCTTCTGAGTTTGTACATAGAACAGGCGAGGACTTCCTAGTGAGGGAGGGATGCAAGTTTGAGGGAAGTGGGTGAACATTTTGTAGGTCTGTGGAAAGCCCAGGATGTGCAGTCGTCAGGACGTGGTGGGAAGAAAGATAGAGCTATGCTGTAGAGTGGGAAGGCGGCTAAGCGTGTCCCAGACTTCACGGCCATGCTGTGTGCGGTGCCCAACCCGGAGAGGGACTGTTCGCTTGGACTTCGGGTGAACAGGGCTTCTCTGGGTAGGGCAAGGCTCACGAGAACATCAGTCGTGGTGGTCTCCGGACCACTGATGTGGGTAGGGCCGCGGGTGTCCTTGAGTTGCCTGCCTTGATATCATAATGACCCCGGGAGTGATCTGTGTCTCTGGCGTCCTGAGGATGGTTACAGTGGTCCCTCGCTGACCGTGTGGCCACCTACGGGTTTGAGAATGGAAGGTAATTTCCAGGCGGAGGAAAGAAAACTACCGTATGCTTTCTGTCTCTGAGTGCTCGTACACCTCGAGGTACACGTATCTGCAGGTGAGGGGATCTCCACGGAGGGAGGAGTACAGGTTGGAGGGCAGTGGTGGGGTGGCATTCTCTAGGGCCGTGGATATATCTGAGGTGCGACCATCAGGATGTGTGTGTGTGCGCGTGGTGGGGGTGGGTTAGCGTGCAGATCCTCCCCTTACAGCCCTGCTGTGTGCGGCATCCCAGCCAGACAGGTGCTGACCACTTGGATTTCGTGTGCGTGGTGCCTGTTCCGGTAGAAGAACGCTCAACGAAACGCGTTGTTCGGTGGTCTTTGGGCGATTGATGGTGGAAGTACGTGGGACCCGAATAGCGTGAAATCGTGAGCGTGCAGGGAGCCGCCTGGTGTCCCTGGCAGCTTAAGTTTGATGTCAGTGGTTTACTGCTCCGTAAACACCTACGGGGTGAGATTAGGGAAACGTAGTTCCTATGAGAAAAAGAGAGAGTGGGGACAGACTTTTCTCGCAGGGTCCTCACGTTCTCCAGCTGTACGGAGCGGTTGGGAGATTCCTGCAAGCTGAGGGATGCAAGTTGGGGGAGAGCACGTTGGCGTTTTCTGCGGGGATGGACGAGTCTTGTGTGCGGTCTTCAGGATGCGATGCGGAGACAGGTGAGAGCTACATGTGAGATTGTGAGTGGAGCTGGGATAGCCTCCACGTACAGCCCTACTGTGCGCATTGCCCTACCCAGACAGGGGCTCATCACTTGAACTTCACTTAACGAGGCTGTGCCTGCTTGGAGTAGTAGGTAACAGCAACATGACGTGTGGTGGCCTTTGGACCAGTAATGGGGCTGGGGCTGCAAGTGTCCATGAGCTGCCTGGCGTGAACTCCGGAGGGCTCTCGCACCCACCTTGATCTCAGGTTGCTCCAGGAACCTGAGCTGACTGCTTTATTCTTGACACTGAGCACCGACAGTGTAGAGAAGGGAATGTAATTCCTACAAGGAGCAGAGCGATGAGGAACACACTGTCTCTCTCTAGGTCCTCATCCTGCTGTGGGTCCACGTAGAACCGGTAAGAGACATCAGTTGCGGGAGGGATGCAAGTTGGACGGCCGTGGGTCCACATTTTCTGGCTCTAGGGATGAATCTTGGGTGCAGTCACGAGGATGTAGTGGGTAGAGGTTTGAAGGCTGTATGTGAGAGGAGGGACACCGGTCTGGTGCTCCACACGGAAGCCATGCTGCGTGCGGTGCCCTACCCAGTCGGGTGCTGATTACTTAGACTGCGTGTTACGTAGTGCTTGTCTGGGTAGAGTAAGGCTCACCAGAGCGTCGGCTGTGGTGGCCTCTGGACCGGTGATACGGGTGGAGCGGCGGGTGTCCTTGAGCTGCCTTCCTTGAACTGTGGAGGGCCCTTGGAACCAGGTTGATCTCAGGTTTCTTCAAGTGGATTTCCGTGGTTTCCTGTTAACCAAGTGGCCGCTTACTGCTTAGCGAGGGCAAGATAATTTGCCCTGGAAGAAGAAAGATCTGGAACGAATCTCTCCTCTCTAGGTCGTCCTTCTTCTGCGGCCGTACGGAGAACTGGCAGGTGAGCCCGTGTTCAGGAGAGATGCAAGGTGGGGGGCGGTGAGTCAACATTTTCTAAGGACATGGATGAATCTTGGGCGCGTTCATCAGAATGCGGTGGGAATAGGGGTGAAACCCTCGCTAGAGTTGGGGAAGCGGGGACTAAGGAGGGCCTCCGCCTTGAGGCCATGCTGTGTGTAGTGCCCAATCCAGAGGGGCGCCGTTCGTTCATATCCGTACGACATGTGAACGGGGCCCTTCTGGTAGGGCGATGCTCAACAAAGCGTCATTCTTGGTGGCCTTGGAAGCAGTGGCGGGGTGTGCCTGCAGGAGCGTGAGCTTTCATCCATGAGAGTACGAGGGTTCTTGGTGCGCCTGGATGGCTCACACACTCATGAGATTTTTCAGTTGTCCACTCCTAACGGAGGGAAACGTCCAGGTTAGACAAGAGAGGAAAGAAATTGCGAACAGAAGAGGAGAGAAGAGGAACCAGCTTGTTCTCCCTGGGTTCTGATACTTCTCCAGGTACACGTGGAGCCGGTAAGGAGATGTGCGGCGGGGGAGGGGTGCTGTTGGAGGGCAGTAGGTTACCACTTGCGAAGGGTACGGGAACGTGTTGTGTGTGGGCATCAGGATGTAGTGGGTAGAGATTTGAAGGCTGTATGCGAGAGGAGGGACACCGGTCTGGTTCTCGGCATTGAAGCCATGCTGTGTGCGGTGCCCTACCCAGTCAGGTACTTTCTACGTAGTCCACGGGTATGTAGTGCTTGTCTGGGTAGCGTAAGGCTCCCGAGAGCGTCAGCCGTGGAGGCCTCTGGACCGGTGACGTTGGGTCGCCTGCAGCTGCAGGTGACGTTGGGTCGCCTGCCTTGATGTTATAATGACCCTGGGAGTCTTCTGTGTCTCTGGCGTCCCGAGGATGCTTTCAGTGGTCCTTTCTACACAGCGGGAGCACGTACAGGTTAGAGACTGGGAAGCTAATTTGTAGGCGTAGTCGAGAGAACTGCAGTACGCATTTTCTCTCTAGGTCCTCACGTTTTCCCTGGTCCTCTGAGCGTCGAGCAAGGATTTTGCCGCTGAGAGAGTGATAACGGATTTGGAGGGCAGTGGACTGAGAGTCTCTACGGGAATGGAAAAACCTTTGATGGCGCCATCAGGAGGTGGTGGCATGAGACAGGAAAGGTACTCGTGAGAGGAAGGAGTCTGGGCAGGTCCTAGACGTTCAAGCTGTGCTGTGTGCAGTGCCCTACCCAGACAGGTGCTGATCACTCAGACAGCGTGTAGACAGTGCCTGGCTGGGTAGAGTAGCGGTCAACACGAACGACGTCAGTGCTGGTCTCTTGGGCAGAGTTGAGGGTGGAGCCGTAGGGGTCCCTGAGGCGCCTGCCGTGAGGCTCCGAGGTCCTTGGTCGCAGTGGGTCTGTGGCATGCTAAGGATGACATGAGTGTCCGATTTTGAACAAGTGTGTGTGTGTGTGTGTGTGTGTGTGTGTGTGTGTGTGTGTGTACCGGTTGGGAAGGGAAAGACTATTCCTGTGGGAAGCAGAGAGATCTGAAACAAGGTTTTGCTCTCTGGGTCCTGACCCTTCTGAGTTTGTACATAGAACAGGCGAGGACTTCCTAGTGAGGGAGGGATGCAAGTTTGAGGGAAGTGGGTGAACATTTTGTAGGTCTGTGGAAAGCCCAGGATGTGCAGTCGTCAGGACGTGGTGGGAAGAAAGATAGAGCTATGCTGTAGAGTGGGAAGGCGGCTAAGCGTGTCCCAGACTTCACGGCCATGCTGTGTGCGGTGCCCAACCCGGAGAGGGACTGTTCGCTTGGACTTCGGGTGAACAGGGCTTCTCTGGGTAGGGCAAGGCTCACGAGAACATCAGTCGTGGTGGTCTCCGGACCACTGATGTGGGTAGGGCCGCGGGTGTCCTTGAGTTGCCTGCCTTGATATCATAATGACCCCGGGAGTGATCTGTGTCTCTGGCGTCCTGAGGATGGTTACAGTGGTCCCTCGCTGACCGTGTGGCCACCTACGGGTTTGAGAATGGAAGGTAATTTCCAGGCGGAGGAAAGAAAACTACCGTATGCTTTCTGTCTCTGAGTGCTCGTACACCTCGAGGTACACGTATCTGCAGGTGAGGGGATCTCCACGGAGGGAGGAGTACAGGTTGGAGGGCAGTGGTGGGGTGGCATTCTCTAGGGCCGTGGATATATCTGAGGTGCGACCATCAGGATGTGTGTGTGTGCGCGTGGTGGGGGTGGGTTAGCGTGCAGATCCTCCCCTTACAGCCCTGCTGTGTGCGGCATCCCAGCCAGACAGGTGCTGACCACTTGGATTTCGTGTGCGTGGTGCCTGTTCCGGTAGAAGAACGCTCAACGAAACGCGTTGTTCGGTGGTCTTTGGGCGATTGATGGTGGAAGTACGTGGGACCCGAATAGCGTGAAATCGTGAGCGTGCAGGGAGCCGCCTGGTGTCCCTGGCAGCTTAAGTTTGATGTCAGTGGTTTACTGCTCCGTAAACACCTACGGGGTGAGATTAGGGAAACGTAGTTCCTATGAGAAAAAGAGAGAGTGGGGACAGACTTTTCTCGCAGGGTCCTCACGTTCTCCAGCTGTACGGAGCGGTTGGGAGATTCCTGCAAGCTGAGGGATGCAAGTTGGGGGAGAGCACGTTGGCGTTTTCTGCGGGGATGGACGAGTCTTGTGTGCGGTCTTCAGGATGCGATGCGGAGACAGGTGAGAGCTACATGTGAGATTGTGAGTGGAGCTGGGATAGCCTCCACGTACAGCCCTACTGTGCGCATTGCCCTACCCAGACAGGGGCTCATCACTTGAACTTCACTTAACGAGGCTGTGCCTGCTTGGAGTAGTAGGTAACAGCAACATGACGTGTGGTGGCCTTTGGACCAGTAATGGGGCTGGGGCTGCAAGTGTCCATGAGCTGCCTGGCGTGAACTCCGGAGGGCTCTCGCACCCACCTTGATCTCAGGTTGCTCCAGGAACCTGAGCTGACTGCTTTATTCTTGACACTGAGCACCGACAGTGTAGAGAAGGGAATGTAATTCCTACAAGGAGCAGAGCGATGAGGAACACACTGTCTCTCTCTAGGTCCTCATCCTGCTGTGGGTCCACGTAGAACCGGTAAGAGACATCAGTTGCGGGAGGGATGCAAGTTGGACGGCCGTGGGTCCACATTTTCTGGCTCTAGGGATGAATCTTGGGTGCAGTCACGAGGATGTAGTGGGTAGAGGTTTGAAGGCTGTATGTGAGAGGAGGGACACCGGTCTGGTGCTCCACACGGAAGCCATGCTGCGTGCGGTGCCCTACCCAGTCGGGTGCTGATTACTTAGACTGCGTGTTACGTAGTGCTTGTCTGGGTAGAGTAAGGCTCACCAGAGCGTCGGCTGTGGTGGCCTCTGGACCGGTGATACGGGTGGAGCGGCGGGTGTACTTGAGCTGCCTTCCTTGAACTGTGGAGGGCCCTTGGAACCAGGTTGATCTCAGGTTTCTTCAAGTGGATTTCCGTGGTTTCCTGTTAACCAAGTGGCCGCTTACTGCTTAGCGAGGGCAAGATAATTTGCCCTGGAAGAAGAAAGATCTGGAACGAATCTCTCCTCTCTAGGTCGTCCTTCTTCTGCGGCCGTACGGAGAACTGGCAGGTGAGCCCGTGTTCAGGAGAGATGCAAGGTGGGGGGCGGTGAGTCAACATTTTCTAAGGACATGGATGAATCTTGGGCGCGTTCATCAGAATGCGGTGGGAATAGGGGTGAAACCCTCGCTAGAGTTGGGGAAGGGGGGACTAAGGAGGGCCTCCGCCTTGAGGCCATGCTGTGTGTAGTGCCCAATCCAGAGGGGCGCCGTTCGTTCATATCCGTACGACATGTGAACGGGGCCCTTCTGGTAGGGCGATGCTCAACAAAGCGTCATTCTTGGTGGCCTTGGAAGCAGTGGCGGGGTGTGCCTGCAGGAGCGTGAGCTTTCATCCATGAGAGTACGAGGGTTCTTGGTGCGCCTGGATGGCTCACACACTCATGAGATTTTTCAGTTGTCCACTCCTAACGGAGGGAAACGTCCAGGTTAGACAAGAGAGGAAAGAAATTGCGAACAGAAGAGGAGAGAAGAGGAACCAGCTTGTTCTCCCTGGGTTCTGATACTTCTCCAGGTACACGTGGAGCCGGTAAGGAGATGTGCGGCGGGGGAGGGGTGCTGTTGGAGGGCAGTAGGTTACCACTTGCGAAGGGTACGGGAACGTGTTGTGTGTGGGCATCAGGATGTAGTGGGTAGAGATTTGAAGGCTGTATGCGAGAGGAGGGACACCGGTCTGGTTCTCGGCATTGAAGCCATGCTGTGTGCGGTGCCCTACCCAGTCAGGTACTTTCTACGTAGTCCACGGGTATGTAGTGCTTGTCTGGGTAGCGTAAGGCTCCCGAGAGCGTCAGCCGTGGAGGCCTCTGGACCGGTGACGTTGGGTCGCCTGCAGCTGCAGGTGACGTTGGGTCGCCTGCCTTGATGTTATAATGACCCTGGGAGTCTTCTGTGTCTCTGGCGTCCCGAGGATGCTTTCAGTGGTCCTTTCTACACAGCGGGAGCACGTACAGGTTAGAGACTGGGAAGCTAATTTGTAGGCGTAGTCGAGAGAACTGCAGTACGCATTTTCTCTCTAGGTCCTCACGTTTTCCCTGGTCCTCTGAGCGTCGAGCAAGGATTTTGCCGCTGAGAGAGTGATAACGGATTTGGAGGGCAGTGGACTGAGAGTCTCTACGGGAATGGAAAAACCTTTGATGGCGCCATCAGGAGGTGGTGGCATGAGACAGGAAAGGTACTCGTGAGAGGAAGGAGTCTGGGCAGGTCCTAGACGTTCAAGCTGTGCTGTGTGCAGTGCCCTACCCAGACAGGTGCTGATCACTCAGACAGCGTGTAGACAGTGCCTGGCTGGGTAGAGTAGCGGTCAACACGAACGACGTCAGTGCTGGTCTCTTGGGCAGAGTTGAGGGTGGAGCCGTAGGGGTCCCTGAGGCGCCTGCCGTGAGGCTCCGAGGTCCTTGGTCGCAGTGGGTCTGTGGCATGCTAAGGATGACATGAGTGTCCGATTTTGAACAAGTGTGTGTGTGTGTGTGTGTGTGTGTGTGTGTGTGTGTGTGTGTGTGTGTGTGTGTGTACCGGTTGGGAAGGGAAAGACTATTCCTGTGGGAAGCAGAGAGATCTGAAACAAGGTTTTGCTCTCTGGGTCCTGACCCTTCTGAGTTTGTACATAGAACAGGCGAGGACTTCTTAGTGAGGGAGGGATGCAAGTTTGAGGGAAGTGGGTGAACATTTTGTAGGTCTGTGGAAAGCCCAGGATGTGCACTCGTCAGGACGTGGTGGGAAGAAAGATAGAGCTATGCTGTAGAGTGGGAAGGCGGCTAAGCGTGTCCCAGACTTCACGGCCATGCTGTGTGCGGTGCCCAACCCGGAGAGGGACTGTTCGCTTGGACTTCGGGTGAACAGGGCTTCTCTGGGTAGGGCAAGGCTCACGAGAACATCAGTCGTGGTGGTCTCCGGACCACTGATGTGGGTAGGGCCGCGGGTGTCCTTGAGTTGCCTGCCTTGATATCATAATGACCCCGGGAGTGATCTGTGTCTCTGGCGTCCTGAGGATGGTTACAGTGGTCCCTCGCTGACCGTGTGGCCACCTACGGGTTTGAGAATGGAAGGTAATTTCCAGGCGGAGGAAAGAAAACTACCGTATGCTTTCTGTCTCTGAGTGCTCGTACACCTCGAGGTACACGTATCTGCAGGTGAGGGGATCTCCACGGAGGGAGGAGTACAGGTTGGAGGGCAGTGGTGGGGTGGCATTCTCTAGGGCCGTGGATATATCTGAGGTGCGACCATCAGGATGTGTGTGTGTGCGCGTGGTGGGGGTGGGTTAGCGTGCAGATCCTCCCCTTACAGCCCTGCTGTGTGCGGCGTCCCAGCCAGACAGGTGCTGACCACTTGGATTTCGTGTGCGTGGTGCCTGTCCAGGTAGAAGAACGCTCAACGAAACGCGTTGTTCGGTGGTCTTTGGGCGATTGATGGTGGAAGTACGTGGGACCCGAATAGCGTGAAATCGTGAGCGTGCAGGGAGCCGCCTGGTGTCCCTGGCAGCTTAAGTTTGATGTCAGTGGTTTACTGCTCCGTAAACACCTACGGGGTGAGATAAGGGAAACGTAGTTCCTATGAGAAAAAGAGAGAGTGGGGACAGACTTTTCTCGCAGGGTCCTCACGTTCTCCAGCTGTACGGAGCGGTTGGGAGATTCCTGCAAGCTGAGGGATGCAAGTTGGGGGAGAGCACGTTGGCGTTTTCTGCGGGGATGGACGAGTCTTGTGTGCGGTCTTCAGGATGCGATGCGGAGACAGGTGAGAGCTACATGTGAGATTGTGAGTGGAGCTGGGATAGCCTCCACGTACAGCCCTACTGTGCGCATTGCCCTACCCAGACAGGGGCTCATCACTTGAACTTCACTTAACGAGGCTGTGCCTGCTTGGAGTAGTAGGTAACAGCAACATGACGTGTGGTGGCCTTTGGACCAGTAATGGGGCTGGGGCTGCAAGTGTCCATGAGCTGCCTGGCGTGAACTCCGGAGGGCTCTCGCACCCACCTTGATCTCAGGTTGCTCCAGGAACCTGAGCTGACTGCTTTATTCTTGACACTGAGCACCGACAGTGTAGAGAAGGGAATGTAATTCCTACAAGGAGCAGAGCGATGAGGAACACACTGTCTCTCTCTAGGTCCTCATCCTGCTGTGGGTCCACGTAGAACCGGTAAGAGACATCAGTTGCGGGAGGGATGCAAGTTGGACGGCCGTGGGTCCACATTTTCTGGCTCTAGGGATGAATCTTGGGTGCAGTCACGAGGATGTAGTGGGTAGAGGTTTGAAGGCTGTATGTGAGAGGAGGGACACCGGTCTGGTGCTCCACACGGAAGCCATGCTGCGTGCGGTGCCCTACCCAGTCGGGTGCTGATTACTCAGACTGCGTGTTACGTAGTGCTTGTCTGGGTAGAGTAAGGCTCACCAGAGCGTCGGCTGTGGTGGCCTCTGGACCGGTGATACGGGTGGAGCGGCGGGTGTCCTTGAGCTGCCTTCCTTGAACTGTGGAGGGCCCTCGGAACCAGGTTGATCTCAGGTTTCTTCAAGTGGATTTCCGTGGTTTCCTGTTAACCAAGTGGCCGCTTACTGCTTAGCGAGGGCAAGATAATTTGCCCTGGAAGAAGAAAGATCTGGAACGAATCTCTCCTCTCTAGGTCGTCCTTCTTCTGCGGCCGTACGGAGAACTGGCAGGTGAGCCCGTGTTCAGGAGAGATGCAAGGTGGGGGGCGGTGAGTCAACATTTTCTAAGGACATGGATGAATCTTGGGCGCGTTCATCAGAATGCGGTGGGAATAGGGGTGAAACCCTCGCTAGAGTTGGGGAAGGGGGGACTAAGGAGGGCCTCCGCCTTGAGGCCATGCTGTGTGTAGTGCCCAATCCAGAGGGGCGCCGTTCGTTCATATCCGTACGACATGTGAACGGGGCCCTTCTGGTAGGGCGATGCTCAACAAAGCGTCATTCTTGGTGGCCTTGGAAGCAGTGGCGGGGTGTGCCTGCAGGAGCGTGAGCTTTCATCCATGAGAGTACGAGGGTTCTTGGTGCGCCTGGATGGCTCACACACTCATGAGATTTTTCAGTTGTCCACTCCTAACGGAGGGAAACGTCCAGGTTAGACAAGAGAGGAAAGAAATTGCGAACAGAAGAGGAGAGAAGAGGAACCAGCTTGTTCTCCCTGGGTTCTGATACTTCTCCAGGTACACGTGGAGCCGGTAAGGAGATGTGCGGCGGGGGAGGGGTGCTGTTGGAGGGCAGTAGGTTACCACTTGCGAAGGGTACGGGAACGTGTTGTGTGTGGGCATCAGGATGTAGTGGGTAGAGATTTGAAGGCTGTATGCGAGAGGAGGGACACCGGTCTGGTTCTCGGCATTGAAGCCATGCTGTGTGCGGTGCCCTACCCAGTCAGGTACTTTCTACGTAGTCCACGGGTATGTAGTGCTTGTCTGGGTAGCGTAAGGCTCCCGAGAGCGTCAGCCGTGGAGGCCTCTGGACCGGTGACGTTGGGTCGCCTGCAGCTGCAGGTGACGTTGGGTCGCCTGCCTTGATGTTATAATGACCCTGGGAGTCTTCTGTGTCTCTGGCGTCCCGAGGATGCTTTCAGTGGTCCTTTCTACACAGCGGGAGCACGTACAGGTTAGAGACTGGGAAGCTAATTTGTAGGCGTAGTCGAGAGAACTGCAGTACGCATTTTCTCTCTAGGTCCTCACGTTTTCCCTGGTCCTCTGAGCGTCGAGCAAGGATTTTGCCGCTGAGAGAGTGATAACGGATTTGGAGGGCAGTGGACTGAGAGTCTCTACGGGAATGGAAAAACCTTTGATGGCGCCATCAGGAGGTGGTGGCATGAGACAGGAAAGGTACTCGTGAGAGTAAGGAGTCTGGGCAGGTCCTAGACATTCAACCTGTGCTGTGTGCAGTGCCCTACCCAGACAGGTGCTGATCACTCAGACAGCGTGTAGACAGTGCCTGGCTGGGTAGAGTAGCGGTCAACACGAACGACGTCAGTGCTGGTCTCTTGGGCAGAGTTGAGGGTGGAGCCGTAGGGGTCCCTGAGGCGCCTGCCGTGAGGCTCCGAGGTCCTTGGTCGCAGTGGGTCTGTGGCATGCTAAGGATGACATGAGTGTCCGATTTTGAACAAGTGTGTGTGTGTGTGTGTGTGTGTGTGTGTGTGTGTGTGTGTGTGTGTGTACCGGTTGGGAAGGGAAAGACTATTCCTGTGGGAAGCAGAGAGATCTGAAACAAGGTTTTGCTCTCTGGGTCCTGACCCTTCTGAGTTTGTACATAGAACAGGCGAGGACTTCCTAGTGAGGGAGGGATGCAAGTTTGAGGGAAGTGGGTGAACATTTTGTAGGTCTGTGGAAAGCCCAGGATGTGCAGTCGTCAGGACGTGGTGGGAAGAAAGATAGAGCTATGCTGTAGAGTGGGAAGGCGGCTAAGCGTGTCCCAGACTTCATGGCCATGCTGTGTGCGGTGCCCAACCCGGAGAGGGACTGTTCGCTTGGACTTCGGGTGAACAGGGCTTCTCTGGGTAGGGCAAGGCTCACGAGAACATCAGTCGTGGTGGTCTCCGGACCACTGATGTGGGTAGGGCCGCGGGTGTCCTTGAGTTGCCTGCCTTGATATCATAATGACCCCGGGAGTGATCTGTGTCTCTGGCGTCCTGAGGATGGTTACAGTGGTCCCTCGCTGACCGTGTGGCCACCTACGGGTTTGAGAATGGAAGGTAATTTCCAGGCGGAGGAAAGAAAACTACCGTATGCTTTCTGTCTCTGAGTGCTCGTACACCTCGAGGTACACGTATCTGCAGGTGAGGGGATCTCCACGGAGGGAGGAGTACAGGTTGGAGGGCAGTGGTGGGGTGGCATTCTCTAGGGCCGTGGATATATCTGAGGTGCGACCATCAGGATGTGTGTGTGTGCGCGTGGTGGGGGTGGGTTAGCGTGCAGATCCTCCCCTTACAGCCCTGCTGTGTGCGGTGTCCCAGCCAGACAGGTGCTGACCACTTGGATTTCGTGTGCGTGGTGCCTGTCCAGGTAGAAGAACGCTCAACGAAACGCGTTGTTCGGTGGTCTTTGGGCGATTGATGGTGGAAGTACGTGGGACCCGAATAGCGTGAAATCGTGAGCGTGCAGGGAGCCGCCTGGTGTCCCTGGCAGCTTAAGTTTGATGTCAGTGGTTTACTGCTCCGTAAACACCTACGGGGTGAGATAAGGGAAACGTAGTTCCTATGAGAAAAAGAGAGAGTGGGGACAGACTTTTCTCGCAGGGTCCTCACGTTCTCCAGCTGTACGGAGCGGTTGGGAGATTCCTGCAAGCTGAGGGATGCAAGTTGGGGGAGAGCACGTTGGCGTTTTCTGCGGGGATGGACGAGTCTTGTGTGCGGTCTTCAGGATGCGATGCGGAGACAGGTGAGAGCTACATGTGAGATTGTGAGTGGAGCTGGGATAGCCTCCACGTACAGCCCTACTGTGCGCATTGCCCTACCCGGACAGGGGCTCATCACTTGAACTTCACTTAACGAGGCTGTGCCTGCTTGGAGTAGTAGGTAACAGCAACATGACGTGTGGTGGCCTTTGGACCAGTAATGGGGCTGGGGCTGCAAGTGTCCATGAGCTGCCTGGCGTGAACTCCGGAGGGCTCTCGCACCCACCTTGATCTCAGGTTGCTCCAGGAACCTGAGCTGACTGCTTTATTCTTGACACTGAGCACCGACAGTGTAGAGAAGGGAATGTAATTCCTACAAGGAGCAGAGCGATGAGGAACACACTGTCTCTCTCTAGGTCCTCATCCTGCTGTGGGTCCACGTAGAACCGGTAAGAGACATCAGTTGCGGGAGGGATGCAAGTTGGACGGCCGTGGGTCCACATTTTCTGGCTCTAGGGATGAATCTTGGGTGCAGTCACGAGGATGTAGTGGGTAGAGGTTTGAAGGCTGTATGTGAGAGGAGGGACACCGGTCTGGTGCTCCACACGGAAGCCATGCTGCGTGCGGTGCCCTACCCAGTCGGGTGCTGATTACTTAGACTGCGTGTTACGTAGTGCTTGTCTGGGTAGAGTAAGGCTCACCAGAGCGTCGGCTGTGGTGGCCTCTGGACCGGTGATACGGGTGGAGCGGCGGGTGTCCTTGAGCTGCCTTCCTTGAACTGTGGAGGGCCCTCGGAACCAGGTTGATCTCAGGTTTCTTCAAGTGGATTTCCGTGGTTTCCTGTTAACCAAGTGGCCGCTTACTGCTTAGCGAGGGCAAGATAATTTGCCCTGGAAGAAGAAAGATCTGGAACGAATCTCTCCTCTCTAGGTCGTCCTTCTTCTGCGGCCGTACGGAGAACTGGCAGGTGAGCCCGTGTTCAGGAGAGATGCAAGGTGGGGGGCGGTGAGTCAACATTTTCTAAGGACATGGATGAATCTTGGGCGCGTTCATCAGAATGCGGTGGGAATAGGGGTGAAACCCTCGCTAGAGTTGGGGAAGGGGGGACTAAGGAGGGCCTCCGCCTTGAGGCCATGCTGTGTGTAGTGCCCAATCCAGAGGGGCGCCGTTCGTTCATATCCGTACGACATGTGAACGGGGCCCTTCTGGTAGGGCGATGCTCAACAAAGCGTCATTCTTGGTGGCCTTGGAAGCAGTGGCGGGGTGTGCCTGCAGGAGCGTGAGCTTTCATCCATGAGAGTACGAGGGTTCTTGGTGCGCCTGGATGGCTCACACACTCATGAGATTTTTCAGTTGTCCACTCCTAACGGAGGGAAACGTCCAGGTTAGACAAGAGAGGAAAGAAATTGCGAACAGAAGAGGAGAGAAGAGGAACCAGCTTGTTCTCCCTGGGTTCTGATACTTCTCCAGGTACACGTGGAGCCGGTAAGGAGATGTGCGGCGGGGGAGGGGTGCTGTTGGAGGGCAGTAGGTTACCACTTGCGAAGGGTACGGGAACGTGTTGTGTGTGGGCATCAGGATGTAGTGGGTAGAGATTTGAAGGCTGTATGCGAGAGGAGGGACACCGGTCTGGTTCTCGGCATTGAAGCCATGCTGTGTGCGGTGCCCTACCCAGTCAGGTACTTTCTACGTAGTCCACGGGTATGTAGTGCTTGTCTGGGTAGCGTAAGGCTCCCGAGAGCGTCAGCCGTGGAGGCCTCTGGACCGGTGACGTTGGGTCGCCTGCAGCTGCAGGTGACGTTGGGTCGCCTGCCTTGATGTTATAATGACCCTGGGAGTCTTCTGTGTCTCTGGCGTCCCGAGGATGCTTTCAGTGGTCCTTTCTACACAGCGGGAGCACGTACAGGTTAGAGACTGGGAAGCTAATTTGTAGGCGTAGTCGAGAGAACTGCAGTACGCATTTTCTCTCTAGGTCCTCACGTTTTCCCTGGTCCTCTGAGCGTCGAGCAAGGATTTTGCCGCTGAGAGAGTGATAACGGATTTGGAGGGCAGTGGACTGAGAGTCTCTACGGGAATGGAAAAACCTTTGATGGCGCCATCAGGAGGTGGTGGCATGAGACAGGAAAGGTACTCGTGAGAGTAAGGAGTCTGGGCAGGTCCTAGACATTCAACCTGTGCTGTGTGCAGTGCCCTACCCAGACAGGTGCTGATCACTCAGACAGCGTGTAGACAGTGCCTGGCTGGGTAGAGTAGCGGTCAACACGAACGACGTCAGTGCTGGTCTCTTGGGCAGAGTTGAGGGTGGAGCCGTAGGGGTCCCTGAGGCGCCTGCCGTGAGGCTCCGAGGTCCTTGGTCGCAGTGGGTCTGTGGCATGCTAAGGATGACATGAGTGTCCGATTTTGAACAAGTGTGTGTGTGTGTGTGTGTGTGTGTGTGTGTGTGTGTGTGTGTGTGTACCGGTTGGGAAGGGAAAGACTATTCCTGTGGGAAGCAGAGAGATCTGAAACAAGGTTTTGCTCTCTGGGTCCTGACCCTTCTGAGTTTGTACATAGAACAGGCGAGGACTTCCTAGTGAGGGAGGGATGCAAGTTTGAGGGAAGTGGGTGAACATTTTGTAGGTCTGTGGAAAGCCCAGGATGTGCAGTCGTCAGGACGTGGTGGGAAGAAAGATAGAGCTATGCTGTAGAGTGGGAAGGCGGCTAAGCGTGTCCCAGACTTCATGGCCATGCTGTGTGCGGTGCCCAACCCGGAGAGGGACTGTTCGCTTGGACTTCGGGTGAACAGGGCTTCTCTGGGTAGGGCAAGGCTCACGAGAACATCAGTCGTGGTGGTCTCCGGACCACTGATGTGGGTAGGGCCGCGGGTGTCCTTGAGTTGCCTGCCTTGATATCATAATGACCCCGGGAGTGATCTGTGTCTCTGGCGTCCTGAGGATGGTTACAGTGGTCCCTCGCTGACCGTGTGGCCACCTACGGGTTTGAGAATGGAAGGTAATTTCCAGGCGGAGGAAAGAAAACTACCGTATGCTTTCTGTCTCTGAGTGCTCGTACACCTCGAGGTACACGTATCTGCAGGTGAGGGGATCTCCACGGAGGGAGGAGTACAGGTTGGAGGGCAGTGGTGGGGTGGCATTCTCTAGGGCCGTGGATATATCTGAGGTGCGACCATCAGGATGTGTGTGTGTGCGCGTGGTGGGGGTGGGTTAGCGTGCAGATCCTCCCCTTACAGCCCTGCTGTGTGCGGTGTCCCAGCCAGACAGGTGCTGACCACTTGGATTTCGTGTGCGTGGTGCCTGTCCAGGTAGAAGAACGCTCAACGAAACGCGTTGTTCGGTGGTCTTTGGGCGATTGATGGTGGAAGTACGTGGGACCCGAATAGCGTGAAATCGTGAGCGTGCAGGGAGCCGCCTGGTGTCCCTGGCAGCTTAAGTTTGATGTCAGTGGTTTACTGCTCCGTAAACACCTACGGGGTGAGATAAGGGAAACGTAGTTCCTATGAGAAAAAGAGAGAGTGGGGACAGACTTTTCTCGCAGGGTCCTCACGTTCTCCAGCTGTACGGAGCGGTTGGGAGATTCCTGCAAGCTGAGGGATGCAAGTTGGGGGAGAGCACGTTGGCGTTTTCTGCGGGGATGGACGAGTCTTGTGTGCGGTCTTCAGGATGCGATGCGGAGACAGGTGAGAGCTACATGTGAGATTGTGAGTGGAGCTGGGATAGCCTCCACGTACAGCCCTACTGTGCGCATTGCCCTACCCGGACAGGGGCTCATCACTTGAACTTCACTTAACGAGGCTGTGCCTGCTTGGAGTAGTAGGTAACAGCAACATGACGTGTGGTGGCCTTTGGACCAGTAATGGGGCTGGGGCTGCAAGTGTCCATGAGCTGCCTGGCGTGAACTCCGGAGGGCTCTCGCACCCACCTTGATCTCAGGTTGCTCCAGGAACCTGAGCTGACTGCTTTATTCTTGACACTGAGCACCGACAGTGTAGAGAAGGGAATGTAATTCCTACAAGGAGCAGAGCGATGAGGAACACACTGTCTCTCTCTAGGTCCTCATCCTGCTGTGGGTCCACGTAGAACCGGTAAGAGACATCAGTTGCGGGAGGGATGCAAGTTGGACGGCCGTGGGTCCACATTTTCTGGCTCTAGGGATGAATCTTGGGTGCAGTCACGAGGATGTAGTGGGTAGAGGTTTGAAGGCTGTATGTGAGAGGAGGGACACCGGTCTGGTGCTCCACACGGAAGCCATGCTGCGTGCGGTGCCCTACCCAGTCGGGTGCTGATTACTTAGACTGCGTGTTACGTAGTGCTTGTCTGGGTAGAGTAAGGCTCACCAGAGCGTCGGCTGTGGTGGCCTCTGGACCGGTGATACGGGTGGAGCGGCGGGTGTCCTTGAGCTGCCTTCCTTGAACTGTGGAGGGCCCTCGGAACCAGGTTGATCTCAGGTTTCTTCAAGTGGATTTCCGTGGTTTCCTGTTAACCAAGTGGCCGCTTACTGCTTAGCGAGGGCAAGATAATTTGCCCTGGAAGAAGAAAGATCTGGAACGAATCTCTCCTCTCTAGGTCGTCCTTCTTCTGCGGCCGTACGGAGAACTGGCAGGTGAGCCCGTGTTCAGGAGAGATGCAAGGTGGGGGGCGGTGAGTCAACATTTTCTAAGGACATGGATGAATCTTGGGCGCGTTCATCAGAATGCGGTGGGAATAGGGGTGAAACCCTCGCTAGAGTTGGGGAAGGGGGGACTAAGGAGGGCCTCCGCCTTGAGGCCATGCTGTGTGTAGTGCCCAATCCAGAGGGGCGCCGTTCGTTCATATCCGTACGACATGTGAACGGGGCCCTTCTGGTAGGGCGATGCTCAACAAAGCGTCATTCTTGGTGGCCTTGGAAGCAGTGGCGGGGTGTGCCTGCAGGAGCGTGAGCTTTCATCCATGAGAGTACGAGGGTTCTTGGTGCGCCTGGATGGCTCACACACTCATGAGATTTTTCAGTTGTCCACTCCTAACGGAGGGAAACGTCCAGGTTAGACAAGAGAGGAAAGAAATTGCGAACAGAAGAGGAGAGAAGAGGAACCAGCTTGTTCTCCCTGGGTTCTGATACTTCTCCAGGTACACGTGGAGCCGGTAAGGAGATGTGCGGCGGGGGAGGGGTGCTGTTGGAGGGCAGTAGGTTACCACTTGCGAAGGGTACGGGAACGTGTTGTGTGTGGGCATCAGGATGTAGTGGGTAGAGATTTGAAGGCTGTATGCGAGAGGAGGGACACCGGTCTGGTTCTCGGCATTGAAGCCATGCTGTGTGCGGTGCCCTACCCAGTCAGGTACTTTCTACGTAGTCCACGGGTATGTAGTGCTTGTCTGGGTAGCGTAAGGCTCCCGAGAGCGTCAGCCGTGGAGGCCTCTGGACCGGTGACGTTGGGTCGCCTGCAGCTGCAGGTGACGTTGGGTCGCCTGCCTTGATGTTATAATGACCCTGGGAGTCTTCTGTGTCTCTGGCGTCCCGAGGATGCTTTCAGTGGTCCTTTCTACACAGCGGGAGCACGTACAGGTTAGAGACTGGGAAGCTAATTTGTAGGCGTAGTCGAGAGAACTGCAGTACGCATTTTCTCTCTAGGTCCTCACGTTTTCCCTGGTCCTCTGAGCGTCGAGCAAGGATTTTGCCGCTGAGAGAGTGATAACGGATTTGGAGGGCAGTGGACTGAGAGTCTCTACGGGAATGGAAAAACCTTTGATGGCGCCATCAGGAGGTGGTGGCATGAGACAGGAAAGGTACTCGTGAGAGTAAGGAGTCTGGGCAGGTCCTAGACATTCAACCTGTGCTGTGTGCAGTGCCCTACCCAGACAGGTGCTGATCACTCAGACAGCGTGTAGACAGTGCCTGGCTGGGTAGAGTAGCGGTCAACACGAACGACGTCAGTGCTGGTCTCTTGGGCAGAGTTGAGGGTGGAGCCGTAGGGGTCCCTGAGGCGCCTGCCGTGAGGCTCCGAGGTCCTTGGTCGCAGTGGGTCTGTGGCATGCTAAGGATGACATGAGTGTCCGATTTTGAACAAGTGTGTGTGTGTGTGTGTGTGTGTGTGTGTGTGTGTGTGTGTGTACCGGTTGGGAAGGGAAAGACTATTCCTGTGGGAAGCAGAGAGATCTGAAACAAGGTTTTGCTCTCTGGGTCCTGACCCTTCTGAGTTTGTACATAGAACAGGCGAGGACTTCCTAGTGAGGGAGGGATGCAAGTTTGAGGGAAGTGGGTGAACATTTTGTAGGCCTGTGGAAAGCCCAGGATGTGCAGTCGTCAGGACGTGGTGGGAAGAAAGATAGAGCTATGCTGTAGAGTGGGAAGGCGGCTAAGCGTGTCCCAGACTTCATGGCCATGCTGTGTGCGGTGCCCAACCCGGAGAGGGACTGTTCGCTTGGACTTCGGGTGAACAGGGCTTCTCTGGGTAGGGCAAGGCTCACGAGAACATCAGTCGTGGTGGTCTCCGGACCACTGATGTGGGTAGGGCCGCGGGTGTCCTTGAGTTGCCTGCCTTGATATCATAATGACCCCGGGAGTGATCTGTGTCTCTGGCGTCCTGAGGATGGTTACAGTGGTCCCTCGCTGACCGTGTGGCCACCTACGGGTTTGAGAATGGAAGGTAATTTCCAGGCGGAGGAAAGAAAACTACCGTATGCTTTCTGTCTCTGAGTGCTCGTACACCTCGAGGTACACGTATCTGCAGGTGAGGGGATCTCCACGGAGGGAGGAGTACAGGTTGGAGGGCAGTGGTGGGGTGGCATTCTCTAGGGCCGTGGCTATATCTGAGGTGCGACCATCAGGATGTGTGTGTGTGCGCGTGGTGGGGGTGGGTTAGCGTGCAGATCCTCCCCTTACAGCCCTGCTGTGTGCGGCGTCCCAGCCAGACAGGTGCTGACCACTTGGATTTCGTGTGCGTGGTGCCTGTCCAGGTAGAAGAACGCTCAACGAAACGCGTTGTTCGGTGGTCTTTGGGCGATTGATGGTGGAAGTACGTGGGACCCGAATAGCGTGAAATCGTGAGCGTGCAGGGAGCCGCCTGGTGTCCCTGGCAGCTTAAGTTTGATGTCAGTGGTTTACTGCTCCGTAAACACCTACGGGGTGAGATAAGGGAAACGTAGTTCCTATGAGAAAAAGAGAGAGTGGGGACAGACTTTTCTCGCAGGGTCCTCACGTTCTCCAGCTGTACGGAGCGGTTGGGAGATTCCTGCAAGCTGAGGGATGCAAGTTGGGGGAGAGCACGTTGGCGTTTTCTGCGGGGATGGACGAGTCTTGTGTGCGGTCTTCAGGATGCGATGCGGAGACAGGTGAGAGCTACATGTGAGATTGTGAGTGGAGCTGGGATAGCCTCCACGTACAGCCCTACTGTGCGCATTGCCCTACCCAGACAGGGGCTCATCACTTGAACTTCACTTAACAAGGCTGTGCCTGCTTGGAGTAGTAGGTAACAGCAACATGACGTGTGGTGGCCTTTGGACCAGTAATGGGGCTGGGGCTGCAAGTGTCCATGAGCTGCCTGGCGTGAACTCCGGAGGGCTCTCGCACCCACCTTGATCTCAGGTTGCTCCAGGAACCTGAGCTGACTGCTTTATTCTTGACACTGAGCACCGACAGTGTAGAGAAGGGAATGTAATTCCTACAAGGAGCAGAGCGATGAGGAACACACTGTCTCTCTCTAGGTCCTCATCCTGCTGTGGGTCCACGTAGAACCGGTAAGAGACATCAGTTGCGGGAGGGATGCAAGTTGGACGGCCGTGGGTCCACATTTTCTGGCTCTAGGGATGAATCTTGGGTGCAGTCACGAGGATGTAGTGGGTAGAGGTTTGAAGGCTGTATGTGAGAGGAGGGACACCGGTCTGGTGCTCCACACGGAAGCCATGCTGCGTGCGGTGCCCTACCCAGTCGGGTGCTGATTACTTAGACTGCGTGTTACGTAGTGCTTGTCTGGGTAGAGTAAGGCTCACCAGAGCGTCGGCTGTGGTGGCCTCTGGACCGGTGATACGGGTGGAGCGGCGGGTGTCCTTGAGCTGCCTTCCTTGAACTGTGGAGGGCCCTCGGAACCAGGTTGATCTCAGGTTTCTTCAAGTGGATTTCCGTGGTTTCCTGTTAACCAAGTGGCCGCTTACTGCTTAGCGAGGGCAAGATAATTTGCCCTGGAAGAAGAAAGATCTGGAACGAATCTCTCCTCTCTAGGTCGTCCTTCTTCTGCGGCCGTACGGAGAACTGGCAGGTGAGCCCGTGTTCAGGAGAGATGCAAGGTGGGGGGCGGTGAGTCAACATTTTCTAAGGACATGGATGAATCTTGGGCGCGTTCATCAGAATGCGGTGGGAATAGGGGTGAAACCCTCGCTAGAGTTGGGGAAGGGGGGACTAAGGAGGGCCTCCGCCTTGAGGCCATGCTGTGTGTAGTGCCCAATCCAGAGGGGCGCCGTTCGTTCATATCCGTACGACATGTGAACGGGGCCCTTCTGGTAGGGCGATGCTCAACAAAGCGTCATTCTTGGTGGCCTTGGAAGCAGTGGCGGGGTGTGCCTGCAGGAGCGTGAGCTTTCATCCATGAGAGTACGAGGGTTCTTGGTGCGCCTGGATGGCTCACACACTCATGAGATTTTTCAGTTGTCCACTCCTAACGGAGGGAAACGTCCAGGTTAGACAAGAGAGGAAAGAAATTGCGAACAGAAGAGGAGAGAAGAGGAACCAGCTTGTTCTCCCTGGGTTCTGATACTTCTCCAGGTACACGTGGAGCCGGTAAGGAGATGTGCGGCGGGGGAGGGGTGCTGTTGGAGGGCAGTAGGTTACCACTTGCGAAGGGTACGGGAACGTGTTGTGTGTGGGCATCAGGATGTAGTGGGTAGAGATTTGAAGGCTGTATGCGAGAGGAGGGACACCGGTCTGGTTCTCGGCATTGAAGCCATGCTGTGTGCGGTGCCCTACCCAGTCAGGTACTTTCTACGTAGTCCACGGGTATGTAGTGCTTGTCTGGGTAGCGTAAGGCTCCCGAGAGCGTCAGCCGTGGAGGCCTCTGGACCGGTGACGTTGGGTCGCCTGCAGCTGCAGGTGACGTTGGGTCGCCTGCCTTGATGTTATAATGACCCTGGGAGTCTTCTGTGTCTCTGGCGTCCCGAGGATGCTTTCAGTGGTCCTTTCTACACAGCGGGAGCACGTACAGGTTAGAGACTGGGAAGCTAATTTGTAGGCGTAGTCGAGAGAACTGCAGTACGCATTTTCTCTCTAGGTCCTCACGTTTTCCCTGGTCCTCTGAGCGTCGAGCAAGGATTTTGCCGCTGAGAGAGTGATAACGGATTTGGAGGGCAGTGGACTGAGAGTCTCTACGGGAATGGAAAAACCTTTGATGGCGCCATCAGGAGGTGGTGGCATGAGACAGGAAAGGTACTCGTGAGAGTAAGGAGTCTGGGCAGGTCCTAGACGTTCAAGCTGTGCTGTGTGCAGTGCCCTACCCAGACAGGTGCTGATCACTCAGACAGCGTGTAGACAGTGCCTGGCTGGGTAGAGTAGCGGTCAACACGAACGACGTCAGTGCTGGTCTCTTGGGCAGAGTTGAGGGTGGAGCCGTAGGGGTCCCTGAGGCGCCTGCCGTGAGGCTCCGAGGTCCTTGGTCGCAGTGGGTCTGTGGCATGCTAAGGATGACATGAGTGTCCGATTTTGAACAAGTGTGTGTGTGTGTGTGTGTGTGTGTGTGTGTGTGTGTGTGTACCGGTTGGGAAGGGAAAGACTATTCCTGTGGGAAGCAGAGAGATCTGAAACAAGGTTTTGCTCTCTGGGTCGTGACCCTTCTGAGTTTGTACATAGAACAGGCGAGGACTTCCTAGTGAGGGAGGGATGCAAGTTTGAGGGAAGTGGGTGAACATTTTGTAGGTCTCTGGAAAGCCCAGGATGTGCAGTCGTCAGGACGTGGTGGGAAGAAAGATAGAGCTATGCTGTAGAGTGGGAAGGCGGCTAAGCGTGTCCCAGACTTCATGGCCATGCTGTGTGCGGTGCCCAACCCGGAGAGGGACTGTTCGCTTGGACTTCGGGTGAACAGGGCTTCTCTGGGTAGGGCAAGGCTCACGAGAACATCAGTCGTGGTGGTCTCCGGACCACTGATGTGGGTAGGGCCGCGGGTGTCCTTGAGTTGCCTGCCTTGATATCATAATGACCCCGGGAGTGATCTGTGTCTCTGGCGTCCTGAGGATGGTTACAGTGGTCCCTCGCTGACCGTGTGGCCACCTACGGGTTTGAGAATGGAAGGTAATTTCCAGGCGGAGGAAAGAAAACTACCGTATGCTTTCTGTCTCTGAGTGCTCGTACACCTCGAGGTACACGTATCTGCAGGTGAGGGGATCTCCACGGAGGGAGGAGTACAGGTTGGAGGGCAGTGGTGGGGTGGCATTCTCTAGGGCCGTGGCTATATCTGGGGTGCGACCATCAGGATGTGTGTGTGTGCGCGTGGTGGGGGTGGGTTAGCGTGCAGATCCTCCCCTTACAGCCCTGCTGTGTGCGGCGTCCCAGCCAGACAGGTGCTGACCACTTGGATTTCGTGTGCGTGGTGCCTGTCCAGGTAGAAGAACGCTCAACGAAACGCGTTGTTCGGTGGTCTTTGGGCGATTGATGGTGGAAGTACGTGGGACCCGAATAGCGTGAAATCGTGAGCGTGCAGGGAGCCGCCTGGTGTCCCTGGCAGCTTAAGTTTGATGTCAGTGGTTTACTGCTCCGTAAACACCTACGGGGTGAGATAAGGGAAACGTAGTTCCTATGAGAAAAAGAGAGAGTGGGGACAGACTTTTCTCGCAGGGTCCTCACGTTCTCCAGCTGTACGGAGCGGTTGGGAGATTCCTGCAAGCTGAGGGATGCAAGTTGGGGGAGAGCACGTTGGCGTTTTCTGCGGGGATGGACGAGTCTTGTGTGCGGTCTTCAGGATGCGATGCGGAGACAGGTGAGAGCTACATGTGAGATTGTGAGTGGAGCTGGGATAGCCTCCACGTACAGCCCTACTGTGCGCATTGCCCTACCCAGACAGGGGCTCATCACTTGAACTTCACTTAACAAGGCTGTGCCTGCTTGGAGTAGTAGGTAACAGCAACATGACGTGTGGTGGCCTTTGGACCAGTAATGGGGCTGGGGCTGCAAGTGTCCATGAGCTGCCTGGCGTGAACTCCGGAGGGCTCTCGCACCCACCTTGATCTCAGGTTGCTCCAGGAACCTGAGCTGACTGCTTTATTCTTGACACTGAGCACCGACAGTGTAGAGAAGGGAATGTAATTCCTACAAGGAGCAGAGCGATGAGGAACACACTGTCTCTCTCTAGGTCCTCATCCTGCTGTGGGTCCACGTAGAACCGGTAAGAGACATCAGTTGCGGGAGGGATGCAAGTTGGACGGCCGTGGGTCCACATTTTCTGGCTCTAGGGATGAATCTTGGGTGCAGTCACGAGGATGTAGTGGGTAGAGGTTTGAAGGCTGTATGTGAGAGGAGGGACACCGGTCTGGTGCTCCACACGGAAGCCATGCTGCGTGCGGTGCCCTACCCAGTCGGGTGCTGATTACTTAGACTGCGTGTTACGTAGTGCTTGTCTGGGTAGAGTAAGGCTCACCAGAGCGTCGGCTGTGGTGGCCTCTGGACCGGTGATACGGGTGGAGCGGCGGGTGTCCTTGAGCTGCCTTCCTTGAACTGTGGAGGGCCCTCGGAACCAGGTTGATCTCAGGTTTCTTCAAGTGGATTTCCGTGGTTTCCTGTTAACCAAGTGGCCGCTTACTGCTTAGCGAGGGCAAGATAATTTGCCCTGGAAGAAGAAAGATCTGGAACGAATCTCTCCTCTCTAGGTCGTCCTTCTTCTGCGGCCGTACGGAGAACTGGCAGGTGAGCCCGTGTTCAGGAGAGATGCAAGGTGGGGGGCGGTGAGTCAACATTTTCTAAGGACATGGATGAATCTTGGGCGCGTTCATCAGAATGCGGTGGGAATAGGGGTGAAACCCTCGCTAGAGTTGGGGAAGGGGGGACTAAGGAGGGCCTCCGCCTTGAGGCCATGCTGTGTGTAGTGCCCAATCCAGAGGGGCGCCGTTCGTTCATATCCGTACGACATGTGAACGGGGCCCTTCTGGTAGGGCGATGCTCAACAAAGCGTCATTCTTGGTGGCCTTGGAAGCAGTGGCGGGGTGTGCCTGCAGGAGCGTGAGCTTTCATCCATGAGAGTACGAGGGTTCTTGGTGCGCCTGGATGGCTCACACACTCATGAGATTTTTCAGTTGTCCACTCCTAACGGAGGGAAACGTCCAGGTTAGACAAGAGAGGAAAGAAATTGCGAACAGAAGAGGAGAGAAGAGGAACCAGCTTGTTCTCCCTGGGTTCTGATACTTCTCCAGGTACACGTGGAGCCGGTAAGGAGATGTGCGGCGGGGGAGGGGTGCTGTTGGAGGGCAGTAGGTTACCACTTGCGAAGGGTACGGGAACGTGTTGTGTGTGGGCATCAGGATGTAGTGGGTAGAGATTTGAAGGCTGTATGCGAGAGGAGGGACACCGGTCTGGTTCTCGGCATTGAAGCCATGCTGTGTGCGGTGCCCTACCCAGTCAGGTACTTTCTACGTAGTCCACGGGTATGTAGTGCTTGTCTGGGTAGCGTAAGGCTCCCGAGAGCGTCAGCCGTGGAGGCCTCTGGACCGGTGACGTTGGGTCGCCTGCAGCTGCAGGTGACGTTGGGTCGCCTGCCTTGATGTTATAATGACCCTGGGAGTCTTCTGTGTCTCTGGCGTCCCGAGGATGCTTTCAGTGGTCCTTTCTACACAGCGGGAGCACGTACAGGTTAGAGACTGGGAAGCTAATTTGTAGGCGTAGTCGAGAGAACTGCAGTACGCATTTTCTCTCTAGGTCCTCACGTTTTTCCTGGTCCTCTGAGCGTCGAGCAAGGATTTTGCCGCTGAGAGAGTGATAACGGATCTGGAGGGCAGTGGACTGAGAGTCTCTACGGGAATGGAAAAACCTTTGATGGCGCCATCAGGAGGTGGTGGCATGAGACAGGAAAGGTACTCGTGAGAGTAAGGAGTCTGGGCAGGTCCTAGACGTTCAAGCTGTGCTGTGTGCAGTGCCCTACCCAGACAGGTGCTGATCACTCAGACAGCGTGTAGACAGTGCCTGGCTGGGTAGAGTAGCGGTCAACACGAACGACGTCAGTGCTGGTCTCTTGGGCAGAGTTGAGGGTGGAGCCGTAGGGGTCCCTGAGGCGCCTGCCGTGAGGCTCCGAGGTCCTTGGTCGCAGTGGGTCTGTGGCATGCTAAGGATGACATGAGTGTCCGATTTTGAACAAGTGTGTGTGTGTGTGTGTGTGTGTGTGTACCGGTTGGGAAGGGAAAGACTATTCCTGTGGGAAGCAGAGAGATCTGAAACAAGGTTTTGCTCTCTGGGTCCTGACCCTTCTGAGTTTGTACATAGAACAGGCGAGGACTTCCTAGTGAGGGAGGGATGCAAGTTTGAGGGAAGTGGGTGAACATTTTGTAGGTCTGTGGAAAGCCCAGGATGTGCAGTCGTCAGGACGTGGTGGGAAGAAAGATAGAGCTATGCTGTAGAGTGGGAAGGCGGCTAAGCGTGTCCCAGACTTCATGGCCATGCTGTGTGCGGTGCCCAACCCGGAGAGGGACTGTTCGCTTGGACTTCGGGTGAACAGGGCTTCTCTGGGTAGGGCAAGGCTCACGAGAACATCAGTCGTGGTGGTCTCTGGACCACTGATGTGGGTAGGGCCGCGGGTGTCCTTGAGTTGCCTGCCTTGATATCATAATGACCCCGGGAGTGATCTGTGTCTCTGGCGTCCTGAGGATGGTTACAGTGGTCCCTCGCTGACCGTGTGGCCACCTACGGGTTTGAGAATGGAAGGTAATTTCCAGGCGGAGGAAAGAAAACTACCGTATGCTTTCTGTCTCTGAGTGCTCGTACACCTCGAGGTACACGTATCTGCAGGTGAGGGGATCTCCACGGAGGGAGGAGTACAGGTTGGAGGGCAGTGGTGGGGTGGCATTCTCTAGGGCCGTGGCTATATCTGAGGTGCGACCATCAGGATGTGTGTGTGTGCGCGTGGTGGGGGTGGGTTAGCGTGCAGATCCTCCCCTTACAGCCCTGCTGTGTGCGGCGTCCCAGCCAGACAGGTGCTGACCACTTGGATTTCGTGTGCGTGGTGCCTGTCCAGGTAGAAGAACGCTCAACGAAACGCGTTGTTCGGTGGTCTTTGGGCGATTGATGGTGGAAGTACGTGGGACCCGAATAGCGTGAAATCGTGAGCGTGCAGGGAGCCGCCTGGTGTCCCTGGCAGCTTAAGTTTGATGTCAGTGGTTTACTGCTCCGTAAACACCTACGGGGTGAGATAAGGGAAACGTAGTTCCTATGAGAAAAAGAGAGAGTGGGGACAGACTTTTCTCGCAGGGTCCTCACGTTCTCCAGCTGTACGGAGCGGTTGGGAGATTCCTGCAAGCTGAGGGATGCAAGTTGGGGGAGAGCACGTTGGCGTTTTCTGCGGGGATGGACGAGTCTTGTGTGCGGTCTTCAGGATGCGATGCGGAGACAGGTGAGAGCTACATGTGAGATTGTGAGTGGAGCTGGGATAGCCTCCACGTACAGCCCTACTGTGCGCATTGCCCTACCCAGACAGGGGCTCATCACTTGAACTTCACTTAACAAGGCTGTGCCTGCTTGGAGTAGTAGGTAACAGCAACATGACGTGTGGTGGCCTTTGGACCAGTAATGGGGCTGGGGCTGCAAGTGTCCATGAGCTGCCTGGCGTGAACTCCGGAGGGCTCTCGCACCCACCTTGATCTCAGGTTGCTCCAGGAACCTGAGCTGACTGCTTTATTCTTGACACTGAGCACCGACAGTGTAGAGAAGGGAATGTAATTCCTACAAGGAGCAGAGCGATGAGGAACACACTGTCTCTCTCTAGGTCCTCATCCTGCTGTGGGTCCACGTAGAACCGGTAAGAGACATCAGTTGCGGGAGGGATGCAAGTTGGACGGCCGTGGGTCCACATTTTCTGGCTCTAGGGATGAATCTTGGGTGCAGTCACGAGGATGTAGTGGGTAGAGGTTTGAAGGCTGTATGTGAGAGGAGGGACACCGGTCTGGTGCTCCACACGGAAGCCATGCTGCGTGCGGTGCCCTACCCAGTCGGGTGCTGATTACTTAGACTGCGTGTTACGTAGTGCTTGTCTGGGTAGAGTAAGGCTCACCAGAGCGTCGGCTGTGGTGGCCTCTGGACCGGTGATACGGGTGGAGCGGCGGGTGTCCTTGAGCTTCCTTCCTTGAACTGTGGAGGGCCCTCGGAACCAGGTTGATCTCAGGTTTCTTCAAGTGGATTTCCGTGGTTTCCTGTTAACCAAGTGGCCGCTTACTGCTTAGCGAGGGCAAGATAATTTGCCCTGGAAGAAGAAAGATCTGGAACGAATCTCTCCTCTCTAGGTCGTCCTTCTTCTGCGGGCGTACAGAGAACTGGCAGGTGAGCCCGTGTTCAGGAGAGATGCAAGGTGGGTGGCGGTGATTTCGCCTTTTCTAAGAACGATAATTATTATGTGTAGTTATCAAGATGTGGTATCAAGAAAGATATAACTTTTCTATTGATTGGATTGCATGCTAAATATGATCTGTGCTTTATCGGCATTCTTTTTGTGGTGCCCAACCCTGAGAGGTTATGTTCACTTCGAGTATATGGAATTAGTGCTTTCATGGGTTCATTGATGCTCAACAAGTACTAATTTTTAATGACCTTTGAAACAGTTATAATGGTGGAACTCTACGTTCTTGTACTTTGTATCATGAAGTCATGAGGGTCCTGGGAGGTTCTGAATCTCTGTCGTCTTTAGGACTTTTTAATTGTCTGTTCTGTGCATTGTGAACATACCATGTTTAAGAAGTTTAAAATAATCCCTATTATAAGAGAGAACAGGATAAAACTTTTCCTCTGTCAGTACCTCTAATTATCCAGTTAAAATATAGAGAAGGGAGGATGATCTCCACTGAGTGAGGTTTGCATTTTGGGGGCGTATGTGTTGAGATATTCTGTGTTATGGAATATTCTTGGGGACTCTCCTCATTTCATTATTCAGAGGATTATGAACCTATTTTTTGAATTGCTAAAGTCTTCCATCCAATGTCATGCTATATTCAGTGTCCTGGCCATACTAGTGCTAAATACTTAGAGAACATGTAGTCTGTTTCTCTCGTAATGTGATGCTTAAGAAAAATAGTTTCTGTGGTGGCGTTCGGAACAGTGGTGAGGGTTGAACTGCAGGTGCCTTTGAGTTGCCTCCCTTGAACCCAGGATGGCCCTTGCAGCTGTTTTTATCTCAGCAATTCTCAAGATAAGTATAGTGGTCCATTTCTAGCACTATTAACCATTACGAGTTAGAAAAGATAAAGATACATCCTAATAGAAAAGGTGGAACAAGCTTGTTCTCTGTGGGTCTTCATAAGCATCCAGGTATATGTAAAGTATGTTAATTGATCCACAATGAACAAATGATGAACATTAGAGTCCAGTAGAACAACACGGTCTGTGGTTGGATATTGTCATCATGATGTTATGGGGACTGAAATGAAACTACATTTTAGAGTTTGAGGGTATTGGGTAGGTCTTTCACTTTCAAGCCATGATTTGTGCAGTGCTCTGTCCATAAAAGTGCCAGTTGCTTAGTGTACGTGTAATTGGTTCCTCTCTGGATGGAATGATGTCAAGAAGAACAAGTTTTATATTGCTTTTGGATCAGTGGTAGGGATAGAGCTTCAGGTATCTTTTAGCTGCCTGCCTTGTACTCACTAGGACCCTCGCAGCCATGTGTATTTCAGTTGTGTTCAAGATGATCTCCGTGGTCCAATTTCTTACTATGTGAACACCGACATGTTATACAAGATGAAGATAACTTTCTAATAGAATAAAAGAAAACAGAAACAAGTTTGGTCTCTCTGGGTCATCATAATTGTCCAGGTAAATGTAGAGCAGATGAAAGTCTTCCACATTGAAGGAGGGATGCAAGTTGGAAGGCCCTGGGATGGCATTATTTAGGGTTATTAAAAGATCTTGAGTACAGTGATTGTGATGTGGTGGCAAGAGAGATGACAGTTACATTTAAGAGTATGAGAGGGACTGAGTCCTCCAGATACAGCCCTACCATGTGCGGTACTCTGTTTAGAATCATCCCAATCACTTTGACTATGGGTAATTGGTTCCTCTCTCAGTAGAGTGATGATGAATAAGAACAGCTTTGTGGTATCCTTTTCATAAGTTTTGTGGCTGTAGCTGTAGGTGTCCTTGAGTTGCCTTCCCTGAACCTACCTGGATCTTGGTCATCTTTAAGACATTTAGGCTCAAACTATGGCCAGCAGGCCAGTGAGAGTTATCCCAACTGATAGGAATAGTTCTCATAGTAGATCTTCTTTTCCTCTTATGTATAGATAGTGAACAGTCTGGGTTTTGGCTTTTGCAGGAAACATTTGCATCTTTCTTCATAGGTGGAAGAGATAACTTTATGTCTACTGATCATATTTTTGGATTTTACTGTGAATTAAAAAAAATTTATGTTTATTGTGTTTTCTGAGTGGTGGGTGCTTGTTGGCAACAAGCATTGTAATTTTTTCTCATTCCCTTTTTTTACCCATTCACCTTGCTCCTTGACACTAATTACCATTGTTGTATGATAACATCTATGAGGTTTTTAAATAGTTTTCAGTGAAACTTTATACTACATAAATTGTCTCTAAATGCTTTAAATCATTAGAAATCCTGAATTCTTCTCTTGAAAGTGTTTATTTTATTCAGAGGACTATCTTCTAAAATAAAGATTTGAAAGGGCTCTGTTTCTTCATCCAGGTTTGCTGTGAGTTCTTCCTGAAGCAGTAATTTCTAGAGAAATTTAAGTATGAGAAAAGAATAATTTAATATTACAAATTAGATACATGTTTTTATTAAGAGACATATTTTTTCTTGATAGTCAAATAAGAAAATCTATACTTGAAAATCTACATGAAATTCCTCCTAGGTAGGTCTGTCGGTTCCCTTGATTGTGGTGATGGTATTGTAAGTGTTGGCATATGTCCGAACTCATCTAGTTGTACATACTAAAGATGTACAGTTCCTTGTGTATCAATTATTCCTCAGTAAAGCCTGTTTAAAAAGAAAGAAAAACAAAATATATTAACTCAGTTACACAGTCCTTCAGCAAGTGATTTGTAGTAACTACTTCCACCACCCCCACTGCCACTGCTACTATCACTGCAACTACTAGTAGTAATACTACTCCTGCTATGTTTATTAGGAACTCATAGAACACTTTACATGATCATGTTTTAACAGGATGGTATCCTTGGCAATTGTAATGGCTACAGGACTTGGCTGTACCACATGAGACAAAATTTGTTAAGAAATACATTGTTTTGTTGATATTTATGGATGTTTTAAAATTCTCAGCAAATTAAGTAAAATGAAGAAATTATTTAAATAATTTAATAATATCCCACAAGAAACATGCTCCTCCAGAGCACATTTTTAACCAATTCCATATACCTGGTGTTTAACACAAAGCTGTATTTTTCATGTGAGAAGAAATGTATAGATACCTATTTTCAACTATAATTTCTAGGGTATTTTGGTTTCATATGTTTATTGATAAACTTTTTTTCAATTTGTTTATTCTTTAGAATTCCTCACATGTATTCATGCCTAGATAGATATATAATTGACCCTTGAACAATGTGGGTTTGAGCTTCATGGGTCCACTTATACATGGACTTTTTCAGTAGTAATTACTACAGTACTAAACAATCCTCATTGCTTGAAATCTCTAGCATGAATAATGGGCAGGGGCATAGTGAAATTAGTTTTCACTTAAATTCAGGGTTTATTCATTTGCTTATAATTTGCTTTTACAGTGGTAGAAATTAATGGTGTGATGCTCTACTCATTGATGTATCTGTCACTAGGTTACAGAAACAGCACATATCTCTTCAATCATTTTAACACCAAATCTATAATTAATTACAATTTTTTGTGCTGAGGTGTGTTGAGGATCAATTTAATCCATGAATGCAGTTTAAGCTTCCATATTGGCAGGTAAATTAGCATTAGGCCAGTGTTAAAAATGGTCATTATTAATGCTTAATAATTATGGCTTCATTATCATTAAAATTTATAATCTTTTTCATATAGGTAGGAAGCATTTGTGATTGTAGAGTTAGGAGACTTGGTTATTTCCTCAAAGGAGGTAAAGTTTGAGTATTCATTCTGGTGTTTTTTTAATATTAATTTTTCATCATAAATCTGATTTTAGCTCACAGTGACCAGTAAATTTAAAAAATATATATGGGTAGATTTCTATATATCATATTTATTTTTTAACAGTGTTCACTTTGTGGTACCTTAATATTCAAATCCATTTTCTCCTTTTAAACAAACTTATACTATGATGTTTAATTTTATGTATCATTTTGGCTAGACTGTTGTATCCAGTTTTGGGTCAAATACCAGTATAAATGTTGCTGTGAAGGTATTTTTTCAGAAGAGATTAACACTTAAAATCAATAGACTTTTAAAAAGCAGATTACCCTCTGTAATGTAGGTGAGCCTCATCCAATCAGTTGAAGGCCTGGTCCCCTCAGGGAAGGGGGAATTCTGCCTCCAGCCTGCCTTCAGAACTCAAGATGCAGCATCAACCCTTGCCTGAATATCCATTTTGCTGACCTGCCCTGCAGATTTCAGACTTGCCAGCCCCAACAATCACATGAGCCAATTCACTTTCACTCTTGCTGTAGCTGTCCTCTGTGTGTGTGTGTGTGTGTGTGTGTGTGTGTGTGTACATGTGATTGGTTCTCTTTCTCTGGAGACCCTTAATATATATCCCATGTCACCTTAAAAGTAGCTGGTGTGTGTTTCTGTATGTGTAATGTGGCTTCGTTTTTCAACAAATATACTGAACTATGTGTAATATGGTGAAACCACAAAATGCGTTTTCTGGTTTAAGTATTAAATGTGACTATTTAATGGTATCTACTTTAGGGTTAATAATATGAACTAAGAATTTTTTAACCACTTACATATTTTCCCATATGCTACAACAACACACATTTCTTTTCCAGCAAAGTCTCTATGAGTTATTTGAGCAAAAGCTCCATGTGTTAATTTTTACATTACCATGTAGGATCTGGTGTGTGAAATAATCCTTCTTATTCTTCCTTTTTGAGGATTTTCAGGACAATGTGATTTATTTTTGTATAGGCATTAAAAAATTGCATCACTTTGTCAGATTTCCCTGAATGTAACATTTACCTTTCTGACATTGTTTTTGCAATATGAGTGAATTTGGGCAACGTGAAAATCTTTACAGAATAGAATTTGCTCATCTCCTAACGTGTATATGCCACACAGATTTTATTTTTTTCAGGAAAACCATGCTGTGGTCTTCACAAATATGTAGAATAGGTGTTAGAAGTTTTTTCCTAGCACTTTTGTTTTTTTGTTTTTATGTTGTATACATTCTTATCCCCAAAATTTTTGCTGGCTCTTTATTGGTGGTGGACAGGTACTATGACTAGTTTTGCCAACTCAACTTCTCTATCAGTTCTTACCATATTTTAGCCCACATTAGTTGGATAATTGTGTTTAAAAGGTTTATGAAGTAGAATTAAATAAACCAACTACATTGATATGTTATGAACCACTTTAAAATGAAATAGCAGAATAGGTGGATAGCACATTAAGTGCTAACTTCTAAAAATTATATCTTCCTAAGTCTTTCTCAGGCTTTCTTTTTACTGATTCATTTTATTCTGAGAACTTGGTAGTAACATCTGGAGTTTTGGGGGACTTGGCTTCCAGCACATCCTGTGTCACCACTGTGCTGTCCTGAGTCACTGCCACCTGGAAACTTTTCAGTATGAAAAACACGACACTTTAGTATATGGGTTACTTTTATCTCATCAGAGAAATTCCTGAAAAGAAGTTCCTTCTTTGTAGACAGGTAAGTTTGGAAGTAGAAAAGCAACATGTACTAATTAGATAGGTTTTGGCACATAATGGATCTAATCTTTTGATAATAAAATTGCTTCTGTTTCTATGTTGATTTTTCAGGTTCCGAAAGTATTTTCACATGTTGCCTCATGGCAGATCAGACCTATAGAGTTATTAAAAGTTTATTCAGTTCTAAGTTTTTGTGTCTAAAAACCACAGAAATGTGTTGTGTACTTTATCTCCCAGGTACATAATCATTGACCAAATGATGCTTTTTACTATTGCAACTACTCTACTAATATAGCCATGACTAGTACTAGTGTAACTAACTTCTCCTTTACCTAGATAAATTACATGTTTACAAAAATGGGATCATACTGTACTATTCAGTACACTGTGGATATCTCCACTGGTAAATAGGATTTTTAAAATAGGATTTTTGCTTTAAATTCCCATACTTTAATCCATGCAGAATGTTATGGTGAGGGAAATGAAGTCAGGATTTTATTTGATTATTTTCCCTCTCAAATAAGGAATTAATTAAGTACTATTTCAACTGTTTCCTTCCAGTGAACTCTGATTCTCTGAACCTTTTCCACACCGTTTTAATTATTGTAGCTTTAACATAGACAATGAATTTCAATATCTTGTATATTTATTTTTCTGTCTTACAATTTTCTGAACTACTTTATCATTCTTCACAAAGTTTCAATTGAATCTCTGTTAATTACAATAACATTATCTTTAGATTTTATGTATTGATTTTCTACATTGATTTTTTTTAAACAGTGTTTTCTTAGCCTAACTAGACAAAATTCGTAAAATTGAGCGTTGAAAACATAGTAGCATTCCCACATAAACCCTCTATTGTGGAATTTTCTTTAGGCATTTTTTAGAACTGCAGAACATGCAAGTCATTCTCCATACTGAAGCACAGATTTGTATACATACATATATGCTTACATGTAAAATATATTTTCTGTGTGTGTATCACAGTCAGAAAATCTGAAAGTCACTGCTCAAGTTCAAAACACACAAACAGTTCTCTTTCTTGATTTCATGTGACATTTGTTTGGATTTATTGTTGTAAAAGAAAATTTATAATTATTTTTCCACCTAAATATCAATATATGATATAGCATTTTAATTATCATTTTTAACTAGAGCTTAGTATTTGTTGAAGTTTTTTTTTTTAGGTAAAATTTGCATACAGTGAAACTCACAATTCTTAAGTGTACTTACATGAGAGTTTACTAATTCATACACCCATGTAACCCAAACCCTATCAAGTTACAAAATATTACCACTCCCCTCAAATTTCCTCATGCCTTTCCCCACTCCAACCCTAGAGGGATTCACTATTTTTTTTCTACCACAGATTAATTTTGCATGTTCTAGAACTTCATGTGACTGGAATATTGTAGTATGTACTCTTTTGTGCATAGCTTTTTTCTTTTGCAAGGAAACTGCTTTTGAGATACATCCATTTGATCTATCAGTGTTCTACTTTTTATTGCTGAGTAGTATTCCATCATGTGAATTTATTACAGATTGTTTACCCATTCTCCTGCAGGTGAAAACTTGGACTATTTCTAGTTTGAGGCTATTATAAATAAAACTGCTATTAACATCCATGTACAAGTCTGTCTGTGGACATAAATTTTCATTTGTCTCCAAATGCTGGTTCATAGGGAGGGGTATTTTTAATTTTATGAAAAACCGACATACCTTTGCCCAAAGTGTTATACTCTTTTGCACTGCCATCAACAATGCATGACAGTTCTGATTGTTCAACATCTTCACCAACATTTGGAGTTGTCATTCTTTTTTTTAATTTTACTTTTAATCATTCTAACATTTCATTTTACTTCTCTTACATAACATAAGGCTTTTCAGATTTATCTGTGTTATTCCATATATCAATTGTATTACTCCTTTCTGTTTCTGGGTTGCTTTCCATGGTATGAGGTACCATAATCTGTTTATTCATTTACCAGTTTTTGGACCAGTTTTTGCTTCGATTTTGGGGCTATTATGAATAATGTTGCTATGAGCACTCTTGTACACGTTTTAGCATGGACCTATATTTTTATTTCTCTTGGGTAAACATTGAGGAGTAGAATCACTGGATCATATTGTACAAATATATTAATTTTATAAAGTATTTGCCATACTGTTTTTCCAAAGTGGCTAAACAGTTTTGCCTTTATGCCAGCAATGAATGGGTTTTACTTTCCCCACAGACTCAACAAAAGTTGGTAATGCCAGTCTTTTAAAATTTTACCCATTCCGATGTGTATGCTGTGGTATCACATTTTGGTTTTAATATATGTTTATCTGATGATTACTGATGTTGAACATTTTTTATAAATTTATTGATCACAGGTATATCTTTTGTGAAGTGTCTGAGATTTTACTTATTTAGTTGTTGGGTGGTTTGTCTCCTTATCATTGAATTGTATAAATTCTGTCATATGTTGGACACAATCACATGGTTGGATGTGTGTTTTGGAACAATTTTCTTCCAGTTTGTGACTTGTAATTTTTCTGTCTTAAAAATGTCTTTTGAATAACATTTTTTAAAAAATCTTGAAGACATTCATTTTAGTAAATTCTTTTGGTATTTGTGCATTTGGTGTTCTGTTTAACAACTATTTGACCTAATGTCACAAAGATTTTATTCCATATTTTTCTATAGAAATTTAATAATGTTTCTTCTTACAGCTAACTCTGTGGTCTGTGTTAACTTTTGTGTATGATGTGAGGTAAAGGCAGAGGTTCATTCTTTTCCATATAGATAACCTAATTTTTACAATGCCAAGTGTTGAAAAGACTATCTTACCTCGATTAAGTTTCACTAGCAAATTTATCAAAGATCAATTGATCTAATTTTTGCAGTCTATTTCTGGATTATTTTCTCCATTCCATTGATCTGTATACTTAACTTTAATATCATGTTGTCTTCAATTCTGTAGCTTTATAATAGTCCTTGATATAGGTAGTATAAATCATCCAACTTTGTTCATCTTTGGAAATTGTTTAGGTATTCTAGGTTCTTTGCCTTTCTGAATAACTTACAAATTGAATTGCCAATTTGTTCAAAAAAGCCTTGTTTGGATTTTGATTGTTGTTGCTTTGATTCTATATATTAATTAGGATGAGTTAACACCTAAAAAAGAGTCTCTTGTACTCCAAGAATATGACACATCCCTCCACGTATTTAGTACTTTAACTTCCTTTACAGTGTTTTGTAGTGTTCCACATACAATTTTTCCATACTTTTATTTAATTTATTCTGAAATATTTTATTTGTTATATCTTTGTGAGTGAAGTTTATTTAAGTTTATGTTCTAATTGTTAGTTGCTATAATACAGAAATACAATTGATTTTTTATATAGTGAACTTGTACTCTGCAACCTAAATTCATTTATTATTTCTAATAGCTTTTATATGGATTCCTTAGAGTTTCAAAATACATGATTATGTCATCTGCAAATACAGTTTTACTTTTTTCTTCCAAATACATATTCCTTTTATTTCTTTCTCTTCCCATATTATACTAGCTAGGACCTCTGGTACAATGGAAAATTAAATGCACTGAAAGCAAATATTATAGACTTGTTCTCAATCTTATGTAAAGAATTGAGCTTTTCACCATTGAATATGTTTGTTAGTTGTATGTTTATTACAGATGTCCTTAATTAGACTTTCCTTCTGTGTATAGTTTTCTAAGAGTTTATTTTTAAAATGAGAGTGTGTATAATTTTGTCAACTAAAGCATCTATTGAAATGGTAGTATTTTTTCTTTTCCTTGAATCTCTTAATATGATATAGTACATTAATTGGTTTTAGAATGTTAAGCCAATCTTGTGAGATATAAAAATATTATTCTTATATATTTCTATTCTCTTCCTCCTTTTTGTGCTATGATAGTTACACATATTACATCTGTATATGTCACAAACCCAACTATACATTACTATAATGATTACCGTATATAATTTTATGTCTATTAAAAAAGCTTACAAAAGAAAGGAGAGCAAGTGTGTGTTTACAGAATTTGTTGTATCAACATTCTTACAATTTCTGGTTCTCTTTATTTGTTCCTGTGGATTTGAGTTAGAATATGGTAAAATTGATTTGCTTCCACTCACCTCTTTTTTTGCTCTGATTTTCAAATATTTTTGCTCTCTTTTTCTATATTTTATGTGCCCCCAAATACAATACATATTGTTTTATACAGTTATTTTTCAATCAGTTAAGAGGGAGAAATATGTGTTTCTACCGTCTTTTATAGTTACATAATTACTTTTATCAGTGTTCTCTGTTTTTTCATGTGGATTTGAGGTAGCATTTAGAGTCACTTCTTTTCAACTCAAAAAAACTCCCTTTAATATTTCTTATAAGGCAGGCCCACTAGCAGCACATTTAGTTTTTTGTTTATCTGAGAATGTCTTTATTTTGTCTTTGTTTTTTTGAAAGATCGTTTTGCTGGAGGGAAGGTTCTTGGTAGACAGTTATTTTTTTCTTTCAGTGCTTTGAGTATGTTGTCCCAGTGCATTCTGACTTCCATTGTTTCTGATTAGAAGTTAACTCTTATTCTTAGTGGGGTTCTTTTACATGTGACAAGTCATTTTGCTCTTGCTGCATTCATTTTTTTCTTTGTATTTCAGCATTTATACTATGATGACTGCATATGAATTTCTATGCAGTTACATTTACTTGGAGTTTGTAACTTTTTTGAAGTTTAAATTTATTTTTCCTCAAATTGGGAAATATGTTAGCCATTATTTCTTCGAATAAATTTTCTGTTCTTATCTCTCTCCTCTTTTCATGTCGCATTACACATATGTTGATGTTCTTTATGGTGTCATACATTTCTCTGAGGCTTTGTTTAGTTTTCTTCATTTTTCCCATTTTTCCATATTGCATAATCTATCCATCTTCATGTTTTCTGATTTTTTCTGCCAGTTCAAATCTACTGTTAATCCCCTCTAGTGAAATTTTCACTTTGGTTATTGTAATTTTCAATTCCAGAATTTCTGTTTGGTTCTTTTTTAACAATTTCTATCTCTTTATTGGTTTGCTCTGTTTGCTGAGACATTGTTGCCATAGCTTGCTTCACTTCAACATGATTTCTTTTACCTCTTTGAACATATTTATAATGACTGCTTTGAAGTCATTATCTTTTAAAGCCAACATACAGGCTCTCTCACTGGCAGTTTTTGTTGTCTGGTTTTATTCTTGTGTACATGTCATGTTTTCCTGGTTTTTTTTGTGTGTGTGTGTGTGTATGTCTTGTAATTTTTTGTTGAAAACTCAAAATTTTAGGTAATATATCAACTCTAGATTTCTACCCTCATGTCCTGTTTTCATTATTGTTTCTTTTAATTGTTTTAGTGACTGGGCTGCCCTGTCTTAGTGAATTATATTTCCCCATCAATGTGAAGCCTATGATTTTGCTTCTCACAAGGTAAAGACTTGGAAGTACAAAAAGTTACCATGCCTTAACAGTGGTTTTAACAAGGCTGTCTTTGACTTTCTCTTTCCCCAATTTCTCAGTTAAGTTGTAGCTCTCATTTGGTCTCACATCCAATTGTTAGGTTTCACTAATTGCCAGATGATTTCTCTATTGTTTTTGACAATGACCTGGGGCATAAAATGCTCCACAGTCTGATCCAATTACATTCAGTCAGGCAGGGGTAGTTTTTGAAGCTAGTCGTTGAGATTTGTTCTGACCCTAGGAGTGCTTCTCTTACCTGTTCCTTTTTTTTGTTGTTGTTGTTCTTTCTATTGAACTCGCTGGTCTATGGTTTAGCTTGTTGCTTTTAATTAAGAGGAGCTTCTGGCCTCCTCTTATTTTCTTACCACCAAAATAGCTATTGTTTTCAAGGGCGCCATTACTCTTGAACTTTCCCACATTCTATTTTAAAATAAAGTTAGTTCTTATGGGAAGATCTTTGGACCTCTCTTTTCTTGTTGACTTCTTTACTCCCTGCACTATGTCTGAGCCATTTATCTGGGTGCTGGGCAAGGTGGTAACTCTGGTCTTTTCAGCTTCTCTCTCTCAATGTGGAATGTGGAATATCCTCCTTAATAAACAAGCTAGAGCAAGGGTGATCACGGCCCCAGTATTCTCAGACAGCTACACATGGGATAGAACCTACATCGTATGAGTCTGGGATGGATGTAGGAAGAGAGCCTCCAATCTGACTGCATTTACAAGGAATTTAAACTTTTCAACTTGGAATGGAAGAGAATGAGAAATGCTGGTGACCTGTCCCTCCCACTTAGATACCATATCGCTTGCTTGAGATCTGAGAAGAGAGACAACCTATCTTCTTGGCTTCAGTCCCATGGAATTGAGGTTCCTTCAACCTGAGCTTGGGGGGAGAGAGAGGAAGTGGATTGAGGCTCAGGTGCCACAGACTTTTGCTGCTCTTACCAAGTTTTAGTAAATTTTGCTTTAATAAGTGTTTCTTCATTTGGCATATGTACTTATTAACATTTTCCAGAGACTATTTTTTATAGTTGTCCTCAGTTATACACTTTTCTCTGGGTAGTTAGTTTGCAAAGCTCCTCATGCTGCCATCCCAGAACTGAAACTCTCATTACTGTCGATTTTCCAGGATTCTTTAGTAACTTAACAGTTATTCCTACAGTTGAACATTAACCTAACTTGATCCAGTTCTCTAGGTTTTTATAGAGTATTAAAATATCTCTTTGATGCAGTGTAGTATTTAGAAATGTCAAATCCCAATTTACCTTGTAAGTGCATTTTTTTTCTTTTACTTTATCATGGAAGTCAAACTGCAATGTCTTGTTTAATATTGTATCTGAGATCTGGCATATAGATAAACATAATAGTGTACACCTTGGGTCAGCTATCGCATGGTTGTGCTCATAGTAAAAGTATAGACATTTTAGGGGTCTTACCATATTAAAGACAACTTATAGTCATATGTAAAGGTAATTAGTTATTTAATTAGGGTAATTCCTAATGTCCAGTTCCTCCTCAGCACGTAGGTTCTGAGGAGGAGCCAAACTTGTTATTAATTAATGTGCATTCTTAGACTTTGAGCTGTTACCTTAATCCACTGAAATGATTTGTCTGTTATTATTCAGGGTAAGTATTTGTAATACCAGCTGCCTCATCATCTTTGCATGAATTCTGTGTACTAACAGTAGTTTCTATTTTACTTTTGTGAATGCAAAATTGGAAAACACATGTAAATATTTAAAGCAATATGTAATTGTGATCTGTTGTTCTTTTTATTAATAGATATTATTCACTACTATTTCTAAAAGAGGTAAAATTGGAAGTGGTTTGATTAAATGCCATTTTACAGCCTTACTCATTTTTTTACACTTTTGAATTTCTCTTCTCATTTAAATATTTTGTTTGAAAAAAGAAAACATCATTATTGTTGCTAAAATAGATAAAGAGAAAGTGATGATTTCAGCCACCATTCCCCTTTGATCATATTCCCAGCCTCACCCTCAGGTACCCTTTATGAGCAGCCTCCACATCCTCATATTTGCCCCATCTAACACATATCCTTTGTTAACCATGCCTTTTCATATATCGTACTCTCATGTAGACATGCAGGCAATTTGTTTTCCTTCAAAACACTAGAATTTTTAGAGTTCTAAACACTCTAAACAAAATTCTAATATATACGTATTATTCAGTAAATAGCTTTCCTCCTCAAAAACATTACTTATGTGTATCCTTCCAAGTCAAATTTTGTGTCTATAATGTAAACTAATATTTAACCCTATTTCCTCAAATACAAAATTTTTCCAGCAGATATTTTTCTCATAAATTTGGTCCTTTAACCTATCTTTTAAAATTATTTTTGCCATTATAACAGAACTGCTTTATTCCTTATCGATGGTATAGAAATTTTAATATTTTATTTTAGTTTTGAGGTCATCTTGGTTAATCTCACCATCTTATATTTGCTCATAACCTGTAACAGCACTTTGCTAAATGCTGGTAGAGTTGATTTGATATTTTTCTTCCTCCTCCTATATTTTGGACCTAAAATTGTAAAACATTTTAAGGAAAGTGAACATTTTTTGCAATATTAAATCTTCCCATCCATGAAGATTGCTATGTATTAATAGATCTATATTTTATATTATACTATGAAGCTTTTTAATTTACTTAATATGGGCCCTGAAATATTTTTGATAATTCTTTTGCTTGGTAATTTACTGTCTTTCTTTTCTCTGTGGGTTCTTTTTTTTGCTATTATATATTCTAATTGATTATATTTACAGTACATAGAAGCTATTGAGGTTTATTTATTTTTCTGAATACCTTTCCAAATTTTCTTACTAGTTTCCATTCATTTTAAATTGTATTTTCTTAAATTGTCTCTGTGGAAAATAGTGTTTTGATTCAGGTCCCTTGAAACAGTATCACCAAACATTTACCATATCCACACAGTGCTGTGAATTATTGAAAATCAGGATGGCAACAGATTGCTCTTAGGTCTGCATTCTACTCCACATCTCCCAATCCTTGTATTTAAGGCCAGGGTTTTTCAGTTCTATGTGTGGGAACTCAGGTTAAAACTTTTTTGAGGGCTCTTGATATCAGTTGGCTTAACACTGGTGGTTAATCTTAGATTCAAAGTGAGGTTACTGATAGTACTGTAACTTCCTGATCAGTAGTCTCTAGCTGGTAAACCAAAATGTTACCAGTAAAGGTAATTAGTGAAACTTGGATTCTAATGTTCTGGTATATTCACTATGTATATGCTGTTTTAACATTAAGGAAAGCATTTCTTTTTTGACACACTTGAAGCTTAGGATAAATTAGTATAATTACTGGGAGTTTTTTTTTTAATTACAAAATCAGTTTCACTTCTAGTGATTGGTCTGTTCAAATTGTTTCTTCTTGATTCAACCTTGGCAGGTTATGTGTTTCTAGAAACTTGTCCATTTCTTATAGGTTGTCCAATTTTTTGGCATATAACTGTTCATAGTATTCTCTTATGGTCTTTGTATCTCTGTGGTATTCATTGTTACTTCTCCTCTTTCACTTAATTTTTTTGTTGAAGTATAGTCAGTTTACAATGTGTGTCAATTTCTTGTGCATGGCATAATGTTTCACTCATACATATATATTCATATTCATGTTCTTTTTCATTATAGGTTACTACAAGATATTGAATATAGTTGCCAGTGTTGTACAATATAAAATTGTTATCTATTTTATGTATAGTAATCAGTATCTGGAAAACCCAAACTCCCATTTTATCCCTTCCCACCCACTTTCTGCCCTGGTAACCATGAGTTTGTTTTCTATGTCTGTGAGTCTGTTTCTGTTTTGTAAATAAGTTCATTTGTGTCCTTTTCTTTTTAGATTCCACATAAGAATGATATAGGGTATTTTTCTTTTTCTTTCTGTCTTACTTCATTTAGAATGATGATCTCCAGGTCCATCCATGTTGCTGCAAATGGCATTATGTTATTCTTTTATATGGCTGAGTAGTATTCCATTGAATAAATATACCACAACTTTTTATCAACCCATCTGTCAATGGACATTTAGGTTGTTTCCTTGTCTTGGATAGTGTAAATAGTGCTGCTGTGAACATTGGAGTGCATGTATCTTTTTGAATTAGAGTTCCCTCCAGACCTATGCCCAGAAGTAGGATTACTTGATAATATAGTAAGTCTATTTTCAGTCTTTTGAGGAATCTCCATACTGTTTTCCATGATGGCTGCGTCAAACTACATTCCAACCAACAGTGCAGAAGGGTTCCCTTTTCTCCACACCCTGTACAGCATTTATCATTTGTGGACTTTTTAATTATGGCCATTCTGACTGGTGTGAGGTGAGACCTCATTATAGTTTTGATTTGCATTTCTCTGATAATTAGCAACATTGAGCATTTTTCATGTGCCTATTGGCCATTTGTATGTCTTCATTGGAGAATTGCTTGTTTAGGTCTTCTGCTCATTTTTGGATTGAGTCGTTTTTTGTTATGAAGTTGTGTGAGCTGTTTTTTTTTTTAACATTTTTTATTGATTTATAATCATTTTACAATGTTGTGTCAAATTCCAGTGTTCAGCACAATTTTTCAGTTATTCATGGACATATACACACTCATTGTCACATTTTTTTTCTCTGTGAGTTATCATAACATTTTGTGTATATTTCCCTGTGCTATACAGTGTAGTCTATTCTACAATTTTGAAATCCCAGTCTATCCCTTCCCACCCTCCACCCCCCTGGTAACCACAAGTCTGTATTCTCTGTCTGTGAGTCTATTTCTGTCCTTTATTTACGCTTTGTTTTTGTTTGTTTGTTTGTTTTTCTTTTTGTTTTTTAGATTCCACATATGAGCAATCTCATATGGTATTTTTCTTTCTCTTTCTGGCTTACTTCACTTAGAATGACATTCTCCAGGAGCATCCATGTTGCTGCAAATGGCATTATGTTATCGGTTTTTATGGCTGAGTAGTATTCCATTGTATAAATATACCACCTCTTCTTTATCCAGTCACCTGTTGATGGACATTTAGGCTGTTTCCATGTTTTGGCTATTGTAAATAGTGCTGCTATGAACATTGGGGTGCAGGTGTCATCCTGAAGTAGATTTCCTTCTGGATACAAGCCCAGGAGTGGGATTCCTGGGTCATATGGTAAGTCTATTCCTAGTCTTTTGAGGAATCTCCACACTGTTTTCCATAGTGGCTGCACCAAACTGCATTCCCACCAGCAGTGTAGGAGGGTTCCCCTTTCTCCACAGCCTCTCCAGCATTTGTGTGAGCTGTTTATATATTCTGGAAATTAAGCCCTTGTCAGTTGCATCATTTGCAAATATTTTCTCCTATTCCATAGGTTGTCTTTTTGTTTTGCTTATGGTTTCCTTTGCTGTGCAAAAGCTTGTAAGTTTAATTAGGTCCCATTTATTTATTTTTGCTTTTATTTCTATTGCCTGGGTAGACAGCCCTAGGAGAACATTGCTAAAATTTATGTCAGAGAATGTTTTGCCTATGTTTTCTTCTAGGAAATAGTGTTTTTTCTTATGTTGAAGTCTTTAAGCCATTTTGAGTTTATTTTTGTATATAGTGTGTGGGAGTGTTCTTTTTAACTTCATTGATTTACATGTACATGCTGCTGTCCAGTTTTCCCAGCACCGCTTGCTGAAGAGATTGTCTTTACTCCATTGCATATTCTTGCCTTCTTTGTTGTAGATTAACTGACCATAAGTCTGTAGGTTTATTTCTGGGCTCTCTATTCTGTTCCATTGATCCGTATGTCTGTTTTTATGCCAATGCCATGCTGTTTTGATTACTGTAGCTCTGTAGTATTATCTGAAGTCTGGGAGGGTTATTCCTCCAGCTTCATTTTTTTCTTCAGTATTGCTTTGGCATTTCAGGGCTTGTGATTTCTTATAAATTTTAGGATTATTTGTTCTAGTTCTGTGAAAAATGTCCTGGGTAATTTGATAGGGATTGCATTAAGTCTGTAGATTGCTTTGGGTGGTATGGCCATTTACACAATATTAATTCTTCCAATAAAAGAATGTGGGATATCTTTCCATTTCTTTAAGTCATGTTTATTTTCCTTAATCAGTGTTTTGTAGTTCTCCACATATAAGTCTTTCACCTCCTTGGTCAGAGATATTCCTAAATATTTTATTTTTTCGATGTGATTTTTAAAAGGGATTATTCCTTTACTTTCTTGATCTGATATTTCATTGTTAGTGTAAAGAAATGCAACTGATTTCTGTATGTTAATCTTATATCCTGCTACCTTGCCAAATTCTTTTATCAGCTGTAGTAGTTTTTGTATGGAGCCTTTAGAATTTTCTATATATAGTATCATGTTATCTGCATATAGTCACAATTTTACCTCTTCTCTTCCAATTTAGGTCCCTTTTATTTCTTTTTCTTATCTAATGGCTATGGCTAGGAATTCCAATCCCATGTTGAATAGAAGTGGTGAGAGTGGGCATCCTCATCTTATTCCAGATTTTAGTGGGAATGCTTTCAACTTTTCACCATTGAGTATTATATTGGCTGTGGTTTTGTCATATATAGTTTTGTTATGTTACGTTCCCTTTATACCCACTTTGGTAAAAGTTTTTATCATAAATGCTGTTGAATTTTATCAAATGATTTTTCTGCATTTATTGAGATGATCATGTGATTTTTGTCTTTTCTTTTGTTGATGTGGTGTATCATGTTTGATTTGCATATGTTGAACCATTCTTGTGTCCCCTGGGATGAATCCAACTTCATTATAGTGTACAGTGCTTTTTATGTGTTGTTGGAGTCTGTTTTCTAATATTTTGTTGAAGATTTTTGCATCTGTGTTCATCAACGATATTGGCCTGTAATTTTCTTTTCTGGTCTGGCTTTGCTATTAGGGTGATGGTGGCTTCATAGAATGAGTTTGGGAGTGTTCCCTCCTCTTCAATCTTCTGGAAGAGTTTGAGAAGGACCAGTATGAGTTCTTATTTGTATATTTGGTAGAATTCCCCAGTGAAGCCATCTGGTTGTGGACTTTTTTTTGCAGGGTTTTTTTTTTTTTAATTGCTGATTCTATTCCACTTCTAGTGACCAGCCTGTTCAAGTTATCTATTTCTTCTTGATTCAGTTTTGGTAGACTGTATGTTTCTAGAAACTTGTCCATTTCTTCTAGGTTGTCCACTTTGTTGCCATAAAGTTGTTCATGGTATTCTCTCATGGTTTTTTATATTTCTTTGATATTGGTTGTAATTTCTCCATTTTCCTTTCTCATTTTATTTGTGCCCACTCTCTTTTCTTCTTGGTGAGCCTGGCTAGAGATTTGTTGGTTTTATTTACTCTTTAAAAAAAAAACAGATCTTGGTTTGATTGATTTTTCTTTTGGTTTTTTTATCTCTGTTTTATTTATTTCCTTCCTGATCTTTATTCTTTCTTTCCTTCTGCTGACTTTAGGTTTTGTTTGTTCTTTCTCTAAGTCTTTTAGGTGGTAGGTAAGGTCATTTACTTGAGATTTTTCTTGTTTTGTTTTGTTTTTTTTTTTCCTAAGGAAGTCCTGTATCACTATGAACTTCCCTTTTAGGACTGCTTTTGCTGCATCCCATAGATTTTGTGTGGTTGTGTTTTCATTGTCGTTTGTCTCAAGGTATTTTTTCATTTCTTCTTTGATTTCATCATTGACCCACTGGGTTTTTAGTAGCATGTTGTTTAGTCTCCATGCAGTCATTTTTTTTTCCCTGTTTTTTCCCACTCTGATTGTTTTCTGGTTTCATGCCATTGTGATCAGAAAAGATACTTGAAATAATTTATATCCTCTTAAATCTGTTGAGGTTCCACTTATGTCTGAGTATGTGGTCTATCCTAGAGACTGTTCCATGTACATTTGAAAAGAATGTATATTCTGTTTTGGGGGGATGTAATGTCCTAAAAATATCAACCAAGTCCAACTCTTCTATTGTGTCATTTAGTATCTACATTGCCTTATTGATTTTCTGCCTTGAAGATCTGTCCAATGATGTTAGTGGAGTGTTAAAGTCTCCTACTATTGTTGTGTTCCCATCAGTTTCTCCCTTTTTGTCTATTAGTATTTGCTTTATGTATTTAGGTGCTCCTATATTGGATGCACACGGTCAGCCCAGACTCCAGCCCCGCATCCCCAAACGCTGACTGCTGTTAACACCAGACCCACCCCTTTTTATTAGTACATTTTTTTAATTCAAGTATATAGTTGATCAGTTTGCTTTTAGAATTTTATACTTTCTATTATGAATATAAATAAACTTTAATTAAATAAATAATTTAATAATAACCAATATCATTTTACTGCTATCAATTTTATTGGGTTTAATGCAGAATATGTGCATTATCTTTTGAATATGAATAAATATTGCAGCTAGTATAGGATCAATTACTTGCTTAAGATCCCAAAGCAAATGATTGGCCTTGCTTCATTTTCACTTCTCAAGAAATGTACATATTTTGTAATAAAAAGATTACAATTAGTATTTTCAGAGCCTGACTAGTTAAACTAAGTAAAAATACATAAAAAATAAATCAGTGACTTCTCACAAATGCCTGTTTCCATATTTTTGTTTTAACCAGTGTTAAGTGTTTATTATAGGCATTTCTGAATTCTTCTCCATGCTTAAGCATATATACAAGCCCAGACCACTGCACAGATTAGTACTATATAGATAGTCATAGAATGGATGATGTACACATATGTACATGTATATATTCTGAGATATATATAATAAATAAATACACACAGAGACACACACACATACCAGGATTCTTAATATCAGTGTTTTCTTTTAAAAAGAAAATAACCAAAACACCATCACAGCATACACATCATGAGGCAGATTGATTGTTGAATTGGGAGTGTTAATGTAAGGATGTAAGAATTACTAAAAGTACCTAGAAGCTGGTAGGGAGGTATATGGCTTCTAATTAGGAAGGCAGCATGGTATGAAATAATATATTTTGTCAAGAATGGAAATATTACTGTGGTAATATAGTCACTTGTTTGTCTGTGGCTCGAGTTTCTTGAAGTATTTTTGTGTACATTGATTTGCTTAATTCTCGTGACAAATCTGAGGTGTAAAATTAAAAGTATCCATAGCTGTGAGTATTCCAACTGCCATGTAAGTAAGCATTAAGTCAGTGTAAATTATTATGATTGTTAAAGGTCTGAAGAGCAGATATTACTTCCAAAGATAAGAAAACTAGAGGCTTTTACTTGTTAGACCACTTATTAAAGCATTCCATAACAAGAGAGTACCTTAAGTCTGTTTTCATGTTTTAAATGTCTTTTATTTATCTTCTGTTTAATAATAATCATGTTTTTCAACCTCATGCATAACATAGGGCAACAATATATGATAAAACATAAAAAATCAGTCTCTTCCTGAAAGTTCTCCAATCTACACCCAATTTTTAACCCATGTTAACTGTGTCATTCATATAATTTAACAACAAGTTTATGATTAAATGAACACATATTAAATCACAATGAAATTCACTACTGGAGTTTTTAGAATAGAGTTGTATGTCATTCACTGTAAAATGAGATAATTTACTCCAAAGTGTTTTATCTCTTAAAAACACCTCAACAGCACTTTGTAAAGGATGTCTATCTCTCTCTGTTTCTCCCTCTTCCTCTCCATCTCTGTGTCTGTCTCTCTCTCTCCCCCTTTCCCTCTCCCCCACCCCCTTGTCTCCCTCCTTTCCCCTTCCAGATAATTTAATTTTTAAAATTAGGTTCTGTTGTTCTTCACCTCACATTGTCTCAACAGGTAGCCAGTAAAACCAAGACAGGTAATACAGTAGTCCCCACTTATCTGCAGAGGATACATTGCAAGACTCCCAGTGGATGCCTAAAACTGGATGGTTCCAAATCCTACATATATTATGTTTTTCCTATACATACATACCTATGATAAAATTTAATTTATAAATTAAGTACAGTAAGAGATTAATGACAGTAACTAATAAAATACAACAATTTTAACAATGCTCTGTAATAAAAGTTATGTGAATGTTGTCTCTCTCATGTCTTATGCCTTAATGCCTTTTCCATTTTAACTAAGCACTTATCACACACTGTGGCTGTAACTTTTGCAGTTTGAGGTGTGACAGCAAAACTAGAATAAACTTTTTCCTTTTTCAGTTTCATGAAGTTTCATTCTTACTATAGGTCTTAGCAACCTCAGGATATGATTTTTTTCTCTCCTTATTAACTGGAGAACCTTTACCTTTTCACTTAAAGGAGGTACTTTATGGCTTCTCTTTGGCATATCTGAATTGCCAGCTCAATACTCTGGTGCTTTGGGGGCCATTATTAAGTTAAAAAAAAAAGGGGGTTACTTGAACACAAGCACTATGATACAAGCCAGCTACTGAGTAACTAACAGATGGGATGATTGTCACCGGACAGAGATGATTTAATTCACGTTTCAGGTGGAATAGAGTGGGATGGTGCAAGATTTTATCACCCTACTCACAACAGGTGTGCAGTTTTAGAAGTTTGAATTGTTTATTTCTGGAACTTTCCACTTCATATTTTCGGAGTGTGGTCAACCTTGGGTAACTGAAACCCCAGAAAGGGAAACTGCAGATAAGGGAGAACTGCTGTAGCATTGACTTACATCTCAGCTCCTCTCCCTGCTCCTCACAGTGGCTGCTGGAACTCTGCTGTAGAATCTGGGCCCTCAGCTAAATTGTGTGGAGAGGGATTTTTGCCAGCTTCTCCAGATTTGCAGTCAGACATCTGAACCCAAACCTCATGGGAGATTTAGATTTCCAGCTGTTCTGTAATCTGCTGGTCCTCAAGACACCCAAGTAAAGTCCCACCTCAGGCCTTTGCACTAGCTGTTCCCTCTGCCTGAATTCTTTTCCCAGGTATCAGTTAGGGTGACTCCTTAAACTCCTGCAATCTTTGCTCAGATGTTATTCACTCAACCAGGCCTGTGCTGACTTATTAATTGAATATCCTGGTTCCTGTCCTCAGGTCTCCCTTGCCCCTTATCTTGCTCTGTATTTTCTTTGTTTCATATCATTTGTTACATTTCAGGATGGATTACCATTTACTCATTGTGTCTGCTCCTGGGTGAGCAATGCCCTGCTTCGCTGGGGACTGAGACTTCCCAGTAAGACTTTTCACTCTTAATACCAGGAAAGTTTCAGGCAAACTGAGATTAATTGGCCACCTTGTTTCCTTATCTTTCTCTTCCCAGCAGAATGAAGCCTTCACAACTGTGGAGATCTGTGTTTTGTTCAGTAATTTATCACACACATCACAACAGTGCCTCACACATAGTAGGCAGTTAATAAATCTTTACTGAATGAAGGAAGGAAAGACTAAAGAATAAGAATTACAGTGCTTGCATTTTAGTATTAGGCATGTGGATTCTAAATGGACCTGCTATATGTTATTTTGGGAGGATGGAGTCAAATTTACTAGTAATTACTTAGGTTTTAAGTCACATTTTAGTTCACAGGAGTATTATTTCCTCATATCCTGCCTCATTTAAACTTAATGGCAGTCCTGCAGCATAGAATGAATAATATCTATGGCATCAGATGTTTGTGAGGGTAAAAAGAGGTCATTCTCATAAACGCATTTCCACACTCCCTGACACTCGAGTAAGCATTCCATGAATGTTCCTAACTTCATTATGATTGCTCTCATTACTGTTACTTTTATTACTGAGATAGTCATTGGCCTCTTTTTTTTACAGTGGGAAATTTGTCTTAGAGAAGATTGGTGACTTGTTTAAAATCAGAAAGCAAGTGAATGGCTGATGCTAATGTTTTAAAAAAAGATTTTCAATTTGTTCGATACAAATGCAATTTTCTCTCAGCGCAACCAGAGAAAGACTTCCCCCTGCTTTATTGAGGTATAAGTATACAAAAATCGCACACATTTAATGAGTACATTTTGATAAGATAGGGCATATGCATACACCTGTGATACCATCACCACAGTAATCAACATGTCCACTACACCCAAAAAATTTCTTGTGTCCTCATTTTTTTGCAAAATAAATATTAACAACTTACCTCCGCCAACATTCCAGATCAGTTTTATTCAACATGCTTTTCATAATCAGTGTTAACAGCCTGGTGCATATCCTTGCATCTGCCTAGGCAGATAGGTTTTTAATTTTTGTTTGTACAAAAATTGGGATATAATGGATACATTACTTGCAACTTTCTTTTGTTTCCTAACAGTTCCTCAAGGCCATCCGTCTAGGTTAGTAGGACTCTATTTTGTTATATTTTTAAATTCAGCTTTACAACCCATGCCACAAGCATCTGGGTGCATTCTATGAAGTGAAAGTTCCATTTCTTCAGCCTGCCTCCGTCGCAGAAATGCCAAATTGGCCCAGCACCATTAAGTAATCAATTTTGCTTTAGTGTTTTTTTAAATTAATGTTTAAATACTACACTCTTAATTAATGAACCATTTAATATCCACAATCACATTATCCCTCATTACATTTCTTTTTTGAGGTTTTTTTCTCTGTATGATAGCTACTGAAGACTTAACAGCTAAAATGTAAACTTACTTTTCAAATTTCTTTAACACACCACATTTGGCTTTTTAACTTAGTTACCATAATATGAAAATATTTTTTAAGGAAATGAACATTTGATATTGACTTTTCTGTCTCAGATTTTGAGTGTGTGTGTGTCTGTGGTGAGTCCTCTTCCGAAGCTCCCCTTTAAATCCCTTAGAAAACATTTGTCCTTTTCTTTATATAGGGCCTGAATGGGTACTCATGAGTGGTTAGTTGAGTAACTTTTTTCTTATTGTTGTAAATTAGTTCTAAATTGGATTATCTTTATAAACATTGACATAAAGTGAAAACACTGATTTTTCTTGGCCTATTTCTTAGCGCCCAAGTTACTACAATGTTTTACCACTGTTCAGAGTTTTACAGGCTTGATTTTTCATGTGTGATTTGGGAGCATAAAAAATATCCATGATTGCAAAATCAAAATTGAGCTTCATTTTGCATTGTCTAAGTAGGCAGATTTTACAAATGACAAATATCAGGGTCCATGGCTGGTCATTAGTAGATTGTGAACTCTCTAAAATTTAAAAAAAATTATGTTTATGATCTTAAATACATTTTTCAGAGTTAGATGGACTGTAGATTTCATTAGATTCTCAAATGTATCTGTAAATCAAAAAAGATAATATATATGTTTTTAAAATAGTACATATATTATTTTTTAAAGTACAGCTCTCTATCCTGCTCATTAGACTTTTTTTTCAAATGAATTAAAACTTGGTAGTTTCCTCCCAAATAGCTAGTGTACATCACAAACTTTTGGGATTCACTTTTGTGTCGTGGGTAACTTCATTACTTTCTTCAAGTCATTCCTCAAATATAACCATGTTGTTATAGGGTCTGTGAGGAGCAGCCGGCCCACCATCCTCACACCAATCCTCTTCTCTTTATTCTGATAGACTCTTTAGTTTTTTGCACTACAATGATTATCTTCTAAACTGATTTTATTGTTTAATTATTTTGTTTTTTTTCCTTTCTTTATTGCCTTTCTCTATCCCAGAGTAGTGCATAATGTCCAAAAGAGAGGTATTCTTTTCTATTTTGTTCACAGATAATAGCTTGTGTGCCAACAGTAGCACCTTGCACATAGCAGATGTTCATTAAATAATTGCTGAATAAAAAATAATAATGGAGGTAAACAGCTAGTAACAAAGATTGCACAGAGTATTTACATATTGGTTAGTGGCTATGCAGATTCTAAGTAAGACTGCTACATGTTAATTTTAACATGTTTTCATAGACCTGGAATCTATTGCCAAGATAATACAATCTTTTATGCTTCTAAGTGGCTCTTTAATTTACAGAAGTGTTTTCCAAATATTGAATAAGGATTCAATCCTGACATCAATCCTGTAACACGGAATTAATGATGGTATCTGACTCATAGGTTTCTTGTGGGATAATATTTACAGAGGCATTTCCACACTTCCTTACCTGGGAATAAAACTTCAGTGAATGTTAATGATTTCATCACCATTCTTATTATTGCAGCTATGATTATTATTAAAAGCAGATATTTCATTCTTGATTCTAGATGGGAAGTTTGTGTTAGGTTAAATGACGCAATTAAGCACACAAAGCCAAGTGAGTGGTTGATGTTTTCATTCTTTTTTAAATATGAATGCTCTTTGCCAATATTGTTAATATTAAAAATAGTCCTTTCACAGTTTACCTAAGGAAAGAATTTACAGAAATTTACAAAAATTGACAAATTTAATAACCTACACCAAAAACTAATTTCACACCTTTTCCATTACCCATTTTAAACTTGTACTCCATCTCCCTCTGTGCACAAAACAGACAATTGCATATACACACATAGAGAACTCTTTATATTTCCTTGTCTTTATCCATTTTACCAGAGCAGTGTCATTTTATAAAAACTATATTAATTTTATTAATACTATCCCACACATTTCTTCTTGGACGTATTTTTATAGACATCCCTCTAGATCATTGTATACTTTGTTATTTTATGTTTTAAAATTTGACGCAAACCCAAATAGATTTCATTAGGTGATATGATTTCCAAAAAAGAAATTATGTCTTCCTAAAAAGAGCCAATGGACACAACAGAATTTTAGGGAAGTAATTTATTTCCTTGATTCTCCTTTAGTTTTTAAGCCAATGTCATATTGTTTGAATTTTTATAACTTCATATTACTTTTTTGTTACTTTTGTTCTCTCTGGCTATTATGGGTTAAATTGTGTCCCCAAAAAGATATGTTGAAGCCCTAATACACCAGTATCTCAGAATGTAACCATATTTTGAAATAGGGTTATTATAGATATAATTAGTTAAGATGAGATCATACTGGAGTAAGGTGGTTCCCTTCATCAGATTTGACTGGAATCCTTATAAGAAGAGGAAAATTTTGACACAGACAAATAGAGGAAAGATAGTCATTTGAAGATGGAGGCCAGGGTTGAAATCATGCTGCCACAAGCCAAGGGACTTCTGGACCTCTGGAAGCAGGAAGAGGCAAGGAGGGATCTTCGTCCTACAGTCTTCCGAGGGAGGCTGGCCCTGCCAACACCATGATTTTGGCTTTGTGGCATCCAGAGCTGTGAAACAATGAATTTATGTAGTTTAAAGTCATCCAGGTTTGTGGTACTTTGTTATGGCAGCTCTAGGAAACAAATACACTGACATTCAGTACTTTTCTTAAATTTTTGATTCTCACTAACATACTCTTACAGGTGAAGTTTTAACATCTACTTGTCAGATTACCAAAACTTCCTATGGGAATTTTAATCTGATTACCATAAAAAATGTAAATGAATTTGGGAAAATTCAACATCTTTACAACATCTACTTCGTGTTCAGGAGCATGGGTATGTATCTATTTATTTAAACTCTTCTTTTATATAATACAGCTTTGTGTTTTAATTATAGGTCCTGAAATTTTCTCAGTGCATGCTCTTAGTAGTTTACATTTTTTGTCTTTCTGTTGTATTTTTGTTTTCTGATTTCTATTTATTTCTGTAATGTAAAGACTATATTGATATTTCTCAATTTATACTTTTGGTCCCTTTTCTAAAAAATATATTCTTTATTCTCAAGTTTCCTCATTTGACATTTTACTTTGTTTTTTCTCAGCTTTATTGGGATATGATTGTTCAATAAAATTGTCCATATTTAAGGTGTACTATGTGATGTTTTGATATACATATACATTATGAAATGATTACCACAAGTAAATTAATATATCCATCATCTCACATAGTTACCACTTTTTTGTGTGTAGTGAGAACACTTGAGATTTACTCTCTTAGCAATTTCAGATATACAATAATATTATTAACTATATCCATCACGTTATACATTATAGAGCTCCAGAATGTAATTATCTTATAACTGATAGTTTGTATTTTTTGACCAAATCTCCTCATTTCCTACACCTTCCAGTCCCTGGTAATCAACCAATCTACTCTCTAGTTCTATGAGTTTGACTTTTTTACATTCCACATGTAAGTGAGATCATGCAGTATTTTTTTTTTTTACTATTTTAGTTTCTATGTAGATAGTTTTTTTATTATTTTGATATATCATCATAACATGTTATGGAAATTCCCTGTTTTCAAGTACACAGGTCACATGGAAGTCTTTCACTTTGAGTGCTAGGAAACTGAGTTCCTTTATGAAAACTGGGCTCTCAGGAAATATACTTGGAGAAACTTTAATGCCAGCCAGTCTAGGGCTGTCCGGGTAATCACATAAAAGCCCAACTCACTACAAGTTTCTGGTTTGAATAAAAGTGATTTACAAATGAAATTTTAGCCTAGCTGTTAAGCAGACTCCCTCACTATATGCACAAACGTGGGTGTATGCATATGACATGTGTGTGTAGCTATAGTCACATTCTAATTTTAAAATATCAAAATATAATTCTTAATTCTGTGCTACATAAAAAATACTGTGTGTTGGCATTCATTATGTCTATACAAACATATTGGTCCCTTTGATCCTTGTGATAAGCTTCTGAAATCAGAATAATGGGAGAATCTCCTCCATAGGAATGGTGTGATAGTTGAAAGACAAGTCCCAAATAGAAGTACTGAACACATCATCTGATTCATTCTCAGCCCTCAGTCAATCATAATTACATTGATTTTTATTAAAATTATTACCACTGCTACTGCCAATTTAGAGAGAGAAAAAGGAGAGAGAGAGAGAAGAGTGTGTGTGTGTGTATATGTATATGTACATTATTCCTTGGGAAACTGTTGCTATTAGGAGTAAACTGATGTCATTAACTTTGGAGATGACATCAGCGACTTTTCCATATTTAAACAAATACATACACATAGACATTTACTTAGTGTTTGGGGTTGTATTTTATAAAATTAGGTTTTATAATACACATTATGCAATTTACTTTTCTCACATAACAATACGTCATAGATATCTATAGCATTCTATTCGTATCTGAGTTTATATTCATGTGTCCTGAAATCCAGCATTTTAAGCCATAAGGGATGAATTTTATAATGTGTTCTGAGTTCTGTATTTTTACATTTTTCCTCTGCCTAGAAAGAAAACTATCTAACATTATTGGCACTATTAGTTCTATTCCTGAGATCTATGGAAACTCACCAGAGTGTTTTCCATCTTTTTTCAAAATGTTTATTTTTGTTAGAGCAGTTTTAGGTTCACAGCAAAATTTAGAGGAATGTTCAGAGATTTCTTATATATCTCCTGCCCCCACACATGCATAACTTCCCCATGATTAACCCACCAGAGTGCTACATTTGTTACAATTGATGAACCTCCATTGACATATATAATCACCCAAAGTTGGTACTTTACATTAGGGCTCACTCTCTGTGTTGTACATGCAGTGGGTTTGTACAAAAGTATAATGCATGTATCTATCACTTTAGTATCATACAAAGTATTTTCACTGCCCTAAAAATCCTCTATATTCATTCTCCCCACCCCTGCCAACTGACCCCTGGCAGCCATTGATCTTTTTATTGTCTCCATACCTTTTCCAGAAAGTCATATGGTTGGAATCATAAAGTATTGAAAAAGTGGCTTCTCCACTTAGTAATATGATTTAAGATTACTCCCATGTTTCTTTCACAGCTTTAGAGCTCATTTCTTTTTGGTGATGAAGAAGATCCCATTATCTGGATGAGCCACAGTTTATTCATCCATTCACTTATTGAAGGACATCTTGGTTTCTTCCAAGTTTTGGGCAGTTATAAATAAAACTGCTATAAACATTTATGTGCAGGTTTTTGCATGGACAGAAATTATGAACTCCTTTCAGTAAATACCAAGGAGCACAACTGCTGAACTGTATGGTAAGAGTATGTTTAGTTTTGTAAGAAACTTGTTATACTGTCTTCCAAAGTGGCTGTACCATTTTGCATTCTCACCAGCAGTGAATGAGAGTTCCCATTGCTCCACATCCTTGCCAACACTTGGTGGTGTCAGTGTTTTGAATGTTGGCCTTTCTAATAAGTGTGTAATGGTATCTCATTGCTGTTTTAACTTGTATTTCTCTGATGACATATGATATGGAGCATCTTTTAATATGCTTATTTGCCATTTGTAATTTTCTTTGCTGAGGTTTCCTTTAAGGTATTTGACCCATTTTTTAAATTGGGTTATTTTCTTATTGTTCTTTGTATATTTGGTATTTTTATTATAATTTGAAAATACAATTTGGCACATTTCTTGCATGTTTTCACATCGTTCTTTGAGGCCAGTATTAACATTAGCTTCTCAAATGTAACTAAATATTCCATTGGAATGTCTATCATTTCAGTACTACAAAGAATTTGAGTAAAATCATCACTTTTGCAATAAAGCTTTCTTTATACCACCGTATGTACAGCTCCAATTATGTAAGCTGTTTTATAACTCTCAGAACATTTTTGTGGTTTTATCTTCTGTACTGAACATTACTTATCAATTTGTACATGAGTTGTATACATTTTCTATTATAGATGGCATCACTTTAAAATTGATCTTATCACTGTCACTAGCATATCATAAATTTGTTAATTTTTGTATATGTGTTTTCTGTCTCCCCAAATTACAGACCCCTTTTCTAACTCTGATCATTTTCCAGATGATCTTTCAATCTTCTTGAAATGAATGATATTTAATTTCATTATATTGAGATGTAAAAATGAACTCACGTATCATTTCAATATAATCAGTAAGTGCTTTCCATTGCAGACTCAAGCCAACAAGTCAGTACTTCTGCAGGTTGTTTTAGGGACTGTGTCCTTTCACTCCCATTGATGGTTGATCACCGTCCCATTGATGGTTGATACACCTATGAGGTTCTTGTGTATTCAGGTATGTGGGTGCCACATAAGGAGATTGGATGAACTGTGCTGCCAGCTTAGCCATGAGTTTCCCTAGAATCCACCATAAGTGCAAAGTCATCTTTTGGTTTTAAAATTGTAATTTAATAGTGTGGGTTAATCTTGCATATTAAGAAGGCTTACCCTAATCTTTATATACTGTTTAGTAAGTTGTTTTTGAATAGGAAAGCAGCATGTTCCAATATTTTGTTAAACTTCAAATTGAATCTTATGATACAAAGTATTGCTTAGTATTTCACGGTTTTTTTTCATTTACCAAGTTATTTTCATGTATTTATCCCAATCAATAATACATTTTAACAAGACAGTTAACTTCTCCAAGTCAAAAGTCTTCTAGTCTGTCTTGTTTGAAGCCACACAGCAGTTAAATAGGCAATGTTCATTTTTACTCTAAGGGAAATTTATAATTTGTGTGTGTCTGTGTGTGAGATGTTTTTTAAAAATCATTTCTTCTAAATTCATCTCTAGGCATTTTATAGTACTTCCTTTTGGTTAATTTGTTTCTGTGGAATATCATGTCACAATAATATCTGTTATGTCTATAAACAGTTTTATATTTTACTTATATATTATCATGTATATTGACTAGTTTTATCTTTGAAACAAATCTGATGAGGTTGGAAAAAAGACTTAACGTGTTGTTCCTGAAAAATCTAATGAAATTTTTCATATAAAATATCATATCACAGAGTCTACCATGAGGTAAGCATTCGATAGACATTACGATAATCGTTCTTTTTATCATTATATTTTAGTAGGTGCTGTTACCTCCTTGCTGCATCTGAGGTAAATTGAACTTGGAGAGGTTAATGTCACATAGGAAGTAAAAGGTCCTCATGTCCTTTCCTTTTTTTGGTATGAAATATATTGCATTTTTTTCATTTTTTTAACCAATAGGTGTTCATTATTTCTAACTGAATAAAGTATAAAATACTATAAGAAGTTAAAAGTCACTTTGAGTCTCATCCTCCTGAGATTACTCCATTGCTATAAGAAACATTTTCATATTTCTTTTTATACATGTATTATATATAATATTGTAATATATATAGTATATATGTTACTTGCTTGGCCTCATATGCAATATCCTATTTTTATTGTGGATGTCTTCATCTTCCCCTCCCAGCATCCATACTTCTTCACCCTTTCCTGCTTTTCCTGCTGCTTCTGGTAAGCCAGGTTAACAATATAGTATGTTGACAGATTTTTCTCCCTATGCATAATATCTTTCATAGTCCTATTTTTCATATAAATATATTTTTTCATATGTAAAAGTGTTAGGTTTTTGTCACTTTTTAAAAAATTGCTATCCTACTATAATTACTTTTTATGCATCTTGCTTTTATTGCTTAAGAATACCTCATGAATAATCTCTCCAAGTCATCTGGTATATCTCCAGTTTATTTTTTCAATGGTTGGGTAACAGTCCTTGGTAAGAATATACTATATTTGAGTTATCTGTGTTCTTAGTTGTGGACATTTCCTTTTTTCCCATTTCTTGATCCTGGGAACAGTATTATAATGATATATATATATCTTTAGGAAGTTTTACTTTTATGTCAGTGTAATAATTACCAAGAATATCGTTGATATGCCAAAATGTATATGCATTTCTAATTTTGATGTATATTGATATGCTACCTTTAAAAATATAGAGCACTTTATATTTCCATCAGCAGTGTTTTAGACAACACTTCCTTTCATCCCCAACAGCAGTTGACATTATGCTTCTTGTTACTGATGCCATTCAAATGAGTGGAAAGTGATATTTCCTTGTTAGTTAATTTGGATTTCCCTAACTTCTAGAGGATTTGAACATTTTTTTCAGTTGATTATTGAACATTTGTGTTTGCTCTTCTGTGAGTTGTCTGTTCAAAGAATCAGTGACATATTTTTTACTATTGGGAAGGGGTGTCTTTTCCTTATCATTTACTGAGAATTTTTTTTATTAATAGATATTGGATTTTATCATGCATCGATTGATATGATCATGTGATTTTTTTTCCTCTTTAGTCTTTTGATATGGTAAATTGCATACTTCTCTTTTTTAAAGACTATTTCTTTGGAGCATTTTTAGGCTCACAGGAAAACTTAGAGGAATGTACAGACATTTCCCATATACCCTTGGCTCACACATATACTTGGATTCCCCCATTATCAACACCCCCAACCAGAATGGTACATTTTTTAAAAATCAATGGACCTCCACTAGTAAGTCATAATCACCCAAAGTGTGGATTCTCTTTTGGTGTTATACGTTCCATGGATTAGGACAAATATATAATGACATATATCCATCACTATACTATCATACAAAATAGTTTCAGTACCCTAAAGATCCTTTGTGCTCTGCCTATTCATCTCTCTCTCTAACCAATCCCTGGAAACCTCTGATGTTTTTGCTGTCTCCATAGTTTTATCTTTTACAAAATGTGATATAGCTGGAATTGTATACTGTATAGCCTTTTCAGACTGGCTTCTTTCTCTTAATAGTATGTATTTAAGGTCCTACATATCTTTTTGTGGCTTAATAACTCATTTTTAGTACTAAATAATATTTAATTTTTTTGGATGTGTACCACATTACTTACCCATTCACCTACTGAAGGAAAGCTTAATTTGCTTTCAAGTTTTGGCACTTATGAATAAAGTTTTTATAAACATTTGTATGCAAGATACTGCGTGCACATACCTTTTCCACTCCTTTTGGTAAATAGCAAGGAGCATAGTTTCTGGTTCATATGGTAAAAGTGTGCTTAGTTTTGTAAGAAACTCCCAAAGTGTCTTCCAAAATGGCTGTACCATTGAGCATTCTTACCAGATGCACGAGTTCCTACTGCTCAACATCCTCACCAGCATTTGGTGTTGTTAGTTTTTTGGATTTTGTCTATTCTGATAGGTGAGTAGTGGTCTCATTGTTGTTTTAATTTACTATTTCCTAATGGTGTATGATGTTGAACATCTTTTCATATGCTTTTTGTCATTTGTATATTTTCTTTGGTGAGATGTTTAGATCTTTTGCCCATGGTCTGTTTTTTTCTCTATTTATTCTGACAGTCTCTGTCTTTTGATTGTTATCTTTAGAGATTACACATTTATAATGATTATTGATATTGTTGGATTAATATCTTTCATGTTTGTAACTGTTTTCTACTCTTTGCACTAGTTCTTCATTTCTTTTTTAACATTCCCCCATTTTCTACTTTGTTTTTATAGAGCATTTTATATGTTCCTATTTACTCTCCTCTCTTACTATACCGACTATATTGCCTTAAAATTTTTTTTTAGTGTTTGCCCTAGTTTGCATTATATGCTTATAACTAATCTAAGTCCAAATAATACTATACCACTTAGGTACTGGAGGAGTATTGCCAATTGCTTCTTTCTGTTCCTTATGACATTATTGTCATTAATTTCACTTATCCATATACTATAGTTATTTCACATGTTACTATTATTTCTTTGAATGAAGAGTTAGTTACCTTTCGATCAATTAAGAACTATGAAAGTAAGGGGAGGGTATAGCTCAGTGGTAGAGTGCATGCCTAGCATGCATGAGGTACTGGGTTCAATCCCCAGTACCTCCATTAAAAAATAAATAAATAAACCTAATTGCTGCTCCCCTCAAAAAATTTTTTAAAAAAGAACTATGAAAATAAAGTATTTTATATCACCTTCATTTATTCCTTCTCTGATGTTCTTCCTATCTTTATAGTGATCTGAACTTCTGATCAGAATCATTTTTCCCTTCTTCCTGATTAACTTCTTTTAACATTTTTTGCAAGGCATATCTGCTGGCATAAAATTTCTTTAATACTTGCTTGTCTTTTGGGAAGGCTATTTCTCCTTCACCTTTTTTTTTTTTAAATGAAAAGTGTATTTAAGGTATACAACATGATGATTTGATATACGTGGTGAAGTGAATACTATAGTCACGCTAATCAACATACTCATCTCACATTTTTTGTGTGGTGAGAGGACCCGAAATTTACTCTTTAGCAAATCTTCGATATATGATACAGTGTTATTAAGTATAATCATGCTGTTCCTTAGATCTCTAGACTTATTCATCCTACTTAACTGAAAGTTTGTGCACTTTGAGCAACATCTCCACGTTTCCCCCTACTCCCGCCTCAGGTAACCACTGTTCTATTCTCTGCCTCGATGTATTTGACTTTTTTGAGTCCACATATAAATGAGATCAAGTATATTTTTCTTTCTGGATCTGCCTTATTTCACTTAGCATAATGTCATCAAGTTCTTCTATGTTGTTGCAAATGGAAGGATCTCCCTTTTTAAAGCTGAATAATATTTCATTGTATATGTATTCCATAATTTCTTTATCTATTTATCTGTTGAGGGACACTTAGGTTGTTTCCATATCTTGGCAGTTGTGAATAATTCATGCAATGAACTTGGGAATGCAGGTATCTCTTCAAGATACTGATTTCATTTCCTTTGGATGTATACTTAGAAGTGGGATTGTTGAATTATATACTAATTCTATTTTCAGTTTTTTGAGAAACTGTCATACTGTTTTCCTTAGTGGCTGTACCAATTTACATTTCTACCAGGAGAGCCCCTTCACACTCTTGCCAATACTTATTACTTCTTGTCTTTTTGCTAATAGCCATCCTAGCAGGTGTGAGGTGATAGCTTGCCATGGTTTTGATTTGCATGTCCCTGATGATTAGTGATGTTGAGTATCTTTTCATGTTTTTGTTGACCATTTGTATATTTTCTTTAGAAAATGTCCATTTAGGCCCTTTGCCCATTTTTTAATCTGGCTGTTTGTTTGCCATAAGTTGTATAATTTCCTTATATATTTTGTATATTAGCCCCTTGTCAGATATACGGTTTGCAGATATTTTCTTCTAATCTGTAGGTTGCTTTTTCATTTTATTAATTGTGTCTTTTGTTGTGTAGAAGACTTTTTTTGGTTTGATGTAGTCCCACTTGTTTATTTTTGCTATTGTTGCCTGAGCTTTTGGTGTCATATCCAAAAAATTCATTGCCAAGGACAACGTCAGGAAGCTTTTTTCCTATGCTTCCTTCTAGGAGTTTTACAGTTTCAGGTCTTATGTTTTTATGTTTAAGTCTTTAATCCCTTATGTTGATTTTTGAAGTATAGTTTCTGTGATACAGAGTGCTAAGTTAATGGGGGGGTTTCTTTAAACACTTAATATTTCACTCCACTCTCTTCTTGCTTATATGATTACTGATAAGTCCAATATAATTCTTACCTTTGTTCCTCTATAGGTTAGACATTTTTCCCTCTAAATTTTTTAAACTACCTAATTAATATATGATAATTGCATCTAGAGAAATAGTGCAAAATACTTAAAGAGAAAGTTAAAGATCTTCATTGATTTCCCCTTCTAGGTCCACATCTTGGTACATGTCTTTCTACTGGTTTTTCAAATTTAAACACACATTTAACGTGTATCCTTTTAATAAAACCTGAAGTAAAACTTTATTATGTGCACCATTCTACAAATTGCTTTTCTTTTCTTAACAATATTGAGTACTGAGTACCCATCCTTATGTTGATTATTTCAAATTTTATTTTGTTGAATAATTCTACATTTAAGTATTATGTTATTCATTGATAAAAGTTTGTAAAGTGAATGTTGAATTGAAAAACTTCACTGAGAATATCTCATTCAACCAATAGCATTAGCGCTATCAACTTGTTTATATTTTTGATTATTGTGGTTTTAACAATTTTTTCACAGCTGAAGAGGTTATACGACATTAAATGATGCAACTGCACACCTACTGTTTCTGGTCCCACGAACCCCCCTTCTTGAGAAAATTATAGCCTCATGAGTGTCCTTTCACGTAACGATATATTCCTACATACATTTAGATATGTTGTTAATTATTTTGGTAAAAACTGGAAAGCGTTGTACACATTGCCCTGCAAATTGTTTTTCTCTCCCACAATAAAGAATGTCAATTTTTTTATTTTTTCATTACCAGTTTAAAAATTTTAACCATTCATCCATTATGAAGTAAGTATTTTAGGTAAGTATAACATGAGTATCTCACTTGATTTTCTATTTTCCTAATTTCCCAATAGAATTTTTTCCATTAGTTTTGTCCTGTAGATCTCTTTGAGTTATTGAACCAATAGCTACTGTTTTAATGATTGTAGCTGGATCCTACCATTTATACTTTGTAACTAATCACACTGTTTATAACCCTCCCCACACCCCACACTATGCCTTTTTAAAATATGTTTATACTCATTGGCCAATTTCCCTTATTTATTTTGGCAACAGAATGTTAATATGAATATGGTTTATTATAAAATCTTATTGCATTTTAATTATATCTATAATAAATCTTAAAATGTTAGCATCTATACATTACTGATTCTTCTCTTTCACTTTGAATATGTGTATAGTTAAATAAGCCAGTTATTTAATTGCTTGGGGAAGTTCATATTTGTCTTATATGGATCAGAAAAAGCTCATAATACTTTTATTCCGTGGTATTAGATTTTTTTTTCCTTTATTATACATAGATTACTTATCCTTTATCTTTTCTGGTTATTACTAGACTATAGGAAATTATTAATTTTATTGTGAATATTTTCCCCTCTACTTACTTTTTTGAATACTATTAGCAATTTCTATTATTCATTTTTCCTTCTCTAGGGTTTTCCAAGTGGTTAAATTATATAACATGTTTTTGAAGCACAGAAATATAAAAATCATCTCACAACTTCAGTCTGTCATTGGAAATATTTCCTGGACCTTACAATGCAGACTAATTCAAACAGAATCTCGCTTTGGGTGTTTTGCTCTGGTTCAGCTTTGGCTAGCCAAGTCTTTTAGACACATTATTCTCTCTGCTCTGGGACGTGGGTAGGTCCTTCTGTGGATCTCACACTAGGATCATCCAAAGCTGCCCGAGCAAAATCCTAAAACATTATCTCACTTAGAAACTTTTTGATATGAATAACGGCAAGCATAAAAGTTGTGTTTGTCTTTGTTATTAAACCCAATTATTCAAATTATTTGTATCTGGTGATTGGATAAGAAGGGTTTAAATAGGAATGATTATGATTTATAGAAACGGATTTCTCAGACATGGAATCATGTTGTTCTTATTTAAACATGTATTTTTATGTTGCTTTTCATAAGAGTAATTGGGAAAACTGTTTTTACATGTTTTCTTTCATTTGACACCCTCTGAAGTAACAGTATAGTTCCTGGGTACATTGAGGATTTCAGGTGATAATCCATGCTTAGCACAGTTTTTGAGAAATAAATTAGCACTCTGTAAATGTTTATCTTTTAATTGTTACTATTATCACTATTGTTATTAATAATACCCATTATATCCTTTTTATAGATAGAGAAAATTGATGTTTGATGACACTAGGTGACTTGCTTAGGGCTGCACAGCATTGGCTTTTCTTTCTTAAAATCTAATTTCGTTTGTTGATTTTATTTCACTGGAAATGATGCCTGCTCTTTGAAGTGAAACAGTATAAAGACAAATGAAAAAAAATTGCATGATTCAGCCCACATTAGATCCATTTCTTCCCCCTGCCTTGAGCAGTGCTAACTCCGTGAGGACTCTATTTCTTCACCACTTTTCATGATCAGTTACTTACAGATTAACTGGATCCGTATATTAAGGTATTTTTGGTCTCTGATTTTTAAAAAATAGGACGGGCTGAATTTTCTTTATGAATTTTTCAATATCTTATTTTTGTCTCTATGGTTAGGGGGAAAGCTGAATGAACATCCTAAATGGACTTGAATGTGTAAATACCCTAATTACTAACCGGGGTTGTCAGCATTTGGGTGTTTGTGCTGACTTGTAGTAAATGCTGATTATGTCCAACACTATTTAAAATTCATTCTTTTTTCTAGTGTTCCCTCATGTATTCTGAAGTCAATATCACGTCGTTTTAAGTGTGTACTTTTATGTTTAAAATTAGCATGATCTATCCCCACTCTTTTTTGCAGTTTCTCTTAAATATCCCAGCATAGGAAACTTCCTTACAGTTAAACTCTAGACTCAGTTCTTAAAATACTTAGCCAAAAAGGCACATGGGATTTTTTTTTACTTAATTACCTTAATATTAAGAATGCACTTGAGAAAAAGTAACTAATCTGTATTGAATCTTTTCATATAAGATCATGTGTGCAAATATCTGTTGTATTCACGTCACCTGGAATAGGTCTCAGAAGGTTTTCTAGTATTCCATAAGCAGGTCCTAAACAATTCCTAGTAAGATAATTTCTAGGTAATTCTCACCTACTTATTACCTACTTATTTCTGAGTGGGTGCTAAATTCAAATACCTCTTTTAATATCTAAATATTTTTATTTTACATACAGATTTCAACCTCACATGTACATAGAAAATACTTTGCATACAGCTAATTGATTCAAAATTATTTCTGATTTATGTTCAAAATTGCATGCTAGTTCAGAGAATCTCCTTTTCATTCTCTAACGTGCAATCTGAGCCTCATATTACCAAATGCCTTTTTAAATTAATTATAGCTCATATGTACTGAAATTATCTGTTTTTATGTTTCTTTTCTGTCTGCCTAAATTATACTAAAGTGTCCTTTCAATTCTCATTAGGTTTTAGTTGTCTTTTCTTGGTTTCTGTGTATTAAAAATAATACCAGTGATCAGTAAATGCTCTGAACAGCCACACTGAATGAATATTTGCTCATTTTTTTCAATACACCATAGGATCATATACTCTGAGTTTGACTTTGCCGTTCCATTACTCACCTAACAATATAAGTGTCATGCCTATAAGGCTTTGTCTTTTGATGCTCTTGGCAATGGGGAATGTACTTGGGTACATTGAGTTATGTAGGACTTCAATTTTTTTTTCAAATATCAAATTACCTTAATGCTTTTTTATCACATTTGTTCCAGGAATAACTCCATCAATTCTAGAGCCCATATATATTGTAATTGTAGTTGCAGAATGCAGTAAGTCTTTAGTATAGCAAATACTCACCATTTCTATTTTTCGAGCTTTTCTTGAAATTCTCCTTTAATCAATAATCTTACAAATGTAATTTGTCATCACTTTCTCAAATTACCCTGAAGTACTCATTAAGAATACATTTCATTACTCTAAAAACTTAAATAAATTATAGGAATTTAGCACCTGGTTGAATTTTGGTCTTCCCATCCAGGATCAGATCATGTGTTTAAGACATTTTATTTGAGCTGATTTTCTACATGAATGCCCTTAACAATTCTTGTGAAGTTTATTTGAAGATACCTTATATTTTTTCTGTGTGTTGAGTATTCAGAGTAGAGTTGCTATTTTGATTATTTTAGCTGCTGCTGTCGTTGTTTTGGTAATCCACCCCCCATCACTATCTCCATTTCCAGACTTTCCCTCACTGTACTTGCTCATAAATACCTTTTATTTTTAAGTTTTTTTTTTTAATTTTGAATGATAAATATAAATTGTGAGTAGCTGATATGTCACTTCCTTTTTAAAATTATCATGTGAATATATGTATGTATATGCATGACTGGGACATTGTGTTGTACACCAGAAATTGACCCATTGTAACTGGCAGTACTTCAATAAAAATAATAAATTAAAAAAATAAAATAAATTATCATGAAAGTCAGCTATTATTTGATAGGTCTCTTTTCTGTTCACCTTATGAAGTACCTTACAATTGTCATCTTTTTAGGTAATTTTCTCAAATTATCTAGGTTAGTAAAAGCAATGATATGTTTCATGCAGTAGAGAATTAAAACCATGGTTCCTGAAGTGGCATCATCATCACAATCAGTATGTGCTACACAGGTGTGTGGGCCAAATCAAACTACCCGTTCTTCTGGCTTTCTGCTCAGTTCCCTCTGCTCTCTTTCTATTTGATCTCGGCTCTGGAATTTGAGCCCTAAGGTGTACTGTTTAAAGGGATTTTGCTGCCAGCTCCTGCTGGGACACCCCTGCAGCCTTTTGAAACCTCAATTCATGAGAGACCTTTTAGTATCAAAAATAGCAATTTAGCAATAGGAATTAAAGTAAACTAATGAGAAGTGTTAGTCAGACTCACACCCTGCTAGGTAAGAATGTAGGTTTTAAATAGGAAAGCAACACGTTATCTAAAGTGTGTTCTGTTGGTGAAGGAATTGAATGTTTCATAAATATAGCCATATAAGTTTCTATGCTGATTTTAAATTTTAAAAAAATGTCTTTTCACACACGCTGCCTCATTCAAAAGACCAATCAAGGAAACTACAATTTTTAAAGAAAGAGAAGTTCAGATACTCACTTGCTCTGTGATCTTTAAACAACCCACATAACCTCTCTCAGCCTCTAATTTCACATTCAGATAATACTCACACTTACTAATAACAGTAATGATTATGCCTTTTTATACTTATGAACCACTTGCCTCTTAGAGTTTTAAGTATTTCTCAGTGAAATATTCTCATTTAATCCTAACAGACCTAAGACATTGACATTCATATTATTTCTGTCTCACTCATTTGGTCTGTTGAATGAGGCAGTGTGTTTTGATTACAGCAATGCAAACATCAGGTAATACAGTGATTATATTTCCTTTTTATAGAACGTGTACTTCTTTTCTCCCTCAAAGTTAATAGTTTTGTTATGATTTTCTAGGTGTCTATCACTAGTTTAGCCCCATTCTCTCCGCAGAGATACAGATCTCCTCTTAATACTTTCAAACACATCAAGCAATCTGTCATTTTCAATTTTTTTGGAGACATCCTTTCCGGAGTTCTCAGTCACCCTACTCTAACCTTGTGTGCTATTTCGTAGGCCTGTTGTTCATGGGGGAATAGGATGTTGAGTTGTTCTGCGGTTCTAACTGCTTTATGTATAGACAGACATTCAGCCAATATTCCTGTTTTTAGCCCCACATTTACCCTCATTGTCACAAGTCCCTGATGTTTCCAGTTCCGGGGGAATTTTTAGAGTTGAAGACTTGCAAATCAGGCTGCTTCTGGGCTTCCCTCCTAGCAGGTTTAGTTGGGGTTTTCGTTCTCTGCTAAATCATCTTCCACTCACCTATCTGCATCTTTAACCTATTGCAAAAGTATCCGCTGTGGTATAAAACTGCATAAAATTCAACATAAAATTGAGTTCCCCTGAACTCATTTAGACCTGAGAGATTCACTTTTTTCCTATAATCTGATCCTTCAGATCAACTATTGACAGACCTTGCTGCCACCTCCTGCTTAGTTATCCATGTAGCCACATAGAATTGAAACACACCGAAGACTTTTTGGTATAAAGAATAAAAACTTATTAGGAGAAAGTTAATCTTAGCTCATTAGAATTGCTTTAAGTACTCATAATCTAGTATATATGTTCTAAGTTGTAAAGCAGTATATTATCCAAAAATGAGTTTCGTTAGAAGTGGGATAGCAAGTCACAAATATATGATCCCCTATGTTTTTAAAACTCTTTTTCAGTTTGCAAAAGTATTCTTACATAGGTTCTTTCGTTCAATCCTCACTAAAACTCTGTTGTGTAGTATTAATGTCATGTATGTCAGACATTTATTGTGAGGATTAAATGAGCCAATCTCCACAAAAGCATTTAACACGCTGTCATTTAAATAAGAATTCATTAAATGCTAGTAATGTCTATTATTTTATTTTAAATAAAAAGCAATGGTGTCAATTGTACCTCAGGTGCAAAGAATTCAATTGGTCGTAAATCTTTGTGCATTACATGCTCAATATGTAAGTTCATGCTTGTCCTGCTTTTATTTAGTTAGTTACTTAGTTATTTTTAATAATGTAAGAAACACTCCCAAGCCTATCACTGGAAATAAAAATGAGGGCATTGATAATAACATCCATATAGCTGTATAGATGGTAGCCGCCCTTCCCAACCCATCCCCTGACCTCCCTGCGCTGGATGTAGCCATCACCCCAATTCCCATTCAGCATCCCTTTGCTTCCTTGTCTTTTGCTGTATGTAACCATCTTTGGGGCTTTATTTTTTTTTCACTTTGCTATAAAGTTTTGTACTTATTTTTGTGTTCTGCTGTGGCTTATTGTGTTTGACTACTACGGAACATTCCATTTTGTGTATTTACCACAGTTTTTTCACCTGTGCTACTGTTCATGGCCACTTGTTCTGTTTCCAGGTTTTTGCCATTGTGAGAAGTAATGCTATGAACAATCTTATACATGCTGCCTATTGTAATGGATAAGAGTTTGTCTTGGGCCTTCCCTAACAGTGAAATCAATGAGTCTTAAGTTATGCAAAGGTTCAACTTGAGGAGATAATGTCAAATCATTTTCCAAATTAATTCCACTAAGTCACGCTCCCACCAGCGGTGTCTGAGATATTGTGAATTGACATCCTGGCCAACACTAAGTGTTGTCAGTCCTCTAAATTTTTGCCTATAAAATGGAGGTAGCCAGTCTTGATTTGCATTTTCTCTGGTTACTAATAACATGGAATACCTTTTCATAATTTTCTTGTTACTAATACTAAGAATGAATGTTTCACCATTGAAGTGTTTGCTGTAGGTTTTGGCAGATATACTATTACATAAGTTTCCTTCTGTTCCTGGTTTCTAAGAGTATTATTAGATGCCTTTCTCGTGAGAGAAACATTCTAATTTTCTCCCTTGCAAGGCTCACAGCCATGCTGCCCCTGTACTGCTCACTACTGTAAAAACCTGTTAGGTTACTGAGCCTGTCGGGGGCCTGCCTCTTCATCTTCATTTACCCTTTTGGTTATTTCTCCTTCGTGTATTTAGACCCCTGCTCTGTTATGAGCTCAGCTCTACATTCAGAAACAGTTTTGATACATTTCTAAGTTTAAAAGAGGAGTATAGCTTTAGGTCATCTATAGCACTAATTCTCAAACTTAAATGTGACTAAGAATCACTGGGATCTTGTTAGAAATGCAGATTCTAATTAAGTATATCTGGGATCAAGCCCAAGGCTGTAGATTTCTAACAAGTTCTCAAGGGGTGCCTATGCTTTTCATCCCTGAAGCACACTTTGAATAGCAGCCTCCTACCTCAAGCAACACAGCGCTGGAAACAGGATTCCAAAATCAGTTTTCACATTTGGGCCCTAAAGAAAAGAGTTTGTAGAGATTTTGCAGCCAGTTCCTTCAGGGTTGCCCAAAAATCAACATGACATTCAAATTCACTGAATGAATTCTGGGTGTTTAAAAAAAATGGCAGTTTGCAAACTGGAACTTAATCTTAGCTAACAAGAAGATTTACTTAAGGCTCTTTTACATCCTGACATATTGGCCAATGGTTTTCAAATAAGAATTAACATATTATAAGTAAATGTGTATCATTGGACGAGATTGCATTTTTGCCATTGAAATGGCCTGCATTGCTCCGATAACTCAATTTGCCAAAATATTTTGGTACATGGTGGCTCATTTGATCCCCACAGCAAATCTGGGAGGCAGATGTAGTGACATTCTCTCTCTGCCAAGGGATTTGTGTGTGTGTGTGTGTGTGTGAGGGTTAAATGGGCTAATGCTCATAAAAGCACTTAGTCACTGCCTGACATGCAAGTACTCACTCAGGAGAAGTTAGTTTTTGTTTCTATTATTGCTATTACTTGCACTATTTGCACGTATTTTTTTTCAGGTCATAAAACCTAAATCTTGTTAGATGTTAAATGACACGTGTGATGTGATATGTATGATCTTAATCATAGTCTAAGAGTGATCCAGGTTTTCTTTTTTTAAATGTTTTCCGCTATAATCTTTCCTAACAAAAGTGATATTTCCTCATCCTGACTAGCAAGACTGCAAAAGACTGACTAGATAAAGCATAATCTCCCCTCATAAGGCTTCATTACTGATCCCTTGACCGATTCCCCACAATGCTAATGATATTTACATAAATGTCTGTGTGTGGGTTTTTTTGGCTCAAGCAAGTACTTATCAACACATATTTATCAGGAGCATTTCCTGGATAGTTGCTTTGAAAAACAAATGGAGTCTACTAAAATAAGTTGTTTGTTTTGCAACTTTCTGTTGTCACAGAACAATATACATGGCATTTCATAGAACAATAGATTTCCTTTGTTTTCTGTTTTAATATTTCTCTTTAATTCTCCTGGAAGGCATTTGGTTGTGTGTTGTGAAGTGAGGGATCTATCTTTTTAAAATGTGTAAATCTCTAATCTTACTAGGTCACAATTTTGTTTCCGTGAAATTTCTGTCAATTGTGAAGGCAATACCAGGTTTTAAAAATTATATATTGTTACAGTGCCATTTAGAATCTGACATGATAAATGCTCCTTATTTCTTTTCTATCGTGCTATATTTCTTTAATAAACCTGACTATTCTGAAATAAATGTAACATTTTCTCAAGCTATCAAATAAAAATGGTCACGAATGATATGATATGATAGAATTTATTTGTTTCAAAGTAACCCAGAGGGTAGTGGGATGAGAGAAAGAACAGTAGATGCAGGGATAAAGGAAATGTTTAGCCATAAGTTGATGATAGTTACCGATGTGTGCTGGGTAACTGATTATCTCTGCTTTCATTTATGTTTGAAACTGTCCATACTAACAAATTTAAACATGTAGATTTGACTTCTGTGTTTTACTTTTTAAAACAATGTCACTTTGGAATTTTGGATGAACAAAAATGTAAATAGCTTGAGAAAAACTAACAACTTTATAATATCCAGTTTTCCACCTAGAGTGAAGAGTATACATGCCAATTGTCAAGCTGTCTTTGATACCATGTAGAAAAGGTTTGTAGAGCACTTCATATACTACTAGAATAACTCTTGACCATTTTATTTCTAGATGTTTTATGCTTATCCATGCTGTTGTCAATAGATTATTTTCCAACTGATTATTACTGGTATAGCAGGAAGCTATTGATTTTTGCTTACTTTTTGTCTGACTGCCCATTTTACTTTATCTTAATACTTATCAAGTACTTTGGGGTATATAATCCTGTTAACTGTGTTTGATGCAACATTAAAACCAAGGTTAAAAATCCTTAACCATTCTAATTGATTAGTGGCCTGCACTGCCAAATAGAACAAATCAGTTAGAATAATTGGATTTTTTTTGAGGGGGGGTCTAAGTCCTTACCTGGCTCCTACCTGGTCAACCTATCTTTTAGACGTGAGACAGTCACCTGTAGAATAGGACCTTGGTCTTTAGGTAGAAAATTTAGACAGGCTCAACCCGAGATGCGATAACAACCATACGAAACTCAAATTCATTGCTGATTTTTGGATACAAAAATAGTGATTTATGATTCGAGGATAAGAAATGCAGGGAAATGTAGCTATCAAGCAGAATTACTCATTGAATCAAAATCCTAAAGTAGACTTTTATTCTAATTAGGATTGCCAGTAGCTTCTCTGTGAATGTGTTTTCTTGGATGTAGATTCAGAAGTCATTATTATATAGTCCCTTCTGTTTGTTTCTCAAATTAAACTTTAGAAAATTTTTTTTTCTCACATTGCTTATTTGATCCTCAAGAGAAATCTTGAGAGAGGAAGAATAAGATTGTCTATTTGGTAGGACTATAGTGAGCCCAATGAAATGAATCAGAGGAAATCATTTAGCAAAACACCTGATAAATTATTAAACAATCAGTATATGTTTATTGTTGTTGTTTTGCTGTTATTTTGTATGTTATTACTAATATCATGCCTTATCATCTGCTTATGTGCAGAAACTTCAGAATTGAAAATGTTCAGGGATTTATTCAAGACATACAGAATGTAAGCAGCCCAAATTAAAATTATTTTTATTTCATTGTCTTAATTATTTTAAATGTCAAAGCTATAGTTTTTCATGCTAAATAGGAAAATTATGCAAGGATGAATTTTAAAAGAATGTATCTTCCCTTTATTCCTATCTCCCTACCAATTTTTAACAAATGCCTGATACACCATTTTCTGTACATAGCGAAACATGCACAGTCATACCTCGTTTTATTGTGCTTTGCTTTACCGCACTTCACAGATATAGCATTGTTTACAAATTTAAAAATTTTGGCAGCCGTGCATCGAGGCTATGGGCAACATTTTTCCAACAGCATTTGCTCACTTCGTGTCTGTGTCACATTTTGGTAATTTTCACAATATTTCCAACTTTTTCATTATTACTTGTTATGGTGACCTGTGATCAGTGATCTTTGATGTTACTATTGCAAAAAAGGTTGTGATTGCTGAAGGCTCAGATGGTTAGCATTTTTAGCAATAAAGTGTTTTTTAATTAAGAGTTTGTACGTTTTTTAGACATAATGTTATTGTACACTTAATGGACTACAGTATAGCATAAATATAACTTTTATATGCACTGGAAAACCAGAAAATTCATGTAAATTTCTTTATTGCAGTATTTGCTTTATGGTGGTGGTCTGGAACCAAACCCACAATATCTCCAAGGTACGCCTGTATAAATACATGAACACACATGTGGAGTTGGTGGTTTTCATTTGTTTAAACATGGACTCATTCTATTTACATTTCTACTGTCCTTTGCCCAATACAGATAAATTTATGTATCCATATCAAACATTTAATATTTTATGCTTTAATATTTAATCTTTTAGTTAACATGAAAGCATTAATACAATATGGTAAGTAAGTGAATAACTTGTACATTTTACACAAATACTCATGTTGACTGATAAAATTTGAGTTGATAATTCTGTTCCTTGAAGACTTACTCAATTTTTGAAGCACATCCCATGGTTTGAATTATAGTAGTTGGCTAAATAGTACTTTGTACCCTGACAAATATCCTTCTCTAGTCTCCTTTTCTAAAGCTTTTCTTTATTGATTTTATTTTTTAAATAGAATTGTATATATTTAAGTTGTACAACATGATGATTTGATATACATATACAAAGTGAAATAATTACTACAGTCAAGCTGGTAACATATTCATCTCCTTCACATAATTACCATCTTTTTTGTAGTAAGAGCAACTGAAATCTACTCTCTTAGCAAGTTTCCAGTATTCAGTACAGTGTTGTTAACTATAGTCATCTTGCTGTACATTAGAGCTCTAGACTTATTCATCCAATATAAATGCAGCTTTGTATCCTTCGATGAGTATCTCCCCATTTCCTCCACCTACCCAACTCCTGATAACCAACATTCTGCTTTCTGCTCCCAAGTATTTGACTTTTTTAGATTCCACATATAAATGAGATTGTGCATTTTTTCCCTTTCTATGTCTGGTTTATTTCATAATGTTCCCAGGGTTCATCCATGTTGTTGTAAATGGCAAAATCTTTTTTAAGGCTGAATAATATTTCATTGTATATATGTGTATATACACATATATATGCACACACATATATATACACACTATAATTTCTTTATCCATTCATCTGTTGATAGACAGTTTGTTTCTGTATCTTGGCTATTATAAATAATCCATGCAATGAACACGGGAGCAGAGAGATCTCTTCAAGGTATTAATTGCATTTCTTTTGGGTATATAACAAGAAGTGATATTGCTGGATCATCTGGTGGTTCTATTTTTAGCTTTTTGAGGACCCTCCATACTGTTTTCCATAATTTACATTTCCACCAACAATGCATTAGTGATGCTGAGCATCTTTTCACGTACCTGCTGGTCATTTGTTTGTCTTTTTTGGAGTAATGTCTGTTTAGGTCCTTTACCCATTTTTTATTTGACCATTTTATTTTTCGCTGTTGATTTGTATGAGTTACTTTTATATTTTGGATATTTATCCCTTATCAGATATATGGTTTGTAAATGTTTTCTCCCAGGCCATAGGTTGCCTTTTCATTTTGTTGATTGTTTCTTTACTGTTCAGACATTTTTTAGTTTGATGTAGGCAACTTCTTTATTTTTGCTCTTGTTACAGCTTTTGGTGTCATATCCAAAAAAATCATTTCCAAGAACAATGTCAAGGAGCTTTTTCTCTATGTTTCCTTCTAGTTTTATGATTTCAGGTCTTATGTTAAATCTTTAATCTATTTTGAGTTGATTTGTATGTGGTATAAGGTAAGTGTCCAATTTCATTCTTTTCTATGTGGATACCCAGTTTTCCCAACACCATTTACTGAAGAGATTGTTCTTTCTCCATTGTGTGTTGTTGGCACTGTTGTGGAAAATTTGTTCACTGTATATGCTTAAGTTGATTCTGGTCTCTCTATTCTGTTCCATTGGTCTTTGTGTCTTTCTTTATTCCAGTACGATACGGTTTTGATTACTGTATATGTGTAATATAACTTGCAATCAGAAAATGTGATGCCTCAAGCTTTACTCTCCTTGCTCAAGATTGCTTTGGCCAATCGAGTTATTTTTTGGTTCCATACAAATTTTAGTATTTTTTTTTATTTTTGTGAAAAATGCTGTTAGAATTTTGATAGAGATTGCATTGAATTGGTAGATCACTTGGGTAATATGGGCATTTCAACAGTATTATTTCTTCCAATTCATGAGCACAGAATATCTTTCCATTTATTTGTGTCTTATTCAGTTTCTTTTTATCATTGTCTTACAATTTTCAGTGTACAGATTTTTCACCTTCTTGGTTAAAATTATTCCTAAGTGTTTTATTCTTTTTGGTGCTGTTGTAAATAGAATTGTATTCTTGATTTCCTTTTCTGAGAGATCATTGTTGATGTAAAGAAATACGACTGATTTTTATGTATTGTTTTTGTATCCTAAACTTTACTGAATTTGTTTTTTAGTTCTGTTTGTGTGTGTATGTGTGTTAGTCTTTAGGGTTTTCTACATATAGAATCATGTCATCTGTAAAATAATTTTACTCCTTCTTTTCCATTGTGGATGACTTTTATTTCTTTTTCTTGTCTGATTGCTCTTTTTTTTCCTCTTTACTGAAGTATAGTTGATTTACAACATTCTGTTAATTTCTGGTATATAGCATAGTGATTCAGTTATACACACACACATATATATTCCTTTTCATATTCTTTTTCATTATAGGCTATTATAAGATACTGAATATAATTCCCTGTGCTATATATAGTAGGACCTTGTTGTTTATCTATTTTATATAAAGTAGTTAGTATCTGCAAATCCCGAACTCCCAATTTATCCCTCCCCACCCTTTTTCCCCTCTGGTGACTGTAAGTTTGTGATTGCTTTTTTTAGTACTTCCAATACTATGTTGAATAGAAGTGACAAGATTGGACATCTGTGCCTTGTACCATATTTGAGAGAGAATATTTCATTTTTTTTCCACTGATTCTGATGTTAGCTGTGGGTTTCATAAATGACCTTTATTGTGTTGAGGAAATTTCCTTTTATACTTATTTGGTTAAGACTTCTTATCGTGAGTACATGTTGAACTTTGTCAAATATTTTTTCTACATCTATTGAGATGATTGTGTGTTTTTAAAAATCTTTTATTCTGTTATGTGGTATGTCACATTGATTGACTGCATATGTTATATCAACCTTTCATCCCAGGTATAAATCCCACTTGGCTGTGGTATATAATTTTTCATGTATTGTTGAATTTGGTTTGTTAGTATTTTATTGAAGACTTTTGCATTTGTGTTCTTTAGAGATATTGGCCTGTAGTTTTCTTTTCTTGTGGTTCCTGAAGATTTTCTTAAAAACTCTCAGCAATTTATGCAGTAGAACTTTAACATAACCTATCTGATTTTCCCTCACCCCCAGGAGTTTCTAATGTAATTCACAATATTGAATATTCCCAGTTGGGAGCCTAGGAATATAGTTATTTATTTAAGTTACTTTTATATCCTTAATGAAATATTTATATTTTTCTTCATTGGTCCTCAAAAATTCTTGCTAAGCTTTTCTCAGAGATATTATAAATTTTGTTTCTGTTATGAGTGGGTTCATTACCTAATATCTTTTCAAATAAATACTTAAATAATTAAAGAGAACTTTTAATATTTCTGTTTACCCTATATCTTTTTTTCATTTATTATTTGACTTCAGGCTTATGATAATATACATACATCTGATGCCTCATGGACGCAAACTGAGGCACATAACACACTTACTATTATCCCTATGTGCTGCACATGCCCATATACAGGAAGTCACCCAATAGACTTACTACGGGGACCATGTCTCCTAGCCACTCCGCATTTGTTATTTAAATGAGAAATGTTTACATTTGTTCAAACATCTGTGAAATCTGTGTCCTAAGTTACATCGTATATGGATTTTGCTCTCTGCTTTCTACAGTTTCCTGGGCAGCTTCCTGAAACTCAGCTCACTAGAGACCTTTTGTCGTAACAAACTCCAACCTAGTAGTGGTAGTTAATCTTAGTGCATTAGTCAGGATTCTTCAGGGAAACAGAACAGGAGAGGGAGAGGGAGAGAGAGAGAGAGATTTTAAGACATTGTCTCATGCAGTTCCAGCTCTAAAATCTGTAGAGCAGTCTGGCAAGCTAGAGACCCAGAGAAAAATTATTGCAGTCTTGAGGCCAAAATCTACAGGGCAGGCCTAGCAGGCTGGAAATCAGGCCAGATGTCTGTGTTGCAGTCTTGAGGTGGAATTGCCTCTTCTTCAAGAACTCTCAATCTTTGCACCTAAGGACTCAACTGATTCGATGAGACCCACTAAAATTATGGAGGATAATCCACTTTACTCAAAGTTTACTAAAGTTCCTTTCACAGAAACATCTAGACTGGTATTTCACCAAACAGCTGGGCACCATAGCCTAGATTAGTTGACACATAAAATTAATCATCACCCTTAAGAAGATGGGATGACTCAAGGCATTTAAACCCTAGTTAGATAGCTAAGGAGGTGTTAAATAGAAATTCAACATACATATTCTAAGAAACTGTGTTTTGTCACACATAAAACAGAATTTTGTAATAATAAAGCTGATTAAGTTTTCTGACCATTTTCAGGTCCCCAGTATACTCCCATTTTGTTGGCTCATTTGACCCTTGGGATAAATCTGTGATGCAGAAGTAACTATATTCTCTGTACCATGAATTTGTTGTCATGATTAAATAAGACGCTTTACAAAGAAGCGACTAGTAAACTTCTGAACGTGTAAATGAGCTCACAATGAAAGTTCATGGTTGTTTCACTTTTATTATTAATACTAAGAGCAAATATTTTATTTTCACAAAAAGGAAATTTTGAGTCTGTGATCATTATGGAAATGATGAAGCAAAGTCAGAAAACAATCAATTGTTCTATATTTGCTTCAGATAAAAAAAGTTTCAGTATTTTAAACTACAAAGGTAATATTTAAATAGTGCGAAGGGCAGATAGGTAAAGAAAATGTATTTAATCTCTCCCCACAATGTGAATACCAAACTCACTATTGTTTTGTTGTAGGAAACTGCAACTTAATAGTGGAAGTTAGTCTTAACAATTGAGGAGTATTCAGCAAACCTAAATCCTGGCAGTTCAGTGTATAAGTTTTCAAAATGAATATACTATATTATAAAATATTTAAATACTTGCCAAATATAAAATGAAATTTCTTTGTAATATCGTGTATTTACTTTCTCTATAGAGCTTTCATTTTTGCAAATATTTTCATATATATTAGCTAATTTGATCTGCAGAAGTCATGATACAATAACATGCCCTGGGTTTATTCTGAAGATTAGATAAATGTATCCATGTTTAGGCATTTAGTTCATGGATGCAAGCTCTCAATAAATATTATCATTTCTTTATTAGTCTTGTTTATTCTAAAAGCACATATTTTTATCTGCTTTATATGGATCAGAATATCTTTGGCTTAGAATATTTGCATGAGGATTTAAAGTCATAAATCAATCAAATGGCCTATTTTGCTTTCTTAAAAAAGTATTTTCTTTATTTTCAAGTTACAAACATAACAATCCCTCATAAACATGAAAGAACCTATCCCCCTACAATTTCTTGTTTCCACCGACCTGCCTTAATGTTAAATGTGCCAATACCATACTTTCACAGTTTTCTGTGCATAAACAACCTGCTGAAATCGGAGAAGGGGGTGTTAGGTTGTTGCTTATTTCTAGAAAATTGACATCATACTGTGTGGATTTCTCCATAACTTGCTTTTCTTGTCTAATATCTCTGTCAATTCACTTTTTCAGGGTTTTTGTTTGAAGATTCAGCATTTCCACACTGCATAATGCAATTGTGAAGTGTAAGTTTATATTTGTCCATAAATACTGAATTTTCCCAACAACATTTGAGCTACCAGTTTATGTCTGTAATTTTGAATCAATACTAAATTGTTTCATTATCTTTACATTAACTCTTAGTATCTTATGAAAAATATCCCTCATTGCTCTTCATAATGGGAGTTTTTATAGAAAAGTCACTTATTCTGCCAAATGAACTTTAATATCTTTGTTTTGAATGTTTTAAAAAGGCACAATGTTATTTAATTAGCATTAAAATATAAATGAATTTGAGGAAAACTAGCTACCTAATTCAATTTTCTCATGTTACTCATTGATTTTTAGTTTATTTTCTTGAGTTTGAGGTTTCTATACATTTAAGTCTAGCATCTCTACATTTTTATACATTGCCACATTAAAGCAGTCACCTTCATCACCCACCTCCACCTCCCCTCCCCGCTCCTGCAGCATCTGGATAACCAATATTAATAGGCTGGTTACTTCCTTCTCTCTCTCTCTCTCTCTCTCTCTCTCCCTCTCTCTCTCTCATAATATATATGGTATTTAGTATTAAAATGTAATTATATTCAATATATTCTCCAACATATTCTGCATCATACTCTTCTTAGCTCACAATACACAGTAGACATTCCTGCAAGTCTTCAGATTAAGGTTTTATGTTTTAAAATTCAGTTCTTTAGCTTATGTGGAAAACATTTACATATATTCTGTGAATGAGGTTTTAACATTTTTCCCTGCAACTATAAAATTTTACCACAGCATTTGAACCATTGATTTGTTACATTGTTTCCTCTCACAATTCTGAGCTGATTATCTTAATTATTATAGCTTTAGAATAAAATTGAAGATAAATATCTTCCAGTTTGGGGGGACTTTAACTGCTTTACCGTTTTCGGTTGTTGTTCAGATGAAACTGAGTGTCTTTTTTTAATTTAAAGAATCCACTTTGGAACATTTAATATAATTAACTTTACAATATTGGATCTCCCAGAATATTAAATATATATTAGCTGGTTTTTATATTCAGAACAATTTGGTAGCTTTTTTTTAAAGGAATCCTGACTAATCCTTACTAATTTGATTCCTAGTTATTTTCATTTTTAAAAATGTTTTCTGCCATGCATAGATTTTTATCTAATTTCCTTTTTAAAATAAATATTGCTGCTATATAGAAAAGCTACTATTGTATTATTTTGTTCTCTGCTTGCTCACTAAGATACGAGTTTTCATCATTCTTCACTAGATTCTTTTGGATTATCTACATTAATCACAATATCTTACAGGATTTGCACTGCAACATTACACACCATCACAGTCGGTAAGGGCTACCTGTTGCTGCACAGAGCAGATCAGACAATACCTTTGATTTTAGGTCTTTCTCCCTCCATCTTCTCTATTTCTATCTCTTGGAATTGTGCAGTAGGTCCATGCCCTCAAGGAAACTTTTGGGATGGATTTGCTGCCATCACACAAGGCCTTTTTGTATAAAATAACTATTTGAAAATGGAGCTTAAAATCAGCTAGAAGGAAAGCTTATTCAAAGTACTTATATCAGTGTCAGGTAATGATAACTAGGAAAACATTTACACATGTGTTTTGCTAGACATGGAATCCAGTGTTTTCTCCTATAACCTAGTCACTTGTGAACAGAGAGCCCTCTGGGTCCCTCAGATGTGATACTAGAGGGACTATAAGATAGGAGAAAATGTCTTCCTTTGAATATTGGAAAATAGCAGCTTGATACTGAGGAAATATATGTTTTAGAAGATAAAGTTGGAGATAATGCATAGGAGTCAAAGCAACTTGATTCTGTATTTGCTTTATCCTCTTTGTTCTCTCTCTCTTTTTTGTTATGAACCTGATATTGATATAAAATATACTGTTAAAGATAGAAGTTGTTATATGTAAGCTTCATGGTAACTGCAAAACAAAAACCTATATTAAATACAAAAAAGATAGAGAAAGGTATATAAGCATAGAAAGTCATCAAACCACAGAAGAGAGCAAAAGAAGAAAGGAACAGAGACGAACTACAAAACCATCTAGAAAACAACTAATAAAATGGTAATAAGCACATGTCTATCAATAATTACTTTAGATGTAAATGGACTGAATTCTCTAATCAAAAGACATGAGGTAGCTGAATGGATTTTTTAAAAAGACCCTTCTATATGCTGTCTACAAGAGACTCCTTTTAGATGTAAGGACACATTCAACAGGGAGAGATGTTGCGCCTCCCCTTTCCAACCCCAGAGGAACAAATGGCAATATCTGGAATCCTTTTTGGTTGCCATAACTAGAGGGAGGATGCTACTGGCATTTAGTAGGTAGATGTCAGGGATGCTGTTTAACATCCTATGATACGCAGAACAGCCATCCCCCTTCCCAACAATTATCCCACCCAAAATTTCAGTAGTGCCAAGGTTGAGAAATCTTGCTATAGGTCAGTTTTGCTACAGCTCACTCTTTAAATAAATAGTTGTAGGATATTCTGTAATAGTGACAAGCCACAATTTACTCAGTTCTACTAGTGATGAATCAATTTAACAGTTTCCAGTTTTTGCCAACACAGACAGTGCTGCAGTAAGTATTCTTGTTTATAGTCCTTCACATGCTCATGCCTTTTTTTCCCTCTTGGCTACATTTCTCCAATGTAAGACTGCTGTGTCAATTTTTCAGATTTTAATAGATTTCTGTATCACTTTTCAAATTATTTGTAATAATTCACACTCCACCATTAATAAGTAGGACTGCCATTTTCTCAGTATTCCTTCTAGAAACTGGATGTTATCAACCTTCTGTAATTTTAACCAGTCATTTGAGTAAAAAAATGATGTCTCACTGTTACCATAGTTTGCATTTACTTAATTATCATTAAGCCTAAGCAACATTTTGAATATTTACTAGGTATTTGGATATTTCCTATTAATCTTTGTTAATAACTTTGCTGACTTTTTTAAATTAAGCTATAACTGACATATAACATTATATAGGTTTCAGGTGTACAACATAATGGTTCATTATTTGTACGCATTGTGAAATGATCACCACAAAAAGTCCAGTTACCGTCCATCACCACAAAAAGTTAACTTTCAGATTTACTCTCTTGTCAGATCACATTGTGCTCTACAATTTTATTTACCATAGTCACCATGCTGTATACTACATCCCCATGATTTATTTATTTTATAGCTATAAGTTTGTGCCTCTTAACCCCCTTTGCTGACTTTTTCTTTTTTTTAAAACAATTTGTAGAAACACTTTGTGTACTGTGGTTATTACATTTTATCTGCCATATGTGATGCACATATTTTTCTCACCTATCATTTGTGTTTCTGATATTGTATCTCTTTCTACTTAATAAATTTTAATTTATATATATGTTGTTTTAATTTTAATATATTCCTTCTTAGTTTTTTGCTTTGCTTAGGACAATATACCCTACTCCAGATACATAAAAATAATATTCCAGATTTTGCTACTACTTTATTATTTTACTTTTTATACTTAGATCCTTAGTCCATATGGAATTCATTTTTTTTTTTTTGGTGGAAGATAAGCATCTAAATTAGTTTTCTACCCCATTAGAATTATTTCTGCACCATTAATAAATCATCCTTTCCTCACTTAAGTAAAAACTTGTTCCTGTATATTCTTGAACCTTTCGTTTTGGGCTTTCAATTTGCTTTTAGTCATCTATTTGTCATTTCTATGTCAGTACCACAGAATTATAGTTTTGCTGTAACTTTTCATTATCTGGTTAGGCAAATCCCTCTTCACTATCCTTTTTCAGATCTCAGCTATTCTTGGACAATTACTTTTGCTGTAAATATTAAAATTATTACTTTAAGTTTCAAGAATAAATCTGTATCAGTCAGGGTCCTGGCAGGAAACAAATGACACATTCACGTAGATAATTAGGGGAAGTTTAATAAAGGGACAGGTGTGAATGAGATAAGGGGTGCTGACGGGGATGGTGAAGCAACTTCAGGTTAGCTACAGCAAGAAGCCATGATCTCCTCTGGGTCTGAATGTTGAAGGAAAGGCAGAGATTACTAGGGTCTTGAGAGAATATCTATACCAGAGTGGGTTAGCAACGGGAGTGGCAGACTTCTGTAGGAGGCACAGCCAACCTCTGGCGCCTGGCTGGGAGGATACCAGAGAGATAAAAGTTCCTGACTTTACCCTCTTCCTGCCTTCAAAACTCCTGCCAGTGCCTCCTATTGGCCAGACTTAACGAGGCACTAGAGAGCAAGAGAGGGGTTTGCTGCACTCCACTCCACTCAGCCTCCTGCAGCACAGATTAAGATAGAGAAGGGTAGACTGTGCATCAAGAGAAACAGAGTATATCCAACCTACAATTCACTGGAATTCTGATACAGAACTTTATTTAATTTATGTATTGATTTAGTGAGGACTGAGGTTTTTATGAGTTCTTTCTGTCCAGGAACTTAGCATATATCCTCCATTTTTTCATATCTCATGTTTTTCATTAAAAATTTGTAATTTTCTGCAAATAGATTCTTTACCTATCTTGATTAATATATTCCTGCATGTTTATAGTTTTCATTACCTGTTGGATATGATTAATTTTCCATCCTATTAATTAATTTTCTCAGTGATATGAAGAAGAGTTGTTAACTTATGTGCAATTATCTTATGTAAAACCACCTTCTGAAAATCTCATATAAATTCTAGTTGGAATTTTTTCCCTGTGATGTTTTCTAGGTATGTGGCCATATCATGAGCAAATTGAGAGAATTTTTTCCTTCTTTTCCAATATCTATTCTGATTATTTAATTTTCTTTTGTAATTGCATTAAATGACAACTTCCAAAACAATGTGGAATAATAATGGTGGTAGTGGGCAATACTTTGCTACCTAAGATTTGATTTTTTAATTATAGAAGCAATACATGAGTTTTTTTTAATTTCTTAATTAAAGCATACCAGATAAAGCTAAAATCACTTTTAAATGCTACTCCCAACTATTGTCCTCTCCTTTCCTTCCTCTACCTCAGTTCCTCCATATAAAATGAGAGTAATAATAATACCTACCTCATAAGGTTATTGTGATAATTAGGAGATATTATATATGCAAAATACTTGGAATAGAGCCTGGCACACAGTAAGCTTCCAGTAAATACTAGCTACCATTATTATTATCATCATCACTGCCCATTGGAAATATACAGTGTTGTAACTGCTTGAGAAAATTACTTAATTGTTCTATATTTACTGACTTATAGGGGCTGTTAGTATACTCTGAATCTTAACCCTTATAATTGTTATAAAATATTTACTTTCATTCTGCTTTTTTGTTTTTAATTTTTTATGATGGCTCCTACTTTATAGAAGTCTTTAATATTTTGTAATTAATGCATTCATTGTTTTAATCTTTAAATTTTTATGTGTTAAGAAGTATGTACCTACTCTCAACTGATAAGCATCGTTTTCATTAATTTTTTTCAAATGGTTTTATACATTTTTTAAGTCCATCAGGATTTTCATGTCACACTTTTTGTTAAAGATTTTCTGGGAAATCACAGTATTTCTTGTTGCTGTAAATTATTTCTCCCTTGTTTATTCATCAATCATTTGTTGCATTACTGAAGTATGTGGGGCATTTTGCTGGATGCTGGAGACACTGCAGTGAACAAGTTTGGCAAAAACCTGTTCTGATGGCGCTCATATTCTATGGGGAGGGAGTGGAGAGCAAGGGAACTGAACAAGTTAAAAAAATCCAGATAAGTTTATCTATCTATAAACAGTGACTCCTGGACACTTGTTTTTATTATGTCCCAGCCACTGAGCTGGGTACTGGGCAAAAAGTGGTGAATGAGACAAATTTGGTTCCTGCCCTCAAGGTGCTTCTGGTATGTTAGGAGCAGACAGATAATTAAATGGTACACAGTTAGTCATCTGGTTATAAATTACGAATGATAGGTAAAGGGAAAAGGCACATTTTGAAATAATACTTGTGGGGACCCAATTTAGGCAGGTGATAAGGCCAAGCAGTAAAACATTTTAGCGAAGTTGGAAATGCAAAGAGCTGGTACCAGGGAGAATATTCAAGACAGTAAATGACATGTCTGAAAACGCTAAAGTAAGAAAAAGCTTGCACTTATAGGCACACTTGGTTATGGAGAGGCAGTGCTGTGTGTAAATGAACATAGGTGCCGGGGTCACGCAGACTTGGAATTGAATCCCAACGCCCTGTCACTTACTGCGATCCCTGGGCAAGTTAACCTCTCTGAGTCTGGGTTTCCTTATTGTAAGATGAGGCCAGTAACCAACGAGTCTTACTGAGGGTTACACGAGATAATGCATGCAATGCATTACTAGCGCAGTGCTTGGTATAGAGGAAGTGCTAAATAAATTTTATTTTTTATTACTGGTAAACCTTATTCCATTCTCTGAGGACTATACTCGGCTTTCATGTTGCTTTATTAGTGCCTCTTTTAACTACACCTTAGTGCAGAGTTGCTCAAAACAGAAAAAAAAAATTTGTCTTTGCTTTCATACTAAAAGCTTACTATAATCGTAACAGTGACTGTTTATTGAACAACTATTATGTGCCTACACCATAGTAATCTTCACACATTGACTCCTTACAACACTGTCTGTAAGAAAGTCATCAATTTCCATACTTTAAAGATGTGAAAGCCAGTGTGCAGAGCAGTCATTGATATAAACCCAAAGCTGAACTGTAAGTGATGGCTTTGAGCCATGATTTTGAAAGAGGCCATGGCAGCTTCCTTCATCATAAAGTTTGCATTACATCTGAACTGTACACATTGCTCACACTTGATCCTGTTTTAACCTTTCCCTCCAGGTCACCTATTCTCCTGCTGGTCTCCTGTTTTGTCTTCACTTCTCCTTTCAGGTTTTTAGTTGGCACCATTTTCTCGTCTTCTACCTTGGCTTCTCTTAACAGTGATTCTGTTTCTTCACCAAAACAATACAGTCATAAATTGACTTAAGTAAAACATTCCTTTGGGTTGACTCAGTTAAGAATCCTACTACCTTAGGATCAACCTGTGAGCAATGTTTTCTTACGTAGGATTTGCCCAACCCAGTGGGCAGGAACCAGGCAATGTCCACTCTATCTTACCTTGATCCTTAAGTGAACAAAGGGCACATTTGAATCCAGATAGCCTCCAATGTGTTGTTTTATGAAAACAATTTAAAAATTAAGAGTAAAGGACCTTAGTTTTTAGCAAACTAAGGTCATGGTAAGTTAAATAGCTCACGTAAATTATCAATAAGCCTAGTGCATGGTCAGACTTGACAGCCTTGGAATTAAATAGCAGATTATTCAGGACACACATCTTCATTCAACTGTCTGGTAGTTTTATTGGTAGAGGAAACCCAGGTGATATTTTATATCCAAAATTTCTTTTGAGGCATTCCAGTCGTTTAGAAATGCCTTCCCAGAATTTAAAGAAGAGGAAAGAAGAGGCTTTTCAGACAGATTATGCAGAATGCCAAAAGCGAAAACTTCAGTCTGAATTCAAGTCTCATCTTTGCAAAAAGCAATAGCTTCTTTGTAAAGCAGGCATCCTAATTATGTCCACCAATTTCCACACAGCCTGTAATGAGAACAAATGATTCACAACTAAGAGAACTTTGAATTAAAATCATGGGTTCTAGCAAGGGAAATTACTCAGTGAGAAGGTTTCCGTGTTCTTAGTAAAGGACTTCATTGAAATATTATATAGAAGATCACTATATGAAAAGGGCAGAAAGCTGCTCTGGGGGCTAAGAAAGAGTTTGTCCCCACTCCAGGGCCCCTCCAATGAGGTGGCCTATGAGGGCTTCTGCTGAACAGTTTAGAAACTATTGGCTTAAGTGTCTTCAAAATGTCTTCTCGTAATTAAAAAGAAAAGAAAAATAGTTATCCAGCCAATAAACATTTCCCGGAAGTGTGAGGCAACTGTACTCTTTTCATCGGAGGCACTGTCTTCATCTGCGGTGGTGTTTCCATTTTGCACAGCCTGGAGCCCCTCTGCAGTCATTTGTCTCATTTAGACACTCTTATTGCCAGTGGCGACTAAACACACTTTAGTTCACAGTAACAGCCTGAGTTGAGTAGGAACAATAAAACTAGTTCATTCCTCATTCATTCCCACATATCAAATCTTAGAATTTTTAACTGGCATTCTTTATAGCGAAACAGACAACAGCTGACCTTGTGCATAGATTCACAATTTCTTCTAGGAGAGCTTTTGAAACAGGAAGCACCCCCACTGGGCAGGCAGTTCAGGATCCAGAGCAAAACTTTGCCATTTCTCTTGTTCACCCATTGTATTTACAAGCCTTTTATTTAAAAAGTCAGTAGTGCTGATTTGAAAGTAATTCTGCAGCTGGGTGTTTTTAATGGCTAAAAGGGCCATTTGAACGTTACTCTAGACTTGGGAATAATTGAGGCTGAATAATAGACGTTCACATTTTGTCTGACAGACAACTTAGGGAAAAAAACTCGGTGCAAATACTGAAAGAAATGCATTGCTAGTGGTTACTGTATTTTAGTAGACAGTTTAATTTACTTGGATTCATCTAAATTACATCATCCGTACTTATTACAGTGAGTCCAGCTGAATCAATAACCTAGTAACAAATACAACAAGGCCTATGCAGCTGAATTTTCTAGAGATTTCAGGATTCACTAAGAAATCATTGCTCATATTTGCCCTTATCATTTGGAGCTAATTAAAGAACTGCTCGATTTGAAAAGTTCAACAGCTGATTTTTTCAAATAAGTAATTGTTCAACAATGGACTAGGTAGTTTTGCTGGAGACATATAAAGTCTATACACTTTCTTAACCACCAAGAAAGACGTAGGCACTGGGGAGACCTTACTCAGAGGCAGTTTTCAATGACATGTACTTTTGACTTGACAGATCGTTTTATGGGTATATAAAAGGTGCACGTTGTCTTACATCAGTACAACTGAAGAACATTGTAATTGAAGATAATAAAAAGTACAGTTAATGGCCTGCTGTCTAAATTTCCTTCAAGGAGAAAAGAAGTTATGCTTCAAATAAGACTATGAGTAACACACACACTCACACACACAGATGTTCTACACCTGCTGTCCGTCAGGGGACTATAGATAAGAGGAGCAATTAGGACTTCTGCATCTGTGTGTGTGCTACACGCTGTAGTTTTCTTTCAGTGATTGTTACTGGCCAGTTTTTATTTGGTTCACATGTGTATTTTTTTAATTGAAGTATAGTTGATTTACAGTGTTTTAGGCGTGCAGCAAAGTGATTCAGCTATATATATATATATATATATACACACATACATATATATATTTCATATTCTTTTTCCATTAAAGTTTATTACAAGATATTGAATATAGTTCCCTGTGCTATACAGTACACACTTGTTGTTTGTCTATTTTATACATAGTAGTGTGTATCCATTAATCCCATACTCCTTATTTATCCCTCCCCCCTCCCCTTTCCCCCTTGATAACCATAAATTTGTTTTCTATGTCTGTGAGTCTGTTTTGTAAATAAGTTCATTTGTGCCTTTTTTTAGATTCCACATATAAGTGATACCATGTGATATTTGTTTTTCTCTGTCTGACTTACTTCACTGAGTATGACAATCTCTAGGCCCATCCATGTTGCTGCAAATGGCAGTATTTCATTCTTCTTTATGGCTGAGTAGTAGTCCATTGTATAAATATACCACATCTTCTTTATCCAGTCATCTGTCAGTGGACACTTAGGTTGCTTCCGTGTCTTGGCTATTGTAAATAGTGCTGCTATGAACATTGGGGTGCATATATCTTTTTGAATCAGAGTTTTCTCTGGATATTTGCCCAGGAGTGGGATTGCTGGATCATATGGTAACTCTCTTTTTAGTTTTTTAAGGGATCTCCATATTGTCCTCCATAGAAGCTGCACCAATTTACATTCCCATCAACAGTGTAGGAGGGTTCCCTTTCTCCCCACACCTTCTCCAGCAGTTACCATTTATGTACTTTTGAATGATGGCCACTCTGACTGGTATGAGGTGATACCTCATTGTAGTTCAAATTTGCATTTCTCTAATAATTAACGATATTGAGCATCTTATGTGCCTCTTGACCATCTATATGTCTTCTTTGAAGAAATGTTTGTTTAGGTCTTCTGCCCATTTTTAGATTGTATAGTTTGGTTTTTTGATATTGAGCTCTATGCTATTTGTATATTTGGAAATTAAGCCCTTATCAGCGGCATCGTTTGCAAATATTTTCTCTCATTTAGCAGGTCGTCTTTTCATTTCGTTTATGGTTTCCTTTGCTGTGCAAAAGCTTTTAAGTTTAATTAGGTCCCATTTGTTTATTTTTGCTTTGTTTTCATTACTTCAGGAGATGGATCCAAAAATATATTGTTATGATTTATGTCTAAGAGCATTCTCCCTATATTTTTCTCTAGGGATTTTATAGTATCTGGTCTTATATTCAGGTCTTTAATTCATTTTGAGTTTATTTTTGTATATTATGTTAGAGAATGCTCTAATTTCACTCTTTTACATGTAGCTGTCCAGTTTTCCCAGCACCACTTATTGAAGAGACTGTCTTCTCTCCATTGTATATTCTTGATTCCTTTGTCATAGATTAATTGATGTGCATGGGTTTCTTTCTGGACTTTCTGTTTTGTTCCATTGATTTATGTGTCTGTTCTTGTACCAGAACCACACTTTTTTGATTATGGTAGCTTTGTAGTATAGTCTGAAGTCAAGGAGTATGATTCCTCCAGCTCCATTCTTTCTCAAGATTGTTTTGGCTATTTGGGGTTTTTTGTGTTTTCATGCAAATTTAAAAATTTTTTGTTCCAGCTCTGTGAAAAATGCCATTTGTAATTTGATAGGGATTGCATTGAATCTGTAGATTGCCTTGGGTAGTGTGGTCATTTTAATAATATTGATTCTTCCAGTCCAAGAACATGGCATATCTTTCTATCTGCTTATGTTGTCTTCAGTTTCATCAGTGTCTTATACTTTCTGAGTACAGGTCTTTTGCCTCCTTAGGTAGGTTTATTCCTAGGTATATTATTCTTTTTGATATTATTGTAAATGGGATTGTATCCTTAATTTCTCTTCCTGATATTTTGTTTTTAGTGTATAGAAATGCAAGAGATTTTTGTATATTAATTTTGTATCTGCAACTTTATCAAATTCATCAGTGAGCTCTGGTAGTTTTCTGGTGGTGCCTTTAGGATTTTTTATGTATAGTATCATGTCATCTGCAAACAGTGACAGTTCTCCTTCTTCCTTTCCAATTTGGATTCCTTTTTTTCTCTAATTCCTTTGGCTAGGACTTCTAAAACTATGTTGAATAAAAGTGGTGAGAGTGGGCATTCTTGTCTTGTTCCTGATCTTAGAGAAAATGCTTTTACTTTTCACAGCTGAATATGATGTTGTTGCATGCTTGTTGTATATGGCTTTTATTATGTTGAGGTATGTTCCCTCTATGCCCACTTTCTGAAGAGTTTTTATCATAAATGGATGTTGGACAACTAAGTCTTCTGGTGAACTTCTAATGGAAAATAATAATATAGGATTTGTTTGTACACAAGAACCATGTTTGTAAAGCTGAGGATTTTATCCTCTTGTCCAAAAGTTTTATATAGTTGTTGTTACAGTTACAATTATAGTTATCCAGGCTCTGTGTTTTAACAATTTAACTCAGTAAGTTAACTGTATAAACTTATATCTCATTTAGTCTATTATTTATTTTGCTGACCATGATGGATATTCTGTGTATCAGTCTATGTGCATGCATTTGTTTCTCCAAATAATGGCCAACAAATTCAGATATCTCTAATTGTTGGACACAGTTAAGAGAAAAGCAATTTCACTAACTCTTAGAAAGAAGTAACTAAGGTGACGTAAGTTGCTTCTCAAAATGTTCAGAATCATTTATGTTTTACTTACTCCAGCCTTATCAAATTTTCTTTCTCCTGTAGAGCTAGAACTACTGTCAATAGCATCTCACATCTACAGCTTTTGGAGCATTGAGCTAAGGGGTTAGCCAAATTGGAAATGCAGAGGCCTGAATGAGTTCTATAAAATGAAGGAACTGCATGTTGTGTAAGTTGGCAAATTGAGGAAATTTTAAGATAGGTTTAGGGGGATGCAGTATGAAATCGAGGGCTTAGATTCCTGAGAAGATCAAGGGAAAGATTAAGAGGTCATGGTGAATATGAGGACATAATGACCTGGAAGAATACCAGTAATAAGATGCCTTTGGATGAGCTTTTCATTTCCCCTAAGCCAGTGAAATGTGTGGCTAAGTTCCAACTGTGCCTTATTCAATCCTGACTACCTCTATTATGGTGAATAATTGAAAGACATCTGCATTGGGGTCCTTTATTTCCCCATTATAACCAAAGATTCTATGTAAAAATTGCCTAGCTGTAGTCTGAAGAAACTTAAAATGTTCGACAGGTATTGAATAAGATCTCCCAGGATTTGCTCTGAATAATAACATTAGGTTGTCTAGAGTAGAGCCCTTATAAAATGTTTTCTGAAAATCCCCAAAGTCTCATAATATTGAAATTACAAATCTCTGTTCTGCATTATTTTAGAAAGAACATGTCCTAAGTATCAAAGCTTTAAAAAAAAATACCTCCCAAATGAATTTTCAAGGTCCAGGGGACAGAACAGAGAGTCTAGAATTAGGGTACAGAAATTACTAAAGACGTTTGATAAAAACTGACTTAAATGGTCATGCAATTGAACTTTTAGTTCTGAGAAATTAAGCATATTGCAGAGAATGCTTTCATATAATCTTGAAGACGTCAAAGCCATTGTCCTGTAAAAGGCCTTTAGTAATTATCTGGCAGTCTGAAGAAAATCAATTCTACCAGTTTTGAGAAGACTCTATTTCAGTGTCTAATGACCCTCATTATTACAAGACTTTTCATTATTTAAACTTCAGTCCTTCAAGTCACAACTTATGCCTTATGTTTTTTAATCCTACCATCCTCTCAATTTCTCTGTGGATTTTCAAAAACAGTAGCTAATATCAATCATATCTAAGCATTTGTACATTCATTATCTCATTAATTCATAACCCTGTGATGCAAGTACCATTATTATCTCAGTTTCACAAAACATGGAAGTGATCATGATGTACTTTATTCAAAGTCACACATCTATTAAGTGGTGGAACCACTTAAACAATCTGGTATATATGATGAGGGGGCAGTGGCAAAGTACTTCAGCAGTGATGTCACTTCAAGTCACCTGTTCCTGGGTCTTTAGTCTGATGGAGAACTTCCTCCTACATAATAGTAGATACTACTACTACTCGCCAGGCACTGTTCTAAGCATTTAATGTGTATATTAACTCATTTAATCCTCACGGAAACATTAATATAAGTACTATTATTGTCCCCATTTTACAGATGAAGAAACTGAGGCCCAGAGGTGAGGTAAGTTTTCCAAGGTCACACAATTAAACAGGCAATGTCAGGATTCCAGCCCAGGTAGTCAGGCTCCGGAGTCGGTTCTCTTCATCATGGCATCACACCATTGGCAGATAGAACTAAAGGAGAATCACTGGGGCTATACCTGGTTTCCCAATCTAATTTCTGCAATCATGGCCTTAACTGTGGCTGCCTAATCTGATGAGCGGTTGAGTTTTATTGACCATCCCACATGTCTACATGGCATACACTCAGAAGATTCAGTTAGGTATTCCTTCAATGTCAAAGAAGACAAAAGTCTTTACTTTTTAAAATATTCAGAGGACTTAAGGGCTTCTTCAGCCCACAGGCATAGGGAGCAGCCTGTCGTTGAGTAGTTACACATTTTTGTTTGGTTGGTTATTTTTGGAGGGGAGGTAATTCGTTTTATTTATTTATTTTAATGGAGGTGCCGGGGATTGAGCCCAGGCAGGGCCTTGTGCATGGAAAGCGCACGCTCTACCTCTGAGCCCTCCCCTCCCCTCTCGCTGAGCAGCTAACTGCTAATCAACTAGAGTGACGTAGCTAAACCCCCAAAGTAACTGCAGTTGCTCTTTTAGCAAAACAATACCTGGAGTGACACAAATCAACTAAAGAAGCAGCTAGAAATAATTTGTGAGGCCTAGCACGTGGATGTGCTGATTCCTCCTGAATTCCCTGCTCGGATCACAAGGCCTAAAGCATCACTTGATGATTCTTCTTCCTCCCTGTTGCCCTTCCCCGCTCTTCCCCCGAAATATGTATGTATGTGTATGTGTGTGTATACAGAGAGATAGTATGTTCACAATTTACAATTGAATAAACTTAACCATTTGAGCAAAGGTAGCAAGTAAGCCCAAAATCAAATTACTCTTGGAGTTCCTTAAATTGCTCCGAGAATACAGTTCAGAACATCCCTGTGTGATAATAGCCGATTTTTCCTCCAGTGTTGACACAAGTTGTTTCTTCAGTCGGTCATTAGATGAATGCATTGGCTTGCCTTTGGGGGCTGCATTACTCAGGGTTCTCCAGGGAAACAGAAGCAATAGGGGTGTGTGTGTGTCTGTGTGTGTGCTTGTTTTATGCTGATCTTCTTAGCAAGAAAAGTAAAAAAGAATCATATTGAGTAGCATATTTCTCATGGCCTGATAAAAAGGAAACAAAAATTCATCTGAAGAGCCTGCAGGTGTGTCCCTACAAAGGATCTAGCATTTGGTCAGCAGCTACACGTGACATTTGCAACTAAGAGAAAACTGAGATTCCCACCAGCTTTCTCTTCTTTCCTCTCAATAACCTCCCCCACACCGCAACAGTGGGGGGAAGTGGGGAAAAATGGAGGAAAGCGAAACTCACAGGCCACTTCCTCCCCTCAACTGCAGGAACCCCAGCCTGAGATCAGGCCTGAGCTTGGAGAGAGTGCAAAAGGACAAAGTTTCGTATTGGATGTGAGTTTGAGGTTTTGGTTTGGACTCAGGTGTTCTTTTGAATCCGTGAAAGTAAGTCATGGGACTTCTTAAAAATAACTCTGTGTGACCAAAACTCTATAGCATCTGGGCTTTCAAGGGTGGAGCCAGGAGATCTGTCAGAGCAGAGTAGGTAACAGTGCTTGGAGAAAATTAAATCCTTTTCCTATTTGTGCCTTATCAATTTCAGTCCACTTAATAAAATGGTTGCATTGTGTGAGTAAGGTCAGAAGAATGTACTGAAGGGCAAAAGGGCAGAGGTTTGGGAGAGGAACTGACTATGGCTTGTCATTCTGGTTTATCAGGGGGACGCCAGAGTCAGAATCTTTTGCAGCCAGTCTGGAGAGTCGGTTTTATCATTTAGATGTACCCTTGGGGAAATTATTTTCACATCTCTAGGACAAACCATTCTCTAAAGTTAAGATTAGTTTGGGGGACTACTATTGGATTACTAGATTGGCTGTCTTTGAAAAATGGCTATGACACATGGTCTGAGAATTGCTGTGACGCAGTGGAATGCCTGAGATGTCCAGATTTTGAGATCATTAGTGCCACTGAAGCAAACAGGCCCTCAGAGGCCAGAGCAGAATGGTCGATTGCCCTTGGGGGCTTTCAAATGAATAGAGAGCTGAAGGACAATGCTGGTTAGATGGTTAGAGTTCAAGGTCAGGTCCAGCCTTCGGACAAAGTAGCCTGGTTAGGGCTCTGCAGTCTTTCAGGTTCTCAGTGGATGTGGATTAATGATACAGCTCTACATACCATGAGGAAACCAAATCATTTATCCAAAACTGAAGTGGAAACCAAGCCATCTGTACTCAGCAAATAAGAGTGAGGGAAATTCTGTGGGTTAGTATCTATGCATTGTGAAAAAGCCACAGCAAGGGGTGCCAGATGAGGGCAACTAGGACAGCGAGAGTGGTGGCTACGGGGCTCTTAGTGAAGCACCAGGTGTGATCAAGGCTGACTCAAGTACAATCCCAGCTGCACACACAGGTACCAGCTGAGTAGGGCTTGGGAGGAGTGAAACGGAATAGCTACGGGGTCTCCATCTGCGGGGTGCGGTGTACAGCAGGCGTAATGGTTCTTAACACTGTCGCACATAACTAATGCTTAGCCAGACATCTGATAGAGGCCCCGTATGGGGAGGAGGAGGGGTGAAAAGAGTCATTTTAAATGGAGCAAAGGGACAATTGAAAAATCTAAATAAATAAATGAAGGTATGCATCTCTGCCCAGCAAATATACTGTTCATTGGCTCCAGGTTTAATGAAAAGCCAAGAAAATTTTCTGTAAAACCTCCAAACTCAAGGTCTCAGCCACTTACGGGGAAAAGAGCTACACAGGGAGAAAATGAGTTTCCCCACAGCTTCAGATGTGTTAGACACTGTGTTAGAATAGACACGAAAATTGTCTTTACCATTGAAGGTTTTAATGAAAATCAAGGAAGCCCAGTCCCCACGCTGCCTTCGGAAGGGGAACACATCTTTCCCATTCCTGAGCAGGGGCAGGTGGGTTGATGGAAGTCTCAGCTCTCTTACCCTCTGGCCTTCTCGCTCCCTCTTCCACAGGGAAGAAGTGACCCAGGGCGATCTGTGAGTTCTTAGGAGGAGCCCAGACCTGGGAGGTCAAACCCCTTTCCATGTTTTTTTTTTTTTTTTTTTGGAAGAGAGATGCTGTGGGAAGCATCTTTGTGTGACTAGGTCTTTCTTTCTTTTTTTTTTCATTTTTGAAAGGAAAGGCCAAGTTCCCTATGTGTATTGTGATTGTGTGTGACCAGTGAAGGTCTCCCTGGAAGATTGATACAACCCATCAACTGGACAAATACAGCAGGGCCTGGGAACCCTGGGGCACTGTGGGAATTTGAGACACCTCCACTGCCTCCCCACCCCATAATCCTGAAAATCATAACGTTCTTAGGGAAATCTTGAACTTCAGCAGGATGTAGAAAGGGGTTTCAAGCCAATCTTATTCTGTTCTTAAAGTGAAAGGAGACCTCAGATGGACATCTGAAGTGTATATGATTTTCTGCAAAATTATCCTTTCAAACAGAGTATTTTTAAATGCTTTTTAAATCATTTTTATGATGGAAGATTGAGAATAACTATTGAAATATCTTTTATAGGAGTGAAAACTAATTCGCTACATTTGATTCACACTGACACTTGATGAGACTCTGCACTTCCCTGACGTCAGCCTCTTACTGATTTCCACATGGAAAAAGAGTGAAATATAGAATTCATATACATGTTTGGCATATAGAAAGTACACAGTTAATATGTATTGAATTAAATTTCACTAGACTTTAGATGTTATTACATGGCAAACAATATATAACCCACAAAGGCATGTGACAGAAATTAAGCATTTACATGGCAGAGTGTGGTTCATCAGCTGTGATTATCACATATATATATATATAAAATCTTTATATATGTGATTATCATATATAATATGTATGTAATATATATTTATATATAGATATAGATACATAGATATAGAACATTCTGTGACTCTGCCGTCAGTTTGTTGGTTTGGTTTAGCCAAGAGGACATGTGCGGACTGTTTGCTTCTGAGGAGGAGCCTACAATTCAAGCAGTCTGCCTGGAGGTGAAGCACGAGCCTCAGACACATTTCCCTTTGGCAGAAAACCAGCAAGCGTCCTTTCAGGCTTTCATCCTACTTTCAGATCTTTCTTTATCTTTTGCCTTATACCTCATCCAAGGCATCACTATAATTGTCCTTTGGAGTGCCAGCTGATATTTTCAGCTTCCTGTCTCTTTGCCCAGGGGAAAAATGCTGATTTCCTCTTTGCTATTTGGCAAATGTCAAAAGAAAAAGACTGGCTACACTATGTATTCCTTTCAGCAGCATGAATGAACATCCTGTATTTTTTCCCCCAATCAGGAGAAGATTTAACTAGCTAAAACTTAATTAGCCTAAGCTCAGAGAGTTTGTTCCTATTATTTCTCTATTGCTTCTCCTTCATTTGTTCCTTTTTCTATTCTAAGAATTACGATCCTAAGCATTTACGAATTCCATGGCCTTTATATCTTTGCATATCATGTTTATGTCAATTTTTTCTAGGTTCTGGGAGAATTTTCTGAATTCTTCTACTTTACAGATTTGGTTTTCTGCAATAATCTTCTACTGTTCACTGCCTCCATGGTATTTTTTTTTTCATCCTGTACTTGTGTTTTTCATCTCAAAGCAATCTTGTCTGGTTTCATATTGCTTTGTCTTCACCTATGAAATATTCTCGTAAAATTCTTGGAAAATACAAAATAGAATTTTTCTAATGCTTTCTCTTGTTTCATGGAGTAAGTCTCTCCCATTTAAATCTGCCTCTGTCCGTTGGGTTAGCTGCTTTCTCTGGGACGACCGACTGTTTTCAACTGTCTGTGAAGCTGTTCTGTTTTCATATTTCAACAGAGTGGTCTCTGCTAAGTCCTGCTAGTTAGCATGGCTTTCTGTACAAATAGTTTATTTCTGACAAGTGGAGTTTTCCGTTTTTGTAGTTTTGTTTTGCTAGATGGATGATCTAGGTGGTTATAAGTAAACATGGAGGGAACGGATGCCTGTGAACAGTGCTGTGCCCAGCAGTTTCTTTCTCTGCTCCTAATGGTAGCATTGAGTTCGAGGACTTTCCCCTTCCTAGACGGTGTGCACTGCCCTTCCTGAGATGGCTGCAGCCCTTTCCTCTCTCCTGAGCACATCACCCATGCTAGGGGAAGAAAGTATGCACCCAAGCACCCTGGCCAGCCCCGTCGCAGTCTGTGTAGCGGAGTAGTTCTCAGATGGCTGTCCTGCCCCTCCGCTGCCACTGCCCCACAGGCCCAGGAGCTTACCTGCATTTCTACACCTGGCCTGGGCGTCTGGGGCGGTTCAGCTCAGGGTTCCCATCCACTTTCCTCTTAACTCAACTGCGGTTTTGTTCATGTGTGGACGAAGAACAGAATAGTGTTTCCCTTGACCTTCTCCATCCATACCACACCTTTTAGAACATCCCCAGTTTCTTGCCTGTTGATGGATTCCTTCTGTTTTTCCAGCAGTGGTACAGACTTCCCCTGTTTTTATATTTGTGAGTATTTGACTTAACAAGAATGTTTAATGCAGCATTGTTTTCCATAGTGAAAAATTGGACGCTAATAAAAGATTATCTAAATTGTGTATATCCATTAAATATGAAGCCATTGAAATGAATGTAGGTCCATATTTATTTCTAAATAAAACAGGTGTGTTACAATATTTATGGCACAGCATGATGGCCATTAAAATTTTTTGTAAAATTGTAAAATTACGTATAAGCAGAAAAAGACAGAAAAATCTTGATGTGACATGAAGTCATTCTAATGTTTGAAATTTGAAGAGAAATGTTTATCTCCCATATCGTGTCCAGTGAGAAGCTCAGTATCTCCCCTAACATTTCTGTGAATTCCTAACACTTTATGTTCCCATGCTCACCCTGATCCTGAGTTCTTGCTTCTTTTTAATTCTTGTGTTTCACCTTTCTTGGCCCAAACTCGGCCCCTATTCCTTTATTCTCCCAAACCGCTTCTTATCCATCCAGACTGTCACGGACACAGTGTTTCTGTTTATTGTGGTTAAGGAGGAGATCCCCACTCGCATGGAGCTTGCGGTCTCACTCACGGCGCTTGTAGATGTGTTACTGATGACCTGAGTGAAGGCAGGTATAGCCATTTCACATTCTTGTTCTTTAAATTTCTATGGCTGCTTTATCACAGGGAATGCTTTGTAGCCACCTTCCCTCACAGGTGCCTTCCTTCTACCAGACTACTCAGTGTTCAGTTTCCTCTCTCTGTCTCCCACCCTGCTATTGAATATGGGGTCTTTTCTTTCTTTTTCTCCAGAACAGTTTAGTTATCTATTTTATTTCCTTCTTCCAATCAATCACATGCATGGGACCTCATCTTTCTCATCACCGAATGCCTATCAAGCCACTTACCTAATCAAATATAATTCCTTTCCTAAGAAGATCTCTAGTATTGGCTCTTAAAGTAATTAACTTGACTACCTCACTGCATGTATTTATGGGTTTGCAAAAATATATGTGTAGATAGAGACGGAGCCAACCAAAGGGATGGTATTATCTCTGGGACTAAGGGTGATTTTATTCCTTATTTCATTACTGATAATCTACATTTTTTTGCTTTCCAAAACAAATGTATATTACTTAATAATCTTTAAAAGCAGACAAACAAAATAACTTTAAGAAAACCCTCAACTTCTCCAGCTTAGCTAATTGAAAATAGAATATAATTGATCTCAACTTCTCTTTTCAGGTTCCAAAAGGTCTCTGATGTGCATCTTATTTGAAAATTGAAGTCTTTCCCATACTATATAGTTTTAAACTAATTTCAACAAAATAAGTACAATTTTAAGTATAAACACACAATTTGGGTACATACATACGCACCTTCTCTATAAAAGACAAACTAAAAGTTAAGTGTGTTAATTTGGGGGCAAGAATAGGGATTTACTTTAAATCATCTATATGGTTTTAAATTTTTGCAATTAGATTAATGTATTACTGTTATTTTAAAAATTGAAAAGAAATATACACATAAAACATACAGCAAGAGCTTCTCTGGAGCCTTGTAAATTTATTTTCCATTAGAAAACACCCTTCACAGGTGATTTTGAGGGGTTGACTATGTTACACAGTAGTGCATTAATACAACTTGATTATACAACCTTAGGCAAGTACTAACATAATGGGACTTATGGCTATATATATATATATATATCTAATACCTGTCTTGCCATCTGCAAAATGAGGGACTTTACATTGTGTTGGGATGCATAATTCCCAACATTCTTGTCCAACATTTTTGTGACTCTATTGAACATTAATTTCAAAATCCAGGATGAAAGATAAAGAGGAGGACATGTTAGTGGGTAAGGATGCAAAGGTCTGGTTCTGTGAGTAGGAAACAAGGCTTCATTTCACTGGGAAGAATCGTTGAAGACCCACAACTGCTTTGGCATCCTTGCCGTTTAAGGGGTGCAGAGATGGTGCTATTGCAGCCCTCTTTTGCCAAATATTTTCTATATAATTTGTGATTTTTTCCCTATGGCAAAAGTGATCTGATTTTATAGAATGTGTGAATAAGAGATTTGATATTCAACCAGCTGTGCTGGGCTGCATCTGTGCTCTAGAGAGAAGGATGCTGGCATGGAGATGTACAGTACTCTCAGTTTGGGGTTATTCCCTGGTAGTAACCGAGTTGCAACCCAAAGCTGCCTCAAGAAGATGTCTGGCACTTTGGAAAGTCATGCCTTCTCCTTCAGATCAGGCACAGTGCCAGGTGCCTAGACTTGGCACTAAAATATCTGGCCCCTCTTGTGCCCAGATTAAAACTAATATTTATATAGGGCAATCACTCTTATGAACATAACACAAGACACCCTACTCAGCTTCCACACAAATGTACAGAACTTTAATCTTTGATAGGAATAAGGCTTTAGAGAGCTGGTTTCAGTAACGGTCTATTCTTGTTTAAAATTATGGACTCAAAACTAGCGGAGGCAACAGTTTTATAATAATCATTACCTACTATTCTGGCCACCTGAAATTTAAAAGCTTTGCCCACATGCAGGGATGAGGAGCAAACTCTTAAGAGAGGAGATTAGAGGTCTTTATTGGGTCCAACTGTGTGGCTGTTGCTTCACACTTAGTTCCTAAGCCAGGTGCCCCCTAGTGTCTCTCCCATATGACATTCACTGTGAGATCTTCAGGCCAATTTCTCAAGTCTACTAAATTTATAGTTCCAAGTATGTTCAAAGTATCCAAATCATAATGCCCTCATTCTGTCATGTTTGTTTAAAATGCATATTAGTATGTAGGCTTATTTTATTATTGAAAAACAGATACCTCCCATTTTGCTGTGTCTAATCTAAACAACCCTTAACTGTGTCAGGCCAGGAATTAATTAGTTTTATATTTCTTATGTTAATTTCTCTCACTTTCCCAGTTAGTTTCGCTGGAAATCTGTTTTATTAGCTTAATAACACTGCTATCCTTCTGTGCTAATGGGATTTTTCATAAAAAATTCAAGGATTTCATATAGGCCTGGATAAATAGGAAATAATTGAATGACAGGGCTGATAAGTGGGAATGTTCCAGGCCTCCAGCTTCTGTAACCCCTGCAAGTCCCTGAACGGGGCTGAGCCTGCCCCGTGTGCCCCGACAGCGCAGCAGCGGACAGACCGAGTATCGAGGCCGTCATCGGTGCGTGACCCGGAGAGTCGGAACAGACTGCAGGCAAATTGTCTACTTCTTTAAAGGCAGATTTTCAAGGGTCTGAGCTATCAAATCAGGGACAAAGCAGATGAATGACTGTTCCCAAAGATTTGATGCCATCCATTGAACTCCATTAAGCAATCAAATACCGGATGACTCAGAGTCACACTGTTCCTTATGTTGGGAAAACTTCCACTCTACCCACCCCATCCATTAATGCCCCAGTCCCTCAGCAAGGAAGAGAATGTGATTTATAAGACAGATGCTAACTAAGAGAGGTCTGACTTGAGAAAGGCTCTAATAGGCTCAATTTTAATGATCATCCTCCGGAGAAGAACATACTATACAAAGAGAGCTCTAGAAGTGGCAGTGAGGGCATAGTTGTTGCTGATGAGTTTAGGGGATGTTCTTTAAGGTTCACAAGGTCTTAAAGTGACCCTGAAGGATTCAAGAAAACAGGTGAAAGTCAGGAGCCCTGGAGATGCCCCCAGTGACCTATTTCTTTATATTTTAAAAAGTTGTGGTAAAATATACATAACATTTACCATCTTAACCATTTTTAAGAGAACAGTTCAGTGACATCAAGTGCATTCACATTGTTGTGCAACCGTCACCACCATCCACCCCAGAGCTCTTCGTTGTTCACAATGGAAACTTTGTACTGATGAACACCAGTTCCCCATTACCCACTCCCCCAACCCCTTATAACCACCACTCTACTTTCTGTCTCTATGAATTTGATTTCTGTAGTCACCTCACATGAGTGAAAGTACACAGTATTTGTCTTTTTGTTATTGGCTTATTTCACTTAGCACAAGGTCCTCCTGGTTCATCCGTGTTTTAGGGTGTGTCAGAATTTCCTTTCTTTTTAAGACTGAATAATACTCCACTGTCTGTATAAACCATACTTTGTTTATCCATTCATCCGTCAGTGGACGCTTGGGATGCAATGGCATATTTCTGAATTAAACCCAGATGATTCCTGGACACTATCTGGAGCTAGGCTGTCAAAACTGTGTGCTAGAGAGAAGTTTCTGGGACACCATGCACGTCCTATTCATGACAGTTTAGCTTTCTGAGCAAATGACAAAAGGAACAAGAAAAGCCTCGTGGCATAATTGCTATTTGGTGAGAAGTAGTAACATAGCACTCATTTAATGCATTTTCTTGGTTACTTGTGGTTTTGGTAATAATTTTTGTTTTACCATTGTGATAATTACTAGTTTAAAATAAATAAAATTCCAGCAGCACAAGTTCTCTCTTAAAACACCTGACACACCTAATGACTCCATGTTTTTGACGATATAAATCCCATAGGGTCACGTGGAAGCTTACCTTGTAAAGATGTAAGCATTTGGTGTATTGTGGGTGAAAAGTGGTGTTTTAATAGCATTACAACGAATATTGCATACTTTACAAAACAGCGTATGTTTAAAATTTTTTTTCCAAAGTGATCTTTTGGAAACTTTGGAAATACCCCAAAAAACTTCATAGCAAGCTGGTAGTGCAAGGATTTCCAGCCCGCTGTAACATCGTGTCCTGGCATTTGATGCCGTTTCTTAATCCCCTTGCTGTTTTCTCTTTCTTCTATATTTCTCACTCTCCTTCCAAAGTCAATGCCCTCCTTCCATCTTCCTTTCTCCTTTTTTAGCCTTACCCTACCTGCCCTGGGCCTCCAGGTGTCTTCCTAAGCATTGCTCAGCGCTGCTGATGGCTCCAAGAGAAGGGGCAGATGTCAGTGGATTGTGACGTGCAACTAAAATATCCTTAGACTCCCTAGAACGTATTAAGTTACAATGGAGTATTATAGACGGAGAACACACAGATGAAATGTTCTTGCTATTAAAACAAATTTCAAATAGTTATTTTATTCTTAAGAAGATTAATTGCTAGTTTGGATCTTTAAGGCATTTACGATACATACTAAATAAGGCAAACCGTTGGTGGCAATATAAACTGTAGCCCATTACACATCTATGTCTGAAATGCGCGTGTTTGCAGTGAGGATTCTCCTTGGGTTCTTTCTCCCTTGAGCCTCCTGGATCTTTGGATTTCTCCGTGATCTTAATTGCAGTCTATACTAAAATTTGGATCCTTTCACATCCATGCCAATTTTGACGTGAAAATGCATGCAAGTAGCATAACAGCATTTCCCCACATTTTTAAAAAAAAAGACAACTCAGTATTTATTTTATTTTTGTTTTTTGTTTTGTGGTAGGAGGTAATTAGGTTTATTTAATTTTTCAGTGAAGGTGCTGGGGAGTGAAGCCAGGACCTTGTGCATGCTAGGCAGGCATTCTACTGCTGAGCTCTCCTCTCCCCCTCCCCACACTTTTAATAGCTACAGACTTTGGTTACAGCCAAACAGATTTTGTTATAGTCCTTGAAGTCCTAAGTCACCAAAACTCCAGCTGCTCAAATGAAGGAAAAGGCTACCACTGGATTACTCTGTCTCTCTGACTTTCTGTCTCTGTCTCTGTCTCTCCACATACACAGGGTTTCTTTCCACTTAAGCTGGGCAGTCTTAGGCAATGCTCCTTGCCCTCTCTTGCCCTCACTTTCTCTCTCTGTTAAATGAGGAAGGCTAAATGATCTCTAAGACCCCTTCCCACTCTAATATTCTTTGTTTCAAAGTCTATGAATAACCATGATGCTAATATCCACGTTGCTATTTCCCTTTTAAAATGACCTGTGCTCTGGGAAAGAGAGTTTGATGAATGTTGTAAAAATCACTTCCTGGAAATGAGACTAGCCATTTTCATAATGAATATGATTTCATGCACCTAGCTTTTAAAGAAGCAATTTGTTTGCCGAGTTGCTAAATTGAAGATTATCATTGTGATGAGGAAATTAATGGTTAACATTTATGGCCATTTACAAAATCCACTCCACATTGGTAAGTTCTCAAGCATAGCCTAGAGAATTCCATTTAAGGGTTAGGGTTCTGTTGTGCGGATGAATATCTTAAAGATAAAGTACAAGTAAATTGAGATATAGGGCTATACCTGATGTATTTAAATTTAAATTTGTCAAATGTCAGTATGGACTGAGCACACAGTAAAGCTAGCTGCCAAAGTTTCATTCACTTTTAAAGAGTGACGTGGAAATTATATTTCTGAGCAAAAAGGGTGTATGTAAATGGTTGATGATGATACTCACCTCCCTAAAATGAAGCGCATCTAGAAATACGTTTCTCTTTCTGAGTCCAAACCAATAAAAAGACATGCTTATTTACTTGCTCCATCAAGTATGACCCATAGCTTTATAAGCAGACCAAGATTAATGGTAGGAGTATCTGTAACCAACATATTAAACTGCTGATTTGGGAAGACATGTCATGCTTTTGGCTTTATTTTCAAACTATCTCTGAGCATAAGCACCATTAAACAAATAAAAAGCAATGGAATGTGAGCTATGCTAAGCTATCGCTTCCTCAAACCTTCCTTCATCACGGAGACTGGGAAGCAGAGAAAGCTCCCGACCCTGGAGAAGAGATGGGTGTCTGTCCAAGGAGTCTAAAGTGAAACAATAGATGCCTGATTGGCCTTTCTCATAAACTATAATATGGCTCTTAACTTTTAAAATGTAATGCCCGTAAGAGCATTTTGAAAATGCATCTTTGTATTGTGGGGGTTGGGCTTGTGAGTAAATACTGATTCATATGTAGCAACATTGGGCTGAGTTTTGAAGGACTGAGAAGTCTTTTTGTTTTTTTTTATTTTTTTTTTTTTAGGTACAATCATTTTATTTTTATTTTTTTAACATTTTTTATTGATTTATAATCATTTTACAATGTTGTGTCACATTCCAGTGTTCAGCACAATTTTTCAGTCATACATGGACATATACACACTCATTGTCACATTTTTTTCTCTGTGAGTTATCATAACATTTTGTGTATATTTCCCTGTGCTATACAGTGTAGTCTTGTTTATCTGTTCTACAATTTTGAAATCCCAGTCTATCCCTTCCCACCCTCCACCCCCCTGGCAACCACAAGTCTGTATTCTCTGTCTATGAGTCTATTTCTGTCCTGTTTTTACACTTTGTTTTTGTTTGTTTGTTTGTTTTTCTTTTTGTTTTTTAGATTCCACATATGAGCAATCTCATATGGTATTTTTCTTTCTCTTTCTGGCTTACTTCACTTAGAATGACATTCTCCAGGAGCATCCATGTTGCTGCAAATGGCATTATGTTGTCAGTTTTTATGGCTGAGTAGTATTCCATTGTATAAATATACCACCTCTTCTTTATCCAGTCACCTGTTGATGGACATTTAGGCTGTCTCCATGTCTTGGCTACTGTAAATAGTGCTGCAATGAACATTGGGGTGCAGGTGTCATCCTGAAGTAGATTTCCTTCTGGATACAAGCCCAGGAGTGGGATTCCTGGGTCATACGGTAAGTCTATTCCTAGTCTTTTGAGGAATCTCCACAGTTTTCCACAGTGGCTGCACCAAACTGCATTCCCACCAGCAGTGTAGGAGGGTTCCCCTTTCTCCACAGCCTCTCCAGCATTTGTCATTTGTGGATTTTTGAATGACGGCCATTCTGACTGGTGTGAGGTGATACCTCATTGTAGTTTTGATTTGCATTTCTCTGATAATTAGTGATATTGAGCATTTTTTCATGTGCCTTTTGATCATTTGTATGTCTTCCTTGGAGAATTGCTTGTTTAGGTCTTCTGCCCACTTTTGGATTGGGTTGTTTATTTTTTTCTTATTGAGTTGTATGAGCTGCTTATATATTCTGGAGATCAAGCCTTTGTCGGTTTCATTTGCAAAAATTTTCTCCCATTCTGTAGATTGTCTTCTTGTTTTACTTCTGGTTTCCTTTGCTGTGCAGAAGCTTGTAAGTTTCATTAGGTCCCATTTGTTTATTCTTGCTTTTATTTCTATTGCTTGAGTAGACTGTTCTAGGAGAACATTTTTCAGATGTATGTCAGATAATGTTTTGCCTATATTTTCTTCTAGGAGGTTTGTATCTTGCCTTATGCTTAAGTCTTTGATCCATTTTCAGTTGATTTTTGTATATGGTGTAAGGGAGTGTTCTAGCTTCATTGTTTTACACGCTGCTGTCCCGTTTTCCCAACACCATTTGCTGAAGAGACTGTCTTTATTCCATTGTATATTCCTGCCTCCTTTGTTGAAGATGAGTTGACCAAAAGTGTGTGGGTTCATTTCTGGGCTCTCTATTCTGTTCCATTGGTCCACATGTCTGTTTTTGTACCAATACCATGCTGTCTTGATGACTGTAGCTCTATAGTATTGTCTGAAGTCTGGGAGAGTTATTCCTCCAGCCTCTTTCTTTCTCTTCAGTAATGCTTTGGCAATTCTAGGTCTTTGATGGTTGCATATAAATTTTATTATGATTTCCTCTAGTTCTGTGAAATATGTCCTGGGTCATTTGATAGGGATTGCATTAAATCTGTAGATTGCCTTGGGTAGTGTGACCTTTTTGACAATATTGATTCTTCCAATCCAAGAGCATGGGATATCTTTCCATTTTTTTAAAGTCTTCTTTAATTTCCTTCATCAATGGTTTATAGTTTTCTGTGTATAATTCTTTCACCTCCTTGGTTGGATTTATTCCCAGATATTTTATTACTTTGGGTGCTATTTTAAAGGGGGTTGTTTCTTTACTTTCTTTTTCTGTTGATTCATCATTAGTGTAAAGAAATGCAACTGATTTTTGAACGTTAATTTTGTAACCTGCTACCTTGCTGAATTCTTCAATCAGCTCTAGTAGCTTTTGTGTGGACCTTTTAGGGTTTTCTATATATAGTAACATGTCGCCAGCATATAGTGACAAAGGGATCCAAATTGGAAAAGAAGAGAAGCCTTTTTAATATTTATCTTTCTTCTTCTTCCTCTCTTACATACTCAGATGTTAAATATTAAAAAAAAAACAAAAGTGCATAAAATTTGACTTGGTAGCTTAAAAGAAGGAATGAAAGATGAAAGGGAACGAAGTATAGAAACAAAATGATCTAGTTCTGAACTAAAATTGCAGACCGTGTGGTACTCTACACATCTGCTAAGGATATGCCACAAAATTGGTCTCTAAGAGTCCTCGCAGCCATTAGGAAAAGGGAGAATCTGTATGCTGTAAAAGCCACAATGTCCGTGAAGGACAAATATATCAATTATACAATGGGTGGAGAATTATTCTTGATAGAGAGGCCGGGAAGTTTTCTCAGGCATGCAGGTAAACAGTAGTACTGGTGGTACGATGACTACGGTCTCTAACACCATCTCTGTACATAACGATGAGTTTCACTGGGTTGTTGCTTAACATGACTCTGAATAGAGGTTAATGGTACAGCACCACAGCATGGCATCATTCGGGAAAAGTCCTCCTGCTGGAGGGCCAGTGTGACTCAATCTGCGTGCCTCACTCTGCTGACACGCCCGAATCCAGGGATGTGCAGGGAGAGCGGACGGAACTGCTACTCTTGGCAGTTCTCCTATTTAAGGAGCTGTTCTCTTGAACTCAGCTTTTGACAGAGATTGAGTGGTAGAGAGCTGGGGGTTGTTCTCCCTGGTAAACAGAACTCTGCTGTTTTGTGTTTCAGTTGAATTTATGTACAACCAGACCTACATATTTTTACAGACAGTCTGGGAATAAGGTCAATATTTTTTCTTGAAACTTGAGAAATGATGAGATAAAGACTCAATTGAAGTAAGTTATAAAAGGAAATGTAATAATAACAGTAAAGATTAATTGCCTAGGAAATGCAGATGGCCAACGGACATCAAAAGGTGCTCAACATCACTAACCGTCAGGGAAATGCAAATCAGAACCACAGTGAGACATCATCTCACACCTGTCAGAATGCCTATCATCAAAAAGAACACAAATAACAAATGTTGGTGAGGATGTGGAGAGAAGGGCTCCCTTCTACACTGCTGGTGGGAATGTAAATTGGTGCAGCCACTGTGGAAAACATTATGGAGGTTTCTCAAAAAACTGAAAATAGAACTACCATATGATCTAGCAATTCTACTCTTGTATATATATCAAAAAAACCCCAAAAACACTAATTTAAAAAAAATGCATGCACCCCAATGTTCATAGCAGCATTATTTGCAATTGCCAAGATATGGAAGCAACCTGTGTCCATCAACAAATGAATGGATAAAGAAGATACACACATACACACACACACACACACACACACACACACACACACACACACAATGGAATAGTACTCAGTCATAAAAAAGAATGAAATGTTGCCGTTTGCAGCAACATGAATGGATTTGGAGGGCATTATGCTAAGTGAAAAAAGTCAGACAGAAAGGCAGATACTGTGTGATCTCACTTATACATAGAATCTAAAAAATATAACCAACTAGTGAATATAACAAAAAAGACGGAGACTCACGGATACAGAGCACTAGTGGTTACCAGTGCCGGGCTGGGGGGCAGTGTAGGGCTGGGGAGTGGCAGGTACAAACTATGTCAGATAGGCTACAAGGATGTATTGTACAACATGGGAAACAGAGTCAATATTTTGTAGTAACTGAAAGTGGAGTGTAACCCTTAAGAATTATATACAACTTTTTTTAAAGATTAATTGAATCCTTACTATTCTCAGGCATTATTCAAAGTACTTTATGTGCATGAGCTCATTTAATTGTCACATCAACTAATATTATACCCATTTTCCATATGGGGAGACTGAAGGTCAGAGAAACTAAGAAATTTGCCCAACATTGTACAGCTAGAAAGTGATGAGGCCAGGATTTAAAACCAGCTGGTATCACTCCAGATTCCACATTTTTAACCACCATAATATACTGCCTGTTCATGAGAGCGCTTTTCTCATTATCCTAAAATGGTATCTCAAAAGAGAGCAGAGGGCCACTAGACAGCAAAGCATTTCATGAAGACGACCCAGCTAGGATGCTGGCCGTAGCCTACCCAAGAAGGATAATGCATGCATTCCCAAAGCCCTAGGTCCGCCTCGGCCTGGCAGCAAGGAAAAGAGATCTGGGGTTGAAGTCAGGTGACCTAGATTTGAGTCGTTGTGCTGCCACCTTGAGTAAATGTCTTCTACTCCTCTTTGGCTCAGTTTCCCCAACGATACAATGAGGGGTTTGAGTGAGAATGTGGTGTGTCTCAACCAGGGGAGCATAGTAGTATCACCTGGGAAGCTTCCAGAGCACATTGCTCAGGCCCTGTCCCAAATTTACTGAGCACCCACTGTGGGCTGGGTGCTGTGGAGGTTATAGAGTTAAGGTTTCCAAGACCAGCTTTTCCTTTGCAAAAGTCTTTATGGCTTGATGCGTAAAGAAACAGTTGTGCCTGTGCAGAGGTTTTCACTGCGTTAAAGGCTGTATGTCTGAATCCTGCTACATCTATAAAAGCAGCAACACAGTCACCCTTTCACTCTAAAGGACACTTGAAAAGGGGCCATGGGGAAGAGCTGAGGATCAGTGGCCAAACCACACTCTCAAGGACGCAGGTCAGGCTGCTGCAGTGAACGAACCCCCGGCGTTGACTACAGGAGTGAGCAAAGCATGAGTGGCAGCCGGGAGTTTGCAAGAAGATCCAGCCATCTCAGGAATCCCAACAAAGCAGTGAGGAGGAGGGCCAGCCCACTGACTTCCAGTCATGTGTGCTCGCTGGGAATCCCAGAATTGTGATTTCCCAGCTGCATCATCTTGGGCAAATTTATTTGGCTTCCCTGAGCTTCCATTTCTGCAACTGGAATGTGGAGACGAATAGTACTGGACTCATGGGGTTTTATTCTGGTTGTGTTATGTCGTCGTTAACATTTATTGTGTCCTTTCTACTTGCCAGGTGTGTTTCTAAGTGCTTCACACATGTGATTTTATTTCCTCTGGTCAAAACCCCGAAGAACGTATCCAAGCCACCCAGCCAGTAAGCGGTCAGCCTGGATCCAGTCCATCTGACTCCGGAGGACACATGTCTCTGAAAGAAGGTGGACGCCCCAGGCCTCGTCTCTGCCTCTCCCTTCTTTCCGCTTAGCGCGGTCGGCAGCTCCAAATGGACAGAAGCTACTAAATTGCCTCTTTACCAGCTAAGTCCATTAAATCCTCTCCATTATGAAAATGGCTTCTCTAGTTCCAGAAAGTGCTTTTTACAAGATTCATTAAACTCCCTTTCCCTGTGTACATGTCATTTTATGAGGGTGGCAGAAATACAGCCATTAGTGCCATGGGTTTTCACAGACTCATAGAATAACAATGTTAGAACTTGAAAGGCCCTGAGGCTTCATTTAGTCTATTGCTCTCATTTTACACGTGGGGAAACTGAGGCTCAGGGGGAGACGTGATTTAATCATGAAAACTCACCAAGCTTGTGCCTGAATCAGAACCAAAGCCCAGGTTCTCTGTCCCCTACGTCGGCGCTCATTTTACTTTATCACTCACTCACATCAGCAAGCAACCGTGCAAGCAGGAACCACTGGTGGTTTGTTCATTCATTCATTCATTTACTCAAGAGATATTTACTGAGCACTTACTGTGTGCCAGGCACTGTACAAAGCCCTGGGGTAAGAAGAAATAAGCAGTGTTTGGGTCAAGCAACTCACAGTCACTCTTCCTGGGACAGGTGGAAGGGGGAGGGTGAGCAAGGGAACCTGGAATGAGCAGTGCTTGACTTCGGCCTCATACTAGAATTACCTCGGGATCGCTTAAAAATGATAATGCCCAAAGCGCCTGGGGACCCATCCTCGACAAATTGAATAGGAATCTCTGCAGGTAGGGCCTGGGCATCTGTGGTTCCCGGGCAACTGTATTGAGCCCCTGCACTTGGGAACCACTGCTCTAAATGTGGGTCCTCCTGCCCGTGGTCAGGAAGAGTATAGAAAGGAGAGTGCGTATGCAAAACGCTAAGGCTCAGCCGGAAATCGCTGTTGTAAGCTAAGAAGAGTCTGGCTGGAGAGTCAATGGCTCAGCTCGGGGAACGACCGAAATATATTCAAGTGGAGCTCATGGCTTAGCACACTCAGCATAACACTGGCTACTTTCTCATTCTTGATACTGAGATTCTTTTCAACATTATGAATCAACAACTGGGTGCCAGACACTGTAGGAGGCACTGGCACTTCCGTGAGGGCTGAGTGCCTTTAATCCTTGCATCACCGTGAAGTAGGTGCTATCATTATGCCCATTTTCCAACTGAGGAAACGGAGACTCAAGGAGATGAACTTGCTGAAGATCACAGAGGAAGTGGCAGAACCAAGGTTGAAATATATGTCTTCTGACTCTAGGACCCTTTTCCACCACATCATGTTGCAAAGGAAAAGCCCTTCTGGAAACTAAACAGGATGTGCTATTAGGTCCCGGGTGATTGCAACTGTGCAGTCAAGATGTTGCTCAATAGCCTGTTAGACTGGTCTCCTCCACCCTGCTTCTGCTCCCTCTCATCTTCCCTGCTTGCCAAGTGTGTCTCCCTGCCAAGCCAGCCAAAGGAGCTGTCGTGAAAGATGGAGAGTGCAGAGGAAGACGCTTGCCATTCAACCACCCTCCTCCAGGAGGCATGAACACAGCGTCTCTGATGACTTTGCAATCACTTCCCATAATAAGCTTTGCTAGAAAACGGGCACGAAGAATTGTGTCTTATTCTTAGCACATATTCTCAGCAAGCCTTTTAATGACTCCTGTGGAACCAGTTCCGTGCACGCTGCGTTTCTGTCTATTCCTGCACATTAGCAAGCACAAACAAACATTTCTCTACAATGCTTTGAAATTAGCAAGACAACGTTGAGCACATTTCTGCTCTTTTGTTGTTAAAAACTAAAATATGTATTTACTCTCTTCGGAAGTAACCAAAATTTTCAGACTCCACCGTGCCTGTCTGTTCTGGCTGCATTTAAGATGGAAAGGAAAGCCCACCAGTTGACATACTATGTCCTGTGTCCGTACTGTGTAGATCCGAGCCCTGGCCTGCAAGTATTTTCATCGAGTGTTTGGAGGTGGTAGGAAGAATGATGGAAGTATTTTTATTTCATCTGTTGGCAGCCCAGTTCCCACGTCCACCGTGCTCATGAGAAGTCTCTGCAATGAACAGCCAGCACAGGGTGTCAGAAGAAAGAAAAGGCAAACCAAATTTAATCTTGGGATTTTTCTGGGTACTGCGAGGGAAAAGTAAATGTCACAACGCTGCCTGCAAGATGCTACCACTTCCCTGCCAGCTTCCCTTTCCAGTGTGACTTATCAACAAAGTTTAGTAGCCACTGAATGAGAAGCTTTTCAGAATAAAAACATGCGCACACACACAGTAGCTCCCAAGACATTCACACCCAAACGAAGACAGACCCAATCTTGCAACCTGCTTAGTTTATACTGCACAGATGACTTTGGGGAGCAGGGTCCTATGTGAAGCCTGCCTTATCCCCAGAGTCATTCATGCTTAGGCCCGGGGATGGGCTGGGGGAGGCGTACTCGGAATCATACAAGAAACTCGTTACAACAAACAACAACGATGGTTTCGTGCTACCCTTCGCAGGAGGAGGAGGGCGTCTCTGTGCTCAGGTTGTCAGAGTAAATTAGATAGTCGAATCCAGCTTCCAGAGCTCTCACTGCTGCCTGAGCAGATAAGGGATTATTACTGTCTCACGAAATAATGTTGAGTTTCCTGTCACTTTCCTGGTGACTGTTCAGAGCTGGTTTAACTATTCTGTTCACGGGATTTCAGACCTTATCTAGATGTGGACTTTTGTAAGCGTTGTGTTGATACAAGTGCTTTTTAAAGTGCTTGGGAAGACCTGGGCAAGGGCACTGTGCAGGTCGCCGAAAGCTCTTGCTGGAAAAAGAAACACTGTGGGGTGCGGTTCCAGGAGGGCGCTGTGCGGCGCCCTGCGGGGTCGTCCCCGGGGGCCGAGCACTCCCTCTGCCCTCCGGGGCTCCTCTGAGATGAGTGTCTCCCTCGGTCCTGCATCTCCCTAAGCGGGACGAAAGTAGGCACAACGTGGGCTCTGCGCCCGCTGAAGCCGCTGGGCCCCGCGCGGACCGGCGCTGGGAGGAGCACCGGGCCGCGGCCGCTCCAGGCCTGCGCGCCGCCCGGGTAGTTCCTGGGCATGAAAGGCTGCCGGGCCAGGGCTGACTGCCACGGCGCCAGAGGGGAGAAGCCGGCCAGCGACGGCGATCTCCCTTTTCTGTTCTCAGGACCTCAAACTAAAAGTGAAACAGGACACCGTGAACTGCTCAAAATACAAGCCAACACAGGGGGAAACACCCAGCCATGCACAGAGACACACACAAACACACACACACACACACACACACACACACACACACACAGTCACACAGCCACTCAGGGTGGGTGCGGACACGGCCTGGATTCACACCCACGGAGCACTGCACGCCGATGCAGATTAAGTGCTGTTGCACTGTTGTCATTGTTACTTGTGTTCACGTGGGCCTGTGCCTGTATCGGATCAAAGGAATAAAACACACTGAGTCGCTCAAGATATTTGCTTCCCAGTCAGGTATGGACAAGAACAGACCAAGTTGTAAGAGGACCCACCCTTGCACATTGAAATGACTACAGAAAGAGAAATGAAAGGACCAACGGGAGCCACCAAGCTCAGGCTAAGCACGGAAGACGAGGAGAAGAAGTGTGACAGTACCAAAGGCAGGCTCCCAGAGAAAAGCAGGCGTCCGGTGACCAAGTAAGATCACTGAACTTCAGAAAATGTTTTTAGAACCGCCTCCTCCCTTAACTATTAGGAGTCTTGGGAGCAGCCGTGTGATTACAGAGGGTACAGGTTCTCAGACTTACAGAAGCCAAACACTGGAGCTCTGCTCCTGTCTGCTCGCCTTCTCCTGGAGGTCAAAAGCCCCCACGTAGCCAGCGTGCCGGTCGGCCTGCCTGTGTCTGTGTAACACAACTCAGACTGAACCTTCGCTGTCGGACCTCTGCGTTCAGGAGAGGCTGTCCTTAGCTGTGATTTGTGAGTGGCCGTATCCACCAGGATGCTTCTTCCATGTAAGACTAATTCATCACCCTGTTCAGTTTTCTCTTCGAGTTACTACCCTTGAGACATATTTAGAATCCTGGAACGTGAGCGCCGGAAGGGGCCTTTGAGATCGGCTGGTCCAGCTTCCACATTTTGCACTCACAACTGCATTCCAATTTGTCGCCAGCGTTGCTTCTGGCGTAATGAGGGCTGCTACCACTGGGAAAGGGCTAAGTGTTCCTCTTCCCCACGTTCTCAAAAGGGCCAAGGTCATAGTCACCCCTCCCCCAGCCAGCCTCACACACAGTTGTCACTGTTTCCTTTCTGCTGCTGTGTGAGGGAGCTCACAAAGCAAGGGCCCTTTGTTGCTGAGGGAAGAACAAAACCTCGGCCTCCCAGCAGTGGAGAGATTTATAAGAGATCAAGGAAGGTCAGAAGGGTAAATTACCCTGTGACTTGTATGTACCCAGCATCCTCCTAGCATACCACGGGGTGAGGCTGGTTACAGGGCAGGCAAAGGTGGGGAAAGGAGCATAAAGAATCACAGAAAATGAAGCTCAAAAAAGGTATGGTCCTCATCTTTTTTTTCGGACTTTACACAGCATTCTGCTAAGTCTTTTTTGGAAGAGTATTTAGGAAGAACAAACATTAAAGATTCTTTCTGGATTTAGTTAAAAGTAGGAATAGGAAAAAACTTGGTATCGTGTGAGATTTTCTTTATTTTTAGTCAAGAAAGAATATGCCCGCAAGCTGGAGGGGATGGTCCAGAACCGAGAGCTGCAACTACGGAGGACTCACTTCTGTTTGGAGGATACCGCAAAGGCTTCACAGGGGAGGTGCGGCCTTCACACCTTTCCCCTCTTCCTATTTCATTCTTTATTGTTTTTTGCACAGATTTCTGAAAGAATGTGGTTATATTTAGGTAAAATTAGGATAAGCATCTCTCCTCTCTCTCTCTCTCTCTCTCTCTCCCACTCTCTCTCTCTCTCCTTCCTTCCTATACATCATGCACGGAAATCTCAAGTGCCCACTGCATCCTGGAAACTTCTGGTCTCTAGTTAACCCCACCGTAGTGCTCAAAGCATTGCACTGCAAATACTCCCCAAGACACAGTAAGCTTCGTGAGGGCAGAAACCTTGTCTGTGTTAGTTACCACTGTGTGCTCAGCACAGAGAAAGTGCCCAGTCAGAGGAGTGAATGAATGATTATGGCACCAGCTCTTTGGAGAGCTGTGTGGCTATGACTTCAGGTGAGACTGAGAATACATTTCTAGGCAGTGTTTTTCCAAATCCCCTCGACTTTTATAAGGGTCACTGCCCATCTGCCTTGTCCATGCAGGGTTCCAGTACCTGGCACGGGCGGGCGCTTGGATATTGGTGTAATGACATAATGAATACGTTATAGAAATCATTTAGTAAGGCGACCATAGTAGACTTAGAGGTTTTAGGATAGCCTCTTTTAATATCAAATAAGTAAGCCCTTTTAAGTAACAAAATTGAGAAAGAATCAAATGTAAGTAATAACTCAATTACAATTCTCAACTTGAATGCTTTCCAAGCGTTGCTGTGTGTAAGACATGACTGACATCCAAATTATACTGACCTTCCACCTAACAATAATCCCAGTTTTGCAGTAAATTCGCATATTACAGGTTCCCATAGTCTGTGCAGAATTCATGTGCTCATACAGGTTCAGACTCAAGAATGGACACCAGCTAATGTCATGATATGGAGGAACTGTTAGTACATTCATTAATTAGGGCATTTATTGATGTTTCTGTTGGAAGTAAATCCATTTATTTAAAGCAAGTCATTTATCTACAAAAAGCCTTCAGTGAATGTGAAGAAGTAAAAATATCCATGCTTCTCATAGGTACTTTGGAATTCCACGCACAGACAGGGCTATGAGCTTAGTAAATGCTTTTCACGCCAAGATTTTCTTTCTTATACGAAGCTTTAGTTCAATATATGCGAACATCCCGTATAATATAAACATGCGGGATTCTGGAAGGATCTGACTCCTCCACTTTTCTCACCTTGCGAAGACAGCTAGTAATAGGTCCTCCAGCTCCTCACCTCCTTTTCTCACGGGGGCTTCCGCACCCCTAGTTCCAGCTGCTCCAGCTCCTGCTTTGACTTCCCAATTGTTTTCCCACCTCCGGTTTCTCCCTACCCTAGCCCATTATTCAAGGCACCAAGGAGATTTTTCTAAATATAGGTTTGATCGTATTACTACCCCGCTCAGACCCTCAATGCCTCAGTCTCCTTAGCACGACGACCGGGGCCCGCGTGACCTGACTGCAGCCTCCTTACCAGCCTCATCCTCGCCAGCCTCCCTTTAATACTCGAGTCGGAATTTAGTTACACCAGGTGTCTCACCTCCACCAAAAAAGGTGATGCGTTTGTCTACATCTATGCCTTTGAATCTCCTGTTCCCTTTTCCACCTTTTGCAGCCAACACAATTCTCCTCACCCCTCTGGGTCCCGCGCTAGTGTAACTTTTGCTAGGTCTCCCTGCCCAGAGCAGGCTAGCAGCCACCCCTGCTCTGTTCCCCATGCACTGTGTCTCCAGCCCTCCTGGCATTCACAACTCTGCATTAGCATTCGTTTTATGCATGGCTTTCTGCACCACTTGATTGTGAGCTCCTGGAGGATTAGAGCCAGAGTTTTGCGCAGTGTTTAATAAATGTTTGTGACATGAATGAATGAATGAGTTAATGAGTTAATTATTTCCTCCTGCTATGGACATTAGTCAGCATTCAAAACAGTCCTTTTCCATTTGGGAGTCTCTTTATTTCCATATGGTAATAATGAGGCCTCTTAAGTTTACCAGAGGTCTGGGGAAAGGAAATGTAATAAATGGCAATGTATTTTTAAGTAGGCATGTGTGGGCATTAGCTTAAACCTTTTAAATACAGAAGTTACATTGCAGAAAATATTATGAATGAGAATGTTGAAAAAATAATTTGTTACATAATAGCTCAGAGTGAAAAGTTCTTTTCTTTAACCCTGGGAACAATAGGTGAGAACCCGTATTTCACTTCTGCTGCCCTGCTCCCCACCGCAAGCTCTTGCCAGCGTTCACCGTGCCATACGAAAAGACTCATCAAGTTCTTCCATCCAGACTGCTGGTCTCTAAAAAGTGAAAAGGAAATATTTTCATATTAATTCTTCTTGATTTTCATAATTTTATGAAGACCAGGTAAGATCTACAAATGTGGTAGCCTGGTTTAAAAAATAAACTGCTTGCTGTAGGTAAAAATTATTTGTTCAGCTTACAAAACCATGGAGGAAATTTCTTCATCCAAAATTTAATTCACAGATTTACTTTAGTGTAATTCTAATTATAGCACAATTTGTACAAAAGCCATACAATTGTGCATTTTTGACCAAAGAGGTCTTAGGACCATTTTTGTCCAATGTAGGTGACAGATTTGGGGAAGTTTTGATGTCATTACTACTTACAGAAAAAAATAAGACATTTGCAATATAAGAAATGCTATGTTTATAAAAAGCCACACAACAGTTTTTAATCTACCAGTTCTAGGGATAACCAAAAATAAAACTAAAGAATTCTTGATTTGTCTTATTTAAGCTCCAGGACCAGATGGCTTCACTGGGGAATTCTACCAAACATACAAAGAAGAACTCATACTGATCCCTCTCAAATGCTTCCAAAAGCTTGAAGAGGAGGGAACACTCCTGAACTCATTCTATGAAGCCACCATCACCCTGATACCAAAATCAGACAAAGACACTACAAAAAAAGAAAATTACAAGCCAAAATCGTTGATGAACATAGATGCAAAAATCCTCACCAAAATATTAAACAAAATCCAACAACACATAAAAAAGATTATACATCATGACCAAGTGGGGTTCATCCCAGGGACACAAGGGTGGTCCAACATATGCAAATCAATCAATGTAAGACATCACATCAACAAGAGAAAGGACAAAACCCACATGATCATCTCAATAGATGCAGAAAAAGCATTTGATAAAATTCAACACCCATTTATGATAAAAACTCTCACCAAAGTGGGTATAGAGGGAACATATCTCAACATAATAAAAGCTATATATGACAAACCTACAGCCAGCATAGTACTCGATGGTGAAAAACTCAAAAGCTTCCCACTAAAATCTGGGACAAGACAAGGCTGCCCACTGTCACCACTCCTATTCAACATAGCCTTGGAAGTCCTAGCCACAGCAATCAGGCAAGAGAGAGAAATAAAAGGGATCCAAATTGGAAAAGAAGAGGTAAAAGTGTCACTATATGCAGATGACATGTTACTATATATAGAAAACCCTAAAAGGCCCGCACAAAAACTCCTAGAGCTGATCGAAGAATTCAGCAAGGTAGCAGGTTACAAGATTAACGTTCAAAAATCAGTTGCATTTCTTTACACTAATGATGAATCAACAGGTAAAGAAAGTAAAGAAACAATCCCCTTTAAAATAGCACCCCCAAAAATAAAAGACTTAGAAATAAGTCTGACCAAGGAGGTGAAAGACTTAAAGGACATACAAATGGCCAATAGGCACATGAAAAAATGCTCAGTGTCACTAATTATCAGAGAAATGCAAATCAAAACTACAATGAGGTATCACCTCACACCATTCAGAATGGCCATCATTCAAAAGTCCACAAACCATAAATGCTGGAGAGGCTGTGGAGAAAAGGGAACCCTCCTACACTGTTGGTGGGAATGTAGTTTGGTGTGGCCGTTGTGGAAAACAGTATGGAGATTCCTCAAAAGACTAAAAGTAGACTTACCAAATGATCCAGCAATCCTACTCCTGGGCATATATCCAGAGGGAACTCTAATTCGAAAAGACACCTGCACCCGAGTGTTCATAGCAGCACTGTTTACGATAGTCAAGACATGGAAACAACCTAAATGTCTATCGACAGATGACTGGATAAAGAAGAGGTGGTATATTTATACAATGGAATACTACTCAGCCATAAAAACCAACAACATAATGCCATTTGCAGCAATATGGATGGACCTGGAGAATGTCATTCTAAGTGAAGTAAGCCAGAAAGAGAAAGAAAAATACCATATGATATGATATCACTCAAAAGTGGAATGTAAAAAAAAAAAAAAAAAAAACACTGACACAAATGAACTTATTTAAAAAACAGAAACAGACTCACAGACATAAAAAACAAACTTATGGTTACCAGGAGGGAAAGGAGGTGAGAAGGGATAAATTGGGAGTTTGAGATTTCCAGATACTAACTACTATATATAAAATAGAAAAACAACAAGTTTCTACTGTGTAGCACAGGGAACTATATTCAATATCTTGTAGTAACCTATAATGAAAAATATGAAAACAAATACACGCATATGTATGTATGACTGAAACATGATGCTGTACACCAGGGACTGACATGATACTGTAAACTGACTAGACTTCAATTTTAAAAAAAACTGTCTTATTTAAGCATTAATTCATAGACCTGTGTACCTATTTACCAAATCAATCTTTAAAATTTATTTTTATGAACTTTACTTGGTTCGATTGTTTATAACAATCATGAATGGGATTCAATAACATTAAGATTATGAGGATAAAACAAAACAAAACAAAACTATGCCAGAAGTTAAGTCACAGGCAAGCTCTCTACTGTGATTCAGCAGCTTTTAGCAGATGCAGAGCAGTGCTTTCTGAGTCTGTGGCCGTGTGACTAGTCCCAGAGCTCAAGGAGAGACGTGGCTGGATCCACACTTCCACGCTTGAGAAAGCAAGCCAGCCAGCCCAGCAGCCCAGCCTGCCTCTCCTCTGGGCTCAGGGCTCAGGGCCTCTGCACCACTTGGCACTACTGGGATTTTGTCAGCCCAGGGAATCAATGGGCAATGTGCTGAGTGCTTTTATAAAAAAAAAAAAAAAAATAGAAGAAGAAGAACAATGTAAGCCCTGAGCTTTGAGCCCGACATGCAGTCTGGACGTCCTAAGTCACGCCAGTGCCCACACAGCCCTTCAATAATTGATGCGTTTTCAGGTCAGAAAGACCAAATACATCAATCAAAGACACTGTTGTCCCTAGGGCTCATTCATTTGCATTCTAAGTAGCCCCATGGTTTGTGGGTCAGATGTAAACAGAAGACAGATATGTGGCCCAACATCTCAGGCTTCCAAATGCTCCGGGCTTCAAAGGCAGCTGTGAGGGTTGCCCACGAGCTCCTCCTCGGTGCCTGACAAACGCTTGATAGAAGTCAGTGCATGGGCGTCGGGGGCGTTTTTGCTTGTACAATGCTGTCATGATGTGACCTTTCTCACTTACTATTTAAAGAGTTTTGCTATGAATAACTGTGAAAATTTATCTGGGTGCCATTTAATAGAAATCCTCAAAGGCTTTGGAACAATTTCATTTGCAGTGAAGCCACAGAATGCAATCGAAATCTCCTCACGCCATGAATCAGCTTTTCATCGCACCCTGCCCTGCTCTAACTTGCTGTGTCAACTTTGCCCGGTTCCCTTCCCCTCAAAATGTTTCTGTTTCTTTATGTTCTTCAGTGCAGACAATTCTTCTTTCTTCTTTTCCATTTTCTGTCAAGGCTGTTCTGCTGATGAATGAAACCTGGGCTCACCGGAAGTTCTTCTCGTGGTCACAGCTTAGATGACAGAGGTAAATGGAGAGCTTTTAAAAGTACAGAATTTCTTTCCCACAACGCCATTGTTCTACCTGCCCTACAAAAGCCAAATCGCTCTTCTCACATTGCAACATCTTTTGCCCACTCTCCGCAGCTCCCCTCCGGGGAGGTTCCAGCAGGCCGTGCTGGGGACAGGCGCACCGCACCCCCGCCGCTACCACCCCGGCTTGCAAACCCAGTGCTTTTATTTCTCTTAAACACACACACACCCATTCTGAATTAGCTAAAAAGTGTGCAAAATGGAAATATAGGGTGTTTAGAGGGAAAAACATTCGCACTTTCATCAGTGTGAGACCGCACCCGTGAAAGGACAGTACAATGAGAGACACTCGGCCAGAAAAAAACGAGAGGGGGCAGGACGCTCAGAAAGCAGTGGTCCTGCTAGAAACAGGCCTGTCATAGGCAAGAGGAATTTGTAGCAAGTTAACTGAGTCACCGGTGTCATAGAACCAGGACTGGGGGCGTCATCGGTGAGACCCAGTGCAAAATGAAAGTGTTGGGTCTCTTGTTCAGAAGTTATTCATAATCTCAAGAGCCAGCAGAGCACGAAACCAAGTATGGGACACTCCCGAGCTTGACCCTGTGCGACTGCGCAGCGTCCCCCAACCCCGCCCACCCCGTGCAAGCCTGCGAGCCCGCTGGCCTCGGGTTTCCCCTCTCATAACCAAGCCCGTCAAGGTCCTCTCCCTTCAGAATCCATGAAGAGACAGTTCTTTTTTCCTTTACCCATGTTGCCGTCTGCTTTTTCCTTAGAGAATAAAAATATTATTAAACTAAGAATCTGCTGATGATAAAAGAAGGATGTATTAATAATCATGGCTTTCTAAAAGATCAGGCTGGATTCCCAGCCTGTGGGAAGTCTGGGGTTGAACATAAGGGCCGGGCCTCTTGGCTGCATCCTCTCTCCTTGGCCCTCATTATGAGGACTCGCTTCCTTAATCCCAAGTCACCACAGCAGCTTTCTGGACCCCAGTCTTCTCTCTGCCCAAACGCTCAAATCACTCTTTCTGCCAGATGATTCGTTGCTTCTCTATTGAGCCGGTGAGCCCCAGTGATGGAGTAGACCAGACATGGGTTTAAAGTCAGTCAGAACTGGTTTCAAATTATATCTTTTTCATGTTTTGTTTTGTTTAACAAATATGTTTCATTTTGCAAATATTAAGTCATTGATTCTCATAACCACCCTGTGAGGGCATTTTCACCTTGTTTCAGATGAGAAAACTGAAGCCCAGAGAGGTTAAGCGACGTGCCCAAGGCCACACCGCTGGGGAGGGGCAGAGCTGGGTCTCAGACCTCAGCACACGGGCCCCAGAGTGCCCGCCCACCCTTGGACACCTCCCTGTGCGGGCTCTCCCGGCACTCCCTGGGCCACCGGGGCCAGCGCCCCAGCTCCCCAAACCTCGGTTTTGTCATCTTAACGCAGATACAATAATCCTGAATGGTAACAACAGGGATTAATGTTAGAAATGCACGTTAAATACTTTATAAGGCCCCACACAAGCAGGAACAATTCTCCAATTTTTACTTTACTTGAAGAACACTCCATTATTTGTGAAATCGAGTCCAAATTTCTGACTCTGGTTTTCAAAACCATCAGAAGGCAAGTCCAGCCAGCCGTTCCCAGCTCTTCACTGTTCCTCGCAGGCCTATTATCTTTACATTCTCAGACTTGCAGATTCCCCAAGCCTTTCCCCAATTCAAGGCTCTTTTTTGCTGCCCCGCCTCCTCCCAGCAGCCTTCTCAGATAATGCCAGTCTCGTCTGCACTGATCCTTTTCTTTTCTGACCCTGATCTCTCAAACCCTTTTCAAGGACAAGCAGCTCATCTTCCCAGCTTGGCTGTTTATCTCCCCTGAGGGCAGGAGCCATGCCTTACTTCTAGTGTACATGGTACATCTCCCCAACATATAGGAGGGCCTTGATGCCCTGACAGTGGCTAGCAACTTTTCCATTCCCCACACCCCCAGTCTTGTCCCAGCGCTGGGCACATGCTGGGACCTCAGGAACACTTGTGGATTTGTTTTAGGTGTTCATAGCTTCTGCTCCAGGGCTCAGCACACAATGAGCACTCCATAAATTGCATTTTTAGAGACAATCTGTTACCACATAAGGGCTACCAGAAATTACTCATACTCTTTGTGTAAATGGATTTATACGGGTGATGATGTTCAGGAGCCGGAATAAAGATGAGGGAAAGAAAATTGTGAGATTGTATTTTAAGCTGAAAGGAACAATAGAACTAGTCCAAATGTTTTGCTGGTGTGTCACAGAACAGGTGTGAAGATTGTTGAAAACAATTTGTTATTAATGATAGTTAATGTGTCAAGTTTGCAAATGATTTACTATTTTTTATGAATTGAAGTTGAGTTGAGGTTTCCCCAGTAGTAAGCTCATTTTTATTCAGTCGTTTTCTTGACTGGGAAAGCGAAGTCTAATTACGTTCCTTTTCAGATGAGGAAACCAGGGCTCAGAGATGGCAAGGAACGGGTCGAATGTCACATGGAGAGTCAGCAGAGACATGGGGACTAAATTTGAGTGCCCCTCATCATCTGGGGAATGATCCTCCTCCATCAGCAAAGCAGAAAGAGTCAGTGTGACTGAAGAACAAAACAAAACAGAACCCAGTAAAATCCGAAGTCTTACAGAGGAAAATGTCTCCTAGTCAGGGATCAAGGCTTGGGAAAGATTTCTTCTGGGGAGACATGAAGATTTTTGAAACACTCCCGATTTCCTGGCCCTCTGTTAGAAATCATTCAACAAAGTATATTTACCCTCTCTTCCTAAGACTTTACCTTGTCTTTGTACAACTATCCATCCTTGGATATAGAGAGAAACTCAGAAAGTCCAATGAAGAAACAATAACTACGTTACAAAGGCAGAGCCTCCCCCCATGTTAGTCTGGAAGAGCAGAAGAATTTGCGTATTTTTAAAATTTCAGAACATTTGAACTGAACAACTTTCTGATGAATTTGCCCAAAACAAAGTATGACTAAATGCAGTTTAAAACTAATGAAATTCCTTCAACAAGCCCCACTCTCAAATTACCCAGATTATTGCTTAAAATGTACGTGCTTTTCCAAGATCAGTTTAGTAAATAAAATATATTTTGTTCCAAAATTTCAAGTGAAAAGTTTGAAATGTAATTATACTCTACGTGCTTAGTATCTCCGTGGCATCCTATTTTTCACATTTTTAAGGTGATCGCTCGGACAAGGATAGCCTACATTTCCTTTTCCATAACCTTCCGTAACACGGCACAGGAAGGCACAAAGCACAACATAGATGGAATTTCCTTTCATTCACTCATGCTTTTAATAAGCCCCTCAGAAACCTCTGGAAAGTAGAGGAGGTTTTTGAATGAATGATTTTTCCTCTTTTCTACCCTTGTGAAGACCATGTCAGCTGAATATTGCAAGATTGAGGGCTTGCTTTGTTTGTTTCTAGGATACATTAGCCCAGCAATAAAACTATGGCTGAAGTTTATGATCAGGAAGAGGCCAGACACCACTTGTCAGCTAGGAGCCTTGCTCATTGGTATGAATCACTGAATTTCTGAAGCTCAGCTGAGTTGTCCAAGGGTCCATTGGTTTCCCTGATGGTAAGAAACTTGGCAGCGGTGGCTAAAAGGGTGAGATGATCAATAGCTAAGTGACAAAGCTGCCTGATGCCCTGAAATACGATAATATGATCTTTGGAGATAAAGTCATAGTTTAACTTTCTTAATTATCACACAGAATAAACTCACCAACCCGGCAGATAATTGCCCTGCAAACAGCTAAATGAAAGTCCATCCCCTCTCTCCCCCACCAAAAAGCAGTAGAATGTTGTGACTTACAAAGTAAGAAAAATGGTGTAAATAATTTTTAAATGAAGTTTAGGGAGAGAAAATAACCAAAAACAAATAGTGTATCTGAATCCTGTAAAAATAAAATCAGAGTAAGGCTGCTTCCAAATTAGACACTTGAAAGAAGAGGGTGTAAGAGATTTGCAGGCTTGAATTACCTGCATAGTTATCTCAATGCACTGTGTGTTTTGTGTGTGGCAGCCACTCCCCAGATAGCAGGAAAGCAGGAGTACTAAAGGTAGGCATGTCCACTGAGTTCGCCCAGTCAGACAGAGAGCGAAACTGAGACCCGGCAGGAACTCTGACGTGTCCTCACAGCTTTCTACCTGCATGAAGATCAGCACCTCAGATCCTGGGACTCCTTATTAAGAACCACCACTCAGAAGTTCTTATTTTGTACAAATTGGACTTTATGAGACAACAGTGTTCTGACAGAAACATTACTTAATATGGTCTGGATCTAAAGAATTTCTGTTCTATTTGGAAAACTTCGGAAACAAACCAAATACACAGATCCTAGGAAGAGACAAGTTCTGGAAGAATTCATCCCTCAAGCTTGTCAGGAAGTGCATTTTCTCTCAACTCAGAGTCTCCCAATTCCAGAAGCCAATTACAAGGCAATCGCATAGCTCTGCAGTAAAGCTACGTTTAAGTCTCGAATGAGGTCACTGGGTTCAACAGACAAACTTAAGTATCCCTCGAAATTGGGCCCGCATATGACGAACTTTGGATCTTGGCTGTGTGTTACCATAACTTCTCTGCCTCGTGTGGCTGTGTGTGTATGTGTGTGTGTTCCTCATAAGCTCCGAAAATGTTCCAACTGAATATTTGTTTAGGACTTCCTGGAACAGCTAAGGACCCACTGGAATTACGCTTTGACTTTAGATCCTTCAGTTTTCAACCCTTTCTTCAGTGTTCACATGGCAGCCCGAGTCTTATTGTTCATTTATTCATTAAGGAAATAATTATTGGAGAGTTACTATGTTCCAAAACACTGTGTCAGGTGTTAGTGACGTGAAGGTAAAAGGGGCTTGTGAGGTGAGGGTCTTGGCCAAGGGTCACTCAGAGTAGACTCCATTCACCTATCCTATCTGCCCAACAGTCAGTTTGTGAGCTTTGAAACGACTTTATATCTGCTGCTGCAGCCAACATTTTGTCAAGATCAAATATGTCCAAAAATACCAGGCAACTAGATCTGACAGATAATTAGCTCAAATATTCCTTTTTAGGGTAATGCTGATAGCACACCTAAAATAATATTTGAAAATCAAATGAATAAAAATGATGTATAACTAACCACATAGTGATTGCCCAGGGAAACACAGATCAGGTGCATTTCCAGCCCCCATTCAGTAATGACAACATCTATTTTGATGGTCTTTTTCAAATATCAACAGACATCTGACTTGCTGGTGTTCTATATTACATGTGTTCAGAATGGGGAGCTGTACATTACTTTCATTTCCATTCCACTTCAACTCATCTTTCTAAAGGATCAGATAATCTAGTGTACTAAGCATCAACTCTCTCATTCTTTAATAAAACACTCTAAAATGAGGGTACTCCAATTGTTTTACCAACCTGTGAAGGTCACATGAATAAACTGAATATATTGTGCATATAGCAAGTTAATAGTCTCAAGAGAAGATAATTTGTTTCAAGTCCTCTTGTCCATCACACGACTCTTAAATCCTTGGTTATGTTATACATTTGTGAATGGAGCATACCTGGCAGATATATTTCAATGTTTAACCAATGCAAATAGCCAAATAAGGCACATTGCTATAATGTTACCACAATTACAGTAACAAATGCAGCTCGCTCTCGCTCTCTCACTCTCCCCCTCTTTCTCTGTCCCTCTTTCTCTCTCCCTTTCTCCATCTCTCTCATTTGTTTTGACTCTAGTCTTTGGGACAACAGTGATAACATCTCCTTTAATGAATTCATAATTTCTTTTCCTTGGATTTGCATGTCAATCTGTCTCTTATTTTACAAATGCAAATTTATTAGATCACGTATAATATTAGAATTTTATAATGAAAAATCATAGGCTGCTGTGTGGCCGGGGTGGGAGTGGGAAATCGAACTTTCTTTCAATTCCTAGAGAGACATCTCTGCTTTTATTGTTCTTTTTACCTTCAGTTTTTTAAGTCAGATACTAATGAACATTAATGGAAAAGTATTAATATGTTTTTTAAGGCTCATTTTACCTTTAATATGTAAATTATGATCATATATAAAAGACCTAAATTTGTAAACATTTGAACAATATATAGCAAGGCAAAGAAGATGGTTCCAGTAATACTTTGTCATTAATTCCTCTCAGGATTCTAAAGAATTTTTCTAACTTATCAAATGTTCGTTTTTAGTAAATATTTATTTATTAACTGAATGCTAACTACAGAATAAAATAACTATAAACAGCTTATCTAATAAACATGTCATTTGATCACATTTTCCATATTTCATATTGCCTATTAACAGCCCAAAATATGACATTCAGTTTTTGAAACAAGGTCACTATTTGGCACAGAAGTCTATTTACACGAGAGCTTATTTCATTTGCCATTTATTCCAATAACTTGAGAACAATTACTTGCAACTAAATCTAACAGTCTTTGTACAAGTACTTTCAAGCTAAAATGCTGCTAAAAAATTCCAACACACATGCAATTCACTATGTTTACAGAATAACATATATGTATTATAAAAACCTGTGACTCTAAGCACGTTATAGGATGTGAATACAGGAGTCAGTCTACCCTCTAATGAATCATGGCCACGTCTGAGAGAGGAGGCGCTGCTGGGCAGAAGAGTCCTGTGTTCAGTGGAGTTGAAATGGGTTGGCTGCTCAGGAATGTTCGTGTATGTTCGGGAATGTTACTGCGCCATCACGGAACCGCTCAATAGCTCAATTCACACAAAACTGCAGCCGATTTTCAAGGGTAAGCCCTTAGCAACCAAGAGTCTGGTAGCACAAGCGGCATTGGCAAAACACACTCTTATTCTGCAGGTGGGCTCCGTTTTAAGCAAAGTGAAATTCCAGACATACAAACCAGAAAAGTTAGAGAGTGATCATTTGTATTATAAAATGGTTTTCGGCTTTATAAAAGGATTCACAAGTTTCCTCTAAATGGCAGCTCCCCTAATGCGTTTAAAACACAGTTTAACTTACAAAACTTCAGTGTACGTGGGACTTTTTGCACAACCATTGTGAGAAGCAAAGTACGCCTATATACAGTAACTGATTTTCTCTCTCAGGATTTAGGTGTCTTATTGTATTTGTAAAAGACACTTAAGCCGAAATGTTATATTTTAAGCCACTGAAATGTAAAGTAAATATTGCCTCTAAAACATGGATATTCCAGAAAATGTAAGTATGTTTGCGATTTTGTATTTACAGTTTTGAGAGTCATCGTTACAACATAGATCTTTAGATAGCACAAACATATAGTTTTCTTCAGGCCATAATATTGGGCCGTATCCTGCAGAAATTTGTTTTATTCTATTTTTGTGGGGCTTTTTCCTTTCTAGCCATGTAAGTCTAAAGAGATGATGGTGGTCACACAGCAGCTAGCTTATGATATATCAGTTTTCTACTTCACTGCACAGAATCACCTTTAAAAACTGAAATTTTTGCACTACTTACTGTTCCCACCGTTTACTCTGGGTGATTGTCATTCAGATAAGGTTCTCCTTTATGCGCACTAAGCTCCCTGTGGGGGAGTGGGGGAGGTGGCGCAGAGACCCTGGCTACTGCGTCTGTGTGCCCGTCAGCACACAGCATAGCGCCCGGCACCCAGGAAGCAAGCCTCAATAAGCATTTAGCGAATGAATGAAGAAATGGTTCCACTGGGAGAACTGTCTGGCAGGCTTTCTTCACTCTAGCATCCAATCCAGTATGTTTCTGGAACGTGTACAGTCAAAACGAATTTCCAGAGTCTGAAGAGTCACAGAATCTCCCTCTTGTTGCTTACGCGCTTTTTGTAAAATCCATAAAATATTGAGCCCTTGATGACATAGGAATATGTAGGAAAATTAAACCACCTTAGAGGTCAGAGGACAAAGCAGAGGAAACCAAAGGGTCATTTCCTTATTCACCAACTACTAGAAGGAACAGACAAGGCACACAGGTTGACCAAAGTCCAGAACCAAATTAGACTTTTGGCAATCGTGTCCAGAATGAGAAATGGTGCTTCTGAGTGTCTCAGTACAAACTGAGACACAGGCATATTCAGAAACAGTGGAAACAACTAATCAAGAGCTAGAATCAAGGGGAATTACCATTTGCCAGACATACAGATCTGTTCCAGGCCGGGCCAGGGGAGATGGTGTTCTGTTGGCTGGAACCATTTCACTGTGCTGACGCTCACACCCATTACAAGCTGCATGTGAAATAAAAGTGGAATAGCAAAATCCAGCTGTAGAAGATAAAAATAAAAATCCTAAAATAAAATACGTTTGAAAGCACTTCGGTGGACAAAGCAAAACAATATAGTCAGTGGGGATGTTAATATGTTAATAAAGTGTTTGTTGACTGCATTAGAAAATAAAGCTTCCAAGTATGTGGTGTATGATGCCTTTAAATGAAATAGTCTGGACCACGTTCAAATGATTTCATCTTAAAAACCTAATACAAAATAAAATACAAATCGAAGAAGCATGATAATCTAAAATTAAACTATAATTATTAAGCAAGAAAGTTTATGAATCTGAGTTCTTCCAGGAGGCCTCTTTAAAATCATGTAACTAAACGAATAGTAAGCGATCTCTGTTTAAGATGAATGGATTCGTTTTTCTATGCATAATGGCATTTTACAAGAATGACGATTTTCAGGAGAATAAGAACACTGGAGTCACTGCATTAGTAGTTCTAGTCATACAATTTAGACCCAAAATGATCTTAATAGAATACGCAGACTAATTTGCCTAGCTCTGTATTCTGTACTTATCCTCGCACCCAACGAGGGCAGCCGCAGCAGGATGTTGGAACGTCTTACACGTACACAAGAGGAGGTGGTTTCCAGGAGCTAGCTCCAAGTTCAACTAGCGTGTACTCCTGCTCCTCTTCTATGAAATGTAAAATCTCTGCACATCAGCTTTCTTGTAGGTCATTCCAGCCCACCATTTTCAACTTTGATCTAATGGATTTAAATAGTAATTATGATTTCTAATCAAAGAATTAACGTGTTAGCTTGTCACTGCAGATATTCAGAGATTTTAGGGTATTAAAGGCATTTTTTTTTCCCTGAATGCCCTTTGCAGTTCTATCTACACAATTACCTTCTATTGTTTAAAAAAAAACTACTTTGCACCAGTAGTTGTTAATCCAAATAATTTGGATTTAAGTAATTTCTAATTGAAAGCCTATCACATGAATTGTTTATGGTGACAGACAATATACTATTAGTCATTTTAAAGCTTTAAAAGTAAGTTATCAGGATCCACTTCAATCTCCACATGATAATAAAGGATTATTATGTGCAGTAACCTATTTATGAAAAGGAAACAGTGTGCTTCTTTCAGACGCCATCAATTGCTTTAATAAGGAACTGAAAAGCTGGACTACTTTATATGCAGATCACCCTCCCAGTTGCATAAGGATTTACAATAGACAAAACAAAACTATTTTTTGTTGTAAAGAAGGGCTGTTTGTTTAAATCACACAATAATACTTGCATCTAAAAATTATCTACAGGCTATTAAGGCTTCGTAAATGTTATATAGACTTGGTTAGTTAAAATCATTTTAATGCTAAGACCAAAGCGGAAAGGTTGCTCAAGCTGACAAGGGAAAATTCAAGTAACACATGCCTTAAGAAGGCAGAAGAAAAAAGACGCCTACTTTCTTAGTTTAGGTACTTATTAATCGGGTTGGAGATGCAAATAGTACATGATTTGATAGCACCCCGTTAATACTTCCATAAACTCAAGAGGGAAACGCTGCTTTCTCTGAAAATGTGAAAATTGAGAAAGTTTCTGAGTCTAATCTTTGATCCTAAAAGAAACAGAAAGTAACATATACATTTGTCTCTGCCGCCTTGAATTTGCAGAGAACTTACTTGGGAAGTTTCAATCTCACCTTTGAAGTCTTCCTTCAAAGTATTTAATGGCTCATATGTCTTTATTAAATGAGGTGTGTGGCGGCCTCTACTGGTTGTGTTTATAGAAAATGTTTCGATAGGCAGAAAAAATATTAATTTCAATTAAAAAGTTAGAAATACAGACTCTTTCATTAAATATATAAAAATATCTAATTTAATGCAGAAAAAATATATTACAAGTTGTGTAATGTATTCTTAATTAGGAAAATAATCTAAAACACTGACCATGTTAGTGTAAAATAATGATTTACGGAAGGGCATTAATTGTTCAATTCACTCTGATATTGGGTTAAATATATTTTATTAATGAATTACTAATCCCAACTGAGGCGGTTTATTACCTCTAGTCCACTGTTAAATCCCCTTAGTTGACTTAAATAAAATCACTTAGAACAAACCCAAAGGAAAGGAAATATTTTACAGTTAAGTCTATAAAGTCCTACAACTAGAATCATTTGATGACAGGCTGGTTTCTATAACTCAAGCAAACTGTACGTTGACTTAATATAGCTGACAGTTCAATCTATTTTACAGTGTTTTCAATTTCAAAAATACAACACATTAAAATATGTCAATTTATCAAAGCTAAAAGCAACATTTAAGTAAGGTACTTAAAGTGCAAAGGCACTTTAACACGAAGAAGTGATGCCTAGTGGCTATACTTGGTAACTGAAGACGGAAATACCATATATCATTATTTACAAAGGAATTTATAGTCTCAAAAGATCTTTGGAGATCTTCGACAAAATACACTAAATATCCACTTTCATTGGAAAGTTCGCTTACTCTTTTCTTCATTCACTATAATCTCCTCTTCCCATTCCCACACTGGAAAAATAAAAGAAGAAAGAAGGAACAAAACCATAAACAACATACATGAAAAAAATTCATGTTCAACGGTGGTTCCTAAGGAGAGAAGGGAAAAGACAGGTGGGGGTGGGGAGAGCCAGAGAGAAATAATTTAAAGGAAAACTTGAAAAAGCAGGATCATTGCTTCACCCCATCCCCCAAACATTTTCAGAGTCCTCCACTGAGGCTGGGAAAGGGAGAACACAAACAAACACAAAAGCAAATGCAGTGCTTCCAACAGTTTGGAGCAGCAGCCTTTGATGCCAGAGGGTTCTAAATGATTTCCCTTCACAGCTGACTGATTGCAGTTTGTTTTTCCAGAACTTCGAGGTAGTCTGGTTCTGACTGCGGCTTAGCTTGCAGTAAAGGGTGGTCTGGTTTGGACTGCCCCACAAAGCATTTCCTGGGAGTTCCATACAAAACGGTTTTATTGATTCTGTCTTGGTTTTGGCGTCGAGATTCATACGAAGGGGCGAACTGCCTTTTAGGTAAGGTACAAAAGTTATAGTGGACGAGCCCTGCGCTCGGGAGCTCCTTGACCCGCTCGGCGATGTTCTGATACAACAGCTCGGGCTCTCTTGGTGTGGCCTGCTTTTCCAGCAACTCAGTGGCACTTATCGTGTAAGCAAGTGTGGCTGGCTCTTCTTTTTTCTCCTCCAGGTTGCTGTAACTGAACTCTTGCAGGTTGCGGTAATAGGCCACTGGGTCTCCTTCCTTCTGCATGTAGATGGGGTTTTGGCACATCTGACCCACAGGCGGAGGGATGTAATTATAGACGTGGCCGTCGGCTTTCTCCTGAGTCTCAGTGTTGTAAGACCCATACTGTAACTGGAAGGAACTCACGTCTAAGTTGTTGGCACTCCTGGGAACACTTGGCACCCCCTTTCGGCGTTTCAGGACAAAGACGAATAAACCAGCCCCGAAACAGACAGATAAGATAAAGACAACGAGCAAGCCTAAAATTAAGACGGAGAGTGGAACTTCAGTGTGGAGTTCAGGATAGGAACTGGGAGACACACTGAGCGAGCGAGGTGTGTCTGTGTTGTGATTCATAGACAAAATGGTTCCGTCTGACAAGTTGGGACTGTCTGGACAGATCGCCTCCCTCCCCAGAAACTTCAGTATCTCCCCTGCGTGCTTGGCGGGAGATTCACAGGTCACCTCATTGATGATGACGGGGGAATTGGCGTGCTCTGTCCAGTCCTTCAGCCCCATGATGTCACAGGTGCAGTCCCACGGGTTCTCTTGCAGATCTATCTGGATGAAAGCTGGAAGCTGGTCCAGGACCCCTTTCACAGGCAGGTGAGAAAAGTGGTTGTTTCTCAGGTTCAGCCTGGTGAGGGCCGTGCCCCCAAATATATTATCGGGTAAGGACCGCAGCAGGTTGTTATTCAGAAACAGCAGCTGTAGGTTGATCAAAGCATCGAAGGTCAGCGGCTTAATTTCCTTAATGACATTATACTCTAAATAGAGATACTGCAAGCTCTGCAGTCCGTCGAACATGGACGGATACAGCACTTCAAGGTAATTGCCGTTCAGATAAAGTCTGCGTAAACTGGTCAGGTTTGTGAAGGCACCTTCCTGAATGACTGCGATCCTGTTGTTCCCTAAATGCAACAGATCCAAAGAACTGTATTCGAGGAGGTCGTTCTTATAGACAGTCTGGAGATAGTTCCCTGTTAGGTAGAGTTTCTTTGGACTGGTAGGTTTGGGCTGCAGGTCGGAGATATTCGTGAACTTCCTTTCTTGGCAGTTGACGTTGAGACCGTTGTCTGAGCTCTGAGAGGTGCAGACACAGCTACTGGGGCAGGTGAGGGGCACTGGGGACTTGGTCTGGTACACCATGATGGGTCCAAAGCTCTGCCTGTCCTTTGACACGGTGACCCGGGGAGTCGGACGATTTCTCATTTTGGGAGGCCGGCTGGCTTTTGGAGCCCTAGTGGGGTTGAGAGCAGGATTCACCGTCGGCGACAGCCTCTGGACGTGTGTGTCAGCGTGGCTGCCTCTCTGACTGGCGTCACCGGCACTCTTTCTGGGACAGAGGTCTTGCCTGGTCAGTTGGGTCACATCTTTCCCATGCAATCTGAAGGGAGTTTCGCAAACAATCTCCCCGACAAAAACAGTTATGGTGTCCAGCCAGGCCTTGAGGGGAAGCAAGTCACAAGTGCAATTCCACGGGTTCTCCTCCAGCTGAATCTCCATGATCCCTCCGATGTGTTCAAGGACGCCGGCGAAGGGCATCACTTTCAGCCGGTTCCCTCTCAGGTCTAAGTGGGTCAGCAGGACGAAGCGGAACACATTGCTGGGCAGGGACAGCAGAAGGTTGTCATTCAGGATGAGCACTTTGAGCTTATTCAGTTTGCTGAAAGCGCCTGCCTCGATGGCGCTGATGTAATTGTAGTCAGCCTGGAGGTACTCGAGGCTCTCCAGGCCCAGGAAGGTGTCCTCCCTCAGCACCTCGAGCTTGTTGTTGTTGAGGTGCAGTCTCTTGAGGGTTTTCAGGCCGCTGAACGCCCCGGTCCGGATCTCCTGCAGCCCGTTGTTACCGAGGTGGAGAGTCACCGCGTTGGAGTAATTGACGAACTCGTTCGGGTACAGTCTCGTCAGGAGGTTGCCATTGAGGAAAAGCTGATAGATTCGATACTGGGGGGGCTGGAGCAGGCTGACAGTTGTAAATCCTTTGTTTTCGCAGTTAATGTTCAGCACGTTTTCCTTCTCCTCGCACAGGCAGCGGATCTTGCAAATGTCTTTGGCAGTTTTGCGACTCTCCGTCTGTAAGATCCCGGCCACGGTTAACACACTGAGGAACCAAACGCCGCTCAGCATCTTTAGGCACCGTCGGTGTCAGCTCAGGTACCTACAGGCAAACCTTGGGGAGGGGGGCGGGAGAGAGCAGGATGCGGGGGAGAGAGAGACACGGAAGCCCGATTAAAATGGCAAAGCGAGGGGGCGGAGTGGGAGGGAGGAAGGATGCGGGAGTGGGCAACACGGCAGAATGAAATCACTGCGTTTCTCCGGGCGGTCTCTGCTCTCCTCCCCTCCCCCCAGCCCACCCACACGCGCGTCCCGGCACACACATGCTTGCACCTGATTTCCCGGCGGGTCGCCGCCAGCCGCGGAGTCATTAGTAACCGAGTTGTCCTACTAAATCCAGCCCATCTCCTCCGCCCCTGGGGTATCTTGAAGAGATCTCGGGCGGCTCGCCCATCCTGGGCTCGCGGCAGAAATTGCTTTACTTTTTTTTTTTAACTGCGCAAAAAGGGGGTGGGAAAATCAGGGGACTGGTGGCGGGGGAGGGGAGAGGGTGGAAGAGCAAAGACAGCGCGGGGTGGGGGTTACTCACACATCAGGAGAAGACGGGACCCCTCTCCTCTGCAGTCCGCCAGCAGTTTAGCATCTTCAGAAAGAGAGGGAGAGCAAGGTAAAAGACGCCGCTTCCGGAGGGATGCCCTGCTTTCTGTTGGTAGATTTAATTTTTTTGCTGGGGGATGCGCATAAATTAGAAATCCGGCAGGCGGTAGGAGAGGAAGAGGAGGGTTGGGGCGGCGGGGCGCTGAGCCGACGGGACCCGGGGGTGCGACTGCGCAGGGAGGTCGGGAAGCGGGCCGGCCGGGTTGGCGGGCGGCGGCGGCGGCCGAGCCTGGGCGCGCACTTCCAATCCGGGGGCAGTGGCAGCAGTGCGCCCAGCAGTTTGAATTTGAGAGGCTTTGCAGGTTCCCCGGGACAGGGCTGGGGTGACGTCACGGGGGGAGGGGGCAGGCTGTGGATCGAGGGCGCGCAGTGGGGGAGGGAGGGGCAGATGCTTCCCTTCCCTGCGAGTGGCTTCGCAAAGCTCAAATCCCGGCTGCGTCAGTTGATTCTGAGCTACCCCACCTCCAGCCCGGCGGGCGGCAAGCGGCTGGCGAAGCTCTTGGAGACGGGGTTCTCCTGGAGGGGCCTCGCTGAGGGGCTGGCCTCAACGGGACTCCTCGGGCCCCTCCAAGTGGTTCCTCCCACCTCTCCCTCCCTCCTGGCCATTCCTTCGGGGGTTCTCATTCCAGATTCCTGAGCAGAGCAGGGGTCCTGATCTTCCCAGTAATGTGTGTGTATGTGTGTGTGCGTGCGCGCTCGTGTGTGTGTGTGTGTGTGTGTGTGTGTAGATGTGTCTCTTTGCTACAGGACTGCGGCCCGCCTGCCAGCCTCCTAGCTCAGATGCTGTCGGTGATGGAGAGCGGGGTGTGTGTGCACCAGCACGCCTGTGTAGGAGGGCGAGGAGTTCTCCCAGGGGCGTTATGCCTTACATACAGAGCTTTGTTTCCGTACTGAGAGAATTACTTTCTGGGTGATGACTGGCCAAAGAGACATTTGCCTGGTTTCCTAAAGCCAGTTCAACATTAGCTTATAGCCTGAGATCAACAACAACAAAACCCTTCTCCCCCTGAGGTTTATACTTAGTCGGATAATGAGGTTTAAACGTGTGCTTGTTGCCTGAAGGAAGGAGAAGAGGAGTGGGTGTCGGGAAGGCACTGCCAGGCTGAGCGTCAGCTGGGAGTAGGAGCCCACGGTCGGTGCCCAAGCCCCCCAGGCTGCAGGGGGCAGGGAAGCTGGGAGAATAGAAGGCGGCAGAGCAGGAAGACTGACTGGCTCCTGAGAAAGAGGGCAGGGAGGAAGGGAGTCCTGGCCGGAGGCTCAGTAGACCTGGCTCCAGATCCGGCTCGGCTGCCAGGCACATCACTTGTTTCTGGATCTTCCCGCCCCCACTGGCAAAAAGGATGGACTATAGGGCCCTCCCAGCTCAGACATTCAGTCAGATGCAGATGACCTCTCCACGGGGTTATTAGTGGCCAGGTGTTGGGTTTTGGCCTCCATTATCTCGCTTCTCCTCTATTATCTTAAGGTCCCGTGGACCCGGGAGTCTCCCGGTGTGGAGTACATTGGCAAGCTGTAAATGTCTGCTGTCGCCTGGAGGGGCCAGGGGCTGACTCTGGTGGGAATGAGAGAGAAGAGGCAGCAAATGTAGGCAAGGAAAGAGAATGGGGAAAGAAAGTGACCAAGCGACGTGCCTGTCCCGCCAAACACTTTAGCTTGCTTTCCCTGCCTCTTCAGTCCCAGCCTGCTGCAGTCAACACAGGGTCCCACTGCGGGGCCACGTGTGGAATAGAAGCCACCGCATCGGCAAAAGGGGCCTCCTGAGCCCCCTGCTTCTCTCTGCCTTCCCTGCTAAGCTCAGGTCCTAGGATTGTTCCATCCACACCCATTCTTTCCTCCCCAAGGGCTCTGATCCTTTATAAACTTGGGCACTGAGGCAACCTGTGGCTCTGGCAGTCTTGTCTGCAATTTTTCATGGGCTTCCTTTCTCCTCCCTCCCCTTTTCCTTGGGTAAGAGCCCAGGGCCAGACATCAAGAGCCCCTCCCCATCCAGCAGTTCTTGCTTTGCCTTGGGCAACATCCTTTCCTTCCGGGTCTTCACATTTTCCTCCTCTATGCCAAAGGGCCACACTGAGAGGAGCTGTCCGCAGAGGGGGAGGCGGCAGCCCTGTACTGGCCTCCCCCTCTCCAGGGCAATTGCATCATTAGGTACAAGCGAGTGATGCAGGGCCAGCCCCATTAAGCTTCCTTTCATAGCAAAGGGGCATTTGTTTCTACATATTTCCAAATCTTAAATATACATAGTTCCTAGAGAGGTACGGTTTTTGCCTTCAGTCATTCATTTAACAAACACTTATTAATTAGGTTAATATTTCACTGAAGTAGAAGCCAACATGAGAGCTGGACAAGACCTTTGAAATCAGATTCATTTTCTAGATTAGGACGTTCCTCAACCAGGGGAAGTGCTGACTTGCTTAAGTTCAAGAATCTATAAAATTAGAAACAGAACCCAGGGATTCTGAGTCTCAGTCCAGCAGTTTCCCAAAAAAACTCTCTGCTGCTTAGTGTGAATCAGAGAACTGTCTGCCTAAACTTACATAGTGGCGGTGGTGTTTTACCTAAATGTGTTCTTAAAAAAAAAACTATTTGAAAGTGAAATACCAAATATGAGTTTTAGTTCTCAAATAGAGTAATTTTCTTCAAGACACTGATGACTCTGTCAATACTCCTTGAGGTCAGAGCCGATGAGGAATTTCCAGGGAGAGGGGTGGTAGATGGATGGGGGCCGCTGGGGCCCCTTGAAATCTGGACATTGCGGAGTGAGGGAACCGCGGCGGAAAGTCGGTGGGGGGAGCGGGGCCGGGGACCCTGCGGGGGTGTGGCAGATCTTCCTGCCACGGTTAGAGGCCTCTCCGGGTCGCCGGACCCTCCCACCACTCCGTCTCCTGCTTGTCCCTGACCTTCCACAGCCGCCTTCCCCAGCACAGATATTGGGAACAAATCAGCCTCAAGCCCGATAAAGCACTTTGAGTAAGTTTCCTCTGGCCCCGCGTCCCGGGCGGAGCGGCCGCCGCACCCCGCTGGGCAGAGCGGGCTCTAAGGCGGCGGAAAGGTTCTGGGTGAACTGGGAGCCCAAGGGAGGCAGAGGCGGACGCTAAAATAAGGCAGACGCTCCCTCTCCTCGCCGGGGCGAGGGAGGTCTGCACCGGGACTCCGCCGCCTCGGTCTCGCTCGCATCCTCCCGCGTCAAGCCGGGCGCGGGTCTCCGAGGCGGCCGCGGGGCGCAGCCGCCCTCCGCCCCCGCCGCCCGCCCGCGGCCGCCTCCTCCCCGCGCTCCCCAGCCCCGGCCCACCGCCATTCCCCAGGGGCTCTTCCGGGCGACCGAGGGGCCGAGCGAGTCCCCCGTGGCCGGGACCCGGGCGCCGACCGCTCGCGCAGTCCTACCTGCCCTCTCCCCCTGCCGACGCGGGGCCGCGCGACGCCCCGAGCCGAGCCACGCCCGCGCAGACGGTCCCGGAGCCGGGCAGCCGATGCTGGGGCGGCCATCGAGGGCGGCCGCCCGCGCGCGGTCCCCGGCGGATCACGCCGTCTGCCCACGCCCGTTCCCTCCGCGGGGGGGGAGGCGGCCGGGAAAGGCCCCTGCCTTTCCCTCGCCGAGCCCGCTCGCCGGCTGCGTCGCCGCGGCGTCCCCGGCGCTCAGAACTTACCCGGCGAGCGCGCCGCTCCGAGCTTCCCCCGGAGGCGCCCGCAGCATCCGCGACCCGGGGAGGCGCGGGAGGCGGCACAGCCTCGGACCGGCGCGGCCCCGGAGCGAGGGCTCGGCGGCGAGCGCGGGCGGCGCCCCCAAGGGCAGGCAGATCCCCGCTGGAGCCGCTCGCCACCGGGCAGCGCTTCTGGCAGGAAGGAGGGAGGGAGCGGGGAGGGAGGATGGAAGGAGGGCGGGAGGGAGGAGGAGGGAAGAGAGGGGGTGGGAGGGCCGGCGGCCCCTCTCCCGCACTTATCAATCACCCCGCAGATCTAATGTCCCCGCCGTGCACCCGGGAGGGGGATGGACCAGCCCACAAAGGAGCCGCGGCTCCGCTTCTCTGACCAGCGCGGCGGAGCGCTGCTCACGCCTCTCGGCCCCTCTCGCCTGGAACTCTGCCCGGCCCTTGCAGCTCCTACCGTGGGCTGCGGCTCGGACTCGGTCGAGTGAAATCAGGATGGCACTCGGTCAGCACCGTATCCGAGGGGACTCTAAGACCCCAGGGTGGAAGTTACGGACGAGTGAACCTGCCAGCCCTCCGAGCCGGACCCCCTCCGGGAAGGCTGCTTCCCCTAACTAGTGAGCGCCCAGTCCTCGGAGTTCGCAGGCAGATATTTAAGGACCTCCTACGAGGATGGTAAACAAGGAATTTCCTTATAATGTAGAGCTGAGTTAGACTAGTGCAAATGTGTTCAGAAAAGCCAGCCCTTAGCACCATTCCAGTCCCTGTTTTCATTTGATTCTTTTCATTCTTCACGACGTTGCCTGGATCTACTAAAGCGGACTTTTTACCGCCTTCCCTTCCTTTTCCTCCTTTCCTTTTTCCTCTGATTAGTAGTCCAGGTGGTCGTGCTTAGATTACAGGAAGGCGCTCTGCGAAAGAGTCACTGTAGTTCAAGAGGTAGGTGCGGGTTTTGCCAAGATCACTGCAGCCGCCCTTCCTCCGCCCCCATACCAGCTTTCCCGAGGGCCTCTCCCCTCTCCGAGTTCTTGAGGGATAAAGTTGCGGTTGTCTTTATTTAAGAAGGAAGCAAGGAGTTTATTTGATGGCACCAAGACACTTCCCCCTCAATCCTGGAAGAGAGTTGCCTTAATTAAAGTCGTCACTGTCCCCTATCCTTTTCATACCCCCTACAGAGTCTATAAAACCCTCAGTTCTTCGGAATATCCACAAGACTGATGGTGGAGACTAGGACGGGAGGGGAGGGGGTGCAAAATTAGAGTAAAAATTAGCTCTCGGGCTAATGAGTCTGCATTGGGATTTGTCTGTTTCAAGGTTATTTCCTATACTTTTAAACCAGGTTCTCAGGAGCGCAGACTTTACCTCGTTCTTGTCCTTACTCTGGGGAATCTTTTGTGCTTCTTCCTTCTCTTCTTGGCTTCCTTTTCATAATGGTTTTCTAAGGAGACCACACTGGGCCTTTTTAAGAAAATTACTGATAATCTTATATTATGAACATACGCAGAGTTTACTTTAGTAATAGTCCAAAGAATTATCTCTTATAATCATATCTCTGAGGTTTTAAGGGTCATTACTGTTCCTTTTATTTCAGTCCTGAGAAAACCCTTTTGAGATTTCCCTGCCATTCAGATAAGCAGTTTCAGAATAACACAGTTCTCACATATGCACACGGGCAGGCTATTGACAGTTACATATTCAGAAACATTGCCTTTCTTTATTAATACCTTATTTGTGTAAAACATCCACCGTGCTGTTCGCTACAGACTATAGCAACAGCCTGGGAGCATCAGATTATCACTAACTGAGAACAGTTAATGCTGTCTCTTCTGTCTTTACCTCGTTTCTGACCGTGCCATCTTTTCGTGTAGTTATTTAATGGGTGCTGTAAACAACCACAAAACCCAGAGCTCAGGGGCTATTCAAAGGCCGAAATAATGAGACAGTCAGGCTGAAAAAAGGAGACAGTTTACTGAGAAGGGTGGTGTGTCCTAGCCAAAGGGAACAGACACAAAAGCCATAATTTATATACAGATTAGATGAGGAACAGGGTATCAGTGATAAAGACCGACATTTTATTTTGATCCAGTAGAAGCATGTAAAATACGGCACGCATCAATGTTAATTTGCTTTGTAAGCAAGTCTATCATGTTTCTCAGTTTTCAGGAAAGCATTTAGCAGCCTGCCTTTCTGCGCAGGACCATACTGAGAGTAAGATGAAGAAAAACAGTGTACTTTTCTTTTTATCAGCATAACATTTTTCAAGTAGGTGGGTAGCTATTTCGAAGGGTGTCCTGAATACACACACACACACACACACACACACACACACACCAAGCAACACGGAGCTCTCCGTGAAGGCTGTTGCGTAGATAATTCCAGTAGAAGACAGCTTGAAGTGAGTGAAAGTTTTCAATGTACCAACTGATCTGAAAGCTGCTTTATAGTGACTTTTCTGAAAGTTTCTGTGTTAGGGGAAAATTCCTGATATGACTAACTATCAAAGATACGCATATTAGTGTACTTTGTGAATTAATAAAAATGACATGCTTAATTCCTTGGTGTAGTGACTTTGTCAGTGCATCTCTGTGTTTGTGTGCTCTTCTCTGTGGATTCGTTCACTTGCTAAAGGGCTTAGAGATCCCTGATTGCAATGCTAGTGGGGAAATAGAGAAATACAATTACATTTTGCTTGGGTTTTTATCATTTCATTGTAAGATTAGGAGAAAATCAGACATTTCATCTGGGATGAATTTTTTAAATGTGCATACATTACTGAGACGATGCAAACGTTCCCAGTTCCTATGTAGTACACAGTTTGCCTGAGAATGTCACTTCTCCACATTTTCCACACCTACCCAGGGCTGGAAAGCTTTAAAAATTTTTAAAAACAAGACAAAGTAGAAACCTCATGCAGAGTCACTAATTCTAAGACAGATGGGAGATGTTTTCTGAGAATACTGTCCCTTTGAACCAAAAGTTTCAAAGAAGAGTTCAGACAGAGACAGACAAATTCCTAAATAAAGAAACGAGACACAGAGGGCATGCCATTAATACCAGTAATTATAGTTTAAAGGACAGTGTAGACGTTGGTTCTGTGATGCTACTGAAAGTGTGGATATTTTTAAATTCAATTCAATTATTTTGATTATTTTGGCAGGCATGTTGGCTTGGTTGGAATAGTGCTGGGCCAAGACCCAGAGTAGTGTGTGTTTTAATCAAACACATATCCAAGCCCTTGGTGATCAATGACTTGGGTTCAAATCCCAGTTCTGCTTCTTACTTGCAGGAGGCCCCATGCAGGCGCTGTGCCGCTCTTCGTTCCCCCTCATGTAACACTGGGTGCTAGCACCTGCCTTATGGAGTCGGTAAGGATGAGATTCACACCAAAGCCCTTGAAAATTAGGAAGTGGTACACATACGTGAGGGGAAAGCTTGGAATGAGGACTTCCTCAACTCGCTTCTTAAGATAAATAAATTATACAAAGCAATGATTTTCATGAGAAAAAGTTTAAATTAAAATGGGATAATAGAATCAGGATTAGGAAGTTATTTACTATTCTGGTTGGAGCTCTGCGATGTCAAACGTTCAAATGAAAACTTAAAAACATTTCACCTTTTCCCTAGATTTTTCCAAATAGCTGGATATATGTGTCTATCCGGGCCGCTCAACCTCAGAGCTATTGACATTTTGGACCAGATACGTATTTGTTGTGGAGGGCTGGCACGTGCAGCGTGGGAGGCGTAGCAGCATCCCTGGCTCCCGCCACTCTCCAGTAGCATCAGTGCATCATATATTTGTATACAGACACTATATACATATACCATATTATAATATACATGTTTTATGTATACAAGCAGGATGTGTATATGTGTGTGTATAAACACCTTACATTTATTTCACACTTAAACAAATCGAAGGAACATAATATGCATTATGACTTAGCGACAGAGGAGAAGCAAGATTGCAGGCTCCCTGCTGCCCTGCTGTGTGGTCGGCTGCGCCCTGCTGCCTGCCACCTTTTCTACCCATCAATGCAGACAGACAGTGGAGACTGGTGCCGCTCTTCCCAGAGAAATACGTTCTCCATCATGACTCAGGGCACAGTCATGGCTTGAAACCAGAGTTTCGGAAACAATGTCACCCTTGTCATAGCCATGCCCCCTGAAATATTCTACGGTAGTTGATTTAAAAAACTACTGGCCGTAGCCTGCTAACTTGATTTCATGAGGGACTAATAGGTCGTATCTCACAGTTTGAAAAACACTGACCTCCTGGATGGAGCAGAGAAGGGACAATGGGACAGAACAGAGAGAGGGGGCAGTAGAGAAGAGGAGAATAGAAACAGAGCAAAAAAGAAGTGCATATGGTGTAGAGTAAAACTTCTGGTTCTCAACCAACTGTAGTAAAATCAAATGTCACTTAGTGATCGCCCCTGCCCCGCAAGAGTTCCCGCTCTCCCTCCGTGTTGGCTGGGCAGACTGACTCATCAGTGAGAGCCGTATTTGAGCTCACCGGACTTGGGAGTGGATATATATGGCAAAAGCCATAGATTTCACAGATAAGGCTTAGGACTGCACTAGTAGGTATGTCATTTATCCTGACATTTTCTTTCCTGTTAATCTCACTGCAGCTGGAAGTTAGGTTTTGGTCTGGAGTTACAACCTAATGTGCTCAGGAGGAAACCAAATTTATTGGGTTTGACACTGCACATTATTGGAACGGTACAACGTCGTGGAGCCTCTGTATTAAGTGCTGTTGATTTGATTTCTGTATTGATGTTCGGCTAGTATAAATATATGGTAAAGTGTGTGCTGTGGTAGGGAGTTTAATGCTGACTCGGCTGGAACATTCAAAAGTGTCTGCACACAAGGCGCCCAGTTCTAAAGAGTTACAGCCAGAAGAGCAGCTAGGAAGGATTTGCATTAAGTATTTCTGATTTTTAAAAAAGTCATCATTTGTTAAGAGGACTAGGCTATTAATATTCAAAAATAGCAAGGGTGACACACTCCAGATCCACCCTGAAGTTGTGATTTGCACAAAATGAAGCAGGGTTTAGAAATTATGGGTTCAAAGGGGAGATGGGTCAGAGTTAGAAAGTAAATAAAAATCATTTCCAAGGAATAGCTGGACGCACCATTCAACCATCATTGCACATCAGTGTGAGGAGAAAGGATTTTCTTTTTTTTACCTTGAATCTTGATTTATTACTCAGATGTGATATCGGTTCTTTTTTTTTCCCCTTCCATTTTTCATCTTCCAGGAAGTTGCCTAAGTGATATTAACAGTGCCACCTGGCACTCACCCCTATTCACCTGATTATTGCAGTGAGGTCACCTTTAAGTCAAATGTAATGGCCCCAGGACATAGATCAAGCAACTTCTGAGCTGTTTGCGGTCTTACTATGCTTCCTAGGCAAATTAAAAAAAAAAAAAGGCTCAAATTTCATGATGCTTTTGATAACCTAAATATCCCTGAAGTTCTCTCAGAAAAATAGCCCGATGTCTGTCTAGGGTGGCGAAACTATATGGAGTTTCTCGAAAGCCTCACTATGGGGCAACCTCAGGAAACAATGACAAAACTGCTATCCCCCACCCTGGGCATGGCCACAGCAACTCAAGTACAGGAGTAGGGTCGGTGTCACTTTATTAATATTTTGAAAGGAGGGAAAAGCAAGCTCATTTTGTGCTACACATCATTGCTTCAGAATAATGAGCTCAGTGTGCTGATCCTTTAGCTCTTTATATATTGATCTAGTTGGTACAGGTCAGGAAACAGCACTGTTTGAATTAGACAACTTATTTGCTGTCATTTGAATATATTGAATTGTTTTAATGCATTTTTCAATAGAAATGCTAATATTTAAGAAGATGTGTATAGTCTTGCTAAATGATGAGTGCTGGTTATTGTTTGCAGCAAGGAAGGACAATTGACAAATTAATGAATTGATGTTTAGCTTACAATTTTTACAAATATAATCAATCAACCTAAGATAACTCCTATCTCTTGAATGCAAATAAGTAGTACATACCAATTTTGGGTACGGCCAAGTCCCTGATTTCAAGTTTCCGTTGCTTGGAATTCAAATACATGATTTATTCAAGGGTCTGAAGAGATCTGCTGTGATTTACATGGACAGCATTGGGGTGTATGAGGCAACTGTGGAATTGTTTGTTACCCCTGCTTTGGCCATTAGCCAAATTCAGTCTTGAGCTGAGTGATGATATTGATCACAGGCTACCTGGCTTCATCAAATTGTGCTTCTCCACTGATTTTTAAGTAAGTGGTTTGTCCAAAACGAGTCCTAGAATGCTAATGAACCATAATACCTATATGGAGTTAAATGATCCAATTTCTTGATCCATTTCAATATTAATAAGCAATAGCACCTAAAGTAATTTTTAAAAATTACTAGGATATATTAATTTAACAAATAATTCTACGTAGAAAGATCTCAAAATACAAGAGAGCAGGGTGAGTGATTTACAGTTAAACTCTGCAGGTTTACAAAGCTGCTTTCATGCATGTTCCATTGTTATCTTTCATTGAAATACCAAAGTAATTAGTCATCTTTAAGACTTTTCTACTTGCAAAATGTCAGTGATTATTTTGGGTATAGACATGGACTGAAAGTACTTGATAGCCCAAGAATTTGTGTTTCGTACACATGCCTGCCTGCTTTCCTTCCTTCTTTCTTCCTTTTAAAGTTGATTTAAGAATTCATTGGTGCACAATTAGATGTTTTACCAAAGAAAACTTTCAACACCTCAGGCAGCAGTCTTTATCGTGAGAAGATGATTATTTGAAATGGGCCAACACCACATAGAGGTTTCTATAAGAAAAACACCATTTGTGATCACTCTTTGTCCTGAATTTTCCATGGACTAGAAGGAAGGGAGAGCCAGAAGGGATTTAAACTCAGAGGACCGTACTGTGTGGTTTGCGTGCACTGCCAGTATCCACATCCCCTGGGCCCTTGGTAAACAGGCAGATTTCTGCCTGCCCCCTCAGATACACTGAATGGAATTCTCTCAAGGTGGAGACCGGGAATGGCATTTTTACAGGATTCTCAAGGGACTCCGACGCAATTTGCAGGGCCAGCTCTAACCCAACATCTCTTTATAAACGGGGACACTAAGGCTCAGAAAAGTGAAGTGACTTATTCAAAGTCACACGGGCAGAGCAAGAGTAAAACTCAGCTCTCTTGACGCTCATGGAAATGCCTCTGCTGGGTTGTTTGATGTTTTGATACTTTAGTTTTAGAATTATATTTTTCAGTGACAATCAGCATTACAATTTAATGCAGCACAATCCACTCTGCTCATGAACCGTGTTACAACATGCCCTTAAAGGCGGCTTCTTGTCAGCCACAAGAAGCAACGATATTTTACTTGCAAACTCTTCTGACTAAAAGTTTATTGCTATTTATTTGTGCTTTGGGTGATAAACTATGTAAAATGGAATAAAATGCATGATAAATACTTATTGAATTGGAAAAAAATGAGCGCAGACTTCAGAATTGAGTTTGAAAAGATTTACTTTATTATTGGCACGTAGATGCTAAAATGTCATACTTAATGGAATCTGAAGAAGCTTACTTTTCATGTTTTCTGAGGATGTTGCAGGAAGACCAGGGTCCATAACACTTGTTCTTTTTTTTTTTTTTTTTTTTTCATTTTGTTTTCTTCTCGACTTCAAAATTTTGAGTAAAGTTGTAAAACCCCTTCTGAATAGGCTTCCTAAGTGTGCCGGCTGAAGACGCTAGCTTGAGGCTCTCTTGACCTATAAGTGTCAACTTCAAGAAAATTTCTGCTAGAAACTTTTGAAGATAAAATAGAACATCCAATTAACATTTAGAAGAGGAAGATATATATCCATTGCAAGGAACCTGACCTGGATTTCAGCAGCAGGATCTCTTCTTGACACATTTGTAACTCATTTTAATTGCTAATAGGTCCTGTGTGTACACACCCAAGGCAGAATGGGACTTAACCTCTCAGAGTTACAAAGGTGAACTAACTTAAAATTAAACAATAAATTTGTGTGAAGAGACGTTTCATTTGGCATAATCTAATACTGAATCAAATGCATGTGATTGACAAGCACCATTTATTCAAGAGAGTTGAAAAGACTAGTGACATTTTATGACCCGTCTGCATCACTGTAATTATTTTCAAGGGAAATCAGGTGATTTCATGGGTCTGAAGTGTGGAGAGTAGAAAATGTGTGGCCTTTGGAGTCACATAGACCTAGGTTTGAATCCCAGCTCAACCATTTAACCAGGAGCCTGAATATGAGCACGTTACTTAAATTCTCTGAGTCTCACTTTACTTTTTTGTGGTGTCTGAGTAATTATGCTGACTTTGTGAGGGTTGTTGTGAAAAACACAGAAAATAGATACAAAATGTTTCATACGGTGCACATTTTAATAGGGGAAGCGGGAACCATGGTCTCCTTCCAGTGTCCTTAGCTCAGTCCATCGAGTAAGGAATACCATCCTCCCATCCTTTTTGGAAATAACTAGAAGACAGCTTCTCTCTCTTTCTTTCTTTCTCTCTCTCTCTCCCAATCCCCAAAGAGAAGTGACCTTGCTACTGACTTTGAGTGAAGAATCTGACCAAGCTTAGCTCAGTGCCTTTTATGTTCGCTTGTTCGGGGCCACCACCTACCCTCACGGTGTCCTGAGCACTGCCTGGGACTGGGCGGCTAAATTCAGTTCACTGGGATGTCCCACTGCGGCCAAAGACCAAACCAGCTTGCGGAATTCCAGGTTAATAGTGTGAAGCTGGCGTTCTGAGCTCCATCTATATGATATCTTCATTTACTTCTCAATTAGTTGTGAGCCCAGAGTGGATTTAAAGGCATGAACAGCTAACACTCCCAAATCCCCAAGAGAAAACAGTCAATAAACTATAGCTACTGTTATCAAAGGGGTTTCTGACTGCACCTTCCTTCTCTCTATAGTAATCTGATCTACTCAAAATACACAATGTCCATAACCTCGTGAACTGCTTATAGGACATGACCGTATATTCTAATTCTTTATTAATTAATTAATTAGGAGAAAAAGTTGACCATTAGTAACTTTTATCTAAGTGAGTAGATAAAACTATGGGTTTGGCCCATAGTTTGTCAAAACTGAAATCCTTTTTACAATTTCAAAGCAACAGGAAATGCTTTGTTTGGTGCTTCCCCAAGGTCAGTTCTGCTTAGTCATACATTCTATGCATTCTTTTTAAACTCAGGAAATGCCTGATCCATCAAAAGTTACTGGATTTCGAGGTATTATGAGGTAATAATCTTTATCATAGTAAGACCAAAGCTCCTATTGTAGCTTCTCCTGGTTTGTAAGGATGTGTGTGCCTGTGTGTGAATTTAATTGCCATTTATACTTTGTGACTTGAATACAGTCAGTGGCAGAACAGAAATGTTTGGGTCCGTGGGAAAATATTAGCAGTAGGATCCTTGCTCCTGGGGCCAAAAATTAGGTATTACTTCTTTTTTTGTGAATTAAAAAAAGTGAAAGATTGAAAAAAGAAAGAGGGAGAAAGGAGTAACACAGAGTATAACAATATAACAGCAAAGACTTCTGTCCTCATTACCCAAACTGATGATGTAAAAAAGCCCGAAAGCAAATATGAATGCTATTACTAATATAAAAATAGACATGCGGGGATTCAGGTGAACCCATGCGTGCTTGCATTCCTTTTGCCTCTCGCTAAAGGCATTGCTGTGTATGTTTATTATATTATATATTTATCCATGGACAATCTATAGGCTTGTTTTGGGAGAAAACACTGTATGTGTTATAATTTTTTTAATTTAACATTTCTTTTCGGTCTTTCCATGTTGGTGCGTAGAAATCTAATTCATCAGCTCAACTGCTATAGAGTAGTCATCATATAAATAGATCAGGTTATATTTATCAGTTCCGTGGATGGTACATATCTAAGTTCTTTCACCAAAAAAAAACTGAGCCACAGCCTTTCCTTGTCACCTTTTCTTCAGTGTTATCAGTAGGTGCTCATTTTTCTCCTCTAGTGCAGAGTCCTGTTTATTTTTCCCATGGCATCTAACACTATTTATAACAATGTGTTTCATTATTTTATTGATTATGTACTTTTTGAAAGAGCTGCCTCCCCCACTAGACTTGGAACTGTGTTGTTGCTGTCGGTCACCAACGTGTGTATGTTCGGTGACTGCTGTACAGTGTCTACTCAAAAAATACTTGTTAAATAAATGAGTGAAATGAAAACAATAGATGAATCACTTTTTCCTTAAGGTGAGTGCTGCCAGGAACTCCTCAGTCCTTTACACAAATAGATGTCTGGCAAGCCTGCTCCCTCGGTGACCTAAAAATAGCCAGACTCGTCCCGTTCCCCGTGGCAAATGAAGCTCGGATTTCTGCCACATGTGGCATCATCTCCCAAGAAACCAGACCCCGTATGGACATGTCATTTCCCTGAATTCTAGAGTCACTGGTAGTAGAAGTGGCTGTCATTCTTTGGGAACATAAACTTGTCTCCGAAGTCTTAGGACGGACCTTAAAACAAGGAGCGCTACTGCAGCAGATGCTGCTAGCAGCCTTTCAGTGTCTGTTCTCCGTTACTTGCTTAGCCAAAGAAGCCCACTTTTTATTCCAGTGCATTTGTCTCCCAGAGTCAAGATGATCATTACTAAACTTCTTTGCCGCTAAGCTTGACCATGTGGCTGAGTCCTGGCCAGTGAGAGTGAAAGTGTCATTTGGGAGTTCTGGAAACTCTCTCTAAAAGGTGAGGTGAACCCCCTTATTCTGCCCTACTTTGACCCTGTCCCTACAGTCACCTTGGATCTTAAAGGCTAAGGTTACCCTCTACGTGGTGGAACACATTCCTAGAAGGTGTTAGGTCCTAAGGACCACGTGGAACCATCATATCAGCCCTCAGTTGTTTACCTGTGTGTTTTTCTTTTTAATGTGAGAATCAAGCGTCTGTATTCAAGTGACCCTAATCCAAACAGATATATTTAGCTAAAACAATACCATCCTAAGACCCTTGCCTTTTAAGAACAAATATCTAGGGGGAAGGTTATGATATAGCTCAAGTGGTAGAGTGCATGCCTAGCATGCACTAGGTCCTGGGTTCAATCCCAGCCCCTCCATTTAAAAAAAAAAAAAAACAGTAAGCAAATAGAGCTAATGACCTCCCCCCAAAAAATCAAAAAATGAAAAAGAATAAATATCTATAGACCCTGGCACAGGAGCCACTCAGGATCAAGAGCTGTGTAAACCAAGTGACTCATTCTCAGAACCAATTTTTTTTCTTCTACAAAACAACAGGATAAGCTTAAGGATATATAAGATCTTTGCTAGAGGCTTCTGTGACCGTATCTAAATATAATCACTCTGGACTGTTGAACTAGTATTAGTAAGAAATGAAGTCAGTCTTTACAGTTTGGCCCCAAACTCATTAATTTGACTTTTTTTTTTTCTTTTTGGATCATTCGAAAGCAGTCTAAGCTCTGAAGTTTATCTTTCTACTATCTAAAACAAACAAAAATCCTCAACAAATCTGCAGGGTAATTGTTGGCTCACTTTAGAAACCAACTGCTTTCTAATTGAAAGTTGGCAGCTTCCTATTTGAGTAGAAACAGTTAATGTACTAATTTTAAATGATTTTTAAAAATCTATTTACTGAAATAGTCTGGCAAGACCTTATTCGTGTTACTCATATTGTAGTGAGGTGGTTCAAAACTGAACCTCAATATTTGATTCCTTGATGACTAGCAACAGGGATAAAATTGCTTTTTAAAAACTGCAGGAAATTTGCTTCCTGGAGCTGGAAGAGTGAAGGTGGGACTGCGCCTGGGGAGCAGGCAGTCTTCTCTTTGCTCTGGAAGGGATTACTCATGAGCGTTATTGACATGCAGAGGTAAGCTAAGTGCTTATTCTTTGACCTTTGATATTGGAAGTAATCATATAAGTAATTCAGAGTGCAATGCTAACTTGTTTTAATAATGCAAAAGTTGACTTTTGGTGGAGGATGGAGGGATGGGAATTTATGCCCTCCTGGATATCTGGGGATTTTCTATTTCTTCTGGCATGCCCTGGGACAAAAGCTTAAGAGTCTTGGAACTGGGAAGAGAAGAGATTATGGGAGAAGAAACTCTGAGAACTGGTCTGCAAGAGACCTTCCATATTGGGGCATGTCCTATGGATCTGGGAAGCAATGACGTCTGATACTGAACTAAATTTTCTTTTTCTGCATTGCAATCAAGTTTCCAGCAGAAGTGTTCACCACCACAACCTCGTTTCATATTTGTGTTAGTACTACCTTGGAGAGGGGAAGAAGGGGCTCTGTTTCTGTATTCAGAGAGAGGTTTTTGAGAACTGGAGTGGCTTGGCTTAGTGGTAACTAGATGGACCAAAATTAGAGTGAGCCAGAGAAATTGGAGGCATCAGTTTAGAGCAAAATGCCACGAGGAAAAAGCAGGAGAGAGAGATTTATACTCCCCAGGAATCATTTGAAATAAAATACACAGGAGGACTTTGTGTTACTCATGGTCATCTAGGATGAGTTCTCAAGTTATTTTATTTGGATATTCAAGAAAGTTGATTCTGAGAAGGCTAGAAAACTTGGGGCACTAGGGTTCCATAATAATACAACTACAATTTCTATTGAATATCTACCCTAGTATCTAGGTAAGACACTTGATACACATGACTTCATTTATTGCTCATAACACCTGAAAGGCAGCATTATCTTCATTACCAGGAAAGCAACTGCTTAGAAATATTTTAATTGGAAATTTGTCCTATTATATGTTATTATAATGAAAGTGTTTTTCTTTACCTCTTTTCATGAGTTCTTAATGATCCTCCTTGCAGTTAATACGAATGTGTGACATTTTGGTAGTTAGATTATAATACAACTTTCATGAATTACCTATCAATAGGATTCACTTCTAGGAGGAACACAGAAATATTTCTGCAATCCCAGAGTTTTTGAAAAATAATATTTATGCTTAAAACATCTAACGGAAGAGTTTTCATAGCTCACAGTAAATATAAATGATTATTTTTTAAATAATTATATATTTTATTTTGAATCATGATGCAAAATAACAATGAGAATATTGTGTTTAATATTCTAGTATTAAATGGTTCATGTTTTATCGCCATGTCCTAGGATGAGTGGTGAGTGTTGCTATTACAGTATACTGTATGCAGACTTACAAAAAAAAGGCAGCAAAAATAAAGGGCTACATTAGTAATGGATAATAAAGTCAGAGGAGCTTTTAATGGCGAGCAATCTTACAGTTGCTGAGTCTGCTGCTTTTCTTCAACTTATTTATTTATTTACTGTATTACTCCGGAGGGCTTGCCACTTATTTCTTCTTTTCTTCTTCCTTAACCAACAAGATGGTTAAAGATTATATGCAGAGACGCACTCAAGTGTAAGTGGAAGTGCCTGGCAGTAAAAGTCGATTGGCCTTTTCTAAAATTAGGAGAAATATTTATAGCTATCCAAAAAAACCAGAGTTGTTTGATTACAAAAAAAAGATTACAGTGTGAGCTTAAGCGAGTTTCTTGAGGGACCTTTTTGTCACTTTGTCATATACACAGTGGCACAGAATTGAGCCAGTAACTTGGTACGATTTGAGAACGGGGTGGCTATGGTATTCTTATGACTCTCCTGCCCCCAGTACCTTCCAATCCCTCATTGGGAAGCCCCTGGAGTTGGATGTCCAGTGTGAGGCAACACTGTAGCCTGTCGAGTCAATTAGGATTCACCCAGAAGAGGGAGGGGGTCAGGCTGCCTGGAGACAAGAGTGTGTCATAGTATGGAGAGAACTTAAGCTAGAGGTGCAGTCATGTAGGGAAGGCCCTGGAAGAAATCCAACTAAAGTCTTGTTCTTAGGCAGCAGGTGAAGCAGTGTCAAACGATTTGGCAGTTTGAGGATGATCCCAAAGAGAAGTCGAGGCAGGAGCAATAGACAGGAGACTCACGCTGAGCATCAGGCAGGAAGGAAGCAGGCCAGGTATCAGACTTTGGTATTAGGGTTGAGATTCCAACAGGACTAGTTTCTAAGGAGTTTCATGGCTGCTCTGGGCGTTTACAGCAAAGACAGCCTCCCAAGATGTAAAAGGTCAAAGTCCCTTGGACTGATGGTCCCTAGTCTCCAGGGAAGGAGGCTGGATCTCTGTCTGCTGAGAAGCCCCAGTGCCCATTGCGTCTGATGATACTGCACTCTCTGGGTGTAGTATGGACCGGCCTTGGCCTGGGGGAGTGTTTCTGTGCTACCTGGATACAAACTCCTTATCAGGGTCATTGCCATCATTTTCTTTACAAACTTCTCAGCCTGGGATTCTAACTTCCTCTTCTCTCTCAGTGCTTGACAGCTAGACTCTTGGTGTGTTTTCCAGGATGATAGTTACTTGAGCCTAGTGACACCTCAGCTACATAAGAAATGGATTGGCAGTCTCTCTGGTCATTGACTCTGCCTTCTCCAACTCTAATTCAAGGCCTTCTACACATGTCAATGGATATTTACTGAGTGTCTTTTTAGATAAACTGATGTGTATTCAGCAGTATGAGGGATAGCAAAAGGCACATGTGATACAGCAATGTCCACTGAGGGCCATTGAATCTCAGAGAAAGACAGAAAATATACCCACAGATATTTCAGTAACAATTCACGGCAGTATGCAATTAGGGACCAAGTTAATTTGACAGCCAGTAAGGATTGATTGTGGTCTGGAGTTGTCCCAAAGTTTTCACGGAAGAGGGGGAATCCTCTAGGGTTTAAAAACTAAATGGGTAGGATTGAGATGGGGAAAAAATAGGGTAATAGAATCTACTTATTCATCTGACAAAGCTGTGGAATGCTTACCGTTCCCAAGGCACTGTTTTGAGTACTTCACAAGTAGCCACTCATTTAATGCCCACTAGCACCCTATGAGGTAGAGCAAATTACTAGAAAACCAAGGCATAGAGAGATGAGGGAACTTGTGGGAGATCACATAGCTGAGTAATGGAGCTGGGAGATGGACCACGATGGCCTCACTCCAGAGCAGCACTGTCCAATCCGACAGTCGCTGGCGGCTATTTAAATATAATGCATTAGGATTAAATAGGATTCAAGCTTCAGTTCCTCAGTTGCATTTAACTACACTTCAAGTGTTCAGTAGCCACAGGTATCTGGTGGCTACCATAGTGGACAACACAGATTTAGAGAACAATTCCATCATCATAAAACTTAAAAATTTTTTGCATCTTTTTGTTTTGATTTGGGGGGGAGGTAATTAGATTTATTTATTTATTTATTATTGTTTTTTTTTTTTAATGGCAGTACTGGGGCTTGAACCCAGGACCTCATGCATGCTAAGCACGCACTCTTCCACTGAGCTATAGTCTGCCCCCATCATCATAGAACTTTCTGGTAGACAGAGTTTGTTTATTATCTGTGCATTTAACCATTCCTCCAGGCCATCTCTTCCCAGGGTAATGATATGAGCGAGTATCGGGAGGGTGACCACGTATTTATGAGTCCTTGCAGAGAGAGTTATCTTGGGCTAGAAGAAAGAGCAGTAGACAACAGTTTTTACAAACAAGAAGTAGAAGCTGGTTCTGTGTCGGGCAGGCAGCCAGGCTTAATCCCTGCATTGGTTTTCTACTGCTTTGTACCAAAATACCACAAAAGTAGCAACTTAAAACAACACTCGTATTGTCTCACAGTTTATGTGTGTCAGGAGTCCAGCCACGGCTCAGCTGGGTCCTCTGCTCAGGGTCTCACCAGGGCGTCATCAAGGTGTCAGCCAGGGCTGCAGCCTCATCAGAGGCTCGGGGTCCCCTTCCAAGCTTGCTGGTTATGGGCAGGATTCAGTTTCTTGAGGCTGTAGAATTGAGGCCCTCAGCCCCAGTCTGCCTGATTTTTACAGTTTGCCTGCCGTTTCCTGTCACATGACTCTCTACATAACATGGCATTATGCTTCTTCCAGGTCAGTGGGAGAATTGAGTATCTGCTGCTCCTACTCTTGTCTCTGAATTCCAATCTCAGTTTTAAAGGGCTCACCTGATTAGGTCAGGCCCACCCAGGAACATCTCCCTTTTCATCACTTAAAGGCAACTTTATAGGGACTTAAAAACATCTGCAAAATCCCTTTAGCTTTGCCATGTACAGGTGGAGCTGTTATGCTTTCAGGAGGGTATTTCCTTTTAGTTAGCTGGCCTCCAGTTAATATATATAATGTCAAGTTAAAACCTTGGTCTTCTGGTCCAGCTTCTTATCTATTAATACATAGTCTCGAAAGGAATATTTACAGAATTTTGAAACCTAATTATGCTTAAAATCAAAATAATAACTTTTCAGCTTAATTTTTAAATACAAAAGTAACATTTGTTTGCTGTTGTTTTTAAAAAGTAAAATGATTCAGAAGCCCATTGACTATACAGTAAAATATAAAATTCACCCATCTCCCACTAACCCCCCCCTTCCCACTCCCCAGAGATATTCTTTCAGATTCTTTATTAAGCTTACACAGGCACACATATTCTATATATTTATTTTTACACTTATTTTCTGCAATGCACTATGAATGGAGACAATCTTCCATGACAAAATCTATAGATAATCCCTATACATACATAGGCACACACACATACATACAACTGTCAATATATATATAGACAGATGATACAGATTATATATATATATATATGTGTGTGTATATATACAAATATATATGTATACATACATCTGTATCCGTACAAAATCATGAATGAAATATTGGAAGAGAGGTCATTCTAAAGGAACAGCTGTCCTAAAGAAGGAATGCCCAGATACAGCTCCTTGTCTTACCCCTGTAACAAATTGTTATCTGGTCTAACCCAGGTTTTAGCTTCCTTAGAATGAAGGGGAACCCATCTTTAAACTCACCTGAATCTTTAATCTTTGTTTTATGGCAAGAGCTATTTTCAGACCATAATCACAGCTCTGGAGCTTTAAAGCATCGAGGCAATGTGATATCAAAAGGATTTGACTTTATTCTTTCTAGGGGGACAGACAAAAATGCCTGCGTGAAATAATCAAATGGCAGCAGAGTTGGGTCTTTCTAATCCCTGCATTCTCCCTGGATTAGGGAGGATGAAGAAGAAATTGTTCAAGGAGAAGAGAACTATCACAGCTCTTTGAAGTCTGCAGCCATCTCTATACCCTCGGCCGCTTCCGGGGACTCAGTCCCATGTCTGGTTCCCGCACCAGCCCTGTTTCTTAGGCAGGGAAGACTGAAGAAGCTCCGAGTCAGATGTTTTACTGTAAATCAGCTTTTTTGCTGATGCTCATCTGATGACAGAATTCTAATAATCGGCCATGCTCCTTATTATTAAGGTGCCATCTGGGGACATTTTTGTGAGTGAAAAAGGGTGCTATTCATAACTGACCTGGGAAAGCAGGTATAAACTTGGGCTGCCCTCTGCAAACTGGACGCGTGCTCACTCTGCTTCTGATCAAGCAGTGCCTGGTGCTGATGAAGGAAGATCATGTGACGACACTTTGATGGAGCACCTACAAGGCCTTGGACTCAGCACTTTACTTACAGTGTCTCACTTGAGCCCCACAGCCAACCACCCAATCAGATCGCAGCTGTTATCCTTCACCTTTTACAAAACAGGAGCCCAAGGCGCAGACGAGTGAAGTCACCCGAGCTCCCACGGCTAAGTTCCCATTTGCAAAAACAAATTGCAGGGGCTTGGAGAAGACGACTGGGAGTATCCCTTAGCTTGAAAATAAGGAGGAGGGGGCTGGGATGAGGGACTGAGTGATGATATGGATGGTCCCTACAGGTGGTGTGGCAACAGCTTCAGCTGGGATATCTGGGGGCTGGAATGGTTTCTCAAGGAGGCCAGGAGAGTGTGGGCTAATGGACTATTTTGGTTGCAGGATTCAGTGACTGTTTCCTGAATGACAGCACATCTGGGTGGAGATGCGAGCCACTCAGCACCCCAGGCTCCCTGCGGATGCCCAGGGATCTCATTTGTAACGTGCCAGGCCGGCAGCACAGCACGATGACCGACACTCAGACTGTGTCAGCGGTTCTCCAGCACCGTCCTCCTGGAGCTAAGACCTCTGTTAGGAGCTAGCTAGGCCCAGTGATTCATGCCTGTTTACGGGGTTAGCATTCTAGGCGCACTCATCCTCTGTATCCCTCGCTTTCGCTTTAAACTCTCTGTCATCTTTTATTACCCCCTTGGTAAGCCTTGTCTCCCCAAGCAGATGGTGAGCAACTTAAAGGCAGGGACCAAACCATTTCAGCATCTCTCCAAGTGACCGTCACAGCGCTGAGCACGGAGGGACATTCGACAAGAATTGTTCTGGTGTTGGTTTTCTCATGTTGCCATAGTAAGTTACTACAAACTGGGTCAATCAATACAAATTTCTTATCTTACTGAAAGTCAGAAGTCTGAGATGAGTCTCACTGGGCTAAAATCGAGATGTCGGCAGCACCATGTTCCTTCTGGTGGTTCAGGGGGAGAATCCACTGCCTTCCCTTTCCCAGCTTCTAGAGACGCCCACCTTCCTTGGCTCCTGGCCCCTTCCTCCATTTACAAAGCCAGCAGCACAGCATCGTCACATCTGGCTGATTCTAACCTTGCCTCTACCTCTCTCTTCCACTTTTAGGAACCTTTATGATGACATTGGGCCCATCCCGATAATCTAGGATAATCTCCCATCTCAAGGTCAGTTGATTAAACAATCATAAGTCCCCTTACCTGTGTAACATAACGAGTTCACAGCTTCTGAGGATTAGGACATGGACATCTTTGAAGGGCCTAATGCACCTGTGCACAAGTGGGAAGGGGAGAGGATGCATGTTTCTCCCTGTATCAGTTTCCTGTTGCTGATGTAAGACTTGTACAGCAAATTTAGTGGCTTAAATAGCACAAACTTATCATTGTACAGTTCTGTAGGTCAGAGGTCTGAAATGGCTAAAATCAAGGTGTCAACAGGGCTCCATTCCTTGAGAGGCACTAGCACAGTATCCATTTCTTTGCCTTTTCCAGTGTCTAGAGGCCTCCTGCGTTCCTCGGCTCACAGTCCCATCTTACATCCTCAGAGCCAGCAATGTGTGGTCAAAACATTCTGATCTTGAACAATTATAACCCTCTTTCCAGCATCTCCAGCATCACATCTCACAGCCCTGATTCCCTGTTGTACTTAAAAGGACCTTGGATTACATGGGACCTACCCAGGTAATCCAGGATCACCTCCCCATCTCAGGAGCAGGTGGTCAGCAAGCTTAATTCCCTTCTGCCCTGGAACCTAAAACCTATAAGTTCTGGGCTTAGGACGTGGACATCTTTGTATTCTGCCCCACATCTTCTAAAACCTTTCCCAAAATATGTTCAAATATGCACAAAAGTAGAGAGACAGAGTACCATAAATCCTCATGTACTCATCCGTAGCTTTGGACTTCATTTTTGAGGGTTATTCTGTGAGTGGCTGGACTATTATTTCATACAATGACTACTAGTTAACACTATTTCTAAGTTATTTTTGTTTCTTGTTATATAAACATTGAGATTATAAAGTATTGTTTAAAAGTCATTTGGTGGACTTTACTACTAATAATGGTTGTAAATGATATAAAACAGTACTTCTAAATACCCTGAAGGCAGAATATTTATTTAAAAATCATGAAAAGTAGGAAGGACACAAAAAACCTAATATTCTGACATCCGTCCGTACAAAAGAATATCCCTGGTCAATATTCGTAACACCTGGTATCTAGATAGCAATTGAGGTTTGTTCAGACCCTTCCTAGCATCATCTGGACCAGTCTTCTGCGTGGCGGAAGCTGGAACCTCATCAACAGCATCCCTGACGCTCCTTTAATAAAAAGTTTTTTTTTTTTTTAGTTAAAGAATGAAGAGAGATACAAATTTACAAATGCCGAGATAAATGTATATCTGTATGCAACTTATTAATATTTTAACATCAGTTTTATCTTTCAAGTCATGGACTAGCATGGCATTATATTATTTTATGGCACGGAATGTTTTTTTGCTCATTAATGAATTTTGTTCACATTAACCAGCATTTTTGCAAAATATGCATGAGCTATAAAACTAGAATACTTAATATTCAGACTTGTTATACTTTAATATCTTGGCTAAGAGTTCAGAGAAGAAATGGCATTTGCGTCCTGCATACGCCAGTATTTCTAAACCTTACCATTCGTATTTGCATTACAGATAAGTGAATGAAAATTAAAATTATCTGGAAATTGAAATGTTTCTGCGTTAAATTTGAGGTTTTCATTTTCTAGAAAATATTATTTTATGATTTCAGCTCTTGTAATCTTGCTATTACCATGTAGCCAATACATCATATATAAATTAGACATGTGGAAAGATGTGGTTTGGGGGGTTAGAGTCGGGTAGCCAATGGAGAATAAAGAAAAGTTGTAGATACTGACAGGCGTATGTAGAATAGATAAACAAGATTATACTGTATAGCACAGGGAAATATATACAAGATCTTGTGGTAGCTCACAGAGAAAAAAAATGTGACAATGAATATATATATGTTCATGTATAACTGAAAAATTGTGCTCTACACTGGAATTTGACACAACATTGTAAAATGACTATAACTCAATAAAAAATGTTTTAAGAAAAGAAAAATCAACACAAGTTTTGTAAGATTATTCCTTCTTCCTACCGAGGGAGCATCAGCTACGGTGGGATGAGTACTATTGCTCCACACTCTTATCCTGTTAGCTTCTGCACATGTAAGTAGAAAAATTCTTGGAGAGCATGGTATCCCCAGCTTCTGTCAAAACTCTTCCTGTGGCTATGTGTCTCCATCGTAGGCTAGCGTTTGTTGTAGCTACATTGCTAGAAATGGGGTGTACACATCTTATACCATATCTACGGTAACAACAATGGCAACAAAATAACAAGGATGACAATTACTGACTTGTTAAGTGCCACCATTCAATTAGTGACTATGTGCCAGTCACTGTTCAAGGCAATTTATATGTATTAGCTCATTTAATTTTCAGAACAATAGTCTATCCATCTCTTCTGTTCTTTTTTAAGAAAACATTCCCAGAAGCCCCCAGCAGGTTTCCCCTAAAGTCTCATTGGCCAGAATCTCTTGCCCATGCCAAACCAGGCATTTACCAAGAGGAATGCTTGGCTTAGAAAGTCTAATCAAACGCTCATCACCTAAGCAAGAGGAAGGACATTGCAATTCAGACAAGACTGAATGACAGCTCGGTTGTGCCAGCCAGGGAGAAGGAAGAGGTACAGCTATCGCGCAGGAAGCCAACAGTGTTTACCACACCAGCCAGGGACAAAGAAATAGACATCAAGACAATCAAATTTGGAGACATGGCTCAAACACTAAGTATCAAAATGAAAATAAAATTCCATTAGTATTTATACCATTAAAAAATAATGAACATTAACCAAACCAGCTGCAGACTTTCTAGGCATCTCTAATGAATTTCTTCCTAATGGCTTGCAGTGTAACTCCAGGCAAGTTAACAGAAGCATTTGACATTTCTTCCCTGAATATGACAACCCAATAATGAGACTTTTTAATTCAAGAAACTAGAAATGTCATTCTGTGCTCTGTCTTGGTCCATCCCAGATGGCTTTAACTATTTTACTTCTTCTCATCGCCAGGATCCAACAAGGGCAGGGAGAAACATTTCAATAACCACCCAGTTAACATTACAGCAATTTTGTCCCAACCTTCCCAGGCATCTGGGACTGCCCCCAGTTTGCACAACTGTGGGATGCCTGTGAAATTTGGCAATCCTGTAGGAATCACTTTCTCTGAGACAGAGAGACAGTGACAGATTTTTCCATATATAATATTTATTGTAGTTGAAATCATATCCTATACAATTGTTTCCTGATTTATCAGCTACCATCATTCTCAGCTTGTAAATGTGTTAGATTTTCCACACATCTTTCTGGACTTTACCCGCGATCTGTGAGTCTTGCCCTGGAGCCAATGCTGCGTCTACACGTCACCTCCCTTGCCTGCCAGCATTCCCAGATCCCTCTTCCCTTAGAAGTCCATCTCCCTTGCTCATAGGTGACCAATAAAGCACCATACTGTGTTTCTGTCCTTGGGAGTCACAACTGACAAGACCCACCTTGTGGGCAAGACCCTTGTGGACACTACACACTTATTTAAGATGTTGAGCCAGTCTACTTTGGAATCACCTTTCCAACTATTTTTCCAGGAACAGATGAAACAAATTTTCTCAGGAGCCATGGCTTTTGACTCAAAGAATAATGCCCAGGTTGATCATTCACTTTTTTTTCCTCCAGCTTTAGCTTCTAATGGCATCTGGATTTCTCTGAAAATTTACCTTCAGAGGATGAAGATCAGCCAATGAGTATGAAATATACTTTTGAATAAAGGATGCTATAGGTGTTTTCAATCGTTATGTTTGAGAGTGTGCTGGGGACTGAAATGTACTCATTGGTGGAAAGTCCCATCTCAATCCAGCCCCCATCCCAGGAAGCAGTTGCTCATTGTTGCCAGAAGTGATATTTCCCTCCTTGGCCCTGTGGATCACTCATAAGGCACTTAATTATGTATATGCAAAGTGTCATGCAAAAGCAGGGCTAATCCTTGTGGGCTGACCTGAACATCAATTTGTGGACCAGGCAGCTCTCTCTCCACCTTTGTGTGCAGCTGCATCTGCAGAAGCAGGACTCGTGGGCAAGACACCCCCAGAGCCCTCCAGAAGCTATTTTATCCGAGAGGATTTTGTAAATAACCACAAGGTCTTCTCATCTATCAAATCTCCACACTCAGCGTCCCCTGTGCTCCCTGGAGAAGTGCGCCTCCCCAGAGGAGAGAAGAAAGCCTTCAGCCTTGTGCTTGACTCTCACCCCGAGCTGCCAACGTCTGCGCGCGCCGTGACAGGTGACTCCTGATTGCTGAGCGCCTTATCTTAAAGGAAAAAAAATTAGGATTGCGTTTCCCTGCATTGCACTTTATCTGCATTTCCAGAAATAAAGTGTGCTTCAGGGAGGGAAAAAAAAAGGTCATTGGACCACATCCATTATCCGGAAAAGAAGACTGTAAGAGGCATTGGGCCATTCAGACTAGCTTTGGAGTGAGAACAAAAATTTCTCCTTTATAATACCACGTATTTAAAAAGACTCTGGAGCTTGAGCTTCTTGATGGCGAAGAGGGAGAAGGCTGAGAAGGGGGCCTATTCATCGAAAGATAATGAATAGTCAGGTTGCCAACCACTTGGTCCTGACCCCTGCGTGCTCTGTGTGTGTCAGGGGTGCGGATGGGTACTGGGAAGTCACGTACCTCAGACTCTCCGGGGCAAAGCCTGCCTCGCCATTTCTCAGCCTCTTCTTGGCCAGTTAAGTCGCCCCTGGTCTATCCTGCCCAGAGGAAGCTCTCTGGAGCACCCCAATTCTAAGAGTGCTTCTCAAACTGCCCATCGCCTTTGCTTGGCTTTCAGAGACTCCGCTGATGAACAGAATGTCCCACAAGAGTCAGAAGAAGGAAGGTCGTAGCCTCCGCGGGAGAGGAGGGGCTTCATGTATTGCACTCCTGGATGGAGTTTGTATTGTTTTGCTGGTTGGTTGGTTTTGTTTCATTTTATTTGTCCCTTGGTGCTTCACGTGAAGACTCAGAGTAACCACAAACCCTTCTTCTCTTTCAGGCCCTAAGGTCTATACCGAGACCCACCTCACTCGGAAAGGGGCTCTCAGGACCCGGCGCGCTGGGCGGAATGCCGGAGACGAGCGCGGCCGGGCTCAGCTACCCAAGTGCGCTCCCTTCCCCACCGTCGTCATCCCTCCTTCCTCTTCCCCTCCGCTGTTTGGGTTGAGGTTTGGGTTGAGGTTTTCAATCTCTTTTCCTCAGTCAGTCCCATCTCATCTGTGTTCTACTATCTTTCTACTCTCTGGGATATCTTCGAAATCTCTAGTCCACTGCCTGCTGCCTTTCTGATTTCTCTGGCACTGCAATAGCTTTTCCTCGCCCCCCCAGCCCCGAAACCCCGCAAAAAACCTTTTTAATAATTTCAAGACGATCTTGGGAAGGAAGAGAAGGAGATGTGTATTCAACCCATCTTTTAAAGCTGGGAGCCAGATTTCTTTTTATCTCTTTTGAAAATCATCTGTTGGTGGGAATGACCCCATGCCTTCTCTGTCAGACGGAAAGAAGTCCAGCTTAACGTTTCTATCTGATTACATGACCGTCATCTGTGCTAAGAGCCTTTCCATCAGGCCCAGGACCGATTCGGTAGCTTTCTGTGGTGATTTATGCTCTGTCCTTTTTGGTGATGTCCTTTCTAAATATCATAATTACAGAGATAAGGTAAGATACTTAATTTGAGCACAAAAATGTTATAACACCATCAATTTTCCTACCATTACTTCATTATCAGTCTGTTGAACACAGGTGTGGAACATCCAGGGTTCCTGGAGGTAACAGATTTTAAAGGCAAGTTGAGCTGAAATGTCCCATTTAAAAAAAACACTCTCTTCCTTTACAGTTGTGATTATTTTTGGATACAGAGATAAAGCCAAGCTGATTTTATTTCCACCCTGCCCACTGCCAAAAAAGGCTCTTTCTACAACATTCTATAAAGTCATTTTCTTTCTTTCTATGTCTCCATTCCACTGGATTTATGCTGTGGGCATCCATCAGATTTCTGAGTTACATAATCTAATGCTACTGAATGTAAACAATACATTTATTGGAAAATATCAGTCATTAATTAAACTGGATCATTGACGTCTTCTCTGCTTGCTGCAGCTACTTTTGGACTTGCATAACAGGGCTGCGCATACATAGAAAAAAACTGCTTACTGTACAGAAATCTTAATGGTTAATAAAAATCACTCCATCTGGAAACACCAGAGTCATCTTCAGCACAAACATTATTTACCCGCTAGTAGGTTCACCCAGTCTTCTGTTCCCTGTGCACTGCCAGAGCCCCACCGCGGGGCCTCCGCGTGTCTTGGCTCAACAATTGCAACAGTCCCTGACATGCCTCCTTAACTAGTCTGGTTCATCCATTGCCAGATTATCAAGTTGCAATGAAAAGCAGCATTTCCTTGTTTCTCATCTCTCAACCATCAACCCTGTTCCTCAGAGGGACAGCTTTGTAACTTTTGAAACTATTGCTTCTGGTTACTGATAAATTTCTAAATAATTTGTGTGCATGATTCTTTCTTGATTTATTGGTGTGGTACATTATACATCTTCACCTTCTGCTCCCCAGCCTCCCCTCAGTAGGGTTTCTTTTCATTCTTTTTAGCTTCTCTCTTGAGTACCTGTTAGTTTTCTAAGAGGAACCTAAGTTTTGGCATGTTTGAAACCTCATTTTATCCTTTTCTCAACCTTGAGAATCCCTTCGGCTCTGTATAGGTTTCTAGCTCAAAAATCGACCCTGCGCTTTGATGGCATTGCTCCACTGTCATCTAGCATCTACTGCTGATGGTGAGAAATCTGCTGTTAAGTTGGCTTACCATTCCTTTATTGGTAACCTCACGTTTTCTGTGGAGGCTGTGCCATCTTATTATCCTGACAGTTCTGAAGTGTCACAATGATGTGTCAAGGTGCGGGTCTTTTAACTGCTGTTCTGTGTGGGCTGGGCTCCCACATTGTATAGTGTTTATCATTTAACAAATTATTGTAGTTATAGTTATTTTCAAAACTTTAGTACTTAATCTTTTTCACTTGAGTTAAGTGACACATCACAATTTCACAGTACTAGAGTGTTCTGAATTTGATTGTATACTTACTTTTACTGGGATGTTTCATGTTTTCATGTTACTAATTATTGTCCTTTTGATTCTGCTTGAAGAACTCCTTTTAGCATTTCTTGTAAGGCGTGTGGTGAGCTCCCTCAGCTTTGTTTGTTTAGGAAAGTATTTATTTGCCTTCAATTAGCTTTGCCTATCTGGTAAAGCATTCTTGGTTGGCAGTTTTTTTTTTTTTTTTAATTTTAGCATTTTGACTATATCAACCTCACTTCTTCCTGTCCTGCAAGATGTCTGCTGATAAATATGTTGATAGCTTTATGGGTGTCCTCTTCTATGTCAGGAATGTTTTTCTTTTGCTTCTTTTAAAATTTTCTCTTTGTCTTTGATTTTAGATAGTTTTATTTCAATAGATCATTTTGGATTGGAATTTTGGAGTGAACTATTAGCTTCATGAACTTGGATGCCCAAATCTGTCCCCAAATTGGAGAAGTTCTCAGTCATTATTTCTTTAAAGAAACTTCCTGCCCCTTTCTCACTTTCTTGCCCTTCTGGGAACTCCAATAATGTGTGGACTGTTTCTTTGAATGGTATTCCATAATTCATGTAGGTTTTCCTCACTCTTTTTCATTTTTTTTTCCTTTTTGCTACTCTAACTGAATGATTTCAAATGACCTGTCTTCCCAGTCGCTTATTCTTTCTTCTGCTTGGTGAAGTCTGCTATTGGAGCTGTCTTCTGAATTCTTCAGTTTATTCTTTATATTTGTTAATTCTAGGATTTCTGTGTTTTTTTTTTTAATGGTTTCTATTTCATTGTTGAACTCATTTTGTTCAGGCATTGTTTTCCTAATTTTGTTTAGTTGTCTATCTTTGGTTTCTTGTAGTCTGCTTAATTTCTTTAAGAGAATTATTCTGAATTTTTTGTCAGATAGTTCACAGATCTCCATTTCTTTAGGGTCAGTAATTGGAGTGTTACTAGTTTCCTTTAGTGGTGTCATGTTTCCTTGATTATTTATCGTCCTTGGGGCCTTGTGTTGGATTCTGCTTATTGAAGGAAGTAGGCACCACTTCTAGTCTTTACAGACTGACTTCAGCAGGCAAAGCCCTTCACCAGTCAGCCTGCCTAGAGATTGTGTGTGGGCCATCTGGTGATGTCCAGGGGCAGGCTTGCCTCTGGAGTCACTGGGTGGGCAGGTCTGGTGCCCTTTACCTTCTTACATCCCTAGGCAATGCTGAGGTATTAAGGTGATCATGTGTCCAGTAATGTTTTCAGCTCTCTGCTTCCTGGACTTCCTCCCTTTTGGGTCTTTCTTTGGCTCCTCAGATGAGCAATGAAATGTCATGGATGCTGGAGCCTCAGGGCCTTTCTTTAGCCTTAGAGTCCTAATGAAACATCAGTCAGACCCATTCTCAACTCTCCCAAAAGGAACCCCTTTCAGTGCTTTCTTAATATATTATCAACACTAGAATGGATTTCAGAGATAACTTTTTAAGACTTCTTTCCTCAGGGAGAATCACATAAGGTGGCATATAATGCACAGGGTCAGCATCACTGTCCTATTTTTTAACCAAATTCAAGTTCCTATCACATTTTCCCTTGCTATTTTTGTAAATATAAATAAAGGAAAGACTATTCAGAGATGAATAACAGTGAAAAAAGAACTGTGTGCAAACAATGAGTAAAATTGACACCTCAGAAAATTGAATTAGTAAATAAGAAAATAAACTTGAGAAACTCCTAGAACACAGAGAAAAAGAGAGCTGAAAATAATGAAAGTGGTGATAGTAAACATGGTGGAGAGATCTAATAGATCGGAGCTACAAACAAAGACAGCTACAAGACGGGTGGGAACATATGAAACAGAAGCAACACTGAAGAAAAGCACATGGGAAAATGTTTCTGCTCTCAGGAAGGCATTGAATCTAGAAAGTAGGGGCATTCATTGGGTTCTATGAAACATAAATAAAAACAGATTCATATCAGGTAAAAAAAAAATTAAGTCAAAGAATCCTGGTTGTCAAGTCTCTACAGCCCACCAAAATAAAAAACTAACATATTAACCTAATAATAGCTAAGCACAAAGGGACAAAATCAGACCATCCTTAGTCTTCTCCAACATACTAAACTGAAGAAGACAGTAGATTACCAACTGTAAGAGTTGAGAGGACAAAGGATGTGAGTTAAGAATTATACATTAGACCGAGGTATCAAATTTTCATTCTTCTTTGAATATGTTTGAAAGAAATAGTCTAGCTCTCTATCTCTCTGTATGGAAATATCTTTGAAAGTTTGGGCAGCCAGAGACAGGATCCAGTCACACAGGACTTTTTCTGTCCCTTGAACAAGCCAATTTAAGTTCTTTCCTTTGGGCTTTTTCACTAGTTCTTACCTCTGTCAACAATACTCTTCTCTAAAAATTGTACATGACTGTCACTGCGATCTTGACTTACCTCCGCATCAAGATCACCCCTGAAACTCTTATTTGAATAGCAATCACCCCCTAGTCATCATCACATTCCCTTATTTTAATCCTCTTCAATACAATTATCTTTATCTGATGTTGTACTTTTTACTGATATTTTAAATCATTTTTGTTTTTCTCTGCCGACCAGAATGTAAGCTCCATTTGGGCAGGGTTCTTTGCTCTTTTTTTTTTTTAAAGTACACTACAGTTTCCTCAATACCTAAAATACAACCTGGCACATAGTAGGTACTCAATACATGTGATGAAAAAAGTGAATGAATGCTTAAGTGAACACCAGTAACAAAAAGTAGCTGCCTACCTTTCAAATCACGGAAGAAGATGGAAGCAATTGTATGACGTGCTTTGAATTGGGAGTACTTGTAGGGTGCACGGTAACTTTTTTCTTTTCCTCCACTATTCTTTTAAATCCATCTTGTGGGGTATTTTTTGAGCCCTGAAGGAAATTTCAGACAGTTGTTATAGCTCATCTGCTCAGTCTCAGCTGATGGAAAGTCCTCTGGTTGCTTTCATTTGTAACAGTTTCATTTTGGTAATGAATATATACAGTCTAGGGTAATAATTTTAAAAAACCCTTTGAACTTTAAATTTGAGGGTTCTATCCCTCATGTGCATGTCTCTTCCTTACACATCTCCTCTTTTCTCCACTCCCCTCTTCTACACAAGCACGTGGCTCCAGTTTCTGACGTCTCCAAGATAGAAGACAGGTTGTGGGGGAAGGTCAGGGCAAGGAAAGGTCTATCTTGACCGTAACTGAAGATGTCTGGTGTTGGTGTCTCCAGTCTTGGCAGATGTTTAAAGCTGCCTCTCCTTAGGCTTGGTGATGATCAAATCTGACTCTTCCTTGGAGGTCCATATATGTGTATTCTTTGAGATTCCCCCAGTGGCAATAGTCAATACCACTTACCTCTTTTTTAACCAGAGAATTCAGCATACTTATTTCTGCTGGGGTCATTTTACCTTGATAGGCAGTCTGCCTGTGCAGGATTTTTAAAGGCTTCAGGTGAATGGCTCTCCTTACCACTCAGCCCATCTCTTACATTTGGTCCATGAGAGCACTCCTGCATCTTTGTCCCCACTGAGTGACTGCATAGCTGGGTTCCAATGCTGCCTGTTCTTTCAGCAATGCCACCTTAGGGCAATAGTCATAACCCCTCTGGATGTTAGATTCCTCAAGTATATATGTCTACTGTGCTCTGCAGTCCCAGTACCTAGTTCCAGTTCATAACTAAACAAATATGTGAAAAAGGCATGACAATATTATTAATATTCATGTAGTTCATTTATATCAACATACAATATATTAATATTATATAATCTTAATCATACAAATATACAGCTGTTAAAATATAATATGTAAAAAACTATTAAAAAGTAATCTAGAAGTGCTAGATTATCACAAGAATGACAGAAATATGAGACTGCCCACTAACAGAATCCTACCAAATATATTAAAAGAAGTGTATCCGCCAAAATTTAAAGCCTAGACTTGAGATACAGCATTTGTTTAACATTTATGTAGTCAAATATGTCTTCTTTGATATTTCCTCCACTGCTTCTAAGTTTATATATTCCTGATCCTTAAGAATTGATAAACATTCACTCATGATTTTTATGTTTTCAAAACTGAGTGTCTATTTTCTTTACAATTAAAAGAATAAACTAGAGTTAATATTGGAATTAATGTTACACCCAAATTATAGACCTATAAACATATTGAACAATCCTGTACAACCTGACCCCTTTGTCTTTAAACTTAGCGTGAGACTAGGCTTCCAATTACTTCTCTAGTAGTCCTTGGAAGGATGTTTTGTGTCTATGTCATCAATTCCTCCTGTGTAGTGGAAAGCCTGTAACAGAAAGAGGGTAATGGAAAGAGTAAAGACTTTAGAGTCAGTCAGATCTAGGCTCAAATTCCAGCTATGTCATTTAGTAGCTGTCCGACTGTGGCCAATTTGCCCAGCCCCCCTGAATTACACGTGTAAAATGGCAGCAGAACTAGGGTTGCCATGAGCATTAAATAAAATAACATACATAAAGCATCTAGCACATAGAAGATGCTTAGTAACTGTCAGTAGTCTTTTTCTCTCCTCCACCTGTCCCTCTGGGCATTTTGCAACCAGCTCAGCACTCATTATTGACATGCTCATCAGGGATAGTTGTTAAAATTACTTGCTTTATGAACTAAGGGCATCAGTTGGCTCTCCCTGAATTAAACATTATAGAAGTTGTATGTTCCACACAATATAGCACAGAACATTCTGGTAGAACACAAGCTCAACTGAGAGTTAATTCATGAAAGCAAAGCAAGTTTCTTTCCAATGTATTTTGCTTATCAGTCAGCTTTTATTAAGTTATCCTGTGGTAGCAAATAATAAGCCTCCAAACCTCAGTATCTTCTAACAAGAAAAGTTTCTTTCTCATTCACCTTTCACGACTTTTATAGGTCAAGACGTGCAGCTCTACTCTATAGCCTCTTCATCCTGAGAACAAAGAAGGAGCAGGCCCTTTCAGAGACGTGCCCAAGATGGTTCTGAGAGCATCTGCTCAGAAGTGGCACATGACATTTTAGCTCCAATTTCATTGGCCAAACCAAGTTACATGCCTGAGTCTGATGTCAAGAAGACGAGAAGAAGAATTCTCCTCCAGGGATGACCCAGTAGTGAGGCTTTAGGCAAGGCTGGGGGCAACAGTATTATGACAATACAATTTGGTACATACAGTCTCGCAAGTGTAGAGCTTTCATTTAAGGTAACTACAGAATATCCGAAGCTGAGGTCAGACAGCTGTAACTTGAATGAAATGGTGTCACAGGTGTGCAATTCAGTCATTTCTGGATTCTGTGAGGTCTGTCACTGCAGTGCGCTTCCAGGATCTCTTTCTGTGTCTTAGTATCTCAGACTGTTTTCTGCCCTGCCAACATGCCTCCCTTCAGCCAGGACAGGATGTTACGTCCTCTGGCTCTTTAAAAGGCCTAGACAAGAACGGTCCATTTTGTAAGCAGCACTTCTGCATCTTTTGTAAGCGTCCACCGTGTTTCCCCTTTTGGAGTTGCACTGCCAGGAATCTTAGTACCCAGTTCAGTGCCAAATTGTAGTCACTGACTCAAGTCAGCTGCCTGGTAGAATTTTCCCTTTCTGCTGATTTTAAATAATTCCTGTTCCATTCAATCCCCTGATTGGCCAGATTTGCAGTTTTTAAACTTCTAACCTGTCTCAAATGTTTTGGGAAATAGTCCAAATACTGAATCCTGAAAAAAATAAAAATGTGAACCACAATTATAAACTAATTCAGAAGAAAATGTTCCAGTTCTCACTACCATATCTACAGAGAGATGGAACATATTATGACCAAATTTTAATTCACTGTAAAAACTCCAACTCTTAAACCTTAAACTGAAAAAAAAAAATTCAAAATAAAATGTTGCCTGGACATGCTTTAATGTGCTGAATTCTTCAGCTAGAATGTGAACCTGATGAAGACAGGGTCCATGTCCTACTTGTAGTCCGGCATCTGCCACACAGCCCCAAAGAGAAAGCAAAAGAAGCCCCTCCTGCACATCGGGAGCCCTGCTAGGTGCTGGGCTCGGGAGGATAAGTTACTTTCCTGGGGTTACAGGGCTGGGAAGCGGCAGAGGTTGAATTAGAACTGAGCGCTGGAACATTCCAAACTCTGTGCTCTTTCCTTATAACAATATTTCTCCAAGTGAAGTAACACGTGTAAAATTGGTGAAGCACGAGATCGGGTGGTAACATGTTGGAACCTTTAAAATTGTAAAGCTATGCATTTGTTTTCATGTGTGTCAACATATAATGAGCATAGAACACCTCTGACTTCCTGGGTATCACGAAATAAGATGAAACGTCGTTTATTTAAATAGGAAATGTGACTCAATTAAAAAAATACGCTTAAGTAATCAATAACAGATGCTTGGCCCCCATTTCCTTCCAGTTGACACATTTATCACATAACAAATTCATCCTATGATACAACATATTTAATCCGAGATCGGCTGAGCGCCCCTCACATGCCAGGCACTTAGCTGGGTGCTGAGAGTACAGATTCCCGGGTAAGGCGCCACTCTGTGTCACGCTTTTGGTAAGCACCTCAAAGACACCTGAAATCAGCCACATCTATTGTGGACAGAATTGTTTTTTTAAGCTGCAATCTACGGACATTTCCGCCCACCAACTCTAACCATGTGTTTGGAACCTCTCTCCATTATAAGCTTGGTTTATCTTCTATTGCGTGGCAATCTCCTTCTTCAGTTTAAAATGGCAATTTTGATGTAAGTTAATTCAACTGTTCTGTTCACTCAATCCAAGGCCACTTACCAGCTCTGATTAAATAGGGTGTTGTCTCTGCATTGGTGATACTGGCTTTGAAAACAAGGATGCCAGAGCCCCAGATATCAGGTGAATCTGTGCCCTATAAATAGGACAGATAATAAGGTACTTTGGCTTTCTGCTAGTAAAACTTCATGTAGGGTCTTGGTGACTAAAATTACAGGCATTTAGGATGTCAGGAAGGGGAAAAAACTTATTATGGTAAAATAGCACAGAGTTTGCCCCTCTGTAATAGTTCTGCGTTTTTTCCTCGCTTAAAATAACATGATTTTATGAGCTTACAATACCTGCTGGAAATTAAGAGGAGCACTGCATTTTGCAGCTCATTAAGTGTTGATTACGTAAGTATTTCTGGGTGAAGCATCATTTGAATTTTCCTCCAAAAGCAAAACTGACAGTATTTCTCCATCCTTTTTGTGATTATTTTCTCAATTATGTGTTTGTAAAGCACATAATTACTCTTAGTTATTCTCAGGAGCATTCATTTTCATATCTAGCAACAATCTTAGGTCTGAAAAAGTTTTGCAAAAGACTCAACAGAGAAATCTATGTACTGTTAGCTGGAATTAGCATTTACGAATATTTTAGTTGAATTTTCCATAGCTAGTTTTCATTATCACCACATTATTTTCTCTATCATGTCTTAATCTAAATACGGATTAACACAAATTAATTTAGCTTCAGCGGGAGAACTCTTTCAACCACTCTTTGGCTATGGCTCTGGTAGTTATATCTCCAGACAGAAAGTGGTTGAGGATGAATCTTGGGCTAAACACCAGTTACTCACACAGCTTCCCCAGAAGATGAGAGATTCAGGACTGGAGGCGGTGGACGGGGAGGGACTAGCATTTCAGACAAATTCATGCAGTTTAACTAAGCTGGGCGTATCAGTGAGGGTCTAATCAAAGGACAGAAACCACATTGTTTTGGGGCCTGAGACGCAATGAGTGGTACCCGGCATGCTGGGGTTTAGCTCTGACCACCTTCATGGTGCTTGGGCTCCCTGCTTCCTCCTCCCCCACCTCCTCCCAGTGGACTTTGAATGTGGCAGCCAGGATGAACTTGTTAACCTGGACATTCATGTGGAAATAGGGTCATATCACTCTTCTTTACCAAAACGTCAAGTGTCTCCCATCTTACTCAACCGAAAGAATTAAAGTCCTTAAATCTACCAGGTCACGGACAATCCTGCCCTCAACCACCGGCCCTTTATGTCTCTGACCTCACCTTTTCCCAGAGCGCTCTTCCATGCCGGGGGCAGGGGGACGGGGGCGCCTCCCTCCTGCACTTCCTTGACTCCCATGAGACCCGCCCTGGGCGGCTGTCTCATGTGGTGCAGCTTGCTTATCCCTCTTGTGTGCAGGGTTTCTCTTCTTCCTCAACACCTGGAATCCTATGCATCCATCATCATTCATGTCAGCGTTATGCCAATACCTATTTTGTAGGAATCTTGTGAAGATTTTATATCTTTATAAATATAAAAGATTTTATATATATATAATGTATATAAATTATAGGCCATAACACAGAACATTCAAGAAATATCAGCTACAGAGAGCTGACAAGCCCTAGGATGGATGACCTATGAGAAACTGCCCGTGACCTTCAGGAATCCCTTTCTGCCTGGATGACAGGCAGGCGTCATCTTACACTGAAAGCTGGCCAAGTGGCTGTCTTGGCCCACACTTACACTGAGACGCTCAAGACCTTAACCTCTGATGGCAGGAAGAGGTAAGTAAAGAGAAACACTAGGAGAAGCGTCACAGGGAAAGAAAGAGGGAGCCCTCTGACTGGACGCTGCCAAAGAGGACACACCAGCGGGAGCTGGCCAAGGATATAATCGTGCCCTGGTCTGACTGCAGGTAGAAGTGAGTTCTGACAAGAGCATACCACGAGCAGCCACTGGAGACGTTGTCCCAAAGTGCACGCACACGCATCCCGCCTGCCCGGCGCTGGTTTGGTGTTTGCACCATGGCCATCCATCCCAGCCAGCGATTCTGGGCATTTTGGATCCCTTCTTCCTTCCCTGCTTCTCACCCTGTTCATTTCCAAGATCAGGGATGCTGGCTTGTGCTACCTCCTTTCCATTCCCACTGCTCCAGTTCAGGGCTCGGCATTAGCCAGTCGAACTACCATAAATGACACCCTAACTAGTCCTCACACCCCCTAATCTCACATTCACGCAGCGCATTGCTCCGATTCTCATAAGGTGCCCTGAGCATTCACTGCATTTCATACATTGTTCCAGGTAGCTCACCTTTATGATTCATTTAATTCTCCCAACGACATTTTGAGCATAAGACGGGTAATAGTTAATATCCTTACTGCAGAAGCAAGCTCAGAGAGGTTAAACAACTTGCGCCATGTATTTCAGCTCAACAGTGGCCAGGTTAAGTCTCGCGATTTTTGCACCACCTCATACCTGCCTCTCACACATCTTCCTAAAATACAGATCCCTTTGCAACATGTAATTTTACAATCTTGGCATTCAAAGATCTTCAAAACCTACACCGAGCCTACTTAACCTTTATCTCCCATCTAATTCATGCTCTAAGTTAACCAGTTGACCGCTTTCCTCCCAATATTCTAGGGACTAAAATGCCCCTGTAACTTTGCACGTGCTTTCCCTCTGCCTGGAGTGCGCATTCCTCCTTTTTAGACCAACAAAAAGTCCCATCACTTTTCAGGTTAATTGCTCCTCCCTTCATGAAACCTTCCCCAGTGGCTCCTGGACATGACTCACGGCATTTTCTTCTGTGCTCCCACAACGCTCTGCATTTTTTCCGAATACAGTATCTTCCTCATTCTGCCTTCCATTACAGTTGTTGTTATATTTGTCTCCTCTCTCCAGACCGAAGGATCCTTCGGGGCAGGGACTACATCTGATTTATCACTCAGTTTTCATCACCTAGCAGAGAGCCTGGTACATCAAGTTTCATGATAAAGGCCTGGTGAATGTGGGATGAATACTGGACTTCTCCAAGGCAGCCATGGTTCTGAGTTATCAGGCAACCCCCTCCTCCATCTGCTATAACGAGCATACTCGGCCAGACCCTCCAGTCAGATTACGAGCTTCTCTTTCAGGCTCCCAAGATCTCCTATGCATGTTGAACACGTATTGTAATTACCTGTTTGTGGATCTGCCTTCCCTGTTAAGTGTCATGTGAGAAGCCCTGTGACTGTGACTTAGTGAATGGGTTTTGAGTGAATAAATGGAGGCAGGCTGGACCTACACAGTGCCCGGTATCCTACCTGGGCTGAAGGGATAGGCTTCCTCTCATTGACGCCCTTCTGATGCTAAACTACTGGACTCAGTCCACAATAAATCACACAGTGGTTGGCAGAGAAATGGGCAAGTCAGCTGTCCTCTAGGGGAAATGGAACAGCTTGACCTTAATGGCGATCAGAATGACTAGAAGTGTGTTGCTGCTGCTTCCCGTAGAGACCCCGTCTGAAACCAGTGGGCGGGATGTTTGGCCAGCGTAGGCATGTCCATGGTCAAGGTATTAGTAAAAATGAGTATCTCCTTCTCATCTGCTATTAAGAGAGGTCTATCAGTCCATTTCCCATTTCAAGAATATGAAATTCTGACAGTTAATTTCAACAAAATCCAACAGGAGATTTGATATTTTACAAGAATAAGTACATGGAAATAGGCCCAGCAGAACCGAACAATGTCATAAGGATGGCCTGTGACATTATCAGCATAATGCCTTGACCTTAGTTATTCCATCTCTTGATTGAAAAATACAAAATATTGGCATGCGTAAATCCTTCAATAGTACATTTTTCTCTTCTGAGATCAACCTATCTGGCTTCAGATTTTGTAAACCAGGTGACTTTTTGATTCTTACAAACATGACATTTTTATGAACATAATAACACAAAAGTATGTATCAGTGCCAACACATCTTTAATATTTTCTATCAAACTGTGACCTTTTCTGTTCAGAGTAGTATCAGAATCTCTTTTTCCTTGTGTTCACAAAACACGCTGGGAAATTCAAATGATATAATCTGAAATGCAAAGGTATGTTTAGTAAAACTGGTTAAACCCGGATGTTTATTCAAGGATGCAACAGCTAGACATAGCTGCTGATTGAAAATGGAGATTGGAAATGAGTGAGGCCACAGGACAGATGGAACGTGTTCATAAAGAAGAATATTTAGAGGAATCGGAGGAGATCCCCCGAGGGGTTCTAGTCCACAGGGCACTTGGAGGACATCTGCTCCCCCTCCTGGGAGTGTTAAAGGTGCCTGGATGGTATGCATGCACGTGGCTTGTGAGGGCGTACGCCCACTCCATCCTTTTCTGTAAATCCTTTGCAAGGTCTGAGCAAGTTTAATTCAAGCCCCCTCTCCCTCCCAGCAACTGGAGAAACCGTGCAAACTACAAATGCTATATCAGGACGTGTGTCTTTCCCGCTTCCTCACTGCAGAATCCACAGAAGTCCTCACAAAGGGACTAAGTGATCCTATTATACAGTAAGTAACTCAAGAGAAATGCCCAAGGCGTAAAAGTAACCAGCTTCTTTCTGTAAATAGAGTAAAAGCTCTTCTCCCTCCCTCCTGACAGGCTCTGCCTCATCTATCAGAGCCACGCTCAAATAGCCTCTGCTGTGGAAGCCTCACTCACATCTCCCGCAACGGTCATTCCCGCCGCCGGGCTGCCCTCCGCGTGCCAGGGGCCACGTGACGCTCACATGAAGAAACATGACCCTTGCTCTCAAGGATCTTCCAGTGCAGAAGGAAAGATAGACACATGAACATACAGCCCAGAATAGCACAGGGAAACGCTAGCCTAACGGGAATACCTACAGAAGGCAATAAGAACACAGTGCCTCGGTCAGCCTGGGAACCTGACGGCAGACTTTTCTGAAGTGGGAAGACTAACTCTTGATGTTACTTAAGCAAACAAAATAATTTATTAAAAGATTTCAAAAGATGTCTCAAGGATTCTGAGAACAAGGGATTGAAATACTAGAAGGATTCTTGTTTTAGCTTCTCATCTTCACTAATTTTGAAGAGTTGACTCCAGTCTCTCTCTCCCTCTCTCCTTCTTTCCCTCCTTCCCTCTCACTCTACTTTTCTCTTCCAACCAGTGATCAATACTGCAACATATCCACAGTAAAAGGTGGCCATCTGAACTGACAGCCTCATTTACAGAGTGCTTCCCAGGAAAAGAAAATGAGTCTGGATGGCCTTAGAGATGATCATACTAAGTGAAGTCAGTCAGACAGAGAAAGACAAACACTATGTGATAACACTTATATGTGGGATCTAAAAAATGATACAAATGAACTTATTTACAAAACAGAAACAGACTCAGAGACATAGAAAGCAAACTTGTGGTTACCACGGAAGAAAGAGAGTGGGGAGGGATAAATTGGGAGTTCAGGATTTGCAGATACAAACTACTGTAAATAAAATACATAAACAACAAGGTGCTACTGTAGAGCACAGGGAGCTATATTCAATACCTTGTAATAGCCTATAATGAAAAACAATAGGAAAAAGAATATGTGTGTGTGTGTGTGTGTGTGTGTGTAAAACGGAACCACTATGCTGTATGCCAGAGATTAACACAACATTGTAAACCAACTATACTCAATTAAAAAAAAATTTTTTTAAGTCTTCCTGCTTTAGCTAGAGCTCTACTCATTTCCCAATCTCTTATCTTCCGCTTAACATTTCTTTGCTTTGTCCTGGTAGTTACTGGTTGTCCATCATCACTACCACCGTCACTCTGGTCCAGGGCCTCTTTACCTCCTGTGCCCCATGGCAATGACCTCAGAAGTCTTCAGCCTGCATCTTTTAGCACTTACCCCTCTATCTCACAAGATGAGAAGAAGGAATTTCCTCGATGACTGTTCACAGCCACTCACCGCAGCTCAAAGTCATGCCATCAACTAAGATTGGTGCTTCCACTGAACTACAAAAATGTGTTCGCCATTGCCTGATGCCTAAGAAGGGTGGCCTTGGAACCGTGTCTTTCAAACTTCTTTCAAATATCCCCAGTGGCAGAAGAGACGGATTGGGGCTGAGCCTGGAGCAACTCAATTCAAGCACAACATGTTTTTCAAGTTTCCCACTTTATCTCCAAATTTTATGCAAATTTTGCATTCCCATTCATTATATATCTTTATTTATTTTAGCATAAAATAAAGTTTTCCCTCAAGTCCTCAAGGGATATTGATTCTTCCAAGAAATGTGTCCTGTAGGCTGTTTACTGCACATCTTAGATAATCAGAAAAAGAAATGTGCCTGGACTCTATTATCTTAGCTCCCCATAGAAATGCCTTCACTATGATTTAATGTTATTTTTTGTACTTTTATAGAGGTCTGGCTAAGAAAAATCCATGTGAAAGAAGCACCTGTGTCTTTTCATCAAAATGTACTCACAAATATTGTCTAAAATAGTACTCAATATCCTTTAGACCCGGAGCCTTGACATACATTTTAATCAAGTTTTCCCTATATCTTTGATGACCCGCAGGTGTCTGTTTATCTCAGTTTGAAGGTGTAAGACCTTGACACAGTGGTTTCTGAGGTGTGGTGCCTGGACCAGCATCATCAACTTCACCTGGCATCTTGTTAGGAACGCCGCATCTCAGACTTCCCCTCACACCGATTGGATCAGAAACCCCGGGTTGGAACACAGCAATCTGTGTTTTGACAAGCCCTCCGGGGGATTCTGATGCATGCTAAAGTTTAAGAGCCACTGCCTTAGTGGATACCTCAGGCCCTGAGGAAAATGATGCAAGTGGTACTCACTGGTCCTGTTTTCAGTCCCTTTGCAGCTGCCCAGTGCTCTTGTGTTTACCTCTTCCCACCCGTCCCCACCACCTCATACCGCTTTCTCCTTTGCCCTGCTAGTCCCCTTTCCTTTTCTAGAACACATCAAGATCCTGCCTGCCTTAGCGCCTTTACACTCACTGTTCCCTCTGCTGGCAGTGCTCTTCACCATGGCTTTCGGGTGACTGGCACCATCTTGCCTTTTGGATTTCAGCTTACGTGACACCTGCTCAGAGATACCATCTGTGAACAAGGTAGCCAACCAGTCATTTCATAACATCACCTTCTTCACTTCTCTCCTTAGCACTTACCTCCATCTTCTGCTCCAATTTGCTTATTGTCTGTCTCCCCCACTGGAGTGAAAGCTCCATGTGGATGGGGACATTTGTATTCCTCACACCTAGAGTACAGCCTGGCACATGGTGGTAGCTCAGCAGATGCTTGATAAATGAGGAAATAACTAGTTAAAAGAACCATAACTAGAAGTCAGGAGACCTGGGAGTGATAACAAAAAAATTTAAAGAGTTTGAGCAGTTGTGCCCACAAGAAGTGAGTGTGAACTGGGAGTCTGGATCCTGAGTTGGTCTCAGTTCCTATTTGATACACATGGATTGAGGGCATAAACATGCTGGCTGTGATTTTTAGGCAATATAGTTCTTATATACAAGCCAAACTACTTATTCCAGTGCTTAACCCAAGAAACACAGCTATGTCCAACACTGGAGAAAAAAAATGGTTGTGCTGGACTTACTGAGAGATGGTATATAGGTCTCCAAGATGGCACGATCTTAAAAGATTTTCAAGAGTGATTTTGATTACAATGGATTCTCACAAGCGGGTTTGTAACTTTACCCTTGAGTCGTATGCGGCTTTACTGTAACTGTGCTTCATGATTCTTTCAAATAACCTTAAAATTACATTAATGAAATCTCCCTTCCTTCCTTCCTCTCTTCTTTTTATCCTTCTTTTCTTCCTTCTTTGTCAAATGCAATCAGGCAGACCTGAATGCAATGGGAAGGCACTTTGGTGGCAGCTGAGGCCAATCAAGGAGGGTGTGCAAGCTGTACATGGCCCTCAGAGTCGGGAGATTTGAGTAAATAGATTAAGTAAATATTTTGAGAAAATAAGTAAATATATTGAGGGCAATGGGAGCCAGTATTTTTATTATTCGAGAAGGGATTTACAAATATGTCAAAGGGGTAAAGGTGGCCTGAAGCCTGAGATGCTGGGTGGGGATTAGAAAGAAGTACTGGTGTGAACTCAGCGTTCAACACACAGAACTAAGTATGGATGTAAGTGCATGCACATATATTCATGTGTCAGCATGTAGAGAGGTCTGTGCATGCGTATACACCCCCTACACGTATACACGTACATTTACACACACAGATCTCCTAACTCTGTTCATTGAGCAGTCCTGGGACCAGTGAGACTCTGCTAGCAATAAGCACACTTAGTGCCCAGATGTTGGATTTTAAATATCATGCATTGTCCAACAAAAGGAGCCAGAGCACCTCTGAGAAATGATTACATCAAGGACTAGGGCCAGAAAAGAGCCAGAGGAACCTGGAACCTTTCATTGTTCCCCAAATAAGAACGTTTTTGAAGAATGATGAGGATATGTCAAAAGGATACGAAGGCCAGCTTAAAGACGCTCACACTGGCCAAATCCAGGACAATTTTTTTTTTTGATTTTATGACTGCAGGATGATTTTTTTAAACATTTTTTTATTGATTTATAATCATTTTACAATGTTGTGTCAAATTCCAGTGTTCAGCACAATTTTTCAGTTATACATAAACATATATATATTCATTGCCACATTTTTTTCTCTGTGAGCTACCATAAGATCTCGTGTATATTTCCCTGTGCTACACAGTATAATCTTGTTTATCTCTTCTACAATTTTGAAATCCCGTCTATCCCTTCCCACCCTCCGCCCCCTTGGCAACCACAAGTTTGTATTCTATGTCTATGAGTCTGTTTCTGTTTTATATTTATGCTTTGTTTGTTTTTTTATTTTTTATTTTTTTTTTTAGATTCCACATATGAGCAATCTCATATGGTATTTTTCTTTCTCTTCCTGGCTTACTTCACTTAGAATGACATTCTCCAGGAGCATCCATGTTGCTGCAAATGGCATCATGTTGTCAGTTTTTATGGCTGAGTAGTATTCCGTTGTATAAATATACCACCTCTTCTTTATCCATTCATCTGTTGATGGACATTTAGGCTGTCTCCATGTCTTGGCTATTGTAAATAGTGCTGCTATGAACATTCGGGTGCAGGTGTCATCCTGAAGTAGGGTTCTTTCTGGATATATGCCCAGGAGCGGGATTCCTGGGTCATATGGTAAGTCTATTCCTAGTCTTTTGAGGAATCTCCATACTGTTTTCCACAATGGCTGCACCAAACTGCATTCCCACCAGCGGTGAAGGAGGGTTCCCCTTTCTCCACAGCCTCTCCAGCATTTGTCATTTGTGGATTTTTGAATGACAGCCATTCTGACTGGTATGAGGTGATACCTCATTGTAGTTTTGATTTGCATTTCTCTGATAATTAGTGATATTGAGCATTTTTTCATGTGCCTTTTGATCATTTGTATGTCTTCCTTGGAGAATTGCTTGTTTAGGTCTTCTGCCCATTTTTGGATTGGGTGGTTTATTTTTTCTTATTGCGTCATACGAGCTGCTTATATATTCTGGAGAGCAAGCCTTTGTCGGTTTCACTTGCAAAAATTTTCTCCCATTCCGTAGGTTTTCTTCTTGTTTTACTTCTGGTTTCCTTTGCTGTGCAGAAGCTTGTAAGTTTCATTAGGTCCCATTTGTTTATTCTTGCTTTTATTTCTTCTAGGAGAAAATTTTTGAGATGTATGCCAGATAATGTTTTGCCTATGTTTTCCTCTAGGAGGTTTATTGTATCTTGTCTTATGTTTAAGTCTTTGATCCATTTTGAGTTGATTTTTGTGTATGGTGTAAGGGAGTGTTCTAGCTTCATTGTTTAACATGCTGCTGTCCAGTTTTCCCAACACCATTTGCTGAAGAGACTGTCTCAAATCCAGGACAATTTTAACATCAATGTATCTAATAATAGTAATGGACTACAACTCACTAAAAATAATTAATTCATGGATCCATCCAGTTGTGAACAAATGAGTACATAAATGGAGGAAAAGAAGAAGCCCTTCCTTACAATAGAAAGTCAACTAATAAATGTAGAAGAAATGATCACATTAGAAAATCACCATTTGGCAGCCATCATAGAAATAATTAATTCAAGTAAGAAACAACAACAGATGCTAAAAATAGTGGGTGAAAACAGGATGAGGGATGGGATTTTACATAGTTCCAAAACACCTCCCCCTGAAACATGTATTCCTTATTAAGAAGAAAAGAAAAACAGGGCAGATACCATATTAATCAAGTGACCAAATTTAAAACCACCTTAGGCTGACAAATCAACATCATGTACCAGCCATTAGGACAGAATGAGAACATAGCATCACTCTTGTGACATTTCAGTCAAAAATGCAGAGCTTGGGTCTAATCATGATGAAACCTTAGACAAACTCATAATGAAAGACAAATTCTACAAAATGACATCTGTAATCTTTTCAAAAGTCAAGGTCATGAAAATCAAGGGAAGACTGGGGAATGATTCCAGATTAAAAGGGACAGAAAGGATATATCAACAGGGTGCAACCTGTGGTCCTGGATCAGATCCTTTTCCTAGAAAAGATATTGGGACAACTGGTGAGACTTACACGGAATCCCTGGGAAAAGGGTACACGGGAATTCTTTGCAACTTTTTTCTTGCTGCTTTTATGAGATTTGGCATTGTTCAAAAGACAAAGGTTTTTTTTAAGGCACTAGAGTGATAAAGGAAGTCCATAAGAGAAACTGCTTACTTTTGATTTAGATTCAGTTATCACTTTTTGAGGACCTCCTGTGTGCAAGCAGTATTCTAGTTACAGTGATGATTAACATAAAATGCTGGCTAACATTCCAGAAATATTTATCCAAGGGCTAACACTCGCCACCTCAGAGTGATCACAGGGCTAACCTCCTTTCTTTTCCTCCTCTCAGAGAACTCAGTTCAGTGCCGCCTGGTGTCCAATATCTGAATGTCCAATTTACTAGTTGTTTACTGTGTGAAGGCAAGTATGGTCACATTCATTCCCTCATGGCCACAAACAGAAATTCTGTGTAATTTGTGTAATTTTCTACCATCATTTTGGAGGCGTATTTGGCAGTTGCTCATAAAGTTAAACAGACACTTAGCATATGATCCAGCCACGTCTCTTCTAGAGTTTCACCCTAGAGAAATTAAGGCATGTGTCTAAGCTAAGATTTGTACACAAATGTCTACAGCAGCTTTACTGTAACAGCCCAAACCTGGAAACACCCAGAATGTCCATCAATAGGAAAATGTATAAGAAGATTGTGGTATATCCATCCAATGGAACAAAAAGAAGTGAAGTACTGATACATGCAACAACATAGATGGATCTCAAAACTTACGCTGGGTGAAAGAAGCTAGACACTAAAGAGACGCTAAGCTAAACACTAAATTTATATGGAATTTTAATATAGGCACAACTAATAGTGACAGAAAGCAGATAAGTAGTTCCCTGGGACCAGGGAGAGGAAACTGAGTCCAAACGGACAGGAGGGAACTTCTGTATCTTGATTGTGGTGATGACTACATGGGTATACAGATTTGTGGAAACACATTGAACTAGTCAGTGAAAAGAGTGTATTTTATTTTATCTAAACTATTCCTCAATAAAGTTGATTTAAAAAGAGAAAAATAGCAGAAGAGCCCTCGTAATGAGAACAAATAAAATCACTCTGCATAGGCAGCCACCTAATTTAGAATTTAAGCTTCAACTGTCATTCCTCTGGCTCTTCCTGCACGCAGGGCACTGCGATCATCACAATAGCAGCTGACATATACTGAGCATTTACTGTGTGCAGGTTCTGTGCTGAAGGCTTTCATGGATTTGTTTCTTTCAACAGATACTTATCAAGATGCTACTGTGTGCAAGGCCTTGCCCTAGGTACCGGGGATGCAATGGGCTCCTGCTTTCAAGTAGCTGGCAACCTAAGGGTTAGAGACAAACAGCTTGTCAATGAAAAGGCAAGGTGGAAAAACTCTAGTCTGAACTCTCAGCTTAGGACACTTTTTCAGTTACTATGCATGTGGGTGCACAGGCCACGACGCACGTGCACACCTGCACACGCAAAGATCGCCGCTTGCATATACGCATGTCCCACTCTGGGCTGGCCGATTTTGCTGCGCACATGCTCGGTAATTGCTGGCTGAAGATGCTCCTGGTCCCCCTGCACATCTACATGCACGTTTGGCCGGGCCGCTCAATCATTCGCACCAACTCTCTCTAACGCTTTCAGGCAAGTGTGCTATATATTCATAGCATGACACCCACCTCTTTTCCTCACTTCTTCTTTCCTTCTCTCCCACCAAATTGTTTTTGCTACATGGAGCCAAAACCTGTAGGCATGCTGTAGGATAAAAATAGCCTGGATCTCATGACATCAGGGAAGATTCCTCCTCCAGTGTCATCTATTAAAAGTGTCTGCGGTGTCGTCTGAGGCAGGCCCTGGGATTCCGAAGTGAATGAGACCAAGTCCTTGTCCTGAAGGAGTCCATCAAGGGGCGGGTCCTTGCAGATGAACATCACAGCCCTCACCAGCCTAACCTCCTAACCTCCACCCCACTTGACCATCGTGGGAGCAACACCGTACCGCCTCCTGGCCTTCAGATTCCAATTCCCTGTAGGAGACCAGCCTATTCTCGTAGTAATGCTAGTTCTGTTCAGCAGTATGTCTGAGCTGAGAGAGCCCGCAGAGGTCATCTGGGCCAATGCTAGTCCCACGTGGCCATGGACGGGGGCTCAGTCTTGGACCGTCATCTGTTTACAGTGCGTGAGGTACAGAGCGGGGGAGTCAGCATTTATGGACCTTCAAAGCAACTTGGCGTCGCGGTGACATACAAGAGTGTGGTCTAGGAGATACTGGGACGACAAGGTCTTTCACTGGGATGGTTGGAGAAGCATATCTCCCTCGTGGACTCACTCAAGGCAGGACGAACTCTGAACTGGCACCGACATCAGACGAGCGGTGGCTTCCATTTGCAGCTAGCTGTTGCCTGCGCGTCAGGGCCTGCATGAGGCAGCGTTCCCACAGCCCCTGTGTTCCTCACATCGCCTTGTCGTATGGATTGTTGTCGCCACTTTGCAGGTGACAAAACTGAGGCTCAGAACGGTAAATCAACACGTCCCAGTGCGGTGGAGCCGGGATTCAAGCACAGGGCCGTGCGGATCTGAGCTCTCATCCGCTAGACTATCCATGCCTTCTCTCAGTGAAGCCTCAAACCCTCCTCCGAGGTAGAGACAGTTATTAGTCCCATTTTACAGTGAGAGAAACTAAGGCCCCAGGAGATTTAAGTGACTTGCCTAAAACCTGACAGTGAGTGGTAGAGCTGGATTTAATTCGCTCTCTGCTGCCCTAAACCCCACACGCTTTCCAACTGGGCTACCCTGCCTCGAAATGCTCACACGAGAAAAGTGAGCAAGATAATAGAATATTGTTCTCTTGGTGTTGAAGCATATTGGTTTCATGGGAAAGGTCACGAGGCCGGGGAAGTTCGGAAGTTTAATCTGGGACTAATGCCAAGGTCTGGATCCCGTCTGGTTGGCACATGCTCAGACTGGACATACATCAGTGTGTCACCAGCGTGGGCTGTAGCTCATGCTGACTGTTCAACTCCTTTTCTGTAGCCAAGTCTCAATGGAATTTTCTAAGAGATTCTTCTGGCCTCTCTCTGTCCAGGCAGATGCCAACGAACCCCCCTTGTCTGAAATTATCTTTCCATCTCTTCACCTCGCTCATGTCTCTTCATCATTCAAATACCAGCTGAAGTTTTATTTCCTCACATAAGCCTCCAGGCACCCCTAAGGAAGCCAGGTCTCCCCAGTAGGCACCTTCATAGCACACTAAACTATGTGGCAGCCTGCCACTTAATGGTAAGGAACTTTTTATATAATTTCTATTTTCATTTTCTCTAAGTAGGATGTAAACTTTGAGAGAGCAGGGCCTGTGTCTAGCTGCTCAGTCTTGCAGCTCCAGTTCTCAGCGCAGTGCGCAGCATGCAAGATACTCAATTCAGGCTTTTGCTTTTGACATAAAACAACGGATGCGGGATGCCAATATTGGGTTCTTATGCACGCATGCCTGCTGCCTGCTCTGCGTTCAATCAGACCGGCGTTTCCTGAGCTTGCTTGATTATAAGAATCACCTTGAGAGTTCGCTAAGTTATGGATTATCAGGCAGAGAAGCCCGGAGGGGTCCAGAAATCTCATTTTTTTTTTTCTACTAGCAGACTGGGTGATTCTTGTGCGCAGGCAAGTTGGAGAATCCGTGACTTTGAATATCTGTGTCTCACTTCTGAGTGGTTTTTGACAATCGGACCTGTAGCTTGGTGAGTCCAGGTCTTTCACTCAGCACTGAAGTATCAGCTGAATAAACAGCTGCTTTTGGAGATGTGACGTCCAGCGGTGAACCTGCAGTTTGGATCCCAGCACCCTTGGCTCAGTCGCCTGGCTTGGCTCAGCCCTGACGTCAGAATGGAAGCTAACGGCCTGGTCCTGATCCTGGTCCTGAGAGGCTTCCGGGGTCTGAGCCCGGGCCTCTTTCTTGTCACCCCATTTCACATCCTCTGCTCCACGAGCATCATTACAGTTCCTCATTGATTTTACTTGTTCTACTTCTGTAGAGTAGACTGTCCTTTTCCCCATTTCTGTTACTTTTTAAATTTTGGGGATTTTTAGTTTTTTATTGAAGTAGAGTCAATTTACAATGTTGTGTACAGCACAGTGATTCAGTTATACATACATGTATTGTTTTTCATTTTCTTTTTCATTATAGGCCATTGCAAGGTATTGAATATAGTTCCCTGTGCTCTACAGTAGGACCTTGTTGTTTATTTTATATATAGTAGTATCTGCAAACCTCAAACTCCCAAAATTTATGTTATTTTTATTTATGTATTATTTATTATTTATCTTTAAGCCTTAATTTTTTTTTGGTGTGGGGAGGTAATTAGGTTTATTTATTTGTAGGTGAGGTACTGGGGATTGAACCCAGGACTTCGTGCATGCTAAGCATGTGCTCTACCACTGAGCTATACCCTCCTCCCCATTTCTGTTATTTTTATTTTTAAAATTTTTTAATGCTTTTATTTATTAGTTTTATGGAGGTCCTGGGAATTGAACCCAGGACTTCCTACATGCTAAGCATGCATTCTACCACTGAGCAGCCATCCCACCCATCCTGTTATTTTTAAATGATACTTTTTTAGATTCAGTTCAGTGCTGCTTCCTCCATGCAGCCTTCCGTGGCTTCCCCTTCTCCTGGCCTCTCCTTGCCTTGCGTGCCTGCCTCTTTGATGGCTGCTATCATAGTCAACTTTGTTCTCGGGCTTTCTATGTCTCTATGTTATCACTCCTTTTAGGCTGTGAGCAACTTTAGGGCTAGATCCATACCATGCCCATGTCATTTTGGTCTCTCCTGAAGCATGCACACACACACACAAGGCTTCGCCCCCCAGTAGGAACCAGGTATTCATATAAGACATCCCTCCCTGCCACAGCTCTTCAGCACTGTTAAGAAAATAGAGATCATCAGGTAGAAGCCTTCTCAACACCTCTGTTGTCTCCACCTCCAACCCTCTTCAGGTCCTCCTCCATCTCCTCCTTTTGTCTTAGAAGAATAAGCCTGCTTACTTCTTTCTAAGGTAAACCACTCCCCAAAATGATTTAAACATTTTGCTAAATGAATAAGTAAATTTGTCATGATAGACTAGGTGATTAAAAACAAATAAATGTTAGTGGCTTAACCCATCAAAAGTTTAGTCACTCATGCCACCTGTGAGACATAGCAGAGAACTCTGCTCCCCATGGCCCCAGGGTGATGGAGGCTTCATCTAAAGGTGGACTTCCACATCACTGCACCAGGGGAGGGGAACACTGTAAATGATGCCCAGGGTCTCAAAACTGCTGCCTAAAAGGGACACACACACCCTACTTCGACTACACCTGACTTCTACTCACATCTCATTGGCCAACACAAGTCACATGGCCATGATTAATTTAAAAGGGGACAGGGAAGTGTAATCCTGCCATTTGTCTGAAAGGAGGAGAAAACTGGGGTATTTGTGAACATCTCTAATGATCACCAAACTACATGGATAGAGCATATTTCAATGACACTTTTCTTGCTTTATTTTTAGTTACTTTTCCCAACTCTCTCCTGGTTAAAGGGTACAACTGCCTTCCCTTTGACTCTCTGAGAGTACGCGTACGTCTGAGAAAAAAATGGGGTCATCTCTGATTCTGTGAGAATGCAAGAAAGTTTCTTACAGACTGACTCTTGCTTTGGTAGAAAGTCCAGAAAAGTTCTTCAGAGTTAAGAGACTGAGAGTCAGTGCAAGACAAGTTTGGGAAAGTGTCAGACTCTGTTACTTTAGAGGACACTTAATTACACTTAATACTTTGCAATTTAGTGCTTGATGTTCCATGCAGATAACATCTGCTTCCTTATAAAGGATACAGAGGAAACGATAGCCCCAAAGAGACTTTTTGGAAGGAGATTTTAAAGAGCATCCAGGTATGCTGATAACGAACCCTTTTGTTGTGGCAAGCGTTTAGCTTCGGTCCCTGACTCCATCCTGACTTGTTTGCGCATGTTCGATAATGTCACTTAACCTTTCTGCACATCATCCCGCTGTCTGCAAAAAGGATATAATACTTCCTCTTACCGCTTTTCGGGAATTTCAGAGGAAAGAGCTGGGAAGTCAGCCCAGCACAGAGGAAGAGCCCCCATATGGATGATTGGCTTCAGCTGATTATATTAGCTCCATCACTTCCGCCTTCAGAAAGGGTCACCTTATCGAAGAAAAAGCACCCATTTGGAATCAGAAAGACATCACTTTGAGACCTGTCTCTGTCACTTCCTGTCAACTTGGGAAAGTCACAGTCACTTCTGAAAAATGGGATAACACTTACTTCATGGCACTGTTGTGATGAGTCAATGAGACAAAGTAGACACGTCAGCTACCAGAGCGCCTGGCAGAGTGAACAGTAAATAAAGGCAACTAGCAAAGTTACAAAGCAGGCAAAGAGATGGGGCATTTTAGAGGATTTAGTAACTCCCTGAACATTCTCTGACACAGTGTGCATTTATGCTGGACATTCTGGGTTAAAACATTTAACTTTCATAACTTTTACTTATAATTACAGTGTACACAGATACTGAGTTTTTCCCTTCTTTCTGATTTATGGTGGTTCGCCATATTGTTCTCTGAGTCTATAAAACACTTGGCTTCCAAAAGGGATGTTAATCTCTTCCAGAGTTACATACATTCTAATAGAGGGAAATTAGCATACCCTTTATCTTTGAACGTTCAAAATCGGGACTCAAATATTCTTTGCTGTGAAATTCATTATTAATGTGTAACAGTAGATTTGAAGTTAAAGTTATGAATGTGTGAATTGCTATGGTGTCACGAATTATGGCTTTGCATATCGAATCACCTCATATTAAATATGAATAAAATGTAGATAGAGAGATACATTTATGTGATAAATTCAGCAGAAAAGCAAAGAATACTAATAAAACAACCATCATGAAGCCAGGAAATGTTTCTCTCAAAGTATCCTTTTTTTTAGTATCTACCGTTTTATTTCTACATATTTTCTGCTACTTCAAAAATGATGAATAGTCTCAAATAAATTTTTACATTAACCACTTTTGCGTATGTTGCTTACTTAATCTGTCTAGGACATCTAATGTTTGAAATGGCTTAGTTTAAAATGCACTTTCAAACAGACACACATTACTATATATAAAATAGATAAACAACAAGGATCTACTGTTTAGCACAGAGAACTATATTCAATTTCTTGTAATAACATATAATGGAAAAGAATTTGAAAAGAAAAAATACATATATGTATGTGTATGTATAACTGAATTGCTTTGCTGTACACCTGAAACTAACGTTGTAAATCAACATTTCAATAAAAATAAAAACATTAACTAACATTATAAAACAACGACATTTCAATAAAAACAAAAGCATTAAAAAATAAATAAAATGTACTTTCAAATACTTGGGTGAGAAAAGTTTAAATAGAAAAACAAAGAAGAGCATGTATTCCTGGAACATTACAGCCGGGAGGGGTATTTAAGATCATTCCAAATCTAGCGCCTTTATCTGGCAAATTGGAGTAACTGCTATTCAGAGAGATTAAATTCCTTGCCCAGGAGTAACTATTAGAGGCAGAAGCAACATGAGAAGTCAGGCCACCCCGCTGCTTCCTGAATTCTGCTTCATTCTGAAGACTGGATCAGCAAAGTGGAAACTGACAATCGCACATCCCCACGGAAGGACTGTAAATCCAGTGCTTCCCACCTTCCTTGGGACGTGCAGTGTAAGAGAGGTGTCATCTTTACTTTCTATGTTGCCCTTTAAGAAGAGGACAGGATGAACACTCAGATATTCCAAAGGGAACGAGTTTACAGTGATATGTCTGATATCATGTATGCCCCAACCCCAACCCCCCCACCGCAGCAGGCGTAACGGGTCAGCCACAGGAGCAAACCACTGAGATAAGAAAGTGAACGTCCCCAGTTTATGCCTCCCCTCCTTCCTTCACATGTGCATAAAGCATACCTGATCTAGTTTTGTGGCTCAAGCTGGGATTTGATTTAAGTCTAAACTGTAACTGTAACTTTGTGCAACTCGAACGTCTGTGGGTGAAAACACAACAATGATGTGAACTCAGATGCATTTTCTGTCCTCAAATATACAAGGCTTGGTGAGCTGGATTGGAGGCACATTTCCAGCTGCATTTTCCACTGTTACTCTTAATAAAACACCACTCTTGGCCACGGCATTAAGTGATAAGTGACGTTAATCAATACACAACTTGGAAGCAGTCATTCCGGTTTACGTAATTAGCCAATGCCCTTGCCTAAACAAAGAAAAAAATTACCCCAAATCAATATGGTATCTTCTGATCACACATAAAGATTTCTCAAGTTGAAAGATCAAATCCAAAGGAAAAAAGATAAATATGTTAATATGATTTAATCAAGAGAATGAAGACAATTTAATAATTGTTGTAAGTTCGTGGAGGGTTCTTGGGGGGAAAGGAATGTATTCTTCTATGCTTTTCCCCCCGTGTATCCAGCTAAATCTTTATTATAAGCCAACGTCCTGTATGAAAAGGATTGGTGAGGGCATCAATAATAAAGGATCTTTTATTTAGTAAAAATCAAGTATAGAAGATTATCAGAACACCAATTAGCAAGCTGTGTTGCTGGACTTCAAAGTGTTTCGTCTGTAGAACAAAGACTTAGTGGCAAGCATGGAAATAGGCTTCTCTGAGTGCTGGCTTGTGCAGAAGTACGAAACAGAGGTGGAGGCGGAGGCCTGCTTGCTGCTGCAGATTCCGCGTTAGCACAGTGGAGGCGAGAGCAAACCAAGCGTGACCCACAGCTGAGTTAGAGAGTGGAGGGGACACCAGGTCCCCACCTGCTCCTCCTCATCGTTTCCACCTTCTGTGATCCACTCCTGCAGTCATGTAGATTTCAAGCCCTGCAAATCATTTCAGAAACCTTGGTCCACAATCTTTGGACAGAGAATAAGAACTAACATTTGCTGAGAGCTTGTGTGGACCTGGTGCTTCACTGGACTCTTTGTCTACATCAGATCCTCACATCAACCCTGAGAGGCGGATACTATGACCCCCATTTTCCTCGTGGAGAAAAAGCTGAGGCAGAGGGAGGTCATGTCACTTGCCTGTGTGAGCAGTGAGGGGCAGAGCTGGGATCTAAATGCAGATGTGGAGCCCTCCAGAGCATGCATTTTTCTCACTACTCTGTGCTGCCTGTCATATTATCTGTACTTGGAAATAAATGTTTTTAACTAAAGGCAGAAAGGCAAGCATTTAGTTGAATTAACTTGGGTGAGTTTTAAAGAGATTTTTCTATATATGGCATTACAATTCTACTGCATTTTCTGGCTAACATTCTTAATATGCAGCTCCAGAGTCAGGCACTGAGGTACACCTGTGGATTAATTATATTTATGCAATGGTGACTATTTGCCAAATTGAAATGTTTTAATAGCTAAATTCGGGCACGCACATATTTATGCATGTACACACACACACAGAACGGATCAAGGGACCTAATGTTGTTGCAGGGAGCACCAATATTTATGCTTGGTAAAGTGTATAAACAGAAGTTGTCAATTAAGTAGGCAGAATTAAATAGTGAAATTAAATCTGAATGTAAACTAGCTTGAACATGTAAGAATCCATGGAGTCAATGTTACAGTTAACTGAAGGTTAGAGATAAAAAATCTTCTCTGCTTTACCTTAATGAGAAAACCCATCAGACCCCCCTTTCTACCTTATTGAGCCACGTTTGATTGATTGCATTATTGTGCCGGTCAAGTTCAGGTTCGCGTCTTGAAGACACACATGCATGATACTTGTTTAAAGCAAAGTAAAATGAGAAAAGCGCAATTTGGTGGATTGGTTGGGCCCTTCTCACCACTGTTTCCTTGTTTCTGTCTCTTGTTGCCTTGAGTCCTTATTTTTTCTAATTCCAGATTTTTGGCTTCTGCTCAGGACCCAACCCTCAGAATAACCTAGGATAACAACCTGGAATCTTCCCATCTCAGTCAGCGCCCTTTAAAGTGACTGAATTATTCCACCGAAGTCATGCTATTAGCAGATAAAAACCTGCCACTCTCCAAAGTCCGTTTCTGGATAAATAGGAGTCCAACAGGAATTCAGGCCACTTGTCCGTATCTTGCTGTCATCACACTTTCTAGATTATCATTCTTTGTGGACCTTCTCTTCTTGACGCTGCGTATTACTTCCTGCTTTCTACCTTGCCCTGGGGATAAGCAATGCAATTTTGACTTCCTGTACCTGCCGATGTCAAAAAACCCTGCAGAGCATGAATTTCTATATCTGTACCTATCTTGACCGAAGGAAACCCTGGGCAAGAGGTATCTCATCCCCCAGGTAAAGCCCTGTTGGATTGAATAGCCAAGCTCACCCTTTGCCAAAGCTCCCATCTGAGAGAGGAGGGAAACAGGACAATCTGGGTACCTGTCTGACTCCATCACTTGGATCACGGACCATATGTTCTCTTTTCTCCTTGACTGCAGTGGTGACCTTGTGCGTTCCATGCCTTCCAGGCACTCAGGGTAATCTTGGTTAACACAGTTTTCACCGCTTTCCTCTAGAAGTGGAGATTAGCAATTATATCTCTATTCATCTCAATATATCCACATGAAGCTGCTTTTTTAAGAAAAACACTTCATGTTCACTTACTTTCTATTAAAAGCAAGAGGTTAGAAAATGCTAGAGATGTAAGGGTGTGACTCAGTCAGCTGCAGCAATGTGGGTCCTAATGGGTGTGAGGTGGGCACGTTCCTACTGGGTCCAAATGCAGTTACTCGGGTATTAGAATGAGGACGAGGGAAAAGCACACAGAATATTCATTTACAGAAATGCATTATAATTGTTATTAGCATTTTCTTTGTTTTCACCTTAAAGGAAGTATCTGAAAGGTTTCTAAAATAAGATTTTGCTTCTTCTGTTCTTTTTTGTGTAAAGTGTATAGAGGTGAAAACCCACCAGAAATCACATTCTTGGCTGTTTTACTATCAATCAGTAAGAGGATTAAAAAGGCTTAGCATCAATTACCTGACCAGACAACCAACGGAAAAACAAAATTATATCCAAATATAATTCTGATAATTAGCATGTTCAGGCTGCTGGAGACCTTATTCGCATGCCCTGTGATTATACCTTCATTATTCCTCACTGAAGATATGGCCCTCTGGGGCGCCATGATTCACGGACAAAGCTCAATGTAGCAGCAATATTACATGAAGGTGGAATGTGACAGGTGAAATTAGGCCAATTAAACACATATAATTCTGGGACAGGTTAAATTTGCTCATACCAGATGGTTAGCGTAAACCATATTTGCCTAGTTCATCTGATTATGATTTTATCCTGTGCTTCATCTTATCCAAATGAATGGAAGTTAGGCTACAGACAAAAAGATACCAACCTCAATATTTGACTTATTCCTGGCACCAGTTTTAAGAGCTCGTTCGTTAACAAGGTTATAAGTTTTCCCCTGTTCCCCGATCAGAAAATGCAACCCTTTAGGCTAATGTGGCGCAGGGCACCCTCCTCTGGCTGGACTGTCCTTCCTGCCACTCTTTACTGGCCTCCTTCTCCTCATCTTCTAAGGCTCTGGGAAAGGCTTCCTGTTCTGCTCCTGTGCTAGGCACTAGCCCCTACAGTTATGAGATAGTTACTATAATTCTTCTCATTTTTCAGACTAGAAAGCAGAATCATAGAAGTAAAAATGCCTGAGGTCACAAAGCAAATAGGTGGCTGAGTGGAGCTATGACCCAGGTTGGTCTGACCTCAAAGCTCTTGCCCTGAACTATTATGAATAATGCTTCTGGTATCTGAATTACCCCATCAAGGGAAACAGGGACCTGGGGGCACTGTACCAAGGCTTGGACCTGTTACCACTGCAGGGATGGGCTAACATTTGTCCTCAGCCTCTGGTCTATGAAACCAGGGAGATGCTGTCTAAGAAGCATTACCCCATGGAGAAATAATAAGGGAGACGGGCAGACAGTCCCACAGAACCATCACCCGGAAGGGGCTAGGCAGATGGAGACTCCAAATACAACACCATGCCAAGGGACTGGAAAAGAGCAAGCAGGTTCCAAGTGGAGGTTTGAAGCCAGAGTCTCGAGGGATTGTTGAACTGGAAAGAGCAGCAGTGCCACTGTGTGGATTTGTAACCCTGCCAATCAGCTCCTGCTGCTGGGTAAGCATCCATCCATTCAGACAGCCCTCATTTATTGAGAACCGTCTCTTGGTCAGCCACTGAAGATACAGAGGCCAGCAAGCCACGTCTCCTGGAGCACCAGAAAGGTTCTACCAACTTGCATGGACTTGGGTGCAGGGTGCAAACGTTGCCCTGCATCCATGGTTGCTTAGCAATAAGTGATGCTAATAGCACATTCTTAGCGAGCACTCACTATAAGTCAGGCACTGTCCTGAGTGCTTTTTATGCTTTAAAACATTCTATCCTCACAACAACTCTTTAAGGTAAGTGTGATTAGCATTAGGTTACAGATGAGGAAATGGTAGTCCAGACGAGCTAGGGGGCTGGCCCAAGGCCACAGAGCTAGTCAAGGTCAGAGCTGGGATTGGAATCTAGGAAGTCCGGCTCCAGAGTTTGAACTCCTAACGTCCACCTGCACTAGCTCTCTAAGTGTTTCTTGTCCCATAGGTTCCTTCCATCCAATGGCATTTATTCGTTCACCACATCTTTATTGAGAACCTACTGTGTATGTAGCACTGGGTTGGATGCTTGGGAGGTAACAGTAAAGAAAACAGGCAAAATTCTAACAGTAAAAGAGAAGGACTGTTAGCTGGCTCATTAGATTAGAGAAAGCAATGCACCCCACCACCCCTCCTGTCCCCTTCAGGACCCCAGCCATGTCCCTCCTGCACTGCTAAAAGCTTCCCAGTAAAAGCCAACAGTGAATCAAGAGAACTCCACCCACTCTCATGACTCAGAACTGCTCGGACTTCGATTTGAATCCCTTCTCGGTTGGGACTGGCCAGTGTGTGTGTATAATGGCAAACAATTCAGGCATTGTATGAAAGGGACTTCATCCTGGAAATATTTCATTCCTGGATTGAAGGAACTTAATTTGACAACAAGCATATTAATTGAGAATCTGTGTCTGCATTGCTGCTCTCAGAAAAAAAATGTCCTTGATTGTATAAACTTGAGAACATCAGTCTACCCCTCTCCTAAAGGCAGCATGGACCAGAGCCAGCAGAGGGCTGGAAGGTGCATTTCTAAATGAAAAGACATATCCAGTTGCATTTGTCTGTGGCTATATTATGATGGTGAATTCTTAGTGTTATTACATAATTTTATTAGTTAAAATAAAAGTAGAGCTGATTATAAAACTTAATATAAGAGAACAAGGTAAATGGATGTTTAAAATGTTCTTGCTTTCAAGTTCAATGGTGAATAACTGAAAATTCAATTTTTAAGGATAGCAACAGGAGGGAAGAAAGAGCTATCTTTTGAAAAACAGATTTCATCTGAATGATGTGAGTAGCCCTTCCTCAGTGGAACACAGGCTATTATCTGGAAAATGTATCATACTTATCTCAGAGCCAGGCAAAGGATTCCACACTGCTCCTCTACTTTGAGTCATTCTAATCCCCATCCCGCCTTTTTTTTTTTTTCCTGGTTTCAATATCAATTTTGTTTTATTGGCATGGGTCTTAAGAACCACAAACACTAGAAATCAATATTTCGGATTAGCTAAAGTGAAGCAGCTTTGAATTCCAATATACAGATTTTGACGGATCGCTCAGGACAGGGGCCCTGGGAAATTGTATATTATCCATTCAACACACATTTATTCTGGGCCAGGCCCTGTTCTGTGGGCTGGGATAATTTGCTCAATAATATATATTCCCTGGCTCAACAAATTTGCAGTCTAACAGGAGAGTGAGACAGACAGATGAGTGTAAGATGGGGAGGGGGATTTGGAGAGATTTGGAGCTGATTCAGCAAGAGTATAGATCTGAGGCTGGGTCGCCAGAAAAGGGCAAAAAGCCACCTAGGTGGGAGCCAGAGTGGCATTCATAGGTTAAAGAAGTAGTTGTTAAGGGGACCAGCTTTAGCCTCAGCCAGATCTGTGCAAGGCTCTATTTCCAAGACCCCGGCTGGGAAGCCTTGGGCAAGTTAATTAACCTCTCAGAGCATCCATTTCCTGAACCACTGAAGAGTTTTACACAGAGGAAAGACAGTGAGATATCTGCTTCAGGAAGATCTCTTGAGCATCTGCGTGGAGAGAGGTGGAAGGCGGCAAGGCCGGGGGCAGGAACGTAGAGGAGACAGCAGAGCTCTGTTGAGGAAATCAGCGTCTGGAAACTCAAGCTCTTTTCTATGCATTGCCCAGCATCTGGCAAGGCCGGCGCTGACAATGATTCACCATATACAGTACTTACTTCAGGTCTGGCCAGTGGCCAGGGACCAGCGAGGAGAGCTACCCCTCCTCTCCGCTCAGCACACAGGGCCCATTCAGTAGCGTCCCTTTAGACTTGGCTGGGCGTCTTGCCCTCCAATCCCTGGGCTCCCGCGGCCCTGGGGACATGACAGGCCCTGGGAATCAGAGAGACAGTACCCTTCCTCATCTCGCTCAGCTGCCCCACTGTCTAAGAGGTCAGGGATTGTCCCAGAGGCAGCAAAGCTTTCAGTGCATTTGCTAGGAGGGTCTCGTGGATGTAAACTCTACCCCCACCGTCCCCCAGCAGCCGTGAGCAGGCAGCAGCATCTCTGCTGGACAGGAGCCAAGAGGCAAAAAAAAAAAAAAAAAAAAAATCCAAAACCAAAAAAACACAGCACCTTTGTGGTCCCTGGCTACAGAAGGACTTGACCCTGCTCACTGGGACAGTGCTTGCTTATGAGGGAGATTCTGAAGCAGTTTGAGGTTTTTCCCAGGGCACGTTCCCTGCTCTGGCTTTGGTGATACTTTTCAAGAACAGCAACAAAAATAAGAACTATGCCTTTTTGTGTATTAATGGCCTTGAGAAATGCTGCTGTAAAGAAACGTGTCTAACTTTCCTTAAATCCATACACTTGTTGTCAGCGCTACTGAAATAATCTAGGGAAACGCCACTGTAATGAATCCATGAATCCGGCCGGGGGTGGGAGGATGAGGGGAGCGCAGTGTAATGGAGAACGGTCATTTCAGAGTCAACATTGTACTTTATTATCCACATGACTGGACAGGTTAGTTAGCCCTGCTGAATCTATAAAAGTGAGAGAACACTTAAGTTGAGGGTTGTTATAGGATTACCTGAAATGAAACAGGCAAAGCTCCCGGTGCATCTGAAGTCACTGGTAGTTATTATTTCTGCAGGATGGGCAGTCACGGATGTAGGCTTCCCAGGATTAGTTCTCAGAGTGAAATTGCATTCACTCATTAAGGTTTTAGCAGCCAAACCTGCAACTGACAAAAATATGATTTATTTGAAATGGAACGTTAGGTTGATTTCAGGACTGAGGATAGAGCAGAATCTGGAATGATTTGCACTTCCTTCATGAAAACTGGGGCTACACGGAAACTTGGATCTATGCTTCCTAATAATGAGCAATGCAGGCACATCCTGTAATAAAAGATCCCAGTCTTCAAGTCTGTAACGTTAAAAGTTAATAAATTTTGTCTGCGCGCTGTTGTTTCTGCTATGCTACTTGCATAGGAAAACTAGGTACTGGACTTGAGGTGTGAGGAGATTCTGAGTAATAGGGAAAGCCTGCCTAAAACATTTCCCCATCTGCTGGCTGTTGCTTGGAATCACATATCACAAAGCTCTTCTTTCTATCCTTGGCTGTAATAACTGCTGCATATGATGGATGGTCGGATGGATGCACGGATGGATGGCTGGCTAGACACAGCACAAAGTTTCAGTGCTGTTACCTTGATAAATTATCCTTTTGTACACAACGGCCCTTTCCTTATCTGAAGATATCTATTCTGTAGCCTCCAACTTGTCTCTGCTCCCAGCTACACTTCCCTCGTTCCTTCTGCTATTGCCTGTATGTCAGTTTCAGTCTCCCAATCCTTCGAAACCCGCCTGCCTCACCAACTTAAGCAGGTCCCTTACACATAAACATCTCTGCTGGAGGGAACCCTAGTCCACAGCCCATCCACTCAGGCTTCTCAAATGTGTGCCACAGACATTGGACTCTTGGCAGCTCCCGCCCTCACCAGCCCCTGCCCTGTATTGGGAGTTCAGAGGCCAGAGGACAGGAAGGTTCCTAGTTCTGTGAGTGGGAGGGGAGCAAGAGTGGGAACAAACGTCAGCAGATGACACTCCCTGACATCGCTTCCCCTTTCTCAGAAGTGCTGTTTTGTTGGTTGCTTTCCCACAGCTGAGCTTGTCATAAAAGGAACTCTGTTCTCCCAGGTTTGTTAATTGCAGCATCACTGGGTTAAAAAAAACCTTCAAGAATGTAGAGAATCTTAATTCATTCTGATATCTAGTCCCTTACTGCAGTGTCAGTTTCCAATCTTATTTTTGATACACCCAAAATTAACAATTCAAAGTCATACTGACATACTCAAATTTCCAATATTTAAATAACCCTCTATGCTAATTAAGTATAAATTACATTAGATGTATCAGGTTACAGCACTGCATATCACCCAACAGTTACATAATCTTTTGAATTCTGTCAAAACCTAGGATTTCAAATAGCGTTAGCTTTTTTAGGAAGAATCTCTGTTAATATCTAGTGAATATCTAGGCCCCTCAGTGAAATTTTTTTGACAACTAATTTTCTAGTGCAGCAAATACCAGTTATACTTGGGAGTTGGCTTTGATCCTTTGATCTGGTGATGATGTGGGTGTGAATGTGGGGGAGGGAAAAGCCTGAGTATAGTTCACTTGGTGATTTATATAGCTCCTTTCACAGGATTAGAGACAGAACACTAAAGAAAACAGCATTGTTGGAAACCATAACAATTAGGAGGTCTCTCTTTAGCTGGACTAAATTCCAAAGTGATCCCAGTGGCTTGGAAGTCTGAGAGTCCATTTCATTCTGTGCTTAAGAAGCATTCCCCTGAAAAAGTCCTGCTGATTCTAGAGATTAAGGAAGAACGTCCTTGTGACAATTAATTAATTGCATGCAACACTTTAATTTAAAATGAATCACTCCAGTTTTGGAATAAATAAAACCTTCTAAACTGTGAAAGTAAAATGAAAATAAATGTTGATGGCCATATTGCCAACCTTGTCTGTGCATTTAAGTGTGTTCCTTTTGGAATCTTAGTGCCAATGCTGCCAGGACCACAGTCTGGATGGCTAAAAAGAGCATTCAGCCCAGTCTCAGGGCCCACACTAATCTCCTTAAACCAGGCTTCCACGCCCACCACGTGGACTGCCAAGGGAACCAAGTTAGAGCTGGGGTGGGGTGGGGCAACTCCATGGCCAGTACAAAGGCTCAGCCCATGTCGTCCTTGTCTAAATCCAAAGACAGGGCAGCAGCATTTGCTTCTCCATCAGGTGAATTCTCCCAGGGGCTTCAGGGTTTCTGAAGCTAGGAGAATCTGTGAGGAGCAGAGGGTCCCCCAGGGAAGCTAACAGAGCATTTTCATCCCATGACTCAACCATTTGGTACGGAAGCTCATTTGCGCATGCTCCGTCTCCCCTTTACCCGGATGCTCCTAGAAAGCAAAGCTCGTCTGGTCTATTTCCAGGCCCGCGCCCATGCCGCTTGCAAGGGGGCTTTTCCATCCACTGCCTCCTATCCACGCTGCAGCGCTAAAGCCTTTCCCAAATCTGTCAGGCAGAATACATTCCTCCATCCAAATTTGCCCACCTTTAAGTGGGAGCCAGCCGCAAACATCATGCTCTAATGTTTCTGGCCCGGATCTTGGACCAAGGTTTCAGACTAGTCATCTGGGCTTTCGGCCTGTGCTAGATGGGGACACTTCAGTTCTGCTCCTCCACTGTGCCGTGCGCCCTCCCACACACCCTCGCCTGCACCCACAGGCTTCTCATAAAAAGCCTCAGCAGCTGGCTACTGCTCAACTAAGGAAAACACTTCAAGCCTGGCCTTCCTTTTTTCGGCTTCTGCTTCCCCAAGGTTTCAGAGGTAATGCCATCAGAAGTGGCCCTTTCTTTTTTTTTCTCCTGTTTGGACTTGACAGGACTCCAGCCTCTCCTCTGCGGCTGACTCAGAGATGCCACGGGCCGTGGCGGCTGTCAATGCGGCAGGGCTTTAGTCCGCACAGCCCTCCTGAAATCTCGTGCAGTGCAACACGATTTAGAGAAAGAGGCCGGGCACTTTTTGCCCACCCCCTCCCCCCATGACTTGAGGCTTTCTGGAGGCCATCGGACCCTCCCTCACACTAAGCCCCGCCCTGGGCTAACTAGCAGCCGGAAAGGGGCTGTTCTCCTGTCCTCGGGGCATCAGTTCCATGGTCGGTGAAGCCTTGGTCTCCCGGTCCTCCCTGTAGTGTCTAGCATATCAAAGGATTTCATACAAACAGTTTTTTGAAATGAACTGACTCTTGCAGCCGTCCATCATGGCAAAACTGTCCAAGAAAATAAATAGCAAAGAGGCAGGAGAAGAGAGTAGGCTTAAGTTTCTGAGAATCTACGTGTGAAAATAGCACCTTAAAATGGTCCGTGAATATGCAGCGTTTTGGATTTAACATAAAGCCTCGCCTTAGAAGTTTGCCTTGAGGAATCTCATCAGCTTCATCTGTATTTAAAAATCCCATCCTTTTGTCTAGTCACCATTAAGAAAAAAACTCTTCTGAAAATTTTCAACTTTATAAAGACATTAGGCCAGGTGCTTAAGCACGGGGAGGGAGGAAAAGCAATCTTGGAGGTCAAGTGAGAATTCAGTCTTTCTGGATGCATTATCTTTTACTCTTCAGTCAGACCACTCTCCTTAGCTGCTAGATAACTTTGTAGGTTTTGTTAGGACACTCACTTACTCATGACCAAATAAAGGCAAGCAGCATAGTTTTATTTTCCTTGTTATTTGAAATGAAACCTTGTTATATGCAGATGGTAGTCAGCATCCTTGGGCTCAGAGCCAAATTGTTGGTTCTGCTTCGGTGGAAATTCATGACTAATTATGTGCTGAATTATTAGCTGTCCTTCTTAGATCATCAATAGAAAACGCTTCTCAGAACTGAGCGCTCCACGGTGTCCTTTCATCGGTCTGCTGAGACTGTGCTAAGAAAGACATCCTAAATGCAAGTGGCTTAGCTGAGCCCATGTTGATTTCTTCCACACTTCCTGTCCGCTGTGGGTTGGCGGCGCATCTTCCTGGCCCAGGCTGACGGAACAGCCCCCAGCCAGGACATCGCTCACCTCATGGCAGAAGGAAAAGAAAGGCAGAGGCAAAGAGCATGACGGCTCTCCAGGCGTCTGTCCTGACGGGCTATGGGTCACGTCTGCACATTTTCATTGGCGAAACCAAGTTGCATGGCTAAGCCTGACAGGGCAGGGATGTAGAACCCTTCCTGCAGGATCAGCAGGGAATATTAGTGAATCTTTGAACAGTAATATAACCTCCCACAGGGCTCCTCCTCCAGCATCACTCTTAGCACATCTCTCCCCAAAGGGCCAGATTGATTTCGCATTTGAATCATGGTCTTTTAATTATACGCTGAGCCTCTGTGGTACCCAGACATTAGCTTTAGTACAGGCCACCAGGCCTCTTGTGTCAGAGAGATTTCCTGACCTGTACCCAAAGCTCCCTGGGGATCTTTGGCATGATGGAAGAGAAATTGTTCAGAAGACGCCTTCTCTTCATAACAAAGAACTTCTCCCATAGCAGGGTAACCCAGAACAGAGTTGCCACCTTCTAGAAGTTTCCTACACCCATGCAGTAAGCCTGAGCATCAGCGAATCTGACATATATTTTAAACTATAGCCATTAGCATTTTTTAGATTTGTCTACTTGCTGTTGCCCTCATCGTGTGCTATTGTCTTGTCTGGCTTCTCTGCTTCACATTCACATAAGGTTCTGCATTCTCCTTAACCATAATCTCTCTTAAAATTACTTTGACAATATCTGTCTTCCCTGACTTATGCACATGCACCCACCTCGAGGCCAGTTCCTTCTATACCCAACCGTGCTCATCCCACACCTTTATGTCAGCCTGGGTCTTGAGCTATCCTTGGCTGTTTGTCTTAGACCTGGGATGCAGAGTTCCTGCTTTAGGATACATTTAGGGGGCGCATTCTATTATGCATCTGGCATACCAGCTTCCTGGGATCTCCTTTTTGCTCATTTTAATTCTCTTATTCCTGTGGACTTCTAAATCCCCCTCTTTATGGAAGCTGGGTGCATAATCTTCAGTTTCATACAACATGGAGCCAAAGTTCAAGTGGGGGTAAAGTGGGGATAACCTGGAACCTCTTTCTGGACTCTACAGGCATGCTACCCCTAGAAAGTTAGAGATTGCCCAACGTTCTCAGTTTTTCTGGCTTTGTGTGCCAGAAAAAATAAATGCCTGCAGGCCACTGACAGCACCATGCGGGTGATACCACTCACTGCCACCCAACAATGTGTTTGCCCTTTGGGGAAAGGGGACTGACCACAGCCAGCCAGGCACTTTGCTGGCACGCCATTTTTTAAAGTCAAGCCAAGGGAAAAAAAATGCAGTGATGTTTTATGTAAGAAAATGGTTATCTTACAGCACAGTGGGTGTAATGTACTCACGGATCTGTTTTTCTTACCTACCTGTCAAAACTCCAGTTTGAGGATTCGTATCAAACTTATTTTAGTTCACAAAGAAAGGCTGTTGCCATGAGTATTGAGAGAAAAGCATCACTGGATTGCTGGTGACAATCTTTTCATATACAAAACCAATATCCACAAAGTAGAGGAGAGCCCAATCAGAGAACAACTCCCTGGAACAACTAATGGATTTCTAGTCTATACATAAAGCCATCAAATGTGCACACACAGACACACACACACACAGACACGCATGACTAGCATCTATCTCATAGGCTTACTTTTGAGGAGACAATGTACGAATGCATGGTCCGGTGACTCCCACAGGGCAGGGAGCAGAGGAAGTCATCAAAATGTTCATTTGAGTTGACTGTAAAGATGTTACCTGTCCAGTTTTTGAAAGTGGACTAGTCCTCTGCTTTGTATACTGAGGTGATGGTCTGGGGGCTCTTCAGTCAAGTGTGCAACAAACATTGCTTGTTCAAAACTGGGACTGGGATTCCCTCACCCCAAGTTCAGACACCTTCTAAGGTCATTGCAGACAGTCATCGCTGAGGCTGCCACTACTGCCTGGAGCCAGGAAATGGAGTCAAGTTAAGCTCCCATCTGGCCCAAATTATAATTCTCCAACAGCTCCTATTGGTTGAGTGCACTTCTATGCACCAGGCATTATTCTTGGTTCCTAACGTGCATGATCCCATTCAGCCACAGAATGACTCTAAAGGTTGGCATTGTCATTAGCATCATTCTATAGATGAGAAAAATGAAGCTCAGAAAGGTGAGCACCTGCCTAGTAACCTAGTTGCCTGGTAATCTAATAAGTAGCAGGGCTGAGAATCTAACTTACGCCTGTCTTGGCTCAAAGCACATGCTCTAGCACACCGGATCTGAGACTATTGTAATATGGCAATAATTGTAAAAAAATACCCTTCTATTCCTTTTTTTATATTTCCCTATGGGTCTTATGTCTATTATGACTTCAAAAAAAAGACTATAAAAATCTCTTTTAAAGCAAAATGATTATAAGTAACTTTTCCTCATACACTTAAAGATTTATTAAGGCACTATTATTAAAATTCCTTGTTCAGGATTAAACTGTTCAATTTATAGTACCTGATAAATTACTTTGATACACTTAGCTACTTCTTCTTTAGCATCTCCTTAAATTAAAATTTTAGTTTAAGAGCAGAGAACGCTGACAAAAATGAGAATTCAAAATAAAATGACTGCATACAGAAATCTGTATATAGCACTAAGATTTCTGAATGTCTCAACATTTTAATTCCTACCACATGGGTGTAAGCTTGGACTTAAAATATTTATAATTTCACTTTGAATCATACACTTAATGATCATTTTCTATGCTGTGCTGAGTTTGTTTCTATTTCCTCTCTTCAGCAGAGCCTTGGTTTCACTGACACTGAAGTGACACTAATCGTTGAGACCAGGTTTGAATTCATTTTAGTGATTTGTTTGTACATCTGAATGCTGAGGTAGTCTTAGCAATTTACACATGTACTAGATTTAGTAATTTTGGAAGAAAGCCTGGCAGAGCTCAGATAGCTTGGGATTTTAGGGTAGATGGTGCTGAATATGATTACTGACTCTGCCACATACTAGCCGTGTGATCCGAATCTCTCATTTACTCTTAGTGCTCCTTCATTTCCCCATCTGTAAAATGGGGTTGATAATACCTTCTTCCCAGGAGAGATGTTATGCTGTACATCGAGGGCACAGCCCAGTGTATGTCACAAAGTAAGCTCTGATTTTTATTGAAAATAGGAAAAAAACTGTTGACCCCAAACAATCCAGTCATGTTTTATATCAATAGAAATGAGAAAAGGTTGATCACTCCTCATAAGTAATGTAGAAAGAACTTTACAGAAGTTTCTCTCTATTTTTTGTATCTATACTATAAATATCTAAACGCATATGTTTTTCTCTGTTTACACTATATATACACACATGCACAGACTGTGTGTGTATATTCTGTCTATACTATACTATATATATTTAGAAACTGTATTACATATATACTCCGTGTGTATATATATATACAGTATACTCAGTATACATATGAACTTATAAACCCTCTATATGAGCATACACACACACACACACCCACACACACACACACACACACACTTACACGCTGAGTTACTTGATCATTAGCTCACCATGAAGGAAGAGGATAATGGCTTAAATGAGATTCTCAGCACGTTATGATATAAACAATGGCTCTCCATTCTTTAAAATTAAGTTAGAACTCCTATTTTCTTCAGTGTTGTTTGTATGTTAAAGGTTTTATGTTAGTCTCTTTTAATGATTTTTTAAAGTAATGACTATGATCTTCCTTAAGCCTTATAACAATTCTAGGACATTGGTGGTATTGGCTCCATTTGAAAAAGTAGCTGTATTGAGACATAATAGAGGCATGATAAGCACTCATCTTCAACTGTACAGTTTGATAAGTTTTAATATATGTATACACTCATGAAACCATGACTGCGATGCAGATAGGGAACACATCCATCACCCACGGAAGATTCCTTGTACTCCCTCATAGTCCGGCCCTTCGTCCCTTCTTTCCGTTGCTCTGTCCTAAGCAATAGTTTATCTGTCTTCTGTCGTTATAGATTAGTTTACATTTTTTAGAGTTTTATACAAATGAAATCATCGACTAGGTGGCCTTACGTGTCTGGCTTATTTAAATTAGCATAATGTTTTCAAGGTTCATGCACAGTGTAACATGTATCGGTACTTTATCCCTTTTTATTGCTGATTAATATTCTACTGTATGGATGTTGATGAACATTTGGGTTGTTTCCCCTTTTCAGTTATCATAAATAATGTTGCTACGAACAGTAGTGTACCTGTTTTTGAGTAGACATATGTTTTCATTTCTCTTGGGTATACAACCAGGAGTGGAATTGCTGGCTTAGATGGAAACTCTGGGTGTAACTTTTGAGGAACTGCCAGACGGTTTTCCCAAGGGGCTGCAAATTTTTACATTCCCAGCAGTATGTTTAAATATATGACTAAACTGAGTCGGAGAATGTTAAGGACTTGCTGACGGCTACACCACTTGGTGTCAAGTCCAAGTTTCCCAGAGTCTCTCATTTCAAAAATCCAAGGCAGGTGATGATAAGCTCCCTGAGGACAGGACTGTTTCTCATTCTTACTTACGTCAGAGCACGGGCGGCTGGGAGTCAGACTCCTTAGACAACAGCCCCACTCTGCCTCTTACTGGTTGGTAATAGTAAAAAAGATTCCTTGTCTCTCTGTTCTTTCATTTTTCACATGTAAAAATGGGGCTCGTAATAATGATAGCAACCTCATAGGATTGTTTGGTGATTAAATAAATTAATAGTTATAAAATACTTTGCCCAGTCGTGGAACACATAGATTTTAATCAAGCTTGGTTGTTCTTCCTCTTAGTATTGTTGCCGTTGTTGCTATAGTTTGCACCCAGTACAACTCATGATAGATGTGAAATCAACCCGCCTTAATAATCACACCAACAGGCTGCTCTGTGATATATGAATTGACACCTGGTTCCAGGAGGGACTCGATTCATGTTTCAAAATTATGTGGCACTGTGTATATAGCAAGGAATAAAGGACTTCCCTGCTTTTGAAACTCAATCTAATGTGCTGGTTCTTAACCGTTTGGACCTTTGAGCACTGGATGAAAGTTAGAGACCTCTCTAGGAAAGTCCACATGCATAAAGCACTCTGTAACTCACTCCCATTACGGCATCTCTTCTAGAGGGATGCGTGAGAAACGAACACTGCATACACACCCCCTCTATGACAGGCCTGCTGCTAGGCACTCTAACATCCAGAGGCTCATTTAATCCTCATAATAACCTTAGAAGGGAGGATGTGTCACTTCCAGTCATAGAAGAGAAGACTGAAGTTCACAGAATAAAGTGGTTTTCTCAAGGTCACATAGCAGTGCGATGCTTGCTCTGTTCCCAAAGCCCTTTCTGCTCTGCCACCTTTCCCACTTCTTATTTTTTAACTATAAATTTAAGCATCTTTAAAGGTAAAATTGCTTCAAAACTTCTTCCATAATTTGACAGTCTACATTCAGGCATTTTAGCATAATTGGAGAAGTCAGTGGGCAGGCGATTCTAGCTTGCTGTAGTAGGAGCCAGTAAGCCACCTACTTAGGATTCTGCTGGCGAAGTTTGCCTGCTTCCTTTCCTCTTGATAACACAGCAGGATATCATTTTAAAGGATGCCAATTCCAACATGGTTCTTGCACCTAACTTGCAACATTAATTATTGACTGGTTGTGAGAAATGCAGCCATTGTATAAATGAGCCCATTTACTTTGACACCTAAATTGTCTCCGCATCACATCACGCTCAAGTCACTCGACTTGAATACAAGGCAGTTTCATAATGTGCTTGTTATACAAGTTGGAGGGTGAAGAGTGTTTTCCAGTTTCAGGCCTCCTAATCCAATTTGCTAGACACTGCAGTTCACAACAACTTTTAAAGCACAAGAGGACTCTGCCGGGCGGACTTGAATCTTGCTGGTGAGCACACCTCATTGGACAAAATCCTAAAAAGAGAATCTTGTTGTATCAAGGGCTGGAGTCCAAAAAGAAAAAGGTATCTCATTAGTAGCTGTTGCTTCTCAAAGCTGAGTGAAAAGGTCTGGCCATAATCTCGGGGTACTGGTGAGACAGGTGGGAAGGAGAGGTCGGTGGGGGTGTGTAGAAGTCTGCTGCGACCCCCTTGACCCAGACGTGGCTTTCTCTTGGCTTAGATACCAGGTCACCTCTTCCTGCATCCTCTAAGGTATGTGAATTGGGGGAAAAAAGATACAAGAAACCACAAATGCTTTTATTCGCTAATTATATTAAATACAAGAGCATACGCATTCTGTGCTTCAGCTCACTGTGTTTTTAGTTCTCTTTCCCAGTGTGCCACAGAGATCCCATTTTCAGGACCAGCCATCCTCCTTCCTCTTCACACACAGAAAGTAAGAGGGGTAATTATCCCCCAGGAGCACCTTAATTGTTCCAATTAACCTGACCACTTTTTGCAATCAGAGCCAGGCAGAGAAGAGGATTTAAAGTGATCAAACACCATTTTATGGGCTGTAGGTACGTAGGAGACAAGACAGGGTATTTTCTATAATAAAGGATGGGCTGTGAAATGATATAGGCTCGCACTGAGTGACTTTTCTACCACCATTACCAGGAATAAAAATGCCATTTTAGGAACTTTTAATTCTACCATCACTGCACCTTTCTTTAATAATATAGCACATGATCACAATTATCTGTGCTCATTTAAGCTGTCTGTGGAAGTATTCTGTGACTGAGATTGTTTAACCGCATTTTCAGGCAGGCAAGCCTGAGTTTAAGCCTTTCTTCCAATGCTAACTTGCACTACAGTATTGGACAGGTAACTAAACATTTCTGAACCTTGCCATCTTTATCCGTGTGCCAGCCACTTACCATCCATCATCTCAGCCCATCCTCACAACTCTAAGGAGGTGGACACTGTCCCCATTTTTAAATGATGGAATTGAGTCTCAGTGAATCAAAGTGACCTTCCCAAGTTCAGAGTTTAGCTTGCTGGTGACTTAGAATTCATTTCTTTTTTTCTTTTTTTCTTTTTTTTTAATTTCTAACATTCACTGAGAAGCTTCTCTGTACCAAGCACCCTGCTGAAGAGTGGGGACATGATGGTAAAGATAATGGACATATAGTTTCTGTCCCCGTATGCTAATCACTATACCATAGAATTTCGCCTTCCTCATGATGTTAGGTTCAGATGAGTGAATGGATACAATAGTGCTGTAGTCTTTAAGGGACTTGTGCTATGTGTGTGATACACGCGCGCGCACACACACATCTTACAACAGACTCAGTCTTTATGAACTTGCTCAAAGCTCATTTAGACGTGACTGAAGTAACTATATAACTAAAAATTCAGTCATTTGGGTCAAAATTGGATAATTCAGATAATTTTCTAAATAAAATGTAATAGAAAACATAAAGGCAAATCTATATAGAGAAAGTAGCACTTGTCTGGGGCTAGCAGTGGGGACAAGGAGTGACTGCAATGGACATGCATCTTTCTGGAGGGATGAAAACCTCCTAAAATTGGATTGTGGTGCACAATTCTGAAAATTTACTAACAATCTTTGAATTGTACCCTTAAAATGAGTGAATTTAATGGGATTAAGTTATACCATAAAAACTAAAATTCAAATAAAGCTGGAAAAACAAAAACACCACGTAAATTAATAAAGGCTTATAAGTGAGTCTGGATGGGAAGTGTAGTGAGTCCAGGTATTTCTGGGCTGATCAAGGAAGAGACAGGATCACAAGAGGATCACAACCGCTTTCCACCAGCACAGTACAGAAAGCAGATGGGCACCAAGCCACTCCCGTGGCCTCCCTGGGGGCCATGGCACAGACACCCAAAGGTGAGTGAGTCCTGAGAGGACTGCGGTACTGCGCTAACCATCAGTGTCTACATCTGGTGACAGGACGTGCTTCATGGGATCATTACGAGGATTAGATGAACTAACGCAAGAGCATCCAGTTCAATTACTATTATCAGGAAATCGAGGCTCAGAGATGTTAAGTAGCTGCTCCAAGATCACAAGGATAGTAAATACTAAAGCTAAGATTTAAACCCAGTTGATCTGATTCTAGAGACTGTACTTCTAACCACTGCGCTCTACAACTTACCAGCTATAGAACTTGAGGCAAGTTTCACCTCTCTTATCTATAGCATCATCATCTTTCAAATATGAGAGCTAATAGGACCTATGTGTAGAATTGTTATGACCACTAAATGAGATATAGAGAACATTTAGAATAGTGCCTGAGCAGAAGGTGCTCAATAAATATTATTGAGTATTCTATAATATATAATATACATATATATGTGTATGTATGTGTGTGTGTGTGTGTGTATATATATATATATATATATATATATATATATATATATATATATATGATTATTTTTGCTTGGGGCACTTTCACCTTAAAAGTCGTCTCCTGGACTCCAAAAAAGAAAAAAGTTATCTCCTGGAATTAAGTTACAACTCATGGGAGGAAAATGGTATATGTGCAGGGTTAGGAGGTGGGGGGTGCACTCCAGCCCAGGGTTCAGTTGATTCTCCAGCTCAGTAAATGTCAACTCCATTCTTTTGTTCTATTCTAAAACCTTGGGGCCGTCCTTGACTCTTTCCTTTTTCTTACACCCCACTTTCAGTCGGTCGGGAAATTCTGTTGGCTCTGTCTGCAAAGTAAGCCCAGAATCTGACCCTTTTCCACCACTCCCACCACTGCTCCCTTGGCCCAGGCCACCATCATCTGTTAGCTGGACTGCTGTGACAGCCTGCCAACACGCCTTCCGCTCAGCTGCCCTTCTGTCTGTTTTCAACACAGCGGCCCCAGTGACCCTGCTAAAGCCTATGTCAGGTCATGGCCACTCTGCTATCTTCCTATTTTTCTCTCCAGGTAGCAGTATAGCTACCTCTCTCAACTCCTGCATTAGTAACCTACTGCTGTGTAACAAATTACTGCCAACACAGTGGCTGAAACAACACCCCTTTATTATTCTACAGCTTTGGTGAGTCAGGCATCTGGACACTGCTTAGTTGTGTTCTCTACTCAGGGTCTCACAAGGCTGCAGTCAAGGTGTTGACTTGACTGTACTCTTATCTGGAGGCTCACATAGAGAAGGGTTGCCTTCCAAGCTCTCTCAGGTCACTGGGCAGAATCTGTTTCCTTGCACCTGTAGAATTCATGGCAGTTTGCTTCTTCAAAGCCAGTAACTGAGAGAGAGTCTCTGTTACTTCAAGTCTCTGACTTTTAGATGCCTTTTTAAAGGGCTCACATGATTAGATTAGGGCCACCAAGGGTGATGTCCTTTTAATTACCTCAAAGTCAAGCTGATCAGGGACCTTAATTACATCTGGGGAAGTCCCTCCACCTTTTCCATAGAACATAACCTAATCACAGGAGTGACATCCATCATGTTCACACGCTCCAACCACACTCAAGAGAAGATCAGAATATCGGTGGGGGAGGGGGAAGCATCTTAGAATTCTGACTACCACACCTTTAAACCTTTGATCAAATGTTTAGTCTGGTCACACCATTTAATACTGCGATCCACCCCTCCCCCAAGCCCCAATGACTCTTATCCTGCTCTACTCTTTAAAAAATAAATTGTATTTTTTAGAAGAATTTTAGATTTACAGAAAAATTGCAAAGATAGTACAGAGAGTTCCTAGAAAGTCTATATCCAATTTCCCTATTATTAATATCTTATATTTTATGGTTAATTTGTTACAATTAATGAACTAATGTCAACACATTATTATTAACTAAAGTCCATACTTGATTTGGATTTCTGCAGTTTTCTCCTATGATTCTTTTTAGAGTCCAGGATCCCATCTAGAATAGCAGATTATATTTACTGGCTATGCCTACGTAGGCGCCTCATGGCTGTGCCAGTTTCTCAGACCAAAACGGGAATTTTGACAAACTGTTGGAGGCTGAGAGTGGACTAGCTCAAGAGTGAGGAACTCATGGGGCAGCAGTCTTTGGTAGGATCTCACTCTTTTTGGGGGGAACCCCACCAGCTTATCACACAGAAGAGCCAAGAAAGATCCCCTTGTGCATGTGGCAGGGGGAGGGGAAGAGGAATCACTGTAAAACACTCCTAGAGTATCCTCTATAAAAAGGCCAACTTTATAGGGGAGAGACCTCGACAGAAACTTCTTCCATCTGTGGAAGGCCATTTGCTTGACTTCAGCTACCTCTAGATTTCTTGGCTAACTTAAGGGTAGAAAAATAAAGGCAAAAATCCAATTGTGAAGATCACAGTCCATGAAAGACCAAAGCAACTAGAAGAAGAGAGAGGGAGAGAGGGGACATGAGATTGGGCCTACTCTACTCTCAATCTTTCTTATATGGTGTGAGGAAAACACCAGGAAAAAAACTCAAGGTGGAGACCTGTCTTCTGACTCAACCTGTCTCAAGGAGGCAGGAAGCTGAAGAGGGAGCTATGTATACGGGTCTGACCTATCAGTGAACCGTGACCCCACCCCATGGTAAACAAGGCCAGGCACGTACTGTTGAAACTGATTTATCCTGGTTAGTATGCTCTTCTTTTCAGTAGGAGCAGAAAGGGGTTGAAGAGAGTGATGGTGACAGTCCTACTTATATTAGGCCTACTTATAAATGCCATGGTGGGGATAATCTTAACATTGTGGGGACACACTGGAGGGATGGGCAGTTTAGGAAAGACTGTCAAGAAGAAATAATGCCTTAACATAGTCTTCAACGATGGTTAGGAAACAGGTTAAGAAGGGGCAAGAGAAAGGAGGGCATTCTGGGCAAAGCAAGAATCATGAGCATAAGCCTAGAGGCAACAGGGAAAAGGGTCTATTTCTGGGTTTGTAAGAAATTGAACGGGACTGGGATATTGACTGTTACAAGGGGAGTGGAACAGGGTCAGAAAGTGAAGCTAAGAGGGAGGTGGAAGTCAGATCATATAGAGTGTTGTGTGCATGGCTAGGAAACTCATTTTTTATCCTAAGGGCAAGAAAAAGCCACTGAAGGGAGATGGCATCACCAGACTTTGTATTTTAGGAAGATGATTCTGGTTGCTTATGGAGAATGGATTCTAGGTGGTGATGGTGGGGGTCACAAGGAATATTAAGGACATCAAATAGGGGTCCCAGTCCTTTACATGAATGTAGATGAGAAATGACCATGGCCTAAACTTAACGGTGGCAGTGAGGATGTACAAGAGTGGATAAATTAGAGAAACATTAGAGAAATAAGTAAGAGATAGAATCTGTTGGTATTGGTGACTGATTAGATGGGGGCATGGAAAGGGGAGAAGAGGGACCCAAAGATGATCCCAGGAATCCGGACAGGGATATATTTTTTGGCTCAGTACCAAAAGTGCCTTGGAAAAATCGTGTCTAAAGAGTTATCGATCTTCTCGGTAGCTTCTCAGTGGTTTTATGCAATGAAGGTAATTGTTTAAGGATACCACCTGCCTTTATTAGAGTACTCAGAGTTTCAAAACTTTGGGTGAGCCTAAATTTCTGGTGGGAAATACCAAACACATACAATTGTAATAACTTGTGGAAATGAAAAAAAAAAAGAAAGAAAGAAAGCCTGTTTTGCTAATGTCAATTCCTGGTGTTAATCAGGAAGTTTTTAGTTGAAGTAGCAACTAGCTGTAGGATTTTAACCTAAGGTGATAAGATGAGGATTCATTAATTGTTTGTCCCTTGCAGGTTCTGTCCTTGTTAATTGACAAATCAATTACAGACAAACTGAGTTGGTAACTTCTTAGTTGGACAATTTTTTTAAAAAAATGAAGCATTTTAGTGCCCTGAACTATTTACCTGATTGAGTTATTTTTAAATTGCACAGTGAGAGTATTGCCAAATACTGAAGCTGACACAACATCTTAGCAGGGGTGAAGTTTGATTGTGAAATTGGACACGAATTTATCTGGCAAGAGCACAACTTCTGAAGTGTTCTGGCCTAAAATGTTTCGTCTCATACAAACTTATGAGAATATCACAGATGAAATTTTAAAGATCAACCAATCTAGTCCCCATTTAGGCACAGATGAAACTAAGACCTACAGAGAAGTGATTAAAGAAACTACCTAGGGTCACATGGCACCTTTGGAGGTAAGTCAAGACTTGAAGTCCTTAACCTTCAGACCATCAGGTCTGATATCCATCAGACTGTCTCGCACCACTGTGTATGACTGCTTTCCAAATGTATAAAGGTGCTGTTACTAATTTTGAAATGATGAAATACAAATGTACTTGAAAGTATTACTGAAATTAGAGGAAGTTTATAAAAATCAATGTATTTTTTCCCAATCAACAAACACTAAGATTACAACTCCCCTCATGTGAAGGTCTGTATCATTGAAGGAGGTGCTGTTGATAATGTGTTCATGCTCAAAAACATTTGGAACCTTCTTGTGAGTTGAATCCTGTCCCCTAAAAAGCTATGCTCAAGTCCTAATCTCTGGTACTTGTAAATGTGACCTTATTTGGAAATAGGACTGGTGTAATCAAGTTAAAATGAGGTCATACTAGATTAGGGTGGGTCCTAATTCAATAAGACTAATGTCTTTATAAGTCGAGGAGAGGAAATATACAGGGAGATCACTATGTGATGACAGAGGTAGAGACTGGAGACATGTAGCTATTAGTCAAGGAACACTAAGGATTGCTAATAGCACAAGAAACTGAGAAAGGCATGGAATAGATCTCTCGTAGAGCCTCCAGAGGGAGCATGACCCTTCTGACACCTCGATTCCAGATCTCTAGCCTCTAAAACTGTGAGACAATGAGTTTCTTTTGTTTTAAGCCACTCAGTTTGTGGTAATTTGTTACGGCAGGCATAGCAAACTAACACGCTCCTCTTCTGCAAACAGTTGGTGTTGAGGGCTGCCAACAGGCTGTGGGAGACAACTGTTCAGATGGAATGTTGTCATTATGTGCTTGACTTATTTCCCTTCATCTAGATGCTACTGAGTGCTTCTCCTTCTCCTGTACTATGTACTAAATGGATTTTAACTGAGGTCACCTATCCCCCTGTCCTCCTTTACCCTCCATCCTCCCCACCCACCTCCATCTGCAGGGATGGAGGTCTTCCGCACAGCACATGTAGCTTAGATTTGTTTTAGAGGATAAAAGTAGATGGGGACAAAGCAATGATTGCTTTTATGAACCTTCCATCTTTACATTTTTTTAAATTAATTTGCTTTCATTGAAAACATTAAGGATTATTTCCTCACTGGTCCTTCCCCTCCAAACTGAGACCTGTATATCCTTTTATCTGAATCCTAACTAGAAATCCGGGCTCTTTTTGCTGCACCAGCCAAAGATCAAAGCGGAAGTCAGTATCTAGAAAAGATAACAGAGAACCATTAAGTATGGTATTCGGGGGGCATAAAATAAATATAATTATTTCCCATAGCAATTCTGTTCCAATTAGATATACAAGCGACCTCACTTCATTGTTGAATGTTCTCAAGCACAGGGCTTCTTAAATATTAATGTGATACTGGCTTCAAATCTTGCTCTTTCAACTACATCATAGTCTGGCATTAAGCTTTGGAGTTGGGAGGAATCTTAGAAGTCAATGAGCTCAGGGGGGCCTCGCGAAACTCTGAGACTTGCACAGGTTCACAAAACTAATTGATGGTAGAGTCGAGCCTGAAACCCAGGTCTCCTGTGCCCCAGGAAAAAAAAAGGAAAAATTCTTTTTTTTTTTAAATTGAAATATACTTGAAATACATTATATTAGTTTCAGTCCTATGATTTGACACATATGCAGTATGAATTGATTACCACCATAAGCCTACTAACCATCTGTCACCATGCAAAATTATTGCAATATTATAAGTACTTCCATGACTTATTTATTTTATAGCTGAGAGTTTGTACCTCTTAATCCCCTTTACCTATTTCACCTACCCCCCTCCACTTTCCTCCCCTCTGCCAGTTTGTTCTATCTATGAGTTTGTTTAGGTTTTCTTTGTTCTTTGGTTTTGTTTTTTAGATCCCACATGTAACTGAAATATACAATATTTGCCTTTCTCTGTCTGACTTATTTCACTTAGTGTGATGCCCTCTAGGTGCATCCATGTTATCACACATGGCAAGAGTTCATTCTTTGTTTACAGTTGTGTAATATGCCATTGTGTATATATACCACATATTCTTTATCAATTCATCTATTGATGGGTATTTAGGTTACTTCCATATCTTAGCTATTGTAAATAATGCTGCAATGAACATAGGGGTGCATGTATCTTTTTGAAATAGTGTTTTCACTTTCATTGGATAAATACCCAGAAGTGGGATTGCTGAATCATATGAAATTTTTTGAGGACTCTCCATACTGTTATCTATAGTGGCTATACCAATTTATATTCCCATCAACAGTGCACTAGGGTTCCCTTTTATCCACATTCTTGCTAATGTTTGTATTTTGTTACCTTTTTGAGGATAGCGACTGAGACGTGTGTGAAGTGGTATCTCATGGTTTTGATTTGCATTTCCCTGATGACTAGTGATGTTGAGCACCTTTTCATGTACCTGTTGGCCATTTGTATATCTTCTTTGGAAAAATATATATTCAGGTCCTCTGCCCATTTTTTAATTGGATTGTTTTTTGCTACTGAGCTGTATGAGTTTTTTATGTATTTTGCATATAGCCCCTTATCAGATATCTGATCTGCAAATATTTTCTCCAATTCCATAGGCAGTGTTTCATTTTGTTGATGGTTTCCTTCACTGTGCAGAAGCTTTTTAGTTTGATGTAGTCACATTTGTTTATTTTTGCTTTTACTACATCTATTGAGATAATCATATGATTTTTATTCTTCAGTCTGTTAATGTGGTGTATCATGTTGATTGATTTGTGGATATCCTTGGAACCCTGAGATAAAGCCCACTTGATCATGGTGAGTGATCCTTTCAACTTATTGTTGAATTCAGTTTGCTAATATTTTGTTGACGATTTTTGTATCTATGTTCATCAGGGATATTGGCCTGTAATTTTCTCTTTCTGTAGTGTCTTTATTTGGTTTGGGTATCAGGGTAATGCTGGCCTCATAGACTGAGTTTGAAAGTGTTGCTTCTTCTTCAATTTTTTGGAATAGTTTGAGAAGGATACTTATTAACTCCTCTTTAACTGTTTGGTAGAATTCACCCGTGAAGCTGTCTGATCCTAGACCTGTGCTTGCTGTTGAGAGTTTTTTGATTACAGATTCAATTTCATTTCTAGTGATTGGTCTGTTCATATTTTCTATTTATTCCTGATTCAGTCTTGGAAGATTGTATGTTCCTAGGAATTTATCCATTTCTTCTACAATGTCCAATTTGTTGCTGTATAATTCTTTGTATTAATCTCTTATGTGATCTTTTGTATTTCTGTGGTGGTGTCAGTTGTAACTTCTCCTCTTTCATTTCTGATTTTATTTATTTGGGCTTTCTCTCTTTTTTTTTCTTGATAAATATAGCTAAAGGTTTATCAATTTGTTTATCTTTTCAAAGAACCAGCTTTAATTTTATTGATTCTTTATTCCTTTTTCTTTCAAAATGTTCATTTCATTTATTTCCACTCTGACATTTATTATTTCCTTTTTTCTACCAACATTGGGTTTTGTTTGTTCTTCTTTTTCTAGTTCCTTTGGGTGTAATGTTATTGTTTATTTGATATTTTTCTTGTTTCCTGAGTTAGATCTATATTGCTACAAATCTCCCTTTTAGAACTGCTTTTGCTGCTTCCCATAGATTTTTTTGATCATTGTGTTTACATTTTCTTTTGCCTCAAGGTATTTTCTTATTTCTTCTTTGAGTTCTTTGTTGACTCATTCATTGCTTTGTAGCATATATTTATGTTTTTTCCAGTTTTCTTCTTGCAATTGATTTCTAGTTTCATACTGTTGTGGTTGGAAATGATGCTTGATACAATTTCAGTCATTTTAGATTTATTGAGACTTGTTTTGTGGCCTAAAATGTGATCTATCATGGAGAATAATAATCCATGTACACTTGAAAAGAATGTGTATTCTTATGTTTTGGGGTGGCATGTTCTATATATATATCTATTAAGTGCATCTAGTGTAATATGTCATTTAAGGCCAATATTTCCTTATTGATTCTCTGGATGATCTATCCATTGATAGAAGCAAGGTATTAAGTTCCTTCGTATTATTGTATTACTATCAATATTTCCCTTCATGTCTGTTAATATTTGCTTTATGTATTTAGGTGCTCCTATGTTGGGTGCATAGATACTTACAAGTGCTGTATCTTCTTGCTGGATTGATTCTTTCATCATTACATAATGCCTTTCTTTTTCTCATGTTACAATCTTTGTCTTCAAGTCTATTTTTGTTTTATAATAAGTATTTCTACCTCAGCTTTCTTTACATTTTCATTTCTATGAAATATCTTTTTCCTTCCCTTCCCTTTCAATGTGTGTGCCTTTGGATCTGAAGTGAGTCTCTCATAGGCAGTGTGTATATATATATACATATTTTTTTTTAATCCATTCAGCCACTCTATGTCCTTTGATTGGAGCATTTAGTCCACTTACCTTTAAAGTAATTATTAATAAGTATGTACTTATTGACATTTTGTTACTTGTTTTCTGGTTGTTTTTGTACTTCTTCTCTAGTTTTTTCTTCTTCTCGACCCTTCCCTTATGATTTGATGACTTTCTTTAGGGTTATGTTGTATTCTTTTCCCCTTTTTGTGTGTATCTGTTACAGATTTTTAGTTTGTGGCTACTATGAGGCTCACATTTAACAACCCATGTATACAGCAGTCTATTTTCAGTTGATGGTCACTTAAGTTTGAGCGCATTCTAAAAGCATTATATTTTACTCCTCCCCAGTGTTTTATGTTTTTGATATCATATTGTACATCTTTCTATTTTGTGTGTTGATTAACTAATTATTTTAGATATAGATCATTGTACTACCTTTGTCTTTTATCCTTCACACTAGCTTTATACGTGGTTGATCCACTACTTTTACTATATGTTTGCCAGTGAGATTTTTTTCTTTCATAATTTTCTTGTTTCCAGTTATAGCCTTTTCTTTTCTGTTTAAAGAAGTTCCTTTACCATTTCTTGTTTAGCCAGTTTAGTGGTGATGAATTCCTTTAGCGGTGATGAATTCCTTTAGCTTTTGCTTATCTGGGAAACTTTTAATCTCTCCTTCAACTCTGAATGATAACCTTGCTGGATTGAGTATTCTTGTATTGTAAGCTTTTTTTCTTGAAGAATTTTGAATATATTATGCTTGTCCCTTCTGGCCTGTAATGTTTCTGCTGAAAAATCAGCTGACAGTCTTATGGGGGTTTCTTTGTACTTAACTAGTTGTTTTTCTTGACTGCTTTTAAGATTGTCTCCGTATCTTTAACTTTTTACATTTTAATTAAAATGTGCCTTTTAAAAAATTTGGGGGGGAGGTAATTAGGTTTGTTTGTTTGTTTATTTATTTTAATGGCAATACTGGGGATTGAACCCAGGACCTCTTGCATGCTAAGCAAGTGCTCTACCACTGAGCTATACCCTCCCCCCTCCAAATGTGTTTTGACCTTGGTATCTTTGGATTCATCTTGTTTGGAACTCTCTGTGTTTTCTGGATTTGGATGTCTGTTTCCTTCACCAGGTTAGGGAAGTTTTCAGCCATTTTGCACTCAGTTAAAATCAATTAAGTTTTTGAACACTGAATACAGAAACACACTCTACTTTCACAATGAACTGACGATTTCTTAGGCAGATCTTAGCATGGAATAGGGAGAGAAGGCACATACAGATTACACTGTATCTGGAACATCAGTTACCCTTGCTACGTCACTGCTCAGTTGGTGGACCTGGAAGTAATGGTGACGTCACCATTGCCCTCCATGGCCTCTGCTAGAATATTAGTCCTCTATGCTGTAGTTAAATCCCTTTGCAATTGTGAAAGCCCTATCATCTAGCTCTAAAAGCCCTTCATTCTCCATATTGCTGTCAACTACTTTACTCATTCATCTAAGACTTTGGCACCTGGTTTGCAGTCTTCCTCTCCACTCTTAAGTTCCCATCAGAGGATGACATCAGTGCTTATATGGATGATCCAGTTAAATATACCAACCTCCTAGTTCCAATGATCTTCTCTGGTTCTCTTCAGTTAGCCCTCCACACAGCTACATTCTGGACCCTATCGTCATCCGTAACTGTTCTACCTCCAAAATCTTTAGTAATTCCAGTACCCCAAATTATATTAACAACCACCTCTCCTTCCAGTTTTATAGTTTAACTACTCCTATTATGACTGTTATTTTACCTCTTTAAGACATCCAAACTACTTACCCCTTTCTTTTCTCCCAATCAATCCACCTTTCCCTTTCTTCACTTCCCTTTTTAACCAGCCTGCTTTCATAAGTAATCATTTCAATAACATCTTTGTCAATATCCCAAACACTTTCCATTATGGTGAGAGAGGATGCCATAAATAGATGGGGCACCTTCTACTGTTGTATTCTGATTTCCTTGGTGCTTTCATTGTGGGAGTCCAGTGAAAAATTTCTCCCTCAGACTTCTCACAACCCACCCTCGAAGGTCAACAACTTTCAAACTGTGTTTGCAGAATCTTTGATGTCTGTGAAGATGCTTCAGGGGTCACTGTGGCGTGGATCAAAAGAAAGCTGAGCTTATGGGACTCCAGGTCTCTTGCTGGGTTTCAGTAAGGTCAGCTCCATTTTTATCTGGTTTATATTATTGGAATTTCATGTAACATTTCATTTGAAGCAATGTTTTTTCTGCACACAACTATAGTTATATGTACACACACACACACACACACACACTACATACATTGGCCTAGACCAAGGGCTGAACTAAGCCTGAGAGTAAGAAGCAAAACCTTTTGGCATTATTTTTAGTTGCAGATATCTGACTGTTTCCAGTGCATAAGTCCTCTGTAGAGACAAATTAAGGATTGTAAGTGAAGATCTCAGACAGTATGAGGTTTGCTGGTTTCAGTGGTGCCTCATTCTGACTCAAAGGAAAAATATGTCCCTTTATTCCACTGCCTGAACTTGATGTATCTTAGAATTTCTAACCCCACATCCATTAATCTGTCAGGCATCTGAAGCCTTTTGCTGATGCCCTAAAATGGAAATTGCCAAGCAGGGATGGTAACATCTAACAAGACTCATGAGTTTACTAATTATTTTGGGGGATAGATGCTCTATAAAGAGGACTGATGGGAAACACTTTCAGTGTTAGCTACCAAGAAAAGGAAAGACAGAATTTTAGCAAATAGGATGCTTAATCAGCAAGAGTAGGCCTTCTAAATATAAGTTTAAATTTTAAGCATTAAAAGTATGTTAGTGAATGTCAAGTTGAGTATTCAGTCTGTTGTCTCTAATCTAAGTTTGATTCAAGGCACACTTATTGGGGCTTGGTATATGTCAAGCACTCTGTCCCATGCCATGGGGCATACAGATGAATGAGTTATGGTTCCTACCCTTAAGGAGCTTGCAATACATCATGTACAGCTCACGTTTTTTGCACCAAATGATTAAACCCTAAAGTCTGAGCTGCTCAAGGTGAGTTGAGAACGCAGAGTACAATGAAGTCAAACAAAAAATATCATGGCACTGCTCACTATCCAGTTTCCAGAAAGATCCAGATAGGAAGTGCAGTTTTCTCCAACAGAGGTTTCAGAACCCCCTATGCTGCCACAGTGCTCAGAAAACACAGTTATGATAATAGAAGGAACATCTGGCAGAGCAAGCATATATTATTTGGGCTAAAAAGAAAATATAAAATAATGCCATTTGCAGCAACATGGATGGAACTGGAGATCGTTGTTCTAGTGAAGTAAGCCAGAAAGAGAAAGAAAAATACCATATGATATCACTAATACGTGGAATGTAAATAAAGAAAAAACAAAAAAGAAGATACTAATGAACTCATCTACAAAACAGAAACAGACTTGCAGACATAATAAACAGTCTTATGGTACGGGTCGGACAGGGGTGGGAAGGGATAAATTTGGGAGTTTGAGATTTGCAAATGTTAACCACTATATACAAAAATAGATAAAAACGGATTTCTTCTGTATTGCACAGGGAACTATATTCAATATCTTGTAATAACATTAAATAAAAAGAATATGAAAACGAATATATGTACATTTATCCATGACTGGGACATTGTGATGTACACCAGAAATTGGCACATTGTGACTGACTATACTTCAATAAAAAAAAGAAAATATAACAGCATTATGAAGCCATTCCTATAAATCAATAAAGCAGGAAGCCAGTATTTTGCATAGGTAACTGAGGCAAAGGGGCTGAGATGTCACACAGGAGGAGGACTAAAGACTGCTTGCTGGATTTATTAATGTTACTGCTGTTGCTGCTACCACTTCTACTACCAGTACGACTACTACCACTGCTAGCAATAGATCACATTTATGGGGTTTTTACACTCTGTTCCAGGCATTTTTCTAAGAATTCCATTTACATCATTCAATCTCCCCAACAACTCTAATAGATAGATATTATCATTTTATCAATGAAAAAGCTAAAGCTTAGAGGTTTACTAACTCACTCAAAGTAAGTGGTGTAACCAGAACTTACTGGCTGAACATTGGTGGTCTGGACAGAAATGATGTAAGTGGAACAGAGGAAGACAGATTGGAATGGGTTAGGGAGTGAATATACATGAAATAGTACAGACAAGGAGCAGAGCAGACACATTTGGAGGGAATTTTTGCATGCATTTTTTTAATTACAGAAGGAGCAGCTCTACTGTAACAAGGAAGATGGCCTGGTGCAGAGATAGAGAGGTCGCAGAAACGGAGGGACTTTTTGTATCTATTTCCTTTGTGAAGGAAGAGACAAGATCATCTCACAGAGAGAAAAGAGAAGGTGGGGTCAGAGCTTTGGAAGAGAGTGATCATGCTTGAAACAGACCCTGGAGAGAGTGGAAGAGTCAGTTGAGAAGAGGAACATAATAGGAATGCTTGGCAGTGTTGAAGATTGATTTCTTTAAGGTTGTGACCATGAATTTATAGTAATACAAACCTGTACTATGTTAGGATTTTCTCCCGCAGCCCCGGGATTCTTCATCACAGGGAGAGAAAAGGTAGATATTCGAATTTAGCTCTTGTTGGGATTTGCGAGATAAGTGCAGTGAAAGACAGATGGTGGAGGGAGATTAGGATAATGACAATAGTATTATGGACGTGATAGAATGTGGGATCTAAGCTGGATAAAGAGGGCAGTGAGGAAAGTCAACAGCTAATCAATGGGTAGAAAGTAGAGAAGTTGATGGCCTGACTGCTATAAGGAATGGGGGCTAATTTAACACTCACAATGGGGATGCTTTAAGCCAGCCTGAAGAGTTAGAGATAGTGTTCAAGAATGATATATTTGAATCAGTGCTTTCAGTGGCAGCATAATTTCAGGTAATAAGAGAGTCCACAGTGTGAACGTGGGAATGGGTAGATAAGCTGGAGTAGAGAAAGCAGCTTAATTCTTTCTGGATATGCTAAACATGACATAAAGTCTGGGCATTTCTGCTATTTCTTTCATTATTTTTATAACCTGTATAATGAGATAATGTATGGTCTGTTGAGATACTAATTTTTGTCTTATTCTTACTGTAGAAAATTTGAAAAATTAAAAGGTAGTATTTCCTCCCCACCCTCAAGCCTTGTGTTGGAAGATACAGGCCACTGACCCTGAGGTAGGGCAGTGCATCACTGTGTGCTCCCCCTCCGCCCGCTGCAGGAGGCACTATGGGAGTGGGTTGGAGTGTTTTTTGGTTGTCACAAAGATTAGGGAGCACTGCTTGAATTCAGTGCATGGTATCCAGGCAGCCTAGGTGTTCTGCAACGCCGGAAAAGGCTTTACAAAAAGAAAATTAATGCCATTTTCTGCACAATTTTGGAATGTCCCACTAAACATAACTGTTGGTGTAAAGCCAGTTTCTATTTATCAGAGTTTGGGGCTAAACTCAATTTTACATAAAAACCTAAAATATTTGTGATGTATTTTAATAACCATTAAAATTTTGAGGAAATTCAAAATTCCATATAAAATGGGGGGAGGGACCCTGCCTGTAGTTTTGTTTGCCAAGTTCCAGCACATTTCACCACATCACAGGTTAAGACACTAGTATGAATTCTGCTAGATGTATTTGAGATACCAGTATCTGCATTTGTACCTGCTCCACGCAAATCAGTAAGAGGAAATTTTTACTTCTAGGTCCTTTCAATGGGTATTGGAGTAAAATTATTAAAGTAGTAGATATATTAATAGTAGATTGCAGTGATATTGAATTTCATCAATAAAGGTTGTTTTAAGTATATCATTATCAGTATTATTGCAATACAATAATTATACCAATTAGACATCTTAGTTGTAAACATTTCATATAAAAAATTTTAGTTAATTTTTGGGCTGCCTGTTGCTTTTCAAACTTATTCTGATCCTGTCTCCTGTGGTCTATCACACCTCTCTGAAGCTTCTTTTATTAGCTTCCTTTTCTAATAGTCCCTCTATTTGACCATCCCTCCATTGTCTATTAAAACACATGCTTTCCAAGGTCTCTTTATATCATATAGACTACAATGTAGAGCTTGGAATGTGATGGGACTTCAAATTAAAAGATGTATTTTTCATGATACTTCATTCATGCCCTGTAGGTATGTATCATCTCATAACCCTTAAAAATGGGGACCGACTCATTTGTGCAAATAACATCTTGCTCCTTTTCTTATCTTGGAGTGTGTAATTTGTTTGGCATATTATCCGCATTACAATAAAGGTTGCTTCTCCTTTTTCTGGTTACCATACACAAATGTGTCTAGACCACTATTGTTTATCCCAACACATTTTTGCTTATTATTCATTTCTTTTATTTAACTTCCCCTTTATGATTCAGTTCTGGCATTATATTCTTTCTCTTAATTATGTGAGTATGTAGATTTGATTATGTGTGACTATGTTTTCAGGATAGTAAAATGGGCATTACAAAATGTTTGTTAGAAAAAGGAGCACCACAGAGTATCTGTCTAACTTATTTCACTAAGCATAATACCCTATGGGCCCATCCACGTTGTTGCAAATGGCAGAATTTCACTCTCAGAAATAGACTCACCAATATAGAGAGCAAACTAGCGGTAAACAGTGGAGAGAGGGAATGGGGTGGGGGAGGGGTGAGATAGGAGTATGGGGTTAAGAGATACAAACTACCAACAAGGATATATGGTACAGCACAGGTAAATATAGCCATTACTTTGTAATAACTTTAAATGGAGCAGAATCTATAAAAATATTGAATCACTATGCTGTACACCTGAAATGGATATAATATTGTAAATCAATTATACTTTCAATTTAAAAAAGTTACTATTGATGTGTTAAGGCCTAAAAAAAAAAGGAGCACCAAGTTTGATACGGTTGAGGTCCAGTGGCTGGGCTTCCCTTACTACTCCCCTCTCCTCCTCCGAGTTAAGAATTTGTAGGTTTCAAGGTTAGATCCTTCAACGTTAGATCTTTCAAGGAATCTTACTGGACCTGAAGAGAGGGAAGCTAGTGCCTGGACCAAGAGTGAGGAGTGACCTGACCGTGGATACTCCATGGATTTCCTTAGAGGTTGCAAATGGCTTTGGGTTTTAGTTTTGGTACGGAACTCTTTGAATGGATGATACTTGTTCATGACTTCTGTGCAAGTCTCCAAAAGGGAGATGGCTGTGGGGGAGGCTAGACATTAGATGCTTTAGCTTAGAAGCACTGTCAAGTTTCTGTGCTTAAGCTTGACATGAAGTTCCCTAAAAGAGCCACGTCTGAATGAGGTAGGATGGTCATGACGAAGGACCATGAGGGACTGAAGACCAGAGGCCCATCATCACATTTTCTGTCTCCTGTATAATCCCAAGGAGGGGGGAGTCTCGCAAAACACTGCTGAGATTGAATTTCCTATCAATTGTAACAGATGGGGGCTACATTAGATTTATTGGATTTTTTAAAAGAGAAAAAGAAAAGTTGCTAGCTCTGAAGTGCACTGGTGAAAATTCATGCCAATTACAGTTGAGCTTGATAATATCGTTTTAGATATATTCTTATCAGAGAGATATTGAGAAACCTTTAGTGAGACATGGCTAGTCACACGGTTCTCTAACTGCATATTCCAAAGCAGGAGTAGCTTCTTGTTGACCTTCTGTCCTACCCTTCCAGCATCTTTGGAATGAGTATCTTCTTACTTTTAAATCTCTGCATTCACTGGCATCTCTGTGTGAAGGCTCCAGGGAATAAATCAATGTGAGGTTCTGCTTTCCAGAAAGATCTACGCATTTCACTCTGATTTGTACACTGCAGAGGGCATGGTAATACTTCTGCTAAAGAAGAACTTCAAATTGTTGAACCCCAGCGCTTTTGTGAAGCTGGTGTTTGTAAGAAAGTAGACTGAATTTATCAGGGGCAGACAGCAGTTGGAGTAAATCACCAGGGAAGACCATGAGTGGCAGGGAGAAGCTATAGGGGTGCACACAATTGGGAAATGAGAAAACAGACCTCTGAGCTGTGCTTACTAAACAGAGCTCTCTGGCCATATCGCTCAGGAGTGATTGGATAGTGAATTAAAAAGTCTGCATTTGTATTTCCCCTTGAATGACTGTCGCACAAAGGATGCTTTTCAGGAGAGATCTATATGGCTATTTTCTACCCAACTGAAAGAGCTGGAGCTCAAGACAAGATATTTCAGTTGTGTGGCTTCATTGTGTGAGTCGTCACAAAATGAGGTGGGGAAGAAATATTGCTCTTTAAAAGTTAGTGAACCGTGGGGATTTGACGTGGAATTGTAAAGAGTTCAAACCAGTCAAGGAAAGAAATAGCAGATGGACAACTCGAAGAGGGTTCAGGCAATGCTTGAAAGACATGGGCATTGATTTCAAAGGACTTTCCTTTCAGAGATGCACAGCCTAGGCCTTGGGGACTTCAATAGATGGTCAAGAAAATATCCATGTTATTGCTCTGGGCTTTCTGCTGAATACAGTTTCCACATCCATCCTCGAGACACGTTTATAGCTAGCTCCACACAGCACATAAACTGCTTTGAAAAGACCCCCAAATGGTTAAATTTCATCAAACAAGTGGTTACTTTGAAAACTACTCATTAGCATCCTGTCACCAAGCAGGGCAGCCACTGAATTAAGTTGCTTGTTTTCAAACACCTGTTTGAAACTGTACCATATGCAGACCAACTCCAATAGAAGAGAATTGTCCTTTTCAGAAACAAAATCTTAAAAAACATCTTTGAGAAACAAACAGTCATTTCCAAAGCATTTTCTGTCCCTTTAAGAAAGACATGCTTCTGGGTATGTTTTAGTACCTGTTTCGTAACTATTATAAGAGTAAATCATATAAGGACCAGAAAATCGTGGGCCTTATAAAATCTTCATTCTCCCTGATCTCTCAGCAGCCTTTGACACTGTTGACCTCCTTGTTTTGCAGCTCTGTTCTCCATTGTCTGTGGACCTGCTGGGTTCCCGTTGTAGCTCGACGACTATCCCTAATCAGATTCCTTTGTGGGTTCGTTTCCCTGTACATCCCTGAAATGCTCACTTATTTCTCTCAGTTCCAGCTTATGCTCTCTTCCCTTCTCACTCCAGACAATCTCATCCTCCTCTGGTCTTCAATTTTCCTCTGTATTTGTGCTGTCCACTATGGTAGCCACTATCCGCGTGTGGTTATTTAAATCTAAATTAATTAAAATAAAATACATTCACTCACACTAGCCATACCTCAACTGCTCAATAGCCACATGTGGCCATGGCCAGTACAAATATAGAACATTTCTATAATCACAGAGAGCTATTAGAAAATGTTGCTTTGCATGCTCATGACTCTCAAATAGGTATCAAATAGTCTCTATAAATAGTCCAGACATCTCTACCGGGCCTCAGACTCATAAGAGACTATTGGACATCTTCATTTGGATATTCCATGGGCCTCACAAATTATTTCCACCAAACTGCTCCTTTCCTGGAAGTTAGATTGGGGCCTTGAATGCAGAGATAAGGAATCTCATATTTACTCTATGAGGGGAGAATCACCAAGAATTTTGACTGTTTCCAGCTGATTAATTTCAATATTGATAGTTCTTTAAAATAAAGATGACTCCCAGTTTTCATGGGTGGCATTTGCCAGTTTCTAAGTTGATTCATCCCTTGCAATGACCCTGTAACTGGCACCTGTTCCCTCCCATTACCCCTGCCCCCCAATTAATTTCACATTTTGAATGCAGAATGAGGTTAACAAAGCAATCTTTGTGACAGGAATTCCACAGACTGCCTAATTGACACTTCCGAATCGCTCATTTATTTGGATTTCTAAATCAACAGAATTAGACTACAAATTAATTCATTAGTGCAAACAATAGAAAATGAGGTCAGGATTATTAGGAGAAGAATAGACAAGGAGATGAATTGATCCACAGTCAGATATACAGGTTGATCCCTGAAACTCAGAAAAAGTAGGTCAACTTTTCCCCTCTCTCTTAATTACATGCCCACAAGCTTTCTTCTGTCAGGTCTGGAAATCTTGGGGCTTAGTTCTACACAGTGTAATTGTTTCCATATCTGATCGTGTCCAATTTTGAAATGAAATAAACAGTAGGAACTAGTCACATTAGCAAGTGGAGCCACCAAATTACATTCATTAAGGCATTGTTCAATTATGGAGTGCAATCCTCTAGTGACCCCAGGAAAGCAAAAATTCAGTTTACAATTAAGGATCTGTGGTACTCAATAAATATATGTATTATTTTAGAAAGAATGCATTCTTTCCCCTTCTATCAAAGGGAATCTAGATCTGGAAAGAACTCGGATAAAGAGTAATTACACTTTGATGAAAAGAAGTTGAATTCACCTTGATCCAAATCAGGTCAGTAATTATCCACCTTAATGCAGTATAATGATCCTTTGGATTTATAATTATAAACCTTCAGGAGAGTCTCAGTGTAATTCTGAAGTAACAGCAAGGTAACAAGCAATGTTTCCCATTTAATTTTCCACAACATACAGCACAATTCTATACTGAATTCCTAGTACTCTTTTATTATAGTCATTTCTCATGCTTTTTTTAAAAATCCCTCTTTCTAGACAAATGTATAGCTCCCATTGTCAGTCTTGGCTTGTCTTCCTACCTTTGAATACACTGTTCTCCACAGCTCTGAAGCAAACTACCTCTTATCAGGCAGGCAAAACGTCTGTCTCCTCCCGGAGTTTTCTTTTCACATTTCTTTCTTCAACAAGCCCCTTTTCAGAACTGCCAAGAGTAAACAAGGAAGGATGATTTCAGCTCAGCAACTAAGATGGTCAAAGAGCACACTGTTATCCATGCATGTCCTGTGTTTACCTGTCCACTCCATCGTGCTACATACACGTTTGCTACTTTATTGAATTACAGAGTAAAAGTGCACAACACACAGTCTACATGACAACGAGACTGAGACACACATACACAAATATAAAGATGCAGGGACCAAGAGGAAGAGAGAGGAGGAAGAGAGAGAGGAAGACAGAGACCGAGAGAGAGAAATGAGGCACTATTATATAATAGAAAGGACACAGATTATCACATTCATTATGTATCTTTGAACTAAATATTCAATTGCTTGAGCCTCAGTTTCTTCATCTGTAAAATGTGAATCAGGATCCATATCTCATAGGACTAGTGAGGATAAAATAAGATAAAGCTGTAACATAGCTAAACAATGGCAATCACTCTATTAATCACCAAATAATTGAATAGATATATCAGGCATATTGACATATATAATTAGTATAGGCATATAACATATATGGATATATACACACATATATATCCCATATATATATGCACACATTTGAATTAAAAAACATGGGCGCTGGGCAAATGTGAAACATGGGATCATTGAAAGAGTGACTGGCTTGGAACCAGGAAATCAGTGATTGAGTCTTGACTGATCTTGACTGTTACTGCTGGTCTGAGCTCGTGTGTGGCTGAGAGTACTCGTACAGGGCTCTTTGCTCCTACATGGACTTCCGAGTTGCTTCTAATATCTGGGCCAGTCTTAGACCTAGAGTCTGACAACAGCCTCCGGTCCTGTGTGCATGAAACTTCTCCATTCTGTTTCTTGAGAGGCCACTGCCACAGCTGCAGTCTGTGTCCAGGAGTCAGGGAGAGGACCCATCTGGGCACTGGATATGGGGATGGGACAGTCGTGGTACAGACTTCCTGATGACTCTTACAGGCAACTGTGCTAAACACACCAGTTTTCAGGGAGAGCAGACAGTCTTGAAATCATGTTCTGATCATCACTATCTAGCCACCAGAACCTAGCACACAGTAAGTGACCAGCTGAAGAATCCCAGGCAATCCCAAGGTTTGTGACCCCTACACATCTGATGACATAAAGCCAGCTGACTCTCCATTCAGTCACTCACAACATTTACTGGAGACTTTGTGCCTCAGTCCTGGGAAGGTGACTTGTCTCGTTTGTCTTTCACCCCCCTCTCCAGGGACAGCCTTCCTCTGTACTCTCCTATGACCTCAGTTTCAAATCTCCAGTGAAATCAGGCGACGAGCACCTTCTGGATTTTTCTTTCCCTGCCAACTTGCAGTTGCAAGACCAGGTTGCCACTTTGGATTATTCACTGGCCTTTGAATTCCCATTTCATGCCTGGTGCTTTGTCTCTTGTCGGCTCTACAGGACTGTCAGGACCTATTTACCAACCTCGCCCATCTCCTCCTTCAGAACTCTTCAGAGCTGCTCTGTTTCCTGCTCTGTATTCCGTTCACTGCTCAGCCACCCTCACAGGCCTCAGCTGCGACTGAAGAGTCCATGTGAAATTGGGAACTCAGCTCCATGATGCATGTATTTCAAAGAGAAATAGCCACTCTTTCCTGAATCAGTGAAGTTTTAAAGACCAGAAGTCTGTTTCTCTCTTAAAGAGTTTCCCAAAAATTACAAATGGACTTCTTTTAAACAAAATTTCTGTGCAACTTCAAGCCAGGCAAGTCACATTTTGGTAAACCTGCTTGGGGGGAGGGGTGGCCAACTGCCAATCACTCTTATACGTACTTGGTCCTCTGAAAAAAATATCTTTTCCGACCAAGCAGAAAAGAAAATCTATCATCTGATACAACTGGGGATCCACTCTTTTTCTGTTGCAGATTTTGCATTGAAAACATTTTAACAGCCATGTATTAATGGCCAAAAAAATATAGTGATTTCCTAAATGTTAATAAAGTTTGAACATGAAAAAAATAGATTTTCTGAGATAGCAACTGGCAGTTTGGGGATAGAAATAATCTATTCAGTAAATAAATTTCACACGGCCCAACTAAGCACTCCTACGGACTATTCAGATCAATATTTGATGAGAATGTATCAAAGCAAACTTATTGCTATGAGGAGCCACTGCTGTCTTTTGATTGAAGTTAATGAAGCAAACATATTAGTGTAAAACACTTGCTGGATGCATTTGAAATCTGTTCTAACCACCACTAGTGCTGCTAATGGAAGGTGGTAATTACTGTCCACATCATTCTGAAATAATTAGGAAAATGGGTACTTTTTGGAATCATCTTATTAAAATGCAGGCCCAATAACAGAACAGTTTTTAGACATGTGCTGACTTGAATCAGTGAAGATAAAAGTGACAGAGTGACTTTTTACTTTACAATTGAAATCTGTCTTCTATCGCACTCTGTAAAGCTTTAGAAGGACAAGGAAGTCGGAAACCTTGCCAATGACAGGGCGCAAAGAAGAGGGCAGGAAGTAAAGTGCGGTAGCGACAGAATTCCTCACATCCCGTTACAGTCAAAGGCACTGTAGCCATTCCGTAGCTTCAGCCCCCTCTTGCTTCCTCCAAGTAAAGACATCTGATCAGGATGGGTCTCTTGGATGCTCCCCGAAGGTGTCTATAGATCACAGTGTTGACAAGGACTTCCTAGGACTGAAGATGTTCAGAGAACTTGGCTCCATCTCTGAATAAATCAGGGTGGAACTGGCAGTGCCAGACAGGTGTGCCCGGCTCCCAGCATCGGGCCTGGACCGGCGGATTTGTAGTCGGTGCACTCTCCCGACTGCGACATGAGAGTGCTCAATGCAGGGCACGTGAAAGAAAAGACGAATGGTTCCTGGAAGCACATTGTCAGTTGCAAGACAGGGCTCCCTCCCATAAAAGAGAAGGAGATGCTTAAAGAAAGGGCTCCCGGGACAGCATTAATAAAGAGGAGACAACCTGATAAGCAAACATGGTCTCTGTGGACCGGGGCATGTGCCTACTTTCCCAGTCAATTTTAAATGTCTTAAAAGTAATTTGTAATTGCAGCTTGTCTGATCTGAAAAAAAAAAAAAAAAAAAAAAAAGACGAGCCTTACAAAAGATGGGCTGGCCCAGAAGATGTAGGGGAAAACAGTGTCTTTAAAGTGAAATGGCTGCTTGGAAAATACTGCACACTTCCGATAAAAGTGCACTGCTCGTAGTGATTTGGGAAAGCTCCGGCACAGACTTCCTGAAATGAAGGGCTAAAGCACATGGCAGTCTTCACGACCCCTTGCACAACCCTTTGCAGGGCGGAAGAGTCCGTCATACATTTTATCTCAGTTCTCTGCAGAGCCAGCCGGCGAGGAAAGCAAGGCTAGGAATTAACATCTCCGCTTTGGAGAAGAGGAAAGTGGGGTTCAACAATGCAAGATGACTTGCTTACGGGCAGGCCTTCTGCGTCCCAGCCCAGCACCCAGCAGAACCTCTGGTATCGATCTGCTGCGGACTCCGTGCGGGCTGGTGACGAGCATCCCCTGACAGAAAACCCGTTATCAGGAAGAAAAAGAAAGAGACAGTGAGGGGAAAAGCCTGTCACCAGCAAAAGAAAAGAACACCTGTCACAAGACTGCTGCTCTTTCAAAACGCCACTTCCTTCCTGTTATTTCCCCCGTGGTTCTCCTGGACTTCCAGGCGAAAGTCTGAACCCCTGAACACGGCATCCGGGCTCCTCCGTGTTTGACACTTCACCATACTTAACCCCAAAGGAACTCTTCCGTCTAGCCAGGCTGACCTCTTTTCCAGCATCTGGAACCACATTTATTTTCAATACCACACTTTCTCCTAGGCAATTCCCTCCATTTTGCAGGGCTTCCTTTCCTTTATCTTTGACTGACTCCTTCCCTGATGTGTTGATGCAGAATGAAGTCCCCCTGGCCTCACGCAGTCGCTACAGTAGGTTCAGCTCAGGGACTGGAGGCCCGTTCAGGGTCTATTTCACGCCTCGGATCCTGAGGGATGGCTGACCATAGCAGTCATAAGTGATCTGACTGCAACCGACAGAAATTCAGCTTGATCGGGCTCAGGCAGAAAGAGAGATTGACTGCAAGGCTATTGAGGAATTTAATACACCAAGAAAAGGTGGGAAGATCAAGGGCAGCTGGGCCTTTGGGACATCTGGAATCAGAGGCTCAGATGCTGCCGTACTCTGTTCCCTATCATCTTTGCCTTCTTTGGTGTGGAACCTTCTTTCTCTCAGCTTCTTCCACATTCTGGGAAACACGGTGGCCAGTGTGACTCCTAGGCTGCAGATCTCACAGGCCTTCCACCAGAAGAGGATTTATGTTCTCTCCTCAGTTTCATTTCAGATAATTCCAAAAGAGTACTCTGATTGGCCTGCGTGCTTCAGACACTTATCTGCAGACAAATCTGATATGGCCTGGGGCAGAATCACTGAAAGGAGCCCCTGCCCCAGGGGACCTCGGGCTGCGGGAATCGCTGTGCCCCTGGCAGCCTCCCTGGCTGGTGTCTGCCACATCGACCTGGGCTCTCCCGCCCTGCTGCTTCACGGCTTCTCTGCCAAACGACTCTGACAGCTCTTTGAGGCCTGAGCCTGGGTCCACTTACTAGCCTTCTAGATCCTGGTGGAACTTAACATAGTGCCTTGCAGTTCCATTTATTTACACAACCATTTCCTGACAAGCTCGGGCCAGATGGTACAGGTGGAGACTTATCATCCATCCTGACTCTTGCCACAAACTACTTGCTGTTCCTGAAAACCACCATGCCCTATCTCACCTCTCTGCCTTCGCACATGCTATGTCCTCCACCCAGAATACCCTTCCAAGGAGGGTGGGAAGGGATAAACTGGGAGTTCAAGATTTGCAGATACTGACTGGTATATGTAAAATAGATAAACAAGTTTATACTGTATAGCACAGGGAACTATATTCAATATCTTGTAGTAGCTTGCGGTGAAAAAGAATATGAAAATGAATATATGTATATTCTTGTGACTGAAGAATTGTGCTGTACACCAGAAATTAACACAACTTTGTAAACTGACTATACCTCAATAAAAATAATATAAAAAAAAAGAAAAAGAAAAAACAACAAACAAAAATGAATACCCTTCCAACTCCTCTTCCCCTGGCAGAAAAGCCCATTCAGTCTCCAAGACTCAGTTCAGTGTGACCATGCCCCCTGGTCCCCTCACCCCAAGACTAGATGAAGAGCCCCTCCTGTGTGCTCCCACAACACCCTTCATGGCACTTCCTACTTATCACTGTGCAGAGTAATCATTTACTTGTTGGTCTCCTGTACTAAGTGGGTGGTTCTCAAAGCATTGTCTCTGGATCATAGACATTCCTAGAAACTTGTTAGAAATGCATATTCTTGGGCCTCGCTCAAGACTTAATGAATCAGAGTCTCTGGGGGTACACCCAGCAATCTGTGTTTTAATGAGCCATCCAAGTAATTCTGATGTGCACTCAAGTTTGAGAACCACTGCGTCAGGCACTCCTGCCAGTCTACATGGTCTAGCTCATAGTAAGTGCTCAGTAAAGTTTTGATGAATGAATTCATGAATCAATATTTCCTCCTCCATGTGAGGCTTCTGGGATGTGTTGCTTCTTCTTGCTTGCTTTTTAGACACTATCAACAGGGAGAGGACTAGTTTCCATTCACTCATTAGACCATCTACTTATTTGATCTCTTATTAGATTAGAAAACTTGAGACTCCAGAGTTGAATTCATACTGTTGGCCACAACTGTGAGGAGCACAGCTCTCCCAACTACCAGGGGTATTTTGGGAGCCTCTTCCATGGGTCACAACTTTATCAATGTGGTATCGTCCATTGATACGTTCTCAAGAGAAACAAGAATTTCATAGAAAACCATGTTCTTGCAGCTGCTGATATCCTTTCAACTTTGCATGATTTAAAAAAAAATACCCTCACTTAATGCTGAATGCCTTCAAGTCATCTTTGCTGATAAACCCCAGGCTTAAGTTGTAAACAAATTAAAGACTGAAAACTTTGGCACATTCTTTCAAGAATTTTATTGCTGTCTGTGAGCTATTTGGTTCTGTTCAGAAAGAGCAATTCTGTGGGCGCTGGGCTGAGCAGGGCCGTCCTGCACCTTGGCAAAGCCTAGTGGGAGTGTGCGTGAGAGACTGAGCTGTCTCAACGCCCAATGTTATGCTTTCAACAAGCTTTTGAGAACAAAGTCTCTATTTTTATTACTCTCCCTGCCAGTGACCATGACTGGTGTCTTCCAGTGGGACATTCCATGCCTTTGCACTAAATGCCAAAGCCCCTGAGCACTCCTAGCTCCTCACAGAGCCCTAAAACGAGGCCATTCTTAAGGCCCCCCCCATCCTGCAAACACGTACACTTTCTGATAAAACTTCCATGCATCCCAAAGGAGACAGTGATTATAAAACCTCCAAGAACAAATGTACTCTTTAGTATACCAACTTGTTACATTAAAAAACTAGAATGGGAGAAAATATTTACAAATTATGTGATCAATAAGGGGGTAATAGCCAAGATATATAAACAGCTCATACAACTCAACATCAAAAAACCGAACAACCCAGTTAAGAAAGGGGCAGAAAACCTGAATAGACATTTTTCCAAAGAACGCATATGGATGGCTAACAGGCACATGAGGAGATGCTTACCATCACTAATTATCGGAGAAATGCAAATTAAAACCACAATGAGACATCACTCTACACCTGTCAGAATGGCTATCATCAAGAAGTCTACAAATAACAAATGTTGGCAAGGATATGGAGAAAAGGGAATCTTTGTACACTGTTGGTGGGAATGTAAATTGGTGCAGTCACTATGGAAAACAGTATGGAAGTTTCTCAAAAAACTAAAAATAGAACTACTGTATGATCTGGCAATTCCACTTCTGGGTATATATCCAAAAAAAGGAAAATACTAACTGAAAATATACATACACCCTAATGTGCATAACAGCACTATTTACAATAGCCAAGACATGGAAACAACCTAAGTGTCCATCAACAGAAGAAAGGAGAAACAAGATGTGGTGTATATATACAATGGAATACTACTCAGCCACAAAAAAGAATGACATCTTATCATTTGCAACAACATGGATGGACTTGGAGGGTATTATGCTACATGAAATAAGTCAGGCAGAGAAAGACAAATATCATATGATAGCACTTATATGTGGTATCTAAAAAAGTAAAACAAATTAGTGAATATAACAAAAAAGAAACAGACTCACAGATATAGAAAACAAACTAGTGGCTACCAGTAGGGAGAGGGAAGAGGGTAGGGGCAAGATGGGGTAGGGGATTAAGAGATACAAACTATGTATAAAATAAGCTACATGGATATATTGTACAGTACAGGGAAATATAGCCATTATTTTATTATAATTTTAAATTGAGTACAATCAATAACAATATTGATTCACTATGTGTATATCTGCAACTAACATAATATTGTAAATCAACTATACCTCAAAAAAAAGATACTCAAAATTGGTAGTCATTAGGAAGATGCAAATTAAAACTGTAAGATTTTTAAAAACTATAAGTAATTTCTGGAAACTAGTTTTGGTTTGTAAGATCCAAAAGTTATGCCACACTCAAACAAAAAAATTATTTAAGGGAATGAACCGCTTAGAGCTTAGAGGTTAAAGGTAAATCCGTAAAGGATAAAAGCATGAATTATGTAGAGAGGTTTCATGCATGTAATATGAGATTGAACTATATAAATTAATTCCTGAATGCCAGCCTGTGGTTGCATCATAACACCTGGAGAGTCATATTAAACACGCTTTGTCACCTGGAGTGTCTCATTCTGAACGTAGTCCAGGAAACTGTTATTTTTAACAATTGCTCCAGGTAATTCCAATGGATTACTGGATTCGATGATGTTCAACTTTCCTTTCAATGCAGAGTCAATAATGTTTTGTGTTACCACACTCTTCGTGATTCATTCATACTCTCTTTTTCACACACACACACACACAAACATACACCCCTATCCAAATAAGGGAAGTAACAGCAGCTTCAGAATTACACTGAGGGTCAGAAAAACTGAGTTATGGTCCTGGCTGTGGTACACACTAGCTCTGTTACTTTGGATAAGCCATTAGACTCCTCTTACCTTCAGTTTACACAGAACAAACAGTCTGTACTACTAGATCCAATCGTGTGCCGGTAAAAAGGGGAAAAAAAAGAAAGCTTGATCTGTAGTGTTTGTAGCATCTGCCAATTTCCATGGTGGAAAGAATCCCACCTCCCATGGCTACTTTCAAGCTGGCAAAGTGATGTCCCTGAACGCGGAGTTGAGGACAGAGGCACACAATCTACCCTCACAAATTGACACAAACTGGCTCCAGCTCACCACTGACACTGGATCCCTTCTGACCTTAAATCTCTCTATTCCATTTTATACAATTATTGAATTACTGATGGTCGCACCTTCTCTTTAAAGAGAAAGTCAGTCATTAGTGCTGTGGAGAGAGCCTGAGTTTTGTAGTTGGACAGACATTTAAATTCCAGCTATACCATTTAGAGCTATGTGATTTTGGACAAGATAACTAATTTAAGGGCCCTGGTTTCCTCGTTTGTAAAACAAATAAACAAAACACCACTTTTTAGTGAGGAGTGATGAGTTAACGTAGGTAGAGTGCCTCACATAGAGTTTGGTGTCTGTAATACGTGAATAAATTAAATTAGAGAAGAGGAAGCAAAGCAAGAGCAGGCACAGCATCAGAAGCACTAGCACCACTGTGTGTACACACTGCATCTCCTTCATCCCTGGACAGACCTGGAAGACGTCGTGTTAAGTGAAGTACATCTCACACGGACAAATCCTGCATGATTCCACTTACATGGGGTATCCAAAATAATCAAACACGTAGAAGCAGAGAATAGAATGGTGGTTGCCGGGGCTGGGGAAGGAGGCAATGGGGAGTTGCTGATCAACAGATATAAATAAAGTTATATTTACACAAAGGGAATACATTCTAGAGATCTGTTGTATGACATTATACCTATAGTTAACAATAATGTATTACACACTTAAAACTTGTTAAGAGGGTAGATCTCATGCTAAGTGTTCTTATACCACAAAAAAGAGCAAGGAGACACGTGACACCACTTAGAGGTGATGGATATGTTTATTACTTTGTCTATGGTGGTGGTATCACAGGTGCACGCATATGTCCAAACTCTTCAAAATGTATACATTAAATATGTTAATTTTTCGTATAATAATTATACCTCAGTAAAGATTAAAAATCACCAGCACTAGGCAGGAAAATGTCCAAAGAGAGACTATGAAAGAGAGCTCACAATAAAACTTGACGTTAATAATAACAGTGACTGTTTTGTTGAGAGCTTGCCATGTCCTTGGAGTTGTGCTAAGAGCTTTCCATGGGTTATTTGATTTCAAAAGCACAGAAAGCTACAAGTCTTATAAACTAACTGGTCACTTTAAAAAATTAATTTAAATGTCATGAAAGCTAGTTTCAGATTTGAGCTTCTATCCAGGACAATTTTCAGGAGAATAAATCTAGAGAGGAAGAAAGAGAGGAAACCAACTCACCACAGTCCTGAGCTTTGTACTTTGTATTCAAACCAATTCATTTGTAAAGTAATTCAGTGGACATCCACTCCATGGAAGATACTGAACAAGGCAATGGAGGGTGAAGGCAATGCAATTTGAAAAATACAGGGCCTTTGTATTCGTGAGAGACAGACTCAGGCATAAATCACATTGATTTAAGGCTGACTCAAACCAACTCTTCTCATGATCCCTTAGACTGGCTGGATATGAAGCCATTCACCTGGGCCTCTTGTTCCAGTCTTTTGTTCTAAACACAATGTGCTTTCTTTCTAAACTACATGTGGCATGTTTCAATGGATGTGTAGTGAAAAGACATCAGGGATTGCAACCTTATTCCTAGCTATAGCAGCTGGAGCAAGTTCCATCACCACCTTCTATTTCCAGATTTTGTTTTATACTCAGGGTTCAATGGATATTAGCTATTATCTGAGGGAACTTCATTAAGTAAGGTGATACTAGCTCTGCAATTAAGCAAATCTCCAAACATATGATGGCTCAAACCTGATAAAAGTTTACTCACATAAATTCCAAAACAGGTCTTTCTGATTAGCAAGTGGTTCTCTTTCACGTGGTGATTCAAGGACCTAGGATCCTTCATTCTCATGAGTCTAACATCTTCAATAAATGCCTTTCAAGGTCATCAGCCTCTGCTGCTTCAATCAGGAGACACAGAACCTAGAGAATCCAGTGTGAAAGAATATATGGACCAGTCCCGGAAGGAGCACGTATGACTTCCTCTCATAATCCATTTGCTGGAACTCAGCCATATCGCTACACTAACTCTACAAGGGGCTGGGAAATGCAGAAATAAGAAGAAATGTTTGGCTGAATAGCTGACCATTCTCTACCCCAGAAACCAAGTAACTCTTTCTTATTCCATTCTGAAGATCTCATCCAACATAACACCATGTGATGCCAAGTCTACATGTTCACTTTTTAATCAGTATTAACAGTAGCAGAAAATTTCTAGGGGCCATAGTTTCTTTTAGATACAAGTTTGCAGGAGAGAGGGTTTGAAACAAATTTTCTCTCCTGCCTTTGCCCTTGATGATTTTCCAACACTTTGTTTCTGCCTCACATGCTGTTCATCATCAGCTTTTAACCCATGGCATTCCAGTATCCATGATCTACTGTATAGAGCTGAAATGGTAATAATAAAACAAAACTTAAGAAACAAGTTAGACATAAAGAGTCAGAACTAAATCATGAATCAGTACTGAGTTCTTAGAAATGCAAAGAGGGCAGGAGAAATGTCAGAAGCCTAGTAAGAGAGACAAAAATTAAGAATTTGCAAGTACTGAGGGTGGAGAAAATCAGATATATCTCAGGACAATAATTAGACATCAGAGTACTTGCGGAAACTATCCAATGTCTCAGAGGTAGAGCCAGAATAGAGTATTATTTTCATAAAACAAAAGCAAAACACATGACCAAAAGAGTTACCAGATTTGTTATTATTTGGTCTCCTGGGGAGGGGGATTATTCTCATAGCACTTTCTACTTTGTTCATATAAATCATCACAATTTGTGTTTTTATACTTATTTTTAATTATTTGTTTAATGCATCTCTTTCCAACTAGACTGAAGACCATATAAAGGAAAGAACTTTATATTCATTAATGCTGAGCATAGTGCTTGACACATAGTAGTAACTGCTCAGTAAATACTTGTTGAATGGATGGATGGATGGATGGATGAATAATGAATGGATCAATAGCTCTACTATTATCTTAGTTCAACTAAAAATTGAGTGACCTCCTAGATTTCCTCCAATCTTAACAATGTCTTGCTACCTAAAGCTGCTTTTTCTCTTGTCCCCAAACTTTTCTCTCCTATTTCATTTCCCATATCTGATAGCTTTATTTATTCCCTTTCCTAAGCTTCTCTTTCTTTGCTCATCTCCAAATGATTGAGTTTCCCAGAGTCTAATCTTAGGCTGGTCTTCTCTTGTTCTATATACTTTCCTGAGATGGTCTCTTCCAATCCAATGAGCTCTTTGTTGATGGCTCTGATGAATCCATACACTTAAGCAAGGTCTTGCTCTCAAATTTCAGATGATGGGAACTGCTGGGCATTTTCATTTTGAGTTTCAAGTCCAACCAACTAGAACCAAACTCATTGTATTTTCTTGAAAACCTGCTTCTGTTCCTGTTTTCTATCTGCGTTTTTATATGTGGAAGTGTGTTGCCCCCCTGTGCAAATATCTATCATAGCACTCAGCGCATTCTGTTGCAATTCTGCCTCCTTCTATAAGCAGTTAACTTCTAGAACATGAGCTATGTCTGATTTATCTTTGTGCTCTTAAGACCTAGCGTAGTATATAACATAGAGCTGATCTTTGCTGAAGTGAGTTCATGTATGGATATTATAATTATCCTTCCAGGTTCCTTAACTTGACCCCTTGGAGATATATTTGATTTCTCTCTGATCTGTGATTATGACATTCAATCAACCACAAAATTCCATGGATTCCACCTCTAAAGTGTCTCATAGGCCCCTTCTTTCCAATCATTCTGCCCTTATCCAGAGTCCTTCACCCAAACTATTATAATGGCCTCTTAGCTGTTGTAATTAAATATGATTTCCTCTCACTAATTTACCCTACAAAAGCCTCCTTTCCTTCCCTCCTATTCAATAGATGTTCATTGAGTGACTACTATTTGCCATGCAATTTTCTAGACACTGGAGATGTGATAGTGAACAAGACGAGACAACTTCTCAAGTTTCCTGTTTGATTGGGGGAGACCTAAAATTAATCAACAGCCAAAAATATCATATATTTAAAATTTTTTCCAGTCTTATTGATAAATAATTGACATATAACATTATATAAGTTTAAGGTGTATGACATGATGATTTGAGAGATATATATATAGTGAAATGATTACCACAGTAAGGTTAGTTAACACATCCATCACCTCACGTAGTGACCAAATTTGGGGGGAGGGGGTTAACTATAGTTACCATGCTGTGCATTCAGTCCCCAGAACTTGTTCATCTTATGAATGGAAGTTTGTACCCTTTGACCACCTTCACCAATTTCCCCACCCTCCCACCATGGGCAACCACCATCTTACTCTGTTCCTATGAGTACTTTTTTTTTAATTGAAGTATAGTTGATTTACAATGTTGTCTTAGTTTCTGGTGTACAACATAGTGATTCAGTTATACACATATATATTCTTTTTCACACTCTTTCATTATAGGTTATTACAAGATACTGAATGTAGCTCCCTATGCTATGAGTACATTTATTTTTAAGTTTCCACATATAAGTGAGATCACAGAGTATTTCTCTTTTTTTGTCTAACTTATTTCACTTAGCAAAATACCCTCAATTTCCTTCATGTTGTCACAAATGACAGAATTACCTTCTTTTTATGTCTGAATAATATTCCATTATATATATTATACTACTTTTTAAAAATCCATTCATCCATTGATGGGCACTTAAGTAGTTTCCATGTCATAGCTACAGTGCATAATACTGCTATGAACTTGGGGGTGCAGATACCACTTTGAGATAATGGTCTCATTTGCTTTAGATATAAACCCCAGAAGTGGGATTGCTAGATCATGTGATTGCTCTATTTTTCATTTTTTGAGGAACTTCCATATTGATTTCCACAGTGGCTGTACCAATTTACATTCCCACCAACAGTGCATGAGGGTTCCCTTTTCTCTACACCCTTGCCAGCACTTGTTATCTCTTGTCTTTTTGATGACAGCCATTCTAACAGCTGTGAGGTGATGTCTCACTGTGGTTTTGATTTGCATTTCCCTGATGATTAGTGATGTTGAGTACCTTTTAATGTATTTGTTGGCCATCTATATGTCTTCTTTGGAAAAACGTCTATTCAGTTCCTCTGGCCATTTTTAAAATCATATTATTTATTTTTTGCCACTGAGCTACGTGAGTTCCTTATATATTTTGGATAGTAACGCCTGTTGGATTTATGATTTGCAAATATTATCTCCCTTTCCATAGGCTGCCTTTTCGTCTTGTTGGTCATTTCTTTTGCTGTGCAGAAGCCCTTTAGTTTCACATCATCCCACTTACTTGTTTTTGCATTTGTTGCTTGTGCTATATCGTATTTTTAAAATGTTAAGTGCTAAGAAGAAAAAATGAAGCAGAGTAAATGGATCAACAAGTGGTTCTTTGAAGTGTGAGTTAGGAGATATTTAGATTCATTAAGTCAGGCAAAGTGTGTTTGAAGATGTAACAATTGAATAAGGTAAAAGAACAAACCATAAAAATAATTCTGGAAAAGGAAATCAAGACAGAGGGAACTGCAATGGTAAATGCCTTTAGATGGGAGCCTACTTTGTGTAAGCCTGGCGTGTAGTGAGCAAGGAGTTGTCAGGAAACAGAGTCACGTAGGTCTTTGGAGATGGTGGTATAGGCATTGAACTCTATTCTAAGCATGATTGTAGTTATTGTAAAATTGAGAGCAGTAGAGTTGCTATTATTTGATCTAACATTAAAAGATGGATGTGTTTAATGGAATGTAGGGATGTGTATCAATCAGCAATTGACACAATAAAACTGAGAAACAGATCGCTCTAAAACTCAAGGGCATACAAAATTTAGCATTATGCTTTCCTTAAGCTTCTAGAGGGAATCTAAAAGGCTAAGTCTAGATGAGATGATTCCTAAATAACCTTCCAAATCCAGATATGACCACACTTGTCCCTGATGTTTCCAGTCTCCTCTCCCACTGTCTCTCACATCCTCATACTTTATCTAAAAAAAGCCTATCACTACATTCTCAAAATGTGCCTGCACTTGCACACCTCCTCTACTTTGTTCATGTTATTCTTTTTGCTTGGAATATCCTTTTCTTCAGTCTCTTCCTGTTGAAATTCTCTGTTTGCAAGACCAGACTCATATGACACCTACTCCATGAAGCCTTCAAAAATACCTACATCTGGAATTGATCTTTTGATCTTTGCTGCTCCCAAAGGTTTTGCTTATATACCAGGTACAGGAGGTCTCACGTTTAGCTCTCTGTTAAAGCCCAATTGATTCAATTTCCCCAAACAGCTTTCTGTGGCTCCCATCACACTTTTAATAGACACATCTAGGAATCTGCATAATAGTTAGAAAAGCACCTTTCCAGTCCAAAACCCCCATTTTACAGATGGAAATTTAGTCCCATATATCATACATTACAGATTCAAACATACTAGCAATTAGTCCTATTTACCTGTGTGGCTGTATTATGTCTCAGACTGTTACCTCTTTGAAGCAGGAACCTGCTCTAAATCAAATTTTCTCCCTATACCTCGTAGCTTCTGTCAATTTCTGGTGCTGTACAGCATTTTTGTTGAATATGAACTTGGATTATCATCATAGACTATATAGATATCACCTTAGGTGGTGTTTGTAGAAGAGCCAACATAGGGACACAGTGGATAATCACTATCATATGAGTTTTGTACTGGTAGAATACTTGCTATTCATTGGCTTGTTATAAAGAAGGCTCACTGAAATGTGAATCAAAACAAACTATAAGACCAATATTTTTATCTTTCTTTTTTAAAATTGAGATGTAATTGACAAATAACATTGTATTAGTTCCAGGTGTGCAACACAATGATTTGACATCTCCATTCTCTGCAAAATTATTATCACAACAAGTCCCAGCACCATCCATCACTATAAAGTCACACTTTTTTTTTCTTGTGATGAGAAACTTCAAAATCCACTCTCTTAGCAATTTCCAAATATGAAATACAATATTTTTGACTATAGTCACCATGCTGTACATTATATCCCCATGACTTATTTATTCTATACCTGAAGGCTTGTGCCTCTTGGCTCTCTTCACCCATTTGGCTCATTTCCCAACTCCCCTTCCCTCTGGCAACCACTAATCTGTTCTCTGCATGTATGAATTCTGTTCTGTTTGTTATTTTGTTTTTTAGATTCCACATTTAAAAAAAAAGATTTTGTTCTTTTTTATAGCTGAGTAATAGTCCATCATGTATATACCACAGCTTCCTTATTCATCCATCAATGGACACCTAGGTTGTTGCCATATCCTGCCTATTGTGAATAATGCTGCAATGAACATAAGGGTGCAGATACCTTTTCAAATTGGTGTTTTCACTTTCTTCTGATAAATATCCAGAAGTGGAATTTCTGGATCATATGGTAGCTGTATTTTAATTATTTGATCAGTCCTCACACTGTTTTCCATAGTGGCTGCACCAATTACATTCCCACCAGCAGTGCACGAGGGTTCCCTCTTCTCCAAATCCTTGCCAACATTTGTTTTTTGTTGTCTCTTTGATAATAGCCATTCTGACAGGTGTGAGGTGATATCTCACTGTGGTTTTGATTTGCATTTCCCTGATGATGAGTGATGCTGAGCATCTTTTCATGTGCCTGTTGGCCATCTGTGTGTCTTCTTTGGAGAAATATCCATTAAGATCCTTTGCCCATTTTTAATGGGATTATAGAATCAGTATTTTTTCTTCTTCCTGATTCTCCTATATAGTTATGTTTTCCTACATATTCAACACTCAGAATTCCTGGCTATGAATATGGTATACTACACTGAGATTTTTTTCAGCTTTGTTGAAGTATAATTGACAAATAAAATTGTAAGATATTTAAAGTGCACAACATTACACTGAGATTTTTAAGAACACTATTTGTAGTGGTGAAAATTGTAAACAATCTGCCATTTCTCTGAATCTAATAAGTGCCTCACTGAGCAGCTAGTGACTTGGAAAGCAAACTGCTGGGCCTTGCTATGGCTCCAGGAATGAACTTCTCTTTGGGGAAGAGGGTATTAAGCCATCTGCTCCAGGTTAGCAGTGGAAGAGTAAGACATCCAACAGGTTCGAAGGCCATTTCAAAGAAGGGAATGATTGCTTGACAATGGAAATTGGTGAAAGATGTATTTTAGAAGACATTTTAAGAGAAGTAGAAATTCTCTAGTTAAAAAATGCCAAAATGGAAACATAACGTAAAGTTGCTTCAGAATGTTTTTATTAGTTTCTTTATAGTTGAAGTAAACACGAATGGATTTCATTCAAAATATAATATTGGTCTCATGCTGATCTTTACTTTTACCTAATCATTTTACAACGAAGAGGAGAAAGCGTCACACCAGTGGGCAAAGAAATACCTTCTGTCTCAGCAATGCCATGAAGCATTATAAAATATTGGGCAAATTGCTTCACTTATTTATATATTTTCATCTATCCATCCAGTCATTTGTAAGTACCTATACTGTATGATATTAGTAATAACAATATTGTAGAAGTTTCATTGGTTACAATTCTTTTGTTTGTAACAAGTTTAAGCAAAAATGGAGACATTATTATCAGAATACTAGGTTGTCTCATGGAGCCAAAGGGCAGGGTTGTAACCAGGCCTCAGCAATGACCTGGAACTAGTGGAAAAATTCTCAAGAATTTCTCTCTCTCTTCCTGTGGCTATGTACCTTTCTGCATGTCTGTCTCATTTAGTTAAAATGAAATTAGAATCTTGTTTCCAGCTCTGAATAACCCAGGAAACAATCTGCACAAAAGATGTCAGAAGCTCATCTCTGGGTCAGCTGACTGTGGCCTGTGGCGGGGGGGAGTGTCATGTTTTATGAACATGTTTCCAGGAGCCCCACTACTGTAACCATGTGGATGAGAGGTGTCTGTGGATGGCTGCATGAGTGCTGAGATTCAGTTCCCAAGAAAGAGAGAGGGACTGAGATGTTATGGTAGGCAGAGTAATTCCCCCTGCTTAAGGTGCCCATGTCCTAATCTTTAGGAATTGCGACTAGGTTATGTCATAAGGCAAGAGAGAATTAAGGTTTTGGATGGAATGAAGGTTGTTAACCAACTGACTTTGATACAAGGAGATTACCCTGGATTATCTTATTACATTGAGCCTAACTCAATGTAATAAGAAGGATCCTTATAAGAGAGAGGCAGAAGGTCAGAGTCAGAGGGAGATTTAGATTAGAGATTATGTGCTGCTGATTTTGAAGGCACAGGGGCCACAAGGCAAGAAACACAGGTAGCCTCTAGGAACTAGAAAAGACAAGGAAATTGATTGATTTTCTCCTAGATCTTCCGGAAGGAATGCAGCTCCACCAACACCTTGATCGTAGCCCATTGAAAGTCATTTGATACTTCTGCCCTCTAGAACTGTAAGATAATAACATAGTGCTGTTTTAAGCCACTAAGTTCTAGATAATGTGTTACAGCAACAGGAACATTAAAGAGGAGTTAACTCAACAGTATTCCTGTATATATTAAGAGATGGTATGTTGACTCACAGCAAAATGTGTAACCATAAACTACTCTACACCCATGGAAAGAATTTATTATATTAAATAATAAAAATGCTAATCTCTCATAACTATAATTTCTTCATTTATTTAACAAATAATTATTAGACTGCTGAATGTACTATGTGCAGGGCACCATGCTAGTCATTAGTGGAAACAGCATTAAATGGCAAATGCTAAACAGGTCCCAGGGAGATTAGCACTAAATCTCCACCTCACCATACACAACTTCTAGGTCGGCCCAGACACACAAGAAATCAACTGCACACATACTCATATTTAATGGGATAAAGTTTGTGCTTTAAATAAGGACAAACTACCCAGAACTATGTTCTAATCACCTTTCTATAAATTGAAATGCTCATCTTTTGTTTACTCTTGCAATACAGAATTCAATTTATTCTAACTTCTTCTTTAGGCTATATTTCACCATGATACTAAACTCTTTATCTTCAAACACTCTGGTAATTAAAATAGCATAAACTCTGCAGAGAATTTTAAATTGCTATTAAATATATAATTTCTAAAGTCTCTTTCCAGTGTGTATAAATTCCTGCTGAAATGTGTATCCATTTGTGGTGTGCTATTACTACAGAATTAAAAAAAAAGTTATACACAAGGTGCAAATAGATTTGGGGATTTTTAAAATCCCAAGATAATTAGTTACCTTTGATGAGGAGAAGTTTACATGTAAATTGTGAATAGTTGCCTTTTCCTTGATATCAAGACTGTTTCTTGTCTCCTACCCTTGGGCTTAGCAAAAGTGAGTCTTTCTTCCTAAATTCTAGGAAATAGCCTACCAAAGTCAATCATGCTAGGAGGTCTTTCCAAGTCTTTCCATCCTTCTGACCCAAAGGCTGTCCTGGGTCTATTTTACCACACTGACTGGATAGGAAGGAAGACATAGAGAGGAGAATCCAAAGGGAACTCGAGTTGAATTGTGTCCCCCCAAATCCATATGTTGAAATCCTAATCCTCAGTATCTTGACCTTATTTGGAAATAGTCTTTGCAAGTGTAATCAAGTTTAGATGAGGTCATTGGGGAGGGTCCTTAATCCAATATGACTAGTGCATAAAAAGGGAAAATGGCCACGATAAAGTCAGTACAGGCTGGAGTGTTGCAGCTATAAGACAAGGAAAGCAAGAATTGATGGTCACCACCACCAGAAGCTAGGAAGAGTCGATGAAGGATTCTCCTCTACAGGTTTCAAAGGGATCATGGCTCTGCCAATGTGTTGATTTTAAACCTCTAGCCTCCAGAACTGTAAGACAATAAATTTCTGTTATTTTAAGCCACTCAGTGTGTGCTACTTGTTACAGCAACCCTAGGGAACTAATACAGGAGCCAAACATAGAAAAGTGAGCTTTTGACTTCTTAGCAACTCTGAAGTCTAAAAAGCATGTGATCTGGACATATCTATGCCTTACTCCTCCTTGTAAGGGATAAAATGGAAATAAGGACTCTTGAGCTCCCTCAAAATTTTAGATCTGTCACTTGGCCTTCACAATTTGTTGTTTTGTATGTAGCTCAATGACATATAAGACAGATCTATGGTCAATCTGGTACACGGTTGACCCTTTAAGGAGGACATTTATAGACTATTAGAAAAGTCCTACTTGCCTCGTGCTATAACTTCTTAATTCTTTAGTGCTGTTCTTATGAATCTACCTCAGACCAATATCAAAGGCATTTCAGCCTCTCTAGACCTTTACTTGGTGACTGATATTTCCCTAAGAAGCCTCTGAAATATTACATACATTTTACAATTAAGTTTTCTCCTAAGGCGAAAATGCATATTAAGTCAAAAAATCAACTCCTGTTCTTTCCAGTCATTAATTATGCTCAGTTGGTTCATTCAATTACATTCAACACGTGAGGTTATGCAATGTGCATTAGGTTATAATATACCATTTCAGTGATATTATAATGTCAAAAATAGGTCATAAATCTATGAAATTTAATGTCTTATTCATTTATTATCAATTCTAATGTCTGTGTTCACAGATAAGTTTAAACTTCCAAATATAAATAAGGACACTTTTCCTTTTTTGTTGTTGTTGATCCGTCCTGTCTTAAAAAGAAGAGTTTTAGTCAAATGTCTTGCGAGAGCCCAGGTATCCATTTTAGTGCCTGCAGCCTGGGAAAGCTTTTAATGAACTGATATAGTGTCTTAGATACCTGCAAGGTCTCAGGATACCAGGTAAATTTATAAAAGTCAGTTGCCTTTCTATATACAAGCAATGAACAATTGGAATTTGAAAGTAAAAGACAATATTATTTGTAATAACACCAAAAAAAAAAGGAATTATTTGGTTAAAGTCTAAAAAAATACAGGATTTATATGTGGAAAACTACAAAACTCTGATGAAAGAAACCAAAGAATATCTAAATAAATGGAGAAACATGAATGGGAACACTCAATATTGTTAAGATATCAATTATTTCCAAGTTTATATATAGGTTCAAGACAATCTCAATCAAAATTTCTATAAGCTATTTTGTGATATTGGCAAACTGGTTCTAAAATTTATATAGAAAGACAAAGAACCAGGATAGCCAACATAATACTGAAGAAGAATGTTGGAGGAGTCAAAATAACTGATTTCAAAACTTACGGTAAAGCTACTATAATTAAGGCCACAGCGTAAGTATAGGTGAAAGTATAAACACACAGATCAATGAAATAGAATAGAAAGCTCATAAATAGAGCTCATACAAACACAATCAAAAGTTTAAAGCAATTCATGGAGAAAGAAAAAGTCTTTTCAATAAATGGTGCTGGAACAATTCGACATTAATATTTTAAAAATGAATCTAGACAAGGACCTTACATTTTACACCAAAATTAACTCAAAATGGATCATAGACATAAATATAAAATGAAAAACTATAAAACTTCTTGAAGAAAAGATGGGAGACAATATATATAACTTCGCATTTAGTGATGAGTTTTTAGATACAACACCGAATGCATGATCCATGAATGAAAACACATTACAAAATTCTGCTCTGTGAAAGACACTGTTAAAAGAGTGAAAATATAAGCAATGGACTGGGGGAAAATATTTGCAAAACACATTTATGATAAAGGACTTGTATGCAAGATATGATATGCAAAAAAAAAAAAACCACCTCTTAAAACTCAACTATAAGAAAGAAAACAACCCAACTGAAAAATGAGCAAAAGACCTGGATAGACATCTCATCAAAAATATACGGATGGGAAATAAATCTTTCCCCAGTGTGTCAGGTTTCCATGAGGAGAGCCTTTTCTTAAACACTCCTGTACTCTTGCCCCATCCTTTATTCTCCTCCATGGAAGTGGAGCAAGTTATCTGAATGATGAATTTGACAGAAGAAAGTCCAAAAGTAGCTTAACCCCTTTCCCTATCCTTTCTCTTTTGGAGCTATCCTACTGCAAATAGAATGTTTGGGGGATTATTTTACCCCTTTTACCTATTCTGTATGCTTAGTAGCAAACACCTTGCTTTTGGTGCTGGTGATCAGGGGGTGGTGATGCTGGTATCTGATTATACTGCACTGCCTGTCATTCTAAAAGGAAGTTCTTAATTCTGGGATTCAGTGTTTAGACAATTATTGCTTGAACACTTAAGCCAAGAGGTGCAATTCAGCATTTATCAGTAATGATGATGCTATTCTCATCTTCATGTGTTTTCCCATCTCAGTTTGTTTAGCACTCAGACAGGAAAACAAGTGCCATTGATTTCTACTATAATACCAACAAAGGAAGTATGAACAACTCCAGAATTGTGGCCATAATGAGTAACTGGATAAACAGGTTATAGCTGCATTATTATTGGGATCAAGAGATTTTTTTTGTAGCATTTAACAATTTTAAGATTGGGAGTATACTAAAGCATATTAGTAAGCTGATGGGAATAGTCCAATAAAGAGACAGAACCTAATTTGCTGGAAAACTGTAAGAGAAAAGTTTCAGGAAAAGAGAGGGAACAGAATCCAGAGGTCTAGTGAAGCGAAGTTGATAGAAAGAGTGATACTTTCTCTACTGTAACATGAGGAAATGATGGCATAAGCAGATAAATTTTTTGGATTTGGTGGTGGCTCTTGGTTGATACCTTCGATTTCTCAATTCACCATGAGGTGGTGTCAATAGCTAAAAGTGACAGTATAGCAGAAGGTATGAACTGTCTGAGGAAAGAGAAGTTATGAAATGTAATTTTAGGTTGTAAAAAGACCAAACTTCCAGGGCAGCCTAGTAGGATTACTGGTTAGCAATTTCTTATTCAATGTTTTTATTATACAATAACACTGAGCACAATCGATTCAGTTGTGTAAGTTTCTCCAGCAATGGCCAACTATTTAGATGTAGGTATAAAGAAGGTAAGCTAATAAAGTTCATCCAGAATCTGGTGTTTTCCATGCAAGTTTGACAGAAGAAGATGGGGAGCAAAGGATTTGAAGTACTGGTAAGGGACTGATTATAACTGACTAGGCTGGATATAAATGAACATGAGGACAGACGGGTGTTGATAGAGAATGAAATTGGTGAAATTAATGGGTTAGTGGTCTTAAAGAAGAAAAATTATGAAGTCGTGGTACTTATACAAGTGAGTTGGAAGGTTAGGAGGTGGTGGTAAAAAAAAAAAGGGGCATGCTTGATATTAAGATTTTAAAGATAGTATTGTTTCTGGCAATGTCTAGGGTCCAGAATATGACTATAGAAAGATTGACTGGAGAGGACTTAAAAATAAAGTTCATTTGAGAAGAGAAGAACAAGGAACCTTGAGGCCAGAGTATTATGTAAGTCATCCACATAGACACTGAAGTTGCCTAGGATAATGATAAGAGTTGAGGTCAAGAGAAAGAGAGTGAACAAGCAGCTAAAACGTTCCCTGAAAAAGTGGATTGGCAAGGAAGTAAAAAGAAATAACAGGGACAAGAAAGGAGAATGATGCGGTTGAATGGCATGAGCTTCAAAGCAAAGGTAGGAGAACAAATCACCGGGAATTGGCAATGAAGAGCAAGGGAGCTGGTTACCCTGTCTCCTGTTCTTGAGGTGCCCAAAGGATGAGAAAAGCAGCCACAACAACAAAAAACACAAATGAAAAACAGCATCTGCTTGAGAGGGCTAAAAGGGAAGTTTTGCATTTAGATAAGACAAGGTTGAAAGCAAAAGATGGGAAAAATATTTTATTCCATGCAAATGGTTAACCAAAAGAGAGCAGGGGTGGGTTAACCAAAATAGACTCTAAGTAAAAAGCTATCACAAGAGACAAGGAGGGACATTATATAATTATAAAAAATCAACTCACCAAGAAGATATAACAAGGATGGGGTTGGGTCATATAAGACAATATGTAATAAGTAGGATGGGGATGAGAGCTTAGTAACAATGGATTACCAAGGGCCTATAAAGTTCTGGTGATACATGAGGTTCAGATGTGTACTCTAACAGTTTACCTTCACCTCCTAGTGGAACGATGGAATCAACATGTAGATGGGGAAGACTGTAAGAGAAGTGGAATTGGAAGAGGAGCAGATATTTGAATGGGAATCAGAGTTTAGTTTGGGATACATTTAGTTTGGGATGTCTGTAAGACATGTAACTGGAGATGTTGATTGGGTATTTGGATGTATGAATCTGGAGTTCAAGAGAAATGATGTGGGTTAGAAATATAATTTTGATGGGTTATAAAATAGATGATAATCAAATTCACAAAATGAAATGATATCACCTAGAGAGTGGGTGTATACAGAAGACAGACAATGTCCAAGAAAGTAGCCTTGTAGCATTTCAACATTTGGAGGCTGGAGAAAGCTTAAGGAAGCAACAAAAGAGACAAAGAACGAGTGACTGGCCAGTGTGGTAGAAGGAAAACTTAAGTGGGTGTGGGATCCTGGAAGCTATGTGAAAAAATTGTTTCAGGATAAGCAATCAGCTATGTTAAATCCTGATGCAAGTAGCAATAACACGCGGACCAAGAAATGACCATCAGATTTAGCTTTGTGGTGGTCATTGGTGATGCTGACAAGGGAAGTTCAGGTGGAGTAGTAGAGGAAAAAGCCTGTTTGAAATGGCTGAAGAGAGAATGAGAACAAAGAACTTGGAGATAATGAATATTAATGAATATTCTTAGGTTGTTTTGTTTTGTTTTGTTTAGAGGAAGGCCAGTGGTTGGAGTGGAAAGTGGAGTCAAATGAGGTTTAGTTATTCTTTTCTTCTTTTTTTCTAATATGAAAGAAATAAAAGCATGGCTGTATATTGATTGGAAAGATCCAATAAAGGGGGTGGGGTGTTGATGATGCAGAAGAGAGAGAGAAGCAAAGTCTTTGAGTAAGTGGAAGTTGGAGATCTACCTCCAAATTGGCCTTAGCTAGGAGTTTGAGCAGCTCATCCATGGAAACCAGAGGGAAGGCAGAGTAAAGAGGCCCAAATGTGAGAGGTGGTTGTGGGAGATTTTGAAAATTCACCTTCTGATTGCTCCAATTTTCTCACTGAAGTAGGAATTAAGATAATGGATGAAGCATGAGGATTGGAGAGGAGATTCTGGAGGTGTGGGTAGAAAGGAGGTGATGTCAGATGCTCATCTAAGAGAGTGGGAGAGAGAATGAACTAGGGACACAGAGTGTGATTGCTCAGCAGCATTAGGGGCCACTTGAGATTTGGGGCCATGATTTAAAAGTGAGAACACTTTGCATGGTCTGTGTTTTCTCCAGCTATGTCCAGCTGTATTGGAGAAAGACAAGCGAATACTCTTCGCTGCTCCCTAAAATACTGAGCTGGATTATTGCCCATCTGGTGGCTAAACTTAAAGGACACGGTTGCCTTGGGAAAAGCTCAGCACTGTGAACAAAAAAGTTAGTTATATCCTTTAGCTTCTAAATTCAAAGAACTGTCATTTAGGGGGCCAGATTGTTCTTATCCTCACCAAAATGGGAATGAAAGGAAGTTCGTTGAACAGCTTCTAAAAAGGAGAATAGCAAATAATATTTTCCTCTTCCTCCTCTATGGGTGACCTCCCCTTTCTCAATACCAAACAATCCTCTTAACAACCTGGGGCTGCTTCTGAATAGAGGGATTTGACTTGCAACCTGCCTGAAATTCACACTGCATCAGAGGTCACAAGTATACCTGGCACTGCCATATGAAGGATAAAAGCAGCATAGAGAGGACAGCCCAAGAAATCAAGACAAAGCAAAGATCTTTTCCATTTATATAACATTTGGCACGGAGGGTTACAGGAAGTAGCAGAGGGCACTAGCTAGCTTGCCAGATCCTTCTAAGAAGCCACCTGCTGGGATGAAAGTATTTCAATTAGAAGTTATGGGGTGAAACGCAAACTTGGGGTAGCAGTTGTGTCTCTGTAGGATCACTGGTATCAGAGAGCTGTGGAGGAATGCCTAGCAGGTGCTTATAAACCACTGATTGCTTCATATACAATCAAGAGCTTTGGATATGCTTTCTTTTTTCCATCCTGGATAGAACACACTGAGCGATACAGTCACAAACATCAACAGATGTACCATAGCTGCATCAGACTGAGGGTACAGAGAACCCTCATCTGTTTCTACCAACTACCTTCCCCTAATTTTTTACCTGTTCTGCCAACCATTTCTAGGAGACAGGGATGGTTATGAACTGAACTGTGTATTATACAAGAGAAACAGTCATCTGAAGCCAGCCCTGCTCTGAGAGGGAAAAATGTATAAAGTTTGATCAGCCTTAGTAAGACTTTAGCTGTTTTGTCAGCCTGAGGCCTGTGTCTTTAATATCATTCAAATGAAAAGATTAACAGTCCACACAAGGTTCAAACTTGCTTTATAATTCTCAAAATTCATTGGGTGGGTCATATATGCTTATGTCAACAGCATGAAATCAAATATATTCACTAGATGTTTTGTTTCTACATGATTATGTGGGCAAAATCTATTTGCCTTTAAAGAAGTAAAATTGGAACAAAATGCAACATAGACATTTTCAACCCTGGAAGAGGAAAAACTTACGTAGGAGTTATAATTATAGCTGTCTTGCAATTCTGAATGTGCCTTCATTAAGTCCTGAGTACTCTAATAGAATAAACCCTAACCCATCTTCATATGCTTTTCAAATAATTCTCTGTACATAGATGCTTCCAATATACTGTTTTATAGACAGTTTCTCCAATTCATAATCGCTAACTTTTTGTTTTTATTTTCAGAAACTATTGAAAGTTTGGGTTTTTTATTTGGGGAAGTTTTGCACAAATTAAAGGGGAAATAATATATGACATCACGGTCATATACTACATTGTACATACATACTACATTACTACATTGTAGAAATAAAGTGACTATTTGATTACTATAATGTCTGAAAACTATACATGAACTGCATTTAAAAATATTAGTGCTAGATAGTATTGCTGAGTGAAAAGAATCCTTTATGTGAAGATAGTATTTTAGTGTTTGCTCTACCAGAAGCTGGCTGAGAAACTTCAGCTCATTTGTGTCTCATTTGCATCAATGATAAAACAAATGAATGAGGTTCAGTAAATTCCAAGTTTTCTTCCAGTGCCAAAATTCTAAATTCATTCAACAAATATTTATTGCCTAATGTGTACAAGGCACTGTGCTAGTAGGCACTGATAACACACCAATGAATAAAACAGATTTAAAAAAAAATCCCTGCCTTCATGCAAAGAAAAGAATTCCTGGTGCCCTCCTGGACTCCAATTAATCTGTCTTAACCCTCCCACCTCTATGTCCTGCACCATTTAAGTCATTTTATCAGAACATGTTTATGAGCAAGCACTTCTAATACTCAAAAACTTTCAAGGCTCTCTACCAATTACAGAATATGTTGCAAATTCTTGAACTAGGCATCCTCTACCCAGTGTTCCCTGGCCCAATACTGCATTAACAATCTCATTACTTCCAAGGAAGTATTAGGAAGGAGGAAAAGAACTGATCCAAGCATCCAAAGCCCTGGGTTCAGGACCTAGTGCTACCACTCATTAGATGTGTAACTTTTGGCAGAGCACATAAATTCTCTGAGCCTCCATTTTTTTCATCTGTAAAATAAGAACGGTAGTAACCTAACTTCACAGGGCAATATTGAAGCAATAAATCACACTTGACAAAGATATGAAAGCACTTTATAACTAGGTTTGAAATCTAGCTCAGCACTTTATTAACTTTTGTGACTTTGAGCAAGTTAATTAATATCTCTGAACTCCTTACCTATAAAATTGAATCAAAATGGCTATTTTTCATGGTTATTATGAGTGCTTAATGAGGCAGGATAAGTAACATACTTGACAGTTAATAGGTAAATAGGTGACCATTGAAGAGTAGCTATTATTAAGGCAGTTAGTATTTACTTATTTTAATTCTGCATAGAGAATGAATTGTATAGATAACATATTCCTATGGGCCGACAAATTAGTTCAAACTTTCTTCATATATATAATATAAACATATATATATATGAAAGACAGAGAACAAGAGAGAGAAAGAGAAAGACAGGGTAGGGGAAGGGAGAGGAGGAGAGAGATTACGAAAGACTCCAACTGGAACAAGAATAATTTGCAATCCAAATTCTGAGGTCAGGCTGATCTTACAAGGACCATTAAATAGTAGTCAATAGTCCACACTTAGAATTACATGGAAAATAAAAAGAGCAAGGAGATTGATTTGACATTATTTAGTACAGTTGATGATACATAAACTGTCACCTAACAAATATATTCCTAGATATATACGCTAAAGAAATTCCTATGCATGTCCAATTCCTATGCATGTCCAAACAGAAATGGTAATTGCAGACTCGTTTATAAAGTGAAAAATTTCAAACAAGTTAAAAGTCTATCAACTGAAGGATGAATAAAATAATTGTGATTTATTCAATAAAGAGAATATATACAGCAGCAAAAAGTGAATGAACTGTATAGCTTACATGTCAACATGATTGATTATTTTCAAAAGCACAATGTTGGGAAAAAACTCATGTGCAGGAGAGTATCTGGAGTGCAATATCATTTATATAAAATCTAAAAACTTCCAAAACAATACTATGTGGTGTTTTAAAGCATATATGTATGTGTGGTAAAACTATGAAGACATGAATAAGGATGATCATCACCAAATCAGAATGGAGGCAAGGTGTGTGTATGGGGTGGGTAGGGAGATGAGGGGAATGCAGTTAGGGTGAGGTACCCAGGGAGCTCCACCTGTATCTGCAATGCTCTAGTTCTTACATTAGGTGGTGGATACGTGGCCACTTATTGTATTATTTTCTACACTTTGTATATATCTGAATTATTTTGTAATAAATCTTTAAAAGAATATGATAATGAGGTGAAAGGAGGGGAGAAATCTGGTTCTCCCAATGTTAACCAATCAGGAAGTCACAATGACTTGTGAGTGCTGATTATCCAGCGAGCAGCTAAGAGAAGTAATCATCGTACCCAGACTGATATCAACACACTCCCAATTAAAAAAAAAAAAACATGAAAACTTAAGGAGATGTTTGCGTCTCCTGTACTTAGACCCAAGTATCTATCTAACCTACTTCTGGAGGCAGCTAGGTGGTGGAAGACAAGCCCATAGTATCAAATGAATGGATGAGAAGAGACTTTCAAGGAAAACTGACTTCACTATAAATTCCCTTTCTGCTACTCATTCATCCATGATAATGAGCTATACACCCAAGACTGCCATAACTTGCCATATTACGTGGGCAATTTTTAGTTTCAGTGCCCTTAACTGTAAAACAAAGTTTACAACATCTATATCTATCTATTTATCTACCTATCTAATATTTAGCTTACAATATTTCAGGGAATACACACACATACACACACACCAAGAAAATAATAGTTACTGAAGGAATGTTAGTTTTCTTTCTTTCCTCTTCACTAAGAGAGTTCTTACAGCCTGAAGTCTCATAAGATTGACTCTTAAGTTTCATTACAAGCCATCTGAGGATCAATCTGTATATATAATCCTATTATTACAATGACCTGGAGAGGTTTTGATGTAATGCAATTTTTTCCTCATTTTAGTATCCCTTTGTTCACCCTTACTTTGATTACCATAAATTGCCCAAAAGTAGATTAAGTTTCTAAGACAGCTGAATTGAAGAAACAAATTATCTATTGATGTTCTCCCCTGACAGATGTTGCTAAAGCACATGTGGTAACCATGGGAGCACCATCTCCCTTGGCCACCAAGATAGCTTTCCTTTTGCAGAATGAATGTTGAGCACCTAAGCTCCCACAGTGCCTTGGGTCAGGGCAGCATGCATTTTCTAAGCATCATCTTTTGGTAGATCCTAGCCACAGAACAAGGCAAGATCTCTATAATGAACCAACTGAGAATAGACAGAGGCCAGGAGCTGTGGAACTATCACCATGAGAAAGGACACGGTTGTAATTATAGCAACTGAGAAAAATGACTAGTAATTCAAATTTCAAGGAGTAATGAGAATCAGAGAGCTCAAACAGCCAGGAACCTCTCACAAGCTTATGGGTCCTAGAGAACCCCAGAGCATACCCTTTTTGAGGAGAATTGAGAGGAGCAGAGTTGTTAAATATCATATAGAGCCAAAGTAGGAACCTGATTTTCCTTCCCATGACCAAGCTGACTTATACTTTTCTGGGATAACAAGCCAGGGCTTCATGATCCTGTTCAAAGGCACTTATATCATGAGGCAGCATGCTGAAACCTTGGAAGAAAACATAGAGATTAAATATTTAACACGATAAGGTTGCATGGAATCCAAAGGATCTGATATTTTATTTCGTACTTCATGTACATTTGCTATAATTGGACCTTTTTTTTTTAACTGTGGAGAGTATGCAGGTGGCAGAAATTTTGCTTTTTGGCAACCTCCTCTATTGCTTCTGACCACCATAAAATAAAGCTAGAAATTAAATACAAACAGTTGTCATTTTAGAAAAACCCAACCATTTGGAACTTTTAAAACGTTCTTCCAAATAATGCTTAGGTCACAGTGGAACTCTAAACTGCAATTATTGATGATTTAGAATATGATGGCAGTGAAAACACTACATCTCAAAATATATGGATTGAGATTGAAGATGAATTTAGAAGATTTACAGCCATATATGTTTTATTACTAAACACAAAGAACAAAAATAAGAATTCAACTAAGTAAGAATAAAAAGAAATTGGAATTAATATGAAGAAAGCAGGAGGCAATTAATTTTGTTCGTTCATAAACATTTATTGAGTGGCTACTATGTGCCAGACACTGTGCTGGTACTAAAGATACAGCAGTAAAGGCAACCACATCTATGCACTCATGGAACTTACATTGTGTGAGAGAGATCAAAAACTAGCACATAAACAATTAAGTGAATAATGGGCTAGGTGATAAGTGCTAAGAATAACAATAAGGCAGGGTAGCAGAGAAGGCATATTTAAATGCCAATAAATGTGGACAAATATGACATGTATTACTCTACAGCAAAAGCTTCAATTGGTGTGCATGATTCACTATATTCCGTTTTCCCGCCTCTATGATCCTTGAAACATATGTCAAGATGGGGCTCCATCAGCCAGGCTCCAAGACACCCCTTGCTGACTCATGGTGGGTATATAGCATGTTTGAGAAATAAACATTGTTGCTTTAAGCCCCAGACATTTTCATATTTTGTTACTGTATATAACCTAAGCTATCCTTACTCTTAAAATCATCTTTGTGGGCATGTCCAGTAGGTGGCTATTTACATAAGACTTTGGGAGAGAAATTGGGAACTGCTAATATATAGATGGTAGTTAAAGTCATGGAACTGGATAAAATTATTGAGGGAATGAGTGTATATATAAGAAGTCTGCGAATTGAGCCCTAGGGCCCTCAAAAGTTAAGAAAATAATAAGAAGAGAAGTATGCAACAAAGGAGACAAAGAAAAAGGAATAAATGAGAAAGAAGAAACAAGTAACAGTTATTCTTGACGTCAAGAACAGGGTGATAGAAAGGGGGAAGGAATAGCAATGAATCTAATGTTAATAGGTCATAGAAGAGGAGGACTGAGAATTGATGATTGGTCATTGTAGAATATGGAGGTCACTGATGACCTTTACAGATGGAATTTTGGCAGAATGATGGTGTCTTAGTGTGCTTGGGCTGCTGGAACAAAGTATCCTAGACAGGATGGCTTATAAACAACAGAAATATATTTCTCACAGTTTTGGTGGCTGGAAGACTGAGTCCAGGGTGTCAGCATGGTTGTGTTCTGATTGAGGGCCATCTTCCAAATTGCAGACTGCTGACTTCTTGCTGAATCCTCATTCAGCACAAAGAGCAAGGCAAAAGCAAGCTTTTGTGTCTCTTCTTATAAGAGTACCAATCCCATTCATGAGGGCTCCACACTTAGGACCTAATTATCTCCCAAAGGCCACAACTCCTAATATCATCATATATGGGGCTAGTATTTCAACATATGAATTTTGGAAGGACATAAACATTGAGTCTATGACAGAAGGGAAAAAACTTGATTGGAGTGGGTTGATTAGAGGATCAGAGGTAAGGAAATATAAGCAGTGAGAATCAACAACTTTTTAAAGAAATTATTCTCCAAGTAGGAATAGAGAAAGGGATTGACAGCTGGAAAGGGATATGTGAAGTTAAGAGAGGTTTGTTTTCTAAAATAGAAGCTACTAAATTATGTTTACGTGTTGACTAGGAGGCTACTGTAGAGAGGAGAAATTGAAGACATAACAAATAGAGGATGCTTTGGCCTTAGCTAGGAGCATGGACAGTTTATACAAGCCAGCGAGAAAGAAATAGAGTATATGGGCCCAAATGCAGGCAGGTGGTTAGATGTGGTTTGGGGAGTTTGTTCAAATTCTTTTCAAATTACTTCAAACTAATCAGTGAATTAAGAAGAAAGTTCATCAGCTCAGAGTGAGGAGGGTGAGAAGGTATTGGAGGTTTGAGGGGAGAAGTAATCACTTTGGAAGGTGGAAAAGGGAACTATCAGGTGACTAATAGAGACAAATGTGGGAATTATCATATAGACAAAAGTGGGAACTGATATATTAGAACAGAGAAAAGCAATAAAATCTATAAATACATCTAAAACTTGGTTCTTTGGAAATACTAATAAGCAAACTTCTGATAAAACTAATAACAAAATAGAAAAAGAGAAATGTACATGTATAATATTTGAAATTGAAAAAGGATATAACTACAGGTTTGGAGAATATTTAAAATATTATATATAGAAATTTAGGCTAATACACAGAAATACCTTCACATAATGAATAATTTTCTAGGGAAATACATATTACCACAAGTATATTAAGAAGTAAGGAATTGCAATAAGACAATAATCACAAAAAAATTTAAAAATTATCAAAAAGTCACCAAACAAAACAGCACCAAACTTAGATGATGTTAAAGGTAAGTTCTTTCAAATCTCTAAGATGTAAACAATTGTCATGTATCTAAACTTTTCAGAGTATGGAAAACAAATACACACTATCCAACTCATTTTATGAGACCAGTGTAACCGTGATGCTCAACTCAAAAAATAAGATAAAAAATGCTAAAGACAAGTTCACATGGGAATATAAAGAGCAAAAAGAGGAAGGTTGACATATGACCCTTTTCTTTAATATTTAGGTGAACTTAGGTGTAGCAAAGTTCTCTACCTAAGATTAACATTCTCCCTAACACAGTTTAGAATTATTATTCAGAAGTGGCTATCTGGCTGTGGACTACGTTTTGTAGTTCCCTTTGCATCTACATGGAATCTTATGACTGGTTCTGGCCAGAGGAGTGTGAGTGGAAACAGTGTAAGACATTTCCAGGCCAAGACACTTATGCAGATGTGCTTTCTCTAATCTCTCTTTTTCCATCTGATAGCTGAATCTAGATGACACAGAGGTCCTATGGGAAGGTGGAATAAAAATACGGAAGCAGCCTAGGTTCCTAAATCACCATGTAGAAAACCAGCCTGCCAAACACAAACAGCGACATTGGACTAATATGTGAGTGAAAAATAAGTTGCTATTAGTTTCAGTCAATGAGACTTTGGGGTTTATTATAGCAATTAACATTATCTTAATTTAAACATTAGTCAGTTCACTTTCCTGAGCTTTCATTTTCCCATATTCAATATGGTCATCGAAGGACTTTAGGTGAGAAAAGAATTCCTTTCTACCCACTCACATTGATTCCCACCCATGAAATCAAGAATTTCTAAGGATTGGAATTATTCCATGACACTAATTAGGCTAGTGAGATGGGTCACTCAGAATCTGTTTCATAGAAATAAAATCACCAGAACATACTATGTAAGCAAAGATATCACAGTTTTTTTTTTTAGTAGCAAAAGATAAAAAAAGAGGCTAGGTAAGAAGGAGAGTGAGAGTAAGAGGAAGGGGAGGAGGAGGACAGAAGAAAGAAGGAAAAGGAGAAGGGAATTAAGGAATAAAGGAAGGAAGGAAGGAAGGAAAGAAGGAAGGAAGGAAGAGTGAGAGGGAAGGCGGGAGGAAGGGAGCACTCCCAAACTCATTTAATGAGACCATCATTTTTCTGATTCCAAAGCCCAACAAGCACAATACAAGAAAAGAAAATTACAGGCCAATATCCCTGATGAACATAGACACAAAAATTCTCAACAAAATATTAGCAAACACAACTCAACAGCATTTTAAAAGAATCACATACCATAATTAAGTGGAATTTATCACCTGGATGAAACAATTGTTTGACATGTACAAATCAACCAATGTGATACAAACTGAAGGATGAAAATCATATGATCATCTCAATAGATACAGAAAAAGCATTTGACAAAATTCAATATCCTTTTGTTCTAATAATTCTCAACAAATTAGGTATAGATGGAACACACCTCAATATAATAAAGGCAATATATGACAAGCCCACAGCTAACATCATACAGTGAAAAGCCGAAAAAATTTCCTCTGTAATCAGGAATAAGATAGGGCGCCCTCTCTTGCCACTTCTGTTCAACATGTACTGGAAGTCCTAGCCAGAGCAATTAGAAAAGAAAAAGAATTAAAAGACATCCAAATCAAAAAGGAGGATTTAAAATAATCTGTGCCTGCAAATGACATGATCTTATATACTGAAAATCCTAAAAACTGTTAGAATTGATAAATTAATTCAGCAAGTTGCAGGATACAAAATCAACACACAAAAGTCAGTGGCATTACTATACAGTAGCAATGAGCTATCTGAAAAGAAATTATATAAACAATCCCATTTACAATAGCACCAAAAAGAATAAAATATTTAGGAAAAATTTAAACAAGGAGGTGAAAGATACGCACACTGAAAACTATAAAACATTGATGAAAGTAACTGAAGAACACACAAATAAATGGAAATATATCTAGATTGGAGGTATTAATATTGTTAAAATGTTCATACCACCCAAAGCAATCTATAGAAGCAATGCAATCTCTATCAAAATTCTAATGGCATTTTCTATGGAAATAAAAAAATACTAAAATTTGTATGAAACCATAAAAGACCTTGAATAGCTAAAGCAGTTTTGAGCAAGAAAAGCAAAGTTGGAGGTATCACAATTCGATTTCAAACTATATTACAAAGCTATAGTAATCAAAATAACATACAGTATTGTCATAAAAACAGACACACAGATCAACTGAACGAATAAAGAGCCCCCAAATAAACCCAGACATATAAGATCAACTACTTTTTGACAAAAATGCCAAGAATACACAATGGAGAAAGCATAGTCTCTTCAACAAATGGTGTTGGGAAAACTGGGTATTCACATGCAAAAGAATGAAACTGTACCCTTATCTTAAAACACATACACACAAAAATCAACTGAAAATGCACTAAAGACTTAAGAATAACACCTCAAACTATAAAACTCCTAGAAGAAAATATAAGGGAAAAGCTTCTTTACTTTAGTCTTGGCAATTTTTTTTTTGATTTGATACCAAATACACAAGCAACAAAAGCATAAATAAACAAGTAAGACTACATAAAACTAAAAAGATACTGCATAGCAAATGAATCAACAAAATGAAAAGGCAACCTAAAGAATGGAAGAAAATATTTGCAAACCCTATATCTGATAAGGGGTTAATGTCTAAAATATACAAGGAAGTCTTACAACTCAACAGCAAAACAAACAAAAAAACCCCAAATTACCCCATTAAAAATGGGCAAGGACTTGAATAAACATTTTTTCAAAGAATATATATAAGCGGCTAACAGGTATATAAAAAGGGGCTCAACGTTACTAATTATCACAGAAATGCAAATCAAAGACACAATGAGATGTCACCTTACACCTATTAGGATGTCTACTGTCAAAAAGACAAGAGATAACAAATGTTGTCATGGACGTGGAGAAAAGGGAACTCTTGTACACTGTTGGTGAGAATGTAGATGACACAACCATTATGGAAAAGTTATAAGATGAGTAAGCTCTGAGGATCTACTGTACAGCATGGTGACTGTAGTCAAAAATTCTGTACTATATACTTGAAATTTGCTAAGAGAGTAGATCTTAAGTGTTCTCAGCAGAAAAAAAAAAACAGGTAACTAACTATGTGAGGTAATGGTTGTGTTAACCTTATCTCATGATGGATAAGTATATCAAATCATCATGCGAAGAGGGTGCCAAGATAGTGGAGTAAGACACTCTTAGCTCACCTTCTCTCACGAATACACCAAGAGAGACATCCACGGACCCACCCATTCACTCTGAACACCTGCTGAACTTTGACAGAACATCACCTACTTCAAAAGACAAAATTCCTCACAAATCATCATGCTGTACACTTTAAACATATTACAACTTTATTTGTCAACTATACCTCAATAAAGCTGGAAAAAATTCTATAAGCAGTTGAAGTAGTTGGAAATTTGGTTCAATTTTTTTTTCAATTTTGTGTGTTGGGCTGGTACCTTGGTAGGTCTTTAGATATTTAGAAACGTGGGACACATGAGGGACTTGATGTTGGATTAAATTCAGTTTTGAAGCTGCTGCAAGTGTTACACAATCTTTGATGAAACACAGGCCAGGCTATATTTGCTGAAGGAGGAACTTAGACCAACGAGATATCTAAGTGAGACTACTCTTAATGGGCTCTATCTTGGGATGATATGGTAAAGGTTAGAATTTAGGGGTTACCACTTCCCTCTGGGAACCAGAAGAAGGGAATTCACATTCCCCTATAAAGAACAATATATATGCTATCAGATGAGCTATTATTACTCCTCAGTACTCTCTGCAACTTTCCTTGCAACAGATGTCAGATTTTCTCTGGTGGTTGTGATGCTAGATCCTGAGGACTGATGGACTGGGAAGTAGAGCTTGAGATCACCCCATTTTCCAAACATGTATTCTCTGGGGATCCAGAGAGAAAGGCAAACAGCATCCCTGATGTGCTGCCTGCTCCATGTATGATGATGCTGTGGCTGTGGCTCAGTTACTTTCTTAGCATGACCTCTGTTCTCCATCTTGTGGTCTGGGAGTGGGGGTGGAGATGTCAACATCAAGTGCTCTCTGCTCAAGCCCCCGACACTTCCTCTCCACTGAGTATTAAATGATTCCACACCACACATATGAGAGGGCCTGAAGATATAATAAGTGACAGAAACATCTGAGAAGGGGTTAAGAGGACAGTGTTATTTTCACCTTTGTTACCTGGGACAGATGACACAACTCAAACTATGCTGACTGCTTCATTACCATCAAGAATGGTGGAAAGAAGAGAAAGACAGCTTTACGAATTCATTTCAATCAGCTTTTTCTTTGGTTTTGTTAACTGTCAGTTTTTGTATATCCGTACAATGGAATGATATGCTGCCCATAAAATCACATTTTTTGAAGAATATTCAATGAAAACTGAAGTCTGATAATATAATCTTAGATGGGAAAATAGGATGCAAAACTTTATTCACAGCATTGTGCTATACACAATACAGAAATTGACATATTATAACTGACTATACTTTAATAAAAAAAAACTTTATTCACAGGATGATCCACTGAAGAGGGAAAAGCATTTTAGAAATTATATAAAATGATGGGATCTCTCTGTAATTGGAATATTTTTCCCATTTTCTTCTTGATGTAATTTCCCAATTCTCCATATTAAAACTTCTTTTACTTTTTCAATTAGAAAAATCAAAAATATTATTTTTAAATGTCAGGGTTTTTTTCTTATTGAAACCACACAGCTTACTTTGAGGAACACCTGAAATTAGACAAGTAAAAGGTGAGGAAAGGAGGATGGGTGGGGGGTGGTTTTCTCATTTTGCTTTCCATGGAGCTATTTTGGCAGCTCAATTTGAATTACTCAAGCTGATGGATTTTATTTTAACCTTGTCTAACAGAGAGGCAACAGGGATAAAGTAAATGGAAGGACAAAGTATAGGGTTGGCTAGAAATTCCAGTATAACAAAGAATTAGAATATGTGGGCATTGGAACAGATAGCCAAGTTTATTAATTCTTAGAAAAAGTGGAGCTGAGGATAGTAAGGGGATCCACCTCTTTTTTGAAACGACCAAGAGTGTCTTGGTCACAGAGTTAGTGCTCATAGCTAGCCTATACCGTGTAACAAAACAAGAATAAATAATGACAACAAACAAAGCTATGAAATGAAGAATATTTCATCAGCTCATCACTACACCTCCTTGTGTCACTTTTATAGTTTACTCTTACCCAATTTTTAAACTTTAATTTTAAATTATTTTAGAGTAAAATAATAACATAGTAGGAAAGAATTTCAAAGGTCCTGTGACAAATTCAGGATTACTGAACCCAAATATTCATCTCCATGGAGTTCCTGGTTTTCTAAGATACAAATGAGGTCCTTAAAGTCTGCTGCAGATAAGTCAACTTCGGAGGAATTTTTGTGTTTACTCTTGAGTCTGTACAAACTTAATAAGGAAAGAAAAGAAAAAGTTGACAAATTCCATCCCAAACCACCACTACATTCCAGGGCATTTTTATATAAGACATTGTTCATTGGAACTTACTCATTACATCATCAAATTTTATATTTTTGACGTTTTTATTTATTTATTTATATTTATTTTTAACATTTTTATTGATTTATAATCATTTTACAATGTTGTGTCAAATTCCAGTATAGAGTACAATATTTCAGTTATACATGAACATACATATATTCATTGTCACACTTTTTTCTCTGTGAGCTACCATAAGATCTTGTATATATTTCCCTGTGCTATACAGTATGATCTTGTTGATCTATTCTACATTTTGAAATTCCAGTCTATCCCTTCCCACCCCCCACCCCCTTGGCAACCACAAGTTTGTATTCTATGTCTATGAGTCTGTTTCTGTTTTGTATTTCTGTTTTGTTTGTTATTTTTTTTTAGATTCCACATATGAGCGATCTCATATGGTAGTTTTCTTTCTCTTTCTGGCTTACTTCACTTAAAATGACATTCTCCAGGAACATCCATGTTGCTGCAAATGACGTTATGATATCAGTTTTTATGGCTGAATAGTATTCCATTGTATAAATATACCACCTCTTCTTTATCCAGTCATGTGTTGATGGACATTTAGGCTGTTTCCATGTCTTGGCTATTGTAAATAGTGCTGCTATGAACATTGGGGTGCAGGTGTCATTTTGAAGTAGGGTTCCTTCTGGATATATGCCCAGGAATGGGATTCCTGGGTCATATGGTAAGTCTCTTCCTAGTCTTTTGAGGAATCTCCATACTGTTTTCCACAGTGGCTGCACCAAACTGCATTCCCACCAACAGTGTAGGAGCGTTCCCTTTTCTCCACAGCCTCTCCAGCATTTGTCATTTGTGGATTTTTGAATGATGGCCATTCTGAATGGTGTGAGGTGATACCTCATTGTAGTTTTGATTTTACCATATGATCCAGCAATCACACTTCTGGGTATATACCCGGAGGAAACTAATGTGAAAAGATACATGCACCCTAGTGTTCATAGCAGCACTATTTACAATAGCCAAAACATGGAAGCAACCTAAATGTCCATCTACAGATGACTGGAATAAAGAAGCTGTGGTTTATTTATAGAATGGAACACTATTCAGACATAGAAAAGAATAAAATAACGTCATTTGCAGCAACATGGATGGCCCTGGAGACTGTCATTCTAAGTGAAGTAAGCCAGAAAGAAAAAAAAAATACCATATGATATCACTTATATGTGGAATCTAAAAAAAAAAAGACAAACAAACTTATTTGCAAAACAAAAACAGACTCACAGACATAGAAAACAAACTTATGGTTACCAGTGGGGGAGGGGGGTGGGAAGGGCTAAATTGGGAGTTTGAGATTTGCAGATACTAACTAATATATATAAAATAGATAAACAACAAGTTTATACTGTATAGCACAGGGAACTATATTCAATATCTTGTAGTAACTTATGATGAAAAAGAATATAAAAATGAATACATGTATATTCATGTATGACTGAAGCATTGTGCTGTACACCAGAAATTGACAAAACATTGTAAACTGACTATACTTCAATAAAAAAATATGTATTTTAAAAACCTTTTCTTTCAGTAAATAAAAATATCAGTGCATCAAGAGTTAAGTTTCACGTATCTTAAAAATGATTTCCCAGATGATGGTGAATAAGTAGCTACAGTATTCATTTCTCTTTTTCTAATTTCATAAGACATAATACTTCTCTCTCTCTTTGACCCTCGTGATCCTTGCTGATGGATTTAGTACTGTTTTCATGTTACTATATTTTGATAAAATTTGTTATGTATACTTTTCTTATTTACTTTTAAAGCTGTGATCATTAGCTTTGTAGTTCTTTCTTTTATTTTGGTCACTGTGCTTAGTGGTTGATACTCTTCAGTACAATGGGAAACAAAATAACCATAAAGTCTGCCCTTTGACCAACAGCTAAACAAACCCCCAAATGATCACTCTAAATCCAATTAAAGTTCAAATACCAGGCTTTTGGTGGAACACAGACTTTCTAATAAAATTGTAAGGGAGGATTCCATTCCCTAATGCTATTCAAAGCATTAAATTCTAACTTGACATACTGAAGTGGTACTAACTGAATTCATTAAACATGTGATAGAAGATATGATACTTAAGAACTCCATACAAATATAATTCCACTTTCATTATCACTCACTGCTGTCAATGAAGCACATGTTTAAGGACCAGCTAATCTCTTATTTTTTTTTACAGGATTTTCATTTAAAGGGTATGTTTGTAATATACTCTTTCATTCATTCCTTAAATATTTACCGAGTCCTTGCTATGAGTCAGGCACTACTGTAGCTTCTGAGGATATTGACACAAGATACTCTGCTTTCCATGAGTTTACATTCTAGTGGGGTTGCAGAGGGCAGATAACAGAGAACAAATGAGTAAATAAGATGAGTTTAGTTAGTTAGAAGTACTAGGAAAAAAATAAATTAGAAGTGTGATAGAAGATAACTGGAGGAGGGGAGTTAATTTAGACTGAGTGTTTAGGGATACCCTCATCGAAGGTATATGAACTAAAATATGAATGACAAGATTCAAGGATCAGGAGATATGTAAGGAAAGATTAGATATGGTGAGGGAGGAAGTAACATAAAGATCTAGTGAAATAATGTTCTAGGGAACAGGACAAACAGCCTAAGGTGAGAATAGAATTGACACATTCAAGGATAAAAAAGAAATCCAGTATGTCTAGAATGTAGTTAGTGATTAAGTTAAAGGTAGAAGAAAAAGGGGTCTAGGACTGAGTCATAGGATACCACTGCATTAAGCGAGAGAGCTGAAGAGGAAGAGACAAAAAACGATAACTGAGAACAAATAGTCAGGGAGCCAGGCTGAAATGTGTGATACCATGGAAGCCAAGATTCTTAAAAAGGGGGCAGGGTGGGGGTGATGGTCAGCTGTGTGGAATGCTGCTCAGAGGTCTAGCAACATTAGGACAAAAGAGTGATCATTGCCATTGGAGAATGGAGGCCATGGGTAACTGTGATCAGTACAGTTTCAGGGGAATGGTGGGAGCTGGAGGCAGAATTGGAAGGGTTGAAGAAAGAAGAGCAGGTGATGCAGTGGTGACAAAGAGCATTTTAGACAAGTTATTCTGTGACAATGACAGAGAAATGGGACAGTAGCTGGAAAGTAGGCAAAGTGGGTCAAGAGATGTTTGGCTATTATTTTTTCAAGATGTAAGATATTTGAGCATGTACCACAGTCTGTTTATCCATTAACCTGTTGAAGGGTATGGGGTTGTTTCCAGCTCCTGGACATGAAAAATAAAGCTGTTGTAAACATTTGTGTACGGGTTCTTGTGTGAACATAAGTTTTCATATTTCATGGATAAATGCCCAGGACTATAATTGCTGGGTCAGATGGTGGTTGTATGTTTAGTTTTTAAGGAAACTGACAACCTATTTTCCAGGGTACTAATTCACACTCCCATCAGCAAAGTATGAGTGATCCAGTTTCTCCACATCTTCACCAACATTTAATGTTGTCACTTTTTAAAATTTTAGCCATTCTGACAGGTGTATAATGATATTTCATTGTGGTTTTAATTTGCATTTCCCTAAATGGCTAATGATGTTGAATCTCTTTTAATGTGCTTATATGCCACTTGTGTATCCTCTTTGGTGAAATATTTTCATGTTTTTTGCCCATTTTTAATTACATTGTTTTTCTTCTGTTGAGTTTTGAGAAATCTCTATATTCTAGACACTATTCTCTTGCCAGATATATGGCTTGCAAATATTTTCTTCCACTTGCTAGCTTGTCTTATCATCTTAACAGTATTTCATGGAGCAAAAGTTTTAAATTTTGATGAGGTCCAATTTATTGACCTCTCTTTTTATGGATTATACTCCTGGTTCCAAATCTAAGAACATTTTGCATAGCCCTAGGTCCTGAAGAATTTCTCCTATGTTGTTATCTCAACGTTTTACAGTTGTACATTTTACATTTAAGATCATGATCCATTTTGAGTTAATTTTTCTATAAGGTGTGAGGTTTAGGTAAACATTCATTTTTTCCCATAGATGTCCAGTATACGATATTCAGCTGAGCCTTGAACAGCATGGGGTTTCAGGCCATGGGCCCTCTGTGCATTTGGAAATCCACATATAACTTAGAGTCGGCCCTCCGTGTCTGTGGTCCTTCTGTATCCTTGGATTCAACCAGCTGCGAGTTGCAGATTGTGTAGTACTTATTTACCACACACACACAAAAAAAAATCCAAGTGTAAGTGGACCCGCACAGTTCAAGCTCATGTTGTTCAAGGTTCAATTGTATTTTAATTAAAATACTTAATTTATAATGCAAGTGGAATAAGTATTGCTATTTTTCACATCCTCCTTCACTTTTGATATTTTGACATAAATAGGAGATACTCCTAGAAAAGTCATTTTCTGTAGCAGTATAAAGCAAATATTTTCATGAACAACATTAACAAGTTCTATTTCCAAAATGAGACTCTAAGCAACAGTGAAGGTACGCTTGAACTTAAATGTAAGATCCGTGATAATTTGAGTTTCTCATTAGAAACTAGAGTTTCAAAATTTCATTTTAAGAGAAAAAAAAACCAACTTGCTCTTTTGGCTGCCTTGTTTACACAGGTAAAATAGAAGAAAGCCATCAGTATAGGCATTCAATCTAGTTTTTAGAATTAACAGCACTGTGTTTTTCTTTCAAATCAAGAAAATGACCTTAAGCTTGCACTCAGTTTCACGTGCAGTATGGCCACAGCTTCCTAAACTGTGTCTCTGAGTCCAGTCTGATATAAATTGAATTCATAGTATACCAGCAAAATCTTCTTTGTAATTTATTTGACCATATTTCTCCCTACTCCCCTCCCTTACAGTCAACGTCCTTTCATTTACTAAAAAATAACCCAGATTTTTCACATTGGTACTGCAGGCTCCCCCACCCTGGCCTCTACAGTACTACACCAGTAGACTAGTCTAATTCTATCTCAGAGCCTTCCATGGGCTGCCTGCAACCACTCTTTTATTCACATTATCTCTTACATCTGCATTCTATCTGTTGAATACACTCCTGTTTTTTCTGCAGTAAGCAAAAATGCTCACTCCTCCAATCAACCTACCTTAAATCATTCCAGCCCAAATCTTCCAAGTGTTTCCCTTGTCATCCAGAATAAAATACAAGAGACTTATCATTGCCTAAGAGACCCTCCCTAGTCTGGCCAGTGTTCTCTCTCTGGTCTTACCTCTTATGAAGATTTCTCTGCCTCTTCCTCCATCTTCAAAGCCAGCAGAGCAGCATCACATCATCCAATCTGTCTCTGACCCACACTTCTGTCTCCCTCTTTCACTTACAAGGACAATTTTGATTATATTGGGCTCACTTGGATAACTCAGAATAATCTCCTTATCTCAAGATCCTTAATCACATCTGCAAAGTTCCTTTTGCCAAGTGAGATACCATCTTTACAGGTTCCAAGGACTGGGATGTGGACATTTTGGGGGGTCACTATTCTGCAAACCACAACCCCCAAATCTTTGTGTATTATTGTATAAACTTGAAATAATACATTCAAGTTTCTGATTAAATGTCACCTAATCATTGATGCCTCCTCTGAATGCCCTAAATAAAATACTATACCTTCCTGTCTCTATATATTCCTCCTCCTCACCTTCCACGAAAGCAGAGATTTTGTCTGTTTTGTTCACTGCTGTATCCTCTGCACCATACTCCATCTAGAACAATGCCTACCATATAGAAGGGGCTCAACAAATGTTTATGGAAATCATGAATATTGAATTTCTGAATGTATTACCTTTTTACTCCAATATACATTCCTGGACGTTAAGAACTATGTTTCATAGAGGGAACATATCTCAACATAATAAAAGCTATATATAACAAACCTACAGCCAGCATAGTACTCAACGGTGAAAAACTCAAAAGCTTCCCACTAAAATTTGGGACAAGACAAGGCTGCCCACTACCACCACTCCTATTCTACATAGTCTTGGAAGTCCTAGCCACAGCAATCAGGCAAGAGAGAGAAGTAAAAGGGATCCAAATTGGAAAAGAAGAGGTAAAAGTGTCACTATATGCAGATGACATGATACTATATATAGAAAACCCTAAAAGGTCCACACAAAAACTACTAGAGATAATCGAAGAATTCAGCAAGGTAGCAGGTTCAAATGAATAAATTTTACATATGGAAAAAATCTAATTTCATTATTAGGAGCCTATCCTGCCCAGTAAGAAGTCAGAATCATCCGTCCCACATTCCTATTCTGACCTTGCTCTCTTTCGTCATTTTAGAAGGTTCCATTCAGTTATTTTGTATAATAGAAAAGAGCTTTCTCTCACTCTTTTCATGAGATGGAGCAGACAGGCAATGGTCAGAGTTTTATAAAAGGCACTGGGCTCTAGCTTTACAACACAGGTAGAAAAAAAACTTGGAAACAGTAGTAACTTAGACATCATACCACACAACTGGAAATAAATTTTAAATAAACATTTGCCTAAAATTATATCTTTAAAATAAATAGGGTCATTTTATGTGGTTTTAAAAGTCAAAATAAGCTGAATATACTCCACAACTGAGTGGAATCATATGGTATTTGTTTTTCTTCATATGACTTTATTTCACTTAGCATAATACTCTCAAAGTCCACCCACGTGAGCACACTGTAATGCACACAGAAGTAGAAAATAATGTTGTACAAATGAAACTTACATAATGTTATAAACCAATGCTATATCAATAAAAATTTTAAAAAGCTCAATACACATTTGACTGTTACGGGTATTTTAAATAAAAAATAGAAACATCAGCATCCCTTCCAATCGGGTTGAATGAAGAAATTCAGGAGAAAGGGAAGTCTGACTGCATCACCAGCTTATTGTATATTATTAGATCATATTTTTTCCTTCTTTGAGTTTCATTTTCCTTACTTACAAAAAGGCAATAATAAAGACAACCATATTTACCTGATATCAATTGAAAGAAAAACATGATGAGATGGTGAACAAGTCAGATATGGTTCCTAAAAAGAAGCTATTCTAAACCACAACTCAGTATGGCCATACAACATGATTGGACCAGGGCGGGGTCGAGGAGTGGGATGGAGTCAGACCCAAGGGAAGAAGAAGGAGAGGGCTCTCCCCTGGTGGGACTGGCAGTCTTCCTTTCCCTCAGGAGTCAGAGGCCATAAGTTCTTAACAAAATGACCTCTACGAATATTAAACTTGCATAGAATCCTAAGCAGAGGTCAGAATCATAAGCAGAGGCCAGAATCCAAAAGTATTGGGATTAAAGTTTCAAGATGGGGAACAATGACTACAGTGGTAGGAGAACTCCTGTAGGGAAAGTTGACTCTAAGGAAGGAATAGTGAGAATCAGGTGCAACCTCTAGCCACTGAGCTATCTAACGGGGGATGAGGCAAGAAAAAAGGCCAGGTAGCCTTGTGTATCAGAGACTATACACTAGATAAGGAACACATCTCCAGATGCCCTGGGCAAAGGAGAGGGGCAGCCATGAGGACCACCCATTGCCCAAGGTATATGTGTACTGTTATTCCTGCATCCTCGGGTTCTAGAAGTCCGGTGTGTCACACAACAGCATGTAGAGATATTCTCCTGGCAGGTGAATCATTCTCATATGTTGTCAGGCTAGGCTCCTATTCCTGATTTTACAAAGTGGGGCATGTCTGGGGCTAGGCCTGCATAGAGACTCACAGATCTAGGACACCCTATGATCAAGAACTGATCGCTTCTATTAACATATGCAACAATAAACATGGTAACAGTGTTCAAAAGAATAGCACACAAACGAGATCCAAATAAATGTGTACTTTAGATTAAAGTTTTTTTCTTTTTCCTAAATACCCAAACAATTAAACAGGGACAGTAGGCAGACTCCACAGCTATCAGATGGCTACTCTGGTTTGTCCCTGGGAAACAGCACGTTGCTAACACTCTTGCTTTAACGATGCTAAAATTACCATCACAATCCACTTCAAGAGTAGGGAAGCAAAAAGGAAGATTAATTAGATGCTGTGTCAGCAATGACTGAAAAGAATGCCAACGAATCCTTTGGAGCTGTCACTGCTGAGAGACAGGTGCTCTGATGTTTCAGCCTGTTTCATAAAGGCCTCTAATATACTTACATATACATATATAGAAAATAATTTTGGTATTATGAAGCCAACTTGAGATGCTAAAACAACTGGTATTTTTGGTCACATCAAAGAAGGAATCAATTTGTTGAAAATAGATAAAAATACAATTTGTTCACCAGAGCGTGGCAATAAAAGCCTTAAACCCCTCCACTCACAGGCCTACACCATCGAATGCCTGTTTGACTGAATTTTTCCCTTTTCACTAGTCTTACTATAAATACACTGCAAAAATATGCCATAATCAGCTCATCTCCACGGATTAATCCACTCATTCAATACATTTTTGGGTGTTCGCTAAGTGCTGAATAATCCTCTAAGCCCTGGGATACATATATGACCCAAAGGCCCTGCCCTCAAGGAATTTAGAATCTAGCTCCCAAAGTACACCCAACTGCTGACCTCGCAATACAGATCCCAGGGCTGAGGAGACTGAAACCAGTCCCTGCTCCTTCATCTCTGCAGGTTCTCTATGCAAACATCCATGGTGCCGTTTAGCACACCGAGCTGAGTTGCCTGTTAACTAGGAGTACCCCGTTAGGCTGTGAGCAACTTGGGACAAACCAGGGGAAGCACCTGCATATATCGTCTGTCCCACACCTGCTCACCTAGAATCTAAGCCAGGAGGGCAGGAACCTTGTCTTGTTCATGGCTGTATCACCAGCCCCTAGGACAGTGCCTGGAATATAACAGGCACTCAATAAATAACTGTTGAAGTAATAAATTAACCAAAAGATCAGTTTTTTCTGAGTTCCAGATTCTGATTCTCTTCACTATACCATACTACTTTGTGCCCTAAGGAACTGTGTTTTTGCTCATTTCATAGGGTATATGGCAAAATTCCCCAAAGGGAGGATACTGCGGTATCTTCTGCCAGAACCTTGGCACCGGTGTAGTTTGTAAAACTGGATTTTATGTTGGCACACTGTCTACTCATGACTTTGACTCTGATTCATCCCCATACAGCCAGCACCCAGCAAGACAGAGTGCCAAACCCCAGAGCCCTATTCAGGCTAAAGTCCTTGACCCTTTTTCCTTGATTTCACTCTCTTTCCTGACTTGTCCCTCTTCTGTCTGGGTTTCTTATTTTTTGCGTTGGTTCTCATTTTGGACCCTGCATTCACCCTCTTGGATCTGCAATTGCTTCTCCAGCTTTGAAGCTCATATGGCAGCGCTGAAACTGCCCTGCAGTCTGCCCAGTCTTTTCTGGCTGCCCTTAGTAACTACATTTCTTGATAAGGCCACCAAATGCCATAATCCTCTTCAGAGTTGGCTCCCATGACTGGCATCCACTCATATTGGCTTCATCCAGTCCCCAAGAGGAGGGATCAGGCACAGTAGGCATTCAGTAAATGTTTGCTCATTTGAGCTCATTCATAATAATAGTGGATATAAAATGGGGTCACTGCCTGGCTCACAACAATCCCCTCAGTGACTATGCCTCCTTCCTCTGGAGGAATTCTCCTCTGCCCCCAAACACATAGTCTGAACAGAATCTACTAAAATTGACCCCTGAACAACATGAGTTGGAATTGCGCCGGTCCACTTATAGGCAGATTTTTTCAATAGTAAATACTACAGTACCACAAATCTGCTATTGGTTGAATCCACAGATGCAGAACCTCACATACGGATAAGGAGGGCTGACTATAAGTTGTGGATTTCTGACTGCAGGCAGGGTTGGTGTCCCTAGTCCCCATGTTGTTCAAGGATCAACTGTATTTTCTTACATCACACACTTCCTAGTCATAGTTTATGATCAAGGGAGGGAGAAATAGACCAAATCTTAAAAGGGCATGTGATCTTGAATTAGCCCTAATTTTAGTATCAGGAACAGCCTTGGAGGACTTGGAAAATGGGAGTAGAACCAAGAATCATGAGGTTGGCTGATCAAATCATTCCTTCTTCAGTCAAAAAATTAATCAACAAAGGACTGTCCTCAAATCAATTTGCTATCACCATCCATCGGGGTAAAGTATGTGCACCCTTGAGTGGTATTTTCTCCTTCTCCCTCTATTAAATGGGAGTTTATATCGCTATTTTATTCTGGTTTTGTTTCACTATTATGTATATAGGTTATCTTGTGGGTGGTCAAATTTGTCATTGAGTCATAGGGTATATGACCATAAGGAGCCACATTTGAACTCAGACAAGAAGAATAGATGTCATTTTGAGATCCTAGACTTGGAGATGATGCTGTGGCTATGTATAACCAACTCTGGGTTGTCTCAAATGGGGGAGGCCAAGGAGTGTTTCTGGTTGCCTCTGGGAAAATTGCATTATTCTTGGTGCTAATGATACTGGGAAGAGGGGTATTTTTAAAAGCACGTTATAGAAAGAAGGTACGTATATGCTAGGCAATCTAGGAGTGAGATAAAGTTTTCATAAATTGACATGGCTCTCTGCCTTCCAATGACCCTCTTAATTGTGACATCTCTGCCATCACCTCTTCCTCAGAGACACTACTTCTCCCTGCACCCCGAGTACTGTCCATGTTTCAAATGAGTGCTTCTGTATCCTTGCATGACCTTACTAAGCCAGCCACAAGGATCAGCTGCCAGTTTGAGGAGAGGGCACACATCCCAAAGTAGTCCAATCAGAGGAGAGAGAAAAAGAGAAATGGAGAGAGAGAGAGACAGAGAGAGACAGAGAGAGAGAGAGAGAGAGAGAGAGAGAGAAGGAAAGAGAGAGAGATTGAGAGAAGAAAGTGCCAGCTTCTGACAGTGGCCAAGCTTCTGCTTCTAGTTTCAAAGTGTTTTGATTATTGCCTTCTGGAAGCTTGGTTGTTCATTTCTTCATTCATTTTTTGTGGGGGAGGTAATTAAGTTCATTTTATTTGTTTGTTTTATATATATTTTAATGGAGGGACTAGGGATTGAACCCATGACCTCGTGTATGCTAAGCATGCAACTCTACCACTAAGCTATACCCTCCCCACTCTTTATTCATTTTTATGAACACTTTTCAGCCTTCCAAACCATACTCCCTTCACCTAGCTTAGATTTCTCTTGCCTAACAGTCATAACAGTCCATGCCAAATATACCATGCCAGTTTGTAATCCATTATTCAGTGATGAAATTAAAAATTAAAAATAATTAATGGAACACAATAAGTAGAATATTTTTGAGTGCATCACATGACATGAGGGCAAGTCTTAGTTCGACACTTTGTGTGTGGGTGTGGGTATGTGTACATGCGCACGTGCGTGTGGCCGCGTGCAGGCATGCACGCTGGGTCACTAGAGGGTCATGCTTAGACAGTTTGAAAGCCATGGCACTAAAGCATTTGAATCTGTGACTCAGTGGGGCCACTTTAAGAGTGTAAGAAATCAGTCTAGATGGGTTTGCTTTTAATGAGCACCCCAGGTACGTGGGAGGTGAAAAAACCTCGAGAAAGGCTGAATCATTAAAGAAACTTCTCCGTACATGAAGCAAAATATTCTCCCCAGAGTGACACTCCGTGGAATAATTCATGCTTATGATTTTGGGGAGGACTGTAAACCGAAAGGCCAGAAAGAAATTCCCTTCAGTAGCTATAGCCTCACAAGCTGCAGAAGAGTCCCAGTCACCCAGGAGACTGGCTTAGTGTGCAATCTCCATATTACGTGAAATCTGACAAAGGACCAGAGAAAGTTATAGAATCAAGGCAGCAATGATCACACAATCATAGCCGGATAATAGGTGTGCAGCAAGACTCATTTTGAAAAAGAAAGCAAGATATCAGGATGACTTAGCTATGAACTGACCCCTAAGCTAATTTTTTTCAGTGCTGCTGAAATGACAAGCGCCTCCTCTTTGTGGAATTCCACTCAAACGGAGGGATTTGGTCCTAAACAGAAGCTGCTGTGAAATAACAGACTAATTACTGATGTGGGTACCTTCCATTGAGTGACAGTTACAGCTGCTCTGTGGTGAAGGGACAGAAAATGAATCAGTATCAAGCTGAGGCAAGAGCAGGGACACAGGGAGCGGTGTCTCACCTGAAGGGGAAGTAATTCCTGGCACTGATCAAATTCTCTGGAGGGAAAATACAAACTTCAAAACAAACTGGAGTTGTCAGAGGGTTTTTAGCATGCTTGAGTTTGGGGACAAACTCTTGGTCAGGACTCTAGAGCATCACTGTCCAGGAGAGTTTTCTGTGATAGTAGGTAAGTTCTCTGCTGCTAGCCATATTTGACTATTGAGCCCTTGACATAAGCCCAGTGAAACTGAGGAACTGAATTTTAAATTCTATCTAAATTGTATTAATTTCAACTTAAGTTTAAGTAACCACATGTGGTTAGTGTTCTCCACAGTGCACAGCAGAGGCTAGCCCATGAGAGTGTTTAGGTGTTTAGGAGGCAGCTATGTGGCGGTGGGTCTCAATCCGCCACCTTGAAATGGGGTGAGAAATAGGTAGAATGGATGTGAGGGGGAGGAAAGCAAACCAAATGTGGGAGAAAGCAAAACTTGCCTGTGTTATTCAGGCACCGCTTACTTCCTGCATTCCCTGCTCTCCCATCCTTTGAATTCTCACCCAAACTTGGTGAGGTCCTTTGGAAAATCCTACTCTGCCTGATTTGGGCCAGGGGATTCAGAGGAAGGAGTCTGTCTACGGGCAGACTTGAGCGTTAAAAGGGGAGCAGTGCATCCTTGGGTTCTAGGGCTGATAGTTGCACGAGGAATCAAAAGAAAAGAATTTTATCCAAAGGTAAGCAAAAGCTCCAACAATATTTAAAGTTTTAGTCAAACTATTAATCTTTCCTTATAGCCAGATTAAACGAAAATATTTTGTTGAATTACATATTTACAGAGACACAAATTGAGCTGAAACAATGTGTCTAAATAGACATAGCTTCTCATTGGAGTCTAATTCATATAATATTGGACATGCTAACTGATTCTAAACAAAGTTTCTTACGTTCCCTAGCCCCCAAAATGGTATCACAGTCCTCCAACAAGTCACCTATGTGGAAAACTCAAAAACATTTCTTTTTCTTTTTGAAAGATTTTTTTTTAAAACTATTGTACATGTCTTACTGGCCCATTATAGAAAATTGATAAGATATAGGTAATCAAAAAGAAAGAAGAAAATCACTATTGATCCCACCACCTAAACTGCAGTTAAATTTTGTTAATATATCTCCAGAGAGTCTTTGTACCCTATGATTAATGAGGTCCTTTCTACATGCATGCACTCATATTTTATTAAAATGAGATAAAGCATAATTGTAATCTGCTTTTCTCTTCCCATATAAATAAATGTAGATATAGTTTTGTTTTAAAATACACATATTTGTATACATTTAGTCATTTTTAATAGCTGTATTATATTTCATTGTGTGGACGAACCAGAATTAATTTAACCACTTCCCTGTTTTTATACATTTAGTTTTTGTTTTCCCTCTACCATCATAGATAGCATTCTGTCGATTGTTATTGCATCTATTTATTTGCATATTTATGCAAGTACTTCTTGAAGGTATTTTTTGACTGTATAGTTACATTTGAGAGATTATGAATTAAAATGGTGATCCCAGTCTTGAACATCAATAATGATAATGGCTGAGAGTACTGAGAACTGGCTATGTGCTAAATACTATTCTAATTGCTTTACATTAATTAACTCACTTAATTCTAATAAGTGCTACTATTATACCCATTTTACAGATGATAAAACTGAGGCACAGAAGGGTTTATCAACTTGCCCAAGATTATTCCGCTATAGAGGAGGAATCTGGGTTTAAATTCAAGCAATCTGATGGTAGTCGTTGCTGTGAACTAGAACCTCTACCATGCTCCCTCTCCCTGAGTTTTGCTATGAGTGCTCATGTTAGAAATCCCTTTCCCTCTTATGTCTCATATGCAAGGCTGCCTCTTGGGCTTTTGCCATTCTAGGCACATTAAGAAATATGCCACCATTCAGATATCAAGTTTTCCAATGGACAAAGGGATTACTTCTGTTTTGAGTAACCCCAACCTCAGAGACAGGAAAAGACAAACAACAACAGCAGAGAATGATGGCAGCAGTTCCGCTTCTTGATTTTAGTCAGTAATTACAGTTGCTAGGATTTTTCTTATATCTCTATGGCAGTGTCTGTTTAATTGCACCTTATGTTATAATTTCACAAATCCCATTCGTTTTTCCACTGGCTTGCATGGAAGGAGGGATAATGATCCATATCTTCTTAATTTCTGTTGTTTAGGGTCTAGAACATTGTGCTTTAATTTCCAAAGTGATGCAAACACATGATTTTATGATCTTATTTTGGGCATAAAGTACTTTTATAGATCCTGTAACTTCAACAAATAAAGAAGGAATCTTGTTATCTGTGATATAATAAGAAATACATATTTCGTCTTTGTTCCTGGTTTCTGGCACATTGTTCCTAAAAACTCTTGTACTTTCCTGAGTGATAGCTGTGACTGGAGCATCAGTCTGTTATAATATTAGGTCTTAGTCCCAGTTCTTGACACAAGAGCTTCTAAGACCCTTGGAATGTCAGGAGTGGTAAATGTCTTTCTGTATGCTAATGAGATTGGTGGTGGCTTGGGGGCCCTAGGTAGCCTTGGATGTGGTTGCCAGAAAGACCAAAATATGATTAGAGGGTTGGAATTTGTTGCCCTGCCTTTCAACCTCCAGGGAGGGGAAGGGCTGCAGATTGAGTTAACTCCAATGGCCAATGATTTGATCAATTATGTCCATATAATAGAACTTCCATTAAAAAAAACAAAAACCTTGAATGACAGGATTCAGAGAGCTTCTGGGCTGGTGGACACAATGGGTTACTGGAAGGGTGGTCCCCCCAGGGGGAATATGGATGCTCTGCACCATTTCCTCCCATACGTTGTGTTACACATCTCTTCCATTTGACTGTTCCTGAGTTGAATCCTTTATTTAACAGTAAATAAAATGTTTTCCTGAGTTCTGTGGATCATTCTAGCAAATCATTGAACCTGAGGAGGGAGTCATGGTAGGAGCTGGTCCGGCAGAAGTATGGGAGGCCTGAGAGACTTGTGACTGGTGTCTGAAGTGGGGAGCAGCCTTGTGGGACTGAACTCTTTATCCGTGGAGTCTGATGCTAACTCTGGGTACTTATTGTCAGAGTTGAACTGAATTGTGGGACACACATTTGGTGTCTGGAGAGTCAGAGAATTGGCTGGTGTGGGGACAAAACCTCACACATTTGCTGTCAGAAGTATTTGCAGGTAGAAAAGCAGACCAGAGTGTCTGTTTACTAAATGACCATCGATCCATAACAACATTGGCTCCTGAGCTACGGAAAATCCCAGCAATGGGGACACTTTGAGGTGGCTCTCAAGAAGATGAAATATGTACATTTAAGGGCTCACTTATATAAAAATCCTTTATTTTTTATATAAAGGGGACTGGATTATTTTTCTCAGTTTATATTACTATCTTATGCTCTCCCTGATGGCTACAAATCAGAAATCAGCTAAGTTTTACTTGACTCCACTGAATCAGAGAAGTTAGGTTTTCACCAGTTTTGTAAATGCTCAAAGATCCTTTAGTATTTAAAATATTACAAGGGGAATTCAGAAAACTGAGTGGCCATAGGGATGTTGCATAGGAATGTCCACTTTTCAATCCTATTCTTATGCCCTGCTCATTTTAATTAGCAGTTGAACCAAATATGTTAGACCATCAGTTGTGTCTGCCTTTTCATTTGGAAGCACAGGCATGTCTGCTGAGAAATCTCAGGTGTGACAATGCAATCAGGACTTTAGAAAAGTGTAGCCAAATGCAATTTATATCAGTGCTCAGAGAAAATTGATTGTGATATTATTTATATCATTTTTTCTCTGCATTCATTTCTCAATCCATGCATATAAAAATGTTACTTTCTAATTCATGGACTAGAGACACCATAGATTATATGAAATTGGTTATACATTTAAGATTTTAGAATCTTAGGGGGAAAAAGCATGTTCTACATAGTGATCCATCTTGAATAAAAATATCCATATAAAGAGAATTAATGCCCCTTTGTGCTTTGAGTAGGCAGGAGTGAGCCTGCTCTGTACGATATTACATGAGCATGAAGTGCCTGCTACATACCAGTACGGCGGGCAGTCAGCACTGGTGGCAGTAGCTATTGGAGAGACTAAAATGCAGCTAAAACCCAAATTTGTACTTGCGAACCAGCCTCTCACCTTCCTATCACCACATTTTCAAAAGTGTGGCCCAAGGAGCCACAGAAGGGGATTGTGACCTCTGTCTGGGAAGGGTCCCCAAAGGCAGAAAACAGTCTTACAAGAGATCATGTTAATACAACTGACCAGTTTTGCTCAATTCATATCCTCATAAATGCATTCAAGTTTCTCTGGCAAAAATCTCATTGCTGCAGAGTGAAAAGAACCAGCTATAGTCATTAAATCGAAAAGGTGCCAGAGACTGAACAACAAACTACGATAAAGGAGCCCTCAAGGTATGAAAGGATTTGGTCTGGTCCCTGACCTCCAGGTTCCCTAGGATGGAATGCTTTTTTTTTTTTTAATGATAAACTTTATAGAGATGCAATTCACTCATTTGAAATGTACAATTCAGTGGTTCCTAGTATATTCACAGAGTTGTGCAACCGTCACCACCATTAATTTTACACTTTCATTTCCTTAAAAGAATCCCTGCACTACTAAGTTATCACTCCATAAACCTCCCATCATCCCCTCAAGCCCTGGGCAAGCACTGCTTTCTGTCTCTATAGATTTGCCTATTATGTACATTTCATATAAATGGAATCATACAGTACGTGGTCCTTGGTGACTGGTTTCTTCAACTTAGCATCATGTTTTCAATGTTCATCATGTTGTAGTCTGTCTTAGTACTTCTTTTATTTTTATAACCGAATACTCCACTGTATGGCTACACTACATTTTGTTCATCTACTCATCAGCTGATAGCTATCTGGATTGTTTCCACTTCTGGCTGTTATAAACAATGTCGTTATGAGTATTTGTGTACAAGTTTATGTGTGGAAATTTGTTTTTAATTCTCTTGGGGATATATTTAGGACTGGAATTGCTGGATCATATAAAACTTCTATATTTAACATGTTGAGGAACTGTCAAACTGTTTCCCAAAGCAGCTGTACCATTTTACATTCCCACAGTGGTGTATGGGGTTCCAACTTCTCCACATCCTCACCAACACTTGTTATTGTTCATCATTTTTACTTTACCCAATCTAGTGAGTATGAAGTGGTATCTCATTATGGTTTCGGTTTTCATTTCCCTGATGACCAAGGGAATGCCTCTTAATGAGTGATTAGAAAGAAAGAAGGAGAAAAGACTATTGGGTGGCTGTAGGAAGTGGGGCCATGCAAGGAAAGGTCTATGAGTGGTGCTAGGGCCTGACATTGGGCTTGACCCAGACACAGCAGCACCACTATTGCAAAGAAAGTGGTTGCAAGTTTTGTTTTGTTTTGCTTCACAGCAATACAGTGGAGACAAGAGGTACTAGGTGAATTTCCTAAAATCATATAACCCAAAACTAAGTTGATAAAGAAGAAATTGGTCAAATGACAAATTATTTGAGAAGATGGATTATTTTAAACTGATTAAAAATAAGAATTTCCAGCCAGTGATACAGCAGTACAGAATAATGGCTCTGAAGTCCTCATACTGTTGCTGCATGGGCTGGAGAAAAGCTAATGGAAGGGATAAGATAAGCTCAAGGATCAGTTTGAGGTCTAACAATCTGAATAAATGACAAAGCTTTTTGACCATTATTAAAATTTCTATCCCCTATGAACATTTTCAGATTGGGTAACTTTTTTTTGGCTTGGGGTTGACCGCTTATTTTCATTTTTCTATACTTAGTACACATACCCATTTAGCAAAATTGTCTGCTTTGGGGAAAAGGGATGGGTTTTACAGGTGTGAATTCTGTAAGTCTTTGTTGTGGTTTCTCTCAGCTCTGAACTAGGCGTAAGATGTATATAAGTCTGTCACAAAAAGCATAGCACTTATTTAACTATATACCTTCATGTAACATCTGTTTCCAGATTCCTTTTGACTAAATAGAATATTACTAACAGTAAATTGGTATCCCTGTCAGGGGTCTGTATTTCTTTTAGCATTGCAGTCAATTAATTTAATTTTAATTAAATTTAAACTCATTTTTATAATTTTATTCTTGTCTATGGTGATATTTTCTAACTCGTGAGTTTCTTTGTATTGAAGAAGTTTCCACACTTTTAAATGTCAGTATCTCTCTCTCCATGGAGATGGGTGGAAAAGCCAGGCCTCTTTATATTTCAGTTTGTACATTTCCTTTGGAGACATTGGAGAACTATGAGATACTCTGGCTGTTTCTGGTACCTGATTTGCATATGCATTCTGTGAACATTTTCAGAAGAATCAGAGTTCATGCTTTCAGGAAACTAAAAGTCTAGTCTAGGAGAGAAAGATGGAAACAAGGAGGCACTCTATGTACCTTGAATACAAAAATAACAAAGGATAAAAAAGTAAAAATAATAACTAGTACCATTTATTGATTACTACCTATGTACCAAGTATTGTGTTAAACATTTTACATGCATTTCATTCTTTTTGTTTTTTTTGTTTTCCTAGAGTGTTTTCCTTTTATTTTATTGGAGTACCTGCAATTATTTTTACTATATTGTTCTTTTTAAAATAAACTTTCTATTTTCCATTCAAGTATAAAATATGTTTATCATTTAAGAAAATTAAAAACACAGAAAGGCAGAAATTAGAAAACAATCAACCATTGTATGCATTTCATTCTTAAGACAACCACATAAGGTAGCCACTCTCACTATCTCCATTTATTTATTTATCTTTTGGCATGAATTGTTTTAGTAAGTCAGTACAGTTTTAATAAGTCAGTCTAATTATTACCACTTTCTGTTCTCAATACTTACAAGTCATGAAAACAAGCTGATAAGCATAGGGTTATTTTCTAGAAAGTTTTTAGAGACTTTTATAAAAGAAAATTATATTAAGGTCATCAGCTTTTCTTTATTTCCTGAAGTATCCTAAAAACAAAACAAAACACCAAAAAAACTTGGACAAAATTAGCCTATGTCTATTTTTTACCAGGATTGAGGGAAACATTTTCCATTTTCCATAGCTTTCTATATCAGACACATATTGTGGCCAAGTATAAAAAAACTTTGTTTTAAAATTTAAAAAATGTACTTTTCTAAGTTTAGATACTTAACTGATGATTTAAAGAATATAGATCTTTCCTTACCGTCACTTTACCAGTTAGAGGCTTCAGTTCCATTGCAATGGTGAATTTTGTTTACTCCTTTCCAGTATGAAGACCCCTGACCTAGAAAGTATGAATAGAATCAAAATCAGTAGTTCTGCCTTCTCTGTAACATTGTTAAGGTTCCACTATCTGTTCCATGACTGAATGTCCATTACTCTTCTCTGAATAATCCTTTTAATGTAAATTTTTGTAATTTTAATATCACATATATAATTTATTGAGGTATAATTGGCACACATTAGTTTCAAGCATACAACATAGTGATTTGACACTTGTTTATATTGCAAAATGGTTACATGATAAGTCTAGTGATCATGTCACCATACAAAGTTGTTATAATATTGACAATATTCCCCACGCTGTATATTACATCCCCATGACATTTACTTTATCACTGGAAGTTTGTACTTGGTAGTCCCCTTCACTCCTTTCACCCAACCCTCTCCTCCCTCCCCTCTGATGACCACCAAATTGTTCTCTGTACTTATGAGTCTGGTTTGTGCCTTGTTTGTTTCATTTTTTAGATTCCATAGATGAGTGAAATCATGTGGTATTTTTAGATGAGAAAACTGAGGCTTACAGGAGTTAAGAAACTGGCTAAATTAAAAAAATATTGCTTTTAAATAGCAGATCTGAGATTTGAATCCAAGTTTTATCTGAATTTGAAACCTGACTGAATTGATGTGTCCATGTATAATTAATTCTTCTGCCATGGGACAAGAACTACATAGTACAAGTATGAAGCAGAAGAGACTAACTTTGCTTGGGGGCATGGTGGAAGATGAGAGAACGGAGGAGACCACAGAGCTGGTCTTAAAGGATGAGTGTAGGTCACTGGGCAGAAAGGAAAAGCTGGATCTGTGGTTGCCTCAGGCCACCGTGGATGAAATGAACGGGCAGCACTTGAAGTTGCTATTACAGGCAGCTGGCAACACGCTTATAAGCCGCAGTGTCTGCATGGGTGACAAAGCCCGGGGGTCAGAGCAACCACAGCACATCAGACAGTTGCCGGTGGTCAGTATGTGTGTGAACTTGGGAAACACAGAGAGAAGAGGCTAGAAAAGCAGGCTGGGTTAAGTAAGGTCCTGAAGGGCTGTTATTTTAGTGTGGAGATTAGATGAGAGAAGATCAGAGCCTGACAGACTCCTTGGGTAGCTGTGGCGGGAATCCAGGAAGGCACTGGGGGAGGTGGGGGAGAGGAGGCGGACTGGAGATTTGGTGACTGGTGGAGAGCAGCGGAATGTCAGACTGGGGAGGATTTACAGTTCAGATGATGTCTCTTAGCAAGCATTCCTGTTAGATCCTGGCCCCTCAACTCCCCCTGCTGCATCCTGGGATGCAGCTGTAAGTGCACAAATTCTCCCTGTCTCAGGATGAGTCGTCCAGTGCATTAAGGATTCCAGTCTTGATTCTGCCACTTATTAATTGTGTCATCTAGGGTAATGCGTTAGTTTCCCAGGACTGCTGCAAGGAAGTAGCACAGACTGGGTGGCTTCAGCACAGAAACTTATTCTGTCACATTTCTGGAGGCCAGAAGCTCCAGATCAAGGTATGAGCAGGGCTGGTTCCTTTTGAAGGCTGTGACGAAGGCTCTGTTCCAGGCATCTCCCCTTCACTTGTAGACGGTCATCTTCTCCCTGCGTCTTCACGTTGTCTTCCTTCTACACGTGTCTGTGTCTGATTTCTTTTTAAAAGGACACTACTCATACTGGATTATGGCCCACCCTAGTGACTTCATTTTAACTTGATCACCTCTGCAAAGACCGTGTCTCCAAATACTGTCACATTTTGAGGTACTGAGGGTAGGACTTCAACATATGGATTTAAGGAAGAGAGGACACAATTCATCCCTACCTGTAGTAGGTTCTGGCGAATCTCCCCTTGCCAGTTCCCCTTAACTGGCTGATACACCCAGCCCCGAGCTATGCGAGTGTTGGAACTAATGGCTTATACTTGCAACCTACTCTTAAGAATTCTTCTTGGCCAATAGAGCTGTCTGGCCAAGAGATGCCTGGGAGGTTAACCTCCCACCTCTGGGGATGGTAACTGACTGACTTTTGGGGTGGCAGCTATGAAAGCACTGTGGCCTTCCTGTTATAACTGTTATAACTCTGGTGTGATCTATGCCTCAGGTCCTACGCTGCTCCCCAGCCCCCATCCACACACACCCCCAGGATGAAACCAGAACTAAACTTTTCCTGAGACCACGTGCTTCTTCAGGTTTTTCCTATTTCCTGCTGTTTCATCCCTACCACACAGATTTATTCCTGAAGAGTACAGTCTAGAAAAATCATGTCCACCCAAATCCCTGTCTCCAGTGGTATCTCCAGGAAACTCAACCTGACATCGTCCTGATCTTTCTGTGTTCTACTTTCCTTATTGGTCACATAGTAAATACTCAATAAATGTTGGCTATCACTTCTATTATTGATATGATATCTAATTTGGTATTTAATCTACAGCAAACCATTAGATATTGTTGGTATACTGCAATGCATTATAGTGAGGAGAATATTGATTCTTTATCATACTTTGGTAGCTGAGAGAGTCTGCCTTGGGGAAGTCTGAGTCAACTGTATGGACCTTAGACTTAGAGAGGGTCTTAAAGTTCCTAGCTAAAAGGGTTTTCCCTATAGAAAGATATTTACATGTATATTGAAAACTGGACAGCAGAGTTTCAGAGAGCTAAGGAAAGTCTACAGTAACAAGTCTTAGACAAAATGATAGATTCTTTAATATTGTGCAATGATTTGGAAGTTTTCAAATTAGTAGGAAGAACATTACAGTGAGCTGGAAATGCTACAGTATCAGATGCAGGTGAGAATCTACAAAATATGGTTTATAATGGACCCTTTTTCAAATATTACTAACTGTGACCTTAAGGAAACAACAGTCTTATAAACAAATAAAATTCATCAATACATTGAAGCACAACTGAGCAGGATTTTCCCCAGGAACACCAGGATAATGTAGTGAGACATCTACAATGTGGTGCTGAGGAGCTTGTGCACAAGGCCCCAGTAGAGAAAATAAAAGAGGTCTACAGATTTTCACCATTTAAAAAAACCACTATTGAAGACATACAAATGGCCAAATAGGCACATGAAAAAATGCTCAATATCACTCATTATCAGAGAAATGCAAATCAAAACTACAACGAGGTACCACCACACACTGATCAGAATGGTCATCATTAAAAAGTCTACAAATGACAAATGCTGGAGAGGGTGTGGAGAAAGGGGAACTCTCCTACACTGCTGGTGGGAATGTAGTTTGGTGCAGCCATTATGGAAAATAGTATGGAAATTCCTCAAAAAACTAAAAATAGACTTACCATATGATCCAGCATTCCCATTCCTGGCTTATATCTAGAGGAAACTCTAATTTGAAAAGATACATGCACCCCAATGTTCATAGCAGCACTATATACAATAGCCAAAACATAGAAAACCTAAATGTCCATCAACAGATGACTAGATAAAGAAGCTGTGGTATATTTATAGAATGGAACACTACTCAGCCATAAGAAAGAATGAAATAATGTCATTTGTAGCAACATGGATGGACCTGGAGATCATCATTCTAAGTGAAGTAAGCCAGAAAGAGAAAGAATAATACCGTATGATAGTACTCATATGTGAAATCTAAAACAAAGGAAAAAGAAGACACTTATGAACTTATCTACAAAACAGAAACAGACTCACAGACACAGCAAATAAATGTATAGTTACCGGGAGGAAAGGGATAAATTGGGAGTTTGAGATTTGCAAACATTAACTACTATATATAAAATAGATAAACAACAAGCGTCTTCTGTTTAGCACAGGGAACTATATTCAATATCTTGTAGTAACCTATAATGAAAAAGAATATGAAAATGAATATATGTATGAACATAACTGAAACATTATGCTATAAATCAGAAATTGACATAACACAGTAAACTGACTATACTTCAATTTAAAAAAAAACCGTTACTGACTCCGTCGAGAAAATGTGTTCCTCCAAGCTAGCATGCCTATCTTACTGAATAAAAGAATGCCAAGGAAAATATTGGCATGACACTTTAGTTTGATTGTAGGCAAAACTGAGAAGGAGAAGCAAGATAGTTTTTTTAAGGTGATGGGCTGATTTAAATTCTGAAGTTAGGTATGATGGCAATAACATAAGACCTAAGACTAATAGTTCCAACAAGAAAGGCTATGTCATTGACTTGACAGATGTATGAAGTCATTTGATAACATTCAACACCCACCCAACACCTATTACAACACCTGGCATATAGTATACACTCCATAAATATTTATTGAATTAATACTGAATTGTCTCAAAAGGAAAAGAAAAAAACTTTTAGAAGGAAATTAATTACATAAGGCTATTTCCACAGGTCTGAAGCTAACAGCCAACATCATATTAATTTTCAAAATATTCCAGGTCTCATAGTTTAGAAGGCCAGTAAATAATAACTTTCCTCCCTTCCCCTCATTATTCCTGAAGAGAGAGAAAGAGAGAGAGAGGGAGAGAAAGAGAGAGAGGAAGGAGAGAGGGAGGGAGGGTGAGCAGAAGCAGAAATGGGAATGTCAGCTTAATTACTGATTAAAATTCTATTAGAGGATATGACTTAGGTGTGTAGCTGATCAGGCTTACTCTCACCTCCAGAAGTGATTACAGGATTTGTGGGGGAGGCTGATGGATGTGCAGTAGAGCCTCACCACAATGGCCAAGGGTGAAGACCAAAATTCACCCTCTCTGTAGACAGGTTGAAACATATAGGAGTGAGCCTTGTATGTCCAGTTTGTTCTCTTAAATTAATTAGATAAGTCTATTCTTTTTACCTGAAGACCATCAAGTAAAAGATAAGAAAGAGTGAGTGGGTAGAAAGAGGCTAGGAGTGTCACTCTAATGGAAGCACTGGGAATGGAAAATAAGACATCCCTCTAACATTTGCCATCATCATTATCCACCCATCAGCAAGCACAGTCAGCTAGAACTCATATACATATATACATATATATATATATATATATATATATATATATATATATATATATATGTATATATAGGATCTGATGACTTGTTTCTATCTCCACAGTTATCATTCAGATATAAGCCACTAATCTTCTGCCTGGAATAATAAAATTGTTTCCAAACTGACAGAGCTTCCATACAGTTTTATAGTGTTTTTGTGCACTGAATTACCCCATGGGTTCCATGGTACCCCTTGGTGTTGCACAGTGCACAACCAGGACAACTATATGTGGTAACTTCCACATAACTAGTGCTTATTCTGTGCAACTTTAGGCTAGTATTAGGTGCTGGGGATACAATGATGTGCAAAACAGTACCTGTTATCATGGAGTTCCAGTGGAGGAAGACACATACATGTATATAAATCAACACATTGATTTTAGATGGTGACAATCACTGTGTTAATTTTAGATAGTGGTAAGAACTATGAAAGTAGTAAATACTGTGCACTGGAATCATGCTTAGTCCCCTATGGAATGGTTGAAGACTCTCTGTAAGCTGTCTTTGAGAATGGGACTAAATCTTGGTATTAATTCACGTTGGTCAATAAGCTAAAAACGCTGGGCAAAAACAATCTGGAAGGACAAGAGAGACTGATTTCCCAGAGGCCATTGTTCCATTGAGGGAACTGCCCCTCCCTTAAGTGGCAGAGGTGGATTTTTATAGGTTGGGTCCTGGGAGTTAATAGGATTTTAATTATCTTATTTCCAGAAAGTGCTAAAATACATATGCTTGTATATTAACCTGCAGAATATTTAGACAAGGGTCTCTCAAACTTAAATGCTTACAGGGGCCAGGCAGATCATTTAAACATGTGGAGCAGGCAAGTGTGAGAGCAAGAAAGATAATGCCTGCCCCGATTTAAAGGGCAGTCAGCAGTAGCTCAGCTTCCCCTAATAAATGCCACATGGCAGTATTATTCCAGCATTGCTAAGTATTCTTATTTTTCAAGAAATGCTAGACATCTGGATTTTTATGTAAAATTTTTAGATGTTTAGATGTCATTTCTTAAAAAATAAACTATATAGGTCAAACAAACTTTCAAGCTAAGGGTAATAAGCCATTTTGACCCCTAAATCAGACAAAAGAACCCTCATTTGGAAAACTAAACATTATTTGTTTCCTCAAGATATAGACATATATAATGTCGCATGTCTATTCTGAGATGGTTGTTTTAAGAATGTTCTTTATTTTTATGCATTTTGTTCTCAACAGCATTCCACGTTCTAAGTCTATAAATCTCTCTGAAATGAAGCTTCACCATGTAGATTTCTATTTAATTTCTAGGCACTTAAAAAAAAGCAGATCATTTTGAGAATCTGATTCTGAGAGAAAAAAAAATAAAGAGGAATATGAATAGTTCCCTGCCCTTATACTAAGTCTACTAGGTCTACTAGAGTTTGCTCTTTTACCCTTGAAAATGACTCATTTAGATGCCTTGAGCTACTGGCTACAGAGTAAACAATTCAGGTCCTACTATTGGATTTTTACAATGTACAGTTGATGTTAAAGGGCTTCCATAATTGGAATCATACAGAGAACACATGGCATGGATATACTGGAAATTTAATAGAATTCAGTATTGCTACCAAAACCCTTTTTCCATATACACACAAACACACACACATATATGTTGTTAATCTAAATTTAAAAACAAACACACAAAGCATCACTGATAAATATTTGATCGTGACAGATATTTTTTCCAAGCATCAAATATATGGTTTTTAAACACTGCTATCTGAATTATCATTATAACATGGTTTGATAGATTGAGGATGGAAAAATACAAGATATTATTCCAAACGGGACTTTAAAATCTGTGAAAATTCAAAGTCAAAATCTGTCATTAGTATATTCTGGTTGCCTCCGTATTAAAGGACATATGTTCCATCTGAATTATGCAGTTTCATGGTGTTCCTAGGACTTGAAAAAAATATGAGCTTTGTCTATATCTTTCTTTTTCAGAGAAATACATAGAAGTTCTTCAGTGATTACTGTGATATTTATTGGTGTCATCTATGATACTTTATTTAGATAACTTGATAAGCTTTCTTAACTCTTATCGTGGAGGGAAAAAAGAAATCAATGTTTCTGTTAGCAGGTCAGGTTCTTACTGAATTGTTTTGTCCAACAGCTGTTGCTAAGCTTACAAAGCAGAGTCTATACAATGTGATGCAAAAATATATTTATAAGTATCAAAACAGAACAAAGAATGAGTTTCTGTGAGTGAATATAAGTAATATTTCAAGATCACTTTCAAAATTAAAAAGAATCATCATGTATCGCCATGTCACTTTGCCTACAACATGTAAAGGAAGCTGAGGTTCATTTAAAGAAGTCAGCACAGAAAGAGATGTTCTAAGTGGTTAAAATTATCCCTGTATCTTATGAAATGTATACAGTGCATAATTATAGATATCCTTTACCTAGGATTAACAACATCCAAAGGTACACTGCTACTGACGGAACAACAAAGGTCAGACGGTTATGAAGTTTGTAAATTGTCATAACAACAACAACATAAGAAGTTCTTTATACACATTATTTCAAATGATCAATTACCTTACAAAGTGTGCCATACTATATTATTTTCCAGATGAGGAAAATGAAACTTACAGAGCTATTTTGGGTAGCATGTAGAATTATTTAACTTCCCTTCATAAAGATGAATCATCTAGGCATATGGACTCTCAAAAACTCAAAATATAGACATTGGGGTTCTCACAATCTCCCCTGAATTTATGTGTACAATTTTGTTTATCTATAAATGTGCATTTAAAAGAAGAGAATCCATAACTTTTATGATAGTCTCTAAGAGGTTGGTGGCCTAATAAAGATCCCCCAGGCAAACTTTTTATTTTCAGACATAAATTCCATAAGGGTAAGAGCCATGACTTTTTTTTTACTTTTTCTCTTCTATGTTGGCACAGAAAATATTTGATGATACATTCATAAATTAACAATGATGAATATATGTAACTAGATTGTCAAAACTAGGAAGTACTTTTTTATGATTGGCAATGAGTGAAGAAGAGCATAAGCCAAATATTAAAGATAGAGTGCCACTTTGTGGATACAGTGCTCACCCCATTTAGTTAGTAAGATGGCTGAAATATCCTGACTAAAGAGAATGTAGTTCAATTATTTTGGCAGAAATTGAGCTAATTAGTGGTACCAGGACATCATTTCTTTTTTTTTAATTGAAGTATAGTCAGTTACAATGTGTCAATTTCTGGTGTACAGCACAATGTCCCAGTCATGCATATACATACATATATTTGTTTTCATATTCTTTTTCATTAAATGTTATCACAAGATATTGAATATAGTTCCCTGTGCTATACAGAAGAAATCTGTTTTTATCTATTTTTTAAACATTTTTTGAGTTATAGTTATTTTACAATGTTGTGTCAAATTCCAGTGTAGAGTACAATTTTTCAGTTATACATGAACATACATATATTCATTGTCACATTTTTTTTCGCTGTGAGCTACCACAAGATCTTGTATATAGTCCCCTGTGCTATACAGTATAATCTTGTTTATCTATTCTACATATGCCTGTCAGTATCTACAAATTTTGAACTCCCAGTCTGTCCCTTCCCACCCCCCTCCCCCTTGGCAACCACAAGTTTGTATTCTATGTCTATGAGTTTGTTTCTATTTTGTATGTATGTTCTTTTTTTTTTAGATTCCACATACGAGCGATCTCATATGGTATTTTTCTTTCTCTTTCTGGCTTACTTCACTTAGAATGACATTCTCCAGGAACATCCATGCTGCTGTAAATGGTGTTATGTTGTCTTTTTTTATGGCTGAATAGTATTCCATTGTATAAATATACCACTACTTCTTTATCCAGTCATCTGTTGATGGACATTTAGGCTCTTTCCATGTCTTGGCTATTGTAAATAGGGCTGCTATGAACATTGGGGTGCAGGTGTCTTTTTGAAGTAGGGTTCCTTCTGGATATATGCCCAGGAGCGGGGTTACTGGGTCATATGGTAAGTCTATTCCTAGTCTTTTGAGGAATCTCCCTACTGTTTTCCACAGTTTATCTACTTTTATATATAGTGGTTAACCTTTGCAAAACTCAAACTCCCAAATTTATTCCCTCCTACTCCCTTTCCCCTGGTAACCTTAAAATTGTTTACTATGTCTGCAAGTCTGTTTCTGTTTTGTAGATGAGTTTATTAGTGTCCTCTTTTTTCTTCTTTCTTTTTCTTTTTTTAGATTCCACATATGAGTGATATCATATGGTATCTTTCTTTCTCTTTCTGGCTTACTTCACTTAAAATGATGATCTCCAGGTCTATTCATGTTGCTGCAAATGGCATTTTTATTCTTTTTTTATGGCTGAGTAGTATTCCACTGTATAAATATACCAGGACATCACCTCTTAGGATATTCCAATCAGATGTCAAATTCAACACAATCCAGATGGAAGGTATCATCTGAACTCACTTCTAAACCAACTCCCTTCAAGACTTCCATATTTATGAGAATAGAATCAAAATTCTCCCAGTTTTCCTCTACCCTAAAGGACACTTCAGATAGAAAATAAAGCACAATCAAAAGCATTAAGGGGTGAAACACCACATCTTTATCAATTCATCCATAGACAGATATGTAGGTTATTTCCATGTCTTGGCTACTGTGAATATGCTGCAATGAATATGGGGATACAGATATCTCTTTGAGACCCTGATTTCATTTCCTTTAGATATATACCCAGAAGTTGGACTGCTGTATCATATGGTACATATATTTTAATTTTTTGAGGAACCTCCATACAGTGTTCCATAGTAGCTATACCAACTTATGTTCCTTCCAACACTGAACCACAGTTCCTTTTCCTCCACAGCCTGGCCAACAGTTGTCTTTATTATAACTGCCATTCATTGTAATTTTGATTTGCATTTCTTTGATGATTAGTGGTATTGAGCACCTTCTCATGTACGTGTTAGCCATTTGTACATCTTCTTTGGAAACACATCTATTCATGTCCTCTTCTCATTTTTTAAATTGGATTATTTGGATTTTTTGCTATTCAGTTATATGAGTTCTTTACATATTGGGGATATCAAGCTCTTATCAGATATATGACTTGCAAATATTCTCTCTCATTCTGTAGCTTGCCTTTTCATTTTGTTGATCATTTCTTTTGCTGCATGGAAGTTTTTTACTTTGATATAGTCCCACTCACTTATTTTTGCTTTTGTTGCTTGTGCTTTTGAAAAAAAATTGTTGAGTTTTTATCATGAAAGGATTATTGAAGAAACTATTCTTTTCCCCATTGAGTATCCTTGGTTCCCTTGTCAAATATTAGTTGACCATATATGTGAGAATTTATTTCTGTGCTCTTGACTCTGTTCCATGGGTCTATGTGGGTTTTCGAGCCAGCCACTCTGGTGATTGTTAATGAGGCCAAAGCAAAAAGGATTTTCTTGTCCAATTTTGTCTTGTACAATCTCATGTCTTTGTAATACCATTCTCTTTGTTTCCAGTGAAACTTCAGATCATACTGTTTGGAAGAAGCATGCAAGTTCCCTCTAGACAGTCTTCTATCCATGTGTTTGGGCCCTGCCAATGCATGCTTGCCAACTTTTCTATTTGGCTCATCTTGAGAACATAAGCAGTAGGTAGAAAACATTGTTTGCTCTCCTGCATCTCTAGTTCTAAATCTATGATCATAACAGCTAGGGGGCCAGACACCGTTTCTTCACATGGCTTTATGTTACTTACTTTCTTCATCTGTCATTTATATCTTGCCTATTATTAGAAAAGGTTTGTGTCAACTTGAAATATAGAGCTGCAGGTGAAAGAGGATTAAAATAAAGATAAGTAAAATATGAAATCATTAGGAATGAGAAGGATGTATCATCTATTTGGAATAAAGCAAGTATTTTATTTTGGCATCAAATTAATTTTGGATTTCCTGGTAATCAAGCAGAAAAGGGAAACTGAGAATATTCCTAACCCACAGTACCTGACAATGGCTTCCACCTCTGACAGGTCCTCTAACTTATGGATACTGCCCAAGGTTCAGTCTTCATCCATAGACTCCTCTCTCCCTCTGCTTCATTTCAACACTCTCATGCTTCCAAATGACACCACTGAGGGTAACTTTTCAAACTCCGAGTCCTACTCTGTCTCATGATTTAAATCTACTTCCAATTATTGCATAATACTAATATGACTGCAAGTCAGCTGTTGATCTTCTAAAACAAATTCAGACCTTCTAACTACCCCAGTTATTTGAGATAGCTCAACATTTTCTCAGCTCCAAAAATCAGGAATTTTATCTCATTCTTTTCCTTTGCCATCCTCATCCAACAAGCCAGCAAATCTTATTGATTCTTCTTCTCTTACAATGGCCTCAGATTCCTTTGATACCCTCCATCCTGGTAAATCTTGCCTTTCCTTCTTCCAGTCAGTCCTGCAAATTGGACTCAAATCGTTTTTTATAAATTTTCTATTCCTCCTTTGCTATAAAGCCTTCAGTGGCACACAATAGGAACAAAGCTCTCACTCCTTATCCTGATATGAAAGATTCTTCACAATCTCACCCTTAGATCCCACAGATCTCCTAAAAAAAGCTTCCAGATCTAGTTAACCTTACATTTCCTATTTGGTGGTATGTTGGTTTCCATATATTTCCATACCTAAAGATTCTTTCTTCCCTTCTCCTCTAACCACATAATTATTTTAAGAGCCAGTAATAGTTTTCCCCTTGTGCTAGAAATATGTATCCTGTTGCTGACTGACACTGTAACTTCAATATTTGTCACTTAAATATCTATAAATGCTTGTATCTCTTATCTCTCCAACCAGATCATTAGGTCCCTAAGGGATGTCTTATACATCTATGCATTCTCAACAGCACCTAGTATAGCAGATGTTTTGTAAATATTTGTTGACTTGATTTAGAGCTATTTATACAATTACTCCCTACTCCATGATATCTACATAGAACTGTTCACACATTAAGGAACAAAAGAAAAAAACTTTAAGTTATATTGCCAAATAAATAGTTGTTCTTCTCCCTAACCTTTGCATTAAAGTAGATCATACTGATTTGCTGTTTTAACATCCACAGCAGCATATGCTGTAACCAGCAGTTGGAATGTCTCAAGAGGACAGGAAGTGCCACAAACTGCTATTCCATAAGTATAAAATGCCACCACTGCCATTGTACTAACACCAGGGAAGGTCGAATTGCAGAGTTAAAATGGGCCTCTCTTTCCAAATTGAGCCTCCATGCGACCAATCATGGGCCAGAAGAACAGTAAGGGGCATGAAGACTCATAAAATCTGACTGATGATTTGCTTATGGTGAGACGTCTCCTGGAGGGAATAATAATAGTAATGCCTACCATTTATTGCACTCATACTTTGTACCAGGCACTGTACTAAGTGCCTCACGTGATATGTCATTTAATCCTCACTACCATCTTATAAGATAGAGACTATTATTTTCTTGTTTTACAAATGAGGAAATTGAGACAACGTAACTTGCACAAAGTCAGACAGCTAAGAAATGACTAAGCTGGGATTTGAATTGAGGTAGACTGGCACCCAGGTTAACTGTTTACTAACCTGAACTAGTTCTTCTATTGCTTTCTTGCTTCATATTAATAGCATGACTCAAAAATCTAAGTAGACATTTATTTTAATTATGTACTTGCATATAAAACCATACTGCTTCAGGATAGGGGGTGGACAGTATTTTATTCCAAATTTCTGGCATTTCTAAAGGTTTGGGGAATTTTGATAAATTCAACTTTTGTCTCAAGTTCCAAAAAAGGCTTATCTGTGTAGATGCAAACTCAAATTCAAAAGTCCAGTAGTTGTTAACAATCCTCTAATGAAGTTAGGAAATCTCAGGAACATGGGCCGAAACCATTCTGCATGTCTTAGCACGGATGGCCAATGCTGTTTGTGCTCTTCCTGTGGCTTTTAAATGTGTGCCTCTTTCTGTTCTTTTGGTCATCTCTCCAATGTATGTTCTCAGGCTAGGGACTACTTCTGTGCCAATCATGACATATCAGATTCCATCCATCATAAAGCCAATGGAGATATTTTTAAACACTTGTAAACTAGCTGTTCTATCTCATAGGTAACAAAAGGTCTATACAGCATTGCTCTCTCATGTCCTTTGGATTTAAACAGAGCTTTTTGGAGTGTATGTCATGTCCGAAAATGATAGCATACACTGCAGTAAGTATATATGAGGACATAGATACCATGCTGTGGAAATTGGGTAAGATATAGTTAATAGAATAAATGCATGGTATAAACATAATTATGGGGATTGATACCAGATAATAATGTCATAAGCTGACATGATTCATAAGCTTCTTGAGTATTGGGGCCATGTCTAATTCATCTTTGTATTGTATCCAGGACTTGATAATAAGTGATTATCTGTTGAGTTAATGTGGTTGCCCCTAGGAATTGTTCTGTATCCTTTAAGTGGATGTATGGAGTGTAATCAGGCAAGAGGCACATCTTAGATGAACGCGGACAGAACTGAGTTCCCTGACTACTCATCTAACAGCCTAATGCATCTACAGGCTCCACATGAGATATACATAAGGGACACTTCAAACAAATGTGCTTAACTGCAGTGTAAAGCCCATTCCATTTTGCTTCCAGTGTTTAACTGAACTGTACTTAATGCATATAAACACAGCTCACTATCCCAAGACCAACCTTCTACAACCAGGGAAAAATTTCTGGTGTTGTCTGTGTTGAAGGTGCCATATGCCTATACAGAGTACACTGGAGCATTATATTCTTGACTTTTATTAAAGGCTGATTTAAGGGATGACTGTATAAAAAAAAATCTCTAATATTTTCATTTTTGCAACACTACTACTGACAATACTATCCTTTATGTTGTTTAAAATTTACATATAAAGACACACATGAGAAACTTCTCTTAGTGTTCAGAGTAAAAAGAAATCAAACCTTGGCTACCCTTTGTCTTTAATTATACTATATCCTCTCATGAATTTACATACATTCAATTGAGTTAGACTATGTCTCTCACTATCTACCCAATAGATTTTTCCTCTTTAATGTACTTAATACTCATGTCATATCATTTAAGAATTATTTAAAGTAGCTTACCATAAACAAACAAAAAGAGGCTAAATACAATCATTGAGGCAAAGGTAAGCACAAGAATAACTATAACTAAAATTATTTTTGTTAAAGAATTCGGTTAGAATTCCATTTTTGATTGTGTGTAAATCTTCCTTTGCGGTAGCAGGTATTTCTAGAAGATGACTTTGTATGTGAAGATAAATGGCTAGCACTGTGACGGTAAACAGATAAAAATAAAGCACAGCCTCCATTCAGCATATCCAGGCTTCCACAGTGCAAGTCCAAGTGAGCAAATCTCCTAAAGAGGTAACTTTCCTCTGGGTAGAGTGTGTGAGTAGGGAGAGGCCTTAGCAAGTGTCCATGGCGTTGACAGATCACATTAGGAGGCTCATCCTAACAGTTGCCTTTTCATGTCCTTCTATAAAATTGAAGGGTAAGCATACTTTTTGTCACGGGGAAGAATAATGGCCTTTAACAATAGCTTTTTGATTTGTAGGAAGCCTAATTTTTTTCTGAGGTGCACAATTGTCAAGGACATGGTCACTACTGTATTGTCCTTGAGCTCTCAGTAGAGAAATTGAAGACCCTAGAAAGCTTTCTTTGCATGAAATCAAGTCTCCTGAAAAGATACAGGCAACCAGTAGTGAAATAGAGATGAAGGGCTTCTGGAAATGTTATATTCTCCCTTCATTACCCCTTTACAATGGCATGCAAGAAGACTGCTTTGTAGTGTATGCTGAGAACAGCATGTATGGACCTCTTGTCAGGACTTCAGTCTAGTGTTCTCAGTTTACTGTTGAGATATAGTATAGCTATTGACAAGCAAAAGGAACTGCCAAAGATAGAGCATATATTATTAAAGCAGTTCATTTTCTCATCAACAGTTTATGTCTTGCTTTGGATAATGAGTGAAGTCTTGGAAGGAATTAGCATAGTATCTGGGAATGTGTGTGCCAAGAGAATATACATACATTGAATTTGAAAAGAAATGTACTCATTTATGAGGGGACTGAGCAACGCGAATGGCATGTGCATCGAAACTGAGCTCTGAGGTCATTCACATGCTTTCCCCGTTATGCCCCTACAACTGGCCCATTTATTGCTCTTTGTCTATAAGGCTGACCTAGGGTCATTATGTTTCTAATGTTATAACACTGTCTATATCAGAAGCCACTATTTCATTACTCACCATCACCCTGCGTAAACTGAAGAAGACTCTTATTCCTACTTCGCAGCCTGGGGATACATCAACCAGAGGAAATAACTGATAAAATGAACTCATTCCTTTTACATGGCCAAAATATGTACAGGAGGAGGCGAGACTACAGGGACTAAACCAGATATGCTGTCTCTAGATGATTCCAAGCATCCAGGTATCCTTACGGAATTTGGGCAGCCCGGTATTACATCCCTGGTATGTGTGGTATACCACTACGTTTCTACCTAATCTCATCTTCACATGCAGGGGTTCACTCCGAGGGTGTGTAGGATAGGACAGATGTTCACATTTTACATGGACATGTGGCATTCTATGGTTATGGCCTATTCCGAACCCTCGGAAGTTTTAGATTTCTTTCCAGAATGATTATTTCCATTGTATTTTGAATAATCGTGTTTCCAGCAGAGATTAATCTTCACCTTAGGTGGTTCAAATGAAACCACATGAACAAAGAGACTTCTTAGAGATGTAAGGCAGGATTAGAAGAACCAACGATGGATGGTGAGGCACCCAGAGACAAGCAACCGAAGGGGGCCATTACCATCTTTGGGGCTGAAAGGGCAAAGGAAGGTAAGAGCACTTCCAGGGCTCACTGAGAGCTGATCTGTGGAGGAGAGGGCACCCAGTAGGAGCTGTAACTGTGAAGGGATGCAGCTACTGCCAGGGAAGTGTGCAGAGACAGAGAAGGAGTTGGGAAAAAACACTACCCTTACCTTTCTCTCCTCTTATCCCATTCCTCTGGTGCCTCCAATGGGCGAAAGCCCATCCAGAAGACAGCCAGCAAGGGAGCAAGCTCCCATATCCAGCGCACAGAACAGGCAGGAAAAGGTATATATAAAGTGGATCTGGGGAGGGTGGGCTGGGGGAACAGAGAACAAATCAGGCATACATTTAAGAGGTTCACTGCTTTTGCACAGAAGGATGAGGTGGGAATCAAAGCATCTGAAAGTATTCCATGTCGCCATCATGTTTTGGCTGGACAACGGCAATTCTATCCTAACCAGTCTCCTACACAAACAATTGTCTCCATCTAATCAGAACACCACTGATGCCAAAGAAATCAGTTCGAAACAAATCTGACTGTCACACCCTGCCCTCTGCTGCCCACTCCCCTCAGCACTTAAGGCCCTCAGTGGATTCCATTGCTTTTCAGGACAGAAATCCCCACCAGGCCCTGCAATGTCCTATATGATCCGGTCCCAGTCTAATCCTTTCATCACATCTTGCTCCATTCTCTCCTTTGTTCAGCTCCCTCAAGTGTTACTGGCTTCTTTGCTTTCCACTTGATTCAGAATCTTTGAAATGTTGCTCTTTCTTCCTGGAATGTTATTCCTGCTTTGCCGCCTCTCTTAGTTGATGTTTCTTCATCCCTCACATCTCATCTCAAAAGTCACTTCCTCCTGGAAGCCTTCAGATAACTCCCAGATCCACTCAGCTACCAGTGTTTATATATTTTGCTTATACCATGTACACTTTCTTCATTGAAACTTCTCAGTTTAAAATTCTGCACTTTTGGGGATAATTAGCTTGATTTCCATCTCTTCTACAAGATAATGAGTATCGTGAAGCAAGGAATTTGTCTATTTTTTTCCGCTACTGTACTGCAGGCCCTAACTCTGCACCCACACAGAGTAGGCCTTCAACGAATAGTCATAAACAATGTTGAAAGACACATTATGTCCCTCCACTGTCGTTCAGTATGTTAATATGTGACAAGACACATGCATCAGTATATCTGGGTACTTGATGAGTCATGAATTTATTATTCAGTTCCCTATCCAGAAAAGCATATAACAACATACCCACAGTTTATATTGGCTCTTCCTGTATTTTACAGGTGAAGCAATTTTTTTTAGAATTGTACTTTTAGGTTATGTCCTTGAAATGTCTGAGCTAAAAATCATTGGTAGCATTATTTATGCATCATAGAAATTGTGTTTCTGTCTAAGAAATGAAAAATATGGTTCTTGGGAAACTATGTTTAAAAAACACCTTTTTACTGTATTGCATTTTTCTTCCTATAAAACTCACATTTTCCTGATCATGAAAAAGAATGCAGTTGCCAGGGAAGAGGTATGAGCATGAATGCATAATATTTAAAATTATTCAAAGTAAATGTTCTTTCACAGAGGAAAATTGTTGTATCAGGAGAAATGCTGTCTGCTTCCTAAGAGACCATTCTAAACAAATAATTATAAGCCACATTTTTGATTGAGTCTATGAAGTTCTGGGTGGCAGAATATTTTTGTAATTGGCTTACCTATGTTCCAGGAGACATGAGTTCAGCCCTATTACTGCATCCCTTATTAAAGCTGTTTCTACACAGGCAATAGGGAATATATGTGAAGGAAATATCTTAGAATTTCATTAAATTAATTTGGCCAGTGACATGGTAATTTTCAACATTAAGAAACAAAGAAAAAGACAGAATTCCTTTAGTACACCTTCTGGAGTGGAGAGAAAGGTGGTGCATGAAAATGGGGGAGTGTACGTACAGGAAGTACCTAGCATGGTGAGAATAAACACTGTAAAATCACATGGGAGACACTTTGTTAATATTAGTTTCCTTTTCTCTCCATTCATTGAGGTACTCAAGATGTCAGGGAAACACCGATTGCAAAAGGACAGTCACACAGTTGGAGGGGCATCTCGTAAGGAAAGGTAGTTTATTCCCTTTATTTGTATTCCTTCTCAACTGGGCTTGAAGGAGACAAGACAGAAGGATTAAAGGTTCAGAATTAGAAGGTTCGATGGGGTGTAAGAGAAGCCGTGGGGAAACAAGAGAAAGGTGAGTGCTGGAAAGTGTGTCATCACTTTTTAAGTTACAGGCAGGTAGTGAAAAGTCAGCACTGAGCAGCTTGTAACCTTTTTTTTTTTTTTAAGCAGTAATACCTCATTTTCCATTGGCGTCTTACCCAGGATTCTAGTATATGAAAAAGATAAAAGAGGAAGCTTTTGTGATTCTGCAGAACTGGGCTTGGAAACTCTGTTCTCAGTTCTACAGCAAACAACTCTGCAGCCCAGAGTGAAAACACAGCACAATGGCCAGAGGGACTCTACAGCCCGGTCTCTAAGAAAAACCGAGTTGTTAGATAAATAGTTCCCCACTGAGGTTTAGAAAGAGAAGGTACTTAATTTGTACCTAGGAATGCCTTGCTTTAAAATTGTATCTTTCATTATTTGCTAATTCCATAGATCGAATTTGTAAATTACTTGGCAGTAATTGTTGCTTAGGCAATTTCAGTGTGTTTTGTTAAATATTTTATTTTATAGGAAAAAACACTGGATATTTTGTTAAATTATTTATTTTATTGAGAAGAAGAATAGACCTTGAAACTGCTGACTTGATATAATCATCAAAACTGACTTTTCTAATAGAAAAAGGATAGTACATAGATCTAAACCTTGTCTTTGAATAGATGGTTTTATATTATTTTAGCTAAATATCAAAGTAGCTAAAAATATGAGAAGAAATTAAGAAAATAGTGTACTGTGCTCTTCATCTTATTTAACTTCTATTTGGACTGACTACAATGGTTTTAAATAATTTTAATTTAATTGTCAGCTGACATTACCAAATTGAACCCCCAAAATACAGCATTATCAACAAAACCCGTCCTTTCCAACCTCAAGTGAATTAAGTGCTTGCGATGCTGATGCCAGTTGGAAAGCTGAAGTAAATATAAGCCTATAGTTAAAAAGCAGAGTGGGAATAAAAGCAGTCGGACAGGAAATACTTTGTTTTCCTGTCACCAAATCTACCACTCTCTAACTTGTAACCTGCATATTTTGCCTCCTACTTCCCACTAAAATGGAAGAAGTGACTCTGCAATGAATGAGGACTATAAATTGAATTCTGGCTATTAGAATGTGACCAATAGGATATGGGCCAAGGCAGTCAAGCGTCTGTGTACACCCTCCACATGCCTCTCTACAACCTCTCCGGCTGGAAGCGATGGACTTGTAGGTGGCATCATTACAAGCTGTAAGGAGCACAGATCCTGGGTCACTGCTTAGAAAGTCATCTGAGCCACATGTTACTATGACATGAGTGACAAAACTTTGTTGAGTAAGGCCACTGAGAACTCAGGTTTGTTACCACATAGTCTTTACCATTCTAGCCTGTCCCAACTAATACAGATTGTCATGAGTTGGTTTTGTCAATTTCTCAATGATTTCATTAAGTTTCAAGAAGTGCAACTTGGCTCTGCTGTTCTGTATGTAAACTTGTCCACACTTTCAGCTCTGCACTTCTTATCTCTATATTGATCATCAATAGATTGTATCCTTTAAAAAGGCAATGACATAGAAAATAATTGAATTTGGTTCTAATCCAGCACTTTCTAAAGCATTTTTCAAGAAGCACCACTTCTGGGAAATATTAATATGTGTACCTGAACAGAATTTCCAAACGTATATAATTTTGGAAAATGCTGCATTCTATAGATCCCTCTTGGAGACACTTGACCTATATTATCATATTAAAGGCCCTAGGCCAACCTATAATATAAAAGAAGCCAAAGTTTTAAAAGCCACTTTTTTCCCAAGTGTTTCCCACATTTATTTGACCATGGCTTTTTTTTTTTTTCTGCAAAGATTTCTCAGAAGTAGTTCCATTTGTGGAAAAGTAGTTACGGGGATAGCCTGAGAAAAAAGTTCTATAATTTCATTTACAAAAATGCATTTTCACCAAAAGAATATTGAATTAGTCAGAGTTCTACCAAGGAAACAGAACCAGCAGTTAAGTAGGTGTATTCATTTCCTACGATTGTTGTAAAAAATTATCACAAAATGGATGGCTTAAAAAAGTAGAAGTTCATTCTTTAACACCTAGAGGTTAGACGTCCAAAGTCATGGTGTCAGCAGGGCCACCTTCCCTCTGAAGGCTCTAGAGAAAAATTCTTCTGTGGCTCTTCTAGCTTTTAGTGGTTGCTAATAATTCTTGGTGTTCCCTGGCTTTCTTCCCTGTGTCCCTTCGGTTTCTTCAAAACTCCGTTTCTTCATAGAGGCATTGGCCATCGGATTTAGTGCCCACCCTAATCCAGTATGACCTCATCTTAATTTAATTACATAGCATAGACTCTATTTCCAAATAATTTCACATTCCTAGATTCTAGGATTGGAGGTTAGGACCACAACATATCTTTTTGAGGATGCAATTCAACCCACAACAGTGTGTGTGTGTGTGTGTGACTGTGTACATCACACACACACCTCCAGGAATTGGTTGATGTGCAATTGTGGCATCTGGCTATGCAAGTTGGAAATAAACAGGGCAGGCCAGTGGGCTGGAAACTCACGGGCAGGACCTGAGACATTGTCCACAGGCAGCATTTCTTCTTCCTCAGGGAAACTCCAGTTTTGCTTTTAAGGCCTTTCAACTGATTAGATGAGGCCCCTGCACACTATCAGGGGTAATAATCTCCTTATTTAGAGTAAATTGATTAGGATGGTAACCACATCCATAAAATGCCTGCACTGTAACATCTAGATTAGTGGTGACTGAATAACTGGGTATTACAGCCTAGCCAAGTTGACACAGAAAACTGTCACAAACATTAAATTGTCAGGTCAAGAATTTTCTGATGTTCTAGCACATTCTAAAGCTCTCCACACACAAAGCTTTTTTGTTTTTTTTCTTATCAAAATTTTCTTGGGTTGCTTTCATCAGACATAGGTCTGGTAATGTAGCCGTCATTAGTCCTGTCTCTGAACGAAAAGGAGAATTGATCTGATTCAGTTTTGTTCAGATACTTCAAAAAAATAAAACATGCCACTCATTTGGCTGTTTTGAAATCTTTTAAATGATCTTAGATCACACCTAGGTTAATATTCTTACTTTATCAATGGGTAAACTGGACCCAGAGTAGTTCTCTCTACTCCTATTTGCTCATATTTACCTGGCAGGTTCAGACCCAACCTGAGATGAAAATCCAGTCCATTTTTCTACGCACAGTACCTCTCAGACAACTGTCAAAGGGGCGCATTAGGCTTTACGGAGAAAGCAGATACTGCTCTGGCCTTGTTTTTCCGGTCATCACACCGTGGGGACACATGGGCACTGCGGAATCTTCCCAAGCCCCTCCACTAGGGCACATAGCTCACAGCCCGGAACTGACTGGTTGGTTGGAAAGGGAGGGTGCCTGGGCAAGAGGGAAACTCTCCCAGCAGGATGCTCTTCCCGCGCCGGACTTCTCAGGACCCTCTCTAAGCATGGGTCACAGCCTTCATCCGCATCACATTTGGAACTCAATTTTTAGTCACTCTGAGTATATAAGGTTGACCTGCCTCTGCATTTTGATGACACTGTATGTTTTGATATCCTAGGTGACATGTCTGCATAAATACATTAAGACAGGAACAGCAAAGGTCATAACTTTCCTTATTACTGAAGATAAAATTTAATGAGCTAGATCACAGGCTGCTTTAAGAAGGGCTGTACCAGGTTAATGGGGCTCTGCCACTGAAGCCAATTACACTGGGTACAATTACATCCTATTCTAATAGCTGTAAGTCAGGGTTACACAAAGATTCTGTCTCTGGGTAATTACTAGCTAGGAAGCAGGTGAGGGGAAACTAAGCAAATTGTCACTGATCATACAAGAGACACACAGAGAGCAGAGGGCTTGTAGCTATTCCGGGTGCGTGTGTGTCATCTGTTGCTAAGAAGGAGCTGGCTTCATAGTCAGAAAGCCCTCTTCTTTTAGCACTGACCAAAAGGATATGTGATTTCAAAGACGCTTTTAGAAAAGTAGCTGAAAAGTGAATAGTAAGAGAGGGGGAGGAAGAACTCAGAGAGCCCTTCTCTATTGAGTCTGTCTGCCTGAGGGTTTTGCAAGATTTAGTGGGCTGGCATGATTGATTTTTTTCTAACCAAAATACAAGAGAGCGTTACCAAAACCCAAAATAATATAGTAAAATTTGAACAAACAAGCCTCAAAGATTGACTTAATAAAAGACCTCCTTTAAACCTCTCTTATCCTCACCCTTGTGGCTACTTACAGGTCCTTCACTATACACATGGCTAAAAGGGGTCGCTGAAGAGCCTTCCAACAATTACAGATCCAACAGAAATGTACATGAAAACACTTTGAAATTCCAAAGTAACAGAATTTCCCTATGATCTCAGGGATCAATTTGCACACTATTGATTTTTGAAAAGCCTTTGAGGGAACAACGCATCTTCTCCAACTGAAACACATGTGTTCATGTTATCAGTGAGTAAATATTGAAAAATCCAGGGGAGAAGGGGGTAATGTTTTCTTAATGAAAGCATCAATGACATTTATTAGAAACTGTGGGCAAATCATTGCAGACAAGGGCAGCTGTGTTTCTGAGTGCTGCCTTTTGCGTAGTACGATATTTATAAGGGAATGAGTATTAAATGACACAAGCAATGTCAATTTTTCAGAATGTTCTTTGTTTCCAAGAGGTTAAATATTATTTTCAAAAAGTAATTCCTAATATTAGTTGCTCAGACCACAATTGGAAAGACTTCCAGAATGAGTCAATTAAAGATCCTTTCAGGGTAATGAAGTGATTCGTGTAAAGGAGAAACAGAGTAAGAGGGAGTAGCTGGTAGGGTGTGAAGTCAGATCATGACCTCTGCCTACTGCTTACCCGGAGATTGAATTTTGGTTTTGTTGCTTTTTTTATCATTGGAAGAAGAGAAGGAAGAGGCTTTCCAGTAATTATATATTCATTCTGTCCCTTTTCTCTCTCTAAACAGAACTCATTTTTCTAGATCCTTCAATTTTTCCCACACTCTCCAAAATGCCATTTGTTTTTACTCCTGATTTAAGATTGCTATCATTTTCTTGATGATCTTCTTCAGGGATTGTCCTTAAAGAATTGAATTGTGTAAGTATGTTTAATCATCTAAAGGAGACTTCAGTCACTCCTAGCAAGGCCCCCAAGAGCCCTAAATAAATCAAAGGACAGAATGTTCTCCAGTTTACTTTTCTAATTCTTTCAGTATTCAGTTATACATAATGTCATCTCAAAAAGGAAGACAGCCCCACTGGAAGTGTATTAATGCTTGAGAGTTACTCAAGAAATGGTTCAGCCATTCTCTCAGTTGAAGAGGTCCAATGTCAATTTTGCATATAACTTCAGTGATCCAAATGTATAGATAGATATCCTTCTTTAATATTTACATTGACTGTGCCCACTCAGAGAACATAGTGGTCAGCTGTGTCACTCACATAAGTACAAGAGAGAAAACAGAACATATACCTTGACATAAGAATTAATATAAGAAAAATGAAAAGGTGCATGTCTTGAGGAACAATATATCCAACATCATATGCTGCTTACCCCCACCCAGAACTAACACAATCCAAGAATGATCAACAGCCAAGTTCCAGACATAGTAAAATAAAAAACTCAGATATACCGGAGGTTTGCTCTAATACCAATGGGTCCGCATTAGAGGCAAAACAAAACAGTCAGAAATGAGTTTTCCTGTCACTGGCAGAATTAAACTTTCTCAAAACGTTTAAGAATGACCCAGATCAATTCCTGTTTTATAACCTCGCTATTCAAAGAGTGGTCCATGGACCAGAAGTATCAGTATTACTTGGGAGCTTGTTAGAAATGCAAAATCCCAGGCCCTCCCCCAGACCTACTGAAACAGAATCTGCATTTTATTAAGATCCTCATGTGATTTGTAAGCATGTTAAAGTTTGAGAAACACTGCCTAAAACACTATAGACCATGATGTTTCAGTGTCTACTTTCATTATGATCTTTGCAAGAGAACATTTAAAAAAATTCTAGATTCAGCCATAAATTCAGTTTCATGGATCTCCGAACAGGTCCATACTCAGATTTGTCTCTATATTATGAGAAATGAAAGAAATTTCTGGTAAATGACTATACTAAGGACACTATGGCCCTAGTGAAACAAGCATTAAGCTTAGAGTCAGAAAGTGATGCTCAATTCCTGACTCACCATTAGCTGTGTGAACCTGAACAGATGCTTTATCTCTGCGATTGTTCTTTCTTTCACTTAATGAAACTGGATTAATACTACTTGCGTTATAGTGTTGTTAAGAGATTGTACCAAGAAGATGTTAGCAGAGTGCTTAAATAAATAGAAGACTGATCTGTTTCTGAGGACCATCCCCAAATTCCCCCCGCCCCAGATCCTCAATATTAATTTCTCTTCTCTGGTTAACTCTGTAGTTTGTTGTCTCAAAGGTAGGAGGCAAGTTCACATCAGCTTACATTTTCTCAAAGCAGTAGCCTCTCAGGTCTCATCACAAAGTCCTTACTGCTCTCTCTGACCAGATTTGGCCTAAATAATGGCATGTGAATAAATCATAAATGAGAGGTGGAGTATTTCAAACTAGTTCTCTTCCAAACTGATAACTTAGGTGAAACAATTTTGTCCAAGACTGACTGCAATTAGAGGATTTCCAGAGAACCCCAGAGACATTTTATGACTATCTGTCAAAGTGTGGCTTGGAGAATGCTGAGTCCTACCTACAACATAAAATAGGTGATCCAGGGGGCTTCTCTCATTTAGATAGCTTGACTATTTGTCCTCGTTTGCCCAGCATAATCCCAGTTTACTCTTGTTTATCCAGGTGTAATTATTAATATCTCCAATTTCACTTTAAGAAAGTATTCCAGCTTGGATGATAAATTATACAGTCACCTGTAAGCAGATGGCCTTGGCTATCCAAAGTTAAACAGGTAAGTGCAAAAGCAATGTTGCGCTTGTTCCCTTGCTTTGTCTGAGCAGCGATTTTGCTTCTGACATAGACCCCTATAAATTTCGTCAGTCCTCCCAATCCTATGCTGGGCCTGATATTCCTTGTTGGCATTCAGTAAGCTTTTACATCCCTCTTCTCTCTTTCTTCCCCTCTGTTTCAGAGGATGAAAACTTGGGATACGTGCACCAGATTGCCTTGCCAGATGAGGTCCATATAGTCTCAGGTTCCATATGGTAACATGCATTCATGTGAGGTTTGGAAACAGATGAAGCAAAATCCATTCCGCTTCCTCTGTAAGTGGCAAGCAGACTTGTAGGATCCCCCAGTGCATGTTTTTCTATTGTTGTTGCCATCTCTGCATTCCCCAGCCACTTAATCTGCTTTGAGGCTGAAGAAAATCTAGAAAGTGGGCAGTGACTGCCTTCTCATCCATGACCCTGAGTAGCAGCATCTCCGTGAGCCTCTGCAGATGTGAAAATGAAATCCAGTGGCATTAGCTTGCCTTTCACTCTCTTTATCCCTTCCAGTGCTGTGTTGTTGTTTGTTTGCTTGCTTGTTGATGTTCTAACAATTTTATTGAGCTATGACTGATATAATTCACCCTCTCACTCCTCTTTGTCCCCCACTGTGGGGAAGCTAATGATCTGCTCTCTGTCACTACAGATTTGTGTACATTTTAAAGTTTTACGTAAGTGGAATTTTACAGTATGTACCCTTTTTTATTTGGCTCCTTTCACTCACCGTAATGTTTTTTGAGATTCATCAATGTTATGGCAGGTATCAGATTTCATTACTCTGTATTACTGGGTACCATTCCATTATATGGCTATACCTTTTTCACTCACACACTTATTGATGGATATTTGCATTGTTTCCAGTTTTTTGTTTATTACAAATAAAGCTACTATGAATATTCCTATAAGTCTTTGTATAGGTATGTTTTCATTGTCCTTGAATAAATACCTAAGAGTGCAATAGATGGATCTTATGAAGGTTTATTCAACCTTTAAAGAAACTATCAAACAGCTCATATAGCTTAATATAAAAAAAAAAACTAGCAACTCAATCAAAATGGGCAAAAGACCTAAATAGACATCTCTCCAGAGAAGACATCCAGATGGCAAACAAACACATGAAAAGATGCTCAACATCGTTAATTGTTAGAGAAATGCAAATCAAAACTACAATGAGGTATCACCTCACACCTGTCAGAATGACCTTCATTTACAAGTCCACAAACCATAAATGCTGGAGAGGGTGTGGAGAAAAGGGAACCCTCCTACACTGCTGGTGGGAATGTAAATTGGTACAGTCACTGTGGAGGACTGTGTGGAGGTTCCTTAAAAAAACTAAAAACAGACTTACCATATGATCCAGCAATCCCACTCCTGGCATATATCTGGACAAAACTCCAATTTGAAAAGATACATACACCCCAATGTTCGTAGTGGCACTATTTACGATAGCCAAGACTTGGAAGCTACCTAAATGTCCTTCAACAGATAAATGGATAAAGATGTGGTATACACACACACACACACACGTGTGTGTGTGTGTATATATATATATATATATATATATATATATATATATATATATATACATACTACTCACTACTCAGCTATAGAAAAGAATAAAATAATGCCATTTGCGTCAACATGGATGGACCTGGAGGTCATCATTCTAAGTGAGGTAAGCCAGAAAGAGAAAGAAAAATACCATATGGTATTACTTATATGTGGGATCTAAAAAATGACATAATGAACTTATTTACAAAACAGAAACAGACTCACAGACATAGAAAACAAACTTATGGTTATCAGTGGGTAAAAGGGGTGGGAAGGGATAAATTGGGAGTTCGAAATTTGTACCTCTTGGGGAGTGATGGAAATGTTAGGCATTTTGATTGTGGTGGTGATTTCATAGGTATATTCATCTATCAAAATTCAACCAATTGTACATCTGAAATGTGTGTAGATTACTGTACAGAAATTATACCACAATAAAGTTGTTTTTTCAAAAGAGAGACTACCAAAGGGTTTTCTAGAATGATTGTTCCAGTTTATATTGATTGTACCATTGTATATGGTTTCCAGTTGCTTTGCATCTTTGTCAACACTTGTAATTATTTTTTAATTTTATCCCTTTTCATTAGAGAGAAGTAGAATGATCCACACCTTTACCAAGACTTAAATATGGCCATATTAGCTTAGAGGGTAAGCTATACAAAATACTAGGTAATGGTGAAGGGTGAGAGAAAACAGAATGAACCATGGAATCAGGGTGGCCATGGGGTATGACCTGGACAAAATATCCTCTCCTTGCCATGTGAGCCTCCAGAACTGAACATGGAGTGACAAGGAAAGTTAGCAGGTCAGTTTGGGAATGCTGTTTGGGGGGTGCTGAAGAAAAGCCCCTTTTGTCCAACCAGAGAACTTTTGCCTTCACAGAATCACCCCCACAGAGGTATCAGGAGTGGTACTTTGATATCAAAGCCGTATCATGGCCTCCCCAGCATCCACTACCCCATGTTGATGTCCTAAGTGGTGCATTGTGATGTCTAAGGCCCCCTAAGCCACCATTGGCTGGGGCAGTGCCTAGCTGACCAATCAAATTGAAGGGTGTGGCTCCTCATTGTCTGAGGAGGGTATATATAGGGAGGTCAGAAGCAGAGGCTTTGGGTTAGGCCAGTTCTTGGCACCATCATGACTAAGGTAAGCAGGAAACCACAGGAGCCAAGAACAGCTGCAGTAAAATCCACTCTGAGGATCAAAGGGAAGAAGACCCTCTGTCAACCAAGGTCCAGAGATGGTGTCAAAGTAAGATGACTGTAACCAAGCTCCTCCTCTTCTCCATTAACTTTGCTGCCCAGGATCCCGACCCTGCCCTTGCCTGGCTCAAAACCCCTCATCACCCCACAATCCCTTTTTCATGAAGCCCTCCCCTTCCCATTCAGTCCTTATCCTCTTTCCCCAAACTAATACCCTTCTGGGCTCTCTTGCCTTTCTAGGTACCGAAGACAACCATGAAAGTCAAAAGATCCTGTCAAAGGAATTCAAGAAAAAAGATTCAAACATCTGCCACTCAGTCTAAAAAACTTAAAAAAGCCAGAAAACCAAAAATGGTGGTCTGTTACTATATGCTTAACAAGAAATTGAATCAAAGTAAGAAAATGAATCAAAATAAGAGGCAGAATCAAAATAAGGGACAAGCTCAACCTGTCCCAGAACAAGAGACCCTGGAGAAGCCCACCACTTCATATAACCTGTGAAGCCAGCAACTGAATAGAAGAGGCCAGAGATCTTAGAACTGTGTCTCCAGATGCTTGGTTTCTGAGAAATGGCCAACCACAAAGACTGAATCTCACACCAATATAGTAAACTGAATCTCACACCAATGGCTATGATCAAAATAAAAATCAAGTTGTGAAAATGTGATATTTGTGTGTCTATCTGAATTTTCTGATGATGGGGAGGGAGGGAAGGAAGAGGAGAGGCAGGTGCATGGGAAGGGAGGGATGTGAGGTCCTGGGTGGTTGGGCACCAGACCCTTAGGTCCACAGTGAGCCAGACAGTAGAGGTCAGGACTGGGTCAGGCCTGGGTCAGGACTGTGCACTGAAGATAAATTTCCCTCCTAACACTGTGTCAGGGACAAGGAGTAAAAGGGTGTAGTGTTACTGCATTTGTTTGGGGTGGGGAATGACATTAGGGTCTAGATTGACAGAACCCAGATGGGAAAAGGGTTTGATGTGTGGACAGCAACTATGATAACCCCCTCAAAGCAAGTCAGGAAGAGAAATCACCTCTTGGCCACCTACCTCATAATGGGCTTTGTTGCACCCCTGTTGTATGATGTAAACTAAAGTTACTCACAAGGTACAAAATGCTCACCCTACTAAAAGTTACCATTAGCACTCCCAAGGACAAAAATAATGTTGGGAGGGAACAAACCCAATGCTGATTAGGCCACTTCTTTGCTAAAAAACTCGGGGTGGAGCAGTGGCCTCCCAAGGGCAGGTCAGTGGGAGTGGTCCAGTGGTCCACTCCTGGTGCAGGTGATAAAGAGGACCATTGCCTGCAGAGAATTTTAATACAAGTACAAAATCGAGTAAAAGTTGGTCTTTTAATTATCACCATACCCTAGATTTTCTAAATAACTACAGTGGTATAACACTCTTCTTCAACAAAGTCTTTTGTTAGTCCAAGTTCTAGAAGTTTAATGTGGTTTAAGTTTTAAAAGTATAAGCTTCATTCTACAACTAAACAAAAAACTAAATTCAATTTAAAAATGGACAAAGGAAACAAAGGACTTAAGGATATATTTCCCCAAAGAAGATACACAAGTTATCCATAGGTCCATGAAAAGATGCTAAACATCATTAGTCATTAGAGAAACATAAATCAAAATCACTACATATACTTCACACACATTAGGATGGCTATTGTGAAAAATTGAAAGTAAGTGTTGGTGAGGATGGAGAAATTGGAGCCTTCATACATTGTTGTTAGAAAGGTAAAATTGTATAGCTGCTGTTGCAAACAGTTTTGTGGTTCCTCTAAAAGTTAAACATAGAATTACCATATGATCCAGCAATTCCACTCCTAATTATATATCGGAAAAACTGAAAGCAGGTGCTCAAACAGATACTTGTACACCGGTATTCATATCAGCATTATTCACAATAGGTAAAAGTAAAACAACATGTGTCTATCAACAGATAAATGGATAAACAAACGGTGATATATGTATGCAATGGGATATTATTCAGCCATAAAAAGAATAAAATTCTGACATGCTACAACGTGGATGAGCCTTGAAAACATTATGCCAAGTGAAATAAGCCAGAACCAAAAGGACAAATACTTTATGATTCCCCTGACATGAAGTACCTAGAATGGGCAAATTCATAGAGACAGAAAGTAGAATAGAGGTTACCAGGGGCTGGGAGAGGGAGGAGTGGGGAGTTATTGTTTAATGGGGACAGACCTTCTGTTTGAAATGGTGAAAAGTTCTGGAAATGGATAATGGCAATAGTTGCATTGTGAATAAAATTAATGCCACTGAATTGTACAGTTTAAAATGGTTAAAAGGGAGAATTCTATTTTATGTTACATATTATCATTAAAATGCAAAAAATTTATGCAATATTCAAAATAGCACATTTGTAGTACTTCTCATTTAAAACTCACTGTCTTCTATGAGGGAGTTAATTTGGAGCAGTCTCTGTTATACAGGCTGCCACAGTTACCACTGCTCCTTTCCATAGAAGGTTCTCAATGATTTGAGACCACTTCCTGCACACTTCCCGCCTGCAATCCCTGAGATAAAGTAGGTGACGCACACACCCTACGTTTAAACAGTAGATTCTAAACACACAGGGATATCATAAAGATTGTCAAGGTAAACACATACTGCGTTAACTTGTTAATAAGCTGCTAAGCAAGAGTTTGAAACTCTTGGGTGTTGCTTTTAAGCTTTGTTAGGTGGGACCAGAATAGTACTTGGTCTAGGGCTAATATTTCCCCACTCCCGATGCAAAACCCTCTACATGTGCTTCCTTGTGGGCTGTACAATAATTTGTACACTGTTCCTAGTCCCATTTGAGCCCTGAGGACTGTTCCTCTCAGTTCTCTTGGGTAGTCCTTTCCTTGGCCTGGGGTAGTTTCCTCATGTGCAATTGCTAACCAGTACTCTGCCAAACACTGAAGGGGGACATCTGTAGATCTCTGAATCAATCTGTCTCTGTTTCTCTCTCTGTCTGTCTCTCTCTGTCTCTGTCTCTCTGTCTCTTCGTCTCTGTCTGTCTCTGTCTCCGTCTGTCTCCCTCTCTCCCCATCTCATTACTCTCTGGCACTCTGCCCTCTGAACTCCAGCTGCCTTGGTCTGCCTGGACTGCCAGCTCTCTCTCTTCACTTCAGGGTGACCACCAGGATCTCCCTGGGTTGCGTGTTCCTGTCCCACAGCCTGGAAGCTCAATCTACGCAGTAAGCTGGTTCCTCCTAAGTCTCATCTTATCTTCATCCTGTCTCACTGATATCACTGTCCTTCATTAGCCAATGTCCAATGTTTTGAAAACTGACATTCAATATATTTGATTGGTTTTTTTTTTTAAGTTGTAGGCAGGAGGGTAAAGGTTCTCACTACTTAATCTTTCTCAGAAGTGGAAGTCTTATCTCATTCTGTGATTTTTAAGAGAAGTGATTTACTGTAATAAATCCTTTTCTGTCTGAAAAACTTACAATTTTTCCTGTTTTGCTAATAGAACACTGATTATAAATATGCCTAGAGTTTGAAATAAATGAGATTAAAAACAGAAATGGAAACTAACATTTATTTAGTACTTACTGTTTGCTGGGCAAATTGCATACTTAGGCAAATCACTCAGTGAATATGAGCTGACTCTGAGTATTACTGATTTTATTTAATATTTTACTGCATGTATACATAATTAAATTGCATTCATTAGCAACTATATGGCTTGAGTATATAAGGATGGGATAGAGAGAGTAGTGGTGCTGGTGCTAGAACAGGAGCCAAACGAGTTCTAATGGCAGCAAATTTAAGCAATGGACCTTTGACAGTGAGTGGCTAAACAATTATTATTTCAGTGACTATTTACATAGATTGTGTTTCTACATTTCTTGGCTTGCCTTATTTTTAGAACGCCCTTAAGTGCAGGGTACTCTAGGACTATGGAATCTGATCATAAAAGTGGAATTTTATTCTTAAACCTGAATTATATATTATAATAGGAGATTTGTAAAAATTTCTTGAAAATACAGGAAAGTTTAAAGAAGCAAATTAAAATAACCAATAATCCCACTGCCTACTGATAAGCACTCTCATAGTCAACTTTATATCTGATCAGTGTTTATCTAAATGCATGTGTGAGTCTTTATCAAAATGTATATATTTCAGTTATTCATAAAATTATGTTGATATTGTATTTTTAATGTGCTTTTATGAACCATAAGATTTTTATACTTTATACTTCTTAGACCATTTTATAAAAATTGTTTTGAGAAAATGTAGTCTTGTTATTTATGTACTTGCTTCGATTTTCAAATAGAATTCCTCTTTTACTATTCCACACTATAATCATTTTGGTTCATCCTAAGATGATATCTCTGTATTTGTTTACAATTTGCTTACAAAAACATCACTTTTTTAAAACCATGATGGCACCACCAGTGGTGTGCTGGAATCCTGTCACACTTCTTTGCAAGAGGTGATTATGAGCATTTCTTCCTAATACTGCATTCAGTGATGTCAACATTTGTTGCCTGAATTCAGCTATGGGAGTATTTACAACATAGAAAAAGGAAAATGGTATAACTTAGGATCTATTTTTCTGGAGAACCAGTTTTTAAAATTTACTAACCCACCTCTGGGTATAGCCATGTCATAGAATACCATACTATTAAATGAAGATGTAAATAGATAAGGAAAAAGTCAAATCATAGAAAATAAATGTATTGTATTCCTACTTCTGTTAATATGAAATCTATATGCATATGCAAAGAAAGATGTCTTTAAGGACTAGGGTTACCTCTGAGAAATGTGACTGGGGAGTGATCTGGTTTTGTTTTTTTTTAATTTTGAACACATTTGTATTTTTTTAGACCTTTGTAGTGAATACACTTTTGCGATTAACATATATATTTAAATTAATAAATATTTCTTCAGGAAAATAAATTTATTGTGCTGATATTATCTTGAAAGTATTAAGATAGCAACAACTACAATAAAACCACTTATTTACTGTTTATGATACATCAGATGTGCATTGCGCTGGGTAGTTTTTGTATATGTTTACTCATCTAATCCCCACAAATTCTATATGACTTGGATATTATTGTCCTCATTTTGCAGAAGCATCAGTTGAGGTATACAGAACTTATGTTATTTTGCCCATAATCTAACAGCCAATACTGATGTGAAAGCTTGGCTTTAAAGCCAGCCTTTTCCCTCTCTACTGAATGGCACATTCCACTCAGTTGTTCGTTGTTTTGGAACTACTAATTTATAAGTCCATCTCCGAGTTAATGAGAAGGTCTTACACATGTTAGGAGAGGGACAATTGTTCGTATATGCTGTATGGCTAGCTTGAGGAGGGGTGGGGATGGACACCGTGCTGTCATTGAGTAATCCTCAGCATAAGAGAAATTTGAAAGGCAAAGTGAAAGGGTTGAGACAGAGGCGACCAACTGAACATAGAGATCATGTGCACAATTCCTGATTAGAAAAGAGTAACATTGGAAAAGGACTAGGTGCAGAATTACATGATAAACAAAAACACAAATAACTTGGCAGATGGGTGAAAGCAGGACATCAGGGGACTGCAGAGGTGGTAACAGAGATGGCCAAGGGGAGCCCAACTCGAAATCCGGGGCCAGTAAGTTAAGAGCGCTCACGTGAAAATGTACGTGATGAGATGAACAGTTTCCTTACAGAATGTGTTCCTTACAGGATTAGGCTAGTAGGTGGGGGAAACGAGGCCAAAAGTTTGTTCTTATATACTTAGACCAAATCAGATTTGCGAGTTCGAGAATGAAGTTCCAGCTTTGGGTAAATGGCTTCATCTTGCTGTGTCTCAGCTTTCTCATATGTAAACAGGGCACTGAAATACTTCAATAAACTGATGTGAATATGAAATAACAACGCACTTATTATTAGACTGGCAAAAATTAAAAAGCTGGATAATGCCAAATTCTGGTTGAGATGTTGGGAGTGTCCTGTTGATAGGAATATGGCCTGGTGCAGCAATCTGGAGAAGAATTTGGCACCAATTAGTTAGTTAAATATATGTATCCTTACCATCCAACAATTCTGTTTGTGGGGACTTATCCCAAGGACATTTTCACAGATGTCCATAAATTCTCACATAATGTAAACATTACGTATGAAAAATATTACAATATGGTGAGAACCATAAATATCGCTGAGGTTTGCAGCTGAAATCATTCCCTGGTGACATCAGAAACCTCCTTCTAGTTTCACATTCTAATTGCTTAACATGGCAAGATACTTCCTGCTGTTATTAAGCCCCAAAAAGAAGATATTTCCATGTGTTTGGAACCAGACATTTTGTAAATCGTTTTAGAGTGCAGAATATTTAATTTGGTGTTAACTTTCATTTTGAAATGTTTTTTTTTTAAAGGTTCAAGGACTAGCCAATCAAATACAGAGATACATCAGGCAGTCTCTGACCTTAAGGATCCTGTGTGACTTCAGAAAATATCTTAGAAAAAAAACAAAACACAGTGTTTTCACCCATCGGCAGCAAAAGAGAAGTTCAGTTCAGATTTTAAGTCAATGATACGGTATCTTTTATCTGGATCGCAGCTCTCTAATTAAATCTTTCTGGCACTTTAACTCCACGGAAACCCAGTAGATGATTCAAAGTCAGTCACTGAGTGTGATTTAAAATCAATAAGAGTGAAAGACACCCTGGGAGTGCTGTCCTTTCAAAGGAAGTGGGAGCACTGTCATGCCTTGTTTGCAGAAAATCAATTATCTGAAGCAGCTACCAGGATGATAGGGACAGAGAGAGCTCATGTCTACAGATAGGCCCGTGCAGTTATTGGTGATCTGCATATATGGTCACTGTTTAACACTACTGCACTTTAATGCCTTCTTGTAGGAGCTGCTGAAATGCTTGCTGTTATAGGGGAAGGGAACAGATTTCTATGCCTAGAGAGCTGAAGTTGACCAAAAGCAAATCTTAGGGTGGCTTGTTTCCCCAAAAGTAGCCTTGGTATATATTTAAATATGCAAGGATACATTTGCCACATTCCACGAAGACCTGAGCATACATAGAGTTTAAAAAGGATCGAAGAACACTTAGGGTTAAAAGAGAAAAACATAAATAAGATGTCATGAACAGAGAAAAAATATATATATATTCAAATAGAGCAACAAATAAAAGATCAACATCAGATGGATGTGGTTCCCCTCAAAAAGGATGGCATATTATGCTTCAGACATGTCACATCCTATTGCAAAATCTGGGGGTTTTGCTCATTAGCACTTAAAAAGTACAAACTCTTTAGGCTTACATTAAAGGTCTGCTATGAACAGGCTCCAACTTACCTCTCTAGCTGTGTCCATAACAACTTCTATCAAGCAACCTTTGCTCCAGAAAAATTGACTAATGCAATGATTTCCCTAAGACTCCTCTGTTTTCCTCTTTGCCTGTATCCATACTATCTTCTGGGACCCAAACCTCACATCCTTCAAAGCCCAGCCAGCCTAATGGTCACCTCCCAAAGTTGTTTTTTCAATAATCCCAATAAGTACCAATTTTTCTATGTTCTCTACTCATTTATCTTACTGTTTACTACATGCTGCCTTTATGATAGTTATTTGAATATGTATCTTACCAGAAACACATGCCAGAGGGGTAAATTATTAGAAATCAACAGTGTGATGACATAAAATATTATCAGAAGCAGAGTTATCTAGGACTATAAGGGAGACAACCATTGTATTCTGCAAATTACATCTAAGAATCTGTTTTGAAAACATAATAAAAAACAAAGACAAACTGAAGAGTGGGTAAGAAGACAAAGGAATTTAAACCAGAGGCTTCTTTCATCAGAGGTCAAGAGGAACTCCATGTCCTTATATTAAGACCACCCTTTGCAGGATACCAAAGGTAGAAGCCAAAAGGATGCCCATGGACTCACAAAAAGAGCACAATACTGCTGGCCCACAGGCTTCTCTTGGCAGAGCTCAGGAGGAAGCTTATGCACTGAGAGCGAGAACACCTCAGCCCAGGACTCAATACATCCATCATCAGGGATCAAGTGGGAGCCCCCACACTCTACATGCTCCCGGCAAGGCTTCTCACCCCTGTGCCTTCACCACAGGCTTGTTATCCCTTTCTGCCTTAAGATTACCATGATTAAATTTCATCCTGCCTTCATAAAAAGATGCTCGATATCACTAATTATTAGAGAAATGCACATCAAAACTACAATGAGGTATCCACCTCACACCAGTCAGAATGGCCATCATTCAGAAGACCACAAATGACAAATGCTGGAGAGGGTGTGGGGAAAAGGGAACCTTCCTACACTGCTGGTGGGAATGTAGTTTCATGCAGTCACTATGGAAAACAGCATGGAGATTCCTTAAAAAACTAAAGATAGACTTAACATATGATCCAGCAATCCCACTCCTGGGCATATATCCAGAGGAAACTCTAATTAGAAAAGATATATTCACCCCAATGTTCATAGCAGCACTATTTACAATAGCTAAGACATGGAAACAACCTAAATGTCCATTGACAGATGACTGGATAAAGAAGTTGTGGTATATTTATACAATGGAATAATTCTCAGCCAGAAAAAAGAATGAAATAATGTCATTTGCAGCAACATGGATGGACCGAGAGATTATCATGCTAAGTGAAGTAAGTTAGACAGAGAAAGACAAATATCACATGATATCACTTACATATGGAATCTAAAAAATGATACAAATGAACTTATTTACAAAACAGAAACAGACTCACAGACATAGAAAACATACTTATGGTTACCAGGGGGGAAAAAGGGGGAGGGATAAATTAGGAGTTTGGGTTTACCAGATACACACTACTATATATAAAATAGATAAACAAGGTCCTAAGGTATAGCAGAGGGAACTATAGTCAATATCTTGCAATAGCCTATGATGAAAAATAATATGAAATGCTGTACACTTGAAGCTAACACAACATTGTAAATCAACTACACTTCAGTTAAAAAAAATTAATCCTGCCTTCTCTTAAATTAATTGCTCTGGGAAAACTGGAAATTCAAATGCAAAAGAATGAAATTGGACCCTTCCCTTATACCATATGCAAAAATAAACTCAAAATTGATTAAAAACTTAAATGTAAGATCTGAAACTTAAAAAACTACTAGAAGAAAACATACTGGAAAAGCTTTATAACACTGGTCTTGGAAATGATTTATTGTACCAAAAGCATAGGCAATAAAACAAAAATAGAAAAGTGGGACTATATCAAACTAAAAAGCTGTTGCACAGCAAAAGAAAAAAATCAACAAATGAACAGGCAGAGATAGATCAAGATGGCAGAATAGGAAGGACATGGAATTCACCTTCCTCAAAGAACACATCGAAAGTACATTTACATGTGGAATAGTTATCACTGAAAACTAACTGGAAACTTGCAGAAAGACTCCTGAACCGAGGCTGTAAGAAAGATCCACAAGGAATAGAGTAGGAAGGGACGAGAAATGATCAGGTCCAGATCTGTGCCCCTGGGAGGGGACTCAGAAAGATGAGGGAGGTTACATGGGTAGAGATTTGCCCTGGGGTGTGAGTGGTTCGAGCCACTTATAGGGCACTCCAATCCTGGGGTGTGACACAGGGAAGACAAGCATCCTTGGCTGGTTGAAGGGTCACTGGGGCTAAAAGGATGACTGTGGGAAGCCTGGACACCCCTCTTGAGGAGTGCATGCTTGTTGGCTTGCTCCCGAGGCAGGGAGGAGAGGACAGATTGAGACTGCACTTGTGGCTGCCTGCTGTCCCACAACTGCCCCTGCATACCCGCCAGCCTGAACAGAGCAAACACTCCAGCCCTGCTTACTTTGTGTTGCAGCTCTGCACCAGAACAAAGGCTGCCACTACCAGGGAGAGAGCTTGGCTGTGGGGAACAGAGGCCAATCTGACCCAGGGCGGCGTCTGGGTGGGGCAGCCAGGGCCATTGCTGGCACTTACTCAGGCAGTGCATCAGGGACAGTCCTGATCTCTAATGAAGGCCAGACTGCCACAGCAGACAACCTGACATGACACATGCCGAGAGCCCACACAGACCCCACCTGCCCTGCAGCACTGCTCCTCAACAGGGTGGGGGCAGCAGAGACTTGGGGGAGTGATCAGCTGTGAGAGACAAAGGGGACTCAGATTGGAAGCTGTGTCTAAGCCGTGGGGTTGGCGGCGGGGGGCGGTTAGTTTCTGCTGGTGCTTGCACAGGTGGCAAACTGGAGGCAGCCTGGACCTCAGTCTGCAGCCAGCCCATAGATGGGCCTCTTTTTTTTCAACCTGTACGGGCCCCTCTTGCTCCAACATGCCCCTCCTCTGGGGCAAGGGTCCCAGTGCTAGGAGAGGGGAGAGCACACACTTGAAGGGAACAGAGCCAGCTTGGGCCTGACACTCAGTGCTGCTGCTCCAGGAACTTGGGACCTGACCCTGCCCCTAGTAGGGCTGTGAAGGCCACTGAGCAGAGAGGAAGCCTTTATCTCACAGCTGGCTCCAGCCCTAGCCTCTCCTTCTCCAGCCCTACTGCTTATCAAGGTGATAGCTGCTGGCACCCCTTGAGGAAAAACGACTTGTGTTCACATCAAATCCAACTGTCCCATCAAAGTCACTAGGTACATGCAGAAGGTACAGGGATGCTCCCACACAAGGACACCCCTTCAAGATGCGATGGGTAATTGATTCACCTAAATTCATGGAGGCAGAGGAAGTTAGCAAAATGAGAAGACAGAGGAACTGGTCTCAACTTATAGACTGATAAAACAACTAAAGAAACAGATAAATAATTTATCAGATAAAGAGTTCAAAGCATTAGTAATAAGGATGCTAACTGAATTAGGGGAAAGAATAGATGAACACAGTGAGAATTTGAACAAGGAACTGGAAAGTATCAAAAAGAACCAGACAGAACTGAAGAAAACAATAACTGAAATGAAAAACACAGCAGCTGAGGTGATACACAAGGATGCATAGGTGATCTGGATGTTAGAATAATGGAAATCACTCAATCAGAACAGCAAAAAGAAAAGCAGAAATGAGAACAGTTTAAGAGATCACTGGGATAACGTCAAACATATTAACATTCAACATTACAGCCCCAGAAGGAGAAAAGAGAGAGAAGAGGGCTGAAGAGGTATTTGAAGGAGTTATCGGTGAAAACTTTCCAAACCTGAAGAAGGAAACAGATATCCAGGTATAGGAAGCACAGAGTCCCAAACAAGATGAAGCCAAACATACCCACACCCAGATATACCATTATTAAAATGACAAAAGTTAAAGATTAAGACAGAATTACCAAGATAGTAAGACAAAAACAAAGAGTCATACACCAGGGAACCCCCATAAGGCTATCAGCTGATTTCTCTGCAGAAATTTTGCAGGCCAGAAGGGAGTGGCATGATATATTCAAATTACTGAAAGGGAAAAACGTACAACCTAGAATACTCTATCCAGTAAGATTATCATTTAGAATTGAAGATAAAGAACTCAGACAAGCAACAACTAAAAGAGTTCATCAGTACTAAACCTACCCTAAAAGAAATATTAAAGTGTCCTCTCTAAGTGGAAAAGAAAAGGCTGCAATAAGAAGTAAGAATTTATAAGAAAGGAAAAATCCCACTGGTAGAGACAATAGCCAAGATATGGAAGTAACTCAAATCCCCATCAATAGATGAATGGATAAAGGGAGCAGCAGTTTGGGTTTATATTCAAAATACTGTTTATGTATACAGCTCATACAATTCAATCTCAAAAAAAAAAAAAAACAAATGACTGGATTTAAAAAATGGGCCTAAGTAGACACTTTTTCCAAAGGAGACATACAGATGGCCAAAAGGTTCATGAATAAATGTTCTATTTTACTAGTCATCGGGTAAATGCAAATCAAAACCACAATAAGATATCACCTCCCTCCTGTCAGAATGGCTATCATCAAAAAGACAAAAGATAACAAGTGCTGGCGAGAGGGTGTGGAGAAAGGAAACCTTTGTGCACTGTTGCTGGGAATGCAAATTGGTGCAGCCACTAGGGAAAACAGTATGGACGTTCCTCAAAAAAATTGAAAATAAGCAATCCTATTTCTGAGTATATATTAGAAAAAAATAAAATCAGGATCTTGAAGAGATATATGCAGTCTCATATTCATTGAAGCATTATTTACAACAGAAAAGAGGTGGAAGCAGTCATTGGCAGATGAATAGATAAAGTATGCTTTATGCATGCAATAGAGTATTATTCAGCTTTTAAAAAGAAGGAAATCCACATGCTACAATATGGTTGAACCTTGAGGACATTATGCTAAGTGAAATAAGACAGTCACAGAAGGACCAATACTTCATTATCCCATGTATATAAGGTATCTAAAGTAGTCAAACTCATAGAAGCAGATAGAACGGTGGTTGCCAGGGGTTGCAGGGATTGCAAAATGGGGAGTTGCTGTTCAGTGGGTATCAAGCTTGTCATGCAAGATGAACAATTTCTAGAAGTCTGCTGTATAACAATGTGCATCTATTTAGCAAGACTGTACTGTACACTTAAAATTTAAGTTTAGATTTCATGTTTTTCACAATAAAAAAATAAATAAATTTCCTCTCGCTTTTTATATATGTTGATGCCAGTTACCAAAAGAAGCCAAGAGTCCTGAGACATCCCTCCTTCATTTCATGGACTCTGGAAGCCATTCTGCATCCTCTTTTCTGACCATTTCTCCCACATCCTCTCAACTCCTGAAACTCATTCACTGGGCCCTTTGGAAATTATCACCATCAACATAAACTCCTCCATTTGCAAAATATCTCACCTCTTCATAGCAGAGACCCCATTGTCCCTCCTCTTTGTTGCAGGCATTTATAGACCCTTAGCTCCCAGTCACTGTCTCCAACACAACTCCTGTCTTAATTGTGGGCAATTTCAATATAAACAAAGATGGTCCTACCAGTCCTCTGTCTTCGCAGTTCCTTTTCCTCTACTCCAGTGAAACTGTTTTCCACCCCCTTACTTAGTCACTCCATGGTCATATCCCAGACTTTTTTTATATCCAGTAATCACAACTATTTCATAATCCCATTCCTTGACTACAACCTCCTAACTTGTAGAAATGGGAATTGTGGAAGAGTTGCAGTTACTGGAAATAATAAAGTCTAAAACATTCTTTGACCACTCTAGGGCATCTAATACATTGAACCTACAACATTTTGTTATCTGCCACCCCACTTATATCCTCAGATCCCTCATTATCCAGATTGCATTATATAGTCAATTATCAGAATCATCAATTGCATGCATGTCTCTTTCTAACTGCACTTTTATACTCACTTGGGTAAATCACAACTATGGTAGGTTAGTATTTCAAAAGTCTAGGCAAGATCTCAGTAGTACATGAACTAAAGCATTGTAGATGTATTAGAGGCAGTGTATTTGAGTCATGTGAATGGAATTGACAAGACATATCGACAACGGGAGATTAGAGACAGTAAGGAACTAAGGATGACTTCTATCTATCTTGAGAGATGGAACATCCATAGTGGCAACATTAACTGGTCTCGGTTAACATAAAAAGGGCCATTTGTATGGGAGAAGATAATGTGCTTCTAGGCCCGCTCTGCTTTAATTGCCTCTGTGTCACCCAGATGGAGATATCCAGCTAGTAGTTGAAAAATATGGTCAAAAAGCTCAGGAGAAAATTGAGAATAGCAGTTACTGAAGTATAGTAAGAAGTTAAATCCATATGAATGAAAGAAATCATTCATGGGAAACCATATAAAACCAAACAAAACATAAAAAGAAGAGTCTGTATCAAGATCAAAACAAAACCTGCTTTGGGAATGTATAGTTTATTTTTGTTTTTACTCTTTATTGCTATCCATCACAGTGTGTAATCAACATATCATTATCTAACTCTCTCCCCAAAGAGGGAAATTATAGAAAAATAGAGATAAATTTCTCTTTATAAAAACAAGCTATATAATTCTTCCAAAATACTCACTTTTTGCGTAGTTTCAAAGGGATGGATTATGAGAAAAATTGTTTTCTGATTAGAACATGACCTATCATGATAAGAAAATGCATTGCTTTATTATATTCTCATATATTTTGGTCCTATGGGCTTTTTTCTTATGATTTAAGATCCACTATAAACATTCATCTATTTATGTTAGGATCTCTGTAAACAAAGGCCCTTCTAAAATACTGGGTCTAAGTGCCTGAGGTATTTTGATTCTCATACAAACTCTAGCATCTGAAGATAATATGTCTGCCCTAAATACTGGAAGAAAGGAAGATTTATCAGAAATCAGTGATTGACCATTAAATCCTGAAAGATTGAACAGGCAGGACTGGGGCTCAATAGCTATGCTTGGTCATTTTCCCATTTGCTTTTAGAAACATTCTTCACTCAAATATAGCATCATCATTCCTGTAACAAGAACAATGCCATTTCCTGAAGTTATCCAGAAAGTCAAAGGCAAAATTAGGTTATAAACTTGGCCCAGCTTTTTATCAGACATGTGATGTTCACAAGTCATTGACCTTTCTAGGGCTCAGTTTCCTTATATAAAATGTTTTTTAATACACAATGTAATTATCAAGAGGATTAAATAAGACTTCTGTGCAACATGTAAGGTATTAATTCTCCCCAATGTAGTTTCACAAAAACAAGAATTATTCTCTATTGTGTCTACTGATGTATCCCAAGTACCCAATAGCATACCTGGCACAAAGTAGGTGACTGATAACTATTTCTTGAATGAATGAATGAATTTGACCTCATTTTATCTGACTTTAAAATATTTCAAATTGCATACTAAATAAACAAAAAGCAAAAGAATAATACATACAGGAAAACATTTACATCAATAAAAATTGACAAAAATACTTCATGGAGGCCATGGGATCACAACAAAGTTCGTTTTTTTGAATGGGAAACACCAAACCAGACCAAGTACAAAATCTTGAAACATAAACAAGAGGAAACACCCCCATGTCATAAATTCTAATCATCTCAATTTTAAAATGAGCTTACAGTAAAAATTAAAAATTTTTTAAAATAAACCTTTACCAGGAAGTAGGATTTTGAACAATTAGTTTTAATGCATTCTTATGTGTATTTTCCAAATTTTCTAATTTCTTCAATTATTTTCAGAAGCTGACCTAATGGTTTTGCCATTACCAAGTATGTCTTGTCCTTAATTATGCCACATGTGACCACTGTGCTGTAGATGTTTTTAATGTAAGAGGCTTAAAAGCTGGGGGATTTTTTTCATGAATGAATACTGCCAATAGGTCTACTTTTTATTTATCTGTGTATCAGATTGGAGATACTAACATCATATTACTTTCTCTTTTCATAAATTGATTTGTTTTCCTCTTGCTTTTGGTTAAATGCTAATTGCACATTCTTTTTAAAAGGCTTCTGTGTTTTAGTGGTGTAGATATTTTTCCCTGAGTTCATTTCAGCTTTTCCTCACCCATTGAAGTGTAATACACTTTCTCAATGTTTTAGTGGTTATCCAAGAGTTTGCAATATAAAATTACAACCGATCCAAGTCAACTTCCAAATAACTATATCATTTCATGGATAATGAAGGTAACATAACAGATGTACCCAATTCCTCCTTCCTGCCCCTTATAACATTGCTGTCATTCATTTTACTTATCCATATGATATAATCACCTAATTACACTGAATTATTACTTTTAACTGTTATACAATAGATCAGTTAAGAGTAAGTAAAATAGAAGACTTTATTTTCCCTTCATGTATCCTTTCTCTGATGTTTTCTTTTTTATGTAGATCTAAATTTATGACCTATATCATCTTTCTCCTCCTTGAAGAACTTTTAACATTACTAGCAGGGCAAAGCTGCTGGAGATAAATTCCTTCTTTTTTATGAATCAGTCTATATTTCTTCTTCACTTTTAAAGAATAATTTCACTGGATACAGAACACTAGGTTGGTATCCATTTTTTTCAATACTTTAAATATTCCACTCTACTCTCTTCTTGTTTGTGTGGTCTTTTATAAGTCCCCTGAAAAACTCTTGTTCTTGTTCCTCTATAGGTTAGGCTTTTTTTCCTTTAACTTCTTTCAAATTTTCACTTTGTCTTTGGTTTTCTGGACTTTTAATATCACATATATTATTTATATAGATACAAATTATATATATAAATATAAACTTTTGTACTTATCCTGAAATTATCCACAGTTCTTGGATGTTCTGTTCTGTTCTGTTCCTTTGCTTCTTTTTTCCTCTTTGCATTTCAGTTTAGAAAGGTTCTATTATTGACATATCTTTAAGCTTACTGAATCTTTCCTTGGCTCCGTCCAGCCTGTTTATGAGCCCATCAAAGGTATTATTCATTTCTGTTACAGCATACTTGATTTCTATCATTTCCTCTTAACAGCTTCTTAGCATTTCCATCTTTCTGTTAATGTTACTCATTTGTTCTCACACATTGTCCACTTTTTCCTTTAGACTCCTTAACATATTAATTAAAGTTATTTCAAATTACCCTGTCTGATAATTCCAAAATCTGTATCATATCTGAGTCTTATTCTGATGTTTGATTAGTCTCTTTGGACTGTGTTTCTGTCTTGCCTTTCAGGATGCTTTGCAATTTTTTGTTGAAATCCAGATGATGTATCAGGTAATACGGAATATAATAGTCAGGGTTCTCCACTGAAATGGTGTATATATATATGCAGACCTAAATGTAAAATGCAAACTATGAAACTCCTAGAAGATAACATAGGAGAAAACCTAGATGACCTTGGGTATGGTGGTGACTTTTTAGATACAACACAAAAGGCACGAGACATGAAAGATATAATCGATAAGCTGGGCTTCATTAAAGTGAAAAATGTCTGCTCTATGAAATACAATGTCAAGACCATGAAAAGATAAGCCACAGACTGGGAGAAAATATTTGCAAAAGACACATTTGATAAAGGACTATTATCTAAAATAAACAAAGAACTCTTAAAAGTCAACAATAAGGAAAAAACAACCTGATTAAAAAAATAGACCAAAGATCTTAAGAGATTCTTTGCTGAAAAAGATATACAGATGGGAAAAATGTGTATGAAAAGATGCTCCACACCATACGTCATCAGGGAAATGCAAATTAAGACAACAATGAAATACCAGCACGCATCTATTAGAATGGCCAAAATCCATGACACTGACAACACCAGATGCTGGCAAGGATGTGGAACAACAAGAACCTTCATTCATTGCTAGTGAGAATGCAACATGTTACAACCACCTTAGAAGACAGTTTTGTGGTTGTTACAAAACTAAGTATACTTTTACCATACAATCCAGTAATCATGCTCCCTGGTATTTACCCAAAGGAGTTTAAAACTTACATCCATACAAAAACCTGCATGCAAATATTTACAGCAGACTTATTCATAATTGTCAAAACTTAGAAGCAACCAAGATGTCCTTCAGTAGGTGAATAGATAAAGTGTGGTACATTCAGATAAAGAAATATTATTCAGTACTAAAAATAAATGAGCTATCAAACCATGAAAAGAAATGGAGGAAACTTAAATGCATATTAGTTAGTGAAAGAAGTCAATCTGAAAGAGCTACATACTGTATGATTCAAACTATATAACATTATGAAAAAGGCAAAACTATGGAGACAGTAAAAAGATCAGTGGTTGCAGGGGGCAGGGAGTGGATGAATAGGCAGAGCACAAAGGACTTTTAGATCAGTGAAAATAGTCTGTATGATACTATAATGATGTGCACATGTCATTATACATCAGCCCAAATCCATGGAATCTAAAACACCAAGAGTGAACACTGATGCAAACTATGGACTTTGAGTGCTAATGATGTATTAATGTAAGTTCATCAGTTGTAACAAATGTCCCATGCTGGTGGGGGATGTTGATAATGGGGGAGGCTATGTCTGTGTGGGTGCAGGAGGTATTTGGGAAATATCTGTACCTTTCACTCAACTTTGCTGTGAACGTAAAAGTACTCTAAAATGAATGTCTTTAAATAAAACAAATAAAAAACAATATACATTCATAGTTCACTTACTTTGTCAAAGGTTTCTAGGGCACCCGATGTTGGATAGGCATACCCTCAATCCAGCTGATAGCTCTCAGATTCTCCTACTCTCCTGCTTAAAATTCCCCCATGGTGGCAGGATCTAGGGGGTGGTGCAAGTATAAAGAGGACACCCAAGGGAGCTCCTTTGTGGTGATGAAACAGCTCTGCACCTTGACTGTGGAGGTAGTTACACAAACTTAAACATGTGACCACATCTCTAGACACTATGGCCAAGCCAAGTGGACACAGAAAGCTAACCATCACAGGGACTGAGGTAAATTGGCCTTTATCATGAGTTTTGCTGGATAAAAAACAAATAAGCACTAAAGTAAGGAGGGACTTTATTTGAAAAGATGATTGCAGTAGGTAGAGTGCACAAAATCCAAAAAATGTCTCCAAGGTCAGCCAGAAAGGGATTTTATTTTGTGGTAACAAGGCTAGAAAGAATTGGCTATTGGGGAGTGAGATGAACCAGTGGCATGATCAGACAGTTCATGTGATGCTCATATTCATAAGATGCTGTGACTAGAAACTGAAGCTGGAAATGTATTTCCTTATGGTCAGCTCATTTTCAGAAGGGATCATTGTTCCAACATTTGTTTCCAATGTTTGTTTAAGCACTCCAAAGTCTGTTTAAACTTAGGGGTGAGTCAAAGTTCAGGACTAAAATTTGGTCAAGTCAGTAGGCATTATGTTCTCATTGACCAGCGGGGACAAACAGTTCAGCTAATTAATCATTTATAAGACAAAGAATGGGAATTTGTAGGGTCAGTGCCTGGTCTTGTTCTGGGTAAATAAAGGGGTGACCTGCAAGTCTGAGCAGGGTGGTGGGATTTCTTTAATAGTAACTGTTTTCCAGGATCATAGAACTCTGGTTAAGGTCAACACTGCCAGGTTTTATGCTAACCTGACTATGAGCTGATCTTGTTTAATGTTTGCTATAGCTGTAGGTGCCAGAGGTTTCAACTTCCTCTAGTTCTAGTCCTTGATTTTTTTCTGTCCTGTTGGCTTTGGGTTTCCCTAAAAATGCTTTCTTAAATAACAGAAGCACCTTGCTGCTCTTTGAGCTGTCATCCACTCTTAGTATATGGGAGCACTGTTAATTGTATGGTAAGGTACAGGGAGAAGCAATGCTCTTTTGTCTTATTACATCTGTCTTTTAGGTGTCCCTGGGCTGTGCCTTCACAAGTGTTTCTCAGCCTCCCCTCCCTATTGGGTGATACAGGAAAGCTACAAAGGACTGGAGTTGAATAATTACCCTTTGCTTGCTTCTGAGAAGATTCTGGTAAAACCTTTTCCCTCAGAGAGTAGGCCTTTGTTATAGATAATGCTCTAGCTCAAAGTGGAGACGTTTCTCCTCTTCCTGCCAGAGCCATAAAGGAATGTTTTTTTGACTCTTCACCAAGAGAACCTGTTGGACTCCTGGACCCCATGAAGGCATGGAGGCCTTCCTAAACAATACAGCCCCCAGGAATTTCTCATACTCACTGTAGGCCACACTCAGCCTCTAGCAATTCATCAAAGTTTCTGTTAAGTGTACTTTCCAGTTTGTGGCTCCAGTGTCTTCCATTCCAAGTAAGCTGATCTCAGCTGGGATTCTCTGTATTTGCTTGTTTTCCAGATTTGGAAGTGGGTTTTGCCCTGTGACTTTAATACTCTGGTGGGTCCAGGAAAAGTCATTTGTTTTTAGTTTGTTGAGCTTTTTTCTTGCTTTAAGGATGAGAGTTTTGATTTTCAAGTTCTTTACATCTTACAGCTGAAACCAGAAGTCTTCAATGTCATTTTTTATGATTAAGAATCACTTTATATAGTTTAAATTACAGAAAATCAAATGCACTAATTAAATTTTTCTCTATTTTTATCTTCATTTGTATTTATCCTTGTGCATGATTTGTTATTTCCACTGATATGGAGATCCTGAAATTCTTTTTTCATGCAATTAAAAGTTGAAGGAAATTCTAATTGTCTCCATTTGGAGATGAAATGAACACTTATCTCTCACATAATTTTGTTGACAGATTATTATACTTCTTGTGTACACCTGTTTTTATTTCTTAAAGCCTACTTATGCATAGAAAGTTATTTATTTTTAAAAATTAAAATTCAATAGCTCATCATTTTATACTGATGTTTGAGATATGCTGTGAAATTGTAGACGATGTTCTTAAAATAACACCAACAACTGTATACAGAATTGGACTTGGGCAAACTAAATACTATCTAGCAACAGTATTCTGTCTCTGCTTAAGAGCCCAAGAATGTCTCAAAAGAAGTCCACAGCCAGAATTCTTTAATTGGCTAAATAAAATAAAACTCACAGAATTAGAAAAGTAAGGATCTAAAGAGATCATATGATCTATTTTGGCTAAGGAGAAACATGAACACTGAGAAATAAGGTATTACACGTTTTGTTATGTGTAGAGCGGTAGTGAAGAAATAACACCTTGAAATTTTGCCTGGCTTTTGAGACTTATCACAGACTTTGGATGACAGCTGGAACAAATGTCATAGTTTAAAAAATACATCAGGAACAATAGACTTGCATAAACGGCAAAGCATTTTAAAAAGTAACATTATGAAAAGTATTATGAACAATGATAAGTGACAAATGAAAAACTGGAAAAATCACGAAAATTATAAGACTACCACATCCAGGTAATTTTAGTTATGAGTGAAAGAAAGTACAACTTAAACAAGGTGCCTTATAATATTTTTAGAAAATTCTATTTTCTCAGTTTGAATAGATTTCTAGTACAGTTGTATCAGAGCTCTGGGTCTAATTGTCTGTGTTCCTCTTGATTCCGTACACTTTCTAGTATTGGCTTCATTCTCAGTTTGGCATCCTTCAAAATCACAACATGTTTGTGACTGGCAACTGGGGCTATATTATCCCTTTTTCGTTCCAAGAGGACAAAATGTTCTACTTCCCATAACCATCAAAAACATCTTAAGCTTATTTCAGATTAGGTCACTCTTAAACCCAATCACTATGTTCAGGGAGTATTTCCATCATCTGATTCACTTACGCTTGGGCTAGTGCCTATCATTGTGGACAGCAGGGTGTAACTAACCAAATTCCCTTCGCTTAGACTTCCTACACTGGAGGGCTACTTGTCACCTCTGAACCAATCACTGATTCGCCTAAGCCCACATTAGGTGCTGGTGCCTAAACTAATAATCAGCAAGGAAAGAAGATGGAATCATTCTCTATAGGTTAGACCAATCCCAGTCTACTACTGGAGCTGGGAGTAGGGTTAATCCATCTGAAACCACATGAATGCTATACAGTTAGGAAAGGGTAAAATTAATGCGGCAGAAGCAACTCCAATATTTGCTGCCTAGAAAAAAAATGTCAATAGTTTTTTTTTTATAAATAAAAGGCCATCATAAAAAAGTGAAAGACAAACACAAAATGAGAAACAGCAAAGGATGTGATAAAGAAATTCAGAAAAGAAAAATTACAAGTGATAATATCAATAAAATATAAAAAGACTTTCTATTTTACTAGTAATCGAATATATACATATTTTAAACTGACATTAATTTTTCACATATCATATTTGCAAAAATGAATAATACTGTTCCTATATTGGGTTGGCAGATGTGTGAGGACAATGGCATTCTCACCTATTTTTGGTGAGACTAAGAACTGGCAATAAAAACTTTTCTGAAAGGTAGCCTGGCAATTCATATAAAAACCTTGAAAAGAACATACATTTGAGGGGATTAAGATGGTGCACTAGGAAGATGTTGAGCTCACATCAAAAATACCTCTACATGTAGAGGAGTTCTCACTAAAAACAAACTGGAGACTGGCAGAGAGACTCTCATGCAACCAAGGCTGTACAGGGAGGTCCACACAGAAGTGGGTAGGAAGGGAGGAGAAGTGATCAGGTCGGGACCTGCACCCCTAAGAGGGCACACACAGGAGGGGGATTATATGGGATTGGAGATGCCCCTGGGGAGTGAGGGGTTCAAACTACATCTTGGGAACCCCAGCCCTATGGTTGGACACTGGGAAGATTAGTTCCCTTAGCTGGTTTGAAAACCAGTGGGACTAACAAGATGGCTGTAAGAAACCCAGACTCCATTTGTGAAGAGCACCACACACTTGCCACTCACGAAACACAGCAGAGGAAGCAGATGGAATCTGCCCAGGTCTCTGGCTGGTTTCTTACAAATGTCCCGGGATGTGCCCCAACCCAGGCTGAATGCCTGCTCTGGCCCTCTTATTCCATGATGCATCCCCTACCAAGGGATGAAGGCTGCCACTGCTGAGGAGAGTGACAGGAGTAGGGGACAGAGCTGGCTGAGGCCCAGCCTAAAACTGAAGAGGGCGAGGGCAGCCATCACCAGTGCTCGTGGAGGCGGCACACTGGAGGTAGTCTGGCCTCTAACTGCTGTGCTCAGGCTGCCCCGGTGTGCACCTTCGCCGGTACTAAGTACCTGCTCCAGCCCCTTTGCTCCAGTGTTGCTCCCCTCTGGGGCAAAGTTTCCAAAGCTGGGAGGGGAGAGAGCACACACCTGAGGGAATGAAAACAACTCTGACCCTAAACTCAGGGCTTTTGCTCCAGCAACTGGGGACCCAACTCCACCCTCAATAGGGCAGTGTTGGCTGCTGAGCACAGAAGAAGACCAGGCTCACACCTGGTTCTGGCTCTGGCTCCACACCTCCAGCCCCATCTGCCACCAAAGTGATAGCTGACAGCAAACATGGGGAAAGACGTGACTCATGTTCATTTCAGATCCAGCTCTCCCAGCAAATCCACTAGGCACACGCAGACTGAAAAGCGATGCTCCCACATAAAGACACCCCTTCATGACCAGGATAGATAACTGTTTCACCTAACTTCATAGAGATAAGGAAATTTAAGCAAAATGAGAGGACAGAGGAATTTTTTTCAAATGAAAGAATTAGAAAAAAACCAGAAAAACAACTACAGGAAAAGGTAAATAATTTACCAGATAAATAGTTCAAAATTGTTCAAAGCATTAGTAATAAGAATGCTAACTGAACTAGGGAAAAGAATAGATGAACACAGTCAGGATTTGAACAAAGAACTAGAAAATATAAAAAAAGAACCAGTCAGAAATGAAGATTACAATAATTGAAGTAATAAACACACTAGACGGAACTAACAGCAGACCAGATGATACAGAGAAATGCATAAATGATCTGGAAGATAGAATAATGAAAATCACCCAATCGGAACAGCTAAAAGAAAAACAAATAAAAAAGGAGAGCAGTTGAAGGGACTTTTGGGACAACATCAAGTGTACCAAGTTCATGTTACTTCATAGACTTAAGTGTATTCCTAATTTAACAATGCAAAAAAATTTTTAAAAGGGTGTCGCAGAAGGAGAAGAGAGAGAGAGAGAAAGGGGTCAAAAATAGATTTGATGACATCATGGCTGAAAACTTCTCAAACCTGAAGAAGGAAACAGATATCCAGATACAGGAAGCACAGAGGGTCCCAAACAGACCTACAACAAGATATATCATAATTAAAATGACAAATTTAAAGATAAAGAGAAATTCTAAAGGCATCAAGAGAAAAACACAAAATCACAAAAAAGGGAGCCCCCATAAGGCTATCAGCTGATTTTTGTACAGAAACATTGAAGGTCACCAAAAAAAAAAAAACAGGCTAATATTTCTGCTGAATGTAGATGTAAAAATTCTCAACAAAATATTAGAAAATCAAATTCAACAACACATTGAAAGCATCATACACCATGATCAAGTTGGATTTATTCCAGGGATACGAGGATGATTTAATATCTGCAAATCAGTGTGACACACCACATTAACAAAGAGAAGGATAAAAATCACATGATCATTTCAATAGATGCTGAAAAAGCATTTGACAAATCAACATTCATTCTGATAAAAACTCTCCTCAAACATACTATAGATGGAGCATACCTCAACACATTAAAGGCAATTTATGACAAAGTTGTTAACAAACTAGTTAACAAACTCACTGGTGAAAAGCTCAGATTTTCCTCTAAAATTAAGAACAAGACAAGGATGCCCACTCTTGCCACTTCTATTTACCATAGTATTGGAAGTCCTAGCCACAGCACTAATTCAAGAAAAAGAAATAAAAGACATCCAAATTAGAAGGAAGAAGTAAAACTGTCAATATTTGTAGTTGACACGATACCACATACAGAAAACCCTAAAGTCATCACTGAAAAACTATTAGAACTAATAAATGAACTCAAAATGAATTAAAACCCTAAGTAAAAGACTGGAAACTATGAAACTCCTAGAAGAAAATGTAGGCAGAGCAATCTTTGACATAGACCATAACAATAATTTTTCATCTGTCTACTAAGGGAAAGGAAACAAAAGCAAAAAACAAACAAATGTGACCTAATTAAACTTAAAAGCTTTTACACAGCAAAAGAAACCAGTGACAAAATGAAAAGACAATCTACTGAATGGGAGTAAATATCTGCAAATTATATGACTATAAGGGCTTAATATCCAACATATGTAAACAGCTCATACAACTTTACATCAAAAAACCCCCCAAACAACCCAATTTAAAAATTGGCAGAAAAACTGAATAGACATTTTTCTAAAGAGGAAATGCAGATGACGAACAGGCATATGAAAAGATGCTCAACATCACTAATTATAAGCGAAATGTAAACCAAAACTATAATGAGATATCACCTGACACCTGTCAGATGGCTATCATCAAAAAGTCTACAAATAACAAACGTTGGCAAGGATGTGGAGAAAGGGGAGCCTATGTGCACGGTTACTAAGAATGTAAATTTGTGCAGACACTATGGAAAACATTATGGAAGTTTCTCAAAAAACTAAAAAGAGAACTACCATATGACCCAGCAATTCCACTCCTAGATATATGTCAAAAGAAAACAAAAACTAATTCGCAAGATACATGAACTCCAACATTTATAGCAGCATTATTTACAATAGGCAAGATATGGAAGCAACTCAAGTGTCCAGATGAATGGATACAGAAGATGTGGCGAATATTACTCAGCCATAAAAAAGAATGAAATTTTGTGCGTGCACACACACACACAGGAATATTACTCAGCCATAAAAAAGAATGAAATTTTGCCATTTGCAACAACATAGATGGACTTGGAGGGTATTATGCTTAGGGAAATAAATCAGACAGAGAAAGACAAATGCTGTATGTTATCACTTATATGTGGAGTCTAAAAAATACAAACTAGTGAATATAACAAAAATGAAACAGACTCACAGATTTAGAGAACTAGTGGCTACCACTGGGGAAAGGGTAGGGTCAGGGACAACACAGGGATAGGGGATTAAAAGGTACAAACTACTACATATAAATTAAATAAGCTACACAGATATATTGTAAAGCACAGGGAATAAGGCCAATATTTTGTAACAGCTTTAAATGGAGTATAACCTATAAAAATATTGAATCACTATGCTGTACAATTGAAACTAATATAATATTGTAAATCAGCTATATTTTAGTAAAAAGAAATAGAACATACATTTTTACTTAGGCTTTTGACTGTTAGGCATTTAATCTAAAACTATTGCCAACAAGTTTGTAAACATTTATACACATGGTTCTCCACAGCAGTACTGTTTGTAATAGCAAGGGTTAAAAATAATCTGAAAACCTACTGTTAATTAAGTATATTACTAAGGTATTTTTTCCAGACACTGTGCTAGATGCTAGGGACATGACAATGAACAAGACACATGTGGTCCCAGTCTTCCTGGAACTTGCATGGACTATGGGAGCAAAAATATTAACACTAGAGCAATCCTTAGAGATAATGGCAGACACGTGTTTGTTGAGATGGAGATTCTCCCAATATATTGTGTTGAAAAGGAAAGCTACAATATAGTGTGTAGTTTGATTCAATCTCTATAAATAAAAATATTCATTTATGTTTCTATGCCCACCCAAATATATGTGTATTATATACATTTTAGCATTATATAACATATATAATATATAATATAAAGTATGTATTATATACATTATAAGCATTTCAGGTATAACAATAAAAACCAAAATACTAACAGTATGTAATTCTGTGAGATGGCCTTAATGGTGCTCTCTAATTTCATTTTTTATACTTTTTTTGCATTTCCAAACTGTTTTGCATTGAGTATATATTTGCAATCAGATAACATTAATAATGCTCTTTCAAAGCAGAGTAATACAGACATTAAATTAACATAAGCCCAGGTGTCCCTTCAAGTTCTCACTTCTTTATATTTCCAAGGCCACGTTTCTTCCCAATTCCCCCATCATACCCTAGATTCCAGTCATATTCAACTCCTGAAGAACCAGCTTTCTTGGGTCTCAGTCCCTGTGCAGATTCTCCCCCTGCCCTTGGTCTGGAAGACACTTTCCCCTCCTCTCACTTGGTTGTCTACTTCGGGTGTTTTAGGATTCATCTCAGGTGTCTTCCCACCTCCTTGCCTTTCGACTATGACAAATGCCTCTCCTCTTTACCACCACAGCATGGAACAGTTTGTGTACTACGAACCAATTCATCACATAAATGGAAAAATTAATTTAATATTACTTTCCTCCTTTTCCTGCCTCGTTCTCTCTCCCCAGCAGCTCACCCCTTTCTCCTCTCCTCCTCACTGCCCTGGTTCCACCTGTGCCAGCCTCAGCTTTTTCAGAAGGGCACAGACAATAAATGCCAATTTGGGCCTTTGGCCCTGGCTGTTTCCTCTGCCTAGAATTTATTCCCCAAGATAGCCACAAGGCCAGTCCCTCACTTCTTTGAGTCCTTGCTTAAATACCCTGGATTAACAAGGCCTTCCCTCACTAACCTCTGGGGAGGAAAACTCCCCATTTCTCATAACCCCAGAGTTTCTGTCTATGCTGTATAATTCACTATTTTGTTGTTCTTCTTTGACTAGAATGTAAGGCCCATGAGGGCAGGGGTCTATGTATCTTTAGTTACTGATGTGTCCCTTGTACCCACAACAGTGCCTGAAACACAGCAGGGGTTTCATTAATATCTGTTAAGTAAGAAACATTACACCAAAGAATTTCTGTTTGTTTTACAGTCAAATAAATTCAACTCCAGACTTATGTAAGAAGAAACCTGATTTGAAAAGACTATTGCAGGAGGGAGAATGCTCTGACCACAAGTTCTCTGACAGGAACCATGTGTGTGTGTGCGCGCACGTGTGCGCGCGCTGGGGGGCAAGTGGTGAGGATGAGCAGACAGTATGATGGGGGCAGTTTAATAGGAAGTGTTTCTCTCTAGAGTGAGTAGATTCTCAGCATGAGCTCTTAAGGGAGCAAAGAATGTCTGAATCTCAGTGCTTCCTCAAGTTTGGGGGAAAGCCAAAGTTCAGGGGCTGGTGAGGACGAGAGAAGCCTGACTAAAGTCTGGTCAAGGCAAGTCAGTGGGTATGTGATGGAGAGTTGTGAGCACCTGGTCAGTCCCTGCTGCTGTTTGAGAGGCCAAGTCTGTACCTAGACACTATACGGATAGAATAAGTCACCGTGAGGGTAAGGGTGGTCAAAATAGTTTTCAGCGGTGGACTGGCCTTCATATTCCTGTTGGCTTTGAAGAATTAGCTATATATCTGTTGAGCATGTTGTCAAGTGAGAGCTGTTGGAGGGTCTTAGAGATAAGGTGCTGGTGAGAAGTATGCCTGGGAATACAATGAAAAGAATGATTACTAAGGGTTAAATAAGGTCATAAAACCAAAAGCTGAGGTTGGAAGGGGTCAGCCAAAAAGATTCCAGGACATTGGACCCAAAGTGTCCTTAGATGGCAGAGTGACAATCACAGTGGTGATCAGACGAATTTTCCAGTGTGTGTTTTGAATATTTTTGGTGATGGCCCAGACATCACAGATGTTTTGGGGAACATATGAACAGCAACCACTTCTGACCACTGACCACCATATAAGTGCCCCTTTGGGAAGCCAGAACCATGTCCAATCCCAGTTCTCGGACTTGAGGTAGTTTCATGGTAATCATGTTGGTGATTCTGATAAGACTGTCCATAGTCTCGGTTATTTCCCAGTGCAAAGCATGGAAATTGAGGGAGTTTGTAAAGAACCCTGAGAAGACTTTGGCTTCTTAAAATAATCAAGGACATGATAAAAATCAATATAAAAGCACAGGGAATTACTCTAAAACCCAGTATTTCTGCATTTTAGGCAAATTACTTAGAAGTCAAAGAAAAACTTTTATAATTTCTTAAGAGTATGTGGAATCTAAAAAATAATACAAATGAATGTATATGCAAAACAGAGATTCATAGATATAAGAAATGAACTTTCAGTTACCAAAGGAAGAGGGGAGAGTCAAATTAAGGGTATAGGGTTAACAGTTATATAAAACAGATAAGCAACAAGGATAATTTGTATAGCACAGGGAATTATAGCCATTATCTTATAATAACTTATAACGGAGTCTAATCTGCAAAAATCCTGAATCACTATGCTGTACACCTGAAACTAATATAATATTGTAAATTAACTATACTTCAGCTTCAAAAAGAGTAGATCAACAATCCAAGAACATTTTGTCATTTGACAGAGAGAAAACCACATTCCAGTTTTGTAGTGATGTAAAATTTGATATTAAAGTTACTTTTTAAAAATTATAAACAAATCCATTAATCTTTTGCTAGGTGTGAAAACCACAAATAAAATTCCCATTTATAACTTTTTATATCTACTTAAATTTTATCCTACATTTTCTTGTCTTTTATTTTGGGACAACCAGTCATTTTTACTTTAGGACAAAACTATTTCTTTCCTTAATAAAAACATATCTTTCATACTTTGCATACAAAGTTGTTTCTATATGTTACTATTGTTCCTAGTAGAGTTTTATTCATATATTGATTATAACATTCATTCACAGTAACTTTTAGTTTAGAGAAAAGTTGGAAGTGGATAATAGTGAATTTCTGTCATACATCAGTATTTTGTGGCAGATTAACAGAGCTTAAGAATACAGCCATAACTATCTTTTATAGTACAGCTTTTCAATGAGGTAGAAATAAATACATTCATTAATAGACCCAAACATATATAGCCTTAAAAGTATGGTTAGTAATTAATATTTCAGTATTTTATCTTATTTAAAAGGGATCTAGTTATTTAATGAATATTCATTAATTAACTTAGCATAGGTCTAAGGGTTTCACTTACCAAAAATCTTGAAAACTGTTTTCAAGCTAACATATCACAAAACATAATCAGTGTCAAAATAAAGTTTGCCAGGATAATGATTTAATTTGTTTAGACATAAATTTACATTTTTTATAATCTTAAATATTTAACAGCTGTAGTGCTTGTGTACTCAATCAATAAACCTGTATAAGTTTAGGAAGAATATCCCAAATAGAATAAAAATGTATGTTTATATTTTATCTAAACTTGGTAACTCAGAAGACATAACCGATTTTATTCAACTAGTCTTGTTTGCCAAGATTTAAATTATGTGAAATTGAGGTTTTTTTAATTTTTGAGTTAGTTTCTGTAAGGATATTTTTTAAAGTCTTAGATGTTAAATTTCCTTAATTTTTGAGAATTTTAGGAATATTTAACTTATAGAAGTACTTACTTATCTCTAAGCCAGTCAGAATAGAGTTCCCTTAAAGCATTTTATAGTCTGATATTGTAATATTATCTGAAGTAGGAAAAGAACAGGCATCCGTACATAAATGCAAAACCAGACACAGACAGCAAACTAATAGCTTTAATGTAAAAATTTTAACTTATTGGTTTATATAAAAGTGCTGGCTCTTGACCCCAACCACCTATACATATTTTTTTTTTAAATCAGGATTGCATTTCTGGTAGATGGAGCAAGTTGAAGTTACCTACTCAATATGAGAGTTGAAGTTTCCCCAATAATATTAGTGGAGGAGAACTTTTAAGACTTTCTTTGCTCTGATATGTAATTTTACAGAGGCTGTGTATTGAATTTTGGGCAACTGACTAAGGATACACCAAGTCTGGGTGCTTCTAAAGCTCATTGGAGTGGATAAAAATCCAACTTGTTTTCAATTAGCCTTTTCAACCTTGAGTGTTTGCTCTTGGGGTCCTTGAGCCCCTCAAGAATAACCAACAAGGAGAAGGTGGTCTAGAGATGAAGTGACTATAGGACTTTGAAGGGCTGAAGAAGGATGGAAAAGCTTTAGCAGAGGTGGATAGAGGGATGGAGGAGGTAAGACTGTTGAAGGGGGACATGTAAATCAAAGGATTCAAGGAGCTGAAGGGAAGTTTGAAGGTCATGAAAAGAAAGAAGGAGCATGGGGGGCAGGGAGATGGGAAGGGATGGGTATTTGCTGAGTTAGTTTAGGGAGATCCACGTTTCCAAGGCCACTGTGGCTCTAAATTATCTTTAGTGAAGTTTTGTCACTTTTTTAAGATATTGAACTGAATTAATGTCATAATGGTAGAGCAGGGAAAGAAGAGGGAGGGAACATAGTAGAGTAAGGGTTACCCATGGGATTAATTAACTAAATCAGCAATAAGACCTTAAAGGAACCAGGGAAGTCTCCTGCTTGAGAGTTAGGGAGTGAGTCCCCACTCAAAACACCAGAGAACAATTTCTTTGCTCAAAAGAATCAAAATAACTTCTTACCATGCTGTAACAGACATGATGCCCAGATCACTGGTTTGAGAACTGAATTCACCAAAGGATTCCCAAATTCATGAGCAAGAGAGGCGTTCAAAAGATTTGCAAGGTGTCATTAGTTACCTGTGCAGGGATGACAGGGTCCCATGAGGAAAGTCCAATCTTGAGCCAACTCATGGCAACATAAAACTGTCAAATAAAACAGATCCAGACTTAAGTAAGGGAGACTTTATTCAAAAAGACTATTGTAATAGGGAAAATGCTCTGACCGACAGATCCACAGACATCTCAGAATCCAACAGAAAAGGGTTCTTTTTCTTTCTGGTTTTTTTTTTTAATAGGAAGGGATAAGCAGGGCTAGCAGGAACTTTTCTGGGAGGTGAGGGGGTATTTATGGGGATGAGAGTAGACAGCAGCATGATTGGGGTAGTTTAACAGGAACTGTTTGACTCTACACAGCCAGGAATGAGCTGCATTTTAGTGCTTGCTTAAGCTTGAGGGTGAGCCAAAATTTAGGGGTCTGTTTAGAGAAGCCTGCATAGCATTTGGTCAAACCAGTGGGTTACTTGTGAGTAATTATGTGAGCCATTACCATTCTGAAAATTCTTTCTGTATTCCTACTTTGTCTCTCTCAACATGTTGATATTGCTCAGTGTGCTCAAGAGTGATAAAAAAAAATCATACTTTTAAAAGTCAAAACCTCAAGGCAGCCAGATTTCTAGTGTAATCGTGGCCTCAGCTTCTGAGACCTCAGTGTTCCCTGGTCAAACTTCAATGAGATCTTAACCTTTTCCATATGTCACAGACATGTTTACCCAGAGCTGTTTCTGCCACTGTCTTAGAATAACTACATAGTCATTACCAGTAGCTTTAATTAAGTAGATAGTTCACCACCCTTTTTCTGAGATAATCTCAACTCCCTACACAGACATTGTCACTGACATTTCAGGTGAAATTATAATCACTTTCCAGCAAGGAGATGAGATCATGATGTCAGCAACTTTTACTTAGGCTTCAGATAGCCCCTTTCCAGACCAGTTGATTATGACCAGTGCAGCCACTATCCCCACAGGAAATGGCACTTGGTAAGTCATTTTTTTTTTCAGATTGTTCTCATATTCCTAAAAGGAACTGAATGTATCTCAGGATATGGAGTAAGAAATACCTGGATGAAACAATTTTGCTGACTGGTTTGGAACACAGTATCTAATTATACAGGCAGGGAAGATTTTATTTTTTGAGGGAACCAGAGGCAAGAGCCACCCCAGTCTACCTACTTCAGGACCACTTGGCTTGCCTCTGTCGACAAAGGATGTTGCCTGGCATTTCAGCAAATAAAGGATGTTTTAGCCAGGAAGCCAGCAGCCACAGCAGCCGCCCCTGGCGATGCACCCTGAGGGGATTCAGGATGGAGAACAGGATATTGGCCCTAGATAGTTAAGGTGCAAATGAAAGGAAAGATTTCAATAAGCCCATACAAAGAAAAGCACTAAATTCATTAACTGAAGACGGCTGTTTCTGTGATTAGCAGTAAACTTTTGATGTTCAACTACTAGTTGTTTTTTTCCCAACAAAAACGCCTACCTGGCTCCTCTTACCTCTTTGGAACAGTCCCTCAGAGACATCTGAGAGGCTGTTTCCCCGGCGCTAGTTAAGTCCAAACAAAACTCGCAACTTTTACGCTGTGCGTCTTTCTTCAGCCCACACCTCCTCCATCTTCGCCACAAAGGTCCTGTCAGAAGTCTTTTCTCTTGTCTCAGGTTAAAAATACTGACATTCACAAAACCGACTCCAAAGCCGAAGGCTACCTGCACTGAAGGAGGTAATGCTTCTAAGCTCCCAGACCCTTAGCCCTGGCCTGGCGCGGTGGGAACTACATTACCCAGAAGGCTCTGCACCGTGAGCCTCGGGTCGCTGGGCCAATGAAGAACCCGGAGAGGGACGTTTCCGTGCCGTACGCACCACTTCGGGGCGGGACTTCTGGGCTAGTCCTCCTGGCGGTTATTTTATTTGGTCTTGGTTTGGTTCCCGGATCAGAGGCGCCAAAGCAGGGTTGTACCCGAGGTGGCAGGGGAGAAAGCGTTGTCCCCACTGCACAGAGGTGGGTCTGAGGCTTGGCAGCGTCGCCGCCCGCGTCACCCTGCCGCCGGCTGGGCCGGGGACGACGGAGCCCGGGTCCCCGCCCCGGTCGCCCGCCGCTGCTGGATCTGAGGCGGCAGCTGCGCTGTCGGACCGGGCGCAGGTGGGTGCTGCTATTCCCAGGTCGTCACCCGACTCGGACCCCCCCCCCCCAACTCCAAATGCTAAATCCCGGGATGAAGGTGCCTGCCCAGATCACTGAAGCGCAGGCGACTGTGTCCAGGACAGTGGGTGCTCGTGAGCGGGGTCCCTTCCTAATAGACAGTGAGAAAAGATGTGGGAGAGTTGCGGGCAGAGGGACCAGCATGTGCAAAGACTTGGGTGTGCGGCTGCGTCGGGAGCGTTTGGCACACCTAGGATGCGTGGTGTCTGTAAGGAATGCAGCGTGAGGGGAGGAGGCACATGCATGTGGAATGGCAACCTTACCAGCTGGCCCTTCATTCCTAGGGCGCTCCAGGCCTTGAGGAGTTTGTGAACAGCAAAGGAACACAATCTGGGTTAAGACTTTTGAAGTTTTTCAAAGGTGGGTCAGATTGGAGTTAGAGGGAGGGAGACCAATGAAGAGGCTGCTGCAATTGACTGGGGCCAGACCTGAGTGATGGCATCAGTGGAGGCCAAAGCCCGCAGTGCTTCCTGCTGCATCAGATGCTGTGAACGAAGGTAGCCAGTGAAGGACCATCCTAAGATTTGTTTGTTTTCTTTCTTTCTTTCTTTCTTTCTTTCTTTTTTTTCCTGAACATCTGGGAGAATGGAGATGGAGAAGTTGGGTGGAGGGAGCAGGTCTTGTGTTGCTGGGGAGGTCAGCGGTTGGGTTTTGGACTTGGTGATTCTGAGATGTTCCAGAAGTGTGTGTATGTGTGTGTGTGTCACATGGACAGCTGGACAAGCAAGTCTGCAGTTTTAGGAGGAGTCTAGGCTGGAGATGTCAAGGAAACTTCAGATGTGGATCAGGGCATAGCCGGGGGATCAGATTTAGGGGAGGGAATCTTAAGGTTATGTCAAATGAGCCTGAAGTGACAAGGGAGGGCTGGAGAGTAGGTACAGCGGATGGGCATCCCCAAAACTGCCTCCAGAGAGGAGGAGGCCTTCAGCCCTAGTGACTCTGGCTATTCTCTGAAGAGAGAGAGGCCTGCACTGGGTAAGGAGCCTGAGCTGGGGAATGGTGTGTGTTCACTGCTCTGTGAGCTCAGCAGCATGTGTCTACTCCCTGTGAGCAAGAGAAGAGTCGGCCAGGCCAGACCAGACCAGTGTGCCAGCTCCTTCAGCCGTCAAGCCCCCTCGGCAGGAGGGATGATCCAGTGTTCCAATGGAAGTTTCCTTGAGCAGGTTGGCCTTCAGGGGACCATGCAGCAGGCCGGCTGTACTGCTGAAAGAGCTAGCATCCCACTGGCCTCTTGACCCACTCCCCAGAATTTGTTTATGAAATAATTGCTACTTTAAACATTTCTCTAAAGAAAAACACATGATAGAAATTTAAAATGTGGATTTAACTAGTTGAATGTATACGAATTCTTACTAATTGTTTGAAAAGTTACTACACCTCTAAGCATTTGATTAAAATCAAGAGTCTTAAATATCACGTTAATTTAAATGCTTAAAAAGCAGGAAAGCCACCCACATTTTCAAAAGCTCATCACCTTATTTGCTCCCAGGCATTTACCAAAGTGTTAAACCTGTGGACAGTAAAAGCTGATATTTAGGAGTTGACATGTACCAAAGTGTTTGATACCAACAAAGCCCTCAGAGATGGGTACCATTTTTATGCCCATCTGACAGTTGAGGACGTCGGTGCAAAGAGAGGTTGAGTCCTTATGCGAGTTCATGCAGCAGATACAAAGCAGTGTGGTGATTTGAATCCAGGTGTCCCTTTGGATGTAAACATACACCAGGTCGTTAATTCTCTATCAGTCATCCTGATTACTCTCATCATAGCCCTGATGGCTCTTAGGACTTGTCTTATTTTTTCATTAGTTGTCCACATGGCTTCATTCCTAACTTCATTACAGGACCCCCTCCCCACCCCCCAGTGTCCCCTCCTCAGAGAAGCCTTCCTTGGCTGCCCTGTGGAGAATCGCCTTAAGTCTCTCCTGTCTCACTCTTATTCTGTTGCCTTGAGGATTCTCTTGCTCATTCATATAGATCCTTGTGGCTGATCTGTCTCTAACTTTGGAATGTGAGCCCTGTTCGTGTTCTCTGCCCAGGCCTAGAGCAGTGCTGGTCTGGACCAGGTGCTCAGTGAGTGAGTGACTGATGCTCCCCTCCACGGGCTCCCCTCATGCTTAGAATAACTCCAGCCTCCCTGCCGTGACTTGGAAAGTCCCATCTGATCTGTCCTGGGGAACCACCTCTGACTGTGTCTCCTATTGCCCGCTGCCACCCAGCCATGACAACCTGAATGTGTCAAGCTCATTCCCTGTTTCCGGCCTTTGCCCTCGGAGTTCTCCTCAATTGGGACGCTGTCACCAGACCCCTTCCTGTCTGCCCTTTCACATCCTTCCAGGCTCTGCTCACATGTCACCTCTTTGAAGAGGCCTTTCCTGGCAGTTCTAGGTAAAATAGCCCCTGTCCCCTCCTGCCCTCACTTGGGCATTTTTTGTGCAGGGAATTTGGCACAATTACAAAAGCAAAGATGCAGGCTGAGTTGAGCTTGTCCAGGTTGCTGAATAAATAGAAATAAAATAGGAAAAATACTAATAACAAAACAATCATAAGAGTTGGCCTGTGATATGCACTGGGGAGCCATTATTATGGACCTCCTCACTTAAATCTCACCTTCTTAGAATTAGATTTTCTTATTATCCTTACTTTACAGAAGAGGACATTGAGTCTCTGAGAAGTTGTGTTACCTGCCCAAGGTCACACAGCTCTAAAGTTGCGAAAACTCAAACTCAATACATCAGCCTCAGAGCCTCCACTTGTAACCATGACAATACCCACAGTGGGCTGGGGCGGCCTCGGGGAGACACCTGAGTCAGCTTTGCAGGGTAGGTTTGGGCTTAGGAATGAGGAGGGCATACGGGGCATTCCAGGCAGAGGGAACCACGTGGGTGAGGGCGGGGGGGTGTGTGTTGCAGCAGGCATGAGAGGGCCTGCGTGGCTGCTGCGCAGGTTCTGGAGGGCAGATAATGAGATAGCTTGCTTGATGCTCATCTCACCCTGATTGTGGTCATGGAGGAGCATGCAGGTTATACACATGGACCTGGAACCAGAGGGACCTGACTTCAGCATGCTGCTTATTTGACGTGTGACTCTGGTTCACCCTCCCTGAGCCTAGCATGCTGACTGTGACATTGAGATGATGCTGGTGTTGACCTCATGGGCTTTGGGAAGAGAGATACAAGTAGCCAAAACACACTGAGCACAGACATGTGCCTGGCATCCCAGTGTTTGCCTGGGGAACATTTTCTGTTTCATCCTCACAATAGCCTGGCGAAGTGTGAACTTTTAGTGGATTGATGCAGAAATTGCTGTTCAGAGAAATGAAGTGACCTCCCCAAGGTCACACAGCTGGTATGTGTCAGACTGAAGAAGCTTGGTTCAGACTTAGGAATCTGGCTCCAGTGCTGGGGACGGTTCATCACTTTAATACGGCGCATGAGGCGCTCAGCACGGAGCCAGGCACACAGCGAGGACCAGTAAGACTCGGCAGCTGCTGCTGCTGGTGCTGTTACCATTACTGGTGTTATGATTATTATCAACATTACTTCCTCCTTCCTCTGACGTGCTCCAGTGCTTACTCTCTCTGTCCTCATCTCAGGACCCAGGGACTTGTTATTATCTTGTGTCATTCTCCGGTGGCGTCCCCTAAAGAAGACTTCACTCTGACCCCATTGCATTCTGTGCACCTCCCCCTTGAGCCCCGCAAAGAGCTAGGCCCCCAGGCACACGGGGATTCAGGTCTTGGGCCCCTCTGGATTGTTTCCAGTGACTGAGTGACAGATTCTGATCACATCCTATAATCACAAGGTCAACATCCCTGTCTCTCTTTGACTTTCTAGGGATCAGAGGATGTGGCTATGACCTTCACTTTGGGTTCCTGGCCTAGAAGACCTAACCCAAAGGGCCCTGTACGAGGAGGTGATGCTGCCCAGCTGGCTGACCTGCTTCTGCCGGGCAGGTCCTCGCCTGTGCCGCTTTAGAGGCCCTGCAGCTGCCTCCGCTCTGCCCCCGCGCTCCAGGCCTGGCTCTCCCCGGGGGCCTGGGGGCCTGCCCTCGCCCCTCCCCGTAGCTCCTGATGTCCTGCCCTGTCTCCCTGTGTCTCTCCCAGGGATTGGTGGGGCTAGAATCAGAGTCCTCTTCAAGATGATACAAAACAAAGGGAGACTTCATTAGAAGGGAATGGGGTTATATTGCAGAAACCAAGGGCAGGATGTCCAGCTGGGCCCCATGAGAGGCTGAAATGCAGAACTGAACCGAACCGCCATCTGTCTCGGCCTCGAGTACTTAAGGTACTCGGCACGGTCCCCGAGACAGGTCTACGGCCATGGCCTCTCTCTTCGTGTCGGCTCAGTCTGCTCTCGGCCCAGTGGCTCCTTCTGCTGCAGTGAGTTTGAGGCAGGAATTGGTCACCCCAGTTCTCACTCTCTGAGACCCCAGATTCCTTGCCTCTACTTTTCTCTGCAAGCTTCACCTCTTTCCTCTCAAGCTCTCTCTGCACTTGGACTTGCCTGCGTGGTTGTCCTTGAGGCAGGAAATGGAGCCTGCATTTCCCTCGACTTTTCACCCCCCTGCCCGTCGCAGGCTGTCCTCAGTCTGAGCTCTTCATCCCAGGTTTCCACACGGGGGAAGCCGGCTGGCCTGGCGTGGTGGAGGAACGGGCCCCCACAGCCCCGACAGCAGGGACTGGTGACGGGCTGTTCTCCAAGGAGGGGGGTGAGTCAGACCAATGCCAAGAAGGCATTTGTCATCACTGTCGCCTGGTACCTTTCAGAGGAAAACACAGTTTCGGTTAAAGGGTAAAAGCTCAGTTGTGCCCAGGTGCCTGCAGGGTCCTCCCCTGTTTCCTGAGGCCTGGGCCAAGACCTCCAGGGGTGCGCGAGGTGATTGTAGAGGGTGTGCGGGCACGTCGCCACACGGCACTGACAGGCAGCCTGAGAAAGCTGTGCCTTTCCCTCTTGTCTGTGGTCAGCATGGAGGGAACAGTGACCATTCCATGAGCACTGCCCAGCTGTCAGGCCTGCTCTGGGCACCGTCCATGCGCCACTCATTTCCTTCTCCCAGTGTCTCCCTGGGCAGTGCAGGGAAGTTCAGCCAGTGCAGTGAGTCTCAGCTGAGAAAACGGCCCTTGACTTTGAGATGTCCTCTGCCCTTCTTTTGTGAAATATTGAGGAGAGTAGATGATGCGTGTGATATCTGAATAAATGTCCTTAATTGACCAAATAACTATGTGGGTTTCCTGGGTTATATTTTTTACTGGTTCATAAAATGCCAGATTCTGAGAATCACCATATTAGCCACTCCCACTAGCCCCTATTTCCTCAAGAGTAAATCCTCCCATTCATAGCCCTTCGTCTCCATGGCCCACTCTCCACAGAGCTGCTTCCTCCTTGGTGTAGCACTCAGGAGCCCGGGCTCTGCAGCCAGACTGCCTGTGCCACATCCCAGCTCCGCTGCTCTTGAGCTCTGTGATGCTGGACAAGTTACTTAACCTCTCTGTGCTTCGGTTTCCTCATTGGTGAAATGGGGTAAAACAGTATCTAATTCACACGGCTGTTTCAAGGGAAAGTAATGTATGAGAAGGCTTAGAACATAGCCTGCTGTTCACTGACGATGCTGATTGGTGATTATGGTCCCTGTTGTGATCACGATTGATTACGACTGATACTGTTATCATCGTCATCATGCTTGGACTCGGCACCTTCTGAAGCCACGTTGAGTAGTCCTGTGGAGAAACATCACAGGTGGCAGACACAGCCATACCTGCACTCCCGTCTGGCCTCGGCCACTCATCATTTCCAGGCATGCCCCATGACAAATCAGTTTATGTCCCTGAGCCTCCGTGCCTTCATTCCTGAAATGGTGCCTGTCACAACACCTGCTCCCTGAGGATGCCGTGAGAAAAACCAGAAGTAGAATTCTTTAGTACAGGGCCAAGAGCAGGAAGGACCTAAGCAAGCCTTGGATCAGTGAAGACGCATTACCACGTTCTGGAATGATGAGACTCACCATTCACTATGTGACTTCTCCAGGTGAGTCCCTAAACTTAGCTGAAGTTTATGAATGTACTTAAGGTACTCGGCACGGTCCCCGAGACTTGGTAAGAATCCATAATGTTCGTTTTGGTCTTGCTGCTCGAATTGAAATTCTCATGGCAGGATGGCAAAGAAGCACCTGCACTTGGGAGTCACAGCGCGAATCTTGGCGCTGCTGCTTACTTTCTCTCTGGGCCTTCTCGGTTTCCCCATCTGTGAGAGGGACAATAGTCGTACTGGCCTGATAGTTGATTATATGAATTAAACTCGTATTTGTAAAGCTCTTAGGAAAGAACTGGACACGTGGCACGGGCTATCTACATTTTTCTTAAGTAAGATAAATGAGTACATTCCATCTGTCTTTCCACCCAACCTCTGGTGGTCTGTTTACCAAAGAATTGGTCAGAAGAATAACTGAATGGAAACCTGTCCCAGATGGCCAAATGGCTCCCACTGGCTGGGCTTCCCTGGCCTCAGCATCCACACAGCCTTTCCCAGGAGGTCAGAGCGATCCCCCACTCCATGGGATAGTGGGCAGGGCTCCTACCCTTCCTCCCTGAGGGGGATCAAGCCCTCGGCCCCGTGCTCTCCTGAATCTCTGACTCCAGCCTGGGAAATCTGCAGCTAATGGAGGCTGAACACATGGACACAGACCGGCCTTCTTCCCTCATTCGGGGGACCTCACCTTTGAGCCTGTTTCCTCACGTAGAAGATGGAATGATAAGTATCCCCTGGGGCTGCGGCGAGGATTACATGAAGACGTCCTTGCAAAGCGCCTCACACCAGGCCCGGCTGAAGACGAGCGCTGCTGTGAAATAACGCAGACGCCTCACTGAGCTCCCTGATCAGGTGCACGTGCAACAGAAGACCAGCTCAGACGGGTTTCCCCTGAGGCACGTTCACTCCCCAGCAGGTGAGCAGCCCGAGCGGGGGTCCAGCTCCATTGCTGATACTGCCATCGGGGATGTCAGGGTTCTCGCGCGTCTGGGTGTCTGTCTTGTCCTCAGGCTGGCCACCTCCCAGGGGTTGTGGGATGACTGGGCTAGCACGCCTCCACCAGTTACCCCTCTCCCCCCACCCCAGAAGGAATGCTTTGTCTTCAGAGTGCTTGCCTGGCCTGGGCCATCCGCCTCCCTCGGGTTTCTGACTATGGTGAGATGCCTTTTACCGACGGACTTAGACCCGTGATTTTCATCCTCCTTGCCTCCTTAGGCTGCAGTGAGCCTCCCCCTTGTTCTATCTGGGAACTCCTACTGCCCAATCAGGAGTCAGCTCGTGGGACACCTCCTCTGGGAAGCCTCCCCTCATCTCCTCACTCCCACCTGGGCCTGGTTAGGCGCTACTTCCCTGTGTTCTCGTCACACCATGAGACGCCCTCTCTTAGACCAAGGGCAGCACACGGTGTCGCAGAGCCTACCATTTCCCAGCTGGCCTCACCTGAGGGAACATCGCTCCAGGGGCAGCTGACTCAGGGAGCCTCAGGGCCATCCACATTGGGGTGATCCAGGGAGCAGCAAGCACGGGCCTTCTGAAGTGCAGGAAAGGTGCCTGAGACCATGGCCAGTCCTGCAGAAGACCTTCCCCAGGAGGACGAGCCCTGAAAGCCATAGTGCAAGCACAGAGAATACACGGTATGCACTCTTTGGGTGTTGCAGCAGCAATTTGCGGGAAGAGTCTGCGAAGGAATGGGGTTCATCCAGGCCCGGTAAAGACCGCGTGCTTCATCCAGGAAGGATTCTTGCCAACGCAAGGACTGGCAGGAAGGGTTTAATAGGACTTTCCTCTTCGTTCAACACCAGGAGATTCACACTGGGAAGAAGCCCTGCAAGGGCAGCAAGCGCCACAGACAGTCTCATGACAGAGGGCACCTCACTGGCCTCTCATCCGTGCCGGGAAGGAGCCCAGAGGAGAGTGGCATGGACAGGCGTTCACATGCCACTCGGCTCTCGTCCCGTGTAAAGTAACGCACTCGAGAGAAAAGCCCTCTGAGGGCAAAGCAGGCAGGGAAGCCTTTTAACCTGACACACAGGGAGGCGTGCTGAGAAGCCCTGTAGATGGCGGAGCGTGCAGCCTTCATCTGTGGCTCACAGCCCACGTCGCTCCAGCGTTTTCCCCCTGGAGGGAAGCCCTCTGGGTGCACTGAGAGCCGGAAAGCCGTCGGTCAGAGCAGATGCCTCACCCTGAGCCCTGTCCGCCCTGGTCCTTTGTGTTTACGCAGGGAGCCGTCCTGGCTCTGCTGCCTCATCTGTTAGGTCCTTGTTTATTAAAAACCATTTAAGATAAGTGTTTCATTTTGTATGGGTGCGTGTAGCTGTGTGTTTGTGTCCCCGGGTAGAGTTACTCCTCATATAGGAAGCCCTTTGCTGTGAGGATTAAAGACGGTTGTTCATCCTGGCTTCTAGGCCGGCTCCCTTCACTGCTCTCCTTAACTCCGTGGCTACCATTCAGCAGGGGAATGTTATTGTTCATTAGTTATTGGCCTCATTGTGCCAACTGAGAAATATCCTAGTATCAACCACGTTAAAACCCTTTCCACTCTCTATTTCCAGTTTCCCAAGTCAACATTCATCCCTGAAATACCCCAACTGTATTTTATTTAATGTTTTTCTCCTTGCAACCAGGTGTTTCCTAAGGCCCCAGGGGCTGCTAGCCAAGGTGATATCTGACTTGTCACTCTGCACTCAACTGTGACAAAGTCTTAGGTTGACACTTGTCCTTTCTAATGTCATCCTTAACATTTTCTCTCCCTTTCCTATTTGCTCTCCCACAGACACAGGAAGCTCTGCATCTCCTGACATTGTCAGATTCCATTTAATTCCCTCCTCAAAAAAACTCCCAACACTCCATAGCCCATGCTATCAGGCTGTAACTCCAGCTACCACTTCTGCAGTCATTACCAACATCTTGCTCAAAATGCTTTCTTTATTGGAGGCCTGGACTCTTGATTCATGGCCTCTCCCTCCTCCCCTATTCCTGTTATGATCTACCATGACTTGAGCATCTGTGATGGGTGACCCAACCAAAGCTCCATAACCTCAGTGCCTCACCATCTTGACTTACAATGATCTTCCACTCCACTGCAACCAAGACTCCAGTGGTTATACCTGGAACATTGTCATCCACACCCCCAGTTACCTGGCCACACTCTTAGCCTTCTGCCACCATACTCTCAGATATTTTATAATCTAGGTTTTCAATTCACTGACACCATTGTATTCTCATTCTCGGTGACCTCCTTTACCTCTATAGAAATCTTAAATTCCATGTTTTGTTATTACTGCAAATCACTTGAAAACAAACTCAAGAACTACATAGTCCAAAATGGTAGATACATGTCACTACTGAGCAATTGAAATGTGGCTAGTATGACTGAGGAACTTAATTTTTAATTTTGTGGCAAATTAAAGTTATATATGTTTAAGGAATACAACATGATGATTTGATATATGTACACATTGTGAAATGATTACCACAATCAAGTTAATGAACATATCCATCACAACACATGATTACCTTTTTTTTTTTGGTGTGGTGAGAATGCTTAATATTACTCTCTTAGCATATTTCAAGTATACAATATAGTATAAGTTAAATATAGCCATCACGCTGCACATTAGATCCCTAGAACTTATTTATCTCATAGCTAAAAGTTTGGTCCCTTTGACCAATATCTCAAAATTTTTTACATCCCCAATGCCCAGTTCTATTAATCATTCTCTGGTTCTATGATCCTGACATTTTTAAAAATCCCACCATATAAGTGAGATCATACAGTAGTTGTCTTTCTCTATCTGGCTTATTTCACTTAGTATAATGTCCTCCAGTTTCATCTATGTTGTTGCAAATGTCAGAATCTTCTTTTATGGCTGAATAATATTCCATTGTGTATATTTTATCATATTTTTAATCCAGGCATATGTTGATGGACACTTGAGTTGTTTCCACATCTTGGTTATTGTATATAACGCTGCAATGAACATGTGGGTGCAGGTGTCTCTTTGAGATAGTGGTTTCATTTCCTTTGGATATATACCCAGAAGTAGGTTTGCTGAATCATACGGTGGTTCTTTTTTAGTGTTTTGAGGAAACTTCACACTCTTTTCTACATTATTTGCACCAATTTACATTCCCACCAACAGTGAACGAGGGTTCCCTTTTCTCCACATCATTGCCATTACTTGTTATCTGTTGTTTTTGATGTGAGGTGATAACCTTATTGTGACATTCCGAAAGGTATGAGGTGATACCTTATTGTGGTTTTGATTTGCATTTCTCTAATAATTAGTGATGTTGAGAATCTTTTCATGTGCCTCTTGGCCAGCTTTGTTCTTTTTCTTCAGTATGGCTTTGGCAATTCTGGGTCTTCTGAGATTCCATATAAATTTTAGTGTTATTCTTTCTAGTTCTGTGAAAAGTGTCCTGGGAAGTTTGATAGGGATCACATTAAATCTGTTGATTGCTTTGGGTAGTATGGCCATTTTAACAATATTAATTCTTCCAATCCAAGAGCATGGGATATCTTTCTATTTCTTTAAATCATCTTTAGTTTCCTTAATCAATGTTTTATAGTTCTCAGCATATGTCTTTCAGCTCTTTGGTCAGGTTTATTCCTAAGTATTTGTTTGATGTAATTTTAAAAGGGATTTTTCTTTTACTTTCCTTTTCTGATATTTCATTGTTAGTGTAAAGAAATGCAACATACTTCTGTATGTTCATCTTGTATTCTGGTACCTTGCTGAATTTGTTTATCAGCTTTGGTAGTTTTCGTGTGGAGTCTTTAGGATATTCTATATATAGTATCATGTCATCCACATATAGTGACAGTTTTACCTCTTTTCCAATTTGCATCCCTTTTATTTCTTTTTCTTGTCTGATTACTGTAGCTAGGACTTCTATTACTATGTTGAATAGCAATGGTGAGAGTGGGCATCCTTGTCTCATTCCAGCTTTTAGCAGGAAGACTTTCAGCTTTTTACCGTTGAGTATTATGTTGGCTGTGAGTTTGTTGTAGCTTGTATTATGTTGAGATATGTTCCCTCTACACCCACTTTGGTAAGAGTTTCTATCATGAATGGATGTTGAATTTTTCAAATGCTTTTTCTGCGTCTATTGAGATGATCATGTGGTTTATATCCTTTCTTTTGTTGATTAATTTCTGTATATTGAACCATCCTTGTGACCCTGGGTTGAATCCAGTTTGATCATAGTATATGTTCTTTTTTATGTGTTGTTGGATTCAGGTTGTTAATATTTTGTTGAGAATTTTTGCATCTATATTCATCAAAGATATTGGCCTGTAATTTTCTTTTTTGGCAGTGTCTTTGTCTGGTTTTGGTATCAGGGTGATGGTGGCTTCATAGAATGAGTTTGGGAGTATTCCCTCCTCTTCAGTCTTCTGGAAGAGTTTGAGAAGGATTGGTAAAAGTCCCTCTCTGTAAGTTTGGTAGAATTCCTCAATGAAGCCATTCAGTCCTGGACTCTTATTTACAGGGAGTTTTTTTTTTATTATTACAGATTCTATTTCACTTCTGGTGATTGGTCTATTCAAATTATCTGTTTCTTCTTGAATCAGTTTTGGTGGACTGTCTTTCTAGAAACTTGTCCATTTCTTCTAGGTTGTTGTACAATTTATTGGCATATAATGGTTCATAATATTCTCTTTTGGTTTTTGTATTTATTTGGTACTGGTTGTAATTTCTCCTCTTTGATTTTTTATTTTGTTTATCTGTTTCCTCTCTCTTTTCAACTTGATGAGCCTGGCCAGAGGTTTGTTGATTTTGTTACCCTTTCAAAAAAACAGCTCTTGGTTTTATTGATTTTCTTTTTCTATTTTTCATCTTTTAATTATTTCCTCTCTGATCTTTATTATTTCTTTCCTTCTGCTGAATTTAGGTTTTGTTTATTTTTCCTCTACTTCTTTTAGGTAGTAGATTAGGTTGTTTATTTGAGATTGTTCTAGTGTTTTTGAGGAAGGCCTGTAGCACTATGAACTTCCCTCTTAGGACTGCTTTTGCTGCATCCCATGGATTTTGTATGGTTGTGTTTTCGTTGTCATTTGTCTCAAAGTACTTTTTAATTTCCTCTTTGATTTCATCATTGACCCATTAGTTTTTTTAGCAGCATGTTGTTTAGTCTCCATGCAATCTTTTTTTTCTGTCTCTCATTATTCTTTCTGTGGTTGATTACTAGTATCATGCCATTGTAGTCAGAAAAGATGCTTGAAATAATTTCTGTTGTCTTAATTTTATTGAGGCTTGTTTTGTGTCTGAGCATGTCGTCTATCCTGGGGAATGTTCCAAGTGCACTTGAAAAGAATATATATTCTGGGGTTTTTTTGGATGTAATGTCTTGAAAATATCAAGTCTAATTATTCTATTGTTTCACTTAGGATCTCTGTTGCCTTATTGATTTTCTGTCTGGAAGATCTGTCAGTTTTTGTTAGGGGGTGTTGATGTCTCCTACCATTATTGTATTCCCATCAATTTCTTTCTTTATCTCTGCTTTATTTGTTTTCCTGTATTGGGTGCATATATGTTAATGAGTGTAATATCCTCTTCTTGTATTGATCGTTTTATCATTATATATTATCTTTCTTTATGGCCTTTGTTTTAAAGTCTATTTTTTGTCTGAGTGTTGCTACCCCTGCTTTCTTCTTATTTCCATTTGCATGAAATATCTTTTTCAATCCCCTCACTTTCAACCTATTGTCTGTCCTTTGCCCTAAAGTGGGTCTCTTGTAGGCAGCATATTGTCCAATCTTGTTTTATTATCCAGTCTGCCACTCTGTGTGTTTGGATTGGAGCATTTAGTCCATTGATGTTTACAGTAATTATTCATAGATGTGTATTTATTGCTATTTTAAACCTTGTTTTCTAGTTGATTTTGTATTTTTTTTCTTTGTTCCTTTCTTTTTATTTCTGTTTTTCCTTTTGTGGTTTAATGATTTTCTTTTGTATTATGCTTGGTATCTTTTCTTTTTTGTTTTTTTGTGACTCTGTTGTATATTTTTGATACACGTTTACCCTGTCTTTCATGTTTGTTAACCCATTACTATATCTACTTGCTTTAGATTGGTAGTCATATAGGTGCAAACACATTCTAAAAAGAAAAAGATCTCCATTTTCTTGCTCCTCTTTCCCACATTTTGATTTTGATGTCCTCCTTTACATCTTCATGTTTATACTTTTGCTGTTCATTATATTTATCATCGCATTTCCAATTGTGGTTTTCTCTTTTCTGTGGATTCTTGCTTCTTTTCTATTTGAAGAAGACCTTTCAATATTTCTTTTAGGATAGGTTTAGTATTGCAGTATTCTTTTAGTTTTTGCTTGTCTGAGAAATCCCTAATCTCTCCTTCTATTCTTGATGATATTGTTGGGTAGAGTATCCTAGGTTGCAGGCATTTCTCTTTTAGGACTTTGAATATATCTTACCACTCCCTTCTGGCCTGTAACGTTTCTGTAGAGAAATCAGCTAATAACCTTATGGAGGTTCCCTTATAACAACTCTTTGTTCTTCTTTTGCTGTCTTTGGAATCTTTTATCTTTAAATTTTGCCATTTTTATTATAATAGTCTTGGTGTATGTCTGTTTGGGTGCATCTTGTTGGGGAACCTTGGTGCATCCTGTACCTGTATATCTGATTCCTTCTCTAGTTCTGTGGAGTTTTCCCCCATAATTCCTTCAATATATTTTTGATCCCCCTTTCTCTTTCCTTTTTCTTCAGGGACCACTATTATGCATAGATCAGCATGCTTTATATTCTCCCATAGATCCTTTATATGGATTTCTTTTTTTTCAAATTTGTGTTTCTGTCTGCTCATCTGATTCAGTGATTTCTGTTATTCCATCTTTCAGATCACTTATTCATTTTAATGCATTATTTAGATTGCTGTTTATTGCCTTTAGCTTGGCTTTCATCCCAGCAACTTAGTTTTCTGATTTTAATTGGCTCCTCTTTATAGTTTTTATTTCTTTTTTACAGTAATCTGCATTTCTATCAGTAGCCTCTCTTAATTCCTTCTGTATTTTTACTAGCTTGTTTTGAATTCAATATCTGGTAGACTGGAGAGGTTTATTTCATTGTTCTTTTGGGGGATTTCTCTTGTTATTTTAATTGAGAGTGGTTCCTCAGCTTCTTAATTTTACTTATATTTCTCTAACCCTATGAATTTACAAGTAACAGTTATCTAATGTGGTCTTAAAAGGCTATTTTTATGTAGGAATATCCCTGTGTAGTCTTTGTGCATCTTAATATTTTTGCTGTAAGGGCTGTTTTTAATATAGATGGCTGCCACATCTCTCCTCCATGTGTGCTGGCTGTTATCCTTTTGATAGCGGGTGTTTGGTGTTATGGTGACCTAAGCCTGCACTGACTGTTGAGCTGGGCCACCTCTTTGCTCTGTGGTTTTGACAGCCCTGTCAGGGGCTGGGTTCACTCCCCAGTTGTTGGAGTAGAAGTCCCCAAATCCATTTCTGAGCTGCTGTGTGAGATAGGTGCGACTGGAGTGCTTTGGCTGGAAAAAGAGCTTCTGAGTATTCCTCTGCAAGAACTGTCTACCAGGAAGTACATCATGCAGTGTCACCTGTCACCCCTTGTGTGGGCTTACAACGTACACTGTTGTTGGTGCTGCCCTTGGTCCTGCCTCAGCAATAGGAAATTAGGTAGTCTGCCCTGTTGTCCCTCATGCACTATGCTCACAAAGTCACCAAGGCATATCCATTGACATCAGGCACCAGGACCCACTGTGGTCACATGTAGCCGTGCACCTGGATCCACCGTGGGCTGTGGGATTATCCCCAGCCCCACCTCCACCTGCATGTGCCCACTGTTAACACTGGGCCTGCCCCAGCTGCACACCAGTGTTCTGCTTGGATGTCCCACATGCACTGTGCTTACAAAGACACTTGGGTCCCTGGCAGCATTGTAAATCCACCAAAGTCACCTGGAACACAATTTTTGTTTTTTAATCTTCATACTAGCTTATTGAAGTTGTTGATCCACAGCCTTTACTATATATTTGCCTTTACCAGTGGGCTATTTCCTTTGTATAAATTCCTACTTCTTGCGGTAGCCTTTTCTTTCCACTTAGAGATGACCCTTTAACATTTCTTTCAGGGTTGATTTAGTATTGATGAACTCTTAGTTCTTCCTTGTCTGAAAACTTCTTCATCTCTCCTTTAAGTCTGAATGATAATCTTCCTGGGTAGAGTATTCTAGATTATAGATTTTTCCCTTTCAGCGTATTAAATATATCATGCCACTCTTTCTGGCCTGCGGTGTTTCTGTACAAAAATTAGCTAATAGCCTTATGAGGGTTCCCTTCTATATGACTCTGTGTTTTTCTCTTGATGCCTTTAGACTTTATCTTTATCTTTAACTTTTGTCATTTTAATTATCATATATTTGTTGTGGATCTGTTTGGGTTCATCTGTTTGTTTATCTTGGGTATCATTTTCTTTCTTTAGGTTTGGGAAGGTTTCAGCCATAATTTAATCAAATACATTTTCAACCCTCATTTCTCTCTTCTTATTCTGGAGACCCTGTCATATGAATGTTGGTACACTTGATGTTGTCCCAGAAGTCCCTTAAGCTGTTCTTATTTTGTATTTGTTTTTCTTTAATCTGTTCTAATTGGGTGATTTCCATTATTCTATTTTCCAGGTCACTTATGCATTCCTCTGTATCACTTCATCTGCTGTTAATTCCTTCTAGTGTGTTTTTCTTTCTTTAACTTTTTTTTTTTTTACTGAGTTATAGTCAGTTTACAATGTTGTGTTAATTTCCAGTGAAGAGCACAATTTTTCAGTTATACATGAACGTACATATATTCATTGTCACATTCTTTTTCACTGTGAACTACCACAAGATCTTGTATATATTTCCCTGTGCTATACAGTATAATCTTGTTTATCTATTCTACATATGCCTGTCAGTATCTACAAATTTCGAACTCCCAGTCTGTCCCTTCCCACCCCCCTCCCCCTAGACAACCACAAGTTTGTATTCTATGTCTATGAGTTTGTTTCTGTTTTGTATTTATGTTTTGTTTGTTTGTTTTTTAGATTCCACATATGAGTGACTTCATATGGTATTTTTCTTTCTCTTTCTGGCTTACTTCACTTGGAATGACATTCTCCAGGGACATCCATGTTGCTGCAAATGGCGTTATGTTGTCATTTTTATGGCTGAATAGTATTCCATTGTATAAATATACCACCTCTTCCTTATCCAGTCATCTGTCTTTGGACTTCTAGGCTGTTTCCATGTCTTGGCTATTGTATATAGTGCTGCTATGAACATTGGGGTTCAGGTGTCTTTTTGAAGTAGGGTTCCTTCTGGAAATGACAACCTACGGAACGGGAGAAAATTTTTGCAAAAGATGAAACTGACTTGATCTCCAGAATATATAAGCAGCTCATACAGCTTAATAAGAAAAAAAAAACAGTCCAAAAATGGTCAGAAGACCTAAACAAGCAATTTTCCAAGGAAGACATACAAGTGATCAATAGGCACATGAAAAAATGCTCAATATCACTAATTATCAGAGAAATGCAAATCAAAACTACAATGAGGTATCACCTCACACCAGTCAGAATGGCCATCATTCAAAAGTCCACAAATGACAAATGCTGGAGAGGCTGTGGAGAAAAGGGAACCCTCCTTCACTGCTGGTGGGAATGCAGTTTGGTGCAGCCACTGTGGAAAACAGTATGGAGATTCCTCAAAAGATTAGGAATAAACTTACCATATGACTCTTCTAGTGTGTTTTTCATTTCAGTTGTTGTACTCTTCAGTTGGGAGTGGTTCTTTTTTATATTTTCTAGTTCCTTTTTAAAATTTTCACTGTGTTCATGTATTCTTTTCCATAGTTTAGTTAGCATTCTTATTACTAACACTTTGAACTATTTACCTGGTACATTATTTATCTCTGTTTCTTTAGGGGTTTTTTCCATGTATTTTTATTCTTTCATTTGAAACAAATTCCTCTGTCTTGCATAACTTTCTCTGTCTCCATGAAATTAGGTGAAATAGTTACCTAACCTGGTCTTGAAGGTTGTCCTTGTGTGGGAGCAACCCTGTACTGTCTGAGTGTGCTTAGTGGCTTTGGTAGGAGAGCAGGATCTGAAGTGAGCATACATCATGTCTTCCCCCAGGGTGTACTGGCAGCTGTTATCTTGGTGGGAGGTGCAGCTAGAGATGGAGGGGCCACAGCCACTGCCAGGTGTAAACCAGTGCTGCTTCTATGCTCGGCGGCCAACACCGCCCTATTGGGGATGGAGCTTGTTCCCCAATCCCCAGAAGTCCTGAGTTTCAGGTCTGAGCTGCTTCCATTCCCTTTAAGTGTGTGCTCTCTCTCCTCCCAGCATTGGAGACTTTGCCCCGAGGGAGAGCAGTGCTGGGGCATGAGGGGCTGAATGGGTGTCCAGTGTTGGCCAGGGTGTACACTGGGGCAGTCCCAGCATACCAGTCAGAGTTCCAGAGTGCTGCCAATATGCTGGCTTCATGAACACCAGTAATGTCTGCCCTCAACCTGTTCAGATGTAGGCCAGGTCTGAGCTGGCTCCATCCCCCTTCACCTCCACAGTCTCCTCAGCAATGGCAGCCTTTGTCCTAGTTGGGAGGTGTGCTGCAGAATAAGAGGGATTGGAGCAGGTGCTCAGAGCGGGTCAGAGCGCTTCCTGGGACCATTGTTGGAAACCAGCCAGAATCCTGGGCAGCTTCCATCTGCTTCCTCTGCTGTGTTTCATGAGTAAGCAAGCCTGTGATGCTCTTCAAAAATGGAGTCTGGGTTTCTTATAGTCTTCCTGTTAGTCCCATTTGTTTTCAAACCAGCTAAGGGGACTCATCTTCCCAGTGTGGGACTCCAGGGTTGAGGTTTCCAAGATTTGGTTCAAACTGCTTACTCCCCAGGTGGATCTCTGAGTTCTTGTCATCCCCCCTCCTCTGAGTCCTCTCCTAGGGGTGTAGATCTCAACTTGATCACTTCTCCTGCCTTCCTACCCACCTCTGTGGACCTCCCTTTACAGCCTTGGTTGTATGAGAGTCTTTCTACCAGTCTCCAGTTTGTTTTCAGTGAGAACTCCTCTGCATGTAGATGTATTTTTGATATGTTCATGGAGGGAGGTGAACCCAGTATCCTCCTACTCCATCATCTTGATCTCCTCCCATCCCTCTGCCTATTTTTTAATAGATTATATTTTTTTTTCTATTGAGCTGTATCAATTCCTAATATATTTTGGGTATTAACCCCCTATCAGATACATGCTTTTGAAAATATATTCTCCCATTCTCTATCCTACCTTTTCATTTTGTTGAATGTTTTACTTGCTGTGCAGAAGCTTTTTAGTTTGGTGTAGTCCCACTTGTTTATTTTTGCTTTTGTTGCCTGTGATTTTGATGTTATATCCCCAAAAATTGCTAAGAACAATGTCAAGGAAATTTTCCCCTGTTTTCTTTAGGAGTATTACAGTTTCAGGTCTTACATTTAGGTTTTAATCCATGTTTAATTTCTGTGGATAGTGTGAGAAAGATCCAGTTTCATTCTTTTGCATGTGGATTTCATGTTTCTGAACATTTATTGAAGAGACTATTATTTCTCCATTGTGCATTCTTGGCACTCTTGTCATAGATTAGTTTATCTCATGTATGTGGGTTTATTTTCCATCTCTCAATTCTGTTCTGTTGGTCTGTCTGTTTTTATGCTAGTGCCATATTGTCTTGATTACTCTAGTTTTATAATATAGTTTTAAATAAGGAAGTATAAGGCCTCCTGCTTTGTTCTTCCTTCTCAAGATTTCTTTGGCTACTTGGGGTCTTTTGTGGTTCCACACAAATTGTAGGATTGCTTTTTTTATTTCAGTGAAAAATGCCATTGGAATTTAGAAAGGGAATATATTGGATTTGTAGATGACTTTGGGTAGTATCAACATTTTAGTAATATTCTTCCAATCTATGAATGCAGGTATCTTTCCACTTATTTGTGTCTTCTTTAATTTCCTTCATCAATGACTTTTAGTTTTCAGTGCACAGATCTTTCACCTAAGTTAAATTTCTTCTTATGTATTTTATTCTTTTTGATGCTACTGTAAGTAGGGTTATTTTCTTAATTTATTATTCAGATAGTTTGTTGTTAGTATACAGAGACACAACAAATTTTTATACATTTTGTGTCCTGCAAAGTTACCGAATTCATTTATTCTAAGGGTTTCTGTGTGGAGTCTTGGGGATTTTCTATATATAAGATCATATCATCTTCCACTGGAGACAGTTTAACTTGTTTCTTTCCAATTCATATCCCTTTCATTTCTTTTGCTTGTAAACAGACTACATTTAGATGATACTCTATGATAGATGGAAGTGCCTTGGTAATGGCCTCAAGCTCTAAGCAACTAATGTCTTCAGAGGCAAAAATAAATTAAATGAGATAACCAAAAACCTAGTGTAGTGTAGGCACTGGGGTGAAAATCTGGAAATCTGGGCTGTGAAATACCAATATGTTGCTAAGTAAGAAATTTTACCGTTCTTACACCTCTCTTTCCCTAGCTATTTAATGAATGGGTAAAATGTATTATATATATTTGGCATACTTTTGAACTCAATTATGCTTTATATTTCATAGAAAATATACAAATGCTTCTTTATTAAAATTGCTCATTAATAAATACTACTGACCTAATAGATTATTACATAAAGCAAATTGAAATAACCTACATACCTCAGGTCAATTTCATATTTGACTTGCTAATCCTTCTTGTCAATCACTACTTAATTTTACCACTACTTAATATAACCACTGTCTTCCCTAAATATAACATTTCTTCCAAATCTACCCTTTTCCTTAAAATAGATTAAACTTTTGCAAGACTGGTTTCAGTTCTGATATATCTGGCTAATTTCCTGTGAAATGCTTTTGTAGTTTAAAAGCAGACATCAAGTAGTCTTAAGGACTGATCCTGCTGAGGGATGGTACACTTAGGAAGTTGTTATTTCATTCAGCTAGACTCCCAGTAAACACTCAAGAGTGTGTATGCATATGTGCATGTGTGTGTGTGTGTGTGTGAGTTTTGCTAGTTGCCATTACATAGTAAGTTGCCAGGCATGGCATGTGATCAATCCTGAGAATACTTGGGAAGAACCAGGAGTTTCTATAGGACCTGTCTGAGATCAGGATTGGGCAAGATTTTTTGGCAGGTGGAATCTTCCTTCTGTGAGTTGTATCACTGGCCCCTGCATGTTGCCCAGTCCCCTCAGAGAGGTTTCTTGGCCTCGTTTTCTCGATCACGTCACTGTTCTCAACTGTTGCCTGTACAGGAAGAATCTTCCCTCCATTGATAAAGACACCAGTTCCTCAAACAATCAGGAGTAACAGTATGCTGACGTTCTTTCCCAGAATTCAAAATTAGCTAGTTGAATGATAAGCATACCTGATTCTTTACTTCCGTTTTGCAGCTGAGAAAAAAAGATGCTCATTAGTGCTATGCCTTTACAGTCAACCCTGTGGTCATCCTCTTAACATTCAGAAGGACATTTCCCAGATACCTGATTACATCTCTTAACCTTAACTCTGTCCATTGAAGGTGTAGCTTTGATAGTTCAAACATGCATTGAATAGTCCCTTGGCAACCACTGACCTCACTGGGTTAGGTACTAAATGTAATATGGTAGAGAATGTCTCCTGGGGAAAAAAAGCTTCAAATTATACAATCTAAACTTATTGGAAACTAAATTAAAATATGCCACATTTAATTGGTGTAAAAAGGCTTTTCAAACAGATGGAATGTACAGCCTTCAGTAAGCTGAAAGTGGAAAATTCCTTTTTTCCTTCACCTATACCAAACCAGATTTGTAGGCCAATTTCTCTTCTGTTCTGCTTGAAATTGCCTCACTTGTTTCAGCTCTGCTAGAGAAGTGCACACGACAGGCACTCCAATACTTAGGAATTCATGATTAAGGCAAGCAGAATCAGAGAGTCAATCACAATCTGAAATTTATGGGGAAAAGCACAACTGCTCTAGCATTTTGAGTATTTCCCCTTACCTCTGTGAGACTGAGAATTTATTCATATGGAAAACTGAGTGAGGAGATTCATATAATTGGTATTCTCTTTAGTAGGGCTTTGATTGTCTTTTCTGTCCTGGAGCACTAAGTTGGAAATCCCAAAAAGTTGACTGTTAAACTTTAATATGCAGAGGTACCATGTTTTAGTTTAAAATGCAGATTTTCAGGCACCATGCTCCAAAGTTCTATTTTAGTAGGTCTGGTCTAGGGTGTCCTGCAATCAGCCTTTTTAACAAGCATCCCACATGACGTGGTATAGGTCAGACTACAGTTTGAGGAAAACTGACCTAGGCCCTTTCCTGAAGTCTAGAGAAGTAAGCAGATACTGACAGGCCCCATCCTGCTGCAAACACAGAAATGCTGAGTTAAGATTTAACAAAAATGAGCGTAATATATAGGTGAGTTTGAAAGAAGGGGAAGTACCCTTGTGCCAGAAAAAGAGACAAGAAAGCCAGAGAAATCATAAGGAACTTCCACCAATTTTGTGTAGTTGTCATGTTTAATTTAATTCTCATAACAATTCTTCAAAGTATACCCAGTATGAAGGTACATACCAGGTATAAGTACCATGACAGAATTGAGATACAGAGACATGAGATAACTAATTTAAGATTATACTGGATTATACCAGAAATTCCACTGCTGGGATTGAAGCCAGGAAGTTGGCTACAAATTTAACACTTGTAACTAGTACTAAAATCTCAGGTAATAAGAAGCAATAAGGATTAGAAAGAAAGGAAGGAAGTTATCTATAAATGATATGACTATCTACATAGAAAATACAAAAATATCTACAAAATAAATTTTACGAAGATGATTTCATCAAGCGGTTTGTACACACAAGATTAAGACATCAAAATTGTTCTATACAGTCACACAACAAATTAAGCAAGGTAACGATGATTTAAAAACTCACATTAGCAACCAAAACTATGGCTGCATAATAGTTTTGTATTTCAATTTGACTAGGCCACAAGGGGCCCAGACATTTGGCCAAACATTGTTCTATGTGTGTCTCTGAGGGTGTTTCTTATGGGATAAACACTTGAACTGGTAGACTGAGTAAAGCAGCCTACCGTCCATGATGTGGTTGGGCCTCATCCAATTTCTAGAAGACCTTAATAGAACAAGAAGGCTGAATAAAAGGGAACTCCTGACTGCTTCAGCTTGGACACTGGTCTTTTCCAGTCTTCAGACTCAGACTGAAACATGGGCTCTTCTTAGGTCTCCAGCCGCCGGGTTTTTGACTGGAATTTACACCATCAACTCTCTTGGTTCTCAGACCTCTGGACTCAGAGTGGAACTACACACCAGCTCTCCTGGGTCTCCAGCTTGCTAAGTGCAGGTCTTGGGACTTCTCAGCATCCATAATCATGTGAGCCAATTCCCTATAATGAATCAATCTCTCTTTCTCTAGATAGATACAGTGATATAGATATAGATATAGGTACATCGCTGTATACACACATCGTACTGGGTCTGTTTCTCTGGAGAACCCATAACTAACTGCTAATGCAGGGTGTAGGAATTACTAAGATAATGCACAAGGCCTGTTCATGTGTAGGAAGAGATTATATTCATAACATTCAAACATTGCTAGCTCTTCAAGGCAGAACCAACTGGTTATTTCCACCTACAGGCTCAGGCCTACTTCATCTTCTCTTTGAATACTGAATTAAGCAGGAAGTATATCTACACCTTCTATCTTGCTTTCCACTGCCCCCACATGCTAGGGCAGTGGTTCTCAAAGTAGAGTCCACGGGACAGCAGCATAAGTAACGGCATCATTTGCAAGCTTATTAGAAATACTTCACCTCAGATCTGTTAAACTAGGTCTGGAGTTAGACCTCCAAAATCTGTTTTCTAATAAGCCCTCCAAGTGCTTGAGTCAGAGGACTACCGTTCTAGATCCATGGTTCTCAAGTTTAGCGTGCCTAGGAGTGACCTGGTGATGGTGTCAAAATGCAGATGCTGATTCAGTGGGTCCTGGCTGGGTCCCGAGACTCTGCATTTTGAAAAGCTCCTATGTGATGCTGCTGCTCCAGGGAACATGCTTTGAGCAAAGAAGGTCTGGGATTTACAATTAAATCATCCTCCCAGATCCAGGGCTCCAGGCAAGCTGGCTGGACTCTTGTATTGCTTCCTCATTGTTGACATTCAGACCTAAGACTTAGTCCCTCAGAAACATCCCTAATCCTTCTTCCCCCCAGTTATCCCCTAGTCACATTTCTCCTTCCCTGTAATCAAAATATTCCTTCATACCAGTGTGTGTGTGTGTGTGTGTGCGCGCGTGCGTGTGTGCGCGCGCACATGCACATCCCATTCATTCACTCGCTTGCTCTTGCACCTAGGCATCCCAGTCAGCTGGAGGTGGTGATTGTAGGTCCTTACCTCCTACTTCTGACCGAAGTACCTTCCTGTATCCCATGCCCTTGGTAGACTGTTAAGTCTAGTCTAAAGTTAAGTCTCGTACATAACATCCTATTTTTCTGACTTGTTTATGATAGTCCTTCACCCTCGGCCAAGTGAGTATTTTATACACTTGGCAATTTATCTCAAGAAAATATAAATGCCCAAGGGTCTGTGGATCATAGTTTGAGAAAAAGTGCTGTAGTATCTAAAGGATGTCACTTGAGGTGGTTGTTTAGTGCCATTTAAACACAAATGAAAACGCAGGGCCACCGATATATGAGCAGAACTCTTTCAAAGATAATAATCCAAAAAAATGCAGAATGCACTTTTATTAATATTTTTAGATTATCCTTAACGTGGAAATAAAACATTTAACAATCCTCAGAGAGATCTCAATACTGAATGAACACTGGCTTAGAGCAATGCCGACAGTCCCAGTCTGGTGGGACAGTGCATCCAGAGGATGGCTACTCTCCCGTCTCTGTCACAAGATACACCACAGTGTGATGGGTAAGACTGCAGGCTGTTGAACTATGCTACCTGGGCTTGCTTCCTATTTTTTAACTATACCTCTTTCATTTACTGGCTGTGTGACCTCAGGCAAGTTATTTAATTGAATGTGGTGAGCATTCAATAAATGTCATTTTATAGATAGATAAATACACACACATACACATATATATGCACATACATTACATTATATATGTAGGAGGTGTTGATGCTTCCTAGGCTGTTCCGTGAGAGTGCAGATGTCTGTACTGAGGATTAGCAGTGACATCAGCATGATGGGGAAGTTGATGTGGCTTATGCTCTTTTTATTTCCCATCACACATTAAACTTCTGCACCACCAAGTAACAGCAGCAGAACAAAGGTACACAATGAATCCAGCAAGGCACAGAGAAGTCCATTACTGTATATTATGGGTTGAATTGCATCCCCCTAAAAAAATATATGTTGGAGATTTAACCCCCAGTAGCTCAGAATGTAAGCCTTATTCGCAGGTAGAGTCTTTACAGGGGTAATTAAATGAGTTCAGTAGGGTGGGCCCTAATCCAGTCTGACTGGTGTCCTTATGAAAAGGGGAAATTTGGACACAGAGACACACAGAGAGGGGAAGATGATGTGAAGAGACACTGGGAAAAGACAGGCATCTACAGGCCAAGGAGAGAGGCCTGGAACAGCCCTCAGAAGGAACCAACCCTGCTGACACCTTGATTTTGGACTTCTAGCCTCCAGAACTGGGAGACAATTATCCTGTTGTTTAAGTGACCCAGTCTGTGGGGCTTTGTTACGGCAGCCCTGACAAACTGACACAGCATACATGAAGTCCATTCCCCACCTTGCTCTTCTCCTAATGGCTTGAAAAATACTTACCATTCAGTTCTGTCCATCTGTGTGCGTTTTACCTTTGTCTACATAACCCAGCAAGTCCTAACCCTTCCCTACACCACCTTCCGTTAAGTTACCTTGTACCATTTTCGATGAAGTTAAGGAGTATATTTACTATGATATTCCTTTTTTTTTTTTTTCAAGTATTTAGACCTTTATTTCTTTTGGGGGGATTTTAATTTTAATTTTTTTAATTTTATTTTTTATTGAAGTGTATTTGATTTACAGTGTTAGTTTCAGGTGTACAGCAAAGCAACTCAATTATACATACATTTTTTTTAGATTCTTTTCCATTATATGTTATTACAAGAAATTGAACATAGTTCCCTGTGCTGTATAGTAGGTCCCTGATGTTTGTCTGTTTTATATGTAGTAATTAGTATCTGCTAATCCCAAACTCCTAATTTATCCCTCTTCCAACCTTTCCCTTTTGGTTGCCATAGTTTGTTTTCTATAATATTCTTATATTTGTCCATGATTTACCATATCTTTTCAATGTTCCCAGGACTTTTTGTTGTTACTGGTTTTGTTTGTGGTGGTAATGCAGTTTCATGATTTTTAAGTGGTCTGTCACAACCCTGTTTTTCTCGTAAACCCTTTTATATTCTATGTACGAATTTACAAACTGCAAGGTTTTCCAGGAACATATGTATTGCATTGTATTAATTTTCTACTGCTGCCTAAGAAATTAGCACCAACTTGGTGTCTTAAACATCACAAACGTTTTTTATCTCACAGTTTCTGTGGACTGGGAGTTGGTGGGCATAGCTTAGTTGGGTCCTCAGTTTCAGGGTCTCACAAAGCTACCATCAAAATGTTTGCTGGAACTGAGTTCTCTTCTAGAGTCTTGACTGGGGAAGAATTCACCTCTAGGCTCTTTCAGGTGTCTGTAGAATTCATTTTCTTGAAGCTGTATTATTGAGACTTCTTCACCGTGGCCATTTGCTTCAGGCTCACAAGGAGAGTGTCTCATTCCAGTCTGCTAAAGTGGAGTCTTATATAAACAGAGTGTTATATATAACATAATCATAATTGTCACATGGTTGTGACAAGCAAAATCATAGTTTGCCATATACCGTAACCTAATCATGCGAGTGGCATCCATCACCTTTGCCATAATCTATTGGTTAGAAGCAAGTTACAGGTTTGCCCACTCTCAAGGGGAGGTGATTACACAAAGGCATAAATACCAGGAGGTGGGAATCATTAGAGGTCACCTTCAGGCATGGCAGGATTATATTTAATATAGAAGATTCTTGTGCCTTAATAGGTGTTCCACATATACGTCAGTGCATAGTGTTCCATTTATGCATCGAGAACCAGACATTATAGCGAGGCCACTGAACCATGGTGAATAGATGTGCAGGCAAGTCTCAGCTCCCTTTTCTTCCAGGTCTATACACAGTGCTTCAGGATTCAGGCACAGATTCTAGTATCCAGAAGTACACACCCAATATTTGACAGAAATGACTACCTCATGAATCATGTAAAATTATTGCCCCTTCCTATTTTCCTAGGCTTAATTTCTCTTCTCTCCTGACAGAGGTTGGAGCTTCTAATTTCATAATCAGAGGTGGAGAAAGGAAGTCTGACACTTGCTTCTTCCTTCTTACAGTGATTTTTTTCTTTTTGTAACCTGCCTCACCCTGATTTTTTTCCTGGCCTCAATAGTTTGACATTCCAAATATGGGTTAGCCAGTTTGCTCATTGTCTTTAACTTTGTGTCCATTGATTCTTCACGTCCTGAGATGTTTACAATGAAGGACATCCACTTGATGTTTGTAAGAGGAGCATCTTGAAGGAAGTATCTAGGAAAATGGAAATTCATTTCTTCACATTTTAAACAATATGACTTTCTGTAAGTAGCCATTTTCAGAAAAGCCTTACTATTCTTCACAAAAGGATACACCGTGGCTTGTACAAATACAACATGCAGCCTCTCATTTAGTCTTCCTTTTTAATCATCTAGTCTCAAATAGCTTTCCCATATGTCAAATTATTTTTAATGTTCAATGTATTAGTAAAATGGCTCAGTACTAACCGCTCGGGTATTTTCAAATAGGAGAAGTAGGGTTGAATCTCCCAAATTGCATTTACAATGAAAGATGCTTCATGCCAGTGACTCAGATCTTGACAAACGAGGCACGACATTCATTAGTTTAATGTTTTTCCCCCTATTGTGATAGAAATTCATAATGTCAAAGCCTAAGTAATGTGAAATTATTCAGCAGTGTAAGAAAAAAATTCAATAAGCACTGCCTACCAGTTACAGTTCTTAAGCTCATCTGCAGATTTCTTCAGTTGAAAGTGACTTAGGAGATTATAAGAAAAGTGCTGCCTTTTCTTACAATCTTACCTAAAATCATCATCCCTTATTTATTTTTGCTCAGTTTTTTCTCAAAACAGGCAGATTAATACATTGATCTTAGCTTCCATGAGTCTTTAGGATAAAGGATACAAAGAGTCATGAAGAGGCTAAGATAGCTTGATTGTGGTAACCATCTCACAGTATACATGAATATCAAATTATCACATTATAAACCTTAAGTATATACAATTTCTGTCCATCAGTTATACTTTAATAAAGCTACAAAGAAAGAGGCTTAAGATAATACTGCTACTAGATAGCAGTGTCTATAATTGTGTGGTAGATATTATAGAATCAGAGGCTATATCTGAAAAGAATGAAGGCGATGTCAGGAGGTCATCAGTCCAATCTTCGTGGCATTAGGCAGGACTACATCTAAACCCTCTGAAATTGCATGGTGTAATGGAAGGAATGCTAGCCTAGCTCTCAGGAGACTTCTGTTCTAGTTCAGGCTCTGCATCATATATTCTAGATCTCAATCTCTTCATTTACAAAATTAAGTAATTGGACTCCTCTAGTCACTAGGTTGTAACAAAGCACCTTTAAATAAATTTGCCTTATCTGCACAGATGCATTAGGCAGTTCTTTTTATTTGTTTTAATCACTCACATATTTTCTACTTAAGTATCATTTTCCTCCCTCATCGTGAAGTCAAATAGTTGATTACTATTGTGTAAAGTTGCACATCTACTTCCTTGATACATATGTGTATTTGATCCCTCAAATTGTGTTCATCTCTGGCTTAAAGTAATGATACACTGTGGTACAATGTAATAAGGACAGACATTGTCATCAGGTTGACTGGGTTTCAACCCCTGGTTCCATACATTTCTAGGCCCATGACATAGGGTGAATTCTTGACCTTCTGTTATACTGTCTGTCTGTAAAGTGGTCAATTATAATCATTTCCATGCATATACTCACAGTTCCCTTGCTCCTCTCTCATTTCTTATACTCCTTTAGCAAAGCCACTTCTGGTTGAGTGCAATTCTCAGGCTGCTCCATGTGTGGATGGTGGAGCTGAGCATGGTTAGAAACAGTACAGCTGTGTCAACTCGTCTCACTTGAAATTCCTAATCTAAACCACAAAATTCCTAAACCTTAAGTGGGTCTTAAATGCCATCTGAAGCCATACTATTTTCCCTGGTTAGTTTTACTTTCCCACTCTCATAGGTGACTATATTTTACCTGTCTTTTCCTTAATCCTCTTCCCTTGCCATAACTCTCAGGAGGTGAGTGTTCAGCTAGGAATGACCGTGTGACTAATTTTGAGCTTTTGGAATGGGAGTGCAGGAAATGTGCAAATTAAAGAAAATGAACTTCCCTGGATTTTTTTCTCTATCCACAAACTAGAACATGGAAATAGCAACCCGCTTTGACTATGGAGTGAAAACAACTTCAGGGAATGATAGAGCAAAAAATGTTCTCCAGCTCAGAACAATTGACTGTTACATGAGAGAAAAAACAAACTCTGGTTTTATATAAGCCACTATATATTGGCATTTCTTTGTTACATAGCCTCAACTCTTAATACATATTTTATGACTGAAGTATGAAATATATACAATAAAATGTATAGATTTTAAGTGTCCAATTCTTGTTAAAGTCTACAATCCTATATAATAATATAATCCCCATCCCACCCCCCAAAATATAGGGTATTTCTTTCATCCCAGAAAATTCCCTTGTCTTATCTTTCTGTCAACCCCCATAGGCAACCACTTTCTGATTTCTATCAATATAAATTAATTTGTCTCTTAAAGACATTATATAAATGGGAAAAAACAGTATGTACTGTTTGGTGTCTGGCTTCACTTAGGATAATGTTTTTGAGATTCATCCATGTACTCCATGAACTCACGAGAGTTCACTTTTATTTATTTTCTTTTTCATTGAAATACAGTCAATATAAAATGTTGGATTTGTTTCTAGTTTATAGCATAGTGATTCAATTATATATATATAACTCCTTTTCATATTCTATTTCATTATTGGCTATTATAAGGTATTGAATATAGTTACCTATGCTATACAGTAGTACCTTATTGTTTATATATTTTATATATAATAGTATCTGCAAATCCCAAACTCCCAATTTATCTTTCCTCAGCCCATTCCTCACCTGGTAAACATAAGTTTGTTTTCTGTGTCTCTGGGTCTGTTCCTGTTTTGTAAATAAATTCATTTCTGTCATTTTTTTAGACTCCACATGTAAGTGATATATAGTATTTTTCATTCTCTTTCTGGCTTACTTTACTTAGTATGACAATCTCCAGGTCCATCTATGTTGCTGCAAATAGCATTATTTCATTCTTTTTAAGGCTGAGTAGTATTCCACTGTAAATATATATACCACAACTTCTTTATCCAGTCATCTGTCGATGGACATTTAGGTTGTTTCCATGTCTTGGCTATTGTAAATAGTGCTGCTATGAACATTGGGGTGCATGTATCTTTTTGAATGAGAGTTCCCTCCAGATATATGCCCAGGAGTGGGGTTGCTGGATCACTGAGTAAGTCTATTTTTAGCTTTTTAAGGAATCTCCATACTGTTTTCCATAATGGCTGCACTCCCACCAACTACATCCCCACCAACAGTGTATGAGGTACAAGTGTGTGGTCTATCCTAGAGAATGTTCCATGTGCACTTGAAAAGAATATATATTCTGGTTTTTTGGATGTAAAGTCCTGAAAATATCAATTAAGTCTAACTGTTCTATTGTATCACATAAGATCTCTGTTACCTTATGGTTTTTCTGTCTGGAAGATCTGTCCATTGGCATTAGTGGGGTGTTAAAGTCTCCAACTATTGTCCCATCAATTTCTCCCTTTATGCCTGTTAGTATTTCATTTGGGTATTTAGGTGCTCCTACACTGGGTCCATATATGTTAACTAGTGTAACATCCTCTTCTTGTACTGATCCTTTTATCGTTATATAGTGTCCTTCTTTATCTTTCTTTATGACCTTTGTTTTAAAGTCTATTTTTGACTGATCTGAGTATTACTACCCCTGTTTTCTTGTCATTTCCATTTGCATGAAATATCTTTTTCAGTCCCGTCACTTTCAATCTATGTGTGTCCTTCACCCTAAAGTGGAACTCTTACAGGCAGCATATTATAGGCTCTTGTTTTATTATCCAATCTGCCACTCTGTGTCTTTTGATTGGAGCATTTAGTCCATTGACATTTATGGTAATTATTGCTAGATGTGTGTTCATTGCCATTTTAAACCTTGTTTTCTAGTTGATTTTGTATTTCTTCTTTGTTCTTTTCTTTTTCTTTTTGTTTTTCCTGTTGTGGTTTGATGGGTTTCTTTTGTATTATGCTTGACTTCTTTTCTTTTTGGTTTTTGTGACTCTATTGTATGTTTCTGTTTTGTGGTTACCCTGTTTTTCAAATATGTTAACCCATTACTGTATCTACTTGTTTTAGACTGGCAATCATATAGGCTCAAATGGATTCTAAAATGAAAAAAAAAACCCTACATTTTCTTGCTCACCTCTCCCACATTTTATGATTCTGATGTCCTCTTTTACATCTTCATGTTTATTCTGAGTATGGGCTTTTTCTTCAATTTTAGTTAGATTTATTTCACCATTGATTTCAAATATTTCAAGGGTAGGGTCAGAACTTCCCCTTCAAAGGAGATCAAAGTATCGGCAAGACTCTAGAGAACTCTTTATGTTTAATCCTGCAGTCACCAGCTTTGACGTCCATGAGAAATCACTCTGATTTACAACTTGGCTGACAATGATTGGATTGCCTTAGAATTCTCTTTGCTCCACAGTCTCACCCCTGGATTTCTGCGTCTTGGGTGATCTCTTTTGTGCTCTTTCCTGAAGCCTTTGAGGGCCACTGCAGTGACCTGGATGAAGGGCCAGCTCTCCTGTCATATCTTCAGGCCTTGGCTTTTCACTGAATGCTCCCTGTGTGCTTCAGGAGGGGATATTTCTCAGCTCTCTTGCCTCTATTCAATCTTTGTTTGGACCACACCAGTAATCTTGTGGAAGGCCCACTGGAAAGAGTTGGCAGGTACATGCATACTTGCTCTGAGGCAGGGGCCCTTAAGAATTCTGTTCTGTAGTTCCAGTCCACATGTAGCCAGTAAATGTTTATTAAAAGTTTTGTTCTTTTTTCCTTGCTCCTATCTAATGGATTTTTTTCTTCCTCTTGCCACTTTGCAGGGGATGGAAGCAGCAGCAGTTTTCTTATCACCTAGAAAGGGCTTGAAATCTACATATTTAGTTCATTGAGACATTCCCAGCTCTTTGATGGGTTTTTAACGTTTATAACTTTGTATATTATCTAGGTTTTCCTCATTGATAGGGTAAGAAGGATTGTTTCTTTTGACTTTCTATATCCTAGCTGGAATTGAACTAACACAATTTCTATTCATTATTGATTAGAAGAGAATACAAACACATTCAAGTTCTGAATATCTTAACCAATACAATAAAATTTTAAAAATAAGAAATGAGTGATAAACATAACAAAGAAGATATAAAATTATCATTTATTACAACTAATATAGCCCCATCTACATAGAAAGTCAATGAGAATAAACGAACAAATGATTAGAGCTAGTTGGAAAGAGCAATTAAATGGCATTCAAGGTAGCAGCAAGAAACACAAAGATAAAAAGCTTTCCTATATGCCAGCAACATTATCTCTTCCACAGAAACCTTATCTAACCATCCTATACACTGATAGAGCAAGGTGTTTCTTTCTTCCTGCACTTACAAAATGTCTTACACATTTCAATGGCAAATAATATATTTTATTATGATTAATATTTGTGTATGTATTGTATATACATGTAGATCTGTATGTGTGTGTGTATCTTCCCCAAATAGACTTTGAAAGTTTGAGGACAAGGATAGTCCTATTAATATGTGTATCATGAACATTTAGCAGAAATCCTAGCAAGAAAAAGGAGCTCAATAAGTATTGAACAACTGAGTGACTAAAAGACATCAAACTAAAAGATCCTTAAGGTCTCTTTCAAGTATGATAATACTTTTAGAAATCATCTTTTTTGGCATCTAAAAGACTTATGAAATAGTCACTTCCCAAATAATACTGGATATACTTAAGCCTTTTGATATGTTGTGGCTTTTACGGTTACAGTACTTAAAAGTGATATGTGGTAAATCGCTAGGTTAAGTCAGTGTTTCAGAGGAAGTTGGAACAAATGAGTAATGTGATCAAGCTTTGTACATCGAGTGACCCTAAGAACTGACACTTCATTTGGTTGTTTGCTATTTCTTTAATGAACCAGAGCAGTTTTCTTAATTAGCAAGGGCCCATCTGTTTCAAGCACAAATGGCATTTAGCATAACAAGGGCTGAAACAATAAGACAGCTTAATTTTGGAGTGCAAATGTCAATACCAAGTGACATAATTATTCGTTTGTGTTTACCAGATGTGGTTTAGTAGGTCTTCTAGAACAGAGGTCAATCTGGTCGTCTTATCCTCTAATAATTCATAATATACTGATGATTGCTATTTCTTTGTACAGGAAAAATACTATCAGTTAAAGGACACAATTAGATATTTGTGAAAAACTAAGCTTCTCCTCTGGGTTTACAATTTGAGATGTACAATAAGGCTATTATCATTGAGTCAAATATATTACTTGTAAATAAAGTTTTCATTGTTAAGGGTTTTCATAGGAGAAAGGCTTTTTAAAAAAATGTCTGTAAAATATTTACTACGTAATGCATAGTTTATAGTCCTTTATAAGTTTATAGTTCTTTTAAGCACTTACCAAATTCAGTGAAGACTCCCTTCTATGTTTAGACCTAATTCTGGCCCCTTCAAAATAAGCAATGAGATGAAATTTCAGGAACCAACACCTTCTGTGCCGGCCACCCTTCTCCCCTCCTTGTAGGAGGCACAGAACTATACAGATAATGAGAAAACAGAAAAAAAAAAAAAAGGAGGGGGCCAAAACTAGTGTGGATACTATCTGAATGCTGTTTAATTTTATTTAAGGTAGAAGATAAAGGGCAGAAGAAAAATATTTAACTGGTTCATATTTCTAATTTCCTATAATTTCTATCTCATTGCTTATTTTGAAAGGACCCATGACATGATACGTCCTCAGGCAGAAATTATTGGCTATAGTAACAGCCAATCATAATTTGATTGTCTGGTTTGGCTCTTTTCTAACACTATTAAAATAGCAAACAAAAGATTGAGCAAAAATATGTTTCTTATAGAAGCTACAAGAGAATTTCATGTGACATGATTCAGTTATTAATTCAACTAAAATTTACTCAAAATCTACTGAGTTAAGCATTGTGCTAGACAATAATAGTGATTAAAAAAAAATACCCCTGCCCTAAGGGAGCTTACATTCTAGTGAGGAGAGACAGACAATAAGCAAAATAAATAAATAATGATTTAATGAGATTACACATAACATGTTCTGAGTTAACATAAAGTAGGGTAAGGGAAGCGAGAATGACAGCAACACAGCTGCCCTGGGCAGGAGCTAGTCAGCAGAGGAAATGAGTGATGTATATATATCTGTCTGGAGATAAAATAACCAGGCAGAATAACCACAGAAAGTAAAGGTGATAATATTGAATTCAATTTAACGGGTTTGAGGAATAACAGTGTAGGACAGATAGTTGGGTTCCAGTGAATGAAGGTGAACGTGGGGAAGAATAAAGTTGAAGAGGTAGGCTGGATCATGCAGCTGAAAGGTCAAGTAAGATGACAGCTAAAAAATGACAACTGGATTTAACAACTCAGAATTCACTGGAGACTTTGACGAATGTTTTCTCAGTGCAGTGTTGAGACTTACTTGCTCTGTGTTCAAGAGAGAACAAGAGGTGAAGAAGTGAAGAGAATAAGTATAAACATCTCTTTCAATAAGGTTGGTTATAAAAAAGGAACAGAAACATATTAATTCATCATTTTTATAAAAGGAACAGTAAAATGTAATGGATGCATACTATGTAGCAATGAGAAGCAACGGGCCAGGTAAACACAGCAACATGAACATATTTTTTTTAACATTTTTTATTGATTTATAATCATTTTACAATGTTGTGTCAAATTCCAGTGTAGAGCACAATTTTTCAGTTATACATGAACATACATATATTCATTGTCACATTTTTTTCTCTGTGAGCTACCATAAGATCTTGTGTATATTTCCCTGTGCTATACAGTATAATCTTGTTTATCTATTCTACATTTTTAAATCCCAGTCTATCCCTTCCCACCCCGGCCCCCTTGGCAACCACAAGTTTGTATTCTATGTCTATGAGTCTGTTTCTGTTTTATATTTATGGGGGGTTTTTTTGGTTTTTTTTTAGATTCCACATATGAGCGATCTTATATGGTATTTTTCTTTCTCTTTCTGGCTTACTTCACTTAGAATGACATTCTCCAGAATATATTAGCAGCTAATACGACTTAATAAGAAAAAAACAAACAACCCAATCCAAAAATGGACAGAAGACCTAAACAAGCAATTCTCCAAGGAAGAAATACAAATGATCAATAGGCACATGAAAAAATGCTCAATATCACTAATTATCAGAGAAATGCAAATCAAAACTACAATGAGGTATCACCTCGCACCAGTCAGAATGGCCATCATTCAAAAATCCACAAATGACAAATGCTGGAGAGGCTATGGAGAAAAGGGAACCTCCTACACTGCTGGTAGGAATGCAGTTTGGTGCAGCCACTGTGGAAAACAGTATGGAGATTCCTCAAAAGACTAGGAATAGACTTACCCTATGACCCAGGAATCCCAATCCTGGGCATATATCCAGAAGGAACCCTACTTCAAAATGACACCACACACCAATGTTCATAGCAGCACTATTAACATGGACATATGTTAAAATTGTATGGTTGAGTGAAAGAATTAAAGAAGATAATGGAATCTATACACAATATCATTTACTTGAATTAAAATACTGATGGAGAAGAGAATATTATGTATTTCAGAAGCACACATATATGTTCAAGGACCGATAGCAATCACAGCATGAAGTTAATGAATAAGAGATGGTGCATTTGTTGAGGTGAGTGATGGTGATCACTGCTGTACTGGTAGTAATTATATTTATAGTAGTAGTAGTAGTAGTAAATTCAAAAAAATCAAACAAATATATCCACAATTTAATATAGTTTTCAGAGATAACAGACAAAAGATACAAACAAAGATGTTCAAGAATTACCGTAAATAAATGAGGAAAGTCTAGATTATCAGGTGCAGGTCAGTAATAATAGAGAAGATGAAAGATTATGTTACTTGAAGAAATTGTGAAATAATTTAAAGAGGACAATTGGGAGACAAAGTTTCAGGGGGTGTAAAAAGGGCTAATGATCAATTTCCCAAGGCTCCAACTTCTGGTGTCTTTAGTCTCTTTTGGGCTAATTAACACATGTTTTTCAATTGTCCAGAAACATGTTGAGTGAAAGGCTCAAATACTGGCAAGCCAGCTCAGCTAGAGACCAGTATAAGGCTAAAGAAGTGTATCAGTTTGAGTAATTTATCCCAGCTTGACAACTGACTATTAGATCCAAGTTGTTGAAGCAAAGGGGTCTGGGTGTAATGAATTCAATGCTGAATTAGACTAACTTTTGAGGATGAAAAGTACTAAAGTGGCCAAAAGAGAAAATAACATAAGGCATAATAGTCAAGTTGTTGCGCTGTGAATTGAGGAACATACTAGATACTGGACAATACCGATATTATGAAATGACAATTACAGGGATCCTAAAGCAGAAACTGGCAAAAATAGCAGATAAGGTGATGCACATTTTGCATACTTAAGAGCCTGAAAAGAGCCGACTGCTAATTTTAAGAGGAATGGCCTTACAAATTAGAGGGAATTAAGAAAATTATTTTGAAAAATCAGTTTTAACCAGATAGATTGTATGATACTTTAGGCAGTGAGATTGTAGTCAACTAACCTCAACCCTGCTGGGTGTTTGCAACACCCAGCTTGTATTAAACCAGACTTCCCTCATCCTCTACCTGTGTGCAACTCAATTTTTGAATGGAAATGCAAACCAGTCCATGTGAAAATTCCTCTAGTTTTTTAGACCCAGTTATTTGCACTCTTTGAAATATCTGAGTACAGGATATTTGCTAGCTAGCTAGCCCACACTGATGTGTATCTGCCTCAGTATACTTTGTAGGCTCTGCTTCCTCTATATACCCTTTAAATATCATTGTGACCCATGGTTTTTGCCTCCATTTTCATAACTTCATACATGGCTCTTTGGTGATATCAGCATCTGTGTCTGAAACCACCATATATATTCTGATGCCTCTGTAAGAACTGTGTCAATCCCAGAATTCTCTCCTGAGTTCCAGGCTCTTATTTCCCATTGCTCACTAACCATCTCTTCATAGCTTTCCCATAAGTGCCAGTGCACATGTAAAAGTGAACTCACATAACCTGTAGAATGAGAATGGAGACAGAAGGTTAACAGTGGTTTCTAAGCACAGACCATAGTACGTGAGGCAAGGGGAGCTGCTGATAGAAGCCAGAGTTATAGCGCAGCAGCGGCTGGGTGTCGGGCCTAGGGCAGTGTATCTGAGCTTGCTTCACAAACTTACCTGAAAACACAAGGCCCACGACTGGAGGTCACAGCAGCACCTCAACCATCAGTAATAGGGAGTAAGAGACAATGAAATCAACAGAAGAATATGAGGTGCGTCTCAGAGGAAGCCAGTGTAGACTCAATTATTGTGAACCAGATGCCCCAGTTCCCTCTGATTTTAAGACAGAAACAAACACCTTCCATCCTCTTAGATAAAAGGGGAAGAGAAAGGGTGGATGGAATCCTGAATTGACCCTGCAAAACTGAGTTGTAAATTGGAAGTGACTAAGTTTATTTTGAATTAGCTTGAATGGTTTTACCACTGTTGAGTGCCAATGAAGGCTTTGGTTACAGAAAAATTCACCTTTTGTACAACTGAGGACATGTCTGTGAAATTTAACTGCATTAATTCAAATACAGTCAATAAAGAAAATAGAATTCAGTGTTTTGTATATCTTGCAATCACAGTGAGTGTATTTAACTAAGACTCAAAGGCTGCACAACAAGAAGAAATAAGATGTGCTAGCTTGATAATAGGAAATTTGAACACAGTAAAAATAAACAAAAGCAGTATCCACCATTGATTGAACTGGGACAGGCTGTACTAGTAATGGGAGCATTTGCTCTGAAATTGGGCAGGTGTGCTTGGCTACACAACTCATTGGCTTTCTGATGTGGGCAAGTTATTTAACCTAAGCCTTTCTTTCCTTATTTGAAAATGAGGATAATTATGTCACTGACCTCCTAAGAAAGTTGTGAATATTAAATTAGATATTCCCCACAAAGCACTTAAATTAGGGTCTGTCATATAATAATTCAAAAAACATTAGATATTTAAAAAACTGAACTCACTGTTTCCCCTCTCACAAAGTTCTCTATCTTGGTTAGTGATATAACCATCCATCCAGTGGCCCAAGTCAGAAATCTGGCAGTGATCCTAGATTCCCTTCTTGCTCGTCTCCAACCACAACCCTGACATTTATACCGTATGTCTTGAATCTGCCGCTTCCTCTCCATTCCTACATCCATTACCTTAGTCCAAGGCCCTTATCACATCTGTCCTGCAATACTACAAGGGCCGCTTAATTAGTCTCCCCCAAATCTTTTTTATATTCCATGTTCCCTTTTGAAGGATCTGATAGTAGGCTCTTTTCTATAAGTATTTGAATTTCCTTTCATACTACGCATCTCACCATTAAATATGTGCCATTACATTAATTTTATAGATGATAAAAGAGGTTCAAGAGAGATTAAGTAATTTACCCAAGGTCATACAGTTACTAAGTAGCAATGGAAGTATCTTTAGGACACTGTAGAAAATTAAAAAATTAAAGCAAAGCAGAAATTTTATTTAGAGGAAATGTGATTTAAGAAAACAAATTCCTGCAGAAGAGTTAAAACAATGACAGCATCCATTTGTTTGTGTAAGTTATGGGGTTTCTGTACAAAAATTATCACTCATTTCAATAATCATTCTTTTACATTTTATAGAACAGCTAAGACATAGACAGTTGTCGTAAGGTTGGCAGTAATAACAACCCAGAAACACATGATACAAGTTGCCTTTAATATAAGTAAATGGTGCAATAGATTAACTGATCTAAGATGGATGCATAGAGAGACACAGAGTAGCATTCTCCCAAGTGGAGGTGCAGCTCCTCTGACCTCGTACAAGGCCACACAATTGTCAATGATATTGTATAGTTAGAATTAGTATTCCATCAAGAAGATAAACCTTATCACCCTCCCCCTCATCTTTTCATTGTTGTTTGGGGGAGGTCTCATTCCTCTAATTGTTCTGAGAGGCGTGAAGGAATCCTGACACCAGGCCAGCCCGCTGGCTTGATGCAGCCATGTATAAATCAATTACACTAGGGTATTAACGCAGCTTGCCCTTGAACATCTATATCCATCCACACACCATATAAGCAGGGGGGCCAGTACAAGACACTGGTCTGGATTAAATCAGAGGCCAGTTCCAGGCATCTACCTCCTTAGAACTAGGCTACAGCCCTGCCTCAAGTTTCAGACTCAGATAGTTAAAGTAAAGAGAATAGAAGAACAAGAATATAAAAGACAAAAATTGAATTCATTAGATTTCTATGGAAGTAATGTGTGGCAATTTGATTCTCTATGAAACAAAAATGGATAATATCTAAAGTAAAATTTTAAGATTGTTTAATTGAATTCAACACTTATTGAACACCTACTATTTATAAGAAAGGCTAGACACCTTGGAAGGTTAAAGATAAGAGGGACAGTTTTGCTGCCACCAAGAACTGATTGGCTAATACAGGGATTAGGGGTAGGGTGAGTATTTTGGTAACTGATAAGAGAAATCCATAGGCCAGTTTGTCTGGAGTGTCAACAAGAAGCAATAGTTTATGGGAAATGAAGCTATAGAATGCTTTGTGCTAGAAGAGTTTAGTAAAATTAAATTGGGCTTTTGCACTGCCTGCCTACATATATGAGAACATTAAATGAGATATATAAGAAGCTGGTATTTTCACTTTTAAACTTCAGTGAATTGAAAATAGTAGATAATTCTATGATGACTTCTTGAAAGTCAGGATAGTAAAGAGCACATTTATTTGATAAAGGATAAACTCAGGATATTTATTTATGGTCTTTAAACCACATATTACACTTTATTTCCGAGGGTAAAAGCTACAGAATTGTTCTATTTTGCTGAAGTTTAAAAATCACTTTTAGTTTCCTTAATATCAATCTACACAGGATTCTGTCAGGTCGAAAAGGAGAGGCAATTTCTTGTTTTATACTTATAAGCTGCAGCTCAGCCAGCTGTCAGTCTATCAACATACTGATATGAGGAGAGACTTTGAGAAGACAGCTGCAAGGCTACAGAGCACACACAAGACACCATAGGCCACTAGGGTGAGACAGGGAAATGCAGAAAGAAATTATTGAATTATATTGGCTTCAGAGGAAATTCATTCAGCCAGGTAACTTATAATCAAATAGTGAAAGAAAAAAACGAATGACTGAAAATTTAACTTCATTTTGGATGATTAGCACAGGCGAATTCTCTTTGTTTTGGTAACTTCTTAAAATAAACAAGACATATCACACTATAAACATCAGAAAACTGTCCTTGACATCCAGTCTATTGCCAAATTCAAGGTTAAGTATGTGTTTACCATCCACATCCTGGGCAGGATATTTTGATACGTATGACCTCTGATGCAGTGTCCATGTACTGCGGGAGAAAACAGGTTTACTTACCTGTCAAGTCTTTGGTTTTCTTAACTGTCACTGAGTTTATTGTTCACTTTCTGGTCCAAATGACAAAGTAATTTGATTCACAGTCATAGCATTGAAAATCCCAATTGGTTTATGTTTCTAGCTGTACCAGAGGCAGAAACTACACATAATATATGACTAAATCTAGAAAATATCAGTAAGTCAGGAAATAAATCAGATGTGAATTACCGAGCATCATATGATTATAGATGGAAAAATTCTGGTATTTTCTCAATTGGTTTAAATATCTATTATTAAATTTCATTTTTAGAATCTTTATTGTACATATTTTGGGGTATTCTATGCTTTTATAATTAGATTGTATCTGTTAAACAACCTTTAGTGAAAGTATTATATCTACCAATTTGGGTTTCAAGGAAATAAGGTAGATGGATTTATGTGAATGAATAAAAAAGAATACAGAGCGGGAAGGGTATAGCTCAGTGGTAGAGCGTATGCTTAGCATGCAGGAGGTCCTGGGTTCAATCCACCATATCTCCTCTAAAAACAAAGAAATAAATAAACCTAATTACCTCCCTCCCCGCCCCCCCCCAAAAAAAACTAAATAAATAAATCACTCTTCAAAAAAATTATTTAAAAAAAAGAGAATAGACTTCTGTTTCCAGCAACATGGCAGACTAGATATCCCACACACCCTCCTACTAAGCAGAAATCCAAATCAAAACTCACCAAGAAATGCTGGATAAAATAAAACAATATCATTTTAAATGAACATCTGAACTCACAATAGAATTAGGGAAATCCTCAGGGAATAAAACGAAGAGTGAGAGAACCGAAATCCACAGCAGCAAGTTGTTTGGGGGAATTTTTTGTCTCGTTAAGGATGGGGCTTGTGCTTCAGGTCATATGATTACAGACCTTGAACTCATACAAAGTGGGGATTTATATTTGAAAGGCCTTTTAAAAGTTCTTGGTTAACCCATGATTTAGTTGGTAGTATATATTTTATTGTCTAAATATGGGTGATCATATTTTTTTCTTATTAACTTCTAATGTAATTGAAGTGAGATCTGAGATCATGGTTTGTATAACACCCAATCTTTAAAATTTGTTTAGGCTTTCTTTATGGTATGGCCTAGTTAGTTAATGTTCAATGTTTTACGTTCCATGTGTGTTTGAGAAAATGTGGGTTTTCCAGTTGTTGGAAGACTGTCATCTGTTATCTATCATCGTCTACGGCCATACTATCCTGAACGTGCCCGATTGCATCTGTTATCTATCATCTATATTCATCCATCCACCTACCTACCTACACACATCCACACATACATCCTCTTTTCCATTATACAGTATCCTAACATCCAGTATATAACACCTGAATATCCATTAGGTGAAGCTTAATTGTATCATTCATATATTTTATATTCATTTAAATTTTTACTTTTCTGATTCACCTATCCATTGAGAGTTGTGTTGAAATCTTCAAAATGAAGATGTTTCCATCAATTTATTTTTGTCATTCTACAAATATTTCTTCATAAATGTTAAGACTATTTTAATAGGTGCATACATATTTAATATTGTTAGATCTTCTTGAAAGTAAACATTTATCTTCATATGTAGTAAACTTTACCATCCCTAATAATGCTTTATGTGTATGTTAATGTCTATTTTATCTCATATTAATACAACTACACTGGCTTTCCTCAAATTTATAGTTGCCTCATGTCTTTTTTCATCATTTTACTTTCAACCTTTGCATGTACTTAATGTCATTCTAGTAAACTGAATATATTTGCATTTTTCCTAATTAGTCAATCTTTTTCTTTTAATTGGCCAATTTATTCCATTTGCATTTATTCTAATTATTGATAGACTTATTTATAATAATACTAATTTATTATTTCCATTTGTCCCATAATTTTTGTTTCATCTTTGTCTTTTGTTACCTTATTTTAAAAATGCTACCTATCTTGCCCCTTTAACAAGACAAGAACTTCAGTATGATCACACATTGGTCTCCCTTACTCCCAACTTCCATCATGAAAATATCTAAAACTTTAATTCTGAGTTACTATGAATATATTTTCTCTTCTTTTCAACTTGGTCTTAGATTTCTAAAAGACATCAGTGAATCTTGCCAAGATATATGATCACCGTAATTTTATTTCTTTCCCTTTATTGTCTCTTATTTAAGCACTTCACTCAAAACTGTTTGCAGTGTGAGGCTTTGTGTGACAAAATTCTGGCGGCCATCTATACTTAAAGTTATTTTTTTTTTCAATTGAAGTATAGTCAGTTCACAATGTGTCAATTTCTGGTGTACAGCATAATGTTTCAGTCTAAAGTTATTTTTATAATGATTTTACTTTTGAAAGACAGTTTGGCTGGATATAAATAAGTTATTTTCCTTCTGTATTTCAAAAAGTATACTCCATTGTTATCGTAAGTCCAGCTTTACTGTTGAAAAATCTAATGGCAATTTGATTTTTGCTTCTTTATATGTGATCTTCTCTTCCTTAAAGATTTTATTTACTTTTCTATCTTCTATTGATATTTTCCCCAGTAAATATGTCTAGGTTTGGCTTTTCCTTATTCTTCCATGTTGGCCCCCTAAGGGATCTTTCATCTGATTTCTTTTATTTCTTTTACTTTGGGGGAAATTTATCTGTTATTGCTTCAGATCTTTCTTTTTTTTCCCCTCACTTCCTGATATGCTGCCTACTTCTATCCTCCAAGTTTCTTAGCTTTTCTTAGGGTTCCGATTTCTTTTTTCTTTTCTTCTTTCTATGAGATTTCTTAATCTGATCTACAAATTTCCTGATTTCTTCCTCAGTTACATCCATTCTGCTATTTATCTCATATATTGCATAGTTTATTTCCATTATTATATTTTTGCTACCTAATATTTTCTTCATCTTGCATTCTTGTTTCATATGGCTTATATACTTTATCTCTTTTAATAGGCTTTATTAGGCTAATTATATATTATTAGCCTGCCTGTTCTCATACTTCTGCTTTTGTGGAATCCATATCTAGAATGCTAGATACATTTTTAAGTTTATGCTTATCAAATACATTGTGATATTTGCCTCTTTGCTCCTTTCCCCCTTGGAGTATTGGTTCTGCTGTTAAGTAATGTTATATCCTTTTGAAACACTGCTTGGAACCCAGCTGCCAAGCTGGGAGGGAGCCCAGGCAACCATTTGGGAAGAAAGCAAGGCCCCTGGCCAACACGCCCAACTATGTTTTCAGACATCTGACAGTTAAATGAATGAAGCCACTTTGGACACTTTGCCCCAGTGCCCCAGCTGACAGTACCACATTAAGTAGAAGAGCCACCTAGCCAACTCATAGAATAAAGAGAAGTAAGAATTTGTTGTTTTTAAACCATTAAATTTGGGGGGGGGGGTTGTTACACAACAACAGATAACCAAAATACATGGTCTTTCCAAGTGGCCTTTCACAGCATGATAGTTGGATTCCCAAAAGGAATGTTCCAGGAGGACAAACTCTAACTGCTAGTGCTTATCAAGCTCCATCTTATACCATGATTGCTAATGTTCCATTTTCCATAGCTTATCATATAGCCAAGCCAAGAGTAAGTATGGTAGAGATACTATGGAAGGGACTGAATAAAGGGAACTGTGGCTCACTAGGAGCCACCAAAGTAACAATCTACCATGATATATTTAAAAAATACAGACCTCATTATCTGGCCACAATGAATTGTGTTAGAAACCAATAGGAAAAGTATAAATTTTTTAAATATGTAGATTTAGAATTTTAAAAGACCATATCTAAAAAACTCACAAAACAAAGACTATATAAAAATGGAAACTAGGAAACATTTAGAACTGAACGATAATGAAAATAACCATTTCAAGACTCATGGGATTCAGCTGTCTTATTTAAAGTGAAATTGTATAGCATTTAATTCTATATTTAAAAGGAGGAAAGAATGAAAATTAATGATCTATGCATCTAACTTGAGAAGTTAGAAAAGGGACGGGAGAAATTGCTGTTTAAACACTGCAAACAACTTAAAATTGCATTGACTTACAGGTTCTGAAAGAGCTTTCACATACATTATCTCATTTTATTCACTCATAATGATTTATTTACAATCTTTTGGTCATGAAAACCCAATGGATGGTTAGAGCATGTATTATTGAAGCTAGTTTTAGAGATAATGGTATTCAGGTTCAGAGATTTTAGTGACTTATTGAATAACACATGGCTTCTAAGTCACAAAGTAGTGATTCAAAACAAGGTTTATGAATCTGAGTCTAGCGATCATTTCACTATATTATAATGAAAGCTTGTATTAGAAGAGACTGTATCACAAGAACAAATATGATGACCACAATTGAATAGCTATTGGGTCTTCTTTTCATCCCACAGAACTGTCTACCCCAGCCTCTAATTCACATGATTAGAGGTGGCTGCAAGCAACTTTGTTTCTGCCTTGTGGCGTTGTATATGCGCCAGTCTGAAATAACTGACTTACCAAAGTTAATCTGTTGGTGAACCACTCTAAGGCCCAAAAGAATATCTTCCCGAGGAATTTGGGATTAGAACAATGAGACATGATTTAGACTCTCTTAGATTTTCTGAAACTATGTATAATCACAGGAAATGTAGGTTATGTACCACTGACCATGTGAATGCAGCGTATAAGATTCAGCATATGTAACTACTGTGGCTTAAGCTTAAGAGAGTTCTAGGAAACTGCCATGTATCAGAGCATGTAAGCTACACTCGTGATCTTCAGTAAGAAACAAGAAGCATTATTCAGTGCTAAAATAAATGTGCTATTAAGCCATGAAAAGACATGGAAGAACCTTAGCTTACTGCAAAGTAAAAGAAGCCAGTCTGAGAAGCTACATACTGTGTGACTCCAACAGTGTAACATTCTGGAAAAGGCAAAACTATGGAGACTAAAAAGGTCAGTGGTTGCCGAGGGTTGGCATCTGGGGAAGGGATGAATAGGTAGGGCAGCAATAATATTCTATATGAGACTATAAATATGGATAAATATCATCATACATTATCCAGATCCACAGACTATACAACAGGAAAAGTGAACCCTAAGGTAAGCTATGGACTTTGAGTAATTGTGATATGTCAGTGTGGGTTCATCACTTGTAACAAATGTCCCATTCTGGTGGCAGATGCTAATAATAGGAGAGACTGTGCATGTGGGGAGGGCAAGGGTTATATGGGAAATGTCTTTATCTTCCTCTCAATGTTGCAGTGAACCTAAAACTGCTGTAAAAAAAAAAAAAAGTCTTAAAAAAAACTGCAAGAGAGGGAAGCATGCTGGATATCTTAAGTTTGCCCCTTTAGAACCACCCTTCACTACCAGGCTCTGTGCCATGGTGGACTGAGTCATATGGACTGCATCAGGGATTGGCCTTGACCTTTGGTGTCTGTTTGGGATCTGACAATGAGAGGAACTAAATGGGCAGAAGAAGAAAATTGAGCTCAGAGTTTTATTCCCATACTTCCAACTCTGTAGCTTCACCATAGTTGAGTCATTCTGTGGAGGCCCACAGCTCCTGCCAGGCAGCCCTGCCCATACGTCTACCAGTAGCAGGTACGTCTGGTTTCAGTAGCAGGTCCCTCCCTCTGTATTTTTAGGTCTGTTATTGTTAGTCCTGCGATACCAACCTTTCCATCATTGGTTTTTCTGAACATTCCTGTATTAATAGTCCCTTTACTAACTTATTTTCAAATTCCTCAGTTTGGGTGTGCCATCAATTTCCTGCCAGGGTGCTGAAAGATTTTTTAAAACGTTAAATAATAAGTGCAGAAATCCATGGTTGTTCACCTGAAAGTCTACAATGAATGACGGGGAAAGCTCTGTTAAGGAAGCCCTTTCTGACTTTAGCCAGTGTTCTTGAGACCGCTGAAATTTCTGTAATCATGAACTTTGCTGAGCTGAAGCAGTCAAACTCTCTGCTGTAGCCAATTTCTAAAACTAAATTGAAAGTGCTGACTAGATAAACATGCACTATATTGCTTTACTGGTTTGAATGGGGTTATCTGGGAGAAGCCGGAGGAACTGGAGAACCCAGAAACTTAGGGCCTGTCCAATGCGCCTCCTGTACTACCTCTACTAAATACAAATACGTGGCTATGGGTATGACAGCAGCAGCATGGAAGACGGTGTAACGTTCTAAGGAAGATCAGAGATGTCTCCCAACCCAATACCCCAACCTCGTAGTTTCCTTATTCAAACTGTGAGGCCAAGGCCATTAAGCAGGGAGCAAAATAAAAAGCTTTATCAAGGAGAAAAACAGAAGCCCTAGAGTATTAGCAGATCTTTGTTTTTTCCATTTGCTCATTCAGGGATTCAAACAATAGGACCTAATGGTGCTTTTGGTATTAGTTGCTATCAAATAGAATTCTCCAGAATGAATTGTCAAGCACTCAGCTAAAACTTACTTGACCCATAATTCCGGAAGAAAAAATCTGGCAGTGACTTGCTGGCCAGTCGCTAAGCCTCTCAGTCAATCCTAAATCCCTGGGGCCAGCACCAAAAAGCAATGGCCATCTAAGTTAGTAGAAACTTCTACCCTGCTCTAGCCATGGGAAAACTTACTAATTTGTCAGTGGGATTGAGGGACACTGTAGCAAGAAATCATCTGAATACGCAGAAGCACAGATGGCCAGATTGACCATATTAAAAAACTAATTTCTTATCTAGAAGATGCTCATGAGAGCCACTGATCCAATCAAACTCTCCGACCCTGTCTAGCATAATAAAATCACTTTTTGGACCAGTGAATAATGAATGTTGTGTCTTCTCCACACTCTTTGAAAAAAGTTTTCCATAAATACTGGTGATTATGACAAAAGCACTTATACATGAATTTACTACTGAATATATGCATAGGATTATAGTTTTAGTGCACTCAGAATTTTCTTCACATTATGAAAATTCAGACATACAAAAATATGAAAAGTATAATGAACACCTGTGTTCCCATGACCAAGGTAAAGAATAAAGCATTACAAAAAAAGAAAAAAAAGTTGAACTCATAGTAACATAGTAGAATGCTGGTTGCTAGAGCCTCGGGGTAGGGGAAAAGAGGAGTTACTGATCAAACCTTCAGCTATAAGATGAGTAAGTTCCAGAAACCTAAATTCCAGCATGGTAACTGTAGATAATAATAATAATAATAATAATAATAATAATAATAATAATAATAATAATAATAATATATTATATACCAGGAATCTGCTAAAAGAGTAGATCTCAAGTGTTCTCAACATACACACACACACACAAAATGCTAACTATGAGAGGTGATGGAGAAGTTAGTTCGATTGTTTTAATTAGTTAACAATGTATACATATATCAAAATATCATGTTGTATACCTTAAATATAAGCAATTTTTATTTGTCAAAAATAAATAAAAATTAAAAATAATGAAACATTACAAAATCAATTAAATTCACCCAGACTCCTTCAAATTACAGTCCTGCCTTCTCTCATCCTTCCACTTTCCCAGTGCTGACCACTCTCCTGAATTTATCTCTCATATACATGTCTTCATTAGTTCACTAATATGTAAGATTCCTAAATAATACATATATATGTGCAACTAACATGTAAAATGTAACCTTATGCAACTTGTTTTTCACTAAACAGTGTTTTTAAGATGTATGTGTGCTGATACTGCTCTAATTCATTTAATTCTACGGATGAAAACATTCCATTGTATGAATGTATTATAACTCATTATTATAATTACTTGCTTTCTCGTTAGACTCTAAGGTTCATGAGAGTATGGTGTGTATCATTTATATTCATCACTAAACCCCAAATTCATAGCACAGGTCCCAGTAAATACTAGGTACTCAATAAACACTTGATAACTGAAAGATTGCTTCCACAAACATAGAGTCTGCTCCTTTAGCTCATCTTCCCTGGAGGCACAGTTATGTGGTGGCTGAGTTTTAGCCAATGGAATGGGAGCCAAAATGAGTTGGCACCATTAAAAAGTCACTAGCCATTCCTCTTTGCTGTTTTGCCCTTCTCTAGGTGGGTGGAATGGAGATGACACCGGGGGAAACCTTGAAAGCCAGAAATTCAATATGGCAGAACCCCCATTATCCAGAGACTCCAGATGACCACGTGGAAGAGGGTAGCCCAATGAGCTCTTCACCCATAATGTACTTTTACGTGAGTAAGAGATATACTTGTGTTGTGTTTGAGCCATTATAGATGCAGATCATTTGTTACAGCCATCAGTCTGTCCTCACTAATATTCTATATGAATTTACCTCTGAGCTCTGACTGAGCTGTATCTCAGTTTCTTATGTATAACATTTTCATTGTTGTTCTTTCCTGAGATTCCAGCCTTTTGGTTGTGATTTGCTCTGTGACTCAAGTTGTTTAGTAGAGTATTAAAGTTTTTATTGCATTTAAATATTCAGGGGGATAATTAATATTACTTTTAGTTTCATAATCTATAAGTATTGTTATTCAGATATAATGATCAGAAAATGTTGTCTGCCCTGCTTCTATTTGGAATGTATTGATTTTTATTTATGGTCAGTGTCGTGAATGTTTTATGTGTATTGGAATACAGTGTCGGGTTTCAGTTTTCAGATTACAGAGTACAACATACATCAACTAGCTCTACTTTATAGTATGTATTTCAGTCTCTTACCCTTATTATGAAAGATAGTATTTTCCAAAAATGGCCACGACAATAACTCCCATCCTCTGTGCTCTTCTGCAGTGAGACTTCCCATCAAAAGGAGAAGCCTGTTTCTCCACCCTCTTAAATCTGGGCAAGCCCGCTACTGTTTTGACCAATAAAATTGTGCAGAAGTGGCGCTATGCCAGTCCCAGGCATAGTACATCATGGACCTGGCAGCTTCCAGCTCCTGCCTCTTAGAAGCCAAACACCAGTAAGACGTGTGACTAACCTCAGAATGACATGCTGTGAGCAAGCCCTAAACCATGTGGAGAGACTGACAGCTCCCAGCTTTTCTAGTCCCCGCAGCCCAGGAACTAGACATGCAAGTGAAGAAGCCTTCAGTTGATTCCATCCATGCTGTTTGATGGCAACCTAGTGAGAACCATTCACCTGAGCTCAGCCAACACTAAGAACTGTCGGAAATAATACCTTATTTTTCCACCTCTAAGTAATGGGGTGTTTTGCCATGCAGCAAGAGATAAATACTTTTTTTTTTTTTGGTTTGTTTACATGGCATTTCAAGGGCAAAAGAGGCAAATGAAAGGATACCTTTATGACCTCTATTTGTTGCATGTCCTGTTTTAAGTGGCCACTCCACAGAAATAGGATGGACCCTCTCACCCAAAATGTGGTACAAATATCAAGACTGATGACAGCACATATACACTAAAAGGGTTTGAAATAACTTATCATTTATATAACAAGGCTTTCCAGGGAGAGCTGGGGGGTTCCCAAGGAGGAATGCAAATGGCTTCACAGGGCAGGGAAAGGAGATTGGCTTGAGGTTGCCGTCGTGGTTAGGGAATGGGGCTGGAGTGAGGGTTCTCCCGGTGTGGGCCAGGGCTTGCATGGTTTGAACTATCCACCAGCACCGAAGGAGGTAGCACCCAGACTTCCTTACCACCTTGCCCAGATGTAGAGCAGATGGGCAAGGAGGAGTACTGGTGCTTGAAAGCTGTCAGCAGTTGAACAGCAGTAATGGAGTCAGACTCTTTATTGCACTGTAAGTTCTGATGCTATAGTATTTGGTACATAAAATTCATAACCTAAAATCAACGTGGTTAATTGTTCACTTTCTCATTATGAAGTACCCTTCATTGTGTTGTTTAGTACTTTTGTCTCTGAATTCAATGTCTGATATCAGTATCACAACCTATGTCTTTTTTATTTTTTATTCAGTCAAAATTTATATAGAAACACATCTATCTTAAGTGTAGATGTGATGAATTTTAATAAATATGTATGCCCGTATAGCTACCACCACATAGAGCATTTCTGTTACCCCAGAATCTTTCCTTTTACCCCTTCTAGTCAATTCCCATCCCTGTTGTCAGTCACTGTTCTCTCTTTCCTCCCCATAGGTTACTGTTAACTGTTCTTGAATGTCACATACATGGAATCTTACAGTCTGTACTCTTTGTGTCTGTAATCCTTCACACAGCACAATTTTTTAAACATTTTACTAAGAACCATTTCAAACATACTAAAAAGTTTCAAGAGTGTGAATGTGAAAACCCATAGACCCACCTACTAGTCTACCATTAACCTTTTATTATACTTGCTTTCTCACATGTCTATCTATTCATGAATACATCTTAAAGTTTTACACATATCAAAATAAGTTGCATATATTCATATAATGTTTCCTAAAGACCTCAGCATGCATATCTTCAATTATAGCTGAAAATGCTCTTACAGTTCCTTTTTTTCTTTAGTGGTAAATTTTACATATAATAAAATGCACAAATATTAGTACTATTGGTTGAATTTTAACAAATACATGCATCTGTGTAGCCTAAACTTTCAAGGTATAGAATATTAACATCATTCCAAAGTTTCCTCACATCCGTTTTTAGTTAAGCCTCATCTTTAAATTTCTAAGTAGTGTGTTAGCTATATCCAACAAAATTTTGATGAACTTTATTTTAGAATAGCTTTAGATTTACAGAATCATTTAACAAACTCTGATAGGTTGTATTTTATAACCATTCATTTAAAAACATTTTCTAGTTTTATTTTTGATCTTGAAAGGCTTTGTGTGTTATGCTTCTTGGATCCAGATTTTTTTTCTTCTACTTCACTATTTTACAAACTGATGGTTCACATCCCATTAGTAGGTCACAAAATAAATGCAGTGGCTTGTAGGCAGCCAGCATTTAAAAAATTAAATAATAGGTATCAAATAGCAGGATGCAAACATACAAGAAAGTTAACTGTTGTTTCATTACATTTTTGTTTCAGGTGTGTATGTGTGTGTGTGTGTGTGTGTGTGCGTGGGTGGGTGGGTGGGTTGTTGTGCACACCTGAATATGTGCATACACTGGGTCTTGATAAACAAGGTATCTCTGTCTATAAGAAAAAATACTGAAAAACAGCTATAGAACATTGGATCTCATGTAAGAGAATAACATGGTTACATTTGCATTTTGGAAATACAACTCTGGCAGCAGTTTGTTGAACTGATTATAGGTGCTCAAAAGTACGTGTGAGGCAAAGAGTTAGAAACTCATTACACTAGTCCAGACAACAGATTTTAGAGCCTAATTAAAACATTAGTTTAAGGTTTAGAAAGAAAAGGAGAGATGTACCAGATAAAGGGACTTCATAATTGATTGACACTGGAGGATGACTCACATATTTCTTGGATGGCTGCATATGCCATTAATCAGATTAGAAAATAACAAAGAAGGAGCACATTTGCAAGGAAAAACATCTTAGGTTTTGGCCGTATTTAGTGCAGAATTTCTGTCTGTTCCGGCTGCTGTAACAAAAATATCATAGACTGGGTGGCTTATAAACAACAAAAGTTTCTTTCTCACAGTTCTAGAGGCTGGGAAATCAAGATCAAGGTGCCAAAAGATTTGGTGTCTGGTGAGGGCCAACTTCCTGGTTCACAGATGATCATCTTGTGGCTGTGTCCTCAACAGCAGGAGGGGTGAGGGAGCTCTCTGGGGTCTCTTTTGTAAGGGCACTAATCCCATTCATGAGGGCTCTGCCCTCATGACCTAATCATCTCCCAAAGGCCCTGCTCCCTAATACCATCACATTGGGGATGAGGTTTCAGCACGAAGTTTTGGAGATACTAACAGTCTATGGCAGCTGCTAAAAGATATCCACTTAGGGGTATCTGTACATTTGCCCATATAATGCTAAGAAAGATATCTAGGTCAGAAATACAGATTTGCAAGTTATCAAACTGTAAGTTGTTAAGCCTTGTTAGTAGTTGAGATTGTCTAAAGAGTGAATATTATAAGAGCAGAGACCTTAGGCTAGAACTCTTTGGAACACTGATATTGAGGATGTAGGAAATAGAAGAGAGATCAAAATAAGGGACTTAGAGTGAACTGTGATAAAAGCCAAGAAGAGTTGGTTCTGGAAGATAAGTGCCAAATGCTACAAAGAAATCAAATAGAAAGGAATTGAATTTAGCAACTAGGAATTGGTGACTTTAGCAAAAGCAGTTTCATTAAGTTTTGACAATATCATGACATTGAAAGCTCTGGTGTTCTGGCAAATGTTTAACCAGGTCTCCAAAAAAAAAAAGTGGGGGCTATACATACATACATATATTTCTAATATATTTTAATGATTGTGCAGCATGTGACTTACAAATACTAATAAAATATACCATTCTCTTTACTATACTTTATTGTCAATTCTATATAGTCAAGTTATTCTCACAGAATGCTTTTGTTGATTTTTGCCAAACTCCTATATTCTGGTCACAATTGATGAATTAATACAGCTCTGAAATAAATGTTGGGTGATATTTTCATTTATGTTAAGAAGTAAGATGAAAGAGTAACATCAAAGGTGAATGGTGAAACTTTACTCATTCTGTTAAGGACGTAAGTGAATTTTTGCTAAATTGGATGATAGTTTTTAAATATTGCAAGAATACATGTTTCCTCATTTATTTCTGCTATTCACAACATAATAGCTATAGGCGTAGAACACTTTTAAGTTTAATCTGCACTATTAACACTTTCTCTATCACTTTATTAAATCTAGAAAAGAACCAGAACAATAATCCAAGCTCTGGTTTATAGCATTTGCTGATTTCCATGGTGTAAATATCACACTGTGACTGTTTTCAAGCTACCGAAATGATGCCACTGAATGGGGCACTAGAAAAAGAGACACAGCAGTGCACCACTGTGTGTTATTTCTACCATACAGATACAATAAATGTCATAACGTCAGTAACCCAGATAATAGTAAAATGTAGAAAAATAACTAGAAAATGATGAGTTTTGAGTATTACCTTTTAAAATGCAATTTATTTGATTGTAGGTTTATATAATTTAGTTTTTAATAATGGCTTGAAAAATCCCTGAAAATTTAAAACTTGGCCCTTGCATAACAATACAGGTCAGCTCCAGCAAGCCAATGGTTGGAAAGAAAGAACAGTCCTTGGCATAAACCTGGTGACTGTGGTCTACTGTTAGATCCAGTTTTGATCAAGTGATTTTACTATTTGGAGTCTTCATTTCCTTATCTTAAAATTAACGATCCTAACATTTATTTTGCCTATTATTATGATCATGAGAGATAGTGAATATAACTCACACGTTAGACCCTCAGTGTATAGAAATCATCATTCTTTTCATCACTGCTGTTTAAAGACTGTTCTTGTTAAGTTATTTTTAACTTTTTCGACATGGAAGAGCCCAGCTAATTTTGAGGCTGTCTTCTTTCTTTATAACTGAACTTCCCATCGAAGTTCTAATACTGTGAGAATCTTTTCAAAATTAACTACAAATTCCCATGTTGCCTGATTAGTTAGGCATTCCTTCTTTGAATTCCTAGCAGAAGAGTAGATGCGGAAGCATGATGCAATTTCAGGAAGATTTTAGAAGTGCCATCTTATTAGGTGATGATTGATGTGAAGTAAAATACCCACCAATTATTCACATAGGCCTGGGGCATGGGGAAAGGGAGCAGATTCAACTATTCTAAGTCTCCTCTAAACAAAAGCAAGTCTGTTCTCTAAAATAATCATCTTTTCCCTTCTCAGTTCTTTTCATTCTTTCCCACAGATGTGATATCCTTGACATCATGCAGAAGTGGTTATATCTACTGAGCATCTGAATGTCAGATGAATGATCTTGAATACTGCTTTTGAGATTCCTACTTCATTTAATCTATTTATAAATTCTGTTTGGCAAAGGAAAAATCCATTACCTTCTGAAGTCATATTAAGAGCTACTTATCTATGTGTTTGCATGATATTATGACTAATAGTTTGATTGCTTCATTCCCCTTAATATTTGTGATATCAAAATAAAGCTAGATAACAGCTTAGATTACTTAGCAAATAAATGGGAAATATTTGCTTTTCAAACCCAAGTTTTTTATTTAATATAATAAAATGGTTATGCTTTACCCTTTAAAATTATTTTTGTTGAAATAACTTCACAAAGAAAACTATTTAAAATATCTCTGCTACATATCATTTCTATTTTCAACACACACTTTAAAGTTAATTTGGTTAATGGAAGTAAAATGTGAAAACAGATGCTTTATATGGAAATCATTTTATATCATTAAAAAAAACAGTTAAATCTATAGAAACAAATCATGAGTTTCCAAATAAGATAATTCATTATAATGATATTTTAGCTAGGTTTAAAGACTACATTCATGTAAGAAAATTAGTATGTGAATGAAAATATTGTTAAAATTTTCAGGGCCATTCAGATAATTTGTTTTTTAACTTTCTCTTTCTAGTCCCATGGGAGGATTGTACTTTCTGACCCCCTTGTGTTTGGGTGAAATCATGTGGCTAGTTTGGATCAATGACTTGTGAGCACAAGTAACATGCCACTTCTGGGCCAGGGCTTTTAAGCACCAGAGACCATCCAGATCTCCCTCTCCTTCTCTCTCCCCCTCTCTCCTTCTCCCTTCTCTCTTTCTCTGTTTCTCTCTCTCCCAGAGAGAGCAAGCAGCAAAGTTCAAGATGGTGCCTGCTTCATCAGCCTGGGCTCCTGACTGTTGTATAATTAAGAACTGGGCTGGCCTTTGTTTCTGGTTCCTGGGAGGTAGCCGCTAAAGCCTTGGTCTTTTTTTAGTGGCTTTGTTATTCATGATGGGCCCCACATACCACACTTGATAGTTTATGCTAATAGGTGACTTATGTTGAGTCCCTAGATAGTTTTAACTAAGGAAGTAGCTCTTGATGGGGGTGGCCAAGCCAGAAAGACCCATGTGATTAAAGGTTTGATATCAGTCCAGCCTCTTGGGAGGGGAGGATGAATTAAATTTCATGCTCAGTGATTCAATCAATCATACCTACATAGTGAAACCCCAATAAAAATCCCCAATAAAAGTCTTGACAATAAAGCTTGGGCGAGCTCCCCTGGTTAACAATACTTGGTGCTGGGAGGGTGATCAGTCTTAACTCCACCAGGAGAAGGCTGCAGAAGCTTCCCGTTCAGGACACCGCCAGACCTTGTTCTGTGTCTCTTCTTTTGACTGGTTCTGCTTTGTATACATTTTGCTGTAATAAAACTGTAATATTACGTGTAGCACTTTCCTGAATTCTGTGAATTGTTCTAGTAAATTATTGAAATTATTGAGGGGGCAGTGGGAACCCCCAAAATTTTACCTGTTGGTCAGAAGTGCGGGTGGCCCTAGAACCCCCAAGCTTGTGGCTGGTATCTGAAGTGAGGGCAGTCTTGTGGGGGACTGTACCCTCAACTTGTGAAGTTTGGCCTAACTGAGTAGTCAACATCAGAAGTCTTTGCACTGAGCGACCAGGTAGAGCAAAGCTTCCCTGCTGACCCCCAAGAGAACTCTCGTATGCAGACGAAACAAAGCTGTGTTGCTTTATACAACTGAGATGTTGGAGTTGTACTGTTTTGCATATCCCAGCTTACATTTATGATGCAGAAACATCTGACAGAGAACATATGGATGGATCAATACACGTCTCTCCATTTTGTACAATGACAAACTCACAGTTGGAGAGGACTCAGACACTGCCTGTCTACCCCATACTCACTGCCTGAAACACCTCTGCGATATCCCTGCCAAGTGACTCCCCAGCCTTTGCTTAAAAGCCTAAATTGCTCCAAAGTGCATTATACCTTGAGAGATGGCATTCTATTAAATGAAAAGTCTTTAATACTAGAAAATTCCATCTTTACACCAAGCCAGATCTCCCGCCCTGTAGCTTCCGCCACAGGTCCCGCTGCTGTCCTTGTGCACCACGCAAAGCAAGTCTGATCCGTCCACGGTTCCCAAGTACAACAGCAAAAAGGCACCTGCACCAGGTCTTTTCTTCATGTAAAGCTTTTCGAGTCGATGCTGGCAATCCTCACATAATATGGTTTTAGGTCTCGTTACCATCTGGTTAGCCTCTTTGAACACAGTCTAGCTTGACTGTTCCCCTCCCAGAATGCAATGCCTAGAACTAAACGTAGTCAGACTGTAAAGAAGCAGGTGGGGCCCATATTGCCAGTATTCGTAGCAGCCATATCATTGAGTTCATGTGTTTTATGTGTCAAGCCATTTAAAGCCCAATCTTTTTTCAAATGTACTGCTTTTAAATCACGTTGTTTTTGCTTTCATTATTCCTTTATTCCTTTGACTCATAATGAGCATAAGAGAAATAGCGAAGGCTTAGGGTTTGAGAGGTGTAGTTTCAAATTTCTACTCTTGTACTTATTAACTGTGACTTTGGAAGTTACCTCACCACCCTGACCTGTAGTTTTCTTATATGCTAAGTAGGGTTTATAATTTTTACCTTTCAAAGGTATTTTGAGAATACATGTAGAGTAATACTGTACCAGAAAAAAAATCGGTACATAATAAATGATCATTTAAAACAGTAATAGCGATTTTAAAATATAAACTCAGAAGCATAGAAATGAAGCAGCGGCAGCAAGTATGAAACCTGTAAGGGTTAACTTATTTGTTGGGTTTGAGTTTCAAAATTAGTCCTGATATTTAAGAAAACCAAATGAAAAGGAGACAAACCTATGAACAACAATAACAAACACTTGAATAGCTCTCATTATCACAAAGCAGAAAGTGATTCAGTCCACTCAGATGATGTAGAAAATACATCAGTTTATAAGGAAAGCCAGCATTTTTTTTTATGAAACCATATTCTAAGATCATGTTGCATTTGAGGTTTTATTCAGAGGCTATCGAGAGACAGAGGGGCATTCCCTTTATACCCAACATCATAAGTAGCACACTGTAAGCACTTAGTAAATATTATTATGTGCTAGGAACTACATTAAATACTTCCTATATGCGTTACCACGTGTGTTTTCACAAAAACTCCATGAAGAGGTATCATTAGTACCTATATTTTGCTGAAGAGGAAGGTGATGCTTGGAGAGGAAAGTAAAGTATGGAAGGTCACACAACAGAGCAAGAGTCCACCCTCAGTCCATCTGACTCAGCTCCCCCATCTTTTAAGTCCTTTCCTCTACTGCCCATTCAGTGGTTAGTAAATCTAGCTAGCTAAGCTCTATCTATATCTCTCAAAGGTGTGGGAGCAAAGCTTATTCTCGTTAACTTTTATTTATCATTTTTTAGCTCTTACAGAGTATACAAAAAATGTTTTTGCCAGTCTTGTTCCAACATCGACTGTTTTCAGCAGAATTAGAACCACTTTGGCCACTTTTTCTCTGTCTCCTTCTCTAATGCTTCATCCACATCCTGTACCCCCAATGCTGGTAACTTTCTAAATGCCCTTTCTAGGTTCTCTCTACTTCTGTTCTTGCGCCCTGTCCTGGGGCTTTAACCATTGCTTCTAAGCTGATTTTCCTTGATTTTTTTTTTTTTTTTTGGTAGCCCTCATTTTCGATCCAGTTCTTCATTTTCAACTGCCTGTTCTATGTTCTGTATGGCTGACTCCCAGGTCCGTCAAACCAGGATGTCCAGAGCATGTTCACACTTTAATTCAGCTCTCTCTCAGGCCTGCTCCTCTTTCTGCACTCTCTATTGCTGTGATAAGCCAGTGCTGACAATTCCTTCCTTATGTCTCCCTAGGATATTTTAAAAAGCTTCCTAAACCATGCTAATTCTGTTTATATTTCCTTCTTAAAAATCTTCAAAGACTCCCAATTGCTAGCTTGATAAAATTAAAACTCCTTAGCCAGGTACTTAAGACTCTCAAAAATTTCATCCCAAACCTCCTTTCCAATCTTATATTCAACTTATGTCCTTCACACACTCAATGTTCCAGCCCCACTGATTTAGCTGTTTTTCCCCGTTAACCTCCTGCATACTCGTCCCCTCGCTGCTTTTGCTAACATTGGAATAAATCACTGAGGTTATTCTCACATCCACCTCTGTATATCCAAAATCGTAACCACTCTTCCAGGCCCAACTCAAGTCCCAAACACGGTTTTGTGTTCACGCTGACTACAGCCACAGACGTAGGTTACGAGGTGTTCTTGCTGCTGCCCTGGCCCAAGGCGACCCCTAGTGGTTATACCTGCTCATATCACTCTGGTGTAGCTAATAGATTCAAACCAATGAAACACTAACTGAAATCTGAAGATACTTTTCCCATCTGTGTAGTAAGAAAGAAATCATATAATGAAAATATAAAGTCAAGTAAGGCAACACATTGATAAGCTTCCCCTTTCATATTCTCTCTTAGCCCTGTGTATCTCCTGCATCAGTGTTATAGAATTACAATTAAATCAAATAAATTATTCGGGAGTTTTTTTGTTTTGTTTTGTTTTGAACTGTCTGACTCATTCTTCTAATCTGTAAACTGCATGAGGGTTGGGGTTTATTTGACTCATTCTCTTAGTGTAGTGCCTGGTACATAGTAGAGACCCACATGTTTATTGAATAAATGACCTTCCCCCCACTACACACAAAAGTAGGAACTCACATACTTCTTGAATGAACAAACTTCCCCCCGCAGAGGTTTCACTCACATTTCTTAGCATTAGAAAGAAAATTTCTGTGTTCTGATCTGATACTGTCTTGCTATACAACTTTCCTCCTTTGCCTGTGCCTCAGTTTCCCCACCTGGGCCATCTAAGAAGGCTTCCAGCAATTAAAACCCCTATTGTAGAAATAAATATAGTTTACATAAAACCTCACATCTTTTGGAGCCTGACTTTTCTTCAAATAGCGCAGCTCAGATTTTCATGAGTGATACTGACCATTTCTGAACAAAAGTCAACACTTAGGTATAAACTAATTGTGCACAGCATGCCTTTCTAACAATGAAAACACTAACTACAAGACAGTGCAATGTCACTGAAATGCTAAGTCATTCATTTGAAACATGACTATGTTTTTGAGGCCTACAGAATTTAATTAAATCAATCTAAATTTGCAGTACTGAAGAAGTAATTTCTAATCATTTTCCATTAACTTATTTTGCTTCTGTACGCATAAAAAAATAGAAATCTTCACGGACTCCCTATTATCTATGGTATGAAGTATGGGCTTCTTATCCTGGTATTAAGATCTACCAGTTTGTGCAATGGTTTGACTAATTACCTAGAATGGGTCATACTGGCATACACGAGCACTGGCCCCAAGGCGATAGTCAGATACAGCTACTATTTACTAAGAGTAAAGATTAGGATTTTAAACTATTTTGTATTCTCACAGTGACACTAAGGTAGGTATTATTTATACCCCTTTCATAGATTAAAAAAAAACAGGCTCATAGTTGAAGAGTAATGAAGAGATTGCAGGAAGTGTCTGAGTTACAATTTAGCCCCAGCTGTGTCTGGCTCCAAAGCCTATATTCCTTTCATTGAGCTGTGCTGCTCCAAAATGACATCGTTTAGTGAAAAATCAGAGTCCATATCCAATTAGTACTGGGGCATTTTTCAGTCCATTGTAGCCAACATGTGTCAGCCGAGATCCATGTCTTCATTCAGATGCACAAACTGGCTCTGCCACAACTGTATCTTCAGAAGCTATAAAGGAAAGAATCTTCCAGTAGATTTCAAAGCTTAGTTTGCTGTCATCATAATTTCTTCTTCCCAGTTGGCTGGTGTTAATTTTGCCTATGATAAAAAGGATGGAGGGGGCACATTTCATATTCCCACTTACTGCCATCCCATATACACAGACTTAGCAACATAGGATGCCCTTAGGGATTTGGCCATGCAACTCTAGGCCCTGGGGAGCTGGGATAAACCCACTGAACAAGCAAGATGACTTCACTAAACTGGAGGACACATCCTGTGGCCCTAGAGTCATCTGCTTACCAGGCTTCCTCCTAGTCTTTTGTATCAGGAAATTGCTACCCTAGGTTCATGTATGCTGAAAACCCAACCCTCGATCCCCGTGGTCCAGTTTATCGCAGTGAATTCCATGATAGCAGATCTGATTCTCCTGTGGGATAAACTGAAGGAAATGGCCTTGAACTCGGCGTTAGCAAACATTTTAGACCTGGAATCTGCATATTTTTAAGGAGTCCATACATGGGTTTCATGAGATTTATAAAACGTTAAATTTTTATGTGACTCACAGTATATATGTATTCAAAAACATTTGATGGGGAAGGGTCTGCTGCTTTCATCAGATTCTCAACAGAAACTTAGGCTCCTCTCCCCTCAAATTGAGACCCACCACCCTAAAGTTTCATGTGTAGCTAACACTTCCCTTTATTCTTTTGTCAACATACTGAGTTTGATGGGCAGACTGATGGTCAAACAACTACATGGCTGTTAATCTGGGTAGCGGCAGGTTTTAATTGAGTCCTGGCAAGAAATATGCAGTTCAGAACAGCTGAAAAATCTGAAGAGATGAGAAAGCACATAGAAATATGTAAGTAAGCCCTAGCAGGCATTAAAGTGTTGGGGTATATACCTTGGACACCTGGCAAGTTCTGTAGAACACCAGATGAGGAACTAAGAAATCTTGGTCTTAGTAGGGTACTCTGACAAATAATAGATTGACTGTCATGAGGGAAAGAAATTTTCCCAAGAGGACTAACCCCTCTTTGAAGACTTAACTCTCTTCCCTGAAGCACTGTAATCTCATCCAAACATCTGAAGACCCCTCTTTTATAGTGTGCTGAAAATGCTTCTAAACACAGCAAAATAGACTTCAGTATTTGCAGACCATTGTACACTAAAGAGAAGAGAAAAACATAGACCTCTTCATTCTATAGGGTTTTTGGGGGGCTTAGCAGTAATATTATAAAAGAATATTCATGGGATGAATGGGATACAGAGTGAGTGAGGATGCATGATTCCCTGTAATTGTATGAGTGTACCAGGAGAATACAGTTAACCCCAGTCCGCTCCTTAATAATACCATGTATGCATAAACTATCACAAAGCTCTTGGCACTCTTATTAAGTCTTACTGTGCTGTTACTAGTTTCCACTTCACTTCATACCGTAATACGTTTCATTCAAATCCTAGTCTATCAAATTCATCTTCACATTTATAATGCCACTTACTGTCTCATCTCTCTAGCTCAGAAGTTGCTTTTGTGTAGCATAATGTAGTGCTATATTCTCAGAGATGGCATTTAGAACGTGGAATGCTCACAGAACTATATTCATATCTTGTAGTAACCTATAATGAAAAAGACTATGGAAACAAATATATGTAAGCATATGTATGACTGAGACATGCTGCACACCAGAAATTGACACATTGTAAGTGGCTATACTTCAATTAAAAAAAAAAGATCTGACCTGAAATCACAGCTTTATGCTTACACACTGGGTGACCCATGGTAAATGTCTTAACCTCTCTGTGCATTAATTTCCTTTTCAGTAAAATAATAATTCCTACTTTGAAAAAAAGAATGAGGAATGCTCAATTAAAATTCATTAGCTCACTTTTACACACACACACACACACACACACACACACACACACTTCCATAAAAAAGAGTAGATTTAATAACATCCATGGTAAATTCAGCCATGACTATTTCATTGACCTCCCTGTCATCATAAGACAATGAGATTCCAATAAAGAGTCCTTCCTGTATTTTGGACCACACAAAAAGGTGAAAACAAAGAAACAAATGAGTGAAGGTCATGGAGTATCTATAATAATTTACATTTCTGATTATAAAGGACATCCATGCTCACTGTGGATAGTTTGGAAAATATACATAGAAATTTATATATAGTACATGTACACACATACCCCCACCGTCACATGTGTATGTCTATATGAAAAAAAGAAAATAATCCAGGTAAATATAATGACCTTTTAGTATTTTGGGGCATTCATTCCAGTTATCATTCCCACATAGTACATGCACACACATGCACACGGCACACACGCGTGTGTTCCTGAATCATGGCTCTACTATTATTGTCTGTGTAATACCAATCATATCATGTAACTTCAATAAGCCTCATATTTCTCATTTTTTAAATGGGGAAAGGTAATTTTCACCGTCTCAAAGAGGAGTTGTGAGATTTAAATGAATAAATGTAAAGCACTTGGCACAGTCCCTGGCACAAAGTAAGTGCTCAGTAAACGTCTGTTGTGTTTGCGGTTATTGTTATTATTGTAATTGCCCTTTATATACAATATTCTAATAGGTTCTCTTAGTATAAGTATCTTTTCTTAGAACTCAGAAATACTCACTGGTGCATCATGACATGTTTTACCCATCTCCTCTTTTGAGTCATTTAGGTCTCTAATTTTTTATACCCGACACTGTGATGAATATCTTTTTACAAACTTATTTTTGCTACATCTCTGTTTACTTAGAATGGATTTCTGGAGGTAGAATTCTTATGTCTTGTATGGTTACAAATCTTGGCTGCTGTAGTGGGTTTACTTTATTTTCCTCTCATCTGACTTGTTGCTATCACTCTGGAAAGCTTTCTTTTATGAAGAAACCCTACTTGGGAGTGATCAACTTGTTCTCTTAGGATATCATTTAATATACACAGTGTGAAAATCACAACAGGATGGCAAATAACTACGTCTTCCTCATATTACTCTCCATGTCACCCTATTAATTATTACTGAATATCTTCCCTACTCCTTTTTTAAGTACATGATTCTCTCTCCATATGTACCAAAGGCATTCATAATTTATTAAATGCATTTACGTCCATGGCTTAGTGTAAAAGATGCCTACTCCAGAGGTAAAATAATAATTAACAGAAGGGAATCCTAATGATTGGCCATGGTTTCGCTATCTTTAACTAATATTATAGAATGATGATGTTTTTTTGAAAAGAAAAGAACTATATATAAAACTTTTGGTCAATATGGCTTAGTGAGTTTATGCAGCCATACATATATTCCAATCATACAGCAATGACAGATTAAAACAAAACAAAATAGACATGTCTAGTCTCAAAAATATGATAGATATTGCTGAGAATCAGAAACAGAATAGAATCATGAAGTACCGAGCAGTCTGGAGCTATAAGCTTCTAGTGTTCTAAGTCCAAAAGCAGTCATTGAAAGCTTGATAGAAGTTTGGAAGGATAAGGACTAATGAAAATGTTCCATTTCATAGAGAGTAATACCAAGAAAAGGGAAAAAAAACATAAAACCAAGCAAATAAAACCGAAACAGGCCCAGACAGTTTTAGTAATGACATCTACTTGAATAGGCAAAGAAGAAAGTCCAAATTTATATGATCTTTTTCAGAGAACAGAAAAAGAGGGGAGGGGACGGAGGGGATGGAAACTATATCAATGATGACAATGAAGACAAGAGAGCAATGAAGTGGGGACATACATCCTAAAAGATATCAAGATATATTATTAAAACCCAGGAGAAAAAGACATGTAAATATATGTAAATGATACAGAAAAGCAAGGTTATAGCAAGTCAGCGGAGAAAAGATAGGCCACTCAATAAATGGTGTTGAGCAATTGGTTATCCATCTGAACAATAAAATTAGATCTTCTCACCTTTTACAAAAATTAAGTATAAATGGGTTAGAGATTTAAATGATACAAACATGTCTTCAAAATTATTAAACAACAATGTGCAAGACTATTAAATGACTGAGGTGGGGAATGATTTCTTAAAGAAGATACAAAAAACACATGAATAGGTAATATTACTGATAAATTCATCTACATGAAATTAACATTTTCATATGCAAAAAGCATCATAAAAAAATAGAGGCAATGAGTGATGTCAGCATCATAGTAGAATTAAACATTCCTGGGTTTTGTTCCCCTCAACAACAAAAATAATTTGGGATCCATCCAGAGACAAGTGTTTTTCTGGGAACTACAGGATTTAGCAACAGACACCAAGGGACCCTAGAGGAGTCTCACCCACCTGTGCATTAGGTAATTAGGTAATATGGACCTGGCAGTGTCTTGTAAACCAGCTCCAGCCCCTCTCAGCTACAGTCCAAAAACGCCTGGAAAATACTGTCCTAGACAATCACCCACAGATGGGAGAACCGTTTGGAAGTCCAGGTTTACAGAGGAAAAGTTCCAGCACACCACCAGAGCCAAAAAAAGGAAAGAAAGAATTTGGATACATTGGAGAGGGTAAGAGGAACAGCTTGATTTAATCCGCATCACCCCTTCCCCAAAACAGCACAATTTAGAGCCAGAACATTCTTGGCCCATGATTCCTCTCAAAGGGGAAAGTGAGAGCATGTGAGTGAGCACCTGGCTTCCCCAGCTGTGCAGGAAGCTGACAAAGAGGCTGATTACTCTGTTACCACATCCAGAGTCAGCATCATAAGATGCATGACTGGGGAGCAGGAAGAGGCTGGGAGAGTGGCAAATAGGACTCTTGGAGGGCATTAAAGGGATGCAGATCCTACTAACTACATCACAGACTCCACCAGGAAGCTCATAGCTGCTGGGAACAGCACATCCACAGATCCCCCAGTAGGCCCATAGGTACCCCCAGAGCTCAGAGCGCCTAGCCCACAAATACCCCGCCTTGTGGGCGGCTCCCTCTGTTCATTCCCAGTTGAGGCAGCAAGGGAGAGCTTTGGCAGATGGCTAGTGAGCATGCACAGAAAGCTGGCCCAAATCTGTAAGCCAAGAAGAGATGGCAAACTTGAGCTTTAGCGCCACCTTTGGGAAAACAAAAAGGAGGCTGTCAATATCGAGCTTGGTGCATTGCAGGTTTAAGAGAAGGCATAAGGCTTAAGATTATGCCACAAGAGGGAGCAAGAAGCATGGAACAGATCTAAGAAGAAGGTCTGAGAAAGCCTCAGAACCCCTAACGGGGTTGACCAAAGGTGTTTCTCTCCCGAAGGCACTTAGTAGAAGCTGGAAAAGACGACTGCTACTTCAAATGCTTAGACAGCAACACAAAACTTCAAGGAACATAAACAATCAAGGAAATACTACACCACCAAAGAATCACAGTAATCTTCCAGTAACCAACCCCAAAGACATGGAGATACATGATTTACCTGATATAGAATTAAAAATAGCTATTTTAAGGAAACTCAGTGAGCTACAAGAAAACACAGAAAGACAGTTTACAGAAATAAGGAAAAGAATTCATGAACAAAATGAGGAGTTTAACAAAGGGATAGAAATCATGAAGAGAATCAAACACAAATTCTAGAACTAAAGGATACAATGAAATGAAAAATGCAGTCGAGGGCAACAACAGCAAAATGGATCTAACAGAACATGGAATCTGTGATATAGACATAAGGAACTTTGAAATTATCTAACAGGAGAACAAAGAAAAAGAATTGAAAAAAGTGAAGAAAGCATATTTGCTCTACAGGATACCATCAAAATAACCAATTTGTGAATTATTGGAGTTCCAGAAGAAGAAAAGTGAGAGAAAGGGTCAAAAGGCTTTTTAAAAGAAATAATGGCTGAGAATTTCCCAAATCTGGGGAGAAATTTGAATACTCAAGTTCATGAATCTCATAGGTCACCAAACAAACTCAACATAAGGATATCGTCTCTGGTAGTGCACCTGACCACTTCTGGTCTGGCGCTGCCTGCTTCAAGTCCATTTTTGCTCTAGTAAACTCAACAACAAAAGAGAGAGAGATCCTCTCCAAGACATTATAGTAAAACTGTTAGAAATCAAAAAGAGATTTTAAGAAGCAAAAGATAAAATGTTTGAAATATATAAGAGAACCCCATAAGATTATCAGCAGATTTCTCAGTAGAAACCTTGCAGGACACAATGGGATGATATATTGAAAGTGCTGAAAGAAAAAAAAAAACTATCAACCAGGAATAGTCTACGTGGCAAAGTTATCCTTGAGAAATGAAGGACTTACCCAGACAAACAAAAAGCTGATGGAATTCATCCCAGCTGGACCTATCTTACATGAAATCCTGAAAGGAATCATTCAAGTTGAAATGAAAGGATACTAGTTAGTAACATGAAAACATATAAAGACATACAGTGCACTGGTAAAGGTAAGTACATAGTCAAATTCAGAATACTCTAATATTGTAATCTGGTGGTATATTAACCACTTAACTCTAATATAAGGGTTAAAGGCTAAATATTAAATTTAACTGCACTTAACAATTATTTGTTAATGAATATTCAGTTTAAAAGAGGTAAATTGTGAAATTAAAAATATAAAATAAGTGAGAGTAAAGAGCAGAGTTTTTGGTCGAAATTAAGTTGTATCTATAAAATTGATTGTTATACATATACGATGTTTTATGAAAGCCTCATGGTACTCACAAGGTGAAAATCTGTAAGAGATTCACCAAAGATAAAAGCAGAGAATCTAGACATACCCCCCCAAAAAAAGATCATCAACTCAAACAGGAAGGTTATAAGAGAGGAAGAAACAAGGGAACTACAAAATGGCAAAAAAAAAAAAAAGATGGCATTAATATGTCCTTATATATAAATAATTACCCTCAAATGAAAATGGGTTAAATTCTCCTATCAAATGGATAGTGTGGCTGGATGGAAAAAGAAACAAGAACCAATTATAGGCTGCCTACAAGAGACTCCCTTCAGATTTATGGCTACAGATAAGCTCCAAGTGAAGGATGAAAAAAGATATTTCATGCAAGTGGAAACTACAAGAGAGGTGGAGTAGCTATCCTTTTATCAGACAAAATAGACTTTAAGCCAGAAATGGTAACAAGAGACAAAGAAGACTATCACATAATGATAAAGGAGTCAATTCATCAACAAGATACAATAATCATAGATGTATCTGCAGCCAAAATTGGGGTACCAGAATATATTAAACAAATACTAACAGACCTGAAGAGAGAAGTAGACAACAATACAATAACAGTAGGGGACTTTTGTATCCCACTTTCAACATCCTGACAGGAAGAATGAACTTGAACCATACTTTAGGTCAAATAGACCTAACAGACATATACAAAGTATTCTATCCAATAGTTTCAGAATATACATTCTTCTCAAGCATATATAGAACATTCTCCAAGACAGAACATATGATAGGTCACAAAACAAGTCTTAGCAAATTTTAGAAGATTGAAATCACAGCAAGTATCTTTTCCAATCTCAGTGGTACGAAAATAGAAATCAGTAACAAAAGGAAAGCTGTAAAATTCATAAATATGTGGAAATTAAACAAAATAATCCTAAACAACCATTGGGTCAAAGAAGAAATCGAAAGACAAAAGTATGAAACAAGTTAAATTGAAAACACAATGTAGCAAAACCTATAGGATGTAGCAAAAGCAGTTCTAAGAGGGAATTTTATAGTGATGAATGCCTATGTTAAAAAAAGATTTATCTCAGACAACCAACCTTCCACATCTTAACTATTGTAAATATTGCTGATATGAATATTGGAGTGCATGTATCATTTTGAATTAATGTTTTCATTTTTTTCCAGATACATACCCAGGAGTGGGATTGCTGCATCATATGGTACTTCTATTTTTAGTTTTTTGAGGACCCCCCATACTGTTTTCCATAGTAGCTGCACCAATTTACATTCTCACAGTGTGCAAGGGTTCCTTTTTCTCCACATCCTCTCCAACATTTGTTATTTGTAGACTTTTTGATGATAGCCACTCTGACACGTGTAAGGTGATATATCGTTGTTTTGATTTGCATTTCTCTAATAATTAGCGATACTGACCATCTTTTCACATGCATGTTAGCCTTTCTGTATGTCTTCTTTGGAAAAAATGTCTATTCATGTCTTCTGACAATTTCTTAATTTTTTTTTATATTGAGTTATATGAGCTATTGATATTGGATATTAACAATTGTCAGTATATCATTTGTAAATATTTTCTCCCATTCCATAAGTTGTCTTTTCATTTTGTTGATGGCTTCCTTTGCTGTGAAAAAGCTTTTTAAGTTTAATTAGGTCCCATTTTAAATTTTTTTCTTTTATTTCATTTGCCTTAGGAGACAGATAAAAAATATTGCTATGATTTCTGTTAAAGAGTGTTCTGCCTATTTCCTCTTCTAGGAGTTTTATATTTAAGTCTTCGGTCCATTTTGAGTTTATTTTTCTATATGGTGTGAGAAAATGTTCTAATCTCATTGTTTTACATATATCTGTCTAGTAGATATGGAAGCAATGCAAGTTTACATCAACATATGTATGGGTAAAGAAGATGTGGTCTCTGTGTGTATATACACACACATATCCACACAATGGAATACTTCTCAGCCATAAAAGAATGCAATTCTGCCATTTGCAGCAATGTGGATGGACCTAGAGAATATTATGCTTAGGGAAATATGTCAGACAGAGAAAGACAAATGCTCCATGATATTACTTACATGTGGGATCTAAAAAATAATACAAATGAATGTGTATGCAAAACAGAAACAGACTCACAGATTTAGAAAACAAACTAGTGGTTACCCAAGGGGAGGGGAAGTTAGGGGTATGGGATTAAGAGATACAAACTACTATGTATAAAATAGATAAACAACAAGGATATATTGTCTAGCACAAGGAATTATAGCTATTATCTTATAAAAACTTTTCTTGGAGTATAATCTGTAAAAATACTGAATTGCTATGCTGCATACCTAACAGCAAAAACCACAGTGAGACATCACCTCATACCACTTAGAAAGGCTGTTATCAAAAGGACAAGTGATAACAAGTACTGACAATGACGTGGAGAAAAGGGAAGCCTTGTACGCTGGTGGTGGGAATATAAACTGGTGCAGCCACAATGGAAAACAGTGTGAAAGTACCTCAAAAAATGACAAACAGAACTACCATATGACCCAACAATCTAATTTCTGGTTTTCCCATGATCACTGGATATCGTGAGTGTTCACTGGCTGGAGTAAAGAAGTGAAACCCTCCCCAAGATGATGACATTTTAAGAATACACATGAGACACACACACATGATATTCATACACATATATGGGCGTGAACACACACACACACACACACACACACACACACACACAGTAGTTTACTTGGATACCAAGAGTATGAGGGATTTTTCTCATGATTTTGCTTTTCTGTATGTTCTAAATATTCATATACAATAATAACTAAAATGTAAAAGGCTTCTATGTGCCAGACATTGTTCAGAGTCTTTCATGTGCATTATCTTCTTCAATCTTCCCCTGAACTCATAAGGTAATATTATTTTTGCTATCTGATACATCAATGAAACTGAGACACAGAGAAGTTAATTTTCCAGTGGTCACACAACCATGATGTGCCAGAGATGGGGTTTATTTCACTTCAAAATCCATGCTCCCAAACGCTACATTATACTTTCTTTCCAAAGAATACAAAGTTCTAGAAAAACTACGACAACAAATAAACCTGTTACAGTGCTTACATTTTATGCACTGCTGGAATCTCATTTGCATTTCCAGGTATTTAGCGGAGAATCTAGCTTTGATTGGACTTCTCTACAGAATGAAATCTTTGATGTTTTATAAACAATGTAGAAAAGGGCTGTTCAGTTGTGTCCAATGAATGTCTCTATGACAGAGAGGAAACTCGAACTCCGGATGAGTCTGAGAGGAACACTCTAAAGGAGGCCACAAACAGTAATAGGTTTCTTTTATTTATGTCTTCTTTTTTAGCTTTAACATTCATGTACATTTTATATTGCACGAAAAGCTACACCTTTTTAAATATAAATTTATTTTAAATTACCCGTGAAATTGCTTTAAAACATCTCCCCCCTGAAATATTCAAGTAAACTGATTCAAAGAAGTGACATCATCTATATCCTATGACTTTGCAATCTGTATGTTACCTGGCACAAGTTTGAAATTAAAAAACAGTGGTTGAAAGGATGCCTAAATGTTCCACTCCTTTATGCTTTCTAACTATAATGGTTATTTGCTTTCAGGGCAGTCTGCTCAGAGAAGGGGCAGAGGCAGTGACAGCAAATTCTTGGGCTCAGTAAGAAGGCAGTGGCCATAGCAACAGAGGAGGATGATTCCCTGCCCGGCCCGGCTGAGTCTGGAGTTCCTGGCTACCTGGAGTTAAACCCCAGGCCTGCTCCCTGAACAGCCACAACTCTCTTCTGTGGCTGTGCTTTAATGCCAGGTAAATAAAAGAAATGGCTTTTAAAATTATAAAATATTCCTAGAGTTTAGAATAAGTTAAATGCTTGCCTTTGAGGGGAAAAAAAGATTTTTATCAGACAATGAGAACTCTATGGTACACTATGATGTGGTTTGGGGGCTTTTTTCTTTTCTGTTTTGCTTTTACCTTTGTTTAAGTTGTCACTTTTCCTGTCAGGAAGTAAGATTAAATTTTCAACTGTGCTAATAATTACATCTCTACATCATTTATCATTTATCCCAGATTTTTATCTCTCTATAATGTCTAAACTCGCATCTGATGGCAACTGTTGTCTATGTTTATTTTTTAAATTGAATATCTTCCCTCTGATACTTTTTGGAAGTAAGTAGATTAAAATAATGAGACAAAACACTTTAGAGCTATAAAAACCTGAATGCATACCACATAGTTTTATAAATCACTGGTGAACTCTGGGACCACAGAGGGATTAAACTCACCCTGTGCCTGATCATTTTCCTTTGGGAAATCCTCATGTCAACTTCAAGCTAATTTGGTCTCTGTTGTTTTTCTATGTGAATGAAAAGGAAGCATTTCCACTGAAAGAAGCTCACTCCATTTTGAACTCATTATATACTACAAGCCTCAGAATCAAGAAGGATTTTCTATTCTGACCTTTCTGGGCACATATATAGGTTGGCTTTATAAGTTGTTCTTGAAATCTGGAACTCATAAGCTGGAACTTATTTGCCTGTGTGCCTAATTTTAAGCCAGACTCAATATAAAAACAAAATTTGCATTAAGTTGAAGGACTTTCAAGTTACCCTGCATTGTTTTTCTCAGGTTTCCTATTCCTGAAGGGGTGGCTGTGTAGAGCAGTTTAAGAGAATGGATGGGGGTTTGTTGACTAGCAGTTCTGTTTTTTCTCTCTGCAGGGTATAGGGAAAGGGTGCAAAGATGCTGAAACTTGACAAATTTCTTGGTATCTGACAATAAGAAACCTTATATCAAGATGTCAACAGGCAGAATAAACTTTTATGTTACATCAGACCCTCCCTCACTACTAAGAGAACAGTTTGATTCTGACAGTATCAGATATTTCTCGCTTGCAGAGAAAGTTCATTTTACCATTAACAAGGCAATTCAATGGGGCCATTCTTTTATGTTGCTAATACCATTAATTCAGAGCTCTTCATTTTAACATCTCTTAGAAGGATCAATTGAATTGTATAGATATTAGGCCAATAAGACTACAAATGAATAAATATGTGAATTGCACTTGATAGTTTCTCTAATAAGTAATTTGATTTTTCTAAAATGATCGAGTCATTAAAGTCACCTCTATGATAAGAACCTGAGTTTTTCTGACTACTATTTCCCTTGGCTAAAACACAATAAAACATTGAATTAAAGCACTGATTCTCTGTGGTTTCCCGTAGTTGTATCGTAGGTATAGATCGGTGAAGTCCCTGTAGGCTTTCACTGTACCCCCATCCTTTAGCCCCTCACACACTGTGGTTTCTGGGAGAAAGGCAAGACAAGGCAGGGGAAGGAGGCTGAGGATTAGCTAGTGTGAATAATCTCAGGGGGCTCTGGGCATAGGGGCTTCCCCTAGTTGTTTGATACCTGGCCCTGGAGTCATTAAGGCATGTGGATAGTGGCCTAGAGTCTAAGAACTACATAAAGGAGGTAGCTGGGGAGTGTAAGCTTGCAACTGGTTGGTTTGCAGAAGGCATGCTTGTGGGTGAGCTGTTTGCTGTCTGTAGGAATTAGCTAACCCTAGGAGGGGCAGTCCCTCCCCAGTAGTTAGCAAGGCCCCAGATACCAAAGCATCGGAGTACAGAAAATAAGGAAATACAGTTAAATACAATTTCCTCAGCCATTCTTTTTTTTAAAACTATGAATGCATCAACTCTTGATTCAAGGTTCTGCTCAAATGTGTCTGCTTCTATCAAGTCCTTCTCAATGCCTGCAGTCAAAATTAATCATGCACCCCTCTTCACTGCCAAAGTCTTTTCTTTAAAGTTCTCCTTAATTATACACAACAGCTCTGATCTAATAATTAAGGTCTGTATGGGTTACTATCTGCCATATTTTTGAAAAAATAGAAAAGTTATCTTTGGGAACAGTTATTTCTAGTAAGGACCTAAACGACATAACGTGACATTATCAAGTCAAGTCCATGAAAAGTATATTTTTTAAGAAATATATTTTATTCATCTGGACCAAGTATATATTTCTTATAAAACCTTATATCACAATGAATAACTAGTAACATCTAACAGATGTTAGATGAATTTAAAAAAAAGAACATAAATACAAAACAGAAACAGACTCATAGACATAGAATACAAACTTGTGGTTGCCAAGGGGGGCGGTGGGGTGGGAAGGGACAGACTGGGAGTTCGAAATTTGTAGATACTCATGGGCATATGTAGAAAAGATAAACAAGATTATACTGTATAGCACAGGGAAATATATACAAGATCTCGTGGTAGCTCACAGCAAAAGAAAATGTGACAATGAATGTCACATTCATTGTATGTTCATGTATAACTGAAGAATTCTACTCTACACTGGAATTTGACACAACATTGTAAAATGACTATTAACTCAATAAAAAAAAAAGTTAAATAAATAAATAAATAAAATGGGGGGGAAATGTCCATTAAAAGTATTTTTAAAGTAAACTCAGAATGAGGAAGAATTACTGGCAGTTTCTTACCAATGAAATAGGATGTTGATTTTATACATAGAGAAAAGAATCCAAGTTTCTTTATATCTGTAAGTGTAAATGGAAAAATCCAAGCAAATAATGATCTAGTCAATGAAATGCTTAATTCAAAGTACAATGCCTACTTAGAAGTAAAAAAAAAAAAGTAAATAAGTTTTTTCAGCAACTGTGACACCCATCTACTGACTTGACTGTTCTGTTTGCTTGCTTGTTAATTACTGAGCTGAGTGATTTTGGCATTATAGAGACACAACCTTACCTGTTGACCACACCACACTTGAGTTGTAATCAACACCCAGAGCAATGAATTGAATATATGGAGTAAGTTTGATTTAAAGAAACCTAATAGTACATACTAGCTGTGATTCTAGTCTGGTATTACAGTTATTCGTGTACTACTGACTAAGGAATATTCCTTCACGATGTGGGAAAGCTGTCCTCTTATAACATGGCTTCAGAAGGGATGCACTCACCAGTGACACATGTGCAAAACATCTGCCTACCCAGAATCTGACCAGTGCTTTCTAAAGAACAAGTATATGCACTAAAATAATGAGAATAATAATAATAAGTCTCAATTATATCAATCTGATTATTTGTAAGAATAGAAAGTTTCTATAATACTGAAGATTTACTGGATGTTAAGTCAAACTCTACGTCTTACAAAGTTATATTTGATCGGCAAATTAATATTAATAGTGTACGTTTATAGTGGGGTTTTTAACTTTTACAGTAATTTTCACCACCTATTATTTTCCTTTGCACTTGGCTACACATACCAGTTTAGGATTTATGCCAATTAGCCATGGTCCATATGGATGTCTCGATGTGCCATGTTTGTAAGCTAGGAGGGATCATGCATGATATACCTCCTGTGTCACTGCAAGACATTGAATGTTAAGTATCATCTGCCAACATGGCAATGGTTGGTTCTTGGTCAGGAGATAGTTGAATTACTTGTTCTTTCTTAATTCAAGGTGATACAGAGGAGGCTATTACCAAGGGACAGACTTAGCATGAAAACATGTGCTAGAGGAAGCAAAAGTCTATATGATATGAGGTGGCTTTTTTTCATTAGGATTGAAAGCACAAGTGATTCCTGGCCTGAAGGTGAGTCACAGATGGCCAGGGCTCAGATGGCACATGAAGACACAGAAGTGAGTAAGATTCCCTAGTGAGAATTCAAAGTGCATTTTGGCAAGAGCTGAATTTGTCCCCTATATAGTGGGGTCATTACACACAACCCTTGCCCATCCCTCCATCTGGTTTCTATGTCAAATAGCATTAATTCAGTTTTTAGTGGTCTGATTCTCAACCAGTTCAAATACAGCAAGTATCCCAGCCATATACTGAAATGTGTATGTATATGGTTCCGTTTGTATGTAATTATAATGGTCACATCAATGAAAAGAACAAATATGTTATAGAAAAAAGTCAAATTATTATAGTGACAATTTTTGAAGTACAAGTGTAAAAAAAAAATTCATTCTTTAGGAGCCCTCCAATATCCTTGTTATTTTATCTTAAACATTGAAACTCCTGTCATTGAAAGAATTACCAGCTCTAATGAAAAATGCCTAGATAAGAAAGAGAAATTAAGATGTGATTTGGTGTTTACAGAAATACTGACTGATGAATCACTGTTGAAAGGAAGAATAGCTCACTTTCCTCGAAGAGAAAAAGCACCTAGAACCTAATAGTAACCATACTGTCTGTTCTCTCTAGATTGTTTGACAGTTGATGTATAGCCATGCTAACCAGGTAATAATATCAAGGGCATGTTACTATTATTACTCCTAGATCATTAAAAAATGAAAGGTGATTAACTCAAAATAATGAACTTTATTGAACTGTTTTCAGTTTCTTCTTAACTTTGTGCTTCATTGTTAGATCAGTTTTAAATTAAGCACACATCCACTGAAAGAATCCATGGGCATAGGTTTCTCTCAAAGAAATACGCAGCTACTTTAAAGTCAGCTTTATATGCTAATCAACCTGAAGGGGAAAATCAGGCCAAGATTTTGTATATTTTATTAATCATTTTGAAATTCTGGAGATAGACTAATAATTGCAAACTATTATTAAGGTTTCAGTTAATTGACTATAGAATGTTGTTTTTGATACTATCTCAGTGACCTAAGCAAATACTCCCCCCAAAAAACTGTAGCAGTTGCACTCAGAGACTAAGTATATACTGGGGAAAATTGGCTGATAGAATACATAGTTACAACATACTGTGAACATCCATGGGCCGACAGGCATGAGCATTTGTTGAGTTCTATTGTATGTAAAGCCTTGTGTTAGTTACTATGGGGAGATACATGACTTAGGAAATATACTTCCTCTTCTTGACACGTTCAGTCTCATTCAGTTTCATTAGAATATATATTCGTGGGAAAATAGACTTTGGAATTAGTATCAAGCAAAATACTAATAAGCACAATAGAAATGGTCCTCAGTACGAAGGAAAATGGAGAGACATTAAGGGACAATCAGGAGTGACTCAGCTTTTATTGAAAATCTTGTAGGACTGTGTAGGAACTAAACCCTAAATGGAGGGTGGGATAGTCCCATCGATACTTTTGAGCTAATGGAAAGGAACAGCAGAAAGCTATGCTGGCAGTCCTTCAAATGAAAATGTGCTCACTGATGACATGGTCCACCTCGTATCTAATGTGAACAGATTGTGGAAGGTCAGAGGGAAAAAAAAAAGAATGATGGCAAATAACAGGGGCAGAACTAGCTAGAGACCTTAATTAAAGCAACTCCACTTGGCTTTCTACAAAAAAAGTAAGAAGCTGCCTAAAAGAAAGAAAAAAAATGTTTATAATGAAGGTCCCTTTGAAAAACAACTTTACCAAGAATGTAATCTAACATTAGCCTAATAGCACAGAATTTTGTCATACAACAGTATATCCTTCACAGCAGTTTTATTGAGAAACATGCTGATTTTGTGCTAACCAAATACAAATAACCACAAGCATAATGTTCTTCTCGAGTTGGTACTGTGTTAAATAAATGCACTTGGTCAGTCATTTTTCCTTGTTAGCGTCATACTCCTGAGTGTAGACAATTGAGAATGGATGTAATTACAAACTATTCAAATAGACTAGCTCTACAGAACTATTTTTAAGCATTCATATTTCAATCAGTAGTGCAGAAAGGGCTATGGTGGAAGTATTCTCTATTCAGACTATATTTGCATATTTGTGTCAGTTGCTTGATTCAAACCAATTAGACTGTAGTTATCTATGAAAACCATATGGTGCACAAATAAAGCATACAGGACCAGTTAAACATCAAAAATGTATCATTTGCATAGTTAGAAAGGAATAGTGACTGGGAATATACTTATTATTCAAGGCGTATACTACCTAGTAGAAGGTACTATCTTTACATTTTAAATCTATACGTACTGAAGCAACTGATTACTCTTCAAATATTTGTCAGTGTTGTATTAACGTGGGGCAAAGAGCATAGAAAACGAGTGATGTGAGGAGCAGAATTCAGACAGCTGTTTAAATAAGCTTGAGAAAATTGTGGGTTTTGTAGGTAAACCAATGACAGAATGACCTTTTCACATTCTATTGGAATTTCTAATTTAAACTTTTCTAGTAGGACTCTTCTTGTCAACACTTAAGGACATAATCATCACTAATTTATTTAATTATGATCATGGCATTTTAGCTTTTAAAAAGGTTTGACCTGAAATAAACATAAATGTCTTATTACTTTCTTTGCTTTAGGGGACTGTTTAAACACACACACACACACACACACACACACACACACACACAACTCCTACATTTAGGTCATCTAGGTCCCACACCCACATTCAGGCAGATGGACACTGTGGTAGATAGAATAGTAGCCTCCAAAGATGTCTTATGTCCTAATCCTCAGAACTTGTAAATATGTTAACTTAATGGTAAAAGGGACTTTGCAGACATGATTAAGGTTAAGGATTTTGAGATGGGGAGAGTAGCCTGGATTATTCAGGTGGGCCCAATATAATCACAAAGGTCCTTTCAAGACGGAGACTGGAGGCTCAGAATCCAAGCAGGATGATGGCACCAGAGGGGTGTGTGTATGAGAAGGGACGAGGGACAGGGAGAAGGAAGGAAAAAACAAGAGGGAGAAGGAAAGTGAGAAAGAGAGAGATTAGAAGATGCTGTGCTGCTGGCTTTGAATATAGAGGAAGGGGCCATGAGTCAAGGAACGTAGACAGCCTCTGGCAACTGGAAAAGGCAAGGAAATGGGTTCTCCCTTAGAACCTCCAGAAGGAACACAGCCCTGTTGACCTATTTTAAATCTCTGACCTCCTTAACTATAAGAAAATCAATTTGTGTTATTTTACGCCCATAAATTTGCTTCGGTAGGAACTAATTTGGAGCCCCTACCCATGAAAGTTCTAAGATACCACTTAAAACTTTTCATGCCTCTTTAAATTTTTCCCTTTTAATAGACATATTATCAGGGAGTGACTTGGTCACTTAACAACACGTTTACTTTGGGGTATTCAATACAGCTATGTCCTCGGGTCCTAATGAGATAGATAATCACTCATATTTTTCAAATTCTTCTTAGTTTGTAATGTGTGCAACAATATACCACACACAAAAATATCACACAAGCCATTACCATTTTCAAGTATTTCAGGATTTTGTTTTGCTTATGCCATGTTATATGACAGGCCATTCTATATGTACCAGGTTCAAGTTATCTTTGTTGAAATATATGTGTGTAATCAGATTTGTAAATGTGAATGCTATCTAGTTTTGAGTGGAGTTATATTTGGAGTTAGATTTATTCTTTAAAATATGGTTCCTCAATAACCAATGATAAATGTTTGCCAGTATTCTCTATCTCCCACAGTCTGGAGCACATAGCAGAACTCAATAAATACTAGTTATAAATAATCAATGAAGTAACCCTTGGAAACATAAACTGAAGAATTTTTAAAATCAAGGCATAGCTTCTTCAGAATTGTCTGGTAATCAAAATGTCTATAAAATGTAAATAATAATAAAAAATCTAACGCACATTTTTATCTCTAATGATGACACTATGTTAATTTATACAAATTTCTTCCTTGTTCCCAAATTCATATAGACTTTAATCTTTGAATGTACTATTTGTATAAATGAAGGTCACTAACATTCTTACTAAGTTTAGGTTTGGGGATTGAATTCTGTCTTTGTAAGACTGATTAGAGTGTACATTATTACAGCATGATTATGGGATGCCTGGTGCCTCACAAAGAATTAAGTCAGTGAGTTCCCTTATCACTGAAAGGAGTGAAACAAAGGCTGGATCCCAATGTACCAACCATTTTGAAAAAGGGACTACTGAATTAGAAAGGAGATTGAATTAGAAATGGCCTCTAAGGTCCCTTCCGCCTTGCAGAGTCTATGATTCTACTATATAACTTAAGGATGGCCATCCACATGAATCACAGCATAGTCAGCTCAGATGGTTCAGCTCTTGTCACTAGTCACCATGGCTGAACTATTTCTGTACTGTCTTATCAGTATATTCATGTAGACCCAGCCTTGCAGAAGAAATATACTCATCATTAATATATTCAACTCAGAAGGGATTCCCTTCAATTTGCTCTTTAACTTTTGTAAGACAGTTTAAGAATTATGAAATTACATCAAGTGCCAGCAACAGCACATTTTCCTGGGCAGGATGAAGAAGAAGTGAGATCATTGTCTTACAGTGGGAGCTCAAATTCAGCATTACAAAACCCTACAGAGTATGTAAATTGGGCTGTCATTCCCCTCTGGCCTCTTTCCTTGCCCACAAGTACATTCCTCAGAGAACATGTCATTTCATGGCAAATACATCATTCTATAATCACTGAATCAGAGAAAGCTAATGGACATTATCTTGGGTCAAAACAATACAGAATTTCTCTCTTTCTCTTTTGCTGTGGAAGTCCTCAGTATAAAAATTACTCATAAAGAAGGGTAGTCTGAATTCAAGGAAAAGATGAGATTGAACAAAGTATCCTCATTTGTATTCAAGTCTAGGGAGCAAAGGTTTAGGAAGAAGCTATGACCACAGGTCACCCGGTATCTGAACCCAAAACAGTTTCCATCTATCTTGGAATTCTACAGTTGTTAAATAATTTTTTCCTTCCATACAGAACTATCAAAAATATTTGAATAAATCAATGTACCAAAACCTTAAGTATTTCTCAGTTAATTACACCGATACAGCAAAAATATGGCTGTTAAAACCCTGTAATTTTCTCCCAAAGTTTTCCAGGCTTCTGCCTCGTGAAAGGTTAGACTTTTCAATGGAAAGCAAATAAAATAAAATTGAAAAAAAAAAACATAACTAAAAGCTTTTCAGGATTATTTGAGCACCAAGACAGTAATAACTGAAATCCCTTTTAACTCCAACCACCTATGTGTGTAGGGAAGTGACCATTTAAATGTTTGGTTTGTTCTAATATATTATATTAGTTATATTATATATCGTATCATATTATTATAATTATCAGGGTGCCCAAGAGCCCTGTCATTTTACATTTTCAGTGCAGCTTTATTTCACCTTTCATTACTGACACAAACTTTCATGTGTAAGCCACATGTTAAGTTTACTTAGTTTTGTAATATGGACTTTTCCTTTGCAAATTTAGCTTTAAAATTCACTCTAAGATAAAGAGCAGACAAGGGTCTATTGAGTTTTTGACCAATTAGCCATATCTGTAGTAGGCTGAGGAAGGTCTGAGGACCCCGATTCTTCCTATGAGTATTGTCTACTTGGCAGAGATGGAAGCCAGCAGGGTTGGCCAAGTCCAACTGGGAAGTCATAGTTAAAGAAAATAAATAGTGACTTCACAGTCTCCTCTGAGTACTAATGGGGGGAGGTACTGATACTCACAATTACTATTACTGAGATTGTGATCTCTCTCTATAGATATGGATATAGATATACATATAGATAGATATACTTGAGCATAGATATTTTTAATTTACTTTCACTTCAGTAATTGATTATATATATTGTCATGTAATCACATACAGAAAAGATCAGAAAATTGGTGAGTAGCAAAACTAGCATTTGAACCTAAGACTTCCTAATTCAAAAATCTCATGTTCTATTCAAAACAGCGCACTGCCTAGAGCCAGTTTGAGTTTTTGGTAATTGATTTTCTAATTTACATAGGGTAAAAGTTACTCTTTTTGGTGTGTGAGTTCTGACAAATGCATAGAGCAATGTAACGACCACCACAAGCAACAGAGGAAACAGTCCCATTACTCCCCCCAGACCCCCTCGCAGTGCCCCTCTGGAGAGAAACCTTCTCCTATCTGAACCATGGCAAAAAGAGGAATAAAGAAAGGAGAGAAAGAAAAAGAGAGAGAAGGAGAAAGCGAGAGAGAGAAGAAAGAAAAGAAAGAAAGAGGAAGGAAGGGAGGGAGGGGGGAGAGAGAAAGAAAGAAGGAGAGGGGACAGGAGAAAGAGGGAGTGTGGGGGTGGGCACAGGGAAGGAAGGAAGGACGGAAGGTAGGTAAGTAGGTTGGTTGGTTCTACCTCACTCCCCAGTTCTCAAGTGAGCCTTTTTCTTGGTCCTCTGGCCACAAAGAGGTTTCTCTAGGAGTTTTCTGCAGATTTCTGTGATTTGGGTCAAAGCTAAGAGATAGAGGAGGAAAACAGTAAACAATCAAAAAACCCAGGAAGCACACCATGGTGCTCGTCCTTTACATCTTTACTCCCTCTCCCAACAGCCTGTTATTCCTACTTTTCAAGATCCTCAGGTAGTTGCTTTTAATATTCAGTCCATTTTTTTTTAGCAGTAATCAGTGGGAAATAGAAGCTATAATGGGCTTACTTCAGGTTGACCAGGATGAGAAGTTCAGTTTGAATTTAACATGGGGAAATGGATTCTTTGATGGAACAATTCAACTCCAAAAGACAAAATAGGTTCTACCATGCTGTTAGTGATGCTTAACATTGGATATAAGCCTGAACTGGTTACCTTTTATCCTGCAGCTGAATTTTAACAAGAATTATAAAGCTAAGATAGGTTTGCGATCTCTGGCCAGTAATGAATGAAAGATATCTTGACTTTGTCACTCATTCTGAACTTAAGAAGTTCACTAAGACCAGGTTCCTAGCATGTGTATGGGAGGAAGGATGTCCTCAGGGTGACTAAGACCCCTGTTATTCTATATCGAACTCAAAAGTTTTGGTCTACTCAGTTATTTCCACAGATTTACTTGATGTCTGTACATCCATGTCTTTTTTAAAAAAAATTACAAAGAATATCTATACTAAAATGAACATTATACTATATGATTGCCCTCTAGTGGGGGTCACCCAAACTGCAGACCACAATTACCAAGGTTTCCCGGAGGCTTAGAGGAAGAATCTGGCAAAATCCACTACATACTGTTAACATCAAGGACTCTGTTTGTGTTAATCCTAAGGACACAGAATTTTGCTAGATTTTTCATTTTATTCTATAAATACAACAGTGACCTTCTTCTTAGTTCCTAGTTCTAAATAGCAAGCACAGGCATGTTTGTGATAAGGAAATAAGTGTCTAAAGAGTTGAAAAAGTTTTCTGAAAAGTTTCCCAAAAGTTGGAGCTCTGATCAGTATCTTTACTTCAAGAAACCATCAAGGTATATTACTTTACTTTGCATTTATGTTGAACTTAATAATATGCTATATTCTTAATCTAAATTAATTCAACAATATTTATTGAGAACCATAAAGATAAAAGGAATGTTTCATCAGGAAAAAGTAACAATATAAATGATGTGCCTAATAACAGAGCTTTGAAATACATAAAGGGAAGAAAAACCAAAATTCAAAAGAGAAACAGACAAACTCACAAAGATACTTGGAGAGTTAAAGATTCTTCACTAAGTAACTGGAGGAACAATTTAGAAAAAGAGCTGAAGACATAACTGAAGCACCTGCTCACAGGCAATATGCTCTGAGGAAGGGAAACCATCCTCTAGGCCAAAGTATATGCATTGAATCAGAAACCTGTGTCCCAGCGGCAGGCTGAATAATACCTTACAACATGTCCATGTCTTAATCCCCAGAGCCTGTAAATGTTATGTTACAGGGCAAAGGGACATTGCAAATGTGATTAAGGATCTTGAGATTGGAACACTATCCCCAGCCACTTGGATTACCCAAGTGGGCCCTAAATGTAAATCTAAGTGTCCTTAAAAGATGGAGGACAAGGGATATTTGACTATGGAAGAGGAGAAGCTGGTATAATGACAGAAGCAGAAACTGGAGTGATGTACTTTGACAATGGAGGAAGAGGCTACAAGTCAATGAACACAGGCCACTAGAAGCCCAAAAAGGCAAGGAAATGGAGTCTCCATAAGGAACCAGCCCTGTCAACACCTTGATTTTAGCCCAGTGAAATCAATTTCAGAGTTATGACTCCAAATACTGTTTAAGGGAATAAATTTGTTTAGTTTTAAGCTACTGAGTTTGTGGTGATTTGTTTCAGCAGCAATAGGGCCCTAATATAATCTATACCAGTAAGAAGACATGGGTCTGGAAAATTAGGGGTAGAATCAGTAGTAACAATAATGACAATGAGCTGTAACAACTAACTAAAGGAGATTAAAGAGACATGTCAACTTAGTACAATGCTTTATTCTTTTTATAAAATATCATTAACTATTGTATTTTATTGTTTTCTAGAGCTATTAAAATATAATTGACATATAACATTGTATAAGTTTAAGATATATAAAGTAATGATGTGATACATTTATATATTGCAAAATGATTACCACAGTAGGATTAACACCTCCATGACCTCACATAATTACCGTTTCTTTGGGGGGGGGGGTGACAACATTTAAGATCTACTTTTTTTAAGCAACTTTCAAGTATATAGCACAGTATTGTTCACTACAGTCACCATGCTGTATATTAGATCCCCAGAACTTATTCATCATATAACTGAAAGTTTGTACACTTTTACTGTAGTGTCCTTAGGTGGTTTTGGTATCAGGACAATTCTGGCCTCATGTCTTGACCAACTGGAGAGTTACTGTCTAGATGAGGAGGTGAAACTCATCAAGAAGACGAGCAACCATCTGAGTAATCTTGACAGGCTGGCTGGCCCCCAGGTTAGGAGCCTACCAAGGGCACAGCTAGGAGCCCTTGAATCCCAGTTGCCTTTGAGGGGCCCCACTCATCTACCTGGTAACAGGACTTCCTGAGCCTCTCTCTCCAGCCACCAGGCAGCGTTTTAACCACCCTGGATCCTTATCCCAGGCCATGGACCAAATGGAAACAGTAGCATTTTCTTTCCAGCATAAAATAAACCAATACCCTGAAATATACATGGTGCTAAGAGCACAGCATCTAGGGGCCTCGTCTAGTTTAGGGGGGTAAGGACACTTTTCCTGAGGAATTATTCATGATCTGGCCTCCTTGGGCTGGTCATAAGTCCTAGATGTTCATAGCCCTCAGTATGTACTTCCAAAATATTACTGAATTATTCTCACTTTTGAAATGTTGCCAACTCCTAAGGTGGCAATGCAGATTGCATATTTATAGCTGAAAATGGAAGGTGATTTAATGAAAGTAAAATGACACTATTTCTACCAAAGTACATATTTACCCAGAATTCTATTTGGCTGCATAATAATCAATATTAAAAAAAAAAAAAAGAGGCTAGACTTGAGTCTTGACCTCCTTGCTTGTTCTCTGACTTACTTTCTTTGTCTGAGAGGGGCTATTCTCACCCCATCATGCTTGAAGGTTAAATTCCATTCATAAATGCAGAGATGGGCAGTCCCAAGCCTGAGTAAACCTAACCACCTAGAGACCTGAGAAACAGTCTTCAGGCTTCTGTCTGATGAGTGGTTTCTGACCCTGCTATGCACAAACTTCTTACAGGTTTTATTGCTGTTTACTCCAAGTACTGTTCCAGAAGTTGTAGGGGATAAAAGGAAACACGGAAGGATCTTTGATTTCCCCCAAAAAACTAGACAGTCTAGTGAGAGCAACAGAACTGTACATAAAGACTAAAATACAAGGCAACCCCAGATAAGGCAAATTGAGATTAGAGCTGGTATGAGAGTCTGTTTTGCCCTTTTGTTTCCCAGAAAGTGACCCTGGGCTGGCTGTGACTCTGATGACAGACATACTTATGAGGTAGTGCAGGAAGCACTCAGAAGTGTATCTCTGAAGCATTCTATTTTGTATGTCTAAAATATTTGCTATTCCAGAGAGGGAGACATTTACAGTCTGAGATAACCTGAAAAGGAGAGCAGATTTGGGTAGTGGAAGGAATACTGTCAGCACCTGAAAAGAAACTAAAAGTGACATCCTGGCTTGCTTTAACAATTAATTTTAATGTGGTACTGGTTTGAATAATGTATGCTCTTTTTAAAGTCTTTGTTACAAATGTCAGCAGAAGAATCAGAGCAAGTATTTCAGAAATCAATACTTCTCCCAAATCATAAGTAAAAACATAAGTAATCCTGCAGGAGAATTCTGTCAGGAATATAGTATGTTCCAAGATAAAATATTAATTAAACATTTTAAATATCAAGGTGCTAAAATAATTGATCACATAAAAAAAATCAGAAAATGCAAATCAAACAATGACTTATTCAATTTTCTCTTGCACTCAGCTTTAAATTGTATAAATAATGAAGACAGAGACTTTAATAAATTATCCTCTCTATAGATCAGAGCAACTCTGCGAGGATGGATGATTATTTCCATTGTACAGATAAAAAACTGATGCACAACATGGATAAACCATTTCTCGACATCTCATAGCATATAGAATGGATATACGTGTAGATATAGCCTCTTACTCTTATGAAAATTACCCTTTAGGTAATGAAATGAATGTTCCCTTCAGGTGTCTCAGCAGGGGAGATTTACTTCACTTTTAGCCCCCAATTTTTATTTGAGAATAGAATAGGGAGGGCCTATTTATTTTCCCCCACATTAATTTATTTTGTAATTATGCTGTTTTATTTACTCAATAAATATCCTCTAACTTCTTTTTCATCTCTACATACATTTTCAGAACTTCCCTGCTTTGAAGAATTATTTTCCTTTAAGTTCCTGAAATAACAAACTGTATTCTGCGTTGTTGGAAGAACCTGCAGATAAGGTTTTCAAGTCAATCTGAGTAATCACTGAGGAATCATCAAGTGAGAGAAATGATGGGAAAATGATGATAGGCAAATCAAGTCATAGATTTCATTAAGATTTAGAAGAACGCATATTCCCCGGATTATAGCCCAATGTATTTGACAATACTAGACACGTTACTTGAGTGTTAGAGATGTCTTGAGAGCTTTTGCAAATAAATGTAGGAGCACTAGTTGACACAGAAAGAATCATGGCAGAAAAACTCATTTCCATTGCTAGAAAAATCACTGCACTAGTGGACCGGGAGGTGGATGCTGAGAATAGAGTCTAACTCATCAGTGCCCCTAATGGTGTACTCTATCCATTCCACGGGACTGATACAAAATTAAATGTCCATTTTTAAATGATAAGACTTTGCATAATTTCAATATTAATAACAAACTAGGAAAAGCCACAATATTGAAATTATACTCCAAATGAGAACTGTCAACAGCAATCTCGAAGGGGTTCATTAGCTACAGCAGACTTTTTACTGTTCCTTTTCTCGGGGTAGCATAATATTTATTGGTCAGCATTAATTTAACAGATTGGGTTTTTTAAAAGATTTTCAAGGTGATTTAGGGATTTATTGACTCATGAAACTGTGATAGGTTTTATCAGGAAAACCCTGCATCCTGGTGATCTGTAATTGCTTTTCAAACTGCCGTGGCATTTCTAAATCAAGTCCTCATTGTTAATTAACATGTGGAAAAGGGAACAACATCATTATCCTCTCTATATCCAAATTGTTTCCATTGTAGTCTGTGTTGCAATTCTACTTGAGAAAGAATTTGAAACATTCACGAATGTCTTTAAGGCCTGTAAGCAACTCATTATGTTCATACTGTAGAGAATGGAAATGTAAAATCCTAAATCTGTAAGTACATCTTAGGACCTTGCCAAGTTTCCCCAAAGACATTAAAGAATTACTGACAAATCCCTATGAAAGCAATTTCTATTACTGCAGCATTAAAGTATTCTACTGGTAGTGGACCCCATTACAGAGCTGGCAGTGATTCTGGGGGACAGGATCAGCATGTCCTTATAACAGATACCAGGTTTTTCTATATATAATTTTACTTTTTAAAAACTTTCAAAAATAGAACTTTTATCTTTTGGCTATAAAAGCAATACTGAGAAAAATAATACAACTAAAAAAAAAATCTATGGTTTGTTTAATGACCCAAAGATGAAAAGTGACAGGATGATACGTTTCTTCAGTTTTCTCTGCTTGAATGTATTACATGCCTACATCTTATCCATAAATTGGGATCCAACTTTATTAGCTCCTACTTCATAGGACTTTTTTACTTCACAATACACCATCACCATTTTCCCATGATATTAGATGCTCTTCTAAAGTAATATTCTAATAGCTACACAGTCGCTGTATGTTAGTAGTCATAGCTTAGCTTTATGATCTCACTGAAACTGCATAATGCTTTATTTTGATTGTTTAACTTATATGCTATGAATTTAATCTCTTGGAGATTTATGTTTTCATTACCCGAACCTAAAGTATTTTCCCCAGATATCTCTAAATAGTTCATAACTTACATATACGTTGTACCTGTCATCTACAAAAGACCTTGAAGAAAATAATTTTAGAGAATTTTTTAAAAGTAGGTATAACTTTTCTACTCAAATAATTTTACAGAAAGCATGTATGAAACAAGCACTCCTGGCTGCTCTGTAACCCTTTCTCTGGAGAAACAGCAAAATTCAAGTATGTGAGATTCACTTTTAATGAAATCATCTATTGTCATTTCACGGGTAGCAAAGAAGGAATTTCTCACACATCACTGTCCATTCTATTCATGTATATTCTTAAATATAACCAACATGATTAGAGAAATCTCACAAGTGTATGAATAAGAGACTAGAATAGACTTGTTTCTGAAATATTCACAATAATTTGAAATAGATTTATCTTGTCTATTTCTGCATAATTTGTTCAAAAGCATGGAATATTTTCAGTTCTCAAAGTTAAAACATTCGTTTTGTCAACACTTTGATTAATGTGTGCAGTAATTTCTTTGAGTTAAAAGAAATTTCAGTCATGAATTCTTAAAATATTTACTGTTTTTTCTTTTTGTCCTTAATTATTATTACAAATATTAATTACTAGGTTTTATAAAAACAGAGATTTGTCAAGCACCCTTTGCCCAATATTTGTGTGACTGTGTATCTGTGCATATGACCAATGCATGCAAATATGATTTTATATCCTTCAACACAGAACAGAGGAGCTTGAGCAAACAGTGAAATGATATCCAGACAGAAGAGTCTGCTGATATTTTCAAGGAATATAGTCAGATGCTCTCAATATCTCCACGTTCAAGAATAACACTATTACAACACTGTAGTATATAATTTTCCTCAAAAATTCCTAGTAATAATTACAACTAATATTTACTGAATAGTAACCAGGTGCTTAGCACAACGTGATATACTTTCTCTAGCTTTAATCTCACAAGAAGCCCATATGGTAGGGACTATGACCATCACAAAATTTACGAAAGAAACTTTCCATTGTCAGTAAAGGACAAAATCAGATCTTGAATCCAAGTATCTAGTAATAAATTACAGTCCTTTAACCAGTGCATCATTAATACTATCTGCTGTGGACTGAACTGTGTTCCCTCAAAAATTCATATGTTGAAGCCCTAACCACCAATGTGATGGTATTTGGATATGGGGCCTTTGGGAGATAATTAGTGTCAGATGAGGTTGTAAAGACTAGTGGCCTTGTAGGGAGAGATGTTTCTCTTTCTCTGTCTCTCTCCCACCTGACATGTATGCGCTAAGGCCATGTGAGCACACAGCAAGACAGCAGCCATCTGCAAGCTATGAAGACAGGTCTCCCTCGAACCCAGCCGTGTTGGCGTCATGACCTAGGACTCCAGCCTCTGGAACTATAGAAAAATAAATTGCCATCTTTTAAGCCACCCAGTCTATGATGTTTTGTTTTGGCAGCCCAAGCTGACTAGCACACCATCAGAAAGCAAAGAATGGCTTACAGTTGTGCTATTATTGATCCTCTTAAATGCTGGGGAGGCTGACGCCTCATCCCAACTTCTCTCCCCACATAGCTTTCTCCAGCTCTAGGCTTCCCTCTGGTTTGGAGAGTAGACAATTATTTAAAGACTGCATTACAGGGAGAGTGACGTCAGCATCATGGCAGCATAAATGTCTTTTTCATCTCCTCTAAAAATAACTAACGTTGGCATCCATCCACAAACAGGAGTACCGCTGTGGGAGCTGTGGGATCCGAGATCCAGGGAGCCAGGCCAAGGGACGGGGCATGAGTCTCACCTACCTCTGCACCAGGTATTAGGCAGACAGACCACAGTATGAACCACGGAACCAGCAGAAGCTTGAGAAGCACCCACAGCCTCTCCTGGCCACAGTGAGAGGAACACCAGAAGACTGCTGACTTGGGCAGACACCCCCAGATGAGAGTGCCTTTGCAAAAGTCTAGACTTCCCAAGGAGAGACTCCAGAATTCTGGAGAAAAACAAGTGTGGGTGCAGTGGAGACAGTAAGAGGAACTTCGCCAGCACCAACCCTTGCCTAAGGCGGCACAGTCCTGGGCTGAACGGGATGTGGTGACCTCCCCTATAAGGGGAGGGGAGAGAGGTGAGTGAGTGTTCGGCTACCCCAGCTATGTGGGAAAAGCAACAACCAGAGGCGGCAACAACCAGAGGCAACAGCAACCAGAGGCAACCAGCCACAACCAGAGGCAACCAGCCACAACCAGAAGCAGGGCCTCTACGAATGGGGGGAGAGAGGAGATCGGGAAAGAGGCAGATAATGTCAAAGAGGTGTGCAGTCCCTGCTGACTGCTTTCAGGACTCCAGCAGGAAGCCGGCCCGTTAACCACTGGGAGAACCTCATCTGAGGATCGCCCACCTGGCCCGTGGACGCCCCCACTGCCCCAAGTTCTAAACACACACCTCCCCCCACCCCGTGGTGGGTCCCCGGTGTGCGCTCTCAAAGCGGCAGTGAAAGAGAGCTCCGGTAGACAGGGAGTCCCTCGGCAAACAGGCCAGGGTCTGTGGGCGCGGGAGAAACCACAAACTTGACCTGTAGTGCCACCTTCTGAAAAACAAGAGAGAGCTTTCCAGCAGCCAGTCTGAGGAGTCCTAAGAACCAGAGAAGATTGACAAGCTTAAGAATTCTGCCACAAGAGGGAGCAAGAAGTGTGGAGCGGGTGTCCCATACAACGTTGGAGAAGGTCCCAAATACAAGAAACAACCAACAAAAAATATCTGCGAAACAGCAAAGCTCCAACAAACCTACCCTTCAGATATGAAGGGGAAATAAAGGCTTTCCCAGATAAAGGGAAGCGGATGGGAGTTCATCACCACTATACCTGCCTTACAAGAGATGCTGAAAGGTCTGGCAAACTGAAATGAAAAGAGGCTAATTAGCAACATGAAAACATGTGAAAATATACAATACTCTGGTAAAGGAACTATAGGTCAAATTTAAGAGACTCTAATTCTGTAATAAAGGGTGTATTAGCCATTTAACTATAGTATAGTAGTTAAAGGAAATAATATCAAAAACCATAGCTCGTATAATTTGTTAAAGAATACACAATATACAGAGGTCATTGTGATAATAAAAACAAAAGGGGGAGTAAAAGTGTACAGCTTTTGTATGCGATTGAAGCTAAGCTGCTATCAGCTTAAAATGGACTATTTTATCCATGAGATGTTTCATGTAAGCCTCATGGTTACCGCAAAGGAAATACCTATAGTACATTTTGCAAAAGATAAAAGAGAGTGGAATCAACATACCACCATGGAAAATGACTAATTCGTAAAAATAGGCAGAAAAAGAGGAAAAAATAACACATTATGCCCACGGTGTGGAGAATGGACAGTTAAAGGCAATAAGAACAGCTAAGAGGCTGGAGTGACCAAGGTTAAGAGATGAGAACCGAAACTAAAGCATGGATGGTAGGAAGAGAAGGGGACAGACTGAAATTATATTTAGGAGGAAAATGGTGACTGATAGAAGACAATGAAGTAGCTTTCATGTTGCTAATCCTTCAAGGAATGAACACTTACTCTGTCTCATTTTCCGCCCATTTCTCCTGCACATCATGCACTCACCAATGTGGTCCCTCATTTTCCTCTGACCGTGGTGAATTCTCTCCATACTTTGATTTGCTAGAATCTTCCCAGGAAGAAACTGTTCCTTTTCTGCTAGTGCACCAAAGCAGTTTCCTCTGTTGAGCACTTGGGTTGTGCCTGGCATAAGTGTTTATGTTATCTCAATGAATACTTTCAAACTCCTGCAAGATGGAAATTATTTTCTACGTTTGAAAAAGTGTGTTACCCAAAGCACAGAAAGATTAAGTAAATTGCCAGCGTCATAGAACTAGGAAGTACTATTGTTGTGATTCTAAACCCAAATGTAAATTATTTCTGTCTACTTATTCCAAGTGGTTATTTGTGGTTTAGGGAGTGGATAAAGAGGAAGGGACAGATTTAAGAAAGTAAACTGCAGTATTAAATGTGATCATTTCCAAGTCTACATTGGACTGCTTTACAATACCCAGTAATTAGAATATATTAAATTTCTAATAAATATCATCTTAATGATGTTTCTTAGAATAGTTTTATACCAAAATAAATGCAGTTTTTGTTTTTATTTTACTTTTCTGTTATCTGTCTGTTTTTACCTTTAGTTACTGGATGTCCAATTCTTTCAAGGAGACCTAAATATTTACAAGTTTCCAGTTTTTCTAATTCTTCAATAGTTAGCTTTTTTTTTTGTACATAATGCATATGTCTGTCCTTTCAAATTTTATGTGGCTTTGTATTATAAAAAAAACAAGCTCTGTCTTACCATAATTGCTCAAGTATTGGATAATTGTAGGTAGTTTAGGAACCTATTTTCAGAGTTGGCATTTTTATTGATTATTGTCATTATCTTTAATAATAGGTTAATTACTCTTAGGGCACACATGATATTTTGATACATGGACATTTCACAGAATTAAAGTATTGCATCTCAGAGTTTGAAGAAAACTTATAGGTCAATTAACCAAACGGAAAATTTTAATTTTTAAGACAATCCCTATTCAAAACATATATGACCCAGACCACTACCAGCAAAACATAAAATGAAGGATATTTTCCAATAGCAGCCATGGGAGGAAAAATTGTCATTTTTTTAAGTTTAGCTGAAAACAAACCAACTGTCTCAATGATGCTTAGTAATCAGAGAACCCACTATATGCCAAGCACTGTTCTAAGTGCTTACAGGTATGAACTCATGTAATTCAGGATGACGATATTATTATTATTCCCACTTTATAGATGATGAAACTGCAGTGCAGAGAGGTGAAGTAAACCTCCTCAAGGTCACACAGCTGGTTAATGACGGAGCTAGGCTTCAGATTCAGGCGTTTTTGACTCGAGAGCCTGCGAATGTAATGGCTACCCTGTCCTTTCTTCTTTAATCTGGTAAGAAATCATCAAAACATTTGTTCACTGATGATTTTGGCCTTCCTGCTTTGATTTTCATCCTCTCTAGTTCTGATAGACTTTTTGGGTTGTACTAGGAAGTCCACAGGGCTTTGTAGCTAGGTTATTCTAATTGACAAGAACAACAACAACAACAAAATACAGGTTGCCTGCCACTTTTTCACAGAATATCTATGTTCTACACTCTGTTAGAACTTTTGTTTTTTGAAGAATGTGTTTATTCTTACCATTGAAATGCAGAGCTTCAGCTGCAAATGAAATCAGCCTCAGTCATTCTACTACACTTGGTGTTCGAAAAGAATATGCATCACTTCTTCAGTCAGCTGGATTTCTTCCCATACGGCTATGCTGCATTGATCAGCTCGGAGGATATTTATAACCCTCCTCATTTTAATAGTACTATTAATACTCCTGATATTTCAACAAACCAGCATTAATCGTTTTAGTGCTGACATATTGACAAATGATTTGATATGTGGAAAAGGAAAATATAATCAAAGACAACCAAATTACATCTTTCAGAGGCTCATGGGAGAAAAAAATGTTAACATAATTTAAAGTTTCAGAGGATTAACAACTATGCTGGTGAGAATGTACCCAACAAAAGCAATCCAGTCGTAAGTTAGCAGTGGATACTGGCAATAAAATAAGATGCTCTGGTTAAGAATATTATATCATTCCAGAAGGAAGCATCAATCCTACATTTGTGGAGTTAAAGGCATAATTCTGAAGCTTTACTTATCACACTAGTTTGGTTTGCCAAGGTCATACATAGTTTAGTCTGACAGGGAGACCCTTTGTGAGGATTTTATAGGCTAGGAGTCTTCAACAAATGATTGCACTGTAAACTACAACTGGGATTTAAAATCTCTAGAATTTGGTTTACATTACTACCATGAGTACAATAGCCAACATAAATAGTAGGCATTGGTTTAATTTTATGAAACAAAAGCACATTGTAAAATATAATCACAAAATATAAAATAATTTAACCTATATGTATGCATATAAGAATTTACACATTCTGTACCAATTAAAGATACTAATTTTAATATATAGTAAGCCTTATGCAGCCAATGAAGGTGCTGCTTAAAAATAACACTTATTCCAACACTATTCTTAGTGTTCGAACAGGTCTGAAATTCATCACTTGGAATTTTCTTGGAAGCCAGCTGAAAGCCACTTGAGAAACTTATCCAAGTAATTATTATACCTGTTATAGACCAAAATATCTGTCAATCTCACACTTATTAGAGTAATTTCACATTCGTTTTTAGTTTAAAAAAATCTTATCCACCTATACAAAAATGTGATGGGAATAATACAAAAATGGTGACTGGTGCATGGAAGATGCTAAAGTAATGTATCATGGGCAAATGAATAAGTGAGACACAAGCTCCAGAGATACCTCCACGAATGAAGCTTCATGAATTATTTGAGCAGTAGCTCCATCACTGAAATAAGGTTATGCTCTCCCATGTGGATTCCTTAGAAGGGGATGACACTTACTTGGATGGATGAGTTCAAATCTTCACATTATAAAATCAGTCACCTTATTTTTAAGTCACACTTCGTATATCCAGAGTTTAACTTTTATTCCAAGATTTTTCAGAATTTGAATTTATTCAAATGTATTTTATATTTTGTAAGGCAAATCAGAAGTTATCCACTGCTCTATAAATAATGCATAGGGAATAGAAATAGATGTAATAACGTGAAGATGGTCTACTATGAGTGAAAAAGCATTTAACACCAGTTCTGTTCCACCACAGCTGAAAAACATGAGCAACCCTTCATATTCTTTGCCCTCTCTTTATGATAGTTACCCCATTAGCAGGCTACCACTGCCGCCAGGTCCCCAGGCAGATTCTTCTATGCAGATAATCAAGGGCAAATTAGCAAAACTCACTAACGGATTGACTTCAGTAAAACAGCCAGGAATTTTTGGCGGTCTATCTACTGTTAAATAATGACTTTGTTTGACTTTTTTCCAATTTTCAACCAATTATTTGGGTGCAACATACATTCAGTCAGGGCAAAACAGAACAAATAGAATGGAGCCCTGGAATTCTGCCAATCTCAGGAGCACAGTATAATGAAAAGATGACTATTCTAGGAGTTCCAACTACTAGGACATCTCGAGGCTAAACTTTATGTATTTCTAAGTCAGTTATTGTTGCCATTGCTCCTCCAAGGCACCCAGAAATCCCATGGGGAGAGTAAGTGGAGTAAACAGAGTCATCCTTTGTCTTGCTGCCAATTCAGGGATTACAGTGTCAGCAGCTTGCGCTTTGTGTTTACAGTGAAAGCTTAGCCCTGATCTCAAAGCTTTGGGATAGAAAGGGCACCTTTCCCTGACAGAATCCATGGGGTCTCTGGTCCTACGGGTAATTTTGTAAATGGATATTAAGTAGCTAATGACACTCTTGATAACATGCTGAATTGCTTATTATTTCTTTCTATCTGATTATTCTTTAATATTCAGATTTGCACTTGCAATCTAAAAAGTGCATTTCTTTTTACTAAGGTCATATAGAAACCAGGATTTCTGCTGACACGAACACCATAAAATAGTCACACTTTAGGTAGTAACTTTGCTCCAAGGAGGTTGCTAATATGGCTGTGAATTATTTGTTTTTCTCCTGAGAAGGAAATCACCATTATAATTTCCTACCATTTAGAATGAATTCATAGGGAGGAAAATATGGGAAAGTGATTTGTCCAAAGTTCACAAACACACGGAACTGAAACTAGAATATATTTTGTCCTAACACAGTTACTCTGAAGACTGAGAAGCATTGAATTAAAAATCAGAGGACTTGGGAACCTGTATCCTGTGTTTTGTTTGATAAGGTGGAAGCTTATCATAGAGGACAGAGGTAAAATTATCAAAGATGATAAATTCTCAAAGATCTCCTAAATGAAATATTACCTAAACTATTGCCTTGAACTCAACAGATTTTTTTAAAAAACTGTTAAGAAGGCCTGTTTACTCATTCTCTTAAATTCACTGTTATATTCTACCCTCACTGTCATCAAATTCATCTGAGCTTTCATCATTCTTACTTGGGCATCTGGGGATTAAATGAATTAATATCTATAAGGTGCTTAGAACAGTATGCATGACAGGAAAGAAAGAGATAAACTAAAAAATGGTTTAAGCCCTTTAATTACCCAGAATCTAGAGGGCGAGACAGAAACGAAAGTGCCCGCATTGTACAGCAGACTGTAGCCAGTGCCACTGTAAAGCCACAGGTAAGAACAAGAGGGGTAGGAAAAGTTATCTTTATTATTATCCACTCATTCATTCATATAAATTAACTGCAATCTTCTCACAACCTTTTTAGGTAAGCTGGACAGATGTTCCTTTGAGCATTTATGCCGTACTTAACAGTTTACCCAGTGCTTTCGCATACACTATCTCATTTATTGTAACCCTCACAACAGCTTTGTAATGGAGATATTAGCATTATTTTTATTGTATAGAAAGGAAACTGAAGTTCAGGAAGAATATTTTATACAGCCGGTCAAATGTCGGAGGCATTCTGATGTCAAAGCTAGGATGAGGAAACTGAGTTCCGGGGACACAGAGACTGGCCCGAGCTCGCACAGCCAGCTAGCAGGAGGAGCTCCATCGGAGGTGATGTTCTGTAGAGGCATGCTGCGCACAGTCAGCCCGCGCCTCAGCTGGGACGGCATGATCCGCGTACCTATCTCCCCCACCCTCTAGTCCGTGGGATATCTTGAATATCAATTTTAAAAACTTACTACACGGGACTTTTAAAAAGATGCACTGGCATTTGCCTGGAGGTGCTTTCAGGGCCTATCTTCACAGCATATGAGTTTTGTCTGCCATCTAGTATAGCCTTTACAAATAAGAAAAATTATGACAGCAACTGAGATTTTAAAAAGTGCTTTCAAGAAGGGATTGGCAAATAAGTCATTAATTTCATTCCGGAGGGTCACCCTTCCTCATTTAGTATTTAGATGAAGAGTGCATTTTTTCAAAGTGCACTGTTTCACATTAAACATTGACGGAATATTTCAACTTAGTCTCTTATGTGGACTCATTATTATTAGAATGCCAGAAATATATTCAAGAATGGTATTGTTAATCAGAATAAATTTCTTTGTCACTTGTCTTGCTCCACATTCTACAATACATGGGTGGGCTGATGGAATAATTAGGTAGATAAGTGATTTTTTTTTCCTAAATAGTCAAATGAATTTCAATTAAAGGAACATAATGGTGAAAATAGGTAAGTATTAACTTGAACTTGTCTCCCATTTAGGATGTTCCAAAGTTTATTTAAATCAGGTTTGTAAGTAAACTTGGAAGAAAAAAAAATATATTACTGCTAAAATTATAGAACCAGATCTCTGAACCTGATGTGAATATATGATGTTTAGAAAATGATGTTTAGGGAATGCATGAATATTTTGCTTAAAGATTATAGATCCTTTTGTAGAGAGGTCATATATTTATGAATAAAAAGTCAAAACATTGATAGCACTGCTAATGACTATTTGTCCATCTAAATTCAGGTCAAATAAGCATAGTATGAAAGCTCTACACAAACATTCTACAATGATTATCTTATAAGGGTGATGTGGTAGACACAGTTTGTTCACAGTTATTCCCTTCAAGCTCTGGTCATGACTTCCCTGCAGAATATATTCCTCTGTCCCATTGATTTTGGACTTGACTGTGAGACTTGTAACGTATGGAATAAGAGTGGCAGTTACAGTAGAATAGTTCCAAGTGGAGGCTTTGAGTCATTATTTGGTTTTGATCATCCTCTTGTGCTCATTCTCAAAATACCCTCATTTTTAAAAGAAGAACGTGGCTCAGAGTGGTTAGAGTACTTGTTTGTAATCACATAGCATAAGTCTCCAAATTCATAAGGGCTGTAAGTAGCATTCTTCTTTTATATAATCTTCATGACTTCTATTCACTTCAGTTATTATTTTCTAATTTTTTTACCCAAGTCATAATGAGTGTTTTTCTGCAATGATGTGTTCACCATGAAGAAAATCAATAGGAGTGAAGAGAATCTTCTGAAGATAAACTGGTAGGTCATAATAAGTAAACTTTTTATGTAATTTGTATATAAACAATACCATTTGACTTAAAATATCATTTAAGAAAACTGCAAGATAAATAATGAGAAACTGGGCTGAACTTTGGCCCCTTAAGACCATAGTGTATCTTCCTTAAAGTCTGCGAAGGACAACCCCCTACACTGCACACATACCTTGATTTATTATTCCCTGCTCTGTTGTGATTCTAGGATCCCTACCCACAGCTTTGACATATGGCTCCTGGCTTCTATCTTTGTTTCAGACTAACCTGAAAGTGACTGAAATCGACCCCAGAAGATCCAGTGTCAGACACACATCATAAACAGCATGCCATTCGTAGACTGAAAATGTGAGAGGTCGCTTGGATGGTTTCCATTTGTAAAAGCAGCTGGCCTTTGTACATCGGCTTTTCCTCATACTGTACTACATCGCTGTGATCACCTAAACTTCATTTGCAGGGAATTACCATTTCTCAATTGTTTCTCCAGGTATTCTTCATTACCGAGAAATGCAAATAGGGTTTTTGCTTGAAACCCCTCCTGATGGAAACAAAATCTGCATTGCTATTCAAATTATTATGAGCTATCTACAGCACTTGGCTAAAGCAGTTGCATAGAAACTGTTTCATAAACCATCCTGTCTTCACAAGGGAAGTGTGACAAGAGTTAGATGTGATTTCACCATTTCAGTACAATCTCTTCCTTAGGCAAATAAGAAATGGTCAAGGTGAAGAAGAAGTAAGGAATCATGAGGGGTTTCCCAACTTTACACATCAGAGCTCTGGTAAGTCCATGCCAAGGTCACAAGGACCACTGTGAGCAATGAAGTATAGGTCTGACTCCTTACTCCAACAGAGGAGCTCTGATTTTGTCTTCATAAACCGTGTTTGGATAATACTTTGGGTAAAAATGAATGTGTTCAAACACATGACCTCATTCTCTTCGCATGAGTCTGTGTGTGACCACATTATGAGGACTGTCCCCAGATTGAGAGATTGAAGCAATTGCTAATTTAATGACTGCAGTGCAACATCTCCATTTAACAGGGAAAATGAGTGCCCAGGGCAAACAGCCATAAATGGTGTTCCCTGAAGGACAAACAGTAAGATCTGCTCTCACCATAGATACTCTACTATGTCTCCACTCTCATACCATTTTTCAACATGCTTGAAACACACCAAAACAGAACTATCTATTTCAGTTAAGTGAATTACACTAGCTGAGGGTAGGCAATAGGGAAAGGAGTGGAATGTATAGCAGACACTGTCCACGATGTGAGTGCTTTTTGGACAGGCCCCATAAATGTCACTGACTTGCTTTCCATTTACTGACTTTCTAGATATGGTGAAAATGGTAAAATGGCTACACGGCAGAGAGGATATTCTGCAGGGAACAAACCTGCATTCAGCGTAGTATAATGATACATCAGTCCACAAGTCAGGGGGAGACAACTGATGAACACGCCTAACTGAAGCCCAGAGCCTCTTTTGCAGTGTCACTCACAGATGAGGCTGCATCTCTCCCCTGCTGTCATTTATTCACTCAACAAAAAAGTATTAGCACTGTTCTGGGGATAACATAGTGAACAATACAAAGTTGCTGCTCTCCAGGAAGTTGGAATTTAGTGAGGGATACAATCAAATAAGTAATTAGATGTGGTGCAGTAAGTACTTTAATAGAGGCAGTTAGAGGCTGCTAGAGAAGTTTGTATAATGGGACACTTAACCCAGTTCTGGGAGTCAGAGACAGCCCGAAGAGGACATAATATCAAAGGAGAGATGCCAAAGAGGAATAAGAATTAACCAGGTTGACAATCAGGGGAGAGAAAGGAACAATGTTCCAAGGACAAAGGTGATTAGTACCCGCAAAGGTCCAGATGCAGGAGGGATAACGCTGTTCTGGATGTGACTAAAACAGAAAACCAAAGGGTGAAAGCGGTGGGGCTGGAGAGGTGAATAGGGGGCAGATTATGAAAGGCCCTGAAAACTGTGCTGAAGGCAGCGGGGGAACTGTTGAATGGTTTTAAGGAGGTGCATATCATGATCAGGTATGGTTTTGAACAATTACTCTGGAAGAAGAATGGACCAGAAATCTAGACACCACTTAAGAGACTGCTGAAGTAATTGTGATGTTTCCTCAGACAAAGATAGGGTCAGTGTGATGGAGATTAATGAACAGATACAAAACTCATTTCAGAGATAAAATCAACAAGACTTGGTGATTTATTAGATATAGGAGATGAACAAAAAGGAGACCTCTAAGTTTCTAGGATAGGCACAGCAAAGAAACAGATATTTGCAGAGAATCTGGAGGATGCATGGCTAGAGATAAGTAGGAAGAAAATCATGAGAGTAGAGTGTTAGAGAAACTCAAAAAAAAAAAAAAGAGTGTTTCAAGGAGCATGGTAGTGTATCAAGCGATATGAAGCAATACTAGGAAGTGATTTAAAAGTTGTTAGATTAAAAAAAAACAAATTTCTTCTGTATAGCACAGGAAACTATATTCAATATCTTGTAATAACCTTTAATGAAGAAGAATATGAAAACGAATATATGTATGTATGTGCATGACTGGGACATTGTGCTGCACACCAGAAACTGACACATTGTAACTGACTATACTTCAATTTAAAAAATTTGTTTTAAGTTGTTAATGGATTCAACATCAAGTAAAGCATTGGTAACCTGGCTATACTGTCAGGACAGTTTTAGTGGAGGTGTTCCTACTTCCAGAAATATGAAAAACCACCTACCACAAAACAGAAATGCAATGGAAGATAAAACAAACACCCTCGAAACATAACTGTATGTGGTCTCAGCTATTGCATAGGTGAGATTATCTTAAAATTACAGAAGAGTTGTAAATAGAGTAGAGAACGCTCTCGTATGCCCTTCATCCAGCACCCCCTCATGTTAACATCTCACAGAACCACAGTACTTATGAAATTATGAAAACTAAGGGATCAAGACTTATACAATACTATTAAACTATAGATTTTATTCAGATTCTATCAGTTTTTCCACTAAAGTCCTTTTCCTGTTCCAGGATGCAATCCATCACAGCACATTGCATTTAGTTACCATGCCTCCTTAGTTTCCTTCAATCCCTGATACTTCCTCACTTTTAGCTTTCAGGACACTGACAGTTTTGAAGAGTACTGATCTCCAGGTTATAGAATGTCCCTCAGTTTATTGAAGTTAGGCTTTTTTTTCAAAAATACTCTGCATGTGATATTGATAATGCTGTGTGTCTCTCTCAGTGCATTGCCGGCAGGCAGAATCCTCACGTCTTTGGCTCCTGCCTTCTCAGCCTTCTTATTCTTCCTCCTCCAGCTGTAGTTCTGGCCCCAGCACTCATTTCTATCCCTCCCCCACTATAGATTTCTAAAAACTCTGTTCTTTCCCCCAACTACAATAGATGTTTCACCAGTGTCATAAGTGCACATCTGTTCTTTTTCTCTGCACACCCATTTCCCCCCCGCAATGGATTTTGTCCCATAGAGAAAATAGTAAGAAGGGTGTTACTGGAGTTCCATGTCCTCTCTCAGTGGCCACTGTTTCCCTTCTCCTAGTCTGCATCATAAGGGGAACTTTCTGAAGACTTGCTAACCTTTTCTGTGAACATCCTGTAAGGTACATGCAGATAAATCCTTCAAGATGTTGCAGACATCCCCACTTTTTGTGGTCTTCATAAGATTCAATCTTGGCAGTGTACACACAATCTCCACCAATTCGCTGACCACCCTAGGTGGACTCTATTTACTGCCATCTGGGTGTGTCATCTCCAAGTTAGCCAGTGCTCACATCTTTCCTTAGATTTGGGCATATCCAGTTGCCCTGCAACCTCAAATCTCTTATGAGTTCGTGAAAAATTATAAATTTGAAGATTTTTTCAGCTTTTTTAAATTGTAAAGTGAGACTGACGCTCTTTCCAGCGCTCCACATCTTCAAGCAGGAGATACAAAATCATTTATTACTGCGTTTTATATAGATACTAAAAATATTTTTTCTTTAAAAATATAAAAAATGAATTATTATATTTTTATTCATAACCTTATTCATTTATTTGTCATGGTTTTAATACTATTAATATTATAGTGTTTCTCCAATAAGCGTATGGCTCTAACATTTTACTTGTCTCTTTGGAAGTACATTTCTCATATTTAGATGTGAAAGATCCTTTTGATAATATCTCAAATCCTGCGGCTCCAGAATTTGCTGAATAGTACATCTTTGTCCTAAGCAGTGCCCTAAGTGCTTATGTAAATGTAATGCAAAATACGTATTTTTGAATTTACATATCCAGACACATTTTCTGATACCATTAATATAGCAATTGAAGTGCACTGAGGCACAGACAAAAGTTAAATGATTGCTTCTAGATTTGACTTTATTCCTCAATGTTTAGGTTGTTCTGTTTAATAAAGATATGCTTTTTAAAGCCTATTTTCCGGTTTCAGATCTCTTTAAAAATTAATACCTAACACTGCTGGCTTATATCTTCTTAAGTATTCTTACAGTCTATTAATATGCAATAGATAAATTTTGTGAGCATTAACTATAGCTACTATTTATTGCTAGAATAACTATTATACTATTTCTTAAAGGAATCTAATACAATTACTTGGTCACCAAATTTATAATTATTTATGAAACAACTTGTATTCCTAATTCACCATTATTGAATATATATATATATACACACATACACACAGACACTTAGTTATATATATACAGTTTTATACACATCCACACACACATGTGTAGCTTTCTTGTCTAACTCTAGATCTTTTTAACACCTATGGAATGAAGCTGCTTCATGACATAAAGGACAGATCATGGACTCTGGATAAGGTGTATCTGTAGTCACATTCTGGCTCTTCCAGTTAACTAACCTTGAACAATTTGCTACAGCTGACTGGCCTCAATTTACTCATCCATAAAATGACCATATAGTTGGTATTAAGATTTGGAATAATATATGCAAGGCAACTAGCACAATTACTGGTGTATAGTTGATGTTCAATAGGTAACGGCTATTATTACAATTATGATCACATCAAAGGGAATTCCATTTACGGTAAGAGTCAGGGTGATGATTTTAGCAATGAATAATGTAACTAGTTCTATATTTAATCACCAGAGAAACTTTCAAAAGCTGTTTGGTAGTTGAGATAAAGCATATTTTTGAATAATACCCAAAGAAAAATTCTAAAACTATTATTAGTTTTTCATCTGTCAATTTTTTCCAGATTTATTGAGGTATAATTGACAAATAAAATATATTTAAAACACACGATATGATGATTTGATGTATGTATAGATTGTGAAGAGGACTCCCACAATCAGATTAATTAACATATCTATCATCTCACAAGGCTGTCTGTTTTTTCACCTGTGAATTTCTGATCTTGTGATTTTTCTGACTTCAGATGCCACATATATATGAATATCAGACAGCAATATATTAGATACCCCAGTTCTGCCCCGCACCACTCTCTTCTCTAAACACTGCCCTGCTCATAGGTTGCAAGTAGGTCAACGTGTCTTATTTAGCCTCCTCTGAAAAAGGATGTGACTTGGAGGGTTTGAGCTGTGTGTGTGTTTTTTTAAAGTTAGCAAGAGTGACTGAAACTCATTCATCCTTGATTCATTCATTCATCCAGTAACTCCATGGATACCATGGACCATATACTATACTGAGACTAAAGACAGAAACATAAATAGGTATGTTCTCTTCATTGAGAGAGTCACAGTTTACCAGGTATAAAAGGCACTGTAATAAGTGCAACAAAAGAAGTAAATATAAATAGCCATATGAGCTGAAGAAGAGAGAAAATGGGATGAGGATGTTTGAAGAAGGCATAGAAGGTATGCTGTTTTAGCCATTCTGGGAGGATCAGCTGAGTACTGTTAGCCAAGGGAACAGCACATGCAATAAATGTAGTTGGGAGAGAGCTTCAGTTTCTTAAGGAACGGTGAGAGGGCGAGCGTGGCTGGAGTACGGTACACGGATGGGGTGTAAGAGATGACTCTGCAGGAGGCTGAGATGCGTTTGTAACAGGTTTCATGGACCTTGTTAATGAGTAGGGAACATCACCTGTGGCTATAGTGAGTGCTGTGGAGTGAATGTTCGGGTTCCCCCCTGCTCCCCTCCCCACCTAAAATTCATATGTTGAAATTCTGTCCTCCAGTGAGACAGTATTAGGGAGTGGGGCCTTTGTGAGGTAATTACGTCATGACTCCTTCATGAATGGGATTAATGCCCTTATAAAGGAGAGAGCCTTCAGCCCCATTCCACCATGTGAGGACTCGATGAAAAGACAGCAATTTGCAACCCAGAAGAGGGCCCTCACTAGAAGCTGGCCATGCTGGCACCCTGACCTTAGAATTTCAGCCTTCAGAACTATAAGAAATAAACTTCTGTTGTTTCTAAGTCTCTCAATGCTACTTTGTTATAGCAGCCAGAACAGATGAAGACAGTGAGCCAGTGAGTTCAGGGGATCATGGGATCATGTTTCTGAGATATCTAAAGCTGCTGAACTCCACTGATATCAAACTCTCAGCAAGTACTTCTTAAGAGGAGTAAAATAAAGACTACTGGCTCTTTTATGCTAAAAATTATCTGAAAAACTAAGATGAACAAATCAGACATGGGTTCTTAACTCAATAAAATTGATGTTGGTTTATGCTTTCAATTGTAAACTATCTTTTATCACACAACTTACTGTTTTCATGGGTCTTCATTAAATTAAGTGTCTGAGACTTAAAAAGATTAAGTAGTTTTTGTAATTTTTTTTTCTCAGTTGTTCAAGGGCAGAATCAGATAATGATTCAGCTCTGGTGCCCTAATAGGACACAGCTCATTTCATAAAAGTCCTTAGAGAGCCACTAAGGGATGGTGAGTGATAATATTTACTGGTCATTGACATGAGTGTAAGAATTAGCAAAACATTTATGCATTTAAAAATTATTAATTCTAGATGCAACTAATATTATCTTTTTCCTATCTTGTAAGAAGCTTAACAAAATACACTTTCATTCTCTCCATTCATTGTACTATTGTTTTCATATCTTTTACTATAACATGTATAAAGTCTTCAGAACATTATTATTAATTTTTGTTTTAAGAAGTTAATCTTATTTTAAATTTTTAACTAAGAGATAATTTAACTAAGAGTAAAATTCACCCTTTTTAGAGTACAATGCTGTGAGTTTTAACTGATGCAGATAATTATGTAACCACCACCCACCACCACCATCACCACCACTACAGTCAAGATAAAGACCACTTCTAGTACCCTCCAAATTTCCCTTGTCCCTTGGTAGTCGGCCATTTCCTTTCCTTCCTAGTCACTTGCAACCACCAGTCTGTCTTCTATCCTTATAATTTTTTCCATATAAATGGACTCATAAGTAAGTAGACTTTCTGATCTGACTCTTTTACTTAACTTGAAAAAATCCCTGTACTTGTATTTATCAATAGTCTGTTCCTTTTTATTGCTGAGTAATATTCCATCCTATGGATGTACCATTTGTATACTGGTTTACCAGCTGAATGGCATTTGGGTTGTTTCCCGTTTGGGGCTATTATTAATAGAGCCACTATAAACAATGACATGTATAGTTTTGAGTGAACAAAAATTTACATTTTACTTGAGAATTATTTAGGAATGGGATTACAGAGTTTTATGGTATGTATATATATTATTAGTAATGAAAAAAATTTCCCAAAATGACTTTACCATTTTGCATTCTCATGAGCAATTTATGAGTTCAAGTTTCTCTCTTTTCTTGACAGCAGTTGGTGTTTTCAGTTAATTTGTTTCTTTTACCCATTCTAAAAAATGTGAAGACACAATTATGTACTTAATTTGCATACCCCTAATGACTAATGATTTTAATCAATTTTTATGTGTTTACTAGTCATCTGTATATCTTAGGTCAATTAGTTGCTATTCAAATATTTCACATTTTTATTGTTTTTTTTCTTATTAATGACTTTTGAGAGTTCTTATATATATTCTGGATATAATATTTTATCATATATATCACATATATAATATATATTTGCATAACCACCACCACATAAAGATATAGAACTATTCCATAACCATAAAGGAACTCTCTCCCTAATACCAACACCTTGTAATTGTATTCCTTTCCCATAACCCCTTGCAACTACTGATTTGTTTCCCATGTCTATAGTTCTGTCAATTTGAGAATGATATATACATGGAATCATAAAGTATGTATCTTTTTGAGATTAGCCTTTTTTTTAACTTTGGCATGCACTTGAGATTCATCCAAATTGTTATGTATATTAATATTTCCTTCCATTTTATTGATGAGTAATATCACTGGTATGGATGTACCATAGTTTAACCTTTTACCCACTGAAGGACAACTAGCTTGTTTACATGTTTGGTTATTACAAATAAAGTTTCTATGAAAGTTCATGTAAAAGTTTTTATGTGAACACAAACTTTCATTTCTCTAGAATAAATGTCCAGGAGTGTAACTTCCAGGTCAAATGGTAGTTGCATGTTTACAGCATGTTGTATAAGAAAGTGCCAAGCTGTTTTCCAGGATAACTGTACCATTTTATATTCTCACCAGCAATGTATGAATGATCCAGTTTCTCTGCATCCTTGCCAGCTTATTGCGTTATCAGTTTTTTAAAAAATTCTAGCCATTCTGACAGATATGGAGAGATTAGAACTCCTTATAGCTTTAATTTGCATTTCCCTAATGGCTAATGATGCTGAACATCTTCTCATGTGCTTATCTGCCATTTCTGTCACTTCTTTGGCCAAGTTTTTGTCCAAGTCTTTCAATGCTCTTGACCATTTTCTAATTGGAGTGTCTGTCTGTTTTTATTTGCTGATTTTATAGAGTTCTTCATAAGTGTTTATCCTTCCTCTTAGTTTCCATACAATTATATGTATTTGGGTTTTGCACATGTAAAATTATTTCATATTTAGGCATTAAGGTAAAATGAATTTAGTCCAAATTTGAGAAATATTCATTTTCTTATGGCTTTGTTCTAGAAATGTGATTTTTTTTTACATTTTTCTGTGTATGTTTGGTTTTCCACAAATATGCCAGTATGTAAATTTAGAAGTATCTCTGCGTGTGTAATTCATAATCATGTATGTATCCATGGAAAATCTTCTACTTGTTTTGCTCTCTCAGAAGGACTATTTCTGAGAAATAATTTTAATAAAGGAAATGCAGGAGTGTCGACTATTGACTTACAGAATAGAGAGGGTTTCTTGGTAAGACAACCAATCAAAAATCTGTCAAGTATTGTATTGTTATTATGAAGCTGAATCTATGCATTTTATATATCCAAGGCTAAATTTTTATTAATGTTTAATTATGGAGCATCTATAAATAGGAAAGATTATTGTTATGTATTAAATTACTACATTTAGAACTTTGAAAAAAGTTCAGTCAAAAAATCGTAGACTGTACTGATGCTATTGCTGTAATTGCAAGTTGGAGCAGACATTTATCAATACTATATGGAACTGCTGTGTTCAAACGTTTGGGGATGAGATTACGGAAAGAATCAATATCAGTCTTAGTATTGATCTACATAGAAGAATAAACTATGCATCTTTAGGTGTATCAGTATAATTAAAAATAGACCCAAGTCTGCAGAAAAAATTGATGTCTACATTATATATTACAAACTGGAAATCTATCTTCCATTTTAGTCACGCTGGATCTTCAGAACTGAATAGCCCTTCAATGACAAATGGAATTGGAGACTGGTAAGAAGGAAAAATACTTCAGCATTTCTCTTGCTCTACCTTGACTGAGGACAAATCCTGAAAGTCCTATACAGTAGTGCTAAGAATATGACCTTGAAATTCATAGAGCTCTGGATCAGAATTCAGATCCTAGCTTCAGGTTATAATTCTCGGCAACTAAAAGTTTTTCAGCTTTACTTTTCTCATCTGTACACTGGGTAACATATCTAATTTGGAAGAGTATTGTAAGGGTTAGATAATATAATGTTTGTAACTGTTTCTATCTGCATTGTTGCATGTAGCTTGTTAGTTCATTTCAACTGTTGTATAGTATCCTGCATTTTGAATAAATTCAGTGCCTTCCTCTACTCTTGCACTCTTTTGTGTCTAGTTTCGTTTGCCCTATATTACACAGTTTGATATTCATTCATGTTGCTGCACGTAGTTCTTTTCTCTTAGTTATGTTATATTCCATTATATGACTATCTTACAGTGTATGTATTCATTCTACTATTGTTGCATCCATGACTTGTTTCCAATTTTTGACTATTGTAAATAGTGCCTCAACATTCTTGAAGATGTATTTCAGTGCTTCTGAACACATTTCTTTGGGATATATACATGAGATTGGAATTGCTGAGCCATAAGTAATGCATATGTTCAGCATTAATAGATATTTTTAAACAATTTTACATATTTATTGTAATGATACATAATCATATAACTCATGAAACGTCTTGTTGTTGTACATCTTGATCAACATTCAATATTGTTATTTTGTTTATCTGTCTGGTATCTATATAGTGGTACTATATCAAGGGCTTAATTTGCATTTCTGTTATGACAAGTGTGGTTGTGCACTTTTTCATGTATTTATTGTCCATTTGTATATTCTTTTGACTCAAGGGCCTGTTAAAGTATATTGCTTATAGTTTTGTATCTGTCTTAATACTGTATACAAATGTTTTATATATTCTGGATACAAGGGAAAAAGATGTTTGTGAAAAAAAAAAAAAACCCAACGAAGTCTCCGGCTTCCATCTTGAGCATTCTCACTTGCGCTCTCTCTTAGATCTCTTATTTTGGGAGAATCTAGCCTCCCCATCATGGGGCAGCCCCGTGAAGAGCCTCCTGTAGTAAGAAATTGAGGCCTCTGAACAATCATAAAAATACCCTTGTCAATGGATCTCTCCTTTCCCCATTAAAAAAAAAAAAGTCTCATGACAGAGGCACTCAGTTAAGCTTTGCCCAAATTCCTGACCCACAGAACATGAGCTATTAAATGTCTGTTGTTTTAATCTGCTATATTTTTGGTAATTTGTTACGCAGCAATAGACAAATAATATAGGCACACAAGAAATAAAAGTTGGAAGATTTTCTGTTCCTAAATCATGAAGAAGGAAAAAGTGAGAGCTAGAGCCAGGGATTATGGATGCTTGACTTGAGCTATAAGTTTAAAGAGATCCTGTCATTGCTAGAATGCCAGCCCTGAGGCAGGGAGTTAGTGGCCTTTATTTCTTCCTGCCCTCCTATCTCCTGCCAGTGCCACCTACTGGCTAAACCCAATAATAAGCCAGAGAAGCCAGAGAGTTGAAATGATACAGATGTGAGGAACAGAGTAGGGAACAGAAGGGCAGAGGATGGATGCAGTTGGAGAAAAGCCAGCACTGGCCCCAGATTCACAATGCACTGAAACGTGGCCGTGTGTTCAAATGGAAGAGATAGGGACGTCCCATCATAAAAAAGCGTGAGAAAACAGAAAGAAATAGCTTATTGCAAAACCTCTTATTGAAGCCTTTTCCTGCATACTTTCTGCCTGTCATTTATTTGTTTTGTTATTAAAAATTAATTCGGAAGGCCAAAAAATAGACTTTTCTTGAATAATCTCTATCTGTAAACCTACATTACATAATAGAAAATGTTCCAAAATTAAAATCTGTTCTGAAAAAAAAATTAAAAGAATACTCTTTGAAGAGTATTCTCTAGCATAAGTGGGAAAGTCTTGAATTGACTTTGTGATAAAGCTTCATTTGAATTTCAGAGACTTATAACATTTCTCATTTAGCAACAGGAAGCATGTGATTTTTGCCAAAATTTCAAAAAAAAATTGCTGTTTGCAAACAATTTTTCTTACTAACCTAAAGTGATGCGAGTACTCAAAAAGTTTTACAAATGAAATAATGCTCTTCATTCTTTGCGGTTGTACTTATAACAGGATAAAATGGGAAGAAACTTAAAAATTAAACAATAGTAGTATTTAAAAATAAATGTTGGCTAAAAAGAGCCTATTAGAAGCAGAAGCGGATGCCCTAACACAGAGTAAATGCAGCAGAGCGGTGCAGACGCAGGCCTGAGCGCAGTGGGCTGTGAAGGGAGTGGGGACTGAAGAAGGACAGCAAACAAATGAAGGTGACTCTTTTATAGACCTGGGTTTTGCACACGAGGAAAGATCACGTAGGATTTAAGTGGGAAAGTAAGCATTTTTGTTTTTAGGAAAAGAACCTTAAATTTTTTAATATAATGGTAAAGAGACAGTCATAGATAAAGAAGAAGGGGGAAACTGAGTTGGCAAGACTCCCATGTGGGTATGAAAGGGTGGGGTTAAGAGAGAAAAAGGAGACGGTGTCTGTGAAAAGGACGAAAAGAGACCAAAGTGGCGGGCAGCCACTGTGGACTTCCTTTACAGCAGTTCTGGAGGAGCAGCTTAGGCCTCAGAGTGGAGAAGGAAAGCATTAAAAGAAAATATTTTGCTGAATTCATGAAACAGAAGGACAAAGGGCCAAAGAGTGGAGGGTAATAATAAGACAGTCAGTGAAATGATGGATTGTATGTCTAGAGTAGGTGAGGAAGTGAGGGTGGGAGGACAGGAGAAGACGTTATTTAGGGAAAAAAGGCGATGTCTAGTACAGACACACTGAGGATAAAGTATAAAGAACTGGAAAGTTAAGCACTTATACATGATGTAGTGAACCGGCATTTCAGATTTGGGGAGGATAATCTGTTCTAAGCGATGAGAAGGATTCAGTTGTGAACATGTGCTGTTCTGATGGATGATCTATAGAGAAACAGATGATGGGTGGAGTGAAGGAGTTCAAATAAGTGGAAACCAGGGTGTTGCACAGGCTTTCCAAGTGGATACCGAATTCCTTGAATAATGGCAAAGCTTAAGGTAAGGAGGGAAACAGAGAGTAAATGACTGGTCTTCAGAAGACAGGAAGCAATGGCCAGGATGTTGGTAGATGAGCATAGCAAGGATAAAGAATGATACTACCAGGTGGTGCTAGCAAAGTAGTAGCTGTTTTACATTTACTCAGTTAAACAGCTTTTACTGAGCTCCACGACAAGGACAGACACCGGGGAGACAATCTGTGTAAGACACTCACTAGCCACTGACGATCTTGGGGACTAGTAATCAGGCTATATTTTAGGAAAAGCTTCCATTGCACAAATACAGAAGCAAAATTATTTGAAGGCAGCAGTGTAAAATGCCAACCTCATATCCCATTTACACACAAGAGATCACCAGAGAAAGAAAAAGAACCAGAACAAGAAAGAAGAAACTACACTGTCCTGAAGGAAAACCAGGAATCATTCTGGGGACAGACAGGTTGTAAATGGAAGAGTTTCAACAAGGGTCCCAAAAGATGCAAGGAAGTAACCTCAGAAAGCTGTGAGGATAAAACAACATGATATGTGTGTGTCAGCGACCTTCAGTCACAATAATGCTGCAGAACAACCAGAAGACCCGGTGGCTAGGATTCGTCCACGTGACTCACTAGTTCGCAGGGGTCAGCTGAACCAGGCTGCGCTTGGCTCATCTTGGCTAGGCTCACTCATGACTGGGAGTCAGACGGCTGTGGCTGACCTAGAATTTTTTCAGGGGAAATGACTGAGATGACACAACTGCTTTCCATGTAACTAGCCTGGGCATGTTCTCAAGCAAACCCAATAGAACTTTTCAAACCTCTGCTTGTGTTATATTTGCAAACTTCAAATTGGCCAAAACACATCACAGGTCCAATCTCAGGGTCAAAGTCGGAGGGTACTAAAAGAAACAGCTTATCAGTCAACTTCCTTGATTAAAGACAGTTGGTAATGAAATTCATTGGGCATTTAAGAAACCTTGACTCTCATTTGCCATGGATTCATAGTATGACCTTGGAAAATCGCTTTCATGCTTAGAGTCTCATTTTACCCTGGCAATAGAGTTATATATGTTATATAGAGAGAACTTTCTTAAAGTTTTGTGTGTGTGCGATATGATTGTGACTTTATGATCTCAGGAAAGGAGAATGAACAGAGATTGTGCAAGGAATGTATTTTGCTAAGAGATCAAATGTAGGGTCTGGTCCTTTAACTGATCAGCAATGAGTGACCAAAGGAATATCTTTAATGTTTTTGAACTACTGTTACTGCAGTTTGTGTCATTTAGAAAGAAAAGCAACTGAGTAAATAAGAAGACCAGGCAAATTTCACTCCTGGTATGAAGGAGTGATATTCTAACCAACAGATCCTCCCATAAATAACATTTATAAAGCCTGGATAAATTATTTTAAAAAATAACTACAGAGTGCTCTGGAGATCAAAGAGGGGCATGCAGGTTTTGGAGGGGAGTCAAAACTTGGAGCAAGCAATTGGCATGGAGTAAATACCCTGTGTACATGTGTGTGTGCATGTGTGTGCATGTGCACACACACTACCCTGAGGGTGAGTGTAGTGACTAAAACTCCAAAATAAACTTTTCTGCATGAAAGAAGCAGGGAAGAAGCCTGGGACCAGCAAGTTGCTGGATACCTAAGAGAACTAGGCGAACACTAGGGAAGGTGAAACCCTAACTATGTTTTATAAACTCAAGTCTTGGGATGAATCCTGAGTCACATGTACCTCATATAAAGTAAAAGCAATTTGCAGTTGTGCTTTAAAGAACTAGACCGGGATCTGAGTTCACTAAAGACATGATAGTCTGCAGCAGAGTCTAACCAATTAAAACGGCTGAAATTAAAGTTTTATTAATTTTGTATTAATAAAGCCAAGAAATGGTGAGTATGTGGAGTAACTCTTGAATATAGTTGTAGAAAGTGATAAGTGATTTGGCTATTTTAGAAAATGCTTTTTCATTTTTTAAAACCTCAAACATAAAACACATATTGAAACATGACCCAGCCACCTCACTCCTAGAACAGGAAGCTTAAGGCACATAGAAAGACCAGTATGTGAATGTTGATAGCAGTTTCATTTGGTTTTCTTATCAGTGTATTTTGAATTTTTTAAATTGAAGTATAGTTGCTTTACAATGTTGCGTCAGTTTCTGGTGTACAGCATGTTTCAGTCACATATACACATGTTCCTTTTCATACTCTTTTTCATTATAGGTTACTACAAGATATTGATTATAGTTCCCTGTGCAACACAGTAAAAAATTGTTATCTATTTTATACATAGGAGTTAGTATCTGCAGACTCAAAATCCCAATTTACTACTTCCCAGCCCCTTCCCCCCGGGTAACCATAAGTTGGTTTTCTATGTCAGTGAGTGTGATTCTGTTTTGTATATATATTCATTTGTATTATTTTTAGATTCCACATGTAAGTAATATCATATAGTATGTCCTTCTCTGTCTGACTTACTTCTCTAAGCATAATATTCTCTAGGTCCACCCATGTTGCTGCAAATGGCATTATTTTATTCTTTTTTATGGCTGAGTAGTATTCCATTGTATAAATATATCACAACTTCTTTATCCAGTCATCTGTCATTGGACATTTAGGTTTTTTTCCGTATCTTAACTATTGTAAATAGGATAACAGCTTTATTTGTGATAGTAGTTTTATTCATAATAGCCAAAAAGTCAAAGCAACTCAAATGCCCATCAGTTGATGCGTGGATAAATAAAATGTGGTATATCCCTATGGACTACTGATACAATGCTATAGACATTGCTCCCTTGCCACAAGGCAACACAGCCCCTATGTCATTCACTCCTCAGAGGTCCCATGGGAAACAGGTGAAGCTAGTCTTAAGCTGAATCCACATCTTTGCTACACTTCATTCCTCAACCTAGCCGCTTCCCTCACTTACTTACAGGTACTTCCTGAGAGCACTCCATCATTAAATCATTTGCCCAAGAATATCCTTCTCATGCTCCCTCAAGAAACACATGCTAAGACAATTGGTATCACTAATGTTCCTAGGAAGCAGATTGTAAGAGGGGATACAGAGTTTGGCCACTGGCAAAATCACTGGTTGTAGGCTGCGTATTACTATTCCCTGGAGTGTGGTGGTAATACAGTTAAGCTATTCACCTGTGGCGAACTAAGACGAGGTACAGGTGAAAGGGAATGTATTGACATATGCAATCTCTCTGGCATTTAACAGAACAGGAAGAAATTGTGATAACAACTGTGAAATTGGGTGGCCATTGTTCAGTAGCAGTCATACTTTGCAAAGAAAAAATAACAGGTTCAGTTCAATTGATCCCCAATTCAAAGCAAAGCGTACGATGCTCTTTAGCAGTGTTTAAAGAGACTCATCTCCTGCTACCACAGGTTTGACTGAGCTGAAGATCAGACCCTGGACTTCATTGCTGGAGTAGCACAATTTCAGAAAAACGTCGAATGGATTCTTATGCGTGGCACGTGTCCTGTGCCAAAGTCAGAGCCCTAAAAGGGGAGGAGTTGGAAGCTGGAATATGGAATAGTGATACTTGCATAAAGGAATTTGAGAACCTTGAACCTCTAGATTTTCTTAAACCCTCAGCCTACAGAAATGGTTCGCTGCTGCATCCAAGAAGAGCACCTCACTTGCCTTTTTATTGTGCAGAGGGCCTTTATACCACACAGAGGACTAGTGTGATACATGCTCTCTTTAGACCTGTGCCCACCAGACCAATACCTATGTTCAAATCTCAGCATGACCCCTAGAACTAATGAGCATAACAAGGTTGCAGGATACAAGGTCAACAGATAAAAGTCAAACAATTTCTGAAAGTGGGTACACCATTTTACATTCCCACCAGCAGTGCAAGAGGTTTTAAGCTGTTCCACATCCATGCTAACACTTGTTATTTTTCCATTTAAAAAAATAATACACATAGTGGGTGTGAAGTAGTATCTCATTGTGGTTTTGATTGAATTGCCCTGACTAGTGATGTTGAGCATCTTTCATGTGCTTATTGGCCATTTGTACATCTTCACTAGATAAGTATCTATTCAAGCCTTTTGCCCATTTTTATTTGGGTTAGAGGCATGCTTTGTTTTATTGGGCTTCCCAGATAATACAGGGTTTGGGGGAGGATTCTGTTTGTGTTTTACAAATTGAAGTTTTCCAGCAACCCAGTATTGTCAGGTGATAGCATTTTTTTAGCAATAAAGTATTTTTTAATAAAGGTATGTACATTGTTTAGACATAATTCTACTGCTTTCTTAATAGTCTACAATATAGTGTAACCATAACTCATATGCACTGAGAAACCAGAAAATTTGGTATGCCTCACTTTATTGCGCTGGTCGCTTTACCGCAGTGGTCTGGAACTGAACGCACAGTATCTCAGAGGTATGCCTGTGTTTGTCTTTTTATTGTTGAGTTGTAAGAGTTCTTTATACACTCTGGGTAATAGACCCTTATCAGATATATACATAATTTGCAAATATTTTCTCCCATTAGGTGGGTTGTCTTTTCATTTTCTTGAAAATGTCCTTTGATGCACAAAATTTCTCAATTTGATGAAGTCAAATTTCCTTTTTTTTATTGTAGTTTTGGTGTCTAATCTAAAAAGCATGACTATATCCAAGGTCATGAAGGTTTATAGCTATGTTTTTCTTTTAAAGGTTTAATACTTTTAACTCTTACATTTAGGCCTGGGGACCATTTTCATTTTGAGTTAATTTTTATATATGTTGTGAGATTGGGGTACAAAGTCTTCTTTTGCACATGATTTTTAAGTTACTTCAGTACCATTTGTTGAAAAGGGTATTCTTTCTACATTGAATTGTCTTGGTAACCTTCTTGAAAAATCAGTTGATCCGAGATGTACATGTGTATCTCTGTACTCTAAATTCTTTTCCATTGATCTACACATCTATCCTTCTGCCAATACTACACCGTCTTGATTATTGCAGCTTTCTTGTTGAAACTGGGAAGTATGTGTCCTTATACTTGCTTCCTCTTTTTCAGGATTTTTTGGCTATTCTGGGCCCCTTGAATTTCCACATGCATTTTAGAACCAGCTTGTTAATTTCTACAAAAATGTCAGTTAGGATTTTGATAACAATTAGATTGAATCTGTTGATCAATTTGAGTATTCCCAGCTTAACAATATTAAGTTTTCTAATCAACGAACACAGGATAACTTTATTTAGGTCTTCTTTAATTTCTCTCAATAATGTTTTGTAAATTTAAGTGTCCAAGTCTTATATCTTTTAAAAAAAAATTCCTAATATTTTGGGTTTTGATACTATAGTAAATAGAAATGATTTTTTTTAATTTTTATTCTTCATTGCTAGTTTATAGAAATACAGTTGATGTATGTATCTGAAATCTCATTAGCCCTAGTAGTTTGTGTGTGTGTGGGGGGGGGATTCCATAGGACTTTCTTACATACATTCTTGTGTCAGCTATGAACATAGAAGATATTTTTACTTCTGTCCAATCTGAATGGCTTTTGTACTCTTGCCTACTCACCCTGGCTAAACCTTCAGTACAATGTTAACTATAGGGGTGAAGGCACACTTTCTATTTTCTTCCTGACCTTAGAGGAAAAGCTGTAAGTCTTTCAACAAGTAAATATGGTGTTAGCTGTGGATTTTTTGTAGATACCCTTTATCAGGTTTAAGATAATCGTATTTGCAAATATGATCAATTACTAAAGAAAAATTAGGAACAAGTTAAATAAACTTGTACAAAATTCAGATGAAGAGGTTTTAATATAAGGGAACATAACATGTTCCCTCAGGATAACCAAACCGTGGACAGGGAAATGTTTCCACATACACAGGAATTTTAGCTAATCAAGGAAGAAGGAATACAAGAATGAGCATTCTGTGACCCCGAATGGATTGATGAAGGTGATAATCATAGACTGTTAACATCAACACAGAGAAATAACCAGGCATTACATAGCTCCTAATGGAAGTACAGCACATCATCTACAAGGCGGTCTTCCAGAAGGGAGAAAGCAAACAACTTTTCTAAGGCATACCCCAAAAAAGGTAGAGGGGAAATTATGCAACTCACTTTCCCCAGCCAGCTCTCCTTGAGTCAGAAACCAAATGAGGACATTGCTCCCCCCAACACCCACAAAAAGAACACTTGAGCCAAGCTCGTTCACATAGGAGTAAATATCTTAAAGTAGCATGGTCAACAGAGCAGTGAATTAAGTGAGCAAATGGGCTGTGCCCAAGAAATGAAAATATGATTTCACATTAGAAAATACTTTCAATTGCAATTCCCTACATTAACAAGTTAGAGGAGGGAAAAAACACTTGATTGTACCAACGGGTGCAGGAAAAGCCTTTGAAATAAATTCAACATGAGTTCATGGTAAACACTGCTGGCAAACTAAGAATAGAAGGAAAACTTGCTTTTCCTAAATTCTACAGCAAACATAGTTGTGAAATTAGAAGCATTGTCATTAAAGTCAGAAACAAGACAGACACTCTCACCTCTACTGTTCAAAACTGCACTGCAATACAAATCCAGACATATGGATATCAAAATAAATAAGATACATAAATGCTGAAAAGAAAGATATACTGTTTTTGGTAACAATATCATCTTCCTAGAAAATTAAAAGGAATAGGTGTGTGTGAATACAAATATTCAAAAAAATTAAGGCCTTCAGAAAAGATAGTGTATGGGAGGTCCATATAGCAAAATCAAGAGCCTAGCCACACAAAAGCAATGACTAATAAGAACATGTAATAACAAACCATCCCATTCACAGCAGCAACACAATGCAAAAGTCACCTAAGAGGAATTACAAATCACAAAAGCATATGCTATAGGGAGGCAGGTGAATATAAAAGTTTACTGATAGATTCAGACTTTTTAAAAAGTCCCAAATAAATAGGAGTGTACCATATGCACTGAGGTGAAACAAAATATTGAAAAGATATCAATTCTCCTTGAGTTATTTACAGATTTCGTGCCTTACCTGTAGTTGCGGAAATGACAATCAAGTTTGGACCGCTGTCTTGCATGCCCAAAATCAAGCCTGGAGAACTACAGAAGGGAGAATAAAAGCAAATAAACAATGGTGTCTTAGTCTCCTAGGGCTGCTGTATTAACTACCATGAACTGAGTGACTTAAGCAACAGAACATTTATTCTCTTACAGTTCTGGAAGGCCAGATGCCCAAAATCAGTTTCACTGGGCTGAAATCAGATGCCGGCAAGACCGCACTCCCTCGGGAGACTCTGGGGGAAAACCCATTCCTTACCTCTTCCGCTTCCGGTAGCTGTCGGCGCGCCTTGGCTTGTGGAGACTTGCCTGGGATCTGCAAGGTCAGCCTCTCCGAGTAGCTCTTCTGCCTCCCTCCTATAAGGCTACATGTGATTGCATTTGGGGCCCACCTGGATAATTCAGACTAATCCCTCATCAAAAGATTCTTAATCCTATCTGTAAAGACCCTTTTCCCAAAGACGGCCGCATTTACAGTTTCTAGGGACTGGGGTACGACACCTTGGGGAGGGCCATTTTTCAGCCTACAAAAAATATCAACAACCAAATCTAAACAAGAAAACACAAGAAAGCCCTGGGGAGAAGGAAGAATTGGTACTTGGTGGGACAGTGGGAGGGGGCAGGCAACTTTGGGAGGGTCCTTGGCCTGAAATAGATGGCAGAATAAGGTACAGGGTATAGGTGGGAGGAACAGTTTTAAACTTCTGCCCCTGCTTCATTGAAGAAATCTGAGGCATCCTCTCAGACCACAGGTGCCAGTGGGCCCAGGCTAGTACCATATATCAGGAAAGATTACGTTGATCGATGCAGTATGACTCCAGAAGCCGTGTTAATCACCACCTGAAACCACTTTTGTGAGTAAGACTGGCCTTTAAAAAAATCTTTTAAGAGAACTTTTTAAATGTCCTAAAAATGGAATAGCATACTTAAGGGTGAACCACACGTACACACATGCTTGGTAGAGACATAAAATGTATTTCTTAATATCAAGGAGGCTTAAGAAAAATGGAAATGACTATACTGGACAATGCAATGTTAGATAACCTCAGAAGAGCAGAAACTCCCTAAATCACGCTGCTCAGCCACTTCCGTGTAGAAAATAAACGTTTAGAACAAAGTGTTTCCGAAGTGTATCTCTGGCAGGTGAAGAGACCCATAGGAAGGTGAGCTTCTTTCCTGAATCTCCACCATCCATCACCGGCGCCTGCTCTCCCCTCTAGCATCTAGCCAGGGAACCAAAACCTTTCTCCAAAAGATCTGCAGCTGGGTAAATGCTCATAGCTGGCAGAAAAGGAATCTCCCAGAGAGCATTTAATCGAGAAGCCAGCTGAGAGCTCTCAAGAGCAAGGACTGAGGCATGTCCACCCTCCACAGAACCAGTTTGGACCCCCCAGAATCCCACCCCTGATGTGGGCCCTGGGGGACTGCTGGCAGGTCTAGGAGGTTAGGCACCGCCCCTCTCATTTCCAACTCTGGGAACCCCGAGGTGACCACCGTGATTAGAGGGAGGCAGGCTTGGGTTCACAGAAGGAGAGGGCTCTGGCAGCTCCAGGGGTCAGAGTGCTGATACTGGCGGACGACTGAACTGACCTTCCAGATGGACCAGAATGGGCCTCAGCCCCGTCTGAGCCTGCTTTCAGCCCTTGGAGGCCCTATGCAGGGTCCTTGCGTGATAGAGAATAATCTTGGTTTTGTTGGAAGTTTACAGGGCCACCAAGACCTGGCCCACGTGGACAGCTGCAAGAACAAAGAATGCCTGCAGCAAGAAGATTGCAACAATCAACCGCACCCCCTCCCTTGTTTTTTTGTATGAAAGGAGCCTGTATTCTGACTAGAGCAGGATGGTTCTCCAAGACGTCAGTCTGCCATCCTCTCGGTCTGCCAGCTTACCGAATAAAGTCGCTACTCCTTGCCCCAGCACCTCGTCTCCCGATTTATTGGCCTGTCCTGCAGTGAGCAGAATGAATTTCGACTCAGCAACAATTTTGGTGAAGCCAGCCAGGAGCCTTGCTGCTCGTGGCCAGCCGACCCCGTTTGGGGACTTTTCAGGTGAGGCCCTAGCAGCCGCCAGGACCACTTGTCTTGAGGATTTTCCTGTCAAAATTCCCTGAAGCGGCGCCGGCTGCCCCAGTGCTTGGCAGTTGGAGCAAAGAATTGACACTTGGGGGCAGAAGGGCTCCATACAGTAGGGTGAGGCGCTCTGGTGTGTACAGCCAGGAGCTTCATCCCTCTCCATTCAGGCTTTTCCTCTGGAGCGAGCCAGTTGTTTTAGTGGGGCGCCCTGTTGGTGACAGGAAGTAGTTGCTGGCCTTTCACCCGATTTGCGAACTGGTTCGTTTGTTTCTTTGGATGTTGGCATTTGTGTGTGTCGTCTGTGTTTTGTTTGTCTTATATTCATGTCTTAGAAAAAAAAGGGGAACGTTTCAACTATCCCTAAAGAAGGTTCTTTGAGGCACATTTTGAATAAGTGGTCTGATTACATACAGCTCTGAACCCACGCCTAAGGGAAAGATGGCTTCAGTTTTGTGTTTAGTCATGTGATACTTTGTGTTTTGGGTACTGGGGTTTGTTTGCACCTTTTGTGTCCTATTGTTCTTAAACTTATAGATATGGGAAATACTCCATCTGTCCCTAAGGAAAGCCCTTTGGGGCGTGTCTTAAATAAATGGGAAAATACAGCAGTGAGCCTGTGACTAAGAAAAACAAGGCATTTCACTTTAATGTACACTTAAGGCTCTAGGCAACACTGGCCTGAAAATCGGTTGTTAAATTACTAAGCCATTCTCCAGTTAGAACTGTTTTGCCAGAGAAAAGGTAAATGGGAAGAAATACCATATATACAAGCCTTTCTGAAATCCCATAATGAGGAAGGTAATGACTGACAGGGCCCGGGACTCTTAGCCATTTTAAAGACCTGTATAACAACTGCCACCCAAGAGCCTTAGGTACAACTGACAGTGGGGTCTCAACTAGTGGACTTTCTAACTTCTAACTTCTAAACTTCTGTCCCAGTACGAATGACTCAACTGCTGTTATCACCTCTGGAATGCTAATTTTGAGAAAGGGGGTAATTTGGAAACAAAGAGAAATCTTAAATGTCTTCCATAGAAGTTAGCAAACTGTTTAGTTATCTAGATAGGCAACTTTGATTGGTTCCATCTGCCAGAAACCCAATTTGAATCCAACCTCTTGTAACTGATGAGTCTTACATTGTTGTACCTGATTCATGGCTAAAAGTTTGAAATGGGAACTATGAGGTCTCTGTGTTCGTGTGTTCGTACATACCTATATGTGTGTTGTAGATATGTGGCATTGCCAAAGTTAATTTGTAAAAGAGCTCTATTTAAGTGGCTTAAAAAATTAAATGCTTATATAAATACTCAGGAATTTAAAAAAAAAACTGGACAGAATGAAAATCGGGTTTGTGTGATCTAAAAAAAAATATTCAGTACTGAATTGATACTTGGTATTTGAAGCTAGCTTAAGCCTATTGGTTTGATTAAGATAGACATGTCTTTAGATTCATTCATCTTAAACATAAAACTATTATTGTACTTAGGTTTAATAGAAGTCCAGTAAGACCTTGTCATATCTGTTACAAATCCGTCAGCAAGAAAAATAATAACTTGATATAATACTCTTGTAAGTAACTTAAATGCAAATGAGAAAGAGCCTATATGATCAAATAATCAGACTTAATTTGTGGACAAATTAATCTTGATTCAGCCATATTTGATAAAAATGAGGGTAACTTTAGAGAAAGAAAGATTATATTTTAGTAGATATTAAATTCTAGTTTTGTTAATTGAGGTCTATGTTTACTAAGACTGACTTCCCAGATCATTCCTTGCTGCTATGTTACATTGCTGCAGTTTAATTGAATCATTAAAAGGACACTCTACATTCGTTTCTGAAGCTCATTAATCTATCCTTGGATGAAGATCCAATGCCCCATCACCTGCAACCGGAGGATTATACATACTGGAACAGATGTGAGTTAAAGAACTATCTTCAGCCTGAATGGAAGGACCCTTTATCAGGTACTCTTAACTAGACCATGCACAGTGAAAGCTAAAAGAAATTGACTTTTGGATTAATTTCCAGTCAGAAAGAGCCCCTGTATTGGACTGGCCTATAGAGGACTGCTCACCTTAAAACAATGCTCAAATGGAGAAAAAGCTACCAGGCCAGGATGAGCAGAAGACATCTGAGGTAGACAGCTGACCGAAGACACCGGACCAGGCCTGTATACTAGTTACTTTGATGACTGCTCATATCTTTGCTTATGAACAATGCCTGTATAACATTTTCCTTAAAGATAAGGATTGGTACAGAACAGACTAAGTCAGATGACCTGGGGATACCTTGAGCCACACCTAATGAAAGTTCTTGGCTTAAATTCTACTTATGACCTTACTAATACTGCTAACTATATTATTTGTATTTTGCCTGTTTTACAAAATTGTTGCTTTTTGCATTACCAAATACATGACTGAGCCTCTGATAAAATAATGACTAGGCAACTTGAAACAGCAGACCAGCTATATACTTCTGTATGAGACCAATGATTGTAATAGTGCGACTCTAGACATGGGAAGAAGTAACAAGAGGGAATATTCTCCTGGATCATAACAGGCTAGTAAGACAGGTGGTTCAGAGACATTTTTGCTACTGTTAATAAAGGCTAGTCCCATAATAGCACATTGACTGGCCTGTCAATAAAATCCTTGCCTGACCTAGGAATAAGCATTCCTAGCACCGTGGGACAAAATGGTCATGCCAAACCATGGTCAAATTTATGATCATGAGGGCCCTCGCCATCTGCCTCTACAAGGATTGGATCACATTGGCACTTGCCGTCTACCTCTGCTTGGATCAAATCACGCTGCAGCCGCTGACTTCCAACACACCCTGAAAGGAGTTCAGGGTGGAAATCAGGAATGAGGTGCTCTGTGCTCTGGGAAAACAGGCTGAACAGGCCTTCAGATAGATATTTTCAGGAAAAGATTTTATGAGCCCAAATTCTTGCATCTCCTCATATCTGAAAAAGCACTAAAATCATTAATGGTAACATCAGCTTTGGCCATTAAAGATAGAAATGCATTTGAAAATGGAATACCTGTAGTTCAGACACCCAAGGTAAAACTAGGTAACCAGTGTAGATGTGATTTCAGACAAGTTTCTGTATTGCTGAGAACCTGAGTTTTCTGAGTGGTGTCAAAATTAGAATGTCACCAGCCATTTTCAAAGCAGTGCCTGCTGGCAACTTGTAGCTACAACCTTATGGGTTTAAGTTCTCCTCTTATAGTTATTGAGTTTCTGCATTCATACTGCCTGCTGTACTTTTATACCAGATAAAGCCAGGAACATCATAACTGCCCTGGAGAACATAAAACAACCAATACATAATGTAGGGGATTCAGATGCATATGTGTGAAAAGTTATAGCCCAAGTTAACACCTGGTTTTCTGGTCTCTTTTCATAGATACCCCAAGGTCTCAAATCCATTCTTAAGGGAATCCTACAGTTTCTATTATCACTTCTGTTAACAGAAGTTGGTATGTATCTAATATTTAAACTGTTTTCCATTGTGTAATGTGCAGGAAAAGAGCAGCTGAGGCTCTTTCTGAGCCCCCAGCCACATGGCAAGATCAGGTTCACCCATTCCATTTCAAGGGCCCCCAAATGATGCCTCCGTTCAGCAGGAACACGATGCCCATCTCCCTATTTCCATAGAAATGGAATGAGAGAAACTGACAGTGTGGATTTTTAAGGAGGATTAATAAAATGGCTGCACTTAGGCTAACAGATTGCTTATTCTTATGCTTGCCCTTAAAACATTCAACTGACCTGATTGACCAGTTGCTACTCACAGTTCCAGGCCCACTGTTAAAACTAAAGCTATTGATCTTACTGTTTCTACTTTATTCCAGTCATCAAAGCTATAATCATGCTTGGTCTCTGAGTCCATCTCCAGGGAGAAGGTCACAGGTCTTTAACCTTACAAAATAGCCTGAATTACCAAGAACCCATACTTTGGGTCTTATAAGATAAAGAGATGGAAGGAGTGACAACCACTAGCCTCTATAGAACTAGTCGCCTGGAGGCATCATGACGCCATTCTAAGTCTTTTGATGAACTGAATAGCACAAGAATCTAGTGTAATTATGGTACAGTGGGAAAAAATTAACAGTAATAAACATGTATTGGAAACTGGAACCAAAACTCCAAGTTCAACAAAGCACCAAGGAGTTTTATCAGAATCAAATAGTTGTAAAGAAAAGAAAAAAAGAAAAGAAAAAGAGAGAGAGATTATACTACTGACTAAAGATGCCCAGGAGTGCTCCCTGACCAAGGCTGATCAATTCCATTCCATAATGACCCCCTCATTGCCCCTTTTCAGCAGGAAGTAGCCAGAGCGGTCATCGCCCCTTTTCCCACAAGACTGTGGATTGGACATTGACAGTGGAGAACTGTAATAGAGAATAACCTTTGTTTTGTTGGATGTTTATAGGGACACCACGACTTGGCCCACGTGGACAGCTGCAAGAACAAAGAATGCCTGCAGCAAGAAGATTGCAACAATCAACCACACCCCCTCCCTTGTTTTTTTTATATGAAAGGAGCCTGTATTCTGACCTGAGCAGGATGGTTCTCCAAGACATTCGTCAGCTATCCTCTTGGTATGCCAGCTTTCTGAATAAAGTCGCTATTCCTTGCCCCAGCACCTCGTCTCCCAATTTATTGGCCTGTCTTGCAGGGAGCAGAACAAGTCTGGACTCGGTAACACTTGGATGTAGCGCTTCTTGGCTTCAGCCTTGGGAAGTTGAAGATGAGGCTGCAACCCAGGTGACTCGACTCAGGTCAGCAAAGGGAGGATTCCCAGACCGTGACAGTCCTCAATGTGAGGCTTCTGAAGAGACCTCCCACCACTGTTAAACAGAGGGGGTTCCCTCCGACGCCGGCCTTTTCTATCTGCCATATGAGGCCCCGGGTATGGTTGACAGACAACCCCCCCAACTCCACCCCCCCAACTCATTGTCTCAAGTCAATGGTGCCCTTGACCTGCAGGACAAATCCTCAGGCCAGCAGAAGGAAGGTGTCCCAGGCTCTGTCTGGAGTAAATACGAAACCATTGAGGAGGACTGAGATACCCCCACCTTAGAACCAGAGGGGTCTGCACAGAAATTCACCCCCACCAAGGCTGTCAGCCCGAGAGACCAAGGGAAGGGCTGGAAGGATAATCGCCCTCTCCCAACTTCTGGATCAGGGATCTCAGGGAGATGAGAAGCTGGGTGTGAAGGGGCAAGCAGCAGGCAGCAGGCGAAGGCCCTGCCTCTGCTAGGCCTAAAAGCAAGGACTCCAAGGTACCACGGAAGGGAGTTCCCCCAGCCGCTAGCTAGCGCCCTGCCGCCCTTGCTGTCAACCAGGAGGTGCTACAGGCAGGGTTCCCGGATGTGACGTCTCTCTACTTCCGCTTTAGGAGTCTGAAGGAGGGGAGGCGTCGTCGTTGGGGTGTGGCCCGTGCCAGCAGAAGGAGGAGTCCCAGGTGCCGCTAGACTTCAAGGTGAGGCCCCTGAGGGACAACTGAGGCGATTTTTTTTGGCAGACAGAGAGGACCCCGCGGAAATCTGGCTCTAGTTGTGGGGCAGAGGCACCTCCCTCGAGCCTCCACACGTCCTTGGCGGGGGTCTCAGGGAGGTTGATTCCACGGCCTGAGGGACGGAGGATGCAGGTGGCCTAAACTCTGTCAGGAGGACCTGTGACTACACTGAGGAGGGCTGAGGGGGGCCTCACTCGGAGGGAGGGCGCCCACAGAAAGCTGCCTGCTGCTGCTCCCCGGCCTGGCATCTCTTTCGTTTTGTCTCGCGGAGGTCTGAGGGGACGTCAAGCGGGGGCAGGGGAAGGGTGGGCTGAGAAACTGCCCAGTGTAAAGGCGGGTACCCTGTAGGAGTTCTGAGGGTCCCCCCACCCCAGAAGAGATGGGCCCAGTCCCTGTGCCATAGCTGAGAGGCAGTTAGCAGAGGTGGCCATTGTGACAGGTCTCACTCCACCATGGTGGGGGTGGGGGGATGGTTCCCCTCAGGGAGGCAAGGCTTCAATCTGGGGATGCAAAGTCTGGTCAGCTGAGGTGGGGTTTGGAGCGGGCCCTGTCAGGAGTAGAGATCAGTCACATAGTGGGCCCTCCTCCCATAGATAAACAGGCCCCCACTGAAGCCCGCACAGCCCCTGCCAGCAGCCCCGGGAGGCCCCGGGCCAGTGTCAGATGCGATGCCCCCTCACTTCCTCCTCAGGGGAGAGTCTGGGGATGTCAGCGGAGTGATGGGGCCCAGATCCTGACAGGAAAGGTCAGGACTCTGAAGGGGCACTGAGGGAACCATTCACACCGGCACAGTTGGGACATCACACACCGTTCCTGTCAACACTGGGGGACCCACGACTGTGCCTGTAGTTTGCATCCTGAGGGGTTTGATTCTTATAGGAGCTATAGGAGCTGGGAGGTGAGAGCCTTGGTCTGAGGCACGTGTTCTCAGGCTAGCATGTCAGAGAAGGCCCAGGCTATACCAGAAGTCAGAGAGAGGTGTACACCCCGAATGTCTACCAAGGGCCCCACCCACCCCAGAACAGAGAGAATCCACAGCGTTGGACCCTTCCCAGCCTCCTCTCAGCCCTCGAGTCCTCGGGCTACACCCTGAGGAACTACGTCACTTCCTCTTTCAGTTCTTAGGCCAACCAGGGGGATAGGAGCCCTGTGATGCCCGGAAACACCCCAAAAGAGGGAACCTGCAAGTGGCCTTAGTCACAGCCATCCTGGGGGAGTTTCTCAGCTGAAGCTGCTGACACTCTCCCTCTCTTCCCCAGGTCCCCAGCCTCCTGCTGGCTGTCGCCAACACAGGCCATCATGTCTCTCAATCAGAAGAGTAAGCACTGCAAGCCTGAGGAAGATGTTCAGGCCCCGGAAGAGGCACAGAGCCTGGAAGGTGTGCAGGCTCCCGTGGGTGAGGAGGAAGAAGCCGCTGCTGCCGCCGCCGCCACCTCTGCCCCCTCCTCCTCCTCTCTCACTCCCGTGATCCCAGGCCCCCCAGAGGAGGTGCCTGCCACTGGAGCTCTGCAGCCTCTCCAGGGCCCTCCGAGAGCCTGCCTCTCACCCACTGCCACCACAGCCACTCCATCGAGTCAGTCCGATGAGAGTCCCAGAAGCCAAGAAGAGGAGGGGCCGAGCACCTCCCAGGCGACACTAGACCCCGAAGTGCTAAACATGAGGGTGGCCAAGTTGGTGGAGTACCTGAGTGTCAAATACATAACAAAGGAGCCAGTCACCGAGGCAGAGATGCTGATGAACGTCATCAAAGAGGACAAGGACCACTTCCCTGTGATCTTCAAGAAAGTCTGTGAGTGCATGGAGGTCGTCCTTGGCATTGAAGTAAAGGAAGTGGACCCCGCCAGCCACACCTATGCCGTCGTCAGAGCACTAGACCTCACCTACGACGGGATGCTGAGCGATGACCAGGGCTTGCCCAAGACCGGCTTCCTGATACTTCTCCTGGGGATGATCTTCATGGAGGGCAACTGTGTCCCCGAGGAGAAACTCTGGGATATGCTGAGCATGATGAGGGTGTATCCCGGGCAGGAGGATTTGGTCTACGGGGAGCCCAGGAAGCTCGCCACCCAAGAGCTAGTGAAGGAACAATATCTGGAGTACCGGCAGGTGCCCAACAGTGATCCCCCCAGCTACGAATTCCTGTGGGGTCCAAGGGCCCATGCGGAAACCAGCAAGATGAAAATCCTGAAGTTTTTTGCCAGGCTCAGTGGGACCGACCTCACTTCCTTGCCATCCTGGTATGAGGAAGCTTTGAGAGATGAGGAAGAGAGAGCCCAGGCCAGCGCTGCCTCCGGGGATGATACTCCTGCCGTGGCCTCTGCAAGTTCCAGTACCACGTCCAGCAGCCCCTCCCGCCCTGAGTGAAGTCGGAAGCAGATTCTTCGCCCTTCATTTGAAGACAACAGCTGAAGTTCAGAGTAGTGGAGGGCCAGGGTGGGGCTAGAGGGAGCACTGCAGAGCATCTTTGTGTTCCTCTTGGTTATGGGTAATTTAGACATTTATCTTTCGTTGTTGTTTTCTCAAATATTGTTCCGTATAATAGAAAGTTTAATTAGCACCAGAATCGAAGCTTATGAATGACAGGGTTCACACATTTATAGCTGCTTATCACATTTAAAAATAAGAGTTTCATACAACGTTGTAAAATGATTATAAAGCAATAAAAAATGTTTAAAAAAAAGAGTTTCATTATTTTGCAAAACAAATTGAGAACCTCTCCATCTTTCTCTGTGATCTGGAACAAGATGACACGGCATTAGAATAGGAATTTTCCTGGAAATGTGAGAGAGCCCAGCCCTAAAACTGAGGGGCTCAAGGAATAGAGGAGAAATGTAAAGATCGCTAACTCTTAGACACACTTCTCTCTCTTAGTCTGCTGTTATGTAAGATTAAACGATATATATGTTAAATGACATAGACCTAGATACACTTGGCTTATTCAAGAATGTAAGAGAAATAAAGTCTTAGAAGAAGTCTCTCTCACTGGCTCACTGATTCGCCAAACGTGAATTGAGTATCTGCTCTTTGGAAAGCACCGTGTTAATCGTGGGGACCCTAGCATAAGCAGGACACACCCCGCCCAGAGCGGGGCAGAGTCTGGGAGCAGCAATCCGGCCAGGAAGATGGTGCCATGTCCCTGAAGGAGCGGACAACGTAAAAGAAGGGGTGAGGCGGTGGGGGTCCAGGTGGGAGAAGAGTGTAAATGTCCTGAGCCAGGGCTTCTTCAGGCTCTGGGAGACTCTAGTTCCTTCGGTGGGAGTTCATTTTAAGTTATGCTGGGTGGCAGCAGGGCCTGACTCTCAAAAGGTGTGTCACAGTTGAGAGAAAAGTCTGGAATGGAAAACTGCTCTTAGCAGTGCCTTTTGAATTCTGGATAAACCAGAGAGAGCTCCCTGCCTGAGGCAGGTGTGGAAAGTGTCCTGAACTCTTGTAAAAACCCAGTGCAGGTGAACACTGTGCGGGAACTGGACCTTCTATACGCATCACCTGCAAGGGTTTCCTGAGAGTCAGGGTGGTACTCCCCGGACGTGATGCTGAGGAGTTGCGAGGCTGGCACTCTGAGAAAGCCAGAGCCTTCTACATGAAAATGCCATTATGATTAGGTTATCTTGAGTGCACTTTGGCCAAATCTAAACAAAGACTAGATTTTTGGTGGAAGTAAAATGAATGAAAATAGCATCTGGGGATGGCAGAGCAGCCAGGAAGGAAAGAAGGAGCTAGTCTCTGGCTTGAATTCTAGGAGCTTTGAGCTGAATGCATCTGGGAAGACTAAAACCCACACCTAAGTGTAATGCTGTGTTTCTCTAAGTGACATTTGACGGAGTTTTATTTATGAAGCAGCATATTTGGCTGATTTGGTGTCCAGTGTCTCAGAGCACCGCATCTTCTCTGAGAGGTTTTGGATAACAACAGATTCCCAGAGCAGAAGGTAGAAGGTTCTGGGGTCAAAATAATGTTAGAAACAACTGCCATTTGTCAGGAGCGTGGCCGAGCCCGAGCGACAGCAAAGGTGTCGGAGCAGCTGATTTACAGCAACAAGCCAAACCCAGGGGAGTGAAGCCTTTGATCGCTTACTGGGACGGCAGAAGCAAGCGTGTGAGAGGAGGCCCGGCTCCTCCCGCCTCACTGTCCTCCCTGGAACCGCGCGCCAGTCCAGGGCCAGGAGGGTCAGCACGGATGTGGGGGTCACCTCACTGTCCAGGGCGCCAGAACCAAAGACTCTGGCAGTTTTATGGATCCTGTAATGAGAGGAAGGCAAGGGGGAAGGGCTTGGGGTGGGAAAACAGGTGGGAACTGTGTCTTCCGGGGTTCCCCCTCGCCCCCCATCGGGAGGCCTCAGCGGAGCCCCAGAAGCAGACCTCTGCCCCGGGCCTCAGGAGAAGCCTCTTGAGGATGAAGCCCAGCGGCCGGAGCGCAGGGGCTGGGAAGGCACATGTGCGAAGGGCCCGGCAGCGGGGCCGGCGGCGTGACAGCACCCCCCCCCCCCTTCAGAGAGCGCAGTTGTGCGGGGCTGGTGCGGGGTCGGCAGAAAATAAAACCAAACGAAAACATACTCTTTACCGTAAGTTAAAAATAAGGCCACAGATGAGGTGTTAGCAGGGTGTATTGCGTGGTGTGTTCCCAATAGTTTGTGTCAGGTGTTTGTACCATTCCTCCCCTGATGCCCCGTCACCCACGTGGCTGGGAGCCCCCTTACACAGAGAAATTGTTTAGATGTATGGGTTTAACCTGTGGCCATGGAAGACCCTCTTGCCACGTGTAAAGTAGCATGACCCATGCGTTTTTGGCCGCATAACCCCAATAATGTAATACTCTGAGGTAAAACACCAGCAGTGAAATCTGCCATCATTTCTGAGTATCAAATATTTTATCACGTTTTCATTTTGGGAGTCAGTTTTTGATCTAAAAGATTGCAGTTGGTTTAACTCAATTTGAAGAGAAATTATTCCATATTTATTCTATGTCAGCATTATACCAGAGAGCAAGAATTCAACAGGGGAAAAGAACATGGTCACTGACTTTAACAGAGTACACATCACAGTGATTAATGGTACTTTGGAATCAGATACTTATTTTTAACACCCTATTGAGATACAACTGATATAAAATAAAATGCACATAATTAAAGTATACAATTTGATGTAAGTTTTGAAACATGTATATACCCCTGAAACCACCACCACTATAAAGATAACGTACATAACCTTTATCCTCAAAAGTTTCCTTTGTAATCTCTTCATGCCCAGCCCAGCCGAACTCCACGTAAACACTGATCTCCTTTATGACCCTATAGCTTAATTTGCATGAACTTTATATTAATGGAATCGCACATTGTGTCCTCTGTGTCTCACTTCATTCACTCTAAGTATTCTGAAATTGATCAGCGTTCTTGCATGCATCAATGGTTCCTCATTTTTGAGGCTGTTTATTCACCTGTTGATGGCAATTTGGGTTTTTTGCAGGGGCTAATACACATAAAGATGCTATGAATATTTGTGTGTGTATATGTGTGTGTGTGTACACGTATAATTTCTCTTGAGTAAATCCCTGGGAATGGAATGGCTGTGTGAAATCATAAATGCGTGTTTAACTTTTAACAAACTGATGAATGGTTTTCCAAAGTGACTGCACTGTTTTGCATTCCCTTCAGCAATGTGTAAGAGCTCCCATTGCTCTATAGCCTACAAACACTTGGTATGTCTGTCTTTTTCACTGTAGCCATTTTGATAGGTGTGTCATGTAGCAGGATCTCACTGTGGTTTTGATTTGCATTTCCATAACGACTAATGATGTTGAGCATCTTTTCATGTGCTTGTGTTTGGAAATATTTTATCTCAAAAATTTTCCTCCAGTGGAAGGTTTCTCTTTTCATTCTCTAGCAGTATCTTTCAAAGAGCATAAATTAGTTCGCATGAAGCCTAATTATTAAGCTTAACTTTTATGAATTTCTTTTATGGTATGCCTTTGGTTTAGAAATAATCTTTCCCTTAATCAAGTTCACACAAAATTTCTCCTCAGAGTTCAAAATTTTTAGGTTTTACATTTATGTCTTGACCCATTTTCAGTTAATTCTCATATGGGGCTGTGGTTCAACTCGACAAAGTTGTTTTGGTTATTCTAGGTTCTTTCAATTTCCATATGAACTTTAGAACTTTAGAATAAGCATGTCAATTTCTGGCCAAAAAACACACAACAAACCTCCTAAAACAAGACTGTCATTTCTGAGTTGGTTTTAATTATTTTTTTCTCTTCATTATGAGTTGCAGTTTTTGACAAGATGCCAGACAATGTGATTTTTTACCATGAATATTACTGTACATCCATAAATTGTAATTTCTTACTAGATTCCCAAATAATGTTTTTACATTAGTTTAAATAAGTTTTTTCCCCAAAATTACTACTTTATAAGGAGAATTCAATACATGTGTGATGAAATGTTCTTAAATTTTGTTTTATTTTTTCCAAGTTGTCCTTGAACAATTCAGATGAGTCTCATGAACCATCCTATGCAGTAAGTGATTTATCTAAAATTGTACGGGTAGAAAATGGGAGAGCCCAGCATAAATCCAGTCAGTCTGACACTGGTAGCTACACTCGTAATATTTATACTTTATGGTCTTTCTAGAGGGAACAGAATCAAAGCTGTGCCTTAAAAAAGATAGTATGACTTGACAGGAATCTGTGAGAAACCAGAGGAGTAAAGCTTGAGCAAAGGCACAGAAGCCAGGGTGCTCCAGCTGATTGGGGAGCAAAACTATTATACCAGGTGACTTAGAAAGTAAGCTGCTTGGGAAGATGGAACAGATAGTAAAGAATGTTGATTGAAAGATGGGAGAACACAACATTGTAAACCAACAAAACTTCAATTAAAAAAAAAATACATTTCAAAAAGAAAGATTGAGGACTCTTCCTGAAGGTTTTTGAGCAGTGGAATGTTATCACCTACCTGTTTTTAAAGAAAGCATCCCTGGTATTGTAAGAAAGATAGATTATTGAGGAGGGAGTAGGTGACTAAAGACAGAGAGATCCTTTAGGAGGCTTACCAGCAATCCAAGTCTCAGGTACAAATATTCTGAAATAGGGCAGTGACAGTGAAAATGGCAATGAGGCAATAGATGTAAGAAATTGTACAGAAAAAGAACAAATACGATATGGAATAAGACAGAGGGAGATAATGATATGGGAGGAAATAAGTTAAAAGGTTAATTTTAGGGAAATAAATTGGTATATTCAAACTAACATAATGATATTTGAGTCAAAAGGGTCTTTTCCTTTTTTTCTCTTAATCTATTATTCTAATCACCTTCTGTAAATTTCATTTAGATTCCATAGGAATCAAAAGGGTTTCCATGGTTCCGAATTAGTTTTCTGAGGAAAAGATTAACACAATATTGAAAGAGAATAGTCTTAGAGATCTCAGAATATCATCCCCCCAACTCACTCCCCACAAAAAGTAGAAAGTAATAAAATGAATGTCAACAACACCGGAAATGCAGTTGTTTCTAACTTTTTTAAAGGAACAACAAAAATATGCAGAAATGTGGTGACAATCAATAGATATAATGTAGTACTAGCACTTGATACTTGAATATGCTAAAAATTTACCAGGTATGTGTTTTTTCATTTAAAAATATTTCGATTGTCTGTAATAGCTTTGAAATCACTTAAAAATTATTTCAATAAAGTCTGAAATTTTAATGCGGTTAGTTGAAAGCCATAAAAGCCAAATATAATTAACTATTACAGTTCAAGGAATTTCAAAGTCAAATAATTTTATTATAGATGCAACTCAAATAAAATACTTGGAATATATAATTCATATCAAACCATAAAAATTCAATATAATTTCTATGGATCTAAAAATGGCTAAGGTATCTTTTAAGTTCAAGGTGATTAAAATTAATGGGCAGAAACATTCATTTCTTTGTTCACTACAAAGAGTTACTGGACAAAGAAAACATGAATATTTTAAGATGTGACAAGTAAGATACTAGTTTGCAGAAAGTGATGGCCTGTTGTTACGTGATGTCCTAAAGAACAGATATGGAGCTGCTGTTAGAAGCTACAGCTTAAAACAAAAATACAAACAAACAAGTTCAGGACCCAGAATTATCTAAAGATTGATTAGGCCACTGAGGAAGTACTGAGTTTATTATTTAATCACTGCAGGTGATTTGAACACAAGTTAAAGACTGTCTTATAGTGTAGATGGCTTCTACTTCATAGAGAAATTTGAGCCTATTAAGCCCATTGGACCATTTCTCCAACTTCTTATCCAATTGCCAATGAATTTTCCCAACTTCAGAGTGTGAGTTTCCCATTCCCCTGTTCTGAGAAAATCCCTCATTGCTCAACATTGCACTAAGTCGTCCAGGATGCTGTGTGACTTTCCTTACATATTTTCAAACTCTCTATTTAGCTTTTCCTTATAAAAACTAAGCATGCTCAAGAACCTCCAAATGCTTAAAAAAATGAAATAAAGAAGAATAAATCTTTTTGGACTACATAGCTCCCTTAAATTACTGCTGTCCTCTCTCATCTTTGTTTCACAGTTAAGGTCCTCAAAAGAATATTCTACAAATGACTTATCGACACCTCAGTAACAATTTGTTCTTTCAAAAATAATTTATTGTGAAATATTTTATACATTATAAAATACTATTAAAAATAGTCAAACACCCATATACCCACCAACTAGACTAGGAAATAAAATATCAGGATGGTTGAGGTGTACTGTGTGTACCAGCCTGATCACATGGCCTCCACCTCCCACCCTGGAGGGCTAACTTCTATCCTAACTTAAGTGTTTATTGTTGCTGAAGAAATTTCTTCACCTTGTATAAGATAAGCAAAATAGTCAGTACAAATTCTAGAACAGTTTGTATAAGATTGGTATTAGCTAGATCTTGAATATTTGATTCAAATCACCTGTAAAGCCATGAGTCTCTTTGTGTATTTGTACAGCAGAGGGGAGTAGCGAGGTGGTTAAGAGTAGATGTTAGCTACTGGTTCAGGTTTTCTGATGCTCCACCTTCTTGCATTGCAGACTCTCAGATTTCTCCCTAGGACACCGCGCACCCTATGCATGTTGTTCCCACAGCGCTACTATTAGGCCCAAAGATGCTGTAGGCCTTCCTGAGCCTCTTTACTGCTTCCAGATTATTCTTCCTCCCACTTCCCTAAAACACTCAGTTTTGAATCACATATTTTTAGACGAGGCCACCCACTCTTCCTCCCTGGTGCAGTAATCTACATACCCCTGGGCCCTCCTCCTCGTTTCTTGAAGATTTAATTGCAGTCTCACTGACACATATTCTAGCACTATTCTTGTCATGAATAACGGTTATTTCATCATCTACACAGATGATCCTTAAAACAGTGCCAACGTCTTAACCTCTCTTGGGTGTCCTTTATTCCGCCCTCCTGCTGCCGCCTATTTCCATGGCCGCACCCTAGACCTTAGAAACACCAACACCCATACCTGCCCCACAACCTCATTTGGGAGTATCCCATTCTCCAGCTACCACCTATACAGCTGCAGCTCAATCTAATTAGTACCCAAAGTCCAACAACCTTTTGATTCCGCTGGGACAAACATGCCACTGAAATGACTACATTTTCACTGTCCCTCATCATTCTCAGGTCACCATTTCAATGCTTAATCCATTTAAAATTCATGACCCATCAGTCTAATCATTTGGCTACACATGCTCTCAATTCTCCTAGACTTGACTCACTTCATCTTCTTTCTTTTTCTTCCTCAATGGGCAAAACCCATATCCTGGTTAAACTGAACTCCCTCTGTCTACCCTCACATTTCCCCGGGAAGCTTACCCTGGCTGACACAGAATGATGGTGAGTGGTATCACTTTAAGGTGAAGGTATTGCACGTGGGCATGGAATGCAGCTTATGGGTGATACGAACATTCACAATCATTGCTCATAGAAAACTATTTTATATCTTCTTCCTCTTAAAATCCCCAACATTAGCCCCCATCCTTATTATCTGCTTATAATGTTTATTTCCTTCCCTTTCTTCCTATTACTGAGAAAGTTAAAGAAATTAGAAGAGATTTTTCACGAGCTCCCACCATCACATCGGAACCCAGACACTCTCCATCCTCTCTCCTGTCACAGTACCGGAGACAAGGGTGCTCCTAGCTAAAGCCAATCCCTGCAGTTGGGCATGGATTATCACTTCTTGCCTATTTTTAGTACTTCTCACCTCTCAGTCCTGTATCACCATTTCCCCCCACCACCCTTTATTCTACCTCTTTTCCAAATTCATATAAAGACTCTTGACTCACAGTTCTTTGTGTAGCTGTTAACCTGTGTCTCCTTTTAGAGCAAAACACCTTGAAATTGTGGTTTATATTCACTATCTTCATCTTTCTCTTCTCATTCTCCTTGAATCCACTCTAACTACCATTTCCTTGAACAAAACTGCTTTGCTACAGCTCACCAGTGACCCCTAAATTGCTAAGCCCAATGTGATGCCTATCTGACTTTAAATATTTGCAGCATTTAACACACTTGATCACTCCCTTATCTTTGAAGTGTTTTCTTTAGCACGCTTCCAAAAAACTCTCTTTTGGTTTACTGCAAAATCCTCTTCATTATTTTGTACTACTTTTTCCTCATCTTCCTGATCTCTAAACTTTGGAGTGCTCTAGGGCTCTGTCCTTGGATCTTTCCTCTTTTCTAGTTACACTCATTCCATTAGTAATCACAGCAAGTATTATAGTTTTAAATACCACCTGTCCTGAGGATATATCCCTCTACTGAATTATTGACTCATATATCTAATGGCCTGCTCAACATCCCCTCTTGGATGTCTACTAATATGCAAATCTGATCTTCCTTTCTTCTCTCTCAGACCTGCTCCTTCCAGTCATTCCCATCTTAATTAATGAAAACTCTACATACAATGCTCAAAGACAAGCATTTTGATATCATCTCTCACTCCCTTTTCCTCTTATTCCCTGCTTCCTGCCTCCTTGTCAGAAAGTCATGTTGGTTCTATTTTTATTTATAGCTGATTATTTCTAACAACCCACACTACTATCACCCTAGTTCAATACCCCATCACCTCTCACCTGGACTTCTTCTATAACCTGTACTGCGAGAATAACCTCTTTTCAAACGTCTCCCTGCTTCTCCCTTGCCAAACAACGATACAAACACAAACAGCTTGTAAGAGAACAGATAAAGGAGAGGTTAATTATGAATGACAGAATTAGGGATCCCCCAATAGGATGTGGCTTCCCAGCACCAGTGCTTCTTAATTGTGACTCCGAGCAAGTTAATCTTTCAATGTCAGTTTCCTCATCTCCAAAATATGGATAATAGTAGGACCTACTTTGTAGTGTCATTCTGAGTGTTATACAACTTAATGTATGCAGAGTGGTTAGAAGAGTGCCTGAACATAGCAGTTGTCATATATCTATTAGATATTATTATGAGATGAGCAATTAAATACCAGTAGAGTTTCCATAAATAGATTATGTATAGAGATGGTTTTCTTTATGCAGTAGGGACCTTTTGAAAAATTTAAATGGATATACAACATAACCATGTTATATTTCATCTCTATAATTTATAATTAGTGAGAATTTTAATGGAGGCTATATTTACACTTATCTTTTGTAATCAATGAAAAGTGTTTCTTACAGTATTAAAGTACATACTTCAAGGATTACATAGGAGTTATTCTGTTCAATTCATTCAGTTCACTGAATAGCTATAACCATATTTCCGTTACCCTAATGAGGATTATATACAGTAAATGTTGAAGCATAAGCTTATATAAGGAAGACAAATTTTCTCCAGTGTTAATTTTATTGACGTTTGGGAAAGGCATAAAACTGTTTAAATAGAAAGCAGCAGCTAGGGCATTATTTTACTACGTATACTAAGAACAGCTTGAGTAAAAGTAGGTTTGTGACATCTTGTTTCTTTCCTTATTGCTATTCATTACCGACTAAAATAATCTGCAGTACATTTACTTAGTGATTACTCTATTTTCTGCTCATTTCTCTCCAGAGAATGTAATGTCCCTGAGGCCAGTGTATACAATCTTCTTGTTCTCCATTTTAGGCTCAGCACCTACAATAGTACCTGGACCTTATAAAAACTTAATACACATCTGCTGGAAGATTGTACAAATGGATGCATAGATACATGGAGGAACTGGTAATTCTGAAATTCAGATGAAGCAGATTGAGGACCCTGGTATCAATGAGCTTAATGCAGTTCATCAAAGACAATGGGACCAATGACTCTAAATCCAATATTAATATAAAGCCAACACTCTTTTTTCCCCTGGGATATGGGACTCACCCAGACTCATGTCCCACATGGAGGGTGCGTCATGGCTCAAGGGAGTAGTTTTCAACACGATACTTATCCTTCCCAAAAGATCTTGTTTCTGAAACTTTCTTTTCATTTATGTCTAGGGTAAGATTGTTTCCACAAAATAGCAAATCACTGTACCACACCAATACTTAAAATAACATTTCAGAAAATTTCATATATCAAATTTTCTAATAATTGATGTTACAATTTTTCTTACCATAGATATATATTATTTTTAAACGTTTTGATCATTTTTTGAAAAAAGTCTGGATATTCAACTCTTTTACTCAGTGTTGCCTTTTACATATACAAATACACATATACAATCCCAGACAATGGTAATAAAAAAGGGTTTGTTTGTGGAATAGCTTATACTTCAAGATATACTGAGCAATTATCCAGTTGTTATTTGAGATTGATTAGGTAATAGAAAAACACATTGAAAAATAGCTAGGAAGTAAAATTGAAACAAAACAAAATATGGAAGATACAATGCTTCATTTGAGTTTCAGAATACATTAAAGAAGATTTAAGAGAGTAAACCTGAGAAAGAAGTGATATTACTTACAGGGGGCTTTTTAAAAGATACATTTAGTTCTCTGCAGAAAAAGTATTTCCTACAGGATACATCAGAAGAATTATGCTGTTTAATGCCAGTACCATTTTCTCAAATATTGGCCCACTTGCTGCCGCCATAAATTTATCTCTACTTTTACCACTGGTGAAAAGTTTTCATGAGAGGAAACTGTAATGTAAGTTTGTTTTCAGTGAAAGAGGTCAGACAAATAGGAAACAAAATGTGAAACAATAAACGTTAATTTACAAAGGACTTTAATCCACTGAATTCATCAAGAGATAACAAGTAGATTTTTTTCCTTTTTCAAAGTTTAATTAGTATATTCTATTTCTATTTGTTATTATTATAAATAATGCATATTTCTAGTAATTGTCAAAATGTTATATTTAAATGCCTAACATCTTTATGAATATTGAACATTTTGTTATATATCATTGTTATTCATTGTTGATCAAAATTCCATAAATTTACATACATCATGTTCTCACTTTACAAAATTAAGTAGAGAACCAAAAAAACCCACCCTCTAAAATTTACTGCACAATTAACTAACTCATCATGTTCCCTGTTAATACGCTTAGAGATACCAGCACAGGAAGTTAAAGAAAAACATGTGGCCAAATCATTTTTAATGTATAAGGATATCAACAAAAAATAAAATTCACTTTTTATTCTTCTAATAAATTTAAAGGATTTGAATGAAAAGACTACCTTTTCTCCATTGTACGTTTTTGCCTCCTTTGTTGTCAATTAATTGACCATAAGTGTGTGGGTTTATTTTTGGGCTTTCAATCCTGTTCCATTGATCTATACGTCTGTTTTGTGTCAGAACCACACTGTTTTGATTACTGTAGCTTTGTGGTATAGTCTAAAGCCAGGAATTGTTACTCCTTCAACTCTGTTCTTCTTTCTCAAGGTTATTTTGGCTATTTGGAGTCTTTTGTCTTTCTATACAAATTTTAAAATTATTTGTTCTAGATCTGTGAAAAATGCCATTGATATTTTGATAGGGATTGCATTAAATCTGTAGATTGCCTTAGGTAGTATGTTCATTTTAAAAACACTAATTCTTCCAATCCAAGAACATGGTATATCTTTCCATCTGTTTGTGTTGTCTTCATTTTCTTTCACCAGTGTCTTAGAATTTTCCAAGTACAGGTCTTTTACCTGCCTGGGTAGGTTTATTCATAGGTGTTTTATTCTTTTTGATGTGATGGTAAATGGAATTGTTTACTTAATTTCACTTTCTGACAGTTTGCTGTTAGCGTATAGAAATGCAACAGATTTCTGTATATTAATTTTGTATCCTGCAACTTCACTGAATTCACTGATGTACTCTAGTAGTTTTCCGGTAATGTCTTAGGATTTTCTATGTATAGTATCATGCCATCTGTAAACAGTGACAGTTTTACTTCTTCTTTTCCAATTTGTATTTCTTTCATTTATTTTTCTTCTCTGACTGCTATGGCTAGGACTTCCAAAACTATGTTGAACAAAAGTGGCAAGAGTGGGCATCCTTGTCTTGTTCCTCATCTTAGAGAAAATGCTTTCAGTTTTTCACAATTGAGTATGATGTTAGCTGTGGGTTTGTCATATATGGCCTTTATTATGCTTATTATGTTGAGGTATGTTCCCTCTATGCCCACTTTCTGGAGAGCTCTTATCATAAATGGATGTTGAATTTTATCAAAAGCTTTTTCCGTATCTATTGAGATGATCATATGGTTTTTATTCTTCAGTTTGTTAATGTGGTGTATCACATTGATTGATTTGCAGATATGGAAAAATCCTTGCATCCTTGGGATAAATCCGATTTGATCATGGTGTATGATCCTTTTAATGTATTGTTGGAGTCAGCTTGTTAGTATTTTGTTGAGGATTTTGCATCTATGTTCATCAGTGGTGTTGGCCTGTAATTTTCCTTTTTCATGGTATCTTTTGTCCGGTTTGGGTATCAGGGTGATGCTGGCCTCATAGAATATGTTAGGAAGTGTTCCTTCCTTTGCAATTTCTTGGAATAGTTTCAGAAAGACAGGTGTTAACTCTTCTCTAAATGTTTGGCAGAATTCACCTGTGAAGCCATCTGGTTCTGGACTTTTGTTTGTTGGAAGTTTTTAAATTACTGACATTGCTAATTATTAGAGAAAAGCAAATCAAAACCATAATGAGGCATCACCTCACATTGGTCAGAATGGCCATCATCAAAAAGTCTACAAATAATAAATGCTGAAAAGGGTGTGGAGAAAAGGGAACCCTCCTACACTGTTGGTGGGAATGTAAATTGGTTCAGCCACTATAAAGGACAGTATGGAAGTTCCATAAAAAACTAAAAATAGAGTTACCATATGATTCAGGAATCCTACTCCTGGGTATATATCCAGAGAAAACTCTAACTGGAAAAAACACATGCACCCTAATGTTCACAGCAGCACTGTTTACAATAGCCAAGACATGGAAGCCAGCTAAATGTTGACAGACAGATGAGTATATAAAGAAGATATGATATATATATATATATACATATATATATGAATATTACTCAGACATAAAAAAGAATAAAGTAATGCCATTTGCAGCAACATGGCTGGACCTGGAGATGATCATACTAAGTGAAGTAAGTAAGACAGAGAAAGACAAATATCATATGATATCACTTATATGTGGAATCTAAAAAAATGATACAAAAGAACTTATCTACAAAACAGAAATAGACTCACAGACATAGAAAACAAACTTATGGTTACCAAAGGGGAAATGGGGGAGAGAGGGATGAATTTGGAATTAACAGATGCACACTACTATATATAAAACAGATGAATAACAAGGGCCTACTGTAGAGCACAGGGAACTAATTCAATATATTATAATAACCTATAAAGGAAAAATCTGAAAAAGAAAAAAAATAGATATATACACACACATATATATATAACTGAATCCTTTTGCTTTATGCCTGAAACGTAAATCAACTATACTTCAATAAAAAAATAAGTTAAAATATATATATACTATTTTAAAAAGGATTTGAGTGAATTGGTTGGCAATTTTGCCATATAGACATGGATAGAGCTAAATTTTAGAGTGTAATAGAAAATTCAAAATGCTATAGATTAAAATAAAGTTGATTTAACTGGGCATACTAAGTAATAGAAAGCATGGGCATTACACTAACAAAAAGTCCTAGGGATTATACAGTACTTTGATCTTCCACCATTGCTAACAAGACTGAGCCAAAAATGGAAAATACCAATACAGAAGGAAGGAGTATCTGCAAATGACTAGAATATGTATTTTTAAGGAGCCAGTGAATGCAGACCCAGCACTGTGAAATTACCTGCCAGATTCAGTATCACCTTAAGTCAATATTAATTTATAATGAAAGATAAGTGACTTTTTCTCAAAAATATTTAATCTCTAATATGTATAGCTGCAAAAACATTTGGCCGTTTCCTTAAAAATATTAAAAATACACCTACTATATGATTCATTCCTATTTGCCCAAGAGAATTAAAAGCATATGTTCACACAGAAACATAACAAAATGTTCATATGAGCAGTATTTATAATAATCCCCAACAAAAAGTCCATCAACAGATGAATGGATAAATATCATATACCCACACAATATATTATTCTGCAGTAAAAATGGAATGACACACTGATGCATGCTACAATATGGATCAATTTTGAAAACATTTACTAAGTGAAATAAGTCAGTCAAAAAGGACCACATTTTCCCTGATTCCATTTACACAGTAGCAGTGGCCTAAGGCTAGGTGAATGGTGGGACTGAAGATAATTGCTGAGAGCTATGGGGTTTCTTTTTGGAGTGACAAAAATGGTCTGCAATTCAATTGTGGTCATGGTTTCATGACTCTGTAAAATATTTTAAAGCTCACTGAGTCATAGACCTTCAGGTATATGAAATACATCTCAATAGAGCTGTTATTTAAAGATAGTAACAGGAGTGACCTCAGCAAGATGGTGGAAGAGGAGGTCCCCACTCATATCCTCCCTCAGCAATAAGAATTTGGCTGCCATCCATAGACGAAGTGTCTTTGTGGGAACTTTGTGATCCAGGTAGGAGGTTGTGAATCCCTGATGAGGCCCAACCGAGGAGAGCTGTTTTTAGAAGGCAGGCACACCAGGTGGCTGCTTGCCAACCATGCTCCCAACTACATTCCCAGAAACAGCTTCACAGCCACTGTGGACTCAGCCTCAGCCCCATTTGCCCTTGGTTCTGCCACCAGCACCCTACAACAAGGGACCCATGAGGAGTCACACCCACTTGTGTCTCAGGTAAAAGGCCCACAGCTCTCGATCCTGGCTGTGGACACTGGGGTGACCTGTGACCCGTTTCCAGCCCTTCTCAGGCATAGTCTGGGAACACCTAGGGTAAGGCTGCCAAACTTGGTCCAACTGTAGATTTTGAAACAGCCCTGTAGCTGAGCTCTAGCCCCTCTCAGCTGAAGTCCACAAAGCAGGCCTGCTAGCCCAGGTTCCCACAGAAGACGCTCCTATCTGCACCCTTGGAGATGCTAAAAGGGCCCCATAACTAGGCCCCAGCACCCCCTCCTCTGCCGCCACAATCTACAAGAAGTCCTGCCTGTCTAGGAACCCATGTAGCGACCAGCAGGAGCACCACTCACCCCTGCTACGTAGCCCACTATCTGATGACCTATCTGTGAACACTGAAGTTGATCCTTGTCCCACTCTACTGAAATAGGTGCTGGAGGCAGTCCATTCCACCCAAAGACCCATAAGGTCCATGCCAGCCTAAGCCCTGGCAGTGGGCCTGCCAAGCACAGACTCCATTGTGGATCCAGCAACAGCTCATGGCCTGGCTCCAACCCAGCAAAACTGCAATCCAGAGATAATTCCATCAGCTTGAGGAAGCAACAGGAGGAGGCACATACACCTGCTACAGTAACCAAGACAGTGTGCAACTGGTAGAAGGACAGATAAATAGATCAATGGAACAAAACAGAGAGCCCAGAAACAGACCCACATAAATACAGTCAACTGATCTTTGATGAAGGAGCAAAGGCAATAGAATGGAGCAAAGACTGTCTTTTCAACAAATGGTACTGGAACAACTGGACATCCACATGCAAAATAAATAAATAAATCTAGACATGGACCTTACTCCCTTCACAAAACTTAACTCAAAGTGGAACACAGACCTAAATGTAAAACAGAAAACTATAAAACTTCCAGAAGATAACATAGGAGAAAACCTACATGACCTTGGACATGGCAATAATTTTTAGACATTAACACTAAAAGTATGGTTCATGAAAGATAGAGCAGATAAGCTAGACATCATTAAAATTTAAAAGTTCTGCTCTGTGAAAGACACCATCAACAGAGTAAAAAGATAAGCCACAGACTGGGAGAAAATATTTTCAAAAGACGTATCTGATCAAGATTGTTATCCAAAATACACAAAAGTCTTAAAACTCAACAGTAAGAAAGCAAACAACTCAGTTTAAAAAGGGGTCGAAGACCTTAACAGGCACTTCACTGAAAAAGATATACAGATGGCAAATAAGCACATGAGAAGCTGCTTCACATCATGTCTTATCAGGGAAATGTGAATTAAAACGATGAGATACCACTATACATCTATTCAAATGGCTACAGTCTGGAACACTGACAACAGTAAATGCTGGTGAGGATGTGGAACAACAAGATTCTCTTTCATGGCTGGTGGTAATGCAAAATAGTACACCACTTTGGAAGACACTTTGGTCATTTCTTGGGAAACTAAACATACTAAACATATGCTCTAGCAATCATGCTCCTTGGTATTTAGCCAAAGGAGTTAAAAACTTACATCCACACAAAACTCTGCACTCAGACATTTATAGCAGCTTTATTCATAATTTCCAAAACTTGGAAGCAACCAAGGTGTCCCTCAGTAGGTGAATGAATAAATAAACTGTGGTACATCCAGACAGTGGAATATTATTTAGTGCTAAAAAGAAATAAGCTATCGAGCCATGAAAAGACAAGGAAGAATCTTAAATGTATATTACTATGTGAAAGAAGCCCTTATGAACAGGCTACTATATGACATTCTGGAAAAAGTAAAACTGATACAATGAAAACAGCATTGATTGCCAGGAACTGGGGGGAGGGAGGGACACACAGGTGGAGAACAGAGGACTTTTAGGTCAATGAGACTACTCTGTATGATATTCTAATGGTGGATGTCACATCAGTCATGTCATTATAAATTTGTCTAAATCTAAAGAACATGCAATACCATGAATAAGCCCTAATGTAAACTATGGACTTAGTTAATAATGATGTGTCAATGTAGCTTCATCGGTTATAACAAAGGTACCACCCTGGTAGGGGATGTTGATAGTGGGGGAAGCTATGCATGTGTAGGGGCAAGGGTCTATAGGAAATCTGTCCTTCTGCTCAGTTTTGTTGTGAAATTAAAACTGTTCTAAAAAATAAAGTCTACTTTAAAAATAGGGGAAAACATAGCCACGGCAAATGGTATGCGCCTTGCCCATCCATAACGTAACTGTGAAATGAGCAGCAAAGCAACTGTCACTATCCCTAAGGGAGCTGTGTTCTTAGCCACCAGAAGTGAAATACTAAAACCTGCAATCAAGTGCAACTTTTACAATGTGGTGAATTAAATCAAAATTCCCTACAAATCCCCAAACGAAATGACAATAGAGCAACATCTGAAGAACTCTAAAGACAAAAACATTCTAGATCCTGTATATGGTCCTTCTTGGGAGAAGGCAAATGAGAGAAAAATTCACACTTACAAGGACTCAAAATTTTGAACTTATTATTTTTTATGAATAAACCATTTGAAGACCTGTAACAGAAAGTTGGAAAATGAAGCAATATCACCTAAGAACAGCAGAATACACGTTCCTTGGATGTGCACATGGAATATTCTCTAGGATAGACCATGTATTAGTCCACAAAACAAATCTTAGTATATTTTTTAAAATTGAAATCATACTAAGTATCTCCTTTGGCCTCAATGGAATGAATCTAGAAGTCCACTGCAAAAGGAAAACTTTGAAAATCCACAGTACGTGAAATGTGAACAATACACTCTTAAATAACCAATGGGTCAAAGTAGAAATCACAAGGGAAATTAGAAAATGCTTAGAGACAAATGAAAATGCAAACTATATGCCAAAATTTATAGAATACAACAACGGCAGTGATCAAAGGAAAATGCATAGCCGTAAATGCAAATCTATAAACTAATTTTACACGTTGAGGAACTAGAAAAAGTAGCAAACTAAACCCAAGGAACTAAATTAAACTAAAACCAAGAAGGAAGAAAATAATAAACATCAGAGTAGAGATAAATAAAACAGAGAATAGTAAAACAATAGAGAGAATCAACAAAACCAAAGGTTAATCATTTGAAAAGATCAACAAAATTGACAAAACTTTAGTCAGGCTGGCAAATTAAAAAAAGAGAGAGAGAAAATGAAAATAACGTCAAAACTGTAAGTAGGGACAAAAACCAAGCTTATAGGTATTAAAAGAAGACTATGAGAATAAGAGAAGACTATGAATAACTGTACATCAAAAAGTTAGACAACCTGGATGAAATGGACAAGTTCCTGAAATGTACAAATTATCTAAACTGATTCAAGAAGATACAGAAAATCTCAGCAGATCTACAAGAGACTGAATCAGTAATCAAAAACCTCCCAACAAAGAAAAGTATGGGACCAGATGGCTTCACTGGTGAATTCTACCAAACAAAGCAGAATTAACAACAATCTTTCTCAAACCGTTCCAAGAAACAGGAGTGAATACTTCCTAACTCACTCTGAGGCCAGCATTACTCTGATACCAAAGGCAGATAAAGACATCACAAGAAAACCACAGACCAAAGCTCCCTTATGAACAAAGATGCAAACATCTGCAACAAAATACCTGCAAACCAAATCCAACAGTATATTAAAAGGATTATACACCACGATCAAGTGGAATTGATCCCAGGGATGCAAGGATATGTCAACATAAGAAAATCAATCAATGTAAGACACCATATTAATAGAACAAAGGGGAGAAAAAGCATATGATTGTCTGAATTGATGTAAAAAAGGCATTTGACAAAGTTTATCACCTTTTCATGATAAAAAAGACTCGGAAACGAGAATAGAAGGGAACTTTCTCATCACAACAAAAGGCAGTGAATTCCTTTACTAAGGCTGCCTTAACAAAGTTCCAGACACTGAGTAGCTTAAACCACCGAAATTTACTGTCTCTCAGTTCTAGAGGCCAGAAGTCTAAGATCAAGGTGTCAGCAGAGTTGGTTCGTTCTGAGTGTTATGAGGAAGAATCTGTTTCATCCCTCTCTTAAGGTTTCTAGTAGGAGAATCATGAAATAGATTCAGTATATTAATATACATATAAATAAATGATGTGTAAGTGATAAAAAATAAGTGAGTGCATGCTATAATATGTCAGAGAGTGATAAGAGCTCTGAAGAAATACAAAGCAGGGTAACAGCAATAGAGATTGTCTACAAGATTGTCGACAAGATTGTCTACTATTTTTCATGAGGCGGATAAAGTCTGTATGGTAACATCTGATAAGAGACCTGAATACACTGGTCGTTTAATCTTTGCAAATATCTGGAGGAAAAGCGTTCCAGATTAAAATAAGTGTAATGCAAAACCCTTGAGAAAGGAAAGTGTTTGGCATGTTTGAGTTGCAGGAAGGAAGCTAGTATAGCTCTAGTGAAATGAATGAGGGGGACGGTGTTAGGGGATGAGGTCAGAGAGGTCAACAGGAATAGAGTGTAGATGGAGGAGAGCACAGGTCCAAGGGCTGCCTTGATGTCCTCATCATTCAGAGGTTTGGATGAGGACACAGAGTTCACAGATGAGGCTAAGCAACCATGCTCATTATGGTAGGAGGAAATACAAGAGAGACTGATGTCCTGGGAAGCTAAAATGGTTTCAAAACAGTGGGAATGGGCAAATTGCATAAAAGTAGCCAACCAGATCTAGAGGTTAATTCTTCCAGTATGCACAAATTTGCCCTGCTGGAAAACTGCGTTCTTGAATTGATAGCTCCAAAGGTATCATGTAGTAAATAATTTCTACAGTGCATTAAGCTTACAGTCATGATTCTGACCAAAAAGAGAGTGGAAAATTGTGTCAATCTGAGCCCTGATGTTTCATTGTCCTGTGACCATCCCCCCTCCACTTTCATTACAAACTTTTATTCCTACCCTCAAATTTCCTGAATAACAGTAAATGTCACACTTTTTGGTCAAGTTACTAAGACAAATGCCAGGTATTCAGTAATAGTTAAAATTTTGAAAGACTTCAGGGACATCTAAATCACTGAAAATTCTCCGAGGAAAATCAGTCTCCTTAAATTGATTATTTGCCCCCTTGGGAAAGAATGCATTATTACTGTTTAACATATTAATTTTCAGACTGGGAAATATTTCTATTTGATTCATTTTATAGTCATAATTATGTTTGACTATTTTGTTTCTTGTAACATTTCAATTTCTTTCTCCTGTTGGCACTGTGCAAAATAACTCAGGCATTTAGAACAATAATCTATGTGTTCATTTTATTATCCAAGATTGATTTTACAAACATATATTTATAGCTAGGTCATGTTTCAGTCTCTTTGAAGCCATGTTCGTGTTTTAGGCTCTTTCTATTTCATAGAAAGTTTTGGGTTTTTTTTTAAGCCTTTTTTTAAGACTGTTTCTTTCACCATTGTTCCATAGGAAGTAATGAACTTCAGGAAGCTGGCTGACAATTCTAATCCACTCATTAAGAACCGCTATCTCAGCAGACAGTCTAACTGATTATTGAAGATAACATTTTTAATGCTTCTTAGCAACTTGACAGCTTTAAAAATCGGAAGCCAAGAAAGTTAACTGAAAAGTTAGTTAATATCAAAAGGAAAAGAAAGAAAACAATAACTCATATTAATTCATTTTAGGAAACACCCTCAGAAGACAATTACGGAATGTGACTCATTTTTAATAAAGCTACCATTTATGACTCATTTTACTGTGTGGCAGGCACTTTAGTAATGCCCTCTCATTTCATCCTAAAATAACCCTGCCAGGTAACTATGATCATCCAATCACAAATTAGGAAACTGAGGCTCAGAGAAGTTAACCTGCTTAAGAGTACACAGCTGAATAAGAAGTGGCACATTTTCCCCAGCTTTTTCGAGATTGTGCTCAAATAGCACCTCCCCGGTGAGGCCTTCAAGACCACTCCACTGAAACTGGCAATCACTACCCCTCAGCGCACCATTTCCTTTCCCCTGATTTATTTTTATCCATAAAATAAATCCATCAATTCTCTGGGGCAGGAGTTTGTGGCAGTTTTGTTAACTGTTCAGCCCCAGCTCGGAGTGCAGCGCCTGACAATGGAGGGGCTGCCATCAGTTATCTCTGAAACTGTGGAACAGGGATCCAGGAAGCGGAAGGGAACCGAGTGGCAGGAGCAGAAGCTAGTGTGTATATTTAGCTGCCATCTTGTTATTTGAAATACTGGGTTTTAAAGAGGAGGGAAGTGGTAGTTATCACCCTGAACCTCAGCATATAAACAGAAGGAACTGTTTTCATTATTCCATCCTCTAGGCACCTTCTCTGCCTACTGCATCAGCCGCTCTAACATGGGAAAGGTGGTGTACCTCCTGACCCTGAATCGGAGAGCCCACTTTCACGAACGTGTTAGAGGAGAAAGTGGAAAGAAAAACAGTCTATTTTCCTTGGGAACTGCTAAGTAGCCTGAGCCTATGGGAATGCTCCATCTTTCCTGAGATACAATTACAGACATTATTGGATTTGGGGGCAAACAGAATAGAAGGTCACAAACAGAAACTACAGCACTCTGGCCTCCCTGCAAGGGACAATCGCATGCTCCCACAAAGCCTAGTATATTTGATTAACATATCAGTGAAACAAATTTTCTCAATGACACACTTACAAAAGGAATGCAATCCAGCAACTGAAATCAAAAGCCTGGCAAAGACAGTCTTCCTTTCTGGACACCCCCTCTCCAAGGCTTTGTGGAAGACACACAAAAGGGCTGTCTGGCACATGGGTCAAATAGTGTGATAAAGTGAATGGAACTTGGCATTGGTAACAGCCAGGAAATTCATCAGAAACAATATTTTTTTCAGGAATAAATCAAACTAGCAACATAAAGTAATAGAATTTTCTAGTCTACAAAACAGAAGATTTAGACTTGGTCAGAGGTCTTCTATCTCAGTGGTGAGACAGCCGAAAAAAAAAGAAAGAGAAAAGAAAAATCAAGCACAAGTGTAAAGGTCATTCTCGGAACAGAAAATGAACTCGTATCTTTCTGAGGTAGAAAAGACAGGGCTGGAGACATTTTCAGGTGGGAAAGAAGGGCTCTGACAGTCCACGTCGGTAGGACTCAATCACCTGGAACATGGTGGAGAATTTCATTCGCTGAAAAGGTAAGAGCAGGTCGGGTCCAGCTGGCTGTTCCCAGTGCCTCCGTTTCCTCACGTGTAACATGCCATTGATCACCTTGCCGTGCTCACTCTCAGCTTTTTTATGAGGCTCAAAGAGCACGCTGCCTGATGACATTTTCTTTAACGGGTTCTTCTGTATTTCATGTGAGGACAATGAACAGTATATTCTTTAGAAGCAGCAAAGGAAATAGGATAATTCATTATTCAGCGACCGTGGAGTCCTAATGCAGAGGCAGGGAGTGTCCCAGGACTCCTAGGACCTGCCCGGTCTCCTTCATCATCTTCATCATCCCATATCTAGGACTTCTGAGGGAGGATGGAAACCCAAGGACAGGCTTGCGGCCACCACCTGCTGAGAAACTGTCTTGCCCCTTGTGGGGCTGATTGATCACTGCTGAAAACAGGGTAGGCACTACCCAAGCCGACAGTGGCAGGGTTGACGCTCTGTCCTTCCCTCACCCAGCACTTTTCTCTCCTGTGTCAAAAAGGCGGAATGGAGCTTGACCAAAGAGGAAAGAACAGTAGGTGCGAACTGCAAATAAAATAGCTATTATCTATTTTTAGACTGAAGTTGTTTTTAAGAAAACACTGATTCCTTTGTCTTCACAAACAACCTGCTCCATCCTGCCAAGGTGGAAACCTGTGCTTAAGTAACGTAAGAAAAAATAAAAAGGCAATAGATGCTTTGTGCACCATTTCCATTTCCTGAGGAGGGAAGGAGTAGTCTGGTAAGAAACTATTTTAGAGCAATCATAGGTTAAAATAGGCTCCAAGGGCTACTTTTACTTTCTCCCTCCTGATGTTTTTAGAGAAAACCATTGAGGGCATTTGGAGGATTAACTACACACATCGCAGCATAACTGTGGAGGTCCAGAATCTCAGTCCATTTTCTAAACTCCTCAAACTCAGATATAAGATACATCTAAGCATTTATCACAGTTTACCTCTTACTCCTGGGATTTTTATACTTGTCTTTTCCTTTAGACTTAAAGTCTCTTGAGAGCGTGGATTATATAGACCAAGTACTTGATGAATCAAATGAAATTGATAGAGGACGCATTAGATTGAACAGAAGTAAAGGAAAACCAGAAAGTAGTGTCAAGCGTGATCAGTTAATGACAAAGGAAAACAGGGGTGAAATCAACCCATGTGAGGGGGTCCTATGTGAAAAAACAGGAAGAAAAGTCAAAAACAGACACAATTCCTGCTTTCATTGGGCGTCCAATACAGAGGATGAGAGAGGCATTAAGGAACCTCCTACGATAATGATTATTGTAATAAAGACTAAGAAGAAATTCATGGGACTATATGGACTGTAAGCAGAAGCACCTGACCAATCACAAGGGTAAGGGAAGACTTCACAGAAAGTATTTTTTTAGCAGAGAATTGATGGAGCTGAGTTCTAGCTGATGAAGTGATGAGATCCATATTTACCAGAGGACCAAGGAATATTTCCACAAAAGTTAAAATTATGATGTGGGAATGCACATGAGGGCTACAAACAAAACTCCAAAAGCATATACCTGAGAAGTAGCCCGGCTGTTTGTAAAGAAGATTTGGCGACGGCTGAAAGTACAATGCTGTGCACACACGGTCAGATATTTACAAGCTGTTTCGTTGCTATCATTAGCTCAACCAAGAGGCAACATTTCGGTTAAGCCTGTGGATTCTAGAGTCACAATCCTAGCTTTCAAACCTTGGGTAAGTTACTTACTTCAACTCTTCATGTATCAGCTTCTTTGTAGACTGAGGGGTATGAGTCCCTCTGCCTAGGTTGTTGTGAGCATCAAATATGTTACTGTATAAAAAGAACTTATAACAGTGACTGGAGCATTCTAAATATTGAATAAATGTTAGCAGCTATTATTTTTGTTACTATTATTAGTTGCAATGTTAAGAGCCAAGAATGCTATTAAGATTAAGTTAGTAATAACATTAGGAGAGGTTTACAAATACGTTCACAGCTTACTCTCTTGCCTATTGCTTGTGTGCAAGAGGAATATAAGCCCCACTCCCGGAGACCCTGACACCGCCCACGGCAGCAGACATCACCTGCCAGGGGGAGACTCATTTTTGCAAGCAGCTCAGAGTACTTTGGGGCCAAGGACTAGGAGGGAGAATAGGAGGTATAAATCGAAGGAATAGGTTATATTTTGCTTTAGAAGGAATGGATTGCTTCTCATTTGTTCAGCTACTTAGGTGCAGTTTAATAGGAAATCTGCTTATTTCAACCTGCTGCTTACCAGAAATTTCCAGCCCTATAAAAACTACTGATCCTTTTTTTTTTTTTTTTTTTTTTGGCCTCCCTGAGCATATTACTCCTTATCTCTTTTTGTTTTTGAAAATTTTTAATTGAAGTGTAGTTGATTTCCAATGCTGTGTTAGTTTCTGGTTTACAGCATTGTGATTCAGTTATACATATATATATTCTTTTTCAGATTCTTTTCCATTATCTGTTATTACAAGATATTGAATGTAGTTCCCTGTGCTATACAGTAGGACCTTGTTGTTTATCTGTTCTGTATGTAGCAGTTTCTATCTGCTAGTCCTAAAACTCCCAATTTATCCCTCTCTCCCCTTTCCACCCTGGTAACCATAAGTTTGTTTTCTATGTCAGTGAGTCTGTTTCTGTTTTGTAAATAAGTTCATTTGTGTCATTTTTTTTTAAGATTCCATACATAAGTGATATTATATGATATCTTCTTTCTCTGTCTGACTTACTTCACTTAGTATGATAATCTCTAGGTCCATCTGTGTTGCTGCAAATGGCATTATTTCATTCTTTTTTATGGCTTTATATGGTTTTGAATTTTTTTGATTGAAGTATAGTTGATCTACAATATTACATTAGTTTCGGGTATACAGTAAAATGATTCAATATTTTTACTGATCATACTCTGTTAAAAGTTATTACAAGCTAATGGAATTCCCTGTGCTGCACAATATATCCTTGTTGCTTTTCTATTTTATACATAGCAGTTGGTACCTCTTAATCCCATACTCTTAATTTGTCCCTCCTCGCTTCCCTCTCTCCCATTTGATAACCACTAGTTTGTTTCCTAAGTGTGTGTCTGTTTCTGTTTTGCATACATATTCATTTGCATTATTTTTTTAGGTCCCACAGATAAGTGACCTCATACAGTATTTGTCTAGACTCTATACTTCTTATTGCTAACTCTAGGAGTGAGCCCTACCTACCCATGTATATACTGAAGCCCATTGTATTCAGAGACAGAGAGGAAGAACTGAGAGTGCCTTGGCCTGGGCTCCTTTCCATGCTCAGAAATATGGAATATGGAATAAAATGGCAGGTTTATTATATCTTTTCTTTGTTTGATTACAGTCAGCCCTCCATATCCATAGTTTCTGCATCTGTAGTCAATAAACCATAGATCAAAAATACCCCCCACCAAATTCCAGAAAGCTCCAAAAACCAAAACTTGAATTTGCTGCATGCCAGCAACTATTTACATAGTATTTACATTGTATTTACAACTATTAACATGGCATTCACACTGTATTTACATAGCATTTACATTGTATTAGGTATTATAAATAATCTAGAGGTGATCTGAAGTATAGAGAGGATGTGTGTAGGTTTTGCAAAACTATGCCACTTTATTTAAGAGACTTGAGCATGGATGGGTTTTGGTATCCACTAGGGGTCCTGGAATCAACCCCCCACCACCATCCACCAAGGGATGACTGTATTTCATGCCAAAAGCAAAACTGCAAAATGTTACTAACCTGATCACAGTGCCTTTATTCCATCCCATAAACTGTTCTGTAAACACCATCACAGATAGTTTCACAGTCCCTTCTATTACAATACTTTTGATCAGATACCATATCAATGTATTGATATTCACACTTTTGCTAAATATCTCACCATACTGCTCTCCTATGGTATATTCAATTATATGAATTTGAGTTTTTTCCCCATAGAAAGCTATTTCTTAAGCAGTTGTGGAATGAGTGATGCTCTATTCCTGTCACTCCTACTAGACAGACTTTATCTTGATGGAATTTTAAATTTATCTTTGCATAATTATCATAATTCCTGGTACATAGCAGACACTAAATAAATATTTCTAGAATGGAGCTGATGCTTCAGCTCAGTTTCAGTAGTTCACCAGGAAGAACAGGTGTCAGGGGAGACACTATGTCCGAAGGCGTATAACCATGAAACAATATGGCATTTCAGTATTTGCGTATGATCTTGAGTACATCTATCAAAATGTGTCACAGGTGTTACAGCGTCTAGTATGTGTGTTATGTTAAACCAAATATTGAGAGCCTGTGTCCTAAATTATATGAGAAGATAAAAAGACTATGAATCAATTTAGATTACGAGACAAAAATCAGATGATTTTGTAAACTCAATATTTATTCAACATTCTTGAGGTAAATGATTGCTATTTATTTCATTCAAAGAATGCTCACTGAATGTTCTTTTTCATTCAGTGAATTATAACAAACATTTAAAGAAGAACCAACACCACTATTTATCAAACTTGTCCAAAAAATTGAAGAGGTGCGAAAAATTCCTAACTCATTCTATGATGCCAGCATTACCCTGATACCAAAGCCAGACAAAGACATTATAAGAGACCCACAAACCAATATCCCTTTTGGACATTGATAGAAAAATTCTCAACATACTACCACATCAAATTCAATAGAGCATTAAAAGGATTATACATCATGACAAAGTGGGATTTATTCCTAGAATGCAAAGATGGTTGAACATATGAGAACCAATTCATGTAATACATCACACTAACAAAATGAAGAGGGAAAAATAACATGATTATCTCAATTGATACAGATGAGCATTTGACAAAATTCAACACCCTTTAATGATAAAGACACTCAACAAGCTAGAAACAGAAGCAAATTATCTCAATATAATAAAAGCCATATATGAAAAACCCATGGCAAACATACTCAATAGTGAAAGACTGAAAGATTTTCCTCTAAAATCAGGAATAAGGCAAAGATACATGCTTTTACCCCTTATTTTCAGCATAGTACTGGAAGTCCTAGGCACAGTAATTAGGTAAGAATAAAAAAAGTCATCCAGATTAGAAAGGAAGAAGTAAAACAATTTTGTTCACAAATTCTATATCAATTTTGTTCACAAGTTCTATATAGATTGCCTGATAAAAAGAAAATATTTGCAAATCATATGTCTTCTAAGTGATTATTATCCCCAATACATATGGAACTCTTAAAAGTCAACGACAACAACAACAAAAACCCAATTCAGAAATGGACAAAGGACTTGGATACATATTTCTGCAAAGAAGATATACAGATGCCCAATAAGCACACAAAAAGATGCTCAACATCACTAATCATTAAGGGAATTTAAGTTAAAAACATGATCAGATACAACCTTATACCCATTAGAATAGCTATTACCAAAAAAAAAAAAAAAGAAAGAAAGAAAACAACAAATGTTGGTGAGTACATGAAGAAATTGGAACCCTGTGCACTATTGGTGGAAACGAAAAATGGTCCAGCTGCTATGGAAAATTTGTCAAAAAATTAAACACAGAGTTACCATATGATTCACAATTCCACTTCTAGGTATAGAGACAAAACAGAGTATACCCATGTTAATAAGACCATTATTCACAACAGCTAAAATGTTGAAGCAACCCAAGTGTCCATCAGTCAATAAATGGATACACAAAATGTGGTAAAAGCAAATAGAATATGATTTAGCCATAAAAAAGAAATCCTATCATATGATACAACATGGGTGAAACTTCAAGACATTATGCTAAATGCAATAAACCAGTGACAAAAAGACAAATACTTTTTAAATTCTCTTACATGAGGTACCTAGAATAATCAAAATCATAGAGATAAAAAGGTAAATGATAGTTACCAGGGACTAAGAGGAAGGAGAATGAGGAGTTATTATATAATGGGTAAAAAGTTTCAGTTTTGCAAGATGAAAAGAGTTCTGGAGATGGAAGGTAGTGATGGTTGCACAGCAATGTACATCTACTTATTAATACCACTGAACTGTAATTAAAATGATTAAGATGATAATTTTGTGTTTTATATATATATATATATATATATATATTTTACTCACAGTAAAAAATTTTCAATTCGTTTATGAGCATATAAACATAAATATGGGATATTCAGCGACTGAATGGTTTAATTTCTTTTCTGTTTGTTTGTTCTGTGGTTGTATTTTTTTTTATTACTACAAAGCTAGAGTAATCAGAACAATATGGTACTGGCACAAAAACAGACACACAGAGCTGAATGGAACAGCTTAGAAAGCCCATAAATAAACCCACACACTTATAATCAATTAATCTACGACAAAGGATGCAGGAATAGATGATGGAGAAAGGACGGTCTCTTCAATAAGTGGTGCTGTGAAAAGTGGACAGCTACATGTAAAAGAATGAGATTAGAACATTCTCTAACACCATATATAAAAATAAACTCAAAATGGATTAAAGGCCTAAATGTAAGATCAGATACTATAAAACTCCTAGAGGAAAACACAGACAGAACATTCTTAGACATAAATTGCAGCAATATATTTTGGATTCATCTCCTAAAGCAAAGGAAACAAAAGCAAAAATAAATAAATATAACTTAATTAAACTTAAAAGCTTTTCCATAGCAAAGGAAATCACTGACAAAATAAAAAAGACAATCTACTGAATGGGAGAAGATATTTGCAAATAATATGACCAATAAGGGATTACTATCCAATGTATATAAACAGCTCATACAACTCAACATCAAAAAAAAAAAAAATTTAAAAATGGGCAGAAGAATTGAATAGACATTTTTCCAAAGAAGAAATTCAGATGGCCAACCAGCACATGAAAAGATGCTCAACATAACTAATCGTCAGGGAAATGCAAATTAAAACCACAGTGAGATATAACCTCACACCTGTCAGAATGGCTACCATCAAAAAAACAAAAACAAAAACATGTTGGTGAGGCTGTGGAGAAAAGGGAACCCTCCTACACTGTTGGTGGGAATGTAAATTGGTGCAAACACTGTGGGAAAAAGTAAAGTTTCTCAAAAAAGTAAAAGTAGAACTACCATATAACCCAGCAATTCCACTCGTGGGTATATACCCAAAAAACATGAATTGGAAAAGACACATACACCCCAATGTTCAAAGCAGCATTATTAACAATTGCCAAGATATGGAAACAACCTAAGTGTCCATCAACAGATGAATGGATAAGGAAGATGTGGTATATTTATATAATGGAATACTACTCTGCCATAAAAATGAATAAATACATATACATATACATATACATATACATATACATATATATAATGGAATAGTACTCTCAGCCATAAAAATAATGAAATTTTGCCATTTGCAGCAACATGGATGGACTCGGAGGGCATTATTCTAAGTGAAATAAGTTAGACAGAGACAGACAAATACTGCATGATATCACTTATGTGTAGAATTTTACAAATACAACAAACTAGTGAATATAACAAAGAAGAAGACCTACAGATACAGAGAACAAATTAGTGGTTACCAGTGGAGGGGAGGAGCAATATGGGGGTGGGAAGTGGGAGGTACAAACTACTGGGTGTAATATAAGCTCAAAGCTGTACTGTATAACACAGGGAATAGAGCCAATATTTTATAATAACTGCAAATGGAAAGTAATCTTTAAAAATTATATAGAAAATTTAAAAACAAAACAAAAAAAAACCCAGCCACAACAGCCTCTTAAGCCAAAGCCTAATCCAGAGCAAGGCCTTAACTCTCTTCAATTCTATGAAGGCTCAGAGGTAAGGATCTGAAGAAGGAAAGTTTGAAGCCAGTAGAGTTTGGTTCATGAAGTTTAAGGAAAGAAGCTGTCTCCTTAATATAAAAGTGTAAGGTGAAACAGCAAGTGTTGATGTAGAAGCTGATGATCTAGCTCAGAGAATCCATGAAGGTGGCTACACTAAACAACAGATTTTCAGTGTAGACAAAACAGCTTTCTATTGGAAGAAGATGCCATCTAGGACTTTCATAGCTAGAGAGGAGAAGTCTGTGTCTAGCTTCAGAGCTTCAAAGGACAGGCTGACTCTCCTGTTTGGAGCTAATGCAGCTGGTGACTAAGTTGAAGCCAGTGCTCAATTACCATTCTGAAAATCCTAGGGCCCTTAAAAATGATGCTAAATCTATTCTGCCTGTGTTCTATACACAGAACAACAAAGCCTGGATGACAGCACATCTGTTTACAATATGATTTGCTGAATATTTTAAGTCCATTGTTGAGATCTACTACTCAGAAACAAAGATTCCTCTCAAAGTATTACTGTTCACTGACAATGCACCTGGTCACTGACAACGCACCTGGTCACCCAAGAGCTCTGATGCAGCTGGACAACAAGATTCATGTTGTTTTCATGCCTGCTAATGCAACATCCTTTCTGCAGCCCACAGATCAAGGAGTCATTTTGACTTTCAAATCTTATTATTTGAGAAATGCATTTCATAAGGCTTTAGTAGCCATAGATAATGATTCCTCTGATGGATCTGGGCAAAATACAGTTGACCCTCAAACAGCACCGGTTTGAACCACAGGGGTTGACTTATACATGAATTTTTCTCAGTAGTAAATATTATAGAACTACATGATCCATAGTTGGTTGAATTGGTCGATACAGAACCACAGATACAGAGGAACCATGGATATGGAAGAACTGTATCCAGAAGGCTGAGTATAAGTTATACTCAGATTTTCAACAGCATGTATGGTTGGTGACCCTAATCCGTGTTGTTTGTGGGTCAACTGTAAATTGAAAACTTTCTGGAAAAGATTCACCATTCTAGATGCCATTAAGAACATTTGTGATTCATGGGAAGAGGTCAAAATATCAGCATTCACAGGAGTTTGGAAGAAGTTGAGTCAAACCCTCATGCATGACTTTGAGGGGATCAAGGCTTCAGTGGAAGAAGTAGCTGCAGGTGTGGTGGAAATAGAGACCTAGAGCTAGAAGTGGAGCCTGAAGGTGTGACTGAATTGCTGAAATGTCGTGATAAAACTTTAAAGGATGTGGAGTTGCTTCTTATGGATGAGCAAAGAAAGGGGTTTCTTGAGATGGAATCTTGAGATGGTGAAGATACTGTGAAGATTGTTGAAATGACAACAAAGGATTTAGAATATTACATCAACTTAGTTGAGAAAGCAGTGGCAGGGATTGAGAGGACTGATTCTAGTTTTGATAGAATTTGTGCTGTGGGTCAAATGCTATCAAACAGCACTGCATGCTACAGAGAAACCGTTCGTGAAAGGAAGAGTCAATCAATACAGCAAACTTCACTGTTGTCTTATTTTAAGAAATTGCTGCAGCCACTCCAGCCTTCAGCAACCACCACCCTGATCAGTCAGCAGCCATCAAAATCACGGCAAGCCCTTCCATCAGCAAAAAGATTTTGACTCGCTGAAGGCTCAGATGTTGGTTAACCTTTTTTAGCAATAAAGTATTTTTTAATTAAAGTGTGTACATTTTTTAGACATAAGGCCATTGCACACTTAATAGACTATATATAGCGTGAACATAACTTTTATATGCACTGCAAAACCAAAAAAAGTCGTGTGACTCACATGATTGCTATATTCACTTTATTGTGGTCATCTGGAACGGAACCCACAATATCTCCAAGGTATGCCTGTATTCAAAAGCCATAAAAATATAATCCTTGGAATGATCCTGTTCTAACAAGAAATCCTCCGAATACTTTTCTTCAAACAATACCCACCCATTAGAGAAGGATGACTACTGAGTACATTAGCTGTCGAGAAGTAATTCAACATTTAATTTCTGACATAAAAGAATGATGAATGCAAGCAAACGTGCTGTGTTTGAGATCATCTCCACTGACTTGCTGCCCCAGAATATAACATAAATAGAAGTTCGGCTCAAAAGCAATGGATGCTGCCAGGCTTCCTTTCCAACAGTTTGACCTACCATCTTAAACGACAGTTGACTCTGATGTTTGTAAGGGAAGAGAAGAACAAGGCACATTAAATTGTTCAAATTGCTTTCAGGCTTTGTTTTGTTTTGTTTTCACCTTTATTTGCTTTCTGTTCCTCTTCCAAGGTTAGCATATTGCTTCTTAATGTGAAAGCTAAAGAGATAACACCTAAACGGTAGATGTCAGTAGCGTTCAAAAGAATGGCCTAATTTCATGTCTGTGGAGTTTCTTTAACTCTGAGTAGGAAAGGGGAAATTATGGGATTTTTGCCCCTATTTCTGGAAATAATTTATTTACTTTTATGAAATAAATTGCTCATGTTTACAAAACAAAAACTTCAATATACAATAGCTAAATGCTATAAAATGGCTCCATTTCTCTGCCTTCTGAATGCTTTCATTTTCAACAGAGCTTACGTTTTTCCACTAAAAATACTGTTGTCTGTGGGGATTTATTATAATTAGGTTTTTCTGAGAAAAGGCTGCTACAGTGAAATCATCCCAAACTTGGATTCTCCTTCAACTATAAGATTTTGTCGTATTTTCCTCTTGATGAAATCAGCAGATGACCCAAATTAACCACCTATTATATTCCATTCAGATTCATTCATACAACTCACAATTTGTTCCATTAATATCTCATTTAAGGAAGTACGTAGGAAACAACTCTTTACATTAGGATGCTGTCATCCACCACATTGGCTGAAACACCCAAATATGCTCCATTAGACCAGCGTAATTTTAATCATGACAGATTCTGTAGGAACCACTTATGAAGTTTTTAAATTATGCAGTCTTTCATATCAGTAAATCCAATAACTCAATTCTTGTTCTTTTGATGACACCTTTCAGAAAAATGCTGAAAGCCTGAGTAAAAAACCTGAACACAGATATTAAATATCTTAAATACTTGAGTCAAAACTGATGAAGGTTAGTTCAATTGAGGCTCAAACTTTTGTATCACTTATCCTTCCTCTCCTTCTATCATTTTTCATGCTTCATCATTCATTCAATCCTGCAGAATCATCTTAAAAGGATTTTTTGCATCTCTCCCTTCCTTTCTCTTCCTACTACTATTCCTACTGCGCCCCTATTAATTTCCTCCTTCAAAGAGAGAGAGCAATTATTTTAACCACAATTTAAGTCTTTTAATTCTTTCCCGAGCTTGCCTCTGTGGAACACTGGATTCCATGAAATAGATGACAGTCAAGTTTCACTTGAGAAACACGGTGTTTAATGTGTTTCTTTACTGCAGTATATTGCAGAGCCTTAAAAATACTACTTTTATTGACCAGGTAACCTATGTGCCAGGCACTATGCTAGATCTTCTTACATTATTCCCTTCAACAATGTTGTTGTGATCTGTTTTACAGATCACACAGCTAGTGAGCAGTAAAGCCAGGATTTAATTCCAGCTCCTCACTGCAAAATCCCTGCTCTCACATCATATCATTTCCTCAAAGGTCATAATGTACTCATTAGCTACATGTTTCTTTCTTTTAGTAAAAAATGAACATTTTGATATTTTTAATAGGGAGAAAATTAATTTTGCTCTATTATGGAGTTGATAGTGGAGGGTGTCATCTTTGTGCCAGACAATGTGATTCAAATTATATTTCTGCAAATTACTAGCTGTGTGACAAAGGATAAGTTCTTTAAAAATCACTTAAAACCTGTTTCTTTATTTGTACAAAGGGTAAAATATTTATTTCAGGGGGATATTTGTGAGGATGAAATATGATTATGTAGGTAAAGTGCTTGGAACAATTCGACACATAGTAAGTATTGAATTGGAATATTACTAATAATAAATAATGATAAAATCATGATGTGCCTAAGCCTCAGTTGCCCGGGTTTCTCAATCAAAACTGGATTGCTTATTCTAATACAGTTAGATTTTATTTGAAATTTTTATAATATATTGATAAATGATTTATCATGCTATGAATAGAAAAAATAATAAATCATACATTAAGTGGTAAATTTGTCATATTCAACTTTGATCCTAAATTTAAAATTGGAATTTGCCCAGCCTATATGTCAGATTTTTTAAAAGAAGGGTAGTTTGTTTTATTTTAGCCCAGTAAGACACATTTTGGACTTCTGACATCTAGAACTGTAGTACAAAAAAATGCTTATTGTTTTTTAAGCCACTAAGTTTGTGGTAATGTATTACAGCAGCGCTGGAACCTAGAATATATACTCATGTAATTGAATTTAACACCTTTTAGCCATGGGAAATCAAATTATTGTTTTGATATAACATAAATTCTGCCAGTGTACAATCCATAAGGCTAGCTCTCTGCTGCCCTTAATACTAAGGGCACAGAGGGGCGAGATTAGCTAATCCTGTTAGTGGCACAGAAGCTACTAGAATCTTTAAGTTACTTGGCAAGGTTAGTAAGAGACAGAATGTGGTTTGAATGCAGGTCTGCCTGACTTCCAAATTCAGGCTCTTTTATCCACATCAATTACCTCTCTGGGCAAATGCATAACTATCTATGCTTCATTTTCTGCCTTATATTTGAATTATAATATAGCGGGGGAAAGTGAAAATGTAGAAGGAAATATTTCAGTCTAGGAGAGTATTATCATCACTAAGAATAATATAATATTGTACTGCAGCTTGAAGGAAGGGAAAAAAACACTATTCCTGGGAGAAAGACATGAATGACTGTTAGAACCAGCATTATGCCAGGTGGAGGGGCAGAAACACTCATGAAAGTCACACACATGAAACTGACTTACACAATGTCTAAAACTAAGGTTTAATCAGAACTTCAGAGTATACATACCTCCTTCACCCACCCCACTGCAATGCTAAGAAGCAGTAAGTAAAAATAACATTGAAATACAGCTGGTAGAGCTACTAGAGAACTTGTGGAGATTTGGGGAGAGTGGCACAGTTGGAGAGGGCATGGAAGCTCTGTGCTCTTCCAAGTCCGTTCCTTCCTTTGGGATTCTCCCAAGCTCTAGAGATGGTAGCTGCCCCCTACATTGGCTATTCCTATTTTCTCTAGAGGCTTTTCCTAGTTAATAGTAGTTGACCTTTTGCTAGCTAGTAATATTAATATTGAATTTTCACTGTTTCAATTACTAGTGTGGTTTCTGTCTCCTGATTGGACCCTGACTGACATAATCTCAATGTTTCATATTGAAGCCTCTCCTATAGCATGGCATTGGACAGGATTTACTAACCATACAAACCGTACACTTTTAAAACTTAATGACACTACTTCTAGAACCATTATTTTAATAATACTTTAAGTAAATAACAGGAAGAGGCTATAATTTCTTGAATGAAAAAAAGATAGTTCAAAATCAAGTCCAATATACCATGATGATACAGATGCAAAAAATGATGGTGAACTTATGGTGAATATGATTCCTACCAACTTCTAAGTCAAGCCTTGCCATTTAGGACTCTCTCACCTCCAAGGAATCCATTAAGTCTATTTGTCAAATACAGTCTCCATTTCATGCTTTACAGTGTAAAATCACTGTATCCAGAACAAAGTTTTGTGAAAACCTAAGGGGAAAGTATGTGGTTGTGTCTGAGTGTTCACCGCCACAGGGATCAAAATTAGACACATAGTCAATCCAAGCAACCAACACATAAAATATTTACATGTTATATTTTTTACCTGCTGGCTTTTCTAAATTGCTCCCCCACCAAAAAAACATAACATAGAGACAAGAATCAGAAAATAATTTCAAAAAATTAACAGGACCATAAAACTCTGTAGTTAGTTCTTGCTCCCTCAACTAGACTCATTAATGTTGCTGACTAACTTCAGATCTCATTCTTTTGGGCACAGTTATCGAAAGAAAGAATTTTATCTCCATAAATATAAATAATACAATAAACTAAGAAATATTCTGACTTGATTGGAGGAAAATAGAATTACAAAGAGAAAAGAGATGAAATATAATTAATCTTAAGGTCTACGAAATGACTAGATTTCTCCGTTTGTAAAATAATCAGAGCAAAAATAGCTTGCCTCAGATAATGTGCCTCCAGGTTCAAAATTTTCTGATTATAATTGTACAAAGAACAGAAAACCCCTTGGAGTGAGTGTCCTGCCATACTAGAGACTTCGTTAGTGTGATTTCATTACGCTCTCCATTTACCACCCCCATCCCCGCCAAGTCTCCACCACTACATTCCTACCCTCCTTACCTTGACAAATGGCAGGTACATCATTCTAACTAAACAGAGAAGGCCTTTATATAACTTACATGGTTTTCCAATACACCTTAGGAGTAAAGAGAGCTTCTCTGGTATTAGGTGCCAGAGGATATTAACAAAAATTTCTGCAGCCAAAAATGATTTATGTCCTTTTGCCTCATTCAGATGCACTTTCTAGATGAGCAATCATCTAGAGAATCTTAACACTTGTTCTATTCTGAGTTATGTAATCTTGGAAATTATTAACCAATTCTTCTTGTACCATGACATATATTTAAGTTACAACCTAAAAACTGAAATCTTATTAAGGAAATAAATAGCAAAATAGTTGAAGTATGAAAAAAAAAATGACAGCTGCTAGAACTACGAGAGCCAGATACTTGCTGGGAAACAATGGCAGAAACAGAAGATTCAAGCCAAAGCAACAAGCAAACATCAATCGCAATCCACTCTTTGACTAGACTAACACAAAATTCTGCAATAAAGGCACAACACAGGAAAGCCTTGCTCATATCCAAATGTAAAAGGAAAAAAATTTACCTCAGTATGTATTGTCCTGTACAACATATCCAGATTTCAACAAAAAATTACAAGGCACATCAAAAGCAGGGAAAAAGACCTCACAGTCTAAACAGAAATGTAATCATCAAAATAAAATTTGGATATGACACAGATATTGGAATTATCAAAGAATTTTAAATAACCATGATTAATATATTATAAGATTCAAAATAAGTAAGAAAACATGAATTATCAGACAGGTAATTTCAGCAAAGAGATGAAAACCATAAGAAAATTAAAATGCTGAATAAAAAATATAACAAAACTGAAGAATTCTTTAGATGGACTTATCAGTAAACTTAACACACCCAAGGCAAGATTCAGTGAGCTTGAAGATAGGTGAGTAGAAATTAAACAAACTGAAACACAAAATAAAAAATTGGGAAAAAATAAGAGCATTTAGGAGTGGTGGGACAACATGAAATGGTGTAACATATGCATAACTGGAATTTTGGTAGAAGAAAGAGCGAACAGGACAGAATAAATATTTGAAGAAATAAAGGGGGAGAATCCTCCAAAATTATTAACAAATAACAAATTAACGACCCAAGAAATTTGGAGAGCAGCAAGCAGGATAAATATTAAAACATTTAAGCATATAATATTCAAACTACTAAATACTAAAGACAAAGTCTTGAAGGCAGCCAGAGAAAAAAAGCAAATTATCTACTGAGGCATAAAGATGACAATTACAGCAGATATCTCATAAGAAACCATACTAGGAAGAAAGGTGATGCCTTTAAAATGCTTAAAGAAAAAAAAACATAGTACTCTCAACACAGAATTCTATACCCAACAAGAAATGCTAAAATAAGTTCTTGAAGTAGAAGGAATAAGATATATGAAAAGACCTGAATATACATAAGGAAGTTCAGTGTCAGAAATAAAATTAAGTTAAATATTTTTTCTTATTATTATTAATTGGTCTAAAAGACAACTGACTCTAAGTCAAATATCGTAACAACGTATGCTTTTTATAAGCATAGCGAAAGTGAAATGCTAAGCAACAAAGTCACAGGGAATGGAAGGGTGGGGTTAGAAATATAATGTTATAAATTCCTATGACTATAAAATGAACTATAGAATCTTTATAGGTAGACTTCATGATATAAAAACTATATTGTAAACCTTAGGCCAACAATTTTAAGTTTTCAAACAATGAATCATAAATAATAAATCAATAGTGAAGCTAAAATGGAACCATAAAAAATATTCATTTAAAACTGAAAAAAAGAAACAATAACAAATAGAATAGAAAATAGCAAGCAATATAGTAGATTTTAATTGAATCATATAAATAATCTTTTAAAATTTGATTGTTCTAACCACTTCAAGTAACAGATTGTCAGCTTGGATTTAAAAAAAAAATAAAAAGCAAAGCCCAACTGTTTGCTGTCTATAAGAAACTGACTTAAAGAGAAAGACATAGACACATTTAAAGTAATAGGATGGAGAAAGATATAACATGCAAACACTAACCAAAAGTAAGCAAGAGAACCTACATCAACTTCAAAGAAAGTAGACTTCAGAAAAAAGAATAAAGAGAGACATGACATAATGATAAAAGGGTCAATTATTCACAAAAACGGAATTAGGATTTATGTATCTAAAATCAGAGCTTCAAAACACATGGCAAAATTTGATAGACTTGAGGGAGAAATGGCAAATCCACAATTATATTTGGAAACAACAATCTTTTCTCAGTCAATAACAACACAAGTAAATGGAAAATTAGTAAGGATATAGATGGTCTTAACAACACCATTAAGGAATATGTCATAACTGATATTTATATAAGACTCTACCCAATTACAGCAGAATCACATTCTTCTCAAGTACACATGGGATATTCACCAAGTTAGACTGTATTTTGGGCTATGAAACAAACCTAAACAAAGTTAAATGGAGATAAATCATACAAAGGGTGTTCTCAGACCATATCCAAATTAAACGAGGTTAATAACAGAAAAATACCTGGAAAGCATATGAAAATTTATAAAACGCAGCAACCCTTTAAGGAAGAAGCTTTAAGGACAGAGCAAATCCACATAATGAACCACATCAATCAATGCCGTCCTTTGTTCCTAAAAAGGGAATGAATAACAAAGAATAATTAGATCTTTGAGGAAAATCAGCAAAACTCAATAGAAGAATAAAGATGAATAAACCTAACAACTGACCTCAGAAGAAACAGAGGTAATCCAAGCAAATGAAGACAACGTTTTATGAAACCTAACTTGTGCCCTCAAAGATATTTGAGCAGATAGCACACACGTAAACACAAGGTCATGCTTCACTGGAAAAAGGAGCAACTGGAAATAAAAAGTTTGGGGAAATTGAGTGTATATAATATAACTTTAAAATAAAATTTAAATAGAAAGATTAGTGGAAAATATGTAAAAAGCTCTCCTAAAGGAGAAAATGTAAAAAAAGATAAGGCATATGACCAAAAGTGAAAAGTCATAGCAGATCAATACAGAAGGGTCAATATTTTTAACATTCATTCATCAAACAGGTATTGAACCCCAACTAGCCCCAAGCAGGGGCTCTGCTGGGCAATGCTAAGCAATGGCTAATACTTCTGTAACAGTTAGATGTAAAACAGGAGTCAAAGAAAGAACGTAGAAAGGAGAGAGAAAGAAATGGCTAAAAATAAAATTATATAAAGGAAAAAATTCCCAGCACCAAAGGAAAACACAAGTTTTCAACCTAAATGGCAAGCAGGATCTTTTTCAATCAGGCCCCCGCTTTTGAACCTCTGTGTTCATCTCTACGTTGTCCTTTTAGCAAGAGTCCTACTAGGTCTGTTTTGCTAGAATCCCGCCTGACTCCTAATGGTTTTTCTTAGTAATTTTTTACCTGCTGACCCCTACTCTGCTCACTGGCTATAAATTCCCACTTTCTCTTGCTGTATTCAGTTGATCCCAATCTCTTTTCCCCATTGTAAGACTTCATTGTAGTGACCCATACACCTGTCATGATGGTCCTGAATACATCTGCTTTACTGTTCTTTTAAAAGTGTCATGAATAATATGTTTCTCTAATATTAAAAAGCTAAATTTGTGTAAATTCATCGACATGTACACTTAAAATTGGTGCCTTTTAATTAAGTTATTCTTCGAATAAAATCTGTTTGTTTATTTGTTTTAATGAGAAAGCAAGAAGCCCAGGATGAAAAGACTGCTGCAGGACAAAAATATGAACTTCAATTTTTCCCTAAGGTCTTGGGCTCCAAACACATACAGGAATCCATTTTGATTCTGGGTACAAAAAACTGTATATGGAATAGCGAGAGCATATGATGTTGTAGACTTAAAGCATCTTATTCAGCAAGTATAGTTATACATATGATATACTTTAACAGCAATGGCCAAGTATAAACTTAGCTATATTCCCAGAAAATGATGTCATTTTTCTTGCAAAATAAAGGTGGTAATCTCACAATGAATCTGTATTTTTGTTTATCCATGAAATGGAAAATGAATGTATCATTATATTGCAATTAATTGTGTACTTTAGTGTTAAATTTTTAATGATAAATTCAAATCCAATAAAGGAAATTTCATAAAATATATTATCGTACTATATGCAAAGAAAATAAATGCCATGACTGCAATGTCACATTCTCATTAATATTCATACATTTAAAACAGAATCCTTTTTTTAAAAGTTAGTTGCTTATAATAATTGATTTATATAGAAACTGGAAGTTCTTCTTTTGACCACTAGGTAGAGCTTTGATATTAATACAGTAAATAAGATCCTCTAAATCTGCTGAAAATGTGATAGTTGTCATATGCATGCATTGCTTTGCCTCTAGATGTTTTGTTTCCAGGCCTGCTTAACTAGGTTCTGAAAAGACATTTAATTTTCTCCTCTGTCATTTTAAAGCATGAGTTAGAAATACCTTTACCTCAAAGTATGTCACGTAGTGTTTTGTCCATAGCTCACTGAGGGAATGAGATGAGAATCAACTGGTTCTCCTCTAAGAAGGTCTAAAGTCAAAGAAGTAACTTTGGACCAATTTAAGGAATAATTAAAAATTCCTAGTTATTTGTGTCACCAGTGGCCAGATTTATTAGGCTGGTTGAGGTAAAATTGTTTTCATTAAACTATAATATTTGAGAAAATTCAATTGAAACACTACTAGTGTTGACTTTAAGCATATTTGGCAGCTTCCTGAGATAGTAGCAAATGGTCTTCACCAAAGGCATCAGCTACTTTATGTTTATTGATCCCCTGTGTAGGAACTAGGGGAAAAGACTTCATAGAAGAATTGACAAGCACTCTTGGCTAAGGACCTCTAGGTCTGAAATTAGTTCAGAACTAGGGCTGGAGAATCCAAGTAAACTTGACATAATCATTCTCCCTGGCTGGGGAGAAGGGGATTTCTATGGTTTCTACTGTTCAAAATATAAAGACCAACATATGGAAAAATTATTTCCTGTATTTTAAAAAGTAAGGTAAAGTGCATATGTATAGTTATCCCTTCAAAATTATATTCCAAAATTGGCAAGAAGTTTGATTGAATGCTTAAAGTACCTGAAAATGGAGGCAAGACACCAAATTTTATGAAAGGTTGATTACAAATGTATTTCAACATAAAGAAAAATATATTTATCAACTTAATTGGGTTGTCTTTGGGTGGTGGAACTATGGGTTTGTTTATTCTCACTCTATTTTTCTGTCATTTAAAATATGAGTTTTTAATTTTAAATTGGGACAAATATACTTTTAAAAAAAACATAGGAAATGGAATGAGAGGAAATTTATATATGTAAAAATTAGGCACATTATTAGATCATCAATCTTCCTTACATTAAGGACAAACAGGACTATTAAACATTCAAAAAAAAAAAAACACAAGATATATTTTTGCCCTGGAGGTACTGCAATTTTCAAATAGGAAGAGAAGAATTTGTCTATTTGCTGGTGGGTTCCCTCACTGATTTTCATCTGAAGACTAATGGATAAGTTTTTGTCCACCCTATTAGTATTCATATAGTTAGACACAAACTGAACCCTGGTAGGGTGCACGAAATACATTCATCTAATTCTGCCAAAGCACACACACACATGCACACACAAACACACACACACACACACACACATACACAGAAGCTAAGTGGCATACTGATTCAAACAACTAAGGCCCACGTTACCTCTGAGTTAAGACAGGAGTATCAGCATGAGCATGATTACACAACTCCGCACTACTAAAATTATCATTGATCAACTAAATAAATATACAAATGGGAAAAACAAAAGTCATCAGCAATGAAAATAGAACAGGTATTCCATACCAGAAATTTCTATTTGAGAGCCATGGGAAGCACTGAAGGAACCCAGAGAAAGAACCTATTTTGATAGAAAGTGATGTTTCCAGGAAGTAAGCTGTAGGAGACCCTTTCAGAACTGACACTGATATTCTGTAACTTACAGTTACGGCTGAGATTATATGTGACTGAATGTAAAGGCAAACTAAGGAGCTGTTGGGAGATACAACAACTGGGTTTCTTCTCACCTCTGGAGACAGGTATCCTTGAGACCTCATACTGATGTACCGTAGCACTTGGTGTTCTTCTAACTCAAAGGAATAGATCAAGCCTCTGTCCACCCACAAAGATCAACATTAGCTAGCTATCCAAAAGAAAATACATGTAGGAGAGATCAGGAGTGAACTTCAGAAGCTTCAGCAACAATGTGGGGAAAAAATCTGAGAATAACTACACAATAAAGAGTAAGAACACCTTCATTTTGCCTGCATCTTCCTAGGTCAGCATCGCTCAGGACCAAGAACCAACGCCCAGGCTCAACAGAGTTCCCCTGCTGGAAAAGGGACAGCGGGTGAGTTACACGCTTCCCCAGCCCTTCATGGCACTGGTCAAAGGACTCACTTCAGTTTCACCTCACCCCGAGACCAGCAACGCTGAGACATTTAGGAACAAGGAAGAAGGGCAGGGGTAACCAGTGTCCGTCACCCAGCGGGAGCGTGGTTCTCAGTGCCCCGCTCTGCGGATGACCCCAGCAGCCTGTGCCGTTATGGATCTCGGCAGCCCTGTGAATGCTGCAGACCCCCTCAGCTTTCATCCCTGAGGCCCTCACCACAGACCCCAGCCGACTGTTCTAGAAGACCCCAGCAGCTTTCACCACTGTAGAATCCAATGGTCAGCATAGCCCCTACGGAACCCTAGCAGATTTCGCCACTGAGGTTTTTACCCCACCGGTTTCACTTTTGCAGACACCAGCTGCCTGAATCCCTCCCACTCCCTTCCCTCCACTTCCACTGGAGCCTGGGGTCCACACTGGCAGCCAGGTCCAGCCACCGCTGCTATATGCATGCAAAATGCCAGCCTAGCCCATCCCCACCCCTATCACCGGGCTGAGAGCCAAAGCCACATAGCTGCTTGTGGACCAGATCCTGCCCTGTCTCCTGTCACTGGCTGCGCCATGGGGTCACCTGAAGCCAGCAGTGGCAGCTGTGCGCCTGTGCACTGCCAGCCCCCTCCAGTCACCAGCCTCCACCGCAGCTCCGCTAGTGCACACGGACAGACTGGGTCCCTGCCGCTGCTGGTGCCCCTGCAGGTGGACCCAGCCCTGCTGCTAGCCCAGCTCTCACTGATCAGTATGTGTATGCAGCCTGCCCTGCCACTCCACTGGCACCTGCAGCCAGCCCCCGCAGCCCAATGTGTGCTCACCACCAGCTCTGGCCACCACCGCAGGCTGCCCTGGCCCCTCGCCATGGGACTTACAGGCACTGTGGAGGACCCTAAATACCCTTGCAGCCACTGAGAACCACCCCCCCACCACCAGCCTGGCAGCACTCACCAAGGATCATGCAGTAGGTAATGTCACGGACCCCAGCAGCCTGAGCTGATGAGACATCACTCCCGGCGGACATGGAGCCACAAACGCTCCTATATTTGGCACCCTGCGCTACTAGACCTGGAGTCACAGCATGCTCCAGAGTTCCTGCACCCACAGGGGAAGGTCTTTCCTAACCAAAGTCAAATATTATTTGAATTTAATTTGAAGGTATAATTTGAAGTGAAGATTAATTATGGGTGCACATTTTAAACCCTAGGGCAACAACTCAATAGTGCATGAGTTGGCAAACTTTCTTTAAAGGGCCAGATATTGAGACAGGAGGGAAGGGCGCAAGGCACAACCATAAAGGAATGACACAGCCATTGAGGGTAAGACAAATACTGGTTAGAGCCAACTAGGCCCAAGATGGTAGAAGATTCAACTTCTTACAGATCTTGAGCCTTGTTACAGGCTCACTGTAATACATCAGCATGCTAACTAACGCGCCCACAGGCGCCGTGACTGTTCCGAGGCTGACCATAAAAGGCCAAAAACTGGACGGTGGCCCAGTTCCTGGAAATCCCCGCCCCTTTCCCAAAATAGTTGGAATAATCCTCCCACTTGTTAGCTTATGAAGTTACCCAGCCCATAAAAACTAACAACCCTTCACCCCTGGGCTGCTCTCCCTTCTGAGATGAACATATTCTGTCTACAGAGTGTGTATCTCTCTAAATAAACTTGTTTTCACTTTACTATGGCTTATTCTTGAATTCTTTCCTGTGCGAAGCCAAGGACCCTCACTTGGCGGCTTGTCCCAGGGACTTGCCCAAGACCTGGGACATGACCCCATTCTCCTGCAATAGTACTTAATATTTTAGATTTCTGGGCCGTATAATTCTGCTCAACTACATACTCAACTTTGCTTTGTAGTGTTATATATGTAAAGGAACAGGCTTACGTATGTTCCAATAAAACCTTATTTTTGTAGAAACAGGCAGCTGACCCATGGGCCGTAGCTTGTTGACCTCTGCTTAATGGTGGAGATGAAGTGGAATAAAAATACTCAATCCAAAAGAAAGCATAAAAAGAGTAAAATTGATACATAGAACAAATGTAATAAGTAGACAACTGCTAGCAAGATGGTAGATTTTAATCCAATCATAACAGTAATTTCATTAAGTATAATGTTCTTAAAACACAAAGTGAATTACAGGTTGCATTTAAAAAGGCAAGACACAAATATAAGTTCTATCCAAGAAATTCTTTTTGAATAAAAAGAAATAGATACATTAAAAGTAAAAGGATGGAAAATATATAGCTTAAAAAAACCTAAAGAATGATGGAGTAGCTATATTAATATTGGAAATAAAGTAGACTTCAGAATGAGGAATATTTCCAGAGAGAAAAAGGGACATTACTTATTTATAAAAGGGCCAGTTCTCCAAGACAACATAATTCTAAGTGTGTATGCTGCTAACAATAGTGCTTCAAATAACAGACCTGAAAGAAGAAATAGACAAATCCACAATTATGTCTGGTGACTTCAATATTTCTCTCCTAGTTATGGATGCAATAATTAGAAAGAAAATGAGTAAGTATGTAGAAGACCTAAATAATACTCAACCACTTTTCTCTAATTGACATTTAGAGAACACTCCACTCAATAACAACAGAACACACATTTATTCAGGTGTACCTAGAACATTTGCCAGTACAGACACCATTCTGGGCCACAAGAAAAGAATGAATTTAAAAGAGTTCAAATCATGCAAAATATTATTATTGACAACAAAGGAATGAAACCAAAATCCCAAAATAGACAAAACTCAAGGAAACACTCAGATACTTGGAAACTAAATGACACACCTCAAAATAACCCAAGCCAAAGAAGAAATCAAAAGGGAAATTGGAAAGCATTTTTGAAATGAATGAAAATGACAACACAACAAACATATCAACATCTGTGAGAGATTCAGCCAAGGCAGTGATTAACTAAAAAATTAAAGCATTAAAGTCCTGTATAAAAAACTATCTGAAACCTTGATCAAAATTTCCACCTTAAGAAACTACAAAAATAAGAACAAATTAAACCCAGATGAGGAAATAACTAATAAAGATAAGAACATAAATCAATAAAACTGCAAAATTTGTGACTCAAAATATTAATGGCATACAGCAAGATAATTTGCATGGCACATATTAAATTGTACTTATTTGCAGATGCCTGCAATGATTTCAATTGAACTTTTACTTCTCCAAAATCAGACCCTGTCATCTGAGAAGAGGTGACTACAACTGCCTGAAGTCAACCTCCATAAATGGTGCTCACAAAATGTATGCAAATTCATTGAATCACAGTGCTTCTCTCAAAGTTCTCCCACACAGTTCCAACTCCCACTTCAGTATTCAGAAGAGAAAAAAGGACATACTCTATCACTAGCAGAACTCAACTTCTCCATTCATAATGTGGTTATTTGCAGGAGTGCAATTATTGGCTTGTCAAGTCAATACTATAAATCGCTAAAGTGTAAATTAATTATTTAAATAAAATATATGTTCAGGGACAATGTATTGGAACATTGTTTGGCTTCTTAGATTTAGAAGGAAGGCTGAAGTAGAATTAACAGAACACTATTTCTTAAGAATGTTTCTCCCCAGGATTACTTTTCCGTGGATTTGCATGAAAGGACATTTATGGTTACATATGGTAAAAAAAAAAAAATATATATATATATATATATAAAACATATTAGTAAACCAAATCCTAACATTATGGAAATTGTCAAATTTTCTAAAGTATTGAATTCCGTAAGTGCAACCATGAAATCAGAACAAATTGTTTTAGATTTTCAGGTGCATGTTTGATTTTCAGGGAGAGAACTAATGCCCTTAAAGCTCTAATAAATTCCGAAAATGCTGTTACCTCTCTTTTAATTAATGTTTTAATTTGCACAACTGTCAGTGAAGGAGAAAATAGAAATCATGCTAATGAAAGCAAATGCGTATATTTCAATAATAAAAGAGAAAACATTAATATCTGTGACTTTAATCCATTGCAAACTATAATTAGTTGATTCTCCTCTAAACTACACTGAATATTGCACACAAACTAAACCATTAATAGATTATGCCTACAGCAAGTATGCATGCTTCTGTTAACATAATGTTTGATAAATTATCTCAGATATAATAGTTTGCAAGATTGTTTTACATGATTTTTAAAAGCGTTTGCAAGTCGCAATATATGACATTTGCTAGCATAAAAATAAAGTTTTTATTAATTGCCAAAAAAACATATTAAGCAAGTGAAAGCAGACTTGCAGAGCTTTTTCTTGAAAATACCAAAGGAAGATTATTATTATTGAAATATACTCATTTGCTTTGGCTCCTCCTGACTACTTACAGCAAAAATTGAGAAGACAGAAATGACTTAAAGATAGTATTTCTAAGCAAAAAGGAAGCAGAACTTCACCTCACACCAATAAGAATGGCCATCATCAAAAAGCCTACAAATAAATACTGGAGAGGGTGTGGAGAAAGGGGAACCCTCCTACACTGTTAGTGGGAGTGTAGTTTGATGCAGCCATTATGGAAGACAGTATAGAGATTACCCAAAAAGCTAAAAACAGATTTACAGTATGATCCAGCAATCCCACTCCTGGGCATATATCCAGAGGGAACTTTAATTCAAAAAGATACATGCAACCCAATGCTCATAGGAGCACTATATACAATAGCCAAGACATGGAAGCAGCCTAAATGTCCATCGACAGATGACTGGATAAAGAAGTTGTGGTATATTTATACAATGGAATCCTACTCTGCCATAAAAAAGAATAAAATAATGCCATTTGCAGCAACAAAGGTGGACCTAGAGATCATCATTCTAAGTGAAGTAAGCCAGAAAGAGAAAACAGAAATACCATATGATATCACTCATATGTGGAATCTAAAAAAAGAGAAAAAGAGGACACTAATGAATTCATTACAAAACAGAAAGAGACTCGCAGACATAGTAAACAATCTTACGGTTACTAGGGGAAAGGGGATGGGAAGGGATACATTTGGGAGCTTGAGATTTGCAAATGTTAGCCACTATATATAAAAATAGATTTTTAAAAATTTCTTCTGTATAGCACAGGGAACTATATTCAAGATCTTGTAACAGCCTTTAATGAAAAAGAATATGAAAACTAATATATGTATGTATATGCTTGATTGGGACATTGTGCTGTACATCAGACACTGACACATTGTAACTAACTGTACTTCAAAAAAAATTCTCTACAAAAACAGATAAACAAATTTGTTCTGTATAGCACAGGGAACTATATTCAATTATAAAAATCTTTAATGAGAAAGAATCTGAAAAAAATGTGTATATATAATTGCATGACTGGGACATTATGCTGTACACTAGAAATTGACACATTGTAACTGAATATACTTAAATAAAAATAAAATAAAATAAAGTAAAATATAATAAAATAAAATTCTCTACAGACAATGCTCCCTTTTATTGTCTGCACGGAGGGGAGTGGACCACTCCCACCCCTCAGCCTTGGGAGGCCACTGCTTCCCTCCGAAGTTTCTTAGCAAGAAAGCAGCCTGATCAGTGCCAGGTATCTTGTAGTAACCTATAATGAATACAAATAGGAAAATGACAATATGTATATGTATGACTGAAACAGTATGTGGTACACTAGAAATTGACACATTGTAACTGACTACACTTCAATAAAAAAATAAACTAGTAAATAATAGAGGGAGGAAGAGTATTTAATAATTGACTTTACTTATAAATGTTATAGTATGGAGGTGACGATAAAAAACAGGACCAGCTTTTACTTGGCTTTATTCTTGTATTAAAATTCTTTGCAGAATGTACCCCTGTTCCAGGGACAAACCACTCTGCCCTGTCCTGGTAGACTACTGTGGTCTCTTATTTTGATTCCCTCTTCTCATCAGCTGGAGGTAACAGCCGGACGTGTTTGGCCTCATTTCTTTAGAGCACTTTCTTGAACAGGTGGGAGATGTTTCAGAGGATCTCCTGGCTGCACACTCTCACGGGGACATTTCTACTCATTGCGCTGCCTTCCTGGCAGGGCAACAGGTGAACACAGAGGGCACCAGTTTGGGGGAAAAGGATGGAGACTGGATGGGAAGGGGGCTTCACATGGAGTACAGGCTGAGGAGGGGGATCTGTGCCTGGCAGAGAGGGTAGGCATCTTGGGTGGGGGATCTGCAAGGAAGAGGAGCATGGGTAGGATCACGTGACCTCGGCTCTGTCTCTTTTATACTGACAGGGGTCATCCTCTCCTTCCCTTCTTGAGTACTGCTGGCTGGTTGTTCTCTGCTTGTGGTTGGTTGTTCTGCACTTTTAAGGAGTTTTGTTTTGACTCTTGTCTGCAATTAATAGTGAGAATACAACTCTGTCATGTGATGATTTTAGAAAAAAACATCAGCAGACTACATGAAATAAGGCGTCAAAAAATGATTTAAAATGTTGGAAATAATAGCCTTCCATTTTCTCATATAATTGTTTTCTAAATTTGTTTACCAAAATGTCTTGAAGGGTCTACTGCTACATGGTGAAGATTTCTCAAAGCATTAGGAACACAGTCAGTGCATATTTTTATTAAATGTTGCAACTGACTTTCTAAAATAACTCTTACTGACATCTTCAGTGATTCTGTTTTACATTTTCCATCAAAATGAATGAGAAAAGAATTAAAGGTTATCAGTGTGCACTGAGTTCATTTTTATTGTAATTTTTCATTTCTGAAGTGTTCAGTTTTCAAAAATATTCTTCCTCACACCAGGCTGAGGAACACACTCTGAGTGACTCTCCCATGTCACACTGCCCGTCAGAGACGCATCTCAGCCCAGAACCAGGGAGCCCACTTCCTTCTTCGTTTCTTGTTTTCTGGGCCCCTGGACAAGAGGTCTTGTAAATTGACACTGATTTCTTTATAATAACCCTCTTCTACATTTGCAATGATGTCCTTTACTGTCTCGTATTTTGTAACTATGGAGGCAGGTTTAGCAAGGACACAGCACCACATACAGAATGGAATCTGCCTGCGAGTGTGCTAACTCGGGCCACACGGGGCAAGATGTCAGAGGTCGACCAGGCAGCTTCCTCTCCAGCATGGAGAAGTGACGAGCAGTAGACAGGAAAGAGTTGAGGAGGATGGGAGGGGATACTTCCTACAAACTTTGCATGTGATTCACTGTGTGGCTTTGGAAAATACCAGCGCCATCACCTGCACCACAGCTGCCCGCCACTTACACCACCACCACCAGTAGGAGCAGATTCCATGCACCAAGAACCCACTCCGTGCAAGCTCTGTGCAAGCAGACAGCATCTGTCAGAGCGCAGGAAACAGGACACACAAGGAGATGAAGAGGCGGGTGCAGGGAGACCATCAAGGAGAGCGCAATACTGCAGAGCCAGCAGCAGCTGAACCGCCATCACCTCCGACCGAAAGAGATGAGAAGAGGGAGGGAGGACTTGAGCCTGGAAAGATCAGTCATCACGAGGACAAGGCCGCCTTGAGAAGAGCAGTGGCCGCGACCAAGAGACTTGGCCAGTCCAAGGTGACTAGCAAGGAGGGAGCCAAGAGACTGAACAGCCGCCTCCCTCCCTCCCCCTTTGGCTCTCCTTGGGGCTCCCAGTCGGTCAAACCCAGTGGAGGTCCCAGGAGCCCCTTCACAGCATCCATAGGGAACCACCTCCCAGGATGGACGGCAGGGTCGAGAATGGCGGAGAGCAGATCCGGAGGGGCAGTGGGAAGGCGTCCGTCCAGTGGAAACACAAGATGCACAGCAGTCCCAGGAGGTGGGTACCACTTACCAGCCCCACCGACGGGTCGGGGAGTCAAGGCTCAGAGAGGCTCAATAACTTGTGCCAGGACTCACACTCTGGTTCTTCGGGCCCTGCATCTTGTCTTCTTCCTGGTCACCTGGGTGAATTGCATGCCCTCCCGAGACCTCAGTTCCCCATCTACGGGTTATGTGGGAATTGGCATAACCGAGACTAACCTTAGAAAATATGCCTTGATTCTGTAATTCCCGCTTTTAGTAGTTCCCCTACTCTTTTCATCACACTGTGATTCTAGCCAACCAGTCCTACAGCCCAGAGTGTGAAAGTACAGGTGAGCGGGCCCCCTGGCAGCAGCTACCCTCTGGCTCTTTCTGTTTCAGTCATGCCGGGATGGACACTTGGCCCAGTCAGCCCCTAAGAACAAGGCTCTTGGTTGAATCTGGGGGATTTTCCTGGAAATAGGGTGCTTTAGACAGAGGTAAGCCATAGAACAGAGACCATTAAGTCACTCAGCAACCCTTGAAGAAGCACATGCTCTGTGTTGAGCACAGAGATATAGAGACCAGTAAGACACGGGCCTCGCCATGCACTTTTTGAAGTAAATTCTCTGCTCCACGCCTTCCCAAATGGGTACCTCCACATATGGCCTCCTGAAAAAGTGTCCCAAAGTCATATGCATATTAATAGAAAATAAACCTGAACTCTTAAAATCAAGCATTTGGAATATCCAGACATTCTGTACAATGCTCAACATCTTAAGTTTTTTTCCCCTCTGAGATGCCTAAGGCTACGGAGTGTGATCCTTTATTACTTCGCCTAATATGAGAAAGGCTTTCATGCCACGTGATGGATGGAATATTAGTTTGCAGTAAGAAATACCTTCAATTGTACATATCAAAGACAGAGGAAAAAGCGTTCTGATTTCTTTTCACCCTGTGGCCTGACAACCTGAAACAGTATCCTTTTATTCCAAAGAGGCTACTTGGGGGAACTTTTCTGGAAATCAATGCCAGGTGTTTAGGTATTCTGAGGGAGAACAGGAAACTGCACTATTAAAGGTCTTTGTCTATCAGTATTTAGAATGTTTCATTTCTCCTATTTTAATGTTGTCATGTTATCAGTGACAATGTAGGACCTAGGATAGTACGATTACAAATAATCAGAATTGGAATTTGCCCCACATTTTTCTTCATCCCACACGTATCCTGATGAGAAGAGCTTCGTGTTTTACTCAGACTTAACTTTTTCACTTCTGCCGTATTCGTGTTTTATTTATTTATTTTTAATTGAAGTTCAGTCAGTTACAATGTGTCAGTTTCTGGTGTACAGCATAATGTCCCAGCCATATATATACATACATATATTCCTTTTCATATTCTTTTTCATTAAAGGTTACTACAAGATATTGAATATAGTTCCCTGTGGTATACAGTAGAAACTTGCTTTTTTTAGTATACTTTCACATACAGTGGCTAACATTTTCAAATCTCAACTCATATTTTAGATTCAATTATTTTTCCTTGGTCTTCTGAACTCTAAACAGAAAAGCACTATCTGAAGGTCAGTTCAAAGACAGAGGAACTGAGGCTGGCTGTCCCCACGTGTCCCCAAGGTGAACCCGAGGTGTCTTCTCCCTCTAACCAATGTGTATCCACCAAGAAGGGGTTTTATTACTATAAAGATTAAACTGTTTGACATTTAAAAAGTCATTTTATCAATTTCTGTACCTTAATTAAATTATAAATTTCTGGAAATTATGGCACCAAGCAGAAATGTCATAAAGCCAATAATTACCTGGTTGGCATGAAAGATGATCGCACTGCTCCACACACGACCCACCTCACTCCCGCTCAGTCCACATTCAGCTCAGAAAACAGCTCTTCACGCTCACAGCGCCTTACTGGCCTCTCCAGCGAGTGGCTATTTTGAACAGGTGTTTTGCAGATACCAACATATTTGCCAGATGAAATGCTGCAGCAAAGTGTGTGACAGCTCAGTGTTATAGCTCAGTTGTGGCAGGAACCTGGATCTGGGCAAGAGACCAAGCAGCACTCGGAGAGTTGGAGAACTCAGGTTTATTACGCCAGTGGGCCCAGAGGACTTAACACTCCAATCTCTGGACCCCGTCTGTAGGTTTACACAGGCTTCTATAGGCTGCCAGTTTACACTTTGCAGCATCATATGCAAATAAGGTGTAACAAAAGTTGACTAATTAGGAAAAGGCTTTGTAGAAATGGACCAATCAGGAGTGATAGAAAATGGACCAATCAGCAATGAGCTCAGGGAACCAATAGAATCTTAGGGGTAAGTCCCACTTTCCTAGAAGTAAGCTGTTTCAGAAGCAAAAAGTGAGATAATGCCGCCGGGCCAGGGAACAGGATGGTGCTGGCAGGAGAGTAGTGGCCCTGCCTGGGGGTCCTGCCGGTCTTTTTCATGGGGCTTCCCACCTCAACACTTGCCTTGGTTAGAGACCACTGGGCTCACTACCCCAGGAACAGAAACGTTTAAGCTGCATTGAACATTTCGTTGTAGAATTGCCTTTCCAATTATTACACAATAAGCAACGTTTCCCTGCTGTTTACTTACATAAATACAACATTCTCTGTCATATATCGCTTTACATTTAATAGAACGTTTGCACTTTATAAAGCATATATTGCTAACACAGGCACATACAAGTATAGGAAGAATGGAGCGGCAGTTAAACTTGTTTCGTCCTTACAGGAGAAGATGCTTACATGTCACCAGGATCGATCTGATCATTAGAATAATTGTGGGTGCATGGCTGACAGTCAATGAGGATTACAAATGGCGACAGAATCCCATGAGGTCACCCGCAGAAACAACGAGGTTAAGTCGTGAAGACGTCTGTGTCATGTTACTGGGCATCCAGAAGCTCTTGCATCAAGAATACATCCTGCCCCTAGGAGCCCGGCGTTGGGCGCCTGCCCCAGAGCAGCTCATGCGAGCGCCGGGTCCACTTCCGAGCCTGCTCCCGGCTGAAATCCCTGGTCACCTCTGAGACCCTTCCCTGGGCCAGGCACTGAGCTGCCAGGGACACGCCGATGAATTGGACACGGAGCCGGCAAGGGAAATAGGGTGCGATAGGGCGTGAGCGAGAGAGAGAGCGGCTGGAGACAGGCAGGGACGCGGTCGGGGCTCAGAGAGGGACAGGCCACGTACTCACAATGGCCAAGATACAGAAACAAGCCAGTGTCCATCAACGAATGAATGAATAAAGAGGATGTGATTCATATATATAATATATATATATGAATATGAATATGAATATATATATATATATATATAAAATGGACTAGTATTCAGCCACCAGAAGGAAGAAAATCCCGCCATTTGCAACAAAATGGTGGAACTTGAGAGCATTACGCTGAGTAACTCAGACAGAGAAAGACAAGTCTGTACGATCTCCCTTATGTGTGGAATCCAAAAAAGCCAAACCCATAGAAACAGAGATGAATGGTGGCTACCAGGGGCTGGGGTGTGTGGGAAATGGGGAGACGTTGGCCAAAGGGCATAAAGCTGCAGTTACGCAGGAGAAAGAAGTCCTGGGCAGAGTCCCCGGGGTCTGCAGTGAGGACAGAGGGGGCGCAGGAAGCCAGCCTGGGCCGAGGGGCGGCCCCGGAGCTGAGCGCTCCATGGGGCCAACGGGAAGCTCCAGGTAAACGGTGACTCAGGAGTCGGACTGCAAACAGGACAATGTCCCTTCCCAGCAGACCCGCCAATCTAGGGACCAGCTGAAGGGTAGACAGGTGCGTCCACCCCATCCTACTAGCGCTCAGTAAAGGAAGGCCTTCAAACGGGGAGTGTCACAGTGTCCTCACGCTTGGCTACCAGCCGTCCGGGCTGCAGATAAGTTCTGCCCTGAAATAAAGAATCACGAAATAAATAAAGTACTTGTAGCAGCAAACACTCTTATGATTTCGTCACCGCTGCGGCTGTCTTCATAAATAGCTCTCATGCAGCCTCCTGAATGTAAATACTGGGTGTTACCTTAAAAACACCTGAAACTGCTAGTATTATTTTAATAAAGGATTTAATTTTCAAAGGAGCTAACACACAAAGCATATTAATGTTGCTAAGTGTACCCTCAGCCAAGAGGTAAATTACTCCCTCCCAGTCCCTGCTTCCTGAGCAGGACACAGGGAGCCCCAGAACCTACGGCTGGGGGGCATGGAGTCCACAGAAAACTCTGGAGGGCGCAAACCAGAGATCTGGCTCACGGTGGGTTTTCTTGGGATTTCTTTAGCCTGCACGGTAATTTTTTTTAAAGTGGAGGCAAATGTATAAGACTATGGGATTTCACGTGGAAACCTGGATTCCTGACTTCCGAGAAGTGCGGTGCTGTGCTAGAGCTGAACTTGCAGGTCAGACTCAGCTGGCGTTGAGTCCTCCTGGCCCTCGCGTAGGCCCGCGGCTTCCAGTCACCCCGGTCCCCCAAGTCCGTCAGAGCTCACGGAGAGGCAGAATGCCAGTCGTCACTGATCCGTGAGTCTCTGCAGCTGCTTTTCCTTCTGCCCATTCCGTTTCATTCATTTCTGTTGCCTGTCTGAGCGCCATAGGCCTTGACTGTGCAACTCCTGTTCGCGTCCAATCTCCTCCTTTTCCTGATCAGAACAAGCAGCCCAGAAGGAAACAAAAGGTCTTACTTAAGTCACACAACGGCTTTGTGGCGGGTGGGATTAAACTCAGGTCTCCTGACTCTCAGTCTAGCTCCCACACACCATCCTTCAGTCTGAAAAATGTTTTATAAATGTCTTGTACTGTTTATTTTGCTCCAAAATAACCAGAACAAATTCAAGAACAGGAAACCCCTAGTATCTCCAGAGGGCCAGACACTGCCCTCTGCTCTGGTGGGGCAGAGATGGAGCAGACAGGACCCCTGCTCGAAGAAAGTCTGGAAGGGCCTGTGGGAGGATGGAGGAGGGAGACCCTCATCCTCCTGAGGAGCCAGGAGCCGTCCGGGAGAGGCTGATAAGATTGAGGCAACTATGCCTTTGCCCAGAGGAAAGTCAGTGGGGGCGCAGGATTGGGGAAAAGTTATTCTGGACAAAAGGAGTCGGTAACCTTTTTCCTTCAAAGTTCTTCATGCCATGTAACAATTTAGGGAGTCAGTTTACCCTCGCAGAGCTACATGCTTGCAAAAACAAGACCAAACAAGTCCAGTCACACACCTGGAGTTGGGGATGGGGGGGAAGAAGTTCATCCCTCGTGGCTCAATGCCAACAGAACGTCTGTGCCTGAATCCTCTTTCAGCTCAAATCCTAGCCCCACGTCAGATCCGAGGACTCTCCACCCAGTGAGAACCAGCTCCCTCTGTCCAGCCACCCGCTGGTGGAATAAGGGCGGCCCCCGTCTCACCAGCCAGGACCCACCTCCAGACTGGCGTCACTGGCAAAGTGAAAAATCTCTCAGGGGAACCGAGGGTCGAGAAATAGACAATCATGTATGGACAACAGAGTCTCAACAAAGGCAAATCAATGTGTTGCCGAAACACAGCTTTCGCACCCTACTTAGCAAATTGAGACTTGAGGACAGAGTTTTGGATGAAGTGGAAAAGGCAGCTTTGTTTCTTTTCCAGGCACAGGAGGTCACAGTGGGCTAATGCCTCTAAGACTGTGAGCCTGCTGGGGAGAGAAGGTAGGGGATTTTATAGTAAAAGATCAAGAGTTCAAAGGGCAGAGCTAGTTTCCATTAGGGATCACATACAGGGTAACAAATTGTTGCAGAATTATTCTTGTTTTTGCAGATGCAATGGTCCCCTTCCCTCTGCTAGGTATGAAGTTCACCTCTGGCTTTGGGAGTCTCAGTATTCTTGGACAAAGGGTGCATAGGAAGGGGCTCCATGGAAAAGAGCTCTAGAGGAAAACTTGTGCAGTTTAAAGTCAGGTTGAACAACAGGATACAAGGAAACCACAGGCGCCCAGGGCATGATCCCTGCACACAGCACCATAAGGGGGAGGTGCAGACCACCCATGCCTCCCTCCTCTCCAGCCCAACCCTGGTCACAAAAGCATGAGAAAAAAACCCTTAAACCATTATACAGTTAAGCAGCTACAAACATTACAGATACCAGATGATCACCAATGATGCCAATAGGGTCCTACTCGATTACAAATGGAGAAAAGATAGTCTTTTCAACAAAAGTTGTTGGAGCAATTGGACATCCATATGGAAAAAAAAATTTGAACCTCAACCTAAACTTCATACCTTATTAAAAACTGACTAAAGTTTGCACATGGATTTAAAAATAAAATTTAAAACTATAAGACTTTTATAAAAAACAATAGGTGAAAATATTTGGAACTTAGGGCTTGATGAATAGTTCTTCGGCATGACACCAAAAGTGTGGCTCATAAAAGAAAAAAAATGAACGAACAGAACTTAATCAAAATTTGTAAAAAACAAACAAAAAAATCTTTACTCTGAGAAAGTCACTATTAAGAGAATTAAATAAGCTACAAACACGGTAAATACAATCCACATGTAGAAAAAAAAACATTTTAAATGGAAATGGTTTAAATACATTAATGAAAAGAGACTGTAAAAGTGGATTTAAAAAAAAAAGATTCAGGCGGGTATAGCTCAAGTGGTAGGGTGCATGCTTAGCATGTCCGAGGTCCTGGGCTCAATCTGTAGTACCTCCATTTAAAAAAAAAAAAAGTAGAATAAGAAAAAAATAAATAAAGTAAAATAAGAAAAATATATAAATAAACCTAATTACTACCCTCCCCAACAAAACAAGAAAAAAAAAATCAATTACATGCTGCCTACAAGAAATTCACCTTAAATATAAAGACAGGTTTAAAATAAAGGAATATACAATGAAAAATCGCATTAAAACCAATCTAAATAAAGCTGGTATTGCTATATTAATTTCAGAAAAAGCTGACTTCAGAGTAAGAATAATTATCAGGGATAAAGAGAAATGTATTGGTCAGGGCTCCACAAAAAAAGAAACAGTAGGGTCTGTGTATATATAGGGAACTGGCATTGGAGTCCCCATTTGATTAATTTTATAATGATCCACTGTCATTCTCCAAAACCCATCTGTCTTCTACACACATCAAAAAGAAGAATTGAATGAGAACATAGTGGAAATCACCACCACTGAATCTTTCAAGCTCTTGATGGTAGCACTAATTTCTGCAGTCCCTCCAGGGATGCAGTATTGCTTTTGAGTTATGACTTTCCTACATAAAGGTGGTTCTAATGGATTCTACCTGGTCTTTCCCAGCATTTTAGCCCTCACTCCACAGGTGAGAGAACCAATGTGAGGATTCTTCCAGACGCTAAGTGTGCCTATTCCAATTTTGCACCCTGTAACTGGTAAAATAACCACAAGATGGGTTCAAGGACCCACTGTGAGATGGACATGTGCTAAAATTCTATTTGAACTAGACTTTCATTAGCGTCTACTCTGACTGGAGGGCCACAGTTACATCTCAGGTCTCCTGGAATCAGTGTCAGTACAGAGCCAGTGATTGGTAATCCCCAAAAGGTCTGATTATTTCCTTCATTCTAATATACTTACAGTTACCCTGTTAAAAGGCAGTAGGTTACTTTGGGGAAGGCTGGAAGAAAGATTAATTTTATAAATATTTGGTAGTGTATTGGGGTCCTTCCTCAAGGGGACCTGGCTTTCCCTTCATTCATGTGGTTCTGGGTCTGTGAATTGGCTCAGGTCTGGGAATTGATTGACAGGTTGTGACTCTGCTTCTGTGATTCAAGTTAGACAGCTGTTTACGTGACCTAGAACTTTTCTGCTTATACAGATCAAGTAAGAATTTAGTTGGCTTCTTATTTCACTTCTAGGAACAGCATGATTAACTAGCCAACACCATAGGTCTTTATAAGTCAGACTATTCCGATTGCTGCTTTGATTCTGCTGTTTATTACAGTAACTACACCCACTTTGCCTTTGGTGGTTGGGCACCACCACTTGGCCCCTGCCACTAGTGGATCCAATGACCTCCATTGCACTTAGGTTTTCCAGTTGAGTGGCTGGAATAACTGACCTTCAGGGAAGAACAATCACGGAGCTCTCCATGGATGCTGGGGCTCCCCTCATAAATTCGTTTCTCAAAGTACTGGTGAAGTTGTCTTCTGGACCCTCGTCATGTGAGTGAATAAAGTTCAAATGACAAATCCAGTCTAACATTCCAATCTCCCTAAGGCTTGGAATCTCTTCCTCTACATTAAACCAAGGCAAGCCCAAAATTTCCAATTCACTCTTGATGGGCCATATCTTGGTCCATGTTTCAGCCAACCAGTCAAAAAAAAAACGGCTGTTACAACCCATTCTAACTACCAGAGCTGTCACATTAAGTGCAGTTTATATCAGTAAACTGAGCCTGATCTAATTATATGTTTCCTCTAACATTGTCCCACGCTCTTGGTATCCATTCCCACACATGTTCCCCAGACTTCTGCATGCATAAATCAGAAAATGCAAGTACTTCTTTTGGAGTGAAGTATATCTCCTCTTGGGTCACACTTTGTATATTACCTTAGGAGTTTGCTGGGACTTGAGTCTAATTATAGGTATAGCAGCAAAAAGGTGTGATGAGGGTAATTCCTAAGGAGAAACAGCATTTTCTTTCATGGCAGCCGCCTCAGGGGAGACCATCAGTTTCCTCAAGCAATGCAGAGTCCCTTCAGAATGAGGTGGAAAGGCTGATACCACTGTGGATGGGGAAACTGCTACCACTGGGGGTGGGGAGACCTCTTTCACTGGCAAAGAATGCTCATAAGAATTTAGTGACTCAATATCACATCAGGGTCTTCCCACACATCCCCATCCCAATCAACAGCAACTCATTCTTTCCCAATCGATGTCCTCAGTTTAATAGTAAACACCATAAGAGGCTGAGAGTTCAACCTGCATTGCAATTTAGCCAATAGCGAGATGAAGCCTCTTCATTTGATTTTTAGCCATTTGAGCTGGGTGGCTACAGGAGATAAGGCTCTCCTTCAGGGCACACATAGAAACTCTTAGATCATCTATGAATCACTTGACCTGGGAATTTGAACCCCTGAGCACATCATTTTCTTTTACCACTTTGCCCACTGATATTAGGAGCAACCAACCAACATCATTATATTCTTTGGTTTTCCAAAAATGTTTAAAAGTAGCCTATACAAGGTCACGTGGCTCCTTGCTTTTTATAAGTGGCTAGTTAGGAGTATCCGATGCAGGTATTTTGCTTGTCTCTATAAACAGTTCACACCATGGACTACCAGAACTCTTTTTACTACTGGAAATAGAGTTATTAGCATCTTTAAATCAATCAGATTCGAGAGTCAGTACCAGAAGCAACAGAACCAATTTAGAAAACTCATCCTGAAAATTCTGTTCCTCTGGAACCATTCTTGGTACCACAGTCTGTATTAGCCAGAATTCTCCAGAGAAATAGAACTAATAGAATAGACCGATGATAAAGAGAGAAAAAGAGAGAGAGACAAGAAAGAAAGAAAGAAAGAAAGAAAGAAAGAAAGAAAGAAAGAAAGAAAGAAAGAAAGAAAGAAAGAAAGAAAGAAAGAAAGAAAGAAAGAAAGAAAAAGAAAAGAAAGGGAGGAAGAGAGAAAAAAGAGATTTATTATAGAAATATGTTTATATGGTCATGTTAGAGCAGGCAGATAGCTAGATATGAGCAGAGAAAGGGGAGCATGGGCCAAATGGCAGGAAACTATACACCTTGTGAACAACAGGGTCCTTTGGCAGACAGAGAAAAGCAGGAACCTCCAGACTGATTAAAAAACCACACATTTCGGGGTGACAGTTGTCCTGGAGGCTGACAAAGAAAGGTGGGAAAAGGCAAGAATCTCCAGTGTCCAAATGTAACCTTTTGCTCATTATGCCTTCATTACAATAAAATCAGCCTTGCAGATAAGAAATACCCATCATGCACCGGCACCATGACACTTCCCATCCAGACTAAATGAGGACACAAATTCCTCCTCCCCTCGGGAAGGAGGGGCTGGGATGGAAATTAGGGAATAGGACCCTAAACCCTTCCTTCCCCAATGAATATTTGGCACATTCAGTTTTACACCATATATAACCAACATGCCAAAGAAACTCAGGGCAGCTGCTCACCTGAGCCTGCCTGCTCTCCCCTTGAGAGTGAACTACCTATCCCTTAATAAATCTTCACTTGACTTTCTTGACTTCCATGTCTCATCTCTGAATTCTATCTGTGGCAAGACAAGAACCTACTCTCCGGTAACAATTATAGAGGCCTCGAATCTCTTTGATCTGCTGTCTGCAAGCTGGACAACCAGGAAGCTGGTAGTATAATTCAATCTGAGTCAGAGGCCTGAGAACCAGGAGGAACCAATGGTGCAAGTCCAAATCTAAAGTCATGAGAACTAGGATTGCTGTTGTCCCAGGACAAGAGAAGATGGATGTCTCAGCTCAAACAAAGAAAACAAATTCATCCTTTCTCCATCTTTTTGTTCTATTCAGGCCCTAAAGGGATTGCACGATGCCCACCCACACTGGTAAGGGCAGATCTTAGTCTGTCAACTCAAATGCTAATCTCTTCCAGAAACATTCTCACGGACACACCCAGACATAATGCTTCACCACCTATGCGGGCATCTCTTAGCCCCGTCAAGTTGACACATAAAATTAACCATCACAGGGATGGGCACTTCTCTTATTTTCCAAAGCCTTCAGCTGGTTGGCTGAGGCTCCTTATGGAGGGAATCTGTTTTACTCAAAGTCTGCTGATTCAAATGCTAGTTTCACCCAAAAAATACTTTCACAGTGACATACAGACTGGTGTTTGACCAAATAACTGGGTACTGTGGCCTAGCCAGGTTGACACTTAAAATTAACCATCACAAGGGACATTACATAACGATGAAGAGTGAAATTTTCTAAAAAGACATAATGATTCTAAACGCATATATTGCAAACAACAGAATGCCAAAATATATGAAACAAAAACTGACCAAAATTTAAGAAGAATTAGACAAATCATCTATTGGGGTTGGAAACTTCTGTCAAATAAAAACAAACCTGGCCTTAGATAATGGGAGATTTTATTCAGAAGAAAAACTATTGTAGCTGAGTGATTTACCCCATCTCAGAAATCTGTAGGCATCTCAAAATCAAACAAAAATGTAAGCAGTATCAGAGAGGAGGTTGGGCCAACTAGAAGGAATGTTCACCAAAACACACACACACACATACACACAAACACATGTGTGCCCACACAGGAAATGATGAGGGTATGTCAAAAGAACACAACTGAAAAAGCTCCTAATGGTTAAAGCGGGAAGAATTTGAGCAACAAAATAAAGTAGTATTGGATTATAATGCAAAGTATAATATAAATATTCAAGAGTCCTTATATATAAATAATATATAAAAAATAATTGAATAGATGCCTAAGTGTAGAGGAGGGGACAAATCTCATATGCAGAAGAATTTCAAATACTTTACGTAGATTTCCATCCTTCGGAGGGGACCATAACTTTCCATTCCTTATGTGGTCTGCACATAGTGACTTCTTTCCAAAGAGTACATTCTATAAAAGATGAATAAGAGTAACTTTACCATGGAGAAACCCTACCTTAGCCATGTGATCAAAGTCATCAAAAGTCTTAAGTCGTATGGATAGTGCATACTCTAACTCCAGACTAATTATAAGAAAAAAAAATCAGACAAATGCCAATTTAAGGATGTTCTATAAATACCTTACCAACAGCTAAAAATGTTGACATCAAAACTACAAGGGAAGTCTGAAAAATTGTCACTGCCTACAGGAGCCTCAGGAGACATGGCAACTAAAGGTAATGTGAGGCCCTGGATGGGATCCTAAAACAGAAAAAGGACATTATGAGCAGCCCTATTTACAACACCCAAGAAATGGAAGCAACCTAAGTGTCCATTGACAGATGACTGGATAAAGAAGATGTGGTATATTTATACAGTGGAATACTACTCAGTCATAAAAAAGGAATAAGCTATTGTCATTTGCAGTAACATGGATGGACCTGGAGATCATCATTCTAAGTGAAGTAAGTCAGACAGAGAAAGGCAAATATCATATGATACCACTTATATGTGGTATCTAAAAAATGACACAAATGAACTTATTTACAAAACAGAAATAGACTCACAGACAGAAAACAAATTTATGGTTACCAAACAGGAAAGGGTGGAAAGAGGGATAAATTTGGAGTCTGGGATTAACAGATACACACTACTATGTATAAAACAGATAAACAAGGACCTACTATATAGCATAGGGAAATTTATTCAATATCTTGTAATAACCTATGATGGAAAAGAATCCGAAAAAGAATATATGTATATAAAACTGAATCACTTTGCTGTACACTTGAAACTAACACATTATAAATCAACTATACTTCATTTTTTTTAAAAAAGGAAAAAGGACATTATGTGAAAAGTCAAAAAATTGGAATAAGGTATGGATTTTAGTGAATAATATACTAATACTGGCAGCTTATTTTTAGAAAATTTATGTTACTAATATAAAATGTTAATAATAGAGGAAACTGGGTGCAGGGTATACAGGATGTCTGAACTGTCTTTGCAATTCTTCTGTAATTAAAATTATTCCCAAAATAACATTTATTCTAAAAATTCAATGAATCTCTGCCAAAACACATTAAGAATGAACAGAACATTGTCACAGATCCTTCATGTATTAATAAATTAAGAGACTATCATGAAGAACTTTAGGCCAATACACTGACTATTTAGATACAACTTATAAATTCCTAGAAAAATATAATTTACCAAAAATGACTCAGAAGCATAAAACGGAATAGTTCTTTAATTATTAAAGCATTTGCATTAGTGATGAAAATCTTCCAACATTGAAAGCTGCAGGTGCAAAGAGCTTTACGAGTAGCTCTAGCAAACATTCAAGAAAGCAATAATTCCAGCAATACACAAACTATCATTCCCAATATTGGAATAAGAAGGTACAATTTGCGACTCATTCTATGAGTCTAACAACAGCTTCTTAACAAACTCTTAAGAAGAGTTATATAAGAAAGGAAAATTACATGTGAATGTTATTCAAAAGTATACATGTAAAAATCCTCACAAATTTCAGCAACAGAAAAAAGGATAATACATCATTAAATTGTGGAGTTATTTCAGAAATGCTGGTTTTGTTTTACTCTAAAATTTTAGTTAATGTAATGCACTAAATTACAATAGTAAAAGGGGAAAATCTTATGACCATCAAAATAGATGGAGTGAAATCATTTGATAAAATTAATAACACATTCATAATAGAAACATTTAGCTAAATTCCTATAAGAAAATTTTTACTTTACTTGAAAACTGACAGCTACAAAAAATACTTAATGATGACACACTGAGTAATTTCCATTGAAATCTGGAACAACATAAGGAGGCCCACTACCACCACTTCAATTTAATATTTGTGCTGAGGTCCTAGCCAGGATGGTAAATTTAAATTCATTAGAAAGAGGGCAGGGAAGATGACATTAAATACATGTTATATTATGCACATAAAGATACAAAATAACATAGAGATAAATTATCAGAATTAATTAGCAAATTTAGCAAGTTCTTCATAATAAAAAACATAAAAGAATGGTATTCCTATGTACCATCAGCAAGAGATAGAAAGTGACATTTAAAATAAGATAACATATAGTCCTGACCCACATAGCAGTTGGGATTCCTGGTTTTCACCCAGGCGACCTGGGTTTGACTCTGGGTGTGGGGAGGCAGAACTTTTTAGAATTCAGGCTAAGAAATTCACTAACAAGTGACAAGATAACATCAATATATAGGGGTGGGGAAGTGGGAGGCATTGGGCGTAAGACAGGAAGTATTGTACAACACAGGGAATATAGCCAATATTTTATAATAAGTGTAAATGGATTGTAATCTTTAAAATGTATAAAAATAAATAAACATGCACAAAGTAAATTAAAGAATAAAGGATATAAAAAAATAAAATGATAACATCTATAGGGCCATAAAAATATCAGTTAGTGTTAAACCTAACAAAAAATGTGAAGACCCCTGTGCAGAATACTGTAAAATATCAAGAGAAATTGAAGAAGACCTAAATCAATGCTAAATACATCATATTTACAGTTTGGAAAACTTAATATTCTTAAAATGTCAATTACCCCAAGTTGATTTATGAATTCAGCGCAAACCCAATCTATATATTTACAGGTATTTTTGTGGCAATTGACAAAATGATTCTAAAATGTATATAGAAATGCAAAGTAGCAAAACATGATGGAGGCACTTTGAAAGAAGATCACCAATATTTGAGGTCTGAAGCTGCATTGTAAATAATTATAAAATTATAGTAATTAAGGAATAGTGTATTTGAAGGGTTCAGGTCACCAATTTCCAGTGTGGTGAAGATGGGGTGTTCCACGCCAGCAAGCAATTCTTGGGATACCAGCTGGGTGTCCTGCAATTCAACTCCACTGACACTATCCACCTGGAGATAGCACCAGACCCTGAAGCAAACTAACAAACGGACTTCCCTAATGCGAAACTGACTCATTTTTTACTGAGAGTAACTTCAACCCAGAGGCTGCGCTCCAGGAAGGAGAAAACAGGCTGATAATCTCAGAAGAATGGACAGATCCTCCAGAGTACCTCCTGAAGATTCGTTGAGGTTAAGAAGAATGTAGCCCCTGTAAACGCTCTGGTTGTTACCACCTTTTCTGTTCCATCCAGTTTTTCTATAAAACCTCAAGACCCCAACCCCAAGATGGGCTCACACTCTTTAAGGCATGAGCCTACTGTGACTCCCTTTGCTGGGCAAAGCAATAAAGCTGCTCTTCTCTTTGCTCTCCAAACTGCCTTCAAGTTTGAATCTGCTTTTTGGGGTACAGACGCTAATTTTTCAGCAACAACCCCACCAGTTAAGGGCTCAGTCCTACAAGACTGCCCCCCGCCCCCGTCCCAACTTCAGATGCCAGAGGCAAGCCCGGGTTTTTACATGTAGCTCTGACCAACCGGCTATAAATCAGAGGTTTCCCACAAGCCCCCTCGGCTTTGATTAATTTGCTAGATTGGCTCACAGAACTCAGAAAACATTTTACTTACTAGATCACCAGTTTAGTACAAAAGGATGTAACTCATGAACAGCCAGATGGAAGAGATACATGGGGGAAAGGCTCACCACTCTCCATGTTGTTCACCAACGTGGAAGCTCTCTGCACCCAGTCCTTTTGGGTTTAAAGGAGACCTTATTACACACATAGTTAATTAAATCACTGGCCATCGGCAATTGGATTCAATCTTCAGCTTCTCTCTGCTCCCCAGAGGTTGGGGGAGGGGTCGGACTGAAATTTCCAACCCTCTAACCACAAGCTTGTTTTCCTAGCAACCAGCACCCCCACAGGTTAATTAAGTACTTTCTAAAAGTCACCTCATTAACATAACAAGGCACTTTTATGGCTCTCCTCACTTAGGAAATTCCAAGTGTTTTAGGAGCTCAGTGCCAGAAACAAGATTAACACCAAACATCTACTTCTTGTTGTAAATCACAGTATCACGTAGATGCTCGCATAAACAGGTGTTTGATTTTTGACAAAAGCAGCACTGCAGAGGAGTAAGGAAAAGGTCGATTTTTTTCTTAAATGGTGCTGAGACAATTGGGTACACACAGGGAAAAAAATGAAAAGAATGAAATTTAACCCTGACTTCACCACATACACATACAGCAATATACCCAGTCCCTTTTCATCATTTACAGATTCCGTACCTGTGAGTTTACTTGCTCAATAAAATTTATTTTGTAATCCCCAAATCAGTACTTGCAGTGCTTTGGGGTCATATGTGAGCATGCATTGAGTGGTGAGCTTGCATCTCTCAACGCAGACACTGCCAGCTGAGGTCGAATAAGGCAAAGCTCTGCCTTGTTTCAGCTCTCATATTTTAAACACATGTCCTTTAAAAGGTCTAATTAGTGCCACTGTTTTGCACTTTTTTTGGCTTGTTTTTGGTGGTTCTGCTTTTTTGCTGTTTAAAGTGGCCTCCAAGCACAGTGTCCAGTACAACTAAGAAGGCTGTGTTGTGCCTTGTAGAGAAAACATGAGTGTTAATGAGCTTTGTTCAGGCATGAGTTACAGTGCTGTTGGGCATGAGTTACAGTGCTGTTGGCCATGAGTTTGTCAACCCAAATAAACCTAGGAGGCAATGATCAAGCAAAAAGCATTTATTTGAGATCAAAGAATTGCAATTGGGGCACACAGATTTGGATTGCAACCCAAAGTGTCCCACTAGGGAGTAAAAGTCAGGAGCTTTTAAAGGCAAAGAAGAGAGTTTTGCATTACAAGGAATTTTAATTGGAGCTGGAGGCAGAAGCTAGTCTCAGTTCACCTGATTGAGTGCTAAAGCTACCACTAGAGGGAGGTAAAAGTTCATTACTGTGACAAGTTGTCCGTGTTCTTGCCAAGTCCTTGGTTTATGGTTTGGCCCAGTTCAAACGTTCCTGGTTCTATCCGGTTGGGATGTGCATAAGGTCCACCTTGTAATGGCCTCCTGGCTCCATTTTAAAACCCCTTGACATAAGTGACTCCATTTTATTTCACATTGCACAAGTTCAATGTTAATGAGTCAACAATATGGTATACCCAGAAAAGGAAAAAGGAAATTTGTCAATCTTCCCATGAGGCAGCTCTGGAAAGTGCTAAAGTAATAGCTATAGTGTGTGATGATGCTATGGAATAGATGGAAAAGGGGTTCAGTCTGTAGATTCATGAGCTGACAACCAATTAATAAAAGCATAGTGGACAGCATTGTTGTCAGGCTGAAAGCCAAAGAAATTTACAGTCACATTACTCAGGGTCAGGAAGATGTTAAACCCTTCTTGACTAATGCTGGCTGACTGGCTTGCACCTTTCAAAAGGCAATATGGTGTGAAAAATGTTAAACCTGTAGGTGAGGCAGGTTCTGCAGATCCAGAGGCTGTGGAAGAATTGTTAAAGTATCTGCTAAGTGTTGTACAGGAAGAGAGTAATAGGAAGAGTAGATTCACAATGCTGCTGAGACTGGCTTATTTTGAAAGGACATTGGCTAATATAATACATATAATATATATAATGCATTCAGTTGGTGAGAATGTCATCAGAGACTCAAAGGAAAGTAATCCTGTATTTTTCTTAAAAGCATAGTTCAGCATTTGATAATTCAGTGTTTATGGTGACTTTATAGAACATAACCTACTGTGAATAATGAGAATCACATATATATATATATATATATATATATTCTTACAAATCAAGAAGACACATAGCAAAGACCCCTACAGAAGAATGGACAAAAGATTTGAACAGTGCTTTCAAAACAGAGGAATCCCACATGTCCAAACGTCATTTGAAATGGCCCTCAACCTTATTAGTAATCAGGAAAATAGAAATTGAAACCCCAGTATGAGATCATTACCCACATTCCAGACTGGCAAATTTTTACAATCTGACAATATCCAGTGGTGAAAAAGTTCTAATTCTAATACTCTACTGGTGAAAGTACATAATTAACATAACCACCTTGGGAAACCATTGGGAATTATTTAATAAAATTAAAGATACACACTCTGTAGCACTTGAGTAAATACTGTGGGGAAGTACGCGTATATACACACCAGAAGACAGTGAGAAGACTCCCCATACTAGCACCATTTCTTACAGCCCAAACTGGGAACAACCCATATGTGCGTTGCTGGTGAAGCTGGGAATAGTATGTGGTCTTTCTTCTCATAGTGAGAATAAGGACTCTGAATCTGGGAAAGTGTACCCATATTTTTTGAAATGATTATCATCCTCAAGTTTTTTAATCAGAATGAAGAATGTTAGAGCTCAGGGCAGGCTCCAGAGAATGGTAATGTGCTGGAGTCTAGCAGTAACTGAGAACTTTCCCCAGGTTTGCTCTATTTCTAAAAGCATAACAATTTTCCTTTTCTTAGCTTAAGATACTATTTAAGATATTTCAAGTGTATTAGCATATTAAAATCCACACAAAACTAAAGAAGATTCCCCTGCTGTTATGTTAATGGACATGTCATTTAATTCATTCAAGTTTTATTGTCCTCACCTATTAAATGATGATGAATCAATTCCATTAGCTAGGAATGTATTAGCTAATAACAGAATGCCTAAATAACAGTGGTTCAACCAAATAGGAGTTATCTTCTCTCACAATAATGAACATCCAAAAATTAGCAGTTGCAGGCATTGTTTCAGGTGCTCAGCAATGAATTAAAGGACTTGGTCTCTTTCTGTTTCACCATCATTACCATAGATGCATAAAATATCTCTGGTGTGCACATTACTTCTAGCTAAAAACAATCAAGTCCCAAGACTCAGGGACTTTGATGTTCCCCCTAACTGCCTAAAAAAATGCAGACAGAGGACCTATTCCAGGAAGGGAGTTATTACTGTAGATGACTACATAGTATAAACTAGATGTGTAGACAGGGAGGAACCTAAGAAAGTCTGTTAAAATTACTCTCTGTGTCCCATTGTGTTTGCAAGACCCAGTAAATATTTTTTTAAGTACAGTAAGTTTACAATGTTGTGTCAATTTCTGGTGTACAGCATAATAGTTTAGTCATACATATACATACATATATTAGTTTTCATATTCTTTTTCATTATAGGTTACTACAAGATATTGAATATGGTTCCCTGTGCTCTACAGTATAAACTTGTTATTTATCTATTTTATATATAATAGTTAGTATCTGCAAATCTTAAACTCCCTATTTATTCCTTCCCATCCCCTTTCCCTCCTGGTAACCATAAGTTTGTTTTCTATGTCTGTGAGTCTGTTTCTGTTTTGTAAATAAGTTCATTTGTGTCAGTTTTTTTCTTTGTTTGTTTGTTTTTTTAGATTCCACATTTGAGTGATATCATATGGTATTTTTCTTTCTCTTTCTGTCTTATTTCACTTAGAATGACAATCTCCAGGTCCATCCATGTTGCTGCAAATGGCATTATTTTATTCATTTTTATGGCAGAGTAGTATTCCATTATATAAATATACCACAGCTTCTTTATCCAGGCATCTGTAGATGGACATTTAGGTTGTTTCCATGTCTTGGCTATTGTTAATAGTGCTGCTATGAACATTGGGGTGCATGTATCATTTTGAATTAAGGTTCCCTCTGGATATATGCCCAGGAGTGGGATTGCTGGATCATATGGTAACTCTATTTTTAGTTTTTTGAGGAATCTCCATACTGTTTTCCACAATGGCTGCACCAAACTACATTCCCACACTGTAGGAGAGTTCTCTTTTCTCCACACCCTCTTCAGCATTTATTGTGTGTGGACTTTTTAATGATGGCCATTCTGACTGGTGTGAGATGATACCTCATTGTAGTTTTCATTTGCAATTGTCTGATAATCAGCAATAATTATCAGACCCAGTAAACATTTGTTTACCAAACATTTGCTTTTCCATCTCCATGTAAATTGCTTTCCTTGACTTTGAAGTCACAAACTACTACCCCCAAGACCCTGTCTTGTCTTTAACTGAAAATAGTATTTAAGGTGGGGGTTGGAGCCATTTTGATAACTTGCTCAGTCTTCCTGGATCTATCCCATGTATACTTGTTATTTAACTTTGATTTTCTCCTGTTAATCTGTCTCAAATCAATTTAATTCTTAGACCAGCCAGAAGAATCTAGAAGAGTAGAGAGTAGGAAAATTTCTTCTTCCCCAACATTACCATGTGGTTATAAGGTGGTGCCTGTACTTCCAGGCATCACATTTGTGTGTTACAGGAAGAGAGGGTAAAGGAAGGAGGTTACACCCATGACATCTGTCCTCTCTTCATCAGTAATCAAAAGTATTTCTCAGAACACCACTTAGATTTTCTCCTTTCATCTTTTTGGCAAGAATGATGCCACAAGGTCAGCCTTGTTTGCAAGAGAAACTGGAAAACCAAGAATTCACCTTTCCAGCCTCAGGAGTAGAAGAGTGTAAATGAGTAAGGGCTAAGGAATGAGCACTGTGTGAGCCAATACAACACTGGGTACACTCACCTAACCTACCCCTAAGGGTTGTTATGAGAATCAGTTGTGCTGTCAGATTTTAAAATCTTCCAATTTACAAAGTGCTAAACAAATTTAAGGAATCATTATGCTCATCTTTTGGAACTAAGTATCATTTGGTACTTTAGTGAACTCAAATTATGATTCAATGATTAATTACTGAGAAAAAGGTCTTCTATGTAAATATTATACTAGATGACTTAAAGCTATCTATCTATTTTTATCTATTTTGAACATCAGCTAGCAACTGCTAGCTTGGGACTTTGCTCAGGATAGAATATCTCAACTTAATGAACCAATGTGAAAAATCCCTTTCTTTTCTAGGAGATGAATCTGGAAAGCTTGTCATATTATCTATCTCTGACTAAAGTTTCTACTGTGGATAGATGGAAGGCAAAGAGAAAATATTCCCTATAGAAATAGGCAAGGGAAAAGTGATATTGATTTTTGCAAAATAAATTCAGAGCAACTCTCATAGGCTTTGGGTATATCTAGGTCACTGAGAAGAAAAAAAAAAGACTGTAACATTTTGCTGACAGATAGGAGAAATATATTTATTTCTTACATATGGTTTTAAATGGATTCAGAGCCTTTTTATTATTATGCCAAGATAATTTCAACCAAGTAGAAACTTGGTTCATACATATATGAACAGAATGCAAGAAAATAAATTTGATAATGCTATGTATTTAGATCAGTTTTGCCTAAGAAACTCATGGTTAAATTAACTTTAAAATCCCAAATAAAATCACTTAAAAATTCAAATCATTTAAAAGTGGTAGCTACTTCACACATGATTATGTGGCCCCAACAGAGGACAGAATTTGTCAGTGATTATTTCTCTCTCATTGCACTCTGAAATCATTCAAGGTACCACAGGGGCATTCTAGGAATTTTCATAATAACTAACTTTAAGTATTGACCAAAGTAGTAATTTAGCAATCTCAACATATAAATCCAATGGACTAGAAAAAAATATTTTCATTAGCTAGGAGTAATAAAGGTAGCAATAACATCTTTAACTATTTAATCAGTTCAACAAAAATATACTAAGTACCTAATATGTGCCAGGCTCTGTGCTAGGCACTAGGGATACAATTGTGAACAAAAAGACATGATATCTACCATGTCTTTTTATAGTGCATACAGCCTAGGGTAATAGACAAATTTTAAACATATACTTAAATGATATCATTCTTAAGTGCTCGATACAATACCTGGCATATAGTACTCATTCAATAAATGTCATCTACCACTACTATTGATGATACAAAAGCAAACAAATAAATAAATAAACAGGTGTAAAGTGTTATGAAAGGATAAATCTACTTTGGAGAGGTCAGAAAATGCTTCCTAAAAGATCTGATACTTAAACCAAGTTCTAAAGGATAAGTAGATATTAACTCAGCAAAAAGAAGAGATACGCCTTATTCATTTCTAAAATGAACACTATATGCACATTGCTCAATTCACTGATCTCCAAAAATGTCTTACAACTATATGCTGATAACTTTGCCCAAGTCAATAACCCCTGTTAAATTCTCTCCCTCCAGTTTTTCCACCACTTCTGGTCTCATTTCTTTCTCAAAGCTTAAATCTGTTGAGTTACTCTGCAAAATTCCTCCTGTATTCCAAAAGTGACATTTGGTCTTAATCGTTAGTTACCTAGGAGCTAAAATATTTGGAATGTAGCAATAGATGTAGTGCAATATTAAATAAGTCTTTAATATGTACCATTGGACTCCAAGAAGAAAGGTAGAAAAGGACAGAAAAAAATGTTTGAAGAAACACTGGTCAAGAATTTCCCAAAACTAGTAACAGCAAACCAGAGTTGCAAGATGCTAAGAGAATAAACATGCACACAAAAATCCGAACAAACATAAGCATATCATATTTAAAAACAAAGACAACTTCCTATTTTAGCTCCAACATGTAAAGAGCTTGGAAATTATCACTTCCATACATACAAAAAAAACAAAAAAAACAAAACCTGAACAAACTGAAAACCAATGGTTTTCTTGGAACCATTAGAGAATAAAAGTTGCAGGGCAAACTGCTATCTCAGAATCTGAGGAGAACAGTGAATACAGAGAATAAGTGAGACCAGTTTACTGGGATTAGATGGCAGTAGAGTCATCAAGTGGTAAGAACACTGAAACAGTAACTTTGCGAAATTACTGGAGGCAGAGTGTAGACTAGTGTCAGGGAGAGGAACTCTAAGGTGCTGCAGTCTTAGGGAGGCCTCCACACTTGTGAGTTTTACCTCCAGGAATCCCACCAGATACTCATGTTAAAAAGCCAAGAAAAATTCTCATATCTCTGGAAGGAGGTGGGGGAAGTAACCAAGACCCAACTCGATGATGTTTAAAAGAAATCCACTCTGAAGACACAGGTTTAAAGTAAATATATGGAGAAAGATATACCATACTAACATTAAGCAAAAGGAAGCTGGAGTAGCTATCTTAGTTTTAGATAATACTGGCTTTGAAACAAGAAAAATTAAACAGGAGCAATACCTAATCACAAAAAAGTCAATTCTCCAAGAAGACATAAAATTACATGTGTGTGCACCTTAATGGCATTAAAATCCAGGAGACAAAAGCTGATAGAACTGCAAGGAGAAATAGACTAATCAGCTATTATGCTTCAACATCTGTCTTTCAGTAAGAATATAGTTAACCTGAACAGCATTATCAATCAAGCTGTTCTAATTGACATTTATAGAATACTCTACCCAGCAACTCAGAATACATGTTCTTCCCAAGCTCACGCAGAACATCCACCAAGACAGACCACATCCTGGGCCATAAAACATACCTTACCAAATTTAATAGGAATTATGCAAATTATGTTCTCAGACAACAATGGAATTAAAGTAGATATCAATAACAGAATGATACTTGGAAAAGTCTCAAATATTTGGAAACTAAGCAACACACCACTAAACAACATATGGGTGAAAGAAAAACTCTCAAGAGAAATTTAAAAATATTTTGAACTAAATGAATATGAAACTACAACCTGTCAAAACTTGTGAGATACAGTGAAAGCAGTGCTTAGGAAGACATTTATAGTCTTCAATACACATATCAGAAAAAGACAAAGATCTATAATCTATAACTGAGGCTTGCACCATAGAAAACTAGAGAGAGAAGAACAACTTAAACCTAAAGCAAGTATACGAAAGGAAATAGTAAAAATCAGAGTAGAAATCAATGAAATTGAAGATGGCAAAATGATAGAGAAAATCAAATAAATCAAAAGCTGGTTCTTTGAAAAGTTCAATAAAGTTAGTAAACATCTTCCATGCTAACCAAGAAGAAAGAAAGAGGATACAAAATGCTGATATCAGAAATGAAAGAGGGGCCATTGTTATTGATCCCAATGAACATACGGAGACCTTTCAATTATAATGATGGGGCATCTGCTTTGGTTTTAATTTTACAATGCTTTGGACGCATAAAAAGATCAGGAGAAACAAAAAAAGACGAAGGTAACAGTTCCCTTTTATAGTAGTACTAATCAACTGGAAAAATGAGTTTAAAAAACCTCACTGAAAATAGAAAGACAATTAAAAAGTACCAAAGAATACTTATTAAGAAAAGTTCAGGAAATTATTAAGAGGAGAGATGAGGACCAAGGCCTAAGTATATTCAAAATTTAGAAGTCAGAGAGAAGAAGCACTAACAAAGGCGACTTAGAAAGGATGAACAATAAGGTAGGAGGAAAACCAAGAGAGGGGAAGGGAATGCCCCAGGACTGAATCCATGAGTACATACATATTTAACTCTCTTTATGAAAAGATGCAGTGTTGTAAAAATGTTCATTTTTCCCCCAAATGCATTACAGATTTAAGGAAAGAAAATGGGGAGGCACTAAAAATTCCAGTGTTGTATTTCCCGCAACATTTCATTTTGAAAAAGTTCAAAAAATAATCCAGTGAATACCTGTATAACTTCACCTAGACTCACCAGTTGTTACATCATGCCACATTTTGTTTCTTTTTGCTGACCCTTTTGAAGTTAAATTATATACATCTTGACATTTCACCCCTAAATACTCCAGCCTGTACTTCCCAATAATAAGAACACTTTCCTACATGCTTAAGAAAGTTACCACATATTCAACATCATGTAATATACTGTTTATATTCATATTTCCTCAATTATCTGCAGAATTTTCTTTTATAGCTATTTAATTTTTCAATCCAGGATCAAATCTAGGGTCCTATTTTGTGTTTGATTATTATGTCTCTTTAGTCTCTTATTCTAGACTATTATTCCTACAATACTGATAATTTTGAAGAACCCAGGTCTGTTGTCCTTTAGAATGTTCCATATTCTCAATTGTCTATTTCCATATTATTAGATGCAGGTTAGACATTTTGACAAGGACGTTATATAACTGAATTCCTTTATTTCTTATATCAGATCAGGGGACACATATTGTCAAATGTCCCATATTGGTGGTAATAATTTTGAATACTGGATTAAAATAGAGACTGCCAGTTCCCTCCATTTTAAAAGTACCTTTGTTTCTGTAATTAATAAGTAATCTTTGGGGTAGTATTCAAGGCTGTATGAATATTTTGTTGCTCAATAACCTTTCATGCAATTGGAATCTTTTGAATATACTCGATTAAATCAAATATTATAATGGGGGTTGCACCATGGCAATTAAAAAAATCTATCATTTTTTGTACAACTATTAGTTGGCATCTGTACAAAGGAGATTTTCTGTTTGTCCTCCTTCTCTTATTTTTTTAAGGGATCATGATGGACTCATGTTTTGTTTTAACCCATATGTTATTATACATTATAATTTTTTTGACGTCAGTAGAATATAATCAGTGGATGAAAGTGCATTGTTAGAGCTCATGCAGGAGAATAAAGAGATAAATTCTGAAAGAAGAATAATAAGGGCATTATTAACACCACTGAAAGATCAAACTTTTATTTAGCATGAGATAAAACACTTAACAGACATATCAAAAGACAAAATATGTGGCTCAGAGTCTTTGGCAGAAATTTGACATTTGAGGAAAAAATGAATATATAACTGCAACGCATACCACAAACACAAAAATTTCATCTAAGGAAACAGACATCAGATTTTAAGATTAAATTAATTTACAGAATAATGCACATACACAGAATGATCTTGTTACACAGAGAATGAACAACAAAATTTCTGTGTACTGCCATGAGAATAAATTACATTCATATGTGTATATATTTGCACAACTGTGCACTAATTTGTTTGAGCATGGAGAAGGATGTTCCAGAACATGTAGCAGGCTATTAACACCGAGTACACTTGGATGAATATAGTGGGTTGTAATAATGGGAAAATTTTGACTAGAAGCAGAATGGAGGAACATTACTTCTCTGTATTTCTTTTTGCAGTTTCTCTAGCACCACCGACCATATATTCCTATTGAAAACAATGTTAAATGAAAAAATATATCTTAAAATGAGAAAAATATTGCATTATGACTTTTCATTTTTTGTGATCTTACAAAGGGTATTTAACTCTTCCTCTTCAAGTGTCATTTTATGCAACCAAAAGAAAAAAATTACTATTAATAAAAGGAGCAATAGCAGCCTCCATTTATTTATCACTTACAAGGGCTCAGTGCTATGTTTCATGCAGTTATATGGATTGCCTAATTTTATTTATCCCACAATAATATGTAATATAAACCATTATTACCATATTATAGAGTTGTTGAAAAGATAAATGCTCACATAGGTATGTTTTAATCATGTAGACTGATACTCAGTATATGAGTTAAGGGGATATAAGAATCATGATAATATGCTGTATGCTTCTGTAAGGGCCACATAGTTACTGCATAAGAAGGAAGTATTAGAAACAATCCTACTATCTTGTTGCCTTTAATACTTGCTATAAAATTCCTTTTATTCTCCCATAATGAAGGATCACTAGTGAGGTTAGGTTTTATGAGTAGGCATTGTGGGCACACTAAGTAGGTTACCTGAGAACCTATGTCACAGTTAAGACGTAAAACCTAGTTACATAAGAAAGGGGTGAACTGGGTGGAGAAGAGGGAATCAGTGCCAGAAGTATATCTGCTGTCTGGTTTGTTCTGTATGACAACATATAGCATAAACTGAATACAATTCATTGAAATATGAATTGTTTCCAGTACTATAAAGCTCCAAACATATAGATGATATTATAATTATTTACCTAGAAAAACCTAGGGAATCATTAGAAAAACTGATAAACTACAAAATAGTTCAGATAAGTGTACAGACAAAAAAGAGGTATGAAAATTTAATAGACTCTCTATACTAGTAATAATCTTTTGTAAAAGACAATAGAAGAAAGAAGCCATTTACAATAGAGAGAAGAAGCAAAATGCTCAGAAACAGGTGTATCATGAATGGTTAAAACCCATGTAAATTTAGGTGGAAAATAAACATTTTCTTGGAAAGGAGAAATCTAGATGAAACTGGGTTGATTTCTACATAATTAACTGATATTTAATTAATTGATGTTAATACATAAATTAAAATTCCAACATGCTTTTATTGGTTGTCTGGAAAAAGTTAGCTGGTAAACTGTGACTTGCAGGAATATGGATAGAGCTAATCAAGATGAACCACCAAAAAAAAAAAAAAAGGAATGAAAATCTCTGATGTATCAGGTAGGAAATGGTATGGCAAAACTGCAATTAATAAAAAGAGATGGATCTGGCCCAAAATTCAGAAGGAGAGAGAGAATCACCGGGAGAATAGCAATACGTAAAATATTACTGAATGAAATTCACCAGGTAGGTTAGCGCTGACTAAGGGAGTAGTATGAAAAATAAGTGTGTGTGGATTGAGAATGATTATTTTTTATTATAGAAGTCTGTGTATTTTTGTGAGAAAAGATTACACTTGTTATTTATAATGTCAACATAAGAAACACATATGTATATATAGTATATATAATGTATGTGTGTATATGTGTGTGTTAACCTTACAGCAGACACAGAATGTAGGACTTTAAAGCAATCACGTAACCCCCACAATCCACTCTTGTGCCTTCTGTAAAAATATAATAATTGCTCTTGAAATTAAATAATGAGGAAAAAATGGTATATAACTGAGTCTTAAAAGTTTATGTAGAGGCCTTAATGGGTTCAGTCACATATTCTGTCCAGATGGTCTCAACAACACCTTGTTCTCTCAAGGCTGCTCCCTTGAAAACAGCTCCCCCTGTGGGAACGGTGGACAGAGTGTACATTCCAAGGGCAGGGGAAGGGCAGGGAGCCTCAGATTGCCCGGGGCCAGCTCTCCAACTGGCAGTCAGATCCTCTCAGTGAACTCCTCCCACGGTTTCCTTCTTCCAGATCTTCTTTCTGTAACATCTCCCTGACTTGTTAGATCATTTTTTGTTTGTTCTGTTTAGTTTGGGTTTTGCTCGGCAACATTAGTTGTGGTCATTGAGAAAGTTGGCACCAATTAGCTCGTCTGTAATTACTCCAATGGGAAGTCCATATTTAGTGTTATAGACGGATTATACTCACTTCATTTTCACAACAAACCTATAATCTAGAAATTTACTAATTCCCTATTAAATATTTTGTAATGACTATATAAGGCACAAAATGAACAAAGTATTCTGATGCTTTCATTCTAAAGCAAATCAACAAATAAAAAGTTATTTTGGCTGTATGAATAGGTATGATGTCTATTTACAAATAAATGGGAGTGAGTTTTTTGAGCATGGAGAGGGTATGGAAGGGTATGTATGAGGATGCTTCTCATGAGTACACAGGGGTGCAAATTGCAATCAGAATGGTAATGAGGGATACCAATCATTTCTCTGAACCTAGTGTTCTACTGTGTCTCTAGCAACAATAATCAGATATTTTGAAAATAAATAAGTGTAAGAGAAAAAGACATATTTAATAAGTACCTTAGGAACACTACTTTTTTCCAGCATCATCAAGATCTAATTTCAAATAAAAATTATATATATTAAAGGTCTACAAAGTGATGCTTTGTAGTATGCATATATTATGAAATGATTACCACAATCAAGCTAATTAACATGTCACCTCACATAAGTACCATTTTTTTGTGTGGGAGCAGTAATATTACTCTCTTAGCAAATTTCAAGTATACAATACAGTATTATTAAATGTAGTCATCATGCTGTACATTAGATCTCCAGAATGCATTTATCCTGCATAACTGAAACTTTGTACACTTTGACCAACATTTCCCCATTTCCTCGACCCTCCAGCTCCTGGCAACCACAATTCTACTCTCTGCTTTTATAAATTCAGTTTATTAAGGTTCTACATATACGTGAGATCATACAGTAGTTTTTCTTCTGTGTCAGGCTTATTTTACTCAGTATAATGCCCTCAAGTTTCATCTATGTTGTTGAAAATGGTAGAATTTCCTTCTTTGTTATGGCCAAATAATATTCCTTCATATATATTATACACTTTTTTTATTCATTCATCTACTTAAGTTCTACTCTCTTAGCAAATTTCAATTATACAATACAGTGTTATCAACTGTAGTCATCATGTTTTACATTAGATCTTCATGCCTTATTCATCTTATAGCTAGAAGTTTGTACTTTGACCAACCTCTCCCTATTTTACCCACCCCCTAGTCCCTGGAAACTACTTTTCTACGCTGTTTCTATGAGTTTGACTTGTTTTTAAGAGTCCACATATAAGTGATACCATGTTTTTCTTTGCCTGGTTTACTTCACTTAGTGTAATGTCTTCAAGCTTCATCCATGTTGTTACAAATGGCAGGATTTTCTTCTTTCTTGTGGTGGATAATATTCCATTGTATATATATATTTCAGAAACAAGACATCAAAATATTGGAGTTAGCAGCAAGAAAACTTAAAATAATTTTTATTACTATGTCCAATATTATAAGAGGGAAACAATTCAAAAGAGGATCAAAATGTTAAAAAGTGTCAAACTGAAATTTTAGAACTGAAAACACAAACTTAATAGATGGTTTTTAACAACAGATCAGAAACAGAAGAAAAGGAAATTAAAGAGCTGGAAGAAAATATCCAGACAGAGACATTCAGACATTTCCCTAAAGAGGATAAATGGATGGCATATAAAGACATGAAAAGATGTTCAACATCTCTATCCATGAAGGAAATGCAAATTAAGACTGCAATAAGATAGCATTACATAGTATTAGACCAGCAAAATTAAAAAACAGTGATGATACCAAATGTTGGCAAGGATACAGAGAAACTGGATCTCTCGTATTGCTGTGGGGAATGTAAAATGGTACAGCTGCTCTGGAAAATAGTTTGGTAAAAAATTTAAATACACACTTACCACATGGCTCTTCAATCATACTCCTCAGCCTTTATTCCACAGAAATAAAAATTTGTCTACCAAAACAGTTGTACATGAATGTTCCTAGCAGCTCTATTTATAATAACCATAAAATGGAAACAATGCAAATGTCCCAGAATGAATGAATGGGTAAACAAACCGTAGTACATACATACCATGGAGTGCTACTCATTATTAAAAAAGAATAAACTCTTGATACCCACACAAGTTAGATGGAACTTAAGATTATTACACTGAGTAAAGCAATGGAACCTCAAAATATTGTATATTTATGATTTCATTTATATAAAATTATCTAAATGAAAAAATAATGTAGAGATGGAAAACAGATTCCCAGGTTTTAGGGATGGAGGTTGGAGAGGAGTGTGTGACCATAAAGGGGTATATCATACAGTTCCTTTGTGGTGATGGACGAGTTACGTATCTTTATTGTGGTAGTGGTTACACCAGTCCACACATGTGATAGCATTTCATAGAACTTGCAGAGGTAGAGAGAGTGAGAGAGAGTGAGAGAGGGAAATGAACGCATGCAATAACTAATGGAATCTGAATAAACTCTATAGTGTAATAGTATTCTGCCAAAGTCAGTTTCCTGCTTTTGATAATGTACTAGGTAAGGTTATATAGGATGTTATGGTAAAGGGAAGCTGAATGAGTGATACACAGGAACTCTGTACTATTTTCACAGCTTCTTGTGAATGTAAAGTTACTCCCAAATATAAGGTTAAATAAAAGTAAATAATGATGAAAATAGTTAGAACAATTATGATCATTTGTGTTAGTATTAATAGATGGATAATCTCACATGATCCTCACAACAATCCTATGATTTAGAAAATATTATTAATTCTACATCACAGGATTGCCATGAGGTGTCAGTGAGGAAGATCTTTCAGAAGATTAAAAGCAACATAGAAATTTAAGCCATTATGTTATCACAACATATATCAAATTTTTGTACACATCTCCTATGAAAGTACACACACACACACACACACACACACTTATACAGACACATTTATAAATTAAAATGGCTAACTGCACATATCAGAAAAGGAGAAACTCTGTATTGGAAAAAATCCTGCATTTTCTTTAGTTTAGTCATCCTGGAATAAAAAAGCTGTTATGAATTTGCCAGGTTAACACTTGTTAAGCAGAGCACAGGGTGCCGGATCACAAGAGAAATTGGAATAGAGAAGTTTATTACTCACAGGTTCCTGGCACCCCTCAAGGGGTTCACAAGGGAAGGTCAAGGAAGACTGCAGCCAGAGGGAGGGAAGGCCTGGGGCACGTGCCTTTATTAGAGTCCGTGGGTGGAATGCTTTGGAGTTTTCAGGTTAAGGCTGGATTAATCGATTCAAGCTGAAAGAGTGGAGTTTTGGTAAACCCCATAGTTGTCTTATCTAAGGGGAAGGCCCTAGGAGACAGGGGAGACTACTGATCACAAGGACTCTTGGGGAAATCACATCAGGAACTTCCATATTTACCTTTGACTCTGACAGCTCCTAGGCAGGTATGTGTGTGCATGACGGGCTGTGTCAGCTTAAGGCCACTGCAGGCCACCTGACCAAACAAAATGGATGCCAAGGCAGCAATACCATGGGGTAGCTTAGCTAAACTCTGGACAAAAGCCCAAAGTGATATTTTCATAAAAATGGGAAGCCAATGTTTATGTTAATATCTCAAAGTAATGGGTAAAATATTTCATGAAATTTTTAAATAAAGAGGGTACAGCAGGCATTTGAAACATCAGATCCTCAATGGTATTGTAATGCTACAGTAATGAAAACCTTGCACAATTGGCTCCATTATTGACAAAGATCAAGATACTGAATTGACAGTTCAACTGCCCCTGCATAAAGTAGGTATTTAATAGAAATAGACATTCACAGATACATTGTCAATTTATAACATATCTAAACTCAGTCCATGTATGTTAAAATTTAGAATTTAAAAAAAGGCATTAATTACTTTCACCTAGATGGTTGTCCATGGTGAGTTATTTAATTAAAAAGATGGATTATGTGAGATGAATTCTACTTGGTAAAATGCTATTTTGTTTCAAGGTCCCTAGTGAGTCACAGATCAAGATGAAACCATAGTCAAACTCCCATGGAAAATCACTCCACCTGATTACTTGAGAAGGTCAGGGCTGAACAGCCCAGCTAAAGGTCAAATGTTGAAGTCAGTGAGAAAAACACTGTGCAGAATGAGTATGGTGTAATCCCATGTTTTCAGAAGCTATCAAGGCCAAACTTTATGGACTGGCTTTGAAGAGAAAGAGAAACATAAATGTTGTTATCATCACAATGTTTGATTCTATGCAAAGACATGCCTGAGTACCAGCAATTTAGTTGTTTATATATTGTTCTACATGTGGCAAATGCTGCGTAAAATGAAGTAGACAACTAATACTGATTAAAGAAGTATGAAATGAAGGATAATGGAGAAGGTCTTACTTTGTTTTTGTCATGTCCTCTTGCCTGGTATCACTAGTAATGGTGAAAAATAATTTGCCATGTTATTAAAATTTATTATGGAAAATTATAAAAATAATTGATATCATAGATCAGTTATTTTATATGATATTGCAAATAAGAAAAATGATAACAATGATAATCATTAACACTTAATGCTTATGTGTCTGGCAGAGAGCTTAGTGCTTATATGTAGACATTTTTTTTAGAGATTAGTTTCTTTTTTTATTTTATTGGTTTTTGGTTTTGTTTTGCTTTGGGGGGAGGTAATTAGGTTTATTTACATATTTTAACAGAGGTACTGGGGATTGAACCCTGGACTTTGTGCGTGGTAATCACACACTCTACCACTGAGCTATACCCTCCACCTTATATGTAGATTATTACCCTTGAACCTCATAGCAATCTTACGCTATAAAAATATTATGACTTGAGTATCACAGAATTGTCATGAGAATTCAATGAGGCAACATATGTAAAGATATTTTGGAATCTGAAAAGTAATAACAGAAGCAGAAATGGTTTTATTATCACAAAATTAAATGACATTAAAATATACATTTAATAATCACATTTAATTTATTATTTAGAATTCACTTTCCTATCTATGAGATATGAAGCTGAACTAGGTTGTTAGTCATAGTCCCTAAAATGAAAGCACTTCTTAACTTGTTTCCAATGATTATTCATGAAACATTCTGATTACAATGATGTAGTGTGTAGTTTGGTTTTAAGATCCCAATGCCCCAAACAAATAAATATTGTTAATCACCTAAAAAAAACTAAGAAAATCCACTGAAAAAAATTAAATCAGTAATTTAATTTGGTAACAGAAGCAGTATTTAAGGAAGTAAATACAAACAATGGCTTCTCCATGTATCAGCAATAAATCTTTTAAAAATAACAATTCATAAAAGAAACTATCCACAGCAGAAAGAAAAAGTGAAAAGATGCCAGTAAATAAATGTGAGTACAAAATGTCCTGATTGTATATAAATACTGTCGTGTGTGTGTGTGTGTGTGTGTGTGTGTGTGTTAACATGTGCAATTGACTCTGGATAGAAAGAGAATATGCTGAAAAGTAGTTAATCAGATTATAATTTGAAAGTGATTGAACATAGTATTGTTAAAGTCCACCTGTGAGAAAAACAAATGTGAATTCATATAAGAAACCAAATAAAGAATGTCAATGAATATTTAATACATTAAACTGTACTATAAAACTACAATCATTAAAACAACCATTAGATCAATATCTCAAGTGGGTATGGCAAAATTCAACAGTTTGCAACTCACTTCTCACCATTAAATGGATACATTACACACATTTTTAAAGGTTGTAAAGTATCCTCCAAAAAAAAATCTATTAAAAAACACATCCATAATGATTTATTGAATGAGGAAAACAAGTAGCAGATGAGTGTATAAATCATGACTCCCTTTTATGAAATAAAAAAAAAGTTTAAAAAAAAGTCTCTAGGTTTATATATTATGGGTGAGTATATATAATTTTATGGGAGGAAAATGGTGAGGAGAAATTCTCATATGCTGCTAGTAATCGTTAAAGCTAGGCTTCCACTAAGCTTGATAATTAAGTGAAATTATCAGGATACAGTCTCCACTGCAATGCAACCCATGCATTAGGTATCAAATGTGTAATGTAAAAAAAAAATAATATAATGACTTAGAGAAATTAATTCCAACACTTTGGCACTTTATGTACATTAAAGTATATATTATACATCATTTTCAAACACTAGTTACCCATACCACATTGATACCTTTAAAATTTTTCTATTAAAAAAGCTATCAGCAACCAAGTTAATTGGCTTATTGACCCACTAAGTGGACACTGAAATCGAACAATTACGGGTAATTATGGGTATTAAGATAGAAAAATAATGGGGGGAAATGATTAAGAGTAATCTGGTATTTTTAACAGCAAACAATAAAAGAGCAATATCTTTGAACACTTGTTAACGTATAGTTTTGTTGCTAAAAACTTAGTTTTGTACTTAAAGTTTTGTATTTAAAATTTACCAACATGTAAGTAACTTGAATAAATCTATTTACTAGCTAATATTAAAAGTTACTATTAAACTCACATCTCAGTGCTGTTTGGCTTTCAGGTGGCTATCAGTGTGACCCTGGATGAGTTGGCACCAAAGTCACTCCAAACTTTTTCCAAAATACAGAAGAGTATCAAATGTCTAGGAGGCCCATGTTAAGAATAATCCCAAAATAACGATCTGAATTGTTTGAGAGCCATAAGGTACATATTTTGGGGATGGAGTGTATGAAGGATTATTTTAACTGCGATTCATGAAAAAGAGCTGTTGTTATTGACTTAAGAAAACCTAGAAATTTGTGTTGAAAAAGCTGAAAACTTATAGTTTGTTTGGGAAGGAGGCAGGCAGACAGGAATTGTGTAATAACCAATAGCTTTCCCAATTACCACAACTAATCCATCAGTAATGGAAAAACAAGGACAAAATGAAATTAGTAAACAATCTTATGGTTATCGGGGAAAGGGGATGGGAGGGGATAAATTTAGGAGTTGGAGATTTACAAATGTTAGCCACTGTATGTAAAAATAGATTTTTTTAGAAAGTTTTTTTTGTATAGCACAGGGAACTATGTTCAATATCTTGTAATAACCTTTAATGGAAAAAATATGAAAACGAATATATGTATGTATATGCATGACTGGAACATTATGCTGTATACCAGAAATTGACACATTGTAACTGATTACACTTCAATAAAAAAAAGAATGAAAAACAAAGACAAAATGGAGAGATGATCTAAAATTCTAAGGGATAAACTTGATAGGGTGTTTTCAAGGGCAGTTATGATAAAACAAAAAAACTTTCACAGAAAGATAATAAGTTTCAAAAATAATAATAAACACAAGTGGGAAGAAAAGGTTCAATATTGTAAAGTTGTTAATATTTCATGAATTAACTCATAGTCAATTTAGAATGAAAAATCCTAATATAACCTAATGTAATTTTGGTAAATTTAATTAAGTGAGGTAATGATAATCTCTGAAAATAAATTGGTGATACATGACATAGAAGCATTGGATAAGTAGAATAGGAAAAGTAATTGAATAATGGCATCCTTATTGCTATGAAGCTGTAATAATTGAGGCAACCTGCTGCTGGTTTAGTCGTTGGTCACGGCAAATTATTTCAGAGGCAGCTGTAGCACAGTTGATGGCTGGCAGAATACCAAACATAAATTCTCAATTTAAAACATATGCCCAAATTCAGCCCACATGGGTTAACATTTAAATTTCATAATTTTCAAACATTTCAAACAGTAATTCATAAAGCAATCTGACTGGAATAGGCATCTGGGATGTACCTACTTTTCTAGTATGATGAAAAATGAAAAATTAATGTATACAATATTTTCCATTGTTAAAAACTTTCTCAGATACCTTAGAGTTTGTGTGTATGTGTGCATATGTATGTATGTTTTAGGATTTCTTTTGAGCATACAGAAGAATCTGGAGGAGATGCACTAAGCAATTTGCATTGCTTATAAAAGGACTGGAGAAGTATATAGAGTGTGATGGGAGATCATTACATTTGCATTATGTGTCTTTATATTATTCAGTCTTCAAAGTGAGCAAACGTTTCTCTTCAGGTAAGACACAGTTTCAAAAGAAAATACAATGCTGTTAAAAGTGAGAGGAAACTGCTTAGTTCTATAACTGACAAACAGTACCCTTAGTGTTTCTAAGTGAATTACCTTGCTTACTCTTCACACACGCACACAAGTATAGTATAGTTGTTAATTCTACACCACAGACTTGTCAGAGTGACTAAAGAAATTGATATATGAGAGAATTATCACTGAAAGAGTTTACAATGTTCAGGTGCATCCCTAAAAATAAAATAAGTATAAATAAGTATGAAAATAGATAAAACAGATAAAAATAAAATTTTTCACTGCTGGCTTTGGAAATTTAGAATCTATTCATGAATTTTTATTAAAGTTAATCACATTATCAACCTCCAGTTTTGCAAAGTAACATATAAAGTTATCCTCAAATTACAAAAAAAAAAAAAAGATTTAAAAATCTTGTTTTTCTGTGTTTCTTTAAGCACACACAGGCATATGTACTTTTAAGAGAATAATTAGGAAATATACCACATCTTTACTATTTCTTACTATAAGAGATGTGAGGCATGGAAGGTTGGTGTAGGTGGGAAGGAAATTGCTAATTTTTATTACACATCCTTAGCTAGTTCCATTTGAGATAGTAAAAAAGAGTCATTCTGCTATTTAAAATAGTCAATAGAGTTAAAGAAATAAAAATGAAAGACTCTACAGGCAAATAATTTAATGTGGATATTTAAAAAGTCACTTACCTTTTAGAAACCACAAGTTTTCTCTTCTGTAAACCAAAGATATTAACCATACTTAATATTAAATTTGGACAAAAGTAACAGCAGTAAAAATGATTATTAAGATTTAAAGACTACTTACATGGCAGACCGGCTGCTTGGTGCGTATGAGTGAATAATCTCACTTGAACCCTGTAAAAACTCTGTGATACAGATGATATTATTAATTCTGATGATTCAGTTTCTCTTGGAAACTGAGAAGAGTTAAAAACAGGCTATTAAATTATCACATTTGCTTCAAAGCCAAAATACACATTTAATTATGTTCTCTTGATATCCTTTTTAGAAGCCAATTATCTATATATCAGGATGTGATTATCTGGAATAATCCTTTGTACTAGTTATGATTAACCACCACTATTCAATTAATTGTAATTTTATGCCTCAAGGTCTCAGATGAAACTGAAGTTTCAGAAACTTGAAACTCAGTTCAAGGAACTGCCAGAGGCAAATGCTATGTATTGGCTGCCATGTGACTCTGAACTGACCACATGAAGACCAGAATTTTGGAACAGAGATGAAGACCCCAGGTCTGAAGAACATTTGGTAAAGATCAGTTAGGTAAACTGGGTCCTTAAAGCATGGATACCATCTGAGTTGATCTGTACTGTTGTACATGAAATTTGCAGTTTATAGTAATGCAGTAAACAATTTGGGCAGCAGTAATCGTTTAGTAAATCTAAGAAAATGCAGTAAAGAATGATGACCTTGGTTTGTTCTCAATCTTAACTAGGAGGCATTTAGTCTTTTATCATTATACACCAAGTTTTTAGCAGTCTAAATCTGTATGGAAAGACAAAGAAACTCAAATAGCTGAAAAACATTCTGGAAAAAATATAGTAGGAGGAAATATTCTGTCCAAATTCAAGACACGTTATATAGTTACACTAACCAAGACTATGTGGTATTGGCAGAAAGACAGACACATTGATAAATAGAACACAGTAAAGAACAGAGTAGCCCACACACAAGTATGGACAACTGATTTTTGACATAGGTGAGAAAGCAATTCAATAGAGAAAAAATGGTCTTTTCAACAAATGGTGCTAGACAAATTGGACATCCGCAGGAAAAAAAAAAAAAAAAAGAAAAGAGAAAAAAGAACCTGGACTTAAAATTCACAATTTATACAAAAATTATCTTACTCCAACCACATAACATAATCCATAACTTACAGATTTTAACTAGCTTACTTACATATTTATGGTCATTAAGTTAGAGTATAAACTATGATCCCTGACACTCACTCAGTAAGAAAAATATGACTTTTAATTACATTTTTATTTTAATACCAAAAATATAATGGAAATTGAATATACCTGTTAGTATTTACAATTATATCCTGATACCTTGTTTATATAGCAGCATATTAATTTTTATGTATTTATAATAGTTTATACATAAGTTTTGCCTACAAGACCTAATAGGTACATTGTGTTATTTTTGCTACTCCAAATAATTTTAATAAAATTTGCTGTTTTTCTAATGAAAAGAGACTTCTAAGCCTATGTTACATGATAACTTCATGTTAGTTTTAAAAGCTAAGAAGCTACCATATTAATCTCTGCAATCCCCATAGTAACCATGAGATATTAATCTCTTTAATATTAATCAACCTAACTCTTGCACACTGTGCAAAGTAAATACAAAAGATATAATTTTATTGAATTACTTTATTAAGGAGGAAATTCTTCATAAGAATTTTTAGGATTTTTGGTTAGTCTTTAGTCACAGTAATATGGAGTAATTTATTAGAATAATAAGTTTAAGAAAATATATAAACTCAAAATTACCAAAGTCAGATTTTTAAAAAAGAGAAATGATCTATAATGTTCTTTAAGAACATTTATATATTTAAAAAGCCTTCATAGGAACTAATAATGTGAAATGTTTTTGAATTTGCAGATTTGTTACTCATTGACATTGTAATGGTAGTGAATAGAAAATTAAATGTTAAAAGGTTTTTTTCTAGAGATCTTTTAGATCTTCATATTCCTGAAAAGAACATATATATTAATGATGTCATGGGGAAATATCTCAATGTGAAATAATCATGTGACATCAGGCAACACTCAATGCTGTTAAATTCTTTCAGCATCAGGTTTCACTACTATAAAATTAGGAGCTAAATAAATGTGCTGTAAAATAACTTAGGTAAACTTGTATTAGGCAGATATTGGTGTTTAAAATTATAAATAGTTATGAATATTTGTTTAATTTGAGGTCATTTTAAGTCTGTAAAACATAATAACAAAAATGCTTCAGTTACTACATAAATTATTCATGTTGACCACAAACAAGCTTTCAACTGGATTGATAAGGTTGTAATTCAGCTTCATAGTCTTTGTTTCAAGATATTTTTAAATTTCCTCTTTGATTTCATCGTTGACCCATAGGTTTTTTTAGACTCCATGCAATCATTTTTTTCTTGTTTCTCTTTTTGTGGTTGATTTCTAGTTTCATGCTGTTGTGGTCAGAAAGGATGCTTGAAATAATTTCTATCCTCTTACATTTGTTGAGGCTTGTTTTGTGTCTGAATATGTGGTCAGTCCTAGACAATGTTCCATGTGTACTTGAAAAGAATGTATATTCTGTTTTTTGGGGATGTAATGTCCTGAAAATATTAACTAAGTCTAACTGTTCTATTGTGTCATTTAGTATATCCATTGTCTTATTGATTTTCTGTCTGGAAGACTTGTCCAATGATGTTAGTGGGGTGTTAAAGTCTCCTACTATTGTTGTGTTCCCATCAGTTTCTTCCTTTATGTCTGTTAGTATTTGTTTTATATATTTAGGTGTTCCTATATTGGGCACATATATGTTAATGAATATAATATCCTCTTCTTGTATTACTCCTTTGATCATTATGTAGTGTCCTTTATCTTTCTCTATGGCCTTTGTTTAAAGTCTATTTTGTCTGAGATGAGTATTACTACCCCTGCTTTCTTGTCATTTCCATTTGCATGAAATATCTTTTTCCATCCCCTCACTTTCAATCTATGTGTGTCCCAGCTCCATGTTCTTAATGTTTTTGTTTATATTAAAAGCCTGCATTACTAGTGGATATAACAAAAATAAGCAGACTCACAGATAGAACAAACTAGTGGCTACCAGTGGGAGGGGCAATTAAGGGATAGGGGTGTTGGAGGTACAAACTATTGGGTATAAGATAGCTATTGCACAGCATGGGAAATATAGCCAACAATTTGTAATAATTGTAAATGGAAAGTAACTTTAAAAATTGTATAAAAAATAAAAAATTTTTAAATAATGAATTTTTTAATAAAGCCTGCTCTGAATTAGTAAAGACAATGCACCTATTTCTTTAAGCAAAGTCTGACTACTTTTGAAAAATTTTGTGGAAATGCTGAGAAAAATTACCAATAAATAGTCAAATATTTCATAGGGTATACTTAAACAATAGATGCTATTTTGGCATATTTCAAATTCAAATAACTTGGTATCCCCTCTATTATTTTTGTGCTAAATATGACAGCCCTACCATTGAATAATACAGAATTAGGAAAACATACATTATTGTGAGTCAACAGCTATATAAAATACTACAGTGAACACAATACTCTAAATCTCCCTTCCAATTAGGTGGGAGAAACAGCTTCCCTCCTGTGTCTCTTTGATCAGAACATATTAGTTAACAGTTAGAAATACTAACCACCAGGTATTGTGAACAGAAAAAACAGAAACATCATAAATATCTAGTCAACTTCAGTAGAAGGTAAAAAAGTGCAAGTTTTGGAAGGATGGTATGAGGCAGATAAAGTTTGGTTCCTCAGGAAATAATATTTTAAAATTAGTAAAAGTTCTCAGGAACTACACTGAGATAGAGAGCAAATAAAGACCATAACTAGTGCAAATAGAAAAAGTCATTTTTCACAGGGACTCATGTGCAGAAAAACAATTTGTCTTAGGGAGTTAGAGAAGAAATAGGCAATCTCTATTTCCCCTTGTGTCTTGCTCAGAGTTAAGAAGATTATAAAATTGCTTTCATCATTTTGAGAATTGAAATGAAATGCCATAATAGAGGATTTCCAACATGAACCCATTAGTTTAAAGTCACTTGTCTTCCTTCTCCTCTTGGAATTCACAAGAAGAGTAAGGCAACAGAAATGCACACCTCTTATATGAAGCTAGGAGGTGCTGGAGTCTTAAGTAATGAAAAATGTCAGCGCTGCCCCACGCAGTGGATAGAGGACAGTAGTATGACCTGGAGTAAGTAGACAGGATGGGCCACAAACGCAGATCCCAGAGGCATCTGACAATGTATAGTTCTCCAGTTTGAAGACAGGAGCCTGAATTGAAACTAGCTGATCCCTGTGTGTAATACTGGTAACAGTGTGCAAAGGCAGGAGGTGTGGTTTTGTTCTGAGAAGGTTAGAGCAATCACAGAGAGAAAACATTTTAGTTGAGGAGATCTTCCAGAAGAAGCAAAAAGAAATGGAGAAAGAAAAGAGAAGCTAAGACTGAGTTATATGAATTGATATGTTATTATCTGCACAATAAGAGCCCCAGAAAAATAGCGAAATGAAAACACAGCAAAGGAAGTATTAGTAAAACCCATGGAAAAAAATTCTCAGACTTAATAAAACATAAAAGTAGCAAAATGGAGAAGATGCAGAGCATACTGAAAGAGGAGAAGTAAGTGGCAACACAACCCAATCACATTAGAGTGAATTTTTTCTAAATGTCGAAGAAAAGGAGGAAATTCTAGAAGCTTAACAGAGAGACAAAGCAAAAACAAAAGTTGGGGGGAGAGAGTGGGAAGGGATAAATTGGGAGTTGAAGATTGGCAGTTACTCACCTACTATATATAAACTAGACAAACAACAAGGTCCTACTGTATAGCACAGGGAAAAGAATATGAAATGAATACATGTATGTACATGTATGACTGAAGCATTATGCTGTGCACCAGAAATTGATGCAACATTGTAAACTGACTATACATCAATTTTTTTAAAAAGTCATACTGAAAATTAGATTTTTGAATAGGAAGAAATTGAAGAAAAAGAATGTAAAATTAAGCATATATATTTATCCTAACTGTCATTGAAATAAAAGTGCAAGGTGAAATTATTTTCAGGTATACAAGCCCTAGAAGTTTTGTTACAAGAGAGTTAACAGGCAAAATAGTTACAAATGAAGTACTTAAATAAGAGGAGAAAAAATTCCAGCAGTTGCTTAAGGACATATAGAAGAAAAGGTGATAATTATCATGGTAGACTTTGTTGTAGTAAAATGGATGAGAGAGAGAGAATGAGGGAGAGATAGTAAAAACAGCCATAATTACACTATAATAGAAGTCTATAAAATATCAACATGATGGAAAGTGGGAAAAGAGTGAAGAATGAGTGATATGACAGTGTGATAATTTGAAATAAAATACATCTCAGGATTGACATATGTGCTGTTTACAAGAGACCTTAAACACAAAAACACATGATAGTTAAAAGTAAAATCATGAAAAAGATATATTAGGCAAGTCAGACAAAAGAAAACTGGTATATCTATATTAACAAGAGAAAAAATACTGTTTAATTCAAAAAGAGGACAGGAATTGATTAGATCTTGGAAAAAAAGGAAACAGTGGAAAAACTATTGAAAACAAAGGGAACTGGAGTTTTGTTAATAGTAATGTATCAGTATTAATATCTTAGTGTTGAAATGCATACCATGGTAATGTAAGATGTTCACATTAGAAACTAGGTGAAACTGTTATATTATATATGCAACTTTTCTATAAATCTAAAATCATTCTCAAATAGAAAGTGCCTTGAAACAGGAAAAAATGCTGAAAATGAATCACGGATTTGGAAGCAAAATGTAAGAATACGAAATTTAAAAAAAAATAACATAAGAGAAAAACTTTAGAACCTAGGGTTTAGTGAAGAGTTCTTAAACATAACATCAAAAGCATGATCCATAAAAGGAAAAATGACAAATTGGACTTTGTCAAAATTAAAACCCTTTCTTGTGTGTAAGACCTTTTTAAGAGGATAAAGTAATGAGCTACAGACTTACGGGAGATACTTGAAAACCACATATGTGACAGAGGACTCATCTCTATAATATAAAAAGATCTTTCAATACTCAACAGTCAGGAAAAAAACATTCCATCTAGAAAATGGAAAAGCACATGAGACATTTCACTGAAGAAGAGATGCAGGTAGCAAATCAGTTCATGAAATGATATTCAACATCACTCGACACTAGGGAAATATAAATTTAGGTCACAATTAGCTATCCTTCTACAACATTTAGAAGAACTAAAATATAAAATACTGACAACACCAAATGCTGACAAGGATGCAGAGAAATTAGACATTTTATACATTGCTAGTGGGAATATGAAATGGTACAGCCAATCTGGACAAATGTAGTAGTTTTTAAAAAATTAAACATACTTCCTCACCCAGCAATTGCATTCCTGGGCACTTATCCCAGAGAAATAAAAACATATGCTTACACAAAATTCTGTACACAAGTGCCCATAACAGTTTTAATTGTAATAGCCAAAACCTGCAAATAACCATAAAATCTCCTGGAGGGTAAAAAGCTAGTTGATGGTGCATCCGTACTATGCAGTTCTATTCAGAAATCACACAACAACTTGATTGGCTTTCAAGAGTTTTATGCTAAGTGAAAGAAAGCCAATCTCAAAAGGTCACATATCACATGATTGCACTTATATACCATTCTTGAAAAGATAAAATCATAGAAAAACAGATTTGCAGGTTAGAGATGTTGGGAGATGTGGGATGGTTGTGACTATAAATCAATAACCTAAAGGAGATCTTTTTGGTTATATAACAGTTCTGTATTTTGATTGTGATAAAATGACATAAAACAATACACATACATTATGCCACTGTCAAATTCTTGATTTTCATTTTGTACCATAACTGTCTATGTAAGATGCAACCATTGAGGGAAACAGGGTGAAGGGTACATGTACTATTTTTGCTACTTTCTTCAAACTTATAATTATTTCAAAATACAAAGTTAAAAATTGTTAGAAAGAAACTTGTACATGAAGACACAAAATTATTGAACTTCTTTTATTAGTCATAATATAGATTTGTCTAATGAATTTTTTTTAATTGTAAGGAACCAGAAAGTTAAAAGTGATTAAGCAAGAGGTATAGAACAAGTAACTTTTCCATATATGTGGCCACGTTTCCTAATTATGTTGAGATAACAATATATTTATCATTAAAAATAGAACTACCATCTGATCTAGCAATTCCACCTTTGGCTATTTATCTGAAGGAATGAAAACACTAATTTGAGAAGATACATGTTCACTGCAGAATTGTTTACAATAGCCCATATATGGAAACACCCCAACAGGTGAATAGATGAAGAAAATGTGGCATATATATAGAATGGAACATTATTCAGCCATAAAGAGTGAAATCTTGCCATTTGGATGGAACTTGAGGGCATTATGCTAAGTGAAATAAGTCAGACAAAGACAAATATATGCTCTCACTTATATGTGGAATAGAAGAAGGAGAAGCAGAAGAAGAAGAAAAAGAAGAAGAAACAGCTCATAGATACAGAGAATAGTTTGGTGATTGCCAGAGGTGTTGGGTGGGGAGTGGGCTAAGTGGGTAAAGGGGGTATAAAGGTAAAAACTTCTAGTTCTAAAATAAATAAGTCCTGGGGATGAAATATACAGCATGGTGACTATAGTTAATAATACTGTATTGCATATTTGAAAGTTGCTAAGAAGAGTAAACTTTAGAAGTCTTCATTACAAGAAAAAAAGAATTTTGTAACTGTGTATGGTGACAGATATTAACCAGACTTACTGGGGTGATCATTTTGAAAATCCAAAGGTTTGTTTCAATACAAGTTGATGACTGCTTCTAATATTTATATAGAAATGCAAAGGACATGGAATAGCCAAAAGAACTTTAAAAAAGAACAAAGGTGGAGGGGTTGTACTACTTGATTTCAAGACTTTTTACAAAATAACAATAACCAAGACAGTGTGGTATTGGTATAGAAATTTGTATCACATTTCCATCAATTTTTATCACATTCCATTTACATGTATTTCTCTATGTAAATGGAATGTGATAGAAAGTCCAGTAATATAAACATACATATATATGCATATATAGAAAATTGAATATGAACAGAGATTCAAAGAAAGATTAGAAGAGAAAGGATAGTCTTTTCAAAATTTGTGTCTGGAAAAATTGCATATCTAAATGCAAAAAATTTAATTTTGATCTCTATATCTTACCATATGAAATATAACTCAGAATGGATCATAGAGCTAAATATAATAATGCTTCTATAAGAAAATCTAGGAGTAGATACTTGTTACTTTTAAACAACCTCTTAGATACAAAAAAACCCAATCTATTAACAACAAAAGAATAAATTGGACTTCATTCAAGTTACAATTATTGAAAAACACTGTAAAGAGAATGAAAAGACAAACCACAGATTGTGAGAAAATGTTTGCCAACCACATATATAATAAAGGATTTGTGTTGAGAATATATAAAGAATTCTCAAAACCCAATAATAAGAAATCAAACAACCTAATAAAAATGGGCAAAAGGTTTGAACAGACACTTCATCAAAGAAGATATTGGGATGGCAAATAAGCACTTAAAAAGATGGTTAGTCATTATTATGGAAATGCTGTATCACAATGAGATACTACTGTGTGCCTATTAGTATATAGTCTAGTGTCTAAAGTTGAAAACACTGATGTTACTCTGTTTGTGGAATGTGGTTCAGCTACTACACTGCTGTTCAGAATGTAAATGGCACAATCATTTTGGGAAACATTTTGGCAGATTCGTAAAAGGTTAAACAGATACCTACCATATGATCTATCCACTCTAAACCTAGGTATTTATTCAAGAGTCATGAAAACATATGTGATGCAACTATACACAAATGTTCATAATACCTTTATTCATAGTGGCAAAAAAAAAAATTAGAAACAACCCAAATGTATACCAACAAGGGACAGATAAACAAAAGTTGGTATATTCACACAGTGGAATACTATTCAGCCATAGAAATGAATAAACTATAGATACATACAACAGCATGGATTAATCACAAAGTAATTATGCAGAATAAAAGAAAGATGACAAAAATGAATGCATATGGTGTGATTCCATCTTTGTAAGTTTTCAGAACGTTTAAACTGATCTATTAGCACAGAAAGCACATCAGTATTTGCCACAGAGATTTGTAAATATTTTATTAGATTTATATTTGAGGATTTATCTTCTTTTTGATGTATTGTAAATGGTGTTTCCTTCATATTCCAGTTATTTATTTACTGGTATATAGAAAATCAACTGAATTTTGTATACTGACTTTGAACTTAGGTTCATGTTGTCTCGATAAATTCCCATCTAGCCACAGAACAATGGGCTCCATTTCTTTTTGAACTTCCCAAGTCATGGCATTGAATAATCTGAACACTGAATTTCGATGATTCACCAGGACCACCAAGAAGGCACAGAGCCATCACTGTTTGAGCTTCTTGCACTGTGCCCCCACCGCCAGCAGGGGCGCTCGAACCTGCCTGCGTGGAGCGCATGCGTGGTCCGCCCGCAATGTCGGCGCCGCAGTGTCCACCGAGGGGATCAGAACTTCGTTTCCTTCAGACTGAGGAGGCGTCTCCCTGCTTCAGGACAACTTGGGGCCGCGACCACCGGGAGGAAGAAGCTTCCTGTCACGGCCGTGATAGCAGAGAAGCCGACTTTGCCGCGGTTTCTCCCGATATCTTTCTGAATAGTGAGTATAGAATTTTTCATTTTCTAGAACGTTCCCACGTACTTTATTCTTTACTTCCTCATGTAATATTTTTTCCCTTTCATATAATTTTGTAACAAGAATTAATTTGCACAATTATCCATTCACTGAGGGGTTTTAAGGGTCGAACTGACGGCATCCTGTGTAATTTTATTTTACGGATTCAGGATACTTTCTGGGGAGAAATGCCAATACGGTTTCAGACGGAGGGAAACACATATAGACGTGAAATTAATATAATAAAATTAAGACCAGCCAGTCTTCTGTGGAGCCATAGCATAGCCGGAGACAAAGAGAAAAAGAAATCACTCCGGTGCATTCTGTGACTCGTTTGTATTAAGTTTTCTGTCAGGGACTCGAGGGAGAGCAGGTCAGTGCTTGATCCCCGCCCTGTTCCCAAGACGCCCCAGGTGTTGCCTTGTGAGCATTTCTCTCCTCAGAAAGGTGGGTTCCCCTGGCAACCTGTGCACGGCCACCTTCTGAGAGCACTGCAGGTCGTGTGGCTGAACGTGGCAGCCCTGCCTTCTCTTCATCCTTAAAAAAAAAAAAAAATAGAGGTATAATTTACATACCATAAAACTCACTGGTTTCACGTAGTACAGTTCGGTGGGGTTTAGTCCATTTAGAGGTGTACACCCACCACCACGATCAAACTGACAACATTGCCTTCAACTCAGAAAGAAACCTGCCACTCATTTGTAGACCCTTCTGGTGACACTTTTTTCCCTTGGCCTCCAAGGCACTATTTTGATTTTCTGCTTAAGTCACTGGTTGTTCCTTCTCAGTCTCTCTTGCTGGATTCTCTCTTCCTTGTTGTCTCAATATTGGAATGCCTTTGGGTTCAGTTCAGAGACCCCTCTTCTTTTCTCTGTCTGCACTCACCCTGAATGAATGTTTCCAGGCCCACAGCTTTCAATACCACCTCTATGCTAAGGACACTTAATGTCACATTTGCAGCTCAGGCTTTCCTCCTGGATTCCAGAGGACACACTTGCCTGTTCAGTATGTCTGTGTGCATGTCTAACAGGCATATTAAATTTAACTGGTCTCCTAACTAGCCGCACATTCTCCTTGAACTGGAGACCTCCCCATCTCAATTACTCGACATCCTATTCATTAGTAAAACCTATAGGCACTCCTTTAAAAAATATATACAAAAGAATTATTTTTCCTGGTAAGTCAGGTAAGCACTTTGTAGTGCCAAACCTGCAGCGGCTCCCCTATTGAACTTGGGTTAAAGACCAGTCAAGACAATGACTTTCAAAGCCCTCTGTTAACTAGCCTCCCTTTATTTTTCTGAACTTCATCCCCAAAGGCTCTCCCAGCGTGCACTGCAGCCAGACTGGCCTCCTTGATGTTCCTAGAACTGAGCAGCCACTCTGCTCAGGGTATTTGCATAGGATGTTCCCTAGGCGCACTCTTCCGTGCTAGCTCATGTTATCCCTCCCTCACATCCTTCCCATGTTCCAGATGTTTGCTCAGAAATCATCTTCTCATTGAGGCTATAGGGGAGGACAAATAATTTTTTCTCCATCCAACCGAATTCTTGGTGGAGACCCCTGTAATAAAAGACAGATTAACAAGAGATAAACAAACAGAAGTTTATTAACATGTATAACACCTGTATACATGGAAGACACTCAGGGAGAATAACTGAGGTGCTTAGAATTCAAACTTAAATACCACCTTAATAGGGGAAAGGGGGAGGGTATGTAGGCCTCTTAGAGGAGTGTATATGATTTTTAGGAAAGATGAAGGGACCCTTAGAAAAATAGATGGGAGGTATGATGGTTTGTGAGAAAGTTTGTCTGCGGGTGGTGTTGGCTTCTAGTCTCGTCTCCGGTGACAGAAGTCAATCTTCCTTGATTGATGAAACTCCCAGGGAGAGGGTCTATGACAGTTGAGTTCCTTTTGGAGGATCTGTCTATAGGCAGATAAGGGGAGTTCAGAGAAAACCTCTCCCTAAACTTGCTATTTTTCAAAAGCCTACAGGTGAAAATAATAAAAATATAAAAGTGGCATATTTTGCAGTGGCACGTTCTCCTACCCTTCAAGGCCTTCCTGATCACTTTACTTCATTTTGCAACCCGCTCCCATACTAGAACTCCAGATCCCCTTTAACCTGAGTGTGTATTTTTTCCTCTGGACCTTTATCACCTTCTAATGGTAAATAATTTACTTATATCTGTGCCCGCTCCACCTATCTAGAATGCAGGTTCCCTGAGGACAAGTATTCTTGGTTCTTTTGTTTAATGATGGCACGTAAATGGCACCAACAAATGTTTGTTGAATGAATACCAAATAGTAGTGTGAAACTGTCATAATTAAAACAATGGAGTATCTGGTTCAAGAAGTGACTGAAGGGGAGGGAGAATAGGATGAAGGTGGTCAAAAGGTACAAACTTGCAGTTATAAGGTAAATCAGTACTAGGAATGTAACGTACAAAATGGTAAATATAATTAACACTGCTGTACATTATATATGAACGTTGTTCAGGGAATAAATCCTAAAGGGTTCTCATAACAAGGAAATTTTTTTTCTATTTCTTTAATTTTATATCTACATGAAATGATGGGTGTACACTAAACGTTTTGTGGTAATCATTTCATGATGCATGTAAGTCAAATCAGTATGCCATGACTACACCTTAAACTTATACAGTGTTATATGTCAATTATATCTCGATAAAACTGGAAGAAAAAAAGTGACTGAAGGATCAGTTTAACAAAATTGAAAGCTCAAATGTTACAAGGCCCAGTTTCATGTTAGTGCACACACACACACACACACACACACACGTAAAGTTAAAAATCTCACCTTCCCAGTATTTACCCAAATAAATTCCACATGGGTTAAAGAAATAGAGTGTAAAATATGAGCCATAAAATCCCATTGCTCCAAAGAGGGACATACACTGTCTATTGTTAAGGAAAGAAAGCAAGTTGCAGAAAAATATTCTTATAGAACTAGCTCATACTTGCACGAACAAAAGTGAGGTGGGAAAAAAAAGCCTTATATGTATACAGATGAGTTAGTAGATGGTTGTGTAAAAAGGAAAACAGCGTGGACAGATTAAGTACATGGTTTTTGGTAATGGTTGAGGCTGGATATAGAAAATGATTACTGATTTTTTCTTTATATGGTTGTGCATTGTCTCAAATATTAGAATAAGCAAGTAGTGCCTTTTAATTAAAATTTCACACATTTTTAAAAATTAAAGTAAACTTAGTTCTTACCACATTAAACAAATTACAGTCTTCAAGTCTCGAGCTTCCCAATCTGTAAAGAGGGGTAATTTCTGGCCTTATGACTGGTAACGATAATTATGATAATGACAATTGTTAACATTTACCAAGTTCTCCCTGACATTTCAGGCACTCTGTTAAGAGCTTTGATGTAATTCTACTCATTTAATCTGCATAATAAAACTCATGACAGATAATATTATTACTTCGGCCTCAGTGATCTGTCAAGAAGATTAAATGAACCAACACACATGAAAATGCTGCTATAAACAACCTAGAAAAGGAAGTAATTGCATTATTTTAATATGCAGTCACACATCTAACAAAACAAATTTATTGATAATAATTTGTTTAGTCGTTGAGAACTAATATACCTGGCTGTCAGCTTCTGAGCACTCTGAACAATCCAACCCCTTAGAAAAGCTTAATCACCACTATGGTGTCACCATGTTGTTCTGTATGGTAGCCACTAGTCACATGTGTCTACCAGCACTGAAAATGTGCCCAGTCCAAATGGAGATGTGCTGTAAATGTAAAATACAAACCAGATTTTAAGCCTTTTGTGTGAATAAAGAAAGGAAATTACTTCGTTGATAAGCTTTTTTATATTGACTACCCATTGAAATTAAAATATTTTGGATGTATCCAGGTAAGTAAAATAGGTTACTAAAATTATTTCAGCCTGTTCTTTTTATACGTTTTAATGAGGCTACTAGAAAATTTAAAATTACCTGTTGGCTCTGTATGTTTCTATTGGACAGTGCTGCATTATACTAAATTATTTCTTGTGAGACTGGTTTTCATGTGGCTAGTAGAACATTCCTTGATCAGCTGGCACTCAAATCCTCACAAAACATATTTACCTGAGGCCCTTCTCAGAACACAGATGAAACAACCTGGCGTAAAGGAAATGGTTGGGGTGGTGGGCTGGGAAATGTGGTATAAACCCCAAAGCAAGGAGACTGAAAACCTTTTCCATTTCAGCACTCATAGATGGCATTGACTGAATGTGATGATCCAGTATACTTCTTGGCTATCCTATAGGAATGCATCTAACACATAGGTAACGTTAACAATATAGAACAGTCAATAGCATTCATTGAAAAACAACAAAAACTACTAGCAAGCCATTTCTGAAAGTTGGACAGAAAAATTAAAAATAGACACTTAAATCTATAGTTTTCTCACATATCAGCAATAATCAACTAGAATACAAGAAGAGGAAAAACTCCACTCAGAATAAATTTGTCATTAAGATTTCAGCATCAATATTGGAAAAAAAAACTTTACAAAAAGATAAAAAGATATTTTGAATCAATGGATGAGCATTTTCAATACCAGACAGTAAATTCTGAATCATGGTACTACATTAAGATATTCTTATCAGGGGCTGGGGAATTGGGAAATGGGGAGTCGCTGTTCAAAAGGTATAGATTTTCAATTATACAAGATGAGTAAGTTCTAGAGATTGGCCATACAGCATTATGCCTGTAATTAACAGTATTGTACTATATACATAAACATTTAAGAGGGTAAATTCATGTTAAGTGTTCTTGTCACAAATTTTTAAAAAAGATACTGACTAAAGAATTCAGAGATATCATTGGAACAGAACTCGTAGTTGCAATGGAATAAGGGAAATTCTAGATTTGTTGGGAAAAAAGCCAAAAAATATTCTTCTTTTCATATACTCAAATGCATTCCACATAGGTTAATCAATTGAATTTTAAAACGTGAAAATCTGTTGTCCAAGGGTAATAGCTTTGGAGTAATACTGAGTGAGAAATCAGTATGAACAAATGTTCAGCCACATAGCAAGACAAAGTAAAAGTCCTTGATATATTTGAATATGCTGAAGAGGAAAGAGGGATGAGAGAGGAGAGGAGAGGAGAAGGAGTCGAAGAAAGAGGAAAGAGGAGCAAAAAAGCATCGAAGAAGGAAGGAGGGAGGAAGAAAAGAAAAACAGAGAAAGAGGAGGGGAGGGGAAGAGAGGAAAGCAGAGGGAAAAGGAGAGGACGGCCTGGGACTGGAGGGGAGAGGCCGTGGGATTAGATGGGAGAGAAGAGGACAAAGAAGAGGAGGGGAGAAGAAAGCAGAAAGAAGAGAAAAGAGGATGGGAGACAGAAAAGGAGAGAGAAATGAAGAAGAAAGGAGGAGAGGAGAGAGGGGCGGGGAAGGGAAGGGAGGTTAGAGAAGAGAGAAAGGAGAGGAGAGGAGAGAGGATGGAGGAAGAGGGAGGAGGAGGAGTTAGGAGAGGAGGAGAGGGGGCTGGAGGGGACACAGAGAAATAACCATAGTATCAGGCATCATTCAACGTCTGCTGCACTATCAGACTTTGCACTAAGTGCTCCAACGAGCATGATCTCACGCTGCTTACTGTGTACATCTGCGTACTGTGTACACCGGCGTTGAGTAAACGTCACACATGTAACTAGTCTATTATTACCTCTAACTTTAATTTTCATTGTGAGGACAGAGTGAGCCATCAGATGTGAAAATGGTTCTGTGAACTGGAAACTGGCATAAAAAAATGACAGAAGATTATAGTGTTGTTTCTGGGTCTAAGTAAACACTTTACTTCCACGTTTTCTTACTGAGAACCTCCCAGCCAGGCTGTGAGCATCAGAGATAAGCCCCTTACAGGCTGTTTCACCCCTAGGGTTTAAAGACAGTTCCTTTTACCAACAGGTCCCTAGTGCACTGGGGTCTCAAGCTGCTCCCTCGAGGACCCGGGAAACCTGCGGCAGGGCCCCTCCCAGTGCCGATCCCCTGGGGAAAGGAGGTCCCTGTCTTGTCAACTGCGGGGCTGCGAACCCAGGTCCAGAGCGGGGGCAGTGCTGGGGGCAGGGGGCCCCCCAGCACAGCTGCTGCCTGACTTACTGGCGTGGCCACGTCCAGCCCCTCTTGTTTGTGAAGGAACAACTTTTCTCCAGGTTGAAGTCCCATGATGCATCCCACAGAAAGGATAAAATCACCTCCCTAAAAGCTCAAGAACATCAGGTGAAACCCTGAGAACTCAGAAGATGGTCCAGCACGGTGGGCCGGCAGGAGAGGACTCAGCATCAGAGTGTGGAAGGCAGCCCTTCACGACAGGAAGCAAGGCTGTAAAACCCCAGTCAGAGAGCAGCCCGGGCTTGTCCAGGACAAGCACGAAGACACCCTGGAACGTGCTCGAGGGCTTGAAGAGGGAAGGCAGGTGGCCGGCCTGGCTTGGGTCCAGGCGGCCGTGTCCACGGCTCTGCACTGGAATTCTCCTGTTGGAGGCAGGACCTTGCAAACAATTACTGCGCCAAATACTACTACACCCCACCTGCAGCAGTCATGGGTGAGAGAATTCATGAAACGGCCCCCAAGAGCAGAGGAAAGAGGGCCACTTGCCGCAGTGGCCTGTGCTGTCTGTAAGTGACGGTGTTTAAACCGCCGTCAGGGAGGTGTGGGCGCTGACAGACGGCGGATCAGAATCAGCGCGCAGACACCAGGCATACATATCGGATATTGCGGGTGAGGCTCCCGGGGGAGGGGCAAGTTAAGCCCCACATCTCACCAAAATTCTCAAAAACAAACGTTTTCTGAGAAGTCTGAAAAGATTCAGCACAGGATCAGGAGTCGGACTTCACACCATGAAGCACAGAAACGTCCTGCACGGGGTCCTCTGCGATCACAGCAAGTTGTAGCGCAGTGTGCAGACCAGGACCCGGGTGGGGGCGGAATCAGGCCTCCCCGTCGGTCCCCGCTCCCAGGTTCCCAGCCGCTGTGGGCAGGACAGCCCGAGCTGCCCAGCGGGCAAGGCCCGGCCGGAGCAGCACCTCCCACGGGGTGGAGGGGGCGGCTCTGGAGGACCCCTGGGGTCAGGGAGACCCCCGCACTTCTGCTCCTGCATCTTTGCAGCATTTCGGCCGTTAGGATGAGCAAGTGACACTTAGGTAAGTAAAACATCAGTGAAAATGCACAGCAAAATAAACGTGGAGGCACTTGTGTGTTCTTCTCCAGTCCCTCAACTTCTCTGGATCTCAGATTCTCCCACCTGAAAATCAGGTAACACGTGCTCTTTGAACAACAACAAAGTACGGAGACGCTATATAAATAAAGCTGTACAGCGTTGCTGAGGGATTTAGCGAAGCCTTGAATCACTGGGTGTCTCCCCATTTCCGGATGGCAGGATCGTGCCTGGAAGACGCTGGCTTTTACTTGCTTTGCCTTAGAGACGTTCTACCTCTGCGCTGCCCAAGATGGCAGCCACCAGCCACGGGAGGCTTTTAAGCACTGGAGATGGAACTACATTCTATTTGGTTTGAAATAAATTCAAACTTAGTCACCTGTTGTCAACTTTGGGGAATTCATTCACAAAATGAAAGTAAAGAGCAATGAGAAATGGACTTATGTAACTACCACATTAAAACCGTATGGTTTTGGATCAAGTGTTGACAGAACTGAAAAACAGTATTAAGAGTAAACACTGTTGAGAAAATTATACAGTCGTGGAAAAAATTAAACTATTAAATCAGCACTTTCCGATTTACACTCAAAACATTTATACAGGTTAGAACGTTGAATTTTAAAATGTAATACAAGATACAGCTATTGATCTGGAAGGGCTTTGATGGCGTATTTTAAGTAAGAACAAATTAGAAACATTAAAGCACATAGCACTATCCCTGATTCTAAATCAAAATAATTCTTTAAGATTACCTGTGCTCTGCTCTAGACAGTCGAGGCCTATAGGCAGGGTCTGAGTGGAAGCGCGGTCAGCGCTCGCTCGGGCGGGCAGATTTGGAGAGGGTGTTAGGGGGGTGGGCGCACCTATGCACGTATGTAAGTGACTCTGTCTGCTTATCTGACCTGCTTTCACAGCCGCTGCCTTCAGCGTGGGCTGAGGGGAGCTGAGGCTCCGGAGATCCTCGACCACTTCTTCCATCTCCGCACTCTTTCTCTAGGTTCTGAACCCACGTAACTCCTCTAAGCAAAACAATTTAATTCTAAAATTGCAGGAAAATGAATGTCTTTTATTTCCTATCCGTAACATCTCCAACTTTAACTTTTCACATATTCAGGGAGAAAATGGTGTCTGCTACAGAGACAGGGACAGGCAGTGCCAGTGAGGGTTTACTGAGTGCTTTCTCCATGTCAAGAACTGGGTCCTGACTTTCTGAGGATTCTGCCCTGGAATGTGCACCACAGCCCAGGCAGCAGATGCCATCGTGACACCCCCTCCCGGGAGGAGCGGTCTCCCAACTCAGAGGTGAACCTACTTGAAACTTGGTTCAACTGAAAATCAACATTACCAAGACAGGATTCCAACCCTACTGCTTTGCTGTGGAAAGTCACTCACTTCTGGCCTGTGAGAGTCTAAAACCTGTGGTCTGAGTCTCTGTAGGTAGAGCTGGTGTTCACTGTGACCAAATGCTTCCCCCGGGGCACTTGGGGTTGCCTTTGGGGAGGGAGCACCCAAATCAGAGATGCTGCCTGACTTCTCCTGGGTGGCCACGTCTCGCACTGACTTGTCCTATGTGGTCATGTATGAGAGGATGCGGTGGCGTTCCTGAAGTCTTTTCTATTATTAAGTGCACAGTATTCACTTGATTGTAATAGTGCCATGCAAACTCCTAAAGGATATTATCTACTTAGAAATCCCAGGATAATAAACTGAAAACTATAAAAACTAAGACAGCAGAATCAAGTAGGTAGAAGCAACTTACATATAATATATATTAGTATGTAATAATATATAATAATACACACAGTTTACACATGTGTACATTATATATGTAAATTATATATAGTTACATATATATATGTAAAGTCATCCATGAAAGGAAAAAAGCCAAATTCACAGGAATAATCACATCAAGAATCGTTCTAAACCTGTAAGGAAAAACCACAGACATTTCTAAGTCACAAGAAAGGAGAGCTGAATGAACAGATTTCTACTCCTGTTACTGTGGGAGGAGGTCACTGAGAGGATCTGACTGCTGGTTGGAGAGCTGGCCCATGGCAATCTGAGTCTCCCTGCCCTAACCCTGCCCTTCCCCTGCCCTTGGAATGTACACTCTGCCCACCGTTCCCACAGTGGGAGCTGTTTTCAAGGGAGCAGCTTTGAGAGAGGAAGGTGTTACTGAGACCATCTGGACTGAATATAGGACTGAACCCCATTAAGGCCTCTGTACAAACTTTCAGTGTTCTGCTGGGCAGGGGCAGGCAGGTCTGCCATCTGGCGGCCCCCCAAGACAAGCCTTGTATGTAGTTCCCTGGCTTATTAAACCTGCCACCGACCAGTCTGAAGTGGGCAGCCTCTTTTTGGTACAAACTGGTACAAGGGCCAGTTTCAGATTTCACCCAGAGGATGATCTCCAGAGGTTTGGAACCAACAGTTACTGAAAGGGAACGTCTGATATTTGCAATGAGTTTTTTCCCCCTAAATTCAGTGTACATTTTACAGTAACTGCACTGGAAAAAAAAAAACCTCATGCACAAATTTCCTCAGATTTGACAAACTTCTGGTGTTCAGTTCATCCAGAAACATACATGGCTACATACATATCCTGATAAAATCTCCAGGGGTGAGACTAATGAAGGCTGTTTCCCACACCAGGCTCTCGCGGGCATTTTAAAGTTGGAATAATTGGCCCAGGGTGGGGAGGATGGGTTCAAAGCACTGACAGGTTGGTGGAACCACATTAATGAAAGAAATGCTGGAGAAATAGAAAGACACAGTGATAAAGTGTGCAAAGGGCCACTATATGCCATGCAACTGAACGGGAGCAGAATATGCCACCCCAAAGAATGCCACCTTGGTATACTGATTATTTTGAATTACAGTTACTCCAGAAGCAAGCCAGTGCAAGGACACTCTGACCCTCCTTTGTCCACTTGAAAGCAAGAAATAAACCTCCCGTGTGAAAGGTATCTTCCCTGTATTTGGAGGGTAGAAGGCATCCTTTTGGCCAGAAGTAGGGCATTTCAGGCCAAGAAGGCTGTATCATCAAAACAGAGAATTTAGGACCAAGAAGGCTGTACAAACAAAGCTTGTTACTTCCTTGCTAATTTACTACCCCAAGCCCAAACTTTTGTCTTGTTGATTCCTCACAAATTTATTCTTTCTTTGTCTAAAAGGTATAAAAGCTGCCTACTCTGGTCACTTCCTTGAATCATATTTTATGGGGGTCCCCTATGTTCAAAATTAAATTTGTTTTTCTCCCGTTAATCTATCTTAATGTCAACTTAATTATTAGACCAGCCAAAGAGCCTAGAAGGGAGGAGGGGAAAAGTTTCCATCCCCACATAACCAAATGAAGTGTTAATGGACTAGATAGGTTGTGTGAACAAATTGAGGAGTCAAAGTTAACTCCAAAGTTTTCGTCTGAGCATTTGGTAGAATGGAATTACCATTAAGGGAGATAATCTAGGGTGATGTTGTGTGTTCAAGAAGATGTTATAGAGATGGCAAATTTAAGATGCTTATTAAATATCCAAGAGGAAATTAAGTATGTAGTTGGATATTTAATTTTGGAGCTCAAGGGAGATGTTAGATCTGGCCTAGAGCCATGTACTTGGGATTTATGAGACTGTAGATGACGGTAATGTCACGAGAAAATATAAGATCACTTAGAAAGTGAATGTACATAGAGATCATAGGTGGATGCAGATTTAAGCAAGAGCTTCTTGACTTGGTGCTTATACCCACCCCCAGTCCTGCACCATCCATCATATTGTTAGGAGAGTATCATCATCCACACGATTGCTGCTGTAAGGAGGGAAAGCTGCACGTAGCCCTGCACCAGTGCAATGCCAGCCAAAGGCAGTGGGATACCACCGAGTGCTACTGCAACCTGCAGTCTGACTGCAGTGGAGGAACAATAACATGTGCAGGCAAGCAGGTCAGCTCCTAAACTCCCTCTCCTCATCCTGCTGCTACCCTGCTCTACAGATTACGTGCTTGCAACAGTAAATTACATGGTTACCTATCTAGGAAACACTTAAAAATGCACATAAAATGAAAAGGGATGGCAAATTATATATGAGACACATGTAAGCGAAAGGAATGATACAGCAGTTTTATGACAGATGAAATAGAATTTGCAGTGAAAAACATCATAAAAGACAAATGGAGTCTTATTTACTCATAACAAGAAAAATGGATCAAGAAAAATGGATCAAGAAGATGGAAGGATCATGAGAACAGCACTATAAAGCTGTAAATGACAGAACCACAGAGAAAAGACAATTCAGAAATTTTAGTTGTTATTATTAACACACTTCTATTGGAAATTGATGGGCAAGGATACAAAAAACTCCAATGAACTGGAAGATTTAAATAACACAATTAAAAGAGAGGTGATAAAAAATAGTAGCTAAAACTGTGGACTCTGAAGGCAGACTGCCTGGGTTCAAATTCCATCTCTACTCTTGGCTACCTGTGTGACTTTGAGAAAATTATTTGACATTTCTTTGGATCAGTTTTTTTTCCCTTTGTGAAATGGAAATGATAATACATACCTCACAAGGTTTTGGTGAGAAATGAATGAATTATTATATTTAAAATGCTTAGACAGTATCAGATATAATTAAATATTATCAATAAATATATGTAAATGTATATCTAACAGAAAATTCACATTATTTTTTAATTAAGATATAATTGACATATAACATTGTATTACCTTTAGGTGTACATTTTTTTTTAACACAAATGAAACATTTACAAAATTTGACCTTGACACAAAAGAAGTCTAAATAAATTCTAAAGAATTAGCATCAAACTGGATATGTTCCCCTGACCACAGTGAAATAAAATCAGATATCAGTCAAAAGAGATGACTGAAAAAAGGCCTTGTCTGGAAAAATATACCAATAAGTGACATTTGAATTTATACATATAAATAAGGGAAATAATGAAACACTTAAATGGGAATGATAACAAAAACACTCCATGTCAAAATGTATGGAAAAAAGCTAAAGCAGAACTTAGAGAGGGGAATATATAATGAACTTCCATAGATAAGGAATTGGAATCTTACTTCAAGGGTTGGGCTCAGTGTCACTATACACACCGTGCCACAGTGCCACAGTGATACTGAGCAACAGGGTTGGTTTTCCCGTTGCTGGGATTCCCATACTGGCTTCCATGGGTACATGTTGTGTAGTTTATCCGTGTGGTACACTCTAATTCTGTATAGGGAGGACTGCTTCTAGCAATCCAAACTTGAATTGGTAAGGTGGGACTTTGGCTGTATATCATCTGGCTCTTTTGTTGTTATGTTAAAGAATAATAGAAACTAAAAATTCCCATTATAAGGATGAACTATACTGATACTATTGCCCCACTCTCACATGCCACCATCTGTTAGAAAATCTTCAACCACAGGCTCCCGTCCTGCTGTTCTATTGGTGCATGAAGTTTTCTCTCTTTTTTTTTCTTAATTGAAGTATAGTCAGTTATAATGTGTCAATTTCCGGTGTACAGCATAATGTCCCAGCCATATGTATGTATACATATGTTTGTTTTCATATTCTTTTTTATTAAAGATATTGAATATAGTTCCCTCTGCTATACAGAAGAAATTTGTTTTTTATCTATTTTTATATATAGTAGTTAATATTTGCAAATCTCAAACTTCCAAATTTATCCCTTCCCACCCCCTTTCCCCCAGTAACCATAAGTTTGTTTACTATGTTTCTGTTTTGTAGAGAAGTTCATTAGTGTCTTCTTTTTTTCTTTTTTTAGATTCCACATATGAGTGATATCATATGGTATTTTTCTTTCTCTTTCTGGCTTCACTTAGAATGACAATCTCCAGGTCCATCTGTGTTGCTGCAAATGGCATTATTTTATTATTTTTTATGGCTGAGTAGTATTCCATTGTATAAATATACCACACCTTCTTTATCCAGTCATCTGTCAATGGACATTTAGGTTGTTTTCATGTCTTGGGTATTGTAAATAGTGCTGCTATGAGCATTGGGGTGCATGTGTCTTTTTGAATTAAGGTTCCCTTTGGGTATATGCCCAAGAGTGGGATTGCTGTATCATATGATAAATTTATTTTAGTCTTTTGAGGAATGTCCATACTGTTTTCCACAGTGGCTGCACCAAACTGCATTCTACCAGCAGTGTAGGAGGGTTCCCTTTTCTTCACAGCCTCTCCAGCATTTATCATTTGTGGACTTTTGAATGATGGCCATTCTGACTGGTGTGAGATGATACTTCATTGTAGTTTTGATTTGCATTTCTCTGATAATTAGCGATATTGAGCATTTTTTCATGTGCATATTGATCATTTGTATTTCTTCCTTGGAGAATTGCTTGTTTAGGTCTTCTGCCCATTTTGGATTGGGTTTTCTTGTTGTTATTAAGTTGTATGAGCTATTTATATATTCTGGAAATTAAACCTTTGTCACTCTCATTATTTGCAAATATTTTCTCCCATAGGTTGTCATTTTGTTTTGCTTATGGTTTCCTTTGCAGTATAAAAGCTTATACGTTTAACTAGGTCCCATTTGTTTATTTTTGCTTTTATTTTTATTGCCTGGGTAGACTGCCTTGGGAGAACATTGCTAAGATTTATGTCAGAGAATGTTTTGCCTATGTTTTCTTCCAGGAGTTTTGTAGTGTTTTGTCTTATATTTGAGTCTTTAAGCCATTCTGAGTTTATTTTTAATTTGTATGGAGTCTGTAAAGGTAGCCGAGAGAGGATAAAAGGTAAAAGAATGACATATGTGCCAGCAAGGATGGCTTTCACTGGGAATGTATTTCAAATTAGTTTCCAAGATAGAACAAAGCCGGACACTAGTTAAAGTGGTAAGGACAGATTTTTAAGGACAGATTTTAATAACACTATTGCAATAGGGAAGAAGGTCCAGCGTGAACAGAATTCAACTTTGATTTGTACAGAGATGACAGGGTGTCTTAAAGGGAGAAGTGAAGAGAGAGGAGGGGTAGCAGGGCTTGAGCAGAGCCAGGGAAGTGGAAACTTACAGAACCCAGGAAGCAGGGGTTGATCCCTGTGTAACACACCTGGGTTTCCTAGCTGGTGCTTATCAAAGAGATTCCTCCTCTCCCACAGAGGCCAGGAGACAGAGGCTCCGTCTTCAGGTGCTGGCTGGAACACACAGTACACTCTTTTGGCAGCTTTGACTTTTCTCAGGCAAGCACTTTTAGACAAGCTGGTATTCATGCTAGGGATGTGGTCTTAGGCTGTTAGATACTATGTTCAAATCTTTTAATGTGTGTGGGAGATAGAGAAAATAATTTGTTGAGAGAGTCTCTATATATTATCATCAAAATGGATAGGCAAAATAGATCAGGAAATGCTGTTCTAAGAGAGAAAACATAGAGACCTAATAGATAACCTGCTTCCAGTATTTCCCCCCTCAAATCTCTTCTCCATGCTGTCATTTTAGTAATCTTTCTAAACCTATGACAATGTCACTCCTTTTCTTAAAACATGTTCTTTGTTGGTTATCTGTACACTTAGATCATGAGAAACTGTCTTTTTCACCTTCAAGTTACCAGTGCACACAGGAGGTGTTCACTACATGTTTATTGCATAGAATTGATCTGGGATAAATGTTTATTATTTGTTTATGCAAAAAGATTGACATCCAAAAACTAATGGCAGTGGAAAAATAGAGGAGAGGAGACATGGGGTTATAAATCCATAGAGGTCACATTTCCTTGTGAGATCTCTGTCTCCAGAATCACTTCCTTCTAAACAGTTTTACTTAATTTTCCTTCTCATCCCAGAAATCTAATCTTCACAAAGTCACTGCTCATCTGAAGGAAGTAATTTAAAAACTAAAGTTTCCCAAGGAAAAATGACATCCTAATGATTAAATTTGATTGAATTTCAACAGTCCTGTGCACTCCTCTGTTTATGTTTCATTTATTCATTAAGTGAAAATGAATAGGCAGACAGATGACAGACACACACAGACATACAGACACACAGGAAGAGCATCTTGAAAATTTGTGCTCTGAGTAATGCTAAAGGGCAGTTCTTTTAGAAATTACTTATTTATGAGTCAGTGAATGATTTTTTTGGTTAAGTGATTTCCTTTGTGTAATTTTGCTTCTCTTCAGCTCATATTTACGTTTGTTTGCATTCTTTAGCACAAGAGAAAAGCAGCAAAGGTAACCACTCAGTAGCTGAGGGAACCAGTTGACCCTCCAGTTCATGCGCTTCATTCAGTAAAAGCAAGCAGTCGCAAACCCTAATGAATAGCAGTGGGAATTGAATTGTTGTGATTCTAAAAATAAAAGAATCAAAACGCTTCTTTACAGTGGGAATAATGACAAAACAGCACACCTAAGACACCAAACTGGAGCAAAGCACTTTCCCTGGCATGTAACAAATGCATCATTCTGACAGCCGGGGCTTGATGAAGGCTCTCATGCCCTGTGTGCAGTTTTGGTGTTTTACACATATAAAAGAAGAGGACATTCTGTCTGCCTTTCTCTCTAAATTTCTTTGTAGTTTAGAGGCAGGTAACCATATGGAGAAGACTTACTTTAAAAACTGCATGTCTTGTAATCTATGTGCTTATTAAAAATGGGAACAAATCTTGGAAACTTAAGAGACACTGGCACTGGGTATATGTCATGTATTAACATTCAAGGCACTAGGGAAACATCAGCTTCCCTCTGGCCTAGATTTAGTGCAGACAACACATTTCTGGAGATTCAGCAACTTGTGTAAATCCATAATAGATTGAAGAAAAGGAAAATAACATTTCTTCAATGTCCTATTAGCTACCTTACCAGGAAATAACTTCTCAAAAAAGTCCCTTCTTTTTGCAAACAACTTCTCAGAAGCACAATAATCCATACAGGAGGCTGTTAAAACAGGTGAGCTCAGGGAAGCCTGCTAGTAAAAGGTGGCTCTCTGCTATTTTAACCACATGCTAGTGTGGGAGGGAGCAGAGCTGCAGTGTCTCCTCGGAATAACCATGGTTACATAGCTAACATTCACTGAGCATTGACCGTGGGCAAGGTTTATATGAATCTATGATGGGTGCTCAGCAAATATTTATTGCATTGTTTAAGTACCATATTTAAGCATTTTTACCACCTGAAGGAACATAAGTTTGATTATTATAACAGTATATTAATAAAGATACTGCTGTCCACATTTTCCAGACCAGTCCACTGATGTTCAGAAATGAAGGCACTTGCCCAAGGTCAAGTAGCTTGTAAGCCAGTGATCTGTTATGAACTTTACAACTCCATGAGGTTGGGATTATTAGTTCTGGTTTATACATGAAGGAACTGAGGAAATGTGCTTAGTCACTCAGATAATAAATGGGAGAGCTGAGATACAAACAGGTGTGTCTGAGGCTAAAGATCGTGTTGGACACCTCTAGACTGTAGAATCATTTAGTAAACTAGGCCACTGTCTGCATGCCCGCCGCCTTCCCCTGAATTCCTTTCAGTAGTCTCCACTAACAAGGGTATCACTTCTACCTTTCTAGCTGGTTACAAAACAAATGAGGATGCTTTATCTATAAAATACTCCAGTTTAAGTGCTTGAATGCTGTGATGGTTAATTTCATGTGTCAACTTGACTGGTCTAAATTATGCCCAGAGAGCTGGTAAAACCTTATTTCTGGGTGTAACTGTGAAGATGTTTCCAGAAGAGATTAATATTTGAGTAAGTAGACTGAATAAAGAAGGTGTGCCCTGACCAGTGTAGACGGGCATCATCCAATCCACTGAGGGCCTGAAGAGAACAAAACGGTAGAGGAAGGATGAATTTACCCTTTCTTTTGGGCTGGAGCATCTATCTTCTTTTACCATCAGACATCAGAGCTCCTGGTTCTCAGGTCTTCAGACTCTGGGACTTACACTAGCAGTCCCCTCCACTCCCAACCCCCGCCCCTGGGTTGGCAGGCCTTTGGTCTCAGACTAGGAGTTTTTTACCATTGTTGCCCAAAGATTCTCAGGCCTTTGGACTCAGAGTGAATTATACCACTGGCTTTCTGGTTTTCCAGCTTGCAGGTAGCAAAGTGTGAGACATGTCGGCCTCTATTATAACAGTGTGAGCCATTTCCTATAATAAATCTACATTGGCTCTGATTCTCTGAAGAACTCTGACTAATATAACTGTTACCTGGGGAAACACATCAACCAAGCTCTACCATCAGGCTGGCCGGTTCTCACACTGGACCTGAAGTGAGGATACATGCAATGTGTGCATTTGGGGGTGCAACGTGGATCAAAAGGGATTGAAAATATAGAAGATAATCTAGAATGCTACTATAAAAAGAACTGATGATAGTCTAAATGGGTGCAGTTGGAAGGGAAAGGATTCATAGGAGGAACATGATGAAAGGTATGTGAAAAGCATAATTTATAATGTAAGTGTGTATAATTCTGAGCTGTCAGACATCCCCACATGCTAAATTGAGGTATGCATAATGACTAAGAGAAAAAAAAATCAAAATCAAGGGTTTTTCCATTTTTTTAAAAGTTGCTTTTATTACCTTTGAGGCTGAATAAATAAAATCAGGTATGACCTTATTATAAAGTTATTTACACCATTTATTTTAAAGATGGCCTTCATTGGGAGAAAAAAAGATTAAATCTATAATATTTTAATCTATTGCTACTGGTGTGCATAAGTCACACATTTCTATATTGAATGTTTGCATATTGATTGTAGCTTGACATTAACAATTTATCATTTAGTCTCACGCCATCACCCTCCATGATAGATGTTAGAGCTAAGGGTCTAGCAGCAATTTCATTATAGACCCCACATTTCAGGGTTTCATAAATAAGCAGTCAAAATCTGCTGCAGGCTATGAGATGTTTTAGTTTGCATATCTGTGTTATCACTTTAATTCCATATTGCGACTTCCGTCCTTCATCTATAGGATCATTTTTTAATTTTCAGAAACAGTTCCTGTAGGAAACCATTTTAATGACCATCAAGTGAGAAAAAATTTTGCAAAGAGAAAGGAAAGGTATTAAATCCCATTCCTGCCCACCAATATAAATAAATAAATTGAATGAATTAAGAAATGAATAATGCAAATTCTACTATATAATATACACAAATGAGGCTTACAAATACTTACAGATTTAATCAACAAACAGAAACTGTTAATGGCTGAGCATTGTAAGTATATACCGAGTGAATAAATGACAAGCAGGTGAAATACTATAGAAGGTATAATTTTAAGGCTATGCCCATGCCCTCATTCAGGTTACAATCTAAGAGGAAGATAAGAAACCAAAAAAAAAAATTCTGGAAAAAATAAATGCAGTGGGACTTAATACCTTCCCCTTCTCTTTGCATGCCAAATGTCAAATGAGTAGTACCACAGGAATTGATAGAAAATACACATCTGCTCATATTAGCCCTTTTCTCCTGCCCTGCTTAGATGAAACTCTCTTTCCCTGAATTTACCACATGTTTAACTGTTAGCAAATTTCTTTACTTCTCCACATTTCAGGATTTTTTTCTACACAATGTGTAATAATAACACTTACCCTACCTCTTGATAGAGTTGTTATGATACATAGGTGAGATGATGTGCATACACATTTTTCTACATGCTTTAAAACAAAAATACACATATACAGCAGTGAAAGGTTATATAATAGAGAACAGTAACAGTATGTTGAACTAATGGTTAACATTACAATACTTCTGTTGATAAGTGTAGGGGTTAAATAGTGTCCCCTCAAAAATTCATGTTCACCCAGAACTTCAGAATATAACCCTAAATCCAGTGACTGGTGGCTTTATAAGGTAGGGAGATTTGGACATATAAGACACAGGGAAGAAGGCCATATACAAATGGAAGCAGAGACTAGAGTGACATAGCTCTAAGCCAAGAAGGGCCACGTATTGCTGGGTGCCACTGAAAACTGGAAAAAGGCGAAAGGAAGAATTCTCCCCTAGAACCTTCAGAGGGGACATGGCCCTGCCTGCATTTTAATTTCATACTTCTAGCCTCCAGAATTGTGAGACAATACATTTCTGTTGTTGTAAGCCAACAGTTGTGATAATTTGATACAACCACCTTAGGAAACTGATACAATATGTTTACTCATTTTCAAGAGATATTTTCAACATTGTTCAGTGGATAAAGAATGTCTTGAGATGCCTAACTGTATGGGTCTTGTTGAATTATCTGAGGTCCAGGCCTGGGTTCTGGCTTCAGATATGCAGACTGTGCTATAAGTATTACCAGTCATTCCCAATCCCTTCCTGTTGCTGGCGAGTAGGTTCTTGTGTCCTTGCAGAAAGAACTCAGAGACAAGACACAGAGGTTAAGAAAGTAAAGTGGGGACTTATTAAGGGATGGATAGTCCACTCTCAAGGGGAGAGCGGGCAGGCTCAGGTGAGCAGCTGCCTGGAGTTTCTTTGGCAAGTTGGTTACATAGGGTGTAAAAATGAATGGGTGGAATATTCATTGGGGAGGGAAGGGTTTGGGGTCATATTCCCTGATTTCCATCCCAGCCCGTCCTTCCTGAGGGGAGGAGGGATTTGTATCCTTATTTAGTCTGGATGGGAAGTGTCATGGTGTCAGTGCATGATGGGTACTTCTAATCTGCAAGGCTAGTTTTATTGAAATGAGGGCATAATGAGCAAAAGGTTACATTTGGACACTGGAGATTCCTGCCTTTTCCCACCTTTCTTTGCCTGCCTCCAGGACACTTGTCACCCCAAAATGTGTGATTTCTATCATCCATTCCAGAGGTTCCTGCTTTTCTCTGTCTGCCCAGGGACCCCCATTGTTTACAAGATGTATGAGTTCCTCTGTTTGGCCCATGCCCCTCCTTTTCTCTCAATTCCTGCCATTTGGCCTGTGTCCCCCTTTCTCTGCTTGTATCTAGCTGTTGGCCTGCTCTAACATTCCCACTTAATAGAGTTTGTTGCCGAATTGTGTATACTTGGTACAAAGTACTGTGTGTCTGTGCTGAGTCCAGTGTTTGGTAGCATGGGTCCAGGTATGATGTCATGAAAAACAAAAAAAACAGAAACCCCACTGTATTCCCAAAGACAGAGAGAACATGCTGCCTATTAAAAATGTGAACTGAGGTATGTCACTTATATTATTTTGGCCTTGTTTTCATCATCTGTAAAACAAGAGTAATTTTTGATTCGCAAGATTGCTATGGAAATCAAAGGGTAAAACATACGTGAAAGCACAAAGCACAATTCCTGCCCTCGTACACCGTTTTTAAGTCTTCCCCTTACTCTCAGTGTGCCTCTCATTTCCTTTTCTTCTGTCTTCCTTTACACATCCCTACTTTTTCACAGTGGGAATGCTGAACACATAATTTTCAAAATATGCAGTATTAGTCGACTCAGTGACAATTATGGGGAACTAAGTTTTGCCAAAAAGCAATAAAACAAATACAGCATCCAAAGAGCCATCATTTGTGAAACATGATTTTAAATTTCAAATATATGCCAGTGAGAAGTAAAACATAGCTGCTCCCCACCCACCTACCACCATATTTTAGGAAATATTCCCCCCGAATGGATTCTAATAACATTAATTTGCAGCACCTAACATGTTTACTAGGTATCTGAAAAATACTATGTATGGCTTGAGGCAGACCGAATTGCTTTTAGGATGAAAAAATGTGCCATGAATCTCTACTGAGTAGATAACTAGAAGTAATTACAGAACATTATAAAACAATAGTGAGTAGACTGCTCTGGTCTTTTTAAAGCAACGCAGAGGATTTGTTAGAAATATTCGGTGTACTTTTTGTTATAGAAGTTTAAATCTTATTTTTGGAAATGTGTCCAGTGTAGTTTATTCCCTGTCTCATATGATTCTCCACAACCATCGCCCACTTGATGTATATAGGAGGTAAATGATTGAAACAGAAGACTCTGGGGAAGGTATGAACTTATCCCAACAGGGCTTTCTTTGCTTCTGTCTCTGTATCTGTATGTCACACTTAACTTTTGGAAATTTCAGACATTGTGCAGACTCATTTTGCTGTATTCTTAGCAATGTTAATAGACCTTCTATCATTTGGGGGGAGAGGAGGGTATAAGGTAAAATGTAGTTAGAAGTGTCCTTTTTTCCCCTTCTTTATGTTTGTTTTTTCCAGTGTATAGTACAAATATATCTTAGTGAAATTGTCATTCCTCAGGGATAACTTTGAGGAAGGTCTCACTGATTGTCTCCTAAAGATATTTATTAGGGAACCTGATAATACTTCAGAAAAGTGCAGAAACAGAGAAAACATCCCTTTAAAGGTACAGATGAGCTTGGAAAAAATGACATCCTTAGAGGTCAAAGGCAAAAAGATGTGATAGCCAGTATCCTTAAACAAGAAGCATTGGTTTTAATCGTCTTACATTGTTGTCGAACCCAAGTTCACATGCCCAATGCACAGTGAGGCCAAACAAAGAGAAACGTCAGCGTTTGGAGCAGAGAAAGGTTTATTGCAAGGGCCAAGCAAGGAATGCAGGCAGCTCATGCTCAAAAGACCCAAACTCCCTGATGATTTTTAGGGAAGAGTTTTTAAAAGCAACTTTGGGGTGAGGGCTGCAGGGTATTTCACTTCCTTCTGATTGGTCAGTGGTGAGGTATCAGAGTGGTGTACCAAGAATTTCGATCATCAACCTTCTGGTGCCAACCATTCTGGTGTCTAGTGCTTGTGCTCAGCATGTAGTCGCCGTCTTCCACCTGGGTAGGGGCCTTAATTCCTATAGAACAACTCAAAAGTATGCATCAGACTGTTCCCTCTGTCTCTTGAGGAGGAACTAGGACTCTGTGTTATCCCTACACCATTGTTTCTTGACTGCTTTTCCTTTGTTTCTGCTTTCCCTCACTTTCCTAATTAGTAACTGTTTGAATCTGCCTTTTCAACTCAGGGAAGGCTACGGACAAGAAAGAGGGTCATGGAAAGACTTCTGTACCCAGGAGGACCCTGTAGGGCCCTGCTTGGTTTTAACATGTGCCCACATGAGTCTTTGAGCTGGAATTTTGGCCTCTGTAAAAGTGAAAAGAAGGAACAGCAAAAATCCACTGGCAAAGCCCAGGGAGATGAAAAAAAATTGGTTAGTCTCTACTGAGCTTTGTTGAGGGGAGGGAGCTTTCCTGAGTGTGTATAATCAGAGGTCTGCTCTCAGTGGCTTTTCAGGTTAAACTGACACTATCTGCAAAGCATAGAAACTCTAAGGATGAGAAGTTAATATAAAAACTGTTACCAGCTGGTATGTGCAGAAGCAAACACGAGAGCTCTTTGGAGGGACATGCTATCATCTCACGAACATCAGAACTGTCAAGTGTAAAGCCAAGGACGAATTTCAATCCAAATTTCCAAAACCACAGAGAAACAATCTAACATGAAAGTCAACTGACATGTGAAATCACAGAATTATATTTCCAAGAACTTCAGACAACAAAATATTCACATAAAAGACAGCAAATGGGTATTTTTTTAAAAAGGTATCAATCTAAAATATGAGAAAAAATGAGATACTATTAAAAATGGATCAGTCATACTGAGAAAGGATCAACAGAACTTATGGAAATGGTAAATATAATCATTACAATTAAACTTCAGTGGCTCCTTTTGTTACTGAACTCGGGATCAACTGCTTGCCGCTCAAAACCTGATACTCAAGAGGCAAGTGTTAGTAGAAAGGAAAGCTACTGTTAATCAGAATGCTGGCAGTCTGGGGAGATGGTGGACTCCTGTCCCCCAAAGACCGTCTCGGAAGGTTCTGCTCAGCCATGAAAGTTTCAAAGGGAAAAGGGGAAGTAACCTCAGTTAACCAGTCACAGTCGTCACCATCCCCCACTGCGTGCAAGCTTGTCGACTTCTCACGATCTTTTCTTTAGATGCTACCTTGTTCACACAGTTTGTTCCCGAGATTACTGAAGGTGAAGCTACGGAAGAGATCTGGTCATCTGTTCATCACTTAGTCTTCATTCCTACTTCTTTGATCTAGGAAAGAACCAACAGGTTAGGAAAGGTACTGTGGGATCAAAAGATGTGAAAGGTGTGCTAGGGCTGGAGATGAGAAGGGCATGGGGGCGCCTGGTTTAAGGTTAGTGACAAGACAAGAGGGGCCTCCCGCAGAGAGCAGTTTCCTGCAAAGAGATCTTTCCTGCCAAAAGCCGCTTAAACTCTAGGAACATCTCATAGAGAAACTCTTGGACATGTGTACCTGCATTAGTTTTATCAGCACTTCTCCCAGAGTTTCAAAGGAACACGTTTCAATCTCACACGAACCCCTCTGTTATGGAAAAGAAAAAAAAAAAAAAAACTCAGCTCATTTAATCAAACTAGTAAAACTTTAAAACCAAACGTGAGCAATGATAGTATCGTAAGTAAAATTAGAGAGCAACATTCTTATAAACACAAATACAGTTTTCATTAAGAAAATGGTAGCAAAACAAATTGCAGTATTTTAAAATGACAAAGTTAGGTTTACCTCAGGAATGTAAGGATGGTCTTACACTAAAGAATCAATTAACTTACCATGTTTACTTATTAAAGAGGAAAATAGTATGACCATCTCCATCCTATAGACAAAAAATTTGATTAAATTCAATATCTACTCTTTATTTAAAAAAAAAAACTTTAGGAAGGCAAGAATAGAAGAAATCTTTATTAGCTTGATAAAGGGCACCTATAAAAAATTCACAGAAACTATCATACTTAATGGTGAAGTAATGAAAATTTTTCATTTTAAATCTAGAATGACAAAAGGTTTTCCACTGCCCCTGCTTCTGTTCAACACTGTGTTTAATATCTGAGTCAGTACAATAAGGCAATAAAAAAGTAAGGATTAGAAAAATGGTGCTTGTTATTTGCATGTGATAATAATTTATATACAAAATCCAAAATATATACAAATAAATTATTAGAATTATTAAGATGATTTTGCAAAGTGTTGGGATGCATGATCAACACACATAAAATGTACTTCTATCCCCCAGCTGTGCAGAGTTAGAAAATATGATAAAAATGGTACCAGTTATAAAAGCATCACCAATTATGAATTACCCAGGAATAAATCCCACCCCAAAATATGCAAGACCTTTGAGGAGAAGGTTGTATTAATTTTATTGAAAGGCATTAAAAATATAAATAAATGGAGAGAAACACCACATTTATGGGTTAGAGGGCTCTGTGTTATAAAGATGTAAGTCATTCCCAAGTTGATTTGTAAGGACAATAAAATTATAGTCAAAATCTATACTTTTTTGTGGAACTTGAGAAGCTAATTGTTAAAAATTTATTATGAAAATCAAAAGTCCTTAAATAGTCCTGAAATAGACACCAAGATATGGGAAGGTGTTGCCTTAGTAGATTTGAAGAACTTTTATGAAGCTATGGCAATTAAAATACTGTGGGACATTTTCAGAGAAAGAGACAAATAAACAAGCAATATAGAAAAGAGGGACCAGAAATGGGAGTCACACATATTTGGAAACTTGAATTATGACAGTGGTAGCACTGCAGATCACCTGGGAAAGGAGGAGTCTTTGGTAAATGCTGATGGATGGGGCAAATGCTTATTCATATAAAAAAAATTGGAGCCTTACTTCAAGCCAGAAACAAAAGTCAGTTCCAGATATGTTCTATGTTAGAGATCTGAAACTAATTATATTGTATGTCAAGTATACTAGTATAAAAAAAGAAAAAAGTAATTCATGAGTGCTTTAAAGAAGAAACACAAGTGGCAGATAAAATCTGAAACCCCAAATTTGTCATCGCTGTACACAACACAGTAAGTTGATTGAAAGACTTTGAAAAATAATTTGTCATTATCTCAGAAATTTGAAGATGCTCATCCCCTATGACCCAGCGAGACCTCTGACATTATTATCCCCGGCTCTTGTGCTGGTGAGCAAGGAGTTGTATATAAGAATTTTCATAATTTCATTGTTTCTAGTTGCAAAAACCGGGAAACAATCCAAATATCTGTCAATAGTAGAATGAATACATATATTCTGGTAGAGTCACAAAATAAAATGTTAAATGGTAACGAAAAATTAATAAATTTTTAGCCACGAAACTACATGGTGGCATATCAGGAAGATAATTATGAGTTAGGAAAAGAAAAAAACAAGAATACAGTGTGTGTTTCCATTTATAAAACATTCACAAATGGGCAAAATTAAACAATATAATGTTTAGGGATACAAATACATGTAATAAAACTATATAAAAAAGTAAGGGGCTGATAAAAGCCAAATTCCTATTAGTCGTATTTGCTGGAGACGTGGGAAGATGAGACAGGTGGAATCACACAAGGAGTGTACATTGATATTTTCTGGTTTATTATTTCTCACATTCTACACTTTTCATAAATATCCCTTTGCATCTACTCTTTTCTTAGGAAAAGTAACTAAAAAAAGAAGAAAAAGAACATACATTCCTCAGAGATGTGCACTAGCGTCATCACCGGGGGATGCTGTGATAGGATGCTTGTTCTCTTGGACCCCTCAGAGAGTACAGGGAATTGGTGGCCTGCATATTTGAGAAAATCTGGGGTTGAATGTGCAGACAAGTGACTGGCAGGGGGAAGGGGAATATGAGGAGGGAAGTCTGCAAGCTGATGCTGAGAAAGGTCCAAAACTCAAGAAAGCAGTATTTTTTATTGTATATATTATAATTAATATTCTTTTTTTTAAAAAACCACCTTTATTGTGGTATGATTCCTGTACAGTAAACTACACATATTTTAGATGTACAATTTGATGAATTCTGATAGACGTACACCTATGAAACTGCCACCACAATCAAGATAGCTAACATTTCCATCAGTCCCCAAGAGGTGCAAATTTCAAACTCCCGATTTATCCCTTCCCACCCTCTTTAGCCCATTGTAACCATAGGTTTGTTTACTATGTCTGTGATTCTGTCTCTGTTTTGTAAATAAGTTTGTGTCCTTTTTTTTTTTTTTTTTTAGATTCCACATATGAGTGATACCATATAGTATTTTTTTTTCTCTTTCTGGCTTTCTTCACTTAAAATGACAATCTCCAGGTCCATCCATATTGCTGCAAATGGCTGAGTAGTAACCTAAATGTCCTTTGACAGATGACTGGATAAAGAAGTTGTAGTATATACATACAATGGAATACTAGAGAGCCTTATTTAATTATGAGCTCACTTTTAAACATAAAATCTGTCCCTCAAACAAAAGTCAGTGAAGTGTGTTTTACATGTTAGCAAAGGCTATGTTGAGTTGGGAATGGGGAATCGATGACAAAGGTTGAATATTAAATGACTGTTGCAGTTTTTACTTCAAAATGCTTTAATGATTGAAAAAGCCCTGGAAATAGCTTTAAGTGCCCACAACCGACTCTTTCAGCACATTTTTATTTTTAGCTAAGGAGAAAAAGAACTTTGACTAAATGGATATTGTTACTGCCTGATAGCATTCATGTGAAGCTTGCTGCCCCAAATCTGGTAATAAGAAACTAGGTAACAGCCTGTTCACCATTTTATGGCTGGGTTAGTGAAATCTTAATCTAGAATATTCCTAGGGTCCGTTATCATTCTGAGCCTCTGTATCTCTCTCTTTAACTGCACCTAGTAGGAAACGGTCACTTTTACCCCAGTCCTGGCTTAAGAGAGATGCTGCTTCTGAGATGCAGTTGGGGAAGGATCACCATTGGTTGCTGTAGGCCACTTGGAGAATCTGGGCTCTGAAATGACAAAACGATATGGATGTCAGAGTTAGGATGTTATCCTTCTCCTTCCTAGACCTTGCCTATCATGATGCTGACACTGTAACCAAGAGTTGGACCTCTGAGATCTGGCCCAGAGAGAGGTCAGAATTATTACACCTTCTAGATGTCATCTTCAAACCATCAAACCTTAAGCATTTTCTGATTGTTACCACACTGTTCTGATTGTCAGGTGATATGCCTTCTAGTCCTGCCTCAGACTTTAACATACCATGTGCCTTTGGGCATGTTATTTTCAGGACATCAGTTTCTCGATTGATAACATGAAAGCCTTGGATCAGGTGGTCTCTAAAGCCTTCTTAGAGGTCAGATACACTAAGCTTCTGTTATTCCAGCTGATCTCATCTACTCTCACAGTACCTTTCTGAGGTATGTTGGTGAAGGACCCATCCTCAAGCCTATTGAATGAAACAAAACAGAACAAAAATATAAGCATATCAAAGCTAAGGCTTTCAAAAGTCCAAGAAAAAGCAAATAATGTAGATGTATGTGATCCTACCTCTCTACTGTGGTATTTGTTTTTCCATTTTTACCAGTAATACCGGATAAACATTTTAGAATGAAACCTGGAAGATTTGAATGAACACATTGTGATATTACAGTTTTAGAGTATTGGTAGTCATAATTCTGTAGTTGGTGAGATTAAGCTGCAAAGCAAGACTTTTTGCATGGTATTAAGAAAAACTGTATTGTTTTTCTGCCCCCTTGTGGAGCATTCAATGTACTACAGGAATATGTGTCATGTATCCCTTGCAAAACAGGTGCACTAGGTCCTGAAGAGGTTAAGAGGTTTTCTCTGTAAGAGCAAAGCCCATTCTGTATTGCAGAATATTTTGTTACAATTTAAAATTTTATTACTACATTTAAAACAAAGTTTTTTTTCTGCACAACTTTGACTGAAAATTCTTCAGGGATTTAAAAAACTTTTCTGAGAGATCCAGTCTGAAAAACTGCTATAAAACTCTAAAGTGATTTTAGTCTCCAACCCTGTCAAAGCTTACTTATATTGTGTATAATTTAAAAATCAGTAGTTGTAAAACTATTCATTATCATGTTTTTGAGGAATTCAGTATGTTCTGATTCTAAAATTCACATTGATTAGATAAATTTTTTTAAATATAGAAAAGGTACAAAGAAGAAAAATCACCAATATTTCCAACAACCACTACTGACTCTTTCAATTCTTTTATTACAGGTTATTTTTCTAAACATTTACCATTGTTGTACAAAGTAGGCAATTAGTAAGCAATTGCTGAATAAATATAAAATATATATATATATATATATATATATATATAAGCATTTCCTCCTTTCATTGAATGTCCTTTGTAAATATAATTTTACCCTCTTAAAATATTCAAATTAATGTGTAGTTAAATTAACCATGTCTCATGTTTTTATGTACATGATAAATCTTCATAAGATACCTTCCAGAAAGTTTGTACTATTTTATGTCTCTGCTAGTAGAATATAAAGTTATATATCTCACTGAAATCTCTCCAAAATTAAATATTGTTGTTTATGTTTTTAATAAATTGAAGGATGGAAATGTATCATTTAAATTTCCATCCTTCCATTCATCTATGTATGTGTTTATATATACATACTCATATATATGTGGCATATATATATAATATATATATAGAGAGAGAAAGGTGATGTGATTGGTATTTTAGTTTTGTTTATATTCTGCTCAAGTTTTAACTTTTTATATAAGCAAACATCCATATTTTTATCTGTAATTTCTTCCATTGCTTTCATACTTTAAAAATATCACCATCAGCAATTTGATAATCACTAGTATTTTTTATAGTTTGATTTTTTAAAAAATCACTCTTATGTAGTATAAACCATATCAGAAACTTCAGATGAAACATTCCTTTGGTATACAGTAAATATTCATTTAAATTTAATATGTTTCAGGGAAAACCAAAATTTCCTCATAGAGTCAAGTGTACCACAGCATATTTGAAAAATCAGGTTATTAAGAATACATATTTTTCTTAGAAAACATTAAGGTACATAGACTAATCATTTGAAAGTCATACAGCCTGATTAGCATTTCTTAAACATAGGTGGTGTTATCTGGACTCTTCCTAAACTGACACAAAATATGAAATTACCAAGAGAACCTGGAACCTGCATCCATTCACTTTTGGTGATTAAGAAAGCAACGAGTTAGCCTCAAGAAACTTTTGAGACTTGTTCTTCATCTCCAACTCTTTTAAAATGTATGAGAATGTAGATAATGAATTGCAAATAAAATATCACTGATAAAGGAAATTGAAAAATTTCAAAATGACCAACTAACTTGGTTGATAACTCTGTAATGATAGATTGCCTGTTCCTGTGGAATTCCAAGTTTTTTTAGGTGAGGTGTGAGGCCCAGTATTTCAGAGATTTCTTCACTTTGAATCTTGTTTTCATTAGAATGAAAGATAGATTTTAATAGATAAATTAATCAACAAGGAGAAAGTGCCTAAGGTGTATTTTGCTGGGCATAGAAGAGATAAGAGGATTATGTCTACTGAAATAAATGCGCAGCCTAAAGGTTGAGAATTAATGTTTTATTCGGTGGGAGGACTCGAGCCGGGATGACAGCCTCTCAGATGGCTCTGAGGGACTTCTCTGAAGAGGTAGGGGAGGAGCTGGGATATATAGGAGCTTTTCAACAAAGACCAGGTAGTTGGAACATTAAAAGATTACTTGTTAACTGAAGAAAACCAGACATCTCAAATTAAAGAATTTAGTGCTTTTTTATGTATGGGAGGGAGCAAATGTATGGGCTCATTGAATTCATTCTTTTGACAAGCACCTAGCTATCTAGGGCCAGTGTCCTCTCCTTTTTGTTCTGAGTCCCCTCAGGGTGCACCATTGTGAGTGGCTGCAGAGGCTGGGCTGCAGGTTTGTCTTCACTGTGGGGGTGGCGGCAGCCCCTGATGGCTTGATGGTTTCAGCGTTCTTCTTTTACTGATATGGCTTGCAGTATTTTCGTTCACAATTATAAAATTTGCTCAAGCAGAATGCAGCAATATGGAGAGCTTATTATATGCCAGGTTTTGTGGTAAATTTGTATGTCAGCTTTTAGTCCTCACATAACAACTGTATGAAATAGTTGCTACTATTACCCATTTAGCTGATGGGGAAAATGATGCTTAAGTTGTTGATTACCTTGTCCAAGTTCACACAGTTGATAAAAGCCAGAGCCAGTGTTCAAACCTAAGTCTGTCTGATGCCACCAGTTTCAAGCCCTTACTGACTGGGCTATATTTCGGGGGGCAGTTCTGATCTGTGAGCCAGATCAGAACTGCTGCTGCTATAGGATAGAGCAAGTTTCCATTAAAAGTCTTGTAGGTAAAACTTGAATAGAAAAGAAAAAAGAGGAGAATATTTTTTAGAGTGAACAGTGAGAGCAAATATGGAGGTGTGAATGAACACATAAGGGAAGCAAAAAAAAAGGCAAAGAACTTTTTTACTGCCAAATATTTACTGTTTTCAGAGCAATCCTGTACTTTTAATAAAACAATCTTAAAAACATACAAAAGCACAAAAAGAAATTAAAATTGTCCCTAACCCCACTTCTCAGAAATATATAAACATGGATTTTAATAGTATCATATTGCATATAGAAGTTTATAATGTTTTTAATTTAATATGTCATTCATATTTTATATCCTACTGTATTAATTATATTTTTTGTTAGTAATCTAACTGGCCTGTTATAGATATCTTATGAAAGCATATACCAAATTTGGTTTATTTTCATTTTCCTTGCAATATTAACAAATGATTAACTACTCTTCATGGATTTTTGCTTTTTATCAACAGAACGAGTCCGTGCAAGACTCTGAGTCACTGAACGTGTTTTCCTTTGCCTATGGTATTGCATCTGGTATTCCTTTGTCAAGTCTCATTTTTAAATTTTTGTCTTAATTTTATTGTAGGTAGTTTTTTTTTTTTGTTAGTTCAATCTATTGTTGTTTTTCTTTTAATAGGCAGGTTTCACTCATTTTCATTATTGTCTTCCTTCTGTTATCTTGTTTTAAGCTTGCTAATTTAATGTTTCTTACTATTTTTTCTATTCTAATTCTTTTTGTTGTCCTGATTATTTTCTCCTCCTCACCCTCTTATTCAACAGGCTCTGCTTCCTTTACTGCTAAATATCCAGTATGATCCAAGTAAAGTTCATCATAGAATTAAATTACAATAATTTTTAAGACAAAGTTAACAGCAACAAAATTTGGAACACGTGTTCAAGTAAAAGGCCCAAAGCAATAGATCTGTTTTCAGAAATTGTCTTATTTTTTCATAAAATCCAAATCAATGCAATATTAGGCAAATCAAATTAATTGGTGGGATCAGATTCCAAATCTGTGAAAATTATTTTACATATATAAACTGGCGAAAATTATCACCTTGAATATTTTCCAAATGTAAAATCAGAATCACTTACAAGTTCTGAAAAGTTCATGAGTATGTAAGTTAATTTTTAAAAAATTCTATAAAGATACATACCCTACTGGTAAATTGGGATGGGGAGGTCAAGAAATACATTATCTCTTTTCTATGACATTTTTATAATTATATCATAATGTACTGTAAAGCTTAAAGATTGTGAAATAAGAGTACACAAGGTTATCACTAACCTATTTGAAAGAAGCTTTATTATTTTCAGTGACTAGGTCATGGAAAAATCCAACAATAATTTTTCGTGAGAAAAACAAAGACCTCAAAGCATTTGGGAGTTAGGCGTTCATTAGGCTGCGTTCTAATCCTCTGATTTTCTCTAGGAAGGAGCCTAATATCATTCACTGTGCGTTTAACTGTCACGCGCCCAGTGAGAAGCCCAGGCAGAGCACGGTCACCCTCCAGTTCTTAGCGTGAGAGAAGTGAGGAGTCCTGCCTAGGAACGTCGCAGGATTTTCTGGGAGTGATTATGTAGCTGAATCCAAGGACAGTTGACTTCTTAACGCTAATATCCACAGAATTTGTTAGTTTAAACAAAGGAAAATGTATCCATTCTTTTCTCCATAACATTGAGGTATTATTTTTATTGCTTAGATATTAAAGCCACAAACATTTGGATGTAATTTTTTTGAATGAAGTTTTTTTTAAAGTGTATATATGTATACATTTTATATATATAATTCTCTTAGGTCTATACAGAAAAGGCAGTATTTTATGTGGTCCAGTTACATGTTTTTTACTCAAAATAGAAAGCATTTAATTGCAAAGAAAATGTGAGTTTTCCAAAGCTAGGATAATCTCAGGCAGTGACAGTATAACAATATTTATCCTTAAGAAGGATGTGTTTAAGAATGCAACGTGACAAGGCCTTGTACTCCTTTCTTACTGTTCTGTTTCCCAAAAAGGAAAAATTGCTAAGAAATAAAACATTGAGTTCTCCCCAAAACATTTCAAATACTCTACATTGGCTCTGTCATCATTAGACCCAATATGCTTATGCAAACTAAGTAAATACCAATGTGAACCACAGACTTCTGTGAATTACCGGTTTAACTTTAGGGTTTGACATCCCAAAACATTTTCTTATTCTGGAATCCCAGCCTTATATTTATGGCATTTTCGATATGGAAGCTTTTGGCAAGTCCTCTCTTGTCATCATGTTTCCTACGAAGTAACTGTGGAAAACCAGCAATCCTTGAAAAATACTAGCCAGTGGAAGGAAGTCCTTCCATTTTGTGGGAGGACTTCTCTGCCTCCTGGCCCTTGTGAGTAGGCATTCATTAGGCTGGGCTCTAATCCTCTGATTTTCTCTGGAGACCCCGCCAGGCTCTGTGCACCCAAAGCCATCAGAGGAGGTAGATGTCCGGCTTGCTGGGTTTGAGGTTTGTGTTTCCTTTTGCCTGAGAATATTTTCACATTTTCCCCTGGTTGATAGATAATTATTAGAATCATATATTTATTTAATCTTGGGTTCTGTGAATTTTTTCCACGAAAGACCAGATAGCAAATACTTTAGGCCTTGTGAGCCATACAGTCTGAGTCTGTTGCAGCCCCAGACAATAAGTCAATGGGTGTAGCTGTGTTCCAGTAAATCTTTATTTACATAAACTGGCAAATTAGAAAAGAACCTTGGGGTGCAATTTAAGGCATCTGTTATGTCTCCTTTTCCTATTCTTAATCTTCAGTGGGCTGAGATCAAGCCAAAAAAAAAAAAAAAAGTAAAGAATATAGATTTTAAAAGTAATGAGAAGGGAAGTCTGGGATTTATAAATAAGAGGCCACACTCATTGCTCTTTGAAGGATTCTTTACTAATGTGACATTCTGTGATCCAGTTGCTGAATATGAAGTGCTTGTCTCCTGTGACTTGCCCTCAGAAACACTGCTGATACAATTTTGTCTGCAGCTGTCACCCTCCTTCCAGTCTACATATTTATATTCCTGCTAAAATGCATAGTAAACAAGGGAATCATTAAGTAGTCTGTGTCATTTTTGTCTCTACCAGATGACTTTCCACTTACTTATCTGGCTTTTGTGGCAGATGCTAATGGCATTTAGACACATGACCATTGCCACATTAAAATGAGAGGCAAACTAGTGCTTTTCGCATGTTTATTGCTTCTCTTTGCCTACAGTTTCCTGTCCACCACAGTACATAAGTAATACGGTATATATTTCAGGAGGGTCCTTTCCCCATCATTTAATTTTTTCCCCTTCAATGGCCCATATATTTGGCTACCATTTGCCTTGTTCTTTGCTTTTATCGAACATTGTTCTCATTTTCAAAATGAACAATTTAAAAGTTGAATAATTTAAAAGTTGTTTTGAAAGTATGACATTTTTCTAAGTGGCATCCAAAAAATTGGGGTTGGTTTTATAACTTTTACTACTTAAAGGTCTAGTGCGTTAATCATCCTCTATTAATATAAGATATATTTTGAGTTTTTACTGTGGTCAAGGTATTATATTAAACACTGTACCAAACTAATACTTACCATCCAACTGGAACAAGTAGATAAAAATTTGAGACAAATATCAAAGGTACATTTTAACCTACCAACAAAATCAGTTTGACGTAGATATTGTCCACAATTATCTGCATATCACACTCTATTCTCTACTTTGCTAGTGGAGATTTAGATATAACGTTCTCAGTAGCAAACATACTGGTATATTTTGAGAAAAACATCATCCAAACTAATAAGTTGTGTAGTGAAGATAGAACTATGAACTTCTTTGGTACAGCATGACACATTAAGAACCTAATATTTCCTTGGCCCAGGATTGTGCCTATGTGTAAAATTATTTCTGTGGTTGAGATTACAGAGACTACATAATTTTATGCTCTTGATTGTTTTTACTTTAACTAAAAAATTAGCATTTCCCATCTGATTGTGAAATACTTTTGAATCATCTTTTTAATCACTGCTTGATATCTCAATGAGAAATGAGATACCATTTCCCCTTTTTTCAAAGTTTGGGTGTGTCTATTTTTTAAAGACAATTTGTAAGAGCAATTTTAGGTTCAGAGCAAAATTGAGAGGCAGATAGAAAGATTTCACATATACACCCTGTCCCCAGACACATGGATAGCGTCCCCCGCTATCAACATCTCCCACCAGAGTGGTACATTTGTTACAACTGATATACTTACATTGATACATCATTATCACCCAAAGTCTACAGTTTACATTAGAATTCACTCTTGACATTGTACATTCTATGGGTTTGGACAAATTTAGGATGACATATATTCATCATTACAGTATCATATAGAATATTTTCACTGTTCTAAAAATTCTCTGTGCTCCACCTATTCATCCCTCCCCTGCAGCTCCTCACAACTACAGATCTTTTTATTGTCTCCATAGTTTTCCCTTGGCCAGAATGTCTTATAGTTGGAATCATACAGTATTGTGTATCTATTTTTCACTGTGTAAATTATGATGCAATAAAATATCTACCCATATCAAGAACTTCCCACACTTAGGATTATTTCCTTAGACTAGATTCGTATTTATACTGATGAAAGGAACATCATTAGATATTTCATTTAAAAAATTCTACTATTTTAATAGGTAGAAAGTAGAACCATATATTGTTACTTCGATGGGGAAAATGTGCCTTTATTTTTTACATTCTTATTTCTTTGATTTCTACTAATATTGAACCTCTGTTCTTCAAAATTATTAGCGGTTTCATTTTCATAATTTGTGAATCATCTGTTATGTCAATTGTTCATTTTTATATGACGGTTTTAACACTTTTCTTAAACATTTATATTGAGCTTTTAAAATAAGTGTTATATTTATTACATTTCTAAACTTACTGTTTGCCTTTTAATTTTCCTAGTTATATTTTGAAATTCAGAAATTTTGTGGTTTATTTCAGTCATTTATATCAACATTATTTTATGATTTTCTTCTGCTTTGGAACTTAGGAAGCTACCCTGCCCATACTTGAAAAATTGTTCATCTCTGTGTTCCTCTAGGATTTTATTAATTACTTAATTTTATATTTATTTCCATAATCTAGCTGGAATTTATTTTCCTGCATGAAATAAGATGAATATATAAATTTATCTTCCCAACAGCTAAAAGATAGCACCAGCATCATTTATCCCTTCCCCAGTGTTTTATGATGTTCTTCATTATATATTACTTTTTATATGTGACAAGATCATTTTTTGAATTATATAGTAGAGAAGCCTCCAAAAGATTTTGATCACACATGCCTAGCAATACAAAATATCTGTGCCTAGCAATACAAAATATCTGTGCTGCACCATCAATTCATGTATACTGGTATCTCCTGCTTTTGAAAAGTTCCCTTTACGCCACTTTGCTTTTACAAAGGACTTATGTTAGTACCTGTTTTCAGTAACCAAAAGAAATCCTAAGAGGAGTTTCGCTTTTAAGAAAAAAGGTGAAAAGTGAAAATAGTGCTCAGCGTTTGTTTTGCAGCAATCTGTAACAGAGGCCGCACGCACTCTTAGCATCACCAAGTGGTGCTCATCAGGCTCCTTCCCAGGAACCACACGCAGCATCCCACCGCCATAGCTTTGAACTGTGTCCGTGAGCATCTGGGCTTTGTCTCCAGTTATTTTGTGCATTCCCTAGCAAGATGTGTCCTGAAGTAGTTGCTTCTTTGCTTTATGCCATTTTGGTTTACTCAAGGTCTCCTAGGAATGCTCCATTTTCGATAGCAGGGGAAACCATTATTTATTTTGTATTACATCCTTGCACTACTGTCAAGCCATGTGTTAACATGTATATTTATTTGTATCTTGAAATCAAGTGAAAATATACTTTCTAATATTTTTAATACCATCCCTGGTGAAATTTTTTGCATGCTACCAACTGCTTATCACATAATTTCTATAATTTTAGCTTTATAACAGACTTTAATTTCCCTAATATCTAGCTTGTCCCTCAGGATTACTCTTTCTTCAGACATTTATTTGACATTCACTTCTATATAAGCATATGTATCATTTTGTAAATTTCCTGAAAAATCCCATTTAGATTATAATGTACTGTTTCACTCAATTTAAATTTTTTTCTTTTGTCTTCTTTAGATGGTCTTCTAATTCTAGTCTGTACAGCTTTTGTCATCTTTATATCTCTTGGTAGGATTTTGAAAATGACTCTTAAAAATGGTTAATGTTACTTAATCCTAGGCACTGCATATATGTATTTGCAGGTATAGGGTGAATATATAATTTTATCATCCAAACCATTTCATTATTGAGAGTGAAAGGGAGCTCTATTAATTATAACATTGGGACAGCAGGGATAATTGGGACTCTCCTAGGGAATCTAGGCCACTTGTTAACTCTAGGAACCTAGAAAGCTTTTGACATTGGAGAATGCAGGTGTACATAGTTCTTGCAATAACTTTTTCTGTGATGAAGAGGAATAAGAGAGAGTGGTAGATGTAGGGCAACACAGGATCAAATAATGCTGTTTATTTTTTATTGAACCTATTTAAATATTTATAGGTTGACATCAGCAAAAACAGAGATGTTCAAATGATATTAGAAGATTGAACGACTAACAAAGAGAAGTCCGTGAAGAGGTCACGGGAGTAGGATTCTGACCACAGGAGAAGTAAGCACTGTGCTTAGAAGGAAAAAGGGAAAGCCAGCTTCATGTGCAAATACGTTTGCAGGTAGAGGCTAGATAACTGATGTTATTCCCATAACCTGTCAAAACATGTAGGACTAGATAATACTGAAAATACTCAAGAAGTTCATCAAAAACATCATATGCACCTGTTTTGGAAGTGGGATTTAATATTTTTGTTTTTCTTTCATTCACAATTTCAGGAAAATCATTGTTTATTAAAATAACCATGCAAATGTATATGCATGTTTTTGTAATCTCCATCTGTATTTACTGTTATAGTATCATTTTATCATTTATCATTTTCTTTAATTTTTTTGGCCCCCGCAAGTCTTCCAAAGATACACTCCTAAGAGAAAGACTTTACACTTGAATGAGAGGCAGTACACTCCTTTGGTTTTTATTTTATCTGTATCACTTTTAAATCCTTGGCATTTCATTAATCCCATTTCTTAGAAAAGGTATACATAGCTTTTGCTACATTAAGTTGTGTTATTTGTGCATTCCAGTGTATGTTGTATTCAGCTTTTGTCCCTTGAGAACTTACTTAACTTGTAAAAGGGACTACTAGAAGACATAGTTACTTAACCAACTTTTCCTCTAATGCCATGAATTTGTTTACCATCTTCATGGTTTTGTTCATACCTATTCTATTACTTCTAATATTGTTTACTTAACATTTTTCTTTGAATCAGCTCATGACTAGTATCTCCACTTGCTTTCATTTTGTCCTAGGCAGTGATACCTAGATTTCACAGTTTTGATGTGCTAGCTATGGTTTTAGACTATGTATACATATGGTATATGATATATACAAAGGCATATGACTATAAAAATGTAGCACAACAAACCAACAGCGAGATATTTGGAGTGGCGTGTTTTTCCTTTCAAATCACCTGGATGGCATGGCAGCTGCCTATTTCGTTTACTAATGGTATCAAGAGTTTCTCTCTGCTTACTTGTTCTACCATCCACCTTAATTCATAAATGACAAGACTGGATATAACATGTTTATGCTTTGACATAAGCCATTTTGAAGTCTTTATTAGCACTAACAAATAGGTATTTTTATAAAGAAAAGAGCAGTTGGTACCATCTCATTTTATCTAAAAAATCAAAATGATATGCTGTAAAACAGTATCCCAGCAGATATTTTGATGGATTGTTTGCCGAGGATCATTTATTGATTCCAAAGCATTTAAGAGAAAAGGATCAGATACTAGATTTCTTTTCTAGGTTTTAAAGATAAGCAAAATTGATATTTGGAGTTGAAAAGAGAAAGTGTTATTACAGAGTAGATTTTCTTGGGTAACTGATAATAACAACAAGGATACAGACATCCAAGGCTGAAAGAAAATTATTTGGCCATAAAAAGCCTTCAGCAGAATCCCTGCTGTAAATCATAATGTGGATTTTTCCAGAGTGTCTAAACTAAACACATAAAGGCCATTTCTAACCATTTTATCCAAAATATTGAATCATATTAATGGAGATGTCATATTAAGATATGTTAGCTTTTGGAGTTTATACTGTGGCCTTCAATTAGTGATATTGAGCATTTTTTCATGTGTCTATTGATCATTTATATATCTTCCTTGGAGAATTGCTTGTTTAGGTCTTCTGCCCATTTTTGGATTGGGTTGTTTATTTTTTTCTTACTGAGTCGTATAAGCTGCTTATATTTTCAGGACAGAGATAAAGATACTTTGACTTACTCTCCTTGCTAGGGAGGCAGCAAGATACAGTATAACAAGTCTTGAATCTCAAACTTAGTCACCAGTGCTATTTTAAATCACTTCAGCATTGTATACCTTAGTGTTATTGATTATAAAATGGGAACACTAATGATTCTTCTCTAGGAATTTTATAACATAAATGATAAGATGTATATGCAACAGTTCTGTAAAGTGCTATATACATCTGTAAGTTTTTGGTGTTCTGATAATAGTATTTAGCTTTTCCCTGGATGTGGTTATAAACTTTCAAATTTGGAAAAGAATTTACCAAGAACTAACTTTGCTAACTTCTCACAGTTATGCACCAGACTTAATGACCTGTTTGACCAACTTTCATTGCTGCCTAACTATTAAAGACTGCCACCTTTGTTATGGAACAAAGCCTACATACTTTTATTCATCCAGCACAAATTTATTGTTTACCTATCCTGGGAAAGAATGTGTTAGCTGCTAAAGTTTCAAAGGTGAATATAATGACATACTTGTTTTCAGAAAGGTCAGGATATAGTCATGGAGAAAAAGTCATAAACAATTGTAGTGCATTGTGTCCGGGGAGATGAAAGTGAACCACACTGCTGCTGTGGGAAGACAGAGTCTAGGATGCTCAGCCTCGGCTGGTTAGGGAGAGCTTCCTGGGGGAGGTTAGATTTGAACTTCATCATTCATTTAGCAGATGTGCATTGATCATCTATGATGTATGCTTTAAGCACAGTTCTAGGCCCTTGAGGTGTATGGTGAGCAGAAGTGGGCTCATTCCTGCCCTCTAGCACGTATATTCTATCAGGAGAGAGAGACAGTCTGGTAATTGCTCAAATAAATATAAAATTACAGCCATGGTGTTTGATGCAAAGGAGAGGTAACTAGTCCTGGGAAAGCTTATAATAGGCATATTTGTTCTAGTTTCAGGTTAGATTGGGGAGAGGCTTCCCTCATAAAGTAACTGACATCAAAAGGATGAATAAGAGTTAATTGGTTTAGATTGGGTCATAGACTGATTCCAGGCAGAAGAAATAGCATATTTTAAGAGGGAATGTAGCCATTGGAATCTTTGAGAAGCACCCAGTAAATAGCAACCCTTTTCACTGTGTAGGTTATGACTAAATTCAGGAGGAAAAAAAAGATAAAGGAGTCAGACATAAAGAAATCAAAATATCATCTTTATTAATGAGAGTTGTTACTGGAGAAGGTTGCATGTGTGTGAGTCAAATTCACTTCTTATTATTGAATAGTAGAATTAGTTATATTTACTTGCCTAGATAAAAAAGATTGTAGACCACTTATGGTCTCCACAGAAGAGAGGGCTTTTGTGAAATTTACAGCAGGAAGACACAGAGCATGACTTGAACATTGTGCGGGATGAGTGGAAAGAGCATGTAGAAGGCAGAGATTGAAGATGGTAGAAGTGGGGGTGAATGATGAATCCAGGTTCTGGGGGAGGCAGGTGGATGGGGACCAGACAAGGGTGAGACGACTAAAGGGTCCAAGGCAAAGAGTTTAAGAACACATTCATTCTCAGGGTCGTTCAAGTGCAGGGTTGACACCTGAAAGCAAATGTGTCTTAAATCTTGTGCCGTGGACACTGCTCTTGCCTTATCCTAGTCCTGGTCCTGCTGAAGGGCATGAGATTGAAAGCAGAGAGAAGGCGCTGGCCCTGAGAAAGAGCAAGGCTATGTCATGGTCTGAGAGTGGAAGAACGAGGTAGGAACGGAAACATATGCAGATAATGGACCAGTGTAGGGGAAGTTAAGGGAGAACACAGTGGGTGGTCTCATGTTTCTTCATGATGAACTAGGAAACAAAGTCAGCAGCTTAAAATGAGCGTGGAGTTTGAGAGTTGTGAATATTTCGAGCATGCTGACGAAGGAGGAGGGGTAGAGGTTTTACACAGTGAGTATGACAGTGGATAGGAGTAAAAGGTGCAGGTGAGAGAGGAGTCCAGTTGGTGAGTCTTGGGAAGCAGGTGAAGGAAGAGGAGAGGCCAGTAGGGTGATAACTGACTGTGAGAAAACGGTAAGATCAGGGAGAGAATGATGGTCTCAATGAAGCTGAAGAAGAGAGGTGGCTGGGGTCTGGTTGGGTACATAAGAACTGAGAAGAACTCCAGTGATTTATTTGCATTCTTTCAGCAGATGAATCTGTTCCAGTATTTCTGAGTAAGGTCCTAGTTGCAGATGGCTGTGGATATGTAGCAGTGAAGGTCAATGAAGTTTAAAGGACAGAGGAACCGAGAGGCCTGGTGGCTGCATGGTAAGGCCACACAAACAGTGAACTGCCCTAGGATGACGGGTGGCATTAGACTGCAAATATTGTAATCCTCATTCCTAAAAGGCCAGCGAGTATTGAAGAGTGCCTCAGGAGGAGGCCTGTAGTGAGTGTGACGAGTGGGATTAGAGTATGACTCAGTGAGGTGGCATGAGTTTCAAAGAAACAAAGCTTTTTAAAAAACTGAATGTAAAAATATGTGGTATTTGATATGTGGTATCAAAGGAATGGTATCCTCCAAGGAAAGTCAGGTTTCAGTTGATTTAGTGAAGATTAGAGTATGTAGGGGATGGAGGAGCGTAGCAGTGACTGAGACTCAAAGAGGACTTAGTGGAAAGATTTTTTTTTTTTGAGAGGGACTGTGTTCTTGTATCATTGAGAGAAGTCCAGAGTACTATGGGGAGAAGAGCGAGAGGGATGTGTGTGGACTCTGTTATCACAGCAACTTGGCTCAGATCCTAGCTCCATCAGTTAAAAGCCCTGTAGTTGAGAACAAGTTAATAACTTGAGTTCCTTGTCTGTAAAATGGAGTTATAATACATGCAGCCTGTAGGATTATTGTAAAGAACAACAAACTAATGCTTAGCACATAGTAAGTGCTAAGTAAAAGTTGTTATTATAAGAATCAATTACAATAAGGAGATGACCAAAGATAAATAGAGACCTGAGACCTAGTGGCGTTGACAGACTTTAGTTTGAATTAGAAACCTGGGGATGTTTGCATTGTGGTCCAGCACTTTGCAACATGGTGATGGGGCATCAGTGGACATGCCAGAGCTACCGATGTGGTTCATTGACTTTTCTCCTAGTGAAGTCATATGTAGGTGAAAGAGTTAGGGACTCTGAAGAAAGATGAAGTAATTGCCACTTAAAATATGTTCTATTGTTAGTCTGTAGTTATGGCTATGTCGAATTGTTTTCCTCACAAGGACTCACTGGGGTTCTAAGCCACAGAAGTGAAAAACTTGTGAGCGCTCTCACATGTTGATTCTATTTCCAAAGGAAGTAGTGCAAACACCTAGTTCCATTAGTCTTGGGAAGTGGAGTCCTTCAGTTCCAAAAATATTTCTTGAATACTTTGTATGTGCTTAGTAGCTCTGCTAGGTCCTAGGGTTATCAGGAAGTATATATTACTCTTTTGTATCTCTCTGTGAAAACTCTGGGTTCTCGCAAAAATCTTACGATAGAGCTACAATGTCCAATGGAGAATAGGAAGCATCCAGTCCAGTAATTTTGAAAGACATTCTCAGCTTAGAATTAAATCAAATAGAATAGAATGTAAGGTTTGAGCTGTATGACCTAAATTCCTAAACTCTTAGCCTTGTCTACCACCTCCTTCCTCTATCTTTAAATACTTTTTATTTTAATTATAAAATACATCAAAGATGGAGAAAAGTATAGAGGAGAATATTAATTGCTAATACTCTTTGTGTTGACTTTGTACCAGGCACTGTTCCACATGCTTTACATGTATCAATTTATTTAATCTATAAACCAATGCTATGAGATAGGTTGTTACTATTATTCCTATTTTGCAGCTAAAAAACAGTCTCAGAGAGGTTATGTAATTTATCCAGGATCACATAGCTAGTGGGCAGTCTTTCTTTTAACTACTTATGCTATACTGCTTTTCATGTCTCATCTTTGAAACACTTAATATTTTGCATATTTGCTTCAGATCTTTTTTATGGAAAAAAAATTACAGAGTATAGTCCAAGTCCCCTTGTCAAGTACTCCTATCCATTTCCTCCTCTTTTGTCTTCCCAAAGGTAACCACTCTCCTGAGTTTGATGTTTATCAGTTCCATGAATGTTTCTACAATTTTTCATATATATTTATGCATGAATACATAGAATTATTTTGCAAACTTTTTATAGTTTGTTTTTACTTTTAACATAATGTTTTTGAGATCTAGCCTTGTGGATGTATAGAACTGGAGGTTGCTCATTGTCAGAAAGTACCCTAGTACGTATTCTTCTGTTTACGAACCTGTGGTAGATTGCGTTGTTATCCCCAGTTCTTTACCACTCCCTGCATCCATACCCTTTTCAGTGTGACGTTTCAGCTTCTTCCATTAAAAGCACAATATATTTTCGCACTCAGTTAATGTTAGGCTTGGCCTTATGACTTCCTTTGACCAAAGGAATGTAAGCAGGCATAACACAAGAATGGGCTTGAAATGTGTCTCTACATGTGGGTCTGCCATCTTGCACTTCTGCCATCACCATAGCAGGAAAAAAACAAAAACAAAACCAAAACCCTAACTAGTCCACTTGTTCCAGAAAAAGGCTAGGCACATGGGTCAAATCTGAACCAAATTTGTGGGCTGGAACCAAGACCAGATCAGCCCAGCTGAGAGCCGCTTTAGGCAACCTGCATACCTGTGAGCAAGAATCAGTGAGAGTTGTTTTAAGCCACTAATTTTGGGGTGGGGATAGTTGAAACTGTGTTTCTTACCGATATTTTACTACTAAAAAAAATTCTGTTATAAATAAAGTACAAGTTTCTCTGACTACAGAGAAGTTGAATCGCTGTATAATAGAGTGCGCATTCTCAGCGCTAGTTTTCTCTGTAAAGTGATTGTAACTGGTGAGCCATGTTTTATTGTTTCTCCACCTCCTCACGAGCAATTAGTATCTTTCGAATTTTGATTGACACTCTGACAGGTATGCAGTGATATTTCATTTGACTTTACATTTTCACAATTAAAAGGTTTAACACATTTTCTATATTTATGGACCTTTTGGGTTTCAGTCTATGTGTACATGTTTGTGTGTGTGTTCTCTATTCCTATCCTTTGCCCATTTTTCTATTTATTTTACAAGATTTGTAATGTTTTCCTTTTTCATATGCATCTGCTCTTGTTTCATTTATCCCACTGTCAGTATTTTTTTAAATGGATATAATTGCTTTGTTTATTTCTTTAACCACCCTTGCTTTAAGTCTTTCTCTAATTCAAGGATCAGCAGGCTTTTTCTGTAAAAGACCAGACAGCAAATATTGTTGGGTTTGTGGGGCAAACTCTGCTGCAACTACTGAAGCCTGCTGCCGCAGTAGTGCAGGGGCAGCAGAGAACTCACACACGTGAACGGGCATGGCCGCGTTCCAGTAAAACTCTCTTCATGACAGGCACTGAGCTGAATTTCGCATGATGGCCACTGGGGTGACTGTGCTCTATAACTAATTTCATCTGGAGTAAATTCCTGTTCGGGTGCTTGATTTCGTCGATTAGTCCTAGCAATCTATGTCTCGATATGTTTTAGATTTTGGTTTCTCTTTGAGGGAGAACTTTCCCGCCCAACAGTTGCCTCCACCCAGTCACAGAGACCTGCATTCCAGTCCAAAGCGAGGCGATTTCTGTGATGTCTCACCCTGACAAAAGACGTGATAACCCCTTTCCTCTAGACTGTTTATTTATGTTATACATAATTCTGTTGTTGAATATATTGTACTCTTTGTATCTGGCAGGGGAGGACAGTGAAGGGGGAGGAAGAATTAAACATGTTTCTAGGATGCTTTTAAGTCCTTGGGAGCAGGGTCTATGTATTGTTTCTGTATGCCTAGTGGCTAGTGAAATACTTGCTGTACCTCTTGGTATATTTTCATTATAAGTTTTAGAGGAATGTAAATTTAAAGAAAACAATAGGATTGAATCAAAATATTTGATTTAAAAAGGTTTCTCATCTTCCAGTATTATACACTATTAACTGTGAACTTTAAAGAGATATTTAGAGACTCTTTTTTAATAACATTTTTTATTGATTTATAATCATTTTACAATGTTGTGTCAAATTCCAGTGTTCAGCACAATTTTTCAGTCATACATGGACATATACACACTCATTGTCACATTTTTTTCTCTGTGAGCTACCATAAGATTTTGTGTATATTTCCCTGTGCTATACAGTATAATCTCGTCTATCTATTCTACAATTTTGAAATCCCAGTCTATCCCTTCCCACCCTCCGCCCCCCTGGCAACCACAAGTCTGTATTCTATGTCTATGAGTCTATTTCTGTCCTGTATTTACACTTTTTGTTTGTTTGTTTGTTTTTGTTTTTTAGATTCCACATATGAGCGATCTCATATGGTATTTTTCTTTCTCTTTCTGGCTTACTTCACTTAGAATGACATTCTCCAGGAGCATCCATGTTGCTGCAAATGGCATTATGTTGTCGGGTTTTATGGCTGAGTAGTATTCCATTGTATAAATATACCACCTCTTCTTTATCCAGTCATCTGTTGATGGACATTTAGGCTGTTTCCACATCTTGGCTATTGTAAATAGTGCTGCTATGAACATTGGGGTGCAGGTGTCATCCTGAAGTAGGGTTCCTTCTGGATATAAGCCCAGGAGTGGGATTCCTGGGTCATACAGTAAGTCTATTCCTAGTCTTTTGAGGAATCTCCACACTGTTTTCCACAGTGGCTGCACCAACCTGCATTCCCACCAGCAGTGTAGGAGGGTTCCCCTTTCTCCACAGCCTCTCCAGCATTTGTCATTTGTGGATTTTTGAATGATGGCCATTCTGACTGGTGTGAGGTGATACCTCATTGTAGTTTTGATTTGCATTTCTCTGATAATTAGTGATATTGAGCATTTTTTCATGTGTCTATTGATCATTTGTATGTGTTCCTTGGAGAATTGCTTGTTTAGGTCTTCTGCCCATTTTTGGATTGGGTTGTTTATTTTTTTCTTACCGAGTCGTACAAGCTGCTTATATATTCTGGAGATCAAGCCTTTGTCGGTTTCATTTGCAAAAATTTTCTCCCATTCCGTAGGTTGTCTTTTTGTTTTACTTCTGGTTTCCTTTGCTGTGCAGAAGCTTGTAAGTTTCATTAGGTCCCATTTGTTTATTCTTGCTTTTATTTCTATTGCTTGAGTAGACTGTTCTAGGAGAACATTTTTGAGATGTATGTCAGATAATGCTTTGCCTATATATTCCTCTAGGAGGTTTATTGTATCTTGTCTTATGTTTAAGTCTTTGATCCATTTTGAGTTGATTTTTGTATATGGTGTAAGGGAGTATTCTAGCTTCATCGTTTTACAAGCTGCTGTCCAGGACTCTTAGAGAACCTTAAAAGGTATTTATAGACTCTTACTTTCTTACCACTTGATTATTAAGAATTGACCTAAAATGAGTTTTTACTATAATGAGTATTCTGACAGGCTCCTTTAAAGAAAGTTAATAGAGATAAAACTCTTCCTTTAGTATAATAACAATGATTATAATTAATAATTGTACATACATTTTATCTAAACATAATTTGACTCCATTTACTTGAGAGCCCTTGTACACAGAACAAAAACATTGAAATGAATGAAAACTTAGAAGTCTCAGAAGAGTTTCAAATGAAGTAATTAATACGGAGGACATAATTGAGAGGCTGTTAAAGGGAATATTTCAAAGAAACGTCTTTCAAATGAATGTCTTATTATATAGTAGTTAATTTTATTTTCTGACCTGAAAACAATGATTGAAGGCTTGCTTGTAGGTGGTTGATTATCATTATGCTAGTTAGCTCTAATTGCTCATAATTTGTATTATTTCTTTGCTTAATGCCAACGTTATGCAGTGGACCTTGCCTGTTTTTAAGTGGTTTTGACATGGTAATTTCTCTTTTATATTTCATTAAAGATACTCCACTTCTCTTTTTCCTATCTGTTATTATATTTCAAGTTAAAGGCTGCACTACTATTTTACATCAATGCGATTACAAGTCGAAGAGATCATGCAAAATTTAAGAAACCATTTAATATGGAGTTTTAAATTGGCACAATTCTGGATTTTAGGATTTTTCCTTATTTTGTCATTTAATTTGAGGCTGGCCTGTATTTATCATAGTCAACAAATATAAGCTGTACGTACAATCTATATGTATCTCTGACCAAAGGGTAAAATGTAGAGTATAAATGTACATTCTTACCTGTGAAAAACTCCATCATTTCAGGAAAAAAAAAAGGCCAACCCCGTGTTATAGTCATTCTTGACTCCAGAGGGCAGTGTACAATAAGAAATGATACAGCCTTACCTATACGCAGTTGATATTTAATGTAATTATCAAAGCCAGAGGGAAATGATGGATTCTGTGAAGCCAACCAGGATTTCACTGTGTCAGTTATGTTCACTGTCTAAGTTATATCCTTCTTAGACAGCTCTTTAGATGTGGGAGCCAGAATGTCCATTTGAATCCTCACGTAGAGGCTACTAACTGCTTTCCTGCCACATTTCAGTATTCTCACCTGCAATCCTTTTATGATTTTAACCCAGAAAATGTGGCTCTTCTAAAGGACATGTTAAAAATTCTCTATATTTCAAATGGACCTTTTCTTATGTGTACACGTGTGCACATGAACAGACAGGCTCACACATACACATGTCACACAGACGGCCACAGAGATAAGAAGCCGTTAGTGGACCGCTGTGGCTGTATACTTAAGTAGGTGATATATTGAAGTGATGGGAACAAAAGCTGTTTACTGAGTATTAGTCAGTGGTGGGCACTGTGCTAGGATCTTTGTATATTAAATCTCATTTACCCTTGTAACAAAATCTCATTTTTACAGATAAGGAAATTGAATCTCACTAATTTACACAGTGACTGCCAGCTATCAAATGGCTAATGAGGATTCAAATACATACGTTCTTTTTATTATGGTAACCTATATGCCTAAACCCTTCATGACATATATTTTGTGCAAGAAGTAATAATAATAAGTACCAGTTGGAAACAGATTTTATCATCCCATTCTGTGTGTCTGTTTTAGAGCCACAGCCGTTATTTTAAAAGACTCTCAGTTTTTGTTTGAGAAGAGCAATTTTACCACTTCAGTATTTAGTCTGTACTTGCTGAAAATCACATCTCCAGACTAACGAATTTTAAGAGGCTACCTTGCCCAGCTCCTAAAGCAATTCTGGCCCCACAGCATAGATTCTGGTTGTGCACACTTAGTTGTCATCATATTAGAAAGACATGTAAAGAATATTTTGGGCTGAAGAACCAAGGAATTAATATTTGGCTATTAATATCCTATGATAGTTCATTGAGCATCCTGCCTTAGCTGCTTCGTAGAGGAGTGCTAGGAACATCTGCGAGGATAAGCACTTCAGTTCTTTTTATTAAAAGAATAAGCAAACAAACTGAGCTCCACCTCCATGTATGCTGTTACCAAAGATCACATACAGTGCTAATGTGAGCAGGATGCACTAAATTAGGAATTAAGATTTATAAATGGTGATTGCAAATCCCTGAAAAACATGTGGGTTAAATTGTAAGGTAACCGGTATTGATAAACATCATAAAATACTTATCAGTGCTTAGAATGATAGATTGTTAGACCTGATATAGATCATAACTTTTAACTCCCTCCTTTTTCAGATGTGGAAATTGACCCATAAACAAGCTTTAAATTGCTGATATGTGTGCACTGTGTAGCACACCCATATAAGAGTAAACATCATTATAACATCATTTCATAAGAGGCACTGCTTACATGACCTTGACAATCCAGTCCCCAAACCTGGATTATAATCACCAATTACATCTTAGTAGTCCAGATATATATGTAACAGGATATTTTTAAGGGGCCCTTTAACTTGTGATTTATAAAGCTAATAAAATGATTGAGAATAAAGCAGTGTTCAGGTATTACTTTATAACTCCAGTTTAACAAGTGCTGAAACCCTGAGGAAGATACGGCTTCCTTCTTTGCCCTTTAAATCTTTCTCAGATTCTTTATCCAAGTACTGCTTAGCATCCTTTTGGATCTCGTACTTTGGGGATAGTCTCACTGGCTATCCTGGAATGATCTCTTTCTTGTAGTAGGACCTTAATTACTAATTACAGAGGAGTCTTGGTCTCTTTTGCATCTGAAATTGTTTAAAGTTCAGATTTTTAAATAACAACTCTTCCTCAGTTGATTGTAAAGAAGGCTGTTTTCCTGTAAATTGGATCTGCAAGATGACTTCTCATTACCCAGGAAACGGCTTATCTCTCTGTTTGTGTGGGTCTGCAAATTTCTCCTTCTCTGAACCTCTCCCTCCACTGCTAGTGAGCTCCCCCCGCTGAGACACTTGATGGGAGAGTGGTGGGAGTGTTATATATTCCTTTAAATGTTTTGAGTAGCCTGACGTCTAGACTGGGATCTGATCCACAACAGCATCTTCCTGTGGAAAGAGGCGTAGACACCACAGTACTTTATATAAATGCAATTCCATGTCCTCTGGCTGTTAGCAGACCTGAAATTTACTCTTACAACCATTTCATTTCTAGTTTCTCTAGTAAACATTAGGATTTTGACCATTCACGGCTATTAAATTTATTTTTAGTGTCAGCGGAATGAATAAAAGCATGCAGAAGGGAAATCCTGTGTCTTCTCACCACTTATCATTCAGACACCCTGTCCACGTGCACATGCTCCCTACCTTCTCTCTGAGTACAGTAGAAACACTGCCATTCCTATTAAAGGTCCTCTTTTCGATTTATACCCTGTATCCCATCCGTTCTTGCATGTTCAAGAATGGTAGACCCTCAGCCAGCTCCTCTCTCTCCTGCATCATCAGTTTCTCATTCTCTGTTAGATTGTTCTCAGCAGCAAACAAATATGCTCTGACATCTCACAATGTTAGAAGTAAACTATTCCTCACTTCTAAGTTCTGTCTTTCTTTAACTTCAGAATTTACACATTTGTATTTACCTCCATATTCACCCTTATCTCTTTAGCTGCCACATATTTAGGCTTGTGTCCCCTCCACTCAAGGTCCTTAACAACCTCCCTGGTGCCAAATGCGATGATTAGTGTTTAATTATTCCTCAGAGCTGGCGAAGCCCTCTGTAAAACTCATCTCCTCCTGCCTTCTGTGACATCACACTATCCAGATTTTACTCCTGCCTCGCTGGCCACTATTTCTCAATCTCCTTTATGGGCCCTTCCTCCTCTTTCTAATTGTGCAGTTTGGAGTGTGCAGGGCTTCATCCTTGGGTCTTTTCCCTACTAACTACACCCACTCTTCAGTTCTGTGACTGTGTTCTATCTATATTGTTGCAATTTGCTAACTTACATCTTTAACTTGAATTCTTCCCAATTTCCATTCTTATGTTTTAAGCTGCCCACATGACATCTTGGAGAGCTTTCTTAGATTCAACTTGACCAAAAGGGAAGTTTTGATCCCTGACCTCTCTCTCTCACCCCTCAACTACTCCTCTCCTGTTCTTACTTATTGCAATACTTAGCGCCATTCATGTAGCTGCTCACACCAAAATATTAGGCGTCATCCTTGGTTCCTCTCTTTCCCTCATCCCCTATATCCAGTTCATAGCAAGTCCTGCATGTTCTCTTTTGTCTCTGTCTGTCTGTCTTTCTGTGTCTCTATATTGCTGTCTTTCTCTATGTAATCTTTCAAATTTATCCTTTTCTCTGCATTTCTGCTGTTTGTCACTCTAGTCCAAATCACCATCATTTATATCCTGAGCTTAACTAGTCCCCTTGTTTCTCTTCAGAGCCATAATGTTCTTGGTAAAACATAAAGCAGATCATGCTACTTTTCTGCGTAAAACTCTCTGGCGGCTTCCCATGACTCGTAGGACAAACCCCAGACTTCTTACCACGGCCTCCAGAGCCTCGTGCGACCTCGCTCTCGTCCGCCTCTCTCCAGCCTTCCCTCTTGCTCGCTTCACCATACTGGCATTCCTGCTGTTTCTTCGACATACCAAGCTACTTTCTACCTCAGATTTTTGCACTTCCTGTATGCTTTTCTGAGAGTTATTTTTCTTAAGACTTTAGTAAGCTTGCTTCTTCTCGCTTATCATCTCAGCCTCAGCACTTTGTGCGGTTGCATCTCCCTTACCTGTTACTCTCTAGCATATTGTGCTGTTATTAAGAAAAGATTCTTCCTGGCACTTATGTCTGAAATCATCGTAGATATTTGCATATTTTCTAAAATGCTTTGTCAAAACCCACTAAGCTCCATGAGAAGAGGATAGCAGTACACCTTGACGTAGAACAGTGTCTGGCTAAACTAACTGCACAGTATTTGTTAGGTGATTTAATTTAAATGGTTTTCAAGTTATTTGAATTTTTCTTTTTTTTTATGAAGAAGCAAAACTGCATCCCAGATATCTCACAGTTTGATGTAAATTTGATGCTGCATGTTAAAAATTTTTTCCAGAATTTGATCTGCGTTTGTTTTATCTGTTCAAAAGTAATATGTTGTTTTCCTGGAAAGCTATGTGCAAGTGTAACCTGATAAACATTGAAAAATAATTAAGCCATTGACGGCTTACACTCTAGTGGGAAGGATACGCATATAAGCTGATAATTATCAGTCCAGGGTGGTTAAGTGCTGTGACAGTAATTTATCTGTATCTCTACAGCAGTACTTATTATAGTCTGCCTTGTGTCCTGGTCACCTGTGTACAGGTTATTATTCCCCTGCTAAGCAATGAACTATAAGGACATTTACCCTGCCTCATTCACCTTTGCTAACTGATCTTGGCAATTTATACATACTTGTTATTAAATAACTACTTCCTAAATAAAAAAACAAAATAAAACAAAAGTAATATGTTTTTTAATGCTCAATAGATGGTTATTGTTGATCTGATTTCAATGTGATAGAGTAATTGTCTATGTTGTTTGCTTGCTTTACATTTTATCTGAAGAACACAGGTTGCTCTAAGACTATGCAAACACACACACACACACTATTGAGAACTGGCTATGTTTGTTAGTAAAGAGATTTTTTTAAACTTGCCTTTGCATTATAAAAATTTTTAAATATACAGGACAGTTGAAAAACTTTGTACAATTAACACTTATGTACCCACCACCTAGATTCTAATACTAACATTTTACTATACTTAATTTATCACATTTATATCCATGTATCTATCTTTCTTTCCAGATGGATATATTTTAAAAGATTTAATTTAAGATAGTGAATATTCCCTAAGTTTTTTTATTTCAACCAGAGATGAAGCAGGTTGTTTCTTATTTTGGCTTTCAAAGCATTAGGATAGAATCTTATGATGTGTTAAACTACTGTACATCTGACTCTTAAAACTCAAAGAAGCCAAAAATTAAAATTGTGCTTTGAAGCTGGTACTCATAGATAGTGACAGATATGTCGTGTGGGTGATGAAGCAACTGAGTTAAGATGAACTTTACCATTTACTTGGAGATGTTTAGTCTAAACTAGAAGCAGTGGGAAAACTAAGCATTGTAGTTAATAAATCTGTTGGAAACATAACCACAGTTGACTTCATTCTTCTCTTGGCCATTGATGGCCATTGTCTCTTTTTCTCTCTTATTTAATGTCTGTTTCACTACTCATTAACATTTGTAGTAGTGAGTAGTAAGGGGGAAGTATAATTGACGATATCCAAATTCATTTAAGTCCTGTGATGAGATAAGGAAGTATTTCATTGCTAATTAATTTGTAGAATCATAGAGCATTGATGAATAGAATCATACATAGAATATTGGAACCAGAAGATCCCTCACAGATCACCTAGTCCAATCTCCTCATTTTACTGATGAGAAAACTGACACCCCAAGAAGGGAAAGCAGCTTTTTCAAGGCCTCATTTTCTTGAATCATGCATAACTGAAACACTAAGCTGGTACGTCTAGACGCTGCCTGCCTTCTCTACTTGCAGAAAGCCAGGAGGAAAGATTTCACTTTCCTGGCCTACACGATCACTTGGGTTCTTCTAGTTTTGACATTTGTTCATTATCTGATTGGACTTCAATTGCAACCTGTCATGTTCTATATTTTAAAATTGCATTTATAATATTTTAAATTACACTAGTACTTAGAATTCAATTAGCAAGAGAAATTACTAGTTTAATGGACAGTGAGTGTCTGTTTAATTTGCATATTCTTTTGGTTTGTTCCTACAGAGGCTTTTCCAGTTTTCCTGAGTTATCAAGATGTGACTGAAGAAAAAGTCTTTAAATACCATCAGAGGCATCTCGGTTTTGTAGTTCATACAATTGGGTATCAAAATATAAAATTAAGGACATGAGAGACTATTGTAAAGGGCCTTTGTAAGTGAGGGGCCGTAAAGCTTAAGCGTCTTTCACTTTACTGTGAGGCACCTCTGAATTCTAGAGCAGATAAATTAGCTAGGTAAATAAATATTTTTTATTGCTCAGGGAAGGGAAGGGACAATAGGAAGCTAATATTGTCTAAGTGCTAAGCACTTTACACTTAATACCTTTTAAGCCTCATGAAACCATGAGATTGATATTATCTAAGGGCTTTGTTTCATAAGTTAGATGCATCTAATAAATGGCAAAAACAGGGTTTGAGCCTGGGTCTTTCTGATTCCAAAGCCTGTGCATACTCCACCATACCCTTATATGAGAACAGCTGTTATCACAAGGCTCTGTTAGTCATATTAAAAAAGTAGAACTATGATCAAATACAGATATTGGCGGCAGAGGGCTTCCACTCATAAAGGACAAGAGAAGTACATGAATAATGATAATTCTGGACAGAATGTTTTATTCGCCACAAGAAAGGTTTCAAGATAGAACCATAACCATCTTTTGTAAACGGGAAGATTCTAAGAAACATAATCATCAAAGAGCTTTTCTTCCAAGCACTGCTTTTAACCACACTCTCTTCGTCCCTGGTTCTGTCCCTTAGCAACATCTTTAGTAGATTCTGTTAATTTGTGGCCATTTTCATTTATTCCAATTTTGTTCAATTTAGTGTCAGAATCAAAAAACCTTTCCCACCTCCTGCTCCAGTGCAGACTGGAGCCGTGACCCTGGCTGTTTGGAGACTGTTCTGGGTGGTGGGGAGTGGTGGGGGGGGGTGCTCACTGTCAGTTGGTTCTGAAATGCATTCTACCGCATTCCTTTTCCCAAACCAATTCCTTTGGTGTTGGGGACAAGGTAGGGGGAATACTGGACGCAGAGCTCTTCTTATGGAATGTACTGGTCTCCTTCTGTGGCTGGTGACACCAGTTTGTCCAGTTTGGCATCCTCTGCATATCTAAAGTGGGTAGCTTTCTTGCGGCACTGTTCAGCTTTACCGGGGCTCCTTCCATCACTGAATATTACCTCAAAGAGGAACAGTTGTGTCGTTCTTCGGCTTCTCCAGGTGGAGGGGCATCTTATTTATTCACATCTCTCTAGATAGCCCTACAGTTTCTACCCTTTGTGCTAAGGTTCTCTGCTAAGTTCTCTAGGCCCATGACTGAGAGATTTCTCCCATTTTCTTCCAAGGCATACCTTGCCACAATCTCTCTTTGTCCTGCTGGTGTAGGAAACTCCAGCATGGCTTCTTCCTTCAGAAATATCCGTACCAGAAAAGGATATGTTCCTATGTTTTTATATGCTTTTCAAAAACATAACAGGCTCTCCCAATAACTCTCTCAGCATTCTCGTGACTCACATCATCATCAGGATGAGATTGCAGCTCATCCAGGAAGTGAGAGACAGCTCATCTTCTTGCAAGCAGCCCTGGTCTCTCTGAATGATTCTCTTGAAGCTGTTCCTTGGCCTCACTTCGCCTGTGTTAATGACAGAAAGCACACCATTCACTCTCCCATAGGGAGAGGAAGAAGTAATTTCCCACTGGAAACACTGTACAACTCACAAAACTATATACACTCATATACAGATCAGGGGAGGAGTGAGGTATGTGCCATCAGTTGTAACCTAGTCACTTAGCAATAGTTCATATCCAGCTTTGGCCCTTACTCACTGACATTCTGCTAAAGGATTATTTGGATTAGTAAGGGAAAGCTGCCTAGCATGCAAGATAATTGCAGTAGGTCTAGGGTTTGTAGAACCTGGAGGAATGATGATACGACTATTGTGATTAAACCTGTATAACTGAAAAGCAAATGAACTATCATTTGTTCATCTGTACATATGGATGCCATAGCGTGATGGCTGAGAGTTTGGGTTCTGGAGTTCAAAAGACCTAGATTCACGTGTCAACGTAGGAACATTAGTTAGCACTAAGTTTATATTCAGAATAAATTTGACAAGTTTTTTAAAGGTCCATTTCCTGAGGCATTTACATTAGCTACACAGACCATAGAATGTGCTATAGACTTCATATTTGTGTACCCTAAAACTTCATATGTTGAGACCTAATTCCCAATGTGATATTTGGAGGTGAGACCTTTGAGAAGCAGTTAGGTTATGAAGGTGGAGCCCTCATGCATCAGATTACTGCCTTTGTAAAAGAGGCCCCCAGGGAGACCCTTTGCTCCTTCTGCCATGTGAGGGCATGGCAAGAACATGGGCATCTATGAGCCAGGAAGGTGGTCCTCACCAGACCCTGAGTTAAGGCTGGATTGATGAGAAATACACACACCTTAGTATTTTCTGGTAACATTCCTCTACTCCAGGGATTAGTAAACATTTTCTATAAAGGGTCAGAGAGTAAATATTTTAGGCTTTGTTCACAAAAGGCGTCAATTGCATATTGTTTATTTTTGACAACACTTTAAAATAGTAAAAACCATTCATAGTTAACAGACTGGGCAAAAACATGATTTGGGGGCTGTAGTTTGCGAACTCTACAAGGATAAAGAGAAACTCTAAGACACATTAATACAGAAAGAATAAATTACCTAGAAAGGAAAAAAATACTCTGATTGGAATTGGATTTCTCATTTGCAGTGCTGAGACTGGAAAGCTCTTGAAAAGCATCTACGTACTACTGATCAAAAAGCACCACAACAAGTAACACTCTTAGAACAAAGCAAAAGGACCCTTTGCTACAAACTTCGATCTTTAAAGTTAACACTCTGGCCTTCCTGTGGCTATTACTCCTCACACAGCAATGAGTCTAATGAATCAAGGGCCCTTGCCCACCTAGAGCCGGTGTTCTAGAAGTCTGCATCTGGCCCTCCCTGTGCCACCACTTTCTGGTAGAGAACTAGAATCAAGGAATTTTTTTAGAACCTGTCCTTATGGCCATTATAAAGGTATGCTTATTAAGGTAGGATACTAGAACATGTTTAATGACTTATCAGCTTGGTTTATAAAATTTAAATCTTTAGATATATGGTATGTAGACCTCTATTTTTATCCTTGCTCACATCCCCACAAATGTTAGAAGAATGCCTGACCATAAGCCAAGAATAATACTCTAGCCATGGTACAAGTGACATATCAAAGATATAATAAAACAAAGATCAATTTGGAAATATGTGAGAATTTAGAGATTATATCATCCATGAACCTCATATGAGAAAAATACTTGAATGAAAAAAATTAATAACCAAACACTAAAGGAACCAAAAAGGAACCCTCAAGAGAGAAGAGAGGAATGAAGTTAGAACACCATGGTGAGCAAGCTTTTATAGGAACAAAGGAGTAGGTTAGGCAGTTAGAAAGTTTGGAATATTTGCCTTAAGGGCCAAATAAGGGCTCTAGAAATAGGATATAATGTAAGGGGAATTTGAATAACTGGTAAACTATCTTAACAAAACTTAGAACCTGGGAATGGGGAAGGACAGAATAAATATCTTCCAAAGTTCATTTTGAAGTTGCAGCAGTGATATTGCTATGGGAATAGCTTGAAAAGTGAAGAACATAAAAATATGCTAAAGGCCTCAAGTTATTGAAGAGGAGGGTAATTAGAGACGACATGGGAAATATGGGAATGATTTAAGCAACCATGATCACATTCACCTGATGGAATAGTATGCAGTTATTTAAAAAGAATCAATTAGATTTATACCAGTTGTTTGGAAGAAAACCAGTGCAGTAAGTTATATAAAAATGATCTCACTGTTATAAAACAAGTGATTAAGGGGGAAACCTTTCCTATATATGTATGTTGTATGTTTAGAATTATATTAGCCCCCCAAATATGGAGTGATACAAAGTTGTTAATACAGGTTACCTGGAATGTCGTGGGTGTTGGAAGGGAGGAAGAGAGGTGAAATGATTGAATCAAGTGGAAAAAGAAAAGACGAAGAGTGCCCGTACTAAAGTAAAGACAGTGATGCTCCCCTTCCCCACAAGTAGTATTTCATTTTCAACAAGGTTGGGGAAATGCTAAGTTGCACTAAATTAAAAAGGTTTTTTTACTGCAGGCCTTTGCAGAATCTTTGCTATATTAAACATACACTGTGAATCTTTAAAATAAGGATATATTATATGGAATACATTTTTGTGACACACCAGAAGAAGAATATTTTAGAGGACAGTTTTGGAAATGCTGCTTTAGTCATGTTTAATGTGAATGTATTGATATTGTCCTGAGGTAGATTTATTTTGATGACTATTTGGTTTTGTGTCTTTATTAAATACATAGTGAAGGTACTTTGTCACATTTCTTACCATTATTTAACACCTCCAGATTGTTTGGAAATGATTATATAGGCATTTCACACTCTTCCATTCATATTGATTTGGTGAATGCTGGATACTGCCATCTTGATAACACCTCTGTCAAATATTCCTTGTACATTTTTGGTGCCAGTAGATTTTTGACATTTAATTTTACCTTTTCCTTTCCCCACACCATCACCCCATACAATTTTCAAGGATCACCATGACTCTATATTAAATGGACTATACTTTTCCAGACACTGAACAGTACTTTTCCTTTTCTTAACTCGAGCTTGTACAAGCTGACAGTTTAATCCAGATACTGTATAATCCTTTGAATTCAAAGCTTGGACACTGTTGGAAGAAAGAAATACATGTTTTCTGTCATCTCAGTCAGAAGACAAAATTTAAAAAGAAAACGTTGAACTTTAAGTATTTTCAGTCTTTTGCTGAATGCCATCAGGTTAGGAAAAGTGTACAAGTATTTTGATAACTGACTTAAATGTTTTCAAGGACTCAGAAAATAGGATTGAGAGATTGCTCATTTAACAGGCATTGATTGACATAGTTTCACCAGCTAGTCAGGAGTGACAACTTTTGTGAGCAGTGATTTCGTTTTTATAGTATTTCAGGCTCTGAATGCAAAGTACTAAATAATATGGAATCATAGAATCTCAAGAAACAACCATGTTAGTCAGAATGAGCTAGAGTATGCTGCACGAACAAACGGCCCCCAAATCTTAGTGACTTAAAGCAAGAAAGTTCATGCCTCGCTCACACTACAAACCCTCCATAGGTCGGCTCAGGACTCTGTTCCTACCTTGTCCTTGCTGTAAAACCCCGGCTGTTGAAACAGCCACTATCTAGAATGTTTCTGAATGCTGTGGCCAAGAGGAAAAGTGAGTGTAAAAGCTTAAAGCTTCCATTCTGCCCAGCAGTGAAGTGTGTTACTTTTACTCATATGGCACAGACCAGAGCAAGTCATATGGCCACACCTAACTTCTAATGGGTGGAAAAGTGCAATCAACCTATGCCCAGAAGGATTGTCATATTATGAAAAGCCCTGAGGCTTACCACACAACCCTTCAAAGGCCATCCAATCTAAACCTGAACAAAATTCTATTTTTGCTACGTCAGGTTTGTACACTCACATACACTTTCCAAAACCATATGTTCATTAAGTTACGTATCATTACTGTTAGTATTAGAATTCTTTTTTAAATTGAAGTATAGTTGATGTACAATATTATATGTTACAGGTGTATAACATAGTAATTCACAATTTTTAAATGTTACATTCCATTTATAGTTATTATAAAATATTGGCTATATCCCCTGTGCTGTACAGTATATCTTTGTAGTTTATTATTTTATACATAGTAGTTTGTACCTCCCACTCCCCACCCCTATATCGCCCTTCCCCCCCCACCACTGGTAAACACTAGTTTGTTCTATAAGTCTGCTTCTTTTTTGTTATATTCACTAGTTTGTTGTATTTTTTAGATTCTACATATAAGTGATATCATACAGTACTTGTCTTTCTCTGTCTGACTTATTTCACTTAGAGTATGTATTAGAATTCTTTACCTATGAGCAGGGTCATAAATTTGAGTTACCAGCCTAACATATGATTATATTATTTGTTTGGACTGAACACTCTGCAGGTTTGTACCAGGATTTATGTGTGTGTGATTTTCTGAATTAAATAAATCTTAGAGAATATTTTTGTTTAACACAAATGGTGCTTATTGTAGCAAAGGGAAAAAGAGAGACTCAGTCTTCAAATATCCATGAATATTTTTTGATGATATCCCAGGAACTGTGGTAATGGCCAAGTGTTTAAGGGTAGAAAGGTTGAGTGAAATAAAGGGTAAGGAGAAAACATTTGGAACATATTTCTAGCCTTTATAAATCAGAATTTGTGCTTATTAAAGATGGTTTGACTCAAGATAAATTTATTTCTATTTTATTTTTAGTGCATTGCTACAATATTTAGTATTTACTAAATTATATATTTGTAAATCACAGTAATATTACAAAATTAAACACTTTTTCTCTTTCCTTTATTTTTTAAAAATAAATTTTCCCGTCCCCCTACCCTTCACCGCTGGTAACCAAAATATCTGATCTCTTTTTTCTATGAGTTTGGGGTTTTTTTTGGTGTTTGTTTTCTGTTTTTGTTTTAGATTTCCTGTATAAGTGAGATCATACAGTATTTGCTCTATTTGTCTATCCATGTTGTCACAAATGGTAGGATTTCCTCATTTTTATGGCAGAATAATATTCCATTGTATATTTTTACCACAGGTTCTTTATCTGTTCTTCCATCAGCGGACACTTAAGTTGTTTCCATGTCTTAGCTATTGTAAATCATGCTACTATGAACATGGGGGTGTAGATATCTTTTCAAGTTAGTGTTTTTATTTACTTTGGATATATTTACAGAAGCAGAATTGCTGGATCAAATGGTAGTTATGTTTTTCATTTTTTGAGGATCCTCCATGCTGTTTTCCATAGTGGCTATACCAATCTGCAACCCCCCAACAGTGCACATGGGTTCCCTTTTCTTCACATCCTTGCCAACATTTGTTATCTCTTTTCTTTTTGATGATGGCTATTCTAACAGGTGTGAGGTGATATCTCATTGTGGTTTTAATTTGCATTTCTCTGATGGATTAGTGATGATGAGCATCTTTTCATGTATCTGTTGGCCTTTCATTTATCTTCTTTGGAGAAATGTCTGTTCAGGTCCTTTCCCCATTTTTAGAATTGGGTTATCTTTTATTTGCTATGGAGTTGCATGTGTTTCTTTATATATTTGGATGTTAACTCCTTATCAGATATATTGTTTGTAATTTTTTTCCCCATTCCATTGGTTGTCTTTTCACTTTATCGATGGTTTCTTTTGCTATGTAGAAGCTTTTAATTTGACATAGACCCACTTGCTTATTCTTGCTTTTGTTGCTTGTGCTATTCCACTTCAGATATTTACTCAAGAATATGAAAACACTCATTTGAAAAAGTATATGCACCCCTGTGTTCATCACAGCATTATTTATAATAGCCAAGATATGGAAACAACCTAAGTGCTAATTAAATAATGAATGGATGAAAAAGATGTGATATATATATATTATATATGTAATGGAATACCACTCAGTCATAAAAAGATGAAATCTTGCCATTTGCAACAACATGGATGGACCTTGAGGGTATTATGCTAAGAGAAATGGATGGAGAAAAATGAATATCATATGATTTCACTCGTATGTGGAATATAAAAATACTGAAATGAACAAAATAAATGAACAAACCAAACCAAACCAAACCAAACCCAAAACATAGATACAGAGAACAGAGTAGTGGTTACCAGAGGGGAAGGGTGTTGGTGGGAGGGAATCGACAAAGGTGGTCAACTGTGTGGTGATGGATGGAATATAAACTTTGGTAGTGAGCACCATGTAGTATATACAGAAGTCAAAATACAATGTTGTATTATACATGACATATATAATGTTATAAACTGGTGTTACCTCAGTTTAAAAAGAGAGAGAGAGAAATGTGCATCTGCAATATGGGAGCATTTTTGAAACAAAAGAGAATTTGACAGTGGTTATTTTTTTCGTTTTGGAAATTATAGTATTAGGAAATAGTTACTTCTAGCCAATTTTCAAATTTTTAATGTTTATTAAAATGTGGAAGTTACCAAAGTTGCCTAAGGCAGAACAGCAATGCTAAATGTGGGGTGCGTGATTTTTAAGTCCAAACTTGAGCCTCCTCTGTTTCAGCTCCCCTGCTTCTCGACAGTAGTTTGTATCAGGTTTGTACTGCCTCTTGATGGGGATAAGGAATAGGATATTTTCTCCGTTTCTGTGTCCTGAAGCTCCTTGGCCTGCTGTGATCCTAAGCTGATCTTGGTCCTGTGTGTCCCTGAACATCTTGCCCAGCTTCTCTCATGTTGATTTCGAGTATTTTCTGGTTTTGCCATTTTGGGAGATGTAAATTACCAAATTTTGTAACATGATACCTAATACCTACATGATCTCAAAATAAGCATATTTCATTTTATGTAAAAAGCAATCTAACAGTGAATATTTGTCTCCATTTAAAAAGTGAGAAAAAAATCAAGAGAGTTAAATGACTTGTCCAAGAGGAGTTAGTATTTGAACCAAAGTCTCCCGTCTTTCAAAACTTGTGGTTTTCCACTGCACTATGATGCCTCCTTAAAGACATATAGAGAAATCATTGTTCCTAGTAGCTCTAACCACTTTATGATAAATTTCTCATTAACCCTCATAACACCTAACATAGCAAGAGTTCTCACCATTTAACAGCTTAACAGAAAACGTTAAGGCTCAGAGATGGCACTATTATTACCATGTTAGTAAGAGAAGCTGTATTGTTATATGCTGAGAAGCAGATAATCTACCTTTAAAAAGCATACTTTTACAACAGTTCAATAATTAACTAATAATACTGTGATTTGCAACAAGTATTCACTAAAACTCATTAGTTTCTGTGGTCTAAACATCTATACTGATAATCCTTTCAAAAGATTTTTATTCGTCTCTTTGGTATTACTAAGCATGCTTCCTTTCTAATGGCCCAAGATTGCACTGAAGAGTGTAATTAATGGAATGAAGAAAATGTACTCAATAATTCAAAATTTATTGATACTGTTTTATCTAGAGTGGTGGCATTGAATATAACCTTGATTATCTTTTTTTTTTCTTTTAGTTGAACAGTAAAAACACAAGACATGCTTGTTATTACACTTTCAACATTTTGGTGAAATATAGCAGCTCAGATAATTGAAAACACAGCACTTCATTACAGTGAGATTAGTTTTTCTGGTTTAACTTCTTTTCCTCTTATGCTATAGAATTAATAGAACTGAATTGTTAAATGAGAATGTGTAAAGTGTTCACACTGACCAACTATCACACCTAAATAACAGAGGATTAGACCCCCGCTCACACTCCTCATACACTTAACACCCTGCCAGCTCAGTCAGTACAGTTACAGTTGACACGTGGACAACATGAGGGTTAGTGGTGCTGACCCTCTGAGCAGTCACAAGTACACGTGTAATTTACAGTCAGCCCTCTGTATCCTTGGCTCCTGCATATTCGAAGTTCCTTCACAATTGTGTTTCTGCATCTGAGGATTCAACCAACTGTAGATTTCACCATCTGTGGATTGAGTGGTACTGTAGTATTTACTATTGAAAAAAAATCCACATACAAGTGGAATCTTGCAGTTTAAAACCTTGTTATTCAAGGGTCAACTGTAGTCACATTCTGACTAACTAACTGAATACAGTCTGTGATCAATTTACCAAATGCAGAGAGATGTTGGTTCCCTGAGTCTAAAGCATATACCTCTGACGCTAACTTCTGCAGTGAATGTTATTTCAGAGGCAGAGCCGTGAGCAAGTCAGTTGAGTATATCTTACACACAAGGCTGTTGTGGGGCTGATGTCAGCTGAGTAATTTACATCCCGTATTTTCCTTATCTTTCTTTTTACATGATGTTGATGGCTGTGTGCTTCCTGTAGCACTCAAGTGTATTCTCAGTGCATGCATGCTTTGTCTTTATCTAGCAACATGGGCTCTACTGGGGTTGTCTGGGAATGGGATAGTGTTCCTAGGCATCATGGAGGCATAACCTCTATGAGAGACTGGAATATAAGGCGATTGTGGAAGATGTGGGTTATATAAGTAAGGAATTCATGAGGGTACAATTAGTAGAAACTATTTACAGTAGCTTAAACAAATAGTAGTTAGTTTTTCTTACCAAATAAGAAACCTGGAGGTAGGTAATTCTTGGCATTGGTTTAGTTTTGCATTAATGCAAGTATAGATTAGTAGAAACATGAAGTTGGTCATTTCTTTAATGAATCTATATCCCATTCAGAATGAAGTCTAAATGCATGAATATCTCATGTTCAGGGTTTCCCACATAAATAGCCTCATCCTTTTTAAACCAGATTCGATGTGCTACTGTGTACACAAACACTTCAGCCATATCAAACTACTTAAACGACCAGATTTGCCACATTTTCTCATGTCTCTGTTCCTTTTATTCATATTCACTCTACTTGTAACATTTTCTGTCCTCATCCCTGATGAGATTCTCTTCTTTCAACCAGCCACCATCTTTTCTAGGAAGAGCCTTACTTGGCCTCATCACACTCATTGTAATCTACATTTACCTCAATCCTAGCCGTTATTGCAGTGTTTTATAATTGCTCTTACATATCTGTATCCTTCATTAAACTGAGCAAATTGAGGGCACAGACTTTGCCTCATTTATCTTTGTCTTTCAAGTGTCTACCATAATGCCAGTGTATAGTAGGATTACGGTAAATGCTGAATGAATACATGATCACTCTATGAGCCTGAGCTTGATTTTCCATGCTGAAGAGTAGAACCGTCTTGCTGATAAAGCTTAGTGTCTTTTGTGTAGTGTAGCTAGATAGCATCCTTGCTCCCTCTCTGTGAAGGTGTGGAAGTTGTTTCTAAAGCTGTATCAACAGCCGGCAGCACAGCTGCTGGGGCATCTGGAGGATATACTATTTGTCCACAAGGAAGAATAGTTTTTCTTGGTGCCCAGAAAGTATGGGTTGTTTCTACCTTCCTATATAAAAAAAGGAGGAAAATAAATTTGTTAATAGCAAAATAAAGCATGATCCCAGGTGTTTAAAGTGTAATGATTTTAGAAAGCCCTTGGTAAAAAAGCTACATATATATTTATATTTAATTATTTATATTTATATTTATATTATTTGTATTTATATTTATATTTATATAATAGGAAGGGGAGTATCCTGGACTGGATCCAGGAATAGAAAAGGCCTTTAAATGAAAAAAACTGGTGAAACCTGAATGAAGTCTAGAGTCAATGTTGGTCTCTTACTTTTGACCAAAGTTCCATTGTATTATAAAATGTTAACAGTAGGGGAAACTGGATAAGGAGTATGTAGGAAGACTGCACTATTTTTGCAACTTTCTGTGCATCTGAATGTATTCCAATAAAAGCCTTATTTAAAAAAAAATAGGGAGACATTGCACAACAGTGTGAATATACTCAATGCCACTGGACTGTACACGTAACAATGGTTAAAATGGTAAGTTTCACACTATGTATGTTTTACCACAATTAAAAAAATAAGCAGAGAACTAGGCATGCTAGGGGAGACAGTAAGGGGAATGAGATTCCATGTTTTAAGCATTCTTTGCACTTCTGCAGCATTGGAGGAGCTGTACTAGTAGTACTACAGCTGTTTTTATCTCCAGTGTTACTGATGAGTCCACCAAAGCTTCATGAGTTTAAGTAATATCATATCTGGGCCCTACTTGGGCCTGCTTTAATCCATGCTAAAGAGAGAGGCCCTGGAGTGTATATTTTTAGAAAAGTGATTCAGATGAGTCCAGTGATCAGCCAAGTTTGAGAACCACTGCTCTAAGGCTTTTATATCCACTGCCTTCAAGATACTATTTCTCTTATCCTGAAGATGAAAGTGGACAGTGTAGAATCTTCTTTAATGTGGACCCTGAGAACTGGAAAGACTCTTACAGCCCAAGGCCAATCCATGAACACTGCAGTGGAGCTAGCAGAGCAGAGTAGAAGGAGAAATGTCATACAACTGGATCAAATAGCATTCTTCATGTAAATCTTCAAATTGAGAAGGGTAATTCCCCTGAAAATTCTTGGTTGTGTATTATAGACTGAACTCAGCTCCCCAGTATCAGTCTCCCGAGCCCTCCAAGCCCTCCTGACTTCTAAATTTTGGAAAGGACCAGGCTCAGTCTTGGACCTCTGTTGTTATTTATACTCATTCCACTGGAGGTCTCTTTCAGGATCTTAATTTTAAATTCTACACATTTGCTGGTGTTTCCCAGATTTATACTGCCAGCTTGGGGCTCTCCTCCAAACTCCATATGAATATAACCAACTGCTTCCTTGACATCTCCACTTAGCTACCTAGTACGCCCAGCTGAGCTGCTGACCTTCTCCCCTAGTCAGCCTCCTGCGGTTTTCTCCATCTGATTTAATGGTGAGTCTGTCTTTCTAGTTTCTCAGGCCAAAAAGCCATAGTGATTTTTGAAAACTCTTTTTCTTACACCACACATATTAGCTTTTACAAATCTTCCTATCTAGTCTTACCCTCTTTAACATCCACACTGTTGCAGAGTAAAGTTTTAGAAAATATAAATTTTGTCACAGTGTTTTGCTGTTTAAAATAATGTCTGCATTCTTTAACATACCATTCAGTGGTATACAAGACCTGCCGCCTCTTACCTCTTACTTCAGTCTTCCCCTTCCCCCAAATCCTATGCTCCATCTCTACTGACATGCTTGTAATGACGTTAAGTCTACCAGGTGTTTCAGGAAATCATACATTTTTCATACTCTCCGTTCTCTGTGAAATATCCCCCTGCCTACCCTAGGATAGTCATTTTCTATGTCACTGAATGTGTAATTGGAATAGACTCTTCCTGATCATTGGCAGAACCCTCACATTAGTTCCTCAGCCTATGAGGTAAGATTATCAGACCAAGAGACTTATTTTACACTAAAGGAGGTACAGCAGTGGGCATATGATCGTGAGATCTACTGGTCCTATCACACATCACATGACCAAGATGCTACCAGCCTGAAAGTGATGAAATAAACAGTCACAGCTGAGGTAGCGGCTCAGCAATGATAACTCTGCTGGGGGAGGGCATCATCCTCAAGGACACAGACCGCATTCCAAATTAAGGGCCAACGTCTTAGTCCATTCAGGCTGCTATAACAATACCACAGACTGGGTAGCTTATAAATGACAGAATTTTATTTCTCACCTTAATGGAGGCTGGAAGTCCAAGGTCAAGGTGCTGACATGGTTGCATTCTAGTGAGGGGTCACTTCCTGGCTCATAGCCAGCATCTTCTTACTTGTCTTCTCACATGGTGGAAAGGGCAAGGGATTTCTCTGGGGTTTCTTTTATAAGAGCACTAATCCCATTTTTGAGGGCTCTACCCTCATGACCTAAGTACCTCCCAAAGGTCCCACCTACTAATACCATCACGTTGGACATTAGGATTTCAACATCTGAATTTTGGGGGAATTGTAAACATTCAGACCATCGCAGCCAGTATATTATGCTGTGTTCCCAGTAATTAGAATACATGAGTATAGAAAACAAGAGATAGAAGTAGGAGTGGCTTCACTCACCATCTCTCCCAATGACCCACTTTCAGAATTTGTCCCTCTTCCCACAAGTCTGGATCCTGCTGACTTAGCAGTATTGGTTCCCAAAGAGGGGATGCTTCCGCCATGGGACACAGCCATTCTCATTAAGCATGAATGCCCGGCAGGCACAGAAAGGAATCACTATCCTGGCAGGAATCCGCGGCCCTGACCATCAGAAGGAGACGGAGCTGGTGATTCACAATGGGCCCAAGAGGGTATATTTGGCACTCAGGTGATCCGCTTGCATTTCTCTTGTTACTTCCTTGCCCAGTTTTGAGAATAAATGAACAGGTGTAGCAGCCATAGCCTGAGAAGAGTCTGATAACAGGAATCTTGACTGCTCGAGGGTGATGGTCTGGGTTACCCACCAGATGTCCCACTGAGACGGGGAGAGGTGATAGCTGAGGACAAAGTTATTTAGAGTGGAGAGTGGAGGGGAATGATGACGAGAATCAGGTGGGACCTGGGGACCAGCTGCAGCATGGGGGCAGGTGGCTCATCCTGGTAATTTTCCTCATAGGTGTTTCCCTCAGGAAAAGCCCATCAAACTCCTGAAGGATCTGCTTCCAGAAGTTATACGAAGCACATAGATGTCAGTGGAACAAAGGGTGGATGGTGATGGACGCTGTGGTGTGCTGCTCGATTCCCCTTCCCCCCAACACCTCCGCGACTGAAATACTCACCACCCCAGCTCTTGAGAGGATAGATGGCTGGCAGCTCTCAGCCAAGTTCGTCTTCAGGGGTTGTGCTTGGCTGAAGAGAGCTGCTTTTCCTAAGGTTTTATCTTCTCTTTGTGGCTGTGGGGAGAGGGAGCCCATGACCAACAACTGGCTGATGCAGGGACACATAAACCCAGACTCCCTTCCTCAGTGGGAGAAAACTCTTAAAGGCCATTCCATCACCAGGGCTCCCCGTGTCACAGACTGGTTTCTTCCTCTCCCTAATCCCATTTCACTCCTCCCCTTTGCTTCCGAGAGCACTCCCAACAAATTTATTGCTAATCCCTGTATCTGCATCTGCTTCACATGTCAAAGCTTCTCCCATCCTCCCTTTTATTTCGTAGCACTTACACCTGATTATGTAGGTCTGCCCCCATTCAGGCTCTGTGCCGTTTGTAAGCAGGGAGCATCTGCTTCTGCGGTGTGTCATTGGCTCCTGGCAGAGCGTTTCTCAAGTGAAAAATACCCACCCCCGCCCCCATGACGCAACAGGTGTTCTCAGCCTGTGATACTAAATTTTAGCGTAGAATTTGAAGGACATGTAAGTGAACAAGTTGTTTAATGGAATTAGACTGAGTAGTAGGATAATTTGTGTATAAGATTTTTAGAATTTGCTCCAATTGAAGGCTTTTGAAGGAAAATGAATCTAGCTGATTCTAAATCAGTGTAAGTAGAGTAGAAGAGTTGTGCACCATGCATGAGGTCATGGATAGGATTTCCTGAAACTCCTCTGCATTACCTCAGCAAATTTTCCATTTTCTTCTAAAGATTTTTTTACTGTGGCTCACTGGCCACATGGATAAATCTGGGAATTGTGCTGGTGGTGGTGGGAAGTGATTACTACTGTCGATTTCTTAAGATTGTTGAGAAATATTTATATTAATTTAAAGAAACTTACAGATAATTTAAATGCTTACAAATAAATTTATTTTTAAGCCTTAATAGTTTATAAAATTTGCTAAATCTTGATACGCGTCTAAAAAGGAGTAACCCTAAACTCATTGGCAAAAGCCGTGAGCTTTGTTTTAGGATAAGCAACATTATTCTAAATGATGGGTCTTTGGTAATAAGAATTACTCACTAGGTCTAGTAGATACATTTCACTTTTAAGCAGACTGCTTTTGTATGCCGTACTTCCTATGCGTGCTTACTCTTTTCAAAGGTGCAATGTACCAGTCTACTCTTCAGATATTGGTGAAGCACTGTTATTAGACTTTCTGATATTTTATTTTCCTTTTATAGAGAATATTTGCACAGTTAATATACTTAGGCATTTAAAGATATATGCAAATTCTCAATTCAGCTTTTAGTTTGTCATATTGTGCTGCCTGAGACAATGTTAATATTCCTTTAAGGACATAGAATTCTTTTGTGGGCAGATCTTTCATGTGGGCGGTGTTGTTCATTTGGCATTATATTTCATGATAAAAGCAACTCCATGACAGAAATTTCAAATTAATGCCATGAGAACAATGCCACACATTGATTGACTGACTATGTCACTGATTGGTTTGGTATTGTGTAAATAAACAAGATGTATTTCTAAGGATTTTAACAAATTAAGAATATCCAGTAGATATTTAATTACTATAGGAAACCAGCAGAGACAAATCTTTTAAATATGAAAGCCCAGCATTAGCTATTTGTAGAAGATCTGCTAGATATAGAGTCTGGCCTCCTAGATTCTAGTCTAGATCCTGTTGTTAAGAAGATAAACTGAGACAAGTCTCTTTATTTTGCTGGATTTGATAATAATGACTGTGACCATGTGCTAAATGCCTTCTGTCATCTCATTTCATACCTCAAACAGCTCTTCAGAAATGGCAGTATTATAGTACCCATTTTACAGATTAGAAAACCTAGGCTCAGACACTTTAGGTAACATACTCAATGTCATAAAAAGCCAGGATTTAAATTCAGGTTTGACTCTGAAGTCTGTTCTTTTTTCTAGTACAACAGTCTGCCTTTTCATTTATCATCCAAAGGACAGAAACAATAATGCGTGTCCTGCATACCTGCCTATTTTATAACCCTATGTGTGTGAGTGTGTGTGTGTGAGAGAGAGATGATGGGAATGAAATGAGGTGATGATTTTGGAAAACATTGTGTATATTACAAAGTGTGTCCACGTGTCATCATTACTGACTGAGTCAGAGCTGTTGATGCATTGTATGCTTCAGTTATACTGTCAGACCCTCAGTTAACTTATTTATGTCTTTTTGAAGGAAGCACCTCCCCTTGTGAGGAAAAATGGTACATGAGAGGGACAATAAAGGGCTATCCATGAGATATGGCAAATCAAGATATTCGTTTAAAGGGTCTTAAGCATTACAATGACTGAAGGCTAGGGAGTGATTTTAAGAGAGGTACAAGAGATGGGAGGTCAAAAGGGTATGAATCCATTTCCTTTGGTTAAAAAAAAAAATTGCCCTGTATTTTATTTGGTTGTAAATACCTTCACTAGGACCTGAGAGGTTCTGGGGTAGGTCTGGCCTCTCGGTGCCCTCTGAGGTCGGTATTATTATGCCATATCACAGATGAGAGACACCAAGTTTAGCGACAGTAAATAACTCACCCCCAAACACATAGTAGGTAGCACTGCCAGGCTGTGGACCCAGGTCTGTGTGATTTCAAAGCCTCCCTTCTAATCACTAGCTTAAATTGCAGGATTGTGTGCCATCACCGGGCATGAGCGGGCTCAAGAGGAAGTGAGGAAGCCCAGTGTGTAATTGTTGAAGCATTTAGACGTAGCTTCCTTTTGCTCCCTTGACATTGTCGTGTCTTGTCTGAATGTATTTTGTTTGTCTTAGGAAACAGCATTCCTCCTTGTCTTTTTTGTGGAACAAAATCAAGTTTAAACACTGACAGTCTTCAGGCTGGGCAAAATAAAGACCTCTATTCAACAACTATACATTCACTACCCGCCGCCTACACGCACTGCAGTACGTGCTGGGGTCACAGAGATAAGAAAACTATTGGAATATAAAGACACTCCTATAGTAATATGTACTAAGTGCTGTAAGAACACAGTGAACTGAGTGACTTCTTTGAATGTATTTTATTTAAATTTAAGTCTAATATAATTTGTTTGTGTTCTACCTTTAAATACCAGTATTGCCATATAATCCTGGTGCTTTCCATTTAAGTAAAAAAAAAAGTACTTATCTAACATTCTTATTTTACATGCGTATAGAAAGAAAAGAATAAGCAACTATTTCCAGTATTTCAAAATCGTAATGATTGTTGTACATGTTTCTATCATAAGGCTGAATAAGCTAACCAAAAATGTCAAATATCTGCTTTTTTGCTTTTTGGCTGGTTTACATCAAATCAGTATCAGAGAAGGAACACCTGATTGGCTCTCGATGACATCATAGGAATTTCTGGGCAGGTAGTTGGTGTGCCGGTCATGGAGAGCAGAGCCCCATGTGAGGCAGTCACAGTACTCAAATTAAACATGCCCAGTGTGTGACTAATCTTGGACTTGAGTGCAGATTGATGGCCACATTTAAATGATTGGTGTCAGTGAGCAGTACATAAGTTTCTGCAGGCTTGCTTGACTTTATAGTGTATCACAAACATGACAGTGATTTGTGTGATTTCATAATATTATTATAAAACCTTCATAATTATGGATTGTTGGTTAAAATCTGAATCAACAGTGAACCTGGGAAATAGTAATAATACAGATGGCATGAATTAATTATGACTTACTAAATGCAGTTTAGTAGGAAAAATAATTTCAGTGCAGGGCTCAGGAAGGAACCAAACAGTATAAAAGGTGGTTTGAAGGTTGGAAACCAGGAGATTGGCTCATTTGCCAACCCCAGTTTTCCTTTTGTCTCTTCCTCCTACTTTTCTTCTTATGAACTCTGGACTTCATTCAAGAATCATCTAAAGTTTTATATGTAATAGTGGAAATTAATTAGTTCCTTTTCTTCTGAATCACTATTGTAGTGTAAGTTTCTGTGTGCCAGCAGCATAGCTTGAACCAGTTCTTCTCTGCAGAAACCAATGTGAAAGTTCGATGTGCATTTTAATAACAGAATTTTTTGTGCTATTTAAAAGTACCATAGTCACATGGATTCTGATTGCTTCCTGGGTATCAAATTCCCACATATATTTTTCAAAAGTCTAAATCTTGCCAGAATTTTCTCATAAATCCAATGTCAAATGTTCTTACATGTAATGTTCTAGCATTAAGAGTTTATCTGGATATATTATTTGGTTTCTTTGAGGGACTGCCAAATACATCAGCCCATTGTGGTTATTTGTGCAGAGCCTGAGTGATCCTGATTCCTCACTGTTTCACTACTCATGAATGTGTGTGTGTGTGTGATAAATGCTACCTATTTTGTGTGATACCATGGATCTAAGCTATGCAATAGTAGGTAAGGGGGGCATTTGGAAATTATTTGCTAAATTTGGTTTCATGTGAATGGTTCAGATGAGGATAAGTTATGATTCAATCTGTTGGGAAATTGAGGCGAAGCAAATTTTTTCTGATGAATTGTGTAACCTGCCAATATTGTTTTGCCATATATACTCTTTAAAAACTTGCAATGCACTGAGGATTAGGAGAGCTTTTGTTGAATAAAAATAGAAGTACATCATGACATGGCTATAGGAAAGTACTGAAAACAGCACACTTTTTGTGGTAAAATAAACATAAGATTTATCACTTTAAATATTTTAAAGTATATGCTTCAGAACATTCAGATTCTAAATGTCTATAGGAAGCCACTGCAGCCCAACTCCCAATACAAAGGCAAGTGTCAGAGCTAGTCCCTCAGGGAACCACCAGACCTACCAAAAACAACCCCACATTTTTGTAGGACAGCGTTCTCCCCTGTCATCCTGGCACGAACCAGCCACTCTTGAATAGTAAAATGGCCAGAATAATTTAGGATCCCCAAGGTGAGGCAGAGGAAAGAGAGATTTTTCAGGATTCAGACGCTATTGGAGAGGATGAGTTGTGTGGTGGGGGTTCAGACACTGTTTCAATAGTCACACTACATAAAGGGGATGCTGTAGCAGAGAAATTTAGGAATCCATATCCTACAATAGCCATCAATTCTAGAAAACCCTGGAACTATCTCTTCACTTTAGGTACAGGGCAATTGAGGAAAGTCTTAATGTGCTCTGAGGCCAGAATTTTTCCCTCAAGGGAGATGTCAAGCCTTAGATAATGAATCCGTGGACAAAATAGTTGTATTTCGTCTCTGGAAAACTTATGTCCCTTTTGAATTGTATGTGTTGATTATTTATCAATAAGTTATGGGATGTACTGGAGCAAAGAAAGAGGTCATCTACATATTGAATGAGGATTGAATTACAAGGGAAAACCAAATCCTTTAAACTTGTATTTAAAGTCTGGAAGAAATAGGTAGGTGCTCCTATAAATCTCTGAGGTATAATAATCCATGTGTACTGTTGATTTTCCCAGGTGAAGGCAAATAGGGGTTGGGAATCAGGGTGGAGTGGTATACAGAAGGGGGCAGAACACTAGTCAACAGCAGTGAAGTAAGTAATGTCATGGAATATAGAGGTGAGAATGGGATTAGAATTTTGGGACTAAAGGGAACCTAGGTTTACCTATTTTAGTTATGGCCTGGAGATTTTGGATTAATTGATACTGTACCCTTAGGCTTTTGCACAGGGAGAATGGGAGGGTAGGTTCTTTTTCAAGGAGCCCTTAAATAATAGGTCTAAGACTTTGGATAGCTTCAGATACTAAAGGATACATAGGTAGCTTAGGGAGGGGCATAGTGGGGTCTGTTTCCACTTTTAAGGGCTCAGCTTCCCAATAAGTCCTACATCTGTTATCCTGTAGCTCAGGAGTATGAATGATCATAGTTTGAATGTGAGGACTGCCAAGGGCTTGGGGGAGAGAGAGAGAGAGAGAGTGTGTGTGTGTTGTGTGTGTGTGTAGGGAACTGGAATGATCTATCACAGCAGTTAGAGGACAAAGGTGAGTGGGGGAGGAGATTTGGACTTAAAGGGTTAGTCCTTTAGCAAGCATCAATCATTAACATAACATTCCAAGGAAACCTCTGCCTATAGATTAATGGGAGTTATGAAATTTAACAAAAAGCTGTGTTGGTCATCATGGGATCCAAGAGATAGAAAAAAGGGTTTAAAAGGGGAAAAAGCATATGGTAAATTATCTAACTTCGCCACTAAGATGATTTGACTACTCTTGAGGGATTATAGCAGGAAAATGTGAAGCATTGAGGTTGAAGTAGGTCCCAACATCTACCAGAAAAGTGGTTGGGTGACCATTGACTGGGAATATGATTTCACCCAATGTGTTTAAGGTTATCTGGGAACAAATAAGAGCAGGTCCCTAAAAGGAAGGCATCACAATCTTCAGTTAGTTGGATTATTTTTCTTTCTGTACAAGCTTCAGCTCAGTGTGCCTTTTCCTTGCAACATCTGCAGGTGTCCTAGTCTACAGGAGTTTTTAGGGAAGTGTAGAGTGGCTTGAAGGTCTTGAGATGATTTTGCTCAAGTTGTTTCAGTTGGAAAGTTACCAACTATTGTTGTGTAGAGTTAGTTTTATCCATCTGTGCATCTTCATGGTATTATGCTAAAGTATGCATCTCAGAGGGAAAGGTGAATATGGTGATGAACATGGTGTTTTTGAATATTGTCTCTCAGTTCACAGAACCCACTAACAGAACTGGTAAATAAAGCAGAAGCCAAGCATTCATCTAAGATTAGACTTGAATAATCTTTCCAGATGTTTTCTAAGTGGTACCTGTAGCTAGAAATTGATTTATCTTCTTGCACTCTTGAATTTTTGACAGGTCAATTTTCTTTTTTCTCCTTTTTTCTTTTTTTTAAATTGAAATATAGTTGACATAATATTATATGAGTTTGAGGTGTACAACATAGTGATGCAACATTTCTATACGTTATGAATTGATCACCATGATAAGTCTAGTAACCATCTGTTATTATAAAGAGTTACTATAATATTATTGACTGTAATTCCTATGCTGTGCATTACATTCCTGTGACTTATTTATTTTATAACTGGAAGTTTGTACTTCTTAATTTCCTTCACCTATTTCACTGAACCCCCACACTCTCTCCTCTGGTGACCACGAGTTAGTTTGTTCTCTATATCTATGAGCCTGTTTCTGTTTTGTTTTGTTTGTTCATTTGTTTTGTTTTATAGATTCCATATAGAAGTAAAATCATATAGTAATTATCTTTTTCTGTCTTATTTTACTTAGCATAATAATCTCTAGGTCTAACTATGTTGTCACAAATGGCAAAATTTCATTTTTATGGCTCAATAATACTTCATTTTAATGAACTTTTATGTATACACACATGCACACGCACACACACACACACACATACACACACACAAACACTTAAGTTGCTTCCATATCTTGGCTATTATAAGTAATGGTGCAATGAACATAGGGGTACATACATCTTTTTGAATTACTGTTTTTGTTTTCTTCAAATAAATACCCAGAAGTGGAATTGCTGGATCATATGATAGTTCTATTTTCAAGTTTTTGAGGAACCTCCTTACTATTTTCCTTAGTGGCTGCATCAATTTAAATTCCTACTAACAGTGTACAAGGGTTCCCTTTTCTTCAGATCCTCTCCAACATTTTGTGACTTTTTGATGACAGCCATTCTGACAGGTGTGAGGTGATATCTCATCGTAGTTTTGATTTGCATTTCCCTCATAATTAGTGATGTTGAGCAGCTTTTCACGTGTCTCTTGGCCATCTTCCTTGGAAAATGTGTGTCTTCCTTGGAAAAATGGCTATTCAGGTCCTCTACCCATTTTTAAATCAGACTGTTTGCTTATTTGTTTGTTTTGATATTGAGTTGTGTGAGTTCTTTATATATTTTGAATATTAACACCTTATCAGATATATCATTTGGAAATATCTCCTTCCATTTGGTAGGTTGCTCTTTTGATTTATTGATGGTTTCCTTCTCTGTGCAAAAGCTTTTTAGTTTGATGTAGTCCCATTTGTTTATTTTTGCTTCTGTTGCGCTTGCTAGAGGAGACATATCTGAAAAATACATTGCTAAGAGTAGTGTCAAGGAGCATACCACCTGTGTTTTCTTCTGGGATTTTTATGGTTTCAGGTCTTACATTTAAGTCTTTAATCCATTTTTAGTTTACTTTTGTATGTGGTATAAGAAAGTTGTTCAGCTTTATTATTTTGCATGTAGGTGTCCAGTTTTCCCAACACCATTTACTGAAGAGGCTTTTTTCCCACACTGTATGTTCTTGGCTCCTTTGTTGTAAATTGACCATGTAAATGTGGGTTTATTTCTGGACTCTGTATTCTGTCCTATTGATTTATGTGTCTTTTTTGTGCCAGAACCATATAGTTTTGATTACTACAGCTTTGCAGTATAGTTTGAAATCAAGGAACATATCTACAGCTTTGTCCTTCTTTTTTAAGTTTGCTTTAACTATTTGGGGTCTTTTGTGGTTCCATAAAAATTTTAGGATTATTTGTTCCAGTTGTGTGAAAAATGCTTTTGGTATTCAAAATAGATAAAAATAAAGATCCAATACACTAAAACCCCTGGGATGCTGCAAAAGCAGTTTTTTGAGGGAGTTTTATAGCAATAAATGCATATATTAAGAATATACAAAGATCACAAAAAACAACCTAACTTTATACCTCCAAGAACTAGACAAGGAAGAGCAAACTAAGTCCAAAGTTATCAGAAGGAGGGAAATAACAAAGATCAAAGCAGAAAGTGATGAAGTACAAAATAGAGAAACATTAGCAAAGATCAACAAAACTAAGAGTTGGTTCTTGAAATGGTAAACAAAATTTACAAACCTTTAGATAGACAAAGAAAAAATAGAGAATATTCAAATAAATAAAATCACAAGTGAAAGAGGAGACATTATAGCTGATACTACAGGAACAGAAAGGATTATAAGAGACAACTGTGAAAAATTATAGGGCAACAAATTGGATGACTTAGAATAAATGTGTAAATTTCTAGAAAGATTCAGCCTACCAAGACTGAATCATGGTGATATGGAAAATCTGAGCAGACCAATAACAACTGAGGAGATTGATTCAGTAATCAAAAATCTTGTAACAAAGTCCAGAACCAAATAGTACCACTGAAGAATTCTACCAAACATTTAAACAAGAGTTAATGCAAATGCTTCTCAAACTCTTCCAAAAAACTGAGGAGGGAGGAACACTCTCAGACTCATTTTATGAGGTCAGCGCTACCCTGATACCAAAGCCAGAAGAAAATACTACAAGAAAAGAAAGCTAGAGATCAATATCCTTGATGAATATGGATGCAAAAACTCTGAGCGGAATACTAGCAAACTGAATTCAGTAACACACTAAAAGGATATTATACCATGATCAAGTGGGATTTGTCCCTGGGATGCAGTGATGATTCAACATATGCATACCAGCAAATGTGATGTATTACATTAATACAATGAAATATAAAGGTCATATGATCATTTCAATAGATGCAGAAAAATCATTTGACAAAATTAAACATCATTTCATAATTAAAAACTCTCAGCCAAGTGGGTAAAAAAGGAACTTCAGCATAATAAAGCCCACATGTGACAAACCCACAGCTAACATCACATTCAATAGTGAAAGGTTGAAGGCTTTTCTCTGAGATCAGAAACAAGACAAGGGTCCCCCCTCTCACCACTCCTATTCAATATAGTATTGAATAGGAGTGGTGAGAGAACACTTAGACAAGAAAGAGAAATCAAAGGTATTTAAACCATACAGGAAGAAATAAAATTGTCTCTTTTTGCAGATGATATGATCTTACATATAGAAAATCCTAAAGACTCCCCACCAAAACTGTTAGAACTAATAAACAAAGTCAGTAAAGTTGCAAAATAAAAAACTGACATACAGAAATCAGTTGTATTTCTATACAGTAACAATGAAATACCTGAAAACAAACAAACAAACAAAATCCCATTTACAATAGCATCAAAAGCAATAAAATACTTAGGAATAAATGTAACCAAGGAAGGGGAGTGACCAAGATGGCAGAGTAGGAAGACCCTGAGCTCACCTCCTCCCACTGACACACCAAAATTACAGCTATTTACAGAGATGAGAAAGACTCGAAGACGAGCAGAAAAGATCTTTCACAATGAAAGATATAAAGAAGGAACCACAGCAACATGGGTAGGAGGGGCAGAGATACAGTATTGTCGAGATTCATACTCCCAGATAGTCGACCCACAAAGGGGAGAATAACTACAACTGCAGAGGTTCTCCCCAAGGAGTGAGGGGTTGAGCTCCCCAGCCTGGGGATCCTGCACCAGAAAGACAAACCCCCAGAACATTTGGCTTTGAAGGCCAGCAGGGCTTACTTTTGGGAGAGCCAGAGGGCTTCTGGAAACAGACACTTCACTCTGAAAGTCACACAAAATCTCACATGCTCTGGGACCCAGGACAGAAGCAGTAATTTAATAGAAGCTTGAGTCAGACCTACCTACTGATTTTGGAGAGTCTCCAGGAGAGGCAGGAGGCAGCTAGAGCTTACACTAGGGACAGTCATTGGCAGCAGCCATTTTGGGGAGTTTATCCTGCTACAAAGTCACTTGGTAAGCACCATTTTGGGATCCTTCTAGCTTATTAGTGCCAGGACCTGGCCTCTCCCACCAACCAGTTGGCACCAATCCTGGGATGCCCTGAGATAAGCAGCTAGCTTGGCAGGGAGCCCCACCAGCAATGGGCCAACATCAGATTTGGGACTCCTGGAGCCCATGGCTAGAGACCCCAGCACCCAGCTCCACTTACTAGTGGGTTGGCAATAGCCCCAGGACCTGGCTTCATCCACTAGTGGGTGGGTACCAGCCCCAGGAACCCCTGGGTCCTGGCCCCACCCATCAATAAACAGACACCAGCCCCAGGACCATATTGTCCCCACAGCTGACTGTGTCAAGACCTAGCCCACCCACCAGCAGACCAGCACCACCCGTGGGACACATTGGGTCTCTCAGCCAGCCACCCTGGGATCCAACCCCACACACCATCAGGCTGATGCCAGCCCTGGGACCCCTGAGGCCATGGCCCTGCCCACCAGCAGGCCCCCATTAGCCCCAGGATCCCCAGCCCCAAGGCCAGCCTTGTCATGACCTGGCCCTGCCCACCAGTGAGCTAGCACCAGCACTAAAACTCCCTTGGCCCTGCAGCCAGCCATGCCAGAACCCAGCCCTACCCACTAGCAACCAGTAGCCTCCACACAAGGCAGGGCCTGACAACCAACTGGACGAGGGATCAGCCATGCCTCCCAGCATGCCCACAGTAGTCAGCCTGCCACAACAGAAGGACCCACACAGTCCAATAAAGGGCACCCCTAGAGCATATAGTTCTGGTGACTAGAGGAGGGGCACTGCTGGGCCCCACAGGATGTGTCCTACATAAGGCCACTTCAAAATTGGGAAAGATAACCAACCTACCAAATACACAGAAAGAAAAACAGCAAATTAGGCAAAATGAGGCAATGGAGGAATACGTTAGAAACAAAGGAACAAGATAAAACCTCGAAAGAACAAAAAAGTGAAGTGGAGATAAGTAATCTACCCATTAAAGAGTTCAAGGTAATGGTCACACACTGTGGGAAATATAGTCCATAATTATGTAATATGTTTGTATGGTGACAGGTGGTATCTAGACTTATGGTGATTTTTTTGAAATGGATGGAAAGATCGAATCATTATATTGTGTACCAGGAACTAACATAGCATTGTAGGTTAATTATACTTCAAAAACAGAAACACAAACTCATAGAAAAAGATACCAGATTTTTGGTTACCAGAAGTGGGTGGTAGTGGGAGGAGGAATTGGATGAAGGCAGTCAAAAGGTACAAACTTCTAGTTATAAGATAAATAAGTACTAGGGATGTAATGTACAACATGGTAAATATAATAGACACTGCTGTACATTATAGGAAAGTTGTTAAGAAAGCAAATACTGAGTCCTTATCACAAGGAAAAAAATTTTTTCTATTTACTTTCTTTTGTGTCTATATGAGATATTGGATGTTCACTAAACTTATTGTGATAATCATTTCAGGATGTATGTAAGTCAAATCATTATGCTGTACACCTTAAACTTACACAGTGCTGTATGTCAATTATATGTCAATAAAACTGGAAGAAAAACAAATTTATGAAAAAAAAGTTAACCAAGGAGGTGAATGATCTGAAAACTATAAGACTTTGATGAAAGTAATTGAAGGAGACACAGATAAATGGAAAGATATCCTGTGTTCATGGATTAGAAGAGCTAATCCTAAAATTTGCATGGAACCACAAAGACCCTAAATAACCAAAGCAAGTTTGAGAAAGAAAAAAGCTAGACGGATCACACGCCCTGATCTCAAACTATACTATAAAGCTGTAGTAATCAAAACAGTATGGTACTGGCATAAAGACAGACGTACAAACCAATGGAACAGAATTGAGAGCCCATAAATAAACCCACACATGGATAGTTAACTAATATTGGACAAAGAAGCCAAGAATACTCAATGGGGAAATGGTAGTTTTTTCAATAAATGGTAATAAATGGTTCTGGGAAAGCATGCAAAAGAATGAAATTGGACCCCTATCTTACACCACTCACAAACATTAACTTAAAATGGATAAAAACTGAAAAATGTAAGATCTGAAACCATGAAACTTCTAGAAGAAAATTTAGAGAAAAAGCTCCTTAACTTTGGTCTTGGCAGTGAGTTTTGGATATGACAGCAAAAGCATAAGCAACAAAAGCAAAAGTCAACAGATGGGCCTACATCAGACTAAAAAGCTTCTGTACAGCAAAAGAAATCATCAACAAAATGAAAAGACAACCATGTCTGATAATAGGTTAATATCCAAAGTATATAAGGAACTCACATAACTCAGTAGCAAAAACCCCCTGAATAATACAATTAAAAAATGGACAGAGGACCTGTATAGATATTTCTTCTAAGAAGACATGCATATGGCCAACAGGCACATGAAAAGTTGCTCAACATCACTAATCATCAGGGAAGATATGATTCAAAATCACAATGTGCTACCACCTCACACCTGTTAAGATGGCTATTATTAAAAAAAGATAATAAGTGTTAGTGAGGGTGTGGAGAAAAGGAAACCCTTGTTCACTACTGGTGGGAATGTAAATTGATACATCCACTATGGAAAACAGTATGAAGATCCTTCAAAAAGTTAAAAATATGGCTAACGTATGATCCTGCAATCCCAGTTCTGGATACATATGTGAAGGAAATGGAATGAGGATCTTTAAGAGATACCTGCACTTCCATGTTTATTGTAGCAGCATTCACAGAAGCCAAGACGTGGAAACAACCTAAGTGTCTGTCAATGGAGAAAGAAAATGTGGTACATAATATATATATGAATATATGAGTATGATTCAGCCATGAGAAAAAAAATCCTGCCATTTGCTATAAATCTTGAGGATATTAGGCTAAGTGAAATGAATCAAACAGAGAAAGACAAATACTGTATGATCTCACTTATATGCGAAATCTAAAAAGGCTGAACTCATTGAACAGAAAGCAGAATTGTGGTCACCAGGAGCTGGGGTTGGGGGAAGTGGGTGAGTGTGGGCAGAAGGTACAAGCTTCCAGTTATAAGAGGACTAAGTCCTGGGACTCTAATGTACAGCATGGTGACCATAGTTACCAATGCTGTATCCTTCAAAATTGCTGAGAGTAGCTCTTTAACGTTCTCACCACCAAAAAAAGAACGAGTACTTTTGAGGTGATTTAGGTGTTTACCAACTCTTTTGTGGTAATCATTTTACAATGTATATGTGTAACAAATCATCATGCTGTGTGTCTTGAACTTACAAAACATTACACATTAGTTATATCTGAAGCTGGAAAGACATAAAAAATAAGTAAATAAAAGTGAATTGAATTGGAAAAGGTTTGGAAATATTGGTGATGATTTACAACAGTGTGAGCACAGCATGGGCTCCTCTGGCTGCTGGGCTGCTGGACACGCTTGGAGGTAGCACCACTGCCTCTGATGTGTGTGTTCTGCTCTTGGCGACGGTTGCCCTCAGGACAGTCTGAAGGAGAAGCTCTGTAGTAACGTGCCCGAGATAGTACCACTCTCCTTTGCTAACTTTAGTAATTATGTATGCCCCTTATCATGGAGGCCAACTAAGTAAGCTCTCTTCGGGCCACTGAGCAAAGTGATCCTTAAGGTGAGGTTTCGTTTTTGCTTTTGTTTTGTTTTTCACTGTGACGCAGGGCATTTAGTGGCACCAGGGACCTACTTCTAGTTAATAGTAGTTGGTACGCACAGCTCAGCTCCCAGGGCATCGGACAGTCCTGTCCAATTGCCGGAGGGCTTGAGTGGTGGCTAGGGAGCTGCTTCCTTAGCCTGTTTAGAGCCTTTTTCTTGGATTCCTAATTTGACCCACCCACTGGGTGAGCTTATCCATAAAGGGCAAAAGAGAAGGACCCCCTCAAACCCAAAAAGTCTGTTAACAATCCACTAATTCTCCCCAGGATTTGTTAATGAGGTGCTTCAGCCTCCTGCAGTCAGTTCTCCAGCTCTCCTCCACGGCCCCCATGGGACCTCAGGCATGTCTCTCTTTCAGAACAGCATTGTGCTCCACTGAGCACCATGCTCACTGCACCGATTTGTCAGCCTGCCCAGTGTCAAGGTGGTCAGTGGTCAATTAGGATGACGTGCCAAACTGAAAATAACAATCGAGCCTTTATTCATTTATTGAGACAGAACAGGCAAGAGAGAAAACCAAAAGATGCCAACTCGTGTTTCATTTTTCCCCACAGAGTGACACTGGATGTGGATAAGATGACATTCAGTGCAAACAGGGTGACCCTCCCATTGCTGAAGAGCCCAGAACAAAAAGCTCCTTTCTTTCTGTGGATGTAGGTTGCTGGGCTCAGGGAGGGGGGTAGGGCAGGAGCAGAAGAGTACTAAGTCGGAGTGGGGAAAAGTGCTTCACTCAGGGCCCCCCAATAAGGATGTCTTATGGGTGGCACCTGGGAATGGCCTCAGTTCAGGCTTCTAAGGGAGCCTCTGGATGGAGGCGCCTGGGCTGGGAATGCAGCTGTGCATACGTATGAGCATGGCTGTGCCAGGTTGGCGGGAGTCCTTGACTGCAGCTTCCTCCGGAAAGCTGCGGCACGCTGACTGCGCACCAAGTCTAGTGTAGAAAGGGCAGCTTTTCCCCATGAGAATTGCGAGGCAGAGTTTTGTAATTAATTGCCTGTGGTTGGGCCTGAAAGATCAGACTTAGGATTTTGACTGAACAGGAGGAGGAGCAGGACTCCTCAACACTAATGAATGGAATTTATTCTTATTCAGTGTATTCTTCCTGAGACTTTCAGGTGGTATTCATAGGGATTGGGTGTTATAATTCGATTTGTCATTTGAACTTGGCTATGGATGATTCTTTGAAATTCACAGGCAGTCTTGGATGGTAGATAGCTACATGATTTAATAGGCGTTGTTTTACCATTAATCTTAGGTCCTCCTAGTAGTGACTGACATTTAATTACCATCCTTATTGCTTTGATTTGTGGCATGCTGGGGAGTATATCTATCTATTGGTCAAATGTTGTTGGAAATAACTCCAAGAGATTGTCAGTTCTCCTGTTGTGTACTAGGATCGTGTACTCAAATTTGCTTGATATTAGTGTCATGTCAGTGGAAACTTTGACATTTGTTTTATTGTAGAGTGATAATATAATACTGTTTGTAATATTAGCATTTAATTTGGAGTCACTTTACAAAAGGGGGAAACTAAAATAGAGCCTATTTCTATTTGTTTTTTAGAATTACTTTTTTTTCTCACTTTTCATATACCTGTGAGCATAAATGAAAAATATTACCCCACTTGAAGAAATAATATGCCATACAAATAGTCTGCTCTTGGTAATAACTGTTACACACAGCTTATATTACACTAGTCTTATTTCATTTCTAGGAGAGATCCAGGCTTGACAGGATATTGCCATTTCATTTCATTTTGTTTGTTTGTTTGTTTAATAAGCCCTCATTTATTGAATCGTAGAATTACAGAGCTGGAAGAAACCCAAGGGTATGTTTTAACATACTCAAGGCCTGTGTTTGAATCCTGTACCTGCCACAGTTGTGTGGTTTGGGGCCGATTGCCTAACCTGTAATTCAATGTGCTTATCTACAGAATCAAATATAGTAGCCCAGGGTTTTAAGTAGGTTTCCAAACAATAACACAATTTGAAAAGGAAAACCATCTAACGAAAAATAGGTGTAATTCAATGTATATCAAGTCATCATATTGTACATTTTAAATATTGTACAATTTTATTTGTCAAATATACCTCACTAAAGCTGAAAATAATAGGTGTAATTTATTTTAAAGATGAAGAATGTTTAGTTAGCTTACACAAAGTCACACTTAATTTTGTGGCAGGACAAGAACTGAAATGCAGGTTCTTTGATTCCTACTGTGGAGGTGTCAGTAACACATTGTTGGGGGTTCATGTTCGTAAGAAAATCCCAGAAAAGAGCTTGATCTCATAGGTAATCCCTTTTTAAAACTGTTATGGGAGTCTTACATATATGATGTTTATCAGAGGTGGACATGTGACGCTCTAGGGCATCACACAGAAGGTGGAAAGAAGTTTCAGAGACACACAGGTCTAAAGAAATAATAGACTATGCCAATTACAACTCAAGGGTCACTAGTTTTGAATGCAAGGTATTTGAGGGGAAATAAATTCTTAAAATTTAAAAAGTTTAAATGCAAGTTTGTCAATTGAACTAAGCCAATTAGAAGATTCAGTAATTCACAGGTTCTTTTAGTAAATGCTTAGGTAGCTTCTGGTAGAGAGGATTATATATTTCTGCCTACCATACTCCCCTCCTCTCAAGCCTCCTTAGCAAGTGATATGTTACAAAGAAAATAAATCTTTCACAAAATTCTGACAAGAGTTCAAATTTCAAATAAACAAACAGGCCCAGAGACAACCATATAACCTATGTTATGTAGCTCAGAGGAAGCCCATTGTCTGCCTTTAGGCACTCTGTTTCTCCTTATACCATGGATATATTTACTGGTGGATGCAATGACACGTGGATGGCGAGACCAGCCATCTCTATGGTCAGGCAGGCAAGAGAGTATCAAGAGCTGAGCTGCCAGGTGCCGAGGTGTTTGACGAAAACAGCAAGACAAAATAAAAGTAACAAGCCTTTATTTACTTACTGCCGTAGTATAAGCAAGAGGCCAGAAAGATGGTGCCGTGTATTAGTTATCCAGGACTGCCATAATTAATGAAGAACCGCAAACGGCATGGCTTAAACAGAAATCTATTGTTCACAATTCTGGAGGCCAGAAGTTCGAGTTATTAGCAGGTTGGCTCCTTCTGAGCGCTGTGAGAGAGAAATTTATTCCATGCCTTTCCCCTCTTCTTGTGCTTTGCTGGAAATCTTGGGTGTTACTTAGCTTGTAGGGATCTCACCCAGACCTCTGCATTCATCTTCAGTCTTCTTCCTGTGTGCGTCTCTTGTTTTTCCTTTTTATAAGGACATTAGTCATATTGGAATAAGGCCCACTTCAGTGACCTCATTTTAACTTGATTACCTCTTTAAAGACTCTAGCACCAAATAAGGTCACAGCCTCCAGTACTAAGGGATAGCACTTCAACATACGAGTTTTAGGGGGACATAAACCAATCCATACCATGCCAGCTCCCCCAGTGTTCCATTTTTGCCCATGGAACACCACTGAGTGAAGGTCAGGTTTATCAGTACAGACAGGAGGAATCATCACTGCCCTGGGAGCTCTGAACAAAAGGCTCCTGCCATTCTGTAGACTCAGTAAGCTGTTGGGAGGTAGAAGGGTAGATGCTCCAGGGAAGAATTTGCTTCTAAACTCACTTGTGTTGGCAGAATCTAGTCCCTTGCGTTGTTAGTCTGAAGTCTGCTTTTCCTTGCTGCCTGTCAGTCAGGGGCCAACTCTCTGCTTCGAGAGGCCTTGTGTATCAAGTCATTCTCATGTTTAGAATCCCTCTGACTTCCTCTTCTGCCCACATCCAGAGAAAACTTTCTGCTTCTAAAATATGATTAAATCAGACCCATAAGGATAATCTTTCTGTGTCATGTAAGGTAACATAATTAAAGGGAGTGATAACATATTCATATCTTCCATTCATTGAGGGTCATTCTTAGAATTTTGTCTAGCATGTTTGGCTACCTTGGAACACAGGTTTCACTGGGTAAGCCTGATAAATGTTGTATCTCTTCTCACTTTTAATTACCTCTCAAGTTGGGACTGAGCCATAACTTGCTGAGCATCTGTCTTGAGATCTTCAATCGACTTTTATTCCTTTGGGTCATTTTACAATACTTAGCATGCTAATTCAGTATTTAACGTTGCCCACCATTTCTGTTATCTGTTGATATCGATACGTATTAATATGCACCCCCAAACTTACTGGTGTAAAGCAGCAACTGTCTATTATTTCTAACGATTCTGTGGGTTCACTGGACAGTTCTTCTGCTCTGCAGGGTCAACTGAGGTCTCTTGGTTTCAGCTGTTTTTAGCTGGTGGCTGGGCTGAGCTTGAAAGAGCCAAGATTTCTTTCATGTATCTGGAGCGTTGGTGTTGACTATTGGCTGGAGTGTAGTAATTTTCCCTCCGCGTGGTGTCTCATCCCCCAGGGTTTCTTCATATGCCTTTCTCTCCTCATAGCAATATTCTACTTGCATCACGATTTCTAACCTCCTGTACTAGGTTAAATAGTGGTTCCCCCAAATCCATGTCCATCTGGATCCTGTGAATATGACCGTATTTGAAAATAGGTTCTTTGAAGATGTAATTAATTAAGATGAAGTCATACTGGATTAGGATGGACTCTAAGTCAGATTACTCGTGTCCTTATAAGAAGAAAAAGACCCAGAGACACAAAGAGAACACCCTGTGAAGATAGAGACAGAGATTGGACTGATGCAGCTATAAGACAAAGATTGCCAAGGACTGCAGGAAGGAGTTAAGAAAGAATTCTTCCCTAGAGTCTTTAGAGGGATCATGGCCCTATTGACACCTTGATTTCAGATTTTTAATTTATAGAACTGTGACACAATAAGTTTGTTTTAAGCCAAGCAGTTTGGATACTTTGTTATAGCAGCCCTAGAAAAGTAACACATCTCCTAACAGCCAAAGTAAACTGCAGGACAAGCCCAGCGTCACTGTGGGGGGAGACTAGGAAAGCCTGTGAATACCAAGAGGTGTGGTTGATAGGAGGCCACCAACAAGAGTCTTCCAGTTTGCCAGTTTCTTGTGCTTCACGCCCCTCCTGCATGCATCTTATCCCATCAAGGCACTGGGCTTAGATTTGAGTCTGGAATCTCCTTATCTAAGTCATGTCTAGGTGCAGATGAAATTCCTTGGTTTACCTCCTGAAATCTAGAGACTTGTGAACTAAAATAATAAGTAACCTTCCCTTCAAACACCCAGCATACAGTTGCAAGTGTATGCTTGCAACTGTATGATAATTGCATACATGTATGATAATTGCAATAGGAAAACTGTCTTCCAAAAGGGGATGGGATGAGAGGCAGAAAGTACTAAGCACTCACTGCTTCATAAACCTTTTGAAATCCAGCTGAGCAATTGGTACCAGTTCCTCCTGCTCTGGAGGCAGGGAATTTTTTAACAGTTGTCAAAAAAAAAACCCAAAAAATCCAATCTGGATTTAGATGAGGAGAGACTTTATTTGAAAGGATTGTTTCAAGAGAGTAAAAGGAGACTATTGCAATAGGAAGAAGGCTCATGAGAACTGCAGATGTCTAAATGGTCAGGCAGAGAACGGATTTTCTTTTATAGGGAGTAAACATGTTGAGAAAGAACCAGATGTAGGGAGTGGGATGAATGGGAGTGGCATGATCAATCAGTAGATCAGAGAATGTTTTACCCTGAGGCCAGCCCATTCTCAGAAATGGCTGTTAAGGTTGTATGCTGGCTCGGACTCTGGGTGGGTCAGAGTTCAAGGACCTGGAGGAATGGGCGATTCTTAACCAAAGTTGTGTTCCAATTGATCCGTGGGGACAGAACAGTTCAATGAATTGCTTATGAGGCAAAGAATGGGAACTTGGAGGGTTTGTGTGTGGCCTTGTCCTAGGTAAAGACAGGGGCCACTGTAATCAAGACTTGGGTAGATTTCAATGTTCTCGCAGTCTACAACACCCAATAAATATTCCCACTGTACCAGAAAATCAGTGCTTTTTGGGAATAGTTGTTATGTCTTATTTCTTCCTTTATTTGCCTCTTGTTTTTAATACAAGCCCCCTGAATATCTGCAAATGCCTTAATTACTGCAAATGCCCTCATTTTTCTCTAATGCAGCCCCATGTAAAGTTCTGGTTCTGCTAGGATAGTCCTGTAACATTCGACACCTTACGTTGCATTTTGAATATTTCAGTTTTATCATTTATTCAGGGGTAAGTTAGTCACAGACAAGTCCTAATATCCTTTTGTTGTGTCCATCCAGTTAACTCTAGGACTATTTCTGTTGATTCAGATGGCTGTGTTAACCTTAGAAGAAATAATTTGCATGACTAATATTCATCTCAGGATTAACACTTAGCATTTATTATGCTTTCCATGAAATCATTACTAGAAAACTTTAGGATACTCTGGGTAAAGCTACTCTAAATGAGACACAACTGTGTTTATCATTGCAGATACCTGTCAGCTTGTAAATTTGTATTGTGCTGAAAACAGGACTAATGTAACATACTGACTTGAAATAGACCATATTTTGACAGGCAGAGTCTGTTTAATAAAGTCAAAATAAGTTGATGGACAGTATATTAAAGGGGGCGGGGGTCCTGGATAAGTCGTATAGTGCTGCACAGGAGATTCAGATGTGTGCTGGGTCCCCAACACATCACTGTCCTGTTCTTTTGTTATTAAAGTCATAATAAATGTCACCTATAAGATACAGATACTGGTTAGTGTCTTATTGACTTGGTCATTGTATCACTTGGAGCTGGGTAAAGAAAAAGTATCATACTTTGAAAGGATACCTGTCTATAGTAAAGTTGTATAACAGGCTATCTTTTTTAATTGAAATATATTTGATTGTAAATCAAATTATTGTGTAAACACAATATTGTGTTAGTTTCAGGTGTACAACAAAGTGATTCAGTTTTATATATATGATTATTTTCCATTAAGGTTATAAGATATTGAATGTAGTTTCCTGTGCTATACAGTAAATCCTTGTTGCTTATCTATTTTATGTATAGTAGTTTGTATTTGCTAATCTCATACTCCTAAGTTATACCTCCCCAACTCCCGTTCCCTTTGGTAACCATAAGTTTGTTTTCTATGTCTGTGAGTCTATTTCTGTTTTGTAAATAAGTTCATTTGTATCATTTTTTAAGATTCCACATACAAGTGATATCCTGTGATATTTTTCTTTCTCTGTCTGACTTGCTTCACTTAGTATGATAATCTCCAGGTCCATCCAAGTTGTTGCAAATGGCAGTATTTCATTCTTTTTTATGGCTGAGTAATATTCCATTGTATTTATATACCACATCATGTTAAATCAGTCATCTGTTGATAGGCACTTGGGTTGTTTCCATGTCTTAGCTGTTGTAGCTGCTATGAACGTTGGGGTGCATGTATCTTTTCAAATTAGTGTTTTCCTTGTTTCTGGATATATGCCCAGGAGTGAGATTGCTGGATCTTACAGTAATTCTATTTTTAGTTTCTTGAGGAACTCCACATTGTTTTCTACAGTGGCTGCACCAATTTATATTCCCACCAATAGTGTGGGAGGGTTCCCATTTCCCTACACCCTGTCTAGCATTTATTATTTGTAGACTTTTTGATGATCTCTGTTCTGACATGTGACTTGATACCTCATTGTGGTTCTCACTTGCATTTCTCTAGTAATTAGTGATGTATAACATGCTGTCTTAACTACAGAAACAATGTATGTAAATTCATTAATGAGTAGTTTGAGTAACTAGGAAGTGACCTCCGGGTCTGTCCCTCCTAGAAAGGATGTTCTCCATGAACTAGCCTAGTAAGTTTTCTTGTCAGGTGAATAAATGGGTAGGCTTTGGTTTGATACTTCTCACTACGTTCAAAACTGGTTTCCGCATCCATGTTGGGTGCTACAAAATGGTGGTAGTTCACTCTAATCTTAAAATATCCTTACTATAAATTGCATTATATAAGTCAAGGGGAACTCTTATTCTAAAGGGATCTTCACCCAAGAATAAAAGTTTACTATGCATTAGTAGCTACCAGCTGATCTACTGGTGTTGTACTTAAAACAAAAATGTTTTGACATACCAGCTTATGAAAAAATGGCTGAGCCTCTTTTTTTTTTTTTTTTTTACATTCCATCATAGGCATAATCTTTAGTATAATTTCAAGAGGAACTGATCAGTTCTTCCATTATATGTGCCTGGGTCAAATTATCATAGGTGCTCTGCAATGATCAATCTTAAAATGGAAATAAGATTGACCTGCACAATTGGAATGAAACCAAAACTGATTAATCTGGGGGTAAGTCTCCATATCATCTTATTTTTAATATAGTAAGAATAAAAATCCTCATTTTTCTGGTCCATGCCTGTTCTAAGTTTTGAAGGGAATGGTACATATAAGTATATTTTCTGGGAAGACTTCTCAGAAAAATATCACCATATCAAGGTAAAGGTGATGGTCCTATTTCCCCTTGTATTAATCTGCTAGTATCAGTTGTGAACTATCAACATCTGATGCCTTTAGTGCCCTAGTCCCTGGAACCTTCCAATGACTTGTATTTATTAGCATTATGTGAGCATATATTATTTATTTTATTTTTTAATAGCATTATTGAGATATAATTTATATACCATAAAATTCATCCATTTTAAGCATACAATTTAATAGCTTTTAGTAAATTTAGAGTTGTGTAACCATCCCCATAATCCAGTTTTAGAATAGTTAAATCACCCTAAAATGATTCCTCATGTGCATTTACAGTCACTCCCTGCCATGCACACCCCTTCCTCCCAGGGAGCCCAAGGTAACCACTCATCTATTTTCTGTCTCTATGTATTTGCCAATTTCTGGACATTTCATATAAAAGGAATAATATATGTGGCTTTTTGTGATTGGCTTCTTTCACTTAGCATGATGTTTTCAAGGTTGTTCCATGATGTAACCTGTATCAGTAATTCATTCCTTTTTATTGCTAAATAATATTCCATTCTGTGGACATACTGCATTTTGTTTATTCATTCACCAGCTGATGGACACTGGGTTGTCTCTACTTTTTCACTATTATAAATAATGTTGCTATGAACATTCATGTAGGAGTTTTTATGTTGACTTTTTTTTGATATATGTTTTTAGTAAACATTTTCAAAAGCTGTAAAGGCCACATATATGGTCATCTGTATTATGTATATATTTTGGGAATCACTGGCTTAAAACATTTGAGACTCACCCCAAATTAATAAGGTTATTGAATGATACCTGACGATTTATAGAAATCATTAAATCACTTCCCTTTTACAAGGGCAGTAGCCAGAGCTATGAGTGTAACAGCTGTTTCGAATTCTGAGTCCTTGCAAATCATTGATCCTGAGGTTGCTCTTGGGAACCCCTGAGACAAGGTTCAAGTATTATTTTCCAGTACCTTATCTAGTTAGTTTATATAAATCAATCACGATTTTTGTAAAACAGCATAATTTAGAGAACAAGGAACAGTTCATTCTTAATGCCCTAGACTACTGTTTTGAGGACTTAGCAAACAATACTGCTTTGAAAATGTATAAAACTAATTATTGGTGACACATGCTATTTTCTTACCACCAGTGAACTTAGGTGAGGTGTTCACGAGCAATCACGCCATGGTCCTACTGAGTCAGAGAATGGTTCTGGCTGGTCTGGTGCTAGAGTGGTGGCTCTTAGCCCTCACTGCATGTTAGAATCACCTGGAAAGCTTTTTAAACTAATGATGCCCCAGTCCTACATCCAGAGATTCTGATTTAATTGTTCTAGGAGCATAGACTGGGGATTTATAGTTTTAAAATATAAAATGAGAACAGCTGTCAAGGGAGATACAGCATACCATGTATAATCTACTTCCTTTTGAGTGGGTTAATTTTAGCATTTGGGACCACTCTCAATAATATATTATTCTGAGGAAAGTTTACATCCTGTCCTATTGGCTGAAGACAAAATATCTTTAATATTACTGGGAACCTTTATTTGGCTTAGTAGTAGCTGAGGATTGTCATTTGACTTTGCAGCAATTAAGGTCATTTTTTCCATCCTTCACCTGTATGTGCCAGTGATCTCCCTTGGCCTTGCTCTGGGGTTCAGTGTTGTGGCAGCATTAGTTGCCACTGAATCTCTCTCCAGAGCAGTCGTGCTCCTCACCTCGTTGTGGGCTCTCACTTGATTCCCTAAAGATTGATTCACCAGTACCTTTTGTTCATTGCCTGTTAATACTGGGATATAGTTGGTTTTATTGTTGTCTTTTAAAAGAGATTATTTCAATTTTCCCCTATTTCAGCTGAAGTCGAATAGAATGGGATGTGAAAACTCCATTGATTATCCATATTATTTGCATGTTCCCCCGATATTTTTGTCATTAAATCTATTCCGTGGTCTGAATAAAAATTTTCACAGGCTCCATATTTTTTGGTGCAGTTCCTCTAAAATGTTAATTTTGGTTTGGCCAGCTATCAGAAGAGGCAAATGCAATTTCAAACCCCAAATGCAAGTAAACAGTATTAAAACCAAGCTGTTTGTTGGAGCCTTTGTAGAGGTCCTGTAGTCAGTCTGACGGTGTTGCCCAGGACCCAGTCCTCCGGGTGCTCTTTCTTGACTTACTCATAAATCTCTGGGTCAGTTTACCTGCTGGATGTGTGATCCTAGTTCTCTTTGGTGTGTCCACTCACTTAAGAGTACTGACCACAGGTACAGATACTGTGTGAGCCCACTCTCAGCACAGTTATGAAGGATCTCATGCCAGACATTCCATTGTCTCAACTTCTCCCGTTTTTAGAGGCCATATGGCTCTAATGTCTACTATATTTTAAGACTGCGCCTTCACTTTTTTACTAGGCTGAGACATGACCCATTACATTGGTGTTGACAGTGCATTCCGAAAGTAACTTTCCTCGTTTTGTTTTCCATGTGTTATCCAGTCTTTTTTTTTTTTTTTTTAACCTACTTGATATTCTAGTCATTTCAGTAGTCATCAAACATAAATCCATGAACATGTGGACCGCTGGGTTGTTTGATTTCTCTGTATCTTACACTGCCTTCAGAACTGCCTGAATTTCCACATGGTTTTCTAGTTGGGCTGGCTGGGCCTGTGCTCGTCTTCCCATCTTAGGGGAAAGGGCAGCAGCTTGGCATTTAACCCTGCTCCTGCTGAGAGTGGAACTCCTATCCGCTAGCAAAGACATAGTTTTTTCCTTCCTCCAGAAAATTCCCTAGGGCGATCTCCACTTAGCAAGAGGCTTTCTTTCACTACCTGTTGAAATGGACACTCCTTGAAGCAGTCCAAGAGCAAGTGGCTGACTGGCACCTCTGTGTTTGGTGCCGTGGGGACCTGGTTTGGCCTTTTTCTGAAAGCTGTCCTTGCAGTTTTAATTGGATGGCCTGAGCTCCTCCTTCTTGACTTGATTGGACCCATGGCATAACTGGAAGCCCTTTCTATGGTAATAAAATGGTTTTGAGGTTTTGAGGACTTGTCGCATTAAGTCTTTAGTTTCAGATAGACCCAAGAAGGTGGGGGAATATTTGATTTTCTAGGGGGATGTGAGTTGCCTTTGCCCCTTGGACTTTCTTGCACTGAAGTGTTGCTGGTTTTTGGAGGATACGACAGATGGGCTCATTCAACATTGATCCTAACGTCTTTTCTATCTATAGGGGCTAGGGAGCCAAGAACTATATTTCCTAGACTCCCTTGTTTTTGATCAGATTTATATTTGTCAGATTAGATCTTAATTAGGAATTGAGTTACATGGGAGAGAGGCTGCCTTCATTGATGCATCCGTTTTGCTGATGCAGATCCAGCAGATGTGGGGCGGCTCACACTGGTCTTCAGAACCCTCCAGTCACAACTAAGGCACAACTGTAAGCCATGGGTGCAGCGGCAGCAGCAGCTTCCTAATCCGGGGAGGAGAGTGGTGCGCCTGGATCGAGCAGTTCAGATGGCAGCCTCCTATATCAGCTTGACTTGCCATCTTTCTGACTGACCCAGAGATAGTAGTTCCCTTGACAGGTTGGTTCTGTGGTGCTTTCTGGGAATTAATCCAGGATTCAGCTTAGGGCCTGCTTCTCTGGGCCTCCCACAATTTTGTAAATACTTAATTTTCTGTAGTAAATATGTTTTTGCTTTTAATAGCCAGACAGAGTTCTGTTCTCCATAGTTAAATCCTGATTGATACACAGATGGTCCTTTCTCAGCCCTGCAGGGACCATTTCCAGACACTAAGACACAGAGTTTGTGATGCCTGGTGACTGACATGTCTAAAGTCTATGCTTGGACTACTGGATTGTCACTAATTGTACACTCTGCTCAACAGCTGTTTTAAATTACCGTAGACTGTTGTTGCCTCCTTCCTTTACTTGCTTTCCCCAATAAAATACTTGCTTTTTAAAGTTCATATAACCCTACTGGAGGAAGACAGAAGTATATTGCATTCCTTGAAAAATGATGACAGGTTAATTCACATTCCTTTTCAGTTGGTGTGTTGAAAAACATAATAGGCAAGTCAATTACTAAATATTTTTCAGGAGCTTTAATTAATTCATTAGTGATTTGGACAGTGTAGCCAGCTACCCACTGCTTTAACAATTAAAAATTAATGTAAGGCTTTATTAACGTTTATCCTAGAGCATTAAATGGAGATACAGTTTTACAAATCACCCTTGTCACTTTCAAGTATTTTATATTTGGAAGGTTTCAGCTTGTTTCCTGTGTAATTTATTTTTGTGGATTATTAGATATATACTTCTAAATTTCTCTCTCTCTCTGTTAGTAATATTTTATTTCTTTATTTGCATGGTAAATGCACAAATGTTCAGTTGATAATATTCCCTTGAGTTTTATTTTAATTGTGGTAAGATGCACGTAATGTAAAACTTACCATCTTAACCATCTTTAAGTGTACAGTTCAGCAATGCTATGTTCACATTGTTGTGTGACAGACCTCAAGAAATTTTACATCTTGCAAAACTGAAACTTTTGTAGCCATTCAACAACTCCCCATTTCCTCAACCCACTGGCTCCTGGCAACTACTATTCTACGTTTTGTTACTATGAATTTGTCTAAGTGGAATCATCTACTGCCCTTTCCAGGTCTCTATGCTTCCTAATATGTTAATTAGAGAAGTGATTTTAGTGAGAGGTGTTATGAATTCCAGTTCCTTCATTAGAACTAATTGTTAGGGTATTCTGACTCTAAATGTAGTTTCATTGGGATTTGATGCCTCTTGACAAACCAATCTATTCACAGTTAGCTTCATCTCTGGGAAGCAGTTTCCTCCTTCTGCTGTATACTTAGGTAAAAACTACCCACTTGGTGGCACCAGGCATTACAAACTGACCTAAGTTAATTTATCTGTTCAGTAGTTGTTAAGTTCTTTTGGTGTTTTCCACTAGCTTTTGGAAATTAGAAGTAATTGGTGCTTTATATGTTTTGCTTCCCCACAATCTTTCTATCAGGTGATATGAAAGAAATCTCAGATCCAATTTTGCCAAGACACACGTGTCAACAAAAGCAGGCAGAAACATTTATAATACCTGTTCTTGTAGTTCAGGGGAAGTCCTGTTCTTTGCTTTAGTTCCTCTGGCTATTACTTAATGGCCAGATCAGCTAGCTTTGTTGGTTGCTTAGGGAAGAGTCTTACATGAAATAAAGTGACACAGAACCAGTGGAACTTTAGACCTTAAGGACTGCATCAAAACTGTTAGGCTACTGGGCTTGCCAGATTTTTAAACCTTGTTCATGCAGGGGCAATGGGACATAAGTAGTGTCGTAATCACCTGCATTTCTTGAACGCCATTTATTTCACCAACAAAAAAATTCTCTCTAACATCCTTATGTTGATTAACATACCCTCAGGATATAGATACTTACATCCATTTTGGAGGTGCTTAATAACCTCCTCTGGAGTGTGATTTTCTGGCTAAGGTATATCATAACCTAAGTAACAACGTTTATAGTATAGATGACAGTTCTTTTGGATATATCAAAATTCCTGTTAGAGAAGATACAAAGCAAACTGTATAATTAGGTAGCAGTTATATATAGGGGAAAAAAGAGAAAAATCTCAGGGTTTCTTCCCTATATAACAAGGCAAACTTGTCAGGTAGATGTCACCTTTGTCTTTCCCAGCCTTCCTTTAGTAGCTCTTCTACCACGCAGTGGAGGCCCTCCTGCCCTGGAGATATTCTGTGCTCTCCCGATCTTAGTGCCCCGTCAGTACAGGTTCTTAGAAAAGGATTTGGTGAACTCCTGCACAATAAGGGGTTAATAACAGAGTGGATAAGATGGGAGCAAGTTAAAAGTTTGTTGCGTGCTCAGCACTGAGAATATGTACATGTGCCTGGGATTAGCTTTCAACATGTTAATTTTCGGGCGATACAAACATTCAGTCTACAGCACACATGTGTCTATATATATATGCACACATTATCCCCTTCATTCCATACAGCTCCCTTGTTAGGCAGATGGCATCATTTCTGTTTTATAGTTTAGGAAACTGAGGCTCAGCGAGGGTAAGTAACTTGTCTAAGCTCTTCTCACCGCCTTCACAGTGCTCAGATTTCCTGGGGCTCGCATTTTGACAGAGAACAGTGTCTTTGGGACATAGGGATTCATTTCTCATTGTGATTTTCAGACTTCAGTGAACTGGTGGGATAAGTGACTGTCACATGAAACAACTGATCTCCTTTGTGGTGGGAGAGCTCACGGAGGGGTTTGCAAGACAAATCACCCATGTGTACTGAATCTCTATTTTCATAGTTTCAAATGTTGGTGTTTCTTCTTCCCCCAATTCCACACTCCTTACGCACACACTTGCACTGGGACTCACACACAGACATGTTTTTTTCTTGCATATTTAGCTAATATTAGTCTACAAGAGTGCTATGCTTAGAATCTTATATTTTCTTTTCATTAATTTTTACAGGAAATTTACATAAAGGCCTAATGTCATTCCAAGTGGGTGTCTTTTCATGTCAGAGTATTCTGCCTGCTTTTTTGCTATAGTCAAGAGATCTTTGAGGTCCTTATACAAATCTCTTTGTGTTGAAATTGTCAGCCATATTTTGTGGTTAAAACTGAGTGCAAGTAAGTTTTATATTGACTCTTACACATTAACTATTTTGCATTGATTATTTATTCACAGCTCTGTATCTTTTTTTGATTAATCAGTTAGCAAAAAGAAATCTTCTTCCATCTTATTTAAGTGGTCATTGAACACACACACTTAGCTATTATTTCATGTCTATTATCACCAATGTAATAGTTATTAACAAAATGTCAGCACCTTGTACCTTCATTAACATAATGATTATTGTCTGAGATGAGTATCGCTACTCCCACTTTCTTGCCATTTCCATTTGCATGAAATACCTTTTTCCATCCTCTCACTTTCAGTTTATGTGTGTGCTTCCCCCTAAAGTGAGTCTCTTGCAGGCAGCATATTGTAGGCTTTTGTTTTATTATGCAATCTGCTGCTTTATGTCTTTTGACTGGAGCATTTAGTCCATTGACATTTATGGTAATTATTGATAGATGTGTGTTTATTGCCATTTTAAACTTTGTTTTTCAGTTGCTTTTGTATTTCTTCTTTGTTCTTTTCTTTCCCTTTTTGTTTTTCCTTTTGTGGTTTGATAATTTTCTTTTGTGTTAGGTTGGTCTCTTTTTCTTTGGTTTTTGTGACTCTGTTGTATGCTTTTGATTTGTAGTTACCTTGTTTTTCAAGTATATTAACCCATTACTGTATCTGTTTGCTTTACACTGGTAATGAAACACTAGGGTCTTATGAAATGTCCAGACTCCTTACATGAGAAATGTAAGGATTTATTTATTCCACCATGATCCTGCACACCTGGGGCAGCTGGGTACTCACTCACCACTCTTCTTTTCCCCCATAGGAGAGGTCACTGCCGCTGGTTCAGCCCTGTGCTGTGTCACCTTGAGGGAGGGATGGTGCAGGCAAAGATCCTCTTACCCTCTCCACTGCATCCAAACTCTTTCTTTCTTTATTTCGCCTCTAATGGAGTGCTGGAATCTCCCTTCAGGAGGGCTAGACTCCTACAAAGTCTCTTACGCATGGGTGTCTGACAAAGCCAGTACTCTCTAGGTTTTTCCCAACCACAGCCAAGAGAGGTTGGGGCAGGTCTGCTGTCTCCTGCTGGTTTCATGGCCCATACCAAGAGCTGTATGACAGATATCAGGTGGTTGAGATTCCTCCCTGATCCCTTGGCATGTGGTGCTGGATCCTGCAACTCCTACAAAGGCACTTTTGTTTGTGAATGAATACCTGATTAGTTGTTTAAAAGGAAGACAAAAGGGAGGAATGTCTTACACCACTGTGATGCTAAGGTCACTCAGGTCTTGCCCATTTTCCGTAATGACCAGGCCCTGCATGCAGTTTCCTGGACTGATGTAGCTTTGGCTTCCTACATGAAGGACTGAAAACTGTAGCGTTGCAATCACAGATTAGCCTGTTCTCTAGAATGGGGTAGTGCTTTATATAGCAACTTTGGAAAAAGATACAAAGTTCAGCAAGAAACATTACAGAATGTGTTCAAGATGGACTTGAAGGAAATTCTTGCTTGAAAATCCTAAGTTGTGAGAATAAACCGCTGGGTTTATCGCACCTTGCTTTATGTTAACAGGTTATGTGCAGGTATATTAGTTTCCTAGGACTGCTTAACAAATTACCACAAAATTGGTGACTTAAAAAACACATGTATTTTCTCACAGTTCTAGAGATCAGAAATATCATATAATTTCAGTAGTCAAAAATTAAGATGTCACCTAGAGCCACGCTTTCTTCAGAGTCTCTAGAGGAAAATGTTTCTTTTCTCTTCCAGCTTCTGGTGGCCGCCAGCATTTCAGGATGTATAGCCACCACTCCAGGCTCTGTCTACATGGTCACGCTGCCTTCTCTCCTCTCTGGGGCAAATCTCTCTCTGTCTCTCTCATAAGGAAATATGTGATTATATTTAAGACTTGCCTAGGTAATATAGGATAAGATAGTTAACTCAATGACATATGAAAAGACCCTTTTCCAAGTAATTTAACATTTATAGGTCCAAGTATAAAGAACCAATCAATATCTTTGGGGACTGTTTTCCAGACTACCACAGCAGATATCTTCACTCCTTTGTCTTATCTCTTTAAGTGATTCTTCTACTTGATTCCATTTTCTCTAAGATCATCTCAGGAGTGAAGGTCAACTTGCTGTGTATATGCCAGGCAATATGGTTTAGCAGGGTGGTAGATGCGTCTTTTAAAGGGAATGCTTGCAGAGGAGCAGAAACTCTTTGCTTGGGAACAGAATTCTTCTGGAAGAATTATGGATGGAAACAACATTAAACTTGGCTAGTAAGATCTAGAATCTTAAAGAATATTTGATATCCTCTCATTTTTTGCAAATTTTATTCATGTTTGCTTGAAAAATGTCTCCTCACCTATCTAAAGATTCTTTTCCTGGTAAAATTAACTCTAGTACACTTACAGCTTTGATGCTCTTGGATTCTTTGGTGCTTAACATAATGGGCTTGCTTCGTGACAAGTCATCTTTTCTTCTAGCCATTGGGGAGATTCATTTTCCTCTTTTTCTTTCCAGGTATATCTGTTTTTGTGCTGCCTTCCAGAACTGTGCTCTTTACATGTGGTAACCAAATTGAACTCACTATATAGTGTTAGATCTGCAAGCTAAGACATTATTAACGAAATTGGTTAGAAATATTAAATCTGAGACCTCACAGAATCAAGCCTAAAACCACTTATAGAGGAATTTTCAAATCCCAGAGCAAAATCAGACTACAGTCCTTTCTGAATGAGAAGTTAAGAGAGTCATACTGCACATCTTATAGGAAAAATTATTGCCAATGAAATCAGAAACCTCAATGGACAAGACAGAGATGAAGAATTAATGAACTAGAAGGTAAAACCGAGAAACTACCCAGAATGCAGACAAGTAAAAATACAACTTAAAATGAGTCACCACAAACAAAATTAAAAGACAAGCCATAGGTAGGAAGAAGGTACTTATGATGCATAAAACCAACAGAAAGATTAGCTGATGTGATTAAATGAAATGTGGAACGTAGTGGAGAAGGGAAGGGTAGGGGCAGATTAGTGGGTGAGTGGAAACAAAGAGTTTGATTTTGGTCATGTTAAGCTTGAGGTACCTATTTATAGATATCAAATGGAAATGTCAAGTATGCAGCTAGATCTAGACATCTGAAGTTCTATGAAGAGGTCCATTCTACAGTTATACATACATTGACGCATGGAACAGGATGGATTGGATGGATATTCAGGCATTTCTAAAGGACTCAGACCCTAGGTGCTGGGTTGTGGGGAAGACTACCAAACAAAACAGGTTATGGGAAGTTCATTAGGGTTTCTAAGAGGGAACTTGTGGTAGAGGAAGATTGAGCCTGGCCTGGTCACACAAAACTGAACAAAGGAAAGAAGCAGTTCTACTTAGAGCACCATGGAATCATATTAAATATAACCAATATTTATGAAGTTATTATAATTTACCAGACACGGTGTTAGGTGTTAAGTATATTAACTCATTATTCCTTTGTGATGACCCTATGCTATCATAATTAGTCCAGTTTTATAATTGAGGACACTGAGACTTAGAGCTCTCAATACTTTGCCTAAATTCATACAGAATTAAGAAGCGAGGCTAGACCTTGATCTCAGAGCTGCTTTGGTGACCAGTGAATGCCCCTAGCATTAAGCATGTCATTGTGAAAAAGAAAAAAAAGGGCTGTGTGTAAACTAGCAGCTCTGCCTCAGTAAACATTAATACTTTGGAGCCCAAAGAACCCTGCTATGGGAACTTTCCCGCAACTGATCGCAGCTCGGAGGGAGGGAGCATATGCCCACGTTTGGTGGTAGGACTTGGAGCCAGGAATGTAAACGTGACCTTATTCATACCTGCAGGGAGATGATACAGGGGGACATCTGAGTTATGTTGTAAGGATATATGAAGACATTACTATTGAACAGAAGAGCTACATCTGGAGATCAAAAGGGCTCACTGTAGATGAAGGATATTTAATGAAATATAATCCACATCTACCATATTTTTGGTCAAAATTCTGATATTTGAAGATGAAGGAAGAATCACATAAGCATTTCAGCAAAAAATCAGGTTATCTGCAGATAGAAAAAGTCAGGGTATGTGCTTCTTAGAAAAAATATTTGAAGAAAGAAACCAGCAAACTGAGAAATAATTTTGAAAAGAGATTTAAATCCAAATTAATATGTAAATATGGTTATAAAACAATGCAAATATAATTCGTGAAATAGAACATAGATAATGGAAAAATAATACAATAATAACATGTAACTGGGACAAAATTTCCAGATCACAGCAACAAAAACTGGGAAGTATCAGCTCTCAGGTTGAGGGGGTAAAAATTTAATGTGCTAATTTTCTCAACTTACCTAGGGGAAATCATTAGAGATCGTTTATTATTAATATTTATAATTAGAGAAATGGAGGGTTAAGTATACATTTCAAAAGCTAAAATAAGGACTTGTTGAACTAAAAGATTACTGTCTACCTTACAAATTAATTGGGGGCTGGAGAGGACCGCAAGAGAAAACATACCATAAAAGCAAAAGATTGAAGACAAAAGGGTGAGCAAGAAAGCTCTGAAAAATAGGAAACATTTGATAATACATGTACACTAGATGCATTCAGTAATTAAAATAATAATTTATCAGACTAGATCAGGATATAAAATCCAGCTGCATGCTGTCTACAAAAACCTACTCCACAAAATGATTCATGAAGATTAAAAGTAAAAGTTGGACATTTAAGTATTTGAAAATAAAAGAATCACTGGATTCATTAGATTGATACTAGACACAGAAAACACATCTGACAAGTAGAAAACATCGTTTGTTCTCAAATAACCTTATAATCTTGACAAAGTTGATCATTTACTAAGCCACAAGAAAACCAGTAAGTTAGAAATACTGGTAGACTATGTTCTTTGTCAACAATACAATAAAGTGTGAAAATGAATAACAAGAGTTTTAAGTGCATTTCTAAGTAAATTATGAGACAATAATATGAGAAATATGAGACTACTACAGACCATTTATAAAATAATAGAATTGAGATCAGCACATATGTATAATTCATGGGATGAGGCCAAAGCTGCACCAGAGGCTGCGTTAGGAGAGTTCACCAAAGTCATGACATCAGAATGTCTCCTGTCATGTTTCAAGAGCCGGCCAAGAACTTGCTGTTGGCTTTGGCGCCTCCCCTGTAAGCACCGGCTACTGTGTGGAGACGCTGGCCGCTTGTCGCGTTGGACTGACTGCTGATTGCTGTGGTTGCTGCTCTTGGTCCAGGCGCTCCTGCAGCTGATGCTGTAGGTACTAGTGATGCTGGCTGACAGGAAGCATAGTTCTTGTCTGGCCCTAATTCGTTTATTAGCTGCAGCTTGGTATGTTGGGGAGGATATGCTCTGTTGTTTACTGGTTGGTCTTGCTCCTCTGAGCAGCTGTTGCACTGAGAGGCAGGTTAACCTCTGCTGTGAATACTCTTGCCTCCCTACCAATCCATTTTCCACAATGCCTGCCAGGATGATCTCAATCTGAGCATGTCACTTTGCAGTTTAACATTCTCCCTTGGTCTCTCATTCTCTATAGAATGAAGTCCAAGCCCCTTAACTAAGCATACCAGGCTCAAAATGTTACAGTGTTTTCCATAATTTTCTCTCTCCCTTCCTACCACTCCCCAACCACTGCCCCCCAGCCCTTTGCAAAAATCTTTGCTCTAGCTCTGCCAAAGTACTTGTTTTTACCTCTGCTTGGAATGATTGATGCTTTAATTATTATGCAGAGATGAGCATATTAAGTTACAAAGAATCTAGGGAAATATTTGTCAGGAACATGACAAAGAGTTAATACCCTAATATATAGAGTCGCTACAAATTAGTAGGGAACACAAGAGAAACCACAGTAGAAAAATGGACAAAAAAAGCACGAAAGGATAATTAACAGATGTGACAACAAATTATTGATAAGCAGCTAGGGTATAAAGAAAAATAATTTCATGAATAGTTAAAGAAATACAAATTGAAATATCATGTTTCACTTCATTTCAAATAATTAAAAAAAAACGGTAAAATGTCTTGTTCTAGCAAAATCAGTATATTAGAATGATTTTCTAATAGATGAAAGAAAAATGTCTTGAAGAAGGAGGACCAAGGCTCTCTATTTGCTAGTGGCTGCAGTATGCATAGTATTTCCTGTATGCCAGGTAATGTCCTAAGAACTTTCCATGTGTTCATTCCTTTAATCTTCAGAGCATACCCTTTGAGGCAAGTACCATGATTTTCTGTATGTTACAGATGAAGAAACTGCAGCTCAGAAAGGTTAAGTAACTTGCAGAAAGATCAAACAACTTACGAAAGGTGGAGCCAAAGTCAGGCTCTTAACAGTCTGACAGTAATGTCTTCCCTTGTAACTACTGTGCTATACTGCCTCATGTATTTGTAGTTTTGAGAGTGTGTGTCTATATTTTCATTATATTGCATAGATACAGACATTATATGCATTGCTACCATTTTTAGAATAATTATTTTATGCCAGACATTGGGACTAAGAATTTTATAACAATTATATGAGGTAGATATTGTTAATTCCATTATGCATTTGAGGAAAATGAGGCCTAAAGAGTTTATGTAATAAGTCCATGGTCCCTCATATAACAAGTGGCAAAGCCAGGATTTGAATCAGATATGTTACACTTCAAAACCTCACGCTTTTCAGTGCTGTGTACTACTAGTACACCAATGCTAACTTAAGTACCACACTTGGAATTAAACCCAAACTCCTAACTGTGGCCTGCAGGGACGTTCGTGGCCTGGCCCCTGCCTGCCTCTCCATCCTCAACTCCTGCTGCTCTTCTCCTTGCTGTACTTTAGCCACACGTGCCTTCTTGTTCCACCCTAAGCACACCCGGCACACATCCCCCATAGGGACAGTGCATGTGCTTTCCCCTTTGCCTCCACTGCCTTTGCCCCAGATATTTGTATGGCTTGCTCCTTCACTTCCTTCAGTGATCTGCTCTACTCTGCCTTTGACCACCACGTCTGAAATTGAGGTCCTCAGTGCTCTCTACACTCTTGTTTATTTTTCTTCATAGTACATATCACAACCAAACATTACATTATAAACTTACTTGTTTATTGTCTGTATCCCCATCAGACTGTAAGTCCTAGGAAGGCAAGATTTTGCTTTGTTCACTGTTGTGTCCTTAATGTCTAAATCAGGAGGTGGTAATTTTTTTTGTAAAGAGGATGATATTAAGTATTTTAGGCCTTGAAAGCTATACAGTCCCTTTCACAACTGCTTAACTCTTCCATTGTAGTGCAAAATCAGTCATAAAATATGTGTAAGTTAGTGAGTGTGAAACTGAGAAAGCCATGTTTCAATAAAACTTTATTTATAAAAACAGGAAGTAATTAAATTTGGCATATGGGCCATAGTTTGCCAACCCCTGGTCTACAACATCACCCTGTTGGGTTTCAAAACATACTTGTGGAATTAATTTATTTGTCTATGTAGTGCATGCGCGCGTGCACACACACACACACACACACACATGGGCACATGTGTGTCCACCAAAAGGATACTTGGAAAGAATCAAATAAAAATATCTCAGTAGTTATCTCTAGTGGCAAAATTATGGCATTTTAAAATTAAAATTTCTCCTGTATATTTTCTGAATTTTCTAATTTTAATGAATATGCATTAATTTTACTTTTAAACTATTTTTTTACCAAAGTATGATATAAATATAGAAAAATATACAGTGCATAATTGTAAGCTCAAGGAAGTTTTACAAGGGGAATGTAATTACATAAGAAGCATCCAGATAAAGAGGCACATCCTATCTCAAAAAATAATTTCACATCTTTATCATGCTGTGTACTCTGATTCCCAAACCCAGGATCCATATCTACCAGAAAGGTAAACAGCTGACCTTGGCTTTTTAAAACATATTATTTTGAAATAAAATGGGATCATGGTCCTGAAGACTCAGGAAGTATTTACATTTGATGATGATAATTTTTTTAGATCAATATCCCAGGAGCCCCTCTTTCTTGTACTCCACTTCAGTCACTTGTGCCTTGACTTCTAACAGCTTAGATTAGTTTTCCTATCTTTGTACTTTACATAAATGTAATCATATGGTATATATTCTGTGTGTCTGACTCCTTTCACTCAAGAGATGTATCCACAGAGGTGTGTAGTTGTGGTTCACTCAGTATTGTTGCTCTATAGTATTCCATTGTTTGAATGTATAGCATAAGAAATTCATAAGCTCATAAGAAATTAATTTGTATTTGTTCTTTTCATATTTTCCCCTTCTCTCTGTTCTATGCAGGAATCCAGGATCCCTCCCTTAGTAGTATTTCTTAAGTTTAAATGTTTTTTATAGGACTAAGAACAGTTATATCTTTAATAAAAGCATAAGCCCATTCAAAAAGACAGTGAAGGGAGGCAGGGAGGCAAGAGGAGAGTGAAGAGAGTGTATCTGAGAAAGAAAAAACTCCCCCAGTTTTGGGAAGAGAGAGGGAGAGTGGCCTGTTAGAGCTGGGAGTTACATGCAACATAGTTACAGAGCGCTAAAGAGATGGCACGTTTCCCAAGGAAATGGTTATTTGGAGCAACTAAGGAGACAGGACCCTAGGCACCCTGTTTTTATCGCAGCATGGAATGAATGAATGTCTGGACATAAATGGATTACTGGGGGCATAAAAATGATGGCCAAGTGGTGACCACAATAGAATGGAGATTGAGGCCTTTTACCCATTTTGGTGGTATCACAGAAGAATACTGTATTCTAGTTCAGCTCTAAGAAGATAAATGTTCCCAGGGAAGAAGAAAATTAAATTTCCTAGCAGTCTAACAAGATGGGGGATCAAAGTGATGTTTAATTTGATGTAAAAAAAAAATTCTTCTGCTTTCTTTTATAGATCATTATCAAATTTAAGTACTTCCTGAGTCTTTAGGACCATGATCCCATTTTATTTCGAAGTTACATGTTTTAAAAACCAAGGTCAGCTGTTTACTTTTTTGATAGGTATGGATCCTAGGTTTGGGAATCAGTACATACCATGATGAAAATGTGAAATTACTTTCTTCTTTCTTTGAGATGTGATGGTCTCCCCTGGTTCCCAAGGGAAAATATGAAAAGGCCACTGGGTTTCTACCCTCTTTTCCCTAGTCCAACTCAGTTGGAAATTCCTTACAGATTCTGGTAATGGTGAGTCAGTTTTGGTTTTTAGGGCTGTTAATTTTTTATGTTTTTTTCCTTGTTACTAGATGACTAGGAGAGACTGCCTCTTCATTTGTTTGCCAGATATCATTTTAAACTGAGCATGACCTAGATTTTTTGGCTCCTTGTTTTAAGTCTGCTCATGTTACTGTTTCTTTGGAAATACCCCTTTTCTAGCAAAATAGGTGCTCATAGACTCCACATTACATTCCACATTAGTTTTTTAGGTCTCCTATGCAGTGATGGATTGAAAAAAAAAGATGTACTCAGAGGGAATCTTTCATCCTTAGATGGTTTAATATCAAACATAAAGTATGGAAATAAATTAATCATTTAACTCAAACTTAAAAAAAAAAGTAGCAAAAAGAAAAAACTAGGGAACTCAGGAAAAATATATTAAATGCCAAATAAAATAATAATATAAAACATTCAGTGGACTGATTAACCAAATTTAAGAACTTTTTTTTAAGACTGACTATAAAATCTCTAGTAACTCTAATCAAAAAAAAAAAAGTGAAAACAACTCCAGAAATAGGAATTAATAAGGTGTCAGATCTCTCCAAATTAACTACAGATTTTTTGTAATTCCAACAGCATTTTAAAAGCTTGACAAAATGATGTCAAAGTCTCCTAGAAAAGTATTCATGTGAAATTAACCAATAAAATCCTAAAATTGAATAGCAATAAATGATGACTTATATTAGTAGGTATTTAAAAATAACTTACTAATAAAACCATCCTGAAGGTTTGATGCTAGGTTAGGAAATGCAGAGAAATTGCTTGAAGAGAGTAACAAAAACAGAGAGAACTATGTATATATGAGGGTTTCATCTAGGTGAAGGTAGCATTTTATATTGTTTTGATGGATTATTCAACAAATTATCTTGAGGCAGTGTTATCTATTTGAACTAGCTACATTATACCAGGATTAGCAAACTCAAATGCCTTCAGGAGCTAGGCAGATAATACATATGTACAATGAAATGTTTGAATAAGAAGGGATAAAGAAAATATATTAAAGATAATAGAAAGTCTCAACAGTGCTGCCTATATGTGAGCTAGATGAACATATATTCATGAAAACTATGTAAGTAGAAACCACCTAAGTATGCAGAACAGTACTTTCCAATAAAAGACCATTCTGCAGCAAATATCTCTCACTAAAAAATTAAATAGGAGCAAGAATCTAGCAAAGCAAATACTGAAAGAAAGATGATAAATCATAAAAAATGAATTGAACAGGGAAGTTGGAGAGAGAAGTGGACAAATTGAGATAGATATATCTCACGTGTGTATATATACAGAATAACCATGGCTGAAAAACAAATTACTACCAGAGGAAAAAAGCTTGGTATGGTCATACAATAAGCAAAGGAGTTATTTATCATTGATCAATCATCGCCAATAACCCTTCTCTATTGGGCAGTATCCACATAACTCAAATATGTTGTATTAACACTCATCAAACATGAACAAAACAAGAAATCTTCCTTTGACACCACACTATTTCTAATATTTCTTGACCCCTTCTCCTCTCATCCCTTCATGAACACAGTCTTCTCAGGCTTTTGACTCCACCACTCTACCAGAACAGCTCTTATCAAGTTTACCAGGGACCTCTGCAGTTTGTTTATAGTTCCAATCTTTTCCCTAAACTCCAGATCACTGTATCTACCTGACTAGTTGACTTTTCTTGGAGTTGTAATGAGTCTCTCAATTTTAACTTGTTCAAAACAGAATTCTTTGGTCTCTAAACCTAGACTTCCCTCATTGTTCCCCATTTCAGTTCAGGAAACCACCACATTCATCCAGTTACCAGGGCACAGAATTTGGAACTACCACTAATAATTTCTTTCATACTCTATAGCAAATATATCATTAAATCTATAAGATCCACTTTTAAAGTATACCCCAAATCTCCAACTTTATCTCCTACCACTCTTAATCTTCAGTAATTCTAGCCCAGACTTAGCTGCCTTGCTGTTTCTAGAGCACATCAGGCAAGCTTGCAGCTTAGGACCTTTGTAGTGACTATTCAGTCTGCCTGAAATGCCCTCTCCCTGCTCTAAATATATACCTCCTTCAAATGTCTCTTCAGATATCACCTTCTCTGGCCACTTAATTTTAAATATTTTTGTAATATTTTACTATTTTTATATCCCCTTGCGCTACTTTATTTTTCATGCCACTTGCCACCACAGGACATACTATAATTATTGTATTTCTTCATTATAAAGTAAATTCCATGAGTGCTGAGATCTGTTTTTTTTTTTTTAAACTGTAGTCTTGTATCTAGTATATATGTATCTTATCCCTGATCTTCATGGGTTACATATAATGCTTCTACATTAAATTTAATATTTGATGTAGGTATTTGGCATGTAAATTTTACCAAGTTAGGAAGTTTCTATGATTTCCCACATTGCTAAGAATTTTGTTTTTATCATAAATAGGTTTTGAAACTATTTGCAGAGGGATGAACATACGATTTTTTCCTTCAGTCTATTAATGCTTTTATTTACAGTTATTTTTGATATTAAAATCATCATTTTATTCCCAAAAGGAAAACAATCCTACTTAATCATTTTGTATTGTATTCGTCTTTTTTTAAAGAAAAATTTATTTATTTCTATTATTTATTGTATTTATTTTTTATATTTTGTTGAGTGGAGATAATTAGGTTTATTTATTTGTTTTTTAGTGGAGGTACTGGGGATTGAACCCAGGACCTTATGCATGCTAGGCATGCACTCTACCACTGAGTTATACCTCCCCCCGACGTATTGTATTCATCTTACACTGTTGAAATTGTTTAGCTCATATTTTACTTAGGATCTTTGCATTTGCGTTCCTGTCTGAATGGGGCTTAGATTTTCCTTACCTTTTTATTGTCTGGTTTTAGAATCAAGATGAGAGATGCTCAATAACATTTGTTTGGCAGCTTGTTTATTCCTTGTGAAAAAAATATTGTATATGATATAATTCATCTGTAAAATTATCTTACTCTTAGCTTAGGCATTAATTTTGAAGGGAGTTCTTTGACTACCATTTCTATTAATTTAATAGATATTGATCTATTTAATTTTTTTCCTCTTAAAGTGATAATAAAATTTTATATTTTTCTAAATATTTATATATTTACTCTAGGTTTTAAAATATTTTATCATTTTTAAATGGTTGTATTTGTTGTTTTTCTTTTACATTATTATTTATCTATGTTTTATCATTTTTGTAGGAATCAGCTTGGCCAGGAATCTGTGCATTTAATTAATCTTTTCAGAGAACCACATTTCTTTGTCATTAATCTTGTCTATCAGTTTTTTATCGTTGTTATTAATTTCTGCCCTTATCTTTCTTATTTTATTTATTTTTCCTTATCTGGGTTTTCTCTGTTGCTCTTTTTCTCAATTACCAGGGTTGGTTCATATTTTAAATGTTTGTTTTATTCTGTTTTAAACTAATACATGCTTATTATAAAAATTAGACAAGAAAAAATAAAAAGAGGAGTGACATCACAAACATGACAGAGTGAAAAGCTGCCTTTGTCTCTTCCCTTCAGTCTACAACCAGTAAAACATCCACAGCTCAACAGAGGTGCCTCTTCCCAACACAACAGGATGCTAGAGAATTTCACACATCTGTATATCTAAAAGTAGGTGGACTGAAACCAAAGAATCATAGAGGAGGTGGAACTAAGGAATAGCGGCCTGCAATCCAGGCCTTCTCTGACCACAGTCGCTGGGCCCACAGCTTCAGAGAGCCCAGGAGCAGCAGGGGAAGCAGCGCACGTGACTCCAGCCTCCCTACTGCAGCAGTGCTTGCAGCCATAGGCAACTGAGCAGTAGCAGCAGTGGGGCCTGGAACCTTGTCCTTCCAACTGTTGGGGCACCCATGACCCTGGCCCCTGCCCCACTTGCATTGTTGGAGCTTGTGAACCTTACGACACTGGACATGGTAGAGGTGCCTGTGTGATTCTGGCTCCCTCATCACTGTCCCCCCTCCCCCCACAGCATAGCCTGTGTCCCAGGGGATCCGGGATGCAAAGGAAGAGCCCATCTTCCCAGTGATGACAAGGGGTCTGACAGAAGCAAGGCAGCAATGATCCTGGAGACACAAGAAGCAACAAGGAAGGCACAGAGCCTTCCTCTTACAGACACTGTGGAGGCTGGAAAGTGCTAACGCTGAAATACAACCAGAGGCAGCTCAGGTAAGAGAGACCAAAAACTTGTGTGACAGTGCCACCAGCAGGAAACAAAAGAAAGGACTCTAACTCCCAGCTTGTCATTTACTTTGAACGTGATGACAGAAGAACAATTCATCAAGCAACATGAAGAGCCACAGTGTACTATACCACAAAAAAGAAAATGACAGTTCTCCAGAAACCAAACTTAAAGTCACAGAATACTGCAGTCTAACTGATAAAGAATTCAAAATAACTATCACAGAGAACCTCAATGGGATATAAGAAAAATCAGAAAGGCAGTTTAATGAGCTCAGAAATAAAATTAATGAGCAGAAGGAATACTTTACCAAAGAGACCGAAACTCTTAAAAAAGAACCAAACAAATTCTGAAGCTGAAGAACTCAGTAAGTGAGGTGAAGAATGCATTAGGAAGCATTGGAAATAGAGCAGGCCATATGGAAGAGAGAATTGATGAGCTCAAAAATAGAAATCTAGAAATGATACAAGTACAAGAGGAAAGAGATCAAGATATGAAAAATGGTATCTTATGAGATTTAAATCTTATAAATCTTTTAAGAAGGGCAACATTAGGATAATGGGTATCCAAGAAAGAGAGTAGAGGGAGAAGGGAGCACGGAGGTTATTTAAAGAAATAATAACTGAGAACTTGCCAGGCTTGGAGAAGGAACTGGATATACCAGTTCAAGAAGCTAAGAGAAAAACTAAATTACCTCAGTACAAAAAGGTCCTCTTCAAGACACATGATATTAAAATTGTCAAAAGGAAATTTCAAAGAAAAAATTGTAAAGGCGGCACCTAGGAAAAAAGGATGGTAACCTCCAAAGGAACCCCCATAGTATATCAGCATATTTCTCAGCAAAAACCCCACAGACCAGGAGGGAAAAGAATAACAATTTCAAACCACTGAAAGATAAAAGCGATCAGCCAAGAATAGTCTATCCAGAAAAGTTATCCTTCAGATATGAAGGAGAATTAAAGACTTTCCCAGACAAACTAAAGCTGAGGGAATTCCTCACCACTAGATCTGCCTTATAAGAGGTGTTGAAGGGGAGCTATTCTACCAGAAACAAGACAGCAAAAATACATAAAGCTTTGAGCAAGGCGATAAATAGAGAGAACAAGAAAATTGCATAAATAGAAAGCAGAAAAATAACTATAGGCATCTCAGTTTTGTGACAAACTCAACATAAAAAGGGGTAATTTAAGATAAAAACATAAAAAAGAAGAGGAAAAGGATAAAATTCATATTGGTAAATGAAGCTAAGATACTATCAGCAGAAGAAGGAATTTTCTCTATGAGACGTTTTGTACAAACCTCAGGGTAACCACAAAACATAAACATAGAACAGAGACATGCAATGTTAAAAAGGAGGAAACTGAGAAAAATATTATAGAAAACAGTCAAGCCAAAATGGCAGACAGGAACACACACACACAAAAACCATGGAGATGTAGAGCAACCAGAAAACAAAAGATAAAATGACCAGACTAAGTCCTCATCTATCAGTCATCACCCTAAATATAAATGGATTGAATTCACCAATCAAAAGACAAAGAGGATGGATAGATTAAAACACAGGACCCAACTATATGCTTCCTTCAGGAGACACACATCAGTTCTAAAGACAAACATAGGCTAAAAGTGAAGGAATGGAAGATGATACCCCAAGCAAATAGCAACCCAAAATGAGTGGGTGTAGTCATACTCATATCAGACAAAATAGACTTGAAGCCAAAAAACGTAACAAGAGACAAAAATTGACAGTGTATAGTAATAAAGGGAACCATTCATCGAGAAGACATAATAGTGATTAATGCATCTACATAAGAGCACCAGAATGTATAAAAACAATTATTAATAGGAATTAAAGGGAGAAATTGACAACAACACAACAATAGTAGAGGACTTTAAATAACACACCACTTACATCAGTACAAAGATCATCCAGACAGAATGTCAACAAGGAAACAACAGCCTTAAATGAAACATTAGACCAGATGGATTGATAGAGTTGTACAAAACATTCCATCCAAATGCAGCAGAATACACATTCTTCTCAAGTGCACATAGAACTTTCTCAAGGACAGACCATATGTTGAGATGCAAAACAAGTCTCAATAAATTTAAGAAGACTGAAATCACATCAAGCATCTTTTCCAATCACAACGGAATGAAACTAGAAATCAACTACATTAAAAAAAAAACTGGAAAAAAAACTGGAAAAAAATCGCAAATATGTGGAGACTAAACAACATACCATTGAACAACTATTGGGTCAAGGAAGAAATCAAAGGAGAAATAAAAAATTACCTGAAGACAAATGAAAATGAAAATACAACATACCAAAATCTATAGGATACAGCAAAAGTGGTACCAAGAAGGAATTTTATAGCAATATAGGACTACATCAAGAAACAAGAAAAATCGGAAACAATCTAATCTTATACCTAAAAGAGCTAGAAAAAGAACAAATGAAAGCCAGTTAGTAGAAGGAAAGAAATAATAAAGATCAGGTTTACAAATGTTAGCTGCTTTATATACAAAAATAGATTTTTAAAAAGTTTCTGCTGTATAGCACAGGGAACTATGTTCAATATCTTGTAATAACCTTTAATGGAAAAAAAATGAAAACAAATACATGTATATGTATATGTATATGTATATGTATATGTATATGTATATGTATATGCATGACTGGGACATTGCACATTGTCACTGATGGTACTTCAATTTAAAAAAAAGGTCAGAGCAGAAATAAATGAAGCAGCGACTAAAGAGATAATAAAAAAGATTAATGAAACTCAGATCTAGTTCTTTGAAAAGGTAAAGAAAATTAACAAACTTCTAGCTAGACGCACAAGGATAAAAATTTCTGATAAATTTTTCAGAAATGAAAGAGGTGAAATAACAACAGATACCACTGAATTACAAATAATTATAATAATATTATGAACAGCTATAAACCACAAATTGGACAACCTAGAAGAAATTGACAAATTCTTAGACTCACACAATCTTCCAGGACTGAATCATAAAGAAATAGAACATCTGAATAGACTGATCAATAGTATAGAGATTGAAACAGTAATCAAAAAGCTCCCAAAAAAAACGATCCGGGACCAGATGGCTTCATGGGTGAATTCTACCAAATATATTTTAATTGCTAGAATTAACCAATTTATATTTACTTTTTTTTGGTTTTATAATAAGGCTTATATTTGCCATCTTATTTCATATTTTCCATGTAAGCTGACCCTTGAACAAGGTGGGGGTTAAGGATGTTGACCCTCCGTGGAGTCAAAAACACAAGTATGACTTTACACTTGGCCCTCTGTGTTCGTGTTTTATCCATATCCGTGGTTCCACATTTGCAGACTCAGCCAACTGTGGATCATGTAGTACTGAAGTTTACTACTGAAGAAAACCAAGTAAAAGTAGACCCACACAGTTCAAACCTGTGTTTTTAAAGGGTCAACTCTACTTTCTTTTTCCTTCCTTTGTAAATTCCACTGAATGTATCACCTTTTATTCTGCTGATTTAAAACCTATACATTTAAGTTTTGCTTATATGGCCCACATCACATAAAGCCCATACTCATGTTCACTTTCCTCCATTGATTTTTTGGACTTATCAATATCTATGTGCTCCTCCTTAACCATATAAATATGCTCTCGCACATCTTTAGTCCTTCCCCCACTTTTTACTCTATTAATATTGTACTACAATATGGCCCTAGCTTGCTATAAATGTACCTTTAAATGGTTTATTTTTGGTCCCTGCTTTTTTAGGCAGAAAATTTAAAGGTATGTTGTCACCTTTAATTCTCATATATCTTACAGAATCCTCCTAAATTTTTTTTCTCTTCTCACCTAAAATTACAACTGTCCTTCAAATATTTCTATTCTCCTTTCTGATCTCTGATTTATTTTTCTCAATACAATTTACTACATCATATGTATACACACACATACACATATATGTGATTATACATGTACGTATATGTTTGTGTGTGTACATTATATATACACACACACACAATTTTTTGTATAATAGATCAATTGATCAATAGATCTTTATCTTTTAGAATGTAAGCTTGTTGAAGGCAGAAGTTTTTAATCTGCTTTTTTTCGCCACTGTATCACTGGAACCTCACAGATACTTGGTACTTGATAAATATTTGTTGAATGAATGGCTGAAATTGAGTACCTCCTTTAAGAGTGGTTTTAAAGTGGGTCATTGTATGGCAAACCTTCTGAGGCCTTGTATGATTGAGAAAAATTTTATTACATACTCACATCGAAATAATAAATAGGCTGGATATAAATTTCTACATCTAATCTTTTCTTTCAATGTTTAAAAAATATTTCATTCTCTTGAATTCAGTATTGGTGATGAGAAATCTGACGTCAGTCTGACTTACATTCTTATTGTATTTGATCTTCTGCTCCTTCTTTGAAGTTTTTAGAATTTTCTCTTTGATTTTCATGATTTTAAGTTTTATTTTAATGTGTACAATGAGGCTTTCCCCTTAAATTTTCTGTTTTGCACTCTGTTAACCCTTTACGTACATAGTCTTTAAACTTCATTTCTGAGAAGATTATCTTCATAAATTCTTCATATATTTCTGTGGCACAGAATGCTATTATTCACGGTATAAATGTTTTTCTTGTTTTCCCCCATGCACACTGCTAAACCACAATTTTCAGACCCCTTACATTTAGGTAAGTACTGGCCAATAGAATATGGGCAGAAGTGATGTGTGCCACCTCCAGGACTGGCGTCTAAAATATCTCGTATGAGTCTCCTTGTGCTCTCTCCTCACTTGTTGTCTGGCTGGAAACAAAGGACCTGATGGCAGACTTTGAAGGTCTAGAAGAGTAAAGAATCACTGGGTAGTAGGAGCCTGGGTCCCTAAATGGCTTTAAGGAGAAGCGCTAACTCCACTCTTTTGACCTATAGTTTTTTCACATTTATTGTGTTAGGTCACTGAGGTTTGGGGTGGTTTGTTATAGGACATGGCACTGCTCTCCCTACTTAATATAATCCCCTTCTTTCTTTTTTTTCTTCTCTTATTTTGTTGCACCTGTTGGCAGTTCTACCTGTATCCTCCATGTCTCTTTTCCCTCTGATTTATTTTCTACTTCTTTATATTTTCTGTTTTCTGGGGAAATTCTTCAGTATGATTTCCCACATCTTTGAATTATTATTCAGCCACATCCATCCTCTTATTTATTCCATCTTTTGTGCTCCTGATTTCAAATATTATGTTTTTAGTTCCTAACATTTCCACTTGGATCTTTTTTTAATATAAATTTTTATTTCTGTTTTAGATTGCTAGTATCTTTCATCACGTCTTTAAGAATGTTTGAATGTATGAATCTGTATAAGTAGATACATATAAAATTCTTGGTATTTCTGTTATAATAATTCTGTTTCATTTGGTATATGGTGGTCAGCTCATACCTGGGGAATTTAAAAGAAGAGGTGAGGATAGGCACCCGGAGAACCGCAAGTACTCCAGAACTGCTCTTGCTACTTGTCGTTGCTGCCACTTCATCAGGAAGCATCAGTGTTCACAAAAGCAATGTTGGATAAAAGCAATTTCCACAAGTCCTGGGAGCTTAGAGTGGAGGATGATGAGAGGCTGAGTGTCATGGCTGGGGCAAGAGTCAAGGCCAGCAGGCGGTTGGTAACCCCCACCTGTTTTATATCTTGCCCTGGTCTGATAATCTCTCTTGACGCCTGCAGCCTGGACTGTTGTTCCTCATCTCAGTGGAAAATGGACAGGTAAAGGTAAATAGGGAGAAAGCGCAAGAAGAGAACTTAGGAGCCTGCTTCCAACCTGTCGTCTCACTGCCATCCTGCCCTCCACTGCCCTCTGCCCTGAGCTGCAGTCACTCCCCTCCACATGCACTCGCACGCACTCACAATGACACCGTCTCAAGTCAACCTTCTGTTTTACTAGGACTGTCACACATTGTGTTTCCTTTCTTATTGTTTTCAGATCCTCTAAGTGATGTTTCTCTCTAACCTGTATAATTTCTCCAGGGTTAATTTTGAAGAGGCATCCAGCAGTCCATGTTATTCACCATTCTAACAGGAAATGGCAATGAATGAACACTTAAAGAGTGTGTTGAATGATCCCAATTTTGTAAAACTATTTGTCTCTCTCCTCTCCTTTCTGTATTTATTCAAATACAGTTGTGCAGGATGATGATATTCTCCTTTCTAAAAGCTGTGCTTTTTTCTGGGCATTCTGTCTGGGGTGATATTTTACTTTCCCCTTTATAATTTTCTCTATTGTTCAGATTACTTATAATGTGTGTTTATCATTTTTATAAAAGCAAAGTTACTCTTCCTAAAAGCAAGAAAAGGCATAAGCAATGAATAAATTGTGTTTTGTAATGTCATTTAAAGTTCTCTCATTATGGCCATCTCATTTAAGAAATTGTCTTAGGTTTGTGTTGAACAATATGCATTTGAGTTTCTAAATAAATATCGGCTGGTAGCTACTGTTCACAAAATTTGTTTTACTTCTAGTTTCACAAAAATGTTATCAACTGTTTTTCATCTTTTGCTTCAATTCATCACATTTTGAGCCCTTTCTTTGTGCCAAAAATTTTGAGGAAAAAGATGAAGAATATAACATCATTCCTTGAAGAAGTTACGGCTGAATGGGAAAGCTGTTTACATAGACCACTAATTATAATCTTAATAAGAATAAAGGAAGGCATTCTGTAATAGTGCGATAAAGTGTTCTACATTAGCCAAAGAAAGAAAACTGGTTGCGATTGCAAGCTACTAGTACATATGTGGCAGAAGTTGTAAGATTTAAGCTTATAGGGGAGACAGGGAAGAATGACATTACAAATAGAGGGAAAAACATGAGGAAAGGCATGGAAAGGGTAAACATGATCATGTGTTCAGAGTTGGTGGGGCTAGGAGCACTGTTTGCAGGGGAAAGTGTTGAGAAGGAAGCTGCACAGATAGAAATCATATTACAATAGGCTTTGAATTTCTTGGTAAGAAATTTGATCTTTATTCACAGTAATGGTAGCAACAAACATATGTATATTATTGCCTTTAAAAGGATCTGGAAAGATTGGAGGAGAAGGAAGAGGATGGGGAAGTTGTAGGGCTGGTAATGTGAAGTTAGTTGTAGGGCTGGTAATGTGTCATTTATTCATTCATTTAACAGTTTATTAATTGCCTACTGTCCTCCAGGTACTGTTCTAGGTACAAGATATATAGTGGTGAGCAAAACCAAGACACATTCCTGCCTTCATGTAGTTTATATTTTAGTGGCAGAGAGAGAAGATAAATTAGTAAAATAATATATTAGATAGTAATATGTGGTCAGAAGGAAAACTATAGAAAGTAATTGGGAAATATTTTGTGGTGCTTCTTAAAATAAGGTGTGGTAGCCTGAACGGTGGTGCTTCAAATATATTTATATCATAATCCCCAGAAATTGTGAATATATTACCTTGTATGGCAAAATATGCTTTGCAGATGTAATTAAGTTAGGGATTTTGAAATGGGGAGATTATTCTGAATTATCCAGGTTGGAGTCAGGAAACACTCTCAGCCACTAAAGGCCATCCATAGTTCCTTTTCAAGTGGCCCCCCCATAGGCAGTTCACAGCAGGTCTATTTACCGTCTTTCCAGGCAGCAGGAGCACTTATCTCTGACTTTTAACCCACCTTCAGTAAGCTCTGATGGAGTCTTATGTAATATAATTGAGTCAAAGGAAGCAAAGGGAGAGGGGGTTTATATAAGGCATGGAATCTTGGGGGCCAGCTTAGAATTCTGCCTGTCACATTGTTTTAAGATTGGTCTATAGGGGGACAAGGATGACATCAGACAGCCTAATCAGAAGACTGTTGCAGTTATCCAGGTCAGAGTTTATGCTGGCTGGGCCAGGGTGGTACAGTGGAGGTGGTAAGAAATGGTCAGGTTCTGGGTGTATTTTGAGATTTAATCTGTTTTGAAGATAGAGAAGAAAGAACTTCATAACAGGTCATATATTGGGAAGAGAAAGGAGTCAAGGATGACTTCAAGATTTTGGGACTGAGCAATCGAAGAATGAAGTTGCCATTTACTGAGTTGGAGAATACATAAAAAGGAGTAAGTGTGGGGAGGGGACAGTGACACCAGGAGTTTAATTTGGAATATAACAAATTCAAAATGCCTACTGGACATCCAGGTGGAGATGGTTAACAGGTAGTTAATTACATGTGGAGTTCAGGGAAAGATGCAGAGTGGATGTATGAGTTGGAGTGAATGAGGTAACAGAGGGAGTAAGGTAGAGAAGACATCTAAGGATTGAATTCTGAGGCACTTCAACTCCTTTCTGGGTTGGGAGAAGGAGGAGAAATCTGCAAATGATCTTGAGAAGGAGCAGTCAAGTGAAATGGGAGAAAAAAGAGCCAAGTTTAGTGTTCTCAAAGGCAAGTGAAGAAAGTACATCAGGAAGCAGGGATGGAGCTCCATGGCAAATGCTACTGATGGGTTAATTGCACTTAACTATGTAGAGTTCACTGGTGATGGTAATTAAGTTTTAGGAAGAGTTTAGGGGGTGAGAGTGAAAGCTACACATTTAAGAATGCTAACTGGCCAATATCCTCCAGGAATCTTTACCTGACTCCTTAAATCTAGATGTCCTGTGTCACCACAGCACCCAGTTCTTGCCACTTTCATTGTAAAGTGTTTGTATTAAACTTACCATGTTGCAGTTGTGTGCCTGTCTTTCTCCCTCCATTGGTAGTGAGTTCCTTGAAACTAGGCTATTTGTTTTAGCTCAGTATCTTTAACTCCTTGTGGGTCCTCAGTAAACAGAAACTGAAAGAAGTAATAAGTGAATGAAAGACACTGATCTTTCATATTCCTTGGAAAAAACCCTGTTTGCAATTCAAAGACAATTATATTTGAAAACTGCTTGGCTGGTCATTCAGCACTTCTGAGGCAGCTCTGTGAATTATAGTAAGTGAAATAGAGCTTTGCCTTAAAAAAATAATAGCATAGCCACATATTGGAACAAAGAAGATTGATTTTGTGGTTTAAGGAATCTCCCCAGAGTAAGTGCTTTTGGGTGGGCTTCCTCCGTCATATTGGTCTATGCTTTTGTGACAAAATGAAGCTAATTGGTGACTCTGAATGAAATTATTCCACAAAGAAACACTGGAATATTTCTGATCAAATAAAATAAGAGAAATCATGGTTTTAGGTTCATTTTTCAAAGTTTCTTTTCATGATAAAAAGTTGAATATAAACACAAGAAAATGATCCTGTTTGCAGAGAAAACCAATGGGAAACTTTGACCCTTTCACTTCCAGGTTTCCCAGTGCATCTGTGCTATGTTATGATCAGTTCTTATTTTTGTTTAATATGTTAGGATTACTTCTGTTATTTCAAAACAAGAATATTAAAGTCATTGGAAAGATTAACAGCATAACACCAAAGACATCAATGTGTAACTTAGGATAATAAAGGAAAAGAGTAATAATTTTCACAATGCCGACATAGTATTTAACACATTATGCGTCTCATTAACGCATATTTGATCAATGGCCTTCAGAGATTATTTGTATGCTTGAATTACTTGAACAGTAATAATAATAGCAATAATAATAATAATAAAACAGAAACTGGCATTCACTGAACACCATCAGTATGCCAGATATAACATAACATTACAATGAGGACCAAACTGTATAGATTAAGAAAGTTGAGTAACGCACCAAAGATCACACAGCTGATACATATTGGAACTAGATTTAAATCCAGGCATCTCAGGCCCTAGGACATAGTTTCTCAGTTTTGTCACTAGTGACATTTAAGGCCAGAAGGTTCTTTGTTGTGGATGCTATTTTGTATGTTGTAGGATGTTGAGCAGCCTCCCTGGCCTCTACCTACTAAATGCCAGTAGCATCTCCTAATTGGCAATTTAAAATATCTCCAGACCAAAAAAAAAAAAAGAAAATCTCCAAGGACTTCCAAATGTTCCCTGGTGAACAGAATCACCACCAGTTGAGAATCACTGCTCTAGAATAAAAGCCACAAAGTTCTGTGGCCTTCAGAGTAAGCTCTGAATACAAAAGAATAGGCAAGGAATTCAGATATGATCTTGAATCTTAATTCTCCTCAGTGAAGCAGTCAGTTTTTAACATTGTAGCTCTTGGAGGTGAACTCAGTCTTTCATTCAACAGTAATCAATTGCCTGTCATTTATTGGCCATCTTTGTTGTCCCTAGTGCCGCAGTAGGAACTAGGGTTCTATTAATGTGTTGTTCTTGCAGGAGGTATAACCGCAGCCCAATGGTGGAATGCTTTAAACACAATCTTATTTCAGAGTAATGTGTGTCATTTGATCCTCAAGAGGTATTTATTGCAGTTTTCTCAGGCTGGGATGTTTGTAATGAAAGATCAGGAAAATCTAGATGACAAGACATTTAGGTGGTTGAGGAATCATCTTCCAGTCAGGCCTAGAATAGGTCTGTAATGAAAAATATATTTTTTCCCAGCTTAGAAGTAGACAAATCTGTAAAATCCTTTCCACTGCCAGCAAGCCCAGATAGTCCAGAATACTTGAAAGAGATACTGTATTCTCTGCATTGCCCAATTTGTATGTAGCTGGAAGGGGCCAGAATATCTCATAAACTTCTTGGAGTTAAAGCAGAAAGTACCATAAGCAGTATCACAATCAGAGCTTTATCAATACATAGGAAGGAATAATCATAATAGCTGACACTGAGTGCTTGCTATGGACCGGATACTCTGCTGAGCATTCCCTTAAACCCACTCAGCCATCCTATGTGCTGGGTATAGTCACATTTTACAGAAGAAACTAAAACAGACTAATTTCTCAGTGTCGTACAAGCAGTAATTGGCAGAATGGAAATTTGACTGGAGGCAGTACGACTCTGGCCCCACAACAGGCCTATACCGCCTCTAAAACATTACTGTTCATGTGCTGGATACTTGCGTATACGTGTGGGGACGTGAATAACATATGCGAACACTATGTAGAGAGAGAAAGAGAAAAGAGAGAAGCTAGAAAGTCAGGTGTGCTGAAGTGTAGGCATTCTACCCACAAAAAAATCTGCAATTAGCTTGATCAGCAATTAGTCAAATTAAGTACATGCACCCCTTTTGACCTAGTAGTCTCGTGTGTGTGTGTATGTGTGTGTGTTCATCTAAACAAATTCTTACGTAGGTTCATAGGGAAATACATGCAAGGATGTACATTGCAGTTTCATTTTGCGGGGTGAGGAGTTGGAGGCAATCTCAATATTTATTGCTGGGCAAGCGGACAGGTAAAATGTGGTACCTGCATGCCTGTAGTACTATGCGGTAGTAAGAAGTTTTCAACTAAACGTAGATATATACGTGGATGGTTCTGAAGACAAAGCACTGAGTGAAAGAAAGAAACAAAATGAAGTATTGTAAAACACCATTTTCATAAATCCAAAATGCATACACATACAATAATAATAACTAGTTTGCAAAGTCATACTAATAAAAAGGATATATATTAAATAGATTAGGATAGTTTCCGTATGGAGTGAGGGGAATGGGGAATACAAATGCAAATGTGATGGAAAAATAAATAAAAAGGAGAGGGGCCTTGCTGTGTCCAATATGATAACACAGGTACCTCAACTTTCTGCACTTAAGTCTGAAAATAAAAGCTAAAGAAAAATATTATCTAATACTGGGTTCCAAACTAACTAAATATGAAAATATGGAACATTGAAAAATTACTTCCACAATGAAAATGTAATGGCTTATATTTTCTTGACTATAACATTATTCTGGTATTTGTTTTACAAATGTGGGGAACTACATGGGCCCATAGAAGGGCGCCTCCCTACCTGGTTAGCTGTCCTGTACATGCTTATCTTGCTCTATTCCTGGCACTCTAAATGTATCTACTTGACCTGTGCTATGAAGAGTACCTCCCCTACCTAGACTGCACAGTGTTTTGGATGGAGTAACTTCTATCTGATATATTTATAGAGGAGTTCCCTTCTAATTGTCTGCTTCAGTCATTCATCTCTGCTCTCCTTTCCCTGGCTGTTTGATCTGATTTCTTTGATCTTAATCATTAAGTTCTGTGCTAGACATTAATGGTGTTCACCAACTATTTCTACTTCTCCCCATTTGGGGTACACAGAGCCATTTTCTGGGTTCCTTTGGGTTGGATGGGACTGACCTGACCTGGCCAGTGTGCCTGACCCTTCTTTGGAAGTGCATACCCCTCCAGAGCTGCTTTTTTCTTCTGACACAACCACCAGCAAATTTGGGGTTGGTGGATGTTCCTTTTGCCTAAATCTCTGAGCAACTAAAATGCACACAGAGCCCAGCTACATCACACTAGATTTGTCATGTGCATTTATTTATTTATTTGTTTTACTGAAGTAGAGTTGGTTTACAATGTTGTGTTAATTTCTGGTGTACAGCATAGTGATTCAGTTATGCATTATATATATATATATATTCCTTTTCATATTCTTTTTCATTATAGGCCGTTACAAGGTATTTAATATAGTTCCCTGTGCTGTACAGTAGGTCCTTGTTGTTTATCTATTTTATATATAGTAGTGTGTATCTGTTAATCCCAGACTCCTAATTTATCTCTCCAGACTTCCCCCTCCCCCATGGTAATCATAAGTTTGTTTTCCATGACTATGATTCTGTTTCTGTTTTTTAAATAGGCTTGTTTATATCATTTTTTAAGATTCCACCTATAAGTGAGATCATATGGGATTTTTCTTTTGTCTGTCTGGGTTACTTAGTATGATGATATGTGCATTTAAAAGAAATATTTCTTATCTTAAACCACTGAGATCTGAGGTGTTGTTTATTTTGCTGAAGTATACCCTAATATATCCTGACTGATAAAATTGCCAACAATTAAGTCATTGGTGGAAATAATGACTTGATCCTAGGACTGCTTCTACTGGAGTATCATTTACTGAAAACAGACTTTCTGATTTATTTGAGGATAATTTTTAAAAATGTTTTCCCCCTTAAGAAAGAATATTAAGCCAACTAGCCTGTCCATTTCCTTGCTAAATTTGTCCGAACATGGCCCCTGGTTCAATGAATCCAGTCTTGCCTTTTTTTCACCATGACTTTGCTGTGTAGCAAATTTTCACCGTCATTAAGAGATTCTTTTGTTCTCAGTTGAATGAAAAATAATTTGCAATTAGTTTGACAGTTACAAATAAACATGTTCTCTTTTGCCTTGTGTGAGAGGTCTGCATAAACACTGCTTTTGAGCAGTATCTTCAGTGAAGGAAAATGAAGTATAGCCTTTTAAATTAATGTGCCAGGAGGGATTGAAAACTCACCATCACCTAGTTGACACTGCAAAGACACCAGTATATAGGTGTGCAATATGCATCTGTTTACTCTTCACCAAGAGTCAGGTAGAGTCAGTTGAGTACTTTTTAAATGTACCCTCTAGTGATGGTATGCGTGGAGGATTGTGCGAGGGTAGTAAGAGTGGTATTTACTGTTAGGTTCAGTGTGCTTCGGAGAATCTTGTCACTCCTCCATCAAAAGATGGAAACTATGCCCCTTCTTCTTGGACCTAGGTGGGCTTTGTGACTGCTGGATCTAATCAAGTATGACAGAAGTGATACTGTGTGACTTCTGCAACTGTCGAAAGAGCTGAAACAACCACCTGGTGCTCATTCTCTCTCTCTCACTGTCACTCTCACCTCTCTCTCTCTGCTCACCCTTAGAACCCAGCTGCCAGGCTGTGAGGAAGCCAAGGCCACATGGAGAAACCACCTGTAGCTGTTTCAGCTAACAGACTCCTCTGTAGTCCCAGCCAATAGCCTATAATAAACTGCTAGACGTGTCAGTGAAGAAGCCTTCAAGACGAATCCAATCCACTTTTCATACGACTGCAGTTGTGTGAGGGAATCCAGGTGAAAACCATCTAGCTGAGCACTGTAAATCCCCCAAATTATGAGAAATAATAATCAGTGATTGTTGTTGTTTTGTACCAGTAAGTTTGAAGTGGTTTATTTTGGAGCACTGGATACCCAGAACAGAGAGCAAGTGGTAAAGTGACTTGCTTATGGTTACACAGCAGTTGGGCTGCAAATCCCCAAGGTTTGCTTGTCATCTTGTAAGTGTAGATCTTTAGATTTTTGTGCCTATAACCTATTCTTTGGAGAAGAGAAACTATGTATATATGGATGAATGCTCATAGGAAAGTACTCATGTGTCTTCAAGACCCTTATCCACAGATAATAAATATCAAGGATTTTAGAAAAATGCTGTTAAGCTTCTGCTGTAGTCAGTCCTATAATATTTCATCCCTCTCTCTCTCTCTCTCTCTTTTTTTTTTGATGGTGTTGGGTGGGAAGGGGTTGTGGATAGGGCTGGCAGTTAGAGTACACTTTCTTTTATCTGATAGTCTCAAAGGATCCCATAAGATGGCAAATTCTGAGCAAAAAAGAACCCTGATTGTGTGTTAGACATGTGTTTGGATCTAACACTTACTATCTCTGTGACCTTGAACAAGGGCCAAATGAATCAATACTTATTTTTACAGATGAGTAATCTGAAGGTCAAAGAGGTGAACTGACTTTCCCAAGGTCATTTACCAGTTCTTCTAGATTCAGATCAGGTGTTTTGTCAACTATACCATGGTGTCCTATTTGTAAAGGTGTTTATTTACACTAAGGAGAGGGAAAGGGAATAAGAAGAGCATTTATCAATTGCTTACAGTGGAGTAAACAAGAACCATGCACATAGCATTCAGTTGGATCCTTACAAGGATCCTTTGGAGGTGGTGCTGATGTGAGTAAACCATTGAACAACTGATTTAGCTGAGGTTACTAAAGCTAGCTCAAGTCACAGATAACATGTATAAGAGGCAACATTTAGAGTTATAATTGAGTCATTATGAACATACTTCCTTTGCTGTCAAATCATTGTGTCATATTCTTGATAGAATTTATTTTATTTCCCTTAATGTTTATTTAAAAATTGTCATCTTTTTCATTGTTTTTCAGATTAAAAGTTTTGGGGTGGGGGGCTAGGTGTAGCTCAGTGGTAGAGCATGCACAAGGTCCTGGGTTCAACCCTCATTTAAAAAAAAAAGTTAAAATGTTTCCTCCTCTTCTCTCTCTAAAACTTAAATTAATTTTGATATTCTTTGCTTTGTATAGTTCTGTTCTATAATTAAAAATACATCTTAAGTGTCATGTCTTTCTAAAAATCATGAAAAGTTACTTCATTTGAAGTTTCTGGAAGACAAAACCTTAACTGAAAAGTACTTTTCATCCATCTTGCTGCTCTGTATTCTTTATCTCCAGCCTTTCTGTTTGACTTTGCAGAATCTAGCTCTGAGGGATGAAAGGGCAAAGCTCCCCTCTGAGGGCCACTCCCCAGTGCTTTCATACCTTAGTACCAAAGAATCATTCTGGCAGACCTCAAACAGAAATCAACCCGATAGTGATTTGGAGGAACTGGGCTATGAATTAAGCTACAAATCCTCCTGTAAAAGTTCGACTGTTGACTGTGCATGATGGACATCGGGGAATATGATCTGCACTCCATTCATTCCCTTACTTTATGGGAAGAGAGATGAAAGTCTGGATATCAAAGACCTTGAGGAGCATAGCTTTTGAATTTAATTAATTTTAATCACGAAATTATTGATGATATTTGGTAAAAGACATAAATAACCACTTGAAGCAAGTTACTGATAACAGCTCTTGGGTAGTTTAAGCATAAAATAAAATAAGTTTATATAGCAAGGTGGGCTTATTGAAAGAATACATGCTTTGAAGACACAAAGATCTGGTTTTGGTGAACAGGTGGTTCAATATTTTTGAAACTCAGCTTCCTTATCTATCACTTAGGTTGACAATATCAACCTCACAGGGTTTTGATTAGAATAAAAAGAGATACTGCTTTTAAAAGATTTGACATTCAGTTAGTGTATAATAGGTACTCAGTGATTTCTAGAAAATAATACTCCAAATATGGGTGAGATTTGAAAACCCCAGTTTTAAATATATTGACAGGAGTCATGAACTGAAATATCTTCAGCGGCTAGGCAGCTCAAATAAATACTTGAAGTGGCTGAGTGTAACACAGGAGGGAGTCAAGAGGCTTGTGGGAACCTGGAAAGAAATTTACCAACTCAAGGTTTTCCAATTCAGTTTTTAAGAGAAGCACTGTGCTAACTCAACAAACCATGTATGCTTTGTTTGCATCCCACTGACCACCAGTTCACCACCTGTGACATACAGAAATACTAGACAAGATTCCTACTTCTTCTTCTATCTAAGCAGTCTTTTTAACAAAACACTTTTTAATTTCTACCTAATTTTCTACCTAATTAAATATATAGGAAACCGTTTTCCAGCAACGTGTCAGACTCTCATTAGAAACACATAAGTATATGAGATTAAATATATCAAAATAAAAATGTCATGTTTTGATAAGTTAAAAAAAAAACTCCAGATATTAGAAATGAAGAGGTAGTTTTTAAAGTTTGGCGTTGAATTAAATATGAGCTGATACTGCAGTGGCCCATAAAGTTTTCAGTCCTCTGTATGTGCTTTAGTAGGAAAATAGGTTTCTAACACAATTGGGCACAAGACGTGTGACCCAGAATCTACAGGAGGAGGCGAAACTACAACTCTTACATAAAGCAAAATGCCTTCAAGAACTGTCCCATCTGACAAAATAGACTACAGTACCTTTCACTAGTGCCCTGACGATACTGTGAGGAAGCTTGCCATCTGTCCAAAGCCTGTGGTATCTTTCAGCCTCCAAAATCTATCATTTAATTCCCCACGCTAACAGATTAAAAGGTTGAGAGAAAAAACATAGTATCACTATATATAGGAAACTAGGAAACTGTCTGATCAAGCATAATGCCCATTCATGATGAAAAAAAGTCTTAGTACACTACAGATAGACTGCCTGAACCTTATAAAGGGACTCTACCAAACAAATTCTGTTCAGCATTGAAATGGAAGGTTTACCCATCACGATCAGGGAATAAAAGTTCTTAGAATGTAAGAGAAAAGAAGGAATAAAAAGGGAAGCAATAAAATAAAGTGGATTTTATTCATACATGATAAAGTTATCTACATAGAAATTTCTATTACCTCTACCAAGTATTAGAACTAAATAGAAAGTGGCAATGTTTTGGGGTAAAATATTTGAAATAACTTTCCTGTATACTGAATTGGCAGCAGCGAATTTGAAGGTATCATAATAAAAAGGTCCTATTAGTAATAACAAAAACTTATAAGCACCTAGGAATAAATCTAGCAAAAGTTGTGCAAGATTTTATGGAGAAAATTACAAACATATTTGAAGACAGTGTATTGGGATTCTGCAGAGAAATGGAAGTAATGGAATACGTATAGAAAGAGATTTACTGGGAGGCATTGGCTCACATGATTATGGAGGCTGAGTCCCTCTGTCTGCGGTGTGTGAGCTGGAGGCTCACAAAAGCTGATGGTAATAGTTCCAGTTCACACCTCAGGGCCTGAGAACCTTCTAGTGTAAGTCCTAGTCCAAGTCCAAAAGTTTGAGACCTAGGAGCACCAGTGCCTGAGGACAGTGGAAGATGTATGTTCAAGCAGAGAGTAAATTCACCTTTGTTTCGTCTTTTTGTTCTATTCAGGCAAATTTTATGTTATATGTATTTTACAACAATATTTTTAATCTAAGGTAAATATGGCTAAATATTAACATTTTTATATTTAGATGATAGATACTTGGATTCTGTATTATTTGTATTTTTTTATTCTTGGATTATCTAAAAATAAAAGATATCAGTGGTAGATTTATTCAGAAGAAAAAAGAAATATACTGTTGGAAAAAGAAAACCACTAACTTGGGAAGATTTAAGATTTCTGAATAGGGAATTCTTTAGTTCACTGACCAATGATATCACAGAGCATTGCATTAAATATTAAAATTAATGAATTAAAGCAACCCAAATCTGCTCAAATGATTTGGAAGCTGAAGCAACGCATGCTTTTATGTGTGCAAAAGCTTTAAATTCATTTGACTGTCAAGAAGTCAAAGGGTCATACACCTTGACAATCTCAGCAGTTTGAGGAAAAATAATGCATTTAAATTTTAAAAGGCAGGCAAAACAGATGCACTCCATTTGCACTGTTCCCATTAGAATTGCAGGCTGCAAATCAGCAGGAAAGAATGCTATCCAGCCTACTTCCAAGTCTGTGTCTAATTGTGTGAAAATTCCTCATATTTTATGTCCTATCCATATAGTCTACAGTAAGGAGACTTTTTTGACATGCATTTTTGTAAGGGGAACTTAACTAGTGGTTCATTTCAACTCTTTGATGTTCTCAAACCAATTGAAGCTTATACTTCTATGGTAAGAAAAAGAACAACTGAGAAATAGTTTTTCAGTGTGCCATGTTAATAAGACAGAATTTGGATCAGGTGACAGAAGTGAATTCAGATCATGTCTCTGTCACTTATTAGCTAGGTGACGTTGAGCCAGCTGTTTGCTTTGTTTAGTTCTCCATCTCATCTTATATAAAGGAATGGGTTGATACCAGGTCGTCTCTGAGGACCAACCATTCTATACTAACAAGGTTCTTTCTTAGTTTATAAAGTAGGCTAAAAATGATTCTAGAATCTTGAAGTAAAAGCTAATTTAAACGATTGTTTTCCATAGACAATACTGGTTATGTCAAGTAATGATTTTTTCAGTTTTGTTTTGGATACATTACTTAGTGGAATCAACATGATTAAGACGAAGAACCTGATGGCAGGTTCATAATGGATAAATGCTCTTTATGATACAAAATATTACGTGCCAGGTTTCAGTTTTGAAAACCACCAGCCAATTTGCTTGCTTATTCTATTGCAAAGCTCCTTTATATACACACCAAGAAAATGGGACTATAGTTTTGTTTTATTTGATTTTGGGTTTTGTTCTTAGAAGTCTGTATTTTTCCTTCAAAAATAGTAAGCTGAAATAACGCAAATAGGTATCCATTACTCTAGCCCCTCCCTGTCCAACAGCAACATAATGGGAACCACATGTGCAATTTTAATTTCTCTGGTAGCCACATTAAAAATTAAAAAGAAAGAATGAAATTAATTTTATTGATATATTTTACTTATCACAGTATATCTAAAGCATTACCATTACAACATGCAATCAGTATTACAATAAAAGTATTAGTGAGATATTTTGCTTTCTTTTTTCTTACTTGGTCTTTGAAATCCAATATGCATTTTATACTTAGGGCACATTTCAGTTTAGATTAGGCACATTTCAATAGCTTGTGGCTCTCATATTGGACAGTACAGGTCTAGAAAAAGGTTGTTATATGACTTTAAAAAATGATTTAGCAAAAGCTGTCTCTAGCCTTGACATGCTGAACAGGTCACCAGTGAAGAAGTGCACTGGTTTGTATGAAGAGCCCAGGCCAGTGGGTTGGGGAAAGATTCTTAGTCCATCTTCTGCTCCCCAAGATCCAAATGTTAGGGAGCCCTCTCAGGGTAGACAAAAATGGCTAAGTTAGGGCTTACTTGCAAGTAATTGCAATGTGGAGTAGTTTTGCAAAATTAATTTTTGCCAGAGGTGATTTTATTGCAGACTTCAAATGAATTCAGTTCCAATGAATTTGATTAGTTGATTATTTGAGCACTGTGTCACAATGTCTGTAACAGGCTGTTGGCAGAGGATGGAGCATGATCTGTCATTTTCTTATTACTGGGGTGTCCCCTGGATGAAGTGTGCATGATTGGAATAAGTAGGCTGCAGGCAGGCATTGCACATTTGTACGTCGTCTTTCATAAACTCAGAGGTGGCTCTTAGGAGTCTCTCAGTTTCCCTAAATGGGAAAAAAAGTCTAAGAAACTTTGACAGATGTCAGAGAGTCCTATGCCTTTTGTGCTTTAGGCGAGCCCCTCAGGCCATCACTCAAGAACTTTTGCTTTCTTAATTTATATCCTCTCATATAATATGAATAATGATGAGATGTTACCCTCTCCTTATATTTCATTTTCATTTTTGAAATCCGTTTCACATATATTATTTAATTTTATTTCTGCAAACTTTCTGCAAGTTAAGGAAAGAGATCCACCCCTACTTCCTAAGGCCTTGGACCTTGAGAAAATCAATTCAGGTTCCTGAACCTCACACTTCTCTTGTAATATGAGTAATACCACTTCTCATATAGTCTTGGGTTTAAATATTTAAAGTACATTGCATATGATTATTAGATATTAGTTACCCTCATCAGCAGAAATTTAGATTAAGAGTTTAGCAACCTATATGGTCAGTTTTAGACATTGCAGTCATAATAGCTAAAGTAAACGTGTTGACATAGGAAATCATCAACTCATAGAACTAGAAGGATCTGAGATTCAATTCAGTTACGTGCTTTGAGGAGCTGCAATACACCAGGCACTGTGCCAGGCACAGAGAATCTATTCTACACTGCAAGAGACAGAGGACGAGAAGGGAAGTTGTGTGCTCAAGGTCACATGGCTAATACATAGTGACAGTGGCTCTAAGTTACAGGTTTTCTAATAAGTTCAGGCACTTTTCATGACAGTACTTCCATCTCTTTTTCCTCTGAACTCTTAATAATTTGTTATTTAGCTCGTGAGTCCCCAGAAACAGCACATTGAAGGCAGGCTGCACAGTACATGAGTCAGACATACTGACAGCAGAAGTGACAGTTGACAGACTGGGCTCCAGGGAGGAAGCAGAAACACTGCATTCTTCCCATCCATGACGGTGGCTTGTGTGCACAGTCATGACCCTGGGTCTTCTAAAAATAAAGTTAAACATATTAAAAAAAAAAAAACCTAAGTCAGAAAGATTTTCATCAAAATGATTAAAATAACATGACAGTAGAAAGGATATTAGACAACATACAGTCAAGTTGTTTTCAACTGCTCTTTTTACAGAAGTGCCTGAGAGGCCACTGACATATAAGTGGCCTTCAGCTTCCATGTAAGTTTTCATTTAATGAAAGAGTTCCAAATACACACGCAATATATATATGCCTACATGTCATACATGTTGTATAAGGTGTGTATGCCATATATGTTGTATATATACAGACACATATTTATAGCTAGCTATCTGTGACCCTTCTATCTATTTATCTATCTCAACACTGATGTGGTTCAACCACTTTCTGTTGCCCCTCAAACCCCCCGACTTCCCTGTCTCCCTGGGACTACTCGACTGGACCACTAGACTAGTTCCCAGGATCTCTCTGGCACATGACTCAAGATGGGCCAGCTCAGGAATTTAAATTTTGCACAGAGATACACAGAGGCAGAAGGTGGTTGGAAGTAAGTCTGACAGCAGTAGCCTGGAGAGGGAGGACATGAGTTCCTTTGGCTCTAGTCTCCAGAGCTACTCGGACTCCCATCCTTCTCAAGGTTTGATTATCTAGCTCTTCCTTTAAGTTTTTGAGATCATCAAGTATCAATAAATCACCTTGGCTTAAGTTAGTCAGATTTGGTTTCCTTTGTTTGCAACAAAGCTGCTTAAATGGTAGCCTCGGGGAATGAACGTGATTTGGTCAGAGTCACACTGTGAATGGTAAAAACTTGACAGGCTAACAGTTTCTTGATCACCAATGTGGTCACTATAGCTAAATGCACACCGCATGCCCCAATGCGGAGCTCTCATTTTCAGAATGATTCTAAGTGAATGATTCTGGATGAATGAGGTATCACTGTACCAGGCCAGCACAAAACTGAGGGTTAATATTGAGCAAGGACTTCTTAGTCCCTGTGCATAAAACATACCTACATAATGTAAATATGTTCTCTGCATAGTACTCTCTTCCAGACTTACTCAAAGACCAGTGTCCAGAAATGAAAAGTTGGGTTGCTGTCCTTGCTTTGGCCCACTAAACCTGACGGTATTCTCCCAGCCGAGGAAAGGTTAACTGTGCTTCAGCTCTGTATCAGTCAGGATTGTCCAGGGTTTGCTGTGATAACAAACAAATCCTGAAATCTCAGTGGCTTAACACATAAAAGTATTCTTATTTACGTATGAGACAGACCGCTGCTGCTCTGTCTACTCTGCAGGCCAGTTCCTTTCCAGGAGAGCCAGGTTGTTTCCCTCCTGTGGCTCTGCCATCTCAACAGAAGGCCTCGGTGACCACTCTGAGGGTAAAACTGAGCAACGGCTTTTTCTCTTCCTCAGCTCAGAGGATACAATGCACTTTACTTCTGCTCACAGCAGGGGTTTACCTAGTGTATTTGGTGCCTGAATTGGATAATTTTGAAATTATTTTCAGTAATAGTCATTGCATAAAATGAATAATAAAAATGGCCAGACAACAAAGCAACCAGTGAAATGCTTTTTGTGATTTTCATATCACAAAATTTCATTTCATATCCGGAAGGAGAACCTGAGGCTCTCGGGGGTTGTGACATCAAGGCTCAACCTGTGGATCAGCAGGACCCAGGAGCCTGGAGATCAGGACCCCCAGGAGGTGCAGAAAGAGTCGGCAGCAGCCAGGAGAACCCTGTGGAGGAAGAGAGCAGACGCCTCCCTGGATGCTGAGGTGTGAGGAGCCCTCCCTGGACAGACAGGCAGGTGGTCTCAGGGCCCCTGCGTCACCCTCGTCTTGCCACCCCACTCCCTTTCTGCCTCTGGCCCCGGGACCAGGAACGTCATGGAGACGCTGCCGGCCCAGCCTCGGGGGCAGCAGTGCCAGCAGCTGGTCCCGCTGCAGGCACAGCGGGCCCTGGGCCCCAGCACTCCCTCCTGTCCGTCCTCAGTGCCGGCCCCGGTCTCCATCCGCTGACGGTGGCTCCTACTCTCTGCTCCCTTCGGGGTCAGGGAGGTGCCATCCCACAGGAACCCTGGGGCCTCCTGTGTGGTCTGCGCCCGGCAGGTGTCTCCCAGCGTGTACCTCACGGAGCCAGCCCACCCCCTCTGTCCCCGGGGCGGGGCGCACCGTCTTCCACGTGCCCTGTCCCTCCTTGTCCTCCCTCGCGTCCCGCCTTGCCCGCTTCTCAGGAAAGCGCTGATAAACTCGTTCACTCTCAAAAAAAAAAAAAAAAATTTTTTTTTGATTTGGATGCAATATGCCAATAAAAAAATATAAAAAGTAAAATGTTTTAGTGCAAAGAAAACAGTCATGGATTAATATTTCATATTTATATAAAGGTTGCTTTCGAAAGAAGGGAGAAATTACAGCTACATATTGGTATGACCCAGCAGTAAATAATAACTCAAAATAGTATTACAATTTCTGACTTTAAGATTTCTGCAAATTTGTCAATGATTCATCAAAATCAATCTTCTCACATTCACTGAGATTTGATTGATGAATACATTTATTAGCTTCAATTTTAAAACTTTTTAAATAAGAAGTGACAGATTTACATGTAACCAGGGAACATCTTAAACATAAGGATAAGTTTGGTAGAGATTTAAAAAATCTAGTTTCACGGTGCATTCTAGAAATTACAGTACTATCTGTATCTTTGCTTCTCTGAAATTGATTCCATGGGCCTTTAAGTATTTCTGCAGTCAAGAAAATTTTTAAACGCAAATTAAAATGTCAAGTGGTCACACAGAATGAGAGATGTAGGGTAACTCAGGTTCTAAGTCTTTGTCTTCACAATCACTGTGCTGTCATGGTTTATTTTGTATCCACTGCTTAAACACAGGGGTGGCAGTACCACAGGGTTTGGAGACAAGAACTGTGCTCTTAGGAACTCAAATGAGTTCAAATTGAGAAACTCACCTGAAAAGGAATTTGTGTAGCTGAGTCTGTGTGTCAGAGTCGACTGCATACCTGGCAATTCTCCAAATTAACTTCCATATAGAATATAAGGTTTCTTAAAGCATAAGTAATAGCAAAGTGCTGACTTGAGATATATACTATCAAAACTCAGCAGTATCCGCAGCAATTATTTCCAACTTTAAGGCCACCAAAAAAATTTTTTTCAGGGAGGAATGATACATCACTGATAGTGTTTAGAATTGCTGGGACAAGGTCGTAGGTTGGTTGTAAAGCACCCTTGTTATATGTGCCCTGGCCAACTGCTTCCACCAGTATGGTTTTTTGTAAAACTGCTGGCTCACAGTCCATTGACCAGAACTGGTCACTTGGCCCTCCTCAGTTGCAGGGGGTCTGGGAAGAGTGGGGAGCACACTAATTTTCAGTGCTCCAGCTGGGCCCCCAACTCTGGGACCCAGATTGAACAAGACATTTCCAATCAAGCTGTGCATGGGGGTGGGGGCACGTGTAGACTCAGAAACAGCTCAGGCAGCAGAGAGTCGGGCTCTGTTGGGTCTGGCAGAGATCATGGGGTTAGATACACACACTTTAATGGACATGTTTTTCTAAATAAGGGGGGTTAATTTTCTGATGGCTTTCAGGGCCTCCTTTTAGTCTCAGAATTCAGTGCTACCTTCTGGGGCTTGACTGTACCCCAGGTAAGCTGAATCCTGTTACCTGGAATGAATAAAATTGGGGAAATATGCAATAATGTAGTGTTTTCAAACTGTGTTTGCTAAGAATGAATGGCAGTGGAATCTCACACCTGGAGGAACTGAAATACTTGATAGTGAACAGAAGAGGGTGCTCTGATACAAGAATCATTGCATCGTGGTTCCCAAATTACAAGGTGGGGCTTTGGCATGAGAACAGGGCAAAAGCCCCATTTGTGAAATCAGGTTTTATCAGTTAAGATGATTTGGATGCAAGTAATAGAATACCGAACTAAAAGTAGCTTAAACAATAAGTTTACGTTAATCAATCTCATTACTGGAATTTTGGGGTAAGCAACTTCAGGTTAATCCAGCTGAATGATTTCAGGGCTCTAGACTGGCTCTTCTTTTCTGTGACTGTCTTTGCTTTCCCCTCGTGCACACAAGATGCCTGCCCCAGCTCTAAGCATCTTGTCTTTGCACAGGTGTATGCAAACGCAGAAAGAAAAAAGTTGCATCTGAACTACTCTAATATCAGAAGAAAATCAGGAAAAAAAACCTTTTCCAGACCACTCCCTTGCCCACCTCGGTCCCCTCATCTCCTGCAGACTTCCCTTATGTTTCACTGGTCAGAACTGAGTCACATACCAATCTCTACATTAGTCACTGTCAGAGAGGTATGGAGCCACCTTATTGTCTTAGATGATGTCTCCTTGCCTGGGACCTGTACATTGACATCACATATCTTTGGCAAGAAAAGGGGAGATGGATATCAGAAAGACTTGCACAACATGGCAGACTTTAGGTTGAGTTTCAAAGGTTAGGATGTAACCCTCTTTATATTTTCCCTGCCTGGAAACAGTTTGGTCTCAGGATCTGGATTACTTTGCCCAAGAAGGATGACTTGGGTGGCATTGGCAAGGAGCCAAGCCAGTTGTTAACAGTGTTGGGTACTGAATTTTGTATAAATTGGCAAAACTGTTAGCTAGAGGTCAGAGTGCATGTGTATTATGAACAAAGAGTGATGAAAAACATGTCCTCATATACAGACTTTACAGGAAGTGGTTAAGCCAGCTGGAAAGCTTTACTAAAAGGTTTATTTTAATGCCTACCAGTTAAAGGCTGGTTGAGCTGGAAAACTGCCAGGATGTATTTTCATCACACACACTCAGGAGCACGCAGAGCTTGGAAAGGGATTTGGTCTTGTTCTTGTTTGAAGATGCTTATCAACATATGTAGGGATACACTGGGGTCAAATAGTTCCTCATTTGGTCTTATTTGGTCCTTCTGTTTCTCTCTCCATGAATTTCACATAGCTCTGAGAATCTCCTTTGGGTGATTAAAGTCAAGAGAAGTGGGCTGTTGCATATAATTGATGAAAAAAGGAATGGAAATCATGCACCGTGGTTTCATAATTCTGAGCTTACTCCTGGTAGCAACATTAACACACTGTATATTTCATTATAAGTATCTTCTAGTAAGTTTTTGGATTAATCTGATAGATGACTACTGTCTGAGATTGCGTTTTTGCTGAACTTGCTGAGAGCTGTAAAATGGAGTTCTCTTAAATGAAATGTGAATGAATTCTGGTGACCAAAATCTTAAAAGATGGTTGTGGCTTTGTTGAGGCTTATCATTTCACAGGGCAGATCTAAATCCATAGGAACTTTGATTCATTTTAGAGAATAAGAAATCACCTTTTCAATATTTCACCAACTATACCCCACAGAACACTAGTTCCACATAATATTTCATTTGAAAAACTGTTTCATGGTTTTGATGGTTTCATGGTTTAAATAGAAAATCGTTTGTTCAATACCTTTCTTGATGTTGTTAAACATGTTAAAATCTTTGGAGTTTTGCAACAGAGAAAGCTGCTACCTATCTTTATCCCAGTGTTTTCCAAACATATTTAAGAACAGGATAGGGGTTTTTTTTGTAATATGCCAGGAAATGTACATGTGTGTGCATCTTAGGAGCACATTTGAGAGATGCTACACTCCTTAATATTAAGAAAAATGATAAGACACTTTCATATATTGTCAATCCAGAAGTCAGTCCTAGAGAAGTTAAGGTGCCAAAACAAGCAGAGGACCAGAGGCAGGGAACAGCAGAAAGTGCTTGAAATAATAGTACTTAGTCCAGGGAAAGAGCTGACACCCTTACTATGAAGGGAGAAATGGGGCTGCAAAGGGAAGCAAGAGTCAAGAAGGGCATTAAGTGTCAAGCTAAAGAGATTTCTAGAACTTATCCCTTATGTATTTCAAGAAGGGCATTTGCATCAGCATGGTGTCTGGATTTGTGGCGTAAGACCGGTTAAGATAATCAGCATGGTCCAGATGAGAGATTATGGGGCATGAACCTAGGCAGTGGCAGTGGGTGAAGAGGAAGGGCCACTTAGAAGAGTCATTGGAGAAGTAGAACCAGCAAACCTTGCTGACCAGTTGTACGTGGAATCTGCATGAGGTTGCTGAAGATGCCTTTGATGTTTCCTTTGTGGCTAATTGGGAGAATATTAGTGGTATTAATGAGGAAAACCAGAATATATTGAATACAGATCATATCATATTACTCTTGCTCCCACCCTCCACGATTGCCCATTGCACTCAGAATAAAACCTCTCTGTCTTGCTCACTACACTCCAGCCACAGTGATCTTTTTGCTTTTTTTTTTTTTTTTTTTTAACTACTCCAATCACATTCACACTTCAGGGCTGTTGCATTAGCTATCCTCTTTCTTCTTGGAAAGCTCTTCTCCCAAACCTCTGATGGCTTCTTCTATCCTTTCATTTAGGCTTCTGCTCAAATAGTATTTCACTTAATGGAATGTCTACATTATAATGTTGCATAAAGAATTGTGATGTTGGCTGTGATTTATCATGTTAGTACCTTTTTATTTCTCATTTGCTAAAAATTTTGTCAGGAACCATTTTTAATTTCATCAAAAATACTTTATTTATTGAGAAGTTTTCCTCATCTTTTAAAATTTTCTGTGGGGATGACATCAGCAACAGAGCTGAATAAGACATCCCTCATTGTAGCCCGCGCCCCCACATGAACAGTTTCGCACCTATTCATGGACAGAAGTGCCTTTGTGGGAACTGTGGGATCCAGCAAGGAAGGTGGGAGGAGCCTCACCCAGCTGTGCGTTGAGCGGTGGGCATACAAGCGTCAGTCCTGGCTGTGGATACTGTAGCGACCCATGAACCAGCTTCGGGCCCTCTCAGTCCCCATTCAGGCACCCCTGGAGAAGACTGTCTTAGACAGTCACCCACAGACGGGAGAGCTTTTGTGGAAGCCCAGGTTTCCATCCGAGAAGTTCCAGCACACTGCTGGAGAAAAAACAAAAACAAAAACAAAAACCCAAATGAGTTTGGACCCATTGGAGAGTAAGAGGCCCAGTTTAACTTTATCTACGTCAACCCTACCCCAAGGTGGCACAGCTCAGTGCCAAGCAAGACCTTCTTGGTTCATGATTTCTGCTACTTGGGAAAATGAGAGCATGAACGAGTGCCTGCCTTCCTCAGTTGTATGGGACGTTGCAGAGAGGCCCATTTCTGTCTTACCGCAGGATCTAGGGTACTGAGTCAGGAGCTGCATGACTGGGGCGGGGGTGGAAAGAGGCTGGGAGAGCAGCAGATAGGACTGTCTGGGGACACTGTAGGTACATGGATCCTACTAACTGCTTCTTGGGCTCCATCATGAAGTTCTAAGAGAGTAGAATTGTGGTTTCCAGGGGCTGTAGGGTGGGCAAAATGGGGAGATTTGGACAAATTGTGCAAAATTCAAGCCTGGTGATTATATTTAACAATATTGTATTATATACTTGAAAGTTGCTGAGAGAGTAGATTTTAAATGTTCTCGCCACAAGAAAGAAATGATAATTATGTGACATGAAGGCAATGTTAACTAAACCTACGGTAGTAATCATTTCACAGTATATAAATTTGTCCACTCATCACTTACATCTTACTCTTACACAGTGTTATATGTCAGTTATATCTCAATAAAACTGGAAAAAAGGAAATGTGGTATAATACACACAATGGAATATTATACGGCCTCAAAAAAAGGAAATCCTGTCACATGCTAAAATTTAGATGAACCTTGAGGACATTACGCTAAGTGAAATAAGCTAGTTGCAAAAGGACAGATACTAAAAGATTCTACTCATGTAAAACATCTGAAGTAGTCAAACAATAGAAACAGAAAGTAGAAAGGTGGTTGCCAAAAATTGTGGGGAGGGAGGGGGGAAAATTAGTGTTAAATGGGTATAGACTTTTAGTTTTGTAGGATGGAAAAGTTCTAGAGATCTATTGTACAGCAATGTAAGCATACTTAATACTACTGAACTGTACACTTAAAAATGGTTAATACAGTACAATTTATGTTATATTTTAATCACAATAAAAATAACTGAAAGAATTTTCTTAGTGATGTAATTAATTAAACTAATAAAATTTTAAATGTTATATAATCCTTGCATTTTAGGGATTTAAAAATGCAAATCAAAACCACAGTGGTCTATCACCTCACACTTGTTAGTATGGTTATTATAAAAAAAAAAAAAAAAGATAACAAGTGTTGGTGAGAAGAAATTAGAATCATTTTATGTTGTGATGAAATATATAATGGTGCAGACATTATGGACAAGTGTATGAAACAACATAGAAGTTAAAACTCAAACTACCATATGATCAACCAATCCCACTTCTGACATTTATCCAAAAGAATTGAAATCAGGATCTCAAGGAGATCTCTGCACTCCCACGGTTGTGGCAGCACTATTTACAATAGCCAAGGTACGGAAACAGCCTCAATGTCATTGACAGATGAATGGATAGAGAAAAGTGTAATGTGATATTATTCAGCCTTAAAAGAGGAAATCCTGCCATTTATGACAACATGGATGGACCTGGAGGACATTATGCTAAGTGAAGTGAGCCAGACACAGAGGGACAAATACTGCATGAATCCACTTTCTTAGAAGTCATTGTACCCATAGTTAACAATACTGTATTGTGCACTTAAAAATTTGTAAAGAGGGTAGATCTCACTTTAAGTGATCTTAACCACAGTTAATAAAACCCATTATTAAATATGTTACATGTACTGCTAGATTGGTTATTCTTTTACTTGATGTCCTTGAGATACATATATATATTCAGTCTATAGGGGCTTATATCTTTTCGATATTATCTCTCTCACGTCTGGGCATCAGAGTAATGTTTACATTAGAAGTTGTTTAAGGAGCCCTCCTTCTTTTCCTATGTATTGAATGTTGTATATCGCATAGAAATCACTTTTTCTTTAAAAGCGTAGAGCAGGGTTTCTCAGCTCTGGCACTACTGACATTTTGGGCTGGAAGAAGTCTTTGCTGTGAGAATCTGTCCTGTGCACTGTAGGGTGTTTAGCAGTCTCCCTGGTCTCTACTGGCTGAATGTCAGTAGACAGCCCCGCTCCCCCCTTCCCACAAAGTATGACAAGCCTGAATGTCTCCAGACATTGCCAGATGTCCCCTGGAGAGCAGTGTCCCCAAAAACACACTCACCAGTTGAGAATAAGTGCTGTAAGGAACTCTACCACTAACTGTGAGCCTGAAGCCTTTCAGAGGAGCTTTGATAGCATTTCCTATTCTTTTCGCAGTTATTAGTCTTTCTAAGTTTTCTACTTCTGTGCCAATTTTGATAGTTTTTATACTCTCACAAAACCATTTATTTCCTCAAGAATTTTTTCATTATTAACAAAATCTCCTCTATATCTGTTATTAGCAATAGAATCTTTCCTGTTTCTAGATTTTTGTACTTGAATTTTCTATTTTATTTTCATTACATTTCCCAGAGGTTTGTCTGTATCATTGCTCTTTAAAATTTCACAAGGTCACTTCCTGATTTCTTACCAATTACTAGGTACTCTACCATATAGATCAAACGAGTTCCCTGCCATAATAAATTTCTAAGGCAGTCCTGGATATAGATTTGCAAACCTCTAGTTACAGTAAGATTAACGTTAGGATGACAGTATAGATTAGGTGCTATGAAAAGACAGGAAGGGCAGCTAACTGATAACTCTAGGGTTAGGGAAGACTCACCAGAAGCTCAAATTGAGTCCTGAAGGATTTGAGGCAAAATGATATTAGGTGTGACTAAATGGAGCTGATTCTAACTGTTCTAGACAGTCTAGGAAACGACAGCTGACTGTGGGAAGATGCTGGGGCTAGGTTAGGTTTGGGGCAGACGTGTGGGTGGTGGAGGTAATTTCGGGTGGGGACACAAAGCTTTAAAATGAAAACTCAAAAAATTGAAGTCTCTTTATATTTGAAAGAGAAAAATGTTTTTGAAAATCTCTAGAATGAGTGATAGGAACGTGTGTGTGCTGTGTGAATATCAGGACGCTGAAGTGGTTAGAAGGCAAAAACATCAAAGTCCACTTTCAATCATACTTCTTCATTATATGTCTGCGCGCATCACACACTTCCCAGCTCTCCTTTTCCCTTTATGACTTGTCCTTTTTTGAAGTCCTACATTCATTTACATAACTGGAGGGATTTTTCTGGTGCCTGAGGAAACTTGCTCTTAATGTTAAAAAAATGCTCCACACCCCTTAGCATTAGTGTCATGGTCATTGTACATACGCTTCCCAAATTACTTTTATGAGGAATGACAGGTCTCCCTTTGGACCCATCTGATTTCTGGCATGATTCATAGTCCTACCAGGCAGCGCACCAATGGGAGAGTGAGTCAAGGTCAGGGCCACCGAAGAGGAAAAGGTTGACGTGATAATATTGTGAAATGAATCTGAGCTGAGAGTTTGGCTTCTTTTTACATCCCTGGAAATTAGAATTACCTGTGTTGTGATCTGGAAAAGTGTACATTGCTTTTTAATTCATCTTTTGTACTGTTGTTTTCAAAGTTGTGATGTGACATGTTCAGTTCTTTCCCTGTGTTCAAGTCCCTAAACAGAACTGCTAAGTCGTATTTTACCTTGCCAAGAGGCAAGTGTACCCGCCTTGATGGGGACTCCCAGGTGGCCTTACGGAGGTCGGCTAGAAACAATGGATCTAATCAAATAATCTTTTACTAGGGGAATCTCTGATGCAAAGCAAGGAAGTTTTCAGAGACCTCTGCCAAGAGCTCAAATCACTTGGTGTGCCATTTGACTATTTGAAGAGTGTGACCTATATGTAGGTAGTTAGTATGGGGTGAGTTTGTATTCTCACCGGCTAGCAGTTCCTTATGGTTACACAAGCATATATTTAAAAAATTTTCCTCCAGTTTTAATGAGAGATATAATTGACATACAGCATTGAATAAGTTTAAGGTGTGCAGCATAATAATCTGACTTACATGCATCCTGAGATGACTACCACAGTAAGTTTAGTGCACACCATCATCTCATACAGATACAAAATTAAAGAAATAGAAAAAAATTTTCCTTGTGATGAGAACTCTTGAGATTTACTCTCAACAACTTTCATATATAGTGTTCAGCAGTGTTATGTGTATCGTGTTGTACATGATACCCCTAGTACTTATTTATCTTATAACTGGAAGTTTGTACCTTTTGACCACCTTCGTGCAATCCCCCCACTCAAAATCTGGTAACCACAAATTTGATCCCTTTTTCTGTGACTTTGTTTGCTTGCTTTTGAAATATAATTGACCAATGGCACTATGTTAGTTCCTGGTGTACAACATAGTGATTTGATATTTCTATACATTACAAAATGATCACTGTGGTAAGTTTAATTACAATATGTCACCATACAAAGCTCTTACATAGTTATTGAGCGTATTCCCCACACTGCCTATTTCATACTCATGACTTATTTTGCAGCTGGAAGTTTGTACATCTCAGACTCCCTCACCTACTTCCCTCCTTCCCCCACCCCTCCCCTCTAGTAACCGCCTGTTTCTTTTCTGTATCTATGACTCTCTCTCTCTGTTTAGTTTGTTCCTTTGTTCTGTTTTTTTTAGATTCCACATGTAAGTGAAATCATACTGTATTTGTCTTTCTCTGTCTGACTTACTTCATTTACAATAATACCATCTAGGTCCATCTGTTTTGTTGCAAATGGCAAGATTTCATTCTTTCTTATGGCATATATATGTCTATATATATCACATCTTTATCAATTCATCTGTTGATGGGCAATTAGGTTGCTTCTATATCTTGACTGTAAATAATGCTACAATGGACACAGTGGTACATATATTTTTTCAAATTAGTGTTTTCAATTTCTTCAGATAAATACCCAAGAGTGGAATTGCTAGATCATATGATAGTTCCATTGTTAATTTCTGAGGAATCTCCATACTGTTTTTCATAGTGGCTGCAGCAATTTACATTCCTACCAGTAGTGCATGAAGGTTTCCTTTTCCCCACATCCCGGCCAACACTTGTTATTTGTGTTGTGGCCATTCTGACAGGTGTGAGGTGATATCTCTTTGTGTTGTTGATTTGCATTTTCTTGATGATGAGTGATGTTGAGCATCTTTTCATGTTCCTGCTGGCCATTTGCATTTCCTTCTTGGAAAAATGTCTATTCAGATACTCTGCCCATTTTTTAATTGTTTTTTTTTAATGTTGAGTTTTATCAGTTCTTTATATATTTTGGATATTAACCCCTTATTGGACATATCATTTGCAAATATTAACTCCCATTCAGTAGGCAGCCTTTTTGTTTGATAATAGTTTCCTTCACTGTGTGCATGCTGGTAGGGGTGGCTGGCTTCTGGTCCAGTTGGTTGCCAGGCCCTGCCTTGTGTGGAAACTGCTGGTTTTGGTGGTCAGGGCTGGGTCCTAGCACAGCTGGTTGCATGGCCCATGGAGTCCTGGCCCTGGGGCCAGCCTGCTGGTGGGTAGGACTGGTTTACAAGCAGCTGGCTACATAACCCCAGGATGTCCTAGCACTGGCACTGACCCACTGGTGGGTGGAGCCAGGTCCCAGGGTGGCTGGTTGTGGAGCCCAGGGGTCCCAGACCCAGTGTTGGCCTGCTGGTGGGTGTGCCAGGTTTTAACATGGCTGACTATTGGGCCATGGTGGTCCCAGGGCTGGTTTCTGGCCCCTTGGTAGGTGGGGCCGGGTCCCAAGGTCTCTGGCTACAGGGCCCTGGGGATCCTGGAGTTGGTGCTGGCCAGCTGGTGGTTAGGGCTGGGGCCTAGGGTTCCTGGAGCTGGGTTCTGCCCACTAGTGGGTAAGGCCACATCCTGAGGCTAGTGCCAGTGATTGACAGTCAGATCCTGAGATCCCTGGCTGCAGGGCCTATGTGTCCTAGAGCTGGTGTTGGTCCATTTTGGGGCAGGGCCAGGTCTGACACCTGGGTATAGGGTGTCAGGGGTCACAGGGCTAATGTCAGCTCACTGGTAGGTGGGGCCAGGTCCTGGGCCTTCTGATAGGCAAAGCTGAGTCCCAGGGCACCTGGCTACTTGGCCTGAGGTGTCCCAGGGCTGATGCAGACCATTTGGTGGGTGGGGGCCAGGTTCTGGTGCTAATAAGCTAGAGGGAAGATTCTAAAATGGCAGTTGTCAGCATCAGTGTCCTCATGGTAGGATGAACTCCAAAAATGGCATGCTGCCAACATCTATGTCCCCAGAGTGAGCTCCAGTTGCCTCCTGCCTCTCTGGGAGGCTCTCTGAAATCAGCAGGTGGGTCTGACCCAGGCTCCTTTTATATTACTGCTTCCGCCCTGAGTCCCGAAGCCTGTGAGATTTTGTGTGTGCCCTTTAAGAGTGAAGTCTCTGTTTCCCCTAGCCTTCTGGCTTACCCAAAATTAAGCTCTGCTGGCCTCCAAGCCAATTTTTCTGGGGGTTCATCTTCCTGGTGCAGGAGCCCCTCCGGTTGGGGAGCCTGATGTTGGGCTCAGAGCCCTCGGGCCTTGGGGAGAACATCTGCAGGTGTGATTATCCTCCCCTTTGTGGGTCGTCTGCCTGGTGGTGTGGGTCTTGACTACATCACATCTCCACCCCTCCTACCCACCTCATTGTGGCTCCTTCTTTGTAGCTTTCGTTGTAGAAGATTTTTTTCATTCTTCAAGACATCACCACAGTCACTTATGCTGGGAGGCTGTCTTTTATTCTTTTGTCTTCTCTCAAGTAGAGTTTGTCATCCTTTTTTTGCGCCCCAACTGTACATTTTTATCTAATTAAAGTTATCACACTTTATTGTAATTTTTTTACATGCTTGTCTCCCCTAGTAACTAATACACCCTTTGAAGGAAGGAACTGTGGTGTTAATGTTTGAAGCTGACTGCTTGGCATGGTTCCTCTGAAGTGTTTTGGGAAATGAATTGAATGTTGCTCTCTCTACCCATGTACCTGACCTCTGCAAAACTGTCACATGTTGATCAGTCTTTAATGATAATGGAAGACTTTCCTTATGCTGGAGATAAAGACCCCCCACCCCAGACCCTCTAGAGCACCAAGTACTTTCTAATAGAACCTAGTGCACTGTATTATAATTTTATTTTCCCTGTCTATTTCTTGTGATCTTTTGAGTGTGGATATTGTGCCAGATTCATTTCTGTATCCCCTGGAGCCTAGTGTTTACCTAGGTTATGTACTCAATAAATGTTGGATGGGTAGATGGATGAATGGATAGGTACATGACCATTGGAAATAACAGCATGGACCACTGACTTAGAATCATAGTATCTTGCAATTCCCAGCTCTGTCCATTATTATCTGTTTGATTTTAGGTAAGTCACTCCGCTGTTTGAAGTCTTATTTTCCTCAGTTATAAAGTAGAAACAGTAATCCTTATTCTGCCGTCCTCAGCAGGTTAGTGTGAAAAGAAAGATCAAAATAAAATAGTAGCTGTGAGATTTTTAAAAAACTTTTAATGGTCTATGCAAAGTTATGGGTGATTAAAGAAGAAAAACAAGTCAAAGTATGACCTAACTTTATTTTTCCTATGTAAAGCTAGAATAGTCTTTCTTACAAGATTTAAATCTTTTTGACCGTGGGATACAACACACCAACACTGGGACAGATAAAAGGCAGAACTCTTTGTTACTTATATCTCTGAGTGAGAGAAGGTCACCAGGCAGGGCCGCACAGCAGGTTGTATCTGGGGACAAGGTGAGGGCAGGCTGGATCTGTAGAGGGAAGCTTATGTATGGCAAGTGGAGTGGGGTGAGCTAGGTTTTGTGACTCCCTGTGGATTAGCTGATTTGAATAACTTCTCCTCCCCCTGGGCATCAGAGCTGTCCCTAGTTGTCTTGTACCTGGGCCGGGGCATGATTAGAGCAGGTTCACAGTGGCCCGGCGTGTGAGAGCCTGATAAAGAAAGTGATTGGGGTGTGCGCTTAATTAGCTACTCAGGAAGGGAACTGGACCGGCCTCTAGCCAGGGCCTTGAAACTGGGTCAGGACAGCCTTTAGAATACATATTAAAATCTGAGGGGCTGCAGTGCACACGTTTGATTTATAACACGTACGTGAGAAATGTTTTTCCCACAGAGACGTCTAGTCTCCATCTAACACTGAGGACAGTGGTGGGGATCTGTCATCTAAACATGTCTAATTCTCAGCCTTGTTTCGCTCAAGATTCCTGGTAAAAGTGAAGCATTATAGACATATCCCAGACTTTGGGTTTTAATCCTCTGCTTTCAAAATGTGGTTCTTTTATTAGCTTTCTGAGCAGATAATACCAAAAATACAACTTTGTTGCTAAGATTGAAGATAATATATAAAATGCCTACCACAGAGATTTTTAACTATTTAGTAATCCTTAATGAATAAATGGATCTAAGCAATATTTAACAATAGGCACTAAAAATTACAGAAGAGAAACAATCTGAGAGGATATACCACCAGTAAGGTATATAAAACACCTATAAAATCATCTTGCAAAAGAAATGTCAATGAGCAGGAAATAAATAAGCCAGAAGAACATAGTTAAGAAGAATAAAAGGGATGAAATCAAAAAACAGACGAAGGATTTCTTCAGGGAAAATGTATTAGTTTACTATAGCAGCTGTAACAAACATCCAGATATTTGGTAGCTTTAAGAAACAAATTTATTCTTTTGCAGTTCTGGAGGCCAGAAATTTTAAGTAAGTATCACTGGGCTGAAATCAAGGCATCAGCAGGGGCAAATTTCCTCCAAAGGTTCTGGGAGAAAATCTGTTCCTTGTCTCTTCCAGCTTTTGGTGGGTGCCAGCATTCCTTGGCTTGTGGCCACATCACTCCAGCCTCTGACTCTCTGGTCATACTGGAGTGTCCTCTTTTGTGTATGTAAAATCTCACTCTATCTCTCACTTCTAAAGATATCTGTGATTGTATTTAGGGATCACCAGGTAATCTAAAATAATCTTTCTTTTTCAAGATCCTTGACTTAATTATATCTGCAAAATCTTTTTCATTTTTGCCATATAAGGTAACATTCCATGGTTCCACAGATTAGAATGTGGATATCTTTGAGAGGACATAGTTTTCAGCCTACCATAAAAAATAATCTACTTTTCCACTTTCCTTAAAAATAATGTAAAAGAGGGGGAGAATGGAAGAGAAAACTATAGATTAAAAAACATTTAAGATATATGAGAAACACTTTCAATGTATAGAACTTGTTTAGATGCTAATTCAAACAACTACACTGTAAAAAATAGAAGATAATTGAGGAATTTGAACACCCAGTGGTATTTTCATGAAGATAAGAAATTATTACTTTTTTTCTGAGAGATAACGGTATAGGGGTAAGTTTTAATCACAAAGTCCTTATTGTCTGGAAATACATGATAGAATAGTTACAAATGAAACAGTATGATATTTTCATTAAAAAAATAAAATTTAATTAAAAATTATTACAGGGCTTTGGAGTAGGAGCTAAATAATGGTGGCTGCTATTATGAGAATTACAATTCAGTTTTGAAATGAATGAGACCGATACTTCAGTGGAAGGAGAATTATACTTTATTAACTCATTGAGGTTTGATATCTATTTGAAATTGGTGTTTATTTTATTTATATTGCATCTTCTCTATGGTTTCAACATTTATCCATCAGTCAGTAGTCTAATAGCGCTTGATCGTATGTATGTGTACACACACATACATGCACATATACATATTGTATTAGTCATAGTTCTCCATAGAAACAGAACCAAAGGATGTGTGTGTGTCTGTGTGTCTGTGTGTCTGTGTGTGTTTTATTATAAAGAATTAGATCACATGATTATGGAAGCTGAGAAGTCCCAAGACAGGAAGTTGGCAAGCTGGAGACCCAGGAGAGTTGATGGTTATGTCTGAGACTAAAGGAGTGAGAACCAGGAGAGTTGATGGTGTATTCTCATCCAAAGGTCAGCAGGACTGAGACCCAGGAAGAACCAGTTTCAGTTCATCTCCAAAGGCAGTAAAAAAAAAAAAACCCAATGTTCCAGCTCAAAACAGCTAGGTAGCAGGAGTCCCTTCTTACTCAGCCTTTTTGTTCTATTCAAGTCTTTAATTAACTAGATGAGGCCTAATCACATTAGGGAAGACAATCTGCTTTAATCAGTCTTCTGATTTAAATGTTAGTCTCATCTAAAAGCATCTTCATAGAAACGCTCAGAATGTTTGACCAAATATCTGCATATGATGTGCTCCAGTGAAGTTGACACATAATATTAATCATCATATGTAAGGTATATGTATTTCTCATAAGTATGTATGTACATATATTACATATACATATTATATATACATATGTATAAATTGTATGTATGTGTATGTATATATTTTAATTTTTCTTACTTGATGTTTGTCTTAAGTTAGATTCCCCTCAGACTCAGAAGTAAACCTTTGTGTGCAGGAAGTTTCTTGTGTTCTCCCAGGTTCAGTAGATGTGAGGGGCCTGAGTAAAGCAGAATTGGTAGTCTTTGTCCCCCCGCACTAACTAGTCATCAGATGCAAGGTGCCGGTAGGGAGGGGGCAAGGTGGCTTATTTAGGTCAAGGGCAATTCCCAAAAAGGCACTCAATTGTGAGCCATAGCCAGCCCCACTCCTGGCAAATGGGAAAACTGTGGTTTGGTCCTGATGGGACTATCTGACTGGAGAACTGCGCCAGGTCCTACAGTTTCTAAAGGGGCTAGTGGTCTGTGACTATAGACTGCATTGTAGTTAAGGTTTTCTCTTCAAGCTTAAATATTTTTTCAGTAGAACACTTTAAAACAGAATGAACCATTTAACTATATTTTTTCAGTCAATAAATATTTATGGATTGCTTACTATGCCAGGCACTATGATAGACAATGTTGATACAATCATAAACACTGTACAGTTGAAAGAATAAAACTGTGTCTGTAAGTCCCGCCAGATGGAGACTGAATGAGAATCATTCTTGACGGAAAATCTAGTCATTATAAACGTTATTTTCAGTGCTTCAGCTGCATCTTTCTGTTGTTGCGAAAAAGGCCATAAAAAAGTGTATGGCTCAGCAGCAGTGTTCTTTCGCACTCCCAGTCAGCTAACAAAGTTCTGAAAGAGAAGGAGATACTAAGGCGATGAAGAGGAGGAACTAACACTTCCTCGCGTAATGTGATGAACTAGTGTCCATGTGGGGAAGGCTGTCTCGCAAACTGTGAGGCAGGTGGGGACTGTACTATCCTTGAGAATCAATGACTGTCTTTTTCCTTTTTCTGGTTGGTTTTATTAAAATATAATTTACATACAGTAAATGTTACCAAATTTAAGTGTACAGTTTGATGACTTTTACAAATTAATATAATCATATAACCACCACCAAAATCAAGATATAGAACATTTCCATCACTCCCCAAATTTCCTTGTGCTCCTTTGCAGTCTGTCTCCTCCCTGCTGATTAGATTTCTATCACTGAGATTTCGACTCTTTTATAATATGTGAATAAAACTATACAATAAGTACTCTTTTGCATCTGAATTTTTTTCACTTAGCATAACCCTTTTGAGATTTACCAACAAAGACTTGAATGCACATATTTATAGATTTATTCATAGTAGCCCCAAACTGGAAACAACCCCAATGCCCGTCAATTGCTGAAAGGATGGCGGAACTGTGTTACACTCATACGGTGCAGTACTTCTCAGCAATGAAATGGACAGACAACTGATAAAACACTAAGGGTCTTTTAGTTTATGTGTATACAAAGTTATGTATCTTTTTACTGATAAATTTAACTTACAAAGAGAAGAGAAGAACATTGTTCAGTGTATTGATACAGCTAACTGTTAAAACAGGGGCTTGGATGCTGAGCAACTAAGTCCAAACACCTACTTAAGTACAAATAGCTACGGAAGAGTGTTGTCTCTTGCTAGCCTGTCTATATCCTCATAACTTCTCTCTCTTAGGACCAATATATCCTCTTTTGTGAGTTGACTTGCCAGAATTAGGGAAGAGCCAGCTTGACAAATGTAAAATCCCCGATGAGAGTCTGAGATGTAACAGTGGTCGCTGGTGTGGGAATTGGTAAAACACTTCGAGAAATCAATTCGGCTATGACAAGCATCTTAAATATAGCCATACATATTTACTGAGCTTACTTATGGAACTCTAGCCTATACAAATAGAAATTCATTCCAAGATTATTATACAGTGATGTTCAGTGCACTTTGAAAAATTCTTTTAAACATTTTAATTTTTTTCCAGTTTTATTGAGATATGATTGATGTATAAGTTTAAGATGGACAGCATAACAATATACTTTTATTCATGTTATTTTATTTTAAATAATAGCTTTTATTTGCTAGAATTGTTTTAGATTTACAGAAAAACTGAGCAAAACTGCAGAGTTCCCATATAGTGCCTCAACTCCCCCCACTTTCCTCTATTGTTAGTATCTCTCATTGGTATAGTACATTAGTTATAATTGATAAAACAATATTGATATATTATTAATTAAAATTCATAGTTTACATTAGGGTTCACACTTGGTGTTGTGCAGTTCCATGGGTTTTGACAAATTCATAGTGTCATATATGCACCATTATAGTATCATACAAGGTAGTTTCACTGTTGTAAACATCCCATGCGCTTCACCTATTTATCCCTTCTACTCTCATCCCTCAACCTCTGGCAACCATTGATTTTTTTTTTTTTTTTTTTTTTTTTTTTTACTGTCTACGCAGTTTTGCCATTACAGAATGCCATATAGCGGGAATAAAATACTACCTTTATCAGACTGGCTTTTTTCATTTAACAATGTGCTTTTAATGTTCCTCCATTTCTGTTTGTGGCTTAATAGCTCATTCCATTTTATGGCTGAATAAAATTCCATTGTATTGATGTGCCACAGTTTGCTTAGCCATTCACCTACTGAAGAAAATCTTGGTTGTTGCCAATTTTTGGCAATTATGAATAAGGCTGCTGTAAGTATTCATGTGCAGGTTTTTGTGTGCACACGAAAGTTTTCAAGTCAATTCGGGTAAATACCTAAGAGTAAAAATGTTACATTGTATGGTACGACTATGTTTAATTTTGTAAGAAACTGCCAAACTGTCTTCCAAAATTAACTGTACCATTTTGCTTTCTCACCAGCAGTGAATGAAATTCCTTTTGCTCTGTGTTCTCACCAGCATTTGTCAGTGGTTTGAATTTTAGCCATTCTAATAGGTTGTATGTAGTGGTAGGTAGATAGGTAGGTAGTGGTATGTCATTGTTAAATTTAAACTTGCAAATCCCTAACATATGGTGTTGAGCATTTTTACATGGCTTGCCATCTGTGTATCTCTTTGTTGAAGTGTCTGTTCAGATCTTTTGCCCACATTTTAGTTGTTTTTTATTTTTCTTACTGGTGAGTTCTAAGAGTTCTTTAAATATTTGGGATGCAAGTTTTTATCAGTTATATGTTTTGAAAATATTTTATCCCAGTGTGTGTGGATTTTCTCTTCATTCTATTAGCAGTGTCTTTCCCAGAGCAGAGGATTCTAGTACTAATGAAGTCCAACTTAGTAATTTTTTCTTTTATGGATCTAGAAGTTCAGTGCCACATGCAAGTTCACATAGGTTTTCTCCTACATTGTATTCTAGAAGTTTTATAGTTTTGTGTTTTACATTTAGGCCTATGATCCATTTTGTGTTAATTCTTGTGAAAGATGTAAGAGGTATAAAATCTGTGTCTAGACTCATTTTTTTTTTTCATTTTACTCGGGTGTCCAGTTGTTCTAGCACCATTTGTTTAAAAGACTTTCTTTTGTCCACTAAATAAACTTTGCTTCTTTGTCAAAGATCAATTCATCTTTTTTATACCAATGTAAATGTTGCTGTGTTTTTAATTTCAAATTCCAATTGTTCACTGCTGGTATATAGAAAATCAATTGCTTTTTATCCCCTTCCTTGGTGTCTGTAGGGGATTGGTTCCCAGACTCCCTGCAGATACCAAAATCTGAGGATGCTCAAGTTCCTTATATAAAATGGTGTGGTATGTGTATTAACCATGTATCCTGCAACCTTGCTATAATTGTTTATGAGTCCCAGAAGATTTTTTGTTATTGCTGATTCAGGAGTATTTTTTACAGAGAAAATCATGCAATCTGTGAAAAAAGAGGGTTTTTTTTCTTCCCAATTTGTATACTTTCTATTTCCCTTTCTTGTCTTATGGCATTAATTAAGACTTCCAGTACAATGTTGAACAGAGTGGTGAGAGGGGACATGGTTATCTTGTTCCCAGTCTTCAGGAGAAAGCACCTAGTGCCTCACCATTAAGTGTGATGTTACCTGTAGGTTTTTTGTAGGTGATCTTTATGAAGTTGAAGAATTTGTCTTTTAATTTTGTTGAGAATTTTTATCCTAAATGTGTGCTGGATTTTTCAAATGCTTTCTATGTATTTATTGATACGATTGTATGATTTTTCTTATTTATCCTGTAAATATGAAGGATTACATTAATTGATTTTTAAAATTTCAACCAGCCTTGCATACCTGGGATAAATCCCACTTGGTTATGGTGTATAATACTTTTATACATTGTTAGAATCAATTTGCTAATATTCTGTTGAGGGTTTTTGTATTTATGTTTATGAGACATTGGCCTATTGTTTTTCTTTCTTGTAATGTCATAGAATGAGTTGGGAAGCGTTTCCTCTGCTTCAGTTTATTTTGGAACAGATTGTAGAGAATTGCTATTATTTCTTCCTTAAGTGTTTGTTAGGATTCACCAGTGAAATCAGCTCAGGCTGCTGCTTTCCTTTAAGGATGGTTATTAATTTTTGATCCAATTTCTTTAATAGATATAAGCCTTTCAAATTATCTGTTTCTCCTTGTGTGAGATTTGATAGTTTGTGTCTTTAAAGAATTGGCCCATTTCATCTGGTTTTAACAGTTGTGGGCATAGATTTGTTTCTCCTATTCCTTTATTATTCTTTTAATGTCCAAGGACTTGGTAGCATTGATCCCTTTCATTCCTGATATTAATAATTATTAATTATACTGGTGGGAAGGGGTGGACCTTTCTTTTTTCTCCTGTTGGACCGGATAGAGGTTTATCACTTTCACTGATGTTTCAAAGAACCAGCTTTTGATTTTGTTGAATTTCTCTATTTTTGTCCTGTTTTAAATTTCATTGATTGTTGCTCTAATAGTTATTATTTAATTTTTAGATCTTTTTTCTTTTCTAACTATGCATATAATGCAGTAAATTTCCCTTTAAGCACTGCTTTCACTGCATCTTACAAATTTTATAAGTTGTATTTTCATTTTAATTTGTTTCAAAATATTTTCTTTTTTTTCCTGAGACTTCTTTGATCCAGGAGCCATTTAGACGTATGTTGTTTAATCTCCAAATACTTACGGAAATTTTTCTGTTATTGATTTCTAGTTTAATTCCATTGGTGTCAGAGAGCATACTTTGTATGATTTCTATCCTTTTTAAATTTAAGATGAGTTTTGTGGCCCACAATATTATCTTTCTTGGTAAATATTCTGTGTGAGTTTGAGAAGAATGTATATTCTGCTGTTCTTGGATGAAGTAGTCTATGTCTATGAATGTCAATTAGATCCAGAGCATTGATGGATTCAGCATTTCAGTTCAACTATATCCTTACTTATTTTCTACCTACTAGGGCTCTGAATTACGGTTAGAGAGGTGTTGAACACTGAAGCTTTAAAAGTGTATTCATCTATTTCTTCTTGCCTGTCTGTCAGATTTAGCTTCACATATGTTGGTACCTTAACACTCAGTTGGTGAGTATGCATTAGGGATTCTTATGTCTCCTTAGATAGTTGACCCTATTATTATGTAATGCCCCTATGTATACTTGATAATTTTCCTTGTTCTGAAGTCTCCTTTAGCTGAAATTAATAGCTATTCCAGCTTCTTTTAATTAGTGCAATAGCATGGTCTAGTTTTTCTATCTCTTTATTTTAATCTATCTGTATTTTTATATTTAAAGTGAGTTTCTTGAGGGCAATATATAATTGGATTGTGTTTTGTTATCCATTCTGAAAATCTGTTTTTTTAATTGGTGCATTTAGACCATTTATAGATTGTTGATACAGTTTGATTTATATCCATAATATCTGGAATTGTTTTCTACTTGTTGCCCTATGTTTTGCTTCTCTTTTTGTCTTTCTCTTTTTTGGCCTACTGCTTTAATTGAACATTTTATATGATTCCATTGTCTCTCTTTTTTAGCATAATAATTATACTTATTTTTATAATTTCAGTGCCACCTTAGATTTCAATATACATTTACACCTAGTCTAAGTCCACTTTCAATAACACTATGCCACTTCATGTATAGCACAAGTACCTAATAATAGAGTATTCTCAATTCCTCCTTTCTGCCCCCAACTTTGATGTCATTCATTTCATTTATCCATGAGCTATTGTCATCCAAACATTGTTTCTATTCTTATTTTTAGTAAACTATTATCTATTAGATTAAGAATAAGAAAAACAAAATATTGTACCTTCATCTATTCCTTCTGTAATGTTCTTCCTTTCTTTATATAGATACCAGTTTCTGAATTTTCTTTCTCTGTGAAGAATTTCTTTTTAACATTTCTTGCAAGGCAGTTCTACTGGTGACAAATTATCTCAATTTATTTTTCTAGGAGAAAGTCTATTTCTCTTTCTTTCTTGAAGGGTATTTTCACTGGATACAGAATTCTAGGTTGGTGGGATTTTTTTTCCCTTTTAGCGTGTTATATGTTTCACTTTACTCTCTTCTTGCTTGCATGATGTGGGAAAAGAAGTCTGATGTTAATTGTTACTTTCTTTCTCTATAGGTAATGTGGCACCCCCCCCCCCAAGTTTCATTCAAGATTGCCTTTGTCTTTATCTTTCTTTAGTTTGGCTGTGTTATGTCTAGCTGTAAATTGGAGTGGGGGGAATATCATCTTGATGTTTTCTGAGATTCCTACATCTATAGTTTGGTGTCTGTTACTAATTTTGAAAAAAAACTCAGTCATTTTACTTCATTTATTTATTCTGTTTCTTTCTTGTTTCCTTCTTCTTGTATTCCTATTATGTATATGTTATCTTTTAATAAAAATATTTGTATGGATATTCTGTCTCATTTAAAAAAAATTATTTTTCCCTCTGCTTTTCAGTTTGGGAGTTTCCACTGACATATTTTCAAGCTCACTGATTTTTTTCTTTGGCTGTGTCCAGCCTATTGATGAGTCCATCAAAGGCATTTTAAAATTTATGTTACTGCTTTTGAATGCTACAATTTCTTTTTGATTTTTTTTCAGAGTTTCAATCTCTCTGCTTACATTATCCATCTGTTCTTACATGTTGTCCATTTTTTCCATTAGAGCCCTTCTCATATTAATCATAGTTATTCTAAATTTCTTGTTTAATAGTTCCAAAATCCCTGCCATATCCGAATCTGGTTCTGATGCTTGCTTTTGCTTAACAGAATGTTCTTTGCCTTTCAGCATGTCTTTTAATTTTGTGTTAAAAGCCAGACATGATGTATCAGGTAAAGTGAATTATGATAAATAGACTGCAGTATGAAGTTTTATGTTTACCTGGGTAGGAATTAGACTGTGTTTACTATTTGTTGTAGCTGTAATTATCAGTCTAAAATTTCCTCCAGTTCCCTTGTTTTTGTTCCCCTGTTGAGTTTCCCTAGAGACTCCTTCTTCAGTTGGGTCTGAGATTTGCACTTCTTTCAGCTGTAATCACCTATTACTATACAATTCATTTTATTTTGGATAACATTTTCTCTGCTAAAATTTGTATGTGTTCCTTGTAGGCATTTGGAAAATTCAGAAAAATATAACCACCCACCGTTGCACTACTCTTTCATCCTCCATTCTAGACTTTACAATTGATAATACTGAAATAATTGAAGACAATCTAAAGGCACAATTATTGCATAATAATTGAGTACATTACTGTATATCTTGTAATTGCAATATTATAATCCACTAAAAATGTCTATAAAGACTTTCATAACAACAATGCATATACGATAAGTGAAAAAGCAGGCTATAAAATTTTATATAAAATACAATAATAGCTATGTTTAAAAATGTATAGAAACAACCAGAGAATAAATATATTTAAACATTACACAGAGAACAGTGTTACATTTGGAAATGACATTAAGAACAATTTATTTTTCTAATTTTTTTTCTTCCAAATATTGCATACACACATGCACACCTTGTTCTATATTTTAGCTGTGATAGTTTCAGAAAGTGCTAGATAGACATATTTACTACACTAATATAGAAGTAGCGTAAATTTTAATCATACCTATTTATCTATGATGTAATGAACAACTCATCATCCACTACTTCATAAACCAGAATGGGAACCATATTACTGGATAGATCTGAATATCAATCTTTGAAAGGAGAAATTTACTTTTAATTTATAGTGAGCAAATAGATTTTAATAATGTCCAGATATCTGCAGTATTTTTATCTAAATGATTCTAATTGCCTTGAGAACTGAAAAAAGAAGAAATAATCAATAGTCTTTTGGTTGATATTGCAGAAGCCTTATCTTGTAGGTTTTTGCATCTGGTGTTAATAGTAAAATGTTCCAGTGGGAAAGTTAATGAGCATAACCAACATGGCAAGATGCATTATTAGTCAAACATTAATGTGCATAAGCATTACCTGGAGAACTAGTCTGAAAGTAAGAGTGTCTGGAGCCATCCCAAGAGATTTTTGAATCAGGAAGCATTTCACAGTGACTGCAAGTTTGCATTTAACAAGCACCCCAGGTAATTCTAATGAAAGTGGTGTAGCTTATATTTTGAGAAATACTCAATAGAAAAAGCATGGGTTTTTGGTGTTAGGGAGATATTCACAATAATCCTTGATGAATTGCCCAACTTACTAGCCATGGGACCACAGATAGCTTATTAATAATGTCAGATTAACATAATAGTTACCTCATTCCAGTTGTTGTGAAGACTGAACAAAGTGATATTGTGAAGAGCATTTTACACATGATATATGGTCAATGAATGATATTGCTGAATAGCAACAGTAGTAGTTATTATTATGCCCAACATATATCGAAAGTTTATTGTGTGTTAAGCATTTCTTCTAGGCACTTTTAGCTGTATTAATTCATTTAGTTTCTACAACTCCATGAAGTAAGTACTATTATTATCCTTACATGGTAAGAAAATTAGGCATGGATACTTTAAATAACTTGTCCAATGTCACCAAGCTAGTAAAAATAAAGTAAAATAAAAACAGGTTTAAAACCAAAGTAGTCTGCTCCATTTCTGTGTTTTTTAACTAGTATGCTGCAAATATATATATATATTTATACCCATTATTAAATATTAAGTTTACACAGTGAAAACAGAACTGATTGCAAATGTAAACTCCAACAGTGTCTTCAATATCTCTGAATTATTCCCTCTCTTCAGTTAGTTTTCTATGCAAATTCCAATAGCAATATAGTATTCAGAGATGAGTACCTAATTTAACCTTTTGAATTTGGTTTTGATTATTTAGGGACACACTCAATGTCATCCAATTTCCTAAGATTTATTTTGCAGAATATTTGGCATATTTCATTTTTGCCCAAGTTCCCTCATTGAAGTTGGTCCTAAGGTGTAAATTTCTGTCTCTTCTGGATACCTCTCTGTGCTAAAAAAATGTTTTTGCATCACAAATTATTTTTGTACATTGTTTCCAAGCTCTGCAAAAAATATTGGTATACACCACTGGAGTACCTGCTCTTTAAAATGTTTTTAGTTTATTTCACATATATTTATTATATCAGAAGGGCATCAGTTCACTTTCCAAATATAGGTATAGAAATAATTGACAAAATTTATAATTATTCAAAATCATACCTTTACTTTTTCACACAAAATTTCAATTCATAAAGATTTTAGAGTATGATTTGATTTATTTAACTGTCATTTGAGTCTCCTAGATATGTGTGTGTGTGTTTATATAGTAACCCTCAAAGTGTAATGTGCTTAGTATCAGCTGCTCAAAAGGGAACCATATAAGATGAACAGGTTCCCAAACCAGGGCTTATTTTGAGGCTGTGGCATTATCCACACCCTCATATCTCTCATTACCTCATATTCTGTTCAAGGCTTCAATGAAGATGGCTTCACTGAAGCAGGTCGTGAAACTGAGGTGTTTGAAGTGAGGGAAGACAGATTGTAAGTGACTAGTATGTATAATATTGTGTTTGAAAGCAGCTGGTATAACATTGGTCTAATTGTATGCTGGTAAATGCTTAACAACTGGTTTTAGGGGGAGGGGGCCTTGATTGAGTGGTATTAATACTCTCACAATGGCCAAGTTAAAGCTACCAACCTGATGTCACTGAAAGTGCAGTTGAGAAGAGAGACACAGTAGCACACTTATTCAGCGTTTCCATCATACAGATACAGTAGATGGTAAACAACCTCAAAAGCATAGATAATAGTAAAATGTAGTAAAATATTTAAGATATTATAAGCTTTGAATATTTATTACTTTTGTTTTTAATATAATGTGTTTAATTGTAAGTTTATTATAATTTTTAACAATGGCTGTGTGAACCAGCTTACAAAATTTTTGAAAATTTAATACTTAAGCTTTTGTAAGTTGGACAGAATGATTCTGGCACAACACTGTATTGGACTCTTCTACAAGTTGTTGGTATTTGCTATACTTCACCCATATGACTATTCAAAGAATTACTAGGGAGTGGAGTATGAATAATACCTTCTCCATGATGGGTGAATATCACTGCTATTCATAATGATAATAATACTTTTAGCAGTAATTTAGTTACTGAGGGCTTAGAATATGCTGGCCACAACTCTAAGAAGTATTATTGACTTTAATATTTCCATTAAAACTGTGGATTCTGAAATTCACAGTGGTTAATAATCTTGCCCTTGCTCATACACCTTTGTGAAAGAGCTGAGCTACAGGTCCAACATCTGTCCAATACCCAAACCTACCCTCTTAAACAGTATCTTCTACTGCATGTATGTAGTAAGCATGCTGAAAGCAGATGGAATTGGTGGCCAAGTTTCACTTTAAAAAAGGCACTGTCATTGCATTTAACTTAATATAGATGTGGATACAGATCCAGACACAGATAAAGCTATGAAATGAAGTGTTCTCTTTTACCTACCTGCTCTAGTTGACATGATTGTTTAGCACTATTAAGAGTAGCAGAATGGAACAGGTACAGACCTAGTGATCAGAAGATTTGCACATTATACCAAGAGCACTATGCGTGGTGTCAGAAAATCGTGGCCCCATCCTTTACTAGCTATGTTTAACGAGGACTGCAAAACTTTGCCTCACTCCAAGGATTTTTTGAGTATTAATGTGAAAGCACTTTGGACATTACTGATACAAGACTTTTTTTTTTTTTATAAGAACAGTAGTATTTTTGGTGTAGGTAACAAAATTTATCCTGCATGCCCATGGAAAAAAATTAGCAGTAGCATTCATTACCAGAATTGTGCTCCATCATTTTTCAGTAAATGTATTTCATATTGTGTGTACTTTGTGTAGCCTCCTTTTAATAATAATAACAGCAGGAGTAGAAATGTGCTTAACTTTTGCACATCAGACTCTTTGTGCCCTTTACTTATGTTAACCCATACAATCCTCACAACATTCTTGTGAAGTGTACTTTATTATTTTTTATGTATATATATGTTTTATTGAAGTATAGTCAGTTTACAATGTTGTGTCAGTTTCTGGTATACAACACAATACTTCAGTCATATAGGAACATACATATATTCATTTTCATATTCTTTTTAACCATAAGTTACTACAAGATATTGAATATAGTTCCCTGTGCTATACAGTATGAACTTGTTGTTTATCTGTTTTATATATATTGGTTAGTATCTGCCAACTGTGGGCTCCCAATTTATCCCTTCCCACTCCCTTCCCCCACTGTAACCATAAGTTTATTTTCTATGTCTGTGAGTCTGTTTCTGTTCTGTAAATAAGTTAGTTTGTCTTTTTTTTTTAGATTCCACATATAAGTGACATCATATGGTATTTTTCTTTCTCTTTCTGGCTTACTTCACTTAGAATGACAACCTCCAGGTCCATCCATGTTGCTGCAAATGGCATTATTTTATTATTTTTTATGGCTGAATAGTATTCCATTGTATAAATATAACACAGCTCTTCATCCAGTCGTCTGTTGATGGGCCATTATTATTTTCAGTTTAATATGATATGAGTCTCATTAGTAGTAATAAATGGTAGATTCAGGACTGGGAGTACAGTCTACCTGTCTAGCTGAGCATCAAGTGTTTTCAGTGGGAGGTACCCATTGAAGGTATTATCTTAAGTAGATACTATTGGTGAAATGGGTAGTTCAAGTACCCTAAGCATTCATAAAAAGGGAATATACTTAATACACTGTATTAATTTGTACTTTTCTCTTCAGCAGAGTTTATTAAGAAGATACTCCATTCAGGATCTGGACATATGTTTAGGATTTGTTATGGGGCTATGTGGATTACAATACTGAACAGAAAATGGCCCAAAGTGATTCTAATTCATAATTCTATGGTGCTATCGACTCTCTCAGGAAGAAATATTAATGATAAAATGACAGTGTGGTAGAGTGGAGAAAGCAGTGGCTTCTGTGTCAAAGAACCAGGTTCATATCATGAATGACACTTACCAGTTGGGTGGCTTTACTGTTTTATCTCCCTCTCTGAGCATCAAGTCTTTTCATCTGTAAAGAGAAGCTTGTAATAGTACCTTTATCCTAGGGTTGTTGTGAGGATTAATTCAGTTAACATGTATACAAAAGTACTTAGTACACAAATAGTTGTCATATAGATACTATCTGCCTCTAATAGCATAAGATTTTTTAATAATAATGTCCATAGCTTGTCAAAGTCAAAGCAAGTCTAGTACAATGCAGATTTCAAACTTCCTTGAGTTGTTTCTTTAGTCTACTTCATTCAATACCAAGTTGTCATCTTGTACTTTCTCTGTTAACTGTATAAATATACCACAACTTCTTTATCCATTCGTTTGTCGATGGACATTTAGGGTGCATCCATGACTTGGCTATTGTAAATAGTGCTGCTATGAACATGAGGGTGCATTATCTTTTCAAATTACAGTTGCCTCTGGATATATGCCCAAGAGTGGGATTGCTGGATCATACAGTGACTCTATTTTTAGTTTTTTTTTAAGGAACCTCCATACTGTTCTCCATAGTGGCTGCACCAATTTACATTCCCACCAACAGTGTAGGAGGGATCCTTTTTCTCCATACCCTCTCCAGCACTTATTATTTGTAGACTTTTTGATGATGGCCATTCTGACCAGTGTGAATACCTCATTGTAGTTTTGATTTGTATTTCTCTGATAATTAGTGATGTTGAGCATTTTTTCACGTGCTTGTTGGCCATTTGTATGTCTTCATTGGAGAAATGTTTGTTTAGCTTTGTTTTGTTTTTTTTTGATACTGAGCTGTGTGAGCTGCTTGTATATTTTGGAAATTAAGCCCTTGTTGGTCACATCATTTGCAAATATTTCCTCCCATTCTGTAGGTTGTTATGGTTTCTTTTGCTGTTCAAAAGTTTTTAAGTTTCATAAGGTCCCATTTATTTTTGTTTTTATTTCTATTACTCTAATAGATGGATCCAAAAAAATGTTGCTGCAATTTATGTCAGACAGTGTTCTGCCTATGTTTTCCTCTAGGAGTTTTATGGTATGTGGTCTTACATTGAGGTCTTTAATCCATTTTGAGTTTATTTTTGTAGATGGTGTTAGAGAATGGTCTAATTTCACTCTTTTACATGTAGCTGTCCAGTTTTGCCAGCACCACTTATTGAAGGGACTGTCTTTTCTCCATCATATATTCTTGCCTCCTTTGTCACAGATTGAGATAAGTGCCTGGGTTTATTTTTGGGCTTTCTATCCTGTTCCATTAATCTGTATGCCTGCTTTTGTGCCAGTACTGTTCTGATTACTGTAGCTTTGTAGTATAGTCTGAAGTCAGGGAGCATGATTCTCCCAGCTCTATTCTTCTTTCTCAAGATTGTTTTGGCTATTCAGGATCTTTTGTCTTTCCATACAAATTTAAAATTTTTTGTCCCTGTTCTGTGAAAATGCCATTGGTAATTTGATAGGGATTGCATTGAATCTGTATCCTTGGGTAGTATGGTCATCTTAACATCTTGGATTGATTCTGCCAATCCAAGAACATGGTATATCTTTCCATTTGTTTGTGTCATCTTCAGTTTCTTTCATCAGCATCTTATAGTTTTCCAAGTACAGGTCTTTTCCTCCTTAGGTAGGTTTATTCTTAGATATTTTATTCTTATTGATGTGATGGTAAATGAGATTGCTTCCTTAATTTCTCTTTCTGGTATTTTGCTGGTAGTGTATAGAAATGCAACAGGTTTTTGTATATTAATTTAGTATCCTGCAACTTTACCAAATTCACTGATGAGCTCTAGTAGTTTTCTGGTAGTGTCTTTAGGATGTTCTGTGTGTAGTATCTTGTCACCTGTAAACAGTGACAATTTTGCTACTTTTCCAATTTGGATTTCTTATATTTCTTTTTCTTCTCTGATTGCTGTGGCTAGGACTTCCAAAACTATTTTGAATAGAAGTGGTGAGAAGGGGCATGCTTGTCTTGTTCCTGATCTAAGAGGAAATGTTTTCAGTTTTCAGCATTGAGTATGATGTTAGCTGTGGGTTTGTCATATATGGCCTTTATTATGTTGAGGTATACTCTCTTTATGCCCACTCTCTGAAGAGTTTTTTTTTAATCATAAATGGATTTTGAATTTTGTCAAAAGCTTTTCCTGCATCTATTGAGATGATCATGTGGTTTTTATTCTTCAATTTGTTAATGTGGTGTATCACACTGATTGATTTGTGGATATTGAAAATCCTTGCATCCCTTGGGTAAATCCCACTAGGTCATGGTGTATGATCCTCTTAATGCATTGTTGGAGTTGGTTTGCTAGTATTTTGTTGGGGATTTTTGTATCTATGCTCATCAGTGATGTTGGCCTATAATTTTCTTTTTTGTGTGTGATTTTTTTGTCTGGTTTAGGTATCAGGGTGATGGTGGCCTCAGAATGAGTTTGGAAGTGTTCCTTCCTCTGCAATCTTTTGGAACAGTTTCAGAAGAATAGGTGTTAACTCTTCTCTAAATGTTTGGTAAAATTCACTTGTGAAGGCATCTTGTCCTGGACTTTGGTTTGTTGGGAGTTTTTTAGAATACTGATTTGATTTCAGTACTGGTAATTGGTCTGTTTATATTTTCTATTTCTTCCTGGTTCAGGCTTGGGAGATTACCTTTCTAGGAATTTGTCCATTTCCTCTAGATTGTCCATTTTATTAGCATATAGTTGCTTGTAATAGTCTCTTATGGCCCTTTGTATTTCTGTGGTGTCAGTTGTAACTTCTCCTTTTTTGTTTCTGATTTTATTGATTTGGGCCCTCTCCCTTTTTTTATTGATGAGTCTGACTAAAGGTTTATCAATTTTGTTTATCTTTTCTAAGAACCAGCTTTTAGTTTCATTGATCTTTTCTATTGTTTTTGTTTGTTTATTTGTTTCTATTTCAGTTATTTCTGCTCTGATCTGTATAATTTCTTTCCTTCTACTAACTTTGGGTTTTGTTTTTCTTTCTCTAGTTGCTTTAGGTGTAAGGTTAGGTTGCTTATTTGAGATTTTTCTTGTTTCCTGAGGTAAAGCATTTATCGCTATAAACTTCCCTATTACAACTTTTTGCTGCATTCCATAGGTTTTGGATCATCATGTTTTCATTTTCATTTGTCTCTAGGTATTTTTTGATTTCCTCGGTGATTCATTGGTTGTTTAGTAGCATATTATTTAGCCTCCATGTGTTTGTATTTTTTGCAGATTTTTTTTTCTTGTAGTTGATTTCTAATCATAGTCATGGTCAGAAAAGATTCTTAATATGATTTCAATTTTCTTAAGTTTACTGAGGCTTGCTTTGTGGCCTAGCATGTAACGTATCCTAGAGAAAGTTCCAGGTGTACTTGAAAAGATTGTATTCTGCTGCTTTCAGATGGAATGCTCTATAAATAGGAATTAAGTCCGTCTGGTCTGATGTGTCATTTGAGGCTTGTATTTCCTTATTGATTTTCTGTCTGGATGATGTGTCCATTGAAGTAAATGAAGTGTTAAGGTCCCCCACTATTATAGTGTTATTGTTGATTTCTCCTTTTATGTCTGTTAACAATTGCCTTATATATTGAGGTGCTCCTATGTGGAGTGCATATATATTTACAATTGTTATATCTTCTTCTTGGATTGATCCCTTGATCATTATGTAGTGTTCTTCTTTGTCTCTTGTAACAGTCTTTATTTAAAGTCTATTTTGTCTGATATAGGTATTGCTACTCCAGCTTTCTTTTGGTTTTCATTTGCATGGAATACCTTTTTCTATCCCTTCACTTTCAGTCTGTTAGTGTGTCTAGCTCTGAACTGGGTCTCTTGTAGACAGTACGTAGGTCTTGTTTTTGTATCCATTCAGCCAGTCTATGTCTTTTGGTTGGAGCATTTGGTCTGTTTACTTTTAAGGTAATTATCGATATGTATGTTATTATTGCCATTTTCTTATTTTGCATTTGTTTTTGTAGGTCTTTTTTCCCCTTTTTTCTTCTGTTCTCATCTCTTGTGATTTGATGACTATCTCTAGCATTATGTTTGGATTCCTCATTCTTTTTTGTGTATATATCTATCATATATTTTTGGTTTGTGCTAACTATCTGGTTTTGGTATAGAAGTTTATATATACACATGATTGTTTTAAGTTGCTGATCTCTTTCAAATGAATTTTAAATACCCTGCATTCATACTCTCCTCCCCTCATGATTACTAGTTTTGATAGCATATTTTACATTTCTTTTGTGTATCTCTTAATTGCTTATTATAGATAGAGATGATTTTACTACTTTTGTCTTTTAATTTTTCCACTAGTTTGTGTGTGGATGATTTCCTACCTTTACTGTATGTTTGCCTTTATGGGTGAGGTTTTCCATTTTGTAATTTTCTTCTTTTTAGTTTTGGCCTTTCCTTTTCTACCTAGAGAATTTCCTTTAGCATTTGTTGTAAAGCTGATTTGGTTGTGCTGAATTCTTTTAGCTTTTGCTTATCTGTACAGCTTTTGATTTCTTCATCAAATCTGAATGAGCCTTGCTGGGTAGAATATTCTTGGCTGTAGGTTTTCTGTTTCATCACTATAAAAATGCCACTTGCTTCTGGTCTGCAGAGTTTCTGCTGAAAAATCAGCTGATAACTTTGTTGGAGTTCCCTTGTATGTTATTTGTTACTTTTCTCTTGTTGCTTTTAATATTTTCTCCTTATCCTTAATTTTTGTCAGTTTGATTGCTATGTGCCTCAGTGTGCTTCTCTTTGGGTTAATCCTGTATGGGACTCTCTGCACTTTCTGGACTTGAGTGACTGTTTCCTTTCCTAAGTTATGGAAGTTTTCAGCTATTATCTTTTCAAATATTTTCTCAGGTCCTTTCTGTCTTCTCCCTCTGGGACCCCTATAATGCAAATATTAGTGCACTTCATGTTGTCCCAGAGGTCTCTTATACTGTCCTGATTTCTTTTCATTCTTTTTTCTTTTTTTGTTCTAAGGTAGTGATTTTCACTACTCTGTCTTCTAGTTCACTGATCTGTTCTTCTGCCTCATTTAGTCTACCCGTGGTTCCTTCTAGTGTGTTATTCACTTCAATAATTATATTCTTCATCTCTGTTTGGTTGTTCTTTGTATTTTCTAACTCTTTGCTAAAAACTTCTGACTTCTTGCTCTGTGCATCTGTTTTCCTCCTGAATTCTCTGATCATCTTCACAGTCATTACTCTGAACTCTTTCTCAGGTTGATAGCCTGTCTCCTCATCACTTAGTTCTTGTTCACCTGTGGGCTCAGAAGTCCTTAGGCAGCCTGTCTGCTGATAGCTGGGGCTCTGTTCTCACTCAGGATGTTGTTTGGCCTGAGGCATCTCAGCACTTAAGCCTATAGGCTGTTGGTGGGGCCAGGTCTTGGCAATAATGACCCAAGCAAGATGTCAGCCTCCAGGAAAGCTCATGTAGATGAATACTCCCTGAATGTCCACCAGCAGCTTTTATGTCCCCAGGGTGAGCCACAGCTGTCCCCTACCTCCCCAGAAGACCTTCCAAAACCAGCAGACAGTTCTGACCCAGGTTTCTAAGAAATTACTACTTCTTCCCTTGGTCCCAATCATGTGAGATTCTGTGCATGCTCCTTAAGAGAATGAAGTCTCTGTTTCTCCCAGTCTTGTGGAGCTTCTTTAATTAAGCCCTACTGGCCTGAAAACCAAATGCTCTGTGGGCTTTTCCTCCTGATGCTGGACCCCTGAGGAGGGGACCCTGACTTGGGCTCAGAACTCTCACTCCTGTGGGCAAACCTCAGCAATATAATTATTCTCCAGCTTGTGGGTCACTCACCTGGGAGGTGGGGGAGCCGATTATATCATGAGTGTACTCCTCCTACCTTCCCATTGTGGTTTTTCTCTTTATGTCTCCAGTTGAAGATCTTTTTTTGGTAGGTTCCAATCTTTTTTACTGATGGTTGTTCAGCAGTCAGTTGTGGTTTTTTTGTGTTCATGAGAGGAGGCAATCTCAATGTCCTACTATTCTGCCATCTTGACAAGATCAGCAACAAATATTTTCTGAGTACCAAATATGTGCTAGGCAGTGAAAATTTAGCAGAGAATAAGAAAGATCAAGTTTTTGTTCTCACTGAGCTGATATTCTAGTGGGAGTAGTCAGACAACAAACAAAAAATAAGTAAATATATATAGTATGTTAGATGCTGGGTACTGTAGAGAACAATAAATGGGCAGCGTGTGAAGAAATGTTGGCATGAGAAGTAGGGAGGTATGATTTTTAAAGAATGGTTATTTAAGACCTCATTAAGAATGTGCAATTTAAGCAAAGATTAGAAGGAGGTAACATAAAGGGAACTAATATTGATCAATAAATTAATGTCAGATTCTGTGTTAATAGATCCATCTTCTTATTTAGTCTTCACAACCACCAATAAAGTAAATATTTTTGTACCTATTTTACAGTTGAGGAAACAGAAGTTCAAAGAAATTATATGACTTGTTAAAGGCCACACTATTAATCACTATGTATCTTAAACTTCAAGACTCCTATGTTAGGGGTTTTAATTGGTCTCCTTTGAAGCTTTTTCTAGGGTTGAAATAAAAGGGATAGTGCCCCTCCAACATTTTTCCTCCTTCTGTTCCCAGGAGCAATTCTCTTTTAACAAAAATCATTCACAAGTCCTCCCCTTATCTCTCCTCACTTGAACTTTTAATATCTTTGTTTGGGCTTTAGAACTTTTTAGTAGGCAGTGTGTTGATTCACCCAGATCTCCTCTTTATTATCAATGCTGGGAATATCTTCCACTGATGGCTCGCAACTGGGCTTCTCAAAGAGCATTGCCTCCTCATCCAAGATTATTGCTACTTTTCTACCAGGTGGTCTATGGACAATGATTGGCAGATGTGAGGGTTCAAAGGCTCAAACCCCTTTCTTCAGTTTGGTACAACTCTAAAAAGCTGGTCATCCAACCTCTAGAGATTTCTGAAATTTTCTCTAAGACCCTATTTCAAAGCAGTGGAGATCATATTCTTTCTCTGTTCAGCCCTATCTTCCTTACTTCCTGAAATACTCCCAGTGAAATGCCTGCACATAACTGCCCATCTCATAGTCTATTTCCAGGAAATTTGACCTAAAATTAATCTCTAACTGGTTCTAATATGAAAGTGGAGAATAACTAAATCAGATGTACACTTTAGATGTCTCTGATGGTGCAAGGAAGCAGAATTTGCCACCCCAAAATATGTCTCTATGGCATATTATTTTAAGCTGTTTATTTTCTGAGAAACAGCAGATGGAAAAAACTCTGAAAACCATGTAGGAGTTACCCTTTTGTAAGAAACTTCTACATTTATAAGTGAAATCTCCATTTGTAAGAGTGTATCCTTCTGTGTACCAGAAAGAGGAGAATGACCAAATATCTAGGAGTTTATCAATGGAAAAGGGAAGGGTTTAAATCTGTATCATAGTCTTACTGCTTACTGTGTTTTTCCTGGTACCTCCCATAACTGACTCTACCCACCCTCAACATCCTCTTTTGTATTTAGCTGGGGATGGATGGTATTTAAGGTGAAGGCTTTGGCTATTTTGGTGAATTACCCATTTTCCTGGATCTCTCCCACCTGTACTTGTTATTAAACTTTTGTTTGGTTTTTGTCCTGTTAATTTGTCTCATGTCAATTTAATTATTAAAGCAGCCCAAAGAACCTAGATGGACAGAGGATAATCTCTTCCTCCTCAACCGTGGGAATATACAGAAAGGACTGGAGGGATCTGGATAACACTAGAGGCAGAGGGACCAATTAGAAGGCTAATTTAGACAAGTCTTGAAAAAGATGTTGAAGGGAAGCAGAATTTGCCACCACAAGGTATGCCTCTTTGGCATAAGGATTATTTTAGGCTGATTATTTTTAAGAAATAGCAGACATAGGTGAGGCTCTGAAAACAAAGTTGTAGTCACCCTTTTGTAAGAGACATTTACATGTATAAGGGAAATCTCCATTTGTAAGGGTGTCTTCCTCTCTGTATCAGAAAGAGGAAGATGACAGGATAACTAAATCTCTAGAAACTCTTATCAGTGAAAAAGGCAGGAACTTAAATCTGCGTAAAAACCTTACCCTTGTTTACTGTGCTTTTCCTGAAAACCTCCCATAATAGGCGCCCCCTCCAGCATCTTTCTTTTGTCTTTAGCTTGAGATGGTATTTAAGGTGGCAGCTCAGACCATTTTGTAGAGTTACTCAGTTTTCCTGGGTCTTTTTCATGTATACAGGAGGGATACATGTGGTTAAAATTCTGTTTGTTTTCTCCTGTTAATCTGTTCTATTTTTTTATTACAAGGCAATCTCAGCCGAGAACCTCGAAGGGTAGAGGAAATATTGGAATATTATTTTTCCTCCTCCACAACATGAAATGGTGTTGTTCCACCATTTGTTTGTTTATTTATGCATTATAAACTTGTAATTTATGCATTATAAACTTATATCACTATATTATGTGAATTATAAAACATAGGAATTAAAAGGCATGAGATCAAAAATAAATATAAATAGAATTTCTGTTTTCTTCCAACACTTCAATGGATGATATTTGTTTAACTCTTCTTGGAATGCTCCTTTAGTGAGAAGTCTGTTATGAGGAAGAAATGAAGTGTTTTTCTTCATTCTCCTATTTGTGCAAGGAGACTTTTATTGTCATTTCCTGCCATTATCATCCCACTTAACCTATAACAATAGTTTTCATCGATTCTTACAATGATTGTTCCTCTCTAGAATTGTGTTATATGTTGCACTGCATTGAATAGGCACGCAATGTAATATATCTTATACAGAAAGGTACATAAATATACTACTATTGGTGAGATGCTTGAGTTCTTTTCAAGTGTTCACGGGGACCTACAGGTTGCAGTGAAACCCAAGGACTTTTTCTCTTATCACACTTAGTATTCCCTCACTTTAATTTTTTTGTTTTATTTTATTTTTAGTGCTTTTTTTCTTTTTGTATTTTTGTTCTTAAATCTTTTTTTTAATTGAAGTATAGTTAATTTACAATATTGTAGTTTCAAGTGTGTACAAAGTGACTCAGTTATATTTCAGAAAAATATATATATAATATATATATATATATATATATATATATTCTTTTTCAGATTCTTTTCCATAGGTTATTGGGAAAGTTGGACAGCCTCATGTAAATCAGTAAAGTTAGAACACTCCCTCATGCCATACATGAAAATAAACTCAAAATGGCTTAAAGACTTAAATATAAGACATGACACCATAAAACTCCTAGAAGAGAACATAGGCAAAACATTCTCTGACATAAATCGTAGCACTGTCTTCTGGGATCAGTCTCCAAGGCAAAAGAAAGAAAAGCAAAATAAACAAATGGAATCAAATCAAACTTACAAGCTTTTGCCTAGCACAGGAAACCATAAACAAAACAAAAAGACAACCTAAGGAATGGGAGAAAATATATACAAATGATGCAACCAACAAGGGTTTAATTTCCAAAATATATAAACAGCTCATACAGCTCAATATTATTAAAACAAGAACAACAACAACAATCCAATCAAAAAATGGGCAGAGGACCTAAATAGACAGTTCTCTAAAGAAGACATACAGATGGCCAAGAGGCACATGAAAAGATGCTCAACATCAGTAATTATTAGAGAAATGCAAATCAAAACTACAATGAAGTATCACCTCACATTGGTCAGAATGATCATCATCAAAATGTCTACAAATAATAAATGCTAGAGAAGGTGTCGAGAAAAGGGAACCCTTCTACACTTTTGGTAGGAATGTAAATTGATGCAGTCACTATGGAAAAGAGTATGGAGGTTCCTTAAAAAACTAAAAATAGAGCTACCGTATGATCTAGCAATTCTACTTCTGGATATATATCTGGAAAAGATGAAACTCTAATTCAGTTCTTTTGTTTTAAAACGTAAACTTTAAGATCATGAACTGAAAAATGGCCTTCCAATGGTATTTGAAAGTTTATAATGAATCCAGCATTAGAGAATTATTATCCTAGCTTCAAAGTTAAAATGAAAGGCAAGAATGACATTTCCCCAGTTTAGACCAGCAAAAAATCTTGCAGCTGGATCCATGCCCCAAGTGCCCTAAATCCTAATCCAGTGCTTTGTTGAAAAGCTGTGTTAAGTATTCCAATTCTCAGGTTTTAAAAAAAAGCCATTTTCTTCTCTATATGGAGCTATAGATAATTCTTTAATTAATCTTTATTTTTCAAGTATCCACAGAGCAGCAATAAGAAGTAATACTATATAGAATATCAGCCCCTTTGAATCACAGAACATTTTAAACAGTCATTTCTTCACTGACTTTCTTTTCGCACATTACTAGAGAAATAACGACTAGAATCGTTTAAAATATTTAGTAGAAATGATGCGGTATTTGCCTGGCTGAGGATGCAGAATCTTTTGTTTCTTTTTGCAGAAGAGATTTGATAAACATTTAGGAGAGCAAAATTTCCTGCCCCAAATGTCTCTTTGGCATGCAGATTATTTCAAGCTGAAAACAATCAAGGCCCAAAAGAACTCAAGAATGACTTCCCCCCAACCGCCTAGAAGAATGCAGACAGGGTACCTGTTCCAGGAAGGGAGTTATCACCATAGATGACTATAGTGTGAACTAGGTGTGTAGACAGGGAGGAATCTAGCAAAGTCTGTTTGTTAAAATACCTCTTGTGTCCCATTGCCTCTGCCTGGCCCAGCAAACACTTGTTTACCAAACGTTTGCTTTTCCACCTCCATGTAAAGTATGTTCCTCCCCTTTGAGGTCCCCAACCACTAACCCCAACACCCTCTCTTGTCTTTAGCTGAAGATGATATTTAAGGTGAGGGTTTCAGTCATTTGGGGGATTTACTCAGTCTTCTTGGGGTCTATTTCATGTATACATGTTACTTATTAAACTTTGATTTTTTTTTCCCTGTTGATCTGTCTCATATCAGTTTAATTCTTAGACCAGACAGAAGAATCTAGAAGAGTAGAGGAAAATTTCTTCCTCCCAGACAAGAGCAATGAATTTATCCCAGCTCATAGCAGAATTATTCTTCATAATAAGTTTTAGGCAGGAATGTGCCCTTACTGAACATGCAATCCTACAGATGAACTGATACAGTGAGTAGCGTCTGTGAAAAATGTCTCCAAGCTGGCTAACCTCTGTGATTCTTTGGATGAAAAAGTGGCAGCCAGGATGTGGAAGGGTCTGTCTTAGATCCTTTCCTATTGAAGGGTATCAAGGGGCTGAAGGAATTCAGAAATGAAAGCTCCTATTATGTTCCACTTTTGTTTCTGAGGTGTGTAGGAGGGGACTGCCCTGGGTCATACCAGCTCATAACTCCCATCAGATTGCTTTTCTTAAGAGATGGCTTTTGTCACCGACTGGTTGAGAAATCATGTTTTTCCCCCAGTAGCCTATTAGGTGAAAAACAGATTCATCCATGACTTCATGTCTCTCCCTGTCACTGACGTTACCATTTTGCTGTCTCAAGTACTTTAAGAATCTTGTTTAATGTCCAGGGTACGTTCTTTTCCTCTTGCCACCTTCCACCCCAGCTGACTGACTGACACTGTCAACCTTAGCCTAGAATTAACTTCCCAATAATCTAAATCCTAAATTGTTCTCTACCCTACTCAAACAGTCCAGTTAGTTCCATTTGAATCACAGTTGTGTGTGTGTATGTATGTGTGTGTGTGTGTAGTTGTGTATGAAAAAGTTCAAATACACAGGAAACTGAAAAATATATGATGCTAATATTGACACTCATATGCTTACCACCAGGAATTAATGTGCTAACATTGGATTCAGATTTTATTTATAATAAAAACTTTGTCGATAGAGCTGATTTCCTTTTTTGTGTCTCTCCACAGTTCAGTTTCCCTTTTTCCTAACCTGAGGCAATCACTAACAGGAATTTATTAAATCCATCTAGTAGTTAATTTTATTAACATGACACATGACATGCCTCTATTTAAAATGTAAATTTTGGCATTGGCCAGCTATTATTTATTCACTCTTCCTTATAAGTCTACACACCCTTCACAAACTTTTATGAGGTTTTTTTTTTTTTTTTCGAAATCTGATAGATGATTGTTTTGTTTTGTTTTTCTTCAGATTGCTGGTAAGGTTCAGCTTCTCATCTGTTTATTCCGATTTCCACTTCTCTGCAAGATGACCATTTTCTATTGTGTCTAATGGAGTTGATTTTCTTTGTATTCCAGATGCTAAATACTATTTTAAAATGCATGTCACGAATAGATTCTTCAAGTCTGTGATTTGTCTTTTAACTCTCTTTATGGTGTTTTTTTATTCAGAAGTTTAAAATTTTGGCACAATCAATCAATTCCATGAATCTTTTTCTTTATGTGTGCTTTTTTTGTGCCAAGTTTAATTGATGCTTTCCTACCACAAGGTCACAAAGATATTTATATTTTCTTATTATAGTTGTAAAATTTATTTTAAACATTTACATAGATAAGCATCTTTAGTTTATTTTGATATGGTGAAGTACAGATCTTTTATTTTAAACACAAAGCAAGCCAATTCCCTCACTTAGTTGTAATGTCAATCACATCATGTACCAGTATATATAGATCATTTCCTGGGTCATTTATCCTGTTCCATTGATCAGTATCAGTACTACTAAAATAGCTTCATTCTAATCTTAATGTATAGAAAAATAAATCCTTTTCCTGTTATTGTTGTTACCAAACTCAGGTTCAGCTGCTTGCTGCTCAAAAGCCAATAATTTAAGAGGCAAGTGTTAGTAGAAAGGTGCTTTAATCAGAAAAGCTGCCAACTGGGGAAATGGTAGACTGCTGTCCAGAGACCACCTCCAAAGATTCTGCTCAGCCATGATGACAGTTTTTAAAGGGGAAGCTGGGGGGAAGAATCTGAGCGAATCATGTAGGCAGGAGGTTGGGTTCTGCATCATCTCCATTGCATGCAGACTGGTTGACACTCTCTTCAGATGTTATCTTGCCCCGTGATCTGCTTGCAGGATTGCTAAGGGGGTTATTGGGGGTAGAGAGCTAATCATTCTTTAACTGCTTAATTCTTCATTCTTACTTCTAGGAAAAGAATCAACAGTTTAGGCAAGGAGTGGCGTGCAGTCAGGATAGTGTAAGTCGGGAGTTAGGTTACATCGCCTGGTGATCTCATTCTTATAATTAGATTCTTTTAAGGTTAGAGAGGGACAGAAATGGCCTAACAGGAAAAGGGCAAAAGAGCTGCTTTCAATTCCCCACTGTCAAATATTATTGCGTTTCTATGGGATTAGGGGTGAGGGTACATCTGTAACTTCTGCATGCTGACATAGGGTGCCATATTCTCAGAGTAGAAGATGTCGACATCAGTCTGTAACATCTCTTTGCTGACAACTTTAGTTGCCCACTTACATATACAGGCAGAGCAAGCTGCAATTATTTTGATGCCCACAAAGATATAGATTATATGAGTGGTAGTGTTAGTCCTAGGCTCTTGAGGCCAGTTCTCGGAATTGTGTTAGCCATCGATCCAGTCCTGCTAAAGCTGGAGCAGCCCACGTCATGGCTGCAGTCTGGTCATCATGCAGTTAGCTTTCCCCTCTGGTGGCAGGTGTAGTATCTGTAAAACTCAAGAATGCCCATCAGGCACTGAGTCTGTGACTCTGTTGTCCTAATCTTTAACTACTTGGCTTTGTGCGGGGATAGGGTGCTGCAGTTCCATTGTTATTTTACTAGAATTATTTTAAAGTTTCTTGGCTCTTTAGTGCTCAATATGACTTTTACAATTTATCTATCTGGTACCAAAGATTTCCTTACAGGAATTTGACTGGAATGATGTTGAATTTACAGATTAATTTGAGGGAAAATTTTCATTTTATGATACTGAGATTTCTCATTCATAAACATGGCTTATTCTCCATTTGTTCAGGACTTTCATGTTCTTTGAAAATGTAATATACTTTTCTCTTTAAAGGTGTTTCTTGCTTTTTTTTTTGTTGTTTTACCCCAAGGAAGTTATACTTTAAAGTATTATAACACTGGATCATTTTTTTCCCATTACATTGTAGGAGAATAAAATTTGCCACCTCAAAATGTCTCTTTGGCATGTTGATTATTTCAAGCTGAAAACAATCAAGGCCCAACATTTTGTTCCCAAAATCTGGGGCACACATGGGCACATTGTTGGAAAATTGAAAAACATAAAGGACAAAGATTAATCTGAAAAGTCACCAGAGGAAAGAGACAGATTAAGTAAAACAAAATGACCATGGTTAGGCTGATTTATCACATCAGCAAAAATTTGTCTATAATTATGTCAGTTTTTCTCTCATATTTGTAGTCTTTGCTTCCTTATTTTTCTTGACTTGTTTTGCTACGTTTTTAAATTTTACCAGTTTTTTTGGAGAACTAGTCTTTGGATTTATTGATCTTTTTTCTGTTTTTCTTTGTGCACATCTAACTTTAAGGTATAGAGCAGGAGGATAGCTGACTTATGAATCGATCATCTATCTACCCACTCAGCAGCCATCATCTGATAACTGTTCATGCTTCTTTCTCTCCTACTATTTGGTCTCAGTTATCTGACCCAGGGGAGACTATAGGACCTGCATGAAGCTATACCAACATGTAACTAGTATGTCCTCCCCAGATATACTCACATTTCTCAGAAAGCCTTGTCTTCCACATCACTACCTATGATTTTTCTTAATGGGCACAATCCACAATGAAATGTGAGTGACTCTCTAAAAGCAAGGCAAAAAGAAGGGTGTTATCATTTTTCTAAACTGCTAATGGCCCACAGCGCCACTGATCACAGTTTGTATGCTAGTGCCCTAGGCTGTCATCTTGCTGGTAAGTGAGAGCAAAATTTGCCGGCCCAGAATGTCTCTTTGGCATGCAGGTTATTTCAAGCTGAAAACAATCAAGGCTCAAAAGACTCAGGAAAAAATATTTAACTTCCCCCTAAATGCCTAAAAACAAAATTAGATAGAGGGCTTGTTCCCCAAATAGAGCCATCACAGGAGATATCTGCAAAGAACACGGTCTAGGAGTGGTGGGGGCAGGGCCTAGAGACCAGGGTCCCCTCAGTGTCCCACTGGGTCTGCAGGGCCCAACAAACATTTACTAAACATTTGCTTTTCCATTTCCATGTCAGTTGCTTTCCTTCCCTTTGAGTCCCAAACCTCTACCCGCAACATCCTCTTTTTCCTTTGGCCAAAAATGTTAATGTGATGGTTTCAGACATTTTGGCAAGTCACTCAGTTTTTCTGGGTCTCATGTGTACATGCTGTTAAACTTTGTTTGGTTTTCTCCTGTTATTATGTTTCATGTCAGTTTAATTCTTAGACCAGCCGGAAGAACCTAGAAAGGTAGAGTAAACTTCCTCACTGACAGTGGCAGAATCAGTGATGTGTCCATCTAGCAAGAAGTCCAGTTCGTTTTCACTTGGCAACTTGTGCTTGGAGAATGTGCATAAGCAAGCTACCTCCTGGCTTGCAAAAAGACTGCAAAGTGGCTGTCAGGACTTTTTCTGCCAAAATCTGTGTTAAATGATGTCTGAGTCTAAATTTCCTGGGCCAGTCCCCTCTGTTACAGAATCTCTAGCATCTGTGTAAATGCAGACTTTTCTCCAGCTCTCTGATGTGTATTTAAGAGGCTTATCTAGTATGCACTCTGGTTTTCAGCAAGAATGAAAGCCTCTTCTAAAACTCTCAAAGATTCAGCCAAAGTCACTTGTATGCTTTGAGAGCCCAAGAGCCTTTAGCCATTCCATCAGGTTCTGCAGTTTCCTGGCCTTAGATGCCTACCAACCATTGTTACAGCATCTTTTGCATCTAGCCTGAGCAAGATCCAAAAGTCCTTTCTCCCTGAATAGAATTTACATTGCTGTAAACCTGCTCAAGTTTGAGGAGGTTATCATTCCCATAGCAGGCAAAATATTCTGTCCCAGTAAGATAATCTATGTCTTGAGCAGCACGTTCAGGCAAGGGGCAGTTAGAGATCTTTTGTACCCCAGGACCTGCCAATATCTGTTGCTGTATGCCACTCCTTCTCAGGAAAGAATTTCCTATTTTGTTTCTGGTTTTACTTTAAAGAAATTTAAAATCTAATATAGGGAATTAAACATTCACAGGGAAGTCAATCTCATCGGCAAACTCCATTATGAATGCACGCCTCCTCTCCTCCTCCTGAGGACCCCTTCTGAAGATCATTCTGCCACAGGGGGTCAAACATAGTTCTGCGGTACTCTGTCAAACTTCATGCTGTCACGGCCCACTATCACATATGGAAGTAGGAGTGACTTCTTAGAGACCACATTCATCTCTGCATGCCAGCTCATTAACAGTCACAGCCTTGGTCTCAAAAGGAACCTTCTTCAATTTTATGAGCTCTAATGAAGTAGGCTGTGTTGAAGATGGGCACACATTCTTTGAAATCCAAGAAGAGGTTCTCCCCATGGAGCAAGTTTAAATTTCAGTAAAAAGCTCAGTTGTAGAAGATATACCACACTCTTTATTTAGTTTAATTAATGTATGTTTAATTTAGAGCCTCCATCCTGCCAACCAGGAAGGGAAACTCATTTCTGTCATTCTTGAGTCCCAGACCAATCAGGAAAGTTCAGAGGTCTTATATCAAGGCACTGGGCAGGTCCCTCTGATCCCTAATCTTTAGCCCACTGTGGTTGTCATGGAGACACCACACTTGGGTATCCATTCCAGGGTATATCCTCAGGGAGACACCAGGGATGAGTGTGAGTCCTTACTTATCCTTGATAACTAGCCCTATGCCCATCTCCCAGTCCCAAGTCATGGGGAGTATTTCTCTCTTTCCTATATCTCTATCTCACTCCTCACTCCTTTCTCCAAATCCAAGCTCTCTCTCCCCTCTATTTAGTAAAAGTCTATCCGATGGATTTAGATTTTTAAAAAACAAAAGCTAGGAAAAGAGATTTCTTAGAAATAGTGTCTTTGGGTATATTTCCTTCCCTAGGTCACTCTTCAACCTCAGCAAACCTCCACAGAGTACCAGAAGCACAAGACCAAGCTGCTTCTGTTTCCTCCTGTGTAATAGCTGTTATCATGTACGTGGCACCCTTTATGTACCACGTACTGCTTTCATTACATTTATTTATTTATTCATGCATGCATTGATTCACACAACTACCAGTGTGGTATGTCCTCACGTTATGGAAGAGTAAACTGAGATACTGCGAGAAGAAAGAACTTGCCCATGCTCACACAGTTAGCAGGTGGTGAGCCAGGGCATTCGGTTCCAGGCAGCCTGGCTCCACAGTCAGTGCTCTTAACTGCTGAGCTATTGCAACAGTAACAGCATGAACCTACCTCATGAGATGATTGAGATATATATATAGTACTTGGAATCATTTCTGGAATGCTCTCAATAAATATTAGTTACTATTGTTACTATTACATGTGTGGATGGATACAAAGGACGGGATGACCCATACAGGAAGAAATATAAAGGACTATACTATATTTTTAAAAATGATTCTACACTGATACGATGCCTGTCCAATTCTTACTAACGACATGAATTAGAGATTTGCTGAACTTTTCTGGTAATTCCTTGTTTAAATCTTTCACACGGGTGAATTTGCTGTGACTTCTCAGATTGCTCCTCTTTTATGGAACTACTTTTCACATGAAAACTGACTTTTTACTATTTGCTTATATAAGGACAAATGCAAATTAAAAACCTAAGACTTAATTCTCATTGTCAAAAATAAGGGAGGAGATTACCCCTTCCCTTGTTTTAGAGCATTTACTTTAGAAGACTTGTAAATTCTTTCTCTGTTTGTTTGAAATGTATGTAAATCTTTTCAAAAACTCAAAAAAGGAAAAAAAAAAATCCCTGCCAGCTTTCCCACCCTTTTTCTCAAAGACCTGGGAACCGTCTTCCGGAAGATAAATATCAAGGAATGTAGGAACCTAACTTCAATTGATGCCTCCCTCCACATTGCAAAACTGCCTCTTGTCATAAAGGCTTAAGAAGTTTGTTTTCCCTTTGAATAAGGCCAATTAGCTAACACAGACGGTCCCCCAATTACTAAGTGGATTTAAGGTGAACTATGTGTGACAGAGTGTGCTGTCAATGTCTTCTTACCTGAGGACTATTTGTTGCTGATCTTGAGGACAGTGTGTAATAAGTTGTGTCTACTTGGCTGTATGAGGACGTAAGATGTCTGTCTGCAGTCTCTTAGTGGATTGCAGGCTTGCCAGGGATATGCATTCTGCCTTAATACATATTCAACAATAAAATATTTCTTTTTTCCCTATTACGGCTTTGTGGAGGGGTTTTCTGGATTGGAAACTTTTGTTTGTAATTTTGTTTCCCCAACATTTCTTCCTACAAGAAGGAGTGGAGATAGTCCATTCTAAATCTGACCTTGATAGAAATTTTGTCAGACATTGTGTGATGTCTGCTAAAATGTCCCAAGCCTAGTCATGGTTCCTATTTGTTGTTCTTATTTGCCAATTTGTTCCTCTCGAAGTATTACTACCACTATTTTTCTCCAGGGATACAAGCTTCTGTGGAACTGTCATTGCATGTGACACAGATTCTAGGGGTAAGCGTGTCACTAGTGTAACTATAACCAAGCAAAATCAGAGCATCACATCTCCTGCTCTGATGACTTATTCATGGATGAACAGGTGTGGCCCAGTTGGGGCTTATTAGAGTCTAGAAGTATCATAGGACTGAGTCTTCTTGCCTTTCCATCAACTGTCCCATGGCTTACACTCCTGCCCCTGACTGAAAGATGTTAGTTGCTATTGGCAGTTCCACCCTAGAGATGCCTTTCCAACCAGCTGACATCTGACCAAAGACTGGACTGGATCCATAATGGTCCTACACTATTTCTCCTTTGTGTGTTTCACTGCCTTTGTAACTTCCTATGGAGGCATAGCTACATAAACTTTCTGGGCATGTTTCCTTGTGGTACACAGTGTGTCTGTTTCCCACGTACAGTAATGGTGTCACTTTTGGAAGCCACCTAGCAAAACTTGAAACATTCTCTATGGAGTCTGTCCAGTGTTTATGTAAACTTATGTAATTATATTTGTTCTGGTCTTTTGTAATCAACTAATGCAGTTTACCTGGTCATCAAGGAACTTTACCCCCCAGAATGCTCATCTGTTGACTTCTTATCTGATGCTTTCCTAAAGTACTTCTCAATGGTTTCCTGGACCTGGACTCCCACTGGGAGTCATTCTGATTTGCTCTCTGAGATCTTTCCTCTGGCTTTGTGTGAAATTTCTTCCCTCTCTAATCACACTGCCTGATCTAGTGACAACCAAAAATATGCCAGATTTCTCAGGCTCATCTATCATAGCACTGAGGCTTGGGTGTATCTCATTTTCTCTTTCTTTTCTAACTAGTCTTGCACTAAGATCTCTGTCTTCTCCTGATGTAGTCTTTTTTCCTTCAGCTCACTCAGCGTGATCCCTTCGTCTGTCTTCCTTTTGTCACTCTTCTCATTCTGCTGGTAATAGTTAATTCCATTCCTTCCTGAATCTTCAAGCAAACATAATCCTAGAATGAGAGATTGCTAGGCACGTACCTTTTTATGTTTTTTCAAGGTTTTTTTTCCCCAGAAAGAGATCTCATAAATCCCTTTACTTTTATGAAGTAAATAAGTCAATATTTCTAACTTCTCTGAAATAGTTCAAAATACTTCTCTGGTGCAAGCAGAACTGGTAATGCAGCATAACCATTCCCCAGTCCTGATATGCTATATATTAAAAATATACATGTGTATATACATACATATATTTTTAAATTACATGCATTTTTATTAACACAATCTTTAAACAACAGAAAGTTTCACATGTAGTACAAAGAAATTTTATTTACCTGAAGCATTTGAGAGTAAATAGTTGATATTTCCCACCCACCCTGAATAGTTTAGTGTGTAATTCCTATAATCCAGGGTCTCCTACATAACAATACAATCACAAAATTAGGAAATTAACCCTGATGTATTACGACCACATAATCCTTAGACTTCATTCAAATTTTGCGCAGTTTCCCACTGCTGAAAGTCCTTTATGCTGAAAGAATCCAGTCAGAACCACGTGTTGCATTACGTTGTAGGTTTCATCGCGTTAGCCTGGGACAGCTCCTTGGTCATTTCTTGACTTTCATGACCTTTAATGCTTTTCAGTATTATAGGCCAGTTATTGTATAGAATGTCTCTCCATTTGAGTTTTCTGATAGCTCCTCATGATCAGAATCAGATTCTTGGCAAGAATATCACTGAGGTGATGTTGTGCTCGTCTGTCAGGAAGGATACAATTTCTACTTAGTCCATTGCGGGTAATGTTAATTTTGATCCCTTAATTAAAGCATCTTAAGTCTTAAGTTTTCCTGGGCTTCCCCAGTGTAAAGTTACTCTTTTCTCTTTTGTACTAAAACGTTTTTTGTGGCAAGGCATTTTGAAACGGTCTTAGTTTGGGCTGCTGTAACAATACCACAGACTAGGTGGCTGATAAACAACAGGAATGTATTTGTCACCGTTCTGGAGGGTGGAAGGGCTGCTCTCAGGGTGCCAGCATGGCCGGGCTGACCCCCCTCTGGGTTGCGTGCTGCTTGGCGTGTCCTCACGCGGTGGAAGCGGCCAGGAGCCCCTCCAGGCCTCTCTTCTAAGGGCACTGATCCGCCCACAGAGGCTCTGTCCTCATGACCTAACTGCCTCCCAGACACCCACCTCGCTCCCTAATGTCATCGCGTTGGGCATTAGGAGTTCACATGCACTTTGTGGGGGGACACAAATACTCAGACCACAGCAGAAACCATGTAGATGTCTTGTCCTTCATTAAACTTTCAATTTGTTCATTTATTTATCTCACATATCATATTGGTTTCTATTTCATTTGCATTATAAACCAAAACTGTAATTACAGAATCACTCAAATTGTCCCCGCTTTGACCAATGGAAGCTCCTTCAAATCTCTTCAGACTGGCTTCTGTGCCTTTTAACATGTCTGCATATTTTTTTAGCACTTCCTTACTTTCTGGTACAGGATGTTCCAGGACCACCTTGCCTTTCCCTTCACCAGCCCTCGAACCAGCCATTTCAACAAGGACCCCCTGTTCCTTTAGGTGGAGGTTGATATTAGAAACCAAGATATGAGCACTGTGTAGTCTGACAGCTGTTGGACTATCACTGATCTCAGGATCTCTTAGTGTACACACACACACACACACACACACACACACACACACACATTACTTATATATCCATAGGTTCACACCAGTATCTGCACTGTCAGTCCAACACTGCAGTGTTTATTTTAGATTGTTTTTCTTTTCCGTATTTGGGACTGCCTTCTCTGGCCCCATGACCTTTAATCTATTTCCTGACGTGGCTGAGCAATTCCTCCATACGGAACCTGTCTCCCATCACTGCTGCCTCATTCCCCTCATCCGTCTAGATGCCTTCCTCAGCCCTTTTGGGCTCCAGCGCCCTGTGCCTGGCCAGCCTCTTGCACGAATGCCCCCTTTACCTCATTTAGGTTCCAACACCTTAAAGCAGACTGCTGCTGGTGCTTCCACTCCACGTGGACGCCTCCCTCTGCCTCCTCATACCTCAGACTAGGATGCCTTTTCAGATGGGAGCCCTCCTCATCATGCTTGGCTCTGACACTCCACATTGGGTCTGCCACTCGGGCTCTGACCCCCCTGTGCCACGGTCCTCCCCTCCCTCGAGTATATCCTCCTCACCCTGCTTGCTCATTGACATGCAGCTCTAGCCCATTCTGCTTCATCTGTTTATTGGTAAAATGTACTACCCTTGTGTGTGTGGTTAAACTGGTAGTCTGGGCATCTGAAATCATCTGCTACTAATGATCAGTCCACACCCAACCTACGAGTATGTGGATGGGCAGGAGTCTTTGGCTGCACCATACAGGTTTAAGAGGTTAGCTATGTTATGGTTCCTTTCTTGACCCTGGATATAGTTCTAAACAAATAAAAAACAACAGAAATCCGAGTTGATGACCTACTGTGACATAGCAATATGTGGCACCAACAATATGGAGGCTAAAATACACGGCTGTAAAAAGTTTGGAATGAGCTCCCATAAGCCTTAGAGATGTGCTTAAACTTGTATGGTCCAGATAGAAGTCTGACATCTGGAAATGGACTATCAGAACATTCCAAAAATGAAAGGATTTAAAATGCAGTTAAAATAAAGAGGAAAGTTTAAATATTGAAAGCACTAATGCCATGCCTGTTTTACTCCAGTTATTACGGAATGATGCTTCTAAAAATACCTACATGAAACACTTTTACAGAATAATTGGAATTATTCTTACAGGTTCTAAAACGGATATAAGCAGCCAAACAAGAATTAGGCAGGCATGGAATATTGGAAATACTGTGTGATTTAGGTAACATGGAACATAAATAGTCTGGTTCTTATTCTTCAGTGATGAAGGCAGTTTAAGCCTTTTCCAGGTTAATTGTTTTTGCAGTAATTCTATTGTTTAAAGCAGGGGTTGGTAAACATTTTTTGTAAAGGGCCAGTAAATATTTTAGGCTTAGTGGGACACACATTCTCTGTTGTATATTCTTTGTGCATGTGTATGTTTTTAACAACTCTTTAAAAATGTAAAACACTTTTAGATAATGGGCTTTTTACAAAAACAGGCTGAGGGGTGGATCAGCCAGCTGGCTATAGTTTTTTGACCCCTGGTCTAAAACAGTGCTGAGTGGCTCTCAAAGTGCGATTCCTGGAGCAGTATCTTTAGTATCACTTGGGAACTTGATAGAAATGCAGATTTCCTCCCTACACTGAATGGATCAAAACTCTCCAGGTGATTCTGATGTTTCCTTAATCTGCAAACCACTAATTTAGATTCAGACAACTCTTTAGCCAGGTGTTATGTTAGATTGTAGAGATATAAAGATGAATAAAATCAACTTTTATGTGCTAATAACTTATAATTTATTAACAATAATTTCTTGCCTAGGGAGTATGGCAGATTCCAGGTTCACACTGAGAACATCTGACACAAATCCAGTGCTCAGTCCTTGTTACCACGCTGCCTCTCTGAGTGCAGGGGTTTCCCTGAAGATAACTTTTCTCTGATGGTAATGATTTTCCTAGTTTCTTACTGGGACTCCTCCTCTTCTTTCCCCATTCCTTCCCCCTCTTGCCTTTCTCACAGTTGGGGTCATTTGACAGCAGTCGACTTTCAGAATCCTCTGGGTTCTGGACCGATTCTGACTTCTGTCAGCTGGAACTTAAAGAACTGAGGCAAGTATCTGAGTGATTTGACAGCAGTCTGCACTGGCTCCTCTTTGCTTCTGTGAGCTGTAGTTCTCATGGCCAGGTTTCCCCTCATGCTGAAGTTCTGGTACCTGAATACTTTCTCTTCCCATGTCATTTCCTGAATTCTTTAACTTTACATGTCCAATGGTAACCATGTGCCCTTACTGCAGCCTTTATTTTTCTTTTTTTCAGTTATCCTCATTCCTGGCCAGTCACATCAACTAGTCTGAACATAACATTTCGCTGAAGTCCTTGCTTAAGATAAGGAAACTACCCTCAGCACCTGGGATAAATGGAGAAACAAAACTGAACAGTCATGAAAAATTGCAGCATTATTAGAGAGCCCTGGATTCAATGGACACTTGTTAATGCAGGTATGTAAGAGGTTTAAATGAGACATGATACGTGGTCTGCAGCCTCCTTATCGCCATACATTGCTTCCTTTCCTTATTTTTCCCTTTCACCCCTTTTGGGGTGGGGGGTGAGTTATCTCCCAGCCCCTACCATTGACTAATAGAATAAATGCAGGACTTTCAGGAAACAGTTCTTGACAGTTATCAGTATACAGAAATGGTCCACATGCTCTTGAGCAAGAAGCATGGATACTGGAACATCTCTAGCTGTTCTGACCATAAGTCTTGTGGCCGTTAGAGATAAAAACTGTTATCTGAGCCCAAACTCAGGACATCTCTCTCTCTTTTCCTCACCCTATAAAAGTACAATCTCATTTTGACAATGAATTAGGTAACTTACCTGGTTTCAGGTGCTTCCTGACGTGAATCAGCTCAGTATAGTCTTTTACTTCTATTGGAGTCACTTAAACTATTTTTTTTCCTTGACAGGTATATACCAGTTCTATGTAGGAAAACAAACCCCAGCAATTTCCAAAATTAAACATTCTGTTATTAATTTAATATTATGTAATAAAATTAGTAATTAATTAAGCAGTTAGCATTATGCTGTGGACTTTAGAATATGTCCTAAATGATGCTGGCGTGGAATATACACATTTATGTTCCCTTTTATTAGCACTGCTGGTTCACAGAACTGTATGCACTCAGTATGAAGTCCGAGAGAAGAAAAAGTTACAGTTGAAATAATCTGCCCACCAGCCACTTCAAAATGCTTGTTCCCTTGAGTCAGCATGATATGGTCGATGTCATTCACTATTCTTTAGGACCTTTTCATTTCTTACAGGCCTCTTAGGGTGTAATCAGTCTGCCATGCTGAGTATAATTCAAGGATTTAAAACTAAGCATGTCATATAATATTGCCCCTAAATGCTAGGCAATGTCTTCATCTGGTTCTCAACCAGAGAAACAGGGAACTGTTCCAGTGAAGGAGAAGTAGACTGGTGTAATTTTGGTCTTATTAGCTTGCTGTAGAACTTAACTTTTGCCATAAGATGCAGGTCTATTGCCTATCTGGTTCTAAGTGCTAATTTACATTCTCAGTGTGTAATCATGCCCAGCAAACCCACTATTCAGTTTATGCTTGACTTTTCAGTTTAGAAAACTATATTCTTTTTTTAAATTGAAGTATAGTTAATTTACAATGTCATTTTAGTTTCTGGTGTACATCATAGTGACTCAGTTGTAGATATATATATATATATATATATATATATATATATATATATATATAATAGGTTATTACAGGATATTGAATATAGTTCCCTGTGCTATACAGTAGGACCTTGTTTATCTATTTTATTTACAGTAGCTAGTATCTGCAAGTCCCAAACTCCCAATTTATCCCTCCCCTGCTTCCCCTTTGGTAACCATAAGTTTATTTTCTTTTTTTTTTTAATTTAAAAAATTTATTTTATTTTTTTACCATTTTTTTACCATTTTTTATTGATTTATAATCATTTTACAATGTTTTGTCAAATTCCAGTGTTCAGCATAATTTTTCAGTTATACATGAACATATATATATTCATTGTCACATTTTTTTCTCTGTGAGCTACCATAAGATCTTGTATATATTTCCTTGTGCTATACAGTATAATCTTATTTATCTATTCTACAATTTTGAAATCCCAGTCTATCCCTTCCCACCCCCCACCCCTTTGGCAACCACAAGTTTGTATTCTATGTCTATGAGTCTATTTCTGTTTTGTATTTATGCTTTGTTTGTTTGGTTGGTTTTTTTTAGATTCCACATATGAGCGATCTCATATGGTATTTTTCTTTCTCTTTCTGGCTTACTTCACTTAGAATGACATTCTCCAGGAGCATCCATGTTTCTGCAAATGGCATTATGTTGTCGGCTTTTATGGCTGAGTAGTATTCCATTATATAAATATACCACCTCTTCTTTATCCAGTCATCTGTTGATGGATATTTAGCCTGTCTCCATGTCTTGGCTATTGTAAATAATGCTGCTATGAACATTGGGGTGCAGGTGTCATCGTGAAGTAGGGTTCCTTCTTGATATATGCCCAGGAGTGGGATTCCTGGGTCATATGGTAGGTCTATTCCTAGTCTTTTGAGGAATCTCCATACTGTTTTCCACAGTGGCTGCACCAACCTGCATTCCCACCAGCAGTGTAGGAGGGTTCCCTTTTCTCCACAGCCTCTCCAGCATTTGTCATTTGTGGATTTTTGAATGATTGCCATTCTGACTGGTGCGAGGTGATACCTCATTGTAGTTTTGATTTGCATTTCTCTGATAATTAGTGGTATTGAGCATTTTTTCATGTGCCTTTTGATCATTTGTATGTCTTCCTTGGAGAATTGCTTGTTTAGGTCTTCTGCCCATTTTTGGATTGGGTTGTTTATTTTTTTCTTATTGAGTTGTATGAGCTGCTTATATATTCTGGAATTCAAGCCTTTGTCAGTTTCATTTGCAAAAATTTTTTCCCATTTCGTAGGTTGTCTTTTTGTTTTACTTCTGGTTTCCTTTGCTGTGCAGAAGCTTGTAAGGTTAATTAGGTCCCATTTGTTTATTCTTGCTTTTATTTCTATTGCTTGAGTAGACTGTTCTAGGAGAACATTTTTGAGCTGTATGTCAGGTAATGTTTTGCCTATATTTTCCTCTAGGAGGTTTATTGTATCTTGTCTTATGTTTAAGTCTTTGATCCATTTTGAGTTGATTTTTGTGTATGGTGTAAGGGAGTGTTCTAGCTTCATTGTTTTACATGCTGCTGTCCAGTTTTCCCAACACCATTTGCTGAAGAGACTGTCTTTATTCCATTGTATATTCTTGCCTCCTTTGTCGAAGATTAGTTGACCAAAAGTTTGTGGTTCATTTCTGGGCTCTCTATTCTGTTCCATTGGTCTATATGTCTGTTTTGGTACCAATACCATGCTGTCTTGATGACTATAGCTCTATAGTATTGTCTGAAGTCTGGGAGAGTTATTCCTCCAGCCTCTTTCTTTCTCTTCAGTAATGCTTTGGCAATTCTAGGTCTTTGATGGTTCCATGTAAATTTTATTATGATTTGTTCTAGTTCTGTGAAGTATGTCCTGGGTAATTTGATGGGGATTGCATTAAATCTGTAGATTGCCTTGGGCAATGTGACCATTTTAACAATAGTGATTCTTCCAATCAAAGAGCATGGGATATCTTTCCATTTTTTAAAGTCTTCTTTAATTTCCTTCATCAGTGGTTTATAGCTTTCTGTGAATAATTCTTTCACCTCCTTGGTTAGATTTATTCCCAGGTATTTTATTACTTTGGGTGCTATATTAGTTTATTTTCTATGTCTGCGAATCTGTTTCTATTTTGTAAATAAGTACATTTGTGTCATTTTTTAAAAGATTCCACATATAAGTGATATATGATATTTGTCTCTGTCTGACTTACTTCACTTAGTATGATAATCTTTAGGTCCATCCATGTTGCTACAAGTGGCCTTATATCATTCCTTTTTATGAGTGAGTAATATTCCACTGTATATATATATACCACAGCTTCTTTATCCAGTCATCTGTTGATGGACATTTAGGTTGCTTCTTTGTCTTGGCTATGATATATAGTGCTGCTTTGAACACTGGGGTGCATGTATCTTTTCAAATTAGAGTTTCCTCTGGGTGTATGCCCAGGAGTGGGATTGCTGGATCATATGGTAAGTCTATTTTTAGTTTTTTAAGGACTCTCCATACTGTTTTCCATAGTGGCTGCACCAAACTGCATTCCCACAAACAGTGTAGGAGGGTTCCCTTTTCTCCACACCCTCTCCAGCATTTGTCATTTGTGGACTTTTTAATGATGGCCACTCTGACTGGTGTGAGGTGATACCTCATTGTAGTTTTGATTTGCATTTCTCTGATAATTAGCAGTATTGAACATTTTTTCATGTGCCTATTGGCCATTTGTATGCCTTCATTAGAGAAATGTTTAGGTCTTCTGCCCATTTTTTTGATTGAGTTGTTTGGTTTTTTTTTGTTACTGAGTTGTATGAGCTGTTTGTATATTTTGGAAATTAAGCCCTTGTCACTCGTATTATTTGCAAATATTTTCTCTCATTCTGTAGGTTGTCCTTTTATTTTGTTTTTGATTTCCTTTGCTGTGCAAAATCTTGTAAGTTTAATTAGATCCCATTTATTTATTTTTGCTTTTATTTTTATTGCCTTGGTAGACTGCCCTAGGAAAACATTGCTACAATTTATGTCAGAGAATGCTTTGCCTATGTTCTCTTCTAAGAGATTTGTGGTGTCCTGTCTTACATAGAAAACTATATTCTTTTTTTTTTTAATTTTGGAGGAGGTAATTAGGTTCTAATTTATTTACTTATTATTTTAATGGAGGTACTGGGGATTGAACTCAGGACCTCATGCATGTGAAACAAGCACTCTACCAACTGAGCTATACCCTCCCTGTGAAAACTGTATTCTTAATTCAGTTTACTTTACTTAGACCTTGAGCTTAGGCTATGATTGTGTCCAAACATGGCTTTTAGCTGGGAAATGCAGGGTCTGTAAAATCTAAAATTATGTATTTTCCTTTTCTTAGTGAGAACTACAACTATGGAATGAATAAAAGTCTCCTTAGCTAAAATAGCAGTATGCACAGAGTATCAATCAACTGTCAGGTTTTTTTAACCGATCTGATTCTCAAAAGTTAGCAAAAGAAAACAATAATATCCAGTATTCAGAGAGCTTAGGAGAATCAGTACTCTCACACAGTGTCGTTGGACATACAGATTGACACAGCCTTTTCTGAGAACTGCTTGATAGTATCAACAAGTCACAGGTAGAAACCCTTTGATGTGCCATTTCTATTTTTCCATTTATTTCCTTCAGTAATACTGATTCATGCACTCAAAAATATACATGTGGACAAGGGATTTCTACTGCAGCATTGTTTGTAACTGCAAAAATACTGGAAACACCTTAAATGCTCAGATAAAGAAATGGCTAAATAAATTATGGTATGTCCATTCTATAACATTCAATGTCTCATGAAAAAATAAAATAAGATAGAATATATATACCAACAGATGTCCAAAATGATGTCCAAGAGACATGGAAAAAACAAGCTTTAGAATCGTGTGGAATGCTGCACAGTTTCCTCCCCAAACTGCTTGCTTTGTATTATCTCCTAAGGTTATCACTTTATTCCTAGGCTGTACAAAAATTACATTTGGATACTTTAATGTTGTGGTTCTCTGCCTCTCAAGAGAGTTAAAACAGTTCAAATTTATGCCATTCTCCTTCGGTATGTGACTATACGTGTTGTGGAAAAGCACCAAACCCTTTCAAATTATGTCAAAAAATTGGAAAGAAATCCAGATGTTTTCTTTTTCTGGGAATATAATTTTAAAAGTAAACTTCCTTAAAGAAAATAAACAAATCACAAAAGTAACACATGATTTTTACCTTCTCAAATGAAACAGGTCAGAATTACATAGAGTTGTAAGTGAAAATACACCTTTACCTTATCCCAAATCTAGATTCTCTCCATAGATAACCACTTAAAACATCCTGGTTTGGGATATTTCAGACCTCTTCCTAGGCATCCACTTACTTTTGCCTACATATAGATAACTTCAGTTTTCTGTGGATAACTACAGCTTTCTGTAAGTATTCTTTTTCTATTTTTGACAAAAATGACTTTACAGTACACATGATATTCTGCTGGGATTAATAGACACTCTCCTCAGAGCACCACAGTTAGATAAGATCCAAATGTCTGTCACCCTTGGAGAAATCTGAACGTGGCTTAAGTGATGATTAAGAATTTCCTAGTCAGTGAATGGAATTCCAGCACTGAAGCATGAAAATAGGGTAAAACAGTGATCATGCAGAACGTACCCCTCTTGCAAAGTCCAAATCAATTCCTATAAATTGCTTGATATTATCTGATTTTCCAGCTACTTACCATATGACTTCCTCATTTAGAATTTCAGCAAATAAAAATATTTTTCCTAAAACATTTCATGCATATGTATCATGTTTTAGTATTAAACTAAGTAGATGTTTCATTTATTACACAAACTAATAATAACTTGAGAGATTATGTCTAGTCTATATATGATCTAATATGTGTAAGACCTGAATTACTTCTGGTCTTATTAATTTGACCTTTTGCTTTTATGGACAGCATTACTTTGAGGTAAGGAATAGGACCTCTCCAATTAATTTCGTAACCCTCCAATAAGTATTTCACTATCTTATGGCTTGATTTTGTGGAAATACCAAGTTGTTAACACAATTGGTTAGATTATAGCTTTTCCTAAAATTCCTAGGGGAGAGAGATTTGGTCATTGAAAATATCAGTCCCAACTGTAGTGTGATGAATTTTATTTCAATAACCTTTCCATCTCTGACCTAAGAAAATAATATTCTGTCACCTTTTATGTCCTTGGGGCTTTTGAACAACTGTACATTGCTAGTGGAGAGATATTTGACAGCTGAGATTAGGACAGGGGAATAGAAAGGAAAAGATATATACACAGAAGCCAGTTTAGTTCTGTATCTCATGACCTAATGTCAGAAAGGAGAGTAGTAAGGTTAAAAGGAGACACTAAAGAATCTTATAGCAGATGGCAAACTTTTCCAAAGCATATTGGTTGATTTCTGCAGAATTTTTAAAGAGAAAAATAATAGTATCTATTATACATTTATAATTTTTAGAGTTATTGAATCTTTATAGTAGAGGAATGTTATATACTAGGGACTGGGTGTTTGTGTTCATATGTTGAAGCCATAACCGTCAATTTGATGGTATTTGCAGAGATATTCTGAAATTAATTATGTTCAGATGAGGTCATGACAGTGGGTCCTTCAAGGTGGAATGAGTACCCTTATAAGAAAAGGAAAAGATACCAGTGCTCTCTCTCTCTCCCCGCTGTGAGGGTATAGGGAGAAAGCAGCTATCTGCAAGCCAGGAGGAGGGCCCTCACCAGAGCCCGACCGTGCTGGCAGCCTCACCTGGGACTTCCAGCTTCCAGAACTATGAGAAAGAAACGTTGTTGTTTAAGCCACCCAGTCTGCGGTATTTTTATAGCAGCCCAAGCTGACTAACACATCATATTAAGGTACAAAAATGTAAGCTTTTCTCATATAAAGTTATATTTCAAATCTTTGCAAATAGAGTTTGTGTAAAAATATCAGGACTTCTGATTTCAGCTCCAGTATGTAAAGATCTTGGAAGTTGTCACTCCATCCTTACAACCAGGAAAAGCTGAGCATAGTAAAAATCAGGAAATTGTCTTGGAAGCATCATAGCTCTGTGATCTCAAGGCAAACTGCCATCTGAAGGGACAAGAGCTGTAGCCAATATTTCTTCAGCTGGAGCAAGCCACTGCGGCTGTAATTGGTCACAATTAAATGGTAACTTTAACAAATTTCTAGAGACTGAGTGTGGGCCACTGTGAGACTGAGAAACGTCTGTGGGCCACAGTCTTGTGGTTCCCACACACTTCTGTGGTTTTAATTCTCACCAGGTTCTAGTGATGTATTAGCTTGCTAGGGCCATAACAAAATAGGAAAGACTGGGTAGTTTAAGCAACAGAAATTCATTTTCTCACAGTTCTGGAGTCTAGACGTCTAAGACCAAGGTGCCTGCAGGTTTGGTTTCTCCCAAGATCTCTCTCCGCAGCTTGCAGATGGCCGCCGCCTTGCTGTGTCCCCACGTGGTCTTCCCTCTGCGTGCATGCATCCTGGTATCCCTCTGTGTGTCCTAATCACCTGTCTTTTAAGCACACCAGTCAAATTGGATTAAGGCCCACCTTAGTGGCTTTGTTTTGACTTGATCACTGCATTTAAGGCTCTATCTCCAAATACAGTCACATTCTGAGGTACTGGATGTTAGGTCTCCAACATATGAATTTTAGAGAGAACACAATTCAACCCATACCACATGGTAAAGAGCTAAGAAAGACACCCTCATAGCTCTGACAGCAAATGGGGAAAAGTAATCATTCTGTGATATATTCATAACAAAGGCTGACTCTGGAGGGGAAAACTCTACATAACCCTTTATCCCTCTGGGGAAAGGGAATTTTTTCCACTCCAGCCCCCTCTAACCTTCTGGTATCATCTAAGGCAGGGATAATTGCTAAAAAGTACGGTAAAGGTTGCAGCCCAGGGATACAGGCTCTCTCAATAACTTGGATTAAATCATAAGATGATAGAATTGTTCCCCTCCCCAGCATCTTACCACCACACCAACAGGGCTCCCGCATAGCAACTGTGGTTTAGAGCTGAAAGAGCTGCACCATCCGGGCTGTCTTGAGGAGTCCTTAGGGAAGTCAAATGTGAGCATGGAGACAAAAGCAAGGAAAATACAGGAACTTGAAGGCTCTGGAATCTATAACCATAAACTTTAAACACAGCCTAAACCCTGACCAAATTGACATAAAATCTCACACTGAAAGTCTGAAAGTCTGTTTACTTCAGTTCCTCTTCCTGATACATCATAGCCACCTTTCAACAACAACAACAACAAAAAAAAATTAAAAGGCATACTAAATGGAAAGAAGAAACACTCTGAAGAGACAAAGTGAGCTTCAGAATCATATTTGGATATGACATAGAGATTAGAATTATCACACTAAGAATTTAACTGATTACTATGATAAGGGCTATAATGGCAAAAGTAGATAACGTGCAAAAACAGATGCTTAATATAAGCACAGAGATGGAAACTCTGAGAAAGAATCAAAAGAAAATGCTAGAAATCAAAAACACTGTAAAACAGAAGAATGTCTTTGATGCCTCATCAGTAGACTGGACATAGCCAAGGGCGTAATCAGTAAGCTTGAAAATATGTCAACAGAAACTCCTCAAACTGTAATGCAATGATAAAAAGAATGAAAAAAGAGAACAGAGCACTAAGAACTGTGGTAAAATCTCAAAGGTATAGTATATATGTGACTGGAGTACTAGAAGAAAAAAAGGAGCAGAAGAAATAATGAAGTAATAATAGTTAAGAACTTACCAAAAATGACATTCACTGAACCACAGATCTAGGAAGCTCAGAGAACACCAAGCAGGATACATACCAAAAAAACAGAACAGAATTCCACATAAGAATATCATATTCAAATTGGAGAAAGACAAAGAAAAAAATTTTGAAAGAATTCAAAGGGAAAACACCTTATCTATTGAGAAACAAGGATAAGCAATATAAGTGACTTTTCCTCTAAAACCATGAAAGCAGTAAGAGAATGGACTGAAATACATAGTGTTAAAAAAAAAAAAAAACAACCTACTGACTTAGAAGGTGAATAGAAGGAGAAGTAATTTCTCAACAATAAAACCTGAGAGAATTCGTATCAGCAGAACTGCCTGGCAAAAAATATTAAAAGGAGTTCTTCAGAAAGACAGAAAATTATATAGGTGACTCTACATAAAAAAAATACAAATCTACATAAAGAAAGGAAGAGCATCAAGAGAGGAATATATGAAGGATAAATAAAATCTTTTCTTTTTTATTAGTTGATATAAAAGATACTTTTTTTCTTTAAAGTAATAATAGTAGCAATGTATTGAGTGATTATAGCATATGGCTAAATGAAATGAGTTATAGCAATGCCATAAGGTATGGGAGTAAAGAATTAGGAATCCTCTGCTATGAAGTACCTGCCCTGAATATGAAGAAGTATAGTGTTATTTGAAGATGGACTTAGATCAGTTAATATGTATACTTCAGACTTTAGGGTAGCTACTAAAATTTTTTAAATAAACATAATTGATAGGCTAACAGAAGAGATAAAATGCTCAATAAAATCTCCAGGAGAAGTCAGTAAAATAGGGGAAAACAAAGAACCCAGGTAATGAAGAGAAAATCGTCAGAAATATGGATTATATTTATACAACTATATCAATAATATATTTAAATGTGAAAGATCTAAATATACGTCTATCAAAAACATAGATTGTCAGAGTCGATCCAGAAAACAGGACCCAACCAAATGTTTCCTATAAGACATCCATTTTAAATAAGAAGACTTAGGTATGTTAAAGGGAAGGAGAAAGCTATACCATGCTAACACTAAATGAAAGAAAGCAGGAATGGTTGTATTAATTTCAGACAAGGCAGACTTCAACATACACAATAAATCAGGGATAAAGAGGGATATTACGTAATGATAAAGGAGTCAGTTTTTGATGAAGACATCACAATCCTAAATGCGTATTCACCTAAAATCAGAACATCAAAATTACATGAGGAAAAACTAATGGAACTGAAAGGAGAAGTAGACAAATCTACTGTTAGAGTTGGAGACATTAACACACCTCTATGAATAATTCACAGATCCAGCAGGCAGAAAATCAGTAAGGATATAGTTGACCTGAACAGCACCATCAGTCAACTTGATTAATTAACATTTACAGAATACTTCATACAGTAACAGCAGATTATACATTATTGTCAAGTTCACGTAAAACATACACCAATATAGATCACATTTTGGGCCATAAAACATACCTTAACAAATTTAAAATAGAAATCACACAAAGTATGTTGTCATACCATAACGAAATTAATCTAGAATTCAATAACAGAAAGATAACTGGAAAATCCTCAAATATTCAGAGATTAAAGAACACACTCTGAAATAACAAATGGGTCAAAGAACAAGTCTCAAGATAAAACAAAAAATATTTTGAACTAACTGTAAATGAAAACACAACTTATCAAAATTTGTGAAATATAGTGAAAACAGTGCTTAGAAACATAGAGTGCTAAATGCATATATTAGAAAAAAAGAACCATCCAAAATCGGTAACCTAAACACTCACCTTAGGAAACTAGAAAAAGAAGAGCAAATTAAATCCAAAGGAAGCAGATGAAAATAAATTATAAGAATTAGAGCAGAAATCAATGCAAATGAAAACTGGAAATTGGTAGAGAAAATCAACAAAAACAAAATCTGTTTCTTTGAAAAGATCAATAAAATTGAGAAACCTCTAGACAGGTTAACTAAGAAAAAAGGCACAAATTACTAATATCAGATATGAAGGAGGGGCATCGCTAATAATGCCATGGACATTAAAAAGAATATTATAACCATTCTGTGCCCACAAATATATAACTTATTTGAAATAAACTTACCCCTTGAAAGACACAGTCTACCAAAATTCATATAAAAGATAGAGATGATCTGAATAGGCTTTCCATAACAAAGCACAGGACAAAATTACTGGTCATTTCTACCAAACATTTAAGGAAATTATACCAGTTGTGTACAGAATTCTCTTCCAGAAGACGGAAGCAGAGGGAATACTTTCTGACTCATTCTGGAGGTCAGCATTAACCTCACACCAAGAACAGACAGAAGTGTTACAGTAAAGGAAAACTACAGGCCGATATCTCTTGAGAACATAAATGCAAAAACCCTCATCAAAATATTAGAAAATAGAATCTGACAAGATATAAAAAGAATTATACAACATAACCAAGTGGGATTTATTCCAGCTATGCAAGGCTGGTCCACCATTCAAAATTAAATTAACCTGATCAATAGGCTATAGAAGAAAAGGCAGATGATCATATCAATAGATGCAGAAAAAGCATTTGACAATATACAGCACCCATTCATGATAAAATAAAGAACTCTCAGCAAACTAGGGATAGAGGGGAAATTCCTCAACTTGATAAAGAAGACCTGCAAAAACCCTATAGCTACTGTCATATTTAATAGTGAGAAACTATATGCTTGCTTCCTAGGAATTGGGAACAAGGCAAGGATATCCCCTTTCACCACTACTAGAAGTCTTAAGTAATACAACAAGGCAAGAAAGAGAAGTAAAAAGTATATAAATGAGAAGGAAGAAAGAAAACTGTCTCTGATTGCAGGTTACATGATTGTCTAAAAAAATCCCAAAGACTCAACAACAAAAGTCTTCTGGAACTAACAAGCAAATACCACAAATTTGTAGGATACAAGATTAATATGTAAAAGTCTGTTGTCTTCCTATATACCAGCAATGTACAATTGGATTTTTAAAACACACCATTTACAATAGCATAAAAAAAGTGGGATATTTAGGTGTAAACCTAACAGTATATAAACCAGATCTATGTGAGAAAACTACAAAACTCTGATGAAAGAAATCAAAGATGATCTATAGAGAAATATTTCATGTTCATAAATAGGAAGATTCAATATGGTTAAGATGTCAGTTCTTCCCAAACAATCTATATAGATTCAATGCAATCCTCCCCAAAATCTCAGCAAGTTACTTGCAGGTATTGACAAACTGATCTAAAGTTTGTCTGGAAAGGTAAAAGACCTAGAATAGCCAACCCAATATTGAAGAATATCAAAGTCAGAGGATTGACACTACGCAGCTTTAAGACTTACTATAAATAAAGCTGCAGTAATCAAGACAGCGTAGTATTGCTGAAATAACAGGACAGATCAATGGAACAGAGTGGAGATCGCAGAAGTAGAGCCACATAGATATAATCAACTGATCTTTGAAAAGGAGCAAAATCAATTAAGTGAAGAAAGGATAGTCTTTTCAGCAAACTGTTGGAACAACTAAACTTCTACATGTTCCAAAAAAAAAAAAAAAGAATCTAGGCAGACATCTTACACCTTTTACAAAAATTAACTCAAAATAGATGATAGACCTAAATGTAAAATGAAAACTATAAAACTCTCGGAAGATAACAGGCAAAAATCTAAGTGACCTCGGGTTTGGTGGTGACTTTCTAATATAACATCAAAAGCATGATCCACAAAAGAAAGAAATCACAAATTGGACTTCATTAAAATTAAAAAAACATCTTCACTGTGAAAGACACTGCTAAGAGAATGCAAAGAGAAGCCACGGGTTGGGAGGAAATATTTGCAAAACATATATCTGACAAAGGACTAGTATCCAAAATACAGAAAGAGAACTTAAAACTTAAAAATAAAACAAATAACCCAGTTGAAAAATGGGTAACAGATATGAACAGAAAGCTCACTAAAGAAGATGCAGGCATACCTTATTTTACTGCACTTTGCTTTATTGTGTTTTTTACAAATTGAAAGTTTGCGGCAGTGCTACATTGAGCAAGCCTATCAGCACCATTTTCCCAACAGCATTTGTTCACTTTTTGTGACTCTGTGTCACAGTTTGGCAATTGTTGCAATACTTCAAACTTTTTCATTATTATTATACTTGTTATGGTGATCTGCGACCAGTGATCTGTGATGTTACTGTTGTCAGTGTTTTGAGGCCACAAACTGTGCCCATTTAAGATGGCAAACTTAATTGATAAATGTGTGTGTTCTGACTGCTCCGCCAACCAGCCATTCCCCCGTCTGTCTCCCTCTCCTCGGGCCTCCCTAATTCCTGATACACAACAATATTAAAATTAGGCCAAATAATAACTCTACGGTGGTCTCTAAGTGTTCAAATGAAAGGAAGAATCACACTCTCTCATTTTAAATCAAAAGCTAGAAATCATTACACTTAGGAAGAAATGTTGAAAGCCAAGATAGGCCAAAAGCTAGGCCTCTTGCACCAAACAGTTAGGCAAGTTGTGAATGCAAAGGGACAATTTTTGAAGGAAATTAAAAGTGCTACTCCAGTGAGCACACAAATGATAAGAAAATGAAACAAATTTATTGCTAATATAAAGAAAGTCTGGATAGAAGATCAAACCAGCCACAACCTTCCCTTAAGTCACAGCCTAATCCAGAGCAAAACCCTAACTCTCTTCAATTCTGTGAAGGCTGAGAGGGGTGAGGAAGCTGCAGAAGGAAAGTTTGAAGCCATTAGAGAGGTTGGTTGATGAGGTTTAAGGAAAGAAGCCATCTCCGTAACGTGAAAGTACCAGTGCTGATGCAGAAGCTGCAGCAAGTTCTCCAGAAGATCCAGCTCAGAGAATTCATGAAGGTGGTTAAACTAAACAACAGATCTTCAGTGTAGACAAAGCAGCTTTCTATTGGAAGAAGATGCCGTCTAGGACGTTCATAGCTAGAGAGGAGAAGTCAAAGCCTGGCTTCAGAGCTTCAAAGGACAGGCTGACTCTCCTGTTTGGAGCTAATGCAGCTGGTGACTTTCAGTTGAAGCCACTGCTCACTTACCATTCTGAAAATGCTAGGGCCCTTAAGAATGATGCTAAATCTACTCTGTCTGTGCTCTATAGATGGAACAACAAAGCCTGGATGACAGCACATCTGTTCACAACATGGTTTACTCAATATTTTAAGCCCACTGTTGAGACCTCCTGCTCAGAGAAAAAGATTCCTCTCAAAGTATTACTGCTCATTGACAGTGCACCTGGTCACCCAAGAGCTGCGATGGAGCTGCACAAGATGAATGTTGTTTTCATGTCTGCGAATGCAGCATCCTTTCGCAGCCCATGGATCAAGGAGTCATTTGACTACCAAGTCTTATTTAAGAAAGACATTTTGTAAGGCTACAGGTGCCATAGATAGTAATTCCTGTGGTAGATCTGGGTAAAATAAATTGAAAACATTCTAAAAAGGATTCACCATTCTAGGTGCCATTAAGAACATTTGTGGTTCATGGGAAGAGGTCAAAATATCAACATTCACAGGAGTTAGGAAGAAGTTGATTCCAACCCTCATGGATGACTTTGAGAGCGTCTATAACTTCCGTGAAGGAAGTAACTGCAGATGTGGTGGAAATAACACGAGAACTAGAATTAGAAGTGGAGCCTGAAAATGTAACTGAATTGCTGCAGTCTTGTGATAGACTTTAAGGGATGAGGACTTGCTTCTCATGGATGGGCGAAGAAAGGGGTTTCTTGAGAGGGAATCTACTCCTGGTGAAGACACTGTGAAGATTGTTGAAATGACAACAAAGGATTTAGAAACTTGGTTGATAAAGCAGCAGCAGCATTTGAAAGGATTAACTACAATTTTTAAAGTTCTGTGGGTAAAATTCTATCAAACAGCATTGCATCCTACACAGAAATCATTCCTGAAAGGAAAAGTCAATCAATGTGGCAAATCTGTTTGTTGTCTTATTTTAAGAAGTTGTCACAGCCACTCCACCTTCAGCAACCACCACCCTGATCAGTGAGCAATCATCGACACTGAGGCAAAAACCCTCCTCCAGCAAAAAGATTGTGGCTTGCTGAAAGCTTGGATGATTTTTTAGCAGTTTTTAAAGCAATTAAGTAGTTTTAGTTAAGGTAGGCATGTATTTTAGGCATAATGCTATTACACATTTAATAGAGTATAGCATAGTGTAAACATAACTTTTATATGCACTGGGAAACCAAAAAGTTTGTGTGACTTGCTTTATTGCAGTGATCTGGCACCAATCTCACAATATCTCTGAGGTGTGCCTATATACAGATGGTAGATAAGCATATGAAAGATACTCGACATCATATATCATTACGGAATTGCCAATTAAAACAGCAATAAAAAAAAAAAACACTACAGACCTATTAGAATGACTGAAATCCAAAACTCTGACAATACCAAATGTTGGTGACATTGTGGAGCAATAGGAACTCTCAGTTATTGCTGGTGGAAATGCAAAATAGTAGAGCCACTTTGGAAGAGTTTGGCAGTTTCTTAAGAAACTAAACTCATGCCATATGACCTGGCAGTCATGCTCCTTGGCATTTACTCCAATAAGCTGAGAGGTTATGTCCATGCAAAATTCATACCGAAGTATTTATAGCAGTTTTATTCATCATTGCGAAAACACGGATGCAACCAAAATGTTCTTCAATAGGGAAATGGATTAAAAGAAAAACTGTAGTACATCCATTGAGTGGGATATTATTCAACAATGAAATGAAATGAGCTATAAAGCCATGAAATGACAAGGAGCAACTTTAAATAGATATTACTAAGTGAAAGAAACCATCTGAAAGGGCTACATACTGTATCATAGGATCATAGGCTTAAATGCAAAATATGAAATTATAAAATGTTTAGAAGAAAGGTAGGAGAAAATCTAGGTAACATTGGTTTAGAGATCAGTTTTAAATACAGCACCAAAAGCACAAACCATGGCAGAAAATATTGGTAAATTGGGCTTTATTAAAATGAAAATCTTCTGCTCTGCAGAATACACTGTTAAGAGTATGATAAACCAGTCACAGACGGGGAAAATATTTGCGAGACATAGCTGATAAAAGACTTGTGTCCAAAATTTACAAAGAATTCTTGAATCGCAGTAATAAGAAAGCAAACAACCCAACTTTTTAAAAAAGCAAATATCTGAATATACATGTCACTAACGTGAAGACATACTGATGGCAAATACACAAATGAAAAAGTGCTCAACATCATTTTTAGTAGGGAATTATAAATTAAAGTTACAATTATGTAGCAGTACTATTGTGATTTAATTGTCTCTCCAGAGATATGTTGAAGTTGTAACCCCCAGTAATTGTCCATGTAACCTTATTTAAAAATAGTGTCTTTCTAGATGTAATCAAGATGAGGTCATTAAGGTTGACCCTAATCCAATTCATATTGAATCAGAAACAAAGAGAAAATGCCAGGTGAAGACAAAGGTGTGCAGGGAGATGGCATGTTTTTACAGAGGCAGAGATGGGAGTGAGGCAGCTGCAAGTGAAGGAATGCCAAAGCAGCTAAGAAGAGTTAAGGAATTCTACTCAGAGTCTCAGAGGGATCGCAGCTGGCTGACTTCTAGATTTCAGGCTTCTAGCCTTCAGAACTGTGAGAGCTTCCCCGGTTTGCGGTGATTTGTTACAGCAGCCCTACGGAGCTAATGCAACTGCTCACTTACTAAAATGGCTATGAGTGTGTCATAAAAATTATATAAGGATGTTGTCATATAAAATTTTTCTTAGTGAATGGCTTGAATAAAACAGAAGTTATAAAATTGTTTCATAATAAAAGACCTGTAAATCCAAAAAAAAAAAAAAGCTAAAATCCAGAAAACTGACAATACCAATTTTTAACTAGGATGCACAGCAACAGGAACTCACATTCATTCCTGGTGGGAATGCAAAATGGTACAGTTACTTTGAAGATAGTATGGTAGTTTCTTACAAAAGTAAATATTTTCTCACCATATAATCTGTCATCTGTGGTCCTAGATACCTACCCAAGTTATATGGAAACTTATGTTCATCCAAAAGCCAGTACATAAATGTTCATAGTAGCTTTATTCATAATAGCCCCAAACTAGAAGCAATCAAGATGTCCTTCATTAGGTGAATTGATAAACAATCTGTGGTGCATCCATAAAATGAAATATTATTTGGCTTTAAAAACAAATGAGCTACCAAGCCATAAGAAAATCATGGATAAATTTTAAATGGATATTGCTGGGTGAAAGGAGTCAGTCTAAAAGTCGGATCCCAATTGTATGGCATCCTGGGAACAGCTAAACCAGCATGCAGACATGTATTTCATTGCACTGCTATGTGAGTTGCCCTAGAAGCAATGACACCCCAGCAGCACTGAGCACACCTAGTGCCCTGATCTTGCTTTGTCGATGTCACTGTCCAGTTAAAGGACCCCTTGGAGAAATGGCTGATTCTAAGGCTGGAGCAGGAAATATGCAAGATGATTCTGGATCATGTTGTAGTGCCAGAAATAAAGTACTTTAAAAACCCACAATGTTTGGGTTATATTTAAGGGACACAGGGAAAACCTGAAAGAGCTCTCAATGGCCAAAGTTGAAATATTTGACCAACGAAGTAAATAAAGTAATACTGGATTATAACCCACCATGTACAATAAACATCTATGACTGCACACTGGTGTGAATGGTTGAAGAAATAAATGGAGTGAATAGAGAGATCTCCCAAGCAGAATAATTCCAACAAATTTGCATGGATGCTTTGTCCTCACGGAAGTGGGGCATAACTTCCTACTCCCTAGGTGTGGGCTGTGCATCATGACCTCCTTCCTCAGAGGAAGAAAAAGAGTAACTTTACAGTGGAGAGTCCTGACAAACTCTACTCAGCCAGATGCTCAAAGTCACTATTAACCATAGGATGTTATATTAATAGTATGTACTGTGGATGTGACGTGATGCGAATGGCTCTTGACCTCTCTAGTCTTACAAAAACACACAACCCCAGCCGAATCATGAGCGAGGTATCAGACAAATCTCTCTGGAGGGTCTTTCTACAAAATATCTTACTTCCACACTTCAAAATTATCAAGTTTATGAAAAACAAGAAAGGTCTGGGAAACTGTCAGAGCAAGAGGAACATACGGAGACATGATGTCTAAATGTAATGTGGTGTCCCAGAGGGATTCGGGAACAGAAAAAGCGATTAGCTAAAAACTAGGGATCTGAATAAGGTAATAATAAGGGCTCAATATTGGGTCATTAGTTATAACAAATGAACCATACTAACATAAGGTGTTAATAGCAGGGGGAACTGTGTGTGGGGTATACGGGAACCCTACACTATCTTTGCAGTTTTTTCTGTAAATCTAAAACTATTCTAAAATTAAAATTGTATTCTAAAAAAGGAGAAGTGACATCACACCAGAGGGGCAAGTTCAGAAATCTTAGAAATAGTGATAGGAAGATCATGTGTGTGGCATCATCTCTAGAAGCCTTCTGTAACTCCACTTCCTCTGCGCTAAGGCAGGACTAGATGTTTCTCTACGTGGTTCCATGTTTCCCAGTACTTTTTTCTTTCATGACATCACATGTGTAGACAGTAAGTTTATTATTTGATTATAAGTTCGTTGAAGGCAGGGGTTCTCTTACTTATTTTTGTATCCCCATCATCTACCATAATGCTTGGCAGATAGTACACCTGTCATAAATGTTTGTTGAGTCCATGAATAAATGAGAGGAAATATAGTTCCTCTACAATAATTTAGACAACCTGATTCTTAAGCGTGTCTAAATCTTCAGCATTCATAATATATTCAGTGCATCCAGCCAATCGGTAGTGACATTCAGAATGTGTCTATAGCTAATAAAAATGAATAAAAGCTTTTTTGATAGTTAGTGCTCAATTGCTTTTTATTGAAGAATTTCAGTTATCATCCCTAAAATCTTTTGCTCCACATCCTTCCACAAAAGCAGGGGGATGTGGATGTCCAGTCATGTGTTAAGAAGAGGCCACTGAAGCTATCAAGGATTTCAACAAGACTTTTGACCCATTTCTATTTATTATCTTGGTTTAAAATCAACTGCATTTTAATTTTCTCTTTGAAATAGTTGTTCATTATCTTTTACTTATTATAAACCATGCCACTTTAAAAAATCTTTCAAATAAATATCTGGGTCTGTTCTGTTGAGATAATAAAGAGCTACATTTTATAAACCAATGCCTTTACAAAGGTCTTCCTGAGCCATCTGCTTTAATATTTAAGTTGCTTTCAGCTTTGCACCAGGGTCTCTCAAAACAAAAATCAAATCACTGCTATTACAGTTCCCATAAGTTACATTTGGAGTTAGGTTTTTGATGTTGTTATTAAGCATCAGTGATTACATACTCTCTTTACTGTACACAAGTCATTAATAGGCCACATTGTTGGGTAACTACTAGTTTTGACAAATGAGCAACAGATATTTTGTTTTAAAATAAATTGTTAAAGGGAACTGAGCAAAATAGTGACTTTGGATTTTTTTTCCTATCTGTTGTCTTGCCAGCAGAGCTCATATTTCCTTCGTTAAGTCAGTCTTTATTAAGCACCATATTGAGTATACCCTGGCTGCCTAGCACTGTGCTTTATAAGATTTGGAATTACAACAGCTCTAAAGAGTGGCCACAAAAATGTTCTAATTATTTATCAAACATAATAAAACATTTTTAAGATTAATTAGCTCTGTTCAGTTATACAAGTAATACATGACTATGGTAAAAATTGAAACATTAGAGAAGGGTATAAGGTGAAATGTCAGTCTTCTTTCCTGCCCTCCTGATACCGCCATCCTCCCTGCCTGGAGACAAATGCTTACCGTTGTCTTGTATGACCTTTTAGAAATCTTCTATGTATATTTAAGCATATCTCACATACACACCATTTCTACTATAAAAATGGGACGGTATTATACATAATTTTCTGCATTTAAGTTTGCTTGTATACTTTCTAAATCAATAATAAATGTTTACCTCATTCTTTTAAATGGACGTACAGTAAGATACTAAGTAAAGATGTAAGTAAATTTAAGGCATGTAGATTTTATTTAGAAATTGCATCTGTGACAAATGCACATAAGTACATATAAAACAAGGGAGAATTTTATATCAAATATAAAACTAGATACACTGTGGAAATTTTAAATTTTGTTTATTCACCTTAACAAATATAGCCGTTTACTGTACACAGAGAGGAGGCTTTTCTAAAAATATCATGAAATTCTTTATGTAGATCAGTATTCATATGCATTATTCATTGAGCACCATCTATGAGCCAGAATCCGTTCTAGTTGCTTAATACATAGCATATTATTTAGTGCTCAGCAGAGATATTATAATCAAGAAAACTTGGGTTTCATTCCTTAAGTGGTTTAACAGCTGTATAATTTGGGGTACTGCTGCCTCTGTTTCCTGATCTTTAGAATGAGAATAATATTACTTCCCCAAATGGATTTATGCACTAACTAAATGATATACTATATGTAGCCAAACTGAGGGTTGCTGTGAAAATGAAATGAAGTAGTATATATAGAAACTCTGAGAACAGAGCCTGGTAAAGGGTACGTTCCATACAAGTTTGCTGAATAATAACAGAGTATGTATTTAGCACAATAGCCATAGATCATTCAGCCAATGATATGACTCACGCATTATGATAGAACTTGCAGATACAATAAAATATTCTGGCCAATTGAAATTGGAGGGAGTATGGGGGGAGGGGAAGAATTTCACATTACTTGTATATTCTTTTATTGTTTAAAGTATGAATATTATTTAAAGTGTGAATTAATTTATCTTTTACCAATTTTATATGCACATAGTTTTAAAAAATACAGTACAAAAGGCTTAGAATAAGAATTTGTCTTCATCCATCCCACCCCTCTCTGTCCCTTAGTTCTGCTCTTGAGAAGCAATCAATTCAATTATTGTAGCTGTTTCAGCTGGTGTTAACTGCCAGATTTGTTTAATATACATACATTGCTCTTATTTGATTCACCAGTTTCAGGCATTATCTACTGACTATTGAAAACATTATGATAGTTGAAGATTTATCTTTTTATGCTATAGTCCTTCCCGTTTCCCAAGCCAGTTTCCCTGTGTGGTTATATCACAGGTTTTTGTTGTTGCTACTAAATCAATACAGTTCCCCCTTGGTATCCGTTTGGGGGATTGGTTCCAGGACCCCTTGAGGATACCAAAATCTGCAGATGCTCAAGTCCCTCATATAAAATGGTATAGTATTTACATTTAACCTATACACATCCTCCCATATACTTTAAATCATCTCTAGTTGCTTATAATACCTAATACAATGTAAATACTATGTAAACAGTTGTAAGTACAATGTAAATGCTATGTATATAGCTGCCAGGTTTTTGGAATATTCTGGAATTTAAAAAAATTTTTAGATTGGTGGTCACTGATGCAAAACCCACAGATCCGGAGGGACAACTGTATTCAACATTTACATTAATTATGATGTAAATATTGTTCAATTCTGGATCATATTTTGAACTATTGTTACTGAATTAGATGCATGGACCTTGACTTGGGCCCTGGCTGACCCGAAGCCCCTTTAACTCAGTTCAAGGAGGTTCTTTTTCTGTTCAAATTTGCACAGCCAAGAACAAAAGCAGTGCTGAGGCTGAAACAGCATGAGCTTTATTCATTGGCCAGAGAATGAAGAAGCAGTAACTTAGTTTACAGACCAACTTCTTGTAGGGGGCGATCAAGGCAAGGTTCATGAAGGGGCGGCGTAAGTATTGGTTTCCTGGGAAAAGTCAGGGTTCTTCCTGGAACTGAGGCGCCACCTCTATTCTGCCCTTGTATGCTCCTTTGGAATCTGGATCGTAAGCGGGTTAAACCATCATGGTGTGGATGAGCGGAGATCTAACTGTTATAAGATGGTCAGGAGCTGCAGGGCAACCTTTGTCCCACTTTTGGAGCTGAACCAGCTGACACCAGTTTTCTCGTGGTTAGACTCTCTTGTTCCTGTGATGTAAACACAGCTAGAGGATATGGTTAGTTTTGGTTTTCTCCAAGTTTTCCCAGAGGGGTATGGTTCTGGGGCAGCAGCCTTGGTAACACTGTGACTACACTTATCTTCTCTTAAAACATTCCATTTGCCCTGAAATTAATGATCTCTTTGTTCTCCGTTATTTGATTGGCTTTTAAGTACTTGTTCCATTTTTCTCCAAACACTCCAACATACTGTAAAACATCTATTAATAATTTCTCCAAATGTTCTAAAGCATCATATAACCCATAAATTTCCATTTTTAAAAAAACACTTAGAGATCTTCCTCCCAGAGGTCTCACTTTCCCCTTTCCTAATCTGGATTGGTTGTTGCCGTGCATGCTCCCTAAGCTGATCCTCCCGGACTCCCCTTCACCATCCCCAGGCTTAGATCCTATACTTTGAGTCCCACATCTTCTCTCAGCTTACTCTCTTGTTTTAAGAAGTACATCGTGTAGTGCCTTTCTCAATTAGAGTATACAATATTCACATTTTTGAGTCCTCCCATGTTTAAAAGTGTTTATTCTATCTTCCACTTGATTGATACACAGATTAGCATAGAATGCAAGGTTGAAAATACTTAGTATCTGAAAGTCTTCTTACTGGCTGTTCAGTGTCTTTAGAGAAGAATTCTTTAATTACCTGATTAAGGATGCCTGTGCCTGGCTGCCTGTATTCTGGGAGCAAGGTAGAGGTTGAGGCCACATGTTTAATAGTTTAACTTTTACTTAATTCTCTCTTAGGCCTGTGTCTCATTCATGTTTTGTTCTTCACTTGGCATCTCCAAGTTGAAAGTTTCTCAGATTTAATTTCTCTAAGAAGTTTGAGGTCACATGCATTCCTTCAGGGTGAATTGTTCTGTTCCCATCAGTGTCTTCCTTTATTGGCACTTGCATTCTAGCCCCCTCTGTCCTTGTAAATGGACTATCGTGCCCCTGTCTTTAATTAATCTCATCTGTTTTCTTCCTGTTTGGTTTTTTTTTTTTAATCTTTATGGGTTTATACCTTGCAGCCTGTATTAGGCAGAATAATAACTCCTCCCTCAAAGATATCCACATTGAAGTACCTGGAACCTGTCATATGTCATCTTCTGTGTTAAAAGGAACTTGGCAGGTGTGATTAAATTAAGGGTCTTGACATTGGGAGAGTACCTTGGATTATCCAGGTGAGCCTAAATGTAATCAAAATAGTCCTTATAAAGGGGAGGCAGGAGGATGAGTGGTTAGTAAGAGTTGGGAGAATGAAAGCAAGAGGTTAGAAAGATGAAATGAAGGGCCATAAGCCAAGGAATGCAGACCTCCTCTAGAAGCTGAAAAAGTCCAATTAGAGGATTTTGCCCTGACATTTGAAGTTAACACAGTCATGATAAGGCCTTTGAACTTCTGACCACTAGAACTGTAAGAGAGTAAGTTTGTGTTGCTTTAAGCCACTAAATTTGTGGTAATTTGTTACAGCTGCCACAGGAAACTAATATGGATTTTGATACCAACTATAGGGTTAGATAACAAATATGTGGAAATGGGTTTGGAAGTGAGTCATTGGAAGAGGCTGGAAGAATTTTGAGAGGCATGCTAATAAAAGCCTAGATTAACTTGAACAGACTGCTAGAAATATGGGCATTAAAGGTGTTGCTGGTGAGGACTGAGAAGGAAATGAGGAACATGATAGAGAAAACTTACACTGCCTTAGAGGATAGCTAAATTATCATGAACAGACTGTTGGTAGAAATATAGATGTTTATAAAAACACCACTCAGAGGGCTCAGAAAGAAATGATGAACATGCTATTGGAAACTGAAAGAAAGGAGACCCTTCTTATATCACTGCAGAAAGCTTTGCTGAGTCATGCCCTACAGTTACACGGAAAGCAGAACTTGTAAGCAGTGACCTTGGATATTTAGCTGAGATTTCCAAGCAAAGGGTTGAAGTTGCACCCTGGTTTTTTCTTGCTGCTTTTAATAAAATGCAAGAGAAAAGAGACAGATTGAGGGAAGAACTATAATGCAAAAAGGAACCAGAACTTGATGATTTCTGAAATTCTCAGACCATCCAGATTATAAAAGTAGTTAAAATGAGGAAATTCACTATCAGGAAATCACACTCTGGAGAGAAAGCGAAGGATGTAGCTAGACAACCTTGTGCTAGTGCCTTCAGAGGAACAGGAGAGCAGAGTGTTTACTCAGACGGCTCTTTGAAAAGATTAGTCACGTGATTCGTGGATCCCCTCAGCCATTTCAGCAGGAACCAAAAAGAGATATGGGATTATCTAGGTAAGACCTTTGGAGGAGCCGTCTCTCTAATGGAGTGAATCCTTTTGATACACATGGCAGGCTCCCAAGTTTTTTGTGAACGTTCTATCAGAAGAAATACTGCCATCTGTATTGAAAGGGACAGAGAAAAGATGAAATAAAAGAGGGCTATCAGATGCCTCAAAATTTATAAGTAAGAAGCTTTGCTGGTAAAACAGCTTAGCTGCAAACACATGCTCTGGTTCATAAAAGGGAAGGATGATGTAAAAGGCAGAGCTGAGGACCCTGAGGGTAGAGCCTTAGGCTCAGAGGGAGGAGCTAGGAGCCACGGTGGAGTATTCCCTGGTGTATTCTGGGTAGACTAGATTCTTCCTGGAAGCCTTCACAAGTAATGCTGCTGACACCTTGATTTTAGAGTTCTGACCTCCAAAATGATAATAAACATGTGTTGTTTTAAGCCACTAGGTTTGTGATAATTTGTTACAGCAGCAAAAGGAAACTAGTAAAGATTTTAATACATTGTATTGGGACTTTGTGAGGGATTCGAGAGAAGCATGTGTGTTTAATATCCTATGTTTTAGTTAGCCGTCACTTGTATTGTTAATATTAGAAAAAATATTAAAAATATGTCCCCTTCAATAAAACCCTACCTATCCTTTATAATCTGGCTAGTATCTCACCACTTCTGTAAAACTTTTTTTAAACTTCTTTAGCACTCAGTGACTTATCTTTTTTGAATCTGTGTAGTATTTACTGCTTTTACTGCTTAATTTTATACTTAACCATATATAGTATTAGCTTAGCATCTAAAGACTTCATATATTAGTTCTTCAATCATTTGTCAACATGTTTTAAATATATCGAGTATCTCCTTGTGCCAGGAATCATGCTGAGTGTTGAGATGAAAGATTCAAAGAAGAATCCAAGAGACAAATCCTGCCTTGAAAAGCACACATAACATGCACTATTATAATTTCCTATTACCTTATAAGTCTCTGTTACTAGATTGTAGGCTCCCTGAGGGCAAGTCATTTTATATTCCTCTAATATGCCTGACATGATATTAAAATCTTAGTAAAACTTTATCTGTGAGCAAGAGAGGAAAAAAAGAGGAAGAAAAAAAATACAGTAATCTCTTTCTGTTCCCCACAATCAGAATGCCATCTAGGTAATCTGGCTAGAATAATCTATTAAAATAGTTTATTCCTCTTTGTGTACAACTCTTAACAGTCACAGAATTAGCCTAAAATCCATTGTGTAGATTAGTATAGAATGAGTCTCCTTAATTCTTGATCTATGTGTTATAATTAAAATGAAAACTTCTGCAGCCATTTTGTATTGATGGTAATTTAGAATTTTTGATTTAGCCTTTTATAAAGGTGATGTGTTTAAAGTCAAATTGCCTAAAATACGTTTTGTTTCCTCCCTTGACCTTTAAGAAATTGAGTTAGGCAATTAATGTCTATAATTAATGAAGTTAGTGATTTTAGCTCTTGTGAAGCAGAATCTCTATGAAAAAGCCTCATACATATCCAATAAGGAAAAAAGATGTTTTAATTTTCAGTACATGTCATGGGTTCCCATGGAAACAGTTCAGAAAAGAAGTTTGAAATGTTACATATTATTTAATATCTTATATTCATATAAATATTGCCAGAAGATATGTCATACCTATTCAAGTGTAAAGTATCATGGGAGTTAAGCAAAGGAATATATTAAATTGAAAGTCATTGTGGCCCATTGCTGTTGACACTGCTGGCCTGGAAGAAACTTCAATAAGAATCTCAAGAACTATCTTGAAAAAATAATTAATATCATCAGTGGAAAGTGTAGTGATTCTATTAGTGAGGATTCTTATCATCACACTACAGTCTTCTATTTTGTAGAAAAAGACTTCGGAATTTAAATTTTAAGGTTTGGGGGGCATATCAATTTAAAATTGGCTTACATTTATTCACTTAGATTTATTTGAGGATCAGTAAAACTGGATGGATCCTGAATAAAAGAGGTTATTGGCTTTGCATTCTAATGAAAAAATTTCAAAATGTGAATCATTCCAACAGAGTTTTTCACTTTTAACCAATTGCATGTACTCTTAGCCAATCTCAACCAATAAGCCTAAACATCTAGCTGTTTCAGATCACTAAGAATTCTCAGTTTGTAACTCTGCAAATCTTATAGATTAGAATAACACTGCCAGAGGGGACTTTGGAGATACTCGTTTTCTTTCATATTTCTAGCTTTTTGACATCTCAGAACATTGAAGGAATTTGCTGAACACCATGAAGTCTGTACATCACACTTCTGCAGCATGTTTACATTGATTGTCACATGCACTTTCTGGTTATGGCTGCTGCACACCAGCCTGACTGTCCCCTAATGCATAATCCCTGTGGATTCTTTCCGGGACTGCTTAGTCTCAGAACCTGAAGGGCTAAGGCAGGGACCACACCCACCCACGTTCCAGGAGTACCTTAACTCATATGTCTGCTTCCTTGTATGTCCATCTTGCCGGTCTGTAAACTCCCTGAGTCTTACTGGTTTTTAATTGATCCTTGCCTAGCCTATCTGAGATGGAGCTCAATGAATTAATATTAACATGCTTTCCTTAGAGGTATAGCATACTTTCCTGAAAGAAGTATAAGCTTGTATTTAGCAATATGTGTACTGGGTAATTATTCTAAATAACTCTAGAAATAATTCTTTGCAAATATTTGAGTGTATGTGGCACATGCTAAATTCCCAAACATCCAACTAGCCTGTTGCCACACACACAAAAATACCTAAGTGACTTTTCTGTGAGAATGGTGCATGACTGGCTTTTAAATAGCTCAGAGGTTAAGAGATACTAGTAGAGTATTACAGAAACATCCATCTGACTGCATTGTATAAGAAAAAGATAATTTCAAAATGTATCCTTAAGCAAGTATTGCTAAGTCTTTTCCAGTACAAAACACTGTGATTTACAAGCAAAGCGATTACATTGACAAGATCTGATGGTACCCAGGACCCTTGCTGCTCTCTGATTCATTGCCTGACCTTGTCACTAAACTTCTTTTTGTGCTTGTCAGTGCAGCTGTAAAACTGCACAAAGCAGTCTCCCTTAGAAAACCCTTTCTTAACTGAGCTGTTTCGAAAGGCACATATCTGGAAAATAAAAGTAATTGTAAAGAAAGTGCCATAAGCAATGCTGTCAATCTCAGTAGCAAAAATTGCCCAAATAACATATTGAAATCTTTGACACAAAGAATTTTTAAAACATTCTTGACTCCCTGTCTCCCTATCCCATCCCTTAGGATAGGATTACTCCTCCTTTGTAGCATCAAGCACCATGGAGACCAGTCCAAGAAGCAAGCTGCCACAACTGCTAGCAACCCTAACTGACCCACAGAAGCCACCACGTAAAGGCAAGGATCTTTGCCTTCTGTCAGCGCTAGGGCTTCCTCCCAGGCAGCAGTAGCCAAGGGTAGAAGGGATGTGGTGACATGGACTCATGAGCTATTTAGTTTATTGACAACTGACTGTATCAGTTGGCTGATACAACAATCTGTGGTATCTAAAATACGCTCTTGTATGCAGCTTCAGTCCAATTCCTTTTATGTACAATTTAAATCTGTCTCTATATGATCTTATACTTTATCTGTTGAACAAGATCCCTAGAAGATTTTTTCCCAGTCTTTCCCTGAAGGTGGAGCTGACTGGATCATATTTTACTCCGGTTACTGATCGACTTTCTGATTACTATTTACTTCATTTGAATAAATGTTTTTCATTATATTATAAATATAAAAGGAGCAGGAAATGACTAGGGCAACTTGAAGTGGGGTCCGTGCCGTTCAGCCTCAGTTATAACTTCTGCTTAATTCAGTCAAGCTCAGCTCTGTTCTTGACTCACTTCCCTCCTGTGGTTGTAAGAGTGTGAACACTCCTATCTCCATTTCCTTTTCCTGTCTGTCATTCTCCAGTATCTTATTTCTGATTTCACTGATCTAACAAATTTTGTTGCTACTAACTAAAGTGATGGGTTTCTCTTCTCTTATGTCAGAGATTTCCACTCTGCTTAAAAATCTGTCCAGCAACCATTAAGTCAATTCTGTGGCCTGGTGAGACTCAGTCAACTAGGCACCATAAGGGGAAGGTTAAATACTGTTTCTGCATTTACCAAACTCTCCACAAAGCAAAATCCAGTGTTTTATCTATCTCCCACTTCTGCAGGCAATTCAGTTGAAATGCTTATTCTGGAGAAGTCTAAGAGCATCATTGCATTTCTCTCTGTGTCATCCTACAGCCAGTTTATGGACAACTTTACAAATATTTTGGATAAAATGAATTGTTTCAATTCTCACTGATTACAATTTTAGTTCAGTTGGCATGATAAAATATCCTCTACCTGAACATTCTCATGGTATCTCACACTGTTTACTCATATTTTAGAGGTAAGAATATTCACATTTGGAGGTTGATTTTTTAGGTTATTATTATTTAGAAACCAATGTTGGCTCTAGCTATCTATGTTATACATGCTGAAAAGAAACTATGAAGCATGCTTGAATGATTCAGGCTTTTATTTCTTTTGAAAAAATGTCGTGTTTGTTAAATTTTATAATGTCCTTTTTAATGTCATCTAAAACTGGGAAATAAATTAAACGCAAAAAACGTACTAAATTGGGGGGTGGGGGTGGGAACTGTACCATTAGATTAATCCAGGAATATTTTAACTCCAAAAATATGTTATGAGTCACAAAAGTACAGAGTGAAAGTATGATTAGCACCAGGTATACTTTAACACCACGTGCATTTATTTGAAAAGATAAGTCATTTAGGTCAAATGGTAAATGTAGTCACCAAAATGGACTTTATCCACTATGAACATTTAGTATAAAGAAATACAAGTACAGAAACATACTTGGCATTCATTTCAAAGTTTGTATGCTTTACAAATTGTTTGAACAAAAAATCTACAGATATAATTTAAGGTAACTATTATTTGACCAAATCATTTGAACGAAAAATCTACAGATATAATCTGAGGTAACTATTATTTGACCAAAGTAGTTTAATTAAAATAGAACATTTTAACCATTAAAACATAAATTCTGGTATAATTAGATTTTTCCATATTGCTAGGGAGCATGTGTTCTTCATTTTAGTATCTTCTAAATCACTTAGTACAGCTCAATACCAATATGGTTCAATGAAGTAATTTTCTTCCTTTTTCCTGTTAATTTTCTTTTTTGCTTTTGAGATTCAAAGGTCATCCTAAATGAGAAAAGATATAATGGCTTGGCAAACTCATTAAAATTTGTTCCTTTCCTCTGAATGTTTTGCTGAATTAATTAATCTATTCATTGATCAAACTTACACTGAGGGGAAACTATGTGTTATTATGTGCCAGGTACTAGTCAAGAACTGGCATAGATATGGATAAAGTACAAAATGCTCACAAGCTTGTAGGGAAGGCATATAATCAGATCATTAAAATACAATCAACAGAATTATGCATGAGTAATGTGATCTATTTTCATCAACTTTGGGTACATTTAGTAACTTTTCAGTTCTAAGACTTTAGACATCCAGTTTCTAACATGTTTAGAAAGGATTTATGGAGTTTTACACAGTTGTCAAGTTTTATGCAGGGCTTTATATTTGCTGTACTTCTAATTTTTGCCCAAAACCTTTTCTTCCACTTATTAGAAGTTATTTCTTAAGGATAAGGCATGCCAGGCCCCTCCTCCTTTTTAAGGAACAGACAGGATGAGGACTCCCTTGGTCGGACTGAGATAGGCATGTCTTCACATGGAGAAGGGCAGGCCTAACAACGCTCACCGCCCTCCATACTACCAGTGCAGCACCCAAATCTCTCTTGTGAAATTGATCAGATTTACTAGAAATAGGAGTGGAGAGGGCTGGAGCAGGTTAGGAAAGGCTGATGATTGTTACTGTCTTACGTCCCATCTACTTCTAAAATTAATTAATTTGTGCCATAAAACATGGATAAAAAGAATGATAAGAGAAGCCATTAAGAAAGGGAGAGATAAGTGTACGAGGCTTGAGAAAATTACTGCAAGTATTACATTCAGTTCTGCACCTTTTGAGAGTCAGTAATGGAAAGAAATCAGTATAGCTCTCATCACCTGATGACTGAAGAGCAGAGGAATTTTTCCTGAATCAGGAACCTGAATTCTGCAAGTTTGCTTTGCTTCTCACCTGCTAAACCATCTGGAGCTAAGCACCTAATAATCTGAGCTTACTATTTGCATCAGGAGAATGGATCACAACGAATGCCCAATTTCTATAGACTGCAAAGGGTTGTTGCAAGGGCCAAATGTAGAAAAAATACCTTGTGAATTATAAAACTCTGTGTAAGTGAGAATCTTTAATATAACCACTGAACTGTAGGTAGGAGACACCAAGTGTTCCTTGACATCCATTTCTAAAAGAAAATTGTATTGCATGAGAATTTTATAAAAGATATTAAGACAGTATTTTAACAGCAATTTTGAAGATGTAGAAATGTTTTCAATTGGTTGACTCTAGGTTGAGCAACATACATGCATAGTGCGTAAGTAAACAGCATATGTTTGGTGCAAAATTGAAAACTGCAAATGAATAAATGAAAATATTAACTGTGTATGTATATGTTGTGTGTATATATTCATATGTTTATATGAATAGATGATTGTATCTGGTGAGTGGCAGCATATAGGTTTATTTGGATATTCTTCAATCAGCTAGACGCCTTGAAATGATTTTGGTTCTCTAGGCTAAGGTGAGCTGTGACACATTCTTAATGTTTGTTTCTAGTTGTGATTTATCCCCTCCAGGACAATGTATTTGTGCAGAAGAGCAAATGCAGTGTTTTTCTTTTTCTTTTTTTCTTTTTTTTAATGTATGTTAATAAGGTTCTGATGCTGAAATTAGCTCTAACTCTGTATATGACTACTATCATAATGTTATATTTCTATTAAGATGAAAGTCTATAGAGCTTTCTAGAATGGAATCCTTTCTTTGTAGCAACCATATTATCAGTGCTGTTGTTAGAAGTTAATAATTTTTGACTCTCCAGTGTGTCTGTGATATTGCCCTAGGTATTTGGGAAGAAGACACAGAAATTAATTAGAAAAGTCACATTCCTGTCCTTGCAACCTACATTTCTTAAGGCAACATCAATATAGACTCACTAAGAATAAAAGAAACAAGATTGAACAAGATATGAATACATTGATTTCGTTTCTTAGTGTCTAAAAGACTCACTAAGAGTAATGAGGTTTTAGAGAAAGAGCATTAACTATTTGAAGCCACAGTGGATCTTCGTGGGAAATAGCTGATGAAATTATGCCCTGAGATACCTAACTTAGACCTTTGTTCTGTTATTTCTTCAACAAATATTTATTGAGTATGTACTGTGTTGCTAGCACCAGGAGTATAATAGTGGAAAAAGGCAAGAAAATACAAGGTTGCTGTTCACATGAAAGCTTATATTATAGAAGTGGAAACTGAAAATAAATAAACAAACAAATTAAAAAGATAGCTTAAGATAGTGTTGTTACAAAGCAAACATACCTGATGATGAGTTGGTAATAAATGAGTGATAGCTTAAATGTGAATGAAAGCATAAAACTGAAGACTCATGAAAATAATTTGGAAATGCATTTGAATAAGCACACTGATTAGAATCAACATGCTGATATTCCACCTTGTTGGTAAATAAAATCAAAATTTAAATAAAGCATTACTTTATATCTATTAGCTTAGTTAAAATTTTTTTAAAAATTGATTTTTACTCAGTGTTGGCAAGAATTCGGTAAAGCTGAGAATCCCCACAAGGCTAACAGTAGACTTCTCAGCAGAAATCTGTAAGACAGGAGATGGGACAATATATTCAGAGTGCTAAAAGAAAAATTGCTAATCAAGAATACCTTACCCAGCAAAATTGTCTTTCACAAATGAAGGTGAGATAAAGATTTTTGCAAATAAAACAAAAGGTGAGAAAGTCCTTCTCTACTAGACCTGCCTTACAAGAAGTGCTGAAAGGAGTTGTTCAAGCTGAAATGAAAGGATGCTAATCAGTAACATGAAACATATGAAAATATACAACAAACCACATTAGTAAGTATATAGTCAAATTCAGAAAACTCTAATACTGCAATATGCTGGTGTGTTAACCACTTAAAACTAGTATAAAAGTTAAAGGACAGCACATTGAAAGTAATGATAGTAAAGTAATTTGTCAGTGAATACATAATATAACAAGATGTAATTGTGACATCAACAAAATAAAAGGGTAGGAGTAAAAGAGGAGAGTGGAAAGTAAGTTTTTACATGTTATCAGCTTAATATATACTATTATATCTATAAGATGTTTTATTTAAGCCTCATGGTAAACACAAACCAAAAACCTACAGTAGATACACAAAAGATAAAGAAAAGTTAAAGTATACTACTATGAAAAATCATCAGTTCATAAAGGAAGACAGAAAGAGAGAAAGAAAGGGACAAAAAGGAAATACAAAACAGCCAGAAAACAATAAGAAGGCATTAGTAAGTCCTTACTTATCAATAATTACTTTAAATGTAAATGGATTAAATTCTCTAATAGAAAAGGCATAGTATCTGGGTAGAGGGAAAAAAAAAAAGACCCATCTATATGCTGCCTACAAGAGAGTCACTTCATCTTTAAGAAAAGATACAGGCCCAAAATGAAGGGATGGAAAAAGATATTCCATGCAAGTGGAAACCAAAAGAGAGTAAGAGCAGTTATATCAGATAAAATAGACTTTAACTCAAAGTTGTGACAAAAGACAGAAAAGGTCATTATATGATGTAAAAGGGTCAATTTATCAAAGGGGTATAACAATTATAAATATATATGCACCCAACATCAGAGCATCTAAGTGTATTAAGCAAATACTAACAGATATGAAGGGAGAAATAGATAATATAATAATAGTAGGAGACTTCAAAAACCCACGTTCCATCATTCAGACAGAAAATTGGTTAGGAAATGTTGGGCTTGAGCTACACTCTAGTGCAGGTGGGACTAACACACATATACAGAAAATTTCATACAGCAGCAGCAGAATATACATACTCTACTCAAGTATACATGGAACATTCTCCAGGATAGAGCATATGTTAGGCCCCAAATAAGTCTTAGCAAATTTTGGAAGATTGAAATCATACCAAGTATCTTATTCAAGCACAGTGATATGAAACAGGAAGTCAATATTAGGAGGAAAACTGGGAAATTCACAAATATATGGATATTAAACAACACACTCCTGAATATCCAGTGGATCAAAAAAGAAACCAAAAGGAAAATTTAAAAAATCTTAAAATGAAAATACAATTTATCCAAATGCTGCAAAAGTAGTTCTAAGAAGGAAATTTTTAGCAACAAACACCTACATTAAGGAAAAAAAGGACCTCAAATAAACAACCTAACTTCATAGAAACTTTCAAGGAACTAGGAAAAGAAGAACAAACTAAGCCCAGAGTTAGCAGAAGGAAGGAAATAACAAAGATAAGAGCAGAAATAAATGAAATAGAGACCAGAAACACAATAGAAAAAGATCCATGAAATTCAGCCTTTTGTGACAACATGGATGAACCTTGAGTGCATTATGCTAAGTGAAATAAGGCAGAGAAGGATAAATATTGTATGATCTCACTTATAGATGAAGCCAGTCTAAAAAAGCTGAACTCATAGAAACAGTAGAGTGGGGTTGCCAGAGACTGGGGTGTGGGGGAAATGGGGAGCTGTTAGTCAAAGGGTACAAATTTCCAGTTATAAGATATTCATCATATGTTCTGGAGATCTAATATACAGCTTAGTGAATAGAGTTAACAATATTAGCAATATTGTATTATATGTTTGAAAGTTGCTGAGAGAGTAAATCTTAAATGTTCTCACCACACACACACACACACACACACACACACACACACACACACACACACAAGGTAATTACAGGTGCATCTCATTTTATTGCACTTCACAGATGTTGTGTTTTTTAACCAATTGAGAGTTCATGGCAACCCTGTGTCAAGCAAACCCATCAGCACCATTTTTCCAAGAGCATTTGCTCACTTTGTGTCTCTGTGTTGCATTTTGGTAATTCTAGCAACATTTCAAACTTTTTCATAATTACATTTGTTATAGTGATGTGATCAGTGATCTTTGATGTTACTATGCAAAAAGATTACAGCTCACTAAAGGCTCAAATGATGGTCAGCATTTTTTAGCAATAAAGGATTTTTAAATTAAGGTTGTACATTGTACATAATGCTATTGCACACTTAGTAGACTACAGTATAGTGTAAACATAACTTTTATATGCACAGGGAAACCAAAACATTTGTGTAACTTGCTTTATTATGATATTCACTTTATTGTGGTGGCCTGGAACTGAATCCACAATAATCTCTGATATATGCCTATGTGATGTGATGATGGTATTAACTAACCCTATTGTGGTAATTATTTAGTAATCTATACATGTATCAAGTTATCTTATTGAATACCTTTAGCTTACATAATGTTATATGTCAATTATATATCTCAATAAAGCTGGAAAAAAGAAACTTCATCGAAGCTGGTATACTTTTAGTGGTGGTGGTATAAATTGATGTAACACTTTTGGAAAGTAAATTGGCAGTATTAATTAAGCTATAAAGTATGCATGCCTTTTGACCCCGTAATTCTATTACTAGAAATGTAATATAAGTAAATAATAATAAAAAAAGAAATGCTCAAAGCCCAGCTATATAAATCACTATATCATCTGTAACAAGAGAAACATGTGTCTAATTGAAACGTCCAACAAGAGGATAATGGGTAAGTAAATTATAGTGCATCTATACTGAATATTATGCAATTACTAAATATGGTGATTAATAACATTTTAGCACAAGGCTCATAATTTAGAAGGTTTTAAATATGAACTTAATCAGTGACATTTTAATGGCATTTAATAGGTTCCAAATTCAGCACATGAAAATTATCTTCTCCTCCCTAACCCCCATTTTAACCACCCCCAAGCAATATTTATTCCCCTCTGTTCCTTATAATGACTAACAACACTACTGTCTACTCAGGCACCTAAGCTAAGAACCTGAGAATTAATTTCAATTCCTCTGTCCTCTTCATCCTCATAGTCAATCAGTCATCTACACTTTCTGACATGCACATTGTTTTCTTTGTATCTACTCTGAATTGAGCTTTCATTGTCTCTCAACTGAACTTTTAAAATAACTTATTTTGTTTGGTTTCTCAGCCTAGATTTTCTTTCTCCCGATCTTGAAAAACACCTGCTGTAAATGAATCCTTGTCCCAAAATATAAATTTGATTATACCATTCCTTGGTTCAAAATCCTTTACTGACTTCTCATCCCCTATAAGAGATTTTCTTAGTACATGAATCTAATTTCTATACGATTTGACCCAAATGTAGGGGCTAGCTCATACTAGCTTGCTGGAGCCCATCTTGAGCATCTCTTCCTAATTCTGTGTTCACTGACATATGATGGAAGCTTGAAGTTGGCCATGCTGAGATTATTTATACCACATCAATTGGCAAATCCCATATATCAGGGCTTTCTGGAGAGCTGGATGTTAATTTACCAGCACACTATTGCCCAACCTATTTTCCCAGGTTTTTCTCTCATTCTACTTCCTCAGTGAACCTTTTGTTCATTCCACTCTCTTTTCCATTACTAACTCTTCCAATTCTTGGTCTTTGCTCAGTCTATTCATTTTGTCAGGAATACTCTCCTCATACCCCTGGTCCTTTCCTGTCTATGAAAATCCTGCTTATCCTTCAGAACCAATTAAAATACTCCTCCTATGAGTGTTAAAAGATAACCTTCCCCAGCACCAACCTGAAATGTATCTCTCCCCCTGTACTCCCAGAAAATGTTCATTGTACCCTCTGATAAAAACAGGCAGAATTGTTGGTCTGATTTGACACTTAATTGTGCACACAACTCCTTCCTTTACAAGTATGTGAATATTTGAACAGCCTAGACAATCTTATGTTCATTTGATTTCCTCCACAGCACCCAACAGAATGCTTTGTACCATAGAAAGCAAATAATATAACAATAATAATAATTATTGAATTAATTTGAAATGGACTGAGAAAAACATGACTCATAATCTTATCATGATGCAGATACTTGAAGATCTGCTAATGACAAAGGGAAAAATTATATAGCAGTTGAAAACAAAACAAGTATTCCCTCTTTAAGACTGTATCCTGATCATTTTCTTACGGATTCAAATAGCGTATTTTTCCAACCTCTATGATGCAATATGATACTAAATATTTTTAGTGAACTTCCTAAGGAATTCTTTCTATCACAGAATATTTTTATAAGCAATTCGGCATTTATCCAGGCTCATACAGTTCATTTATGCCCCTCTTACATTTTAGTTATTGTTTGACATCTGCGTGATATTTAGACAGTTCAGACTTAACATTCTTCACTTTTCTACTCATTATCTTTGTCAGTTGGTCAGTCAGCATACATCTCTTTTATCACAGTGACAGATTCAGAAGTACAGAAAATTGATTTATAAATGGATTACCAATACATTGGCCTTTGGATTCAACAGCTTTATCCACTTGAGAATATCATCTGTGCAGTTTTTAACGGAAATAATTTTAATTGCATTTTCCTCATTGCAAAATCAATAGATCTTCATTAACTAAAAAGCAAAGATGAATATAAGCAAAAGGAAACAACAAAAATGACCTATCATTTCATCTACACAGAGATACATACAATTGTTGTATATTGTTTCCCTTTGTGTGCATATATTTACTCGTTCCTTCAATCATCTATCAAATATTTATGTGCCAAGAACATTTCTAGGTCTTGGAGATAGACAACTGAACAAAACAGACAGGACACCTCCACTAATGGAAGTTTAAACTCTAGAGATGAACACAAGCAATAAATAAATTATACATATATTTACAAATATTAGATAGCTTCTAAGAGATAAAAAGACAAGTGCAAGTAAAGGAATAGAAAGTAGGGTGATGGGTATTACATTAGATAAAGTGGCCAAGGCCTTACTGAGAGTGTGCTATCAAAGCAGAGAGTTGAATAAAGAGAGAAGGCTATGTGGATATCTGAAGGAAGGGCACTTCAAGGCATTTTAATAATGTTAATTCTTCCAATCCAAGAACATGGGATATCTTTTCATTTCTTTAAGTCATCTTTAATTTCTGTAGTCAATGTTTTGCAGTTCTTTGCATATAAGTCTTTTACTTTCTTGGTCAGATTTATTCCTAAGTATTTTATTTTTTTGGATGCAATTTTAAAAGGGATTGTTTCTTTACTTTCCTTTTCTGATGTTTCATTGTTAGTCTAAAGAAATGCAATTGATTTCTGTATGTTAATCTTGTATCCTGCTATCTTATAGAATTATTTTATCAGCTGTAGTAGTTTTTGTGTGGAACCTTTAGGGTTTTCTATGTATAGTATCATGTCATCTGCATAGAACCACAATTTTACCTCTTCTCTTCCAACTTGGAGCCCTTTTATTTCTTTTTCTTGTTTAATTGCTATGGCTAGGGCTTCCAGTGCTATACTGAATAGACATAGTGAGAGTGGGCATCCTTGTTTTGTTCCAGATTTTAGCAGGAAGACTTTCAACTTTTCACCATTGAATATTAAGCTGGCTGTAGGTTTGTCATAAATAGCTTTATGTTGAGATATATTCCCTCTATACACAGTTTGGTAACAGTTTTTATTGTAAATTGGTGTTGAATGATATCAAATGCTTTTTCTGCATCTATTGAGATGATTGTGTGATTTTTGTCCTTTCTCTTGTTGGTGTGGTGTATCACGTTGATTGATTTGCATATGTTGAACTATCCTTGTCTAGATGAACCCAAGTTGATCATGGTGTATAATCTTTTTTATGTGTTGTTAGATTCTGTTTGCTAATATTTTGTTGAGGATTTTTGCATCTATGTCCATCAATGATATTGGCCTAGAGTTTTCTTTTTTGATAGTGTCTTTGTCTGGCTTTGGTATCAGGGTGATGGTGGCTTCATAAAATGATAGTTTGGGAGTATTTCCTCCTCTTCAGTCTTTTGGAAGAGTTTGAGAAGGATCTGTATGAGCTCTTCTTGATATGTTTGATAGAATTCCCCAGTGAAGCCATCTGGTCCTGGACTTTCATTTGTAGGGAGGTTTTTTTTGCTGATTTTATTTCACTTCTAGTGATTGGTCTGTTTAAATGATCTATTTCTTCTTAATTCAGTTTTGATGGACTGTATGCTTCTAGAAACTAGTCCATTTCTTCTAGGTTGTCCAATTTGTTGCCATATAGTTGTTGATTTGGTATTTCTTCTTTGTTCTTTTCTTTTCCTTTTTGTTTTTCTTTTTGTAGTTTGATAATTTTCTTTTGTATTAGCTTGGTTTCTTTTTGGATTTTATGACTCTATTTGTATGCATTTGTTTGGTGGGTACCCTGTTTTTTAAGTATGTTAACCCATTACTATATCTATTTGCTTTAGACTGGTAGTCATGTAGGCTCAAACATATCCTAAAAAGAACGAAGGAAAAAAAAGAGAGAAAAGAAAGAAAAAAAGTCTGTATTTTCTTACTTCTCTCTCCAACCTTTTATGATTTTGATGTCCTTTTTTTTTTTTACAAATTCATGTTTATTCTCTTGCAACTCATAGTTATTGCATTTCCAATTATAGTTTTCTTGTTTCTATAGCTTCCTGCTTTTTTTTTCTATTTCGAGTATACCTTTTAATATTTCTCTTAGGATAGGTTTAGTATTGCTGAATTCTTTTACTTTTTGCTTGTCTGTGAAATTCTTTATCTCTCCTTCTACTCTAAAGGATTATCTTGCCAGATAGAGTATCCTAAGTTGCGGCTTTTTCTCATTCAGAACTTTGAATATATCTTGCCACTCCCTTCAGGCCTGCAGTTTGTGTAGAGAAATCAGCTGAAAGCCTTATGGGGGTTCCCCTGTAACTAACTATTTGTTTTTCTCTTGCTGCCTTTAGAATAATTTCTTCATCTTTAACTTTGGCCATCTTAATTATATGTCTTGCTGTAGCTCTGTTTGGGTTCTTCTTGTTTGGGACCCTCTGTGCTTCCTGTACTTGGGTATCTATTTCCTTCTTTAAGTTTGAAAAGTTTTCAGTCATGTTTTCTTCAAATACCTTTTCAATCCCCTTTTCTGTTTCTTCTCCTTCTGGGACCCCAATTATGTGTAAGTTGGTACACTTTATATTTTTCCTGCCTCCGTGTACTGTAAGGTATGCCGGCCTGTTGTAAATACCCGTTCTCAGCCCCTCCATGCACCAGAACTCTACTACCTGCCTGTTTGTCCCAGAGGCACTGGTCCACAAAGGGTCCAGAGAGCAAATCCACCCTCTGCCTGGGGCTGTAAACAAATCTTAGTCCTGCCTGTGAAGTTGCAGGGCCCCTGGGTATGGAGTCAGCTTTCAGCCCCGCTTCTGAGCAGCAGGGATGGCTATGAAGGAGCCCCACCTCTCTTCTTCCGATAACACACCAACAAGGAGCCAGGCGGAGACAGCAGCTGTGGTGAGGCTGCGTTGCGTCCCTCCCCACCATGCACACCAGTAGTGGTGCTTTTTTATGGGGATCCCAGGCTGTTCTGTTCCACACACACCCCCAGCCAGAGCTTACACTGCCCTCCAATCCCCTGAGGCTGCCTCTGTGTCCCAGCCCTCTCCCTGGGCTCCTCACCGATCTCCAGCAGCCAGTCCCAGCTTGTCCCTGCCGGCGCACATCTAGGGCCAGGGATCGCAGGGACCCTCTGTGCCGGTTTCCCTTAGTTATGTCTGCCAGGAGGCTGCCACTTTCTCCTTCAAGCCTCGGATGCTCTGCTTCTGTCTCTGCTGACCTCGTGGCTGGAGATGGGATGAGGGTGCCTTTCTTCCTATGCCGCTCCCTTCCCTGCAGGACCAGTCCTGCACAGATTCTTTTCTTCTTTCTTCTTTTTTTTCTCTTACTGGATTTTGTGAGAATCCTCCTGTATTTTGAAGCAAGATACATTCTGCCAGAGTTGAATATTCTGTGCAATTCAGTGGTTTGTAGATGTAATTCTTGGTGTATTTGTGGGAGAGGGCGAGCTGTGAGTCTCTCCTCTCTGCCATCTTGGCACCTCCCCATGTTTGTAGTTATTTATAGTTATCTTTTGTTTTTGCCATTAAAATACAGATTATGGTTTACAGAACCATAGTAAGGATGAAAATAAAAGGTCTCTGATGCTATGTAAAATAATTTTCATATGTTAGACTGTCCTGAAATTTCTGCTCTGTTTTTATTTTTTTAATAGCCTATTATAAAATGCTTTTTTGAATATTAAATTTTTAATTAAGTATAATGAAGCTATTTGCATGAAGTCAGACTAATTTGAGATTCTTATTTAAACCATTGTACATCTCTGCTTTCTATGTGTTTCTTTCCCCATGGACGTGAATGGCAATATTTGTGAGTGAAATGAAAAGAACACAAGTTATCTTAAAGCATATTGGAGTAAAATATGATTCTGATGACAGAGAACAGTGTGAAAAAAGAAGGGGAGAGAAGGAAAGATGTGTTTGATTTTTATCAGGTTCCTATATACATGTGTTCTTACTGAGTATTGGAAAGTAGTGGTCTTGGCACATGACTGGGTAGCATACATCCACAGGTGTTGTAATGAATCAAAATTAAAAAGATCCTTTTTGAAAAAGTCCCTTTTTAAAACGATAGCACTCTTGTATCTTAAGGCACAGTTTGTTTTCCATGCTTGTATTCAGGTTGTTGCAGTTCAATGTTTCCACATATGACTAATTGAATAGCAATTTTGATTTATGAGAAAGATGCTATATACCAGATAGATACTGCTCCCTATTTAGCCATCTCATAGAGAATTTTTATGCTATCACAAGACATCAAACAATCAAATCATTTTATTGTATTTTTAAAAAGACACATAACATAATTGAATCTGTGAGTAAGAGAATACGGTTTGCAAAGAACAAAGCATTTTACAAAAATTCTTGTGTCTTCTCTTTGCCAATCTGAGGCTATTTCCAAAAGTAAAACACAAGACTCTCACTTCACATTGCACCATGTACATCTGGCTTATGCTTAGTTACCTGAAAACAGCACAGTTACCTAAAATTGTTTGTATTCCACACAGAGGCATCACTGAAGCCCTTTTAATTGAAAATCTTCACTGGCTTTGTTTATAACTCTGGAGAGCAGTACATAAAGCTCCCTCACTTATACATTCAGTAGCTAGAAGCCAGTACATTGTGTGAACCTGCCAAGGGAGGTTGATTTACGTGGTGATAGGCATCAGGCCACTTTAACTATTTTAACTGAGATGATTACTTTGCACTAGATCAATACTAGGAAAAAGTTGGCCTCACTAGCATCATGTCACAGTTGGAGCGATGATGATGGGTTCTCCGAAACATTTGGTTAGGCTAATTTCTATTATACACAGATTCCTGGAAACACACACACACATCACTTTTTCTAAAAAAATTCACATTTACTTAGCCCTGCCTGTGTTTTTTGCCAATAATTCTACCAGCTGGCCTGTGGGAGATGTTTGCAAAAATGTTTGCATTTCCCTTATGTCCCCTCCAAACCTTTGTTTTACCACAATAATGAAAAGAACAAATGTTCACATCTTCCGAAAGTTTACCATTTTCAAGAAAAGCACAAAAGCTCATCTGAAATGAGTGTTCACTTGCTGGGAGGTAGCCAAATACAAACAGATGTTTAGCGCTTGTGAATTGACTTTGTGTTTGTTTCTTTCTTTCTGGACTTGATGCTACTTAGAAGTCTACATTTTACTTTTCGACATGGATTGATTCCTGGCATCAGAATTCTCTATCATGAAAGAGGCAATTAACCAACCATATCCTGGCTTATCCAAAAAGTTGTGCACCTCCTGATGTTTGAGAACAAACCCTATGTCCTTCCAAGTGGCTATAGAAAGCACATCCCCAGACAGGAGGCCGAGACCCTACTCCTTTGCCACTAACTCGTGTGTGACCCTGAGTCATCATGTTCCCTCTCTAGGTCTTAGTTTCCTGTGTGTATTAGAACAGGTACCATTTAAGATTATGTAAATCTAAAGCCTCTGTTTGTGTCTTAATACTCATGGGGAAGATATTGACAGTTTAAAGTTCCTTAGAAGTAAAATCTTTTTTTAAATTAAATTAAATTTTATTAATTTTTTTAATTGAAATATAGTCAATTACAATGTGTCAATCTCTGATGTACAGTGCAAAGTCCCAGTCATATATATATATATACATATATTCGTTAGAAGTAAAATCTTAATACATGAATTCTTTATTCTCTTTATCAGTATGCACAGCAGTTTTATTTGCACACTTTACAGGGAGTTAAAAAAAAAAAAGCCCCAATGAAAGAGATGATGCCCTGGGAAGGGGAGGCAGCAGGAGCGCTATGAGCGCTCTGGAGCCAGACTGCTCGGGCAAAGATCTCAGCCTCTGCTACTCACCAGCTGTGTGAGCTGGGGAGGGCCCTTAAATTCTCCAGAAACTCAAGACAGCTCAGTTTCTCCATCTGTAAAATGGGTACAGTGATAGTATCAACCACATACGATTGTTGTGAGGATTAGATGAGATACTAATTAGTACAAATACTAAGTTCTTAGCAGAGACAACTATGGTTTCTGCACAATATTGTTTGATGATATGCCAAGAAATTAGAAAGCATGCAGAGAATTGTGAGAAAAAGCTTTCCTTCAAGAAGTTAGAGTGATAAGTGCAATTATGTTAGCCACACTATCATCCAACAGTAGTATCTTTGTACTGGGATCTAATACATCCGCCATTTCTTTCTCACAGTATTCATTACATAAACACTTATTTTAGACCTACTATGCGCCATTCCCTGACCCACAGTGATGACATATGCTGTCTCTAACGAGAGAAGTTCAGAATTTCGATATTTTACTACTTACTCTAAAAGTTTGCTGTTGCTCCCAGAATAGTTCAACATGCAACTCAACTATATTTATTGAATTTTTAATCTGCAAATTAATCCTCATTTGACACCAAAAAACTGCAATACTACTGATTAAGCATCAGTTAACAAGTGCATCAGGAAAGCAACTGATAACTGAGCTTTGTAATTTATATTTTTATAGTTAACATATATTAAATGTACTACATATTAATCAGGGTACCCTTTTAGTTTTATTCCAGAATTAATCAGCTGGTTATAATAAAAATACACAAATAATATTTTCCCCATATACCATTGGTAGCCAGTTAAAAATATACTTAAAAAATTCCATTTAAAATAACAGCCTAAACTCTAAGTTTAATAAATAACAAATAAGCTTCACAATGAATGTGTGAGACCTACATGAAGAAAACTATAAAACTGTACTGAAGTAATCAAGGAAACTTGAATAAATTTAGGAGCACATTATGGTGCTGAATTAGAGATCTCAATATTTTAAAGCTGTCTATTTTTTTCCAAAGTAATTAATACATTTAATGAAGTCCTAATCATAATCATAACAGATGTTTTTAAACTTAGTTGAATTCAAAAGATTATCTGGAAGAACAAATATGTGCGAACTGACAAAAATATTTCTCAGGCTATTTCTCTCTCTTTCTGTGTCTCTATGTCTCTGTGTCTGTCTTTGTCTCTCTGTCTGTCTGTCTGTCTCTCTCTATCTATCTATCTATCTATCTATCTATCTATCTATCTATCTATCAAGCAATCAATCTGTCTATCTCCTATTGGTGCTGAATTGTTGGCAGGTGTGCATTTTCTTCAGTGATGGATGGAGGGCTCGTGGCCCTTGGTGACCAGCTTCTTTTTCCAGGCTCCTAGAAAAGAGCAGCCGTGTCACCTTGTTTGCTTGTTGCTTTTGGTTTTCAATTACTTTGTAAGAGAGGCAAAAATGAAAATTCATCCTGGCGTTGTACTTATTTTATAGATTTGGCACCTTATTTAATGAACTTCTTTTTTTGGCTTGGCACTGAACAGGCTATATGGCTGTTGCGTTGTCTCCCCTTTGTGCCCGAGCCCTGAGATTCGGACAGTATCTGAAATAAATCCTCGAATTTCAGACGCATCGTGGCAGGCAGCAGAGTGACCAGGCGCGAGGGTCCTGCCGCTCCCCTGGCTGCACAGCGCCGACGCCCTGCAGGCTCGCTTTCACACACCCGCTCCCGGTCTGCACCTGCAGGTCAGCTATCAGGCCTCTCAGGGGAGAGTCCTCTTCAGTTTTGGCATAAACTCATGTAGCAAAGATAAATCTCAGTCCAAATGTTCAAGTATGCAGGAAAAATTACCTTTCTTATTTCTCTTAAATCAACTTAATGCTGACATTGAGGCCACATGTTTCGGGGCTGGTACGAGATTCCATCGCAGTCATTACTGTGATGCTTTCCTCCTGTCAGAATAATAGGGGAATCTGTACGGTTCGACAGCTTGCCTAGGAAATAGTAGTGAAAACCACCACTGCAACTCACATGTACGTACCAGTTACCTTGTGCCGGGAAATGCTGTATGTGGTTCTAGTGTATCAGTATGAGGGGTTTGAACTCAGGTCTGTTGGACTGTGTTATGGGCTGACTTGTGTTCCCTCCCCCTCAAATTCCTATGTTGAAATCCTAACCGCTGGTACCTCAGAATGCGACTGTAGTTGGAGAGAGGGCCTCTAAAGAGGTAGTTAAGATAAAATGAGGTCACAAAGGTGGGCCCTACTCCATGGCTGATGTCCTCATAAGAAGAGGAGATTAGAACACAGGCACACACAGGGAAGGCCCTGTGAAGACTCAGGTAGAAGGTGGCCATCGACACACCGAGGAGGGAAGCCTCAGAAGAAACCAGCCCTGCCAGCACCTCGGTCTGAACTTCTAGTCACTAGAACTGTGAGGGGTAACCTTCTGTAGTTACAGCAGCCCCACCAGACTCCAAGCCTGTTCACCTTTCATTTGCTACTCTTAACCCTGTCCTCAGTCCTCCTTTTTTCAAACAAAAGAACCTTTATAATTTATTTTAATGATGGTGACAAAAAATCAAAGAGATTTCAGCATTATTTTTAAAAATAAACTCTTCATTTGGGAATAATTTTAGATTTACAGGAAATAGTATCAAAAAAAGTACAGTTTCCTTATACTATGCACTCCTAATGTTAAGATCTTACGTTATTGTGGTACATTTGTGAAAACTAAGAAGCCAACATTACTGGTAACTAAACTTCCAGATGCCGTTTGTACTTCACCAGTTTTTCCACTGAAGCCCTTTTTTTTCTGTTCCAGGATTCAATCAAGAATGGCACATTTCACCTATATATATATATAAAGAATAGCACATTTCATTTAGTCATCATGTCTCCTTAGGCTTCTGTTGGCTCTGACAGTTTCTCAGTCTTTCCTTCTTTTTCCTGACATTGACAGTTTTTAAAAAGGACTGGTCAAGTATTTTTAGGATGTCCCTCTGTTGGAATTTGTCTGATGTTTTCTTATGATTAGACAGAAGTTACAGGATTTTAGATGAATACCACATGGTAAAGTGCCATTTGCAGTACATCATAGCAAGGGATATATGATATCAAATAATTCACCACTAGTGATACTAACCTTGATCATTTGGTTAAGATAGTTACAATGGACTGGATGTTTGTGCCCCCACAAAATTCATATGTTGAAATCCTAATTCCCAATTTGGTGGTATTAGGAGATGGGGCCGTTGGGAGGAGTTTAAGTCACAAGGATGGAGCCCTCCTGAATGGGGTTAATGCCCTTCTGCAAGGGAGCCCAGAAGCTCTTTGCCTTCTTTTCTTCAGGTGAGGACAGAAAAAGAAGTCGGCAGTCTGAAATCCAGAAGAGGGCCCTCACCAGAACCCGACCATGTGTGCGCTCTGATCTTGGACCTGCAGCCTCCAGAACTGTGGGAAACAGATTTCTGTCATTTGTAAGTCAACCCTCTTACTGTGGTACTTGCTATAGCAGCCCAAACTGAGTAAGACAGTAGTCTTTGCCAGATTTCTCCATTATAAAGTGACCATCTTACCCTTTCTATGCCCTGTTCTTTGGAAGGGAGTCACTAAATCCAGCTCACTCTCAATAGGGGTTGGGGATTTAACTCCACCTCCAGGAGGGAACGGCATCTGCAGGCATCATTTGGGCCAGCCCTCCATCGAACACCTGTCTGCTCTCATAGTTGCTCAAGAGTCTGTCGCCCTCTTGCTTCTTTTATACCTCAGGTCATTTCCTCCTAAAGCCACCTACATCCTCATTATCTATGTAACATGAAAGCTAAATACTATGACACTAATCACTGTGGCTGGACTGGTGATTTACTTTGTTAGCCTGATCACACCACATTTCAATTTTAGAAGATTTAGGATACCATTTTATAAACAAAATGAGCATCTCTAATAATAAACATTTCAATCACAATGACAGGAAAATAAGCTGGCCCCAGGGAGCAAAACATTTATTTTCTCTATCATTTAGGAATCTTTGAAAATTTGAGAATCATCTCACATGCTCTTTAGTAAGATGTTGTTACATGAGGTAGTCTGCTTCCTAAAAGAAAAAGTCATCATTTTTATCAGTAACTACACATTTATGCTTTTGCCTTTTTTTCCTCAAAGAATAGGCTTATTCCCTCATTCTGCTTTGTGAAACTTAGCGTAAGCTTAGATAAATGTGAAAACCTTCAACAGGACACAGTACACACGCTGTGTCTTTCTTGTAATGATTTAGCTCTGAGTAGCTCTTGATTGAAAGTTTAATCTGTTGATACGGGTGATGTGCAGTTCAGTGTACGTTCTGCTCAGGAAATTTAAAAAGATACCTTAAGGTGTTGCTGATTGACAAATGAGATGTTATTTCTTTGAAGGAGGAAGCTGTATTGGACAGCTGTTAATGTCAGACTAGTGATGGACTATTTTAATTACACATAGAAAGAGATACCTGATAACAAGGAATAGCAGCGAGAAGATGGGATGGAACCATTTACAAGTGTATATAAAGCTATCTGGATGGTTCAGGCATGTTTTTAAAGATGAGCCCCTTCTTTCTGTGATTTTTTAGAACAAAAAGGTTGCAAGGTTATGAATTAACTTTCCAATCTGTCAGTACTGTATTACAGAGAGATTTGGAAGGCTCAAAGCAATATTTCCCTCTCAGTTGAACATCCACATAAAGGGCACATTCCCCTGCTTCTGTGTCTCACATGGTCAGTGCGGCAGTAGAATGTGGCACACTGGCTTTATGGTACATTTTTAAGTCTTTCGTTGATGAAAAACAAGTTAGAATTTGGAACTTAGAACTATAAAAGTGTCCAGGTGTTCCCACAAAGGAACTCATGAACTTACAGGATGTAAATGATTTTCTTTTACAACCATAGTAAAACTATTCTATTTTCTTAAATCAGTTTAAAGAGGACAACATTCGATATTTTCAACACCTAAAGCCTCTCTCCCACCCTCAATGCCCTGCCATTTTTGTCTCTATATATCTGTTTCATTCATTGATCCTTTGATTCATTCAACAAAGATCTATTGAGCACCAGTGATACTGCAGGTACTACGCCAGTCCTTGGCGATTCAGCAGTGAATGTGACAGATCCAGGCTCGTTCCCAATGGAGATGTACCTTGTAGGAGAGACTGGCATGAGTTAAATAGTCAAAAGAATGAGTTTAAAATGACAACAGAGGTGAGTGGCGTGATGCCAAGTGACATGGGGTTAGGAGAGCTTGTAACAGGGTAATGTGACTTAGGGTCCTAGTAAGGAGTCCCAGAAACAATTCCATCTCAATGTTACGGCCCCCAAAACAAATGTCACTTTATAAGAAGACTGTTTTTCATCGTCACAATTTTTTTTGAATTTGTTGAAGACTGCATTCCTTTTTTAAAACTGGTTCATACACAGAAGTTATAAAAGTATAAATTGAAGTGTTAATTGCAAGTTTGAACTAAAGATGTAAGATTGCTTTAAAAAACATTTTATTGAAGTATATGTACAGAAAAGTGCACATATAATCATATGTATCAGTGAACTACCAAAAAGTGAACACATACATTTAATCAGCATTCAGGTCGAGGAGTAGAACATTGCCAGTTTCCCCAGGGGCCCCTCTCGTGCCGCCTCTAGCCATGTGTTTTCAAAACCGACTGGTGGCTACTTGTGCCTGGGAACCTCAGCCCACAGGTGTCTGATCGCCCTCAGTGCACCTAGGCAGTGCAGTCCCTGCTGGCTCGGTCACTCCTGAAAAGCTTCAGAATGACACTGAATTGGTCCCGTAAGAGGTAGGCCTGAGGGACATCTATCTGGGGTGGCCTGAAGCACGAAGTCCATGTGGTGGATATGACAGCCCTCAAACCAACCGATGGCCATCTCTCCTGACTAGACAAGGAAAGACTGTTTCCCTGAGAAACCATGTGCTTCATCACCTACTTTCTTGGCTATCAGTGGGCATGAAACTCTACCTGGGGTGGGAAACATTTGTTTGTCTATTGTCTGTTTGTCTAAGGAGCCTCCTCTCTTTTCTCCACGGGACCTCGGGAGGTTGGAGGCAACATCTGAGTGTGCACAGTCTTTATCCACTCCCCGTGGTTCTGTTCTCGGCTGACGTCCTACTCATTATAAGGAGAAAGGTGTGCTCTTAGCTCCACCAATCCAACTGGAAAATTAGTTCTTAAACAGCCTAACACACCTAGACAGGTGTGTGGGAAGAATTCCTAGTCTTCAGATCTGAAGACTCAGCAAGAGTTAAGGACACAAAGAGGGCAGAAGAACAGTCCCCGCAAAAGGGAGACGAGCATTCCGTGCAGAACAGTCCCCGCAAAAGCCTCACGGCAGGAGGGAGCAGAGAGCACCAGCGGACACTGGGGGGGGGGGGATGATGTGACGTGGAGCTGGAACGAAGGGTCCGGCTAGACTCTGTAGGGCCTGGCAGACCGTATTATGATTTCCCCTTTATTTGAAATGTAATGAAAGCTTCCTCCTCAATTGGAGAAAGAACATTTTTGTAAAATGCTTAACTTTGTATTTTGGAAAAGATCAATCTGGCTAAAGTGTGGAGAACAGAATGTTGGGGCTTAAGTATAGAAGCCCCAATCCTAGCTAGCAATTATTGAGCACTCACTGAATGCTTTACACATATGAACTCATTTAAGCCAGCCCGCCCCCAACATCCCTGTGAATAGATTCTGTCCTTACCTTCATTCCACGGATATGGTCACACACCAGTAAGTAGCCTGGCTTGAGAATTCATGAACCTAAATGCTAGGCAGGACTGCCTTTATTCGTTTAGAGGCTTATTTCATAAGAGATGATAGTTCCTGGGTTTAAAAGACGTTGGTGGAGAGAGAAAGAAGTGGACCAATTTGAAAGACTGTGGGAAGAAAAAAATGGCAGACTACAATGACAGATTGAGTAAGGGGGAGTTTAAAGTGCAAAAAAAGATTCCTTAGGTTTGGAGTATGTAGCTGGATCTGCGGTGGTATCAGGAAGAGGTCACTCAGGTTTGCAGGCTTCTATTTGAATCTTGTCAGGTTTCAAAAGCAAGAGTGGTCTCAGTGGGGGATGGGTATAGCATGCACAAGGCCCTGGGTTCAATCCCCATTACCTCCATTTAAAAAAATCCAGAGTGATCTCAGCAATAGAAGGCTTTACACTCTGGGGCATCCAGTATGATTGAACTAAGAGACAATATCATCTCTTGCTCTGAGCCTCTTTCAAGGTGTTGATGTGATACTGGATTTCCCTCATTATGTAACCCATTTATTCATTCTTTTCCCCTCAGCTACTGTTCTTTCTTTTCTCCATTTATACCCAAACTTTCCCACTTTTTTGTTTCTTTCTTCCGCACGTTGCCTCAGCTTCCTTTTTCCGACTTGATGCAGTGATTGCAGGACCAGGGCTGTAACTACAAGTGCTGGAAACAGGGATGACCCCTACACAAGAAACTGTTAACTATACTTTCAAACAGTTATATCAGAATTTCTAAAAGCCTGATGGGGCAAGCTGTGACTTCACTCTATCTGGCAAACTCAAGTTGACAATGACTCCTTCTGTGTTGCCTAGAGGTCGAGAAAGCACACTTTTCCCACTTCTTGGAGGAGCATTAGGATCAGCCACTAGTCTAGCAAGTACCTCCCCCTCGGCTGCTCCTGTGCATACAGGGTAGGGTTACATACGTAACTAGTGTGCTTTCTCGACCTCTAGGCAACACAGAAGGAGTCATTGTCAACTTGAGTTTGCCAGATAGAGTGAAGTCACAGCTTGCCCCATCAGGCTTTTAGAAATTCTGATATAACTGTTTGAAAGTATAGTTAACAGTTTCTTGTGTAGGGGTCATCCCTGTTTCCAGCACTTGTAGTTACAGCCCTGGTCCTGCAATCACTGCATCAAGTCGGAAAAAGGAAGCTGAGGCAACGTGCGGAAGAAAGAAACAAAAAAGTAGTCCTTCTTTCTTGGAAAGAATTGTGCAGTCATAGCAGCATGCTTCCCCCTTCCCCTCTCCTCCAAATCCACCGGATAAATGACAAAATCTCTCTAATGGGGAAATGTCCTTAGCCTTCCTTGGGCTGTCTCAGCACATGCTTGTGAAGCTGTGTACAGTGGCCCTGCGTGCCTGTATCTCCCCCCATTTTTAATTCTGACACTATCTGCCTGGACTTAGTATCAAATACCACAAGTTAAAGGGCTCAGTTTCCCAAGACTATCCCAGTTTCAGACAACAGCCCAGGTCCTAATGTTACCTGAAAAACTGGGTTCACCTCTTGGTGGATGTCAAGCTGAAAGACACGACCAAGCCAAAGATGGGGAGAAGGAAGGATTTATTATTACTTGCAGCAAGTAAGGAGAACACCAAAGATCTTTCCCAAAGCAGTGTCTCCTCGAACAGCAAAATTGGGGAAGTTTTATGCTAAGGGTACATGCATATTCATGAAGGGTCTTGAGCAGAGGAGAATTCAGCATAGAATTGGAGCAAAGGTCAACAGAGTCCAAGCTTTCATTGATTGAAGCCATGAGGGTAAACGTCATCATTTCATCCTCCACCTGGGTGGGGGCCTTAGTTCCTGCAGAGCTCAAAGACTGTGTCAGATTGTTCTGTATATCCCTGGAGGAGGAACTCTGTTTTATCGCTGAACTCTTGTTTCTTGGCTGCTTTTCCTTTGTTCCTGCATTCCGTTACTTCCCTTAAGATCATTGATTACTGAGACCTGTTCAAGGGCAAGCATTGTGGCCGGGCTTAGATCACAAAATGACTTAAGCCAAAAATGGTTCCTCTTGTGTCAAGAAAGCCCTGCCTGGTTCCCTTTCTCCGGAGACCCCCCTACCCTGTCTGCTTATACAAGGGCACCTGTACTCCTGACCTACTGTCTATAAAACGGGATTCCCAGGATCCCTACCTCAGGTTCAGTAATTTGCTAGAATGGCTCACAGAACTCAGGAAAACACTTTACTTACATTTACCAGTTTATTGTAAAGGATACAACTCAGGATCAGGCAATGGAAGAAATGCATAGGGCAGTGTACTGGGGCGGTGGGGCACGGAGCTTCCGTGCCGTCTTTAAGTACATTACGCTTCCAACACCTTGATGTGTTTAACAACCCAGAACCCCCTCAGTTGGATTTTGACAGGGAGCCAAGACTGTTCAATGAGGGAAAGGAAATCAGCTCTTCAACAAATGGTGCTGGGACAGCTGGATTTCTACATATAAAAGAATGAAACTGGATCCCTATCTCATATTATATACAAAAATTAAGATGCAAAAATTAAGTCAGAATGGATCTGTGAACTAAGTATAAGATAAAGAAGAAAATGTAAAACTCTAAGAAAAAAAAATAATGGGTAAGTCTTCATGACCTTGGATTTGGCAACAGATTCTTAAAAATGGCACCATAAGCATTAGCAACAAAAGAAAAAAGTTAATACATTGAACTTTGTTAGCATTTTTTTAAAAAGTGTGTGTCAAAGGACATTATGAAGAAATTGAAAAGACAGTTGATGGAATGGAAGAAAATGTTTAGAAATCATATATTTGATAGGGATTCAACATACACAAAATATAAAGAATTCCTACAATTCAACAACAAAAAGCCATACAACTAATTTAAAAACTGATAAAGGATTTAAATATACATTTCTCAAAGAAGATACACAAATTGACAATAAGCACATGAAAAGATGCTCAACATCTTTAGCAGTTAAGCCACAATGAAATAGCACTTCACACCTAAGATGGCTATGATAAAAAAAATTTTATAATAACAAGTTCTAGCAAGAATGTGGAGGAATTGGAAACCTTGAACATCATTGCTGGTGGGAATATAAAATGGAAAAGTTTGATTACTCAAAAAGCTAAACACAGAATCGCAACATGACCCAGCAATTCCACTCCTAGGTATATACCCAAAGGAGTTGAAAGCAGGGTCTGAAACAGGTATTTGTATTCCAATGTTCATTGCAACATTATTCATAATAGCCAAAAAGGGGAAAGAACCAAGTGTCTATCAACAAACAAATAGATACATAAAATGTGATTTATACATATAAATGAATATTATTCAGCCATAAAACAAATAAAGTTCTGATACATGCTGCAACATGGATGAACCTTGAAGGCATCATGCTAACTAAAACAAACCAGGCACAACTGAACAGCTATTATATGATTCTCTTACGTAGGAGATACCTGTAGTGGGAAAATTCATGGAGATAGAAGGTGGATTAGAGGTTACCAGTGGTTGGAGGTAAGAGGGAATGTGGGGTTACTGCTTAAGGGTTGCAGAGTCTCTGTTTGAGATAATGAAAAAGTTTTAAAAATAGTAATGCTGTTTGCACAACACTGTAAATGCAATTAATGCCACTGAAATGTACACTTAAAAGTGGTTAAAGGGAATGTAAATTTGTACAGCCACAATAGAAAACCTAACAAGGAAATTTCAAAAAAAGTACATTGCAAACCAATATCCCTCATAAATATACACACAAAATTTCTAATCTTTATGGACAAATAGATAACAATATATAAAAAGGTTAGTGAATCATGGACAAGTAGGATTTAATTATAGGAATTCACGGTTGGTCTAACATTTAAAAACTAATCACTATAATTCATCATATTCAGAGAATAAGACAGAAACCATATTATCATTTCATTAAGTGCAAAGACAATGCGGGCATACCTTGTTTTATTGCACTTCAATTTCCTGTGCTTAGCAGATATTAGGTTTTTACTACTTGAAGACTTGGTGGCAACCCTGTGTAAAGCAAGTCTATCAGCCCCATTTTTCCAACAGTGTTTGCTCACTTCATGTTTCTGTGTCACATTTTGGAAATTCTCACTGTATTTCAAACTTCTTCATTATTAATATGTTATGATGATCTGTGATCATTGACCTTTAATGTTACTATGATACACTGAAGGCTTAGATGATGTTTAACATTTTTTAACGATAAGATATTTTTAAATTTAAGTATATACATTTTTTAGATATTTGCATTCTTAATAGACTACAGCGTAGTGTAAACATAACTTTTATATGCACAGGGAAAGCAAAAAAATTCATTTGACCAGCTTTATTGTGATATTTCCTTTTATTGTAGTGGTCTGGAACCGAACCCACAATATCTCTGAGTTTCCCTGTATTAAACAAAATTCAAAATCATTCATGGTAAAATCTGTCACCAAAATAGGTTTAGTAGATACTGTCTTCAAACTGATGAAGGACATCTATGAATAACTTATAGCAAATGTCATATTTATTTGTGAAAAATAGTCTCTCCAGTGAGATTATTCTGGCAAGATAAAGAATCTCTGCTATATGGGCTTATTTCATAGAAAGACAAGAAAACACTGCTCACTACCTGTTGTTAAAAGCAGATTGAATACTCCAAGGCCGATTGTGAATTGCCAGTCCTTTTCTCTTCATCATATATAAGCTTATTTTGCTTATTAATGTAAACATGCATATATATATAAATCATGCATGCACACACATATAATCAATAATCAGATGGCAACATTATTTGAAGTTTTCAATCTTTAGCTTTAAAATATACTTAACTTTATAAGAATATTATAAGAGAATGCATAAACCATATTAAATTTTCCATATTTATTGGAGATTTACAGAAAACAAAAATAGAGCAATATAAATAAGGAAAAACTTTACTTGATGATCTTGGTTTGCTCTATCTCTATGAATTTTAATGTGTTTGAAATATTTCCAGGAGACTAAAATTTTCTTATCAATTAAGTAAATATAGTGTTAGTTTTAGGTTTAAAGTCATTTGGTGAATTTGGAAATTATATTTAAGTTGACACAATACAGCAAAACAAATATTATTGATATTAAAAATATTTCAAAGCGATGACATTTACAAATTCACATCAACAGTGAATATAGAAATTGCCTGAGGTTCATAAAAGCTAATCATTGATTTAGAAAAACAGTTATTATAATTCAGTACATTGTGTAAACAGTGTTCACTTATCTGTCGTAAAAAGCAGTGTAGAAATATTTAGAAAGTTCAGATTAACTAGGCTTTCCATGAAAAAGACAAACCCAAGTCTCACAAAAAATTAAACATGAACTTGTGAGTAGATGCCCCTCCCATGTCTCCTTAGCCTGTCCTGGAGGTCACCACAGGGAGTCCGTGTCCATGCGGACAGCTAACCCTAGAGCGTACTAGGCCTGTGGGTGGGGTTAATCAGATATTCTGGGGAGTTAATACTTCAGAACGACGATCTCCAGTGAAGGGAGTTGACAAATTAAATACTCCAGTTTCCTTAGCTGTCAGTGGGGCAATGGGGTTGAGTCCCAGTTTTCCTCTCTTTCACGGTGCTTCCTGAGATCAGCTTCCGAATTAATTTCTTGCAGGCAAATTCCTTGTCTCCGAATTTGCTTTTGGGGGACCCAAGCTAACAGAGCTTGTATTATCATTCACAGTGTAATAAAATCATAGTGAGTATAGTGTTTATAAACCAAAATTTTCAGACTAATCTAATGTATCCAAGGATTCACCTTGATTAGGATTATTATGTGAACTTAGATCAGATATAATTCTGCGTTTACTTACCAAGTATTAAAAATGATTCACAAAAATTTTCATTAGTACAGTTTTATGACACTAATTGTTAGCTTGATACCAATTTGCATTTTCTTTCTGTTTGCTCATAAATCTGTCTTTTGAGTTCTATATCCCTGTATTACAGACAAATGACAGACTTACATGCTCAGTTAATCTCCAGGAGTGCCCCCCAGGAAGCCATTCATAGATGCCTAGCACTGCAGACATACACAAGGATCATCGGAAACAGTCAGTTACTTCCCCTCTGTGTGGAGGAGTTAAAACTTCTCATTTTTAGAATCAGAGGGGAGGGGATAGCTCAAGTGATAGAGCGCATGCCTAGCATGCAAGAGGTCCTAGGGATTGAACCCAGGACCTCCCCCAAGAACAAATACATAAATAAACCTAATTACCTCCCCCCTAAAATTTTTTTTTAAAAGAAGTAGAATCATAGACACACACAAATATGAAGTAACTATAGGTACATCTGACAGATTTCTTCAGGGAAAATCAGGCAGAAGAATAAGAAGGAGCTCCACAAATAAACAGAGCCCTGAGAGCCTGTATAATTGCTCATTCTAATCCTTTTTTTTTTTTAATAGAGGTGTTTGCCATTCTTCAGATATAAGAGATAGAGACAACTAAATGACACTAGTTACTTTTCCATCCACCCTAGGAATTTGCAGCCACCAACCCACAGCGTTTCTTAAACAAAAGAAACATTTCCAGATGTCTGCAAGTTCACTGCTTTACCTCACCTTAGGACATTTCACAGACTTTCAGATACAAACAGTGGTACCACAGCTGAGACATGGTGCTCAAGCCTTCAGTCTTTAAACTGGAAGAAAGACGGCCACAGAGATCTTCCAGACTCCTAACCTGTTGGCCACCTCTGGCACATAAACGAAGTCTTTCAGACTTCAGGGAAGATAGTCACCAGATCCTATCAGTTCCTAACTGGCAGACAGTAATAACATACTAAAGCAGAGTCCAGTTTTTTTTAAATATATTCGGATGCCTAAAACAGATTATTTCATGTGAGATCTGAAAATCTACCTAATTTGTCTATTCTCAGCTCAAACTCAATAGCTGGCCTTATTAGCTCTGGAAGAGGGAGGTGAGGAAGGCTTAGAGAATCCTAAACGGGCCCCTCCTGCAAGCTGCCTTGGTTGAGGGTTGCTCTCTGCTCCGGTGGTTCCACGGTGGTGGCCACATTTATGTAAAACTACCAAAATCTGTGAAAGTTTCTAACTCAGTTGTTAAAAACATAATTCTCATACAAATATGTAATGAGCATGTGTCAGAGTTTCATTCAGTTCATTATTGAGGGAACCAGAGAAATAACAGGATTTGAACCCCAAAGCAGTTCAAGGTGCTGTAGAACACCTGGGCCCTGCTGATCAGGTAAGGGTACCTTTCCCGGGAGAGTCAGCGACTTTCAGTGGGCTCAATAGGAAATGCTCTACCATTGTATTAAAATGTACTGTCATTGTATTTTTGCCTTGTTTTTGAGTTTTGGATTTTTTTTTTTTTCTTGCCTGAAAGCTCAGAACGAATGATTTCTGTGGAATGGTATGGGGAAGATATCGGCACCTCCCCAGGGCAGTGTAATGCAACGTCCCGAGTCTAAAACACTGAGTCATTAGGAAAGTTAAAATGCTTACTATTAATATTTGGCAGGATTTGCAGATACACCTCTAATTACATCACACTCACCTGCATTCTAATATGCATTCTTGTGTGGAAGACAGTACTTGAGTCAGAATGTCTGGGAGGAAAAATCTGCATTGATAGTTTTTAATAGCTCCCCTAATGATTCTTACGTGCAGCCAGGATTGAGAACTCCTGCTCTAGAAGGAGACACTACCCGTTCTGATACATTGTTCACCCCTGATTCCACTCAGCTCTAAAGCAGGACTGACTATAGGAAAGCCCTACCCAGTACACAGAGTTCCTAGGTAGCTTATATGTTGCATATATCTATTGCCTCATTCTCAGATGTGAACTTGCAATCAGAGTTAGACAAGTATTTGAGGAAACCCTTCAGAATTTAAGAGAAAGACAAAAAAAAAATGGACAGGAGGAAAATAACCCCACACAAAGGGAAAATTTCAAGCAGAACAATTTTAAATTAGACACTTCAGTATACTAGGCAATATTTTAAGGGGAAAAAATGACAGGAATTTGAACCTAATGTGTCCCACCAAAAATTTTTTTCTTCATGTGAAATTAATAAGTTTATGACTTTTGTTCCTAAGCTGAATATGGCCCAGGGAAAACACACCACCATGCTATTGCTCACTTTAAAAACATGACCACCAAAATCATGTAAGTCCTTAAGATGTGTGCCAATCCTGACAGTTTTTCCCAGTCCATTCACTCTCTCATTCTTGCCACAAGTTCCCAGTTCCTCTTCCCTTACCCTCACTCTCATCCCAAGACCTTGCTGCCTTTCTCACTGAGAATATTAAAAGAATCAGAAATGAGTTTCCTCAGATACCTACCACCACATCCCCCTTAAGCTTCTGCTTTTTTTCTCTTTTCACCTTTAAGTAAAACTCTTTGAAAGAGTTTCCAGCACTTCCTCCCACTCTTCCTTGGACTTGCTCTACTCAGGCATTTGTTAGCCATCATTCCATTGAAACAGTGCCAGTCAAGATCACTAATGGGCACCACGATGCCAGATTAAATGGTCCATTCTCAGTTTTCATTTTACTTGAACCATAAACAGCATTTGACACAATTACCCCTTCTTCCATGAACTGCTTTGTTCGCTGGGCTTCAGGGATGTACATCCTCCTACCTCACTGTTCACTTCTTATCCTTCTTTACGGATTTTCCCTCGTCTACCTTCCTGATGACCCCTGGAGGGCCTCAAGACAGTCCTGCATTCTCTCCTTTTCTCCATTTTACCCTCACTCCCTTGATTGGCTCAACCTTACTGTTTTATATCATCTAAAAGTTCCTACTTGTTCTATAGTATAGAAATGACTCCTAAATTTATATTTCCAGTCTGATCTCTCTCCTGAATTCCAAGCATTCATTTCTAATAATTCACTTGACGTTTCTAGTAGGATTTCTTTTTTTTTTTTAACAATAACAAAACCATAAGTTTACTATTTCTAATATATTAAACACTGGGATGACCATATATCCTGGTTTATGACTGTTAGTTATTCTCAGTGCTCCTTTTCACTATCAGAAATGTTTGGATGAAAAAGTAATATATCTACCCAAAAGAACATAGTTCTATGTTTGAGGTTATTAAATTGATTTCCTACTCTTAAGGCAGTTTGGTTTACCATAGTATTCCTTGTTTCTTCCTCTCACAAACAAAAACAATTTTTAATTTGCTTAATGACTTTTAAGACAATTTTTTTTTACAATTCTGTTGTATTTCAATGACTTTAATTACTTGATGAATTCTATTAATACAAGGTTGTAATCTCCTGTTTGACAGATTGTTATTTCTTCTAACTTTGCAAGGATTTATACAGTTTTCCTATGCTGTAAAAATAATTACTAACAAATTGTTGTTCAATGGATTTTGAGAAATTGGTCTTAAAAGAGATTATGTAGCAAAATTACATTTACGATTCCTGACATTACCTGTTATTGAGTCTACAGTTATATTAGAATCAATGGGGTTTTTTTAGCTTTATTAGAATATAGTTGGCATATAACATTGTACAAGTTTAACATGCACAACATGATGATTTGATATATGTATATATTGTGAGATAATTACCACAATAAGTTTAATTAACACATCCATCACTTCACATAATTATCACTTTTTGTTGTGGTGTTGGTGGTGGTGAGAACATTTAGGATCCACTTTTAAGTATACGTAGAGTATTGCTAACTGTAATGACCATGTGTACTTTTTAGACCTCCAGAACTTATTCATCTTATAAGAGGAAGTTTGTAACCTTTTACCAAAATCTCCTAATTTTCCCTATCCTCCAGCCACTGACAATCAACAATCTCTTCTCTGTTTCTAGGAGTTTGGCTTGTTTAGACTCCACATATAAATAATATCGTACAGTGTTTGTCTTTCTCTGCTTGACTTATTTCACATGGCATAATGCCCTCAAGGTTAACCCATGTTGTCACAAATGGGAAAGTTTTCTTCTTTTATGGGTACATAATATTCCATGACATATATCTTTATTTCACATTTTCTTCATTCATTCAACCATTGTTGGACACTTAACCTGTTTCCATGTCTTGGCTATTTTGAGTAATGCCGTGATGAACGTGGGCCTGCAGAAATCTCTTTGAGATAATCCTTTCATTTACTTTGGATATGTACCCAGAAATAGGATTGCTGGATCATATGGTAGTTCTAGTTTAAATTTTTTTTGAGGATTTTATAGTAGATGTACCTATTTTTATTCCCATCAACAATGCACAAGGGTTCCCTTTTCTCCAAGTCCTCACCAGCAATTGTCTTTTTGATATGGCCATCCTAATAGGTATGAGGTGATACATTATTGTGGTTTTGATTTGCATTTCCCTGACAATTAGTGCTATTGAGGACTTTTTCATGTACTTGTTAGTCATTTGTCTTCTTTGGGGAAAATGTCTTTAAGATCCTTTGCCCACTTTTTAATTGGATTATTTTTTAAAATATTGGGTTATATGAGTTTCTTATATAGTTTGGATATTAACCTTATCAGATATATGGATTGCAAATATTTTCACCTATTCTGTAGATTGCCACTTCATTTTCTTGAGTAGACACTAATGAGACAAACTCTTTTTTCTCTTATATTCTATATCTAATCTGTCAGCAAACCATGTTGGGTTTATCTTCAAAATACAGCCGGAATCCAACAAAGTCTCACTAGCACAACTCTGGCACACAATAACATCATCTTTCTTCCTAACTATTCCCCATCGTTCTGCCCTTTCCCTGCCCTCCTCCTACAAGTCTATACTCCATCCATAAGTCAGAACAGTTATCTTAAAAAAATTAGTCAGATTATGTACTTCATTTGCTCATGATCTTCCAATGGTTTCCCATCTTAGAGTGAAATCCAAACACCTTTTAAGGGTCTACTTGGCCCTACATGATCCTACCACAAACTACCTGTCTGACTTCGTATCCCACCATACTTCTGTATTACTTAATTTAAATTATACTGGTTTCCTTGTTGTGGTCTAGTCATTTTCTCTTTCTTGTGCTCTAAATACTCTTCTGCCAGATGGAATGCTTCTTTCACTTACATTCTTCAGGTTTCTGATAGACTATGAAACATATTTTTCACACAAGACAAAGATAAAATGATCTATAATATATACACCTTAAAAAAATACACCTTCAAAAAAAGAAAAGAAGCAAAATAGGGAAATGAATAAAGATATGAACAGGAAATACAGATTTTTAAAAGTGCAAACAATATTATAACAATATGTTCCACCTTTCTTGTAAAGGTCTGTTAAAGGGGGGCAAGTTAAAAATTTAGACAACCATCCATAAAATTAAATACTGTGCATCCATTTAATCAAATAATACAGATCTCTTTATACTTACATTTCATGGAAGAACAATATGTGAATTATGAATTTATCTTAATAAGTGTTAAGTGCGTATTTGTTTTATTCATCATATTATGTTGCTCTGGGCTTTTCTCTGTGATGGAATAAGATAGCAGGACTCTTTGATGGATAAAGTTTGGGATTAGATTGGGTTTTGTGCCCTTGGTGATCAGTCCTTGGCCCTACCATTTTTCTAAGAATAGGATTTATCAATTTTTATCTGTCTAAAACCTATACCCCACATACTTTGTAAAGAACTTGTGAAAGCTTTTAATCAAATATTTAAATCAACTAAATGCTTTTTTAAAAAAATAAGCAGAGTAAGAAAGAAAGGTCAGAATAATACAGAGGTAAGAGCTCCAGAGTTGCCCTTTTACACTTTATCATTCAACTTATGTCTAAGCTTCCTGAAAGCCAAGGCAGAAAAGGAAATAAATTTTAAAAATAGGAACAAAATTTCCCGGAAAGCATGTCCACCCCAGTGGAACTGAGAGCCTCAGTTGTAATAATGGAAGGAAAATGCTTTGCACAATGTGAAGTGATATATGAATATAAAGAATTGATTTAACTAAGTTTGAACATCCTTAACTCATCTTTCTTTGGGAAACTACTAAATGGGCCTTCCTTTGGCTATGAATTACCCTTTATGAACCTAATGTAGTAGAGAAAATCTTTCTAGAGTCTCTTAGGCTCCGTCTTTTAGCTACTCACCAGAATGCCCTTTCAGAAGTGCTCTTTCGAATCAATACCTGTATGTCCAGTTATATCAAGGAGTAATTTGCACATTAGATAAAAAATTCTTGAGAAAGACATCAGTTATTTGTATAGCCATTAATATGAATCGAATTTATGGGTGAATTTTGGCAAGTTTAAAATTTAGCGATTATCTTCAAATCGTTGTTCTTTGCACTTAAAAAAATTCTCACAGCATATAGTTAATCCCTCTCCGGACGCCCTTCTCGCTCATGCAGCGGCTGCGCGGGCCATTGAGTAAGGATACTGATAATGATGTGACTCGGTTTCCTCCTGTGTAAAATTGCGACAATAGTGATCCTACGTTACAGGGTTGTTGTGAAGATTAAATGAGGCAATACCTATAATGGGCTTAGGAAGGTGCCTGGCTGCTAAGATTCAATAAATATTAGCTAGGAGTAATAGCAGTATCACAGAAGTCAGAAAACCCCAGGAAATGCTCTTTTATCAGCTTTGTGTCAGAACAGTGTTTCCAAAGGAGGACCACCAAAGAAACTGGTACCTGGAGTTGCCTTGCAGACTCCTACTGCAGAAAGAAAGAGTGAGAAGAGTCAGAGAGGTTTCTTAAAGACAGCCAGAGAGGAAATAAAACTCATTCTGTTTACAAGGCACACACAGGCCTTAGAATGGGAGAGAAAGGCATAGGTTAAAAGCCAGGCGAGGTAGAGTGGAATGGGGGCAAATATGAGAATTAGGGATTTACCGTCACTATTACTTAAGAGATATTCAGTTCTTTTCTACTATCACCTGGTACCCAGGGCCTGGATGGCGCAGGTTGGCTGAGAAGTATGAGGATAGGTCTATTTCTTCTGATGGTTGTCTTCCACAGTTCTGCTTAATGGAAAAGGAGCTAATGGCCAGAAACTGAAAATGCCAGTAAAAGAAGGATAACTGGTAGCATGTGTCTAGAAGAGGCAGGAATGAAGATATTCCAGGGTGAGGTGGAGAGATTAGTCTGGGAATAGGAGAGGAGCTGCTCTTACCTTGAGATAATCAGAGAGAATAATAAAGATGAGTGAACGTATAGGGAGATTGTGAATTAAAATCAGAAGCTGATGGAGCTTACTCTGGATAGCTTCCATCTAAATAAAGTAAACAGCAGTGTCAGCTCCTTCTAGTGGACTGGCCGGAGAGTGGAGAGGTTTGGAACAACAGCTGTGGGGAATGTGACACGAGGTCAGCATGAGATAAAAAGGATGAAGGATTGCTGAGCATCAGGAAAAGACCTAGTTGAAATTAAATCACAAGTCTAGTGTGGATGCAGTCAAGCGTTCAGTGGAATTCATGTTTTCCTCCAATACAGTATTTTGCAGTGGTTTGCATTTATTTGCAGTTTTTCTTCTGGCTCATACAGAAATAAAAGTTGAGTAAATCGCTGTGGGAGATTTAATTCCCAAGGAGAGGGTAAAGAAACATTGAGAGTAAAAAGTGAGAGTCTATAGGGGAAAAAAAGAAGTTTAAGAATAAAAGTTTGGAGAGGAATTAAAAATCTTAATGACTTTTTTTGGCTTTCACTGATTATTTTATATTGCACTACTTTGGAAACTTAATTAGAATACTTAAAAAGAACAATTGCAAAAGGAATTAGCTTCTCGATAGTTTACGTGCTGAGGATAACTTTCCCTTTAAAAAGGCGAATGATTAAGGTAGGCCATCTGGTTAAACTTATTTTTTTATCAATTAAAGTAAGAGTAAGTAGAATAATTGAGCCAACCTTAACAACAAATAGAGAATGATATATGAGTGCTGAATAGAATTTGGATAGTGGAATTATTTAAACTCCAATAGATACTTTGGAAATACATCACCAAGTTTTACTGAACTCTTTCAACATTTCATGTAAGACAACAATCTTTCCAAAAGGTTTTATTGATTCTCCATCCAGCTCTATTCTAACGGCTGCAGGTAATACAAAGGTATTGTAAGACTTAGACCCTAATGTTATGAGTTGATAGTGTAATTGGGAGGGCAAAACCAATGTGCATGAAATAGATCATGAGCAGCTGATATATGACCTATGTTATTAACAATAAATGCAGTAGATATTAAAGAATGCCTTAGGTGGTCACAATACTTAAGAGTTTTATTTTTATATAATTCATTTCTTCATCACAACAATCCTTAGAGGTAGCACCGCAGTTATTATTCCTGAATGATAAACTATCTCACACATCTTAATGGCATAAAACAACCATTTCATTATGCTAAAAAGTCAGTGTTGGCAATAGCAATATGAAAAGACTTTCTGGAGGAGATGGGACTTTGAGTGTGACCTTAATATATGAGACCTTTGTGATTAGCAAAAAGAAAGAATGAAAGGCGTTTAAGAAAGAGAAGACCATAGGAGTGTGATTACAGAGATAATTCAACCACAATGCACCTAATTAATGTAAGTTATTACATTCCTTGTAAACCTACTCCTTCCACTGCATTTAGTTACTCAAGGCAGAAACTAGGAGTCCTTCTTACCTCTTTTCTCTCTTTATTTCCCACATCATGTCGACACCAAGTCTTGCTAATCTCAGCCTCTTAATTCTAAAATATGTCCCTGACAATCCATCCCTCCCCTAGTGTAGTTGTATATCTTTTATCTAGACCAGAGGGTTAGCAAACCATGGCCCATGGTAATCCAGTACTCCAACATTGAGAAATCTGGCTCCCATCATCAGCCATCCATTTACTGAATTGTTCAATTGCAGTGCCCTTGTAAAGTTATTCCACAATTGCTACACATATCAGAATGAGAACCAACTTTATCAGATAGAGTGCAGTTCTTATGTATAGTTCCTTTGCCTTTAGTCTTACAGAATCCACTCATTTCCCAAGTTGCTTAGTGTATTCTTCCAACCACCCCTTAAATGAGGTTGCTTCATGTATTTGTAATACTCTATTTGATAAAATTGGTTCTCATACTGGTATGTGTAGCAATTGTGGAATCACTTTACAAGGATACTGCAGTTGAACAATTAAGTAAATGGATGGCTGATGGTGGGAGCCAGACTTCTTAATGTTAGAGTAGTGGGCTACCAATAAGCAAGGGAAGGAGGCTAGAATGGCCTGTGTGGTGAATTACAGTTGGAAACATCAGTATAAACTCATGTTTAGCTTAATACAGATACAGATGGTTACATCCCAAATATTTATAGGTACGTATATATACATGGATCAGTATACACAGTTATACCTTCTTATTTTGTCAGCTGAAGGCGCTTGAAGCCTTTAGTAGCAATGAGCACATCCAGTGCCTAGATCTTGGTTTCTTTGACACTATTCTCATGAAAAAGGAACTAGAGTCCCTTAGAAAAATGGCTGATTCTAGGACTGGCGCAGGGAATGTACAAGATGAACCTAGGAAGTCTTATAGTGGCAGAAATAAAGAAAGTGCTAAAAAAAAAAAAAAAACTACACACACACAGTGAATGATGGGGGTGTGTCAAAGGGACACAGGAGCCAATTGAAATGGCCAAAGCTGGAACAATTTGAGAAACTAATAAATTTGTATTGAATTATAACCTAAAGTGTAAAATAAATATCCATGAGTCTGTAGTTCCATAAATAAGTGGTTGACTAAATAAGATCAGGGGAGAAAAGACAAATCTCTCATGCAGAAGAATTCCAAATAATTTATGTAGATTCTCCACCTTTAAGGATTTGGCCATAACTCCTTACTCTTTCAGTAAGAGTTGTGCATAGTGACTTTCTTCTGACTATTGCATCATGTAAAGGAAGGGGGAAAAAGGAGTAATTTTACAATAGAGAAAACCTATAAATCCTGCCTCAGCCAGATGATCAAGGTTAACATCACACTGTCACGTTGCTCATATGTACCCACGACATGATGTGGTGAGAATGGCATGTCGCCTCTGTGATCGACTCCCTGGAACACATTACGTCAGTTTAATCATGAGGAAACGTCAGACAAATGCCAATTGAAGGACATTTTACAAAGTCCTTAACCTGTGTGCCTCAAAACTGTTGAGGTCATCAAAACCAAAGAGAGTCTGAGGAAGTGTCGTAACCACAAGAAGACTCAGAAGGCATGACCAGGGGTTCTAGAGGAAAAGAGCAACACCAGGGGAAACTGAGGAAATCTGAGGAAAGTATGAACTTTAGTTAATAATAATGTATCAATACTGGTTTATTAATTTTGACAAATATACCATACTAATACAAACCCAGAAATCCCTGGGTTTTATACTGAGTGAAGTAAGTTGGTCACAGAAGGACAAATTCTGCATGATTCCACTTATATGAGGCATTGAATCAAACTCATAGAAACAGAAAGAAGAATAGTGTTTGCCAGAGGCCAGGAGCGGAGGAGAAATGGAGAATTGCAGCTCAGTGGGTGTAGAGTTTCAGTGATGCAAGATGAAAAGGTTCAAGAGATCTCTTGTACAATAGTGTATGCAGAGTTGTCAATGCCATAGCGGGCACTTAGAAATTGTTAAGAGGGTAATTTATATTATGTGCTTTCTTACTACAATAAAAAAGCAAGTATGATTTAATTCACTTTAATTTAAAAGTGAATACATGTGCTATTTTTTTACAAGAGAATGGGGCGATTTTGTATTTTCAAAGTAAATAAAGAAGAGGCAATCTGAAATCAGTCATTCCGTATTTTTTTTAATTTAAATGATTCATCTACCAGATTAGGTTTAAAGGCCCAGTACCTACCCTGAGGTAGTGTAGTCTAGTGGGGAAGATGGGTAACAAGAGGACAGTACTGTGTGATAGGTCCTGTTATGGAAGGATGCAGGATGCAGGGAGTGAAGAGGAAGGCATCCTGACCTAGACTTAGGGAAAACAGGAAACACTTTCCAGAGGTGGTGATAGTTGAGTTGACTCTTAAATGATGAGGATTTTCAGGAGGAAAATGATAGAATGGAATGCCAGACAGCAGGGAGAGCATATGAGAAGGCACAAGGTATGAAATACCATTAGAGCAGATGAACTGAAGTATGTGTCAGAGAGTGTAGAGATTGAGTCTAGAGATATGCAGGGAAGGGGTTGATAATGGGAAACTCTGAAAAAGATTGGTAGCTTTTTTCTATAGGGATGACCTCTCAGCATAATGGCTAGAAATTAAGATGACCTAGCTTGAGAGACACTGAAGTAAAGATGTCTGTGTATGATACATCTGAGAGATCATAGCTCCATATCTCAGTGACCATGTAAATAAGTAAATAAATAATAAGGATGTTTAATTTGACCTCTGTGCTTTATGGAAGATTCTCAAAGTGTTCGTGGAATATGAGTGGGACTAAGAAATGAACAGGGAGGCACAAGGGAAATTTTTACAAGAGAAATGGAAATGTGTTGGATGGCAAAATGCCAGTGGTGATTCGTGCTAGTTACCAGTGAGTATTTTGGAGAGGAAAAGCAGAAAAAAAAGCTGACAAAGTGAAACTGAAGTAGAAAAATGTTAACAACAATCAAAGATGAAGACAATAATTACAATTGAAATTAAAATAGATAATGATTTTGAAATACTCTAAGGCAAGGTTAGGAGAAAAGGCAACAGGGGCTCAACGTGCTGATGAAATATCAATAGAATGTAAAGATGGACGTCATGCATGGATCCATTAATTTTTCATGCAGAAATATGTAATTCACAGAGGAAAAGAACTGCTAGATGTCAAAAAAAGATAAATTTGCTAAGCTGAGAAAGAATAGATAAGGAAATCAATATTATACACAAATAGATAACCAGAAGGGTAAAACAGTCATCTAAAAAGTTGTTTTGTGATATGTGTCTAAAAGTTAAAATAATTAAATGTACTCTGTTGTAATAATTATTTTGAGCTTGATCAGTACACTCTGTCCTGGAGGAGAGAATATGTGTCGATGTGTTCGAGTCAAAGTTATCAACAAATCGTTTCAACAGCATTGATCAAGATCTTCAGTTTGAAGTTTAAAAAAAATCTCTTTAAATAAAGAGCATCTCAGTTGTTCAGTGTTGAATAGAAAGTAAGTATGGAAAATGACTGTTGAAATTTACTTTAAACTGTAGTAGAATACTACAAATAATAGATTTAATTATATTGTAAAAAGTGTTTGATTTTATTTATTCTTTTCTGAAAGTCAGTTTTTACCTTAAATTTAAGATTAACCTCAGTGAGATGTGACTTGTAAATCATTATACGGTAATTTTGATGTTGTATCTAACATTTTGAAAGCATACAATTTGAGTATAAGTAGATTTCCTACTGCTTAATAGTACCATGCAGGAAAATACAATTATTGAACTTAGATTAATAGTGAAGTATAGTAAAGCAGTTATATGATTTTATGCTGTCAACAATTTCAGACCGCACTATCTCAAAGGAAAATCAATGGAAAGTTCATTTGCAGAGATAACAGTTACTTGTTTATGACACAGATCGTTGTTCCCCTTTTTAAGTGAATGACATGAAAAGAAGATAATTATACCTTACAACTGTGTCCGTGTTTTTTGACAAATGGTTACAATGAACTATTTGGAACGTTACTTTGTAGCAGTAGATGACTAGAGCGGTGCCTTGCTGAATTGGTCCAGCTCGGGAGGCATTCGTTCCATTAGTACAGTCTTTGCTGCAGAAACAAACCCCCAAACCTCAGCGACTTCACACAACAGTTTATTTCTTGCTCACGTTACAGTCTGACTCGGGTTAGGAAGCCCTCCTCCCTCACTGCGCAGTGTGGCCTCTAAGGTTGCATGGACACGGAGAGAAAGGTCTGGTTTTAAACCGACTCCACCTGGAAATGACATCTTCACTTTTACTCACAGTCCATTATGCCAGAATTATTTCTGTGGCTCACAACTGAATGCAAAGGGCCTGGAAATCGTAGTGGAGCTTGTGAAATACTTAGTGATCGCTTACTCTCTCCGACTTCTGAGGTGTTACGTTCAGTCCGTGGAGACAGGACAGAGCCCATCAAAATCAGCGTGGATGTCAAGACTCATGCTGTCACCCAGGCACCAGGAGCGTGTGAACACATCTATTACTCACATGCTTCTGGAGGGAGCAGGGCAGGCCCATGGGCTCCCTCATCAGCTTGCCCAGATGTGGGCCAGACAGAGAAGCAGGAGGTGGGCCTTGGAAGTCGTTAGCAGTCAAACAGCATAAATGGAGCAAGGCTCTTGGTTACACCAGGCAGTGGGTGATTTCGTTATTCCTCTTGGTTATTGATTTTGATCCAGTTCCGTGCTTGGCACTGTCAGCATATGATTATCATTTGGATAAATCTTCTACATGCAAGTAATTCATATCTTATTTTCAGTTTCTGCCTTTGCTTATCCATCTGAGCAAGGGCCATCAGTGGTCTTTACATGCAAGATAATTTTCTAAACAAATCCTGACCAGGGTATAAGTACATCCAAAGCTTCAAGCCACTATTTGGAAGAAACACAATTAGTCATCCCATCATCCATCTGGCATTCGATTTGTCAGGAAGAACACTTGGTACCCACATGCTCACTGAATCACAAAATTTCTCCATTTCCTACTTTCTACGCTACTTACTGAATAACCTGTGGGTTTGGTTACCTGTCTCAGTCTCTAGTGTTCCTATCCTCTCATCGTTTGGCGAGACTACAGCAACAAACTCACGTCTCATCTTCCTGAATTCACTCTGACTACTTGTCCAGTCTGTTCTCTGTAGAGCTAAGCTCTCTAGCCTCGTCTCCTTCCATGTCTTCTCCTAAGCTGTGCTGACCTTCTAATTTCTCGAAGGCTCAGTCCTTTCTCCCTCCTCAGGGCCTTTGTGTACGTTACTCCCTCTCACTGGAATGCTCTTGTTTTCCTCCCTGCGCTTGACAAACTCGTCTTCATTTTTTAGTCTCAGCTCAAACATCATTTCTTTAAGGAAATCTTCCCTGATCTCCTTGTTACCCTAGTCAGTCCTGTGGTCCCTGAATTACTCCCTCTACCCACGCTGTCTCACGGCTGTTGCATCACCTGTCTGTCTTCTCTTCTGTCCTGTGAGCTTCATGAGGGGGGAAGTCTGGGGCTTTAGCTGTCTTGTGTATCTTGCACCCTCAGCATGCAGACAGCATCATGGGGTCCACAGTACTAGTGCTTCAGTTCCCTCCTGGGACTAAATCCCTTCTCTAAACAAAGGTATGCCTTTTATTTGAATTACTAACAGCCATCTCATAATCTTGGACAGAAAAGTACACCATGAACGTTTGCTCAACTGAACTTCAATCTGCACTCTGCTAGGTTGTTGTCAGCACTCTTCTTCAGAAGCCTCCAATACCATGTTTAGTAATTTGGTTGTTTTCCTGGAGAATTACTAAGGAGTCAAAATTTTTTAGTACAAGCATGGTGTGGGCAAGGATGTACTTCTGTAAAACCACCCTGGTAGCAGTTGGGGTAGTGAGGTGACTGGTCAAGTTAGCACAGAAGAGACAAGGGGCTGAATTTGAGTCTTACCATGAGAATGTGAGAAGAGAGGGCATGGTTGGGTTTTAGAAGCAGAATTGGTTCCAAATGGGAAATCATGGAGAGGGTTACAGAACAGCTCCAAGAGTTCTTAACATGAATATCTGAGATGATAATATTCCCAAACATTAGAAGAAAAATGATGCTACTAGACAAATTCTCATTATGCCTCTTTGACTGTTTTGCTTGGTAGATATAAACACTGATCTGTTTTCATTTATAATTGGTGGGTCAATGTTTCTTTTTGGCACTCTAATGATGTTGGGGAGTATTTTGTTGCAACATAAAACCCCATGATCTAAAATATAGTTCAGAGACGTACCACACTAGGAGAAAAGCAAGTTGTATTTCTGAGTAGGGTAAATGGACTAGGTGTGTTTTTTAAAAGTTTTCCTCTTTCAAACCACTATTAATTTCTGTGTATCACTAGAATGAGACCAGTGTAACTGTTTTTAGATTCAAGAGGCTAATGCTCCTTTCATGGTAATTGTTAAAGAGATTCTAATATAGAGAAATGTATTATTTTTAAAAATACTTAAATCATTTATGAAAAGCATCATAAGCCATATTAAAGGAAAACAAGTCTGTTACGTGAAATGTAAACATATTTCTTCAGAATCATGATTCATGTCAGATTTAGAATTTTGCCTATATAATCAGCTTTCATGAGAATAATGGGACTAAAAGAAACACTGTAGACTTCCAGATGAAGATGGTAGATTGACCATATTACAATTATAGTAAAGGCATTTTAAAAATATAAATGCACACACTCAACAACAAGGACACCAAGAGAGGGAACCTCAGAGGGCAGGTAACGTGGACCGGTTTTGGAGAGATGGAAAGCAGATGGAGGGAGATGTGACATATAGAGGAGACGTCAAGGGAGAAGAGCAGGTTTGCCCCATGGAGGCCAGGAGAGACTTTGGATTAGGCACCAGGTAAGGCAGAGGGAGAGGAATAATAGCAGGGGAAAGGGCAGTAGACTGAAAATCTACATGCCTAGCAGTTGACTTCCATCCTCACCCCCGTACATAGAAGGCTCATCAGTAATGGAGCCCGTTTTTAAAGCCAGGCCATGTGTTTGCAGAGGCCATGGGCTTAGCACCGCTTGTAGTGTCTTTTAGTATTCCTGTAGTATTTTATTTACTGAGGATATTTAGTTAAACCTCTTCTTCTAGCCTTTGCTCCATATCTCTGAGAAGCAGATGATAATTGTACTTTTCATATAGTGTTTTCATGAAGAATAAACGAGTTAATATGTATGAAACATTTAGTACAGTATCTGGCAGATTATCTAGGAGATGATTTATGATGAGCTATTTTTTATTTTAACTATAGTTTATGTACAATATTATGTAAGTACAAGGTGTACAGTAAAAAAATATTGGCTATATTCACCATGTTGTACAAAGTATCCACTTAGCTTACTTTATACCTAATAGTTTGCACCTCTTAGTCCCCTACCCCAATATTGCCCCTCTCCTTCCCCTCTGCCCACTGGTAACTACTAGTTTGTTCTCTATATCTGTAAGTCTGCTTCTTTTCTTGTTATATTCACTAGTTTGTTGTATTTTTTAATTTCCACACATAAGTGATATCATACAGTATTTGTCTTTCTTTGTCTGACTTATTTCACTTAGCATAATGCCCTCCAAGTCCATCCATGTTGCTGTAAATGGCAAAAATTCATTCTTTTTTATGACTGAGTAGTATTCCATTGTATATATATATACCACATCTTCTTTGCCCATTCATCTGTTGATAGATACTTAGGTTGCTTCCATATCTTGGCAATTGTTAGTAATGCTTCTATGAACATTGGGGTGCATGCATCTTTTTGAATTAGTGGGATTTTTTTGGATGTATAACCAGGATTGGAATTGCTGCGTCATATGGTAGTTCTATTTTTAGTTTATTAAGAAACCTCCATACTGTTCTCCATAGTGGCTGTACCAATTTACATTCCCATTGAAAGTGTACAAGTGTTCCCTTTTCTCTACACCCTGTCCAGCATTTGTCATTTGCAGACTTTTGAATGATGGCCATTCTGACTGATGTGAGGTAATATCTCATTGTTCTGATTTGCATTTCCCTGATGATTAGTGATGTTGAGCATCTTTTCATGCGCCTGTTGGCCATCTGTATGTCTTCTTTGGAATAATGTCTGTTCAGTTCTTCTACCCATTTTTTAATTGATGATGAACTATTTTTTAAATTATATGCTTCCGTAAAATAAGAAAGTGCTATTAAAAAGGAAGAGAACAAAGGAAAGATCTTGAAATATGATATATGAAATGTTTGAAATCAAATTCAATAGACGAAATGGAGAGGATGCCAAGGATTCTCCCAGAAAGTAAAACAAATGGATAAAGACATGGAAAATTAAGAAAATATAAGAATCCATCCAGTTAGTCCAACATCCAAGTAATAAGAATTCCATAAAGAGACAACATAGCAAATGGAAAAAAAGAAATGACTATATATATAGTATACACTTATATAAATATTTAATTGCTAAGGCTTAAGTCTTCAGATTGACAGGGCCCATTAAATACCCAGCAAATGAAAGCAAGACTCATATCAAGCCTCATGGTGAAATTTCCATATGCTGTGAAAAAAAATTAGAAGACAGAAAAGAAGGTCACATCACAAAAGAGAGGCATTGAATATGATCAGACTTCTCCCAAGCAAAACTAGATGATAGCGGACAGGGTCATCGATGCCTCCAAGGTTCTGAGGGAAAATGAAATTCAACTTGGATAACTGTACTCATCCAATCAGAATATTCAAGTATGAGAGCCAGTGAAAAAGTTTCAGAAGTTAGACGTCTTATGCATTCACCTCTCCTGCACCCTTAGGAAAGAACTAGAAGATGGGCTCTCACATGCCAGGAGAGTCGAGCAAGAAGAAGACACAGTTCACACAACAGTGGACACAGAAGGGAATATCAGCGTGGCAAGCCCAAAATGACACTGTGCAGCCGACCTAGAGAGCAGCCCAGCCAGACTAGAGCAGATGCTGTCAGAAGCCAGGAACCTGGCCAAACGCAGATAACAGATGCACTGATGGTCCAATAACAAAGCTCAGAAATTTCCAACAGCAGCACATATGGCACATCAACATCCCAGACCTCGCCTGGAGAAGGTGGCACCACTAAAAAGGCCCTACATTATTCAGGAGCCTCTAAAATGCTAAGCTTGGAAGTAAATCACAGATGCCCATGACGTTTCACAGCTAGGGACTCCCCGGTCACAGCTCTCAGCAGAGAGGACCCAGACTTTGCACAAACCTAAGTACAGTGGTTTGGAAAATAAACTGCCTTAGTGTCTTCAGTTAAGGCTTTAGATAATAAACCATATGTGATTGTTAGAGAAAAACAGGTAAGAGAGGCAAACTGTATTTGGTGGAATAAGCAATCTAGTTTCAAGTACCTTATTTGAAGTCACTGAGGTGACTTAGAGAGGGACTTTTACTAGGAAATTTCAGAAGGGGAGGTAGAGGATATACATGTGCTAAACTTCATTTGTCATAATAGGACGTTGATGGATGATCCTTAAAGTGGATATATCAGTAACTATCAATTTAAGTCTTATATTTTGAGGTAAGGAAGTAACAACCAAAAAAAGGCGGTTTTTAAGAGTTTGCTATTAGTTGCCCCTGGAGAGTAGAGCTATGAGTGGCAAAACCTTGGGAAGGAGACACTTGCTCTTTATTCACTGAAAGCTTTTCTGTACAGTTTGATTTTTTTTACCCTGGCATGTTTTATTTGATGAAAATAAAAATATTTATTGTACCTTCTGATAACAACTGAATAACTATATTCATTGTTTAGAATTTGAATAATACAGAAATATTAAAAAGAAAGCCATTAACCCATCGATACATGTTATGGGTTGAATTGTGTCCCCCTCAAAACTCATAGGTTGAAGTTCTAACCTTCAGTACCTCGGAATGTAACCTTATTTGCAGATAGGGTCTTTACAGAGGTAATGAGGTTAAAGTAAGGTCATTAGGGTGGGCTGTAACCCAGTATAGCTTACGTCCTTATGAAAAGGGGAAATGTGGGCAGAGGAACAGGCATAGAGGGAAGGTAATATGAAGAGGCACAGGGAGAAGGCAGCCATCTGTAAGTCAAGGAGAGGGGCCTGGAGCAGATGTTTCCCTCAGAGCCTTCACAAGGAGCCAACCCTGCCCACACCTTGACCTCAGACTTCTCCAGAACAATGAGACAATATGTTTCTGTTGTTAAATCCATTCAGCTTGTGGTAATTTGTAATGGCCACCCATGAAAACAAATACGATGTATTTTCTTTCACTCATTCAACAAATATTTATTGAACATTTACAGTGTGTTAGGCACTGTTCCAGGCAATGGAGATGCAGAATTAACAGAACAGACAAAACCCTTTCCCTTGTGGAGTTTATATTAACATGGGATGGAGACAGATAATGAACAAGTAAAAGAAGTAAAATATATGGTTTTACAGATGCTTATAATTGCTTTGGTAAAAATTAAAACAAGGAGGAGGATTGGGAATATGGCAGTGTGTGTGGGGAGAGTTGCAGCTTTAAATAAAGTTCTCAAAGAGGAACTTACGGAGAAGGTGACGTTAGACAAAACCTGGAATGAGGTTAAGGAGGGAAGCTTTCTGGGGAAGAGTCCTTCCAGTCTCTGTTTTTAGTTTGAAATGTATGTTCCTATGGTAAAAATTTAAAACAATTCAAGGAATTCTTAAAATAGACTTTCCTTTGCAATGCACCCCTCCCATCCCATTCTCCAGTCTATCTTCAATAATATTTTATATGCACTTCCAGAAATGTCTGTGAATATGCACACATGAGTGTACATGAAGTATTTTACATGTATTGATATATACTGTAGATTCTGGTGTGTATCTGGATTTTTAACCTAAAACACATGCACAACCATGTTACAAAATGAGATTATACTTGCTTTATTTCGTAACATATGACTGATAGGGGAAATCTTGGCAGAGTAAAGTTTAAAAATATTTGTAGAATATACGTTTAAACTCTGATTATTACAATATAAACTAAGCATATATGAACATGTTTATATTATGGGCGAAAAAAGCCAAAATACTGTAAACATTTTTCCTTGTCCATAGTAACTGTTTTAAAATAGAATATGAATTAGCTGAAGATTTGAACACTTAGTGCTTCCAAGTTTCTATTTTTTTTTTTTTATGAACTGCTATGGACTGAATTGTGTCCTAAAATTCACATACATGTTGAAACCCTAACATCCAATGTGATGGTATTTGAAGGTGGGTCTTTGGGAGATAATTAGCATTAGGTGAGATCATGAGGGTTGGGAGGGGGCGTTAAAATAGGATTAATGCTCTTATAAAAAAGAGGAAGAGACCAGAGAGCTCACTCTCCCTGCACGTAGACACCTAGGAAAGGCCATGCAAGCACATGGTGAGAGCGTGGCCTTCTACAAGATGAGAAACTAGTTCTCAGCAGGAAACAAATAAGCTGGCACGTTGATCTTGGGTTTCCAGCCTCCAGAACTGTGAGAAATAAATTCATACTGTTTAAATCTTTTTTGTTGTGGCAGCCCCAGTCGTATAAGACAAAAGCTGTGATGAGAATGTTTCTATTTTTTAACTTATTGGATTATTTCCTTAGTATAAATCATTAGGAGTACAAATGATATGTGTGTTAATGTTTTTAGAGCTTTTAGACAAAGCAAATTGCCATCTTTCCCTCCAAATAGTACCTATTTATACCCCTGCCAGAAACATACGCCTTCACGCTGCCACTAGTGATTTAAATTTGTCATTCTGTTTAGATTTGAGAAGCTAGTGAGTTAAATGCCTTACTTTAACATTTTCTTAGGTAATCATTTATTCACTGTTTCCGATCAATATAACCCCTAAAATGTGTTTATTTAAAACATCGCTAGATAATGCCAGGAAAATGTGAACTGATGAGGAAGACATCCCACCACAGGTTGATACAGAAGCCATATTAGATGACCACACAAATTTACATTTAGGCCGGATCAGTTATGACTATGGCTAGGATTCATCATTTCTATGTTCTCATTCTAGGGAAATTACAGAGAGCACATAGTATACAATCTAGAAGCAATAGTGCCACGTTTTCCTGGCTTTTAAAGTTAATGCCTCATTCAAATTTAATATGTTCTAATTGCCAATGATCTTACTAATTAGGGGTGGTTTCTGTACAAGAAGTGGGTGTGGAAAAGTACAGATGACATAAGAGTGTGGAAGCAGGGGTCAGTAGTTGTCAGCGTGAGGATAGATGGTCTAGAAACTCAGTGTGTAACCTTGGCAAGTCATTTCACTGCTTTAGGACTCCATTTCCTCGTCATTCATTAGCTTACTGTTTCCAAGCTCCTCCTAACCATTTATTGGAGGATCTAGAGGACAGTAAAACAATTGACAATTTCTGCTTTTTCTTCTCCAAAAATAAGACTATTAAAAACAATAGTAGAAGGCAGTACTGATACACCAAAAGTACAGAGTAGGTTAAAAAGAAAACTTTAATTTGACTACTAATACTATAAATATCACTATTGTTTGTTTTTCCTACAGAAATTGATTCTGGATATAGCATTACAATAGGTTTAAATGTAAATACAGATACACTGCAAGCTAGAAAAATGCTTCTTTAAATCATTTTACCTAGACATCAAATGCTATTTAAAAAAAAAATAGTGGTTTTCATCTCTTTGCGGGTTACACCAGATTTGGACTTGTATTCTTGAATTGTGAAATCCAGATCTTAATTAGCTAGAAATTTGGAATCTAGTTTCCTAATCGATGTGTGTACTTGAGCCCATTTTTGTATATTTCATGTACATAGAGAGTGAACAGTTCAGAGATTAGCATTTGAACTTACAGACTTGAGTTAAAAACCCAGCTCTGTCACTTACTAGCTTTATGACCTTGGACAAGTTTCATTAAACACTATTTGGCTCAATTTCTCATTTTTAAAATAAGGGTAATAATAACAGTAACTACTTTCTAAGGTTGCAGATTAATATATTTATATATATCAAGTTCTTGATACAATGTTTGGAACAGTATATAAGTTTAGCTATTATTATAATTATTACTATTACCAGTATCTATTTTTTTAAGTAAAAAGCAAAGATTCGATCCTTTTGATCTTGCAAACCACATTTGAAAGTGTATAATTCTTCACTGTAAAGACAATTGCACCACTTGGAACAGCTCTCTCATTGTGAAAGCATATATTTGGGGTTTCATTATTCCTTCTCTTCTGCAGTGATCCCAGTTGGGGATTGGAAATAATTTGAGAAAACAGTGTCTCTTGGGATTTTAACATATGTTCTTGGGAATGGAGAAAAGGTTCTGTGCACAAATAAGTGTAGGAATACTGAGGAAACAAAATTCAGAATTTTTTTAAAAATCACAGGGACTCAAAGAGGTTTTAATGTATTATTGTGCATGGTGAAGTTTAAAAAGGGCTGTTATATGCAGTGTTTCCAAATGTATTTGGAACAGTCAGGGAGGAAGAAATTTTCCTCTGCCTTTCTAGGTTCTTCTGGCTGGTCTAAGAATTAAATTGACATGAGACAGACTAACAAGAGAAAATCAAACAGAAGTTTAATAACATGTACATGGGAGAGACCCAGGAGAACTGAATAACTCCCCCAAATGGCTGAAACCCTCACCTTAAATATCTTCAGCTAAAGACAAAAATGATGTTGCAGGTAGTGGTTTGGGACTTCAGAGTGGAGGAAGGTAATTCACATGGAGCTGGAAAAGCAAACATTTGATAAACAGGTGTTTGCTGGACCAGGCACTGGCAATGGGACACAGAGAAATTTTAACAGACTTTGCTAGGTTCCTCCCTGTCTACACACCTAGTTCACACTATAGTCATCTATGGTGATAACTCCCTTCCTGGAACAGGTTCTCTGTCTGCATTCTTCTAGGCAGTTCAGGGGAAGATCAAAGGTTCTTCCTGAGTCTTTTTGCTCCTTGATTGCTTTCAGCTCAAATAATCTGCATTCCAAAGAGACACTTTGGAAAGGCAAATTTAGATCCCCTTTAGTATCAAACTATTTAGGAAATACCACCATGAGTAGCAAATGTGTTTCAACCATTTAGAGTCTCAGGCTATCTGAGTCTTCAATAATTGTAGTTTCAGTTGATTAAGTTCAGTTCAATTGCTCTAGTTTCAGTTGATTAAGGAAATACTTAACAGGAAGATATTATGGCTCAAATAATATGGTTAAATTTATTTATGCTTCCTCCAAAATATCTATGTCCATTTTAAACATAGCAATATCAGTTTTGCATGTGTGATTCATGTGATTCATTCATTTTACAGACTAATTTCTTAGAGCCCTCATAGATTTTTCGATTTCTGCGAATAACTTCATGATCTAAGGCCTGAGAATCAATATTTCTCAACTCTCGCTGTACATTTGAAGTCATCTGGAAAGCTTTTTAAAATGCAGTTTAGATGTCTAGATATTGCCAATAGATATTTGCATCTGTGTGGTCGCAGGTGGGGCACTGGCATTGGTGTTTTTATCAGCTCTGCAGTTCATATCGATGTGTGGGCACAGCAGGCACAGCATTGCTGGTGCTAGGTGTCGGCAAAGTGAAAAGATCAGAGACCTATTTCATACTGTGATCAACATACAGGACGTCGCAGGCCTAATTAACGTGTTAAAAGTTGCTCTAGTATATGGTCATGACTGGATGGCTCCTACTGCAGAATCCTGGGGAGGAACAAAATGGCTCAGGGGTAAAATGGTGTCGTTGATAATCAAAACATGTACTTTGTGAATTCAAAGATCTTCTGTATCAGAGAACTTAGCCAGTTTGCCTGCGATCCAAAAGAAGAACCCGAAGTAAACCACACATCCATAGCCCCACAGCGGTCGCCTTTTATCATGTTGTTTTATAGATTTATCAGAAAGGGGATTTTGGTCTTCACACCATGTTGCCCTACTTTCCCCAAATGTTTATTAATGTGTCCCTAGTTGCCTTTATACAATGAACATCGTTTAATTATTACTTTGACATTTTGGTACTATTTGATCTTGTCAGTCAACTCGTTCTTTAGCTATTTTATTGAGATATAATTGACATACAATGAACTGCACATATTTCTTAAAATGTATAATTTGATAAGTTGGACTAAATCTACACCTGTCAAACCATGCTAGTGAACTCTTTTCTTCCTTGGCTTCCTTAATACAGCTCTCTTGATTTTCTTCCTGCCATCTTGACCACTTTTTCATTCTACTTGACAGTATCATTTCCTTCCCCCGTACCTTAAATGTTGGTGTTCTCTAGGGATGATGCATTCATTTCAGTTGCAAATATAAGTTTTTACTTATGTGTTACAGTACTATATTAGTTGCAAGATCTGCCATAACAAAGTATCACGGACTGGGGGACTTAAACAACAGGCATTCATTTTCTCACAGTTCTGGAAGCTACAAATCTACATCAAGATGTTGGCAGGGTTGGTTCCTTCTGAGGACTCTCTCCTTGACTTGGAGGTGGCCACCTTCTGTTGTGTTCTCGAATGATCACCTTTCAATCTGTGTGTTGTCTGTGCCCTAATTGTCTCTTCTTATAATGACATCGGTCATATTAGATCAAGGCCCACCTGTATGACCTCATTTTAACTTAATTACTTCTCTAGAGGCCCTCTATTCAAATACAGTCATATTCCGAGGTACCAGGGATTAGATCTCCAATATGTATATTTTATAGGGATGCAACTCAGCCCACAACATGTACTATGATAGGGATGTGCTTGGGTATTGGAGGAAGGTTTCCAGATTAAGTCAGTGTTAAATGGAGTACTGGAAAATGAAAAGAAATTAACTAAAATATAACAAAAGGGAGTAGTGGGAGAAACAGGAAGGTAACATTAGGTAGAAGGAATAGGATACAAATTGGTTCTTTTGGAATGTTAGCATTAACATATTATAGCTAGAACATAAACATCAAGGGTGGATGTGGCTGTTCACTGAGCAGTTAGATATACAGGTTGAGACATTTGCTCTTCTCGGTCCTCTTCCCATCCTTCCTATTTCCACATTGATCTTATCTATACCAGTCATTCTCAGTTATTTCAACTATACTAATAATGCCTACTTTTCTAAATCTGTCTCAGACCTCTCTATTGAAGTCCAGACTCTTCAGTCGACTGCCTTTAAGATGTCAGTTTTTGGATGTCCCATAGTTACCTCAAACTGAAAAATGAAATGTTGAAAAGGTATCTCTCTGTCTCTCCAAATCTGTTCCTTCTTGAGAATTTCTTTTCTTATCAAATGCTACCCCTGATTTATTGAATAACTAATTAGTCCTTAACTAATTTTTCTTCCCCATTCATTTCCAGTAAATCATTAAGTCCCATGGATTCTGTTTATGCTTTTAAATCCATCCCCACCTCACCATCCTCACTTAACTGCTGATCCTCATGTACCTTTGCTTTTAGGCAAATTGGTTGGCTCCCACGTCCAGCAGGGATCTGTTAATGATTGATTGAGATGATGCATTCCACCAAGGCACATAGATAAACAGTTCTAGACTCTAAATGAGTATATGATAATATTATGACGATGATATTAAAATTCGAACATTAATGACTATCGTTTATTGAATGCTTATGATGTAGGTACTTTACAAACTCATAAACAACACTTTATATTGAATAGTATCTCTCTTTTGAAGAAGAATGAACTCAAGCCTAGAAATGTTAAACAAATTGCCAGAAGTCACACAGCTATAGTACATCAAACCTGGGATTTAAAGCTAGGTCATCTTGATTTTAAATCCTGTGCTCTATTTACCACATAAGAAATCTACCATACTTAACACTTACCACTACATTTAACAAGTTCCTAATGGGGAAAAAATGCCATGCCAACAGAAAACTGAAACAAAAGTTTGTCTCATTTTAATACTATAATATGTTATTATAATTCTAGAAAGGCAGTAATTTTTTTCTGACCTGAGCTATGATTATTCTATCTACACTATAGAAAATTGCAATCTTAAATTTAGCCAATGAGGCAGTATGAAGAAGATAATTTACAAGATGGATAATTTCATAATAAATATATCAGCTTAAGTGCCTTAAAATTGGAAATTAGTTTTTCCATGGAGGAGGAATCAGACTGGAGTATAATACACATAGATGAGGAATAGCAGTCCACAGCCAGGCACCCCCAACTTTATTGAGAATAGTTTTCCCTTAAATTACTCTTGCAAAAGTCAATAATAGAACCTATTTGCTGCCAGAAATATATTTAGAGAAACTGCCATTTATTATAATTAAAGTGATTTATTTGCTTGCTGGTTTATTTGGCTGAGGATTTTCTTGAAATTGGGGACAAACTGGAAATGTAATTTACCAATCTATACAGTGTTACAGCATATTTCATATTCTGAGGCTTTTTAAAGTGTTTTTCAAATATCACTGGTAAAAGTGCCCTGTTTATGCTAGATATTTAAAACGTGGGTTATTTAAAGCAGGGCTGGACATCAGAATTCATTCTAAAGCCAGTCCTAAGTGGTTCAGGATGGCCGTAGGACTTTAATACTCAGCACTCATGAGAGGATAAATGAGGAACTAAATTCCATGGGACATCAAGGATTTTTCTGTGTTTGGTCACTTATCAATTTGAAGAAGGCAGTTCAGAGATAGTTGCTGCACTGTGCATGCTTCATAAGTATAGGAATCAAGTTTGTTTGTTTGTTTTTTTCCCGATGGATACATGACACTTCTGTGAACACTGAGTTTGAAACTGGATGATGCCACTCGTTAGCTGTATGAGCTTGGGGAAATGATTTACCTCTCTCAGACTGAGGCTGTCTCCTCACCTATAAAAAGAAGATATTGGTAAACTTTCTTGCAAGTTTGCTGTGAGAAAAAAAATAACTTACTGCATATAGATTGCTTAGCAGGCTATTTGACATGGTTTAGTTGCTCAATAAAGAGTTGGTCCTGCCTACTATAGTCACTGGTTTTTATCTGCTCACCAGCCATCACGTCTTCCTTGCCAACAAGAATTCCAACTAAGTCAGCCAGAGGATGAATTGTGATTAGCCTAAACTACTGTTCCTCAGTATGGACACTGTTGGCATTCTGAGTGGGGTAATTCTTCCTTATGTGGTTCTGCCCCCAGTACTACTGAATGTCGCACATCCCTGGCACCAGGACAAGGCAGGCAATAGCATTTTTCTCTTGATACTTTTTTTCTTTTCATACTTTGCAGTGAGACTGTTACATTAGGAGCAGTGTAATCTACCTCGCGATCTTGAGAGAAGGGCCAAGAGATTCTTGAGAGACTGACCCAAGGGCCTGATGTCTTATGAACCACCAAACCAACTCTGTCTACCCCTTTGAAAATAGCACCCTGTCTTAATTATTATACTTTTAATTATTTGAATTACTTTAATTACTATACCGTTAGTCTTCCCAATTTTTCTTCTTTACAGTTTTTATGGTTATGCTCTTCCTTTTCAAGTTCCATATAAAGTTTTGATTACTTTTGTCAAGTGCCATTAAAACCTACTTAGACTTTGGGGTTAAGTTAATTGAAATTATAGATTTATTTAGGGAGAAGGAACATTCTTAAAATATTGAGTCTTCTAATCAGTGAACATAGTATCTCCCTTCATTAAATTTGTCATGCTTTAATATCTTCCAATTAAGTTATATAATATTTTGTTTTTAAGTATTGTACATACTTAGATACATTCCTTGATATCTTTCCCTTTCTTTTGTAAAAAACTTTTATTATTATTATGAAACATTTCAAACCTATACAAAAGTAGAGATAATAATATGACACCCATGTATTTATCACCCAGCTTCAGTAAGTATCAATTCAAAGCCTTGTTTTTTTATCTGTATCCTTCCACTTTTCCTCTTCCAGTTGTATTATTTCGAAGCAAATCTCAGATCAGACAATTGAGCATCAAGAAGAAGAATTTCAATGGATTAAAACATTCTAATCACTTTTTTTGGAAAGATTGTTTTATAGGTGGGGTGTTGTAATTCCATCAAGAGGCACATAATCTTTTTCTGTTTTTTGTGAGGTTAGTAGCCACTGATATAACTGCCTAGATTCATTACTTCTTTAAAGGTTGTACAATGCTGATGTTTAATTTTTTTCATTCTTTCTACATTTATGAACTAGGATGACAGTTTTAGAAAGAAACTTTCCCTTATCATCTGCTTGTCAAGTAGATGACAGATTTGGCCAGTGAAGAAATAATGATCCCTTTATAGATTCAGACATGCTATTACTTACACAGACAGCAAAAGCAGGATCAGCAATGGTGTCAGCTCCTCACATACCATGTGCCATGGGACAACACTGAAACAAGGGGGCCAGATGACAACACAAGTGATGGGACATCTGGTTGCTGAGGAGTCAATTTCATGCTGCAGTGAATGAGTTTTACAGCCTGAAACTCTATGCTAATGAGGGGAGGAGTGAGGAGAACCTGGGAGGTGATTGAAACTACCCTGCAACAGCCTCCCTACAGATCAAGTAGTGGCAGCTCCTTACAAGATTACCTGTCATCCCATGTTCCAGAAGTATCATGGGGTATGCTCCCCAAAATGAGGTAAGCAGCAGCTAAGGCTTACCTATGTGGTCCATGTGGATATATGCAAGGTCCTTAGGGTGCTGGCATAGAGCAGTTTTCCTAAGACTCTAAAGTATAATAAATATAGGACAGATAGAGAAAATGCTTGTCTATTCCCTTTTATTTTCCAGTTTTCAGAATAGTGTGTTGCTTCCCTAGTATCTTCCAAGTGTAATCAAAGATGAAATTTAGTATAATTATAAACATCAACTTGAGCCTATTGGATGTGTTCGAATTAATTGCAGTTATTATCCTTATTAATGCTCCCATTGTTCAATCTTAGACCAGTGGGCTCCCATTCAAGTTGTTTCCTGAGTCCTTTCATATTATCCTACTAGTCTTTCCTAGCTTCCTTGATTATTGACATAAAATGTACAAGGTTCATCTAATACATTTCCTGTGCCTACCCTCGAATCAATCATTTATTCAAGTATCTCTGCTTCCTTTTGGTTGAAATATTATTTAGAGACTATTTTATGGGTGCCAGGTGCTCATTTCTACTGTTTCATCTTTTTTCTGGACCTCTTCAGTAGAAAGTTCTAGGAAATAGATTTTTTAAAGATACAATACTTCAGGATTTCATACTGATAGTCCCCAGTCAAATACAGGACCACAGCTTTTTTATGTAATCTGATCAGTCTCCCCTCTGTATCTTTCTTCCATGCCAAAGCACTGGTTCTCAAAGACGAAAATGAATGACTCATCTTCTTTATCCCACAATACACACAGAATGGCCTTTGAAGGACAAAACTGACACTAACTGCAAAAATATAATTTTAAAGCACTTAAAACATTTTTAGTTATTTTTGTCATTAGGGTATATATTATTTTTAAGAAGTAATACATTGTGAGTTCACACTGATATTTCAAATTCAAATTTAGGGTTATAAGGTTTTTACTTTTATTTATAAATTTATGTCTTTTTTTTACTGAAAAACATTTTTCTTAATAATATAATTCATTTTATATATGTGTATATATATGTGTGTATACATATATACATATATATGTACATAAATAACTTGTCAATATCTATACCAATATCATTACTAAAACTGTAATGCAACATTGCAAACATATAAAAATTAGTTGGCAATTTTTTTGTTCTTAAGGTTTATCCTACTAGGGGTGTAAAGTAAAATTATTGTGTGGTTAAGCACTGTCTCAAGATGGACTTGGGTTATTTTTTTATGTTGCTCTTTAGTTTTGATAATTATTCTTTTTCCTTCCCCATCTTGATATAATGTTGTTTTATGATTGTTGAAACAAGTTCACAGTTCTAAAATCAAAGATGCAAAATAAGGTACGATGAGAGAAGTGAACCTTCCATTCCTGTCCTCTCCACCCTATTTCCTCTCTCCCCTTATAGGTACTTAACTGTTTTGTTTGTTTATTCATATATTGAGAATGTATTAATATAAATAGCTGTGCATATTCATATGCCTATTTTATTAGTTAACTTGTATACTACAGACACTTTTTCTACCTTGCTTTTTTCAATTAACAGTATATCCTGGAAACTGATCCATAGCTCTCTATATACATATTACTCATTCTTTTTAGAGCTGAATAATATTCCATTATGTGAATGCACTATGGTTTATTTAACCTACAGTTTCTGGGTTTTGTTAATATTGTTAATGGCATATTTTGCAAAATCATTGTATTTCCTAAGTTTGTAGTTTTAATGTATAGAAACACGATGGAGTCTTTTCATTTAATAGTATAGCTATCTACTATGACACACTTAACTTGTTCGAATATTCTTTTCACTTTTCTATGCAGTCATCCCTCGGTATACGCAGGGGGTGGGTATCCAGGCACCCTAGCAGTTACCGTAATCTGTGGATGTTCAAATCCCTTATATAAAGTAGTGTAGTACAATGAACACATCAGCCCTCCACATCTGTGATGCAAGACCCATGGGTGCAGACAGCCCACCATACGTACAGTCCTATCTGACTGCTTTGCTTTTTTCTTTTCAACGTTTGTATTGCATGAGTCCAACAATTATAAGAAAATGATAACATTGAATTTTGTGAGGAAGAGAATTGGATCTATGAGAATGTAACATAAAGTTAAAATCCTCAAAGGGTTATAAGCTCAGTGAAATTGTGAAAAATAAACAAAACTCTACATTCAAAGGGAGATGGGAAGATATTTGTGTATCTCAGCCTGAACTAAGAGTAGAAAAAGCTTCCCCTATGAATTGGTACTCATGGGCCTGCCCACATATTAACTTTGAGTTTGAATTTTTACTATCCAGTTTATCTGGAAACTACCAAGCTGATGAATTAACATGAAAAACTTGCCCAAGTCCAGTGATGCTTCTAGGCAGAAGCAAAAGCAAAATTTTTCTGGAGGGACACACATTCATACCAGGAGTCACAGGATTTACCTTCTGAAGAGAGGTTACAGCCTAAATCTCAATGCATGTGAGGAGGTAATCTACCAGTGGGGAAGAGTCAGCAGTCACAACCAAGAGAAAAATTAAAATCACAAGAATTTCAAATAATACATTTATCAGAAGCAGTAACATAAATATGTTTAAAATGACAGACATGAAATAAGTTATCCATATGTTTCAAAATAATATATATGAGAGAGGGAAAGAGACCTTTTTTCATATTGATATGAAAAGATACTAACAGCAATTCTAAAAATAATTTTTATAATTATATATATAGACATTTTAAAAACTCAGTAGACTTTTGAAAGCAGCAGGTTAACAAAAGATAAGGAGATACACTTTTTAAAATGAAAGATAGTTGTGAAGAAATTCTCCGGAATAACATACAGAAGGTTAAAGAGATTCTAGTTATGGAGTAGAGTTTTAAAGATTCTGAAAAAAGAATAATCATGTCTGACATATGTTTACTAAGGCTTCAAATACTGTGAATATTTGAGGATATCATATTTGAGAATTTTCCACAATTGAAAAACATTAATTCTCAGATTCAGGAAATATGTCAAGTTCCATTTAGTATTAAATATAAATAAATCTACACCTAGACACACTGAAATGAAATTTGAGAATATCAAAATCTAAGAGAGAATCTTGGAACACAAACTCTTATTGAAGAATGGAAATTAGACAAATAGTTGACTCTTGATATCAGCAATTCTAGTCAGATGACAGTGGAAGGGTATCTTCAAAATTTGGGGAGAAAATAACTGTTGATCTAGAATTTTATACATGCATAAATTATTGATCATGAATGGAAGCAAAATGAATACTTTTTTCAAGTAAGGACAGAGAGAATTTTCTATGAACAGACTATCATTCAAATACTAAAAGATGAACTTCATGAGAAAATTGAAGCCTGAGAGCTATGAGACACGAGAAGGAATGGTTCACCAAAAAAATTATTTTTTAATCTAAGCATTGCCTCAAAAAAGCATTAATACTGAAAATTACTGAAATATTGTATAAAAGGAATATGTCAGACATAAGAGTAACTTAAAGATTCAGATGATTTAAGTTGGCTTTGGTTGGAAATAACCAATTATTACTTTACTAAAAGAACCTTAAAGAATTGGAAATAATGCCTATGTTGCATATCAGAAAGTCCAGAGGTCAACAGTCCACAAGCTGATGCAGCAACTCAGTTATGCAACTGAGGACCTGAGCTCTCTTCCTCATTCTGCAATTTCTGTTATAGTAAGTCTGTGCTGTTTCCCCTCATGGTTACAAGCTGGTCAGGACAGCTCAAGTACAGTGTTCTTACGCAAATACATTCACAAGCAGAAAGGAAAGAGGCAGTGAAAAATATTTTCTTTTACATTTTTATCTTTTTATCAGGTTAAGATATCTTTTCCATTATCTTAAGAACAGACTTCTTATATTCCATTGGCCACAACTGGCACACATATCCCATTGACTATAACCAATTATTGGCAGAGGGGAATGTGACTTTCCTGTTTAACTTTAATAGATCAAGATTTATCACCTTGTGATAGTGTCGCCATCCTTGAACTTGTTTTTTCTCAATATGTGAACAAAACTGTCGTTCTGTTAGCAAGGAAGAAGAGAAGAGAATGTTGTTTTAGGCAACCGAAATCGGCTGCCTAAGCATTCTGAGGCTCTTATAATGTTCCAAAGGAGAAGAGAGATGTGTTGGCTACCTTCAGACTTCAGATTAGGCATGCTAAAAACTTAAGGATACATGGTACAAATAGAAATAGAATGTATAACTTCCAACCCATGAGAGGATAAAAAAGAATAAAGAAAAATTAATTTAATCCAATAGAAGGCAGTTAAAGAGGTAAACATAGATCACTAGACACAGTTCTATAAATAGTAAAAAGTTTTGTGAACCAGCTCAGTCACTGACTAACTGTTCACTGGGAAGTTACTTCTCTTTGATTCTTGACTTTTCTAAATGACTTGGTCTAAATGACTGACCTTTAAGGTCTCTTCCAATTCCAACAGTCTATGAAACAAATACATTTTTTTAAGTATTAATTGGTTTGTATACATATACATTGCCACTTCTTTCAACTGTGCATATGATTATGTGATATCTTCATTAGCACATAAACACATGGAAATTTCAGCAGCATCTAAGGACAGAAAACATTGCTTTAAAGTTGCTTAATTTAAATCCCATAAATGGTGTGCCTTAATAAAGCTACTGTTTTCCCCTTCTCCTCTTCCACATTATTTCCTATTGCAAACAGATTTGTCACATTAATAATTCTTTGATCATTGCATATCTCAGAATTTAAATTAATTAAATAAGTGATTTTATAGAATGAAGACCTGATTTAGGAAATCCTGAAAGAGCCTCTGTTTTCCCCAAATTGACCTCTATGCTTTTTGTCTTTGTTCTATGTTGGTAAAAGCTCTTTAGTTTCACCCTAAGCTCACCTGTACCTTCTTAAGCCTTTCTTTGAGTGGAGACTTGTTTAAGTGTTTGCCCTTTGAAGCGCTTCCCCATTGCACATCATCAAAGAATGGTGTGAGTTGTCAACAAAGCAGGCAATTAAAATAAGGCCTGTTAACTATTAAGAGAAGATTTTGCTAAGCAAGAAATAAAGTAGAAAATGCAGGTGTTAGCTCTCAAAATGAAATGATTTCCAGCCTTTACCAGTGAATTAATGGTACCTAAATATGTACAGTGAATGGTACACAATGGTACAAAGGCATTGGAGTCTTATTGAAATAAGCCAAGAACATCTGTTTATGCAATGCTGGAGATATAAACTATAATGGTTAGAAAGAGAGATGGAAGTTTAGGAATGATAAATTATCTAATCCACATTCTCCTTGAAAAAAGTGTGGTTTAGCATATGGTGTCCTGACGCATGTCCAAATACTTATAAAAGTTCAAATGAACAGACCTTAGGATAAGATCGTGGGAAAGGGGTCAAAAGAATAATTTTGAAGATGTTATTTTTTTATCTTCATATACCTTGACTTTACCAAAGGGATAATGTTTAAAAAGATAATAGAGATCAACATAAGGAATTTAGGTTTTTTTTTTTTTGACATTTGCCTTTATTCATGGAATTTCTAATAACTACCTGGCACTGTAATAGGTACTGTGGGAGATAAAAGGGAAATAAGACAAATAATTCTCTCTCAGAGAGTTTACAGGGTAGTGGGGAAATTAGACGTGCACACAAGGAGCCATAATATGTAGTAGAAAATGCTGTATGTGCCGTAATGAATGTACAGATGATGCCATGAGAATTCAGAGGAAGGAGACATAACCTCCTGCGATTTAGGAAGAAGAGAAGAAAATTTAAACTTGACCTTAAAGACTAGATATAATGTGAATATACATAGGGGAAAAGTGTATTCCTGGCAGAAGAACCCCTGGAAAAATCATAGAGTCCACAGCGCATGGGATATAGAGGGAAAATGTGAGCAGGTATATTTGGCTTGATATTAATCAAAATAGCTCACATTAACTGAACACTTACTATGTACCTGGTACTCTGCCTGGTCTTTTATATACATTAACATTTAATCCTCATAAAGCATGGTGAGGCAGAGGTATTATTATTCCTTTTTAAAGGTTGAAAAATTTATGTATCAAAATGTAAACATTCTTCTTTAAGATGATTGTTTTTAATTCCTTGTCGGACAATTTATATTTCTTTGGGTTCAGTCACTGGAGCTTTATTAGTTTCTTTTGGTGATGTCATGTTTGCCCAGTTCTTCATGATCTGCGCAGCCTTGCATTGGTGTCTGTGCATTTAAAGTAACAAAGACCTCTTTTAAGTCTTTACAGAATGGACTTAGTAGATAAAGACCTTCTCCTGTCAGTTCTTGGACAGATGGTATTGCCTCCGAGATTGCAGTGGAGCTGAGTTCGAGCTGGGTCACACAGCTGCTGTTGAGTCTACAGTGGAGTCTGTGGTCAGAGGGCCTGTTACTAGATGCATGAACATGTGTGGTTCCCATCAGGTCCTTGGGATGGCTCCAGCTTGATCATTGAGTGGGTGCTTGAAATGGCAGGGCTGGCCCCATACCCTGGCTGAAAGGGGTTAGAACCGAATCACAGGACTGCTTCAGGGTCTACAGCTTGGACTAAGGTTAGGGTTAGGGTCATGGATGGGCATGCCACCTGCTGGGTTCTTGGTCAGGCAGGACTACCCCTCAATCAGGGCTGAGTGGAACTGGAACAGATCATTGTTTCAGGCTCTGCAATCACACTGAGTTTGGCTGGCCTGCCTTGAGGGGCATGGAGGAGCTTGTCTGTCGTTGGGTCTCTGGGCAAGTAGGACTGCTCCCTGACTGTGGCTGTGAAGGGCTAAAGAAAGATATCAAATAGGCAACCTGACTTTATACCTCAAAAAACAGAAAAAGAAGAAGAAACTTAGCTCAAAGTTAACAGAAGGAAGGATATAATAAAGATTAAAGCAGAAATAAATGAAATAGAGACTAGAAAGATAGTAGAAAAGATCAATAAAACTAAAATTTCTTTTTTTTAATAGATAAAATTGACAAACTTTTGTCTAGACAAAGAAAAAAGGAAAGGACTTAAATAAATAACAGTATAAATGAAAGCGGAGGCATTATAACTGATACCACAGAAATACAAAGGATCATAAGAGTTTACAGTTAACAATTAATACATCAACAAATTGGATAACCAAGAAGAAGCAGATAAATTACTAGAAACTTACACTCTACCATGACTGAATTATGAAGAACAGAAAGTCTGAATAGAACAATAACAAGTAAGGAGATTGAAGAAGTCATCAAAAACAACCCAACAGAAAATCCCAGGAACAGATGGCTTCATGATTAATTCCACCAAATATTTAAATAATTAATGCCAACCCTTCTCAAGCTCTTCCAAAAAATTGAAAAGAAAGAGACAGTTCCAAACTCATTTTACAAGACCAGTATTACCTTGATGCCAAAGCTACTTAAGGACACTACAAGAAAACTATAGGCCAGTATCTCTGATGAATATAGATGCAAAAATATTCAACCAAATACTAGCAAATCAAATTTATTAGCACATTAAAAGGATCACACACCATGATCAAGTGGGATTTATCCCTGGGGTGCAAGGATGGTTTGACATAGGCAAATCAATAAATGTGAGACATCACATTAACAGAATGAAAGATAAAAACCACATGATCATCTCAGTAGATGGAGAAAAAGCATTTTATAAAATTCAACATTGTTTCATGATAAAAGTTCTCCACAAATTAGGTACAGAACGGATGTACCTCAACATAATAAAGACCATATATACCAGTCCCACAGCTAACATCATATTCAATGGGGAAAAATTGAAATCTTTTCCTCTAAGGTCAGGAACAAGGCAAAAGTACCCATTCTCATCAGTTCTACTCAACATAGTACTGGAAACCCTAGCTAGAACAATTAATAAAAAAAAAGAAAGGAAGAAAAAGAAAGAGAAGGCATTCAAATAGGAAAGAAAGAAGTAATGGCAATCATGTTGTAAGAGGAGTTGGAAACTATCCCTTTTCTATGACAGGAACTCTGAATCAAAAAGTTAACATTAAGATTCGTACTTATAGTAGCCAGGCAACAAAATGGCTCCCGTGATCCCTGCCTCTTGGTATCCATATCGTTGTGTACCCTTGGATACTCTCCCAGGATTGATCTATGTGACAAATATTACACGGCAGAAATGATGGCATGTCACTTCTGAAATTATGTTGTAAAAGACAATGTAGCTTCTCTGTCTGTCTCTCTCTGTCTCTGACTTTCATTACTCACTCCGGGGAAGTAATGCCTTTTAGTAAACAATTGAATGAAAAGGTCTGGGTCTTGAGAAACCCAAGAATCTTGCCAGTATCCATGTCCGTAGGTTTGGAAGAGAATTCTCCAGACTTAATCAAGCCTTCAGATGACTGTGGCCCTATTGAACTTTGTGACTGCAACCTCATGAAAGACCTGGGCCAGAACCTCCCAGCCAAGCTGCTGCAAGATGATTGACCCTCAGATACTGTATATGATAAGTGTTTGCTGTCCTTCAGCTGCTAATTTTGGGGTAATTCATTACATAGCAATAGATAACTAATAAAAATGCTGGTAACTGGAAGTGGGGTGATGCTGTTACACACACCTAAGATACGAGTGGCTTTGGAGAAGTGTTAGTGTTTTCCAGGATTCTGTTTCCAGTTCAGATGTTCATAGTCTGCACTCTTCTCTGCACGATCTCATCTACTCTCACGGATTTAACTCCCATCTGTATGTGGGTAACTCCCAAACCTATATTTCCAGAGTAAATATTTTTTCTGAGTTTCATGTTTATATTGCCAATTTCTTACCTAATATTTCTTTTCAAATTTCCAATAAGCACCTATAACTAAACATGTCATTTATGGAAAGTATCATCGCAACTTCCTAAATCAGCTCTCGTTTTATATTTTTTTCCTCAGACTGTGACACCGCATCCTTCTCAGTTACCCATTCTAGGAACCTAAGAGTTATCCTCATGTTCCACATTCAGACAATCATCTTATGCTCCCATTTAAGCTCTTAAGTATTTCCTAGATTTGCACCATTTTTGTATCCCTTCCTGCTCTTCCCCGGTTTCCTCTCTCATCTGAATTATTGCAACTGTCACCTAACTGTACTCACTAGCTCCAAACTTGCCCTATAAAATCCATTTTCCACACAGTAGCCAGTATTATATTTCTAAATTGCAAATATGATCATCTTTATCCTTTGCTTAAAATCTTTCAGTGGATGGATATTTATGTCACTCCAGATAAAGTCCACATTCCTCACTATATATAAAACATTTTCTATGATCTTGCCCTTAACTCTGTCTCTAGATTTATTTCTTGCTTACCTTTCTCTCAGTGCACACTTGAATAAAGGTGGTTTTTATATTTCCCCAAGCACAAGCCTTTTTCGTCATTTTACCTTTGCATATATTTCCTCTGCCTGCAATGCCATTGCTTTACCTTTTAGTCTAGTTCATTTCTTCTTTCCTTTAGGAATAAGGTATAAAAACCTATTCTGGGTAACCACCATAGATTTCTTCCTTAGAATGGTTTAGGGAGCCTTCCTTACCCTCCCATACTCCCCGGAGCACATCTTGTCATAATAAAAACTTTATTATATTAAAATTACCTGTTTTCATGAATAGCTCCATAACAAGGCTATACTCCTTAAGGACAGGGTTTATGTCTTAATTATCTTTTATCCCTAGTGCCTAACACTGTAGCTGGCTCAATATAATTTTTCTTGAATAATACCATCAGGAATTGATAACTGTTTGGAGGTTATAAGCTGGGGGAAAGGTTAAGCATGCTTAGAAGATGATTCAAGATGGAATGGGCGACAGTGGTTCTCAGACTTTACTGTTAATAAGAATCAACTGCTAAACTTTTTCCCATGCAGATTCCTTAGCCTTACTTACCCCTACGTATTTTAATGCCTTAAGTCTAAAGTAGGTCCAGGGAATCTGCATTTTTAGCAAACACCCAAGTCATTCTGATGCAGAGGTTTTCTGCACAACAGTTTGGGTAAAATTGGTTTAAAAAACGAAATTTTAAAGTAACTTGGTGTTTCTGTAGTTTAGCTTGTATGTCCTTTTTTCTTATTATCTTTTGTTTCAAGTTTTGTGGCATATAAGATAAACTTTACCACATTTAAACCGTGTTCTGTCATTTTAAATATTGTATATAAAACCAACCCCACCCTTCACCGGATTTTTAAAACAAAGTGAGTTTCAATTTTTCTGAATGACTAATATGGGTCTGCAATTCACAAATAAGTCACAAAGAAATATATTTTCATAAACTTCTGTTGGGGAAATCATATCCAGACGGTCAATAGTAATTCATATGTTTGAATATTAACCTCTTTGCTGTGCTGCCAGAATTACTTAAAATGATGAGAGTAAATCCCCTTCAAAGAAGGTCAAGTCACACATGGACTTTTTCCCAAGCTTAAGTAATCTGCTTCTTGCTGAGACTTTAGGAAATCTAAAAAATCAAGTACATAGTAACAAGGTCTGCAGCAACAGCTATATTAAAGTAATGATTTAGTTGAGAATGGAAGATCCATCTACTCAGGTTGAACTAATGTCAGTTTCATCTGTACATGAGTAAAGTTAATTTCTAAGATGTGTATATGTGGATTTTACTACTTATATATATTAAAAAAAAATCACATGGCCCCAATATTATTGAATGGAAATGGAATAAAATACGTATTTCATACTATACTCAATAGATTTTTAGTAGAAACTCTGCTGAGAAGCAGTTATACCCATCCACATGTAAGGACATTAATAAGTTAAAATTGTATGTATCTGCAGTCAAAATATAATAAACTCTTTTAAAAACATGGACATTGAAGAAAACAGCTGGTTATTTTCAATATTGGGAAGCATAATGTTGACAGCAACTTTTAATACCCAGAATTTCTGGACATTAAACAAACAAAAAGCTGGTTATTTGCCTTTGGATACTGTGTCTGAAATTAGAGTACATTGTTATCTGTCAGTTGTGCTTTAGTTATATTTTCAAGTGGTACTGAAAAATCAGGTTCTTTTCATACTGACCTGATTAACAAGAGAGATTAGATTATTATTCTACTAAAAAATTCATAATCTTAAATAGGATCAAAATTGCCTTTATTTCAACAAAAAAAAATTATGATATATAGATTGATGAATTGAAGACCATAAAAATAGAAATAAATTAATCTAGCATGAATAAATCTGATAACCAAATACAAACAAAAAAGGAAAGTGAAGAAAAAAACTAATTGTCTCAAAAGTCTGAGGAATAAAAATTTTAAGTTAACAAAAAGCTTAGAAAGTATCCATGAAACTGATAATTTTCTAGGAAACTATAAATTACAAAATTGACTTGGGTAAAGATACAAAATCTGAAAAGACCAAAAACATGAAAGGATTTTTTTTTTAAGTGCAAAAATAAATTTCTTCCTAAAAGACTCTTGGCTAAGAAAGATTAGCTTATGAGTCATTTCATTTCTTTAAAAAATAGATACTTTCCTATGCTGTTTAATTTGTTTCAAAGTAGAAAGAGAGAAGGAAATTGCCCCTAATACATTCTATGGAGCTAGTACAATCATGATAGAAATTTTAAGAAACATGGAAAAGAGAATTTAAATTATAACTGGATCTTATTATCATGCGATATAAAAATTCATGAATACAATATAAAGTGCTGGCACTTGGATTTAGCAGTATACTGAAAATAATATATATTGGCCTTGAAATATTTATTCAGATTGTAAGAATTGTTCAGTATTTGGAAAACCATTCATATGATTCATAACATCAATAGCAGATGAAAAATAACATCAATATAATAAATACTGAAAAGATACCAGGTTGAGGAAGTTCCCTAGTTTGTTGAATATTTTTATTATGAATCCTAGAACTAACATTATACTTAATGTTGAAAGACTAAAATTTTTTCCTCTGAATTCAGGAATAAGACAAGGATGTCTATTCTTACTTCTTTGATTCTACATTGTACTGAAAGTTTTAGCCAAGAAAATCGGCAATAAAATGAAGTAAAAGGTATCTAGTTTGGAAAGGAAGAAGTGAAATTATTCTATTTGAAGGTGAAATGATCTTACACATAGAAAACCCTAAGTAACACACACACTATTAGAGCTGATAAGCGAGTTCAACAAGGTTGCAGGATATAAGGTGAAAATATAAAAATCATTGTTATTTCTACACACATGCAATGACCAATCAGAAAAAGAAATTAAGAAAGGAATTACATTTTAAAAAACATTAAAAGAATTATGTAGTTAGTAATAAATTTAATCAGAGAAGTATAATACTTGTACACTGAAAATTACAAAATGTTGTTGAACAAAATTGAATAAGATCTAAATGAATGGAAAGACATTCTGTATTCATGAATAAAAACACAATATTAACAAAATGGCAGTGTTCCTCAGATTGATCTACATATGCAATGCAACCTCTATTAAAATTCCAACTTCCTTTTATTTTTGCAGAAAGTGACAAGCCAATCCCAAAATGTATATGAAACCCAGAATAGCCAAAATAATCTTGAAAAAAAACATAGAGGACTCACACTTTTTATTTTCAAAAACTACCAGAAAACTACAGTAATAAAAACAATGGCATACTAGAATCATAGTAGACATATAGATCAGTGGAATAGAATTGAGTGTACAGAAATAAACCCTCACATTTACAGTCAGTTGGTTTTTAACAAGGGTCCCAAGAGCATTCAGTAGGGAAATAAGTCTTTCCAACAAATGGTGCTGGGACACCTGGATATCTACACGCAAAAGAATGAATTTGGACATAGTATTCATACCATATACAATCAACTCAAAATAGATGAAAGACCTACATGTAAAAGCTAAAACTATACAACTCTTGGAAGAAAACATTTTCATGACCTTTAGTTAGGCAAAGATTTCTTAGGTATCGCACCAAGAGAACAAGGGATAAATGGAAAAAAAGAAATTGAATATCATCAAAACCAAAAAGTTTGCTTTGAAGGACATCTTCAAGAAAGTGAAAAGACCACTGTCAGAATTGTAGAAAATATTTTCAAATCCTACATCTGATAAAGGATTTTTTAATCCAGAATGTACGACCAATTGTTAGAACTCAATAATAAAAAGATAAATGATCTGCTTAAAAACTTGGCAAAGAATCTAAACAGATATTTCTCCAAAGGAGATATTAGGATGAAGATAGGCAAAAAACAGATAATAGCAAATGTTGGTGAGAATGTGGATAATATGGAAACCCACAATATACTGCTTATGGGAATGTAATATGGTGATGCAGCTGTGGAAAACCGTTTGGTGGTTCCTCAGTAAGTTAAATACAGATTCATCATATGAAACAGCAATTCCACTCCTAGGTATATACCCAAAGAATTGAACACCTATGTTCAAACAAAAACTTATACAAAAGTGTTCATAATAACATTATTCATAGTATCCAAAAAAAAGTGGAAACTGTTCAGATGTCTATGAACTGATGAATGGTAAGCAAAAAGTGGTATATTAATACAATGAAATATTTGGCAATAAAAAGGAAAGAATGATATAACATGGATGAATCTTGGAAACATGATGCTAAGTGAAGGAAGTCTGACTCAACAAGTTCACATACTATATTATCCATTTATATGAAATTTCCAGAATAGGCTCAGCCATAGTGACAAAAAAATAGATTAATGGTTTCCAGAGGTTGGAAGAAGGTGGGAATAGCGAATGACTGCAAACGTGTGTGAGGTTTCTTTTGGAGGTGATAAAAACATCCTAAAATTGATCATGGTGATGATTGCACAATTGTGAATATACTAAAAACCATTGAATTGTAGATTTCAAATGGGTAAATTGGATGGTATGCAAATTATATTTCAATAAAGCTGCTAAAAACAATGTATAAGGACATCTTTTCATATCATCAGATGTTCCTTAAAGCAATTTAATGACTTCCTAATTTCCCTGTTATATAGATTAATAACATTTATTTACTTCCATACTGTTGAATATTTAAGATGTTTTGATTTTTTTTGATATTGTAATCAGTTTTTCAGTGAGCATTGCTGTAGTTAAAGCCTTGTGTGTATCCTTTCTTATTTCCCTGGGATAAATTCCTAGAAGAATTGCTGGTGCAAACATTATACTTATTTGTTTACTTTGGGCAGACATTGACAAATCACTTTCCACAATTGTTCTCACTTATCAGGATCATATGTGGTATGTGAAAATGCTGAGTGCCATGCCCCATGCCCAATGCTAGGTATTTTGTTTCACTACTACCTTTTATTTCCATCCTCTTCATCCTCCTCATCTCCATTCTTTTTAAAATTCAAAAATGTGTATTTCTCTCATATACTCTTTTCAGTGTAATTACTGAATCGGCGATGACTTTTAGGAACTTCTCCAGTGACATGCTCTTGGACTTAATCTTAACATACTTCCTTTTCGACATGATATTCAGAACACTGACAAAATCATACAAGACTGGTTTATCACATTTTCAGACGGCATACTACTAAGAGGAGGAGCTGTCTGTCACATGATCGCCATTTGTTTGCTACATTAATCCTCATCACCTCTCTACATGGCAAGCATCATTATCACTTAAAAAGGAGAAACTTGATTACTCAAAGGGGTTAAACCATTTAATCCAGGTCACACAGTTTTAATTGGTAGGGCAAGAGTTCAAACTCAGGTGTGTTTGGTTCCAAAGCGTGTACAGTTTCTGCTATATTACATTTGTTTTTTGTTCGACAAGTATGTATTGAGAACCTGCTATAGACCAGGTACTATGCTAGTGTCAAGGAATATAGTGATGTATACAACTGCCATAGCCACCACTCTCATGAAACTTAATATCTAATGAGAATAAATAACAATAACAAGTCAACAAGTAAAAAAGCATGATCAATTTATATTTTTAAATTTTGTTCATTGAAGTATAGTTGATTTACAATGTTGTATTAGTTTCTGGTATACAGTATAGTGATTCAGTTATATACATATATTATTTTTCATTATAGGTTATTACAAGATATTGAATATAGTTCCCTGTGCTATACAGTAGATCCTTGTTGTTTATCTATTTTATATATAGTAGTTAGTGTCTGCAAATCCCAAACTCCTAATTTATCCCTCTACCCCTTCCCCACTACCCCTGGTAACCATAAGTTTGTTCTCTATATCTGTAAGTCTATTTTTGTTTTATAAACAAGTTCATTTGTGTCCTTTTTTTAAGATTCCACATGTAAATGATACCATATGATATTTGTCTTTCTCTGGCTGACTTACTTCAGTTAGTATGATAATCTCTAGGTCCATCGAAGCATGATCAGTTTAAATAGTGATACATGGTATGAAGAAAATAGAGCAAGTTAGTGACAGTAAGTGGGGAAGAACATTAGATAAAGCGTTCAGATGTACCACTTGGAGGAGATTTGGGCTGAGATATGAATAATGTGAAAGTTAGTCATGTGAAGACATGAAGAAGGGTGTGCCAGGAAAAGGAAGTAATTGCAAGTACAGAGGCCTTGACACAGGAACAAACGGCATGATCTAGAAAGAGAACTGAGGTGATACAGACATTTGCAGTTTGTTCTGGCGACGCAGTATCTTGAACTCTTTGTTTTGAGAGATCTCCTCTTGATTAGTTTTAGCAGGACACACAGTGTGCCTCTTTCTTCAAAATATTAAATACTAAGTATTTGCCTTTCCAGCCTTCATTGCAGATAAGGTATAGGAATATGACCCAGGCTCCACCAATCAGACACAATTATTTGAAATTGTGACTCAGGTTTTAGAGTCACAGGAGGGAGAGGAAGGGGATCTTTTTCTCTTTGGCAGTCATAATCGCACTGCGAAGCTCTGTTCCTGGCCTGGATGTGCAGTGGTGAGCATCCAGGGCTCCTTAGCTGTAATGGTGGAAGTTACCGCATGAGATCATTTCTGCTATTGCTGGAAGCGTCGCCTGGAGCCTGTTTCTGTAACCTTCCCAACAACTTTTTTAAAAATTCATTTTAATAAACCCCTTTCTCATTAATTATTCAGCATAAGCCTCTGTTGCTTATAATTTAGAACCCCAAATGATATAGTTAGTATGACTAAAGGATAATGACAATGGGGATTAGTTGTAGGAGATTGTGGCAGGCAAAATAATGGCTTCAGAAAGATGTACGTACCCTAATCCCCAGAGCCTGCAGATATGTTACCTTACCTGGCAAAAAGGACTTTGCAAATGTGATTAAGAATCTTGAGATGAGAAACTTTTCATGGACTATCCAAGTAGTGCAAAGTAATCACAATACTCCTTAAAAGAGGAAAGCAAAAGAGTTGGAAACAGAGCAGGTCCCTGTGGGGTCCTTCTGGATACAAATGCTTTCTGTGTCCCTTGTTTCTTGTTAGTAAGACATAGGCTTCATAGTTCCAAAGGGCAGATTCAAACAGTTACAGAAGAAATTCAGGAAAAAAGGAGGTGCTTTCAAGAAACAATAGTGCAGCCGTAGGGCAGGGTCCTGGTTCCTCCTCTAGGAATATATGTAAACAGTATCCTTGAGTTCTTCTGCAGGAACTGAAGGCCCCTACCCAGGTGGAGGATGGTAACTTCAGGCTGGGCACAGGATTCCTGGTGCACTGCCCCATTACCTCCCCACCAACCAATCAGAAGAAAGTCTGCACACAGTGGAGATGAGGAAGACTCTGTCCCCCTCCCCAAATGATTCTCCCTTTAAAAACTTACATTGTCAAGCAGAATCTTTGATGTCTGTTTTTGGACAAGAGTCCACCTTCTCCCCAGGTTGCTAACCTCCTGAATGAAGACACCTTCCCTTTCCAACCAATACGTGCCCCTTGAATGTTTGCTTTCAAGTGGTGAGCAGCTGGACCTGAGTTTGGTAACAGGTCAGAGGGTCAGAATAAGGAGAAGGAGATGTGATGATGGAAATAAAAGTCCATGAGCCAAGGAATGTAGGTGGCCTCTAGAAGCTAGAAAAGGGCTGGAACAGATTCTCTCCTAGAGTCTCCAGAAGAACTGCAGCCCTGCCAACCTATTTTAGACTTCCAAACTCCAGAACCATAAGAACATAAAGTGTATTAAGTCACCAAGTCTGTGGTAATTTGTTCCAGCAGCCACAGGAAACTAATGCAGAGAAAAAGTCAGAGAGCAGAACACAAGCTCCACCACGTATGGTCTTATAGGTCATGATAAAGAGTTTTTATTTTAAGTATGATGTGAAACAATTGGAGGATTTTAAGCAGGAAAATCACATTATTTGACATATGATTGTAAAACATGACTTTTGCCTCTATATGGGAAGTTAGGCGAAGGTGATCATAAGTCACGTGTATAACTCTAAATTAATATGGTTATGCTTTAATATATTCTTTAGAGTTATCAGCCAAGGTGGAAACATTTTTGTGCCATTTTGATAGCCCAGTAATTGTTTGCTGTATACGTTGGGTTTTTCTTCTGAGCACGTGGTAGAATTGTGATTGTGTAGGCTGCGTGACTAGTTGTGTCTGATGAGTGTAAACGCAGTATCTTGAACTCTTTGTTTTGAGAAATCTCCTCTTGATTAGCGGTGACTGTGTCACTTCCTCAGTGGATTGTTCAATTAATGATGCAAGACCTTTCCAGAGTTCTCTCTTCCTCTGGCACAGTGACAAGCAATGTGATAAGATAACGGCTGTTATTGACAACTTGGGAGAATGAGTAACGGCAATAGCAGAGCCCCCCTGCAGAACAGTGATGGGTGTGTCCTCTGAATAACAAATAAGCTTACTTTAAGTCACTGGAATTTGAGGGTTGTTTGTTATTGCATGGCTTGGATATCACCATGTTGAATTCCAAATATTTTTAGTGACTTGCACAAGCTTGGGTCTAACTTGTAGGAAACGAGATAGCAGATCCTAAGAGAAATTGAAATAAGGGCAGGAATTGATGCAGCCTCTATGAAAAACAGTATGGGAGCTCCTCAAAAAATAGAACTACCATATGATCCAGCAATCCCACTTCTGGGTATTTATCCAAAGGCATTGAAATCAAGATCTCCTAGAGATATTTGTACTCCCAAGAGATAAGATTACTTAGAATTTTTTGACTTGTTAAAGTCAGTTAAAAGTACAGAGAAATGTATCCTATTTCTACAAATGCTGTGATTATCTGTTACCACCCAACTGCCTCCTTTAGTCCTCACCTTGCCAGGTAACCTTGCTTTTTGTGTCCCAAAATGTACGTTTCTCTCTTCTGCCTGGAAGCTCTTTGAGGATACACCCATCTACCACCAACTCTGCCATTAAATTGCTTTATTCCCTTGAAAATCCCCTATTTTTCATTTTTGGTCTGGATTTCCTGATCCATTTAAAACAAATGGGGAGGGATGGAATAGGAAATACTCTCAATCTGTTTTTAAAAATGTGATTCAACTGTATTTTTCCCCAGGAGGTAGGACAGTGCTGCTACTTTTGAGAAGCAAATTTTTAAAGGAAGCAATGATCCTTTTATAAAATAAAGGCACTGAAAAGAAAACCAAAGAGGTAGTTAGGTGCTGAATATCCTTGAAGATCTGTAGACGAGGCCTGGTGATAGGCTCAGAAGAGAATTAGGTGCTGGAGGATTGTATTTACTTCTCAGGAAGCAGCGGGGGTCATTAAGCATATACCAACTGCCTGTTAGTAACTGTTATTCATGAGGCCTTAGCTGATAAGTTTTCTTATTTTTTAATGAAGGAAATAAGATGCTATGCCTATGGACTTATCTAAAGGAAGGTATCAGCTCTACTGTTATCAAAGTGTACAGAAACGTCTCACAATGTCATGATACCCAGAGAGCGAGAACCACCGCCAGAGATTTTAACTGCTCTGTGTCAACACTTCTTGTTGCTCTTATCTTTTTAATAGTTTTTGTTGTTGTTGTTGTTCTTGAGGGAGGAGGTAATTCAGTTTATTTGTTTATTTAAATTCATTGGAGGTCCTGGGGGTTGAACCCAGGACCTCACGCACACTAAGCATGCATTCTACCCCTGAGCTATCCCCTTCCTCCTATTGCTTCTCTCTTATCTCACGGAGAGATCTTATAGAGTGATATGGAGAGTAAGCAAGTATTAGATTGTCCAAAGAAGGTCTTCTTTTTCGAAACTAGAGTGGCTCAGGCATTTAAAATTGGGCATTTAAAACAGTTACCAGCTGTATAAACTTGAACAAGAAAATTTATCTCACTGAGCTTTAATATCCTTATTTGTAAAATGAGAATAACATTAACCTACCATACTTTCAAAATATGTATACTGAAGGGGAGCAGAATGTGCCCCTCCAAAATATGTCTTTTTGGCATAAGGGTTATTTTAGGCTGATTATTTTTAAGAAACAACAGACATAGGAAAACTGAAAACTGAGTAGAAGTTACCCTTTTGTAAGAGCCACAGGAAACATGGAGAATGCTCTCAAAACAGATTGGGAGAAGTGGATGTGTTTGGTGCAAAGGGTGGGCCAGGCTGGGGATTGGGGGGTGCTATGAAAATGTGCCACTCAGATCTGAGGCATCAGGGAGCATGATAGACTGATGGCACCAGTCCTGGCCCTTCTGGACCCACACTACACACCTGCCAAAGGCTTACTGCCCCTTGGCTGCACCTGGCCGGTGACTGAGCATGAACCTGGTGGAGGTACTGGGGCAGGCCCACTGTGGTGGGCCATGGGACTCCTACAGTGGGAGACTGTGACTTGAGGTCCCTGCATTGACCTGGCCAAATCACCCTTGTACTTGCCCTGTAATCTAAGCCTCTTTCTACCCCGTTGCCAGCCTCCACCCTTCCCTCTCTCCTTCCAGAGGTGTCAGACCGGAATCAGTTTAAAGGCTCTCCTCACCTCCTGCTCCACACCCAGTAATCCTTTTGTGTACCTAATTTTGTCTTGGGACTTGGTTCTCAGCACACCTAGCTAACATAGCAGGGAAACTTATGAATATAGGAGCATGAACAACCTCAAGGGCAGCTTTCAAAAAACGGAGTTGAAGTAAGAGGACGAAGACTCTATCTTCCCATATACTGGAGGGATAGTTTTGAAATATATACAGCACTGGTGATCCAGGTGTGGTCCAGAGACACCTAGGATTCCCTGTGAAACTTTCAGGGGGGCTGTGAGGTGAAAATTAAGTTTTTGCACTGTGTTGACATTTGTACTGATGCTGTAAAATCAATAGTGTGTAAACTTGGTGGTGCCTACCAATCAGGGAGGTGGCATCAAGTTGTATAGGTGGCCATTGTATGTTTCATTGCTATGCACTACCAGTTAAAAGAAAGTCCAGTTTCATTTAGGAAAGCTCTTGATTAAACAGTAAAGCTTATTAATTTAATTAATTCTCTGTCTGTTAGGACGGAAGACATTTTCTTCTACCTTTTTAGGTTCATTTGGCTGCTCTAAGAATTAAATTGACATGAGACAGGTTCACAGGAGAAAATCAAACAAAAGTTTAATAACATGTATACGTGGCAGAGACCCAGGAGAACTGAGTAACTCACCAGAATGGCTGACACCCTCACCTGAAATACCAACTTCAGCTAAAAGACAGAAGAGGATGTTGGTGTAGTTGTCAAAAGGAAGGAAGGCAATTGATGTGGAAATGGAAAAGCAAATGTTTACTAAATAAATGTTTGTTGGGCCCTGCAGACCAGTGGGACACTGAGGGGACCCTGGTCTCTAGGCCCTGCCCCCACCACTCCTAGCCTGTGTTCTTTGCAGCTATCTCCTCCGATAGCTCCATTCTGGAACAGGCAGCTCTAGGGGAGGTGAAAAGAAAGCTTGCTGAGTCTTCTGAGGTTTTTTAGATTTTTTTAATTAAAATTTTTTTCCCTTGAGTTTTCTGTTTCTTAAAAATAATCAGCCTAAATTAATCCTCATACCAAAGAGACATATTTTAGGGTGGCAAATTTTGCTCCCCTACACACCCTGGAGCACATGTGTTTAATATGCTGCACAACAAACTGGGAAGAACACATAGAGCACACACCGCGGTCAGACTGTCGTCCTGAACTAGCTCTTACATTTCATGGAACACCATTTTTTACGTGAAAGCATAACTGAGAGAAAAAAAAAAAAAACCTGTGATTATTCAGACTTGGTTATTTTGCTGACATTTCTTCAAAAGTAAATGAAAGGAGCCTGCCACTTCACAGAAAACAAATGACAGTAGTTGCTGCCAATAATATTTGGCAATTCAAGTGGAAATTGGACTTTTGGAAATTTTGTGTCCACCACCATGAGTTTCATGGCTTCCCCAATACTGAAAGCCTTTTCTGATGAGATGGGTAGTGCTATTAAGAAACGTGAAGTCATATTTTTCAAATGGCCATGTGGACATTACAGAGTCATCCATGTGAAAATTCATTCAACTTGCAAAATGTTTCAGATTTCACATTGCAATTATCTTTAAGAAACTCCAACTTCAGTTTTGTTGTACTGTTAAAGAAAATCCAAATTATTTGGAAAGGCAATTAAAACATTCCTTCCTTTTCCAACTACATGTTTCAGTGAAGCTGAATTTTCTTCATATGCTTCAACCCAAACAGCATATCATTAAAGATTAAATGCAAAAGCAGGAAAAAGAACCCTGTTGTCTTCTATTACATTAGATATCAAAGAGGTTTGCAAAAATGTAAAACAGTAACACTTTCCATGCTACATTGTATTTCATTTTGAAATTTTTTAACATAAAATGCATTATTTATGTTAACATGTAATGGGTTATTATTATTATATTTAAGTGAATTGATAGATAAGTATTTTATAATTTTTTCAGTTTAATTTCTAATGTGGGGAATAGCAATTGAAAAAAGTCTTTAAATAAAAACCCTTTAGAGTCCTTAGGGTCTTTAACAATTATTAAAAATGCAAAGGGGTCCTAAAGCCAAAACGTTTGAAAATTACTGCTCTAGAATATTGCTTTTAATCATGGCATATTATTAGAAAACATGAGGGTACCATTGTTGTTTAATCATTCTCTCCTTTGTGCACACTGAGGGTATCTCTCAACCTTTGCACAATTGCAAACGTTGTTTTGGTTTCTATTGATGTCTCCTGAGTAGATCATACTCTGACATGACTTTATACATTTTATGCCCCATCTAGCAATGTCTCTTCTAAGGCTTTTCCATTCCAAGCCCTGCTCACCCTACAAGACCCAATTCCAGTGCCACCTAAGTAGATATAACCCCACAAACAAAAGCTTTTGGGCTCTCAGATTTTTAAATGTGCAAGGGTCTCTGCTATTTTGAGAACTGCGTGGCTACCTGGTTCCTCATAATGCTCCCTTTATTTTCTTTTTGTTTGTCCCTGTCTCCCTGTCCCCACCCACTCCTGTACTCCTGCTTCCTGGGGACCCTCCCAAAGTCTTATTTCATGCCTACTTTAGTGGAAATCCAGACCAAGCCTGCACCTGACCCATAGTAGGTGCTCACTAAATGATAAATTAACATTGGCATTGTTACTTCCTAGCTTTAAGATCAAGGACAAGTTATTTTCTACTGGTCTGTCACATACCACTAAGTCACCTAAATTGTGAACAAGATTTAATTGCTAAAATGTCACCCTAAAGTACTTCTGTGTGTTATGTGTCTGTGTGGTTGGTCTTATGTTTCCCCTACGCCTGCATTTCAAAAGAACTCTGACCTCTGACCCCAGAATAAGATTGACCAGTTCAGCCTCGGAATACCATTGCGTCTGTCTCGGCAGTCTCATGGGACTGCCATGAGCTACAAAGATTCATTATGTCCCTGGTTTTGTATCTGTTTTTCATTACTATCGATTTGACACAAATTGATCTAACTTACTTTAACATAGCAACCTCTGTCTTTCAGCAGGGTATGGGGCCCAGGAAGCGTAGCCGTTACCTGCTTCCAACTGTGAAGAACTAAGCTATTTACCAAAAAAACAGAATAACTGCTGACCAGCCAGATTGTCATAGGTCAAGAGGTAGCAGTGTATCTTCAAATCAAAAGAGTCCAGTTGAACGTGAAAGCATACGTGCTTTTGATGGCATACACGCAGAACGTTAGGCTTTACCTACAGAGGAACATGTAACAAATATAGTTGATTGGTTGAAGACTATGGAATAACACCAGATTTTCTCATTTGTTTTCAATGATAGCAGTAATACTAAGTCTGAAAAATCTTTTTCCATTAAAAAAAACCAAAAACTCAGCTTTATTGAGATATACTTCACATATTATACAATTCACCCATTCAATGGGTTGTTATGTCATTCATTTTTTTTAACTTGTGGTAAAAATATCTAACATAAAATTTGACATTTTAGCTATTTTAAAGTGTATAATTCAGTGGCACTACATTTATAAGGTGGTACAACCATTGCCGATAGCCCTTTATCCCATTTTTAAAAGTGCATACTTTTTTATTTAAAAATTCCTTTTTTAATTTAAAAAAACAGAATTTTTTTTGTACTTCTGCATGAGCATTACCAGGTTGTATGTAATAAACTTCTTGATCCAAAACTGAATTGGTTTCCCCACAAACCGAGGAATGTTTTGAAAAAATGCTTTCAACTATCATCCCAAAATCTATCTCATAACATTTAAAATAGCATCTGAAACAGCCCCAAATAGACCACACCTTACCCTGTTCTGTGCTCCAATTTCCTTCCTCTTCTATGAAATGAGGAGACAAGTTTAGATGGAGCCTAAGATCCGTTTCAGCCCTTCCTTCTCTAAAACCAACCATCTGAGCAAACATCTGTTATCTAGGGGACAGTGCAAGATGCTGGGAGTATGAAGAAACTTAAGATTCTTTCTGTTCTTGAGAAGCAATTTAATTGGAAGGTAAATACAAGTCAAATGCTAACACACAGAGCACAGAGACCAAGGAGTAGCAGGGGGTATCAACAGAGGATATTACAGAATTTCACATCAGGGGTGATCTCTGGGAGCAGGATTTGGGGGCAGTCTCACTCAGGGCTCATGGCAGGCACTGAATACTTAAGAGGCTGTATGTATGAGGAGAACTGAAGAGACTTGGCAGCTTGTTGGAGCCAGTGATATTTGTAAGGGAACAGTCAGAGATGGACTTGGAAGGAACCAGATACTGGGGGGTTCAGAAGACCAAGTTCAGGAATTTAGATTATTGACTTAGTATTGACTAAAACAATAATCCTTTGGGCAAAAAGAAGTCAATACTAAGGGGAATAAACAATGACACTGATAAAGAAATTGCTAGTCAACAATGAATTTGGGAGGTGATATTTGAACTAGGATAAGAAGGAGAAAATAATTTGAGAAGGTGAAGAATGACATTTCAATCAAAGGAAACTCCATGTATGAAAGCACAAATGGTAAACATGCAGCACGCATTCGAGAAATGGAGAACAGTCCATCATGGCTGGATAAAGGTGCGCATCACACACTGTAGTGACAGAAAAGATGGAAAAGGTAGGTGGGGATCGACTTAGGAGATGCCAGAACAGCATGCCAAGGGATTTGGATGTTATTTTGTGAGCAAAGGAAGCCTTAAAGGTTCTTCAGGAACAGGGTCACATGATCTGAACTGCTCTTTTAGAAACTAAAATCCCAGACAACTCGAGCTACAATTGAAAGGATGGTTTGGAAGCTAACGATGAGAATGGTGAGAATTCCATGGTAATTGCCCAGGTGAGAAATGATGGGAGACTGCACCAAAGGAGTATGGTAAGAAAGGAGGGGTAGACACCAAAGAAAAAGCCAAGCTGAAAGCAGCAAAATTTAACAATGCAAGAGGAAAAGTTGATGCTGGAATAAAACAACAGTAGTAAAAACAATGAAACAACAGTACTAATAGTAATAGATACAACTTACTTAATAGGGGCTACTTACTGTGTGCTGCACACTGTGCTAGGAACTTATGTATGTTATTTCATTTAATCATTACAATTACTCGCTGATATGGGTCATTCCTATGTTTACTAATGAGGAAATTGAGACTCAAAGAGGTTACGAAATTTACTTATGATCACACAGCTGGTGCTGAAAAAATTATCAAATATGATGGTATTTCTTGGTTATTCACCAGTCTTATTTATGCAGAAGCTCAATAATCATCCAATGTAGATTCAGGTGTTCTTTCCCCTGTGAACTTTCCGCATGCATACACAAATATTAATATCTTTGGCAGTCTATTCTCTAGAATAGAATTCTAGAGGGAAGGAATCATATCTTAATATGCTCAACATCTAATGTGCTTTTCAGCCCATAGTGGACATTCAATAAGAATTTTAAAAAATTATTATAGTAAAATGCACATAAGATTTATCATCTTAAATCATTTTTAAGTGTACGGTTCGATAGTGTTAAGTACATTCACATTATCCTGCTGTTGCAGGAACTCTTTCAGAACTTTTCAGAACTCTTTCATCTTGCAAAACTGAAACTCCTTATCCATTAAACAACTCCCTGGTTGCTCTTCCCTCAGCCCTTGACAGCCACCATTCTACTTTTTGTCTCTATGGATTTGACCACTCTAGGCACCTTACATAAGTGGAATCATACAGTATTTCTTTTTGGGACCGGCTTGTGTCACTGAGCATATTGTCCTCAAGGTTCATCCATACTGCAGAATATGTCAAAGTTTCCTTCCTGTAAAAAACATTTAACATGATACCTACCTTCTTAATAAATCTTTAATACAGTATTGTTAAGTTTAGGCATGATGTTGAACTTACTCATCTTGCATAACCGAAACTTAATAGCAATACCTCATTTCTCCCTCCACCCCCACAGCCTAGCTCAGCCCCTGGCAAGCAATATTCTACTTTCTGCTTTCCTGACTATTTCCGGTACCTTCCTTTATAAGGCTGAGTGCTATTCCGTTGTACATCGAGACCACGTTTTGTTTATCCATTCATCCAAGGGTGGACACTTGCGATGCTTCTACTTTTTAACTATTGTGAATAATAGCTGCTATAAACACAGGAGTGCAAATAGCTTTTTAAGACCCTGCTTTCAGTTATTTTGGGTATGTATCTAGAAGTGGATTGCCAGATTATTTGGTAATTATATTTTCTGGTTTTTGAGGAACTACAATACTGTTTTCCACAGTGGCTGCACCATTTTACATCCAGCCAACAGTCACAAGGGTTCTAATTTCTCCACATATTCATCAGCACTTCTTATTTTCTTTTTTATTTTACTCTATTTTTATTTTTATTTTTTTGAGAATAGCCATTGTAACGGTTGTGAGGAGGTGAACAGTAATTTTTGAATGAATTAATGAACACTTGAAATTTTTTTAACGTTTCTAGCCTAATTTATCCTATTCCTATTTCTTTAATCTAGTTCATTCTTTTCTGCATAGCTATGGACTCTTTCTATTCACCCTGTTATGTCTTTCAAACTATGCTTTGCTAAGCTATATGGAAATACCACTGAAAGGTACCACTTAAAAGCCGCTTTAGATTTCAGAACTGTTCTCTTCTCAGTAAGCATCCTACAAATACTACATACGATTACCCAGCTGATCTTTCTCACAGTCAAATCATAGCATTTTGGGGGAGTATAGAAGTTTCAGTCTGGCTCTGGACCTAGTTTCTCAAGTGTAGGTGGTTCCACATCGCTGGGTTGGCAAGGATATACTTTATAAGACCTATGGATAAGATTTGTTTTATGACTTTGTTAAACTAGTCAAATTTTCTTTGTTACGTATGCATTATAAAATAAAGATGCAGAAAAACATTACCAATAGATGTTTTCTTTAGAAGGAATGAAAATATTGCTTAAAGTACGCCATTTGGATGTAAAATTTGAAGATATTTTCAAATAGAAAATTATCTAAGTGTTGCTAGTATTGTTTGCTTTCCTAAGGAGCAATAGAAGTAAAAATGTTAGTCTGAAGTGCATTTGCAAAAGCAAATGAAAAAGCTTCCCAGAAATATATGTTCATGTAGTATTCTTAATTTGAGGCTTCTACTACCAAAAAAAAAGAGTGCCCCAGCTATCTGTTATACTTATCTCTTCTTACATCCAGTGTTTAGAAGGACTGTTTAGACTTTGTAGTGGAAAATTTATCTTTTTGTTTTCATTTCTGGAAAATAAAATTGTATCCACATAAAACATATATAGAATGATGTGATAAAATATATGAGATACTGGGCAAGGTTTAATAGATGCCCTGTTCATGTTCTAAACATTCAGAAAGAAACAAGGTGGGGTCCAGTGAAGCTAATAGAAAAATGTAGAGGAAGATTCATTTTAAAACTGTTGAATATTATGCATTATTTACCACTTTGGAATAAATTATCTCATAAGACTTTACAATACACATAATACCAATTAAATCTTAAGTTACTTTTTCCTTGGGGTTCTTCTTTAATTATTTAGATGCCAATTGGTACTATTTAAAAGTGTGTTTTTATTTTTTATTAATGTGGCAAAGATCTTAAAAATAAAAAGGTAAGACTTTTTTAAAGAGAAAGGTGCTAATTTTTCTTGAACAGATTATACAGCCAGCCTTGGTCATGGTTATGCATGTACTTTTTCTTAGATTCAAGGTGTGGGGTCAGATTCAGTTTAGCTTAGGTAATATTCTTACAAGTTCACTTTGCCACATCAGGATTCACTGAGTGTTTATCATACGAAGGGGCTACAGCTGGGGGAGCACAAAATGAACATTTAAAACGCTCTCCCCGCCCCCAGGGAGCTCACAGTCTGCACTAGATAAGACAGCTTTTTAGAACTTGTAACGGAAGATGAGGAATAAGCACCGTGAAAAGGAAAGAGAACACGGAGTTGCAAATAGACCTAAACCAAACTGGTTTTCCCAGCTAGTAGGTTCTGTCCAAGGGTCATAGGTCTCCTGCTCCTCAGCCTACAAACTATGGAGTAGTAGGTTACAGTGCAAGCAAAACTTCATCTGCATTTTACCACATAGACAGCTTTTAGGAACCAGTTTCCCCAACAGTCATTCAGTCTGTTCTATAAACTGGATGAAGCCCAGCTGTCTGTCCCTTTGGACAGAAGCCTATTACGTGAGTGGTTCATTCAAACCAGATGTGGTAATGATCCAATTTCAAACCAGATGTGGCAAAATGTAGTGTAGAATTCAACGGTACTTTTACTGTTCTCAGACAACAGTCCTGTGAAAATGAGACAGAGTCTTTGGCTGAAGGAGCCACTGCAAAGAACATAAACTACTATTTTTTTTACCCTATTTATGCAAAGGCAGCAAGGTCTGTAAAATATTTCCAGGCAATTCATATATCTGAAATGTTATTTATTTCACTGATGAAAGCGCATATCTAAAGTTTGTTTGCCGATTAGCACCCCCTCAATTACAGATCTGATATGAAAAAGGTTGAAGGCTTGTAGAGGGGGCACAGGAATGTGGGCTTGTGAGCTTAGTGTTTTCAGTAAAAGGGACCAGCCCTGGAGTGGTTCGATAACCTTAATTGTTAGGTAACTAATTTAACTAATTAGATTAACTAACCAATTAGCTAACGATTAGGTAACTAATTAATTGATATGCTAATTATGCACATACAAGCATATATATACCAATCTCTCTCTTCCTCTCTAGTTATTTGAAATAATTATAAATAATATAATGAATAGTTTCTAAGTGAGCAGAGTCTCATTCAAAATTATCTTATTACTTGTACGTTTCATGAGCCTTTTAAAACTGGTAAACTTTGATGCCTTGTAACTATAGTAAGGATGCTGACATTTCTTTAAACACATTTGGAGTGACACGGAGTGACATTTCTGGAGGTTTTTGAGAGTCAAGTTTCAAACAATAATAAAATTACTCACTGGACTTTATAACCTCATAACAAGTTGAACCTAAAGCAATATAATCACCCCTTCTCACCATATGTGGCTCAGATACCTGATTTACTTCAAGGAAGCCAAATATACAATTGAAGATACACACTTGGCACTAACTTCTGATTCAGCCAGGGATTATTCTAGAAAGTGAACAAAACAGAATTAAACAAACAGGCGAAAATACTTACCATCAAAATGCTTCCATTCTGGTGGGATTGTTTTTTAAGTAAAAACCCAGGTAGTCCCCCTCTCCTGAACTCCTGACTCATATCTAACTGCCTGCTTGACATCTCCAATTGATTGTATCCAGACAACTCTAAACTAACATCTCCAAAACAAGCTCTTGATCTTTCAAGAGCCGGCCACCCAATTTGGTCCCTTTGAAATCTTCCTGCACCCCCTTTTCAAATAAAAACAGTTCCATTCATTCAGTTGCTCAGGACAAAACCCTTGGGGCATCATTGTCATAGCTTCTTCACAGTTCTAGCGTTCCACCATGTCTCATCCTCCAGTGCTACCATGTTGGTCCAAAACAAATCACCATCACATCACACTTGAATAGCCTCCTAACTGACCTGTGTCTTCCCTCCCTCAACTATTTTCAACACAGAAGCCAAAGAGATCCAGGTGGGACAACAGCAAAATGGCAGAACAGAAAGCCCTAGACCCTCTGTCTTCCCATGGACTCACCAGTTCAACAGCGATACATGGACCAGTTCCCTTTGCGAGAAATCTGAAAATCGTCTAAGAGGCTCTTGCACGCAAGGTAAGTGCAAAAGCAGCCACATCGGAGCCAGTCGGAGGACTCCTGGCACCTCTCCTCATACTCCCTCCCTCTGGCACAGTGCCACACGACTGGGAGGGAACTCCCAGCTGGTGAGGGAGAGAGGAGATTAGACCATCACCCAACACTCTGGCTCTCAGGGGAACTGCCGGGTAGACTGGCTTCTGTCTCACCTGTCTCTGAATGCTGATGGGATCTGGCATCCTCTAGTTGCCTGAGGGCCACTGAGAACAAAAAAGAGCTGGGCAGCGTGCTGCTGCTCCGAGGCCCTGTGGTACCGCTGACAGAGGCTGACACGGCTTGGCAGCCCTTCCTTCAGGGGGAAGGGGTGGAGCCTGCCTCCGACAGTCCAGCTTTTCTGGGAGCCTGCCTGCTGGACAGGTTTCTGACTCTCCTGTCTGAGTGCTGATGGGATCTGGCATCCTCTAGCTGCCTGGGGGCCTCTGAGCTCAAAAAACGCTGTGTGGCTTGCTGCTGCTCCACACAACCTATGGTATGGCAGAGGTCAAGAGATACTTCAACCGGGTATCTCCTATGACCCCTGAAAAATGATGGGCAAATAACAACATTTCCAAATGAACAAAAACTGAGGAAAAGTCTTGCTAGCAGACCTAGCTTACAAAAGATACTAAGGGAAGTTCTTCAAGGCTGAAAGCAGGTGACACCAGACAGAAATTCAAATCCACACAAAATATCAAAGAGCACTGGGGAAGGTAATTATAAGTATAAAAGACATTATAAATGCACATTTCCTCTTTTTCTGTTTAGTAATTTTTTTAGTTATATAAAATAGTATGTATATAAATGTACTGTTAGTCCTATAGCATATATAAATGTAATATATTTGACAATAACAGCACAAAGGAGGTGGTAGATGCAGAGTTGTACTGGAATAAGGAACTGAGACCAGATGAGACCTCAGATCCACAGGAATAAATGAAAAGAACCAGAAATGGTAAATAAGGTTAATATAATACACCCTATAAATATGTGTACTTTTTTCTCTTTTCTTCTCTCAGCTTCTTTATATTACATAAGATTATATAAAGTAATAATTAAAATAATATATTCTTAGGTTTGTAACATGTATAGATCTATTAATAGCTATCATTAGTAGCACCGACAGCGAGGATAGAATAGCGCTGTGTAATTATATACGGGTTAGAGCTATAATTAAGTTAGCATAAATTTGAAGTAGATTATGATAGGTTAAAATGAATATAGGAAACCCTAAAGCGATCAGAAAATAGTAAACATGTTGTGAAAAAAAATCATTTAAGGAATTAAAATGTTACACTAGAAAACATGCCTACAAAAAGGGAATATTCACAGAATAATAAATAAATCTTAGAAATTAAATATATGAGAGCCATCAATTTTTAAAAAATCAATACATAACATGGAATATAAAATTGAGGAAATCTCCTAGAAATTAAAACAAATAGAGGAGAAACATAAGATGGAAAAGGATTTTTTAAAAAAAGAAAAGAAAACCTAGAAGGTTATTTCACCATGTCTAACACCTGAAAAATGACAGTTCCAGAAAGAAAGAACAAAGTAAAGAGAGAGGGAATTTTTGAAACAAATAAATACTGAAGAGTATGATTTTCCAGATTGAAAGAGCCCGGCACGATGGTGAATGGAAAGAAGCTGGCTCTATCATGAAATGTTTACACACCAGCGATAAAGAGAGGAATGAAAAGCTTACAGAGCTACTTCTGGCCATGATGGAGTAAGAAATATGAGAAGAGCTCTTTCAGCACAACCGTAGTGAAAGTGGACAGATGATATGGGGCAATGTGTTCAGGCATTTGACAACACGTACTACACGCTGTAAGCTCCGAGGGAGGCACAGATTCCTGAGATGCAACCTGTGACTGCACAGCTCTCTGCCTGTGTGCACGCTGCAGGCCACCGCGTGGCAGGCTGGAGGCCAGACGGTCACCCTGAGCTGACGAGGCCGAGGTCCACAAGACACAACAGAGGGGTGGTCCCCCATGAGTTAGTTGCTGAGGTTTGAGTTTAACATAGGCAGAATGAGACTATCCAGAGTTTACCAAAAAGCAGATTCTATGGGGTTAAAACCAAAACAGAGATACTAAAGGTTCAGTAGTGGTAGAGACGTTAGAGTTCCAGTCCAGCCAGACCAGGAAGATCACACCATCACTTCCACAGCACTCCAGACTGGCTACTGTCAAAAAGAAGTCAATGCCAAGTGCTGTCTAGAGTGTGGAATATCTAGCACTCTTACACGTTGCAGGTGATGATGCAAAATCATTCACCATCTTTGGTAAGCTTTTTGGTAGTTTCTTATAAAAATAAATAAACACTTACAAACTGACTTAACCATCCTGCCTCTAGGTATTTACACGAGAGGAATAAAAGCTTTTATGTACACACAGACTTGTACACAAATGTTAATAGGACACTTTTGTCATAATAACCAAAAACTAGAAATTAATTTCCATCAATAGGTAAATGGATAAACAAACTGTGGCAAATCCATACAATAGAACACTACTCAGTAACAAAAAAGAAGTAACTATGGATACACACAACAATGTGCATCAATATCAAAAATACTATGTTGAACAGAACAAGCCAGACATAAAAGAAAACATACTGTATAGCTTTATTTATGTAAAACTAGGACAGTTAAATCTACTCTGTAGAAACAGTGTAGATCAGTAGTTGCCTGAGGACGGGGGGAGTGAATGAAGACTAACTGGGAAGAAGCATAAAGGCACATTTTATGGTGATAAAAATGTTCTATATCTTGATTGTGATGGTGGTTACATGGATGCATATATCTGTAAAAAATAACCTAATTTTACATTTCAAAGTTTATTTAAAATAACACTAGATGTGAAAAGAAAGGAAAAATGCAGTCCATGTTCATGAAAAAAAGCAATCGATAGAAACCAAACTCCAAATGACCCAGATGTTAGATTTAGCAGTCAGAGTCTTTAAAGTAGATATGTTAAATATCTTCAAAGTTTTAAAGGAAAAATATGTCCAAAGAATTGAAGGAAAATGCCTTAAGTAGGGGATCTCTGCAGAATAAAATAGAAATTTATGAAAAAGATCAAATGGAAAAACTAGAACTGAATAGTACAATACTGAATTGTAAACTCCACTGGATGTGTTTGACAGCAGATTGGAGATGGCAGAAGAGTCAGTGAATTTGAATATAGATCAATAGTAACTGTCTAATCTGAAGAACCAAGATAATACAAGATCAAAAGAAAATGAATAGAACTTCAGAGTCACAATATGAAAATCTAACATGCATTTATTTGGAGTTCCAAAAGAAGAAGAGAGAGAAAGGGTTGCACAGCATTTGAAGAATTAATGCCTGAAACTTTCCCAAATTTGATCAAAATGGTCGATCAGAGATGATAAAAGCTCAGTGAACCCTGGGCAGGATAAATTAACACACAGGTGCACACATGTGCGTGCATCTCTCATTTTAGCTAGACAAACTGCTGAATACCAAAGCCAAGGAAATCTTTAATCAGTTGGGGAAAAAAAGACACATTAAATACAGAGGAACAAAGATACAAATGAGCTGACATCCCTTCAACAACAATGGAGACCATAAGACAATTGAATGTCATCTTTAAAGAACCAAAAGAAAAATAGTCAACCCAGAATTCTATATTAGATGATGATATCCTTCATAAAGAGTGAAATAAAACATGCGTACATAAATAAAGGCTGAGAGACTCTGTCACCAGCAGACCTGCACTCAAAGAAATGCTAAATGATTTGTTCAGACAATGAAAAGGTAGAAGCTCAGATCGCCAGGAAGGAATGTAGAACACAAAGAAATAGTTCACTAGTGGGTAAATACAAAAAGTCCTTGAAAGAGAGGAATATTGGAGGAAAAAGCCTTAAATGACATACAAAAGAAAAAAGAAAAAAAAAAGAAAAGAAAGAGCATTAAAATTACACTTTAAAAATTCCAAAGGGAGATAATTTCCTACATAATATTTTATATTTAGTTAAACCAATTCAAAGTGTTGAATATTCTCAGGTTCAGACTTTAAAAATTCTTCTGCGCTTTTTCTCAGGAACCTGCTGAATGATGTGTTCCGCTAAAAGAAGGGTGTAAAACGAGAAAACAGGAGATGCGGTAGCCAGAAAAGAGCAGCTCCAGCACAGGAGAGAGGTAGAGGGGTACCAAGACCCGTTCTCAAAACTTATGACCCAGTGGATTGGGAGTGAGGCCCACCTAGTTGTATTTTTAACAAGCACTAGGTGATTCTGATGCAAAGCCTGATTTAGGAAACACTGATATATATTTTCTTATTTGATTTTATAATGACTCTATGCATTAGGCAGATCAAATATTATAATCTTCATTCTACACATTGAATCCAGGTCATACACATAATAAGTAGCAAAACGAAGATTAGAGCTCACCTGTATTTTAAGATATTTGAGATATTTTTCTTACTGCTGCAATACAGTCATAACAATGTTTTTTAAACTACTGTTCACAGACCATCAGCATCAGAATCTGCTGGGTACTGGTTGAAGTTGCAAATTCTGGGCCCCATCCAACTGAAATACCAGTTTAAAGGTCAGTGAGTGGGCCCAGAATACGAATCATAGTACCTGCCCCCGTGCCCTCTATGCTGACTGAGGTTGGAAAAGATTGACCTAGAAAAGGTGACTGCTTACAAGGAGCCAATGCCAGCTCATAGAATACCTTTGTGTAAAGTACAAAAAGACCCCTCCCCCGAAAGGATTATAGATACCCTTAATTCCCTATAACCAGAGTCAGGACATGGAAGAATGTGATTTTGACCATCAGTTCCCCCCACACCAGGTGTCTCTGGGCATGGCAAAGTCATTGAAAATATTTTGGGGGAGGAATTGATACAGGAAAAATGAATGCAGAGTGAAAGCATGGCCTCTCTCTCCTTTGAGTCTCCTTTGAGTCCCTGGGAGGTGCCCTGCCAAGTGTGGGTCCTGGGCTTGTCCCAGGAAAGAATTCAAGAGCGAGCCACAGTTGAGTAAAGGTAGACTTTATTCAGAGAGATACATCCTCCATAGATGGAGTGCAGGCATCTCACTCAGAAGGGAGAGCGGCCACCCACGAGGTGTGGGGTTGTTAGCTTTTACGGTAACTTCATATGCTAGCAAGTGGGAGGATTATTCCAGCTTTGACCTTTTATGGTCAGCCTCAGAAATCTCCCGCCATCTTGGGCCTCAACGCCTACTGGGAGTGGAATTTTCTGCCACCTTGGCGTTAATTGTTATTTCTTGAATGGCTGTGCTCTGCCCCCTTCCTTCCTGTCTCAGAATCATTTATATAAATTTGGCATTCCTGTTAACAATGATGTTGATGATTCAGTGGCTATTTTTATTTACCTTTCATTGCAGGCTGGCTGAGTATACAATTTGAACCCAGCCACATTAGAATATGGTCAAATCTCATAAAGGAACAAAAAACAAAACCTAGTTTGCAGAAGCTTTCCAGTGTTTTGTGACCTTTGTTAATCCATCCTTTCCCTACTCCCCTGTTTATATTTTGGAGTTACTGATATTCCCTTGCTTAACTATTACAATATTTCCAAAACTGTGTTAAAATAGTGCCCAACCACTCAATTGAATGAAAGTATATTGGGTAGAAATCTCTTCACTTGGTATTCTCGCATTTTCACATGTCACGAGCCCCTGTGACTTTTTGGCCATGTGTCTGATTTTAGCAGGAAACAAACATCTGCATGTTGATGTTCTGCCCATGTTTCCACATTTGCATTATGTTCTTCCAATCTGTACTTTTTAAGCCCTTCACAGTTACTCTCCCTTCAGTTACCCTGTGTGGTCCCAGGACACATATTTCAGTATCTGGCCAATGAAAATACAAACTTGAACTAATAGTATAAAAAGAAAAAAAAAAAAAGTCAGGGGCATAACTCCCCTTAGAAACTCTTAGGTACGTTAGGATATTTGTGGGATAGATTTTTTCCCCAAATTCCTTTTCTAAGATTTAAGAGTGAGTGGTTTCCTTTGGGTAAAAGCCAGGCAATCAAGTTTGCTATTCCTTCCCTTTGGAGAATGTAAGATGGCACTCTAAAGTTTGCAGTTCCTTTAGCCTGAATATGAGAGATGCTTGTAGTGTTAGTGTTTTGTCTGAAATCATGTCCTGTGTTTGTTCAGTCTTCAAATTACAGCCATCACCTGACCACTTCTTGTGATCATCACTGCTACTAGCCTACCCCCCTTTGAGTCACTGTCACTTCTCACCTGGGTGACCTCTACAGCCTGCTAACTGACCTCCCTATTTCCATCCTCATTTCTCATCCATTTGTCCTCAGCACAGCAGCCACATATCAAATCATATTCTTCTCTGCTCAGAAAACTTTGATGGCTTCTCATCTCATTGTGAGTAAAAGTCAACATTTACTTGGAGGTCTTACCGCTCTGGTCTCAACCCTACTGCTCTTCATCCATCTCACACTAGCCAATCTGGCTTCCTTGAGCACCCTATGCAGGCCACTCCTCAGGGCCTTTGCCATTGCCGATCCCTCTGCCCAGATGCTCTTCCCTTGGATAGTTTCAGGGATGACTCCCTCATCCGCAGGTCTCTGCAGGAATTGCAGCTCTCGTCCCTACCACCAGTTTTCCTATCACTTTTGCTTACTTCATTATTTCCCATAGCCTTTCACCCATTAACAGGTTATATAAATTTGTTTATTGTCTGAGCCCTTCCCACTTCACCCCCTCACCCCCCAAAAAAAGCAAACTCCATGAGGGTAGGAATTTTTGTCTCTTTGTTCACTGCTTTATCCTCAAAATAGATGCCTAGAATGATGTATGTAAAATGAATGTGGGGTGAGAGGATGCCCATGCCCCAGTATGTATGTATGTATGTATGTATGTATGTACTCAAGATTACTTGTTGAATGGCTGGACAGCTGAATGGATGGATGGATTGATGGATGAATGGTTAATGTTTGATATACCAGGATTCTATTTTTCAGGGTATGATCAATAGAATATTTTATACATGCATCTAAATCGTCTTTATAAAAGCTGTTCAAAGTCCTCATTAGAGATCTTAGTTACAATTCTGAGTTTCCCCTCAATCTGACCCTCAAAAAGACTCCTACCTCTCTCCCTTTTTACTATTGGAAGATAAACACAGCACCTGTCTACTGGAGAAGGCTCCCCTCCTGTCTTCCTCTCTCCATACTTTCCCACACCAGCCAAGCCTTGCACCTAGGCAGGTTATTATTGCAGTTATGTGAATCTCTATTTCTTTTGTACATTCTGCCCCTCACAGAGAGTATTTAATCAACTATCATTTACAGAGCAAATTAATCATTTTTATAATCGAATTTCCTGAGACATAGTGGAATTTAAAATAAAACCAAGGATTATTTCAACCAAAACTGGAAGTGTCAGATAATAGCACAAAACCATGATTAAACGGAACACTACTTGTTGATTGTAGCAAAGCCTTTGTTTTTATCACTTAGCAGAACTTTTGTGCGTGTTTATTTAATTATATTCTTTAATGGAATGTGTAATATGGCAGTGCCCTTGGGACAGAGATGACAATTTTGTTTCTATTTGACCTCAAAAACTTTGTTCACTGTTGCTTAAATAAACTGAATCAAGAGGAAACAAATTGTTCAGGTCAGGAACTATGGAAATATGGAGATGGAATACATTCGTATGCCACTTTGCATGGCTAAATCACATAGGAACAACAGATATTACTACTGAGGGATCGTCTAGTGGAACCTCCTCATTTGAAAGTAGTTGAACTTGAGGCCCAGAAATGGGAAGTGTTTGGCCCAAGGTCTTTGATATAGATTCTCTCACTTGATGATCGCAGTAACCCTATGAGGTATGCCAAGCTGGTCTCTTTAGTCTTAATTTACAGACAAGGATTTTGAGGCTCAAAGAATGAACATCAGCCTTAAAGGAATGGACCGCGCTTTCTATTTCTGACTCTACCTTCTAGCCTTTCTGTGTAACCTTGGCCAAATCCCTTCCCCATTATTGGTTTCAGTTTCATCGTGTAAACTAGAGAAGTGAAAATGAATGACTTTCTAATCCTCTCCTGTTATGATTCTACAACTTTTTCGCTATAACATAGTCAGGGCTTGACTCCAGTTCTGTTTGGCCTCAAACCCACCACAGTTCCCTTGATGCTTTGCCTCTTTGTGCCTGGAGCACGACCGTCTCAGAACTTCTTCTGTTGGCGGAATATATCAGAATGGGATACTCCTGAGACTTGCACCTGAAGGCTCTTAAGGCAGACTTCGCATTAGTAGCACATGGTTGAGGAGAATCGTGGGATTGTTGCTTACCCTTGTGATGAGGCAGGCTGTGTGGATCCAAATTCCGGGTTGACCTTGTGTAATTTGTGCTTTCTGGCACAATCAGGCCCCCCTGTGCTGCCCAGCCTGTGAGCAGAGGCTAGCCTAGAATAGGTGCTGCCTATGTGTCGGAGGAATGAGATAAGCTAGCTTCTCTTTCTGATTCTCCATCTTTATCCATAAATGTATATATAATGGTTTCTGTCTGACAGTGCTGTTGTGAAGATTAAATGGGAAAATGTATGTTAGGTTCCTGTATTAGTTTCTTAAGGCTTGCTGTAATAAATTACCACAAATGCAGTAGCTTAAGATCACAGAAATTCATTCTCGCAGTAGTTCAGGAGACCAAAAGCCTGAAAGCAAGGTGTCAGGAGAGTTGGTTTCTTCTGGAGACTCTGAGGGAGAAGCCATACAAACAGAGGTTTAATAACATGTATATACGTGGGAGAGACCCAGGAAAATGGAGTATCTCCCCCAAATGGCCTGTCACCGCCCTAAATACCATCTCCAGCTAAAGACAAATGAAGACGTTAGGAGCACGGATGGGGAGCCAGGTTTTTAGACAAAGCTCAGTAAACAAGGCTAAGGTTGTTATTCAGATTTAAGTCCAAGCCTTCTCCATTGGTAAGTTTCTCCAGATTTAGTCATTCCTCCTCCTCTTCCTGATACAGAGAGGGAGACACTCCTACAAATGGAGATTTCCCTTATAAAGGAGAATTGTTCTTACAAAAGGGTAACTAACTTGTACTTGGTTTTCAGAGCTTCTCTCCTGTCTGTCATTTTTTTTTCTTTTCTTTTCTTTTAGCAAACAGCGTAAAATAATCCTTATGCCCAAGAGACAAATTTGGGGTGACAAATTATGCTCCCCTTCACTTCTTAAATATCCTCGCATCTGCTTTTCCCCATTCCTTCATTGTTTTAACTTGAGGGAATTCTTATTGGTGTTTTATATCAATTAGAATTTGATTCAGTTGTCTAACACAAAAAATCCAAATTACCACTGGCTTAAGCAATAAAGAAGTTTATTTTTCTCTCATCTAGAATAATTCCAGGACTGGACATCCAAGGCTGGTCGTGCAAATATAAAGTCACCAGGTATTGAAATTCCTTCCCTTTTTCTGTCTCTGCCTCCTAACATGGTCTAAGATGGCTGCTGAAGCTCTAGCCATTGCATCTGTGTTCCATGGGATTAGTAGGAAGAAGGGAGGTTAGGCAATGGAGTCAGTTACCTTAAGGAGCCTCCCGGAATGTCCCACACAGCACTTTCACTTATATTACATTTGCCAGAACTTAGTCCTCTCACTTGTTTTCTCTGCAAGGGAGGTTCAGAAAGGCACTCATTTAGTGAAGCATATTGACACAAGAGACAAGTTTAGGGTTCTGTTACTAAGGAAGGAAAAAATCGGATATGGGTTAGTAACTAGCAGTCTTTACTACATTATTAATAAAGGAACTTGAGAAACGTGAGACGAAGAATTCAAGGAAAAAATGTCCAGACAGCTGGGGATAAGGCTGTGGTCATGCCTTCGTCTGAAGTCCTTCATCAGAGAAGTGGGTTTGTAAACCACCTCTGAAATTAAAAAAAAAAAAAAAAAAGAAGCAGCAGCAGCAGCAGCCTCACTCTGATAGCAAAACAGTGATTTCCCCATTCATGAATATTTGCCATTTGTGGTAATGACCTGACATTTCTCTGCCCTTGTATTAACTGATGACCTTAATACATTTAAACATGAGTGAGAAAGAAATGGAGCTGAGTCTGTACTTTGTGAGTTCCTTTGTTGAGTCATGGCTTTATAATCCAATCTGTTCCCTTTTTGCCACCGCTCCTTCCTATGACGTATAAATGCAAAGTGACTACTTACAAATGAAGCAAACAATGGATTAAGCGTAACTTGTTCTGAAGCATGTTAGCACTGCATTGCAGTGCCTAAGTTGTTCCTTTTCCCTAGGTGGTTGCTTTTCCTTGGAAAGGGTTACTTTACTTATTTTGCTTCACTACTTAGGATTAAGGCATCGTGCCACCCTTTCGGAGATTTTAACAATGTACTGATGCACAGATGGGTACCAAGCTGCTAAGATACTGACAGAGAATCCATGTTGGAGTCTCAGAACACTTGAACTTGTACAGTAGCAAATAGTGAAGCTAGTTTCAAAGCCTACTCATGTCTAGCCATATCCATTTTTGTTAGTCAAGAAAGGATACCCAGACCACTTAGAATCATGCCCCTATAAGAAACAGAGTAGCTAGTGAGCTCCAAATAAATGACACTGGTGTTCAGATGGAGATTGTCTATTTGAAATTGTCTTCCTCTTTCCCTTGTTCTCTCTTTATTAGCAGGTGTGTCAAAATCATTGTTTTTTTCCAAGAATGAGAATGATCATATTTTTTTATCAATACTCATCCACTCTGGACTTACTGAACGCGTCTTAAATGCCACAGAGATCTAGAATTCTTATGCCCCCATCTTCTCTTATGTTTTAAAACTAAATACAACTAGCTTATTGTTTAAATTCAGAAATAGTCTAAAGTTGTATGGAGTTTCTGAGAATCCAAAGAACTTTCCTAAAATTCTTTTCTGTTAAGGAAGATAACTGTTGTGTGGATTCATTAAAAGTAGAGCCCAAGCACAAAAGCAAAACTGAGCACACTGAAGTAGTGCGCCCCTCAAACAGCATAGTTTTCAAAGAACTCCGTTAAATCTTCTGCATGCCATGAGCTCCTTAGCCATTGCAGAGGCTGTGCCAGCTCTTTTAGCAAGGAAGCAGAGTTGTCACGGTGTCGCTTGCCCAGCTGTGAATTCCCCCGTCAAGATACCAATGCTTTTGATGCATTGTTTTCCCTTACACATTTTCCCATTCACTTTGCTTTTACCAGTTTGAACTGGGTGGCATACCGCAGCTTCCCAGATCTAGAGTACTAGCTGTGCAGAGGCTGGGCGGGGCCCGGATTCCGAGTGTTTATTCATCCACTGAGCTAGTCATACATATGGCACCGCATTTACTATTCTCTGCTCATTGTTGTGGGTGGTGGCTCCTGGGATCTAATTAGTGCAATGATTTCCTTTGTAAGAGGTGTTAATCCCATGCATTGTACGTGGCATCAGTAGGACTTCACGGCAATATCTAAATTCAAACGTTATCTATTTCCTATTTAGATACAGCTGGAGGTCAAGATTTAATTGTACAGAGGGCAGGTAAAAACACAGCTCCTCATTACTGGCTTTGCGCCATGGACTGTCTTTTACCCCACAGCCACTAATGCTACTTTTGGTTCTCAGGCTGGCCTGCAGTCTTTAGTGGCTTATGTCAAGATCCAGGAGATCACAGTGATTTGCTCATCTGTGGTTCATGGAGAAATCCTCAGAGCCTCTGTTGACACCATCACTGACACCTCCAAAGCATGGAGGAGGGTGACTGACAGTATCTGTAGATAGCATGGCATTTCTGGGCAGGTAGCATAATTTGAGGTTGCAGTATTTCAAAGGATTTGTTACTTGGAGGAAAGTTTCCACCAATTGCTTATTGCCCATTCATTCATTCATTTACTCATTCAATAAACATTTATTGAATGGCTATTACATGCCAGGTGCTGTTCTGGGTGCTAGGGACATAGCAGGGAACAAGACAGCAAGGTCCCAGCACTCCCAGAACTCATATTTCTGTGCAGAAGACACAATAACAAGGAGAAAAGAATTTCAGATGGTAATAGGTGCTATAAAGACAACAAAGCAGGTGAGAAACCTACAAGTAGAAAAAGTGTGACTTCTGACATCGTTTAAACGTACTCATCAGGGCCTTTTAGTGCACATCAAAGGGGTGTTCCGGGGGATCTTCCAGAAGTTTGTGAAATTCACTTGGAAAATGAGAAAACAGACACAAACAACAGTCAGTCACGTTCCTAATTGAAATGTATGCCCACAGTCCCTATTGAAAACCAGCAGCCATCAGTGCAACAATGAGGGGGAAACCAGTCGTGTCAGGGCAGACACAGTCTGGGAACTTGCTCTTTATTGCTGGGCACACTGTCACAGAAATGCCTTTGCCAAGGAAGCAAGTCTGATCCTCTGCTACTGACCCGGATGGCTGTCATCAGCCACCACCACATGCAGGTTTCTAGGCCAGGTTTCTAGGGGCGGCTCTCTCTGCAGGCGTGACGTGTGCCAGTTGAGGTGAGAAGAGGAGTCTCAGGCTGTGTCGGCGTGGGTACCTCTCCTGTTGCTGGGCCATGCATATAATTTGCCTCCACCCCCGCCGCCTTGATTCATTCTCTGTTTCTGGCTACGTCCTGTGTGATGACTTTTCTCTGTTTGCAAACAGTTTATTGCACTTGATTTCTGTTTGCTTTCCTGACTTTCTATCCAACCGCTGTCCTGACTTGTATTTTATTTGCAGTCTGATTTCCAAGTTCCAGCTTTTCTCCTAGTCCCCTTGTCCTCTGTATACACAGTGCACAGCCCAGACACTGGCCTCAGCACTATGATACACGGACATACCCATCTTGGATGATCTTATGCACTGTGATTAATCGTATTTTAAAGTCTTCACAGAAAAGCGATTTTAAAAATCTGCATAGTTCTGGAAAGTTCCTATTTTTGTTTGCTTTTCTTAGATCAAGTCAGAAAAAAAAAATCTACCATTTGCGTTATACTCATCATTCTTTCTCAGTTTCTACCCTAATTTTTGGTGATCTGTATAAAATTTGAAAGTATTAATCTTCTTTCTCCACTAGTTAGAGACATAGAATAATACTCAGGTCTTAGCTCAAACAGCAATGTGGCATTTTCAACTCAGGAGCAGTTTTGCCCCCTGGGGCATATTTGGCAATGTCTAGGGACATTTTTGGTTGTCACAACTTGGGGAAAGTTGCTCCTGGCACCTGGTGGGTAAATGCTGGGTAGACACCACAGATTCTGCTAAACACCCACCAGGGCAAGCCCCACGACAAGGAATTCTCGGGGAGGGAGATATTTTCCTCTCCCCTTCCAGGTTCTTCTGGCTGGTCTAGGAATTAAATTGACATAAGACATCAAGCAGAAGTGTAATAACATGTATGCATGGGAGAGACCCAGGAGAACTGAGTGCCTTGTCAAAATGGCTGCAACCCTCACCTTCAATACTATCTTTAGCTAAAAACAAAAGAGGGTGTTGCTGGTATCAGTTTGGGACCTCATAAGGGGAAGAGGGTAATTCTTTCGGAGGTGGGAAAGCACATGCTTGGTAAACAAATGTTTGCTGGGCCAGGCAGAGACTATGGGACACAGAGAGGAATATTAACAAGCAATCTTTGCTAGGTTCCTCCCTGTCTACGCACCTAGCTCATCATCTATGGTGATAACTCCCTTACTGGAACAGATCTTCTGTCTCTGTTCTTTTAGGCATTTAGGGGGAAAGTCAAAACTTCTTTCTGAGTCTTTTGGGCCTTGATTGTTTCCAGCTTGAAATAATCCTCATGCCAAAGAGACATTTTGGGGTGGCAGGTTTTGCTCCCCTACAGAATCATCTGGCCTCAAATGTCAGTAGTGCCAATTCTGAGGAGCCCTGATGTAGACTGAAGCAGGTTGCTACAGGACTTTATTCTTCTGCAGGTTCCACATATAGTTTCTCATCTTAGAAACGTATGCTTTATGAACATGGAAAAGAGTGTTTTTAATGAGGGCTTGCACATGAGGAGGAAAATTTAGGAAAAATTGAAATATAGATAATACATTGAAATCTATGTAAATGTCATAGTTATATCATTACTGAGTCACTGAATTTACAGCATATTTCACTTAAATTTTGTAAATTAAGGTATCACTTATAACCACTTGAAATACATGGTTTTACTCACATGATTATAAAATTAACTATGTTTACCTGAGTAATTTTAAATTTTTGCTCTATATAGAGTTTTAGCTGTATCAAAGAAATTGCACTTTTTGAGTTGTGTTTGTGTTGTTTGTTTATCAGCTTGTAAGACAATCAGCGTTCCACAATCATTTGGACAGCATTTTGATTTGATTTTTCACTAATGAGACATGAGGAATCATTTGTTGAAGAGTGCTGGGTGCAGTTGAAAAAAATATTTTGAAAATAAAAACATTAAGTATTCTTAGAATTATATATTATATAAAGATAAAATAAGGGGCCTTTACCTTTCTAATAACACATTAAAATTTGTTGAATCCTATAAATAACAGTTACTGTTGGGGAGCATATGGGTTTTGGTACTGGTTCTCACTGTCGACCAAAATAAAATCACACAATGTGAGCATTGTGAGTTAAGTTTCATTTGGAGCAAAATGAGGACTGTAGCCCAGGAGACAGCATCGCAGATAGCTCTGAGGAACTGCTCCCAAGAGGCAGGGGGAACTCAGTATTGTATGCGATTTCAGTTAAGAGGGGACGTGCAGTCAAGCACGCATTTAAGGCAGAGGCTCGCTGCTGGTCACAAGGAGCAGGTGTCACTGTTAACGATTTTAGTGCTTTTCTAGATATAAGGAGATGCAAAAATTAGGCTCATAAAATCTTTTCCTGAAAATATCTAACTATCTGAAGGCCTGTTCCACCAGTTTGCCCAGAGCACAGAGCGCCTCATTCCTGACCCCCACCCTGAACTCCTTTCAGTCAGGGTGTGTTGACGGTCGTGATTAACCCTTGCAGAGGTAGACGGCAAGTGCCAACGTGATTCAGTCCCTGTAGAGGCAGATTTTCAGTGGTTAGTGGTTCTATGTGGTAAACCAAATGCAATGTAAATATTTCCAATAGAGAAATACTTACCTGAACAATTTGGGCCTTAAGAAATGAGGTAATTTTAAAAAAAGGAAATAATGTAATAATTTATAGTCATGAACATGGAAGACATATGGAGAGAAAAATGATTTTCCAGATTGTATTTCCAACAATTTTTAAATGATTCAGGACAATGTCTCACCTCCAAATCTATGTTGTAAGGCTTAATGGCACAGAGAGATATAAATGATTAATCATAGCATTGTATTTTCAAGAATTAAAAGGAAGTAATAGCTGACTTTATGTTTTTTACTTTATTCCATTGTTTCCTGGCATTTAACATAGTCCCCCTGTACTAAACACATGGTCTGTGACTAAAGTTTTGGGGATGGAAGTCAGGATAACGTAGTTAAGAGGTTTGATGTCAGATAAACTCAGTTTCAGATCCATGCCCCACTCTCTACTAACAGTAGTCCTCGGGCAAGGTGCAGAACTGCTCACGGGTACTGCCAGGCACGCAGGCCCTCTGTGAAAGGGCTACCGGAGGGCTGAGATATTATTCCCAGGACCTGTGAGCTTGTGACCTCCAGCTACAAGCAGTCTTATTTGGTTACCCCCACAGGTTCTACAAATATTATCAATTGCTAAGCTCGTCATGTGGTACAAAAAGTTTGGGAAGTCGATAACGAAGGGGAGCAGATTTTGCCACCCCAAAGTTATTTTTGAGCTAAAGGCCATCAGAACCCAGCAGATTCAGGAAATGATCTTTACCTCCCCCTCAGCTGCCTGAATTTACATCTGAAAGGGGGCCTGTACAGAAGGAGCTTTTGCCAGAGAGCTAACCTAAGAAACTTATCTGCCTACAGGGCAACCTTTGTGTTCCAAACATCTCCTCTCCCTCCCTTTGTGTCCTTCCGCCCCTCCCCTTTTCTTAGCACACAAGGAAGGGCGCTATATAAGTCTCAGTTACCCGGCTGCCCTTGGCATCTTCATATCCTCATGGGACTCCTGTAAGTCTGTAATTAAATTTGTTTTGCTCTTGTTAATTGGCTCTATATCAATTTAATTATTAGGCCAGTCAAAGAACCTAGAATGTAAGAAGGGAAATTTTTTTCTGATCCTATAAGGATGTCTAAATCTCAAATTTTTTCTGTAAAAAATGGGATTGCTTTGAGAATTAGGTTATATAAATGTTCTGTCCAATACATAGTGAGTGCTCAATATATGTTACATATTATTAGTAGTAGTTAAAGGCGAGCAGAATTTGCTACCCTCAAATAGTCCTCTGTGGTATAAGGATTGTTTTAGGCTGATTATTTTTAGGAAATGCTCCGAAAACTGAGTAGAATTTACCCTTTTGTAAGAGACATTTTACATTTGTGTGGGAAGTCTCCCTCTCTGTACCAGAACTTCCCGGGGCAGGAGCAGACTCCCAGGAAACAGGTCATAGTGAGAAACAGAGAGGCTGAGGTTGGTTGATTTATAAATAGTTAACACTGTTCACATTGTATTTTGGAACTTTCTAGGAGGAAAAAACAACTTTGGTTCATTGTAACAAGGGCATCAAGAAGTTCCCGCAGAGGAAACAAACATATATTACTTGAAATAACATACAGATAATGTAAACCCAAGTGTTTATCTCTGCCATAGTTCATAAGATACAGTCAATCAAAATTTTTGAATCTTTCAGGACACCCGTGATGTCTATTTTCAGATGATCATTATATTTGAAAAGAAGCTATGCACTAATTGGTTTTAAATCTCCATGGGCCAGTAAGCATGATATGGGCCACATTTCATTAAAAGATCCTGTAACCAAGATGTTAGCCATTATTCACTGACTAAAGAGATGTAGAGAAAAGTTTCCAGACCAGACTGCATTGTATACTTAGGGCAAGAATAAAAGACATCACTTCCTTTGCCAAACAGATAAAATTTAGGATTTGCATTTATTTTTGAAAAAAAAATAGACAAAAATTAAATAACTTAAAAGTTCAATGGCTAAAAATCAAAGCCTCATCTTATAAATTATGAGAATTTTACTAATACCTGATAATTTTAATGATTATCCATGTAGATTAAGAAAGAACTGTGTTGGCAGGTGACTTTTCAACTTCAAACAGCAAAAGGCAAATGGAATTTGTCTTGGCTATTGATAAGCTGTGATTGTTTTCTACCATACTTGAGAAAGTGTCCAAGGTGACACTGGAAAATCCTCTAAAGGCTATTATGCTCCTGACTGGAAACTTTGTATTGTTTTCTGGATGATAGGTTGGTAGATTTTTAATAGTCTTGGTAGACTTGACTATAATATTTTAGATTATTATTTAGTTGCATATTGGCAGAAATTAAATATTCAAATGTAATTGTTACCGGAGAGTAGGTTCTTGTCCCGTCCCACAAAGAATTCAGAGATGAGACATGGAGGTAAAGAAAGTAAAGTGGGGATTTATTAAGGGATGGGTAGTCCACTCTCAAGGGGAGAGTGAGCAGGCTCAGGTGAGCAGCTGCCTGGAGTTTCTTTGGCAGCTTGGTTACATAGGGTGTAAAAATGAATGGGCGGAATATTCATTGGGGAGGGAAGGGTTTGGGGTCATATTCCCTGATTTCCATCCCAGCTCCACCTTCCGGAGGGGAGGACGGATCTGTGTCCTTGTTTAGTCTGGATGGGAAGTGTCATGGCGTCGGTGCATGATGGATACTTCCCATCTGCAAGGCTAGTTTTATTGTGATGAGGGCATAATGAGCAAAAGGTTATTTTTGGACACTGGAGATTCCTGCCTTTTCCCACCTTTCTTTATTGGCTTCCAGGCCATTTGTCACCCCAAAATGTGTGATTTCTTATCACAGTCCAGAGATTCCTGCTTGTCTCTGCCTAAGGACCCCCGTTGTTCACAAGATGTATGGTTTCCTGCCATTTGGCCTGAGCCCCCCTTTCTCTGCTCATATCCAGCTATCTGCCTGCTCTAACAGAATGAGCTTCATTGTTACAAAGTATTTCTTTATAGATGGTGCGGTAATGGCTAGTGTTGCATTTACTCTTTGAAGCATGGACAGCGAGGATATTTAAACTATTTAAGTTGTATTGAATTGTAAGAAAGTGAATTAAGGTGTATGAAAAGTGATTAGCTTCCTTTGTAGCCCATATGCAAAACATTCATTGCTTTAAAAGCACCCCAAAATGCGGCCACCTGCCTCTGCCAAGGGGGGTTAATCACTTGAGGCAGCTCACTTGGTCTGGCCACACATTTCCATCTCTGAAGGAAGTTTTCCCACCAATGTCAACTCGGCAGCTAGTTAGAATTCAGTTATACATTTCTGCGATCCCAGGAGTATCCAAATTGCTCTTTCTCAGAGGAAACTTGATACAAGATACAGTTGCTAGTATAGCCCTGCATCCATTCTCCGTTCTTCCTCCAAGCAACAGAGCCAGGTGTGGCTTGGGGATATAAGGGATATGAAAAAAGAAGCAGACGTGAGTAAAACTACCTGTTGGCTTCTGCCTCTCTCTGTGCGGCCGCCAGTGCTATTGTAATGGGGGAGCTCAGATTGAAAAGGACGTGGGGGCACAGGGACCATGCAAAGGCTTTTTCTTCAGGTTGAGCCAGAAAGGGAGAGTTGCATCTCAGGCCTCTTTCAGACATCAGACATCTTAAAAAGCAAATAGGTGTAAATTCTAACCCATCTGTGAGCCTGCATTATGTCTTTCGTCTCCAGTATTTACTGAAATACATGGCTGCTTGTTACTCTCCGGGGTGATTCTCGAGTAAGTCTCTGCAACTCCATCTGATGGTTATATCACTGTGTTGCTTTTCCTTGTTTTACCCATAATGGGTCCTTCTGATGTTCTTACTGGGGAAAAAACACGTGCAGTAAAAAGATATCTATTAGAATGTAAGCTCCATAGAGCATGGATTTTGTGTTTGTCCTGCTCACTTACAGATACAAGGTATCTGGCACTTGATCCTCTAATTGAATGAATGAGATAATTCATTAATGAATTAATTCAAAGTTGTAAGTTTAAAATATGAGTAAAATGGCAAGTCAGATAGAAACAAAGTTAAACAACAAATTCGTTTCTCAAGCTAAGTCTAGCATTGTTCAACCGAGACTAATCATGCCGCTTTGTATGAGTTGTCTGTTTACAAATTAGCAGTAGCTCCTCAGAGCCTAAAGATTCTCCTTTCAAGACATCGATCATTATTATCATTTCAGTAGATCCTAGCAGAGGTTTGGATTTGCCACTTTTATTCTCGGTGCTGTGTAATGAGATCTTCAGCCCATTTTAAATTTTGAGTATATCAGTATTCTCTTACATTAAGCAAAGGTTGCTGCATCAGGAACTCATCGTGATCAGGGACAGCTAGTCCACTGAGAGCTACCCTCTTCTGTACAGGTAGCCAGCCAGCTCTCCCATTAGCATGAATTCCGACTTCTCTCACTCTCCTGACCAGGCACACACACCTCTCAATGCTTGGTCTATACAGGTCATATTTCCTACGTAAAAGTCAAATTACATATGATTGTGAATTCCTTAGGTAAACATTGTGCAGCTACATAAGGAAATTGAAGCTGGAAGAAAAAATTCTCAATTTATTGCCATGCTTCCCCCATCTCTTGGAACCTTTAACACACGGCTCACTTCTTTTGTTAAGTATTTTAGTGGCAGTTTTAACTAAATGTCTGTCCTCCTTGTACCTTTGAATTAAGAGTAAAATGACAAGCTGCGTGAAGAATGTAATGGAAATTGCCATCATTCCATCATCTGATAAAACCAAATCTACTTCTTGCCCTCCACTCTATTACTGACATTCAGAGGTATGTACTTTGAAAATTCTAACATGTCTGTATTACCTCTCAAATTTTGTAGCCTCTACATGAATAGAATTTTAACGCCCTATTCGTTAAGAGTTTAATGCTCGTGAGAGGAGCAATAATTATTAAATATTTAATATGCAATTGAATATAAACCACATATATGAGTTATGTACAGAATTTCATAATTTGCTTCATTGGCATGAAGCAATCGTCTTTTTAGATTTACTGTTCCTTTTATTCCTCCACAATTCAATATACATAACCTTTCTACATAATCAACAATAATATGTATAAAGTAACTGTTGTGCTCATTCGGCATGTTCTTCACTCTTTCATCTCTGTCCTTAGGAAAATGATTTCAGGCAAGGTATGAATGTCGGCAAAAAAATATTATTAACATCTTTTTACAATATTTTTCCTATCTGTAGTGGAACTTACTCTATGTACGAACGTGAGGCAGAGCCTCCCATTATTTGTTTTAAAATTCCATGTGACAGCTGTATCACTTTTTAAAAATTGTCCCAAGAAAATAATTTCCCCAACCCCTTAAGAAAAACACAGAAAAATATTGAGTACAGCAGTGTTTATCATGGTTAAAAAATGGAACCAAATGGAACCAACATAAATGTGCAATCATAGAATCAAGAAATCATGTTGCATCGTGCTGTGAAATACACTGTAGCCATTAAAATAAAAATTATTACTATGACATGGTTACCTAAAAAAAGAAACATATTAGATAGGGCTTAAAAAGGCAAATACAAATTTGTATCTATATTAGGATTATAAATGTGTCAAAACAAGATAATGTGTGTATGTATATATGTCCCCGGGAACTGGGAAATACCAAGGCGCAGTGAACACAGATAAGCTTTTTAGGGTGAGGAATAGGAAATCTTTGCAAATGTTTTTGGTGTTACTGTTATGAAAGTGTTTGGGTTTTTTTTTTAACGTATTTTGAAGTTTCACTATAATGTTTCCCCTAACCAACTGCTGATGGTAATAGACGGTAATTAATGCACTGTTTTATCCTATTTAGCCTTTGGTGTTAAACTGGGCAGCATTCATGGGCTGTTAAGTTTTATGACTCAATAATGACAGAACAGCTTCTTAAAGCCTAAGTGACCCCCAAATAGCTAAAAGATATGTTTAGATTCTCTGCTATTACAAAATAAATAATCCAGCCTATTCTTCCAATAGGGGGATTTATTTGGACAATTAAAACATGTAAAAGAGAATTATCTACATATTATTCATTGTTCTGTATCACATAGATGGAATGGGAGCTAAATACCTTACATGAGTTTGACAAAATAAGAGCATGATTAATTAGACTACATATTGCTTCTGTCACAGAATTCTAACTGGATTCAGCTCATTCAAGTTTAGTTCAACGAAACTTGACGTTTTCAGCCTTCTATCCTCTAACATTGGCATTATTCTAAGCATCGCTCATATACAAATATCAATTATTCCTACGCTGCAGCTCCATGCACAAGCACAGATAACTTTTTGAATTGGTTTACTAACATACTTTTTTTCTAACTACTGTAGGGGAACAAAATTTCCCACCCCAAAATATGTCTTTTTGGCATGAGGATTGTTTTAGCTGCTTATTGTTAAAAAACAGAAGACTCAGGCGGGTATAGCTCAGTGGTAGAGCACATGCTCAGCATGCATGAGGTCCTGGGTTCAATCCTCAGTACCTCCATTAAAGTAAATAAACAAATAAATAAACCTAATCCCCCCCCCAAATTTTAAACCCCCAAAAGAAAAAACAGAAGACTCAGGAAGATTTTCCTTTTTACCTCCCCCTTAACTGCCTGGAAGAATTTGGATCAGGAGCCTGTACCAGGAAGAGCGCTACCATCAAAGATAACTTTGTTTTACATAAGAAACACTTCACCTGGCACTGCAAACGTCTGTTTACCAAACATTGTTCTTCCCATCATATTGTGAGTTGTCGTTGTCATCTTTGACTCTCAAACCCCTAGGCATTCTCCTTAGTTCAGGGTAGTGTATAAACCTCAATTGCCTGACTGCTGGTGGGTCCCATATCCTTATGGGGCCCTGAGACGTTAAATTCGATTTTCTGATTCATTTAATGTGTCTCATGTCAATTTCTTCTTTTTTTAAATTGAGTTATAGTGAGTTTACAATGCTGTGTCAATTTCATGTCAATTTAATTATTAGACCAACCAGAAGAACCTAGAAGAAAATTTTTCCTCCCCAGCACTACGTAGAAAATAGCATTCCACTGTGTATGGTAGGCAGAATAATGACCTTAGAAAGACGTCCACACACTAATCCAAGGAACCTCTACCTGTGTGACCTTACCTGGCACCAAGGAACTTTGCAGCTTTGATCAAGTTAAGCATCCTGCGATGGGGAGACTATACTGGATTACTTGGGCTGAATGTACACAAAAGTCCTTATGAAAGGAAGGCAAGAAGATCTTAGAAGGAGATGTAAGATTACAAGTGTTACTGAACAAAGTTCGTGTGCCCAACACACAGCGAGGCCAGACAAACTGAAACATGAGAGTGTGGAGCAGAGAAAGATGTATTGTAGGGCCAACCAAGGAGAGCAGGTGGCTCGTGCTCAAAAAACCTAAACTCCCCGGTGGTTTGAGGGGAAAAGGTTTTATAGGCAAAATCTGGGGGGAAGTTTGCAGGTTGTGTGACTTTCTTCTGGTTGGTTGGTGATGAGGTAACAGGGCGGTGCTCCAGGAATCTTGTGCTCAGCCTGAAGTTACCATCCTCCATCTGGGTGGGGGTCTTAGTTCAAGCAGAAGAACTCAAGATATTGTTATGTATATGCCTTGAGGAGGAACCAGGACCCTGCCCCAAGGCTGCATTATTGTTTTCCTGACTGCTCCTTCCTTGTCTCTGCATCCCCTCCCTGCCCTGATTAGCAACTGTTTGAATCTGCCCTTTGGAACTCAGGGAAGCTGAATGAAGCCTATTTCCTACAAAAGAGAAATGGGGTTCAGAAAGGATCTGTACCAGGAGGATCTCACAGGGTCCTGCTCTGTTTCACAAGCTTAGTCAGAAGAGAGAGATTTGAAGATGCTACACTGTTGACTTTGAACAAAGGGCCATGAGAAAAGGAATGGCTTCAAGAAGCTGAATAAGAAAAGGATTTTTCCCCAGTCTCCGGAAGGAATGCAGCCTTGTTGACAAGTTGATTTTAGCCTAGTGAGACACATTTCAGACTTTTGACCTCGAGAACTGTAAGAGAATACATTTATGTGTTTTAAGCCACTCTGTTTGTGATCATTTATTACAGCAGCAATAGGAATCCAGTACAGTGTGTTTCATAATGTGTTCCTGAAAACCTTATGCAAATTTAAGTTTTGAAGCTTAATTGATAGCTTTTAAGCATGCTGGGGAAATTCACTATTTCAAGGAAGGTCAAGAATAGATCCCATTTCAAAGCAGAGACTCCTTTCACATTGTGAGAATACACCCAATACACATGTTTTATATACTTACATTGTTTTTTGCCACATTTTTCTGACACAGAAAATGTTAAAATACACCAGATACAGCAACAAATGTTGCCTAGGCAGCACAGAAAACTGTGAGATTCTGGATTTTTAAGCCTAGAATGTGGGTTGAATGTTTCAGAACCTCAGGGGTCACTGCGATATTGGTGGTGGTGGCTGTGGCTGTTGTATTGTGTTGTGTGTTTCTTGTGTTTCTCCTTCATAAAGAAATCTTATCCCGTGTGCAGAAAGACTTGCCGAGGTTTGCCTCTAGATCTTAAGAGTTTGCCTCTGGCAGTGGAATTCCTAACAACCAGGCAAATCTGCATGAGCTGGGGCTCTCCAGGGAAGGAACTCACCCGCTTACTGAACAAAAGGACCAGCCTCCAAGTGGGAGCAGAAGTGCTGATTAGGAAGCAAAGGTGGCTCTTTCTACCAGTTACAATCAAGCTCCTTTTTTCAGTGGAGCCTGGGGGCGCTTTCAACTGTGACCTCCCCTATTACTCTCTAAGGAATCAAAATAAAAATGTTTCCACAGCTTTACGCTTCTACCCCAGACTGTCGCAAAGGTCCAAGTTTACTACCGTTCCAAGTAATTTCAGGAAAATAATTTTTGTTCATTGTATAGGAAGCAGCCTCCAATTTGTGCTGTTGTCGCACTATAGAAGAAAATGCAGTGAGAAGACTCTTGGAACATTCAGCAAGTACTTTTTATAGATTCTATGTTAGACAAAAAGTACCCCGCATGTGGAGTCAAAATAGGACATAGTAAAAGTGTGAAACAAACCCCACAAAGTTGAAAAAAATTGAAACATATAACTATTTCAGTTGTTCTATTTTCTCCTACTGCAGTTTATTAACTGGACTGGTAAACACATAACTGCAACTCCTCCTGAGCTAAAATTGGTCATTTACCTAACTATATTTTCTGGGAGCTCAGAGGATACACAACATAGCTCATGATTCTTCAGAAGTTCGTTTTGAGTTAGTTGGCAAGTGAGGAATTCTGGACCATATGATGAATGTGTGCTGCATGCCAGGCCAGGGTTCCAGAATCGGGACAAGGATTGCTGGACACCGACGTCATGCTGATCAGAGTGTGTATGACTTGTTAGGCAATGTGGGAGCATGACTGACAGGTGCAGATTGAGGCAGAGGTATAAACAGCAAGATTTATCTGCTCCTCTGTCGGGTTCAGCCCTTATTGGCCACTTGTTCATTTCTTGCCACAAACAAAGATTTGTTGACCCATTGTTTGCTGCTGGTAGAACATATCCCAGACTACCTATCATTATAATTTTACATTCTTTCTTATTTTTAAGTGAACATTTTCTTATTGTAATTTAAAAATCAAATTTAGTGCATTATAATTCATATATAATCGAACATACTCATTTCATGGGCGTGGGTTAATGAGTTTTGACAAAAAAATACAGTCATGTAACTGTCACCACAGTCCTGCCCAGATTAGCAGAATGTTCAGTCATAATCACTGAGTGTTAAATTTTCAGGCACTCTTGGGGATGAGGGAAGCTTATTCATATCAGTGTATTAAAAAGGGAACCTGTGTTATTGCAACAAATTTTACTATACAAATTTACTTATTTTAAATATCAGGGTACTAAAGCATATATTTTTAATAGAAATTATATAGATAAAAAAATTAAAACCAATGTTCTAGACAATCTTGTGGAAATAGGGTTGTGATCCAAGTATTTTAAATCTAGTCAAATTGCTGTTCAAATTATGAAGGCAAAGGCAAGGTTAGAAAGTATGCCACTCAGGTTCTTATCTTATAAAAAATGTTTGAATAATACTCCAGATTACTGAGAGATAAAACAAAAGTAAAATACATGTGTAAGAAAATTGCTATAATTACTAGCAGTATGCAGAGTCTAGTTAAACATAGAGTGATGTCAGAATAATTGTTATAAATAGGATCACAAAACTCAGTGTAAATGTCAAAAAACAAAACTTGAGAGTGGAAGCAATAGTAATTGTATAACAGTAATTGGGATTTAAACCTTAGATTGTTAACAAAGTTAGAGTAAAGAGGGAAACAAATATGTGTTAATTTCTTCATATTTCATAGAGGACAGTCAAAAATATAATTTCATTTTACAGTGTAATAAATAAAGAAGCACATGCTAAGATTTGTAACTACTAATAAAAGTTAAAATGGAAAGAATATTTTCTAAACCACTGAAGAATATGAAAGCAAACAAAAGACCAAGAACTAATCAGGAAATGGAGCACATGGAGGAAACAAAATAACAACAAAAGTAAAATAAAATAAACAAACAAAATAAGACCAAATACATATTATATAACAACAAAAATAAATGGCTTAGAATTCCATTTCAGTGCTGTTGACCTACCCAATTGTCATTCTCTTTGTTTCCTGCAAACACGATTCATCTGTCATATGGAGTCTAAAAATGCACCAAACTCTCTCTAATGAAACATTCTGGGCAAGATGCAAGGAGAAATGCAGCGATTCTTAAAAAAACAAAAACAAAAAAATTGTGCACTCTGTGTAAGAGATGAGCCTAAAACAAAGTAACACCAATGGGTTAAACATAAAATGCAAAAAATTGAAACAAAAGCAAAAATGTATGTAAGTCATATCCCACTAAGGCTATATTATTAAAGAAAAGTTTAGGAAAACTTAAGGATATTGTTATATATTATCTTCCTCTTGTAGCCTTCACTAAGATCTTGTGTGTGAGAAAGAGAAATTTAGGCAAAAATTTAGGCAGATGACTCATTTGAAATTTGTGTGGCAAGAAGATATGGCTTCATTAAGAAGGTTTTGAGAAAATAAACTGGACACTTGTTAGAGTTAAGTACTGCAGTGTAGGCAGTTGAATCGGAAGAACATCTACTAAGATCAGAGGAAAAAGAGGGCCAAGGACAATAATAGGTAATGCATCCTCTGTGCCCTATAGCTGGCTCCTAGTTAAACTAAACTACCCATGGCTAGAGCAATAATCCAGACAGGCTTTAACAGAAGAAAGGAGAGAAAAGACTGGTAAAACAGTATGAAATATAGAACATCACCTATGATTTATTCTTGCCAAGTTTTCTTTTTTTCCTGAATCTAATGAATGAAAAGACTTTCCTTGTAGTTTAGAATAAAGGAACAATTTCTATGCTACCAAAAGGAACAATCAGATATATTCAGAATGTGGGAGATTGTTCAAAGTAATTGGCCTGATTTCTTTGAATGTCAATGTCATGAAAAAGTCAATATTGTAGATTAAATGAGACTAAAGATACATAACCACCAAATGCAATGAGTAAAACTTGATTGGATTCTGGTTTGGAAAAATATATTAAAGGTATTTAGGGTACAGTGGTGAAATTTAGAAAGGATTATATACTAGAAGTTATTCAGAAATTGTCAATTTCCGTAGGATGAGAATGGTTTTGCATTAAATAGGAAAATGTTTTTAATTTTATAAAAGGCATGCTGAAGTTTTAGAAATGAAGAGTCATGCTTCTTGGAGCTTAATTCCAAATGGCTCACAAAAAACATACACATATACTCAAACATTCCATACACAGTTGATCCTTGTGGTTTTGAACTCCACGGGTCCTCTTATGCACGGGTATTTTTCGGCAGTAAATATTTCAGTATTGCACATTCTGTGGTTGGTTGAATCCACGGATGCAGAGCTGCAAATATGGAGGGCCAACTATAAGTGAACCCATGCATTGTTTAAGGGTCAACTGTATATGCATATCAAATGGGGCAAAATGTTACTAATTGTTGAATACCTATGGTGAGTCATTAGAAATCATTAATCCAGTAGTGGCTACCTGGTTAAAAATGTGAACTTTGCTGTGAAATCTTCTGCTTGTTTTGTAATACCCCACTATCATGAGATTCTGGAATTACACAGTTTTTTAAAAAATTCAGTGTAATTTTGAAGAAAAAAAAGCAACTAAGGTGCAAAGTACTTTATTTAAGGGTAAGGCGGAGAGCACTGGGTGAGGAAAGAAAAACAAGAATGAAAACCAGGGACTAGAATGTCACAAATGTGGCTCCCATCACACCTGCCTCTTTGGCTTATAAAAGTGAGCCAAGTTTTTATTTTTATTTTTGTTTCATTTAGTTTTTGTGTTTGTTAACATTTATCTGCTTTCTTTATTAATCTTTAAGAGAAGGAAATTGACACCTAAATCTCAATTCCTGAATATCTCACAGCCATTATACTTATATTCTAAAGAATATGGCTCTGTTCCCAAACTGGCAAGGGTTAGTACAACTCTCCCTGGTCTGCTAGACGGTACACAAAATTAATCAAGCTTGTTTCTTGTCTATTGCACAGAATGTTTATCCATCACCCAAACCATCTACAAACATGCAATTGGAACTTCAAAAAAGAGATATTTTGCTAACTGCATATTATACCTACAATTTCCATGCAAATGAAATGCACCGTTTCCTGGATGAACATGCATTTATTTTACTAATACCAAAGTGATTGATTTATGGATGACTTTTAAGGTGTATATTTTAGTGGCTGTTTATAAACTATATCTTTTGAAAATACAAATTTATTATCACAGAATTTGATCTCTGTTCTGGTATAGCTGGAAGTGGAATCTACTATTCTCCAATTTTCATGTTTCTTTCAAAGTACAGTCAATGTCAGTCAAGTTTCAGTTTCCAGTTTGAAGACTCTCCCAGAAAACTATTAGAATAAATGAATTCAGTAAAGTTGTAGCATACAAAATTGATATACAGAAATGTGTTGCATATCTATACACTAAAAACAAACTATCAGAAAGAGAAATGAAGAAAACAACCCATTTACAATTGCATCAAAAAGAATAAAATACCTAGAAATAACTCTAACCAAGGAGATAAAAGGCCTGTACTTAGAAAACTATAAGACATGGAAGAAAGAAATTGAAGATGACTCAAATAAAGAGAAAGATATACTGTGCTCATGGATTGGAAGAATTAATATTGTTAAAATGTCCATACCACCCAAACAATCTACCAGTTCAATGCAATCCCTATCAAAATACCAATGGCATTTTTCACAAAATTAGAACAAATAATCCTAAAATTTGTGTGAAACCACAAAGGCCCCAGTAGCCAAAGCAATCTTGAAAAAGAATGACAAAACTGGAGATGTCATGCTCCCAGACTGGAAACTACACTATAAAGCTACAGCAATCAAAACTGTATGGTACTTGCACAAGAACAGAAACATCGATCAATGGAACAGAATAAAGAGCCCAGAAATAAACCCAACCTTATATGGTTAATTAATCTACAACAAAGGAGGCAAGAATATGTAATGGGGAAGAGACAGTGTCATCAATAAATGGTGTTGGGAACACTGGACAACCACATTCAAGGAATGAAACTGAACCACTTTCTTACACCATATACAAAAATAAATTCAAAATGGATTAAAGATTTAAATGTAAGACCTGAAGCCATAAAACTAGAAGAACACATATGTAGTATGCTCTCTGACGTTGGTCCTAGGAATATTTTTTGGATCTTCACAGGCAAGGGCAACAGAAGCAAAAATAAACAAATGGGACTACATCAAACCAAAAATCTTTGGCACACCAAAAGAAACCACTGACAAAACAAAACAGCAGCCTAATGAATGGGAGAAGATATTTGTAAACAACATATCCAATAAGGGGTTGATACCCAAAATATTCAAAGAACTAATACAATTCAATATTAAAAAAGAAACAAGCCAATTGAAAAATAAGCAGAGGACCTGAGTAGACATTTTGTTGAAGAAGACATACATATGGCCAACAGGCACATGAAAAGGTGCTCAACATCACTAATTATCATGGAAATGAAGATGAAAACTGCAGTGAGATATCACCTCACATCTGTTAGAATGTCTATTATCAAAAAGACCAGAAATAACGAGTGTTAGTGAGAATGTAAGAAAAGGGAACCCTCATGTACTGCCAGCGGAAATGTAAATTGGCACAGGCACTATGGAAAACAGTGTGTAGGTTCCTCAAAAACTAAAAGTAGAACTACCATACAATTCAGCAATTCCATCTCTGGGTGTTTATTCAAAGAAAATGAAAACACTAATTTGAAAAAGTATATGTACCCCTATGTTTAATGCAGCACTATATACAATAACGATAATATTGAATCAACCTCAGTGTTCACTTTTTGATGAATGGATAAAAAGATGTGAGATATGTATACACACACAATGGAATACTATGCAGCCGTAAAAAGAGTGAATTTTTGCCATTTGCAGCAAAATGGATGGTACTAGAAATTATCATACTAAATGAAGTCAGACAGACAAATGCTGTATGATTTCACTCATGTGGAATGTGAAAAATAAAACACAAGAACAAATATAACAAAACAGAAACAGCTACATAGATACAGAGAACAAACTTCTGGTTGCTAGAGGCAGGGGTGTCCGTGGGGACTGATGAAATAGGTTAAGAGGATTAAGTGGTATAAACTTACAGCTGTAAACTAAATAAGTCACCCGGATGTAATGTGCACATAGGGAATATAGCCAATAGTATTGTAACAAATCTGTATGGTGATAGACATAACTGGACTTGTAATGTGTAAAAATATTGAATCACTATGTTATACACCTGAAACTAATATTATATATCAAGTATAACTTAATAACAAGAGAGAAAAAAAAAAGGAAGTCAACAAAGTCCAGTTTCTGACATGGTACTGAGGTATAAGAGAGAAAGGACTCCTAACTCATTCTTGGAGGCCAGAGAAATGCGTTCTGTTTCTGCTATTTTCTGGATCTCAGGCTTTGGACAAGTCACATTCCTTCTTGGGATCTCAGTGCCTGCGTATCTAAAATGAGTGAAGTATTTTAATCTTGCTTTTAAAAATTAAGATAATCAGTGAAAGTACTCTAGAAATTTTAAAAGGCCCCGGCATGTGGAGAATTATTACTATTATCATGATTGAATCTTTGTGAACAGAAAGGTTGGGGGAAAATCTCCAGCTATATCAGTCACTCCCCTGACTTGACTTGAAAGCAAAAATTTAGGGTTAAAAAAATATTTGGATGGCATAAGTTAGCAAAAGTGTGCTTCTTACAGGATGTGTTTTATGTTCAGTTAGTCCTTTGGGCATTACAACTCTGAGAAATCCTTCACTTTGTAAATACCTAGTCCAGAAGAATCCTTTTATTTGTCTCAACGCTCCATCTTCATCTCATTCTGCTGATATTTATAGGGTCAGCTGTCTGCCTAGTCTGTCCTGGTGTACTATCTATTTTGGTTAGCCTTCAATCATTCTACAGTTTCTACCATCTATAAGCACTTGGTAAAGAATATATAATATAGGTGGCTTTTATTTTCAACACATGCCTGTCTCCCAAACTAGATTGTCACTCCTCCAAAGTACCCTCTTAGTCCTCTCCACAATAGCTAGTCCTCACCCGTGCATCCTTTTATTCATCCAATTAGCATTTACTACGCATTCATTGTAAACTAAGGTATTAAATTAAGCTAACTACTTAATTACCTAATTTAATCTGTACAATGACCATTTAAGTAGGTACTATCATTATCCCCATTTTACACTTGAAAAACTGAGGCTGTGTAGGGAAGGGAAAATAATTTGCCCTCTACTCTTCTAGATTCTTGGTTGAGATCCTCTTTGTAATGAAAGACAGATTAACAGAATAAAAACAAACAGAAGTTTAATAACAGGTTTCCCTCCTGAATACATGGGAGAGACCCAGGAAAATTGAGTAACTCCCCCAAAGAGTGCAAATGGCCACCTTAAATAGCATCTCCAGCTAAAGACAAAAGAAGATGTTGGAGGAAGACTAGCCAGTTATGAGAGGTTTTCGGGAAAATCATAGTAAGCAAGGGTAAAGTTGTTAGACAGATGTAAGTCCAAGCCTTCTCCATTGATGAGTTTCTAGAGATTTCGTCTCCTTCCGTCTCCTTCTCTTCCTTGTAGGCACTCTTATAAATGGAGATTTCACTTGCAAATGTAAATGTACCTTACAAAAAGGTGACCTCTACTTGGTTCTCAGAGCTTCACCTGTGCCTGCTGATTCTTGAAAATAACCAGCTCAAAATAATCAAGATGCCTTTGGCATATTGGGAGGTGAAGAATTCTGGTCTACTTAACCCTTTCATCCAGCACAGGTCTGCTAGTATTTTGGAAAGGCAAAAATAAATGAAGTTCTAACATTAAAGTAACATTTTTGTCACTCAGTACATCATTTTATGATTTTCCTTCACATACATTTTTCTCTTTCCATAGAAATTAATAACTGTTATAGATACTCTGTGAGAAATATGAAAATTAAAGGGAAAGGGAAAGGGCAAGGACCAAAGGGAAAGAGGTGAAAAAGGGAAAAATGATCAACAGCAAGTATAACTATATTTCTCTCGTAATTTATTTTCATGGCCAATATTGAAGAAAAAGTTAAATGAAAATTCAGGCCCTTTCTTCTCTAAAAAATATTAATAAAGTAGTATTCCAATGTCATAAGATTAAAAAAAGAAAAATTTAATATCAACTTGTTTTCTGCATATATTTGTGAGTGAAGATGAATTATTGCTTGGAGAGTTGAAATTCTCAACATTGCAGTATTCATAGTTCTGATCATTAATTTCTGAAGCAGAGCATGCATAATTTGTGATACAATTTGCCTAAAGATGTTTCCCCCAAACCCCACAGACAAAACCCAAAATATAGCCAGATTCATCAAATAGGACTACTGTTTTCCATTCAGACTCTTCCATGTTTTATTTTTCAGTGATTCCTGAAGCAATCTCTCAAATTCCAAAGCAGGCTTAATGAATTCTTTGAACATTGGTACAAATTAGTATTAATAGTAATGAGCTCATTTGTGTTTCAATAGTGGACAACTTCGTTTCAGTTATTAAAGATGCCCAGTACCATTCTGAGGGTAAGAGAAAAACTTACAGGGGTCACTGGAAAGCAGGACAAGGCGAGGGTACCCAACAGTTAAGCTCACTTAGCAAACTTTCACTTTTAGGCTTCCTTTCTTTCCAAGTGTCTCTGACCTTCTATGTTGTGTTCTTGCAACTTCCTCTGGAATATTGGCCCTGCATAAGATCATTTAAGTAGGATGTAATGGAGAGATCCCTGAACTTTGAGTCAAACCCATCAAAATCTGATTCTTGGCTCTGTGACTACTACCTCACTGAGCTTCAGTTTCCTGATCTGTAGGATGGCATCGTGTGTTTCACATAATAGTGAGAAGGACAAAATAAGATAATGTATGTGAGGGTATCTAGCCAATAGCAGGGGGTATATTAGATATAAATTGAACATAAATTTGAATTCAACCATGATGGATTTAAATGAAGTTGAGGTGACAGATTGGGGGGGGGGGGGCAGTGGAGGGTTAGGGTTAGAGTGCAGAGATTTCCTTTGCAAGTTTTCCATTGCAGAGTTGACAAGGACCTCAGAAGTCACCTTACTTGAAATATATTGTATGACAACACCCTCCCAGTCTGGTGTAGGTTATGATCTGCTTGGATACCCCAGTTTTGAGGGAGCCACTGCCCTCTGAGACATTCCACTCCGTTGTTTAATAGCTCCTCTTAGAAGCAATTCCTACTTCATTCATCCATTCAACAAATATTTGTTAAGTGTCTACTGTATGCCAGGCATTATGGATAAAAATATAAGAAAGATAACTTTGCTCTTCTGGAGCTCCCAGCTTGGCAAGGATGACAGACATAAATAGACAGTTACCCAAGTGTGATGGGCAGGCATGGGAGCTGTGCAAGTACAGAGAAGGGTGTTAGTATGGCCTTGCATGGGGGTTGGATGCTAAGAAAAGGCTCCCTGCAGCAGAGACTTGAAGGATGAGTAAGTTCTTGGGAGAACAGAGGAGTGAGGGCTCTCTCCAGGCAGGGAAGCAGTAGCTACAAAGGCAAGAAGTGAGAGAGAAGATGGTTTGTGTGGGAAACAGCAGGTCTGACTAGAAACTGAATATGAGGGGCATTATCAAGGCTAAGACTTGCAGTCCCTTGGTCATGAGGAGGGAAGTTTGATGTACTAAGAAGTTGAGGTTCTATCTTGAGGGCACTGGGGACTCATTAGAGTGTTTTGAGGAAAGGAGTAGAGTGGTCAGGTTTGTGAAGCAAGTAGAAATGTGCTCAACAACTCTTACTGCAAGAAATTGCACAAAATTTAGTTTCAACTAAAATTAAAGAAAACCTGGCTTTGAGCAACCCCCCTCTCTTGCCAGGATGGGAAGAATGGCATATTGCTCATGTTTTAGGAATTCTTACTCTTTTTTCTAAGTGTTTTTTATTTGAGTTATTGTAAGTTAGTGTTTCAGGGTGAATTCAGGGTGATTTTTTTTTAACCTTTGTTTTTTATTATACTCATAATGTCAAATTGTGCTTCACTAATTAATACTGAAGAAAGTTTTATAGGCAAGCATAGACCTACAGAGTTCAAAATCTATTTGAAAAAACAACTCGAAAGTTTCCAGAGAAATAATTTCACCTGGGTTTGATTTTAGATCTCCATGTATATGACCTGTACCTTATGTAATATCTAGTATAATGTACTGTAGAGGATGCTATACATGAGGAAACAGAAAGAATGGTGTGCTCGTCTCCTTCTTTCTGAAAGGTGCACACTCTCTCTTCCAGGTCAAAGGGCTTTGATTGCCTCAACACCAGCCTCTCAGTAGACACAAACTCGAAAAGGAAAGCCTGTGTATGTGAGTGTCTTTTGCATATTCCATAACTTTGGGTTTTGAATCTAGTGGGCACAGGGACAAGATTGTCCTTAGAAAAAGAAGCTGTAGGGGAGGAAAACTAATCTCCCCTCTACCCTTCTAGGTTCTTCACTGAGACTCACTTGTACTAAAGAGAGATTAACAGGAGAAAAACAAACAGAAGTTTAATAACATGTCTCCATCCTGTGTACATGGCCCATACCCAGGAAAGCTGAATAACGCCTTAAGATGGCCCAAGCCACCACCTTACATATACTCTCCAGCTAATGACAATAGAAAGATGTTGGGGGTGGGGAGCTGGCTATGGGAGGTGACCAGGAAGAGCACTGTAAACAAGGAAAGGTTATTATGTAGACTTAAGTGACCGCCTTCTCTATTTGTAAGAGTTTCTAGAATTGAGAGTCATCCTTCCCTGGGAGATGCCCTTACAAATGGAGATTTCCCTTATGTCTCTTACAAAAGGGTAACTTCTACTTGGTTTTCAGAACTTCTCTTATGTCTGCAGTTTCTCAAAATAACCTGCCCAAAATAATCCTTATACCAAAGAAACATATTTTGGGGTGGGAAATTCTGTTCCCTTTTAAAGCAAACACCCAAAACACAAATAGTTTGATTGCCTTCTGGTGTTGAGGGAGGAAAGTGTATATTTTCACATGATATAGAGCAGGATAAGCCACCCCAAAATATGCCACTTTGGCATGTGGATTGTTTTGAGCTGAAGGCAGTTAAGACCCAGGAGACTCAGGAAAAGCTTTCTACCTCTCTCTTAGGCACCTAAAAGAATTTCAATAGATGGCCTGCACCAGGAAGACAGCTATTACCAGAGATAACTTTCTGTATCAGAAAGACTTACCTGCATGGCAGGGCAAACATGTGCTTACCAAACATTTGCTCTTTTCATCTTTCTGTCAATTGTTTTCCTCCTCTTTGAAGCCCCAGACCCCTACGTCTTCTCCTTAGCTCCAAATGGCCTATGAGCCTTAATTGCCTGACTGCCTTGAGTCTTCATGTTCTTGTGGTCCCTTATACGTGTGTAATTAAATTTGTTTTTCTCCTGTTAATCTGTCAATTTGATTATTAGACCAGCCAGAGAACCTGGAAGAGAAGAAGGGAAAGATTTCTGCCCCAACATTCCACTCTTTCAAAAGTCTTGCCGAAAGAGATCAGCCCCCGTCCCTGACGAGCCGAATAACTCAGAGACAGGATCTTAGAATTTAGAAGAAAAGAGGCAGCTTTATTGCTTTGCCAGGCAAAGGGGAGTCACAGCAGGCTAGTGCCTTCAAAACTGTGAACCCATCTTAGGGATGGGGCAGGGTGATTATACAGCCATAGCTTAAACAATAAAGCATCGATAATAATCAAGAGAATTATTTTCTTCTCATAAGACTCAGAGTGGCATCATGGTGTCTCCAGGTGACCAATTCTATAGTGATTGTCACTCTTTTGATCTCTTTATCTCTTCATAAGTGCCCAAGGCATGATCTTCTTGGTAATTAAGGCTATTTTGTAAGGTTACAGCTCTGTGACCTTCTCCCTGGAGAAAGACTCAGAAACCAAGCACGATTGTTACTTTTGATTACTGGAATAAATCAGAAACTGTAAAATTAATAGCTTTAGTTTTAACAACGGGCCTGGAGCTGTGAGTAGCAACCGGTCAGGTCAATTGACTGATTTAAGGGCAAGCATAAGAATAAGCAATCTGTTAGCCTAAATGTGGCCATTTTATTAATCCTCCTCCAAAAAAGTTACTTCAGCAACAATAACAAAACATAAAGCAAAATCCTAATAAGCTATCTAGGCACAGTTGCTCTGAAGAAAGTTCAGTATCATATTCAAGAGCAGAATTAGGGGAATATTGTTTGAGACAGACAGGAAGCTTTATGAAGTAGTCAGAAAATTCACTCAACCATTCATCCATTACCTCCATAAATATTTGCTACTCTTGGCCTCATGGAGCTCACATTGTTTTTGAGGTTGAAAGCAATAAAACAAATTAAACAACAAATTTGTCCACTGCTGTGGACAAAATAAAGCAAAGAAGGGAAAGGAGAGATTCTGAGGAAAGGTGACATTTATATAGGGCAATCAGGAAAGGCCTCACTGAGACAGTGATGTATGAGTAAAGACCTGAAGATGGTAAGAGAATAAACTGTGAAGACATCAAAATGAAGAGAGCCTTCCAGGCAGAGGGAAGAGTATGTATAAAAGTCTTGAGGTAAGGTGGGAGCCCAGTCTCCTTCTGCTAGTAAGGTGTGTGCACACTCAACTTATTTTGCTTCTTCAGTATGGTCTTACATATTTTTTGTCTTTTGTTCTTTCATACAAATTTTAGAATCAGATTACCAATTTTCCTGAAAAGTTTTCTTGGGATTTTAATTGGTATTTAATAAAAATCTATAGATCAATTTAGGGAGAAAATCTTTATGAAATTGAATCATCTTTTCCATGAACATGGTACATGTCTAATTATTTAGCACTTCTTATTGATATATTTCAATGCCAGTTTTCAATTTTCTCTATACAAGTATTTGTTATCTTTTGATAGGTTTATTCTGAGGAAGTTTATATTTTGTTGATATTATAGAACACATCCTTTAAAAATAGGTTTTCTAATTCTGCTTCAAGTATATATCAGTGTGATTGTATATAACATAGTGACTATGAGCTTGCTCACTGGGAGTAGCCTACCTAGGTTTGAATCCTTGCTTTGCCACTATTATTAGGTAAATTTGTTTCAATTATTATAGTAGTTCTCTGTGCGTCCATTTCCTAAAGTTTAAAATAGGAGTAAGATCTTGTTGGATTGCTGTGATTTTTAAAGTTAGCTAATACAACTAAAGTGCTTATGATATCAACTGACTCAGAGTAAATGCTATGTAAATGTATATACTTCTTGTTAATATTGCATATTGATTTTACATCATATCTGCATACAAAAAATTCTCATTATTTCTCATAATTTGAGGTAACTTGGCGGGTTTTTTGTAGGCAGTAAACCATATCATTTGCAAATAATGACAATCTTGTTTCTTCCTCTGTAATTCTTACACCTTTGATTATTGTCTGTCTGCAGTACAGGTTAGAACAAAAGTGTTGATGGCGAACCTCTTTGTCTCCTAGATTGTAAGGAAAATGCTTCAGATGTTACATCATTAATAGTAAAGATTAGTATAGATTTTTAGTAGATGACCTTTTTTCAAATTATGTCACTTCTTATCTATCTCTGTGGATGCTATGAAAGACCCCACTTCCTCTTGGTGAAAAATTGGAATAGAATGGGCTAGTTCAACTTTAAGAATCTATTAATCAGTGTTTTCATGAATGTAGTGAATTGTTTAGATAATTTCTGAATTATTAATCTGGCTGCTATAAGAGCTAGTTAAACCCTGGAATGTAAAATACCAAAACCAGGATAACAAAATCCTTAGACCTATGAAAGGAGGTTCAGTTAGTGAAGACAGCAGAAGGTTCTCTTTACATCCCAGGTTTGAGCAAGGCTCCTGTGTGGTGTTTAAATGTGAAAATGCACTTGGAGGTATTCAGTGAGGATGTGTTATGAATTAATAATGTTCTCTGGTGCCCACACATTCACGACATTTCTGTGTAAACTAACAACTCCTAATAGTGGCTCTGCCTTGAACTAAATGCCATGAACAATAAAAATAAGATTGGGGAGCATCATTTTGGAGACGAGTTTATACAAAGGAAATTGCTATCATGCTTTCTTAAAATTTTAATTATCCAATTAGATTCTGAATTTTAACAACTGTTTACCTTTAAGAAAATAATGCAATTATGTTCAGAGCAGTTATTTTACCAGACAATAAAACTATGGGAGACTAGAAAATTCTCTCTTGTGATTCACAGAAAACAAGGATGAGAACATATACTAAAGGGAAATTGAAAAAAGATGGAAGCTAATGTGTTAGAGGCTGCCAAGGGAGTCAAAACAGCATTAAATATCAGTGGGGAATAGACTTGACTTGTTTTCTTTCTAAATTACTTTTCAATTCCCATCCCAAATGTTGCATGTCAATATTTTAGCGGGTGCCATCTTAATATTCATCAAAGTACATACATATGGCACAGACCCAGTTCACCTGGAATCCACAAAGTTCAAAGGCTTGGTATTGTCATGTTCAGAATCCTGGGATGAAGAGAGCAAAAAAAAAAAAAAAAAAAATTAAAACTGCCTTTTGAAAATGTAGTCCTTTTAAAGTAAGCACCCAGGGCTCAGCACTAGTAGGGGAGTTGTTTTGAGTTGTTTGCATAGAAATTTGCAAAACGGGCTCAGGTTTTCAGGAGACCCTCATTTGATGAACATGTGTCAGGTTCAATGGTGAATCAGTCAGTGTCTGGTAGAACTCATAGTAGATTAAGAACGACAACTAAGCAGAGAATTACAATATAGTATAAGTGCTCATAAACGTAAGCGTTGAGGGTTGTGAAAATAATGAGGAAGACGGAGCTACCTCTGCCAGTGTCACTTGGAATGCGGGCAGGGAAGGTTTCAGAGAAGCACTGGCTTGTGAATAGGAGATTGAAGGAAGGAGCTCCTCTGATTACCACTTTATGAGTGTGTCACCTGTGCGGTCACATACGGCTCCGTGCATGGAAGGATCCCATGCTTGGTTTAAGTTCCACTGTTGCCATCTTAAATTTGTTATCTTCACGTTTTCATTTTACATGGGGCCTTCAAAAGCCTGTAGTTAGTCTTGCAGAGGAAATAGGGAACTATAAAAAAAACCCTCCATATTCTCCACCCTAAAGGGGCTACCAGACTGGGATGGAAATAAGTGGCACAGATTGAGAAAGAAAGAAAATAGTATAATACAACAAATTGAATGCTGTAAGTATATGGGTGAAAAATCAAGGCAAGTCAGAGAAAAGATCAGTTAATGTTTTCTGAGGTGGGTTGGGATGGGGTACTAAAGTACCTTACAGAAGGAGAAACAATTGAGCTAGACCTTGGAAAATGCTTTGCCTATTTCACCAAAGGTGAAGAAAAGCATTTGAGTCTGAGAAAATAACATATGCGAAGAAAGGAAAGTATTCATTCACTGAAAAAAATATTTATTGGTTGCCTGCTGTGTTCCAGGCACTATTCCAGGAGATAAAGCCATGAACAAAAGAGTCCCTTCCCTGACAGAGCTTGCATTTTAGCATGGGAACTGGACAATAAAAAAAAAAAGTGAATAAACTTACAATGTCAGATGATGATAAGTACTATAAAGAAAAATAAAGCAAAGTACAAGGATAGAGAATGGGAAGCAGGCTTTTAAAATGCAGTTTCTGAGGTGGTGACATTTGAGCAGAGACTTGAATGAAATAAGAGAGCAGATGATGTAGAGGGAACAGCCAGCAAGTTCAAGGTCCTGAGGCAGGAATAGCATGCAGACCTCAGACAATATGTAAGTGAGGCTCAGTTAAGAAGGGAAACGGTGGCAGGCGATGACATTGGAGATTAGCAGGGATCAGGCCATGAGGGGACTTACAGGCCATGGTAAGGACACTGGGTTTTATTCAAAGCAAGATGGTTGCTATTAGAGAATTAAGAGCAAGGGAAGAGCATTTCTAGGCTGTACCGTGAAAGGTTACCTTGGCTGCACTGTGGATATCAGAGTGTAGAAGGGCGAGAGGAGTGGAAGCAGGTCAGAGATGGTGGTGGTGACATCGTCTAGAGTGGTCGTGGTGGAGGCACTGAGAAGTGGTTAGACTTGGGTGTATGTTGAGGGCAGAGGCAACATGATTTGTTGACAGATTAGATGTGAGGTGTGTAAAAGGATGCTTCCAAGGTTTATGGATGGCCTGATAAAATGGAAGAATGGAGTTGCCATTTACTTTGGAAAAGTCCTGTACACATTATGCTCCAGGGGGTTGGCTTAGGTCATGAGAAACGGAATTTAAAATGTGTATAAGTAAAGGAGGGGAAATGTGGCTGAAAAAGAGGTGGAAACCGTCTCAAGTTGGGTCTTAGAGATTAGGAGAAGGAGTTTGGACATTACCCTAAGTATTTTAAGTCACAAAATAGCATAATAAATCCTTCATTTCGGAAAGATTATTTTGGCTGTCATGTAGAAACTTTTTTGGAGAGCTGGGAGAGGGACCAATCAGGAGGCCATTATAATAGTCCATATGAGAAATGGTGAACGTGCTCGCAGTTGATTTAGAGAAGAAGGGGCAAATTTGAGAGAAAGTCATAGATTCTTTTATACGTTAAACATTTTTTAGCACCTGTCTTCTCGGCATCATTCTTGGGGCTTGATGACATGCCTGTGACTAAAACATAATAATTTATGCCCTCATGGGACTTAAATTCTAATGAGAGGAAAAAGACAATAAAATAAGTAATGTATGAAGGAGTTAAGTTAGTGATAAATTCTATGGAGAAAAATGCAGCTGAGAAGGAAGATAAAGTAGAAGAGGGGTTGCTATTCTAAATATGGAAATCACAGCAGGCTTCATTGAGAAAGTGATATTTGAATAAAGATCAGAGGCTTTGATTTTAAATTTCTATAAATCCATTCGTTTGTTCCACAAATATTTACTGAATGTACACTGTGTCCCCCGACACTTTGTTAGGTACTGTCATTCAGTAGAGCTTTATTTTTATTTTTTCCATCACATCTGGAAGCATAAACAGTGCAAATTATATTTTTAAAAGGCTTTGGTAATGTTTGCATTTCAACCGTCATGGCCCTTTGGGATGTTAGAAAGCTCTCAGATATCCTGTATTGAATGTCCCCCCAGAACAAATGCCACTACTGGACGAGCAGTTCTGGGAACTCAGGGGAGGAATTAAAGTATTTGGCCGCTGCCATGAAGGACTCTAGCAAACTAAATGGGGATGTTAACTGAGGTTTAATCTGATATCAGCACTCTTTGAAAATGCCTGAATAGTTGAAATAATGTAGGAGATGACTTCCCTGACGACGGTGTGTACAAAGCACCACCTTCCCCCTCTCCTGCTTCAGTTTTCTGCATATCGCTTATCACCAGCTGACATCTGTTTCACTAAGTTATTTGGGTTTTTTTGTTTCCCTCTTCAACCAGAATGTAAACTCCATGAGGTCAGGGATTTTCTGTTGTTTACTGCTGAATTCTCAGCAGTTAGTATGGTACCTGGCACACGGTAAACTCTTTATTCTCTAAAATAATAAATCAATCAATTGTTAAATACACAGATTTCAGGAAGGAGGAAGAGGAGGAGTTGGAGAAGAGGACATCTAGGAGGATGGTGTTATGAGCTCCTGACCCAGTAGACAGTGGCACCCATAATACATTTTGTGAGTGCATCTGTACAGTTGGAGCCACTCCTCTTTGGTCTGTTGGCATGTATTTTTGGAAGAGCTGGTTAGGTAGGGTGGCCAACCATTCCAGTTTCCCTGGACTGAAGCTTTCCCCAAGAAACAGGACTTTCAGTGTTAAAGCTGAGAAACTTTTGGACAGATCAGGAGGGTTGGTCACCAAGAGTACCATTTGAGAATGCAAAATGTGACCAAGTTAGCGTGATGCGTTGTTCGCATTCCAGCTCTGCTACTCATTCATCCTGTGAATCTGACAACTCCTTTCCCACCAGGAGCCCATTCTCAACATCTAGAGAATAAGGATTCGGGCTAGCTGGTTTCTCAAGGTCCTTCCAGCTCTAACAGTCTAGTTCTTACTGTCACATAGGAATTAAAGCCATTATAGTGATCTGCCAGTGACCTCAATCACATCTGAGCTAGCTAGTCAACTGAACCCAGTTGACCAACTGAAATAATTATCTCTTGCCATTGGGAAATGGCACCTACATACATTTTTTAATTTCATTCCAAAAGACACAGCACCCAATATTTATGTTATTTTCCAAATTCTATTGATTTATGTTGGAGCTGACTCAAGGAGGATTTCCCCAGTGTTTGTCATGTGCTCCTTGTTGCCCTTAGGGAAGTGGAAAGTAGGCTGTTATTTTAGCAGCTCTGAGGAAAGACTTCTTTCTGCCCCAGATTCTTCACATATTTGTCCTTGATGCCTTAAAATCTGTTAATAATGGTATAAAGTTTATAAGGGAAATACATCTCTACATATCATAACACATTCACATTCTCTCATTCAAAATAAAGCATAAGTGCCTGATGTCACAGTTGTTTCTTAGCAGAGATCGGGGAGAACAGGAAACAGAGAACTAAAAGGCCAAGAGGGAAGAGGGCAAAGAGCTTACCTTTGAATCAGAGAAGGCTATGGGACCAAACATCACCGTTTTGCCCAAGACTGCATTAGGGACTGTGCATCCCCAGATCCTTGTAGTCCTCTCAGAGCTGGGTCTCTGGATTAGCCAACTAGTATTTTTATAGTGACAACCTTCTGTCTCATGCTCCTTATTTTTTTTTTCTTTTCCCCCCACTCAGACTGATTTACTGTTTCAGCCCTGATGACATAGACATTTATCTGACCTACAGTTCTCATGAATTCTGTTAACTCTAATCAATTCCCAGATCATTCACATCAAATCTGGGCTCATACATAACTGCAGTTAATATTAGATGTCAGACTGGAGATAAAATATTTGCTGTGGGTGGTAAATTTCCACGGGAAGAGTGAAGTTTTACCTGTCCTGCTTTCGTGCCTGCTGTTAGTCTGCCTTCGCCACCCACTCTGTCATATTCACTTGCACCTTTACCTTTCCTTCGTGCCTTGCAGTCTGTCTGGGTTTTGCCTCAATACCTCTTATTAAATCCATTTTCTCCCTTCAGTATCAAATTGCATTGATTATAGCTTTTTCTTAAATAAGTCTGGTTTCATATTTTCAACCACAATTTGGAGATACCATGTTTTGGATACCATCCTTTAATTTGCCCTTATTTTTCCAAATGTAGTAGCTTCATGCTGGCAGCCTACGTAACTAAAGGTAACTATATTCACATACTCAGGATTTCTTAGTTGTGAAGGTGCCTCAGAGGCCGTTTATTCCCAATTGCATATATGGCGCCTGAATACTTTTTGGTCTGTGCTTGGGAATATCTCAACTCATAGGAGCTCAGTACTTTGAGAAGCAGCTCAGTGTGACCCAGGACAGCGCCATCTGTTAGGAATGTCTGCCTTACTTTAGAATGAAGCCTGTCTCCTAAGACGGATGGCCATGGATGCTACCTCTACCCAGAACAAATCTCTCTTGTCCAAGTAACAGCCCTTTAAATGGTTGAAGAGAACGATGTCATTGTGTCCTACCTAAATCTTATCTTCTCCAAATTACACGGTTCTGTTCCTTCACAAGTTCCTCATGACACGGTCACAAGTCCCTTCACCATCACTGATTCTCTTCTCCGGTCATCCTGCTGGTTACGGCACTCACTGCATAGGTGCCTACTAGAACCAACGGAGAATACTTACACTGTGACCTACGTCATTGCACACATCTTGCTTCCACCACCTAAACTTGCTGTAACCTTTCTTGCTGTTCATACTACACATGTGATTCTCAAATGGTTGTCCCTAGACCGGCAGCATCAACATCAAGGTCACCCAGGACCTTGTTAGAATACAGATTCTCAGACGGGACCCCAGACCTACTGAATCAGGAACTCTAAGGGGGAAACCCAACAAACTGTTTTAACAAGCCCTCCTGGTGAGTCTGATGCACACTCAAGTTTGAAAACTGCTGTACTCTTGACTGATATTCAATCCCCTACATCCCTCTTTCATGTACTATTTATACATCAGACCTCCTGTATCCAGTACATACATATTTGGCTTATATTTTCCCAATTTCACTGCATTTCATTAGATCCATTCCACTGCCTCATTTTGTCAAATGCTTCTTGGATTCTGAGTCTAGGAGTAGTATCACCAAATGATAGAGGCTCTTCCTGACTTCTCTACCCTCACGAGAAGAACAGCTGATAACTCTTCACGGACAAGACGCCACTGAGAGAATCCTAGAATGCAGGGGGGTGAGGCTGAAGCACCCGCCTGGACCACAGAGACCCAGAAAGACTGCATTAGGAGGGTAGGAGGGGCAGCTGCTTGCTCACCGCATCCGCCCTCCCGCAGGCCAGCACAGCACCACGCCGAGAGGATTCTGCTGCTTCCTACAGTCTCCTGGCTAACCCTCACAAATCTGGCTTTGTGTCAACTGCAATTTTGATCAACTTGAATCAAATATTTATTTTAAAAAGGTTTTGTTTTTCTGCAGACAAAGCTATGTTCATAATTTTCCTCAGAGGAAAAAATATGTTTCTAAATCACAGAAACAGCTTCTGAGGGGGACCGTGTTCTAAGTAAGCTCTTGTGTATTGATTTACTTGTGTGGAGAAGCTAGAGCTTGAGGCAAGTACTGAAGAAAGATGTTAACGGGTTAGAAAGAGGCGCCCCTTGGTCCAGAATGGGCCTCTAGTCCACAAAGTGAACAGGGAGCAGTTGATCTATTCTTCTTGCAGCTTCAGCTCAGACGAGCTCTGTGTTCTCTGTCAACCCTGACTTCACTTTAGAATCACCTGGGGAGGTTTGAAAAATAGCGCCCATAAGGACTTGATTCACTTGGTCTGGAGTGAAGCCTGGACATGGATTTTTTTTAAATTAGTTTCTGACATGAATCTAATGTGTACCTGGGGTTGATTGAGAAACACTGAAATAGGGATTTCTAGGGACTTCGGCATTTAGCTGAGCCAGATGGGGGCCACAGCAGAGTTTTGAGCAACAAAGTGGGACGATCTGACTTCCGGGTTAGTAGGATAACTGGTTTCCCTGTTGAGAAGAAGATAAGATTTGTGACACAGAAGAGATGCAGACAAAGTGCTCTGAGCATTTGCAGAAATGAGAGCTGACTGCTCAGGGCTGATTAGGGGGTCTTTGCAGAGGAGTAGGCTGCACGTGAAGTAGATTTTGAGGCTGGGCAAGTAGACACATGAGAGAAATTCCTAGCGTATGAACCAGCACGAACAGTGTAGGAATATTTGCAGACTGGCAAGGACTCGTGCCTAGTATCATTTAAGTCAGATACAAGAAGACGGGTACATTGGGGCCATCTCTTTGTAGGTCTTGAGGGCCAGACTGAGTGTTTTAAACTTACTACTACAAGCCCAAGAGAAGCAGTTGAGAACTTTCAAGCAGGAAAATGACACTATCGAAGTTGTGTTTGACTGTTTCCCCCCATCCAATTGCTGATTAAAAAATCACAGTTGTATCTCTGACATTTCTCCCAAATTCATCCTCTCTCCTTCATGACTACTGTCACACCCTCTTCACTGAAGTCCCTGTTCTCTAAATGGACAGTGCCAACAGTCTCCTCCCTGGCACGCCTACGTATGCAGGGGCTTCTGTCTAGTCTGCTCTGCCTACAGTAGATTTTTAAAGCATAAGTTTGAGCGTGTGATTTGATTTCTGAAAATTTGTGCCTGGCTTCCTACTCTCCTGAACGTTGCACTTCTTAAATGGTGTCACTGAGACCATTTCTCCCTGTGAAAGAGTGTGAACACATACTCCCATGAGCTCAGTGGCCAGAAAGGCCTGCTTATCTAAGCATGAATTTTCTTTGAAGTTTCAAGATTTATCTTTGCAATGCATGTGGATTCTGCAGCTCTACGTGTCAATTGAATGTAAGAATTTTCCTTACTCTTTTATATAAAATTGGTATTTCTGCAAGACGTATCAAATCTGCACATTAGCTTCAAATACATCACTGCACTGTCTTTCTTTTGTATCCTATTGTGTTCAAGACTCTTTTTAATTGGTTCTAAGATTCTTCACCAACTTTTCTCCTGCCCCCAACACACACACACGCACACACACACACACCCTATCATTCCTTTTTCCTTTACCTTACCAGCTACTTGGAAATTCTTAGTTGTGTTATATGACAAGAACCACTTCCCCTACGTTACTCTACTTTTCAAAACCATTATTTTCAATGGTTCTATAATATTTCATTGGCCATCCTCATGTGTTGGACATTTGCATCTTTATGAATTTCCAGAGATGGAATTACTAGGTCAAAAACAATAAATAACTTTGTGATTATTCATACTTATTTCCAAGTTGCTTTCCAAAACTAATGTAAAAGAGCACTGGCTTCTCTCCCCTTATGCTTCTCTAAGTTCTTACCAGTATTGTGGATTAGCTAGCATTTAAATGAACAGATCATAACTTGTATCTCATCTTTGTTTTAATGTATTTTCTGATTCTTTGAGTCATAATATATGTTTGTTTGGTATTTGGTTTTTACTTTTGAGAGGCCGTTTAGCTTCCTTTGCCCATGAAGGGGAGTAGAATATGTGACCCAAAGTGTGCCACTGGCATGTGGATTATTTTGAGCTGAAGACAATTAAGACCCAGCAGACTCAAGAAAAGCTTTTTACCCCTCCTTTAATTGCCTAAAAGAATTTAGAAAGGGGGAGGGTATAGCTCAGTGATAGAGTACATGCTTAATATGCATGAGGTCCTGGGTTCAATCACCAGTACCGCTATTTAAAAAATTTTTTTAGAAAAGTAAACCTAATTACCCCCCTAGAAAAAGCTTAAAAATAATAATAATAAAATTTTTTTAAGATTTGTAAAAATAAATAAATAAGAGAATTTAGATGGAGGACCTATACCAGGAAGATAGTGAATACCAATGATTAAATTCGATATCAGAAAGACTTACCTGCATGGCAGGGCAAACATGTGTTCACCAAACACTTGCTCTTTTCATCTTCCTGTGAATTGCTTTCCTCCCCTTTGAAGCCGCAGACCCTTACCCCTTCTCCTCAGCTGTGCATGGCATATAAGCCTCCATGGCCTGACTGTCTTTGGGTTGCATATCTTCAGGGAGCCCATGTGAACAAAATTTGTCTTTATCTTGTTAATCTGTTTTATGTCAATTTGATTATCAGACCAGTCAAAGAACCTAGAATGGAAGAAGGGAAAGATTTTCGTCCCCTCCAGTTCTGGCCCCCAGAGTGGAGAGCCACTGGCTGGACGCTGCTCACTTCGGGGCTACCGCAGCTGAGAGATCCTGGGACCTCTGACAGAAGCCAACAGAAGATAAGGATTCTTACCATGACAGCCTCCCGGATCTTGGCCCAGAGGGTCTGGAGGAAGTGAGAGTGGTAAGAGTCCTTTTCTTTTTTTATATTTAGATTAGCAGGAGAAAATAATTTTGCGAACTGGTTTCTTAGGTATAGCAACTCTGGTAAAGATTTGTTATGAGTACTCTTGTTTTCTGTTGTTCCTTTTTCTCCCCGAGATGGTCATTGTTTTCCTTTGTCTCTGACTTTATCACAAGGAGGCAAACCATAGGGTAGAACACAGGCATAGGTTCTATAAGCCTGATGTTCAGGCTGGCCTCAGAGATTGATAAGTTCGTGGCTCTCACCAGAATGACGTCTGTTTAGACAAATTTTGCTATAGGTCCCCTATGTAAAACCAGATGAGATTTTCCTTTTGTCTTATTCTATGTCCTGAGAGTTTGGCTTTATGATCAGTGAGAATATTGTCTCTGGTCTCCACCAGCCAGAAGATGCACCAACTTGGTGGCTGGTTGAAAAGCCTGGGATTCTGAGACGAGATGTCACAGCAGCATTCTCTTTGACTGGGCCAGCTCTCAGGGGAATTTGCCATAAGGGGTCCTGATGCACAAGGGGCCTTTGTTGTCTCAGTCTTCATTGCCTCGTGAGTGCTGGAAAAGTCCCAGTAGCACCCACCCAGTGTCGCAGACCACACTGGCTCTGTGCTTAGAGGTGTCTCACATTCTCATGGGCGACTGGGGACACTGTTTGCACTATACCATTCTCAGCACCTGTGACTTTCTTTGCTTTCTTAGGCCAACTCTGGGAGTGAACTTTCTGGATCTTGTGAGGGCTGCATCTTTTGTACTCTTCCTTGAGATGCCTCTTGGGTCCATGGTTAAGCCATAATAATTTTATTGATTTGAGTCACAACTGAGATTAATATAAGATTCTACTTGTCAATGGCCAGACTATGGATGCCTTGAATTGGCTATGTTTGTAAGAAATTTTTTTTAGAGTGCTCTCATCCTAAATAAGTGTCTTATTGGTACCTAAGAAAAGGCCAAATTCAAAAGTGGACACAAAGGAATATAATGGCTAGTCTTAGGGACTCCCTTAATAAGATGAAAGAACAGAAATTAGAACAAAAAACTAAAGTCCACATCCAATGCAAATTCTCACTCTTAAAATCCAGCCCCCTCTCCTCAGCAAATCCCCTTAGCTCCCAAAGTCCTCTACCTTCCCCAGAAAATCCCTTAAAAACCCAGCTGCCTGTTTTAGCCTCCCTTTTCCTACAAGATTTGCAGAGAGCACTTCAGCCTAATCTCTAGGCCCAGGGTACACAGCTTACTCGTGTAAAAGCTGAAAGCCAGCAAGTCAATTTAGCAAAAGCAGAGGGATGGACAGGAAGACGTACTTTCCCGACCAGCTTCCTAAGCAGTGTTCTCTGTGGATGCCTCCTGGATCCCCCACCACAAAGAATTCACATCCCCTCGATGGCAACAGGTCTTTTAAATTCTAAGGCCCCTTTGCCTCCACATTCAGAAGAGCCTACAAAATTTAGAGAGGAATTAGAAATATTAGTGGCCATTCACGTTCCCACTCATAGGGACCTTAATTGGCTGCTGAAGGATGGTCTTCCCACCCATAATTACACTGTAGTTAACAGACAGGCCAGTCAGCTCCCTGGGGGAAAACATCTCTCACGGAGGACACAGATGACCGGAAATTCTCCCAGGCCCTCCTACAAATGATCAGGAACTGGATCAGCTGGAAACCAATATTCAGGGGCTGATAAGAGCAATAGGAAAGGCTTCTCCCATCTAAGATGAATTGGTCTAACGTTAAATCGTACACTTAGATAGAAGGAGAACAACCAAAGGCCTTTCTTGAATGCTTTAGACAGACTTTTCAAAGACATACTGCGCTAAACCCTGAAGCTCCAGAACAAAGACATCTTTCCGTTTCTGCCTTAGTAGGAAATTTTCTCCATGAAATAAAAAAGCAAATTCAAAATAGTATAGGTGGCAGCTACCCAATTCTTTGAAGATAGCTTGCAGGAATGCAGGAGGTAAAAAGGAGTTAAAATCAACAGCTCTTGCTCTGCAACTTGAATCTTTAGAGAAAGAAAAGTATAACTCTGAGAGCAACTCAAAGCCCCCTCAGACCCTATCCTGTTTGCCTCCAGACATTTGCAGATATTGTAAAAAATCGGAACATTGGAATTGTTCTGCATGTAAGAAAAAGAAGGAAAAATTTAAATAGTAATTACCCTAGACTGCTGATAATGGACAAATGTATTCCCAAAACTCCTAAGAGAAAACTTGTATTCTTTCTTTGTCCCTTGAAGATGTAAACCTTACCATGTCTTTGAAATATAAACACCTCAGGAGGTATCTGAAACACTGCCCACACTCGCCTGAGATTGAAAAAGAGAGAGAGAGAAAAAAAAAAGAAAAAGAAAAAGAGAGAGAGAGAAGAAGCTTTTTAAAATACAAACTGTTAGAAAGTCTCCCTTGCCCCATGTAGTCCACAGCCTCCATAAGATTACTTGTCAAAAGCAAATACAAATCTTAAAAGTCTTCTCTACAAATGGTAAAAAGCTTTAGGCATTTGAGCTGGTAAACTTAACCTATTCCAACTGCCAGAAACATAATTTGGATCCAACTGTGATTTTTAAACTGCTGAATTTTGCATTATTGTGCCTGATTAATGGCTAAAATTTTGGAATGGTCTCTGTGTCTATCTGGGTCTTCATGTATGTCTAGGGATGTATGTTACATATATGTGACATTTTGCTACCTGTGGATGGTATTGTCAAAATTAATTTGTAAGAGATCTCTGCTTAATTGGCTTAACAATAAATGCTTATGAATTAAGTATTCCTAAAACTCAGAAATATAGACAATAACCCAAATATTTTTCAAGTTCATGTGGCATAATCTTTGGTAAATAAAAGGTAGTTTAAGTTCCATTTAATTAACATAGTTATGCCTTCAGAGTTATCAGCATTAAGTATAGTGCAGATAAACAACTTTATCCTACCTGGGTTTACTAGTCAAATTCATGTTACCTGTATTACACAATTTGTCAGTAGGAAAAGTAGCTTGGGATGATGCCTGACTTTGGTTAGTGCCTAATAAAGTTTCCTTGGGTCGTCTAAAAATAATTGTTGGGAGCAAATGATTTCAATAGTTGTAAGTGGTATAAGAGCTTTTAGGTGAACTTTTCAACAATAATCATGTTTTATGATGTTTACTTCCTTTCCCAAATCTCTCTGGTAACTTACACCCTTAGACTTTTTGCTAAGTTAAATGACGGAAATTCATTGAATTTAGATCATTTCTAAATAAGATGAAATGCAGAAACATTAATTACTGAACATAGGTTTATCTACTTTTGGTTTCTTATTACAGAGAAACTAGATATATTTGAGTCTTACAGTAAACATGTCTTATGCCACATTGAAAAATTATACTATGAGGAAGTGTATGCTTCTAGAAATTATGAAATGTATTCATAAATTTGCCAATGTAAAGAATGCTGATGTAACAGGCAGTTCACAATTTCTTACTTCTTAGTTTTCACCAGAAATTAAGATTTCCAAGGTTTAAAAATTCTAATTAATGTATATATTTAAAGCTGCTAGAAATAATAATGGAAATAAGTTTGTATGGAAGGAAGGTAGGATATATTTTCAACTAAAGAGGTGTGAGGTATTCAGATGTATTTTTGTTAAGGGAAAATAAAGTTAATTTATCCTAAAGTAAAACTGGTAATTTCAGAATGGTAAAGAGGAGAATAAAGGACAAAATGTTATAGGAAGTGGGGAAGAGAGAGAAAAGGAGAATTTTATATTTAGTCAAGCTGGCTAAAATTGAGTTGCTATTCAAAGGATTTTTTAAATAAGCTTTAATAGTATGCTTATGTAATTTTTCTGCATCTGCTAAATGGACAAGGATTTTTTTAAACTATTTGGCTGCTCTCGATAAAAGATAATAAAAGGTGTTTCTTTACCTTTTAAGTAATCTACCTAGAAAACAAAGATTCTATGTTTTATCAAAATAATTTCCTGAGTTTCCTGTTGTCCTTATTAGATCTTTGATTACCTAAGAAAACTGTCTTCTCTATTAAGAGCTAAAACTCTAAAAAGAGGTTTTTTTTTTTTAAATACCTATTTTGCCTGCAAAGTCTTTAATTGTCACTTTAGTTAAATGGATAACTGTATATTGTTTCACAGTAATTACGATCTTGTCTAATCAGGTGTTTTAAAATCTTTTTGATATTTTTGATAAACTTCCCAAAATTCAAATTCTAAGTGAAGACTGTTTTAACTCGAACTGACTTTGGGATTTTGTAGAGGGCCCCTGGAGCATCTCAAAAGATTTGTTCTCTCTTCTTATTAAAAAAGAATAGAGATGTTACACTAATTAGGTTTATTTGATATATTAAATTACATGGAAAGCACTGTCAAACAAGTGATAAATCTTCTTAGGTCTATTGTTTGGGTGAATGTTATTAATATAAATGTTTTCAAGATTGTATGAAATTCCTAAAAATTTATATGTCCTGGTATGTTATCACTTGTAATTCTAATTATCTTAAAAGATTTTATATCACAGAAATAACAAAATTTCTTTGTCAATTGCACTATAACGTACTCTCATCTGATATTTAAGCATTGCCATTTTAAAATCTTTTGTCTTTTACAGACCAGTCATTGTTTTACTCTGATGCTTTTGCAAGTGTTCCTGCCAAAGTGTTTCATTTTCAGAGAAATTCATGGAAAGGACTCTGACAGGTACTCTGAAATACAGGTTTTTGATAGCTTTCTGATCACACCGCTGACCTGGGTAAGAAATTACAGAACTCTAATGAAAGAAGAAAACCGATGGCTTCATAAAACTGCTAAGATCAAGGTCGACAAGAGTTAATTTCGTGGAACTGAATGAACTGATTATATTTTTATGGCTTTTTGTTTAAAACATTGTTGATTCTTTAATGTTTTATACTTTTTGTTTGTTTTTTGTTTTCCAGATAAAGGAAATATTTCCTCTTAAGCTATCTATAACTTATAGCAATTTAGTAAAATGTATCTTTGTGAACAAAGATAAAACATTTATCTTTTTCTCTCTGCCCGATACCTCCCAAATTTGGAAATTCTTAGTGTTCTTATCTTCATGGTAATATAGTTATTTGCGTAAGTTCAGTAAGACTCTGCTCGCCTTATAACAGGATACAATTGGAAACATCGGTTATATTACCAAGGCTTTGACTGGAATATCGTGTTTGAGAGGGATATACCCAGACTCAGATATAAGCAGACAGCTTTAAGGTACCAATGCTGACTTTATGGAACCAGTAAAGCCTTTTGGAAAAATCAGTCCTGGGATAGTGCTTATAGGGTTCCCAGCAGCTTTAGCAGGTTAGTAAGAAAGGTCACTTCCTGGCAAGCCCAGGAACCTGAGCACGTTCGGGGGATCTTGTGAAGAGAGGGATTAACCCAAAGTTGTAGGTATTTTAGGCTAAGTGTGATGGTGAGTGATTGGCTTGGCTTCCTAGCCTGAGAGGATTTATAAGAGTTCAATATCAGATTCCTTATGGAAAGTTCTAGCAAAGCAGATTTAAAAGAGCCTATATGGCTAATCACTATTATTGCTGCACTTATGTAAATAATCAGGCCAAATTTATTAAAACTAGACAATTTGCAAACAGGTTAGTCTTATTGAGGCTATCTTTGATAGAAATGGGGGTAATTGTAGAGAGAAAAATTTTGTTTTTATACTACGCCTTTATGAATATCAGATTCTAATGCTGTTAATTATCTTTGAGATTTTGTCTTCTAACTGTAAACTAACTGGATTCTGAATTCGTCTAGTTTCTCCAACATTTTGCTACAGGCCTTCAAACCAGTATTTCCAATTTTCTGTCACCCTTTTGACCTGGAATCACTGAAAACTAAAACCGCCTTTTCCTGAAACCCTGAAAGCTAAAGTGGGACAACATGCTACAAACTTCAGCTCATATGGGGACAGTCTTTGTGCCTGCTGCTGTGTGGCCACTCAGAAAGATCACTGGAGACATTCAACCTGCAAACTAGAAAATCCTGTCAGATGATCGCTGCCTGCCCTCACTCCATCTGAAGATGCTTCAAGCCTGACAGCTAGAAATCTTGACTGGCTGCCTTCAGAACTCAGAAACTTGGATTAAGGTTTTCTGCGATCATTAACCATTGTTTTTCTTTTGTTTCTACAGAAATGCCTCCTATTAAATACTTGATTGCTTGTGTACCATAGGCCGACCTTTGGGAGCCCACCTGCATTACCCTCTCCTGAAATGAGTTTAACTGAGCTGGCCTGTTGTCAGGACTAAGAGACTGGTTCAGTGAGATGGAGCAACCTACCAACTCAAATTCTGGACTGTGAAACTTCTTGGGGAAGCTTCAGAGGCAGGGCTGAGGGGGAGCAGAATACACGACCCCCAAATGGGCCACTTTGGCATGAGGGTTGTTTTGCACTGAAAGCAATTGCCTGGCAAGCTCAGAGAAAGCTTTTGACCTCTCCCTTAATTGCCTAAGAGAATTTAGATTGGAAGGCCTGTACCAGGAAGAGAGCTGTTACAGAGAGAACTTTCTGTATCAGTCTGTCCCTAGACTCAGATATAACTCAGATATAAGTCTGTATCAGAAAGACTTAACTGTGTGGCAGGGCAAACACTTGTTTACCAAACATTTACTATTCTCATTTCTCCCCTTCATGGCTCCAGACCCCTACCCCCTTGTCCTTAGCTCAGAATGGCATCTAAGCCTCGGTTGCCTGTCTTTGGGTCTCATGTCTTTGGGAATCCCATACGTGTGAAGTGAAATTTATTTTTCTCCTGTTAATTTGTCTTAAGTGAATTTAATTATTTGACCAGCCAAAGAACCTAGACGGGAAGAAAGGAAAGGACTCCTAGCCTGCATCTCTTACCTACTTGGGTCTTTAATGGTTTCAATAATCTCTCTATATATTTAGGATATTAGTCCTTTGCTCTTTAATTTTATAAACTTGTGCATTTGGCCAAAAGAAGTAGCAAAGATATACTTAGAAATGCCAAACATTACAATTTCCTAGGGAAGGAACTTTTGGGAGGATGGGACTAGTAGGAATGTGTGATGAGTTGGCATCGCTGATATATTTTCAGAAACTATACTGTAATTTCACACATAAAAATATTTCTCAATGGAGAGTAGGTTGTGATACCAAAAATCTGAGCTTACCTTATGTTTAATTTATCACTATTCTTCCACTTTTCTCTGTGCAATGCAAATGTACTCATAATACGAGTCTCAAGACTTTGCTTTTAGCTTGGTTACTTTGCCAAATGAATAACACTAACTCAGTCAGACTGTTCAGGTATTTGTGAATATAGACCATGTGATGTACAATTACTCAGGTGTGTTTTCTGTCCATTCATTAGAATAATGATTATGAAGGATGTTTTCCCCCAAAGTAGGTTTTTATAAAAATTCTCAGAAAGTCATCTAACATCATTATTTTATGGTTCAATTTAAGCTAAAAAGTACAATCATGATATCTTTGATTACTAAAGTCACAATAAGAGTCTGTTTGGAACAAACACCACAGCATAACTAGACCTGTTGAAGACCTTTCTGGAGCCCATAAAAAATAGAGTTGGAGAGAGAAGGCAGAGACTTAAATCTGCATAAGAGCCTTACCCTTGTTTACTGTCATTTTCCAGGTCACCTGCTATAACTGGTCCCCTTCCAACATCTTTCTTTTGTCTTTAGCTGAAGATGGCATTTAAGGTGGTGACTTGGGCCATTTGGGGGAGTTACTCAGTTTTCCTGGGTCTCTCCCATGTATACAGGAGGGGTACATGTTATTAAATGTCTGGGTTTTTTTGTCTTTCCTGTTAATCTGTCTTTTTATTACAGGGGGTGTCTCAGCCAAGAACCTGGAAGGGTAGTGGGAAACTGATTTTTCCACCTCTTCAAAAGTGAACCCAGAACTCTTCAGTAGGGCAAAGTTATGGCAACAAGCTGAAAAACAGTGGTAAAGACTATGGCGAATTTAATGTCAACTTAATCAGGCAAGTTTGTTGATTATTTGTACCTCATCCATAGGCTTAGGAGAATTGGTTAAGAATCACTTCCAGCAGAGGGGCCTTTGGTAGTGATGTTGGTGGGTAGAGGAAATATAGCCCGTCTCTGAGTAGTGTACTGATTCAACATTGAGAGGGGAGGAGAGAGAGAGAGAGCGAGAGAGAGAGAATTATAATAGTATTTCAAATTTATCTGTCCCCAAAATAGGTGAAATCAAATGGATGGGCATTATAAACAGAATATTCAGAATATGCAGTCTCAGATGTGCCTTTTGCCACCATAGCTTAAGATTCCTGATTCAGTTTGACTTTTATAATGAAGGATGATAGTTTCCACTGTAAAAACCTTACCACCTTTGCCGTAGTTTGCTAAGAATTCTAGCTTTGCTTTGGTGTTTTTTCTTTGGAAGTGAGATTAAGTGGGAGCTCTCCCAGAGCATTTTTAGGAAAATCAGGCTGATGTGTCCGATTGCTTTATCAGGTCTTCTCTTTCAGGTCAGTTATTAAGAAGCAAAGTAATGTGGAGGTGGCACTCTCGCTCTCTGTCACACGGGGCTTTGCTGTGCTGTCTAAATTGTAGGTTTAATCATTTTGCTTCACTTAGGTGAAGCCTCTACCATCTGTCCACTTTGTCTCTGCTATTCAGCATCTCAGATGATTTTTAATATTAAAAATCATTGCTCCAGGAGAATATTTTATGACATTTAAAAAGTTGGTCTTTTATACAATGGGAAGCATTCTGAATCACTGCAAGTCAAGGGTTTTGTCAAGATGAGACTGAACAGTGAGTTCTGATACATGGAACTGAGTGAGGTTAAAGTGAAAAGGAGAGAAACACTGAAAGGGCAGGGAGAGGCCCCCACTTCATAAGATGAAGACCCTTCCAAGGACTGTGTTCCCCAGTCCCAAGCAATCTTAGCAAGAGTCCTTCCTAGAGTTCGGGGGCACTCAAAGCATGGAGCGGGGGAGTGCTTGGGTTTGTTTCCACAAAACTGCTGACAAAACTTTATAAATAAGATAACACAGAGAAATAGGCTACTGTGTTACTGTATATAATAACTGTTATAAGTAGCAGCTATTAAGTATAGCATATCGTAGTAGAAAAACAAACTTGGGGTCAAATCTGTTTCACCACTTCTTAACTGTATGGCCTTGGGCAAGTAACCTAATCCATCTGAGCCTCAGCTTTCTGTTGGGTAAAATGGAAATAATGATAACAGTTCAGCTCACAGAGTTGTTAAATCAGATCAAAGTATGTCCAACCTCTAGAGGAGCTCTGAACCCATAATAAGTTCTCAGTGAGTGGCAGCTGTAACCAAGATGACCATTGTTTACATCATCACTTGATTTCTCCTGAGTCTCTGCTGCAGCATTTTTTCCTAGCTACCCCCAGAGGATTTTCCCTTCTTTGCTGGTTTTTCACTGTTCCCCGAAGAATGGATTGCTATGCCTGTTTTATGATGGTGATTCACTTGATCTCTTCTGAATTCACCATTAAAAGATAAATAATCCACCCCTACTCATTTTGTATTAGAGGAAACAGGGTCTAAAGAGGAAAGGGATTATCCCAGCTCATGCAGGTTTGCTACCGGCAGGACTGAGCTGGGAGCCAGGTCTGCTGACTCCTCGTCTGGGCTTCTTTCCTCAGTGCCATCACTGCCTCGCTTAAGGGCCTGCCTTCCTCAGTCATCCGGATCACCCCCAGAGCACATCCAGTCTTCTGAGGAGAAGCTTGCCTCACGCTGTGCAGATAAAGAGGTTATTCTCCTAGTTTTGCTTTTGTTTTGTATCCATGACACCAGATTGCATTCAAATTAAAAATTCAGTTCCTCAGTCACACTAGACACATTGCAAGTGGTCAATAGCCACATATGACTTGGGGCTACATACTGTGTAGCACAGATACAGAACACGGCTCACAGTGCTTCCCCCTCTATGGATAGGCTTCAGAAAACCAGGCTCCCAATTGGGCCGGGTCCTACCTGATTTATATTTATGGAGATCACATTGAGTGACATATAAGGTGCCATCATTCCCAGAGTTGGATTTCCCGTTTACTGGATCCCATCTTTTTCTCTTTTTTGGTTTCCTCCCTTATTTTGGTGGAGCAAATTTTCCATTGCTTTATTTTTTAAAGTGCAAGGAAGATAAATTTGTAGGCACTGCTTATCTGAAAATACATTTATTTTCCTCACACTGTTGATTGATATTTTTTTCCTTGATGTAGAATTCTACATTAATATCATTCACTCTCATTTCAATGGCATTGCTCCAGTATCAGTTAACTTCCAGTAATGCCGTCGAGAAGTTTGATGGCACCATAACTCCAGATTGTTTGTATGGAACCTACTGGTCTAACCTGTCTGTAAACTTTTAGACTTTTCTCTTTATCCCTGGAGTTCTGGAATGTCCTGCCTCGGTATGGGCACTTTCCCATTAAGTGTGCTGGGAAAAAGGTAGAACTTTATAAATTACAACCTCTTGTCTTTCAGTTCCAGGAATTGTTATTGTACTTTAAAAATACATCTGCTCTGCCTCTTTTTTCTTCCTCCCTCTCTCCCTTCCTCCCCACCTTTCTTTCTCCCCCCACCCCCACCCCATTCTCTCTCTCTCTGTAACTCATTATAGTTTGGATATTTTAAATTGATTCTCTAACTTACTTATTTTTTTTTTTTTTTTGTCTACTGTGTTCTTGGTCTTTATTTTAAGCTCCACTTTCTGCACGATATACTGATCCTCATCGCCCAGTTTCTATGAAGATTTAAAAAAAAATTGGAATCATATTTTTATTTTCTAAGACCATTTTCTTTTTGAGAGTGCTGTTTCTTTTTTAATATTGTCTTGCCCAATTTTATGGAGTTAACATCTTATCTTATTTATCTGAGATTGTTAATGATAAATTTTGCTCCTTAAATTATTTGTTTCTTCTTCTTCATTTTTTCTTATATTTGTTTAATAAGGTTTCTCTTTCCTTTGGAGAATTTTCTCAAATTTCCATGATCCTTTGGCTGTCTTCATATTTAAAAGTAAGGCAGTAAAAATACATTTGGAAGGTCTGAGCAAATACATTGTGCTGTTTACTGGTAGAGTTCAGTGTGGTAGATGCCCACGTGTCAGTACCTATAAGTCATTTATCCAGAAATGAATGTTCTAATCTTCTTCCTTGGGATCTAGCCTAGATTCTGAAAACTGTGCTGGTGGAGCAATATTAGAAATATGTATTTACCTATGTTTTCTTCTGTTCTTTAATGACTTGATGCTTCACATATAATTCTTTAACCCATTTAAAATGCATGATAATATAATACAACATAACATACATATCATAATCTAATCTAATCTAATCTAATCTAAATCAGTTTTCATAAATATAATCCAGTGGCCTCAGACAGAGAGCCTGTGTTTGAATCGTGGCTCCACCACTCACTAAGTTCATGACTGTTGACAAGTTACTTATTCTCTCTGTGTGTCAATTTCCTCTCTGTAAAATGAGGATAGTAATAGAATCTACTGGGTAGAGTTTTTGTGAGTACTACAGTGTGTTAATATATGCAAAAAAACTTAGAACAGTTCCTGGCATACAGTAAGCACCATCTAATGGTGAGTTGTCATTATTATTTACTCTGCATCAGTACCGGAGTGTTGTAATATTATAATTATAGTGTGTAAAAAATTGTGGCAGAAGAATTAGACTTTTCTCTGTGGCCTCATCTGATAAAACTAGGACTAATTAAAGGAGGCTTTGAGGAGATGAATTTCAGTCAAAATAAGGAAAAGAAGGATTTTTCTAAACATTATAAGCCCAAAGATGGAATAGGCCACTTCAAGATGTAATGTTTCCTATCAGTGAAAATGTTCAAGAGAACATTTGTGAACCATTTTGTGGTGCTGTTAGGAGGCATGTCTGGTAGTAAAAGACTAATTGCATTGAGTGAATATTGAAGCACTTTTTAAAATCTGATATTTATAATCCGAACACTGTAATCAGAGAACATGAATGGGTCAGAAAGGCAGAAAAATCAGTGTCAGCTTGACCCTAGTTTTTAATGACTCTAAAATTTTGACTAGGCAAAAATAGAAGAAGATCTTTGTTATACTATAATGGGCTGTCACATACAACAGGATTGAAGTCACATGTATACAAAGTAAGAATTATGGGAAAACAAATTCAAGTGTGGAGAAAATACAAAAATTTAGCTAAGTTTTGAGATGTCTAGGCAAAGCTAGTTCGGGATCAAAGGAAATTAATCCAGATTCCTCCTACTCAGATACAGATAATTCAATAAAACAAATAATCAATGTCAGTGTAGTTGGTGTTAAATGTAGTGTTGTGAGTAGGTGGCCAATGGCTGTGAGAAAGATAGTGCAGGGGAGGGGAAATTTCCCCCTCTCCCACTCTTCTTGTAGCTGCACTAATAAGAAAATTGACACAAGACAGTTTAATAGGAGAAAAGGAAAGAACTTAATTCGGACACATGGAGGTCTCATAGAAATGGGATGTAAGAAGTGGCCAAAGCAGGTAGCTTTTATACTTTTTTAGACAAAGAAACAGTAAATTCTGGAGGAATTGACAGAACAAAGAAACTTAGGTTTTAAGTGCTTCATTAATGAAAAATCTAGAGTTTGGGCTTGAGGTAGTAAATTAAAGGAGCGACAGGCTGGTTTACACAGGCCTCTCAGCCCCACGTTTTCTGTCTCTGGCGATAAGGGTGGCCTTCTACCTCCAGATGCAGGGAGGGCGCCTTTCACATGGGAGATTCATTTACTGCTTTCTAGAAGAGAGAGAGGAGGGTCAGAGTGTCCCTCTTGTATCGGTAATTTCTTAAGTAACATTAATTTAAAATAATCAATATGTCATTGAGGCATATTTTGGGGCAGCCTGCCCTGGGCCCCAACAATAGAAATCATTTAAACTTTAAAGCAAAATATCTTTCCTGGCTTAATATGAGCAAGTGTATTTGCTAATGCTCTGAAATTCAGAATTCCTTCCCAATCCTTCAGTGTTGAGTTACACTATTTAAAGACACCTTTATCTCTAATTTTATCTCTTAAATTTCATTCTCCTTTCATATAATTACTGAGTTCTGTATACTTTAAAGATCTTAAGTAAGTATTGAGGAGATTGAAAGAAAATGACCCCTGAGTGCCTGTGACAAAATTAATTCACTGGGAGGGAGTCATAAGCCCTGAGCTGGTTTCCCAGGCCCAGCTCTTTCTGTGTACCCAAAGACAGATTTATGTAGTGCTTTGTTTAAGTACCAACTGGAATCACAGAACCAGAAGATCTTGAAATGAGACCTGTGACCTTGGCTGGGAATGAAGGTAGAGGACAGAAGTTAAGAGCACGGTTTTGTGGATCTGCACATCTTGACTTGAGTCAATCTTGAGTGTGCACTTAACTCGCTGAACATGAGTTATCTTCATCTGTAACATGAGGGCAGTAGTGCTCATAGGGTTAATGTGACGATGCTAACAGATGATGTCTATAAAAGCATTTGCCAGGAGCCTAGCACATAGTAGGCTCTTAAATATTGGATTATGAGAAGTTATGTCGGTCCCTTTAAGATTTGGGAAAGGGCACAGGGGATAGAAATTCAACCTGGATAGAAGAAAGCACAAACCATATCTCCTTGCCTGACAGAATTGCAGTGCCCCCCTTATCCAGCGGGGGTACGTTCCATGAGCATCCCCCAACCCAGTAGATGCCTGAAAGTACCAAACCCTATATGCATATACTATATGTTTTTCTATACATGCATACCTATGATAAAGTTTAATTTATAAATTAGGCGCAGTAAGAGAATATCCAAATTGCCAGCATCACTACTCTTGTGCTTTGGGGCCATTATTAAGTAAAAAAAGCATTACTTGAACACAAGCACTGCTGATACTGCTACAGTCGATCTGGTACCTAAGTGGCTCCTAAGTGACCAACGGGCGGATCTACAGGACAAAGGGATGATTCTTAGTCCAGGCGGAATGGAGCTGCTCGGCATGAGATTTCATCATGCTACTCAGAATGGCATGCAATTTAAAACTTTTGAATGAATGGTTTATTTCTGGAATTTCCCACTTAATATTTTTGGACCAGCGTTGAGCTCAGGAAACTGAAACTGTGGAAAGTGAAACCTCAGATAAGGGGGGACTAGTATACTCTGGCCCTTCAGGTGTATAAATCCTAACCCCAGTCATTCTTTCTGTTCACCCTCCAGCTCTCAAACTCCTGCATCTTCCCAGGCCTGCTGGAGGGAACGAAGCCGCTAAGACGCAGCCTCCTCATCTAACTTCACTTGCCTCCTGGGTGTCCCACGCCTTGTCTGGCTCACATCAGGATCTGGATGGAGCTTTACCCACCAGGGAAGTGTTTCAGGTTGTCCATCTCTAAACCCTTCCCCACTCGCCTCACTTCTTTCCCCATCCCATAGTCTCTGGCTCTTGTAAAAGGCCGGGCCATAGGTACTGAGCTATTAGATAGGGGGGCAAAGCCACCTTAACCCATAGTCTAACCATCAGTACTTCAGCACTCTCTGTTAACCGTGGCTATATGGGAGCATACATTCCCCTGGCTTTGAAAAGATTCATCAACTTCCGCGATACTGAATTGACCTTGATAGGTGTCTTTCATTGTTTTATAATTCAGTGCTATAAAAAGTCATTTACAAACAGCCCTGTTGCATAATATCAAGGGAATGGAAAAGTAAATTATGGTACATCCACATGTTGGACCATTATGCAGCTATTAAAATGACGTTTACAAAGAGTTTTTAATGACCTAGGAAAGTGCTAATGATATAATGCCTACTGCATAAAAATAGGCTACAAAATATTCCACATATTACGATTTAAAACTGTTTCAGAAAATATGATATATATGTCTACTACTGTGTATAAAATCATTAATTTACAATATTAGGAACATGATACCAAAAGTAAGATGTGTTTATTTAAGGATGCCTACATGTGTATAAATATATGTACACATTATATACATACATAATGTATTGGAAATAAACATGATGTTAACAGTGATTATAGGTGGAGGAATTACAGATGATTTAAATTTTTTTGTTTATATTTTTCTCTTCTTCCCCCCCCCCCCTTAATGTTCTACAATATGCAAGCAGTACTTTTATAATCAGTAGAAAATAAGCATTCTTTATTCCAAGCAGTTACCATAACCAAAGTTAATTGTGTTTGAGCTGTGAAATCAGTTCATCACCTAGGCATTTGAGATCTGAATCTCTGACTGCTTCTCATTTTGAGTGCAAATGGTATCCCTAGGCTGGCAAGGCCAAGTGGAGAAGCTTGATTCTGTAAACTGTAGTTTAAAAATATGCTAAGTAGACAAAGAACTGTATGAATGCAGACTCTTCATGCTATCAGCCAGATTCTGTCCTATGAACTGGGGGCTTCAGGAAGCTAGATAGACACCTCCCCTCCTCCCAAGATATTTTCCATGTCCTAATCCCCTGGAACCTGTGAGTATCACTTCATATGGCCAAAAAAAAGACTTTGTAGATGTGATTAAGTCGAATATGTTGAGATGGGGTCCTAAATGCAATCACAGGTATACTTTTGAAAGGGCAGTGGAGGGAGATTAGACACAAACAGAAGAGAGGACAGTGTGACCACAGAGGCAGAGACTGGAGCAGTGTGAACACAAGCCAAGTGATGCTGGCAGCCGCCAGAAGCTGGAAGCAGCAAGGAACAGAAGAGCCTCTGGAAGGAGTTGGGCCCGCCCGACACCTTGATTTTGGCCCCGTGAAACCAACTTCAGACTTCTGCCCTCCAGAGCTGCAAGAGAATAAAATGCTGTTTTAAGCTACCAGGTTTGTGATAATGTATTAAAACATCCAGAAGAATTGAATACATGGTTATAGTGACATGTATGAAGCATGGCCCCAGGCTACAAAGATTTCATAGACCGAAAGGGTTGAGTAAGACATACAGAGAGAAAATTAGACTATGTCGCTAAAAGTGACTACTCTCTATGTGAGGTCTGAGGAAGTCATCCTAGAGGAGAGGTGATATTGGAGCTAGATCTTGGAAAATTCGCACATAAAAGTGACAGGATTTGCCAGCCAGTTTTATGGGATATGGATACCAGCCCTTCGAGGGCAGTGATCTGTGGTTTCAGTACCATTTGGGTAGCACAGAGCTTAACTGGTGGCAGGAGTGGTTTGGGAGCAATGGAGAGGCCACATAGCAGGAGATAAAGTTCTGTCATTGCTGAGCAACTATGTGACTTTGGGCAAGTCACTTCTTTGATCTGGGCCTCAATTTCCACATATTTAAATGCAAATTTCAGACTAGATTTCTAAGGGTGGCCTACCATTCTAAATGTCCTTAAGTATATGTTTTGACGACACTGGAGGAGTGAAAATTGAGACCTAGTATATATGAACTAGTACATTTCAAGTATTTTTAAGAGTGAGATAAGTGTTCATAAAAATTCAAATTATAAATTTAAAATAAAGTATAGAATGTATTGCTATGAGAATGAATTTGTGTGACTGTAACTCCATGTAAATATTTGCACACTTAGGAAAGCACACAGACAGACACTCAGAAGACATGCAAACATTCATTGCATAGTATTGTGTTTGCCACGTTTTCTACTATTAAAAAGTTTATGTTAAATTAAAATAGACTCCTGGCCCACATTTAAATACTCGAACTCTAGCCATTGAATTGGGATCCAAGAGAGAGAAGATAAATGACAGCAAAAAAAGGTTAGCACTAGGTGAAAAATGTTTTTTTAGTCTTCGTGTCACAGTGATGGAGTGTAAAGCACAGAAGCTGGAAAGGTTTAATCAACCCAGCTTCCTAAGAAAACTCGCTGTGATTCTTTGCTGAAGCCTTAATAAGAAGGTTAAGAGTGTCCCCTAGGGTAGTAGGTGAAATGAGGCAACCTTTGCTCATGACAGCACTACAGATCATTGGCAGGATTGACTTGGTGACTCAAAGGAGCAGGCAGGTAGAAAGAAGATCAGAGGCTATTACCCAATTTCTCTTTCCTACCAATCTAAGGAGGAAGCAAGCTCACAGTCTGTTTTTTTCGTGACACGAGGAACAATCTGTCAGTCCATAGATAACATTGCATACCGTGATGAAGGTCAGTTCAGGAATCTGAAGTCGCCTGAGGGAGGGGAAGACTTCCCGGAGGAAGGGCTCCAAGAGGGCCTGAGTCAGTCAGGGGAAGGGAGAGTTGGCTGGTGCACAGCGTGAGCTCTGAGGCACAGACACCACCAAGAAGGACGGGCCAGGCGAGGAGCAGCTTGTTGTGAGGAGGAAACTACACCTGCTTTCGTGTTGCTGGAACATGAACTGTGGGGCAGAGACAGGTGAAAATGGAGGCTGGAGAGTCCACAGAGGGCCAGATCACAGAGCCTTTTGCATTTCTAGCCAAGAAGCTTGGATTTGAACCTGTAAGCCAGTGGAGAACCTTCAAAGGTAGTGCTGACGTGTGAGTCAGATGGACTCATGGATACACACGGAGAAGGAAACCATCTTGAATTCCACATGTAAGTAGTGCTGGGCATTTTACAGAATCAGTATCCTTGATTAGGGAAGTTATCGAAGTATACTTCAAGCAATTGTCTGAACTAAGGGTTAGAGCAATGGTTCTGACTTAAGGCAGTGGGTTGAGAGTAGATTTAAAGGCCAGGATTTCTTCCAGTTAAGTTTTTTCTGCCCTCAGTTCTTGCAATTCAGAGTTGCCTGAAGACAGATTCTATTTGTCTTAAAGGATCATGTCCTGAATGAAGGGGCAGTTCCCTAGTAGGACTTTTTAAAGTCTCATTCCCTTATCTCCTTGCCTTTGGTCTTTCTTCTTCCCTTAATGCCATTTTATGCCCTGTGATCTGATTTATCTGTCAAAGCACAACTGTGATGGTGCCTTTGTTACAAAACCACCATTGACCCACATCACCATTTAACCACTGCCTAAAACTACAAATCTAGATTGTTCTGTCCTCAACTCTGTAGTTCCCACATTCTGTCTCATTATTCCTTTTTGTATATATGACATCCAAACTAAACGACTCTTTGCTCCTCGTATCCTGTGTGCTTCTGACCATGGTTGTCCGGAACGGCCTTGTAATCAGTGCACATTCACCTTCTATCATCTTTTAGGGCTCAGCTCAGGTCTGTGTCCCCCAGATGCTTTTCCTAATCCACCTTGTAAAATTCAAGCTGGATGTCTTCTCTCCTTCTTCCACCCCCTTCATGGTATTTTGTCTCTGCCAGCCTTAAAGTTCCTTAAATTTTCTACCTTGTGTTGTGTGTCATGGTCCCTCATCTAAGCTCATTGACAGAGAGGAGGAAGGATCATATCTTGTCATGGTAAACTCCATTTTTAATGTGGTTGCCTCGGCCTGGAATCCTTCTCTGTCATCTGGAGAAGCCCTGTGTACCTTTCAAGGCCTATTTCATTTATTATGTCTCCAATGTCTTTCCTGATTTCCTTTTCCTCACCATAGAATTTTTCACCTACCTTTGGTGCCCCTATGACATTTTCTTCATTCCATGATGACCTCTCAAATGTATTAAGTAAGTTCTGGAGTTCAGGTCACCCAAGTGTCACTCCTTTTTTTTTTTTTTTTTTTTTCATTTCCTTCAAGTCGAATTCTGACAATAAAGAACAACAGTGTGGAATCTGGAAGCACAGGCTCTTTCCAGACATGCAAAGGTATCACAATTGATGTCTTCTGTGAAAGTGTTATCAAATCCATAAGTGATGAAAGCTCACGGGCACATTCAGCCTTGTCCCTTTGATGGGGACAGATATTTCTTCTGATAGGCCCTGGAAAAGCTACCCTGCCTAGGATCAAGCATTGCTGGAATTGTTCATCCTTCTTCCCTCATCAGTGCTCCTCAATCTCACAGTTACTCTCTGAAAAACAAAGATTTCAAATACTTAGAGAGGTTTTCCAGTTCACTTTCACTTGACTGATCAAAATGTTCTTTAGGAATAATTTATTTCTCAGAATCTCTACAAGTGCTGTTTATTTGGGAAAAAACAGTGTCGCAAACCAACTCCGTAGCAATTTGAATGCAACTAGGATTAAACTAATTCCCACAGAGTATGTAGACTCATTTTATCAAGAGGGATTGTTAATGAGTCTCTTAGGCAAGTGCCGTATCTCTGTAGGTTGGTGTCAGATGAGGGGGAATGTCTGGAGCCTCAAACTTCAGTTAGCATTAGAGACGCCCTTTGCAGGCATGATTTTGGGGCTGGAGCCTGGGTGAAGTCAGTGAGGCATTTACCTAAGATGCCAAATTTAAGATGGTGCAGGAGTCGTACATATCTGCATTTAAAAGTTTATCGAGTTTTTTAAATCACGATTTTAATTAATTTTGGTTTTTAAAAATATTCCATTAAAATACTGTTTATCTTGCTTACTGAGTTTTGAGGCATCCTCCCTTAATTTTGCATTTAAATTTGAGTTGCTCACTCACCTTACACTAACCCTGGCCTTCCTTGATTTATAGCATAGACACACTAAAGCTTACACTCTTTGTTGGCCTCACTCCTGGACCTTCAAAACCAGGTGTCCAACTCACACGTCAGGCCTGATGACATCTCTGCTTGATTTATCGAGATCGGTGTATTCAGTGTATACTTTTAGTTGTGAGTATGTGTTGATGAACTCTGTTTTATTTTGGGTCTCTGGTTGCCATATTAACGTTACTGAGATGCCCAAACAGTCCCAAGTTGGTAGACTGCTCCCTTGGTGAAATCCAGAGTGTGTTTCAGCAGGTAATGGGAGCTAAGGGACGGTTATATTTGTGAGAATTTTGTCATTCTTTAGAACAAAGGGGACTGGCTATAAGGAAGTAAAATGATTTCAACTTCTTGTATAGCTGTCTGTAAGACATTTGTTTTGCTTAAAAGATTAATTCTTTATAAGAAATGTATTACCCATCTCTACATTTTGTTCTCTTGATTTTCATGCATTCAGCGGTATTAGGTAAGGAGCAGTTTTAATCTTTAAAATCTGTGGCACATAGTGGTGGGCCTTTTCCATTACCTCTGCTCTTCGGCACTGCACTAGCTACTAAGGAATGAAAATTAATATTAAGCACATAAATTCAAGGGCATCTGTCCAAATTCTCAGGTGGATTTCCCCAGTGCCTTTAAAAACTAATAATAGTTCAAATAATAGTTCACACAGTACAAGCTCCCACGGAGATTTCTACTCCAGCTTATTAATCATCAGTGTCCTATGATTTTTCTTACAGAGCGTATAACTCAACTCTAATAATGCTGGGAAATGTCATAGCAGCTGAAGTTTAATCTTCAAGTACTTTTTTATTTGAATCAGATGTAGATTGTAGTTTGCTTTTTGGGAACTTTAAGCATAACCAGAAATTTAAATTTTTATATACAGCATTAATGTCAGCAAAAGAGCTGAGGACCAGAAATAGTAAGGATCCTTGGAATTCATAGTTTGCAGTGCTTTAATTTCACCGATGGGGAATCTGACATCACAAAGGTAATACTGTTATTACGACCCGTTCTTCCTCTCTTTAAACATATCTATGTGCGGCGTGTGGCTTTACTTGATGAAAGAGGTATATGGGTGTAAAGATAGATAGACAGATATGTTTATATTTATCTACCTGATACAATCTTCTTTTCTATTGATAAGAAGTGTCTGCACGTAGTATTAGGCCAAGTACTATATACAGTGACTTAAACGGACAAGATTTCTTTGAGCTTTTTTCCACCTATTCTTTTAAATCATCTTCCATGTCTTTCAGTAATTTCTTTTTATTTTTTCTTTCACATATAATTATTTGTCCTAACAGGATTGTTTTAGTTTTAGAACAAAATACGGGTATTGCAAAGGGGAGAAAGGAGTAAGATAAGACCAAACAGAAGTTTTTGAGCTTGGCTTTGGAGGACATATAAAGACATTTGAGTCAAAAACATCAGAGTTTTTGAACTGTATTCTTATTCCATCTCTAGGGTATGCTGAGGGCACTAAGGTATGGGTGAAGGGGCTGGAATCAAATGAGACTATCATTTCAGAATCTGCTATCTTCTAGCTTGGATTTGTCTTGCTTAAGACTTCATTGTACAAAAACACCATGCCTTTGGAAGGGGGCTTGTGGAATATTCCTGTTGTTTATGGAGGATTCTCCAATAGTTAGGCTGAACGAAAAGTAATTCATTTAATGCTGTTTACTTGGGATTTGAGGCACTGGTTATATAATAGTGCACATGACTCTTAAGGTGTTACATTCATATGGAGTAAGAAACTCAACCCCTGACTCTTGGTTTATGGAAAGTATATTGGCTACTCTGCTAACAAGGAGCTATAACTACATGCTTCTCATATCAGGCACCATGCGATTTCATGGCCTGAAAGTGTAGGAAGAGAAGCGAGTGAACAGGAGCACACTCTTTTCATTTGAGATTCCAGGGACGGGACGGGAAAAGGCTCTGAGGAATTTAGGACCCGAGTCGTGCCAGTATGTTCTCGTGCAGCTTCAACTATTTTAGGTAGAAAACGTAGCCCAGTGGAAAAAGAATGAAACAGAACCATATACACCCTGGTTTGAGCACAGCACTGCCATTTATACCAGTGTGGTCACATGGGAAAGGCACCCAACCTTTCTGCCTCTCATGTTTTCGTTTATAACATGGTGCTGATGATAGCTATCCTGTTGAATTGCGAGGCTCAGTGATCATGTTTATATAGTGTTTGGCCGTCGAGGAATGGAGGGTGACGTCAGTGCTGTTGCTGCCGTTGCTGTTAGCACAGTTACTCTGCAAGACACAGCAGTTTGCCAGCCCTAGACTGGCCTGATTTGTTACATTTATTGTGTGCTTTAAGCAGGAATCAAAGCATCAGCAAATGAAATATTTGAACCAAATAAAAGGGAAGTTCCCTTTAATCGGCATGACATGCTCCTATGGTTCCCCTACTATGGCCTCAGTGCAGTGCTCACCAGAGTGAGGCGGGGATGGAGGGGAGAGGAGCATGTCCCTCAGCTCATTGAGACCTCATAACAGTCTTCTAGGCAGGTAGCATCATGTCGTAGAGGTCAAGACATGCATCAAATTTGGACTTGAACTTTAAGTCCACTCTTCTGGCTATTTCTACTTTTCCATAATGACTCTCAAGAAATGGCGAAAAAGCCCACTTCACATTTTTCCTTATGAATATTCATTAAGTTACTTAAAATAAAAATAGGTTTAGCAGACTATTGAAAACTTCACTAGCTACTAAAGTGAAAATTTCCTTTTGCCTTTTCACTTCTCCTTTCTTTCTCTTCTATGATATCTTTACTCCTACACTAATCCCAGGACAATACGTATTTGATCCATTCCCTTCTGCCTTCTTTGGGCCCTCACTCCATTAAGAATGTCTTCCTTCTATTCCGCCCTTTCAATTTTTCTCCATCAACTACTTCTTTGTCATCAAGTATGGTCAAACATTTCCTTTCCCAAGTAGGAAAGATTTCTTTCACGATATGCATCCTCCTATATGTCCCTTGATTTTCAAATAGTCTCAGCTTCTTGAAATAAATAGCTCAAGCTTATCAAAATAACCTAGTCCTCTTCTCTCCACTTTTGTCCCTCTTTTCTCCTCAAATCTTTGCAAACTGGTTTCTTTCCCCACCAATCTCCTGAAACCACTCTCTGTAAGGGTAGTCTCAACTTGGTCCAAGTTGACCTGCCTTAAGTATGGTCTATTGCTTCAAGTGATGGATCGTTACTACTTTTATGACTTGTCCATGTAGGTGGTACAGGAAGTAGGTTGATAGGGTCTAAATGTTGCATTCTTTTGGTGGCTTTTACTTTGGTGCCCTCATGCAGCAGGAAGTTTTCCAAATGAAATAAGCCCTCTAACGAGGCAGAATCAAAAAAATAATGAGTCCTGTGGAGGAAAGATTCTAGTTGCTTAATGTTATCAAGCTGTTTAAGTGATGATGAGCAAATAACGTTTCCTTGCTGAATTCCGATGTCCTTCACAGGGAAATCTAGTGAATCTAGAAATCTACTTCACAGGGTTCCTGTGAGGTTAAATGACAGAATGTGTGTGACATTTGGTGCTGTCTGCAGTACAGTGTACACTTGTGCTTGGACCCCCAGCCTGTGTAGCCAGAAGCAGTGCCTGTCAATGGTTTGAGTCATTATCTAAACTTCCTTGAAGAAATGTGGCAATGACCTGTTAGAAGACTCTTTGCATGGCTAACATGGGGGACTCCTGAGCAAAGGCACATGGAAATGGAAGAAAGAAATGGATACAAACAAGCTGGACCCAGTGGCTTAGCTTAGTTGTTAGAGTACAGTTGTTTTAAGGACAGTTTGGAAGCTGTTAGCATTTTCCAGATCCAGTTCCCTTTGGGTTGATGTCAGAGTCCTTAGTAGAGAGAGGACTGTGGATGTAAATGCAAAGGGCGGTGTCACCCTTCAGATGTGTGTCCTCTTTAAGCAGGTGTAAAGTTAATGAGGAGAAGCTGAACGTCCTCTCCCATTCGGCACTGACAGTTTTAATCATTTAAGGGTTCAATTGCTGGTCACTCCATAGCTGCCTGGACTTCTTCATTAGAAAAACATGCCACCTCCTTGGGAATTCCTGGACATACTTGAAAGTCTGGGGATCTGAACCAGAGTCTGCAGGCCTTCTGAAGTACGTGAGTAGGGTAAAAAGACAAGCAATTTGGGTTGGTATCAGTCATCCAACTTAGCTGGTCCTGACAATCCGAGGCCTGGAGAAAACTGAGTTACAGGTGTGTGCTACTATTTTATTACCAATCAGTCCATTTATATTTCTGCAGCTATATTTTCATTTTCTTGCCCAAACACAGAGAGTATCGTTCACATCATAAGTTATGTGAATGACACCCCTTCAAATTATGCAGCCCTGGAGGTAGCCTATTCTCATTAGGTAATTAGATTTTTCTCTACTTCCTTGTTACCTTACCTTCTTTTGGACAGGAACTATAATCATGAATAGTTTGTGTAAAATTCAAGCATCTCCACCATAGAGGAGTATCTTGGGAGAAGTGTACTTCAAATTATGTAATAAACATGCAGCCCGACAGAGTCACATCCAGAGCTTGAATAAATCCAGTCCTCCCAAGGTTTGGGATGTCAATAAATGCCAGTTAGGCCACCTAGCCCCTTATGCGTCAAAGCATTATCACCAGGGCAGATTGAGAAGGCAGTTCACGGTGATACTTTAGGGTCCATGTGGAGTCCTCAGCCTCTGCCCAAGTAAATCAAGTGAACATAATGCAATCACTTCTTTTTTAATACCCTGATTTACCCATATTAAAGACACCACTATCAACCAGAGTTGGAAAATACCACTGAATGCAGTTCCCTAGCCATGAATGCCATGCGGTCTTCCTTCTGATTCATACAATAACCAAATAATGGGTATGACAACATACTTGTGATTCAACTTAATAAAATTCGAATGAATCTAGGATATACTTCAAGAAGCAAATCAGTCGTACACAGAAATTAAGTAGCCGACATCTAGTGGTACAGGAATTGATCTTATAAATGACTATCATAGCAATATTGTGAAGTCGTAAGTCTGGCCACTTCCTGCCAACTAAATTGAAAAAATAAATAAATAAAAATAGCTATCTATTGCACGGTGATTCTTGTTGAATAACGTATTGATTATAACACAACTTGGGACTGTGGTCCAGTTTAAAAGAAACGTCTTTTGCTGTGGCAGGCTCTGAGAAAATGGGTATCTGCCTAAACTTGCATGTAACCAAACGACAAAAAATTGTTAAAAAATCAATTTACATTTAAATTTAAAACTTTAAATAAATATTTCAGAAAAACCATCTGGGTTTTTTTGTGAGAAGACATTTAAAGAACAGGGCATTTGAATTACATGTGGGAATGGTTCTGAAAAAATATATAACCCCTTTCAATAGCTAATTATCTTAAAATGACTAAAGGAAATGTAAGTGCTATCTTTTCATCTACAGGAAATAGTTACTTACTGAGTATGTGCAGCTTTCCCTTGTCAAGTCTTTCAATAACAGTATTTTTAGAAATCTATGAGTGCCATAGTTAGCTAATTTTCATTAATAAAACATGAACCAAGTGGAAATTTTACCACGCAAAATAGAACTTTTTCTCTGTTTTGCATATCTTCTTGAAGAATGTCATTCTTAGTTTACTATTTCAGAACCTACTCAGGGTATGTGATGGTAATATTAAAACAGCAGATTGTTTATTGCTAACTACCTTTACTAGTTGGTAACTTTACTGAGTTTCCAAGCACTTAAGCCAGTCACTCTAATTCCTGAATCATAACAGTAAATTTATTCATTTTTTTGTATGTAACCACTTTATTTATTTTATTTATTTATTTTATTTTTAATATTTTTTTATTGAAGTATAGTCAGTTTACAATGTTGTGTCAATTTCTGGCGTACAGCACAACGCTTCAGTCATACATGAACATACATGTGTTCATTTTCATATTCTTGTTCACCATGAGCTACTACAAGATATTGAATATAGTTCCCTGTGCTATACAGTAGAAACTTGTTTATCTATTTTATATATGCCAGTGATCCAATGTAATTTTAAAGATAATGCCATGTTGCTTTTCAACATGGTTATGCCAGTTTCTCGCACCAGCAGTGCATGAGCGTTGATTCACAATCCTCCCTAGAACTTGGAACTGTCAGACTTAAGTTTTCTCAATCTAGTGAATATAAAATGGTGTCTCATTGTGATGTCATATTTGCATGTCCTTGATTCCTAATTATGTTCAGTATAATTGAATATGTCACAAGCAATTCAACTCTTCCCTTACCCAAAGTGTCTATTCACATTTTTGCTCATTTTTAACTTGGTTGCTATTTTTATGAATTTTTTAGGACTTTAAAAAATATTCTGGAAACTCACTTTTTGCTGTTTTTAGTGTAGCAAATATAGTATCCCAATTTGTGAGTTCCCCTTTCCATTATTTTATGGTTTTATTTGGAAAACATAGATTCTTAATTTTAATGTAATTTAATTTAGCAAACTTTTCCTTTATAAATATTGGTTTTTGGGGGTTTTTTTGTTTGTTTTTTTGGTCTGGGTTTAGAAAAATTTCCCTACCCATGTTATAAAATTAATTAGATTTAATTCAAAAATATTTAGAGTTTTGCATTTCATATTGAGTTATTTCATACATCTTAAGTGGATTTTTATGTCTGGTTTGAGGTAATGATTCATTACATTTCTTCCATATGGATAAACCGTTGTTCCAGAAAACTGTGTTATATTAATTTTTGTTCCTTTCTCACCAATGTGCAATGTCACCTTTGTCATCTACCAAATGTTTATATATCTTTGGCTCTATGTCTGGCCTTGTCTTTTATGTTTCAGTTAAATATTATCATTGCACATTGCAGTATCATTCATTCACTTATTCGGTCCTTCAACAAATATTAAGCATCTGGTATGTGCCAAGCATTTTTCTAAATTACTAGGATCTATCAAAGAACAAAAGAGAATAATATCTGCCTTTCTTGAACTTCCAGTCTAGTGGTGGGAAGCCTCAGTGAATTTACAAATTATTAAAATATGTAGAATAGCGAATGTTGAGAAGTGCCATGCAGAAAAATAAAGCAGAGACGGAGGAGACAGAGTTCCTGGTGGGTTGAGGGTTGCCCCTTAATAATAAGATGGACAGGGAAGGCCCTGCTGATCTTAGCAGAGGCCTGATGGAGATGACAGGGTGAGAATGTACTAGGCAGGTGGACCATCAAGTCCGAAAGTCCAACAGGGCCAACAAACAAGGAGGCCAGTCAGTGTAGCTGGGAGTGGGATGAGCAAAGGGAAGATGAAGTCAGGAAGATTACGGTAGGCAAGAATGATGATTATACAACCAGTCTTCATCACTAAATTTTAATGCAAAATCTTGGTATTTTGTTGGTCAAATCTACATACTCTCCTACAGGAGTATCCTGGAGATGTGACTATCCTTGTATCACTGTTTCTCTAAAGAAAATTTGGAATCAACTTATCAAGTTCCTGTAAAAGCTTGTAGAGAGTTGATTGACATTACACTGAAACTACATATCAGTTTGGGAAAATGTATTATTGTTTTCCCTTTCTGATGGTTTTCTTAAGTTGAGAACATGGCGTTCCTTTTCATTACTTAGGTCTTCATTTGTGTGTGTTTAAGAATATCTTACTATTTTTCCCATGAGTGTCTTGCACATACATTATTAATGTAAAAACCTCTATTCAAGGCCTATTAGCCCCTTCCCTCACCCCCTGGTCTGCACTAGTGATGCCCTACGGCTCTCATTTCTGCTCCTCAAGCACATTAAGTGCACTTCTACCCCAGGACATTTGCCTTGGTTGCCTCCTCTTCCTGGAATGCCCTTCCTGCAGACAACTGCATGGACCACAAACCTCACCTCTTTCAGGTTTCTTATCAAAGGTTACCATATCAGCCTAGCCTTCTCTGAGCCCTCAATTTAAACTGTCCCATCCCAGCATCTACCATCTCACTTTCTTCTTTTAATCTTATTTTCATGGTACTTTTCCTCATCAATATCTATTCAAAATTTTTGTTTTTTCTCTGGAATTATTAAGTTTGTGAAAGAGATACAAAAAGCCCTAGAAATTATCTAAGACGATTTGTGAGATAAAGCCTTTGCTAGCAGTCAGTGGAGAAAGAGGAGTGACTAAATCCAGTCCACAAATCAAGTGGCTTCTAAATCACTGTTCCCCCCAGAAGTGAACGTGACAAGGTCTTCTTTCTTCTGTAGTCCATTTTGGAAAAGTAGGCAGGTGCTTAGAGAACCAGGAGTCTGAAATGCAAATTTCCACTACTGCAAATTGGGTGTGCTTTATGGCTGATCCAAGGTCATATGTCATCACTCACCTGTGGCCAGGACTTCATCACTAGGGTTATAGAGTGCTGGGTCATCTAGAAAAGGGCAAGTTAACATGAGTTGAGGATGTTAGTACATTGTTACTCAAATATCTATTTCATTTAGGGGTTGGTTGGAAACTTCACCTTTGAACATAGTGTTTTGTTTATACATAAAGTCACTGTTGTGACACCTATTTGTAATACTGATCACTGAGATGTGAAAAAATTCCTTGTAAGTGGCAGTCTAACAATAAAAGCTCTGAAGCAGAGAAATTCCCAGCAGATGTAGAAAGTGTGAATTCTGTAGTATCCTCCAATAAATATTAATATAAAACAGATTCTTCTGAGCAGATTCCCACCTTAGATTGTATTGTGGAAACATCTCAGGCAAAGATGCCTGGGGGCTTGAAACTTGCCATTTAGAGCAGGAAGCATAATTGTCAAATGAGGGCAAGCAAGATCAATATTGATAACATTGCTACCTTTTGCTGAGTGCCTACTATGTGCCAGGGATGGTGTTAGTAATTAAGAAGTGTTATCTCACACAGTCGTCAAGCAAATCTGGGAAGTAGGTACCATTTGTATTGCCATATTAATAAGTAACTTGAAGCTCAGAAAGCTGAAATGTCATATCTATGATCACATCCACATGACAGAAAGAGGTGTGGCTGGGACTCCAACTCAGGGGTCTGGGTCCATCTGGATCCAAAAACTAGGCACTTTCGTCTACATCGTGTTGTAGGCTACATTGAGGCCTGAGGAAACTGAGAACATTTGTAACTATCCAAAAAACCTATAGCATCACAGTTTCACCTCTAGAACACAAACACCACATTCTTCCTTGTAAGGCTTATATCATCCAGTCAGTCAGCTGAGGGGCATGTGGCGCTGTAGCTAGGGAAGCGAAATGATTTTTCATTTGTATTGATCTTTACAGCTTTTGAAGCACTTTTTCACGTGTTATCTCATTGAATTCTTATTCTAATGGCAGGTAGACCGTCCATTTTCCAGCTGGATGAAATGGGGATCAGAGAAATTCAGTTATTTGCCGAGAGTCATTTAGAAGCCAGGACTCAAACTCAAATCTGGCTCTAAAAGACATATGTTCCTACGATCTGGGCCTCACTTCTTTCTCTTCTAATATACACATGGTGGTATCTATTCATTTTTTAAAAAGGTTTTTAACCTTATTCTGAGTTATTTAAATGGTTAAATCAGTTAAAAATATTACATTGTGTTTGTAAAAGTAATTGCTGTTTGCCCTTTTCAACTAAAACTGTGTGTGTGTGTATCTATTTGCCAAAAGTTCTTTAATCAAAGGGAAAGTGTATAGTTTTCGGTTAACCTTGTTAAGTCATAGTAGTGGTGGCAGGAGGGGGCATTAGAGTGAAAATATAACATGCCATCCTTTTTACCAGTCTGAAACACATTTCTTATTTTTAAAATGTATTTATGAGAAGCATAGCTGTAAATCCACAACATACAGCACACATTAGGGATAATACATGTTTGAGGGTTAAAATGGTGTATTTTATTATTCCATTGTGGTTTCTATTTTATTATTTATTGTCTGCAGTTAGCAAAATGTTATTATCTTATCTCAAGGCAATTGCTCTTTGCTTTAAGGAGATGAGGTTGCTTTTTACCATATTCATACATCTTTAGAATAGCTATTTTATATTCATTCAATCTTGACATCTAGATCACAGTATGTATAATGTAGTGTAATGTCATTAGAAGCTCTAGAAATAAATGGTTTCTAAGAGTATGAAAATATAAGCCAAATAAAAGATAAACAGGCAAGAGACCATACTAGTTGCAGATTTCAGTGACATATTGCTTTTATCCTGCCTTTTCCCATATTTCATGTTATAAAAAGATGTTATGGTTTCTTGAATTGCTGTTTCTCACTGCAGTAGGCATAGCAAACAATATGTTTAATCACAGTTAATGTCTCCTTTTAGATTCGATTGCTTTCTCCCTAATTCATCATCTTATCTTGCCCGTTACTGCTGTCTGTTCACTTAAGACTGCAGATGTTGAAAGTGTGAATCCCGCAGTCTTCTTTGATAAATATTAATAGCAAAACAAATTCCTCTGAGCAGATTCACCTTAGGTTATTACTGAGTGGTATTCATTAAGAAAAACTATCTTGTTAAAATGATAGTAACAACAAATTATTCTTTGTGTTGTGTGATGACTTATTCAAACCAAAAACAGAACTCTGACTTCAGCATGATTTAATGTTCTGCTATTTCCCTGGACTTACGACCATTTTCTATAGTGTAATTTTCTGTCTTGGGGAAAAAAAAGTTATTTATATATATAAATATATATATATATTTTATGGGTATATATGTTCCAAGATATAAAGATGGACTTTACATTTGCAGAAATAATTCCAATAAAATGTATAAGCAAAGTTAAATATAACTATACAGCAGAGCCAAAATGCTTTTCTTAATCAAAAGGATATCCATTCTCAGTGACTATGATAATTTTTCAGAGGTATAATTGTGTGCGTGTGTGTGTGTACTGAAGGATTAAGATTGCCTAGAGCTCAGTTCTGGTTCTGCTACTGGTTAGCTGCTTGGCAGTGGGCAAGTCACTTCACTGTTCTAGGCCTCCTTTCATCATCTGCAGCATAACAGATGTGTCCTTTCTAATCACTAATGCTGTTTCCATTTGTGCATTTTATGTGGTACCTTAATCTCAATTTCCATAGGTGGACTGGAACAGAAAAACAAGACACAGCTTTGACAGAGAAGAGGTTCCAAAAATATTTGTTGAATGAAACAGAAATAAATGTTGAAAATGAAGTGGTTAGCTGAAGTACTGTGCTCAGAACTGGTCTGCCGTTGGAGACTTCCAGCTACAGGGAGCACTGGTGACTTACCAGGTGACGCATCGCTCACGATTCTCCATTATTTACCCTCTGATTTGGCTTCACTGAACTTTAGTCAGGCTTCTGTCCTCCCCACAGGGCCCTGATATTTGACTCAACTGAAGTTTAAGCAAGCACCAAGATGGTTCATTAACAGTTCATTCTGAGAATCACTCATTGGTTGACCACATAAGTACTTCCTGTTGAAGAAGTCTGATGTTAACCAACCTGCTCACTGCCACCACTTGCCCATCTCTCCCACCGAGTTCCTGCCAGCGGTGCTTACTGCTCCATCTATAAGAAAAGCCTTTCTCTGTTTGAGACACTTGCAGATCCTGAGACTGGAGTATTCTCCCTCTTGTCATAGTCTTTTTGAATAAAGTTCCTCCTTGTCTAACTGCAGGTTTGTTTCTATTTGATACTGGGCAGGCCGACTGATCTTCGCAGTTTGACTTTGCTGATTCATACAATTAACCATAAAGATGAAACTATGCTGGGTCTGTTCCTCTATTTGAATTCCTCTCTTGTGGCCTCTATCCTCTGACCTCACTTAAACCCTGCTTTTGAAAAGAAAATGGGGTTTAGGCTCAATTACCCCCAAGTATTTTAAAAATATAAAAGAATATGAGAGGTGTAGAGAGTATGCTGAAAGTATGAGATTAAACATGAGAATAAAGTAAAATAAAGTACCAGAACATTCTGGAGGGTAAAAATCAGGAAATGAGTGAATGAAGTAAACTAAGAGCCCTGATAATGAGAGAAGAATAAAAGAACGGGAGCAAGAACGAGAAACTACAATGGGAGAGAAGTGAGACAAAATTAAAGAATGAGAAGTTCGAGGAAATGAAAAACCGAGAAGGAGAAAACACAAAGGAGAACAGTTTTTGGAATCTGCCGAAATGGGAGCAGAGGAACCACAGGGAACAGCGGCAGGAAGGCAGGCGGACTGCGGGGATTGGGGCAAGAGCGCAGGCGCAGGCGCAGGCGCAGGCGCAGGCGCAGGTCCGGGCCCCGCGCGCCACGCCTGACGGCCGGCGGCTGGGGCGCGCCTGCTGCGGAGGCCGGAGCAGGGGTCCAGGGCCGGCCTGGGTGGCTGCAGGGCCAGACGTCCGGCCTTGTGGAGTCTGGTCCGAGAGGCACTGGGGCGGGATGCTGCGGAGGCTCCAGAACATTCAGAATGAGTGTGCAAGGTAAGGCGGGCGGGGTGAAATCCGCCACCCTCCTGGAGCTTGCTGATTTTAGCTTGGCCTCTGTACCCCCAAAGCGAATTCAAACTCGGAGGCAGAGTTTTGGGAGCAAAGAAAAGAGCAGCTTTATTGCCGGGCTAGGGAAGTCACAGCAGGTTAGTGGCTTAGAGACTGTGAATCCATCCTGGGGTTGCGGCTTGGTGATTATACAGGCAGAGGAGATGGAGCACGTCAGTGATAACAATAGTCTTTTACAAAAGTTTATCTTGTGTCCCGGGAACTTCTGCTGGCCCATTAATTAGGCCCTTGGCCTTGGCGTTATCTGGTCTGATCCCTCTGGTGTCATGGGGGCTCTTGGAGGATCTGGCTGTTTCTTCAGGGCTATTGTTCTGTGACCTTCTTTCTGGAAAACAGCTCCTGGGATTAGGTTCAACATGTTTAGGGTGGCGTGTAAATCATAGAGTTGGGGTTGCTAAGCACACGGTCATTCAGGCAAGTTAAACAGTAGCAGTAACTAGGAGAAAAACAGGTTAGTCAGAATTAATTCAAAGAAAGCAAGTTAATTAATCACAACAAATTCTTAAAGCTGCCTTAGCGTCAGGGGAGCCATTTTGTGACTCCTTGAGTGCCTAACCATTCCTTTCCTCTAAAGTTTGAATTTGTTGTAATTTGGGTAACCTCTAGAGTCTCGCGATTTGAGCTTTCAGAGGCCCTTATTTTTTTGCCTTTACCGCGAGGTTGGATTTTGTTTGTGGAATTTTAGCTAATCTGTAGGAAAGCGAGGCTCCTACTTTGTAAAGGCCCATCTGGCCTCAAGACTTGCAGCACTGCAGTGGGTAGCACCTTTGTGATACGGGCGGGGTGACTTTGGACGCCGCCGGTCTATTGTCACTAGGGAAGGGCTCTTCCCATCAGGGCATAAGGGCTCCAGAAACTCTCAAAATTCGTCGTCTGTTCCCCTCCCTGTGTTTTGTACTATTTTACCATTTGGTCAAGTCTTTGTCATTGCTTTTGAAAAGTTCGTTTTTGATTTATTTTACAGATTTTCAACAGGTTTATTGTTGAAAATCACCTATTAACCCCACTATCAAACAAATGCCTCAATGGTCATTTATTTAAATTCTATTTTAAAGGCAAGCAATACTGCTTTTTAGGGAAGCGAACAGAGCTGGTTTGTCTTTGCTGTGTGTGCTAAATTAAACAAGTGATTGTGGATCTTGAACTAAGGATAAATCGTCTCTTGTAGGAAATGTCAGTAATCTTGTGATTTTTGAAATATGACACAGCTTATTAAAATTTTATATAAGCTTCTTTTCAAAGAATATTACATATTCAGCTTTTAGAAGCTTTGTATGATGAATGCATAAAAGCGAACCGATAGGTTTTAGGAATTGGACGTGCACTTGAACAAGTGAACAAAAGAGACTTTTTTTCCTAAGCAAATGTGTATTCATGGTACCATCTAAACTAGGAATTTATACATGGAAAAAAATGCCTCAGGATGATTCAGTGAATCCTTTTACCATGCAGATTGTTCTCTATGGAAATTTCCCAGTTTATTTCGAGGGGAATAAAGTTACCTTGATGGATAATATATATTTGTTTCCTTACAAAGAATAGAACATCCAGTGTGTAGTAATGAGATCTATCAGGGACCGTTACTTCTAGCCAGTAGGTTGGTACTTGGCATTGCTTAGATGCTTGCATCTAAGAGATCATGTAGCAAGTTAAATTCATTTCCCCCCTCCCCAAGTGCTTGCTTTTCCCATATAACCTATTCTTTTTTTCCTATTAAGCATTTTTTTTAAAAAAGTTATTGTCAGTACGTGGCATGTTTTAAAAATGAGTCACTTGTCCTGCCCCTTGTCTTGGTTTCTGAGGTCTGCTCTTCAAAATGTTCTATTAAAAGATTTCAGCATGATTCACATGCAGGGTCTAGAGGAGCAGAATGTGCCACCCCAAAATATGTCTCTTTGGGATATTAGTTATTTCAACCTGATTATTTTCTAAGAAACAGCAGACAAGGGGATTACCCTTGTCTGAAAACCAAGTAGGGGTTACCCTTTTATAAGAAACAGTTATTTCTTATAAATTTTTCATTTCTAAGGGTGTCTCCCTCTCTGTACCAAGAAGAGAATGACTAAATCTCTGGAAACTTATCAATGGAGAAAGCGTGGACTTAAATCTGCATAATAACCTTTCCCTTGTTCCCTGTGCTTTTTTTTCCTGGTCACCTCCCATAACTCCCTCCCCCTCCCCCATCTTTCTTTTGTCTTTAACTGAAGATGATATTTAGGTGGTGGCTTAGGCCATTTGGGCAAGTTACTGAGTTTTCCTGGATCTCTCCCAATTATACATGTTATTAAACTTTGATTTTCTTATTAACCTGCCTCATGTTAATTTAGTTCTTAGACCAGCCAAAGAACCTAGGAGGGTAGAGGAAAATTTTGCCTCCTCAACAAAATAGTTCAACATCTTTGACTGAAAAAAAATATGTAATTCAAGAAAATGCTTAGCCAAAAAAAAAAAAAAAAAAAAAAAAAAAAAGAAAAAAAAGAAAATGCTTAGCCTCTGAATCTTATGAGTAATTGTTTTAAAGTAATAATCCTGAAATGGATTACTTGTTTCTAAATTATTACATATAACAAGCTATTTTTATTTGTACATTTTCTCTTGTTGTAATTAACTTCTAGATCTATATTTATCTGTTGGTTCCTGTTGGTTTCATTTTTAATCTTCAGACTTTTGGCTTATTAGAGAATGTTTGAATCAGTATTTCCATAAATTAATGGTAGGGGTTTTACAAACTACAGAATGCAAAGAGAGCAAATTATCCTTCAAATTGGACAATCCAAGGATTATTTAAAAGATGTTTCCCTTGTAAATGCAATGAAATAGTGTCGCAATTAGAATTGAACCATCTAAATATGTACTCCAATTGTGAACCCTAGAAAGGTGACAGTGTAATGAGATTTGACAGCATGTAGAAAGGTGAAAACTCATTAACAAGCTAGGATCTGCATTAAAAAAATTGATTAGCATTTTTGTATTATGTAAGAAGATTGCTTAGCATTTCAGGAGGGGAGTGGCGGTTGTGTGGCATTTAAATCTATTCTGAATTAAAAATGATCAGTTTAAAAAAATTACAGAAAATTCTTATGCAAATGAAATATAATCAAGCAATGCTTCAGACTCATTATGCATGATTGATATGCACTGAAACTTGCTTACTAATTCAAGGAGCAGAGGAGTTCCAGTTATCATATTGTTGATGCAGTGCTATGCCACACTGCTGGAAGTGATATTAAGTTGATTACGATAAATGGTGTAAACCAACACGATGGACCCTTATCCAACTTGACATTTATTTTATATAAAATGATAAGAATTCCTTACTATCCTGAAATCCTCGGCTTCCTCATAAATGTCAAGATCTTTCTGAGGTTTTTAAAGATATCAAAATCAAGAGCATGAGAGAGAAGATAGGTAATAGAGAACTCTACTTTGTAATGCCTTTAGAAGACATTTGCTTGTTGACTGAAAAGTTGACTTATCTGTGATCTGTAATTAGAGATTTCCCTCATGTTTGTCTTAAGTGTGTTCTTGTCTAGTTGTGAGAATGCTTGATAATGCAATTGCAAATTGGGCCCACCATGAAGTTAAAATGCCCAAATTTCTCCCAGCTTCTGGAGTTTTAACAATTCTTAAGTGTATCACAACCTACAAAATCCACATGAGTCCATTTCAGCACTTCTTGGTGTAACTTTAGGCTTTTGACAACACTGAAAAGTTCAGGATGAAAGCTGAAGTTGATATATCAAAGGTAAGGTTTTTTTTTTTTTTTTTAATTTTAAGATTTTAGAAGATAGATTTTAAGATGCCCTTTTTGATACTGCTTACAAGTTGAACTTACCTTGGAAATCTATGTCAACATGCTTAAGTTTTTAATTTTCAAAGTTTTTTTAAACACTTTTTTGTTAATATTTTTTGGCTTTTTTTTAGTTAAAAAAAAAAAACAAGCAAAAAATAACACTGTTGGTTCAGGATGAAAGCCAATGTTGGTGTATCAAAAGTGTTTCTTATTTTGTAAGTTTTGTGGGACAAATTTTAAGATGTCTTTTTCATACTAATAATATGTGATTTTTGATTTGGTATTATTTTAATTGGTATTTTAAATGATACTTAATTTTAATGGTTTTAATATTAATATATTTTCCTGGTAGAAAATTTGGAAAAATGGAAACATACGAAGCAAGCAAAATCATAAAAATCATATTGGAGGGGAGCAGAACATGTCACCCCCACCCCAAAATATGCCTCTTTGGCATAAGAATTATTTAGAGCAGATGGTTTTTTTAACGGAACAACAGAGGGAAAACTCTGAAAATTAGTAGTAGAGGTTACCCTTTTGTGAGGGACATTTGCATTTATAAGGGAAATCTCCAATAGAGAGAGTGTCTCCCTCCCTCACTATACCAGGAAGAAAGATGCCACAAGCCAAATTCTTATCAATGCAGAAAGCAAAGACTTAAATCTGTATAACAACCTTACCCTTTTTTATCGTACTTTTCCTGGTACTTCAGGTAACTGGCTCCCCAACCCCCAATGTCTTCTTTTGTCTTTAGCTGGACATGGTATTTAAGGTGGTGACTTGGGGCATTTTGGGGAGACACTCAGGTATCCTGGGTCTCTCCTGTGTATACAGGAGGGGTACATGTTATTAAGCTTCTGTTTGTTTTTCTCCTGTTAATCTGTCTTCTGGTTACAGGGCATCTCAGCTAAGAATCTGAAAGGGTAGAGGGAAAATTCGCTTTTCTTCTCTACAATATGTAATATTATAATTCAGAGTTAACCATGATTAACATTTTGTTATATTTGCTTTCTATCTTTCCAGAATGAGGGTGCTCCAATGTTCATTAAAATCTGGTAGGAAATGTAACTGAGATTTGTGACTTCAGTTTTGAGAGTGAGGACATCTTACGTTTTATTGGAAATGTTGTGTAATAGTCATTCTAAAACTTCCTTGCTTTTATGTCCTGTTTTTGTCAGTGAGTTCATCAAGAAGGAGAAAAAGTTGTTCTGTTTTTTTCTGCTGGAGGTTGGTAGAGGTGTATGGAGTCAGAGAAGTTGAGGACGGCCTGGTCCTTTCCAGAGCAGGGTGTCTCAGATTCAGCACCACTGACACTTGGCTCCAGCTTCATTGTTGTGGGGACTGTCCTACTGCATTGTCGGATATGTTGAATGTTTAGTAGCATCCTTAGCTTTGATGGGACAGATGTCAGTAGCACTACTCTGGCTAGTTGTGACAACCAAAAATGCCTCTTAGACAGTGAAATTTTCCCTGAAGTGTGGGAAGCAAAAAAGCCTAGGTTGAGAACCTTTGGTTAGAGGGAGAATCCTGGCAGGAGGGAGGAAGAGGGGTTGCAGAGCAGAGACAGTGTTCAGGAGGAGAGAGCATTCAAGAAGGAAGCATGGAGCGTGCAGGAGGGATGGAGAAGATGGAAGGGAGGAGGTGGGGAGGGCAGGAGGAGGTGGGGAGGGCGGGAGGGAGAGCAGGAGGATGGCGAGTGCTAGAAGTGAAACTGAGCAGGACCTGCAGGGCCCTCCAGGGTACAAGTCTTTCCATGTCCCCCATTTCTTATTTATAGGACATGGGCTTTATTCAGCCTCTGTGACCTTCCCTGAGCTCCAAAGGGCAGGTTCAAACAGCTGCTAAGCAGGGCAGGGAGAGGGTGCAGAGATCAGGGAGGAGCAGTCAGGAAACAATAGTGCAGCCTTGGGGCAGAGTCCTGGTTCCTCCTCAAGGCATATACATAACAATGTCTTTTGAGTTCTTCTGCCCCACCCAGGTGGAGGATGGTAACTTCAGGCTGAGCACAGGATTCCTGGAGCACCGCCCTGTTACCTCCCCACCAACCAATCAGAAGAAAGTCACACGCCCTGCTGCCCTCACCCCAAATCTTGCCTATAAAACCTTTTCCCCCAAAACCAGCAGGGAGTTTGGGTTTTTTGAGCACAAGCTACCCATTCTCCTTGTTTGTCCCTGCAGTAAACTTTTCTCTGCTCTAAACACCAGTGTTTCGGCTTGTTTGGCCTCATGGTGCTTTGGGCACATGGGCTTGTCTTTGGTGATAGAAAGAAGGAGGGAGGTGGAATGTGAGAGCGTGCAAGGATCGGGCGGCCGAGCAGAAAGGAGAGGAGAGGGGAGCCGTGCTGTGCCAGCCTGTCCTGTGCCTCTGTGTGGAAAAGCAGGCTCAGGGTACTGGGTTTTCCTGTTTTCTGGGAGACCAAAGATCTCTTTTGATTTAAAAATCAAAACGTTTTAAGTGAAACCTTTGATATTTTTAAGTTATCTTTTCAGGAACTTAATAATGGCCCACTAGGTACTGAACACTGTTCTAGGGCATGTGGGCAACAAATGGGCCATGTTCTTGCTGTCTTGGAGCTTCCACTGAAGCAAGGTGAGACAGATAGGTATTTGTCAGGTTATGAGAAGTTATGTGGAAAAAAAAATAAAGCCAAGTAAGGGGGTTTTAGTCCATATGGGATGTCCAAGGAAGGTGTCTGAGATGAAGTCACCTTTGAGCTGGGATCTGAAGGGAGTGAGGGGTAAGCTGTGTGAGACAGCAGCATGGGAGCATTCCAGGCACAAGGAACAATAAGTGCAAAGGCCCGGTGGCAGGAAGAGCTTAGGAAGAGCAAAGAGTCCATGATGGCTGAGGGCAGTGAGTGAGGGAAAGTGGGGTGTGGTAGAAGAGGACATCCGCTGGGTTAGAAGAGTTTTGTGGGATGATGCCTCCTTTGGCCTGTAAGGAATAAGAGAGGGAGCCTGTTGTAAGGTTTGAAAAGAGGTATGACATTGTGATATACCAGGTACTTCAGCAGTTTTCAAATGTCAACAGTATCAGAATCACCTGGGTGTTGCCAACATTCAGATTCCCCAGGCCCACCCCAGACCAGTGAAAGCAGGCGCCCCAGGAGTCTGCGCCATCTACGGTTTTTTGGGAGACGCTGACATAGGTGGAGGAGGACAAACACTGCTCTAGAGGTTCTGCCTGGCCACTGTGCGGAACCCAGCCAGGGCAGAGGCAACACCAGGGCGGCCAGCTGGACGGCTGTCACACTCTCCTGGGCCCAAAGTGTTGGTGGCCTGGATCTGGGGGGAGGTGGATGTTCGTCATCTTAACGTACTTGTTTTTTCTCTGAACTTGTCTTTATGTCTATAAAATGTGCAGTATAAGATGTTTGCAGACTTTAAAGATTAGAAAGATGTTTAACGCGTTTGAAAAAATATATTCAGAATCTGATTAAGTCCAATAAAATGCCTCATCTATAGATTGACTCCTGCCTCCCTCCAGCCTGATGCTGGCCTGTGATGCAGGGGCATTGTCTCCTCATTCCCTGTCCCCAGGCTTGAGTCACAACACGTCCACCTTCCCACTCACACCCTGAGCAGACGCATTCCTTAAAGATAAGACCATTTCAAACACATTTTTTCCCCTTTTCTATGTGCATAGTCAACTTCTCATTTGATTCCAGGCTCCAGATGAGTGTTCAGTGTGATGACTGGAGAGGCAGAAAGGGCCTTTCTCATCCCTTCAGCACATGCTGTCCTTGCTGCTGAGTCCAAACACCTCACTCTGAGATAATGGCTTTTCACTCTATGTAATGCTCTTTTCTGGGTCCTGTTCATAATTTGCACAGTGGCTCTATCTTAGGATTACAATTCCCATCTTCAGGCAGATCAGCTGGACCTCAGCAAAGTAAAGTGACTTGTATAAGGTCAGTCTGCTCAGATATGATGGAGCCAAAAACAGAATTCCAATTTTTCTGATCCTATGACACCATGTGGCAGTGTGTGGCTGTGTGTGTGTGTAGGTGTGCTTGTGTGTGTTTGTATTTTGTTCTGTAGCTGAACAGCAATTATAGATATTTTCCTTTTAATTTTTTTCTCTCTTGCAAATACCCATACCTGTTTAGAATACAGCGTTCTTTGGTGGGGCGGGGGCGGACAGGTATAGCTCAGTGCTAGAGCACGTGCTTAGCATGCATGAGGTCCTGGGTTCAATCCCCAATACCTCCATTAAAAAATAAATAGAGTATTCTTTATCTTTAAAATATTATTATCTATTACTTAAGAATACCAAACTTGGAAAAAGAATAATACAGTGATTACCTACCTACACATCACCCAGCTGAAGAAATAAAACATTATTATATGGTAAAAGCCTTCCATGTGCCCTGCCTGATCCCATATTCTTCTCCACCCTTAGAGGCTATACTGCATTTGTAGCATAACTTCTTTTTTTTTTTTTAATTGAGTTATAGTCAGTTTACAATGTTATGTCAATTTCTGGTGTAGAGCACAATTTTTCAGTCACATGAATATATGTATATTCATTTTCATATTCTTTTTCACTGCGAGCTACTACAAGATATTGAATCTATTTCCCTGTGCTATACAGTATAAACTTGTTTGTCTATTTTATATATATCTGTCAGTATCTGCAAATCTCGAACTCCTAGTTTATCCCTTCCCACCCCATTCCCCCCTGGCAACCACAAGTCTGTATTCTATGTCTCTGAGTCTGTTTCTGTTTTATATATAAATTCATTTGTCATCTTCTTTTTTTTGTTTGTTTTAAAGATTCCACATATGAGTGATCTCATGGTATTCTTCTTTCTCTTTCTGGCTTACTTCACTTAGAATGTCTTTCTCCAGGGACATCCATGTTGCTGCAATGTAGCATAACTTCTAAATGAGTACTCTTCAGATATTAACAGTTTAATTTGTTAATCACACATATATATGTATTCATATGTGTGTAAGTATATGCAGGTATATATATATGTAAATGTATGCTTGATGCTTCTGAAATTGATTTACTGTAATCTTAAGATCAACCATAGTATATTGCATTTCTATAGCAATTTATATTTACAAAGCACTTTGAAATATTTCATCACATTTTACTTTGGTTAATTGACATGCATGCCCTAGTCCTGGCCCTGCAAAGTCTCTGAAAGTCGAACAGATATGCGTGTGTGAGCCTGGTTAGTGCAAGGTGCTGGCTTTAGATGTTGCCATACACTAACCCCTGCACCTCTGCTAGAGAATAATGCTTCCAAGTTCTCACTTCTGAATAGTCATTAACGTGAAGCAGTGGGGTATTATTCTGCTTTAGGGTTGTAATCAAGTGCACCATCTATATGCATAAATACATTTTAATCCATGGCATTATTAGCTATAAAAACTTGACATATATTTGACTTAAGAGCAACACCTGCAGGTTTCTTGGAACCTCTTGACATTCTTTATTGACAGTTCTCATAAATCAGATTTTCTCCTATGGTTCCTTTCCTATTTCTGGTTAGATAGAGCTGGATGAATTATCTCCCTCTGTTTCATTCCTTAGCTTTTCCAGAGCCACAGTTTGCTCTGGAAAGGGGGAAGAAAAGTCAACTGATTTTCTTCTTCAGACTCACAATGGGTGCAGTAATTTTCTATAATATATTTCAGGCCATTTTTCTCATCTTCCAAAGCAATTTATTATCTTTAACCTGATTTACTTCCCTAAGGCTAAATCGTCATTTTTATATTAAGGATAACACAGCTGCCGGGAGATTGTACAAAGGACTGAGGAATAGTTAAATTGGAAGAAAAGCAAAGTTTACCCTTGACCAGCTGGTATATGCTAAGTAATGTAAGGAAATGAATGCTATAGGGTTGTCGCCCCAGACTAGCACAGGAGGGAGGTGATCTCACCTTATTTATTAGCAAAATCCTGTGGATCTCACGAGACCATTTGCTCTTGGCAATGTGGGGAGTAATGACAGATCCTGGCTGAGGGCATACAAATGACCTGTTTTTTTTGCCTGGATTTCTTACATTACCAAATGCAATACTTAAGGTAATTATTATTTAGTAGAGAACTGGCTATATCCATGAACCTCAAAGAGATGAATCTGTTAGTTAAGAAGTACCAAACTGGTGAAAGGAATAATACAGTGATTACCTGTGTGCACATCACCCTGCTGATGATGTAAAACAGTACTTACGGTTCAAGGCTTTAACTCACCATTTCTGCCCTTTGGAAATCTGAAAATCTTTCATTTGGACTAAATGAACTCTGTCGGGCACTTGGGGCTATGAGAGAGATGATTTGTTCCACAGTTAGCATGCCGCTTGGGAAGGTGGTGTTTGATAGTCTGTGGATGAGCCAAGTTCCAGAGTAGATGGAAGGCTCTCTAAGAGGAGCGGTGGGGAGCCGTGTTTCAAACCCAGGCTGCCGTGACTTAGAGATGTCCAAGCTTGTACTCTGTGAACTTGTCCAGCAAGTGACTTGTCAGATTTCAAACTGAGCTTTCCACTTTATGTTGAATGTTGGGCTTAAAGCTAGCTGACAAATCAACTTTAGAAGAGGTTTCACTAATGGCTGCCCCAGGAGACTAAAGGGTCACTTTATCACACAATATAGGGTAAGGAAAGCATATTAAGGAAAGATTAAGAATGAGACTAGATGTCTTGTCCTGATTAAGAAAATGTAGTCCCCCTCACCCCCACCTTATAATAAAGCCTCCTAACGTGGGATTATTTTGGCGTCATAACACAACAGAAGGCTTGACAAGATTGCCCTGTGATCATTCTGCGTGAAATCAGGCTTGGCCGAGTCTAGGCTGGCAATGCGGCCCGCGGCTGGTCTGGATTGAGGGTCAGCTGACTACTTAGCATTGAGCAAGAATAAACGTGTAATTCCTGAAAACAAGGGGTGGTTTATGAAATAAACATTTTCTGCTTTAGGAAAAAAAGCTTTATAAAATTCAAGAGGGTTTTGTTTTTAAAACCTTACTTACTGATTGCATTTATGCATAAAAATAACTCTTAAGTTTCTCTTTCTGTCTGCTCCATACTGTTGTGTATACAATATTTAATTAGATGATTCATTAAATTTATGAATGTTTTCAACTTGTGTTGAATATGACATTAAATCTTCATTTTAAATGTCACTGTGATAACCGCTGTGGGAGCCACCCCACTTGGGCCGCTGTGACTGCGGATGTTGGACACTTGCGGGGGCAGCTGGCGGCGAGCACACATCCAGCAGCGCGACCCCACTCCTTCCCTCCATCCTCTCCCTGCGTTCAGCCCCGGTACAGCTTATCCACTTAGCTTTACTTTGGTGCTTCGCCCAGTGATCTACACGTAAGAGATACCTAACAAATGCTAAGTGATGAAAAGATTTCTGTTTGAGCAGCCCGTGTAGTCAAGTGAAAGAATTGTAAGATCTTAAAAAGCCAGGTGTCCCAGCTCTGTCTTTAAGTGTCTGTGCAATCTAGGGCCATCCCTTGACCTCTCTGGGCCTGGATTTTCTTACCTGTCATCTGAATGGCTTAGACCTCATTGTTTTATGAAGACCAGTCTAGGATTAACCTTCTCGAGTTCGATGACTCCCTCCCCTCTCTTCCTGCCTTGTCTCCCTGTTTTATCTTCACCTCCACCAAAGGTGCTGCTCTCTAAGTTACCTTAATGCCATACAGTTAAGTATGTATTGTGCTTTCAGTTTTTCTGATTCTTATCAATAACTTCTACATTGCCATTTGGAGAAAATTAAAAACAGCCTTTCCCTGTAAACTGAGAACTTTGCTATGTATTTGAAATCTGGATCATCAAGCTAAACATCCTTGTGTCTGGGAATGGCCCTTGCCTTCCTGCCCTCAGGCTTCCCCTGCAGACATTTCCTAGCTGCTTTCATTGAGTGCTGCGATGGGGAGTCAGGAGCACTAGCCTCCACCTGCTCCCAAATCCCTGTGTCACCAGGAGCCACTCACTTCCCAGACTACACCTCAGTTTCCGCCGCTGTCCAATTAGAGGCCTTTATTTGATTATATCTAGTGTCCATTATGCTCTGATTCTGTATGAATCTGTTGGGGATGCCAATTATTCAAAGATAAGGAAAGTCAAAAGAACTTTTAATGAGCACCTACTATGTGCCAAAATGATAGGTATTCTGTAAAGGTAAGGAAACTGAAGACCAGAGAGGTTAAAAAGCATGCCTAATCCTTAATAAATGAACTAAGCTACAACTGGCAGTCAGGACTTGAATCTGCGTCTATTTGATTCCATAAGCCATACTGACTGAAAAGGTTAGTTGGCTGTTCTATTTATCTTATTTGGTAGGTGATGGGGAACAAGTTTTTAAGCAAGGGTTAGTGTGATTAAAGGCATAATTTTAAAAAGTCAGCATGGTGGTATTCCAGAGGATAGCATATTTAATTTATCCCATTACTTTCAATATCTAACAGTGTTTAACAAATGGTAGTTACATAATTGATATTTATTGGATGGATGGATGGATGGATGTATAAATGAGTGATGGTGATGAATAAGTCATGAAATCAGAGAAAGGGGAAATACTAGTCATAATGCTACTGGGGTAACCTGGGTATGAAGTAATAAAAATTTGACCCAGAGTGGTGGCAGTGGGACAAGACACATGCAAAGAGGAAAAATTGACTGGACATAGAAACAAATTAGATGTGGGCATGAGAGAAGCGAAAAATGACTCCAATGCTTTTGAAGCCTTGTTGCTTTCCATGATGGTTTGGTATCATTCTCAGAATTCTGGTAGTTACCTTGTAGTCAGGCATCTATTACCTAATGCAGGGGACGTCTGCAAACAATAGAAAACAAATGGAACATACTACCATGTGAACGAATTGTAAAACTGAATCCATTTATCTTTGAGTTTGACCCATGAAGGACTGAAATACAGTGAAAGGGAGGTGGGGAAAATAAAGGATATAAATCTCATGTAGAGGTTAACTGCAAGGGGTTAGGGTTGAAACTGATCTAAACTATTTCTGCCTCAGTTTCCCCCTTTTCTTTCTTTAATCAAGATGTCTGCCTCTGGTACTGAACTGGGTACCACTTATTTACGAAGTAGGGGTCTTCAGCATGGAAAAGTAGAGATTATTGCTAATTACCAAGGCAACTTTACCAGTCCAAGTTATGTAGCTTTCACAAAGTGAACACCTGATCAATGAAGTTTCTAAGAACCAAGAGGCGGTGAACCTCACCAATACCATCTTTGATGCTAAGAGGCTGATTGGTTGCAAGTTTGATGATGCCACAGTTCAGTCAGAATGAAGCACTGGCCTTTCCAAGTGATTTGTGAAAAGGGAAAGCCTAAAGAAATTGCAAAATATAAAGGAAATAATTTTTTCCCCAGAGGAGGTGTCTTCCATGGTTCTAAGCAGATGAAAGAGATTGCTGAAGTCTGTTTAGGGAAAAAAGGTAGAAATGCAATAATTACTGTTCCAACCTACTTAAATGATTCACAGTGTCAGGCCACCAAGGAAGCAGAGATCATCACTGATCTTAATATCCTGAGATCATTAATGAGCTTACTGCAGCAGCCATACTCCATGGCCTGGATTAAAAAAAAAAAAAAAAAGAAAGAAAAGAAAAGAAAAAACACCCCCCCTCCCCGGGAGCTTTAAAAAAGAGAAGCATGTGCTGATCTTTGACTTAGGTAGTGGCACCTTTGACATGTCTCTCCTAAACACCTAGGATGGTACCTTTGAAGTAAAATCCACAGCTGGTAACACCCACTGGGAAGGGGAGGATTTTGATAACTGGGAAGAGTTTGAACGCAGACACAAGAAGGATATAGCCTCCAACAAGCAGGTAGTGTGCCGCCCCAGGCTGCCTGTAGGAAGGCAAAATGTATTTTGAATTTCTTTGCTTGTGCCAGGATTGAAATTAATTCGTTCTATAAGGGTGTGGGTTTTTCCCCTTCTATGTCCTGAGCCCACTTTGAGCAGCTCAGTCTTATCTCTGCTGTGGTAGCCTGAAGCTTGTAGACAAATCGCTGAAGGATGCCCAACTTGACAAGAGCCAGATTCATGAAATTGTGCTAGAGGCCGTTCCACTTGTATCCCAAAGTTCCAGAAATTGCTGAAAGATTTCTTGAATGGAAAGGAGCTCAACAGGTCCATCAGCCCTGGTGAGGCAGTGGCACACTGTACAGCTGCACGAGCAGCTGTTCTCATGGGCGACAGATCAGAGAACGTGCAGAAAAGCTCGCCAATGTTACCCCTTTCTCTCCAGTCACTGAAACAGCGGGGAAGATAGCACATCCCTTAGCAGGAGATACACCACTGTTCCTACAAAGCAAACCCAGATGTTCACAATTTACCTTGACATCCAGACCACTGTCTTAGTGAAAGTGCATGAGGGACGAAGGGCTTTAACCAGAAGAAACTGCTTGGCAAATTCATACTTCGTAGGATCCTGTAGCTTACTGGGGCGTTCCTAACATCCAAGTGACCTTTGACAAGGTCACCAGTATCATTCCCAGTGTACCTGCTGCAGACAAAAATACTGGCAGGAAGAACAGAATCAACATGACTAGCGACGAAGGCTGTCTTGGGTAAGAGGATGTTGACCAGGCTGTAAAAGAAGCAGGGAACTATGGAGGCGCAGGTGAAGTCGGCAGAGACAGAATGGCAGCCAGGACTGTGGAATTCTGCACCTTCAGTGGCGTGAGAACAGTTGAGAATCACCCTGAGCCTCCATTTCAGTCCAGAAGATAAAGGAAAGGTTTTTGAAAAGTGACCGGACGTGTTAAGCTGCCTCGAATGTAAAGGAATTGCTCGAAGAGAGGAGTGTGCATGTGCGTGTGCGCAGGAAGAGCTGGCGAGTCCAGGTGCGATCAGGCTCCCCTGGGGTCAGTAGTGATGGAGTGGACTGCACTGTCATGCTCTGGAAAAAACTCTCCTGTTCTCTACAGTGATTTCTGCCATTTCTATTTCAGTATTTTCTGCTTAGTTGGCAGCATCAGTGTGTTTGTATGAAAGAGGAAAGATTCAAAACTTAGCTAAGTGTTTGTAAGTGTATTCAACATTTTAGTATTAATGCTTCTCCATCTTGTGGGTTATGCACTTCATCACATATTTGAACACCTGAAGTTTGTGTATGGTGACTTGTTTGGGAATTAGCACTCATGAAATATTTTAACACTTAACTTTGGTGATAAGAGAGAGGTTGCATTACCATCCCACAATCTCACCACTTTAATAACAGATACTACATTAGAGTGTACTACTTGCAGCCACATTGCTGTGTATTTCTTCAAAAAGTCTTCATAACCTACTGATGTCTGTGTCTCTCAATTTACAGAAAAATTACAGTCCTTCCCAGGTCTGAGCTGCCATTTGAGATTCTAAGTCTTCTTTTTGTATGTTGCTTATCAAGGGCCAGAATGTTTTTGTTGCCACTGATGGTTCACACATTGACTTCTCAGCTACATGTATAAAAACTTGTGTTGATTTAAGGAGGAAAAGATCTGTTTTTTGATTCCTAGACTCAATACAATATCCATGAAAATATGGTTGGAATGATAACTTATCAATGAATCCTATGGAATTTATGAGTTATATTGTAAATGTATCACAATTATGGTCCCATAGTTTTACTGTCATTCTTAAGGGTAAGTAGAGACCTAAAGGAGAAGACTTGTTGTTTTCAGCATTCGGGTCAGTTCTTTAGAATCACACTGGATTTAGTCTGAGGTACATTATTTTCGTTGTGACTCACCCCTGGCCTGTTTGTATTTTGGGGCCGCTTGACCTCTTTGCTCAGTCTCATCCCCACACACTCAATGGACCGACATCTGAGATGTGCCTTTACCTGAACATCTGCATCAGGAAATCCCAGAGAAGCAGGCAACTGTGTCAGTACCATGGCTGGTTTCACATTATAAACATTGTGCTCACTGAGCTCCTAGTTAATAGAGTGTTGAGCCCTTGTGGGTTCCTGTCAGTTGAGAACAAGTTCCCTCAGGAGGTACCAAGGAGGCCTTCTCAAGAGCGCAGTCCATTTGAGAGGACGGGACATACCATGAAGGAAGATGTCATAAAGTAACATGCAAACAAAAGCAGGTCACTGAAGGCATTCACCACATAAACCTTGCTCAGGCAGCGGGGAGGGATGAATGATGAAGGCTGGTTTGGTAAAGGGATGAATTCTGGGTGCAGCTGACTCCTGTTCACAGATTCTGTCTTAGCCTGTCTTTGCTCAGATATTGAGGAAGTCATATATAACAGCAAATTCTTATATAGTGCTGTGTGCCAAGCGCCATGTGTGTGTACATACACATTCATGTATATACATACTCGCACACACACACACACACACACACACACGTATGTGTTATATATACCAGTCTGATTCTCACCAAAGTTCTATGACATAAGTATTTTTATTCTCCATTTTACAGATGAGAAAGCTGAGACGCAGAGAGGTTATGTAACTTGCCCAGGGATGTACAACTTGCATTAGAGCTGGGGTTTGAGCCCAGGCAGTGTCTCCTCAAAATCATTTTGGTTCCTCAGTCCTAGCACACACCCTCATACATACACCTAGAGACATACACATAGGGCAGGGGACCTGTCTTTGAATTTGAGCCCCAGCCTTGACCTTCACGTCCAGTTCCTGCAGCTAGGTGGGACCTCCGTTAGTGTGTGTGCTTCTGGCTGTTTTGTTTTTGATTTTGTTTTCTTTTAAAACCTGTGCTGCACGTATCTCTCAGGAACCCCTGCTTACCTTTTCCCAAGCTGCCCTGCTGCCGAGTCTCCTTCCCTCTGGGCATTGTGCTGTCACTAAAGGGATGCTTCTCGCCATCATCTTCTGGATCCAGTTAATGGTGCCCTTCCAGCCTTCAGAATCTCAGCTGCTTTCTCACCCTCCTCACTGACCTCACACCACCGTAGTTATATCTGTTGTTCTTGGACTTAGATGACATATGAAAGGCCTGTGGTGACTTGTTCTTTCCAAGGTGCAGCATGCGAAGTGGAGGGGGCAGTGTAGACACAGCATCGGAGAAGTCCAGCAGAGGGCGAGGCTGGATATTGGACAGGTAACCCACCTGAAATAGTATCTCCTTATCGGGAGCTGACATCCTTTCTCTTGTCTTAAGTACTACTTCATTTCCATCCATTGAGTAGAATAATAATAAAATAATAAAATAGAACATCATTTCACCATCCTTAGCGATGGCTTCTACCTTTTATGGCTGGTCATATTCCAGTGCCTTCCCCTGCATACTGGGCAAGCAGCCCTGTCTCCATCACTATTCCAGCGCTCCAGTCCTCCGTTACTTGTGGATATTCACTATGTTGTGGGCCTTGCTAAAATGTTTGACCTCTTTATGTTCACAGTCTTTCTGCACATCTCAGGGTGTGGGGTATTTCTAAATGAGCCACAGCACATCAGAATGACTAATGTGACACCGTTTTGAGACCAAGAAGGGAAAACAATGTGATGTCTTCTTCTTGGAGTTTATGTGGAGCAGTGGCCCCTACGAGGAAGCACCTTGAGACAGGATGGTGCTTAGAGGATCCAGGCCAGCCTCCAGTCCTCCCATTCTCTGGATGTTCAGCTTAATGCAGGCCGCTCAGCATCCCGCAGGCACAAATAATTCATTTATAAAAGGTGGCTTTGGAGTAGTTCTCTCAAACAATAACTTGCTTCAACTGAACTAATAAAACTAAAATCTGATGTTGGCAAAGCTGTGCAGAAACAGGTATATGTTACTGGTGGCGTTAAAATCGACCCGTTTAGAGCAATTTGGTGAAATATCAGTATCTGCACGTTTGGGCTCCTTACATATGAATTTATGTTACAAAAACTAATCCAAACTGAGAAAACCTTCCTCCTATTAAAATATTACTTATAATGGCACATTATTTATTTTAACGCCCATCCACAGAAAGGAAAAAAATCCCAAATGCTCAGCAATAGAGTAATACCAAGTAAATTAGTATCCCCACTAGGTAGAATATTCTGCAGCTATTTAAATGGTAAATATACCCATTTTAGTACAGGAGTCTGCAGACCATGGCCGAGGTGGCCCACCACCTAGTTTTGTAAATTTGTATGGGAAGAGAGCAGTGCCACGCTGTTCCTTACCTTCTTGGGCTGCTTTTGTGCTGCGATGACAGAGGTGAGTAGCCATCACAGACTGGTCACAAAGCCTAAAATATTTACTGTATAGACCTTTACAGGAAGAGTTTGCAAGCCCCAGACTTAGAAAATGCTTATGATGAAAGGAAAGCAAACCCCTCCGTGGCATAGACAGCGCTTACAGCTGTGAAATTTCCTGTCTGCACCCTGAGTACACGTGGACAGGCGACATGCACATAAACAGGACAGACATTGATGTAGCTGGATTATCGAGGGGAAATAAGGTGATTTATTTTTCAGAATCCTTTTGATGTTCCTGCTTCCAATTAATAAACCGGCATTTTCTACCTTGAAGGCGTCCTTTTAGGCCCGGGTGCTGTGCTGAGAGGAATGTGACAGGCCGGCCTGTGTTGAGCGCAAAGGGAGAGCAGTTGCTGTTTGGCACTGGCCGCCCGGCGCTGTGTGCCGGTGACACTGACCTGACAAAGTCTTCACGTAGGATGCCCTCCTGTTGACAGTGCCGCGTATATGCTTTCCATAGACGGTTCTTCCCCTGCTTCATCTGTAAACCAAAAGCAATCAAAGGGTTGAGCAGAGCCCTGATGACAGGAGGAGCATGCTCTGTTATTCTGTTATTCTGACAGCCCAGCAGTATTGAAAGGAGCGAGATAAATTATCTGACTCTACACTCCATCCGCACTTAAAAAAGTGGTGCTTGCCTTTGGAGCCCCTCAAGGCTGGAGCCAGTCTTCAAATTGGAGAAACCAAACTCTGAGTGTGTGTGTGTGTGTGTGTTTAAAGGAAATGGATCGGAAGCAAGTCAGCATCCTAGTTCCCCACCAGTGACAAACACAGCTCCTCATTTTAGCCGGAGGATACTGTGCTCTCTCTCAACAAGAGGAGGATATTGTAAAGTTCCAAATTGAGGAGAAACCCTAATCACATCAATTCCTAGACCTTACTTTCCCAGCTGGAGAATGAGGCCTGCGTCAGATGAGTACTTCTGAACTGTGCCTGCAGTAGGATCACGTGGTCACCAGAACTCGGCCTGGGGGTGGGTGGAGGAAGAAGGAGGAACTGGGGCACCCTGTGACCATATATTCCTTAAAATCCATCTGGATGGTTTTGATGAGCATCCAAGGTTGAGAATGCTTGGCTAAATGACTTCTAAATATCACCGTAATTGTATTTTAGAATATAACACATATTATGGGTCATCTGTTCTATTTTGTAATCAAATGGTAACCATAAGCTATGAAAACAAATGATGAATAGCTACCATTTGTGGAACTTCTATATATGCAGGTAGTTGCTAAAGCTTATTTTTTAAAGTAAAAATTGTCTGCAAATCAAAGCCACAATGAGGTATCACCTGACATCTGTTAGGATGTCTATTATTAAAAACACAAGAGTTAACAAATGTTGGAGAGGATGTGGAGAAAAGGGAACCCTTGTTCACTGTTGGTGGGAATGTAAATTGGTGCAGTCACTGTGGAAAACAGTATGGAGGTTCTTCAAGAAACCAAAAATAGAGTTACCATATGCTCCAACAAGTTCACTCCTGGGTATATATCCAAAGGAAATGAAGTCACTATCTCGAAGAGATATTTGTATTCCCATGTTCATTAGAGCATTATTCATAGTAGTCAAGATATGGAAACTAGCTAAAGTGCTTCAACAGATGAATAGAAAAAGAAAATGTGAGATATACACACATATCTATATATAGATATAAAGATATATATATATATATACACACAGATAATAAAGATACAGTGCAATATTATTCCACCTTAAAAAAAAGGAAATCCTGCAATTTGCAACAACTGATTTTCCTTCTACCCTTCAAGCTTCTTACCTGAGACCTCCCTGTAATATAAGACAGATTAACAGGAGAAAAAACAAGTTTAATAACATGTATCTCTCCTGTATACATGGGAGGGACCCAGGAAAACTGAGTAATTCCCCCAAATGGCTCAAGTCACCACCCTAAATACCACCTCCAGCTAAAGACAAAAGATGTTGGGGGATGGGGAGTCAGTTACGGGAGGTGACCGGGAGAAGCACAGTAAACAAGTGTAAGGTTGTGATGCAGATTTAAGTCTCTTTCTCCATTTGTAAGAGTTTCTAGAGATTTACTGTCAACCCTCCTCTCCTCTTCCTGGTATAGCAAGGGAGACACCCTTACTGATGGAGATTTCCCTTGTACATGTAAATGTCCTTAAAGTCTACTAATTACAGATGTTAACCAGAGCTGCAAAATACCTGCACAGCCACACCCTCAGCTCCCTCTGGTCAGATTCCGCCTCTGGCACCATCTTCCTCTTTCCCTTCTCAGCTACCTACCCCTCCTCTTACTCCCTCAATTCCCCTACACTAACGCTCTCCCTGAACTTCTCCTTTCACTGAAATTTTCCCCATTTCCTTTTCCTCTGAACTTATCAGAACCTGTCTCTGTAAAATTAAGCCTTCTGAGGATCCACAAGCTAACCCCATAATTTCTTACATTCCCTTGACTAAGTTGAACTGCAGGACATAGTTGAAGATTTTCCCAAAGCAACTGAAGATCCTCACAGATTTACTGAGGAATTTAATATAGTCATTCAAACGTACCAGCCTGGTTTCTCTGACTTACATTAGCTCGTTCATAAGCTTGTTGGTGAAGGCCAGGCCCAGCATTAGATGAAAACCACCAATTGGGAAAATCCTGAAGGGTTTCTACAGCAACAGCTGAAGGATCAGCCCACTAGGTTGTTACATGATCAGGCTTAGGCAGTTGCTAGATGAATTCATTGAGCAACTCCTAGGGCTTTTCCAAAGCCTGTTGATTAGAACAAAATTCAGGCTTTCATGCAAAAATCTGATGAACCGGAGGAGTTTGGGTCTTTTGAACATGAGCCGCTCATTCTCCTTGCTTGGTCCTTGGAATAAACCTTTCTCTGCTTTAAAAAAAAAAAAAAATCTGATGAACCTGCTCATGCCTGTTGCAATTGACTTCAGATTGTTTTTAAATAAAATTCTGCTGTTCTTTCAGACGTTGATTCTGCCCAGGTAGCTGTTAACTGTGTCTTTATTAATGGGCTGAACTGGGACCTTTCCCTTCGAATAAAAAGGACCAGGATGGAATGAGAATCTGTGTCTACTCCAGATTTAGTTAATCTGGCAAACAAGCTCTCATGCACTTTAGATGAGTCCCCTCCAAGGAAGACCATCAAAATTCTTAATCTTCGACTCCAGCAAATGAAGGCTCCTAAATGAAGGTTCTCCTCCTAGTTTCTGCTGTTATCACAAAGAACCAGGACATTAGAAAAGAGATTGTTACAAACTTAAGCACTTGAGACACCTTCAGCCCTCTAATTTCCTCTCTGATGTCCTCCTCATTCTCAATGACAAGGCTCTGAGGAAATACAAGGGCTCTTCCCAATCCTTCCTCTCAATTGGCATGGTGAAACATTTCCCCAGATTGGAGCTGAATCTCTTCCAGGCCTAATTGACACCAGAATCAAGCCCTTGGTGCTCAATTCCACTACTGTAAAGCAGTCTATGCCTCAGGGTACTAAAACAGTTCAAGTAGCGGGGATCTCTAATGTGCCCCAAGAAGTTCCTGTCTCTGAACCTATTCCCTTTTTCAGGCCCTTTGAGAGATACAAACTCCTTTCTCCTTATTCCTTGGACCCTATCCATTTTGTAGGCTGAGACTTCTTAGAAAAGTATCGTCCCAGAATTTCTTTCTCCCAAAAGGGGGAAATAATTCTAGAAATTGACAGTAGTCATCAAAGTAACCAACCAGGTAAATTAAATGACCCTTTGACATCTTTTATTTGTTCCATCTCTGACAGTACTAGAGCTGATTCTGGAAACTGATCATTTGTTCTTGTGGAATCAATGACCACTTTCCTTATGGGCAAAATCTCCCATGAAGTCAAAATTCACAGTGCATCTTCCATCAAGATTCAGATAGATCCTTCAAAATCTCTTCCCAGTATTAATCAATACCCTATAAGTAAAGAAGCCCTTAAAGGCATAAAGTCCAAAATAGAAGATTACGAGGCTCCAGGCCTCATTATCCCTTGTACTAGTCCCTGTAACATTTCCCCTTTACTAGCGAAAAACCTTAAGGGCTGAGGGTGGAGGTTTGTCCAGGACCTCCAAACACAGCAACACTGTTATCCCTCAACATCTTGTTGTTCCTAACCCTCATACTTTACGAATATCCATTCCTACTGGAAGCACATTCTTTACTGTAATTAATCTATGGAGTGCATTCATTAGTATTCCATTGATGAAGCTAGCCAGTACTTTTTTGCCTTCACTTGGGAAGAAAAACGATTCATCTGGGCAGCAATTCCTCAGGGTTTTACTGAGAGTCCTTCTTATTTCTTAAAAATCCTGAAGGCTGATCTGGATGACATAAAGTTCCCTAGAGGTTCTACTTTGTTGCAATGTGTGGATGATTTGCTTCTTTGCTCTCCTCAAGCCTCCTCACAGGAAGACAGCATCCACTTGCTAAAACTTTTAGCTTTAAAGGGACATAAGGTCAGCAAAGAAAAATTGCAGTTTGCCCAAATCCAAGTTTGGTATTTAGGGCATCTGATATTAGAACCTAAATCCAGATAGACTTCATAGTGTCCTAAGTTTCCCAAAACACAAAACTAAATCCTAACTGTGAGGTTTTCTCAGGCTCATTGGCTACTGCTGAAATTGGATTGCAAATTTCTCTCTTATGGACAAACCTCTGTATGTTTTACTAAGAAGTAACAACTTGGATCCAATTTTATGGGAAGAATAGACAAAGTAGCTTTCAAGACTTAGGGAGACCACAGCAATGAGACAAGAAACAGAAATAAAAGGGATCCAAATTGGAAGAGAAGAGGTAAAATTGTCACTATATGCAGATGACATGATACTATATATAGAAAACCCTAAAGGCTCCACACAAAAACTACTAGAGCTGATAAAAGAATTCAGCAAGGTAGCAGGACACAAGATTAATATATAGAAATCAGTTGCATTTATTTACACTAACAATGCATTAGCAAGAAAAGAAAGTAAAGAAACAATCCCCTTTAAAATCACATCCAAAACAATAAAATACTTAGAATAAAACTGACCAAGGAAGTGAAAGACTTATATATGGAGAACTTCAAAACATTGATTAAGGAAATTAAAGATGACTTAAAGAAATGGAAAGCCATCCCATGCTCTTGGATTGGGAGAATCAATACTATTAAAATGGCCATACTGCCTAAGGCAATCTATAGATTTAATGTGATCCCTGTCAAATTACTCAGGACATTTTTCACCGAACTAGAACAAATAATCCTAAAATTGATATGGAATCACAAAAGACCCAGAATTGCCAAAGCAATACTGAAGAAAAAGAACGAAGCTGGACTCCCTCCCAGACTTCAGATAATACTACAGAGCTACAGTAACCAAAACAGCATGGTATCTGCACAAAAACAGACATATGGATCAATGGAACAGAATAGAGAGCCCAGGAATAAACCCACAGACCTATGGTCAATTAATCTTTGACAAAGGAGGCAAGAATATACAATGGAGAAAAGACAGTCTCTTCAGTAAGTGATGTTGGGAAAACTGTACAGCCACATGTAAATCAGTGACGTTAGAACACTCCCTCACACCATACACAAAAATAAACTCAAAATGGCTTAAAGACTTAAATATAAGACAAGATACTATAAACCTCCTAGAAGAAAACATAGGCAAAACATTCTCTGACATAAATCTTAGCAGTGTTCTCCTAGGGCAGTCTACCCAGCCAATAGAAATAAAAGCAAAAATAAACAAATGAGACCTAATTAAACTTACAAGCTTTTACACAGCAAAGGAAACCATAAGCAAAACAAAATGACAACTTACAGAATGGAAGTAAATATTTGCAAGTGATGCTATGGACAAAGGTTTAATTTCCAAAATATATAAATAGCTCATACAACTTAATAACAAAAAATAAACAACCCAATCCAAAAATGGGCAGAAGACTAAACAAGCAATTCTCCAATGAAGACATACGGATGGCCACAGGCACATGAAAAAATGCTCAATATCACTAATTCTCAGAGAAATGCAAATCAGAACTACAATGAAATATCACCTCACACCAGTCAGAATGGCCATCATTCAAAAGTCCACAAATGATAAATGCTGGAGAGGCTGTGGAGAAAAGGGCATCCTCCTATCCTACACTGTTGGTAGGAATGCAGTTTGGTGCAGCCACTATGGAAAACAGTCTGGAGATTCCTCAAAAAAGCCTGAAAATACACTTAACCAACTCCTGGGTATATATCTCTAGGGAACTCTAATTCAAAAAGATACATTCACCCCAATGTTCATAGCACTATATACAATAGCCAAGACATGGAAACAATCTAAATGTCCATCAACAGATGACTGGATAAAGAAGGTTTGGTATATTTATACAGCGGGATGCTACTCAGCCATAAAAAAGAATAAAATAATGCCACTTGAAGCAACATGGATGGACCTGGACAATGTCATTGTTAAGTGAAGTAAGCCAGAAAGAGAAAGAAGAATACCATATAATATCATTCATATGTGGAATCTAAAAAAAAGAAAAAAGATACTAATGAACTCATCTGCAAAACAGAAACAGACTCACAGACCTAGTAGACATTCTTACGGTTACATGGGGAAAAGGGGGTGTAACAGGATAAATTTGGGAGTTCAAGATTTGCAAATATTAGCTACTATGTATAAAAATAGATTAAAAACGAATTTCTTTTGTATAGAACAGGGAACTATATTCAGTATCTTGTAATAACTTTTAATGAAAAAGAACATGAAGACAAATATATGTATCTGTATGTATGACTGGAACATTATGCTGTACACGAGAGATTGACATATTGTAACTGACTAGACTTCAATCAAAAAAAAAAAAAATTCAGGGAGAGTTTGATGAATTTACCTGCCCTTGGACATCTCAATTATCAGATTTCCTTTTTCCTTTTTGTATATGAAAAGGAAGGGGAAGCCCTTGGGGTACTTACCCAAAAACAGTGGGACCAATAATCAACTCATAAGGTATTATAGCCAGCCGCCGGACCCCGTGGCATGGGATATGCCCGTTGCCTTAGAGCCATCATGGCCACTACCCTTCCATTAGGACCACCGAGAAAGTTGTTGTCAGATCCCTTTTAACCACTTTGGTACCTCATGTAGAAGCTCTCCTGAATTCTCATAGCACTCAACATTTCTCAGCCAGCTGCCTCACCTCCTGTGAAGTAAGTCCTTTTGTCAGCTGCCTTTCATAGAACTATTTTATGTTGTAATAACCTTAACCCAGCTACTTTTCTCTGCTCTATCACTGACAAAGTCCTTCATGACTGCGTAACACTGACGGACCACCTCATGACGACTTGTAATGATCTAGAGGAATTTCCATTGGGTACTGTTGACATCTCATGGTTCACACTTAAGAGGTGACAATGGCAAATATTGTCCTGAGTATGCTATTACAAATTATTTTGGTACTATTGAGGCAACATCTTTACCTATGGCTACTTTGGCCTAACAGGCTGAATTGTATGCTCTTACATAGGCTTGTACGTGCCAAAGACAAAACTGCCAATATTTATTTACACTGGTAGTAGATACGCTTTTGGAATAGCTCATGGTTTTGGAGTATTGTGGAAGCTATGTGGCCTCCTTACTTCCAGTGGAAGTAAAATTAAAATTGGCTCTTATGTACATGAATTATTGAATGCAGTACTTTTACCTGCCACTTTAGCTATTATTAAGATTCTGGGACATTCTGAGCTTGACTCTCGGAAGCTACGGGAACTCACCTTGATGACAATTCTGCAAGGAATGCTGCCCTTAAAGGGACCAACAGTAGCCAAGCATCTGTCATGATCCAAAGGAATATTTCCCCAAATGATAATTTAGAAAAACTGACTAGAGAGGCCCAAAAATTGGCCTCAGAAGAGGAAAAACAGGATTGGAAGTTCAACAGTTGTTGGTTTTATAAAAAGAGGAAGGTCTGGTTTGGGCCAAAGAACAACCCTACTGGAGACTCCAAAATTCCCACTCCTCACCACTGTACATACATTAAAACACTGGTCTCCTAACAAAATGATAGCTTCATGAGTCGATATTGGTGGGCAAACATTAATAAAGCCACAAAAAGTGCCAATCTCACTTGTTCCACTTGTCCAAAGTATAATCCAAGGAAGCTTATTTGTACTGCTTCTGGACATTTTAAATTGCCTAATGGACCATTTGAGGTCCAGCAAATGGATTTCATACAACTTCCTCCATCTAATGGATATAAATATGTTTTAGTCATGGTCTGTGTGCTTTCACACTGGACTGAAGCCCTCCCTTGCAGACAGGCTACTGCCTCTTCTGTGGCTAAAGTTCTTTTGGAAAAGATTGTCCCTACCTAGGGAACTCCTCTTGAACATCATCATAGTCATTGGGGAGCCCATTTTACTGGCTAAGTTATTTGACAAGTCTGTGCTGCTTGGCTGGTTTTACAGCACTTTCCCTTTGCTTACCATCCTCAATCCTTTGTTTAGTAGAATGCTTTAAGACTCAGTTGGCATAATTGGTAGAGGCCCTCCACATATCTTTACCAAAAGCATTGCTGTTGGTCCTTCTAAATCTCAGATCTACCCCTTTAGGAAGTTACAGACTTTCACCCTTTGAGATAGTGATAGGATGCCCAATGCGCTCGGCTGCTTCTTTTGACCCACAACTGACAAATGGAGAGATATTCCAATATGGTAAAGGCCTAATTTCTTCTATTAAAAATAATCATGTTTTAGTAGAGCAGTCTTCATAGTATGCCCTTGGAATAGGGAGACCTTAAGCATCACATTTTGTAATCTGGAGATTTCATCTATTGGAAAAGACATCTCCAGAAGATCTCTCTTTAACCTCGCTGGAAATGCCCCTAACAAGTAGTGCTAATCAAGCCTTGTGCTGCCAAACTCCAAGGAATAGATATCGGGTTCATGTGACACACCTAAAGAAAGTGCCAAAACCTGACCGGACCTGCACATCATCTGATGACTTGAAAGTAAAGATTTCCCAGAATTGAAACTGATGATATCTGATGAAACACTTTTCCCAAGATATTTGGACCAGGGCTGTTGGCAGTTTGTTGCCAAACCTTTGATGATGACAAAATGCTTCAGATGATCTCCAATGTCTATGGTCTTGACAACATATGGACTTTAGATAAAAAGTGCCTGAGAATTCTCCCTCCTACCCCTCCTTGTTACACAAATGTGACCTTAATATGTTTCAATCTGTGCACTTTCTCTCCAGCATGAGACACTGCACCCAAGAGAGGTCTTTCCTGACATTGAGGGACAAAAAGCCACTGAAACTAGAAAACCTGACTGGATACGTGATGGTTTCATAGAAGCATCTTGATCAAAAGGGGGAAATGTAAAGATGTAATAAACAGAAACTTCAATTAAGTAGAATTAGGAGACCAAAATAGGGAGCTCTTATGCCCTGCAATGATAACAGAGCCCAACAGGAAGAAGGACTCCTCTTCTTTCCCGGCAATGACTCAGCCAAGGAAAAGCCATAGATTCCTTGTTTCCTGTAGCCTTCTTAACTCCCCTTTCCTCTCTATAAAATTGTTCTCCTTCCTTTGCTCTTTGGCTTTCCATGATTGCAGACCCCAAATTGTAATTCTCTCCTGATCCCAAATAAACTCATCTTTGCTGGAGACATGTCTGGAAGTCTGTTTGTTTTAGAGCAACACAATACATCTATATTTTAAGGTGCTTTTTTACTGGGTGGTTGTGCTGTTGTGAAATGAAACTAAAAATTACAATAAGCTTAATTATTGCATATCATTGTCTCCTGTCCTACCAAGAACACCTAGAGGACTATTGAAAATACCATGAGTTACTATATTAAAAAATGGCATGAATTTTAAAACTTTGTTTAAATTCTGTAGATATGTATCTGTACAATACTTTGTGTTTTTGAAAATCAATAAAATAATAGGTGTTCATTGAATACTTTCTACATGTAAATAGAATCTCATTTATTCTTCTCAGCAACACTATTTGGTAGGTACTGTTATTCTATATTTATTGATGAGGAAACCAAGGCTCAGAGGCCACAGAGCTAATAAGTGACAGAACTGAAATTTAAATCTAGATCTGCCTGACTTTAAGGGTGTTACTTTCTTTATACCACACTGTATCTCAGTAATTTCATTCATTATTTTGTTGTGCAAAAAAAAGTCTTAATTAGCATCCAAGCTAATACACTTATCATTTAAAATGATATAGCTATAGATTATTTCAGAGTTGTCAAACACCATCACTTGTCATGTATTTTGTTAAATAGTTTTTCCTACAGTGCTCTTTTTAGCTGACAAAAGAAATAGGAATTCCCATGTCTGCTTTTAGAAATCTGTATTAAAAATGGATGATTGGCTCAATTCCTTTCTGGATGTCAGGTACCATTTTTTCCCCTCTCATGGATAGTGAGCAAGCTTTTTATTTTGCATGTCTGCTACAGTTGTCCAAGGATATGTGGCACATATGCTTGGATTGATCTTGTGAAACCTCTTCCTCATATGCTCCATCTTTTCATTCTGAGAAGGCAAGTGAGAATTATCAGAGAAATGCAAATCAAAACTACAATGAGGTATCACCTCACACCACTCAGAATAGCCATCATTCAGAAGTCCACAAATGACAAATGCTGGAGAGGCTGTGGAAAAAAGGGAACCTCCTACACTGCTGGTGGGAATGCAGTTTGGTGCAGCCACTGTGGGAAACAGTATGGAGATTCCTCAAAAGACTAGGAATAGACTTACCCTGTGACCCAGGAATCCTGCTCCTGGGCTTATATCCAGAAGGAACCCTACTTCAAAATGACACCTGCACCCCAATGTTCATAGCAGCACTATTTACAATAGCTAAGACGTGGAGACAGCCTAAATGTCCATCAACAGATGACTGGATAAAGAAGAGGTGGTATATTTATACAATGGAATACTACTCAGCCATAAAAACCGACAACATAACGCCATTTGCAGCAACATGGATGTTCCTGGAGAATGTCATCCTAAGTGAAGTAAGCCAGAAAGAAAGAAAAATACCGTATGAGATCACTCATATGTGGAATTTAAGAAAACAACAACAACAACATAAATACAAAACAGAAACAGACTCATAGACATAGAATACAAGCTTGTGGTTGCCAAGGGGTCAGGGGGTGGGAAGGGACAGACTGGGATTTCAAAATGTAGGATAGATAAACAAGATTATACTGTATGGCACAGGGAAATATATACAAGATCTTGTGGTAGCTCAAGTTAAAAAACATGTGACATTGAATATACATATGTTCATGTATAACTGAAAAACTGTGCTCTACACTGGAATTTGACACAACATTGTAAAATGATTATAACTCAATAAAAAAAGTTAGAAAAAAAAAAGAAGGCAAGTGAGAAATGGTTTATAAAATAGAACAATGGACTTTGTAATTTGTCCATTTGAATCAGATGTGCACCAGGTGACATCTGGCTTGCTACATGATGGGACTAGTGGGGTAAAATGAAAACCAGAGGCAGCATTTTGCCAGAGCCTGCTATAAATGAACCTTAAGCAGTAAAATTGGGCTAACGATAAGGTAACCATATAATTTACCCTCCTAAATCCTTTCAAGAGTGAAAGCAGGACATCTTTTTATTTATTTATTTGTTGAAGTAAAATCAGTTTACAATGTTGTCTCAATTTCTGATGTACAGCATAAAGTTTCAGTCATACATATACATACATATATTTGTTTTCATATTCTTTTTCATTAAAAGTTATTACAAGATACTGAATATAGTTTCCTATGCTATACAGTAGATCATTGTTGTCTATCTCTTTTATATATAGTGTATATGCATAGTAGTGTATATATGTTAATACCAAACTCCCAATTTATCCCTCCTCCCCACCTCTTTCCTGTTTGGTAACCATAGTTTGTTTTCTATGTCTGTGAGTCTGTTTCTGTTTCATAGATAAGTTTGTCTCTTTTTAGATTTCACATATAAGTGATACCATGGTATTTTTCTGTCTCTTTCTGGCTTACTTCACTTAGAATGATGATCTCCAGGTCCATTCATGTTGAAGCAAGTGGCATTATTTTATTCTTTTTTATGGCTAGAAAGTGAGACATCTTAATAATTATGCTGGGATAGTAGGCATTAACCTCAACATAGGATCACACTGTCTCATGGACATCACCATGAAAATACTGCTCACTGTATCAGAATTGTAATGCTAAATTAACATGTACCAAAAGTTGTCATTCCTCTTAGTTCTAATTCAACCAACATTGATTAACCATCTACCATGTACTAGAGTCTGTGATGGATGTTGTGTACATTATTGGAGGATGGATTCTTTCCGATAAGCGTAAAGCTGGATGGACAGGGACATAAATGACCACCTCTAATGTAATATGGATGGTGGTAAAGATATGAGAGTTCTCTAGGAATATAGCAAAGGTGATAAATTGTGATCCAAGTTTGTGATGGAGAAGAGAAGATTATGAAAGACTTGAAATATTTGACCTAACCCTTGAAGGATGAAGTTTTGATTGAAACTAGGACATTCAAGACAGAGGGTAAAGCATACGTAATGTCACTTGAGTCTGGAGGTGCCTGTGAGTTAGGAGAAAGTAGAGCAGATTTCTGTTGCTGGAGTATGAAGAGTATAGGAGAATGAAGTGACAAATGAGGCTTGAAAAAATCAGCTATGAGCCAAATAGTAAGGGCTTTATCACCTTAAAGGCCTCTCTCTAAGAAGGAAAAATAGAATACTCCTTATACAAATCACTCAAAAAGAGAATCAGATAATAACATGAGTAAAGTAAATTTCAGTGCTTTTCCCCAAGCAACATATCTTCATATACATTTTTCATTCATTAAACTGGCATTACTCATAGTGTGGTCCTCAGACCAGCAGTATAAACTTCACTGGTGAGCACATTAGAAATGCAAATTCATGGTCCCCAACCTGAAGCACTGAATCCAAACTTCTTGTGATGGAATCCAAGAAATTGCTTTAACTGGCTCTTGAAGGGGATTCACAATGCTCATTAAAGTTTGAGAACCACTGCATTAAACATTTATCAAGTGCCTCTTTGCTGTCAGCTTCTGTGTTGGACACTGGAGATAACAGAGTTGAGTTGAATTAGGTACAGTCTCAACCTTTGGTCGTCAAATAATAACAGCTAAATGAAAACCTCCTTTATGAGAAATAAGCCACAAAGTGACGAAGTTGTTGGCTTTGCTGCTAAGTAGTCCATGCCTCCAATACTAAAAATCCAGGTATATTCCAGAAGATTCCAGGGAAACATGGGAATCTTTCCTTGGCCTCTAAAGGAAATAATTGTTTCATTATGTATAGGTTCTTAATATAGCTGAATCTGTCTTCAGAGGTAGTTCAAGTGATTGTAACTATTTGGAAGAAAGCTATACTATTTAGGCCTTATTTTTAAAATAACTTTGTTTACATTTTCTGGTTTTGTGATATGGTCATCAATTCAGAAACATTTAAGTACTTGATAATCCTTATCCATGGGAAGTTACTATTTTTTATTATCAAATAGTTCAAATATACTGAGATACCCCTCTACCTATCATGCACATTTAACCTGTTGTAATTTTGTTATAGGAAAGAATATTTTAATGTATATTAAGTCAAGGACCAAGAAGTATAGGATAGAGGGAAGAGAGGAACAATTTTTGAGGCTATAAATATTTTTCAGAACTGATGAAAGTCTTGAATCCTTGGATATAGGAGATACCAGCTATGCAAAGCAGGATATATAAAAAGGAATATTCACATTGTTTTGAACCTACAGAACCAAAGACAAAGATCTCAAAATCAACTACCAAGAAAATGAGATAGAATAATATTTCTCAGAGAGCTGAAATGAAATAATCATCAACACAGAACTGTGTATACCCAGTCAAACTGTCTTATGAGAGTGCGGGAATAGAGACATGTAAGATAAGCAAAATGGAGAGAGGACACTTAAAAATGGCCTTCACTGAAGGAACTGCTCAAGAATTTATCCAGAAAGAAGACAGACTCCAGAAGGAAGATGTGAGATGCAGGAATGAATGGTGAAGGAATAATTAGACAAATAGATAAAACTAAATAAAAAATGCCTGTATAAAACACCATCAAATATTACAATAAAGTATTTGATATATAGTAATTTTATTACTAGTTAGACGTTCCATTATGATTTCCCTTTTATCTTAGTAGTTATTGAGGAGTGTGATTTTGCATATATATACACACTTAGCTTTTATTGGTGATTTCTAATCTAACTGTGTTGTGGGATAATTTTCACTTAGAAAAGTTGAGAATATGGAAATGACATGTTTTGGTTTGAGAGGTAAAAGGATCAGTCTGACTGAAGTGCCAGTAGACCGTGAGGCTAGACTGAAAGCAAGGAAAGCAATCACCTGTGTAAGAGATGTGGCGGATTGGGCTTGGGTCGTCCTGGGGAAGGTGATGAGAAGTGGCCAATTCAGGATGTCTTTTGAAGATAAACCCTACGTATTTGTTGACGGAGGAAGAGAGATGAATCAAAGCAGGCCCTTAGGTTTAAGTTTGAGCAGTAGGATTAACAGTGGTACCACTTCCTGAGATATGGGTGTGAGAGAAGAACTTCCTAAGTTTGGGTTTGGATATGCTGAGTGTAATTGATTAATATATTTGGTAGCTTCTGTGTGTCAAGTGCTAATTTAAATGCTTGACAAACAGCAGGAATGAAACTGACCCCCCCCCCCCAAATCCTTGCCCTTATAGATCTTTCACTATCATTTTAGGATAGTGTCAATAACCAGTAAACATAATAAATAAGGGTCCTGGAAAAAAAAGTCAGGATGGAAGAGAACCAGCTGGCAAAGGACGCTACGGGGTGCTAGCAGTCAGACAGGAGAAAAAGCCAGGGCGTCTCCTTCCTGAAAGGGAAGTGAAGGAGCGTAATAAGAAGTGGGAGGGAATGTCTATTACATTCAGTGATGCCTATGGGTTGACCCTGGGGTTTATAGCATGAAGGTCATTTTTGAGCAGGACAAGATCAGGTTTGGCGGAGGTGGGGGTGAAAGCCTGATGGTAGTGGGTTTAAGAGGGGTAATCCAGAGATGAAGTAGAGGTGAGGGAGGTAGAGGGCTGTTTCCAAGGGTTTGCCTGCAAATGGGAGCTTCAAAATTATGAGGTAGTTGGCAGGAGAATTAAGGTAGAAGGAAGTTTGTGCTCTTTGTTTTGTAAAATCAGAGAAATGACAGTATGTTTGTGTGCTGATGAGGAGAGGGGAGTAGAAAGGGAAAAATACAAGAATCAATGGGGGTAGTTCCTGGAGTGACATCATTTAGTGGGTGAGAAGGGATGAGATCTCCGGCACAAGTGGAGGATGTTATCTGTAGCAACAGGGTCTCTGATTCTCTGATGGAGATGTGACTAAACCCCTAAGTTAATTATAACATTCAAAAGTTCTCAAGTGTTTCATCCCGTGGTCTGTTGTAAAGTTCCCCAACTCTTCAGTTGACTAGGTAGAGTCTAGCTGATAGAGGATTAGCTCCCAGGGCCATCCTGGGTGTGGTGTGAGGAGTGTGCTGATTGAAATGGGCTGGCGGTGGACTGACCCTACCTGCTCCTGAGGATTCCTTCTGCCCTAATCAAGACTGACAGTGCAGTTATTTTAGAGCGTGAATCACTTCAGTTAAATGTACTTAATGTCATATTTAAAAAAATAGTTTTAAAACTAGTGCTTGCATTTTCAAACTAAAACCAGCAAAGTTCTTTGTGATCCTTATAGCAAAACTGTATTCCTCATTCTGAGTGAGTGAATGAAATCGCAGGCACAGTATATGTTCATCTGTTTTTATATTTTCTGTCGCTGTATTTGCTCATTTAATTATTCACAAATATAACAATACAACTATTTTAAACCTTCTAAGTTAAAGATATAAATGGCCTGAGTTATGATCTAACATAGCAGTTGCTCTCAGTATAATTTATAATTTGACAGTAATGAAATTCATAAATAGGAACAACAGTGCTACAACAGGCAGAAAGAAACCTAACTTATAATGACCAGTTACAATAAGAAAATAGCTTTTTGAGCTGTTAAAGTTGATAATAGCTTAATTGGAAGCTATTAAATCTCAGAAATAATCTTTCAGCCTTCTTGACCTTTAAATTGAATATTTCTAATACCAATTCTTGCCTGCCTACAGTAGTTTTATAAGAAGAATTCCAATTATTTTATCATAATAGCCTATCTGTACAATAATTGTTTCAAATTACCATTGTTTAAACTTTTGGGGAAAGCCAGCAATTCCACTCCTACGTACATAGCTAGGAGAAATGGAACCAGGTGTCTACCCAGAAACTTGTATGCAGATGTTCACAGAAGCGTCACTCGAAATAGCCAGAAAGTAGAAACAGCTCATATTTCCATCAGCTGATAAATAGATAAGCAAATACGGTATGTCCATGGTGGAATATGACAATAAGAAGGAATGACATAATGATGCAGGCTACGATGTGGATGAAGGTTGAAAACATTATGCTAAGTGAAAGAAATCAGACACAGAAGGCCAAACATTATATGATTCTATTTATATGAAAGTCCCAAATCAGCAAATCTGTCCAGACAGAAAGTAGATTGATTAGTGGATGATTGTGGTAGAGGAAGGAGGGGGCTGGGGAGTGGGCGGTGACTGCTAATAGGTATGAAGTTTCTTTTTGGGGTGAGTCAGATGTTCTAAGGTTAAATACAGCTGATGGTTGCACAACTCTTGATAACATTAAAACCACTGAATTTGTACACTAAAGGAGTTAATTTTATGGTATATGAATTTTAATAAACTTATTAAAAATATTAGCTTAAAAAAGACAGCATGGCAGTTACTTTAGATAGTCACTTAAAACCACCTTCCAAATAAATTCAGAAATTTTAGTTCCATGCTACTCTAAAAAAAAAAAAAATACAGCCAATCTGTGACTCAGTGTGAAAAAAAAAATGATATAAAAGAATAGGCATTTTCTATCATTTTTCTGTTACAGCAAGAGACTATTGAAAGGTTGATTAAAGGTCAAAGGGGCACTGTATTTCTAGAAATATTTTTTTAAACTGTTTGAAATCGCAGACAATAAGTGTTGATTGTACAAGCAGACGAGCACAGATGGATATGAAAATGTGCCACTGCAATGCCAACTCAATGTTTGGACATTTCTCTCTAGAAGAGAGTGATTTCTTTTTTCTCCTTCTTTTGTTTAGTCTTTTCCCCAACTAGAAACAACCATGACAGCCATCCAGTAAGGTCTGCCGTGGGTGAGCCCGTGAAGGCCGCAGGGACTGGGCCGCGCTGATGCAGTGGCTTCCCATCCGTGGACTGGTCCAGCAGCTGCTGGTGACCCGGACCAGTGTCTTTGACCAGACAGTTCAACCAAGACATTCCAAAATGTCACATCTATGTATCTTCTTGGGAGGACTCGCACTTCTTCAGCTCCTCCAAAGCCTTCAGTGTATTGAAAAGATAAAGAAGTTGACTGATTGCTGCAGCAGGGAGGCTAAGGGCTCAGAAAGCCTGCGTTTTCCAGGATGGTAAATTACACTTCCCAGTTGTCACCACACATTCACAGGTATTGCCTTATGTGAGTCTCTTGATGAGCCTGGATTTAGGAAGAGTTTGTGCCTTATCTCTATCGTGCAGATGAGGAAATAATCTCAGTGGTTAGAACCCACTTAGGGTCTCCTGTCTAATAGGTGTCTTAGCCAGAAATGGAGCCTTTGTTACTGACTGCTTCAGAGTTCCTTTCATTGTGTGCTAGCAGGTCCTCGTGGATGGCCTCCAGAGCCACTTTGGTGAGCAAGTGGCTTCTGATCTTCTATGAACACTTGACCACAGGTCCTGGTTGAGCGCTCCTGCCATCAGCTTCCAGGGATCTCAATTCCAACTTTAATCTCTTTACATAGCATATCATTTCTTCAAATATTTATTGTTTTGTATTGTCCTTTCTACTTTTACTATCTCATATCTACTTACTACTTCTATCTTATTTCATCCTTTCTCTCCCTACGGGAGACGTTAAAACAGAGTATCACAAGTATTGACTTGAGAGTCAGGTAGGACAAAGTTTTGTAACCCGGTTTCATCACTTACTAACTGTGTGAACTTACACAAATTAACGTAGATGGGGCTCAGTTTTCTTACATAGACATACCTTGTTTTATTGTGCTTCACTTTACTGAACTTCAGATACTGCATTTTTTGTAAATTGAGGGTTTGTAGCAACCCTGTGTTGAGCAAGTCTATTGGTGCCATTTTTCCAAAGAGTATTTGCTCACTTCCTGTCTGTGTGTCATAGTTTGGTAATTTTCACATTTCAAACGTTTTCATTATTTTTATACTTTTATGCTGATATGTGATCAGTAATCTTTGTTGTTGTCATTGTCATTGTTTTGGGGCCACAACCCACACACATACGAGACAGTGAACTTAACTGATAAATGCTGTGTGTGCTCTGACTGCTCCACCTAATGGCCCGTCCCCCATCCGTCTCCCTCTCCTTGGGCCTCCCTATACCCTCAGACACAACAATATTGAAAGTAGGCCAGTTAATAACCCTACCATGGTGTCTAAGTGTTCAAATGAAAGGAAGAGTTGTCTGTCTCTCACTTTAAATCAAAAGCTAGAAATAATAAATCTTAGAGGGAGGCATGTCGAAAGACCAAGATAAGCTAGAAGTGAGACCTCTTGCACCGAACAACCAAGTTGTAGATACAAAGGAAAAGTTCTTGAAGGAAATTAAAATGCTACTCCAATGAACACACGAATGATAAGAAAGTAAAACACCCTTATGCTGATATGGACAATGTTTTAGGAGTCTGGATAGAAGATCAAACCAGCCACAACCTTCCCTTAAGTCACAGCCTAATCCAGAGCAAAACCCTAACTCTCTTCAATTCTGTGAAGGCTGAGAGGGGTGAGGAAGCTGCAGAAGGAAAGTTTGAAGCCAGTAGAGAGGTTGGTTGATGAGGTTTAAGGAAAGAAGCCGTCTCTGTAACATGAAAGTACCAGTGCTGATGCAGAAGCTGCAGCAAGTTCTCCAGAAGATCCAGCTCAGAGAATTCATGAAGGTGGTTAAACTAAACAACAGATCTTCAGTGTAGACAAAACAGCCTTCTATTGGAAGAAGATGCCGTCTAGGACGTTCATAGCTAGAGAGGAGAAGTCAAAGCCTGGCTTCAGAGCTTCAAAGGACAGGCTGACTCTCCTGTTTGGAGCTAATGCAGCTGGTGACTTTCAGTTGAAGCCACTGCTCACTTACCATTCTGAAAATCGTAGGGCCCTTAAGAATGATGCTAAATCTACTCTGTCTGTGCTCTATAGATGGAACAACAAAGCCTGGATGACAGCACATCTGTTCACAACATGGTTTACTCAATATTTTAAGCCCACTGTTGAGACCTCCTGCTCAGAGAAAAAGATTCCTCTCAAAGTATTACTGCTCATTGACAGTGCACCTGGTCACCCAAGAGCTGCGATGGAGCTGCACAAGATGAATGTTGTTTTCATGTCTGTGAATGCAGCATCCTTTCGCAGCCCATGGATCAAGGAGTCATTTGACTATCAAGTCTTATTTAAGAAAGACATTTTGTAAGGCTACAGCTGCCATAGATAGTAATTCCTGTGGTAGATCTGGGTAAAATAAACTGAAAACCTTCTAAAAAGGATTCACCATTCTAGATGCCATTAAGAAGAACATTTGTGGTTCATGGGAAGAGGTCAAAATATCAGCATTCACAGGAGTTTGGAAGAAGTTGATTCCAACCCTCGTGGATGACTTTGAGGGTGTCTAAAACTTCCGTGAAGGAAGTAACTGCAGATGTGGTGGAAATAATATGAGAACTAGAATTAGAAGTGGAGCCTGAAGATGTAACTGAATTGATGCAGTCTCGTGATAGAACTTTAGGGATGAGGAGTTGCTTCTTATGGATGGGCGAAGAAAGGGGTTTCTTGAGCTGGAATCTACTCCTGATGAAGACACTGTGAAGATTGTTGAAATGACAAGAAAGGATTTAGGATATTACATCAATTTAGTTGATAAAGCAGCCGTAGGGTTTGAGGGGATTGACTCCAATTTGGAAAGAAGCTGTACTGTGCAAAAAATGCTATCAAACATCATTGCGTGCTACAGAGAAATCGTTCCTGAAGGGAAGAGTCAGTTGATGAGGCAAACTTTACTGTTATCTGATTTTTAAAAACTGTCACAGCCACCCCAAGCTTCAGCAACCGCTGCCCTGATCACTCAGTGGCCATCAACCCTGAGGCAAGATGGTGATAACTCACCGAAGGCTCAGGTCGTGGTTAGAGTTTTCTTTTTTACCAATAAAGTATTTTTAATTAAGGTGTATACATTGTTTTCCTTGGACATAATGCTGTGGCACACTTCATAGACTTCGGTACACTGTGAATGTAACGTTTCTATGTGCTGGGAAGCCAAAAAATTTGCATGACTCACTTTATTGCAGTGGTCTGCAACCAAAGCTGTAATCTCTCTGAGGTGCTCCTATGTGTAACACGGAGAAAGGAACCAGATCCCCTTCAAATGCTGTACTATTTAAATGTCAGGCGGCAGTCTGGGTCATCATCCAGATCATCACGGGGCCGCAGGTGCGCCGGCGCCCTGGTCGGAGAAGCCTGTGCGGAGTGGGAGTAGCACGTCGCCCAGCTCACAGCAAGGGCTTCATGCAGACCGTTCTCTGGGACTCAGACCCTCCTCTCCCTGCTCTCCCCTGGCTGGCTTCTCCTCATTCTTAAGCTCACAGTTGAGATGCCGGCTCTTCAGAGAAGCCATCCCTGACTACCCTATCCAGGTCATTCTTTTCTTTCATAGAACTCACTGCAGTTGAACCTCTGTGTGTATTTGTGTACTTGTTGATTGCCTCTTTTCTGTTTCCGGCTGGAAGTTCCTTCAGGACAGAGACCATATCTTTTTCATTCACCAGTGTATTCCCAGAGGCTTGCTTAATGCTTGGTAGGCATTCAAATAATTTATAGAATGGATGAGTGAGTACATGACTATTAATTACTTTTCCCTATACTTGTAATTCTCAGTTAGGATGATTTTTGCCCCCCAGGGACCATCTGGCAATATCTGGAGACATTTCTGGATATCACAGTGGGGTGAGGTTGCTTTCTGTTGTAGTGGATGGAGGCTAGGGAGGCTGTTAACCATCTCGCAGTGCATGGGACAGCCCCCCACAGCAAAGAATTACCCTACCCAAAATGTCAATAGTGATGAGGTTGAGGAATCCTGCCCTGTACCTTGTGATGTAAGAAATGTTATCATCCTGAGAGGGTGCCAGAATAATGGTTGCATTGAAAAAGTTATTTGCATTTTAATCTCAAGTATGCATGTCATTAAAATGGTAAAGGTATCAATGAGACTCATTTCACATCTCAAGAATTAAGCAGTAGATGGCACTAGAAGACATCATAATTTTGTCTTAAATTTTTTATAGGTGAGTCTTCTTTATTATTTACCTCTTATCATAGTTAATTTCAGCCCCTTTCTATACCTCCTCATTTTTCTACTAAACTAGATATATGAAAATTATGTAGCAATATTTGTACCATTCAGTTCCACAGACGTTCAGGCTGTACTTATCATGTGCAGGGCACTCTGATGTGCATGGAGTTGAGTCACTCACCGACTTTGTCCTCAATAAGCTTATACTCCTTGACAAATCCAATATGACAAGTAGCTCATTCTAGCAGCCTCAGACCATCACTTGGAGTAATTTATCATTATTCAAGATTTCCTAGGTCTGAGATAGGCATGTCACTAGAGTATTGTGATGCGTGGCTCTGATATTCAGGAATGAAGAGAGAATCCTATTTGGCTTTCTAAAACATTCCCAAGACTTGGCCATCGAGAGTTTTTATTCCCACTGGAAGGAAAACGCACATTCTTTCCATGCTGGAGTAAACAACAGATCTGTGCTTCAGTTCAGTTAATGCCCAAAGAACCACAGAAAACATCTCACATGTTATGGGTGATTTTTGCTACAGGAACTCTAACAGAACATTTCTTCAACTTATGTTAATCAGATGCTACTTGTGTATCAGGCACTGTTCTGAGCAGTGAGGGTAAGTTTCATACCAACTGGCCTCATCAACTGATGGTAACTTAGCACAGCTGGGAACAAGTCAGTTAGATGCTGGCTCCACCCTCAAAAAGCCGAGCATCTGTAGGGGAGATACATCAAGTTAATACAGCAGCGAGATGTCCTGGGTCAATATGTGGTTTCCCATGATGCGGGGAAGACTTTCTGGAGGAAAAAAATAAGCTCTGTCTTGGAAGATAAAAGGGGCTACCACAGAGTGGATCTGAGAATAGAAGGGGGGATTAACTTGAATATGAACAGAAGTAAAAGAACGGATGACAAATGAAGACTTCATGGTGTCCCGAGGGCTGTGACCTAGAGATGTACCAATGCAAGGGTGGCATTTTTCAACATGTGCATGGCTGTGTCTTTCCAACAAAATAAGGGAAAAATTACCCAAAGTCTGTCTGTTGTGTGTCTAGGTTCATCTGCTTCTGAAATCCATTTTTTTCCACTAAGACACACTGTCTCCCTATTATGCTGTTAAACTCTTAAACAATATAATTTCTCCCCAGCAATATCATTAGTCATATGGTGAAATCTCACAGGTGACTAGGTAAAAGGACTCTGACTTTTGAAAACTTTGGATATGTGTTTGAACCAAGTCAGGTTTAGTCAAAGGAGGTGTTAGTTTTGCCTTCACCAACTCTTTGGAAAATCGTTTTCTACAAATACAAACATATTTGATCTGTTAAGACTGTTCCAAATGAATTGCTCATTTGCGTAAACATAAATTTTGTTTGGAAAACACTTGCAGGTGTAGAGACAGCTTCAATATGAGTTATGGTGCTTGGAATGTTCAAGTAAGATGGATAGTGGCTGGACTGGGGATTAATGTCATATTTTTCTGCAGAAGAGCTTTAGTAAGTTTCATTATGGTACAGTTTGAAGTCAGCTTAGTCAGTTGGGAATTTTAATTAAGTTCTGGGCAGCCACTAAGTATACCATCTTCTGAGGCCAATTTTTTGCAAGTAGCCATAGAAGATTGGGCATGTTTACATGAGCACCATTTGTGGACATAAATCAGAGCCAGCAGGAAGGTTTAGGGGGCAGAAAGTTGGCTCAAAGTTACCTTTGCAGAAACCTGAAGCCAACTTAACCCTCAGAGATGCATGTTTGCTTCTACTACTTTTAAAATAATACTTCAGTTTTAAAAAATTTGGTTCTGGAAGTCTATGTTCTTACTTAAAATCATATCTAGCCCATGTATTAATTTTCCAGAACATCAGTGAGTGTTCCCACTGCCTAAAGCTCATGAAAATTGCCTCTTTTCTTTTTGAGGTATAATTATATACTTCAATTTTGGTTTTCTTCAAGTATTTTTCTCCCTACATTAAATCTTTCCTCTTTAAAAATCTTTATCATTCTCTGAGTGTCATGGACTAAGGTGACAAAGAATGGGAGGGCTGCGACTGCCGCCTCTAGCTCAGTGTTTGTTATCTGTAGTCCTGTCTTTCTTTAGGACACGAATGATGAAACTGCTTATTTGGAAAATTGCTGTTCTCAAGTCAAAACTTCAAAATTTTCTATTTTGAGCAAGACTTAAAACTGTACTTCCTGTGTACTGCATAAAAAACAGTCTTTAAGTTTGAGGAGGGTTTGAAAATTAAGAATAGATATCTGTCTTTAAAATTATTTTCCTCATTCCTTCTGGAATCTTTGCTTTGAATAAGGATAATACCATCCTTGCAACCTCCCTGGCTTCAAAACTCATCATCTGGTTTCTGTGTCTTCTTCAAAACCTCAAAACCTTACCAGTTACCAAGACTTACAGTTCTGCTCCAAAAATATTCCTCAACAGCCTTTTCTTTCCTTTGCCACTGTTGTCACTCTCCTTCATCCAAAAATCTGGGTGACATCCTACACGCATCCTTTCTTTCCTCCCCAAAAGTGCTGTAGCTTTTCCAGCTTAAACATCTCTCTGACCCTCATCATTCCTTGCCTGAACAATTGGAAGAGTCTCCTGGTTGGTCCGCTTGACTCTACTCTTGTCTCCATTACAGTGCTGTGTTTCCATGTCTGCCTCCCCTTTTTAGATCAGTAGCTACTTGACAATGACACTGTCTTATTCAGTGCTGTCTCTTCAGTACCTATTACAGTGCTTACCATACAGTGTACATCATTAACATTTATTCAACAATAAATATTATTGAACACCTACTGTGTGCCAAGCACTGGAACTGCAGAAGTGAATAAAACAGACTTGGCTCTGCCTTCATGCCGCCTAAGATCTAGTGGGGAGAGAAAGACCAAGAACGAGTAAGAAACAAACAGTTATGAAATGGTATGAGTTAAAAAAAGCAATGAAACGAATAGAGAATAACAAAGGGGTTCCTATTTTAGGAAGGATTCACAGAAGCCTGATGGGAGAAAGGTAGCAAGCCACATAATGAAAAGGCAAAGAGACTGGCAGGCAAAGAAGCAGCATGTGCAAAGGTCTGGAGGTAGGAAGAGCTTGGTCTATTTGAGGGCCCCAAAGGAGACCAGTGCGGCTGAAGCCCAGTGTCACGAAGTAAAGTGGAATACCCTGCCCAGAGCCAGGCAGATCAGGGCCACGTCATGAATTTTCATCCATGGGCAAGGGACTTTAAGGATGAAGGTTAGGGCATCAGATAAGCATTTGGAAACGATCAGTCTTGCTGCTAAGTGGGAGGCCAGAAAGGGGCCAGAAAGACCAGCAGGTGCTGTTGTAGGGATCCAGGTAAGAGTCATCCTTGCATGAATAAAGTGTCTCTTGTCTGAATTTCTGTGATTGCCTTCTATCTCTGTGTCGTCTAATTCACTTTCCATTCCCGCTTTATTTTTCTAGTGAAGCTTTAATCGCACCTCTCTCTTCTACATTTTCCAGTATATCAGAATTCCAGTTCAAACTCCCGAGTATGGACTTGGAGACTTCCTGTGACAGTCCTCTGCACAGGCTTATCTTCCATTTTCTTTCCTAGATATATGTTGTGTTACTCATCACTCCCTGAAGGTTCCCCTCACTTCCCCACATCTGTTTATTTAAGAAGGTGTTTCTGCTTGGAATCCTTTCTTCCTCATTTCTTTCTATTAAGTATTTGTTCTTCCAGTTGGGACTGGCTCAGGTACAGTTGTCAGATGATATCCGTGGGGGACTGGTTTCAGGACCCCTGCAAATACCAAAATCTGTGTATGCTCAAGTCCCTTATATAAAATGGTGTAGTATTTGCATATAACCTACCTGTATACTCTTTAAAAATATATTTTTATTGAAGTACATTCAGTTTACAATGTTGTATCAATTTCTGGTGTACAGCACAATACTTCAGTCACATAGGAACACACATTCATTCGTTCTCATAATCTTCTTCACCATAGGTTACTACAAGATATTGAATATGGTTCCTTGAGCCATACAGTACAAACTTGTTTATCTATTTTATATATAGTAGTTAGTGCAAATCTCAAACTTCCAATTTATCCCTTCCCGCCCTCTTCCCCGCCAGTAACCATAAGTTTGTTTTCTATGTCTGAGTCTGTTTCTGCTTTGTAAATAAGTTCATTTGTCATTTTTTTTTTTTGTTTAGATTCCACATACATGTGATATCATGTCTACCTGTATACTTTAAATCATCTCTAGGTTCCTTACACTGCCTGATATAATGCAAATGCTGTATAAATAGTTGTAAATACAATGTGACTGCTATGTAAGTAGCAAATTCAAATTTTGCTTTTTGAAACTTCCTGGAGCTTTTTTTTAATATTTTCAATCTGCACATGGTTGAATCTGTAGATGTGGAACGCGTGGATACGGAGGGCCAACTGTACTGACACTTACATGAAACTTTTTCTTGTATCAGTAACCAGAAGTAATGTCTCTGGCATTTGAATCTCTGCTTACAGCCCGTTTTTCTCTTTTTTCTACTTTGCTCTGTGTTATCTTAGATTCCTCTGTGTTATTCCTTTTTGAATTTACTAGCACCTTGAACATTGATAAGCTCAGTTAAATTCTTATTGAAATCAATACATTTTTACATATTGGAGTATCTAACGAAATTGTGTGTGTGTGTTTAGTGCCCTATAGCTTTATAGTTATTGCATAATTTTAAGATGATTTTTAAAAGGTAGGTTTGCTTTAGAACTTAGATACATACTCACTTTGAATCTTTGAACATCTGGTTCTCAGATATAACAATCTTGTGTGCACATGTGTTCTCTAGAAAATCCACCTACTTCATAAGAATAGTAAGAGCTTGGCACGTCCCTCTAAATCCTGATCTTTAATTAAGTATTTCGATTTCAAAAGTTAACATGTTTGAGGGGGTAGCAAGAAGAGTGTGGCTGCAGTAAAGAAACTGTGCAAGGAAGGAAATTATGTTGAGCTTGGCATTGGCTTAACCAGATATGCCGGTAAAAAGCTAAGATCTGATTAGAATCCCGAATGTCAAAAAGGAATGATGGCCGCCAAGAGGAAGAGGCAGGTCATCCTGTGAGAGGAGCAGATGTTTATTTGCCAGATGGTTGAACGACTCAGGAGAAATACTCCAACATGTGGCTTTTCAGAATCTGCAGTGTGACTGGTACTGTGAAGGAAGCAATAGCCTTGGACTTAGACAGACTTGGGTTCTACCATGTGCCTCTTTGATATGAAATCATTTTCCAGATTGCAGAATTGTTTTCAGTGGAGTTACAGGATGATCAGGCATTTAGTCTCTGGATCCAGGGCAGAACTGGGTTCAAATCATGGTATTTCCACTTTTTAGTCCTTGGAGCTTATGCAGGAGAGGGAACAGGTGAGAGCAAGGTCTCCAGGCCTCCTGCACCGGCCCCAGGTCCTGGCTCCGCGTACTGTTGAAGGCAGGACCTAGAAAAGGAGAAAAGGAAGCTACGGTCGCCACTCCTTCCCCTAAGATGTGGGCCCAGCTGTGGTGGCCAGTCCAGAGTAAGGAGTGTGGAAGGAGGGTGAGGGAGAACCTCGCCCACAGAACACAGTGACCCGGCACTCATCAGTGTCCCCACCTTGACCCAATCTGATGAGCGACATTTCTGTGTGAAGCCAGGAGAAAGTGGAAGGCAGTTTTCTCTCTTCGTTTAGGTTAAGACTCACCCAACCCTTCCTGTAACACAGGCAAGGAGTGTGTTAAAGCCGTGGGTTTTTAAAAAATGTTTAGTGTCTTGACTGCTTCAATCTTTTTGGGGGGGGGGGGCGGAGGGAGGTAATTAGGTTATTTACTTATTAATTATTTATTTTAATGGCGGTACTGGGGATTGAACCCAGGACCTCGTGCATGCTAAGCATGCGCTCTACCACTGACCTACACTCTCCTCGAAAGCCATAGTTTTTTAAATTCTAATTTGGATAGCATGAATCTCCACAAAATAGGTTTTTGTGAATTAAATCCCTTAAAATAGAAGAAAGCCCCCTTTGATTTTGAGGCAAGCATGAGGTCACGCTCCACACGGGCTGCAGACCCAGTGCCTCACTGTCGCGAGGAACCCAGAGGTGGTGCTGAGTGAGGCTCCCACTTGCTCCAGAACACCTGGCATTTGGGGGTGCTGTGGCCTGGCTGGCAGGGAGCTCTCCGAGGACCCCAATTCCGGGCCCCGTGTTGGCCCTCAGCTGGTGAAACGGCTCGGCTCCCGCACAGTATCACTGAGTCTCCCTGAAGACTTCTGGGAGCTTCTGTCCAGAATCTCAACCCTTGCCTAGAATCAGATGAGCTCATGGAAATCATTATCACCTGTGAGGATGGAGCCGAGCGGGTAGAAGTTGTGGTGACTTTGCCCTGCGGGCAAGGGGAGAGGTCGGGCCCTGCTTTGAGAATCGCTGTGGCCCTCAGAGCGGCTTCACAAGCATCGTTGCTCCTCTAGGATGTGGCACTTGGAGGACATCCGAGCAGGTGGTTTTTAGGCCCTGCACCAGAGGCTGGGGGAGGTGGAGAGGAGGTGGAGTCAAGAAAAAATGTACACGAGAGCCCACGGGACCTCAAGCACGAAGGGAGCCAAAGACAGCTCACTTTTATTCAAGAACCGTGAGCAGTGGTGGCCCCGAGACTACCTGGGCTCTGTCTGCCCTCTCCTTTCCAGTCACAGTTTTCCACATAAGTACCCCCTGTTCCAGTCCAGTGAGGCTGCTCTTGCAGTGACCCCTGCCTCAAGGGAGTGACTAGATTCTAAGTTCCCAGGGGGAGAAGATGGTAGTAGATTTTGTACAAATTTCTTCTCCCCCGTCCAGAAACCCTCTTGGGACTGAGGTAGTGCTGAGCCCAACTTTGGACACAGGTTCCGGCTCCGAAGGCTCAAAGAGGAGAGTACTCTGACTTGCTTTGCATAGGTCTCTGATCAGACATCTTAAAAAGCCATCGAATGAATGATGGCTGGACTCTTAAAGATTGCTCTGATACGGGCACCAGGGCGCCTATTTAAAATTAACAAATGGGGGGGAGGGTATAGCTCAAGTGGTAGAGCGCTTGCTTAGCATGTATGAGGTCCTGGGTTCAATCCCCAGTGCTTCCTCTAAAAATAAACCTAGTTACCTCCCACCACCAAAATAAAATAGTTAAATAATACAATAAGAAAATTAACAAGCAAGTTACGTGTGGTGGACAGGTTAGGAGACAGGGCTTCTAGTATACTTAGGTACGAGGAACCCAGTGGTTCTAGCCAGGGCGTTCTCGTTGTAGCATATCTGATACAGACTGACAATATAGATGCATTTGCCTAGCAATTCCATGCTGAGGGGTTTTGGTCCTCAAAGGGATTTTATTTTTTTATTGAAGTATAATCAGTTTACAATGTTGTGTCAATTTCTGGTGTACAGCATAATGTTTCAGTCATATATACACATACATATATTTGTTTTCATATTCTTTTTCATAATAGGTTACTACAAGATTATCATTCTAGGTGAAGTAAGCCAGAAAGAGAAAGAAAAATATCATATGATATCACTCATGTCGAATCTAAAAAAATGACACAAATGAATTTATTTACAAAGCAGAAACAGACTCACTGACATAGAAAACAAACTTATGGTTACCGGAGATGGGGGAAAGGTGGGAAGGGACAGATTGGGAGTTCAAGATTTGTAGATAGTAAATACTATATATAAAATAAACATCAGTAACTTCTATCTATAAAATAAACATCAGAGGAATTTTCTTTCGTGCTAGTCCATTTTTTTTAAGAGAAACACATTCCTTATACAAAGAATCCAATGGGAGGCGTGCATTAAGTAGGCATAGCTTATGCATTCTTTGACATATAAAATTTTTTATCCCCAAAGTATTTTTTTTTCGTAATAAAGAATATGGTTCTGGTTTTCCTAATTCTCTCATTTTCTTATTCTGTGTATTAAGGGATTCTGGGGGAGGGGAATGAAGCTCCCAGTTAAACCTGATTTAAAATGTCAGTTAAAAATGGGAAAGTCCTGCTTACTGCATTATTAAATCTTTTCCTGCCCAATACTGGGAACAGACAGAAATAATATTCTGTTTGTTCAGATTTAGAGAGGAAGGGGATGGAAATTCAAATACTTGCAGTTTCATATATTCTGAAGCTTCAACTTTTCTGTATGTTATGTTTCCATTGTGAGGTACACATGCTTAAAATTGAGGGGAAATGCAATAATAAAAGCCAATCTACACTCGGATGTTATCACGTATCCTTTATTCATTGCTGATTTATTATTTTGATGTAAAAACAATTATTTTTTCTGGCATTAATGTTCTCCCATGTCTGATTATGAAGGGGAGCAGAATTTGCCACCCCAAAATCTGTGTCTTTGGAGTAAGGATTATTCTTATTTTTAAGAAGCAGCAGCTATAGGAAAAGCTCTGAAGACAGGAGTTACCCTTTCCTAAGAGACATTTACATTTATAAGGGAAATCTCCATTTGTACCAGGGCGTCTCCCTCTCTGTACCAGGAAGAGAGGGATGACTGTCCATCTCTAGAAACTCTTATCAATAGAGAAGGCAGTCACTTAAATCTACATAACAACCTTACCCTTGTTTTTACTGTGCTTTACCTAAAAACCTCCCGTAACTGGTCCCTCCCACCCCCAACATCTTTCTTTGGTCTTTATTTGGAGATGATACTTTAGGTGGTGGTTTGGGCTTTTGGGGGAGTTACTCAGTTTTCCTGGGTCTCTCCCGTGTACACCAGAGGTATACATGTTATTAAATTTTTGTTTGTTTTTCTCCTGTTACTGGGTGAGGTGGGGCGGGGGGGGGGTCTCAGCTAAGAACCTAGCAGGGTAGAGGGAAAATTAAGTTTCTTCTCTCACAATTATTTGTAACATTTAAAACAGAGGTATTAGAAAGTGATATCTTGCTGTTTTGTTAGTCCAATTTGTCTGAAATTTAAATTAGTTTACAGGAATGTCTGTGTTTATCATTAGTATGTAAAGATGGTACTATTTATAACTTTCCTCTTAAATACGAAAGTACAGCCACAAGGAGGAAACTCCATATCGCGTTTCTGTTTCCACATCAGATTGCATCCTGAACTTTGCAGCATCTCGCCTCCCTGCTCCCCACCCCTCCACCCCCACCCCAAGGTTACAGCTGAAGTGCACTCAGAGTCAATTAAACCACTTGCACTTGCGAGTCACGGTCCCAGCGAAAGTGCGGAGATTCCCTCTGGATTGACCAAATTTTGCAAACCTAAAATAAAAAAATGTGTGAATGTGGTAGGACAGGATATTGTGTCCTGTTGGCCCTATTTGTTTCTGTCTTTCTGCATCTCGAATGGGAAGAATTTTTGTTTTAAGCCTACTTTAAGCACCTTAACATTAGATTACCAGAGAGGCAGTCTCTAGTTGCGTGAAATGGGTTGGTCTTGTAAGTTCCAGTCTGTGTCGTAGAAGGCAGTCCAGTGCGTCTGAGCCTGAACTCTGGAAGCAGCCTGCGCGGAGCTTGGGAACTCGGCGCCACAGTTTACTAGCTGTGTCAGTTTGGGTGAGTCATGAAACCTCTCTGTGCCTCAGTTGTTTTTTTGATCTATAAAATGAAAGAGATAATAATTGCAGTTAGGTCGGGGTTGCTGTGATGAACAAATGTATATGTAAAGTAACGGGGCAGTGGCCAGCATGTCGTGACTGTTAGTTATAATTCATTGTTTTTTTCGAAGTCCTAAGCTGACCCTGGGGTGGGCTCTCAGGATCCATGTGCTGAGGAGCCACATGGCCCATGCGGAAGTTGGGAACGAAGGTCCCTCGCCTTGACCTTACTGGGGTGGGATCTAGGGAAGAAGGAGGTGGGTAAAGAAGAGAAAATAGGGGGAAATCAGGGAGGAAAGGGGACTTCATATGCCGACAAAAGTTGTCTCCATTTCGAGGGCAAAGCTACTGGATGGGAAAAGGAAAGAAAACTTGTGTGTCCTCCTTTGGACCACGAGTATGGTAATGATCTCCCAAGAGTGTTCTCTCTCTAGTAATAGACCCCATCTGAATACACTTCTGGGTGTGGTGCTGGGGCCCAGCAGAGTAGTGACACAGATGATCTGTGTTTTACTTTCGAGAACAGGACACATGTGGTCAAAGTAGTTTGAATACTGGAATAGGAGAATAGTCAGGAGATTTTGATAATTTATGGGAACCATGGGAAAAGATACTTGATATTGAGACTATACAACAAAATCTGGGCTGTGGTTTCGTCGTGGTCTCTCCCTAAGGAGAGTTCAGCACTCACCTGGCTGCATGTCTCATCCGACTGTTGCAGGACGCTCCCTGCAGAGATGTAGAAACATGCCTGCTTTCTGCTAAGCTACCTGAGATGTAGGCACAGGAAAGTCACCCGTCACTCGCTTGCCTTCATCATGAGTTTAGGTCAACCTTTATCACTCACTGTACACCTATGTGGAAGGTTGATTTAAGTTAAGTGAGTTATTCTCTTTTAGTCAAGGTGGAATGCCTTAGTGATTTATTAGTAGAGTGTGAGAAAGTTGTCTTGTCGGAAGAAAGATGGCAAGTTTTTAATAGGATGAAACGTGAGAGAACAGTCTGGAAAACAGATTAATTGAAGAGTCTCCAGACTCCTTGATGTGTTGCTCATTAATGCATGCTGGTATCTTTCATTTCCCACATGACCGTGAGCCTCGGAATGCTTTAGAGAATAGTCAAACAAAAATAAACGAGTTTAAAATTATGTCCATCTTTGTAAATGTCAAAATAGTACATTGAACATTTTGATTAATTAAAAAGTCTACATCTTCTAAATGAATATTAAAAGCTGTTTATGAATTGAAAGAAATCGTTCCTGAGAGCTGTAGAAGCGTGTCTGACACTTGGAGAAGAACAGGGAGAAATTTGCTTGAGAATCACCGCATTTTAGAGCCAGAAGGAGCATTGGAGACCCCGCAGCCTAGTTTCCTCAATTTCCTGAGAAGAAGCTGAGGCCCAGGCCCTTCCATTTTCTTGTTCACATTCAACACAGCTGATTACCCTGCCCAGTCGGGACTAGAACCCAGATCTTCCAGTTTTCAGATGATGTGTTCTTTCTAGTTCCCCACAGGAGTGAGACCACCAGTTGAGTATGTGTCTGTGAAAAGCAGTAAGAACCCAGCTTTTCCTGCTAGTCTGATAAAGTCACCCTCAGTTAAAACTGCTTCAAGAAATCTGTGTGGTTTTAGAATAAATGTGAGGTTTCATGGTTTTCTGCAAGTCTCTTCGATGGTAGAGTTTTGCACATGGAGGCTTGCTTAGCTGAGGGTATTTTTAATCTGCCAGCAGCCATGACAGCGAGGATGCAGGTTTGTGGTGACTCAGTTTTGGACCATACTCAAAGAAGTTAGGGGGAATGGCAAAGTTTGACAACAGTAGAAGCAAAAGCTGCTGCTCAAAAACAGACTTTAGAACATTTGTTACTGGAGGAATCTCAAGATTTTTCAATCTGTGATTGTCAGCCACAGACTCTCTTTGGGGGCTTTGTCCTGAAGGAATTGTACTCTGCACAGTGTTTCACCTAATAGGTGGGATGCACCAAGATTCACCTGGGATTGTTGAAGACGTATTCCAGAAAGTCTGACACACCGTGAGCATTCTGTTGACTGTCAGCTGTCCATGGTGCTGCTAAGGATATAATTCAAGTTGAGAATGTCAGCACTTAAGGGCTCCTCTCAGATTCTGTGGCTCAACACTCTTCTTCTTCTGATTCTGCTTCTGCTTCAGCTTCAGCTTCTGCTTCTGCTTCTTCTGCTTCTGCTTCTTCTGCTGCTTCTACTGCTGCTTCTCCTTCTCTTTCTTCTCCTTCTCCTCCTCCCCCTCCCTTGTCGTCTCCTCCTTTTTTCCTATAAATATATTTTTATTGAAGAATAGTCAGCTTACAGTGTTGTGTCAATTTCTGGTGGACAGCCAACACCCTTCTTTACATAAGTGAAAATGGAGGCCGAAGATAGAGAGAGTTAGAATCCAGACTTCATGTTGAAAGAGAAAAATAAATTTTGCCCGAGGGAAGCAAATATTATTGAACTATGGCTGATGGATTCTGGGGACAGAAGCAGGGTAAACAGGCCTTGAGATGTGCTCCACACGTTGTACACCAGCTGTTGGGATTCTCGAGTCAAGGGTGAGAGAGGCAAATGCGAAAATGAAGTCACCTTCCAGCATAGACTTCCCCGTGCTCTGTGACGCAGTTGTAGTGCCTTTGGGAATCATTCGGAAAAAATTTGGGTGGGTGAACTGTATTCAAAAATGTGGGACTTATTTAAGGTGAGAGAAATCCAATAAACTTCAACCTCAAGGTGGGCTAACTAGTTAAATATTTTTTCTCCTTATGGAATAAAATATACTGAACCAGCAGAATATTCTTCCTGCTGGACCGTGATTATTTCAGAAAATCTATTATGGGGGAGTTTTGAGAATTGTGATGAGAGAATATGGACTGAATTACTGGTGGTTGGGAGGTGACTGTCTCATCAGTCTGTTCCCTTGGAATTTAAGTCTTTCTGAAAGAGATTTACTCAGGGATAACCAAGTAATCTGAAGGATAATCACACTCACTTCCCGAGGCATTAAAAACATAGATGAGATGATATGTCATCTTTCTCCCGCACTCCATATTTAATGTCCTCTTATTATTCCCCTTTTCCTGCAGGCTAAAGCTCAAAATTCTTTGATCCTGATTTTCAAAGTCCTTATCGGTGTGATTGAAGGCTGCCTTTCATGGCCTCTCCACTCTCTCCCAAAACTCTCTAATACCCAGTAGTCATATGAAATGATTTTCCTTTCCTCTAACACACATGCCTTTTTCTTCCTCTATGCCGCGTCTCATGCATGCTCTTTTCTCTAACTGAAATACTCTCCCTCTTTGCCCCCTCATACTCCTTTTTCAAGGACTACCACAAATGTTTTCTTCTACAGGAAGGCAGATTTCTCTGATAATAGTAGTAGCTATTATTTATTTACTGCCCACTCCATGCCAGGCCTTTGCTAAGTGATTTTTCTCATTTAAGTCTCATTACTATTCTTGTTCTACTGATGAGAGACTTGAGGCTCAGAAAAGTTAAGTTTCTTTTCTGACATCACACAACTTGTAAGGGGAGAAGTCAGAATTCAGACTAGGTTCTGTCTCACTCCAAAGTTAGTCTTTTTAAAAAATCATTATATTTAATTCCATAGGTTAATTTGACATCTTCACAGTACTGAGTCTTCTCATCCAGAAGTGTGTCAATCCACTTACCACAATTTTCCTTTTTTTTGTTTTATTTTTTACTGAAGTGTAGTTAATTTACAATGTTATTTTCAGATGTACAGCAAAGCGATTCAGCTATGCATATACATACATATATACATATACTTTCAGCTTCTTTTCCATTAAAGCAAGGCTCATGGTCTTGATGGGTGTGCCTACTATGCACTTCTATACTGCTTTGTCCTCCCTCTTCAGCAGAGTGAATGGTTTCCTATTCTGTGTGTACAGCCTTTTAGTCATTCCACTTTTATGCCACTTACCTGTTTGGGTTGTTTACCTGTCCGTCTCTCCTGCTAATCTGTGAGTTCCTCAAGAGCAAGGACTGCTCGTATTCATCACGTAGCCCCAGGACCTGACTGTGTCCTGGCACTGACTAGATGCTCAGTAAACATTTGATACTCTGAGGGTTACCAATGACGCTGTATATAATATCTCTTCCCAGAGGAACTTATTGTCTATTCAGGGAGACTGAACATACTCACGTGGAACAAAATTTAAAAAGAGAAATCTGTGCTCTGTCACTAAATGGATGCAAAGCTCTAGAGAGGATGTCAGTGTATATATTGGTGCTCATTCTCCTGTCTTGGGATGTGCCAGGCCAAAGGCTCATGAAAGTGGCCTGAAGTCCAAGGGGTGAGTAGGTGAGCAGAACCAGTAACAAAAGCCATCAGGGTCCCCCTACCCCAATTACAAGCATGGCTACAGTGAATGTGACTGCTTGGGGCTCTGCCTTGAGGGAGGAGAACACTGAGAACCACTGAGCTCCTGACCATCATTTCTGGGCACTTGAAAGGAGGCCTTGCAAGCTGGGCTGGGCAGAGGTGACTGAGTATGGGAAATAGGGACATGGACTCTGGAATCAACCTGCCTCAGTTTGAATCCCAGCTTGGACTCCAACCAGTTTTGTGACCTTGCAATTTTTATTTTGTCCCTCAGTTTCCTTACTAGTAAAATAGAGATAATACTAAAACCTAGCTCACAGACATGTTGAGAAGGTGAAGTAGGTAAACAGGTATAAAACACATAAAACAGCATCTGGCACAGGGTGATCGCTCAGTACGTGTTTGTACCTCATCACTGAGCTCCATTTTTTTCTCCTGCCTCTATGCTCATGAACAGGTGTACACATCCAAGTTATATAATGAAGCTAGGTTTGCCAAGGGTCAGTAATACTGCCTTATTACTTTTTTTTAAATGTTAATTTCCCTTAAATTGATATTAACTAAAACATGAGCAAGTGACACCCACCACAGTGAAACCCAAATCCATGGATGCCAATAAACTTAAGAGCTTAGAAAGAGCTTAAGAACTCATTTAATAAAATCCCTTCTCTTTATGGATGAGAAAAGCAAGGTCCAGAGAAGTCAAGTGGCTTGCCCAAGGTCCTACAGGAAATTAATAGTGGAATTAAGACTAGATACAGTGCATCATTTATTCCGAAGTAGAGGGAATATTTGCAAAAAAATTTCTCATCCACAAAGTGACTCTAATTTAGACATATTTATGGTAGTCAAGGTGGAGATCTATCTATGGCCATGACAATGAAATGGGACATACCATTTGGCTAGAACCACACTCTCATACAAAAAGCGTTCAGATTCATGTCAATTAAGCAACTTGCTTGGGTGATCGTTCAAAATTGAACTATTGTGTCTCAATAGGGGAAGAATCTGTATCAAACAATGTAATTATTATTGTGAATTGTCCAAAATATGCTGATTTTTTTGTTGCTACAGTGGGTTTCATGATTATTTATGCAAACTAGATTGGAGTGATGATATACTGAAATAGAGGAACCTAAAAGAAAGACGTTTTAGAAAATTCTAGATGGAAGAGTAAGAACATGTGCATATTATTTGAAAGGTCATTTGCTTGTAAAGCAGTCAAGTGCTACTGAAAGTAAGGGCTTGGATTTTAAATTACTCACCCCTGAAGATTCTGTTCAGAAGCTTATCATAATAATACTAAATTCAATATTAAGATAGTATTGCAGCTTTTGTTGCCATAGAGATCATGGGACTCCAACAGAGGCTAAAGTAGACTGCTCTGTTGCTATCAATATGGGAAATACAAACTTACATACATACCATCTTATGATGCAAATTGGTTTTTGTAATTATAAAATGATAGATGCTCATAATTTAAAATTTAGAAAATGCATACAAACTGTAAAGAAACTAAAATTCATCTAGAATCTCACCACCCAGAGGCAACCATTGCTTAGAATTTGGTGTCCTTTTCAACAAATACTTTTTAGTAGCTCCCATATATCAGGCAGATCCTGTTCTAGGTACCAGGGATACAGCTGGGGTCAATGCAAAGATCCCTGAGTCATGGAGCATTTATTCCAGTGGTAGGAGACAGGCAAAAAGATAGATAGTGAAGAGAAATTCATATTAATGCAAGTGCTCTGAATAAAATGGGAGAACAGAATAGAGCAGTGGTTGTCCAATGGAGGGTACATCAGAATCTCCTGAAGGATTTGTTATAACAACAATTGCTGGGGCCCACCCTTGGGGTTTCTAATTCAGTAGTTTGAGGGTGGGTCCTGAGAATCTTCATTTCTAACAGTGTGCCAGAGCATGCTCACTGCTGCTGGTCCCTGGAAACAGCTTGAGCTGCGGAGGGGGGCGGGGGTAGGGTGGCTGTCTTAGACAGAATGGTCAATAAGGGATTCTGAAGATGCGAGATGAGAGATGAGAAGATGAGAAAGAAGCCAGAGAACAAAGAGGAAGAAGAAGCTTTGATAGGGGGATGGGAAAGTAAAAAGATGTGGATTGGGAGTTAGAGATTTGCAGACTACCGTAACTACTATACTAACTACTATATATAAACTAGATAAACAACAAGTTCCTTCTGTAAAACACAGGGAACTATATTCAATATCTTGTAGTAACCTATGATGAAAAAGAATCTGAAAATGAATATATGTATGTATATGTATGAGTGAAATATTATGCTGTACACCAGAAATTGACACAATATTGTAAACTGACTATACTTCAATAAAAACCAATCCAAAAAAAAAAAAATGTAAAAGTTGGCATGGGCTTCTGTGTTCTTGAGGGAAAGAAAGAAGGAAAGGAGGCCAGTATGATGGAAACAGCACATGAGTGAATGACCAGATGAGTGAGTAGTTGGACTATTTCAGGATCTTTAATCGCTCTTTCAGTTTTTGGTCACATACAACAATGTTTTATCTCTTTAGGTAAGTCCCTAGTTGTTTTTACAAATACATGAGTCAGAAATGTATGGAACCTACAGCAAATGAGTATTTATTTTAATAGCCTTTCAACTTATTTTCTAATTGTGATCATAAAATCTATAAATAAAATAATTTCTTATCTTTTGTGATAGTTATACTTATTTAACCATTTCATGCATTCATGTCTTGATTATATTTTCAAAGCAATGCTTTTCTTGTTCCTGATTTAATTTTCACGATTTAGCATAATTTTCAGATACAAAGGGAAAGTATTCTTCTGTCTTATTCGCTAATAACCATGCAGAATGAACATATAAAAGATGTTCATTCTCATGAATAAATAAAGTAATACAAGTTAAAACAATAACAAATACAGTTTTTCTTCTCTCATTTAGTAAAGATAAAAAAGATGGATATACCCAGCTGCTGTTATAGTTATGGAAGAACAGATACTCAGATTCCACTATATTTTAAATATTCTGTAAGTTTAAATTTGGTTTTCTCTGTAACTCAGTATTTGTTCATTGGGGAGTTTTCGTTTTTCCCCAAACATGTAGATAGGTTCTGTTTTAAATATGCTATTTTTACTTTTGCTACAATATGGTCCCCAAATTCACCTATCCATTTTTCCAAGTTTCTGAGTTTTTTTGGTGGGGCCTAGTAAGTGATTTCCAATCTAATTGCATCATATGCCAATCAATTTTCTAAAAAGCATATTTATATTCATGTAAATATAATATTTATATCATATTTATATTCTACAAAATAGGTCAACAATGTTTGCCCTGTATTTGTTCATACATATTAATTATATTATTTAGATATCCTGCACCAGAGGTCAGCAAATTATGGCCACAAGGCAAATCTGGATAGCCACCTGTCTTGTAAATGAGATTTCATAGGAACCCAGCCATGCCTATTCATTTATGCATTAACTTCCCAGTGCTTTCATGCTACAGCAGAGTTATAGGATGCTTGCAAAGCTTAGAATATTTACTATCGGTCTTTTACAGAAAAACATCGCTGACCACTCTTTTCTCTCTTTTTTTCGTTCCTTTTGATCTGATTATTTATCAGAGTACAGGTGTTTGAGAAAAGCTGTAGAAATTACAGTTTTGTCAGTTTCTTCTTATGTTTAAACAGATGCCGATTTTTTGTATTTGCCACACAAAAGCCATGGCTATTCTATAAATGACCCTCTTTGCCACATTTAATACTTTCTGTCTTGGAAATGATTTTATTACTCCTATACATGGTTTGTGTTTCCTTGGTAAATCTTTGCCAGCCTTCTAATTTTTAATCTATGTCCAGTGACCTGGGAGCAGAGGCGGGGTGGACAGGAAAGACTTGGAGTGGCTCAGAATGCAGCGCCCAAGAACAAGGAGAGCAAATTTCATGCTCACCGTCCTTAGTTCAGGCTTCCAGCTCTGATAGTGAGAAATGTGGTGCCAGCAGGTGGAAGCTTCCTTCCCCCTCCCTGTGTAGTCCTCTTCTAGAGGGTTAGGCATGAGTTGACCTCTAATTATACTATTTCCATTGAGACCATCTGTTCTAAGAGTAATTCTTTTTAGAGATTAACATATTATTTGTTGATATCCTTAGTTTACAGAGCTGTTTCACATTTGCAGCTTTTCATGCATTATTTTGAATTTAATATTTTCAGTGGGAGGATGAGTGAAGAAGGTAAATTAGGTTCAGTAGATGGCTACATCACAACTCACAATCCCACGTGAATTTTTAGAAATACCTAAATGGTGAACTATTCTGATTCAATCACCCCAACACTTCGAAGCTCGTATTACATTCATAGAGCTTTGAGTGTGGCATTCACGGGTCCTTTAAGTATGCATTGAGCTCCTACCAGACCCTGTGCTTGGTGCTGGGGATATCACCATGAACAAGATTAGATCTCTGCCTAGAGAAGCTCAGTTTACTGTGGGAGACTGACAAGAAACTGACAATTTCAACAGTATGATTTTCTGAGTAAGAACATGGTTGCAGTGCTCACTTATTTAATCTGGACTTTAAAAAAATTTCAATTTATTCAAACTGTAAAAAAAAGTTTACCCATTTCTCCCACCCCCACCCCCTACCTGTTGCAGTCACCAACATGTTCTCTGTATTTGTGAGCTCAGTTTTTGGGTTTTTTTTTTTAGTTTTTTCAAGATTCTACAATAAGAGAGATCATGCAGCATTTGTCTTTGTCTGACCTTTTTACTTAATATAAAGCCCTCAAAGTCTATCAGTGTTGTCACAAATGGCAAGATTTCATTCTTTTTTAAGGCTGGATAATATTCCAATGCATATATATACCACAATTTCTTTATCCATTCATCCATCAGTGAACACTTAGGCTGTTTCTTTGTCTTGGCTATTGTAAATAATGCTGCAATAAATATGGGAGGTGCACATACCTCTTTGAGAGAATGATTGTGTTTCCTTCAGATATATACCCATAAGTGGAATTGCTGGATCATATGGTAGTTCTATTTTTAATCTGAGGAGTCTCCATACTCTTCCATAGTGGTTGCACCAATTTACATTCCCACAGACAATACACAAGAGTTCCCTTTTCTCCACATCCTTTCCAACACTTGTCATTTCTTGTCTTTTGGATAATGGCCATTCTGACAGGTATGAGGTGATATCTCATTGTGGTTTTGATTTATATTTTCCTGATATTAATCTGGACTTTAAAAAAATACACTTTTATTGAAATATTTAATATATAATTACTATCTATAGAAAGTAAAAATTAACATTTCAAATCATAATATGGTGGTGTCTCCATCCAGCCAACAGTTCAACTCCTTCAGTGTCATCATCTTTGTCTGCTCTGCAGTATTTGTGCAAATATTTTTTTTTAAAGTTTAAGTTTATACTTATTTTGTTTAAAAAAAAAGAATAGATCTCATCATTTAATAAAATTGATAAAAGAAAATCATCAGGCCTGCTGAAAGCTGTGATTCTTCAGTTTTAGTTAGATGCTCATTGTGTTAATTTGAAAGAAAAAGAACAAATTTATAACATGCAAAAGTGCAACACTTTACACAAAATATAGAATAAGACATAGACTTAAATTGTAAAATGCAAAACTATACAACTTCTAGAATAAAACATGGGAGAAAATCTAAGTCACCTTGGATTGGATGATGAGTTTTTAGATGGAACAGCAAAAGTATGATTTATGAAAGAAAAATATATTGAATTTTGTTAAAATAAAAAAAAAGTCTTCTGTGTGAAAAATGTTGCTAAAAGAATGAAAAAAACAAGTCACAGACTGGGAGAAAAACATTTTCAGAACACATACCTGATAATGGACTTGTATTGAAATTTTACAAATAATTAAAACTCTCCAATAAGAAAACAATACAATTTTTAAAAGGGCAAAGACCTGGACAGACACCTCACCAAAGAAGATATACAGATGGCAGATAAGCAGATGACAATATACTCAATATCATTTGTCATTAGAGAAATGCAAATTAAAACAACAGTGAGATACCACTGCACATCTATTAGAATGGCCAAAACCTGTAACACTGACGTGACTAATGTTGGCCAGGATGTGGAGTAACAGGAACTCTCACTCATTGCTGGTGGGAATGCAAAATGGTCCAGCCACTTTGGAAGACAGTTTGGTGGCTTCTTACAAAACTACACATTCTTACCCTACAATACAGCAATCATACTCTTTGGTATTTACACAACTGAACTAGAAATTTGTGTCCACTCAAAAACATGCACATAAATGTTTATAGCAGCTTTATTCATAATTGCCCAAAATTGGAAGAAATGAAGATGCCCTTCAATAGGTGAGTGGATAAACAAACAGTGGGTACATCTGTACAACTGAATAATACTCAATGAGAAACAGAAATGAGCTATCAAGCCAGACAAAGACATGGGGGGAAACTTAAATGCATATTACCAAGTGAAAGAAGCCAGTCTGAAAAGGCTACACACTGTATGATTGCAACCCTGTGACATTCTGGAAAAGGCAAAACTGTAGAGACAGTAAAAGGATCAGCAATTGCCAGAGATTGGGGCGTAGTGGGGGAAGGGATGAGTAGGTGGAGTGCTGGGGATTTATAGGGCAGTGAAACTATTCTGTATTATACCCTAATGATGGAAATGGGATATCACGCATTTGGCAAAACCCTTAGAACTGTGCAACGCAAAGAGTGAACCCTAATGTAACCTATGGACTTTAGTTGATAGTACTGTATCAATGTTGCTTCATCAGTTGTAAGAAATGTACCACACCATTGCAAGATGCTAACTACAAGGGAAATTGTGAGGGGTGGAGTAGGTGGAGAGCAAGAGTGAGTACATGGGAGCATTCTACACTGTCTGTTCAGCTTTTCTGTAAACCAAAATCTACTCTAAAAAGTGAAGTCTATTAATTAAAAAATTACTATCTATCTATCAGTTAGCTATTTGTTAATCTACAGCTTTCACTTAGGAAAAAATGGCCCTATGTTACAGAGAAGGTTCTTTATATTCATTATTTCTATTAGGTTTAACTTTCACACCTGATTGACACTGTGTTACAGAGGTGAGTAAACTGGACTGGAAAATGGAAAACCTGGGTTCAAGTTTTGGTTCTGCTATTTGGGTGATCTTTTGCCTGGATTAGGCTAAGACATTTGGATGCAGAAGATACCACTGTCAACATGTAAGAAAGTCCCACAAATAATATACATCCCTCAAACTACTTAAAAAACATTTTTTTTTTTTAAATTTTGGGTGGGGAGGTAATTCCATTTGTTTGTTTGTTTATTTGTTTGTTTATTTGTTTATTTTTAATGGAGGTACCGGGAACTGAACCCGGGACCTCATGCATGCTAAGTACATGCTCCCCCTCAAACTATTTTTAAGTTACCTTTTCTTGCAGAAATAATACATGTTGCTTTCAAAGAATTTCATGAAGATGGAAAATGCCAAAGATGAAAGTAAATTATGATTTGTTCTTGTATAGCCCAGAGATAACCACTATACAATTTTTGCTTTGGCTTTTTATTTTTTGTTTATCCTTAAACATGCATGTATGTAATTTAAAGACAAAATTAGGGTCATGATATATATATTCATATTTATGTTACACTTTTTTCCTTATTTAATGAACATTTTCAAATATCGTAAGTATTTCAGGGGAAAGGGGTATACTCAACGGTAGAGTGCATGCTTAGTATGCACAAGGTCGTGGGTCAAATCCCAGTACCTCCATCAGATATCATAAGTATTTTTATAGTAACTTTTTTATAATAACATTTTTCTTTGAAAATTGTCTAGTACATGGATATAATTGATTATCCTCTTAATGTTATGTATTCAGACTGTTTCTAGTTGTTTTGCTATTGTAAATAATGCTGTGATAAATATCTTTGTGCTTGCATGTTGTTCGGCATTTAGAATTGTATTTTTCAGGTTAATCCCTAGAAAAAGAAATATGGATAGATTGGCAAGCTTTAGTTAAACAGGGGCAGATACTGTCTTTTTAAATGTTGATTCAAATATTTACATATGGAAGAACATAATTGTCAGCAACACAGCACCTTCTCTTTGAAGACCCTTGGTTGTATTGTCGCCTGAGAAACTAATTTTCATTTGCTGGACACTGAGAATATCGTACATAATCACATTCCCTTTTCACATTGGCTGCTGTGAATCTTAGACACCTAGTTTATGGATTTCATAGTATTTCATGTGAGACCGTTGCTCCAGGCTTGTCTTCAACTTGCTTTCCTACACAGTTAATTTTGTCTCTAGTTAATTTTATATGTATTTGATATTGCTATACTATCTGGATGCATATTCTTAAATGTCCTTAATTCTCTTGGGAACATAGTGAGAAATAAATACATAAAAAATAAATGAATGATAATCTCTGTCATTGTAAATCAGTGCAGATTTCATCAGAAGGAATGATGTGTGGAATAAAGATCTTGTTAGTAATATAATTTTCTTCACAATACTCAGACTGTGTTTTACCTGCTATCATTTTTATTGGCTAATTCTCAGCATTGTTTCCAGCATGCCTTATCATGTTTATATTCTTCAAGTGTTCAGGCAGGCCAAGTGATAGTAATATCTTGTTGTACTAGGATTTATGGGAATAAATGGCATGCAGTGAGCCTATGATCCGGAAGCGTAAATAGCCAAATGTGTTCATTTCTCTTTCTATTGGCTGACTGTAGGTACTAAAATATTGAAAAATGTACAAATTTAAGCAGCGAAAAATGTTAACTGCCCAAATGTTAGTAGTTACTGATGAAATTGCGTATGTAATAGTGTCTGTCAGGAGGGTGATTCTGTAAAGGACAATTAGTCTCATCAGAAAACACTTATTGAAGTTTATTCTTGGTGAAATTAACCTGAAAGGATCACATGCATTGTATTTGACAATTAAATTTGATTGGAAGCTGCTGATCTGAAGAACAGGCAGATTATAGGTGTGGACTTAGCAGTGCTGATCAAATGTTCACTGTCTGGCACTTTCTGGTAACAATATTCCCTCAGGATAAGAAACACCATCTTCATTGAATTTAACAACCGTCGGGAGCAAATGAATTAACTTGAACGTCTTAAGCCCCATATGCACGTCAACTGCTAGACTCATCAGCAAATATGTTTTTTGTTTTGAAAGCATTACTTTTCACTGACTTTTCTTCTACATTAAAGTACTCAGGATTAAGATTTCTGCCTCACTTTCTCCAGTCCTGAGCATCAGCTTCCTTGACAATAAAACAGGAATTTAAAAGATGGCCTTTGCCCATTTCTGTAAGTAGTTATGAAGGCAAAAGTTTGACAGTGAATTCAGTTCATACATGTGAGGAGACAGCCTATTGTAAGGCATTTGGAAAGACATAAACTCACAAAACTGAATATAACGCCAATAAATAAGTAAATAATATCAAGTTTTCTTTGTGCTGGGGGAAAGTAGTTTCCTGGATAAGTACAGGAGCTCTGGGTTAAGGCCTCTCACTTTCTGAGAGACCCTGAGGTCATTAGTTAACCTTCCTGAGTCTCAAGTTTCTTGTCATTAAACTCCTATATATTGCCAATCAACTATACTTTAATAAAAGAAAAAGAGTATAGCTGAGTAGTATTCCATTCTGTATTCAATATCTTGTAGTAACCTATAATGGAAACAAATATGAAAAGGAATATATGTATGTACACGTATGACTGAAACATTTTGCTGTACACCAGAAATTGACAAACTGTAGCTGACTATACTCCAATTAAAAAAAAAAGTATAGGAACACTTACCTATAGGAGGAGTGTCAGAATTAAATACATGGGATCCGGCTTCTGCTTCCATACATGAAGCATAACTGAAAACTTTGAATGTGTGAATAATAGTAAATGTTATAATCTGTGTGTGTGTGGATGGGTGGGTAGTCTCAGAAAGTTTAAAAAAAAGATGTATATCTGCTAATTATATCTTTCTCGAGGTATCGTTCTTTCTAGATTCAGTCCTGTTCCTCACTTCAGAGTACAGGATCATGCAGATGATCTCAATCTAATTTATTTTTTCTTCTTTGTTCCTGATCTCCCCACCCATTCCCTTCCTCCACATAAGTACTCATTTTTAATCATTTGATGTGTCTTTCTTTATATTTTCAAAATTTCATATAAATAGTGTGATGCTTGATTTTATATGTTAACTTGATGGGGCCAAGGGGTGCCCAGAGAGCTCGTAAAACATGAACATCATTTCTAGGTGTATCTGTGAAGGTGCCTCCGGAGATTACCCTTTGAATGGGTAGACTGAGGAAAGCAAGTGAGAGTGGGCAGCATCCAATCCACTGAGAGCGCAGCTAGAACAAAAGGCTGAGAAAGGGCAAACACACTTTTTGCTTGAGCTGGGACATCCATCTTCTGCCGCTGTCAGACGTAGGTGGTCCTGGTATTCAGGCCTTTGAGACTGAGACTGAGATTTCCACCTCTGCCCCCTAACCCCCCACCCCAATTCTCAGGCCTTTGGACCCAAACTGAATTACACCACTGACTTTCCCGGGTCCCCAGTTTACAGATGGTAGATCGTGAGGTTTCTCAGCCTCCATAATCATGTGAGTCATCTCTTATAATAAATCTCCATACACACACACACACAAACACACACACACACACACACATCCCAAAAGGTATCAAGCTATGTATCTTATCTTTTTTCTATTTTTGTGTTTAACATTATATTGTTGCATCCATCCATACTATGTGTACATCTAAGTTTATTGCTTCAAAGTGCTGCATAGCAGTCCAGTGCCTGCATCCTCCTCTGCCTTCATCTTTCCCCGGGCGATGAACACTTGGGTTCATCAGTACCCCAACCACCACAACCAACACAGTGATAAGCATGCTTATATGTGTCCCCTAGTGAGCACATGTGAAAGGCATGGAAGTTTCTCTAGGGCATATAACTAGGAACGGGATTGCTGAGATATTTGGCACGTTTAATTTCACCAAACCCAGCCCAATAACTCTCCAGCAGGGCAGCCCAGGCTTCCCCTCTCCGCACCGCGAGGTGGTTTGCATTTTCCCATGTCCTCCCCCTTTTCGTTTGCTATCAGTGTCAGTCAGGTGCTATCTCATTGTTTTGATGGTTTTCTCTGAGGTTGAGTGCCTCTCCTTGTGTCTGTTGTTCCCATCTGAATTGTCCCTTGCCCACTTTTCTATTAGTTTGATGTCTTTTTCTTGTTCATCTGCACAAGTTCCCTGTATACTTTAAATATTCTTTGTCAGTTTCATATGCTACAAACATCTTACTTGAGTCTGTCAAGCATCTGGTAAATTTGTCTTTGCATCCTTCATTGACCAGAAATCCTCCATTAAAAAACTATTTATTTATTTATTTATTTATTTATTTATTTATTTATTTATTTATTTATTTAAATTGAAGTACTGTCAGTTACAGTGTGTAAATTTCTGGGGTACAGCACAATGTGCCAGTCATGCATATATATATATATATTCATTTTCATGTTCTTTTTTATTAAAGGTTAAGAAATCCTCCATTGTGATGTAGTTAAATAAAAGTTTTATTTTTGAACACTATGGTTAGTGGTTTTGGGTCTTGTTTAAGAAGTATCGACTGAAATAAATGCACAACCTAAAAGTTGAGAGTTATGTTTTATTCGGTGGACAATTCTGAGGGCTCAGCCCGGGTTGACAGCCTCTCAGATTGCTCTGAGGGACTGCTCCGAAGCGGTAGGGGAGGAGCTAGGATATATAGGAGTTTTATAAGACCAGGTAGTTGGAACATTAAAAGATTACTTGTTAGCTAAAGAAAACCAGGCATCTCAAGTTAAAGAATTCAGCACTTTTCTGTGTATGGGAGGAAGCAAACATTTGGGCTCATTGAATTCATTCCTTTGACAAGCACCTAGCTATCTAGGGCCAGTAGTCTGTCTTTTCTTATTCTGAGTCCCCTCAGGGTGCATCACTGTGAGTGGCTGTAGAGGCTGGCCTGCAGGCTTGTTTTCACTGTGGGGGTGGCGGCAGCAGCTGATGACTTGATGGCTTCAGCTTTCTTTGTTTACTGATATGGTTTGCAGTATTTTTTGTTCCCAGAAGACTTTCCAGTATTAAGGTCAAAAAGGAAAATCTTCATTTACTGCTGTTAACTGTCCCTTTACATTTATGTCACTAATTCGTATTACAGGTCAGTTTTCTCAATACTATGTACTAAACATCCTTTTCCCATTGATTTGAGGTGTTACCTTTGTCATAAATCTGGTTTTGATCTCTCTTTCCCCTTCCTTTCATCTATTGTTTTGTGTGTCTGCGCCAGGACTACACCATTTCCTGTCACTGTGCCACAGTGGTAGTTAAACTAATAGTTAAACTAATCATAGTTGATACTTCATATGTATGGGCAACCTTCCAAGTATTTTGCCTATAGAAACTCATTTAATTTTCACAACAATCTATGAGATAGGTACTGTTACTATCCCTGTAAAATGAGATGGACAACTGAGGCACAGAGAGGTTTAGTAACTTGTACAAGGTCACACAGCTAGGTACTGGTAGAAAAGATTTGAGCCCCGGTCATCTGGTTCAAGAGCCAGTGGTCTAACCGTGAAAGGCAACCTACTTCTCCAGTACACCCTAATACCTAGTGGGTATTAATATTGTATAGTAATCAGTACTGTATAGTAAATACATGTGATACTGTGATGTATGAGAAATATATATATGTATATATATATTTGGTCATTCAGATGAGCAAAATAAATATTTCTCATATGTATTTGCTCTTTACTCACAGTTCTTCCTCGCAGCTCCCAAAACCTTTGGAATTTCCTGAGTGATTAAGAGCAATGGGAGCATCTTTTGTTATTATATTTGCTCTCCTGTCCTCAGTTCTTGAAAACTTCAGAGCCATAAAGGTGAAATGGGTATCTTGTTATTCGTAACAAGCTCCTTTGCACCAGACTGGGTTTATGTTAATGAGGTGACTTTTGGAAAGCACCTGAGGAATGGGGGCTGATTGCCAGGGAATAGAGGGTGGAACTTTTTGTCCCACCTCCTGATTTCTGGGCACAGGAGAGGAGCTAGAGGCTGAATTGGTCGCCAGTGGCCAATGGTTTGATCAATCATGACTATGTCATAAAGCGTTTGTAAAAACCCAAAAGGAAGGGGTTCAGAGAGTTTCCAGGTTGGGGAACCAGAATGCTTCCACATGCCATCGTGTTGGCCCCAAACTCCATGAGGACAGAAGCTCCTTTTTTCCAGACTGCGCCCTGTGTATCTCTTCTTCTGGCTGTTGGTTTGTATCCTTTAATATGCTTTGTGATAAATTGGTAACCTAGTGAGTAATGAGTTTCCTAAGTTCTGTGTGATTTCTACCAAATTAATTGAATCCAAGGAGAAACTGAGATACAATTAACGACCTAGGCTTGTGATTGGCATCTGTGGTGGAGGTGGGGGGCGGTCTTGGGAACTGAACTCTTTTACCTGGAATCTGATGATATCTCCAGATATCTGATGTCATAATTGAGTTGAATTATTGGACACCCTGGTGTCTGAGAATTGCTTGTTGTTGTGGGGAGGCCCTCCCCTCCTCCAATGTAGGAACTGGGTCCAGGAACCCATGTAATAAGATGAACAAAATAATGGGATTAATGAAGAGAAAGAAATGTGTTTGTTGATTCCTCCATAAATTCTGCTGGAATTCTCATTAGAATTGTATTGAATTTATAGATTCTTTTGGGGAAGAATTGTCATAGTTACACTGTTAAGTCATCAAATCTGTGAATATTGCATCTATCTCCACTTGTTCTTATCATTTTTAAGTTATTTTTAGAGCTTTACAACTTTCTGAAAGGGAGTCTTACGAAGTCATTGTTGAGTTAATTCTCAGATGCATTAAAACTTCTGTTACTGTTATGAATGGTGTCTAATTTCTTATTACAATTTGTAATTGCTGCTGTAAAGAAAAGATGATTCATTTGTAGAAGTTAATATTGTATCTGATAGCCTTGCTGAATTCTCTTATTAGTTTTAATAAATCGTGAACTTATTGAGTGCTGTTTCTGTGTAGATCATTCTGTCATGACAAATTATAACAGTTGTGTTACTTCACTTAAAATCCGTAAACATCTCTTTTATTTATCGTACTGTGATGGCTAGGAACTACAGTGCTACGTTTAAAAGGAGCACTGACTGTTTTTCTTTTAGATCCTGAAGTCAATGGCTAGTAGTTTCTCTATTAAATAAAATGTTCACTGGAGGACTTAGAGGTTTTTTTTTTTTTTCCAATCAAGTTAAGAAAGTCCTTTTATATTTTAATTTTCTGAGTTTTTGCTTTCATTCAGAAGTGGTTAATCTTATCAGCCATTACCTGTAGAATAAGTTGATATAGTCCTGTAGTTTTTTTTTTTTTTTCTTTTCTCCTTTAGTCCTTTAGGGTTTTAAATATATTACTACATTGTTTTCTGGCTTCATTTTTATTCAGATGAGAATAATTCTTCATTTGTTTCTCTGTATGTCTTTTTATTCTGGCTGCTTTAAAGATTTGCTTTGTTGTCTTTGGTTTGTAGCAGTTTGACTATGATGTGCTTTTTCTTGTGCTTTTTGATAAATTTTTCCTGCTTGGACTTGACTGAGCTTCTTGGGTCAGTAAGTGATATTGATAACTTGGTTTTTTCTTCTTTCCATTTCAGATATTACACTTTTTAGTTCTTATTTTGACATTTAGTGAAGACTATTCAATCGAAGTATTTTCTAATTGCCCTCTGGCTTCTGCTCACTTGGGGAATGCTAGACAACTTTTGCCCCAAGCTAGTTGTGCAGGCTGATTCCAAGCCATAACATTTCCCAGGTTCTGCCACCAAAGCAATTAGCTCACCCCTAGCCCTTTAGATTTCCGAGAACAACAGTTAGATCCCTGTCCAAGTAGTCTGCTACTGCAGGATAGATGTGCCACGCTCGCCAGCTGTCTTTAGGCTTGAGATGAAGGACACAGTCTACCACAGTGAGAGTGGAGAATCTCAGCAGGGCAAGAGCTCTCTCCAAAGAAGTGTCTTTATTATAAGAAGCGCAAGCTATATCCAGTTACATTGTCTGACTTGATAACTCATTCCTTTTTATTGCTAAATAATACTCCGTTGTATGGTTGTATTATAGTTTATCTTTTCATCTATTAAAGGCCATTTTAGTTTCTAGTTATTGGTGATTATGAATAAAGCTGATAAAAACATTGTGAAGTTTTTTTTGTGGACACAGTTTTCAACTCATTTGGGTAGGAGCACAAATGCTGGACTGTATGATAAGACTATGTTTAGCTTCTTCAACATGCCAACTGTCTTCCAAAGTAGCTGTTCCTTTTTATATTCCCATGAGTAATAAGTGGGAGTTCCAGTTGCTCCACAGACTCTACAGCAACTGGTATTGTTAGTTTTTTTGAGGTTTAGTCATTAATAGCTGTGTAGTGGTATCTCACTGTTTTAATTTGTATTTTTCTAATGACAAATGATGTTGAGCATATTTTCATATGTTTACTTGCCATTTGTGTATCTTCTCTGGTGAGATGTCTGTTAAGGTTTCTTGCCCTTTTTAAAATTGAGTTGTTTATTTTCTTACTATAGAGTTTAGGAGTTCTTTGTATGTTTTTGATATGAGCCCATTATCAGAAATGGGTTTTGCAAATGCTTTCTCCCAGGCTATGACTTGTCTTTCCACTTTTAAAAATACATTTTTATTGAACTATAGTCAGTTTACAATGTTATGTCAATTTCTGGTGTGCAGCACAATGCTTCAGTCATATAGGAACATACATATATTTGTTTTCATGTTCTTTTAACCATATGTTACTATAAGATATTGAATATAGTTCCCTGTGCTATACAGTATAAACTTGTTTATTGTCTTTCCTTATTTTTTAACAATGTCTTTCACAAGAAGGTTTTTAAACTTTTTTTAAATAAAGACAAACTTACATAACTTTTCTTTTATGAGTCGTGATTTTGGTGTTGCTCATCACCCAGTCCAAGGACATCTAGATTTTTCTCTATGTTTTTCTAGAAGTTTTATACATTTCTGTCTCTAATCTATTTCATGTTAATTTTTGTGTAAGGCATTGCATTTTTTAATGTTATATATTTGTTCCTTTCTTTCAGATTAATATCATGGGCATCTAAAACTGGAGAATCACAGCTTCTGGCAGGAATGATTTTACTTTATAATTTTTAGTAAGTAATGAGCTTTAACCTTATTACTGGTGGAGACTTGTGGGGTTTTTATTTCTAGTTTTTTAAAAACAAATGACGATATATAAATATTAAAAAAAAATTTTGCAAGCACTGCAGAATGATGGTGGTACTGACCAAGAATTGTTCACAGGATTTTGCCACCACTGTGTGCTTTCTTGGGATGTTAATTCATTGGCTGAAATGTGAAAATCTGGACCAAGAGTGGAGAGACATTATTTGGTGATTTCATTGCATAATGTAAAAGTAGGGCTTTTCAGTGTTGTGGACTATAGTCTCTCATTCTCCTGGCCCCAATGGTGAAATAGAGGAAAAGGCATTCTCTGGGCTTTTTGTGGAACCCAGAGTGGCACAGGGAAAGAAGTAGAACCATCATGGGTTATTGTGAAGCTGACCACATCCCTGAGCAAACTGAAAATGTGTCAACTTGCATAAGTCCCAGAATATATGACTTGAATGAGGGACATTATTAAATATAATTATTAGATTAATTATTAAATATAAATTATTAGAATGGTTTTATTATAAATTGTCTCATTGTTCAAAAACAAATCTCAAAACGTTGTTAACTGGTCCTTAAAAGCAATCTTCCACTAGTCTGGGATCCATTTCTTTTCTTATTTTTGATGGTAATTTAGCGAATGCCAACTGAGGCGCCGGCGGGATAGTTGTTAGCATAGCTGCCGTTCAGATAGTACTGTAAAGTAGGGATTTGGTTATGGTGCTCTTGACAGTTGTGTTACTTACTATGTATGGACTGATTAAGATTCATCCTGTTCTTCTCATTGATGAATGTTTCCCTTCCCTAGTTTTGTCATTGTTTTGATGTTTTATCTTTGGTAAGTTATCATTCCCCTTCTGGTTCTATAAAGTCATGCTCGCCAAGTGTCTTCCTATATCTAAATTGCTATGATTCTGGTGTAATGATCTGATGTTTCAGTTGTAGAAATTTGTGCATTCATTCTAATAATTTCCATTCAGTCATAAGTCTGTGTTGCCAGTATTGTTCCTTGAAACATTCACTTGAACCTAAGGTTAAATTTGATTTTCATAACTACTCAGATTAGTTGCCTATTACCTTGGAAAACCTTTGTGATCCAATAAGTGTGCTCAGATTAGAATGACTACAGAGAAGTTAGATTTCTCCCACAATCATTATATAATTTGGTTATTCATCACAGTTAAATTGTCTTATTACTGTATTTTAGTTATGTATTGTTCTTAACATTTTCCATGAAAGTGAGGCAATAATGATATTAAAAATTTTTAGATTTTACATGAGGATCTTATTACGTAAATTATAGGAATCTTTTATTTTTTTACTGATAAAAGGATTATCATTTTACAGTGTATTACAATGAATCAAATCTGGTAATGAAACAGCTGTCAAACTTAATTGAAATTCTATAAAAATTTTCAGCTCTAAATTTCCTCTTTTATCCAAGCACTTTTCAACATTTGACATTATTATATGATTTTACTTTATTTTGTGTTTTATTGGAGTCTCCTGTCATTCATTAAAAATTTTACTAAATCTATCTCTGGTATACTGTTCCATCAGATTAAATTAAGAATACATTTAGACGAAGAAAAACTGAGGAAATAGGACATTTAGGTTGTAGGAAATGTCTTTGTTTCAAGTACTAATTCTTATAATTTGATAAAAAGATCCCTGTATTTTCCTGAACGTTCCACTTGCTTTCACTAACCGAAGATGATCAGCACACATTGATAATGAGTCAGGTGACCAAGGCAGTAGTCCTGCCGTGTTGCTTTGTGAAGTCAGGTCGTGGGTGAGTTACTTCCCTTCTCTGGGTTTCGGTTTTCTAACAGGAAAAATGAAGAGGATTAACTACGTGATTTTTAATGTTCTATTCAGGATTTAAATTCTATTTGTTTTAATTTTTTCTTTAAAAAATTTCTTTTTATCTTTGGCGGGGAGAAGTAATTAGGTTTACTTATTAATTTTTAGAGGAGGTACTGGAGATTGAACCTAGGACCTTGAGTATGCTAAGCATGCGCTCTACCACTTGAGCTATCCGCCCCCCCCTTTAAATTCTGTTTGAATTTAATTCAGTTGTAAGGGAAAGTTTTGTTTTTCACAGAATTGTTTTATATATCTTGTAACAATGAAAACTGATTCCCTAAAGCATTCTTAAAACACAGCTTAAATAACTCTTACTTAGTGCATGATCAGAAAGTTCCCCAGAGCATTGGCAATGAAGAGTCTTGGTTGGGAGCCATTGGTAGACCCAGCACCTTAGAAGTGGGCACCTGGACTCCCTGCATATCACCAACACTGTTCAGGCTCCAGGGAAATGTTTCTTCATATATCTTGTTCTTAAAACAAAAGGCCAGTGCCAGGAATGTTTCTGGTTATGCCACTGGCAACATTGCAGACAGACCCTGCTTTGTAATGCAGGGAGGATTTTTGCTTAGGTGAGGAAAAAGGCCTATTAATGAACTCCCTTCCTTGCAACTAGCATAATTGCAGTAACTCTCTCATGAGGAAGTATCATCTTCCAGTGGTGGCAAGCATTCATCCTTTTGCTTCTCCTTTCATCCCAAGGTGTTACAAAATAGTATGGTATTTGCAACATTGGCATGTGACACCGAAGGAACATTTTTTTCAATATGCAAAAATCCCTACTTATATTTGTATTTATGTCTGTCTAGAAATAGTGTGTAAAACATGCTATTGTTTTCTTACATTGGCAACAAGATAGATAAGTACTAACTGTGAAAGTTAAGTTTTACTTTTGTAAAGATATTTAATGAGAAATCAACATATATATATATATATATATAGGCATTAGTTAAACAATTTAACATACTGTTGAGGCCAAGCCTCTCTGACGGTTCTAAAACTGGAAATGGAAAAGGTATGAAAGGCAGAACTTTGGTCAGAATCTAGAAGCGTTATTTGTACCATCTACAACATATTTTAATCTTGTGCTTTGGAAAGATGGCTTGAAACTGTTGATAGTGATGACATTCTTTGAAACAATTCAAAAATTATATATCATATTTATGGGTATCTCCCCAAATGGAATACCTTGATGAAGTCCATATCAGATTTGCTCTGAAAAGTATTCAAACACACAATATGAATGCTCATCAAAGCAATTACATTTAATTTAGGCATGGTACAAAATCCATTAGCACATAGACGACATCCTCCAATAAGGAACAAATTGTATCTGTTGGAGAGGAATAAATTTTCCTCTACCCTTCTAGGTTCTTCTAGGCTTGTCTAAAAATTCAAATGACATGAAACAGATTAACAGGCAAAAATCAAAGTTTAGTAACTTATAAACATGGGAGAGACCGAGAAAAATTGAGTAACTCACCAAAATGGCAAAAAACCCTCCCCTTCAATACCATCCTCAGCTAAAGACCAAAGAGGATGTTGAGGGTGGGGAGAGTCTGTCCTAGGAAAAAAGCATCATAAACAGGGGTGAAGTTATGCAGATTTAAGTTCATGCCTTCCCGTTTGATAGTTTCTAAAGATTTGGTCCTCCTTCTCTTCTGGTTTATGGAAGGAGGCACCCTTAAAATTGGAGGTTTCCCTTAGAGAGCTAAATGTTTCTTTAAAAAGTATAGCTCATACTTGGCTTTCAGAATTTTTCCTTTTCTGCTATTTCTTAGAAAATAACCAGGTTAAAATAATATGCCGAAGATACATATTTTGGGGTGGCAAATGCTGCTCCCTTACATATCATTGGTAGAAAATGATTATTTTCAATTGATGCTATTCAGTTATTTGGTGTGAACAATTGTTTACTATTAATAATGTTAACAAAAGCTTACAAGCATATTTTTGAAGGATTGAAAATATTATAAAAGTTTTAAGAAGAAAATTAATTGAAGGAAACTGCATGGGAAATATACAACAAAAGTGGCATTCCAATACAGCACAAGGGAATTAGAACAGGGAAATGAAAATGATTACAATTCTATGAAGAAGCTTTGGGTAAAAACAATCCCCAAACTGATTTCTAAAAATACTACTTTCTGGCCATTTATAGAACAAGGAATAATTTCACCTTATGAGAGAACTGAGTAAGTTGAAAAATATAGTTGTGTTTTTTGTTTTCTATAAAATATACCAGCATTGTAGAATTTGAAAGAAAGAAATAGTAATTGGATGTAGATATTGCTTAAAGAGTTGGCAAAAATCACATTATATGTAATAATAGTAGTTTAAATGATGGGATTAAAATACAAGTTTTTCTGTGATGATAATGATTTATCATGTGCAACACTTAAAATGTTTAGATATCATAGGTAAAAATCATGGTTCATTTGCAAACCTAAGTATTGCCTACCTAATGCTGTTGATAATTCCAGATGCTCCTGCCTTAGCAGTGTGAAGTTTCTCCAAATTGAAATTACAGTTGACCCCTGAAGAATACGAGGTTTAGGGGGCCTGTACAGTTGAAAATCCACTTTTTATTTAACTTAGAAATTCACTTTATTTAAAATTTTTTTTTTGTATTAGCAATGTCTGAGGGAACATTTTCACGACATGCTTACCAGCATCCACTGTCATCATTTTTTAACCACTACTGATTTGATGAGGGGAAAATCCGGAGTCTTTGCCTTAATTTGTTTATTCAGCAAAAGAGGCAAAAAAACCCCCCAAAATAGTGTTTAGCGTTTGTTTTGCAGCGAGCTGAGCCCTTATAGAAACAGCGTGCACCCCAGCAGTGAGTCATACCTCCATGCTCCTTCCAGGGTTGCCACACTCGGCATCCCAGCATCCAGCTGCCAGAACTTTGAACTGTGTCTCTGAGCATCTGTGCTTTGTCTCCAGTTATTTTGTGCAAGAGTGTCCTACAGTAATTGCTGCTTCACTTTACACCATTTCACCTCAGGGCAGGTTTCACAGGAACACTCTGCGTTTCGAAAGTGGGGAAAACCTGTATTTAAAAATGAAAATTTGCTTATGATCCCATTCCCTAGGGCAAATTTTTCACCAGTTTTCAGTTTTACCTTTGGATTTTGGTTAGTTTTTCTTTTTTACATTCAGATGTTTTAAATTCATTTTTAAGGTTCCTATTTTACCACTTTGTAGTTTCTTGCATTGCATCTAAGCATAGGAAGTTCCCCCAAGTGTAAGATAAATATTCATCACTTTTTCTAAAGATAGGTGATTTTAAAATATTTCACACTTAAATTCTTCTGGAATTTATATTTGCATATATTGTGAGGTGGAGTTTTTAATGTATTCCTGTTCTCTCAACTCCATTGCAATAACTAAAAGGTCTCGTTACCATTTGAAAATAATTTTTTCTTTTTTGTTAACTTATGATACTTCTTTTATCACGTAGTAAACTGACATGTATTAGAGTGTATTTTTTGGCTAGATATTCTATTCCATAAAACTGTTGATTCCTGTGCCATTTCTATACCGCTTTAAGGATCTCTCATAATATGCTTTAATATTAAAATTATTTAAAAACAGCAATTTTTGTCATTATCTTTCCAGTTTATCTTCAGAATTATTTTAAAATTTCTCTTGATAAATTATATAGTTATTTTGATCAAGTTTATATCAAATAAATGTCTAGGGAGGATTGGTTTTTTTTTAATTTTAACTTTTTTATTGAAGTATAGTTGTTATATAGTGTTTCAGGTGTAGGGAAGGAATTGATTTTTGATATTTGTGCTCTTGTCCAGAATCATGGTAATGACTTCATTTATGGAGATTTTTAAGAAATTGCTCATTGAAGTTTCTATTTTCTTCATGTAGATGTCATACTTGTTAAGATCATTCTTCGGTGCTTTATGTTTTATTTGATACCATGAGTGGGGTGTTTGCCCCCATTATTTGTAACTTGGCTACTGCTATGCACAGGAGCACCATTAATTTTTGAGCTTTTAAGTTAACATCTAGTTGAAAACTTCTCTTATTTTTGGTGGCTTTTCAGTCAACTTTTTCCTAACTCTATAATCACATAATTTGCAACAATGATGCAGTTTTAATCTTTTTCATTGGTACTTTTTATTTCTGTTTTAATAAATTGGCTAGAATGTCCAAAGTAGTGTTAATGCTTAACAGTAATGGTGAGAGTAGTTTTGCTTTCTTAGTCATTTTAGTGGGTGACCCCTACAATTTCACTATTAAGAATGATATTACTATTTGTTTGAAATAACTCCTTTAATTTTCACTTCCTTTATGAAATGTGGAATTCATCGCATTTTTTCCCTCTTCTTTCTTCTAAGTCTTTGCAGTTACAACCTGGGGTTGTGGAATCCATTTTTAAAATTTACTTTTATTTGTATTTGTCTTTTACGGTATCATTTTCTTATTCCTAAAACTAATTTACTAATCATACTAAAAGCAATTACTTTGAGTATATATTTACAGATATTTAGAGTATATATTTATACAACAGTCTGTTCTTTCAAATTTTTCCAAAATTGCCTTGAATTTTAATTGATTATCTCTTGATATTTTCTGTCTTTTTTTCTAGCAAACATTTTCATGTAGTTTAATTCGGAAGGACTTTCAAATATTTTATTCATGAAGAGTACCAGGTTGGCCTAATTCCTGAGGGGTAGCATGCTTACAGGTGTATTCACACATGAAGAACACCTTTTCTGAGTAAAGCTGCCACGGAACCTTCCCTGTCCTTTGGGAAGAAGTTCGTGTTGCAGAAGAGCCTGAGTCAGCCTACATCTGGCCTGTTGTGGGCTAGCTTTTCTTCTTCCTTTGTATTATTTTAATAGATATTCATGGGATTCTTTCTTTATAACTGAAGTCTAGAAATTCCACCAAGAAAAAAAATAATACACTAAAGTAAGCATACTTGTGGAAGTAATTTTATTCATTTTCCTTAATACATTTTGAGCACTTTCAATCTTCAGGTAGAAAGTCTTTGTAGATGGAAAGCTGTCTTTGCTTATCAACTTGGTTCTCTTTGTTTTATACTCTTTTTCAAGATCAACAATTATCTGTAGCTTGCATCTCGGAAATATGTCTTCCATATTGATCGTGTATTTGTTATAGAATTTTAATCTTTTTATCCCTTTCCTCTGTGACCTGGAAAAACTTAAGTTTCTCATACTTTCAGTTATTTTTCAGTGATAGAAGCTCATATTTGTTACATACTGACTGTGTGTTCTATATGCACAATCTCATTTAATTCTTGCAGTCACCCTGTGAGCGAAGTTCAGTCATCTATTTTCACAAAGAAGATAACACTCAGAGAATTGAATAATTTGTGTAAGTTCATACAGGTGATAAATTTCAACCTCAGAATCCATGTTCCCAACCAAGCACGTCATCCTGTGGTTCCTCCAGAGTGAGTCAGGTATTCATTTTCCCCACTATAGTTTTTCATTTTGCAGTTGTGATTTCCATCTTTTCCTTTTTTCAAATTATCCCTTACTCCTAACGTTTGATCTGGTTCACTAGAGAGATTCTCCTCAAGTCTTGTGAAGAATGCGAATGAGATTATTTTTAGAAACAATAGCTTTGTTATGTCCCATTCTTTTAACAAGAAACAGGATTTTTTAAAAAGCTTTAAAAAGTCATTACTGAATTTTTAAAATGTTGAAGACATTAGCCATTGTCTTACAAAATAACTGCTATAGGATGCCTTGTATGAGTACTTTATTTCAAAATATAGTTCTCTACTTCTTTCATAATAAGATCTTGGTAATTCCATCTATTTATTAAAAGGTAATGTAACAGGGTAATAAATTGTGCTTTGTCAGTTTTCTAGGCACTTTGGTTAAAATCCTAAAGCTAAGAACAACAGTGTTGGACACATCTCCTCCAGGACATACTAAAAGCTCACAAAATTGGGTCAGTGACTTCTTCTCCATCTTCATGTATAAGAGTATGAAACATTTTAAAGGGGATTGTTGAAGATAATTTTTAGGGATAGAAACTAGAATGGCTTTTTAAAGGTTTTCCACTAAACTTGAGTTGGTAGAGGGTTCCTTAAGAACCACGTGTACAGCTTCAGTATGCCTATAAGAGAACAGCATTACCTTCTCAGGTTGGAAGCTTCCTGAACTGCAGAAACTCACATGCCCAATTCTTGGTCCCACTCAGATGGAGTTCAGTGAAAGAGTTCTTAGAAGAATTGGACAGTATCCATAAGAGTTGAGGGCATATATGAACATAGAAGTGAAGAGTGGATCGAGTAGCCCTAAAAGTCTGTGCAAGGAGAATCAGCAGTTGGTGTGTCAGAGATGAGTGATGCTCCTTTGGGCCAGGTGGCTAGCTCAGAAGGTAGTCAGCTTGAGTCATCTTGATGTCTTGATGCCCAAGAAAGCTGCTTACTGGAATGAAAGGCCCCAAACGGGGAGAAGCTATGGGTATATCGCCAGAGGCAGGAGCTTCGAGGGGGTTGCAAGAAATCATCCAGAGGGTGTATTGCTTGAGTGAAAGAATTGATAATTGAGGACAAGGGCCAGTGCTCTGAAGAATGACTCATGAGCCCCACAAAAAAGCCAGCACGTGGACATATGTTACCAAATGGAGCCCTATAGGCTAGACTTATAAATACAGCAGCCAGGGCAAGACTTGTCCCTCTTCCTCTGATTCCCCTGCTCCTTTCCCACCCTGGAGGAGTCTGTGAGTTACTGATTGCTAGGCAACAAATCATCCCCAAAGTTGCTGTCTTAAATACAATAAACTTTTTTTTTTTTTCCCACAGTTTTTGTGGTTAAGAAATTCTGAAGTGGCTTAGCCAGGTAGTTCTGGAGCAAGATCTTTCATAAGGTTGCAGTCCAGATGTGGGCTAGGAATCTGAAGGCTTGACTGAGGCTAGAGGGTTCACTTCCAAGATGGCTGACTCGGCTATGGGTCAGAAGCCTCAGTTCCCTGTTGGCTATGGGAAGGTTGCCTTGTTTCCTTTTCATATGAACCTCTTCACAAGGCTCCTTGAATGTCCTCACAACATGGTAGCTGGTTTTCAAAAGAGCAAGGTATCTAATAGAGGGAACAGGGAGGGTGCCCTGTGTCTCTCATGACTCAGAAATAACACTCCGTCACTTCTACACTTTGTTGTTGACGCAGGTCAGCCCTATTCAATGTGAGAGGAGACTCCAGAACCCTGTGAATGAATACCAGGACTGAGAATTGTTTGAGGTCATTTAGGCTGGTCACATCCCACCAGCAGGTGGGGCTAGAGTTGAGGGAAGAGTGAAGGAGGAGCCCTACCTCCCCACTCCATCTTCTTGATGGCAGATCCCAGAGTGGAATTCAGGAAGGGGAAGAAGCTCTGAATCAGACTTAAGACTGAAAGTGAATCATAGTTACCAAGTGTAGGGTACTTACATAAGTCCCCATTTGCCTGGGAGAGTCCCTGTTAACTCCTGTACTCCTGGAATCCAGTTTGATTTTGCATTTTTTCTGGCTATTTAATTGTTAATAAAGTATCAGTATTAATTGTTGCATTAAAATAATCAGGGTAGCTTTGGCTGAGTTGCAATTTATATTTCCATTTTCTGATTTGGTCTCATTGAGTGGTGTGTGAGCTGCTCCTATAGTGAACAGTGCTGGCCCGTTTCTCTCTCCCTGACTTTTATTTTTAAAGACAGCATGCAAGATGTTTGCAGAGAAAATGAAGTGTGTGACACCCAGTGCTGGGGTGACTACTTCTAATCTCAGATAGTGATGGGAGAAGTAATTGACTGCTGCCCTATAGGAGCCAGTCATGCCATGGTCAATGCCAGGAACTGCTAAATACATGAAGCTACCAGGTACCCACTGCTCAGGGTCAGTGGGAAACACAGGGAATTATATAGGTTGTGTCCAAGAAATATAGGAGGGGAATTGGGGCTGAACAGCCATGCCATAGTCAGTATGGAGAGGAATCCGCATCTGTCCTATTGTGAAACCTCATTTTTACAAAGTACAATTTGAAAGTTATTTTACTTGTTTTTTCTTTTTTACTTTTTGTGGGGTGGGAGAGGTAATTAGATTTGTTTATTTAACAGAGGTACTGGGGATTGAACCCAGGACCTCATGCATGCAAAGCACACACTTACCACTGAGCTACACCCTCCCCCTAGGGTTTGTTATTTTTCAGCTTTTTGCAGTTTACCTTTTCTGTAGCTGTGAGCTCCAAAAAATGAAAGTGCATATTAAATGAAAAAATTAAGTACTCACGTTTTATGTCTCAGGAAAATGGCTGATAACAAAATATCCCTTGATATTTTCCACTCCCGCATTGGGGTCATAGTGGTACCATTGATCATGTGAAAGCCAGAAATCAGAAACCTGGTGAAGAAGCATCCACAACCACTTCCAATGTTAGCTGGCCTCTAGGAAGACTGTTACACAGGATGATGGTTGGCTGCTAACATGTAGCTGCAAGAGGTGTGTTTACATGTTACTCTGGGAAACATGACTTGCCTTATACAATGAAATTGCTGTTTTAATTTAATTTTGCTCATTTTTTACTTCAAAATGTTTGTGCATGCAGGAAAAAGAAAAGGATAGCTCATGAAGTGTTGTTGGCTCAACTAGCAGAAGAGGATCTTTGCAGACAGTTCAGTTGACTTTCATATCAGTATTATCAATACTTCAGATAAAATGAGTTTATTCCAATAATAGTACCATTTTTAAGAAGCCAAATTTATGATCAAGGCAAGGCTTTGGGAAGATCACTGTGTCAAGGATGAAATATCTGACACTATTGGGAGTGCTACTGTAAATTCACTTTAAAACTGAAAGGTTCAAAACTGAAGAAAAAGCATTTTATTTTGTAATTTACATTTACATGTAAGTGTAGGTACATTTGAGGAAATTTAAAAGACAAATATAGTTTATTTTATAGTGAAATACAAATGTGGTGATAATAAAAAAATCTCGGTAGAGCCCAGCATTATGGTAAAAACAATGTTCCTACTGAAATAAGCAAGCTATAGAGCAGAAATGTGCTTGGAATTGGTGGGAGTGTGGAGAGAATTTATACTTGTCTCTATAAAAGCAGCAATATTCTACCAATCCAAATAGAAGCTACAGTTTACAAAATTTACAAGTAGCATTACATATACACAATGTATTTTGATTATGTTTTTGTGAAAATACTCGTATTGTGTCATAACAACAAAAGTCAGCGTGACTGTTGAGACCTGTTGGCCGTCCCTGATCAATCTAATGTTAGAAACGATTGCATCTGTGGAGTTTCAGTGAATCAACCTACGTGACCTATGCTATTTAATTTTTTCCTCCATGGACCTCTTCTAAATTTTGGCTACATTTTATTTAAAATCAGTAGATAAATTTTCTCTACTAGAACTTCATCATTCGAGACGATGTGGTGGCTCTGTCATGTGTCAGTGGCTAGGCTGAACTCCTTGTCACAGAATTCCCTTCCATGTACGTTTTTGCCTAGCTGGGGCCATGAGGCATCTGTGAGTTTCGGTGTGGAGAAGAAAAGCGGCAGCAGTTGAGGTTTTTCACCTGTGAGAGCTCCACTCCCAGCGCTTTTGTTGCTCCCAGGCCTTTTCACTAATCAGCTGATTCCCCTCATCGATTGGGCGCAGCCAGGCCGTTGGCGGCTCCATCCTCCCCCAGATCCTGCTTCCAACTGTTTCACTCCTAGATCGGGTGAGTGTTAAGCTTGGGGACCAAAAGCACCAACGCTTCCTGCCAAACACCCCCTGTATGGAGGTTGGAGGTCAGGAGAACTAACACAATTCCAGCCATCTTCGCGGTTGCCGCCCAAGCTCGTGGGCTGCAGCTCACGTTTTAGGTCCTGTCTTGTTCTCTTCCCACTTTACCTCTGTCTTCCCTCCCTGCCTTCCATGTAAATGTCACATTCCAAAATCAGGCAAGAAGCACTCCCTGAGCTCCCACATTCACCTAACATAAAATCTCCATGACAAGCTGCAGGGCCGGGCCACCAAAGATGGCTGTTCTCTTGCTCTCTGTATGTCCCCTGTTCCACCAGTGCCTGCTTCACCCACCCCTCCTCCCATGACCGACCTTCCTACATACCCGCCCCCTAGGCCCCAGCTGATAGTTGTTCCCAGTAGCTTATCAAAGGAGCCATGAGGGGCGTGCCCTTCGGCTTGTTTCCTTGGTAACTGATGAGCCAACCTGACCCATACTTCCCCCATCACTGGTAACCTCCCCCTGCCGCCCCAGCCTTCCGCCTGAGCAGGGCCTGACACCACGTCCTGCCTGCCAGGCGCCGCGCGCGTTGGGGTGTCGCTTCAGGACCCTGCTTCAGACATGTAAGCCATTGATGTCTCTATCACTGACTTGGCTCTTTCTTCCATCTTAAAGCTGGGTGAGTCCAGGCCTTGCAGGTCTGTGGGGTACAGCCCACCTTAAGTCATACATATGTGTATGTGTATATTATTCTAGCTGAAAAAACAACTATGCCCTTATTAATAAGTTGGAAATAATTGCAGTACCCGCTGTTGGGGAAGAGTCTACTGTGTTGTGGGAACTGAGGGAAATTCAGTGTGGTCGGCTCGTAGTGATGGGAGAGGGGTGGGAAATTTTGAAAAGCAGGCAGGAACTGGATTTTGGAGTTGAGATTTCATTCTCAGTGCATTGACAAGCCGTTGGGATATTTAAGCAGGAAAGCAATATGATTTGATTTATATTCAAGAAAATGCCTCTGAAAAGTGATGGAAGGGGTGCAAAATGGAAATGTAGAGACAAATTAGGAGGCTGTTGGTATAGACCAGTCAGGAAATGATGGAATCTTGGACCAAAGGAGATGCATCCAAATAGATGGATTTCAGATACGTTATCATTGAGATGATTTACTACTAATAACTTCAATGTGGGGTGGGTTAGGGTAAGAGAAAGAAAGGAACCAGGATAATCCTTAGGTTTTAGGAGTTTGAATTGTTGGATACACATAGATGATGTGGTTATTTACTGAGATGTAGACGGTGTGTGTGTTTTGTATCTTTATGAGGAGACAGCTTTGCAAGATACATAAAATTAAGTCTGTCAGCCGCGGGAGGCTGGAGAGGGGTCTGAGGAGATGAGCTGCCCAACTGAAAGAAGGCGCCAGGAGCCGACAGAGCGAAACGGCACTTTATTGCAGTACAAGCAGGTGGTGCGCGCGCTCAGGTGTAGGCACTTGTCCTTTTATAATGCCCATGTGTGCGTATTGCTCATAGTGCGTACTCATGCTACTACCGCATGCGTACGTCTACTTCTTACCTCGTACACATGCAAGCTATTGTGAACTTTGACCTGGGACCCACGGCCTGCCGACAGTCTTTCTGACTCTCCTACCCTCCCCCGTTCTCTGGCTTCCAGAAAGCTCAGAAGAAATATTTGAGGTTCAACAGCATAAGCCTTTTTAGCCCTTATTCCTCTCCTCTTTCACTGGTTTTGGCTTTTTATTCATATATTTCCTTGGTAGTGATGCTTGATTCTTAAAGATTTTGTTTTTATTTTGTTGTATGTGAGTTTGCAAACTAGTTTGAATTCTTTATGAAATAGTATACACCTGTTTTCAATGGGGGAGGGGAGCAATCTTGCCTCCCAGGGACAATTGGAAATGCCTGGAGACATCTGTGTTTGTCATAATTGGTAGGAGGGATACCCCTGGCATCCAGGGGGTAGAGATTATCCTACGGTGCACGTCCTGCCAGATACAGGACAGCATCCCCGTAACAAGGCGTTTTCTGGTGTGAAATGTCAATAGTGCTGAGGTTGAAAAACTCTCAGGGAGAATATAAATAATAGACAAATACAAATTGTAAAGTGTATGAACACTTGGTGATGAAATATTGGGCCTCACTTTAAGTAGGAAGTTATGCCGTTGATTTTTTTCCCCTTCCTTTCTTTCCCTTCCTTCCTTTTTTATTCCTTTTAATCAGCTATATTTATTGGACTTAAGGAGATAAGTAATACTTCTCCTGTCTAACCCAATGTCGTTCAACAATAAACCTTGCTGCTAGGGAAGAATGCTACAATTGTAGAAGTCTGTTATAACGTAAACCCAAGCCTGCAGCAGCTTTTGGGCTCTGAATAGAATCTGCTGGGAAGTGACGTTTTCACCGGTTAACAAGTATGACTCAAAAGGGAAATAACTCATTCATGGGCCTTTCTGAGTGGAAACTAGTGGGTTTTCTATGCTTTCTGTAATTCTAAGTTGAGTTTGAAGAATTACTCACAGGCTTCAGGCATACAACCCGAGATGATTTCCATGCTGAGAGCGATGGTGGACTTCCTGAGCCTGGTTTGCTGTGGGGTGCCTTTTAGAAGTTTTTAGCTTTTTTAATCTATAAAGGAAACGGAGCATGATATAACAAGAACCTTTTGATACCCACTATTTCAGTGGGACCTCAGTCACGCGGCCACTTTGGTCTTTGGCTTCAGTTGGACTCAAAGCTGAGAAGCGTGGCTGCATCCCAGTCACACTGCACTCAGCACAGCTACGTTCCAAAGACAGTGTGGCCCAGATGCCTGTTGGAGTCTCCCTAACCTTTAAGACACACACTCTGAGAATTCCGTGGCCCCTGGAAGTGGTCCTCAGTTTTCCCCGGGAGCCTCAGGGTCTCACCATCACCTGGCTCTGAGATCCTTTTCCCACTAAATTGTCCTGTTCATGGATCACCCCTGCCCTTCCTGGGCGGGCCTCTTCTGCAGTCGATCCATACCTGTGTGTATCTCGGACCTTTCTTCTCGGTGCACAACCCCCCATACACACATGTGCATGCACACACACAGAAAATGCAAACAGTATGCAGCATATTCCTGAGTGTACATCTCTAAGAAAGTGTAAGAGAAGGGAGGTGACGTTGCAGCAATGTGAGAGTTTTAAAAGTGCCCCAGGTGACTGTAACAGCCAAGATTGGGAATCACAGCTTAAAAGTAATCTGGTATTGCCTCTTAAGAGATTTTTTTTTCCCTCATCTTGGTACATACACTGTAGGCAGCTTGAATTGCATTTCAGTATATAAACTTCATGAGAGCTGGGTTTCTCTCTGTCTTGTTCATCTCTTCCCAGCACCTAAAAACAGGACTGGTACATAGTTGGTGTGAAATAACATTTGTTCAATAAATGAGCAAAAGAATCGTTCAATCCATTGGTAAAGCTGAAGCCACAGATTCCATGAGATTTTCAACCCGATTGTAGATATAATGGGATGTGACTTTTGCTTTAATTTACTGCCTTAAGCTTTAATAGCTCTCAGCAGCGACAAGTTAGAGCAGAAATTCTTCTGAAACTCTGACTTTGAGGAGGGGTCTTTGAAATTCCTAAAATTCTGTGAAATTCCTAAAATTACATGCAAAGTTTTGCTTGTTTTTTTCCCATGCAAAAAGTTTCATAACTTTCCATATATTCTCAAAGTGGTCCAATGGTAAGAATCCCCAATGATAAGAATCCTCAGAGGATGTATAGTTCTTTCACTGACAGATCTTTTCTTAGAGGTTTCCCTAGGGTTCCTTTAAAATGTCACCTTGCCTGGCACATTGAAAATAGGATTTAGTAGGTAAAAATCTATACATTTCACACACATTTGCAGTAGTCCATTTGCTGAATAAGATGATATTCACTTCTGGTGCTTATCGAGTGGGAGGTGAAAATTGTCAGTAAGTGAAGGAAACCTCGCAGGAGCCTGAATGCTTGGTGGTTTCATACCTCTTGTCCTTGACTCCGGACACATGTGGCCAATTACACGAGTGAGAGTTTAAAAGGCTTCTGGCTTCCCACAGGTGTGATTGATTCTGCAAATGTGCCAGTTCCCCTGCTCTCCCTAATTATCTGATGAAAAGCTTTAGTCGCTCAGAATTGCTAAGCAGAGAGCCTCTTGTTGGCCAGGAGCTGGAGCAGGTTAGGAAGTCGAGCTGGTGAAGGGTGGATGGCGCCCTGGTACTGCTCCTTATGGAGCTTTGGGGAATAGGCCGATACCTTCTATTATTTTGAGAATTGGTTAAGTCCTATTTTCAGATTGGTTTTTTTTTTGTTAAGATAAACAGTGTTTAGCTTTGCGCGGCCATTGTACAGCACATAAAAACAATTCATCTAACATATCTATTGACTTAGCATTTTGCAAATTACTGCAAGCCATCTCTTTAATCAGAATAATTCACCTCTGTAAGGAAATGGTTAAAATCACTTTAGAAACTGGGGGAAAAAATCCCAATGAACATATTTGTATATAAACAAAATTAACATGCTTGTTTAGATTTTGGATGATAGTGATTTTTGTAAAACTGTTAGTCATATTTGCCTATATATTTTTTTTTTACATAAGCTGAACATGTAGGAATAATTTTGAGCTTATCTATATTTAATTTCAGGGAGGAACTTGAGGTATATAAGAATACTAGGAAGAACTTGTAAGGTGTTTTTTTTTTTAGATAAATTTTATCCCCCTAGACATATATGTGACTATTGTAGATTTTAGAATGTCAGACTGTCAGGTTCTCCTCGCTGTGAATTTAAATCTTAAGAGCACACTCGAACTTTTGAATAGGGCTCCGGAGTGTTTTATTTCAATAGAAGTTTTATGTCATTCGCAATTGATACTAATACTCCGTGACTTGGGGCATTCTTTACAGATGTCCTGACCCACAGGTCTTGAGTATAATCTCACATCAAACAGAATCATCTTCATTATCCACTGGTCTTGTGTGAAATGCTTCTCGATTTGAGAGGTAATGATGTATTCTAGCAAAAGCCATCACTCTTGTTTCAGGTTTTCCGAGTGGGATTCAGAGCTTAAAATTCTACAGTCCCAAGATTTTAAAAGAAAATGTTAATTGGATATAAGAACTTTGTCTCCTCGAAGAATAAATGCAATATTGGAAATGTCAGATAAAATGTATTTCTGAAATGAAATCGTCTTAATAGCAGTACTTTCACTTAAAAAATCTCTCCCTTCCCACAATCAAGGGAATCAAGTCATCTCTAACTGGTTAAAGGCATGTTCGTGATCCTCTAACCTGCAGGGGACAGCAGACCTTTCACAGCTGTCATGCTGCCAGGCGTGTGGGAACAGGACATAGAACCAGAACGTGGCTATGAAGCAGGCTGAAAATCTAGGTGCCCATAAGCCTGGAGAGATGTAGCATGGATCAATTTGTGTCCCCTCTTTGGACCTCAGTTTCCCTATCTGTGGGTTAAAAACAATGAAGCCACTTCCAAGGTCCTGCTCAGGTCTGTTGGTCTCAAAAGCCTTTTCAGGATCCACTGTTCTGGAGTGAGAACTGGATCTCTGCGTTTTTAAAGCTCCTCAAGGGATCCTTTTGTGCAGAACTTAAGAGACATCACAGAGCAGGCATCAGCACTTGTTACTATTCCAGGGGTCGAGCTGGTCAGCCACCTGCTTTTGTACAGTTATATTGGAGCACAGCCATGCCCACTTGTCGTCTGTGGCTGCATCTGTGCTCCAGCCAGAGAGCTGAGTTGTTGTGACAGAGACCACATAGGCCATAAGACCAGAAATACTTATGATCTGGACCTTTACGGAAAAGATTGGATAGTCCTTTATGCAGAGGGAAGAATACAGGATCTGAAGTCAGATAGAACTGGATTTAAATACTGACTCTGCCTCTTAATCACTGTGTGTTAAGTCACTTCAGGTCTCTGAGCCTTAGATTCCTCGTGTACAATTGGTCCAGCAAAGATGCTCCTTAGTGGGGTGGTGTGAGGATTCTGAGTTAATGCACTCAGTGCTTTGATTGAGCCAGGCATGTAATAAATGCTCAGTGAATGTTCCTTGTTCTCCCCCCTCCTGCTCCTCCCCCCTGCCCCTCCTTAACATGTATGCACACATGTGCCCACATAGAATATCTAGAAAATAAGACTAGCTGCTAATCCTGCAGCACTCAGGGTTTAGCACACGGAGGTTTAGACTTACTCTGGAAACTCCAGCAAGCTGGGCCCCCACAGATGGACCCAGTGAAAACAGGAGAGCCAGTACCCTTCCTGGAGTATGAAATATCTCCTTGCTGTGGTGTTTAAGTGAGTGAACATCCAAGCCAACAGTGGGCCTTCATTTAAAAAATTTTAATAAACACGCATTAAACTACTACCGCACCTGGTACTAGGCCAGGTGCTGAGAATATGACCATGAACAAGACAGGGTCATTCTGTGAAGAGCCTTCGGCCATAATGGGAAATCAGTAGACAATTACACAACCATGCAACCTGTGTTGAGATAGGTAGTGGTCAACATGGGGATAGCTAACTTTAAATCCTTGGGGATCTGGCCAGACCTCTCGGGGAGATGATACCTAGGCTGGGTATTGTGTGGTGACAAGTGAATCAAGCCAAGAACAGTGGTGTTCCTGGAAGATTTAAAAGCTTGTGCAAGGGAAGGCCCAGAGGTAAAAGTAAGATTTGTTGAAGATCTGAAAGAATTTCCGAATGGGCAGGCCCGAGAGTTCTAGATTGTAGTGGTGGCGGTGCTGAGAGATGGTATGGGTATCTGCCGTTTTTGCTGCAATTTATTTCTAACAGTTATGAAAGTTAAAATTCTCACTAATTTGATAATTACTGGCAAAACATGAGCTATTACTTGACAGTCCTCTCTTTAGCTAATTTCAGACCAAGTTGGCTCTGCCGTGGGATTTACTCTAGGTCAAGGGATATGTACCTAATCAGATAAAGTGCTTCCCATGATTTTCTCCATCAATGCCATTTGCAAGTATCTTTCCCAAACTTGTGCATCTCAGTTCTCTGTCTCCGTGAAAGGTTCTCATTTATCCAATTGCTCATATCAGAAACTCAGGACTTTTCTCACTGAACATCTATTCATTTATCAATAACCAAACCCTTATGGTTTTGCCCAGTTAATATCTCCAGCGTTCCCAGGCCCTGCATCCCTCCTGACACTACTTCAAATGGGGTGTTGATCAGTGTTACAGGATGACTGCAGCAACTCCTTTATTTACAAGGCTTCTCAAGACCTACCTCTTCAGACTTAATTACCAGCAGTCTTCCTTCCCTGGAGAACATACTGGAAGGAGACCAGGGCAGGAGCAGGCAGGTCAGTTAGGAGGCTCACGGAGACACCAAGGCCGGATATGAGGGTAGCTTGGGCAGAGATGGTGGTGGAGATGGGGAAAAATGACCTGCTTCAAGAGTGATTTTGGAAAAAAAAAAAAGGGAAAAAAAGTGATTTTGAAAGTAAAATGAATGGGAGTTTCCCTTGAAGAGCACACAGGGCACAATGAAGGCAGCCTTGAGGCTCGAATCATGGCTCCTGCGTCTTGTGGATGTGCTAGACATTTTCCATTTCCTGATTGAGTTTTTTGGGGGAGGGGAGGTAATTAGGTCTATTCATTTTAATAGAGGTACCGGGACTGAACCCAGGACCTCATGCATGCTAGGCATGTGCTCTACCACTGAGCTACACCCTCCCCCGATTGAGCTTTTAGGTTTCTTCATTCTGTGTTCTGCCCCGGGGAACTGAGCTTTATAGACTGTATCAAGTCGGTGTCCCTGCTGTCTGTCTTCTGGTTGTTTTTGGCCAAAGAGAGACTCTGGCAAGTGATGTCCACAGTTTATTAGTGACTTAAGCCCTAACCTAGAACCACTGCTATTATAGGGTAGTTCACTCTTAAGCTTAGTTCTCTCAAGGTAACAGCTACGGCTTTTTCTCCTGCCCCTTTAAGGCCTAAGAGTGGCACCATGTTCTCACTATTGCTGTTTTGGGGTGTTTCACGATCCCTTTTTTTTTTTTTTTTTTTTAATAACCCTGAATACAGTATTTGTAAATAGTCTTTCTAATCATCCCTTTCTAAGGGGCCGCCTCTAACTGCTGAAACTTGGATAGACAGAGCGGGGAATATTATAGTTTGGTGTCCACTGTTGAGTTTGAGGAGCCTTTAAGACCTGTAGGTGTTGAGGTCAAGAGTAAAGTTAAATATATGTGTTTGGAGCTCAAAGACATGATCTGGGTTGGGGGGTATCCTGTATGCAAGGCACTGTGCTAGATGCTTTGAAATGCTGTAGGGAATTCACTTATTTAATAACCCTTGACTGATGGCCTCCCTGGACCAGAGATTGTGCTAGGTGTTGGGGACATCAGTATATCCACGTTTTGGAGGACGTGACAATGGCAGTGATAGATCAGTGTGCGAAGGGTCATATTTGGATGCTCAGTGAAAAGCAAAGGCGGCTAGTTAGTGGGTTTTCTGTGGCCACATGGCTGGTTAAGAGCTGAGCTGGACTCTGAAATCGATCTAACACTAAAACCATCAGTCAGTGAAATGACCAAGGACCAAGGAGAGAGAACAGTCAAGTAAGGAAGACTTTGGGAGCATGGAACCTAAGATGAAAGGACGGATGGTAGAAGCATCCCAGTAGCGCTGCATACTGTCTTCTAGAGTGGGGGATGAAGGCGACCGGCAGATGAAAGTGAAAAGCATTAGCCAGTGGGGTTGTATATTTATATTTACTTCATGATTCACAGTGTATTTCTAAAATTTAAGCAAATCCTTCCTCAGCGTGGCAGCTCCCCCTATTTCTAGTGGGCAAAGTGCAGGAGAGAGAAAAAGATAAGTCTGCCCTTGAAGGATTTTTTTCTCTGGTGAGGGATTTAAAAAAAGCAAACCCACAGAGACCATGGCTGTGGTAAAGTCAGAGATGGCTTGGAGTGGAAAGATAAGTTGAAGTTTTCCAGTGGAAGAGGGAAAGAAAGGCCTATCAGGTAGAGAAATGGTGACCCAAAGGCTGGAGGCGTGGCAGTCTGTGACTTGTTGGAGAAATAGCCCAGAATTCTGCCACCTTGTCCTCTAGCTTGCTGACTGGACTCCTCCGTGATGCTCATCCAGGCAAGATGCTTCCAAGAGTGTGAAAAGCCTTTAAGGTAGTTTTATAGAGGTCAGACGAGAAGAGAGATGAACAGAATTAAATTAGGTAGGAGATAGAGAGGGTTGAGACTGTGGTGCACTAATGAAGATTGGAGTTTAAAATTAGATCATGTCCTGTGGGGGCATTTCAAGCATAGGCCAGGTTCCCTAATTGAAAGTGCTGTGTATAGAGGCCTACAGGCAGCAAACGGATTCCGTAATGGAGATGTTCAAATAGCTCCGCTTATACCAGGTGGTGATTGCCCCAAACCATCTGGGGATGTAGCTCAGAGGTTCTAGCTCTTTAAAAAAAAATCGAGTAAGACTTTGAATACTCTCATGCAAGTGTTATAACAGCCATTTAAAAAGTGAGTTTGATCCAAACTCACTATTTAACTGCACGTAGTCTTTTGATAAATTGTATCATGTAGTGATTTGATGTTCTGTGTAGACTGGATTTGGGTTTGTTTTCTGATCTCTGAAGGTCAGTGAAATAGAAGTGGTCTATTTCTCATCTGAACTGAGTGGTTGGGGAAGGCTGGGCTGCGAGCTGGGTGCGAGAGAGCAGTGTAATGAGAACTGCGTTACATTACAGTCAGCCAGGAGAGGTTGGTGATTAGAAATCACTAGTGGAAAGGGAGGTTGTGCTGATTGAATGCTTTTAAAATAAGTGAAGTCTTAAAACTCTTAGTAATGTGAGTATGGCCTTCTCCAGGCCAGTGCTCTGGAATTGTCCTGAGAATGAATAATGCTGTCTTGCAATCACTCTACTATTTAGGACTCGATTACCCCACTATTCTCTGGTGAAGATTATTTCTAAACCATGTGGGAAATCCTCACAGTATCTTATTTTGAAAAGTGAATGAAATATCCTTTGATTCCTCTGTTGATTCCTTTAACTGAGTCTTCAAAAGGGTGAAACCTGCCTTCGAAACATTTTGACTGCAGAAATCATGGTGAATAAAGTTAAAAAAAATGGCCACGTCTCCAGATGCAGCTGTTCTCAGGGATCTGCTATGAGTCAGGAACTCTGTTCAGATTTTCACACTGATGACCTGTAATTACAATAACCTCATGAGAAAGATTTAATTGTCCTATTTTACAGATGATGAAACCATTGGTTGAAGAATTAAAGTGATTTTGTTCCAAAGTGGTTAAGCTAAAAGTGAACCTTACACTCTTCCATAGACTCTGCTTTCCTTAAAATCTCTCAGAATGCCTTGCCTTAAAAATACTGTTAATGGCAAATGATACATTTAGGTCGTATCAATCCAGCAGAAGGATGAAGACAGTTTTATTAAATTGAGAAAGTAGGAAAAAATTGAAAGTAGAGAAAATCTACAAAATTTGTTTATAGTACTTCTGTTTCATTGAGTTGCTTAATGATACTAAAGTACCAAATAAAATGAGCAAATTGGGACAATTATGAAGTAAGGATTGCTGATGTCAGATCCTGAACTTAGTGGTCAAACATGGTCAGCATTTATCAAAGCTGTCTACCACAGAGTTGGGTTTTCATTTTCAGTTCATGAACACGTGACCTCACTAAGAGTTTAAGACAAGAACATGATAAGATGTATACAATTTAAAGTCCATTTAATTTGCGATTGTAGTTCTACTATTCGGTTATAGTTTTGCCTCAACTCTGGGTATCATGCCCTCAAATGGATTTTCTATCTCATAATCACAAGACATATCATTAAAGGCAGGTTGAATGAGAAATGAATATTAAAGTCCATGTGTAAGGAAAACAAATACAATACAAATTTAAAAATCCTATCACTTTCCTATTTGATTTTTTTTGGGTAATATATATCTTCCATAAATCTTACATAAAGCTAAAAAAAAAAGAACAGTTTAAAAGTATTATCTTTGCTTTTCAAGTAGGATCTGCCTATCATTTTAATCTGTCTATTAAAACACATAGGTTATGAATTGGGATTTAGGTGAAGAAAATTTCTGTGATCAAATATGTGTAGGATTTGGTCATTTGCTCTAAACTGGCATGTGGGTCACATCCAGCCCTCTGCCTGTGTTTATAAAGTTTTATTGAAACGCAGCCACGCTAATTATTTTCTATGGCTGCTTTGTATTAAACTGCAGAGTTGAGTAGATTCGACAGAGACCGTATGGCCGGCTAAGTCTAAAGTGTTTACTGTCTGGCCCTTACAGAAAAAAAGTTTGCTACCCCTTATCTGTACCAAGCAGTTCTTTATTGTTGGAATTCACAGAGCCTTTAATTATCCACCATGCATTGTAAATTTCCAAGAAGAGGATGTGTTTAAATACATATTTAACATTTTGGTCATAGTACTTTTTTTGCACTCAATCCATCAGCCCCTGGCATTGTGTCCTCTTATGTGCTTTCAGAAGTACATTTTGATTGATTGGAAAAGGTCAACATATACATTCCTAGTTTACTGTAACTTCCAGATTAATTTAGCCAAGAGCACAAAATCCTAACAGATGTAACAGAACAGTGCAGCATCCCTCCGTCTCCTAATGAGCAGCACCCAGCTGATAACACTATCTGCAAAAGGTGGAGACTTACCAGATGAGAAAAGCTTAATACTAAGCCATCTTACAGTTCTTCTATATTCACTACTCACATCACTACGTAAGAGAAATGTACACATCTCTTTGCTTAGCCTTTCCATTTAAGGAGATGTTTGCATTAGGCTTTCCTAGATCTTGGCCCAAACTTAGTACCAGTAAGGTCACATCCTGACCCGGGGAGAAAAGTAGAGTTTATGTTCCTAAGTCCCTAAGAAGAACCTCTTTCTAGCTTCTCACCATTCTGGAAAGCCCATTTCCCTAAATCTGCAACAGACACCTTTTGAAACAATACTTTTAAGGTTTTAATGCATACACCACCACTATATCATTAAGTGTCTGATATTTTAAGATGCACATTATTTAGGGCTGTATCCTATCCTTAGTTTACTATTTCCTTAAAAGTAAGAAATCTGAATGGGTGACAAATGTTATAAAATACCTTTCAGCGTCTATCAAGATGATTATATATTTTATCTCATCTGACCTATCAGATAAATTCCTCTAACTTGATTCCTAATACTGAATCATTGTTTCTTCTGCATACCCAATACTAAGTTCATAATCAAAACTCATAAAAGATACACCAACAAACAGAAATCCTTGAGAGTATCAACAGAAACAACAAACTCCTGAATTTAAACCAAACTGCCAAGACAATTAAACACTGTAATTATCAGAAAAATTATATAAAATGAGTATATTTAACATGTTGAGAGAAAAGAGGGTATTGAAAATATGGCTAAGAAGTAAACTACCATTTGATTAGTGAAATTTGACAAAGGGTAAAAATAGATCTAGACCTAAGAAATAGTTTAAATTAAAACCTGATGTATGGTTTAAAAAGAATATAAACATAGCTGAAGAGAATTGGTAAACTTGACTCTATCTGAAATTACTCAGAATTCAGCACGGAAACTGAGATGGAAAATGTAGAATGTATGTTAAGAATAGTGCGTGACAAACTTAGGACTAACCTGCGTCTAGTCAAAATACTAGCATTTGATAAGATTGGAAGAGAGGACATTTTCAATGAGTTAATAGCCGAGTATTTTCCAAAATTGATGAAGGAAACTGATCTTCAGACAGAGGATCTCTAACAAATCCCAAAAAGACTAAATAAGATTAAACTCACACCTCAGCAAACTTCGAGATAAACTAAGGAACTAAACCAAAGAAATGATACTAATAAGCAACCAGAGAGAATATAAAAGTCACTTACGAAGGACTGACAATTAGAGCTGAGATACCAACTGCAAGGATGGAATCCAGAGAAAGCCAAGAATTATATACTCAGAAATTATCACTTAAAAATAAGGGCAGACATTATTTTCATGCAGACACAGATTTAAGAGTATTTCGTTAAAAATATTCTACCAAAAATACATAGATACTTTTAATCTTACATACTTTGACAGAATAGGAAAGGGTATTCTCCAACTGATTTAATTAGGCCCATGTACGTTGATAGAAAAAGCAGATAAAGGTAGTAGAAGAAGAAAATTATATGCTGGTCTTGGTCCTGAAAAGTAATACTAAAATACTTAAATTACAAACCAGACCCATATTCTCACCATATAAATACCATATGTGACATAGATTGATGTGACATAGAATTTATGCATATCTGTGTATATGTAATGTCATGACAAGATTGTATTCATTCCAAGAATGCAAAGTTGCTTCAACATTAGAAAAATGATTCATTGTATTAAGAGATTAAAGGTGAAAAAGCTATGATGTCAGCATATGCAGAAAAAGCTTTTGATTAAAATTTCAATTTCATGAATTTCAGAATTCATGATGAAAATTTTAGCAAGCAAGAAATAGAAGGGACCTCCTTTACTTGATAAAATAAGTTGACAGAAATGAAGCATATATTGTACTAAAATTACTCCCTTTAAAATCTGGAATAAGACAGAGTATAAGCACTGCCGCTTTAACCATGCAGTGACTGGAAGCCTGAGGCAGTGCAATAAGACGGTAAAAGGAAATTTAAAGAAATTAAATGTATATAGTGTAGAATGGAAGAAAAAAGCCCTATTTGCTGAGTCACTATAGGGTCGTTTAAGAGCGTGAGCTTTGATGCCAAATTACCTGGATCCAAGTCCTGGTTCTGATACTTACTGTCTAATACCCTTGGGCATAATCTTTTTGCCATGGTTCCCCAGGTGGAAAATACGGCTAGTGATAGTACTAGTGTGAAAATTAGTTAATATTCGTAAACCGCTTGTAAGTAACAACTAGGCCTTGTGCATAAGTATCATGAAAATGATACATCCTAGCCACATCATGTGTGACAGGGTTTTCTGAAGTTGCCTCTGGCCTCAAGTAGTCACATACATCTATCTGCTACCTATACATTATTCTGTTTGTATCCTGATAGGAAGATGGTTAGGAAATGTTTTTTATCCCTATGAGAAATTGAAATTTGTTCTGACATGATGTACAAAAATCTATTCTAGTTGGATTTAAGACAATTCTCAAAGGCATTATGTTAAAATAAAACTTCTGAATAAAAACAAAGGACTACACTGTTTAATACGGTAACCACAAGACACATCATCTAATTTAAATTGATTAAATTAAAAATTCAGTTTCTTGATTTAAACCAGGATTTCTCAGGATCATTAAAGCTTGTAGTAGCAAGTGGAAATATTTTAGATATATTAATGCGACACAAATTCCATTGTTGAGAATTATAGTTACTGCTTTTCAAAGACGTTTAAATGTGTATTTTAGTTTTCAGTTTGCTACTTTGTGTTTCATTCTGCATTTTAAAATCTGCTCTGCATTTCTCTTGGTTCATGGAAAGATATCTTAAGAAGCTCCAATGTTTGGTAAATTTGATTACATTTAAATAAAGACTTTCTACTTTGAAAAGAAACCACAAACTTGGGGAAAATAACATAACACAAAACTGATAAAGGATATGTATTTAGAATATATAGACACCTTCAATGTTATCAGTAACTAAAGATAAAGGATGTGGAGCATCATAAAGTCAAATAGCTGGTGAGAATATAAATTGGTAAAGCAACTTTGGAAAATCCTATTATAGATGAAGATGAGCAAATTCTATGTGCTCTAGATTCCATATAGATAGAAAATTTCCTACAGAAACTCTAGTACATGTGCTGCCAGAGACATGGAGAGAATGTTCAAAACGATTGTTGGTAGAAGCCTTCAACTACAAACAAGCCAGATGTCCGTGAAGACTAGAATGGGTGTATCTTATAGTCATATGGTGGGATGCCTCATAACAATAGCAAACAATTAAATTAACTCATGTATCTGAAAATATTGAGGATAATCGTCATATAAGAATATATTCAGTATGATTTAATTTCTATAAAAGTCAAAAAGATAAAACTGATTAATAATTTAGCAATACATACATATTTAGGAAAAAACACAAGTGAGGAGGTGATTAACATGAAACTTAGAACCATGAAGGAGGGAGGGGAATGTGATCTTGTCGGGTACACAGGCTTCAAAGTTTCTGGTAATATTCTGTGTCTTCATGGATTTATCATTTCTGTTTGGACCTCGGGTACGCAGAGTTGAATAAATCATATTAACTGGTTCATGAAAAGATCTCATTGACCCATGTGTGTGTACAAATAGCTGTTTTTGAATTGCATAATACCTGTGAACTAATCACTCAACACAAGAATTAGAAGAATGTTGACAGTAACTTCCACGCTTGCTGCTCCTTCCTATCCCTGTGCCCGCGCCTACCTGAGATAATATCTGTTCTGACTCTTCTGTTACTCATCCCTTGCTCTTTAAATCTGTCTGTGTCTGCCTGTCCACACGTGTTTATATGTGTATGCATACACAAACACAATACATACATGTTATTCAAAAGTATATAGGTACTGTTTTTACTTTATAAATAGGGAATTCTTGTTCTGGGACTCAAATTTTCCCCCTGTAATAATGTGCTGCTAATGTTCAGTATGGTTTCACTGAGGTTTTCCATATTGTTGGATATAGTTATACTTCATTCACTTTGATGTCTCTGTAATATTCCATTTGGGGATTACATTGCAGTTTATTTTCCTGTAGGACACATAAGTGCTTTCCTAACATTTTTTTGTTCTTTCCTCGCCTTTGAAGTCTATATATGTTATATATGCTTGTATATGTATTCAGTAATAAATTTTAAAAGTAAGCCGTATAATATTTAGAGACATTGTAAGGTGTTTTGCATATTAAGTAGGAAGTTTCAGGGTACTTAAAATGTGTACACTGATTCACGTTTGAAAAAATAGTAAATGAAGAAGAAAGCAATATATATATAGAATAATACACAAAGGGCTAATGGATGTAAAATATTAACTCTTTGAGACACCTATAGAATGTACATATAAACATGTCTAATGGGTAGTTGAATCGATTTAGGAGTCATCATCTAGACCAGGGAACGGATGAGCTCACACTTAGGCAGTGGAGAGTGAGAAAAGGACCTAGGTAAGAAACTCTAGACAGACTAACATTTAAGGAATAGATTAGAGGACTGAATCTGGCAATAAAGATCGAGAATTAATTCCCAGAGAAGTTGGAAGAAACTCAGGAGTGTGTGTTATGGTGGACAGCAAGGGAAGAAAGTCTTTCTAGAAGACAGCCGGAGTCAATCAGCCTGTGGCTGAGCGGTCAGGTAAGACAAGACTGTGACGTTCTCACTGGTTTCACTAGGAAGTCACTAATCTTGGTGAAAAGATGTTTCAAGCCAGTGGTGGGCTGGGAAAGATGGGGAGCTGGAGATAGCCAATGCAGATGGCAATTTCAAGAAATTTGGAAGTAAAGGACTAAAATGGTTAAGGGAGAAGGAACTAGGATTGGAAGAAGCTTTTCTTGTTTGTTTTGGTATGTATGTATTTTATTTGTTTTATTTTATTTTTTTATTGAAGTACAGTCAGTTACAATGTGTCAATTTCTGGTGTACAGCACAATGTCCCAGTCATGCATATACGTACATATATTCGTTTTCAAATTTTTTATTAAAGGTAATTACAAGATATTGAACATAGTTCGCTGTGCTATACAGGAGAAACTTTTTTAAAATCTATTTTTATATATAGTGGCTAAGATTTGTAGATCTCAAACTCGCAAATTTATCCCTCCCCACCCTCTTACCCCGGTAACCATAAAATTGTTGATTATGTGTCTGCAAGTCTGTTTCTGTTTAGTAGATGAGTTCATAGTGTCCGTCTGTTTTTTAGATTTCACATATGAGTGATACATGTTATTTTTCTTTCTGTTTCTGGCTTCACTTCGAATGACAATCTCTAGGTCTATCCATCGGTATGTTTTTAGAATGAAAAGAGAATTTGCATCTATAAATGTTAGGAAAGAGCTAGTAGAGAGTAAGTAGTAAGCAGCAGTTGAAAGTTCAAGTGCTCAATGGAAGATAAGAAAAGAATACCTTTTGCATTGTATCTGGAAGGGTCAAGCAAAGGTCAGTTAAGGAAAAAGTTCAAAGCGGAGGTGGGAGGGGTAGTAAGTTAAGAGAATTCCTGTCTGAAGGGCCCAGTTTTCTTTTAAAAGTACAGTGAGGCAGGAGGTAATGGAGGTTTAAGGGTTGAAGTGCTTGCTTTAGCTCCTGAAATCACTGACTATTTGTTACACCTATAATATTTGATGCCTTCGAATTTCTGGTACTTTACTGAGGCTTTTAAGATGATCTATTTAATAGATTATAGTTGTTGATGGGGGTGGTGGTTAATATGTATGCATGTGTATAAATACATACATTATCAAAGTCTAAGTCAACAAGCCTGGAGCCAGCATTATTTGTCTTTCTTTGTAAGGAATCCGTTTTGTTGATTTGTTCTTTGTTTTTTTTTCTGATTAGTTGATTGGAAGATTGAGTAGACTTAAAATTCACAAACTTAATCAGGGTATGTGTAGGTGTTCATCTGTTTTCTCTAATTTTGCCCTTTCAATTTTTAAAGCTGAAGTCTTACTTCACTCGAGAAAGCTGTCTTTTCTTGTACTTTTGCATATTAGTTTTGTTATGATTGTGCTGGTATCTTCCACAGGAATGCCAGTTGAGAAGCCTCAGGGATTCAGTTTCTGCTGTACTTGTTTTGTTCTTTATTAGTTCTAATACTATTTAAGATAATGTGCTGGTATTTTCTTTTCCTGTCGAGTTTGTTTGCGTTTATTTGATGAAAGTGTTAGATGGTGACTCAAGTGTGATCTCGTTTCCTGGAAGAAAGATTTTTCCCAAGTGTGCTCTCATTCCTCTTCTTCAGTCCTAGAATGATTCCTTATTTTATACAGCATTAGTTTTAGAAATCTTTGCTAGTGAATTTCTTCAAAGCTGGTTCCTAGGTCCCTCCTCTTCTCACTTCCTGCCCATGCTGAGCGCTCCCAGCCAGGCGTGAGGTCTCAATGCACCACCTGTCTGCTCTCCTTTAGGGTTTATGGCTATGTGTTCTGTGATTCCTTTCAGTTTTGTCAGTTTCACTTTTCAAGAGATCCTATCTGGATTTCACTCATGAGAATTGTTCCTTTCAGGGCAGGTAGGCGCAGGTGTTCTGCCAGGGTGGGGCCGGTTGCCCTTAGTTCTGTGTCCAGTCCTGCAGGTCAAGTCACCTTATTTCCTCAAAGCCCTCACATATTTTTGTCATATGCTTTAGATTCTCTTTCCAAATACATTTACGTTACGAAGCGTAAATGAGCTTTGAGATTGGCCACTCTTTTAGTCTAGTTGAGCTTTTGATTTTCTCTCACCTTTGTTCTTGAATAAATGGTGGATGTTGTCCTCACAGAGTCAATGAGCCTTGGATCCCATGGCCTGTGAACGTGTTCCTGAGTTTTACGGGCTTTATGGGAAAGAGAAATCATTGGGCAGGTGAGCAGCCTAGTTGGAAGAGTGAGCTCTGAACTTTGAAAGGCAAAAGCCATCCTGTCAACAGATTAAGCGAACTGAAGGAGAGACGGAAGTTCAGCTACAAACTCATGCAGTTTGATAGAGCTGACTAGGGGGAAATAATGTAAAAATGATATTTTTAGGAAGATATTTATAGGAAATGAAATATTTTTGTCTTTCACCCATGGTGACCTATGACTTGAGGGAAATCTTGGTTCATTAAACTGTTACGCCATTCATCTTTGACTTTGGATGTGAGGCTTGGGAGAAGGTTTGACTGTCTAAATGGGCTCTTTCTTAACTCTGACATTTAGGAGAAAAATAGTTTCACCAACCCTGCTTGAGCACACCTTATTTCATTTCTAGAGCTCCTAAATCAAAATAGGATCAACATATCCTATTTCATTATACAGTATTAATATTAACTGAATGTAACAGGCAAGCGATTTTATGCTACATACTCTCTACCTTACCACCAGGCACAAATGGAGAGATCATAAGCAGCTGTGGACTTGATTTCGGGCGCAAAATACTGTGTAATAGAATCATGGGATCATAAAGCACAAAGGACCATGGGAGAGCTCCAGCTGTGTCTCTTAGGACAGGTTCAAGGGGGAATGTGTCCACATTTCACTGGACGTGCTCCAGTAACAGACACTGCACGTGGTCCTTTCTCCAGGGCTTCTACACTCAGACAGTAGGTGTGTGTTTATTATATCTTAAAGTGTTTCTTTGTTTTCTTGTACCTTAAAACAATGTCCTCTGTTTTAGTTACTGGGTATATATAGAAGTGTATGTTGCTCTCTATTTTTTATGGTCAAGAATACCATCAGATTCTTAAAGAATTCCTCATGAAACCCAATTATCTATCCCTTTAGTTATTTTTTCATTGCCATCTTTGGGACCTGTTTCTACTTTTCTGCAGAATATGCTGGCAAATGGGACATGTACTTTGGAACTCAAGACAAGTTTCAATCAAAGATTCCGACCTTCACATTAACTCTGTTACATTAGGGGGAACTTCTTAAAACAATCTGAGCCTCAGTTTCGATATCTTTAAAATGGGCATCATTGTATTGAACTTTGAATCCTAAACATTTTTCAACCCACTTAAAACCCCTGGGGTAAAACTCTTATATCTTTTTAAGAAACAATACAAAGTTCAGATCATTCAAATCATAAAAGTCTCTAAGTGAAAGAGCTAAGCCTCAGCAGAGCTGTCTCTGAGGAAGTAACACAAGTGATGGAGGGCCCGGTGTTATTTCTAAGTCTCAGGCTCACCTTTACTTCACTGCTATTTTCAGCAACGTCTCTCTCATAACATATCGATAAGCTACAAAGAAAGATAGTTGGCATCCTGACAGCTTGCCGCTTTAGTACAGAAGAGCCATCAAAATAGGAAGGAGTACTTTCTAAAGAAACACGATGAATCTTTTTTTTTTTTTTTTAACATTCTCAGCAAGGCCTTTGGTCCACACGTACCTAATGACAGCTCGAGAATTTAGAAAGGGGAGTGAAGTTGTCTGTTAACAACTTTCTAGAGTTCCAGCAGCCCCAGTGGATGTTTTCCTCTAGAATTAATGCCCCTTCTTTCTCAGCTTGTTTCCAGAACGTTTTACCCCTGGCTGTCTTTCATTGCTGCCGCTGAGAGTCCTCAGGGCCCTGAGTGGCAGGAGGGGAGGGTCTGTCCTGCTAGAGCTCATCTTCAAGCCCTTCCCTTGACTGCTTGGATTTCTGTTCCCTGCTGTGCCGTGACACAGACATTCATCTGTCCTTTTTCAACTGCCACACCCGCCCCCCCGGACTTTGCCTGTTTTCCGCGGCTGCCCATCTTCACGAGCACGAATAGCACCAAAAGCCATCTCTTGTCACTAGAACTAATTATTATCCGGGAGCAGAGAGGCAGAAGGACCCAGATAAAGGAGAGCTGAGAAGGTTTCCTGTGATATAGTGATGGTAGCAGGAGAAAGAAGGTTTTCCATTTGGCAAGGATTCTAGGTGGTTAATCTTTATGCGTGTTGAGAACTTGAAATCTCTTGAAACCCTTTTAGGGTCACCGTCTAGCTTTAGACTAGCAATCTCACTGTAGGTAGAAAACAGAATCACATTGACATTTTGCACATTTATAAGCCGGGGTACAGAGTTAGGTGATACTCCTTATGTTTGGAAAGTAGTTACTAGCCATGCTATTTGAATACGTTTGATAAACAGGATGAGTATGTTTATTATACATAAAAGTCCTGAGAAAGCAAAACACTTCTTTCTCTAATTTGACTCTCAGTACCCAAAGGGTTAGGATCGAGGAGTGGAGAGAAACCAGTAACATGTCAAAACTCACAAGGGGAAAGATTGAGCCCAAGGGAAACTTTTTAGCTCGACAGAGGACAAGTTTTTTTATATTTAAAATGAAGTTGATAATAGTACTTACCTCCCATAGTTGTTGTGAGGATTAAATGAATTAACAGATGTGCCCAGATGAGTGTCTGGCCATAGGAAATACTTGAAACAGTATTGATTATCGCTGTTGTTGGGCGTGTGTGACAAGCCACCAGGACAAGGCTTAAAACCTGGGTGGCAGCATCACGTCTTCTGGCTTTTGGGATGGCATCCGTTCTGTCCCATTCATACCTCTACCGTGTCCAACACGCATCTCATTTCAAATCACTGGGGTCTCGGGAGTGGGGTGCCATTGTCTGTTGGTGGGGTACAAAGAACTTTGAGTTGTGTGGTTGGATTTTTGTGCTCATAATTTTTGATAAATCAGCCAAATGAGAATACGTATGTTTCTTCAGCACAAACAGGTCTAAGCAGCATAGGAGTCCAGCTTGCTTCTGGAGTTAGGTAGATGGTGCCAATTTGGATTAAGTGCACAAGCGGTGTGAACACATCAGCATACTGCCAGGAATGCACTAGGTGCTCGGTAAACAGTAATGCTGTCAATCATAGTCCCTGCCTAGCTGGGAGCCTGTTTTCTCACTGAAAGTCACAACCTGTACATTTGATCGCTGCCTAACAGTGCTCAGTACTATGTCTTCATGTGACAAATGATAGTGGATATTCCTGGAGTTGATAAATGTGTGGGGAGGCATTTTGTACGAGGTGTGTCTTGCCGGTTAGACGGGTGGTAAGTGAGTCAGGGAAGGCTTGGGGGCTTTCAGTTGTTTCCTTCCTCGTGCAGAAGGGAAGTTGAACATTGAATTTGATGTTCTCATTGAAATAAAGCTTTCATTATGACAAATAATAAGAAAGCTGTCTAGAGGAAGGGACAGTCACAGGTTAAGGTGGTACCTCAAGGCCACCCATACTCTGGTGTCGTCTCTCCTGGCCAGCCTTGCCTTGCCCCCGTCCTGACACGGGACTCCTCTATCGGGGTTCTAAGGTTTACTTCTCTGTCAGAGACCGTCCTCGGCCGTTCCTTTTCCTTGGCCTTTGAGCCAGCTGTTCCATTCTTTTGCAATTCCCCACTCTTGCTTTCCTCTAGAAAGGAGGGTAGCCAGATCCTCCCTGTTCTGTGAATCGGAGTTTCTGTGAATCGGAACAAACATTTCACAGTTTCAACTCCACAAACATCGGAGTTTGTGGCTTGTCTCGTCTGGGAAGTTCGCGGAGTCGCTGGGCTCAGGCATAACACGTGACACTTAATCTTTGCTGCCTGATGAAATACCTGGGATCTTAATTTTGGAATTTTCCTGTAAATGTCTTATTGTCTCAAGAATCTTGTGGGTTAAGCATTTTATTATACTCATGGCGTCACCCAGAGCACTGAACACCAGCACAGCACCATGTATGGCAGAATAATGATAACTAACATTTACTGAGTGCAAATTAGGCACTGTTTCATGGCCTTTACTTAAATTAACTCATTTAATCCTCACCATACCCTAGGGTGATAGACTTCACAGTATCTATTTCATAAGGTTATTGTGAGAATTAAATAAGTTAATTCACATTGAAGTGCTTAGAGAGTGTGGATCATAGAAAGTACTCAGGAAATTTAAGCACCTATTAACATCATCCCAATTTTACAGATGGAAACACTGAGACTCAGAGGCTAAGTAGCTGGCCAAAGTTTTGTAGCTTGTAAACGGTAAAGCCAATCTTCAAACTCAGGCATTCTGGCTCCAGAGAGCATTCTCATAAACATTATGAAATACTACATCTCTTGATATTATTTGGATGCCAGGTCATTTTAAATTCAGCACAGAAAGAGCTCCAGGCAACTTGTGGTTAATTTCTGCTAGAGCTGTGAGCTTTCTATGTTACTTATTTTTTGTGTGCGTGGGAGAGCAGCGTTTCATATTGCTGACCACTTTTTCCCATGAAAAATTATCTTCATTTTCAAGGCAAAATGAGTACAAATTAAGTTGCAAATTAAAACAGTGATTAATATGTGTTAAATTGGTCAAAGTAAAACAAATGGTGACATCCAGGATGGTGAACAGACTTTAAGGTGCCCTGCAATGACTCCTACCTTCTGGTGTCCCCATCATTGGGGGAAACCCTCCTCTAGAGTTTGAGTGGGACATGTGACTTGCTTCCAACAAACAGAATATGGTGACGATGGTGGGCTGTTACTCCCGTGATTACATAAAGTTTTGTAAGAGTCTCTTGCTAGCTGGCTCTGCCTTATGCTGCTGTGGACTTAGACAAAGTAAGATGTCAACCTGTGAACTGCTTATGCAGAGGGCCACATGGAGGAAAATTATTGGGAGGCCTGTAAGAGTTAAGGGAGGCTTCTAGCAGAAAAAACCAGGAAGCTCAGTCTCCTAGCCGTGTAGGAATGACTCCTGCCACCAACTGGAGGCAGTTTGCAAGTGGATTCTTCTCCAGGTGAGAATGCAGCCCAGCTGACATCTTGATTTCTCCTGGTGCAACTCTGAAGCAGAGTACACAGCTTAACTATGCTGAAAGTCCTGACAAACAGAAACCGAGAGAGAGATCCGTGTGTGTTGTTTTAAGCCATTACGTTTGTGGTCATGTATTAGGCAGCTGTACATAGCTGGTACATCTAGGGATGGTGAAGATCCCAGAAGTTGACACTTTGTAACTCCTTTGCCAGACCTCTACATCAGCAAAGCAGTTTAGCAGTACATCTTGCAATTGCCCACACCCTCTGATCGCCAAAGTTTGCTTGAGTATTTATTGTGAAGAATCTAGTGTGCACAGTGCTCTTTATAATAGGTTGTAGTTGTTAAGGGAAAAAAAAAAGACACATAATGAAGCAAAAGTTTTCCCAAAATAGGGATGAAATAATGGTACCTCTGGTCAGTGGAATTTGTCACGGCTGTCCAAAATGATTTGGCAGAAGTATATATATCAACATTGCCATGTGTTCATGGTACATAGTGGGAAAAAAAGTTGACAAAACAGTATGTATAGTGGGATTCCATTTTTAAAATGTGTGGTGGCGGGAGAGGGGCAACTGTTCTCACTCAGTCTATTTGGTTTTCCTCCTCCTGCTAATGGCAACATTCTGCCCTTGACAGATTCTGGGGCAACAGATGCCTGGAGTTGGCTGTATGTCCTTCTGAGGGCAGCAGGGCAGAGGGCACGCATCCGGGTTCTTGGACCACGTTAGGCTGATGGTGGTCATTTCTGCAAATAACATAGATACTACATAGGTGACTCACGTGGTTTTCTGGCAGAGAGGCCCGGCAGAGGGCCAGCTGTGGCTCTGGAGCCCTGGGCCTCCCCGCCCACGTGCACACCGCTCTCTGGGTGCCATGCTCTGTCAAGCCCTGGGCCTGATTTTCACTATGAAGTAAAATGGGTTGTACTAGAATGATCTGCATGTTTTTCAACCTCTGGCCATCAACTAACTTAACACTGACTTTAGAGCAAGAGTAAAATGGGTTAGGGTTAATTTTCACTGGGCATAAAGTTCTTCTGACACCACTGGCAGCCAAACAATAAATCCTTTTCTAGGTCAAGAACTTAGGTAGAGCCTAGGACCAGGCAGGAGCTTGCAATGTGTTGGTACCATTTTGTCTTCCCCCATATAGCTCATAGTCTTTCCTAGGGTGCAGACAGAGGAAACTCATTCCTAAAGAAGTTTTAGGATTACTTCCTCAGGAGGAAAATAAACACCTGCTTTGAAGTATAATTTTTTTTCAGCTTTTTTAAGATATTATTGACATAAACAATGTGTAAGTTTTAAAGTGTACAACATGATAGTTTGATTGTGAGGGTTACATGCATTAATAGTTTGGCCAGATATTCCTCCAGGCACTAGGAGGTACTCACACAGCACAGTATTGATTATTGCTGTTGTTTGGCGTTTATGATGACCACCAGGACAAGGCTTAAAACCTGGGTGGCCGTATCACACCTTCAGGCTTTTAGGGCCTAACTGCTTGATGTGATAGCTCTTTGCCTCAACTAACCCTGTGTCCTCTATTTTAGAATCATGAGAACCTGCCAGACCCCTTTGGTTCCCACAAAAGCCATTAAAACTGTGTGTATGTGAGTCTCCCCTCCTTTCCTCCCCACACAGACACCTTGCAGTTGGCAGGACTTCAGTAAGTCTCCAGCCATCAGAGAAATTTAAGCAGAAGCAGTCACAGATCACTGAATCTCTGACTGAATTTCTCTCTTTAACCCATCCTCCTGTTTTTCAAACTACATGCCCTTTGCTTGTGACCTTGGATTTTGCTGTTACCCTAAGTTCTGTTCTTCGGTCTTCTAAATGCTAAGGATTTGGGACGTGATGGTATCAAAATGTCTGGGCCAGCATCATTCAAAAAGTCCACAAACAATAAATGCTGTAGAGGGTGTGACGAAAAGGGAGCCCTCCTACACAGCTGGTGGGGATATACTTTGGTGCAGCCATTATGGAAAACAGTATGGAGATTCCTCAAAAAAAAAAAAAAAAAAAACACTGAAAATAGACTTACCATGTGATCCAGCAATCCTACTCCTGGGCATGCATCTGGAGGAAACTAATTAGAAAACATACATGCACCCTAGTGTTCATAGCAGCACTATTTACAATAGCTAAGACATGGAAACAACCTAAATGTCCATTGACAGGTGACTGGAAAAAGAAGTTGTGGTGTATTTATACAATGGAATATACATATACGATAGCCAAGATGTGAAAGCAACCTAAATGTCCACTGACAGATGATTGGATAAAGAAGTTGATTCACTTTCTTTTGATTCTGAACACTCATCCCACTAACTTGGTGGGATATTCTATCACTGGCATTTGGGAGGTCCCAGATTCAATCCTGCCAGAGTCCCAGAGATGTACATGGTGATGGGGGAAAAGGATGAAGGGGCTCTGATGTCTGCCCTGACATGGTTAGTGCTAACAGGCCTTCTTTCAAGGCCATGGAAGTTCCCTGAGGTTAAATGGCTCCCCGCTGTCTTGCTGCCATGTGTTTGGAACCCCAGGCCTTGGGTCCAGCTTCCTGTGCCCTGTGAGCAGGGAGCTCGTGCTACATCCCTCAGGTGCCACAAGAGTAGAAAGCACAATTCTGCTGTAACTGACCCATTGATTTTTCTCCATCCTCCATCCCTGGAGGGACTCGGTCTCTTTAGTCTAGGGGAAAGCCCTCTGTCCCAGCTGCTTCTGCACAATTGCTGTTTATTTCCTGCCCTGCAGTCTGTGCCTGCTCTCAGCAGAGGCATGTCTATTTATCGTAAGAACAGGAGACACAGAGTATATTATCTCTTTGAATGGAGGTTAGTGAGAGGGGGGAAATAGGAAGAAATCCTATAAATTCATATCTTAAAATGTTCTAGTGGGAAATAGAAAGTATTCATCTTTAAAAAACATGAGGATTCAGCCTTGGCTAAAATCAAAAGAAAATGTAGGTCACAATGATACATGATGAGAAACCTTGATGAAGTCATCTTGTTGACAGAAATACTCTGGGAATTCAAAGCCCTGTGTGGCCGGCGCTTTTCTGCAAGCTAAGTGAAGGAAGGAAAAGGGAACACAGAACATTTACCATCCAGTGATCAGGGAAGTGCACTGAGCAAAGAGCGCTATTGGAGACTAACCAGGTTTGGAGCAAAGGTCTACGTCAGGTGTAAACTTCTGTTTGTTTTTACTGCAAAAATTCTTTAGAAACAGGAAACGGTGAAACTTTGAACCTCAAGACATGGGACCACAAAACCTGTACAACATATTTATAATAAGCAATTATACATATTTTTTCATTTCAGATCTAAAGGATCTTGCCAGTCTTATTTGTAGTAGCTTTTCCCCTTTGGATATGAACTCACGTGCCTTTTGGTATTTAAAGTATCTCCACACATTTCGTATAAATTTTCCCATTAGTCATAAACTATCAGACTTTTTGGTGGAGGTTCCTTCATGCAGATATACATTCAAAAGCAATTTCTCTAGGACATTCAAATCCAAGCACAACGCAAAGTACAGGGGCCCTTCCCACTCCACCTCCCCCACCTCCCTAGTCAGCCTGTTGTCCAGTTTTTATTTTTTATTTTCTTTTGTGATGCAGATAATAGAAAATAAAGCACCCTAGGAAGGCAGAGTATACGCCTATATTGGTGAGAAGGAGCAGCAGGTGCAGGGGGCAGTAACTGAGAAGCAGTAGATGCCTAGGTCTACTAGAAAGCGTTGTGGGAGGATAGGTTCTTGCCTCTTGCAGGAAAGAACTCAAGAGCAAGGCGTGGTAAAGTGAAGGCAAGTTTAGAGAGATACGCACTCCATAGACAAAATATGGGCCATCTCAGAGGTGACAGGGAGAGAGATGGAGAGGTGTGGGGTGTTTACTTTAAAGTAAAAGTAGATAGACACTCCATAGACAGAGCACAGGCTGTCTCCGAAGGTGAGAGAGAGCGCGACCATGAGGTGCAGAGTTGTTAGGTTTTATGGGCTCAGTAATTTCATATGCTAGTAAGTAGGAGGATTATTCCAACTACTATGGGGGAAGGGGCGAGGATTTCCAGGAAATGCCCCCCACCCACTTTTTGATCTTTTAAGGTCAGCCTAGGAACTGTCATGGTGACTGTGGGTGTGACAAGAGGCTCAAGGTCTACTGGAAGTCAAATCTTCTGCCATCTTGGTTCTAACCCTTTTGTCCTGTCTTCAATTGCTGTGTCATTCCTTCAGTGGTTGTTCCCAGATCCCTTTCCTTCCACTTCAAAAGGCTCATAGGTTTAAGAGAAAGAAATACTGCTCTATGTGCTTTCCGTAGGGTATAGTCTGTACTTTTATAGCCAGACCTATTACCTATCAGGATGGCTGTGTGTTGCCGGTAGTGTCTTGTGGAGCTGTAACATTTCCTCTTCCTCTTGGTTATCTCCCAGGTCCATACTACTGATGTGTTCCTCTTCGCAATCACTGCTTTTCCTGTTTCCCTAATATCCAGAAGTCGCTCTGCCCTGTAACCAGGTATACAACTAAGGTCTAACTCATCCTTGATCCCTTCCTTGGTCACTTCCCAACTCTAGCCTTCAAACGTTGTGCCAAATGCTATGTCCATATCCATGATCTAATTCAATCATGGTAATTATCAAGATTCGGTATAGATCACTTGTAAATCAGTAATCAAGATAATAAGGCACTATTATTTTCATCTTGCAGATGAAGAAATTGGAGGTTAGATCCTTGATTTGATCAAGGTGTCATGGTTAGCATGTGAACCTCGACGTGCCTGTAGAGTTCATATTCTCAAGCACACTACTCTGCTGACCAGTTGGATATGCCTGCAAAATACTTCTCCACACCATTCTCTCTTCTGCCATCGCTATTGCTTCAGTCTCTGCATTGTTCTCACCTTTCTCCTGGATTATTGCTAAAATATTAAATAATTTTCTGTCTCTAGTCTCCACTACTTCTAATTAATTTTCAACTGCACTGTCAGTGTAATCTTTCTGAGAAATTGTTGTGCTAACATCTCTATCCTGTTTATAAAGGAGAGAAAAATGTGGTCGCCCTATACTGAATTCCTAACTTGTAGGAGAGCCCCTGCTGGGTGCTTGACCTCTGAGAACAAAGAGAAAACAGAAGGACCAAGGAACAGTGGTGACTTGGGTGGTGAATTGATGGGCAAAGATGGCTCTGGTCTGCGACTCCCCCCCCCCCCCACCTCAGGCCCCTTGACAATAAGACTTTGTAGTTCCAACTATCGGGGAGGAAAAATAATTTTCCTTTTACTCTTGGAGTTCTTGACTGAGATGCCCCTGTAATCAGAGACCAACAGGAGAAGAACAAGTTAAAAATGTGTCTCCCTCCGGTATATGTGGGAGAGACCCCGGATAACTAAGTAATTCTTTGAAACTGAGTGAAACTGAGTAGCTCCCATGGCAGCATCTTAAACGCCATCTCCAGCTAAATACAAAAGATGTGGAGTGAGGGAGCCAGTTATGGGAGGTGACCAGGAAAAGCACAGTAGATGATGGTATGGCTGTAACGCAGATCTGAGTCTAACTTTTTGCCTCCTCCATTGATAAGAGTTTCTAGAGCTTTAGTTCTCCTTCTCTTCCTGGGACAGAAAGGGAGCTGCCCTTCCTTACAAATGGAGATTTCCCTTGTACATGTCAATGTCTCTTACAAAAGGGTAACTTCCACTGTTCAGAGCTTTTCTGTTGTCAGCTCTTTCTCAAAAATAATCTGTTCAATACAATCCTTATGCTGAAGAAGGTTGTTTTGTAATGACAAATTCTGCCCCCCTTCACTCTCAGTGAAAGGTCACCTACCTCTCCAGCCCTTAAGTCCAGGGTGGATTTGTGGCTTATCTTGACCAGTAGAATGTGGCAGATTGAATGCTGCGTCCGTTACAAACCTAGGTTTCAAGAGTCCTTCAACACTTCCACCCTTGGTTTGGGAGTCCAGTCCCTGTGACATGAATGAGCCTGGGCTAGCCTCCCAGAAGAGGAGAGACCCCATGGGGCAGGGCTGAGTCGGTCCCTTTGTTCCAGTTGAAGCCCCAGAGACTGGAAAGCCAGCACAGGTCAGCACAGCTGCTTACCTGACCCACATCTGTGCACCGAGGCAAGAGGGAGCCTGGCCAGGATGAGGGGAGACGTCCAGCTGAGCCAGTCTGCAGATCTGTGAGTGGAATAACTGGCTGGCTCTTGAAGCCACTGCCTCTTTGGCAACTTCCCACTGTCTACAAAATGAAGACCAAAATCCCGTGAAATAAGGAATCTCCCACATGTTCCCCTTGATCTAAGTTTTCAGCCTCAATTCAAGTCACTCCATGTCTCCATCCCCAATACTCTTAAGCCAGTGTCTGCAGTATGGTCTAGAGACCAACGTAGATCTACTGAATCAAAAATACTGGGCGTTAAAATCGGCTAAGAATATTTTTATAGAGTTGCTTGAGCCATATTGCCGCAGTCTCCCGGAAACAGAAACTTTAGAATGGGACTTTGCGTCTTCTATTTTCATTTAACTCCACAGAGGATTCTGATCGGACTGATTCTCATACTCTCGTTTGAGAATAAATATCCTAAGGTCCTGCCACACAATTCTGCAAGCACCCCAAGTCCTCCTATGTCTTCAATCACAATGTCCAACGTCTAGAGTGTCTTCTCCGAGCTTCCCCACCTGGTGAGCTCCTTTCTAAAGTCTGACCTCAGGTCTTCGCTCTCCGTAGCTTTCCTTGGCTCCTTCAAACCACGCTGAATTAATTCATTCCTCTGTGCCCTCCTTGTACTGTGCGCCTCAGAGGAGTATAGCAGTGATCACGTTTTCTAAAAAGACTTGTTTACCCATCTGACTTCCCTTCCCAATTGCCATTTTCAGGGGCAAAAATCATGATCTTACTGTTCTTTATACCTCTGGAGGCATCTTAGCTCCTGGTAGGCATTCAATAACTGTTAAATTGAAGTAAATTGACATTTTCCACTAAAGGTTTTCTTTAAGTTATAGTTCACTCTTTTACTTGAAAAGTTGCAAATTCCCAGAATCTAAGTGTGAATTATTTTTGGATTAGCTGCTTTTAAAAAATGATACTTTTTATACAGTACTCCCCCTCTGTGTAACATATAGGTAATTGGGGTCATAATGAGGTATTTCCATATTATTAAAAAGTCTTTTATCTCTCTGTTCTGTATGTCCTATTCAGTCATTGGAGATTTCCATTGCATTATTGATGTTTTTTAGCTTCAGAACCATGTCTCCCATTAATTAGAATTTTTAGAAAATTATTAAAAATAAATTTATATTTTATGCAATCTCCAAGTTGCTACAATGTGAAATCTCAAATAGAACCCATTTTTAAGAGTTGAAAAGTTACTACATTTTAATTATATGGTCTACGTATAATTATTATAAACCAAATTTATCACTTTCAACTTAACAAGGAATTCATTTCCAAAGTGTCAAATGATAGACAATTGAGCCGAATCCCTGTGGAATATGTTTGCTGCAAGCGGTGTTTCACCGTTCTATCAGATTGCATGTCACTGGAAATGTAATTAGTTTATGTAACAATATAAGCCTCCATCTAAATAATTGATGCCATGTCTATTAAGTTGGTCTGTTTTTTGGATTAATGAAATGGTTGACTCCAAAAGATTTAAAATGAAAATAGTGCAAAAAAATGTATATTTCTTACATTGGATAGCTCATTGAGGAAGCTGTACTTGAGTTTCACGTAGTTTACATTAGATTCATAAACACAGTAGTTTATGGGCTTTGCCTCTAACTTAAGTTTATTAGCATCAGGAGATCTGCTTACTCTAAAAGTTTGCTACCAGCACTAGAGGATGAGGAGTAGAAGAGATAAAGATATTCTACATTCCCTCCTGTAATTTTGAGGAAGACCAACAATGTATGTTTCTCAACTTGGGTTTATTTTGGAAACAAATCATCTATTTCCCACATGGAGGCAGATGACTAGAACCTAAAAACAGTAACCTTAAACGTCTTCTTTAATTAGAGCCTAATTACTCTATCTTGAAATACTGCGTTCACAAATGAGTCCTCATTGGTTTAGTATCAGCATTGGCAATCCCAGTTTCATTACTTAATCCAGAGTGTGCTACACAGTCATGGAGGCCAAAGCCAAATTTCTCCTGGAAGGAATCTGTCTGGTGTGACCCTTTAGAGTTTTGGGTGAAGAATCTGCCATGTCAGTTATTTTTCTGGCCACAGGTATCTTGATCATTGTACACCTAAGGCCCATTCATGTAATGTCTACTTGAGCACACAATATTCCAAGAGGTTTTCTCATCTGCATCAAGAAATGCTTATTACACATCTGCTCACTCATGGCGTTGGCAGCGTGGTGGAAAGTTCCTGAGTTGCTTACATCGGAAAAATCTTTGCAACTTACAGTTTTGTTAGGGTAGTCATTAAACAGGTCAGATATTTGCCTGTGGAAAGAAATTTGCCATCAGAACATAATTGGCTGTGATCTAGCCCTGGGAGGCTTGGAATTATGAGTGAAAAGTGATTATGCTGTGAAAAAGATAGTAGGGTCTCTGCTCTCCAAGGCTGTATAAACTAGGAGTTATTCCAGTTCCTAACTTGGATTCCTTGAAGAGCATGTTACAGTCTTTGACCACTTCACTAGCTCTTCCTTTCTGACCTGATCTCCAATGGGGAACCAAGGCTCAAACTTTCTCTTTGTCATTTCTTTTAGTTACCCCCTCTCTGGGGGTAACTCCTTTATTTAGATAACATTTTGGCAAACATGTGCTTTGTGATTGACACCATGCTATAATGTTATGTAAAACTATTAAAACCAGATGTGTGCCCTTATGGTGAGTACATGTTGGTGCATGATTAAAATTAGTGAGAAATACAGAAAACATTACATGGTGAGGGGTGGGGGAAATGTTCTCCATTAGAACTGAAGCAGATATATATTCTAAAGGTCAATTACTAATTTACTCTTCTTGCATAAGAAACTTCTCTGGGCTTGATTTTCACTATGAAGTAAAATGGGTTGTACTAGAATGATCTGCATGTTTTTCAACCTCTGGCTATCAACTAACTCAACATTGAGTTTAGAGCAAGAATGAAATGGGTTAGGGTTAATTTTCACTGGGCATAAAGTTCTTCTGACACCACTGGCAGCCAAACAATAAATCCTTTGTCTAGGTCAAGAACTCCTGGAGAGCCTAGGACCAGGCAGGAGCTTGCAATGTGTTGGTACCATTTTGTCTTCCCCCATATAGCTCATAGTCTTTCCTAGGGTGCAGACAGGAAACTCATTCCTAAAGAAGTTTTAGGATTATTTCCTCAGGAGGAAAATAAACACCTGCTTTGAAGTATAATTTTTTTCAGCTTTATTGAGATAATTGACATGTAACATTGTGTAAGTTTTTAAGGTGTACATTTAAGGTGTACAACATAATTTGATAAATGTATATATTGTGAAATGATGACCACAATAAGGTTAGTTAACACATTCATTACCTTACATGGTTACCTTCTCTTTTTTTGCAGTGAGAACTTTTACCTACTTCCCTTAGTGACTTTCAAGTATACAGCACAGCATTGTTAACTGTACTTGCCATGTTGTGCAATAGATTCACAGAAGTTACTCATTTTATAACTGGAAGTCTGTACCCTTTAGCTACTTTCACCCATTTCTGTTGCTGACAACCACCAATCTACTCTGTTTCTATGGCCTCGTCTGTTCTAGATTCCACTTTAAAGTGAGATCATACATTATTTTTCTTGTAATGTCTGACTTATGTCACTTACCATAATGCCCCCAAGTTTCATCCATGTGGCTAATGGCAAGATTTCTTTCTTTTTATGGGTGAATAATATTCCTTTGGACAGTTGACCTTTGAACAGTGTGGGTTTGAACTGCTCAGATCCATTGACACACGGATATTTTTCAATAGTAAATGCTACAGTACTACACAGTTTGTGGTTGGTTGAATACATGGATACGGAGGACAGACTGTAAATTATACACAGATTAAACCCCCTGTTGCCCAAGGGTCAACTCTATGTGTATATATGTATATATATGCATTTATACATGTATATGTGTCTGTATATACATTTGTTCATCCATCCATCCATCTATCCATTGGAAACAACTTAGGTTCTGATCCTGGTTATTGTAAATAATGCTGCAGTGAACATCAGGGTGCAGATGTCTCTTTGAGATGATTTCATTTCCTTCAGATATATACCAAGAAGTAGAATTGCTGTATCATACCGTAATTTTATTTTTAATTTTTTGAAGAGCTTCCATGTGGTTTTCTATAGTGGCTGTACCAACTTACACTCCCACCAGCAGTGCACAAGTGTTCCCTTTATTTCATGTCCTTGCCAGCACTTATCTCTTTTTGTCAACAGCCATTCTGACAGGTGTGAGGTGATATCTCATTGTGGTTTTTTGAATTGTAATTCCCTAGTGATTACTGATGTTGAGTACCTTTTTATATACCTGCTGTCCATTTGTGTGTCTTTAGAAAAATATCTATACAGGTCCTTTGCCTATTTGTTTAATCTGATTATTTTTTTGTTGTTGTTGAGTTGTATGAGTTCCTCATCTATTAACTGCTTATCAGATAAGATTTGTAAATATTTCCTCCCATTCTGTAGGTTCTTTTCATTTTTTTTTCCCTCTGCAGAAGCTTTTCAGTTTGTAGTCTCATTTATTTTTGCTTTATTTGCTGGTGCTTTGGTGCCATATCAAAAAATCATTTTGGAGACCTTTGTCATGGAGCTTTTTCCTGTTTTCACCTCAGTGTTTTACAGTTTCAGTTCTTACATTTAAATCTTTGATTCATTTTAGTTACTTTTAGTGAGCAGTATAAAACAGAGGTCCAGTTTCATTCTTTTGCATGTCGATATCCAGTTTTCCCAGCACTATGTAGTGAAGAGACTACCTTTTCTCCATTGAATATTATTGGCTCCCATGTCAAATATTAGTTGCCTGTACATGTGCAGATTTATTTCTGGGCTCTCTTCTTTTTCATTGGTCTGTGTATCTGTTATGCCAATATCATATTGTTTTTACTGTGTATCTTTTAATTAGAGAATTTAATCCATTTACATTTAAAGTAATTATTGATAAGTAAGACTTAAAATTGCCACTTGGCTAATTGTTTTGTAGATCCTGGTTTTTTCCTCCTTTTTGATGAATTTTTGTGGTAGTATTCATTAACCCCTTTATCATCTTTTTGTGTTACACTTCTTTGGATAGAATCTCTGAAGTGGAGTTGTAGGGTCAAAGTGTATGCAAATTTTGAGTAATATGAATGTTGGAGATTGGCCTCAAAGAAAGGTTTTACCAATGTAATCCCCACCAGCATATCTTATGTTTGTCAGTTTCTTTAATATTTGCCAAACTGGTATGTTAAAACATTCTTCATTTTAAATGAAAGCCTACAGAATTATTACAAACCTCTTCTGCTCTTAGTGAGCCTAGCTCTGTCTTGAGGTATGGGAACAAACACTCTGCGGGGTGTTTTATTATTTAAGACTTCTTATGTATTCACTGTGAGCAGTTTAGACTCCTGATTCTAAGGGCAGTATCTCATTGCACTTATTTATTCGTATTCTTATCTTAAACCTGAAATGAATGATTTTCTTTAAAGACAGAAATTGTTTTCTGGGTTAAGGATTTTTAGAAAAGTCTATGTTGTCATTGTACTCCTTTGTTTTCAGAAGTAAATAATTATATCTGATACTTCAATAATTGTAGACATACTTCGGATTTGATCTTTACTACAACTTTTATTACCTCTTGATATTTATTTACCATGACTATAGTTGTTTATCACATCTAAAGATCTACCCAATAATGTCAATGCAATAAGCACATTAATGTCATGATAACTCTATGGAAATTTTACTAACAAAACGCTAATCCAAATGCAAACTTTCTCTTTGTGCACAAGCTAGGATTAAAAAGTAAAATAAATTTTGCAACAAAGGGAGGGAATTTATCAACATTGGGTTTTTTTTTTTTTTTCTTGTTCTTTTTTGCTTTCTAGTTGTGTCCTATTCATCATTTTCCTATTGGGATTCTAGCATATTCTCTGGGTGACATTCTTTTTCCCAATGAAATCTGGATTGAACTCCAGCCCAGAGTCTAAAAGACAAGCTGAGGAAACATCTGGCCAAGTTGGGATTCTCAAGAATAAGTAAAGCACGCCAAAGACGTTTGGCCTGGAGCCATGCTCGTACCAGCACTGGTGAGGGAGGGAGAGGAACCAGATAGCTACTGGAATGAGATCAAGACACGAACTGGCAGAAAGCAGGGGCCAGATGAGGAAACACAATTTTAAATCTATGCAAGATTTCTAGAACTTGAACGAAATGCTGTGTGTTTATAACGATATTTCCTTGTAGATAATTGTCTTAACCTTATGTAAGGGGAATTCCATTTCTAGTGGAGATGAAGTACAATCGGCATATTATCATATGACTTAGAAATGTTTTATAGCAAGAGATATAAAATATTTCAAACTAATGAAATCTAAACTCTGATAAAACCTCAAAGCTTGTGACTGTATCCGTTTCTTCTATCTTCAGCACTTGTGCCTGGTACATGGTGGGTATTCAGGGATTCTTTGGGTGAATGGCAAGCTTCTTTATTCCACTTAATAGCTCAAGGTTGTGGAATAGAAATGGCAGATACGTGCTATAGCAACCTCTAGAAATGCCCTCTACTTCTAATGTATCACTTCTGTATTCTACCATTCAAGAAATTATGTTGGCAATTAGAAATTCCTAAGCTCATGTACTCTTATGAAATATTCATGAACGTCTCTAGTCTGAAGCAGAACAGTCATGACAAGGACTTGCAACTCTGCTTGCACTTGCTACCGCATATGTTTGATCAGGTAAAATGGCACAGAAAACAAGAACAACTGTTTAAGCATTTTTATCTGATTTCTAAACTTATTATTGTGAGAGATTTCTTAAAATATGCAAGTAGTCATTGAGATAGTATCAGTTTGGGGAAGCTGATCATTAGTAACTATAGTTTAACAATACTTAAAATTGGGAATAAAAATACAGGACAGAGGTAATCATACATGAATCCTAAAGCATAATGACATGTCTGAATCCTCATGTATGTAAGAGTTAGGGCCAATGAAGAGCAAATCTTAGGTTTTAAACATGGTGGTTAGTTAAATTTCCATATGGAGCATTTAACCTTGCCCCCGGGTGAAACTTCAGTCTGGAGCCAGGGGCAGAACATCTAAACTGAGCCAGGTGTTTTGCAAAACTGTCTTCTGTAAAAGTGTTCATGCCAAAACCCCTGGATTTGTTGTGCAAACTCATCCCCATCCTTGGAAAAACAACTCTGAGCCCATCTACTACAGAGAATGGATAATAAATGAGATTTTCACGTGCCAAACTGATAATTACTAATACAGTTACAAAAGATAACTTTGTTTTCTCAGTGTTCAAAGTTAAAATGTCTTTTATATATAGTATGGAATTAGATACACACATACATTCATCTGTGCCCACGCACGGGCATACCCTCTTTGGGAGCAGTGTATCATTCTAATGCATCAAATATATCATAGAACGTTTGAAGGTCAGGTCTCATTCTAATGTCATTCTTGAAATCTTCCTCTGAATGAGATTTTAATGTTTACAATGACACGTATGATATTCAAATAATGAGATACTACAGCCGCAGAAGAACAATTAGAATCCCCAAAGGCAAATTTAAAATGAATACTGTTAGAGGTCACTGCTAAGTAACCTTGTTAATAATCAGGGCTTGTTAATGATTTCATTCATTGACCTTGGGTTGTAGTCAAATTTTAAAAAATGCACATTTCATAAACTTACAATTTCTAGTTAAATTCTCATTACCTCATTAGTGTTAAAATATTTATAAGGTGGAAAGTTGGTTGTAAGTGGATTATTCAATAACCAGTGTTATAAAAGTGATTTTCAGAGGAACACAGTTTTTCGTTGGTATTTCCAAAATGAATCTTAAATGATATATCAACCTTACCAGAACCAAAACAAACAGAAAGAAGATGTTACTGCATATATGAAGGTGAACATGTGGCCATTTATTTTATTTTGACTAATGTGTTCTAAAGATTCAACTTTGTATTTGTCCAATTTCACTTACTAAAAAAACTGGAATGGACAAACCAGGAGTTTATGAAAATGCAACAGTGTGAAAGCTACCCGTCTGAGTTAGGTTTTGAATAAGGATATTTATCATATATTCTAAACTTTATGTGTCCTTTATAATTCCTCTTTATTGTAAAGCCAAATAACAAGTATTGATGTATAAGAACAAATATTAACAGAATAGTGGGATTTGCAATTTATTGGGTACCTACGATTCAGGGTTCTGTGGAAATCACTTGTGATTTTTAAACATAACAACATGACTATAAGACACTTGGTAGCATTATTCCCTTTTTATAGTTGAGAAAACTGAGGTTTTAGGGCTGCAAAGTTACTTGCGCAAGGACACTTCAGGTAGTTGTTAGGTCAGAATTCAAAGTTGGGTTGGCCTGATTTGAAACCCCTGAGAGAATACATATGAAGACCTCTGTTCTAAACTATCTGATGTTCTAATTAGTCTTCCTACATAATATCTCCTGTCCAAAAAAAGTTTTAAAAGATCAGATTGGCGAGTTTTAATAGTGATGATAATCAGGAACACCTGAGTGGTTACCATGTGTGATACCTTCTTCTGATCACTTTAGTTGCATTAACTTACTTAATCCTCTCGATAATTTTGCAGTGGGGAAACTGAGTCACAGAACGATTAAGTAGGTTTCTCAAGGTCCCACATCTAGTGTCTGATACGGCTGTGATCCAAACTCAGAACTCTAATAAGATTCCAGAGCCTGAGCTCTTAAAACCTGTACTCTGCTCTATATAAACTCCTAATGTGACATGGGAAGGTAAAGGTCACATCTTTTCTTTGTTAGAAGATGGGAAACATATATCCACTAAGTTCAAGTGGATAGCAGGTGCCAATGGGAGCATTTATAAGTGGCTCTGTGTGACAATAAGAAATTGATTCTAAAAGAAGGAAAACGTTTGGTCATGGTTACCCTATATGTGAATTTAGAATTAAGAAACAATAAGTGGGGATTCGGGAAGGTAGTTAGAGGACTTTGTTTGCCCAGGAAAGTTCCAATTTATATCTGTCGTCCCAGTGTATTATTAATAATAGTTCACCTTTTTCTCTCTCAGAATTGTCCCAGTTTGGACAATAAATTATCCAGTCAGCCTCAGGTAATGAGACCCAGTATCCAGTTGTGGATATATGCCCAATGGAGAAATGAGTGTGGACAAGCCACTTTCTGGATTTCTAGTTTCTCATGTGTAAAGGGAAGTCTGGTGATGTACCAGAAGGTTACCATGTTATTTTTCCATCATGAGGTTACTACTTGAACCAATACTGATGAACTTGACATTAACCCATAGGTTTTGTACTTTATTCTACATTAAAAATCCCTTGAGAGATCTTAACAACACGTAGATGTCCTTGAGGCCTATTCCTAGAGATTCTGGTTGGGTAAGGCTGGTGGAGGCCTAGAATCTGACATTTTAACAAACGCTTTAGGTAACTGTGATGCTAGTAACACTTCAATCATACGTGCTGCCCTAGACTAGAAACTCTTTGAGAGTGGGGTGTCTATCTCACTCAACACTATAAATTCCGAGTACGTGCTTTATTACCTGTTGAGCGATGAAATGAGTAACTAACTGAGGGTTAATAGCTATTCCATGGTAGCAACCAAAACCACACTGAGTTAAAGCTGATCCTGAAATATTAACATTAGATGTAATACACAAGACAGATCTCTGGCTTTGCACACCAGAATAAATGCTATTGATAGATTTTGCAGACATCTATTTTTCTTGATCCTAATTTCTCCAATCAGACCTTTTAGTCACAATGGTTGTTGGGGGTGGTCTATGAAATCACATTAGAAGAAGAAATTAAACAGCCTTTTAAGCCCTTAGCACACTGGATGCAGGGTTAAAAGGAGGGAAAGGGACTTCCTTCCAGTTCCCGTTCCTGCAGCGTCAGGGCTTTCCTCGGGTTGGGACGCAACAAAATCGGTCCAGCGTGTTGATGACTAAAGACCTGATGTGGCAACTGTGAAAATGCAGGGCTTGCAAATTTTGGCTATAAAGAATGTTCTGCACAGCATGATTCTGCCTCTGTGATAGTTGGAGAAATTATAAATATTAAATTTATGTTCCAAGTGAAAATACTGAGCAAGAGGACATCAATAAATATACTAAAGCTGTAGAGATGAGCAAGGGGTTTGGAGTCAGGCAGATCTGTATTCGAATTGCAGCTTTGCCAAACGCAAGCTGTGTACCTGGGTACTTCACTTCACTGCTTTAACTTCCGTTATGTCATCTGTCAAGTGAGCATATGAAAACCTCTCTCACAAATACTGGAATAAATTGAGATGTGTGCCAGTATCTAGTACGATCTTGTGGTGGTAGTGGTAATAGTAATGATGCCAGCAAGAATTTATTGAGTATTTACTAAATCTCAGGTATTTTTCTAAGAATGTAGCACACACTTCTTGCATTAAAACTCACAATGATCCTACGAGGGAGGTGTTATTGTTACAATCCCCATTTTGTAAAGAAAAGGTAATTAGCCAAAATCAGCCAATAAGTGACAGAGGCAGGATTTAACCCTGAGCAGATACACTCCAGTCTTAGCTTTTACTCTGCATAACCTCTTCATGCTCTGTACTGCTATGATAACTGCTCAGTGAGTAAACAAAGTCTCATTAAATATGGCAAAACTTGAGTGTGGTGAACTGTGTTTCTGTTCACCAATATCCAGGGCCTCTCTCTGGAACGTTTACACATGTTAATCCTGTTGAACTCGGGAATGGCCATAGTAGTTGACTTGGCCGGTGGAGTGTGAGTATAAGCAGTGTGTGCTGCTTCAGTGTAGATATTTTAAAACAGTACAACTTTGGCTTTAATCTCTCACTCTGGCATAATGAGCAGTGTGGTGGTGCCATCCATCTGGTCCCTGAATGAGAAGGAGATTACTGAAATACAGGGGATGAGACCTCCATATAGAACTCTTGGTAGATACATTGTGTGAGAAATAAATCTTCATTGTTTTATGCCATTAAACTTTGAGGTGGCACTAATTGTTACTGCAGCGTGCTCATCTGTCCTGACAGATACATCCAGAAAGGTGGCAAAATAGTGTAGTTAAAAAACAAACAAACAAAAAAAAAAAAAACAGGAAGTGAGCTGAAGTGCCACAAAGGATGTAGACTTCCAGAGTAGGATGTAATTCCAGGGAGGATTTTGGTGAAGATTGCATCATGAAATAAACTTCATGTACACTGTGTTCCTATGCTGGTGGAGAAGTTGACAACTCAGAGCTCGTCACCTGTACTGTGCTCTGAGGGATAATAGGACTAATGCCACTCAGGACAACCTTTTCCTTCTTGTTTCTTATTTTGAGAGTACCATTTTAATAATTATGGGAACATACCAGTACCTTAAAAGAGCAGGCTTCAGAACACAACTACAGGCATACCTCGCTTCATTGCACTTCGCAGATGCTGTCTTTTTGTTTTGTTTTGTTTTGTTTTACACAAATCGAAAGTTTGTGGCAACCCCCCTTTTTCACATGATGGTTAGCAATTTTTAGCAATAAAGTATTTTAAATTAAGGTATGTACATTGTTTATTTAGACATAATGGTATTGCATACTTTACAGACTACAGTACAGTGTAAACATAACTTTTATGTGCACTGGGAAACCAACAGATTGGTGCAACTCACTTTATTGCAGTGGTTTGGAACTGAACCTGCAATCTCTGACTTACACCTATATAGGGATAAAAATAAGTGCCCTCCTGACTTTACAAACCTGTGGTTGTCTGGTCCACATAATGCAGCAGCTGTGTCAGACTATCAAGGTGTTACAATCACCATGGGAAAGCTTTTTGGCTTTGCACAAGTTAAGACGGGACTTAATTTCGGTCTAGTATCATCCACACAACAGAGCTTTGGAGGGACAGCTGATTTTCTGTCATATCACAGTTCTTTTTTAATACCATGAAAGCCTAACTTATTAATGAATTGAAGTGCCATTTTTAGATTTCATTCTTCTTACTAATTGCGGATTTAATACAACTTGACAACTATAAGACTATGAGCTGGTTGAGGTCAGGGACTGTCCTATATTTATATCTTTGAAAACCTAAGCCTAGTATTCTTTCAGTGAGTATTTATTGAATACATGAAAATCGCCAGCCAGTGGATTAGCACTGGGAAATGATAGTGAAAAGGAGGATAAAAATACCCTCATAGATACTACATATTAGTGGTAATGGCAAATATTAATCATATTGATGAGTAAATGTATAATTATGAAGTGATGTAAGTAATTTGCAGGAAACAAGCAAGATTTCATAAGAACACATAATGATTGAGAACACAAAACATAGTGCTTGGTATATTATAGTTCATAGTTGTTGGGTGATTTGAACTTAATCTTTATACCCTCTTCCTTTCTTGAATCCTGGGATTGCGTTATCCTGTGTGGGTTATTCTTTCCCCCTATCTTACCTATTGCTTTATAAAAATAACTTTACTGAGATATCTTTAATATAGCTGCAATAATATCTAGTATGCACTTTTGACATAGATACAATTTTGATATGTATATACACAGTTTTGATGTATACACACATACCCATGAAATCATCACCATAATCAGGATAACCAATATTGACATTCCCTTGGGTTTTCTAGAAGGTTGTTTGTATTCCAGCATCCCTCCAACTGCCACGCCTAGACAACCACAGATCTATCTAACCATCACTGTATATTACCATGTTCTAGAAATTCATGCAGATCGAATTATATAGTATATACTCATTTTTGTCTTGTTTTTCAGTTTAAGGTGAGAGAGTCAAGTTGGTCCCTGTTACTCCATTACTCCAAAGCAGTGCTGTTCCTTAAATTTCATTCTTCCTCCTGTCTTAAATTTTTTTATTTAACCGAAGTGACATAGCTACAAATCAAATGGTGCAAGTTTGCTAACATGGACCATAAACTCCTTTTCTGAACCCTCGGTTCTATTTCCCAAAAATTATATTTTAATTTTTAAAAAATATTTTTAAATGATTTAAAAGAGAAAAGTAATGTTATAAAGTTGAATACTCCCTCATTTGCCTTCTTTCCTATTTCCCAGAGTCCCATGATGTGTCTGTATAATCTGTTTTTATCATTGTATTTCACAGTATGCATTTATAGATAATAAATAGTATTTTTTATTTTAAATAGGTCACAGTATTTATGTGTTAAATATATCATAATTTTCTACAACTTGCTTGTCCTACTAAATATTTGTGAGGTATATTTGTGTTCATAAGCACACACATATACATATATACATATTCATTTGTATTTACATATTTGAGTATATTTATGTATGTCTTTGTATATATACATGAAAGAGATATTTTAACATTTTAAGTGCTACATAATATTTAACTTAAATGGATATCACATTATTCAATATCTTACTGAAGGCCATTTGTGTTCTAAGTGATTTTGTTAATATAAGCATTAGGGCAATAAACATCTTCCTACATGCCTCCTTGTATTCTCGTGTGAGAAATTGATGGATCATACAGTATGAATATTTTCTAATTTAACAGATATCACCAAATTCCTTTTTAAAGTATAAAAACCACCAGCATGGTATGAGTTGTGTCATTTCCCTACATCCTTGACAACATGCCTTTATGACCCATCAAGGATCAAAGAGCCATCGCACTGGAAACAAAGTATAGTACATGTGAAATACTGTATCACTGGTGTTTGTCATTTCCATGTCTATGAGTTATGAATTACACACCCACATCCTTTACTCATTTATCTATTGAGCTGATTGTCTTTTTCTGTGTGATTTGTAGAAATTTTGCATCATTGTATTTCTCAGGTTATGATTATCAACTCCATGGCTATTGCTTTTCTTTTAACTTTGTTACGATGTTGATTTTCATACATAAATATGGTTATGTTGGACTTAAATTTCATTAATATTTTCTTTATACTTTTTGCATTTTATGTAAGAATTCTGTTCCTATCAAAACCCCCTATATTTTCTTCTGTTATTTTAATGTTTGTTTTTAATGTTTACATCTTTGACTCATCTGGATTAGATAACTAGTTTAGGGAAAGCTAATAGTTGCAACAAAATTATTTGAATAATCCATTCTGACTCTACTGGTTTATAATAAAAAATAATAAAAGCAGTAGTCATAGTAAGATATTGGTAACACTTCCTAAGCCTTTAATAGGCACCAGGCACTGTTTTAAATGTTTTATATATGTAGTACCAATAATCCACGAGACAGATAGTACCATTATCTCTATTATGTAGTTGAATAAATTAAAGCACAGAAGATAAGTAGCACAAAATTACATAATAAATTGCAGACCTGAGATTGAAAACAAAGCAGTTTCTCCACATCCTTTCCAGCACTTATCTCCTGTCTTTTTGCCATTAGCCATTCTAACAGGTGTGATACCTCATTGTAGTTTGGAATTGTAATTCCCTAATGATTAGTACCTTTTCATGTACCTGTTGTCCATTTGTATCTCTTTAGAAAATTGTCTATGTAGATCTTTTGCACATTTCTAATGATTTTTTTCTCTTGAGTTGTATGAGTTGCTTATGTATTAGCTCCTTATCAGGTATCATTTGGAAATATTTTCTCCCATTCCGTAGGTTGTCTTTTCATTTGTTGATTTTTTCCTCTCTGAAGAAGCTTTTTACTTTGATGTAGACTCATTTATTTTGTATTTTTCTTTTTTTTTTTTTTGCCTGTGTTTTGGTGTCATATCCAAAAAAATAATTGCTGAGACCAATGTCATGGAGGTTGTCCCCTGTTTGCTTCTAGGAGTTTTATGATTTTGGGTCTTAACGTGCAAGTCTTTAATCCATTTCGAGTTAGTTTTTGTGAGTAGTGTAAGATAGGGGTCCTGTGTCATTCTTTTGCATATGGATATCCAATTTTCCCACCACTATTTATTGAAGAGAGTGTATTTTCTCCATTGAGTATTCTTGGCTCCTTTGTCAAATATGAGTTGAGCATATTTGTATGAGTCTATTTCTGGTCTCTTAATCAGTTCCACTGATTTGTGTATTTTACAATATATAAGAATATGAAATTATCACACTGTACATGTAAAACTTACACATTGCTATGTGTCAATTATATCTCAAAGCTGGAGAAATAATTTTTAAAAGCAGTTGTGTTGAGATCTCCTTATGTTTAGCTTCTATGCCATACTACTTTTCTTTCAAGAGTCCATAATTAGGCATATTTCTAGATTATCTTTTCTGTTTCTATTGGTCTTTTCTTTTGTCTATGTGCGAGTGCTATTGTGTCTTGATCCTTATAACTGTATGTAAGTATTGCACAATTTAGTACTGGATACGAATAGTCTCTAATTTCTTCTTTTAAGAATAGCCTCTGCTATTCTTGAAGTGTTCTTCCATATGAACTTTGGAATCAGTCTGCAGAATCAGAAATTTGCTTTTGGAACATTAATTAGAATTGCATTGCCTTTATTGATTCATTTGGGGAGAAGAGATTTTTATGACTATCATGCTCTTCCATTTATGTATATCTTGTCATGTGTTTAGTTATTATTAAAACGACTGGGGTTACTTTGTAATATAATCTGCATACAGACATACGTAGAAAACATGTTCAAATGAACATTTAATTTAAAAGGGAAAATCTATGTAACCTCCACTCTGGTCAAAAAAATAGAACATTATTTGTGTATCAGAACACTCCATACATCCTTCCCTAATCACAGTCCCAACCCTCAGCCTTAGAGGTAACTGGATCCGGACTTGTCATAATTATATTTCCCTGCTTATCTTGACAGTCGTACTATTTTTTCATACATCCCTAAAGTAGAATTTAATGCCATAATTTTGTGTTAAGCCTTTCCTTCAGCAAACATTTTTTGTGAGATTAATGTGTTAATACTTATATTTCAGTCACTATTATGTCTGTGTAATATTTTCAGTACAAATAAGTCACAGTTTATCCAAATTATGATTTTTGGAGTTGTTTCCAAATCGGGGTGAATACAAACATGCTGCTATAAACATAACTGTATGTGCATTTTAATGAACATGTGTGATTTTCTCAGGAGTTAATAATTTGACTTGGTTGCTTTGCAGTTTCTTAAGCGTTTAGAATTAGATATCCACATTGCAAACACACTAAAATGTGTCACAATTTTAACTGGTATTGCATCAAATCTTAACATAACTTGGGAGATGATTTTTATAAAGTTGAGTATTCTAATCCAGAAATATAGTGCAACTTTCCTTTATTTTGGTCGTCTTTAATATATCTCAGTAAAATTTAAAAATTTCCGTAGAGTTTTATGCGTATTTTGTTAGATTTATTCCCAGGTACTTCATATTTTTAATGACTTAAGTTATCTTTTAAATTGTTTTTCTAACCATTTATGGCTGGTGTGCAAAAAACAGATTTTCCTAAGTTGATTATCATCCACTAAACTTGCTGTGTGTACCTGTTAACTGTACTAATATAGTAGATACTTCTGAATTTCTTGTGTAGACAATACTATCATTTATAAGCATTAAAATTCTTGGTATTTTAATTTCTAATTCTTACTCTTTCTTCCTGGCTTTAACTATGCTGGCTAAGAACTCTAAGACAATTGTAAATATAAATAATTGTCGTGAGTATGCTTGCCTTGTTCCTTATCTCCAAGGGAAAGCTTTCAACAGTTAACAGTGAACACATTGTTTTTATAGATACCATTTGTCATATTAAGGCAGTTCTCTTTCATTCCTAGGTTAAATGTTTTGTTTTTGTTGTAACTACAGATGGGCAAAAATTTAACAGTTTTCCTATATTTTTGAGACAATCGTATTCTTCTATTTTAATTTATTTGATATTTATCTAATGTTAAACAGAACTTGCATTACTGGGATTAATCCAACCAGGTCATGGCATAATTTATATACTACTGGAATTGGTTTGTTTTATTGTGGAATTTTTTTAGATGGATGTTCCTGAGTATAAGTGGATACTGTATTTTTCCTTTTCCAATGTCATTGTTAAACTTTGGTTTCAAGGTTTTCTTAGGCACACAACATGAGATAAAGAAAATATCTATTTTGTACTTCTCATTTGTTTTGCCTGACAGGTTTTTTTTCCTCTCCGTACCAAAATTGGCACATAAAGAAACAGACAATTAAAAACCTTTGCTACAGAGAACTGTGGTCCAGAAGGCATAATTGCATTATTCTGTCAAACATATGAAAGAAATACCATTTTGTACAACAAGCACCTTCATAAAATAGAGAACATTTTCTAATATGTTCTAGTGAACAAATTAGTGTAGCCCTAGTAGCAAAAGTTGGAAAGGATAGTTTAAGAAAAGAAAATTAGTCACATCCTTTATGAATATAGATGCAAAAATCTTGAACAAAATATTAGTAAATCAGATCTAGTGATATTAAAAGACATAATACTTGATGACCAACTGAGATCTGTCCCAGAAATGTAAGATTAGTTAACATTTGAGACTTGATCAACACAATTCATCACAATAACAAAGTAAATCAGAAAAATCATATAGTCAGATCAATAGATATAAAAAATTTGTTGACATCCAAAACCCTTTCATGGAAAAACACTCTAATATATAGAAGGACATTTTTTTCAACCTGATAAAGGACATCTGTAAAATTCCTAAAACAAGCAGCATATGAACACTCTTCCAACTTCTATTCAACATTGTACTGAAGGTCTTAGCCTAAAGATTAGGGAAATAGTAAAATAAGAGGCATAATAATTGGGCAAGAAATTGTGTATATTGAGAAGTCAAAGTATCAGACCTAACATGTGAAATCTTCAGGACTTTAGGACACAATGTTAAATATAAAAATAACTTGGATTTCCTTTTACTCGCAGTTGATAATTGGAAATAACAAAAAATGTGTAAGGCCTCTACCCCAAATCTACAAAACGTTGAAAAGAAAAATAAATGAGTCTAAAAATAAACACATATACTATGGTCATAGATTAGAGACTAATTACTTATAACTTGTCAGTTGTCCCCAAATTGCCCTGTAGATTCCTTGCAATTACAATCCAGCCCCCAGCAGTTTTTTTTATATAGGAATTGCCAAGATTACACCAAAGTTTATATGTGAATGTAGAAAATCTAGAATAGATAAAACAATCCTGGGAAATTACAAATTTGGAGGATTTACACTACCTGATTGTAAGACTTAATACAGATCTATAGCAGTTAAAATAGTGGCAGCAGTAGTAGTAGTGGTAGTAACGTATTGAAATAAGGAATAGACACATAGATCATTGAAATGGAAAGGCGAGTCCAGGAATAGACCCTCACACCTATGGCCAAATCTTTTTTGACAAACATACCAATGCCACTCAATAGGCAGAGGAAAGTATTTTCAAGAAATGATGGAGGCACAACTGAATATCTATGAGGAAAAAAAATTATTCATACCCCACACCATACAGAAACATTACCTTGAAATGTGTTGCAAACATTAACAAAGGTGAGAGTTATATTAGGAAAATCCTAGAAGAAAACTTTAGAGGGGATAATTCTGCCACTTCAGACAAGAAGCTTATTTTTTTAAATACAAAAAGCAGTAATAATGAAGGGATAACAGATGATGATAAGCTGGACCTAAGAAAATTTAAAACTTACATTAATCAAAGGTACCATTAAGAAGGCAAGTCAAAGACTGGGAAAAGAATCTCAATATATGTCCTTAAAAATCATTCATATCAGGAATATATTAAAAAACTCATACAAATATGTATCGAGAATGTATAGACAAGATACAAATAAGTAATAAGAGGGAGGAGAGGATGAGAGTCAGAGATGTGAAGATGGGATGCAAGGAAGGGGCCATAAACCCCAAACGTTGATGGCTTCTAGAAGTCAGAAAAGACAAGGAAAAAGGGGTCTCTTCCAGAAGGAATTCAGTCTTGCTGACACTTTGATTTTTGCTCTCTTAAGGCTCATTTCAGACTTCACCTCCAGAACTGTCACATAATATATTTGTGTTATTCAAGACACTAAGAGTGTGGTAGAATTTACCAGGACTAGGTTTATCAAACTTTGTTTCTTTTTGTCAAATTTCACAGAAGAAAAAGATCATCTTGTTTCAATTTTTATTTCTCTAAGCATGGGTGAAGTTGACCATGTTTTCACATGCTTTTAAGTGCTTAAGCATCCTGGGATCTAGTTTCCTATTTGCAATATGTGGCTTAAAACAATATACATTTACTTTTAAATTCTGGTGGTCAGAATTCCTAAATGGATCCCAGAGGGCTGAAATCAAAATGTCATCAGGGCCTCATTCTTTCAGGAGTTACTACTGTGGCATCCTTCTCTTTGTAGCTTATAGAGGCTACGCTCATTCCTTGGCTTGATAGCCCCCTTCCACCTTCCAAACTGGCAACTGCTGGTTGAGTCTCTGGCTACCATGTCTTCGGTTCTCCCTTTTTGCCTTCTGCTTCCGGTTACGTTGGGCAACCCCAAATCATCCTGGGTAATCTCCCCATCTCCAAATCAGTTGGTTAGTAACCTTAATTTCAGCTATAACCATAACCTCTTTTTACCATACAAACAATACTGGTTCTGGGGGTTAGGTGTGGACCCTGGTGGGGATGGGGGGGTGGGGAGCTGGGGCATTATCCCGCCTACCACTTGGCATCCTTGATGTTGTACATGGGATACACTGAGCTGTATTGGGACTGTTGGGGAAGCAATGTTTGAAAGGTAACTGGCGTCGAAGAGGCCTGGAGTTGGCTGTGTATACTAGCTGTAATACTGGGATATGTCCCTTAAATTCTTAGAGCCATCACAGATGACCTAGCTGAAAATGGGTGTGATAATGACACCTACCTTTTTACAAGGATAAATGCAAGGACAGAATGGGATAGTGAAGTTAATAATGAAATAGTAATAATCATGCTTCGAACCCTTGCTATTTGAGATACAGAGTAGGCCCCAAACAAATGTTTATGAGTAGGGTCATGATAAAAGCCGTCGTAGAGTACGATTGTGGCTTCTGGCCACTCAGGTAATTACGTTTCATCTGGTTTTGGCTCTCAGATCTGCAGCTTCTTTCCGTGCTCATTTGGAACTGCAGTTCCAAATACTTACTGCTATTACCACAGGGGTATTTGCTTTGCCTACATTTTATTTTACCCCATCTCATTTTAGGGGTGAGTGGCAGTGGGACCCTGTTCTAAGCTCATTGAGAAGTGCCTTGTTCTTGATGCCTCATACTGCAGCGGCCTCAGTTTACATCCTGTTTAAGGGAGCAGCCATCCTGACATACTGGGTTGGCCTGAATTAATACTATATTTTGCAAACGGAAGATCGGAAGCAGAGAAACCAAGATGTAAAATAGTTGGTCCATCTCGAGATTCTACATCTCATAAATCATTTTCAGATTGGCTTGCATCTTGAAAAGGTGTTTCTCAGGAAATTTGGCTGCCTGAAGTGGATCCCTTGTTTTTTCTATAAGCTCCGCTGCGGCACTGGATGATTGCATTGCTGTGCAGTGTGTGAATTTACTGCTGTTGGGATGGAAAACGTGTCACCAGCCACATTGTGGCTAAATCTGCTGAATACCTGTAATGTTCCTTTGCGCTGTCAGGTCTGGGAGAGACTGAAAAGCCGCAAGGGCCCACGTGTGGCTGCTTTTCCCCCTTGAATCCGGACTAGCATAATTAGATGATACTTTCTGTTCAGACTGATCAGCCTTAACTTTGTCTTTAGTATTGTTTACTCTCCATTTCCTTTGAACAAAATAATGAATTTCATGTTCTTTCAGTCGTATTCTGTTTGATCCACTTAGCCCTTTGAAGATGGTCCATGGAGCTATGTAGAAAAGTGGTCTGTGGGGATAAGTTTAGGGCTTTGGGCATGAATCTTTTAGGCATATTCATCTTTAACAAATGAGACTTTCATATTTCTCACTTCATCTCTGTTTAACACTGATCAGTTTTCAGCCTTGTTTTGCTGTTGTGTATGTGGATGCATCTGTTAATATTGCATTTCTAAGGGTATTTTTGTGTGTGAGCAAGCTGTAAATGAAGGTTTTTTTATGCTGATATTTTAAATATAAGATTAAGTAATCATATTCTATTCTGGATAAGTCAATTGTAAACTCTGAGCCACAATAAGAAAATATCTTATGTAGCATTGTAACAGTTTAGTTATTATATAAGACTGAAGGGCTAGTAATAGTAGTCTATATGAACATACACTGGGAAGCATTTTATAGTTTAAAAAGCTGTTCTTTGGTTAACTGGGGTTCTAATTCTCCTTGCTTAGATATACGCCATGTACACTTGAAGGAAAACATATTGGTCTGTAGTTTTTTGCTAATTATAACATCTTAATCATAATGAACTAGATTGAGTTTTCTTTGAAGCATCTAAAAATAAAATGAATCAATAATGTTGTTGGGCCTTTGTTGCTCAGCCTTCCAGGCACGTAGCCCAGGTCCATGCTGGCCTCTTGCCCCACTGAGGCAAACATTTCTGCCAGCCCTCTGGTCCCCAGTTAATTGGACAGAAGTCTGGAGGGTGGCACATCCAAGGATTTCAGTGCCCTCTGGGTTGACAATAGAGTGACGCTGACAGACGTCTGTAGTTATCTAACTTCTGCTGCTGTAAGACTGTATCCAAATGGACCAAACTTGAGGTGTCCAAGCCTTTTTTGGCACCTAGCCAAGTTCTGGATGGTGAAATACAGGGACTTATTTAAGACAGTGGCATTGTTTTGTGGTGGCAGGAGCAACGCTGAGGACAGTAGTGTCGACTTGCTGCCATTTATGATTGGAAGGCATGTATTGAGTCATGCTTCTTTTTCAGACGTCTCTGTGTAAGTTGGCACTGCAAGGAGAGGGCAGTTTCAGATCTGTTTCCCAAAGTCTGTTTCAAAGCTTCTGGACATGCCTCAAGTCAGAAGACCTTGGGCTTATTATCATCTTGGCCAACTATCTGTCAACTGTTGTCGGAGTTGTTGATGTCACACAATAGTAGATTAACAGCAGAGTGATTTTTTTTTTCCCATAATGAAGCTATATTCCTTGGCTCTAATATGGGTGGGGAATATGCATTTGTCCATAGCTGCATTCTGCACATAGCTGAAACTTGCCCAATTAAGTGTCAGGAGTTTGTTTTAACTGCTTTCTTCTATATGTACTAGTGGAAAGTCGTATATTAAGGAATCTAATTTTTTCATGTAGGCTGTAGCCTATATGATAATAACTCAGTGTTCAACAGGATATTGAATGGGGAAACGTGTATATTAGGAAGAAAAGGCTAGAAGGCATGAGCCTTGGGTTTACTACTGTCTCTTCATGAATCTTCAGGGTAACATGGGAAAAATCATTTACTCATATGTGTAAGTTTTGCCATCTCAATAGTGGGGGTAGTAGACCTAACCTATCTCATATGATAGATCCAAAACGTTTTTGAAAGCAGGATCCCTGTAGCCAACCACAAACATTTAAGGGTCTGCTTGGTGCGAACTAGGAATTATTCTGAATATAGGGGCACTGACTAGTGGAGTGCTTTGTAAGTATACAGATTCTTAGGCCTTTCCCCTGGTCAGGGATGGGGTGTGGGAATGTATTTCTTAAAAGCTCTCTGGGTGACTTGGTGACATATTTGTGTTTAATAGTAAAGTTAACTCGGCCATAAAAAAGAATGGAATATTGCCATTTGCAGCAACATGGGTGGACCTAGACAGAATATCATAGTCACAGAAAGAGAAATATATGATATTACTTATATGTCAAATCTAACAAAAATACAAGTGAATCTATATATAAAAGAGAAACAGACTCACAGACATAGAAAACAAACTTATGGTTAAGGGGAAAGAGATGGGGAGGGATAAATTAGGAATTTTGGATTAGCAGGTACAAACCAGTATATATAAAATAGATAAACATCAAGGTCCTAATGCATAGGGAAATAACTATATTTAGTATCTTGTAATAACCTATAATGGAAAAGAATCTGAGAAAGAATAAATATCTGAATCACTTTGCTGTACACTTGAAATTAGCAGTGTTGTACGTCAACTATATTTCAGTTAAAGTGAAGTTAACTGAACTTTAGAAGGACTGTACCCAGTATGTAGGCCTCCCTTGACCCTTACTCTATCTGACCTCACTGCCTTAGATGAAGTTAGTCATCCCTCAGTACCCCCGAGGAATTGGTTCCAAGACCTCTGTGGATACCAAAATCTGTGGATGCTCAAGTACCTTATATAAAATGATATGGTATTTGCATATAACCGATGAACATCCTCCTGTATACTTTAAAGTATGAGCATCCTACAGGATAATTTGAACTATTTCTAAATTATTTAAAATATATAATACAATGTAAAAGCTATGTAAATAGTTGCTGGTGCATGGCAAATTCAAGTTTTGCTCTTTGGAACTTTCTGGAACTTTTTTTTTCTCTCTAAAGATTTTCAATCCATAATTGTTTGACTCCACAGACGTGGAACCTTGGATATTGAGGGCTGACTTCACTGTTCAATGAAAGCTTAGCAAAAAGTCTCTTCATGCTTCTCTAAAACTAGAGAGTTTTGGGACTAGTGAGTGGTTACTGTGAAAATTCACTCCATGCCCTTGGCGTGGTCTCAGCATTTTCATAAAGATTAGGTAGTATCATGGCACCAAATGTTGACCAATAGATTTTGGGGAAAAACATGAGTTTGGATGTGCTAAATGGAGATGTCAGAATCTGGAAAAAAATGTTTTTCTATGTAATTGTTTCAGTATCTTGAAATGGGCACAGTGTTCCTTCTCTAGCAATTATGCTATTATTAAAGTTCAGAAATGCATCTTTGGAGATTGAATTGAGGGCAAAGTGTCAAAGCTGTGGCTGTCTCTGGCATAGAGAATGGCCTTGGGCAAGGTACTAAGCCTATTTCTGCCTGTCTTCCTCATTTGTTATCTGGGATAAGAGCATTTACCTTATTTCAAGGGAATGGACCATTAATTAATCAATACATGTGATGCTTCAAGTCTACTTAGAAATAAAAAGTTTGCTCTTAGTATTTGCTGAAATGAAGAAAAAAATGTAACCTTATTTTCTTGTTGCTGAAATGTCTCTTGGCAACTAAGGCAGTAGGAAAAACACATTAAATCCAACCACACAGTTTCCGTTACAAGCTGTCTCTGGTAGTATATTATGCTAGAGTCCAAAAGAACGAGGTATGTTAAAGGACCAGTAAGGGGCTCTCTACAAGACTACACCAAACACTGATGAACACTTATTGAATATCTGGTGGTAATTTACATCCCCAGATGAAAGGGGTGTGGCTTGCTTGTTGGCTTTGTCTGGTCCTTAACATCTGTCTTCACTCCTCAGGCAGGGTCTTTCCCCATGGCCAGTTCAGTAATTTATTTATAACATGATTTGAGTGCCCTTTGGAACTTGGATCATCGTAAAGAAGACAAAAAACTATAATGTGAAGTAGTATAACTGCAATGTAGAGGATAATGAGAGTTCCATTCAGTTTAAAGTAGAAAATGAATATGAAAATGAATATATGTATGTATATGTATGGCTGGGACATTGTGCTGTACACCAGAAATGGACACATTGTAACTGACTATACTTCAATTAAATTAAAAAAAAAAAAGGTAGATACTTAGATGCCTATAATTCCTTCTCCTTATGGGATGGCTGATAATCCTTAAAACGTGTGGCCCTGGAAAGACTTGCTGTTCTCCGATTTGTGTCCTGTAGTGTGCTTATTTCTCTTGGCTTGGTCTTGCTCTTGTGCCTTTAAGGGGAAAAAAAGCTCATAGTTTTTGCAAAGTATTTTTACTGCAGCCATTAAATTCTGTGTCCTTAGTAATATTTAACTTACATAAACAGCAATAATTCTTTCAAATATCATAACACTGAAGGTAGCCATGTGTTACTGCAGAGTTGTCTCTCCAACACTAAGACTGTGTATCTTTGTTATGATCAATATCTGGTTTATTCTGTGACAATGGATGGATATTTTATATCAGCATTTTGGGATAGAGTCACTCCTTGCATTGAGTCCAAACTGTTGCAGGGTTTTCTGGGTAAGGGAGTATTTGACATTAAAAAAAATCACTCTACTCTGAACAGTACATGTCATAACAGCACTTTGCTAGGTACTATGGGAGGTACAGAAATAAAAGAACTCCAGAACCTCAAAGAGGAGTGAGTACAACTGAGGAAATATGGGAGATCTGCATCTTAAGGGGAAAAAAACTAGCAGAGAAAGAAAAGCAACAGGAGGTGACGGTAACTAAGGGGCCATAAGAGATAGGCATGAAGCTTAAAATCCTTCCATTTACTTCATCTCTCTCTGTCTCAGTCTCCTCATCTACAAAGTGGGGCTACAATTTAGACCTTCCCCCATAAGACCATTGTAAGGACTAAATGAGTTAATGTATCTAAAGCACTTACAGCAGTGCCTGGCCAGATGTGCTTTATGAATGAGTATCACCTATTTTTATTAACTGTTAGGAGTTAAGGCAAGAAAAGCCTAATGCCCCTCATTTAGGTATATCTGTAGGACTCAGTTATTGGTATATTTCCAAGTATTTCTCTCACTTAAAATTAAGATTAAGCTTCCTTGAGTATGAGGGAGGGGGCTAATGTTCCTGCATTATCTCTTCTAAAATTTTTTTAAAAATAAAGATTGTATATATTTAAGGTGTACAACGTGGTGATGGGTCAGGGAATGTGGGATGTGGGAAGATGTGCGTCCTACAGAATCTCTTTGATTTTCCTCATCTCTTGCTGGCTCTGAGACGAGGGAAAAGGAAAATTCTATTTCTTTGCATTTCCAGTCTAGAAATGGAACATTTGCCTTCTTAAGAGTAACTCACGTCCACCAGGCCTGTCTCTTGATATGCTAAATACAGAGATAAAGGAATGTCAAAATTCCCCTCTCAAGACAAAGCCTGAATTTCTAGCCTCTTGCCTTGCTTGATGGGGACTGTAAAAATCCATTTTACCTTGCCCTTTGTAAGGACCCTGTTTAAAAAGACAAACAAAAACCTAGCTGTTAGTGTACCTGCATTTACTCCAAAGCACAGGGATTTGTTGTGTTGGGTTGAATCCATGAAAGGCCCACCATACACAGTTGGATAAATGATCTAACCTTAGTTATTTAGGAATAGAGACCAAATACACTGGAAGCCATTTGACCTATCTTAAAGTTCTTGACATGAGAATATAATTTTTTTTTTTAAATGAAGGTCCTCGGGATTGAACCCAGGACCTCGTATATGTTAAGCATGCACTGTACCACTGACCTATATCCTTCCTCCCACTATGAGGATATAATTCACTGTAATCTCAAATAGTTTGTTCTATGAATTATTATGGCATTAATACTTAATCAACAAAGGCATACCTGTGCTTTGGGCCACATGTGCGTGCAATGGAACAAGTTTTATATTGTCTATGTAGAATACGAATATTTTCATATAGATGGGGAGTAACTATAAAGTAGAAAGACAAATTTGCTTACAGGACCTATGAAATGTGTCCCCTCATTTTATACTGATGGATGTGAAAGCAAAATGGTTCAAAGTTCAATAATATTGCCTCCATTTTATTGAGCTCTGACTATAAATGCCTCACCAGGTGCTAAAGATTTTCCAAGGTGCCCTTGGTGTGGAAACAAACACATGTGATGGAAGAATTGGCATCGTGTAATTACCATAAATAGAAGGAATATTTAGCAAATGCAGTGATCTTATTCAAAATGTTTCAGTATTTTAATTGTCTTGATCAGACATGTTACTGTTTGTTCTTAGCTGTACTTGCTTACTCAGTGCACCACAGGAGATTAGGTAATCTCACATTTCTTTGGTGAATGGAAAGTGCAGATTCTTGAGTTAGTGATGATGAATGGTGAGTGAAGAGGTTTCTCAGTACTATCCTGCTAAACGTTGGGGAACATGACAGCAGGGACTGCGTGTGTTGCATCCCTAGTACCTGGTACAGGGTCCAAAGCCAGCTTCAATAAATGCTTGATCAACACCTGTTCCTGAGCATCAATTGACAGTGGAGTGCGAGGCAGGCTCTAGAATGACCATATTTGTACAATGTGAACCAGCACTGTACCTGTCCTACTAGGTGGCCTTATTTTAATAAATGTCAGCTTTTTGGAATGCCCATGACACTTTTTTACTTGCAGTTTTCTGCACTCTGATATTCTGCTTCATTCTTACTCAGTAAGGCATGCCGCACCTCAACAATCCTTCATCTTCACATTTCCCCCCCAAATTTTCCTAAGCAGTGATGTTTTCATTATGTGAAAACAAACCAGGTGAAACCACAAAAAGTGTCACTGACATGAGATGCATATTGCAAGAAAGAAGAGTAAATGGAAGTGTGTGGATTCCACATGCTTGAAATCAGTGGGAAATACAATGGTGTAGAAGTTGATTTCAGGAGTGTATGTTGTATGAAAGCTGATAGTCCTCAGATGATAGTACTTATACAACCATGTAAAGGAAATGGGGTTTGAAAAATGAAGCTCCCTAAGGACAATCTGACAGGTTTGTCAGGATGCACTACGGATGTTCATTTGCATCGTCTTCAATTTCCAACTTCAACCATGTCATTGGGAATTGAATCAGGAAGCAGTTCAACAGGGGACTCTGATTTGCAGTCATAGGTTCTTCCCACCCTTTGAAAACAGATTTCTCAACTGAATGGGCAATAAATAGAAATAAAAGTATTTCTCTTCCAGAGAGAGCACACATGGACTGTGCTATTTAATTCGGGAGCATTCCCTGCAAAATATACTTCAGTGTCATATTCATGCAAGATACAAAATTAGTGCCCACAAGATTGTGCTTTGTTAAACATCAGTACCTCTTAATCTTCTAATAAAGCAGCTCTGAATGAGGATAGAATATGTGGCCATGAGATAAATAAAATGAAATTTACCTTTCTGAAATACCCCTAAACGTGTGCTAACTTTTACCTCATTTAGGTTTATTGTTTTTCAGTCAATGGTAAAAATAAGAAGCACTACGGAATCCCAGAATTCCTTGAGCATTTCTTCCCTGGAGCCAGTAAAAACGGCAGACTTGATTTTTTTTTTTTTAAGAGAACGTGCATTGATACATCTGTTCTCTTGTAGCTGTGGGACAAATGGTACAACAATTTACTCTTCTGTTTTGAGTAATTGAGTCAGTTTTAAGATCCCCTTCTCTGTCTTTCAAACAGGCACTATTTTGTTTGTTAACACTCTTAACCCTCTGCTTCTGTATTCCCTATTGGTGATTTTGTACCTCAGACTAACTCAGATGTTTTGTGTTCATGAGGCTTGTGTTTTTCAAACTCTCATTTACTTTGGGGACTAGATCAAGGCTCAGCTGAGGCAGCCTGGGATGTGACATAGGTTATCACCAAAATTAGGCACTGGGGAGAAAGAATTTTCCTCTAACTTCAGAGGTTCTTTTAGCTGGTCTAATGAAATTAACATGAATCAGATGAATAGGAGAAAACAAAATTTAATTTCGCATGTACAGGAAACATATATCCATGAGAGGTGTTAAAAGACAGGTAAAATGAGATTGTATATGTCATCGTGAGCTAAGGAGTGGGATAGCAGCCTGGGGCTTCCAAGGACAGGAGGCTCATTCACAGGACAATAGGAACAGCAGATGTTGGGTCATGAGATGCTTCCCTGCTGTACAGATGGATCACTCAGATAAAATTCACCCCAAATTTAAATTCTTCTAGGTAGTTAAGGCAGGGGCAGAAGTTTCTTTTGAGCCCACAGGGTCTGACTGCCTTTAGCTTAAAACAATCCCCATGCCAAAGTGCTACATTTTGGGGAGGTTAATTCTGAAACCCTTCAGAGGTTATGGTAGGCGTTTTAGCTAACTGGGGACTAAATTCAGAAAAGACAGGAATTGTGGCAGGGAAGGGGAACCGGAGGTCAACATTAGAAGGACAAAGCTCAAGACAGAGAGAGAAGATAATGCCCAAAGATTGAAGACTGTGTCCACTAGTTCAAGGAAGGTGTCGGGAAAGAAATTCCCTTAAGATTCCGAAGGTGTTTGAAGATTTTCATCAACAAAACCATGTGGGTTGATTTCCCGCTCTAACTTGATACGGCAGGAGAAATGGCCCTGAGAATCACGTTGGTGCTGAGCTAAACTTTTTTGAGCAATGAGTGAGTTAATCTCATCGAAATGGTCTTGTCCTCAGTGTAGGTTTACTTTTATTGAATCCCTTCTCTAGGAGACAGATTGTTTTTGAAAGTTTTTTTTGATGCCCCCCACCCCATCAGCATCACTTTCCTGCTTAGAAGCTTAACATGAGCAGAGAAGCTGATGATCTGAAGCTGTCAAATTCTCCAGCCTTCTCTCCTGCCACTTCCTCCCTTGCTCTCTCTGTATCAATCAGAAAGAAAGGACCAGCTGTATTGGTCCCCATTACCTCCATGCACCCCCTACCCCCAGGCCAATATGCTGCTCTTTTCTAAGCATTTCCACCCTCCTTGCCTACATTATTTGAATTAATCCCCCTGGCCATCTATTCTCTGAGAAGCTCTCCATTACTCCTCTAGTCTAGATTAAGTACTGCCTTTTTGTGTGTGTGCTTCCACAGTCCCCTGTATTTCCCCTACAGTAGCACTCTTCACATCTGATTTAAATAATAACAAGTTTGCTTACTAACTTGATAGTTCCCTTGGGAAATTATTTCTGATCTGTCTCCCTGTCCATCATGTAGCACTGAAATTGGTACATAACTAGTAGCCTAAGCAATTCCTGAATAAGTGAATGACAAAGTGCACTAACAAATGAAAAAAATCCTCCAGGAGTTTCTGATCTCTTGACTGGTATGTTCATATTGGCTAACTTGTTCTAGGTTTCCACTGACATGTCCTTCTCCCTCAAGAGTTTTCTTTTCACTATTGCCTCTCAGGATATTCTGTCTTCTAGACCAAGAGGAGGAAATCTTGATCCTTTGATGCTTATTGATTCTGAATTTAATTCTATTCTGTATGTATTATAGTCAGCCTACAATAAGGCTCAATAACAGACGAGACTGTGATTAACTCTACAAGGTAAGCCCAGCCAATAAAGACCATTTGCAAGCCTAAATCATAAGTCTGGGACAAGGGTAGTGCCAACTGAAAGATGAGTAGGAGAGGAGGTCGTTAGAGTGTAGAGGAAAGAAATAATAATAAAGCTTAGATGTTGAAGATGCCATGGAGAATACCATCAGTCTTGCCCCAGAAGTTACTCCTGTGACGGTGGTTGGATTTTCCATCTCTGGTAGTTGAAATGCAGTCATACCTCAGTATCTGTTAGCAATTGATTCCAGCACCCTCCCCCCAATCGTGGATATCAAGATTCACAGATGCTCGATTCTCTTATATAACATAGGTTCTAGCATAGTATTTGCATAGAACCTATGCACATCCTCCTGTATGCATCACATCATCTCTAGATTACTTATAATACCTAATACAATGTAAGTACTATGTAAATACTTGTAAATACAGTGTAAAGGCCATGAAAATAGTAGCTGGTGCATGCCCAATTCAAGCTTTGCTTTTTGCAACTTTCTGGAATTAAAAAAATTTTTTTTAATTAAAGTGTAGTTGACTTACACCTGAAACTAATATTGTACAACAGTGATTCAGTATTTTTATAGCTTATACTCCATTTTAAGTTACTGCATTTTAAGTTACTGCAAAATAATGGCTGTGTTTCCCTGTGCTGTACACTATATATTCTTGTTGCGTATCTATTTTATACATAGTAGTTTTGTCTCAATCCCCTACTGCTATCCCTACTCACCCCTCCTTCTTCGTCCTCTCTGGTAACACTAGGTGGTTCTCTATATCTGTGAGTCTGTTTCTATTTTGTTATATACATTCACTTGTTTTATCTTTTAGATTCCACATATAAGTGATAACATACAGTATTTGTCATTCTGTCTGAATTATTTCACCAAGCATGATTGTCTCTAGGTCCATCCACATTGTTGCAAATGGCAGAACTTCATTTTTTTATAGCTGAGTAATATTCCATTGCATGTATATGTGTATATGTGTGTGTCTATATATATATACATATAGTGTATAGATACATATATATTTATACCACATGTGTATTCATTCATCTGTTGATAGGCACTTAGATTACTTCCATATCTTGGCTATTGTAAATGACATTGCTATAAACATTGGGGTGCATGTATCTTTTCAAATTACTGTTTTTGTTTTTCTTCTGGATATATATGCCCAGGATTGGGATTGCTGGATTATATGGTAGTTCTCTACTTTTTGAGGGACCTCGATACTGTTTTCTAAAGTGGCTACACTAATACACAGTTCCACCAAAAGTGAACAAGGCTTGAAATACAGGGTAAATGCTATGTAAATAGTTGCTGGTAGTTGGCAAATTTAAGCCTTGCTTTTTGGAACTTTTTGCTATTTTCTTCCTGAATATTTTCCATTGGTTTGTTGAATCATCGGATATCAGTGTAGTAATTAGCCAGTTGTGAAGAGGGTGTAGGGAGGAATCCTAGTAGAGACACCACATCGAACAGCATGGTATAGTAAAACTAACCATCTTCCCTTTTCCTAAAGAACCCAAGTGGTTTTCTTTTTCTATTGTCTAACATTTTTTATATAAAATAATATTACCTATAATATCTTCTATACCATTTGGTCAATCCCAAGCATATTTTAGATACTTAGATACATTAATAAATTGCACTCATCCAAATATTTGATTGTTATAGTAAAACAGTGTTTTAGAATGCTGACTTTCAGTTCAGTGGTTTGTAATGTTTAATATTGCCTATGTTAACCAAATAAGCTTTGTCTAGTTTATTTACTGTTTTGATGCTAAGATATGCCTGGCAGATTCATAGGCATTAAATAAACATTTCTTGAATGAATGAATTGAATCCAATACATTAATACGTTTCTTGAATATTAAAGATTTAAACTAAATGTACTCTTGTTTCTCTGAAGTTAAATATTTGAAATTATTTTCTGGGCATTTGAGATATTTGAACATGTTCCCTCATTCTTACCCAGAAAGGGAAAAATAGATACTGTCTATAGAGAAGTAAAGTACCAGAAAGAATATGTCAGTCCATGGCCACAAAGATACATATCAGTTTTGCAGTCACTCAAGTGTTTCTTCAAATAAAACATTTTGTCTGCATGTGTGTTTATTTGGGATTCAGGTGATATACTTAGTCTTAACAATCACACTGGTCCCAAGTGCAAGTCTGATGGAGAGCACCTCATCAAGATTGGGGTTTGATTTCTGAGTCTCAGTAAGGAGAAAGAGATAGTTAGACCTTGGGGACCTTGACGTGTATTGGAATGAGTATGCAGTTCATCAAATTGCCATCCCTTCAAGGGATACTCTTACCTGTTGCACAATTATGATATGTTTCTTGGCAGCTTGGGATCAGAATGTCCGCAAGCATCTTGGTGTCTCTAAAGGAATATTTCCTCCATTGCAGGTGGGAGTTGGGGCCAGATTGATATCAAGGACCCCTCCAAAACAAACTGAAACCCCCTGTGATGTGAGTGCCTCTGTTAGAAGAAATACACAGAAGAACGAGAGCATGTGTACAAGACATATGTACCTGGGTTAGTATAGCAATGCTTTTGTAGAATGACTCATAAGAAAGCATTTTTTTGACCCTGTTAACTATGATTGATGCAAATGATGCAGTCTAGATCCCCAACTCATCATAGAAACTTTATGAATATCAAGTATTAATTATTCAACTTGTTCTATGTTAACTGCAGACAAAAAAATAAGGCAATGGAACTTAAATGTGCACTTTGCTGTAATTTTAGCATACTTCGTTGTGAGATCGTTCAGTCAGTGGTAGTCTATAGATTACCTTAGCTCATCTATATTTGTCCAATACCCAAATAGAAAACCTAATTCAAACTATTAAGAGAAATGATAGATTTTCCTGTGTTAAGTGGGACTTGATCAATTCAAGGTTTTTACTACCAGCTAACCTGTAAGAGAAGTAAAAACGATTTCGAGGGACTTCCTCCGCAGCTGCTGTTCTGTTTCTCTCCAGCTATTGTCTACAACCTTCTCTCTTTTTTCTGTATGTAAAACTTACACAGGCTGTGACCAAAGACAAAGCCATCTTATTTTATGATCCCCAAACCACAGTCGCTTAGAGACCCAAAATAGAAAGTAATTTCTAGTGAGCTCATCCAAGCTTTAGCCTACGCAGTTCCTTTTTTGCACAAAATGACTTGGCTAACATTCCAAGCAAGGACCATAAACCAGCAGTGTGCATAGACACTGAATAAAGATATATTTAGATAGATTGCATGGATTACAGAGGCCTAAACCATCTGTCTTTAAACACAGGCAGATGTCATTTTCTTCAGTCAAGGGTCTGGGTTTTCCAGCAATATTCCAGCCTTTAAAGATCCAGAGAGGTGCTTTAACAATTAAATGTGTGTATCATTCACAGAAAAGTCGTAAGCATCTGTTTCTCTTATTACAGACTTTTATAAACTCAGAAAATTTTAGTTATGGGTTCAGAAATAATTGGTTATGTACTTTTTTTCCCTGCCATACTTCCACAGGATCTGTTAATGCTGCTATTCTAAGCACAGTGTTTTATAAGCATTTGTTTACATGCCTACCTCCTTTGGAGGGTGAGCTCTGCCAGCGTGGGGAGTGGGCTTTTTTTAATCACCAGGATAGTAAATGATCTTAGAAAGTGATCTGCAAGTTTCTGCACACGTGTATTAAGCAAATTGCTTACTTATATATAGTACCCCTGATGCTTGGGGGATTGCGTGCTTCAGTCCCCCACGGGGATTGGGAGTGATGTGAGCAATAATCGAGGTGGTTTGGCAGCCTCTAGTGAGCTAGAATCTGATTCTTGAGTACACGCCTTGTGTGGTAATAAGGTTGCTAGATCAAATACAGGATACTTAAAGTTGAATTTCAGGTAAATAACAAATACTTTCTTAGTAAAAGTATATCCTGACTATTGCATTCAATTATTATGTGTCCCATTCTTTGATGTTTATCTGAAATTCAAGTGTAGCTGGACATCTGGTATTTTAATTTTCTAATCTGACAATTCTGTCAATAAGGATGAGTTGTCCAGTGGGGTATGGGACCAGAGATAGTGCCCTCACTCAAGTGACTTGATGCATTTTATTGTGCGAGTAGAGCCTAATCAATTCAAAGTCTTGATACCTCCTATCTTTGCTATACTGAGTGTGACTGAACTTTTCTTAAGGTGGTAGCAAAGTGAGAGAAGTTTTGAAGTACCCCAGATCTAATTTAGTTCTGCTGTAAAACGAACTGTACCCTTTGTTGAAAGAAATATCTATTGACTGGTATAGAAAAGTCCTAAGGTATCTGAAGACCTTTAGTGGGTAAAGTTATAATGCGTGGATTTGTTGGAAAGAAATACTATTTAGAGTTACGTGATGTAAGTAACATTGAACAAAACAGACTTGGCTCACATAAGGCCTAAGCAGTTCAGGCTTTTGCACTAATGACCCTTAAATATATATATATATATATATAATTATTTTTTTTTTTTTGCAGATGAGCTTTTTTTTTTTTCAGGGATGTGGGGTCAAGTGGGTCTATAGAGACTTTTTGCCAAAAATGTATGAAATAAATACACTCTAAGAAATGGTATTTTGCCATAAGATTTTTAGGCAAAGATACTCATTTACTCAACACAGCAGTTTATAGTCAGAAAATATGGAACATTTTTGAGTCATGTACCATATTTGGATAAACCAAAGTGTTATATTTGGTTGGAGCACACCACATGAATGAGTTATCTAGGGCTTAAAACAACACAATTTATGGTCTCACCATTCTGTAGGATAGGAGTTCCAAAGCAAGGTGCCAGCAAGGCCATATTCCTTCTGAAACATACAGGGGATCCTTCCTTGCTGCCTCCTAGCTGCTAGGGGTTTGCCGACAATCTTGGGCTTTCCTTGGCCTGTAGCTATGACTCCAGTTTCAGCCTTCATCACATGGCATCCTCTTTGTATGTCTCTGACTTTACGTAGCCATCTTTGTATTAGGATATCAGTCACATTGGCTTAGGGGCCAACCCTACTCCTAACTAATTACATCTGCAGTGACCCCGTTTGCTTATTTGGTCACATTCTTAGGTACTTAGAGAAGAATTCAACATACCTTTTTAGTGGGGGTGGATACAATTCCACCCATAACACTAGGATTCTCTAACAAATGGACATGGGGCGGGAGAAAAGTAGGCAAATCAAAATGCCACTGAGCTTTTTAGCTCCAGCAACTAAAACAGGACAGTATTGCTATAAACTGAGTGAGATCAGGGAGGCTGGCTGGAGCAGGTTTGAGAGGAAGATCAGAAGTTTACTTTTGTACATGTTGAGACTTTTGTTAGATACTCAAGATGTTGATGAGGTCTATAGGTACGGAGACCTTTTCTGGGATGGATGGATATATATATATTATATATATATATATATAATTTTTATATATTTATATGTATATATTTGAGGGGAATCAGGGAAGAGCACAGTGCTGAGAGAAAATATTGGTGAAATGGAGGTGTTTTTTTTTTTTCTTTAAGGTGTGCATTTTATTGAACTGGTCTCAAGACAGTGTACGGACAAGCTCTGGCTGCCTCTGTGCCTTAGCCCGCTCTCAGAGGGACCAAAAGCCTACATACATCTCAAGTTGCGGGACAAAAAATGGGGGCCATGATGGCTGACCATTCAAAATAAACGAAAACAAATTATTAAGGCAAAGATTAAAAAAAAATTTGGAATACATCATTTACACAAAAGCAATGCTATCACCCTCCCTTGTGTGGACTCTGGTAAGAACTGGCCCTTCTTAGAGAAGCAAGGCGGCTTTTGGGAAGACAAGGGACTTCCTGTAACAATCCATGTCATGATATTTGGAATGACTAAAAAAAAATGTACAATCAAAGTCCTTGGCCATATTGTAGAACTTTGGGTATGTTCAATCCAACCGACTGCTGTCACCTTCACCGTTCCAGTTTTTAAACCCTAAGTCAAGTGCCAAAAACAAACAAAAAATTCAAAAAAAAAAACCCCAAATAAAGCCATGCCAATCTCATCTCGTTTTCTGCGCAAGTTTGGTTTTGTGAAGAAAAGGGTGGAAGGTAACTCAGTCCGCCTAGAAGCACTTGCGGTGGATGATGGAGGGGCCGGACTCTTGCTTCCTGATCCACATCTGCTGCAAGGTGGACAGCGAGGCCAGGATGGAGCCGCCGATCCACACGGAGTACTTGTGCTTAGGGGGATGCGATGATCTTGACCTTCACCGTACTGGGGGCCAGGGCGGTGATCTCCTTCTGCATCCTGTCGGTGATGCTGGGGTACATGGTGGTCCCACCAGACAGCACCGTGTTGGCATAGAGGTCCTTGCAGATGTCGATGTCACACTTCATGATGGAGTTGAAGGTAGCCTCGTGGGTGCCACAGGATTCCACGCCCAGGAAGGTGGGCTGGAAGAGAGCCTCGGAGCAGTGGAAACACTCATTGCTGACCATCGGGCAGCTTGTAGCTCTTCTCCAGGGAGAAGCTGGAGGCAGCGGTGGCCATCTCCTGCTCCAAGTCCAGGGCGACATAGCAGAGCTTCTCCTTGATGTCACGCACGATTTCCCGCTCGGCTGTGGTGGTGAAGCTGTAGCCATGCTCCATGAGGACCTTCATGAGGTAGTCCGTCAGGTCCCGGCCAGCCAGGTCCATACGCAGGATGGCGTGGGGGAGGGCATACCCCTTGTAGATGGGTACAATGTGAGTGACCCCATCACCAGTGTCCATCACAATGCCAGTGGTGCGGCCAGAGGCGTACAAGGACAGCATGGCCTAGATGGCCACATACATGGCTGGGGTGTTGAAGGTCTCGAACGTGATCTGGGTCATCTTCTCACGGTTGTCCTTGGGGTTCAGGGGGGGCCTTGATCAGCAGCATGGGATGCTCCTCGGGGGCCACATGCAGCTTGTTGTAGAAGGTGTGGTGCCAGATATTCTCCATGTCATCCCAGTAGGTGACGATGTCATGCTCGATGGGATACTTGAGGGTCAGGATGCCTCTCTTGCTCTGGGCCTCGTCACCCACATAGGAGTCCTTCTGGCCCATGCCCAGGAGGTGATGTTTTTATGATGAGAGAGTATGTAGACATAGATGCAGGCAGGTGTGTAGATTTAGTGGCAGGGTCCTGTAGAATGTCTTTTTCTTTTCTTTTCTTTTTTTTTTTTTTTTTTACAGGAAGAAACTTTCATGTCTTTTTCTTTTTTTCTTTTTTGGTTTTTATTGAAATTTCTCTTTTGATCACTTCAGCATTCTTAGTGTTATAAATAAGCAAAGTCATCAGTTGATTATAAAGATGGGAGAGGAGTCATTGGGAGTTCTGAGGAGGGAAAAAAAAGTATGAAATAGTTGTGTCAGAGAGTTGGAAGAGGATGGTGTAGTAAATGTATTATAATTATTTACCAGCACTAAAGACTCACTTGAGATTAATGAGCATGAATTTAAAGTGAGACCAATCAGCATAACTTTCAAATTGTGTCCTTCTGCACTTTTGTAGGAAGAGAAATTTAACTAGTTTTGTAGTTTTACCATAAGAAGATGAGTAAAGAAAGGGGCAGGGGAGTATGTGAGAAAGTCATTTTTATGATTTACCATAAGACTGGATGAACTGAGCTGGGTTAGGAGAGCAGAAATGACATCACAAGAGTCATGAAAAAGTGGAAACTGGAATTTGTTGGAATCAAGGTACTAGAGGAAGTAACCCGGAAAGATATAAAATGGTGGAGTGAAACTGAGATTACAGAGAGATTGTAGTTGTTGGTTTTGGCAAAGTCCAGGGTGCATGGGAGTGAGTGAGGTTGTGTGGGTGACTAGATCATTTGATGAGAGGAGGTCAAAGAACTGACAAATTTCAAGATGGCAGCTGAATCACTGAACTGTGTATTGCATTTGCCAAGATCTATGATAGAAGTAGTATAGGAGAAATTTGAAGCCTAATTGTTTCTGCTAGAGATACTGTGATACAGAAATCTCTGATAGAAGTATATATTGTTGATATAAAGGAAGAAATTTCCTCTGCAACACAGACATTATTGGACTTTTCATTTCAGTTCCAGTATTATTGAAGACCTTTGTTCCTGTGTATATGGAATGTGGTTCTGATGGTTTTCTTAGACAGGGTCAACCCATGGGGGTCCTCTTCTTTGTATTAATACAGTATCATTGGCAATGTTGATTGGTTGGATTTGTAACATCATCAGTAGCATTATTACTCACAAGAAAAGAGATTAAGAAGAAGCACATCATGATCCCTTTGAAGAACCAAAGGGATTATTATTTCAAAAAAAAATCCCATCCAATGTTGCCAGGAGTTTGACTCCTCTGTGTATGTTGTAAAAATAGACGGGGAAAAAAAAGGGGGACTGTATATGAGTTTGTGACCCGTTTTGAATCCTAAGCTAAACATGAAGTTGCATGTATACAAGTTCTACCTCCCAGCATGTTTCTTTCAAATATGAAGGGATAAATAAAAAGACAAAATTTCAAGAACAAGAAAAAAAGATTAAGTTAAATTAAGTGAAAAAAAATTGGATTCATAAACTATAATCATTATTGTACAGATAGTTGCATGTTTATATTTTTATTAAAATTCATATGCAAAAAGACAGGAAGTGCATCATCATGTTAACAGTGGTAAACCCTGAGTGGCAGAACTGCAGGTGATTCTTACAAGTAAAGTTTGTAATTTATTGCCAGGGGTACTACTGGGGATACCTTGAACCATTTCCAATTGGTATCCATGTAAAAATGTGCTATTATTCTGTCTCTATGGACTCAGAGCCCTATTATGTTTACATAACAATGGGAAATGCTTAAAAAGAAACAATCCCTAGGTCTCCCTCCCCAACCTCTCTTACTCAGACTTATCAGTTGGCATAAATGCTGATCACTGGTTTCTTCTGGGGCCTTAGGCAAATCTCACGTCGGCATGTACAGATTCATTGTTTGACTAATTAAATGTTAATTATAGTTGTTAGTTTATTCAGTATAACATGGGCTAGTTTGATTTATTTTTCCTAATTGACCTCATAATTTTGATGTATGTCCTTCAACCAAAGTTCACTGCCAGATAAAATGTTGAATAGTTACACCATTCAGAGATATTGATGCTTAAAAAACATGGTCATTTATATCAGAAAAACAAAATGCAGTCCACCCATTCTGTATGTGCCAGCAAAAGGTAAAACACTTAAGTCCTTTACCTTGGCATCTCCAAGTGCCCCTGTTCTTTGGTTACATAGGAATAACATTACAGATAAAATGTTCTGAATATATTCTAATTTCAGTTAATTTTGAATCCATCCATTTATTTAACAAATATCTATTGAGCCCCTACTATGTGTCAGACAATGTTCTAGGCCTGCAGATCAGTGAACAAAGCAGAAAAAGGTTCCTCACCTCATGGAGTGAACATTCCAAGGCAGGAAGGATGTAAAATGTCTGAAAGGGCTAAGGGCTAAGGAAAGAAGTGGAGGAAGGGGATGTGGAGGATTGACATGCAAATTTTAATAGGTTGTTCAAGGGGAAAAAAATCAACATCTGTTGATTTTTTTTTCTTTCAAATGGAGATTTCACTTACAAATGATAAAATGCCTAATTGATAAGTTTTGACATTTGTGAAGTTTGGCAGTGGTATCTGCTCATGCTACGAGTGCCTAAGACAAGGTGGAGAACATTTCCATGTCCCCATAGTTTCTCTTGTGTGGTACCAGTAAGCCCCTCTCTCCACCCCCATAGGCAGGTGCTGTTCTGATTTCTATCAGTCGAGCTTAGGTTTGGCTGTTCCTTAACTTCATAGTACTGAAATGGAAGAGTGTTTATTTGTGTAGTGTGTATATGTGTGCTGTGCATGCCTGTGTGTCTGCCTGGCCACTTTTGTTTGATATACTAATAGATTCATCCAAGTTACACAAGTATCCAAAGTTAATAGTGGCTGGATTAGCCTCCAATATGAGTTTTTCATAACTTTTTCTTTACTATCCTGTTGATGGCCTTTGGATTGTTTCTCTTTTAGGCTTTTATGTATAAGACTGTCTTCATGGTAAATAAATATTTTTTGTAGACATGTTTTTATTTCTCTTGGATAAATACTTACACCTGAAATTGCTGTATCATAGGGCATATATAAATATAACTTGACAAGTAATTACCAAATAGTTTTCCAAAATTAGCTTTTTAACCCCTCACCTGCAATTCATGACTGTTCCAGTTCTGCGTCCTCACAAATATTTGGGACTGTGTGTAATTTTTATTACAGCCATGTCAGTGAGTATATAGTGACAGTTTATTGTCTGTTTATGTTTCCCTTATGATTAATGAAGTTGAATGCCTTTCCATGTGCTTATTGTCCGTCCATTTATTTAAAAAAGCGTCTGCTTATCATTCAGCCATTTTTAAATTGTATTTTGACTTTTTATTGGTGACTTCTGGAAGTTCTTTATATATTTTGAATAGTGCTTTTCAGATACACACACATCTGCAATACTTATGAATCTAGAATTTGCCTATTAATTTTGTCTTCATCGAATAGAAAATGTAAATTTGGAGCGTATTTTCTCTAAACATTTTCCATGGCTAATGCTCCTTTAACTTGTCAGGAAATCTTACATGAAGGCCAGGAGTGTGTCCTATGCTGTCTTCTAGAAGCTTTGTGATTCTGGGATTTATGTTTAGGACTGTTTATATATGGTGTAAGGTCAAGGCTTACTTTTTTTCCATACAGGTAACCATTTGTTTCAGTGCCATTTGCTACAAAGATTTCCCTCTCCCCTTGAAAATGACTTGGTGCATCGATTGAACACACATTGCTCGTGTGAGTCGCTTTCTTCACCCCCTGTTCTGTTCCATTGACCTGCACTTGTGTCCTTACACTGGAACTGCAATGTCTTGATTACTGAAGTTTGTAGTGAGTCTTGAAATCAGGTAATCCCTCAATTTTTGTTTTTTTTTCAAAATTATTTTGGCTATTCTAGGTCCTTTGCATTTCTAAATTATTCAGGGAGGAAGAATATCTCAATCATGTTGAATTTGCCTGTCCACGAATGTGGTTTGTCTCCCTTTGCGCTTCCCAGACTGTGGGAAATCTTTCGCTGCCCAGCTTTTAGGGTAACTGCAGAGTCCTCTTTGCTGTCAATTCCTGCTCCTCGCTTTCTGCACCTTGGTTAGAATGTCTCTACCCTCGCTGCCTGGCCAGCAGTTTTCAGAAAGCAATGACTTTACTGACAATTCACGAAGGAGCAGAGTGTCTGGAAGGGGTTTCTCTCTGTTCTCCTGCCATTAGCCTAGCTTTGGTGAAAGCACCCAGTCTTCAGTGAAGACGTCGCGGAAAGATTTGGCGGATGGATGGAATCTCGTTCTGTTTTGAGAGCTCCTTGAACTTTTAATCCTTTACTCCAGACACTGTGTAAGCATTACAAGTTTTCAAACTTCTCGCTGGTTTCTTTTTATCCAATTTATGGGAAATGCTTCCCCTCCCACTCCACCACAGAAAACATGGATCTCCTCTCTCCCACACAGGCCTTTTCTCATTCTGGAAAGTAGTTCATTTAGGTTTCTTACATCCCCAGCTTTCTGATATTTTGCTTATACGCTTGCTTACTTTGGTTTCTTTTTTGGAACTGTGATTTTGTAGCTTATCAGGCTTTGTTTTAGTTGTTAGGTTGAAAGTCATTTTCTTTTGACAAATTGCTATATCCTGACTGGAAGCAGCTGACCCGAGCAGGAGGCCTTTGAACACAGAATTGAGTGAAGTGAGGGAGATTGGCATGCCCGTATCTGGTGGAAGAAAATTATATGAGAGGAAATGGAAAGTGCCAGGACACTTCGATGTGTTCAGTGTGAGGAAAGAATAGTAGGAATGCTGCTGTGGATGGAGACAGTGAGGGATGATGCAAGGGTTATTGGGGATGAGGCTGGAGAAAGCAGATAGAGGCTTATCGGCTCTTGTAACATTTAGTAAGGACTGGCCTCTCACTTAATGGGAAATCACATACTCTTTTTTTTTTTTTTTTTTTTTTTTTTAGGATTTTGAACTGAGAAATAACATATTCTGCCTTACATTTAATAAGATGACTCTAGCTATTCTGTTAAGTATAAAATGAAAGACTTCAAGGTCAGAGGCAAGGAAATCAATTTGGAGGCTATTGCAATAATCCAAGGAAGGAATGATACTTGTTAATGTGAACTAGTGTGTTCCCATTACAGATGTGATAAATGCTTGGATCCTAGAGAGATTTTTGAAGTTACATTCAACAAATTCCCTACAAGATGAGATGTGAGAAAGTGAATGGAGTCAAGGTGGGGGCTGAAAAATGTTTTGGCCTGAGCAACTTGAAGATTTATCATCATCTGAAATAAGAAACACTGCAAAAGAACTGCATTTGAGGGGACTACAAGAGCTTTCGTTTTGGGTATATTAAGTTTAAATGGTTTATTAGACATCCAGGTAGTGATGTTAAAGATGCAGTTTTGCTGTATGTTTCTAGAGATTAGGAGAGAGCTTTGGAGGTATATATTTGGAAGTCATAAGCTTGTGGATGGTAGAGCAAGACATTGGTTGAGATCATCCTTGGAGTGAGTGGATGAAAATGCCCAATTCGAATGGGTTCTAGAAATGACAGTTGGGAAGGGATTCGGCCCACATTATAAATTATTTTGCTATAAATGAAGAGGATTAGAGCTGTAGATAGAAAAAAAATGAGCTTGCAAAGAGTTTATTTTTATATTGAAGAAATGGTCTTTTCTTTTTAATGCTGATTAGAATTCTCCATTAAGGCAAATTGTTTCTGTAGAAGAAATAGGGAACAGTTGTTAGAGAGATGTCTCCAATTTGGCACAGACTGTATAGGCCCACATGTGGGCAGGTGGGTAGATGTGGATGGTTAGGAGCATTTGGAAATTCTTTTCTAATTCTTCTGTATCTGTGGTGAAATAGGAACCGGGATTATTGGCTGAGAGTGAGAATTGGAGAGGAGGGGCTGGAAGTTCAGAAATGGGAAAAGGTTTAGAATAGTAGCCTTAAAAAGTAGGAGAAAGAACTGTCTGAAAAAAGAACAGTAGGATTACTTGAAAGCATTAAGGCCCGGTCTAAAATTATTGATCATAGCTTTCAAGATATAATTGCCAGTGTAGTTGTTTGTAATTTTCCATGTTCATTTTCAGCCAGCATGCTGAAGAGGGTGAGGGGCAAAAGAGTGATACGTACACTGGAAAGATGCTCATCATTGCTTAAGATTTTGACATAGTAGTTTTATTCTAGAATTGTTAAAGGCACTCAGTGTCCTGATTATAGAAATAATGTGGAGTCATTTCAGGCCATGCTGGTCATTTAAGAGACTCTCTGAATTTGGTTTTTCACTAACATGAGGGTGAAATTCAAAGCCCTTAATACGGAGTCACAGCGCTTCATGATGGGCCCCCTGCCTTGAATGAAATGCCTTCCCTTTCACCCTGGATTCTAGCTATTGATGCATGTCTTAGTCCATTCCCCTCCCATAACAAAGACCCTAGAGGCTGGATAGCTTATAAAAAACAAATTAATTTTTCACAATTCTAGAGGCTGGAATTCTGAGACCATGGCAGACAGCCAACTTCTCCTTGTATCCTTACAAGGTGGAGAGTAGAGCAGAGGAGGTCAGAACTTTCATGCCTCTTAAAATTGCATGGATCCCATTTACGAGAGCTCCACCTTTTTGACGTCATCTAATCTTAATTACTTCCCAAAGGTTTGACCTCCTAATATCACATTGAGAAGTAGGGTTTCAACACACTAATTTTGTGGGGAAACAAACATAGGCAACTTGTATTTTATGACTGTCACAGATTATAGAACAACTTGATGGATTGATGTGGGTGGGTCATCCTTTCGTCACTTCTTTGGGTGGCTTACTTTCACCCTTCCTCTTCCTACTCCCCTTGAGCCACCTACTCTGCTAAGCTTTCCAGGTTCCCTTCTTGCTTCCATATTTCTTTGTTCCATGTACTCGTAGCAGAAAGAGAGAGGGAATGCAGAGAGATGAATGTAGGCTCTGGTTTTCTCTCCACACTGCAGCTACTAGACCTGGAGCAAGTCACTTAGAATCTCTCTAAATTTCCATATTCACACAGTTGTGATAATAAAACCTACCTCACAGGGTTGTTGTGGGAGTTACGTAAGATTCACGTACATAAAGATGCTGGCACATACTAAGCACTCAAGAAATCCTGTGCAAATGAATGAATGCATCTCTGCTGTTAATTTATTTTATAAATAAAATTGCTTGCTAGTCATAAATATTCAGAATAAGCAAATCTTAATTTTATGAGTTAAGTTATGGGAGCTTCCATAATGATACAAGATATATACTCTTTTGAGGTTGTGCCCGTATCTTGGCTATTGTGAGTAATGCTGTAATGAACATGGGGGTGTAGATGTCTCTTAGAGCTACTGATTCCGTTTCCTTTGAATATAAACCCAGAAGTGGGATTGTTGGAGCACATGGTAGTTTTGTTGGTTAAGATTTGGAGTAACTTCCATACTGACTTCAGTAATGGCAGTGCTATCCTTCATCTTTCTTTCATAAATATGGAATTCAGAAAATTATATTTATTTAAAAATCAATACCGTAACATAGAATCATCTGACACTCTTTAGGCTATGAGACGGAGAGGGAAAGGGTGTATTGTGATCCCCAATGTTAGAAAAATTCTTGTTTTCGGTCTTCCATGGAGAACAGTCTCAATAGTGACATTTATCAGAGAAATGTTTGAAATTTGAGAGTATATTTAAGAGTTCTCTAGAGATATGCGTACATATAAAAAAGAAAACAAAATCATCCAACTAGTAGAAATCCTCCCATTTGATCTCAAGAATTCTTCCACAGATTAGCCCTCCTGTAAGAATTCATGAGGCACTTAGTAGAATCCACACTGGTAATAAACTGTTCACCTTTACATTCCCCTGCATAACTGAGATCAGGGAATAGAATATTACCAGAGCCCCATAAGATCCCTTCCTTGTCAATATTCGCCAGTCTTTCTCAAAAGTAACGATTATTTGGTAGTTAATACCATAGACTAGGTTTTCCTGCATTTGGCATTTTGTGTGTGCCCATACAATATTTACTCTTTTGTGTTTACCTTTCTTTGCTCTAACATTCCAAGAGTCATCCTATTTTATATGTAACATGGATTCATTCATCCAGGCAATGCCAAGGATTGGTGGCTGTCATGAAGGTTAGGAAGAGGCAGGAATAATTCTTTCCTAGAGCCTCCAGAGTGAACATGACCCAACTCATGTGTTGATTTCTGACTTCCAGCCCTCAAAACTATGAGAGATTGATTTTCTGTTGTTTCAAACTGACTAGGTGTTTGTTGATAGTGCTTTGGGGTTTGTTTGTTTGTTTGTTTTTGATAGTGCTGTGTTAATGCAGCCTAGAAAACTACTACTACACTGCCCAGGTTCAGGAAGTGTCTTCCTTTGAAGGATATGCTTCTGTTGTTATGCTAATTATGAGGCTGGGAAAGCTAGGGAGAGTGCCTGTCATTTGCATGTGTAATTGTTTCATGAAGGAGATTTTTCTCTTTGGGGAAATCCCTTTGTTTGGGGTTCCACCAGTTCTGTTGAACTCCTGTGGATAAATGTTGGAAAGTTCCAATAAAGCACGTAAGAATGTTATTTTGCCACTCACAATTTATACCTTTAGAGTCAAGAAGGGCTAGGAATTTTAGCATACACTAGCAAAATTACATAAAGCCCATGTCAGAATCATTTCAAATGCACAGAAATAAGGAGGTGGAAACATGATAGCTTTGGAGCGTAAGCGCCTGACTTAAATCTTGAATTTCAGTTGCTGTGTTCTCACTTTGTGATGGAGGTCAAGGCACTTACTTCATGGCTCTAAGCCTCAATTTATTCAACTATAGAATAGGAATAATGACATGGCTCTTTGGGGATTTTATGAAGAATAGAGATAATGTGACAAACTACGTAGCAATGAGCCTGGCAAATATTATATACTCAGTAAACAGCTGTTATTAAACTAGGTTAAACAAAAATCTGGAAGTATAGAAATACCTGCTTCAGAAAGATAAAATCAATTTGGGAAATATTTGGGCTGTAAAGGGCAAAGGCGAAAACTCACTGTGATCAGTCTTCATTTCATTCCACCCACAAAGTTAGACTTCAGATAGTTTCTTCCTCTGCTCTTTAAATTTCTTATAACATTAATTGTCGGAATTTCTCCCAGGAGCTCTGTTGAATATTCAGTTTACAAAGTGTTTATGTTCCCTTTATCCAGTTTTTTCTTTTTTTTTTTAATTGAAGTGTAAGTTACAATGTGTCAGTTTCCTGTGTACAGCACAACATCCTAGTCAGGCACATACATACATATATTCGTTTTCACGTTCTTTTTCATTAAAGGTTATTGCAAGATATTAAATATAGTTTCTTGTGCTATAAAGAAGAAATTTGTTTTTTTATCTATTTTTATATACAGTGGTTATCATTTGCAAATCTCAAACTCCCAAATTTATCCCTTCCCACCCCCTTTCCCCTGATAAACAAAAGATTGTTTTAAATCTAGTGTGTTCACCAAGCCCCGCAGAGTACCTGACTGATCATCCTCAATTCCCTGGCCTTGGGATCTGGCCAAGTCAAAGGAAAATGTCGTCAGCCTAGTGCTTCGCATTGATCGCACAGTTTGAGGTGGACTCTACCGCTCAGCTGAAAAAGGGATTAGTTGGAGATCCATGCTCTCACTCTGAACACCAGCGATTTCTCTTTAACTCTGTCCCGTGGCCGGGCACAGGAACCTCTAGGTCAAGGGTGGTGGAGGAGACTTAACCGAAGGGTTAAGGAGCTCCTCCTGACTCCCCTGCTGCCCACGGGGCTCCCGCTGCCTTTCCCGCTGTCTGGTGACCCTGTGTCTGAGCGCAGAAGGATCTTGGCATTTTACACAAACATTTCAAGTCTTTGCTTCTTCAGTTGCCACGTTTGCCTCGCTATCTTCTCCCCACAGATGCTCTCTTCACACAGTGTTCCCTTTGAAGTCAGGCAGCCAGAAATCTTCAGCAGAGCAGGAGCAGCAGTCGGAACAGTTTGTTCTGCTGACTGTGTGTGCATTTGGGAGCTTTTCCATCTTGGAGGCCGCAGAAGTCTGTATCCAAACACCTCGCCCCTGAGTTGGGGAGTAACTTAGGAACGACTGTCTTGGAGCTAAAACTGGAACCTTAATATTATGCCAGCATGAAACCTTCTGATCAAGACCCAGCATTGTAGAGGGCACTGATTTTCAAATTGTGGTCTAGAGACGGCTGGGAGTCCCTGAGATCGTTTTAGGGGATCAGTGAAGGAAAACTTTCAGGACGCTGAAATCTCTTTCGCCTTTTGCATTCTTTCTCTCGTGAATTTAGAGTGGAGTATCCCAAATGCCAGATGACATGTGATTTTGCAGTGGGCTGAATGCAGAAGCAGATATAAAATTCCAACCTTAAAGAAATTTCTAAGAAGGTAAAGCCATGCTACCCTCCTCACTAGTTTATTTCTGGAGGATATAATTATGTTGTAAAAAATGTTATTTTTGTTCGTATATACTATAATGGCTTTCTTATTGCTGAGTGACAGGTCAAATTCTACCTCTTCCATGCAGTGTTCCTTGTACACTTTGGTACCCTCTGGGAACCCAGGTCACTCATTTGGGGCCCTTACACATACTTGCATTTAATCACGTGCTAGTGATTTAGTCTTTAATTGTTTTAGTGTGTGTATCTTGATAGCACATTGAGACTGTAAAATTCTGAGACTGTCTTATAGGATCTCCTCTATACTTAATGCCCTACACATGAGGGATGCTTAAGATAATGCCTTTTGAATGAGTGAACTATGCCAAAATATAAGAACTATAATTCTAAGCCAAAGCTTTATATTTCATAAAGTATTTCCAGAGTGAGGAATGTACCAAACTCTGTACTTTTCAAGATGGCCTTTGAAAAGATTTACTACCAAGCAAGGTTTAAGAAAGACAAATTGATGAAAAAATTATACGTTCATATTGATATCAACTCAGTTCTTGACAGCAATTGGAAATAAGGATAATTTTTCTATGTATATTATATACACTTGTGGATGTATGTGTATATATTTATATTTGTATAAATATATTTGTAAAGCCAGCTATTTTACTAAGCTACCAAGTTCAAGAATGTGTGGACATATTTCTGTTCATTTGATATATAACTGTAGCCAGATAAGGCTACAGATTCAAATGACAAAGGCTAAACTTGAATCTAAACCATATCCGAATTCTGGGGGAACCTCACAATTTAGGGACAAAATCCTTGCGAAGTACATTTACTTTATTTCTCTGTTTGAGAATTCTTTACACACAAAATGGGGAAGTTGGAAACAATTATGTAGTACACAAGAACAACATAAATATATAATGACAAAAAATGTCTGACGCAGTAACAACCTGAAATAGTAAGGGGCGGGCACGTGCCAAGACCCTGGGCTAGGAGAGGCTTCTGGGCCCAGGGCCAAGGTTAAATCTGAGACCAAGGGCGATCTTAGGGTCCGCGAGCCCGTTTCAGTCTGTCTCGAATACCAGACCTCTTGACTCTGATGCTTTCCAAGTTAAACTACAGCCACACCACAGTGGTCTGTGAATGTTAATTATGTTCAGAAAACCAGGATCACAGGCCACAACCCTGTTCTTGTTGCTCTGCTGTCTAATCCTCCAGAACCAGATCCTTGGAAACTGGTAACCTGGCAGCCTTGTGTTCAGTGTCGGTAGCATCATGTTCTCTTTGGCTGTTTTCTTGCTTTTCTGCTGGTTCAGTGACACTTGGGTGGTTCCTCCCTGTGCTCTCACCTGGCACCTGCTGTAAATGTATCATAGCGTGTGTCCCATTGCTGTACTCACTGGTTTCTGTGTTTTCTTTTTCCCAAGACTGAGTTCTTTGTTTTATGTCTGATAAACCTTTAAAAATCTGATTAAAACTCTGGATTTAAGCCACAGGAAGCGTGGCAGCACATAGCAATGGTTTATACATTTAAACTCTGGAGACAGACACTGCCTGAGTTTGAATAACAGCTCGGCCACTTTGTGGCTGTGTGACACTGGAAAAGTTGCTGAACCTCTCTGTGCCTCAATTCCCTCATCTGCAATATGTGCATGATGGTAACAGTACATAACTCGGTAGAGTTTTTGCCAGTTTGAAATGAGTTCAGATAAAGCACTTGGAACAGGGCCCATGGTAAATTATGAATGGATGACTACATGTGAATGCAGTGTCGGTTGACCTCTGGAGTTAGCTATCAGATGGAAGGATATTGCCAAATGCTGAGGGCTTTCTAGAACTCTTCAAGCCAGGAAGGTAAATTTATAGAAATGCAGTGCTCTGCTGGAAGCCGAGGCCCCATCCAATGTGAATTACCACTCTTAGTACTCTGTTGGTAGTAATTGGATCAGTAATAATAACGACCAAATAACACATGTTTATCACATGCCATGCATCCACTCAGGGCTATAAAGACGTGCATTTGGTAATCTTCCATACTAAGGAGTGGCCTTTTTCAGCTCCTACGCTGAACCTTGGGGATAGCATCTAATCCCCAGCTGGGAGGCGTCACAGGTAATGCATTTGGAGTGTTTCCAATTTTATTGCTGTTGTCAAATGATCTGCTGTTTACAATTTCAGAAACTGAGGTTGGAAGGTTTTGAGTTTAACTTGCCTGAGGTCACAGCATGGAGCTCAAATCAGGTCTCACTGACTCCAAAGGCTCTTATCTCTGTACTCCTCAGGGTGGTAAACAAAGGGAAACACCAGGGACCCCATTTGCCTCGTGGTTAAAAACTACAACACGTTTCACTTTCTCCAGCTTTGGGGAGCCTCCTCTCGGGGGCAGTGGCCAAGAACAGTTGGTTTAGTCTTAAAAGGAGATACAAATATTTATGAACCTTCACATCTCTACCTCCAAAAAAGTCAGGAAAGGGTGAGAAAATAAATATTTTTGTTGTGGTTAGCATCGGATTTTGGCCTAGAAATGCCCACTGCCAAACTCAAATGAAGCTTCAAACATATTTGTTTGCTTTTTTTTCAAATGAAAGAATATTCATATTTCTATAGGGAAAATGAAACATGCTTGGATGGTGTGTGTCCATAGCCTTATCCTTGCATTCTCAGATGTCCTAATAAAAAGGCTGTGAACGCCCCACCAGTGGGTTTGTTGTGAATGAAATTCCATCATTAGAATCATAATAACTAGAAAGCTTTGTGATAAATGGCAGCGTGACTATTAGAGGCTGTCTTTTGGAATGCCACTGGAAAGAATGGTGATTCTTGCTCTTAATTTTTTCACCATTCCACCCACCTCTCACCCTTTTCTCTCCCCACTCCCTGTCACCATGGTAACCTTTCTAAAACCAATTAGAATATTAATTACCCCCTTGCTCAGAAAGCATCTGTGTCTCCCCCCGTTGTTCTCAAGGTTTACTGTGCTTTGTGATCACTTTGGGTGCTTTATAATAAGCAAAAGCATCACAAGACAGATTCTGAAGACCTAGAGTGAACCTGAGGAATCTGCAATTCTCATAAGTACCCTGGTGATTTTTGATGCTGGTGGTTGAGAAACTACACTTTTGAAAATACTGATCTTCAGAATATATGTCCACCTCTTTAATCTGACTTTTAAGGCCTTGCTTGACTTGGTTCTGCGTACCAATGATGCAAAGGTATTTTTAAATCATTACTAGATACTGGCTTTTTACTATGTACCATTTTTGGTATTTCCGTGGGATTTTGTTAATAGACTTCCTAACGGCTGTCAGGTGGATTTCCTGATATCTCACAAATCCATCCTTCTTGGTGGCAGTGACTGCCCTTAGTCATTACGATCTCTGTCCTGGCCTATTGCCCCAGCCTCCTGACTGGTCGTCCAGCCTCTGGTCTTGCACACTTGTAGTCTGTCTTTGATACTTAAGTCTAACAAGTTTCTCAAAAATGCTGAAGATTTATTTAGCTACCATTTTTGTGAGCATTTACTAAATTCAGCTTACTGCTTTTAACAATTTTGTATATGGTCATATTGAGTTATCCCCCAAACCATAGGAGGTACAGACTATTACTATCCCTATTTTAAAGAAGAATGTTAGCAATAGAAAGTAGTGATGTGATCATTTTAGCACCCTGCTCAAAAGTCCCTTAATGGGACCCTTTACCTGTATGACAAAAATCTCTGCTTCAGATTTGACCCCAAACCTATTTTGCCAGCTTTGTCTTCCTTCTTCCTCACACGTTCTGTTCTGCTGTGCCAATCTATTAGCTCTTCCTGAAATGCATTTTAGTACCACTAGAGCGTTATGCATTATATATGACACGTTATGCGGAGGCCTACATGATGCTTTTATTTGAATAAGAAAAATGCATGCCCGCTGGTCTGACAAACTAGGAAAAGGATCTCACATGCTGGGCAGATACAGCCCCAAAGGAGCATCCATGGTGAGCAGAACAGAGGCTGGACTTTGGCCTCCCCTCCCGCCTTCCTCAGCTGGGTGGGTGCCTTTGTATGATGCACAAATAGTGTTGGGTTTCTAGGCCACTGTCATTGTATGCCCTATTTCCAGGGGCCGGAATGCCCTTTTGCTCTGTCTGAGGAACCTTCCTTTAACACTTAGCTCAAATCTTCACTCCCTTCCCTCCCCCTCTTCCCCTCCCTTCCCTCCCCCTCTTCCCCCCACCTTCCAACAGTCCTCAAAATATTTACAGATGCATACTGTATGGAGGGATACCATGGGGTAAACATGGTCCCATCCTTTATGGGGTCAGCAGACTAGCAGAAAGAAATCTTTAACCTTCTAGAGCGCCCCCCCCCCCGCAGGATAATCACTCCAGCATTCCTGCTTTTATGGCATTATATGCATGTGACCACTCTGATCAACATGACTGTTTCTTCAATTGTGAAATGATGACAACGAAAAGCTCTCATGGTGTTACTGTATCACTGTGCTGGTTTTCAAAGTCACTTAATGTAGCAGTCAGTGCAGAGTGTCTAGTACTTACTTGACTAGAGAGTCACTGAGGTACATCTGTTAATCTAGAGAGAGAGTAATAATAAGGATTACCTTTGCTGTTTGGTGAGGTTTCAACAATGTGAGAGTAGGGGTGGGAACGGAGAGGATGGGTCTGGGATAGGAACATGGAGAAAGTTGTCTCTTGGTGCCTCTCTGGGTATCTGTTCTGTGGACTTACTGTTTTCCATGCAAAAACAAAACATGCCACTGAAGAAAATAATCTAGGGAAAAGTGAAGTTATAAAAATATAATCATGAAAGGCATTCTCCAACTTGAATGGTATTAGGAGTGTCTCATTGGCTAGTCCTGATCTCTCTTCACTCCCTATGTTCTTTTTTTTTAAATAAAATTTTTTAGAAGTCTTTTTTGGGGCGAGGGGCAGTAATTAGGTTTATTTATCTATTTTAGAGGAGGTACTGGGGCCTGAACCCAGGACCTCATGCATGCTAAGCACACACTCTACCACTTGGTTTATACCCTCCCCCACCATGTTGTTCTTTTTTTTCATTCATTAACCTACCATTATAGTTTTGTTCTTCTAAAGAACAAGTGAAATGAAAATCAGTGCTTTAATCTAGTTACTCTTTGGTAAACTTCTGTGATGTCTGAGTAGCCACTTGATGAAGAAAATACTGATATGTGAGTGTAATTTAGGTTGCGGCCCCCTTAAGGGCAGAGGGGAGCACTGTGCTGTTGGTTTCACTGCACACCGGGAGCAGTCTGCTCATTACCCCTGACGCCTACTGAAGTTCGCTCTCCCCTGCTTTCTGTCTATATTCTGTCCCAGCTAGTAACAACATTTCCCGCTCTCCCTTGAAACTAGGGATATATTTGCCTGGGTTCTCTTTCTTTTCCTTTCCCTGGGGCCAGAATACGCAATCATGGCTTCAATCAGGCAGACAAAGACATTACTCTAGGGCCATGTTTCTCAATCAGGGACAGTTTGTCCTCTCGGGGACATTTGGCAATATCTGGAGACATTTTTAGTTGTCACAGCTGAGGGATGATATGCTACTAGCATATGGTAGGTAGAGGCCAGGGGTGCAACTTAACAGCCTACGGTGCACAGGACAGTCCCTCTCCCCTATGACAAATAATTACCCCTGCCTGATGTGTCATTATTTGCTGAAGTTAAGAAACAGTAGTTGAGTGGACATTAGAAAAAGATTGGGAGAATCTGGGTTCCTGAATAGTCTTGTGGAGCAGAGCTAGCCCATCAGGCTTTGGATGGCCATAGAAATAAACCTGAGAGAAATATGCTTCTGTTTTATTTAAACTATGATATTTTTATGTCTTCTTTGTCCTATGAAATAGTAATATTCCTAATTTTACAGATTATGAAGCTAACATTTATTAGATCAAATGACTTGTCCAAGATCACATACAAGTATTAGGTAATAACTAACCTGATGTCCAAAGGCAGTTGTGTCTGACTCCAAACCCTATTATCTTTATCCTCTCACACTGCCCCATTTTAGCACTTGACTCCAGGACCCTGTCCTTGACCTAATGAAGGAGACTCCAGAAGGGTTGGATATAAGCATCCACCTGTATTCTTCTAAACCCAAACCTTACAAATAATTCTGATGAGCTATCAAAATCAACTGCTGTTAAAAAAAAAAAAAAAAGAATTAAGTACCGTTTACAAATAGTTAATCAATTTCCTCCCTAGGTGATTTTTGTTTGGCTTTCTCTACCTTGTAATTCTCAATTTTTAGTTATTAGAGATTTTAGTATTTCAAACTTATGTTTCCCCTCACAGCCCCTTCTCTAGTGTAGCATGCTCTGGTGTAGGGTGGTACTTGTGGAAGTGGTGGTGGTCCAGCCTGTCAACCACCTTTTTGGCTTTGGCTCGTTTCTCCTAAGAGTGGGCAAATGACGGCTAAGGCCTAAGTGTGAGGCACCTACAAGGTGTGACAGCCTCAAGTTAAGGGCCAAAGGGACTAGTGGCTGATCCAATTTTTAAAAAAATTTTAGTTCTTATTTTTTTATTGAAATATAGTCAAGTTACATGTTAGTTTCATGTGTACAGCAAAGTGATTCAGTTATACACGCATATGTCTATATTTTTCAGATTCTTACCCATTACAGGCCATTACAAGAAATTGAATATAGATCCCTGTGCTATACAGTAGGTCTTTGTTGTTTATTTTACATACAGTAATGTGTATCCTATTAATCCCAAACTCCTAATCTATCCCTCACCCCCCTTTCCCTCCTGGTAAGCACAGTTTGCCTCGGAGCTCTTTTTTAAATTGAATGGGTGGCTGATCCAAAGTAAGAAAGATCTCTGAGGCGGACTGGGGTTTTGGTCACCTAAGCAGAATTCAAGACAGAATCAGGTACAACAGAAAGATTTGAACTAAGATCTTTAGCAATAGGTAGGCAAGTCCCTGGAGACCCTTCATGTCTAATAGTAGGTGCTGGTTGCTCAGGGATTGCTTCGTCTATTTGATCTAAAGGCTATGCCAATACCGGTCCTGACTGATCCCTAGCACAGGAAGACGACATATTAGATCTAAAACCCTGGGAACTATTATCAGAAGCTTATGTCTTCCATCTGGTTCCTTGATGGGATGTTTTGGGACTTGGGTAACATTGGCAGGGTTTGAGGCTCTTTATCATGACAGCAAACATGGGGGTCCTGACGTCAGAAACTTTGATAATTGTTCTTTCCACTGAGACTTGGGAGTCCTCACAAAGGGATAAGGTTATCAGATGCCTTATTTAACATAAAGACATATTTAGGATATCAATCTCCACATAATGCTGTCTCCACTAAAATAGGTTTCCATCTTACAGATGTGTGGGTCACAACAAATTCAATTGCAAACTGGATTCAAGTTCAACAGCTTACAGATTTCATGTGAAGAGTATAGATCTGGAGACAGAATGCATCAAAAATAAGGTAGGCAGATAAACTAAGGACAGAATAAACTGAAGTCAAAAATCTTGGCAGTCATGAATGTTAACATCCATACAAGCTGAAGAGGCAGAGAAATGTGGGGATTTAGCTATCCAGCCAAATCCTCAGGAATGGGGAGGAAACACCTGCAGACCGAATATTAGGCCCTGAGACACAGCTGCAGTCTTAGATCAAGAGCATTTATTATGATTTTAATTTAGGAAGAAATCTATTTTGCTGTAGTTTCCCCAGACTGTGGAGAGAATGTAGGTAATTGAGAGCATCTGATTGATGTTAAAAGTTACGCTATTGAATGGAAGAAATGGATTTGCACAGTTATTAAAATTAGTATTTATACATTTCAAGTGGCATTTATTGAGCTCTGTTTTGGGTAGGTCTCATTCTAGTTGATGGGGCAGGAGGTATGAGTAAGTCATGGACCCTTTTCAGTAATTCACTGTCTTATGGAGACAGAGAAGTCTGTCGTCAACAGATGGACTACAGTACAGTATGAGAAGTGACATGATAAGTATCATACAGGCTGTCAAGGGAGAGCAGAGAAGGGTGGAGAGACCAGAGGAGAGTTCATGGAAGAGGTGGGACCTGGGCTGATGACTGAAGAGTAAGTAAGGATTAGGTGATGAAGTGGATGGAGTCAAAGTATAAATAGGCTGAGGGAAACTTCCGTACAGAGGCATGAGAATGTCAGAGATCTTGGTGTTTGGGGATTCATTCTGTGAGTATTATTGAGCAGAGAAGTTGTGTCAGGGTGGATTTAGGTATTGGGATCTATTGTGATTGAGGCAAACAAAATCCTTAACCTCATGATTCTTGCAGTCTATTGAGAGAGGCAGATACCTAACAGAAACGTAATAATGTGTAATCAGTGCTTTGAAAGGTGCAGTAACAGAGCACTGAAGAGGGAGCACAGGAGGAAGAGCTTATCCCAGCATAGGGGAGAAAGAGGAAAGGGGGCTGAATGTCTGAGAAAGCGTCCCTTAGGATGCAACTGGAACTTGAAGAATGAGTATGAGTTAACCAGGCATAGCATTTGGTAAAGGACCGGCATTATAGCAAGCAGAAAGGCCACGAAGCAAAGGACAACCTGGTATCATCAGGAAAGTGAGTCTTTCTGGAAGTTGAGTGTACTGCTGATAGTTACTTGAGTGCATGATCACGCATCCTAGGCTGGATACAGAGAGAGATACATTCAGGCATATCTGTGGACTGAGAACATGGGAATGGAAAACGGCAGATTTCTCTGATATTAAAGAGCAAGCATAGGGGTGATAAGGGAGTGTAGGAGCTGAAGGGGGGGGTTGGGATTAGTATGTGGAGGGTGTATTGGTGAGTTCTGGTGGGTGACAAGGTCCTGGCTGTGACAGTGGAAGTACTGAGGAGATCTACGTCACTGGTGATGAAAGAAGGAAGGAACTTGGAGGCAGTGCCCTGGATATGTTACACACATGGGTGTGGACTCGCCCAAGACAGTGACAGGTTGTCCAGGAGTCAATGTACAGGACCAGCTGCGGCAACGGTAGAGGAGAAAAACACGGAAGAATGGAAAGCGGAGTCTCGGTGGCAGGAGAGGTTGAAGTAGCCCTAGAAATTGAGGGAGATGCTGATCTTAGCTGTTGTCGGAGTGACACTTGATGCTGTAGAACATGCAGGTGGAATCACTGGATACCTGAGTGAGGCAGAAGGAAATACACCACTAATTGGTTAACCTTGGAGAGAAGGCTGTCAGGAGCATGGAAGAATGGCCTCCGAGAGAAGAAAGCTAAGGCAGAGGGAGTGGAAAGGCCCAGCAGGATGGGGAGAAAGAACAGATAGGGATGGGGCTGGCCTTTTGAGCAGGGTATGTCTAGGCAAAGAGGAGAGGCCTTGAGGGCTCAGTTAGTCTTGAGGTTCCAGAGGTACAGCTCAAGTGTGTGGGGGCAGAGTCTGCGCAGACAGTGCAGGGCACTGCAGCAGCAGCACTGGGAGTCTGTGGACAGCCTCTCCTCCGGCACTGTGCTGTCCTGTTTCCTCTCCTGCTGGTCTCCCCTCCCTGCCTGGCCAGCTCAGGCCAGGCGAAGGCACTAGGGTCTTTTTCTTAACCTCATCACTTCTGCCAGGGAACTTTGATGGACAGCCATTAGGCAGCTTCTCACAGCACCTGCTTCCAATCCTGTTCAGTGTCGATTCTGTGCAAAAGCCACAGCTCAGACTGCTTCACAACTACTCAGTCCTTGGCCCAAGTGGCTGACAGCTGAGGCCAGAGTCCTTGAAATGCATCCACGTCCTCCATACATCTCTGTGTCCCCGTGGGAGGTTTGTCTCAAGTGGGACTTAAGCTGTCATGTAGGGAAGCCCGCAAAAGGCAGGAGTTAAAATTGTGACTACATCCTGCGTTTCCAAACTCCTGTTTCCCCTTAGTATACCACACACCTCTCAACTCCCTTATCTTTCACCATGAACTGTGGATGCCTTGATATTATATACAATTGATTTTTAATTTTCAGCCTGAATTTACCGAGTGATGCCCGAGATAGATGTTTGTATGCATTCATTTTTCATGTTTCACTTTGTAGCACTCCTTATAACACTTTGCATCTACAGAGCATTTTTACTTCTAAAAGCTTAAAGCACTTAAGAAGCTAACAACCTCACAAAATCCTTGGAAGATGGACACATGATACAGAACTGCCGTAACCTCTGAAGTGCATTTGCACTTTGAACAACTTTTATTGAAAACAATATCTCAGGAGCTATCAGCTGAAGTTTCTGAATTTAAGTAATTTAGCTCCTATCTGTAAATCAGTAGCATACCGTCCATGTCCACAGTGAAGTTATTTATGAGTTTGGAGCTACGTTTGGGCCATCTTTTCAAATTAAAGAATATTATCCCTTCTGTATCCAATGTTGACAGCAGAACCAGAGAACATATTCAAAACCCAGATGTGCAAGCACAGGGATTTTAGGAGATAGGGTAGAAAAAGAGAACTGTGGTATGGTAGAAAGAACATGGCCCTGTGCACCAAAAAATTGGCTGATTTAATTTAATAAATATCTGTGTGTGTGTATATATACATATATATATATACACACACTATATATATATGAAACATTGTGCTGTACGCCAGAAATTGACACATTGTAACTGGCTATACTTCAATAAAAATTAAAAAATAAATAATAAATAGATATTAGGTGTCTGTATCAATAAGGATTAGCTTGACTGCAAGTAATAGGGAAACTCAAAAGACCAGTGTGATAAATGCTATAGAAATTTCTTTATTTCTTCATAAAATTCCACTAGACAGGCAGTCCTGGCTTAATCTGGTAGCTCTGCTCCTCGAGGTCCTAAAGAACTATCTTTGTCCAGCTCAATACTCTTCCTTTCTGTGTCTTTGTGGGTAAAAATGGTCCATTTACATTCCAGACAACAGGAGAGAATGGAGAACAAAGAAAGGCAAAGTGGGCGTGCCCATTGTCTCTTACAGGAAGTTCTTAGAAACAGCCAGAAGATAGTATATTTTCGCACACTTACTCTTGTCCAGAACTTCATCACATGGTCACATCTAATGGGAAAGAAGGTTGGAAAATATAGTTTCTGAGTGGCCATGTTCTCAGATAAAAATTCTATTACTACCAAGAAAGAGAGAACAGATATCAGGGGAAACCTAATAGTAGCTCTTTGCAGTAGCGATTATCTGCAAATCACTGCTGTTAGAGTCCTGGCTTTTTCACTAAGTTCCTATTTGACCTTGGGCAAGCCAATTTTATTTTTGAACCTTAATTTCCCTGCCTGCAGAATGAAGGGGTTGTACTGGATGGCCTTCAACAGTCTGAGGATAAACGAATGAATGGCCAGCTAAATGAATAAATGACAGCTAATGGCTTAGGGATCTTCATAAGAGTCCAGTAGGCTCAGCAAGGTGACTAAATCCATGCTGTTAGATTCCAAATTCATTACTGGGAATATGAGCAGATCTGAAGGCTGTGGGGTTGGGTGGTTATAGGTCAGTGGTAGAGCACGTGCTTAGCATGCACGAGATCCTGGATTCAATCTCCAGGTCCTCTATTAAAATAAATAAATAAATAAATGATAAAATAATAAATTATTAAAAAAATTATGTAAGGCTCTGGGTAGCTTTTTCTGATCAACACATTAATTATTTAAATCTTCATACAATATGATACATTCAGAAACATGCATAAGTATAAATGTGTACTTAAACACTATTGAATAAATACCTGTAGAGCCTTAATTCAGGACAGAAAAGAAATAGCACGTTGCCAGCAGCTCTAAGGACCTCATGCTTCCCTACCAGATCACAAGCCCCTCTTTGCCCATAGGATTTCATTGTACAGATAAATTTATCATGGCTTTTGTGATAAGACCCCTTATTTGTTTTACAGGTCTATTGCTTATGCATGTAGCCCTAAATACTACAATTTAGTGTTTCCTACTTTTGGTCTTCAAGTATTAACTCATTCTGTATGTGGTGTCTTGCGATACAGATCTGATTGTGAAGTTAGGTCTGCGAGGTTCATTACGTAGCTGTACCTTGTTCATTTTGATTGCAAAGGGCTATTTCATTATCTGGTTTATCTGATTTCTTGTTTCAACTGTTGATGACATTTGGATTGTTTCAGATCTTGGTATGAGGAGCAGTGCTGCTTTTCCCATACCTGTGCATATCCCGAGGTGTGTGCACGGGTACCTCTCTCTCTAGAGTAGACACGCTTAACTTGCTGTCACTGGGCACTCAAGGGACTTGCTTGGTCATAGGATCATAACACTGTCACACAGTTACACTCTAGTCAGCAGTATAGAGAGTTTTTGTGGCTCCTCGTTCTCTTCAACATTTGGTATTGACAGATTTCTTAATACAGATTTTGCATCTATAAATGGTAGGCTTATGAACTAGGGCAGGCCTGCATTTAGGAGGGACATTCCAAGTGGAAATAGTCTTAAGGAGTATGGAAGCAAAGGAGAAGATCAGTATTTGTACAACAGGTATTCTCAGATTTTGTGTGCATCAAAAGATACCTGTTCATTCACTCGTTTGCTGACTCATTCACTCACTCAACAAATATTATATGGTAGGTACCATGACAGCTTTCATGGAGCTGAGAGCATCAATGGGGAGAGAGACAATCAAATAATAATCTAGCCTCTGACTGATCCAGGCAGGGAATTTCAACTGATAAGGCTTGAGGAGGATGAGTTAGAGCCCATGCTAAGCGGCAAGAATGGGGTCTGAGAGAGACGTACCCTGTTGGGGGTAGGGAGCTTGTATTCTTGGGAACAGGTGCCCCCGCAAGGAAGAGTAGTAGCACTGCGTTGGCATTGATGGCGACTCAGCAAGAAGACAAGACAGAAGGACTGCCCGTGCAAAACCGGGGCAGTGATAGGAAGCGAGGATGAGACAAGAAGTGGGGGTCTCCCTTTGAGGTTGCATCTGTGCACGCAGCCTGCCCGCAGCATTGCGCTCTGACACCTGCGGTCAGAAATCCTTTCAGTATCTTTCAAAGTGTCCCTAGAGGACACAAAGACCAAGGCAAGGGGGATCGTGCATCTGAGAGCAATGTATTTCCCTCATTCAGGCTGTTGTCTCTGTATAGAATTACTCACGCGGCACTCTTTGCGGCCAACTTTGAGAATGTGAGGATTCCGAGACCACATTTGGCCCTTTAAGCCTTAATGAGTCCATAGAGTGAAGACAAGGCATCTGGTTTCCAAGACATGTTTTTACAGGCGTTAGGAGCCACCTTTGGAGGCTGCATCAATGCCTCTTTCCAAGCAGAGACTACCCTGACAGCTTTCTCCATTAAATTATGGCTGGAGGCACAGAACAAGGCCTGCTGTGCTGGAATGTTCCAGGAGAGCCCACTGAGAGCACTAGTAATGAACCAGCAGTGGTTTTGGGGCCAGTTCTGTTGCACTCTGTAGACAGTCACAGGGATAAAGTTGTCTTGTTGGCATTTTGCATGAGTATAGGGAGTGATTCAAAGCATTCCTTAAAATTAAAATTCACAAAAAGTCGTTATCAGTTTAAATATCTTCTCTAATAGCCAAACTCATGCAAAGTGGGCCTTGTCTTTTACATTATGGATTAATCATCCAAAGTAAGATAATGAGACTGTTGATGACATTTACAGATAATTCTATCAGCAATGAGAAGAAAGATAAAAACAAAATATCTATCATAACATATTAGGTGTAATCACATTTAGGTCACAAATGTTAGAGTGCTCATATTTTACAGATTTCTAAAAGTATTTTTCCATGATATAGAATTTTCAGAGAAATATGCTTTACTGTCTGACAAACATAATTCATTTCTATACTAAACGTCATTATCTCCATTCCTTTTAGGTTTTTACTCTAACGCTGCTATTGCTGTGCTACTTTTATAAAATCAATAAATTATGATAAGAAAGAGAAAAGGAAAAAAATCATGCACCAGTTAATGAAGCCTTACAGGCAGTGTGTTCGTGCTTATAAAATTGGTTTTGTGATAATCTGCTTTCTCATAATTAAGGGATTAATTAAGAGTCATAATACTCTTTTGAGACAGTCACTATCAAACCCATTTTATACCCAGCAGAATTGAGGTAGGGAGAAACTGATTGTTCCCAAGGTCACAACAGATGTAAATTTGTAGCTTCAAGAATTGAACCTCAAAATACTGACATCTTCCTTACATGTAGCAATGCACTCTGGTGTGTGTTTGTGTGCCTCTGTGTGTATGTCTTAGAGGTTTATTTTCCCGTATTATGTAAGCCTGATAACTAAGGTTACCCTCCAGGGAAGGGAAAGGTGATGTCTCTCCTCAGTTTAAATTCTGGGACCTGCTGTGTGAGCACAGGTATGGTAAGAATAGATGGTCCCATAAGACGACAGTGAAAGACCCTGGGAAGTAGCTATTCCAAGGATGTCCTTAAGGCTGGGGTCCAGCACTTCCTTAAGGGGGCGGTGTATCCCAGTGAAACTCATTGGACTGATTGTCTCAAGTCTTAGTCCCAGGACTTATCCCAGCTGTGTCAATAATTTGCTGTGCTGTTTGAGTAACTGGCAGAATCTCTAGGGTTTCTTTGAGCGCTAAAATCAGAGGATGCTCGGCGTCTGTGCAGTGCGGAGTGACTTTACACAGTACTGGCTTGAAGGTGTTCTGACCGTTAATCTGGATAATTAGTTTGATTGTGATTGCTCTGGGAACTTAAACCAACACCCTTACCCCCTCCCCCTGCTTTGCTGCTTCCCCTCCTGTAACTTTTAGAGAACCTCAGGGTTCTTGACCCTAACTTTCCTGATCAGTCTAGAAATACTTACCCACCTGTCTTTAGCTGTGGTGTTTACCTTTTTAGGTACCTTGCAGTTAGTAGTGCTTCCTCCCGTGGCTGATAATATTGTTCCCACAGATAATAGCATTGACAGAGAGCTGGAAGAAAGCCCAGTGATTTCGTCCAGTTGAATCCATTATCCAGGGTTTTTAGGCATTATATAACCCAGTTCTTCCTTATTATATTCCCCTGTTAAAAATTTACCATCTGGCTTGGTAGAAACTGCCGTCTAACTGTTTTTCATAACAGTGGCCCATGTGCCAAATGTTGGTTCCCATGGAAATGATTTAAAACATGCATTAAAATCTGGGGATGGCTGTGTTTTCTCCGTCTAATGGCTTCTATTGTCTTCTGTGACAGCAGAGTTACTATTTTATGGACTTTTATATAATTCTCACCTGTTGGAGATACTATCAATAGGGGCTAGGATTTGGGGGCATGGGTCTGCTGTCTGTCTTCCAGGGTTATAGATGTCGTATAATTATGGAGAAAACACATAGCACCAAATGGCTTATTAACTCTGTTGTATAAATGATTAAAAGTTCCTTAAGCTGTTAATAAAACACCATATTAAATGCTTGCGGGTAAATTGTAAGGACTTAAAATCCCTCTCCTCTTGAAAAAATTATTTCACTAGAGCTATTGAAGGTTAAAGAAACTATTTTTTATTGACCAAAATACACTTTTCAAACTATCATGCTACACTTTGTCCCCTTAGCTTTCTGAGTACTAGGAACACTTTGGTACACTCAACCCATTTAAACAAGGAGCTTTCTGGACAAAGTACATGTGAACCCTAATCTTGACACGTGAATAACTTTTCAACCCAAACTGGTGGAAGTCCTTGATAAGCTAAAACCAGCCCATCAATTCTGCTATATTACCAATGTCAACTTTCAGGAGAGTTACTGGACTGAAAAAGCAAACACTTAATTACTGATAGAAGTTGAATAGAAATTCCCTTTTATGTAATTAAATGATCAGCAAATGATGAATCAAAGGTGAAAAAGTGAAAGTGCACAGAGGAGAAACAAGGCTTGTTTGGGGGGTGGACCTGTTGCAGGGAACTTAATGCTCATACATGTGGGAGAGCACCTCGTGGGTGCAGAATATGGGGGATAAGAACCAGCCTACATGTGCGTTTTCCCTAAATGTGAACCCTATCTTTAATCATAGTGACACGAGGTGGCAAAGTTGAATGTGGAGTCCGGCTCTTTCCTGTGCTACACAGCCTCTCATAGAGGAAATATCACCGTGTGTAACCATTTTGGACTGACCCAGAACACATTTCTTCATTTTTCTTAAGGAGCGTACACCAGGCATAATTCATCTTTTCTATGATGGCTGAGAAATTACTTCCTGTAAGAGACCACCTAGACTCCTCCCAACATTTCCCTGTTCCCAGTTTACCTCACTCACCAGCAGATCCCTGAATTGCCCGGACACTTAGCTTCACATTGCTTTCTACATAACCTAATCTGATTCCATTGCCCACCATTCACTGACCTTCCAAAATGTTCTGTTGTGCCCTCTGGAACTCACAATCCTCAGCTAAACCCTCAGTATCCTCAGCCTCTTTCACTATTAACTTCATCTTCAGGGTCCAGCTGAAAGCTGGCATTCCACTGATAATTCGGACTTTCCTCCAGCCTTCTGAAATACATAGCTGCTTTGTGCTTTCTCCCTGTCACTTGCACGCATGCTGTCGATTTCAACACTAATTTCTGGGTGGTTTTGTCCACCACTTCTCCTGTCAGTGTCTCTCTTACAGAAAGTATATCCAGTGGCATTTTCTTCCATCCCACTGCCAACTACCCACCACTAGACACACTCCACACCTTGTCATTAGCAATAAGAGCTTCACAGTCCAAATCTCTATTTCAGGCACCACTTTCTGAGCATACGACCTAGCTAGCTAACTTACTTGTACTATCTCCAACACCAAGTCTCTTAATACATCATGACTTGTAATCAGTAGACTGTACCACCCTCTTGACTACTCATTTTCAGCCTCATGACATTACTTGCCTCTTTACTAGCTTCCATCCCTCGTTCCATCATCAGAAACACTCCCCCGCATGTGCCCTCGGCTCCCTGCACCCTCTCCTCTGTCTCACCTGCTGGTCACCCACAGACTCTGAATTTGCCCTGAGCAGTTCCTGATTGCTAAAGGAGAACATGTGACTCGCCACTAAACGTTGCCAGGCACTCTTGTTGCACTTCTCAGATTTATTTCCTAACTCTTCAAGAAGACAGTTTCCAACTTCTCAGGTCTTATCAAACCTACCGTTCCTTACCTCTAACTTAGAACTGCCATCCTCACGTTTTGTTTCCTCAGAAAACTAGAAGCAGTCAGATGAGAATGTGCCCTCACTTTTCCCACATTACCAAGGCTAGCAGCCTAACATCTGTATCCCAATGTGCTGCCTTTCCCGGTGTCACACCAGATGAGTTATCTCTACTGAACTCTGTCTGCTTGAACCCAGGATCCCCCCAGCCTGTTGGAATACTCAAGAGAAATATGCATTTCTCCTGACATAGGCTCCATTTCTCCCTTCACTACATGTTCAGAAATTGGATCCCCCCTAATGTCTCTTCAGTACTGTAGCCAGTGGGATCTAGTTAAAAGTTCAGATGGATAGGAGTAAAAGCCAAACTACAGATGTGGCTCAAGAAGTCTTTTCTCTTCCGATTTCCAGTCCCCGCTGGGAAATGCACCCCTGCCCCTCTCCCTGGAGCTCCACGTACATAGCACAACCTGCTGTTTCTCAGACAGACCTCAGGCGTTTTGCACCTACTCCATCTTTGCTCTGCTGGGGTTGCTGGGGAGTTAAAAAGCAGGAGGGCACAAAGACACTGGGAACAAAGGGTCACGGAAGAGTGAAAAAGCTACAGCAAACTTTCCTTATGTTATAATTATAAGAAAGTTTGTGTGTTTGTAATAGACTAGAGCACTATTAATCTTTAGAAAGATAAAGCTGAGCATAAAATTGTTTTATGAAGCCCTAATCATTATTATGAATCTCAATGAATATCAAGAATATAATAATATTTCAGACTGAGTTTTGTTGGGCTGTTTATGTTAAGTAACTCCAGAGTACCTTTTTCCCCCCAGTTCTTATACTTCCTTTTTTTTAAATTGCTTTTTTTGAGTTTTTCACTTCTCCCATCTCATCTATGAAATAATTTGTTCGAGATGTTCTTATACTTACACAGAAAGATGCACATGTATTCATATGTATACGCATACACATGAAAATGCTTTGTGCTGTATATATTATTTTGTAACTTACCTTTTCCCCTTAATATATCATAGTGTTAGATCTAGGTTAAGTACATATAGATCTAACTTGTGTTTGTTTTTTAAACATGTACATGGTTTTTAATTGTGTGGCTATATAATATTTTATCTAATTTTCTTCTGATAAACATTCAGCTCTTGTAATTTTACTTTCTTTTTTGTTATTGCAAACAGTGTGGTAGTGATTATCATGGTAATTATATTTTGAAGTACTTACAATTTTATTTCTGAAGGATACATTCCTAGAATTTGAAATGATGGGGCATAAAGCATTAACATTTCCATTTTTAAGAGATACTGAAGAATCGCCCTCTAAAAATGTGTGCCACTTTGCACTCCAAAACAAGTATATGAAAATGCTTGCTTATACTTTCAGGAAAAATTGGATGTTCCAAACATTTCCTGTGTCAGGGACAAAATGATCTGTCTTCATTGTATTAGTTTTTTTCCTTCAAATATTATTTCGGTGTACTGGCATTTTTTATGAATTTCCAGTGTATCAACTCAGGGTCCTGGCCAGTAACATGACATACAGATTGAGGAGGGTTAAATAAGATGACCATTTATACTCTCAAAAATTTTGAAGACCTCAATGAGCTTTTTGTTCATGTGAGTATTTATATTTAACGTAGTACTCTTTAAATTTATGTATTTTAATAATATCTATTTCATTTAAAAGCATTAATAAGCCCATTTTATGTTAATATGTAAACGTAACTTATGAGAAAGAACTGTATTCTTCAGAAAATAGTGGGAAGAGTTTTACAAATCTCTTATTGGCTGGTTTAATAGAATGTAGTACAAGGATATTAACCTTGTGTGTTCCATCTGTTACGGAAAAGGCAAATGACATTTTCCATCATCTTGAATACGTTTGACTTCATACAGTCTCTGAAAGTGTTGCAGGGAAAATAGATCTATTATTGTAGAAGTGTGTTACATCCTTACTCTCCTTTAAGGTGGAAGAAACTTTGTGCTTCTGAATTACCCCCTGTTGTGCTAAGCAGAATAATTTTTTGAGATGGAAAATTGAAAAATCTTACAGAATGAGACTGTTCAAAATAAAATGTACACAGAAATAGGTTGGGAAACATAAACTATCCAGGAAGCAAGATGATGAAATGAGAACCCCTGAAAGCAATGAATTCAAAAAAGCAAAGTCAGCAGAGTGGTGGGGGAAAGCAAGTAAAGAGACCAGCCTTGATTGAGTATGGAATTTAGAATAAAGGGGTGGGTGAAACAAACTTTGGGTAGGTTGGCTGTGCTAATTCCCTTCCTTGTATCCTCATGGAACTATCTGTAAAGATGTCCACAGCTATCAGGGGGCTTGGAGGTCCCGTTGGAGTTTGACCATGCTGCAACAGGCTTTCAAGTGGGGATGAGAATGCTGAGTTTTATCTGGATTATGTCCTTGGCTCTTGGCTGTTTTCATTGCTTTCCCCAACTTCCTTCCTAGAGCTATGTTACCCTAGATGAAGACTTCAATTAACACTAAAGGAGGAAACTATTTGCTGTGACAAAACTTTTTAGATTAGCTACTTGTTTACTGTTCCAGTGAAGTCTTCAGGGTGGAAATGTGTCAGTTTTGTTGAGTTTTGAATGAATTTCCTAATGGGACTCACCATTATCTTCCATCATGAGGTGGTATCGTGAGTTAGAGTTTACAAAGCACTTGAACACACACATCATCTCATTTCTTCTTCACTCTATTTCTGTGAGGTAATAAAGACTGAAATAAGTGTGTTTAATCATCTCACTGATGAAGCAAGTGAAGGTTAGAGAAGTTTACTGGCTTGATACTAAAAGTATATTTAGAATCACCTGCTTTGTGTGTGTGTGTGAGAGTGTGAGAGAGAGAGAGAGAGATACTGGTTATATACACTTCATGTTTTTCTTTACCAATTGAGCTGATTACTGCTTTAACACATGTAAATTTTCTGGTCTAATCAAAGTTTCGCCTTCATAGAGTATACAATCATAAAATGGGTTTCACTCAAGAATGCAACCAATAATTACATTCAATCTTTTTCTGACTAAGTTCTATTTTAATTCTGACACCTGTGTGTTTTACAAAGCTCCAAGTAATATGCTGTCTCTTTCTTATTGGTTACCACAGTGATTAGAATTTTTAGAATTCAACCTTCATGAGAAGATTAGTTTACTAATTTTAAATGTTGGATGGCTGCAATAATAAAAATGGATCCTCAAATTGCTTCGTAAGTCTAACTTGTCAAATGATATGCCATGGCAACATGTCCAGTGCAAATTTTTGAATTAAGTAAAAAGTAACATTGAATGTACAAAGGTCAGTAAACATTGGACTAGTATCATTTCATAAATGTGAGAACTGTCAGACACGTACGTTCATCTTGTTTACTATGTTGTCATTGTTCTGTGGTTTCAGGTTTCCATTTTTGGACCATTTTGCCTAATAGTACTTCTTAGTGCCTACTACTTAAAGAGAATAATTTGGTTTCTGAGATGTATATGAAATCACATAGTTAAACTGAATACAGGCACACCTCGTTTTATTGTGCTTTGCTTCGCTGTGCTTTACAGATGAAGTGTGGTTTTTTTTTGTTTGGCTTTTGTTTGTTTTATTTTTGTTTTCGTCTTTTTAACAAATTGAAGGTTTGTGGAAACCTTGAACCCCTGAATCTAGGAAATCTATTGGGGCCATTTTTCCAATGGCACTGTTTTAAAATTAAGATTCATACATTGCTTTTTTATAAACATCATGCTCTGGGGCACTGAATAGACTACAGTATAGTGTACACGTAAATTTTATATGCACTGGGAAACCAAAAGATTCATCAGACTCGCTCTATTGCAATGTTGGCATTACTACAGTGATCTGGAACTGACCCCACAATATCTTTGAGGTACCCTTGTATAGTCATTTGAATTTATACAGCACATTTGAACTCTTGAGTGACAACATATTAAATGTTGAAACTTCTACTGCAGACAGGCTGGCTGGAACTGGTGTACAGGGGGTGTCGGGTGGTAGGCTGCTCTAACGAAAAGGATTCCACAGGTGCTCACTTATCTTCTATCTGGAATATGCTTGTCACACCTCTTCATGCACAGATCTTTGCCACTGTCACAGTTAGGGAGTCAGAAGTCCAGAAGCAAGGTGTCAGCAGTGCCACACACCCTCTGGAAGCTCTGGGGGAAAATCTTTCCTTCCTCTTCCAGCTTCTGGTGTCCCCAGGTGTTCCTCGCTCCAGTCTCTGCCTTCTTCTCCACATGACCTCCCCCTCCCTGCATCCCTCTGGGTCTCAAATTGCCATCTCCTGTCTTTTATAAGGATACCAGTCATTGGATTTAGGGTTTTTCCTAAATCTAGGATGATCTCCTCTCAAGAGCCTTAATTTAATTATAATCTAGAAAAGTCCTTTTTCCAAATAAGGTCATAATCACAGCTTCCATGGGTTCAGACACTGAAATTCCATTTTGGAGGCCACTATTCAAGTCACAACAAATAGTAAGCACTCAATATGTCTATATTTATGTTCGTTGATACACACAGAGAAATAATTTTGGGAAACAAATACTGCACATTTTTTGTGAGGAATATTGTGCTCAGCTTTACAAACTCCCACAAACTTTATTGCTTAATACATCACGCATTTACTGTTTCACAGTTTTCATAGCTCAAGAGTCTGGGTACAACTTAGCTAGGTCCTCTGCCCTGGGTTTGCAGTGAAGGTGTTGCTTAGGACTGTGATCTCACAGGCGGTTCTGTGTTCTCTTCCAAGCTCACATGGTTGTTGGCATAATTCACTTCTTTGCAGATGTGCAACTCACAGGGGCGTGGTGCTACGTGGCCAACAGGCAAGCATCTATGATCTTAAGGGAAGACCTAGACCCTTTTTGAAAGGGCTGCAGACTGTTAAGTCAGGCCCACCTAGAATTATCTCCTTTTTGTTTAATTTAAAGTGAACTGACCTGCATCGTTAATTATCTCTGAAAATCCCTTCATCCTTGCTGCATATTGGAACCTACTCATGGTAGTGACGCCAAGAAGTAGATTGCATAGAGTTTTGTGTGCCACAGGTGTATATATTTACTTTACCAAGATGTTGCCCTGACTTAATGTGAAATGATTTAAAATTTCATACACTAGCTGTTTCCAGAGATTCTTTGATGTATTTGGCTTTTCTTTTATTCTCGGCTGCAGCATCAGGCCTGACACGTTGTACCAGTGTCAAAACTCTGATTCCAAGGCTCTGAGTGAAACAGTGAAAAAAATACTGTCTGAAATGACTAAGTTCAAGTGAGGCAGGCTCAGATAATAAACATGGCCACTGCCTGGATGGTGGGATAGGACTGCTGCCTGGCTCCGAGAATACAGTATCTGTAAAGGAAACCACAAGCAGGTCAGCCAGTATAAAGAGAGGAGGTTGCATATGCCCCAGTTAGAGATGGCAGTAGAGACATTACCATCAGTAGCATTACAGCAGATGAGAGGAAATGGGAGGAAGTTATGAATCCTTGCCTCCTGCAGTGGAGTCCTCTTTTCCTCAAACTTGGTTGTTTAAGAGAACAAGGGTGTCAGTAGGCTTCAGCTTGAAGATCACGATTGTGAATATGGTCCTCTAGAGGCCTGGGCCGAAAAGCCCATGCCTGACTCTGAGGAAGCAATGGCTTCCCTTCCTTTGAGGGGAGGAGTGGAAACAGCAATTATACCACATATTTACCATCTCTTCCAGAAACCCTGTTTTCGCCTTGATTGTCAGTTCAGAGCACTAGATTACTACCTTCGTCACCTGTCTCTGAGTTCCTCAGTTCCTGCATGGATAGCCTCCCAAACGCTCTGGTACATCTTGTTTTTTCTTGTTAACTCCCCCTCCATTTGAGCCCTGTCCCTTAATTTAGTAGAGGGATCAGAGTTTGGGTTTGATTAAAAAACACATTCATCTAAAATAGGTTCCAATAATGTTCAGTTAATGGACTTTGTCCTAGGAGTTCCCTGTATCAGTCTTGATTAGGATCATGTAAGAGACAACAAAAATGCAGTTGGTCCCCCATTCCATAATCACGGATTCAACCAAACACAGATCAAAAATATTTGAAAAAAAATTCCAAGAAAGTTTCAAAAAATTTTGAATTTGTCAGCAAATATTTACATAGCATTTACATTGTATTCACAACTATTTACATAGCATTTATATTGTATTAGGTATTATATGTGATATTGAGATGATTTGAAGGATACAGGAGTTGGACATATTTTCATGTGCCTGTTGGCCATCTGTATGTCTTCTTTAGAAAAATGTCTACTCAGGTCTAAGGCCCATTTTTTGATTAAGTTTCTTTTTTTTTTTTTTCTGATTTGAATGCTGATATCAGTCATGTAATTTGCAAATATTTTCTCCCATTCTGTTGGTTGTCTTCATTTTTTGATGGCTTCTATTGCTGTGGATAAGCTTGTTTAGTTAGATCCTATTTGCTTATTTTTACTTCTATTTCTTTTACCTTAGGAGACATATCCAAAAAAAAATTGCTACAATTTATTTTAAAGTGCTCTGCCTGTGTTCTCTCTTAGGAGTTTTATGGTCTCAGTTCTTATATTTAGGTCTTAAATTCATTTTGAATTTATTTTTATACATGATATGAGCAAATGTTATAATCTCATTGTTTCACATATTTTCCTAGCACCACTTATTGAAGAGACTGTCTTAATTCCTTTGTATATTCTTGCTTTCTTTGTTGTAGATTAATTGACCATAAGTGTGTAGATTTATTTCTGGGTTCTCTATTCTGTTCCACTGATCTATGTGTCTGTGCATCGGTATCAAACTGTTTTGATTACTGTAGCTTTACACCATAGTCAGAAGTCAGGGAGCATGATACTTCCACCTTTGTTCTTTTTTCTCAAGATTACTTTGGCTATTCAGGGTCGTCTGTATTTCCATATGAGTTTTTGTATTGTTCTAGTTCTATGCAAAATGTGATGGGTATTTTGATAGGGATTTCATTAAATTTAAATCACGAAAAGATGCTCAACATTGTTAATTATTAGAGCAGTGAAAAACAGAACAACAATGATATCACTAATATAATATTGTAAATCAACTGTAATTTAAAAAGTATATCGGAAAACGTGCAGACACTATGCCATTTTATTTAAGAGATTTGCACATCCCATGGATTTTGGTATTTGCACAGGTCCTGGAACCAATCCATAGCAGATACTGTGGTAAGACTGTAAATGGCTCATATAAGAAATCTAGTGTTAATGTAATGGTTCCGGATTCATTAGAGACTTCTTTTTGTTTTCAGACTTCATAGGTGTGAAGGTCTTGAGGTAGGAAGAATTTTGTGATGATGAGAAAGGGAAAGAGGGCAAGTGTGGCTGCAGTACAGAGAATCAGGAAGAGAGTTAAAAGATTAGACATTGTTGAATAGTTTCAAGAGGGGAGTAACTTGATCATATCTGGATTTTTTAAAGATTGCTCTGGGTACTGCAGAGTAAGGGACAAACTATGGAGAAGAGAAACAATTTTAAAAGATATTGCAGCAGTACTGGCTAGAGCGAGACATGGTCTACCATGACGGGTGCTGTGAGAACTGGTACAGCAAAGTGCCATGAACGGTCAGAAGCTGACACTTGACAGTGCTTTTTGTGAACTGGAAAAGGAGGAAGGGAATGCTTTCCAAAGGAGCAGATTTTTATGCTGTTTGGGCTGATGTACACAGTGGGAGGCAGCCTTGTTGAGCGTAGAGGAACCAACATTGATAATGATACAAAGACTGGAAAGCACATGGTTCCTTTGTAGTATAATGAGATGTCTACAGAGGCTGGAATGATGGTTAAGTGGAGTGTTGCAACAAAAGAGAAGCCTGCAGAGGTAAAATGTAATCAGACAGTGAAAATTCTTGCATTCAATGATAAGACATTTGGACTTTATTTTGAAAGCAGTCTTGAGTCATCCCAAGGTCATATGTTCCTCTAATTTCATATGGAAGTCATTTCATATTTCACCTTTACTGACCTTTACTGACAGTGTTAAAATGGCATCAGGTAGGTTAAAAGTCTTGTATACTATTAAGTTGCTATTTAAATGGAAGGTGCTATTATTATTATCATTTTTATTAGTAGTAACAATAATACAGCCCCGTAAAATTTGGTTACTGTGGCTCTTGAGAATAGATAAAACATTTAATTACCAGTGAGTCCTTAGTAAAGTACATTTCGGCATGCTCTTACACATATCATTGTACTTTCATTATTGTCCATTAGAGTTTGAAGAACATTTTGGTCGGGGGAAACAAAAGCAAGTGTGGTAAAGTTTTCATTTGAGCGGGTTTCCTTTCATTTCAAAGCGTACAAAGAAGATGATGCATTAAAGTGATTTGCTCAAAATGAAAAACACAAGCCATTGTGTGGTCTCAAAGCAATTCTAATTACTAGAAAACACAAATTATTTCCTATTAGCTTAATAGTCCAAAATCTGAGAACTCCATTCATTTTAGAAATTGTGCAAGGAGATTTTTCTCCACATTGCAAACAGGAATAAATAGTGATTGATTGTGCTTTTTTTCATTTTTAAATCAAATTCACATTTGAGGAACAGTATCTTTTCAAGATAGAAGACTTGCCGTTCCTCAGTCCTTGTGATGTGTGTGAGTTCTGCACAGAGTGTGGCATGTTTCTGTTTACCTTTGAATTATATGAGGTACCTAGATCTGGAATGCTCATTCTGGCACGAAAAGAGTGGCTACAGCAGTTGACCTGAGGAAAAAGTTGAGAAGAGACTGCATAAATAAAGATCCTTGCAAAACTGGTAACCATGGAAGAACAGGAAAATACATAGACAGTCTATTATGTTTTGATGGTGGGCTGTTTACTTTGAAGGCAGTATTACATTCAGGAAGGAGTCCTAAGGGATGATCTCAAGATCTGTTGCATGAGCCAAATTAACAGCTGACTGTGCAGATAACAAGGGAAAGGAAATTGTTACTGAGTCCAAACTCATTCTGCTTGCTGCATGACAGGCCAGTAAATTGGGAGATGAGATGTTGGGGGAAGGAATAAAGACTTGATTCAGAAAGCCAGCAGACCGAGAACATGGCAGACTAATGTCCTAGAGAGCCATCTTCCCCAAGTCAGAATTCAGGCTCCTTTTATACTAAAAGGGGGGGGTGTGTGGTTGGTGGTTGCAAACTCCTTGGTGTGTGAATCCTTTGTTCTTACAGCTGTCCACGTGGTCAGGTCATGGTGTCCCTGTAAACCTCCAACAAAACCAATGTTATTTTCTACTGTGCAAGTTGTTACCTTTATATGAGTGGGAAAGTGTTATCCCCTTAAAGACCAGAGCCTTAAGAATAGGTTCGCCTGTATATCAGGCTATAGGCAACATTCTTTTACAAAAGGTGCAGAACCAGCAAGACTAAGTCTAGAGAACAGAGCACAGGGTTAGAGCCAGAGGAACAGATACAATATGGGATCAGATTTGTTCTTTTCTATTACAAAATTGCCATCTGTTAACATACCACCCAACTATGTTATAAGCATTGCGCTTTGTCTTCTACAATGCTCATATTAATAAGATAGCGTTTTACAGATGTACGGCCTAAAGTTCATAGATGTTAAGGTGTCTGATGTTTTACAGGTAGTGAGTTGTAGACTTGTAGACAGAACCTACATATATTTGATTTCAAGTTTCATGTACCTTTAATTAAACCAGACTGTCTCTTTTTAGAAAGGATGGGCTACCTTTCCCTATGACAGAAAAGAATAAAATAGATGGTTTGATTGTACCAACATACAATCGAAATGTAACCCACTTTTATTTAAGTTTTATTCGTTTTTGTAGAACTTTCTCACATTGAAATTGTCAAACAGTATTTTTGGGACTTTTGTTTATTTTTCCAACAACTCTAAAATGAGAAAAGGAGATGGTTTCTCACCAGATTGCCTGTTTGGTCCTAAGTTTGTAGAATAGGCCGCCTCACATATTCATGTATGGAACTTAGTTTGTACCCTGGAGGAGAAATACATGTTTTGCTGTATGAAGCTGCCAGAATCTTTGTGTGCTACGTGTCTGATTGCCTCAAATTCTGGATCTTATATTTACATCTGGTTTTGTGGATTTGTGGTTAATTGTTAATTCATGAAATTGGTATCTTCTTTGTGAACCATTAATGACGAAGTATAAAAAAACTCAAGTTATTATTTTAAACTTAGTCCTGATAATAAACAAGTAAGTAGCTAGTGGAGGTAAATAGATCTCAGTCTCATCCAAGTGGCAAATCACTGCTTTTGACAAAAATGGAATAACTCACTGATAATTAAATACCTCAGATAAACTACCATTTAAAGTAAAATTTGAAAAAAAGATCTGTCTAAATATATATTTGGCTTCGAAATAGCAATTTTCTTTCTTAAACGGTATTTTAAGAGCAGTAATTGGTTAGACATCAGATTGATAGGTGATGAGGTATTATTTTGATGAAAATAATTCCAAATAAAAGTGCTGTGATCAATACTTTTATCACAGAAATAGCTAGCAAAATTAGGCTAAGGTCTCTTTTCAGTTCAGAGTAATGGATGTCTTTATTACTACACACACACACACACACACACACATACATACATATATTTATACACACACACATATATGTATTTATCCGACAACTCTGGATTGAGAAAGGAGATAGTTTCTCAGCAGATTGCCTCTTTGGGCCTAAGTTTTTAGAATAGGTCGCCTCACATATTCATCAAACTTCGTTGATACCCTGAAGGATTAATATTTGTATTGAATATATATATTTTTTAAAGATTCATTGATTTTTTTCTATATTTTAATTTTATTGAACATGTGCAATATTAGCTATGTATATTGTGTGCTACTTTTTTAAGGCAGTCTTGAAATTCAGTATGTTATCCACTGAAATGTCTCATTTAATAGTCAGTTATTGTCAGTGTTCCATAGGTACCTCCTTTATGTTTCAGTATTAGATCGCTCATGGTGAATGTGAGTGCACTTTACACGTAGGCGTGAAGTCAAGACGCCTTTTGAGGATGTGGTTTTCTACAAATAATGAATTTAGTCCTAGCCCTAGTATTTCCTTTCAGTCCATGATATCAGCTATACCTCTACAGTCGGAATTAACTAGATGATATGCTTGTGGCCTGAGAGAGACAATGCGTTTCTGACTGTGCATAAAATGAAAACAGAGCACAGTCCTTAGGCAGAGGGAAGTTCTGGATTAAGGACTTTATTTTCAAAGGCAAAAGCCCCTTATGGAGAAGGCTGCCTGAGTCTCAGTTCAATTCAGAAACAGTTATTCTGTACTTATCCAATATAATTCCCTGTGTTAGGCACCAAGAGATTTAAGAAAATGAGATTGACACGTTCTCTGCTCTTAAAAATCTTTCCTTTACATTTAATTGGGAGTCATGGCAATTTTGAGGATGAAGAAAATATCCATTAACTGTATTACTCTTGCAAACTTTTGAAAACTCAATAATCATGTAGGGAACAACTCAAGTGCTATTTTTAAAATATACATGCAAATTTCAAAAATTTAATCAGTATTTATTGCACCTTAAAATCAATGCCACAGAAAATGCTCTAGGTTAGAAGAGATTTTCAGCCAAACTTTTTTTTTAAGGTATCAATCTTCCTAAGTCATTTATATTGACTAGAAATCAATACTGCAGTAATAATTTTAGGCTTCACATTAATATAATACAAAACTACAAGTCAGTGTTACACAAAAGAATTAATTTATAAAATTCTACTCCAGGTCATTGTTTCACTGCCCTACTCTGACTCTATTTAAGATTTATGTAGGCATACTGTTTCTCATGCTGTCTGGCTCTGTATCCTTCATGAAAATTTAGTAGGGATTTCAAAGGGTGTTACATGAAATTCATAGCATGGTACATGAAGCATATTTTATATTATGAGTGTGGGATTGTGAAAAGAGCGACTGTGAAATTGTTCAAAGTAATATACTGACAGAGTTAGATTACCATGATAAATATATCCTAATCAAAAGAGCTAAACAATTTTAGCTTAAACTTCGTAAGTTATTAAGGTAAATGTAGTGATGGAGAACATGTAACTTCTCTATCCAGGTAGCTTATAATGTTGTAAATCATGCACCATAAGAAAGATATTATAAGAGAGTTTAGATTGATTATTTCAGATATTATTTCTATCATTTCCAGGAGAATGTTCTAGAAAAGAGCTGTATATTACCTTAAATATAAAGTTCAAACTTCCTTTTTAGATACCAGCAACCAGAGAGGTTAAGGTCATAGCCGAATATATTTGGATTAAAAAATCCACATGAAATTAGGAAAAAGACTTGATGTATATAGAAGGCTACAACTACCGAACAAGAATCATCAACCCTAATTATTTTTAAGCACATGTCATGGTATTACTAATTTTGTCATTAGCAGTTCTTTTTCTACCTTTACCAATACAACTAATTGGTTTCTGTGCATGTTGAATGTTGTGAATCATAGATTCAAGAATTCACTTTTTGCCTCTCATATTTTTATCAGATGCTTTCAGGATGAATCCAAAATATGAAATCAGCCTAAATATCAAATACATTTTAAAATTTAAGCTACAGACATGGGGCCAGAATCACAGGTAGACACAGATAACTTTGAATGCATTTTTAAGATGATGAAGTTACAGCTCAGTATTGAGATACAGGAATGGGAAAGTTATTAAATGTAATTTCTATATCAAGAGAAAACAGTAGATTTTATATTTATGGAAGTAATGGTTAAGAGTCATTTTTAAGGTCATTTGGTTATATTATGAATGCTAATGCCACTACAACTAATCCTGTTACCATTCATTGATCACCATTCTATGTCAGGCACTGTCCTAGGCAAATTGTACATTTTAAAATTGTCTTAAGAAGTCTAAGAGATAGATGGTATTATTCTCATTTTTTCATATGAGGCAATTTAGACTGAGGAAATTGTTCCAAATCACACAGCATAAAAATGGCAGAACCAGTCTTCAAACATAAATCCCCCATCTGCTCTATAGGGAATTTTCACAAATATTTGGAAATGCTTATTGTTCTCTAAGAGCAAATGTTGAGCAGGGATGTTTACAATAATTTTGAGAGTACTGGAAAAGAGAAATTGTGCAGAAGAAGCATATTGTTTCCCAGTATGTTTGTGAGATTATTCATGGTGTCTTTGGCCAAGGGCTAGGATACACATATGTAAGGCATGGACATACAAGACTTAATAAAATTGCCTAATGTGTAGATTGGAGTTGAATAGTCATACCGGAGATCATACAATGCTGGGAGATACTGGAGATAACTGTCTGCAACTCAAGCTGTTAAGAATGTTTAAGGAAAAGAAGACCATAATGACTAGATGGACAATCAAAGTAGTGAAAAGGAATATATACAAACGAATGAAATGGAAAATCTAGAACTGAACATTACAGTATCTAAAGTACAAAATCCTATCAGCAACTTAGCAACAGGTTGAAAACTACAGGACTAAAGGTAAGAGAACCTCAAGATTGAGCAGTAGAAATTATCCACTATTAAGAACAGGAAAAGGAAAATATTTGGATGAAGCGGAAAGAAACTTAGTGATTGGTATGACAATATTAAAAGGCTTAAAGTATGTATAATCAGTCTAGAAATAAAATTTGAATAAATACTAGCCCAAAGTTTCCAAAATCTGTTAAAAAAATCCACGATAAAGAAACATTTCATACACTGGAATACAACACGCACAATGGCCGACTTCTCACCAGTCAAAACAGGGGACACAGAACAGTGGAATCAAATCATCAAATACTGAGGGCAAGGGGAAAGAGATTCCCTGCCAAGCCAGAATTCTTTAATCATTGAAAATGCCCCTTCAAAAATGAGCGATAAGTAGAAACACTTTGGGAGAAATAAAATTTTAGATAAATGTTAAAGTAAATGGCACTACAGGAAGGAATGAAGATTACCAGAAAAGATAGATATGTAAGGATATATAGAAAGGGCCTTTTGAGAATTTTTTTTTTCTTTATTTGGCTTCAAATAAAGGCTAGGGCTTCAAAGCAAAACTAACCTTATTTTGTGGAGTTCATTGCATGTGCAATGTAACTATATGACAACAGAAACACCAAAAATGGGGAAAATGGAATTCTTTGGCAACAGCAGGAGTTATAGTTTAGAATGCAATAGAGTAATTAAAATCAAATGCTAAAAATATTTGATTAATCTAAAATATGGCACAAAAGGATGAATAAAGAAAAAAAAGAGGGCAGCTAGAAGATGAATAGCAAGTTGCTGTACTTAAACCTATGGAGATCAATAATTTTATCAAACATAAAACAACTAAGCCAACCAATTAAAGGCAGGATGTGTAATGAAAAAAAATCTGTTATATAACTGAGCTAAAGATGGACCTATATATTGGCTCATAGATTTTTTTATTTCTTCACAGCAGCCTGAGACCTGTTAGTTCAAAAGAATACTGGTGCCAAATTCTAATTTTCACACTTCCAGTTATTCTCAAAATTACCCAAAAACCTTATTTATTTATTTATTTATTTATTTATTTATTTATTTATTTATTTATTTATTTATTTATTTATTTATTTATTTTTTAATTTAGGGCCTTCTTGCTTTGCACACCCTGTGGAATCTTATCTGGTAACTGTTACCCGCTAAAATAGAACTTTGTAGTTATAAGACCCCAAACTGCTAGGGCCCTTCAGAGCTCTCTGACCCCAAGACTCCTCCCTGTGCTGCTTAGTGATGTTCCCCTTCTGGATGGTTGCCTCATTCAGTAGCCTCTGGACCATCTCATGCTGAGAGAGACTTCCCTCTGATACAACCTTGTTCAATTAGTTGCCAGATTCCTCAAACCTCCTATGACACCCACCAACATGCTGTCTTACAGGAGATGACCTTTATTTCTTTGTATTTTACTTTTTAAATAATTTTTAAAATAAATGTTGCAAGGTCATTACAAAAAACTTCCATATATCCATCATACAAACTCCTCCATTTCCTCCAATTTTCAAAATTTTACCGTATTTGTTCCATCTTTCTCACTGTAGGTGTTTATTCAATTTGAGTACATAAATGCACAGAACTTTTTCTGAGAAATAATTTGATTTCTCCTTTCAATCACTTAACAGTGAATAGCAACCACTAAAAATTTTAGCGTCCATTTCTCTGAAACAAGTGTACCTTCTAACAGTCATTCAAATGAAGACATTAAAAATTATATGACACTCTCAAAACATATGCATACCTCTTTGTGAGTTCACCAACTACCCTAAGAATATCTCTTTTGCTGTCTGATCTGGAATATAATCTTTTAAAATGCATTTAGTTGTCACATGCTTTTAGACTTCTTCAACCTGGAACAGTTCTTCAATGTAGCACCATTTTTCACCATCTTGACAGTTTTTTATTCCATGTTGACAGTTTTTAAAAAGAGTTCAAGTCCTAAAATTCTGTAGGGTATCTTTTGACATGGGTCTATCCAATGTTTAAGCATGTTGAGAGTCAGTTCTTACTTTTTTGGTAGAAATGATAGTATCATTTTCTGTGAATTATGTCATTAAAACATTTGTTCATGAGTTTATTAATGTAAGTATGGAAATGTAGATTAATATCTTGTTCCATGGGTCATATTTGTTAATATCATTATTTGATTTTAAGTGTAAATTGCTATCAGTCTGGATAGTAGGGCCCCTTTGGCTGAATAATGTATAAAGAAATTCAAAAACTCAATAATAAAACAAAAATCTGAATAATTGACAAAAGACTTGAAGTGAAGCTTCACTAAAGAAAATGCATACATGCCAATAAGTGCATGCAAATGTGCTGAACATCATTTGCCATTAGAGACGTGCAAATTAAAACTTCAGTGAAATATGACTTGATGCCCTTTAAAATCACAAATATTAGAAAGACGGTATATATCAAGTGTGGCAAGTATGTGGAGAAATTAGACTGCTCATATATTCTTTGTGGAAGTATAGAATGCTTAGTTTCTAATAAGATGATACATAACTGCTTTATGATCCAGGAATCACATTCTAGGTACTCAGTTGAAGAGAAATGAAAATATACATCTATAAGAACAAATTTCTGAAGAAGAGTATAGGTAAAAATTTCAAATCTTGATTGTGATATTTTATTTATGGGAGTGTACACATTTGCTAACACTTCGAATTAATGCAAATGTTAGCTTGATAAAAAGATGAAGCACTATATAAGACAGTTTTGGCAGTAAACAGATGGCACAATCAAATTAAGATTCTTCAAGGAGATTCTAATAAAAGGATTTTGTACAAAGGGTGTTGCTGGACTGAAAAACCACAAAAGGATATTATAGTAGCCCAGGGCTAGTAACAGTGGGGATCGTTACTACCTATAGGCCCGAATCCAGGAGAAAGGAGATGAGAGCTGTTGGGTGAGGGACACAGCCAGTATGAAGTGACTCTATGGGAGGAAATCAGAAAAATAATTTTTCTAACTCTAACCTCTGATCTGCCAGTGGTTTCCAGTAAAGCCAAACCAATCCAGAATCCTGAGAGCAGAGGAGCATGTTGAAGCAGTCCGTGTAAATTAGTTTCCTGGGGTTCAGAGCAGAACAAAGTGTAATAAAGAGTAGATCCGAATGGGCAAACAGGAATTACCCTGTATAGGTACAGATGGAGAGAAAGAGTGTCTCTTTAATTAGAATGGTTTCACTCATGTGTCCAAAAAGCTACAAGGAAGAATTGATTTCCAGAAGATTATGATGTTTGGTGGGAATGACTGTGGGATACAGACGATATATCCTCCTGTGTGTGTACAGGGAGTAACAACCACCGTAGCAACAGGTGTGGTCTAGTGGAGAGGGGCTACTTAGGCATTGTCTACTGATGAAGGATTTGGATTTTCTGAAAGCTGTATTTGAAACATTCTACCATCATGAGTAAAAATTGTCCTGGAGAAAACGTGGTTCAGGTGATTCAGAATGGCTTTTATTTTTATAGCCCTAAAATAAATGATATCTTCATAGATATATTTTAGTAGTAGTTGTGATCACAAAACCTTTCTGCTGGGTGACTTGGCAGTGATATATTCCATTTTTCAATTGTGTATAATTCAGAAAATATTGCAACAGGTTTTTTACACCTGAAGTACTTTGCTTGACAATCTTGATTTGTGAAATACAGATGCTTTATTGTCATATATGTTATTTTTTATAATGTACCTCATGGCCAGTGATAGATTATCCTTTAAGCATCACACACTCTCAGCAGCTAACGCTGTTTATGGAAGTCCTCATAAAATGTGCAGATGACCCCCCCCCTTTTTTTCTTTTCACAATTCTATCTCATTTTCAGTATGGCATTTGTATCATGACATACATGACTTACTATGAAACTGTGATGAATAACAGGAGAGGATTCAAAGAGAGATGCACGTGAAAGTGAAAGAATTGCCTAGAAAATAGCATATTGTTGATAGTTCCTTCACCATGTAAATGTTTTCTGCCAGACACAGGAAGCTGTTGCCCAGTAAAGACCCAGCTGTGTAACCAGTTTTCTAAGAGTTATTCTATTCTAAGGATTAAAATGTAGTTCTGTAACTATTTGATTCTGAAATAATAGTACCCTGAACAATAGTAATAATTAACAATGACAGATTATTTTGCAGTGTTCTTAACATACATTTTAATTGGTCCTCATAGAAAGATGATTAGAGTATTTTGACATAGACATTATTATAAACATTTTCCCTAAGGAAACCAGAATTAGCGGAGCATGTTTTATACAAGGTCAGAAAGATAATCCTAAAATTTCTCCTTGATATCTAACTCCTTTACATTATTTCTTGATCAGTAAGCTACAGTGCTTCCTCTTTGGAGAAGTGACTTTATGTTTTCCTGAGTCTTTGGTATCTCTAGGGCTGGGTGATAGGAAATCAGTTGGGATCTAGGATGCTGGAGAATAGTATTCAAGAAGAATTTGCTTCCAGTTGTGGACTCACCTACTAGAAGAGTCTTATGGAAAGTGACTTGGCCATCTTACTCTTTACCTGTCTGAAATGCACGAGGTATCAATAATAAACTATTTACCAGAGCTCCAGATGGTTCAAAATCTCAGTGTTAAGTGAATGCCCCAAGACTGGAAGGTGAATAACCATATTAGAGGAAGTGGAATAAAGCCAATATAACTGGCATTCAGAATGAGATAAGAGTTGTGTGGGATTCTGTGGAGATATAGGTGAGGTTCAGATCATAATATATATTGTCAATCTCTTAGGATTATATGCCTTATGCTGAGAACACTTGGAAAAGTCATTGAGGTGTTTTAAGCAAGGGAACAACATAATCAGATTTGCAGTTGAAGATATGACTCTGGTTGCTATGTATATAATACATGGGGCAGGGTGAAGGATGAGTCCTGTGGAAGCACCATCAGGAAATAGCAGACTGATGCAGTAGTCCAAGCAAGATATCATGATGGCTTGGCCTAGGTGGAGGTGGAGAGACAAGAGTGGATTTAAGATAAGTGTTAGAGATAAAATCTCTTTAAGACCTAGTGTTACATAGATTGTAGAGAGATGCCAAAGATAGTTCCTAGATTTCAGGCATATGTAACTGCATGGATGATGGTACCTCTAACTAAGATAGAGAACTTTGACGGAAGGATAAGTAATGAACCTGTTCAGGATAAAATTCTTAGAAATCAAGGAGTAGAGAAGGGATGTTTAGACAAAATAATATCTATAAGAATTTACAGGAAATATTCTCAATAGTTATAATGTCCATAGCAGCACTTTTGACATTGGCTCTGAACTGATAACCAACCAAATATCTGTCAGTTGTATGTCAATTTGTGGTATATCACATATTAGTATACTGTACCAAAAATGGCAGTGCTCAGCAAAGAAATGGCCATAACCAGATGGTTTCAATGGCAAATTCCTCCATATTCTTAAAGAATTAATGCTCATCCTCTAATTATTCAAAAAAGAGGAAAGAACATTCCTCATTTTATGAGGCTAGTATTATTCTGATACCAAAGCTAAGTGAGAACTTTATTTTTTTAATGTGTATCTGTCAAACCACATGAGGCAAAAAGTGGTAGAACTGCAAGTAGAAATAGATAAACCACTATCATAGTTGGATATTTCAACATCTCTCTCTTAGAAATGGACAGATCTAGCTGGCAGAAGACCAGTAAGGATATAGTTAAACAGATTTTTCTCAAACTTAAATAGAACTTTCACCAAGGTAGACCACATTTTGGGTTATAATATCACCTCAACAAATTTAGAAGAGTAGAAATCATACAGTGTCCTCTCTCAGACCACCATGTATTAGAACTTAGAAATCAATAACAGAAAGATAATTGGAAAATCCCAAAATATGTGGAGATAATATATTACATACCTAAATAATGTATAAGTCAAAGGAAAAAATCTCAGAAGTTTAAACATTTTCAAATAAATGAAAATAAGAACAAAAGTTAATCAAAAGTGTGGGATACAGAGAAATTTAGAGCATTGAAAGTGTATAGTGCAAAAGAAGAAAGATCTAAAATCAACAGTCTAAGTCCCCACATTAGGCAAACTAGTAAAAGGAGAGAAAAATCCAAAGTAAACAGAAGAAAATAAATAGAATTTAAAGCAGAAATTAATGAAATTAAAAACAGAAAATCAATATAGTGAGTGAATCAACAAAACCGAAAACTCGTTTTTTAAAAAGATTAATGAAATCAGTAATCTTCAGCCAAGTTAACTAAGTAAAAAAAAGTGGACTCAAATTACTAATACTATGGATGAAAGAGGGGACATCACTACAGATTCCATAGAAATTGAAATGATAATAAATACTCTGAACAAGTCTGCCTAAAAATTTGATAGCCAGGTGAAAAGAACCAATTTCTTGAAAGATACAAACTGTCAAATTTTACAAAAGAACTATATGATGTGAATAGGCCATATCTATTTAAAAACTTGAATCAGTAATTAAATAACTTTTCAGGAGAAAAAGCCCCAGGCCACATGTGTTCAGTGATGAATTCCACCAAACATTCAAGTATGGAATTATAACAGTTCTCTCCAATCTCTTCCAGAGGATGGGAGCAGAGGCAAAAGGTCCTAACTCATTCTGTGAGGCCAGCATTACCCTACTAGTAAAACCAGACAAAGGCCTTTCATGAAAATAAAACTGTATAGCAATATCTCTCATGAACTTAGATGAAAAGATGGCCAACAAAATCCTAGCTCATTCAGTCCAAACAAAAAGAATTGTAAACCATGATCAGGTAGGATTTGTTTCAGATGTGTAAGACTGGTTCACCATTCCAAAACCAATTAATGGAATCCATCATATCAACAAACTAAAAAAGAAAAATCACATGATCATATCAATAAATACAGAAAAAGCATTTGTTAAAATTAACAACACTCGGGAAACTTGGAATAGAGGGAAACTGTATCAACTTGATAATAACTACAAAAAATATATAGCTAATATCATAAACTTTATGGTGAGAAATTGAAGCTTTCACACTAAGATCAGGTACGAGGCAAGTATGTCCCCTCACTACTCCTTTTCAAGCATACTGGAAGTACTTACTAATGCAGTAATGCAAGAAAAGAGAATGAAATGTATACAGATTGGGAAGGAAGATATAAAACTGTTTTTATTCACACATGACATGTTTATCTAGAAAATCCAGAATTAACAACAAAAATACTTGGAATTAATAAGCGATTATAGGAAGGTTAGAGGATATGAAGTTAATATACAGAAGTCAATTAGTTTCCTATATACCAGTAATGAACAAGTAGAATTTGAAATTAAAAAAACACAATACCATTTACATTAGCACCTTCCAAAATGCAATACTTGGATATGCCTAATAAAATATGTACATGATTTGAATGAGGAAAACGGTTAAACTCCAATGAGGAAAAGCAAAGAATAATTAAATGAATGAAAAGATATTCCATGTTAATGATTAGGAAGACTGAATATTGTCAAGATACCAGTTCTTCCCAAATTGATCTATAGATTTAATATAATCTTAATCAAAATCCCAAGAAGTTATTTTTTCATATTGAGAATCTGATTCTAAAGTTTATCTCAGAGTAAAAACGCACAGAATAGCCTACATTGTATTGGAGGAGAACCATAAAGTTGGAGGACTGACACTACACAACTGTGTGTCTTAGTAGAAAGCTAGAATAACCAAGAGAGTGTGGTAGTGGAAATAGAATTGACAAACATTCCAATGGAACACAGCAGAGAGCCCAGAAATATACTCCCGTCGTGGTAGTCAACTGATCTTAGACAAACGAGCAAAGGCAACATAATGGAGTGAAGATTGTGTCTCCAACAAATGGTGCTGGAATAGACATCTGCTTACAAAAAAAATTTAAGACATAGAGCTTACAATCTTCATAAAATATCTCAATGGACCATACACCTAAATGTATAACAAAGGTGTAAAACTCCTAGAAGGTAACACAGGAGAAAACCCTAGATGACCTTGTGTCTGATGATGGCTTTTTCAATAAAACACTGAAGACATGATCCATGAAAGTAATCATTGAAAAGCTGGACGACATTAAAATTTAAAACTTTTACACTACAAGAGAGAGTATCAAGCAAATAAGTAGATAAGCCATGGGTTGGGAGGAAATATCTGCAGCAGACATATCCATTAAAGAACTATTATCCAAAATACAAAAGGAACTCATGAACTCAACAACAACAACAAAACCACCTCAGCGATAAGAAAACGAACAACTCAGTTCAAAAATGGGCCAAAGATTTTAACAGACGTTTCACCAAACAAGATATACAAATGGCATATGAGAAAATGCTCACCAGGGAAATGCAAATTAAGACAACAGTGAAATACCACCGCACACCTATTAGAATGGCCAAAATCTGGAACACTGACAACCCCAAATGCTGTCAAGGGTGTGGAGCAACAAGAACTATATATATATTGCTGGTGGGGGTGTAAAATGGCGTAGTCCCTTTAGAAAACAGTTTGGCAGTTTCTTACAACTAAACATAGTCTTACACATTTCAGCAATTACACTGCTTGGTCTTGAAACCCAGAGTTTCTGAAACCTTAAGTTCACACAAAAACCTGCACGTAGATGTTTATAGCAGCTTTATTGTATTTACTAAACTTGGAAGTAGCAAGATGCCCTTTAGTAGGTGAACTGGTAAATACACCATGATACATCCAGACAATGCGATCTTATTCAGAGCTTAAAAGAACTGACACAACACTGTAAACTGACTATAATTCAGTAAGAAAAAAATGAAGAAGAGCTCATATGGTATAATCCTTACTGTATGACATTCTGGAAAAGGTGAAAGTATGGAGACAGTAAATACATCAGTGGTAACTGGTGCAAAGTGGGATAAGGAGGGATAAATAGAGCACATAGGACTTTTAGATCATTGAAATTACTCTATATGATATGATAAGGATGAACACATGTCATTATGCATTTGTCCAAACCCGTATAATGTGCAGCACCAAGAGTGAACTGCAATGTAATCGGTGAACTTTGGGTGATTATGATATGTCAGTGTAGGTTCATCCTCGGTAAAAATGTACCATTTGGTGAGTGATGATGATAATGGGGGAGAAAATGCATGTATGCAGGCATATGGAAAATATCTCTACCTCCCTCTTAATTTTGTTTTAAACTTAAAACTGCTTTTAAAAGTCTTTAAAATAAAAGTTAAAAATTAAGGGTAAATAAATTTTAAGATGGAATTTGCAATTTTATAAACATGATATTTTGGAACAAATTTAAGAAAAAATTTAAAACTTTCAATGCCAATAGATGAAGTCTTTATGGAGTGAAATTAAAGAAGGCCTGAATAAATGGAGATAAATAATGCTCGTTGTAAAGACATATTGTTAAGATGTCTGTTTTCTTCAAATTAAGGTATAGAGCTAGGATAATCACAATAAAACTCCTCCATTGAAATATCAAGGTCCACTAACAGTCAAGACACTCTTGTTTTTCAAGAATAATAACAAGTTAGGGTGATTTGTTCTATTAGATATCAGATTTATTAAAAACCTATAATAATGTAGAGAATGGGAAATCCACATAGATAAATCAATGGAATAGAATAAATAGCCCAGAAAAAAACCCCATGCATATGTGCACCTGTGGATTTTAATTGCAGAACCATGAGAAAAGATATTCATTCCAGTGAATTGAGCTGGGATGGTTAGGTATTCATTTGGAAAAATATGGAATCATATGCCTACTTCACTCAGTATGCAAATAGCAATTCCACTTAACTTGTAGACCTAAACGTCAAAGGCAGAAGTATAAAGCTTTTAGAAGAAAATAAATAATGATATTCATGACTATTGAGTAGTTTCTTAAATAGGAATCAAGAATAAAGAAAAATGCAAAAGAAAATGTCTACCTTAAAAAGATTGTTTATCAAAACATACCACACAGTGGAATTAAATACTTTCTAAACATAAAATCAACAAAGACCTGTTACCCAGAGTATATAAAGAAAATATATGATTCAGTAAGAAAAATACCATCAAATTTTTTAAATGGCTAAAAGTTTTCAATGGGCACGTTATAAGCAAGGAAAGCCAAAATGGTAACAGACACAGGAGTAGGTTCTTAGCATCATTAATAAGCAGTGAAGTTTAAATCAAATCATTAAATATCTATTGGATTAACAAAAGTTAAAATAAGAGTTATTCAGGATATGGAGCAAAAGGAGATCTCATACACTGACTATCAAAGGATAAATTGCTCCAGCCACTTTGGAAGGTGATTTGGCATTGTCTAGTACAATCCAGGATACATGGATACTATGACCAAAAGTTCCACTCCTAGATATGGACCTTGGATAATCTACTACATGAATTTGTTAGGATATATATGCAAGAATGTTCATATCAGTATTGTTTTTAATAGTTGCAAACTGGAAAACAACCCAAAGGTCCACAAACAGTAGAATGGACTTGGTCTACTATATAATGCAATACTATACAGCAACACTATACAGCACCTGCCATGGTGGATCTTAACAAGTGTGTTGAATGAAAAAAGCCAGACACTTCAGGTTATCTATCATATAATTTCACTAATTTCATTTACATAAAGAGAGGAAAAACACTAATGTAAACCACATGCAATTTTTAGGAATGCATGCATTTTAAGAAATGGGTGGGATATACATTTTGGGTATGTGGTCCTGTCAATATTTTCTCCCTCGATTCAGATGTCCTCTTTATAGTTAATATATTGTATGTATGTGTGTGTGTGTATATGTATTTTCTATATGTGGTCATGTTTCATGATTTTATCATTTGATATTTAATAACTAGACTCCTTTACAACCATGAAGTGTTTTCAGATATTCACATTTTTTTATTCAAGTCGTACATAAGCATTTGCTCACAGAAACAGATTCTATAAGATCAAATAAAAGTCAGGTTAACATATTTGAAAAACAAGTACGATTTTGTGTTTCTCAGTCATGAATCTTAGAATAATCAAACCCACCAATTACCTCCTACAGTTAAATAAGTGCAAATTGTTTGAAATCCAAGGTAACCAAAAATAAGAGCAGTAGCTGAAATTACCAGTAATTCTGCAGAAGGTGGAAGTCATAAGACTGTCCAGTAAACCATTTTTGGAATAATGTGTGTGTGTGTATTTCAGAGAAGCCTTGCTTTTAAGTTAGTGGCTCTTAAGAAAATGTTACGGGAAATATATCTGGGGCTTTGACTATGATTTGAAAGTAAAACATCACATTATCTACCAAGTAAGAAGTGTGTATGTACACACACACACACACACACACACACACACACACACACACACACACCCACACACACACACCCACACACACCCACACACACACACCCACCCACACACACCCACACCCCCCCCCCTCTGAAAATAGCCGTCAGATTTTCTTGGCCCACAGAAAAGCGACCTTAATGCTCTTACTGGCGCACTACCAGGGTTTTAAGCCATCTGACTATTTCAAGACTTATGCAGCTGTGCTGATAACACCGACAATGGAACAGAAGTTGTATTTTGCTAGGAAAAAGTTGGATTCAATTAAAACATTTTACACAAAGGTGTTTTAGTGAGAATGAATGCGCTGTTCAATATACAGTCCTACAAATCGGTTGTTTAGGAATGGGCTGATAGCGGCATCTGCCAGATCTCTTCTCAGGTTGAGTGAATTAAAGGCAAATGAGACTGAAAGCCCATGAAAGCTCTTGCTCTACCTTGTCTTCCTCATTTGCAAATGCAACCCTTAAAAACTTGAAAAACTTCCAATGACATTGCAAAGGCGAGATATCCCTCCAGGAAAAATAAATCAATAAAATAATGTGTTTTTTGGGGGAGAAAATGCTCTCATGACCATGGTCAGGAGATCAGAGAGAGAGTGACAGCAGCCTACAGCTATGTGATAGAAAACTAGTTTCAGCCAAAAGCTGAAAGAGGCATTGCTGCTTTGGCCGATGAGGATGAGCAGCACGCTGGTTTCTAACCCAGGTGGAGAAGACTTGCAGTTCCTGATGTGTGTGATCTCGCATCGTGGTCCCTCCAAAGAAAGTTGACCTTTCATAATTTCCCAATAATAGGGATAATGCCTCTGAGGTTGCACGCTCTGCAAAGATAGATGACATTTTAAAAGAACTGAATATTTTAAGGCATGAACACTTTATGTAATAGAAGCAATCTTTAATTTCAAAACAGTCACCTGCTTGCTAAAAATAGGGACTCTTAGCAAGAAAGGGGCACACTGAATATAATTTCTATTGCTGTATTTTTAGCACACTGTATGATAAGTTGACTAATGGGGAACTTTAAAGGTGTATTTTAATGATGGGAAAATTTCAAGAGTCTTTAATTCTGATAAGAATTCCCAAGCTTTATGCTATTAGGTAGGCAAAATGAAGTTATAACTCTCACCCAAAAAGAAGCTTTGGAAGGCTTTCATTCAACATTATCTTTACCTTTTGTTGAAAAAATCTGTTGCTGGTTTCATTATTTCTATATCTGAAGTTGGGAATGCGCTTTAAAGAGAAAGCAGGGGAGAGAGTTAAGCTATCAGTTTTCTATATTTAGCTCTACTTAAGTGCTCCAGGTTCAATAATTTCTTTTCAAAAAGATATTTTAGGGCCATTTGTAAAATTGCTAAAGGTAATTAATCCAACTTCAAATTAGAAAATGAACCATCAGGGACCTTATTTCTCAGGAGAGAATTCCTTCAGTACATCATGTCTGAGAGTAGGTATTTTGGGATTGCACTTGATTGGAGACTCTTAGAAATATAAAGTAACAAATGTTTATGCATATATTTATATAAACCCTCTCTGACTTGCCAAAGAAGTTCTTTCTTTCCACCCCCTCCTTCTCACAGGTTTTCTCACTTGCAGCTGTCCTTACGGCTCCTGAGCTCGCTGACCCTCCGAGCAGATTGATCTGCACTAAGCCATCCTCTTCTCCGAAATACTGGCTGGCCCCTAAGGCAGCTGGCACCGACCAGTGTCTCCTTCGGAGTAGAAGCACACCTCTCTGCAGCAGCTGAGTTCTGTGTGCTCTCCAAAAGGTCGCTGTGCATGTGCCCACACCTGATCAAACCGCTTCAACTTGGTATTACAATTCCCCATTTGAATTAAATATCACATACATTGTGAAACATGAATTCAAAAAAATATTCTTTCTGTTAAAAACAAGGTATCTTGAAAAGACTGTACCAGGGAGTTCTTAAAAGAAAAAAAAGCCCAATTAGCTGTGGGAGCAGAAAAGTATAAAATCCAGGGAAAAATTACAAAACTGTTTAAGTATTCTCTCCTGCCTGCTATTCTTTGGGTCCCCTTTTAAAGAAGCAGAAATTGAAAATTGTAGTGTTTGCACTGTGGCTGAAATGTAGCAATAAGGACAGGAGACTTGATCACATTTCCAAAACAGCCCTTAGCCTACATCAAACATGTGGCAAATTAACGTGCATTTATATGTTCTGTATTTTAAAATGTTTGACATGTGTACATATCCTTACTTTTCTTTCAACAGTCCTGTTTCAACCAGCTCTCAGTTAACCAAATAACTATTGGTCACAGTTGGAAGAAAGGACATGTAATGAAGGAAAACTTTGCACCTCTTTCCCTCGCCTATTCACTGCTTAGTTATTCTCAGTTCTTTGTATAATGAAGTTTAATTTGTTGGAATATAATTTTAGCAGGTAAATGAGTTCAGAAAGATCGTGTGACAGAGTTGATGTACAGGGAAGTCTAGAAGACGGATAAAGTATATGAGGTGACAGAAACATGCCACTGTTGTCTGATAATCAAACTTAGCACTTTAAAAAAATTGATGTATAGTTGATTTACAGTGTTGTGTTTCTGGTATACAGCAAAGAGATTCAGGTTTATATTTTTTCCTACTCTTTTCCATTTTGGTTTACTATAAGATTTTGAATATACTTCCCTGTGCTATACAGTAGGTCCTTGTTGTTTATCTATTTTACATACAGTCAAACTTAACACTTCTTTAAGGCACAGATACACATAGAATTATGCTAAGAAACACATTGAAATTTTCTCATCAAGGACCAGAAGAGAAAAAGTAATAGACAGTTCTTTAATTTGCTACATGAATTTTGCCATATCTCTTTTCCTAGACGTAATTTGTGAAATCTTTTCTAGCATTCAATAGATACAGAAATAGCACACACAAATATAATAGAAGCACTGAATTATACATGAATGGGCAAACTAATATTTTATTTGTCAAGATCAAGTAGTTTTCAGGGTGAAATTAGAGAGAAGAATATAATTGGCTGAAAGTCTGTGGGAGACCAGACAGAGAAGTCAGAATGTTTTTTGATCAATCCAGCAGGGCTGCGTAATGAAAACGGGACTTAGTATACAATTTAAAGAGGGAATCACCACTCTGGGTAAGAGAAGAGATGTATAGTATAGGTTCATATTCAGCTAGGAAATAGCATTTTTGCGTGTTTGAAGACAAACCACTATACTTCTTATTGTTTCTCAGCAAAGACAGGAAAAATGCAGAAAGATTCATGGAAAATTTGAATCATTAAACAAGCAAAGAGTACATTTGCATGGAATGCTCCTTTGAATAATTTTTCCCCAGTAGAAATCTATTTATAAGGGAAAACTGTTATTTTATGAGGATACTAAAAAGAGAAAAAGTATTCTATTTGTAATTCCAGACACTTTTAAAATTTGACCAATTACCAATCGTGAAACAGAATGTAAAATAGTCACTTTAGGTGGAACCTTTTCTTTACTTAGAAATGAAATGAGTTTAAGCAGTGTCTAGCGTTGATATTCCATGAATTAAAGGATTTGGATTCTTCACCAGTTTTAATATTTGTCAGTTTCTAATACAGTGGGTCCATGGAAGTAAGCTGTTTCTGGGGTAAAAATCATCATAGTTTACCACTGAATTCTTATTTTCCAGTAAACTGATCTGTATTGCTGTGTTTAGCTGAAACATGTGGCTATAACCACAGAGGTACAAGTGCATCCACAAATTGTTTAAACCCTCTCAATTATATAATTCCACAACGACGGCATGGATTTAATTTAGAACAACAAAATGGAAAGACTTAAGGTTCCCCAAAGACAGTCTTAACTTGTACATTTTACCATCAGTTGTAATGTCACTGGTGTGCAAATGTCCACACCAAAGTGATCATTGAGACACAGAGGGTAGTTGATAAATTTCAAACAATATTGGTGCAAAAATGTAGCATAATGAAGGAATTGTGACAGTTCTTTTAAATGTATTATGATTGGATTGGGTTGAAAATGTTGACGTTGATCACTAGTTTCAGAATAGTGGTATGAGTTTTGTCCCTATCATCTATGACCTAATATATACTCATACATATGCAAAACCCAGCTGATTTATTTAAATCATACAGCATCTTTTTACTGCATTACCTAATAGGATAATGTTGTTTCAGTGGTAAAATTGTCCCAGATCTGTGAACCCCTACTGTCTCAGAAGAGGTGGGAAGCTTTATGGTATTGTGGAAATATTCCCAGGTTTATAGCCAATAAAATTCGGTCTGAATGTCAAAGCTGTTTACTCAATGTGGAAAATCACATCCCTTTTCTGATAATCAGTTCCCTCTATAAAAATATGTTTATGGTTAAAGTATATTACCATATGAGAATAGGTTTGTAAATTATTGTACCAGGATATTTATGTTCATCCTGTTACTGTGCAAGACTGGGGGAAAAAGATGCATTACCTTGTCTTGCTTTTTGTATATAGAATCTGGAGTTACTATGTCTTCGGAGGGACTTGACTTTTTTGTTGTGGCGCAAAAACCAAATGTTTTCTTGTTTGTTTTTGTTTGTTTTTTACTATCCATAAATCCCAAACTCCCCCCACATAACCATAAGTTTGTTTTCTATATCTGTGAGTCTGTTTCTGTTTTGTAGATAAGTTCATTTGTTTCTCTCTCTTTTTTAAGATTTTACATATAAGTGACATCATATGGTATTTTTCTTTCTCTTTCTGGCTTACTTCACTTAGAATGACAATCTCCATCTCTATCCAAACCAAATTGTGCTAAATGCAATGTGGGTCCTGGAACAGAGAAAGGAAGTTAGTGCAAAAATTGGTGAAATCTGAAAAAAGCCTGGAGTTTACTTAATGCAGTTAAATAAATGTTGACTTCTTAATTTTGATATATGTACTAAGGTTACATATTAACATTAGGAGCAAGTGGATTAGAGGTGGCAGAAACTATTATTTTCAAAACTTAGCTGTAAATCTGTAATTATATCAAAACCATAAATATCATAAATATTTAAATATTTTTAATATTAAAGCATGTAAGTTACATGAAGAAAAACCCCTGCCAAGGCTTTTGTCGGGGGAATAGAAGGGATGTATGGGGCCATGTGCAGGAGTGAGGGTCAGAACAATTTCTGCCTTTGAGGAGAGAGAGATTCACTGGGGGAGGGGGTAAGAGGTTATGTGGGGTAAGAGGTTGGGTTCTACTACCATACAGTGTCCGGGCAGTAGACTGCAACCCTGGTTCAGAGGTGTGCTTTGGGCAGTGAATACCAGTAACTAGTAGTGTAGCTTTGGAATTCACGGTGAAAGAACCCTTAATCCTCTCTTAGCCTGGAGGGATTGGAGTTCCCCCCAGACTTTGACAGTATGTCCTTCAGCAGTTCTTGTGACATGCTAAAGATTCTAGACCCTTCCCCAGAGTTGTGTGTGCCAGGTACTCCTCAGTACTCTTGACAGCTCTGGAGAGGTGGGGCTTCTCAAAGCAAGACTGCATTTCTCCATCATGGTAAAGAAAAGTCCTGTAATATTTTCTTGTCTCCTCACCAAGTGTGGTGGCATACCTACTAAGTTAGAAGTCATTAAATATATATAAGAGAACCTTCCGTTCAGCACACAGCCACCTACATTTTGTGACAGTCCACAGCACAAGCCAATCAAATGCAGATATTGGCAGTTGCAAACTAGTCAGGGAAGGTTATATTACACAATACCAGATATGAAGGAAGGCATGTTCAAAATAAAATTGAGTGGGATTAAAATTCTTTTATTGGATATATTATTTTTTTCTAATATAATTTGGAATGAGTCTTCGTGTACTATTTTGTCAGTTGGTAAAATTCCAATTTTTATATATGATACAGCAGTGAACATGAGTGCCAAACAGTTCCACCTGCTTCTGTAACCATCATTTACAGAAGAAAATCATCAGCCTGTTCTAATGATTTTAATGTATGTAAATCAATGTCTAAGTGACAAACTTATTCCAAAATATACCTAGCATGCAACAGCTGGATGTTAAATGAATCTTTCTAAATAAACTAATAAATTGGCCGCCACTAGGAACATAAACTTTTATTGTATGAAACATTTTTATTTCATAGTGTAAAATTGGCAACTTTGATGATTCATTGTTCCTGGAACAGCTTGAGATCAGTGCTAAAATGTCGATTATTTTGTTTTAATAGTCTAAGCTTTCTAAACCACTACAGATGTTTTATTCTAAGTATAATGGGAGGGCGAAAAAGAACCTAAATGAATTTTTTAAAGAGCTGAAGTTCCATCTGCATCATCCTACAGAAATTGAGAATACTTTGTGAAAAAGTAATTCATCTTGGTTGCATGTATTTGATTAATTTAAATGTTTTTAAATCTCATCCGTTTCGTAGAGCTGCTATGCTTGGAGAGATCTTATGAGAAGTAGTCTGTTATTGAGTGGTTATTGGATGAAGAAGAAATATATTTAAATCAGTTTCTGAGGATATTATATATGTTAGGTTAATGGAGAATAAATTATAGTCACGCTCTGTGAAAGTAGTCACCATGGACTGTAATTTAGAAGTGGTGAGGAATGTAATTACAAACACAGAGTCTAAGATATGGAAATGAAGATTGAGCTTAGAGCATACTTTCCCAGTATAGCTCCCTAGTCTGTATGAGTTAGCAGATGTAGATACTTTTCATTTTTAGTTTCTTGAATGACTTGTAGATTTGTATTTTTCAATTAACAGGTACATATGTAGATTTAAATATTACACTATTTTGGTCTCCATAACAATGCTATGACATAGGTAATTTCTTATTGTGGTAAACTTAATGGCTTAAAATAACTCAAATATAGTCCCACCCAGCTTCATAGGTCAGGAGTCTAGACCCGGCTTCGGGGGTTCTCTGCTCAGGGTCTGGAGGCTAGCTGTATAGTCTCATGGAGGCTTGAGGCGTTCAGATGCACTTCCAAGCTCCTCCTACAGGTTGTTGGCAGAATTCATTTGCTTGAAACTTAAGGACTTAAAACCCCATTTTCTTGGTGGCTGTCAACCAGGGACAGCTTTCAGCTTCCAAAGACGTTTCTCAGGTTTTTACCACAGGGCCCCTTTTATAGGTGGTTCATATCATGGTGGTTGCCTTCTCCAAAGACAGCAGGAGAATATCTTAATTCAAGTGTCTCTGTTCAGTCTGCTAAGACAGAGTCTTATGTAACATAATTACTGGGGTTACTATCCCATCATATTTACAGGCCGCACTCACTGAGGCATGGAAGTGTCTGTTAAAACACTCAAAGTCATGATGGCTAGTAAGTAGCGAGGCCCAGATTTGAACCCAAGAGTAGTACTACCAGTGACTATGTGGTAAGCTCTACACTACCCTCCTTGTTTCCTAACTTTCAACTAGAAAGTTTTTTAGAACCGGGGCACTAGACATCTAATTAATGAAATGAAGCTACATTTAACTTCTAGACATGACAAAAATCTTGGACTTGTTCATAGATGAAGTTCTCCAATGTAAGTGTAGACTCACACCCTTGTAGAAAATATTGTCATTGTATTGTTAGTATTGTTATAATTTAGAATGTAGAAAAACAACCATCCAACTTCCAAGAATAATTATATCTACCTTTCCATATGCTGGGCATTGGGTATGCATGCTGTCTACCAGTTCACTTAGGCATCAGTTAGAGAAAACATAGTGCTCATTAATTCCATCACTCTATTATGGGAAGTAAAACAATACATTTTCTAAATCACTTGGACTAGGTAGCCAAAATTCATTTGAGTTTAGGAAAAACATGCCAAAGACTTGTAAACGAGTGTCTCCATTCTGCCAGGGATGGACAAATACCAGCTTTTGATGCGTGAGGACTATATTTTTTAAAGTGCGACAAAGTATGCTTTTTTCAATTTAATAAACAGTTGCTCAACATCTGTTATAACTCAGGCATTCTTATATTCACTGTGTATTTATAAATCAATAACAGAATAGCCTATCCTTAAGGACTTCACTGTCTAGCAGAAAATAGTGAGAATGGAATAAATGGTTACCATGTACCCTGGCATGGGTTTTAATAATGGTGGTATATAGCAGTAACACTATACAAGAATTTAAAAATTTTGAGCTGTGTTTTAATGAGAGAGAGGACTTCGTAGATGGACATTGTAGTTGAATATTTAAGGTGGATGGGCAAAACAGCATGAGGGCACCTGGGGCATTTGGGGTAGAAGAAACATTTAAGTTGACAAAAGCCTGTAAGAGGGTGAAGGGTTAAATGATACACAAAGAGATTGGATTTGTGAAAGGAATATAGGGGATATGTTTGGAATAACAGTCTAGGCTAAGACAGTGGGGCTTTGTTGGTGCTTTAAGATGATTTTAATTCCTTATAAATCGTTTAGTGATGGATAGGCTTTTTCATTTGAATTAGCACATATGTTAAATTATTGCTGCTTCTAGATGGCTATTTTAGTGAAAGTAAAAACTTTCTTTTTTTCGCTGAGTAAGAATATAACTGCTAAGTTAGAATTCACACAGTCATCATCATAGACTGTATGACAGCAGAGACCTTTCTTTTATTTCCTATGTATGCCAAGTTTGCAGAACACTGAGAACATCGTAGTAATGTGTCAATAATTACCTGTTGAATGTAGAAAGTATTTAAACCTGCGTGATTATTATATTCTTTATGTACTACAGTGTTTTCCAGTTCTTCTAATATAACATGTATAACTTTTTATGAGAAAAAAGGTTGTAAAACAATATAAACATTGCTTGTAGCTTTGACATTGCCCATCATGTAACTTTGGGCAAGTGCCTTCACTTTTCTGAGACATTATACATAAAAAAAGATTGAAACAGATAGAAATTCTCCATCCTGGTGCAAGTTGGGATCCTCCAGGGAGTTTTAAAAAGTAATTGTATTCCAACCCCAGTCCCCAAAATTCTGGTTTAATTGGACCTGAACTGGGCTTGGGCGTCAGTACAGAGAGAGAGAGAAACTTTCCAGATGATTCTGTGTACCACAGTCTTGAGAAGAATGGGGCTAGAAATTATCTTAGTGTTCCTTAACATCTGATATGCTGTCATCTACTTGACTAGACCAGCTACATCATAAAAATAGGCATAGTGTTTCATTTGTTGTTTTCTATATTTTTATGTTTTTACATTATGTGGAATTTTACTAAACAGTCTCTAAATTAATCATTCTGCATATCTTAGTATGTCATAGTGGTATCCAAGTTGGTTATTAAAGGGGCAAGATTTGGTTATTCAGATTCCCAAGATTCTCTTCGGTTGTTCAGATATACCTGAGGTTTTCTGCCTCTTGACCAGGCATGGCTTCTAATGGCTGAAAGTGCTCTCTGCTTTAACACTGTGTTTCCATACATCTCAACTATGCAGACTAACGATAGGACTGACTAAGATTGACTTGGAACTCGTGTTTTGTAAATTAACCAACTTGAATTATTGTGTGGATGATGGGGAAGAGGTGGGTACGCAGTATGAGGAGAAAATAAAACAAATTCACTCACTAGGAAGACACAGTCTCATTGGACTGTGCCTCCTTCCCCTGCCGCTTTCTTGATAATCTCCAAGTGGAGCCCTCTGAAACCGTTAAGATGATAACTCCTCCTAAGGTTTAAGTCCGTGACTGTCTAACAGGAGTCGCAAAGTCTGGTTAGGGAAGCATTTTAACCAGGAGTGAATTATGAGATTCATGCCCATTCAAGTATCCTCATTTCATTTTCTACAGGAAGAAAAGCTGGGGTGGAGGGATATGATGGATAAAGAATTTGACTGTTCAAGTGCAGATGTGAAGTAGAATGATAAATGATTAACCTCTCATCTTCCATAAACTCCCAGCATATAGGTGGGTCTGTTAAACTCATATAACTACATTTTCAGTTGAATTTGATAAGCATTTAGGGACTATGCAGGATGCTGAGTACTGGGGTGATGAAGGAATTTAAAAGAGTTTTGGCTCTTGCTTTCCAAGAGCTTACAATCTATGGAAGAAATATGTACACTCAGTATAATAAAAACAAGTATGTGCCAAATGGTATTGTAAAATAGGGAAGTGGTAGAGGTTCCAAGATATTGTCCTATGGCAAGAAACACCTGAATCCATTCATAACATTGTTCCTAATATCTGTTTTTCAAAGGGTAGAAGGGAAATGCAATCGAGGATCTTTTCTGCTTAGCTTGTCTATCCCTACTGTCTAGAACAGTACCAGGTAAGAACTGGTGCTCACTAAATAACTACTCAATGAATAAATGAATGATTTTATATTATGGTTTCCAATGGCTGATCTCCTGTACCAACAGTATGAAATGAGATGAGAACTCATTGTTATCTGTCATAATGCTTAATTTTTCTTGTTGTGTATTTCTATACAATATCACAGTATTTGTGTACTAACTTCACCTATATACTTTAATGACTTGTCGCTCACAAATACAGTTGTATAGCCACTACCAGAGTCATCATCCAAACCATTTCCATCAACCTGGAGAGAACTCTTTTTTCAGCTTGTAGTTATTCACCCCTCCCTGCCTCAGCCCCTGGCAACCACTGGCCTGCTTTCTGTATTCTATTTTGCCTTTTCTCACATATCATATGAGTGGAATCATACATTAAGAAATGTTTTGTTTGCATTCTTTGACTTAGCATAAAACTTTTGAGACTTCTTCATGTTGTAAATTGTCAGGAATTCATTCTGTGGAAGAACCACACTTTGTTTATCTAAACACTAGTTGATAGGCATTATATTTCTTTCAGTTGATTTCCACTATGAAAAGAGCTACTATGAACATTCAAGTACAAGTCTTTGTGTGGATCTATCGTTGTGTGAGTCATTTAGCTAAGAATGGGATGGCTCCATCAGGTGCTAATATCTGCTTAACACTTTACGAAGAACACAAACAATTTCCAAAGTGGCTCTACCATTTTTCATTTCTACTAGAAATGCACGAGAGTTTGAGGTGTTCCAAAAATATCACCCACACTTAGGGTTATCCATCTTTTTTCTTTTTTTTAAATTTTAGCATTTCTAGTTGGTATACAGTGGTAACACATTATGGTTTTAAGTTGCATTTACCTGATGGGTAATAATGTTTTCATAAAATGTGCTTATTTAACCTTCTGCATGTGTCATCTTTGAAATCTGTGTTGAAATAACATAACTATTTAAATGTTCGTGCTTCTTGCTATTGAGTTCTTTATGCTTCTGGATACAAATGCTTCGTACCTATTTGGTAAAAGTTATTCATATGCATTTCTTCTTTTTTTTTTTTTAAAGTTTAGCTTTATTGGGACATAATTGACAAACATAAGTATTTCTTCTTAAAACTATTGGAATTGTTTTTTAATTTCATCTTCAGATTGTTAATTGCTATATCATATAAATAGAGCTGATTTTTTTTCATGTTTCTTATATCTTGTAACTTTGCTGAATCAGTTTTCTTAATTTTAATACTTTTTTTGTTCTATGGAGTTTTCTGTGTATAAGATCATGTCATCTATAGGTATATTTTTACTTTACTTCTAACTTAGAAATTTTCTTTTTGTATTGCCTAATTGCTATGGCAGGAAATTCTAGTACAGTGTTGAAAAGAAGTGGCCAAAGTGGGCATCTATGACTTGTTCCAGATCTTGGGATAAGTTTTCAGTCTTTCACCATTAAATACGATTATATCAGTTGATTTTTTTAAATAAATTCCTTTGATCATGAGGAGCACGTTTCCTTGTATTTCTAGTCTGTTGAGTAATACCATTAGATGGTGTTGGGTTTTTCACGTGCTTTACATGCGTCAATTTACGAAGTGAAGTGTCATTGTTTTCTTTCATTCTATCAATGTAGGGCATTACACTGATGTTTTACGTTATATTACCTTTGTGTTTCAATTGCTCGTGGTGCGTTAAGTATGTTGCTGGATCTAGACTGCTAGTATTTTGTTGGTAATATTTACATGTATATTCATTAGGGATAGTGCTTACATTTTCTTTTCCTATTTTGCCTTTTTCTGGTTTTTGTAAGATAGTAATACTGGCCTCATAGAATGAGTTAACAAGCTCCTTCCTCTTTTATTTTTGGAGGAATTTCATAAGGCTTGGTATTAATTCTTTTTAAAATATTAGGTAGACTTTACAAGTAAACCATCTGGTGCTATACATTCCTTTGTTGGGAGGTTTTCTTTTACTGATTAAATCTCTTTACTTCTTATGTCCTCATATTCCTATTTCTTCAGTCAATTTTGGTAGTTTTTATGTTTGCATTAAGTTATCCATTTCACCTGGGTTATCTAATTTCTTCCCAATAGTGTCTTATAATCCTTTTCATTCCTATAAGGTTGATAGTGTCTCCATTTGTGATTTCTGGTTTCTGGGTTTACTAATTTTCATCCTTTTCATGGTCAGTCCCGCTAAAGATTTGTTAATTTTGGTGATCTTTCACAGAGCCAGTTTTTTTGCTGCCTTGATTTGCTCTATTCTGGATTTGATTCATCTCTGCTGTCTTTTTATTATTTACTTCTACATTCTTTCTCATCTTTATAATAACCATTGTCAGTTAAGAATTATTTTCCCTTTCTTAAGAAATATGACTCAGAGAATACTTGTAAATTGTATAAGAACACACAGCTTCAAAAATGGCAGATCTGGAATTCAAACACAAATTTCTTTCTGAAATGTACTTGTGGCAACATCCCTCATTCCTATTACTGAATCTGTTCCTGTACATTTTCTAAGTGTATTATAACTTTTCAAAATGAAGTATTTTTTGCATGTTTAGTCTTTGCTACTGTGGGCGTGTCCAATGGAGAGTGATGATGAATCCTGGTATGGGCTTGCCTTTTCCATCTCTCTGACCTTGAGGATGGACAAAGGAACTTAACTGGTTTGAGAATGATTCCTGAATGACTTCTTTCCTTTAAATCCTACAGCACTGCACTACCTGGAAGGTCGGCAAAGAAGCCATGTGGGGGAGTGAAGGAGGAGGTGAGTGAAATTATATAATTTGGTTCAGGGATGACATAATTTCTCATTGTTCTCACTGAGCGAGAAGGAACAAAGGAAAAGACATGTGGGAGTGTAGAAAATGCAAGGTGGAGATATTAATGCTACAATATAATCTTCCGTGGGTGTTTAGCCTGGGGACTGGAAGGCTAAGGTGAGACATGCTGGTTGTCTTGAAATATTTGAAGAGCTGTCATTTGGAAGAGGAAGTAGACTTTTCCCTGTCGGCCCTGAGGGCATAACTAGCATTATGAGGTGACAGTTACAGCCAAGACAAGTTTCACTCTATATAAGGAAAAACTTTCTAATAGTGCACAGCGTTGGAATAGGCTGCTGCATGACGTCACAGGAAGTGCTCATTCCAGTGCTGAGTTCCTAGGAATCGAGGGTCCCATCGGGGCGATGTCTGCAGGGATACAAGGAAGAAGCAGAGTCTAATCTAGCCTTTTCGTAATGGGATGTCCATTTCTTTGTCTTTGTCCCTCTCTTGTCTTTCCCTCTCCCCTCTCTTCATCCTCCTCTCCCTCCATTCCTTCTTGTCTATCATCTGTCTATCCTCTCACTTTTAAAGAGACACAATTGAGAGAAAGCAAGGTTCATGGTGAAAAAGAATAATTGGTTTGTGTGTATGTGTGTGTGTAGTATATTTTAGGGTATTGAGTGTAGGTTCTGTTTATATCCCTCCCCCCTTTATATTTAGGGAGAACGTTGTGACAAGGGTAACAGTATGATATACTAAACTTCAGAAGCAGATTTCTATAGGGGGGAATAACTTTTGGATTAGATACTCTAGGTCAAACTCTGTCGCTTTTAGCTTTGTGATCTTGGGAAAGCCACTGAACCTTCATGAGCCTGTGTTACTTTACTGTGAACTTATGTGAACTATCTTAATTATGTAGATTCTGTGAAATTAAGACAAGGTACATAAAGTACACTGTCTAGATGTAGACAGTAGTGGCAAATACTCGTTTCATACATTTCCTTCCCTTGCTTTTCATTGTTGGTTTGTACGATTTATCCTATCAAGCCGATAGAATTTTAATGCCATAGTTTATATTTCCAAGAATCTGATGTCAATAGGATGCAAGTGTCTTTCTGACTTGAGAGAATTTAATGAGACTGAATTTTTCCTCAGAACCTACTTTGCCCTTTCTGTCTCTCTCTCCATGACAATAAAGTGTGAAATAGGGAACTTCCATTTTGTAAAATTTAAGTATAGGCGGGCTGGTAGAAATATTTCCCTGTCAAATAAATACTGCTTATTAACTCATTTATTTATTCATTTTAAAAATTTGACTTGTAAAATAGTTGTACTCTATGTTTACTAATTTACTGTTGTTTCCAAGTTGTCTTATTGAAGAAAAACAATTTTGGTGCTATAATCCCCAGAGAATTTTTTTAATTCTTGAGTATCTGAAAAACAGCCTATACTTTGCATTTTCACGGCCCTACTTAATTCTAGATACTGTTCCTTCCAGCTGTGTGGGAAAGTTCATAGACTCCTACTTTACTTCAGAATTAAAAATAGAACTACAGAATACAATCAGATTTTATACCTCATTATGCTGTAATGAAATGCTTAAGAAGTTCCTTTAGTGCAGGCAAGAACTATGTATTCAGATATTCCAGAGAAACATCGTGTGTGTGTGATGTGTGTATGGTTTCACTTTTAATCGTGGCAAATATATGAGGTGTGCACATTATTACACTATTCATGCTCATTGATCAATTAATGAAAAGCATGTGTGAACATATTTATATATGTGTATGTACTCATCCTCAATTTCTGTGCTTGTCTAAATGATGAAGATTTTGAGTATATGTGTGCTTCCAGAACCCTTATCTGGCTAACTGAGGAGGAATGCTTAAATTTTGCTGCTACGTTAATTATTTCTGATTTTATTGCCTAGTTGGTCATATGAATCATGAATTAGATTCTCAGGTTAATATGAATAAAAATATCAACTAATAAATATTTTTAATTCTGTTATTTTCTTTGTAGTTCCCATCCATATTTCCTTGTTCTGATAAACTTACTTCGATCAAAAAATAATGGTGTCATACAAATACTGAAACTAATAATTGAACAATATGAAAATCATTGAATATTTTAAAATCTAAACAAATTCAGTGATAACTTTTAATATTCTTTATTCCATTTGTGTGGGTGTGGGTAGGTGGGTATGTGTGTAACAGATGGGAGAAAATAGCCGTGGGACGTGGTACGCAAACGTGACTGAGAGGTCAGTAGGATAAAAATGTTAGAATTGTAAATGTCAGAAAAACAGTAGTCTCTAGTAATTTCCTATATTCTTGAGATCTTTGCATTTCCATGGAACACCTAAAAGGGATTGCTAATGAATTTCTTTTTAAACTAAAAAGATAGAGTGATCCAGCTGATAAAAGCATATAGTTACATTGTTTATACAGTAATGCTTCACAAAATGTTATGACAAGCTTTCCTTTGTCTTGAAAATGTGACTTTTTTTATGACCACACAATAATAAATCTTAAAAATAGACTATAATGTATTTATTGATTCATTTCTTGAACATTTAATTTTCTGTTTTTCGCTTGTATTAGCATTACAGTGAAGATACATGTAAGAAAATCTTTTTCATACATCTGCAGATTTTTATTAATTATAGTCCTTATGCATTTAGCAGATGTTTAAAAACATTAAAAAATTTTAAATTCTCTTAATTCCTAGTGTCACATTGTCTTCTAGAACATCTGTGCCAATGTATATACTTCTATTATAAAGGTAATTGAAAAGAAATTAGAAGTCTCTCAACCCAATAAAGAAGACAATATAAATGGACAGTAGAAAAAGACCTATAAGTATATTCAGATAGTGGCACTGCCATATAGACCTAGTATAGAAATATTTTTCACCTTCAAGAAAATAGAGAAAATATTGGTAAAATAGTAAAAATTATGAAGTAGTTAACACAATAATTAGAATTTAGGGAAGGAATCACATTCATATTCTAGAAGTAATAAATACAGTATTGTAAGCTAGGTCCGTATCAAATATGTTTAACAGAAGATAGAACACAGCAGGAAATAAATGAGTAAAATGGAAAACCTGTCAATTAAAAACAGTTAATGTGAAGCACAGGGTGAAATGAATTTTTAAATATGAACATAGCATGAGAAAAATGTAGGTATAATTTTTTTTAAAATGGTAATGTAATTGGAGTTTCAGAAAGAGAAGAGAGAGAAAATGGAGCAGACAGAATATTTGAAGGCATGACATCGAAAGGTCATAAAAAGCCTCAGGTCACAAATTCAAGAATCCCAGTAAACCCCATGCAGAACAAATACAAATGAACCACACATAGGCACTTCTCAGGCAAATTTCTGAAATAAGAAGCCATGAACAAAAATCTTAAGAAATAGCTGTTAAAAAAATGTGTAAGGTTACTTTCAAATCAGTATCAGTAATACTAACAGCTGGATTTTCTTTATAAACAAAGGAAACAACATGGCAATTGAAAACCATTATTAAAATGCTGAAATAAAACAAAATCCTAACAAACAGAAAAGCCTACCATCTGTGATATTCCTGTCTTGGTCTGTTTGAACTACTATAATAAAATAACAGAGAATGGATAGCTTAAAAAAAGAAAAAGAAATTTATTTCTCATAGTTCTGGAGGCTGGGACATCTAAGATCAAGGTGCCCACAGATTCAGTATATAGTAAGAATCCATTTCCTTGTTCATACATGGTACCTTCCTGCTGTTTCCCCACATTGTGAAAGGGGCAAGCAAGCTCTATTGGGCCTCTTTTATAAGGCACTGATGCCATTCATGAGGGCCCCACCCTCATGAACTAATGATCCCCAAAGGCCCTAGTACCTTTTAATACCATCACCTTGGAGGGTGGGATTTCAACATAAAAACTTGGGGAGGATGTAAACCAATGAAAATATTCTTCAGATTTGGCTGTTGAACAGATCATCTTCAAACAAACAATGCTGAGACAATTCATCAGCAGAACTGCTTAAAAGAAATACTTGAATGGGGAGAGAAATAGCTCAGTGGTAGAGGGTATGCTTAGCATGCATGAGGTCCTGGGTTCAACCCCCACTGCCTCCATTGATTTAAAAAAAAGAGAGAAAAAAATAATTTAAAAGAATTTATAAAAAAGAAATACTTAAGTGAATTCTTCAAACTTAAATGATACCATGTCAAAAGTAGAGCTACAGGAAAACATGAAATATGTCAGTACTGTTAATATGTGGATAATTATAAAAGAATATTGTTAATATAATAAAAAATGTCTTAAATTTATAATAAATGTTTATGTATATGTAAATATATCACAAAGAGCAAAGTTATATACACTTAAGATTTTTTTTTTTTACTGAAGTATAGTTGATTTAGAATGTTCCAGGTATACAGCAAAGTGATTCAGTTATATGTATACACACATATATATTTTTCTTTTCAAATTCTTTTCCATTTGTTCCCAAGAAATTGAATATAGTTCCCTGTGCAATACAGTAGGTCATTGTTTATTTTATATATAGTACTGTGTGTCTCTTTATCCCCAGCCCCTAACTTATCCCTTCCCACCCTTTCCCCTTTGGTAACTATAGTTTGTTTTCTATAACCGTGAGTCTGTTTTTGGTTTGTAAATAGAATTTGTATCATTTTTTTTAGATTCCACATATAAGTGATACCATATGGTATTTGTCTTTCTCTGTCTTACTTCACTAAATATGATAATCATTAGTTCCATCCATGTTGCTGTAAATGGCATTCTTTCATTCTTTTTTATGGTTGAGTAATATTCCACTGAATATCTATACCTATATATCTATATCTGTATCTATATGTATCACATCTTTTTATCCAGTCATCTGTTGATGGACATTTAGGTTGTTTCCATGTCTTGGCTATTATAAATAGTGCTGCTATGAACATTGGGGTACATGTGTCTTTTTGAATTATATTTTTGTAAGACCCTTGCATTTTATAGAAATAATAAACATAGTAAAGAAAACATTAGATTATAATACATTAAAATGCACACTGTAATCTCAAGGTGATCAGAAAAGATTATAATAGGATGAATAACATTGTATATGAATACATAATTAATTGAAAAGAAATAAATTTACCAAGAATAGGAAAAAAAAGAAAATAGATAATGATTGAACTTACCTATGTCACTGATTGTTTTAAATGTAAATGTACTAAACATTCCATTAAAGGCAAAGGTATGCTGTTAAAAGAGATATACATTAACTTAATTACCACAGGAAAGGATGATAAATATATCATGCAAAGTGTAATTAATGAACGTTAGTGTAGCTAAATATAATAAAATCAATATATCAAACCTTTTTAAAATTAAGAAGTTATTTTTTGCAAAGGAAATCCATAAAGAACAAGAAGATAGTAGAAGCATGTATTTTTAACAAGTGACTCTGCAGAATATGGAAAGAAATCCTGGAAGTCAATAAGAACAAGACAGACAACATAAGTTAAAATTAAATGGTAAAAGAACCTGAATAGGACTTTCAGAAAATAGCATATCCCCATGATCAATAAGCATATGGAATGATGTTCAACATCATTTAATTATCATCAATTAAATGAAAATAAAAATCACAGTGATACACAGCTCCACATCTGCCAGATGACAAAAATTGAAAAGATGCATTATATCAAGTGCTGACAAAGGTAAGTAAGAACTGGAATTCTCATACTTTGCTAGTTGCAGTATAGATTGTTGTTAGCTTGTCAGAAATATGATTGGTGGTACCTACTGTGTATAGGGATACATGCATTTGTAGTTCCAGCAGTTTCACTCCTTGGTGACTCTGGGGATACTTTCTAGATATTGTGGGTTGGGTTCTAGACTACTGTAATATAGCAAACATTGCAGTTAAGTGAGTGACATGAATTTTTTCATTTCCTAGTACATATAAAAGTTATGTTTACACTATAATGTAGTCTGTTAAGTGTGTCATAGCATTATGTCATTTTTTAGACAATGTATATAGCTTAATTAAATACTGTATGGCTAAAAAATGCTAACCATCATCTGAGCTTTCAGTGAGTTCTAGTAGTAGCATCAAAAATCATTGATTACCATTCACCAAAAGAATTATAACAATGAAAAAGTCTGAAAGAGTGCAAGGATTACCAAACTGTGATACAGAGTTGCAAAGTAAGCAAGTGCTGTTGGAAAAATGGTGTCAGTAGACTTGATTAACACAGGCTTGCCACAGAACTTCAATCTGTAAAAAAAAAAAAAAAACCACTGTGTCCACAAAGTGCGATCAAGCAAAGCACCATAAAACAAGGTGTGCCTGTAGCTACAGGAAATGACATATTATGTTCATCATGATATGGTTAAGGAAGCCCATAGCAGTGTGTTCGGCATGGCACTAAAGTGAAATCATCCCAAGTATCCATCAGTTACAGAATGAATAAGTAATTTATGATATATTTGCATAATGGAATATTACATGACAACAAGAAGAATAAACCCCTGCTCCGTATAACAACATGAAAGAATTCTAGTCACACATTGAGCTAAAGGAGATTACTACAAAATAGCATCTACTGTAGGATTCTATTCATATGAAGAAGGCAAAACAAATAAATGGTGATAGAATGGTGGTTAGGTATGGCGTTGTATGGGGACTGTAAGGAGGACCCATTCTGAGCTGCTAGAAATCTACTTCATTATCAAGCTAGTGATGACAAAGGTATATCCATCACGTTGTCCCTTATGATTTTCCCTTTTATATGTTATGCCTCAATACAGTATGAAACAGGTTTCAGAGGTTAAAGAAAACAGGAAAGGAGGCTAATATATACTAGTTTGTCTTTGCTTCTAGTGGAAAATAAATGCAATCAAATAAAAAGGATTGAATGGTACATATAAAATAATGATATTTAAAAGATAAGTATTAGTAGAACTGAAAAGAGATGAAATATCTTCAAGATATTAGAAGAAACACATAGAAGCACATAAAGTAAAACAAATTCACCAGATTCATTATTATGAGAATCTAAAAAAAGATGTACTATCAAGAAACAGCATAGTGGAAATAAGATGTGTATTAAGAAAAAATTTATGTCTTATCAATGCATGTAAATAAGCAAGAGGAATTTAAGGAAACTTCAAAGGCTGATTAAAAGCATAATGGAAACATAGGCTATATATGACACATCTGAAATTATGGCTTATAAATTTTAAGTATGGTAAAACAGCAAAAGAATCTGATATAATCCAAGTAAAAAGAAAGGAAAATCTCCATATAATATCAGACATAGGTGAATTCAAAAGTATCATTATAGATTATCTAGAAGTTACTTACAGTAAACAAAATACCAGAAATTCTGTGATCTAGAGTAAACTGCATTAATCTGTGTCTTAGAAAGAGCTCTGTGAATATTTTTCACTAGCTTAGAAAGCAAAAAGAAACTTTGCATCTACCTGTGGCTCCAGGATGTGAAAAGCAGCTGTGTGAAATTAAGGAACTAGGCTTATGGCATGGGCACTGGGGCAATACGAATTAATAGCTTCTTCGTGGTGTCTGACTTCTCTAGCAGAGAAGTTAGCATTAAAGTGGTGTGGGACTTGTTAGTATAGGGCAAACCAAGGAAAGTAACTGAGAATCCATAGCAACGGTTCGACAGAATGGCCAGGGTAGGTATTTCATATATATATATATATAGCAACAAATGCTAACTGATGACAAGGTCACATTAGAAAATTTCAAAGGACATTGGAAAAGAAATCACCATGAGAATGAAACCAGTAAACAATATCTGTGTTATATTGTTACTTGTGTACATATAATGAGTGTGGGTTACATAGTCTGTCAGATATGTTTTTATGCATGTATTATATCTAGAAGGAAGTACAAGAAGTTCATATAATGATTATATTTCGGGAGGAAGCACTGAGGGATGGGAAATTGAGAAGAAAGTAGAACTACATTTGTAATTTTGTACTTGAATTTTTATTTTATAATGGACTTGTTTGGTTTACTCAAAATATTAAAAAATCAAAGAGATCTTAAAACGTTTAAGACCTACACAATTGTATGGTTGACTATTTAAATTTTTTAATGCACAGATAATCAATTTGTTGTTAAAAACTTACCTGGAAACATAGGTAAAAGGATAAGTAAAAAAGAAAACGACAAAATACTTCCAAACTCATTCTATGAGACCTTGATGTGAAAACCAGACAAAAACATCACAAGAAAACTATAAACCAATATGTCCTATGAAAATACACCAAAAAGCCTCGCAAATAAAATTCAGCAATACATGGAAAGAATACACCATGGCCAACTGCAATTTATCCCAGGAATGAAAGGTTGGTTTAACATCTGTAAATCATTTAATATATAAAAGACAAAAACCTCAATATATCAATACATGCAGAAAAAGCATTTGGGCAAATTTAACATGTCTTTGTGAAAAGAAAATCACTCAACAAACTAAGAACAGAAGGAACGTTCTCAAACTGCTAAGTGGCTTCTATGAGGAACCCACAGGTGACATCTACTTCACTGTGACAGAATGAACCTTTTCTCCGTAGAAAGAAGAGAAAGGTCCATTTCAGCCACTTCTATCCGCTGTTTTACTGGAGAATGTAGCCAGGGCAGTTAGGCAAGAAAATGAAGTAAAAGTCATGTACTTTGGAAAGAGAGGTATTTGCAGATGGCATGCTTTTGTATATAAAAATCCTAAGGAATGCACATATACACGCAGCTATGAGATACACCACAAAGAGTAAGTTCTGATGTAAATTGTGGACTTTAGTTAATGACATATCAAAACTAGTTTATTAAATCTGACTCAACATATGTACCACACTAATGCTAAATGTTAATAATACGAGAAAATAACTGTGCATGAAAGAGGGTGTGTATTGGAACTTTGTACCCTTTGTGAAAATTTTCTTTGTCCCTCAAACTGCTCTAAAAATAGAGTCAATTAAAAAAATAGGAAAGGTAAATGATTTCAGCAAGGTTGTGAGATACAACATCAGTGTACAAAATTCAGTTGCATTTCAGCACCCTTGAAATGACCAATCTGAAAAAGAAATTAAGAAAGGAGTTCCATTTATAAGATTATCAAAAAGAGTAAAATCTTATGAATAAATTTAATCAAAGAAGTAGAGAAGATTGTATTATGAAAACTATGAAATACTGTTGAAACAGACTGTAGAAGACCTAAATAAATAGGATGGCATTTCACGTTGATGGTTTGGAAGAAATAACACTGGTTGTTAAGATGGCAGTAGTCTCCAAAGAGATCTATAGATTCAGTGCAGTCCCTGCCAAAATTCCAGAAGCTTGTTTTTCTTCACAGAAATTTGAGATGATGCTATAATTCATATGGGAATGCACGAGCCTCAGAATATATAAAATAATCTTGACAAAGAACAAAGTTGGGACTGATTAGTTCCAATTTCAAAATTTGAGGAAACAAAGCTATAGTAATGATGACAGTGTGTTACAGGAATGAGGATAGACTTATAGATCAATGGAATGTTAGTCATTCTAGAAGGAAATACTCATATTTATGTTGAATGGATTTTCTGTGGGGATTCCAAGAGAATTCAGTGGAGAAAGAAAATATTTTTCAATAAATAGAACTGATATGACTGGATATCCATCTGTCAGAGAATTATTTCAGATCTCTCTTACACCATATATAAAAATAAACTCAAAATGTATCCAGGACCAAAATGTAAGAGTTTAAATTACAAAACTCATAAAGGAAGACAAATGTTTAAATATTTGCAATCTTTGATTAGTATTGGTTTATTAGATTTGACATCAAAAGCAAAAGTGAAAAAAGAAAAAAAATGGATAAATTGACATAAAAATATAAAAAGTTTTGTTCCCTAAAGGTCATCATCATGAAATGAAACCCTAGCCCATGAATGGGAGAAAATATTTCTAATTTATATGTCTGATAAGGGACATATATCTAGAATATATATATTTTTAAAAACTGCTAAAGCTCAATAATAAAAAGACAACTCAAAAACATAGGCAATGAATCTGAATAGACATATCTTAAAAGAATATGTACAAATGGCCAACAAGCAAAGGAAAAGATGCTCAAAATCATTAGCCATCAGGCAAATGCAGATCAAAACCACAATGAGATACTGCTTCACACTGACTTGGGATGGTTATAATCAAAAAGATAATAACAAGATTTGGCAGCAGTGTAGCGAAATTGGAACTTGGGTGAAATATAAAACATATATCCACACAGAGATGTGTACATAAATGTTGACAATAGCATTATTTATCATAACCAGTGAAAATACCACAGATTACCATAAAGTGCCAAATATGGTATATCCATGCAAAGGAATAATTTTTGGCAATGCAAAACAACAAAGTACTGATGCCCGGTATAACCTCGATCCACTTAACATAACGTGAATGAAGTCAGAATCAAAAGGCCACACACTATATGATTCCAGTAACATGAAACATTAAGTGTCCAGAACAGGCAAATCCATACATAGAGAAAGTAGATTGCTTGTTGCTAGAGCTTAAGGGAGGCAGTCTGGCATCTGAGGAATTAGGATTGACAGCTAAAGAGTATAGGGTTTCTTTTGGAGTTATGAAAATGTACTAATATTATTATTTTTTTATTTACGTACTGTCAGTTACAATGTGTCAACTTCTGGTGTACAGTATAATGTCCCAGTCATGCATATATATACATATATTCATTTTCATATTCTTTTTCATTAAATATTATTACAAGATAATTGAATATAGTTTCCTGTGCTATTCGGAAGAAATTTGTCTTTTATCTATTTTTATATTGTGGTTAACATTCGCAAATCTCAAACTCCCAAGTGTATCCTTTCCCAGCCCCTTGCTCCCGATAACCATAAGATTGTTTACTATGTCTGCAAGTCTGTTTCTGTTTTGTAGATGAGTTCATTAGTGTCCTCTTTTCTCTTTTCTTTTTTTTTTTTTTAGATTCCACATATGAGTGATATCATATGGTAGTTTTCTTTCTCTTTCTGGCTTACTTCACTTAGAATCACAATCTCCAGGTCCATCCATGTTGCTGCAAATGGCATTATTTCTTTTTTGTTTTAAATCACCGAGTAGTGTTCCGTTGCATAAATATACCACAACATCTTTATCCAGTCATCTGTTGATGGACATTTAGGTTAAATATTACTTGTGCTCATGGCTGCATAACTCTCTGAATATACTAAGATGAACATTGAGTTGAATTCTATGGTGTGTGAACTGTATCTCCATGAAGCTAAGTAATCATTCTTAGTTCTTTGTGACCCTGTAGAGAGAACTGGGTAACCCTATAGGGTGCATGAAGACAGGGAAATGTAAGCCTATCTTCTGTAACTATAGGAACCAATCATCAATAATATATTTACAAACAGAAACAAAGTTCTGAATAAGTGATAAATTGTGATGAAACAGGGTTTGTACCAGTAGATCAAAGATGTCTCAAAATTAGGAAAGTTTTAGATGGAAAACAGTACATTATCATATAAAAACAAAATCTATATTTTTTTTCATAGATTCTGAAAAGGCTTTTGTTAGTATTCATACTGGACTTCTAGTCCCAATATCATGGTGGATTAAACTGAAGTTCTTACAAACCGTTTTATTTAAAAAGCACACTGGGTAAAATGTGAGAAAAAAATTTTCAAAACTTTGGTTGCAGGGAAAAAAAATCCAAAACACCAGGTGATATAAATAAAGAGAACTAAAAGCCAGAGAGATAAGTGTATAAACTGACACTGCAGATGCTCCCCAGGATGAGGGGGGAGGTTGAAGTCAAAGGCAGGTCATTAAGGGCATTTAGTTTAACATCCATATAGGAAAAGTTTAGCAGGCCTTGCCCTTTGCAGCATAGGGCATTAGAAATTAAATCCCGTAATAAAGCCAGATCCCTTAAATATCTTTGCATAGAGGGAAATAATAAAACTAGAAAAAAAGTAGTTTTTGAGAAATGCAAACTTTAAGTGTGTGCCACACACAAAATCTCAATTGGCTTATTGAATTGTAGGGAACTGAATTTATAAGAAACCATTTTCCACCAAGAAAATTTCAGGCCCAAATATTTACATTGCTAAATTCTGTCAGAACATTCAGAAATAAGTAATACCAATCTTACAATATTTCAGGAAACATAGAAGAGGGAACACTTCTCAATTGTCAGTAGGAAGCCAGCATTGTTCTGATACTAAAATATGACATAGAAATTAGAAGAGAAAACTACAGACAGACAGATGCAAAAACCCTCAAAACATTAGCAAAGGAACTCCATCAATGTGTAGAAAGTATAATACAGTATGACCAAGTGGGGTTTTTTTAACGTGAAAGCAAGATGGGTTTAACTTTTGCAAAGGAGATTATAATTTGTATTGACAGTGGATTAGAAAAAATATTACCGTCTCAACCTTCAGAAAAATAGAAGAGAAGAGTGTTTCCTCTTCTTAATAAATGGCATCTTAGGAAAATTTTCAGTTTTCCATCCTACTTAATGGTAGAAAACTGAGCCCTAAGATTGGGAATAAGGAAAGAATATTTGTACTCACCATTTGTAGTAAAGATTGTATTCCAGGCTCTAGGAAATGAAACGAGTTAAGAAAAAAATATAAAAAGGTAAATAGTGTGAAAATAGAGAATCAAAACTCTTTAAATAATAGATGATCATGAATGTTGAAAATATTAAGGAAAGCCAGAAAAGTTAGTAATGCTGGTAGGTGTTTTTGCAAGTTCTCAGGATACACGATGAATACGTAAAAAAATCAATTGCTGTTCTGTACAATAGCAACAACCAATTGGAAAAAATTTATATACCATTTATCATAGCATAGTGAAATATGAAATACTTAAGGATAAATTTAAGAAAGTATGTGCAGGACTTAGAAACTGAGAACTATAAACATTGTAGAGGAAAATTTACGAAGTCATGAAGTAATGGTAATATATATAGTATTCATTAATATGAAGACTTAATACTAACATGTCTTTTCTTCCTAAAAGGTAAAATAGATTTAATATTATCCCCTGAAAAATACCAGGTTTTTTTTGTGTCTGTGTGTGGCAAAAATTATTAAGCTGATTCTCAAGCATGTATGAAAAAGCAACGGAACTATGATGTAAGAACAATTTTGAAACAAAACAAGGTCATAAGACTTATATTACCAAATTTAAAAGCTCATTATAGAGCTGCTATATATAGTCAATTGACTCCGTGACTAAGGTACCAAAGTAATTTAATGTAGAAATGATTATCTTTTCAATGAACAGTGTTGGAAAAACTAGATATTGATAAGAAAATAAACATTAACCCTCATCTCACAGCATATACAAAAATGAACTCAAAATGAATCATAGACCTGAATGTATAAGGTAACATTACAACGTTTCTAGAAGGTAATATGGGAAAATTTGCTGACTTTCAGATGTGGGAAAAATTCTTAGACATGATACAAAAATCATTAATCACAGAAGAAAGTTGATGAGTTGGAAACATTTGAAACATCTACTCTTTGGGAGACTTTTAAAAATGAAAAATCAAATCACAGATTGAAAGAAATTATTTTTTATATGTGTAACTGACAAAGATCTTATTTACAGATTATATAACATAACTTTACAATTTAGAGATATGAAAACAAAACTAAAAAATTGGAAAAAGCTTTTGAAGAGACAGTTTACCAAAGACTATGTATGAATGACCAATAATCCTATTAAAAGTCGCTGAATAAACTAGTCACCAGAAAAATACAAATTAAAACTGCAGTGAAATATCACTACACACCTCCTACAACTGCTAGAAATAGACTCAATTCCAGGTATCTTTCAGGATGTGGAGCAAGTGGTAGGAACTGCTGATAGGAGTTACAGTGGTGCAGCTTTAGACAATAACTTGGCAATACACTCATCATATAACCTAGTAATTTACCTGAGAGTAACATACATTTCCACCAAAATTTTCCACAAGTGTTCATAGCATATTTACTGTGTAGCTGGACACTGGAAATAACTGACGAAAGAATAAATGAGCTCGCTCATCCATACAATATCTACTGAGATGAATAGTGCCCCTTCCCCAAATTAATTTCAACTTAGAAGCTGTGACTATGGCCTTTTAGGACATAGGATCTTTGCTAATATGAAAAGGTTAAATTGAGGCCATACTGGATTAGGGTGAGCCCCAATCTAATGACTGGTATCCTCTTAAGAATAGGGTAATTTTGACACCGGTACACAGATGGAAGGAGGCCATGTGAAGACAAAGGCAGACATTATGCTACCAAAAACCAAGGTTAATAACCAAGGATTGCTGGCTACATCTAGACGTTGAAAGAGGCAAGGAAAGATTTTCCCCTAGAGGTTTTGGAAGGAGCATTGATTTTGGACTTCTATCTTCCAGAGCTTGGGAACAGAAAAATTCTACTTTAGGCCACCCATTTTCTGGCAGTTTTTTCCACAGCCTTAGGAAATTAATCTAAAATAGGATAGTGCTCAGGGAAAAAAAAATGAACTACTGATACACAAACCCTGGATGCATCTGAAAAACACGCTGAAAAAAAGGAATGAAAAAATACATTCCATATAATTTCCTTTGTATGAAAATATTAGAAAGGTAAAAAAATAGTGAAATAAAGCCTATTAGAATGTTCTTTGGTCCACGTTTATGAGGAATTTACTGTAAATGAGCATGAGGTAACTTTATGTGGTAAAAAATATTCTATTTTTAATAATTATAGATATGTATACATTTGGCAACATTACTCAAACTGTAAACTTAAAAGTGGTAGCATTTTATGCTATCAAATTATACTTCAAGCAGGTTAAAAAGCAAAAGTGTTGTGAACTCACTGTCGAAAATTTGAAAATTATAGGAAAAGCAAAATAAAGTTCCTATAATTCTCCTACATAGAAGTAAATCACTGTTAAATTTTGACATAGTTGAGAACGTATTTTACGAAATTCTGTTCTACCCCATCTCCCTATCTCTCTTTTGTCATAAGTTTCCAAAATCATTAATACATTTCCACAGAAATACAATTTTGTAATCTGCAGGATAGTCCCTTATTATGATTATATCATTTCTAATATTTTAAATATGATTTTTTATAGTTCTTTTTGCTTTTATTTAATACACCTGTGATTTATTTTGATACGTGGTTTTCAAAATACAGTTCGCAGTAATATATTGCAGATACTGGATAAAAATACAACAGGTTTTTTTATTCCATAATTACTTGAATCAGCCTTTTAGCACATGATACATTCATGAATATTCCTGACTCACTGGACCTTATATTCTAGTCCATGCCAATAGAGCCACTCTTGTTTTCATTTATTTATTGATATATTTTAGTAATCACTTGTACAAGATTTTTTCTCTTGTTCATAACTTTAAAAATTTTTTCTAACTTTAGGTAAAATTCAGAATAATTTGTGATGCTTTAGAAATAATTTATAGGTGTACTGATTACTTTTGAAGAAATTGATCTGTATGGGTTTAAGAGATTCCATCCAGGAGGATGGAATTCACAAGTCCGTTTAAGTCTCTCAATGAAACTTTATATTTCTTAAGATATTATCTATGTTATTGATATTACTTTTGCCTTTACTTTATAATATATTTAAAATTTTGAATAAGATCTATTATATTTTCTCATTTTTAAGAAAATTATTGACTTTGTGTATTTAGTTTATAATCATTCATCTTCTGTTCCTTATACTTGGAATGTTGTAGTTGTGTTGTGTTTTCTAGTTAGGTAATGGTATCACCTTTAAAATAATTTTTTATCCCCAATTTTTCAAAATTCAATTACTTTTTCTTCTCTAATAACTTGGGTACGTCACTCAGACTAGTGCTAAGTAATATTTATGATAGTAGGCATCATTTCTTGTCTTTTATTTAAATGGAAATAATGTTGGCTTTTGAGTTAAGATAAATATCCTTCATGATTGAAAGACAGTATTACACTGTGGCTAAAAGAAGTATGACCTTTGGACTACTGCATTTACTTACTGGTTGACTGCATTTTAGTAATTTACTCAAGCTTCTTAACCTGTGTCTTCATTTGTAACAAAAGTGTTGATAGTGTGTATCTTATAGAGTTGTTGGTGGATTAAATTGGATAACAAATGTCAAATGATTGGTACAGTGATTGACACAACATAAGGGCTCCGTGCAGATAATACATAAAATGTCTTTTAGGATTCTCCTGAGGAGCTTAAATCTTTTTTTCTCATTCTCCCTATTTATATTATGGATAATAAAATGTAATTTATTACATTAATATAACTAATAGGATTCATAATATTTTTTGAGCAACAATATAACATTTTTTATTGATTTATAATCATTTTACAGTGTTGTGTCAAATTCCAGTGTAGAGCACAATTTTTCTGTTATACAATAGGATTCATAATATTAACTCATTTATTGATGAAATAAACTTTGCTCATAATAGAATAGCATCTTTAATACACAAATGGATTTGATTTGCTGAGAGTGTATTACAGTGTTTTTCAACCAGTGTATGGTGATTAGTCTGTTCATCTTTGTGCTAGTTCTGTAACGTCATGATATTAGGCTTAAACTAGCTTTGCAAAATACTAATTTTCCTGCTTTTTATAGGTGATTGGACCATTTACATAGCATATTATCTATCTGTTTCTTGAAATTTGAAAGGTGTTTTCTCTAAAACAATATGAACCTAGTGCTACATTTGAGGTAGTACTTTAACTTTTCTAGTATTTTCCACTGTCATGACCTTACTCAAGATTTCTACCTCAAGATAATTTGTATCTTATATAGAAAATTTTCCTTTCAAGTGAAAATTATTACCCTATAATTGTTGATGGTATTTTCTTAAAATTTAAAAATAAGTTTTTTATTGTGACTATTTCCTTTGTGACTAAAATTTGGTTTGTGTTCAACTTTTCTTCTTAATTATAATTACAAGAAGACTTATACATTTTTTGTGATTTTTTTTCTTACATATTTTATAAAAGGATTACATTATATTGTACATAGTTTTGTAAGCTGCTTTTTTCACTTAGTTTCTTTAGATCTTATTCACTTTAGTTTTAAAACCTAATTTTTTTTCTATGTGTAGTTTTGTGGGGGTTTTTTTAATGGTAAAAGCTTTATTGAGATTCCTACCATAAAATTCACTTATTTAAAGAGTACAATTCAGTGATTTTAGTGTATTCACAGAGTTGAGCTAGCATTGATACAATCAACTTTAGAACTTTTCTGTATCCCCAAATAAAGCCCCACACCCATTATTTTTAATACTAGCATGGCATTTGTTGAATTATGTGTACACACTGTGATTATTTAAATATCCTTAATTTTTGAGCAGTCTAATTGTTTATACTTTATAGTATTATATTCTTGTAGCCAAAATTTATGTAAGGAAACCCCAAGCATAAGTGCAAAAATTACCAGATATATACCAAAAGCTTTAAACTCTGTATAACTGTTGATGGAAAAACAGGTTTCTTCCAAATTGTCCAGCACTTGAGTATTAGCATTAAAAAAGAATTGCCAATATAGTAACTGAAAAATAATATATTTTTATATTTTGTCTTCTGATATTACCAGATAGAATATTTTTTGTGTGCTTATTGACTGTTGTGGTTTATTTTCCGCTTTAGAAGTATGTTAAAACAGTTGTTTTGTTTTTTCCATGTTTTGATAGTAACTTTCTTTTTAAGTTGCTGTATATCTTCAGTTGCTTGTCTCCTTTTTGCAATTAAGCCAATCCTAGGCTTCCTGTTTTCCAATGTTTCTAGTGCAGTTGTGTTTTAAGTTGTTTAGGAATGATTGTATTCCCAGTTATTGAGAACTTGTTTTTCATAAAAAGCAGTAATTGAATTTTATAGGATCATTGAAAAGTTATGAAAACAACTTACTTAGTTTTTTTCTTAGTAATGTTCCTCAGTCATTTCATGATGATGCCTTTGACAAAATGGAACAATTAATAGAGAAAATTAGATGTATTACACAGCTTCACATATTGCCTGACTTATAAGGACTCAAAAGTAATATATAGGTTTCTCAAAAAGTGAGACACAGAATTACCATATGACTCAACAATTCTACCCTAGATTTATACCCAAATGAAATGAAGGCAGCTATTCAAACAGATCCTTGTACACGAGTGTTCACAGCAGCACATTCACAGTAACCGAAAGGTGAAAACAACTCAATTGTTCGTGAACTGATAAATGGATAAACAAAATGTCTTTCCTTACGATGGACTATTATGTAGCCTTAAAAAAGGAATAAAGTACTAATACAGGCTATACCCTGACTGAATCTTGAAGAATTTGTGATAAATGAAAAAAATGAGACACAAGAGATCACATATTATATGATTTTATTCATATATGAAATTTCCAGAATGGCAAATCTGTCGAGACACAGACCAGGTTGGTTGGTTGTCAGGGGCTGAGAGCAATGATGGCTTACTGAGTATTCCCTTATTTGGAGTGATGAAAATTGTTAGTTGGTACAGCATTGTGAATACAGTATATGCTAGTGAGCTGTATACCTTGAAATGACTAATTTTATGCTATGTGAATTTCACCTTAAAAAAACGATTTAAGTGTGACTGTAGGAAGATTATTAATGAATTTGAAGATATACTTAAAATGAACTCATGTGGGGTTAATTGATATTGTTTCTCTTTTCCTTATTCTCCTTACTAAATTTATGTTTTTACTTAGTCTCATAATAAACATGAGAATTGATTTAAGAAGTCATTGAATATAAAATTTGAGAAAAAAGATAAGTAGGTCTTTGTTTCAGGAGTAGCTTACACTTAGAAAATGTTGATTTCTGGCTTCAGTATCAGGGAATTGATTTTCATCAGGAAAAGACCTTTCTGTCTCTGAGAATCACATGGTTTCTTTTAAAAAAGGCAAAAAGTAGTTACACATACCATTGTCATAATAAGTGATATAACCTATCGACTCTAGAATTTGAGTTGTTGGGTTTATTTTATGAATAAATGTAATACATTGCTTAATGCTGTCTAATGTATGAAAAGGGCACTTACTGTTGTAAAGAAAATGCCCGTGAGATGGTTTCTATCTGCAGTAGACAGGCTGTGGTAGATGGGAACATGAAGCAATATGTTTAAAGCTAGTCTTCTGTGCCACTGATGTCATTTTGCGGTAGTTGTGAGCATGGTTCTGTGAAGAACTCAGTAGATATTTTTGCTGCAATAGAAGGCTCTGTGTTTTCACTGGGAATTCCTTCATCCTCTTCCCTGAAAATATGGCCCTTTATTTCTGTTCTTGCCTTGCAGAACCTGTGTTTGTCACAGAGCCCAGACGGAGTCTTTAAAATGCAAATCAGATCATATCACCATCACTGCCCTCACAACATTCCAGACTTTCCATTTCATGGAGAAAATGTCCGGAGTCCTTACTGTGGCTGACGGGACCTTTCCTCTCTGAACTAATTTGCTCCTTTACCTCTTGCTCTCTCCAAGCTAGGCATATTGTCTGGGATGTTCTTCTAAAGATATGCATATAACTCAGTCCCTTAATTTCTTCTAGTCTGTGTTCACTTGTGTCCTTATTAGAGACGATTACCCAAACTATCGTATTTACACAAGTAACTTCCCCAGCACCTACAGTTTTTCGGTTTTTTTCTGCAGCGGTTATCATTGACGCACTATGTTTTTCACCTATTTCTTCATTTATTTTTTATCTCTCTAATCTAGATCAGAACCTCCATAACGATAGAGGGTTTATTGTCCATTTTGTCTATTCACTGCTGTATTCCCCGCACAGTACCCAGAAAAGGCCTGCCCTTAGTCGGCACTGAGTAATTACTGGTTGAATTAACAAATGCAATCTCTTTGGTACATGTTCAACCTAAAGACTCATTACTATCATTATTTACGAGTCATTGTTTTTCCCCCTGGTAACTTCCTCTGTGCTCTTTCTTTCTGGAATTGCTATTAATCAGATTTCTCTAATATGTTCTTTTTTTTTTTTTATTCTGTTACTCTATTTTTAACAGATATTCTTGACAACATATTATATCCCTTTTAAGGACTCCCATTTTTAAAAATCAGTGATGTTTAATTTCTGTGAGTTCTCATTTGTTCTTTCATAGTTGCCTTTATGAAACATCCTGTCCTTATTTTATTGATGCAACTGGTCATCATCCCAAATATATCTGAGGGGCCTAAAATTAGATTTGTTGTTCCTTTTCTCTTCCTTGAATTATATCTATTTCTCTCAGTGTAAAATGTTCAGTTTGATCCTCTTTGCATTTCTATTTTGTACATTACTTAAGTCATATAAATGTGTGCTTGCCTTCAAATATGTATTTATCCCTGATAGTTAATTATTTTTTAAAAATGCAGGCCTAGGTTTCTCATGGGTAAACTGGATACTTTCCCGAATAGGTTCCTCCCTTGTGTGAAAAGGAAAAGTTCTGTGTAATTGGGTAAGTAGTGTAGCCTACTTGATTTTGCTTTATTTTGCTTTGGAGAATTGGTTAGTAACCAGTCCGCCCTGTTTCCTACCAGGCCACAAGTACGTGGGTTAAAATCTTAAGCTCAAGCCCCACTAAGAAGCCTAGCTCTCCCAGGCCATTCTCATTCTGTTCAACATCCCTTTAAACACTCACCTTCTTTTCAGTTTTGCTCCCACCTGTGAACCTTTCAACTCTGAGAATGTGGTGTTTCCAAAGGAAGATGCTAGGAAGATTGGCTCCCATCTCAGTTTTTAAGGTTTCCTTGTGTCTCCTCTGGCTGTGAATTCCTCTTCTTTGTTCTGTGCGTCACTGTGGGGACATGCACTTTTTATCTTACAGAATTTTATGAGTGATTTTTACCTTCTAAGGGTCCCTCATTTCACCTCATTTCCCTCAGTGTTGAATGTTTATCCCCTTGTGTATATACTTATTGCACTTTTAATGGGATTCTGGAAGGAGGGGCACTTCATGCATATACTCAGTTTAGCATTTTGATCCAAAGCCAATAAATAATACTTCTGAGTTTATAACTGTTTTTAAATGAAGGGAACATGTTACTCTTCACATTTCTTCCTCACTAACACCCCTGCTATGGACTGAATTAGGTCTTCTTTAGTACAGAGGTTGAAGCACTAGTCCCCAATGTGCCTGTATTTGGAGATAGTACTTTTAGGAGGTAATTCAAGTTAAATGGGGTCATAAGGGTGGGGTTCTAATCTAATAGGGTTGGTGACCTTACACACTTGTGCACCACGGAAAGGTCCTGTGAGCACACAGCAGGAAGATGGCAGTCTTTAAACCAGGAACAGAGCTCTCACTAGAATCTGACCATGTTGTCACCCTGAACTTGAACTTTCAGCTCTACAGCTGTGGGAAATAAATTTCTGTTGCCACTGATTCTGTAGTATTTTGTCATGGCAGCCTGAACTGACTAAGACAACCCCTAATCAGGTAATGACAGTTGTCTGTTCCCTCTTTTGGGACCTAGTTTGCCTCCTTTGAGATTCCCTTCTGCCTAGCAGACTTCCTGGCAAGGACACACACTTCTATTCTGCTTGCTGTCACCTAGCACTTTCCTTCCCACTGACTGCCCAGCCTCTGTATTGTTTTTCCTCATCCATGGGAAAGTCCATAATAACAAAAAAATGCTTTTGCCCAGGTAGAAATCAGAAAGTGCTGTAATTTTAAAATACTCTGCAGTTTTGTTCAGAGCTAAGCTTTTAACAGCTTACTTATCAATTCACATTTTTTCCTTGTAAATATTGCACATTCTCCTACTGGCCTAACATTTCACCTTAGGTTTAGCTTCTTAAAATGTCAATAAATGCATTAGTAATTGATTTCCAGGAAACTAAAATGGCAGGTGGGTATGCTTTATCATTTTTTTTTTAAGTAAAATGACTAGCAGTATTTAGAAATAATCAAATGAAACTCCCTTAAGGTAAAAAAGAGAATCATATAATTGAAAGGGATGGGACTTGAACTTATGGAGCCCACATACTTCATTATGTTGAAAACTGAGACTTAAAAATGCTAATTCACACATTACAAGGAGTGTAAGTAAGATTAAGATAAAAAAAATTTTTATGTTTTAGAAGTTTTGGTCACTATGCTCTTTTGTGATGAGGTTTTTATTTTAATATTTTAATAATTACTAAACTTTTTAAAGCAGTTTTAGATTTACCGAAAGTCTAACCAGAACTTACAGAGAATTCCCATAAGTCCTCTCATCAGTTCTCAGTGTCCCCATTGTTAACATCTTGCGTGGTGTGATACATTTGTTAAAAGTGATGAGTCACTATTCATACATTATTGTTAACTAAAATCCATGGTTTACATTAGGGTTCACTTTTGGTGTTGTATAATACATGGATTTTGATAAATATTTAGTGACAAATAGCCACCATTATGACATCCTACAGAATAGTTCCATGCCCTTGAATCCCTTGTTTTGCCTATTTATCCTTCTTTCTTCCGAACCCTTGATCTCTTTACTGTCTCCATGGTTTTGCCTTTTATCGGATGTGATGTAGTTGGAAATATACAGTACGTAGACTTCGCAGACTAACTTCTTTTAAGTAGCAGTATGGTTTTGATTATGGTTTCTCCATGTCTTTTCATGGCTTGATAGCTCATTTCTTTTCGTGCAGAATAATAGTCTGTTTTGTGTATGTACCACAGTTTATTTATCTATTAACTTAAGGGCATCTTGGTTGCTTCCATGTTTTGAGAATTATGAATAAGTCTGCTATAAACATCTGTGTGCAGGTTTTTGTGTTGACATAAGTTTTCAACTCCTTTGGGAAGGAAATGTCATCACTGGAGCTTATCATAAGAGTTTGTTTAGTTTGTAACAAACTGCCAAGTTGTCTTCCAAATTGACTGTATCATTTTGCATTCTCATCAGCAGTGAGTGGGAATTCCTGCTGTCTGTATCCTGTCTTTTTAATACCATTTTTATAGATGTATTTTTAGTAGTCTTAAGAATATAAAATTTGCCCAATAGAGAAAATCGAGTTATCTCTAATCCTATTGACAAAACTATTTTCTTCTAATATCTTTGTGTATGTGTAATAATGTACAGTTTGCTTTTTTGATTTTGATATAAATCACTAAAAATGCCATATTGCTACATACCCTTCAAAACTTTGATGATTGATTAATACTACACTGTATGGGTATGCCATAATTTATATCCACCATTTCCCTCTTGTTTAGAATTAAAGTTGTTTCTAATTAGCCCTTACTATAAATAACACTGAAAACAATTCTGGTGCACTGGAGTATTCTGTCTTCAAATTTGTTAGATTTTCCAATGTTGTGTAATGCTTAGCAGTTTTCAGTTTTGAAAGCAAAAAATAAATGTTAAGTTAATATTTAGGAAGTAAGAAAAGAACAAAAATGATAAAGATGGGAAACTGCTATGTAATGCCTAGTGTGAGCCAGGCACTATTCTGAGCTTTATTGGTAGTAAGTCACTTAATGCTCACAACAATCCGAGGAGGTTTGGAGCATTATTAACCCCATTTTGCAGCTAAGGAAATTGAGTGTAACTTAGTCACTCAAGGCCTCACACCTAAGAAGGAGTGAGATTTAGCATTCAAATCCATGCCTGGCTCTAAGCAATGCTTTTAACAGCTTCATTCCACTCCTGAATATTTGACTTGTATAATTTGAGGTGGAATTCAGCTTTTTTAGGGCCATTTAAACCACATTATGGCCTCTAGTCTTACGTATGTCCTATCACATAGGCATTTGAGTTTGTAGCTCTTGCTAAAGCAATGATGTTCTTCCCATGTTATGTGGAGACTGGTGCAGGATGACAAAGACACGCCTCAGCTTCATATGTTGCTAATACTTGGAGGATTGGCCAATTCTCTCACTTCTTCCCTGCAACTGTACCTCAGTGGATGAGTGATGCTAAACGAATACCAGACAGCTGTGTAGACCAATGATTCTGAATATTCATGGTCCCCAACCCGACTCAGTTGTGTTTTCATGTACATAAATCTTTTTTACTTTCATTCTTCTCAGCAGCTATTTCAAATACTCACTGTCCTCAGTAAGTCCCACACCTAGCAGTATTGCTTTGACTACCAGTGGTGGTCCATACCATCCATTTCCCTATAAAAAATCAGAACGCTACTCAAATTATGGCTAATGAACTACCAGCTCCTTTTGCGTGTCATTTCCCCATATCCCCGTAGAAGGACCTAGGCTTCTAGTGAGGGCAACAGTCAATGGGTTTTGAAAGGACAAAAAGGGACAATTCATAAACTAACCAAATTAGGAATCCAATTTAAGGCCAAAAGAATAGAATATAGCTTTAGAAATATGACTATGTTTTGGATATAAATACTCTAGTAAAATGTGAACTCTGATAAATAATGAATTATAATTAATTTCTATAGTGTTGATTAGTCAAATTATATTCATGTTACATGTTATAGACAAATTAAAGTTTAGTTTTATAATACATTAAAGATAACTAAATACTTATAAAACATCTAAGTATTTTGAAATCTTAATAATTAATAATATTTCAACTTTTTTTTATACTTAAAATGACATCCAAGTCTTTAGATTTTCTTTTCCAGGTCTCTTTAAAATACTCTGGAGAATTGTGCCCCTTCCCTTGAAGGAGACCCAGCTCCTGTGATATGTGGCTTTTTAAAAGAACTTCAACTGTTTTTATGCTTGTAAATTACTGCATCATGCTATATATTTAAAAAAATTTTTCCTACTGCCTTGACTTGGATGTTCATGCTGTATTTTTCATTCCTTATTTTTTTCAAATAAGAAAGGTTCAAAATTATGTATTTTCCTTGATCTACAACTTTGGCCACATTTTACAAATTTTGATTATGTAGTATTCTAATTAGTCATCACATTTATATTTTCTTGGGGAATTTTTAAACTTCCATATTTTCTTGGGAATTACTCAGGGAAATTTTATTATGGGAATATTTTTACATCTGAGAATATTTTGTCTTTAGTTTTAGAAATAGCTTACAATCCAGTCAACTTTTCTACAATATCTGCTGCTTAATTTACAGTTTGTCTATAGCCAGTCATTTGCTCATATATTGAACAGTTATTTATTTAATGCAGGCCAGGGGCCTGACACTGTACTAGATTTTGGTGATAGATGAAACAGACACTGTACCTAGCTTGAAGGAAGCTAAAATACTGTGCTCATTGCATATAAGTAAACAAAAAGGAGCATAACAGTGGTAAGTGTATTGTGATTAGGCACAGAAGAGTTGAGTGTGGTCACAGTTGAAAGATAAATGTTGCCACCTGGAGAGATCAGACAAGTCTTCATAGAGGAGGTTGTAAGTAAGAAGAGTTTGAGAGGAGAGGTATTTGTCTATGAGTAACTAGAGGAAAAATCAACTCTATTCTTAAATCTAGTAACTTTGTAGAGAGATTCTTCCTCTTCTACATCATCTCCTGTGCTCTTCATCCTGTCTCCTTCCATCTGTCAGAAATATTTTTTCCTTTCCTTTCCTTTTCTTCAACTTCTTTCTTCCTACCCTTTGCTCCGCAAGTTCATAAATAAGTCCACATGGTGCACATTCTAACAGACAAACACAACACCATCATAACCTCTTCACCCTAACTCTTCATCCTTGTCTAGCTGTTCCTTTTCGTTTTTAATCAAAATGTTTTTATCAATAATCAGAAGTTTCTGTCTCCATTTTCTTATCATTTTGGCCATTCTAGACCAGTATAATATGACTCATCTTTTGACAAACAGCAGGAACTAATTTCACTAAGGTCACCATTGACCATCTAATTGCAAAATCTAATGGACATTTCTCTCATTACTCTTATTTTTTGGAGGGACATGACAATATTATGATTTCCTGTAAATATAAAATTATATAATATATAATATAATATAGAAATATGCCATAAATAATTATTAAGATTTTATGTATTTATATCTCATGATTGGGATAATTTGCTTGCATGTATCTCCCTTACTAGACTATAAAAACGTGAGAGCAAGAGGTAAAATGTTTTACTTATTTTTGTAGCTTTAGTGCTTAGATCAGTGGTAGTACACTGTAGACACTAAAAGAATTAGTGAACTCCTTTACCAGCACTTAGTCAGATATTCAGATCTGTGTAGATTTGTCGTTGATGTGCTGAAGCATTTAGGCCAAATCTTTACAATTATCATCTTCATGTCCTATGATAATTCTTAACATGCTGTGTCCTGAATTACTTTTTTTTTTTCTTTGTTTGTGGTACATCTTCACTAATGAGCTGATATAAATGTTTGAACCGATTCCTCACTTAAAAGGGATTTTTCCATCTGCTGAATGGAGATATTTTACAAGGAGGGAATCAAAGACTCCACTGTTGTGGAAGTTTGGCCTTTCAGATTATGGGAAATTTATAATGCATGGTTTTGAAAATTTCCACAGGCCATAAAAGATTGATTTGAGGCAAACTCTGATTATAATTTACTGAATGTTTTATATTCTTTTTTCTTTCTCTTATATTGATCATTTTCTGTTTCTCAGTCTCTCTTAGTTATACATACATTATTGTCCTGTAAAACATATTAGTTACACATTCTTTATTACTCTTTTAGTAGCTATCCCAGATACTACAATGTGCTTCTTGACTTACTACCCGCTCATAAATGTAACTTTTACCAGCTCTCCTTCGCAATTTTACAGTCTTAAAAGATTTTAACTCCATTACCCTCCACTCCTGATACCCCAAGACTTTTGCATTCTTGACATCATTCAGTTTAATTCCAGGTATATTTCAAACCACAGTAGGCATTGTGAATTTCATTTAGAACAATATATGGTTGGTTATTTATTTATTTATTTATTTATATTTATTTATTTATTTATTTGTCATTACTGTTTCTCTTCATTTCTTTGTGGATTTTCATCTTTTCATCTTAGATCATTTTCTTTCTGCCCTTGGATATTTTGAACATTTGCTGGTGACATATATCTCAGTTTTCGTTTGTCAAAAACCATATTCATTTTTACTTTATTTAGGAAAGGTAATCTGTCTGGGTATAGAATTTTGGGTTGAAGGTATTTATTTTTAGTACTGTAAAAAAACACATTTCAAGTGGTGATATCAGCAAGGATGTCAGAATTGGAGGTCTTCCAGTAGTGTTTCCCTTCAACAGCAATAATATGGCAGCTGTCCATGGACAAAAGTGCCTTTGTGGGAGCTTTGAGATCTAGGTAGATTGTGAAACTACAGTGGAGCCCAAGACTGAGCTGGGCCATTTTGAGAAAGCAGACCTGTGCCCAGGTGGCCGGCTCACTGACTGTGGCCCTGGCTACCGACCCAGAAACAGCCCCAGTCCTACTGTGGACTCAGCTTCAGCACAGTTTGGCCTTGATTGTACCACTGGTACCATCTATAGATGGACCAGCTCCAGCTCCTCTTGGTCATGGTCTGGGAGCCCCTGGCAGGAAGCCCGCTGAACTCAGTCCAGCTGTATATTCTGAAGTGGTCGTATAAATGGGCTCCAGCCCCTCGCAGCCATAGTCAGGGAGAAAGAAGTCCTGCCTGCCAGGTAACTGTTGGGAGACCCGTTTGTGCACGTCTGCCAACCTCAGTCCCAGCTGTTGACCCTGAAACAGCCCTGGGCATTGATTCCAGACCCTCAGAGACCAACCTAGTGTCCTGGCAACAGATCTCCCACGTACCTTTTGGGGACCACACACACCCTCGCACCTGGTAACAGGCACATTGTAGATCCAAATGCAGACCCTTAAGCAGAATCTGACCCTAGCTGCACCCTCCTGAGCAGTGTCCCGAGGCAGCCCTATCCACCCAGAAACCAGGCAAGTCTGCACCTCTGGGGGCCCCTGGTGACGAGTCCACCAACTACTGCTGCTGTTGTGGCCCCAACAACAGTCTTACGATTTGGCTCCAACCAGCACAACTTTCTGCTCAAACCACCCACATTTTTTCCCTTTTTCTGTCTTTCTTTGTCTCCCACCTGCAATATCTGGAATGCCTCTGCTCTGGCCTTTTGTATGATGTTTTTTCTCTTGCTTTTAGTCACAGAGTCCCTGCTAGGAGTGTTTTGTTTTGTTTTGTTTTGTTTTTAACTGATAAGTCATTAATTATAAAATCTGTCTGATGCTCCCGGTGATGTTATTTTCCTAGACACAAATTTTCCAATTTCCTTTGCTAAGCAGAAGCAGCGGGGCCTGTTCACTTTAATCTGTACATGGACTGCTTTGAATAGACGCTTCATTGCGCTTTGAGTAAGGCTTGGTAGACTTCTGATTTGATGCCGATGCCAGAGTGTGATAACTAAGATTCCTTTCCCTGGCTGGTCCTGAACTTTCATTTTCATTTCAGCACAAATAAACTGCAGAAACCCTTATACCGCTTTGCAGAAGACTTCAGTTTAGCTTTTAGCATCCTGCAACTTGCAGCTTCAGAGTTTGACACGTCTCTTGAAGTTAAAACCATATGTCTGCAAGGACCAGTTTTCTACTATGCCCTTTCTATTGGGATTTTGTTCCATGAAGCTTTCAGTGTTCTCTAGTTTCATGATGTTCTGTAGTGACACTTTGCTTGTATCTCTTTTCTCAGCAACAACTCTGCCTGGGCAAAGATCAGATTTTCAGCCTCTTGCCCTGGGCATACTGATGACAAACCTTCTTGGGGATAAAAGCATACAGCTTGTGAGCTCACCTCTCAGTGTTTCTCTTCTCTCCAGAATCCTGATCCTCAGGTCCTTGTTTATTCAGTAGTTCCCTGGGGCTTTTACATAGACATTATTTGTGTTTTATATTTTGTATTTACTTTTTCCCTTTGTAGGTGTTAGTTGGGTTTAAGATACTGTATTATTTTTGCCTTCAGTTATTTGTTAAAACATCGAAGCACTGAAACAGTGGCACAATCAATTTTGTTTATGATTGTATCTTGCACAAGGCTACTAATATATAATAACCTTACAAGATAAATAAGCTACATTTTTTAATTCTAAGTAACAGGCTGCTTCTGTGGAATCAAACACATGGACATTTTTATCCTTATATATGTATAATCATAGTCTATTCTTTTGTATCTAAATTTGTATATTCCAAGTGGAACTGAATAGACAAGAAAAAAACTATTTGACTGCAAATCTTGAAGTCATTAACAAAGTTCCTGATTAAATTGCCTGTGCTACTCTGTACACTTGACTATTTAATAACTTGCCAGCTATCAAATTGCTGTGTTAAACCATCACTTTGCATATTATGACACACATTAATAGACTAAAAATCTTAACATATTTATATATTAAAAATTATCTTTTAAAAACTTATTTCTGGAATAATCTGTAGATAGTTTTTCTTCTTTTTTTTTTTAACATGTTCAACAAACTAAGAAATTTTTAAAAATGAAGCCTCAGAGGGAGGGGGGTGGGAAGGGACAGACTGGGTGTTTGAAGTTTGTAGATACTGACAGGTATATTTAGAATAGATAAACAAGTTTATACTGTATAGCACAGGGAAATAGATATAAGATCTTGTGGTAGCTCACGGTGGAAAACAATGTGAAAATGAATATATATGTTCATGTATGACTGAAAAATTGTGCTCTACATCGAAAATTGACACAACATTGTAAATTGACTATAACACAATTAAAAAAAAATAAAAATTAAGCCCCAGAAAAGTAATTGGCAGAAATTGAGATTCCATTCAGTAGGCTAGACCTTTCAAATTTTTATGCTTCCATTTATAGGAGTAAGAATGGAAGGAAAGTCCCTGAATAATTCTGACTTTCTGGCCATGTGCCCTTTTGTGCTAACTTTTTCTATTGACTTTAAATTGGGTTTATCTATAAAAAAAAATAAGTGAAAAAGAAAAGTTGTATTCAAAGAAGGCAAATTTTGTATACATGCCACATAACTGGTTTAACTATTTTTTCTCTTTATTATTTGGTTATTCAGCTAAATTAGTCATAACAGCCATTGGTTTCAACGTCCAGTGGAAGGTTAGAATGGTGGTGTTCTCTATATTTTAAATGTAGCACGGGCTGGAAGTGGTATGGAGTGGAATCTCAGGCAGTGAAAACCAGCTGCGTGGAACATAAATCAATCGACAGGTTACAGGTGCTCAGGGGACAAAAGTGAAGTTTATTTACAGAGGCATTTAAGTAAAATGAAAGAATAAGTAATTCATGTAATTCATTATCTGCATAATACCTCAGCAGTACATATGATGTTGCTTTTTCCCTCTGTTCATCTTCTTTTGTAGAATCCAGTTAGATATGCAGTTAGTTAATCCATTTGTATATTTTTAAATGAGAGAGAATTTTAAAAGTAAATCATGGATCATGAATTATTTTAGCCTCTAAATATACTGGAACACAGAGTATGACATTTTGAGTTACAGAACTTATACTGTTATTGAAAGTGAAAAGACATTAACTTGAAGGAGATTGAGCCAGGGGTTTGAAACAATTTTGAACAGGATATGTCTAGCTAGTTACAGTCAAGTACAGGAAAAGTAAATATCACATGGGCCACTGCTGTTGATAGACCTGGCTTGCATTTGGTTATGTAGACTGATCTCATCTCTGTGTAATATGCACAGTATTTTGCAGTTCAACCTGATACAATCAAGACCTCTTGTTTTTTTACTCCAGTTGATACTATGTTAGATTATCAATTTTCTACTTGATGTATTTTGAAGAATGCACAACAGGAAATTTAATCAACCTATACATTTTTTATGAGCTCTTTTACTTGTACAAAGATATTGCCAGTGTAAATCCAGGTTAATTAGATTTTCTTCAAATTTGCTATGAGAGGTCATCATTCATAAAACATTAGAAATGTATGAAAAGTCAAATAAAAAGAGTTTGACACTCATAAATAAAAAATACTTATGTTGAATTTTCATCATTTAAAGAATAGAAGCAAGTATTGCCTTATAATTCACAACCCCCCCAAAAAAGAAAAAAATATGCACCAATTTAAAATCCTATTTTTATATAAATATAGTTGGGACCTTTGTATTTGAAACCAAAGTATGAGGTGTTTCAAATGAGTATTTTTTTTTAAACTGTAATTCATAGCTATGAAATCTCTTGGACTTTTGGTCACGGGTCCTGATGGAAAATAGAGAGATTAAAAAAATGGCACAAAGAATGAAAAAGTAGAAAAATAAATTATTCAGTGCTTAGACGTGAAGCTGATTTTACCTTAAGCATTCAATAATTCCTTTCAGTCTCAGAGGCTCTTATATTTCTTTCATGTAGAGTCTTAATAATTGACTTTTCAAGAGGTGAAGACATAATTTTGAATGTGATGTCAAAGAATGATAATTCATCAAATTCATTTGCCTTCATTTAGTATTGGTCAAATTCTTTGTTTACTTGGGGGATAGAAACACAATTTCATATGATTGAAAGTGGTATTCCTGGGTACAGGAAAAATGAATTGTTTCATTTAGTTAGAAGGCTCTTAAAGGAATACAGTAAACATTTAGGAAGATTTTTCTATTATATCCTTTACCTGAAGTTCAGGTGGGAGATTTGGGGTTGGATATGTGAAGATAAACTGCAATGAGCAAAAATATGTAAGTCAGAATTTTCAAGAACAACCTTGATTTCCAATAGTCTTGTTTTTTTTTTTTTAACATTTTTTTATTGAGTAATAGTCATTTTACAATGTTGTGTCAAATTCTGGTGTAGAGCACAATTATAATTTTTCACTTATACATGAACATATATATATTCATTGTCACATTTTTTTCTCTGTGAGCTACCACAAGATCTTGTATATATTTCCCTGTGCTATACGGTATAATCTTGTTTATCTATTCTACATTTTAAAATCCCAGTCTGTCCCTTCCCACCCCCCGCCCCCTCGGCAACCACACGTTTGTATTCTATGTGTATGAGTCTGTTTCTGTTTTTTACTTATGTTTTTTTTTTTTTAAGATACCACATATGAGCGATCTCATATCGTATTTTTCTTTCTCTTTCTGGCTTATTTCACTTAGAATGACATTCTCCAGGGACATCCATGTTGCTGCAAATGGCATTATGTTGTTGGTTTTTGTGGCTGAATAGTATTCCATTGTATAAATATACCACATGTTCTTTATCCAGTCATCTGTTGATGGACATTTAGGCTGTTTCCATGTCTTAGCTATTGTAAATAGTGCTGCTATGAACATTTGGGTGCAGGTGTCATTTTGAAGTAGGTTTCCTTCTGGATATATGCCCAGGAGTGGGATTCTTGGGTCATATGGTAAGTCTGTTCCTATTCTTTTGAGGAATCTCCATACTGTTTTCCACAGTGGCTTTCCTTGCTTCCCTCTCCTACTCTTAATGATTTAGATGTCTTCTTTTACAATTTTGTGTTTATTCTATTTGTAATTTATGGTAGTTATCACCTTCCCAGTTATGAGTTTCTCATTTTTGTAGCATCCTTCCAATAGTCTGTTATAATTAAAATATATTATAAATTTCTGTATTTGCTAACCTTAACTATGTATCTAAGTGCCATATTTTCATGATGCATGAAAGGAAATTTGGCCAGTGTTGAAGCAAGGTATGGGTTAGTGGACTATGTTCCAAAGATTATTTTCAGATTGATTTTAACATTGTCTATACATTCTGTGACTGGAACAAAATTATCAATAGATTCTTCAAGCATAACACTAGGAATAATATTGTATCATACCTAAATCATCTGTTGTGACTTAGTAAGAGCATCTATAAATAATGCTCTTTAGTAGCCATAGTGTATCAGTATGTGTCTCTGTGGGGATACTTAAAATAGTAATTCATGTAATTATGACAACCTCACAGATCATCGGGATTAACCATGCATCCAGTACACAGTTATGCTATACAGCATCCCAGACAGATGGCTGTTCACATATTTAGTCTCTGCTTAACCATGTCGACTTAAAGGATTCTAATTCTCAGGGCCGTATGGTTTACTGCTGGACAGATCTACTTGGAGGACCTAAAAGGGCGTGAGAAGTTTGGAAGAAGGCACACTCTTCATCTGAGCTAAACAGTAAAGATGGTTACAACTGTGAGGACAAGAAAAGAACTGGTAGGAAAATTGTGAGAAGTCCTCCCTTGTCCAGGACCTCTGTAAGCTGGAATAGTATTTTCCCAACCACAAGAATCCAGACAGGCTATGAACATGCCATCAAGACATGGCAATACCCTAGGATCTTAACTAAACTCGTAACTGACTTTAAAACACCTGCAGACTTTTAGATTATTTCTTTTTTTGTCACATTAACCTACAATCCATTTCTTAGAAAAATGCAGTAATGATGAATACTGTCCTTGCATAAGAACTAAAAGGAAAAAGCAATTTGATATTTTCTTCTCTTTTCATCCCAGTAGTTTAAATGTAAGAATATAGTTTTGTGCTGACAAATTTCACAATCTGACCCAAAAGTTCCACATTGTACTTTAATTATAATGTTGTTCACTAATATGAGTACGAGACTTACTTACTGCAACAGCTATGTATTTTAATTGCATGAACTTTTACGTGTTTAGAATGAACCTTATGATTCATTCTCATTATAAAAATTTAATAGACATCTAATTAAATGCATTATTCAATGAGATTAATTATGTGAATTAATTTGTGGAAAATTAATATTGAAAGGTAAAGCATTAAATTGCTAATGGCAAAAAAATGAAAAGGAACTGAATTGATAGGTGATTATGAGGCCATCAAAAGAGACACTGTCCTGTAAATTTAGTCACAAGCATATATTTCTTTTGATTGAAACCTTCTTAAGCTATATCAATGAGTTGTGAAAACCAAATTTGATGAATTTAATCGAACACACTAATTGGTTGAATAAACCCATCAGATAATTTCTTTTGGAATCCCATCAGTGAAGCAAAGTATTAATTGAAAGCAAACAATTCAGTAAGTTCTTATAAGGAGACATGCTAATTTGGATTCTCTGCTATGGCCAACAGAAAGACTTATTATTAATACATGGGGCATCTTTGTGATACACGTGTGTATGTGTAGTTGGCTGTGCTATGGGCATCACCTCCTCAGCGATGGTTATGAGCATTATATTCATTCATTCATTTAAGGTAGTAAAGTAAAAATATTGAATTGATAGTTTATTACTAATTCATTCAAGGTAGTAAAATAATAATAAAAGATTATCTGCTTAATAGAGTTGTGGTAAAGATTGAATGAGTTTATATATACAAAATACTAGGAAGAGATTTTAGTAAAATTTCATCAGTGTTACCTTTTTCCACTTGGTTAATAAATGTAAAATGCTTATTACAGGCCAGGTGCTGTGCTAGGCTCACTGATTAAACATTGAAAAACAGTTGCGGTTTCTGTTCTTATGGAGAATCCAGACACTGATCACACATTGGGATCACACACATAATTGTAAACATGTAATTGTGTTCAGTGCTATGAAGGCGGTTAATTCGGGCTATGGGAGCCTGTTATTAGGGGAAACTGGTAAAAGAGCTCTTATTCTGGGCCAATTACTGAACTTTGTGAAATTGAATTATAGTAAGATTTCCTAGTTTCCCTGAGTTCATATCATTTTCTGCTATGACCATCTTTTTTGGCATGCTGGATTGGGGAATTTCTTTCATTAATCACACCATCTTTATGTACAAATACAACACATTTAATGAGTAAATACTACGTCCAGGGCATTATTTTACATACCGTAGGAGATGTAAGGGTGAATAAGACATGGCTCTTCTCAGAGTTCACAGTCTCCTCAGAGGAAGACAGTCTGATACATGAGTCCTAACACAGGCATCATAGGACATTTTACCCTTCACTTCTCTTCAGCTTTTCCATGACTGCTTAGAAAAGTGTGTGGAACATAATGTGCACTCAGTTAATAGTTTGTATTATTATTGATGTCATTATTATCATTGGTCTAGACATAATAGGAATTATACTGGAGAATTACATCAGGTCCAAATTATTAAAAGATTTGTGTCACGGTCTGAACCCACTGCTGCTCACCACAGCTGACACACTCCCACCAGGATCCGTCTGCCCTTATTGACCCTTTATTGCTCACCTGGGCTGTTGCAATGTCATCTATTGTCCCTGCCTATTCTTTCGCTCTCCTATATCTTCAAAGAACAGAATTATCCTTAAAATATAAGACCAATCATGTGATGCCTCTGCTAAAATTCTCCAGTGGCTTCCAATGTAAATCAAAGTAAAAACCAAACACACACACACACACACACACAGAACAAAACCCTATGTTGGCATAAAATATCTCGCAGGCATGTGTCCCACTGTTTTCCCTAACCTCGGCTTTTACCGCTCCCCTCCTCACTCATTTTTCTCCAGTAGCAAAGGCGACATTGCAGTTACTTAAATATAACACCTTTCCATCTCAAGACCTTTGCCCTCAGTAGTCCACATCTCTGGACCACTCTTTTCCTAAACATCAGCATAGCCAATCCCTCATTTCTTTCAGGTCTCTGTGCAAGTCTTTGTATAAGAGAGTCCTTCAGTGATCATTCTTACCCTTTTCAACATGGTGTTTGTCTTTACCTCAGCTAATGAATGAAGTTCAGTGCATTTCTAAAAACTCTTTGACAGAAACCATAACTCTCATTTACTGCAATATTCTCAGCAGTACAACAGTGCCTAATTACTGAGTTTTCAATAAATATGGGTTGAATTAATAATTTAATGAATTGTCCCAATGGTGTAAATTCAAGTTTAAAGAATCTTAAAATCCTAGTCTAATCCCAAACCAAATTGATGTGTTGGTCCTCTTTTAACTCCTCAAAAAATGGGCATTGTTTTATCAGACAGTCTGTTTTAGTTAGTACAGTTTTGACTAGGTTAATATTCTGTTTGGTAATTGCTTGGTTGTTTCATGTATATATATTTCATTCTTGGAGTATACTATAAATACTAGATTATACGTACCTGTAAGTAAGCAATTGTGTCTTCTTATTCCTTCATAATCTCTAGCCATCTTTTGTGTATACAAAACAAGCTCATAAATGTGGGTTTTCCAACATCCCCTAAAGAAGGGCACTAGGCTTTGTGCTTTAGGTCTGTGCTTCTCAAATTATCTCTACTGTTGGAGCAGTTTTTTTTCCCCTAATTTGATATGGGCTAACAATTTTTAAAAATCCAATAAAATGCCTTAATATGAAAATGATGTATAAAACAAAGAAATGATCCAGGCCTAATTTTTTAAATTATTAAGTTTCAGTTGACATAAAGTTTATTGTAAACAGTTTTTAACACTTCTTAATTTCTATACTTGTCTCAAATCAGAATTAAACAGTTCCTGGACCAGTATTTGTAGCTGGAGTTCAATTTGAGTAGCACTGCTTTAGATATTAATTTCCATTACCGTTCTATATGTAAATATGTAAATTTACTATCATACGTATCTAGTGAAGACCACTTAGATAGTAAGTAAATGAACTCAGATTTTAAATCAGGCTGGTCTCTTTGCAATGCATGAATACTTTCTTCCTTCGTATTACATAATGTTTAAAATTTACTTAATGCTTACTGCAAGGAACTTTGTTAAGCTGTGCGTGTTTCTGGGTGTGTAGACACAGGCATTCTCTGAGATGATTTTTATTCTGTTCTTACAACCACATGGGGGATCAGTACTATAATTATTGCCCCATTTCACCAGTGAGGACACGAAAGCACAAGTAGATTCATTAACTAGCCTCTTGTTGTATACTAAAGCGTTAGGAGTTTTGAATTAGAAAAAGCACTCTGCCTTCTGAATCTAAGCTCTGGTCTAAACTGTCATAATGTGCTCCCTCTGCAGTGGAGGAAGCACCCCGCTTCCTGTTCTGTTTCTTCCACTCATGTTCATGATCTTATTTCCTGCCACTCTTTTGCAATTCCTCCTACGTGTTCAACCTCTCCCTATATACGGGATTCTTCCCATCGGCATTTCGATGTGTAGTAGTATTTTACAACATTAAACAGTTACTATTTGACCAGTCTTACTTCCTACCTGCCACCCTTCTGCTTAATGCCCACTCATAAATTTCTGAAAGAGTTGCTTATGCTTTATCTACTGTTGCCTGGCCAATTTCTCTTCAATCCACTGAAATCTGGCTGTTGCCTCACCAAAACTTAATTTGCTAAGGTTGCCAGTGAACTCTATAGTTTAAAATTGAACGGGGAGTTGTATGTAGCTCAGTGGTAGAGTGCTTGCTTAGCGTGCACAAGGTCCTGGGTTTAATCCCTTGTACCTCCATTAAACATAAATAAATAAATAAATAAATAAATAAGTAAGTAAGTAAGTAAGTAAGTAAATAAAAAATAGATAGATAGATAGATAGATTCGAACCTCTCCCACCAAAAAAAATATTGAATATATTCTTTTACGTATCCATCCTATTTCATCTTTCAGCAACATTCGATGAAGTCAAGCATGCCTTTCTTTTCAAAACATTCTCTTTTTCTGGATTCCATGACATTATGCTCTTCTGATTTTCTTCCTACCTGTCTGATTTTTTTTTCCTTCTGTGTACCTTCAATTCCTCTTTCTTATCCTTGGAAGTTGGAGTTCCTTTGGGTTTTGTCCTGAGCTCTCATCTTTCTGTATCTAATTACCCTTCCTAAGTCGTCTTAGTCTTCCATGGCTTCAATTGCAAGCAACAAGTCATTGACTGAAATTTTATAGCCCAATCCCTGGTCTCTCCCCAAGTCTTCAAACTTGAGTATCTTTCTTCCACTAGTCATATTTTTTTATTTTCCCTATTTTTTTTTTTATCTTGGGACATGTTACAAATCTTGCTAGCTACAGAGAGACTGACTGCCCCTCCTGGGTTAACCAGTTGTAAGAGTTACCAAAGGCTGGGAGCAAAATCAGTGAAGCCTGAGGCTCCAGCTCCAGCCACCTCCTTATCTAACTCTCACACACCAAGCTAATAATAGTATTTCCCTCCTCTAGCTCATCTCAGAGCCAGCTGTCAGGCAACTAGAGACTAACACTGTAGCCAGAGCCCACTGGAATTACTCACATCTGACCATCTGAAGCGGTTTGTTCTACCCTGCCTTATTTTCCCATGGAAACCTCAATAAAGGCTCTGGCCTCAACTTTCCCCTCATTCTTGTCTTCTGCCACCTGACTAAACCTGTAGTTTCCCCTTTGGTCCTGTGTGGCATTCGATGAACCCCCTCTCTGGGACCAGTGAGTATAATAAACTTCTTCCTTCCAAGTCTCATTCTCATTTTCTCCTATGGCCCCACTGACTTGACCACACCACATCCAATGTTTATAGTCCTACAACCTAGGCAGACTAAGATGCCTCACAAGCACATATATATAATTCCGTACGTCCAGTATTGAAATGGTCATTTTCTCCTCTAAACCTCTTCCTTCTGCCAGCACTTTCCATGTCAGCAAATGGAAACATGTGACTCTGATATGCATAGTTGAGAAACTTCTGCTTAGCTTTCTTTCTCTATTCAACTCCTGGTTTGTTTTTTTTTTAATAGGAAAAAAATTCTGTAACCAAAATCTTTGTCATGGCTCAATAGATGATTTTAATGAATATTAGGTAGGGTAAAATACATATTATACACACTTAATTCAAAGGAAGGAGTACTGTTATTCATTATCTGCAATTATAGATGATAATTGGATATTTCAGGAAAACTAGATAAAATCTTGCCTTAGTAAAAAAAATAGATTATGTGGCCCTTGGGTGGAAAATAGATTGGAATGACCAGAGTAAGTACAGAAACAGGAAAACTAGTTAGGAGTCCACTGTAGGGGTAACTGCAGCCAGGACTGTGCCGGTATTTGTAGAAATGGTAGAAGCATGAATGTCTTTGAGATATTTTGGAGATTGAGCTGTATTACAGAGAAGTTGAGGTAGATTGTGTGATTTTAAGTGTATTCATTAGTGGTGTGCTAGTAAATATTCAACACTTAGTTTTCTGGGAAGAAACACCCTACTTGGAGGATTTGCTGAATTTCATGATGAAAATGAACGTGGGGTTCAGGTGATATGCACCCAACTGTGTCTCATGATCTGGTATGAACCAGAAATAGCACATAATGGATAATACATCTAATGGACCTAGTCACCACAGGAGACGGGTAGTATTTTGGCCATTTTTCACATGAGGAAACTACTACACAGAGAGCTTAAGCTCGCCCCCAGGGTCACATAGCTAGGAAGTGGTCTAACTTGGATATGTCTTAAGATTGACTCCAGAGCCCATGCTCAGAGAAGTTCAGTAATGCTGCGGGCCTTAGAAATATTACCTGAAATAAAAATAAGGTATTAAAATGGGGAAAGTTATAACCTCCTGTAGTATTTATATTCTTTAAGTATCAGCCAAGAAAGCCACAGGTTTAAAAAAATTTTTTTTTTGGATCTTTAAAAAATATGTCATTGACCCAAGGAGTGGGCCACGGCTGTCTGTTCTGGTTAGACTTCTCTTCAGACCACTGAATATTGCAATTCAGTTGAGAATAACCCCGTATGGTTGGCCAGATCCAGTCTGTATCCTCAGTACCAATTTGAAATACATTGGTAGGAACTGCAGGAAAGAGAAAAGATTTTTGTGTTTTCTAAGTTTTATTTCTCTTTAGTGGAATACCTTGGTGAAATTAGAACCTTACTGAACTGGAAATAGAAAAATCTAGACCCCCTCCTTATTTTCATAAAGATAAGATACCTCATGGAATGCATTTCTATTTCTTCAAACAGTGCAGTGATTCGGAGTTATAATGCAGTGATTCTGTTAGGAACTACATGGTTTTTACATTGTAAAGTCATTACAATCAGCCACCAAATCAATGATACTCATTAGAAAGCAGTGTTTTTTTTTTTAATTACCATTAATTTAACCTTTTGGAAGTCCTTATTAAGGATTCATTTAGTAAAATAACAACAGTTATATGGATTAGATAAACTTGCTCTACTGCCTTGTACTGAAAATAGATTTTATTTATCATATAAGATTAATTAAAAGAAAATTTTAATGCAGTATGGCCTTTATTCTTTCATCATGAAACATTGAGTAACAACATCTATTCACAATGCATATTATGTATAAAAATGTATTTACAATAGCTGTGAACTAAATCGGTTAAAACTAAACAAACTCAGCTTTGAATAATTTAGCAGATGTCTGTTACATTATTTTAGATATTGACCTTTGGAGATTGAAAGAAAGCATTTTGAGGAAGAATCAGTCACCAAATTTTATTTGCTGAGGATTAAGTACTTCTGGACACTATCTGGTCGACCCATGGCATTTAAAAATGAAATAATGTCTGGAATATTGAAATCAGTGATTGAAATGACACAGAAGAATATGGAATTGTAACTAGTGTAATTTGCAGATGTGGTATAATTTTGACAAAAGTTTTATTGCTATTATAAAAATTCAGGAGGTATATATTTTTTTAATAGAGTGTCTAAAAACAGACTTCTAGACAGAAATCAGATCTATTGAGTCAGTAGCATAGGCAAGGGCCTCCAACGTGGGATTCAGGGGTTTGATGAATCTAATATTAAAATCAATGAAGTCGTTTCTTTCACATGGTAACTTAATTTTGTTAAATTCCAAATGGGATACTGAGATATATGTAGTTTTCTTGATTGGAATATAAATGGAATTAGTGCAACATTTTAGTAGTTTTTATTTTAAGAAATGGAAATAGTATGGAAAAAACATTGGACATTTTTTTTAACAAAAAAATCACTTGGAGCATGGGAAACTCATTTTTTCTTAAAAACTACTTTAAAAAGCGTAAAATGAAGTTGTCTTTACAAATTAATTCAAATCTACACAGATGGAGAACCCTGAACTATAATCCAGATTCTCAATAAATCCAATGCCTTTTATGCAGACTTTAGTGAACTTTGAGCAATAACAGATCAATGTGGGAAAAAATATTCAAAATATTAGAGCCCATGTCAGTTGGCAAGTTTTATTTATATATATATTGCTTATATTCTAAGCGTGGTCAGATGTACGACCAGAGAATGATATCTGTTTCTCGGACAATGGCATTTAGGGGCCACATCAATCTAGAAAATATATAATACAAAAAGCAACAAATGTCCGTTGGTGTCATAGTATGAAAAATTTCTGATGAAACTTGTCAAGTAAGTGAACAAAGGGCCTATGGAGAGCTTTAGACTGAAAGCCAAATGATAGAGTCAACATGAAGCTGAGCATTAGTGTCACGGGACATTCCAGAGACAATCTGCAGTGTGTTATGAGGCCCTGATTTGACTTTCAATGCAGATGAGAGAGAGAAATAAATGTTCGTTCACAGAAGTCATTACAATAAGCTTCACACATGCATTTTTTCAGCCAGAATTCATGATGAAATTTTCATTATGGGACAAAAACTTGACATAGAAGAATGATGATTTTTGCCCTACGTTGGCACATTTCCCAGACGAGAAAATAGAGAACCTGTCTGCTAAAAACTATGTTCTTTTACCCCCATCAAAGAGTGAACTAATCTTAATCCTTCACAAGAAAAGAGTCAGGACAATTGGAATTTGAATCACAACTCTGGGGAACATTGTATAAGGCAGAAGAAAGATGTTTTAATTTTCTGTGCCTCAGTTTCTCTAATTACAAAGAGAGAGTCAAATTCTGTATTCTCCACCATTGGCATAGATGGGATCACTGTCCCCTTCAAATAGGACATGTGCGCACAATACTTGATGATGTGAAAACAGTAGTTAATGATTTGTGGGCAATATCATTTCTTTGCCTTTCTGGTACAGAATGTATAATTTGAAAATAAAGTCAGAGAAAAATTAGTATCTGAATGGAAGATGTTTACTTCAAATGGTTTTACATCTGTGTATAAACTTTTCTAGAATGTACATGCATTGAATTGCTTTGTAGAAACATTCTCTTAAGTCAAAAGGGAAATCATTTTTGAGATTTGAGTGTGTGGAAAAACAGCTTGTAGCACTGGATGACACTCTAAAACCCTTCTGTTGTCTTTTTTCCTTTTTATTCCTTAACTTATGTATTCTTGGCATTCAAATATGCCACATATTATTACTACTTGTTTTACCTATACTTATAACAGTATACATTTAAGGACCTTTGTACTGTGATTTTTCAGGACGCTGTAGAAAGAATTATGAAAGGTAGTCCATCTGCCTGCTGGGTATGCGTATTTGCTGACAACAAGAATTGTTCCACTTAAATTTTTAAGGAGTTAGAACAATCTCAAACGAAATGTAAAATCAATATCTTGTGCATTTTTTATAGAACATACTAGCTAAGCCAAGTATTAGAGATGAATATTAGAGATCAAAATAGACAAAGTATATGGTGAATTCTCTTTTGGTGTCAGATATCCTTTCCTAAGTGGAAAGGATGTGTTCCAGCCAAGTTTTTTGTAAAATGAATTTATGTTAAGTGAATCTTCCTTTCCAATGGACTTCCAATAGGAAATTAAAAATTTATTCTACTGGTTATAAAAGAAGTCTCATTGACTCCTGGATATATTAAAATCATCCTGAGGAATGTAGGAGATACTTGAAAGTTGCATTAGAGTCAAAATTAATACCTTTTGATAATGAATCAGTGGCTATGTTGTACATATATAGTTTCTAGCCAGTAGAGAGGTAATTTGAATTTTAATATCTTCCTTTATAATAATATTTACTCTCAAATCGAGTTTATAGTTGTACATACTGTGCAGGACAGTAATGATGCCCAACATTCAGAGTAAGCCTGGCAAAGAATAAGTACTAAGATTAAAAATAAAATGCAGTAAGATGCCAGTGCTTGTGGTAATGTGAGAATCTGTCTCACTGACTGCCCCGATCTCCATATAATGGCTTGTTAATTGACTTCCAGTGTGTATATTATTAAGATATTGCATAAATGGTGTCCCAATATCTTGCACAAGTAACGGTCTCAATACTAACAGTCGCAGGGAGCTCTTTCACAGCCCCCGATCACCTTAATCATTTTACTATTACAATATTGACAATTCTTTCTGCATTCTTTTAAAAACTTTTTTCTATTATTTTTAAAATTTTCCCCATTTTTGTTGAAATATAGTCAATTTATAGTGTTATATCCATTTCTGGCATGCAGCATAATGTTACAGTCATACATATACATACATATATTCATTTTCATATTCTTTTTCATTATACGTTACTACAACATATTGAATATAGTTCCCTGTGCTATAGCAAAAGAACTTGTTATTTTTCTATTTTATATATAGTAATTAGTATCTGCTAATCCGGAACTCCCAATTTATTCCTTCTCGCCCCCCTTACCCTCAATAACCATAAGTTTGTTTTCTACATCTGTGAGTCTATTTCTGTTTTGTAAATAAGTTCATTAGTATCATTTTTTTTAGATTCCATGTATAAGTGAGATCATATGATCTTTTTCCTCGTGCATTCTTCATGTTACTCATGGACCTCTTTTAAGGTGTCTACGGTGATCATCCACGAGTTTTTATAGCTGGTTTTGGAAGGGAGAGAATTGAAGTGTGAAAGGAAAATACTAGAATGCTCCCTCCTTGCTCAGCAAGGGGAGTTTAAGAAGATATGTGCTGGTCACTTATATGTGGAATCTTAAAAAAAAATGACACAAATGAACTTACTTACAAAATAGAAACACACTCACAGACATAGAAAACAAACTTACGGTTACAAGAGGGGAAAGCGGGTAGGGATAAATTGAGAGTTTGGGATTTGCAGCTACTCACCACTATATAAAATAGATAAACAAGAAGTTTCTACGGTATAGCACAGGGAACTATATTCCATACCTTGTAATACACTATAATGAAAAAGAATATGAAAAAGAATATATATGTATGTGTAACTGAATCACTGTGCTTTACACCAGAAATTAACACAACATTGTAAACTGACTCTACTTCAATAAAAATAATTTAAAAAATTAAAAAAGAAAATATGTGTTGAGTCTGGTAGTTGCCTGGCAACTGTCTGCTAACCATTACCATATTAGTGGGCAGTGCCTGTGTTGACTGCTGGTCTCCCAAAGTAAAGACTTGTTAATTGACTTTCAGTGGTATCATCATTAGGACATATTAGCAAAATGGTGTTTTTGAGTTTGAAAAAAAGATGATTGTCATGCTGAGGCTAGCAAAATTTACTTGAGCATAAGCTAGTTTCAGCAGGTCTGATATGAAGTCAGATGCGTTCATTAGTTAATGCTGCTTTCAGGCAATTTAGTGCAGTTAGATATTAGTTGTTAATGTGTTGACTAATGCAGATGACTTTACAGAGTCTTCAGCTAGGCATATGCCTTTGAGTAAGTTTCTAACATTTAATAGTGGCACTTTTGAAGGTAGATTTTGAGACTCTTTAATTTCCTGAAGTTTGGAGTATGGTGTCATGAATCATCATTGACCAAAGGGCCTATGTAGAAAATACGTGTTTGGAATTAGTTTAGTATTTATCAATGTAAATTGTGGGCATAATAGAAAAAGTCAAAAAGCACTAAAATGCCTATAATGGGGAAGAGAAGTCCCATGAACCATTCCTTCAAAGCAACGATGTTTTCATTTAACTCTTGATTCTTGTATTAATTCTACATTTCTGAATAAAATTTTTGATTGCTATGTTTGTACTTCTCACTTGTATATATTGTCCTATTGGTTATTTCATGGTAAATGAGAATTCAGTTCTCTTACTCTTCATCTTTCTTCCAATTTTATCACTATAATTGAATCTCAGTTTTAGTTAATATTCAGTAGGTATGTTTGTTAGGACTATGTAAATACTGTTTACAGTTGAGCCACGTAAGCTACTATAATCACATCTGCTTTTTTGTGCAACTCTTTTTTGTGTCCTAACATTAAATTTCCATATTTTATTGGCTTAAATCAATTTAATTTTAATATTATTAAGGGTACCAGATCTGTAAAAAGCCTTTCAATGCTATTTTTTTCAAATATATGAGCTATTTCATAAGTTTTGTCTTTTTTTTTTTTTTTTTCCCCCTTACAAGGACTTCTTTCCACAGTCTCTTGTAGTTGTGATCCGGGCTGGACCTGTTGCTTTCTAAGGTGGTGTTGCAGCTTTCAGGATGATTTCCTCCCCTCTTCCCCCTCCTCCCTCATCCCCTCCCCTCCCCTCTCCTCTTTTTTTTTTTTTTTTTTTTTTTTTTTTAATTGAGTTATAGTCAGTTTAAAATGTGGGAATTTCTGGTTTATAGCAGTTTTTCAGTCATACGTCAATATACATATATTCACTTTCATATTCTTTATCACCATGACCTACTGCAAGATCTTGACTACATTTCCCTGTGCTATACAGAATAAACTTTTTTTATCTATTCTATATATGCCTGTCAGTATCTACAAATCTCAAACTCCCAGTCTGTCCCTTCTCCCCTTCCCCCCTCCTCCTCTTCTTATTAAATTCCCTTTATTTTGATTGCTGACTCTTGTCTTTTCTTAGATTACTCCCTTATCTTGTGGAGCCTGTCTGGTTTGCAAAATTCTTTGATGGCCCCCAAGATTCCTGGCCCCTTATCCCTGTTGTCCATCTTATTACAGTTACTCAATGAAGTATACATCTAGGTATGTCTATGAAGGGATTTTCCAGATAAAATTAAGGGTCTAAATCTGTTGACATTACGATAGCATGCTGTGGAAGCAGCCGTCACCCAACCAGCCCTGCCTCTCCTGGACTGTCCAGTCAGTGCCCTGGGCGTGGAGCATTCTCTTACAGGGAAACTAGGTGCCAAAGCTGGCACTTGGCCCCAGATTTTTCTTCCTTATTAGGAGAAAGTATTCCCCCTTTCTGTGTATGCAGTGAACTTCCTTGTATTGCTTAATCGTGTACTTCCTGGGGTACCCAGCTGGCCCAACCAGTATATCTGGCCCTCGCAGGTAGGAAGGGACCGGGTCTTGGTTTGCAGTGGCATAGGAGTGCATCCTGTCCATCTCCGTGCATTGACTATTGGGAGGAACCCGCTGGCCAGGCTAGAACAGGGCACACTACTGATGCTGACCTCACTGCATCTCTTCTTCTGAATGTGAGGAAAGCCTTGTTCCAACTAATGCCTTATGTGTTGACTCCTTGGTGACTCTGAACCTGTAGAAAATGCAGTGGGCCGAGGTCCACATGGGCTCTCACTTTCTGTGGTCAGCATTGTTACAATTTTTGCTGTCCTCCACAGTGGGATTTTGCTGTCTTCCATTTTAGTGAGTCAGACCTAATCACAAGTCCTTTGAAATCAGGGAATTTTCTTTAGCTGGTTGTGGAAAAGGATGTTAGAGAGAAGGAACTTAAAGATTCAAGTCATTGTTGCTGGCTTGAAGACCGAGGGGATTATGTACCAAGGAATGTGAACAGCTCAGACCAGTTCCCCGCTGACAATGAGCCAGAAAGTAGGGAGGAAGGATCAGACCTACAGCCACAAGAAACTGATCTTTGCCAATAACCTCAGTGAATTGGAAACAATTTCTTTCTCAGCATTTTTAGATAATAGCCCAGTCAGGCTGGAACATTGATTTCAACCTCATGAGACCCTAATCAGAGGACCCAGCTAACAGCCCACCCCAGCTCAGACTTTTCACGTACAGGAATTTGAGACAATGAACAGAAGTTTTCAGTTTCTAACAGCATTCTTCATCAGTTACGTAGGAAATATATAGTTTCTAAAATGCCTAAAATAAATTTGATATTATGTTTTAAAGCTTAATTTTTATTTGTCAACATTTTCTATTTGAATATTAGAATAACATTTACATTTTAAGATGAATTTCTCAGATGTATGTGACGTGAATACCATTTTTAATCACCTAAGATATGGTGATGATGTCTTCACAGTATTGATTCAACCAAAGATTAGAAGCTATCAAATGTACTAAAAATTATGTCTGGAAAAAATACTGGACACTGTTTTGATTTTTGTATAAGTAATTTCAATTAACTTTTAACACTACCTATTACTTTCTAGACATCATATTGTGTGCCATGGAGACACAGAGATGAACAAGAAAGATTGTGGACTTTAGTAACTGAAATCTCTGTCTCTTTTTGTTTCTGTTAATAAATAAACAACATTTATTCAGGAATAAGGGATGCGTTGTATACACATACTCTTCTGAGTAGTTGAACAGTGAAACAATCATCTAATTTACTGCTTTGACTTGGTGGTGTTAAACAATCAATTCAATATTTTTTCCCTTTCTGACTGACTCTTTTGGCAAAACTTAGCAGTTCTCATGTTGTGGCTTCAATTTTTTTTTAAATAAATTAATGAAAAGCATATAGTCCCCAAAGTAATTCCATCTGTGGTAACTTTAACGAATCTATTGAAAATAAACACCTTTATGCAGGTTAAATTGGGAGATGGTGACACAACATTGTTAAATGGCTATAACTCAATAAAAAAATGTTAAAAACAAAAGATACTAAGAAAAAGAAATGTGTGAACCTACTCAGTCTCCCATCCTTTAAATGGAGCAGTTGTAGAACCACTTCTCTGTACTCTTGACAGTTGTAGATCTGCTCCATGAATGGTAATGCATGTTTTACAACATGAGCGAACTTGATGATGTCGCCCCAGATATATATTGGAACAGAATGCTAATGCTTAGGCTGATTCTGCCCTAAGTAAACTCCATCTGTCTACTACTCAGGCAGCTTGCAGTTCAGCTTTGTTTGAGTAGAACAAGATCGATACTTGAGACTATTTTCGATCCAGTCATAGGAAGGCGGAGGGAAATAGCATATTAAGACTTACGCATTTTGTAAAGATGGGGTTCCCAGCAAACTCCAAGTATATACTGTCTCTCAAATTCGGTCAACCCGGAAGTGCCACATGATGGGATGCTGGCCAATCTCCCTATCAACACCAGTCTGTAATCGTGTATGGAGATTCTTGAGTACTCACAGAAAGGCAGCTGATTATTGATTCATTGTTATCATTTATTTATTTGCTATTTCCAAAAGGATACTTGGATCAGCCATGATCAGCTTTTTAGGATTTCCAAAACACTTTGAACCAAAAGGCATGTTCCTTCCACCTGTACTTCTCCATGAAGTCTAGTAATTTCTGAGACCAAGCTCACTTGTGAAACCTATCACTGCTGCTCTTTCCTCTGTACGCCAACAGCACTTTGCCTGAACTTCTAATAGAGCAGTTTTTTTCCTTCGTGCTTTGTTTTTTTTATGGCATAATTTTTTCATTTAACCTTTTTGTTTTAATTGAAGTATAGTCAGTTTACAATGTTGTGTCAATTTCTGGTGTACAGCATAATGTTTCAGTCATACATATACATACATATATTCCTTTTCAGATTCTTTTCCACTATAGGTTACTATAAAATATTGACTATAGTTCCTTGTGCTCTCTGGAAGACACTTGTTTATCTATTTTATATATAGTCGTGAGTATCTAAAATTTCAAACTCACAATATTTTTGATGATATATACTTCCCTCAGGTCTGAGATTGCAAGCTCCTTGCAAGCAGAGATTATGCCTTAGCAGTTTCCAGATCCCTCATACAAAACTCACATAGTGGAGGCTCCATATATGTCCTGGTGAATTGAATCCTAAAAAGCAATCCATTGCATCCATCAGCAAGGACTTAACCATTCCATGTTTTGATTGAGGAATATTTGCTTTCTGAAGATGACCCAGGGTAGAAAAGCGGAAGGGGCCAAGAGTGTTCCTTATAGTGTGCTTAATATAGCCGCAGCCGAGAGAGTCATGGGAATAACAAAAAAGCTCTTAGACACGTAAGGCCAATAATAATCAGACAAACCGAAGATAGGCAGGAAGGTTTAAATACTTATTTTATTTTTTTTGAATTTTTGTCTCAAATGGTATCTTGTATATCTCTAACCAGAATGGTACTCATATTTATAGTCAAGAGTATAATATGTTAAAATGCTTTGTGAAAACCTGAAGTTCCATCCAAATGAAATCTATCATTATTACTTCTTCTTAGGGGGTTAGGATTGGGGCCATAATTAGGTTATTTTATTTTACCTTTTAAGGGAGGTACTGAAAATTGAACCCAGGACCTCGTGTGTGCTAAGCATTCACCCTACCACTGAGCTGTACCCTCCCCCCTGTCATTAGTGCTTCTGTTCCTTCGTCTGTGCTATTTGGATACAGAGTCCTAAAGAAGTGATTCCCAATCCCCTTGGGGAAAGACTGCAGAAATGCCCATTTGCAGTGATTGCAAACATAATAACTGGCTTGGTGATTTAGGATTTTGTGTTCATGTAACAAAATTTTCAGTAAAGTTTTTTAGCATTTCTCAGTACCTAAAAAGAGGTACCCCCAGTTTCAAGAAAATGTCATTAGAGTTGTGAGCTATAATGGAACTGATGAACTCTTCAACTGTATTGAAATTGAACTATAATTGGCACCATAACATAAAACAAACTTCTTTTACAAAGCAAAGAACCCTACACCCCCTTTTTTCTATTGCAATTACAAGAAAATATGAAGTGAAAGTCACTTAATTTACAAGAGGTCTTTTTGCAGTCAGAATCCATACCGATGCACTATTGCTTCTGCATATTCACAAAGCACAGCAGATCTATTTAGTCCTCTGAAGAAAAATACATTTAAAGTAGCTTATTACAAATGTGTTTTAGGACACTTATAACTTAGGAAACTGAATCATTTGAGAACTAAGGTTAAGAAAATCAATAGTTGTTTTATTTGGAGGGAAGAATAGCCCACGTATGGAGGGAGGAGACCTGGGAGAATCTGATGTTTATACCCGTGTTGTGCTCTGGTCCTGCATTTGTGAGCCAAAGCCTGTTAAAATTGTTTCATTATGAAGTGAGATAATGACAGAATATCTCCCAAGAGGAGAACACGAAGCTCTGAACAGCCATTGGCAATGCTGAGCAGAGGACAGAGGATGAGACTTTTTGCCAGTCATCTCCTTTTCTTGTTCTGCCCAACTTGATATCAAATTCAAGAGACACCATTAGTACTGTCTTACATTTAACACAAGGAAATGTATCTTGGATGAAAATATGCACGTTGTCTTTTGTCAAGCAGTTAGAATGATACCACACAGAGAACCTTCCATTTCGGATATTCCAGGAAAGTCTCAGCTTTACAATTTACCCCATTATTGGGTAATATATCCCAATTTTTATTCAACATATATAATTGGTATAATTCAGCATTTCTCCGTTTTCATCTCTTAACTGATAAGAAATGTGGACTACTCAAATCAGAGCCCAATTAAGATATTTAATCATTTCATATGACTAGTAATATCAAGGTCATTGCTTCCATTTAATTGATTTTGTTCTAAGTTTATTTTCGGTCCTTCAGTTTTGCATTATGTGTATCTTTAGAAGCCACAAATCATTTTTTCAAAGGCAGTAGTACATCATCATCAATAAATGATTTTCAGAATTCTTTGGAAAACTTTTTGAACTCTTCTTCTTCTCTTAGCTTGTTTAATAGGGACTGTGTACTTAGTAGAATTCATGGTTGGTATTTTAATTTTTGTTCTAGAATTTGGTATCTCGGACTTCAATTCATGATTCCTGGGAGAGCCGTGAAAAAAAGAGAACCTGTAAGTTCACAGTATTATTGTTCTACTATTTGATGACTTTGTATAACCAAAGAAAAATTTTCAAAAAGTTACTCATGCAAGTGAGATGGGGGTGAACTTATAGGTAGAAAGGCAGTGGTGGGATTTAACGGTCACTGAGTAGGCAATTTTATACAAATATATTTCTGTCATTGCTAGTTGAAATTAACCAGCATCCTTGTTTAAAATGTAACTGCCCCAATGAGAGATCATATATCTTGCCCAGATGTCTCCTCTGAACACCGAGGCCATGTTTTAATGGCCTATTTAAAATCTCCACGTGGATGTGTCAAAAATGCCTCATGCTGATCATCCTAGTCCATATTGTTGTCATTTCTCATATGTAGAACTACAGCAGCCTCCGAACTTCTCCAGCCTCTAATTTCCTGCCATAAAGCAGCAGGACTGATCTTTTTAAATTGCAAGTCTAATCGTAGCCCATCATCATCCAAAACCTTCTACAATGAAGTATCCTCACATCTTTGTTTTGCTCAAAGAAAAAAAATTAAAAAAAACTTTATCGCTGTCTATTAACTACCTGACCCCTGCGGCTTCCACTTACCTCTGTAGCTTCATTTTCAGCTCTGCTCCCCCATGATTTCTACTCTCACACCCTTTTGTCTGGAACACTCTTCGCCGTCTCTTCATCTTCCTTCTTTAGATATCAACTCAGACATCACATTTCGGAAGTTCACCTTCCCTCAGTTCCAGGACTGGGTTAGGTCAACTCATGACCTTAGGTCCGCCTCTTGGTAATTATTTTATTAGTACCTCTCTCTCCCTACCAGATTTTAAGCCATAATGTTTGGAGCTGTCTCTGTTTTGCTCACTGTTGCATCTCTGTTGCATTGCCAACCCCAATTCCTGGTACATAGGAGACATTCCGTATATCACATGTTGGATAAATGAATAAGGGCTGATAGAAAGATGTCAATCATTCATTTTGTAATGAGATCGAATGCAATCTTACTGCTTTCTTTCCATAACCTAGCTCTCAAACATTTGATACTAAATTGAAGGGGAAGAACATGCTTTAAAAGTATGGGCTTAATCAGGAGATGTGAGTGAAACACTGTGGTAGGCCATAAGGGGCTTTGGATAATTCCGGGACAGTCCGCTAGGTGCTAAGTGACTTGAAGGTAGAGAAATCCAAAATCCAAAAGTCCTCTCCGTCTTTTCACAGCTCCTTGGAGATTTGGCTGCTCTATTGAGGCTGGCATTCTATGTCCCTTAACAGCCATATGGAATGTTTAAACCATTGAGTAATTCACAGCAGCTTTCTGTACAAGTTATCAGTCCCAGTTGTTGGTGGGTAGGGAAAGAACTATTTGTTTCTGTCTTAAAATGGAATTTTAGAAATGAGGATTCTAGAAACTGAAAATATTTTATGAATGCAAATAGAGCCTGGCTGAAGCTCTAAGACACTAGAGCCCCAATTCTTCTTGAAGAGGAATTGCCATTTTCTACAGAGAATTTAAATGCCTGGTATTAAAATATGCTGTGTCATTGGTGGTTAAAGTAAGTTTCAGAGGAAATCAACAGAGGAATTAACAACTACAGATGAAACTGACTAAAGCCACACCCTTGACTTACTGAGGGCTCCTCACCTTCCTCAGGGAGGGTGGTCAGCGCAGGAATGAATTGTGCTGGCCAACAAGAGGCTACATAGTCTACATTAAGAGAATGTGAAGAGAATACTTGTGAATGATAGGACCTTTCCAAAATTAATTTCCTTAGTGGTGGTTTTATAATTTTTTTTTCAGTATTCTGCTTTAAGCTATAATTAGCCCTTAGGTGGCCATTATCATTAATTAAGAGAAATGGTGTTATAGTGTCATCAAGTGAGAATTGTGAACAATTTGGTGATCTTAGAATTGAAAGCAAATATGCATGCTCATATTAATTGAATTATATTATGATTGTCCTTGAGGTGGTAGCATTTATCCTCTCAGTTAGGAGGAAAAAAGTCACTAAAAGCATTTAAGTATTCTGGGACTTCGTGAAGACTGGGAGTTTGTCTGAAGACTGGTTAATATTGATAAAGAAGTTGGTAACACGTTTGCAGCTGACTTTATAGAAATCTTCCAGAAGAGCAAAAAGATAATTAAAATGGGGATATGAAGTTGAGGTGTAATTATGAAAATTGCTCTTATTAAAACATTATTATACTTAATACTACACCTTTGTAAAGTATGATTTTAAATGTTGAAGTGGAAATAATTGCTTTTTATCATGTGAAATATTTTTATTTTTCATTTATTTTACTGTGAAATAAATACAGCAATTAGATGACACTTGATGCTGTAACTTGATAAAAATATTTCCTATCTTTAATTTGATACTGAAGCTTAAATGATTTTTATTTTTAGCCTTTTAAGAAGTGTTCCACCTTCTAACTCATATCTGTGTAAATGTCTAAGTAGAAAATAGTAGAGAATATTTTTAAGAATTATTATTATCTAGTATAAGTTATAAGACATGGCTAGTAATAGAAATGAGCACTATAGGATAACAAAAATTATTTTAAAAATAGACAGAAATCACTAAACTTTAGAATCTTTTAAGGAATAATTCCACTCAAATTTCAGATTTTATGTTGACTGATTTTACCGTTATTCAAGCTAGAGTGGTAAATCAGGTGCTGAAGTGTTTTTGTTTTGTTTTGTTTTGTTTTTTGCATAGCCAGATTAAAACAAAAGGCCATGAACACTTAAGGCCAGGATAGGAGACTCAGGCTACATTTACCTCAGTGGAGCTGAAAATAGGTATAATCATAAGTGTTCCTTTAATCTCTATTTTATTTATTTCCTCCCTGATCTTTATTATTTCCTTCCTTCTGCTGACTTTTGGGGTTTTTTGCTCTACCTTTTCTAATTCCTTTAGCTGGTGGATTAGATTGTTTATTCATAAGTGTTTTCTTTTAACAGATACTTTATAGCAACAATGCTTTTCCCCAAGAGTGGCTTTATAATGTATATTACAAATACATTGCAGGCCCATGGGACATATTTACAGTTACATGCCTTCTCACACTACATTTGATTAACAGGTTCTTACTCCTCTCTACATCCCCACTTCCTTGTATATATAACATTTCACCACCTTAGCAAAGACAATCAGTTTATTATTGCACCCTCAGAAGCATAATATATATGACAAGATGAACAAATAAAAGTCTGCTGCAGATTCTCATCCCCAGACACATGGTAAATGCTGTTGAGTACAGCACCCCTTCCCACTGGTACTAGTCATTGATCCAGAACCTCCCTTTCTTTATACAGTGCTCCAGACTACTACTACCAATGGGTATGATTTCATGAAATGAAACCCTTTTGCTACTGTGGATCTACATTAGTGCATTCAAACCTCCCTCACTCCATAGCTTGTGTAGCTAATGAAATGTGTACGATACCATGCCATTAACAGATAAGGCTATTCGTAACTAGAGGTAATGGGTCCACAGGTTACAAGCCACCTAGAATGCTCATGGGCTGAAATAACTCAGAACCTGTTTGGGAAGCTCTGATCAAGATATTTTCACAATCTCTCAAAAGGTAGGGACAACCGTAGCGGGGGCTAGTTCTGACGTTAAGTATGGTTTTCTTTCTGATAAATGTGGTATGAGTTTTATTAGCTGTTGAGCTGTCTTGAATTGTTAGAACAAGTTTATAGCATTGCGAAAAACTTTCCCAAGCATAGATTAGATAAAAAGAGATCTTTGGAGTCAACTAATCTGATATATCATGGCAATGCACTTTCTTCTCAAACAATGGGTTTGTTTTTGAGACACCTACAAATTTTCTATTAGTATATACTCTTATCTACTCTGGTGCTTATGATCCCATTATTTTGATATATTTGACTGTAAGTTGAAATTAGCTACTTAGATCCATCATCTTAAATCTGGCAATCATGTATAAGTGATACAGATTTATAGCAGTATGTACTTGACATTGGAAAAGTGTCCCTTTCAGTTGCTGCCTTCAGGTGATACGTATACTCTGGTTTATTAACTCTGATGTGTTGACTCTATACCCTTTTAAACAATGGTTTTCTTTGAAACTAATGATTTGAATTTGATACCCAAATTGGCTCAGTCTCATGTAATATACAGCCTGCACCTTCTAGAGTCATTTGTTGCCTGAAAAGAATTAGAGGTGGTGGTGATGGAGTAAGATTATTATAGTAAGAAAGCAAAGAGAGCCAATTTTCAGATTTGGGTTCCCAAAATAGGGCACAGTGGTCATCGCTTCCTCCTCTGTATGGATACACTACAGAGGAGAGCAAAAATCACAAAATTCCCAGCACAAGACAGGTCAGAGAATAGCCTGGGGAACCTGAAAGCATCAGCAAGATGCTCCTAAATTAGTGACCTTCGAGTCACAAGGTGCCCCATAGGTGTGAGGTTAGAAATGCCTGAGTTCCATCCATGTTGCTGCAAATGGCATCATTTCATTCTTTTTTTTTTTTTTATCACTGAGTAGTATTCCAGATGTATAACTAAATCACTATGCTGTACACCAGAAACTAATATAACGTTGTAAATCAACTCTACTTCAATTAAAAAAAAATAAAAATAAAGGAATGTCTGAGGAAGATGTCCTGGGTCTGGATTTAAGCACAGACTCAACCAACCAAAAACCTCATGCATCCCAGAGTGAGAAAGTAGCCAAGATTTCTCAGGTCTTTAATGGCTGAGTAAACTGGTGAACTAAATAAAATTAGCCCAGGGTTGATAAAAATAAATCATCAAATGTAGAGATCTTATGGTCATAGGCCATGGCAGGGACACACATTTCAGCTCCAGGTGCCTGCATGGCAGACTGAATATTGCAGGGAGGTGCAGCCCTGTTTTGGTGTGCACTATCACAAAATGGGACCAGCAAAGGTTCAGAGCACAGCCTGCAGTTCATGGGACCTTTCCCTAATGCTGGTATGTCAACTGGATACAAACTTTGGAATAAAGAGAATATGGGCAGTCTGTTGAGAGCAGGGAAAAGCATCCTGATTGGGACTTTGGATACTGGATTAAATCCAGAGTGTCAGGTCTACTGAAACAAACTACCAGACAAAAACTAAACAAAGACTCTTCAAATTGAAAAAAACAAGATACTTTAAGAAAAGAAAAAGGTTGATTGAGGTATAACTCACAGACCATCAAATTAAGTGTACAATTCAGTTATTTTTTGTATATTTACAGAGCCATGCAACTGTCACCAATTCCACTGTTGATGAAGGGTGTGATGTTGGCAAAGAAGTTGACAATTAAAAAGTAATTAAAAATAAAATTTAAATGAAAAATAACCCAGTTTTGGAACCTATCAATCACTTCATTTTATATGTATTTATATATGGTTATATATACATATATAGTTATATTTATATACAGTCATCTTGCAGTATCTGTGAGGGATTGGTTCCAGGACCTCTGCTGATACCCAAATCCATGGATGCCCAAGTCCATTATATAAAATGGCATAGTATTTGCAAATAAACAACATGCATTCTTCCATATACTTTAAATTACCTGTAGATTACTTATAATACCTAATACAATATAAATGCTATGTAAATCGCTGTAAATACAGACAGACCTCAGAGATATCGCAGGTACAGTTCCAGACCACTACAATAAAGTGAGGCGCACAAATGTTTTGATTTCCCAGTGCATGTAAAAGTCATGTTTACATTGTACTGTAGTCTATTAAATGTGCAACAGCAGTAGGTCGGAAAAAACAGCGTAAATACCTTAATTAAAAAATACTTTACTACTAAAACATGCTAACCATTATCTGATAATGCAGAGTTGCCACAAACCTTCAATTTGTTTTAAAAAAATTATTGAAATATAGTTGATTTACAGTGTTGTGTTAGTTTCACATATACAGTATAGTGATTCAGCCATACATACATATATATATTCTTTTTCAGATTCTTTTCCATTACAGGTTATTAGAATATTGAATATAGTTCCCTGAGCTATATAGTAGGTCCTTGTTGTTTATCTGTTTTATATATAGTAGGGTATATATGATAATTCTGAACTCCTAGTTTATCCTTCCACCAACACTTTACCATTTAGTAACCCATAGTTTGTTTTCTCAGTCTGTGACTTTGTTTCTGTTTTGTAAATGAGTTCATTTGTATCATCTTTTTTAAGATTCCAAATATAAGTGTTATCATATGATATTTGTCTATCTCTGACTTAATTATAAACCTTCAATTTGTCAAAAACACAATATGTACCTGTCAAGTGCAGAAATGGGAAGCACAATAGAAGAAGGTCTGCCTGTATAATTGAAATGCTACCTAAGTAGTTGCTAGTGCCCAGCAAATTCAAGTTTTGCTTTTTGGAACTTTCTGGAATTCGTTTCCCAAGTATTTTTGATCCATAGTTGGTTGAATCCACAGAAGCAGAACTTACAGATACAGAGGGCCAACTGTGGTTATACATAGATATATAGTTGTACATATATGTACTCAATAAATATACATATATAATGTGTCATAGTGTTCTATAAGAATAGTGTTCGTTTACTTATTATTTTATGAATTAATTACATCATTTCTTTAATGATTTTTTGTATTGAGACACACTGAGAACACAAAGTAGAATAAAATTTCTCTTCCTTTAAGGATTTCAAAGTCTAGTGTGGGAGGCAGCCACAAAACCAAATAATGACGGTGCACTATCATAAATGCCATGACAGATGTATGCCCTAGAATAATTTTCTCTCCTTTATTCTCCCTATAACCTTAAAAGATGAGCCAGGTATTATTAATAGCCTCACTGCATAGAGGCTATTAAGGCCTCACTGTAAGCCACAGCAGTTACAGGAGCAAACACAGTGGGAGGAAAACTAGAAATTGGATAATTTTAGATATATTTTTTGGCTGTTTAGAAAAATAATTGTTTTGGTCTTTAGGACAGTAGATCTCCACTGAAATGTAACTCAGTATTTTATAAATTATATGGAAGCATGCTTTATTTTTTTATTTTAGTAGAATTTGTCATTATTGTACAACTTATAAGAATTTATTAAATACCTACTCTGCCAAATGCTGTGCTAGGCATCGTGGGGCCTTCAGGATTAGATCCTTTGCCATTATCATTCCTCACTAAGCGGTGTTGCTGTGCAGGGATGGGGGAATTTGGCCTCTTTCCTGATTAGAAACGTCATTAGGAAAATTTCCAACCTATTGTAGGAAAGTGTGGGTGAATGCAAAAAACTGACTTAGAATTAGAGAAGGCTTTGCTCAAATTCCAACTTGGCTACTTTCTAGTTGTGTGAGGTTCAGAAATTTGCCTTCTCTCTCTCAGTTCTGTTTTGTTTTTGGTTTTGGGGTTTTGGTTTGTGTTTTGGTTTTTGGTTTTTGGTTTACAATGGGTGTTGAAAATTTAATGTGTTATGAAATGAAAGTGCCCTTTACATTACGTGCTTTATAGGAGGTTACTTATAATAATAATAAAAATAATATAATAATAATATTTATTATTATTATTATTGAGTTGGGAGCCATAGAAATGATACAGGAAACTGAATGTGAGGCGAGAGGGTAGCTATGTCCCAGGTCTTGGTTGAGACCCCCACCAAGTGTGGGTCCTGGGCTTCACACAGGACAGAATTCAAAAGCAAGCCACAGTTGAGAAAAGGTAGGTGTATTCAGAGAGATACACACTCCATAGACAGAGTGTGGGCCATCTCCCTCAGAAGTGAGGGCAGCCTAGAAGTATTTTTATTTTTACTCACTTATATTTTGTTTGTAGAATTATTTTTAATTAATGCACTAGTACACTTAAATCTCCTGTTGGCCGTATACCTTGCCTTGATCAAAAAGAGATGATATAGTTCCTGCGTTCAGATAGCTTAAATTTAATAAACTAGGGTGAAGAAGCTGACACACGTGGTGTAAGAAGCAAGTGGACAAGTTGCATAAGCTATTTAGATCTGGACTCCTTATAGTATGGGTTCAAATGAGCTGTGGCCAGGTGTAAGGGGAGTGCTGCTTTCTGTAGGGGAACAAAGTCTGCCATCCCCAAAACGGCTCTTTGTTATGTGGATTATTTGATCTGAAAACAATCAAGGCCCAAAAGACTCAGGAAGAAACTTTGCCTTTTCCTCTAACTGTCTAATTAATATAGACAAAAGGCCTGTTCCAGGAATAGAACTATCCCCAGAGATATCTGCAGAGACTATGGGCTCTGTGTAGTGGGGAGAACTCTTAGAGATCAGGGCCCACCCTGTGTCCCATTGCCTCTGCCTGGCCCAGCAAACATGTATTCCCCAACCATTTGCTTTTCTATCTTCCTGTGAATTGCCTTCCTCCACTTTGAAGCCCCGAATCACTACACCAATATCCTCTTTTGTCTTTAGCTCAAGATGGTGTTTAAGGTGAGGGCTTCAGCCTTTTAGGGGGTTATTCAGTTCTCCTGGGTCTCTCCCACAGATACATGTTATTAAACTTTTGTCTCATTTTCTCCTGTGAATCTGTCTCATGTCAATTTGATTCTTAGACCAGCCAGAAGAACCTAGAAGGGGAGAGGAAAATTTCTTCTTCCCTGACACTTCCTCGGTCTGAACTGAGAAATAGGCCCTTGAGGTCAGGGAATCAAAGTATCAACTCTAACTGCTGAACTAACTGGCCTGAAAATAAACAGGCCTCCCACTCCTTTGGAACAGTCTAGACCTTGGTCCCTCCACATGGAGATAACTGGGGATAATTGCTACCAAGCTGCCTTCTGGAGCCTATCTTGCCTCCCAATGTAGTGAGAGTTGCAGGTAGAGGGCGCTAGTGAGCAGCTACGGTCCAGTTATTCTCCCCTCTCACTGGGGAAGCCTGTACCAATGGGTGTCTGCGTCAGAATTTTTCCATCTAACCAATCAGATGAGTCGCTCTTCCTCCTGGGGTGGAAGGTTGTGAAGGGGTGGAGGAAGAGCAATGATTTCTACTTGCAGAAGTTATTTTCCTGCTGGCTCTCAGATGTGCAGGCAGAGAGGGGGACAGTTTCACCCTGCAAATCCTGGGTAGGAGTATGAGGAACACTACACGAGGATGTATATAAACCACTGCACACACTGCTGCCTACATTGTAGCTGCTCAGTCAGAAGTCTGTTATCTGGAGGGAAGAGGGCATTGCTGTGGGCAGCAGTGGCCATGAAGGCTTTAGAGAGTTGGAGTCGATGAGCTGGACCTGGACAGAAACATCAAAAGATTTAACCCCTGTACATCCCCGAGCTAATCAAGGGGACTTTAGGGTCACTTTCCAATTCTAAAATCCAGACGTCGCGTTGTGCTGGCTCACCTGACGATGACTGGGTGACTTCTGCTTACACCAGCTGATTCCTGGGCCTCCAAGGACGCCCATGGTTCCCCCTCCACGGTCTGGCTTTAGAGTAGAACCTCTTCCATGACTAAATAGTCAGAAGGGCTTTTAATCATCTGTGCTGAACTGCTGAGCATTTATTTTACCCTCATTTCTTACTGCCTCCTTTAAATCCCTTGATTGTTGACTAGGAGACCAGAAGGCGAGGAGGAGCACCTCCCTGGCTGTCTCCGCCCAGAGTTAGGAAGGAGGGCCTTCTGAGTCGGGGCCCTCCGTGTTGTTTATGACTGCAAATGATTTTCTGTCTGACATGCTCAGCCCTTAAAGGTCTGATTCACATCATGCCTTTCCCGGACTATGAACAGAAGGGAAAGCTGAGGTTGTTTTTTGTTATCTGTTTCACTTTGTAAAAAAATAGAGCTTAAAAAAAACCCTAGTAAACAGAGCATAATGATGCTGCTCAATGTACCTAACTCAATGGTACCAAAGGCTCTAACAGCCAGGAATGGGGGGCCTCATCAGGCCCGCTCCACCAGGCACGAGGCGTTGCCGACCTGCTCTGGGTCTCGGGATTCTGTGTGCACGTGTAGATTGTGTCCACGTTCGTGTCGGCTGCCTTGATCAGAGGCAGTGTGAGCATTTCACAGAGTTTTCAGTTTTTGCACTGGCAGATGCTGAAAACTTAGCCTTCAAACTACAGATATTACTAGTGCCCTAGCTGTTCCTGCTCTTCATTGCTAATTATACAATCTGTGTCAATGCTGGAGATGTGACTCTTCCAGTTCTGCAAATGTCTTTGCAGCTGCCTATACATTCAAATTGAAGCCCATTTCAACTGCTGGAGAGGCAGTTGGACGTGATTACCTGGAAGGACAGATTCCATTCCATTGCTGCTTGGAAGTCTGTCCCTCCAGCACGCAACTGTCTCTTCCTCTATGGTTGCTTGCTTCCTGAATAAGCGTACCCATCCGGGATGAAGGCAGAAAGTGCTACTTTGCTGTTCCTTGCTCACTTCAATGTGAGTTACACAAGAGTTTTTAAATTCCATCTCATCTCAGGAAATGTTCTAAAATATCTAACTCCTTTCTCTTGGCATCCATCCATAAAAGTATATTTAGCTATTGCAGACTATGAGGTATTTTTTCTTGCAGCATCTCATTTCATTGATGGCAGACCTGCCTTTAATTCTCTGATACATTAATGTTTGTTATAAAATAAGACTTTCTGATACCTCAAATAACCCAGATATGAGTGGGCGTTACCAAGACATTGGGTGCATGAGAAATTCACTTGAACCCTTATGTCAGATCTTGTGGTAATCTAACACCCTTTCTAAGATTTCTGCCAGTTACTGGAGAACCTCCATTCTTCTGGGCACCACTGACATTGGAATCTGCTTCTCAGTGTCCTGTCTGTGCTCTGCTCCCTCACAGAATCAACTCAAATGTGAAACACAGCCTCTTTCTTGGTTTCCACCAAAGATACCACAAACCCTTTGAAAATGTTGTAGACTGGATTCAAAATTTGGGAATTAGAGAGGTACACAGGAGGAATTTGAATTTTCAAGGTGCCAGCAACTTCAGGTTCAACATTTGATATTACTGTTCTGAAAATGTGCACGTCTGGGTATTCCCAGAGACCCGCTCATCCCCTGTAGCCTCTGCCTCCCGCCGTCCTGCCCCACTGCCTGCTCTCTCCTTCCTCTCTTCCGCTCCTCCTTCTCCTCACACCCTGGGTCCAGAAGTGCACTGGGAACTCCAGATTCTCCACCTTCTGTTATGCAGATTTGTTTGTTGCTCTCCAGGCTTGGTTCTCCAGCTTGCATAGCCAAAACCCATAAAACACTGAGAAGTATAAGATGTATTTCTATTTGAATGGATCCATTTTCCTGGGACGGAATTTGTAGTTAAAATGAATAGTTGTGTTTTGGTTTTGTTTTTGTTGGTGTTACACTTGCATCAACTGTTTGTTGCCACCCCTTTTAGTTATTCACTGATTTTTATTTTATTTTTTGATGGGGGTACTGGGGATTGAACCCAGGACTTCCTTCATGCTAAACATGTGCTCTACCACTGAGCTACACCCACCCTCCCCCTTTTTAATGCTTAATATGGAACAAGTTTCAAGTAAGCGCTTGTTTCTGTGATAAATTCACATGTGTACTATGAGGCAGTATAACACAGAGGAAAGGCTTAGAAACAGAGGAACTTGACTGTGGTTCTGATTCTTTCATTCCTCTACTTACTCATTCCAAAATGTTTGCTGTAGTCTTCTGGATATAACAATCTATTAGGTACAAGGGATACTGAAATTATTTAGATTCTTGCTTTCCAGCATAGTGGAGGAGACAGGCATGTGAATAAAATCTTATAATAGATTCCTCTGAGCACAAAAGTTGAGGTTTGGCTACATAATAGCTCTGTGACTTGGGGCAAATCTCTGGGCCTCCATGTCTCCATCTTAAACTGAAGATACGTATCGTGTCGGGTTCCAATTCCTCCTCCATATCTCTCTAATTCCCAAATTAAATTGAAGTCAAATTATATCTGTTTTCTTTCTTATCAAAGTCTATGTTTGCTTTTGACAAGTAAAGAGTTCTACTCAAGTTAAAATTTTTCTCAAATCAAATCCATTGGCAGGGATCAAAGGAAAAGGGGTTATTTATTCCATGGGGAATTTCCTGACACTGGTGGATATTTACTTTCTGGTGTCAAAAATAGATGGACCAGTTTTATTTTTGTTAACGCTCAATATTTCTTGTCATTAATAAGAAACTGTTCCAACGCAAAATAAATTAAATCAAGGTTGAACACACAGTTTCTTTGCAAACAGTAAAATTGTTATTTTAGAAGTTATTAAACTTTTGAAGTCAATATGCTTTTGTCAGGATTATTTACCATTGATTAGGAAATAACCTAATGAATCATTTTGAAGAACGCGCTTTATTTTTAGCTCTGACTAGCAAGAGTGTTTGACAGCAGCAACTTGAATTAGTGTGGTGAACTGCCACAGCTCTGTGAATTTATGTTAAATGCCTTATTTCAGTGTTTTAATATTTGCTGCTAATAAAGAAAATTATGAGTCTGAATACCTTCTAATTGGCTTCTCCACATTTTGAGTTTCTGAGTTTGAAAACAATTTCAGGTTGAAGATGTGTTGGGATTTCACCAGTGCCCCTTGGGTGATTAAATATTCATCTAATGGAGCATGATGTGGCTAGACCAGGTTCACAAAGACACACCAAGCTGGATTATACAGTCCAAAATACGGGCTTCTCAGATAAAATCTCCATCTTGATTGCCACCTTTTCACTGTATATATGTTTGAAATAAGTTTCCTGTGCCTCTGTATTTGAAGATACTAGTTCCTTTTTTTTTCATTTAAAGTTCTGAATTGTTTGCACTTATGCCTTTAAAAAACACTACGATTGTATTTTTCCCATTTTTAATAGAATGTACTTTTTAATTTGTAGATACCAATCTGTCTCTAATACCAACACTACCCTCTGTATGAGCAGCCTTTGTTTAGGTATTATAATATCTTATCCACCTGTGTACCTGTGTGCCTTTGTAAATTTTTCAACTCTCAATAACTGGCTTTTGAATGGAATTCCCATAGTTCATTTAATGTGTCATCCATTATAATCAATAGCATGTTTCTCTACTGTCTGTGGTTTCTGATGCAAATTGGGTGACTGAGAAGGTCTTTTCTCAATCCCTCAGTTATAGGTGGAAACCAACCCTTTTTAAGGGCCTGCTAAGTTGCAGGATGTACAGAAATGTAGGATTGCATTACAGGGGTTATACTGTAACTATCTGCTCTTTCAGAGGTAGGCGGAGGGTGAAAGAGTAGAGATACGTCGTTTGTGAAGGTACCTTCTGCATGTATGGTGCCTCACTTTACCATGAGATGGTGCTGGAAATTAGCACGAGTGGGTATACTGTGAAACTAATTAAAAACCACTTAGTCTCACTGGTCACTCGCAAAGCCCTACATTGCACAGACTTCTGTATTACGTTTCTTAAAGAGGGCCTCTGCAAATGTGTTAAGTTTTAGGTCCCACAAAACCTCAGTCCACTGTGCCAAATGCTGTGCTAGGCATCGTGGGGCCTTCAGGGTTAGATCCTTTGCCATTATCATTCTGCACTGAGCGTTGTTGCTGTGCAGGGATGGGGGAGTTTGGCCTCCTTCCTGATTAGAAACGTCATTAGGAAAATTTCCAACCTATTGTAAGAAAATGTGGCTGAATGCAAAAAACTGACTTAGAATTAGAGGAGGCTTTGCTCAGATTCTAACTTGGCCACATTGTAGTTGTGTGAAGTTCAGAAATCTGCCTTCTCTCTCTGGTTTTCTGTTCCTTTACAATGAGGGATGAGAACTCATATCTAACAGTGTTGAAAATTTAATGTGTTAGCAAATGATTAGCCCCATTTCACAGATGAGAAAAGACTAAAATGTTATAAGTCCAGAATTCCAGAGCAGCATAAGATAAAATGTAAATAAAACCCAGATCTGAGGCTTCTTGGTTTCCACGCTAGAGAGAGAGAATCTGTATCAAATTATTTGGCTTAGAGTTAAATTTAATCTAAAAGCGTGTCATGTTCCAGCTGTTTGCCATTTGGGCAATGTAATCTATTTGAAAAATATTTTTTGAAGCATTAATAACTTGCTTAACTGTCAAAATTATTTAAATCAAAATTGTATGTGCAAAAGAATTATGTATTTACTTATATATATATAAATATAAATAATATTAAAATATCCTATGTTTTTTAGGAAATATGTTTTATTTTTTTACCTATACACAGGAAATGAAGACCTAATTTTTTCTTGGGTGCCCAGGGAATTTGATTGTTTTATTTCTACATTTATAAATTTTTTTTAAAGAAAATAACATCAGTTTCATCTTAAGCAAATTGCTGGGCCCAAAAAGCTGAGAATTTTGATGAATCAATTTTCTGTCGGAAGTTTTGGTTCTACTTTTGATTATCTCGCTTAGACCTTTGAAGACAATTCAGAAAGTTTGGTTTTTTTTTTCTTTAAGTGAAATTCACCATCTGTATATTAAAAGGTAAAGACTAAGGGTAGATGTGTGGTTGAAAATTTATAAAGAGACTTTAGGGTTAGTAATTACTAGATGCCACTCTGTGTCATACAGCATGATTAGATAGTGATTCATTGTCTACTATACTATTAGATTTAACAGAATTTACTTCTTTCATTATTTTCTGCCCTACTATTGCTTAAAGAAGAACAATGATTTATGATTTCTAAAATGGCAGTGGGTTTGGCTAAATATACCTTATACAAAGAGCTAGAAGACCTGCAGTTGTGGTCCAATTTGGAACCCTCAGTATCTTTGGATAAGTCATGTTGCTCTTCTGACTTTTCATTTCTTAAAATATAAAAATAAGCACATAGGGGACATGGTATATCTTGGTGGTACAGCAGGTGCTTAGCCTGCACAAGGTCCTGGGTTCAATCCCCCGTACTTCCACTTAAAAACAAAATAATTAAAAATAAATAAACAAAGCTAATTAACCCCCCCCCCGTAAAAAAAAGAAAAAAAACCAAAAAAGCCTATATTATTCCTATCTCCAAAGCTTTTGTTAATATCAAATGAGTAATGGGAAAAAAAAGATACATGCAAATGTGAATTAATAATGATGTGGCTGAGGACAATTCAAGATTTTTAACACTCTGCAAAACTGCAGATTTGGACATTTTAAGTAGCTGATTTCTACTATTTAAGTTAAAAAAACATGCATATGCTATAGTTCAAATATTAACCAAACACCCATTCATGCAACTAACGTTTATCACTTGCTGTCGATCAGGTATCATACAAAGCACTGGGAACTCCTCCACTCACCTGCATCACACGTTATCTTTCGTGGAAAAATAACTAAGGAAGAACTGTGAATTGCGTATTATTTATTTTACAAGAGAAGACTATCAGCTTATGTCCATAATTTTATGTTTCATAGCGATGGCCTCTAACTGAAAAAATTACCCAGTAATGTCTTTGCATTTCCCTATTTTGTATGTATGAGCTCCTTGGGACCAAAAGTTTTGTACACACACATACACACGCACACACAGATATATACACTGACCACCAAATACCAGAGGACTCCTAGTAATAATAGTCATCTGAAAGAATTTTGATTTTCATGTTCAAAGGGAAACTTGTTCAGGTAACATGGTACTTAACACCCTTTTATCTTTCCCACTAGGGCTTGGGACTTGATATATTTTACACAAAGGAGCTTTTCTAACATCTGTTAGACTTGTCCCACTTACACCATATACACCCATCTCCAAACAGTGTGTTTAAATGTACTCATGTGTTCTCTGAAGATTGCCCAGTGTTTACAGGAATGTGCATAACTAGATTGTTGTAGAAGTGAATATAAGGCCCAGAAATCCATGGTGCTTCTATTTAGTAGAAGTAGAAAAAGAAGTCGTTTGGGGGTTTATTTTGCACTAATGTCAATGCCTGAATATTTTAATAGTAAATATCATGACATAGAATAGAAGGAAGGAAGGGAGGAGAGGGAGGCAGATGGAGGGAAGAAGAAATGGAGGGAGAGAGGAGAAAGAGAGGAAGGGGAAGTCTGCAGTGGTGTGCATAGTTCTCCCTTACTTTGATGCTTGCTCAGCGATATGTGTGTGGATTCCGAGAACTTCATGTCTAAAAATTAGTTTCACTTGCATGCTAAGTCCTGCCAGGACTAGAATGGGTAAATAATTTATAATCCATCATCAGGACAAGCCTTTACTGTGTATAAATTATTTAAACTATGTTTACCTGCTTATTTAATCAGTTTAATTTTTATGTAGTTCTGCTTAAAACTTACTCAGCCAGTTGACTATTAATCATTTGCTATCTTTAGTTTGAGTTGAAGGAGATTTTTAGTGAGATGCTTCCCTCACTCAACAAAAATTTTTGATCCTCTATACTTCTGGTTGCAAAGCATATAGGAGAGAAACAAAACAGAAAAAAAAATATTCCTCTCTTCCTGGAGGTTATTTACTATTAAGGGGAGACAGATCAAACAGAAAAGTAAAATATTTAAAATGTCATGTGAAGACAAATACTGTGGTACAAATAAAGCAAAGGAAAGGAGATAGGGAGTCTGGGCATGTGGGTGATGCTGTTTCAAGTAGGATGCCCAGAGAAGGCTTTTTTGATGTGATCCTTGAGCAGATTCGTGATGGCAGTGCGGCATTGACAAATGCAAATATCTGAGGTAAGAATGTTCCAAGTGGAAGGAACAGCAAGAATGAAGGCCCTTGGGTGAGATTGTGCTTGAAATACTGAAGATAAGAAGGAGGATACAACTCTGCTTGGAGCTCTGTGAGCAGGAGGGAGAAGAGAGGAGGTGAAGTTGGGAGGTAGCAGGGAACCAATCATGTAGGTAATTGTAAGGCCTTTGTCTTTTACTGAATGAAATGGGGAGCCATCAGAGGGTTTGGAACAGAGGAATCTTAGGGTCTGAAAGGATCTTACTTTTCAGTGTAATGATTCTGGGTGCTTCGTTCGGGATTGACTAAAGGGAGGCACCAATTGATGTAGGGAGACTAGTGAAGAGACTGTAGCAGGAGGTGATGGTGACTGAGACCAGTATGACAGCTGCAGACGTAATGAAAAAAAAATGTATTCAATATGACTTGGATGGTTTTGTCCTAAGGAAATGGAAATGTAGTTGACATCTATTGAAATATGAAAGATTTTAGGAGGAACAATTTTCTGGCATGTTACGGAAAGGTAAGGATGGAAATTAGAAATTGGTAGCAGTCATGTTAAGGTCCAGATGTCTAAACTTTTATAGATGGAGTCTCTATCAACCTTACTGCAGGTCCTGTAATATTGAACATTAACCTTTCTATTAACCTTACGAAACCTCAAATCATTAATTCTTCATCATATTAAATGTTTACTCTGAAATATCTGTAGGACAAATTTCTTATTATTTTTGTTTTTCTGCTTTCCACATGGAATTTTAAAAATGTACTTCTTTTAACCTTGGCAGTAATTATAGGGGCTCTTAATTTTGAAATGGTACAAAACACGCAAACTTCATTAGTATTTGTGATTTTTTGTTACTATATTTACCTTTGCAATTTCAACTTTATCATCTGTCTCAGGAATTCCCATAAATATGTATTAAAAATAATCTCAAGTAATCTCACTATGCAGAGGTAATCATTACTTTCTTTCATACTCTTTCTCATCACCCAGTAACTCATTCACAGCTCACTCTCATCTAGTATGCCGTAATTACATAATAATAATAACCAGGAACTGCCTTAAGTGCTTTATGTGGATGGACTCATTTAAGTCACATAGCAACCCTTTCTCAGTCAGGGTTCTCATTTGTAAGAAATAAATAGAAACTAGCTAGTTTAAATTTTTTAAAAAACCAAATTTATTAAAGGTTAGAAGCTTAAAGATTCCCCCCAGAAGTGTTGGAGAAGCAAGTTGGGGCGCTGTACAGACAGGACAAAACCTGAAATTACAGCACATGTTTGTTGGTCTAGTGGAAACATCGCCATTGCCCCTGGCAGTCACAGACAGTGCACACTGCACCACCGATTCTTCTGTGCTGGACACTAGATGTTACCTCTGAAACATTTGGATCTGTTTTTGGAGGAAACCCATTGATGGTGAGTTTTCCCCAAGTGCAAGAAGTATATCCAATGTTCTGGGCAACCAAAAATACTAACAGACTTCTAGAACATTTCACCTCTTAGGCTGTTTGATACCAGCATGTTAATTTCTTACATATTTAGATCTCCAGGTAGCAAGAACACAAGTGATAGAGGCGAAGACAGTAAACCTAGCCACAGATAAGCAAACAAATAAGCAAAAAACAAGCAAAGCAAAGCTTAATCTGCTACCTATCCAGGATGGTGATCCAAATACTCATCACTTCTTCCATTTGTGCTCCAGCGCTCTGATCTCCAAGTGATTTCCGTTCCTCCTGTAATCCTCTCACCAGCCATCTCCAGGAGCTAAATTGGAAAGGCTGCCATTAACAACCCGTTTTGAAATAGTTAGGAAAAGGGAAAGGATAACAACAAAAAAACAGAGTTGGTATGTCCAAGCACACACAAGAGCCTGTATGGAATCCGTGCTGGCACAGGTAGGGGCTACTACATTGTGTTCAGAGGTAGCAGTAATTTATATTTATTAGGTTAATAAACAAAAGTGCCAAAGTGAATAAGCAGTGTGATGGAGTGGTTTATATTTCTAGCTCTGAAATCCAGGCACTTACTTTTTCTGTGACCTTGGGTAGATTACTTAATGTCTCTGGTTCTCAGTTTCTTAGTTTGTAAATTGGGGATATCACTAATCTACCCAACTCACAGGACTATTCTTGGGATGGTATGATGCACTCTTTTTACATATAGCCTGTTTCTAAGCTAGATTTTGGTATGGGTACATCTGATGATCTGACTGGGTCCGAGGAGGACCACAGCTGGCTGCTCTTGTTGGAAAATCAGGAACACGAAAGAGGCAGTAGGCAAACCAGCAATAATGTGGTGAAGTCTCAACAGAGAGTTTGTGACAGCCTTCATGTTATACGTAACTCAGGATTCCCTCGGCAGCAAAAGGAGGCTATGACTATGAAAAATGAGACGATAAATAAAATTATAAGTTTCTAGTGGAAAAATGAAAAGGTACACTTTATATTTTACCTGTATTGTATTTGTATTGCATATAATGGTGAAGCAATGTGGAAATGGTGACACATTGACATAAACATTGGAATAATAATTGTGTCTAGAAATTACTAAAACATCTATTGTATTTCAGATAGTACACTAGGAACTTTGCATACATAATTTCGTGTAATCAACAACAGTCTTAGGAACGTGTGAAATTAAAGATCAAAGAGTATAAGTACCTTGCCCCCTAAAACACAATTTAAATGACCATCTAACTTCTGTATTGTCATGCTAAATTAGGCACTTATTGAACAGATGGGTAATCTCTACTTTTTGCCACAATGCATTCCTGTAAACTGCAAGGAAAGCAAATCATTCTAAATTGAATTACGTTTTCCCAAAGGAACAATGCTGTTATTGGAGGTCATACTCTTAATCAATAATTTGACATTCTATACATCATATATATGATCAATAATATCTCATAAGAGCAAAGATACTATAACTATGAAGTTTGCCAAGTCTAATAGATATTAATTATATATGTGATGGGCAATGATGATCCTTCTCTTAAGTTAGGGCTTGGAGAATATTTTGGGTGACTTTTTATCTTAAAGGAACTCTCTTAGGGGGAAAAACAAAAGCCCCTTTTTTCTCTTAATAAATGTCCCTTTTGTGTCGAGAGTCATTTAGAATTATTTCGTTGACTATTCTCTTTAAAAAGTGCTATTACAGCATCTACTATTTTTGAATACTAGAGAACAAAAAAGGAAGGGAAAAACTTGGAGGTGATTCAGAGGAGCTACATTCTAGCTGAGTCTCTACTAGCAGTTACCTACATGAGCCAAGCAGTAAGGCTTCCCTAGGCCTCAATTCCTCTGTCTCTATGAATACTCTGGATTAGATGAATTTGAAAGGCCCTTCTGGGCTGTAAGTTTCTGGAATCTGATATAGGGTACCTGGGTTTTGGTTTCTGGTCTAAGTTATTGAAGAGACATTTTCTGACTCCAGTTTTGTTGACTGTTGACTATTTGTCTGCTCTTGCCCCACAAAGGGAATCGCTGACAGGTTGCATTCTTTGCTTCAGTTATAACAGTTGTGATAATAGACACCTAATGAAATATGTGATAGTGAAATCACAAGGAATCTAGAAGGCCTGAATTGAAATCCTATCTCTCCATTTCCTGAGTGACATCTAACTGAGTCACTTAACCTCTCTGCACCTGAATTTTTCTCATTAAGTGTAACAAAGGTGATGATTCTTTTCGTGTATGGTTGTGTTAAAGATTAAGTGGGATAATCTGTGAAAAATTCCTATGTATCCTTATTATATATATCCTTCTTATAATATACATATATATGATATATATGTATCATATATATAATATCCTTATAGTCATGGGCGAATATAAGGATTTTTAAGCTCAGAGCATTTGGACAACTTGTTAGTGAGCCAGTCTCTAATGGGGCAGACTGCATGGACAGAGGAGTTTAGAAGTGAGGTTGGTGTAGATGTTAATAGCTATCTGTCAGCTCATTAAAACATTTTTTGAACAAATAATGTCAGTTGTTTAACTGAAAATAGTAATAACACCATACACAAACAAGTATTCATCCAACAATTTAATAAATAGTAGCTTTATTTTTAAAAATAATGGACAAATGTGACAATGTTAGGAAAATTGAATGTGTTGTATTCAAGGACATGATTTTTAAATATATATATATTTAAGATGTACAAAATATAGAAAAATGATTTCTACAGTCAAGCTAATTAACATATCATTTCCTTACATAGTTACCATTTTTGTGTGTAGTGAGAGGACTTGAAATCTACTAGCAAATTTCCAGAATCCAGTCCACTATTATAGTCACTATGCTGCCCATTAGATCTCTAGACTTACTTATCCTATGTAACTGCAACTTTGTACACTTTGATCAACATCTCCTTATTTCCCCCACCTCTGTGCCTCTAATAACTAATATTCTGCTCTCTGCTTAAATGACAAACAGATACACAGCTTACCAAAATATAAGGGAAGGAGCAAAAGCAGTACTAAGAGGGAAGTTTATAGCCATGAATGTCTAGATTAAAAAAAAAATCCCAAATAATCTAAATTTACACCTCAAGGAAATAGGAAAAGAAGAACAAACTACACCAAAAGTTAGAAGGAAGGAAAGAAAAAGGAAAGATCAGGGTAGAAATTAATCGAATAGAAAATTGAAAAGAAAACAAAAACAAAAAAATTTGAGTTAAAAACAATTGTCAAACTCTTAGCTAGACTAAGAAGAAAGGAGAGAAGACTGAAGTAAATAAAATCAGAAATGAAAGAGGAGGCATTATAATGGATACCTCAGAAATAAAAAGGATCATAAGCAGCCACTATGAATGATTATATATGAACAAATTGGATAACCTAGAAGAATTGGATAAATTCCTAGAAACATACAATTTACCAAGATTGAACCAAGAAGAAACAAAAAGCCAAAACAGACCAGTAACAAATGAAGATACGATGTAGTAATCAAAAACCTTCCAACAAAGAAAAGCTCAGGACCAGATGGCTTCAGAGCTTACTTCTACCAAACAGTTGAAAAAAAATTAATGTCAATCCTCCTTGAAATCTTCTGAAGTATAGAAGTAGAGGGAATACCTCTAAACTCATTTTATGGGGCCAGCATCACCCTGATACCAAAGCCAGACAAAGATACCACAAGAAAATAAAATTACAGGCCATATCCCTAATGAACATAGATGCCAAAATCTTCAGTAAAACACTAGCAAACCAAATTCAGCAGCTCATCAAAAAGATTATACACCATGACCAAGTGGGATTTATCCTTGGGATACAAGTTTGGCTTAACATATGAAGATCAAACAGTATAATACTCAGTATTAACAGAATAAAGATAAAAACCACATGATCATCTCAATAGATACAGAAAATGCATTCAACAAAGTTAAACATCCATTCATGATAAAAACTCTCAACAAATTTGATATAGAAGGAAGTATCCTCAATATAAGAAAGAACATTTGTGAAAAGCTCATAGCTAATATCAACAATGAGGAAAAACTGAAAGCTTTTCTTCTAAGATCTAGTTGAAGGTAAGGATGCTCACTCATCATTTCTGTTCAACATAGTACTGGAATTACTAGCAAGAGTAATCAGATAATGAAAATACATAAAAGTTATCTAAATCATAAAGGAAGAAATAAAATTATCTTTGCAGATGACATGATCCTATATGTAGAAAACCCGAAGGACTCCATTTATAAAAATCTTTTAGAATTAAGAAACAATTTCAGTAAAGTTGCAGGATACAAAATCAACAGACAAAAATCAGTTGCATTTCTTGACCCTATCAGCAATCTAGCTGAAAAGTAAATTAAGAAAATCCCATTACAATGGCATCAATAGCAATAAAATACTTAGGAATAAATTTAGCCAAGGAAGTAAAAGATCTGTACACTGAAATCTAGAAAAACATTTATGAAAGAAATGGAAGAAAACACAAATAAATGGAAAGATATCTACTGTTTGTGGATTAGAAGACAAAATGTTAAAATATCCATACAGATAGCTATCTACAGATTAAATGCAATCCCTATCAAAATTTCTATGGCATCTTTGTTCACAGATATAGAAAAAACAGTCTTGAAGTTCCTGTGGAACCACAAAACACCTTAAATAGACAAATCATCAGAAAGAAGAGTTGAAAACATTATACTTTCCAAAATCAAATTATATTACAAACCTATAGTAATCAAAACAGTATGATACTGGCATAAAAACCGGAAGAGATCAATGGAACACAATGTAGAGCCCAGACATAATCCCACACATATATAATCAACTAATTCTTGACAAGGGCACAAGGAATGCATATGTGGGAAAGGATAATCTCTTCAAATAAATGGTTTTGGAAAAACTGGAGAGTCGAATTCAAAATAATGAAATTGGACCCCTATGTCTTAACACCACCGATAAAAGAAACCTCAAAATAGATTAAAGACATGAAACTATAAAACTCCTAGAAGAAAACATAGGGGAAATTCTCCTTTACATTCATCTTGGCAGTGATTGTTTTGGGTATGACACCCAAAACATGGGAAGCAAAAGCAAAAATTTTAAAAATGGGACTACATCAAACTAAAAAGCTTCTATACAGCCAAGGAAAAAACAAAATGAAACGGCAACCTGTGGAATGGGAAAAAAATTACAAGCCATGTATTGAAAAGTGATTAATACCCTAAATATATAAGGAACTCATACAACTCAATAGCAAGTAAATAAATAATAAAAGCTGGCAAAGGATTTGAATAGGTATTTTTTCAAAGAAGACATGTAAATAGCCAAAAGGTACATGAAATGATGCTTAACACCACTAATCATTGGGAAAATGCAAGTCAAAACCAATGAGATTTCACTTCATATTTGTTAGGATGGTTATTATAAAAATAAATAAAAGATAAGTGTTGGTGAGTATGTGGTGAAAAAGGACCCTGGTACACTGTTGGTGGGAACGTAAATTGGTATAGACATTATGGTAAACAGTATGTAGGTACCCCAGAAAACTAAAATAGAATTATATGATCCAGAAACACCTCTTCTGTGTGGTCCAAGAAAATGAAATCAGTACTTTAAAGTGATATCTGCACCCCCATGTCCTTTTAGCATTTTACTGACAATAGCAAAGATATGGAAATAACTTAAATGATTTTTAAAAATGTGATATGGTGGAATATTATTCAGCCTTAAAAAAGGAGATCCTACCATTTGCAACAATATAGATGAACCTGGAGGACATTATGCTGAGTTAAATAAGTCTGAAAGGGAAATGCTATATGATCCCACGTACATGTGGAATCTAAAATATGGAGTCTTAATCTTCTAAGTCAGCTGATCTTGAAGTGATCAAGGTAACAAAGCTTGATTAGACTCTGTTGCTATTTCTCAGTGTCTGTCAATTCACCCAAAATATGTGGAAAAAAGTCTAAATCTGTAAAGTACCATAGAGGATGCCTAATGCAGTGAAGCCTTAATGTCGAATGATCCTTCAAGCCCCTAGGGGAGTTTTACAAATTAAAACTTTCTGTGCCCAGAAGATGTTATGATTTAATAGATGAAGTATGGTTGCTCGAAGTTTGTATGTTAAAAAAAAAAAAAGTCCCTGGGATGTTAATTAACAGCTTGGATTAAGAACTTTTGAACTGGTTAAATATCTCATCTTACACGTGAGGAACATGTAACAGAGAGAGGAAGTTTGAGGTCACAGAGCAGGAACTTGAAGAAAGTTCTCCTGATATTTAGTCCTTCACTCTTTCCATAAAACCATGTGACAGAAGAAGGTCCTAGAATTAGTGTTACTTTCTGAAAGTCAGGGCCATTTTGGATGGGATCCTGGTGGTGCTGAAGTCAGGCTGAGGTTCTCCTGCTTATGATGTGGGCCATTGAGCAGAGGCAGCATTCTACAGTGTCACATCGCCTGCTCGTTCACAGCGTAAACTCAGCTGAGCTAGGCTCAGTTCCACATCAAAATGGAGGAAAATGACACAGAGAATCCAGATACAAAGCCGAGAGAGTCAGGAATGGCAGGAGACATGAAGGGGAAGCCTGGAGGCATTTTTGGATATTCACTTGGTACTTCTGTTGTTATCCCATGTTTCTAGTTGGCAAGAAGAGGCGGGAACCGCTTAATGGTCAAGGCACTGAAGCATAGGATCATCTTGCTGCCCCAATCCCTTTGTAACCAAGGAAATATATATTTACATGTGTCGTTACTAAGGTATTAGAAAGTTCATCAGCAGACAGCTGCTCTCATGACTAAATATGTCTACCTGCTAAACGTAGTGGCAATATTAAGATAAAATAATAAGATCATATTCAAACTCAGAATTTGAGAAAAGTTTTAGACCTGCAGTTGTAGGCAACAATTTCATGCACGGAGAAATTTTTTCCATGTTTAGTTCTGGTTAAAATCCTTCTTTGCTAGCTGCTGCTTGTTTATAATTTTACCAAGGCCTTCATAAAGAATTGGTTGTGCTAAAAAAGTGAATGTGCTATTTTATTAATTTGGAAATGTTCAAAAATTTAAGGACTGGGCATTGGAAAACTTAATTGAAATACTGAACCAACTCTGTGAACTTGCAGAAGTCCCTTTTCTCTGTAGTTGTACCAGTAAGAGATGATCTTAAAGAGCCCTTCAACTCTAAGAGTCAAAGAGTGCAGAGGGTGTGCACAGAAATAAGATAGCAGCATGCATCAGTGAGGGGTTGTGTGTAACCAGGACTGATCCTAGCACATCTTTGGGAATCAGGAAGAGAATGAATTGGGAATGTATGCCTTTGCTTCTCTCTCTCTCTTCTCCCTGTCCACCACCCCCAGATATCTTTCTCCCCTTTTAATGTTATGTCTCTTAATTCCAGCTTTATCCCATGAATTAGAATAAGATTTACTTCGGTTCATACATTTCAAGCTAAAGATGTAGAAAGTTGTTAAGGCTTACAGGGAACTATATTCAATATCTTGTAATAACCTCTAATGAAACAGAATATGAAAATGAATATATGTATGGATATGCATGACTGGGACATTGTGCTGCACACCAGAAATTGACACATTGTAACTGACTATACTTAAATTAAAAAAATTTTTTTAAGGCTTAAGATAAATTTCGGCAAGAGATGATTGCAAGTCATCTGCTTCAGGCTGGTAGGATGGAAAAACTCAAACTTTTGAGACAATCCAGGAGTTGCATTCACTGAAATGATGTGTAATCGCAGTTCAACATGACGAGCTATTTTGTTTCCTTCTCACAAGCTTCATTTCCAATCTTACTGCTCACAATCTTCCTCTGAAATCTTTTGTCCCAAAGTTTAAGAATATATTATTCATGGGTGGCTGGTGGTAGGGGTGGAGCATCAGAGGAATGAGAAACATTGTGTTTTCTAAAAGTTAAAATTTCTATGAAAATTTGAGAACATTCATCGGGAGACAAAAAAGAATTTAAGAGCCCTGATAATTCTCCTAGAGCAATGCTTTCTCTTTTGGTGAAAAGACTTCCCTCTGAGCAGCATTTTGAGCACAATTGAATGCATGTATAATTTTTAAACCCTTCATTTAAAAACCATTTGAAAGTCACAGTACAAAAATCTACAGTAAATGCTTGTTAAAAACCACCTATCATTTTATACTCAAATAGTTATTTATCTTGAAACATGGAGATTTGAATGCAGTACTCTCAAGCCATTGTTCAGGAAACAAATGTTCACCAGGTCGTACGTTGGCAAAAACAAAAGATTCTGGAATCAGAACACCCTGGGTTAGAATCCCTCTGCCACTCGATAGCTATGCCAATTTGGGAAATTCACTAAACCCTTAGTTTTCTTACTTGCCTCTCTCCAAGGCAGAGTGAAATATACATACGTAAAAGCACTTTATGAAGAGTACAGGTTGCAAGGAGAAGGGAAAGTGTTATTAGCCGGTCAGCTCCTCTAATCTGCCTTCATGAGACAGTATCTCTAATGTGATCTTTGATATTCTCTCTAGAAGAAGGTTGCTGTGATTATGACTGAGATAGAAGATTCTTTCAAAGCATCCACTACGTAGAGTACCAGACACGTTAGTTATTCAGTGCAGAGTATTATTCTAGACACTTCTTGACTTACAAAAGTTTCACTGTAGGTGTTTGGAATAGAAGAGAGAACACTTTCTATCTGCTTCGACTGTTACTGTCATACCTTAGTTGCTATCCAGAATAATTTGTTCTCAGCAAACAATTAGGACATTGACAGGCAATACAGACAGAGGGAGCTCATTAGTCAATGAGAGCCACTGGCTCCGCTTCTCCAGCACGTGGTTTCTAACAATTCAAGCCTGGACTTGGTGCTGGATTTCCATACATGTGCACTGCAGAGTGTTTCTTTGTCTTTTCTTCTTTTTCTTTTCTGTTAAGGGCTTGAGATTTGGCTTTATAATATTTCAGTAAACTGTAATTTAGCTACAACAAATTCATCAGGCAAGCTCTGATGTGGAAAAAGTCAAAGATTTTTCCCCAAAGCTGATTTCATATAGTACCTAACTGGTCATTTAGAAGTGGGGTCAGCTGGACCTGGGGCCCTTTTCTTTCTACAGATATTCTCAATTGGAGCTTTTGGTCTCTTCCTCACCTCATGGGATGGATGGTCCCTCTTGCCCATGTGGAGAAATCACAGCTGTTCCTTTGACAGCCCTAGAGAGTTAGCTACTGTGGCTGGCCACCTAGACATGATTTTCATATATCCTTTATCATTTCTTTCTTAGGAAAGAATTGCTTTTGACATTCTTTTTTTTTTAACATTTTTTATTGATTTATAATCATTTTACAATGTTGTGACAAATTCCAGTGTAGAGCACCATTTTTTAGTTATACATGAACATATATATATTCATTGTCACATTTTTTTCTCTGTGAGCTACCATAAGATCTTGTGTATATTTCCCTGACATTCATTTTTATGTGAGCTGTGGTTTTTCAAGAACATATCCCTCCTGACATGTATTGAATGCCAGTAATAACTGTCTTAGCAGCTAAGAAGCCCAGTCTTGCAACTAACTACCGTATCTGCCTTAGGTCACTGTGTGAACATGCCAGTAATTTACATATTCTTGGAAGTCCTCTGATAATATATCTAGGTCTAAACACATTCATTTGCTTTAGCAGCTTATAAGTTTTACCAAAATGACTGTCATAAATGGGAAAGGCACTTAAGTAGTGATATTCTTTCTAGCACTTTGTATAGACGGGGGACTGTGTTCATTATTATGTTTATTTCATTTAATCCTGAAAATACTTCTGAAAGTTAAATACTGATATCCTAATTTATTAAAGGAGGCAAAGGCAGCAGAGAGTTTCAGTAAGCTGTGCCAAGCTGCAGAATCAGGATTCATACTCAGGTCAGACTCTGATGCTCAAGAACTGGCCACAGCACTGGCTTGTCCCTGCCTGTTATTGCCCTCTCTTTTCTGCTACTACTTCTCAATCCCTTTATTCAAAATTGAACTACAGTTTTTCTGCTTATTTTTTCCGGTTTTATTTTTTTTTCAAGTTAAGGCACAGTGAAAGTCATGTTCCTTACATCCTTTTGAAAAAGATGCAATTCACATTTCCCAGTGTATGAACTAAATTCTTTAAAAAAAAAAAATCTTACCCACGTCTCTATAGTGAGAAAGAACTGTAATTAAAACAGTGGTTGCAATTCCCCGTCCAGTAGTTGAACAAATAGATGTCTCATAACTTCAGTGTTTCATTTTGTTTTTCATTGTACTTAAATAATTTTTATTGACATTCACGAATTTAAAATGAGGGCAATTTAAAAATATAATTAGCTCAGAGCAGGATTCCACAAAATTAGCCCTTCATGCATGAGCTGAATGACCTGTTCACATACAGAGAAATATGCCAGTGCCCAGCTCAGAAGGGCAAACTTGCAGACTCCTTACGCTGCGAGTGTTGAGAGATAAAAGTCCTATGTCATTGTCTTTAGCCTGAATCCCACCAAAAGAGACAAAGAGATAAGAAATGTATAATTCACTCTCAGGGAAGGAAAGCATAGCTCCCACCCCCACCACCCTACTATTGTTGATTATCATTATTATAGAGTTATTTATATTGAACCCACACTGTGTGGCAGGCATCATGCCAGGTGTTTTGTTACATTCTCCAAGTTGCCTTGTGAGGAGATATTATTAGCCTCTTTTTTTTTTAATTCAGTAATTCTACATGCTGAAGGTTATGTTTTTTGTCATTCAGAAAGAATCACCCAACTAGTCAATAGTGGAAGTGATATTCACAGTACCTTCTCCTGACTGTAAAGTCCATGGGCTTGTTTCCGGGGTGTAGCTATGACTTTGCAGAAATGGAGAGAAAGAGCTAGGAGATGTGCCTGCTATGCCCAGCTTAGGTTAAAGGAAAGAAGCTCAGAACACTTTCGAAGTGTGCTTACAGTTTTCTGTTCAACCCCATTAAATGATAGTTTGTAAAAATCCGCTGATATTCTTTGCTTGTTTTGTACAACTTGGAGTATCAGGAGTTATAGTTTAAAATATTGTGACTTTTTTTTTTTTTTTAAGAAAAAACAATTCTGTCTCTGGAAAGAAAATTTAGAATTGTCTATAAGTTTAAAAGGGTCATATTGGGGAGGGTATAGCTCAATGTGCTAGAGTGCGTGCTTAGCTTGCATGAGGTCCTGGGTTCAGTCCCCAGTACCGCCTCTAAAAACTAAATAAATAAACCTAATTACTCTCCCCCCGCAAAAAAAAATAGAAAGGTCATTCCTAATGTCAGCAATACTTCACTAAAATAAAATTAATCATCAACAAGGATTTACTGGATAGCACAGGGAATTATATTCAATACCTTGTAATAACCTATAATGAAAAAGAATCTGAACTACGTATAACTGGATTGCTTTGCTGGACACCTGAAACTCACACACTCTTATAAATCAGCTATACTTCAATTAAAAAACGTAAAATAAATAAATAAATAGGTCATTCCTATAAAAACACATAACCGGGCCCTGAATATTTTCACTGATTTTGGCATATGACCTTTGAGGAAAGGCTTGTCTATCCCAATGTATGATATAAGGAAAATAATATTCTGACGTTTTCTATTAGCCATAGTACATGATTGTTAAGTTCACAGTATATTAAATTTTTAAATGAGTGAGGAATGTCAGTTAATGTGATCTATTCGAGTCATATATACTTATTTATTTGTTAAGTGCTCCTTGTGGTTTAGGAATAGTCACCCACTGTCTTTCAAACATGTTTTGAATACTTTCCTCAATTCCCATGTAGCTGTAATTTTTGCTTGTAGTTGTTAATGTTCCTTTGTTTTTTGATTTGCCTTGCTGAAATTCTTAACTATTATGTAGTCAAAACTATGCATCTCTTTCTATAGTCGATTTGGCTTACATATTAGGCTTCAAAAAGCCTTCCACATCCATCCAAACATTTTATAAAATCATTCACTAACATGTTCTTATACTTTAGCAGTTTAATGTTTAAAATAACATTTAATAGCTTTTCGTCAGATTAGGAAATTTATACATGATTATTTTGAAAAATTCAAACAATACAGAAAAGTATGATGAAGAAAGTAAAAAGAGCCCAGAATAATACAATTCAAAATTTACAGTATGGTTAAAAAATGTTTTTTCAGATGTATCCTTAAACATACATACCCAATGTCTGAATATGTGTGTGTGACTGTGTGTGTGTGGCTTTATACACTCTCTGCATTCTGATGTTTTCACTCCACAATAACAATATACTGTAACTTTTTTGTGTCAGTTGATATAAATATTCCTCATTATTGTCAATGACTTCACAGTGTACCATTCAATGGATTTACTATAATAGTTTATTAACTATCTGTTTCTAATTTCTCATTATTTAAACAATTGTTCAAGTAAATCACTTGTGAGTGTGTGCGTGTGTGTGTGTACCCTCACTGAATTGTCATATTATTTCATTATGATACATTTCTATACTTGTAATTGTTGAACCAAAGAATATTACAATTGAAAACCTTGGTGCCTTGTTCTAAGAATCACTGTAAATACTGAGCAATTTTCACTTTTAACATCTGCTTAATCATTACAAACCTGATGCTTAGCAGCTTATATCTCTTTAAAAATATATCTAAATGCCAGAAGTTAGCACACAAATCCAAAATATAAAATTAGATGAAGTTCTCAATTTCATTTGCCATGAAGACAAGTTTTTATTTGAAGTGAAATGGCCATGCAGGGTAGGAATACATATAACATAACATATTTTGATACACGTGTTTTTTGTTTGGGGATATGTTTTTGTTTTTGCTCTATGCATTTGCTGATTTTATTTTCTGGACAAATTTGCATCTTGTCTGATTCCTGAAGTTCTAGGCTTCCCTTCCCACTGCCCTGTTATATCCAGAGCTTGTAATCCTGTTGCAAAGGAATTGACAAAAATAGTCTGCTATATATATCATTTGGGGGCACGTAGACATAGGTTTTAAACAAAAATTAGTATTAGAAAAGCCACATTCTCTCTCAGATGGTAGTGAGGATGATGTTGGAGGACTTGTGAAATTCAGAACGGGAGCTAGATATTCCTGAACAATACCTGCTTCTCCCTTCCTGGTGTCACTAGGGAAACAGAGTATTCCATGCAGAGGGGGAAAAAAAATGAGTAAAATTATGAGATAGTAGTATGTGTTGGTATCTCAAACCATTGTTTGGCCCGTGGCTGTGGTTGTACAGAACCATAAGCTATGGCTCCAAGCTTTTCAGTGCTGCAGTCATAGTTTTAGGAAAGGAGATTCAGAAAAGCTGTAGTCTATTTCAGCAATTTTGGAGTTTTCTTTAACAGGCAATTGGAATCTACTAAATATTCTTAAGCAATGCAGTGATGTGTGGAGATTTGAACTGCAGATGATGCTGGCATTTTTGTGGAGACTAGATTGGAGGAGGTACACAGGTAACAAAGAAGGTAGAGCAAGAACTGATGGTAGACTGAAGTAACCCATGTATAAGAAAAGAGAAAATAAACTTTGAAGAGATAAAATTGACAGGACTTGGTGAAAGATATTATGAATGGAGGGGGGACCAGGTGTCTAGAATTACTGGTTTATGTGTTGAATAGAGAAAGTTGGATTTAATACGAGTTTTAATTTCATCAAGAACATATGATGACATGATAGGTGGCAAGGATATTGAGGGTGTATGTGAAAAGTGATTGTTATAATTCAAAATTAATTTAATATGGGTAGAAAAGGAAGAAAATATATCAGAGAAATGAGGGGCTTGAAAAGATGGTAGTATCTGTGGTCCTGGAAGGATGCTGGAATTGTACTTCTAGAGGAAATGAGGTGGAAAGATAGGAAGTGGTGATCAGAGAGTGGAATGCTTGAAATTTCTGTTATGAAGGGGTTACAGTTATTGGTAGTTGCCAGGTATGGGTATGACCTGGGAGTGAGTGGGTGAAGTAGGATGATGGACATTGGAGGAACAGAGGGTAAGGAACTGAGTGTTGGGAGAATTTTCTACAGGAATATTGAAATCACCAAGAATCGTTCTGAAGGAGTGGAAATTCTTATGGCATCAATAGCTTAAAAGGCAATCATGGCACTGTTAATCTTTCATTTGATGGCTGTGACCATTCAGTCCATACCACAGCCTTAGAAAGTATTCCCAGGCCACAGCCTAGAAGGGCAGGTTTATACATATATTACACAAGGATTTCATCCCTGGGTCACAGATGAATGGAATAGGGATGGACACCTGACCCTCAGATTCTCATCAGATCACACATATTCTCCTTATTGGAAACTCTAATTGAGACCCAGTGACTGAGTCATTAGTGGGAAGTCAAGTTTAAGAGTCAGGTAGATTTGTGGATTGAAGCTTTAGTCCTGGGGTACCATTCATGATCAACCATGTGTGTTTGGTGAGAAGTGAGCAGAGAAAACAAGTTGGAGAGAAGCCAGAGAATGAAGCAACACACACACAGATACACACAGAGAAAGATTGTCTGGATTCCAAATCCCCATGAGTCCTTGTTATATTTCTATTATTACATTCTGTGAAATTCTCATGTATCCTTTTAATACGTCTCATATTTGAGCTGTTTTGATTAGATTCCTCTTCCATGCAACCACATTGGCTCTAAGAGAATAGCTATGATTTCTCATTCATTCAATAAGCATATAATGAACACTTAGTAATGGCCTGGACTGTTGGAAACACTGTGGAAGATACAAGTATGGGCAAGATGAGATTCCAACCAGTTGGAAAATTGATAGTGGGGGGAAACCCCAAATTTAATTAAAATACAGTTTTAATTAATGAATGCTAAACTAAGAGTAGTTGCAGAGTATTATGACCTAAGTGGGCAAAGACTCAGTATGTTAGTTGACTCTGAAAGATCTGGTAAAGTCAGAAAAGTCTGGCAGAATCATGTCAACCAAGATTTGAAATTTGTTGAGTTGATACCTACGACATGAAATGCTGTGCGTAGACTGAGAAGAGGAGGTAGCTTAGGACTGGCAGAGGGAGAATGTGATGCAAGGCGAAGTCTCAAGGAGGTACATGTCAGTTAGGTTGACCATAACTGAGAGGTTAAGAAAGAGAGTGTCTGAAAGTTTACATGACATTACTGAAACAGAGTTGAGTAGTAACCTTAGCTGGAAGGGTTTCAGTATAGTGGTGAGAACAAAATCAGACTGAAATGCCTTGGTAGTATGTGGCAGGTGAGGAAATGGAGAGGATCAACAAAATTTTAAATATTGCTTTTGAAGTTCAATAGAGTAATGGCTGAAAGGAGAAGTGAAATCATAGGATAGTTTTTGAAGACGCAGACACTTGAGTACATTAGAATGGGAATTAAAATAGGGTATATATCAGCGTGGCCAGGAAAAATATATATTAAATGATGTTGTGACAAAGATTTTCCTTGAAAAAGTTTAGATTTATACATACAGGTGCTAAACTTGTCTTTATTTGAAATAGCTCCAAAAGAAATGAACCTAAGTGTCCCAAAATAAATCATGGAAAGCTTGAATAATATTTCCACAGGATTCGGGTGGATTATTATGAAGCATTTTAAAGTAATGTTTAAGAATAGCAATGATAGAAATAAATCTTGTTTAAAATTACTTTGAAGTCAAAAACAAAGTGCAATCCAGTATAGAAAGCACATGAACTGTAATTTCTATTTTGTTATTCAAACACACAAACATTGGAAAGATGAGAAAGATCAGATAGCAACTGTTGAGCAGTTATCTTGGACAGTGAGATTATTGGTGATTTTAATTTTCTTTTTCTTAATGAAACCCTCCACTTTAAACTTGTAATGATAAGCATGTTTTATTTTTAGTGAGAAACAAATATTGTTGTAATCTTGATAGGTTAAACATGCTGTATATTTGTCTAGGAGACATAAAATCATGTGCTTCATTTTAACTCTTATACATTCTCCCAGTAATTTACTATATCCTCCGCCTCTTCATCTCTCTTTTTAAAATGTTATCTCCAGTCCTACCCAAAATACATTCTGTAAGTCTTTAACCACTTTAATAATTATACATGAACACTTAAGCTTTCAAATCATGCTCTTGCATGTGTATGTGTATGCATGTGTTTAGATGATGATGAAAACATATATCAGGACCTTTCTTAACAGAAACAGTTTCACATCTAGTTTAATATTTGAATCCTGTATTCAGAGAGCTAGTATATTTAGAATCATTTCCAATGACGCCATGGAAACTATTTCATGTTATGTCAATTACTGGTGAGTGGGTAAAAATGGAGCCTTTGTGACTGATTGGGACTTCTTTTTTTATTAAAAAAAAAAAGAAATCTTGAAGGGTTCCAATTTGCTGCTATTAATGATGCAAGTGAGCTTAATTTATAACTCCACTACGCAAAGAAAGATTTTTTTTCAATGTGGATTGCAAAAACTGTGAAAATCTTGACACCAAGATATTACCTTCCCATTGTATTCTGAAAGTATTTCAGCTTCTTCTTTTTAGAAATAATTTGAGATGAAAATCCCCAGTATTAACATTTAAAGTAGTGAGCTGCTCTGAAGTGTCTTATTGTCTGCAAGCCTTTAATTTAACTTAAAGCCTCTGTGTGAATACTATCAGGGTCACATGCTGTCTCTAGCACCACCTGATCAGACAGAGAAGTCCTTTACAACTGCTGCTGATTTGAGGGTGCAAGTAAATGCTGTGCTTTACCTAAAAGTATTACCTTGCATTGTGACTTACCTACACATTTCTCTGAAATCCAAGATGGCCATCCATGGTGGGTGGTCCTGAAGTTGACCAAATCAGTGACTGAATGTGACAGCCTATCTCTCGATGGGGCTGTTGACAGTCCAGGCTTTCTATGATACAGAAAAGAGAAAGAGAAACAGCTCGGGATGAACTTTCACAAAATGGACTAAGGATAGACTGTTTGATTGGGCCGTTTGTGTCAGTTATTCAATAGAGGGCTCAGAAAATTTAAATGTAAATATCAGCAAGTCCATAAAAGATAAACCAAATGAATGAGAGACATTGAAAAGTTCACTTACTAACTTCTTCCCAATGCTTTTTAAAATCATGGCCACTTTTACATTCAAAGGAAAAAACCAACACTAAGCAAGTAATACTATCAAAATTCAATATAAAATGTACTATCTGAAACTCTTATAAAGACATACTGGATCTCGTCATGCTGGCACAACAAATGCCCACTTTAGCCCACCTTCTGTTTTTAAGCATGTGGCGATGATAGATAAAGTATAAGAAAGGAAAACTAATTACAGCAAAAAAAAAAGCCAATCCAAAAGCAATATAGTATCTATATGAACCAAAAGAACAACAGAAAAACAGGATGTTAATATGAGCTAAAGCTGCAGCTCTGCTAGGTTCTCTGTAAACATACAAAGGCAACCAGGAGTTGTGCTGTCTCCTGTGTTGAAACAGAAACTAAAAGTCTTTCTTTAAAGATAGGATACCAGAAGGAAGTTCAATCCTGGAAGATAGACCCTGAATTGGCACTCTTCATGTTCTTTAATTAGGAAAATGTTTGGAATTACGAGACTTAGAGGGAGCTCAGGACCTATGGAGTCAAAAGTCTAAAGCTAGATCAGAAACTTATGATCAGAAGCACTGACTATCCAATTGGTGGCTCTGTGACTCTCTCTGAGCTGTGGCTAATGATTGACATCATTAGTAAGACTAGGGTCTGGGTGGGACCTGGGGGCTTTGGCTGATACATAGCTATACAAACATGAGACAAAGATGTTATCAGAGAGGGACAGACTGGGAGTTCGAAATTCGTAGATATTGACTGGCATATGTAGAATACATAAACAAGATTATACTGTATAGCACAGGGAAATATATACAACATCTTGTGGTAGCTCACAGCAAAAAAGAATGTGACAATGAATTTAAGTATGTTCATGTATAACTGAAAAATTGTGCTCTACACTGGATATTGACACAACACTGTAAACTGACTATAACTCAATAAAAAAAAAGAGGTTATCAGAGGGATGTGTGTGGGTCTGGGAGTGAGAGAGAGAGAAAGGGAAGAGAATGAGAAGTAACAAATTCTAAAAACACAGTAAGAAATATACTAAGATAGGTAGACAAAATAACCAGTATTAAGAATATGTATCTATTATAAATGAAATCAATTTTGTGAACCAATGTAAAAGAGACTGTAAAATTAGTATGTTTAAAGAAAGGAAAATGACAGTTCAGTATCCACAATGTTATTTATCTGTCATTGATCTACAAAAAGTATTAAGAAAATTTGGAAAAACAGTAAGGTGTGGGGACTTGTGCTACCACATATCAACAAGTGGTTTTAAAACATGGTAATTAAGACAGTGTGGTATGGGTGGAAAGATTACAAATAGACAAGCAGAACAGAAGAGAGAGAGCCTAGAAACAGACCCACTTACATATGGAAACTTAATGTGAAAGAGATGGCAATTCAAAGTTGTCAGGGATAGAACAGATCATGCTGGAAAATCAGTCATCCATATGGAAAAAAAATAAAATTAGATTATGCATCGCACCAGGCCCCAAAATACATCCAGGTGGATTTAAGAACTTAATGTGAAAATCAAAACTGCAACACTTTTAGAATACAATAAAGAAGACTGGTTCAATGGCTACAGGATAGGAAAGCATACATTACAAAAGACATGGGTTAAAAAAGACAACAATTCTAAATAATGGCTTGTGTTATATTAAAAAGTTTTGCTAAAAGCCCCATAAACAAAGTGCAAAGACAAGAGACAGCTTGGGAAGTTTTATTTCCAACATGTATTGGTAAGAAGGATTAAAATGTAGAATTTGTAAAAAGTGACCAACAAAAAAGGAAAAATAATGGTTGGATTATGATACATCTGTAAAATGGAAAACTCTGCAGCCGTTAAATAATACAGCAGCTCCATATTTTCTGATAAGGAAATTTAATAAATGTTAATAGTGGAAATAAGCAAGTCTCACTCAGAGCAGCATGTATAGTATGCTACCCTTTGAATATATATAATATGTATGTATTTGAATATCTATACATATCAAATACGTTTGAATATATATAACATATTTATTAGAGTAGGCTATGTGGTATATTCACAGGCTACTCTAGTAAAGATGCAACAGAAAAAAATTTTGCCCCTTAGGATGGGAATTGTGCAGAAATTAAAAAGACAATAACAAAGGCTAGAAATGGGAAGTTTAACATGCTGCTGGTGGGAACATAAATTGATATAACCCAGTTTGGAGCAATTTCACAGTTTGCAGTAAAGTTGAATATGTGCATATTCTTTGAATAGAAATTGTAGTCTAAGATACATACCTAGAACAGTGGTTCTCAAAGTGTGATCCTGAGACCCCTGGGTTTGGGGATGGGAGGGTCTTTGAGATTCTTCTATAGGTTCAGCAAGGGCAAAGTTATTTTTATAATATTATAAGATATTATTTGCCTTTTTCAAGTATTGGTTTTTGGACTAATGGAGTAAGGTCAATGGTGGTGTATGAGCATAATTCAAGACAGTGGTACCAAAATGTACTAGAAGACATGGTATTCCTCTTGGTCATATACAGTGGGGAAAAAAAAGACAAAGAACAAGCAATTTGTACCCAATGATATCTTTAATGAAGCACTAAAACAGTAATTTCATTAAATCTTGAACCTTGAGTATAGGTCTTTTTAAAATATTGGTGACAAGATGAGAAGTACACATAAGTACTAGTGCTGCCTACCAAAATAATAGTGTCGTCTCGAAGGACTCCTGTGATTACTCGAGTTCTATCCAAACTTGAGTAGCTGCTTTCATTCATGGATGGCCATTTTCTCTGACAGACCAACTGACAGACAAATTATTGTTATTCAGACTTGGACTTTTGGCAACATTTTCTCAGAAATGAATGGAGTCCATCACTTCAAGGAAAACAAATGTCAGTATTTATTGCCAATGATAAAATTTGAAAATTCAAGTGAAAATTAGAATTTTGGAAAATTTGTATCTACCTTGACAGCCCAACAACTGTCCATTACTTAAAGACTTTCTGATGACATTGGTAGTGATGGTAACAAACACACCCTTTTATTTTGCATTAATGCAGTGTCAACATTTGGAAGATCTGCATAGCTCAGTGAGCTACTATTTTCCAATGACCAAGGCATGACATCACAAATCAGGTATCAGTAAAGGGTTCCCCAGGTCAAAATAAACCATTGGAATTTAATGCAAATATGTATAAGCAGTTCATTGATTTTTGTTTCAGACTCCATATTGTGAGTAAACTTTAAAAAACCACCATCTGTTGAGTTTCGATAGAGTATCAAAGAGAAATATTCACAATTATCCAAAACACCCCTCTTCTCCTGTTTGCTTTCTATCTGTGGCTGGATTTTACTGATATATTTCAACCAGAACATTTCCCTCCAGGTTGAATGATGAAGTAGATATAAAGATCGAGATGTCTTTTTTTAAGCCACACAGGAAGACACAGTATGTCTTCATGCCATGTTGCCCTGCTCACTACATATTTTACGTTTTGAAAGTAGAGTTATATTTCATAAAATGCTGTGAGAATGAAATGCAATCATCCATATAAAGCTCTTAGACTCTTGCATGCCCCATAATGAGTGTTTAAAATTGTTTACTATCCCACTGTTATTGATATTATTATATTCATAATGATAATTAGCATTATTCCAATCTCCATTACTTTAATTCACCTTTCACCTGATATAATACAACAATCTCCTAAGTATTCTTGCTAGGGATTCAACTTTCAACTTTCAATGCTCGACATTGAAACCATTGTTTGCTTTCTAAAGCTTAACCATGATCATGTATACTTGCTTGCTTAGTAACAGTCAATGTCTCCACTGTCCCCAGGGTAAAGTTCAAACCTCCTAACATGACTTTCAGGGTAGTCTTGATACAGTCTTGATTTTCTAGATTCGTCTCTCATCACTACTCTCCTTGGACATGCCAATCCTTCTTAACTCTGTGTAATATTTCAAGTGTACCATGGTCATCTCTCTTGGCCTAAAGGAATGATTTTTGTTGGGGAGAGGTAATTAGGTTTTTTATTTATTATTTTATTTTATTATTATTGTTTTGTTGGAGGTACTGGGGTTTGAACCCAGGACCTCGTGCATGGTAAGCAGGTGCTCTACCACTGAGCTATACCCTTCCCCCCAAGCAGAGATTCCTGAAGTGTGATCTCTGGACAAGCAGCGTGAGTATCAGTACCACCTGGGAACTTGTTAGAAATGTAAGTTATCAGGCGCAATCCTTGACCTACTGAATCCAGAACTATGGGGATGGGTCCCAGCATCTTTGATTTGGAAGCCTAGCAAGTGATTGAGATGCTCAACCAAGTGTGAGAACTGCTGGTATGGGACTCTCTCTTCTTTCCAGCTCCTCAGTTTTTGTCTGGCTAATTTCTAAGAAAGATTTTCAGGACCCAGTGTAGATCTTACCTCTTACTCGCTATGAAAGCTCTCTGCATTTATTTCCTAATGTATTTGTTCATCACTCCCTAGACTATGATGTTTTGAGAGGCATAGCCAGTGTCTTCATTGTTTTACATTCCCAAGCATGTTACATAGTGCTTTAACATATCATAGGTGCATCATTAAAGAATGGAGGAATGGATTAAGAATGAAGAAATGAATACATGAATAGGCAGGTAATATGTGTGACAAAGTACTGTTTTAATAATGGTTACTATTGGGGAAAGAACTGTGTTTAGGAAAATGCTTCCACCTGCCTCCTGAGGGTGGAGAGTGACATCCTAAGGGTAAGTCAGAAGGATGCCAGGGAACAGAGACAGTTCAATTGCTCTGCCCGGGGGATGACCAGAATATGTGAAGGTAGAGAAAACAAAGACTGATAAGAGAGAGGTTAAGATTGAGCATTTTAGAGAGAAGTGTTGAGTGAGAAGAGTCCCGTGAGACTTTGAAAAATGGGTATTTCCATATTTGATTCTCCATTTGTGATAGTGCGGTAGGAGACCTCTTCTGTCTCTCCAGTGCCATTAAAATATAATGCAGTAAACAGCCCGTGTGGAGGGATTCCAATGATTGGCCAGTAGAAGGAACTGTGCCCTGCTCTACAGTCACCTCACAGCGATGTCTCCAGAGAACTGAATCATAAAGAGGAAGACAGTAGCCCCGAAGTCCCAGCCCATGTGTTCGGGGGAGGTGCAAAGCAGCATCTGCCACATGGAAAGAATTCAGTTATAGATATAGTTTCGTTGTTCTTATTGTTATTGCTGTTGTCTTCCTCTAATATATTAGATGGGGGTCACTTTAGATGGTTAGTGTGTTAGTATGATTGTTACATATTTGGTGGTTTTAAATTATATTAAAAGATTCTTTGATCTTCCTCTCTTTAAGAAGTGAAGCTGAATTCACTTTGAGGATTGCCTGAATTTAATAACTTGTTTTCAGTGAAGAGAATATGGCCGAAGTGATGGCATGTCCCTTGCAGTGATTACAAAAGGACTGTAGGTTTTTTCTGGGTTCCCTGTCTGTCTGTGTCTCAGCTTCCATCTGTCTATCTCTCTCTCCTTCTCCCCTTCCCCTCTGGCCAGTGTTCAGTGAGGAACTGGGGCCACTTGTGTGAGCTTGGGAATGGATCCTTTCATCTCGTAAAGCCTAGCTTACAGCTTGACTTGGGAGCCAGCAGAGACCCTGAGCCAGAACCACCTGACTACGCCACTCTTGGATTCGTGACCCATAGAAACTGTGCAATAACAGTTTTTGTGTTAAGCTTGCAACATAGAGATGATTTATTATACATGAATAGATAACTGATACACATATGATTACCCTGTTACAGAGGATAACCTGAAATTTCAAGAGGTCAATGGACATATCCCCTGAACACAAAGTTATAAATTGCTGGAGCTGAAATTCAAACCGTGGTTTTTTGACTCCTAGTTCATTGCCCCTTCTAGTATATCAGACTGCCACCAGTCAGGTGTAAGTAAAACATGTCTTCTATATCCAAGCCTGGAATATATAATTGTAAAAGCAGTATTTGATGTTACTCAGAAATAACAAAATGTAAACATCAATGACTTACTTATTCTCTTTATATCTCTTAATCAATAACAACAACAAAAAATCAACTCAAAACCTCCAAAAACCAATTCTTAGAACCAGAAATCAGCAAAGAACTTTAGAGATATCTGTCTAGAGTTACACTGTATGGAGGAAATTGAGTCCCAAGAGGGAAATTTACTGACACATGCCATGACATGAGTTAGAGAGGGAGCAAGGACTCAGACTTTCCTCACCTGTGTAAAGAAAGCAGTTTTGAATTTTCATATTAATGTATGTACTTGGTTCCCTGAGGTCAGAGGCTTATAAGCTCATATACCTGAGGCTTGGCACAATGGCTACCACAGAGAATTGAAGCTCTCTTACCTGACCTTTTACTAGATTAATATTGCTCTTCCTCCTGTAAAATACACCAATTTACACTCTAACACACTTACAACGCACAGCAAATACCCTACCCACTTGTGCACATCTGGTTCTACCTGTTGAATTTCATGCTGACCGTGAGCCATTATATGTTTCCAAACCTCTATATGCTAAATGTACTTATTTTCATGACAAATTTTATTGAATTGAATATTATAAAAGCTAATTCATGTGAATTACAAAAGAGCTTTTTTTTTCTATAAAAATCTAAATTAAATGATTGGGGAAGAGTTGATAGTGGCAGTTTGTTAATTTTAAAAATTGTTTTAGAATTAGGTGTGGGTGAGAAGTTGGATAACATAAAACAAAAATCTACAAGCATTCCGCACCTTAGTTCCTACGTATGTTTCCCCCCATTTCTGCTACATTTCAAAAGAAGTGAAACTTGATGTCAGAGATGAAGCCATATCATGTGGTTCATATAATAATGACCACGAGAAATTGAAATCAGAGAACCCACACTTGGTGAGAAGGCCTTAAGCCTCCAAGAAAGAGAAGAAAGAATATCCATTTTTATGATTTAATATTAGATAAATTGTCTAAGGTGTGTGTGTATGTATGTATATGTACACACACACACACACACACACACACACACACACACACACACACACACACACACATATATATATATATGTCATTTTAAAATGATTTCCAGTTTCAAGCAATGTTTTTAGTTAATCAGCCAGGTATTGGTCACAAGTGCAGCAGATAATAGGTTTCTGCTGTAGTATATTCTTAATGAGGGTTGAATTAATGAATGAATGGGAATGGGAAGTTAGGTGGGGTAGGTAACCTACAGACTCATGGCATTTTTCAGTTTATTTGAACAATTCGTCAGCACTCATTTTGCGTACACCTAAATGTCAGGCCTATAATTTCCATTATTGTGTAGTTAGAAGACATTTGAGCTAAAGTATAAACTTCCAAGTCTCTCCTTGTTTCACGTCACACTTCCCTCCCTCCTTGACTGCACAGACTTCTCTCCTTGGGTGTCCTGTGCAAGTGCCCCCTCAGCAGCTCTAGCTGAGTGGCCTGCACGCTGGGTGAGAGTTTATAAGCAGCGTGTTTCTCCAGTGCCATCCACAACACGATAGTGATTTCTGACAAAGGAGTTTCCAAGGCTGCTAAGCAACCATTACTGACGGCTAAAAATAGGGAGCCGCCATCAGATTATGGAACTCTGCAAGCTGAAGGAGCTTTTATAAGCCAGTAACTCTGGTAGATAATTACTATTGGATTCTGCTTTTGAAATGGATTAAAAATACATTGTGTGTGAAGCTACAGTCATTTACGCAGCAAAAGCTGTTCCTCAAATTAAAGCTTTGTTTGCATTGATTTATTTTCATGTGAGTTCTGTTTAGAAACATTCATTGTATTTGATCTGGGTAGACACTGTCTTTTTGTGTACTGATTTCTGTGAATTAAAGACATGCAATAATATGTGACAGCCTGCAAATACAGAACATGGGCTTGAAACTTTCTTCTGAACGAACCATCCATCAATTTCTCCAGATTTTTAGCTTTCCATATCGCCACTACAGCCTAGATTTATTTTCCTTTGCATTTTCTTTCATTTTTGTATTCATTCATTTAATATGAATTGCCTATCTTTACCATCATTTTCTATCTCTTCATCAACTATTTCTCGTTTGTTGTTTGCATTTATTTATCCACCTAGCTCTGTTCGTCTGCACCTGCCCACCTCCATCAACTCTTGATCTCTATCATTATCATCAAGTATCATATGACATTCTCCTCTTTATTCAGCCATCTCTTCATTTGGGAGTTTACTGACTACCCTTCCTAAACTTGAATACCCATCCCTTTTTGACCCCTTGATTGAAAAAATATATTTCTTTGTAGCACCTAACACCCTCATAGTAATGTCTCTAACTCTTAGGTCACTATTGTGTCTCCACTGTGTAGTACAGTGACTGGCATGTAATAGTCACCCAATGACTGTTGTGTGAATGCATAAATGTCTGCATCTTTTTGTATCCTCATCCACTTCTGTCTCCATTAGCCATCACTTCATTAACTTCTCTCTCATCATCTTTCCATTATCAGTTATCCTTCCAACAGGCTATCTGTCAAGCTTGCTACTCATCATCCCAACCCTTCATCTATCCATATCCATCCCTAAAACGTCCCCTCTGTGTATCTGAGTAGCTCTCTTTCACTTTATTAATATATTACAACATCTTTTGGTCCTTTCATCCCTGTATCAATGTCTCTTTCATCTCCTTTGTCACTCATTAATCCATCATTCTCCATCATGCTTTCCTACCTAAATTATATTATGCATCATTTCAATATAAAATGATAGGTGTGTATAATTTTTAGTGAAAGGCCCAAAGGAAAGATTACAGATAATTTACATCTTTCTTGCATTTATTTTACATGAATTCAATTACATGAACTCAGCAAATAGAAAGAAAAGAAGAGAAAAATAGCAACTTAAGTAGTGCCTGTCATTCCATTTAATGAATATAGTCCATAAATGGAACATGAGATATGTGCTGTTCCCAAAGTCATTTTTAATGATATTACAAAGTATAAAAACAGGTCTTATTCATACCACATGGCGTTAAAACACAAGCCAACTATTTCTTGTGCTGTTCACCCAAAGAAACAGCAAGCTGTTCCAAATTTAGAGAAAAAATGACTATATTGGATCTATTGAGAGACAGTGTAGTGGTTTATATTACAGCATTTTCCTATGGGAATGTCACGGTTAACTTTGACTGATAATTATAGCCTTAATGGCTGCCTTCTGAAACCTAACCTCTGTGTAGCATGTGACTCTACCATGGCCATTATTCATAGGGCAGGAGGGAAATAGTGAACCTTAAGTTCAGTTTAGAAGGGTTGAGATTTTTCAGGCAGAAAAGAAAGGCAAGAGTCGTCCAGGATGAGGGTCCACAAACTGCTCACCAAGGTTATCAAACTGAATTTCCCAAGTATATGGGCATCTCCCCACCAGCTCTTCAATATCTATCAGTGTCTAGTCGAGTGTCTCTCTCTCTCTTCTCCTACTTCAGCTCTTTCTTCATTTTGGAGTTTTACATGACATTGAAAGCAATTGCTTTAATTGTTCTGTGACATATGTAACATTACATGTCCAAGTTAGTCATTTTTCCTTTTTTTATTAAGTAATAAATTGCCCTGTTGTCTAAACTTCTCTTATTACAGTTGCCCTGTTGTCTAAACTTCTATTACAGTTGTCCCTTTGTATCTACAAGGCATTAGTTCCAGGTTCTCCAACCCTCCCCCCACCCCCAACCTCCTCAGGATAGTAGAACTGACAGATGCTCAAGTCTCTCATATAAGATGTTATATTATTTGCATATAACCTACTCACATCCCCCTGTATACATTAAATTAGATTTAGATTACGTATAATACCTAATACAGTGTAAACACGGTGTAAATAGTTGTAAATACAATGTAAATGCTATATAGAGTTACACAGCAAATTCAAATTTTGCTTTTTGCAACTTTCTGGATTTCTTTTTAATATTTTTGAACTGTGACTTTTTGAATCCATGGATGAGGAACCCCTGGATACAGAGGACTGATTGTATATTAGTCTACGAAAGTAATCCATGAATGATTGAGTATGGCTTGACCACTCTCCAGATGAGTGCCATGGAGTGGGTTACTTTCTCTCTCTATGCTTGTTTTTTTATCTGTAAATTAAGAATAAAAATAGCACCTTTCCTAGAGGATCACTCTAAGAATTAAATAATTGAATGTGAAGTCCTTAAATCAGTGGCTGGTAACATTTTATTATTATTCATGTTGTTTTCTTGCTTTTATTTATTTATTTAGTTAGTTAAATTTTTAAAAAATTTTCATTTTTTAAAAAATGTTTTAAATTTTTTTTTAATTGAAGTACCATCAGTTACAGTGTGTCAATTTCTGGTGTACAGCACAATTTCCCAGTCATGCATATACATAAGTTCATTTTAATATTCTTTTTAATTAAAGATTCTTCCAAGATATTGAACATAGTTATAGTTCCCTGTGCTGTACAGCAGACATTTTTAAAAAATCTATTTTAATAATGAGTGTCTAACATTTGTAGATTTCAAACTCCCAAATTTATCCCTTCCCATCCCCTTTCCCCAGTAACCACAAGATTGTTTACTATGTCTGCGAGTCTGTTCCTGTTTTGTAGTGAGTTTATAGTGTCCTTTTTTTTTTTCTTTTATATGATATTTTTCTTTCTTGTTCTGGCTTACTTCACTTAGAATGATGATCTCTAGGTCCATTCATGTTGCTACTAATGGCATTATTTTGTTTTTATGGCTGAGTAGTATCCCATTGTATAAATATACCACAACTTCTTTATCCAGTCGTCTGTTGATGGACATTTAGGTTGTTTTCATGTCTTGGCTATTGTATATAGTGCTGCTGTGAGCACTGAGGTGCATGTAATGTTTTGAATTAGAGTTTCCTCTGGATATATACCCAGAAGTAGGATTGCTGGATCATATAGTAGGTCTATTTGTAGTATTTTGAGGAATCTCCATACTGTTTTCTATAACGGCTGTACCAAACTACCTTCCCACCAGCAGTGTAGGAGGGTTCTCTTTTCTCCACACCCTCTCCAGCATTCATCATTCATGGACTTTTCAATGATGGCCATTCTAACTGGTGTCAGATGGTACCTCATTGTAGTTTTGATTTGCATTTCTCTTATAATGAGTGATACTGAGCATTTTTTCATTTGCCTTTTGTATGTCTTCACTGGAGAATTGCTAGTTTAGGTCTTCTGCCCATTTTTGGATTGGGTTGTTTGTTCTCCTGCTTCTAAATATTGGAGTTCTAGCTCACTGACATTATCTTTCACCTTTTCTATCTCACTCCTCTCAGTATGGTTATATCATATCTCCTGCAACTGTAAACAACATTAAATAAACTACTTCATTTCTCTTGACTTCCCTCCTTGCAGATGAGGATATTAGTGGTTATACCCTCCCTTCCATCTTGTTCACCTTTCAGCGCCTGTCGGTTCTTTTTTAATCTTTACCTTCTCAAAGTTTATAATGGTTTTTGTCTCTTCTGTAACCATGATTAAGATTTCTGTGGTCTGTCCAAAACTCTAAAATGGAAAAAAAAAATCATCAATTTACATTGGCGATGTAAATGGTGGTCACTGCAGAGATAAGCAATGTGCTTAAGACCACATTTCTATCTCTCCAGGTCCAATGTCACAGTCACTTAGCTATATATAGGAAAGTGTTCCAAGAATCAATTTCAATTGGATGCTCCTTTTTCATAAACCACATTGATTTTACCATGACCTCAAAATTTTCTCAGATAGCGTTCATTGTATCTAGTCTGTTAGTTTCTTTTGTATCCCGGAATCTTCCATTCTGGGTCCCCAGGCCTCACACTCCCAGCTGGACTGCTGGTTCTGCAGGACTCCTGAAGGGCTGTTAATCCTGGAATTTCCCTTACTATTTTATTGGATCCTATTTTGTCTTTCTGGTTTACTCCTTTTGTGTTCTTTCTAAAGTACATCCCCAAGTAACTTTTTTTTTTTTGCTTTTTGTGTTTTATTTAACTTTATTTTTTAATTGAAGTATAGTGAGTTTACAATGTTGTATCAGTTTCTGGTGCACAGCATATGTTTCAGTCATACATATACAGACATATTCATTTTCATATTTTTCATTATAGGTTACCACAAGATATTGAATATCGTTCCCTGTGATATACAGTATAAACTTGTTGTTTATTTTATATATAGTAGTTACTATTTGCAAATCTCCCAGGTAACATTCTGAAATTCTTGAGATACAAACCTTGAATTCCTTGCTACCTGAAAGGTTCTTTATTCTGCCTTCACATTTCGTAGTCTGGTCAGCATAAAATTTCACACACACGCATTTTCCTCTCAAAACTTTGAAACATTTCCTGATTGGCTTCTAGCACTCAGCATAATTGGTGAAAAGTTTGATGTCAATCTGGCCTTTATTCTTTTGTATGTGACTGGGTCCTTATCCAACCCCACCCCACCTCACCCCTGAGGAAGATTTTGTTTTTTAATTTTCACTGCTGTTACACAGTTTTACAATTTATTGTTCTTGGCCCTTTGATCTGAAAACTTGTCTACTTTTCCTTTGGGAAATTTTCTTCTATTATTTACTGGATATTTCCTACTCATAGACTCTCTGTTCTCCCTTTGAAGAGCTTCTATTAGTCATAATTTGAAACTATAAGATACATTCTCTTTCTTATGTTTTCCCTCATATTTTTTTAGCTCTATTTTGTTCTCCTTTGTGGAGATTTGCTTAAATTTATCTTTGTCTTCATGTTGAAAATTTCACTAGAAAATACATTTTTAACTTCCAAGCCCTCTTTCATTCTTTCTGATTGCTCCTTTTCCATATCTTCCTGTTTTCTTTTTATGGATTTGGTGTCTTCTTGTACCTCTCTCTGGAAACTAATTATATTCTGGGAGTTCTTTTTATTCCTTTATTTTTATCTGTTTTTATAGACTGGTTATTTTCTTTTTATTTTCCTCTGTTTTGGGGGTTTTTTTTGGGGGGGGACTAGTTTAGCATACTAAAACTTATGAGATGCTGCTAAAAAGGTGCTTCCAGGGAAATTTGTAGCTGTAAATGCCTGTATTTTCCAAAAAAGTAAGATCTCAAATAAGTATGCTAATTTTTCTCCTTAAGAATAGAAAAACAATACAGAGAAATCAATGCGTGTTTGTGCAGGTTGGGTACATCTGTTCCCCATACTTTTAATACCCTTGCTTTCGAATACAAATACTGTCCTTCATACCTGGATTTCTACATCTTGATCTTGTCAGGGATTGAGCATGGCCCACAGAGTTGCTTATTCAATGCAGGTCTTCAGCATGTAGTCCAAACTGTGACTTCCTCTGCTTAGTGTCATCAGTCCTTTATCTGCTTACCATTTTCAAGATGTTTGTTGAAATTACTTCTTTTTGGTGGTCCTCTTCCCATTTTGTTTGTTGGTTATATGTCATCTAAGAAAATCCCTTTCTTATTAATATATTGGTTTCCTAAGAGGGAAAATATATAAATACACAATTAATTGTCATTTGGAACTCGAATTCCTAACAGTTAATTTTACATTGTATCATCACAGAACGGATATTCATCAATTTTGTGAGCATAAGTCAGTAACTACTATTTTAAATATGAACATATACTTAATTTCAGGCATTGTTGTGTTAGTTAACCTGTTGTTTTTACTTCTGATACATCTGTTGCTAGGGATGAAATTTTTATAAAAGCAGTGTTTAAACGGATTAAAGCCTGCATATGCTCGAGATGTGTTCATGTTACTGCATTTGAGTTTTCCACCACATATGCTATAGAATTTAAATGTTAAACATTTCTTTCTCTTATTAAGTTGTTATGTGTTTAAATGATGAATTTAAAGAGTTGATTTCTTTTTTTAAAACTACACATATTCTAAGTTAGGGAATTCTAAAATAAATGTTACTACCCTACTAGCATTTTCCATATAATAGCATTTTAAATAAAGTATTTTTTTTATTTTTATATGAATGTCTACTCACATCTTAAGGTTCTCAAGTATAAAATAAATTCAAACAAGAATGAATATGTTTACTTCTTGGCTTCAGTATCAACCTAGTTTTATTTTACAAGAACAAAACAGTACCATATTGTGTTAGTATTGATCACATTCACAGAGTTATAAATATAATATTTCCCATATCTACAGCTCAAAATTCACTCATTTAAAGGGTCTGAAAATATACTTTCTACTCTGCTAAAAAAGTACATCCAACTATAAATCTTCTGTGCTCCAAATGGTGACAACAAAAATCTCCCATCTGCCGTGTGATCTAACTACGCTTGCTCTGTATTAACATCAACAAAATAATAATATCAAAGAAGAAACAGGGCAACACTGGTTTATTAGTTACTTTTAAGATGTACAAATTGTATATTCAATAAATAATGCCCTGTAAGTATAAATAAGCATCGCCATGTTGAGAAAATGATGGAATCAAAGCCTGTTAACTTTGGTTATTCATTTGGTAAATGTTAGAAAGCCAGTATAAAGCATTAGGATATTAAATTTCAGAAATGCTTCACTAATTTGTGGTATGTAAGCATTTATATTTTCTTTGATTATCATAAATATTGATACCAACCTCTCCATCTTTGTCTCTTTTACCTGGGAGACAGCTTAGGAGTTTAACCTGAGTTCTGGCACTAATTTGTATTACTTGTATTTGGCCTATTTTGCTTAATTTCCTTAACTTTACCTATCTGAGTTTTGGGTTTCATATATATGAAGTTAAAATGTAATGACTAACTTCCCCAGCTCAGAAAGCTATTGGACGATTACATGAGATGCCTTATACGAAAGGATCTTGAAAATTATCACATCTAATCTGGCAAAACGTTGTGGAAGTTTAGAGATGTCCAAGTTACAATACTCAGGGAGAGGCTTACTGAAAGCCAAGGACATCTTTCCAGTGTCATATCTAGCTTCAATGAAGTTTAAGAATCTAAAATTTAATTACTTATATTTCTATGAATGGTTCATTATATAACTTTAAGGTCAAAACAATTAATCTTGTCTTTATTTTAAAATAATACCCAATCAAGGAGATAATCCCACAGTTTCAGTATTACCTTTAAGATTAAATACATTATCTCCAGGCAGGAGAGCCAGGGTGTAGAGTTTTGAATTATAAGGCCGGGGAAATTTTTGTTTGTTTGTTTTCTATGTCCTGGAATATGGAATAAATTTGAGTTAGTTCCAGAGGATGAGTTCTGAAGCCAGACAGGTCTGGGCCCACGTCTTAACTCTGCAGCTTGTCACTTACACCTAACCTGTTTCCTCATCTGAAAAATGGGATAATCACTACTTGCCACATAGAGCTCTTGTGCGCATTATGAGTCATTGCATAGGAAGCACTTAGCACAAAGGTCCAGGATCTAGTGACTGGTCAATAAACGTGACCCATTTGTATATTAGTGACAAAGCCACAATGAAAAGGACCCTAAACTATGTCACCAAGTCCATTCTTGCTCTGCAATTGAGTACTCATGGATTCTAGTCTGGGCTCTTTTATTAGATAATTGTGCCCTGTTTCCTGAATTGTAGATTGTGAGTAATTACACTTAAGACAGTTTAACCGTGTGTAAAATATGTTATGGTAGCAAGAAAGGTGTCTGGCTTTTGATCTGACCGTGCAGAGATTTACACTTTGTACTTTGATGCAAGATAGTTAACCACATAATACATTTCTGGGTACAGAAAATTGGAAATTTCTCCCACTTTTCTCCTGCCGTCTTGCCTGTTTTTGTCTCCTGCCTCCTTACTCCTACTTTCTCTACCCCTCAGATTGTGAATTTTAGCTCCTAATAGTTGTCTTAGATCTTTCTGGCTTTAAAAAGAACATGCTCTGCATATATTCCTTGGATTTAGTGATTTTGATCTGCTCTATGTGACTTTCAAAATCTTTGATACCATGAGTTCTTGAAGCCACCACTGCCAATCAGATATGCTCTGGTCACTCATTCCTCTGCCCCTCTCCCCATCCATGGAGCCCACAGGAGCTGTGCTGGCCCTCGGCCTCTTTGATGAAGCAGAACGAACACATGGTTTGTTTTCTCCTACAAAATCAGTTACCATTGTATACTAGACTAGTTCCCAAGCATTACTGTGTACCAGAAAGCACATCTGGAAAGGTTTTTGTTTGTTTTTAACGATCCCAAATTTCTGAAATGGAATCTGTATGGGTGGGGGTCTGTCCTCTAGTGTTTCTCATGCCACCAGCCTAGCATCAGGCCACAAAATTGTGTTTGTAGAAGCCAATGCAGTTGACATTTATTATGCTACTCCACCTCTGAATGAAAGGCATGAGAGCATGAGTTTTGCTGTGTTCACCATTTAATACCCTACACAAAGCATAGTGTCTGACATATCTTAGTCCTTCAGTAAGTAGTGGAATGAGAGAATGAAAGAATTAATGAATCTAGTACCAAGGTTATGATAAGGCAAGTGGAAAGAATGGGAAAACTCAGCTTGGGATAGAAGAAAGTCGACTGAGTCACAACTCCCCAAGTACTTGTCAAGGAGAAGAATTTCCTAAGGAACTGTCAGGACCATTTGATCTAAAGTGATTGGAAATCGGATCTTAGGAGACTCCAAATAGAGCGTGTGTCCTGGAGCTTTTCACATCACTGCTTTATTGAGGAGAAAATGTCAGAAACCGACTGTGTTGTCAGTAATCTAACAAAGAAGATCATGGATACACAGTCTATACTGTGAATTTAACCCAGATTATTATGAATAAATGATTTCCTTACATTTGCAGATCAGATCTACTATGTTTAGAGGCTGGTAATTAGATACATGTTTTTATTATGACCATTTTTCTTCTTGAATTGTATGCTTGCTCTTTTGTGCTAACCATATTTTTAGATTCTCAGGACAATCACTTATACCTTCACATCATGTGTGATGTCTAATTCAACCTCTAAACAGACTCCATTTCTCATATCTTCTAGTAGAATACCGCTGTATTCTCTGATGACTTCTGTGATTGCTGCACAAAATTAGTTTCAAACCCACACACGTCTTCTAAACCAGATCAAGCAGGGCTGATTGTATACCAATCAGTGTCATCTCTTTTTTTCGTACCATGTTCAGAAATGGCATCATAGGGTAGAAAAGCTTATTAACATTGTTACAGTTGGCTGCGAAACCCTGGCCATCAGTGTCAACTGCAGCAATTGTAGTAACAAAATTTTTGTATTCTTTTTCTTTTAATGGCATTACTTAAGTTTTAAAGAGATCTGTGTTTTGTGTTTTCTTTTTTTTTCTAGGTGTACAAGAAAACAAGCCCTTCTTTCATGAACCTTTTAAGTTTAGTCATTATTTCTCTCTGACAAGCATTTTTTTTCCTCTTTTGAAAGTATTTTCTGTTAACCATGGAATAGTCTTTTGATTCAATCCTTCTTACCACTCTCTTAATATTCCATTTTTTTTCCTGCAGATCAGCCTATCCCTCAATAAGAAGTCCAATTCAAACTGATTTATTCCTTTTTTTCTAACTCTGAAATTGACCTCTCCATTATTCTGATTTTGATAATATTCTCTTTGTGAGATCATTCCAAATATATTCTTTTTTAACATTTTTTATTGATTTATAATCATTTTACAATGTTGTGTCAAATTCCAGTGTTCAGCACAATTTTTCAGTCATTCATGGACATATACACACTCATTGTCACATTTTTTTCTCTGTGAGTTATCGTAACATTTTGTGTATATTTCCCTGTGCTATACAGTATAATCTTGTTTATCTATTCTATAATTTTGAAATCCCAGTCTATCCCTTCCAACTCCACCCCCCGGCAACCACAAGTCTGTATTCTCTGTTTATGAGTCTATTTCTGTCCTGTATTTACGCTTTGTTTTTGGTTTTGTTTTTTTAGATTCCACATATGAGCGATCTCATATGGTATTTTTCTTTCCCTTTCTGGCTTACTTCACTCAGAATGACATTCTCCAGGAGCATCCATGTTGCTGCAAATGGCATTATGTTGTCGGTTTTTATGGCTGAGTAGTATTCCATTGTATAAATATACCACTTCTTCTTTATCCAGTCACCTGTTGATGGACATTTAGGCTGTTTCCATGTTTTGGCTATTGTAAATAGTGCTACTATGAACATTGGGGCGCAGGTGTCATCCTGAAGTAGGGTTCTTTAATGCAATCCCTATCAACTTACCCAGGACATATTTCACAGAACTAGAACAAATCATAATAAAATTTATATGGAACCATCAAAGACCTAGAATTGCCAAAGCATTACTGAAGAGAAAGACAGAGGCTGGAGGAATAACTCTCCCAGACTTCAGACAATACCAAATACATTCTTGATATAGCTCCCAGACCGTAAACATCCAAAAGAATCATTTTTCAAAAGTAGGAGGATAGAGCCGGGGGTTGGACATGACCTATGTAGGTTATAAGTGCCTCTTTTAGAAAATCTATAATTGAGAAGAGTAGTTTCCAGGGAGAGGAGTTGATTTTGGTTCTGACTATAATAATATAAACTTGTAAACAATTTTGTCTATTGAATGATATGAATTATTAAGTATCTACTTTCTCACTTCATGATTTGGGTACATTTTATATGTCTATAATCTATATATCCATCTGTATCTATCTATCTATCTATAACCATCCCTGTCTGGACTTTTGATCTTGTAATGTAATCAAGAGCCATTTTGTCTAAAATAGTCACGCAGAAATTAAATTGTCTCCTGGAGCCATACATTCCCCTACTTTGTCTCAGGCTTCAAAAGATTGCATGTGCTCAAGTCTAATGGCCGTAAACCATGTGTTTAGAAATCTTTACCTGTCTCTTCAAACTCAGTGTCCACGAAATCGTATTGAACTCCCATCCCCAGATAACCTATCTCCTCTTGTACCCACCTAGGGCCATGTATGTTATCCTTAAGAAGTGGAAGTGATGAGAGATCAAAACATTGTCTCTATTTATGTGTTTCAGTCCTGTAAGGTAGAGCCTCGTTATCCAAGGACAGCCCGTAGTGGACCCTGGAGCTACCAGGCTTAACTGAAATACAGCTGAGCTTATTTCGTGATGTTTTAGGTTTGTACTATTATTTTCAGAAGCTCAGTTAATAACATCTCCATACGGAAGGAGACATTGCAAATATTCTGAAGGAAATCACACAGCCATTACTGAGCCACATACCCATAACAAACAATGTTAATGAAAAACTTGGAGATGACACATTTTCCCTCAGTGTTTCGGAGGTCTGGTAGAACGTTATATACACATGTAGAGAGTTTACAGTGCATTGCAATAAGAAGTCTAATAGGCGGGAACAAGTAAGTCAGTTATAAAAGATGGAGAAGATCTCATACAGGTAACATTATTCTGGAATGCGTAGACTAACTAGACATATAAGACAGGAAAAGTTATTTCAGATTGAGTGCACCTGGTTTTTAAAGATGTGGAATTGTGAAAGAACATGGAGAATTTGGCAGATAGAAAAAAAGTTGTGTGTGGTTGAAGTGCAGGGCATGTTTGGTGGTGGTTGGGAGGGCTATGGGGAGCTAGGCAGACTCAGTTTGTAAGGGACTTTGCATGCAGCCCTACTTCTCTTGAACTTTACTCTGTGTGCAGTTGTGAGACTTTTAATCAAGATCATATTTATGGCCTCGAAAGAAATCTCCAGCTAGAGTGTGGGAAAGAGCCTGTAAGTACAGTGAGGCTGGAGGCAAGGAAAAATAGGAAACTTAAAAGTGTTCTGTTTTGCTTCAGGTGGAGAGTGAGAATAGGGAAAACAAGATGAATTGGAATTGTCCTTTCTCCATCCTTCCCTTGTGTCTCCTCTCTTCACGGCATCTTTTCTCCAAGTGTCTTATTCATATGTTTGGCATCCACGTACACTGATTTCTGGATTCTTTTACCAGGCAAATCTGTTGATGCCAGTGGGTGGTTGCCATGCACACAGCTGACTGCAGAAGCCAGCTTCTATTTGGAACAAGAGCCCAGAGTTGGCTACTCACACTAATAATTTAGGTACAGCTAAATGACCCTCACTTCTCTGCAGGTGGAAAGATGAAAACAATTTCTCCTGAATGCCAGGTGCTGAGACTGGGCCATGTTTCCAATGAAATTTCCTTTAATATGAAGGTGAGCTGAGGAACCTCACAAGTTCTTCCTCCCGCCTACCTGTATAACCTTTGGTGAAACTCATTGCGCTGAGATGGACTCTTTCATATGATAAACTCTTTTTTACCCCACTGCAAAAGGGCTATGCTGGGTTTTCTCTGATCAATATGATAAATGGCATTTAACTGTTTATGGATTCCAGCATCTCAGTCGTCTGAGTCTAATCCTTTGTGAGCACGATGGTTGCCTGGCTTAACAACATAGAATGTTTTGAAAGTGTATGGATTTAACTTCTTTATGCTTGCTGTGAGTTAGTATCCAACAAGGGCATTAATATTCATATTGCATTCTTGGAGATTTTGTCCCCCCTTCCTGTTCTTCACGTATTATGATGATTAACTTTTTTCAATTACAGTTCTGTGTATGAGTAAGGAGGGACACAGTCCTTTGATACATGTTTGGACATGTATTTGATCCTTTGAGAATTAATTGTTAAATCCAAATACTAAGATAGTTCAAGAGTAGTGCTTACAACCAATGCTTGAGAGAAAAACTAGCTTATGTTCTTTGGGGTTGATCCAGGAAACTGAGAAAGGTTGTTATCATTATTGAATATCTCTATTCCTTTCCTTCTGCCAGTTTTTTTCAGGGCCTAATTTTTTCCTTGCTTGTTATTTTGGTCTATGTGCCATGCCCCTTTAGACAAAGTGTCATAACTCATAATATCTGTTTTGCACACAGACCCTTCTGTGCCATTATGACTTTGAACAAAGCCTCCTGCTCTCTGACTCAGTTTACTTCCCTTTAAAAGTGGCACTAGAGTGTAGAGGTTCCTCTGATATATTGAGATTGTGTTTATTGTTATTTTCAAAGCACAGTGAAAGGATCCCTAAGGAGAAGAATGATTAGACTCTTAGAATAGACTAGAGAGCATAGTAGCACAAAAGCTTTTTTTTTTTAATTTACTCAACAAATAGGTGTTGAGTCCATGTTATTTCCAGGCATATAGCTATTTTCATTGTGCTGTCACATGTAAGGAAGAAATGTTCAGGTTTTTTTTTTTTTTTCAAAATGTTACATGTAAGGAAGAAATGTTCAGGGTCCCAATTGTTAAATATATCACTTAAAAAATGTATTAAGTAACATTAAGCAAGTTCAAGACAAGGGGGTTTCAGGTCAGTTGCAGAAAGGATTTGAATGGAGAGAAATATGGAGCTGTTAAAAAAAAAAAACCTCGATGGATTTACTGGTGAAGTGTATCTGTTATCAACTGACATTCTCGTACAGAAGCCATCTTTTAAGAGTCTGATGGACGGAATTTCATATTAGGTGGGAGATTGGACTACATGGTGACTCCTGAGTTACAGATTCTTTGATTCTATTTGTCTGTGACTGATCCCATGTAGGCACCTCTCGTCTTCTCATACATGTCTTGGAGCAAGCAAGCCATGGCATGTTTCTTTAATCCCATCAAAGGAAATGAACAGACACTAACAAGAAATAAACAATTTACAGAACATTACACTGAAGACATAGAGAATGATTTATATGAGATGATCATAATGTTTTCCTTTAAAATCTGAATCACATATCTTTCTGCCACCTGAAAAGTCCTTCATTTGAGTCCAGGCACTGAGTTTTCTTTTTCCAGACCCTTCTTTCAGATGCCTCTTACTCTTCATCCTCCTTCTTTTCTCCCAAAGTCCCAATGGTAGTTCCTTGATTTACTACAATCTGTATTTATGTTTCTGTTTTTTAGGCACAACTGTTTAGAGCAATAAAGCTTTTCAATTCTGACTTTCCACACTTATCAATGATTGCTTCCTTCAGTAAAGTAAAGCTCTCAGTTGCCTGGATCCATCCTTGAAGATATTTATGAACAACAAAACCATATATTTCCCCTGTCGGATAAGAATCATTTTGCACAGTGCATAGCAGATAGTAGCCACTCAACAAAGAGTAACTGCTATTCTTATTGGGTGGTTACCATGTTCTTATCACTACTGTAGACACTGAGACCATGACTATGACCAAGAAAACAAAACCTCTGACCTTAGTGATATTACATTCTAGTGGAAGGAAATATTTAGAATAAAGACACACGCTATGATATCAAGTAACTAGGTAACAAGTACTAAGAAACACTATAAAGCATGATAAGAGGATAAATAGAGATGTTGTTGGCTATGTAAAAATGTGTTTATTTGGAGAAACTTCGAGTCACGTGGGAGATGTGACATATCTGTAAGATGAGTAGCCAGAAAACTCTGAGTCTAAACAACTTGTAGTATTAGCTATAGAAATAATTCATTTTATCCAAAATAACGTCTCTATAAAATAGACTGTCCAGTCTTGAATATACACACACACACACATTCATACACGTATACGTGTATGTATTTTTGAAAAGATAATCATGTAGTCTGTCTTCATACTGCAGATATCTGTGAAGTATTTAAAGTACCTCACATCATACTCTGAAAAAGAACCCTCATGCAAAATATCTGAATGTCAGAAATGAAGTGTAAGGTTGGGGCTAGATTCTGCTCAACACAGTTCATATTGCTTCTTTGATTCCAGGCTAAGATATGCTTGACCAAGGGAACGCTAAAACTCTGTGTCACGACTAATTAGTAAAAGAAAGAATTATGTCTACCGATTGCTGGAGATGTAACCAAAAATCCTCCCCCTAGATAACACTTTGAGCTGGTTTTGGCTATTCTTTATTGGCATGTGTGTTGATGTAGCCTTATTTTCTTAGACAAAGCTTCTAGAATGTACAGGCACTTGAATTATAGGTCACCTCTATACAACTATCACCAGATATTTTAATGGTAGAAAAATAATAAAACTGGAGATTTGGAGTTTGACATAGAGCTAGTTCCTGTCAAATATGCCATGTCTTCCAAAAGTAAAAACAACTCAGTCAAATTAAGCTAGAATAAAGCAGCCCAGCATTTCCTTGCTAGACTGGGTCCCTGTTCTGGACTTTTGATTAATTGCTAACACCTAAATTTGAGTGAATGGGGACACAATTAAAATGCAGACTCTCCAAACTTGTGTTCATCTGTGAGGGCTTGAGGCAAGGGACTGCTGTTGATATTTCTGAGTGAGAGTTGCCAGATTTAGCAAATAAAAGTACAGGGTACCCTGTAAAATTCAAATCTGAGATAAATAATGAATGAAATCTTAGTATATGTATATACCAAATATTACATAGGGCATACTTCTCATAAAAAGTATTTTTTGCTTATCTGAAATTCAAATTTAACTGGTATTCTGTATTTAATTTCCAAACCTTACTCACAACCACTGACATTTGATACTCTAAGTTGAGCAAAGGCTGGTGGTGTAGTGACGTTCTGGAAACCTGGGGTCAGAAAAACTTAAGTCTAGAGGTCTTGAGTCTAGGCACACCAGTTTCGAGGATGATGGCAATGGTGCAGTCATTCACTAAGTGCCAAGCACTGTGTTTATTGCTTCATATGCATTATCTCATTCGTCCTCACAGAAAGTCTTCCACCAACGTAATGTTATAAGGAAAGACTCTTTACTTATAACTAACTTAAAATTTCCTTAGAAGTAACGTGAATGATAGAGGTTTGGAACCCAGATAGTCTCTCTCTGGAGTCTGTGCCCCTCATCCTGAGGCAGCAACTTCCACTTCAACTCAAGGTTATTATCAGGCTGGTGTTAATGAGTCATTGAATGGTTGGTTTCAAGTTCTTTTGATCTGTTGAAGAAGTGATATGGCCTTAGCATTGGTTGATGCTTAAGGGTCTCTAATAAGACTGTTTATAACTCTTCTGCATCAATCCCTGGATTTCGGTTTTGTGAAAATACATATACATGAAGAGGGTTGACATATTCCACCAAGAGGGTTCTATAATATTTTGAGGCAGAGTACCATATGGATACATTACTGGCGTCCTTTAATGCTCTTGATTTTTTTTTTTTAAGTAGTATGATGATCACTCATTTGTGAAATATTTTCTTAGTTCCTGTTTTGTGTACTTCACTGTGCTAAGGTCTGTGGGATGTTAGGAAGATAAATAAGTCATAGCCTTTTCCCTTGAGGAATTTACTATTTAATTGGAGAGACAGACAACTAAACAAACAACGAACTCTTCAAATACCAGGCTTTGTGAAATAAGGCCTTTAACAGAAGTGCAGGCAAAGTGCAGTGGGAATACAGAGGATGGTGGATTCTCTCTGAGTGAGAAGGGGAAAGGATGAGGTAAACAATGACAGATGAAGAAAACAGGGATCTTTTAGTTACTTTCTTTTGGTTATTTTGCTATGGAGAAATTAGTAACTTAGATATATAAGAATTTGATGATCCTACAGTAATATTGGTTTAGAATATATGATGCTTCAATCATATTTTGAATCTGTTACTTTTTCTGAGGTCACTTCCTATGACTTTATGAAAATTTTGTTTCAAATCTTATTCTCTTAAACCAGTGTACTTGGATTTTGCTTAGCATTTTAAAGTCACGTGATCACAGTGTGCAAAGAGCTAGAAGCCCCAGAGATATGACTGAATAATGCATGCTATGAAAACAATTGACAAATAGAAGACGGAAGCTCTGAATTGCACATGTTAAAAAAAAAGCTGAGATTGTGTTAACTTAAAAAGAAAATCATGCTAGATTTGAAACATGCTGTACATTAATAAAATAAATGGATGGGGGTGGATACAGTACGTTTTTGCTATTATAGCCAGATTTATGTTACTTGTTTATAACATGTTATTGGACTTTGCTCTTTAATGGTAATAGTTTTCTTTTTGAGAAGACAGATACACTTAGTAACTTACTTCTTCTGAGATTGCTTCTTTTCGATTGTGGGAATCTTTCTTTACTATGCATTCTAAGAGGAATATATTGATCTATCATTCTTAATTCAGATAATCCTTTTTGCTGTAAACACTAGGAACTTTGCAACCACAGTTTTGCCAAAATGACAGCAATTATAATTTTTAAAATGCTCTGAAATTTAAGCCATGGAAACAAGTTCGAAACCTCATAGATTATGTGAGTCCCTCTGTACCTTAATGTCCTCACTACAAAAACAGGAACAATAAGGTTAGCTACTTCATATGGAGGTACTGAAGATTAAAAGAAATTATACTCATCAAGTACTTACTACAGTGCTTAACACAAAAAGAAGCACAAATAAATTGCCATCTGCTAGATTATAAACTGTCTTCTTTCTTTCACTGCTGTGTCCCCCCAAAAAAAAATTTTGGTCACATAACAGATGGATAGTTTGGGCATGTGGAATTAAGTTGTATAGGTGGTAGAGATATCCTCTGTTTACCTTCATGGATAAGTAGTCATTATGAAAGGTGAGTGCTTCTCAAAACTGTGGCCTTTCCACAAATCTGTCTGTATTCATATTTTGCAAGTCCAGTCATGACATATCTGGATAAAATACTTGATCTAGTCCAAAAAAAAAAAGTTGGCTTGGACAAGAGTAAGTCTTAAGAATATAGACTTTGAGTCATTTGCTAATTTATTTGCTAATTTATTCAACTGATCACATATTAAGTGTACTCATTTACTTATTAATTTATTTAGCTGACCACATATTAAGTTCCAGGCACTGATGGGTATTAGAAATGAAGATAAATAAGGTACTGTTTCTACCCTAGTAGAGCTCTCCACTTGCACACTGAGCCAGAAGTAGACACACAATTGCAATATGTGCTGTAAGTGCTGCTTTAAAAGTAGCAATGGTGATGGTACCAGGGAGCGGGGAACCAGGGTGGCTTGGAACCAGTGAGCTGTATTCTGATGGATAAGGAAGATGTGAACAACTGAATACAGGCAAGGAGATCCATTCCAGGCATGTTTGCGCTGGTTAAGTGAAGGGACAGTTTTAGGAATGTCGTATTTTAAAAGTCAGATTATGCGGGGTGGGCACAGCTCAGTGTAGAGTGCATGCTTAGCAGGCACAAAGTCCTGTGGGTTCAATCCCCAGTACTTCCATAAAGGGTAAAAAAATCAGACTATGGTTGTCTGTGGCGAGTCTTCAGTGAGTAGAATGGCACAGCCTACCCCGTGTGCTTCTCAAAAGTTTGTCATTTCACCCTGCCCCTGTTTCTACACCCTTGTCAACTTAAAAAAAAGTTGTGAGTTAAGTTTAGTTCTGGTACCTTCCTGAGGATTATAGCTGGGAAACAGCCTGTCAGTAGGTCTGAAGGGACTGGACTGAACATGTAGGGGAGTCAGTAGATAGAGGAATTTTTTGGCTGGGCAATACATGTAGTCAAGTGTAAAATCTTAGTAAAAGATGACTGCTAATCACAAAGAATGGGTATCTCAAGTTAATGCTTTTGCAGCTTTTTTATGTATTTGAAGATAAAAGACTCTGAGGTCACTGAAGCTCTTCCTGAGATACCCACCTTAACTGTCTAGGGGCCCCTATAACCAAAGCACAGAATATTTCACCCTCTTTGCCCCATCCTAAATTCCCCTCAGGGTGACTATAGTGAGTTTCAACTTGACCCTTGTAAAAAAAAAAAAAAGGATTGATGAATGACACTCTTTGCTCTTTCTGTTGACACTCTTATGAAGAGAGCAGAATAAGTAATCCGTGTAGGTATGTCAGGTAACTCAAAAGGCTTTAGAGGTGTTCTAAAGGGAGACAAAGATGATCACAGATGGAAAAGAGGAAGTATTTATGGGGCAGGGGTTGGCAGACAGCCTGGATCTATAACTTCATGGCATGCTTTCCTGCCACACTAGATTTGCCAGTGAGCCCAATTTTCTTTAGCACAACAGTTGCTTTCCACAAATAGAGATGGAGATAAATCAAGCATTTGGGTCTGAAATGTATGCTTCGTTTCCAAATAGTAGTGTTTTGTAAAGGAAGCTTCAGTTTTAATCTGTGGGGGATGGGTTCTGCTCTCTAAATGCTTAGAAATCGTCTAACTCCCCTGAAGTTGATTCTTCCAGCTTCAACTCTGCTAAACCGTGTCTATCAATACAATATTTGTGTCACTTTCAGCCTCACAATGACATGATTTTTCTATACGCAGTCTGAGGAAATACTAATTTTATTAGTGTTCTGGGAGAAAAATGATGTTGAAATAATTTACTTACAATATGGATCCTAGTTGTGTCTGAAATAATAATGTTGATTTCATCAGGGCAGAGACTCTCACGGTTGTAGAAATGCCCATAAAAACAGAATAGTAGAGGGGCTTTCAAAGATGCTGAGCATTTTGCTCATGGCAAAATGAACAGAGGCACATTTTCCCACAAAGATATGTAAAAAGTAAAATTTAATTTCAAAAGCATGATATTAATGAACTCCAACCTGATTCTTTAGATGTGCCTTGTACTCTACACTTTTTCACTCCCTCAGTCAGTCTTGGTAGAATACCATGCCAAATGTCTTTATTCATGTGCTTTTCATTTGTGGAAAACTCAAAATATGAAGTTAAAGTTTTAGTATATAAAAGTTACATCTCGAACCTTGGAATGTTGCCCATATTTTTAAATTGTTCAAACCATGGCAGTACAACTAAGGATCTGAAGAACATAAACCTTGTTTTAGTTGAAGTCTTGCAAAGAACCACCTAAAAATCTTATGCTTGTCATGTGTACTAAAGAATCAGCATGTACTGCTTGCTGTCTGGGGTAATGGTTAATAATAGTACCAGGGCATCCTCTTTGTTTTGCACCGTAAAAACAAACCTGTGATGGCTCCAGAAAGAATGTTTCAGATGGCAAAGCTGCCCCAAGGGTTAGGATGTGGGAATATGTTAAAAAGTAGCCTAAGATTTCATGAACTTTGGTTGATTACAAGCTCAGTCATTGTTTTATGATCACAGGTGCTATCCTTGGCCCCTGCTCCAACATAATGAACCTCCACAGAATTCAAATGAGAGCTGGCAACATCATTAAAGGACATTTGACATAATTTATACATCTTTTTATCCCTGAACCCCTGCTCCTGGAATAGAAACTTCATTTTTCCTCATCTATCCTTTTAAAATGATAAAGAATTATCCTCTCTTCTTCTAGGAAGGACTTTAGACATGTCAAATTAATTTTCTCTATTATAACCAAGTTTTACCTTACAATACTGTACTCTTCTGAAATACTGAAGAAATGGCACCACCGAAATCTTGCTCAGCTGGCCGAAGGTCACATCGAAAATTAGTTACACATTCAAGACTGGGATATAGGTTCTCCAAATCCTACTAAACATCAAACCACACTCGTCTTTACATTACAGAATTCCATTACCAAAATGTAGACAGAACATGGGAACTGGTATCACTACTGGATAGCAAAACTAACAGGAAGAAAAGGGCACAGTGATTAGTTATGTATTAATGTGCCATTGATTTTATAGAAAATGATTGCTTAGCAGAGGCTGTACAACTTCTAAGTGGATAAAAATAGGTTCTTTGAGGGAGGGAAGAGCATAATCTTACTATTTTGTGTATAAAGCACAGATGTATAGCATATAAACAAGTATTAAGTATATCTGTGGTTTTAAATTTTCATATTAGGGGGAAAAAGTCTAAAAATGCTCTTCAGGGGAATAAAGAGCAAGCAAACAAAAAGGTTGAGAAACACAGTGATAGAACATTTTCTAGGTCTCAGCCAGAGAAAAATGAGTGAACATGTAGCCAAAGAGGGTAAAGTTTTTTGTCTCATCATATGTGAGTAGTTATTTATAGACAATTCTATTAGAGTCTTGGATAACCTGGAATTTTGTTGTTTGGATCTTGTATTAGGCAGAATTCTAGAATAGATCCCAGGATACCTATATGCTCTTGTATAATCCTCTTCCCCACAGTGTGGACTGAACCAATGAATATGGTGGGAAATCACTCCCATGATTATGTCATGTTATATGGGAAAGGAGAAGACATTTTGCAAATGTCATTCAGGTCCCTAATCAGTTGACTTTGAGTTAATCAAAAGGTGGATTATCCTGGATAGGCCTGATCTAATCAGATGAATCCTTTATAAGAGGGCTTAGGGTTTCCCTGAGCTCAGAGACTGGAAGCAGCGGAGAATTGCTCCCACTGGTCTTGAGGAAGCAAGCTGCCATGAGTTCCACAGCTGTAAGGAAATGAATTCTGCCAAAAACCTGAATGATTTTGGAAGTGAGCTCTACACTTCTGGGATAGGAAAGCAGCCATTTGAGCCTTGGGAGACCTTGAGTGGATGAACCAGTTAAACCATGCCAACAGAAATTTCTATATAATAAGTGTTTACTGTTTTAAGCCACCAAATTAGTGGTAATTTGTTGCACAGCAGTAGAAAACTAATACAGGTATTTAAAAGGAACTAAGGGAGGAAGAATTTCTTAGTGTTTCCAGTCTCTCCACAACCTTACCAGAAATTTCAGACCTTCAGACCTTATTAAACATCATGTAGTTTTATCTTGCCAGAAATGATTATGCTATCTCCTTTCACCTTCCTTCTAAATTTAATATTTTATTCTTCAAATCAGGGAAAATAACGTTTTATGCCAAAGATCTTCTGAGATTCTCTATCTGTACTGGTAATGTTGTTCTTAGAGAAACCAGAGTGATCAGGTTGTGTATTTTAAAAGTTTATCAGTGTTCTTAATCTTTACTCTCAGCGTGTGTCACCTTTATCCAACATGAGGTTCCTGGAAGCGAGTTAAACTCACTGCCTACACACTTGGCCTTGAACTCACTCAGAATTAGCCTCAATTTATATCACTCCTAACTCTCTGGAGAGACCAGAGTATTACCATCTTCTTGGACACTCTGGGAATAATCAAGTTAGAATATTTGCTGCCTACTGTTTTATAATCCCCCATATCCTTCTCATCCTAGTTTTCTCTGAAAATATAAGCCATATTCCTCAGCTTCTTCTGTTTCATTTAGCTCTGTGCTTCTTCCTGTCCCAATCACTTTCTACTTCTTTTAATTTCAAAATTGTCATGATATTCTCTTTGACTTTCCTCTTTTAACCAAAACCTGGCTGTGGTCCAAGATCAGTGCCTTCAAGGCAGCTGTGTTGAGTGGACTCTGTTTATTCTCCCACTCCTCAGTTACCTCAGGTGTAGGAGGTAAATTGGTATCTATTGTGTTCTGGGCCCCATTACCCCCTGCAATGGACTCAATATTTGTGTTCTCCAAAATTCTTATGTTGAACCCTATCTCCAATGTGATATTTGGAGGTGGAGCATTTGGCAGGTGATTAGGTCATGAGGTTGGATCCCACATCAATGGAATTAGTGCCCTTACAAAAAGAGACCCTGGAGTTTTTGTGCCCCTTGCCACATGATGACACGGTGAAAAGATGGCCATGGACATCTGTGAGCTGTCACCAAACATCTAATTTGCCAGTACCGTGATCTTAGACTTCACAGCCTACAGAACTGTGAGAAATGAATTTGTTGTCTAAGCCCCCCAGTCTGTGGGATTTTTGTTATAGCAGCCTGGACTAAGATACTCCTCTAAGTTGGCAAACCTTCTGCTCTTACAAAGTTATGTATTTTGCAATCCACTGATTCTGATTATTGCTGTCATCTCCAAACCTCTTGCATGTCCCACATATTCTTGGCAGAATTTTGGGCCTAGTCATAATCTCAACTTCCTGCCAAGTTCTATTACCACACAGATGAGCCATTCAACTTCTTGGTCTCAAAATATTTAACCCTTCTCATTTCCTGATAGTCATTTTCACTGTACCTCAGCCAAGCCTTCCCATGGTCATATCCTCATGCAATAACATATTCTAATAATAAGCTGGTACTCTCCTCTCCTAATATATTAAACAGAAGTATTTCAGTCTTTGACTAAAACCTTGTCTCTTTCCATCTGTCATTTCCTCACATTACATCTGATTATTTGGTTTTGCAATGACTACCAGTTTTTCCATCCATCTACTTTCTCCCTATGTTCACTCCCTTTCCTGACCCCATGATTTTTATCACTTTATTCTCCACAGCAATAGTACCAACTCTTTCACTGCTCTGTCAACTTAACTTCTTGTCCTCATGTGTATTTCAGCTTAATTTGTATGAGTGACTGTTGTATGATTCACTCCTTACCACATCAAACATCATACGTCCTCAAGCTGTGTCTCATCACAGTGAAGATCTTTGTAATTTCCCGTGTTGTCACATTGAACAGAAGGCATGCAAATGGCTCCCACTATGCTAGTAAGGCCAGTGCTCTGGCTCAAAAGCCAGAGAATGATTACACATTTCCTGCCTTCCTGTTGGCTTTAAGTGAATCTCTTCCCCAGTTGGCTGTACTCAAGCACTCTTACTCAAGAGACCCTAGAAGACCTCCAGGAGGTCTCATTTATCTTCATTTCTACCAATAATAGACACAGATGTTCGGCACACACAGAATGAATTGTGAATACAGAGTAGCTCTCCAAAATTGCCTGGATGTCTCTGACTAAGGAACCTCTTATGAAATAGAAAGGGCATTGGAAACTAAAAATCATCAATTGCTTCTTCCCTTTCTTGTCAAATTTAGAACTTTTAATTCAGGATATGTTACCTGCATGATGAAACATCAGAAGAAGGTCACCTAGCAGATTAAGTCTCTTCTGCTGAAGAGCACATGCCTAAATGGCAGTGGGTTACCATAACTCCTACCAAGCATGATTAGCCTGGGAGCATTTTATGTAAATATTAGCTTGAGTCCAGCATTATCAGATGGAAATATGCAATAGATGACTTACATGCCTATGGGAAATTTTATTGTCAGTTCACTGGTTTGAATTTTTTATTATTTTAACTTATCTGCACTAAGTATTCCATTTTCAGGATCTAATGAGTAATTCATTTGGAATTTCTAATTTATGGAATGAATTAGGTGGTGCCACTGTAGTGAGTGTGTTTTTAAACTTCCTAAGAAAGTTAGATTTGGTAGAATTTTAGCACACTGGATGAAAGGAAGATCCAGAGGGAAAATTAGAACGTTAGTCTGGTTAACATTTGATAAAGCTCAATTTTCTAAATGTTTATTAAACATTGACTCTATCAGGCACTGTCCTAGGTGCTGAGACTGAATGCGATGTGGACTAGTGCATGCTTAGGAGTATGTCATAGTTTGGTGGGGTAAGCAGACATGTACAATCTGTAAAGCACTATAATAAAAATATAACAAAATTATGTGGGATTTCAGAGAAGGAGGTGTCTAAATATGTCAAGAAGAGCATAAAAGGGCTTCACGGGGTGATGATGTTTCATCATGTCGTTCCTTCAGCAAATAACTAATTTGTGCCCATTAAGCACCAGGAAGAAAGGCTGGGTGATGACATGCTCTATTTACCCTGGGAGAACAGAGCTTGACTGATGCCTCAAGGCCATCTAGTCTGTGACTAACGTCAATCTGAGAAACAAAAGCAGTCTATGAAATAATCTCTTCTCATTGAGTTGTCATGGTTTTTCAAATTAAATTAGGCAGACACGAAAACTAACTACGGGTCGGGCACACTGGGTTCTTTAAGTACCATGTATGATTTCATCTTGAAGACAAGTCAGAGTTTAGAGAATAATTCAGTTTACAAACATTTAGTTATTTAGCAGCTCCCCTGGACCAGGCATTGTACTGGATGCTGGAAGATCAAGAGTAAGAAGGCATGACTTTTACCTTCACAGAGCCTCTGGTTCAGTGAGAGTTAGTCACATAAATACACTTCTGATAGGCTGTGTTAAGTGCTGAAATAGAAATATGGCCCATGATGTTGAGAGAGTGCAGAAGCAGCACACATTCCACGTGTGAGCTCTGGGAAGGCTTCTCCAGGCAGACTTGGAGGGTGGGTGAGTAGTGACTAGTGAAGCGCAGAATCATAGGAAAGCATTCTGGAAGAGAGGTCTGCCTGGGCTGTGGATGGAGGTGTGGTGATGAGAGCTAGCACAGGTGTTCCTGGCTCCCATTCACAGGTGAGGAAACTGGGTCTCAGTGAATTTCAAGAATGCCTTCTGACCTCCCCACTAGTAAGTGACGAGCCAGGAGCACAACCTGGCTGCTGTGTCTGCAAACTCCATGTTCTCCCCATTGCCTTAAGCTGCTTCTTCACCAGAACTTAACATTAAATCCTGATAACTGGGAGCTGAAGCACTCGAAGGGGTGGAATTAAATTGACTTTAAATGCCAAGAATAAAGACGTCAGACAGTTAAAGAAAATTTAATGAAAGAAAAAAACAAAAGAGAAAGGGCAGGTGACAGAAGGTAAAGGGAGAAGGAAAGGCAGAGTCAGAATTACAGTGTGAGTCGTTATTAAAACGTCTAGAAAGCCGCGGTGAAGGCGTCCGTGTGTCCAGACGGAGAACTCTCTACCTTGCCCTGTCTCTTTGGTAGCACACTTTACCCCAGTTGTTGCAAAGCTTGTGTTCCCATTCATGCAAATCCGCTGGAAGCACTAACCTTTTCATGAATAATTCTTTTTTCCACACTTTTCTCTGTTATATATGCCAAGGACTCCATAGTAATTTTCCTGTGACTTGTTCACTGAGACACACGTCTTTCATTGAAGAATCACTGCATTGTTGACCTTGAAAGGCAGATGTTCCCCCTGAGTATTAATGGAACAGGATCCTTAGTAACACTGGGCCTTTCCTTCTCTTCTTTTGTACCTTCTATCATGTAAATAGCCAAATAATACAAAGCCAAACCAAAATGCACACCATCATTTTTCCCATAGAGGAAAAAGAAAGCAAGCTGGTGACCATACATTTGGGGGTGAGCCCGTTTTAGGGTGGTAGACGGCTGCTTTTTCACACACCTACATATTTGATGGCTGAGAAATGGAGCCAGTGTGACATACGCTCCCACTGCTACCCCTGCTGACAGTTGCTCTTTAGCAGCTGGCATTGTTTTGCTGTATCCTTTCACGGGAATATGACATGAGGTCTTACATTCAAGTAAAAAAAAAAAAAAACGGAATAAAACTTAATGAGCTGTTCAGCTTGGTACTGGGGAAATTCATTTATAAACTCACGTACTGAAAATGCTGCCTCCACAGTCAGGAACAGCCTGGCATCAATTAAAGAGAGCACAGTAGGAGCACATCGCGACCAGTTTTCCACTTCTCAATTTCGTTTGTTCGTCACAGAAATGTGTTAATTTCCGTTAATCACCTGGCTTCATTGCTGTTGTAATTTCACTTTTCTCTGCTTCAGTTCATGAAGCGACTTACCGTCTCTTTATTTTCTTTCTTAATGAAGGGCTGAGCGTGTATGTTCTCCATTAGACGTCTGACATGGAGAAGGTAACTCAGCTTTCTCTCTTACAGTCAGTAAAAACAAGTAAGACAAGGGCAGATGCTGGGAGAAATGTGTAAATACAACAATACAAAAGTTTCCTTTCTTCACCTGCTCTTTCACCCCAGCTCTGTCCCTGCCTGGGGTTCCGTAAAGGCCTGGATCAGCTATTCGCATGTTCTCCACAAGGAGGCTATGTTTAACTTGCCTTTGCACTGCAGTCGCTTTAGCAAACAGTGTTGTCGCATCATTCAGTGTTGCCAAAGCACATCTCCCGCGTGATTCTGCTCCGTCTTCCCTGCTGCCGCACGGACACACTCACATAAGTTTTCAGTAACAGCTTGGGCTCTGTGTCCAAAATACCAAAAAGATTTTAAAGTTTTTTTTTCTGAATTAACCACTTTGAGAATATGCCACTCACTGGAGAAAATAATCAAGGGCTGACCCCTCAGATGCAAAGGTTCCAGAGGAATCTGGGCAGATGTGGATGCCGACTGGACAGGGAGTCCCAAGAGAATGAGACTTGGGTTTTCAGCAGGGTCGTGATGCCTTCGTCAAGTAACTCTTCTTTCATCAAAAGGTCCTGGAATGTTACAGGGGGTTTAGGGACATTATGTGACTGTGTAATCCAAACTTCCCTCGGCAAGCTATGTACTCTCCAAACTCCGTATCAGACCCAGCAATAAACAACACGCCATCAGGTGGAAGTGTGGTGTATAGCACCAGTCTTGAACAGATCCAGGAGGCAAAAATACATTGTAGGAGCAGATAACATATTCCCAGTGTGACTACTCCCTCCATCCGTGTCTACGGCCTCCTAGGTAGTTTCTGACGGCCAGTTACTATGGAGGGAATATTGATGGCTGGAACCACACTGTATGTTGGCACTAGCAAAAAGTAGACTATGGTAGCATTATACCCCTGCTCAGCAGTGGCCCTGAGACAGAGATAAAGGAAATCCTCCCAGTGGGCATAACCTCAAGCAATACATTCAACTGTCCAATTTCCCTAGAATGAGAGAAAGCTGAAAATATAAATTCATGGGCATTGCTTGATGCTTAGGAATTTGAAAAGCATACAATTAGACAATTGATGACAAGGATGTCCGCAGAGGAGCGATGTGAAGAGACGTCTCAGAATGGGCTCAGGGGTTGAAGAAGAAACCTCTATCCCATGCAGAGTCTCGCCAAAGGTTATTCAGTGCAGAGGAATCTCAATAAGCAGGTGGACAAAACAGCCCATCATACAGATGTTAAGAACATCCCTAACCATCTCCTGCTTGTGCAGAGGGTTCACGAACAAAGAGAATGTAACGCCTAAGATGAAAGTAATTCATAGGCTGTATGACATGGATGTCCTCCAAGCAATGTGATCTGGTTAAGACAACTCCTAGGGGTCCAAACTACCAACAGCACAGCCCAACAGTCTGTATCTTTCCCAGCCTGGCCAACCAGCCGGCTCCATGGAGAAAGACGACCATTTGTGGATTCCTTCCAGCATTGTGGGGCTGTGATACCTGCACTGGGATGGACTTTATTCTGGATTTGCAGATGGTAGCCCTGCTGGGCTGCAAATTCACAAACTACTTTTATGTCCAATGATGCGCTCCAAAACAATGGCTGAATCTCTTCCTAAAAGTTGAAACATGGACTATTGCCTATGGAATTCACTGGCCTACAACATAGAAGCAGCTGCTCTTATAAGATGAATGATAAACTGGACAATTGAAAACACAATTAAGGAAATGGCAGGGAGATGACTTTATAGTTTGGAGTGCTGTCCTTTAGAGTATTGTGTGAGCTCTAAATCCAAAACAAATTTATATTTTGTTTCTCCTTTACCAGAATACAGCAGTCCTGGAATCATGGGGTGGAGGGAGAAGGAAAGGAGGCATAGTCCATTGTATTAATTGACACCAAGTCACAGACTGCGGTTAATGTCTCCTCTGGTCAAATGATTAGAGACTCGCGATGAACAAGACTTGAGGACACTTGTCAAAGATATTTGGGGACGAGATGTGGATAAGAGCAACTCAGAAGATGCCCGGATTGTGAGAATATTTGTGGCCCCTGTGAATCTCACTGAAAAGGCCCGCATCGTAGGGAAAGCTCTGTTATGAACTATTTCAAATATTAAAAGGTGTCCATAAAAGTATAATAAAAACCTGTGTACTCGCTATCCAGGTTATGAAATAAAACATAACCAGTACTATTTAAGGTCCCTGAGGTAACCTTCCACAATCCCATCATCCCTACTCTATACTGCCCTCACAGATTTAACTACTGCACTGTTTTTTTTTTCCTATTCGTGTCTTCATAAGTTTATTACACATGTAAATATCAACAAAAATATATAGCATCACTTTTTATATTTTTACATTTTATATAAATGGGAGAATACTGTCCGGTTCATTCTACAACTTGCTTATTTATTTTTTGCTCAAGCTGAGGAAAAGCATCCCTATTTAATTTTCCCTAATGTGTAATAGTCCAATGAGTGAGTTTATCAGGATGGTAGCTATCAATTACCTTTGATTATGCTATCAGTTGTTTCTAAATTTCTTTCTATTATAAATAATTCAATTTTTTTACCTGTATTCTTACACATTTAGTTTATCTTGGGTTTTCTGTATAAGCCATTATATTGTTTCAATAAAAACTCATTTATGAAAACAGATTTCTACCTTTTGTGTATATATATATATATATATATATATATATATATATATTTTTTTTATTATTATTATTGAGGTATAGTCAGTTTACAACATTGTATCAATTTCTGGTGAACAGCATAGTGATTCAGTCATACATGAACATACATATATTCACTTTTATATTCTTTTCAACTATAAGTTACTACAAGATTGAATATAGTTCCCTGTGGTATACAGTAGGAGCTTGCTGTTTAATCTATTTTATATATAGTAGCATGTATCTGCAAATCTCGAACTCCCAATTTATCCCTTCCCACCCTCTTTCCTGTCTGATAACCATAAGTTTGTTTTTTATGTCTCTAAGTCTGTTTCTGTTTTGTAAATAAGTTTATTTATCTTTCTTTTTGTTTTGTTTTGTTTTAGATTCCATGTATTAATGATATATGGTATTTTTCTTTCTCTTTCTGGCTTTCTTCACTTAGAATGATGATCTCCAGGTCCATCTATGTTGCTGCAAATGGCATTGTTTTATTCTTTTTTATGGCTGAGTAGTATTCCATCGTGTGTGTGTGTGTGTGTGTGTGTTTGTGTATCACATATCACAATATCTTTATCTAGTCTTTAGTTGATGGACATTTAGGTTGTTTCTATGTGTTGACTATTGTAAATAGTGCTATGAACATTGGGGTGCATGTATCTTTTCAAATTAGTTTTCTCTGGATATATGCCCAGGAGTGGGATTGCTGAATCATATGGTAAGTCTATTTTTAGGTTTTAAAGGAATCTCCATACTGTTTTCCATAGTGACTGCATCAAACTACATTCCCACCAACAGTTTAGGAAGGTTCCCTTTTCTCCACACCCTCTCCAGCATTTATCATTTGTGGACTTTTTAATGATGGACATTCTGACCAATCTAAGGTGATACCTCATTGTATTTTTGCTTTGCATTTCTCTGATAATTAGCAATTGTGAACATTGTTTCATGTGCCTATTGGCCATTCATGTCTTCGTTGGAGAATTGCTTGTTTAGGTCTTCTGCCCATTTTTGGATTGAATTGTTTGTTTTTTTGTTTTTAAGTTGTATGAGCTATTTGTATATTCTGTCATCCACTACTAATAACAAACTTTTCAGAAATTTTTGTCCTAGAGAAACCAACTGACCCACCATTGAAATATTCAGTTCTAATTTTATTTATTTAAATAATTTTATCTATTTTTAATATATTATATATATATATATATATATAATTGCAGGAATGAAACATGTGAAGTATTATATGGCAATTAATTTATCTGATGATCTCAACTGTGACAGTTGCTTGAGTTGGCCGCATAATTTACTTCTTGGTAGGCTGCTTGATTATCAGCACTAACAGTCTCCTGGCTAATTAAAATGTCATAGGGCACTGGTAAGCATGTAAGTGTAATGGCATCAAATCTGAAATTATAATGGGGAAAGGTGTCTGGGCTGTCTAATCTCTTAATATCTAGCCCTGAAATATCAGAGTCAGCAAGGACTTTTAGATATTTTTACAGAAAAAGACAAAATTGAATTAGTTTCAAGCAGAAGCATCTTCGGTTAATTCAGCCTCTGAAAAGAGTGAAACAGAAAAATACATGGTAATGAATTTAAATTATTAGCAAAGTCAACATCACATTGCTTTCTGAATGTTGATTTCTACTATTTAGAAAATCTTGTAATGATGAACTCTAAATTCTCCCCTTCTGCCTTCCCAAGCCAATTATGGATAGTAAATAATCTGTATAATAACATTGAGTAAATATTGCCAGAACATACTACATGAATCACTATCAGTAACAGCAGCTTACTAAAAGGCATATTATATGTAGTAGAAGAAAAAAATCATTCTTTTCTTCTTAGAAATGGAAGATGAATTATGGTTTTCAATAAATTTATAATTTATTTTATAATTTATAATATTTACATTGAATGTTAATATTTTTATAAATTTATAATATTTATAAATACATGTACTGTGGGTGTGGAAACATATTATCAATAATCGCTATTGCATAGCTACTGTGTGTTAGCCAGGGTCTCAGGTCCATTATATAGATTATCATCCTTACAGCCCCTAAGTGGGAGATAATGATTTTCCCTACCCACAGATAAGTACATTAAGGTTCAGAGAGGCCAATTTTCTGGCCAACATTCACAGAGAAAATTGTTGGTATATCTACTATTTAAACATCCTCAGTCTGACCCCCAAAACCGTACTCTGTACCCTTATCCCTTGCTGCTGCTACCATTTAAAGCTTGCTGTTCCACTACAACCATGTTGACATGGAGCAACACAACTGCAGTGAAGCCAGTCCCTTCTCTGAATGAAGGGGACTACCATGTTATACTGGTATCTCAAGATAAACTTCCAGAGCATGTTTTGATTAGACAGTTTCCCCAGGAGTACTTAAAGAATTTGGAGTAATCATTCATATTCCTCCATCTTTTAGGAAGAAGAAAGCAAACAAATCACAAAGGTATGTCAAGACAGATACCTAGATTTGTGAAAGAATGAGAAAATGAGATGTTTCCATTTAAGAATAGTATTGGGATGCATTTGGGGGACTTGAATATGAAAAGTTTACAGTAAATAATGTGTCTCTCAGATGGTCATCACTTTTAATAGCAGCAGGAGAATATGTCATAGGTGTGGCATAAACCAGAGCCCGTGTTGCCAAGGTGCTACATCATGGTGTCAGATTTGGCTAGCCCCAAGCTAAAGATTTGTCAGCTGTCTTCACCTTCAAAAACTGGGACGAGACTAGAGACACAAAGTTGCACATACATGGTGCCTTTTAGGTTGTCAGCAGGACAATGACACTGAGTTTCAATGACGTAGGGGACAAAGGTGTGTGGGCCATCCCATAATACACATGCCAGTGATTGTGACGTAATTAAGACTGTGTGTACTTTTTACTTTTCAGCAGCTTCCTTTGGCCACACTCCTACACTGAATTGTCAGAGTGTTGATCAGGTCATTGTATGAACAGCACGGTTCTCCCTCTCTCTTGGCCTCTGGACTGCATTTAGATTTCCTCAGATTAAACCAGTTATAAACTGGGGACAAAGACAGACTTTGTAAACTGATAGGACTTACAAACTGCCTCCACTTAAAAGACAGAAGATTTAATAAAATTCATGTCAAAATGTTTCTCTTTTCTCCTCAAGTGTAATCACCCAGTACTCAGTGCCCAAGTATTAAACTCTACTCTCCTTTTCAGATCTTTTTCTGAGAATAGAATTTATAATCTCATAATCTCAAGGAAATAATTATTTTCTAGAGAAAAAGCGTGGAAGACTATAAAGTGAAAATAAAATACTCATTTTTCCTGTTCCTAAAATTTTAAAAATTATAATATTGTGATATTTATAATGGGTATATAAAGGTTTTTGTAATTAAGGCAGCTTTATTCTTGAGACAGTGCTAATGAAAAAAGAAATTGGCCTGGTTCCCATGAAACTGATGGTTTCCTAATCTTAGAAATTATATCCATTTAGCATACTCCTCACTCTAGGAAAGTTATAGATGAGAAGCTTTGTTCACTGGATGTTTTTGAATAGCTAGTGAATATTGCTGTGTGAAAATCTATCATTAAAATAGTCATGAGTGAAAAAAATGTGATATTACGTTCAGTGTTACAAGGAGACCCAATTTTGAAATAAGAAGCTAAATGAAGTTCTGTAACACCTCTAAGCAACCATATTTCCACAGCTGTAACAAGCACATCTAAGAAATACATATTCTCTGCTATAACATTAATTTGTAACACAAGCTCCATGAAGGCTAAGCTCTTTAATAAGAACTTCAGGGGTGTTAGATCAAACAAATAGGTCTTTACTAAATAGGCATGCTATTACTTAATTTCCTATTACTTCCTTTCTCCATGATATTGATTACTCTATTTGCATACTCGGTGAACACACTGGAATTTTCTTTATGGTTTGTAACTTTCACACTAGAGGTAATGCAATAAAACTTGTCTCAGCAGCCAGATTTTATGAAGAATTTATAAAATCATGGAAACATTGTTATTCCTTTTTCATGTGCTACTGTTTCCCAGTACTGCCAGGGTGATTAATATAACACGAAAATCTATGCCATGCCACTCCCCCCTAGTTAACATCTTTACTTAACTCATCTATTAATCAGCGTTTGCTAAGCTTCTCCTACATGCTAGACACTTTAAGGTGCTGGAGATAGAGGAGCTCATAGTCTACTCAGGGAAACAAAAGGAGGAAACAGTTGATGGCAATGTACACTAAATAAATGCTCTACTAAATTAGTATTCTAAGTAAGGCTCAAAGGGTCCTTTGTGAACATTTGGAAGGGGCTCCTAAATCCAAGCTCCCCATCTCATGTAGAATGAAGTCCAAGTTCCTTACTGTGGCTTGAACAGCTGTCATGGTCCTGCCCCTTTTTACCTCTGGAGCCCCATCATCTCATATGTCCTGATCCAGCGACATCACATGGTTGGCTTGTTACCGTCCCTCCCATAACTTGCTATTTCCTGTTTCTTCTCATTTTATCCTATCTACTTAGGCTATACTACCCCCTTCTGTCTGCCTGGTAAATACCTACATTAAGTATCAAGACTTGGCTCAAGGGTTACTGCCACCATCGTGCCTTCCTGACCTTGCTCACCCCCATACTGCTTTGTGCCCCCTCATTGAGTCCTCTACTCGGTCTATGATAGGGCCCACAGCGCTCTTAATGCCTATATGTATGTGACTGACTGCCTCACTACACTGCTAGTTGCATGAGATTAGAAATGAGTTATATTCATTTTTTAAAACTTTTTTATTGAAGTTTAGTTCATTTGCAGTATTGTGTTAGTTTCAGACGTACAGCATAGTGGTTCGGGTTCTTTTTTTTTTTTTCGTACACTCTATCCCATTATAGTCATTACAACATAGTGGGTATAATCCTCTGTGCTATACAGTAAATCCTTGTTCATCCATCTTACGTACAATAGTTTATAACTATTAATCCCATAGTTCTAATTTGTCCCTCCCCTCTTCCCTTTCCCCTTTGGTAACCATAAATTTATTTTCTATATCTGTGAGTCTTTTTGAATAGCACAGGTAACCATATTCAATATCTCGTCATAACCTATATGGGAAAGAATATATATATATGTATAACTGAATCTCTACTGTACGCCAGAAACACATCGTAAATTGACTACACTTTAAAATAATAACAGAAAGGGAATACGCATTTTTGCATGCTCAGGGTCCAGCGTAGCCTAGTACTTAATACTAATGAATAATTTTCCTGTGCCTCGAACACTGCCACACCCTTTATCTCAACAACTTCCTGGGGTGGGTGGGGCGGGGATTCTCCCCTTCTGTTTTACAGACAGGAAACTGATGGTCAAGGTTGCTTACCTGACTTGCTTAAGTTTACACAACCCTTAAGTGACCAAGTTGGTTCTAGAACCCATTTCTGTCTGGTTCCATTTCAGCCTTTTGGCTGCCATGTCTATCAAATAAGTGAATCCAGTTCCTCCTCACGACCACTTCTCTTTTCACAGCAGACCTTTCAATCCTGTGACAAAGTGACAGGACAAATAAATAAAGCAGCTAATCAGTCCAAATTCATTCCTCCATGGCAGAGAACTATTTCCTAGGAAACCAGTCTGGGCAATTTTCTCAAAAATCAAAAGGAACAAATAGATAGCATGTTTAGTTAGCAGAAGCTATTCAGTAAGGCAGCTGAAATTATTCATTAAGGAATTTAAAAAAAAAACCCACCACATAAAAAAGCTTGAATCTTGTACAATACCAAAATCCAGTATATTTGGTTATGAGGGTCTCACATTAAGGCTTAAGTAGAAAGTAATAAAATGGTGAATATTAACGCTCTGATGTCTCTAACCCCAAAGTACTGTTTTCTATGTGATCAATTTAACCATCAGCCTAAAATAACATTTGTCTGTTCCTTTATTTTCCGTTTGGTAAAAAATCCATCATATAGTAATGAACTCAGCCTGTATCAGCATAACTGCAGTGGTAGAAGAGAAAAAGAAAATGCAATCATCCATTAAAAAAAAAATCTAAGCAGGTTCCATTTCTCCCTATGACACCTTCCGGCACACAACAGACACACTCAGACACATGTGGGAGATTAAGGAGAAGTTGCCCCTAACGTTCGCTTAAGCTGTGTGTAATGCAAGACACACCCGTAAAGGAAGGCCCAGGTGCTTGCATGACTAGGAGACACTCTAATTCCTTCATAAGCACAGCTCCTGGGAGGAGCTGTCCGATGGAAGGGCAGGCGTTAGTGCTTGGACCTTAGCCCAGCTTTTCTGGCTTGTGGCGAATTTGCTCTTTGAATTGCTTTATTCTTATCACGCCTCTGAAATTGTATGGTTTATTGATGTCAACTTGGACAATTTTGAGTTGTCAGAGACAAAAATCCAAGGCTGATTCTATGAAACCTCTCTTTACGGTATTTGGTTTACACCACTGAATGATCAAATCGAAAGCTCCTTTCTGTTGGGCATGGGGGGAAATTACCCTTATGATCTCTTATGACCTTGGGGGTCATCTGTTCTTATGAAGACTACTCCACTTTCTTGCCCACAAACCCCATCTATTCCTGCAGCCCCACTAGGTGACTGCACATCAGTTCTGACCCCTTCCTCTGCATTGGCACATGGCGCCTTCGCAGACCCTGAAATGCTAGCTCAGAGGAATGTCTAAGCAGTTTATTTACTGAGCAGTCAGGTAAGCATTCCAAAGCAGGGCCAAATACTGGGCCCTGAAGCTGGGACTTCAGATAACTCCTTTCCATATGCTTTTACCATGCGTCTTGTTCAGGGGTGGTTGTGAACAAGAGGGGAGAGAGGATTCATCCCACCACATATGAAACAAAGTCCCTAGAACCTAATATTATGTATATACAGATTCTAAGTAAGAAAGTAGCAGCTAAGGTGTTAATTTCATGATGACGTCCTCTCTGGGCCAGTGGCTGGATATTTCAAAATCAAAAATTACATAACAGTAGGTATGGAGGCAATAATGATAGAATCCCATGTTATTCATCTTGTAAAATTACAAGAACTCCTGATATTAATCAGGGCCTCTGATGTCTAAGCGCTGTCACCTCTTTCATTTTGCAGAATGCAGAAATATAGTCAACTATCTGATACTCTTTCCTTTATAGCCTTCTGGTTTCTTAGTTGTGAATTAAGCTGATTTGCCATTTAATATCTGCCAGCAGCCAGCCATTTTTCTTGATCTGCTGCCTATAAGTGAATTGCTGCCTTGCTTTCAGCCTACCTTCTGCCTTACAAAATTAGGACGGGGAACAATTCTGACTGGTTCTCCAAAGCAGGTGAAATGTCACCAGTGTAATGTTTGCTAGTGCCCACTGGATCAAGGCTCTGCCAGCGGTTCTAATCTAAACTTAATTTTCTGGAGTTTATAAAAAGAAAATGGGGGATGAAAGCTTAGCTTTGGGGAGAACGTGTTAGTGCAATGAATCAAATTCATGTAGTCAGTGTTTCCCCACTGACCACAGAATAAAGTCCATGCTTACCTAGATGGCTTGCAAGTCCCTCCCTGATCTGATGTCAACCATCAAACATCTCTTCCTGTTTTTAACCCCACAGTGACTGGAGCCCTGTAGAGCCCATTCTCTGCCCTGCTGTGATTGTACTTCTCTTAAGAAAATAAATTAACTCATATTAGCTCCTTATTCAAAACTTTTCAATGATTCCCCATTGACCTCAGGATAAAGTACCAAATGCAAAACATGGCTTAGAAGATCACACATGATCTGACACCTGCCCAGTTCTCTAGCACCTGTTGCACAAGCCTTTCAGTCCCTTTAACATGCCACCCTCTTCCTCACTTCATAACCTGCATACATTCTTCCCTTTTGCTTGGGACACTCTTCACTAACATACACACCATCACCCTAGCACTCATTCTTCCATAGGCTTGCACTTTGCAGATACTGTGGTTTGTTTTTTGTTTGTTTGTTTTTTGGTTTGGATTTGTTTTACTTTTTACAAATTGAAAATTTCTGGCAACCCTACATCAATCAAGCCTAAGGGAGCCATTTTTCCAATAGCATTTGCTCATTTTGTGTGTCTGCCATCCGCATTTTGGTAATTCTTGAAATATCTTAAAGTTTATTATATCTGTTATGGTGATCTGTGACCAGTGGTCTTTAGTGTTCATATTGCAAAAATTAGAAACATCACTGAAGGCTCAGGTGATAGTTAGCATATTTTAGCAATAAATTATTAAATAAGAAAATAAAATACATTGTTTTTTTTTTAGACATAGTATTATTGCACACTTAGTAGACTACAGTATAGTGTAAACATAACTTTTATATGGACTGGGAAACCATAAAGTGTGACTTGCTTTATTGCAGTGGTCTGGAAACAAACCCATGATATATCTGAGGTATTCCTGTAATCTCTCATTAAATATGACATTCTCAGAGATACCTTCTCTGACCATCTACCTCATCTAAATTCATTCCCAAATACTCTGTATCATAACATCCAATATAATAATCATGATACTTGTGTGAGTATCTGATTATTGTTTGCTTTCTGCATTCATAAGCCCTCTGAGGGCACAGATTCTCTCAGTATCCCCAGGGCTAATGAGCACAGTCTAGTGCATTACAGGTGGTCAGTAATATTCAATGAATGAATGAATGAATAAGTAAGAATACAGAATCATTAAGAGTTCTGCACAATTACAAATATTTTAAAAGAATGAGTGAAACCCACGCTTTTGCCAAATTAATCCACCACCACCCCATATTTTTCCACGAACATAACTTTTCTCGCTTGGATTTCTCCTTAAAATTCTTTCCAAATCTTTGTCTAGTTCATTAATAATTTTAATTTTCTTAGCACTTATCTCAAATGCCATAAATAAAGTCTACCTGGTTCCTCATCCAAAATTTATTTCCTCTTCATATGGTCCCTGTGCCTATTGTATTATTATTTTTTGCTTCTTCCTCAGAGAAATTATTTATCATATTCTAACAAAGACCATGCTAAAAATTTGCATATTTTTTATTTTCTAGACTTCACACTCTCAGGGAATATCAATCAGTATTATTAATGCTTATTTCATACTACAGATAGGAAATGCAGAGAAGGAGAATTTGGAAGATAGTGACAGCCGTCTCCTCAGTATCAATTTTTCTTTTCTCCTGCTGAAATGAAATTTTTAGTTGGGTCCATGGCCACAAAGAAAAAGACTACATTCTCCAGCCTCCTTTGTAGCTACATTCAGCCATATCAGCAAGTTCTGTCCTATGAGATGTAAGTTGAAGTTGCAACTTCTGGGTTGTGTCATTGAAGGGAACAGGTGTGTCTTTGCCTTTTTATTTTCCTTTTTGTTTGACAGAATGAGGAGTCCTTTTAGAGCTATCTCAATCAGGCAGAGAGGAACAGCACCCCAGGGAAGACAGAAGGTGTTCAGAGCCTGACACCATGGGACATGGTACTATCCTGCCAATCAGCATTTCCTGGGACAAATCCATGTCAACAGTTCAGACTTTGATGTAGATTAGAAAGAAACTTCTCTCTAGATTCAGCCACTGCTTTGTTTGTGTCTCAAGTGCATGTGCCTGCCGAGACAGCTTCACTAATACAAGTGGTACTGGCAACTTTCTAGTTTGTATAATTTGCTAAGGAATAAACAACTTAGCATGAGTACTTGAGCAGCATTTGTGCTGGATGCTACAATAAGCAGGAGTGCTACCTCTCTGCATGTTCTTAAATGCCTGAGCTTTCTTTTATTGTACACTCAAAAATGATAATCATTTTACAAAGAAGTGTCTTACATCAGAACAATCTGCCGCTGTTTCAAATAAACAAGATCACTCAGCATTTGCAGACAACCTTGCTACGTCTTCACAGTGAGTGACTGATCGACTTACTGCCTCTGAACCTGGTTTGTAAAAAAAATAAGAATGACTGAGGTTTTGTCTATGAAATAGAATCAGGAGCTGTAACTGGGAAGTCCTCATCATAGTTTGGAGCTTGGAATTTATGTTAATGGGGATGGAATACTGCCCACAGATTTATAAGGGAAATATTTTTAACCAAACATGGGTGTGCACGGCAAACTATAAATATCACCATGATTCATTATTAGCAACAAGTGATCAAGGATCTAGGCAGGCATGATATAAATGATAATGTTGCTGCCACAGCAGTCTAGATACTAACAGGAACCCTTTCTTCCTCAAAAGTGTCCCTGTTCAGATAATAAATATTTCGGTCATCCTAGAACCTCCCATGGCTCATAGCGGTAACCCAAGGATGTCAAGTTGGAATGAAATGGGGTTCATTTAGTAGCAGAGTCTAAAAAATCTATGAGAGTAGGACTGAGGACAGCAACCCAGGGCTAAGAATGCAGTTTAGACCACGGAAAGAAATGGGGGACTGGAAGTAGATACAAATAACCTCTCCAGGCAGTGAGGTGAGCCTGTTTAAACCAAGGTCAAAGAGTGGCTGGTTGGACCTCCTATTGCCAGAACATGTGGTGAGATGCTAGGAATATGTGTTATCTTGGTGCCTCTTAGATTATAGAGCTTATTTCTCAAGTTCAGGGATTGGAAACAAGGATTTAAGTCTTCATCATTTATGTAATTTTCAAAGAATTATATCAATCTATGATCAAATAGTGTTCACTGGTATAAATCTTTTCCAGAGTCCTCTAGTAATTTAAGCTAACCTACTACTATGACTAGTATTTAGTAATGCATGCTGACAGTTAAAAACAAATGGTATCTAACAGCCCTAAATTAGAAGTAAAAGTCCTTCTACATTGGCTTTCCCTTTGTGATAAAAGTTAAAATGTACACACAGACACAGACAGACAGATAGACAGACACACACACATACACACTCTTTTGGTAGTTACAACCAACTTGTAAACTATAGGATTAGAAATCTGTTTATTCATAAAGGAACTTTAAAAAATTTCTAGTTATCTTGCTTGGAAGATGAGAATATTCAGCTTAATTGTGCTAACTTCTTTCCTCCTGTCTTCCTTCTCACTGAGTGTTATTAATTATACTATTACATATAATTCTTCTGTAGGTTACCTTTACATATTTAGATGATATGCTTAAACATCTATCCCTTGTTTTACCAAATTTAATTTTAAAGCATTTTTATTGTGAAATAAAACAGAAATTTGAAGGTACATGGAAGAAAAGTGTAAGGCTTAATGAAAGTGAACACCCACGTGCCTACCAGGAAGGGTAAATAGAACAGGGCTAACCACCCAGTCCCAGCCCGACGCCTCCTCCATGGAGGTCACCACACCCCTGACTTTTATGCAGATCATTTCTTTGCTTTTCTTTATATTTTTACCACTTAACAATCTTAAAGACTGTATTTTTCCACTATAAAAACAGAAGCATGCCTCATGACTTATTTTCTGTTGGGCTTCTTTAACCAACATTACATTTACATTAGTGTTGCTATGTGTTCATTCATTTTCATCACTGTATTATTGTGTTGTTACACACACATACACACACACACACACACACACAAGCTTCATCCATTCTGATGTTGCTAGGTATTTAGATGTTTAGGCTATTTATAGATTTGGCACCTTTCATGTTTATTGGCTATTTATTTTGTCCTCTTGTGATGTGCCTATTCAAGTCTCTTGCACATTTTAAAACTTTGACGGCCGTTTCCCCATTGATTTTTGAGGAGTATCTCTTCTGCATAAAGACCCTTTGTCAATTATATATGTTCAGACTATCTTCTTCCACTCTGTGGCTTAACTTTTCATCTCTCTTAATGGTATTTATTTTTATCTCTATATATGCCTTTTGCATTTAGGTCTACAGTCTACTTGGATTTTATTTCTGCGTATGTATATGGTGTGAGATAAAATACAAGGTTTGTTGTTGTTCATATGGTTATCCAATTTTCTCATCTTAACAGTCTTTATCCCTACTTTGAAGTGTCATTTTTACCATAAATTGTAAGTATTCAAAAGTATATAGGTCTTTTTCTGGACTCTTTATTTGGTTTCAAAAGTCCATTTATCGTTCTTTAATCCTTTCTTTACTCTGTTAATTACTGTCATTTTATAAATCAGTTTTCATATCTAATAAACCAAGTTATTCCATCTTGTTTATTAAGAGGTTCTTAGTTATGTCTGTGCCTTTGCATTTCCATGTACAATTTAGAATCAGTTTGTGAAGTCCTACAGATTTAAAATGTTATTAAAGTTATGTTAAATCTATAGATCAACTTGTAGAAAACTGATAGCCTCACATAATTGAGTGTTAATCCATAAATATAGTATACCCCTCTGTAATGGTTTATTTTATAGCAATTTGGCTGGGCTAAGGGATGCCCAGATAGCTGGTAAAACCTTATTTCTAAGTGTGTCTGTGAGGGTGTTTCAGGAAGAAATTAGCATTTGAATCAGTACACAGAAGATTTGTCCTCACCAATATGGGCAGTTTCCATCCAATCCATTGAGGGCCCAGATAGATCGGAAAGGCAGAGAAAGGAGAAACTATCTCAACAAAGGCACTGGGGATTGAACCCACTCCATTTCTTCTTGAGCTGGGACTTTCATCATCTTCTTCCCTCCAACCTTGGAGCTCCTGGTTCTCAGTCCTTCAGACTCCAGGACCTGCATCAGTGTGCTCCCTACCCCAACCCCCAGCCCTACTGTCAGCCCTTTGGACTAAATTATCCCACCATTTTTCCTGGTTCTCCAGCTTGCAGACAGCCAACTCTGGCACTTTTAAGCCTCCATAACTGCATGAGCCAATTCCTATAATAATCTTTCATATATATCTGTATATATATAAATATCCTATTGGATCTGTTTCTCTGAGGACCCTAATACATCCTTCATGTATTTCAGTCTTAATTAATTGCTACAACAATAGTAATTTTTGTATAGAGGTCTTGCACATATTTAGTTAGATTTATACCTAGGTATATGATATATTTGCTGTTATTTAACTGCTACTTTAAAAAGTTAATTTTCAAACATTATAAACGTAATCATACTCTTTGCTAGGACTCCAATGAAGTAATCAGATAAAGGGGAGAGAGGTTATGTGAAAATGCTGAGGTAGTGAATTTGGAGGGCAGTGAAACTTCTGTATCATACTGTAATGATTCGTGTCATTATACATTTGTCAAAACCCATAGAAAGGACAACACAAAGAATGGACCGTATCATAAACTATGGAATTTAGTTAATAATAATGTATTACAATTGGCTTATCAGCTGTAACAAATGCAGCACCTGAATGCATGTTAATAATAGGAAGAAGTGTGGGAGAGGGGAGTAAAGAGGTGTCCGGTCACTTTGCACTCTGCTTATTTTTCTGTGAACCTAAAACTGCACTAAAAAAACCTATTAGTTAGTAATTTTTAAGTTAATTTTATTGGTGTTTTTGCTCTTGTATAGATATCACATCCAGTGTTTTAGCTAAATTAGCATATTAATTAAAATTATATATCTATTTTCTCAGGATTTCATCACTGAAATTTTTTCTTCTGCATATAAGGCATTTAATTGCTTTCTAATCCTGATATAGTTCTTTTCTTTTCTCTCTCTTTTTTATTTGCTTTACTGCACTATTTATTTAGAACAGGAAGTAAAGTATCAAATAGATGTGGTGATAGTGGGTATCTTTACCTTGTAACTGTCATCAGCAGAAATATTTCAACATTAAGTATGATGTATGATATATCACACAAAGAATTTTCTCTTCTATTCCTAGTTTGCTAAGGTATTATTTTCATGAAGAGGTGTTGAATTGCTCAAATGTTATTTTCTGTGTAAAAATCGAGATTAATATATGATTTTTCTCTCCTTTATTTCATTAATGAGGTATGTCACATTTATTTATTTAAAAATGTTAAACTGACTCTACATTATTTATTCCACAATGTATTCTTTATGTTGATATTGTATTACAATCTTTATAGCTATGTTTATAAGTGAGATTAGCCTGTAAATTTCTCTTCTTGTAATTTCCTTGCCAGTTGTTTTGGTATAAAGGTAGACTGGTTTCATGAAATGAATTGGGGAGTGTTTCTTGTTTCCTTTCTATGGAAAAGTTTGTAAATAATGGGTGCTATTTCTTAAAATATTTGGTAAGACTCTCTGATAAAATAGCCTGATCTTATCATTCTTGTGGAAGTACTTTTCAGTATAGATTTAGTGTCTTTAATACTGATGTGACTATCCAGGTTTTTTAATTTTTTGTTGTGTCAATTTTGGAGGCTTGTGGTTTTCTAGGAATAAGTCCTCTTTGCATGAGTTATTTTTAGTTTTTGTCATAGATTTGTCAATAATATCTTTGTTAAATGTGTTCAGCATTTATAGTGATGCATCTTTTTGATTTCACATATTTAACACACACATGTTATCTTTGTCTTCTATTTCTCTCCTTCCCTCCCCTCCCTCTTCTCTCTTGCTCTCCAGCTGTTTATCAATTTCATTTTTCTCTTCAAAGTGTCAGCATTTTGGAATTGTTGATGCTCCCTATAGTACGTAGGTCAGTGGCCTATTTTATTAATTTTGTCTCTGTCCTGATAATTTATTTCCTTTTATTCTGTGGTTTTTATTTGTTCTTACTATAACTTTTATAGGTGGGTTTTGCATTTTTACCTAATACTGACAATCTTTGTTTTCAATTGTAGCATCTCACTCATGTATTTTTAGTGCAATTATTGATATATATCTACCATCTTATACTGTAGTTTGTATCTATCCTCCCTGCTTAAATTGTCTTTTCCACTGGTCTTGATATTTCTTTTAAATGGATCTTTCCTTGTCAGTTCATTTGGAAGTGTATATATTTACAAAACTCTTTCATTGATTACCATAGACTTTATAACATCTTTATGCATCTTTGACTTACCATTGTTTAATGTTTATTGAAACCCTGTCTACATCCAGGACCTTGGAAGAGGATGAGGATATTAGAAATATTAGAACATTTAAAAATCTTTTACTCACTCCCAATTTAGTTGCTATTCAGTATACCATGAGGAATTATTATTAATGGTAAAGGATTTAGCATCCATTGATATGTTTCCATATGTTTAAAATTTTTTGTTATTCTTTATCCTCACTTTCATCTCCAACTTTATATCTGGAATAATTCCCCTTTACCTGCATAGTAACCTTTCTATGTATGTGTATGCGTGTTTGTGTATATATATTATATATTTACTATATATGTATGACATTATATACGTGTGTGTATATATAAAATGTGTATGTACTGTTGTTGAATTCTATCAGTTTTGTTTGTATAAATGTTTTAACGTCATCTTTATTCTCTGAAGGATACTTCTGTTGAGTAAACTATCACATGTTGGCTTTTTTCCATTTTGCTATTAAAAGGTCAGCTCTTAGTCTAATTTTTTCTTTGAAGCTTTCTCTTTTTATCTTTAGTTACTTTAAAAGCAGTCTGATTTCCTTTATTTTCTTTTCATTCTTTTGTTTTCTAAGATATATTTAAGTGCATTCTCATTTAAATTATTTTGCTGTGGCTTCTTGGGTTGTTTGCATATGTAGATGAATGTCTTTCATGACTTAAAATCTACAGACATGATCTCTTTCAGGTAGTTCAAATAATGTGTATATATTCTCTTTACCTTCTCCTTCTAGGATTCTAATTAAACATATATTAACATATTTTAACATTTAACATTCCTTTATTACACAAAATGTTTATTTTAGAAATTAATATGAAATGCATAAGAAGATATTGAAATTTACTTCCAATCTCACCTGACCTTTAGAACAGTTCTGCTAAGAACCAAATAAATATCATTAGTATTTTGATTGGGTTTCAGTTTAGCAGTTCATGGTTTTGGAAATAATTTGAATCTTAGCAAAGTTAAGATTTCCTCTCCTGGGGCATACCATATTCCAATTTAGGAACTTTTGTACCATTTTATTTGCTTATCTATCTATATATTTTTAGTGGTAATAGATGGTTTGAAGAAAAGTATTAAATTATAGTTTTACTTTACAGAATTATTCATTCATGTCTCTTCCTTTTTGGAATCACAATGCTTATTTCCAACTTCAGCTAAAACCCACAGAATAGTATTAGATAGTAGTGCTAAGAGTTTACTCCTTTCTCTCTTTAAAATAGGTTTATTAGGATATAATTCACATAGTATAAACTTCACTCATTGAAAATATATAATTCAGTGATATTTAGTATGTTCACAGAGTTGTGTCATCATAATCACAATCAATTTAGATGATTTAATCATTGCTCCAAGAAAAAGCCCATACCCATTAGCAGTCACCACCATTGACATTCTACCCTCTTCCCAGGCCCTAGTAACTCCTAATCTACTTTATTTCTATAAATTTGTCTGATCTGGACTTTTGATACAAATGAAGTCATAATGTGTGTTTCCTTCTGTTTCTTATTTCACTTGCTGTAATTTTTTCAGAGTTCATCACTGCTAGAGAATTCCTTTTTATTGCCAAATAATATTCAATTGTATGGATATAACATTTTCTGTGTCCGTTCACCAGCTGATGAACATCTGGGTTGTTTCATTTTTTTGGCTGTTATGAAGGATGCTGCTAAGAATATATGTGGACACATTTTTGTATGGATAAACATTTTAATTTCTCTTGGGTTATCTAGGAGTGAGATTTCTTGATCATATACAGTAGCTCAGTTTAACATTTTAAGGAACTGCCAAACTGTTTTCCTAAAAAGCTGCACCATTTTACACAGCCACCAGAAATGTGAGGTTTCAATTTTTCCATCATTGGCTTTCTTTTTATTTTAACCGTTCTAGTTGGTGTGAAGTGGCATCTCATTGTGGTTCTGATTTTCATTTCTTTAATGGCTAAAAATTTTGCACATCTTTTCATGAGCTTATCAATTCGTGGATCTTCTTTGAAATAATGTTTGCAAATACTTTACCCATTTTAAAATTGGAATATTTGTCTTTTTGTTGTTGAATTCATGTTCTTTATATTTTCTGAATATGAGTATCTTATCAGAGAATATGATTTAAAAATATTTTCTCCCACTCTGTGAGTTGTCAACTCATTTTCTTACAGTTTATTTTGAAACACAAAGGTTTTTATGTATTGTTTTTGTATTGATGAAGTCATTTTCTTCTGTTGCCTGTACTTTTTCTGTTGTAGTTTGGACAGTAGTGCCTAAACTACAGCTATGAAGACTTACTCCTGTGCTTTATTCAAAGAGTTTAATAGTTTTACCTCTTATATGTAGGCCTTTGTTCCACTTCTTCAGAAACGTCAATACATTTTTATGCTGGATATCTGTTATTGCCAATATATTTCATCTTTACTTCAATTCTCCGGTAAAAGCGATTTTAGGAGGAGCCCTTCTTGCCAGCTAGAATTCTATTTGGGCTTTTGTGTACAGTTCCTTCCAAATGCTGATGCTCAAAAGCAGCAATGGAATCTCAAAAGTAGTTGCCTACCTTCTCTCTCGTGGCCAACTCTGACTCCATCCTTCAGCTCTCTAAATTAGTAGGAGATTCTGCTAGTACCGTCTCTCCCCAGTTCTGTGACGCAAACTGCCTTCTGGGGAAGAAAGTTTGATTTCTGGTTCTTTGGTCAAGGGCTATTTGCAAGTCCCTTAGAAATTGCTAGTGAACTGTACATTCTGTTTCTCAAGTTCTGATGTGTTTTCCCACTTTAATACTCCTTCTGCCAAGCATGATGCTTTGACTATGATAGGAGTTCAGTAAATATTTGTTAAGTAGATTGATGAATTATATCAAATTATTTAAGATATAGACAGAAAATGTGGGGTGAGGAGTAGACAGAAGAGTTCAATGCTCTGCTCAAGTCACCAGTTTTCTTTGGAATCAGGATATACTTTCAATTATCTTCCAGCCTCAGGACCACTGTTCTTCTACAACTAGCTCATCTTCTCACTTGTGGACATATGTGAATTGCTACTTTTCCTTTTAACTGGTCCCTCGCCTCAAATCTCTTAGCTGCTTAGTCTACACAAAACTTTCAGATCACCTTTGTTGAAGAAATTTGTTGGAATGTCACTGGTTTGTGCATAATATTGTGATTGACTCTCTCGGCTATAAAATAAATGACACTCCTTAGCTTTTTGGGGAAATTTTTAAAATAAATTAAAAGTAGATGTTTCTCTCCCTTTATTGTCTTCTTTGCTTTGTTTTTATTCAAATAGATATCAAATTCTGCTTCCCTGCCCCCAGGGGAAGGATATGGTTGAGCATAAAATATAAGTAACTGTCAAGAAAATTTCCTCTTCGGCTTTTGTTTCCCCAAGGATTAAGCTTATTGACGAGAATATGCCATGAGAGTAACAGGGAGAGTAGAGAAAAAGAGTGCATCTGGGGAAGCCACTTCCCTCTGACAAAAGAGAAATTCCCCTGAAATGAAAAGGAGAAAGAGGTCTTTTGGGTCCCATGAATGATGAGCCTGGTACTCTGTTCCCTGACTACGCCTTGGGGAGAAGGCAAGGTTTTAAAGAGAAGTGGCACTAGGCTTTTGATGTTACTTATTGATCTTTGTCCCATCCATGACATGAAAGCAACAGAGTGAGTGGGCTTGAAAGGAACATATGCACTGGGACAGTGTGCTTTCTGATCAATGACTGATCAGAGGCTACTTCTCAGTGCTGCGCTGCTGCAGAATTCCCTATGTAGTTTGGTACTGCCCTGGGGAAGGATCCTCAAAAGTGACTTCACTTGAAATTCCCTCCTGTGTGACAGGTTAAAGGCTTGAAGTCAAAATTAATTTAAAAAATAAGGAAGTATTGAATTTCTTGTAGACCAGGGTTTATGTACTTTAAATTTTATCCATTACATTTGACTTTTAGCTCCAGCTATTCAGTGTAGTTTATGGCAAACTCACCAGGTACCTAAGAAATCTTCTTTTCATATTTCAAGACCCACTTCAAATGGTTCTACGTTTAAGTTCCCATGCAGAATTAATTGCAGCCTTATCTTTTGTGCGTCAAATGTATATGTACCTTCATGACAGCTCTATAATAGTTACTCATTGTTCTTTCCTGTTATAGATAAGCATTAAAAAAGTGGCGTCTGTGTCATAAAAAGTTTTGGGTCCCTATGACCTACCACAGTAATTGGGGCATACTTTGTGCTTGGTAAAGAGTTTTTAAATTATATTATTCTCTTGATTATTCTTTTATTTTGTATTCATAAAAAAACCTAGTTTCATTGATTAGCTGTGCAAAAACTGAGTTACAAGCTACTTGACATGAATAGAAATGTTCTACAATAAAAGATTTTTATTTTGAGACAATGTAATGCTATCAGCTGAAGTATCAATGATCACTTGTCTAGAATGCCAAAGGCCTCAGATATAACTTAGTAAATGTTTCTAAGGGATAATATTTACCTTGTGTTAAGAAAGCTACTGAAGTCTTGGCAGTGATTAAAAAATAGACCCAAAACTCTACATCCAGATGAGGAAAGCATAACAAGGCCAAATTTGAGCATGATTTGATGAATACATGAGATATAATTTCTTTTGGTGTGTCTAAGCAGTGGAACTAGACAGTTGGGAACAGAAATTAAATATATCCTTGGGGATAGAAAAAGATTTGGGACAGGAGATTCTACATCGATTGCTAGAAGAAAAACCACGTAAAGCAGCAGGTCAAGAGACAATGTCATTAGCAAAAAAAAGGTCAAGATCTTAAGTGTGGTTTTCCAGAAACGCCTAGAGGTTAGCAACAAAGTCTGGAAACAGGACTCTAGTTCTTGGGAAGGATGGATAATATGTAGCAACTGTCCAAAGCACTCTTGTCTCCTCAACACTCGATCTACTCTTCATCCAAAGCCAGAGTGATTTTTCTAAAGTGTAACTCCATTCCTGTCTAAAATCCTTTAATGGCTCTCTATTGTCCAACACTCAGTACTGGAAACATGACCACCACCAGGGCTCTTCTGTAGCTCACTTTGAATCTAATAAAGAGACAAAGCATTCTCTCTTAACACACACAAGAAAATTGTAGTGGGTTGAAGAGTGACCCCTTTCCCTCCCAAATTTATGTCTACCCAGAAGCTTAGAATCTGACCCTATTTGGAAAGTGTCTTTGCTGATGTAGTTAAGATGAAACCATACTGGATGAGGGTAGGGCTTAACTCTAGTGACTGGTGTCCTTATGAGGAGAGGATGCAGAGATATGCACAGAGGAGAAGGCTATGTGAAGGTGAAGGCAGTGATTGAAGTGATGCTGCCACAAGCCAGAAACATCGAGGTTTGTTGGCAGCCACCAGAAGCTAGAAGAGGCAAGGAAAGAGTTGCCTGCTGACGCCTTGATGTTGAACTTACAGCCTCCAGAACTATGAGAGAATAAATTTTTGTTATTTTAAGCCACTGGTTTGTGGCAACTAGTTTACCCTGGGAAACTAAGACATTGACCAACTTATTTAACGCTGCAATATTACCACATCCTCCTGACTCTGCGTTTTCCGTTACTCCTTTCTTTTCCTATTACTATGTCCTACTGATTTTTTTTTTTTTAGTATAGTTCATCAATCCCACGATGTAGTCCTTTTTTTCCACCCTTTACCATCTCTGAAATTGAATGCATTGTGCAACCAGTGACCTGCTATACTTGCTTACTGATGATTTTTTTTTGTTTCTGAGTGGTATATACAACCAATGGCATCTTAAATGCAATGAAATATGGTTAATATTATCTATTATTTATCTTGTTTATTGTCTGTTTCCCTCCACCCAGCCTACCCAGATAGCACACGAGAGCGAGTATCACTGTTGCCTGCTCTATCCTTTGCACCCAGACCCATGTCTGGAACAGAGTAGGTATCAAATACATGAATTGATAGCATGTTCTCAGCAAATATTTGGTGAACTGAAGGACATTCCTAGACATTGAGAAACAGCCACTAAACCATCTCTCACTTTTTAAAGAACCCTTGGAAGAAGATTTAACTCTTCTAATTATTCTGAACTTGCTCTTAATTATTTTTTTGTATTGACATAGATGCCTGTTATTAATGATAACTGGCAATTATTTAGCACTTTGACAGTTTAAACGTTCCTCATCCTTGATAAAATTTGCCTAATTCACAGGACTATGAGCTTAATTAGTTTCATTTTAAGATGAGTAAACAGAGGTTCAGAGGAGCTCAAGCATTTGTCTAAAGTCAACTAAATAGTAATCCATGGGGTCAGCAAGAATTTCTTAGTGCTTTTCTTCCTAGGCCAGAGCTCTGTTTTGGGTCCTCCTCTCTGTAAATGCTGTCTATAATTTAACACACATAGGACTTCAGGAATCCATGCAGATTTTCAGGGTTTGCTGGGAATTTTTAGAATATAAAAGAGAAATCAGAGGAACAGATGGCAACGAGTTATATATAGCAACACATTTTAAAATGGTGTAAGTAATCTACACTTCAAATTTGTATCAGTGGAGACAGTTATGTTAATGAGATAGGGATACATTTATATCCATATGTAGTGTGTGTATTTGTATTATAAATATATCAGAGAGAGAGATAAACACCTTGGTAAGGGTATCCCTGTATCCTTTCTGGGAGTTCATTCATTCACAAAAACTCAGATATATATTGGGTTTTAGATCTTTACCCCTGATGGGGAAAATACATTCTGCTGTTGAGAGCACTTCTAATTACTTTCACATGTAGGTATACACTGTATAGTAAAACATGTCAGGAATTTTTGAAATGTATTTTAACAAAAAATCAGAGAGCTGTGAAGATCGCTGGCATGTAAAACCAACACACACAGTGATTATCATGCAAATCAAAATAGCTTTTGACTTGGGAGCATACATTTGAGCTGTGTTGCATTCTGGGAGTCTACTTTGAGAGGCACAGTGAAGAGAGCCTAGAAACGACTCTGGGCTCACTCCCTGCCTGTGCACTGCTTTTTAACTCCGCTGGGTTCTTCAGTTTCATGTCATTTCGAGCACAATAGCTAAGATGGGGCAGTATGCACAGCTGCCCTGGGCCAGGGTTTGGTTGGTTATGATATTTTTTTTCCAAGTGTCAAAAGCAGTGGGGTTTTTATTAAAGCTTTGCTAAGAAATGGTTAAGAGAGACAAAAACCAAGTTGATTAACACTATCCATAAGATCGTTTTTAAGATGTCCTCCGTCTTGCCTGGAGGATTTCCACAATAGAGGCCCGGCTTCCCCTTCCATTCACATCACATATTACCCCTACTCTATCATATGCTCTGGTCCAACTACACTGTCTTATTCTTCACAGTTTTTTTCCCACGGACAAGACTTTAATTACATCCTTTGCCACACTGCATTTTTAATCTCTTACCTGGCTTCTTCCTCTTCCTTTTCAAGTTCATGTAACCTGGTGGTTACGGGCCCAGACAGTGGAGTCAGACTAAATGGACTTTAAGTCATAGCTTTCTCACCTGTTTTCCATGTAATCTTAGACACATTACTAAACTTTTCTGGCCATCATTTCCTTCATCTGCAAAACACAGGAATAGAATGTGGGTCTTGTAGTCAAAAGGACAAGAAATAACACACACATTATAGCATGTGGCTCCCAGTTGTTAAGAAATAAATATACATAGAGAAAGTTATCAATGTATGTGTATGTATGGGGACCTATATTCAGATATATATTGCTAAGGAGTCAAGTGGCATGAAGGCTTTATCCAAGCTAGTTCAGGGGTCAGGGAAAAGCACTTTTGATTTGCCAATGACCCCACTCTTTTTCACGTTTTTTTTCCCCTAGGAGTAATGATCCGAATTGTAGCTTCCTGGGGCTGCCGTAACAAAGTACTATGAACTAAGTGGCTTAAACAACAAAAATGTATTACTTCATGGTTCTGGGGTCTAGAAGTCTAAAACTGAGTTGTGAGCAGGGTTATTTCTGTCCAGAGGGTGTAGGGAAGGATCTGTTCCGGACCTCCTTCTTTGGCTTATAAGTGGCTGTCCTCTCCCCGTGTCTTCACATCAGCTTCCCAATGTACATGCCTGTCTCTGTCCAGAAATTTCCCTTTTATGAAGAATGCAGTTATATAGGATTAGGATGAATTCATTTTAAGTTGATCACATCTGTAAAGACCATATTTTCATTCCAAAGAAGGTCACACTCAAAGGTGCTGGGAATTAGGACTTCAACAACTTTTGGTGGGACAAAGTTAAACCTACTACAAGAATTGAGACAGTGAAAATGGGGCTGGGGGCCAATAAAGGACAATTAGGATCTAGCATTTAGCAGGGCCATCCTGCCTGCTTGCTCCCTTCCCAGGTTGACTAGAGAGGACTGGCCGACCGTAATGTGTAAAATTTTCTTCGAATTTCCCAAGTCATTTCTTCCCTTTGGAGGAGTTTAGTTGTTTCTGAAAGGGTGTCCGTGTTAAATTAAAATCCTTTCCATGCCATCGATACAAGATTAGCTTTATGATGTTAACTTTGAATTGGACATTTCTCGAGGAACACAAGGGCCTGCTTTGGGGGTTAAATTATGCTTCACTACAATTCCAATGGACTGTTATTACTTGTGTAGCAATAATAATAATGCACATAGATTAGAAATAGCTTTTAGTTGATTGTCCGAAATAAAAAGATAGAAGATTTGTTCTAGTTCTGTGAAATATGTCCTGGGTAATTTGATAGGGATTGCATGAAATCTGTAGATTGCCTTGGGCAGGATGACCATTTTAGCAATATTGATTCTTCCAATTCGGGAGCATGGAAAATATATACAAGATCTTGTAGTAGCTCACAGTTAAGAATAATATGAAAATGAATATGTGTATATTCATGTATGACTTAAAAATTGTGCTGTACACCAGAAATTAACACAACACTGTAAACTGACTATAAGTCAATTTTAAAAAAAAGAAGCTAGGCATTTGCTCTAGAAAAGAGGCTTCTCTACCAGTATCTTTGGCTAGAAAACTCAGATATTTTATTTTAATTAAATCACGGTGTTAATATTTCTTCTGATTACTAGATCTAGTCTACTAGTCTGGAATGCTAATTAGCCATTAGGAAATGTGCCTACTGTATAGAGCATGTGTCTAAGGGAGAAACACTTCAATAGGGTTAATATTAATTACTGTTTAAGCTTGCTTGCTGACCCAATTTACATCCCAGGAGATCTTTCCCTCCGGTTAGAGAAGAGTGGTCAGATTTCTGGCTCTGAAATACAGTACGTTTGGCTTTTCATCTTCCTTCTTTCTCTGCCATATTGCTCCGCTCCACCTTACCATCTGCCACCCCACACACTACCCTCAAAAAGTTTATCTCTGTACCTTCAGAAACAAGAGAAAATAATTAAAGGAAAGAGTGAGCTGTTTTTCCCTTGCAGGATCACATGTTTAAATGTAATATTCTGGCTGTTAAAAAAGAAAAATATCTTTGATGTAATTAAAGCTAGCACAGTCCGCTATTCTGGTTTCTTCTGTTTCCTCTTTAACAAATGTCAGCATCTTGGCTGAGGAGCTAAGTACCTGAGTCATAATTCCCAGTGTTTTATTGCTATGTTATCTGTAATCTCTCATCTTCAGATCAGATGTACACAACAAATAAGTTTCATGTTAACTTCCTCTTGTAGCAGGACCCCCAGAATCTCCAGGACCCAGACTATGTTTTCTGAATGACAGTTTCTATTGGCAGATACCTTTCGCATGTCATTTTCATATGTTCCCTGACTTGAGTCCTTTCCTGGGTATACGAACTGCAAAATAACATTGCCTGACTAATTTATTCATTAAACTTTGTCCTGATCCATTTTTTTTCCTTTCATTAAGAAACAGGAGCTAAGTGTAGCTATAGGTGAGATTGAAAAGCAGTGTTCCACAAAATATGAAAGTGCCTTAGGGTATCTGGAGCATATGGGAGCCTTTTACTGAGCATCTATTATTTACAAAACATTGTGGGATACAGGGAGGCATAAAGCACAGTCCTTTCCCTCAGGGAATTGCAGATCAAAAATGGAGTACATGGGATATAAACAAATATAAGGCAGAATGCAGTACATGCTATAATTAACATCCAGACAATGTTCTATAGGAATAAGAATGCATTCTGACTATAGGGATAGCTTCAAGATGCATGATATTTGACTTGAGTTCAGAGAGATGGGTGGGATTTTTGATAAATCCTTGATAAACCACCCATTAGGCTGAATGCTATCTTACTAAGAATGGATATGTGGAAGTATTGAAGACATATGAGAGAAGGCAGGTGAACTGATGAGGAAGTACCCATCTGAATACACTTTTCAACATTTTCAAACTATTTTTCTTTCTGGATGCTTCTTTATTCTCTTAGGCCAATTAAAAGCGATTCATAGTACTATTTCTGGATTCTAATACTGACCCAATCCACATAGAGAGAGAGCCTTCCTTTGTTGGTAATCATGAATGATAATTCATAATAAGGGTTTGAGGACGATCAAATGAGAGAATACATGGGGAAGGATTTGCCATCACTGATCCTGTTTCTTGTCCTTATTGAGTTTGTAATTATAGATTTTGTTTAATTTTTGTCTCTCCCAGTGGATTATAAATTCAATGAGAATCCGTTTGCCTTGTTCATCATTTTATCCCAGCATGCAGCATAGTATATAATGTGATATATATGCTTAATAAGTATTTTTGAATGGATAACAAATAAAAGATGGTGAGGATTTTAAACTCCCCTATAGAGATGTCATATGGCTAGTATTAATATTGTTAGGTCCTAGGCTTTTCCCTATTTGTGACCATAAAAGCAATTATTTTTATAGCCTATTTGTGCATCAGTCTCATGGTTTTGAACTCAATTAGTACTACTCCCCCAAGAAAGCAAACATTCCTTATTAGAAGGAATTCTTATTAATTATTAAAAGTGAAATATGCAGCCAAACTGTGGAGAAATACATATTAGAGTGAGCAAAAAGCCTTTGCTTTCTTCTAATGCAATTCCAACCTTTTACAGTTGAGGAAAATGAAGATCACAGAGGGAAAGGACTTGACCAATTCTGACAACTTAATAACAAAGCCAGTGTTAAAACCCTGGTCTGATTCCAGTCCAGTCTTATTCCAGAACAAAATGTTGATTTTCCAACTTATACCAAACTAAGCCAGAATGTTTAATGTGCTGTGTGACTCCTTTTCCTTACAGGCTGCAGTTGAAAGGATAAAAGTTAGCAAGTCATGTTCAATGAGTATCCAAACCATGATCTTCAGGGACTTTCCTTTGTTTCAATACTATTCTGCCATTTTGTTGGTGACACTGATTTGATGATTTAATCTGTGTCATCCTTACTTAGGGTATCCCACAGGCAGTAATTAGCTTCCTTTATGCACTGGTGTGTGAAGGAATGCCGTAAAAAAATGGTCTAATATAACAATTTCATTAACCAGAAACGTTAGAGTGACAGAAAGCTCTTCATGAACTAAAACCACCTTCCAGGAGTGCCCAAGCCATCTGAATCTGCTATGGGATATAGCTGGAACTAGGCAATTTTCTTGGCCTTGGGAACTAATACCAAGAAAGTGGACAATTTGAAAAGCAAAATAAAGTAAGAAGCCAACAAATAAGTAATGAATATAAACACATAGATTATTTGGAGATTGATCCAGACTTGTAGTATCATCGCCATCATCATCATCACCTATTGAGAATTTATCATACACTATGAACTGTTCTGATTCCTTGTTTGTATCCTCTATTTTAATCCTCACAATAGTAGCGTGATATGAGTATTTTTATCCTAACTTTTCAAATGAGGAAACCAAGGCACTCACAGGTTCCGTAAATTTCCCAAGTTCATACAGCTAATGCATAGTAGAAGTTATTCCAACCCAATCCATTTGATTTTTAGACTTTCTACTATTTTGTTATATTGGGGTAAAATACAGGTAAGATGGAGCCAGTTTTGAGAAATCGTTGAAGGCCTGGCTGAATGAAGATTTGAGATAAAAAAAAAAAAAGCAAGAAGACTCTAGTTTCTTGAGCAGGATATGGAAGCTCAGATAGAAATATTATAATTAATTTGACAAGCAAATGCAGGGAAGGATGGGCAGAGCCATGAGGCAGAAAGAAGCAGTGTGAAGACGGCTGAAGCTGGAGAAGTGACAAGGGTAGCCGCCAGGGCAGTTCACGTTCTAAGACACAGACTCGAAAGAACTGACAGGACCGGGTGATTAATGGAGCGTGGGAAGGGAAAAAGGAGGAAAAAGCCAAAGATGACTCACAAGGTTCGATACTCAGAAACAAGACTGGCAAGCTGGAGAACACAGCATCTTGGATGGAGAGGGAGAATTGGGGCTGAGTGTTTTTGTTTTTGTTTTTTTTTTTAATGGTTCAATTGACTGAAAACCAGGATTCATGTCACAGCCATTTGGGTGCCAACATTTTGACCTGTCAAGGCCTGCTGCCGTGTTTTGGAGCCTATTTTGAAGTGAGAAGAAAAAGCAAGGCCCTTTTTTGAGGCAGTGTCTCTCCAGAATCCTAGGGTCTCTTTCCTCTTGGCCAGCTGGCTGGGCTGGGGCTTACCCGCAAGTGAATGCCACCCACAGAGACTGGGTCAGACACGTTGGTGCCAAATTATCCCTCACCCCCAACCTCCCCCCCCCAACACCATTCTGCTAAGGTCTGTAATATTTAGGTGACTTCCTGTACTCAGGAGACTGGTTTTATACTCATAAGGCTGGGGCAAACCGACACACAGAGGCCTGTGTAGATAGTAGGAAAGGATCAAGCGTGATGTTCTGCAGAGAAGCCAAAGGCCACGGAAGCAGTGGAAGGTTATGGTCAGAGAAACAGTGACAAATGTAGCTATAGAAGATCGCAGAAGGATGCCAAATGAGTATGTACATAGGAGAAAAACCTGAAGGTGAGAAGAAAGTAGGATCAAGAGTAAGTCACAAGCAGTTAAGGGCCAAAGCTGCATTCAAAGTGCAAATACTTGGACATTAACTTTTATATCGTGATGCCGATGTGGTGAAAGGACTTGAATTAGATCTAGGAGCCATGCAGATCTGCAGTTGCCACTATGAAAAAGCTCCTGAAGCAGGTTGAGATAGCTTAGCTTATATGCAATTATAATATTTTCCCAAGTGGGATGGATTCAGATTTCTTTATGATTTCATGTTTCTTTTAAGCACTTTCATCTAAGCAATCTCGAGTAGTTTGGAAGGAAAATGAAACAAATGGAGATGTATTCATTTCTAACTATAAAGAGTTAAACCCCCCAGGAAAGCAAACACTGAAATATGGATCAATGGACCAGAAGAGAGCCCAGAAATAAGCCTACAAAGTTTTGGTCAATTAATCATTGACAAAGGAGGCAAGAACATCCATTGGAGTAAACACAGTCTCTTCAGCAAATGGTGTTGGGAGAACTGGGCAGCAGCATATATATCAATGAAGTTAGAACACTCCCTCACACCAGACGCAAAAATCAAGTCAAAATGGATCAAAGACTTAAACATGAGACAAGATACTATAAACCTCTTAGAAGAAAACACAGGCAAAACATTATCTCACATAAATCTCAGCAATGTTTTCCTAGGGCAGTCTACCCAAGCAATAGGAATAAAAGCAAAAATAAACAAATGGGACCTAATTAAACTTATAAGCTTTTGCATAGCAAAGGAAACCATAAGCAAAACGAAAAAACAACCTACAGAATGGGAAAAAAATATTAGCAAAAGATGAGACTGACAAGGGCTTAATCTCGAGAATATATAAACAGCTCATACAACGTAATAGGAAAAAAAAAAGCCCAATCCAAAAATAGGCAGGAGACCTAAACAAGCAGCTCTCCAATGAAGACACATAAATGGCCAACAGGCACATGAAACAATGCAGAATATCGCTAATGATCAGGGAAGTTCAAATCTAAACTACAACAAGGTATCACCTCACACCAGTCAGAATGGCCGTCATGCAAAAGTCCATGTACCATAAACGCTGGAGAGGGTGTGGAGAAAAGGGAACCCTCCTACACTGCTGGTGGGAATGCAGTTTGGTGCAGCCACTGTAGAAAACAGTATGGAGATTCCTCAAAAGACTAGGAATAGACTTACCATATGACCCAGGAATCCCAATCCTGGGCATATATCCAGAAGGAACCCTACTTCAAAAAGACACCTGCACCCCAATGTTCATAGCAGCACTATTTACAATAGCCAAGACATGGAAACAGCCTAAATGTCTATCAACAGATGACTGGATAAAGAAGCAGTAGTATACTTATGCACTTAATGCCATTTGCAGCAACATGGATGATGCTGGAGAATGTCATTCTAAGTGAAGTAAGCCAGGAAAAGAAAGAATAATACCACATGATATCACTTATATGTGGAATCTTTAAAAAAAAAAATAAAGAAGCCAAATGAACTTATTTACAAAACAGACTCACAGACATAGAAATCAAACTTACTGTTACTAGTGTGGGAAGGGGGTGGGAAGGGATAAATTGGGAGTTTGAGATTTGCAGATACTAACTAATATATATAAAATAGATAAATAACAAGTTTATATTGTATAGCACAAGGAACCATATTTAATATCTTGTAGTTACCTATGGTGAAGATTATGAGAACGAGTGTATGTGTGTTCCGATGTGACTGAAGTATCGTGCTGTACACCAAAAATTGACACTACATTGTAAACTGACTGCACTTCAATAAAAGTATATTTGAAATGAACAAACAAAGGTGCATCTTAAAAACTCTAGTGAAATAATTTTTGGGAAAAGTCACCAGTAATGTTACCACTGTCAAAACCAACGGTTGATCTTTGGTTCTCATTGTACTGCTCTCTCAGCAGCATTTGACACAGATCATTCTCTCTTTTAGAACACATCTTCACATTGCTTCTGGGACACCACACTCCTCTGTTTTCCATCCTGTTTAAATAGTTGTTCCTTTTTAGTGTTCTTTGCTACCTCCCTCTTTGAACTCTAAATGTTGAGGTTTCAACATCTTTTCCTCTGTTGAAATTCTCTCCTTAGATAATCTCATCCAGCTCCTGGGCTTTAAATATCATCTATATGCTGATACGAGTTATATGTCTAGCCCTGAATTCCTGCAACTAGCTGTCATCTTTGCTATCTAATAGGAATATCAGTTTTAACACTGACAAAGCCCAGTTTTGACTCCTGCCCTCTTCTCTACTCAGGCCTACTTCTTTTTCCAAGTCTTTCTCATCCTGATATATGGCACTGGAATCCATTCACCCATTAGCTCAAGTCAAAACTCTCAGTCAGTCTTAATTTCTCTCTTTTCCTCAATCACTTTCTCTTATCCAATTAATCAGCTTGTCCTCTTGATTAGATTAAAAAAAAAAAAAAACCCTAAGTTCTCTTATTTTCTCCATCTCATCACATTAGTCATTATAATGGCTTGCAATTTTCTATACAATCACACCAATTACCTTTTTGATCTGTTGTCAAATTACTCTCCCTGCTGTTGACTCTGGTTTAGACACACTGGCCTCCCTGCTGTTCTTCAAACACATCAGGCATATTCCCACCTCAAGACTTTGTATTTTCTCTTCCCTTTGCCTAGAATGTTGTTCTCACAGATACCTTCATGGCTTGTCCCTGTTTTCTTATAAGTATTTGCTCAAGTAACAGTTAACCCAACAGTGGAGTACTCCTTGGCCAGTATCTGAAATTGCAGTCCCCAGGCCTCCTGGCAGTCCCTTTCCCGCTTCCTTCATATTGTTCTTTAGCACTTACTTGTATCTATGTATTACTTAATTTACTAACTTACCTAGTATTATCTGTTTCCTCTCACTACAATATAAGACAGCATGAAATTCTCTGTCACTCTCCAACCCCCCCCCCCCCATCTATCTAGGAGGCTGCCTGGTGCATATTGCTTGAAAGAGTGCCCAGTGCACAGTAGGTGTTCAGTAAATAGTTGGCAAATGAATTAAATGATTTGGAAGTAAAATTAATGTGCTCAAGGCATGATCAAAACCATAAGTCTACCCAAACGGACCAAGATTATATAAGATGTTAACATCAGGTGAAGTTGATGAAGTGTATATGAGAACTTCCTGTACTCTGCAACTTTTCTATAAGTCTAATACTTTTCCAAAGTAAAAAGTTTGTTTTAAAAATTAAACCAAACAAACCTATAAGTCTGCTTTCCTTTACTAACAGTATGACCTAACCAGACAAGTTAACAAAATGCTAAATATTACTCTATAATCTCAGAGTACTAAAGTATCACTGCTGGAAAAGCCATTAGGGAGCCAATGGAGTAATCCTTTTATATTATAGATGAGGACATTTAAACAAAATTTTATGGCTGTACAATAGCAGAGCCAAGGCTAGGTTCCAGGGCTTCTGATTTTTAATCAAGTGCTTTGCCTACCTTTGCACACTGCTTTTCCTTTTATAGTCAAATAAGTCAGTGACGGCGTAGGGAATTCTTATCCCTGAACTTCTGCAGCTTTTCAAACCATTCTTGGTAATCATTTATAAATAAGATCAAATATGATTTTAAAAAGTCTTGTTCTCTGTAACACTTAAGGGACAGACTTAGTTCTGTTGTAAACTTTACATGTGCAACACCATTATTTGAATAGAAAAGAATAAAATCTACCAGTTTACAAACAGTAGAGTTGACATAATATGTTTAATGTCAACAGAAAAGCTATTAATTTTTCATTCAATTTGTGCTGCCTAACATTAAATGGTATTTGTAGTCGACATTTTCTCACAACAATGTTAAGTGACAAAAAAGAATCTCTTTCAGATAGTGTTTGTGGGGGATCTATCCTGTGTTCTGTTTTGTAACATCAAAAAATCAGACCATGTGTTAATAGTTGCTTTAGTAGCTTCATAAGTGTTGATTAAAAAACAAAATACACGGTATAAATGCTATTCCTATTCCAGTAATGGTTCGTATTAATATATATTCATTTTACAAAAATATCTACAATTACTTGAAAGAGTAGTAAGTATCTGTGAGACTTTTATTCAATTCACAAATAAGTCTCAATTACTTTAGAAATGTATATGTGTTTAAAATAACTTCATACTCTCCATGGTCCATAGGTTTGGGGAAATCCGGTGTGTGTGCATGTGTGTGTGTGTGAACGTAACTATGTAAAATGCTTGTATAATAATGAATGACTAGTAATGCGGATATGGATAATATTATTCACTTTACACTTTCTTGTATTTTGCAGTTTTAAAAAATCATGTGTTGCACTCATTGTTTCCAAACATAAGAATAATTGCACATATTTTAAAAGTGCATTTGCTCATATGTCATTTCAGCTGCTCCTCAGTGACTTAGAATCTAGAGGCCTGCTTGAAAAATACTGGGTATTTTTTACACCTTGCCAAATCACTTCTTTCTTTCTCCCATATTCCTTTCTAGTTTCTCCTTTTTCTATTTCAATAAAACTTCTGAAATAAACACTTCATCCAGATTTGAGTTCTAAATATGGTACACTGGAATTCAGTCAGCCATTGTTTGAGTTTATCTCCATGATTCCGAAATGCCTTGTTCACTTCATAACATACCCTAAAACACTTCTGAGTTGAATTGTCTCCCCCCGCAAAAAGCTATGTTGCTACCCCTTGTACCTTAAAATGTGACCCTGTTTGTAATAAGGTCAGATGTAATCAGTTAAGGTGTGTACTGGAGTAGGGTGGGCCCCTAATCAAGTGTGAATAGTGTCCTTATTAGAAGATGGCAATGAAGAAGATATTGGCAAGACGGCAGAATAGGAGGTCCCCTATTCATATTCTCCCAGAGTGATGATACTTTGACAGACACCCAAGAAAAAAGTGCCTTCGTTGGAATCCTGGGCTCCAGGTAGGGGGCTGCTAAACTCTGGTGGAGCCCAAGATGGACCTATTTTGAGAAGGCTCTTTCACCGTGGTCCTGGCTACAGACCAAGAAATAGTGTTGTCCCCTTTTGGACTCAGCTAAGCCCCTTGACCTTGGTCCTGCCACCAGCACCATTTCTCAAGGGAACTGGAAGGCCCACCTGTGTTTCAGGTAACAGGCCTGCTGAACTTGGTTCCAGTTGTGGACCCTGAAACAGCTTTGTAACTCAGCTCCATTTCCTCTCAGAGGAGGTCTGGAGCACTCCTGCCCACACAGAGGCTGTGAGGTAGAACACACGTCCTTGTCCCAAAACTTAGGCCTGCCAACCTGAGTCCAACCACAGGTCCTGAAGTGGCCCTGTATCTTAGATCTGGCTCCTCACAGTTATGGTCTGGGAGCAGTCTGGCCCACCCAAAAAACCAGTGAGTGATGTGTTTATCCATGTTGTTGAAAGCAGCCATGATGACCTTATTCCAACAGTGGATCCTGAAACAACCCTGTACACTGGTTCCTGCTACTCTCAGCGATGGTTCAGAAGCAGTCCTGTCCATTGAGGGACCCAGTGAGAGAAATGCCCATCTGTGCTCCTAAAGGCAGGAGTGCTGACCTCAGTCCAACTGTGGATTCTGAAGCAGCCCTGAGACTTGTTCCAAACTCCTCCCAGATGCAGTCTGTAAATTGGTTAAATTCTCCAGTCAAAAGGCATAAAGTAGCTAAGTTCCACCAATATGCTTCCTAAGAGAGATTTACTTTTGCTTTAAGGACACATATGGGCTAAAAACGAAGGGATGGAAAAGATATTCCATACCAATGGCAATCATAGGAAGTAGGGCTGGCTATACTTATATCAGACTTTTAAGTCAAAAAGTGTAACAAGAGACAAAGGAGGTCATTTTACACTGATAAAGGGGTAAATTCATCCAGAGGATATAAAAATTGTAACTATGTATGCGTGCAACATTGTAGCACCTAAATATATGAAGTGTAATAGCAGAACTAAAGGGAGAAATAGATAGCAAAAGTAATAGTAGGAGATGTCAATATCCCCGCTTTCAACACTGGATAGATCATCCATACAGAAAATCAATATGGAAACAGCAGACGTGAACAACACTATTGATGAAATTAACCTCACAGACTTTTACCAAACATTCTATCTAACAGCACCAGAATGCACATTCTTCTCAGTAGTACATGGAAAATGTTCTAGGATAGATCATATGTTAGGCCACAAAATATGCCTTAGCAAATAATATCAAGTGTCATTTCTGCACATAATGGTATAAAATTACAAGTCAATAACAAGAGGAAACATGGAAAATTCACAAATATGTGTCAATTAAACAACTTCTGAACAACCAGTGGATCAAAGAAGAAATCAAAAGGGAAACCCAAAATTATCTTGAGGCTAAGAAAAATAGAAATACAACATTCCAAAGATTATGGGATGCAGCAAAAGCACTTCAAAGAGGGAGGTTTATAGCAATGAATGCTCGTATTAAGAAAAAAGAAAAATCTCAACTAAACAACCAAATATTACTCAAGGAACTAGAACAAACTAAGCCCTAAGACAGCAGAAGAAAAGAAACAACAAAGATTAGAACAGAAATAAATGTAATAGATGCTAGAAAGATAACAGAAAAAAAAACAAACTAAGAGCTATTTTTTAAGAATAAACAAAATTGACAAACCATTATGTAGATTAACCAAGAAAAAAGGGGAAATGATTCAAATAAAATTCTGAATGAAAGAGGAGACATTGCACCTGACACTACATAAATACAAAAGATCATAAGAGACTACTATAAACAATTATATGCCAACAAATTGGACCATCTAGAAGAAATGAATAAATTCCTGGAAACATGCAATCTGCCAAGACTGAATCTTGACTATAAAATCTGAACAAGGCAATAATGAGTAAGAAGATTGAAGCAACAATCAAAAACCTCCCCACAAAGAAAAGCCCAGGATCAGATGCCTTTATGGGTAAGCTCTATCAAACATTTAAAGAAGAAATAATGCCAGCCTTTTCCAGACTATTCCAGTACATTAAAGTGGAAGAAATGCTTCAAAAATCATTTTATGAATGGGACTACATCAAATTCAAAAGCTTCTACAAAGCAAAGGAAACCATCAACCAAATGAAAAGGCAACCTACAGAATGGAAAAAAAAATATTTGCAAACCATACAAATGAAAAGAGATTAATACCCAGGGTATATAAGGAACTCATACAGCTTAGTGGCAAAGGACCTGAATGGACATTTTTCTAAAGAAGACATCCAAATGGCCAGCAGTAGCATAAAAATGTGCTCCAGATCAGTAATCATTGGCAAATGCACATCAAAACCACATTTAGATACACCTCACACTTGTTAGGATGGTTATTATCAAAAAGCCAAGAGATAGGAAGTATTGGTGAGGATGTGAAGAAAAGGGAATCCTTGTACACTGCTGGTGGGGATCTAAATTGGGACAGCCATTATGGAAAATAGTATGGAGGTTCTTCACAAAATTAAAAATAGAGCTACTATAAGATTCAGAGGTTTATATCTAAAGGAAATAAAATTAGTGTGTCAAAGAGATATCTGCACTCCCATGTTCATGCAGCATTATTCACCATGACTGATATGGAAACATTTTAAATATCTCTCATAGATAAGTAGATAAAGAAAATCTCATATACATACAGTGGAATATTATTCAGCCATAAAAAAGGGAAACTCTGCCATTAGCCACAACATGGATGACCTGGTGGACATTATGCTTAGTGAAATAAGCCAGACACAGAAAGAAGAATACTGTTTTCTCTCACTTATATTTGGCATCCAAAAAAGGTTTAACTCATAGAACCAGAGAGTAGAATTGTAGTTGCCAGGAGCTGGAGGTGGAGGGAGGGGAGTTAGGGGAAATTGGAAGATACTGATGACAAGGTATAAACTTTTAGTTATAAAATGAGTAATTCCTCAGGATATGATATGCAGCGTAGTGACTATAGTTAACAAAACTGTACTACATACTTGAAAGTTGCTAAGAGTACATCTGAAACATTCTTGCCACACAAAAGAAACTGTAACTATGTGAGGTGATGCATGTGTTAATTAGCTTGGTTGTGGTAATCATTTCACAATGTATAGATCCATCAAATCATCACATTTTATACTTGAAAAAAATATATATATATAAAATTTGCTTTTGTTAATTATACCTCAATAAATCTGGAAAGAAAAAAAGACAGGAGAATACATGATGATGAAGGCAGCTACAACAAAGGTTTCTTTGCAAACCACCAAAACCTAGGAGGAGATGTAAAAAGATTTGTCTACAGGCATCAGAGGGGGCTGACCCTGCTGCGGACTTGATTTCAGACCATTAGCCTGCAGAACTCTAAGACAATAAATTGCTGCTGTTTAAGCCCCCCAGTTTGTGGTACTTTGTTAACGCAACTCTAGCAAACTAATACACCTTCTATGAAGAGTTACTTGTTATTTTCCCTAAATCACTTCAGCATAGAGCAAAAGTGAAAATATTTAGTCATGTGATCATAACCTCATCCGCAAAATTTGGTAATTTTTAAAGAGGAAAATATTATAAACCAGTGTGTCATATGAATATAGACTCGAAATCCGAAGTAAAATGCTGACAATCAAATCGAGTAGTACATTTCAAGTATAAGCTACCATCCAAAAGTAGGGTCTCTTTTAATAGAAGTCATAGTAGTAGTAATCATGATCATTATGAAAATATTTGTATTGAGTCTCTGCATGTTGTACAGCCTGGTGCTATGTGCTTTATGCGCATTACCTAATTTAATACGTATAAAAATGTTACGAGATACACTAATATTCTCTTTACAAATGAGGAAAGAAAAGACTTAAAACTTAAAATAAATGGTTTAAGGTCAGACACAAGTATGCTAGATTCCAGAGTGCCAACTCTTCACTATCACATTATATATGTTATTCAACAAAACCAAAATAGGAAACTTTGTCAGAGTTATGCTACACTTGAAGATTCTTTCTACCCTATCCTTCCTTCCTTTGCTCTGTCCTTGACTAGTGTCAGATCAGTATCACAGTCTCAAGGTGCTCCCCACTTTTTTCCCTTATAGGTTCTTCCCTCAATACATTTCTTGTTTGTCTAAACCAATCTTGACATCCTCTCAGAGGACGCAAACATGCCATGTACAAAGTCCAAATTAAATACTGCTTTTTTTAATAGTCAAGTTTTGGCCATCAAGGCTCCATTCATCCCTGACCCGCCCCTGCTCCTCATTCCTCCGTTCTCAAATATGTTCCTGTTTTCCTGTCACATTGCAGGGTGCCTCTATCTGCTCATTACCACATACCTACCAAAAGACAAGTCCTAAAGCCCAGGTTTCTGCCCGGGTTTATTCAATCACTTACCCAAAAGAAACAGAGTTCTCCATTAGGGGTTGATTCCATACATGTTGTTAATACAAATTAAGATTGTTTCCATTATATTGTGTATATAAAATATTTAGAGAGAAACTTAACAAGATATTGCAAAAGCTATCTTTAGAAAATGACAGATACTTGCAGAGGAATACCAAAGATATCTTGAATAAATTAGAAGACAAACCGTATTACTGAATAAAAAGACTTGTCACTTTAATCTATAAAATATAAATCTGACAAGTTTTGTTGCTGCAGGGTTTTAAAGTTTTTTGTTATTTTTGTGAACAATATAATCCTATTGATTATATGGAAAAATAGACAATAATGTCCAGGGAAATTTTAGCCAAGGAAGAGGAATGAGGGAAACCTTACCCTAAGTGACTGACACCGGTCAGTAAGGCCCTGCTCTGCTCCCCACCGCCCTCCCATTTTTTTATAATAGGTTGTGAAGCAGGACATTTCCTAGAACCCCAGACAGGTGACTAAGGTCCAATATTGAAGACAAAGAGTCTTCAAACAATGTATGATTTAAAGAAAGTCAGGCTACCATGGGGGCCTGAAAACCTATTGTGATTTGACTTGTGTCCCCTTCCCAAATATGTTGAACTCCTAACAATCTATCAGTACTTCAGAATGCGACCTTATTTGGAAATAGGGTCTTTTTTCATGTAAATAATCAAGTTGATATAGGATGGGCCCTAATCCAATATGACTGGTATCCTTATAAAAGGGGGGAATTTGTATAGAGACTTAAACATAGCCTGAATGCCACATGAAGATGAAGACAGAGATGGGGTAATCCATCTCCAAGGCCAGGAATGCCAAAGATTGCTAGAAACCACCAGAAGCTAGGAGAAAGGCATCTTGGTCTCCAATTTCTAGCTTCCAGGACTGTGAGGCAATAAAGTTGTGTTGTTAAAGCTACTCAGTTTGAGGTGCTTTGTTACAGCAGCCCCAGGAAACTAACACACACCACTTGCAGAGCTTATTAACAAGCAGCTGAGCAGATTTTGCCAATCCCAGTGTTTATAAGCTTAAGATTAGAGAAGAAGGTGCAGAGTGCTGGAAAGCATGCATCAGGGCCCTTACGGAAATTCACCTGGTCGGAGAAAAGAAAGGGGACCTTCCTTACTCAGAAGATAAATGAAAGGGCTCCATGAAATTCACTCAGAGATTGAGGGTGTCCGTAATGCGGAAGACAGGCAACTAATTACCTCATTAGATTTCTCCTTGTGCCAGTGATTCTCCAAGAGCGATCCCCGGACCACTGTCATCCTCATCACCTGAGAGCTTGTTAGGCATACATGTCAATTCCTGGGCCCCACTCCAGACCTAATGAGCCAGAAACTCTTGAGGTGGGGACTCTAGAATCTGTGGCTGAAACCGCACTCCAGGTGCTTGTGATGAGCAATAGAGTTCGTGTACCACGGATTTGTGCGGCGGACTTGCTATTTCGTTCCCTCTGCCTATTTAGATGAGAGAAAAGAGAACTGGAGAGAGGTGGATGGGAAAGGAGGAGGGGGAGCAAAGGCAAAGCAGGTACTCTCTCCACATTAGGCATAATAAGGATGTGCTGTTTTGTCACGGATCAAATCAGCACCACAGAAGATTTTGGCCGTCCTGCTTTTACTGTCGCCAGCAGGGCTGGCTCGAGGGTGAGGCAAAGTCGAGCGGCATCGTGCTATGGGATGTGCTTGTCAGCATGAAGAATGCGGGCGTGCTGAAAAGATCTGCTGGTGTGAATTTACCATAAATGTTCACTTAAATCTCAATTTAGAGCACTTGTATAGTATTCCTTAAAATATCTTCTCTCCTAAAAAATGGATTAACAACTCCAGGGCTTGCTTTGGTGCTGAGCAGACAGATGAGTGCTACATGGTCTTCACTATGGAAATTGGTGGGCGAGGTGCTGGGAGTCTGACAGGTCCTGACAGATAAAAGGTTATTGCTATCATTGCTGGAGAGGAAAGACAATTTCTTAAATCATGGAAACAATGTATGAAGTTGAAAAGATGTAGAAATCTGACTGTTTCATACCATATTCCAAATTGATTACAACTTGCCTTGACTAACATAGCTTTTTTTAATTTTGATTTTTAGGAATGAGAGAAACATGCTATGATATATATATTCAGAATCCATACACAGATATGTGACATTTATCAGTATAGACCCAAACCTGAAATACAATATGCAGAAAGCAGTTCTTGAATGATTATATGTTCATGAGATTAATGATTTAGTCTAGATACCACGCCCTAGACAAACAAGATGTTTCTAAACCAATGGGCCTTTGGATTAGCTGCCTTTCATAAAGCTGATGAATAATAGGTCACAGGCTAATTTTTAAATTTAGGGAGTATTTGGGGGGAGGAATTAGGTTTATTTATTTTTTTTGTGGCTGTCCTGGGGGCCTGAACCCAGGACCTCGTGCATGCTGAGCACACAGTCTACCACTGAGCTACACCCTCCTCCCCCAGGCCGTAGGCAGGCAAATTTGTTTCATAGGCCTAACGATAGAGACCAGTATCTAAACTGTGCCAATATCTAATGCAAGAATTTCCTCTCTAAATTTTCTTCAAGTGATCAACCAGCCATCCAATGACTGAATGCCTCTAGCAAAAAGGAGCTCACTGCTTCCTGAGAGAGTCTGTACCATTTTTGAATAATGCTATTGCTCTGAAAGTCTGTTCTTATATTGAACTGGGCTTTGCTTCCCTGTAACTGCCACCCATTGGCATATTGGCCTCGAATTGGGGCAATAAATACTGATTAAATTGAATGGAAACTGGTCTTGAGCCAAACCTCTGATGCCACACCAATTGACATTATCCCAATTTAGGACATTAGTCATAATGAATGTTATGTTGAAATATGTATTTGTTAATGTCTTAAGTGGGGCAGAATAAATTACTTAGGAGACTGAACTTATCCATGTACCTAGAAGATTAAATAGAGAGATGAGAGTAAAGTGCTAACAAAGTTAATGGCAGTTATCATAGCAATGACACTGTCCTGGGCATGAAAATTTTGTCAGGGCAAACAGCAGAGAAGGATGCTGTTGCTGTGTAAGTGAAAAGCTCCTACTGCTTTTCTCTGTAAGTACTCGTGTTTCATTTGTTGTTGTTGTTGTTGTTTCTAGCTCTACCCATCTAAGTCACAAAAGAAATCAAGGCACTATATACAGATACCAGCACAAATGGGAGTTGGTATCATGTGCTGGAAATTCGCTGTAGGCAATTGATTTGGGTTAGGTGAGTATCAGGTGAGTGAAGCCACCATTGCACCTGCTATCCAGTATTACAATATTGATCGAGAAGAGAACTTGAGGAAAGAGAATTGGATGTTAGGGAGTGTCACTGCCAGTGAACTGGGCCAATTTGTGCTGTGAAACTTTATCCCTCCATGTAGATATCCGCCTCATCTGGGAGGCCTCTGATCCAAACTTTTTTCCTCACAAGGATAACACATTAATGCATGAACTTGAATTAGCCGACCCATATTGGAACACTGGGAAGAATGGTTTGTTTTTCCTGTAGAAGAAAGGATTGCCAGGAATTTCTATGGGAGCTTCTAGAGAAACAGACATACTAGCCGGGGGAAGAGGGTGTCCTGAAGACTGTCACAAGGACAATCTTATCAATACCATGCTCCTACTGACATTTACACGTTTACACACTTCTGAGAAGGGGCTTGTCTTCTACTGAGTGACCCAAACCACTTGCTTAGTTGCCTTCAAGTTTTTACAGCCTCTAAGGTGCTTCTCTTGTTGAAATTGAATATGTTTTCATATAAAACATGGTAAGAAGTGAAAGAGGAAAATCACTGAAGTCCAAACCTTAGGGGCCTACTAAACGTCCCCAATAGTAAACACTCGTAATAAATGCTTCAGACTGGCCAGTGGAACGCACACTGGCTCCCAGGGGAGGCGTTACAAAAGGAGTGGACGAAAGGGTGGATGTACAATGTATTAGAGTTCTCTTTGCTGGGACATGGGGATAAAAATTCCTTCCTTAAATGTCTTTCTGAGTATCAAGTCAATAATTTCCATGACACACATAAACCACTAGACTTCATTTCATCCATCTGACACAAACAGGGTTTTGCTTTCTTCCACGTAATGACTAAATCCTGTATTTTCCACTGCTGTTTATAAGCAAAATAGGCAGAATTTTAAAAGTGAACATTTTAGAGAGGTGTGTCTTCCTATGGCATCACTATTAGTCATTTAACTGAAGGATAATTTCTTTGCAGGGAGAGAGCAGGAAGTCACCACGCTCGCTTCTTGGTCATCCACTCATTTTACAGAGAGAAACATGAGTCCCACTGTCACCCCTACCCAACACCAGGCCGAACAGCCACATTGCCTCCAAGGTTTCATTTGGGTCCAAGATCCTCTCCAAGTTTGTTTAATTTGAAAACAAACAGTAAGGATAGCCTGGGAAGAGTCCTTGAGGGAAAGTTCAGGATATGCAAAGTGACCCAATTAAAACAGCAAGTTTAGAGGTGCAGAAGCCGAGTTATTAAAGATAAATTGTGCCTCGTTTCTAGACCCAAGTGGGTCAAGAGTAAAATGGGAGCAGATTGAGAGCAGGTGGGAGCGAGCGAGGAGGGGCTGTTCTTCCACCAACCGTGGGTCACATGTGCTGGTCTGCGGTGAATGAAGCTTGGATTGGGCTGGGTTCAAAGAACCATCTAGATAGATGGGTGTGCGGCTTTCCAAAATTGCAGAGCAAAAAGACTAGAATCCAGACCTGACTCCTAGTCCGGAGCACTCTCTTCTAAGCCATTCACAAACACATTTGCAGAAATATTTCATGCAGATCGGATGACACAGCACTGGATTCCAGGCAGTTTTCTCTCATCTGGTTTTTTTTTTTGTTTTTTGTTTTTTTTTTCCATTTACGGCTCAGGATAAGAAAATTGCAGCTGGATTGACTCACTGATGCAGCTGATAGCTTTAGCACCTGCCACATTTTGCAAGCACGGGCCAGGACTTTGCATTATGTTCAGGGCTACAGACTCATGCTACATACTGGTCACACTGTTCATAAGAATATTTCAGAGACTCATTTGGAGATCTGATCCCTCCTCACATTAGATGTGCTTTAGAAATGAAATTCTTGTGGGGTTTCCTCAGTGTTTATGAGAGCCACTGAATCTTGCACATTTGAAAACATATTTGAAGTTTTGCTGAGCGGCAGAGATGAATTCACACTAGGGAAAAGTGGCTTTTTGGTAGAAAAGCTCTCTGTTGATGATAGGCGTCCATGACAGTTTGTCGTTTGACATAAAATTTAAACTGACTGGATGTTCAGAGATAACAATTCAATCAGCAGTTCCTCTGTTTCTTGAGGTGAAATGGTTTTCTGTAGTTTTCTCTTGCTTTCTATTCAACTCAGGAAATAGAGTATGTGTTTGCCTTTTCTATTCTTCTCCGTTTTAGTGCTAAGAGCATCCTATCCAAGCCTTAATTTTAAAATATGCCATTAAAAACTGTAAATACAGTGAACAGAAGACCCCAGTGTGTGGTGCTGTCTTTAGCCATGCCTCTGTTGGAGTGCTGAGAGCGGCACTGAGCCACTTCAGACAACTGCTTTGCCTTCGTGGGTCTGATTGTTATTATAACTAGAAAAAACTGTAGTCTTACTTAGAAAGAGTTGGCCAACTCTAGTATTACATCATGCTAGAAATGGCTTAATGGTATTTGGTGTTTGTCAGTAATAAAAAGAAAAGGAAAAAGTAAGTGGTGGGAAATGACAAGTCATTTTGAGAATCTGCCTTCCTATTTTTGCCATCTGGTGGAAGACCAGGACCTCGGTTTCTTCATCAGTGGCTAGCATGGTAATTGGTAATTAGTAATCGCCAAGCACATTCCCCCTGGACGCATGAATGAATGAACAGAATTCAACGCATATGTCTCCGTCTGCATCTTGCATCGTTTTAGCATGTATCACTTCATTCTGAGCTAAGACATTCCTAGCCCACTCCCTATTACTGCTTCAAAGAGAGATCAGTAGGCACTTGAGGAATCCACTGAAGGTTAAAGGGAAAAAACAAACCCAGTTTCAATCCAGTAGCATCCCCGACGTTGCATTATTAGTATGCAGCAGAAAAGAGACAGTGGTTTCACCATCACTGACGCCAACAGTGTCTACAATATGTTTAATAAAGTTCACTGGATTCTGTCAGGCTGCAGGTTTATTTCCACATTATAAGGGTCAGATGTAGGCTTCTGCACACCAGCTCCCTGGAGTATTTCACATGGTAGCCACTTCTCAAAATCTTTTTATAGATCTCAGTTAATTGACCTTAAAAACTCATAAACTGAAAGGCATCTTTCAACCTGTTTAACCACCTGTGTCCTCTGACTCCTCAGGAGTTACACTTTTGCATAGCATGACTCCCAAGTGTTCTGACTTTGGGTTCCGAGTCTATGGAAACTGAGGCCTAGTTCTTTGATTTTTCCGATCAGCTGTTTTATTCACAAAGTTGGTGTGTTTTCTGCAGCAGCAGTATGTTTTATAGGAGGATTTGAAATCTCCAGTTACCATGATCTGTATCAATTGTAAGGTCCTTGACTGCACCCAAATTGCCCAGTTTTTGTACAGTTTATTGAAAGCCAAGGAACAGACTCCTTAGAGCAAATCTAGCTGTCCTCGTTGCTTTGAGAACTAGGCATTTCAGCAACATCAATTCCAGCACAGGACAGCTCTGATCTCACTACCCAAAGGCCTTGGCTTTGTATCTTGACTTCCTGCCTTAATTCGGGGTCTTTGCTTTGTATATTGAAACTCTCATCTTGCTTTTATAACAATTTCCCTGACACCTTGTAATTGTCATCCTCTGCAGATACCACCTCTGGAGATAGCCCCAGGCTCTCAGCCAGGACTCCTACAGGACAGTGGCCTTCCCCCTGGGAGTCCCTGATGTCCCTGATTCCCTTCCAACTGCCTGTGGCTGAGATCAGAGCCTTTTTGTGGCTGAGATGAGATCCACGGTGAATTCTAAAGTGAGGTCTCCCAGAACTGCCACCTTCTGCTGCCTAAAAGCTCCAAGTTTGGCGCAAATCAGTACATAGAGACGTTAGCAGTCCACACCTGGAAAGGTACCCAGAACATCTGTGAAGTCTAGTTTTGCCCCTTTCAACTAGGGCATCTTAAGTTGCTAAATGCTCTAAGCTGCTTCTTCCCTGATTCTTCATACAGCACAGTCCCTATGCCCCAAAAATAGAATCAGAATTGAAAATTTTGAAATTTTCAATATCAGCAATTATTAGGGCAAAAATCAGAATTACCATCAAGTCCTTTACAGGTCCCCCTCCACTCATCTTCAGCAGGGAAGGAAGTCTGGTTTCCAAATGGTCATTAGACTACTCTTTCCTTTCCTTACTATTACAGAGTTGATAAATCTGAGGTCATTAAGGTTTTTGTTTTTGTTTGGTTTTTTAAAAAATAATCCTCCAGTAGTATTTAAAATATCTCCTGTAGTGTCAGCAGAGTCCCGAGTTTCAAGGTACTTATGATTGACAAAATGTTGCCTGTTGAGAGTAGTAGAATTTACTCTAGGGTGTGTGACCACTCCTGGCAGTACACACATCGACATTCAATTCGCTTTTCCGCTTAGTCCTCACCTGCACACAAGCAGCTAAGTGTAACTGGAGAGAAACACCACAACCCAGACTGGTCCCACATCTAAATGCACAGCCAGTGCCCTCAAGTGGGCCTTCCTTGTTCAGAAATCCTGCTGTTTTTTCCTGCTCCTTTCCTGCTTACACTTCCCTTTTTCAACCATTATTTTTCACCTTGTCTATTTTTTCTCTTCCACTCATTCAACAAATATTCACTGAGCACCTACTGACTTTCTGACCCTGTTTTCTCCCCCAGCTTTGTTGAGATACAATTGACATATCCCGTTGTGTCAGCTGAAGGCGTACAACATGTTAATTTGAAATCCTGATATATTGCAAAATGATTCTAATAGCTGATACCTCCATCAAGTCACATAGCTGCCATTTCTTTTTTGTGGTGAGAACATTTAAGATCTTACACAACTCACAAAAATGAACTTGAAATGAATTAAAGACTTAAATCCACGACCCAATCCTCTGTAACTCCTAGAAGAAAACAAAAGGGAAAAGCTCTTTGATATTAGTCTTGGCAATGATTTTTTTTTTTTTTTGACATGACACCAAAAGCACAAGCAACAAAAGCAAAAATAAACAAGTGGGACTAAATCAAACTAAAAAGCTTCTGCACAGCAAGAGAAACCATCAACAAAGTGAAAAGGCAGCCTACAGAATGGGAGAAAATGTTTGCACTGTCCCTGTTCTTAATCCATAACGTCCTCACCTGATGACCTCGATCTGTAGTTCGCTGAGAAAATAACAATCAGAAGAGAAAGCCTTCGTGTTCTACCCTGCAACCTGTCAAACTGCCTCCATCTGTAGCCACATCCTCTGCCCTCCCCCTGCCATAGTCAGTTCACTTTCCACGCTGAGATGGAAAACACAACCCGCCAGTGATACAACAGAGCCGGGCCCTTCTTACCCACTCAGGGTCTTCACTACAGTAAGTCTTTGAAGTCTTTCTCCTGCAGCATCCATCATTCATCTCTCTATGGCATCCTTCCTGTTATGTAAACATGTTGGAATGCATCCACTCTTCCAACAAAAACTCAAACAAACAAACTCAGTGTCACATGCTTCTCTACTCATTTTTGCAGCCAAAGGCAGTTCAGTCGTAAGACTTCTTCCTAATCAGCCTCTCAATAGCATTGGATACAACCGATCATCCAGCCTTGGAAATGACTTTCTTCCATTGTTTTCTAGGACACTACTCTCTTGGTGTCCCTCTTCTCCTTCCGGCCACTGCTTTTCAGATGTTTTTTTGATGATTTTCTTTATTGCCTTTACTTGTGGTGGTAAGAGTGTTCCTAGGCTCTGGAGACCCCCTTCTCTAGCAACACTAACTCCCCAGATGGTTTCATCTGTTCTGACAATTCCTCAGACCAAAAAGCCATTGCATTATCTTTGATCCATCCCTTTCTCTCACGCTCACAGCGAATCCAACAGCAAATCTTATGAGTCTCTTTCTTTGAAATCTATCCGGAACCTGTTTCTGACTCCTTGCCTGAGCCACCATCACCTGAATGAATGTGCGAGCCCCCTGGTTTCCCGGATTCCTTTCTTTCCCCAATTCAGGCTGTTTTGTATACAGCGTCCAGAGTGATCCTTTTAAAAATATAAGTCAAATCATAGCCTCTAAACAAGACTATCCAATGACTTCCCCTCTTCCTCAGATAGAATCAATTCTTACCTCCTCTGCTCTTTCTTCACTTTACTGGGGCCCAGCCACCCTGGCCTCTTGTTGTTCCTTTTGCCAACCTCCTACCCTCCTCAAGGCCTCTGCATCCCCATTCTGTTCTCTGGAAAGCTCTTACTTCAGATGCATAGGATTTGCTTCCTCACTGCCTTCAGGTTTCTGCTTCATGGTCCCCATCCGTGAGAGTACTTCTGAATGCACCTTATAAAAATGACTCCAATCAATCACCCTCTAGGACCCCCTCCTATTTAAAAAAATCTTTTGCACACCACCTCTCAACACCCGAGCAATATTAGATGTGCTTGTTTCCTAACTGTTGCCTTCCCTGAACGCTTGAATAGGGTCCTGTTTGGCACAGAGCAAGTGTGCGATAATAAATGCTGACTGAATAAATGAATTAACTCCCACCCTTCGTGTGTCTCTCCTCCAGTGGCCGCCTCACTTGCCGCATCTCCCGGCCCTTACTTAACTGTTCGGTTTCAGGCCCTCTGCCCAGGCTTTTTCCCTTTCTGGCACACTCTCAGTGTTCAGGTCTGAGCTGAAGTCTCCCATCGCCCGAGAGAATTTTCCCTGAGCGCCTAACACAAACTATGCCTTTTCCGGGTGTCTCTCCATCCTATCACCCAGTGTTATTGTGTTCATCACAATTTTCATGCCCTACCTGCAGCCATCTTGCTCTATCCATTGGCTTGTCTCCTGTCTCTTCTCCAGCTCATCACGAGCAAGTAGGGCAGTGCGTGAATCCCGCTGGTGCTCAGTGAGAGTCAATGTGATGTGTGCCAGGAAAACTGACAGTTGTCCAGAGTCAGTTCCAGCTCCGCTTCTCCCAGGCCCTTCACTACCTGGAACCAGCGTCATTCCTCCTCTAGATTTTTGGCAAAGACGGGAGCAGTGCATTGACCATCCAGGACATCTGGAATGTCAACAGATAGGACCTTTGTTTCCTCTTTTCCCTTTAAGTTTGCTTCGTTGAGCAGGTTATTTCCTGACCCCGAACGAATACTTGCTCTTCCCACAAATTTATGGTTATTTTCAGATAGTACATGTGTCTGCAGTCTCGAGAGATTCCAAGATGGAATTTCTCTCCCCTGTTCCAGTTCAGGCGCCTAGTCAGGGACTTGGATGTGTTTCATTTCTTTTTGTTTGCCTCCTTTGCATTTCCACATCTCATCTTCTGCTTGAGATGGGGCCCAGGAGGGAGGTGAAGCCTTGAAGGTAAGTGGTACAGGCACTTTCTTCCTTGACCGCCATCACTGTGGACAATTACTGGTGTTTTCTCTGGGCCTGGAAAGTCTCTAAAACTGATTCTGTCTGATCCTCTGTCAAGCATATATAAAGGAATAGTCAAGGCCAAAGCACAGGATTGAATGATTCAACTGGTAAATATACGCTTAAACACTTGTATAGTCGGAGGGTTTATTACATACAGAACTGAAAAAGGGAGACGAGTCAAAGGTGCCAGCTCCCCATGGCCCCTGTCCCACATGCTGAGATGACAGCATTGAAACACGGGCTGGGTGAGGGCAGTGTGTGGTGTGGGACAGCCACGTTGTGGAGGAGCCCACTTTAAATTATTGATAAGCAGCCTGTATTCTGCAGCTCAATTCTGAGGGCCTTAGGGCAGAAAGCTCCTACCTCATCATAAGTTGGGAGATGATGAGAAACTGATACGTGAGGGTACCCCAGGGGTGATAAGGTAGCAAACGGCAAGACAGTGTTGGTGTAGCACCTCACAGACTTCCCACTGCCTCGTTCTCCACGAGTATCACACAGCACTCTGCCAAGACTCGGATGAACTATCGTTTAGCCATTGGCCTCTGTGACCTCTGTGGACACATGCAAGGTCACCAAGGTGCCGTGGCGGAACCTTTCCCTACACTCCACAGTTGTTCTGGAATCCTTGGCCTATCCCATACCGGTGCTGGGGGTCGCTATCTGCAGTTTCCTTCAGGCTCTTGGTACCCTCTCCTCCAGTCAGTTGTTCACTGCTCTTTCTGAGCTCCGTGTTTCCACCGCAGTGTCAGGGGACATGTCTTAAGCTGTCAGTCGTCCCACTGAAGTTCTTCCCAACAGGCTTGAAATGAGGGGCAAGCACCTCGTTTGCACCCCCTGGTAAATGGGACTCATTGCATACTCCTGTCTTTCTCCAACAAGCCTTCTCTCAGAACCTCTCCATTTCCAACTCATGACCCCTTTATATAGTCTCATGGATATAAGGACTTTAATTTGTATGACCAGTATTCACACTTGTTTTGCATCTAGGTGTGGGACCTAGGTTTGATTTTTGTTTTTTATCAATGTTGGCTCTTTACTAAAGTTCCATTTTAGTATCATTCTATACATAGTTACTTATTCAAAGCAAATCATAATTTCCAAGTAATTCATCTCACTGATCACCTTTTCAATCAATTGCTCCGACTTGTTCATGTCCCATAATCCCCTCGGCATATACTTTTCAAATTAGTACAATGTTGGAGGACAGATCTTTATCTTCTCATCTTTATCCATAAGGATTTCGTAGTACACACTCATCAAATCTAGCAGAGAAAACCAGGATTCCCTAATAGGCAGGCTAGGTCAAGTGTAATTCAACAAGATGAAGGCAGGGGACCTATTAGAGTTATGTGTCAGTAAGCTATAGCAAACTATGGTGCCTTCTGCAGGATTTGGTACTTCATCCCATTTGGGGCACACACCATCATCTCCTTCCTGGCTGAGCATCAGTCCACTGTGAGTCGTCATAGCAGATGGGGCGGTCATCTCCCTAAGATTGGTCACTTTGACCAAAGCAGGTTGGAAACTACTTTTGAGAACGTTTAACCTAGGGTCCAGTGTATGCTCAAGTGCTGTATTTATTCAGAATATAATAATTATTCCCCCATTTATTTACTAAACACATGTGTATTAAATACTATTTTCCTGGCACAGGTTTGAATTTTATATGCTATTTTCCCCCCACTCTACTAGAGAGGCATGGGGAACATGGAACACTGAGATGAAGGAGATACCACTGAAACTAACTCTGTAAGATGTTGTGCAAATCTCAGCAGGTCCGAGTTTGTGGGCTGTTCTGTAGCGGATTGCGAATACTGGAGCTCTGTTTCATTTAACTCATCCTCAATTCAGTGCACATGTATCTCAGGCATGGAAGCAGAACACTACTCCTACCTTCTACCTTCCTCTGTATTTTTTCCTTCCACACTTTAAGTATTAGGAAATTTTCAAAATAAATACTTTTGAGAACAGGACCTAGCTGGAATCTTATAAACCTATCATTTTGAGAACCTAGAATAGCTCAAATCTTCTGCTATTTACCATTTCCTGACCTTCCTCAGTACCCCCAACCTTTGGAATATTAAAATTGGGGTGCTTTGGGGGGCTACTCTTTTTGTGTATATGCAGATACTTTCTCATCAAAATCAGCTTCATGTGCAAGTTCTATTTGTGCTTTTCAGCACACTTCCCTGGGTTCAGCAGCATAAATTTTGGTGACCTACAATTCTTAAATCCAAATTTTAAAGATTAGTGTTGAAGGTAAGTGGATTAAAAAGTCATTTTCCAGACACCCAGTTTTTGCTTGTTTCTTGGTGATCCAGAGTCATTAAAATCCTCAGCCATTTCCAGTATGATTGCAGTCCACCTGCCCAGAGGCTTTAAATCAAACTGTAGTGTCTCAGATTTTATCATCGTCCCATTCACATACTTCCCATACCAGCAGTGAGCTAAGTGTGCTTTCCTTAATATATCAGTCTTTTCACACTCTCATTGCTCTTGTCCCAAGCATCAAATGACTGTTTTATACGTGAACAATACTAGGATCGTAATAATCCCAAATAACATCAGTATCACCAGTTTATAAACCATGGGCTAGCAAGTTATAGCCCATAGACCAAATTTAGCCAGCCACTTGTTTTTGTAGATGAAAGTTTTATTGAAAAATACCCACTGTCTATGACTACTTTCTCATCACAGTGGAAGAGATAAATAGTTTTGATAAAGGCCTGTGATCCCTAAAGTCTAATGTTTTTACTATCTGGGCCTTTATGAAAAGTTTGTTAAACCCTGCTCAAAAAACAGAATTAATCTCACTAAACTGAATATTCAAATTCTAACTGTCCACACCATAATGACTGACCTGGAATGTCCCCTTCAAAGTATCCAATGAGCAGTTGCATAAGTCCACCCATCAGTGCTGGTTACCACTTGTGGCTTCTTTGGTGCTTCAAATCTGAAGTCCCAAAGAGCTGCGGCACTTACAGATGTGATCCCTTGACTCACGGCCCCAGCCAGCCAAACTGCGACTTTCTGGCACAGACACGGACAGTTTGACAAATGTGATTTTCTGATTGAGACTTTGGCAGGAACTTTCTGGCCTGTTACAGCAGTAGTAGAGTCCATCAGGGCCAGTGGAGTAATGATAGTCACTGGCAGGAAATTGCTGTACCCAGCAGAGTGGTATGAGAGGTAAAACTAGCAGCCTAGCAGAGAAATAATTGTGAAGTGTTGTCACCCAAAGAACAGATCGATTTTACATCATACCTACCGAGCCTCATCGGCAGCTGCGTAAACGACAGCACTGGTTCTCAATTCTGGCTGCACAGTAGATTCTTCTGGGGAGTTTGTAAAAATGCTCATGCTCAGGCTCTGCCACATATCAACTAAAACAGCAGCTCTCAGGATGGACTCTGGTACTGTTATTTTAAACTACCAAGTCTTAACTTACTTTTAGAATGTAAATGAAATTGAGTCCAACCCCCAAATGTCATTTCCCACTTGTTACATTGGTCTGGTTCCTGCCGAACACTCATGATGGTGTCAGTTTTCAAGAGAAAAAAAGAAATCTGATGTAAAATGCTGTAGTTTCACCTTGCCTATTTCTCCTTTTTCCTCTGGACTATTTCAGCAGCATCGTGGCTGGTTTTTTCTTTCTCAGTCCGTGAAAAACAAGGAACATGTTTTTTAAGTTTCCATTTCGATTACATTAACACCCCTGGATATGTTCAAATGCGTTATACTTTGTTATCAAAGTCCCCATATCTGAAACTGTAAAGCCAACCTAACATTGCCTGAGTACTTCTGACGCATTGACTGTGCCACTAGTCCCTTTATACACGTTATCTCATTTCATCCTCACAACATCAGTTAGATAGGTTTTATTTGTCCATTTGACAGTGAGAAACCTGAAGCAAAGAAACTAATCCAACTAATTAATGACAAGGAAGGGAAGAAAGAAGGAAGGCAGGATAAATTTTTTGTTCAAAGTGTTTCCACACATTGGGGAAGAGGATTCTGCTGAAATGTTTAATAACAGCTAACATTTATAAGGTGCTTACCAGGTATGAAGCAATTTGCGTAGCTTTCACTTAACCCTCTGAACAAGTCTACAGGGTAATTACTCTTAATATCTTCATTTTGCAATGAGGAAACGGAGGTACAAAATATTATAGCAACACAGCTTTGAGTTACAAACCTAGTGAGGGTCAGATACAGGGACCAAACTGAATTTTGCATGATTCCAGAACCCATGCTCTAAACCACTTCTCTCCAATACATCTGTCAGAGTATAGAAAGAATTTCTGTATTATGAAAATGATACTCTAATTCCTTACTCCCTCAATAGGTGTGAACAAAGTCTCAGTGATGTGAGGTGGTTCAACTAAATCACCACTTCTCAAAATGTCCCGCAAAGCACTACATCCAGGAGCTTCTCTGTCAGAAGTAGGTTTCCTTAGTCAATTACAGCGCAGACACACTACATATGAAATCCCCGTCATGGAGACTCACCATGTGAATGCACACATCCCAGGTTCTGAAAGGAATCGGGAGCACACGTACACACTTCGTGAACCACGCAAAATTCCTCGGAGTACTTCTACAAGTTATTTGAAAATGGAAGACCCCTCTCCTACCTATAGTATAATCCTACTGAACTGATGTTCAGCGAATTCACATTGAGAAGTGCTGATTTAAGGCATTCAGCCATTTAGATGATTCCGTTGTAAATTGGGCAACTCACAAAGATTACGCTGCTAGTACCTAAAAATATCTGAAAGTGTTACACTGAATAAATTTTTATGGAGAGCTATCTATCTTACTTAATTTTCCTACACATACACACGCACGCAGCATATTTTCTCTTGGAACTCCTGTTTTGGCTGACTGAAATATAATGCGTCTATCACACCCTGCCTCTCACCTCTCCAGTGACTGATAGAGATGGTATCTGTGGTGGCCACAAAAATGTGTCAGTTCTGCTCCGAGTGGCACAATTGACAGATGGCCCCAGGAGCTGCATTCTAAATCCACTGCTACCCTTGCTCTGAGGTCACATCTCCCACGGGCTTCTCTCAGCAACTGAGAGTTGCAAGAATACTAAGGTAGACTCATTCCTGCAAGTTGTCCAACCCCTGCAAAGGTGAGTTGCTTAACAACTCCTCGCCAAAACATCCTGAGAATTTCCCTGTAGTCTGAGATGTCTGTCAGTCTAACCCTCCTTTCATCTAACCGTCCTTTCTTCTGTCTCTTCAAAGGGGTTAGACCTTCATCAAAGTCTGATGACTTCCTCCAATGCTCCTACCATGCCGTCCACTCTCCCTAGTCGGTGTCTCCACAGTAAATCCCTCACATGTCTAATCCCATCTTGGCAAGTGCTTTTCAGAAGATCTGAACTGACACAGTGTCCTTCCTCCCCTCAGTGCTCCAATATATTTTGCATATATCTATATTTTCTCTATTTTCTATTTATAAACCTATGACTTTCACTGAAAAGTATAAAGTATACCTTGTTTATATCAGTTATCGCCAGTGTTGAGCAGTATTTGGGATATGAAATGATGGCAGGATTGGATTTATAAAGGAAAGAAGAAAAAGGAAAGAAGAACCTTGTATCAATAAGATAGTAGAATAGGAGGTCCCAGACCTTGTTCCCCCACAGTAACATCAATTTAACAACCATTCAATAATAATAACAACCAAAATAGTTTTTGAGAGCTCCAGAGACCAGTTGAGAGATTCCAGTACCCTAGTGGAGCACAAACACCAAGAACAGCCTTATTGAAAATGATACTACCAGTTTCACTTGACCTGCATCAACAGTTCAGTGCAGAGAGAGACTGTCTCCACTCTTACTCTCCTGCAGGGGTAAGACAGACTGAAGTGAGCTACTGGCATCTTGAAACTTTTTGGACATTGCTTGAGATGTCAGCTTGTCTCATCTCGCACAGTTTGCTGAGGGAATCAGCACGGCTGCCTGGGGGCGGCTAAAAACAAATCATAGGGGCAACTGATGCATGGATCACAACAACCAGCCAGCGGACCCTGCCAGCTAACCCACCCACGGGCAGACCCCAGTAGCTAGCTATTTCACACACACCCCCACCAGTCAGTGTCTCATGTGCCCTCAGACTCAACACCCCACAGGTCCCTGCAATCAGTGCCCTCACACAGTGGCCTCCACAGCCAGTGTCCTGGGCACCACCACAGATGGTGCCCCATGCACCCTTGCAAAAGATGCTCCTTGTTTCCCCATAAATGGCATCCGCATGCCCCTGCAGACAGCATGAGGCTGCCTCAACCCTGCAGGACTGGGGGAAGGCACACAACCCTGAGACTGCTCCTTCAGGAGGGCAGCAGAGCAGTGGAGCCTGCACCCATTGTCCTGGCATCTCAGTGCAGTGCCCTAGAGAAAAGGGCAAGTAACTGTCAGCACTCAGCCTGGCTCTATGGGGTAGGGAGAGAGGGTGCACAATCTTAAGACATCTTCAGGAGGGAGGAAGAGAAGTACAGCTTGTTCCCAACACCCAGCATCTCAGGGCACTCCTCTAGGGAAAGAGAGCGTACCTCCCAGTACTTGGCACAGCTCTGTGGGATTAGGAGTAGGCAAGCAATCCTAAACCTTCCTCCCCAGGAGTAAATGAGAAAACTGAAATGGGCACATCCATGGAAAAGAATTGAGGGATCCTTCAGTATCTCTAGCTATGATGATTAGTGAAAGGCTTTCCTCCTTAAAGGAGTTTGTGAAGACTGGAGAGGTGACTGCTTCTTGCAATGCACACGTACCAATACAAGGCTATAAGAATCAGGGAAAAATGACACCACAAAAAGAGCAAATTAAATCTCTGGTAACAGATAACAAGGAAATGGAGATCTACAAAGTGATGGAAAAATAATGTAAAATAGTCACCTTAAAGAAACCCATGTACACCAGAATTTGACACAATGCTGTAAACTGACTATACTTCAAATATATAAATATCAAAAAGCCCAGTAATCTACAAGAGAATACAGATCGACAAATAAAATCAGGAAAACAAAACATGAACAAAATCAGAAATTCAACAATGAGATTAAAAAGTATAAAAAGAAACTAAATGGAAATTCTGGAACTGAAGAATACAATGACTGAACTGAGAAATTAAGTAGTGAGTTTGAATATTAAACTCAAGCAGAGGAGAATCAATGGACCCAAAGAATATCTGACATTACAGAGTCAGAGGAACAATAAGAAAAAATGAAAAAGAGTAAACAGAGCCTATGGGACTAATAAGACACTATCAAGTGAATCAGTATGCATTATGGGAGCCCCAGAATAACAGCAAACAAAAAGGGGAAGACGGTGTATTTAAATAAATAATGGCTGAAAAACTCCCACACCTGGGGAGAGAAATAAATATCTAGATTCATGAAGCCCAAAGGTTCCCAAATAGAATGAACCTAAAGGGCTGTGATTAAGTTGTTTAATGTCAGAGACAAAGAATTGTGTAAGCAAGAGAAAAGAAATTCACCACATAAAAGGGAACCTCCGTAAGACAGGCAGTAGATAGCAGAAATCTTACAGACCAGGAGAGATTGGCATGACATATTAAAAAATGGTACTAATCTAAAATATTATATCCAGCAAAAGTGTCATTTAAAAATGAAGGAGAGATTTTTAAAAATTCCCAAACAAAAACTGAGGGAATTCATTGCCACTAGACCTACATTATAAGAAGTGCTATGAAACATTGATGATTGAAATGTGAAAAGATTTTAAAAACTTAGAGACACAAATGGTAAGTTAGTTTATGTTCATAATTGGAAGACTTAATATTCCTAACATGCCCATACTACCCAAAGCATTCTACAGATTCAATGCAATCCCTATGTAAACCCCAGTGGGATTTTTTTTTTTTTACAGAAACAAAGTCCTAAAATTCATATAGAATTACAAAAGACTCCAAATAGTTAAAGTAATTTTGAGTAAAACTAACAATGCTACAGAGAAAACACACTTCCTGACTTCAAAATACATTACAAAGCTACAGTCATCAAAGCAATATTTTACTGGCATCAAAACATATATAAAAATTTAAATGGATTAAAGCCTCAACTATAAGACTTGAAGCTATACACTTAGAAGAAAACCTAGGGGAAAAGTTCCTTGTTACTGGTCTTGGCAATGATTTCTTGGATATGACATCAAATGCACAAGTGACAAAAGCACATGGTGCTTTCCACAGGAATTCCCCATTTGTTCAATTAGCAAATATTTGTCAAGCTTCTCCCTTGAGTCATGCTTTACTTGAGGTTCTGAGAATACAGAACTCTCGAGGAGCCCATAATCAAGTGGGGAATATATAAACACAGATGGAGAAATACTTACTGTGGGATAGTGACTGGGGATGCTCAAAGTGCTCTAGGTACACCTGACCCAACTGGTGTGAGAGCAGGATAAAGCCTGGCTTTATGGACGATGTGGCATCTGAGCTGGCTTTGAAGAATCCATGAAAGCCAGTAAGATGAAATACGCAGTATGCAATCTGTGAGATGAGCACTCTAGCATAGGGTAGAACAGAAGCAAAGCAGCAGGGAAGTAGAGAAGTTTCAAGTTAGTTCTGTCGAGCTAGGACATAGAAAAGCAGGTGAGGCTGGTGGCAAGAGCAAGCGCTCTCTCTGTATCCCAAATTTCTGCTCAAATATGGAAAATATTTCACAATAACTAGAGGGTAACTATTCAGCTGCTATTCAGATGAAGTTCAGCTTCATTTGTTACACCAGCTTGATCATTTTTGAATAGTAGATATGTTATCTATTTCTAATATTCTTTCCTTGTGAGTCTATTTTGATTTCATACTGGAGATGAAAAAGTACTGAACTCAAATGAAAATGGCAGGTGGTAAGAATGCTGGGGGAAAATATGCTAATTCTATTTACAATCCAACACCAGATTCATGGACATAGAAAGCAAACTATGGTTACCAAAGGCGAAAGGGTGGGGACGGATAAACTGGGGGCTGGGGATTGGCAGACACACAACACTATATATAAAATAAACAAAAGGACCTACTGTATAGCGCAGAGAACTATATTCAGTTTCTTATAGTAACATAATGGAAAATTATTTGAAAAGAAAAAAATATATGTATGCATATATATAACTGAATCACGTTGCTGTATACCTGAAACTTTGTCAATCAACTACATTTCAATAAAAAAAATTTTTTAATGGAATTCTGAAGAATCCACAGTACTTAGTAATTGACAAGATAGCTTTGAGAAATAGAAGGACAGTTGTTCTTTTGCGGTTGGTTTATACCTTTCCCCAAACCATAAATGATTTTAACCCAGTAATATCACAGTTCCTTGAGGGACGTAGGAGAGCAGCGAGCAGAGGTGGGTAGACAGTGAAGGGAAATGATCAGTCAGCAATAAACAGACTTCATCAAGAAATCAGGTTTAAAATAATGTAAATCATGATTATCTCATTCTGCTTTTCTAATTTTTTAAAAATATGGATGCCTTACTTTCATTATCAGAATTAAAGAAAAAACCTTATATGGGATAATTGGGATTTGTTTGAGATTTTACCTCAGATTGAAATAGCGAAATGTCAAAAGGTGTCTGTTTTCAAAGCTGAGACGCGGCAATGCTACAAAACTCAGAATGGCTCCCAATGAACAGTATGTCCACACCCAGCTGAGGCTCAGTCTGACAAGAATGTCAAGTTCCTGTACTGCAGACAGCATCACGGTACAGCTTTCCATTTAAGATGGTTTTTGTGTTTCATTTTTGTGTCTTCTAAATTTTTATTTTTAGATGCTACTCAAAACTTAAATCCCTGAACTTTGTCTTTCGTTGAAAGGATAAAAGAAGACATATCCTAACAAAATGTGGATATCCATTATTGATATTTATACTTAACATGGATTTATGAATAATTAATAATTGAGGTGATCGTTCTCACTTTAAACAAGCTTAGATTCTTTCTCTTCTTTGAAACCACCTCAAAGAATGAAGAGATCTTCATCTTTGGTAAAATATGGGACTAGCTGTCTAAGCATAGCTTCATAGATCAAAATATATAAAGAGGAATTGCCAAGTGCATCAAAATTTAGATGAGGATGAATGCTAGATGCCACAAAAGAACATATATTTGCTGTCGCTCTTACTGGGCAGAGCCAGCTGACCACTGTCTTCTCTAAAATGGGTAGCCCACCCCGAAGGTCAAGAGTTCCCAAGTACTTTTTCTAATAGTAAAAATATACAACTAATGATATTTATCTGATGGGAAATATGGAAGGTAAACAAAAGTGATCTACCATCCTCATAATTGGTATTTCAAAGCCATAACTCAGGAAAACGTTCTAACTAATAGACGATTCAACTCTCTTGACCTGATCACTCACCATAGTGCAGGGATGTTGTTACATAATAATCATGACCATCCTGTTGGCAAATAATGGAAAGAATAATGGCACCAAGTGTTTGTTAGAATGTGAGGTTTACTGGCGGGGGCTCTATGGAAGATTATGTTTGAATAAATGTTTCTACTGCTAAAATGTCAAAAGCTACTTGCGTGGTGGCAAAAAGAGTGTTCAGTGTCGGGACATGGTGACGATGATAAGTAATGCCTGTATAGCGCATCGTAATTTACTAGAAATTTTCACATCGAGAACCTCCTGTCATCTTTGCAAATAGATATTATGAGTAGGTACCTTATTATCCTCATTTTCAAATGATGAAACTGAGATTCACAGAGTCTAAAAGAATTCCTCAAATCGTACAGCAAATTAGTGGTAGAAGTGGGATTAAAACTTACATGTTATAGCAGATGAACTGGCTTTACGACTTGGCTTTGCCAAGTATATCTTATCCTCTCATTAGTACTAGTTTCCTCATCTGTAAAGGGTTCAGGCTAGGTCTCCAGTTTAATACAATCAATATGTTAGACTTCCAAATGTATCTTGTTTGAAGAAAAGTATTCAACAGTTAAAAAAATAAAAACTACTGCTTTATATTAAGTAACATTGGGCACCTCCTGCTGATTTGATTACATTTGATTATAGCAAAGGTGTCCATTATGGCAAAAGCACCCTGCGTGCGGTTCTAGGCCATTTTAACTATCATACACTGCTATTTTGTAGATATAAGACTTTCTGTAAAATTCATTGCAAAATGAAACATCTGCAAGCACACATACATACACACACAAACATGCAGGCATATGCAGCCCCAATGAAAATGCTAGTTGTAGAACTGTCTTAGTCACCCCGGGCTGCCGTAACTATATAGCACAGGTTGGGTGTCTTAAACAACAGAAATTCATTTATCACAGTTCTAGAGGCTGGGCATTTCAAGATCAAAGTGTCAGCAAATGTGGCTCCTATTTAGGGCCATTTCCAGGTTTGCAGACTGTGCCTTCTCACTGTGTGTGTCTAAACATGGCGGAGAGAGACAGACAGACAGACAGACACTGAGCAAGCTCTGGGCTCTCTTCCTTTTCCTGTAAGGACAGCAGTCCCATCATGAGGGTCCAGTCCTCATGATCTCATTTAAAATTATTACCTCCCAAAGGTCCTACCTCTCACTCTTCAACTTGGCGGTTAGAACTTCAATACAGGAATTTTGGGAGGACCCCAACATTCAGTCCATCACAACAGCTGAAGTTAATGGGTAGATAACGTGAGAGCCAAGATGTCTGTAAGTTGACAATGAACAGCTGCTAGGATTTTACTTGTGCATCTTGACACAACAGCAGAATCACAGTCAGAGAACAGAAGCAGAAGTTTAGTTGGGAGGAGCCACAGCTATGAAGTACAGGGACCTTACAGATACTGCATTTCAAAGAGCCATTGTGACCACTCCAGCTGATGATAAAGGAAGCTTCATTGACATCTGCTGAGATTCTAATAGCTTCCTGTGGAGCATATAACAAACGTACTGAAATAGCAGAACTTTAATGTCTTCATACTTTTGATCTTACTTTCTCGCTTTGTCTCTACTCTATACCATTTGTAATTTTTAATGAGCTGAACAACTAGCCAGCAAAATACAATGTTAACACCATGAAATGCATACTTAAAACATAACATGTATGTATGTTATAGAACTTGCCCCTTACCTGTCTTTTTTAAAGCATCTGCATACATTCTTCAAAGCTTTTAAGCCTTTTTTTAAAAATGCATCTTTTGCCATACTGGCCCAGGATGACAAATTACATCTTGACATTAACTCCCTCTTTCAGTGTGCTCTTAGAAATTTCTCCAACAGCTGCCTTTTCTTTTGGATAATTAACTCTAACTAATGATATTTGTTGACAAAAGGAGCTGATTTGGCACTTAGAGTTCTATTAGTTAGGGTCCAATAAATAAAGGAGAAGGTGTAGGTGCATTTAACAATTTCTCTTCTCGTATAGGTAGCTGTGCAAATGCCTCACACCTCAATTCATCATTTCAAAAAACATCTATCACTACATGTAAGATGTTGTGCCGGGTGCTGGTAAGAAAGGGAAAATCAAGCACTCAGTGGTAAGCTGCCTGAAGGCCCTGGGTCTACTGCAGCCTTCTATACAGATAGGATGCTTAAAAATATCTACTGATGTGTATTGCGTTCAGTTAATTATTATAGAAAGATCATTGGGTTGCAGATAAGGTAGGAAACGTGGACTTCATTTTCTCCATCTGTAAATATAAATGCTGTAGATATATATTATCCTTAATGTCGATCTGTGAGGGAAGTAAAGTCAAGTAGGAGGTGCATTTTTGCTTTTCTCTTAATTATAAAACAAGAGCAAATTACCTCTTTCCTCAGAAAGCATTCAAGGATGAAGGGAGGAAGGTGAGCATGAGGCACTATCCCCTGTGATCTTCTTCTGATTTTTTGCCCTCTTTTAAGAATGTGGCCATGACCATTTGCTCAACAGTCGTCTGTCCTGTGAACTAAGAAAGAAGACCAATTAAGGAATTTAAAAATGTATAAGATCAACATTTCCTTCCTATCTTGGAATCTACAGCATCCACTGAAATCCATACTCTTGCAGGATTTTAGTTTAATCACAGCTCCGTAATCATGGGTTCAAAAAAAATCTCATAGTCGTGAGCTCAAATCCAATCGCCAGTCTTTTAGAGCAAGGCATGCTTATTAAGAATTAGGAAAGAAGCAAACCGACAGAAAAAAATTACACTAAAATATGAATAACTGATAAAAGTTTGTATGTTTTCTAAATTAAAAATACACTTGTCAGCCATAAAAAAGAATAAAATAATGCCATTTGCAGCAACGTGGATGAACCTGGAGATTGTCATTCTAAGTGAAGTAAGCCAGAAAGAGAAAAATACTGTATGATATCACTCATATGTGGAATCTTAAAAAAAAAATGGACTTATTTACAAAACAGAAACAGACTTATAGACATAGAAAACAAACTTATGGTTACCAGGGAGGGGAAGGGAGTGGGAAGGGACAAATTGGGAGTTCGAGATTTGCAGAGTTTATACTGTATAGCACAGGGAACTATATTCAATATCTTGTAGTAAATTATGGTGAAAAAGAATATGAAAACAAATATATGTATGTTCATGTATGACTGAAGCATTATGCTGTACCCAGAAATTGACACACATTGCAAACTGACTAGACTTCAATAAAAATACACATATACAAAAAATATATACTTGTTAAGTACATATCTAATTTGTAGAATTTCACAGAGTTCAGTTAATGAAAGTGAGAAATGCCAAGTTGTTCAGAAGTCTCCTTGGTGGATTTGGTATCAGCCGTCGTTTATCATAGAATCATGTTCCTTTAGCTATTGACCCATTGACAACTGTGGAACACAAATACTGACTCAAAGCCTATCTCCTCTAGGGAACTGTTCTGACTTCTCCAGACAAAGAAAAATCTTTCTGCTATACTCATTTAGGACCTTGCTTATATCCTTATTATAACATTCATCACATCCTGGTAAGCATCTCCGGGTAGTTTGGGAATACCTGATAATTTAGTGGCTGCTCACTAAACAGGGGTTTGATTGGTATTACAACTATTTGTAGGCTATCTACTGACCCTTGATAGGGAATCACTCACAGCTAGCCTTAGGGCCAGAGGAAAGAAGAATGATTTATAAAATGAGCCATCAGCAAGTACAATGGTCAGGAAAATTGTGGAGTAGGAGTTGGTAGGGGATGCACAAATTCTAATCTCTTCCTCTGACAGGATCAGGCATATGCCTAGAAACCCAGTGATGTGTAACTGGTTTTGACCAGTCTTCTTCTCAGTAGATTGTGCTGGACAAACAACCTTGAATTTCCCAAGGCTAGATTTATGCAAAGCAATTTGCCTTGCTGTTAGAACTTACTGATCAGCTGATTCTTTCTGACTAGTTTTGACTTGTTTATTAAAATATAAGTTGGACAAATGTGATACTGAATTGATGAAACAAAATTTGGCAAGCCTTAACACAAAAGCCACCAGTCACCCATCTTGCTAATAATATTTGTAAGTATAATAGTTTACTTGATTAAGTGCTTATGTAATAGATATGTGTAGTTAAAACCCCAGCATCCACTCTCCATTTGATCTAGAGAAGCTCAATCCAGTCTGCGCTGCTGAGTTGAGCATGGATACACCTGGAACTGCTAGAAGCATTTTGTTCCTCTAAAGGGAGTCAGTCTGGGCAAGAACCTGGCCTAGATAGGAGAGCAGGACTGAGATGATCATAGAGAAATCACTGATGGCATCATGAACCTGTGGCTCAAACTTTGGCTGGAGAAGATCCAACCTGTGAATGAACCTTTGTTCTTGAAATATGTTTTGATTTGGGTTTTATGATACTTTCTATGGAAGGGCATCTTACATAGTTCACTCTGGGCCAGGCCTTATACTGAGCTCTTTAGGTAAGCTCTCTCACTTAATCCTCACCAAAAACCCTAAAAAGGAAGCGGGACAGCCATTGGGGCAGTCATTTCTGCTGAACTCAGATATACCGTCAAGCCCTCAGGACAGCAGAGCGCCAGGCAGCTGTCTCCAGTCAACTACATGGGACATGGGCAATGACAGCAGTTGCTTTCTCAGCCATAAACCATGCTGCCTGGAAGCTGTGGGTCTAATGTCGCACTCGATACACTTTGGGTGCTTAATCTATATCTTTGAAAGGTACTGAGTTGGAAGAATTAATGTAGAAAGATTATCAGAGAAGTGCCTTCAGTGCCTTCCTCCTTCCAGTGCCTGGGGCCCCAGGAGCCTAACAAGCAGTGTCTGCAGAGTCTTTTCACAGACGAGAGAAGTTCCCTGTGCTCTGTCTCTGATCACCTCCTTCCAGCGCTTGCTCTCCTAGGTACCGCTCAGTATCTTACTTTTTCCCCACTACTTTTCCTCTCTGACCCCTCGAAGTTGATTGTGCATTTATCCTGTCTATCCACAATTTGATACAGCTTCTATTTGCTAATTTCCACCCCTGGTCTAAACCATCCTTAACTCTTTATAAATGCACATTTTAGTAAATTCCTTGGCCAGACCTATTGTCAGCTTTATATCAGAAGAAGCATCCTGTTCCAGTGAGAAATGAGGCAGTGAACTGCCCCAGGAAGACATGTTTGCAACAGGTTAAATTCAGGATTTGTCAGACTGCTTTATGGCCATAAAGAGGGAAATTATGCTTTAATATTACTTTTTTTTTTTTTTTTGGGGTCCATAACTAAACCTAGCTGAGGCTTCAGTGACATCATCTGGTCAGAGAAGTTCACCATGCACCTCTCTGGAAGAGTTAAAAAATACACATTCACATTTCCTGGGAGCTACATTAAGAGTTGAAAACAGTCACAGTTCACAAAGTAGCAATTGTTTCTTGTCACTACCTGGAATTAGAATAGCATCCGGTATGGTGAAAGATACTATACTTTTGATTGTTGTTATCTATGGCAAGATGGTAGCATCCAAGCAGGTGTTTCCTATTACAATCAACTTATTGACACTGAGTCTGTGACAGGAAAAAAAATATCAGAGAAAGAACATGGAAAGTACTTAACTGTAACTTCAATTTAAATAACAAGGTTATTCTTATTCTGCTGTTGAACAGGAAGCCTGGTGCCAATGCTTTTGCATTTCTGATTGTCATTTGGTACAGAGTAGAATCTGGCAGATGCAGTTGCCAATTGCTTGTTGAAATGAAATGGTACATTATTGTGAAAGAAACCTACCACCTGTGCCACCTTCCAGTAGGTGTAATTATCCCTAAATGATCCGTGGCAGGATTAAGCAGTATTTGTATTTCGTACCAACCAAATAGCTCTTCCTTGTCATACACATTTTGACACATCATAAAAAGGAAATAATATATATTCTTTCTCAATATAACATTAATAAACTTCAAATTTAATTTAATTTCCTTGACATGTCCTTGTGACAGTGTTTATATGCAATATAAGGCACTAGATGTAGAAACCGGGTGACAATACTATCTGGAAAAACCAATGATTATGATTCATTTAACATCATTACTGCTGCTACTATTACTAGTAACTGTACTTGTCACACTTGCATGCTTCCCTGAGTCTGATTATTCTGTCTGTGTTTGGGAAACCCCATATCATGAGGCAGAGCTTACTTCTCATTCATTATTTTTAAATCTGCATCAAAATGTAAGAACATGTGGTATGGGATGAGTTCTAAGATTTGGGATAGTAAAAACGCAAGCAAAAAAAAAAAAAAAAAACCCTCCTCCATCTGGGTAGAGAATCTCTAGCCCAAGGATTCTCTGCCCATGATTTTCCACGTAAGATCCTTATTTTGTTGTCTCTCTATGACATAGATCTTTAAGTAGTTTCACTTCTTGAAGAATTTCATCTCCTAAACCCTCTGAGAAATTTAGCATTATTGGTTCCAATTGCTCCTAACAATATTAACACATGTTATTTTAAAACTATTATAGATGACCTTCTAGAGTTTACTTGATTGTTGATAATTCTTTGCTTTCTTAGGATTCCATAATTTATACCTTCTATTTATTATTACTTTTTTTCTGGGAAACAACATATAACTGTAAAACAGAGTCTAGATTCCTTCCTCGCTGACTCCAAAGATGCACACCTAGCACCAAAAAAATTTTTCCTCTCCAGAAATCAACCCACATTTCTAGGATTCATGAGGTTGCCTTCTGGTTTGGTACACGGCACCACAATGCAAAGCTGAATCCTAGAAACAAAGATGAGTTTCAGATGGTTATCTTAGTTAGGCCTGAAGTATGCACCAAGCAGGTTTCAGGAAGACTTCTTGAATTCTTTGTGCCAAATATATACACAGAAATGGACTCGTGGTGGTTATTACTGTTATTTCCCTCTAGGTCCATAAGCAGATGAATGGATAAAGAAGATGTCATATATGTATATACAATGGAATACTACTCAGCCATAAAAAAGAATGAAATTTTGCCATTTGCATCAACATGGATGGACTTTGAGGGTAATATGCTAAGTGAAATAAGTCATACGGAGAAAGACAAATATTTTGTGATATCACTTATGTGCAATGTAAAAAATGAAACAAGCTAATGAATATAACAACGGAAACTGAATCATATAAAGAACCAACTAGTGGCTACAGTGAGGAGAGGGAAGGGGGAGTGGCAAGATAGACAGATTAGGAGTGCGCACAAATTCTAATTAGTATTTATGTATAAAATAAATAAGCTACAAGGATATACTATACAACATGGAATATAGGAAATATTTTATAATACCTGTAAATAGAGTATAAACTTTAAAATTGTTAATCACTTTGTTGTATATCTGGAACATAATATTGTACATCAACTATATCTCAAATCTTTTAGAAATGAATTAAATCTTGTCTTTGAGGCACTCATCCTCTACTACTTGAGGTCCTAGTAGATTTGTCAATTACACTGATGCACACAGATCCCACAAACTCCCATCTCTACTGCAACACATGACCCAGGCTGAGCCAATCATTGTACTCCATCCTGGTACAATCTTGGTCCAGTAGTGGATACTGGACCCATAGAAAGATAATCAGTATCTTCTTCAAGATTCAGAAATTGGATGAAAGAAATCTTTCCAATAGTTTAACTAAGGAAATGTGAGTCTAGAGATACCTATAGCCATCTTACCCATCACATATAGAGCACATCTATGCAGAATACAGCCAAGTAAAAGAAAGATGATGACAGAGAAGGTTTGAGCTGGTAGGTTCAGCATCTCATTTCATGTATTTCTCAGGTCATGAGCCAATAAATCCCCATTATTTTTAAGCTAGTTCATTTTGAGTTGGGTTTCTATGACTTGTACCAGAAAGAGCCTTAACTAATTCAACCACTTTCTAAGGGAAATTGCCCAGTAGCCATGGATTTTACTTTGTGTTTTGAGTTAAATTAGCATACTTTCTGGATATATCTGATTGGGGCAGTATACAAGTTGATGGCAACCAATGTTGAAAACCAAGGCTGGGCATGAGATAGGACAGTTTCTTCTAAGGTGGCTAGTACAGTTTTCCCAATAAGAATGCTCCTTTTGGGAAGGTAGCAAAATGACTGATTCAAGTCATATAGGAAGAATTCATTTGAAACATATGAGATCTCCATTTGTTAGATCACAAATTGGCAAATATTATCAATTTCACTTGATTCAACCTAATATAATTATTAGATAAATAAAAAGAAAATACTTCACTTGGGTTAAGCTGAAGTCATCACTCTTTGAGTGTGACAGACCAAGATTTGTTTCTGTATTCAAGTCTCTATAATGTCTGGCACGTAATGTTGCAAGCACTGACACCCAAGGTTGATTTTATAGCTAGAAAATTGGCTACATTTTTGTTCACATGAAGTTATCTTAGAACAAAATCTGTACATTCTTGCAAATCGAATGATTCTGACAAACAAGAGATTTTGAGAGATCTGACCAGCACTCTCAGCCTAGATCTTATCATATAACCCCCAGTATTATCAGAACCTTGGCTGATCGTGTTCTTGTTTCATTCATTAATTCAACAAATATTTATTAACCAAATGCAAAGTACTAGGCTCTGTTCAGTTGTGTTGGATTTATATCAATCAACCAAACAGTCAAAATCCATGCCATTCTTGGAACTTACATTCTGGTGAGGAGAAAGCTAATAACTGAAAACTATATTATGTATTAGAAGTTCATAAATACTGTGGGCAATAATAATGCTGGAAAGTGGGTAGGAAATGTGGACTAGTTTACAATTTTACGCTGGGTGGATGGTGGGATGGTCAGGGGAAATTTCACTGAGTATGTGCTATTTAGGCAAAGAATCAATGGGTGTGAAGGAGCAAGCCATGTAGATATCTAAGGGAGGTGTGTTCTGACAGAGGAACCCAGAATTTTAAAGTCCCTGAGGGACCTGTAGGACTTGCATTTTCCAGGAACAGGAAACAGACCAGCATGGCTAGAATGGAGTGGGAAAGGAAAATAGGAGGGAAGAACAGAAGTCAGAAAGGTCCCAGGAGGCCATATCTGCGGCTTGTAGCCTTTACAAGGATTGAGTGTTCACTTTGAGTGAGCCGGAAGCCCTCATCTTGAGCAGAGGAGTGGCATGATCTGACTTGTATTTTGGTGGAATCACTCTGGCTAATGTGTTGAGGACAGACTGAAAGTGGACAAGGTTGGAAGCAATTATGTGGCTCTAGCCACAGAACCTAGCCCTAATCCAGGTCAGAGATGCTGGTGACTTGGACTAGGGTGTCATGGTGGAGGTGGTGAGAAGTGATGGGGTTCTGGTTCTAATCTGAATACGAAGCCATACACCAATAATCTCAATTAGTCTACAGCTGACCAGTTCTTCCGTAATACTCAGTTGGGAAAACTGTCCCATCTGTGACATCTGGTGACATTCTTGCTATGCAGAACACAAAGCTAAACAAAACAAATAATCTTCCCCTTTCATAATTTTCCTCCAATTTTCTCCTCAGCTTAAGGGCATTGCTCTTGTGGCTGTCATAATTAATGTCAGTTCCTGGGGCTCTGCTCCATCATCAGAATAAAGAGACTAGGAACCTGTCTACAACAAAGTGGTTAAATGTCATTGATCCTTGATCCGAGAAAAACATTTTCCTGGCATCACCCTATGAATTCTCACTAAGTGCTAATCCAGTTCACTACTGTCCAGTTTTAAAAGCAAATGAAGGCATTTGATATTTCTCCAAATGGCTGTTTGGGATTCAGCAGGTGTGGGGGAGAGGTCAGAACGATGCGAAGTAGCGAGTGAGGGAGAAAACGGGGTCTATCCAAGGAATGTCCTTCTGAACTGGGCCTGTTGACTTGGTTCTACTGGAACCATGTGATGTGCTAATACGTTTTCAGAATGTATCCTCTACTTAAAACCACGTTGTGTTTTCAAAAGCATTTTCTCTGCACAGTACAACCTCCCGGGTGTGTGTCTGCCTGCTAATAAACTCATGCCCAAGGTGGGTAAAGTATTGGCAGACAGGCCCAGACCCTGGGGTGTGTTATTGCTTGCATAATTAGCCATCAATTATCACCAGTTACATTTGCACCTGTTCCATTTACAGATCTTTGGAATTTCAAGCTTGCCCAATTAGCATGTTCCGAACTTTCTCCCGCTTGTGAGAAGTGGGATAGTAATTCCTTCCTTGCGGAACCTCCTTGGGCAAGGTCTCCTCTGCAGCCACCATATGACAAGGGAATATCTAGTCAACCACTTTAGAGGCACTGTGAAAACAGTAGTATGTCAGAAACAGCAAAATTATTTATTGACAGTCCTAGCTTTTTTAGACTTTGAAAGGGCTTTTGAGATCATTTCATTTTACTGATGAAGAAAGTAAGCCCCAAAAAGTGAAGGGGACTTTTCCAACGTCACACACCTTGTGAGTGGCCGAGCCACTGCCCGAGCCCAAGTGTTCCTAGCTCGGGTCTGTTTCTGCTCTGGCATGTGGTCAAAATTCACCTTTTACTTGGGACTGAATTAAGACCGAGCTTCTTTTGGGTATGCAGAATTATGGGAAAAAATGGCACATTTCAAAATACCCCATTTCAGCTACATCAATTGCTGATTATTCGAAGCTTAGTTTAAAGGTTCTCTCACACAAGTGTTTTTGGGCTGTCTCTAGTTATTTGGAAAACTTTAGGAGGCATCTTTCTATGGTAATATTGCAATTCATAACGGAGGGCATCTCCGGGGTCTTCTAACCCAAGGGGGCCTATCACCTTTCATTTCCATCCGTGACTGGGTGCAGCTTATGAAGACTGGTTGTATATGAGGCTTCTAACTCTAGTTGGCCAAATAACCGTTTTTCAAGTTGTATTGGTAGATAAGGTCACCTTTATTGCCCCAAAGCCACAAGTGTTAACATAATTTTAGTGTAAACTGTACTAGAAGAAAAAGTTAACTACAAATTATGCTTCTGACCTTTGTATTTTACTGCTTATAAAAATGAGGCTTCTGGATCTTTAAATTATAGATTTTGGTCCCCATTCAACTGTATGAGTCCATAATAGCTGACCTATTTTGGCTTTTTCACAGACATAATTTGAAATGGTCCAGCCTTTGAAGGGTAAATCTGTGTGCAATATGCTTGGGGAAAAGCTGCGACTGGTGGCACGGTGAACAATTTAACAGACAGTCTTCTGCACACCTCTTTCTGTATGAACTTCAGCTACACTTATTACCTTTGGTTCCAGTGATTTTCTTCTACAGGAATTTTTCATTTCCAAAAAGTTTCTCTCATAGCAGAGTATGCATGAAGATTAATTCAATGAGACTTAATTTGATAGTTAGAATCTTAATAATTTGGTGGTTAAAGTGATGATATAATGACTAGAAAATTACGCTAGAGTCAGGAAACCACCCTTCTGTCCAGATCCACCACCTAAGAGCTGGTTTCCTGAATCAGTGAGGTATACTGTTGAGAACTTGAGTTTTAGAATGAGCTGACCCTGTCACATATTCAGGGTGTGACCTTGTACCAGCTTCTATCAGCTACTTAATGCTTTTAAGCCTTAGTGTCTTCATCTGTAAAATGGGAAATGATGGCTATTTTGCAAAGCTTACTGTGAGGATTACATGATTTACATAAATATCTCAGCACTTGGTAATTATTATTATTACATTCAGGAGCCAGGAAAGGATGTACAGGAGTAGATTCTGAGGGTGCTAGAGGAGCGTAGTTGAACCTAAAGATCTCACTTTGAGAATACAATACCCTCTCATGTTACAGGATTTAACATCCATGGGGAGATCCTGGGATACAGTGGGGAAACACTGCTGGGAAAGCTCTCAGAAATCAAACACAAAACCAAAAAAAAAGTTGCTCTATACAAAGTGAGGCTGAAATTCCAGAACTGCCATGGCAGACAGGAAAGAGGGATTAAAGGTTTCAAAGAAGCAGACATTCTACATATACTATGCAAAACAGGGAAACATACCAGATGATTATGTCCCACTGGGGACCCTGGAGATACCTCACTTACTAACGTAATAAAGAAAGTAGCAGTGAAAGGGACACCAGCATCACTATACAGTTTAGTGGGGGTGATATCTGTAGGCTAAGGCTAATGACAGGAGTGTCTAGTATAAAAATAGGCTCACTGATAACAATGGGATGATGGAATTCTGAAAGAAACAGATGTCACGTGGCTTAACATCAGAAGCAACGTATGGACACAATGCTCATAATGAGTGGCCAGGTTGCAGTGGCAGCTAAGGTATCCTGACCTGCAGAAGGCTGTGGAGACAACTAACAGACTACAGTATCTTTAGAGGCAAAGTTCATGGCCAGCCAAAACAGGTGTCAGTCATCAATCTACACAGTAAATTAAAAATTAATCAAGGATGGATGATCATGAATCCAGGGGTTTTCTTCCTTATCAAAAGTCATTATCTCTTGCCCAGTTTCCTGAGTGAGCCTATTTTCAGACCTCTAGAATCCAAGGGCTTACAAGGCCAGATCCCCAGAGTAAGGACTCTGCAGTGCCAGGGCAAGGATACATGGACACAATTATCCCATTACTTCTGCAAAGGGAAAATAACTCCTCTGCGAATCAAATATTTAACATAAAAAAAGAAGGTACAAGAGTATCAGAAAATATAGATACTATGTTTCTTTTTTAGTAATAAAAAGTGGTATATTTCAATGAAGTCAAAGCATCATATGAAATTAACACTAGCATAATCATTTACCCATAAAACAGTGCATGCTTCCTGGTATCCATCTCTTGCTCTTGCTCTCACTGCTGTACTCTCCTGCTCTCCTCTCCCTGTTAGTTGACAACAAGGTCTTCTTTCTTTTCATTTATACTCATTTGATGGTGACAGAAATTGAAAACTTCAGTACAATCTAAAATGAATTCAGAATACTGTGCATATGCAAACATATGCACATATATTGAAAACACACACCTGAACATTATTTATCCATAGTTACTTAGGTCTTTTTGAATTTATTTGTATAAATAAGAATTAACCTATATTTAAGGAACAAAGTAGGTACTTTCTTTGCTTCAGTGTTTTGAGGCAGGGTATAAGACATGGAAATAATTCCACATCTGACATTTGAGAGAACACACCTCTTAAACCACATACTAAGAAGTATTTGGGAAATGTTCCTTTGTTGCTGTTTTTCTGTTTTTGCCATGGTTATTAGTTCATTTTTTAAATTTAGGGAAAAGTTGGTAATTTTCTCAGAAAAAAAGGTCAATTTTGTTAGATTTCAAATGCCTCATCAGCAAACTTGTCACTACATCTGGAAATGGTCATGATAACATAGTGAAGCATGTGGGCTTCGTACTCAGAGATTTGAATCATTGGTTCTCCCGCTTACTGGCTGTGTGATCCTTATAAAATCAATGTAACCTTCCTGTTCTGTATTCGTCTCCACAATAACATGAGGATAATATCACCAACTTTAGAGTTATGATGTGAGTGTGCAATGATACAGTATTTATAAAGTGCTTAGCACAGTGCTTTCTTATTATTAATACTATTCTTTTGCATTAATACTATTACTTTTTTCTTGATTCTGTTTGCCAGATTTCTATATAAGATATGAATGCTTTCAAAGAATTATATCTAAGATGTGTTTATCAACTTCTTTTTTCTAATTCATTGTCTAAGTTCTTTGCATCAAACTTCTTGGGTTGAATATTGAGCTAATATCTTCCTTATTTGAAAATGCAAATGTTTATAGCTATGAATTTCTGCCTCTATCATGTTGGCTATATTCATTGAGCTTTGATATGTAGGATTTTGTTATTTCATAAATGGTAGGAAATTAATATTCCTACCATTTTAGAAATTAATATTAAATATTTTTCAATTTCCTTTTGGCTCAGTTGTAATTTGAGGAGGATTTTCTTTTTAACTATATAAGTAATTAGGTTTAAGTTTGATTTAACATTGATTTCTAACTTTCTTACATTTTGATCAGGCAATGTACATGATCTTATCATTTGTGATTTTTTAAATATATTGAAGTTATATTTTGATCTTGGATGTGAATCCATTCTATTTACAGAGACTTCACGTTTAGAGCAGTTTTAGGTTTACAGCAAAATTGAGAAGTTAGAAATTTTCTGTATATCCCCTTCCCCCACACAGCCACAGTCTCCTTCACTGTCAAAATCCCATACCAGAGTGCTACATTTGTCATAATCAGTGAATCTATATTGACACATTATTACCCAAAGTCCACAGTTGATATTGGAATTCACTATTATTGATGTATATTCTATTTGTTAAATGCATAATGACATGAATCCACCATTATAGTATCATAAAGAGGAGTTTCATTGCTCTAAAGATCATCTGTGTTCCTCCAAACCACACCTCCCTCTCCCCCAACCCCAGGCAATGAGTGAGCCTTTTATTGTCCACAAAGTTTTGTCTTTTCTAGAATGTCATATAGTTGGAATCATAGAACATGTAGTCTTTTCAAATTGCTTTCCTTTACTTAGTAGTATATTTTAAGTTTTCGCCATGACTTTTCAGAGCTTGATAGCTCATTTCCTTTTAGTACTGAGTAATATTCCATTGTCCGGATGTATCACAGTTTACTTATCCATTCACCTACTGAAGGACATCTTGGCTGCTTCCACGTTTCAGCAATTATGAATAGAGCTGCTATAAATATTCATGTGCAGATTTCATGTGGACCTAAGTTTTCAACTCATAGAAGAGTATAATTGCTGGATCAAATGGTAAGAGTATTTTTAGTTTTGTGAGAAAGTGCCAAATGCTTTTCCAAAGTGGCTGTACCATTTTGTATTCCCACCAGCAATGACTGAGAGTTTCTACTGTTCCACATCCTTGCCAGCATTTGGTGTTATCAGTGTTTTGGCCTTTGGACATTCTAATAGATGTGGAGTAATACCTATCTCACTATTGTTTTAATTTGCATTTCCCTGATAGCATATGATATGAAGCATCACTTCATGTACTTATTTACCATTTGAATATCTTTTTTGGTGAAGTGCTTTTTAAGGTCTTTGGCCCATTTTTTAATTGCTTTTTGTTCCTTTTTCCTTGTTGTTGAAGTTTGTGTTCTTTGTATATTTTGGATAATAGTCTTTTATCACGTGTCTTTGGCAAATATTAACTCCCAGTCTATGGCTTGTCTTCTCATTCTCTTGACATTGCATTTTGTAGAGCAGAAGTTTTTAATTTTAATAAAGTCCAGTGTAACAGTTCTTTCATAGCTTGTGCCTCTTGTGTACTGTTTTAAGTCACTGCCATACCCAAGGTCATCTAGCTTTTCTTTTATGTTATCTTCTAGGAGTTTTACAGTTTTGCATTTTACACTTAGGTCTATGATCTATTGTGTGTTAATTTTTGTGAAGAGTGTAAGATCTGTGTCCAGATTAATTTTTTTGCACATGTAGATATCCAGTTGTTCCAGCACTGGAACAAGACTTTTTTTGCTTCATTGTGTTATCTTTACTCCTTTGCCAAAGATCAGTTGACTGTATTTATGTGTGTCTACTTCTGGGCTCTCTAGTCCATTCTGTTAATATATATGTCGATTCTTTTAACAATACCACACTGTCTTGATAATTGTAGCTTTGTGGTAAATCTCGAAGTCAGGTAGTGTCATTCTTCCAACTTTGTTCTTCTCCCTCAGTGTTGTATTGGGCTATTCTGGGTCTTTCTCCTCTCCATATACATTTTAAAATCAGTTTGTCAATATCTACAAAATAACTTGTTGGGAATTTGATTAAGATTGCACTGAATCTATAGATCAGGTGGTTAAGAACTGACATGTTGATTACATTGAGTTTCTAATAAATTTTTAAAGTATTTTACTTCTAATCATGTATTAAATGATTTTGATAAGCACAATGGATAATAAAGTTGAAATTCCATTTCCTTTTTCTATATTGTTTTACCAGAGACACTAAGTAGTTTTCTTTCTATTTCTTCAATGTGAAAAAAGAATGTATCTGTGGAGAGCCAATGTTTACCAACAAATAAAGTCTGTGGTGTGTTCTGTCCCTTTGCCCCCATCTCTTTCTGTAAGTGTGGACGCCAGTCAACCTCAACAGACGTATTGCACTGTAAAGTTTATGGCCTCATATGAAAGCAGCAAGTCAACAGAATAATGAATTTCAAAATACTGGAGTGAGAATAAGAACTTTTGCATGAAATTCACAGTAGAACATGCATATACTTGACAAAATGCTTAGCTAACACAATCAGACTTAAAATTTACACCTGGAAAACCCTACATTTGGGTTTTGGTAGAATACCCTTGGCATATCGGTCGTTAGAGAACAGATGTATACATGCATTGGCCCAATTTCCTGTGAATATTTTTCTAGTACATCTCATTTGAACTGGGTTGAAATATTTACCTATTTGCACCATCCTGCTCTTTATCATACTAAACCAAAGAAGCACATGCAACCCAAAGGTCCCCAGCATGTGAAGAAACCAGGGTTCTTCCTCTCTCAATCGTATCCATTTCCATAGAAATTTACATGAGGTTATGATCTCCCCTTTGGAAGCAGTAGATAGTTATCACTCCCCTCAGTCTCTTGCTCTGTCTTGTGTGAGTGATTACATCCCTCTGTGCGAGGAATAACTAAAAAACCAAGGGGAGGGGCACAGTACTTTAGCCACCTTCAAAAACAATACCCATGGACATCACCATTCAGTTGTGATAACCTGATTTGTACTGGACTGGGAACAAGTGGAAAAATGAACAAAATATACAAAACATCTGTTTTCAGACATCAGCATATCACGACAGTCATACTTGGGAGAGGAGAAACAGAAGAGGTGAAACTTACGATCACCCAGTCTTTCTGCCAGAGGCACCTTCTATACTGTTGAGCAGGAATGGGGGACCCGAGCATAACACAGGGGTTTTGTTGATTTGAGTTAGACAATAGATTTAAAAGACACTCATGTAGCTAAAGTATGTAGAGCAGAGTCTTGGAAAGAGGGATCTGTGTAGACAAAGGGCTCTGATATTTTGCATTGGGTCCCCACGAGTCTACTGCTCAAAATAAAGTTACACACACATAGGGTAAAACTTCACAAGATTAGGCAAGATAACAGTGGGAGCTATAAGGTGAACAATTCTGAGAGCTCACACAGGACTAGAATCCATTTGAGTTTTAACAAGCCAGAGTGGAGAGACTTTACTGGACACCCAACACATTCAACAGAGATCTCAGAAGAATTGCACCTCAGTAGTAGGGATACATGAGGCTTAGAGTAAAGGCAACTATAGAAGTTTCCTAAAAGAGTTACAACAATCTTCACAGCGGTCTTGTCCAGATATTTACCCAAGAGAAATGAAAACATATATTCAAAAAGGGCTTGCTCACAGATTTTTATAGTAGTTTTTTTAAATCACTATATATTGCAAATAGTAATAATGTCGATCAACAGATAAATGGTTTGTTATGTTTATACAATTACTAATCAGAGAATGAATTACTGATATACCCATAAGCATGGGTGTATCTCAGAAACATTATGCTGAGCTTAAGAAGCCAGACTCAAAGAGCACTTACTGTATCATTTCATTGACGTGGAGTTCAAAAACAGGCAACTAACCTTGGGTGAGAAATATGAGATCAACAATTGCTTATGGGGGAGTGGTACTGACTAGACGCAGGCATGGGGGAATTTTCTGAGTAATAGAAATGTTCCGTATCTTGCCTGTAGCAATATTTATGGAAGTGTATGCACCTGTCAGAACTGATCTGTAACAGTAAACTTAAAATGGGTTCATTTTATTGTATGTAAATAAATTCTACATTTATTTATTATATGTAAATAAATTATATGTGTAAGTATATTATATGTAAATAAACCCCAATAAGATCGTTAAAATAAAAACAATAATATGGAGAGAGATGGTTGTACAGGGTTCTGGTTGGTCTGAACCCTGGACGTCTGAGTCACAGGACATCTTTCTTGCAGGCTTTCAGATTGCCTTCATTTCTGTATCAGTTATTTATTTTGAGTCTTCACTCAGTGCTCAGTGCAGGTCTTGAAGTCAGTATAAAATTCTCTTAAATTATGACAGTAGGTTGCAGGCTCTTTTTTTAATGGAGTTTTTGTGGTTTTTTAGTTACTAAGTGTGTCTGTGCTATTTTAGGGAAAGGCTTAGTGGTGGCTACTAGTTAAATGCCACCCGTGTGAGGTGCAAGGGTTTTCATCTTCACTGCCCTTCCACTGGGAAAGGTTTCTCTCAGATCTGACACTTTCCTCTCACGTTGATTCCCATGTACTTGTCCATTCCCTTGTACTTGTTGCGATCAGCACACATCATCCTGTATTATTTCTCCTCTACTCGTCATCCTCTCCACTTGCCACCCCACCTACCACATAATAAATCCTATAGGAAAGAGGACCCGTAAGTAAAAATCTAATTTGCTGATAATGTCCATTGAATCAACCACAGAGTTTCTACAAAGGAAAACGGACTTACAAAGGGTCCAACAGTTGGTTAGTAAAATCCAAAATAACTAATAGAATGTTTGCTCATGCATAATACAGTATAAAGGTCCTGGGCTTTGGAGTCTTGGCTTTCCTATTTGTAAAAAGAGAATGATATCCTTGGGCGCATGTAATTTTATGAGAAATACACAAGCTAAAATAAATAATACTCCCACAAATATGTGATACACCTTCACCTAATCAATAAACATGTGCCTCCCAAATTATGTCTGTAGTGTGTATGTATGTAGAGCTAGACTATGTATACATATATATTCATATGCATGTGTGAATCCTTAATATGTTCTACATGTCAGATCTACACATATTCAGCTAAATACATGTATTTTAAATATGTATCCAGTAGCATTAGAAAATAAAATAATGGTTTTATCATATATTTAATTAAACATCAAGATTATGCATAGAAATTCCCAGACAGCCATAATTTCCTTTGTTCTCTTGAAATGTTTCTTATTTATCATTTTATCTCACAGGTGCGCATACATCAAGATCATGGAATGTGCAATAAATTAATGAAGGTGTTGGGCTACCCTGCACAAGCCACTTGACTCCTTAGCACATAACTGATATTGATATTACCTTGCTAAGAAATATAACCTAGCAAGGAACACTGCATTCTTGTACCATTTCCAATTTGGATAAAACATGAATATTCGACAGTCATTTTTAAAATCAGCCGTGAGATTTTTGTTTTGGTTTAGCTGAGCTGCATATCTGGCCTAATCAGTGGATATTCCAGTTAAAACATCAAGTGTTACTTAGATTATTTCCTGCCATATCAGCTTAAAAGTCTTGTTTTTTTTTAAATATCACAATATTCATGTTGATGATACGTGTGGATTCTGTATGCAAAAAAATAGAATCTCCATATAAATAAAACAGAAAAGATGCACTGAAAATTTCTTCTTAAAATTATAACTAAACAAGAGTTATCGCCTTTGTTAGATCTGACACAACTTATTCATTAGAGAGCAACCAGTGTGCACATCTGTATATTTGCATGCTAAAAATAGTTGTTCAAGAAACAAAAGGTTGCTTAGAATACATAACCTCTTATCCGTTTAAATTATATGTTTCCGAGTGGAGTATTATGATCTTGTTTTCAACTACATGTATGTGACCACCTAATTACAAAGCAGACATTTTAAACATAGTGTTTACTGCAAAGCATTGTATCTCAGAATAAAAATGCATTAGAAGCAGTGATCAGGAGGAAAGGGAGGCAGACACGTTCAGCGTCTTGGACACAGACATCAAAATCTTCATCCTCCATTCTCAGTCAGTGTTGTTGTGACTGGACTTAATGCCATGTAGACCAAATGCAACTGCTTAGCTATGACAATGCTGATGGCATGATCAACTCATGAGGAATCGTGTCATACTGTTTTTATTTTACCTGAGATTCATCATTAGTCTTATTGGTGGGCAGAGAACAGGACCAGGAGGATGCTGTTGCAGTGTTAGTATCTGTATTGATTTTCTCTTGCTTAGCTTTGTCAAGTAGGGGATAAGGTTTAGTGGCGGTGCTTGCTGACTGGGACACGGAAGGGTAGCCAGGAGGGAGGTTTGACTGGTTAAGCCTAGGTGTAGAACTGGACACTGAGAATCAAGGACAAAGTGCCCAATGTATCGAGTCCAAATGGATGAAATCATTTGGGGCTTGTTTCAGCGATTCTTGTGGTTTCAGTTCTTTCCCAGCAAGATCCTAGCTAGTGTCTAGGGAATGGAGGAAAGGATGGGGAGCGAGGGTGTAGGGTCCAGCCCTCTAGGAGGGCGATAACAAGAACTAGGGTGGATATCAGGCTCCAGGATTCAAAGTCATCTATAATACGAGTAGCAACTGTAGGACTTGGCAAGGAAACCATGGTGGGAAACTGCAGCCGCCCTGGAGAGCACACTGATACGGCGGGCGTGCAGCTCTACAGGCACCTGCCTACTAAATCAAGAGCAGAAGTCTAGCTTGAGGCCTGACTGGATGGTTTGCTCTTTATAGGCTGCTTTCAGCAGGACTGGCTCAGGGATTATGTGCAACTGTGTTGGTGGTGGAGGCCATTGGTTCCCCCAACAGTCGGAGGGGCCGGAGGAGGCAGGGCAAGCCAGAGAGAATAGTGTCTCATCACGTGTGTCTGAGCACACAGCAGCACGTCTATGCTGTGAACAGATCATGACATCTCCCTGTTCTGATCACCTTGCACTGAGCTCCCAAAGGTATGAAAAGAACAATACAAGTGGAGTGTTACCTGGTATTTTTGTTTAGTTAATAAATATAACACATGTGACCCAAGGTTAATTCCGAATGAGGAAGTAGTTGTCACATTGTGCACATGCCTATGGCCCTTCATCCATGCAATGTTTAACATGTCCTGTCAGCACCCCCTCCCAAAGCAAGACTTGTCCCTGCACTTAAGATGCTTACTTTCACGTAAAGATGATGAAGCAAGCTCACACACACGGTAACATAATCCATGACAAATCCACACGTCAAGACCACTCTACACGCCACAATAAATCATCTGGGCCACAATTAGTGTTTCCTTACCTATCATTTTATTTATTTTTAGTGGTGAAGTCTATTGCTACCATTCTTCTGAGGCCACAGTGTGAACACACTGGAGTCCTAATTAGTCATCACGAGTTGGTTAGTGCAATTTTGACAGAACAAAACCTAGAATCTGAATCCCTTTTTAAACAGTTTATGCAAATTTACTCTTTATTCTCAGGCTATTTGCAATCACAATTGAACTTTTAAATGGAGTAGTAATTTTACTCAATAAAGTGCAGCTTCTAGCATGGTGTCCCTCTCTTTCACTTGTCTTTTCTATCACAAAATGAGTGTGGTCACAGCATATATTTTCAGTTCTTAAACCCATATTGCCGGAAAACATGCTGCTTCCCAAGGCTCACCTTTGGTGCTGCGGACAAAACTTTTCCCTTATAGAGGATATGCAACAAAATGGCTAAAACTTGCTATCCAGGCCCACGGTGATAGGAGTGAAAAGGATCTTATGCTTCTTATTTTCCAACTGAATTTAAAAGAAAAGGAAAAAGAACTTCCCCCTACACACTCACAGGCATGTGATCCTAGTCTACTCTACTCTAGTCTGTTCCCGTTCTACTGTCTGATCCCTCTCCCCTTCTGTGGTTAGATTTCATTTAAACAGAGTGAAGACAATGCAATCTCTGGCTCTGATTTTCAGTTGAAGATACTGCCTTTGCCAACCTTAAGTTGTGATCAACAGATACCAAAAGCAGCAGCTTTGTTTTAGAACAAACACATCAACAGGGTCACTTTTCTGGATATAAGGATGCTAAAAGATGGTGATGGAGATGAGAAGCAGAATGTCATAGGCAAGAAAATGTTACAGTTCAGGGGACTCTTCATTAGAATTAGAAAGGAAGAGTTACCATTTGTCAGAGAAGATGAGTAACGTAATGTCACTAGTGCTGAGATGGATGATATGCAAGAAGAAGGTAGGACCACATGCTCAGAATGAATAGTCATTAGTAATGTAGAGAGCAAATTCAGACTTTACTAAATCATACGTTCGTTAAGAGCCTGTGGACACACCAAAAAAGTTGAAGAGTTAAAGACATAGGGAAAGCATCATCTTATGTCCCTAATAAGTGGACAGTATCTCCTCTTCAGTAAATTTCCAAGTCTTGACTTGCAGTCTGGGAGAACTAGAATGAATGTGTTTACTAATTCTTTTCAACTGCTTTGGATGAAGATCCTAATTAGGTTGTGATGGTGTAGTTCATTTGACTCAAAGGTGGATCTCTTTTCCTAGCAAAAGCCGAATCTATCCCAAATCTGAATGCCAAGGTTCTTGAGAACCACTAAATGGCACCATTAACCATCAATAGAGAAAATAAAAGATGCTGTTGTCCAGTGATTTAATTTGATAAAAGTAATGTATGGAGGGGAAAGAAGCCACTGGGAGAAGCTCCTTTTCTATTCTTGCATTAAAATATAGTGAATGTTCTACTATAATGAATGAATAAAAGAAAGAAATAAGGGCTACAGAATCAAATCAAGTGTATCTGTTTCCCACAACGACATTCATGCCCAAAATCAACCAACAAAATGAGCAAAAAGAATGCATTTCTGAGGGAGTGGATACCCATTAAATAATTTCTGCAAGCGACAGAATACTTTGATTCATATTTGGATAGCAACTCAGGTTATTATTTTAATTCCTATGGTGGTTATGACCGTCCCAAATTCCCCATCAACTTGGACTTTGCAGAGGGCGTGATTAATATGCATGGTGTTCCTCTCATTTGCTTGGAATTACAGATGATGACTCCAGCACCAGTGTTCTGGGCTTTATCTTGCAAATGGGACATGGACTAAAATATGAAGACCATTGGGTCCCTTGCACTCATATAATCTGCATTCTGGACACAGTAAGGTCTGCTTATATAAGGATGGCCTGATCAGTTCTCAAATCCAGCATTTTTGAAAAGACTGACATTTAGTGCACATTTGGAAAGTAAAGTAGGCAGTGTCCTAGAAGAAAGAACATAGAGATGATCACCTCTAACAGGCCAAAATCTGGTTAAAAATTACTAGACTAGATGATCTCTAGTAATTTTTTCCAAATATAACATTTTATGGATCTGCAAAGAGAATGATTGCTTACTTGTACTATTACTAAACACTTACATCCAAACATTCTCTTGCTTCACGATAACTGTACTAGGAGAATAAAATGACACCGACGTGGGAAAGAACACAGTTTTACATCTGGCACATGGCGTGCGCTCCATGAATGGAAGTTGCCTTCCTTCTATCTACAATTGATGAAAATTTTCCTTACACATAGTATGTTCGGTAATGGGAAACATAAGAACGAGGCGGGAGAAGACAAACACTAGTTTCTTAAGAATAGCCTAGTAAATTGGAAATTATTCTGTCTGAACATAGCATTAGCTCCCAGCCCTGTGGATTTATGCAGACATTTAGCAGCTTTCACTGCACAACTCTTACTTAGAGAAGAGATAGGACTACTCCCAGGTGCTGTGATATGCAGACAGATAGCCATAGTATTGCATTTTATAATGAGAAGTATCTTTGTTTAATGAACACCTTTTCCACACATGAGTCCTACCCTATTCATTACACAGGAAATAGTCTCATCATTTATGGAGTAGTTATTTTCTCTTTATGTCACAGAACACTGTTATGTATGTTCTTCACATTAGGACAAGTGAGCAGATGCAATTTGTTTCGATTGTGTGGCTTCACGTACATGTGCTAGGCATGTAGTCTACACATTTGTGAGATGTGCATGTGTTTGGCACAAGTGGATATTAATTTTTGATAAGTGAATGCATATCTGCGTTGGGAGAACTTTTCAAACCTCACACATACACTATATTCATCATATAATAGTATCTGTCCAAATACAATGCATACATATTTATTTAGACTAAAGTCAAGTGAAAATGACCAGGAATGAGACCCAGAGAAAGAAAAGAATTGAGAGTATATGTGAGGGCAAGAAAGGGAAAGAGAAAAGTATGAGGGCCCCCGAAATAACGTGAACCACCATGTATGTTCCTGAAGCTGACTTTAAATTGGGTATAAGAAGAAATGACCATTACTTTAGTGTAAAAACTGAGTACTTCTTGATGAACGTAGTTTAGGGACAACTAGCTGTGTCTGTTGGTAGGTTTTGCTGAGCGCTGTGCTGTGTGCTTTACCTTTTAGTCCTTAAGTAGTGCGTGATCTGGTTATTGCTCCTGCCTAACAAGTGGCCCCCAATTTAGAGTAAAACAAAAACCTTTTGTTATGCTCATGATTTAACTTGTCAGGAATTCAGGAAGGGCTCAGTCATCTAGTTCTTGGGGCTCCTCATGCTACTGCAGCCAGATTTCAGCTGGGGCTGCTGTCATATGAAGATGCAACTGGACTGAATGTTCAAAATGGTTCACTCCCATGACTGGCAAGAGACCCTGGCTGTAGGCTGGAATGCCAGCCAGGACTGCCCAGCAGTTCTCCACGTAGTCACAGGGCAGCTGGACTTCCACATGGTAGTTACCTTCCTCCAAGCAAGTGTCTCAAGAGACCCTGATAAAAAACTTCAGGGCTATTTCCATTCTAGCTTTGGAAGTCAGATACCATCATGTGGTTACCCACGTTACTAATGTTCACAGCAGTCACAAATTCAATCAGATAGGCGGGGATGAGACAGAGGGTCACCTATGGATGGTAGAACATTCAGGTCAAGCTAAAGAAAAGCATGCAGAATGGGAGATGTCATTGTGACCATATTTGAAAAGTGTGATGGGCCACAACTGGTTTTTCTGTGCTAGTTTTTTTAGAGGAGTAAACTCAGGCCAAAAGTATTTTAGAAACTGGAAAGAGAACTAAAACCTGTATCCTTTCTACTGCGCGGCATTGCCTCATGGGGTATATTATTCTGCCTCAGATGATTATATTTTTTCAAAAATGTGAATAGATTGAAATTTGGTATCAAAGACAGATCATCTCATTAAGAGTCTTAGTCCTGACTTCTAGTCTTGTTTCTATTGCTTGAATGATCTGGGGTGAGTTGGTTCCCTTCCCTGGGCTAATTTTTCACATGCGATGAGCAGAAAATTTGTGCCATATTGTCTCCAAAGCCACTCACACTTCTTGAATCCTGTGCTTCAGAATGTGAAAACATTACAAGAGAAGGAGGTGGGAGAGAGAGAGAGTGCACAGTATTAAAAACTTTAATCATTTTTAATCGGAAGGTTACAATACCTATTTATCTCACTTCTAACATGTCTAATTTTGGTTTTGTGATCCTTGCCTGGGATCCTCATTAACCTCTGAGGCAAGAGGCAAGTGATTTAATTAGTTGTGCAACTGTGTATTTCCTCTCTGAGTATTTCCTTCTATATTCAGTCATGTTTCCTGAATCAAGAGGCTCCCACAGGCAAGAGAAAGGCTATGGATTTTATAGGTTTATTCGGGTTACTGACTAAAAGGGAATGAAACTATCACGGGTTTGAATAACAGTTTGAGTGAAAGACTATTCTAGTTCTGCAAACACAACAGAGAAATTTATTTCCAGGCAGTAGGACACGCACTCTTGAAAAAATATGTCCTGCAAGAAGCAGCTTCCCAAATGATTGTCTGGTACAGTAATGGTAATGATCTGGTGAATTGTATGACAGTGTCCTAAGTCTCGGGCAAACGTCTTTGAAGACCGTTTCTATGTAGACTAGAGTGTAATGCTTTCATCTCTTATTATTCTAACCATTTAATTAACTGCAGTTTCACAAATTTACAGAATTCAGACCTTTGGGGGAACTTCAATATCCTGGCCTTTAGTTGTTTCTCAAACTTTTTTTCTCAGCAGAATCTTTTCTCAAACAAAATCAGAAACGAAACTTTCATGGACGTATTGATAAAAGTGCAGATTCTGGATTCAAAGTGGGACTGAGGCTCCAGAACCATTTCTTCTGTTACCTCCTCTCTTCCTTTATTCTTTCCCCTATCCTGCTGCAGGCTTCAGATTATCGGAAGGAACTTCTAGAACTTTGAAAAATCTGGTTGGAAAGTCAGTCATCCAGTCCATTATTTGATTCAAAATAGATGCGATAACATGTCCCTGTGCTGGACAGTCGTAAATAAGATTAGACAGAAGTCAATAAGACCGACAGAACTGCTGCCCTCACGGAACACAGGATCTAATAGGGGACTTACGCGTGTGAACAAACCATCTTAGGCCTAGTCTTGGTGTGCTAATTACAGCCTATGGAAAGGATACCTAAGGTGACCTGGGGCTTAGTGGTCAGGAAGACTTCCTGACATAGGAAAAATACTGACACCTGAAGGCAAATTAGGTGTGACATCAAAAAAAAAAAAAAAAATAAGAATAGGAGGAAGAAATAAAAGTGTGTATAAAGCCCCTGAAAGGAGGGGAGTGGCCTATCTGAGTTTCTCCTGAGTGTGAAATGTGAAGGGAGCCAAAGATAAGGAATGAGCCTTATTCAAGCTGTTGTAAGGAATCTGAATTATAACCAAAGAGTACTCCAGCAGGAGCCCACCGCAGGAGGTTCAAGAAGGGACAGGATATAACGTGAAATGTGTCTGCAGATGCTCGCCGTGGCTGACGTGTGAAGAATGAACGAGGGAACTATTGCAGACGTAGAATTGGCATCATTGCTAATAGACTGGATGTCATCCATGAAGAGAAGAGAGAACTCCAGAATGGCCCTCGGGTTTTGCCTGGCAAATAGGTGGAAATTGGTGTTACTTATTCATATGTGGAAGACTGACAATTCTTAAACCCTATGCTTCAGAATGTGAAAATATTACAAAAAAGGCGGGGGAGCATTTTTTAATAAGTTTGACATACATCATAAACATCGCAGTTGGAATGGAAGTAGGTAGTAGTTAGATCTAAGTACAAATTTCAGGAGATGGGTCTGGGATAAAGATACAGTTTTGAGATTCAAAAATATACAGGTGGCATTTGAGGCCATTGTAGTAGATTATCCAGATAGATGGCATAGAGTGGAAAGCTAACAGGACCAGAACACAATCCCCAGCATTTAAAGGAGGATTAGAGAAGATAAAGCCCACAGTGGAAAATTAGATAAAGTACCCAATGATGTAGAAAAACCAACCAACAAACAAAACAAAGTGCTGAGGGATCATAAAAACAAAATAAAGTGGCTGTCTGAGGGCGGAGTAGTCAACACTGGCAAATATACCTCTGGTGGAAATTAGGAGAAGGAAGAACACTTACTTAACTCTCTTTAACTCTGCTTAACACTCAGTCCACTCTCCATTTAGAAAAAGGAAGAAAATTGGAGAATAAAACAGCACAGATAATATAATTAAGAGTAGCTACTGACTCAAATAATATTTTCTAGAAACAGTGAAACTAAGATCAAATTAAGGGAGGAAAGTGAGGAACAATACATATTTCTCCTGATCTTTAAAATGGAAAACATTATTTTTCCAAGAATATTTGAGTACTGAAGGATGCAACTCATTAAACTTTCCTTGAATCAGTAAGGATCAGAGCCCTGGACGGGCCACACAAAATGGAATCAATCATCTGAGAGTGAAGAAGACCTTCTTAGACAAGAGAGAAGCCATATAGGAAAACAGTGAGAAAATATAGGATCTAAACATTAAGTTTTATAAACCAAGAACTAGTATAAACATTTAAAGAGGCAGTAACTGGGAAAAATTGTAACTCTTTAATAGATGGAGGACTGTTACTATTAATATATAAACAGTTCTTATAAATTTGGGAAGGGAACTCACAGAACAAATGGTTAAAAAAAAAAAAGGGAGGAGAAATAAAAGGAAGTGATGGCTAAGCTGAGTGGAAATCCATGAAATATACTGTATTTTGCCTATCAAATTTGCCCTCCAAAAGGCAAAAAGATGGTAAACTACATTACTGACAAGGATATGAGGAAACAAATTCTATCCCTCATCGTTGGTTGACTGTAAGAGGCCACATATTTTCAGAAGGCAACACAGCAATAACTGAACATTAAAAGCATACTCCTTATCTCAGAAATTTTATTTTTAGAAACTTATATAGAAATGCATGCGTGAATATTTAAAGATACTTATTATAAGGATGTTCAATAGTACATTACTAAAATTTTCAAAAGTGGAAACCACTCCAGTATCAATCAATAATAAGGTATTTGAGCATTAAATCAGGGAATGTTAATACGCTGGTGCAATGGAATACTATGCACCAACTGAAAGGATCGATGCAAAATATACAGGGAATGACATAAGATTTATGTCCAATATACATTAAGTAAAAATCCAACAAAAAAATCAAAGAGCAGTATATTATCATATGATCTCTTTGTAGACAACAAAGTCCCACAGCGTATGTTACATGTCAATTTGAAATATGTCAGATGACACAGGTAACAAAACCAAAAAGTTGCATTACACATGTTACTTGTCATCTGACATGACTGTTTTGTGTCAGTCTCAGCCTATCATTAGAGATGCTATGGGTTAGGAACTCCTTAGGGTACTCACCTGGACCCCTGCTGCTTGTGGGGAACCCCCACAGACATTTCTGCAACCAGAGCCAAGTGTGGCTGGACTACCTCTTACGGTTCATATTATGATTGCAAGACACATCTTGGCAACAGCCATTAGGGAACTTTGAAAAAACAAGGTGTATTATTCACAAGTCCAGGAGGGGACAGTGCATGCCTGAGGCCACACAGCTAGGTCATGGGTAGAAAGAAAAATAGACGGTGTGGATCTAGGGTTCTGTTTTTACTGGGGTGGAGGGTGGGGTATATAGGATTTCACGCATTCACTTTTTATTGGTGAATTTAAAATATAAGAGTGGGAATTAAAATGCTGGAAGGGATAAGCAGGGTCACTCAAAAGGTCAATTACGTAGGTCCCCTGGGGCCTTCTGAAAAGGAACTTCTTGGGTGGGGCAGCCTGGCTCTTATTCTAGTTGTGTTTGTCCAAGATGGAGGTCTTTGAAATGGATGCCTCGGCTATCAAAAGTTTAGTGTCTTGCACTTACATGACAATCAAAAAAGCTAACTGTCAGCTTACACTACAAGGTCATAAGGCATAATGTAGGTAACTTTTGAAGGATACATTACAAATATTTAATAGGGCTTATCTTTGAGAATTAAAATTAGGGGTAGATTGGGAGAAGTTCCCTTCATCTTTAACTTCAAACACTTACGTATATATTTGAAAAATTTTTATAACAAGTATACTTCTGAAAACATAATTTACAAAAAAGGGTTACAAATCCTACAGAGAATAAGGGCTGACAACTGTCTATCTGCTTTGGCAGCCTTGGTCTTGTCCACAGCACTTTCAATATGAAGTTAATATACACTTAAAACCCCAATATAATAAATGGATAAATTTTAATCATATAAATATCACTCTGAAGAACAGCTTTAGTATGTCGAAGTCAATATGTAAGCAGACAGGGTAGGGGGATCTCTAGAGAAAGGGAACCAGGAATGGTTTTCTTGATGTAAGAGAAGCCATTTTTTGGCCTTAGTCATTATGTGATTCAAGCCCGGCCACAATGCTTGCCCTTGAACAGGTCTCAGTAATCAATGATCTTAAGGGAAGTAACGGAATGCAGGAACAAAGGAAAAGCAGTCAAGAAACAAGAGTTCAGCGATAAAACAAGAGTTCCTCCTTCAGGGATATACAGAACAATCTGACACAGTCTTTGAGCTCTGCAGGAACTAAGGCCCCCACCCAGGTGGAGGATGAAATGATGACCTTTACCCTCATGGCTTCAATCAATGAAAGCTTGGACTCTGTTGACCTTTGCTCCAATTCTATGCTGAATTCTCCTCTGCTCAAGACCCTTCATGAATATGCATGTACCCTTAGCATAAAACTTCCCCAATTTTGCTGTTTGGGGAGACACTGCCTTGGGGAAGATCCCCGAGGTTCTCCTTACTTGCTGCAAGTAATAATAAATTCTTCCTTCTCCCCATCTTTGGCTTGGTTGTTTTTTTGGTTCAACATCCACCAAGAGGCGAACCTAGTTTTCAGGTAACAAACGTAGTTCCTGTATGTGTAGCAGTTGTTCATGCTTAACACCCTAATTTTGTTGGCTTGAGTACCCCTCCAATCACCTTCAAAATAGTATCGTTCTTGGGTTCTACCTTCATCTCTCCTTCAGTTGAGGTACAAATAAAGTGGTTTCTACTGAAGAGGGAACAAGAGTTATGTTTTGTGAATCACTGTACACCTGAGAAGTTCCCAACTCGTGTGCCATAGCATGAGACTGTACCAGAAATGGATGACCTGTGTGCCGAGGAATTGACCCCCTTCAGCTTTGGGGTGGCTAATCATAGCTTGGGTCAGCCGAAGCCTTCAGGCCAATAGTTTCTTGGTGTGAGCAGCCACATCTAGTTACCTTATTATACTATAAAAACATCCTTTTCTACGTGTGCCATGAAGTGAAAAAAAGGAAGAGTGTGGTACCACTGCTCTGGAACATCACTGCTTTCTTCCCACATATATCACATCAATGGGTATAAATCTTGGGTTACAATTTTTTAGACCCAAGACAAGATAGGCATTTCTTCATTTTCTTCTTCCATTTAGTTTTTTTCTGTGTAGAAAACTGTGTTTAGGTTGTTTTTTGTTTGTTTGTTTTGTTTTGTTTGTTTGTTTGTTGGCATTGGTCAGTAAACATTTTTCCTGCTTTGATGTTTGGATAATTTGTGAATTTAATATTAAAGTGTAAAGTTTTACAAAGGTATCCTCAAGGTATCAGTTGCCTTTCATTAATTTTGCCTGAATGTGGGTGAATACTTTCAATCTGTATGTGTACATCTGTTATCAGTGAGATTTCCTTCTATTTCATCTTTCTTACTCTTTGGGTTTCTTTTGTTCCAGTTTCTTGTCTGAACACCTGTAATTCCTTGGTCCTCTAAATCACATAGTGTTTTTGTTATTGCTATTTGTTACATTTTTTTCTACTTTACTGACTTTTCTTTCACATTTTGTCTATTACTGCCTACAGTAAGAATTTTGTTATGCTGTGCTGAATTATTTCCACGTATCATCACTTGCTTGTTTTAGTCATCCATTTGTATATTTTCCTTTATCTCACCTGGATCTCTCTTTTTGGTTCATTTTCCTATTTCATAGATGTTCTCCGTTTGCTCTTGGAAAATAAGTCTAAAAATTTTCACCAGTCATATGAGAAATAAAACATTTTTCAGGTCATTAAAATTCTTTCCTCTGGTGGTACATCCTCTGCCTTATTTTTCCTGCCATGTTGTTTTAGAGCTGCTTCAATATCTGAGAAAATGTCTCAGGACATAGGAATGGGAACCAACCTTGGCTAGTTCAGAGTTGACAGAGTGTCACTCCAAATGTATATACTTTGCAGGTAAGCCAAAACAATTTAATGATACTGGAGGGGGAAATTGTGTGACTTTAAGGTAAACTTGTTAAAATATGTATAAATATATACTGAGGTCATTAATAAATCTCATATATTTTATTGAGGCACTCTGTAATCGTAGAGACACTGTATATCATCCAAACTAGGACTCTCGAGAGTGAAAGGGACACTATTAATACTTACACTAGAAAAACAGGTATACACGGAGACTATCGTGAGCAAAATGAGACGTACAGGCACTGTATACAGTTCTCCTGCAGCAATTTGTTGCATCTGCAGTTAACCCAATGGGTGGGTAAAGCTCTTCCTCCCTTCTCCAAGCATCCTTCAATCGTTTCCCACGAAAAATACATTTAGTGAATCATCGACCAAGATGGAACTTCCAACATACGGACTGTTCTTGTCTGCAGTCTAGTTATCCTGTTTCTGGGTGTTTTTTTATTTCAATAGGATTTTGGGAAGGTGTACAGCAGTAATATCTTATTTTCTGCTTTGCTTAGTGAGGATTCTTAAAGGTTATATTTAGCAAATTGGACCAGCTACATGTTTTATTCAGCTCAGAAAGCACAGAAGATCACCTACCCTCATAAGTAAGTATGCTAATTTCTCACCTAGGCATAATTTGAGGGACATATTCTGTGAAAAGGGTCCTGTGGCTCAATGTTTTGTCAAGTTGAATATCATGATTAGCAGTTCCACAGCTGTTATCACTTAGGGAAGCTTTTGTGAGAAGCACTGGCTCCTGTGCTGGGGAAGGGTATAATGATGTGTGTGGAGCAAGCAAGTGCTGAGAGACACAAGTACTGTATCAGTTGGACTCCTCTATCAAAAAGTCAAATATGTGAATTTGCTGCAAGTAAGGAACGTATAATCCGGAGGATGCGAAGGGCTCATGATCACTAGAAAGTGTAGGTACTAGGTGATCTTCAAATTTATATGCAATATTATCACGGTTCTGTGGAGGCAGGGAAATTTAGTAGTTCATATTAATGGGCACTTGCTACATGCCAGATACTGTTATAGGTGCTTTATCTTCATTCACACATTCATTCTTCACAACAAGCCTATGAGAACAGACAGTCTTATCCCCACTTTACTGGTGAGGAAATCAGGATTCCTAGAGAACACTTAGGTCAAGCTATGCAGCTGAGACTCATACAAAGGCCTGTGTTTCAACAGCTCAAGCCCTTCGCCTCTCCGTGATACTCTACATTTGCAGTACAAATTCACTCAGATGATGCTAATCCAGTCCCTTGAGATAGATGTCTTATAAGACCTAAGCAAGCTACCAGGTTTCCAGTCAGACGGATGGGGTTTTATCACAGGAGAAAGTAAATAGCCGGTAAGAGCACTGAAAGCTGGTCATACGGATGGGTGAGTGGAACAGGGGAGCGAACACTTGGCAAAGTCTGGGACTCGAGGGGCTCACACATCTAGCCACAGGGCTTATCAACACAGGCTACACCTTGGATAACATGACAAATTCCAGACTGAAAGAACGGGGTTCTGCTCACACAATTCCAGTTCTGACCAGGATTAACTCAGAATCAGGCAGGCTGGGTTGGGAGGTGCTCCTGATCTGGAAAAGACAAGTAACAGTACTGACTCTAGCTCGGAGGGGCTGAGAAATCAGGGGACGACTACAATTTGGATGTCTTCAGAGAGCTCCCCTTGTTAAAGACTTCTTTAAAGTTTGAAATTGAAAACAATAAAGAAGTCAGTCATGGGTAAGAGACACACTGAGGCAATGAAACCCTTATATTAAAACATTATTTTAAAAGTTTTGGAAAGAAAACATTAGATTTAAAATTCAGTTACATCATGTAATTATATTTAATATTATGAATAGAGATCCATTTAATGATTCCAAGTTGAGAAAATACTTTTTGACATCTGTTTCAATATTTTGGCTGTTTTCCTGACAAGTAGAGTTTCAAAGATAGTTCAATGGAAGCTCACACATCAATGAAAAGGAAAGAAGCTAGGAAAGACAATGGATGAGGTATTGAAGCATCCTTTGGGACACATGGCAAATGACGTTTTCTAAAGAAAGAAAGAAATCAAACCATTTCACAGAGGAAAGTTTTATCTGAAGATCAGCATTCAAAGTGAGTATCCTCCTTGTTCTGCTCATTCAGGTGAGGCCCAGGAAAGCAGAAATTTATGGATAAAGACTTGGATTTCAAGGTGACACAAATGCCCAACTGTGGCCAATCATGTGGGGAAGGCAAGCAGCAGAGTCTGTGAGATCTGGGCAACTAAGTAAAGTTTGAGTCAGTCATTTTTTATAGATCCATACTAGGAAATACCCAGGTCCATCAAAGCCAGATTGCCATCACTGCAGACATTTTCAGGGCTGGTTATTGAAACTGTGAAGAGGAAGATTACTCAGTGTCAAGGTAAAACAGATCAGCAGGTTCAATATAAGTCACTGGTAAGGGCTGGGGTAGGGGCAGCAGAAACTTTATTTTGTGTACTATAAGCCGTATCATAAAAATCCCACTAATGTATTATCTCATGTCATCCTCACACCTCTTTGTGTTAGGATACTGTTATTGTCTGCATTTTAGAGATGAAAAGCCTATGGCTCAGATTGCTTAAGTAACTTGAATAAGGCCACATAACTTGTAAGTTGGGACTTTGGGTCTATATGACCAAATCCTATAGTGAAATCCTGTCGTGATGAAAATTACCACAAAATAGAACAATGAAACACAAAGGACTACAGTAACAGAGGAAAGGAGTGACAAAAAGACTACAAGACATGCAGAAAACACTTCTTAAAAATGGCAGTAGTCAGTCCTTCCTTATGCTTAATTACTTTAAATGAAAATCAGTTGAACTCCACAATCAAAAGATATAGACTGGCTGAATGAATGAAAAATAAAAAAAGGATTTAACAGAATGCTGCCTATGAAGGACTCATTTTAGATCTAACGATACACAGAGGCTGAACATGATAGGATGGAAAAGGATATTCCATGCAAACAGTAACCAAGAGAGAGAAGGCAAGGCTATATTAACATCAGACAAACTAAACTTCAAATAAAAAACTGTCACAGGAGACAAATTACATTATATAATGTCATTATATAATGATATAAGAATCAATTCACCAATAAGATAGTCATTATAAATATCTATGCACCAAACCTCAAAACTTCTAAATTTGAAGTATAGTTAGAGAATTTAAGGGAGAAATACATAGCAATGCAATAATAGTGGGAGACTTCAGTATCTCACATTCAATAGTAGACAGAACAACCGAACAGAAGATCAATAAGGAAATAGAGGACTTCAGTAGCACTATAGGTGAATTGGACCTAAGAGACCTCTACAGACCACTCTACCCACCAACAGCAAAATATATAATCTTCTCAACTGCATATGGAACATTCTCCAGGATAGACATTTATTAGGAAACAAAAACATACATTAAAAAATTCTGACTATTGAAGTCCTGGAAACTATCTTTTTTGATCACAGTAGAATGAAACTGGAAATAAATAGCAGAAGGAAAACTGGAATATCTAAAAACATGTGAAAATTAAGCAACACACTTTAAAGCAACCAGTGGGTCAAAGAAGAAGCCACATGGGAAATTAGAAAATAACTTAAGATAAATGAAAATGGAAACACAACATACAAAAAAAAAAAATGAGAAGCAGAAAAAGCATTGCTAAGAGGGAAGTTTTAGAGCCATAAATGTGTACATTAAAAAAGGAATATCTCAAACTGACAACATAACTTTCAGTTTCTTGAGTTAATTTGACAAAATAACTCAAGCAATTGAAAAAAGAAGAAACTGAACCCAAAGCTAACAGAAGGAAGGAAATAATAAAGATTAGAGTCAAGGTAAATGAAATAGAGACTAGAAACGCAATAGGAAAAATCAATGAAACCAAGTGATTTTTTTTTAAAAGATGAACAAAATAGACAAACTCGTAGCTAGAATAACTAAGAAAAAGAATACTCACGTAACTAAAAATCAGAAATCAAAGCGACGAGATTGCAATTGACAGGATAGAAGTTAAAAGGATTATAAGAAAATACTATGAATAGTTGTATGCCAACAAATTGGATAACCTAGAAGAAATAGATACATTCCTATAAACACACAACTAACCAAGAGTGCATCATGAAGAAACAGTATCTGAAGAGAACAGTGGTTAGTAAGGAGAGTGCTTGGATCACCAAGGCTCTACTATTGTACCATGAGTGCTTATAAAATCAGTTGCACTGATTTCAGAACTTCCATTCTTTCCCAAATGTACAAGATTTATGGAGGTAGCAAGAGAGCAACAAGTCATAAATGGTTTGCTACATTCAATTCAATTCACTGTCATAATAACATCTTACATTTCGAACATAATCTAAAGAGCAGGGGACTTTGGCTTTTAAATAAAGTATTTTAATATCATTTCCTGAAATTCACTGTAATTTCCACATCCCCTAGGTTCTATTCCTTCAATCACTAAAGACTAGCCCAAACCCTCAGCATTAATCTGGGACATTCTTGGGGCAGATGGCAAGTGGGGGGCACTAGTGAGAGTCTGAAGGATTGGTAAGGAAATCAGGGGAAAGACGTTAACTCAGTCTTAAGTGGTGAATTAATAAGTGCCCGAGCCCTGTCAATGACTGCAAATCAAAGGAGCAGTGGTTGATCTATGCCAGCCGAGGACATACGAATTCATTATTTGGTTAGGAGTACAATCATAATTTGTGGAGAATTTCTTTGGAATTCACTTACCATTCACTTTCTAGCACTACTGAGGAAGTCTTAGTTTAGCTGCTCAAAATGTTTCTTGTTAGGGAAGTCTTTTATTTTTGTAGCATGTTCCTCAGTGTAACTTTACAAGCCTAAAGTTGAATCCGTGGAGTTCGGTTGCAAGAGGTTACACGTTCATTCCACTGCCTGTGACATGCGGGACACCTATCTCACCTCTTACACATGCAGTAGGTATCTCTGCCTGCTGACAATTTAAATTCAGCCTGTTGCCCGTTGCACAGTGGAAGGTAAGACACTTACTGTGTCTGCAGTGTGTTTTCTTACCGTATATGTTATAAATTCTCAATATGATTAACATCCCTACAGGCCCAGAGATTGAACTAAATAGAGATAGAAAGTAGAGAATATAAATAGAAAAATATTCTCTGTCCATCACCACCATACATATCCAAAATATAATACTGGAGCAACTAAAAGAATATTGGTGAGGGAAAAAGGAAGGAAGGAAGCAAGCAAGTAAAGAAAGAAGAAAGGAATTTCCATTCAAAACAAGGAATAAAGGGATATATACCCATTCGTCACTAGTGTATACCAAGGCTGAAATCCTGAAAGTCAGGAATTATGAAGGCTCCCTACCCTATGGGTGGGAGAAGTCTCTTGATTAAGGCCTAATTCTACTCACTGGGAGGGAGTCCTTGTTGATTATCGCTGAGCTTGGGCTCTGCCTTCTAGAAAGTTCTTTTACATTATCTTCTTTGGTCACATCTGAAATACATGGGAATATGCCCTCCTTAGTGGCTCTGCAGCTGTCTGGACTCACTCCAGAACTTGGGACTGCAAGTTCTCTTAACTCTCAAATAATCAGACGCTTGAAGGATTTTGATCTATTTGCTTCAAGTAAGTTCCATGAGCCAGTAACCAGACCTCCAAGCAGCTCCTAGGTATGATTCTCGAGTCTGATTTATTTTTCTTCCTTACACATAAAACACACACACAATCTCTCATTAATAGTAGCTATCTTGAGGCTATCTGTAAAAATAGGTGGGGACCCATACCTTAAATCTGATCATTGTCCTGAATCATTTTATTCAACTGAGAAGTATTACTGAAATCTCATCCTCTCAACATCCTTTTTATTCCTAACTCTTAAAATATTGGGTCTGGACAACATTTGGCTTTTTCTAAACCTCCAAAGCCCCCAATTCCTTAACTCTTCCTATTTCCTTTCATTTCTGCTTGGAAACTGACTATATTCTGAGTTCATTTCTTTCTTACAACCATCTTACCAAGCTTTTGCAGGCAATCAGCGCCAGCACATACTATGAAATTTCTGTTTTTCCAACTTTTCCTCTAGGACTGCTGGCTGAGTATGCATCTATACCTCCAAGTTACTGCAGGCACTTTTATTAAAAGATCTGCAGTGCATACCATAAACTGTCATCTTTCTGACCTCTTTCATCTGTTACTTGGCTTCCTGGTACCCAACTGTTAAAACAAAGGCACATATTTTACGTTTTTGTTACAGCAGCACTCCACTTCCAGATACCAATTTATGTATTAGTAGGCTAGATTATACAATGGAAGCAAATAAATGCCATACTTGCTTATGCAAAAATCCAATGCAGATGTTCCTGACTGAGTGGTGATCCACTGGGTACTGATTCAGGGATCTGGAAGGCTCCTTGAATTGTTTTGCACTCTAAAATGAAGCTTTTTAATTCTTTTCCTTAGAAGTGATAAATCCATTTTAACGTGACTTCTGTCATCCTGTTTGATGCTTTATGTTCTTTTATGGCTTACTTGTCATTAACATTTTTTCCTGTTTTTACAAAATAAAATACCTTTCTCAGTTTATTTGGAAGGTATACATCCTCTTTCCATTTAAGGAGATATCTTTAATATTGACATATATATTTAAATGTAATTATAATAATTTTAACAAGGAGGCGAGATCTATCATATCATAGCTGATAAAAGATTTATCCCTTGGCAATTTCTGTTTATTCACTATGAAATTTTATATTCAGATTATTACTTATTGTTACAGAAGTATTTTATACAATCTAGTTTCTTAGAGGTATTTCTGGCATAGCTTTAGGTTTTATTACCACACTTAAATTATTTAGACTTACATCTATGTTTTAATTGGTTTTCGTGCTCACAGCAGGTCTTTAATTCTATAAAAAATTCATTTTGAGTTTTCTGCTTTGATTATTTCCTGAGGAAACTGGAGCAAATCTTTAAGTTCTAGCTACTTGAGGGGAGGGGTATGGTTCTGGGAATTATGTAAATGGCCTTCTTTTTACACCCTTGGGTATCTGAGAAAGTGATGTTGCTGTTGGTGATACTAAGACCCCTTAAGTGCCACCTTGGCTATGTAGGTAAGTTCTCATTCAGAAAATATCTCCTAGCAGCCTTCTGTGGAACTAGTTCCTCTAGTTAAAAAAAAAGAAAAAGAAAAAAGAGGAAAAAGAACTGAATCTGATCACTTGCCATCAGCCTGTTTTCCAAAATAAATCTAAATCTTGGTTTTCTTCTCATTATTTGCCTATTACATGGTATGCACGTTTACTAATCTTAATAGGATCTTTTTCACCTCTGGAAGATTTTCTTCAATACTGTTTTGATTGTTAATTTCATTAATCATTGTTATATCTGCTCTGCCTTCCAGGTTTCAGACCATGTTTAATTTGGATTTCCACAATCTGTTCTCTGAGTCTTTTAGCGGTTATTTCATTATTTTAATGTCTTCATTCTTTTCCTCAGAGTTCTGGTAAAATATAACAAACTTGTATTCTACTTCAGTGATTTGATTATGCATCAATCTGGTTTATGCTTCCCCCGTGGTATATTTTTATTTGACAATTGTGAATTTTCATTTCTGTAAAATTGTTCTTAATTTCGCATTTTCCCCGTATGGTTGGTTATTCTTAGTTCATAGATTCAGTGTACTCTGAAATATTGTTAAGAACACAAACCTATTTTTACTTTGGATTTTTATTGCTTCATATTTTCTATTTACAAAAATTATAGAACATTACAGAAGAGTCCCTAGATGCATTCCTGTCACTGCCATGAACTTTTGTGTCTCTCACCATAATTTTGACTACATACAGAGCTGTATATATTTTATAAAAGTTGCATGAATGCTTTAATTTTTCATATTACTGTGTACTTGCTTTTCTCTATGTTAGGTTTTGGAAATCTATTCTTGTTATTATATATTATCCATTCATATTTAATCCTGTATAGTTTCCCATTGTAAGAATGTACCATAAAATATTTGCCCATTTGTCTGTTGTTGGAAATGTGTGCCATTCCGTGCTATTATTACACTGCAGTGAACATTCTTACACATATCTTCTGGTAAATGTGTGCAAGAGGTCCTCAAGGGTATAATACGTAAAAATAAAATTCCTGCGTGTTAGAGTACACACATTTTCAAAGTAACATTTTTTTTCCAACTAGCTCTCCCAAGTGGTAATACTCATTTTATATTCCCACAAAGATTACATAAGAGTCCCTTTATTCACCATATGCTTGCCATTCCTTGGAATTATTCAGCTTATTTTTTAAATATGCCAATTTCATTTTTTCGATGTTTATTGCCCATCAGGTGTCCTCATCTCTGAATTCAATTTTATATTGCCATTTTATTTTTTTCTTAGTGATCTTTAGGAGTGTTTTCAATATAGTTGATATTAACACTTTGAATGTTATATATGTTCAAAGTATTTTTTGTCATGTAAGCTTGGTTTTTAAATTTTTATATATATATATATGTTACTTTTCAAGTTGAGGAAGTTCCCAACTATTCCTATTTATCTGAGAATTTTTATCTTTAATGGTTGTTAGGTTTTTTCTGCATCGGTTGATAAGATCATATGATTTTTTAAACTTGTTGATGTAGTGGGTTACATTGATTGATTTTTGCATATTGAACCAGCACTGTATAACTGGAATAAATACCACTTTGTCATAATGTATAATTGTTTTACGCATTGTTGGATTAAGTTTGCTAACAATTTGTTGAATATATTTGCATCTATGTTCCTCAGAGATAATGGTTTGTAGATCTTCTTTCCTGTAATATTTTAATCTGTTTTTAGTAGCAGTAATTCTGATCTCATAGAATGAATTAGAGTGCTCTTTCTGTTTGTGTTTTCTGGAAGATATTGTACAAAACTGATGTCATTTCTTCCTTATAGATTTGGTAGAATCCACCAGTGAAAATATCTGGGCCTGGCATTTACCTTTTGGTAAAGTTACTAATCAAGGATTTAATTTCTTTAACATACAAGCCCATGCAGATTATCTTTTTCTCTTTGTGTAAGTTCAGTAATTTGTGTCTATCAAGGAATTGATCCATTTCATCCAGATTATAAAACTTGTGGCCATAGACTTCATAATATTTTATTATCCCTTTGATCTTCAAGGGCTCAATAATGATGACTCCTCTTTCATTTCTAATATTGATTTATGTCTTCTCTCTTCTTTTTTTGGTTAGCCAGGCTATAGGTTTACTGGTTTTACCAGTCTTTTCAAAGAAGCTTTTTCTTTTGTTGATTTTCTCTACTGTAGTCCTGCTTTTCAATGTCATAGACTTCTACTCTAATTTTTATTATTTTTTTTTTCTGCCTGCTTTAGGCTTTAATTGCTCATCTTTCTCTAGTTTCCTTAGGTGAAATCTTAGATTATTCATTTTAGATCTTTTGTCTTTTCTAATATGCGCATTTCATGTTGTAATTTCCCTCTGCATGCTGCTTTATTTACATCTCACAAATTTTGATAAGTTGCTTTGTACTTAGCTCAAAATATTTTAAAAATTGCTCTTGAAAATGCTTCCATAATTCATGTGTTTCATTTCCAACTATATTGCCATTTTTCAGCTATGTTTTTGTTATTGATTTCTAGTTTAATTCCATAGTGGTCATGCTTTGTGTGATTCTATTTTTTTTAATTCATTAAGCTGTCTTTTATGGCCCAGAATGTGGTCTTAATAAGTATTCATGTGAGCCTGAGAAGAGTGTGTATTCTGCTGTTGTTGAGTACTGTATTAGTGTCAAGTAGACACTGGTGATTAATAGTGATGTTCGGGTAAATTATATCCTTACTGATTTTCTGCCTGTATGATCAATTCTCTATCAGTTTTTGCCTCACATATTTTGTTATTCTTTGTTAGATGCATGTACATTAAGAATTGTTACATTTTCTTGGAGAATCATAATGCAGTGCCTCTCTTTACTCCGGATCATTTTCCGGATCATTTTCCTTGTTCTGAAGTCCACTTTGTCTGAAATTAACATAGGTCTTCCATACTATATTGTTATTCACTCCTTCACTTTTAATCTATCTTTGTCTTTACTTTAATATTTTATTTATTATTTAATTATTTTTAATATTTTATTAGGGGGGAGGTAATTAGGTTTATTTTTAGATGAGGTACTGGGGATTGAACCTAGGACCTTATGCATGCTAAGCATGCACTCGACAACTTGAGCTATACCCTGCACCCCATTTGTCTTTATATTTAAACTAAGTTTCTTGTAGCTAACATGTAGTTAAGGTAATGTTGTTGTTTTAATGTACTCTGACAGTCACTGTTTTTTAATGTCTGTATTTAGACCATTCACATTTAAAGTGATTATTGATATAGCTGGAATATTCATTGTATATGTAACTCTTTTCTGTTTGTTTCCCTTTTAGTATGTCATTTAGACTATTTAAATTGTCAATTCACATCAGTGGTGAATTGATGTCCACTTATCACTTACATGTCTTTTTAAAAATGTTTGCAGTGGTTGCCCCAGAGTTTGCAATATGCGTTTATGACTAATCTCAGTCTACCTTAAATACATTATATGGATTCATAAGTAGTACAGATAACTTAGAAATCGGAATTCTTCCCTCCTGTGCCTTATAAACTGTATTTCACTTACCCATGTGCTATAATCATACAATAGGTTGTTACCATTGTTATTTTGAAGTTATCTCTTACAATGATTAAGAGTGGAAAAAAGATTTTATTTTAGCTTCATTTATTCCATCTCCAGTACTTTTCATTTCTTTATGTAGATTCATTTCTGACCTTCCTCTTGTTCCTTCTCCCTGAAGAATTTCTTTTAAATTTCTGTCCAGAGCAAGTCTGCTGGCAAACAATTCCCTCAGGTTTGTTTGGTTTTATTTCATTTTGTTTTTTGGTATAAGGGAGTGTTTATTTCACCTTTATATTTGCAGGATAATTTCAGTGGATATAGAATCCTAGGTTATATTTATGTTTTTTTTCTTTCAACACTTTAAATATCATAGACCACTCACGTCTTGTTTGCATGTTTTCTGACGAGAAGTATGCTGTCATTCTTATGCTTTTTCCTGTATAGATGAGGTGTTTTTTCCCCCTTTGACTCCTTTTAAAATGTTCTCATTGCCTTTGGTTTCCTGCAGTTCAAATACAGCATGCGTAGGTGTAGATTATTTGATATTTATTCTGCTTGGTATCCTCTGAGCTTCCTGAATCTGTGGTTTGGTATGTCGTTAATTTTGGAAAGTTCTTGGCTATTATTGCTTGAAATATTTTTTGTGCTCTTTCTCTTTTCCTTCTCCTCTTGGTATTCCAGTTACACATATGTTTTGAAATTATCACCACAGATGTTGTATATTCTGCTTTTTTTCATTCTTTTTTTGCTTTGTATTTTAGTTTGGGAAGTTTCCACTGACGTATCTTTCAGCTCACTGATTCTTTTTTTGTCTGTGTCCAGGCAATTAAAGGTACTCTTTGTTATTGTTCACTTCTGAAGTTTCTGTCTCTCTGCTTACATTACCCATCTTTTCTTGTATATTACCTTTTTCCATTGGATGCATTAACATATTAATCATAGTTATTTTAAAGTCCCTGTCAGAAATTCCAACATGTTTGCATCATGTCTGAGTCTCATTCTGATGCTTGCTATATGTCTCTTTCAATTGTATTTTTTCTTGGTTTTTAGCATGCCTTTTATTTTTATTGAAAGCCAGACAAGATGTACTGGGTAATAGGTAAATGTGCCTTTAGTATGAAGTTTTATGTTAACTTGGCTAGGATTTGGGCTATGTTTAATGTTTGCTATAGCCGTAAGTGCCAGAGCTTTTAATTACCCCCAGTGTTCTTTGGTCCCCTCTGTTGTCTTTCAGTTTCTCCTAAGAGCTCCTTCACAAAGCCTAAGCGTTGTAGCTCTTTCAGCAGTAACCCACTGTTACTGTACTGCAGCCCTGTTGACATGGGAGGGGACTAGCAGTCTATATCATTTGATTAAATTTCAGTCTTTTAGTGAGACTGAATACCTGGGCTGTGGCCTTGAGAAGTGTTTCTTACTTAGCCTTTTATTTTCTCTAGAAAATCTAGAAGGCCCTGGACTTGCCTAATTGCCCTGCCTCCAAGTTGGATATGGCTCTGGTAAATCTTTTCTCCTGCAGAGTAGGGCTTTGTCATGGTGGACATTCTGGACCTATTTCAGTGTTTACTTTTCCCATCACCCTGCCGCAACAGGAATATTTTCTTCACTTTCATCATGAGAACATGGTGGGGTTCCTGCAGTGAAGGCCCTTGAAGTGCCAGTAAGACTGGACCCCAGGATTTTATGTTTCTCATGCTGGTCCACACAAATCCTCCAGCAATTCATCAATATTATCATTTAATTGTTCCTCCCAGTGTATGATTCTAGTATCTTTTGATCCAGACAAGCTCATCTTAGTTATGATCCTCCGTATTTACCTGTCTCTCTAGATTTCAGGGTACTGGTTGAAATCTCTTCCACTTCTCTGATGGATGTCAGAATGTCATTGATTTTTAGTTTGCTCAGCATTTTTCCTGTTCTAAGAACAAGAGTGACAACTTTGAAGCTCTTTAAATGTCAGAACTGAAACCAAAAGTGCTAATAATCCTAATATTAGTTTATATAATTCAAGTTTATGGTACTAGGTATATACAAGTTCATAACTGCCATCTTTTTGGCAGTGTTCTTGTATATCTATAATAATGCCTTTGGCTTAAAATCTGTTCTCTTTGAAATTAATAATGCTACACTACCTTTCACAGGCTATGCATTGCTTAGAATGTGTATTCCTCTTTTTTTTTTTTAACCTTCCTGTATGATTTTGCTTTAAGTGCTTCTCTTTTAAGAAGAACATAAATCTATTTTCCCCTCATCTGTCATGTAATAGATGAATTGAAACTTTTGCATTTTATGTGATTACTGATATGACCCATTTCTGCTTTTTTGATTTTTCTAGTTGTTATGCTTTCTTGTTCCTTCCCCTTTCTTCCTCTTTTTTTTTTTTTTAATGGAGGCAGTGGGAATTGAAGGGGCAGAGCCAAGCATGTGCTCTACCATTGAGCTATACTCACCCTCCTCCTTTCTTCTTTACAGCCTTGTACTAAATTTATCAGACATTTTTTTACTTCTGCATTTTCCTCAGTACTGCTTTTGAAGTCAGCCATTCTATTCCTAAATCTGTATTGATTCCGCTTCGCTTTTCTGATGTGGTTGTGACAGTGGTTTGTTTTTTGTTTTGCCCTTACTTTTTAACATGTATTTTTACATTTAGAAAGCCTCAAGTTAGTTAGTATCTCTCTCTTCCTCCTCAAAATACAGACCCAGAAATATTTCAGTACAATCAGTCATCTTGGCCTCATCCCACTCCCATTTATCACAATACGTTGTCTAGCACTTTTTCTAAATTTATTCATTTTCAAAGCCCTTCCTTGTTTGGTGAGCTCATAGCTTGGTAGTGAATGATTATTCATGGAGCTTTGATAAGGCAAAATCTCATAGTAGTTTGTGGGCATTTGCTATATGTCGAAGATCCCAATCTATAGCCTTGACCTAAGAGGACCATGGCATTAATCAAAGTCACTTGGTGGTTAAGTACTTTATTCCAGCAAAGTACAATATAGCAAGTGTTCCTGCACTCCCAGAGATTGTATGCTGACAGGAGTTTGGAATGTTTCAGGGCTTTCTGAATGTGTAATAAGGAATGCACTTGATCCTACTTCAATTAAAGACTTCTTTGAGATCCAAGGCAGAGTGCATTTAACTTGGGGTGAAAGTAAGAAAGAGAACACAGTGCTCAGAGTCAAAATTAAATTGCGCTGGGGGAGATTTTGATGTTCCTCTGACCTGGAAATGGAATAATATTTATTGGTTGTCTTGAATTAAATTGTACTCTGGGTGTGTCTTATGTATTGAGATGTGCTTACAGTTTGAACTTTCACATAGAACTTCTTTCTTTTCTGAGCTCTACTGTGGATTAGCTTTGTGACTTCAAGTACAATATTTAACCTTGCTTGAGCTTAGTTTCGTTTATATGCCAAAAGGTGACAATGCTTGCCCTGGGTACCTCATAGAATTGCTGCGAGAGTCAACAAGAATAATGAAGGATAGTACTTTCTTGATTATAAAATATAATGCAGATACAAAGGATTGTTCCAAAACAGGAAAATACTGGAAAACTGTATGTGACTTAAGTTCTGGTCCTGGTGAGTCATCCTGTCAGTAAAGCAAGAATTATTATGAAATCACAGGATATTGAAGATGTTCAATGTCTTCCAAACATAACCTATTTGAAGTAGGCTGAAAGATATCTGATAGAAGCTGAAAAATATCAATGTGCCAAGGATGCTAGTTCATTTTTGACTGCTTTATAATTTATGTCTGACATAGAAAACTAAGTATAAAACTTATTTCATATAGACTGCAAATCTAGACAGATGAAAGATCTGGGGAAAATCTAAATTTAGAATAATTCTATTTTATGTTGAAAGAGTTAGTAAGGAAGTTCTCCCCTGTAATGTGGCACCACTTAAGAAATGAGATGCAAAGAAAATTGGGTCAAAGAAAGTGATCATACAACAGTGGTGCACAGAGCCAGCAGAAGCAGGACCTTGGCCACTCCAGTCTGAGCCACTGATTAGTTCCTTAGAGCTCTGGGACTCTGACTCAGTGATTAAATTAGTTGTAAGAGTTTTATTTTTTGTCCCTAGTATGCATTTCTTATACCATTTTTCTGCTTTTCAGAATAGGGTTAAATACAGCAGAGTTCATTCTTATTTTTGAGGAGGGTTTAGGAATAGAAGACACATAAATTGAGTACCAGACACTGAGAAAGCTCTTTACCCACAATGTCTCATTTAATCTTCTGAATAATCCTATTAAGTAGACATTCGTCTTCTAACTTTACCTATAAGGAAGGTGAGGTTCAAAGAAGTTGAACAAGTTCACCAGGGTCATGCATTAAGTTATAATGCTGAAATTTAAACCCGTGTCTATCTGATGCAAAATCTTCTTCTCATTCTGCAATTAGGAGACCTCAATAGAAAGATGAGGACTTCTGCTGGGACATATGTGTCCTATACACATGGAATATGAACAGTTATCTACGTGGTATGATTTCAGGGGGAATGACTGCTTCCAAACGTATCTATCAGCTGTACTTCCTAAAGCCTAAAAAAACTCTGTTTAAGCCACAGGTAGCTGTGGGAAGGAGGGGGTGGCCAGGTGCCAAGCTCCTGCCATCACAGAACTAGACATTTATTGTCTTGATTTAAGCGAAGTTAGCTGTAGCTGTTAATAGTCCGGTTCCCGTGGGAAGAGGCCTACATTCAGCCTCATCATTTCTTATGCCTCATTTTGTGAGAAAGCTAATGGGATCTTATCCTAAGAGAAGTATTTGACTGTCTGAAGGGAAAGAAGATTGTGGGAGCACTGCATTCCTGGAGAAGGAGAGGAGCATTGCGGGAAAGGCCAGGCATGTAGTCAAGCTTCGTTCATTTCGTGAATGTGTCTGGAGGGGCACTATTTAAAATTACCAAAGGTTAATCACCAAGCTATCTTGGAAAGCTTCCTTGTTGGTTCACTGGTATTGTTTGGTGTTATGTAGGTACCCACAGTCTCATAAAAATGAAAATTGGCATATTAATTAGAATTCTCTTCCATTTGAGCAATAAAACTGCTTTATAGTCTTCGCTAGGGTTGGTAGAAATTAGTCTGAACAGTGGCATCTTGCTAGAGGAAAATTATAAAGCTGTGTCTACATTTTCATGAGCTTGGGCAGGGGAGTAGGAAATCTATTCTAGGTGGAAAGGGTAACAAAATGAGTTTGCATTGTAAACTGACTATACTTCAATTAAAATATATATATACATTCAAAAAAATGAGTTTACAGCAGTCCGTTAGCCAGGATCAGTGATTACCTGTCCATGGCAGCCCGGAAGAAAAACAGTAAGGTAGTTCAGGGTGAAAGCCAAGGATAGTGACCGGGGATCAGTATAAAAGCAAATATCCAACTAAGAGCCAAGCAAGTACCAGGAACTGAACATAGCACACACCACCTCGCACTGGCTGTTTCAGTCACACCGAGTGCTGACGAGCAGACCCTATCAGTTCAGCCAAGTTTCTCTGCTTGCCTGTTGCTTCGGTCAAAAAAGCAGGTTGGACTGATGTTTTCCATGAGCTGGTGGCTTTGGCGGAATGCAACATCTGCCTGGATGTCACACCAGCACAGTCCAGGTCACGCAGGAAATCTTAATGTGCTGCTCGTCTTGATTTTCTACCGCTAATAGGATCTAACATTTGAAAATTATGTTTTCAATATAATCATTCAAATAATTCCAGTAAGCAAAATTAAACTTGATATGATTTCCCACAGGAAATAAGAATATGAAGTGAGCTCCCTGATACTAATCTCATTCGCCCTTAGCCGCCACACAATTGAACAAGTAACATCTCTAGTATCTTCACAGAATTTAATTGGCCCCAACAATAGCAACTTCATAATATTTGTAGGCTGCCCCTTCAGGGTGGTGAGTATCCTTAGAGCGGTCAGGAAGCGAAGTGTGGGCCTTGGAGAGCTGGGGTAGAGAGAGCAAACAAGTTCGCATACATCAGTAGTCAAGTCAGAAATCCAGGGCGAGTAAACCCGATGCTCTTTACTACAAGGTTTGAGGAATCAGAGAATTCTGAGACATGCCTCATGGCGTAGCAGGGTTATAGTTCACCTACAGACAAGCCCCAGGCCATGGGCAGGCACCTCTGAGCCAGAGGTGAGAGCACACGAGTGAGAATAACTTTTAGATAACATTTTACTACTCTGAAGACCCTTTTCAAAACGTTTTATTTTACAATCAAGGGTTTGGCAAAGTGATCAAAAGATATGCCAAATAAAATGTTTTTAATGAAATTTGAAAAATTTAAGCCCAAACTATCAGCAAAGTCGTTGTAAGACAGACACTCTCATAATGACCTGGTGGATGAATCAGGTAGTTTAAACTTCCTGTGGATAATCTGGATCATTTAAAAAATGTTTGTACTCTTTGACCCACTTTTGGGAATTGGTCTCAAGAAGTAAACTAAAACTCAATGAAAGATTTATACATAAAGATTTTCACTGAATCATTATATAGAAGCACAGAAAAATAGAAAGGACCTAAATAATGAAATATTAGTTAAACAAATATATTAATACCATAAATATGCAGTCATTAAAATTCTGTTATGAAACATTTTTAAAGTCCTAAGGAAATTATTGTAACACATTAAATCAAAGTAAAGAGTAGAAAATTGTATATTTAGAATGATCTCAATTATATTAAAAAAATACATCAAAATAGAGAAATGCATTAACATCAGTAGCAACTATCTCAAGGTGGTATGCAAATAGATGATTTTCAATTTTGTCACTACAGTGGTCCCTATTTATTGATATCATGTAATAAGTATGTAATATTTCAATAATAGTAAAAATAAGTAATTTGATATGTATTATTACATCTGACTAAAAACCAGGTTGAAAGATTATTAACATTATTCCCACTTTATAGATGTGAGCACAGACACGCAGAGAAATTAAATGGATTTTCCAAGGTCACATTGTCTGCATTTTACAGAACTAACATTCAAGTCTACTTTTTCCGATTTTTCATCCCATAGTCCTCCTTCTATCTCACACTATTTGTTTCAGAAAGAGAATACAGGGGAGGCACGTGCAGCCAACAGTAGCTTATGTCACTTAGTAACCTGAGGAGTTGTTTAATTAGATGCCTGACACAAAGCTGATATGAGCTCATCACTCAGTGCAATAGCTTTGCCTCAGTTAAAGCCTAGTTTTCAGGTTGATTCCATGTCTGATCTCCTTATACAACTGACACTGTCTCTGGCGTGTAAGTTAAAGCAAACAGTCTCCCACGTTGTGCCTTTCTTCTTTTTCACATGTCACAATTATCTTGGTTGCTTTCCCATGTGTGGGAAACATTCCAAACTAAATATATCAAAATACATAGTGAATTCCTTGTTTTTTAATTGTCCTGTTTCTTTATACCCTGGGTCAGGGTCATGCACATTCACTGTCCTTATGTAACAATAAAAGTTTTTTGGCACATTAAGTGCCTTGAAATGTGTTTTAAACCATTCCCTATGAGATACACTTGTTGAAAGCACTTTAAGAAAACCACCTATGAATTATTTTGGACCCCTGAGGAAAGGGTGTCAGTGACTAATTTTTAAGGTATGAGATGTCTTTTGGTTTAGAGACTTCTGGATGCATGGTAGGGGTTACAAGGCATAAGCTTCAGGACTCATTTTGTTGTAATCTTTGTCTTATTTTCCTGAAATTTGTCAGCTCTGAGTTAATGTTAAGTATGATTGACCCACATCACAAGTCATGTCATTCGCATAGATTAGACCATTTTAGGCCACTTGCCTACCTCTAAAGCAATCACTGTGACCAGAGCTACTTGGTCTTAGCCAGTCAACTCAGCCAGGCTTCCTTGCCCTGTCTGACCCCTGCTCACTGGCTGTTTCCCCACCCTAAGCACCCACAAATAGAGAAGGCAAATTTTGACCAAACACCTCTATTAACTATGACCTAGAGAAGGTCAATGAAGTTGCTCATATCTTGAATGAGTTAATACTATTTTTGCTCTGGAAACCTAAATCAGATTCATACTTCTAGTTCTCCATCCAACTGATCTAAGTTTTAGTGATTTTAATCTCTACATAAATGAAAGCAGTGAAGGAACAGACCTTATCCATATTTCTCTGAACAAATATCTGTGCAGTATGTGGATACAACAGGTCTATACTTCCAGCTCCTTGAAGAGCTGGGAGTGAATGTGTAGGTGTGGCTTCAAGACAGCTGATATCCATGGGTTTAAAATTCATTCTCTCTATGCTCTGTCTTCCTTTTTCCCCATTTCAGTGTGTACACTCACCTGTCACAAAGCCTGCTATTATATGTCTGCCTCTGAATTAAAACATCAAGCAATTAAGATTCCCAAGGTGCTCAAAGATTTATAAATAAAAGGAAAGAAAATGTGTTCTATTAAAAAGCCAGGAAGTAAGCATCTTCTCAATGAATGATCTGAAGCCTTTACAAAATTTCAAAGTACAAGAGAACTTTACCCCTAGGAGCTGGTATTTCAGATAGTATGATTTTCAGATACTCTTGAGTGCTAGTGCAAATGGTATGTCTATTGGGATTTCTATATGGCCAAATGGTAGAAATGATGAAAGGGGATTCAGTTTGAAATAATAATGGATTTGATTCACTTGTTAAGACATTTCTAAAATTACTAAAGGGAAAGCTCAAAGAATAGATTCCAAAAATTCAGTCATTCTTAGCCAATATACTTTGAGCTTGCATTTTGTTACATAAAGCATAGGAATTATTATGCCCAATGTCTGCTGCATCCATGAATGCATGGATTTATCATTTTTTAAAGCCTGAGGGGGAATCTTACTGACATGAAGGGACTAACTGCTTTGTAGACAAAAGAGTCTACATTCTAGCTACCATGCACATTTACGTTTAACATTAAGGGAACACCTCTCTATATCCAAAAAAAAAAACCCCAAAAACAATATACATTCTTTTAAAGTGCACATGGAACATTCTCTAGGAAAGATTACATACTAGGACACAAAACAAGCCTCAACAAATTTAAGAGAATAGAAATGATTTCAAACATCTTTTCTAACCACAATGGTATGAAACTAGGAATCAACCACAGAAAAGAAAAATGAGAAAGAAAAGACTGTATGGAGACTAAACAACATTGCCCTAAAAAAAACAAGTGGGTCAACAATGAAATCAAAGAGGAAGTTAAAAAATACCTTGAGACAAATACAATGAAAACACAACCACACAAAATCGATGGGATGTAGCAAAAGCAGTCCTACCAGGGAAGTTCACAGTGATACAGGCCCTCCTCAAAAAATAAGGAAAATCTCAAATAAACAACCTATCCTACCAGCTAAGGTAACACCTCTCCATCTATCATCTGCTCTTTCCTTTGAAAGGCTGTTAGAAGAGCATGTACAGTACCAAGTGTCCTGTAGGCCTCTCCATTCAGCACAATGTAGACCCCTTAGCTTATATTGACCATCCTCTCAGGGACAGCATGCCACTGAAGATTGGCCAAATACTATCATTTCAATAGACATTTATTTAGTGTCTGTTTTTGAGTAGACTTAGTTTGCACTGGCATTTAATATTCAATGGGTATATAGTGACAAAGGCCATCAGGAAAATCTTAATTTGAGAGGACATTCTTCTTAAACAAGTGAAAATGGTCTATTATCTTATAACACTAGAGGCTGGTACACTTGAATGTGAAAGTGCAAAGGAACTTGTCCCTGGGTGTCGGGGAAACGTTATAGGGGAAGTTGCATTTGAGCTTTGGGTGTGTCTTAAAGGATGTGTATGAATTTTCCAGAATTAGGAAAGTTAGAAACGGAGAGGAAGGATGTTAAATTAGAAAGACGATGTTGTAAAGGACACCTACACACACACACTTAGAAAGAGCCCTAGATACCCTCTAGAGAGGCCTGATATCCTCACATTGCAAATGTGCTGTGTGCAGACCTGAAAGGAGATGTGACCTGCCCAGCTTGACAAAGTGGAGCCAGTGGCTCTCAAATGAGCACCCTTGCCAGTCCACACTGCCTCTGTTTATGCGAACAGAAAATAACACGACTCTTAGAATTTCTAGAATGCTCCATTCCCAACGACACCCCCTTTTACTGGTACGGATCCGTGGGTTATTAATCAAGACTGGAGGAAAGCCTCATACTCATGCACCGGTATATTTTGCCTTGTGGAGCAGTGGGGAACACACAGACATGAGCAGTAGGAGCTTTTCTTCCCCAACCACTTCTTTAAGTATGTGCCCTTCATTTTCAGATCCCTGCAGAAAGCTAACTCCTTCGTGTTAATCACCCTGATTTAAATACCTATTCATTTATTACACGTAGCTACCTTTTCAAATGTGCAATGTTGAAAACAGCAAGAGAGCAGACAAAACCATGGTAACACTAATACACCCAGATACGTATGACTATTGTCATTTATTTTGCCACAATGATATACGACATTAACATCAATAATAAAAGATCAGTTAAGTGAAAGAAAATGTCTACTTAAAATATGGAAAAGCTGGCATATAGTATGTCCCAATACATATATCTTGAATAAATCAATCACAATGCTTAGTACGACTTTCAGTTCAGTTCTGCCACTTACCAGCAGAGATATGCTAGATAACCTCTCAAAATCTCCATTTTCTCTTCAGTAAGCCAATATAAATAAGTACGCAGGGTGAATGTGAAAATCAAATAGAGTAATGCAAGTGGAAAAGTTTTTCAACTATGAAATGTTATTCTGATATAAGGTATTAATGTAATTCAGACTCGTTTTTAAAAATAGTGTACTTAGGAATTTTAAGTGCCAATTTCCTTATGTGTGATCTATATTTATTTTACTCCTACTTCTTAAATATTGCTGTATTAAATGCTAGTCCATTTTTCAAAGTGCTCTGGCTAATATCAACAGATATATTTTAAAATGTAATTATTTAAAATAGAAGTTTGCATAAGATTATGGGAAAATCAATGAATACAGTGTTCCACAATCATTTAAAAATGATTTTAAGTTTCTGTGGGTTGATTTAACTGACCACACAATGCAACATGGTTGATTTGCATTTCTGTTGCCTCTTCTATTCATCTGAAAAATACATTCAGTTATTAGAGAAAAACTGCCTCTTCATAAAATTGAAAGGTAATATTCAATACATGTCATTTCACAAATTGCAAAGCACTTTTACATCCACTAGCAAATTGATCTCCCAAATAACCTTGTATTTTGGAAGAAAACATACAACACGAAGTATCTTGGTACTGTTAGCTAGCTCTTACAGTTGAGAGCAGTGATGTTGTGAAAGGTGAAGCAATTTACTGAGGTTTATAAAGCCAACTGGGTCTAGTACCCAGGCCTCTGGTTTCCTTGTTCAATACTCTTTCTCCTGGACTACAAAGCTCTTTCAATAGTAGCTTGAGTTAATATCGAGTATCATATAAAAATGAGGACTGTGTTCCCTCCCCAATGTCTCAGCTGCCCTACTTTTTGGAAATTAGGGATTCAGCAATCCTTTATGAAGAAAGCTGGCCACCAAGCACTGATAGATTCATCCATGGAACTATATGTAAGGCAGGTTTCAGATATGAGAGCACAATTAGTTAAGATTTCTAGTATTAGTTTAAACAAATAATTTCAAGTGATTTTCAACAAGTGACACTTTCAACAAGTAACACTTTAATACAGTTTATTGTGGTCTTATTCTATTCCACATTCATCCTTATAAATGTGATATCGAGTACATTTTATTAGCAGGTATTACAGGATTCTTATAATGAGTCACACAAAGCTGATTAACCATCTCCTGGTGATTCATTTGTTTATGCAACTTCTTCCCTCCTTAAATCAAGCCAGTTTTAAACAATAATCTCCTTGAGCATGCTTTTTGCTTTTAATGGAAAATAATAAATCTTAATGGATTCGCCTCCACCCCAGACCACAGATTCTCATATTATAAATATGTGAAACCTGTAATCTACCCCAAAAGCCTGCTACTTCTATTCAATATTTTAAGCTTTAACAGTAGAGTGCTCTAAAAAGCTTCTATTCTACAAGGAGTTCCTGACTTGAGCATAATATGCTGTGAAGGTTTACCGTAATTGAAATGAAATTATACATACAAAAATGTGAACAAAGTATAATTTGTAAGAGAGTGGATTTAGTGGGGTTTGTTAAATTATTATTAATTCTCTAAATCTTAAAAGCAAATACATACATGTCTCTTATTGGCTAATAGAGTTTAGCTCAATTTTATATAATAGTAATATGAAGCAACAGATCCAGTATGAACTGAGAAGTTCGGTCTAAATTCCCTACCTACTCAACCAGCTGCCTATAACTTTCAAGTTAATATACTTAAATATATATTTTAAATTGTTGGTTAGGTTTTGTGTTTTTAATCAGTTTCGTAAGCTATTGCAGCAAATTACTACAAACTTGGTAACATAAAATGACAGAAGTTTATTATCTCACAGTTCTGGAGGATGGAAGTCTTAAAGTCAAGGTGTTGTCAGGACCAGACCCCCTGAAGTTTCTTTTGGAGGATCCTTCCTCCAGGTTCTGGCAGCCCCAGGTATTCCTTGGCTTCTGGCACCGTAATTCCAATCCCTGCCTCTGTCATCAGATGGCCTTCTACTTGTGTGTCTGTGTGTCTACACCTCTTCTCTTCTTATAAGGGCACCAGGCTTATTGGATTAGGGGCCCACCCTCCTCCACTATGACCTCATCTTAATTAATTATATCTTCGATGACTCTGGTTCCAAATAAGGTCACATTCAGAGTTACTGGAACTATATACAATTCCACGCCTTCATATGGTTTCAAATTATGGTTTATAAATAATATAAACAATCTAGTGATAATACCGCTTCCACTCCTGGGTCTCATTTGCCCAATGTTCACCCCAATTCCAGATGAAATTACTGTTTCTTATATAGAAATTAATAATTTATTCTAATTTCTTAGGAATTCTACTCTCTTCCTGTCTCAATTTCACTTTGAGAATTGAACCCACAGATATTCTTGTGCATGTATAAAATGATACATACATAACATTATCCACTGCTCATTTTTAAAAACAAATTTTGCAAACAATCTAATGTGAATTGAAAGAAAAATGACTAAATAAATTGTGCCACATCCCTACAGTGGACTACGAACCTGCATTAAAAAAATAACGAGGAAGCTCTCCTCTCTGAAGACAATTGAGTATAAAATGTTAAAACACTGACACTAGAACAACTCTTCCTGGGTTCTCACAACTCTACCACTCCTTAATTGTGTGATCTTGTGTGTTTTGGGGGGGTTGTATGAAATTTATAGATTAATTTAGGGAGAATTAATAACTTCTTTTTTAAATAATTCCTATTCAGGAGAGTGTATATTGCCCACCCTCTTTTGTGTCCTTTAGGGGTAATTTTAAAGTATTCACTTAATGGAGAATGTACCTATGACTTCTTTCATTATGTTATTTATTCCACTATAAAAACAACCTTACTGGTAGTTGTGGATCCATGTGAAAAGTTATTGATTTCTATTTATTATTTTTCATTTTACTAATTTACTGATTTATGATCCTTTTTGTTTTTCAATTGATTGTCTTGATTTTTCTATGAATACACTCACATCATTTGCAAATAGGGATAATTTTACCTTCCTCTTTCTAATTAAAGTAATTTATTTCACTTGTCTATTGTTTTAGCTAGTATTTCCAATATAACATTAAATAATAATTGTAGTGGTGGATATTTGTATCTAGTTCCTTACTTTAGTAGGGATGAAACAGGAGGGAAGGGGGCAGAGCACAGCCATTAAAAGAAGGACACAGCAGTTAGCACCAAGATGACAGAAGATTTGACTTCCAGTAGACTTTGAGCTTCATTACATGCTCATTGTAAAACATTAGCATGGTAAATGACACGCCCACAGGTGCCATGACAGTTTCAAAGCTGACCGTTAAAGGTCAAAAGTGGGTGATGGCCTAATGCCTGGGAATCCCAGCTCCTTCGCCAAAGTAGTTGGAATAATCTTCCCACTCGTTAGCATATGAAGTTACCCAGCCCATAAAAACTAACCCCTGCACCTCACTCTCCCTCTCTCTCACCTTTGGAGACAGCCCGCACTCCACCCATGGAGTGTATATGTACTTTCACCTTAAACTAAACACCCTCATGCCTTGTGGCTTCTCTGGCCTTCTGAGACAGCCTGCACTCTGTCTGTGGAGTGCACATCTCTCTGAATATACCTACCTTCACTCTAGCATGGCTCGCTCTTGAATTCTTTCCTGTGTGAAGCTAAGGACCGACACTTGTCTGGGTGTGTCCCACTCAACTAAGAACTGGGACATGGCCATCCTCTCACACCCCATTTTCCTGTATCAGGAATGCATCTAGTATTTCCCCGTTTAACATGATGCTGCCTTTTGGAGTGAGATAGATATATACTATTACATTAAAATGTCCATATATTCTTTTATTAACTTTTTTTTAAAATCAAGAGTTTGTTTAAGTTTGCCATGTATCTTTCAGCATTATGGAGTAGATAAAAGTTTTTCTTAGCTCTACTATGATGAACTAAATCAGTAGATTTCCTATTACTACACCATCTTTGCATTCCTGAAATAAACCATTCATTCACTGTGAATTTGTTGTTGTAATCTCCTGTTGGATTAATATTGTATGTTGACTTTTTGCATCAATTTTCCTAAATTAGCTTGGTCTATAGTTTTTTTGTGTGCTATTGTTTGAAATTTTGGTACCAGTGTTAAAGTAGTTTAATGGAAAATAAGTGGATTTTGCCTCTGTTCATTTTCCATGCTCTGAAGTAAAATAGTTGCTCTTTAAATGCTAGCTAGAATTTTCCAGTGAAATCATCTTAACTGGGTAATTTTTGTGTCTGTGTTTTTGTCCAGTGGGATAACCTGTTTGATAATTTTCTCAAATTTTTATGTGGACATTAGTCTATTATTGAAAAGTAGTAGGACCCTGTGGGGACCTCCCCAGTACAAATCCTTTGTGTCCCGTGTTTCTTGTTAGTAGGACATAGTCTTCATTCAGCCTCCTTGACCTTTCCTGAGTTGCAAAGAGCAGATGCAAACAGTTGCTAATCAGGGCAGGGAGGGGATGCAGACAAGGGAGGAGCAGTCAAGAAACAATAGTCCAGCCTTGGGGCAGGGTCCTGGTTCCTCCTCAAGGTATATACATAACAGTATCTTTTGAGTTCTTCTGCAGGAACTAAGGCCCCCACCCAGGCGGAGGATGGTAACTTCCAGGGTGAGCACAAGATACCTGGTGCATGGCCCCATTACCTCCCTACCAACTGATCAGAGGAATGTCACACACCCTGCAGCCTTCACCCCAAATTTTCTTAAAACGTCTTCCCCCAAATCATTGGATAGTTCAGGAGGTTTCAGCACAAGCCACCCATTCTCCATGCTTGGTCCTGCAACAAACCTTTCCCTCCAGGCTCCCACATTTCAGTTTATTTGGCTTCACTGTGTGTCAGGCACCTGAACGTGAGTTTGGTAACAGAGTATCATCTATGTGTATGTTTATTTTTTGGAATTAAGAAGACAATTTGTAGCATTATGTTGTCTTAATTTTGTTGCTATTCCATGAATACTTGTAAAAAAAATACATAGATATCTAGTAATCAGGCAGAATGCCTCTGTTCGCAATTTTGCTTTAGGTCTGAAGTATTTCATGGTGGGGGAGACTGTCTGCTTCTACTTTTGTGAAAACTTATACCTATTTTGTAGTATCTCTTCTTAACATTGTCATCAGAAACCTCTGCCCCCAGTATAACCTCCCTGACAACAAGGATCATCTTTGTCTCATTGAAGATTATATCCTTAGCTACTAGAAGGGTTCTGGACATATAGTAGACATTTGGTGAATGTTTATTTGTTAAATGAATGCATATTCTTAGAAGTAGACATTCTGAGTCACAGGCAATTGGTTCTAGAGGCCAGGAAGACTTGGAGGCCAGGAAACAGAAACCTCATTAGGTGTTTACAATATAAACTTAAGACTGAGAAATTGGCTTTTGAACATACTATGGCAGTGACTACTATTCACCAGTGAAAACCTTACCTTCCTTTCTTAAAGTCAGTGAATTTACCTGAGCACGTGGATACCCAGCTAAAGGTTAACTTCCGCACCCTCACTTTGTTGATAAGTTATCACCAAAGAAGGAATGGAAGCAATTAGCGTAACTTCTGGCTCACTGGCTTAAAGGGAAATTGCATGCCCTGTGCCACTTTTTGCCTTTCCCCTGAACTTAGCGATGTGATTATGAGCTAGTTTAGACGTTGTTGCATAGTGCTCTTCTTTTTACTCATATATCTTCTAAAACTGTTTGCACATTTTTACACTGACATCTAACATTTTTCAAATTTTAAGTAAATGATTTAAGTAAGGAAAAGATTTAATTTCAGGCATGTTTTATATATTGATGTTTTAAAATAAAACTGTTACGTCAGCTCTTCTAAATTTGTCCAGTGGAATCGAAATACCTTAAGCCATCCATTTTCTGACGCTGAAATCTACAGAGTCTGGAGTCACCCATCCCTGCTGCTGCTGCTGCAGCCGGTACCCAGGAGCACTGCACTGCCAAGACTGCTGGAGCGCAAGCTGCTATACAGCCCCTGGAATTGCACTGTCAGGCACAGCCCAGAAGCCTAGGCCATCCAGTGTGCTGCAGACATGCCCAGAGGCATGACAAGAAACCTAAGGGAAAAAAGAAAATGTGCATTCTCCCTCTCTTGCCCTCCAGTCTCCCCCTGTGCCTTTCATAAACACAGCCTAAAAGGAAGCCAACTGGCAAGAAAATCAGGGAATTAGTTTGTAAATATCCAACATTCTGCAGTACAGGGGAAAGCATGGGAAATGGAGCTGAAAGCGAATAAAACTGTCTATCACAGTCTACCCGTTTGGCTGCTTAGCATCCATTCTCATCTTTCTTCCCATATTTGAACTCAGAAGTAACAAAAATAACAAGAACATCATGCTTCCTTCTAGCAGCTATTCCTCATGGAGACAAAGATGCTGTCTCTCACACTCTCCTTCCATAAAAGGAAGATACAGAATCCCATATCCAACTGTGCAAGATGTTAATTCCTCTTTTAATTACTAATAATCCCACCTATAGATTATTTCATGTACAATTTAAACTATAAACCACTACCACTATATCTAAAATCAAATAATAGGGAAGATGGAGAAAGAAAATATTTACGTAACAAGTAAGGAAACTCATATGCATGGCTGCCATACCCCTGGTTTCTGCAGCAGCCGTGAGGCCGTAGTTGGTATCCACAACTCCGTTTCTCCCCTGCCTATTCCGTGTTCACTTCACTTTAAACCAACCTCCCTGCTGAGTTGGGGAGTTCTTAATAGGCCTTTTACTACTTTTTACTATTGGACTTGGAAGTCCTAAGAGACATTGATACTCTGGATCAATCACCCCAGGAGGGAGGTTAACTCCTCCCCCTTTATCTGTCAATTCAGTATCATTAGGGACCAAAAAGAGGCAGGCAGCAGAGTCAGCTTCCAATTCAGTGAAATCATTGTTCTGTCCACTAGTAGAAGCATTCATCCCTTGGAGACTAAGACCTCCGTATCAGCAAGCTTAAAGTTACCAGAACGGGAAGTAAAAATTCTGCTCTCACGTTATTAGCTGTATTACTGAAAGGAGTCACTCCGACTTGCAGTCTTCATTCACAGACCCTTATTAAAATGGTTTTATAGCTCTTTCAGACATATCAGTAAATTCTAGACACCATGTTGATTTGAAGCTAGCCATTATCCATTTAAATATATATGAACAAGCTATTTTTATAAGCAAGATATGTGTATCTTTACTTTTTCTCCTAAATATATGTTATCATTCCACAGCTGTCACAGGGTTTTTAAATACATTTTATGGTTGGAAAGTCATACACCTTTGATTTTTTAAAATTATCCTATGACTCCAAACTCCAAGTTTTAAAAAAAAAGTCACATGTGGAGTAAGTTGTCATTACAATTCTTAGTACACAGTTGATTAAAAAAAATTAAACTACAAGTTCGATAAATTACAGTAAACATGAAAAGAACACTTTAATTGGAAATACACCTCTTAGTGAGATGTATGGAGCATTTTTTCAAATGAAAATAAATCTTTCATTTATTTGTGAAGGGAAAAAAAGTCACTTATTGAATGAACGTCACTTTTTGAGCCCTCAGTTAAATAACGTTCAGTATCTATCCTTCTGGTTTTGTTTTTTTTTTTATAAATATGTGCTCTGAGAAATCTTGTACAACTAATTATTGAAAATTCTTTTGAGTGATATGCAAATCATTTGTCAGCTAAACACTCCAGTGGGTCTCTTCAATTTTGTTTTATGCAAAGAAATGAAAGCCACCTAGCTTACAAAATGATTAGCTACTCTGTCTTTTCATTCATTCAACTTCACGACACTAACACCAGTATTTCAAACTGCTCCTTCATTTGGTGCCCTGGTGATTTTTAACACCTCTGGGGCAATGAGCCATAGTATAAGAGACGGAAGAGAGGTATGCCTTTCTTTTGTAAAGTATGATTGGGAATTGTGAAAGGAAAGGAATAGGGGGAAAGTGCCATGTGGGAAATTAAATTGATGCAATTGTGGCGTTCAGGTTCACTACCAGGTAAGTCATCCCAGAAGTCATGGAACATAAAGGCTCAGAGAAAAATTAAATAGCTCAAATCACATGGATTATTAAATCAATCTACAACACAGAGTGAATAACAAGGACAAGGGATGGAAGATTATCATATGTAGGATAAGATACAAGTGGGATGTAAGGACCACAGTACCTTACACCAGGGGACATGAAACATCTCTCCCTTTCCCTCTCCCCATATGAGCTACTCCTGCTGATGGTATGAATTAACATACCAGAGATTTGGTATTATTAGGGAAGAACAACTGGCAAAGGGTTCCTGGAACCATCCCATAATCCATCTGAGAGACATGATGGGGTGGGAATGGACATGCCTGGCCACCACTATAGCTTGCCGATTAGCCTGATGGACAACTATGGATTTTGCATGCATTTCTTCACTAGAACACATGTAATACCATGATGGGATCAAACTGGATGTCACCAATGGGTGGCCAATTTAAAGATGGCATAGCTGTTGCCTTGGGGTGGCAGGACTGTAAATCGTGACCTGGTCCTTCAATCCCTTTCTACCTATAAGTAGCTCTCTTAGTTCCATTATTTATCCCTTAATCATATTTTAATGTACACTATATGTAACTAGCTTACTTGCTATCTATATTTGACAAGTATTACACACTGTCCATGTCTGACAAGTTACTTGCTTACCAGGTATCAATATTTACCATGTGTATATGATTTCTGCCTATGTAGTATAAACTACTCTTTTACTATATATCCTTAATACATTTCTTGAGTTTTATTTTTTGCTGTCTATTCATCCTATTGGTGAGGGAGAGAGTACCACCCTAGGGTTTGAGATGGCTAAGCAGACACCTGACACTGGACAAATGACATCCACAACAGGTTATCAGTCATGTATACTCACAGCCCTAAAGATGAGGACACTACATGCCGCACTGGAACACATGGGAGTTGCATTCAGATAGAGTAAAGTAGGGGCTGTGCGGAACAGGCTTTGTAGTATCAAGTGGGTGGGGTGCTCCAGCAGGAGGATACAACTGGCTTGTTTGAATAACTCTATGAGGTGTCAGGAAAGTGAAATCTGCATTTCCGGGAAAAGCAGGAACTGTACCTTGTCCCCTTGATAGGAGCTTCGTTTAGTTAAGGGACATTATCCATAGGAGCAGAGTGGGTAGTTTCACTTGGAAATTTATTAAATCCATTCAGTAACCCAAACATTGTCTTCAATATACAAAACTTTTTTGAAAATGTTAAACAGTTACCCACATAATAGTATAATAGCAGTAACTATAGATACACATTTTTAGTTCATTGTTTCTCTAGATGTTGATTGCATTTGTCTAATATTTAGGAAGTTTGTGGTCTTCTAAAATAAAAGGTATTCTTTAAATAGAAACTACATATTTCTAGCTCTACTTCTAAGAAATTAGCATTCTGTACATAAATAATGGATAATGAGATGAAAAGGAAGGAAAGGATCACCATGTCTGTATAAAAATGTCATTTGCAAATCTAATGACAGTTAATTTCTGCATGGCCAACTTACTGCTGGAGTGATCTTATACAGTCTTCTGTAACTTAACATTTTCTTTCCCTACAGAGTTAAAAGCTGGTGAAGAATATATCCTTCTGAGGAGGATGGAGATTGATTTACTTGTGTTAAACAAAGAATGAAATGTAAAAACGAAACCTATCAAAAAGTTATCATATTGAGAGGAGCTTCAAGATGGTGGAATAGAAGGACATGGAGCTAACCCTCTCCTACAAATACATAAAAACATACGTCTACATGTGGAAAATTCTCACAGAAGAGGACATCAAAATCATAAAATGTGGGAGATGGGAGTAAGAATATGTAGATTTTTTTTCATTCTTTTTAGGATGTGTTTGGGCCTATAAGATTACCAGTCTAAAGCAAGGAGACAGAGTAATGGGTTAACATATTTGAAAAACCACAAATCAAACCACAGATCAAAAACATAGAATACAGTCACAACCCTCCCCCCCCAAAAAAAAGAAAAAAAAAATCAAGCATAGTACAAAAGAAAATCATCAAACCTGAAAGGAAAAACAAATAGAAAAAGATGATCAAGTGAGAAATATCAAATGGAAAATAAGGTTTAAAATAGCAATAAACACATATCTATCAATAATTACTGCAAATTTCAATGGACTAAATGCTCCAATCAAAAGACAGAGTGGCAGATCAGATAGTAAAACAAGTGCCTACAATAGGCTGCTTACAAGAGACCCACTTTAGGGTGAAGGACACATATAGATCGAAATTAAGGGGATGGAAAAAGATATTGCATGCAAATGGAAATGACAAGAAAGCAGGGGTAGCAATACTCATATCAGACAAAACAGACTTTAAACAAAGCCATAAAGATAAAGGACACTACCTAATAATCAAAGGAGCAATACAAGATAAAGATATTACATTCATTAATATGTATGCACCCAATGTAGGAGCACCTAAATTCATAAAACAAATACTAACAGATATAAAGGGAGAAACTCATGGGAACACAATCATAGTAGGAGACTTTAACACCCCACTAACATCACTGGACAGATCTTCCAGACAGAAAATCAAAATGACACAATAGAACAGTTAGACTTATTAATATTTTCAGGTCATTACATCCCCAAAAAACAATATACATTCTTTTCAAGTACACATTGAACATTCTCTAGGATTGACTACATACTCAGACACAAACAAGCCTATTGAAGATAGAAATTATTTCAAGCATCTTTTCTGACCACAATGGCATGAAACTAGAAATCAACTACAGAAAATGAAACGAGGAGGGGAAAAAGAAAGACTGTACAGAGACTAAACAACATGCCACTAAAAAACCAATGGCTCAACAATGAAATCAAAGAGAAAGTTAAAAAATACCTTCAGACAAATGACAATGAAAACACAACCACAAAATCTATGGGATTCAGCAAAAGCAGTCTTAAGGGGGCAGTTCATAGCAATACAGGCCTTCCTCCAAAAACAAGAAAAATCTCAAATAAGCAATCTAAATTGACACCAAAAATAATTAGAAAAAGAAGAACAAACAAAACCTAAAATTAGTAGAAGGAAAGAAATAATAAAGATCAGGGAGGAAATAAAATAGACATTTAAAAATAACAATAGAACAAAATCAGTAAAACCAAGAATTAGTTTTTGAAAGAGTAAACAAAATCAACAAACCTCTGACCAGGCTGATTGAAGAAAAGAGAGAGGACTCAAGTAAACAAAATAAGAAATGAAAGAGGAGAAATTACAACCAATAGCACAGAAATAAGAAAAACCGTAAGAGAATACTATGATCAGTTATATGCCAGCAAACTGGACAACCTAGATGAAATGGACAAGTTTCTAGAAACATACAGTCTATCCAAACTGAATCAAGAAGAAATAGATAATTTGAACAGACCAATCACTAGAAGTGAAATAAAATCAGTAATAAAAAAAAAAAAATCCCTGAAAACTAAAGTCTAGGACAGGATGGCTTCAGTGGGGAATTCTACCAAACATACAAAGAAGAAATTATACCAATCTTTCTCAAACTCTTCCAAAAGATTGAAGAGGAGGGAACACTCCCAAACTCAATCTATTTATATAACTCAAAACTATTCTAGCTGCCATCATCCTGATACCAAAACTAGACAAGGATACTATCAAAGAAAAATATTATAGGCCAATATTTTTGATGAGCATACATGCAAAAATTCTCAACAAGATATTAGCAAACTGAATCCAACAACATAAAGATTATACACCACGATCAAGTTGGAATCATCCCAGGGACATAAGGATGGCTCAACATATGCAAATCAATGCGATACACCACATCAACAAAAGAAAGGACAAAAATCACATGATCATTCATGATAAAAACTCTTACCTAAATGGTTATAGAGGGAACATATCCTGACATAATAAAAGCTATTTATAACAAACCCATGCCAAGATACTACTCAATGGTGGTAATTTGAAAGTTTTCCCACTAAAATCAGAAACAAAACAAGGATGCCCACTCTCATCACTTCTATTCAACATAGTATTGGAAGTGCAAGCCATAGCAATCAGCCAAGAAAAAGAAATAAAAGGGATCCAAATGGGAAGAAAAGAGGTAAAATTCTCACTATATTATGTATATGACATGTTTGTTATATACAGGAAACCCTAAATACTCCACACAAAAACTACTAGCACTGATAAACAAATTCAGCAAGGTAACAGGATACAAGATTAACATACAGAAATCTGTTGTATTTCTTTACACTAACAAAGAAATATCAGAAGTGGAAAGTAAAAAAAACCAATCCCTTTTAAAATCACATCAAAAAATAAAATACTTAGGAATAAACCTGACCAAGGAGGTGAAAGACTTATAATGCAAGAGAATTATAAAACACTGATTAAGGAAATTAAAGAAGATTTAAAGAAATGGAAAGATATCCCATGTTCTTGAATTGGAAGAATTAATATTGTTAAAATGGCCATACTACCTAAAGCAATCTTTAGATTTAATGTGATCCGTATCAAGATACTCATGGCATTTTTCACAGAACTAGAACAAATAATCTTAAAATTTATATGGAATCACAAGAGACCTAGAATTGCCAAAGCAATACTGAAGAAAAAGAACAAAGCTGAAGGAATAACCCTCCCAGACTTCAGACAATATTTCAAAGATACAGTAATCAAAACAGATATATGGATCAATGGAATAGAGAACCTAGAAATAAACCCACAGACTTAACGGTCAATTAATCTTCAACAAAGGAGGCAACAATATACAATGGAGAAAAGACAATCTCTTCAGCAAGTGGTTTTGGGAGAGCTGGACAGCAGTATGTCAATGAATTTAGGAAATTCCTTCACACCATACACAAAAATTAACTCAAAATGGCTTAAAGACTTAAACATAATACAAGACACTCTAAACCTCTTAGAAGAGAACACAGGCAAAACGTTCTCTGATATAAATCATAGCAATGTTTTCCTAGGGCAGTCTACCGAGGCGATAGAAATAATAAAAGCAAAAATAAACAAATGAGACCTAATTAAACTTATAAGCTTCTGCACAGCAAAGGAAACCACAAGCAAAACAGAAAGACAACCTATGGAACGGGAGAAATATTTGCAAACGGTGCAACCAACAACGGCTTAAATTTCCAACCTACAAACAGCTCATACAACTCAATAACAACAAAGGAAACAACCCAATCCAAAAATGGGCAGAAGACCTAAACAAACATTTCTCCAAAGACGACATACAAATAACCAATAGGCACATGAAAAAATGCTCAATATCGCTAATTATCAGAGAAATGCAAATCAAAACTACAATGAGGTATCACTTCACACCAGTCAGAATGGCCATTATTCAAAAGTCCACAAACTATAAATGCTAGAGAGGATATGGGGAAAAGGTACCCTTCTATACTGTTGGTGGGAATGTAGTTTGTTGCAGCCATTATGGAAAACAGTATGGAGATTTCTCGAGAAACTGAAAATAGACTTACCGTATGATCCAGCAATCCTACTCCTGGACATATATCCAGAGGAAATTCTACTTTAGAAAGATACATACACCCTAATGTTCATAGCAGCACTATTTACAATAACTAAGACATGGAAACAACCTAAATGTCCATCGACAGATAACTGGATAAAGAAGTTGTGGTGTATATATAAGTACGTACGTATGTACGTACGTGTGCGTACACACAATGGAATACTACTCATCCATAAAAAAATTAAAAATGCCATTTGCAGCAACATGGATAGACCTGGAGATTGTCATACTAAGTGAAGCCAGAAAGAGAAAGAAATTCCATGTGATATCACTGATATGTGGAAACCAAAAAAAAAAAAAAAAAAAAATGACACAAATGAACTTATTTACACAACAGAAACAGACTCACAGACACAGAAAACAAATTTGTGGTTAACAGGAGGAAAGGGAGGAGCGGAGGGATAGACTGTGAGCTCAGGATTTCCAGACACTAACTACTATATATAAAATAGATAAACAAGAAGGCCTTACTGTATAGCACAGGAGATTATATTCAAGACTATTATGTTTTTAATTGATTTTTGTGCATGCAACCACAGTACACACCTTAGCAGTAGTTCCAAAAGGTTTTCAGTTGATGTTCTTGGGTTTTCTAGGTAGAAAATATTATCCTATGCAAATAAAAATATTTCTTCCTATCCAGTTGGTCTATTTTTCCTTCATATTTTATTATTTTGACCAGACTTGCTAGACAATATAAAATAACCATTGATTATCAAAATCTATTTCTTATCTTTGATTTTCAGGACAAAATTTCTATGTTTTCTCTGGTAAGGATTATATGCATCATGGTATTAAGACAGATATCCTTGATTCTGTTAAAAATTCATCTTAAGAGAGCTTTTATTGAGAAAGTGATGTTGAAATTTATTAAATGTCTCTTTGCCATCTACTGTAGTATTCATAAAGTTTTAAACCTTTAACCAATTTATATCGTTTATTATTAAATCCACTCATAGAATGTAATTTTAAAATTTAAAAAATCAACATGGTAAGTTATTTTTTAATATTATTTCTTTATTCATCTTTCTAATATTTAATTTATGACTTTTTAATCTAATATATATATGAGTGATATTGATTGCACTATAGTTTTATTTGTATGATGTCTTTTTTAAGATTAAGCTACCTTACAAATACATTGGAAAATATCCATTTCTCTTTTTATTCTAGAAGACATTATAGGTTGTGGGAAATACATATGTAATGTGAAGTTTGATAAAATTCAGTGAACAAATTAATCAAGCTCAGAGCCTTTCGTTTTACAGGTACATATTTAAATTTTTAATTTAATTTTTTATACAGGCAATTAACTTTTTGAGTCTATTTATATTATTCATATTTTCAGAAAATCTCCCATTTCTTTGAGTTTTTAATTCATTAATATAAACCTACATATAGTAGCCTTTTATATTTTTTAAACCATAAGTATATATGTATATATAACGTATATGTGTATATACAGGGGTGTGTGTGTATTCGTACCTTTCTCTTATGATTTGATTTCCATTGACTTATATATTTTGTTCTTTAAAAATTCTCCCTGGGCAGTGATGTCATGGAAATGGTGGAGTAGGGAGTAGACAATTACTTGAAGCCATACAAAGAAATAAAAAACTCTGGAGGTAGGTAACTATATAAGTAAATAGAGATAACTATATAGGTAAATATGAAAGCAAATATTACTGTTTTGGGTTTGGAATTTCTCTTTTTGTTTCCTATATGATTTAAAAGACAAACTGTAAAACGTTAATTAAAAATTTATGTTAATAGGCACATAATTTATAAAGATATGTTTCATGACAATAACAACATAAGACGAGGTGAAGAAGGCATATAGAGCAGAGTTTCTGTATACTACTGAATTAAGTTGGTATCAGCCCAAAGCTGGTTATTATTAATTTAGGATGTTAATTATATTCCTCATGGTAACACTAAGAACATAACTGAAAATATATACAGGCAAAAACAGGAGGAGAGAATGAAAAGAGTACACTAAAAAAAAAACAAACAAGTTAGAGAAGGCAGTATTAGAGGAACTGAAGAACATATAGAAACAAGTAGCAAAGTGCAAAATGGTAGAAGTCCTTCTTTATCAGTAATCACTTAAAGGTAAACCACATTTGTATACACGTTTCTGTATGGATGTATGCTTTCATTTCTTTTGCATATATACATAAGAGTGGACTTTCTGGGTCAAATAGTAACTCTGTTGTTTCACTTTTTGAGGAATTGCCAGATTGTTTTCCAAAGGGTCTGCACCATTTTACATTCCTACCATGCAAAGGTTCTAATTAGTCTATAGTTTCTTCTTTTTGGTTTCTTTGTCTGACTTTGGATTTTTGGTTTCTTTGTCTGACTTTTGTATCAGAGTAAAAATTGGCCTTATAAAATGAATTGGGATCGTTTTGTTGTCTTATCTTTTATTTTTTGGAAATCTTTGTGAAAAAATAGTAGTAATTCTTTAAATGTTTCATGTATTCAATAGTGAAGCCAACTGGGCTTTTCTTTGTGGTTACTTCACTGTTACATCAATCTCTTATCATAGGTCTATTCAGATTTTCTATTTCTTCTTGAGTCAGTTTGGCAATTTATGTCTTTCTAGGAATTTGTGCATTTCATCTAAGTTTTCTAATTTACTGACATTCATTTTTTACAGCATTGTATTCCTTAGTTTTTATTTCTATAAGGTTTTTATCAACAATTTCTCTTTTGCTTCTAATTTTAGTAATTTGAGTCTTCTTTTTCTCTTGATCATTCTAACTAAAGTTTTGTCACTTTTATTGATCTTTTCAAAGAAACAACTTTGCTTCCATTGATACCATCTATTGTTTATCTCTTCTCTAATTTCCATTCTAGGCTTCATTATTTCCTTCATTCTGTTTACATTAGGTTTAATTTACTGTTCCTTTTACTGTGTCTTAAGGTGGAATATTAGGTTACTGATATGAGATCTTTATTCTTTTTAAATGTAGTCACTTACAGTCTTTCCTGGAATAGCATTTCTGCAACATGGAGCTTGGGGGAATGAGATACATTGGCATCCTTCCTCCCTCAGGGAGTTATCTTAGCCTTGGCCTGAGAAGTGGGAGAGGGAGCCCTTTGTTCTAGCCCTCACCTGCCAGCAGTGGGTAATTTGTTACAGCAGCCATACAAAACGAGTAGATTTCTATCACATTCAACTTGGAGTATGGTCAGGTCTCAAACGCCAGTGTCTCTCACTATTTTTTCACCAGCATTTGATAGATTTTCTCAAGTGACCATTTCCCCATTTTTTTGTGTGCTCTTAGGACAACTTCTAAAGACTTAATTTTTTATGGTTGTTTTGCTAGGAGTGGGGCTGTGGAGCTTCTCATGCTGTCTTTCTGAAAGTAAATCTCTGTTTTTGAGTAATACAATTCTCAGAATGCAGTCAGTGCACTGGCATCAAACCTCCTGGTACTTTAGTTTTAAGGGGCTGTCTGAAACTTTGGGGAAAACTGGCTGTGGAAATACTCTGCTTGCATCCCAAAGAAGTGCTTGTGAAATAGAGTAGCAACTAAGCAGGCTCCAAAATGGAACACTTCATAAATAAGAGTCAAGTAGTGGAATAGAACAAAAAATCTTTTCAGCCAGTGAAAAACACAGCTGTATTTCATGAAGAAGAGTCTGAGTAGATCATGAAGTTAATTCCAGGTGATTTTTACTCAGTAGATTCCTATCAGCTTTATAGTAACTGGAAGTTCCTCTCACATTTGTCAAATGGTTTTTCAAAAGAATTACTTTTCAATGAAATTGTCAGTTTTCAGTGTTTTACTTTTGATTGTTCTAGGTTGTGTCAGGAGCTGTTAATCAGAAGCTATTTTTAAATGTGTATGTCAATCATACACCGTTAACTACACTGGAAACACTTAAACCAGAGCAAAAGGCAATACAAACCCAGCAAGTGAAATTCCTGTGTGGTGTCATCAAGAATGATGCCTGTGCATTCACTCAATAATGTTTATGAGAAAAATCTCAATATCTCACTGATCTACATTTTGGAATGTGAGAGAAAAATAGAGGCTCACAGCCACTACATCAAGAATCTTACTAAAAGACTTTAGCTATGGCTTCTCTGTCTCCACAACAGTTAGTGTATGTGTGTGTGTGTACAGTATTTTCTATCTCCCTTCAATGTTTTGTGTTCATTGATGATTCTTTCCTCATGACTGCATGGTCTATCTTCACAGATTCAATGTTTTCTTGATTTTTCTTTTGTTTCTTACAGTAAACCTTTTTCAGATAAAAGTATTTGTTTCAATGTTTCTCGGTAGGTTTGGAATTACATTTCCTTAGATCTACTGATTTTCTTCTAATTATGTATCCTTACAAAGAAATGTCTAGGCATGCCAAATGTTCTTTTATTATCAATAAAGTTCATTTGAGATGGATCTCCTGGAAAACAGACTGTGTCTCTGCCAAATTCTAAAGGAATGGGAAATAGAAAAAAAAATTACTAGAAATTTCTCCTTCTAACTTGGAGACCTAGTTTATTGATAAAAGTGCAGAGAGAGTCAGAAACAAGAGTATGTCCAGCAGGGAGTTTCATATGTGCAGAAAAACCTCTTGCCTATTTTCACCAAGGATTCTCATGTCAGGAAGCAACACTCAACACTCAACCCAGCCCTGCTGCTGCTTTCACAGAGTTGTTTAGCATATGCACTTTTGCCAAGAACAATTCCTTGGTGCAACAAGTGACACTGTTGGACTCCAGATTGTATTGGCTTGGCCACATTTTTGAGGGGAAGTCCCGGTGCTATGCTCCAACTGTCCCATAGCGTGCTTTCTGTAGATGTCAGCCACTGGAAATAAATGGGGTCAATTTCTTTTCTAGACATGCTGCTCTTTTATTAGAAGTGGCTCAAAAGTCAGCCTTATGTCTTCCTTCAAATAGATCATATTTGTAATATATGGAGTGGAGACTGACATTTACCCTTCTCTAGCACTAATGTAAACTTTTCTCCATCCGTCTATTACTTTAGTCATTGTATTCGTTTTCTATGGCTGCTGTAACAAGTTACCAAAAAGTGAGTGACAACGCAAACTTACTCCCTTCCACTTGGTTGTAAAGGCCAAGATGTCATGGGTTTCACTGCACCAAAATCAAGTTGTCAGCTGGGCTGTGCTCCTATTGAAGGCTCTATGAGAGAATCCATTCCTTTTCTTTTTTAGCTGTTAGAGGCTGTCCTTGTCTTGGGGCTCTTACTGTATTGTTGCATTTTCTTTCCCTATTTCCATCATCACATAGCCTCCTTCCTCTTCTGTCTTCCAATCTCTCTCTGCCTACATCTTCTAAGGACACCTGTGGTTTCACTGATGTCTCACTCAGATAAGTCTGAGAATGTCCCTATCTCAACATCCTTAACTCAGTCACATATGCAAAGTCCTTTTTTTCACAGGTTCCAGGAATGAGTACCAGGATATATTGGGGGGCCATTTTTAGTATATTACAGTCATTTAGGTGGGAATTTAGAAGAGCAAGAATTAGATTCTTGCTTAGAAGTCTCTCATACAAAGTAACAATTATTCCTTTAAATTATTTTTTATTTAGCAATATTTATCTAGGTTTACTATGCATTAGGTACCATTCTAAGTTATTCACAAACATCAATTCATTTGGCTCTCATAACAGGTCCATTTTATACATGTGGAAAACAAGGCAATGAGAAGGTAAGTAACTTGAGAAAGGCTATGCGATCTTTTACTGTATATTTATAATCAGAGGAGATGGGATTTGAATCCACACACTCTGGCTCTAGATACTAAGTTCCTAATAAAGGCATTCTTGATGATAAATATTGCCTCTTTTAACAGGGTTAATGTAATTTCCTGATTTAATCCAAGTTAAAAAAAAATAATTAAAAGGCCCCTACATCAGGTTGAACCATGAACACTCACAAATTATAAATTAAATGTATTTCCTCAATTTTTAAATGTCATTGGTCATTTCAATTGGAATCTGGAAAGCAGGGTGACAAATACATATACGCACATTGTGATCTTGACTATATGTCCATTTCAATCTTGTTTTTGCCTCCCTTTGGCTTTAAACTAGCAAAGCAACATAATGTAGCTGAATGAAAAATAATGGAATTAGAGATGTGTGATTTTTGAATACTGCCTCAAAGAATTTCGTGAACTGTGAAGGCTTGGGCAAGATGTTTCATCTCCCTCAGCTTCAATGTCTTTATGTGTAAAATAGGGAAACTGAATTTAACATCTCAGGTTTGTTAAGAAATTGAAATCAAGTAATACCCATCGCCTACCAGCTATGGTACCCGGGATACAGAAGATGTTAATTAGTATTACTCCTCACCCCTAGATCCCTTTTCTTTATATGCACATACATGGATGTGTATGAAAGTTGTCTTCCATCTTTCTGTTAATATTTTAACACTGCACAATATCCCACGCCCTTCTTATTCACTTCTCTACAGCTTCTCAGCCTCTGGCTGGCTGCCGTGCCGAGAGTCCATGGTTAGAAATGCCCCAGAAGCTGTTCCTGCCTCCCTTCTCCGTACTTCAGTACCAAACCCTCTTGCCACTAATAATGCTGCCAGTTAGTCGGTGAGCAGCTGACTTTATTTCTGCCTCTACTGAGAGACTCTGATAGGCAAGGCTGAGGACAGGCAGAGACAAGAACTCATAGGGAGACCCCAAACTGTACGACTCTGTGAGAGTCCCAGTGACAATGCTTCTCATAATACCTTGTGCACAACTCTTTGACATTAGAAATGGAGAGGAGGATTCATGCCCTTCCCAGCAAATTCATACAAAATTATGTATTATTTCCCATGCTTTTGAGGGGACAAGTCTTTTAAGTGTGGGCTCCTAACATCTTTCTCAGAAAGCTCAAATAAACTACAGCTCCTGTCTCAATATACATTCAGTGAGAACAGTAAGTTCCCTTTTCAATATGTTATCTGATCTACATGTCCTAACACAGAAAGTTTTTTAAGTTCTTTTGTTTTTATGATAATGGACATTAAAAACCTTTTCTTCCTTTCTTCCTTCTTTCCTTCCTTCTTTCTTTCCTCCTTCCCTTCCTTCCTTTCTTTTTTGTTCTTCTCTTTCGTGGTGTCTCCAAATTCTCTAGTCTTCAGGAATTATATTTCTCTTTATTACCCAAGGAAAGTTTAAGCCCCATCTTCCTTTCATCTAGAAGTCCAATACATTTAGAAGCTTCTTCTCCTCACCCAATATTTTTGTAACTGACAGAAACATGAATGATGCCTCTTTCCTCCACATCACCTGAGTCAACTGCCTTGCTCTGAGCTTTCACTCGATACCCTGCTTTTCACCTCGTTTCACTTTATAACTGACTTTCCCAAAGCTTTTCTTATAGGGATGACCGTGCGCCTTTTTCCTTTATTTCCCCAAAGCACAACTCTCACCAGAATGGAAAAATTGGCAAAACTTAGCTGAAGTGAAATACAATATAGATAAAATTAAAAACAGTTATTAGATATCACTCTACCTACAGGCAATGGCTCATGGACCTCCACAGGGGACCCTTCGAAGGCCTCCAGTCAGCCAACACGAAACAGGAGCCCGCTCACCTCCCACCAATGAACGGAAATGCCTTTGGCTATTCTCCCCATCTGATCCTGGGCCCCCTCAACTCCTCTAAAATGCCCATGATGAGAAAAAACAAGTTGCCTCTTCCTCCACCACCAGGCTTGCTTTGCTATAATTATCTTCTGAAATGCAGTTTCATCTAGTGATGGCAGATTGCTGTATGTGTAAAAAATAATAAACACATTTTATACTCAACTGCTTTTTTTCTTTTTTTCCCTTAACAATCTATCATGGGCATTCTTCCATGTCAGGGTTTTTAATGACTACCTCCTTTTCCACTGTATTGATGTTAATCACTTATTTAATAAATCCCTGTTGACAGACATTTAGATCATTTCAAGTGCATTATTAATACAAAAATCCTGCTGTACATATATCTTTTCTCCTTTTTTCATTTATTTCTTTAGAATGAGTAGTCTGAAGCAGTCTTATTATCTCTGAGAGACATACATACATTCATTTTCAATAGATATTACTAAATTGCCCTCCATAAATGTTATACAAATGCATGTTTACTCATACCCTCATAAAACTAAGTATTTTTCAACATCATAAATTTTGGCAAACTTTAGATTACCCATGATGCTCAGCCATCAGGAGGTTTTTGCTTTGAGTTTCACAACCAGTGAGAATGACTTGAGGTCTAACTCTCTGGCCTCTTTTCATTTGTGAGACCATGGTTCATGTTCTGAACTATGATAGGATTGGAGGCAAGAGAACATGCTTGCTAATAAGAATGTAGATAAAGAGGGAGATTTCAAGGACAAGTCTAAGTTTCAGGATTTTGCAACTAGGTGGATTATGATAAGGATAGGAAGAATGGTATTGAAAAAGATATTCCAGAAGCAGAAATGCTAGATAATGAAGGGTTTTATAGGCAAAGGTAAGAAATTAGAGTAAAATACAGAGTGGAATGAGAAGCCACTTGTATCAGCCAGCTATTGCTACCAAACAAACCACCCCAAAACTTAGTGTCTTGAAACTATAATGATGTATTATTTCTCATGATCCTATAAGTTAACTGGTCAGATCCTTTGCTGATTTTTCCAGGGCTAATTCATGTGCATTCAGCTATAGGATTTTATGGGCTGCAAGTTCCAAGATGGCCTCACTTACACATCTGGCATTTGGCTATGAAGATTCTGTTACACTCAACGTGGCCTCTCATCCTCCAATAGGTAAACCAGTTTCTTTACATGACAACTTGGCAGCATTCCAAGAGTTTGAAAACAGAAGCCGCACAGCCACTTGAAGCCAAGGCTCCTGAACTTCATTACATCATTCCTACCACATTCTTTGGCACAAAGCAAGGCAGAAAACTATTCCAGATTCAAGGGAATGGGGAAACAAACTTTACCTCTCAACAGAAGGAGTAGTATAGCCATTGTAAAGGGGTTATACTATACACACTAGGATATGAAAAATTTGTGGACTTTAATCTACCACATAATAAATGATTTTAAAAAGAGGAACCTCATAATCAGAATTTTTAAAAGATCACTCTGCTATTGGGAGGTGAATGGACATTACTGAGACATAAGAAGCAAAAACATCAGGTAGAAGGCTAGTTCCAAAAGAAAGACCAATTTCTTAAAGATTTTTAATAAATATTACTGGACATTTCTGAGTGAACACTGTCATGGATGCTGTTACAAATTTAGACAAAGTGCTATAGGATAGTCTACACTGGTTACCTGCCTGGATTAAATCCATCATAGCTAAAAAAGACTGAGCAATGATAAATCTCTCCTGGAGAAGGGCTTTAGAAGAAAATGCTCAGAGTCATAACTTCAAAATGTAATCATCAACTTCACAAAATATATATCTACAGTGGAGAAAGTCAAATGTGTTTTAGTCACTATTCATAGAGTATTGTAATAAAAGCAAAATGCTTAAAAATGCAATTTATTGTCCAACATTTTTCTCCCTAAATTTGTAAAAGTTAGGGTACTACTTTGCAAAGGCACTTTAATTTGTACTCCTTGAAAGGCAAAAGATATTCCCGTGACCTAATTAAAATTTAAAACTTAGGAATTGGATGAATCAATTCACAGTCATGAAGAACTGATAATGAGAATGCTGTTTCTAAAAATGGCTTCATTAGAAAGATAAAGGGCGTTGATGTTTTGCGTGATGACGTGAAATGATACGCTGTTCTGCTGGAAGAAAAGGTAATGAATGAAGTAGCCAAGGAAAAAGGAAAGACCCCATTAATCTTAAATAAAGAATTACAGAGAGTTGAGCTGAATAAGACATTAGGAAAAGCAACTCAAAATTGCTGGATCTTTTCAATTATCTAGTTATCAATACATATATTGTTAATATTGATTCCCAGTATGGATGAGAGTTTAGTATGACAAACACTCTCCTAACAGTGCTGGAGGAGGCATAAATTGCCATGGTCTTTCTTGAAAGATCTTGGCAAGATGTATTCCTAACCTTTAAAAAATTATATTTTTCAGTCAATAATTCCAATTGTAGAAATGGCTCAAGGAAAGAGAATCACATGAAAAAATATTCATGGCATTTCATACAGGCAAAAAAAATGAACAAAATTGCCAACAGTAGATGCCTACATAAATAAATTACAATGCCTTAATGCAAAGAACTACTGTGCAGTTACCAATTATGAAAGAAATACACTCTTGGAGGAGGGTACTTGTGGCTATGGAGGAGTGAACAAGTTAAAAAAAAATCCAATTCCTCAAAAAACAAAATTGGACAAATGATTAATAACAACAATTTCAGGGCTATGGAAATTGACCTAAAGCAAACAACATATTGAGAAGAGTTTATTCACGAAAATCTGAAATTCAGTTAAGAACTGTGGGAGTCTATGATGTTCCAGCCTCAGGCTGTCCTCGTTCAGTCAGAACAGTAGTGATACCAGGGTAGGGTTGGCTGTGAGAAGTAGCAACTTATTGCTAACGGGGGCCTACTTGATTTATCACAAAGGATGGAAAACACATACTGAGGGACAAACAGGAAAGATCTGCAGCTCTGCTAACCAGAGGCTGTAGTCCCTGTAGGGGTGGACATCCAATTGGAAAGCCAGATAGAAATTTAACAGGGAGATCCTGGAAATGAGCAAGTCATGGTGAGCTTTAATAAGCAGTCCACACATACTTGGCTGACCCACCCAAGTACACAAGAGAGACCCAAGAAAACTCAAGTTATCTAAACAAACCCAGCTAACTGAGAGAGTACGTATGCACGTGTAGGGAGACTTGAGGACACATGGTCTTCGTATATTCCTAGTTGACTGCGAGAATATGCGAATGTGAACAAGAAAACTAAGAGGCCGTGAGGAAAGTAAAAGCTAAAAACTTGAAAACCTCCTGAACTTTGAAATGTGTCCCTCAAGTCACACACAAATCTACTGGCAAAGGATGAAGACTTACTGACAGGAGGTGTTCGATTAAAAATTCTGACCAATCATGCAGTCTACCTGGGCAATAGAAACAAAAGCAAAAATAAACAAATGGGACCTAATCAAACTTATAAACTTGCACAGCAAAGGAAACCATACACAAAATGAAAAGACAACCTATGGAAATGGGAGAAAATGTCTGCAAACAATGTCACCAACAATGGCTTAATTTCCAAAGTATACAAAGAACACATACAACTCTAACAAAAACAAACAACCCAATCAAAAAATGGCCAGAAGACCTAAGTAGGCATTTCTCCAAAAAAGGCATACAAATGGATAATAGGCACATGAAAAAATGTTCAGTATCACTAATGATCAGAGAAGTACAAATCAAAAACTACAATGAGGTATCACTTCACACCAGTCAGAGTGGCCATCATTAAAAACTCTACAGATAATGAACGCTGAGAGGGTGTGGAGAAAAGGGAACCCTCCTAAACTGTTGGTGGGAATGTAAATTGGTTCACTCACTGCAGAGGACAGTATAGAGTCCTTAAACTAAAAACAGAATTTCCACATGATCCAGCAATCCCACCTTCGGGGCATATGTCTAGAGGAAACACTACTTTGAAAAGATACATGCACCCCAATGTTCATAGCAGCCCTATTTACAATAGCCAAGACATGGAAGCAACCTAAATATCCATCGAAATAAAAATGGATAAAGAAGAAGTGGTATATATAGACATGGAATACTACTCAGTCATAAAAAAAGAATGAAATAATGCCATTAGTAGTAATATGGGTGGACCCAGAGATTACCATACTGAGTGAAGTCAGAGGAAGACAAATATCATATGATATCACTTATATGTGGAATGTAACATATGATAGAAATGAACTTATTTACAAAACAGAAACAGACTCTCAGACATAGAAGACAAACTTATGGTTACCAAAAGGGAAAGGGGGTGGGTAGAGGGATAAATTAGGAATTTAAGATTAGCAGATACAAACTACTACATATAAAACAGATAAACAACGAGGTCCTACTGTATAGCACAGGTAACTACGTTCAATATCTTGTAATAAACCATAGGAGAAAAGAATATGAAAAGGAATATATATAAATACACACACACATATATATATATCTGAATCACTTTGCTGTACACCATAAAGTAACACAACATTGTAAATCAACTATACTTCAATAAAAATATACAAAAAAACTTAAAATGCTAAATTAAAAAAAAAAAACCTCTGACCAATTGTTGCCAAACCACTAAGCTATGGAGATAGAGTTACGTGTAGGAAGTCAGGGAGATAAAATACAGGACAGTATGATACAATACAATATGATGAAATGGAATGATTAAAAAATAAAGTAAAATAAAAACTTATTATAAATATCAGTGGCCATAGAGAGCAAGGGAGAGAGATACAAAAGATTAAGTCCAGGAAAGCCACTTTCAAAAGCAAAGGAATAAAACATCAACAATTGTTAGGAAAAAATACAAAGGAAATCAGAATCCAGAATTGCTAAATGTATTATATGGAATATCCACTATTCAAAGAAAAATCACAAAACAATAGGAAAATGTGAGCCATACTCAGGAAGAAATGCAAACAATAGAAGTTGCCTCGGATTAGACACAGATTTTGAACTAAGGAGACAAATACTTCAAAGCATCTATTATAAATACGTTTAAAAAATAAAACTAAAAGAAATCTTATCTAAAGAATGAAAGAAAGGTGTGCTGGCAGTATCTCATTGAATGGAGGATACCAATAAAGAGGCAGAAAACATACAAGGACCTGAAGAGAACTTCTGGAGATGAGAAGCACAGTAACTAAAATAAGTTTTACTAGAGGAGCTAGTTTAAGAAAGAATTAGTAACCTCAAAGATATGTCAATGGAGACCATGCAGTCAAAAAAGTTAAAAGGAAAGGAATGAGTGAAAATGAAAAGTACATTAGAGAAACATGGATTGGCACTAAGCACGCTGACGTCTATGTAATGTCGTACCGGAAGGAGAGAACAGAGACAAGAGAAGAATCATGCCTGACAATTTCTCCAATTCGAAGAAAAACATAGATCTAAAAAGCTCAACAAACTCTAAGTAGGTTAAAAGTAGAGATCTATACCTTGCCACATCATTGTCAAAATGTCAAAATCCAATGACAAAGAAAAACTCTTCAAAGAATAAAAACGTGATTTTTCATGAACAAGAGAACCCAATAAGAATTGTGTCTGTCTTCTCATATGAAACTATGGAGACCAGAAATCATTGGAGTGACATACTCAAAAGTGCTGGGAAAAAAAAAAAAGAAACAATCAACCAAGAATCTTATAGCCAAAGAAGATACAAATTAAGTGGAAACAAAAAAGACATCCCCAGATAAACAAAAGCCATGAGAGTTTTTACTAGCAGACCATCCTTACAAAATATATTAAAGGAAATTCTTCAAGATGAAAGCAAGTGAACCCATAAGGAAATTTAAATCCACTAAAAACATATAGTACTACTAACAGTAATTATGTTAATTACTGAATTACAAAAGGCAGTATAATTGCATATTTCTTCTTTCTTATGTGATTTAGAAAGCAACTGAATAAAATATTATGAATTTAATGGTACTGATGGGTCTACAGCATATAAAAATACACTATATTTGAACAATAATGGCAAGAGGGTAGTATGTGGGAAGGAAAGATATTCAAATATGAAGTATTTTTATTTCTGGCAGGTGCTACTTTATGATTTTTATTTATTTTTCTGTATTTTCTAAATTTATTACACTGATTATGTATTACTTTTATAATCAGAAAACAACTATTCTAAAAATAGCCATAGAAGAGTTAGCCATAAATAATAATAGTTGTCACAATGAATACATTTTTCCTTCATTTAGCTAATGTATATGAAATAGCTGCTCTGGAGGGAGCCCTCTGCTAGCTACTGGAGAAGGAGAATGGAAATACGAACAGGAATTTGACCCCTGTCCTTGAGCAAACATTGTGGCTAACCCTCCATTGCCACTGGGAGTGTGAGGGCAACATGGAAATCCACGACTACCAGCGCCTGTAATGTTACTCTTCTTTCTAAACTACCCACCTTACTTTAAAGTTCCTAATTCCAAAACAGGAGGGCAGGGGGATGGGCAAGGGTTCTGAAAACATGCACAGAGAAACTTAGTACTTGACATTGGTCTTATATCAAGAATAGGAGTCTCACTACTGGCAGAAGAAATAGCCTACCGATGACACACAAAAGCATTTGAGAACACTGATGACTGTTCCCTCGGATCGTTGGAAGGTGGCGTGCACAAGTAAACGTGGCTAGCAAGAGAAGCTAGAGGACTGGGTCGGGTCAGGGGTGAGGAGGACCGTGTGGATGTGCTATGAATCGCCAGGATTTATTCTGAAACATATTGACTGCCATGTTTTACAAAGGGGTGTCTGATTTGAGTTTGAGACAGATATTTCTAGGACTACCTACTACTGGAAAGAATCAGTATTCTTTTTTGTTTTTCCTGCTGGCTTATGATTTTTTAAAGCCAATAAAAACAAAACTGTGATAATGAACTCCACGCGTTGTATTTCTCTAAGAAACTTCTTGTAAATTAGTACGTTAAGTCCCCAAGAATATGACTAAAGTGACATTACAAATTAGGATTACTATGTGCTACAAATGAAGGAAATAACTTACAAATTGTTTAAGAGTCTTCAGAGAGAAAGCAAATAGTTCAAGACAGCCCAGAGTCTTGAGAAAATTATGCTATGGCCTTAGTCTGTTTAGCTTTTTTAATCATTACTGTGTTGTCTCCTTGCATATTTACATGGAATAAAAAAGATAATTTGTCTAAAAATTATAGTTTTTACTTAAAAGTGTTAACAGCTCGAAGTTGTTAAAAGGTAACAGATAACCAGGTGTCACTTGGAATAACAGTAATAATAATAGCTCTCAATTTTGTATATCTTATATCAGGCATGGTTCTTAGTTGAGATGATCATGTAAGTTCTCATCTAAATAAGGACACTGTTGAGAGTGAAAGGAGGTGGAAATTAAAAAATTACACAGGTACAGTTGTTAATGTTAGTAAATGGCACATAAAGAAATCTGAGACAAGTTCCTGCCCTCTAGAGGCTCATAGTCTAGTGAGGATTTTTGCTACGATCTTGAGGTTCAGTTGTTTCTTGGCAACAAAATGCCTCTTGCTTTCCAAAAGACAGCCAGATCTTTCTCTGTAACTGCTGCCCCACGTGCTATGCTCTCCTCCCCGGGTCCTGACGCGTGGCTTTGAGGCTACTGGCCTGTACTGAGGCACTAGCGGTAAGCAGTAAGGATTGAAAATCAGGACTGTGCCTTTCCGTGGCCAAGCAAAGCCTCTGGCCTCTTTTGAAAGGCTTTCACCTTGAAAACGTTTCAGCAGTCAGGCTGAATGGCAGTGAGGAGACAGATTAGGCGGGAGGAAGTCATAGTAGTAAATCCTCCCGAGGACGGGGATGGAACGGCCAGGGCAGAAATCTCAGTCTGCCAGGGATTTCCTGCTTACACTGTTGTCTCCTGGTGGAAAATGAGGGGCGGACGGGAGGTAGTCTGTGAGCTGACACTTAAATCCTTTGTGGCATCCTTGGCTTCATGTGTCCTTTACATCATAGGAGCTTAAAAACCACTGCACTGAGATTCTGAGCAGTATCACACAACTGCTGGGATTTGGCAAGGCCTAGGCTGGGTGATGGAAACCCTAGAGCCGTAGAATCAAACCGCTAATAGCAAAGTCCCTGGTTTTTGGTAAAATTGACACCATGTTAATTTTTAGTGTAAGTGTTGAAAACATGTAACTGTCTTCTAGGTAACTATGGAACTGCAAAGTCAGACCACTCCCACATCACTGAAATGGACAGACATTCATAATAGTCAGTCCCCTTCATGGATTAAAAAGGTTAACTGAGATATAACTCACATGTCATAAAATTCACAAGTTGAAAGTGCACAATTAAGTGGTTTTCAGAATATTCACGAGTTGTACATTACCACTAACGTACAACTGACTGCTGTCTAATTTCAGAACATTTTCATCACTCCAAAAAGAACCCCATAACCACCCCATTCATGATTATTAAATACAACAAGCTCTCTTAGGCAGCAAGGATATAAGAGATGGACAGTCAATAGCACCGGTCCCAGAAATTTGCCTCAAGTCACTCTCTTACTTGTTCACAAAATCCTTGGTTCCAATGATATGCTCATAAATCTATTCATTAAAGATTTATTGAGTGCTTGCTGTTTGTCAGGCCCTGTGCTAGGTGTTGAGGATATAACAGTCAACCAGACAGCCATGATTTCTACACTCTTGGACCTTATAATCTAGTGGGGAAAAAAGGACATTATTCATATTAATAAACATATAATTAAAATTGTGATAATTCCTAAAGGAAGGAAAACATGAGAATCATTGGGTAGCTTAGAACTGGGAGTCAGGGTCGGTTTCTCTAGAGGATTAGGCATTTAAGCTGGCTTATAAATCAAAAGTAGAAAGGAGCGAGCCAGATGAAGTGCTAGCCTTGAGGTGGGAAAGAGTTTGGTTTATTTAAGGAACTAAAATGATAGTCATAATCATAACCATACCTTAAATGTATCTGGTTCTTAAATGTGCCACATCTTTCAATTGTGTATTCCTGTTTTTTGACATCAGCTTCTGTACTTCTTTGCTTGTTCATCATTTAGACAATGTGTTCTGGCTTACTGACTATCAGAAAAAAATCTTTGGGCAATATTCATAAGCATCTTTTAAAGAAAATAGTGCTCCAAAATACTGACTCTTCCTATAAAAATGCTACTTAAGGTGTGGTGATAGATTTAAATAAGACTCTAAGTCTTTTCTGCCTCAAGAACAATTTTAAACATCATCTTCAGTGAGCGATTCAAAAGTGTCGGTTCTCTTCTGTAACTCTGGATGTCACTTTTGCATGGAAGGACTTTAAATGGGATGCCGCCAAGTGTGTGCCACTCGAAAACCTGTTCTCAGAAGAATGGGTCTGAAAAGCATGAAACATGCATTCACGCACTTAGTGAAAATGAGTAGGAATGAGAAATATGCACACTCGGATACACACATGCACACACATGCACGTGCAAAATGGCCCGTTCTACTCAGGGAAGGGGAACAGCTAACGTAAAATCAAAACTGCTGTACACCAGAAATTGACACAACGTCGTAAACTGACTACACTTCAATAAAACAAAAGGAAAAACAGATAAATTGGACTTCACCCAAATTAAAATTTTAAATGCCTGTGCTTCAGAGGACACCATCAAGAAAGTGAAAAACCACCCATGCAATGGGAGAAAAGAATTGCTGCTGGTGGGATGTAAAATGGTCTAAATGCTTTGAGAAACAGTCTGGCAGTTCCTTAGATGATGAAACAGAGTTACCATATGACCCGACAATCTCACTCCTTGGTATCTACCCAAAAGAAATGAAAACACATGTCCACACAAAAACTTGTATGCAAATGTTTATAATAGCAGCATAGGTGACAGTCAGAAGGTGGAAACAACCCAGATGTTCATCAATGACCATATGGATAAATAAAAGGCGGTAATACCCATACAGTGAAATGCTCCTTGGCTATGAGAAGAAATGAAGTTCTAATAACACATTACAACCTGGATGAACCTTGAAAACATACTGAGTGAAAGAAGTCAGTCACAAAAGACTGCAAACTGTAATGATCCCATTCATACAAAATGCCCAGGACAGAGAAATCTATAGAAACAAAGTAGATTAGTGGTTGCTCAGGGCTGAAGGGGTAGGTAGGTGGTGGGGGCGGTAGTGGTAAGTGGGTGATCACTATAGTGTACAAGTTTCCTTATGGGATGATGAAAATGTTCTAAAATCGACTTCTGATCATTGCATATATTGTGAGTATACTAAAAAAAAAAAAACCCACTGAATTATACACTTTAAGTGGATGAATTGTATGACATGTGAACTATAGCTCAATAAATCTGCTTAAAATTAAAAAAAAAAAAGTATGTACAGGTCTGTCAAATAGTAGATGCTCAATAAATGTTAATTTTCCTCTCTGTTCCTACATTAACAACAACAAAAAAAAGTCCAGGGCCAACAACAAAGCTGTTTGTAGGAGCAGTTTCAGGCACTTAGAGATGTCTGGGGTGAGTAGGGATATACAATCGGTGAACTTCTGTATATATGTCGGGGTGGGGGCTTTTTACAACATTTTAAATAGTACCTAATGCTTATGCGAACAATTATACTGTCATGTATTATATACTTAACTCAATAAATATTTTCAAGAACCCCATGTGTGTAAAACAGAATACTGAATGTTAACAAAAACACTATATTTGTTATTGGTTAACTTCCTCACAGAAGACTTCCTGACCTCTTAGTCTAGGTAAAGTCCCCCTGCTTCGTACTTTCACAGCGGCCCCCAATTTCCCTGTCAATACATTCAGCATACTGTACTACAATTAATTCTTCAAAGTCTGTCTTCCCTGCCAGGCTGTAAATGACTTGGAGGAACAAATGAATAAATGCTAAGAAATGAAAGGGGAAAAAAAATGAAAGGAATTCTGAGGCTCTTGGCTTCCTGAAGTGATTTTGAAAATCTCCCTCTTGGTATAATGATACCTTTTTATTTATTCAATTTCAAAAGCCTCTGGCCTACCTGCTAATTTGTTTTGGAAAAAGTTCATGATACACTGTAGAATGATTGGAGACCTGTTCATTCTGGTGCCAGTTCATTGGATGACTCCTCTGTGCCAGAAATGCTGGCAGCCAGCACTGAACAAGATAAAGGAATAGTACCTATAAGGGTAGCCAGGCAAGCCTTTTGAGAGGGGAAGTACAAGGCACTAGGGGGCTCACGGTAGGGGCACAACAGTGAGATTCTAATGTGTGCTCAGCTAACTGAATACAGTCCATTACGCTTACGTATACCTATGGGCAATAAGAGGAAACCGGGAATTAAAATCATTAGTCTAGCATGCTTACCAGTTAATAAATTTCTCCTCTGCCCTTGATAGCCTTCAGAAAAGTCCTATGAACGAAAGGAAAATTGTCCTGGCAATTTTTTAGTAAAAAATAATTTAATGCCTCTGTACCTCTGATTCTATCCCTAGAGGTACCTGGTGATCGTGGATCTTGATACTTTAAGTATAATATGGGAAGAATAATCTCCAAACCCAAACTCTCACCTTTCAAACTTTTTTCAGGTTCTTTCAATAGATAACTTTTCAATAAGCAATCTGTGTCTATTTCAGGAATCGTGTCCAACGCCATTAATTTAGCATTATATTGGGGGGGGGGGACCAGCCACGGCAGAGCCTGGGCTCCTTTTAAATACTGGCTTTTGTACAGCACTGTGTGTTCTTCCACACTCTCTCACTCTGAACACATCGGCTGCTGGTTGAGGCAAAAGGAAGAGATGGTTTTCAAGAGATCATTAAGTCATGGTAAACATTCACAGATTTCCCCTGTTCCCCTCCATTCATCTGCATTAGGATGTGCCCGAAGCTGTTTGTTTTTCATGCTTCTGGGAACCAAGCATCGTGTCTTTGGTTAACAGTTCATGTCATCACCTCCCAGGAATGAAAGTTTTCAAATCAAAGAAAAATTTAAATGATACAGCTGAAATCAAGAAAAATCTAGGACTAATTTGCAATGGAAAATCATTCATAAAAATTTGTAGTCTTGAAAGAAATTACAGGGTAATTTTTCCCAATGTTAAAATTTTAAAAACCATAATTTGGTGCAAATTAAATTTTAAAGACATTATAAACGCCCACAAATGGAAATTCAGAATCCTAAACAGCATGGAAAACTCAACTCATTGTGAGAAATACAGCAAATCTGTACTTTCTAAATATTTAAATTGGGTTAATGAATAAATACTGGAATTTCATCTTTGATGTCATATATTTGGCCTTCAGGTTTCCAAATATAAGCTTTATGAAGAAACAAGGAAAACGTATGCATATATTTATACATACATACATATTTATGTACATGTACATACAAACACTACAGAATACAAGTGTGTGCATATGTGTGTGTGAGCACTTGTAAATTGTACTAATTGCGATGAGAATTTTTAGTTATGATTTTCAAGTAACTGAATATGATATACTTAAACACCAGTTACGTATACTTAAGGGTAAATTTATGTCTATGATTTTTATTGTTTACCATCATAAATCTTGAGTATTACAGATGCTTTGAGGTTTTATCAGGCAGGCTATTTTTAAATGGAAGACACATTTATCATTTCAGCACTGTGTCCTGTAATACTGCCAAAATACAACAAATTTGCAAATCTTTGGGATGTCACTGTCTTTGTATACGGGACAACATCACTCTAATGATGCAATTGAATGTCATTCAACTTCAGAACGTGAGGCAAACAGCCCTGTTTGCAAAAGGACAGGGCTAACTGTATTAAAACAACATAGTCACGTGAGCCATTGCACATTAATGGGAGTTCTGTCACAGACTAAGGACAGATTGCCCTTTAAGTCTTTTCAAACTATTCATATGCATCCACAGAATATATGCAGCCTGGCAACTTCTTCAGTCATATGTTTGTATATGATATGCCATGAGTGTTTTGTAATATCATATACCTGCCTGGTAGAAAAAAGTATTATAATATCTAAAAGACAACTGGATAGAAACCAACATTATAAATGTTCCTGTTACTTAAGAATATAAAATGTATCATTTCAATGTCAAATATATTCTTTTTCTTCTTCTTATAAAGTCAGAATAATATAATGGGGAAAAAAAAATCACAGCTTTAGAGTGGAAAAAGCCTTGGTTCAAATCCCAGCTCTGCCAGGAGTAGCTGTGTTCAAATTCACCAACTCTAAGATGGGGTCAATATTAACTACAGAGATCAGTTGTGTCAGAAAACCCTGACTTAATCTTAATAAAATAAAATAATAATAAACCGGCTTAATCATAATAAAATGCATTATTTCTCATCACAAGAAATCATGAGGTAGGGCAGCCTCCAAGCAAGGTCTGCCGAGGATTGGCTCAACTTCTTTGCAGGTCTCTGCCCTCTTCCCTATGTTGGCTCTGCTTCCCTCAGGATAGGAGCAGTATGCCTGTAGCAAATCAAGACATCACATCCAGACAAGTCAACATCAAAGGAAGAAGAGGGGCCATCTTGCAGTGTTTCCTTTAAATAAGGGAAACTCTTGCAAAAGACTTCCTGGCTGGAAGAGCCCCTTCCCCCCACCAGCCTCAAGTCCCATTGGCCAGAATTAGATCACATGTCCACTCAAGGTGATCACTGACATGGGAACTGGGACTACTCTGGAAGCCTTAGACCAACAGGATCTACTCCTGAACAGACAACAGGGTTGACCATCTTCTACCACATTACTTGGGGTCAGGGGTAGAAATCTAAACAAATTGATAGTACTTTTGGCAGGAAAGAAAGAAAAATGGAAGCTGAGTAGGACAAAGACTGGGAAGCACCTTATAGAGTGTTCTGAGTAGTAAATGAAGCCATATATTATATAAAGTCCATACTTATGTGTCTGACAAAGTAAGTACTAAATAAATAAAAGCTGCTGATACTATCACTATTGTGGTTGTTAAACTCTAAGATGAAGCACTATAATAGGAGCCATGGTTGGATGGTTGGGATTCAAAAGGACTCCAATGTTCATAGCAGCACTATTTACAGTAGCCAAGACATGGAAGCAACCCATGTGCCCATCAATAGACAATTGGCTTAAGGAGATGTAGTATATGGAATGGAATATTACTCAGCCATAAAAATGAATGAAAATATTGCCATTTGCAGCAACATGGATAGACCTAGAGATTATCACACTAAGTGAAATAAGTCAGACAGAAAAAGACAAATACTGCGTAATATCACTGATATGTGGAATTTATATTACTAAAAATAATATAAATGAATATATATGCAAAACAGAAACAGACTCACAGATATATAAAACAAACTTGTGTTACCAAAGTGGAAAGGAAGGAGAGAGGTACAAAATAGGAGTATGGGATTAACAGACTTAGACTCTGGATAAAATAGATAAGCAACAAGGATATACTACATAGTACAGGGAATTATAGCCATTATCTTGTAATAACCTATAATGGAGTGTAATCTTCAACCATATCACAATGCTGTACACATGGATATTGTAAATTACACTTCAATTTAAAAAAGAATTAACAAATGGGACTTAATCAAACTTACAGGCTTTTGCACAGCAAAGGAAACCATAAACAAAATGAAAGGACAACCTATAGAATGGGAGATAATATTTGCAAATGATATGACTGACAACAGCTTATTTCCAAAATATACAAACAGCTCATATAACTCAATAGCGAAAAAACAAACAACCCAATCAAAAAACAGGCAGAAGACCTAAATAGACATTTCTCCAAAGAAGGCATACAGATGGCCAACATGCACATGAAAAGATGCTCAACATCACTAATTAGAGAAATGTAAATCAAAACTACAATGAGGTATCACCTCACACCAGTCAAAATGGCCATCATCAAAAAGTCTACAAATAATAAATGCTGGAGAGGGTGTGGAGGAAAGGGAATCCTCCTACACTGTTGGTGGGAATGTAAATCGGTGCAGCCACCATGGAGGTATGGAGGTTCCTTAAAAAGCTAAAGATAGACTTACCATATGATCCAGCAATCCCACTCCTGGGCATATATCTGGAGAAAACTCTACTTTGAAAACAAACATGCACCCCAATGTTCATAGCAGCACTATATACAATAGCCAAGACATGGAAACAACCTAAATGTCCATTGACAGATGAGTGGATAAAGAAGTTGTGGTGTGTATATATGTATATATACACAACGGAATACTACTCAGCCATAAAAATGAAGTAATACCATTAGCAGAAACATGCATGGACCTAGAGATTCTCATACTTGAAGTAAGTCAGAGAAAAACAAATATATGATATCAGCTGTATGTGGAATCTTAAAAAAATGATACAAATGAACTTATTTACAAAACAGAAACAGACTCACAGACATAGAACACAAACTTATGGTTACCAAAGGGGAATAGGGGGAAGGATAAATTAGGGGTTTGGGATTAGCAGATACAAACTGCTATATATAAAATAAACAACTAGGTCCTACTATATAGCACAGGGAACTATATTCAGTATCTTGTAATAAACCATAATGAAAAAATACATATATTTATATAAAACTGAATCACTTTGCTGTACACCTGAAACTAACACATTATAAATCAACTATACTTCAATAAACAATAAATAAAATAAACATTTTTAAAAAAGAATATGCCTTGATTTTACTCCTTACTATCCTCATGACTTGGACTCTATACCAGGGATTGGAAAATTTTTTCTCTAAAGGAAAGTAAATACTTTAAGCTTTGTGGGGAACATAGTTCTTTTTTGTCACATACTTTTATTTGTTTTATTTTCTGCAACCCTTTTAACGTGTCAAAACCACTCTTAGCCCCAGGTGGTGCAAATACAGGCCACAGGCAGGACCCTAACTAAAAACTTAAGTACTCCTTAGTGTCTGCATGCCCATTATTCCAGCTGGAAAATGGAGATACTTACAGTACTTTCTTTGGAGTGTTGTAGTGAAGGTTAAATAATTTATGTGCACAAGTTAGAACTAGGACTGATACATGGCATTCAATAAATATTAGTGATGGAGGCTATTGTTATTTCTGCGGTTGTTGTTTTAACACATCACACATATCCATCCATCAACTGACAAATTCAGAGAGAAAACACACTGGAAACTGCAAGTGAGTACATTATAAGCTAATAACAAATTTTATGGTGTTAAGATAGATAACAAGTGATGCAGAACTGGCTTCAAGTGAGAGGAAGCTGGGGACAAAGGAAGAGCGTGAGCTTATGAGTCAGGGGACGCGGGTTCCAATTCTGCGTCTACCACTTTGCAGCTGTTGTGACCTCAGGAAAGTTATCGCGTCTCTCTGTGTCTCACTTCCCTCAGCTATAAAAATGAGATGCTCATAAGACCTGCCTCATAGGATTGATCTGAGCTCTGAGAGGATGCATGTCAAGAGACTGGCACATCACAGGAACTCAATAAATGGCAGTTACTATCATTTTTCATTTCCTTTTCATTTATATTAAATCCCTCTGAGGCCGTCTCTCCAAAATAGCCAATTACTCAGGGAGAAACAGCAATTGCTTGATTGTGATTGGGCTATTTTTTTTGACTGCCGTGACTAACTCAGTAACTCAGAGCAACCAATGTATGTAGAAAAACAAGAACTGACTGGTTAATTAAGCCTGAAATGCTGATCCAATAGCCCTGTGTATACACACAACTTGGTTATGGTTTCTTTCAGTTATCTATTGCCTTCCTTAATATATCTGACAGAAAAATGATTGAATTTTAATTAGTCAATTTTAAAGCTTATGCCCAGAGGCTACTAAGCTTCAATTTAATTCTGTTACTGAGTTGATTGGGCATTCCACCCCAGCCAGGCTACTTCTAGAGCTCACCTTCTCGTCCTACGTGTCTGCTAATACAGATGCTAATTTGAGGCAACTTTTCAGGCTTCTGATAAAAGCCACCCAAGTCTGGGACAAGAAGTCAAATCATGATACAGGTATGAGGGGAAGCTTGAAGACAAAGAGGGAGGGATGCTATTTACAAAAAGATTGGAAGTAGAAATGTATATGATTTTCTTTCAAATGTCAAATTTGAGTTTTAACAGAATATGGACTAACTTTGCAAGACTGCCTACTATGCACAACACAGAGTTGAGAGAACTGAGGCACAGAGAGATCAGGAAACATCCACAATCTTATAACTAATAGATGTATGAAGGCTCGCCCTCCCGATTACCCGCTGTCTTTGTCATGAATTCAGTGACGTATCAGACTTTAGGCTTTCAAATCCTCAAAAAATACTTAAGGAGTGTCCCATTTAGAACTCTCTGGTTTTAGTTCTGCTTAGCCCTCAAGAAGAATTACTACTATATACCAAATTGCTGAGATGAGCTATTTAAGGAGAAAAACGTTCTAGAGCTCCAATCAGATCTCCCTCTTCCAGAACTAAAAGACGTACTCCTCCAACTGCTGGGAGTACTGACTGCAGCACAGCCCTCAGTTGTCAGCTCTCAACAGAAACTGCCTCAGCTGAGGTGATCTACCTTGACTACGGCCACACCCCCTTCCTGGTGTGGCCCACGTCCCGTGAATAACCACTGAAGTGGTATAAAAGCCCAGCTCCTTTGTCTAAACTCCAAAAACTCTAAGGGGCCATCCCAGCCTCAAAACACCTCATGGCACTGGCTGAGGCCTTTGTTGAGATTCTAGCACAGACCGATTTCTCCCTCTAGCCAATCCTGCTTCCTTCTGTTCCTTTCCCTTCCACTAGTGATGATCTCAAAGACACTCCTTAATAAACATCCCATATCCTTTTTCCTATTTCAGTATCTGCTTCCTGGAAAACCCAACCTACAGCAAATCCTACCATGTCCTCCTTTTGCACAGGACACCTTCCTCAGGCGCACACTCTCCTCCCTGGCACTCCAAGTCCTCCCCTGCCCAGGACTTAGGATTTATGTAAATGTTTCGGTCACGTATGGACTGTAATCAACCACACAGGCACAAAGGGAAGGGTGCTTCTATTCCTCCTTGTTAGTTCCCAGCGTTGTGGAATTAATAATTTCCTTCCTGAGACACCTAGGAAATATTTCTCAAACTCCCCTTTAAGTCAAACAGAGTGAACACATCCTCCAGAATGACTGGAGATGTCACCTTAAATGACCAAGGAAGCTCAATATTCTTTTGAAGTCCTAAGTTTTATGCTAGAAATAATCGTGAATTTGGCATTCAAATAGGTAATATGCTGTGTTTCTCATAGTTTAGAAGTAGTGCCCCCACCAAAAATTTTAAAAAAGAAACATTTAGTAAAATTAACCCTCCAAGAAGGTGAGCATTGTTCTCCCTGTGGTTTTTTTCATGCAGTTGAAATGTGGCCTAGACCAAAATCACCAGTCAACCGGTAGAGACGTAGTGTGGGTAGATGGCGTGCCCATTCTGACTCATCAGTTTCTGCACTTCACTAGTTGTTAAATATTTTGAATATCATCCCTACCTAAAATATACGGTGTTCAAGGCAACTGGGTTGTGTCACATTTTCTCATATCTGTTATTTTTAATTCTCTTTTCTGGGGTTTTTTTTCTCTTCCTCTTTTTGTACTTCTTCCATCCCTCTTCCTCTCTCACCTTTTTCCTCTATTTCCTCATCTCTGGCCTCCCTTTCCATCTCCTCTCCCCACCTTTTATCCTTTGCTCTCTGTCTCCGTATCTGTAGGAACCTATTTTAGGTTAAGTTTGAAGCAGGCAGTTTAGGCATGCTGATACAGCTCTGATATTTTGCATCTTGATTAATATTCAAATTTGGAATTAGGCTGCAGCTTCCAAACACTGGTTTCAGATAATCCTACTTTACCAAATCCAAAAGGCTTGCTCAATTCATCTGCACAGTTCTATTTCATTCTGATGCTGTCACACTTTGGCCAGACTCTTGGCCAATGGGCTAAAGCCCACGGAAACTAGAACACTTCCCGTGTTCTGGCTGAACTCAAAGTGGATTCTAGATAAAACAGAATTCAAATTTTGAACCACATGATGTAAAATTTGAGTAGCTGTATCAATATTAACTGTAACAACAGTATCACCAAAAACAATAATAAAACATTATCAACAAATAAAAACCGGTAATAGCTAAGATTTTTTGAGTGTTACTGTATACTTGGCAATGTGCTAAGAGGTTTTTATATATTAAACCAATTAACCCTCACAACAACTCAATGAGACGGGTACTTTTGTTTTGTGTTTATTCACAGATGTTGAAAATATAGCTTGGTGAAAGTTGTGTGATTTGCCGAATGTCATACAGCTATTAAGTGATGAAACCAAGGTTTGAACACATGTAGTGTGTCCATAGAAGCCCCTTCTCTAGAATCTTTTCATTTTGCTTCAGCAGCATCATAGGGAACCCACTGTCTATGGCCATGTGCCAATTTTAGTACAATGCTGATAGATTGTGCTGTTCTTGACTCTTGCATAGATGTGTATGTATGTGTGCATATGCACACATGTGCAAACATTTATGCTACAAAGTGATGCATGTAATCACAGAGACCCTCACCTCAATTAAGGCTTTCCTGTTCTTCCCAGGTTGACTTTGTTGTTTGTCCTTGATACTACCATAGTCTCTGCACATTCCTTTAGTGAAGAATTATTTCATTGTATTTAATCATAGTTTACCCCATCTGCTTTCCCCACTAGATCATGGACTCTTTTCAGGAAGTCTTCTCTGTTCATCTTAGGATCACCAACACTTAGCATCATGCTGGTTCCATATTAGGCACTATATAAGTGAAGAAGTAGCAATAAGGGCAAAAAGAAAAGAGCTACAAACTCTTTCTAACGATGTTATGGAAAGATTTGCAGAAGAGGTGACATTCTAATTAGGAGTGCATTGAGTATATACGAGCAGAAAGGACATTACAGGTAAAGGGAATGGAGTATTTCTGGGCCCCAAAGAAAAACTCTGAGGGATGGAGCAAAATGGGCATAGAAGAAGATGCTGTGTGGCCTGGAGAGCAGTGCAAAGAAGCCCACAACCAGGCTGGAAGGGTCCAGGTTGCAAAGAGTATCATATAATAATATGTCAAGGAAAAGGAGTTAAGATATTATTGGATAGTTCACAGGAAGCTATGGAAGGGTTTTAGAGATTTTATATAAAGATTGACAAGGCTTATTTTAATTTTAAAGAGATTATTCTGGCTGCTATTGGGGGAATGGAGGGGATTCAGAAGGGAAAGGAGAACAGTTAGGGGCTACTGCAGTCATTCAAGTGAGACAGAAGAGCTTGAACTGGGTGGTCAAAGTACAGATGGAGAGAAGTCAATCAACACAGGATTCAAGACATCAATACATGATAGATGATTGACAGATGACAGAAAGACAGAGCTAGATGATGGATAAATAGATAGGTATGGAATTGACAGAATATATACATACACACTTTTATAGATGCAGTAAGTTTTTCTGCCACAATTAAAACACATAGATAAAATTTTTCCTCAAACAACAATACTACACTTGACCACCAAGTTCTTCAAACCCCTCTTTTGACTCTCAGTTGCTCTTGACAAATGAAACTTGGTCAGATTTTCATATTTTAAATTCTATTTTCTGAACAGAATCATCACCTTGACCATTTCACCCCCTGAAAAGTCATCTGTTATGCTTCTTCTCGCACACTATCAGAGAGGTTTTTTTCTCTGTTATAGATTCTTACAATTCAAATGCATTGCTTGCTAATTCCATATAATGTTGAATATATTATTGCTAGCATGCTGTATTATGTTAAGCCAATTTGCAATCATAAATACTTGAAATTTTTATAAAGACTCAAGTTTGATTCTCTTTCATTTGAAATTGCTCTTTTTTCAGAGGCTTATTTTAGCCTTTTACTCGTCCTTAAACATATCGTAGCTAGGTTTTTTTTTCCACAAACTTTAATGCATTCAGATTCTAGGCAGATATGCCAAATGATCAAAGCAGGCCAGTTATAGGACACTACGGAGTGTTGGAGCCTATAGTGAAAAGAAAGGTAAGCCTTATTGAATGATATTTTAAAAGAGTAAGAGAAAGCAAGAAAAGTCAAACATTGTTCAAGGTGCATCAAAATATACTTATTGGCAAATTCCTCATTCTTCAGACCACGCTTTATTGACCACACGGGATAGGGATTTTCACGGCATGGATAGTGTCACCAGGGACTACCTTGTCTTGGCAGGAGGGGATTAAGTGTAAAACAAATCCAAGGTGTGAAAAATGAAAGACCTGTAGGGAAGGAAAAAAAGCTGGACTTGAATGGTGCCAGGGCAAAGTTAGGACCAGAACAGGACTAAAGAGATGAATTTGGCTCCAGAGCTGGCCACTGATACGGTTATAGCATCCAAATCACAACCTGCAAAAGGGCATGATTCATTCAGTCGGGAGGGATCGGTGTTGACAGTTAACCAGGCCTGATATGATGGGTAGGACATGGCAGTAGGCGTTTTGAGGTGTAGTGATGCTGATAATCAGACCAGCATGCATGCGAGGGGTGGAGGGTACATCTGGTTGAGAATCAGGCATGAAGGAAGCTAGATCCAACCCCTCAGGGAAGTCAACTTACATGAGAGTGATGGTGTGTCAGGGGTCTGAAGAGGTATACCAGGGTTCTGAAAAGGTTTCTAGGGATTCAGAGTACACACTTAATAAACAAGGAACGAACACTGTGATGTGGGCTGGGCCTAGAGGAAGGACGACAGGAAATGGCTGTGAAGCCATGGGTACACAGATACCCAAGACATACCTCCAGGCTCATGAGGTACCAGACTGAAGACAGTGACACTAAGTGTAGATCCTACCCAGTTGTAGAGATGAGGTTCCTGACATCTTGCCAGGCTAGGTTACTACAGACTCATAGATTTGGTGGGGTTAAACCTACAGGTTGGAAGTATTAGGGGAGCAACCTAGCGAGGCTGGGGCTGGGAGAGTTAGAGAATGACAAACTCTCAGCTGCTTTGAGTTTGTTCCTGCTGTTCCCCTGGTGAAAATGCTATCTTTGTCTTCTTGGTGTACACAGAAGAGGACCCTCCATTCTCTGATTCTATGTTTTTTTTTTTTAAATCATTGAGCTTATCTTCTGAAAGTCTGATACAACCTCCAAGACATAGTCCAACTGCCTAGCACGCCAGCCTGGAGAGAGAAGCTGCTATAGATGCTACAGGCTTATAGGGATGAATCCAGTTTTAATGTTGGGCTCCCCAGAACGCAGTGTTCAGTGAACATGGTAAACAGGGGTAAGGTGATCCAGTGATGACACTGACAGTGCTTTTAATATAGAGGGCAGGGCACAAGAACAAGATCTCCTAGGACATATTCTGCATTCAAATAGAAGGTGATGTCTTAGTGCTGAGTAGGACCCAACCTAGCACTGGGAACTGAAGACAGGGTCCAGCTACCAGATGAGGGGAGAGATTGGCAAAGGTTAAGTGGAGAACTAGGGCTCCAACCAAGTGGCAAGGGGGTTTTGGGCATGGCCCCCGTGGGATTAAACTAGCCAGAGAGGATCTGAAGTAGATGCCCAGTGTTTATGGTGATGTAGATATTTGGATGCTCAGAACAGCAAGCTCAGTTCCAGATTCCACCCACTGACATGAATAGGGTTCCTAATATTCTGCCACTTTGGACCAACATTGTGATATTGGCCTAGGTGGCACAAAGCCTATAGTTTGATGAAATAGTATGTAGCTGAGCGGGGCTGGGGAAGTCAAGGCTTGACACTTCGGTTTTACAGAAGCAAAAGAGTACTTAGCATAAATATGAAAATTGATTTGCTACAAAATCAGTGTATACCTAGACTTTACTATGTTGAGAATTAGAGAAAACTGCAGACTATTGCCCCTTACCCTTACCCTTCACTCCCCAAAGACAATAATTATAAATCGTAGAAGGAACAATAAAGGAACTGTGTATCACTGTAAATTGAATAGACCTCGGCTCACTGTTACTAGGAATGATTTAATGAAAGTTGCTCTCTTGAAATGGAGCTTTGTAATCAACAGAGAACAGGGATGGAAAGGAAGTACTTTTAAATTGGTCTCTCAACAGTAAGCATGTAATGAATGAGATCATAGAGGCCGACTCAGAGAAAGCAGTAAACCGAGCCAAAGTGGGAGACTCACAAGTAAAGGGGAAGCGTGGAAAGAGTCCCATTGCTCCCACTTCCTCCCAAGCATTAGCTTTCCCATTTGCTTAAATGATAATCATAACAACTCAGGTCTGTATTTCTTGAACATTTTAATTATGAAATAAATGAAGCTCAGTCGCCTTCCTACTCTCTGTGGTCAACATTTTGAACAAGTGAGTGGAGTTCTGGAAATAGGGATGCACGATTCTAACAAGGCACTTTGATAGTTACCCCTGGATGGAGTCTTTCTTTGCACTGCGTAGTGGAAGGTCGGTGGTCCCTGTCTGTTCTAGCTGTTCCTTTTAAATGATGCAAACTGCTCCTTCAACAACGGCACCAAGAGCAACCATGGATGTTTGTGTTCCACCTGGGGGATGCCTAAACGTGTTCTCCAGATCTATTTGCATTTTGAGCTTCTTTCCCATCGCCTTCCTTATTCTTCTCTCTGCCCTGTTTGGGATCTAGGCTTCAATTTGCTGTTAAGGCAAGACCCTCATATTAGGGCCAGTTTGGGGTTACTTACCTTGACTTTGACTCTACTGAGTTGTAGTACACAACCTCTAGCACTTATTATTTTGGCTGCACATGCCACTGTTGTTACTCACCACTATCTCACCCTAACCTTGCACAAGGACACCCACCCCATCTCCAAGGACTCTGCGCAGGCTGGCCTCCCCACAGGTTCGCCTGGAGAGGAACTGACCACCATGTCGCACTTTAGTACTAGTAGGAGGTATTCTGTCTCAATGGCTTAACATGGTAAAAGTTTGTCTATCTCCAGCTTCAAGTGAGTTTATTTTGCCCCAAATGAAAAGCTTAATCAAAAACACCACGTGAGCATTTGACTCTGTCCTGAATATTAATGATGCTATCCCAAAACAGGAGATTTTGTTACTTCCATGGTGGCTGAGAAGCAATGCCACGCAGTGTTTACTAGCCAGCTGTTAGCAGGCACTGGTGCAGACCGACACCAGAATCAGCAAACAATTGGCTCAATCTCTGAAGCATGTTTTCGTGCCAAGCACATGAAGTTTTAATTATAAGCACTTTGAAATATTCATGGTTATTGAATTTCCTTATTCCCATGCAGAAACAAGATAAAAAGTTCTTTTGAAATCTGATGACAGAAAACACTTGATACTGACAACACACAGTTGTGTAATGCCTAATTAATCACTCGTAGGAAATAAGCATTTTGCCCTGAGATGGTTATTATGCTCAATGCCAAAATCTAACAAACCAAAATGTGGCCTCTATCATAATTCCACATCTTTAGAAAAGATCTTCTCAACATATGCAAAGATGACTTTTGTTGATATGACAGTACTGTAGGTATCAGCACGTCCCAGGCTTGGCCATGAAAACCTCAGTTTCCAAGGTCATCTTGTCTCATCATTCCTGTGCTCACAGGCATCCTGGTTTGTACACATTGTTCCCTGAAACTCATGCTCAGTATCACATTTTCCCTTGAATTCTGGCCCCAGTGAAATTCAGACGTGTTCATTAAATCAAAACCTGTTGAGCACGATGATGTGCTACGTTCCATACTAGGCACATAGAATACTGAGAAAAAGGCAACCTTGTCTCCGCCATCAAAGATTTCACAGTTTAGAGGCCAAGTTAAGCAAGTAAGAGTAACCCAAATTTAAAAGTGAGAAGTGCAAAACCACAGTGGAAATAGAATTGAAGTACTGAAGCATGCTTTGGGAACTCAATGGTTTGGTGGGATCAGCCAGATCTCCCCAACGCTCACACCTGTCCCTACCCGATCAACCATCTTTTCTTACTAACCACTTCCTCCAGCCCATCGTTTTGTGGGGTGGCCCCAGATACTCCTGCTTGCCCTTTTTTCTACTGAAGTCTAGTTGATTTAGAATGTTGTATTAGTTTGTGGTGTACAGCATAGTGATTCAGTTGTACATATACATAGATATATATACGCATTTTCTTTTTCATTACTACAAGCCATTGAAAATAATTTCCTGTGCTACACTGTAGGACCTTGTTGTTTATCTATTCTGTACATAGTAGTTTGTATCTGCCAATCCCAAACTCCCAATTTATCCCTTCTTCCCTGCTTCCTCTGGTAACCATAGTTTGTTTTCTATGTCTGTGAGTCTATTTCTGTTTTATAAATAAGTTTGTTTGTGTCATTTTTTTAGATTCCACATATAAGTGATATTTGTCTTTGACTGACTTACTTCACTTAGTATGATAAACTCTAAGTCTATCCATGTTGCTGCCAATGACATTATTTTGTTGTTTTTTATAGCTGAGTAGTATTCCATTGTATGTGTGTGTATATACAATGGAATATATAATGGAATAATAGATAATATATAATAACATGGAATATATATATTCCACTGTGTGTGTGTGTGTGTGTATATATATATATATATATATACACACACACATAAATACACAAACACACACACATTTTCTTTATCCAGTCATCTGTTAATGGACATTTAGGTTCCTTCCATGTCTTGGCTGTTGTAAAAATTGCTGCTATGAACACTGGGGTGCGTGTATCTTTTCAAATTAGAGTTTTCTCCAGATACCTGCTCAGGAGTGGGATTGCTGGATCATATGGTAGCTGTTTTCAGTTTTTTAAGGAACCCCCATACTGTTCTCCATAATGGCTTCACCAGTTTGCATTGCCACCAGCAGTGTAGGAGGGTTCCTTTTCTCCACACCCTCTCCATCCTGCTTGCCCTTCTGCCAATATTCATATTGCAGGTCACCACTGAAGAGCTGCAGAGAAAGGAGTCCCCAACTCTACTAAAACGCTTGACCTTTTTGGGGTGCAGTCATTCCACCATGATTTCTTTTGATTCTTCCCACAGTATAAACATTTAGAAAAATCATTCTCAATGGGTGAACCTGGGACTACCTACATCAGACTTATTTGGGGCACTTGCTGAAATCTCAGATTCTTGGGCCCCATGCCCAGAACTACTAAATCTGAATTTCTTGGGATTAAGTCCACTCATCTCCCCAAGGAATTCTGCTGTACTCAAAAGTTGACAAACAATAGTTCAGAGACCATCTATCCTATCAACTCCTCTCAACATCATATCCTGAGCTTCTGCTCCCTTGATCCAGCCTTCAGATTCTCTTTACATTCATTCATTTTTTTTTCTTTCATTTTGTTAACAAGCCTGACAACACCCCTAGGTTCATGGATCTTACATTCAAGTGGAATAGTAATGCTACATGGGGACAAGTTCTAGAGAATTCTCTTAGCACTTTCATAGAGGTATAAAATACACACAGTAAAGAGCACAAATCTTAATGTACAGCTTGATGAATTTTTACATATTTATAAACCCATGTCACCAACAAGATCAACAGATAACATATTTCTAGAAGGTTCCCTCATGCCACTTTCCAGTCCATACTGTCTCCTTCATTTTTCTGTCAAGGCAACCACTATTCTGCCTTTTGTCACCATAGATTACTTTGGCCTATTTCATTACGTTTGGCTAGTATTTATTTGTATAGCCATTATATAATATTTCTTCTTTTGTGTCAGGCTTTTTTCCTGGACTTTCTATTTGTTCATCTATGTTGTAGTATGTAACAATGTCATGATTTTGTATTACTGTTTCTCATTGGATGATTACAGTATTTACACATTCTACTGTTGATAGTTTCTAGGTTGTAGCTAGTAAAAAATAAATAAACCATGAATATGCTTGCACACGTCCTTTTTGTGACTATGCAGTCACTTCTCTGAGGCATATACTCAGAATATGATCACTGGGTCATAGGGTGGAATTATCTTTATTGCCAATCTATCTTCTAAAGTGGCTCTATGGTTTTGCATTCCTTCAATAATATATGAGATTTCCAGTTATTCAATATTCTCACCAACTGTTGTTACTGTTAGTCATTTTAATTTTAGCCATTCCAGTGGGTATATAGCAGTATCTCATTATGATTTTAAGTTGCATTTTTCTAGTGAGTAATAATGTTGAGCATATTTCCATGTGCTTACTGACCATTTGGATAGCCTGTTTTGTGAAGTGCCTGTTCAGGTATTCTTTCCATCTTATTGAGCTATTTGTCTTTCTTATTGATGTGTATAAACTCTGTATGTATTCTGGATATGTTTCCTTTACCCAGTATTTGCACTGTATTTACCATCTCCCAGTCTGTGGCTTGTCTTTTCACTCTCTTAAAGGTGTTTCTTGATGAACAGAAGTTCTTAATTTTAGTTCAGTCAAGTTTTATCAACCTCTGGCTCAGTCATCTTCTCCCAATTCTTGTTACTGAGTCCAATTGTCTCCCCCCTCCAATTATTCATTCAAGGCAAAGGCACCTGAAAAACAGGCCTCTGCGAAGCCCAAGCCTTGTCATCATCCTGTGTAAATTCTGTGTCCCTGTAGATGAGCCTCTCAACACTCTGGTATCTCTTTTCTTGACTTCCAACATATTCCTTCTACAATCTCCTTCAGCCAGCTTGTACAATCACACACCAGAAGCATCACTCAGAAATAGTCCACCTCCAATTCATTCCAGTTTTACCATAATCGCCAGCTTTATTTATTCTTTCTATTGTCGTTCTTCAAATTAATAACCCCTCAACTTTTCCCCTATGTTATAGACTTGGTATTGTCTATAACTTCAACTACTTTCTTATCTCCCTTTCTACACATTCACCTGAAAATATCCTAACTTTGGATAAGCCTAAGTTTCACCTCTGCTCTTGCCACAAAACTTTAAAAAGTAACAAAATTTGGCTGATGGTAACACTCTAAAATTAGTGGTTACTGGCCTCACTCAGGGCCAACACACTAAGTAGAACTCCTACTAAGGTTTTCTCTGATCAGCTTGGTCTCCTTTCTCTACAATGACTACCTTAAATCTTTCCCAATTTCCCACAACTTCAATATCACAAATCTATCCCATACATTTCTGAGCACATGAATTCACCTCCTACAAACCTACCAACATCCATAGCCACTTTTTCTTCTTTCCCTCCAGTTAGAATTGAAGCGGCATGCCTCCTCCCATCTAAAATGACACCGCTCTGAGTGTGCTTGGATTTCACACTCTCCCGACTTTTCACTGTATTTCATTCAGCCTTTCATTCTGTACTGAACGGTTCTCATCTAGTACATCTTCTTAATTTTTAGCTGCTTTTATTTTTTAAAACTTTTCCTCTTGGCCTCACTGCCTCTGTTAGCCCTAATGGTCTCCCTCTTATGCACAAACTTCTCTAAAAAGTTGTCTATACTCACTGTTTCAAAACACTTGCCATTCAGTCTTCAACCAAGTCTAGTCTGAATTCCACTCTGATCACCACAGTAACTCCACTTAAAATAAGACTGCTAAGTGAACTCTATTTCACAAAACGTAACAGATACTTTTAGTTCTCCCGCCACTCTGTTTCTCGGTCACACTCTATTCAGTTCACTCCCCACCCCCTCCTTCTTGAGACTCTTTCTTTGACACCATACTCTTCCAGCTATCCCGCCCCTACCCCTTAAAGGTGTTGTTCCTCATAGATCTACCCTATGGTTTCTTTACTTACATGCTTCCTGGATGATGTTATCAAAGCTACAGTTTTCATTAGCATAGATATTCTGATGACTTCAAAATGTTAATGTCCAATCAAAATCTCTCTCCTCTACACCAGCCTCATAGAAACAACTTTCTATTGGATATTTCCCTATTGAGTTTACACAGTTCTTAGACTCAACATGATAAAACAGAATGTTCCTTCTGTCACCTGAAACTTCTTGTTCCTGTGCTCTCAGTCGCAAAAGACAAAACATTCTACAAAAGCCAGAAACATGGACCTTATTTTGATCCCTCTTCTTACTTGATCATCTCGTCTCACAGATTTAGCACGCATCCCTTGTATCTACCCATTTAACTAAATCGCCACTGTAACACTCTTATGCAAATGAGTCATGTTTCTCATGAGCTATAGAAAATAATCTTGAACCTTGTCTCCACACAACCATTCTTGCCTCTCTCATGTGCATTATGACAGTTAACAAATCAATTCTGATCACATTTTATAAAATAAATAACACTGTTTTAGTCGGCGGTCTTCAAATGTGGCTCTTTCACCAGAAATCCGTATCTGACTTACGGATACGGTGATCTAGTTTCTTTTCTGACCCTTTATTTATTTAAAATTAGAAAATCCTAACTCACAATTACAGGTTGTTGATAATGGCAGCAAGTATTTCATAGCTCTTTCAGACTGATAGGGATATTACGATGAAATGAGGACCTAGAAATTACAGAGACACGTTTCAGTAAAAACTATTATCAGTGCACCGTCAGATGCAAAGTTGACAAGCACATTGCACTCAACAGCTGGAACACTGGATTTTTCAACTTGTCAGAGAATAGATTCCAATTCTAGTCTCTGGTTCCATTTGGCTCTGAAAAATATTCTACGTGTTCTATTAAAGCATTAAAGTGTGGGTTTTAACTATGCCTAATGATGTCATTGGTTTCTTTCGCCAATGAATTGAGGAAGATCTTTAGATTTTGGGAAACAGCCAAATCCTCGGCAATCTTTTGGCAAGCCATTTGCACTTAAGACACTTTGGTAGGTTACCCTCAGTATTATAAATCATATTTTATCCACAAAATCATAGGTTTATGCTGTTCAAGATATTACATATGTCATTCTTCTATTATGAGGACAAGATTTTACTTCATCTTTCCTTTAAAAACTCATATATCCCTATTTGTTCTCAGGAGCATCATACTTCACTATAAAAAGTAAAGTGTTATTTTTGGACCATTTCTGTATACACCATGCCAATAAATGCATTCAATGTCCATAATTTGATCACTTTCACAATTGTCACTGAGTCAACTTCAGGAAGTGTACAGGCACACCTCAGAGATATTGCAGGTTTGGTTCCAGACCATTGCAATGAAGCAAATATTGCAATAAAGTGAATCACAGAAATTTTCTAATTTCCCAGTGCATGTAAAACTTATGTTTACACAATACTATAGTCTATTAGGTGTGCAATAGCATAGTTTAAAAATGTACATACATTAAAAACTACTTTATTGCTAAAAAATGCTAACCATCACCTGAGCCTTCAGGAAGTTGTCATCTTTTTGCTGACGGAGGGTCTTGCCTCATTGATGGCTGCTGACTGATCAGGGTGGTGGTTGCTGAAGGCTGGAGTGGCTGCAGCAATTTCTTAAAATAAGACAACAGTGAGGTTTTCTGTATTGATTGACTCTTCCTTTCAAGAACGATTTCTCTGTACCATGCAGTGGTGTTTGATAGCATTTGACCCACAGTAGAAATTCTGTCAAAACTAGCATCAATCCTCTCAAACCCTGCCGCTACTTTCCCAACTAAGTTGATGTAATACTCGAAATCCTTTGTTGTCATTTCAACAATCTTCACAGCATCTTTAGGAGTAGATTCGATCTCAAGAAACCCCCTTCTTCACCCATCCATAAGAAGCAACTCCTCATCCCTAAAGTTCTATCACGAGACTGCAGCAATTCAGTCACATCTTCAGGCTCCACTTCTAATTCTAGTTCTCGTGCAATTTCCACCACACCTGCAGTTACTTCTCCACTGATGTCTTGATCCCCTCAAAGTCATCCACGAGGGTTGGAATTAACTTCTTCCAAACTCCTGTGAACGTTGATATTTTGACCTCTTCCCATGAACCACAAATGTTCTTAATGGCATCTACAATGTTGAATCCTTTCCAGAAAGTTTTCAATTTACTTTCCCCAAATCTACAGAGGGATCACTGTGTACTCCTACATTTCATATAGCTGAAATAGCTACAGCTTTAGGAAATGTATTTCTTATTATAAGACCTGTGAGTTGAAGTGACTCCTTGATCCATAGGCTGCAGAAAGGATGCTGTGTTAGCTGGCATGAAAACAACATTAATCTCATTGCCCATCTCCATCAGAGCTCTTAGGTGACCAGGTGCGTTGTCAATGAGTAGTAATATTTTGAAAGGAACATTTTTTTTTTTTCTGAACACTTTGTCCCAAGAGCTTCTACATCAGCACTGGTACTTTCACGTTACAGAGACAGCTTCTTTCCTTAAATCTTATGAACCAACCTCTGCTGGCTTAAAACTTTTTTTCTGCAGCTACCTCACCTCTCGGCCTTCATAGAATTGAAGAGTTAGGGCCTTGCTCTGGATTAGCCTGTGGCTTAAAGGAATGTTGTGGCTGGTTTGATCTTCTATCCAGACCATTACAACTTTCTCCTTATCAATAATAAGGCTGTTTCACTTTCTCATCATCTGTGTGCTCACTTAAACAGCAATTTTATCTCTCAAGATCGTTTCCTTTGCATTCACAACTTGGCTATTAACTATTTGGCACAAGAGGCATAGCTTCAGGCCTATCTCAGCTTTCAACATGCCTTCCTCACTGAGCTTCATCATTTCTGGCTTTTGATTTAAAGTGAGCAATGTGCGACTCTTCCTTTCACTTGAACACTTAGAGGCCATTGTTGGATTATTAATTGTCCTAATTTCAATACTGTTGTGTCTCAGGGAACAGGGAGGCCTGAGGAGAGGGAGACGGATGGGGGACGGGCCGTTAGGTGGAGCAGTCAGAATAGAACATTTATCAATTAAGTTCACTGTCTCATATGAGTGTGGTTGTTGGCCCCAAAACATTTACAGTAGTAACATCATAAATCACTGATCCCAGGTCACCATAACAAATATAATAACGAAAAGGCTTGAAATACTGTGAGAATTATCAAATGTGACACAGAGATACAAAATGAGCAAATACTGTCAGAAAAAACGGTGCTGATAAACTTATTAAATGCAGCGTTGCAACAAACCTTCAATTTGTAAAAAATGCAAAATCTTTGAAGCACAATAAATCAGAGTGCAATCAAATGAGATATGTCGTTAACTGTTTTCCGTGGTTAAAGTAGTTTGTAGAACAACATTCAGGTGCCACGTCTTTATTTTCATAACAGACTGTGACTTGTTACAGGCAGAGCTGGTGCCCCTTCTGGGATACCCTTAATGCAGCTTTTCTAGTCTTAACCACGGGTTACAAAATAATCACTGACTAAAAGAGAATTTTTGTAGTATGAGTTTTCAGTGATCAAGCAGAATGGGATCTAGCATTTCTTCCAGATGTATATATGGCGCCTATGCAGGACGCTGATTCATACTTCACGTTAGTGGTAAAGCAAATTTTTAAAAAATGTCTTCATGTTTGATAGATATTTACTCTTCCACTTTGTGTGCTGTTGATCTCATGGTCTCTATCATATTTCACCCAAATGTCTTTGTACTTTTTCACTACGTATAACTGCTATCATTACCTTTGCAGATGTTTTTTTTTAAGTCTATAAGCTGTACCTTTTTGGTTTAGTTTTTTAAAATGAATTGCTAAAGGTTTAATTTTCTCTAAGTCATCACTTTCTCCCTCCATATAATCTTATACAATTTCACATATAACGTAGGAACTTAAAATAGATATTCTGATGTATTTGTGGGAAGAGGTGAGCTCCATGTCCTTCTACTCCACCATCATGAAGCTCTTCCTGAAACAGATATTTCTTTTTCCCCATTCTCATCCTTTGTGCTATTGTTGTCATATTTTACACATACATGTTAGAAATTCAAGAATACAATGTTATATCTTTATTTTAAATTCAGTTATAAAAAAAATTAAAATTAGGAAAATATTTATTTTACCCATATATTTACCCTTACTAGTTCTCTTCCTCTCTTTAGAGATAAAATTTTCCATCTGGTGTTATTTTCCTTCTTCCTCAAGAAATTCCTTTTATCATTCCTTGGTAGTGCAGGCCTGATGGAGATAAATTTTCTCAACTATTGGTTGTCTGATAACTCTGTATTTCACATTCATTTGAAATACATTTTTGCTGGTTATAGAATATTGGTTGCCAGATTTTTTTTTTTAGTACTTTAGAAATGTCACTCCAATTTCTGTGACTTTCATAGATTCTAGTGAGAACACTATAGCTATTCTTATACTCTGTGACATGTCTTTTTTCTCTTCTCACTTGTTTTAACTTTTTTCATACTGTCTCTTTTTCAGCTTTAACTACAATACACATTGGTATGGTTTTCTTTATTTTATTCTGTTTGGATGTTGTTGAGTCTCTTGCATTTTTAGATATTCTGTTATCATTAAATTTTGAAAAATTTTAGCCAACATTTATTCACACTTTCCTCTTTAGGGACTACAATTACACATGCTAGATTATTTGATATTTTTCCACAAGTCAGTGAGGGCAATGTTCATTTTTTGTGTAGTCCTTTTTATTCTCCATACTTTATTGTGGCTAATTTCTATTGCTATAACTTCTAATTCACTGATATTTTCTTCTGAAGTATCAAATCTGCTCTTAAACACTTTCATTTCAGATATTGCAATTTCCTACTCTAGAAGTAGTAGTTAGGGTTTTAAAAATATCTTTTAAATTCTTTCTTGGTTTTGCTCATGCTTTAAGTCTTTCAGCATATTTAAATGTTTTATAGTCTTGTTGGATAATTTCATCTTCTCTGTCAATGTTAGATCCATTTCTATTGTCCCATATCTAGTAATTTTTTCTGGAATACTGGGCATTGTAAAATTTAATTTCTAATTACTTAGAGGTTCTTTTTTTTTTTTTTTTTTAAGAGCACTGAAATCCATTTTGGAAAGCAGTTAAGCTACTTGTAGATAAGCACAATCCTTTCAAGCCTAGTTCCCCGCTCATATTCTCCCACAACAGCCATACTCTCGCAGCTATCCAGAGACAGCCTTTGTAGGAGCTTTGCGATTCAGGTAGGAGCCTAGGAAACCCTGGTGAAGCCACAACTAAGTGGGGCCATTTTGAGAAGACAGGCTCATGCCCAAGTGGCAGAATTCCAACTGTGGTCCTAGCTACAGAGCCAGACACAACCCCATCTCCTTGTGGATTCAGCTACAGCACCTTTTGGCCTTGGTCCTGCCATCAGTGCCATCTGCCTAGGGACCCCAAAATATTATGAAATTTACTTCCGGGCACTCGACCAGGCTCCCACAGTAAATATCAGAGAAAAACCCCCTTGTACTTCTGGCATGGGGGAGGGGAAAAGAACTATTTTGAAATATGCAGAACACTAGTATTAGTTTAAAGGCTTGCCTTTAGAGGAAACTAGTTAACCAGAGCCTAAACTGCTAGGATATTACCAGAGCCTAAATCACCTAGGGGAAGGGAAATAACCAACTCCAGCCTATTCTAGCCAACCTGTCCCACCTAAGGAGGGAGAAATTTTGAGAAACTCATGGGAAGTTCACAATCCAAAGCATAGTCTCACTAAAAGACTGAGACATGATCACAGGAATATAGAATGCATCCCCTCCCCCTACACCTCACCACTGCATTACTAAAGTTAAAAAAAAAGTGTATCCACAAAAGATAAAGAGGACTGAGAATTTTCCAAAATTAGTGACAAACCTCAAACTACAGATCCTGAAAGCTTAGAGAACACCAAGCAGAATAAATTAAAAAAAGAAACAAACAAAAAAACCTCACCTAAGTATGTCATATTCAAATTACAGAAAACCAAAGACAAAGAGAGAATCTTGAAAGAAGCCATGGTGGGTGGGTGTGGGGGTGAAGAGTAACTCAAAACAACTTACCCATAGAGGAACAATTATACAAATTACAACCCAATTCACTAATCTAGAATTCTGTATTCAGCAAAACTATCCTTCATAATTGAAGGAGAAATAAAATGGGCAATTCATGAAGCAGAAAAACAAAGTTTCAAAATATGTGGAGCAAAAATTGATAGAACCATAAGGAATAATAGACAAATCCCCAATCACAGTTGGGGATTTCAACAACCTTCTTTCAGGTTTTGCTAGAATGAGTGAACAGAAAATCATGAAGGAAATAGAAGACTTGAACAACACTATCAACTTTCTTGACCTAATTGACAGTTTACAACACTCTACCCAACAACAGAAAAACATACATGCTTTTAAAAAATAATGAAATATTTACCAACATAGACTGTGTTTGGAGTCAGAAAGCAAATATCGATAAATTTAAAAGCATTCACACCATGAGAAGTATGTGCTCTGGCTATAACTGAATTATCAATTGATAGCAGAAAAATATCTGGAAAATCCACAATATTTGGATATTAATAACACTTCTAAATAAGCCATCGGTCAAAGAAGAGATCAAAATGCGAATGGAAAAAAATTTTAAATTGAACAAAGACATAATATACGTGGGAAGCTGCTAACACACTACATGGGGGCAAATTTATAACTAAACACATGCATTGGGAAAGAAGGTTTCAATTCAATGACATGAACTTTTACATTAAGGAATTAGAAAAAGAACAAAATAAACCCAAAGTAAGTAGAAGAAAGGAAGAAAAGATGAACAGTTGGTCATCTGAATAAAGTATATAAAATTTCAGTATTCTTACAACTTTTCTGTAAGTTTGATATTTTACATAAAACTAAAGTTGTTTCAAAGAGAGGATTTTCCCATCCAAATCAAATGGATTCTTTTTTATATTGTACAAGTTACTGAAAATCTTTTCATTTGCTTTATATTTGGACTATGACTTCCTTGTATAGGTTTTTGTTTATGTTATTTCCCGAGGTTTTTAATGGTCCTTTTTTGGTTGTTGTCAAAATAATGTTCCTTCATTCTTCTGTAACGTTTCCCATTTTCTCAGTCGAACTATGTTTCACATAGTTGTATTTTTCTCCTGGAGAAATCCCTTTTAGATCCCGCTGCAGTCTCCTTATGCTTTAAAACTGGACCAATTATTGTTTAAGCCTACTACAACACACTCACATACACACGTGCGCACACAGGTTTTTCTTGTTCTTGCATTGCATTATGGTCTGAAAATGAGGCCTATGAAATTTAGACTTTTTAAAATCTATAAAAGTTTTTTCTCAGTTCAAGAACATGATTCATTTTTTTTAAAGTCCCATAGACATAGGAATACATTTATTTTTGTTTTTAGAAAAGCTGCTCTAATATCTATTAAATCAACCTTATTTATGCTTATCTAAATCTTTTATATCATTATTGATTTTGTCTTACTTATTCTATGTTAATGTCTTTCAATGTAACTGTGTTTTTAATTAAATCCTTGATTTTTAGAGTTTTACCTCATGGATTTTTGCTCCTGTGTCATTCTGAACTTAATACTATTGGCTTAAAATTTCATTGTATGTGATATTAATAGTGCTTGTCCTACTTTCTGATTTGCATTTTCCTAATGTATGTTAAATCACTTCTTTGTTTTTAATCTTTATATATAATTTAATTTAGATGTTTTCCTTGTGAGAAGTACATTTAATCACAACTTTCTTATAACAGGTAAATTTCACCATTTCTCACTTATTATAACAACCAATATATCTGGTCTTATTTCTGAAATATTTTTTAATTATCTATTTAACTAGCTTGTTATCTTTTTTTGAATGCATCTTTTTTCCTTTTGCATTCCTTTTTCCCTGCTACCAATTTCAAAGAGGTACTACATAATCCTATATCCTAAAATTTGTAAAACACCTACCTGAAGTGAATATTCACATATTAACATACAAAAACTGAGGAATCATCATGTATCCACAATGCACTGAGTTGAGACCCTTTGCATACTTTTTATTCTTTCCTAAGATCCTATCTTTGGATTCATAGATTTGAAATGTGAGTTCTAAGTTACTATTTATTTTTTTTTTTTTACAGAATTAGTTTTCTATTTTAAGAAACTACTTGGCATTTTTATTATAATCCATATGTATATTATCAATAATTATTCAATTTTAAGTATGTTTTATTGTCACAATTGCTCCTTATATATTTCAACTTTCCCCAACTTGAGATTTTTTTTTTTCCAATTCATGTTTTGTTAAGCTGGAGTAGTTCCTTAAAGCCTACAGTTGTGTTGTTTTCCAAGCCCTTGCCTATCAAAAATGCCTTTTTCAAAATATGAAAACGAATATATGTATATATATGCATGACTGGGACATTGTGCTGTACACCAGAAATTGACACACTGTAATTGACTGTACTTCAATTAAAAAAAAAAAAGACAAGATACCTTTTTCCTTTCCTCACATATGAAGGATATATGTGAGGGTAAAATTATAAAATCAAGAGCCCTTTATTCTTATAAACATGTAAATACATTTCTACTCTCATAGCTTCCACTCTTGCAGATTGGATATCTTATAGCGATCTGAGTTACTTCTTTTTTAAGTCACCAATTATTTTACCTAGAAACTTATTTTGTTTTTATCCATGAAATTCATCAGTGTTACCAGGAATCCCAGACTATTTTTGCTGTTGATTCCGCCTAGAGGTCAAATGTATGCCCCTCTGTCAAAGGGATGCAGGTGGACCAAGAGGGTCTAACCATCAGCTACAAGCAGGGGTCTAGTCAAGAGACAGTCAGCACAGGGCGGTCTAGCACTCTACAGCCAGTATTGAACCATGGGACTGAGTTGCCCCATCTACAGTCCTGGAGGGATTGAGTGAGGACAAAGCAGAACCCTAATCCCTGACCCTAAACCCTATGAGGCTAGTAGGAAAGGAAACAAGTCAGAAATGTAGAAACAGGGATATAAAACATGGATCCAATGACTGTAACTGGAGTATAAGGTAACAGTGTGATGACCGGGGTGAGCTGCAGTGTCATGGAGAGCCAGCATTTTTCCACAGGGACGTGCCCTTTCAAGAATGTACGTGTCCCAGGAGGCTCCGGCCATAAGCAAGCATTAATCTTGCAGGGGCAGCCTCACAAATGGGGGTAATAGGATTCCACTTCCTGTTATTCCTAAAGTTCAGATTTAATTGGTAGCTTTAGTTAGAAGGCATTTTCTGTTTTTCTTCCTTTTTACATAATATATGTGATTAAAGTTCCCGTAAATCAGTTTCTCCACATGCACCTTAGCTTGAGCCTCCTCATTTTTCTACCAATAGTCTCTAAAGAAGTGATGCTCAAACAACTCATCTGAGAGGAAAGTTAGCCCCACTTCTAGAAATGGGTGAGTGGACAAAATAGGGCTGCTCTCAGACAGAGGGGCTGTGAGACCACAGCACTAGCTCACAGTGGGTCCGAGCAGAGATCCACTAAGTCATTTTAAAGTGCCTCCAACTGGCAGGCCTTCAGACTTGACTGAAGATATTAACACATCTACAAAGGGAATTGTCCCCCAGGGAAGTGTGGAAGAGACTCTCTGACACTGAGACTGAAGGTCACTGAACTGTAGTGAATTCACCAAAGTTGTGCCTCTCAGCAGGGCTTCTCTTGTCAACACCAAAATGTCAAGTTATGTTTTCCGTGAAAATACACACACAGACACACACACACCCCTCCCCGACACCCCATCTGACACAAGAGCAGTGTGCTTTATAAACAATGGATCACAGATGTGAGTTTTTCACCTCACACACTGGGCTGTCTTTTGCCAAGGCTGACATCTACAGCTCTCTTAATTTTGTGATGTTAGATACTAAGAGTAATAGCACCAGGGCCTTAGAAATAATCAAAATGAGTTAAGTGAAGATACTGTTAAGCGCCCCTTCGAATCACTGAAGTTTGTAGCCCATAGTTTTCCTTTAATTAAACTCTGCTTGCTCTATTCGGCTATTTAAATTACACAGAATATGATGTTCTGTCAAATGCTCTTAAGGATAATGTAGAATTTCCCTCACTAATTTCCATCTTTCATTCAACACTGCTGTTCTGCGAACACAATGAGACGTAGGGAAATGAGGCCCCTTTCGCATTGCTTTCTTCACAGTGTGAGGAGCGCGATGCGTGCATCGCACGAATAGAAAATGAATTAAGGAAAGTTACTGGGAAGACAGCCGGAGCCCCTACTTCCTGTAACCCATCGTGCTTTAGAAATTCAAAGAGTCTGGTTAAAAAGGTTCGAGTGATTCTACAAACCTGAAACCCTCAACCGAAGCAGGCTCTCATCTCTGAGCAGGAGGGTGCATCTAAAATCAGCCGAAGAGGAGACTCACGGCAGCTTTTGGCTAAGATGCGCAGCAGACACTCAGCTTGCCTTGGAGGGTCCTTGCTGCGCACTTCAGGGCCCCATCGACAGTGACTTAGCCAACTGGAGAGTGGCTAAGTGGGAAAAGGTGAAACCCAGGCCATGCAAAATGAGCAATTAAGGAGAGTTTGGACCAAAAATCACTGAAGAAGCCGTAGCCCTCATGCTGAAGTGAGATACTTTGTGTGTTAAATTTGAGGGCACAAATAACTAAACTCGAGTGCAGGAATAGTGATGACAATTTTTGTGAAGCCTCTCTGTGCTAATCAGCATAACAAATGTTTTATTATGTTATCTCTTTTCCATTTTCCTCCCCTTTCTGTTTCTAATTCTCTTTCCCTCTTCTGTAGCCTTTTCCTTTGTCTGACTCTGTGGATCTTCTCTGTGAGTCGGCTTCATCAGCGATGGAATGTACCAGGCACGATTTAGCCTGGTTGGGGGTGATCCAAGTAGAACAGTCACTGAGCCTTCCCTGAAATCCTACACGACCCCCAGCGCACCTAATTTGTCTGACTAAATGCTTTCTGGTAAAACACTGAAGAAGTGTCCACTGGATCTTCTAGAAATGCTCAAGTACTTTGCTCTGCCCTGAGTCTTGACCCTCTAGTGGGTCCACTGTCAGATAGAAACCAAACCAAGTATCCCTGACTTCTGAGCTGCTGTCCTTGCTGGAGCAGAGATCTCGGTGGATGTCCTGATATAGAAGCCTGGGAATCCGCGCCAGGGCTGCTGAGTTCTTGTACTCCTGAGTCCGACACTGCCTCCCTGAGGGTCACCTTGGACAACCTCTTCCCACCCACCACCACCAACCCCAGCGCTCGGTCTTCTCATGTGAATTAACGGAGTTGACAAAGAAAGTAAGTTTCAACTTCCTTGACAGTCACCACTGATTGGAAGTGGTTGCTTGTGTCACAGCGTTCAGAAAGATTCTGAGTGTCTTGGTACAACATGGTCACTGGGCTCTACTGTAACTGCATTGTATCACAGTGACCGAGAGCAGTGATGAAGAATGCTGGATTTGGAATCAAAGTTTTCTGGGCCCACTTAACAACTGTGCAACCATGAGCATATTACTTAACTTCTCCAGGCCTCTGTTCCCTCACCTGTAAAATGAGAATGATATTACCTACCTTAGAGACTTACTGTCAGGAATGTACTGGATAATTCATATCAAGTTCATAGCACAATACCTTAAAGTATAAGCCCATTATGTGTGTGTGTGTGTGTGCGCGCGCGTGTAAAATTATCTGCGTGGCTCTCAGCTCACTCACAAGCCTGGAAAAGTACAGAGCAAAATATCTGCCTTGGGGAGTGGAGCTTTACCGGTTACCATCCCTGGACCAGATACTTCCCAAGGTGCTTTCCCATTTTCCGACTATGTTTTTGTGGACACCAGAACAGCACAGAGGGAGGCTTCACCACCTTAGCAGCATGTGTTACGGAATTTATGGGAGGCGTAAGTGGGATGCTGACAGCTTCCCCTGACTAGCTATTTCAGTTCAGGTTTGTCATCAGCTTTGGGAATGCTTTTAACTAGGCATGTCTTTCCACTGAAGAAACAATTAGAACCAGGAAGGAAAAAAAAAAAAAAAACAGGTGATTATGTTGAACTCACAGATTAACTTTACACACCAAACTGATTTATATTAGTTGATTTGTAATTGACTGTATCTTTTTATCTGTCTAATGAATCTAGTATTTTTTTGTGTGTGTGTGGCTTGGGTGCAGTTACCACTTTGAATTCAAGAAGTTCTCTCACTCTTCTATAGATTATGGGAAAGTCAGTCATTCAGCAAAAATTTTCTTGAATGCCTATGTACTCAGGCATCGTTGTATCCAATAAAAGACATGACTCTTGGAGCAAAAGAGCACAGGCTCTGAAAGAAGTTCCAGTGGAATCCTTGAGCTTTTCCTGCCCTGAGAGTGAGCAAACTATAAACCCTTGTTCTGTTCAGCGGCTAAGATTTTTAACAGTGTTTCTGTAGCATAGTGTTGTCCACGTTTACCTTTCCGTTTAAAACAAAGGCTTCTAACCACAGAGCGCACACTCTCACCTATGCATATTAGATCCCTTCTCTTCTCTGAACCAAATGTTTCAGGGTCAAGAATATTTAAACCATCATTTATGCAATATGGGGCACCAGCTGAAACACCAAGAAAAATTCAGTCCTATTACCATATTTGTCTACGTCCTATGTATATTTTATTCACAGCAGGGCTTTTATATAACTGCTCAGCTTATCTGCTAATGCTAGTAAATTGTATGAATTATTTTTAGTGTATTTAATACTAAAGTGGGTGCATTTTGTGTTGTGATGAATAAATCCAATTCTTCAAATCCTTTCCAAAGAAAACATGCTATTTTTACTTCATTTTAGAGTTGAGAAATACCTGTGTTGATAATAGAAGCCTTGGTTACAAGAAGTTGACTTGAGAATATAACACAATGTTAAGACTCTAGATCACAATCAAATCCAAGGTCATTTCCTCTGTAGAATATTGTTACACATACTATTATAAGCCACTACAACTGATTTCTTAGCATTATTAAAATCGCATAACTATTCTTTCATAACTAGGAAATTTCTGAATATTCAAAATCTTTGATACAAGGAAAGAGGCATACATGTATAATTTGTAAATGCTAAGGAAAGTTAGATTCCTAGCATTTCTATGTAGTAATAAGTGATGTGATGTTTTAAAATACATTTATAGCACATGCTGATTTTGCATGTTTTTAATTTGAAACGACATAAACAAAATTATTTTCTTTTTTATTATTTATTAGGTGAGGATATATCCACATAAAATCAAACTTCAGGTGGGAATAGAACATTCAGTAAACGACTTGTGTCTTTTGCTGCTCCGTAACACTGCGGTACTTAGAGACGTCTGTGTAATTGGTAACAGTCTAAACTTTCAGCGTCAACTCAGGAAGCTTATAACCTAGTTATGTATATGTGACAGGAATCTAGCAAACAATCCACAGCCAAGCTCATACCTTTAGCAAAGCCCATATTGTCATGCAGCAAAGTAAACCCTCTGCTTGCAGGCCTCTCTCCACAAGGAATGTATGAGTTCCTTGAGTTTTGCACCGTATCCTTCTCTACCTCCAGCCTGCACCTCACTGAATGCATTCTCTGCCCTGTAGCCAGTAAGCCCCAAGCCTTCGATGGGCCTCTATGAACAACGGGTGTAACACCCACGCTCCTAATCACGCCACTCAAGTTCCTCTAAGATTTAACAGTTCTTTGTCTCTCCCTCCAGACTCAGCTACTCTCCTGCCCCAAGTTGATGGCCCCCTATGAGTTTTCTCAAAGTGCAGTCCACAGATTTACCCTGTGAGATCGCACGTAGATGTCACCTCCTCAGGGAAGCCTCCTCCCCCTCCCTGAGTAGGGCTGAACGCCCGTCTTTGGTGCTCATCCTCTTCACAGCACTTATTTCTGTGTGTAACAGTCTGACTGTCTCCTTTTCTGTTGTCTCCATAAAGGCTGGGAGCTCCTTGCGAGCAAGCAGTGATCCTGAGTGGGACAGTATGAGGAAGTGAGATGGGAAAGTGCCATGTTTACTGTTTGGCAGCTGTAGCCTAAAGGCACACAGCCAGATCACACCTGATTGTAAGAGCCAACTGCGTGCATTTCTTCCCAACTCTACAGACAGTGGCATCGATTCCGTGGCCTGAAATTGGCTGTGATAGCTGAAAATGCCACAAAAAGTGCTAAATGGTACAAAGCATTTTTTTTTTCTTCTAGAGACCTAGTTGTTTCCATTTACCATCGCATGGCTGCAAAACATTTTTGTCCACTTTGGTCAAGTGTAAACCATGCAAATATACTGTGAATTCAAGCAAGTGAGATAGCTCAGATATATTAGGATTTGAAAAAAAAATAACTTTTTTGTCATTTCAAATATGATGCTTTCCTTGTCAGCTTCATGACTGCTTTGAGGTGGATTTATAGTTTCCTTCAGTCATGATTGCCTAAGGACCTGAGTAATTGATTCTAAGTATAGGAACTACGGCAATTTTGTTAATTTCACCTTCTTAATAACTGTATCGGGTTAGTTGTACAGGAATTTCCTAAATATTAGCATTTATTCTGGTGAGTGATGGTTATTATGACAAGTGGGAAAATACATTTTTTTTTAGTCCTAACTAAAAGCTGTCAGTCTATACCCAACCAGCTATTTCTGAGACATCTTCCGCATAGAAGTTTCAGGCCAATAGACTGACCAGATAGTAGTTGGCAAAGGTCTTAAAGTATCTATTTCTCCAGTTGTTCTGCCATGAAAAATAATTTAGTGGCAATGGGTCTCTCCCTACATGACATGTAAATACACTCAGCTAAGGATTCAGGTAAAATGGACAATTTCAAGCTATGAAATATATAAGAAATCTCCTAAGAGAACCTCAGTTGCTAAACGTTTGCTAAGATGTAGTTCAGGAGTTCCCTCCCAAGCATCACCGGTGCTGGCCAGCCTAGACGCATCCGTATCACCTGGGGACCTGGTTACAATTTACATATTGACTGTACTTCAATAAAAATAAATAAAATTTTAAAAAGATTTTAAAAAATACATATTCCTATAGCCCATAACAAGAGGGTCTATAATAAGCCCTGTGAATCTCTATTTTTCAAGTTCCCCAGATAATTCCAGTATATTGATTGAAGGCACTAATGTAGTTTTTGACCCTAAGTCCCCTCTTCCAAGCATTTTGTTTTAGTTTGCAAGTCTGTCTTGCTTTTACTTTAAAACATATGCTCTCAGATCTGAGTAATTACCATGAAGAGAAGCCAGAATTCATCAGTAACATCCAACAAATGGCCAAAAAAGGTTTTCAATATAGAATGCAAAGTATTGTGCTTACACATGAAAAATGAGTAGGGAAATGGAAGCAATTATCTCAGTGATTTAGCTTCCCTTCCCCTTGAAATATTCTCTTATGACTTGTCCATGTAGTTGAAGGACAGGTGCTCTGAGCATCAATTTTTCCAGATCATTTTCTCAATTTGTTTTGAATATGGACAGCTATTCTTAAATCGAAAACAACATCAGAGGCATGGGCTTTCTGTGACTCTTCCTCTAAGAAAAAATCTCTGCTTTACTGCCAAATGACAGAACCGCTCCTTAATGCTTTAAAAGCCAGTTGCAACTTGGAATTTATTGGCAGAATGGCAACTTAATGTCTCAAAAAAGTATGTGTACGTGAGTACTTAAACAAACAAAAAATAATCTGCTTGGTTAAAATATGTGTTCAATTGCATATGTACCTTTGCTTTTTCTGAGCAGTTTTTACTTATCTCAGTTGAGTTTGTCTTTGCATTCACCTCAAGGACTCCATGTAGACTCTCAAAGCAGCAGATGGACTACACAAGAGCTGGGAGTCAACAGGCATTACTTGAGAATGTATCATTCTCTTTGAACATATACACTTGTAACAGAAACACAGGGTGTTTTCTTTAATGCCCCAAGTACATAACCATTCTCACTTTTGTATTTGGTTACACATTTTCTTTAAAAGGAAACCCAGGGGTTCCCATGTTCTCTACCCATAGATTTCTTATGCTACCCTTTTGTTGAATGCCTCTAAATGTCATTATAACATGTGAGTTTCGTCCTTAATTCATAAATATTTTTTAAATGTATGCCAACTTTTGGAATCCCTAGGAACACCCTATTTCTGAAAGTAAAAATACTAAGATAAAATCATGGGTAACAACATTTAAGCAGAATTACTTTATGTGTGTGTGTGTATGTTCTCCAATTCGGATTTGTGTCATTGACTTTATCACCTTGGTTCTAATGTCTTATCCAGAGCCACTCGTTTAATTACTTTCTCAAAACATTCATAACACAACATGGCTATAACTGTACAGCTGGTAGCCTGTACTGGAATTACAATGAAGATCAGTTACAGTATTTGATCTGGTCTTCCTTTCTAAGTGTTACCATTGACTGAAATTAAAATGCTATGTTCATGTGCTTCCTGCTATACATGAAAATGAAGACATCTTTTATTGACAATGGGGGATGATTTGGGATAAGCATAAGGGTAGATTACATGATCTTTATTTTTCACAAAAACTCCAGTTAAAAGGTAAAATAATTGGAATATTACCAATATTTTGGAATTTAAATAAGACATATGAAAAATAAGACATTGGTGATAAATAAATGTACTATGGTAGGGTGGAAAAAGCCGCCTTGCAAAAGTCAAGAGCCTTGAGTTCTACTGTAGGCTCGGCTCCTATCAAGCTGTGTGACCTTGGAGAACTCACTTAACCTTTCAGGGCATCAGTTTTCTGGGCCACGGCATAGAATACTGAATTGGATGGTCCCTACAGTCTTATGGAATTCTAGCGATTTGAATGAAGAAAGTAAAATCAGTTAAAATTGGTAAACTGTAATGGTTGGTAGTCATTTCAGCATGATAGTTTCAGGCCACAGAGGGATGGGAACATGAGAGCAAATGTTGTCAAAGATTTTATTTAAGAACAAGCTGGAAATAGTTGTTGAGCATGACACTATAGAGTTATCTATATTCCAGAATTACAGCTGACAAAGCCCTTAGAACATATCTAGAAAGAAGGCCTATAAAAGCAGAACTACTGGAAAAAAAATACTTTTAAGTTGATTAGAGACAAAAATAGCACTGCGACCCAATTTGGATTCAGCTTACGAAAATAATTGTAATGTGATTCAATCTAGTGGTTGTTCCTCCTGGGCAGAGGCAAAAGTTGAAAAAAAAAATTGACAAAACTTAAAAATAGGTCAAGAACTACCACATGTATGGTTCCCATCCCAGACTGTGAAAGTGTGAAAAATGAATCGCAATACAGATACAGAAAATGCATATATAATTTGAAGAAGAGACTCAGCTGAGAAACATGAGGCACAGATTTAGAATCTAGCTCATCTTGGAGATTTAAATACTCATGATGGATTTCCACTAGCTGGAAATAACAGAATGGAGAAGTATGTAATAAGAAGAGTCCTTTCAGAAAAATAAATACTTAAGCTGTGCTACAGAATGATTTTAATTCAACACAAACATATAATGTTTCATCCATTTGCTTCCCTTCATAGACAGATCATCTTTCTGTCGGGTTGGATAGATCAAAGAGGGAGCAATGTAATTCAGAGCATCACTTGCCAAGTTAAAGAGCCACATAGATCCTTTCAATTCTAAGATATACTCTTATTTCAGGAAATGCTAAAATGTGAATCCTGGAAATACAGTGATTGGCCTACTTTTCCTTTCTCCTCTTTCCCAGCTCATTGATTTTATTCAATACCTTTATCTTAGGGAATTATTTTTAGTGAGAGATCATCATTTACCCTTTGAATGTGTTCCATCCCCAACACATCCTAGTCTAAATAATATTTACCTTTGAACCATATCCTTTAACCTTTAAATGATTTTCATAGCCCTTTTTGGTTTCCCTCTTTCATACTGTATAGTAGATTGGGACTGAAAACCTGGCTCTGCCACTAAATAGTTTGATGATCTTGGGAAATCAATTTCCTATGAAACTCAGTTTCTTCATCTATAAAATGAACATCAGTAAGATATTCCATTTGGGTCCACAGTTTTATGGATTATATTTGTATCTTCTCATATGGATTTCACTTGTCTGCCTTGTTCACTGTATTAAAACTTCTGCAGTCCTTCTTGGGATCCAGTATGGATTTACTCATGGGCAACATCCCAAGAGAAGCACAGTATTCCAAATAAGAAAAACTAACACCATCCAGGTCTTCAGACCACCTATTTAATCATCTATTTGTTCAACAATTATTTACTAAGACTCCACCAAGTGCCATTAGGGTAGAGAGCTCCAAGCACAATGAAGGAACAAAGAAGAAAACATAAAATAATAATACAGTGTGACAAGGACTCTGACAGGGATACGGGTCTTAAAGAACAGATACTGTGGGCGCACAGAAAAGGAGCAAAAATTGAGAGGTTTTCTAATTAGATAAAATTTGGGAGAGTTTGAAAAATATACCACTAATTTATAAAAGTTCTATTTTAAAAATCCATAGCCAAAATGGTAGAGGGGTGGTGGCTTTTTATTTTATAGACATTCTATCTATCTATCTATCTATCTATATATATATATAGAGAGAGAGAGAGAGAGAGAGAGGAGAGGGAGAGAGGGAATGAATATTCAGCATGCTCACTAGTCAATAAATCATGCTTCTTTGAAAGCATCAACTGTAAACAAACCAGAATGCACTCACCTGAAGCAATGACAAGAGAGAAAGGAGAGTGTGGCCGCACTATCACAGAACCACACTCAATATGTACTTTGAAAGGTACACTAAGGATGCATTCATTAAACCCGCAAAGAGAAGCATACATTGTGTTTGCTGGATTTGAGTACCTTGCCTTTCTGTATGATTAATTATCCCTGTCAACTTCAAATCTGAAAATATGGAAGGAAAATACAGGATGCCTCTAGAGAAGGAATGTGGGAAAATTCCTACAGATCTTCCCCCAACTTCATTTTGAGTAACAAACATATTTCTCTGTTAAGTTAGTTAAGAAAGGAATAGACACTGAACATTCCAGCAATGTCTAAAGGAGTTGAGTGGAATGGAGTGCTAAGATAATTGTCTAATAGGATCTAAGGATGGAGACTTCTAGAAAGGCAGAAGGAACTTGGGTCTGAGTCACCTGGATGAGTTATGTACATTGCTTGAGCAAATGGTCACCTCTTCATTTTACTTTCCAGTGGATTCCATGGTCCAAAAACAGTCACCACTGGGTCCTCACGGGGAAAGTCATATGCAGTATTAAAACAGTTATGCAGATGATTCCAGGCCATAGCTCCTATCTGGGACATCTTTGAAGAAAAGGCACTTGTTTCCTTTATTTTTGTTAAACTATAGTTATTGTGTGTAGCAGGTGCCTCTGATTCTCCATGACACATCTCCTCAGACCAAATCTGACTCCACCTGCAGCTGCAGTGAACAGTTTCAGGAGAGCTCAGATTCACCTCCTGCTGGTAGCCTCCCATCTCAAGAACTTGCCATGATGTCTCTCTGCTTTCTTCTTACAGCCTTCTCCAATGTTATGTGGGTAAGAATATTCTTTCCATATACAATAAATGTGAGATTATTATTCCCAAGGGCAATCCTTAAATAGTGAGGGACAAAAGCTAATGGATATGTCGACTTAAAGAAAAATGCACAACATGAGAGTTGTGAATTTAACTTTTATTCAGGGTCTGAGGACTATAGCTGGGGAGACAGCTCTGAGGAACAGCTCCCAAGAGGTAGGGGAGGAGCCAGTAGACAGAGAAATCTTTTGGCTAGGAAGCATTTGTAGTCAAGCATACATCTCGGTAAAAGATTACTGCCATTCACAAAGGACAGACATCTTGAGTCTTGTAACTGAACCAGTTGCTTAAGTCATAGGTGCTTCACTCTCCCCACCTCACAGAGTTATCAAAAGTAAAATACTTAAATTAAATGACTAATAATGAACCTGTAAAGCGCTTAGAACAATTCCCTTGGCACATAGCTGGCATTATGTAAGAACCTGTGAAATCAATCAGTAAGTCCTACAGGGCTCATTGTAGACATGACCACCACCAGGAAGCTCTTCTTCATTTTCCTCCTGCAAAACTGGGTGGACTGCCTGTTTCTTAGTTTGCCGTCTCCCCGTGCTCTGGCTTGTCACGGCACTCACTGTATGACATTTTGATTGTGACTCGTTTCTAGGGCTCCCCTACTGAAGTGATCCATGGTGAAGATGTTCTTCTGTTGTTAAATGCAAGCTTTTTTAAGGCAGGAATTTTGTCTTTTTTGCTTTCCACCAAATCCCCAGTGCCTAAACCAGTGCCCAGGGCAGATGTGTGTGACCAAAACAAAGATTCTCACTCCTTTTATATACTCATCTATTATAGTACTGCACATAAGTATCCAGTAATAATAAAAATTTTATTAATACTATTAATAATAAAATATTAATAGTAATCACTATACACCTGCCATGGACTGAGTGCTGTGTGGCAGAAAGTGTGTTAAGTGCTTTACACAAAGAGTTTCATTTGATCCTCTTAACAGCCCAATGATGGAGGGGCTGTTATTAGCCTAACATTGCAAATGAAGAGACTGAGGCTAAGCAAGATGACTATATACAGGTCAGCTAGTAAGTCACAAGCTCGAAACCCTGGTGACCTGATTCCAGAGTCTGCTCTTTTTTTTTTTAATTGAAGTAGTCGATTTACAATGTCATGTTTGTTTCTGGTGTACAGCATAGTGATTCAGTTATACATACATATATTGTTTTTCATATTCTTTTTCATTATAGGTTAGGTTATTAAAAGCTATTGAACACAGTTCCTTGTGCTTAGAGTTTGCACACTTAATGAAATTGACAAACTGTTGTTGAAAGCCATGTGTCTATGTCAAAGGTGGTGAACTTTGTCTCAGAGGCATCCACTGTATGAACGAAAAGTGCAGTTATGTAGATGGAGATACACATAAGCACAGAATTCCTTTCAGGTCCATCTCCTATTAAAATGAGATAGTGTAAGAAACTAGGTGGGGCGGGCCAGAAACTGCTACACCCTCTACAGGGGTTCTCTCACGTCATTTGCACACTAACCTGTTGAGGCAGGTGCTATTACCTCTACTCTACTGATGACCAAACCAATTTCAAGGAAATTAAGTAACTTGGCCAATGTTAAACACCAAGATTCCAATACTCCTCAGTATGACTCCATACTAAACTAGTTTCTTGTGACTTGTACCACAGATATTTATAAGGAGATTAATTAAAAATAATACAGTATTGGTGGTGGCATCCTAGAAACTATGACATCTGGGTAAGAGAAATACTTAAGAGTCATTGGATTTTCCAAATGTGTAGCATAATCAGTTTTTTTAGTAAACAGATGAAGCCTGAGAAAATAACAGATAAAACAAGTGAAGTCCAATGATAATCATTCCACATCTTTTCCCCCTTAACCTACTTGTTTCAGAATGGTCCTACTAGATGTATTTTTATCCCCGTATCTTGGAGGTTTTTAGTTTTAAGAGGTATATGATTTCTGAGTCAGTTGATGTTCTAGAAACTTCTCTAAAATGCCCATTTGTTACAGAATTTGACTCCCTAATTTTGTCCTTCCTAAACCAGCCTGCATTTTTGATAACTATTTTTTTAGCGTCTCACACAAGTGTATTTTAAACTACAGTTATATTGGTCAATTTTAGCTTATTATTTTGAGGAGCACTTTCTCTGCCCAAATCATGACAATTTAGACCACATGGTATGCAGTCTTTGACTTCATAACTGTACAGTAGCTGAAAATTCTGCAGCACATTTATTAATGTGTGGCCAGAGATGTCATTATGTAATTCATTAGCTTCCTACTCTTGGCTGTCTTGTTGTCCCCGAGATTTTACGATAGGGTCCTCATTGCCTTTCGAGTGGATCATCTTATAATATACGTGACTTATTGTAAGTTTATATGCCCTAGCATGTAATTCATTTTACCTTGGCTTGCTTTTGCCAGAGTCCACACAAGATTGCTTTCCTTTGGAGAGTAAGCTCTTTCTAGATAATGCTTATCTGAGTGAAATGCATGACGACAGTGAAGCCAAGCCAAACGGTAACAAAACAGAGTTCTAGCCTTTCAGTGCTTACGTTTTGTCAAGTTGTATTACGTTGATTAATTTTTGGAACTGAGCCCCTTTAAAATTTGTGGACTCCTCAGCGTTAGCAGGCTTAGCCGCAAAGTCAGGAATTCCAATTTGATAGCTTTTTGGAACGTGTCATCATGATTATTATGAGACCAGTTGTACAGTGGCCAATCATGCCACTGCCCTCAGTTCCTTGAGGTTTTGGTCAGAAAAGCATCATATAAATCTGACGCTTAAATGAATGTCATGTTCAATGTGCCAGAAATCTCCCAAGGTCACCTGGATAGCAAATCCTGGCAGAAAGTCTTCCGCCATCCACAGACCTTGCTGATGGGACTCGTAGGCAGTATGCAAGACAGCTCTGTATTGTTGGTCACCAGTGATGGTCACGTGATTCCATGTGCAGATGCAGACAGACTTCCATTCCAATAGGTTCAGTCCTAACTATAAAGAGTCCTCTAAAGCACAGGAGTGTCACCTCATTTTAGAACAGCCAAATACTCTAACTGCTCATGACAGTCTTTGTCTCTTTTGTCGAACTAAGAGAGAGGGATATATTTCCAAGTGATTTGAAGAAAATGGGAACTTTTATGCAAATAAATTACTACTCACCAATTTAAAATGATCCCGTGAAGAAAAGTAGGAACAAAGATCCATCCCTCTGGTATAAACGATGTATGCCAAATTGGAAATAGATTAAGGAGAAATGTCTGAGTATTTCAATAAAAGTAAGTGTCCATACATATCTATACAGACAGGACCCAAGTGTTCTGAAGATAAAAACTTGTAGTGTGCAAAATCAATAAAGAACACATTATTTCCTCAAAATTGCCTTTCTTCAGACACCATAAAGCATTAAGTCAGACTCATTAGAGAGATGGCCAGTCTGAATTGCTGAAATGTCTTTGGTATTTAGAATTTATTTTATTTATATAAATTGTATTGCTCTAATTTAAATAATAATCAGTAAAGCATAGTCTAATAGAACATTTAATGAGCTTGATTTTAATTAATACATAAGGGTAATTTGTTACTGACACGTTGTTTGTATTCAAGTTGATTTTGCTAATATCCTTGGAAGCATTTGTTTCTACAAGCAGTTTACTGTCCTTCAGCATTTTTCATTAACATTTGCCAAACCTTTCCTGCATACAAAGTACAAAAGGGGATTTGAGTTCACAATTCTTTAAGTTATCATAAAACTCAGTAATTAAAATTTGAATGATTTTATTGAAAAATTCTTCATAATGCATTGATTACATTCAAGGCAAACTTCAGAAGTATTGGGGAAAAAATTAAAAGAACTAGAAACCTAGCAAAATTCTATTTTACTCTCTCCAGACAGTACTGATATAACTGGTTGATTTGATTAAATTAGGATATTCTGTTAAAACAATATAAAACAAAAAACCATCAAGCTGTTTGATGGAATTGACTAGTCATTTTCTTTCTTTTAAACTGGCTGATTCCATACCCTCAAAGTAGACAATCAGCCAAAATGTATGTACTAGGTTTCTTTAAATATATATTTATTTGAACTAACAGGTTTTGTTTCTTTTTTTTAAGTGTGATGTGGTTCTCTTTAAAATAAAAGATGTTTTTAATGCTGAGATTCTTCATCAGTCCTTGAGAAAGTATTGAGGTCATTCTATGCATTGAGGATAAAATTTCTAAGATGCTGCTGTCACTTGCAGGTTGCTAACAGCCTAATGAAATTATATGTGTACACTATATATGCTGTATATACACACACTATACACAGTATATATACTATATATATACACACACACATAGTTTTATATATATAATTTCAGAAAAATACAGGGCAGATTTCATTCATTCATTCCTCTATTCATCCATTCAACTAAACAAACAAGTTTTGAGTAATTACTGTGCCAGATTCTAAATATGCAGAAAAATATGCAGAAGATTTTTTTTTTTTGCCATCTAAGAGCATTCAGTCTATTTGAGAAGACAGACTTATGAAGAGATAATTCAAATATGATGAGATGCAGGCCTGGTGGCTAGGTATAATCTAGAATTCACTGTGACAAATGACAGCCTGATGTAAGGGATTGTCCATTGGGATGGCAAAAAATGGATACATTTTGAGAGATATCTGGAGAGTAGAACTGATTGTAAGCAGTGACAATTTGATGTAGGAAGAGAAAGGGATAGGATTCAAGAACTTTTATCAGTTTTCACTTTTGGTAACTACCTATCCATCTGCCATTTGCTGAGAGGAAACACAAATGGTGATAGATTTGGGAATAATGAGTATACAAATGGTAGCTGAGGCCATGGGAGTGTAGGAAACCAGTGTGCCATGTGTAAAGGACAGAACCTAGAGAAAGACTATTGTGAAGGAACATATAGAGAAAGATGGACCCACAAAACAGACTGACAAGTAGCCAGGAGGAAATCCAAGTGAGTGTGATGTCACAGGAACCAAGGGAAGGCATTGTTTTAAGGAGGAGGAAATCGACTGTGAAGGTTGCTGCTGAGAAGTCAGGTAAGGTGAGGACTGGACAATAGCCACTGGCTTTAGCATCATGAAGGTCTTCAGTGACACTGATGAGTTTCAATAGAGTGGTGCAGACAGAAGCCAGAATGGACTAAGTAAGAATGAGTAGGAAATGAGGAGGCAGAGACAGTAAATATAGACAGCTCATTGCAGAAGTCTGGCTATGAAATGAAGTAATATTAGCTTTCATTGCCCAGGCATCCACCTTCAAAGATGCTATCTTGAATAAACATATTGCCAGCTACAGAGCTAGATAAATTACCCCCTACCCTGGGATCCTTTGTTTTAGAGATACTCGTTAATTTCAACAGCTGACCATTTGGGCCTCATTTTTTTTTTTCTTCCTACACTTTAAATTCCCACTCTTATGTTTTAAATTCACCAATAAAGAGTGAGCCCACAAAACCCTAGGCCCCCAGCCTTGACCCCAATGAAACTGGAACCCTAGACCTGGCCTCCGTCTACCCATGACCTCACTGTCTGGCCCCAGGTGTGCCATGTAATTTTCAGGACCTCTAAGTAATAAATCTTGCCTCTTTCATAGTTTCCTGATGCTCACTGCTGAGGGAGTCCTGCAATCGTAACAAAACCCACAAGGGCCAGTCCAAGCACAAAACTGCCTGTTGATAGGCTGAGAAGAGCACTAAACATAGGCTACAAGTGGAGAGGTTATAAACAAGCGCCTAGCGAGTGTTTTGTTTTGTTTTGTTTTGTTTTGCAGAGATATTTGAGCAAGAATATTTGTGGATAGTAAGGCCTTATAGAGAAAGACTGCATAATCAGGAAAGTGGATGGGAACTAAAAAAAGGGGGATTTGATTATGATGAGTTCTATTTCCCATTGACGTTGCAGTCCAGGTATTTTTCTGTCACAGGGACCCCAGAATTACTTCAAGGAGGCTGGGAGAGGCTGTTTTCATTTATACGCAGGAAGAGGAAACTATGATGAACCCAGAACACTCCCTCTGTCACACTATTTTATTTAGGTTATCCTGAATATAAAGCCAAAGACAAAGATCCTTGTGCAGGCACTTTACTTGGAAGTTGATTCTAGGAACAGGAGTAAGGGAGCAGAGAGGAAGACAGGGAAGGAAGAAAAGCAAATAGAAGGTATGTGAAAATTCCTGCCTTAAAAAAGATTGCATTTATCAGCTGAAGAACATCTTCACTGTGGATCACTTCAGAAGGGGAGCCCAAAAAATGAGCAACAATTAAAGTGTCGCGCCATGAGTGCAATGACAAGCCAGAGCACGGGGAGGAGGGAAAGTAGGAGACGAGCACTCCACCCAGTTTTGAGGGAGGAAAGTTAAGGAAGAGCTCCCTGGCAGTGGTCATGTCTACACTGAGCCTTGTAGGAATTACTGATGGATTTAGTAATTTCTTACATAATGCCAGCTATGTGCCCAGGGAATTGTTCTAAGTGCTTTACAGATTCCTTACTAGTCTTTTAATTTAAGTAACTTACTTCTACTAACTCTGTGAGGTGGGAAGAGTGAAGCACCTGCAACTTAAGCAACTGGTTCAAAGTCACAAGACTGGAAAGTGGTCCTGTAGTCCAGGCTCTTAATGGCATTGCACTGTACTGCTTCTCCTCTGGCTATGCTTTTATAAGGCACGTTGGGGTGAGCTGGGGTGCAAAGGAATAGAATATAGTAGTCCATGAAAGGCTTGGAGACTCTTCAACTTGGTGGAGCAATGAAAAGGAACCAGAAGGAAGATCAGAAAAGAAAATGGAGAGTGACTGTGAAGATTCTAGAAAGCCAGGAGGGGGATTTTGGAACTTCTGATCATTTATGCCCAGTTGGCACTCGGAGTTGCGTGACTATACAATATAATGCATTGTTGTGATGATGAAAGAATATGACAAGGTCAAATATATAGATCAAAGGACACAATGTTTATTGAGGATATACATTGCATGTCTAGTCCTGGAATCGAAGTACTTAGGTGCCTTCTCATGTCTGTTATAGTTAATTTATTTGGAAATTTTAATCATGATTATCTGTACTTCTCTCTTCTGTTCTTATTAGCAATGTCTAGCATTTTAAGATAACGTGAGATTGCCAAAGGGCAGTCCAAGTGATCAAAATAGAACTACAGGTCCAGGAAAAAAACCAAATTCTATTTTTTTTTTAATCCATGAACTAATCTTACATTTCCCCCATATATACCAATAGCCTACAATAGGTTCTCCCTAAATATTCATTGAATGACTGGAATTTCTTTTTCATGAAGTACTGAAGAAGCACACTTAAAACAGTCAATGTCTAAAAATCAGTATGTAACTAAAGGGCTACCAATAGATACTTAATAAAACACAAGCTACTTTTGTTATAAAAGAAATAAGTGATCATGGAAAAATAATCAAATTGCCTTATGATGCATAAAATAAGAAGTTTGCTTCCTTCTCCTCTTAAGGTTCTAATCCTAGTGCCAGAAGTAACTGCTAAGTTTTTTGTCTAGAAATAACGTATACAAATAGAAAGTTGAGTTTTCTTATATTTATATGAAATAGTATAATACTATACATACTGTTCCATAAGTTTACTTTTTCATTTCACGATATGTTAGGCACCTTTTCTTACACCTTTTCACTGAATATTATAAATAGCTACATAGTATTGTACTGCAGATGAACCATGATGTACGTAACCAACAAGATATTTAAAATTCTGTCATTTTTCCCCCTTCTACCACTGAGGTTGCAACAGACTTAGTTCTATATATCTAGCTGATCACATATGTAAATTTATGTATGTACTAAATGCCTAAAGGACAAATTGATAAGTTAAAAGTTCTAATACACCTAAAGTTTTAATAATGCCAATTCGACCTTCAAAATACTTCTCCACAATTTGATTCTATCAACAGTGTATGAGTTCCTGCTTCTCCTCACCCTTTCCAACTGTGTCCCCTCAAACCACTTTTTATCTAGTCTAATCTGATTAGTTTAAAAATAGTATTTTGTCAGTTTATTATGTATTGCTTAAGTTATCTGTGAGTACATACTTTTTTTTTTTTTAACATTTGTTAAATTCTTTTTATGTGATCTGTTTCACCCCCCCTCCTTTTGGCTATTTTTATCAGATTGATTTTTCTCTTATTTATTCATTTATATGAGTTATTTCAATATTAAGAAAAATCAGTGTCTTATCTGGCTTGGATGTTAGAAATCTTTCTTTCCAAATGTGTCACTTTCTTTAGACTGTTACATCTTAGTCGTGCAGAAATTTTTAAGATTTATATAATAAAATGACCATTTTTTCTTTTTTCAGTTATTTTCAGTTATGGATTATTTTTTTTCATGTTAGAAAGCACTTCTCTCCAAGTATACACATCAATTTCCCCATGTTTTTAATCTGGTCTGTTTATACCGTTTTCCATGTAAATATTTGGTCTGTCTGCTATATGCTTCAGGGTAAAGAAACAAGTAGGAAACAAGACTTAACAATTATATGAAAAAAACAGGTAGCCAGTTGCCCTAATATCATTTTTTCAGCTCTACTGAGATATAACTGAGATACAATATTTCATAAGTTTAATGTGTACACATATATATTGTGAAATGATCGCCACAATAAAGTTGGTTAACATCCTTCATCTCACATAATTCCCATTTTGTTGTGCTGGTGGCAGTGGTAACAGCATTTAAGATCTAGTTTCTTAGCAACTTTCAAGTCTACAGTGCAGTATTGTTAACTGTGGTCACCAGGCTATATATTAGATTCCCAGGACTTATTCCTCCTTTAGCTGGAAGTTGGTAGCCATTTACCACTTTTACCTATTTCCCTCAACCTCCAGCCCCTGGCAATGATCACTCTGTTTCTATGAGTTCAGATTTTTAATTTTAATTTTAATTTTTTTGATTTCACATATAAGTGAGATCATACAGTATTTATCTTTTTCTGTCTGGCTTATTTCACTTAGCATAATGTCTCAAGATTCATCTACGTTATCATAAATGACAAAATTTCCTTCTTTTTAAAAGCTGAATAATATATTCCATTATGTATATATTGAACAATCTATTTTCCCCATTATCGGAGATGCTACTTTATCACAAACTAAATTCTAGAAGTGTTTGGACCTGGCTGGACTTTCTATTCTGTTCATCAGTCAGTTTAAGTCCTGTAATCAAACAGTGCTAATTACTGCTGCTTTATCCAATGTTATAGCATACAGTAATCCGAGCTCCTCTCCTTGTACTTCTTTTTCAGAGGATTCCTTGCTATTCTCCCATTTTTTTATCCAGGTGAACTTCAGAATCATTGTCAAGTTATATCTAAACTCATGTTAATAGTTTGGATTAGAATTGTTTATAATATATTGATTAATTTAAGCAGAATGAATGCATTTTAAATATGGAATCTTACTATTCCACAACATAGTACACCTTTCCATGTATTGAAAGCTGGTTTTTAAGTACCTCAGGAAATTTTTTTGTTTCCAGTTGATTTAAGTGCTGTGTACTTCTTCTGATATTTACACTTAGATGTTTTTATAAGTCTATATTTTATTAAAAATTGTATATACTTAAGGTGTACAACATGATAATTTGATATACATATACATAGTGGAATGACTACTACAGCTAAGCTAATTAACATTTCATCTCACATAGTTACCATTTTTTGGGTGTGATGAGAGCACCTGAAATCTACTTTGTTAGCAAATTTTCAGTATTCAATAGTGTCATGAACTATAGGCATTGTGTTGTGCAGTAGATCTCTAGGCTTATTCATCTTCCATAACTATGACTCTCTACCCTTTGCCCAACATCTCCACATTTCTCCTACGTCCCCATCCTTGTTAACCACCATTCTACTCTCTGTTCCTATGCATTCGATGTAGACGTTTAAGATTCCACATGTGAGATTATGGAGATTTTTTTCTTTTTGTGTCTTATTTCACTTAGCATGATAGCCTGCAGGTTCATCCATGTTGCTGCAAATGGCAGGATCCCTTTCTTCTCTAAGGCTGAACAATATGCCTAGATGTTATAAATCATATGGCTACTGATGACTGAGATTTTTCTTTCATTTTGTTTTACATCTGGTTAGCTTTTATATACAGAAAAGCTATTGGTTAATATTACTGATTTTGTAATCAGATACCTCGCTGAACTCTCTCATTGTTTCTAATGGGGTTTCATTTTCTCTTCTTGGGTCTTATCAGATGAATAATCATCCTATTTGCAAATATGGATAATTTTGTCACTTCTTTTCATTTCATTCAGTTATGTAGTTGCATCAGTTAATACATACAGAAATGTATGTTACCATGATATTCTTGGCTTTACCTTGTTCATCATCAGGTTGTTTTTCTTTTCATTTTATTCACTTTCTTGTTGTTGGTGCTTTGGAGGGATTGCTTCTACTATTTATAAGGTTATAAAATTCTAGGTTTAATTCTGTTTATTGTATTTTTTTCCTTTCGGTAATATTGAAAGTTTATATATATATATATATATTTATTTAATACTTCTGTTTAACTTTCTAAATTTAAGTAGGATTTTTAACATCTACCTATTGACTTATCAAGTTAAATGGTATCTCTTGGTTTCTTCCCATGGATAAAGAAGATCTTCATGTACTTAAACTTCCTCCCACTTTCCTCCCTCACACCTCTACAGTTTTGTCAGTTCTATTATAATTTTTACATTGTCAGTGTTTATAACTTTTATATTTGGTAATATAATTCTTACATTTTAAATTTTAAATTCCAACTATTAATGGAATCAATACTTGATCCCAGCCCTTTCATACCATGGCTTTTCCATTTTTTGGTTCTTCATTTTATCTTACTGTTTGGATTGACTGGAGTTTTGTGTTAAGTACACTTTTGCAAAAAGGGCTCTGGAGTGCTACTGTCCTGGAAGCAGCTCTATATATGTTGTGATTCGGGATTTTGACCATTTCTTAGTTTCATTAAAGATGGAGCTTTCTTCTCTCTTATTCTTTCTACTATTTTGTGGAGGATTTTATTGAAGGAAGTAGAGGGGAAATGTTACTAATATGTCATCCTCTATCAAAAATCTCCTGAATTACTGCTTCATAATGAACTGCTTACTCCACAAAGTGGTAAGTTCAAGAATTTGAGAGTCCTAGATCTGTCACTTTCTAGCTTTGGTACTTAGGGATATTATGTAATCTCTCTGAACCTCAATTCCCTTATTTGTGATATAGAGATTATAAGAAGTGGCCACATTTACAGTTTTCCTAGGAAAGTCCCATGTTATGCCTACTGTCTGAGCTGAAGTATTAATAGCTACCATTTTACTCCCCAACGTGTTCTAGTATGGAAAACAAATTGAGTGAGCATTCTGATCATCATGGTGCCTACCTCACAGAGTTGCTGTGCTAACTAAATGAAGCACCGTTTAGTGTTTAGCATAGCACCTGGCATATCACATCATTTACTGAATAAATATTACTCTCTCTAGTTTCTCAGGATTCTTACCCCTATCCAGACTCTATATTTGAAAATAAACATACAATGTCCCTCCAAAAGGAGCCCCCTCCAACCTGGCTGCCAAGTAGTAGAAGTGTCGTAACTCTTGTCAGCGTGGAGAGTCCCCATCATGGTGTGTGCTCTGAGCCCTACCTCTCTGGCTGCTTCAGGTTCCCAGGATCACACCAGCTGCTGCATCCACGCAGGAGGGACCTACAGAAATTCTCTCTAATGACCATCATGGTCTCTTTATATACCTTTCCACTGAGTAGAGAAGACTGATTATGCAAATGTTCCTTTTGTACAGACGTGAAAAGTGTATTTTGGTTTCCAAATCTGAGTACACAAGCAGAGTTCAGGAAAGTTCAATGAGGGCATGAAGTAGAAATGGATGGACATTTACCTTCCCCTAGATAAACAGTGAAATGTAAGTCATGCAAATAATAAAACTATTTATCACTCCAATTTGTGACTATATGACTGAGAAGAGGTTAGAAGTGGCAGGAGTTGGTCAAGCATCAAGGACCTCGCTTCTGTTTATTACGTTCATTTATCTATATAAACCTCTTGGTGAAAATGGAAATTATTTTCCCTGAGAACTGTGATGACTTTACTATTGTTAAATAATTTGGATATTCTTTTGAATATGTTAGCATAAGGGAAGGGTTGAGTTATATGGTACATTTGCCTCTAGGCAGAATACTGCTTATTAGCTAGTAGAAAGAAAGAAAACCGAATGGGCAAATGTAGAAAATAGACAAAAGACTTCTGTCCATTCTTGTTTCTAGATTTTCAAAATACATAATCTTATTTACTTTCAAGATATCCAAATAATATCATTAGAAGTAAATGTAAGTGTATATATGTACGCACATGTCATGAAAATGAACAAACTATTTGCATCCTAGTGCTTATTGTGTAACTGCTTTCTGCCTTGCTCATTCTTACCATTTCTGCATATGTTTAGCTCTGCCTCACTTATTCCATGAATACCTAAACAGAATTAAGATGCTCCAAAAATGGACAAAATATTGGAAGAACTTTTGCTCTCAACTATCTTCCCCCCTCCCAATTAATGTAGACTGCCTCTCTAAAGAGCTCACGTACGGTTCCATTTAATAATATGCCAATATTGTTCATAAAAATCCAATTTTTCAAAATGTGCTTTGAGATGATGATTCCATTATAAAAAGTATCTGTATAGAATCATGTTAGTGGGTGTTCTTGGATTATTTCTGAATAATATGGTATAAGATTCCATGAATATATTGATTGTGGGAAGCAAAATATGTAACTGTATCAGCTGTCCCTTAAGTTAGAAGCTAATTTTAACATATTTTAAAGCATATTCTAAAAGTATAGTAATTAAAACTAGTGGGAGATTGGCTAGAGAATCAACAACAAGATAAATTAAAAAATAAGCATTCTTGAAATAAGCCATACTATATTTAAGAATTTAGTATTTAATGAAAGAAGCCTTAGAAGCCAATTTGGACATGATGGAACATTTATTAAATCATGATGGACACTTTCCCCTTAAAATAGCCAATATAAGTTTAAGCCTTATAGCATAGCATGCACAAAAATAAATCCCAGTACACAGTAATAATGAAATTGAAAAACTAAAGCCATAAAATGTCATCGAAAATAGAGGTTAAAATGACACTGGTCTCAGGAGGGGAAATAAATTTTTAATTACCCAATGAGAGAAATTGCAAATGGAAAGTTTCATTTATTTTGTTATATAAAAGTTTTAACCTGTCATAAATAAAGGTAAAGGAAAAAGTCCAAATAAATCCTTGAGATCAAGATTAAAGACAGGTTAATATTTCTAATATATAAAGAGTAATAAAAGTCAATAATAAAAATATTAACATAGCAACAGAAAAATAGAAAGGAAACAATTAGTAGATGAAATGTAGTCAATAGCCCTATAAAAAGAGTTACATTTAACCATATATATAAATGCCAAGGGATGGTAAGACAATGAATCTCTGATAGGCCTAGAAATTGTAAATTGGTATCAATTTCCTGGAAATAATTGTGACAGTGTTTATCAAGGACATTAAAAGCAGTCATAGTCTTTAATCCAATAAATTGTCATTTAGGGATCTAAAGGAAATAAGTAAATATGTAGGCAAAAATGTATGTGCAAGGTATTTGCCAGAATGATAATTCTAATAGAAAAAGTAATAAACCACCCAATTGTTGAATAGAATGATTAAATTATTGTCCATTCATGTGAGGTATTGTGTAAGCATTAACAATTATATTTTTGAAGAATGTTTAATGACATGAGAAGTTCTATCTATGGTGGACAGACTCTCTGGTCGCCCGTCATCCCTTCCTCCTAGTGTTAACACCTTTGTACACTCCCCTCCCCTTCAGTGTAGGCAGAATCTATGGCTTTCATCTAACCAATAAAATACAGCATAGGTGATGGGATTTCACTCCTGTGATCATGTTACATAGTTTGTAGCACCAGCATTGCTAGGAGACGCTCTCCCCCTTTCTGGCTTTGAAGAAGCAAGCTGGCATGTTTTGAGACTTCCCTGTGGAGGAAGCCACATGGCAAGTAAGTGAAGGGGGTCTCCAGCAAGTAGTCAGTAAGTACTTTGACCCTCGGTCTAACAGCCTGAAAGAAAGTGAATGCTACCAACAACCACTTGTGCTCAAAGGCAGATTCTTCTCCGGGTGAGCCTCAGATGACACCACACATGGGCCAACATCTTGATTGTAACTTTGTGAGACCCTGAATCCAAGGATCCAATTAAGCTATGACCAAACTCCTGATCTACAGAAACTGTGTGATGATAAATATGTGTTGATTTAAACCACTAAGCTTGTGGTGACTGTGTTACTTGACAATAGGTTTAACTAATATACTACCAAAATATTAAATTTAATAAGCAGAATTTTTAAAAAACTGTATATACTATATGTGTCACTCAGCTTTGCTGTGTAACAGTCCCCAAACCTCAGTGGCTTACAATCACACACTTACGTTTTAGCTGCATTACACGTTGGTGGTCACAGGGATGCTGTGCTTAGTTTTCCTGCCTTCTGCTTGGCTCAGTTCTATGCTTTGTCTAATTCTGGGACCCTGATTGAAAGCACCCCATGTTAGGCCTCCCCATTCTTGTGCCAAGTGGGATGAGCATGGGCCATAAGGTGAACCTAAACCATGCGACCGCATTTAAAGTTTCTGCTCAGATGCGGTTTACATTATATCACATCAGTTTGTAATGAATGTGGGACCCAAGGCCCCATTTCCTTGGCTGTCAGCAACGGGATTCCTCACACTGAATCTCCTTCCTGCTTTGCATCTCCCTAACTTCTACTTTTGCTACCAGCCAGAGAACTCACTGCTTTTTTAAGGGCTCACTTGATTGGGTCAGGCCCACCTAGATCATCTCCATATCTGAATGTCAATTTATTGAGACTTTACTGAGATGGGCAAAATCTCTTCACAGCAGTTTAGTGCCTTAAAATCAGAAGAAACTATCTTCTAATCATGGTTCATTCACGTACCTACATGTGCTTTGGATGACTTAATTAACATACAGGTGTAATAGTAACTAACTCATGTGGTTGTTTTGAAGTCTATGTAGGGTAAAGCTCCTCATGTCCCTAGCAAAGCTCCTGACAGGTGGCTCTCCAAAATTGGAAGCTTGGATATTGATTCCATCATCAATTTTGCATCAAATAACTTGCTGATTTTGACCATGCAAATGAAGAAAGTCAGTGGGAAGTTCTCTCTCTCCCTTTCCCTCTCCCTCCCCCAACTCCTCCTCCCCTGCCTGGAAAATATGCTTCTTATGTTTTGGTACCTAGATTGCCATTTGTTGTTTATCAAGATATCATAATTTAAAACTATTTCCAAAACTGCAGGATTCCATCTGTATCACACCAGTGTATTTCTTACTCTTGGCAAGGAGGTTGGATGGAAAAGGATATGAGATGGTTCCTCACCCAGGCTACGTGTTTTCTCCACAGTGACTTCCAGCACGTGCCAAAACAGGCATGAGACACCAGGTCTGAAATCAACCCCATCTTTTACATAAAGGATTACAAATTGCTGTCATTTCATTTCCAAGACCACTGCTCCAGTTTTTTTGAAATGAATTTGACTTGGAATATGATCAACAATCAATGAGGGAAAGGCACTGAAATGCCACAACAATGCCTGAGATACATGGTTTTCTAACTAACAAAAAGCTAGGAAAACAGCCTAAAACATCTGCTTCATCTTATTTATCCATAAGAATAGCTTTTACATCACCAAAATGAAGTATCACCACAAATTAGAAACATTAAAATACATATGGGAGGATCCTTAGAGATATTCCAATTCAGTGCTATCATTTGTTCAATTTCCCATATCCAATTATTTTCTTGGGTTCTTTTTAGAGCAGTAGGATAAATAGGAACTTTCTGGCCCTCAAAAAGATCATGACTGGATCATGATTTCCCCTGCTAACAAGATACTTGTCCACATAGGTTATTTCTTCCTCAAACTAATTCACTGGTGGTTAGTTTGGGCACATGATCAACTCAGGAAGTTCATCATTGATTTCATTTTCTGCTTTCTCTTCTCCTTTCCTTATTCTGTGCCTGCAATACCAGCCTCTACCCCACCTAAATGAAATACCAGTAAGCACATGCTCTCTTCTGTGCCCCTCTTCTCTCACCTGGACTTCAGGAAGGATTGAGATAAACTCATTCACACTGAGATGTTATCATTTGATGAGACCTTGGAGTCAATTTAGACATATCAGTGTACTCAGAGAAAGCAAAATAATAGACTATAACTACAGATCATCAATTATCAATTAGCCAAATTGGGAGAGGAGGAGAGAAGGAATTATTTAAAGTGGAGTAGGTTCTTATACTAGTAAAAACTGCAGACTGGAAATTGTAGGGAAACACCATCCTCTCAAGTTTACTGCTAAAGCATGCTAACATTTGGCAGATTAGCCAAATCTGTGATTTGTATAAGCCAAGGCTTTGCCAAAGGGCGATTTTCTGGCAATATTTACTTCTGGACACATGCAAGTTACCACATGGGAATTGTTACACAGCCAGGTCTTTTGGATGGAGACAGAGCCATGGAATGGAAAAGGATAGCAATCTTTTGGAGAGAGAAGTGGCACAAATCAGACAGAAGGAGCCTAAAGAGACTGTCTCATGGTTGGGTTGGTGTTAACTGACTTGCCTCACACAGAAAGGGGGGAGGAAATTAGAAGAAAGCATACATTTTCCCTCACACAGTACTCTTTGGACTGCACCCCCTCTTGTTAAGGCTCTCTTCTTTTCAAGGTCCAGATTAAGCCCTCCCTCCTCCAACTTTCACATCTCCTTCCCAGAATTGTAATGTCAGGTTAGGGGAGGGAGCTGGCGATATTTTAAGGACTTGACCTTGGTATAGAATGCCTTCTGCCCAGTATTACAGTTGCCACAGCAGTGACCCACAAGGTGTGTGGTCTACTACTCCGAGGTAAGCAGTGTAGACTGAGTGACCAGACCAAAAGAGCATGAGTTGAAAGAAATTCTGCTTCTACTTAGGATGTAGAAAGATATAAGAGAATGTGGCTTCCATTTGAACAAGAAGAAAACAGTAGATAGTCAACAAGACCATAGTTATTCCTGAGTTGCTCCAACTGCTGCAGTAGCATACCAGCATGCTGAACTAAATCACAAAGCGGCCAGCCCTTCGAAAAGAGACAGCACACGTTTGTTTGTTTGTTTACCTTTGGGAGAGCATGACAGGAAGAGGTGGCCAATAAAAAGTAGGTAAGAAGAAAACAATGGAAATTTTAATGAACTGTTAAAGGTCTACTTTGGGCTAGTGGTTAGTTTATAATGCTTGAGAGACCCAGACTGTAAGGGAGTCTGCACTCCCTTGCAAGCTCTCTTCCCGAGCCTCCAGGAACTAGGGAAAGGATAAACAAAGTATGACCTCTTCATTCAAAGGGAAAATACTCCACATTGAAAGTAATCAACATGGATTAATCTCAAAAGCATTATGCTAAGTGAAAGAACTCAAACACGAAAGACTGCATACTATTCCATGTAGAGGAAAATCTAGAAAAGACAAAACCACAGTGATAGAAAGTAGATCAATGGTTGACAGGATACAGCAGGGAGAAGGATGGAAACTGACTTCAGAGACATGAGGGACTTTTTAGGGGGTGATGGAAATAATCTCTATCATGATTGTGATGATTACCTGACATTTGTCAAGACTCAAACTATATACACTAAAAAGAGGTGAATTTACTATAGGTAAACTATACCTCAATAACACTGAAGTTTTTTTAAAAAGGAGATCATCAAGAAGGGAGTCAGGGTGAGAAAAATCGAAGCGTTGAGATATAAACGAATAAAGTTTTATGAGATTTAGAGCAGGCAGAAGGGAATTAGAAAGAATACCCTGTACTGTGATTCAGGGACTCACAGCAGATTTTCATGTGGTGCCACTGACTCCTGGTAGAACATTCTAGGAACAGTATCAGGGCTGACAGAATGATCAGTTAAAGCCACAGCAACAATGAAAATATAAAGCAAATATTTGTGATTTCATCCATCTCTAAATCCCTGTCATGTACATACCTTTGTATATGTCGTGCATGGCATGTAATTTACATGTACGGCCACCAGAAGTGTCCCAGTACTCTTAACATCATATACTTTTAATTATTGTAATTCTGTAAACGCCCAATAGAATCTAATGTTTTTGCATTCATATAAACTTTCCTATAAATAAATTCACAAATCTGGAAAGAAATCTTTCCTCATATCCATGTCCTGATCTGTGGCTTGAAAAAGTTAATCCCAAATTCCCATGTTCTCGTAATTCTATTACAAGATCCCTCTTAACCTCCTCAATGAAATGGTAAACTGCTTGAATATTAGTAGAGTCACCACACAGTGTACTAGGAAACTGACATGAATCATAACAATGTTCTGAAATAGATCTTACTTTTAAAAATTAGGAATTTGAGGTTATTCAGTATTAAATAACTTTTCCACGTTCACATAGGGGAGTAAGTGGTAAAGCCATGCTAGGCCCCCACTGGTTACGGTCACCTCAGTCTGCGCTCTTTCCCCTTTGCCAGCGAGCCCTCACACAAAGCAAGGAGAAGGCTGGCCGCCTTGATAAGCTGCTGTGATTTCCTCAGTAACGCCACGGTGTTTCAGGAGAGAAAAAGACTTTATCCATGAATTCATCCAACTTCTTTTAACAAATGAGCTACTTAAGTCTGAGATGAGGTAGCAACTTGGCCAAAGTCACAGAGCCACATATTGAAACATCTCAAAGAGAACCCAGATCTCAAAACTCCCAATCTAGTACTCTTTCCAATTTCTGTCACTGGGAACCAATGACTACTCCACAAGGTGCTGATCAGACCAAGGGGAAAAGCTTGATTCCAGTGTAGCTATTGAGCTGTTCCCCTTGCAAAAAAAGACTGAAGTGCTTCTGGTCACTAGCAGGACTGGATAAGAAAACACAACCATACAAATACATAGTGTACAAAGGAATCTCTGAATTCATACCCTGTTCAGCATAGGTCAGTGAAGCTACTTTCACCATGGAACCAGTTCTTCCGCCTAATAATTCCACTAAAAGGGACTTTTTGCAATAAGAACCCCAAAGGGCCCAAAGATGGGATGTAACTAGCTGCTCAAAATTGTTACCTTCCTTCTAGCTGGTTATATAATAATTTTTAAAACACAAGAGAAGCTGCACGTTTGTTTCTGATCTCAAGAAAGTAGGAGGAGTCTGTGAGAATCAGCACCATAGGGTTTGAAGAGCAGTGAATGCATGCATTGAAGTCTCTAATAATAACAGCTACATTTATTGACCTCTTACCATGAGTCATACACTGTTCTAAGGGCTTTACATATATTACATTATTTTATCCTTTCCATGACTCTAGAAGCTGGTAACATTACTACTCTAATCTCATAATTGAGGAAACTGAAGCAAAGAGAATCTAAGTAACTTATCCAAAGTCACCCAGTGATAACAGATGGAGAGTCAGGCAGTGACCCCAGATTTCACATTCCCAAACATCACACCACACCTGAAATCCTTTTCTATATAGATACAGTACATTTGAAGGGAGACTCAACTGAATTTCAAAATGATTAATGCTCATTTAAATCTATTCTGAAGTATACCCCCTCTTCAGTTAGATTTCCAGTTTTCTTGTGGATAGAGCTAGCAGGCTGTAGTTTATGCAACCAGCTGCCAGTTAAAGAAAGCTAAAAAAAAAAAAAAACTTCAGTTTGATTTCTGGCTCTGTCACTTACTAATTGTACTCTTGGCCCACCTACTTAATTATCTCAGCCTCAACTCTTCAACAACAAAAATAGCAACATAATTTTATTGACCTTGCAGGGTTACTGTGCATTATTCAGAGTCCTAGTATGATTCACCTTCAAAAGGAGTGATTGGAGAGGTTCAACAAAGAGACCCTTTATAAGGTGTGCAGAGTTAAAGGGAAGCCAGCACGGGGTCCCAGGAATAGTGGGTAGCCATTATCACTCTTAGGCCCGAAGGATCAAAGGGAAGGAGTTGTCATTGGAATGCAAAGAAATATCTGTCACTGTGGGTAAGATAAGCCTACGGGAGAGGAGCTGGAAGCTTTCATGAGGGACACCAGCAGTTCTTGGTGACCATGTGGGAGGAAGCCAGAGGAATAAACCACCTGCTTTTTCACTCCTCCCTTCCTTTAATCTCCCACCTCTTATTCACTGAATCCAAAGGAAACCCGAGGCAAGGGACTCAAGTTGTTGCAGCCCATACGGGGCAGCTCCTGGGGTATCAGGTAGAGGACGGTGAAGAGTGGATTCGTAGGGCATACTGACAACATAGTGGGGTGAACGATATATGTGGACTTAATAATGACTAATTCACTTTTTCCCTCATGGGTCACATGGTTTTTTTTTTTTCTTTCATTTAAGTATAGTTGATTTACAATGATGTGTTAGTGTCAGGTATATAGCAAAGTGATTCAGTTATACATATATGTATGTATATATATATTCTTTTTCAGGTTCTTTTTCATTATAGGTTATTATAAGATGCTGACTATAGTTCCCCATGCTATACAGTAGGTCCTTGTTGTCTATTTTATATATATAGTAGTATGTATCTGTTAATCTCAAATTCCTAATTTACCCCTCCCCCCTTCCCTTTTGGTAACGATGTTTGTTTTCAATGTCTGAGTCTTTCAGTTTTGCAAATAAGTTCATTTGTATCATTTTTTAGATTCCACATATAAGTGATATATGGTATTTGTCTTCTCTGTCTGACTTACATCACTTAGTATGGCAATCTTTAGGTCCATCCATGTTGCTGCAAATGGCATTATTTCATTCTTTTTACAGCTGAGTAGTATTCCATTATATATATATACACACACACACACACACATACATACATACACCACATCTTTGTTGTTTTTGCCAGTGCAGTGCGGCTTCCCTCTTCTTTCTGTAACAGCACTTTTTCTTTAGTAAACACACTAATCCCTGGATAATAAGAGGCCGGATGTGAAAATATATCAGTGTTTGAAAACTTCATTTTTAGGGAGAGATTCTGTAGCACAGTGGTTAAAAGCATGGACTGAGGAACAAGGCTGACTGGGTCTGAATCACAGTTATTTCACTTACTAGCTATGAGCTTGGGCAATTTTCTTAACCTTCATAAGCTTCAGTTCCCACTTCTCTATAAAGGGTTTGTAATGCTAATAGACACTTAATAGGGTGATTTTGAATATTTAAAAAGTCAATAAATGTAAAGCACTTAGCATAGTGACCAGTAACTACTAAATGAGCCTTTTGCCAAGTTTACCTATTATTATTCATGTAGTCGTGTTAATACTGACAACCAGGGCACTCACTCACTGCCTCTCCCACTGGGTAGACATTGGGCTGGACCAATCTGACTTTTTCTCCCAAACATTTGAGTTCTGTACTTAATAATATACTATTTTGAAAAAAAAAATGTTGACGCTAAAGTCACTCGGAAAGCAAGGTCCTTAAGAAACTGCCAATTACTTCTCACTACCCAATCCCTGGAACTGTCTTGGTTCTATACTTCCAGAGTGATCAATACTTCCTTTGATATTTTTAACAGATTATAATAAAATTTTAAAAGCTTTATTGAGATATCATTGTCACACTGTACAATTCACCCATTAAAGGCATACAATTCCTATAATTCTAATTTTAGATCACTCTAACCCCCCTCCAAAGACACACTCTAACTTTTAAAAGTCACTCTGCATCCCCCTCAAACTCCTTCACCCCAGCTTCACTGAATTTACCTTCTGTCTCTACAGATTTTTGAAAAGGGCGCTGAGGTAATTCAATGGGGAAAGAGTAGCTCTTTCAACACATGGTACTGAGACTACTGGATATCCATACGCAAAGGAATGAAGTTGGGCCCCTACTTGTAAGCACCTTATACAAAAGTTACTTCAAAATTGATCAAAGACCTAAATAAAGAAGGTAAAACTACAAAAATCTTAAAAGAAAGCATAGGTGTAAAATTTCCTTTGATTTTTGGAGTTACCCACAATCCTCTCAGCAATTTTCTTTTGGAGATTTGTCTGAAATTTTGTTTTGTTTTATTGTTTGTTTGCAAGCACAGAACTCTACCCGATAGCTCTCCATCCCTGACCTCCCAGCAATTAGAATTGCATACTCCTGATGCAAGTAATGGATTATCTTCCTCAGTGCCCTCCTCCCCAGTCCCACACTCCCTCCCAGGCCAACACAAACACATATGTGTGGGACGAGTAAATCAGAATACGTTCTCTTAGAATGTAAGTGGTTGTATTTGAGAATATCATTATTGGTGTCTTCACCTACTAAGTAGCAACTGACTGCGTTCTTGGGTAAAAGATAACACTGCCGAGAATATTTGTCAGAGTTTTTATTGTACAACTTGGCTGTCACATTCTTGCCTAATACTCTGAACAGGAACATTTTTCTCCCTCTGGGGAAGCAGGCCAGTGTTACAGAGCTGTTGGTCTAGGTTATCACCCTTATTGACATGCTAAATTTAGGCTTAAAGTCAAGGACATTTCACTCTGGTTTTGACTGCTTCTGCAACGCTAACCTCCATGGTATTTAGCTAGTCAATCTCTGGCAGCGTTTCAGCATGTGTTTTTGCAGGGCTAAATTAAGTCACAATGAACTTAAAATAAAAAGGAAAATCAAAGTAAAACGAGTTGTTCAATTGGCTCTGTGGCCATCAAACTCAAGGTAAGGTACCAAAGACAAGGCTACCATGAATTACAAAAAAATCACTGAGGAATAGAATTAAAGAGAATTCATCACAAACAATAATGGTGACTTGCCATTTACTGACAGTTTGTTATTAGGCATTCTAGTTTTACCTTTGTGTGGGAAATTTTAATTTTAAACCAAATAAGAATATGAAAATCTTTTCCAAAAAAGTAAATAGGAGGAGGGGAGGAGGAGGACTTGGGGGAAGAAACCAATCTGTCACTCCCAGCAGTACTATGGCATTCTTACTCCAAGAGGGCCAAGGGGGATGTATTTTTTTTCATAGATCTACAACAACCTGAACAAATGATGATGGTGCTTTCTGCTTTGCTAACCATAAATGCTAACGTTCTTTAACTGTACACATTGCCACAGTTCATTAAAGAAAATGCAAATTGCCATCCCTATGAAGTAAACGCAAGAGTGTGCTCAAGGTTAGACCATCTTGTTGAGAAAGTGTACGACAACTGAGGAATCCAAAGGATAACAACCACAACAACCAAAACCAGTGCCCGTGCCTTCTGTTGTATTGGATGGAAGATGCAGTCTCCACCATTTCCAGGGATCTTTTTTCTCTCGTAGCAAGCCAATTGAACCACATGCTGCAGAAAACATCTTTTTGACGTTCCAGAGGAATGAATACAGAGTTTTCAAGTAAGAAAAATGCAGATGAAAAGGACAGCAATGAGTGCACCAATATCCATCTGAAACAGGGGACAAGCTTGCTGTTATTAAGTCTAGGCAATAAGCACTAAGGTAGATAAGGATGGCAGCTAATGCATCAACACACGTGGAAAAAGAAAAGTATGTAAAAATAAGAAGGAAACTAACCTTCCCCGCCTGGTTTTACCTCCTATTTCCCTTGCTGCTCCTGCACTGAATCATTTTCTTCTATCTAAACATGAAATTCTACAATTCCTCATTACCCAGTCCCTGACCCTCCTGTCTTTAACTCTGCATTCTTCTTAGACCATTCATTCCACTCCTGTGGCTACAGTTATCATCCATACCCAGCTAACTTTCACATATCTAACTCCAGCTCAGCTATTTCTTCTGAACCCCAGAAAGTCTCCATCTGTTTCCTATACATCTTTCCTTGGGTATGTCAAAGGCAGAGCAAATGCAGCGTGTCCAAAACTAAGCTCATGATCTTCTTCCTCTAACCTGTTCCTCTAGCGACCTCCTCTCAGTAAATCACACCACCACCCACATGTGTGTCCACTCAGGAACCTGAGGCCCATCCTTGATACTTCAATCAGATTCACATCTCACAGGGCATTAGTCGCTGGGAAGCACAATTTGAACTGATGTATGGACTTCAGGTCTAGTCCTTCTTTCTTATTCCACGGAGTAACAAGGACCCCAGAGTCTAATAAACAACATTCCATGGATTTCAACTTATCAGAACTATTTCCTCTATATTTAATCACCAGTATTTGTTCATAATGCATTCCCAGGGGGAGGGGAAGAAAACATGCTAAAGTAGAATTGTGAAAACCAGGCACTATTCCCAGAGAGCTAATAAAAAAATGTTCGAAGTTCTTAATTACCTCTCACTTCGAAACTAGATTTTTTTTTTATTATTATGATGATGATGATGTTATAAGATGTTGAGTGAGACCTTTCCTATTACCCTAGAATGACAACCCAGAGCCTAGAGCTGCCAAAGATTATGGCCAGACCCTCCCGAAGGGCTCATTAAACCTATCAAGTGGCAGCATGTCTTGTCCTGGTGCCTCCAACCATCCTCCTCAAATCTTTCCTGTCCTTTGTTTCCCAGAATATTTAAGAGGACTGGAGAAGGGAGAACAAAGGAATCAAAGTCAAGGACAATTGTTGCAAGGGTGATTGAGCCTGTGTATAGGCATCACCTGACCAGAATGAACTCTGGCCCTGGTGTGAAATCAGGGCCCTAGGGTGCCCCTGATAGGCCCGTCATTGTCTCTATATTTGCTAGACCTTGGAGGATATGAGGTTGGGGCTGAGCTGGCCACTACAGATGAGCACTGGTGGAGCAGGGGGCAGTGTCAGGTTAGTGGTTATTTGCCAATGAATAAAGATGTATTTTGACAGTGTTTCTCAGAGCAGGAAGGACGTTGGCAGTGGGGTAGCACTATGCTTCAGACTGTCCGTGCCTTGCGTGCACTGTTTTTGACTCTGATCCCTTTGGAGATTATATTTAATATCTTTGGTCCCTGGACGCTAAATGCAGTCTCAGTTACCCTGACAACCAACAGTGCCTTCACACATATTCAGAGGCTTCCTGGGTGGCAGGAAAGTACTGTACTGCACAGGTTGAGAACCACTTCCTTATCCTCCATGCTAGGGAACTATGTAAATAAACAATTCCTCCAAGTTCCGTCAAAACTAAAACATAGGCCCACAAGGGAGATAGCAATTCGAAGCCTTTCGTACAGAGAATCTTGATGGCCCAGAGGCGATAACAAAGCAGCAGCAGTAACCACCACCAACAAAAAAGGAATACGATCACAGCCAGGAAGTAGATTTGTTCATGTATCCATTTTCCCCCCACATCCTGTCTGCCTCAACACTCTGGAAGAGTTAGGCTTTGAAGGAGGAGGAAAGAAGTATCTCCTTCATACCCCATCCTGACACTCATAAATTTTCAGGGTCCCTGTTTAAGCCTGTGCTGAAGGGGAAAGGAAGGGAAATGCAAATTAAATAGACATTGAGATTGAAACTGTAAACTGGACTGAGTTTTAATAACCAAAAGTGACCAGAGACTTATGGAATCTGTCCAAGACTTCATTAAAGGACAGAAAAAAGAGATTCAGTAGAGCGTGGTTGAAGGCAGTAACTGGAGAAAAAATAAATCCATTTTATGTTTATATCCCACTGAGTGAAGACTCCACAAAAATCTGATTGCAATACACCTTTATTATTTCCTGTATTCCCCTAATTTAGTTCTTTTCCTTCATATTTTAATACACAGTTATTGGGTTGAAGTTTGACATTAAAGATTTGTGGCTTTTAAGAGGCTACCATTTTTCTTTTCTCTCAATCATATCAAGTTTATAAGACCTACACATCAGTATATTTGATTTTCTATTTTCCTCTCATTTTATTAGCTAATAAAGATGAAATAAAATAAATGCAAAAACATTCAAATAACAATAGAATAAACTCTCCTGTTCACTAGGAATTGCAACACTGCTCAAATTGAACTAATGTCTGGCTGGAAGCACCACTATGCAATAGCTCAAAATATACAGAACAGTACTCATTTCTTGGCTGTTTTATAACAACTCAGAATTTGATATATGGTAGACAGCTTAGGGATTTAAGAGTAGAATGTGTTAAAGTATGAATTGGGCAAGAGGTGAGCTATAAAATGTGAGTGTCATGTACTGTTATTAATGCACCCACCTGGTGTCCTGGGGGGGTGGGTACAAGGGCTCCACCTGCTCTGCTTTATCAACCATCTTTGCACAATTAGCTGTGTCCTAAAAATCCACGTGATGGTCTTTATTCTTATAAATTAATCTTTGAATACCTTTATTATACAATCACCACCCTTCAAAGAGATGACACAGGACTACCAGTCATTTAAATTTGGCGGGGCCGGGGGAGGTAATTGGGCTTATTTATTTTTAACAGAGGTACTGGGGATTAAATCCAGCACCTTGTGCATGTGAAGTATGCGCTCTACCACAGAGCTATACCCTCCCCACCACGTCACTTAAATTTTAGAGCTAAACTTTTTGGCCAATGGACACCATTATGGACCTAATTAAAACAACAGATCCTCTCCTCAAACAATGAACATCTATATAATATCGATTACAGTTGCATGGATCAATTCTCAGATTATTCAATGATCTCAAGTAGGACAGACTGTATTCTGCAAAGATGGCAGCACTGATATTTATCACTACCAGGAAAATGCAAATCAAAACGACAGTGTCACACCACTTCATATCTACTAGGATGGCTACGATAAGTAATACAGTATAAGTATTGGTGAGGATGTGAAGAAATCAGAACACTTATGCATTGCTGGTGGAAACTGAAAATGGTACAGCTACTATGGAAAACAGTTTGTAAGAAATAGAATAGTGAAATAAACTCAAAGAAAGTAGAAATAGAACAACAATAAAGTTAAGAACAGAAATAAGTGAAGTAGAAACATGATTATAGAGAGCACTGACACAACCAAGGGCTTGATTTTAGGAAATAGCAAAATTTACAAATCTCTGGTAAGATTGATTTTTAAGTCATTAATGTCAACTACTAGGAATGAGAAGGGGACAGAGTCTATACATAAAAAAAATTTTAATTTTGTAACAATCTTTTTGGTAAGTAGGCAAAAAATATTTCAAAAACAAAAATAAGGACTCAGAAAAAGGGAGAAAACTTGAATATTCCTTAAGTAATCAAAGATATTGAAATAGCAGTCTACTAAACAATAAAGGAAGAAATAATTCGTCTTCCGTAGAAACGTCTAGAAAGTAGAAAAAATAATAAAAAGAACACATCCAGACTCTTTTATGTTATGAGCATAATATAGCTACCAAATCATAAGTAGGAGAGAAGGAAAAATATTATGTCAGTTTCACTCATTAACATAACGTAAAAACTGTAAGCTAAATAAAGCAATATATGGAAAGGGTAATACATCACATCTAAACTGCACCTATCACAGAAATGCAAGGTTGCCGTATCATTCAGAAATCAAATAATGTAAATCAACCTCTTAACACATCAACAGATAAAAAACAAATCCATAATCATTTCAGTTGATGAAGTAAAAACATTTGATAAAATTCAACATCCACTCATGATGTAAAAAAGTAATAATCTTCTCAGGAATATAAGAAAATCCCCTTAGTCTGACAAAGGGGAGTTTAAACAACCAAAGTAAACGTACACTTACTGGTGAAAAGTTGAACTGTTTCCTCTCTGAGAACAGGATTAAGACAAGGACGCCTGGTATTATCACCTATATTCAACACAGCATTGGATGTTCTAGCCAGTGCAGAAAGTAATCAAAAAGGATTTGAAGAGTGAGGAGTGTAGAAAAAGGAGCCAATTTGTTAAGTTTTTGTGTTTAGAGAAGCCTAATGAATCTACAGATAAGTTTATTAGAATTAATGAGACTGTTGCAAGGTTGTGGGAAAACAATCAATATTCAAAAATTGCATCCTTCCCTCCACCCTTCTACCCTCCCCAGCTCATCCCTATGCACACAGAGTAGAACATTACACAAACTGCAGCCACACATCAAACTTAATGAATCATTTCATAAACCAAATGGAGGGTGAAAAAAGTAAGAAACATTATATACTATTCCACTTAAAGTGCGAAACCTGGCAAAACTAAACTATATATTTAGGAGTGCAAACATAGGTTAGTTTCTGATTATACTATATATTACAATAAAAAACCAAAAAAATCCTCAAAACAATTTATGCATGACAGGGTAGCAATGTAAAGAGGCCCTTTCACATTTGGCTTTGTATATTTCTGTGCTGTTTAAATCTGTTACAAAGAGAATGCAGTTTTCATGCATCATCTCTGTAATTTACAGTTTTCATGTATCACATGCGTAACTTATTTTTAATATCAATGCAGATTTTTCAAAACTGCAAAAAAAACACCCCAAAATTATTTGTATAGCTTTTAAGTGGAAAAAGGTGTTTCCAAATAAGAGCCAATATATAATGGTTGGAGGCAAAACAAATAAAAAGCTGAAACATTTGAGGACCTTCAGGTAGTTCGATGTAGCTGAGACAACGGGTACATATGTGGGAACGGATGTGAGCTCTCTAGAATGATCTCCCAAGCGCTAGGGCTATAACCATTTAAATGTGGTTTGAAGTCGCACATTGAATCACATGGCAGTATTCTTTTTACTTTGACCCTGGTGCACAGACTATGACCCAGACCCCATCAGAGCTGGTAATAAATTCCACAATTATTAGCAATTCTAACCACAGAGAGCCAAAGAATCGATGAGGCCAAGAGGAAAGGTCTGCCCTTTAACCAGAAGCTATACATTCAAGTCACCTTCAAGGCAATTTGCTGGGGCAAACCACTGCCCATGCATTTATATGTGGTTAATGAGTAGTGAAAAGACCTTTTGAATGTTCAGAGACTCTTTTCATTTGCACACAATTAGGATAAAAATGAAATGTGCAGATTAACGTTGAATGACATTCTTCTGTTATCTTTTTTCTGTCACATCATGCATGAAAACCAAAGGTCTCTTTGTCATAATAGGGTCTAATTTGCTTAATACTCGAATTTATAAACTTGAATTTTTTTCTCCCCTCTGAATAGGGCATGGTTTCTGAGCTCTTGAACAATCTCTGAAAGTGTTAATGCAACAGATTGCGTATATAAACTCAGAATACAGAGCAGAAGACTAGTATGGAAATTTAAATTCAGAGGAGGAAGTATGAAAGGTAGATGGTAAATGTTTCATGTTCAATTGAACTTTAAAAGATTTGTTTCCCGAGGGTAAAGGCAGTGGACAAACTTTCTAATCGCATTTTTGCTTGAAGTCGGCTTGTAATTAGTGTGGATAAGAATATGGTATCTCAAGACATCTCGCCACAGAAAGATCTGGAAGCACACCAGTGGTGAGCTTGTTTGTAGAAGGTTAGTTGGAGGAAGCGTGATAGCAAACCTTCCCGTTCTCTCTGTATGAGCGGTCTGGGGGGAGGGGGGAGTGCTACAAACATTAGCTGGACTCAACTCTCAGGTGTATCGCCTTGAACAAATTGGTCCACGCCTTTCTGCCTCGGTGTCTTCACCTATTAAGTGGGGCTGATACTAAAAACACCTGCTTCCCAGGGCTATGATGATCTTTGAAGAAAACATGCACTTCAAATGGCGCCTGACACGTGGTGGGCACTCACTGTAACGATCATTAGTGTTGGAATGTATGTTATGATCTAGAAGTCGTAGGAAGATAGTTATTTTGTAAGTACCGTTTCTTAAGCATGGTTTAGTTTTCATATGAGATTCTAATTAAGTGGATGTTTAAGAATTTGTTTCCATAACCGTCTGCTCTGCACCTGCCCTTTTAACTACACCTAGCTCACCCACACTAAGGCCGTAAGTTCCATAGAAAAAGCTTTGCGAATACCGTGTGGAACTCCTGCAAGGCTCCAGCCTCACCGTCCCTCCTGTGTTCTTTGGACTCCTTCCTGTCGTCTCAGGCTAGCTTTGTCATTGACGGTGGGGCTGGTCTGCAAATCTCCAGGAGGCTGCCTTTAAGTGTCCGCTCATCAACCCCTGCCTCCAAAGAAGACTCCAGTGCCCTAACCCACATCCCTGCCCAGACCCACAACGTCACGCATCCCCGGCACCTCCATCTCCACCCCGAGCAGTCCAAGGAGACAAAAACGAAACAATGTCTGCAGTGATTTCAAACTTTCAAACCGCTCTCTTCTAGAATGGAGGTTCTTAAAAACTGGGCTCAAGGTCAAAATCCAGCCCTTGGCCTATTTGTTTAAGGCCTTTGGGATAAGAACAGTTTTTACGGAGAACAACCATGACTTGAAAAAGACTAGAACCTACTAGAAAAGATCTTCCGTAACTAAAACACAAAGAAGGCGCCAGAACGAGGCCGGGTAGGAGGGGCGGACTCGCAATATAACCAAATCGCATGCCCCCTGGGTGGGTGACCCACAAACGGGAGAGTCATTACGTTGCAGAGTTTCTCCCACAGGAGCGAGAGGTCCGAGCCCCAGACCGGGCTGCCCAGCCCGGGATTCCGGAGCCGGGAACACGAACCCCCGCGGAGCCCAACTGCGGGAGCCCCACAGAACTGGCGGAAACAGGGACTTCACACTTACAGGGCGCACACAGAATCTCACCAGGACACAGCAGAAGAAATAATTTGATAGGCGCCTGGGCCAAGCCTACCTGCTGCTCTTGGAGAGTCTGCTGCAGACGCGGGCGGTGGCTGAGGCCCACCCTGGAGACGCAGGCGCCGGCAGCAGCCGAGCTCAGGGGCCTTCTGCCGCCGGCGTGGGCGGGCTGCCCCCCCTCCCCCCCTCCCCCCCAGCTTATAAGCACCGAGACCTGGCTCCGCCCAACAGCCTCCAGGTGCCGGTGCTGGGACCCCTCGGGCCAAACAGCTAACTGGGCGGGCCGCAGCCCCTCCCAGCAGCAGACAGGCTGCCTGGGAACTAAAGAGCCCACAGCTGCCTCTGGACCCGGCCCCAGCCCCACCCGCCAGGGGCAGATACCAGAAGCAAGAAAACTACCATCCCACAACCCAGGCCAGACTCTACCTTGGGTCTAGCCTGCCCACTAGGCCAACACATCCTTCGGGACACCCGGGTCCCCATACCCAACTGTATCAGGAACTGTCCCACCCCCACACCCCCACCAACGATCTGAAATGAGCTCTGAGATCCCTGGGCCCTGCAGCCCAACTCCAGGAAGCAGCTCTGCCTGCCAGTAGTCTGGCACTAACCCCAGGACCTGGCTTCACCTGCCAGTTGTGGTGGGGCGCGGGGGTGGCGATAGCCCCAGAGTCTTCGGGACCCTGACTCCACCCACCAGTGAGCCCCCAGTAGCTCTGGGGTCCCTTAGGATTCCACAACCAACTCATGACCAGGCCCCACTAAACTGCAGCCAGCAGCATCCTCACAAAGCAGAGTCTGGCAACCAACCAGACTAGAGGCCAGCCAACCTACCAGACGACCCACATAGTCAGCCCGCCATAACAGAAGGACCCACACAGCCCTCTTAGGGGGAACCCCTAGAGTATATAGCTTGGGTGAAGAGAGGGGAGTGCACTGCTGGGATGACTCCTACGGCAGGCCACTCCCACATGGAAAACTCTTCCTTGAAGTTTCAGCTAAATCGTCACCTCCTCTCTGAAGCCTTCCCTGACTCCCCCAAGCAGAATTAAGATATCGTCCTCTGCACACCCGCATTACTTAGTTATGCCTTCTCCTACTGCACTTAATATATTGCTGTTCAAGCCACTGCTCTCAGCTGGGGACTGAAATGTTTTTCATTTTCCTCTGGCTGTTTATAATGCAGACAGCCTTAAAACAGTTCTGTTTGAATTTACTTCTGCTTCTATTTACTGTTTTACTTAATTCAGGAAAACAGAAAAGAGAGACCAACAGTCACACATTGAAAGTATTGTCAGACCATTGACAAGAATATAATCCAGGCCCAGGAAATGGTTTGAGAAATAATCAAAACATTATATGCAAAGTCAAGACATCTTAAAGATATTCTTGGGAGAGAATAAGCCTTCATTTTATGGATATATGAGCCACTCCATTCCAAGAAAATTGATGCTATTTTAGGAAGTCTCCTACCTGACATTCCTACATGATTTAAGGGATAAAAGGGGAAATGGATAAAGATAAAATAAATGACTGATCAGTCGGGGGGGCATGAAAAAATCCACATGAGTGTCTACGGTGCTCTAAATGACACAATTATTCATTCTTAAAGATCAATTAACTAATTAAATAAATTATAGTACATGAGTGCTATTGAATTTTATGGAAAGATATTAATATCCCTATTCTATTATGGAAAAAGGTTCACGGGGAAAATATGCTGAAAATCTATATACACTATGAATTTTTAAGCCATTTACTCAAAATAAAAGACAAAATACCCTTTGTGGGGGTATTTGTATGTCTAAATGCATTTTTTCTTTTAATGTGCAGGGTATGCTTGCTTAGCAAAAAAGTTTCCTCTGTGAGGAGGAGAGGAAGACATGGGTGGGAGACCAGAGCTGGGGACCTGGTAATCCAGGATAGTCGAAGGGCACTTTAACAGTTAACTCTATTTGTGAATTGCCTGAATGTTTTAAGTTAATGAGCACATTTTGCTTTTTGTCAATTTAAATGAAAACCAATAAAATAGCCATTCAAACCACATCCAGATCCTGTAATACATGACCTTTCAACAGGGCCTAGAAATGTAGGCGATATATTCTAATTTCATTAACTTAAAAATTATCCTTAGAAAATATATAGAGAATAGATATATATATATATGTATTTAAATATATAAAATGAAAGAAAATCACAGGTGCCAAATGGGAATTCTAGGTCTCAAAGACAAGTTGAGAATATCAGAATTAAACCCACCTTAAAGCAGTTTCTGTTTAAGTTTCTGTCTACCTGGGACAGGTAGGAGATGAAAGTCAGGTGATCACGGAAGCACAAGGTGTGAACGCCTGGCTAAAAAGGGCAGAGAGGAGGGTTTATGATTTCCCACAAATAGGGATACCAGGTTAGAATGAATCTGCCAAACTAACATAATTTTCATCTTTGAAAATTAACAAAGCTGTATGGTTAACTTCAGTGTAACTTCAACTGAAGCATAAAGTGATTCTCTCCTCTGTGATTCATTAATTCATTTATTCACACACTCATTGGAGATTTACTGAGTGCCCACGGTCTGCCAGACCCTGTACTGGGGATGGAGGGTTACGGAGAAGAAATAACTCACGCTTTTTCTTGCACTTACAAAGCTCAGTGTCTAGTCACAGCCTTAAGTTGAGCCAGTGACTTCTAAGGGACTCATGGCTATCTGGGACAATACTAGTCGTGTTAATTCCAATAACAGTTTGGTAGAGAGTTCCCTAAATATACCACAGATGGAACTCCCTTTGTGTAGCGAGGACTGTCACTGCAGAGAGGAGCTGTTCCCAACCTGTTTACCACCTTCTCTCTAAACTCAGCACAGGGGTTGGTAAACTTTGTAAGGGGCCAGATATTAAATATTCTAGATTTTGTGGGCTACCAAGTGAAACGTGGTTGTTCTATAACCAGTTCAAATATAAAAACCATTCTCAGCATGTGAGCCGTACAAAAACAGGGCAGGACTGGTCCATAATTTTCCAACCCCTGTTCTAGCAGAGACATCTGAGGAAGAGGGTGGGAGACAGCAGAGTTGCTTGTCTATTACTTAAAGCCGGGTAGTTGGCTAAAGCTTGGGTTATACAATGAATGGCAAAATAGTCATGGTCCCTCCCTCCGCAGAGTTTACAGATGAGGCACATGCCTGGCGCATAAAGGAGGTCCTTGTACCTAGTAGCAACTCTGGTCCCTTGAGGATGTATATTTATCCCATTTAACCTGTGTGTCACAAATACAGCAGCTCTTTGAAAGCATCGCTTACACTTACCCGTTATACTAAAATGAACTGTTTTCATGCCTGCATATCCAATAAGTGAAAACCTCTGGTAAGCCAACAACATGTTTTATTTATCTTTATATTCTTAGAACCTCTCCCTACCTGCCCCTGGTACATGTTATACAGTCAATAAATGCTTGTCAGGAGGAATGGAATCGAATTGCTTTTTATCACATTATTTGGATGCCTTTTTAGGGGACCACTTTTCCTTCGGCTAGATTTACCTGTGTTGTAAGGACTCTGAATTCAAAGCCTTCATGTTTCAGAATGGAAGGGGGCATATTTTCACTGAGATCGACATCATCATAAGGTCTAAAAAGAAATCTCTGTGACATTCTATATTTTCAGCTGGGGTTTGCAGTGAGCTATTGTTTTCCTTTTCTCCAAGAAAAACTCTACCAAACCACAATTTTCTTGTTGGTTTCACCAGGAGGCTGTTTGTTTGCACACCCTTCTTGTGAGATCGATCATGTCTTACATCTTTTTTTATTCTTTATTGTTTCATAAAGTGAAGGGACAGCTTTTTCTCATGTTGGCTGTTCTGTCTTTGTGCCCTGTGGGTAAAACTGAAGACACAGAGAGTGACTACTCAAATGCCCGCCTGGCTGGCTGAAGCTGACATTTGTCTGCTATCTGAGCAGGTGTGAAGCTGAACGTATGTCCCAGTCAGCATGAAAGATGCAAATGCTTTTAAAAACATATTCTATTTTTACCAGTATAAACAGGATGCCTGTTTTACCATAGAAATTTTGAACATAATAGAAAAATGGAAAATAGGAGAGTGTCCCCACCATCTCCATGCACCTATTATAACCTTTTTGCTCAAGTTTAAGCTTTACATGACTGTTTCTTCATCTATAAGATGGAGCTATAACAGCACCTGCAGAAGGGCAGCAGAATGTGCCACCCCAAAATCTGTCACTTTGGCATATTGATTACTGGGGCCTCTAGGCACTTGAAAACAGCAAATGCAGAGAGAGGCTTTGGCTGAGCTCCCCTTACCTGCCTAAGGACAGACCTTCCAAAAGGAATTCAGTTATCATAGCCCCTCTCCTTGGGAGTTTCACCAACTGGGGAGGACTGACTCATCACAGGAGACAACACGAGAAGTCAAAACTGCCCCCAGACCAACTTTGTCATAAACTTTCATACCTCCCATCTATTCTTCCAAGGGCCCCACCATCTTTCCTAAAAATCATCTTCTCTCCCCTGAAATGCCTCTATCCACCCCCACCCTTTCCTTATTAAGTTGGTATTAATCCTGAATTCTAAAGTCTCTTTGAGTTACTCATTTTTTTTCCTGAGTATCTCCCACGTATACATGAGTTACACATGTTATTAAACTTCTTTTTTTGTCTTTTATTACAGGGAATCTCACTCAATAACCCAGAAGGGTAGAAGAATCATTATCCATCCTCCCCTATACTACCTTGCAGTGTGGTGATGGGTATTAAAAGAGCTTATACATGTATAATGTCTAGAAGAAACTCTCTCACCTAGTAAGTGTTAGACAAATAGTGCTCTTCATACTGAGTATTATCCTTAAGCATCTTAGCTTGTTTACTTCTAATGCACATTTTCTGTGTAATTAAAATATTTTAGTTAACATAATCAAGACCGGATGCCTTTGACATATTATTACTATTAGTAACAGTATAGGATATTCTATATAAAAGAACCTCCAATTCTTGCACATTTTATAAAGTAACCTGAAGTCAGTCTACAAAATCCATGAATATTAACGTTGTTTGAAATTTTAACTGATCCCTTTCAACCACAATTGCCAAAATAGCCTAGAAAGCCTGTTCATGAAATTAGTTGACTCTAAAGCCACTTACAGGGAGAGCATGCTTGGAAATTGTCAAAAGAAATCTTCATTTGAACTAAGCTTCAAATAGGTAATTAATTAAATGTTTGAAGATTTATGGCAACTGCATCTGAATAGTCAACTCTCCAGTAGTCCATCACGGTTGCTATAGTAATACCGTAATGATTTACACTATTGCCGTAATATTCTCTTATTTTCTTTAATCATAAATGGCTGGATATTATTGTTCATCACTTATTAACTTCCTTAATAGTGACACTTTTAAAAAAAGTCTATAGGCTGTTTGTCCCCACCTTTCTTAATTTTATATTTCAGGGATGACTTACTTAATGGGAAAAGTAGACAGTGGAGAGGAGTTATGCATTAAACTGTGTCTGTGAATGCAAAATGTAATGGATAATTGTGGTGACTATGTAGATGAGAACCACAAGAATGAAAAAGATAGGCAATGACACCAAAACCCCAGGTGATAAATCATCAATTGACCTGAACTGTCAGTTCTCACAAGAAATAGAAATATAGTTGACCCTTGAACAGCCTGGGGTTTAATCTGCATATAATTTATAGTTGCACCCTCCCACCCCCCATCAGCAGTTCCTCTGCATCCACAGATTCAACCTACCAAGGACCTGGTAGCACTGTAGTATTTACCATTGAAAAGTATCTGCCTATCAGGGAACCTGCACCATTCTTGTATAAATATACATGAAAAATACGTTTCAGTTGGTTCAGGAGTTAAAGAAATGCACAAATTTAACAAAAACGAGACCCAAGTTTTTGTATCATAAAGAAGTAAAAATAAATAAAATAATAAATTCCAACACTGGAGAGACTGTGAAAAGAAATACACTTATTTATGACTAGCACCGTTCTATGTTAGGCAGCCCTTCCAGCGGATATTTTAGTGATCTATATCAAGAGATGTTAAATAATCATACCCTTTTGTCCAACAATTCCACACATGGAAATTTACTCTAAGCAACAGATCAAAACAACAAAGTTATATAAGTTTGCCTTATTAAAATGTTTTTGGTCACCTTATTTATTATCCCCAAACTGTAAACAATCTAAGTACTCAGCTGAAGTATATTGCAAGAATTGTTCAGTATTTTCAGATAAAGAATACATCTGAGGATGATGTAAAAGCTTGGAAAATAACGTGAAGTTAATATTTTGTGAGACACGCTGGGACATAACATTGGATTATAGTAGACCCTTTCCATTTTCAAGGCATCAGATCTAAGGTTTATACTAGTCCAACTTTGCAAGCCATTATTAGAGTAAATAATTTCCCTCTTAAAGCGGAGTAAAGAATAACTAAAACATCTAACCAGAAAGTTAATACCATTTTTTTCAAAGTTCACTGAATTGTGACTGGAGTCTTGATGAGTAGTTTCTTGAATCGCTTTTTCTTGTTCCCACATTGAGCATTTAGTGGACCTATTTATACCATAAGTTCACATTGCTACTGTATTCCACATACCATCACTTATTTTGCTCAAAATTTCTAATTTTGGACTAAAGTTTCTCCATTTCCATCACAGCTCTAGCATCTGCCTTTCTTCTACAGCTTTTTTCTTCTCCACAGAGAAACTTTATGGTCACTGATTTTTGAGAGGAACGATGAGTAGGGAACCCCACGGCTGGGTGGAGAGGCTGGGCAGCCAGCTAGACTCACTCTTCGGCACAGTGACTTGCTTTGGTTCATCATTTTCTGGATGTCCATGCATCAGATGTGTGCCTCTGCACAAACCCCCCTCACCACACGCGGTGAACCAAGTTGCTGCCATTTCCAAAGCAAGCCGAGCGCTCTTGTTTTCAGAACCTTTCTTTCTACATCTCGCTCCCTCCGCTGGGCGATTCTCATCCCTACTTCTCACATCAGATCTAGTCACCTTTTAAGTCAAAGATCAAGCTTGACTTTCTTTATGAAACCTTCTCTGACACTGCCAGGCATGGCTAATCCTGGTATCATCCCCGTGATACTGTAGAGTGTGAACCGAGTACAGGGTCAAGTCCTGCACTATGCTTGCTTATGGGAGCTTTTCCTGGTGTGAACTGGGACATGTCAGGACAGAGCAAAACGAGCGATCTATCTTCAGTTTCAACTGAAGTTAAAGGAAACTCATGTAAGAGAACCCCACGTGGTGAGTGATGAGCAGTGAAAGAATTAATACAAGTAGAGTGCCTAGTAAAGAGGCTCACGCATAGTGTGTCTGCAACAAATGTTAGGCAACCCTTTCTACTATGCATGTGGCCCTTGGTCATCAGTACAGACATACTGGCCCTGAGACTGCCCTTGTCCCACCTGTGTGGCCCCTCTAGGTCCCACAGTAATGCACTGGACTTCCATGCCCTCCTCTAGCACAGGGACCTTTCTCTGCTGCCTCCCTGCTACTGTGAGGTGGACAAATGTCTACAAGACTGTCTCTAAGGCCTCATGTGTCTAGGCTTACTATCCAGACATTCATTCTCTTGGATTTGACATCTCCCCAGGGCTTTATGTAGGAACCTGAGTGTTGTCAGTCTTGTGCTAGGATCTGCAGATGCCTCACTCCTCTCTACCCATGAAGATTTATTTTAGCCTCTGGGAAGAAACCTGTTCCTCAACCCCCCTGCTCGTACAATGCTGTTTCCCCCTCATATATCTTTTTATCTATGTCAATAGTCATATCCATTCTCTAAGGGTATATGTTTTGGGAAACCAAAGCTAAGAAAACTATTTTCTCTGCTTTGTAAGCCTTGTCAGATGACTCTCCTGAATGGTGAACACAAAGGGGCTTAGCTACTTGGGTTTGGGATTAGAGATAGAAAGCAAAATAAACTATTGAGAAGGGGAAATGGTTGATACCATCTTGCAACCTTTCCAAAGACTCCTCCAGCCCCAGCTGGCTGCTACAAGTTCATAAGCATCTGGTTGGCCTTTCTTTCCTTTCTTGTGATGTCAGATGAAAAGTTAAATACATGAAAGAAATTCACTCTTTTAAGCAATATTGCTATGAATCCTTTTGTAGAATGAATTTTTCAAATAAAATGAATAATTACCTTCTAATTTTTCTTAATATTTGAGAGTTTTCTTAAAATGAAGCATATCTTTACATTTGATCTGATACTTAGGTGATGGTGTGTGAATTTATCATTGATAAAAAGGATTACAAATTATAACAGAATGGAGAAAATAGATTTTTTATCTCCATCTTACAAGACGAGGTCACTAATGAAATTAATGCCGTAAGTTAAGAAAGTATAATTTTGGTAATTATGCTCAACTATTTTAAATCATTTATAAATTTTATTTGGGAGCTCTTTGCTAGGATAAACATCGAACCTAAAAGCTCCTAAGGTCTTTATGTGACATATTCATAACTATCAAATCTATTAGCATGTAGGTTTTCATTGACTGAATTTGTGACAAAATCCACTATCATGATCTTTTTGTTAGATATGTAAGAATTGATATAATTTCTCTCTTCAGGACACATTTTTATTATACATTTTTATTGTATATTTCAGCAGCAAAGCTCATGCCACCTGGTGGCTGAAAGAAACATATAACATAATAGATTTCAAAAAGACTTTGTGGAAAACCAAATGTTCCAAAATATCACTTTGAATGTGTTTCCAAATCAGCAGCAAACTTGTATTTTGGGGCAAGGCACACCACAGGAAGAAGTCTTCCAGGTTCAAAACTTGACATTCAGTGGAGGCTGTGTCAAATGGAGACACTTAATGACAATCCTCTGTTTTAGTTATTCTTTTCCTCTTTCCAGAATTATTTGGTATTTCAAAATATTTTAGTGCTCTTATGTTATGTACATTTTATTAAACTGGAGGCTAATTATTTACGTGCATAATTGATCTGGTACAAATCTCAAAGACTGAAGAGTAAGTTTTCTTTTTCTTCAGCTGACAAAGGAGGGAAATGATTAGATAATGTGGGAGGCATTCATTTCTTTCTAAAATTTTTACTGGAGTGTTCTCTGTGTGCCAGATGCATCTACCAGAGGGTAGGATGGTGGAGAGGAAACCCCTCTGGACTGTCAATCAGATCTAGCTTCCAGCTCACAACCAACTGGTTGTGTGACCTTTAGAAAGTCTAAAGCCACCTAATTCACAGATATATCATATATCATATATGAAAAACCTTCTTTTTTAGATTAGGGGGGTTGATTTTGTTTGCTATGCTCATAATTGTGGCCACAGAGATTCAGAACAATTTTTTTAAGTTTCTATTTAAAGATTTTTAAATTGTAGTAAAAAACACATACAATAAACTTTACTCTCTTAACAATTTTTAAGTATAAAGTTCAGTTGTGTTAAGTATATTCATGTTGTTGTGTAACAGATCCCAAGAACCTTTTTATCTTGCAAAACTGAAATCCATGAAACAATGACTTCTCACTGTCTCATCCCCCAGCCCCTGACAATGAACCATTTTACTTTCCATTTCTATGATTTTGACTATTCGGTTTAAGTGGAATCATTCATTGTCTTTTTTCAACTGTTTTACTTCACTCATCATAATGCCCTCAAGGTTCATCCATAATGTAACATGTGACACGATTTCCTTCCTTTTTAAAGGGTAAATAATATTCCATTGCATGTATATATCACATTTAAAAAAATCTATTCATCAGACAATGAACATTTAGGCTGCTTCTACCTCTTGAATTTTGTGAATAATGCTACAATGTACATGGGTGTGCAAATATCTGAGATCTTGATTTCAATTCTTTTTGATATATATCCAGATGAGGGATTGCTAGGGCATATAGTAGTTCTATTTTTAATTTTTTGAGGAACCTCCACCTTGTTTTCCATAGTGGCTGCACCATTTTACATTTCCATCAGCAGAGCACAAGGGTTCCAATCTCTCCACATCCTCTCCAACACTTGTTATTTTCTATGTTTTTGATTGTATACATCTTAATGGGTATGACAGGATAATTCATTGTGGTTTTGATTTAATTTCTCTAATGATTATGATGTTGAGCATCTTTTCAAATGCTGTTGACCATTTGTATATCTTCTTTGGAGAAATGTTTATTAAGGTCCTTTGCCCAATTTTTTAATCAGGTCACTTGTTTGTTTACTGTTGAGTTGTAGGAGTTCTTCATATATTCCAGATATTAACCACTTATCATATATACAATTTGTAATTATTTCCTTTCATTCCAGAGGCTGCCTTTTCACTCTGTTGTTTCCTTTAATGTGCAGAAGTTTAAGTTTGATGAAGTCCCATTTATCTATTTCTGCTTTTGTTCTCCAAGTTTTTGGTGTCATATCAAAGAAATTATTGCTAAAACCAATGTCATGAAGATTTTCCCCTCTGTTTTCTTCTGGAAGTATTATAGTTTTAGGTCTTACGTTTACCTCTTTAATTCATTTTGAGCTAATTTTTGTATATGGTGTAAGGTAAGGGTCCAACTTCACTCATTTGCATGTGAATATCCAGTTTTACCTACACCATTTGTTGAAGAGACTGTCCTTTCCCCATTATATGGTCTTGGCACCCTTGTTGAAGATCATTTTATTATACATGTGTGAGTTTATTTCTAGGTTTTCTATTGTGATCCACTGGTCTGTGTGTCTGTCTTTAGTATCATACTGTTTTGATTATTGTAGTTTTATAGTACAGTTTGAAATCAGGAAGTGTGAGGCTTCCAACTTCTTCATTTGCAAGATTGCTTTGTCAATTTGAAATCCCTTGAGATTCCATATGCATTTTAGGATTTTTTTTTTCCTATTTCTGCAAGGAGCTCAGAACAATATGACATCAAAATCTAAGTTTTGATGTATAGCAAGTAAGTGTTTTCTCAACCTCCTGGTTTATCCTAGCAAAGGAAGCTGGTTACGTTATGCAGTGATTCAACTTCCTTTACTCACATTCCTCATTTTCACTCCTATCTAATCAGAGCAGATTCACCTCTCATTTTAAAAGATCTCCAGCCCTCATCATTCATACCAATATGGGCCTGTTATAACAAATTAATCCTCCATTTGTAGCCGTGGAATTTCCCTGCAGTGGCTTACACCCTAGAAACAGTGTCCCATTTTACTTTCTATTTGTGCCCTTTATTCTGATTAGCCAGGTGCTTCTTCCTCCTTGGGCTGGCCTTGTGCAGTATATTCTATGCCCCTGGACAATCACTAATCTTTCACTAACAGTCTAATCATGAACCCTGCTGAAGCCTCCTTGATGAGAATGGGGCCTCATCACCCTGGCTTTGGCTCTAGGGCACCAGACACTTTCCCTCCCTGAGAGTGTCATAAAGTAGGCCCGTACCAAATGTAATGTCTGAGAGAGTCGCTTTACTACACAGTGCAATGTTCAAATGTGTGGTCAGCTGAACTAAGTAAACCTTGGCCCCTTTCTCAGGACTCAGTCAAGTCTGTGCTACATCTGGCTAGTGAGTCTTACTCTTTTACTGTGTTCAGTGGTGAATGATTTGAGGTAACCTAAAAGGAGGCATTTACCAGAGGCAACCATGTAATGACTTCCAAATGTGATCAAGAGACTTAGGAAATTCAATTTGTTGAGGCTTATGAGACCAACTTGTGAGTAGTGAAAATGGCATCTCAGTCCGTATTATCTGAAAATTTACCTTAGTTGAGTATTCTTCGGTATTCTGTTATGTTCAAGTAGCTTAAGAAAATAGATCCACGATTTAAATGTGATAGTCTTTGCAAATGTAAATAAAGTGTAATAATGCCTACTGCTGGGTAGTAAGATCACTAGTTGACAAATAGTGTACTGATAAACAATACAGAGACTGTCTATACAAAGATCGAGTACCTAGAGGCAGGCAACAGAATGGTGGTTACCCGGGGTGGAGAGGTAGGGGAGATGGGGAGATGTTGGTTAAAGGGTACAAAGTTGCATTTACGTAGGATGAATAAGCCTAGAGAGTCAACGTACAGCATGATGACCATAGTTAATTACACTGTGTTGTATACTGGAAATTTGCTAAGAGAGGAGATTTCAGGTATTCTCATCACAGACACACAAAATAACGGTAACTATGTGAGGAGATGATATGTTAATTAGCTTAATTGTAGTAATCATTCCACTATGTATATGTATATCAAATCATCATGTTGCACGGTTTAAATATACACAATTTTTTAAAATTTAATTTAATTTTTTAAAAAATAAAGAGATTCTTTAGCAGAACTGCATCAGGTGTTTAAAAGTGTAAACTAGACTTTAAAGTGATTTTGGAAAGCAAACAAAAATGTTACTGAGATAAAGATTCATGGGCTTGAATAAGAAACCCTTCCAGCTGCACGTGGAACCATTTTGTGGGAAGCAGGTGCAAGGAAACTAGCATGCATCAAAAAACTATAACGTGGTAGGTGCTTTACATATATGACTTCACTTAATTATACCCATAAGCCTGTGATACAGATGGTATTATTATCCTATTTCATGTATAAAGCTATTGAACCCCAAAGAGGTTAAGTGACATGTAGTCATGCATCCAAAGCCACCCAGAAAGGGCCAAGACTAAAACCCAGGTTGTATGATTCCAAAATTAGTTTCTTTACCACTATAGCCAGGGTTACATGATAGCTTTGAGGGGAAGAGACACTGTGATATCTATACAGCTGAAAGATAACTGAGGAATTCAATATGTGGAGGTCAAGAATGAAGCTGATGTGGAACGTTTTGAATATTTGTTTCTTGAAGCTATATGCTAAAGATTTCCACCATGAATATTTTAGCATAACTATATGCATATATGAAATGTACAGCATGTATACAGATATGGGTCTGTTAAGCAACTCTACATTTTTGTAAACACTCTCTATATTTTGTTACTCTAGCTAAACATAGCTTTTCAAGGACAGGGTCCATGCTTGATGGGCAACTGACTTGGTTTCTGGCTTATGTAGAAACATATGGAAGCCACTTAAAAGCTCATGTTTCACAAAGAACTAAGGAAAAACATCCAGCACTTGCTGTCTATGTACCCTACCCCAGCTCTGGGCAGATCTTGGACTCAGATCCATTCACTCATTCAGCAAACCCTAACTGACTACCTGTTACGTACAAATAGCTGTGCGAGGTACAATAGGAGATACAGAAAGATAAAAAAAACAAAAAACAAAGTAAAATTTTTTCTAAAAACCATGGCCTCCTGAATTGACACTATCTAACCTCTGATCTTGCTTGAGAATGTCTTACTTGTCTTAGGCTCATCACATCCATCATAGGTAACTTGTTAGGGAGGTTAAATATTATAGTCATTCATTCTCATAAAGGTTGTGAGGCCATACGGCCGCCATGCTGTAAGCGTAGAGGAATCTAACTTCAACTCATTTATGATTATTATTACTATGACAAGAACATTTTAATGTGAATTACCAGTGGTAGCAGTTTTACTCTTTAACACTAAGCAGCAGTTAAAAAATCATATTAGGTATTCCGGCAATCTGTTTTAACACTAATTAGCTAATAAAGTAATTAGCAAAGTAAGAAATATATTACTACTACGTGCTATTATGATTTAGCTGCAATTGCACATGCAGATGCATAATGTGGAATTTCTAAAAATTCCATTTAGAAAATTTAGCAGTGTATTTAAATATTTCTCATTCACAGGCAACCAGCTGTGATGGAGGAAGCTGTATTTAAATAGTTAGTCAAAATTGAAGGTGCCAGCAGATTTCAAACAGAACATGTGAAAAGGAACTTTTTATAAACTTTGTTTTCCTTCTTGATGTGAATTATCACAACACACCAAAATTGAGGTGTTGTTAGGTTTATTTTAACCATCTATGTATTTCTGAGAGTTACAGGGTGTATTCTTTTCTAAGTGCACAACTGTCTGATGATATTCACTGCAAGTACCCGTGCACCTGTACAAACACGAGTGACCATGACATTTCTCTACATACTGGGGTAGACTTTGAACACAGCTTTACCTAACATCTGAGCATAGTTATTCAAAGATAACATGTGCTTCTATTTGATTATATATATATCTTTGGTCCAGAATCTGGTTTTTACTGCAAAAAATACTATAAGACAGGTTTTAATTACATTATAGTGCTGCTCTGACATCTGTACCACTGAAGTGCAAGCTTCCTAATAGTGAGTCATCTATAGAACAAACAATGCAGAAAGTCTATGGAGACATTTTCCTTTCCTTTCCTCTTTCTTTTTTCCTTTCTTTTCTCTTTCTTTCTTTCTTTCAACACACAGTAACAAGTTATAATAGGACAAATACTAATTCAGTCAAACCCATTCTAGTACAAACCTCCTCTATAGCAAGCCTCCTCTATCCACCAACAAACAAATAATAAGTTGAAAGCATAGTTACTGTTTGCCTTTTAAAAGGATGCATTTATCATTAAGAATTATTGAGAGCCTAATTTTGCATGCCCTTATGCAAAGTGAATCACACATATTGTTTCTTGGAACCTGGCAACCTATATCAGACAATAGAGAAGAATTAAAAATACAAAAATGGAATCAAACCATCAAACCAAGAGCATGTACACAGCAAAAAGAACGCAAAGCAATGGCATTTTAGAAAGTACATGATTAGATTGTGAAACACGGGTGGAAGCTCTATGACCAAATGGGGCTGGAAGCATAAAAGGTTTGCTCTTCTCTAAGTAAACTGGGAAAACTGCAGAAATTGTTGAATTCCAGAGGTATTTAATGGACGACGATGACAAAAAATAATTAATGTATAAGAGCTTAAAGAAGGGAAAAATAGAAATAGAAACTGAAGAATGAAGTGGGATCTGTTGCAAATACCAAAAAAATTATTTTGTGCTTAATGAAAGAACTTTTTATTGCCAAAAAACCTTTGCTGAGTTACGTTGCAGTTTTAAAATACTTAAATAAAAAGGCAAATACAAATAAATATACAGTAATAAGTCATGGCCTTAACTTTGCTGTCCTGCCTATAACATTTGGTCATCTTCCCAACTGGTCTTGCCTTGATGACGATGGTAAGCTTGAAATAGATGATATAACAAAACCACTGAGATTAAACAAAACAACTGTAAGCCAAAAACATAAAGACTCCTCAGCCACTATCCATGGCATTTTTAATTGCATGCAAGATTGTATAATGTTGGCTGATTAAAAATTATTTAAAGAAAAGATGATTAAAGTACTTTGAATTTACCACCAGAAACCTTCTACAGTAATTTGCATGGAATTACAATGGGATTTATTTTAAGGGGCAACATAAATCATTTAAAATTCTGATGCTGTTATCACCATTATTCACTGATAAATATTAGAAGTTATGTAGGAAGCAGTAGTTTAGCCTGCTTTGTGAGGTGCCTTCATTCAGTACGGAGCATGGAAGCCGTAATTATTCACCAGTTGGGAAAGGGAACAAGATAAAAACTCCTTGCAGGTAACTGGCAAATAAATCCAAGTGAAAAGAAATAAGCCCTTACTTGTAGGTATGAGCAGTGTAGGTGTGAAAAGCTAAATTGCCTCCAACTTATTTCTCTTTATTTTCCAGTTCTTTTACTGGGACTTTATGTATGTACCGTGAGATGGATTTTCTAAAAACAAAAAGTCCCCAAATATCTATCTGCTGCTCACCCCAAATGAGGCTCAGAGTCTAAGGACTTCTGATCAGTTACCACTGAGTCAGGTCCATGATTGCCTTATCTTTAACATTTTAACCAAACTACCTATAATTCCATTCCATTCAATTTAACTGACACATATTAATCATGTAGATTTTGCCTGGTACAGGGATATACAACCTATATGCTACCGGATGGGGACAGGAGGAGGTAAATACAAAAATGGATTAAAACAATAGTTCCATGAGAAATCTGCAATTTGATGGGAAAGGATGTTAGTTGTGATTGACTTTAAAAAATAATGTAGTACTTACACTGTTTTGAGGCAGCACAATTGGTTGAAAAGCTCAATTAAAGACTTTGTTGAAGGGATGGCATCTGGGGTCCAACTTGAAGTATCTTCCCAGGCTTCCATAGGCATGGATGGGACTAGGAAAGGCTTCCAGGCAAAGGGAGCAACTGAGGCAAATACCTAGAAGTGAACCAAAGGAAAATAAAAAATGAAATGATCAGGTTTGGCCAAAGAGTAAGGAAAGGTTCAGGTAATGAGTAGAGATGAGAACTGGTAAGGTGTGGAATAGGCTTTTCAGAAATAGTGGACATGAACAGCGACATTGGTTGCATGTCTATACACTAGGCATTTTTCATATATGAATGCATTTCACTGTACTAATTCGATACTGGATCTCTTCTTCAACATTCGTCCCAAGTGATTTCTCCACCAACTGAATCCTGCCAAAAACAGGCAACTTCCACTCTGCTGCAGTAGCCTTTTCCACTTTCAGACAATTCTAATCATAAGATTGTACCTTAATGTGAGGTCAAATATTCCTCTAATAGACATTAAATTTCCATAGTTCTACCCTCTGTGAATGTAGAGAAGTTTCTTTCTTATAAGAGATCCCTGTAAGTGATTCAAGACAGTTAAGCTTCCAGTTTTACAGGTGAAACACCACCAGTCAGTCTGGTAGTTTTTCATCTGACATGGTTTCCAAACCTAAAGGTTTCCTCCTGGATACTTTCTAGTTTTAATATTCTTCATGAAATATGGATTGAGAATGAAATACAGTACTCCAGCTGTGGCATGTCCAGCAGAGAACAGAACCAAATGATCACCTTCTTTATTACAAACACTACATCTTCATTAATGAAGCCTACTTATATGTGTGGCAACTACATGCACTATTGACTCTCATTGCTCTTATACTCAGTTAAATCTTACAAGGAACCCATTTATGACAGCTATGGGCTTTCTTATGAGATGTTAGAAGCAAGATCTTGAAGAAAAATAGAAAAATATGCCATCCACTAGGATCACACAGATTCCATGTGGCCTTGAGCAACCCACCCTCTCTGGACCTCCATTCCTTATTCTATAAAATGGAGATGATATCACCTTCCTTATAGGGTTTTTATGAGGATGGAATTATACATAAGAACCACTTAAAACAGTACCTGACACAAGGCAAGTTCAGTGATTATTGATGAATGAGAGGCACAGAGAGCTCAGCCCCATGGATGAAAGTGTAATAACCTAGAACAATTGGGGGAAAAAGTCACAATTTAGTTGAATACAAAACTAGTCTTAAAATACAATCAGTTAATGGTTTTTAGGAAAACCATTCACTCAAGGCAGAGGCCAGGAACAAGAGAGTAAGACTTCTTGGATTTGGAGACTTCCTAGGAGAAACGTATGAAACAAAGGCAGGTAGGAAGCCACTTGCCTCAAGAGATCATAAATGTAAACTTTAGATGGCAGAGAGGGACATACTCAGAGATTATAGAAATAATCTTGGAAGAGAGAGAAATTTCTACAGATTCAAAATTATAACGAAATTCCTCTAGTATAATGATGGTGCAAGCCTGAATCTATTTTGGACCAGAGTCTTAGCAGTTAAGCCGAGCATCCAATGCCATAGGTTGCAGGTTTTTTGAAACAGTTCTGATTTCAAATTTGCTCTTAATGTCAGATTGCATGGCGGGCAATTAAAAAAAAAAAGAGATACTATCCTAATCTAGCAAGAAAGTAAGAAATTATAGACAAAGGCCAATCGATGACTACAGTAACTACAAGATGCCTGAGATCTATAAAACCACCATCATGTAATTTCCTAAAATGGTAATCTCCATTGGGGGGGGGGGGAACTGTTTCATTCCACTGCTAAAAATCTTAATGCTTAGCATAGTTCCTGGCACAAAGTAAGTGTTCAAAAATGATTTGTTGAATGAGTAAAGCAATGGTATGTATGTTTCTCTCAATCTTTTTCCTCATAGTGACTAACAGGAAAACACTTTAATTAAGAAGGATATTTAAGGGGACAGAAAAAGGAGAAACCGCTAAATCCTATTCTGCAGCCAGTCTTATAGGGAAGAGAACCTTCAGGGGCTATGTTTTATGGCAAAAATTAAAAAAAGTCAGAGAAACACAAGGTCATGCATGAAGCCCGTGTAAAGAAAAAAAGAAGGTTGAGAGCTTGCCTGGGCTAAAGGTATTTAACTTGTGGAAGGCCAGTGTAGTTCCCCTAAATTGATCCATTATTGAATTGTCAAATCCACCTGTTGTCCTGTAATCAATTAAATATAGCTTTGGTTTCTTACTATCGCAAATGAAAGGTGAATGCAATCTTGGAAATCACTACAATTACCTTGACTTTCAGTTTCAAAAGTCTAACCAAAATCAATCTGCTGAGTTATCTACATTTTCCACCAGGCTGCCCAGAACAGTGTGGGTGACTACCTCCCACTCTTTCCCATTATGCATTCTTCAGGATAAAGCCCATGTTGCCTCCTGTGGCCATAAGATGCCAAGAGATCTGGAAGGCTGGCATCATTAACAGTTGTAATTTAGTAAATTATGATAGTATTGAGCAATATGTCAATGAAAGCCGCCCGCCACCTATAGTTTTTTCATCTCAGAAGATTAATCCGTATTACCCAGGATAGTTTTGGTTGCTCTTACACAACATAAGTAAAAAGGATTAGGTTTGGAACTGCCTTCTTAGTACTTCCATGCTGCCTCTTAATATTTTCACGACTCATAGAAAAGGTTAATGAAAAACTAATGCAAAAGGCGGGGATAGGGGAGAGGCAGGACTAAGAATTCAAAGCCTTTGAGGATGAAGGTTTGGGGTTTGGTCACTGCATCAGGGAAAGGGCAAACCCTAGCTGAGTCCTGACATAAGGCAAAGAAAATATGGAAGGCTTAGTAGGAGAAGGTAGTTATAATATTATTTACAGCCTCATGAACGAAAAAATACTGGAGCAGCTATATCTATTTCCCCCTTTGCTTGTTGTGTGTATATATATATGTGTATATATATATATGTATGTATGTGTGTAGATACATATATGTAATCATATATATAGTAGTTACCATGCAGTACATATACATACAGTGTGTATTCAATCTATATTTTATCTGGTAGCAATTGTTAGGGTGTCTACTCAGAAGTACATACATTTGTCCTTCTGTGATCCAACCAGCAGAACAGTTTAAATCCCTCACTTGTGATGGAATAGAAATAAACCATTTCTTGTTAGATTTTTTTACAAAATATTTTTTAACATTTTCTACTATCATCAACATCTGTGCATTTGGGAACTGAATCAGAGCACTAATTACCATGCAGTTACATATCATAGCACGTATATATGTAATTTCACACACACAATTTCTTTTTCCTCTTTTCTCTTTTCTCCCTGTTATTCTATACAAGGATTGTCACCAGCAGTTAACTTTACAAGTTAGGCTTTAGATTATGTAATATTTAGGTGAAATTAAAAGAGTATTTACTATTAGCTAGCGATAGACATCGTGACTGTCAGGACTTTGCTACGGGGAAAGGGAGGCGCGTCTTCATCTGGAGGAAGGATAGAAAGCATAGAGTTTTGTTGTATAAAAAGTGAAACATGGCGGGGAGGGTATAGCTCAGTGGTAGAGCATGTGCTTAGTATGGATGATGTCCTGGGTCCAATCCCCTGTACCTCCATTAAACAAACAAAGGAACAAATAAATAAACCTAGTTACCCACCCCACCAAAACAAAAAAAAAAAAGTGAAATATGTGTAAAAGGATGGATATGGATACTGAGTAACCAAAGAGTGGGCTCTCAGGTCCAAACAGATGCTTATGTGCACTCTCTGTGATGCTGGCTCCAGGACTGTGCAAACCACACTTCTTTGCTAGCTGGCTCCATGATAAGTTTTGCCAACAAGGAGCTAGACAGAGTCTGTAAGTTTGGAGGAGAGAGAAGGGACGTGGTCCTTTCTTATTACTGGTTAATCCTGTAAGCACCGCTCCCAGTACCGGCCCTTTACCCTGGCAGTAGCAGTTGGTGCTCTCAGCACTTCCAAAACCATTTTCCCTGTTCCTCTGTGATGACTAAACCAGTTACCGGCCTTACAGAGTCATAGAAGAACATTTTAGCTCCTTGGACTGAGAACCAGGAGACTCAGGATTTTTAAATTGTTTATTTTTGTTCTTTCCTTGCTCCTAACTTACCAATTAATATCACCTTAATCCAGTTAGCTTGTATCTGTTTCTTATCTTATAAATTATGTTATTATGATGTCTTTTTTATAATCTACAAGAATGTTATGAGCATTAACTAGAAAATATCTGTGAATGTTAGATATGGAAAAAAGATATAATTTTCAGTTAAGATTCAATATGGCCAAAGAAATAATTTTTCATATTAAACCTTTGGGAAAATACACAGGCACCAATCCAGATGAATGACTAATGAACTGAAAATCAGTCAATAATACAGAAGCAACAGCAGGGAAAATGTGTTTTTCCTTCCCAAAGAATTTTGTAAAGAAAAAAAAATTAAACTTCATGTAAATTGAATAGCAAAGGAGGATTTCAGTGTAAGATGCTGAACACCAAATGTTTGGTGATGACTGCTTCTCTGGCTTCCCGTTCATCTTTCTTCTTTGAGGGGAGAGGGAGAGGGAGCCACTGGTGATGGTGTGGGTTTTATTCATACAGTAAAGCAATGGGAAGAGAAACGGCAAATCCTGACTACCAAAGTCCTTGTGAAATCTCTGTTCAAATTCAAATGCAACATCCCCTCAAGAATTGTTTATTGGTGATGGGCTGAGCAAAAGCACAAATTAAATACCCTGTTAGAAAAAAGAATCCAAGCAAACTAAAAGAAAAAAAGTGCTAAGTCTCTTGACATCCATAAACAACAATTAGAAGGTGTCACTGTCAGGCTGAGGTAGGCGTCCACGGCTAAATCTACAGTCTGTTTTGACCTGCTCTAACAGTCAAAAAATATAAAGGAACCCGCTTTTCAGTCTTGGTAAAGCAATTTCAATAAGATTCCTCTCTTTCTCAAAATATTTTTCAAGTGACCCATTTAAATATTGCGGCACATTTGTGTATATCAGTAAAAAAGAAAAAGTAATAATGTAAAACCAGACCCGCTTACTCACTAGGTAGTGTTATATTTATATGAGGTAGAAAAGGTAGTTATCACTATATTTCACTCTCAGTTCGACTTGAGAAGTCAAGTCCCTACCACACCTCTACGGTGTTCACACTCCTGAAAACAACATGAGCTTGTCTTCCTTTTGACATCACCATTCTTGAAGATTTCAGGATTGGGACATCGAATTTGAAAAGATTCTTATGGTTTTGGTGTTTTCTTTCATTTTGTTTCTTTTGGTTATATTGGTTATTTTCAATTTCCGGCCCTGCCAAATGATCTAATTTCTTATTTTATAGAACATTTCCTGTTAATGTCCTCTCCAAATATGCCTGGCACATGGTAAATTTTGACTCTGTATTCTGGAGGAATACCAAAGTTTTGGACTATGTCATCTCCAGAAGGACATACAAGTTGTTGACCTTGCCATCTGATGGAAGGCAATGTTCTGATTTTCTTAATTTCCTTGACTATGTGCCATGGAAGCCTACTGGTGCCTTCAACGATAGTATTTCACAATGTTTAATAAAAGCGAGAAATTTGGTAAAGTTTAAAAATGAGCATCCAGTTGTTCAAGGGCATGACCATGCAGTACATTTTAGAATATTGTGTATTATCCCATGGTCTCATCTGCTTTATTACTAAACTAAGAGAACTTGGAAACTCTATAAGAACTGGTGATTAAGTGGATGTTAATTCAAAAGGTAAACATGTGGGAGGTCTCCGTTTCAGCCCATTATTAAGTATTATTATGTGAAGTATCTTCAATTCATTAGAGATGCTGCAGAAGACAGAGGCAGTGGCTTTCACCTTGCTGTTCAAAGCCTTGTGTGTAACAGTAACAGGTGTTCAAGAAAGAGTTAAAATGAACTGAACTTTGTGGTTAAGCAGATTATTTGCAGTCAGGCTATCTTAAGTAAATTTCATATCTTCTTGAATTTGTAGAGTTCTTGCAGACAGACAGGAAAGGCAGCTTTTGATTCCTAGGACAGCTAGAGAGAAACATGCTAATTTGTTTTCAATATACATTTTGACTCGTTCAATGTGAAGCTACCAAATCAACAGTTAGGATGAGGATGGGAAGAGGGAGTGGTACTGGTTTGCTTTCATTTTGGTGTGTTTACATCTACGTGGTCTACGATGCAATGTGGCTCTCTAGGAACGCTGAGGATTAAACTTGCCTTTTTCCAGAAAAGCGCTGAGTGCAAATGGGTTTCATACTGAATTTACAGCCAGTGGGGAAGAAGGGAAAATGCTTGGTTAAGGAAAGTAATTCCTTGAAGTGGGTAACGATTTGTATGAGGAAAAAAACCTACTTGAGAGTTACGTGTAATTTTTATGTCATATGCATGGCTATGCTCAAATGTCATTTGTTTCTCTTTTATGCATTCTTCCCTTCTGGGCCAATCTTTTCTGGCCACTAGTCTTAATAAACGATAGCAGCAGCATCTCTAATGAACTGAAGATTCTTTACATAATAATATTTAATAATGGGCTGAAACAGAGACCTCCCACATGTTTACCTTTTGAGTTAACGTCCACTTAATCACCAGTTCTTACTTTCCAATATTTACCAAATTCAACTTCTTTTATAGCAAACTATCCCCACCTTTTACAAATTTCTCTTTTCTAAAATCCTACAACTTTTAGAAACATTTTTTAACAAAACTGATGCTCTTGTCAATATATTTAATTTCAAGTTTAAACATTAGGGCTAACTTAGAGACATTCAACCTATGTTAGAGGTCTTTGAGTTTACAAGACATAACTGGCCAACTGACCAACACAAGTCTGACCATTCACCAAATCTGAAACTGGGAAATGGCATTTCCTCTCTTTTGAGCGGCAGCCCTGTGTAAGTGTATGTGGAGTGGGAGGGCATGGAAGATCAGGCTCCCAAGATCACTGCCCCCACACAGAGATGCCCTGCCATTTGTCATATAGGATAGATTCTCCACACTTGATCTTTGCCAAAAGGCCGAGAAGTGACAGGACAGATTCTCAAGGAGAAAATCTGAGTGGCTATCAATGAGACTCTTCTCCCTTCAAGGCTCAGGAAATGTACATCTCTTGAAACACAGGCAGAGAAATAAGAGGAATCATCATTATATGGTCCATTTGTAATTTTTTGCTTTGCCCTGAGTGCTTGGATCCTATAGTTTTGCTTTTCTGGATAGTCTTTCATCCATAAAGATAATAAAAATGTAATTTTATAGAATAGCTTCAGCTGTAAGTAGAAGTAAAATGCCCGACAACTTTACTCTGTGAAAAATACATTGGTTAGAGGTCATGCCTTGAACATTTTTACATTATAATATTTTTACTATAGGGAGATATGAATAAAATTCAGATACTGTAGTTAGAGTTCATTTCTAGCAATGAAAATTCTAAGTCAATTAATGATAGCTCAGATACATGCCTATAAACACGGTATCTGTCTGAAGAGTTATTGGATGATTGAGATTGAATTAATTATACAATTTGTCACACTAATGTGATCTTAGATATAATTGCATCACATCTTGTCAGATCGGACTCTCTTTTCTCGAAAAACAACATATGCCACTCTTATGACAAAATAATCTTATGAATAGAAGAATGCTAGTTCTTCAAGTCATTAAGTTTCTAAAAATACATATTTTCTATAGACAAAATGATAAAATTAGTGCCTTTAAGTCACTTGAACCTTTTTTTTTGCACATAGGTTACAAATAATGCTACAAATCACAATGTACAAATAGCAACTATATAAATTTTGATTTCTTTCCCCCCTTTTCTTTCTCCCTTTCTGTTTGTTTTCCCAGATATTCAGTGACAGGCTTCAGGAAAAAAGACGTTGAGTATTTCCTCCAGGGCCATTATAAGGAACTTTGTTGAAATCATGATATTTTCCATTCCCTGTGGGTCTTGAGTGCACAAGATGAGATTCTAGACTAGGCAAGCAAGATTGTTTTACAAAAAAATGATGGTGTTTATAATGCTCAGTTCTACAGAGGTTCTTGCTGAAATTAGTGCTTAAAAATGAATAGTAGGTGAAAGCAGAAAAGAAGAGTAACTACAGGATACCAGGAAGTATAAGCACCTATGGATTTGTTTTTAAATAATGGTTTCTACCTTTTGAAATAATTAAAAATAAGCAAAGCAAATCATTTCATCACTCTCTTCTACTAACCATCCTTAGAGAGGCTCAGTTAGGAAGCGAATATACAGTTTGCATTCTTTGTTTTTTGTATATGTAGAAGTTTAGTCTACTTACGGATAGAAGGAAATAGTAATTTTCTGCATCAGAGAGAATTCATTGCTTCCTCCGTAAAATGGGTATGAGGATTAACTAAGATAATGTTACAAAGATTTTAACAATTCTGTCATTAATTTTCTAGGTGATTTACTGAAGCTTCAGCCCTCAGTGAGCTCCTCATCACTGGGTGGATTCAAGCAGTGAGTGTTCATCTGATGAGAATTTCAACTTTGACTGGGAGCGGCTAAACTGTAAGAATTTTAAGGTCCCTTTAAACCCCGAAACTCCGTGATTAACAAAAATCCCATGCGCGTAACAGATAAAGCAGGAATTCTCTGTGATGACAAGTTTTCTCATACTGTGACCCCTTGGCATGTGACTGAGGACCGTTTTCTCATGTAGACCTTATGTGGGTAGACATTACTCAATTTGAGTCAGATCGGGGAACTAGAAGCTCCAATTTTGAACTGAAAAAGGAGATAGTCAATCACAGAAACATGACACTGGCTTACACAGATGTTCTGCTTTCCTCTGACTCACCCTTGAGCCTCAGGATGGGATACAATTTATTTTTGATATAGTAATTGGGATGCAGTCACACCATAACTCATATCTTCATATTATGTCTTTTCTCCCTTGTTTGACGCCCCTGATTTTGACCCATGTTTTGAATTGTCCAGAAGGAATCCAAAACAAAAGAAGAGGGGCTGGAAACAAGATCAGTTTTGAAGGCAAGTTTTAAGCTTACATTTCTAAGGAAAAATAATACTCTTAGAAAAGTTTTGGAGAAAAAAAAAGGCCATCGATATTTTTACAAAATTAGAAAAAAAATGTTTTGTTGGCTGGAGACAGTACTCTGCTTCCCCAGATAGAACTGAGCGTGGTAAAAATGGAAGGATTCTCATTAACTTCCTGTCTTTCTGACAAAGCTTTGGTTGGTGTTATGGAACTTGTACAGCCCATGGGAGTAATCCTCACAGTAGATTGTTTGGCTATTAACTTCCTACTTTTTATTTCACGATCTTTATTATCTTTAGTTGTCTGAGGGCAGTTGAGCTTATTTCTGGGCCCTAATCTTTGACAGTGAGTAAGAAAGATGAGATTTCTTCAAGTCAAAGAATATTCAGAGAGAAAATGGGTGAACAGAACAGCCGCTATCACATCAGCATCTGACTTCAAAAAATGATATCCTAGAGCACAGAGGTGGTACCAGGGGGCCAAACGAACAGTTACTCATTAGGAGCCCAAATTACAAAGATCCTTCAAAACAGATCCTCTTTTTGTTAATCCTCCAGAAATAATCTGTGAATGCATTGTCATGTTAATCAGCCAATGTCTAGAGTACTGAGACTTTAATATATTAACAGTTGACAACTTAGGTTTTTAAAAACAAAACGAAACAAAACAAAAAAACAGATTACCAGCTGTAACATAAAGAGATAGCCTGGGGAAAATGGAAGGTCAGGTTAGTAAATCTAATCTATCAATCAATCAACTAATCTCACCCCTTCCAATTCACCATGTGCCCTATTGGGTAACAGCTGTTTTGGCTTTAACTATGGAATAAGCCCAGGGATGAACACCACTGCTTTACCTGGCTGCACTTGACAGGAGCAAAGGCCATTGTCTCTAATAAGAAACAACTGAGACATCATCACAGGTTCAGAATCAGCTCAGGTATGACAGTTGAAAGCACAGGATGATGAAAAAAAGCCCATGATTGGCAAAGGGTAAAATCAGCATAACTGACGTCAACTGTTTTTCCTGTACTTTATTGGTTTATCCTAGTGTTGAGTATTAATACTTTCATACTTGCAAACATTTATGTCCCAAGTGTTTATCTTTGGGAAAAAAAGAGATTATGCTTTCCAAATTAAAAGTGCCTTGATCCCTGTGTGGACAAGGGAGTGTGGAGTAGCAGGAAGATCTCAAAGACCTGGGGTCACATCTTGACTGTCACATTGGTACTGTGTGACCTAGGGCAAATTACTTCACTTCCCTGAACCTTGTTTCTTAAAGAAGAATCATCTCTCTCTTGTAGTATCATTCAGAAAACTAAATGAAACAATGTTTGGAGGCAACATGGTTTAGAAAAAGAGGGACTCAAGAGTAGCCACTATGGTATGGATTAGATGATGATCTGAAAGGTGACTTTCAGCTGCTAAATTCCATAAAATTTGCAAAATTGAGCAATTAGTACAAGATTTCTCAAAGTGTACGTGATCCCCGCCTCCCCCCTCAAAAAGGATTCCATTGTCAAATAAATCTGAGAAGTGCTACATTTTCCCTGTAAGTCAGAATTCATCTTTAATATAATTGATTTTGCTGAGAAATTCCAAAGTTAAAAAAGTTTGTTTAGCTTTATGGAATCAACGGTCTTCCAAACCTAGCTGATCACAGAAATGTCTCTTCCCAGAAGATTCATTAACATCCTAAGAACTTTCTTGTGTTCCACTTAGAGAAATGTTAAGTTCACAATTTTTTTAAATGTCAGAGTATAAATACATTTCAAAATTAAGATATACGGAATGATATGTGATACCTGGATACCAAAATGAAGGCTCATTGGATTTTAAATAGGAACAAACAAGGCAGAATAAATGAGAAAAAGAATGAAAGTGAAAGACTGACCAGGGCCAAGTTTTGTTGGTTTATAATCCTCTTTGGTTGGTAGCATTTGATTGAATAAAATTGCCTTTGAAATTAAGCACATCCAGGAACTTGGTAAAATTTCTGGTGCAGTTGTTTATTTGCCTTGAAGGAGAGAGACACAGTATATCAACACAGCCTATGGTTCCAGTTACATTCTTTGCAAAGCCAAGATTAAGTACGGTGGAACATTTGCAGAAAAACTATGAGGCTATTACAAATCTGTCTCACAGTATTTGCATTCATATATTTTATGAAGAACATCGACTTTGTTTTCCTTTCAATTGCCATAAATAGTGCTGGAGTTTTCCTAACACTTTTATTTATTTATATATTTACTTTTTTTTTTTTAAGCTAGAAATTTCCCTTCTATATGGATATCACATGTAGTTCTAGGAGACAGAAAAGAGACTGTAGGGCGAAAGGACTGGGTTTTTTAATTCTTTTGAAAGCTAAAGCAGAAGCTGTTACTTCTATGTTATTTTTATGAGTATCACCTTTATCATTTTTAAACAGCAAACAATTTTATATTAAAGCATTCATTTTAATAAGCTGGATATTAGTCACTGATAAGTTTCCAGCACTATTAGTAATTGTAATTTATTGATGTTCTGGCTCTACTTGTTTTCAGATTTCTGTCTCCATACCTATATGAAAAAGAACATTCCACAGTTATTGCAGTCAAATATAATCAACTCTCAGAATAGTTTCTAAAGTTAAATAAAGATAGGCATTTAAATCATCTGATATTTACTGTCCAAATCTGGCCTTTTCAGCTATCACAGTGCTTGGAATGTGCATTATATTTTCAGGTTAAAAAAATTTTTTGGCTCATTCTATTGAATCTTGTTAACATTTATAGTAAAGGACAAATAATTCACCTATCCTGAGAAAATACATTATAGCTTCCTGAATCCTTTGCATTTAGAATAAATGCCAACTTGTGTTGGTGTCCATTACCACTTTCAAATCGCATCATACAGTATAATGCAAATGTGAATTCTTAATTAGCAGGATCTGTTTTGTTCAAATGTACAAGAGTAGAGGGATTTTTCGACATACTGCAGCTGTTACCTATAGAGAAAACAAATTTCACCTTACCAAGAGGAGCTGCACAATTACATATGTTATGGACAGATCCTTTAGTGTTTCCTTAAGCCACGCTATTTCATGATGGATTTCACATTGACTATAGCAAATTTTACCACTGCTGCCCACTCAATTTCTGCTTCTAGCTTGTTTTGAAAAGAAAAGAAGATGAAAATTTTAAGGGCAATGAGGAGTTGGGGTGGAGAAAGGGTTCTTAATGAAAGATGCCATATTTACCAAGGTCATAAAGAAATATGCCTATATATCCATATCTATTTAAATATTGTCTGTGCTTCTCTGTATACATGCCATGCCCGACAAGTATTTGCATGAATTTGCATGAATCTATCCTGAAGGCAGCCTCAGTGAAATGACAAAAATGAAAAACTTGAAACTTATATATGAACAGATTACTACTAATAATACGGAAGGTAAGATAGTCTCCACAAGTAATGTAATAAATCCTTTGCTCATCAGATTTTTTTTTCTTTTCTGCCTTTAAACATCAACCAATTATGGTAAATGTTTAACTGTAGGAGTTCAGGCAGACAGCCAAATTCTGGTTTCAAAGCGATTGCTAGTTTTGAAGAGTTTTTCGTTTTTAAGCAAAAGCATTTCTGGGTACTGGCTCTGCTGGAATCTGAGTAAGTGGATTAGGCAGAACATAGGTCCTGACGAAAGGGGCCCTGCAGTATTGCCTGAAATGTCCTAGGGAAATACTTCCCATTTATAACTTAGCTCTATTTACCTAAAGGCAGTTTATTTCCACAGACACAAAGTAAAGAGAGAGCTTTGTTTTTCTTAGCCAAGCACTTACAAAAACAGCAAGGTTGGGGGAAGGGGAGGAAAACGACCGTTTTAGCCTTCTCTGGTTAGTAAAGCCAGGTATTTAAAATAGACACATGATAGCCAAACTCTCCCGCCCCACAGGTATGTTTGCTTGCTTACTAAGCTTAGGAACTGGATTAGCAATCTGCAGGAAGCTCGGTTCAGCGTTAGCCCTTCCTCGGGCTATGCCTACCCCCCTGTGCCAGCGCTAGCGAACGGGGCCTGAACAATCCACACGCCGGATGTGCAACCTCTGGATATTTGCGATTCAACTGCTAAAGCCGCTTTGGTACACACATGACAATGAGGGGGTACTGAAGTGACTTTTCCTAAGTCTATTTCGTCTCCATTTCTGTCTCCCCGAGGTATCCCATAGGTCTCTTCCCTTTTTCCCTTCACACACGCTTCTGCACAGCCCCAAAGCTCCAGACCCTGTCCCCCTTCCCTAAAGTCTCCCATTCACCACCACCCTCCCGAACCAAAGTCCCCTCCCGGTCACCACCAAAGCCCGGAGAAGTGGAACGCACACAATGCCTCCCTTATAGGGCTTGAGCTGGGAACTGGGCATGCTCAGTAGCCAAAGCAGATTTTTTTTTCCCCTTCTTTTGGTCGCAAGTGCGGCATCTTTCTCAGTCCCACACCTCTCTTTCCTCTATCCCTATCCCTTCTCCCCACCCCCAGCCCCTTAACCACCCCGCTTAACCCGTTCCACACCGAAGGCTCACAGAGTTCTGAGGTGCGGAGAATTAACCCGTCCCCTAAACCCACTAAATAGTCTCACTTTGGGCTAAAGCTTCACACTTTTGCCTTAAAGCCCCCAGCCTCTTACGCGCACACAGGTAGGGGGAGTGCGAATACTACTGGCTCCCAGGAAACTGATCCCAAGAAGGCTCCATCCAGGATCGCCCGCTACCGAAGAAGTATTCCCGGAGCCCTCTGTTCTGCGGGGTGACAATTAGCCAAAGGTACCGTACCCGTGATACAGAGCCCAAGTGCGATTGTTGCCTTTGAATGTCATTGTTGTTGACTCACCCCCCTCGATCCTGAAATTTTGCAATTCCGCGTAGACTCGACGCCCCTGTCTACCTCCCTCGATCCCCCCTTCCCCCAGGCTCTCCGATGTTTCTTTGGCTTTGCCTGGGATCTTGGCTGCTCTCTCAAAGGAACGCCCCGGTTGTGTGTGTGTGTGTATGCGTATGTGCCTTCGTTCTTAGGGGACTGGGGGAGGAGAAAGGACTCGAGTGTGCGATTCTTGGGGGGGGGGGGATGGAGGCTGGCGCGTCCGCGTTAGGGGACTGGGGTCTTTATGTGTGAGGAAAGGGTCGCTCCTCCCTAGGGGATGTTTTAGGCAAAAAGAGGGGGGATGCCGGGAGGAAAGTGCGCCGTCTCTCCCGGTGTGTGGGTAGAAGAGGAATCAAGTAGGGGTGTCTGGGTGGGGGACCCGGGAGGCCTCGGGAATGTGCGGGGGTCGAGGTGCTTGAGTGTCGGGAGAGGGGGTGCTGTGTGTGTGCCCGGGGGGGTGCGGGGGGGCGGGGGCGGAGGCGGGGATTCGGCGCTTGTATGTAAAGGTGCAGCCCGTGTGCGAGGGGCTGGGTGCGCGCGCGGTGTCTGGCGGGTGCGCGCGCGCGCGCGCCGCTGCCCGCCTGCTTGCCTGCGAGGGCTGCTCGGTGGGTTTGACGGGCAAGCGGGCGCGGAGGAGCCCGAGACCGCATCACGCAGAGACCATCGCGGAAACTGCAGCGCGGATCGCGGCGCGGCGGGCCTTACGAGAGCCGCCGGGTTCCGGAGGTGGGTGAATTTCCAGCGGGGGCTGCGCGAGCTGCACCGACACGCGCTGCCTCTTCCCCCAGCCCGGCTCGGCAGCGCGCGCGCGTGTATGTGTGTGTGTGTGCGCGCGCGTGCGCGCGGAGGGGGGCAGGTAGCTTATTATTTTTAGTTTGGGTCGTGTTGGTTTGGGGCCGGCTGAGTGGCCAAAGCGGCTGTAGTGGCTACCCCCCCCCCGCCCCCGCGCCCAGCCTGCCTACCCACGACGCGGTCGCAAGTCCCCGAGGACCGAAAGAATCCGGTGTCTTTAGCCTCGCTGCCCCCCGGGCGGCCGGGGCGGCCGGGAAAGTGTCCTGTTCTAGGGCGATTAGGGCTGTCGGGACCGCTGCGCTGGGCTGGGCTTTGTTTTCTGTGCCCCCCTCTCAGACACTCTAGGCGGACGTGGATCTGGGGGTCTCGGCAGTGGCCCTGGAGCCAGTCGGAGATTGCTGGCACCCAGCAAGACAGGGACTACGAGAGAAGCCGGTGGGTAACTCTAAAAGCCCTGCAAAGCCGAGCAAGAGCTGGCAGCACGACTTTGCAAGATGCCCAAATGTTGAGCTGATTTTTGACTGGGTGAGAGCAGCATTATGTGGCTGGCCAGAGTGGGGGGTGGGGTAGGGGTGGGCGCGCAAGGGGGAGCCTGGGCCGCCGCTCTCAGCCACGGGGGTCACTCTGCCTGTGACAAGCGGGCCATTGACGCCCCAGTGGCCATCACCCTCGTGCGTGGCCTGAGCTTGCCGTCTCTTCCACCTCACGCCCGGGTCTAGAGAGGCCGACGGAAACTCCGGCAGCTGCCCCTTGTGGGACGGGAGCGCGCGGAGAAATGTGTGCGCAGCGGGGCTGAAGCCCCCGCGACATCCCGAGCGGTCTCCGTCTCCGCGGATCGGCCCGGCCCACGAGGCCGCTGTTTGGGCCCGGGACCCGGGAGGGGGCTGCGTTCGGGCTCCGGGCACCGAGATGCGGCAAAACATTGCGGTACGCGCCATCGCCAACGGCCCCTCCAGCCGCGTCGCTGCCGGCCCGAGGTAGCGCACCGGGGGCGGCAAGGACCGCGTCTTCCCGTGGAGCCCTCCACCCGCGCCCTGGGCGGGCTGGTGGAGGTTTCTCGGGCCGGCTCCAGGGGCGCACCCTCCCCAGTCGTCGGCCCCCTGCAGGCTCGCTCCTTCCGCGCGGAAGCGGAGCGCCCGGCGCGGCACTCTGGTGGCTGCCGGGTTTGTCATAAGGCTAGGTTTGTGCAGTCCTAGCCGGCGGTGGGAGCCGGGCGTCTTGCGGGCAGACAGAGACAGAGACAGAGAGAGATGGAGAGGTAGATCGGGAGACCCGCCACCCTTCTCAGCCGGAGAGATGGCTTTTGGTACCCAACTCACACTTTGTGGGTTTTTTTTTCTTTTTTACCTTTTCCCCTTGATTTTAAATTGTACATTTTTTTTGTTGGTACCATGTGAATGTGCGGTTTCTTTCGCTTACATTCGATGCCCCTTTCCCCCCCTTTTTTGCTCGATTTCCCCTAGCTCCTTTTCTTCCTCTCCACCTCTCCATGGTCTCTTGCCCCTTCAGCCCCTCTTCCCTTCTCTCCTTGGCACATCGACTCCCCCTCTCCCTAGCTCCATCCTCCAGCTGCCTGCGGCTTCTGTTTCACACGAGCTGCATTTGGGAACTTCCTAGCTCGTCCTTGCACTTTTTCCCCCCTTGCTACTTAAAGCAGAAATTACGAGGAGGAGGGCAGCTCCTTATGCAATTTCAGATGTTTGTTGATGCTCCTGGTTCTTGTGTTTTGTACTGAATTCAGGTACATCGCTTTTTGGTTAGGGTTTGATTTGTTGTGGTTGCTTTTTAAAAATTTATTTGGTGGGGGGCGAGGGGAGGTAGTAACAAGAAATGACTCTAATGAACCAGAGTAGCTGCTGAAAACCACTTCTGTAGGAGGGCCAAAAGAGCATGTGAAATTTTGATTTTACAATGAAAGTTAGTTTGGATGATGTCATACTTAAAAATTATGACTTGTTTTTGCACTGCCAATCAAGCTATCACCGTGAATAGGGGAAATGCACGTCTATCCGGCAGCCAAGGAGCATCGGCAGTGCCGGTGTATTCTGAACCAAACTACTCAAAATTCAAATCTTCCTGGGTCATGGCTAATGGATGGTCTACCTTGAGGCATGTTCGGTTTGCCACTATCTGGTTCCTCGTGGGCAAAATAAACAAAGGAGTTTCTGTGTGACACTTCTTTCTTTGTATCATTCCCTCATTGTGTGTTCCCGGGTAATTTATTTATTTAATTAATATTTGGTGGTAACCATGTTGAAAATGCAGCCAGCTTCCCATATGAGATGGAAAAGACTCACATGGCTAAAACTGCATCAGTAAAATGCACAGTGCTTGTGGTTCCTCTTAATCTTTTCCTTGAAGCATTGCATATATTTGTATATGCATGCAGTATCGAAGGAATCGGCAGCCAGGGGTTAATTTATTAAGCCTGAAACTCCACTAAGTGATTCTCGACTTGTTTATAGCCAGGGACATGGAGTGGTAATACTGGGAGGGAGATGTTGGGGAATGGATGATTTTAGAACAAACATTCGCTGTACTAAATGTGTCTGGCGCTGCAGATAAAGCCACTCAGGGATTGTAGTGTGTGAACTCGTCTTCCTCAACAGTGGCAGTCTGTGGTCAGAGTGAAGGAGATAAGCATCTGAGCCAAGTATCAGTCGGACCTCGGTTCAGAATGGCACAGAAAGGTATGGGAGGGAGTCAGGTAGGCAGGAGAGCCAGTTTGGGGGATGGGAAGGCTGTCTGGACATCAGGTAGGAAATGCAGGGGCAGGCAGGATTCTGTCTTGCTTTTGGGGACCCAAAGACAAAAGGCTTTTCTCTCCTGTTGGGGAGATGACCAACAGGAAACTAGATACCATTTATTTACCTGAAACTCACATTTGGCCATCTCCTACTCTGCTCTTTTTCTAGAACCCCACAGGGTCAACTGTGTTTTTTTTTTTTTTTAACACATTGTAGAGCAGTGTACAGGAGTGAAGTGATTCGTGGCCATGTGCTGACCTCTGGGCTGATGCTCAGGCCAAGTATCTTTTGGGGGTTTCTGCCACCTTGATCTTTTGACTGTCCCCTCTACAGCAACCCTGCCCTCCCATTGCAGTCCTTCATGGAACTCAGGGCCCTAATAGCTTTCTGCATGGCTTCTTATCAAGCTGAAGCCTAGAGAGTAGACATTTACAAATTGAAATACCTTTGTGGTGCTAACAACTACATGGTATAGTTTCTGATCTGGGTTCAGTCATTAGAGTTGCCAATAGGAAGCTTCAGGTCTGTATTCAAGGATGGAATTTGGTGGTCCAAAGAAAATATTTTCAGATTGTTACGGTCTAAGCACAATCAAAAATCTTTTTTTTTCCTGGTTTTTTTTTTTTTTTTGTCTTCTGCACATGTAAAATTTGTATAAACTACAGGTACAGAAATAGAATGTATGGTATTTTTGGTGGCTCTTGTTCAACTGAGTGAGAATACTTGGAGTTTTTGGTGCCCTAAAAATACCAAGCTAATTATTATACCCATGTGTTCCTGACGGCGGTATGATTTAAACACAAATACTTTTTCAAGTAACGATCATTGAAAAAATGTTTTCTTTTTATTTTTTAGATTATTTCTCTTTATTCAGAAGCATAAAGTTGTTTGCTGATTGCAAGAAGATGTTTCTTTGGCTCTTTCTGATTTTGTCAGCCCTGATTTCTTCGACAAATGCAGATTCTGACATATCGGTGGAAATTTGCAATGTGTGCTCCTGCGTGTCAGTTGAGAATGTGCTCTATGTCAACTGTGAGAAGGTTTCAGTCTACAGGCCAAATCAGCTGAAACCCCCTTGGTCTAATTTTTATCACCTCAATTTCCAAAACAATTTTTTAAATATCCTCTATCCAAATACATTCTTGAATTTTTCACACGCAGTATCCCTGCAGCTGGGAAATAATAAACTGCAGAACATTGAGGGAGGAGCCTTTCTTGGGCTCAGTGCATTAAAGCAGTTGCACCTGAACAACAATGAATTAAAGATTCTTCGGGCTGACACTTTCCTTGGCATAGAGAACTTGGAGTATCTCCAGGCTGACTACAATTTAATCAAGTATATTGAACGAGGAGCCTTCAATAAGCTCCACAAACTGAAAGTTCTCATCCTTAATGACAATCTGATTTCATTCCTTCCTGATAATATTTTCCGATTCGCATCTTTGACCCATCTGGATATCCGCGGGAACAGAATCCAGAAGCTCCCCTACATCGGAGTGCTGGAACACATAGGCCGTGTTGTCGAATTGCAGCTGGAAGATAACCCTTGGAACTGTAGCTGCGATTTGTTGCCTCTCAAAGCTTGGCTGGAGAATATGCCATATAATATTTACATAGGAGAAGCTATCTGTGAAACCCCCAGTGACTTATATGGAAGGCTTTTAAAAGAAACCAACAAACAAGAATTATGCCCCATGGGCACAGGCAGTGATTTTGATGTGCGAGTCCTGCCTCCGTCTCAGCTGGAAAATGGCTACACCACCCCCAACGGTCACACCACTCAAACGTCCTTACACAGATTAGTGACCAAACCCCCGAAGACGACAAATCCGTCCAAGATCTCTGGGATCGTGGCAGGCAAAGCCCTCTCCAACCGCAGTCTTAGCCAGATTGTGTCTTACCAAACGAGGGTGCCTCCTCTTACCCCCTGCCCGGCGCCTTGCTTTTGCAAGACACACCCGTCAGATCTGGGACTGAGTGTCAACTGCCAAGAGAAAAACATCCAGTCCATGTCTGAACTGATGCCGAAACCTTTAAATGCCAAGAAGTTGCACGTCAATGGCAACAGCATCAAAGATGTGGACACCTCAGACTTTACTGAGTTCGAAGGACTGGATCTGCTTCATTTGGGCAGTAATCAGATCACGGCGATCAAGGGAGAGGTATTCCACAACCTCACCAACCTCCGCCGGCTGTATCTCAATGGCAATCAGATCGAAAGACTCTACCCCGAGATCTTTTCCGGCCTTCATAACCTGCAGTATCTGTATTTGGAATACAACTTGATTAAGGAAATCTTAGCGGGCACCTTTGACTCGATGCCGAATCTGCAGCTCCTGTACTTAAACAATAATCTCTTAAAGAGCCTGCCCGTGTACATTTTCTCCGGAGCCCCCCTCGCTCGACTGAACCTGCGGAACAACAAGTTCATGTACCTCCCCGTCAGCGGGGTCCTGGATCAGCTGCAGTCTCTGACACAGATTGACCTGGAGGGCAACCCGTGGGACTGCACTTGTGACTTGGTGGCATTAAAGCTATGGCTGGAGAAACTGAGCGACGGGATCGTGGTCAAAGAGCTGAAATGCGAGACACCTGTGCAGTTCGCCAATATCGAACTCAAGTCTCTCAAGAATGAGATCTTATGTCCCAAACTCTTAAACAAGCCATCTGCGCCCTTCACTAGCCCGGCCCCGGCAGTCACGTTCACCACCCCGCTGGGGCCCATTCGCAGCCCTCCCGGTGGTCCAGTGCCTCTGTCTATTTTAATCCTGAGTATCTTGGTGGTCCTCATTTTAACTGTGTTCGTGGCTTTCTGCCTTCTTGTTTTTGTGCTGCGACGAAACAAGAAACCCACGGTGAAGCACGAAGGCCTGGGGAACCCGGAGTGCGGCTCCGTGCAGCTGCAGCTGAGGAAACACGACCCCAAAACCAGTAAAAAAGACGGGCTGGCCACCGAGGCGTTCATCCCCCAAACCATAGAACAGATGAGCAAGAGCCACACCTGTGGCCTGAAGGAATCCGAGACCGGGTTCATGTTTTCCGACCCTCCAGGACAGAAAGTCATTATGAGAAACGCGGCCGACAAGGAGAAAGATTTATTGCACGTGGATACCCGGAAGCGACTGAGCACGATTGATGAGCTGGATGAGTTATTCCCGAGCAGGGATTCCAACGTATTTATTCAGAATTTTCTGGAAAGCAAAAAGGAGTACAATAGCATCGGCGTCAGTGGCTTCGAGATCCGCTATCCGGAGAAACAACAAGACAAAAAGAGCAAGAAGTCGCTGATAGGTGGCAACCACAGTAAAATTGTTGTGGAGCAAAGGAAGAGCAGCGAGTATTTCGAACTGAAGGCAAAACTTCAGAGTTCCCCCGACTACCTGCAGGTCCTGGAGGAGCAGACAGCTTTGAACAAGATCTAGGTCATGCAATCTTACTTCACACAGAGGACATTTATTTAATGATGAAAGTGCCTTTTGTTGACTTCTAACTTCCAAATACTATATTATCAATAGGCATAGAGGCAGGTGTTTCCAAGGGTGTCTCATTAACTGTAGCTGCAAAGATGTGTCCTGTAGAAGAGAATTTCCTTAATAGATTCGACTACATAAAAACCGATACTGTGGAGTCCTGTGGGGATACTGCGAACTCTGTTGCCAAAGGGATGCTTTATATACATAATACACTGAATTTCACCTCAAGAGGCAGATCTGTTTTGTACCCCAATGCAAAACCTTCGTCTCTTTGTGCTTTGTAAAGCGAACTCCAGAAAACTGGTACCTGTGTTTGTACCTCACCTGGGTCCTTCATCTTGCACGTAGATTAAGTTGGTGGAACTGGAATAATCCTTTTGATTTGTGGCATTGTAACAACTCTGTGTAAAGATTATCTGAAAAGTTAAAAAAAAAAAAAAGCATGCCAAGAGAGAACATTCGATAGTATTTGTAAATCGGTAACCTTTATGGCCTGCATCTTGAAACCGCTGGATTTATAATGTTAAATTGTGCAAATATTTGTTTAAAATATACCATGCATTACATAACTATAAAATAAATTTGAACACTTTAAGCATTACCTGTCTATACATAAAACCTAAAAGAAAAAAAAATCAGTGTGAGTTACATAGCGTTTGTGGTGATCTGAAGAAATACGTGATGTTTATCAGAATTAAACATGGCTCAAATTAAACTAACATTAGAGTTTGTTCTCAGTTATGTGAAATACCCACAATCCTTACAGGTTGTCCAAAATTAGCAAAGTGCTTACCGTGTGAGCGCACCCAAAGCTATTTTTGTAACATAATTCATATTTATGAAGTACTTTGTATACTAAATAAGAAAATATGTACTGCTTAATATGTATTTAATATGCCTGACTTGTTTTCCTGATCACAGGGAATTTATCAATAAGTATAAATTTAGACAGGAAAAGTATACCAAACTGACACTGAAGCTTATGTGTACAGAAATATTCTGGACATTGTGATCAGGTATCATTTAAAAAACAAAACAAAAAAAACTATAAAAAACCACAAAAGTACAAAAAAAACAGTTCTGTGCTATTATTGAGAATTTAGCATATTATCTTCAGATTTGTTACCAACTGTGCATTTTAAAATAGGTTCCTTAGTTTTATAGTACCGTGTCTGGGGCAGTTGTTATTTGCCATCAGTTGTCTTGCTTTTCAGGATTCTATGAGCTTAATTCAAATAGTTTTCACTACAGATATTTAAAAAAATTAATGATGTAAGGTTAATAGTTATATCTCGTATGCATCAGTATCCTGTTCTTTCATCATTCTGACTACTATCAGATAACCAAGTAGAACAGTAAACATCCTGGTAAATCGCGGCCATCAAAGCCACGCTGTAAAATGCTTTCATTGGTCTCAGATGAGTTCACAGTCTGCAAGTACAAATGCTACGCCACTGTGTTTGCTTGTGCTGTTAACTTCTAAGTCAAAACTGGTCAAAGGAAGGAAGCATTTGATAACGGGAGATTTTTGCAGATTTTTCGGTTCTCCCGATTAGCAAAAGTGACATCCCCAAAACACATTGCCTTCTTGGCCTGCCTGCATATGTATATTTTTTGTGCTCCATCTCTTGTAATTACTGTGTTCATCAGTAAGATGACCAAGAAGGTAAACAGAGGCATTCTTCATGAATTACAAGTGGCAGGTGTTTTGGTGCAGCTTCCAAAATGATATTATGGTTCAAATGGTAACAGCAGTCCTTTTATTAATTACTAATTTCAGGGCTTTATGTGTTTGTTGCAAGATTAAAAAAACAAACAACTTGGCATTCTTGGAGGGGTGTGTGTGTGTGTGTACGTGTGTGTTTGGGTGTACATGCATACATATAGATAATTTGGAGATTTTTTTAAAATAGCAAAAAAATTGTCTCCATATGTATGTGCTGGTGCTCTTAAAACTTTAATGTGTAATTTTAATTTTCATGACAATGTCTGTGAAAACTTTATATGAATATTAAAAATATATACATAAATACTTGCTTTCCGATCTTGAAAGAAAAGACATGAAGATGTGTGCCCAACAGCCTGTTTTCACCTACGATTTCACACGAACTTATAATATGCCATTACCATGCTTGTGTGCATCCATGGAGTAAAGGGCTCGTAACACATGCTGACAGGATAAAGACGTGAAGGCTTCAAAGAAAGTGTTTTAGTTTATCCTGTCAATAAAGTATGGGTTGAGGAATCTTAAGTAGATACTTTTGGGAGGAACCAGAAAACTCCATCCATGGTCTGGGGTTAATAGGTCACTGGGATGATGCCTTTTATTCAGTGTGGTGATGCTTTGAAGAGGTTTCAAGGTTTCTGCAGTTGTCAATGGCAAAGGGTACCTGCCTTCATCTCAAAGCTTGCTGTAGCATATTGGCTAACTCACACTCTTCTGCTGAAAGGTATAAATGTTCAATTTTTCAAAACAAAAGTAACTTAAATGTATGTGGTTATTTGGAGGTTCTAACTGTAAGTGAATGACAGTACCAGATCTTTGGTTAAGGCTGATATCTTTTCCTTAACTACAGTCATTGTGCCTACATTCTATAATGTATACTGTTTTACACCTGTCTCTCATTGGTTCTACTTGTACATTTTATTATAATGTAGTTAGGCAGAAGTTTTGAGTTGAGAACAAGAGCAGTGAAAATACTGTATCTATATTTTGTTGGTTTCAACTATAACCTTGATGTTAGTTTAACCCCTTAAGGAATGATATATATGTCCAGACAGTATTTTAGTAGAATTTGATTCCAATCTAGAAAATCCAAGAAGTGCTCATTTCTAATGTGGTTTGACACATCATGGGCTTCTTGGCATTGTATCATGTGCTTGGACTCTGTTAGAATGGTTGCAAAGGAAATTAGATCATATGAAATCAGTGAAGGGGTTGAGATAATATATTATGTCCGTGTAATATAAATCAAGTTTTAAATTATTTTTTTATGAAATCAATAAAGATGATTCAATTCTTTCAAAGTAAATCTTTGTGTAATTTTATGAGAAAGCAGCTATTAAATACAGTGATTCAAGTCTATAAGGCAATTTATATTCTATATTTAGTTTTCCATTCTGAATAATAAACTGAATAAATAATTAGAAAATCATTTTAAGACCAGCTTTATTTTGTTGCTTTTTAAAATCATTTCATTTCTTTAAGCCATAAGGATGCATACAGGGCATGGCCTCATGAGTAACGTCGAAAGGTATTGCAGAAATAACAGAACACATCTAGAAATGTATGGCAGTAATATTAGTCTATAATATCTTTTGCATGATTTGTACATTGACATTGTATGAAATGAGCACAGTGAGTTATTTTTTTTTGTTATTGTTGTCGCATCCAAAGAGCTGGGGAAAAATATATTAAGAATGTATTTATAATCACTATTTTGAAATAAAGTAAAGAAAACACACTATTGTTTTTACCCTGATTTGATTATTAGTATTTAGGTTAGTTTATAAGACAAAAATCAATTAATGATATAAAAGCTAATGTAAATCACAGAAAGGAACTGTTTTAATGACTTGTGTTTGCTTTTAATAACATCGAGGTATTAGAAGGAATTTATTAAATGCCATTTTTATGAAAGGACTAATAAAATTGTTTGCTACAATGGTATTTCCGAAGCCACACTTTGTTAAATATATTTATCTTTCCATTATTTTTCAGAAGAAATAAAGCAGTAACCAAATTGAGCTTTTCACCCAGATTTGAGGGTAAGCCATAGAGCTTTAGAATACAGTTCATATTAAACTGAATTGCTAAATCTATGTTGAGATGCTTTTTTTTTCAAACATCTTTGCAATCTGTGTTTCCTTCCACTGGCAGCGTCTTTGGTGAAGAGTCAGACTTGGCCAAGATCAACATGCTTTGCCTCTTGCTCATTCCTATTAATCAGTTGGAATCTGACATAACTGCCAATGAGCAAATATTATTACTCAATCTTAACTGTTATTTAAATACTTTTAGAAAACATCAGGACCTCTATAATCTATGGCCAGCTTGATTGGTTGCAGGTTCGTTACTCATTGATGGGGTGGATTGTGATTTTTATTGGGTTCTTTCAAAGATGAGCAAAATCATCCATCCATCATTTTACCAGAGTTTGATGGTTCAGAAAAATGAACCAATTACATTATGGTTAATTTGAAGGCAGCAAAGATTATAACCAGACTAAGGAAGTGGATTTAAGGCATGTTTTCTTATGGGAAGAGATGTGAAAACAGAGGGAAACAGAGAGAATATAAATTAAGATTGCTATAGCCTAGCTCTATGACTAGCTATGCTGAAGACGTGAACAGATAGTGCGTCCGAGTACTTTGGGACTAAATGTTTTATGTATCACAGGAAATACATCATGTGATGTATAACTTAGTTTAGTCCTTTTTGGGTACTGAGCACAGGGCTTTGGGTCCCAGCCACTCAGTTATGCAGAAAAGTGGCATCAAATGAAGGTTTGGCTTCATTTCCAGTGCTCATTCAATTAGTCACTATGGTCAGATGGGCTGAAGTAAAATATCCTGTTTGTGGCTTCCCTTACTGGGAATAACTGGCAACAGATATCAGGTTCACCTGATAATTGTTAACCCTCAATTTCAGATTTGCTGGGGATCAGCACCTTGTTAAATTAAATTAAAAACAAGTGGGAAGGTAAGTGAATTTTAATAGCTTATTTTGTACAAAACTGCCCTTAGTCTAATTTTGAATTTCATTTGTTTTACTTTCCACTGGTTGATAAGATTGTATTTTAGAAAGGGAAATCAAGGGAGGAAAACTGTGTTGTCTACCTTGTATGAAAGTCTGACTTTTTAATTTTTTTTAATGTGAGTTTTAGCCTGTTCCTATGTGTACAGAGGGGAAATGAAAGGGGGCTCTGAGACAACTACTTGAATACTTTGAGTCAAATAATTGCTATCGAGAATGAAAAGATTTAACTATTTCATTAAATCATCATTACTAGATCTGCTGACTATAGATCCCAGAACCAGGAAAGAATTACTCAGCCTTCCACCTTAGTTTGCTTTTGTGGCTAAATAAAAATTCTGGTGATTCAAAACATCAAAATGAGACATTACTTGTCTATCTTAAAAAGCTCATGAATAAGGCTTTCAGAGATGATATGAATATGTAATGGAGAATATACCTTTCAAATTAGCTATAGGAAGGAAATAGTTTTCTAAAGTTTCTGAACGACATGTTTTCCTTAGTTGGCACCTTACAAATTCTAGCTTGTATCCTACACTAAGGAAGCCATGTTGTGCAGTGGAGCCTACTCGTGGAAGCCTTTGAAAATAATAGTAAGCTCTGTTCTCCCTACTCAGAATTGCAATGTATATTCCTTCATTGTTCCATGTAAACTGAACCATTGTGGTAAAATTCTGGAGTTGGTACTCAGTAATTTTAATGCTGTTTTCACTAATAAAAGTCTTTTCTTATAGGTCATTATTTGTAGCCATTCAGTGTGTTTATTAGTGTGAAATTAGTAAAGCTCAACATCAAAAAGAAATGCAAACAGTCTGTTTTCTACATGATGCAACTGTTCTATTAGTTTACACAACAGGCCAGGTCTACCTCCCTACACACACACACACACACACACACACACACACACACACACACACACACACACACACACAGAGAGAGAGAGAGGAAACCACACAAATAGTGAATTCTGCACAAAGGGAATTATTTAGTCGACATAAACAAATACAATGTTTCTGCCTAGACTACCTAGATTTTTCAACTTAAAGTAGGTATTGGGGCCCAAATGATCATTTTCCTGCTTTTTGCTTCACTTTAATTTGAAACTTGACCACTGTGTCAAAAACAGTAGAAATTAGGCCCTCTTTCTCTCCCAGGACTTCCTTGGATTTCAGTAATGTCTGCTGTCTAGAGATTTGGTTTTGATTTTCTTTATTTGGTAACTTTATCATCATTATCATCCTCAGTCTATAAGCTTACTTAATGTATAGTGCAGTAGACAATAACCGGGCAGCCAACCATGGTGCAGATCAGTGTGGCTACTACCTTTCACAAATATTACCCAGAGAATCACGTAGGGACATCTGGATCCAGAATAAAGAAGCCCAGGGTGACGGTTTGATTCAAAATTATTAGAACATGGAGGTTAAAAGAAAGAAGAAAAATTAGGTTGAAAATTACTGACTGAGGAACTCTGTACCTAAGTGAAATTTGGGGAGGATAAGGACAAACGAATATTAAGAGAGAGAAAAAATATTTGCTTATCAGATAGAACTCAGAATCTGATTACTGAGCAAGAATCATGGTAAAATATGTCAAATCTTACAATTCTTTCTCCCTATTTTCTCTCTCTGCTTCATTTCTTTAAAATATATAGGAAATCCAGGCTGTATCAACACTAGGAATTCATGTTTTTGAAGAATTCATTGGTCAATGAAAACAACTAGTTACCTTTCCAGCCCCCATGGAATTTTTTTCCTAGGGTGACGGACATCATGGACTGACTGGTTGTCAGGGCCTCCTGATGCAGCTCTAGATGTTAAAACAAAACAAAACAAAACAAAACAAAAACAATAAATAGCTTTTGTGTTTACTGTGCATAGGAGGTGAAATATGCAGATTACATAAAATGAGTTTTGATAGGAAGCAAACTGATACAAACATTTGGGTTCCTAGTCATGTGGTAAAAAGCTGCTAGGCCTTTTGGTTTGTTTTCAGAAATTGTATTTCAACACAAATTACCAAGTGCATATTTCAGAAGCCATTTCCTGCAAGAACCCCCAGGAAGCCATGTCTCTGCCATGGGTCCCCTCGCTCCACAGCAGAATGTGTCACACTTGCCAAGTCCTCCCTGCTGGAAATTCTGCTCTTCTGCTGTTATAAACAGCCAGCATCATCTATGACCTGGGTTAGTTTAGGGAGATTTCTTTCCCCTGTTGTTTGGTTGTTAGTGGCAGTACACACACACAAATCTAGGCTTCTCTGCCCAAACATCTATCTGTCTTTGTAATATTACCACAACTAGAGATTCCTTCAGTTGTATGTACTTTCCACCTTGCTATATTTCTTTTTATTTACCAGTTATCTTCCAGCCCACAGCAGCTACTGGTTCTTTTATTCATTGCTCTCCCCGTCAAAGTGGAGGCTAATCTCCACCCTGGAAACTCAGAGTTATTTATAGAAAGAATCATCACACTTCTATTTGCTCATTTCCTTCTATAACTTCTAGAAATATAGAAAATGCAGTACAGTAAGTGATTGATTGAAAAGGAAGTCTTGCTGACACAGAAATAATTGTAAGAAGATAGAGTGAGTTATCGGGAAAAGAGTCAACTTTAGGGAGATATTTCTTGTGTTTTAGATTTCCTGGCATTGGAATTGGAATGCCATGCTTTAACTCCTGAGCTGGATTCAAAGAAGCCAGTTTGCACTCTGGAGTCCCTGCAATAACTAAAGAAGTATATTATTGCTGACATGTGGGCAGGTTTGCCATGTGTTGCCATAAACATGGCTGTGATTTTCTCCTTGCACTCTATTTCAGAAAATATTCATTTGCGATTTGGCACAGCTGCTGAAATGCTGCTGTATCAATTCTCCCCAGGAAAATTCACAAAGCATTTTTTTCTATATGTAACTAAGCAGTTACCCAGAAATATGTCTTGTAAACTGGATACAAGCATCAGGATTCAGAAAAGAGAACTAGTGTGTCCTTTAGAAAAGAGGGATTTTAAGAAAATTAAGTATAGGTATTTTATTAAAAAATTACAGCCAGTTAGAGCATCTTCCTTTGAACATGTCGACTTTTGGTAGGTGTCAATGTGTGCGTCATGAGGAAAGTAGACTCTGCACAATAATCTTGGTTGCCTAGACCGTACTGCACTGTAAAATGTGTGAGCGCTAACTTGGTTATTTAGTCCCGAATGCATATCTGATGTCAGCTGCTCATTTGGATATAAATGCATTGGAGAAGGCCAGTTTCTGACATAGTGTTCTTACTATAACCAAGCAAGATGGACTGAAACAGTCTTTATTCCATCTTGAATGTTATCAGAGCAGGGTTAAACCAAGAGCCTGTTGGCGAATAGTCATCTTCCATGTTGAAGAACCGTCCTAAGAAAATGGGACCATACATACTCATTGAATTTCCAAATCAGATCATTTTGTCCCAATTCCTTTCCTTTTGAAACAGCAACTAGGGTTAGAGATGGAAGGTGACTTGGTAAAGGTCAAATAACATATTCAGGCCAATCTAGTCGACAACCTGATTCTCCTGACTCACAGGATAATGCTATTTCCATTACACTGTTCTATTTGGAAGTTTCAGAGGGGAGAGTTAGAATCTGTGGGTGATGCTTCAGGGAAACATGCCAATGTGGCAGAAGGACACTTTTGTAAGCTTTTATAGCAGCCCATAACTGGAATGAGCTAGATTCCAAAAGACAGACTTCTTTATCCATGGAAGTGTCTGAAGTTCGAACGGTTCCGGCAAGGAGGATGGATGTCATTGAAGAAAATTTATTTGAATGCAAATTTAGACCGGGTGATCTTGGAGGACACTCTTAACTCTAAGATCCAAGGATTCTTTGACTTATACACTAAAGTCATTTATCAAGCAAGTCAAATATGTATTGGGTCCCAAACATTCAAATACCTGATCTGTGGTAGTTTAATTACTAATACATGATATCTGCTACATACTAGAATAATCAACTGAGAACCCAAAATACCAGTTAGATATTAAGCATCCTTATAAAAGACACATAAATTTCTCTCTAATCTTTAGCGTTTTCATGCTGTGAGCATTCGAAAAAGAATAGTCTCTGATGTTTAGTTTTTTTTAACAACTGGAAAAAAAACCTCCTTTGTACATTGCACTGAAGATGGCACTATAGTAACAACCTCACACTAGAAATGATAAGACTTGCTTTTATTTATTATTTCGATCCTATATTTCAGTTTTGAGGCTATTTCTTGAGCTTGGCAAATGGAACACAAAGGTTAATTTATTGTAATATCATCTTCTCTAATTGGAGTTGGGTCTTTTTATTATTATTATTTATCCTCAATTAGATAGCATTGAAAAAATTTCCAAAGAATTTAAATTTAGGTTATAGCTCAACAGACTATATTAAGAATATACAAAGCAACTACAAATTATCTGAATTATTAAAAAAATATTCTCTGAAATTCTTATTGGAATTTCATCCATAGGGAAAGTTTTCTTAAAAAAAAAGAAAAGAAAGGGGAAAAAATTCCCTTCAGACCTCAAGGGGTTTTGGTTGGTTGTTTTGGGTGCTGTTTGTAAAGATCTGGGTACATCCAAGATCACTCTGCAATTCTGAATTTGTCTTCATTAAGTCACCTTAAAAGTGGCCACTGTGTTTTTTAATGTCTGTGAGTCTCTTTTGTAAATAAGTTCATTGAAATATACTTCAATTTTAAAAATGGGGAAAAAATTTAAAAAATAAACTGGAAAAAGTAGCTGCTCTGCATTCGCTGACACCTTTAATCACAAAGAGTATTCCTTCGGGTACTAGTTAGTAATTCATTCAAAATTAGCAGTTTTGCACTTCAGAGTCATACTTTACATCTGAATAGTCAGAATGTTAAATGTATAAATAACCTCTGCCTAATTATTTTTGGTTTTGTCTAAGTAGAGAAGAATAGAAGGGAATAAGAACATTTAGTTTGATTTGTTGCTGACGTGTTCAGATGTCTAGTAGACGAAGGCATCCTGACCCTCGGGGCTCCCCTCCCTGTGCCCGCAGCCACCACCTCTTCGCCTGCTGCCCGCGCAGCCCCGCAGCTCCCCGCTCAGGTCTAGCCTCTTCTGCAACAGTGGCCACAGCCTCCGAGACGAGCCTCCCCACCCCCAGGAAAACTCTGATTGTTCTTTCTACCTGATTCGCATTCAGATCCCAAGTTCACACTGCAGCTAATTCATGTGCACATCAGTACGGCAGCATCTGCAGAGGTATTTGCATTTTTAAGAAAGGATATTGAAGGGTAGAGGAGGGGGGACCACTGTAGAACGAGTGCATGAGCAGCGGACCAGGAGGCCTCCCCGCGTTCCCTTCAGCCACTCCGCCTTTAAAGCCGATGCAGCTCAGATCCATCGGGACTGGGAGACTGACTTCAAGCTACTCCCCTCTCAAGACTCATGTTAGGTCCCCTAAGTGGCTTTCATTCATCCATTCATTCACTCTTATTCATATCAGAGTGGGGAGAAGGGGGCATCAGTTAGCTAAGGTTCTCCTGTGGAAATGACATTTAAAGTCCTGAAGGCTGATTTCAAATTACTTGTTGAAGTACAAGGTTTGGGAGAGGGCCTCTGAGGCTGACGAAACGATGTGGGCTAAAAACCTCAATATAGGAATTAGCTCATCATGTGGTGCTGATGAGGTAGGCGGGGGCTAGCCCGGGGCTTGGTGGACTTGATCTGCACAGGGCCAGACAGCCACTACTTCAGTACTTGAGGCTCGTGGGCCATACAGTCTTTGTCACGACTAACCGACTCTGCCATTGTATCATGAAAGTAGCAATAGACAATTAATAAACGCATAGGTGTGGCTGTGTTCCAATAAAACTTTAATAACAAAACAGGCTAATGGTGGGATGGATTTGTCCCATAGACCAGAGGTGCTGATCCCTAGGCTAGATTGTGAAGGACCTGGTAGGATTCTGAGGTAAATGAAAGTTTTAAAAACCACTGAGGTGACATGATTAGGTTTATTTGGGACAGATTACTGACTGCTTCATTGAGACCCAGCCAGAAGGAGGGAGGAGCAGAGTTAAGTGAGGAAACTGAAACAAGATGAAGGAGCTTGAAGCTGTTGCAGATGAAGGAAAGAAATGGTTGCAAGCGATACTTTGACTGTAGACTCTGTAGGCCTTGCCGACAGACTGGATGGGCAAATCAAGGGTGACAGGAGAGTCAAGGAGGGTTCTCTGCCACGAGGAAGTGGGCCTATGAGGATGTTGTTCACTGAGATGAGGAACTTTAGGGGAGAAGTGGCTGTGGAAGGTAGATGTCAACAGAGTAAGTGTTCCATATTGGATGTGTTAACTTTGAAATGGCTGGAAGCCTCTAAGTTTTCAGGTAGGTGGCCACTTGTGTCCAGCGGGAGCTCTGAGGAGCAGCTATGGTCAAGGACAGTTAAGGAGCATCATCACTGATACTGAAGGTCATGGAAGGAGGTCACAGAATGAAAAAATAGGGCCCAGCCAGGACTGCAGGCGCTCTAAGCACCATCTGTCAGAATGACCTGAGGTACTTGTTCAACTCCAGACTCTCAGGCTTCTGAATCAGAATATCTGTGGGCAGGGCTCAAGAATGTGCATGTTAACACTTCCCAGGTCATTCTTATTTACCAGAAATTGTCAGAACCTCTACTGTCGTGATAACCTGGAAGGGAAATCACCTGCAAAAAAGAGAAATCGGAGCCAGACAGCTAAAGGGAAAAAACCAGGAGGCCGTGAGGTCCTGGGAAGAAAGATAAGAGTGTTACAAGATGGATGGAGCGACTGACCATGTCCAGTATTGCTGAGAGACATCCATGCAATCTCACCAGGCTTTTCGGGTACCCGTCCCACTTGGACTGCATCCAAGACAGATGTAAGAACAGCTGTGGGGCTCCGTGCCCTGACAGAAGACAGAATGGCAGACAAACACTCTACAGATGGAGATGGTCTGAGAAAGAAGGCAAGAATTAGGACGAGAATACCGGGCAAAGTGGCAGCGAGAGATGAGTGCGAGGAAAACTTGGGATTCCAGAGAAGAGACATGGAAACAGTAAAGCCAGCAGCAGGGTCATATCCAGGGCAGGAGGTCAAAGTGAGCACCTAGAGGCAGCGCCAGAGGCCCCCAGGGGCATGCTGTGATGGAAGGTCACCAAACTCCAGGTGTGGTCTACAGACCAGCAAGGCTGGGCCTCTGCTCGTCTTCCAGTCTCATGCTGTTGTTACCCTCTCTCCCTTAATATTCTCTGTGGTGCACTGAATTAAATGGCTGCAATCATGTGAACGTGCTCTCCTCCCTTCTCCTCAGGCCTGTGAACCTGCAGCTGCATCCCTCTGCCTAAACCACCCTTTGTCCCCTCTCTGTGCCAGGTTAACTTCTGTTCTCTTAGATCTCAACTTACCCACGACCTCCCTCAGGAAGCCCTTCCTATACATCCCCATCGTACCCTGTGCTACCCCCTGTATCAACACTGGCATCTTGTACCATAATTGCAGGGATTTTTTTTTTTAACCTGTCTCTCCAATGAAAATAAGAGCTCCTGGAGTGTGGGGTCCATAACCTGTTTATCTTATATCCCCAGTGCCTGGCACAGTACCTGGTGCCTAGGAGGTGGTAAACAGATACTGATCGAGTCAATAAATTTAGTAATGGATACAACAGCAGATGAGGTCTGAGAGAGAGTTTGGAGTCAGATTAGTAAGGGCTTTGGATTCTATGCTAAGATATTTGTATTTTATTCTGCAGGCAATTTGGAGCCACTGAAGATTTTTGAGAAGGGAGAGATGTAACCTGAACTTTTTATTTTAGGAAGATGAGTCTGATACCCTGGATATTAGAGAGAGAATTTTGAAGGGAAGGAGATGATTAGGATGTTATTAAGATAATTAGAAAATTAGGATCACAGTCACTTTCTGCTGCATGAAAGAATTACCTGGGCACTCAGCAGCTCGCATCACCAGTTGGCTGGGGTGGCTTTGCTTCGGGCTATGGGTCTGTGGATCTGCCAAGAAGGCTCTGCTGTCCACTGCAGGTGTGTGCGTTGGCTGCCCTAGGCTGGTTTGTTTCTGGTCTGTGGGTTCAGTTCTGTCTTCTTCATGTGTCTCCCATCCTTCTAGGACTAGCTGGCCACTCCGGGGAAGCTCTTCTCACAGCAGTTTCAGAAACACAAGAGGAGAAGCCCAAGCACACAAGTGTATCTCAGACCCCTACTTGCATCATGTCATTGAGCAAAGCAAGTACACAGGCAAGCCCGACATCAAAGGGGCAGGGAGGTTAAAGGGGAAGGCGTGACTATTTGCTAAACAATAATCTGATCTACCATGGATGCTATTGGCGTGGTCTAGATCAGTGAGGAGTAAGGGGGCATGGCCTGCCTTGAAATCTGAAAGAAAATTTTAGGGGCAGGGTAATCACATATCTATTTTAAAAAATCTTACCTCTACCTTCACCTTTCAGAATCATTATTGATTGGACCTATTGTTCCTAATAGAAGTATCATTCCCCTGAGGTCCAGGGGAATGGAATAAAAGCTTGAGAAATGCTACTCTAGATGATCTACAATATGGACCTAGAAGTTGGGGGAGAAACACACAAAAAGACAAAGAGTTAGATGCAGAGGAGGAAGAAAGAAGACTCAGTGATGATGACCCAAAGTATTAGAGACCAAATGATCAATAACCATTTAAGTGATGGCTTAAATGAAGATTGTGCGAGGAAGGAAGTCATTCACTCAAAGTGTACTCATGATGCATCTATTACGTACAAGGCCCTCATTCACAGGCACGGATAAAATGTTGTTCCTGTCCACACAGGTCTGATAGTCCAGTGACTGCCAGACTTGTGCACATAAGACATACGTCCAAATAAGTATGGTATGGTCTAGAAAGAAGCAAATGCCCTGGGGAGAAGAAGAAATTGTGAGCACTCAACTCCACCCTTAGTGGAGGAGGAGGTGATAGACCTGAGCCCGGAGGAACAGGTGGGCTTCGGATAGGTGGGAGAGAGGGCGGAGCCTAAGCCAAGGTGCAGAGCTAGACATGTACAGGATGTATGAGCCGCAGTACATGATGGCTGCTGGGACGCGAGGCTGGGCACGCAGGTGTTCTTCAGGCCTCTTTTGATAGCAAAAGACGAAAACAGAAACAACCTCCCCCAAAACCCAGAACAGCCTGAATTAGCTTAGACAAAAAGGAAATTTCTAGGAAGGATGCTAAGGTATTTCAGAACTCTATGAGAAGGGCAGAGAGTACAGCTGCCCGGGAGGTAACTCCCGCAGCTCGCATCTCCACTTGTCTCTAAGGCTTTCCTCGGCTGCAGCTCTTCTCTCTCAAAACAATCTCTCCACAAAGTTTGTTGATTTTACCTTCAACATATATCCAGAATCTCTCCACTTCCCACTACTCCACAGCGCTCAACGAGGCCATCGTTACCTCTTGCCTAGATACTGCAGTGGCCTTGAACTGGTCTCTCTGCTTCTACCCCCTGCACCCCTTTGGTTTGTTCTCAACATGGTAGACAGTGAGATCCTGTAAAACAGTATTAGCTTGATCATGTCTCTCCTGGTTTCAAAACACTTCATGTTTCCCCATTTGTCTCAGAATTAAACAAACAAACCCTAAAGTTCTTAATGGGCTACAAAGCCCTACCCAATCTAACTTCCCTTCTTTCCCCAGGCCCCTGAACTTTGGCCTAATCTCAACCAGAGCCAGCATACTCTTTAAAGCCTCCTCTAGAGGGTAGAACATTCTCTGCCCTTCCATCCCACTTCCCCACCCCTAGTTCTTTCTAGCCTTGTTTATTCTTCCCTGTAGAAGAAAAGCCCTTCCATGCCAGACCATGGAGACACTGAGATCGCACGATCAAAGTCCTCTCTCTGTTGCAACAGCGCCTCTCTCTTGATTGCAGTTTTACCTTTCCCGCTACAAGCAATAGTTATTTGCAATAAATTCTCTCCTTACTGGCGTTCATATTATTTATTTGTTTATCTAGTGAAGTATAGTCAGTTATAATGTGTCAGTTTCTGGTGTACAGCATAATGTCTCAGTCATACATATACATACATATAATTGTTTACATAATATTTTCCATTAGGTCACTACAAGATATTGAATATAGTTCCCCTTGCTATACAGAAGAAATTTGTTTTTTTTTTTATCTATTTTATATATAGTAGTTACTATTTGCGCATCTCGAACTCCCAATTTATCCGTTCCCACCCCCTTTCCCCCCGGTAACCATAAGTTTGTTTACTATGTCTGTGAGTCTGCTTCTGCTTTGTAGATAAGCTCATTAGTGTCTTCTTTTTTTCTTTTCTTTTTAATTTGACATTCTTCACTAGATTTTGCTTTTCTTAAGGACAGGACCGCGTATGCCTCAGTTCTCTACCCCTAGTACCTACCACCAGGCTCACCAGTGTAGGCATCGTTAGATATTAGCTGAATGAACACAAGAATGGCTAAATACTACAGGCTAGGTGCTGAGAAATGTGCTTGGAAAGGCCTATCCCCTCCTTCAAAGATCCTGCAGCTCAGATAGTTCATTCCAGCAGTTTCTCTTAACACAGAAGTTGGCATTGTTTAGGCAAAAATCTCACTTTGCAGTTTTAGCACTGAATTAGACTAAATCATGCATAGCTCTGTATTTCTGGCTATTTATCTCCAATCTGTATTAGGAAGGACTGAGGGCAAGATGTTTTCTCCATCAAGTGCAAGAGTTTGTTTTTCCTTCTAGCTCTGCAAAGCCCGTGAGGGAGTTTGGGGTTATTTTTTTTTAAACCTTTTTGAAAGCTGGGCAGGCAGTACATCGCTGCTACTTCTATTGGTGGGTGTACTCTGCTAAGCTCAGATGAAGCTTTTGTTGGCAGGATTTGTATTCTAATTCTTTTCAGGCATCTCAGGGATGAAAGAATTGAGCACTGCAGATTTTTTTTTTTAACAGCTCTCAACTATTCCATTCAAGGCATTCTTTGTACCCACCTTACAATTTCTACATGGGGTCTTTATGCTTTCCAGTTCGCTCTAGACCTTGGTTTCAGGTGATAGGGAGAGTATTGTTTCATTTCTTTCTGTGCCTCCCTTTCCTGTTTTTCCTTGTTCTCTGTAAGAAAGAGTCAGTTTTCATTTTCTTTTTTGTGCAAGTCTGCTCGGCTCTTTGAGGAAGGAGGGTCTTGGTGAGCTGTCACCTTTCCGTGAACAGAGCTCACATTTGGAGTGTAGCTCTGCTCGTCTTGTAAATAAAGCAGCAGGCTGGGTGGTCTACTCAGTTGTATGTGGGTCTCAATAATGAGAACACCATGGATCAAATATCAACATGGTGAAGAGAAGAAGCCCTCTCTTTCTAATCTGGAGCTGAATTTCCATTTCAGCCTCCACTTGTACCAAAATAAAGTTGGCAAAAACGCCACTCTTATGAAGGAAGCCTTACTGTCTACTCCATTTTTCTCCCCTCCGGGCTTCTATTCATCGAAGTGAAGTTGACCTGATCGTGTCCCATGGGAAGTAGATTTGGGGAGGAGGGGAATCTACAGATGATTCCCTCTTCTACCCAGAGAATGAAGCAGAGAAAGGCAGAAATCCCTGTCTTGAATGCAAAGTGGTTAAGAAGGCAGCCTGCTTTAGGACCTCAGTGAGGAGAGGACTCTTACTATATTTGTTGAAGCTCCATGCTGTCACTCTTTTGAAGTCCTGTATTTCTTTTTTCCCCTATTTTTGAATAGAGGGAGAAGAAATAATTGCTATGCCCTTTGCCAAGTGAATTTTAAAAGATTGCTAATTTTGATTGCTATAGCTTTGTAGTATATTCTGAAGTCTAGAAGCATGATACCTCCAACTCCGTTCTTTTTTTTCTCAGGATTGCTTTGACAGTTTGGGGGTTTTTGTGGTTCCATATGCATTTTAGGAGTATTTGTTCTAGTTCTGTGAAACGTGTCAGGGGTATTTTGATAGAGATTGCGTTAAATCTATAGACTGACTCCGGTACTGTGGGCATTTTAACAATATTAATTTTTCCAATCCAAGAGCATGGGGTATTTTTCCACTTCTTTGTATCAGTTTCCCCCATCAATGTTTCATAGTTTTCAGAGTACAGGGCTTTCACCGCCTTGATTAAATTTATTCCTAGATATTTTTTTTTGTTTTTGTTATTGACGTGATTTTAAACAGGATTGCTATTTTTATCTTCTCTTTCTGATAGTTTATTATTAGTGTATAGAAACACAACAGACTTCTGTATATTAATCATTTATCCTACACCTTTGCTGAATTTGTTTATTAATTCAAATAGGTTTTGGATGGAGACTAGAGTTTTCTATATAAAGTATCATGTCATCTGCAAATAGTGACAGTTTTACTTCTTCCCTTCCAAGTTGGTTTTTTTTTTTTCTTTTTCCAATTTGGATGCTTTTTCTTTCTTTTTCTTGTCTGGTTGCTGTGGCTAGGATGTCTAATACTATGTTAAACAGAAGTGGCGAGAGTGGGCATCCTTGTCTTGTTCCTGATTTTAGAGGAAGAGCTTTCCGCTTTTCATTGTTGAGTATTAGGTTGCCTGTGGGTTTATCATAAATGGCCTCTGTTATGTTGAGATATGCACCCTCTATACACACTTTAATGATAGTTTTTGTCATGAATGGATGTTGAAATTTGTCAAATGTTTTTTCTGCATCTATTGAGATGATCATGTGATTTTTTACCCTTTCTTTTCTTAATGTAGTGTATCACATTGATTTCTGATGTTGAACTATACTTGTGTCCTTGAAACAAATCCAACTTGATCATGGTGTATGATCCCTTTTATACATTGTTGGATTTGGTTTGCTAATACTTTGTTGAGGATTTTTGCATCTATGTTCATCAAGGATATTGGTCTGTAATTTTCTTTTTTTGTAGTGTCTTTATCTAGTTTTGGTGTCATGGTAATGGTGGCCTCTCAGAATGAACTTGAGAGTGTCCTCAATTTTTTGGAATAGTTTGAAAAATGTGTTAGTTCTTCCTTATATGTTTGGTAGAATTCCCCAGTGAAGCCGTCAGGTCCTGGACATTTGTTTGCTTGGAATTTTATTTTAATACAAATTTAATTTCACTACTGCTGATTGGTCTGTTCTAATTGTTTATTTCTTCTTGAAGCCTTGGCAGGTTGTATGTTTCTAGAAATTTGTCCATTTCTTCTAGGTTATCCAGTTTCTTGGCATATAACTATTTGTAGTATTCTCTTACGATTTTTTTGTACCTCTGTAGTATCAGTTGTTATTTCTCCTCTTTCATTTCTTATTTTGTTTATTTGGGTTCCCTCTCTTTTATTCTTGTTGAGCCTGGCTAAAACAGACACATAGACCAGTGGGACAGAATAAAGAGTCCAGCAATAAACCCTCACACTTACGGTCAATTAATCTACAACAAAGGAAGCAGGAATATACAATGGAGAGAAGACAGTCTCTTCAACAAGTGGTGCTGGGCAAGCTGGACAGCAGCATGTTAAACAATGAGATTAGAACCCTTCCTCACACCACATACAAAAATAAACTCAAAATGGATTAAAGATCTAAATATAAGACATGAAACCATAAAACAGAACATAGGAGTTTGACGTAAGTTGTAGCAATATTTTCCTGGCTCAGTCTCCTAAGGCAAAAGAAATAAAATAAAAAATAAACAAGTGGGACATAATTAAACTTAAAAGCTTTTGCACAACAAAGGATACCATCTACAGAATGAAAACACAACCTGTGGAATGGGAAAAAATATTTGCAAATGATATAACCAATAAGGGGTTAATATAAAAAAAAAAAATAAGCAGCTCATACAACTCAACGTCAAAAAACAAAAAATCCAATCCAAAAATGGGCAGAAGACATGAATAGACATTTTTCCAAAGACAACATAAAGATGGCTAGCAGGCACATGAAAAGATGCTCAATATCGCTAATTATCAGAGAAATGCAAATCAAAACAACATCGAGGTATCACCTCACACCTGTCGGAATGGCTATCATCAAAAAGTCTACAAATTACAAATGGAGGAGAAGATGTAGAGAAAATGTGTACATTGTTGGTGGGAATGTAAATTAGTACAGCCAGTGGGAAATAGTATGGAGGTTCCTCAAAAAGCTAAAAATAGAACTACCACGTAACCCAGCAATTCCCCACTCCTGGCTATGTATCCGGAAAAAATGAAAACACTAATTTGAAAAGATACAAGCACTCCAATGTTCATAGCAGCCCTATTTACAATAGCCAAGATATGGAAGCAACACAAATGTCCATCAACAGATGAACAGATAAAGAAGATGTGGTATATATAGACAGTGACATAATTCTCAGCCATAAAAAAGAATGAAATTCTGTTTACAGCAGTGTGGATGGACCGAGAGAATATTATGCGTAGTGAAATAAATCAGAAAGAGAAAGACAAATGTGATATGAAGACAGTTATATGTGGAATCTAAAAAATAATACAAATGGGGGGGAGGGTATAGCTCAAGCGGTAGAGTGCATGCTTAGCCTGCACGAGGTCCTGGGTTCAATCCCCAGTACCTTGTCTAAAAATAAATAAATGTAATTACCTTCCCCCGCCTCCCAAAAAAGAATTACATGGAGAATTATTTTGATCATACAAATTGTCCAAAAAAAAAAAAAGAATTAATAGGAAAAAAAAGAATGAAAAAAATAAATAAAAAATAATACAAATGAATGAATATGCAAAACAAAAACAGACTCATAGATATAGAAAACAAACTAGTGGTTACCAAAGGGGAGAAGGAAGTGGGGAGTGACAAATTAAGGGTATGGAATTAAGAGAGACAAACTAGTATGTATAAAGCAGATAAGCAACAAAGATATATTGTACAGCACAGAAAAGTATAGTCATTATTTTGTAATAACTTTAAATGGAGTATAATCTATAAAAATATTGAATCACTGTTTTATATACGTGTAACTCATATAATATTGTAAATCAACTATACTTCAAGTTAAAAAAAGTGAAAAATAAATTTAAAAGGAGCTGCTAAATTTTCAATAAAAAAATTTTAAAAGGTTTCCATCATTTGTCAGGTTACAGTCAGCAGTGATTTTTCTTCCTTCTTACTTCCTTGTATACATATATTTGCTTGTCACTAGTGGCAGGAGTCGAAATTATTTTATATTCATGATGATCAACTACATAGCAGCCCCGAAGAGGGCTGCAGACTTTTTGGAACGGGTAGAAAGATAAAAAATAAGAGCATATTCCAGCATGAAACATTATTACCCACTTACACAGCAAAGATGGAAACATTTCACAAGGCACTGAATTTAGTTTTTCTTAACAGGGAAAAAGGTCAGAAAAAGGGAGCAAAATTAACTTGGAAAGTGACTGCCTATAAATGAGTTGAATTAAACAAAATCAAAGGACTCATCATCATAGAAAAGTTGACTAAATATTTTAAGAGGAAATTTCCTGAGTTACGTTTTTATTTAAAAAAACTGAAACTGGATTTTTTTCTCCTCTCACTTTTTCCATTTCTACCCTCAACCTCTATATAAATTTACACACACAGAAACACACTTTTGGCTTTTCTTTGTAACCTAATATGTTCAGACACTATTGCTCGTTTGTTTGGGTTTCCTTTTCACTTTCACTATTGGACACATGCAGTCTGTCTACCCCCGAGCTGCTGTCATGTACCCAACAGAGATGCTCCCTACGTAAGCCTAGAAGACAATCATACAATACTTGAAAGGTCAAGTGCGGCTAATGCCTTTCTCCATTTGGTGAGATATCTTTTTTTTTCCCCCTTCTTGCTGTCTCGCCATAGGACTGCTGCTAAAAACCAAGGGTGATTAAATACACTAACCTGTCCAACTCAAGGAAGTCCTGTCATAGCAAAGCAGCTAATAACTTCTTGGCAAATTCCCATGCCTGAGCGAAATAAACAATTTTATCAGCACTGGTAGTCTGAGATGGAAAACAAAAAAGAAATATCAGCAACTTCAGAAAAGTTTATTGGGATCCTTTGCAGAGGCTCTACAGCTCTGGCACCAAGGATTCTACAAACTTGAGTGACACTAAAAGCCAAATTGGTTGCTTGTTTTCCTGTAGACAAAACAACGAATTGGTTGATTTAGCTGGTCTCCTTCCTGGCCTACCAGGTGACTGCTATCGAATAACGGTACAAGTTAGCACTCCTTGAGCCCTACTATAGGCTAGCTGTAGCCCTACTATGGACAGATAAATCCCTTTGTGTAAGCTCTCTCAATATTCTTAACCTTTTGGGAGGTGGGTGCCATAATTAGAAGATTTTGTACATGAAATTTTCAAAATCAGATGTTCTCAAATTGGCATCTTAATATTATGGATGTGATGATACACCAAACCTTTTGCTTCACAGTTTACATAACTAAAATATCACTAAGCACTATCGAAGCTCATGTATTACTACCGAGACCACCATGACTACCCCTGGGACGCCTTGTTACAATATTGCTCATTAGGTCTCAGCTCTACAGACTGGGCTTCCGATGTTGCAACCTGGCAGATCATGACATCCTCCTTGCTCCCAGAACAAATTATTTTAAAGTTATTACAATGAATTAAAATGTTTTTTATTGTAGTAATGGCATTTAACATGAGAGTTACCCTCTTAATGGATTTTTCAGCATACAATACTGTATTTTATTTTATTTTTTAATATCAAATTATCCATTTTATTTGTCATCCAAGGCAGTATTCATTCATGCCAAAAGTGTTATGTAATTGTTATGCAGATTGTGGCTTTTTTACTTTAACTTTTTTTTCAAATTTTTCATGGTCTTTTTTTTATTGAAGTATAGTCAATTTACAATGTTGTATTAATTTCTGTTATACAACAAACATAGTGATTCAGTTACACACACATATATATATTCTTTTTCATTATAGGCCATTACAAGGTCTTGAATATAGTTCCCTGTGCTACACAGTAGGAACTTGTTGTTTATCCATTTTGTTCTATAGTAGTTAGCATCTACAGATCCTGAACTCCCAATTTATCCCTCCCTCCCTCCCCCCGCCGCTAGTAACCATAAGTTTGTTTTCTATGTGAGTCTGTCTCTGTTTTGTAAATAAGTTTGTGTCCTATTTTTTTTTTTTTAGATTACACATATAGATGATATCATATGGTATTTTCTTTTCTCTTTCTCTTTCTGGCTTACTTCACTTAGTATTACGATCTCCAGGTCCATCCATGTTGCTGCAAATGGCATTATTTTATTCTTTTTTATGGCTGAGTAGTATTCCATTGTATAATACAGTATTTTAAACTATGGGCACTATGTCACACAGCCGATTTCTAGAACTTATTCATCCTGCATAACTGAAACCTTATACCTGCTGAATAGCAACACCCCACTTCCCTCCAGCCCCTGGCAACCTCCATGCTCCTTTCTGCTTCTAAGAGTTTCACTATTTTAGATACCTCTTGAGAGAAATCAGGCGATATTTGTTTATTTCACTTAGCATAATGTCCTCAAAGCTCATCCACGTTGTGGCATATGACTAGATTTCTTTTTTAAGGCTGTATAATATTCCACTGTATGTATATACCACATTTTCTTTATCCATTTATCCTTTCACAGACATTTAGGTTGTATCTACCTCTTGGCTATTGTGAATAATGTGCTAATGAGCATGCGTGTGCAAATATCTCTTTGAGAGTCTGATTTAAATTCCTTTGGATAAGCACTCAGGAGTAGGACTGCTGTATCATCTGGTAGTTCCAGTTTTAATTCTTTGAAGAAACTCCATACTATTTTCCACAGCAGTTACAGTGTTATGCTTTCCCACCAACTGTGTACAAGGATTCCAATTTCTCCACAAGCTCACCCACACTTTTTGTCTTATCTTTTTAAAGTAATAGCCCTTCTAACAAGTGTGAGGTACTATCTCATTATAGTTTTGATTTGCATTTCCCTGATAATTAATGACACTGAGAATCATTTTGTATACCAGTTGGCCATTTGTATGTCTTCTTTGGAGAAATGTCTATTCTAGTCCATTTTTAAATTGGGCTATTTGTTTCTTTGCTTTTGTCAGTTTGCTGAAAATATTTCAGTATTCAGTTTGCTGTTGCGTAGGAGTTTCTTATAGATGTTGGAAATTAACCCCTTATCAGACATAAGGTTTGCAAATATTTTCTACCACTTGGTGGGCTGCTTTTTCACTTGGTTGATTGCATCATTTGCTTTACAAAAATTTTTTAGTTTGATGAAGTCTCATTTGTCTATTTTTGCTTTTATTGCCTATTCTTTTGGTGTCATAGTTTTGAAATCATTGCCAAGACCAATCATTGTCATGAAGCTTTCCCCCTATGTTTGCTTCTAAGAGTTTTATAGTTTCAGGTCTTACCTTTTTACTAAAGTCTTTAATTCATTTTGAGTTGATTTTTGTTTATGGTGTAAAGTAAGGGTCCAGTTTCATTCTTTCCCACGTGAATGTCCAGTTTTCCCAACACTAGTCTTGATGTTTTTGTCAAAGATCAGTTGATCACATATATGTGGATTTATTTCTGAGCTCGCCATTCTGCTCAATCAGTCTCTATGTCGGTCTTGATGCCAGTGCTATACAGTTTTAATTATTTTAGCTTTTAGAAAGTGTGTTGATTCTAACTTTGTTCTTCTTTCTCAAGATATTTTCGCTATTTGGGGTCCTTTGTGATGCGATATGAATTTTAGAATTTTTTCCTATTTCTTTAAAAAATGTCATTGGTATTTTGGTAGGGATTGCATGGAATCTATAGATCACTTTGGATGGAATGGACATTTCAACAATATTAAATCTTCCAATGCATAAACATGGGATGTCTTTCCATTTGTGGGTGTCTTTAATTTCTTTCATCAGTGTTTTGTAATTTTTAGTGTGCAAGGCTTTTATCTCCTTAGTTAAGTTTATTCCTAAATATTTTGTTCTTTTTGATGGTATTGTAAATGGGATTGTTTCTCTAATTTCCTTTTCAGATAGTTAATTTTTAATGCATAGACAAGCTAGATATTTTTGTACATTGATTTTGTATCCTGCAGTTTTACTGAATTTGGTTATTAGATCTAACAGTTTTTTTTTTTTGGTGGAGTTTTCATATATAAAATCGTGTCATGTGCAGAGACAATTTTCCTTCTTCTTTTCCTATTTTGATGCCTTTTATTTCTTTTTCTTGCCTAATTGCTCTTGCTAGGATTTTCAGCAAGAAATGTTGAATAGAAGTGGCAGTGGCAAGTATGGGCATCCTTGCCTTGTTCCTGATCTTAGAGGAAAACCTTTCAGCTTTTCACTGTTCAGTTTGATGTTAGCTGTGGGCTTACATATATGGCCTTAATATGCTGAGGTAATTTCCTTCTACTCATAGTTGATTGAGAGTTTTTATCATGGAGGTGTGTTTAATTTTATCAAATGATTTTTCTACATTTATTGAGATGATCATGTTATTTTTTTTTTTATCATTCATTCTGTTAATGTGGTGTATCACATTAATTGATTTTCATATGTTGAACCAATTTTGACTCCCTGGAATAAATCTCACTTGATCATGGTGTATATGATTCTTTTAATGTGCTACTGAATTCTGTGTGCTTGTATTATGATGGAATTTTAAACAAAGTATTTGTTTAATTTAAAAATATACAATTTTATTTAAATTTTTTTTGAGAGATTAACAATGAAACTGAAGTCTTTTTCTTATCTCTGACCCACAGAATCTCTGAAGGTAAGGGATAAGAAGGATGAGAAAGCTGAAAAAATACTCAAGCAAACATAAGAAATCATTGGTCTTACTACTCTATTAATTAGATCCTTGAAGTCAGTGAGTCCCTTTCCTTCTGTCTCAATCTCCCAATCTGTTGAATAAAGATATTCATTTAAAAAATTTTTTACCCTAAAAAGCTGGTTCTTTTGTAGTTATCACTCAGTGTAAAGTAGTTCATGCAAAAGAAAACAAACCAACAAACACAAACAAAGGGATATATATATAACCCAGAGCAAATCTTCCATCTGGAGCCTCAGCTTCCCTTCCAAATGTCAACTGCTGCTAACACTTTCTTGGATATTTTTCTAGGGCTTTTAAAAGTAACTTCCAGGCATATCTACATATTTTATTTTCTGTTTTCTTCCAATGGAAGAATACAGAAGCCTCTATATAGGAAGAGACAGAAAAATATAGCAGTTAATATAGTGCAGTCTTGGAAGCCAGATTACCTGGATTTGTATCTCGGTTCTGTCATGTACCAGTTTTTTGAACTTGGCCGTATCAATTAACCTTCTGTGTATCTCCAGTTCCTAATCTGTTATATTGGGATGATAATAGAGCTTACCTCAGAGAGTTTGATGTAAAGACTAGGTGAATTGATAAATAAAGGGCCAGCACCAGGCACTCAGTAAGTGATCATTACATGTGAGTTAGTCTACACTTTATTTCTTTGCAGCTTCCCTATCCACTGCTGTTCTTTTTAATGGCCTTTTATTATTACTTTGAACCAAAATTTATATAACCAGCGCCTTACTGATGAACATTGAAGTTGTTTCCAGGGTTTTGTTATTAAAAACATTATTGCAAGGAAAATCCTTGCACGTACTACATTTGCACAGACATGTGAACATATTGTTAGGATAATTTTTGAGAAGAGGAATTGCTTGGTTAAAGGGTCTGTGCCCTTAAAATGTTGATCTGAAATGCCTAATTGACTTCCAGTAAGTGATACCAACTTATTCTCCCATCAGCATTGTATGAGTGCCAGTTCCCCACACCCACAAAAACTTTGTGAACTATTAATTTTGTTTTATATATTTCCCATTCCAATATGTGGAAAATAGTATCTCATTACTGTTTTAATTTGCATATCTTTAAATACAATGAAATCTACGCATCTTTACCTGTGTTTATAAGCTATTTATACTTTCTTTTATATTAACTGCCTGTTTGTGTTCTTGACAATTGGTTGGTTTTAAAGACTGATTATCATTTAAAAAAATTATCCTAAATCGATTCCATTGTTTGGAAGTTTCCAGAATTTGACTCCAAATTAAAACAAAATAAAACCAAAAAAACCCAACCAACTGTCCTGCATTACCCATTTTACAGAGGAAGAAACCAAGTCTCAGAGGATTTAAATGACTCACATAATGTTAGAACTAGATAATGACAGATCTGGAATTTTAATACCTTATTTTTTTTTTTGTTTTTTTGTTTGTTTTTGTAATGGGAGCAGCTTCACTGTTTTTTAAACAATACCACTTTTCATCTTTGCTTTGCTAAGGTATAGATACAGCCATAATTGTCTCCCTAACACACTCTTCACTTCACCATAAGGCAGCCATATGCTTTAGCATGTGAAATATCCTACTAACTTGGCTTTCCTATAAATATGTTAATATAAAGAGTGTTAATGAGTAGGTAATCCCACTGGAGTCACCACTAACTATTTCCAAGAAAAGTCTTTTCACAGAACACATTAGTTCTTATAATAGCATCTTCAACACCTATCTACTAGTTCCACAAGGTTTATTTTGTTTCAGTGTTTCTTCATCTATTATGTCTTCTTGGGAGATCAATGTGCTTTCATTGTATTCCATTTGGTGTCCTGAAAATAACATATTAGGAAATAATAGGGTCAATAGAATTGTTTTTATTCAATAAAATTTATCACGATGTTCATTTCAGACTGATACTAATTTGTACAGGTCAGATAAATTAGGAAGGAGAGCACCAAGGAAAGGAGATTCATCTATGGGGTGGGGTACATAGGGGTAAGAACAAGACAGAATTTTGTGTCTTCTGTATTGAAAGTAAGCACTTTGTATTCTTGTCTGTGAATGAAATAAATACTGCTATTATTTCAGTGCTCATTTTATTCCAGGCCCTATGCTGAGATTTTTACACCCATCATCTCATTTATTTCTCACAACACTTTGTGAGATGAGTTTTATTTTATATATGAGAAAAATGATGTTCAGAAAGCCTAAAAATAGTGCCCAAGGACAAAATGTTAGTAGTTGGTAGAGCCAAGATTCAAACCCAGGACACATGACAGTAAATTTCATGTGCATTTCACTGTCTTACATTTTCTCTAGATGTAAAGCATATGGTCTGAACTTAGGTTATAGAAGAGAGAGAAGACAATATGTTGATCCACGTGTGCACAATTAGAGATGTCAGAATTGGGATTATTACCCTCCAATTTTAGTGAGTTCTTGCTAGAATGTTGGATAGGATGTTCATATATTAGATGAACAATGCCCTAGATCACTCTTTTCCAAAATTGTTTAGGCTAATGTGTGATTTTTTAAAAAAGTTTCTATGCTCAGATAGTTTTGGAAAATGTTGATTTTATTGAAGTTAAATGGGTTTATTAACTGGGTACTTCTCAGAGTATTTATTGTGCTAATATGCATTTTAGCACTCTAAGACACATGATAGAATGTTCTGTGTTTCCCAATCTAATTTAACTTGCAGTCCCCCTTTTAAAGGTCTCATGTGCCAGGGAACACAACTTGGGAAATCTTGACTGAAATTTCAAGTCCCTTCTAACTCTGAGTATTTATGATTCCTTGAGTCTGTTACTGGCCATGAAGACCCAAGAGAAGACTGTGATGTAAATCCTTATCCTATGTTCTTGGCTTAATTAATCTGTAAGTATTCTACTGTGTATGTTTTTAATTGAGCTCAAGGTGATCTTTTCTGTAAAACTTCTTAGCAGGATGATTGATATTTCAAACATTGGTTGGAAGGTTGAACTGGACCTCAGGTTCCCAGATCTAGCTGCACATCAGACTCAACTAAGGTATTTGTTATAAATGCAAATTTCTGGGCCCAACTCCCAGAAATTCTGATTCTAAACTTTGGAGGAAGGCTCTAGAAACAATTTTTAACAAGTGCTCCAGGTGTTCTGAAGTCAATGTTTGGTTCATATGTGAACATTTGGGAAGAGCCTAAGATACAGAGTCAAGAGAACCAACGAGGGGTTCTCAAACTTGTCCACACACCAGTTTTGAAAGTTCTACTCAAGACTTTGGTCACTAGAGGAGTCAGGCTTGTGAATGTATCCTTATGAAAAACTCTACAGGTGAATTTAGCCACCACATCCTTTGATTTTACAAGTGTGGCATGACCTCAAAATGTCCTTACCACATGAAGAGAAGCATGTGTCCAGGAAGAGGCTAGTTATAGTCTCGACCTAGAGCTATGCTGATGAGCATAGAACTGGATGGGACATTGCTTTCAGATATGAGCATCACTGTAAGAGGAAGCAGAGACAAAACTGGAACAGGCTCAGAGAGGAGGGACCAAGATAGTGGGGTATGGAAACATGTGACTAATGGTTGAAGGAACTGGGATTGTTTAGCTTGGAGAGAAGAACTGTGTACAAGTAGGAAGATTATCTTTAAATATTCAAAAGGTTGTCCTGTGGAGGACATATTAAGTTTGTTGTTTAGGATGCTTGAGAAAGGAAAAAACATTTAATAGCCAGAGGGGAAAGTACTATGCTTGAGAAACTTTTACATCAGAGACTGTTCTAAGCATTTTATGTATGTTATTTAACATTCATAGCAAATCTGCAAAATAGGTATTGTTGACTCATTTTAAAGGTGAAGAAAAAGGACCAGAAAGGATAAATTTGCCTGTGGTCTTATGGATAGTGTGGTAGTGATTAAGGCCATTCACAAATATTCCATTTCTCCTCCTTCCTAACAAAGGGGAAGATTGTACTTCCCAAACTTATTTGAAGCTAAAGATGGGCATGTAACCTCTGGGTGGGAATTTTTTAAGTCTCTATGCAATTTACCATATTCTCTTCCCCCTGAAGTGGTGATAGTTAAAACATGCAAAGATGAAGCAAAAGTCCCCTAAACATAAGTGAGAAACAAATCTTTCTCACTGTCCATGAAGACCCAAGAGAGGGCTGAACTATCTAGATATAAATATAGATATAGATATCCTTATTCTATATTCTTGGTCTAAGCTGTAAGTGTTCTCTTGTATAAATTCCTATTTGTCTCTGGGACTTTGGGTTATTTGTTACTGTGGCATAACTCAGCCCATGCTGGCTGATACAACTGTAAGAATCAGAGTTGGACTTAGTCTATTTTGCTTCCAAAAATCTATGCTATTTTCATCATAATACAAGGCCTTCCAGATGAGCGGTATAAGTTCTATAGCAATGAAAAAGAGTATCTCAGTTCCATCATGCAGTATTTTATAATTCTTGTGGGTACTATTATAGATGGGATTGATAACTCAGATAGCTGAATGATTTCTTCCAGTTCTGATAGTCTATAATTTCCTGATTCTGTGACAAGCTATGGAACCCAAGTGGAAGATTGGTGTGTGTGTGTGTGTGTGTGTGTTCCTCCTTTCCCTCTTTTCTAGGCCTAGAGCACATCCCCTCTGTCTGGACTGGTCTTTTTAAGAAAGTAGAGGTTCTACTTTCTCACCCTAACAGCCATGAAATTTGGCACCAAGTCACAATAACCTGACTATTGTCTTTTATTCTTAGCAACTTCCCTGGGGGAAAAAATCATTTGCATTTCAGCTCACTCTTTTCTGACATATAATACATTCTTACATGTATTTATAATTTTGGGGGGGTTGCAACTTCCTGTAGATTCTCCAAGGTTGGTGCTATTCCAAAATATCATTTCTCCATTTTATGTCATAATAGGGACATGAAATAATTTCTGGCTTGAGACCTCCTTATCATTATAATCACTCCCATGTCATCATTGAAGCAGATATCATTTTAAGTGTGACCTCACTGGAGCTAAGATGTGATGAAAATCAATAAACAGATATATTTATCAGAATTTTATCCTCTTATGCTTTAAATATTTTTATTTCTTATCTTGATTACTACTCATGTAACTCATCCAACTTCAGGGACACTTCTTAAGAAAGTGGATAGACTGTATTCAATTAGCTTTACAAGAATAGAAACCACAAAATTACATCACAAATTATTGGCAGAGCCTTGGAAGATGGTTGTTAGTGTGTAAGGCATGGAATGCCTACAAAAAAGAAAAAGACTTCTCTTTAGAACTTTGGGACCAAATCTGAAAAAAATCACTCTCTAAAATGGAACAAATATCTGTTGGACATAAGTGGACTTCTTCAAAATAACTTAACATAGTGAATGGCATGCAAATCTGGTATTATTGAGAAAAGGCTATATCCTGCATCTCAACCACGAAGATGAAAGTGTCTCTTATCAACTATAGAAACCAGATTGTCTTTCAATCGAATTATGGTCACCAGAGTATGTGTGCACTCAGGAATGTAGTTATGCACTTAGTCTAAGGATGGTCTATGCACTTGCTGGTAAGATACTCCCAGAAGAACAAATTACGTGGTTAAGTTGCTAAATACCCATCCCCCAAAGCTTCAAAAGGTACATTAGCATATCAAAGGTATTGAAAAGACTTGTAGAAAGGACACCTCTTCAGCTTTGTTTAACCCAGCATTCCCCAAATGTGTTGGCTAGTGGAACTTTTTTTTTAAACAATACCTATTGAAACGGACCAAGGAACACATTTTGGCAATCACTGAGTTAAGGAAAACGTAAGCTCTAAACATACCATTTTATAAGTGTGGAAAGAATGATAGGCTTGGCATGGAAATTCTTCCTTTTTTCCACATGTGTTACCTTGAACAACTTCCCAATCCTTTGCTCCAAGCCTCAGTTTCTTCTATAATATGGAGATAAATATGTTAAGTGACATAGTTATGCTAGCCCTAGGACAGCAGTAAGAGCTTATTGGTTAAGGGCTTAGATTCTGGGTTTGAATCCTGTCTCCACTGCTATGTGTGTGTGTTGCTGGCCAACTTATTTCAACTTCTTTTTCCTCTGTTTTCTCATTTGTAAAGTGGGAGAATTCACCTACCAAAGAGGTTGGTTGTGAGCCTTAAATGGCGTGAGCATCCTTCAAGTGAGCATTCCAGTCAATAATATAAGCGGTTATTTTAGCTTCCCCAAATACCCGAGTCAGTGTAATTGCTCAATAAATGGGAGTTAAATTTTAATCAGAGTAAACATGTTAACAGAAGCACTGGAGTCTGTATGAAATTTAGGGGTTGGGTGGAAAGTTGGAAGAGAATCCAAAGTAGGAACATTCCATATTTATCCAGGAAACTTGTAGATGGTTGCTTTGACCAGTGTCCACAAAAATTCTCTTCCCCTTGACAAGGCAATCCCTAGCGTATTAGTTTGTCACAGTTAAAGTATACAGTTAAAATTCTCCAGCTCTAATTTACCTTCTGTGGAGCTCCACATTTACCAAACAATTTTCTTTAAGACGTTCCTAGAAACATTCTTATAGGGCAGAGACACAGGTTAGGATTACTTGTTCAAGATTTCAACCTCAGTACTAGTTCCTGAGGTGTGTTTAAATATTATTTGTGTTGCATAGTTCCTAAAGAGATTACTATGAAGAAACTCATGGTAAAAGTACATCCACAAAGGATGGCTTAAGTTAATAGCAAAAAGAGCTCAAAAACCAGAGAGATCGGGGAGATAATTGTACCAGGGAAAAGGGAAGATATAATCATTGCAACTGTGCACTAATTTTAGCTCTGAAGTCATTAAGATTTGAATTCTACTTACTTTTCAAACTCAGCCGCTCCATTCTAGGTTTTAATCACCAATCTTACACCTTTATAAAGTTAGAATTACACTTTCCATTCATTCGACTCTTCTTTAATGGTTAGCATCCTTAGTTCCTTAAAGCCCAGTGTTTAAATCTTTAAATCCTCAACCTCTGCTGGCAATTTTTTAAGGCACTATTATGCATTTAGGGTTGATATACACACATACATACACACACACACACACACACACACACACACACACACACACACACACATTTTCCCCTTCTGTGGATATCATTGGAGCCCATCTCCTCTTCCCTGGATCAGTGTGTCTGATTACTGTTACTCTTGGATCTTCTCAACTCTCCTGAACCCACTATAGCATCATATTGTCCCCTCTATCCCACTGAAGCAAGGGAAACATCTCTGGCAAGGAGAGCAACAGTCTCCATTTTTCCAAACCCAATGGACTGACTTCATCCTAATTGACTTCAAAGTTGCATTTGATATAGTTTACCACTCCCTCTGCTTACTTTCTTGGTTTTCCTTCCTATCTTATTAACAGCTTCTCAGTCTTCTATGCTGATTCTTCTCTCCAAGATCTCTAAATACTGAGGTTCCTCAGCATTCTGTTCTAGGATGATGGTCCCCCATCTCTTTAAGAGTAAAACCCAAAGTACTAATTCTGGCCTATAAGACCCGTACATGATTTGCACTCCCCTGACTAACTTTCCAATCAAGTATCTCCATTTCTATTCTCTCCTTTACATCAATACTCTTTGAAATATTAATTACCACTTATTGTCTCCACTTTCTCTCTTCCCATTTTCTCTGAAACTCACTCTAATCATGATTTCATCCAAACCACACCACTCCATTCCACTGAATAGCTGTTGTCAAGGTCACAATTGACTTCCTAGTTGCCAAATGTAAAGATCAATGTTCAATCCTCCCATTTCTCTGACCTGTCCACAACATCTGAAAAGTTGATTGCTCTCTCCTTTGTAAATACTGGTTTACTTGATTCCAGGACACCATTATTTCTCATTTTGTCTCCTACCTTCCTGACGTCCCTTGCTCTTTGCTTAGATTGTCCCCATCCTGCTGACAACTAAACATTGAAATGTCCCAGGGATTAGTCTGGGTTCTGTTTTTTTTTTTTTTTTTTTTTTTTTGTCTATTTATACTAATTGCCTAGGGTCTAGTCCTAAGACTACATATCATCTAAACTGACGACTCCCAGATTTTTATCTCTTGCCCAGAATTTTTACCTGAACTACAGGTTTGTATGCTTAACAGTCAACTATACAACTGCACTAATAGGCATTTCAAACTGAACATATCCAGTACTAAGCTACTGGTACCCTAGCCTGAAACTTGTTCCTTCTACAGTCTTAACCATTTCAGTAAAAGGCAATGTTGTTGCTGCTGCTACTGTTGTTGGGTTGTTTAAACCAAGTGCTTTTTAAAAATTGAACTATAGTAGATTTACAATGTTTTACAATGCTGTGTTAGTTTCTGGTGTACAGCATAGTGATTCAGTTATATATATACATGTATATAGATATTCCTTTTCATATTCTTTTTCATTATAGGCCATTATAAGCTATTGAATATAGTTCCCTGTGCTACACTCTAGGACCCTGTTGTTTATCTATTCTGTATATAGTAGTGTGTATCTGCAAACCCCAAACTCCCAAGTTATCCCTCCTGCCTTCCCTCTTTGTTAACCATAAATTTGTTTTCTATGTTTGTGAGTCTGTTTCTGAATCAGCTTTGCTGCCTTCTTCTTCTTTTTTTTTTTAATCCCACACCTGATAACCAATACTCTGGTAAATCCTACCAGTTTTACCTTCAAAACATCAACAACAAAAAATCACATCAAAACTAAATAAAAGCAAAACCCAGCCATCTCTCAGCACACCATCTCCATTGCTTTCACTTGTGTGTGAGCCAGCATGATCTCTTGCTGTGATGACTTCAAGAGTCTCCTAACCAGCAGGCTGGCCTCCAAGTGCACTCTTGCCTCTCTCCAGACTATCCTCTACACTGCAGAGTGCTCCTCTTAAAAACGTGTCAGACCATGTCACTTCTCTGCTAAAAGCCACCCAATGAAGCTCAAATCATTCAGAAAAATAGCTGAAGTCCTTACCTTAGCTCTTAAAGTTCTTCATAATCCAGTCCTCGGTTTTCCCGCCCTCATCTCCTCCTCCCTTTCCTCTTGCTCACTCTCCTCAAGTCACACATGCCTTGTTGTGTCTTTGAACGTGAATGTGGTAGTCATACCTCTGCCTTAGGATTTTTTTCACCAGCTATTCCCTCACCGCCTGGAACACTCTTCCAGAAATGTGGTAGCCATATTTCTCACTCCATTTGTGCAGTTCTCTGTTCAAATAACACTTTCTAAGAGAAACTATCCGATACCACTATTTAAGTATTTAAAGTATCCGGTCACTCTCTAAGCCCATTTTGCTGATTTTATTTTTCTTCATAGTATTTATCACCAACTGAAAAATTATATATATAACGTATATAATATATATAATATATACTTTTTGTGGTCTGTCATGTCTAACTAGAATATAAATTCATTAATACAGGTCTACCACTGTTTTGCTCACTAATATATCTCTAGTACCTAGAGATCTATCTGGAAGACAGTAGGTGCTCATTAACTATTAGGTCAATGTGTGAAATAGACTTTCTTTTTACTCTACAGTAGAGTTTGTGGATTGCAACACCTTCAGTGGCACATCAAATACAATAATTCATCTCACTCATTTATTCATTCTCGTATTTGTTGAGCCAGGCACAGGGGTGACAATGATGAAAACTAAAGGGATTCTTGTTCTCATGGAGTTTGATCAGGTTCCTACTTTATTTTTCCCAGTTTCCCACCCCTGTCGCCACTTCTGTTGAAATGTATTCCTTCTATGTTTCATATCTTCATAAAATGCTATTACTATATGGTCAGCCAAGCTAAAACCTGAGGGGTAATTTTGACTTTTCTTTCTTCCTATACCCCCAAACCAAATCACTCGCCATTTCCAGTCAATTCCACCTGGTAATGTCTCTAAGATGTATCATTACTGTTCCACTTCTGCTGTCAAATACATTTCACTTTCTCCAGCCTCACTACCACTACCTTCTTGAGCTCTCATCATCTTTAACTTAAGAGCTAATTCAATGAATTTTCCTGCCTTTTCTCCTGCTCAGTTCCCCTCCAATCTATTCTTGACATTGTAGCCAGAGTGAGCTTTCTCAAGTGCAAATATGACCACACCACTCCTCTGCTTAAAGCCCTGTGATGGCTCTCCATTGCCCACAGGACAAAATTCACATACTTTAAAATGGTCTTTAAGACCTTAAATGAACAACTCTCTACTGACTTGATGTCAGCTTGATGTCTTGTTATTCTTTAAGCCCAGTTCACATGTGACCTTCGAGATCTTTTTCAGACCTCCTTGTGCTCCTGTAAATACTCCACTTAGACCACCAGCATAACCTGATTTTACTGCATTTGAGAGAAGAGTATGTCCAGAAGATTGGCTGCCCATTCACAGAATGTCAGTTCTAAGATACTCATGTCGTGATTTCAAATATCTCCCCTGCTGGAATTGCTTTCTTCCTTCCCTGAATCCCCACTGTGTTTCATCTGTCTCTTTCCTTAGATACCTTTTACTACAGTTAGTCATGCACTGCTATCACTGCTACTAGGCTGAGCACTCCCGGAGGGCAGGACTGTGTGCCTCTTGCCCCAGTCAGCTCTCCAACCTATGCACCACTGGGCCTATTGGCTTGCAACCAATTACAAGGCACTCAGTCAATGCTTGTTGAGTGAATGAATTTTACCTGTGATCATTTTTTCTTATACTGCATTTCTATCACATCTTTCCCTTTTGGTGATATGATTTCATCATTTAAAACATACTATGATAACATTTAAGTCTATTAGCTTTTCTGTTAAAGAACTGTTTCACATTACTATATATAAAATAGGTAAACAAGGACCTACGGTATATAGCACAGGAAACTATATTCAGTACCTTGTAATATCCTATAATGGAAAAGAATCTGAAAAGAAAATATATATGTATGTATATGTATAACTGAATTGCTTTGCTGTATACATGAAACTAACAATGTAAACTGACTATACTTCAATAAAAATTTTTTTAAAAATTTGTTAAAACATCATCTAAAAAGCATTTGGCAAGTTTCTCACAGAAAGTCAAATTCTTTTATTCTGTGAAGGACTTGATTTGTTGTGTTTAAACCAACTCAATGTATATTTGATCCCCAATTCACCGTCTTTTTCTGCTTCTCTTTATCAAAACTCATCTTGCATGATAGATTTCACTATAGGTTAAATTAGCTCAACAGTTGACCTTAGTTAAGGGAGACAAAAATGATATTACTATTACGCATTTAGGTCAAAAGTAAAGGAAAAACAAACTAATACTTTGAATTGGCATTTTGAGATTTGAAGATATTTATTAATTTGCTGGTCAGGAAATTGTTTAGGTAAAATCAGTACCAAAATAATTTGAATTTTTTAATTGCCTAATTTGAAGAGATGTGTTGGAGTCATATAGAAACAACCAGATGCAGCTTCTGGTGATACTTCTAGTCTGATGGTGTACGTCAGTTCTGAGTCTATGTCCAGCAATTCCTATACACGAGTTATGATTCTATTTTGCTCCCCATATTTAGCTCTGTTTGTAACTCGACAGTAGTTTCTTGGGTAAGTCCCAAGAGTCATAGAAGCTGAGAGTGAGCTGGATCAGAAATACTGGATGTGGATGAGCGTTATAAAATGCACACTTTGACCTCTTAAATTATGCCAAGTTACAAGGCTCTTCTTGACACATTGAAATTATCTGGTCTCTTCAATATTTAATTTATCACTAATGAGGGACTGCAATTGCTGTGAATTAAGCAGACTAGATTTATCATGAGATCTGGCAGATTTCTACTTCCATTTTAAAAAGGCTATCTCAAAGAAAAAAAATGTAGAAAATTAGATGCATGAAGATGCATTGTCTAATCAAGAACCATGATCATTACCAGCTGTCAAAGGATATCTTAAAATATTCAATGAGTTAAATTAAGCTGTAAAGACATGCCAAACCTTTTTATAGAAATTTACCTGGATTTGACCCTTTGATCTCACGCCAGTGCAGCACGAACCAAGGAAACAAGATGGAACAGAACGTAATGGAAGAAAGAGCACTAATCAAGGAAGCAAGACACCCAGCACAACCACTTATTTGCTACTCAACTTTGGGCAAGTCACTCCCCCACACTAAACTTCCGTTATCCCACCTGTAAAATGAGATGATTGGACTAGATCAGGGGTTTCTGATTGTCTCATAGTCCATGCCTATTCCATGTTCATCAAATTCAATTTGGCTTACATCAATTCAATCCAACAATCTTGAGGGACAGCTACAACAGTATACTATAATATTAGAAAGTGTAATATAATATCAACATAGTATAAAGCTTTAGAATCGGGTAGATAAGAATTTAACTCTGGGCTCTCAACTTACTGTCTATATGACCCTAAATAAACCAATTCTTCTTTCTGAACTTTAGTTTTCCATCTGTAAAATGGGGATGATGATACTACATAGCTTTCATAACTGTTGTCAACATGAAATTAGCTAATGGGTATCTATCTTGATTATGCCTTTTGTTGCCTTAGACAATGCTTGAGAATACAAAGCTTACCCTGATTACCCATAAAGTGATTATAGGCTGGGTAAAACTCCAAGAAAACAATGAACTTAGATGCAGTGCAGTCTGTGAGGGATGCCACAAGGAATTACAAACCAAGTGACTGAGGATTCACAAAGACCAAGAGAGCAATTGCAACTTGGAGAATCAGAGGAGGACATGTGTTTCCCTTCAGTGATCATTTACTGAGACCTGCTTTGTGCCGAGCATGAGGGTAAGGAGATGGATAAGCACAAATGTCTATATTTCAGATGTTCACAAAACCAGTGGAGTGATTATTGCAGAGTTTTGCTCCATAGACTCCCTTTAAGAGACTGACCAAAGTAAAGACTCCATCCCCAGAAATATGGGCATGTAATTTAGCATTGAAGTTCAGAGGGTTCAAGAATACTGTGGAAGTTCATTCTTATATCCCTTGGGTAAATTGACTCTGGATTAAAAAACTCCTGATTTAGTTGTAGAGGTGGCATTTGAGGTGAGTTCTGAAGAGTGGCCAGAATTTCTAAACGTGAGGAAGAACAGTCTTCTTCTTGGTCTCAGAACTCATCCTCTCCAGTCCCATTGCTCATAGTGACCACTTGCTTCTGCGTGTCTGTTGGCTCAGAACAAAGTACGTAGTTTCTGCTTTGCTGCCTTTCTCCCCTCTCATTACCTGTGTGCTCCCCGACTCCTGGATGCTTGCCAGCCTTCCGAATCCCAGGTGCTCTTGAAGGACTTCAGGCTTCTGTGCTAATCCTCCATCTAGGCCCCCATGCCCCAGACCTGGTTCCTCCTCTTCATTGCTGCCAATGTCTTTGGTCTTCCATCCTGCAAGAGGTCTTCTTTTATACATGACCTGTAGGTTTTACTAAGTATAATCTCTGAGTGTCAGGGGAAGAATCCTTAGGGCAAAGTATATCAAAGTAAAATCTGGGGGCAGCTTACATCAGATGTATTTGAAGGAGCTCATTAAAATGCAGACTCCTTGGTCCCAATCCGTACCAACTGGGTGATGCAGTGCGTAGAGGGTGGGGTGAAGAATCAACAGATGATTCTTCTGTGCAGGCTATAGTATGAGAGCTCTCTGCCTTAGGTCTGGACTTGATTTTTCCCTTACATGCTTAGAAGAAAACAAAATAAAGATCCTTATAGGAAGCTGCCTTTTTACTAGTTTGTAATCTGCTCTCCAAATCTGACATTGGTGCTAAAAGATTCAGTTGTATTTTAATGTTTAAGGATAAATGGATTTCTAAAAATAGGTGAGTGGGAATAGGGGTGGGCAAGGGTCTATAGCAAAATTATCATGCAGGTGGAGAAGTGCTTAATAAAACTCTGGCTATCTCTGCTGGCAAAGTGACTGAAGACCTGGAGCAAATTCTATGGTAATTCAAGTGAAAATAATCTTACTTTCTCTTGAATTTAGAGCTTTATGTGCAATTCTGAGATAATGCTTTAAATTGAAGATAATTTTAGAATCAATTTAGGGGACAGGTTTTTTCCTCCTGCCACATTGCCCAAATATTGACTATAGATTTATGCACATCTGGCACAAATACTGCATGGTCTATGACATCAGGGGTATAAATATTTCATAATTAAAAAACAGATATAGCAATCACTCATCCTGTTTAATAAATTTCTGAATTCATAACTTTGTGTTCTACCCCCCCAAATGTGAGGATGCTGATAAGCCTCTTAATTATATTTTCTAATATTTCATTTTCATGTAAAAATTATACATAATATTTCACTTTCATGTAGAAATCACTATTATTTTAAATAATGTTAAATAAGCTACCCAAAAGTCTTATAAAGTGTTAGATAGTCAAAATGTTTGCTTTTCTCCCTTCAAGGTGATTTTAGACACTAATTGTATTAATTTCAACTTTAAGCTTAAAATATCCTTCTAGTAGTTATAATTTAGTGTGAATTATTTATACTCTTTAGAAGAATTATGCATAGAGAGATGCTGAATCATAAAATGGTAGATATTGCTTATGGCGGCGGCAATCACCGCCAAGTTGCCTTGAATGGTCCTGTCTTCAGCCTTAGTAGATATAGGTAGCTTGTTGGTACCATTATGGACACACAGGGGGTGCGGAGGGCCCACTTTTCACCTGTTCTGAAAAAGTAGATGATTGGGCTTGCTGATTTGCAGAGGAATGAGGCCAGAGTTTTTATTTTATTTTTATTTGCTGCTTGAAAGCTAAATCCCCAGTTTTCTGCCTCCCTCTACCCCTTACAAATGAAGCCTTAGTGTTTCCACTTGGGCTCTAACAGGCTGATGGTTATGAAGGATGCTTGGGGATTGTCTTCAATATTTCAGAGCCAGCATTTGAGGCCAGTGGTATTGCACATTCAGCTCTACTCTTAACAAGTTATAGCCGAATACAAACATTGATATTTCAGTAAACTTTATATCTGAGTTCCTTTTGGGTCTAGTTTATTTCTATTTCACATGAAGCCGGGTGGGCACTATTTGGGAACTGTGCTACAGAATGATGAGCAGTTGTTTTGTTTTAGAATTTGATAGGCTTGGGTTCAAATTATGACTCTACCACTTACTAGCAGAATAATCTTAAGCAATTAACCTCTCTGAGGCTTACTTTCTCCATGTAAAAGTAGAAAATGGTAGAATCATAGTATCTATCTCATAAAGCTATTGCTGAGATGAAAGGAATCCATCCATCCATCCATCCATCCATCCATAGCATACGTATATGCTTAACGTAGTACTCGGCATACCATAAACATTCAAAAATGGCTTTTGAAGTCAGGGAAATGAATAAGATTACACAAGGCAGGTGTGTGGAGTGAGATGAGAATAGAGTCTAGGACAGCAACTTGAAGAACACCAAGCCCGAATCGGAATCCCAATTCCATTACTCACTAGCTCTGTGACCTCTGGCAAGAGGCCCCATTGGACATGAACTGCCAAATATTTAGTAGCTTTAGCATCAAGGCTGATGTTGATGACTTTGGTGGGAACTTTTTCAGTGGAAGGGAAGGTATAGGAGGGAGCATGAGTGAATGGGCAGTGAGGAAGTACAAACAAGAAATCTAACAACAACCATTATTACTATCAAGACTACTACTCCCACCACCACCACCACCATGAATGAGGTCTTAACCACAAGCCAGGGTCTATTATTCGCTCCTCAAGAATGATCTCATTCCCAAGATGACTATCTCCATTTCACAGGTGAGAAAATGGAGACTCAGAAGGCTTAAGTAACATGGACATGGTTATAGTTAGTAGGTTGCATGACTGGGACACAAACACAATTTCTCATCACACCTCTGTGCTAGCAGTGACAAGTTGGAAATCGCTAAAGCATTTATTTAGCAGTTTCTGCAGATAGGGAGATGCTGTGTACTTAGTTTTCTTAGCATGAGGACTCAAGAGAAAACACATAATAAAGCAACCTTCTAACTCAAATAGCTGTATTTCCAGCTGGAGCTTTGAACCCAGAGTACTACTCACTTGCTGGGGTGACTAAGACTTTTGCGACTATAAGGCAGAGCTGCTACAGCTGTGGTGCCCCAAACTGACATTCTCCCAGAAATGCCAGACATTTTGCTGGAATCACAGAGAATGTCTAGCAAAGGCAAAATGACAGTGAAGATTTGGAAGAACGCGGCTTGAGTCAGGAAAAAGCTGTGTTTCATCCATGTATTTTGGGATGCTCTCTTGTATCCTGAATAGGGTTGGATATTTCCACTTGAACTTCCTTACACAGCTCCTCTTGGGTTGGCTTCCCTGTTACCCTCTCTATGGGGTACCTAGTCCAAGCCTAGCTGGTGACAGAGGCCCACGAGCCTGCAATTACAATGACCAGCAGAGGGTCCTTGAGATGCTGCAGTCCTATTTGCATAGCAAAAGGAGAGGGTGGAAGAGCTGTCATGGACTAGGGACAGCATCTGTTCCACTTCATTGACACATTACTCTGCCCCACCCCGACCACATTCTCACCTAGACCTTAGTCCTCATCATCACCCACACTGCCAACCTGAAATAACAAGGTCAAACTGTCCTCTCAGGCCTGGTCGAAGTAGAGAGAAGCAGAGACCAAAACCAGACTTACCAAAGCAGTTTCCTCTTATATAAAATATGGGGAATAATAGCCTATACCTCTTCGGGTCATTTTGATTTGATTGCTTAGAACAACGACTGGCTACTATTCTTCTCAAGCTCTCTTCTTCAACACTGGCTTTTTAAAACCCATTTGCTATCTCCCAACTTTAAACTCTTCCATTTTCTCCCAAACTATCAGTTTTCTTCTGTTTTCAGTCCCTCTTCTAGTTTAATCTAGATACTAGATTTATCTCCTTGGTTAGTCACTGGCTCACCCCTTCACCCTTTTGACTCTTCACTGTCCTGTGTATCAGCTAGAAAAACTACAACCCTGGATCAAGCCAACTGTCTTTCCACTTCTGGCCTCCGGGTCTAATCTCTCCCTTCTCCAACCACAGTCAAAGACATACTCTTCCCTCAGTCTGAAGCACACTCCCCTTCTCTCCCCTCTTCAGGTGAAGGAGCCCACCTCCTCTACCTCAAATCTTGTCTACTGGCTTCCTTGTTCCTTCTCATCAGCATTTGAACAAGCTCACTTTCTCCCACTATAGAACAAAATGCAAAACAAAGAAACCAGACACACCCTCTCACCACCCTGTGTCTCCATCTAGCGACCCACCTAGACCAGCAATGCTTCTAGATTCCAGATTTCTAGAATCTGCAAAGGCCGTTTACACAATGTTGTCTTCACATAGTCCTCAACCTTAGCTCCTCAGTTAACTGTGCTCTGGATTTTGCCTCTCCCTTCCACTCCTCTGACACTGTCCTAGCAAAGTCATCTTTGCCTTATGGTGGCAGTAATCAAGGGCAGAAAGATAGAGAAAAAAAATTTTGTCTTCCTTACAGGGTATAGTAGAGTACCTGACGCAGAACAGAAGCTCAGTAAATGCTTCTGGGAAGAAGGAAAGAAGATGTCAGGCTCACGATGACAAAAGAGTGACTGGCACTATTTCTTTCTTCAGCCCAAGCTGATACCAATTCATGTGGAATTCAGTAAGAAAAATCTCTCCTTGGAAAGACTGGAGAGACTTGAGCTAACTTTGATTAGGCAGCAATAAATTGTGTCAATTGGCTTTTTAATTTTATTTTCATTAAGTATTTATGAGTAAATTGCTAATTCATTTTAGAAACAAAAAGAGTGGCATGTTACCAAGTTTCCTGTATTAAGATACCAGCCCAGGAAATTTCTCAGCTTGAGAAACACTCCTGGTATGTAGAGGGCATGCCCACCCCCTTTCTGCGGTTGCTCCTCACTATCTTCTCTGTCTGAGCTCCACCCCAGATTTGTTTGCATCCTTTTCACTCACTGATAGTCATGGCAGCTTTCGATGTTTAAATTGAGGAGGAGGGAGTCATTTTCTTTGGAGGCTGGGAGTGGAAGGAGGGCAGAGATGTGGAAGACCCATGGCTAGTTTCCCATCAATGGGTTGGATACCATGGTCCAGATCCCCTGGGCAGGCGCCATCCTCAGCTACTGGGAATTTGGCTGCTGGAAGCTCACAGTTGCCTCCTCTCACTGGGAATCACCTTAGGCCTCAGAGAACTATTTTGTCCCAGGTTACACCCCTCTCCTGAGGGATGGATTACTGGCTAACTCACGGATACAAGGGCTAGGGGGGCCTTGTTGAATTTGGGACAACTCTGAAGGACCACCTCAGCTCTGGAGCCCTTATGGAATCAGCTGAGGTCCCATTTGCGACCACTTTGGCATCTTCCCCTGCTCAGCCTTGCCTCCCCAACCTCCTCTCAGGCATGATTCCTGTCAAAGACAGAATTAATTGTCACAAGGTAATTAGGAGATGCAATAGGTAGAATACTCATTAATGAGGAACTTCTCTAAGTACAAGAAGGAGGCCGGAATTTTATAAAGGCACGAGACAAGGGAGTCATTTGCTTCATCCAAGATTATTATTATTATTATTATACAAGCTAAGTGGATGGATGGTGATGGTCTTATCTGAACATATGCAAATATGCCAGTGTGGGGTGGTCCTTTGTGGCTAGCCATTTATAGAACAAAAGAGAGTGGTGGTGGTGGTGGTGGTGGTGGTGGTGGATGGGTTACTAACTGCTACTGCCTTGCAGGGAAGCCAGGGCTCAGGCTAAGTTCACTACTGTCACTCTCAGGAGCTTTCCCCAATTAACATGTGGTAAGCGGCACTTGATCTCAGAATCTCTTTCCAAAGAACTACCAGAAGACAATCAGCCATTTGGTCTTTGGGGCTGGATTTGAGGTTCCCTGGTTAGAAGCCTGGGCCCCAGAAATCTAGAATATGGTATTTTTATAAGATAACCGATGAGATTCTAAGGCAAGCGAGGGGTGAGATTGCAGCCCAAAGACTTTAAAACTCTCCATGTGCCATGAGATGGACTGCAAGCTGAGTTGCTTCAGGGCCAAGTTGAGACCCTGAATTGAAGTTCTTGGAGGCTATTTCCCCAGCAATTCCCTATACCCCGAAGATGGGAACCTGAGAAAGTGTCTAGATAGAGCTCTCTTGGTGTTGACCTTGGGCCTTGCAAGATGGGCAGTGATAATGGTAAAGCTTCTTCTCACTGGCTTGGAGGGCAGCAACATTGCGGAGAATAAAACAAGAAAAGTGGACCCAGTGTGATGCCTGACACTGAAAGTACCCCAAGATACACCAAGGCAACATTTTGGAAATAGAAGTTTGATTTCTAGCAATCAGGTTGGTGGAGGCTTGAGTTTCATGCTTTGGTTGTGAAAAATAAATGTGATCTTTCAAGATGGTGAAGTCTGGGATATCTCGGTTACTTTACGTTATCCTTAAGTTGGTTTCATTAAAATAAGAATGTTGTTTCTTCTCAAGTTGGGTCACACTTAAACAAGATCACAGATCAAATATTTCTTTGTAAACCATACAGAACTTTGGTAACGTTAGACTTAAAAACAGGCATTTTTGTCCCTGTAAAGGCTACTGGAGGTCACTTCTGTGGTTAAGCATTTTTGGTTTTAGAGTCTGGTCAATGTGTGTGACTCTGGACTAGATTTTAATCAATGGGAGAGCAAGAGAGAGGAGAGCTCGGATTTGTAAGGACTTTAGCCTTCCACATGTGATGGTTCAACAGCCCTATGCTCCACAATCCACCCCAAAGAAACACACATCTAAACATTGATATAAATTGCATTGACTACAAATGAAACTTCAAGACAAGTACCTTAATCTTGAGTAACTTTCACAAACCATGTAAAAAACTTTAAAAACCAAAATCAACCAACCAAACAAAAAACAAGAAGTAAAAAAATTGTCTTCTAGGCCAATTTAACTTCAAAACAAGTCAGTCCTTTAGCCACTTCCACTCCCAGCTTGTTCATTTTTGTGTTCTGTCTTTCAAACACACACACACACAAACTCACATAGTCACACAGGAGACTGCAGTCCTAAACTCTTCCATATAGAGATTTCACCTCCTCAACTAACAATACATAACTTTTCTGAGCCTCCGTTTCGTAGGATTGCAGAAATAATAAGAATTTAATGAGATCTTGCACATATGGTGGTGAGCACTGGGTGGCCCATTGTCAGCACGTATGTCTATGGAAAAATGGCACTGGAATGATATTTTTACAGGTGTTATATCTGGTAATTTATGTCACCTATAACTAAATGTTTATTACGTTTTTTCGTATTCTTAAGAGTAGAGCAAAGAAAGAAGGGCAATGCTTCTCTGCGTCTGTCTTTCCCCTACACTCTCCATCTGAATACAAGATCACTTGATTACAAGGAACAATAAACAGAAACCTTTCCAAAGAGCTCAGGTGAAAATGCAGTTTACTAATGTGGGGAATCTCTTGGAACCCAATTTAGAATGTAATATTTTATCTGTATTAATAAATTTGATTCCCTAAAACAATTGAGTAAATATTATTTCCAATTTACAAATGAGGACCCTGAGACCCAGAGAGGTAACATAACTTGTACTTAAAAAATAATTATTTCCCTATTATTGGACATTGAAAATGTTTCCAGTTGTTTGCTATTATTAAAAAAAACAAAATTATTAAAAACAGTAAAAAAAACTGCATATTGACTTTTTTCCTTTTGAAATGATTTTGTGAGAATAAATTCTGAGAATTTACATTATTTAGACAAAAGGTATGAACTTTTCAATGACAGTGTATGTGTTGTTCTGGGTTTTATTTTATGAGGACTTTGCATTAACTAAGAAATAGTCAATCATTTTGTAAAGGTAAAGATGCTTCTGGCCGCACTAATTATTTGACACTGGAATATGTGTTGGATGATGAATATCAGAATTGAATCAACTCTGGGTTCTCTGTCTTGTGTGTTTATTTCCTCTTCCTCATGATATTGAGCACCTACAGAATGTGGGCCTTGTCCTTGAGTGTCCCTGGCCATCACCTCTTTAGTTGGGCAGCTCTGATCTCTAAAGTCAGGAATCTGCATTTTCAGTATGATGAAGCCTCTTTTGAAGTCATTTCACAGATAATTTTAGGAAAGGGATCTGACTAAAAAAAATTGAAATTGTCTACTTGCTTTCCCAGCTGGTTTTGATTAATTATAAGATAGAGCAATTGTAAGGGTAATTAGGTGCTTTTATCTCTTTGGAATAAAGGTTCCATAGGAAAGAGGGTGCAGTAAGAAGAAAGAAATGATGGCAGTGATGACAATGATAAAGATGGTGAACACTGGACTGGAAGTCAGGGGTGACGACAGTTCTTTCATTTCTCTAGTTTAGCTTCATGTGATCAGAATACAAATGTTTCATGGAGTTAATCAGCTCAACTGAGAAGTGTTCACTAAGAATATACAATTTTTTCATTCATTCAACAAATATTTCTTGAGTAATTATATTGTGCCTATATATGTACCATACATGCATATATTATATGTATATGTACACATGTATGAGACAGACAGAGAGAGAGAGAGCACTGTAGCACACAGAGCATGCTGGGAATAAGGGAAATAATGTTTCAGTGCTTATATCATGCCAGTCACTTCTAGTATAAGGAAATTTAGGCATAGAGAGGTTAGATAACATGCCGGCAGTCAGACTCCTAAAAATAGTAGATCTGAGATTTTTAAACAAAGCTTCATTTGGCTCCACCTTTTCTCCTAAAGTACACTCCCTCTTAGTGTCATAAGAAAAAAAAAATTAAAGAAGAGTTAGGGAAGTTTGGAGACTTAATTCTTTCCAGGGGAAGAGGTCTCTGATGGTTAAGTAGACTTTGATAGGCAAGGGTTAAGATGTAGTTGAGGAGGTGAAAAGGCTGTTAAAGACTGAAAAAGCAGCAAGAGGAAAAGCAGTGAGCAATGAATGTGCCTGAGGTTTCCAAGAAAGGGATGTGGATGGCCCTTGTGGGTGGAGCACAGACCAGGTGGGGAGTGGTGAGAAACAGCCCTGGAAACAGAGCTTGGAGCTCCAGGGTAGAGTGCCTTTGAATGGCGTGCCAGGGATTTCAGAATTCCTTATATCTATAGTGCCGAAGGATGGCCAAGGAAAACTGTGAGTGATGAGAGCCTGACCAAGGCTGTACCAATGAACCTGACAAGGCTGACAAAGTTCCAGAGACAGTTTCCTGGTGAACTTGACTGGAGTCCATGACTGGTGAACACAGAGCTGAGAGAGGAGGGGGATGAAGGGGGGGATGCTGAAGTTCTGGTTGGGGAAGAGCTGCCTAGTCCAGCTTCCTTCAGTTCACCAGCATCTACTGAATACATCTGTGGTGTGGCACCAGAGGGCAGGGAGGCTGGCTGGCTTTCCCAAAGACATTCCTAGTGCTCGCCGGCTCCAAGTAGGTGTTTTGATGATGCACATCCTCAAGGTGATAAACTCTGGTTTAATGAAATAAGCGCCCCAGAGCTTAACTGACCAGACTTCGTTGACCTTAAAAAAGAGCTTCTTCTTTCTTATATTCAATGAAATCAAGATTTTTTTCAACATGCATTTAAAATTACAAACTATGAACCCTCCCAAACCCATAAACACATTCTTTCGTACTTTGCGTGACATCTGAATTCATCTAAAGGAATGAATGATATCAGTTCAAAACCTAAGGCAGACTGTACTTGTCTTCTAATTATTCTTTCTGTGGTTCATGTTCAAAGGTAGTCTGTTGGATTTTTCAATGTCTCAAAACCATGAAGCAAAAAACTTTAGCCTGTAAGAAGACTGGGATGAGGCAGGGACAGGGCGATGGAGTACATTACCTGTCACTTTCATATATTCCTTGTTGCCATGGAAACGCTAAACTGCCTGTGCATGTTAGGAGAACCCCTTTTTGTATTATGGCTCTCAAATCAAGCCTTTTATGAAACTAGGAATCATCAGAGTGAAACTATCTCAACACGATAAGCATCGGTAATGGGAATGGGCTAGCATTCAGGCCTCCCGAGGATGCTAAGTGAAGAGGCAACCACCTGGTTATCATTTCTAAATCCAGTGAACTAGAAAGAATGACTATTTACCTCATACTTGGCCATGGTTTAAATATTTTTAAGCTAACATTTATGGACTATTTATTACATGCCAGACATCGTGATGTACATTTTTGCTTCATATCTTATTTAATCTTTAGAGTGACCAAGTAGGCAGTACTATTATTCTCATCCCCATTTTATGGATGAGAAACTGGGGCTAAGAGAGATGAGGTGACTTTTCCAGGTTCAGCCTGACTCTTTCCACTCTTGCTGTACTGGCCTTGGGCTTCCTGTGACCTGTTATATTAGGCAGCCGTTGACGTCTTCGCTGATTCCAAGATCCCTGTGGCTGGTTACTGGTAAATGAGTGATTCTGAGTCAACTCATCAGTGGAGTCAGGGATGAGTCTATTCCTGGTATGCGTCTGTAGATGAGCCTGAAGTTCCAGAGCCCCTTTGGGTTTGTGTCTACACATGTGTGCAAATGGGTCTGTGCCAATATTTCTAGTTTTCTTTCACATAAAATGGAAAGGATTTGAGGACTTGGCCCCTCTATGGAGGATATCCTCATTCACTCTTGTTTGTTCTAGTTATGGTAAGAAGGAGAAGATCAGCCACTAGAAAATGGGTTCAGCTTGAACCATGTTAGGGGGTGAATTGTGTCCTACAAAACCCACGTGTTGAAGTTCCAGGTCGCGGTACATGGAATGTGGCTTTGTTTGGAAACAGGACCTTTACAAAGGCAACCAGGTAAAGGTGTGATCCGGGATGACTCGTGTCCATATAAAAATGGGAAATTTGGACACAGAGGCACAGCTAAAGGGGAGATGAGGTGAGGGACACAAGGAGAAGACGGCCATCTATACTCCAAGGAGCGAGGGCCTGCACCAGATCCCTCCCTCACAGACATTTGAGACAGGTGAGTGCCTGTAAAAGAGGAGAGGAGGGAGGTGGGGTGGGTTTTGTTTTTGGTTTGCTGTATGTTTTTGAGGAGTCAGTAGTGACGAGGTTCAGGGAAGGTTCTCCGGAGATGGTGAAACATCAGGTGAAGTTTTAAGGATGAAGAGAAGTTGACCCAGTGATGGGGTGGGGTGTGGGGGAGGGCATCCCAGGTCGAGGAGACACTTGTGAGATATCAGGAGTGGTGACAGGAGGATGGTGCGCTCATGTGACTCCTAGCTCCTCCCTCTGGCCTGACACTGCCTGTCCTGCTTCTCCCTCGACCTCCGAGGTCCTCTTTCTCCCTCTCTGCTGACTACACTCGGCACTCAAAGTCCAGTCCTCAGTCCAGGGCCTTTCTCTTTCTACCACCTTCTGAGAATGATGGTTCTTAATACCTTTACTGGAAACCTCACCTGCCTGCGAGCTCCCGTGTTTGCATCTGCTGCTATGATGGGTCCTCCTCTCTGAAGGGTCGGTCTCCTCTGCAGAGTTGCCTGTTTATTGACAAACTCTCCCCCAGCCAGAAAAGCTGGTAATTACTGATTGTTCCTCTTTTTACAGTTTTGACTTTTCAAGAATGTCATACATAGAATCCTAGAGTCTAGAATCTTTTGAGATTATCTTCTTTTCTCCCAGCATAATTCTCTGGAAGATCATCTAGGGCTTGTTTTATATTAGTAGTTTGTTCCTTTTTAGTACTGAGTAGTATTCCATTATATAGGTGTAACACTTCTGGTTATCCATTGTCCCACTCAAAGGCATTTGTGTCATTTACAGTTTTTGATGATTATAAATAAAGGTGCTATTAAACATTCAATTACAGGTTTTTGTGTGAACGTAATTCACTTGGATAAATGCCTAGTGCAAATACAGTAGGGTAGGAGTGCTGGGTCATATGGTGAATATACATTTAACTTTATAAGAAACTGCCAAATAGTTTTCAAAAGACGTCATAACTTTTTGCATCCCCATCAGTAGTTTATGAGGGATTTAGTTGTTCTGCATCCTTGTCTGCACTTGGTATTGCCAGGTTGTTGTTTTTCCATCCTAACAGCATAGCAGGAGCTCATTGTGGCGTTAATTTGCATTTTCTTAATAGCATCTTTATAATGTGTTTATTTGGCTTCTATAGCACTTTGGTGAAGTCTCTATTCACAGGTTTGCCCATTTTAAAAAACTGTCTTTTTATTGAGTTTTAAATGTTCTTTATTCTGTATACAAGTTCTTTGTCAGATATATGATTAGCAAATATTTTTTCCCAGTCTGTAGCTTGTCATTTAATTTTCTTAATAGTGACTTTCTCAGAGTAAGTTTTTTTGTTCTTTACAAATTTTTATTAAGTTCTGTTTATTCACTTTTTAATTTTATGGGCCATGCTTATGGTGTCATGTCTAAGAACTCTTCACCAAGCCCTAATTTATGAATATTTCCTCCTATGGCTTTTTATAATAATGTTACAGTTTTAAATTTTACATCCATGCACAAATGTTAATTTTTAATAAGTCATGGAATTTAGGTTGAAGTTCAATTTTTCTTCCATGTGGATGTCCAGTTTCTCCAACAACATTTGTTCAAAAGACTGTTCTTTCTCCATTGATTTGCCTTCGTTGAGACTCTGTTGTCCATACATGATTGTCTATTTCTCGACCCTCGGTTCCCCTGAGAGATTTTTCACTTTGCCAGTGACGCCAGTCTGGAGGTGGGTCCTGGCTGGTGAGACGGGGGCCGCCCTTATTCCACCAGCGGGTGGCTGGACAGAGGGAGCTGGTTCTCACTGGGTGGAGAGTCCTCGGATCTGACGTGGGGCTAGGATTTGAGCTGAAAGAGGATTCAGGCACAGACGTTCTGTTGGCATTGAGCCACGAGGGATGAACTTCTTCCCCCCCATCCCCAACTCCAGGTGTGTGACTGGACTTGTTTGGTCTTGTTTTTGAAAGCATGTAGCTCTGCCAGGGTAAACTGACTCCCTAAATTGTTACATGGCATGAAGAACTTTGAAGGAAAAAGGTTACCGAGTCCTTTTGTCCAGAATAACTTTTCCCCCATCCTGCGCCCCCACTGACTTTCCTCTGGGCAAAGGCGTAGTTGCCTCAATCTTATCAGCCTCTCCCGAACGGCTCCTGGCTCCTCAGGAGGATGAGGGGCTCCCTCCTCCATCCTCCCACAGGCCCTTCCAGACTTTCTTCGAGCAGGGGTCCTGTCTGCTCCATCTCTGCCCCACCAGAGCAGAGGGCAGTGTCTGGCCCTCTGGAGATACTAGGGGTTTCCTGTTCTTGAATTTGTTCTGGTTATTTTGGAGCAAAATAAACAGTACGAGACATTTATAAAACATTTTTCAGACTGAAGGATGGTGTGTGGGAGCTAGACTGAGAGTCAGGAGACCTGAGTTTAATCCCACCCGCCACAAAGCCGTTGTGTGACTTAAGTAAGACCTTTCGTTTCCTTCTGGGCTGCTTGTTCTGATCAGGAAAAGGAGGAGATTGGACGCGAACAGGAGTTGCACAGTCAAGGCCTATGGCGCTCAGACAGGCAACAGAAATGAATGAAACGGAATGGGCAGAAGGAAAAGCAGCTGCAGAGACTCACGGATCAGTGACGACTGGCATTCTGCCTCTCCGTGAGCTCTGACGGACTTGGGGGACCGGGGTGACTGGAAGCCGCGGGCCTACGCGAGGGCCAGGAGGACTCAACGCCAGCTGAGTCTGACCTGCAAGTTCAGCTCTAGCACAGCACCGCACTTCTCGGAAGTCAGGAATCCAGGTTTCCACGTGAAATCCCATAGTCTTATACATTTGCCTCCACTTTAAAAAAAAATTACCGTGCAGGCTAAAGAAATCCCAAGAAAACCCACCGTGGGCCAGATCTCTGGTTTGCGCCCTCCAGAGTTTTCTGTGGACTCCATGCCCCCCAGCCGTAGGTTCTGGGGCTCCCTGTGTCCTGCTCAGGAAGCAGGGACTGGGAGGGAGTAATTTACCTCTTGGCTGAGGGTACACTTAGCAACATTAATATGCTTTGTGTGTTAGCTCCTTTGAAAATTAAATCCTTTATTAAAATAATACTAGCAGTTTCAGGTGTTTTTAAGGTAACACCCAGTATTTACATTCAGGAGGCTGCATGAGAGCTATTTATGAAGACAGCCGCAGCGGTGACGAAATCATAAGAGTGTTTGCTGCTACAAGTACTTTATTTATTTCGTGATTCTTTATTTCAGGGCAGAACTTATCTGCAGCCCGGACGGCTGGTAGCCAAGCGTGAGGACACTGTGACACTCCCCGTTTGAAGGCCTTCCTTTACTGAGCGCTAGTAGGATGGGGTGGACGCACCTGTCTACCCTTCAGCTGGTCCCTAGATTGGCGGGTCTGCTGGGAAGGGACATTGTCCTGTTTGCAGTCCGACTCCTGAGTCACCGTTTACCTGGAGCTTCCCGTTGGCCCCATGGAGCGCTCAGCTCCGGGGCCGCCCCTCGGCCCAGGCTGGCTTCCTGCGCCCCCTCTGTCCTCACTGCAGACCCCGGGGACTCTGCCCAGGACTTCTTTCTCCTGCGTAACTGCAGCTTTATGCCCTTTGGCCAACGTCTCCCCATTTCCCACACACCCCAGCCCCTGGTAGCCACCATTCATCTCTGTTTCTATGGGTTTGGCTTTTTTGGATTCCACACATAAGGGAGATCGTACAGACTTGTCTTTCTCTGTCTGAGTTACTCAGCGTAATGCTCTCAAGTTCCACCATTTTGTTGCAAATGGCGGGATTTTCTTCCTTCTGGTGGCTGAATACTAGTCCATTTTATATATATATATATATATATATTCATATTCATATTCATATATATATATTATATATATGAATCACATCCTCTTTATTCATTCATTCGTTGATGGACACTGGCTTGTTTCTGTATCTTGGCCATTGTGAGTACGTGGCCTGTCCCTCTCTGAGCCCCGACCGCGTCCCTGCCTGTCTCCAGCCGCTCTCTCTCTCGCTCACGCCCTATCGCACCCTATTTCCCTTGCCGGCTCCGTGTCCAATTCATCGGCGTGTCCCTGGCAGCTCAGTGCCTGGCCCAGGGAAGGGTCTCAGAGGTGACCAGGGATTTCAGCCGGGAGCAGGCTCGGAAGTGGACCCGGCGCTCGCATGAGCTGCTCTGGGGCAGGCGCCCAACGCCGGGCTCCTAGGGGCAGGATGTATTCTTGATGCAAGAGCTTCTGGATGCCCAGTAACATGACACAGACGTCTTCACGACTTAACCTCGTTGTTTCTGCGGGTGACCTCATGGGATTCTGTCGCCATTTGTAATCCTCATTGACTGTCAGCCATGCACCCACAATTATTCTAATGATCAGATCGATCCTGGTGACATGTAAGCATCTTCTCCTGTAAGGACGAAACAAGTTTAACTGCCGCTCCATTCTTCCTATACTTGTATGTGCCTGTGTTAGCAATATATGCTTTATAAAGTGCAAACGTTCTATTAAATGTAAAGCGATATATGACAGAGAATGTTGTATTTATGTAAGTAAACAGCAGGGAAACGTTGCTTATTGTGTAATAATTGGAAAGGCAATTCTACAACGAAATGTTCAATGCAGCTTAAACGTTTCTGTTCCTGGGGTAGTGAGCCCAGTGGTCTCTAACCAAGGCAAGTGTTGAGGTGGGAAGCCCCATGAAAAAGACCGGCAGGACCCCCAGGCAGGGCCACTACTCTCCTGCCAGCACCATCCTGTTCCCTGGCCCGGCGGCATTATCTCACTTTTTGCTTCTGAAACAGCTTACTTCTAGGAAAGTGGGACTTACCCCTAAGATTCTATTGGTTCCCTGAGCTCATTGCTGATTGGTCCATTTTCTATCACTCCTGATTGGTCCATTTCTACAAAGCCTTTTCCTAATTAGTCAACTTTTGTTACACCTTATTTGTATATGATGCTGCAAAGTGTAAACTGGCAGCCTATAGAAGCCTGTGTAAACCTACAGACGGGGTCCAGAGATTGGAGTGTTAAGTCCTCTGGGCCCACTGGCGTAATAAACCCGAGTTCTCCAACTCTCCGAGTGCTGCTTGGTCTCTTGCCCAGATCCAGGTTCCTGCCACAACTGAGCTGTAACACTGAGCTGTCACACACTTTGCTGCAGCATTTCATCTGGCAAATATGTTGATATCTGCAAAACACCTGTTCAAAATAGCCACTCGCTGGAGAGGCCAGTAAGGCGCTGTGAGCGTGAAGAGCTGTTTTCTGAGCTGAATGTGGACTGAGCGGGAGTGAGGTGGGTCGTGTGTGGAGCAGTGCGATCATCTTTCATGCCAACCAGGTAATTATTGGCTTTATGACATTTCTGCTTGGTGCCATAATTTCCAGAAATTTATAATTTAATTAAGGTACAGAAATTGATAAAATGACTTTTTAAATGTCAAACAGTTTATAGTAATAAAACCCCTTCTTGGTGGATACACATTGGTTAGAGCGACAAGACACCTTGTGTTCACCTTGGGGACATGTGGGGACAGCCAGCCTCAGTTCCTCTGTCTTTGAACTGACCTTCAGATAGTGCTTTTCTGTTTAGAGTTCAGAAGACCAAGGAAAAATAATTGAATCTAAAATATGAGTAAAACATGAAGCTCTTCTCATCAGGATACGTGTGGGATGAAGAAAAATGTGGGGCAAATTCCAATTCTGATTATTTGTAATCGTACTATCCTAGGTCCTACATTGTCACTGATAACATGACAACATTAAAATAGGAGAAATGAAACATTCTAAATACTGATAGACAAAGACCTTTAATAGTGCAGTTTCCTGTTCTCCCTCAGAATACCTAAACACCTGGCATTGATTTCCAGAAAAGTTCCCCCAAGTAGCCTCTTTGGAATAAAAGGATACTGTTTCAGGTTGTCAGGCCACAGGGTAAAAAGAAATCAGAACGCTTTTTCCTCTGTCTTTGATATGTACAATTGAAGGTATTTCTTACTGCAAACTAATATTCCATCCATCACGTGGCATGAAAGCCTTTCTCATATTAGGCGAAGTAATAAAGGATCACACTCCGTAGCCTTAGGCATCTCAGAGGGGAAAAAAACTTAAGATGTTGAGCATTGTACAGAATGTCTGGATATTCCAAATGCTTGATTTTAAGAGTTCAGGTTTATTTTCTATTAGTATGGATATGACTTTGGGACACTTTTTCAGGAGGCCATATGTGGAGGTACCCATTTGGGAAGGCGTGGAGCAGAGAATTTACTTCAAAAAGTGCATGACGAGGCCCGTGTCTTACTGGTCTCTATATCTCTGTGCTCAACACAGAGCATGTGCTTCTTCAAGGGTTGCTGAGTGACTTAATGGTCTCTGCTCTATGGCTTACCTCTGTCTAAAGCACCCTATTTCCAGGAAAATCCCCCAGATTCAACCAAGAGCCTTGTTCTTAGGGGCTGACTGGGCCCAGTGTCCATCCCGGCATGACTGAAACAGAAAGAGCCAGAGGGTAGCTGCTGCCAGGGGCCCGCTCACCTGTACTTTCACACTCTGGGCTGTAGGACTGGTTGGCTAGAATCACAGTGTGATGAAAAGAGTAGGGGAACTACTAAAAGCGGGAATTACAGAATCAAGGCATATTTTCTAAGGTTAGTCTCGGTTATGCCAATTCCCACATACCCCGTAGATGGGGAACTGAGGTCTCGGGAGGGCATGCAATTCACCCAGGTGACCAGGAAGAAGACAAGATGCAGGGCCCGAAGAACCAGAGTGTGAGTCCTGGCACAAGTTATTGAGCCTCTCTGAGCCTTGACTCCCCGACCCGTCGGTGGGGCTGGTAAGTGGTACCCACCTCCTGGGACTGCTGTGCATCTTGTGTTTCCACTGGACGGACGCCTTCCCTCTGCCCCTCCGGATCTACTCTCCGCCATTCTCGACCCTGCCGTCCATCCTGGGAGGTGGTTCCCTATGGATGCTGTGAAGGGGCTCCTGGGACCTCCACTGGGTTTGACCGACTGGGACCCCCAAGGAGAGCCAAAGGGGGAGGGAGGGAGGCGGCTGTTCAGTCTCTTGGCTCCCTCCTTGCTAGTCACCTTGGACTGGCCAAGTCTCTTGGTCGCGGCCACTGCTCTTCTCAAGGCGGCCTTGTCCTCGTGATGACTGATCTTTCCAGGCTCAAGTCCTCCCTCCCTCTTCTCATCTCTTTCAGTCGGAGGTGATGGCGCTTCAGCTGCTGCTGGCTCTGCAGTATTGCGCTCTCCTTGACGGTCTCCCTGCACCCGCCTCTTCATCTCCTTGTGTGTCCTGTTTCCTGCGCTCTGACAGATGCTGTCTGCTTGCACAGAGCTTGCACGGAGTGGGTTCTTGGTGCATGGAATCTGCTCCTACTGGTGGTGGTGGTGTAAGTGGCAGGCAGCATTCTCTCTATTTAGCAGTGTTTAGAACTGTAGTCATGGGAATGCTATAAATTTGTTGCATCTGGAAGTCAGCGGGTCATGTTGATAGGCTTCATGATGTTCTGTTGTTTGAGATGAAGACGTGTGAACCAGGCAGCTGCTGGACCAAGGATCAAGTCTCTAGTCTAGTTTTTGCCTCATTATTAAGTTGTGGGAGTTCCTGTTGGAGGACTTTAGGAACACACTGCTTCTGCCCTTGAACCCCCTCCCCTTTCTTTCAATTTTTAAACTTTTATTTTGAAATAATAACAGTTTCAAAAGCAATTTCAAAGTTATGTTCAGGTGGATCCTGTGTACCTCAGGCCTACCACTGGCTGGAGCAGTACTTGAGCAAACAGTGCCTCATTACCTCTAAGATGGTATATTTAGGGAGGTCAGGAGCCCTGGGACAGACCACTGGGATTCTTAAATACCATTGAGGAATCTAGCATAAATAAGGAACAACTCACCATAAGAATGGAACAGTCCATCACTGGCATCAGAGGGAGGAAGGAACAGAAGTTCTGTTCATCTAGCAGCAAAGGAAATGACAAGTTAAGCTGCCCCTACCCGTGTTCCTCTTCTTCTTCCCCATAAATTCCCACCTCATGACCCCTGCTCTGTCCTTGTCCAGCAAAAACCCCTTCCCCCACCTACACCACTGCTCATAAAGCCCCCTTGCCATGCAGTCTCCGTCCTCTTCCTCCAAACTCATGCCCTTCTGGACTCATCTGGTTTCTTTACCAGGTTAATCATGAGGGTTAAGTTAGCCCTTCAAGAGAATTTGAAAAAAAAAATGAAGAAAGCGAAAAAGCTAACAGTGATAGTCTGTTACTATAGGACAAATAAGAAAATACATCAAAATCTGCTGGAGCATGAACAAGAGCCCCTGGAGAGCTCTGTTGATCTAAGTAATGCCCTATGACTGGCAGGGGCCAGAGGTTTGGACCTGTCTGCTGTGTCTGCTGAGGATGCAGTGGAGAAATAGTCAACTCCAGAGATGGTGATGATGATGACAAAATCAAGTTATTAAAAAGATGTGTGTGTCTCTGAGTTTTCTGAAGGTAGGGAGGAAAGGAAGGAAAGAGGCATGTGTTTGAGAAGGGAGAAGGCGAGGCTCTGGAGGTGGGGGACAGACAGGAACGTCCATAGTTAGCCAGAAATTAGGGATAAGGACTGAGCAATGAAGATAAATGTCCTTCCTTAATGCTTTATTGCGGGATCAAGGAGTAAAAGGTATTTCTCAGAGCGTGTGTAGGGTGGGAGTGGGGTGAATGGGGAGAGTTGTAATGTGTCGGGGGTGGCACTGACACTCCTCACAAAAGGTCAACAAATACAGCAGAACTGCCTTCAGGCCACCTACCTTACAGTGGTGTGTGTTGTAACCCACGCTAGTCTATAAGTAACTGAAGCCCGCAGAAGGACCAAGAACTCATCCCACCGCAAGTCACCAACAGCACCTCCACATGCTAAAATAATGGTGTCTGGCGACCTCAAATTCAACACCAGTTAGTGCACCATCTTGTTAGCAGTGGCTTAACAAAGGTAGGGCAGTAGGTGTGGGCCACTCCCTCAACCGCACGCAACAAAAGGGAACATTGTCTCCAGAGAATTTTAATACAAGAATAAACTCAAGTAAAAACTTGTATTACCACCTCCATTCTTCAGTATGTCTAGGCAACGTCAGTGATTAAGTATTCTTCCTCTGTTTTTGTGTAGGGGGGGATAATGGAATGATTTTGACATCCAATGTAGAGGGTTAGGTTAATCACACACTTAGAGTTAATTGTTCAGGACCCTCTCCTGTTTATTTATTCATTCCTCTTATTTTTCACCCTCCATCCCATTCCTCTTCTCATAGGCAATCATTCTAGTACATTTGATGCATATACTTTTCATGAGTGCTAATAAAATGTATTATTGTTGTTTGTGGGCATTTATTTTTAATTTATGAATATATTGTTAATATTACATATCATTGTTTCTTAATGTTTCTCTGAGTCCTGTTTTTAAGATCCATCCCTGTTCCTACTGGGATGTCTAGTCTGTTGTTCCCTTGTAAACGGATATGTCACAGACATTATTTTTCCTTTTTAAATTTTAGAAAGATATTTGGATTTTTAATATTTACACCTACTCTTTGGTACCTGTTCTGTTTGGTTTATGCCTCAAAGTTTCCTTTTCTTTGAAGTGACAGTAAATAGTGTTGTATGGTTAATTTGGTTTCCACATATTCTTTGTTAGTATACAGAAATGTGATTGATTTTTAAAATTAAAGTTTTCATTTTGAGGTAATTGTATAATATCAGGACCAAGAAATTGACATTGATGCAATCTGTCTACCTTATTCAGATTTCACCAGTTTTATACCTGCTCATTTGTGTGTGTGTGTGTGTGTGTGTGTGTGTGTGTTTATGAAGTTTTGTCTCATGTGGTGATTCATGTGAGGACCACAGTAAAGATATAGAGGAGTTCCAGCAAGAGAAGGCTCTCTCCTGTTGCCTGTTGATAGCCACGCCCACTTCCCACTCCCACCATGTACAGAACTCCTGGCAACTACTACTCTCTACTTCTATAATTCTGTTATTTCAAGAATGTTATGTAAATAGAATCGTTTAGTATGTAACCTTTTGGGATTAAGTGTTTTCACTCAGCATGTTTCTCTGGGGATGCATTCAGGTTGTTGCAGGTATCAACAGTTCATTCTTTTTTATTCCCGAGTCTAGTATTCCATGATATAGATAAGATGGATCACAATTTGTTTAATCATTCTATCTGTTGAAGGACATCTGGGCTGTTTCCAGTTTTGGGCAATTAAGAATATAGCTGCTATAACCATTCATGTGCAAGATTCTGTTTGACCATGAGATTTCATTTCTTTGGTATAAACACCCAGGAGAGTAACTGCTGAGTAGTATGGTACCTGCATGTTTAGTTTTATAAGAAAATGCCAAAGTGTTTCTAGTATGGCTGTACTATTTCAAATTCTCACTAACAATGAATGCATAAGTAATCCAGTTTCTCCACATCCTCACTAGTATTTGGTTTCATTACTATATTTTATTTTAGCCTTTCTTATAGGTGTGTAGCAATATCTTATTGTGGTCCTAATGTGCATTTCCCTGATAGCTAATGATGTTAAACATCTTTTCATGTGTTTATTTTCAACCTTCTCCTTTTGATGGGTGCATGATAATGGCTTAGAACAAGGCTATTGACAATATATGTATCAAGTTGGAAAATGGCATAGGATTGGAAGATTTGTTTGATAATGTAATCTAAATGCCATAAGGGTTTCAACAGACTAGACTCTGGACCACTAGCACGATAGCCTTAATCAAACTAGGAAATGTTTACTAGGGAAAAATGGCACCTTCTGGTCTTGGTGTCCCAAATCCAATACCTTGAGTAGGATAGGGGACTATTTGGTTTAATAGTACTATAAATATCAACCTAGAGATTTCCATTGACAGTAAATATAATCTGAGCCTAGGGTGTGAAAAGGCTGCCAAGAAATTACTGGTATCTTTGACTAAGTTCCATGGAAATGTAGTATCTGAAGAAAGATGTGGCATTCTCCTGCTGCCCTGTGTTGATAAGACTACACTCTGAGAACTGTTTCCAGTTCTGGGCCTTATGCTTGAAGAGGAATAAGGGCAAACTAAACAGTAACTAGAGGAAAGAAAGAAATCAAGGCAATGATGGAACTTGAAACTATGTGATAGGACAAACAGTAAAGGAACTGTATCAGGCAGGGTCCTGATGGGAAACAGATTATTTGCTCTAACAGGATAATGAGCATTGATTACGAAGGAATGGGAGAGTATAGGGAAACTACAAGAAATAGTGACATAACCGGGCTGGAAACAGGAGGACAACCATTACTAACCCTAAGATGGACAAGGAGAAGGAGGAGCTAGTTACTGGGACCTGGAAAGAACTGTCAGAAAAAAAAAACAATGGGATGATCTGTGTAAAAGAACAAAATAAGACCACAAAAGTCTGCAAGGAGGGAGTCAGGGGAATAAGTACTCTGACTTCATTCTCATTCTTCCCTCCAACCATCTGCTGGGGCTTCCCACTGATCGAAAATAAACAGAAGTCAAAGGACAAGAGAGCCCACTAATATAGTCCTTGGTTCACACAGGTCAGAGCACAGGGCAGGGTGGAGAAGAGTGGAAAATGGATCTGGTGGTGCCAGTGGAAGATATACTAACATTGAACTCAGAGAAGGCAACATCTCAGGAGAGATCACAGTGTCTTTCTTCAGCTCTCTGATCTGGGGTCATGTGGAAGCAGATTGGACTTGGACTTGTTGAGTGTCATAACTCTGATTAGTAGTCTCACAGTAAGGAACTTGAGGGTAAGTGACATAAACTCCATCAGGCAGTTGATCTGGGTGAGTTCACCCTGGAAAGCTATTTACAAAATGTTCCATTGTAATTTAAGGACATTTTGCTCTTTCCTTGTGGGCATAAATGTCTCACCATGCCTATCACACTCTACATCAAAATGTCCAACACTTGCAACTGTATTTCCTCTGGCAAAAAGCATAAAGTTGTTATTTTTTTTTTAAAGCTTGGTATCACTTGAAAAAGAAAAGAGTTACTAAATGTAGAAATCTGAATAGCGGCCATGATGTGGGGTGGCCTGAGCCCTAATGCCCGGTAGGGCTGGACTCAGTCTTGTTTGCTATGGCATCAGCGGGACGTAGAATGGAGCCTGACACACAGTAGGCAGTCGATATTTGCTGAATGATGGCATGGGCATGGGAAGTGAGGGGTAGCAGGGTGGTGGAGAAAGAGACTTAGATAGTGACTCATGTGAGATGTGGTTTTAGTCCCAGGTCTGGCTAGAACTAAATATATAATCTTTGGCTAATTATATAAATGCCCTTGAAGATGATGTCCAGATATCTAATTCTTTGAATCTAGATTTAGCCATTAAAAGTTTGGGTTTTCAGCTCATACCTACTATGTCTCATAGTGATCTGGGATCAGAAATATCCAAGATGTCCAAGGTCATGGAATGAATCTCTCCAGCTAAGGTTTCAATAGAACACAGAGGCTGATCTCTATCCAAAGAAAGGTTCTCTGAACAGGCAGTAGATACACTTATTTTCATTTCTATCATTATATTTCTATTAAGCCCGCTTAATATTAAAAAGACCCTGAATAATGTTGTTATTTTAGTAAACTGTAAACCAATGCACATTTAAGCTAAGAAGAATTCCTTTGGATTGAAATGCTTCATTAACAGTGAATAACACTAGTACTAATAGCATCTAACATTTCGAAATAATTATGTCTGTATATCCAGCATTTCCTTAGCACTTATTAAATATCAAGCACTTCACATGCATAATGTAATTTAACTCTCACAACCAACTAATGAGCTTAATACCTTTGCTATCACCAGCCTTAGGGAATGAGAAACAGAGGCCACATAGTAAGTGATGAAACGAGGATTCAAATTCCAGCAGTCTTAAGAGTCTCAACTCTTATCGACTCATTTTAAATGTTATCATCTCTTGACTTTTCATCAGAGAGATAAGGACAAATAATTATAGTTTCTGTAACAAATTCAAAGGTATTATGATTGCATACTTACTTAGTTTTACAGACAGCATTATAAAATTTTCCCTTTTATGGCACTGATACCTAAACAGACTTGAGTTCAGGCATTTCAGATAGTGCTTAGAAAAGTATGTATGCATTTGGAAAATTTCTCAGCTGAATACAGCAGCTGGGTTGATTGAGAACAATTACCAGGAACCAATGGAGATGACCTTAAACTACTTTAGCACCAGCTCTCAGAGCTGTAAACAAACAATGTGCACCTGGGTGAATGTGCAACCAGCCCTCTAATTTATGACGTCTTCCACAGTGCTTGATTCATCACTGGGGTGGTCTGTCTTCCAGTCCACGTGCCCTCACACATGGAACTTACCTCCCCCGACTGTTGCTCTGAAAAGGGGATTTTCCCCTTTAAGGAATCTCATCCTTTTCCCGTGCATTTTGAAATTTTGGAGTTTTGTAGAACTCACTTTCAGTGAGGCCTTTGCTCCATACCATATTATTTTGTTTTTGCTCTGCACAATCCTAATAACCAGCTAGCGAAAGGAAAACAAAGTAGTTAATTAAGTTAGCATTCTCAACATTTGAAGGACTAGCATTAAGTCAAGTATCTCTTAATTTATAATAATGATAGTTGTAGTAAATTTTCATTGTCTATTTTTAATGACCTGTGATAACATTTTAGGGCCCCAATGTATTACCTCTATATAAAATTAATGGAAAACACAAAGCAGGCCAAATTAGACACAGAGGAAGCGATCTAGTTTCTGGATCTCAGATCTATACAGAGGAAAGGATACTGAAAAAACAGAACATTTCCTTCTTTAAGGTTCTTTGGTCCTGCACATTTCCTAGTCAGTAAAAATATTTTTTGCATAGTATATTACATATAGTATGGTACAGTATTTACTAATTAAAGTTTTGGAGCCTGGCATGCCTGGGGTTATGACTTAGGGCAAATAATTTCACCTCTTGGAGACTTAGTGTATTTTTTTTCCTATAAAATGAGTCTATGACTTCTCACTGTCCCCCCACCCCCCTTCCCTGACCCTGAGCATTAAATGAGAAGATGCCTGCCAATCTCTTAGATTAATGCCTTACAATTGGTATGCCAGGGATGGCTGGAAAGTTCTTTCTTGCACATCAGTTTTGCAAAGAAGAATGAAAGTTGTTGGGGGTCCAAATAAAAATAATTGTAAGCAAAGGACACTTTAGGGAATTGTAACTAAGAGAATCAGGGGCACCTTCAGAGTAGCTGTATGACTGCTATGGATTTAAAGACACCCAAATGACTCATGGCTAAAGAGGGGAGCTACCTCTCCCTAGTCAATTTTCCTGACATAATAGTGAATTTCATCCCAGCTGAAGTTACCCACCCATAAAACCAAAAGGGCAGGAATAAATGGCCATAAATATATGCATTCCTTCTAGGGTAGAAGAGCTTAAACTGCAGTCGACCAATTTCTGGATGCTCAGTGTGAACAAGTATGAGAAAGACCCCAGCACAGTCTTGAGGGGGCCTCTCTTTTGTGAGTTTTACCTCTAGGAGCTCCACTAAGTTCTCATGGTGAAGACTGAAGAAAAACCTCCTGCTTTGGGCAGGGAGTGGGAGGAGTCTCCATTCTGAAACATGGCCAGAGCACTCCCTTCTTAATAAAGTCTCCCCTCGAAAGAAATTATTTCACCTGAGTCTACCACACTGGAGTTTTATGACAGCCTAACTGACCTGGGGGATGGGAAATATACTTCTCCATTCCTCTCCGGTCTTTTTTTGTCGGCCTTAAAGGATGTGGGACTAAGAAGCACTTGTAAAGGTCGCAGCCTAGGGGTAGAGGCTTATAAAGAGTCTGAGAACTAATGATAGAAGTATAGAATGCTTGCTTCCCCGCCGTATCACTAGAAGTCTATTTGCCACAGTTCCTTTTACCCCATACAGTATGTTCAGCTTTCAACAACAACAAAACAATTACAAGGCGTACAAAAGGGAAATTAACAAAACACAGTTTGAAGGGACAGAGCAAACATCAGAACCAGACTCACATGGTGGCAGAGCTGGAATTAATAGACCAGGAATTAAAATAACAATTATTAACATGCTAAGAGCTGTAGTGTAAAAATAGATAACATACAAGAATAGATGAGTAATGTAATCAAAGAGATAGACATTCTAAGAATAAAGAAGAAATGCTAGAAATCAGAAACACTGTAACATAAAGGAAGAATGCCTTTGACAAGCTTCTCAGTAGACTGGACATGTCTGAGGAAAGAATGAATGAGCTTGAGCATATGTCAACAGAAACTTCCAAAAGTGAAAACGAAGAGGAAAAAAGAGTGCAAAAATACTGAACAGAATATCTAAGAACTGTGAGCCAACTACAAAAGGTGAACCATATGGATAATGGGAATACCAGAAATTGAAGAAAGAAAGAAACAGAAGAATATTTGAAGCAATAATGACTAAGAAGTTCCCCAAATTAATGTCAGACCCACCAAACCACAGACCCCAAGAGCTTAAAGAACACCAATTGGATAAACATTTTAAAACAAAAAAACAAACAAATAAACATAAAATTACACCTAGCCATGTCATATTAAAAGTGCACACAATCAAAGATTAAGAAAAAATCTTGAAATAAGCCAGAGGGAAAAAATTGCTTATCTATAGAAAAGCAAACATAAGAATTATATCTGACTTTTCCTTAGAAACCATATAAACAAGAGAGTTAAGTGACATATTTAGCATTGATAGAAACAAACAAACAAAAAAATCCACCAGCTTAGACTTCTGCATACAGTGAAATGATCCTTCAAAAATGAAGGAGAAAGACTTTCATAGATTTAAAAAAAAACAAAAAACAAACACAACTTGAAGAAATTTGCTGTTAATAGATCTACCTTGCAAGAAATGTTGAAAGTTCTTCAGAGAGAAGGAAAATTATAGAGGTCAGAAGCTTAGATGTACATAAAGATAGGAAGATCATTAGAAAAAGGATTAAGTGAAGGCAAAATCACTTTCATTTGTATTATTCTTAATTGATCTAACAGATAGCAATTTGTTTAAAATAATAATAGCAACAATAAATTCAGTGGCTATAACTTATGGATAAGTGAAATGGATGACCGATGATACAAGGGACTGGAAGGATGAATTAGGAATATTTTACTTAAGGTATTTGCTCTCCTCACGAAGTAGGATAGTTATTTGAAAATGGGTTTGGATTGGGCTTGTGAATGTATATTGCAAAATCTAGAGCAGCCACTAAAAAAAGTTAAAAATGAATTATAACTGATAGGCTAAATGGCGTCACATAAAACGTTCAATTAAAACCATAGAAAGCATAAATATAGAAGAGAAAAATAGAAACAAAGAACAAGTGCAATGACTAGAAAATAGTAACAAGTATGGTAGATATCAATCCAACTATGTCAGTAAGTACTTAAACCTAAATTGTCAAAACACACCAATTAAAAGACAGAGACTGTCAGAGTGAAACAAAAAACAAGACCCAATTATGTATTGTCGACCAGAAACTCACTTTAAATAGGGAAACATATAGATTAAAATGAAAGGGTTGAAGAAAACATATACCGTGCTAACACTAGTTAAAAGAAAGCTGGAGTAGCTATATTAATTTCAGACAAAGCTGACCTCACAACAAGGGTAATTATCAGGGATAAAGAAGGGTATTACCTATTGATGATGGAGTCAATTAACCAAGAAGACATAACAATCCTGAATAGATAAATCCATAGAAACAGAAAGCAGATTAGTGGTTGCCAGGGACTTGGGGGCAGGGGGTGGAATGGGGAGTGACTGCTTAATGCCTTTGAGATTTCTTTCTGATTGGTGAAATGTCTTGAAACTTGGTAGTAGCTGAACATTCTGAATGTACATAATTATATTGAATTGTATACTTTAAAAATGTTAGTATTTCATGTTATGTGAATTTTACCTCCATAATAAAAAGCATAAAGATGCAACACAATTATGTATTTTCAAAATATTATTTATCAAGTACTTTATTACTAAACCAATCATTGCCTGGCATATGTTTTCTCTCACCCCATCTCTTGTCCAAGGTATACAGTAATTGATTGATCATGGAATATTTCCTCCCCCAAGCACTGGCTTTGCGTCAGAATCCTTCTCAGTCATATTCCAGGAAGTCACAATCTGATAAGAAAAAGTAAAAAATTCTGAATCTGAGCTAGGAGGGCCTTTCCCAATTCACCCTCAATCCCACCTCGTCTTCCTCTGCTAACTAATACCTGACATTCCACAATCAAGGCTTCACTCTTTTTGGTCTTTGACCTTTGCTAAATATTCCATCGGGAATGTGTTGCAGGTTGGGTTCCCAGGAATCAGATTCTAAGACAAAGACTTGTATGCAGGGGGTCTAATGCCCAAGGGCTGGGAATTGGACAGATGGGAAGTTGACCTGTGATGCAATTACAATGGAGGTTGCAGCTGAACCCACAGAACACTCTGGAGCTGGGATGATACTCTGGAGGTATCCTGAAATGAGGCAAAGACCTTGTATCCTCACATGAAACAGTCACTGGAGGCACTGTGCTTCCTCCAGGCAAGAATTTTGACCTTGGACTTGGAAAGGTAATTCACACGGATAGACTGCACTGAGCTGTCAGCAGCCAACACTGACAACTGAGGAAATAAATGTATACACTCTAAAAGGAACGTCTGGGTAGCAGGCCGCAGCAGAGATGCACTGATTTTAGTTATCAGCCAAATGTGTACATCAGTATGAATGAACTGATCCTTGTTATGGAATCAGGGAGAGGAAGCAAGCTCATCAAGGGCCCAGGAATGGGACAGAGGGTTACGGAGAGAGACTGTGTATGCTGAGAAGAGGAGCTTTGCTATAACATGAGGTAGAGGTAGCCATGGTCTCAAATTTGTTTCCAACTATTTTGTCTTAATAAAAATAATCTGTGTAGTGCTACTTTGGGACTTATCATGAGAGTGAACTTTGGGGCGGTTATTTGTAGAATGTGAATCTAATTTTATATTTGTAGGGGCTTCACTTGCCTATTAGTTTCAAAAGTGCTTCGCTGGAAAATTGTCTTCACAAGAGCCAGTTGCCAGTTTTCTCAGCCGATCTATACCCAGCTCGTGTGCTGTGAGATAGAGCATCTCCCAATGGGCAGGGTATGCTTAAAGGAGGGTAATCAAGGAATTGGGAGTTTTTCACTGCAACCTACTTTATCTTCCTGTTGCTGTTACTATGACGGTGTCACAAACAATTCCAAAAACTTAGTGGGGAAAAACAATCATTTATCACATTCACGGTATCTGCAGTTCAGGTATTCAGACCGGGCACAGTGGGTTCAGCTTGTTTCTGCTGTGTGATGCTTGGAGCCTCGCTCAGCTGGATGGCTCAGACAGATGCAGACTGGAACCGTCCGAAAGCTGGCTCCCTCTCATGTCTGTCAATTGATGCTACACATAGGCTTAGACCTTTGCAGGACTTGTGGTCCGAACCCCTCCATGTGGTTTCTTCATGTAGCCCAGGATAATCACAACGCTGTGTCTGGGTTCCAAAGGTGCGTGTTTCCAAAGGGAGAGCCAAGTAGAAGCATCATGCATATTACACCCAGTGTCAGAAGTTGTGGTGTCACTTCTGCCATGCCATCATTTGGGCAGTCACGAGCTCCTGCTCAGATACAAGGGGAGGGAGGAGAGACCCCGCCTCTATGGGAGGAACGTCATTCACACTGTAAGAAGGGCATGTGGGATGAGATAGATATATCAATAGACAGATTCATTCTTTCAGTTTCTACAGAGGAAGACATTTGGTCAAATATTCACACCCAGAGAAATGTAATTTGAGATTGGAGCTCCTGGGATAATAGGGGCCAACACACTGATTTCTCTTACCTAGAGTCTTATTCTGGTGATTCTCATATATCTTTTCATTTTTTGAAATAGCTGCCCTGGAAATGAAAATCCTATATTCTCCTGAGAAAAATTATTTCCCCTTCATATTTATTTTGACTTTCACAACTGCTGACTTTAAGTGTGACCACACAGAAAGCTGGGATATTCTTCTTAATGCTTTCTCAAAAGCTAGGAACATGACCAGGAAGAAGAAGGCTTAAAATGTCTTCACTGCACTACTGGCCATGAACTCCAGATGGCCTGGATACAGAACTTTTCTATTTGGACAGGATATACATGTCTCTTGCAAGGGCCACATTGAAGACATTCATTAAGTATTAGTCAATAACATACATTCATTATTGAGGTTAGTTCTGTAAAACTGAGATTCTGAAGGTAAGAGCGTATATGTCATTTAGTCAGACAGTATAGACTATGAAAACCATGGTGAGGCTAAGTATATCTTCCTTGGCAGGAAAAATAGAGCTAACATCCGTATTCACTTGCAATTGTCTTATTTCAGGTACATTGTATCATCAATTTGTTCTTCTCTCATAGGATTATAGTCTCTCCTTTTTTAAAAAAATTAATCATTAATTCAATCTTAAAAGCTACATTCTATCCATTTCGAATTAAGTAGTGGTATCAATCTTGATGACTGCATAGTTTCCTTGCTGCATTGCAGCAAAGGTGTGGAATAATATCAATAACCCTAGCATTTATTGGACATCTGCTGCGGTCTAGGTATTATGCTGAGCACTTCACATGAGCTCATTTATTCTTTCCAACAGCCCTGAGTTCTGTATTATTACTCTTTCCATTTTACCAATGAGAATGTTGAGGTTGTTGAAAGGGAAGTAACTTGTCCTGGTGAAGCTGTTTCAACGCAGGCGGAACCCGGAGCTTTCACCTTTTACCACTATACTATAGAATGAATTTTAAAAAAATGGTTTTGAAACTTTTTAATGGCCAAAGAGTTTCTGTTTTGTTATGTGAGGAAGCTATTGTAAGGGTGAAGCGATGGAATACCATTGCCATGTCATCTTGATACATATCTTAATTATATGAGGCATGACTCTATCATAGCTTTGCTTGGATTTGGGCATTTTTGTTATCTTCCTGCAGTAGTTTCAGGGAAATGCCTTAATTGGAAAAACATCTAATGTCTTTTATGTACGAGTTCTAGGTTTTTGTTTTTTTTTTTCAGTAGCAAGATAAGCAATAAGATGGCTCTTCTCAAAGTAGTAATTACATGAAAACTTGTAATTGTGCATCTTATCAAACTTTCAGAGCAACTGACATGCAGGCTGGTGATCATGTTCAGCTTTTCAGCACAACCAAGGCACGTGACCTAGTTGGCGCTCACAAAATGATGGGATGTCTGTGCAAGTCGTCTCATGTCACTGAGAAACATGCTCTTAGAATTCATTCCAGAGGAATAGGGCTTACAAGGATGCGTGGAGAGAATCATAAGAACTGGAGAGCTGGGAATTTGGAAGGCAGAGCATGGGAGGGACTTTTTGAAAAACAGCTTTGAGAGAGAGAAAAGAAGCTGAGAAGAATGGCTACCTTAGCGTAGAGACTGCATTCTTGCATCTGTCAAAGGGTGAAATTCAGGTTGAGATGCATGTAGAGAGGCTGATAGGTCCAGAAAGAATGTTATGGGCTGTTCTGGTGTCCTTCAATAAGGACAAAGGCTTCCTATGCTGGGTTAGAGAAGCTATGGAGTCATCACCCTGTGGGCCGAGAGGAGAACTGATCTGTGCATCTGCATGCAGCCGTAGCATGGGCAGAACTCTGCTAATGGAGGGACAAAGGAGCCAGGTCTTCCTAGCTCACTTTTAATTTTACTTCACGTCTCTAAAGCCCAATGGGGACATTGTGGATTAGAAGTGGGGGACAAAAACATGATTAGAAGAAAAGGCTAATAAGTAGAAATCCTTTGCATGCTACGATTCTACTTCCATGTCACAGCAAGTATTGAGACTCAATGGGAACAAATACATTTATTTTCCCATCACCCAGGTCAGTGTTTCCATCTTCTGAGCTCACCATCAGTTGTTGAGAAGAGGTGTGCACGTTGTATGTAGTTAAAACATTACTTAGATACTTTGCATGGTGCTCTTGCCACCCAACATTACACCATAATCATTTTTCCATGCTCTTATAGCCTCCATAGAGATCATTTTTGCTGTTTTATAATATTTCCCTATGTAGATTAATTATTTAACTATTTCTTATTGGTGGGCAAAGATGATAATTTCCTATTATAAGTAAGCCAGTCATAAATATCTTTTGGATTCAGAGGGTGTGCATGCCTAGTGAGAGCAGAAGAGTGGAGTGGTCAGTAAAACTTAATGTAATAAAGTCTTCCATGGTGCTTAAAAACCTGTAGATTATTTTCTCTTTAATTTTTTTTTTGTTTTTAACTTTACTTTTTGTTAGTTTGCAAGCTTACTTTAACAGTTTTTTTCATAGATTTTTAAAAAATTTTAATTGAAGTATAGTCAGTTTATTTTTATTGCATTTATTTTTTTGAAGGGGGGGAGGTAATTGGGTTTATCTATTTACTTACTTATTTTTTAAATGGAGGTACTGGGGATTGAATCTCCTACATGCTAAGCATGCACCCTACCACTGAGCTATACCCTCCCCCACTGTGGATTATTTTCTTAAAGCTTGTGCCACAACTTTATATGGACATCACCAGAGTATGAATGCACTTGTGGTAACATTTTTGAATATTTTCATTGTATTTTAAGTATGATTGGTGGTATGCTGCTTTCATAAGAAGACACTGCCAGGAAGAGTTTTGAAGCTTTGTTTTGGATTTTTTCAGAACAGTTTGGGACTTAACCATTATTTTATGGAACTAGAGGAAAAGTCTCCATCTTTCTCAAGGCAGGGAGGTTGGATTTGACGGGGAGGCCTAGGACTGGAGTTGTGAACTCTGCAAGCTTGTACAGATAGGTCAACTCAAATAAGGGTCTCCAGATCTTAGGTACCTAAAAATGGTTAGGAGACTGAGGAAAAAGCAGGCTGAGTGACTCTCTGAAATGTCTTCCATTTTAAAGCAGATGTCTTGTATTCACTCGAGTAATTTGGAACATTTAAAGTATTTACATAGCTGACAAAGTGAGAGCATGACTGACTGTCTGATGTGAAAACATCCAGTCAGTTCAGTCAGAAATCACGTTTCTTTCAATGATGCCTGAACTGATTGATATTACAATGTCAGGTGGTCAGAGACAGCAAGCAGTATATTTAGAGATGTAAACAGCCATTTTTAATGCTTATTGAGTACTCAGTATATGTCAAGCATGATTCTAAGCACTTTGTATTCATTTAGCTTATTTAATTCTCACAATAGCCTTATGAGGTGGGCACTATTATCATTCTCATTTTACAGAAAATGAGGCACAGTGAACGTAAGTCACCTATTTAAGGTCACATAGCTAGTGGAGGACAAGACATTTGAATTTACACCATGGGAATCAGGAGCTTTTGTTCTTGGAAACCACTTTCTACTATATAGATTGAGTAGAAAAACCAAAATAAATAAATAAATAAATAAAAAAGACAAAAAAGAATAGAGATAATGGTGAAGAGGAGGAAGAAGAAGAGGTGGAGGAGAAAGAGGAGGATGACATGAAATTTTATCATGAAAATTTTCATCATTAGCTGTTATTGTTGAGTATTTATCTTTTCCAGATGCAATACTTGAAGATGTACCTATGTTTATTTTTTCTTGTGTAATCCTTATGTAACCTCTGAGATAGATAAAGGGTTTAATTTTAGAGGTGAGAGATCTCTAGTCCATACAGGTAAGATGTACGTGAGTTGGGATTCACTCCCAGTACACAGTTGGAGATCTACTCACTCCAGAGCTCACGCTGCCTTAACTAACATGACCCTCCCTCTCTGAAACACCACCCAGAGCTGAAGCTTTAATCTAAACATATGCATTTCTCATAAATTTTTCTAAAATTATAATAATTTATTGATACTTTAGCTAATCACACTCTATTAGTACTGAGGACAGAGATTTGCATGTAGAAACCAAATTCACTAAATGGATTGTCTGTCAAATAGAAAATCTTAGATCTTGCAGTTAAAAGGTCACATTCTGTGTCTGAAGATTTAATGTAATGATGAAGATTGAAAGTGTGTACTAAGTGCCTTGGAATCATCACTTATTCTATTTCTCTAATGCACTTAGAATCCTAGATTGCCAGAGCTGGAAAGATATTAGAGGTCATCCAGTTCAACTTTCTCATTTTATAGATTAAAAATCAAACTGCTAGGCAAACCTATAGTGACTTTAGAGATTAAATACCTCTTTTAAGATTCTTCTAAGTTTCTTCTAAGATTATTTTACAGTTTTTATTTAGAAAAATAAACTTATCCTAGATTGAGCCCAGTTGAGCAAAATATATACGCATTCATATAATAAAATTAGATTCTGAGTGACTACTTCCAGTTCCACCAAGATGGAGTAGCCCTCGTCCTCCTGGTTCTCCCTCATACAACTAAAGTTTTCTAACCACAACAAGCAAGCATAGGAAGATTCTGAAAGGTGGAAAGAAGGCAGATTGCATAAGGATCTGGGGACTTGAGCAACAATGTGATGGTGGGTACCTTGGATTTCTTTACTGTCTCCTGCATATCTTGGAGATGGTGGTACAGAGATCTGGAACCCAGAAGAGACAACAGACACAATGAAAAAAGGCTCCATGGAGATCCTGTTTACCCTAGTGAAAGGAGTGGAAAAACAGCGGCCCAACACAACAGAGAACTTTGACACTACCCACCCTATCCTAGTCAAACACCAATGGAAAAACCTACTCCCCGTGGTTCCAATGGGGCTGAGTAGGGAGCTGATATTCTACTCAAATGCCCTTTGGTTGAAGTAGGTGGTTCACTCCCATTCCTCTGCTGTGTGGTATCAGCTGGGGCAAACAGGATGCTAATCTTTCCTCACTCAGCAGACATAGGTGGCCTTCCTCTGGTTCTTCTGCAGAGCAGTGTCAGCAGCCCCTAGCAAGGAGTTAATCTTCCATACCCTACCCAGTGGAAGCAGCTGGGTCCCTGATCCTCCTACTGGGACAGCATTATTAGGGTTTAGCAGCAAGCTGAACCTCCAGCCTCACCAGCATGAGAAAGACTTAATGACACAGTTTGAAGTGGAACTAGTTACCACTAGGCTTCTTTCCCACTGGTGTCAGTAGGGCCCAGTGGGAGATACCTGGTATCAGCAAGATTGGACAAGGTGAGGCAAGTCAGGGCTGGTCAACAGTCCACTTTCCTGCCACCTCTGATGTCTGCTGAGTCCAGTTGGAAGCTGAATCTCCACATCCAGCATTAATGGAGTTGAATGATGTGGTGGGAGGTGAGACTGGTTGGTACTCTGTTTCCCTCTCTAACCTTCTGTGGTGTCAGTGGGGCCCAGTGAAAAGCTGACCTTCAATTTCTACCCAGAAGCCAACAAAACCATGTGACTCATCTTTTATTAATGAGCTGAACTTACATCCCCAATAAAAAGCAATGAGATCATGTAAATTTGTTCCCCACTTTCCTTTAAGAAGATGTCAGAGTGGCTGAAGGGGAAACTGAAGTTACATCTAAAAAGCAATCAGAAGCAAGGACACAATAAAGATAAGAACAAAAACCAATGAAATTGAAAACAAGAAGCAATAGAAAAAAATCAATAAATCAAATAATGACTTTTTGGAGAAAATCTATAAAAATAATAAACTCCTAGGAAGACTGGCAAAATTAAAGAGATAATACGCAAATCACCAGTATCAGGAATGACATAGGGGATATCACTACAGATCTTGTAGCCGTTAAAAAATATTAAGAGAATATGATGAAAAACAGTACACAGATAATTGCAAAACCTTAGAAGAAATGGATTACATTCTCAAAACCCAGAAATTATCAAAACTCAGCCAGCATGAAACAGATATCACGAATAGTCCTATGATTTGTGATTAAAACTTCCAAAAAAGAAGTTACCAGGCCCAGGTGGTTTCAGTGGAGAATCCTACTGTAGTGTTGGAAGTTCTTACCAGAGCAAAAGGAAAAAGAATGGAAGGAAGAAACTAAATGAAGGCATAAAGATTGAAATAGGGAAAAAAGCCTGACCCTACGTGCAGATGAGATGCTTGTTTACTTACAAAATCCCAAGATATATACACAGAAACTTCTGGAACTAATAAATTTATTCAGAAAGGTCACAGGATACACGCAAAAGATCAACACACAAATATCAAATATATTTCCATATAATGATAATGAACATATGGGAAAAAATTGAAAGCACACTATTTACCATAGTTCCAAAGAAAATGAAGCAGGTAGATGTTAACTGAATGAAACATGTACAGGATCTGATGCTGAAATTTATAAAATTATAATAAAAAAATCAAAGACCTAAATAAGTGGAGAAGTATACCATTTCACACATTGGAATATTCAGCATACTAAAGATATCAAGTCTCCCCAAATTCTTATCAAAATCTCAGCAAGCTTTCTTTATATATACAAACATTATAATAATTTATATGGACAGGAACAGATCTAAGAATAGCTAAAACAATCTTGACAAGAATAAAGTTGGGGGAATTACTCTAGCCAATATTGTCTTGCTACTTAGCTATAGTAATAAAGACAGTGTGATATTGGCTGAGAGACAGGCACTTAAATGGAACAGAATGAAGAACCTAGAAATGGAAATACAAAATATGCCCGAATGATTTTTGACAAAGGTGCAAAAGTGATTCTGTGGAGGTAAGAGAGTCTTTTCAACAAATAGTGCTAGAGTAATGGGACATCCACACACCAAAAAGAGGGGAAAAAAGAAACTTCAACCTAAACTTCAAACCTTACTAAAAATTAACTCAAAATGAATCATGGACTTAAATAATAAGTGCAAAATGCAGAACTATAAACTTTTTAGAAAATAGAAGAGAAAATATTCAGAATCTTGAACTGGGCAAAGAGATCTTAGCTTTGGCAACAAAAGCATGGTCCATAAATGAAAAAAAGTTATAATCTGGACTACATAAAAATTAGAACTTTTGCTCTACAAAAAACCGCTTGTAAGACCTTGAAATAATCTTATATTGAAATGATAAGCTAGAGGTTGGGAGATATTTGCAAACATACTGGACAAATGATTATTATCTAGAATATATAATGAAATCTCAAAACTCAACAGTAAAAATCAAATCATCTCACTTCTGGTTCTGGCCCAGCATTTAAGGAGTTTAAAAGTTTTTCCTCCAACCTGACAAATGAAAAGATGAACAAACTGAAAAATCAAAAACTCTTCTAAAATCCCTCAGAGAGTGAGGTCACAGGGCAAACTGCAGCACCCAAAATTGTAAAGACAGACAGGAAGATACAAACAATCATATCATACAGAAGTGGAGACTTATAAGCAGCAACCTCTGCAGAGGTAGGAAAATCTGAACTGCAACTGACAAATTGCTGGAGACTAAGTGTGGACAAGTTTGAGAGTTAAATCTTGAGGGGGAAGACCCTGTCATAAGGAGCACCCGAGCTTTGTCAGTTTTTCCTCCAGGAGTTCTACCAGGTCTTTGTAGTGAATATCAGAGAAAAATCACCTTGCACTTGGGGAAAATGAATCATTTAGAAATACACTTGAGCATTCTGTTCTTCTTAACAAGGCTGCCCTCAGGAGAAAATATTGACCAGAGCCTAATCTGGCAGACTTTTATCAAAGACTAAGCTATCTCAGGAAGGGAAATACCTAACTCTGGTCAGTTCTAGCCTTTCATGTGGAGGAAGGGAATTGCTCTACCCTAGCCCCCTGTAGCCACCACATCTCACCTAAGGGGGCAAGGGAAACTGAGAAGCACTGTGAAGTTCACAGCCAAGAGGCACAGGCTCACCAAAAGACTGAGACCTTTAGAGGACTATAGAGCCCATCCCCTCTCCCAACACCTTTCCACCACATTACTAAAGGCCTTTTTACTGGCCTTTTAATCCAGTACACTCTGCCTGCCTTTCAACCAAAAATCACAAAGCACCCTAAAAAGCAAAAAGAAAGTTTGAAGAGACTTAAAAAGCTTCAGAATCGGAGGCAAATGCAGCAGTAATGTTGGAATTATCAGACCAGGAATTTAAAAAAAAGAAACTATGATTAACATGTTATGAGATTTAATGGAACAAGACAACATTTAAGAACAGATGGATAATGTAAGCAGAGAGATAGAAATTCTAAAAAGAATCAAAAAGAAATGCTAGAGATCAAAAATACTTTACCAGAGATGAAGAATGCCTTTGATGGGCTCATTAGTAGACTGGACATGGCTGAGGCAAGAATATCTGAGCTTAAGGAGATGACAGTAAACACTTTTGAAACTGAAAAGCAAAAAGAAAACAAAAACAACCTATTCAAGAACTCTGAGACAAGTACAAACCGTGCAAAATATGCATAATAGGAATATCAGAAGAAGAAAGGAACAGAGATATTTGAAGCATGCTGTAGGACTGAATGTTTATGTTCCCCCAAAATTCGTATGTTGAAATCCTAACCCACAATGTCATGCTGTTAGGAGTTAGGGACTGTGGTGTACCGTTAATAGTTCTTCCAGCCTTCCCCAAAGGGACCTACAGCCTTTTACCAAAGTGACAGTATATTGGAGGGGTGGGGATTTTAAGCCTTTCAGGGACAACTGGACATAGGCTCTGAGCTGACATTGATTCCAGGAGATCCAAATCATCACTCTGGCTCACCAGAGAAGGGGCTCATGGAGGTCAGATGATCGATGGAGTTTTAGTTGGGACATTGTCACAATGAGTCCAGTGGGTCCCTGAACCCACTCTGTAGTTATTTTCCCAGTTCCAAAATGCATAATTGGAATAGACATACTTGAGATTTGGCAGAGTCCCTATATTGTTCCCTGATCTGTGGAGTCAGGACTATGATAGGAAAGGCCAAGTGAAAGCAATTACAGCTGCCTCTATCTAGGAAAATACTTAATCAAAAGCAGTACTCCATCCCTGGGAGGACTATAGGGATTAGCGCCATCATTAAGGACTTGAAAGATGTAGGAGTAGTGATTCTCAACACATCTCATTTCAGCTCTCCTATTTGGCTTGTGCAGAAGACAGATAGGTCTTGGTGAATGGCAGTGGATTACCATAAGCTTAACCACTGGATAACTCTAACTGCTGTACCAGATGTTGCCTCATTGCTTGAGCAAATTAACACATCCCCTGGTACATGGTATGCAGCTATTGAACTGGCAAATGCTTTTTCTCCATCTTGTCCTTAAGGCCCACTAGACCATCATTTGACATTAGGGAATTGCAAATTAAAACAACAGCAAGCTACCACTATACATCTATTAGAGTGGCCAAAATCCCAAACACTGATAATGCCAAGTGCTGGTAAGAACGTGGAGTAACAGGACCTCTTATTCTTTGCTGGGAATAAAAGATGGTACAGACACATTGAAAGACAGTTTGGTGGCTTCTTACAAAACTAAACATACTCTTACCATGAGATCTGACAATTGCACTTCTTCATATTTACCCAAATGAACTGAGAACTTATGTCCATACATAAACCTACACAGGGATGTTTATGGCAACTTTATTCACAATTTCCAAAACTTGCAAGCAACCAAGATATTCTTAAGTAGGTGAATGGATAAATAAACTGGTACATCCAGACAATGGAATATTATCCAATGCTAAAAAGAAATGAGCTTTTAAAGCATGAGAAAACATGGATGAAGCTTTAATGCACATTAGTGAAAGAAGTCAATCTGGCAAGGCTACATACTATATAATTTCAACTACATGGCATTCTGGAAATAGCAAAACTACGTAGACTATAAGAAGATCAGTGGTTGCCAGGGACTGGGTGAGGGGGATGAATAGGCAGAGCACAGAGAATTTTTAGGGTAGTGAAACTATTCTACCTGATACTACAATTGTGGATATATGTCATTATGCACTTGTTCAAACCCATAGAATGTATAACACCAAGAGTGATCCCTAATGTAAACTACAGACTCTAGTGATAATTATGTGTCATTGTAGGTTCATTGATTTTAATAGCTGTACCATTGTGCTGGGAGATGGTGATAGTTGGGAAAATGGTGCATATACGTGGGCATATGTATTTGAAACTCTACTTTTTGCTCAATTTTGCTGTGAACCTAAAACTTCTCTAAAAAACAAAGTATATTAAATTAAAGAAAACCAAACAACCTAATTAGATAATGGGCAAAATGCACGAGCAGATGTTCCACCAAAGAGGATACACAAATGACACATAAGCACGTGAAAAATGTATGACATTAGCCATTGGGGAAATAAACATTAAAAACCAAAATGAGCTTTCAGAATGGCTGAAATAATAAATTGTGACAACAAATACAGACAAGGATGTGAATAAACTAAGCCACTCATACATAGCTGATGGGAATGTATAATGATAAAGTTGCTATAGAAAAAAATTGGGCAGTTAAAAAAAAAACTGAACATGCAACACAGTCATAAGAACCAGCAATGACATTTTTGGAAATTTAGCCTCAAGAAATGAAAATGTATTTTCACAAAAAACCTATAACCAAATGTTTATAGACACTTTCTTCATAACAGCCCCAAACTGGAAATAATCCAAATGTCCTTCAATGAGTCAATACTTGAACAAACTACAGTGCATCTATACTTTGGAATACTACTCAGCAGTGAAAAAAAGAATAATACAGTGATACACGCAGCAACCTTGATAGATCACTGGAGATTTATGCTGAATGAAAAAAGCCATTCTCAAAGGTTGCAAAACATATCATTATATAACAATTTTGAAATGGCAAAATTATAGAAAAGGAGAAAAGATTAGTGGTTGTCAGGAGTTAATGAAAGAATGGTAGCAGGAGAGAGGTCGGTGTGGCTATTTAAGGGCAACATGAGGTGCTCTTTTGGTGATGAACTGTTCTGTATTTTGACTATATCAATCTCAATGTTCTGTTTGTGACAGTGTAGTATAGTTTTGCAAGATATTACCACTGAAAGAACTGGGTAAAGGATATAGAGGAACTTCCCTGTATTGTTTATTACAAGTGCATGTAACTAGAATATTATCTCAAAATAAAAGGTTTAATTGAAAACATAGTATGTAATGGTATTATTCACAATCATCAGATTGTGGAAGCAACTCAACTCCCATCAAGTGATGAATAAATAAACACAAAATGGAATATTATTTGGCCATCAAAAGAATGAAGTTCTGATACATGCTACAACATGGATGAACCTTGAAAATATTATTCTCAGTGAAAGAAGCCAGTCACAAAAGACCAAATGCTGTATGACTGTGCATTTCTATGACATTTCCAGAATAGGCTAATCCACAGAGACAGAAGGAGGATTAGTGGTTGCTGGAGAGTTGGGGGAATGATGTTTAATGAGTCTGAAATTTCCTTTTGTAGTGATGAAAAGGTTCTGGAACCAGATGGTGGTGATGGTCACACAACATTGTGAATAATACTTAATGTTACTGAATTGTTTGCTTTAAAATGGTACGTTTTATGTGTGTTTTATACCACAGTGAAAAGAAAAATTTGGTAGAAATGAGATGTCAATATATTAAAATATATATTTTGAAGTGAATGGATTAAAAAATGTTTATTTTCTACTTCTTACATTTGTACTTGAGGAACCTTTTAAATGAACATGTATTAATTTTATTATCATAAAAAGTTAAGGAAAGAAATAGCAATGTATGTACTCTAATACTTTAACCTAGCATTTAAGGAACATTGGAGTTAGTAGAGTGGAAAGAAGAGAGGGGATTTAAAACATACTTTTTATTATGGAAAATAACAAACAAAATCAAAAATCACATAGAACAGTATAATGAACCTACCCATCATCCAGCTTCAGTATTCGTCAACTCATAAGCAACATTATTTTATCTGTATCCCACCTACTTAGAAAAGATTACTAAAAATTGCTGTGGAGCAGGTGAAAAGCGCATCCTGGTTCTGAAGTGAGACATATCCGTATTTTAATCTCAATTCTGGGCGTTCAGACACTTGGGTTCGAATCCTAGTTCTCTTGACTGATCAGTGGGAGCATTGGGCTGGTTACATAACCTTGGTTTCCTCATTTGTTAAAAATGATAATCAAGTGTTTCTGAGTCATAAATAAAAGGACATGTGAAAAAAGAAACATAAATGTATGATGCAGGTTACTAAGTTCATCGTATTGACTATTTTCTTTTTTTAAAAACAACCTATATGTAAGCCAGACAACCAGAAACCTGGATTTTTTTAAAACCAAATTTATCTACTTACCAGCTTATCAACATACATTTGAACAGAAACCCCATGTCTCAGATGGCCTGAGGCAGTCTCATTTTGCACCTATGCCGAGTCCAAATAATTATTAAAGCCGCTTTTCACTCTCAAAGGGTTTCAGTTTGAATAACACATTTCATAGTCAGCATTACATACAGGAAATATTGAAGTTTAAGAAGATGATATTCAAGGAATTAAAAACAAATTGCAATAAAGAATCTAATAAACGAGTATTATGTGCTGTTTAAAAGTGAGGATTTTTCAATGTTGATGAATAAGATTTAAAAGTATTTTTGTATGTTAGCATAATTTCATTTGTTTAAGAATAGGTTTTATAATTTTGCATTGTTCCCAAATGATTCTAGTTTGGGGTAAATATAAGACTTTACAGGACTTAACTCGTAAGCAGTGCTGTGTTTTCATCTGTAATGCCTCATCTGCCATTCTGCAAAGGCAAGCAAGTTAAGTTCCTCCTAAGAGAATGGCTATTAGAGCCACATGAAGGAGCCCTTGTGGACAAATCAGATCGCTGAATTAACCACAGTGCTAATGGCTTCTCCATTCAAATAAAAATCCAACTGCTACCATGCATGGCCCTGATGCCCGACAATTGTAAAGTGTTTTATAATCACCTGTAACAAGCCTGTGTCACATCAGCCCAGGAGGCACAAGCCGAAATAGCTAGGCTTTCTTTCTAAATGCAAAATATGTTCATTCCTTTCACATTTTTTGAGTATCTTACATGCCCCACGTCCCATGCGACATTAGAGAAATGAAGCTGTGTCCGGCAGGGTTAAAGCTCTAGCTGCTGAGGAGCGCGGTTTGAATTCATAGATTCTGGGGATTTGGAACTCATTTCACCGGCTACCAGTATACATTACAATTTATCATTTGTTTTCTAGGCTATGCCATTTTATTAATCCACTTTTCCAAGAAATACTCACTGGGTGCCCACTCTGTTCCAGGCACTATTCCAGGTACTAGAAATACAAGTCGTCCCTGCTCTCATGGTGCTTATGGCCTAGAAGGGGGCAATAAGACAAAGCATACAAATATACATATCAGATGGCTGTGAGTGCAAAGAATAGAATAATTTAGAATAGAAGGGGATAGAACTTGATAGGGGGTGAGGTGTGAGATAATTTATATTGGGCAGTGAGGGAAGGCTTCATTCAAAAGAAGCCTTTGAAAAGAGACCTGAAGGAATGGGATTCAAAGTATGAGCAGTCCAAGCAACGAAAACGTGGTTGGTATATGCCCCCAAACAGCAAAGAGGCCAGTGTTGCTGGAACAGAGTGAGTGAGGGGGAGAGCGAGTGTTTTGGGAGAGGAAGTCAGAAGGGTGAAGGCAGGGCAGGCCACGGAGGGCCTGGAAGGGATTACACAGAAATTGGACTTTATTTTCAAAGTGTGCTTGGAAGTCACTGGATGGTTTTGAGCAGAAAAGTGATGTTATCTGCTTTTGGTTTTTAAGGGAACCCAATGGATGCTCTGTTAATGGTTGTCGAGGGGCAAGGGTTGAAATAAGGAGACTAGTTGCGAGATTTATGCAATAGTTGAGTCAAGAGATTGATGGTGGCTGATCTGGGTTCTGGACCGAATTCCAATGTGTGGTGTGTAGGTTTCCTCCCCCATCAATAAGTAATGCTCTGGATACCAGCTGAGTGTCCAACAAATCAACTCAATTCTGGCACTATCCACTGGAGATGGCATCAGATTCCACAAGTTAAGGGCTCAGTCTTGCAAGACTGCCCCCCAATTCACATGTCAATAGCAAGCACAGGTGACAACCTGTGCTTCTGACCAACTGGCTATAAATCAAAGGTTCCCTCGACCCATTCCTTGGGTTTGATTAATTTGCTAGAGTGGCTCACAGAACTCAGAACTCAGAAACCCATTTACTCACTAGATTAGTATCACAAAAGATGTTAAAGGATGCTAACCAATAGCCAGATGAAGAGATACATAGGGCGCGGTCCCAAGCAAAGGAGCTTCTGTCCTCATGAAGTTTGGGGCTGGTACAGTGGCACATGGAAGTGTTCTGGCTCCCCATCCTGAACACTCTCTGAACCCTTTCCTTTTGGGTTTTTATGTAAGCTTCATGACATAGTCACGATTGATTAAATCATCAGCCATTGGTAACTGAGTCAACCTCCATCCCCTCTTCCTTGCCCAGAAATCAGGGGGAGGGACTGAAAGTTCCAACCCTCTATTCATGGTTGGTTCCCTAGCAACCAGCCCCCATCCTCAGGTGCTTTCTTAAAGTCAGCTCATTAACAAAAACCCAGTGGTAGTAGAGAGGAACTTGTTATGAATAACAAGACACCCACTTCACCTTTATGACTCTGAAGCATTTTCAGGAACTGAGGATAAGTGACCAAATATTATAACAAAAGATGCTCCCATTGCTCTTATTGGTCAGGAAATTCCAAGGGTTTAGGGAGCTGTGAGCCAGGAACCATGGAAGGAGACCAAATTTATATGACAAATATATATTTCTTATAAATCACGATACTGGAAGCTTCAATTAGGATGGTAACAGTGAAGCTGGTGAAAAATGGTTGAATTAGGGAAAGAGTCTGAAAATAGAGACAATAGGACATGCTTGACAGCTTGGACATTGCTATAAAACACCTTTTTTGCCTTGAGCTATTGGAAAAATGAAGTTGCCACTTACTAAGATGGGTAAGACCTTAAAAATAGAAGGTTAGGACACAGAAATCAAGGGTTAGACATTGGATATATTAGGTTTGTGTTTAGACATCTCATTGGAAATGCAGAGTGAGCAGTTGGCTATATGAATCTGGAGTTAAGGTGAGCGATCCTGGGCTAAAGATAAAGATTTTAGAATTGTCAACTTACAGGTGGCATTTAAAGTCATGAGACCAGAAATTCAGCAAAGGCGTGAGAGTAGAAATTTGGGAGACTGAAAAAGAATAGCCAGTAAGTGTAGGAGAGAAGCCAGGAAAGCAACAACTAAGATGCGAAGTAAAAATGATATTGAGGTTGGAAGGAGTGATAAGGTATATCAAATGTCACTTTATTTATCCAATAATCATTTACGGAGGGTTCACTCTTTTCTAAGCCCTGTGCTAGGTGCTTGGGAGCCAAAGCTGAACAAAATATGGTTTCTACCCTGGAGGAGCTTGCAGTCCAGTGGACGAGATGGCCAAATAAGCAGCCCACGTGATCTAGAGTGATCAGCGCTGAAGGAGTCGCACGCACAGGGTACCACGGGAACATGTGCCTTCTCTATTATGTGGCTTTCCTCTCAAACCCTTAGAGGCGAGTGACTGGCATGAATAGATCTTTTTTCTTTTTTATTAGCTTAGTGCACTGACTGATCGCTGCCAGAGATGTACTGAATGACATTCCAGGTTTTATTTCCTAAGAGGTGAGTTAAGTATAAGCCAAGTCTCTTGGGAGATATTTTTTTTCAGAATAGGCAAGGTGTTGTTACAGTCATGAAAGAGATTGGTATTCATACTCTTCTACTTCTTATTCAAACTAGAATTATACATTGAGAAAAAGTATAAAAATATACACTGGTCTAAATATATGGAAGCATCAGACAAATGTTCTTTATCTAAAACAATTGGGGTTCCTTAAGGACACTTTCCCCAGGATATAGGAGTGGACCAGCATAATCAGCAATATACATGACTTCCAAGGGAAGCTGCCTATTTCCTTCAGCAACTTGACCATTTTGATTCAGTTCACCCAAATTATCAATTCAGTTAAAAAAATAATCATTTGTTTGACTTTATTTGTTTACTTGCCTGGAGACAAAACGACCCCATCATTGACATAGTGGATTTGTTCATTTTAATGCCCCTTTTCCTGGTCTGCAGGTCACAGTGCATAACCCTTAGTGTGACACACAAAATCTTTCATAGAAGAGGTAGAGCAGAAGAATTCAGATCACTTCCTCTCAAGTCCGTCTGCCTCGGTTTGAAGCCTGGCCCCACTGTTCCCTAGCTGGGTGACTTTGGGCAAGTTACTTGGCTTCTCTATTCATTAGCAACCCCATCTGTAAAGCGGGGGTAGTAATAGAACATGACTTGGGGAGTTATTGTGAGTATTAAATATGCTATTCAATACAAGGTACGTAGAAAGTTGTCTAGAGCATAGTGAGTGCAGTGTTAAGCGTTTTTTTTTATTATTATTATTATCTGGCTCAACTCCTCTGGTCTGGCCTCCCCAGCTGCCACTTGCTGCCATGCCACCTCCCTCTGGGCAACCAGAGCTGCTCAGAGAGAAGAGCAGAGAGAGAGGAAACAGCCAGGAGGCTGCTGCAGTGATCCAGGCCGGGGCTGAGGGTGCCAGAGGAGATAAACCTAGACTGACTCCAATTACATAGTTTGAAAGTTGGGCTGACAGTTTTCCCTAATGGATTACCTGCATATGTAGGGTGAGGGAAAGAAAAGTAAAAAAAGAAAAAAAAGGCTCCTAGCTTTTTAGCTAGAGCAGTTGGAGAGGAGCAAGCAGCTTGGGAGAGGAGTAGCTATTCTGCTTAAAACATGTGGATTTTGAACATCTCCAAGTGGAGATGGCAAGTAGGCAGTTGGATAATTCACCCGGAATTCAGGACAGAAGTCAAAGCTGTACATATAAGTTTGAGAATCATTCATATATAGATAATATTTAAAGTGCAAAACCTGGGAATAGTTGTGGTCACGTAGGCATGTACCTTTTAAAACGAATAATAGCATGTACCTTTTTAAGACTGTTATGGGGATTATATGAAGAAACCATATAAAGTATTTGGCACAGTTCCTGGCACATAGTAAGTGTGCAATAAATGGTAACTATTGTTATTGTTATGATTATTGTTAAGAACAATCTATTGCTAATGGGAATTTTGCTAAACCTCCATTATTACTTACAGATGTGCGTCCAAACCTTTCCCCTATCATGGGCACATATAGAAAATGATAACATTTGCACAACACTCTAGTATAAGTTTCACTGCTGGAAGCTCTGGTTCAATTCTTGCCCGGCTGCCCCAAGGGACGTGGATATCAAGTCAAGTTCTGGTTGAGAAGTTCTAGCCTAGAACCATAGTACTTAAAGTATGGCATGTGGACCAGAAGCATGGGCATCACCTGGGAACTTGTCTTCTAATGCAGAATCTCTGGCCCACTGAATCTGGAGCTGCATTTCTACAAGCTTCCCAGATGGTTCATATATACCTTCAAGTTTGAGAAGCAGTGATTTATAACATTGTTGTACAAGTCTTAAACAACATTCATTAAACCTGATGTACATTTATTGCCATATTTGAGATGATTATTTCTTCTTTTCTCCTTGCTTTCAACACAGTGTGTATATTGTGTCCATGATGTAGTGTGCACATGGAGAAATTGACAATAGGTTTGTTTTTGCACTGGACGACTTCTCCGTAATAAGTGAAAAGCTCTGGGGGTCATTGTTTGCTTAATTAAGTGTTTTCCATTTTACAAGGGCATTTCATACCCACATGTAGCCGTGTCTGTGGATGATGACTGGCCTGGGACCACTGCTTAGCCTTACAGCTGTGACAGTTTATTTCAGTTCATGCTGGGAAACTTGACACCTCACTTGGAGCTGCATTAATGACTGCTACTGAACTGAGTAAGTTTCGTTTGGCCTGAGATAATGACGCTGAGGCCCACTGAAGAAATGAGGCACTACTTACTGAATTTAGTTAAGATAGAGGAGGAATGTGGCTAATTCAGGCCTCCACAAAAACTCATTTCTTCCCAGATCGAAGTTTTATTTCTTGAATTACCCGGTTAATTTTATTATTAAAAATTTTCCTTTGTCCCATACAGATCATACCAAAAGCTAAGCTCACTTGTGTGAAAATGACTCATTTATATTTTGAATGTTAAAATGTTTTTAAAAATCAAGCTAATAGTTTTAATTAAAATACTGATTTTTTTTTAAGTTTAGGAAGGTCCAAACTTCCTTCCTTAGCAAGTGGGATCCTAACAGTCTCTGTCACTCACTTGTGGTTCTGGCCTGTTGAGCCAAGGAAATTCTGCCATTAGTCATTCCAGAAACCAAAGAGGCGGATCAGGAATCAAAGAGAAAGATCAAAGGAAATGTTAGCCCAGAAAGAGAGGCAGAACCTTGATAGAAGTTTCCTTCCTGATCTTCAACTGAAAACACGCTGAGAGGCAAGTAGGAAAGGTACGTCTCTAGTGGGGGTGGGGCATAGCCTGGATACATCCTTATGCATTCAATATTAGAAAAAAATAGTTTATTTATAGTACCCACAACCTTGCTCGTAAGTGGTCAAGGAGTTCTCAGAGGGCAGAGCAGGTGTTTGTGTAACGTAGGACTAGTGCATCTTTGAGTTCAGTCACCTTGGGGTTCAATCTGTAAGTTTCACAGAGTCTTACAGCTGTCTGCCCTGTAATGCTTGGGACAATATGGCTTTTGAAGGGGTTGAAGGACCATGGGCTGCATGGGAAAGAAACAAGGAATCATACATTTGGTCCTTGTCATGTTGATGTGTGGCATATTCAGGTGGGACTGCAGAGACAAAACTTTCCCAGTGGTAAAAGTTGATAAAGGAGGCTCACTGAGCAAAGGCGTTCCAGCAGAAGAGGGCTCTGGACATAGGGGAAGCCAGCCATCAGTTCACAACATGGCTGTGGACAAGGTCCTTTCTCTCTTGGAGGCTCATTTGGCATATTTGTCAAACAGTTTGGACTAAATGAACGCAAAGGGCTCTACTGGCTCTCATATTTTGTAATCCTAGGCAAGCTGGTAATGCCGATCTGAATTTCAGGAAGTGACAGGTCAAAGATTCCTAAAAATAACCATAAAACCAAAATCTCAACTGATACTATCCTCAAACGGTTTCTTTTCTAACAATCACTAAAGGGAAAGAACTCCATGGTACCAAGGTAATAGAACTCTGAAATGGGAACCTTTTAGGAGGAAAAACCAAATAAAGTCTTTTGTTTCATGCTCTATTCATTCCAAAGCACTCTAGGATGTATCCTAGAGAATGCTTGTGGCCCAGGGCAGTGTATGGAAGAGAGATGATTCTTGGTGCTCACTTCACAGTGCTCTGTGGACAACCTTCAGTTGTCATGGCCAATCAGAAACAACTAGTAGTCAGAATCATTGGGAGGATAAAATGATCATTTTGTATTTTGAAAATATACAGGGTGAAATAAAATCATGACATTTTTAATTACTTGTAGGAATTTCAAGAGAGCAGGTACCATACGCTTTAATTGGCTATCTCTGTTTACTGTGCATTTTCAGAGAACACAATGATGTGGCAATAATTTTCACTTTTGTAGAAAGATTGTTTTTTTCAGGACATATCACCCTAATTAGATTTTCCACAAATACTTAAAAACACAAGCCTTTAAATCACTGAGTACATTTCCCATTTCGATTAATATTCATGCAAGTGAGAAATCATAAAACTACAATGTGAAATTGAATAACAATAAAATGACTAAGATCTACTAAAATGAAATGTAAATATTGAACATGCTTCAGTTTTTCATTTCAAGTAGTTATAAACCACACTAACTCATAATTACGGTACAAACTATGGAAATCCATAAGCCAAATACCAGGCAAAATTTGAAGTAAATCACATCTGCTTACACAATCTCAGTTTAAAAAAGGTTTTCAGAACTCACGGAAGAGCTGCGCCATCAGCAAATTTTCTATCATTCTTCTCACAGTCCTTTCTTTACTCTTAGGTGGGCTTGAAATTGCAGAATCTGTGTTTGTATACCAGCTCTGCCATTGCTCTTGGCTGTGTGACCTCTGGAAAATCACTTAACCCCTCAGCGATTCTATTTCCTCAGCCATAAAAGAGATGGTAATATCTATTTTCATGAGACATTTGTGTCAAATAAGATCCAATAATAAGATCTAATAAAAGAGCTTTCCACCCGGTAAAGCACAATAAAACCATGGCATAGTGAATCTGTTATCTAAAACTGCAGAACAAACCACTCCTAAGCTTAGTGATTTAAAATAATAACCATTCTACTATTTCTCATTGTTTCTGAGCTTCTGGAATTTGGGAAGGGCTTTGCTAGGCCATTCTGGCTTGGGGTTGATCACGTACATAGTCTTAGGGCCTCTCCATGTGTTCTCCCCACATGGGCTACTTTGGGGTTCCTCACAGCATGGCCGCCTCAGGGCAGTTCCAGTGTTTGCATGGTGGTTGGCATCCTGCAGAAGGATTGTCTACACAAATGAGGCTGAAGTGCACGCCATTTTCGTGCCTTAGCTTTAGAAGTCATATAGCAACTCTAGTGGTCAAGTCAGTTACTCACAAAGGCTCAAGTTCAAGGGGAGGGGAAGTATACTCCATCTCCACATTCAAGATATGTCCAAGTTGTATAGTAACACGGACATGCGGCCTAGGGATATTGCTGTGATCATCCTTGGAAAATGCGATCTGCACATATAGTATTAAAACCAAAATTTTCTGCTATGAATGCTGGTCAAGATACCTTGAAGACCTCATTCTTCAATGAAACCACTCCCTCAAGGCCACCACTATCCCATTGATTAGTTTAGAATAACTGATACCTCCCACAATCCCCTTTTAATTTTCAGAGAATAATATTTAATACAATATGAGGCATCTATTCTGCATCAGCTAATATTATAGGTGATATGATTTATATATGATATTAGCAATCTTTATCTGACTTGGTAAAGTAGAGAGTATTCCCATTTTACTAAGAAGTCGGAGATTCAGAGAAATTAGGTAACTTGCCCAGGTCACAGAAATCAAATTTAGATCTGTCACTTCTTTTTCTACATTGTGTGACCTCTCTCTTTAATAGCAAATACTTAAATAACAGCAAGTTCCGGACATTCTGATACACACACACACACACACACAAAATCTTCACTCAACACTGTGAAGTAAGTACTATTAATGACTCCATTCTATAGATGAGAAAGAGGAAGCAAAGAGAAATTATGTAACATGTCCAAAGCCAGACAGCTAGTAAGTGGTGGAGTCTGAATCCAAAATTATTACGGAATCATTAAGATCTTAAGAACTTAGTGTAAATTAGCATTTCCACTTATTTTTCTGTTTTGAATGGAGGGGTGGATGGGTCCACATTGGGCATTTGGCAGGGGAGGTGGTCATGAGGAGATCAAAGGGACTTTGTAAGAAGATTGTTGTTGTCTGGGGGTGGTGAACCTTGGAAGGACAGGTAACACACAAAAGCCAAGGTCTGCCTACTGCTTAATTCTTCCAGGGTGGGTGGGGCTTAATAAGATACTGACTACCAAAACTCATCTGAAATCACTGCACTAGCAAAACAGCTTTTCTGTGGTGAAGGGGCAAATGCAGAGCTCAGTTGAACATAATGTGCTGCTGCTACTCTCTGTCAGATGGAAGCCTGGGTTTTTCATTTACTGTGCGTTGTTATTACGCAGCTATTTATAAATCAAGCTCCAAATCTTTTTGCTTTATCCGTACAAAAGCAGTATCATACAGCAGGTGTTCATTCTTTGCCCTTAACCTTTGTAATGCAGGGTGAGGAAAAAGTCACTATTTGCATACTTTCTTTAATACGGGAAACTTGAAATTCAACAAGAAAGTAAGCAACTCGCCTGATGACAGATACAAACTGAACACCGCTATTTTGCATATTCAAAGTGACTTCTGCACTTGTGACACTGCAACTGTAGTTGCTTCTTCTCGAATTGGTTTTCCATGAGGGAATCACTCATTAGCTGTGTGATATTAGGGAACACACTTGTCTGAGCTTCAGTTGACTTAACTGCAAAGTAGAGTTAACACTTCCTCATAGCTTTGTTATAGGAAATGTGAGTTGAAGATGGTTAAACTGTAAGGTGCATGCAGATTGCATGAAAGCTTTGTTATTATATTAATACATATTAGAAGCTATATCTTTATTTGGTAAGTGTACACAAATATTATCATTTATTTAAAAGTACAGGAGAAGGATAAATCAGGAGTTTGGGATTAGCAGATACAAACTACTGTATATAAAATAGATAAACAACAAGGACCTACTGTGTAGCACAGGAAACTAAATTCAGTATCTTGTAACAACCTATAATGAAAAAGAATATAAGAAAGATTATATATGCATAACTGAATCACTTTGCTGTATACCAGAAACTAACACATCGTAAGTCAACTATACTTCAATTAAAAAATTAAAATAAGAAAAGTACATGTTTACTGGTGTCCCACTATGTGCCAGGTGTCATTTTAAGTAACAAAGGTAAATCAGTGACCAAAACACAACAAAACACTTCTACTCTCCTTGAATTTTCATTCTAGTGGAGAAAGATAGGATATACAGCTGCCAGCAAGTAATCACCTGGTGTGTCAGATGTTGGTGACAGGCACTAGGGGGAGCAACAAAGGATAGAGGGGGTGAGGAAAGCTGTGGTGTTGGAGTAGGTCTGTGCATTGGATGAAAGATGAGATACTGCTTTCTATAGGATAATATGAGAAATCTCCTCTCAGGTACCATTTGAAATAAGGTAAATTTGAGAATTAGATATAATGGCATTAAGATGATCCAGAGTAATGAAAACAATTATTTTTATGTTACTGCACTATCAATTAAAATTCTAAAAAGAAGCTTTAAAAAACTGCATACAATATTGGTTTGAAAAAAAAAGGTGGGAGTTCATCAAAGGGGTAGTAATCAGTTTATCAGTTTAATTTAAATAATGAGAACTTTTCTCAATCAAGGATTTTTTCCCCCATTTTGCTTATATATACAGGCATAGGGTTTCCCTTCCTCTCCTTAGCCCTGATTTATTGTGTCTTCTATGTGCCATACATTCTACATCACTTACCTTAGCTTTCGACCCAACAAGGATCCTGAAATATGGGTACTGTTGCACTCACTATGGGTGTTTGAGGAAACTATGTTTAGTTATCTCATTGAATCCTTACAATGACCTGTGGCCCAAGTATTTCTAAATGAATTTTAAACTAATGAAAATACATGCAGAAACCATGTGCTCCAAGGTCACGCACCTGCTTCATGGCAGAACCAGGATTTTAACTTAGCTTTTCCTGACTCCACTTCTATTCACCGTTGCGTTCCTGCTGCCGAGCTCGAGGCTTAGCACATAATAGATGCTCTGTCAATAGTTCTTGAATCAATGAAAATACACTTTTTTCTTATAATTTATGCATTCATTATGTTTGCCAATCTGGTGGTCATGTTGGGCCCTGTCTTCCTGACAGCTGAGAAAAATGTGGAGAAGAACAAATTTAACAATTAATGGAAAAGTATAAATCAGGTGCAAGTATCTGGATCAAGACACCTTTAAAATCCCAGTTTTGCCCATCATATATTTCTTCAAGACATGTTCTAGGTTGCACTCTCCTCCACCTTTGGAAAGAAATGCTTAGGTCAGGCTGGAGCTGGAAGGGTTTTTTTTTTTTTTTATGTGGTTCAAATTAGATTTGTGAGCGTGCTGCCAGACATTATTAGAAACTGATCAGTATTTTACCCCACCCTAGATAATTTAACCAGCGTACTGGATCTATTGCCAGCAGCCTTATCTCTAGGATTTGTGCAGGGCCCCTTCCTTTGCCAGTCATGACCCGCGGTCTCCTGCTTTTATCTTCGTGGTTTATCTAAAACCTTTGGCTTCATACCATGGTTCTGACTTTGGCTTGCAGCCTTCCTTGTCCTCATGACCCTTTACTCCTCTCTGCTAGTCTGGAAAGGCACTCCCAGAAGCTCTTTGGCCACTGCCTTCTGGCTCCACACATGACATCTGTGGCCAACAGTCTGCCCTGCTTGTGGGAACCTGGCCCTGTGGACCAGATCTACTAGGACCAGTAGTCTGACCCTGGGAAGGCAGATGGGTAGACAGCTCTGGTACCTTTACAGTTCTGTCAATCTAACAGTTCTGCCTTCACAGTTCTAATTTAACTTATGATTATGAAGATAAAAATGGTCTTGATTGAATAGTGCATCTGATGATATAATCACCAAATCAGAATGAGTAGCCCAGTTAATGTAACATTATTTAATAAAATATTTCACACTTACTCTTAAATTTATTTGGAAATTAACTTAAATTAAGCAGAGATAAGAACTGTCACTGAATTTCCTTCCAATTTGACTTGCAAAAATAGCTAAGATTTCCCAGAGTGTCACTCCAAGAGTGTCTGACTTCAAGGGTCTTATTCAATACCTGAAATTTATCATTTCCCCTAGTTCCTAGAATCCACGTGTACCAATAGCTCAAGCTCCTTCCTAAGCAAGCCCTAGGTCACTCTCCAGGGAGCACTCCTGGTCCCAGATCCAGCTTGTGCACCTATTCTTGAAATGGGCCCCTTTCACCTATTGTGTTGAATCCTTTGGGAAGAGTTTCCTTAGATTAGAAATATACTATGGAAGCTACTGGAAGATGGATCACACCTAGGAGCTCTACTCCTTGTTGCCATCTCCAGCCTTAAGATGATTTCCTCTCCTAGCAGTCTAGGAGATGTTCTGACAGCAAATCTGTGACATGGCATTTCATTTTAATGGTTCAGCATCCATCCCTAGACTTTTGGGAACACAAATTAGAATTTCCTTTGGGCCATCAGTCTTCCCTTCTGAGTCACGGTGCACATGCTAACTTAGACATGTCCAACCAGAGTATTGCAGTCTTCTGGCAAATGTTTTTTGGCTTAAGGATGGGCTTAAGCCCATAATTCAAGGTGAGCAAATGAAATGCTCTCTTAAGATTTTTGCTTCTACTGTTGAGAGAAACATGCTCTTATCTCTTCTGGGTTTGCATCTATGGGGATACAAACAGGGAGGTATAGAGAGCCTTGCCATTCAGCAGGGAAAGCTTGAATGAGAAGGGAGCCAATGCAAAAGAAAGCAGAGCCAGGAGATGAAGAGTCTGGGTGCAGATAACCAGGATCAAGCCAGGTTTCCCCTTAGACTTTTCAGTTATGGAAACCAATACTCTCCCTTTGTTTGCTTGCCAGTTTGGGGTGATTTCCTTTCACTTGGAATTGCAAGAATTCTGAATAAATCAAAACTATTTCATTTATTTGAATCCCTCCAATGTATCTTAAAGAAGTGTGTTTTCTGAGTAAGAGTCCATGTTGGGTTATCTGTCTTGAATGTGGATACCAGCTTTTACTGGTGCATATGCCAAACCTATTATGAGGCATCTCTCTGCGATCTCATTGACTTACTAGTTGCATAAGTTCATTGCAATGCTTAAATGTCCAACATTTTATTCTGAAAGTTTTTAAGCATACACCCAAGAGTTGAAAGCATTTACAGTGAGCAGTCATGAACCTGCCACCTACATCCCATCATTAACACTTGGCTGCACTTGATTTATCACATTTATGCCTCAATCCATCTCTCAATCCATCTTATTTTGGGGTGCCCTTCAAACTCGGTTACAGATATCATTACACTTCTTGCTAAATACTTCGCCTGCAGCTCTGTTCTTGGTGAAACTTTCAGCAACTCATTGTCAACTGGGCCTTGGTTTCCTCATATAAAAAATAATTATTTTTTAGATGACCTCCAAGTGTCCTTTTCAACTCTGAAACTGCAGTTATCTGACATTTGCCTTTTTCACTGATTGACATGCCTGTTCAATATGCTCTCTGGTGGGATTCAAAAAGGATTAACATGGAAAATCTATTTTGTTTGTCTATGGGATACTGACTAAGTAAAGCGTGTTTGGTTTAGAATACCCTGCTAAGCAGTCCATTGTGATTTGGAGCCAAAGCAGATGTTTTTGGGCTCTGGGGAAAAAGAAAATAAAGTATCAGGTGCATATTCCAAAATTATGGGAGGAGTAGGGTCTTATTCAGGAAAAGAGCATGCAAGAGAAAATGAATTCTAATAAGAATTAAATTCTTCCCACCCTGAGGAGGGGGGAAATCAAAAGGATGAATGGCAGACAGTAGAACAGCAGAAGTCGGAGGTCTGAGGCCACTGAAACTGACAGCATTATTCCTTCTTTAGTTCATGTCAGGGCATCTTTGTTGGATAATCTTTTACACTGATGGCCTTTAGGAACTAAGAAAATGGCTTAAAACAAACAAAAAAAAAAAAGAAAAAGAAAAAGGGTATCATGAAAGTCAGTGTGACAAAGAAGTGGCTATTTCTAAGAACAAGGAGCAGAAGAGAGAAGAGAACATTAACTCATAGCTTATTGCATAAAACAACCAAACCAGATGGAGACCCAGCCCAGCCTCACTGTGGACAGCCCGCTCGCCACCAGGTATACGGAAGCAGCCTCAACTTCTGACTTCTGTAGGGGCCCCTGAAATGGCTCCTTCAGCAGGGATGCAAATCAGTCACTGTGGGTCTGAGGTGGGGCCCCTGACATCTGGTGCAAGTTTTAATTCCCACTGAAGCCGCCCCATGTAGCAGACTGAGCCGCCTTCCAGGTATCACTCTTTGACTACAAAGCCTCTTCTGGATAATTTTAAGTAATTCAAGTCAGAACAAAAATATCAGGGAAATTCTTCCTAACTGGCATCAGCTTCCACGAAAAAGTCTTTCACATAGCTTTCAGTGTTTCCCTACGTGTGTGAAATGAGAGGGCCACAGAGCTTCTTGGGATGGCCTTTATACATGCAGATGAAAGTTCCATTAAATGTAGACAATTTAAAAAATTCTTGTGTGTATCAGGGATCAAGGAATCAATAAAAAGTCATGTCTGGTTATTTGGTCACAGGCCATTGGGTTTCAGATTTAAACTAGGAAGAAGTAGTCATTCACATGCCATTTGCATGAGGGACATAATACTGTGGAAAATCTAAAAATACAGGAAGACTGCCTCTCAAATAGTATTTTTCTTTTTCCATTTTAACACTCTGTTGATGATGATGGCTCATTCGGCACTGTCAAACACTTCAGCTCCTGATTCTCAAGTTTATTTGAAAATGGCTACATTAATTTGGCATTCAAATACCTAGTTACTGTAGACATGCCTACATTGGTTTACCTTGTATGGAGTTTGATTAGACAATCATTCTTTTTATATAATCCATATTGGTCCAAGTCTAGCTCTGTATGTCTAGTCCATTTTCACCTTAACACTATTTCTGGAAAGCGGAGACAGAAATGGAAGATTGTGTGAAGCCACTGTGATACAGGATTTTGGAATAGAGTTGTGGTCTAGGATTTGAGCTGAAATATGCAGTATAGATTATGGAAATTAGCAGCTGTGTGGTCTCTTCATTTGATGTTTCTTATTATCAACATGCTTGATTAGCTCTCTACCCTTTTAAATGGAATCACAAAATAATTATGTGTTCTGCCTCTGAAGCCTTTTATTGAGGGTAACAATAAACTGTTCAATGTTCAAATCAATGTATGATACATTTATGTGATTATTAAATGCTTATAAATTGCCAGTTAACATGGCATGTGTTTACTACCTAGTAAAACAAGTGTTGACCCATCTATTTAAACAACTGGGGAGCATTCATCTTGGCTTAAGTCATTGTTTCATCTTGGGAAAACTCTGCTAACGTACCAGCCAGCCAGCATATCGTGTTTCGTCTGCATTTATTAACGGCTTAGAAGGTCCATCTGTTGTCCTTAGTAAATGGAACGCTAAGAAAAAAAGCACTTATTGAGTCTACCTATATATAACTATTCTCTTTATGGGGAAAAGCTCCTTGGAATGTTCTTCATAAATTAGAAACAAGGGACAAGTGTTGGTCAGAGACAAATCATCCAAGTCGCTGAACTTTTAAATGACACGTACCAGATTCCTCTCATCCTGGGAGAAGATAAATATATTTGCTTCCCATAAAATGGAAACCTTCAAGAGAACGTTTCCCCCAAATGTCTCAAATCATATTCATTTAGACTTTGGTGATGCCTTGCTGGATGGTAGAGGAGACCACAAGAGAAAAACGTAACAAATTTTTCATGTGTATTTGTGTTCACATAGCCGTGTGCACTGATTCGATCTTATTTGTGGTTGGAGTTCATTTGAAAACCAGGAAAACTGTGAGGGCATCAACGTACTGTAGTTTCTATTCCAAAATTTTTAGCAGATTGGTCTGTAGCCCTGCCAAGGTGAAACTGCACTTAAAGTGGGACCATGTGATGAGAACTAAGAGAAAGTATGAGGACTCTAAACACATGCAAGTGGATAAAAATGGGTTAACTTTTTTTTTAATAGTCAGTTACAATGTATCAATCTCTGGTGTACAGTACAATGTCCCAGTATTATATATATATATATATATATATATATATATATATATATATATATATATACACACACATATATTAAATCTCATATTCTTTTTTGTTAAAAGTTATTACAAGATATTGAATATAGTTCTCTGTGCTATACAAAAGAAATCTGTTTTTTATCTATTTTTATATAACATTTGCAAATCTCAAACTCCCAAATTTGTCCCTTCCCACCCCCAAAATGGGTTAACTGAGAATGAAAATAATATAATAACACATTCACAGGGAAATTAACTTCAGTTGGAGTTAAATAACCCTATGTGCAATTAGGGTTAAGAATTAGGGTTAGTAGAATGGTACAGTTGAACTTGGACATAGTCTTTTGATATGCAGTATATAGGAAGAAGGAAACTATTAAAATCATTGCTTGGAAGCCATAATTACATCACCTCAGTCTGATGCCATGGAGTCTAACAGCAATATAATTAGTATAATCAGGTTGATCATGGTGGTGATATTAAGGGCTAGATTTCTGGGAATGTAAACTGTTGACATGCAATGCAATACATAAATGGAAAAAGAACATCTAGATGTAGATAATATGGAAAATAACTGTATTAGATAAAATACATCATTTCTAGTAGAAAAGAGGCAAATTTGATTTGGAGACATCAGTTGCAAATGTACCATAATAAGATTGTCAGTTCATGCTACGTACAGTAATTCAGTCTGAAGTATCCTTGACAAATTAGCAGTGCCTCTTTCTGGCTGCTTATTTGACTTGGAAAGAGAATTTGATAAGTGTTAGTTTTTAATATAAATGATCAAGGGTTGATGTCTGCAACTTGACTACGAGTTGTCTTCATCTGTTTAATTTCTTTCAAGTCTAACTCCATTCATCTCCTCCTCTGAAAGGTGAATAAAAGGGGGAAAATAGGTCAAGATAGAGAGGGTATTTTATTTCACTTTAAGTCAACCTTGTAAAATCTTCCAGTTTTAGATAGACTTTTTTTTCGCCCCTGACAGTGAGTTTACAATTGATAGTAAGATGAAAATGCAAATCAGGAGTCCTCTTCCTTTGATAAAAAATTGAAGGCTCTTTATTTACATCTAATTTCAGGACATTTAAATTGAAATCTTGGTAAATATTTATTTGCCCTTCTGTAATCACCGTGAACCCTTATCTTCACTGAGCTATATATTATCGTGTGTGTGGAAAGAAGAAATGACTTAATAGTAATTTCTCTTGCCTTAATCTCTCATCTTCCCTGCAGGATAACATTCATTACTCCTGGCAGACTTAGCTAACATCGAAGAAAATGGAATTAAGATTATGTGTCAGCTCTTCGTAGTAATCTTTTACTAAACGTCTACAGGCACTTATGGATAGTATAGAGCTGCTTTTGTAGTGAGCCATGTACAACCGGAGTAATGGGATGGATTTGTGTTCTCGCTCAGCCTTGTTCATCTTGTTTTCATTCACTTTGCTTTTGCAATCTATATGTTCATCTTGGCCACAATAAGGCAGGTTTTGTGACCATATAGCAGAAAAGATTGTTATGTATCCAATGGTACCAGAAGTCAGTTTCTGTCTTCTGAAGTTTATTTCCTGGAGCATCTTGGGTTATTGTTCATATAGTCCATGAATCACTAAGCAGTTCCTAATTTTCACTCAGAAAATAATGAAAATATTGAAATTCAGGATAGGGATTTGTATTTTTTTCAACCAGCTTCTTCTTCTGTATTTTTAATTTAAACCCGGATACTCACAGCACGAAATTCTGAGAGTCGGTGATCCTTGACTCTGCCTTCCCCCGCCCTGGGATTCCTACGCCCACTCCCAATCAGCCACAAGCTCTGTTGGTTCAGCTCCTTACCCAGGTCTGCAGGCTGCCCTCCTCCCTTCCACGTGGACTGCCCATCTTAGCTCCGGCCCCTCCTTGCTCAGGTGTGTGACTGCCACAATCTCTGAACTTGTCTTCCTGACTTTGATCTTGTCTCTTTTCGATCCATACTCAATGTTGCCACCAGCGTGGTCTCTCTCTAAAAAATGCTCACGACCTTCCCAACTTAAACATTTCAAGGGACTTTCCATTACCTACAGAAAAAGGCACAATCTCAAATGTCTATAGGGGTCAGCAGGCTATAGAAAAAAGTGAAGCTGCTCCCAGGAGGAGAATGTATCAAACTGGAGGGTCCACAGCCTATCAAAAGGAAGCAAGTACTGCTCAGCTGTTTATTGTTTAAAAATTTTTTTGGGTGGGGGAGGAAGGTAATTAGGTTTATTATTTTCTTTATTTTTAGAAGAGGTACTGGGGCTCAAACCCAGGACCTCGGACATGCTAAGCATGAGCTATACCCTCCCCGTCTATTGTTGTCAAACAGAATTGTGGGCCAGTTTTGCCTGTTTCCTTTTTTTTTTTCTCCTCAAAGGAAATTAGAAAGCCAGAATTTAACATTAAATCTCTTGATTTTTAAGTGTGGGCAACTAATTCTTTTTCTTAATCCTTTGGGGGTGGGGAAAACAACATAGATCTACTGGCCACTGGGATTGTGGCTCACCAGTTCGTAACTTTTATCCTTCAGGATAAAGTCTGAGGCCCTTAATGTGCTATACCGAGTCGTCTAGGAGCTCTCTCAGACCTGCGTCTTGAGCCTCATTTCTCACAGCTCCTGTCAGTTCTACCTTCGAAAATAGCTCTCAAAATCCTTCTATATCTCTCTGTCCCCTGGGCCACTCCCCTATTTCAGGCCATTGTAATCTCTCCCCTGGATTACTACAAAAGCCTCTTAACTGGTCTCTCTGCTCCAAATCTCTCCTTGTTCCAAACCATTTTTCAAACAGTGATCTTTCTAAATGTAACCATGTGATTTACCAAGAATTTCATGTAACACGGTGACCTATTGAGAAATAACCTAGTGCTTTGTTTTCCTCTTCTGCAACTCATCAGGAAGAGATGAAAGGCATTTTTCCATTTTTCAGGAGAAGCAGCTAGGGCTGTGTGTTCTAAAGAGAAATGCAATGCAGTGGCTCTTGGCAGAATCTCTCTCTGCTGGCCGGGCTAGGAGCTGGGCGAGGGGACTCTACATGACTCTGGGAAACCCTCACCTCGTGGAATACAACCGCTGATGGCTAGTGGGGAGCCAGAGCCTACAGAGCAGAGAGTTGACATCTGTGAATTCCATTAGGCTAGTAATTGTTTTGTAATCATTTCTGTACCTAGTATGGTGCCTAGTATTCAATATCAGTAAATGTTGTTGGGTTTCATGTAGGACTGAGCTAAAAACCTTGTATGACTCTCTGGGGAGCTATAGGCCCTCTTCTTAGAAATTTGAAATTTTAACATAGTTTTGAAACGTTTATGGATTATATCTCCAAAATCATCTATAGACTTGTTGTGGACTTAGCTTTCCTCCACGAAGTTACCTCTCAAACTTCACAAATCCCTGTACAGAAGTAGGGGCGTGTACTTCCTGGTGACAAGTGGTTTTTCAATATCCAAAATGGACAAAACCTAGAAAGACACCAAACCAACCAAATAAGAAGTAGTCATGTGCTTTGTGCAGGAAGACAAGGACTTAAGAATAAGTATGGCTTAAAAGAAAGAATCAAATTCTCTTTCTCTTTAAGAGGTTGTTATTTCAGTTCTAGCTCCATAAACAAGTACAAGTTACCTTAGAACTCTGGAATAAAACATCGTAACTTAGAAACATGTACCTTGCTCATGTCAACTTTCAATTTTTTATAAGGGACAGGAAAGAGCTTAGTTTCACATGTTAATTCTGATGAGAGAGCCCTATACTTGGTAATCCTACACCTAATATCTAAATAAATGAACAGTAGCTCTTGGGGTGCTATGTTTAGAAGGATTTTGAGATTAAGTCCAGATCCAATGGGAACATTTTCATGGTCACAGTAGGCTGTTGGCCATGGACGTGGGACTGGATTGGCTGATGGCACTTGGACCACATATCCCCACGGACTCCATCTTCCCCTTGGCTGTACCTTTCCCATGGGCTACATATATTCCTCGGGCTACATAGCCTCCATGCTTTCTTGATGAAGGATTCATACCTTTTCAGTTTATTTCCTCCTCAAGTGTCTATGAAGCAGTTATCAGTCTATTTGATCTTTAGTAAACTTACCTCAATTGATAGGCAAAAACAAAAACCTACTTGAGAGATGAGGAACTTGCTACTTTCTCAAGGGCTGTAGATTATGAGCAAGACCACTGTAGATCAATTATAAGTGAACCTGAGATAGTGTAGTCTAGTAGTTAATTGGCGGGTTCTGGAATCTTATAGAATAGGATTTAGGTCTACTTGCCACTTGCTGATAGAATGACTTTTGGCTAAAATACCTTTCTCTGTACCTCCTTCTTTTCATCTGGAAAATGTGGATAGTAATCAATGCCTAGTAAGTTTGTTTACTGTCTTAGAACAGTACCTGTCACATAGTAAGTTCTTTATTAACAGAAATAGTTATAATAGTGACTATTATCGTAAAAGATATAGGGGCAACAGAGGATCATTTATACTGCAAATTTTCTCTAATAAGATTATCAAATTTGTCAAACAAGTCAGAGATTGTTAGACTTAATAAGACTCAATACTGTATTGCTTTCCAAAGTGAATGTTGAAAATAATTTTATAAAAATAAAAGCATAGTGTATCTTAATTTTTCATGTAATTGCTTAACTAAATAAAATCTGCTTTTGCTTCATTACGAAGATACTGTTTTCAACATTTATCCTGAAAAGTCAGCCAGATCTTGGATTTGTTTAAAGAACAAAGAAGCATTTTCACAAAAAAATGTGTCAAGATGAGGCCTTTAGCTAGGTCATTTTCAATGAATTTATGGCTGCCTTGTTGAAATGAGTAACTTTCCTTTCTCGTTTTTTCAACTCATGAAACTAACAAATTTCAGGTACGTTCTCTGATTCGATGTTACACCTACCCTGTGAGGTGGGCATTGGTAGCCTCATTTACAGATGGGGAAAGCAGGACTGTCCCTGCTGTTTGCATTCTGTCCTCTGTGTCTCCAGAGTAATTCCATCCACAACAAGCTCAGCAAAGGCTCAGTGCTGAGTTGGGGATCTGGGCACGCCAGAGCTCTGAGGATACAGGTGCTCGGTGGTCTGGAGAAGGGGACTGTATGTCTGCCAGGGGCGACATTTCATCCATTCTCTGGTCTTTGGGGCCATACTTCAATCTGTACTAAATGAGGAGACTACGCTGATTTGGGAGACAGCAAGAGAAGATTTTTTTCCCCCCACCATTTCCTTTAATAATGCCTCCAAAAATATAATGGCTTTTAAGGCTAGGGACAGCATCTGGTGTAAGGAGAGAGGGAAAGAGTGGTTTCTCTATAAAAAGCAAAAATAAAACTAAATTTACTATTTGTAATGGAGAATGTCTAATCACCTGTTTGGAAGCTGAAACCTGAGTTTCTCACGTGTAAATTGAGGGTACAGATTGTCCTCACTCCCCAGGCTTCTGGGTGGATCTAAATAATATATATAAAAGGCACTTAGTGTGTAGTTCTTTATTACATGATAAGTACTCAATCAATGTTCATATACCTTTCTTGACATCTCCTTTGGCAAAATCAAGATGGCAAATGGATCTTAGGGAGACAAAAAAATCAAAGAAAAATCACATTCAGTGATGGGGAAAATTTAAATCTGTGAACATTTTCTAACTAGTTTAACCTAAAAACCTAAAGACACAATAGAGCAGAAAACAAAGATGAACAGTCAAATGATGTGTACTTGAAATAAAACAGTACCCTTAATAAACAGCATCTGTTATTGACAGTCTGCAAGACCTTCAAAGCTTTTACTCACCCCAAATTCTCCGACAGAAGTGATCAGTATAAATTGCACAACTCCTGCATTTCAGTTGGATTTGGAATCTAAACAGTGTTAAAATGAATGTGTGCACACATACACAGACACACACACACACACACACACACACACACACACATCCAGCTGTTAGGAACCACTCAGTTAACTCAGATGGACTGTAAATGTTTCATTTGCAAATTAAAGTCTTTCCCATGGACCCTTCCACGATCATACTGTACAGTACAAGGGCTTTCATGATACTCAGTCATTTTTGGCAGCAGCGACTCCCAGTCTTTAGAGGCTGCCGGATCCCTGGCAGTATAAGAAGAGTGCTGGCCTCGTATACAAGAAATACAAGGTCTTCATTATACCAGAGTTTAATACTCACAGCCAGAAGGCTTTATATACAATGTACACACAGAATCTCTGTCCTGCCTTCAGACTGAACAACTGTTTTTTTTCGGTGGTTAGTTGCAAAACTGCCATCATGACATGGACAGCTACAGAGACTCACTCAAAATCAAAACAGACAAACCTATTAAATACATTTCACAAACAACTTTCAAAACGAGTCTAATCTACCAAAATGCCCTACTAATTGACTTAGATACCTCCATCGTGACATTGTCATTTTTGCTGATTAAGAGAGCCTGCCTTTGTGTGTTACGTTAGTTGAAACAGAGAACTCTTGCTTGAAGGAAACCTAGTGTCAAAATTCAGATTTGTAGCTCAGAAAAATGGGTGTTGGTGTTTTGAATGTTATTTTTTTACTACAAAATACCCTTTGTATAAATTCACCCTGGAAGTCTGTTGATAAGGACACAGAGGGTGTATCCTCTAATTATCTTTAAGCACTTTAGAGTTTCTCAGGCACTTTCTCTAATCAGATAGCATTTGATCCTTATAAGGAGGAAGTAGGGTGGGATGTATCATCTTTTTTCTGTGCATGAGGCTCAGGTAGGGTCCTGGGTCATTGGTTTTGTAAATGGTTAAGCCAGGACAAGAGGAGCACCATCACTCTCCTCCCAGTCAAGGGTCATGCTGCCTTGTCTAGTGCATTTGGCAAGGATGCAGTTGAAAAAATGTAAAGCCTGTGGGCTTTTCTAGGAGTTCTTACAGGCATAAAATCAAGTATTCCTGAACTGCCTGTGTCCTGCCAGCCCTTGCAGGATGGAGGGAGATGAGGAACACCGTTTTATCCATTTAGTATGCAACTTACAGAATCTGGGACTTACGTGTTTTGCATGTGACTATAGAAATGGTTGAGACTTGGGATCAATATTGCTTCCAGAGTAGGAAGAAAATTCAAAACACTGAAATGATTGCATGTTTAACTGAATGACTATTTAACATTAGGTCACCTAATCCCCTGCAAGTGAACCCAGTCCTATACATAGAGACAGAGATATTAAGGTGGATACATTTTATTATGTTTGGTATGACATGAGATGAAACTTTTCAAAGTAAACATGTCTAGAGTGTAACAAGTCTTAAAGTGTAGCAGGTCTTGTTGAAAGAGGTAGAAGAGTCAGTGGTAAGTGCAGGGTATCTGGGAAATGTTAATTTTTTTTTTTTCCCCAGTGGCTGGCTTTCAAATGTGTCTCAGCAGCTTAATATACAGTAGGTCAGGCTGCTCAAAGGGCAAAGATGAGAATGGGAGCAATATAGAATTATTTCACTATCAGCCCATTTTCCCCTGAGTCTGGAGTTGCCAGATTAGCCAGTTACAGAATGCCCAGTTAAATTTGAATTTCAGATAAATGAGTCATTTTTAGCATAAGTACTTCCACATAAAAATATGCATTTTTAGTATAAGTATACCCCATGCAATATTTGAGATCTATTTATGCTCAAATATTCATGGTTTATTAGAATTTCAGAATTTGCGAGGCAGCCTGTGTTTTTATCTGACAACTCTCCTGCAGGCAGTCTGATGCACTTAGGCTGCTAGACCTTTGGGTTGAGAGTCCTGGTGTTATGGCCAGTATGAGTTCTTCACTTTATTTCTCATCTATTTGTAAATAGGACCTATTTGAATGGCTCAATTTACAAGGACTATTCCCCAAAGGGTTTATTGTTTTCCTAACCATCCTCCGCTTGCCCCCATACACTGCCTCACCTGGGCCTAAGGAATGCTTAGCTTTCAAATCTGCGAGGACGACAGGTGCCCTCATGATGTGCAGATGGGGCTGTGCTGCTAAGGGTTGGGCTGTCAGACACCTGGTAGTCCTCAGCACATAAGAGCTCTTTATAAAGATCTGCTGGGCCAGTAAGCTTCTCAAGGCCAGGTTTATTTCTAATTCATCTTTATATACACCAAGTCGCGCAAAGTGCCCAGAGTTCTGAGAACATGGGCTTTGAAATCACACAGACCTACAGTATGCAAGGCACTGTATCGGGCACTGCTGAGCATACCAATTCCTAGCACAGTCGAGGTATTTGACTACTAATTTCTATTTCCTAGCTGCATGACCTTTGTGAGTAATTTTGTTTCTTGGCACCTCCAGTTCCTTATGTGGAAAATGGTGATATGAATTCCTACAAAGCAGGCAGACTTTTGTCAGGGTTAAATGACATGAATACAAATATATACTTATATATAGCAACTGATAAATTGTAATCAGTCAATAAATGACTGTGACTAAATGGTAGCATTCATTAGGTCCCTAATGAATGGTTTTTCCCTTTAACTATTTTTTGGCAAAAGCCAGCCTGATGGTAAATATAGTGGAGAAATGGTCACTGAATTAATTTCCCATCAGTTTATACTTCAATTGTGGAGAACTGTTCAATCACATTGTAACAAATTGGATTCCAGGTCCCCCTTGCCCATGGGAGGGAGCTTGAGAAATTCAGAGGCAATACTTGCCTGCCTCTGAAAATATAGCCAACCTCCCAACCCCCACCCTCCCCGCCCCCCAGGTTGTAAGGGCAAGGACTATCTAGACTTGACTTTGCTTCTGAAATGGAGAGATTTGCAGAGTCTGAAAAACAGCACGGCGCCACCCCGGCCCTTCTGTACTGATGGTGGCTCAGGAAGAATGCAGACCATCCCACTCACTGTTGCAGGAACAAAATGGACGTGGGGCGTGAGGAGGGCCATGTCCCAGGCTTCGGTTGAGCCCCTGGGACGTGCCCTGCCAAGTGTGGGTCCTTGGCTTCGCATAGGAAAGAATTCAAGAGCGAGCCACAGTTGAGTAAAGGTAGATTTATTTAGAGATACATCAAAGCGCAAGAAAAAGGCCATCAGGTATGGGGGTTGGGTGCTCAGGTTAGAGTAAAAGTAGAGTGTGGGCTGTCTCCCAAGAGGGAGAGTGGGGGCGGCTACTAGGCGCTGTGTTGCCAGTTTTTATGGGCTCAGTGGCTTCATATGCTAATAAGTGGAAGGACCAGTCTAACTAGCCTGGGGAAGGGGCTGAGATTCCCAGGAAGTTGGCTATTTCCCACTCTGACCTTTTGTGGCTAGCCTTGGGACTGCCATGGCGCCTGTGGGCATGTTATTCACCATGCTACTACATTACAATGGGCGTATAATGAAGCTCAAGAAAGTCAAATCTCCCACCATCTTGAGCCTCAGGGCCTACTGGGGGTTGAATCTTTTGCCATCCTGGTGTTAACTGCTGTGTTATTCCTTGACTGGCTGTGCCCTGCCCCTTTTCTGTCTCAGCAACCCCCCCACCCCCCACAAGCCAGATATAGAGGAGGGAAACACTACTCTAAGCAAAGGGGTCAAGATTGGTTATTTGAAGTACAATTGGTTAGCTGAGAAAATCGCAGTGTTCATATCAGTATTAAAGTAAAAAGGACTGAGGCTCTTGTACTAGGAAGTTCTATAGAGAAGACTCAGAATTTTCACTCAAAAATTCCGAATAAATCCAAAAACAGCTCTGGCTTATAGTTCTTAAAAGGTCCTCAATGCCTTTAACAGGCCAACTGGTCTCTAGAGCTTTCCATCAGCGGTGTGCTGGAACTGGCTCAGACTCGTGGAGGAGAACTGACAGCTGAATTTTTAGCAATTTTGCAAGCCAGTTGTTAAATCTTTGGTAGTTTAACATCTACTATGGTGGTAGGAAAAAAAAAAAGGAGGAAATCCACGCAGGCTACAAAATGGCCCCTCCCCCAACCCCCAACCTGTTTTCCAATATGCCATTTCTTTCTGCATACTCCGTTGTGAGGAAAATTGTCCTGAAGTCTTCCTCATTAGAGAATCTTCTGTAAGGAAACGACATAAAAATAATTCCTCTACACAGGAAGTATTCCAATGTTTTTATTAGTACTAATAATGAGTGACATTTTCTACGTTCTTACAATATGCCAGGTCTTGTTCTAAGCAGTATGTAGTATGTCCCGTTATCCTCACAACGATCATGGGAGATAATTATTATTATCTCCATTTTATAGATAAAAGTAGATGAGGCTCAGAAAAGTTGGGAAATTGCGAATGGTCACACAACCAGTAAGAAGTAGATTTGAATGCTAAGCTCTCTGCCTCTACCCGGGTTGTGTTTCTCTGACCATGTTAGGGATTGGTATGCTCGTCAGTGCCCAATACAATATTGTAGAATCCCAACATATACTGGTAAAATTGAATCATAAGTTGTAATGTCTACATTATTTAACATCACACCTAATTCAGATATGGTGAGCTCCTAGTAACAGGGTTTGTCTTATTTCCACAGCCTTAACACCTGGCAGAATCCTGGCCACATAGTCGGTGCTCAATAAGCGTTCGTTGAATGGAAATGAACTTGTCAATTTCCACAGCAAGGGGGCTGACTCAGGAAAAAAGCGGGAGCTGGTCCCTGGACTGAGCTTTGCTAGCGTGTAAGCTTTCATGGGATTTCTGAAACTTTGTCCTTCTAAACTTGCTTTAAAAGAGCAGTAGCTGGGCAGGGGCATAGTGTTGAATGCAGTTCCTTTGGTGCTACTAGACTGTTTCTTTTTTTTTTTTTCTATTTCACATATTCTGTAAGAGAAGCCAAGGGAGAAAGACAACATGTATATAGATTATCAGTCATTCTGTTAGGAGAGTTCACATGTATATGTGCGTGCAAAGTAACCTGAAGAGATCAGTGTTTTATAGATGAGGAAACTAAGGCTCAGGGAGGTTAAAACAACTGGTATTTAACACAGCAGATTTGGGAGTCAAACTCAAGACTCTTCAACTCAGACTCTGGCAATGACAATACCAGCTTTCTTTACTGTTGAACAATTTTTTTCCTAACATGTTTTAAATTAGCCAAGAATTTAGTTCTGTTTAATCTGAATGTTCTCTGACAACTGCCATCCTCTTTAGTTCAAGAGATTGAGGAGGGGGTTCTGTGTTACCTAATGAAAAGGTCTCCATCTAGTGGTTGCAAATTAAACTGCGTCCATATACCCCAAAGGTACTTTTGGAGTCCAAGCAGCCTGAGGTTCGGATTCAAATTTATACTGACTAGTGCAAGGCCAGCACTAGGGTGAAGTTCATGAGGCAATTGCTTCTGGTGCAAAATTTAGGGGAGTGCCAAAAATTCAGTAATCCAGACAAATAATATTCTAATCCAATGTTTTTAAAAATCAAAGTTAATGCAAAAAATCTACTATGAACAAAGCATCCAAATTTTAAATAAAGACAGAATCAGTAATTACTGATTTTTCCCTTTGCCACAAGCTTCAATATGGCGCAACATGGCACTGGACTGATGTGAACAATATGAAATGTTCATGAAAACTTTCTTGCAATGTAACCATATTGACGCCAAATCCTAATGTTTTGGCTGAATGAAACATAGTATCAGACTACAGCAATCAGATGCCAGGAGAAATTCTTGTTTTCTAAGGATTTCAGATATTATTGAAAATTAAGATGGTGTTGACTAAGAGGCATCGTACTCAATGACTTAATTGGTCATAGTCAGAAAATGACTAACCTGCTTGACCATTTGTTCAGACCGTTTTGCTGCTCTTACAACATAAACAAAAGATCTTTTCCATTATGTTTAATTCAACCAACTGTTGTAGTTTACCAAGTATCGTAAAATTGGAAGTGTTTTAGTCCAAACATGTCAATAGTAAATAACTCAAAAAAGGCATTTGATTAGCATTTGAGAATTTTAATTAAGTTTGAACAAACAATGTTTCAGTGGACTATAGTTAATTGGTTGGTTATTAGGATAGCAAAGTCAGTAATTTTACAAGAAGAAATAAAAAGTATTCTTGCTGGAACTTGATTGATTCTGAGTTACAGAATTGGGGCGTATCTATTAAAATGATCAGTTTATACACTGCCACACATTAGGGAAAAAAGTAGGAAAATTCAACTAGTCATCTAGATGTTTGTTTCTCTCAGTGATCAGCTGTCCTATTTGGAAAAAGCCAGTGTGTCTAGGTTCTAAATATTTCCTGATAGCCTCAGAATACTACTAAATGTAGTTGTCTATTCACCAAGCACAGTTTTAAACCAATTTCTAAATAATGCAAACTTATAACTTTTTGCTCCTCAACTTCAAAAAGTTAAATTAACTTTGTCAACATTGGTGTTTATTTACTCAGTCTGAACAATGAGTAATGTGATTTATTTTAGGGAAATAATGAGGCAGTTGATCATTTGAAGTGAATGGTTTACTATTAATGAGCTTGTCTAATTGTGGATTCCACAGAGCTAACTGACCCAGGTAGCACTATTGTAGACTTAACTGAAACCTGGAGGTATTCTCACAGATGAACTGCAGGGGAGGGTTGCCATAGTAACAGCAACAGGCAGGCCCAGGCATCTTTATGTAGGCTTTAAAGAAGAGATGAGGGAGCGAGGAGAAATTGCAGCAGCTTGGTAAAGGTTGAACTTCCGTTCAGATTGTGTTTGAAGGAAGAAAAAGTAAAGCAGAGTTCTGTTTCTACTTGATGGTGGGCAGAATGTCTTTATACTGAGCATCTCTGAGAGCCAGTAGCAGGAGTAATTTTCCTTGAAGACCAAAGACAAATGAATTCTATGGGATGAATAATGTACCTGAGACCATTAAATTCTTGTAGAATTAAGGGTATAAGAGAATATTATTACCTAGAACAAATTTGGGAGTGCCATCTTTGAATATAGGCTTTTAACTTGAATTCTTCAGATAGGGTTCATCATTTCCCCTTAGTTTTAGTAATAGAAGCAAAATGATGCGCAGCAAATATATACACTCACACACATTATACATATACACATATGCATATATATACCTCTGCACATATGCATGCCATATATATGCGTATGCATACAATATACACACATATATACCATTTGTGTGTGTATGTGTGTGTGTGTAGTAGGCATACATTCTACCCACAGCTACACATATTTACACTGAAGCAGGCCACACACATAGATGCTTCTGCCTTACCAGGTAATGAGTGACTCAAGGGCAAGGATCATGTCTTCTTTGATTTACTCTCTCAGACCCTAGCACAGGAAGTGCTCAATACTGTTTCCTGAAGGAAAAATTCAACCATGTAAACCCTGCTTTCATATCATCTGTATACTTACATACTTTAATAGTTTTTTTTTTAAAAACTCCGAGAGGAGGCTGCAACTGCTTCCTTCTTGAAGCTAGAAGGCCCTGTTTAGATTATACACAGTTATTTTATTATCTTCTTTCAGACTGGAGTGGATACCTGGGTTTAACTACCCTGTAGTCCACAGATCAATAAAAGACCTTCCTTTCTGGTGTTGAAGTGAAACAGCATGGAGAAGTGGAGAAGGCAATGGCATTCCACCATAGAGACAAACAGGGTCCAAGAAGGGCTAGTGTGACGTGGCAGCTGAGAGATGGATTTCCATGCCCTACATTTTACAGATGAGGAGGATGAGGCTCAAAGACACCCAGATAGTGTTCTTTCCGGATCTGGCCTCATGGCAGTTTTCTCGAGATGACTTTGAGTGCTATTTCAGTTCAATAGCACAATCCTGGCTGAGGCTAATAGAGAATACTGGCATCCTCATTCTTGTTTGTTAATGTCATCTGTGAAGCATGGAGGTTAAGGTTAAGAGAATGGACTATCTTCACATACAAACTTGGGTTTTAGTCTCAACTCTGCCATTTGCAAGTTGTGTGATCTTGACTGAATTGGTAACTATCTGACTTCAGTTTTCTCTTGGGTGGTATAGGAATGATAATACTATCACCTCACAGAGGTGTTGGGAGATTTAAATGAAATAATCTATGTAAAGTTTTCCTTCCTTCCTTCCTTCCTTCTTCCCTTCCTTCCTTCCTTCCTTTCTTTACCAAGAATTTACCAAGCACCTACTCTAAGCCTGGTACTATTCTAGGTACTGGGGATACAGCAGCAGACAAAACAAGATCTCTGACCTCATGAAGCTTACACTCTAGTGGGGAGGAGAACAGTAAGGAGACAAGTAAAATATGTAGTACATCAGATTGTGATGCGTGCTCTGTAGACTGATAAATTGGGAAAAGGTATAGATCGAAAGTACTGGGTGTGAGGAAGGGGGTCCTATTTCATATGCAGTGGTCACAGAAGGCTGCTGTGATACTGTGATCCATCACTGGACAAAGATCTCAGAGAAATGAAGGAGCAAGCCATGTGCACTGGGTAGAGCATACCAGGCAGAGGAAAGGGCTAGTGTATAGACTCTGAGACAAGAACATGCTTAGAGTTTCAGAAGTTCAAGGAGGCCTCCACGGCTGCAGCTGATCAACCTTGGCAGAGGAGGGAAGGCAGGAGGTGAGGCCAGAGAGGATAATGAGATCTGGTCATAAAGGGCCTTGTAGCCCCTGTAAAAACTTTGACATTTACTCTGAGATAGGCAGTCACTGAAGGGTTTTGAAAGAGAGGAATGACACTATCTGACATGTTTTAAAACAGGTCACAGAATTACACTCTTGATACTCATTGAGAAAAGACTGTTATCTGGCAAGGGTAGAAGCAAGTAGGGCAGTTGGAAGATAATTTCAGTAGTTTAGTTGAGAATCTCTTCAATAAATAGTAGATGATGAAGAAGATGATGATGGTTGGCAGGAAATACCAACTATTTTTACACAGTAATGATAGTTATATATATTGGCTATAATATATTGGCTACAGTTAATTACCTTTTACAATGAAAAAAAGAGAATTTAAAAATGGTATACAAAAGATTAAGAATTAATTTTTGTTAGAACGGAGAGTGTATGGTGGTACAAAGCAGCTCCTTCATCTTTGGGTATGTTATAGTTACGTCTGCATAGTACCAAAATAGCTGGTGGAAAGTTTAAATTTTAGTCATCAGATTAAAAAAAATAACATAATAGAATACATTTGTTCAGCCATTTGAATACATTTGTTTAATCATTTTAAACTGAATTTAACGTCAAATTGAACGAAAGAATAAAAGAAGTACTTCTGGAAGAAGGAGGATGAAGAAGATGAGGAGGAGGACAAGGAGGAAGCTGTTTCATCTATTTGATTTGTAGAAGAGAAAGAAGGCAGTTTTCCAAAGTTTATTTGAAAGTGATTTTTTAAAATTGTTTTTTCCTATTCTATAGGAATATATACTCATTACAGAAAAATTGCAAAAAGGAGAAAATTAGAATGTTGAGAAGGTAAAATATATCACCCATAGTCTACCACCCCAAACCAACCTTGGCTTACATGGTATAGTTAATACTGGTCTTTTATTATTATAATAATTATTATTATTTTAAGTGTTTTATATGCAATGATCATAGATGTATAGATTTATATTTATTTATTTTTCACTGAAGACAAAATAAGATGTACTTTCCTATATTCTCAAATTCTTTATAAATATCACTTAAAATAACCATGCAATCAATATATTCAGTATATGTGTCATGTTTATGTTACTAATTCTATATTCCTATAGAGTCTTCTTTTTTTTCTTTTTCTTTCTTTCTTTAGGGGAAGGTAATTAGGTTTGTTTGTTTGTTTATTTATTTATTTATTTATTTATTTATTTATGTTTAGAGGAGGTACTGGGAAGTGAACCCAGGACCTTGTGCATGGTAAGCATGCACTCTACCACTTGAGCTATACCCTCCCCCAATATTCACATAGAGTTTTAAAGGTGATTGTACTTCAAATACTGTTACAGTGGCTATCTTTGTGCATAAAACTTGTCTTCTATATTTAGGAGTATTTTCTTAGAATAGGTACCCAATATTGGGATGATTGAAATGTTTTAAGATTTTTAAGTAGAATTCTCAACCATGTGGATAAAAAAGTCCATGAATAAAGGGATGAAAATGACTGACTGCTATGCAATATATATGGTAAGAAAAATGAAGCTACTTCAGTCTCTGTTTACTCTAAATTAAGGACTTTCCAGAGAAGAAATTCAGAGAGTATGTAAATGTCAAGAATGGAAATAATGCATAAACCCCAGAGTGATTAGAAGTTGTCCTGCAGAATTTCAAATCAAAAAGATCATGGATCATGCAATATCAAACCTCAGAGGGTCATTTTTTAATGAGGGTTTCACTGAGATCAAATGATTAAAGTTTACATTTATCTTGAATATACTTTTAAAGTTGTCAACAAACATCAAGCATGATGCTTACTAATGAAGTTGAAAAATTCTGACATTTTGTAATTAAATTAGTTCTATTGGTCAATGTGAATTAAATAATGTATCAGGACGTTAAATGAGATTTTCCCTATTGTCTCAGATTTTAGGTGAAGCCCCAAAGCTGAGAACAATGTACAATAGTGTCCACATGTTCTAAAGAAAGGTATAGACAGGTCCATGTAGCGTTTGCTAAAAGAAAGAGTAAGTCCAACCTTCACCATCCACCTCTAGCTTATTTCAGAGAGACAAGAAATTCAAAGAGAGATTGTTGGAAGAGATTTTGTAGAAATAGTTCGGGTTTTGACTGTTCTCCTCCTCTCCCCAAACCAAATAAGATGGTTCCTGAGATTGGACATGCCTGTAAGAAAGTCAGCTCACTGTCCCACTCATCTGAAGGCTGTCTGGGAGGCAGAAACTCTATAGACTCCTGACAGTGTTCCACTCAGATGGCAAATGGTCAAAAAAATATGTTGGAAGAGCTTGACCCAATGTTCCCTGAGTTTTGAAGTCTTGTGCATGAATATAGTCACATTTCAGTTTTAGACACGTGATATCCCATAAGGACAATGGGGCAGCTAACTTGTCCAACATCATGGCATGGTGCTGATGTGTGAGTTTTACTTTGGTCAGGTGGATAATTTAGGGGTAGTTCGAGCTGAGCCATCTTAAACAGATGCCAATATCTGGAAAGTAGACAGACAATTCTTATAAGTGGAGCTATGGGATCTGAAAGTGATGTCACTGAGAGGTGGAGAAGCAGATTGATTCTGTGTTGGGATGGGAGTATTCCAGACTGTTCATTTAATTGGCTATTACCCTGATTTAGCTTACACAATGAAATAAACCTATTGATAACTACTACCTGTGGGGACATTTGAAAGCCCTCCAGTTGCCAAGTAATTCGTTGTTTACCTGAAATTCTAATTTATCTGGCAATCCTGATATTTTTCACCTGTAAAGTCTAGGATTTGCTAAATCCTAGTCAAACATCACATGTGCACTAAGAAGGACACACATATGACATATGTCTCTATATATGTGCATCATTATATATTTGCTGTTTGTATAGGCATAAAGATCAAATGTTAATTTTATATATAGTTTTTGTATTTATAAATAATGTATTACATTATAAAATATAATGTATTTGTTAATACAATTTGAAATGTATTTACATACATTTATTGTTACTGCCATACAGGCACAACTTCTTTTAATCTTCGCAGTCACCTATGACAGACATGCTGTTATGACCCCTGTTTTACAGAGGAAGAAGCCATGGTCACACAGCCAAGAAGAGGTAAGGAGGACCTGTACCTCGGCTCATCTGACTGCAGCATTTGACCTCTAACCACTGTGCTCCGCCTGCCCCTTGATGCAACATAAGCCAGAACAGTAGGTAAATTGTTTCATTAGAATGTCCTGCCTAGGGATGTTTTCAACAAGAGGCAAGGGAAAGGAAAGCACTCCAAATGTTCAAAAATCAAATCCAAAGTATGATTTTAATACATTTAGGACAGATATTTCCTCTTCCGCATACTGATTTAGAAATAGAGTCATGGCTCCAAGTATCTAATTTGTGAAAACGTTAATTGTGTAGACACATTTAAACTTCTTTTCTAACAGAATCTCAAGAACAATGCCCCAGGTGACATCTTCTTTTGATAAAGGAGGGTTAGGTGCCCATATCAAACAGAAAAGAGTTTGTGTTTTGTACCTTAACCTTTATGGTTTTTGTCTTTTAAAAATTTTAATTCATGTATTTGCTGTTTCTTCCACAAACAGATGCACTTGATTGTACTTGAATGAAAGGGGCCACACATAAGAGCTGTAATTTTCTTGAAAGCATCCTCATTCTTTAATTTTTCTGCTAAATAGTGTGATATAATTTGTCCTTAATGGATATGAAATGAATATGGATTGTGAACAGGCAATTGAAATTGCCTTTATAATCATCAAATTATTCAGTCCCCACAGACGTTATCTTTGTTACCCTCAAATAATTGAATGGAGTGAATGAAAACTCCCCTTCTCTTGCATTTCTAATTCACCAAATAGTACATCAATCTCCATCTTCTAGTGGAAATGGAAAGAATTCTCTCAAGTGATGTTACCGTAAGTATAGCCACTGGGAATTCTTTCTCTCCATCATTTTTTATATTTCTATTCACTTAAAATAATTTTAGTCCTAGGGTGGTATTTTTAAAGTTCAAAATAATGCCATGAGTACTACTCTGTTCTTTCTGACTTCATGCATTATTTTTTAAATTTTGCAGTTCTGCTATTTTACATTATTAAAATATGTCAAATTTTTAAAAAATCCACCATTAACAAAATTATTCCTAGAATTATCTCCACTATTCTGAATACCTCTTCATGCTATTTAAACCAGATTCCATCTAAAAAGTAGTTACAGTTGGGTTTCTACCAATCGCAGGGCAAGGTGGTAGTTGCAATGACATGTATGGACAAGAAGAAGGAGGAGGAGGAGAATGACAAAGAAGAAACAAGAAAAAGCAAAGTATGATGTATCATTGATAAAACAAGCAGTTGGTAATGTGGAAATTCTATTTGAATATGTCTTTCCAGTAGCAGTGATTTTCCCCTGCCCTTCCTTCCCTGGACTTAGATTTATTTCAGTTGACCCCACCAGTCTGGTCTATATTTTTGAGTCATCATAATTGTCAAAATGCACTCACTCAAGTTTCAGTAATTCTTCATGTAGCTGAATAATCAATTGAAAAATATACATTATTTGTAAAGGGCAGGCTATTATGTTTTAATGATTGTTGGCTACATGCTAGATATTGTAGGATAGAGTTTACGTATACAATGTCTCATTCAATGCTTACCTCAACCTTCTAAAGTAGAAATCAACAGACCGAGAAAAAAAAGACGCTCAGAGAGGACAAACCATTTGCTCAAGGTTACACAGCTGCTAAGAAGTATAATCAGGAGTTGACGCTTGGTCTCTGAGTAAATCTGTGGGTTATATCTACTACACAAGACTGACTCTGAGTCATTCAAACTGTCTGTAAAGCTTGAATTGACTGACTACTGACCTTTTGTTCAAGGACACACAGTAGTCTGGCAAAATATACCAAACTATTCTATAAGTGTAATAAAGATTAGGTTCAGCTGATTTATATGAAAATGACCAGTTGACTGAATTTTTCTTTAAAAAATATTTATGTGTTGTACAGATGCAGCTCATGTGTGTATAGAGTGAGAGAACACCGCGTTAACTGACCAGAGTGGTTCATGCACTCTCCTAGCCTATAGATATAGAAGAGACACTAAGCATGCTACATCGAGTCTCTCCCTGATTGTGCTGCGGACTATGATAACTGTAATACCTTGCCGCAAAGATGATTTACCTACTGTCTTCATTTTGCTTGCGTGCATATATTTTGAGAATGAGTAGATGTTCTAGTAAGTGATATCTGAGTCTGATCCTTTAAATGAAGGGTCTGCGACTTCTTTTACAAAGGGCAAGATAGTAAGTATTTTAGAATTTCTGGGCCGTACGGTCTCTGTGCCACCACCGGATTTTGCTGTTGTATTGTGAAATCAGTCATAGACAATACATAAATGAATGGGCATGATTGTGTTCTAAGACAACTTTAGTTGTAAATCCAGAGGGTGATCTGGATTTGGCCAAAGGGTCATAGCCAAACTTTGCTTAATATCATGATCAGGTAAGGTATACATTCACATGCAACGCACCCAGGCACACACACACATCAACGCACAACAGACTTTTTTTAATGGGAGTGAACCATTACTATGATGCCTTCTTTAGTAGCTCTGTTACGCTGAATTTAATATGAACTTGCTGATAATGTGCAGTTGCAGATTATTTAATTCTTTCCTAAAGCTAGCACTATTCTTTTGAATAAACTACTGGATAATTAAAATGAAAGTCAGTTGCACTGTACTTGAGAAAGGGATTATAGGCAATAGATTACAGTTCTCTTAGTTTTAATTGAAAACTGAGTTAAATTAGCTTTACACTGGCCTGGTTCTATAAAGGAGTTCATTATAAACATTTGTAAAAGTAGCATACTCTAAGGGCACTTTTCTGTTTATACTATTGCCGTAATTAAGAGTCTGTCCATATTTTTAGAGGCTAGTTTTGGCCTTTTCCAATTTAGCCTTATATATTCTCTTCGGATTAAAACCCGGTAAATAAAAATGACCCAGGCTTGGGGTGAGAGTGGAAAGAGGGACTTTAGAACATTTGTTTTCTAAACTAATTAGTCTCCTGGGCTATTAGACATGGGTGCTAATGTTGTCTTATGGTTAATAATTCTAAACATTAAGACCTGTTTTTAAGTTTAGCAAAAGTCCACATAGTCAAAGATTTATTTAAACTTAAGTATTTCACGCTTTCATTCTACATATGCAGTTTAAGATTTTTAAAATGTTTCTGAGTGAATTTTAGGGAATACTCTGACAGTGTGTTTGGATTTCAAATAAAACACTGAGAACAATGCCCAAAGCAGAGCTAGAATGCAGAATTCTAGGAGGCAGAGTGCACATCACGCTTAACAGAAAATGTGAGAAGTTTTTGGATAAAATGAGTGAATCAGTTAAGAATATACATATGTGACACCTTTCTCAGATCAAGTACCTGCCAGTTTTTAAGATATAAAGTGTAATAAAACGCTTGACTTACTGGGAAAATTTAGAGATTTATCATACTTTATAATGTCTATCAACAAGTAAACTGGACAAAGTCCTATATCGACTTTGCTTTTTCTTCAGACACGTTTACAAAGTCACACAACTCAAAACATAATCAAAACATACATTTAACATGAGCTTTGCTTAACAGGCCAGCTCAAAATATTTGAAAGCCCAGTGTCTGTAGCATGGTGCTCAAGGCCCTCACAGTCTAACTCCTACTGTTCTTTCCATCCTTATTTTATTTTGCTCTTTTGCTAAGTCCTACGCTGTACTTTTGACTCTAGCCAAATACGATTGATTTATTTTTCATGAACATGCCCTGCATTTCCTGGCCTCTTATACTTCCTCCACTTAGAAGGGAAATTTTAAAAGAAATAGATGAAGCTACTCTTAAAAATTAGTAGAAACTGATTAATTTTATCTCTAAAGTCAAATTTCAATAATATATATTTCACAGATACAGCCTCAGAACCCAATCTTCGCTTTCTTGCCAGACATCAAACATGTGAAATGTTTCATCCACTATTACATAGTTTTTTTTTTTTAAAAATCTATTAGTCTATAAAGTATTTTCTCGTATATGCAATGCTATCGACTCTGCCGTCTTAGAATGTAAAGGATTTTCAGGTTTAAAGGGTTTATTTGTTAAAACATGGGAAAGTCTCAATTGTGAGGCTCTTGAATGGAAGTTTTTGAGGGTATGGATGCCTGCTTGCGTTAATAACAAGCGTGATCCCTTATTTAATAGCCTGCCTGGCTTGTGCCCCCTGTTGATGTGATGAAGGTCATTTATTCTCATAGCATTTGAGAATTAAACAGGACATGAGAGATGAAAACCATCTTAGCCTACAGTTGGCTATGCACCCTAACCCCAGGGAAACCTCAAGATTTTCTCTGCTTCAATCTCTACCAGCAGTGGTCAGTGAAAGGAAGAGAAATTCTAACTTAGGTTTAGGAAAGACAGGAACTATGCTTGGCAGGACACCTAGTGGGAGAAGAAAAGGGATTATAATTAATTAATAATAGTAATAATCGTAGTAGTAGTAGTAGTAGTAGTAGTAATAATAATAAAAAAAATTTACTAAATATTTACTATTTGCCAAGCAGAATGCTCAGTGCTTTACCTGCATTCTCTCATTTAATACCCACAACAGCCCTAAGAGGTAGGTACCATTAGTTCACACTACTTTGGAGGTAGAGAAACGGTCTAGGAGAGGTTATACCCACTGAGTTCTTACTATGCACCAAACACTGTTCTAAGCGATTTATGTCTATTATTTAATTTAACCTTTTTTAATTGTCATTTTTGTTAAAGTATAGTTGCTGTACGATATTATATATAAGTGACAGGTGTACAACATAGTGATTCACAATTTTTAAAGGTTATGCTCCATTTATAGTTATTATAAGATATTGGCTATATTCCCTGTGTTGTACAATATACCCTTGTAGCTTATTTCATACATAATAGTTAGTACCCCTTACTCCTCTACCCCTATACTACCCCTCCCTCTTCTCTCTCCCCACTGGTAACCACTAGTTTGTTCTCTGTATTTGTGAGTCTGCTTCTTTTTTTGATAATCACTGGTTTGGCTATTTAATTTAATCTTAATAATAACTCTGAGATAGATGCTGTTATGTCTGTTTTACAGATGGGAAAACTCTGGAAATCTAAGCCTATTGATTTGTGAGCTTGCACTCCTAATCTCTACATTATCTAGTAGTTTAGCTTCATTCTTTTTTCTTTATTGGAATCCCTTATTTTGTCTGTATTGCTTAGCCCTGTTGGATTATCTATCTACTCATGTCTATATGCATGGAATTTATCTCTGGTCCCTCCTAATACTTATTATTTCCTACCACATCCCCCATGTCCTGGGACAACCTAGTAGGACAAGGGTGGGGGACTCAGAGCAAGGAGCCCTCGAATTATAGCCTGTACCACCTCTATTGCGGGCCTTTGAGAAATGGGTTCTTGCTTTTCCCAGGTTGCCTCCCTCAGTCTGGTGGTAAGATCCAGGAAGAGGACTAGGAGAGGACTCAGACATTTTTCCATGTTTGGGATGGGTGGAACTCAAATTTTTCCTTCACTTCGTCTGGACACGTTTGTCTTAGTCTCAGAAGCTGCCTACCATGTACCTGTTTTATGTGCATTTAATAAACACTAAAATTTAAATTGAGCAATCATTCCTGAAAAAAAAATTAGGAAAATTAGGAATTAATTTCTCTTTGGAACAAAGATTGTGGAATGGGATCCAGAGTTAGATGAATTAGTATGTGTGCCTTCTGATATGAAGAAGCTGATGTCTCAGACAAAATTGTTTTCAAGTAATGTAGTTGGGGACTTTTTCATCAGTTTCATTCTGACAGACCATCTGTTGGCTGTCAGCCACGGGTTTTTGCCTTCAGTAAGTACTGTCATTTTATAAACTATGCACTATTTTTACTTGAAGTTATTATATGAATGACATTGAACACTTGAATGGAACTTCATTGTTATTGTACTAAGGTTCAAAGTTTCTTGATTATGAAGTCAGGTAATTTAGTAATCCAAATATAGAATATGTTGGGGGTACTTTATTTTCCTTATGGGTTTCTTTTTTTTTTTTTTAAAAAAACTGATTAATAGATTTTTATTTAAACAATTTTAAAGCATGCAGTCCTTGAATAATCCAAATTATCTTACTGTTTATCTCAAATTATACTTTTAAAAGTTCTATGACAAAAACTTCATTGATGAGTAATTGGCAAATATAATGGTACATATTTAAGATGTATAACATGATGATTTGATATACATATACATTGTGGAATGACTACCAAGATCAAGATAACTAACAAATCTGTCACCTCACTTAGCTAACTCCAAAGAATTTGGTGTGTGGTATGAGAATGTTTAAGATCTAATCTCAGCAACTCTCAAATACACAATACTGTATGATTAGCAATATTACCATGCTGTACAACAGGTCCTCAGAACTTATTCTTCCTAGAACTCAAAGCTTGTATCCTTTGATCTACATCTCCCCATTTCCCTCTCTGCAAAGTCCCTGGCAACCATCATTCTATTCTCTACTCTATGAAATCGGCTTTTTTTTTTTGGGGGGGGGGTTCCATATATAAGTGATACCATACAGTATTTGTCCCTTTCCGCCCGACTTATTTCACTTAGCATAATACCCATGTCCTCCAGATTCATCCATGTTGTCACAAATGTCAGGATTTCCTTTTTTTGTGGTTGATCGATCGATCGATCTATCTATCTCATATTTTCTTTATCCATTCATCTGTCAAAGGAAATTTAGGTTGTTATCCTATCTTGGTTATTGTGAATAATGCTGCAATGAACATGAGGATGCAAATGTCCCTTCAAGATTTTGATTTCAATTCCTTCTGATATCTACCCAGGAGTGGGATTGCTGGATCATATAGTAGACTGAGTATCAAACTGTTCTCCCCACAAAGGTTTCTGTTTTTCAACTTATTTGCATTAATTTGTGGTTTTTGTCAGCACTGACCATATCTGGGCTACAATCTCTGAAAAAGTCATTTGTACTTTGCAAAAGTAGAAGCCTTATTTTTGGGATATCTTTTAAATTATCCCAGTCACATGCTGTTTCTATGTAAGCATGGATTAGAAACCAGGAGAAATAACATTGACTTTTTTTTTTTGGTACTTCAGTGTAATATATCTGACAGTTTTCTTGATTGCAAGCAACAGAAACTGACTCTTGTTAAGAAAAAAAGCCATTGGAAAGATATTAAAGGCTCATAAGATTAAGAAAGATAAATGTGGGAGGACTACACTTGGGAAATGGTGAGCAGCAAGGCATTTATGGCAGAGACAATAAGTAGAAAACACATCTAGTGTCTTCCCCTAACTGTTGGGTAAGACTCTCCTACTTTTGGTCATTATTGTTACTTCCAATGGGACACCACAACATTCATCATGAAGGCATCTGAACTGAACTTTCTTCTTTGTCTCATTGATTCCAGATTCGAAGTCTTAGGCAGAAGTGTCCTATTGGCTCTTCCTCACCATGTACCCAAAGCCACTGCCAGACAATGAAAAAAGCAACACTGTTCTACTTTGGTTCCCAAATTAGGGGGCAGGAAAAACACAGCATCGCATAAGGACTGCATATAGTGGGGAATTTACCCCTAAAAGGAAGGGGACTGGATGCTTAACTTAAAGAGAGATATAGTATTCACTACACACAGATTGATGAAAAGTAATCAATCCCATTTAGCCTCATCTAAAACTGTGACTCTATTCTCATAGAAACAAGTCACATTTTGATTTTTACTCCACATGTTTTTGAGCTCTGAAAAGAGCTATCTTAATTTGTGGTATTTTTCTGTTTGTGTGAATGCCTTAATGAAAAATGGGATGCCCTTAGAAGGGCTTAGTAGTTGGTAAACTTGGAAGAGCTATAATTAGCAGTCAGACAAAGCTAAGTTCATATATCTTGACCAGCTATATGATCTTGAATAAGTCCCTTAATCTCTTTGGGTCTCAATTTCCCTACTTGTAATATGGGAATAATGCTTCTGCGCTATATTTATTATGAGAGTCACATGATATAATGAATATGTGCTAAGTACATGGTACTTGGCCTACAGCTTAATCAATGATAGTACTTGACCCCATACAGTAAGTCTAAGTCAATAACTACACACACAAATTCAGAAATTAACATCATTTCAGGTGTTTTTAAACTCAATTTTAAAAATGTGACTATTTTATTCAACCTGACCATGTAACTGAATGACTGAATTTTTTCCCTTGGCCTAACTTTTAATATAATGTTTTATTGCCTTAATGAATTTTATCTGGGCTTAAGTAAAGTTGAGGGAGAGCGTCATCATGTTGAATTATTGCTGATTTACCTCACTGATGAACTGCCAAAACACAAAAGCAAGCAGAGTTTTTTGTTTTGCTTTTCTGGGAGAAAATTACTTCAGACGCAATTCTTAGCATTCACAGGACTTAAGAACTCTTATAACCTGGGTGGATTTTCTTTCTTTTTTTTCCTTCCTGAGTTTTTATCCTCAGATTTGGTCAACCTTTTCATCTTTGTTTTGTTGAAAATTACTTCATGGGCCTTAATCATCCATGCCAAATAATAATTGACTGGAAGTTTTCGAAATTATTCCACGTTTAAACCATTTAAATCATCACTGTCTTCTTTTATTGGTAAATTCCCTTAATATTTCAATGACTCAAGAGTTCAGATTTTTCTAAAAGCTAAAGTGTTCTTGTTTGATATAGTCCCCATTCCCTGCCTAAGCTCCTACCCCACCTCGCAATCTCAGACAACTAATTAGCAGTTTAGAAAATATTGGCTGATGCCAAACGTTTCTTCTCTGTTCTTTCTGTACCTTTCCTCCTGCTCAGAGACTCCTGTTCTTTCTTAATCTTTCTCTAAATTGTTGTTAATATTTGGGATGTTTGTTTTCTGCAGCCTTGCTATGCACAGTGGTGAAATTTGAACATAAATAATGTGGTAACATGTACATTACTTATCATTGTGATATGCTCTGCTCTGGGCAATACCAAATGAAGAATATTACCACTCAGATCACATTTACGTCAGCCAAATATTTTCACAATACTGATATCAGAGTGTATTATGTTCAAGGCAGAAATAGCAGTTTGAGTGCTACAAGAAAGATAAGAGATTCACTTCCTTCTATACACAGCCATCCACCTCTTGGATCTGGGCGTTAGAGATCCCTAGGAGATACATTGCAAGGCTCAATTCAAATTGGTTTGTTTGTTTGTTTGTTTGTTTGTTTGTTTGTTTGTTTGGAGGTAGGAGGGGTAATTAGGTTATTTATGTAGTGGAGGTACCAGGGATTGAAACTAGGACCTCATGCATGCTAGGCATGCACTATATGACTGAGCTATACCCTCCCCCCAAATTGGTAAATATCCAATCTCTAGTGGATTTCACTATGTCATTTTTACCACAAATTTGTAAAGGTGATGATGAACGATGTACTGGTAAATGTATAGCAACTGGCTTGGGGGTTGGGTGTGAAAGTCTGGATTTGTAGCATTCGCAACTTCCAAGGCATATATAGTCTGAACATGACCAATTTCATAACACCAATATGATATTAAATGTAGATTTGGGAAAAATACTAACAACCAGGTCTCATGAAACAGTAAAAGCTGGCTCCAGGACATCACTGCATATATTTAAGCCACTCCATTTTTTAGAAAACAAAAACATCATACAATATGCAATTAGCAAAGATAACTTCTATAGTCAATATAAGGTGTTATGATTTAACTAAAGCTCTTATATTTAAAGGCAAATGTAACCTATTATGTTAGTGAATTTGCAGTTCAAAATCTTCCAAAAGAGTGAAACAGGGAATACTTCTTTTTTTTTATTTAAGTATAGTTGATTTATAATATTATGTTAGTTTTAGATGTATGGCAAAGTGACTCAGTTATACATATATATTTCTTCTGATTCTTTTCCATTATAGGTTATTACAAGATACTGAATATAGTTCTCTGTGCTGTACAGTAGTTCCTTGTTCTTTATTTTACATATGTAAAATATATATCTATTTTACATATATATATATTTGTTAGTATCTGTTAATACCATACTTCTAATTTATCCCTCACCCTTTTTTCCCCTTTGGTAACCATAAACTTGTTTTCTATCTCTGTGAGTCTGTTTCTGTTTTGTAGATAAGTTCATTTTGTCATTTTTTTAAGATTCCAAATATAAGTGATATCATATGGTATTTGTCTTTCTCTTTCTGACTTACTTCACTTAGTATGATCATCTCTAGGTCCATCCATGTTGCAGTAAATGGCATTATTTCATTCTTTTTTTTATGGTCGAGTAATAAGGAATACTTTTTAAAGTGCAATCTGTGGAAAAGCTGCTTCATAGACTAATTAACACACTGTTATTTTGGTCACAAGCCAGATGTTGCTTTTTCAAAATGAGAAAAGGTCAGTGAGAAAATGAAATCAATTTGATTGAGTCCTTCTTCACTTGAGACAATGCAAAACTGGAGTGTGCTCGGTATGTCTTTATAAAGAGTGACTTCTCACATCACGGAGAACCCAAACACTTGCTTTGGACTTTCAATCTGCTTAACACATTGTGTTAAGTGAATGAAGAAGATACAGATCTTGAAACTTACATATGTCCTTTTTGTGTAGTGGGTAGAAAGTCTCTGGACTATGGAGGGAAAATGTAGCATGAAGACAATGGGTTGAGCTTGTAGAACAGCATCTCCCCGATCTAGATGATTTCCACTCACTTTTGTGGTAGGTGCTGTGGTGCTGACCAGTTGCACTGAGATAGCAACCTTTTTTTTTTCATAAGTAGTCCCCTCTATGAGTTACATCCCACCAATATCTTGGAAGCTCCATTGTTGGAGACTCATAAAATGGCAGGAACAGAGGGGTTCTTGGAGATTATCATGATTATGCAAGGAATCTAACTGGGGGTGTGATTTGCTGAAATCACACATAGAGTGACATGGCCAGACACTGAAAAAATATATATTTCTCTTAAAGTCTAGTACTCCTTCCACCTCATTCAATATTCCCTTTATCCAGACCCTGGTCAGTGCAGTGGGATCATCCACAGTGTTGAATATGCCCCTGCTCCTCCCTCCACATTGAAAGTCCTCTCCAGGCTTTAGGTTGCTTGGTTTGTGGCTGACTTTCACCAGTCAGTTAGTTCCAAGGGGTTTAGAATCACAATACTGCATTGTCATAAATACAGCATGCCTTCAGTTTGACTTCCTAAAATGTGCTCAAAATAAGGCTTATTTGTTTCATCTAACAACAACAACAACAACAACAACAACAACAACAACAACAACAACAACAACTCTCATTTGAGTCCTTTCTGGTATTATTCATTTTTTAAGGGCCCTCTAGAGTTTTATGGTTTCTTTAATCCTCGCCACAGCATTGCACACAGCACATAGGTGTTATTATCTTGATTTTACACATCGAAAGCTGAGGCTTAGTGGGGTTCAGAAGACAAGTGAGGGAGCCCAAACCTGAAGTCAGTTTTATCTGGCTTGAAAGCATGTCATGTTCAATTCTTTAAGCCACCAAAACCTTAATTATGCTACACAGCTTGCAGCAGTGGAACAGCTTCAGATAGGAAAAATGGTTGCAGGAGACAATTGGTTTCCTACAATTTCTCGGACGATGTCTAATTTTTAAAAAGCATGCATAATACCAAGTTTTTGAGAGCAAACGGCAGTTAACCAGGTAGCTTCAAGTGAACATATGGAGAGAAAATTGAACGTTCTTTAAACTTATGAATGCAAGAGTATTTGAGAGGTCAAGATGCATGTCTTCTCTGGGAGAATGTCTGTTTTCTGGGGCATATTTGCTACTGTGACTTGTTTATTTTGAGCTGTCTTGGAATGCTATATAACAGAGCTACAGAGTTCATTTTAATTTCTTGCGGCCTCTCACTGGGGAAATCTCTGATACATTCAAGAACTGTAGCACTAAAAAGGTCCTTAGCTGATTTTATCATTTGATATAAGTGTAATGATGGTAAATGTATCGATGTAATAACATCTACTATCTCTCTGGCTCCTTCATCTTGGGCAAGATGCACAAGTCTTTCTGACTGTTTGTTAAATATGCATTTCAGGAAATAATAGAGAAGAGAGAGAAACAGGAGGAATGAAGATCAACATTTTAAAGTTCCTTCCAAGACTACACAGGAAAATGTAATATTATTTGTTGAGGGGAGTGGATGGGGATGAGAGTTTTCACAGTATATCTTTTAGTACCCACTGAATTTGCAATTATTGACTGGTTATCCTATTCATACACTACAACTTAATAACATAAAATTAAGCTTTATGAAACATAAATCTTCCTGGCTGAAAGACTGGATTGACTATTTGAACTGCAGAATTTAAACCCATGCTGGGCACTCTTCTGTCTTCTGGTTTGTGACCAAACTCTTCTGTGTATCAAACACCTGCCTAGGACTGAGGCTATGACAGCAGAAACATGATCTGCATCTATTCTTACAACCCATCATAATTTGAATAAAAATTTTGAATTAAAGATCACAGCTTCAAAAGCATGCAAAGTGCTTTGCACATGGTAGATGTCACCAAATATTTCTGGGTGCTGGAGTAAATAAATAAACTTCTAAGTCTATGTACCCATGATATTTTACATCCACTTCCCACCACTTCATATTTCTTCCTTTTCCTAATAAGACAGAAAAAAATAGGCTCCATAAATGTTCACTGAAAGACATGCCGTGATAATAAAGCTTTGTTTCAATCCACATTCTTAATCCCTTCATCTGAACTTCAGAGGAGAATAGAAAAGAAACTAATTCTTTGAGAGAGCTGAATCAGAGCCAGGCACCATAATGGGCACTTTACATATATTATCTCATTTAACCTCTATGCTGACACTAACAGGTAAGTATCATCTTCTTTTTACAGAGGGTAAAACTGAGGCTCATAAATGTTCAGTTTAACATGACCCGGATCACACAGCTGGTAAGTAGAACAACTGAGATTTGAGTTGGGTTTTATGTGGTTCCCCAGTTAGATACAATGATTATGAGGACCATAATAATTACTATTTATCTAGTGCTTTCTCTGTGAGTTTTCAGTTCTAATCTTCCCCCAAATCCTTCAAAGTATGTACTCTCATTCCCCAAATAATCAAAAAATGGGGCTTAGAGAAGTCATATAATCTGTTCAAGGTCACACAGCTAAAATGTAGGATAATGGATGTACGAATCCACATTTGTCTGTCTCCAAAACCTACTCTTTCCCACATAACACTCTACCTCTAAATATAGCCATATACCAACTGGTATTGGCAGAAATCCCATCCAAATTCTAACTTCACTTCCCCAATCCAACACACACACATACGCACACACACAAATAGATGGAAGAATAGTGACCATTATAAAGAAAGAAAAGTTTATACTCTGATATTACTGAATGATAATGAATATCATCATAATTCTAGCTGTTCAACAATTAAATATATAAAAATTTGTTATATCTTCATTTTAATATCTTTCCATTTAAAAATTATCTTCATGTCCCTAAGAAAGAAAACAATGACATAAAAATTAATTCTGTTTTACCTCATTTAGGTACATAGAGTCTTTTGGTGTGAGAGAAATGTTGTAAAAATATTGATAGAACAAGTTCTACATTTAATCCAATTTTAAGATAATATTATGGATAGACAAATATAAGGGAAATAAAAATACTAGATTTGTAACATATTTTCTATCGAGGGTAAAGTGACTAAAGGAAAAATGCATATTAAAAAAGCTAGTTCAGAAATAGCAAAGGCAGTTGCCAACAAAATGCATTTTCTTAATTGAGATCAATGACTCTTGATTAGATCAAATGTAATGGAGGGAAGAAAGGCCTGTGCATAAGTCATTTCCTAAACATTAATATCCCATAAGAATTATCTATTTTGTTTTCAAATATAAACAATTATGCTAGTGTAGACAAAAATCAAATTTCTTGATGCTTTTTCATTAACAGATCAGAGAGGTTGCTTGGAATGACAAAAGCAAAAACAAACAACAAAAAAGTAATCTTTGAAATATACCAAGATGAGCGAAATTAACCCTTCACCAAACTACAAATTTCACTTATGTGGAAGATTACAGTCAGAAGCTCATAATTAAGTAAAAGGACTTATTAGAAGTGGCCAAAAGAGAAGTGAAGATGTCCAATAAAGTTGATGAATTTCACTAGTAGTTTCTCTTCTCTATATTCAGTACCTCTTTTATCTTATTTCAACTACAATGGTAATAAATGTGGGTTATCTTGTTTCTAAATCCATCCTACATTAGAGGCAGGAAATTAGAAGTGAGAAAAGTTTCTAAAAGTTGTGACATTGACTGAAGTAAGTAGTGATAGTTGTCAGAGATCAGAATTTAGGAAAACTGTTGGAACATGCCTCAAATTTGTCTAGGGTAAATAACCCTATATATGTATCAATAGCCTACGAGAACCCAAATTATATTACAATGAAGTATAATAACTGGTATCATAGTCAATACCCTAAGGCAGTGCAATATAGTTACCTTCCATTCAGATTTCTCATTTTACAAAGGCAGGGAACAGTACAATCTATTTCAGAAATATCTATGCAGTAAATAATTAAAACCAAATATTTGAACTTAAAGCAATAAACCTTCAGCTATCCAGAAAACCACATAGTTTAGCATAACGAAGGCTCCAAGACTGTGAATTATTGGCATTCACTGATGAACCTATACTTATATTAAACTAATCTCTTTCAATATTAGAAAAGTGTGTTTCCCATGATCCTGAATAATTAACAAACCACCAAGAAGTTGGATTTGATGGTGCATGTGCAATTTTACTTATCAAAAAGATGACACTTTGCAGTAGTCACTGCATAGTTATGACATTGCCTGGTATTCAAAGGCATGATTTGGTGGAGACTGGAAAGGTGTTTGGATTTGGAGAAACAAATGGGAGACAACTGAAGAACCCTTTCATTTAGGTCCCACACGTTGCAACTCTGACTGTTCTGCATTAATCAGGAGTTATTCAACTCCCTGTGCCTTTCAAGCTCTCTGGAAGGGCATGAAGTCTTCTCATAGGTGCTCTTGAACTTATTTCCCTGTTTTAGGGATAAAATGCACACAGGACTGCTGGCCCCTGGGCTTCACTGGCTGGCTCTGGCCTCACCCAATGACTTTATTTTCCCACACAAACATTATATCCTCCTAGGTGGCCCTCCATTAATTTGGGATTTGTCATGATTTGTGAACTTGAGAAACCAGTGTTCTTTTTATCTATTTCAAAAGGGACGTGCTTTGTTTTGTACAGTCAAATTATGCTTTGAAAGTTCTGACGGGGGAAAAGGGCAAAGTCCCTGAGAGGAGCAGTGTGGCTGTGACTACAAATCAAGTTATAAATTGCTAGTGATCTTTAACAGAAGCAGACAGCTTAGTTTAAATAAAAACTACAATAAGAATGCACATCTTCCAGAAGAGGAGTGATGGGTAGCCATGAATTGAAGTAGTCTTTTTCTGACAGAAGAATATCAGGAAATGACAGTGTTAGGGAGGGCAAAGTGAGAAACAGAAAAAGGAAGGAAATTTTGACCATCTTGAAATTACACCTCAGCTTGTTTTATGCCTTGGGGAGTGGAGTACAGAGGTGACATTTTCTCAATTATGAATCAAAGAGTGGATGCTATAATGCATTGTGTTGACAGTCTTCTAGGAATTAGGAATAGTAACTATCTTTTCATAGCTTTAAAGAGGTATAGTTGATACACAAAGAACAGCACATATTTACAAGTTGATGAATTTGGGCATATGCAGACACCACTAATACCATCACCACAATCAAAGTAGGACACATATGCAACACCTCCTAGAAGCTTCCTGTGTCCTTCTTTTTGTTTTATTGTAGTAAGAATAATTAACATAAAATTTGAACAACAGAAGATTTGAACACTATAGATCAAAAGAACTTTACAGACATATACAAACTATTCCATCCAATGGTAGCAGATGCACATTCTTCTCAAGTACACGGATAAGATTGTCTATGACAGTTATATGTTACCCCACAAAATAAACCTTAACAAGTTCAAAAAGATTGAAATTGTATCAGCTATCACTCTTGACCACAATGATATGAAACTGGAAATCAGTAACAGGAGGAAAACTGGAAAATTCACAAATATGTGGATATTAAACAACACACTCCTGAGCAACCAGTGGGTCAAAGAAGAAATCAAAAGAGAAATAAAATACATATATTGTGACAAATGAAAATGGAAATACAACCTACCAAAACTGATGAGATTCAGCAAAAGCAGTTTTAAGAGGAAAGTTTATAGCTATAAACACCTATATTAAAAGAAAGAAAGATTAAAAATAAACAATCTAAATTTATACCTCAATGAGCTACAATAGAAAAACAAACTAAGCCCAAAATTAGCAGAAGGAAAGGATTAATAAAGATAAGAACGTAAGTAAATGAAGTAGTGAATGTGAAAGAAATAGAAAAGATCAACAAAACAAAGAGTTGATTTTTTCAAAATACAAACAAAAATGACAAAACTTCAGTTAAATTAACCAAACAAAAAAGAGAGAGAACTCGAGTAAGAAAATTATAAATGAAAGAAGAAACATTAAAACTGATACTATAGAAATACAAACAATCGTGAGAGATTACCATGAACAATTATATACCAACAAACTAGATAACCCAGAAGAAATGGATACATTCTTAGAAAGATACAACTTACCAAGACTGAACTATGAAAAATAGAAAAATTTAAACAGACCAATACTGAGTAAGGAGATAGAATCAGTAAACAAAAATCTCCGAACAAAGTAAAACTTAGGACCAGATGGTTTCACTGGTGAATGCTACCAAAGATTTAAAGAGGAATTAACACTAGTCCTTCTCAAACTCTTCCAAAGAATTGAAAAGGAGGGACTACTCCCCAAATATATAAAGAACTCATACAGCTCAATAGTAAAAATTTTTTTTATTAAAAATTGGGGAAAGGACCTGAAAAAACATTTTTCCAAAAAAGACATCCAAATGGCCACCAGGTATATGAAAATGTGCTCAACATCATTCATCCTCAGGAAAATGCAAATCAAAACCATAGTGAGACATCATCTCACATCTGAAAGAATGGTTATTATTTAGAAAAACAAGACATGACAAGGAAGTGGAGAAAAGGAAACACTTGTGCACTGTTGATGGGAATGTAAATTGGTACAGCCACTATGGGAAACAGAATGGAAGTTCCTCAAAGTATTCAAAACAGAACTAATATATGATCTTGCAATCCCACTTCTGGGTATGTATCCAAAGGAAATAAAATCACTATTTCCAATAGATATCTGCATCCCCTTGTTCAATGCAAAATTATTCACAATATCCAAGGTATAGAAACAATCTAAATGTCAGTTGACAGATGAGTGGATGAAGAAAATGTAGCATAACTACACAATTGAATACTATTCAGCCTTAAAAATAAGAAGGAAATTCTGCCATTTGCAGCAACATGGATGAACCTGGAGTATATTAGGCTAATTGAAATAAGCCATACAGAGAAAGACAAATATTGTATGATGACATTTTTATTTGTGAAATCTAAAAGAGCTGAACTTACAGAAACAAATTGTAGATTGGTGATTGCCAGGGGCTTGGGGTCAGGAAATGGGGAGATGTTGGTCACAGGGTACAAACTTCTAGTTATAAGATGAATAACACCTACTGTACAGCATGGTGACCACAGTTAACAATACTATATTGTCTAGTTGAAAATTGATAGGACAGTGGATCGCAAATGTTCTCACTACCAAAAAAAAAAAAAAAAAAAAGAGAGAGAGAGGAAAAAAAAGAAAATGGTAAGTATGTGAGGTTATAGATGTGTTAACTTACCTTAGTGTGGTAATCATTTCATAACATATACATACATCAAATCATCATGGTGTATACCTTAAAATCATGCAATGCTATATGTTAATTATATTTTAATAAATTAGAATAAATAAATTGTGGGAAAAAAATCCATGACATCTATTCTCTTAAATTTTGGAAGTACACTTTCCTGTATTGTCTACTGCAGGCACTATGTTGAATAGCAGAATTGTTTTTACCTGCATAATTGAATCTCTACAGCTATTAAACAACAGCTTCCTTTTCCTCTAACTCCCCAGCCACTGGAACCATTAATTATTGGGTTTTATTCACAAAGTAATTCTAGTTGGCCATACTTTAGCTGCTTCCTTGTTAAAGTGGCTGACCTCTAGGGAAATTTCTGTCATCCTCTGCCTTAAGGAGAACCAGACAATTCCTGCAAGTACCTTTGTTGAGCAAACTATAGAGTAAGCTGTGGATCAGGCATGTTTTTTGTTGTTATTGTTTTTACCTGTGGAAATGTCAGTGACTTCTAAATAGAGTCTAATTAGTTAACTGTAAGGATACTAACACTAGAGTCAGTAAGTATTAATTGATAACATTAGAAAGAGAGACAATTTAAGCTGAATTAAGTACAGTTAATAATTCAGCCTAACTCTAAATACAAGAGGAGAAAACTACTTCTTCAGGTTATAAAAGCATAGTAAACATTTTGGAAAATGTTTGGGTCAAGTTTGACTAAGAGGAAAGGCTGGCTTAGAAATGAGGGGTGAATGGTGGTATTTAGACTGTGACCAGATTGTTTCCAGAATCCTTGACCACTCTCAGAGTAGCTCTTTACATAAACTCATCCACCTAAACAATATATTACATAAAATTTTACATAATCACCTAGGGACCTACACAAAGCAACACTTTGTTTTCCTAATTTAAGTTATGGTATGTACCTGAAAATAACATTCTTCTCTCTTTTTTAAAGTACAGTTTAGAGTCTCTATTTTTTTAGATGTGTTCTACACAGCCCCAGGGGTTCCACTGAGCCCTATTAAGTCAGTGGACAGAGAAGGTGAATTATGGAACTGGTGACTACAAGGAAGAGAGTTTAATTATTTGCATCTGACCCAGGTTTATGTTAACTATGATTTAAGTGTGATATTTACTGCAGAATAATTTGTTAGTCACCAACCGTCTTTTGACATGTTGTAAAAATAAAGCATGTAATGGATATTACTGGGAAAGCAGAAAGGCTAGAAATAAAGGATTATGGAATCAGAAGCATCTTATCCTCTATAAGTCTAAGCTTTGTCACACAACTTTGCAGAACAGATTTTAAAACCTGAGTTAGCAGTTCTGTGGTTGACTCAAACTATTTTGCACTTAAGTATAAGCATCGGTTCTTTGCAACCACCGAGGTGCCACATTATTTACAAAATGGCTAAGTTATTATTTCAAGTTAGAAAGGGACATGAAATATGATGGTGAATAGCCTTTTTTCTATCTTCTTTTTAAAATTTACAGCTTAAAAAAGGTATCTAAAATCATTCTTAAAATCTGCCATCAGAGAAAACTTAGAAACTCTTGGCAGCATGCTTATGTGCTTTTTTAAATCTAAGTATTTAAAAAACATTTCCCTCATTTGGATTTTAGTAGATGATGGTCTCAATTCCACAAAATAAGATGAGCTTTCTTTAATTTTCTTTAACTCTCTATTATAAGCCCTTATCCTGAAAAGTTAAAAAAATTTGGTTAGTTTGGGGTTCCCCCATCTCCACCAAAGTGATGTACCAAGAGATTGAGGGTGAGGTGTGTATCTGCTCCTCTCTGTCATACTCCCAGCCGCATCCCTCTCTCTGCCCTCCTCTCTTCTGATGTCATGGCTACTTCAGTCCTGCTGCTTCTTTGGGCTTTGAGACTTTCCCTGTTCACCTATCGATTTCTAGTCTAAGCTTTCAATGAACTTTATCTTTTGATGCACTCCCTAGGTGAGTAGGTGGATAGATATATCAAAGGATGTATTCTCAATCCTTTGTTTAGACCAGTGTCTTCCTTTTGAAACTCAGAAACTAAGAACAAACTCCTTTGTTCTTTGTGTCCTGAAATAAACAATCTCTTAGTTCAAGTTGTCCAAATTTATAGATGATGGGTAGGGGGGAGACGCCTCAGAGGGTAACAGGAAATACTGGAGGATATAAAGCTTACAAAGCAGTTAACATTTCAAAATCATTTTTCTGCTTCATTTGTTTTTGAGGGGGTATATTACAAAAAGGGAAATTGATCTAAATGAGAAGGTATTTTGAGAAGTCTTTGGGGGTAACCAAGGTAGCTAAACAGATACACTAAAATACATTTTGTAGGAATAAACAATCTCCACCAATGAGATAACTTTGTGAAACATCGACTTTCTTATTATTTTATGATTCAACTGTCAAGTGAGTTCACTTTTGATGTATTTCTGAGTGCTTCAAGGCACATTTTCCATCATGATTTGAGCAGAAGTAAGAATGCATTTTCATGAGACTAACAGAAATAAGAAAACCTGACATCTATTATCCAAGTTCAGGAATTTATGCCAAAATTCATTAACATTCAAATTATGAATTAACTGCCATAGAAGAGCACCTTGGTAAACAAAGCAAGGACCATACAGAGTCTTGAATGTCCGGGTAGGTCAGTTTTGTTTTTAGAGCCTCTGGTAGCACTTTAGGTAAGGAGTAGTCTGGCCATGTTTTCAAACATTTTCTAGGTTATTTGCAATCCTTGGAATCAGCTCATGTAATCATAGTAATATCCTGGACAAACAACGTGGTAAACAGAACTTTCCTTGGGGAAACAAAACAGCAAAAAGGAATTTGAGTAAACTGAGGGTATAGATATTTGGAGTATCAATACACTAAATGTTGCTTTTCCTAGTAGTCTTTGGAATCTTTAAAGCATTGTTTCTCAAAATGTGTTTCAGATTTTCTATACTTTAGTAAATTCTTCAGATCTTCCTAAGTATAAATTTGAGAACCACCAACCTTGAAGAAATTTGCTTATGCATTCATTTATTCACCTCCATATAGAGTTCTATGTGTGTATATACATTTGTGAATACTCACATATTATTCTAATAACTCTCATAATTATCAATATATTAGTATTGATGAGTATATTGGTCTTATTGAGAAAAGCAAACACAAAACAATACTAATAGGAGGTTTCTGAGCAGCTCTGTAAGCAACATTTATGATAGTCACATTGGAGCAATTGGGTTTACAGTAGTAATATTACATAATACTTAGTGAATATTTACATCTATGAACTGTGTTGAGGGCTTTATAAATATCATCTTATTCTATTCTCACTACATCCTTCTTATTATCCCTATGTGACTAGAGGGGAAGAAGTCATTTTTATGGGGCTGGTGGTTCACATCATTTATTTACTCAACCCTTGTTTGTTTAGAGGTGGTTGAGGATCTGTGCTAATTACTGAGACTAGAACAATAGCAACATCAATAATCACGAGGAGAGTGGCCAGCATTTCTGAAACAATTACTATGTGCCAGTCCCTGGACTAAGTGTTTTACATCTATTACCTTGTTTAACCCTCATGTCAACATTATGTGCCATTACTGTCTTAATTCTCATTTTGTAGGTGAAGAAATTGAGGCTCAGAGATTAAGTAATTTATTGAGAGTCACATAGCTAATGCTAGTGGGTGACAGTGCCTCACTCCAAAGTGCATTTCAAACTTTGAAAAATCCCCTCCCTCCCTTCCTTCCTTCTTTCCTTCCTTTATTCTTACTTGCCTGCCTTCCCTTCCTTATTCCTACAAATGTATTTACGTTTTGTTGCCATCATTCTAAAAAACCAAGTCTCTTGGCCCAGCTACATTTTTGAGCTTATTTCTTTGTTTTCCATCTTTCTTAGAGGCTTATTATAACTGCTCCTATTTCCTCCCTTCCTGTTAAATCCTTTATCCTGTGCAATTGGAAGTCAGCTCTCATCAATTTCTAAAGCTGCTCCCTTCAAGGTCACAAAAGGCTTCTTAATTATACATCTAACAAAGGTTTCTTAGTTCTCATCATCCTAGACTTCTTTGCTCAGGGTGATCAACAAAGACCACTGAGCAGAGAAAAATGGGCTAGTAACTTGGTTGTTTAAATGCATTACTAACCTGCTTTTTTGATTTGTTTGTTTTCTTTTGTCTTTTCAATGCTGTTTTTTTTTTTTTCCTCCTTCCTCAAGAGGCCAAGACTTTGCAATACTGAGCAGTGTAGCTTAACCCAGGGTGCACATAAGCAGCAGCTCCAAGCTTTTTTGATTTAGGGGATCTAGGGTGAAACCAGGCATATGTATTTTCAACAAGTTCTCCACATAATTCTGTTTTGTACCAAATATTGGGATTAACTGCAGGAAAATTAGCAGCTGTATGCATTTCTTTCTAACATGTACTATAAAAAATAATTATTTGGTTACTATCTTTTATTTGAAAATTTTGCTTTCTTACCTGCATGTTTCATATTTTAGTTCTTTTTTAAAAGTCTAGCGACGTATTATTTAATCTTACCCCTGCAAGTTTAAGTCTGTTGGAATTATGCCATTGAAAAAGATAACTAAAAATTAAAATTGAAATATATTTACCTCATGAAATTTGGACTTTAAAATAGTAAATAGGGAAAGTATGAATATAACTCTCCTTAGAAGTTTATTAGATCATATTACCATTGATTTTTTCAATCATAAATTATGACTTTTTTAGAATTACTATATAAAATGAAGTGTATTGTAATTTATCCTTGATGGCTTAATTGATGGCTAAGAATGAGGTGTTTCACATCTTTTCAATGTATAAATGTACCACTTACTTCTCTACGTGCCATATTTAAAAAATCCTCCAGAATTACTTTGCCCAACTTGAATGTAAGTAATTTTTCAACCCAGATCAAGTGGTTATTGAAACATGTCATACACTATTTAGTGGAGAAAATTTAAAATCTATTCAATAGCCCCAAATAATAATTTTCCTAGTAAAATAAAGGTGTTTGAAAATGATTAATATCATGGATCAAGAATTTCAGAAAATATACCTTAAGGTGATTATTGTCATTTTGTGAGAACTTGCAAAGGCAGAAATAGTCTTTGAAATCAAGGTTATCATTTATTTTACCTTCTTTTTGCAAAAGACAGTTTTAAGAAATAATTTTGTGTTATCAACCCACATAGCTTATTTTTTCTAGGATCAAAATGCTATTATCTTTTTAACCCATTTATTGGAAGATTGACTTGTAATTTCTAATATTTTAGGAGCTATGTCAGTGTGGAGACAAAATAAGAATGGGTCTCCAGTCCCAGATTTTCATAGTATCAGAGCATAGAGATGAATCAACTATGAAACAGATAGTCACAAATATTTATTTTATTTCGCTGAGATTAAGATGGAATAAATACTTGATACGCAATTACTTGGAAAAAAATAAGGCTTCAAAATGTCTGTGGTTGAGGGAAAAAACAGACTTGTTTGTTGTCTGGTTGGTTAGCTTAGTTTTATGTGGTCAAGCAACCAGGAACATCCATGAAGATGTCTCTACAAAAATCTGAGTGCTTGTTCAACATTGCTACCCTCACTAAGCAATGGTCATGTCTAGGGTGAGCAACCCATCCCAGATTACCTGAAACTATTTCAGTTTTAAAGCAGAAAGATCCACGTTTTGGGCTCCCTCTCAATTTCAGGCAAACTGGAATGGCTTGTCATCCTACATTTTTGTTTGCTTTCAAAATAAAGCAGAATCCAGTTCTACTCACTTCCTCACAGATTCATTCATTTATTCATGATTTCAATAAGTATTCACTAAGAGGCTATGATGTGCCAATCTCTGTGCTAATTGCTAAAGACACAGTGGTAATTCGAACATCATTTCTGTCTTATAAGGTTACAATTTAGTGGCAATGGACATTAAACAAAGTGCTAACATAACCAAAGGGGAAGATTAAAATCATGTAGGAGATTTTAATTATATGAGTTGGAATCCTGAAGATTCTAAGAAGGGCTTCTCTGTGGATGGAGGGGTCGGGTGGGGGTGCCTGGAAATGAGGCTTCAGAGTTGAGCAGAGGCCAGGCACCCTAGGGTCCTTAAATCATGGTAAAGAGTTTAGAATTTGTAGTAAGATCAATGGAAAGTCAGATATTTCTTTTGTGAGACTACTTCACCATTCGAATATTTGATGCATATTATTCTGCCCTTAAGAAGAGAGCTACATGAACGGTAAAAGCAGACACTTCTGTGTTCCTAGCTACACCTAACTGAAGTGGACCCAGCCATTCTTTTGTCAGACTGAGTCAGCCGTAATACACTGAGATCCATTCAGAACTGGCAAAGCTATTCCCAAGTGTGTCAGATGACTTACCAAAAAAGAAAAAAAAAAAAATCACCCAGAGGAACCAACTGCCTTGCTGCCTTCTATTTCTGCCAGTATCTTCAAATTCTGTTGTCTTAAGCAATTTATTTCAACTGGCATGTCACAGTGGAACCTCTGTGGTAACGGTGTGGAACCCAGAACTAAGGCTACTGGCTAAAACAATTTTATGTTTACTGTGCAAGTAGACTTTCCATCTGAGAGACACACAGACTGCAGTGCTCATCTGTCACACATTGACCCCCATATGGAGATAAATAGCTGCCTTTCCTTACTGGGTGTTGTCTAACTGCCAGTCTTTCTAAAGGAATTCTCTGTGTCTCAACGATACAAGAGTGTGTTTAAGTGGCTCTGGGCAACCAAACCGGGACACTGCCCTTCCCTTCTATTAATATGGGTCATTGAATTAAGTTGACTGATAATATAAGCAATATAAATTTTTCTGAATTTTGAAATGCTGATACTGTTTAGACTATTTATCTGAATACTTTTCAAAGTTTGCAACTTTTATTTAGAATTTGGTGTCACAGACATAGCCTGCATGTAGCCACACAGGCACATCTCTCAAGCCTTTGCAGCTCTTCTTACCATCAATGTCAATATCAATTGTCGTCGTATCCAGCGGTGATGCCCTCTGATCCCTCGGCAGAGAGGAGTCTTTTGCTTGGTTTCACCATATTATGGTTATTTTGAATACATGGATCTAGTCTGAAGAACAAGTGGTGGTATTAATGCCATGCTTTTTGAATCATCAGTCGACCTCTTAATGAAACATGATGACAGAAGAACAAAACAAACTGCTTTCAGGGAGGGCTCCAAGAAATATACAACCCCTTTTGCATTTTTGGTGAACATGCTAAAAATTTTAGCCATCAAGGCTATCAATTTTTCATAATTCTCAGAAGCTTTCTTCAAAAAGAAAAGACAAGTTTCCACAAAAACCTGTTCTGCACACAGCTATCAGTGTTAATCTAATTTTTTCCTGTGCATCAGTGGCTACTTAATGGTGAAAAAAAGGATGTAAGAAAGTATAGACATTTTAGATATGTAAATAATTGCATGAGAGTCATAGGTTTCTATAGAGGAGAAAGTTTTTCTGTATTATGTGCCAAGCAGGCATTATTGCTTGTCTCCATTTGGTTTTTAGCTTAAAAATTAGTATCTATCTACCTATCTATTTGCGTGTCTATGTTTTTTGTTTTTGTTTTTTTTTGTTTTTTCATTAGGATCTTCCCAAAAGTTCCTAAGTGGTAAAAAAGGCTACAAGAGATTAGGCCAGATTCTGAGCTCCATAAGTGTGTCTGTAGTTAACTAGAGGACACAATGAACTCTTTGAACCTTGTTTCTTTCATCTATAACATGACACACAGAGTAGCCATGATACTGAATACGTGAAGACACTTTGTACACTTCCTGGCACACAGTAGGTACTCAAAAATGTTACTGAACTCAGAATAAATTCAAATATCACTCAAGTGGTTTCTAGACATCTCACCTATCTTCGCCATAGCATGTTAAAACTGTCATCTGGGAGCCTTTGCTACCTAGTATTTGAGCTTCCCTGGTACAAAGAAAGCCATATTGAGGTATGTTGGATGGAGCATGATTCATCAGTACAATAAAGTACTTCTAGCATATCTTAAGTTCACTAAACTGACCACATAAACTTATCTGGTATTACAAATGATTAACAATATCTAATATTACTAATCTAAGTCATAATATTATTACATATTTTATTATAATTAACTGCCTACAGTTATTGCTCAGTTGTCATTCAGTTAATGTAGGTTTTATGAATGAATGATTAAGTAATTATAAGTGATGTAATCCAAATAGCTTGTTCAATGCTAAGATCTTGCCTTTATTGGACCATTCATTTCATGTGGCTCCATCAGAGCAACCAACAATTTGTTGGATGTGCATAAACAAACTTGTTTGAACCAGTTGATCTATTGTTTGTTTTTAAAAACACTTTCTGTTTTAATGTAATAGTAGATTTATACACAGTTGTAATAAATAACACAGATACTGTGTACCCTTACCCAAGGTAATCTTGCATCATTATAGTACAATATCACAATCAGGATATTGACATTGATACAATCAAGACACAAAATATTTTTATCACCACAGGGATCCCTCATTTTGCCCTGTCATACACCAAACCCCCTCCTGCCCCCATTCCTTCCTTAAGCCTGATAACCCTAACATATTTCCCATTCCTATAATTTTGTCATTTCAAGAATGTTATATAAGTGGAATCATACAGTATATAACCTTTTGGGATTGACTTTTTCTTTTAAAAATTAAAAAAAGTATTGAAGTCTAGTTGATTTACAATTTTGGTTAGTTTCATGTGTACAACATAGTGATTCAGTAATACATATAAACACATATCTATATTCTTTTTCATTATAGGTTATTACAAGATATTGAATGTAGTTCCCTGTGCTATATATTAGGACTTTGTTGTTTATCTATTTTACATGTAGTAGTTTGTATCTGCTAATCCCAAACTCCTAATCTATCCCTTCTCCCTGGGTTGTCTTTTTTCATACATTATACTTCTCTGGAGATTCATCCAGGTTGTTTCACGTATCTAATTCTTTTATATTGCTGTAGTTAATTCCTTTATGTTGCTAATTCCTTTATATTGCTGAGACGTATTCTATGGTATGGTTGCACCAGTTTGTTTAACCTTTCACTCATGGAAGGATTTCTGAGTTGTTTCCGGTTTTTGGCTATTATAAATAAAGCTACTATAAATATTTGTGTTCAGGATTTTGTGTGACTGTACTTTTAGGATAAATACCCAGGAATGCAACTGCTGTATCATATGGTAGTTGCATATTTAGTTTTTTAAGAATTTGACAAATTGTTTTCCAAAGAGGCTGTACCATTTTATATTCCTATCAGCAAAATATGAGTGATACAGTTTCTTTGCATCCTAACCAGCATTTGGTTTTGTCATTTTAGAAAATTTTTTATCATTCTGATAGGTGTGAAGTGATATCTCATTGTGGTTTTAATTTGCACTTCATTCATGGCTAATGATGTTGAACATCTTTGCATGCACTTATTTGCCATGTGTATTTCTTCTTTGGTGAATGAACCAATTCCCTGCAAAATACACACTAACATAACTCACTTACTATGAAATGTATAATTTGCATATCCTTATAGCTATAAAAAAATTACAATTTTAATTAATATGATAGAAATCTCCAGGCCTAGATGGTTTCTCCAGACAATTCTATCACATATTTGAAGAAGAATTAATACCAGTCTGCACAATCTCTTCTAGAAAATAGAAAAAGAAGGGACATTTCCCAAATCATTTTATAAAGGTTGTATTATGATGATATCAAAACCAGACAAAAACAGTACCAAAACAAACAAAAAAACAAACTACAGATGATTATGCCTCATGAATTAAGTGTAAAAATCTTCAAAAATACTGGCAAATAGAATTCAGCAGTACTTAAAAAGAATTATACACTATGGCCAACTGAAGTTTCTTCCAGGGATTCAAGGGTGGTTCAATATTTGAGAGGCAATCAGTGTAATCCACTATATTACAAACTAAAAAGAAAAATCATCAGATCATATCAATTGACTCAGAAGCATCTGACAAAATTCGACGCTCATTCATGATAAAAGCATTGATAAAAATAAGAATAAAGGGAACTTCCTTGACTTGATAAAAGATGGTCTACAAAAACCTACAGCTAGCTACCATTATACTTGCTGGTGACTTTCCTTCCTCCTAAGATTGGGAGCAAGACAGAAACATCCACTTTGAGTACTCTTATTGAACCAGTTGCTTTAAAGTGGCAGTATCACTTAACATTTCTTGTATATAGGAAAGAAAGCATCCTGGTAATTTTCAAAGAATGACTTCACTCAAAAGGTCTCTATCTTAAGGATGAAAACCAAATCAATAAAAATTGAAGTTGCATATGAGGTCATCTTTTTCCTCTTTTGGAACCAAAGTCCACTAAACTCTGAGTCTCTGAAATTGGCTTGCCAACACAATTTAAAATCTTTCTAAGCATTATTTTTGTAAATCATGTATCCCCAGAAATAAAAAAGCAAAAGTAGACTTTTATCTATTTTTTTCCATTTGTACTCTACAGAGAAGAAGTGAATATTTTCTTTTTTAAGTATTTGCTGTTGGAAAATTCTCTGGAGACATAAGCTTGGTTTCGTTACAGAGTTCATCTTCAGTTATTCATTATTTTAAAAAGTTCCACATGATCATTTATACTTTTGAGTAGAGTGGTTCTCACATCCAGTTGTCAATTCTTAGAATTGGAAAGAGAATACAGAAAATTAGGAGAGCTACTCTCTAAGTTACATGCTTGGCTAACATATTTTATTTGATCTTTAGTGTTTTATAATCATTTATATTTTATAATAAAACAGTCCCAGAAATAAGTAACGGCAAATATTCTCTAGTAGCCATATGCTCTAGCTTAAAGATGGACTTATGGTTTAAGTGTATATGTCAGTACTCAAAATAGGCTCTCAGCTCAAACTATTATATACATAGTATGTAGTATATAGTATATATAGTGTATATAAATATATACAAAATTATCCCCACAATCAAAGAGTACAACAAGCAATAATAGAAGTGTGGGTCAACTGATGTGTAACAAACCACACCAAAATTTAGTGGCTTAAGACAACTAGTATTTAATTGATACAGTGTTCTGTGGGTTCATAGCATCTGAAGAATGGTTCGCTCAGTGGTTCTATTCTTATCTGAGATTTCTCATAAATCTGCAGCAGTTAGATATCAGTTAGCTAGGTGGCTCTGCTCTAGAGACTGGTGAGCTGTTGGCTAGGGCAATGGGAGTTCAGGTTTCCCCCGCTATTTGAAAGTAGAAAGAAGATTATTCCTATGAAAACTTTTGTAAGCAGAGATAGCATAAAGTGAAGAAACAATTATGTTAGGACACATCTTGCTAAGGGATGTATAAAACACATCAAGATAAAGCAAGCACAGGTACTCACAGACAGTTCAAAGCAATGGAGGTTTGATGCTGAGATGCTGAGTGTACTTCCCATGGAAGGAGCTTGGCAGTGCCAGCCTCACTGTTCGGGGGTGTATGCTGCCTCTGTAACTGCTCACTGCAAAACAAACATTGAATGCTATTTTTGCTTTTCACTTTATCTAGTAAAACCTAAAATCCTCTTCGGATTTCTTTTGGTTAGTGAAAACAGGTACCAAAGTAGATCTTTGATAAAAGTGAAGTGGTAAATTGAACATTTGAAAAGTGCGGGATACCTGTAACTGGGTCTCTTCCTCTAGGAGGTTTACCCAGGCTTATTCCATGACAGCCAGGCAGGGTTCCAAGACACTGAGCCATTGCAGGCAATACCTCTTCAGGCTCAGAGTCAGCGTGGAACACTGTCATCTCCACTCTGTTCTATTTGCATTGGCATACTGGATCCGACTTATACCAACTCCTGAGAGCTGATATATAATCTACCATATTAATAAGCTAAAGAAAAAATCATATGATCATATCAATTGATGCAGAAACAGTGAGGACATGTGGATATCTTGAATTTGGTCATAGGGGAGCACTTACACTTCAGAAATCAGCAAATGCTACAAATTATGACTTCTTTTCCCTAGTAGAGTGGATTATTAACCATTTATCAGCACATCTGTATTAGCCAAAGCAAATTACCAGGCCAGCCTAGATTAAAGAAGTGGAGAAACAGAGCTCATCACTTGATTAGAAGAAGTGGAAAGTCACATTGCAAGGGATGTGGTTTCAGGGAAGGGAGAAATAGTGGCATTTTTCCCCCAAATAAGCTACCATGTATGGCACCTAAGGTTCTCAATGTTGTTTCCAAATCTCATACATACCCCTGAGTAAAGCAAATGGAGCATAGCCAGATACCACAACTGATAATCATGATATATTATACTTTTCATTTATCAAAGAGTTTTCACATTCATGACTTCATATGTAAACTCTGGTGACTACAAGGGTAGTTTTACTCCAATTTTACTGGTGAGGAAATTGAGATACAGATTTTATATGACTTTTCAAGCCATGCAAAGCAATTGAAATAAACACATTCAGAACCTGAATCTAGACCTTCTAACTTGCAATTCCCATGTCTCCAGTTTATCCACCTTGATTAAGTCAAATGCAAATTGCTGAAGATATGTTGCTTAAGAAATGTTAGTGGTAAATGTCTACTATCTGTTCATGATATTGTGCTGATTGAGTTGTTCTACTGACTGACTATAGATTCGATAATGCCATATTAACTCTTCCAAAAGCAGATTCTAAAATCTAACACAACACCTTAACTAAGACATGGCTCAAGAAATCAGTTTAATCTGTATATACTGAACTCCAAATATGGAACTCAGCGGAACGTAAATTAACTTATTACATGTAAATATTTTTCTTTCTATTTAGCAATTTCTGTAAGATAAACTTGTTTATGAGACAGCACAGTTTCTGGATTAATGTTGCCTTGGGGTAATCTTTTAATTTATAAACGTTCTCTACCTTGGCTTGTTTTTAAACACAACTGCCTAAAGAACTAAACTCTTTTCTAACTAGAATCAAGGAATGATCCCTTAAATGATAAGTTTGAAGTTTTCAAGCTTCAACATAAACTGAATTGTGATTTTAATATTTTGAAAATTTAAGCATATTTTTCTTGTATTAGGCTATTTTTAAAAGATGCAAGCTGTGATTTCAAAGATGTATGTGTATATGTATGTGTGTGTGTGTGTATGTGTGTGTGTTTGTGTTTCATGCAACCAATCAGCTTGTTGAGTACTTCAATGTTCACTTCATTCTCTCTTCGAAGATTAACTTTGAGGGATAATTAATATCATATTTACCTATGTGTGTATACACTCACTAATTAGTTTTAAGTAAAATATAGACTTTCTGAACAAGTAACTATCAATTGATTAATGCAGTTCAATGAATAGTTTTCAGAATTATAATTTAAGTTGTTTTATTTTTAAACTCAGACTCTTTGGGGTTGGTAGATATAATTACATCTTCTTTTAAAACCAAGACTTTGGAGGTGATTTAAGAATTTTCACAAATTAAGAAGCTTGCTTTGTCCCTGACTTCTCAAAATGCCTTTGATATATCAGGTGGGGGAGCAGGAGTGTTTTCAAAGCTAATTATAATGAAAAATCACTACTAAACACCACCACTAATACAATTTTTGAAAAAGTTGTTTCTTAGTAGAGAAGCATAAAAGAAAGTTACCTACATAGGAGCTAGCCTGCCAAGATTCCATAATGTTAAATTGAATTTAACTCTGCCATTCACTAGATGTGTGATTACAAAAGGAAGATGTGCAGGTAAACACTTAAGTGGATTAAAATGAAAAAAAAAAGTGTAAAAGTGGGTATTAAGTTCTTTGTAATCAAATTCTTTTCCTTTGCTGTTTATAACAATGACTCTACATTTTTTCTTCAGACTTTCCAATAGTACCTTTATTAGATTGTAATTGATTCACCACAACCCATTCATTCTTAGACAAAGTAGAATGACTTTCAAAGCAGAGATATAGTTTATATAGTATGGATGTGTCAGCACATTTAACATAATTTACTTTAATAGGGTTTTCCTACCCAGCTATAATAGAGCTTCTGGATGGAGAATTTGAGGATCAGGTTCTAGCCAGAATGACTATCTTTCTATTTGGTCAGTTTTATAAATGTGTGTTTATTGGAAATTATAATATGGATGTAGAAGGCAAAGAATTATCTCTTTCATATCATATCTCTCTGGGAGGCAATGTAGTTTAATGGAAAAAGCACTGTACAAGAAGTCTGAAGACTTGGTTCTAGATCTACCTCCCTATTTACCCAATGTATGACATTGGAAAAGTCAATGTTTCTCAATTTCCCTACTGGAAAGTGGGAAAAACTTGCCTCACATGGGTATAATAATCAAATGATGTGTGGGAAAGTTTAAAACTATTTTTACTATGTACTAATTTTTGATAGTACAGAGTACTGATAATATATAAAATTATGAAGCATAATCATGAAATCACCACCCAACTCATAACTAGATCATTAGCAATTTGTTGCAACTACCTTCCATATTCAATCCCACTGCCTCCTTCTTTTTACTCGTGGCTACTTTTAAGACCTTCCCCTTGTCTTATAGTTTTTGAAATTTTACTACAATGTTTCAAAATCTGTGGATTTCTTTTAGTGTATCTTGCTTTGTATTCATTTTCTTCACTAAGTATATATAGACATATGTTAGCCTTTCTTAATTATGTTTATCTATTACCTTGTCTTCATTGTTATTTCATCTACTTCTATTTCCATGCTTCGTTCTCAATACTTTATTCAGCTTTATTTCCAGATCAGTAATTCAGCTGTGGCCTCTGTCTAATTTGCTGTCCAACCATTCTTAGTTTTTGAGTCTAAAAATTATACATATTTTAATTAAACTTCTAAAATTGGTTTATTCTTTTACTTATTTTGGAGTTATAAGAATGCTTTGTATATTTTTAGATACAGGTTCTTTATAAGATATGTGTTTTGCAAATATTTTCTCCTAATCAGCAACTTGTCTTTTCATTCTCTTAACAGTGTCTTTTGCAGAGCAGATATTTTTAACTTTAATGTAGTCTAGCTTATGAAATTTTTACTCTATGAATCGGTCACCTTTTGGTATAATACCTATAAAGTCATCACCAAACAAAAGGTCACCTAGATTTCTCCTATGTTAGTTTTCAGAAATTTTATAATTATGCATTTTATATTTAGGGTATGATCCTTTTGAGTTATTTTTTGTATAAGGCATAGAATCGTATTTAGATTATTTTTGGGATGCAGGTGTTCAGTTCTAGCACCATTTGTTGAAAAGTTTGTCCTTTTTAATTGAATTACCTTTGCTCTGTGTCAAAGATCACTGGGCTATATTTATGTGGGTCTATTTGAGGGCACTCTTTTTATTTCATTCATCTTTGTGTGTATTCTTTTGCCAATATCATATTGTCTTGATTACTATAGCTTTATAGCAAGTCTTATTTTGCAGATAGGACTATGCTGATTCCAGGTACTAGTAATCAGTAGTGGCTCGCTGGTTACCTGGTCTGCCCTCTCTGGACATCAAAGTCTTAACTCTTATTTTTAGTTAGTATCCAACCAGTCCATATCCTTAGCTTTAACATTACCTGGAGAATTTCTTAAATTGGAACTTCACACAAATCACAAAGTTATCCCTAGAATATGATTTTGGAATGAGAATTATATAAAGCATATAGGGTTAACTTATATTTGTGTTGTCTGCTGATGTGTTGTATGCTATTCCATGCCCCATGCTGATTGGCATTATTAAGGACATCTATGTATTGGAATTGATTTTGCAGAAGATTCTTTATCTCTTTATACAACTGTTCAACTCTATTTCTATAGATTTATCTACTGCTTCTACTATATATAAAATTCTATCACTAAAGGGGGTATCCTCTTCACAAATGCACTTCCTATAAAACACCCCCAAATGGCTTCTTTTTCTATTCTTTTTTGTGTTGTCTCTCTACTACTCCTATCAGCCTAGTCATATAGTGGTGGTGGTGGTGGGAGGTGTTATTGCTTTTGATGACATTTTGTTAGCATGAAAACGAATGCCCAGTTAGAAAACCACCTGAAAAATGTCCTCCGTATTTCATAAGTCATTGATGATCACTTTTGATGTCACACCATTAGTCTTTCCTTCCAACTACCAATTCTCCAACAGACTTGCGGTCTATTATTACACATAAACATTGCATTGATAATACCAAAGCAATTAATTAAAAAAAAAGATTATCTGTCAAGTCTCTTCTATGAGAGACTGTCATTTAGATGCCTCCCCTCAGAATTTACTATTTAAAAAACAGTATTACATTGATGAAATACTTTGGCATTTTACAAAATAAACTAGGTTTTTAATTAAGAAATTATCCATAGTTAAAATATTTTCCTATGAAGAAATTGGCATTTTTATGGACACATTCACATTGGATTGGAAAGGATAAAATAATATAGCTCTTCTAAAAAAATTTTAGGAGGCAAATCCGCTGGCTGTGTATGTGCAATTTCAATCAATTAACAATAAAACATTAAAGGAAAACATCTTCAATTACTTAGAATAGTATGTAGATAATTGATGGGATACTTTGTTTTTTCTCAAAGAACTCTCTGCTTTGATTTCTTGTTTAGGTAGAAAGTAACTAAGTAATTAAGGCTCAATAACTAAGCAGTAGGAGGATGAGATTGAGATAGAACAGGGATTCACTCACTTTCATGATTTTCTTATTTTGTCTGGTCATCTCACACCTTTGCTAGCTTTGCTCAATCAGGCTATCACTTTATGGTTGAAACCTTGGCCATATTAGCTTCTGGGTTTACACTCATATATCTGTGGCAGAGATGAAACTGAGCAGAGATGAAACTCTAATCTTCAATTTGAAATTTTTAGTGACTAAATGTTGGGGCTTATGTCCATCCCTTGCACTAATACTGGGTTAAGAGTGTGGTAAGACTCTCATTCATTAGCCCAATCATTGGGATCTGACATGGGGTCAAGCAGCTCCCATTTGGGTCACCTTTAAGTTGGGACAAGGTGAGAGAAATGGTTCTTCCAAAGAAGAGCATGGGTACAGCAAAGGCATAGATCCTGGGAAAATTTCTGTGACCTGAGAAGTCGTTCAAATTTGTGCTTACTCTAGGCCTATGATTCAGAGAGTAAAATTATGAATAATTTGGTGCAAAAAAGAAAAAAGATTATATATTTTTTCCTTAAAAGTATATAATGTATTCAACCCACCTGTTATTTTTTTAATTGAAGTCTAGTCAGTTTACAATGTTGTATCAATTTCTGCTGTACAGCATACTGTTTCAGTGATACATACACATACATATATTCATTTTCATATTCTTTTTCATTATAGGAAATTACAAGATTTTGAATATAGTTCCCTGTGCTATACAGTATAAACTTGTTGTTCATCTATTTTATATATAGTAGTTAGTATCTGTAAATCTTCAACTCTCATTTTATTCCTTCTCACTGCCTTTTTCCCTTGGTAATCATGAGTTTGTTTTGTATGTCTGTGAGTCTGTTTCTGTTTCATAAATACGTTCATTTGTCCTTTATTTTTAGATTCCACATATAAGTGTTATCATATGGTATTTTTCTTTCTCTTTTTGGCTCACTTCACTTAGTATGACAATCTCCATGTCCATCCATGTTGCTGCAAATGACATCATTTTGTTCTTTTTTTATGGCTGAGTAGCATTCCATTATATATATACACATGTATTTGTGGGAGAGGGTGAGCTAGTCATCTTTCTACTCTGCCGTCTTAGCCCAGCTCCCCCACTTGTTATTTAAAATGTTATACATGAAGTCCAAAACAAAATGACAACAATAACCCTTATCCTGTCTACCTAAATTTTGAGGATAATGTAAGATGATGGATGTGCTTGATCTATGCAAATTGTAAACCATGATACATATTAGCATAATCATTATTTATATTGGAGGTAGAAAGGGCAGGTGGGGGCTGTTTATGTTCCTTAGATACAGCCTTCCTTTCTGTAAGCCTAAATTCTGGAAGGAATAAAAGAAAAAGAAAAATTATGTTGGGGAGGAGAAAACATTTCCAATGTTTAAAGGTTTGGAGATGACTGGGAGTGATTATGTGGCTGTTAGGCAACTTACACATAGTATTAGGTGCATTCAAAATATTACCCTAATTGGCTGCAAAATTTCAGATAATCCTTGGTCAGGGAAAGGTAATGGAAGAGGAGGAGGCCCAGAAAGTTGGAATTTCTTAGAATTCATGTGTGTGTGTGTTGGGGTGGAGGGCTATTATCTCATTCTGTGTCCAGCTCCAATCACAGGGGTCCCATCTCATGTCTCTCTCCCTATCTCTCCTAGGTGAAAGACTAGGTGAAAGACTTTATCTCAGCTCAAGAGAAGATCCAGAATTTGTAGGCTTATTTCACAATACCATTTTTTAAGGTCAACCAATAAAAGTGGTGTCTAGAAGGAGAGGTCCTATTAAAAAAAATGACATTGCTAGAATTTACTCTTTGGTATTACCCAGTGTGATGGTTAATTTTACATGTCACCTTGGCTAGGTCATGGTGCCCAGATATTTGGTCAAACACCATCCTAGATGTTGCTGTGAAGTCATTTTTTGGATGAAATTAACATTTTCATCGTTAAAGCAAATTACTCCCCATAATGTGAATGAAACTCATCAAATCAGTTTCAAGCCTTAAGAGAAAAAGACTGAGGTCTGCCTGAAATGAATGGAAAGAAAGGAATTCTGTCTCTAGACTGCCTTTGTATTTGAGCTGCAAACATTAACTCTTTCCTGGTTCTCCATCTGGCTAGTCTGCCCTGCAGATTGCAGACTTGCCAGACTCCATAATTGTGTGAATCAAATTCTTAAAATCAATCTTTCTCTCTGTCTCATCTCTAACAGGGAGATAATAAGATGAATGTTGCAGTTTATTACTGTTTTTGTTGTGTGGATGTATGTGTGTGTGTTGTAATAATGTGCACAAGTATATGGTAATTCTTGGCTCATGTTAGATGATCATGAAGTGTTAGTTTTATTCAATACCTTACAATCCTGTAGTCCTGAAAGACTTTTATGGGAGAGTGAAAAAGTTGTATCTTGTCTGTAAGCTCAGAATCATCCTCTTGACATTGGCAAAGGGGTCCCCTGCATGTTTTCAAAGCCAAAAACAAATAAGCTCTGTTGTCATACAAAGCCAATGTAATGGAAGATTATGAAGTTGACAGCAGCGGTATCTGTGACAGGTGCTGTGATAGAGACTTGAAGACAAAATAAAACCCTTCCTCAAGGTATTCTCTTTAGAGTGGGGAAAATGAAGTTACTTAAGCAGTCAAGTGTACTACACTGTGATAGGTGCTAAGATGGAAGTACACACAGACCGCCATGAGAAAACAGACAAGGGCCCATATCATGGGGTTAGAGTCAGGGGGGCTTCCAAAGAAGGTGACAGCTGAGCTCTGTCCTGAGAATGAGGAGGGATTTTGAAGGTCAAAAACTATAGTCAAAGATATTCCAGAGTGTAGTAATAGTGTAAGCAAAGGCTTAGAGTTATGATAAAGCTCAACACAAGAGTGAAACTAAAACAAGCTATCACACTAATAACTGGAGATTCAAGGAAGACCTCTGCTGTCAGTTGACTCAGTTTCATAGAGAATATTCATTTGCAAGAAAAACAACATACAATGGTACAGGCTAAGTGCCAAACCAGTAGGAAGAAGAAGAATTTAAGGATGATGGGAGTGACAATGGGTCACTGTAAATGCTTCTGAGAGTTTAATGAAAAAAAGGGGAATAAGGTTGAACTTTATATGAAAACTAAAACCTATACTAGAAGAGAGAATGCAGAAAACATTCAAGTAAGAGAAATGACACAATCAGGAAACTTCTCAGGAAGGAAATTGTGGACCACATGGCCCAGTGTTTTTCAAATTGAGGCTATAGTCCCCATCTAGTGGGTACTGGGAAGTGCGTGGGATACATATAGTTGTCAAAGTTCCTGGGAGAAGCTACTGGCATTTAGTCTCCTGAGATCAGTGATGCAAAACTTCTGTCACTAACTGAGTTCCTTAGGTGACATTACATAATTGAAACTAATAATTATCAATAGCTTAACAAGCTTCAAGTTTGCCATGTGTATTTGCCTTTGTTATTTCAAAAACAAACTTATTTGTGGGGAATCTTCTACCCCAGCCTTCATCTTTTTTATTTTTGAAAGTGTTTGGAAGTAGATAAGATACTTTAACCTTCAGATCTTAATGTATCTTTCTTTATGAGATTGGGCAATACCTGTTATAGTGCTGAAAAAGGGTGGCTGCCTTATTATCAAGAGGTCTAGAATAAATGCAGGAGAATTTGTTCATGATCATACCAGGTGTTTTTTTCTTTCAGTCTTGTCTTCCAGACACCTCCCTGTCTACCCTCATCCCACACAAAAGAAAACCTTGGATCTCTTTATTCAGATATATTTGGGCTATTTGGACCATAGACCTTGCAACATGGTAGATGGGCACAAGGAGCTGGATTGTTTCAGCAAATCTAATTGAAAAGAAAACTGGATGTTGGTGCCTGAGCCATGATGGATGAGCATGAAAGGCTGTAGCCTATTATCAAGTTATAATTTAGAAACTTGAAGTTTCCACTTCTCTCCACCCAGAATCTTAGGCAAACTTTTTTGTCCTTCCTGAGTTCAACCTAGCCAGTAGGCCTTTTATGAGAGGACTGGCTGTTTCTTGATTATCGCAGAGATTAACAAAAAGCCAATTAATGGAAACAAATTTGGAGATGGCCCAGAATACAAATCAGCAAAGAGTCCCCCAAATTATCACTAAACAATGAGATGGCTATAATTTCTTATGGGTAGTAAAATACTTACATCAAGGCAAAGCGCTCTCAAAAATACATCAAGCTTCCTTCCTACTGTATGAGATAAAGAATAATGTGCCCTCTCAGCATGACATGGAAAATAATTTATATTGTTATGGAGTACTTTCTATAGAACTAGAATAAAATTATTTTTTTTCTATGTGAAATGGATTTCTACCTCCCTCCCCCTCAAATTCAGTTACAAAAGGTTTAACTATGGCTCTATGCCAAGATGTGTTTTGTTTTGTTTGGTGCTTTTATAAGTTTAAATCAGCAGCTGTCCATGTTTATGCAATTCCAAAGTCAGGATTTATATATGTAATTTTTCAACTGAGGGAAAAAAGTTAAAAATATCTTTAATGAATCATATGGAAAGCCACTGAAAGAAATATAATACCAAAGAAATGCTCTCTTTTTTTCCTTTGTTAGTCTACATATTTACAATATTTATAACGGAATTGATATCAACTTCTCTTGGTATAAGGTTTACCTTCCTATAAACTGGTTTAGTTAATTTTCAATGAAGTAATTCAGGAAAACAAATAGGTTTTTGAAGTCATATGTTGTCAAGAAGCAGATAGGACTGATTTCCTTTAAAAATAATGTTTGGCCATTTCTTCTGGAAAATATGCACCTCTATCTTACTCAAATCCCTCCAAGTCCAAAGTAGGGCCCAGACTGCCACTGACCTTTTCTAGAATGAAGGATATTGAAAAGGCAAAATTCCTGGCTGAGCAGAATCCCGCCAGCAGCACCCATATTTGCCTGGTAAGCACCATCATTATTTCCCCCTCCAATTTGCCTCTTATTAGAGAGGGTGAACTAACAGATTTGATAAAATCATTGTTGTATTTTTGTAGGAAGTGCTATGAAGTGACATGTTCCTCCAGATTTTTCTATGCTTGGATGAGAAAAGATCACTCTCTTAGGCCTTTCCTGAACTTTTCCTTCAGTATCTTCACATCCTCCCCTTCCCTGCCACTCCCTCACACCCTGGCTGTCCAGTTACAATGCTTTCCTCTTGTGTCCTCAACACTGTCAACAAGCCCACTTCTTCCCTCCTACATAAGACTTGTACCCAAGGATAAGACATCATCTGGAATCTACACCAGATTCTGCACACACCTAATACTTCATCACTTGGTAAAAGACTTAGGGGAGAGTTTGACTTAGTCCTATGTAGACATTTCGCTCAATAGGGTGTGCTCAATAAAGCTGTTTATATCCCATGTCTTACTGTATTAATTCAAGGCTCTCAGCATCAAAAACTTGAGACACAGCAGTAGCTTTGAGAATTTCTCACCTTCATCCTTTTAAAAAGAATTTTTTCTCGGTCACAGAAGGGAGGTGCTTTTCCCCTCATTTGATATCTACTCTGGAAATCTGGCAGAGGGCCATACATTGTGCTCACTTAACATTAGCTTTGCCCAGCTACTAGACCCAGAAAATAATTTTTAGCTTCAATCTTCCAGATAAAAGATGAAGTGAAAGTGAATTAGTAGGAGAATCTGATATCTTCTTATCACATAAATTTTTTAATGAATTCGGTTCTATTGATTTGTTATAAAGAAACAGAAAAGGAGATTTGCCTTTGATCTGTCTTGAAACAGTCAAAATCTGATTATCTTCTGCCCTCTACATACCCTATCAATGATCAGGGCACAGGCAAGCTTTCTTTGTCTACCTTTCTGTACCTGAATACACAGAACTATGCTCAGCCCACACAGAGAAGAAGAGGTGCACTGTGACTAAATAGCTGACAATTTACTACTACTACTACTACCACTATCACTACTACTACTACCAGTGGTGGTAACAGTTAACATTTATTGGATGCTTTTTACATGCCAAGCCTTGTAGATGCCTTGTGCTCAAAAGTTTTATGTATATTGTCTCACTAAATCTTTATAAAAGCTATTTTGAATGCAAGCAATACTATCATTATCCCATTTTCCAGGTGAAAAAAAAAACTGAGACTTTAAAAGAGGTTGCCCAAAGTGTGGAATTGTGATTTAACAATCATAGACTTTTCCATAAAGGACAAAAAAATATGGCATAAAATCAAATAGAATAGAGTCAAAAAATAATAAAAAGTAGATAAGAACAGAAAGCATTAGCATTCCCAATACCAATAATGCTATACTATGGTTCTTCTTGAGCTTTTAAGGTCCAGTGTTTTTAATGTATTTTATACGTATACTTTCTTCATTGTAATTACTCTTAAAGATAAAGGAATGAAAATATATATATAACCAAGAACTATCACCAGACTAAAATATATGAAGCCAATTTATAAAGATACAGAGAAGCGTCTTTCACTAACAGATTAACTCAAAGATTCACAGAATGTTAATCTCTTTTAGTTTTCAATAATCAGTGCTGGTGTGGCCTTTTCTGTACTGAGGTCCTATCTTACTGAGAAAGAAGGTACAACTTTTTTTCTTCTGTGAAGATTCATGCAGCTATCTTGAAGACTGTTTATTTATAAAATATCTATTGATTCGATGCACAAACTCTAATACAGATCTAATAATGCATTTATTCCTAAAAGAAGTATATTTCAGTTATTATCTGATTATTTGCCACTTAAAAGAACTGACAAGCTAAAATTCATTTAGCCCACGAAACTTTACTTCTATATGATGCCCATATTTCATACCACCAGGGTAATTCTTAGTTTTCTCGAAATGCATATCTGGAATTATGATATTTTAGGTCTGTGTGCAAAAGCTCAACTTCCACAGCAGGGCTGGTCAATGATCAAATCAATTATTTTTGTTTCTGTCTCAGCATCTATTCCAAAATATATTTGTTCAAATAAATGCGTCTCCTTTTTTTGGGGGGGGGGGCACTCACACTATTTAATTTCAAGACCTATTACAAAAAAAAGACTTATTATAAGGTTACAATAATCAAGACAATGTGACCTTGATAATGGATTTTAGTGAGCATTATACAAGGGAAATTTACCCAGAGATGGTGATGAGAACATTTCTGAAATTGGATAAGTGTTCAGAAGGATTGAGTTCCAATTCTAGTTGTGTTATTTTGGACACTTCACTTTACCTCTTTAGGACTTAATACTCTCTCTCCTGCAAAGTGACAGCATTGGGCTGCATGATGTTAAGGGTTCCATCCAGGTCTAAGATTCTAGGATATTAGAATTCAGATTTTTAAGACATTTGGATTTGATATGTCTTGCTTGTCAAGCAAGGGGGTGGGAGAAAGAATCAACACTCTTAGGCACTCATATAAATGGCATTTTATATCACTTGAAAAGGGAGAACAGTCATAGCTCATGTTTTTATTTTCATTATTTCCTATCATGGGCACTCGCTGACATTTAGACTGTATTTGTGATTTCTATTGGTTAGGCATAGATTAGATTTATCTCAATATATTGGACCCTTAAACCAGCAAGTCCAGCTAATCATGATGCTGAACTGCATCGTGTGGCCATTTATTCATTAATATATTCATTCAGGAAATATTCATTGAATTCTTTCAGCCACTGATCAAGGCACTGCGGACACAGGCTGAACACAGGTATGCTTCTTACCATCACGGAGCTTATAGTTCAATGGTGGAGACAGAAAATGAGTGAACAATAAAAATTTAAAATTGTGATGAGTGCCAGCAAGAAAGAAAGAGGTTGTGATGTAGAATAACAGAGGTGGGGTGCAGATGAGAAGAGATCTTATTTAGAAATTATGGGCAGTGAAAGCCTCCCTAAGGACCAACATGTAACCCTCACCCTGAAAGGTGGCAAAGGACCTGAGAGTCCAAGCTGTTGCATGGGTCATCATCTTGGATACTGAATATCCTTCACATGCTAATAAGTGTTGGAGTGAAGAGGAAGACAGTGATCTAGTGCTATACAGTTTTCGTGAACAAATAGGGGTTGGTGGATGATAGCAGTGAAGAGCAGAAGGTGTTTAACTGTATAACATGAGTCTCTGTATCAGTGAGCATGCTGAAATTATATTGTTTCTCAGCTTAGGGCTCCTCATTGTTTTAAGTTTTCTTTTTCTAACTATAAAAGTAAGACACTTTCATTACAGGAAATTTGGAAAATACAAATATAATAAGAAATTAAATTAAAAATTATACATAATGCCATTGCTGTTGGCATTTTGTTTTTATTCTCATGTATATGTACACGAAACATTAAGATAAACAGTAGTTAACATTTTTACATCCTCATTTTTTCCTCAGCATCATATCTTAAGCATTTGCCCATATCTTTATATATCTTTGCAAACATCACTTTAAATGTTAGATTAATATGTCATCCTATGGAGATGGTATAATTTACTGAACCGTTTCACTATCAATATATGTATTTTCCTAATGTAAACAATATTGAAATGAAGATAATTCTACATAAATTTTTGTCCAGATCTTTGAACATTTGCTTAGAATGGGTTCCTAGAATTTAAATTTTTGAATCAAAGATATGACCAATTTTAAATCTCAGGACACATTTGTAGATAGTACCTAAATTTTAGTATCCCTGGCCAAACACATTTATTACTTAAAGCTAAGGTGATATTTCTTTTTGCTTTATGGACTACTGAAAGATAGATTAGACTCCTTTGGCATCTAGTGATATTGATGTGTCTTCTTGAACTCTTCTACTGAGAGATGTAATTGAAGATTCTAGCTGATGAGAAACCTAATTGACCAATGTTTAAGGAAGTTTAAGTTATCATGACACCTGTACTTTGTACTGGTGGCAGCAAGTACATTTCCTCCCATTGTAAAAGGAGATACGCTGCATAGGCAAGTGTGACAGCTTCAGAAATCAGAACAGAGAGTTGTCTAAGATGCAGGCTTAGGGGGATCCCTAAAAGCTGAGCTACTCAACCTTTCTTTTATTATTGTCCCCTTAAGGAGAAAAAATAAAATTTAAATTCAATATAAATTACTCAATTTAATTCATTAATTTAAATCCAATGAATGAATTAAATTAATTTTAATTTAATTTCACCCTAATGAGAGAAAAATACCAATGAATAAAACTTTATCAAGTAGAGCTTTAGAGGTCCCCAAACCATTATACCATTTGAGATTTCTCCTCTTTACCGAAACTAATTTTCACCCCTTTGGGGGCAATGTTGCCTCCATTGAGAATGCATATTTAAGGTGAAATGAAGAGTGCTCAACCACTAATGAAAGGAGAGGTGCCTTAGTTTGAGCCACTCATTAGCAACAGGTGATCATGGTTTTCTTGGTTTTCATAGTTCTACTTACTTCAACGTAGTCGGAAGGATTCTGACAAGGCCCCCAAAATGCTCACGTCCATTGTAAACACACCTTCTCCCGCTTATTTAATCAGACAGGTACTGCTGTAAAGGGATTGTGCAGAGGTCATTGGAGTCCTAAATCACTTGACTTAAAATAGGGAGACTACCCAGGTGGACCTGATCTAGTCACAAGCCTCCTTAAAAGGGTTCTGGGCGGGGCTTCCTCGTGAGAGGGATTTGAAGTGTGGGAGGGTTTGTGTAGGGAGTCACAGAACAAGGACCTGAGCGTGTGCTAGGACTTAAACGCAGTCCACAACCTAGAAACCCAGGACCTCAGTCTCACAACCACACTGGAAATGAATTCTGCCAATGAGCTGAAGGAGCTTGGAAGCTGTTCTTTCCACAATCCAGTGTCCAGAAGAAGACATACCTGGTTAACACTCCATTGCTGACTTACAAAGCCCTGTGCAGAGAACCCAGTTAACAAGTTCTGGACCCATGACCCATGGAAACTGTAAGTTGATAAATTGTTTTTTTTTTTTTAAACCTCTAAGATTGTGGTAATTTGTGACATAGAAATATAAAACAAATCTATTCCACAGTCATGATTCCTCATTATACTGCACCTTCTTAAACCCTTCTGTGGGATCTAAAATGAGCTATTGGGGTGCGAAATGGTGGTGGTGATGGATTTTCCTCTTTAATTTGCTTTCAGCTTTTTCATTCCTTTATATCCTTGCCACACTCTCCTGCGTATGGGCCAGCTATGAAAGTGTCCCCAGTTTTAATTATGGCACCCCTGACACAAATTCCAAGATGTAAGTGAGTTCTGTGGCTTGCTTTTCTCAACACCAGTCCATACGCACATTCTGATATGCTTATAGGTTTAAGATTTATACTGCAACAACTGTTCCTCACCTTATGTTTGGCTCTAGTACCTGCCAATCAGAGGTGACGGTGGGCTTTTGCTAGTTTTCTTTCACTTAATCCCCCAGGCAGGTGTTTGTTTTGAATGTTGCCCTTCCCTTAGCTAGTTGCACCTAGACAAAAGTTTGCAGAGGCGATGCGTATTTTTTTTCCTGAGTTTGTTATGTTGTTTTGCTCATTGGAGTGGGACTTTTGGAGGGAGGCAATTTAAATTAATTGATATCAGATATTATGTTAATTGGAACAACTGCTGATTAAGGTTTAAAGAAATGACTTTCTGTATCGTGACGTATTATGTAAGTAGAGTATGTATAAAATTAATTTGCGGGAGTTGGAAGGGTTGGCCCTTGTTCCCCAAGAGACTCATCAGGCAAAGAAGTTTCATTAATGGTAATCTATTAAAGGTAGATTTAGTAGTAAAATTTTTGAGAGAAGATCTTGATCCTTTACCCTGGCTTCAGGAGCAAACATCTGACTTCAAAGGATTGAAATAGGCTCTCCAGGTGACTTGCGACTATGGAGAAAAGTGGCGTTTTGGCCTGAAGGGAAAACAAATCTTTGTTTGGGAATAAATATTTATATTTGACAGGGAAAACAAAGTGGATGTTCGTCAACCAATACAAAGTGAGTTTGGTTATATGTATGTACATATGTGTTTTACTTTGGATCTTATTGTTTTGTGAAAAGTGAACCTTTGGCACTTTATTGAACACAGGGGTTGTTTGGAGACAAGTAGCTTTTTACATAGGGCTCATTTCTCGAGAATATAAGGATAGTTTGAACACCTACCTCCTCCATTCAAGAACAGCCTTATGAAGTAATATTTTCCTATGTATTCACGAACAAATTAAGAATGAGTAGATTCAAACGGGGTTTTGCTGATGCAGCATTCATTGACAAACTAGAGATCAATAACTCCTTAGTCTCTTTGCCTCTTAGTCTCTTTGAAAGCAAACTTAGGAAATAAAATATTTCTCATACAGGGTTCCCTGGCCATGTGTATGGTGACTTTTAAAATAAATGGGGAATGAACCCAGCACCCGGGGCATGCTAAGCATGTTCTCTACTGCTGAGCTATACTCACCCTCTTTATGGTAACATTTTGAAGACAAACATTTCTTTATTTTTAAATTGTTTCTCTATTTGTGTAGATACTGATTGTGGACAGAGAACTCCTTGTTTGGGATTAATTGACTGAGGGCTTACTGATATAAGGTACATATATCTTTATTTAAAATATTTCTCCATTTGAACGGGAATGTCCTGGGGGGGAATGTGGCTTTAGTTGGTAGTGTTTGTGGCAGACTATGGCCACATGATTGGGACTCAGTTCCAGATTTCAAGTGGTTTTCCAAAGATTGAGCTAACGTGAGGACAAACTGGGTTTTATTTGTGGTTACTTTACCATGTTACACAACAAATCTAAATAGAAATAAGTCCTCATTTAGAATTTCAAGTCACATCATTGTATGAGTACAGTTTGGGGACAAATTGCCCCCTACTCCTTGCTTGTAATTTTTCATGATGACATTGTGGGGACAAGCACCACTTGAGATAGGATTATTTATCCAAGTCATCAGGGAGTTTTGGTGGCAAATAATACCTTATTGTTAAGGATGTTTTGTCCAAGAATATAGGAACAGTTAGTACAGAAACAACTCTTATAAAGTCATACATGATCAGAAACTTAAGGAATAAACCACTTATCCCATTTTTATTGTGCAACTGTGGAGGGACAATTAAATGGGGTACCATCTTAATTAAGTTTCCTTTTTCCTAATAAGTAAGGGTATTTAAGGACAGTGAATGGGTTGTACCTCTGTGTGGGTCTCTAAGATTGAAGCAGTAGTGTGGAAGGAGTGCTTTATCCACATGTTAGGGGCATTTTGGAGAATGGCAAGTGACTCCTTACTTGGTGTTTTTGCCTTTGGGTGAAGCAACTAATTATTTGAATTTTTCTGAGTATCTAAGGGTGGTAGATGGTCAATATCTTATTAATTTGTCTTTAGTCCATGTGTTCAGGAACAATTGAAGGATAAAGAATTCCTGATTTGCTGATTTGTCCTTTGGTATAAGGGCACTTTGAATAAAGACAACTTATTTCAGGGGCTTCTTCATAAATGCTTATAGCCACAGTTCACTAGTATGTTCTTACTTTGGATTATTCATCTCAGAAATCAGAGGCAATATTGAGGAAACAATTCTGCATGTGAGATTTATGTTCCAAGCGTGTGGTAACACAAGATATAAAAACACTTCCTCCTGTGGTATTTGTTAGTGGTTAATAGCTAAGATAAACCTGGGTTCAAGTCTCCTCTCTGACAAATAATAGTTGTGTGCCATTGGCCAAAGATATTTTGTGTTTCTGAGCCTCGGTTTCTCATCCATTAAGTGGGAGAAACTAATAGTACCAAACCTAGAGTCCCTGAGAGAATTGAATGAAGTATGCTTCGAGACAAATGCCGGCATATACTAAGTGCTCAATGAGAACTGACATTCTCAAAACGGCTTTGTATGAAGTTCTTTACAGTTTACCCTCTTCCCCATTCAGACATCTGAGGGTTTTCACACAAGGCTGCTTTTTAGTCCTACCCTGTTATTGAAGGCTTCCAAAATGACTTTTGGTAAGACACTAAACATCTCTGCCTTTCTACTTCTTCATTTGTCAAACTGATATGATGATAATAAGCAGCCTATTTCATAGTTTTCTGAGGATCAGATTAGATTGTGCCCTCTTAAAGCTTAATACAATAGTGTTAGGGTAGATGCTCTACCTACATTATCTCAGTTAATCCACCCAGCATGTAAAATACTAATACTTTCATTTCATTAATCATAAAGGTGCATTTCAGAAGATTTAAGTAACTTTACCAGGATTATAGAGGTAGTAAATGACAGTGCCAATACTTTATCACAGATATTTCTGACTATACAACCATGCTGTTCACTGCCATAATAAATGATTTCCCCATTGGAAATGTAAAAGTAATTTTGAGTTATAGGATTTTATTATCATTACTATTATTTACTATAAAATAGGAGCAACTAGAGGATATAATTATTCTGTAAGGAAGAGTTCCTTCCCACTAGCTTTAACAGCTGGAGAAAAGATAGACTGTAAGTAAAAAAGAACTAGGAACTGGTAGAATATTCCAAAGACACATTTGTAAGAGCTTGAACTATTGTAATAGCTACAGATCTGAAGGTAGAGAGATACGTGTAAAGTACAATATGATAAACAATGAGATTCTACATTGGAATAGATGAATTGGGTGAAGAAAAGAGAATATAAGGCTGAGTCTGGGTACCTGACTAACAAGATAGTGGTATTATGGATTTGACTGGATTGATTTAAATAGGAAGAGTAAGATTTTAGAGAAAAGATAAGAAGTTCAATTCCCAAAACGTTTAGTTTTCCAATAATCTGACTTCCAAAAGTTAGGTCAATTAAGAAAATTGATTAATGGTTAAATATTTTCAGGGAAAGAGATGAGATACAATTACAGATATTAGTAAAATCTTTATTTTACCATCTAACCATATTATATGTGTGACAAAACATCCATGGTGGTAGGATCAAATCCCCTAGCTTTCAAAGCTTCCATAGTAAGGTCATATAATATTAGAAAATAAGAAGTTTGAGTCTTAGTTCTGCCCATTCTAATAATGAGGACTCAGCCAAATAATTTCTCTTGTTTGAAATGTCTTTTCCTCATTTACCAAGTGGGCATAATAACATGAAATTACATATATGAATATATTTTCAGACATGATAAAGATCCTTAGAAATTATAGGGAATTTTATTACAATTTCATGTATTCCGTTACATCCCAAGAAATACCCCATTTAGGTTGATATCAATCCTACATCTGGACTTTATCTCATAGTTCTGTTCATTCTTTCCAATTGTTCATTCTCTTCCTCTTCACTAATATAAATTCTATTTATCCCTTATGCCCGGCTAACTGTATAATCTTCTGACAACTCTTTAGTAAATACACACACACCCCCTCACACCCTCACCCTTCTTTTGTTATTTAACTGTGTCAATGGTGCTTTGTTCTGTTCTTCTACACTTAAATTACAAAGCACTTTGACTATAGGGTTATCTTCTGTATCCTATATAGCCTTACTAAATACCAGTGCAATTGCATTATATCTCACCTAAATGTTATATTATGTTTCAAGACATTGCATTTTGTTTCATCTGCAATGTAAGGAGAATGATTCGACAAATGAAATTCTTTCCTCTACCTGAGAACTGATATTTAATGCTTGTTGCCTTATTTCACAGAGCTCTGTTTGTCTAGGATAAATAATCCCCCTTTACTTTTCCTCATCAACCTTATTTACATAGTGGGTAACTAATGAAGCTATAGTAATCTTCAGCAGGAAATTCTCCACATACCATATACGTTGATGCATTTTGCTATCTTGAGTGGCTATTGGAATTGCTTTAGCCATTAACATCAAAGATAATTGCTGTCTCACTAGGTATTACTTAGTAGACCCCCAAAGAGAAAATGATTGGAATATATCAGATAAAATTAGATTTTCTTTCAATAATGGAAATGGATCTGTAGTCTTTCTATAGTGTCTAATTAATTCAATGTAAAAGTGTGATGAATTGATTCACTTTACTGGTAATTGCTACACATTTATGAGAAATAAGATGACTAAAAACAATATCCTCTTCCTGTAGGTGTGCTGATATGTTTAAACTTTAAGACCATCACCCAGAGCCAGGAAACATCACAGTGAGATACAAATCAAAGCAATAAGTTTGCTTGCAGCAAAGGTTAATGTGGCTAATCTTTAGACTCCCTCCCCATTTGTTAGATAAGAATAGAGTGCTTTCAGCACACCCAGATGTTCTTAAAATTGCTCCTTGAGATGTTCATATTTTAGCTCTTTCCCTGTACTTTCAAGTGGTTCAGTGTCACTCCTCCTATTCTTAGAATTTAACTATGTTCACTTGAACTACGACATTTTCAAAGATCCATCTTCCTTCCTCCACTAATACATTAAAGTAAAAGTTATATTTCAGTAATTTGTGGTGATTTATGTGATTTTCGTGTCTTTCTTCCTTCTTAATATGCACATTGTTAAAACATCATTCTCCAGATAATTGGATTTTAGGCCAGGAACTAAACTTAACCTATACAAGGTATGATAATCATCACTCAAGGTAAAAGTGGTATAAAGACACACACATGGATATTTGACTGAATTCAACCAGGGGCTTTTAAAAATCACTTGTCATTTGAAAGAATTCTTCAAGTGTGGAAGAGTGGGCTAGTTTTACTCTTTTGTCTTACTAGAGTCTAAGAAACAGAGACAACAAATTGCCTGCTCCCTCCTTCACCAAATATATGGTAGTTTCATTTAAAAATTCCTCTCTTTCTGTTGACATTTCAGTTCAGGGGTCTAACCTTACCAATTACTGTGTCTAGAGAAGCAGCTTTAATAGTTACTCACTAAGGTTTCCAGATTGATTTATTCCTCAATGAAGTTCAGAGTTAATGAGGTAAATGTTAGGGAAAATGCCTCTGTCAATTTTAGTGTTTGGTCTGATTTCTAGCTTGTACTTCTATTTTGGAGATTTTGTGTAGGGTGCTATATAGAGAATTTGTTGTTTGCTCTTGGAAAGCTATTTCAAAAGATTGACATGAAGATGAAATATTTAAATGACATCAAGTATAAAAATACATTGTATGATACCAAGTTTTATACAAATATATTAATAAATATCATCTAATCTATAGTAAAAGAGCTTCAGGTAACAATTGATTTTCTTTAATAGAATTAATAAGTATATCCTTCAAAAATTTTTTTCTGATATATTAGAAGACACTAGATTATGTAACTGAATATAAAAGCATGGTTATCGTAAGAAAATTTCTTAAAACGAGATCTGTGATTTCTGATTTGAAATAGAAGACATTTTCACCCCCTCTCTCCCTCTCACAAATCCATTAAATAAATAGGAGAATGGGAAAAATAATACAAATCTGGTGAATATTCTGACAGAGATCAGGAATTAGTAGATAAATACTGTCTTGAATTTTAGGAGAATGGAAAGGCCAGGGGGTCATATTAACAGATGATCCTGATCAAAGTGAAACAAAGCTTAGAGCATCTACAAAAGAAGGTTCAAGTAGAGGAAAGAACTCTTGTTTTCAGTGCAATTTTCCAGAGTCAGCAGGTATGGAGACTGAAAGTGAGATGAGAAATGTAAGTATGTAAGTTAAGGGTTTTGAATAAAGATCTGCTTGCAGAAAGCTGGGTAGTTTGGCCCACTCATTGATAATAGGGACTGTTAACAGTGGAGGGAATTATCAACCATCTAATCAACTAGTCTTTCAAAAAATTATAAGAAATCATCAAAAATTTTAGGAAAATTAACAGACCAGAGGGATCAAGATAAGTAAACCCTGTCTGATTGGAGAAGAAGCATGCATTATTTAGAGAAGAGAGAAGAACTTATGAAATGTCTCTGAAAGAACAAACTAGATTTTTAAGACAATATATCTGTAAAATAAGAACAGACTTCTCAGTTAAAAGAACAATCAGAGACAAGAGTGTAGAAAAATTAAAAATTTAAGATTACCAAAATAAGAAATTCCATATAATGGTTGGAACAAAATATTTGAAAAATTACTTTCAGAAGATAGAAAAAAGAGAAAAAAGACAGACTGGGATTTCAAAATTTGTAGATACTGACAGGCATATGCAGAATAGATAAGATTATACTGTGTAGCACAGGGAAATATATACAAGATACTGGGGTAGCTCACAGTGGAAAAAAACATGACAATGAATATATGTATGTTCATGTATAACTGAAAAATCACGCTGTACACTGGAATTTGACACAACATTGTAAAATGACTATAACTCAATAAAAATGTTAAAAAAAGAAAGAGAAAAAAGAAAATGAAATAGAATGAATTGAGGAAAGTTAGAAGACATTAAGGACCAATATACAAGGACAAACAGCCACCTAATTAGGAGTTTCAGAAAGAAAAGGGAAGGTGAGGGAAGAACAGAAGTAGCAAAGAAATAAAAGGAAATTCACCAGTGTTGTAGAAAGTCAATACCCATCCACATTAAATAAGAATGAGGGCAAAAATTTTTTAACTGCAAAGCCTTAGTCATGAATTATTTTCTTAAAAAAGAGATTTCAAAGTTTTTGTGGTTATGCACCAATAAAAGTGAAAAAAGTAGAAATAGGATCTAAGAAACATGAAACTAAGTGCAATAGAAATAATTCCCAGGATAACTGTGTAGTAGTCCTAGTATAATAGTTAGAAATTGTGTTTGGCTGTTGGTGACAGTCCTGACTGTAATGATTAAAATCCACAAGAATTTATTTTTCTCACGTGAATGAAACAATGTTGAGGTAGTTGGTTGCTGGCATTGTATCAACAGTACAACTTCACAGTTTCCAAATGCTTGTTGCAGTTCCAACCATCTCATTGATATTCTAGGATAAAACAGGTAAATAGGGGAAAGAAGAGGGGGCAAGTACCTCCCAGTAAAGTCAGTTCTTGGAAGCCCTACCCTCCAACTTCTACTTAAACACCATTGGCCAAACCCAGTTGCAAAGGAGATTGTATCCAGATAGGACCAGGGGAGAACAGATTTTAAGGTGGACAACTAGCAATCTGACATGACTTGAAAGCATTTTATTGCATTTGACAAATAGTATAACTGTGATACTCAGTGACATTTCATGGTGGAGAAGGCTTGTATTTATTTTATAAATAAGACATAGAAAGACCTGTAGCAATTTCAGGAAGAAAAAAATTATGCACAAGAGTCATGTCCCACAAATAAAACAAATAAAATAACTTGAATATGTGCCACAATTTTAAGGAGTATATGGAGTCAATGAAAAGAGAACCACTTTGACTTTGAACCTGGAGGGTTAGCTAGAACTTCAATGTAATATTGAAAAGGAGTGGTGAGAAGGGACATCTTTGCTTTTACTAGTTCTTAGTGGGAAAGTTCGTTTCTCACCATTAAGTACAATGTTAGCTATAGGTTTTTTGTGTATATCCTTTATCAAGTAAGTTCCCATGTATTCCTAGTTTACTGAGAACTTTTATCATGAATGGGTGTTGGAATTTGTCATATGCTTTTTTATTATCTATTGATGTGATTGTGTGATATTTTTTCTCTTTTAACCTGTTGATGTGATGGATTACATTAATTGACTTTTGAATGTTGAACCAGCCTGGCATATCTTGGATAAATCCTAGTTGGTTGCGGTGTGTGTGTATCATTGTTGGATTCAGTTTGCTAATGTTGTGTTGATACTTGCATCTATTTTCATAAGATATACTGGTCTCTAATTTTCTTGGTTTTCAATTTTTAAAATCAATCTATAAACAAGGTACAGAAAGCAATTATGATTGAAAGCAGACTATAATACAGCTTAACAGTAGAATGAGAAGTAGGGGGAAGTATAAAATGGTAACATATCTTAGACAATGAGGAGTCAAGAGGGACTGTCTAGAGTTGATGGATCAAGAAATGATCATTAGATATATTCTAATGTCAGGCAGGAGAACAACTCAAAACATATAATTTCTAAAAATTAGAAAAGAAAGAGTGTCACTTAGTAGTGGGAGTAAGTTAATTCTCTCAACTTTCATAGTAAATAAGAAATAGATACTTTTTTTATTGTTCACAATACAAGCTAGGCTGCCAGAGCAAAGAAATACCAAAATGTTTTTTTCCTCTCTCATGTAATAGTTTAAGTAGTTGGTCCTGGCTGGTATGTCGGTTTGACATGATCTGGGATCTAGGCTCTTTTTGTTATGTTGCTGTGCTACAACACATCTTCAACACACGGTCTTCATCTTGCTATCCACATGAATGCCTTAGCTCAACCATCATAATTTTATTTCAAGCTCCAAATTAAGGAAAACATGAAGGGGTAGATACATTCCTGCACTTTGATTGCATACTTACTTACATCCCTTGTTCTCTCATCCTATTAATCACAGAACTAGTCACATAACCTCAACTAGTCACATGACCTCACTATCTGCAAGAAAAATTGGAAAATTATAGTGGGGCAGATATGTATTCCGCTAAAGATGCTTTTAATGTGGAAGAAAAGGAGAACAGATATGGGGCATAGTTAGCAGTCACCGCTATTCTGTTTACATTTTTAAAAATACAGATACTAAAATTATTTAGAGTTAATAGAGTCAACCACAGACAATTTAAAAGCAAAAATGGTGTACAAATGTGATTGCCTCTGAGGAAAATGAGTGGGAAGAACTATACCTTTTAATTTTGTATGTTTCTGTACTTGCTGGATTATTATATCCATGTATTCTTAATGGTGATGATGATGTAGTAATAACAATATGCAAATATAATTTATATGGCAAATAGATATCCTCCTTTGAGATGACAGGTTAAAAATGTTATAGCAAAGAAAATCAGATTTAGGGAAAATAAAAAGCTTTAGTTAAATTACTTTTTGGTTTTTATGACTTCTTTACTCCTGTTTTCTCTTGTTTGTTCACAGAGGGGCATCAGCCCTTACCAGATAGGTTGAGAAATAAAAGATGAGATGAAAAGATAGCCATCATCACTTTGGGCAAATGAAGTTACTAAAGAGGGAATCAGAAAAAGATCAGACACATCCCAGGCCATTTTATCTACCCTTGGTCCTGGGCAATGCTTCTGTTTTGGCGGCTTTGACCTGTATAACGCTGCCATGTGCTGAGCATTGAAAGATTCTGCTACCTCCCTTTGAAGATTACTTCCTGGTCTAATAGATTTCCTCCATTGAAAATTAGGGGCTTATTTTCTATTTCAAGTACATTTGCTTTTTCTCAATTTAATCCCATTATTTTAAATTATACTCTTCAAATTGTCTCTATAATTTCCATCTTATTAGGATTTTCAAATACCTGTAGACAGCAACCCTTAGACATTATTTAGTCAAATGCACCTATTATTTCTTCTTTGATCTTTTCTCTTAAGTTCCTATAGCTACTCAATGTCTATGGTGTTAGAGATTTTTTTCCTGCATTTTTCCTCACATGGGCCTGTATCTATTTCTTCCTGAGAGTAGAACATAAAGTTTCTTTCTCCTGTTATGGGGTCTGAATTTTTTTTTCATGTAATGTATGTGTCTCAGTGCTTATGTGCATGTATACCTACACCACTTAAGGAATTAAAGTGGATAACAATGACTGGAGGTGCATAAGGAGATATTTTACTAGAAGGCCTTAAAGCTTCCTTTAAACTCTGACCTTTTCAATTTTATGCAAAGGTTACAAATTGTTTTTCACTTATAAATTGTGCAGCTAAGCAGTGATCTATAAAAGGAATTATGAAAGTCAGATACAAAACTTTTCCAGCATCATCTTTCAATCTTTAGTAATATGAATATATTTTAGACTGTGTATATAGTATCTGTGCATTGTTACATGTTGCTTCCATAACAGGACATTAATTCATATATAAATACATATAGTCTACTATCCACCTTCATATCCTTTAAAATATTTAGGCATTATATTACTCTAACATAATTGATCTAACTATTCAAATATGCAAATCTTAAACACAGTTATCCCCAAGTAATAAAATGACATCAATATATGTAACAGGTGACTGATTTATAAAATAGAGAAGTAAACTTGATTTTAGTACTGAGCTTACCACTGATAGTCCAGAGGATGCCCATAGAATTCAGAAATGCTATTTTATAGTCTTAAATCCTTTTCCTTATTTTGGAAAAATACATCAGAATTGCATGGTTGACTATTATGCAATGATGTGCTTCAGTATTTTATCCACTTTTCCTAGTTTAACATTTGACTTTTATCTAAGGTACATTCAATGTCTTTGGCTATATATCCCTTTGTATAAAAACTAAATCCAAAAAGAATCTTTCTCTCCACCTTTAAGAGAACATTTAAAACACACAAAATTTCTCCTCTTGGATATCCCTCTGCAGTTCCCAGTGGCTAATATTTCTGAAAGTGTAAAATGTGCTTCTAGTTCATACAGTGACAGTTTCTAAATAAGTGTTACTAATTGGTCTCATGTGATAATACTTAAAGTTAGTGGGCAAATATATGGGTTCCTTTTATATACTGAAGTTGCCTTTGGCATATATCATTGTGTAAAATATGGCCTTCCTATGATGGGCACCAATACATTGCTGAGAGTACAGAGAAGATAGATAAATTTAACTATGTGTGAGAGAAGCAAACTATTGGGAAAAGTTGCATACTAGAGACTAAAATGTTTCGATTTCATTACCCAAGAATGGTGCCATACTTATTTACAAGTTAGGGACATAAGCTTTGGGCCAGACATGTATACATATACATGTATGTATATATTCATATGTAAACTCAAGTCTAGTGTATGACAGAGACTCAGCCTGGAAGGAGTTGCTAAGTGGTAGGAAGGAGGGAAAAGGTAATGTGGTATATTTTATTGTTTTGCTTGAGCAGGTAACAAGAGAGGAGGTTCTGTAGTCAAATATTTTTTTAAAATAATCATTGCTGTTCTAAAATATAAAATGTCTACATTATGTGGAAATTGTGTGACATACCTGATAGAGAATCCTTCTGACATTTGCAGTTACCCAATGAGGTGGGTATTGTCACCATGCTCATGGTACAGATGAGGACATTGAAGCTTTGAGAGCTTAAGTTACTTGTTGGATTGGAAGAATCAATATTGTTAAAATGGTCACACTGCCCAAGGCAATCTACAGATTTAATGCAATCCCTATCCAATTACCCAGGACATATTTCACAGAACTAGAAAAAATCATAATAAAATTCATATGGAACCATCAAAGACCTAGAATTGCCAAAGCATTACTGAAGAGAAAGAAAGAGCCTGGAGGAATAACTCTCCCAGACTTCAGACAATACTATAGAGCTACAGTCATCAAGACAGCATGGCATTGGTACCAAAACAGACATATAGACCAATGGAACAGAATAGAGAGCCCAGAAATGAATCCACAAACTTTTGGTCAACTCATCTTTGACAAAGGAGGCAAGAATATACATTGGAATAAAGACAGTCTCTTCAGCAAATGGTGCTGGGAAAACTGGACAGCAGCATGTAAAACAATGAAGCTAGAACACTCCCTTACACCATATACAAAAATCAACTCAAAATGGATTAAAGACTTAAACATAAGACAAGATACAATAAACCTCCTAGAGGAAAACATAGGCAAAACATTATCTGACATACATTTCAAAAATTTTCTCCTAGAAGAAATAAAAGCAAGAATAAACAAATGGGACCTAATGAAACTTACAAGCTTCTGCACAGCAAAGGAAACCAGAAGTAAAACAAGAAGAAAACCTACGGAATGGGAGAAAATTTTTGCAAGTGAAACCGACAAAGGCTTGATCTCCAGAATATATAAGCAGCTCATACGACTCAATAAGAAAAAAATAAACAACCCAATCCAAAAATGGGCAGAAGACCTAAACAAGCAATTCTCCAAGGAAGACATACAAATGATCAAAAAGCACATGAAAAAATGCTCAATATCACTAATTATCAGAGAAATGCAAATCAAAACTACAATGAGGTATCACCTCACACCAGTCAGAATGGCCGTCATTCAAAAATCCACAAATGACAAATGCTGGAGAGGCTGTGGAGAAAGGGGAACGCTCCTACACTGCTGGTGGGAATGCAGTTTGGTGCAGCCACTATGGAAAACAGTGTGGAGATTCCTCAAAAGACTAGGAATAGACTTACCATTTGACCCAGGAATCCCACTCCTGGGCTTGTATCCAGAAGGAAATCTACTTCAGGATGACTGACACCTGCACCCCAATGTTCATAGCAGCACTATTTACAATAGCCAAAACATGCAAACAGCCTAAATGTCCATCAACAGGTGACTGGATAAAGAAGCGGTGGTATATTTATACAATGGAATACTACTCAGCCATAAAAACTGACAACATAATGCCATTTGCAGCAACATGGATGCTCCTGGAGAATGTCATTCTAAGTGAACTAAGCCAGAAAGAGAAAGAAAAATACCATATGAGATCGCTCATATGTGGAATCTAAAAAACAAAAACAAAAACAAACAAACAAACAAAAACAAAGCATAAATAAAGGACAGAAATAGACTCACAGACAGAGAATACAGACTTGTGGTTACTGGGGGGTGGAGGGTGGGAAGGGATAGACTGGGATTTCAAAATTGTAGAATAGACTACACTGTATAGCACAGGGAAATATACACAAAATGTTATGATAACTCACAGAGAAAAAAATGTGACAATGAGTGTGTATATGTCCATGAATAACTGAAAAATTGTGCTGAACACTGGAATTTGACACAATATTGTAAAATGATTATAAATCAATAAAAAATGTTAAAAAATTATATTAAAAAAAAAGATATGCCATCTGAGTGAAAAAAAAATCTCCAAAAAAAAAAAAAAAAAAGAATATGCAATAAGTTGATAAGCCAGAGATCGTCCCTTTAGAGCTGAACTGACTAGGGGAAAATGGAAGATTCAAAATTGCAGAAAGTGAAAACAGGCATGAAACAGGAATGTCAAAGAAAAATGTAGCCCAACTGGGAAAACTGCTCTGACTGCCTGGGCACATATTCATCCTAGACCTAAGAAAGATGCGAGTCAGTGTATACCAAGATCCAGAGAACAAGACATAGACAAACACCATGGTGAGGAACTTTGGAGGACTGAATCGTATACTATGAGAACAGGCACGCACAGCAGCAGGCCCAAGAGCGGATCCACTCTGCACAGTTGAGACAATATCAGAGATAGGAGACTTGCTCTGGTTATGTCATCACTCTGGAAGGGAATCCACTGACAGTATCCTTTGACTCCTATGATAAGACCATTCCTTGGACCTCTTCCTCTATCTCCATTTCTTCACCTCCTCAATGACTTTTATTTTTATTGACCCACTCCCTCAGTGTGGATGTCCCTCAAAATTCTGATTATGCTTTCCTTGTCTCTAACCCTCTACACACTTACCCTTGAAAATCAAATTTAAAGCCAAGGTTTATGTGATATATATTTTCAGAATTTCTAGTTCTAGTATCTAAACCCATTATTTTTTTACTGCCTGTATATTTTTGATTTCAAAATGTTGAAATCAGAACTCATCTTTCCTAGCTAAAAGTGTCAGTCATTTTTTATTCATCCCCCTAACTTACTGCCCACCCTATTCAACTCTGTTACTTCTACTTCTGAAATATCTTTTCCATCCATCTTCTCCTCTCTGTTTCCACCACTAATGTTCTATTTCATTCTGTTGACATTATTATTTAATGACTATTACAATAATGTAGCTGGCCTCTCTGAATCCAGACTTCAAGCTATCCAATAATCCTGTCCACTGGCACTCACTTCATTGGCTTGCAGCTGTCTGTCTTAAACTGCTTCAGATAATAATTCTGATGCACATTAATAGGGAGCATGCTTTTTTTTTTGAGAAGAGTTGCTGAATGTTACTAGGAAATGTTGGGCTAAACAAAGTAGAATATGTTTATTACAGGACTTTTCAGAGCCTTTAGCATATTAATTTACATTATGAATCTTCAATATAATATTTAATCCCATGCAGGCAAGGATTTGTTTGCCTTTTCATTGATATATTTTCAGAAGACTTTTATGGTGCCCATCAAATAGTTGACCCTCAGTAAATAAAATTTGTGTGAATGAAAGAATGAAAGATGGATATATTATAAATAGTATTATCCACTTCAATATAAATATAAAAATATTTTAATCCAGTTACATCTTAAAGAAGCAATGTCTATGAAATATTTTCTCTGAAACATGGCTCTAAAGTAGGGTTTCTTAACCTTGGCACTAATGAAATTTGGGCCAGGTGATTCTCTTTTTAAAACTAAAAAAAAATTTATACAACTTTTAAAAGTTACTTTCCACTTAGTTATTACAAAATATTGGCTATATTCCCCATGCTGTACAATACATCCCTGAGCCTATCTGACACCCAATAGTTTGTACCTCATGACCCTCTTCCCCTATAATGCCCCTCCCCCCACTGGTAACCACTACTTTGTTCTATTTGAGAGACTGTTTCTTTTATGTTATATTCACTAGTTTGTTGTATTTAAGTGATATCATACAGTATTTATCTTTCTCTGTCTGACTTACTTCAATTAGTATGATAATTTCTAGGTCTACCCACGTTGCTGCAAATGGCAGAATGTTGTTCTTTTTGATGGCTTAGTAGTATTCCATTGTATCTATCTATCTATCTATCTATCTATCTATCTATCTATCTATCTATCTATCTATCTGTCGCCAGGTAAATTTTTATGGCAGGGAGCCTATCCTGTACATTGCAGGATGTTTAGCAGCCTGTTGCTCTCTACCTACTAGGTCCCAGTAGCACCAGCACCCCCATTTGTGACAACCAAAAATGTCTCCAGATATTCTCAAATGTCCTTGGAGTGAGGCGGCATCTAAATCATTCCTGGTCAAAGTACTAATGGTCTAAAGTATAGCCTGAGTTTATTATTCTCCAGCTCAAAAATTTTCACATTTTCATTGCCTATGAAATTAAGTCCAAATTCCTTAGGATGATATGCACGTTTGCTCTTTGTCCTGAACCTTATAGACACTTGTACACACACACTTACACATACACACACACACACACCTGTAAGAACCAGGTAATCAGGGAGGTAGCATGTGTTGGAAAAAGGGGTAGCTCATTTAGGGTAATTCTGACATGATCTTGGACTATCACAGATATCATCACTTCTCCTCTATCCCACACCTCCAGGTAGTCAAATGTTCATTTGAAGACTTTCTTCTTTTATAATATGTACTACTCAAGGTTGCCCTTGATATTCTCCCATAGCTCTGATTTCACTTGAGTACAATCATTTTGATGAACACTGAATGATGTATCCTGGGTTGTCTATCTCATTAGAGGACCTCCCCCCCTTACTTTTATATATGACCCAGACATATGTTTGCTTAGTCAATATGCAAAACCTTGATTGTCTACTACATGCTAAGCACTGCACACTCTGTTGGGGTTACAAAAGTTACTAAAGTTATCCTCTACCTTCAAGGAATTTACATACCAGTGATTAATGAATTGAGGTAAGTTCTGTATCAGAGGTAGGTTGACAGCTTGCAAGAGAAAAAGAATTGACTGTGTTTGGGGTTCCTTCAAGGTAGTATAGAGGAGATAGCAAATATGCTGAGTCGTGAGAGATGAGTAAGTATTGATCCAACACTCAGAGAATGGCCAGCCAGTTCAAGCCTTTCAAAGAGCATATACACAGGTATGAAGGCAGGATTATGTTTTAAAGAGTTGCTGTTATTCAGTGCTGGCTGCATTTGGTTCTTGCAGCCAAATTGGTGTTTCTCTCCTACAGTGAAAAAGAGACTTAATTTAACCAAGGATTATTCCCTAGGCTTGTTGTCTTCTTCCTCAGCTGTATGTAGACCTTGCCTTAGGTTAGAACATCCCACTATGTTTCTAGAGCATGGGCAGAGAGGACACTATGGCAGCAGTAGGGTGGGAGTGGAAGTGGCAATGATGAGGACAGAATAAGGTGTTTTTCTCAAAAAGGTATATCCTGGCCAAGGCACAGACTTTTTCCTCTTATCATTCAAGATGAAGTTTTCAGCTCAGGGATGGCAAACCAACTCGAGAGACTTAAGCAAAAGAAAATGTTCCATGTACCACAGCTGTTTTTAAAGTTAAAAAACAGAACAACAATAAAAGAGTTTTTTCTAGCCTAACGTTGACAGAAAGTACATTAGCAGATGTTTCCACATTGGAAGCAATTTTCAAATGCTCCTTACATATTTTGCCAATGGTGTCTGCAAATGTATATTTTATCTGAATGAATTGTTCACTGAAGTACTAGAAATTTTATAGACAAAGGAAATATACAGAATTTATCAAGTAGCCTTACATTTGTTTTACATTTTCTCCAAAATGCTTAAAATGCAAATAGACTAGTACTCACCAAAATCTTGTTCAGTTTGATTATGCCCAGATAGCAATTTGACAAATCTGCTTGGGACACATCTTTGCCTGAAGGAAATGATGCTGTGTGTTCAGAGAGAATTGGGATCGTGATTATCTTCTGCATTCATTCATCTATCTATCTATTAATTATTTTGTAGAAGATTTTCTCCATTGAGTATCTTCTATAGAAAGCTGTTTATTGGCTGTAGATGGCATAGAGATTTCATCTTGTATTCTGAATTATTGATAGTGGCACCTGGGATTCTGTCTAAATAAGGAAAGAAGGCCAGGTTTAATTATGTCTGTCATGGGTGCAGGTTGAAGAATAGTGGTATGTAGGCTAGACAACTGTCATGTCAAGCTAGTACCTAGACCCTTAAGCCAGCCTAGGGCTTTTGTTCATTTCCAACATGGTTGAAGTTGTCAACATATTTGTCTTGATTTACCATTTGAAATTATAGAAAGAATTACAATTAATCCTTATTTTTAAATACAATGATCTCCTATAATTCCATAATGCTAAATGTGCACATTTCTTGCTAGTACTTGTCCATATGCCAATATTTAACATAGATATATATGTATCATTTTCTATGCTACATTTTCATTTTAAATTATATCATAAACATTTAAATTTTTGCCAAATAGTTCCCAAAACATTGTTTAAATGACTAACTTTCCACTATCAGATGGTAGGCCCTAAATAATTTCAATATGGTTTTACTTAGAATCCTAACCAATGCATATAGGCTTTTCCTTCACTGTTTATATTTCAGTTGGTGTCTGAAAATTAAGTGATGTTTCATTACAGTATTTGAAGAAAAAAACATTTTACATAATTTGGAGAAATTAATTCTCAAGAAGTACATATATAGTCTATAAATATATAACAAGTACACTTATGTATACACCAGCACACATGTATGTTTATAATTCTAAATATCATCATCATCATTGAGGCAAATCACATTTTAAAAGCTATTAAGAACCTCTATATAAATCAAATATAACGTCTGCATTTGCAGGTGTTCTATTTGTCTTCAGTTCTAATCCATTCTTTGGCAACTACCAGACTGACCTAAACAAACCCTAGGCATACAGAGATACAGAGCCCCCGGACTTAAGCTGTATTTGGACAATTACTTCTTCCAAACCAAGCCCGGCAGGCCCAGCCTTACAACATCCAGCATGAAGCTTCTGCTCCTACTTGGCTCCTGCTCCTTCCCTACATGAATGACCCACTCCTGATAACAGCTCTAGTCTCTGTATCTCAATGTCCACTTACCTTCACTGTGTTTGTTGATGCTACTTTTCCTGCCTTGAACTCTTCACTGTCTGGCCTGGCCTGCGGAAATCCTAGCAGTGCTTAAAGTAGCAGCTCCTCTAGATTTCCCCCTGATGAATCTAACCTTTTGTGGAATCTAACCTTTCCCAACTGGTCTCTCTCTTGTTTGCCTCACTGGAAACTTAATTTCTGTTACTTTTCAGTATTTATTTATTTTTCAGTATTTATTTATTTCTAGATCACAACATTCTCCAAGGCAAAAAACAAATAAAAAACCAATCTCAAGCTGAAAAACTGTATCATACTTTGCATCCATCCCTGTTAAGCTAGTGACTTGCTATCTGTGAACTCCAAACTTATGAATAGGATCAACAATTTTATACTTCCTGCCACACACTGGCAGTACATTTTCTTCAGCCATTATGAGTGTATCTCAAGCTTGGTGGATTATCGTTCTCTCACTTCCGATGGATTGTAATATTTCTGTGCAGAGGTACTGCAGTTGCTCCCATGCTGGCTGTTCTGTTATTGCTGCTCTGGGGAGTGTGATTCTTTCACTACCAGAGGCTGAATAGAGCAAAACCTGTTTTCTTCCTTGCTTTGTAATGAGAGATTTGTTTTCAGTAAGATGACAACATACTCAGGCAGCTCAACAGCTGTTTATGGTGGCAATGGGCTAACATCACCCACAGCAGCTATAATCATCAACTGGGTTACCGTGTGGATTAGAACAACTGCAGACAAAATTTAGTGAAATTAACAGAACTTAAAAGTGCTGCTAACAATTTAGGATTTAATAATCAGTTTTAGCCCTGATACTCCCTCAGTGGAATTTTCCCCAACCTCTAAACTTCTCATCTATAAAATCTTCTATGTAGATTTCCTCTTTTGCTTATTGATGCTGACCCACAGTCAGCCACAGATTGGCTCTCACTATAGGAATGGTGATATTGGACATTAGTGTGGAATTTGTATGACTGCAGCTGAGGCTGGCTGACTTGGGGCAGAAAGATGTAGGGAAATTGTTGAATATTCTTTGGAAAAAACATGTCTTTGACTGTTGGATATCACACTAATAAAATACTTTCATGGTGTAGACCTCCCTTTCACTGTTTTATGCATTTCACTGAAAGAACTAATTTGTTCCTAGGTCTTTATTTGCTACTCTGGACCAACATTCCTGGTCAGACACAGAAAGGCATGACAAGGAGGGCCTCAAACAGTGTCTTGTAAACATGGAGGGAACTTCTCGTTTTAGTGACTGTTCTTTTTTCTTATATTTGAAAGCTCAATGTTGCATTGAAAAACTCTTACTATCCCAATTCTTTGTTGAGCATTTTCTCTATAAATCATTGTGGCAAGGAGCAGTGGAGGGCGCTTTGAGAAACAGAAGGCCAGTTGTAGCTCCAGGCCATAGTTTTCTGACTAGTAAAATTAAGGGATTGAAATGGATCTCTTAGATTCTTTCCTTCTCTGCTATCATTGTTATGGAATATTTGAGTATGGACAAGCTTTCATTGTGAATTATAATAAAAGATGGAATCCAAGTATATTCTGTACACTTTAAATATATATAAAATATTACATTAGCATTTTAACTTTTATAACCTTGCTGTGGTGATATCTTGTATAAGTTATCAAAGCTATGATGTGCCAGTCTTTGTAGTTTAATATGTAATGAGAATGGTTCTAGTTATATGAGTTGCATTCTGAGGGAAGAGATAGAGAAAAGGATGATTTCCTTATAAAGCCAGATGGCAAATAGACTTACAGCATCTGGTGTCCTTGCTAGAAACCAGAGGCCTTAAGTTAGTACATCCACATATAAGGTCCACAACATACATGCTACCTAATTACATAATTATTTTTTCATCTCATGGTATTTGATTAATCAGTATCTGAATCAAAAGCCATCAAAACTAAAAGCATTTCACATAGCGATTCCAAATATTTAACTGAATGAGAGGAATGAATACGTAAGAAATGAATATATGAATTTTCATACAGTTCCCAGAGCTGATTTAAACTTATATCCAACTGTAGCATGTAGGACATGATTTTGATTATTTAATTGGGAAGACAAAACATAAATTTGAAAAGGAGGTCAAACAAATCAGAGTTTGGAAAATGGTGGGCTCTAAATTATAAATAAACATTTCAGCTGTTTCTGGAGTGCTTATAATTTTTGCCTCAGGTGGATAAAGTAAACTTTGGCTAATGTCTGCCTTTCATTGGACTTTAATGGGATCAATTGACAGTATGCTGGAGGTTTCACATATAAGTCATATGAGCCCAGAATCAAAATTGTTCCACTGCTTCTGTGTGGTAGACAATTAACACAGATTTTTTAAAATACAAAATATTCACATATGTATTAAAGGCTCAATTCCCGTATCAATCCACTAACCCTTTTCTCAAATAGTATTTGCATGTCGTGTGTGTGTGTGTGTGTGTGTGTGTGTGTGTATATATATATACCCTTTTCTTTACATTGTCAAATGGTAAAGCAGAGCAAGATAGAAGCATGATAACAACCCTGGGATGTATTTGTGAAATAGTCTCAGTTTTTCCCATGAAAGTAATGAAGGAAAAAGTGGTTGAGCTTCTTACCTGAGGTCATGCAGCCAGTAGGGGGCAGAGCCAGGACCTCTCCTCTGATTTGACTACTTCAGTCACAGTGCCTCTTCTGCTACTATGTGGCCTATGTCTCCAGGGAACTCATATTTTGACAAATTTTAGTAGTTTAAGAAAACATCCTGGTTGACTGCCTGATTTATTATTCAATTACTTGACCAGTTTGGAATTTGTATTGACCTAGCCTACTTTCATAAATTCAGAGCAAAAGCCACATTCAGCTCTAGACTTACCTAAATTGGTTTTCTCTAGTAGTCAAATTCATAAACTACCATTTCAGTCTTCTGTTAAATTTTGCCTCTGTGGCCTGATCTAAGTAATTCACTGTTCTCTATCAGCTTGGAATGGTACAAGGATAGATAACCCCAAAATGATGACTTGATAAAATGTGTTTCAGCTTCACTGCCTTGTTTTGTATCAATTACTAAGAGACTATTGGACTTTATAAACTACTTGGAAATATTTTATTTATTAAAATATAAACTGATGATAAGATATTTTTTGTGTTAATCATCAAATGTTTCTTGAAGCTATTGCAGAGTTCACATCTGTATCAGTTCTTGAGTCATATTTCTGAATCAAGGCCTCTAAATATCTTGTATAAAGTATCTTATATAGATATCTAAAATAATAGATGATGTTTCCTTCAAGAATCTACATGCAAAATGTAGTCTGGAAGCAATGGCTTTATTGCTCTAATACCGCAAGAAACATGTCCTCGTGATTCATGAAGGAATCTCTGAAGTGAGCTAATGAGGTATAATTTCTCATATACAAACCCAGCAGGCAACTTTAGTGTTTTTTTTATATCCAGCAACATATTACCTACTTGAGTTTTAAGAAACAACTGTGTGTGTGTGTGTGTCCAAAAATAAATAAAAATAAAAGTGGAGTTATCTGTCTGGCTGGTTATCTTGGACACTTCTGGTATATGGATCTCTGTTCTTGGCAAACACAGCGAAGAAATACATATTTTGTGTATTGTTGAACTTCTCTCCAGCTTAGCCAGCTGTGCATTTGGGAAAGTTCCCTGGGCTAGAAATGAGGTGGTTTCTCTCTTCTCCCTTTTTCTCTTGTCTATTTTAAGCTGCCTACTACCAGTATCATGCATTTCACAGGGTTCTGTATTGACCCCCCAAACTTCTGTTTTTTGGAGAGTTAGTACTAATGAGAAGCGTTTTCTTCAAGTGGATGGAGTGTGGCACAGTAGCAGGTGTTTGGAGCTGGAGGTCAAACACAATTCTAGTCAGTCTACTAACTCAACTAACATGCTCTAGCTGTTTTACTCCTAATTTCTCTGGCTGTCATTTTCCTCAGCTGTAAAATGTGGAGGTTGAATGATCAATTAGATAAAATTGGGCTAGTTGTTTAACTTCTCTTTGCATCGGTGTACTCACGTATAAAATAAAACTAGCAATATAACCAGCTCCAAGGGTGGTTGGGAGTAGATAGAGTGTGCTTCCACAGCTGAGAGAAAGTCCAAAATACCCTCCTGACAGTCATACAGATTCATGGGACCTTTCTTGGTCAACTGTGGCTTTGATATCTTGTTTCCACTGAGTTAGTTCAAGCCAGGGATTGCTTCTCTGTCCTATGTGTATTGTCGCAATTCAGTGGCAAATCATCCTGGATGTGGGATGCAGCCCTTTCCATGACTTCTTCACAATAAACCAAGAAAATACACATGCACACGGCAGTTCTGTGTGTGTATATTAGACTTCACCAAACATTACAGGAGGTGCAGATACTTAGCTTTCAAGTGTAGCGATAAATCCTACAGTATTAGTTATCCATCTTCTTATTAAAAGGAATCACCCCTTCTACGACTTGAGTTCTGCCTTTTCTCTTTCTGTTCCTCTTGTTTGGATTCATACACTCTTTTCACTCTAGAATACTGAACAAGAATGTTTTTCTCATCCTCAGACACAAACTCTACTAGCCCACGATGGTAGATCTCATTAATGACCTTCAATAGAAGGGTCTGCATTTAAGAGACCTGGTCTCCTTGAAAATAACTGTCATCAGTCTGCTGCTCCCCCAGAGGCTGTGCACTCATAAAGAACAGAACTTTTATTCCATTGTTCTTTAAGTCTGTGTACTTAGCACCCTGTCTGCCATATAGCAGCACATAACAAAGTTTTCTTCTTTGAATAGACTGTATATGCTTAAGATGCTTTATAGACCCATGCCTTTTGCATTTATTTCGAATAATAGGAAACATATATGTAGCAGTTACTGTGTACCAGGCAATGGTCTAAGCATTCTACGTGAATCACTACACTTAATTCTCATGATAAACCAATGAAGGTGGTGCTGTTATCAGCCCCGTTTTACAGGCAAGGCAACTGAGGCAGACCCATAACGTGTCACATCACACAGTGTATACAACTTGGATTTGAACCCAGGGCACTGAATTTTGGAGTCCATATTCTTAAACTTTCTTTCTATGCCATAATCATAAAAATTTTCACTGATCAACAGAATGAAATATAATTCTATGAGCTTAGTATGTCCCGGAGTCATCATTCTGATTAAAAGGGACCGTCAACATACTGCATCCAAGTATAAATGTTTGGGTAAACAAAGACATTTTTGGGGGCAACAGAAGAATATTTTTGATGAAAGAGACTAAGAAAACCATGTATTGCTGTCCCTTTCAATTCAGCTAATGTGAATGAATTGCCTTCTGTATGGCGAGAACATCCACTTGTGTTATCTCATTGAATTTATGCAACAACTCCATCCTGAGCTACAAAAGGGCTGACAGTTTGAGATTATCCTGGAATGGAGGCAGGACTCTTTCATATCTCTCCTATGGGACCTGATATTATCACTAAACAGAAAGGTCAGTGGTTTTGTCATGAATTAGGACAAGAGAAAAAGAACACCTGAAATTATAGTCCAGTTTGGAACTGGAATTTTTTTTCAGATGTAAAAATATATCAGTTCTTAAAATCATCATACGTACAGAAAAGTAGCACAGTGCAGTGTTTAAGATGGTGGCCCCTGGACACTGACTGCTTGGGTGTGACTCCTATACTCTGGCTGAGTGACCTTGGACAAGTTATATAATCTCTCTGTGCTTCAATTTCCTTAACTGCAAAATGTGGATTATAATAGTACCCATCTCATAGGGTTACCTTAAGGATTAAGGAATTTAATACATGCAAAGTGCTTAGAACAGGGTGTAAGAGTGTTTGAATGAATAAAATTCATAATGCTCTGTAAAATATCCCTAGGTAGTTATAAATTCAGTGCTTCCAGAATGTATTTATTAAATAATGACATCATGGGCTCGGATTTGTTTTTTTTTAATTAAAAAAAAAAAAACAAAACAAACCAACCAATTTGATGTGTAGATGCAAAGACTAATACGTGGAGGCCTTCTTTTATCTCCAAAAGAAAAACAGATATTTTAGGCTTAACAGTTAAGAATAGTTGGAACAGACATAGAAATTTAAAAATATAAGTAGAATGTATTTTAAAAATACTAATTCAGAAAAGTTATTTGTCTTTTTTATGGAGGAGCTACAGTGGAAGGGCTAATTTAAGTAAACATCCAAAAGGGGGAAAATTAGGGGAAAAAGTCTATTTTCCCAGCTGGGAAATGTCTGCAGATATAGTGAATACTTAGTCAGCAGATCTCTATTTTTATTCAAGCAGCTTGCCAAGAAATACAGTGGCTGCAGTTTTCTCTCCTCTCTAATGTGAACTGTGGCTCAGCTAGGAATACTGAAAATGGATGCCCAGCCTTTAATGTGCTGGAGTGGGTGACGGGGAGCACGCAGGTCAGCAGATTCTCACCCCGTTCTCTACTGTGGGAATTGGCCCAGTTAGCAAAGGCAAACTGGGTTAGGTCTGGGCTGACAACATACTGTTACTATTTGAGTGTACTTCATGAACAACAAGTCTAAGTTCTCTTGCAAAAATCATTGTGCAAGATTCCCTAGTTCCCTATTTGTCTTCGAAAGCAATCATGTATATGAATGTTCTTCTGTGACAGCCAAGAGGTTCGAGACTTAAAACATGACGATGAATGCTTTACAGTTTCTGATGGTTTTATGTACACGGCTAGTCTTATTAACTACCTTCACACTTTTCCTCACATTTCCTGACCACCACAAATGGCTTTGTCTTTGCCTCCCAGGTTTTTCATCTCCAAATCCTAGTTCCCCTTTAGGCCCTGAAGTAAATGTTAGCACATCCATCAAGCCCCTGTTGATGGCTCCAGTGGGAAGTGATCATTTCTTTTCCTGTACTCTTGAAGTGTCGTCTGTACCTGTTTTAGCAGATGGTCATTTTGTACTATGAATTTTACCAGTTTATGTTGTGTGCTTATCTTATATAACTTACCAGGTAATCAGCTTCTTGAGGGTGTTTCTGTATCATCTTAATAGAGAAATATTGTGTCTTGAATGATGCCTGCCATACAGTGTGTACATAATGGATGCTGACAAGTGAATGCATAAACATCAAATCATTTAATTCTGACAACAATCTGGGAATAGGGAAGAGCTTATTTCAATTTTAAATAAATGGCAATAATAATTATAGCTAACATTGATATGAATGTACTAAACATGGATCTATGTTTTATGCCTATTGTCTCAGCTAATCTTCATAACAGTTGTATAAAGAAGGTACTACTATCTCATTCCCATTTTAGAGATGGGGCAATTGAGGCACACAGCAGTCTTGCAGCTTGCTAAAGTAGAAATTTATTAAGCCAGCATTTGAAATTTAAGTGGTCTGTTCCAGATCCTTCTCTTAATCATCACAGTGTTATACCCATTGTTTCAGAGCAAGTTGGAATAGGAATTTAGATTTAAGCCCGGGACTTCTAACTCCATGTCTAGTGCATTTTCCATTGTAAATACCTAGTTCCTTGCACATAGTAGATAGTTTTTAAGTATTCGACTCTACTAAAACCATCTCACTAGTTCCTGGTATCTACAGCTGGGTTTCCTGGTTTCACAGGCCAGCCCTTCTTTATCCTGCCCTGGTCCACTGTTAACCATTCTAAATTTACCCAGCTGATGAGCTAAAAAATAAACGTATAGGATAGCTATAAAGTATAAAGGTAATATTTGGTGACTAAACTTAAAAGTTTTGGTGTCTATACTCCTAAAACTGAGAGCTTCATAGGCCACCCAAACTCTAATTTTCATTTGTAAGTTCATACAGATCCAGAACAGATAGGATGATTTAGTATCACCAGTCTGGTTGAGTGGTAGGCAACCGTGGCTACATATCAGAATGGCCTACAAAGTATATTAAAATATGAATTCCTGAGCTTCACTTGTATTTAATCAGAATTTGACTTATATTCCAGTTCATATATCATTGTCTAATTATTTACTGTACCAGGTATTGCTGTGCCCCCAATTTAAATCAAAAAGTAAATTCATTATGAGTTACTTTTTCATAAATAGAATGTATTACTGTTAATAAACTATACTACATACATATATTAAGTTAGAGATTCTTTTTAATAATCTATATTATGGAAATGTTATTAAAATTACTTAATATAATATTCAGATATTACTACAATGTAGTATCTTTTTCCATATGTTTTAAAATATTATAAATTTTAAGTAAAAATACTAAAATATTATGTTTATCTCCATAAATTAGGAAGAAAAATTTTAAAAGTATATATCAGAAAGAAGACTCAAAAAGGCATTGAGAAAGATACTAACTAATATAGATAAAATAAACAAGTTCATATTGTATAGCACAGGGAACTATATTCAATATCTTGCAATAACTTACGGTGAAAAAATATGAAAATGAATATATGTATGTTCATGTATGATTGAAGCATTATGCTGTACACTAGAAATTGAGACAACATTGTAAACTGACTATACTTCAATAAAAAATACATATACAAAAAAGGCATTGAGAAAGATAAAAAGGAAGTTATTTTGGATCACTGGATAAAATGCTGGGGAAAACAGATAAAATGCCAGGGGAAAAAATAGAAATTCAATCAGAGCTATGACTTCCAACAGAATATAGAACAGGTAAGTCCCAGAGGGAGCAGTGTATAAATACACCTTCTACATACATGTAAAGCATACCTGATGAATTTCAAGAAAAAAATGGGCAAGAAAAACCTAAATCATTCATGAAACAATATGCAATTTCTACCAATTCAGGAACATGGCTATGTAATTTGATTATTAAATGATGGGACACCCTTGTGACAAGTTATCCACCTCAGATAGGAAATGTAACTTTGAAAAGGATAGGAAGTTTTCAGAAACATTTACATGAGTTCTTCCAGATGATAGGGGCAAAACATGATGAGATCCTGGTTAATTTATTCTACCTTGAAGGATTTAATATTTTTCTCTATATTTCACACTTTGTGGTTTGAAAAAATCAACTGAAGATAATTGGGTGCATATTTTTAGAAAATGTAAACAAAATAAAGTGCACACCAATACTAGGACTCAGTATTCACTTCACTGAGAATATAACATGTGATTTAACTTTTCTATGGAGTTTTATTAAAATAATTCACATACCATACAACTCATGCATTTGAATTATATAGTACAGTGGTTTTGGTATATTTGTAGAGTTGTACAACCATTGCACAGTCAAATTTTGAACATTTTTATCACCCCCAAAGAGAAATCCTGCACTCATTCTCAGTCACTCACCATTTCACATAATACCTACCCTCGATTTAAGAAACTGTATTAGTCTGTACAGGCTGCCACAATGAAATACCAACAACTGGGTGGCTTAAACAATAGAAATATATTCTCTTACATTTCTGGAGGCTAGAAGTCCTAGATCAAGGTTCTGGTCAATTTAGTTTCTCATGAGAACTCTCTGCCTGGCTTACAGATGGCTTCTTCCACAATGTGTCCTCACAAGACCTTTCCCAGATGTGTGAGCATGGGGAGAAGGAAAGAGATGGGGTGGAGTGAGAGGGACACAGGGACACACTCTGGTGTCTCTTCTTATAAAGATTCTAATTCTAATAGAAAAGGACCCTACCCTTATGACATCATATAAATGAGGTCATAAATAAGGCCTTAATTACTTTCTTAGAGGCCTCATTTGTAAATACAGCCACACTGGTGGTGAGTTCCAACAAGTGAATTTAGGGGAGACACAAACATTCAGGCTATAATATTGTGCCTAGTCCCTCAAAATGCATGTCTTTTTCACATATGAAATGCATTCATTCCAACCCAACAGTCTCCCAAATTTTAATTCATTCCAGCACCAACTCTAAAGTCCAAAGTGTCATCTAAATATCTTAATCTTAATCAGATATGGGTGAGACTCAAGGTAAAATTTATTCTGAGGCAAAATTCCTGTGCAGCTGTAAACCTGTAAAACCAGACAAGTTTTCTGCTTCTAAAATACAGTGGTGGGACAAGCATGGGATAAATATTTCCATTCCAAGAGGGAGGGATCAAAAGGAAAAAGGGGTGACAGATCCCAAGCAAGTCCACAATTTAGCAAGGCCTATTCCATTAGATCTTCAGGAATAGAATAATCTTTGGTTCCATGTTCTTCCCTCTGGACCCATTGGAATGCTAGAGTTACCAGTGTGGCTCTGCAGAGAAGCCCTTTTCCTTCAGCTCTGTGGGGTGGCTACATAAGCCATAGTGTAGTGGTGGCCTGGCTCTCTGAAGCTAAGAAAGGGGTCTCACCCTCTGAAATTTCTGAGACAGAGAAGGAAACAGTTTGTGGTGTGAGGGCAGCCGTGATCTATGGATTGCCTGAAGAGTCATTTTCCCTCCTTCACTACTTTTTTTTTTTTTTTTAAAGTAAAGCATGTTCTTACCTGAACAGCTCTGTCATTCTATCCTTTTGCCCTATTCCCCTTGGTCCAAATAAGCAGTGTGTCTCCTGGTTTAAACCCAACTCTATTGCTGGCTTCTGCTGAGATTGCTGATTAATCTGTGATTTTAATCAAAATTAATAAAAAATTAATAAAAATTTTATATTTGATTTTTGAAAAATTGGGTTATAATGGGCATATAGCATTATATTAGTTTCATGTGTATAACATAATTATTCGATATATGTACATATTGTGAAATGATCACCACAGAAAATCTAGTTAACATGCATCACCACATATACTTACAAATTTTCTTTCTTGTGATGAGAACTTTTAAATTTCTACTTTTTTAAAGCAACTTTCAAATATACAATAGACTATTATTTACTGTAGTCACCATGCTGTATGTTACTGTATAATTGGAAGTTTGTACCTACTGACCTTCTTCCTTTTCCTTGCTTTAGGTTTAGTGACTTTTTTCAGTGTTTTAAGATAAATATTGGATTGTTGACTTGATAATGTAAGCATTTACAGCTATAAGATTCCTTTAAGCACTGCTCTAGTTTTGTTTTGTTATGTTGTCTTTATTTTCATTCATTTCAATATGTTTACTAATTTTTGATTTCTTATTTGACTCTTTGACTATTAAAAATTTTCATTCAATTTCCACATACTTGTAAATTGCCCAAATTTATTTCTGTTGTTAAACCCTAATGCCAATCCATTGTACAGTTTGACTCCTTCTAAATTTATTAAGGCTTACTTTATGAGGTAGAATATAATCTATCCTGGAGAATGATCCATGTGCACTGGAAAAGTGTGTATTCTGCTGTTTTGGGATGGAATGTTTTCTAGATGTCGGCTATGTCTAGTTGGTTTATTTGTTTAAGACTTCTATTTCCTGGTTGATTTTCTGCCTAGTTCTATCCATTATAGAGTTTCAGATGTTGGAAACTTCAACTATTATTGGTGAAATATTTATTTCTCCTTTAATTCTGTCAGATTTACTTGATATTTTTGGCCTCTGTTATTAAGTGCACATATGTTTAAAATTGTTATATCCTACTGATGTATTAGTATAAAACCCTCCTCTTACCTTCAGTATCACATTGTTAGTCTATTTCGTCTGATATTAGTATAGTTGCTTCAGTTTCTTAAGGTTACCATTTGCATGATATGTATTTTTACATCCTTGTAATTTCTACCTGTTTGTGTTTTTGAAACAAAAATATTTCTCTTGTGGATAGCACACAGTTGCATTTAGTTGAGATTTTTTTGGTTTGTTTTGATCCTGTCTGATAATCTCTGCCTTTTGACTGGATTGCTTATTCACATTAATATTATTATTAATATACTCAGCTATATGTCTACCATTTTACTGTTGTGATTTTTGTCTCATTTATTTCCTCCTCTATTCCTCTTTACTTCTTTCTTTTGTATTAGGTAAATATTTTCTAGTGTAATAATTTAATTCTTTTAATTTTTCCACTGTATATTTTTAGTCACTTTCTTTGTCATTATTCTAAGTTCTTGTTTATAAATCTTACCAGGATCAATTTCAGATTTATATTAACTTAATTCCAGTGATATATATATATAAACATTATTTTTGATAGCTCTATTCACTCTTCCTTTTTTTTTGTTTTGTCATACCTATTACATCTATGTATGTTACAAATCCAACAATACATTGTTATAATTATTACTGTATACAATTTTATGTTAGAAAGCTGAAGAAAGGAGGGCATGTATATATTTATAGAATTTTTTATTAATCTTATTTACCATTGTTGACTCTCCATTTATTTTTGTCAATTCAAGTTATTATCTGGTGCCACTTCCTTATCATAATACAACTTTGCTCCCAAAGACCTCTTCTGTGCTATTGTCAAAAATATATTACATCTCTATATGTTATTATTCCAAGAATGCAATTATATATATTTGAATCTTTTGTCAAATACTCAATGGGAAAACAAAGATGATACCATCATGCCACTAAAACTTCAATTACAGGCTATATGCAGTAATTTTTTAGACACTTTTGATTTTATTAATACTGATATAATTCTAGATTATAAACCAAAAGCATACTTTTGAAAATATCTAGTTTTAAATTTATTTACTCAGTACTAATCTGTTATAGTGTTTTTCAAAATTATAAGGACAACTATGCAGGAAAATCTATGTACATAATTCTTTGAAATGTACCAAAGGATTTTTAAAGTTATTTGAAGAAAACATAGCTTATGATCATGAAAATACATTATTGATGCTAAGAATCTGCAGAGTCTTTTGATATCAACACCAAGTTCTTCATTGTAGAAAATTCTAGAAAATGAAGGAAGAAAGTCAATTTTATTCTAAATTTCAGTTGGCCCATATATGTTCTTAAATATTAAAATCAATATTAAAAGTAGAATATTGATTGGGCATTGATGTATGAGTGAATGAAAACTTTGTTTCCTAAAACTCAATGTTGCTTCTAACAATGTTTCACAACATTTCTGCAGCAACAATTTACCAGGCGCATTTCCAAACACTTCTCACTCTCTGGATATATTTAACTTTGCCAATATTAGTAGACAGAGGAGAAGACAGTATCAGAATTTAAATTTACTAAAACTGATTTAAGTTCTGTAAGACCATAAGAAATATAATCATACTGGTGACTATTTCTAGTCACTACTATACTAGTGATTCTTTTATTAAAAATGGGACATTGGAGCAAGAGATAAATAATAAAAACCAATTTGAATATTTTGCTTGCAGAAGAAGTAACTTTTTCTGATAGGCTAATGGCATTCTTGCATTTCTTTCATGGTGACTTTGCAGACTTGAAAGGATGATTTGTTAGGGGGTTTCTGTAGATAGGAAAATGAAATTCCCATTTAGAGACTATGGCACAGCATAAATAACCTAGGCTATGGATTATTGCAGGGCAAACTTTTGAGTCCAATGCAATAGGTAATTGTTGGACCCTAGGCAAGTCATTTCATCTCCCTCAGCCTTACTCTCCTTTCCTATAAAAGGTGGAAAATAAGACTGTCTCAGGTTGATACATACTGTCACACTAAATTAGAATTTGTATGCAATACATTTAGCACTGGCACAAAGCAAGTGCTCAGGAAAAGTAACTCCTTTTTTTTTTTTTTTCAAAATGACCATTTATGAACGGTGGGTGGCTGTTAGGTATCATGCAGCCTGTACTCAGAAGAAAACTTGTTGAGAAATGAATCCCTTATAAAGCTTGATCTGCCTGAGAAATTTGGAGGCCCATCCAGAATTCAGGAATAGCATTGTAAAGTAGAAGATACTAGGCAGGTGAGACCTTTACAATTCTAAGTGTGGTCCATGGACCAGTAACACCAGCATCACCTGAGAGCTTGCAGTAATGCAGACTATTGGGGTCCAATCCAGACTTAATAAATCAAAATCTATATGGTAACTGGATCCTCAAGATGTTCATATACATATTAAAGTTTGAGAAGCAGTGGAATAGATAAACTGAACCGTATTCTGATACTGAGTAGGCACTAAGCTTAGAGAAACTGTATACTTCCATGTTGGGTCTTAGTCTGTCTACGACTGCTATAAAAGTGCAGCAATGTTATGATTGGTTACTCGGTGCTGCTTCTCTATGGTTAGGTAGTGTGCCATTGGAAAAGTGGACTAGAGATGTAAAAATTCTGCTTAATGTTATGAGCAATCTCAACTCAGATCTCAAAAAGCCAAATAGCAGCCCAGGTGGATAGGTATTTCCTAGCAGTCATGGTTGAACAGACTGACAAACTAAAAGCTCAAAATGTACAAATGAATAACCCTGCAAGATTCAATACCACAGGTCATTACATCTATGTCTATTCCATTTTGGGAAATCAATACTCTGTTGCAAGGGCCTAACATCAACCCTGTTACATGTTAGAACACAGTTAACCTGGTAGCTCAGCACTATAAAAGACATGATTTAAAAAATCATGGCAATGGGATTTGAAAAAAAAAAAACCAATAACCCAAAATGTGCAAAAGTTAAACCAACGGTCTAATACTGGGAATCCAGTCCCACAAACGTAGGTACTGAACTACTTGTTTATAGTGGTGATAAATTGTCTCAAACCAGAAACACTCCTGGAATTTTAGAATTATATTTTGTGAAATGTGGGTGGATCCACTTTTCATATTGTACACAAAAATTGAAAGAAGAATAGTGATCCAGACCAGAAACCATTTTTTTCAGCTTTTACATCTACATGGCCAACCATCAGTGATATGTGACCACTGCCATGCTCCTATTTCAGGGTGAAGTGATTGGAGGATGGAAGAATGTTTTAGCGAGTATGGTTGTCATTAGGACTGTTCACCAATTCTCCATCTTCTCTGTGCATGGTGGGATTGTTCTTCCTGGCCCTCATGTGGTTGGGTAGAGGCATGAAACTACTACTGAGGAGTTTAATTGCTGGGCCAGCCTCTCCAGATGTCTTTGCCCTGTGGAAAGTTGTCTGCAACTTTTGAGGTGCTGGCTGCTCCATCAAACTGGCTCCATAATTGACTACAATGAAGAGAGCCCCCTGCCAGCAACCTACAATGGTCAAATAGCAAGAACAAGGAACTCTGTGTGTGTGTGTGTGTGTATGTGTTTTCTATTAAGCCAAGAAGGGTGTGAATTGTTGATTATTGCATCATATCCTAGCCCATGCTGACTAATAAATCAAGGCAAATGATCCTTATTCCAAGAAATTCTCAATAATGAAAAAACAATGGATGACTTTGCTTCTAGAAAGCTGGTCCATATGACCAATCCTATTAATTAGTAATGAAGGTATCTTACCAAGCTCCAACTAATAGCTCTGAATCTGGAAGTTCATGAATTTTCCTGCTCTCCTACAGATGGAGATCAATTCCAAGTCTAACAGAATAATAGGAAAAGGGGTTACCTTTAAAAGGATCAATTTTGTTTTTGATTGTACTGTAAATGATTAGAAAAGTTCAAAATTTGTATAATTAGAAGAAAAATATTAGCTAATCAGAACATGTCAAGTGTGTGTATGTGTGTGTGTATTTAAGGAATTATTTCATGTGATTGTAGGGGCTGGCAATTCTGAAATCCACAGGGCAGACAGTGGGTCAGAAACTCATATAGGAGTTGATGATGCAGTTCTGAGGCAGAATCTCTTCTCTGGGAGAACTCAGTTTTTGTTCCTAATACCTTCAACTGATAAAATACATCCACATTATTGAGGGTGATCTCTTTATTTGGAATAATTAGGAAAAAATTTAACTTTAGAAAAAATCATGATGAGACTGTTTTTTTTTAGCAATGTGATTAATACAAGGGCTTCTCATATAGGGTGCTTTCCAAAATATGAATAAGGTCACTACCATTCCCCTGTTTATAACTCTTCCATGAGCTACTATGGAAAAACCGTAGCCTCAAATGTATTCTATTTAAGACCTGGCTTCAATTTTTATTTGAGCCATTCTTTCTGCCCCTCCCATCTCCATCACTCTGCTGCAGTTACACCAAATTTCTTGCCATTTTCTTTTCAAACCATGCTCTTTTGGGATTCCATAATTTGAGCTTGCCTCTCTGTTCCCTGTACCCTCTTCTCCCTGAGAAGACTCCTCTTTGTTCTTCAAGAACTTGTTCTTCAGTGTAGCATTTCCCATTCCTGCAATAAGCCAGTACTATGGCTAAAAATCATATCTATTTTCCCAAAATGTATTTATAAGCACTTCAATTAGAATATAATCAATTTATAGTCTTATTTTTTTCCTTTATTCCTTTCTGACAAAAAGATGCATTTTTTTGAGGTGAAGTTCTATGATATTCCTAGCCTTTTGCAAGTGGCTGGTACACAGCTGTTTCTCTAGAAATGTTTGTGGGAAAAACATCTGCTCCCCCCCAAAATCTGATAAATATAGCATCCTGTGATATATTCTGTTTTATTATGATAAGAACTAACTTGTCTTCCAAAACTTGTTCTATAATGGTTAGGCTATTTCCTTAAGTTTATCCATGATATTTGATGGCACTCCCAGTCCTTATTTCTCATTCCAGTAACTCCTTGTATTTGGCTTCTTAATGTTTTTAGATATAATATCTCACAAATTAGTATCACATAACCATGACATAGAAGTAGAAATCACTGTTTTTCATCCTATGAAATTTCTACTTTTCTATACTTTAGAATTTGAGAGCAATTATTCACACAAATGTGAAAATATAAAAGAAAAGGCTCAAAAATGGTAAGTCCAAATACTTCCTCTGATTCTGCATGGCATTATATTGATCTACATGTCCACGTCCAAGAGTCAATATCATTTAAGTACTGGGAAAACATGTATACCACATGTGTAAAATTATTCTCAGAGTTAAGTAAAGAGGTAGAGATTGACATATACTTACAATGGAATTATTTTTTCCATATTAAAAATTTCAAACTCAGAGTATCTGAATCAGATTTAAAGCCCTGATTTGTGAATTAGAAGGAGATACCATTATCTTGAATTTTGCAAATGTTTTATGAATATGTTTCTGCATAGCATTGGGTGAGAGTGTTTCAGTCATGCAGAACAAAATTCTTTTCTATAATAGTCATTGAAACTGTTCATAATGATTTCATTTTTCTTTCTCCTAGGCTCATGGTCAGTCCATCCCTTTTGAAAATGGGCATAGTCAAGTGACCTGCTCTAGTCCATGAAATATGAGCTTCCATGTAGAATCTCTATAAGTTAATACATGTTTCACTATATTCCTTTTATCATGGTGGAAGAGAGGATACAGAACCTTTTTCACTCTATGTTGCTATGTGAGACTAATGTAGAACAGATCCTCCCAACATCCTACCCCTGGCCAATACAAAGAGAACATGGAGTATGAACCAGAAGTAGGCCTTTGTTCTTTTACCCACTGAGGCTTACAGGTTCTTTGTTACTGCTGCACAACCTAGCCCATCCTGTCTGGTATATATTCCAATAATATAATAAAAGATCCCTTGAATGTTTTGCCAGCTTGTTGAGAGAGTAGCACAGAAGAAATAGAAAATAATTATCAAATGATAAGGAATATGGGTGAAATCAGCTGACACTTGACATAAAAATTTTACATTGGTTTGAATTGAGCTTTCAATAGATATGGCTCTAAGAAGAAGCTTATGTAAGTCTTAAGGCCTCCCCAGGCAAGTTAAAGAAGATTAAATGTTAGTGGGTATCAGATTCTCAGGTTGTGATTACAAATTTCTCATGACCAACCCAGAGTAAGTTGTAGATAAATTATGTAGTTTATAGTAAAATAGAATAACTTCTGTTCTATTTGCCCCTCAGTGTCTGTGGCCGCCCAAGAGCTTCCAAATCTGTCAAAACAAAAAACAAACAAACAAAACCTCAAAAGAAAGCAGCTATTGAAACTAAGCCTTTAAGACATGAAAGAAAAGACCTTCCATTTATTGGTCAACTGCTATGTATAAGGTATTGTTTTTTTACATATGTACCACAATCATTATGTGAGGTAAATATTCTTACCTCCACTTTTCTTTTCCCCTAAAAAAAACTTAGTATGGTAGGTGATACTGATCTACCTTTACATAATCAACAAAGAGCTATACATTCATCAGGCACGTACCCAACCCAGGGCACTGTCAGAAACATTACTGTTCCCTAAGAGGATCCACCAACTAGTCGATGTAACAAGATATAGATACAAATAAAAGTATAATAGTATGAGCTACTGTAGGCTAAGGTTTCTATAAATTATGTAGATAAAGAGTACATATGTATTATTATGTATATATGTATATGTATCATTATGTGTGTGTGTGTGTGTGTGTGTGTGTGTGTGTGTGTGTAGTCAGAAGTCAGTGAGAACTGAGCTGTTAACTGAAAGGCAAGGTGGAAGTAGACATTAGTCTTGGTTGGGGGTAAAGGGAACGAGGCAGGAGGGTGGAAATTTAAAGACTGATAACAGATGAAAAGCACAAAGGTAAGAATGCATATAACACACCTGGGGAATAGCACCAACCTGCCTGAAGCACATGTTTTCTTTGGGTTAGTGAATTACAGAAATCAATGAACATTTAATTCGGAAGGAATTATGAAACACTTCTATTCCAACTAATTACCAAGTGAGAACTATTCTACTAAGTCCCAGAGAAGTGGTTCTTCAGGGGCTGCATGAATACCTGTACATAGCAGTGATTTCCAACACTTGCTGTCCATCATAAACCTTTGACAAGCTTGTTAAAACCATGTATTACTATCAATTATTGCAGAACTACTGAAAAAGTATTTTAAGATGGGCTCTAGGCAAAGCCAAAGAGAGATAAGGAGGGACACTTTGTGGGTTAATGCCTTTTTAACCCCTTAATACTGATATTGTGTGTCTTCAACATTTATTTAGTGGAGCAGTGGAAAGGGTAAAAAATATTATCTGCTGGCTGATTATTATTCCTAGGAAGAATGCCATGATCCCCAAATGGCATAACCCACTCATCTAAATGGAAGTCTTGCAGCCTTTTGAGCCCATTTTCCTTATGAGGCTTGATGACCATCTGTTGATACTTGAAGATGTCCATTGCATAGGCATCTACCTACTACAAGAAGCATACCAACGCCTTTTTTTTTTAAGGATACAAAGTAGTCTGTCTCCTCTCTTCTATCAGTTAAAATGACCCTCTTTATCCCAGTTCTCTTTTGACATGAAATTGACTTAGTTTTCAGTTAACATCATTATCCCTGTTCTTGTTATCTTTGTATTTGGTAACTTTTCACTCCTTTAATTTGCACTTGTCACATATCACTAGGCATATAATTAATTTCTGTTAAATCTGAAAGAGAATGAGGAGAACTTACAGTTTGTGCTGTCTTCCACCTTCACTAAGAAAAGCATTTTTGAAGTAAAGACAGCTATTGTTAGGTGCACCATAGTTCCCTCCCCATTTAGGAACTGGGCAGATGATTTTTGACAATATCAACAATGATGTTTGGAAGGCATCAGCATCACACAAGGGGAGGCTGAGGTGGAGGGATTCTGTTTGACTCAGCAGTGCTTTTACAGTGTTATCAAACGCAGGAGCTTTTTATTAATTAATAAGGAACAAAGGGAATGACTTTCTATAGGACTGAGTTCCTGGTTTCCTGTCCTGCAGTAGAACATGCATGCAACTGTCCCTAGGTGTTCTCAGAAACTTTTTAGTTCAACATATCTTGATTTTTAGCTCAAAACAGAGATCTGGAACAATCTAACATATTTAAAGAATAAACACAAAATAAGTTTCTTGAGGATTACTCATTGCTTAAATTGAACCAATAGGAGCCAAACAGTCAAAAGAAGAAAATTTGATAGGAAAAATAACGTGGTGAATGTAGAGAAATTACAATATCCTATTAATCAGCATTCATGTTAATTCAGTTTAGTTGCTGCAATAGTAAAATAACATTCTAATTCTTCATGAGCTTCTTAGGTGAATTGAGAATGGACGAACTATATAAAAATCATTGTAATGACAACAAGCCAATGGAAGGGAGCTAACAGTGTGAGCTCTACAATGTTTTGAGAGAGTGTCAGACAACTATTAGACTTTTATTATGTGACTCAGCTTGCACCTGGATCCTGCCAAGACCAATGTTGATAAATAGCAAGCACACATAGACCCGCTGCTCCATCAGCCATTTCTCTTTGATACTGTCTGCCAGATGTACCTGTTTCCTTCCTATTCAGAGCTCTTGGAACTCCTGCTGCTCCATTTTACTATTGTATTTAGCCTCTCTCTGGGATGATTCATATTGTGCCAATCAACCTTTACCAGCACTGGTTGAGTTTCTTATTTACTCATAGGATATTGTCTGTTTCAATTATCTTTTTTAACCTTGATATTTGTCTGATAATATCAAGGGAGTGTAGTCTTTCTTTAATTTATGTTCATTATATTGGCTTATTTTAAGGGTCATGATAGCCTGAAAGGGGTTTCTTTGTCCATAAATAGTATACCTTTATATCTCTCCCACCAGCAAGATGACTCACACCTTCCAGTGTCATTGAAATCTGGCCAGAACAGCAGGGAGACATCTTCAACCCTTTCTCTGTATCTTCTTTCCCATTATCACAAGGAAGCTTCTCTGCGGCAATATGAAAAAAACGCAGCAGAAAACATTTTGTTTTTTGTACTATAACCATTACAACTCCAGCAATAATACCTATAGTTCATCCAACCTTTGTCTCAGACACAACTTCTAAACACTTTTTATTGTTGTGTAGCTGGGGTTCTTTAGTTTGTGACAGAAAACTAACCTTAATTAGAGTAAGAAAAAAATTTACTGGATCATGAAGTTGAAAAGCCCAAAAGTTGATCTTTCTGTAGGCATGGCTTCATCTGTGTGTTCAAATGAAAGAAACAGATTTATGCCTTTCTCTACTTCACAGGTGAGTTTTCTACTCTATTACTTTCAATATCAGGGAAGGTTGAAGCTTTTATTGGCAAAGATGGCCCCTAGAAGCTTTATGTGTGTATTGCTGTATAGCTCTTTATAAATAGGAATCTCAAAGAAAAGTGGTTGGCTCTGCTTGGATTAGAGATAGACATAGACATAGATACTGAAACAATCACTGTAGTGGTGATGGGGTGTTAATATTCTTATTAGCCAGGTCTGGATCACATGCTTAAAGATGGGCAGGTTATGTCCCTCTCAAATTTCACGAAATGTATTCCCAATGGCAATGAAGTGTTCTGTTATAAGAAGAGGGAAAAGGGATAGAGGGAGGGCACAAGCCCAGATATCCATTATATCATTGATTAATCTAATGTTTGTGACAGCCGTGTGAGATGGATATTTTCATTAATTTTACAGACAAGGAAACAGACTCATACAAGCCAGCGAGCATGCTAGTGGTCTCATGATAATCAGAGAAATTGCTGGGATTTGGCTTCTGGACTATCAGATGCTATAGATGTTAGGCCTTCACATTTCCCATCAATCCTTTCATTTTTCTGGTAAGGTATTTATCCTTTTAGACAAATTCTACAGTGTGGCTAATTCGCACTAATTCTACTCTCCTCAAAATGCTACCACCTCTGTCCTTACTCTCAGCAGATTCAGTGACTTGCTACTTCTCAGTAAACATAGGCACTATTCGGAGGTAATTTCCTCAATATTTGGTCACCTCATCAAGAGACATTGACATTTGCATGCATCCTTTTTTAAGTTCTTATCCAGTTTGAGACTAATCTTGCACCAAAATTCTAGATTCCCCTCCCTCCTTATTTCTTGGGATCATTATTCAGCCATCCTCTATCTCTCTTTTATCTTCACCTTCACTACTGGCCCCAACTCATTAGCACCTAAACTCAATTTGTAAAAAACTCCATTCCATGACCTCCTCTAGCTATGGTCATTTTTATTATGACTTTTCTCAGTTAGATTTCTTCAGACTGCTGGACACTTGCTGACTCTTTTCCCTCCCTTCTTCTGTGCTCTGTGGCTTGCTATAGTCTGTCTTCTACCTCCATCACTTTACCAAGAAAATTTTGTGTTAAGATGATCGATGACATGCATGTTGATATACCCAGTGAACCTCTCTTAGACCTTATTATACGTGATACCTCTAGAGCTTTAAGTTCAGTTTATTATACCCTTTTTCAAAACATCTAAATTTGAAGTTTCTCAGACTTCTCTACTAAGCCATCTTTTTGTCCTTACTTTATACATCTTCTCTAGGTTATCTCATATATGCCAGTGCATTTCATTTACCATCTAAATACTGATGAGTCCTGAATTTAGATACCCAACATCTTAGATGTGTCTTTTAGAATTGTAGGCCACTTTATCCAACTGTTGGCTGGCTATCTCCAGTTTAACCTCTAGAGGTTCTGATACAGCATGTCAGAGATAGAAGCCTGGTGATACTGTGGCCCATACCACACCTAACCAACAAATACAGAAAGAATATCAGAGGAGTTCACTGTGGCAACTTCAAACCAGGAAAATATAAAAAAGAAAATTTCTTTTTTTCAGTTAGGCTAAAGAAATTGATTTTAAACCAACAACTGGAAATTACAGGGTAAAATTTATGGAGAAATGTTCCCAATTGATTGATCTTTTTATATGATGACTTTTTTCTGCTCAAAAATGTAGCACATGCTAAAACTAAAACGAAATTTGAAAACACAAAAAGATGCAAAGACGAAAACAACAATTTCCCATAATTTCACTGACTGAAGATAAGCTACAGCTAACATTTTGATTTATTACCCTTTATGTCTTGACGATGCGTGTGTATCCTAGCTATTTGAGCTCATCCTGTATATGCAATTTAATATCATGCTTTTTTCCACTCAGCATTGTAGGATACATCTGTTCCCCTATGGCCAACTTATTGTAATGAGATTGTTTTTGTTAAATTATTTTCCTTTAAGAGAACTGGGAGAGTCAGAAATCCTAAGAAGAGTCCAAAAAAAAACAAAAAAACAAAAAAACAAAAAAACTTCATGCTCAAAGTCTCTGTGTGTTATTCTGGAAGAGAAGCAGTTAGGTCTTCCTGGAGTGTCAGAGGCTTTGAGTCACCTGCAGGTACTGACTGCTAATCATATTAGACAGAAGTTAATTTTGAGGCAACTTGCCCTCTGGTACCCCACATGTCATGCTGTGCAGTAGCTCCTTTATTTACAGTGACATGCAAGTGGGCAATGCCATGCTTAGAGAATAATATTCATTCTAGGCCTGCCATCTTCAAATGATTGCAAAGCTTTGTTGGAGAAGACAGACTTCTAGAACGTTATGAACATAAATCACATTTTTGGAAATTGTCTTTCTCTAAAAGTTTATGGTCGTGGTATAGTGCCATTTTTCTCCTGGATTTGAATTTGACTGAATTCCACTTGTCATCACGGAGAAATATTTTATTTTCATTTTCAATTCAGTCATAAATTGCTGAAAATACCCTCTCAAGGGGTAAATCAGAGTGTAGTAATAGCACAACTGAGTCTTAGCACTGAAAAACATTCACTATATGGTAAATATAAATGGGGTTACTCTAGGGGCAAAAAAAGGTGATTGCATTAAAAGTTGTCAACATGGCATCCATCTTGGTGCCAAATTGAAATCTTCTGTGATTTTCCTAGTATTTTGGGTCTATTGCTGAAGGGGAAAAAAGAAACCCCTTTTCATTAGCCTCTTATGTTGATGAAAACAAGCTACTAAGTTAGACATGAGACCAAATCAAGTTCTCCATCCTCTCAGCATCCTTTTGTGTCAGCACATTGGAAGTGGCCATTTCATCTGGTTCAGTCCACTTTCCTGGCACTTGCAGAAGCCTTAGTGCAGGTTAGTCCTTTGACTTTTCTAACCTGGTAACTTAAAAGTTGTATAATCAAAGGCTCCATTTTTGTTTGTCCAATAGACTTAGGAAACTGTGTTGTTTATGTAAGATTTCAGTCAAGGGCAAATGAGATTAACAATCTTAAACATATTTGAGGTTTCTTGTTAATTTTTTAACATGGTAACATTAAAACACAGAAGGCACTGAGGAATTCTTAAGGTGCTAGTATGAGAGAAATCTTAAATTAAGACATCTGTTAATGATCAATAAGCTAAGTATTAATGGATTTTACACTAAGAATTTAGTGTAAAATAATGCAAAGAGCCCTGGGAATATGAAGAATGCTTTCTAGCCCCACCTCTGCCACTAGTAAGCTGTGTTAGCTTGAGTGAGTCACTTTACTTGTCTGTATCAGAGAGGAAAATGACAGAAAAAAATCAGGAAAAAATGAAGTATATGGTGCACAAAGCCAAATAGTGCATTTGAAAAAAAAAATCTGAAAAAATACAGGCTTGCACCAAAAAACAGAGCTAAAAATACAATGACAGTGAAAAAAATAAGTCAGTTTAACCCCAACTGGTGTCTATGAGATGTAAGGAAAAATAAACATCTGGTGATTTGCATACTTTTGATCACAGAAACAAAATATGGTTTGTAGCACTCCTTGGTTGAAAGCCAACTTGCATGAGGATTGTAGTGGACTCCCAAACAAGGTGGCTTTAGGATGCCCAACCATAAGCCATAGTGTTATGGCATAATGGCAAAAGGAGGGGTCTGTACAATCCTACTCTGGTTTAAGAGAAGCAACGTTGTGGAACTGTTCTGAATACCGCACTAACTGCCTGGGAAACTGGGTGGAGTCAAAAGAAAAAGGACAAGAAGGTTGTTGCATAACTGTGTGTGAGACTTTCAGGGATCCTTTAGATCTGTTTCTTCTACCACTGACTCTGGGCATATCTGTTCAGTTCCTAAATCATGTGCTTGTGTGGGCTCTTTGCCTTACCTGTTCAACTGGTTAACCTAGCTTTGCAAAGGATTCAGTGAACAGGGAAAAGGTGGCAATGTACTCTTTGGGCGCCCTTCCTTTGCGATTTGACCTGGCATTGGTGCATTATAGGTGCTGTTTTCAATCAAAAGTTTGGCAATAACGCAGACCTTGATTTGAATCCTGATTCCACTACTGATAAACTGTGTGGCCCTGAGAATTTTCCTATGGCCTCTGAGGCTCACTCAGTTCTCTTTTCTGTAAAATAAGGGTAATGATGGCTTCTACATCCTATAATTATTATATGTGAGAAGATTAGCAATTTGTCTTGGTTCATAGAACTAGATATGTTTGAGCCAGGGCTGGCTGACTTTAGGCCTATGTTCACAGAAGTGACCTAAGACTGCAGAGCTACCTGGCAATGAAATTGGGTGTGGCAGACACTGGCATTCAGCTACTGGAACCCTCCTACACTGCTGGTGGGAATGTAATGTATTGGTGCAGCCATTATGGAAAACAGTATGAAGATTCCTCAAAAAACTAAAAATAGACTCACCATATGATCCAGCAATCCCACTCCTGGGCATATATCCGGAGGGAACTCTAATGCAAAAAGATACATGTACCCCAATATTCATAGCAGCACTATATACAATAGCCAAGACATGGAAACAACCTAAATGTCCACTGACAGATGACTGGATAAAGAAGCTGTAGTATATTTATACAACGTAATACTACTCAGCCATAAAAAGAATAAAATAATGCCATTTGCAGCAACATGGATGGTTCTGGAGATATCATTCTAAGTGAAGTAAGCCAGAAAGAGAAAGAAAAATACCATGTGATATCAATTATATGTGGAATCTAAAAAAAAAAAAAAAAAAAAAAAGACAAATGAACTTATTTACAAAACAGAAAAGCACTCAGACTCACATACATAGAAAACAAACTTATGGTTACCAGGGGGTAGGGGGTGGGAAGGGATAAATTGGGAGTTAGAGGTTTGCAGATACTAACTATTATATATAAAATAGATAAACAGCAAGGTCCTACTGTGTAGCACAGGGAACTATATTCAATATCTTTCACTTATGGTGAAAAAGAAAATGAAAATGAATATACGTATGTTCACATATGACTGAACTATTATGCTGTACACAGAAACTGACAAATTGTAAACTGACTATACTTTAATAAAAAAGAAAAATACATCAATTAGATAAATAATTTCTTCCTCACCAAACCCCCCCGCCCCAAAACCCAACATTCTCCTTGACTTCTTACTAAGGAGTCATTCTCCTCTCCCGTCGAAGTAGAAATGTAGCCAGCTAAAAGTTAAACTTCATGAATTTCCTGGAGCTTTGTTTATGTATGTGATACAGTTCTGTCTAATGTAATGTAATCAGGAATGTACTAGGTAGGGTTTTCAATAAAGCTGTCATCCTGATAAAAAGGGCCAGATTCAAGTTGAAATGTACCCTTCTTCAGGCTTAGCCATGCAAATCACACCTAGAGGTGGAACAGCTATCTTTGCAACCATCTTGATACCAGAAAGAAAAAACCCACATGCTAAAGATGACAGAAGTCAGAGATGAAAGCTGGAAGAAGCCTTGTGGAGAAGCTACCTGTACCAGCCCTGGAATATGAATTTCCAGACTCTTAGTTGCATTTAAAAAGTCACTGTTTGCTTAAGTCACTATAGTCTGGTTTGTGTTACAGAGAACCCAATCCCAACTGATATGTTAGGATTCAAACTTCCAGACACTTATTCAGCACATATTTTCTGGTGAGATTCCCTTGACACAAAGCTCTGCTCATACTGTCTTTCATCTTGTATATTTTTAATAGTTACCATCCTGTCCTTGGTCTTAACCATCAGCTCCTCAGGGACAAAGTGCTTGGAATCCAGGATAATAAGCAGTCAACACCTATGATTTAAGGACTGGGAAATTGGGGCCCAGAGAGAAGTTATTTAGTGGTAGAGCAGAGGCTAGTGCTGAGGATTTTTGATGTTCAGCCTTGCTCTCTTACCATTAGGGCTGTACAGGGCCAGGATGAGGTTTTCCACTGCTTAATGCTCCCCCAAAAGTACTGGGCATCAGAGGCAGATGTAAGTGCCTGGGAAACAAAAGAAATATTTTCTGTTTTATCACTTTGTTCTGAATACTCTTGTTACTTGCTGTGTAGGCAAGGCATAAGCTTGTTTCCTTATGTGCAAAATGGGTGTAATAACAGTTCCTATGTCATAGAATTATTGGTAGGATCTAAGTAGTTAATAAATGCAAAGGTCTTAGACCAGTGGCTGGAATATAGTAAGTATAAAATAATAGCCCTTAGAGCTGAACTTATTTTTAACTCTGAAATATGAATCTTTTCAATTTGTTCTTCTGGGAATCTTCAGTAACTTAAAGCAAAGGTCCTGTAGTCAGAAAGACGTGAGTTCTAGACAGAGGTTTGTCACCTATGAATTGTGTTACAGTGGGAAAGGCACTGAGACCTTCCAAGTCTTGATTTCCTCCTCTGTAAGAGAGGATTTGTGAGGATTAACTGAGATACTTTATGTAAGCATACAACACAGTGTAGACATTTTCTAAAACATAGCTATTGTGATTGATTTTATTTAGTCTTTCTTCTAATAGAACTTAGGTTTTTCTTTTTTCCCCATCAATCTCTGAACATGACCACACATGCATCACCTTTGTTAACTTGGCATAGCCCATTCTTCTGTTAAATGATTTTAAAAATCTCTGTAATTTTTACCTTGTGTGATGGTTAAATTTATGTGTCTCCTTGTCTAGGTTTTGGTGCCTAGTTGATTGATCAAATACTAGTCTAGGTGTTACTGTGAAGGTAATTTGAGGTATGACTGATTAACATCTACAATCAGTTGACATGAAGGAGATTACTCTCAGTGATGTAGGCAGACCTCATCCAATCAACTGAAGGCCTTAAAAGCAAAACCTGAGGTTTCCTGGAGACAAAGGAATTCTGCCTTAAGACTATAACATAGAAATCCTGCATGAGTTTCCAGCCTCCTGGCCTACTCTATGGAATTCAGACTCAAGACTGCAACATTATCTTGCATGAGTTTTCAGCCTACCAGCCTGCCCTAGAGATATTGGACTTGCCAACCCCCATACCACAAATTCATGAGCAAATTCCTTAATGCAAATCTCTAAATATATTATATAATATGATGTATAATACAGTTGACCCTTGAACAACACAGGTTTGAACTGCACAGGTCTACTTATACATGGATTTTTTCAATAGTAAATACTAGAGTACTACACAATCTATGCTTGGTTGCATCTGTGGATACAGAGGAACTGCAAATATGGAGGGCCAACTCTAAATTATATGGGGATTTCAATTTTTTTTAGAGTGGAAAGCTGGTGCTTCTTATCACTCTGTGTTGTTGTGGGGTCAACTGTATTGTATTTCTTATTGGTTCTGTTTGTCTGGAGTATCCTTACTGATACACCTTGTCTCTTATACAAAATGAGGTCTTAGGAAAATAGATCTTCTTTGGTTAAAGAAATTCTATTGAGATCCTCATCTTAACTTCTGACATTTCTTCTGAGTAAAAGGAGCCGAGCAGCTCTATAGAACCACTGGCTGATGTGCTTAGGTTTCTGTTTTTGTTTTTGTTTTGAAAACTAGCCCTTCATTCTTCTTTTCCAGTCAATTTACTATTCCCTACAGCTTTCACTTCAAATTTACCACTCATCTCCACACACCTCCTGGGAGTTTCCACTCCACCAGCTCTCTTTTCTTTCCCATTTCTCCTTGTGGCTATCTTGTCATAACCACTCATTAATCATGGAAATCATTTTGCAAATCAGGCTGGGAGGAACCTCATGGCCATCGCATACAGCACAGTGACAGCCAGCATAAGATCTTTACACCAAGCTCTTGGCACCATGTAATACTGCACCATAGATCTTCTATCCCTGGGACAATTTTTCAGAAACCAGAGATTTGTTAACCATCTGCAGGTATGTGGGGAGATTCAAGGACTGTTTGGAGGGCTCCTGGAATCTCTAGGGAGGGCTCCTGTAATCTCTAGGGCCTGACTAAAGCATGCCTATCCTCTCATGGCCACAGAAGCTACTATCTGCCCTGTTCCTGGACAAAGTGCCTGATTGCTTACCCATGGATAATGGTGTCCTAAGAAATGTTCACCTACTTCAGCAGCAACAGCACAGGGAAGCCAATTAAACTAGTTTTCCAGCTGATAGATTGATGCATTGCCACTGTTTAAGCCAAGCACAAATTAGAAGCATGTTGTGTCTGATGACCTGGTCATCTCTCACTGGTGACTCTAATTTGCCAGAAGAGAAGAAACAAAATGAGAATTAAACCTAGGAAGAGTGGTGGCAAGGGACTTGTGAACGCTGAGGCAGCATTTATTAAACACTGACCATGGGCCAACTTAGGTGTGTCACTCATGGTAGATTTTAGTGTTATCCCAATTTTATGAATAAGGAAATAGGGGTTGAATTACTTTCCTTTGGATGTAGAACTATTTAGTGGCAGAGATGGCGAGAAAAGCTAAGCAATACTCCTAGTTATGTTCTAACCCTCACACACTTAGCAGATTGAATTTCTGCTTATCCAGTGACTTCTCCTATATTCTCTTATCATCCCATTCCCTCTACTTCTCTAGTCTACCACACATCAGGAAGCCTCTCTCTATTGTCAGGATAATGGATTATACTCTGCCGACCTCTCATTCTTTCCTGTCAATCCCAACTGCTAAGGAATGCAATCATATCATAGTGATTGCAACATGCGTGAATTTGCAGCCTACCTGCAGTGAATAGGGCAGGACTCCGCATAATGAAGGCATGAAAAAGGCTTGTTTGGTTTCTTGGTTGCAATTGCAGCTGATGAAGCTTAAGACCTTTGAAGTACAACTGCTTTGATCCCAGCTGCTCTGTAGCTGATCCTGCCAGGCTGCTTTGAAGTGAAGAAGTCTCCAGTTCCCTGTTTGCAGGATATGGGGAGTGCTAGAAGGGCACAGGGATTTTATGGGACCAGTTAAGTGGCTGTTGTTAGAACCAGGTGTGACATTTGATGAGAGTTGGAACTAGGGCAGAGGAAGTGGATATGAAAACAAAGGTGGGGGGAGTATGATGGATTTCAAATTGTTAAAATCCATCAGATATGGAAACCTTTTGAAAGTGGGAGGGTGAGGAAGAGGGAACATTTTAAGATGAATCATTAACTTCTGGCTTTTGAGAATTGTGGGTAGTGAGGTCCTTCACAGATGGAAAACACAGTAATAGGAGCAGCGGCAAAGGCTTCGGTTTCATCTCAGAGAATTCTTATGACAACCCATGGTAGGAAGGGAATCCAGGCAGAAGGAACAGAAAAGATGCAGAGACAAAAATCAACAAGGCCTGTCTACAAAACAGCAAATGGATGGGTGTAATTGAAGTGTAGAATGCACAGTGAGGGAGAAACGTGAGATGAAGTTGGAAAGGTAGGTGGGGACTAGATCAAGAAAGGTTTTTAAAGCCATGTTGAGGAGTTTTGCTTTGATCCTTAGGGGAAATGGAAAAATTAAGAATAGGTTTTAAGCAGGGAAATGACTTAAATAAATAAAGATCTTTCATTTTAGAAAAGTATCTCTACAGTGCAGAGAGTGGCATGGAAGTGGGGTAATGACATACAGGGAAAGCTGTTGAAGCAGCCCAACTGAGAGTTGAAGGTGAGTGAGACTAGAGTAGTGGTGATGGAAGTTGAAAAAAATGGATAGAAGGAGAAATATTTTAAAGGTAGAATGGGCAAGACTTGCTGGTGACTTAGATGTAGAGGAGAGGTAAAGGGGAATAAAGTATAACTACTAGGTTCTGTCTTGGGCAACTAGGTTGATGTTGATGGCATTTAATAATATGGGAGCCACAGTAGTAAAAATTGGTTTACAATACATTTGTATCATTGTATCTTCTTGTTCCTCTGTTAGCAGTTTCCTTTGATGTCTGCCTTTTCCTCACTGCTCACAGCCAATCACTGATCCATCTTTGCTGTAAGTCCGTAGAAAATTATCATCTGAATATAGCATACCAAATTGGGGTAGGCTCTACCTTCCAATCCTTCACTCTGCCATCCCTGGGCTTTGCTAAAATTCTCTATCTGAAGTACCACATTGGTCCCCATTTCTACTTATTGAATTCTATTCACCCAAATTTGATCATATTTGTTCTGAGAATCCTTGTAGATCTCCCCATCAAAATTTATCTTCATTCTATAGCAATTTGTTTAAATATCTCATATAGCATTTACGTCAAAGTTCTCAGTGTTTTGTGTGTGGGCTATGTACTCTGACAATTTGAGACCTAGTAGAGGACAGTAGCCAAGTCAAACACATCTGTGCATTTCAGAACTAGCCTTTGATACAGTCATGTTTGGCATGCAATCAAGTATTGTGAAATTTAAATGACTGTCCCCCAAGTAAAAATAAAAACACATATTAAGTGTTCACTGTCTTTTTGATTAAGTGAAATGTCACTTTTATCCTGATAATCATGGAAAAAATTATTATTTTATTTTCTCACTCATTAATTTATTCATTATTTCCCCAGAAAATTGCAAATACATTGACTTTTTTTCCCCTTGGAGGAAGCTACTCTGTGCTATAGTAAATACTACTGAGTTTACATGTGTGTAATAAAGAAGGATAAATGGTACTGCTTGGAATCAAGTCCACACGTAACTTTGGTTGTCTGAAGGCAGCAAAAGGAAAAAGGACATGATAAGGAATCATTGCTCTTCAACTAACACACTTAATCCCTCCGAGCCTCTATTTTTTCCCTCTTTAACAACAAGTAAAGAAGACAATATGTGTGCGTGTGTGTGTGGTGTTGGCACAAGGCTTAGACTAGAACTCTGAAGTTCCCTGTTGCCATTAACATTCTGTTTTAATCTTATTCATGGAAAATAGAGTTTTGCATCTTGTCTCACTTGAGTATCTGTTTTGTGACATTAACGCTTCCGATAACATTGAATCTCTGAGGCAAAGTTATTTAACATTTTATAACCATCTCCAGCAGTCGATCTCTTCTTTTCATACCATTCGCTTTCTGAGTTTCCAATAAATACTAAATGCCTAGGAGCGAGGACACTGTTCTCTTGTCATAATCTGTTTGGAATATAAACAGCACAAATGTAGTGATGTCAACTTGACATAATACATTAGCTATGATTGCCCCTCATTTTTCAACAAATTCAAATATTTGTTTCTTCTCACTCTCTTATTTTGGTAGCACCCCATATCAAAAGGTTTTAAAACATCTAAGAGTGCTGGGTAGGAGGATTGGATTATTTTGAGAAGCTCACTCAAATAGCAGACCACTATCCTTACACATTACCCTTGAGCTGATGAATACAGGTAATGCACATTAATTTGGAAGGAAAAAGGCTATTTGAACTTTACCTCACTTGGCCTCCCCACTCCATGTGTGAAGTGATTTAGTACCACTGCAGTAGGCAAACAAAGACAGCATATTCAGTTATTACAAATCGATTGTCCAGCAGATTTTGATAAATCACTATAAGCTATGTCTCATGGAAATACTGAATGCTGAATGTATTTAAGCTACTGAATAATTCACTGAAATATATCTTGTATGCTAATGCTAGTGTGAATTTTGAACTAGCTCTAACCAAAGAACAATTATTTGTTCTTTTTCTTCTTTTGCAACTTGTCTCTATGTGATGCATCATTGTCAAAGTCAATCATGCAAGACATAGAGTATAGAAGGCCACCTAGTTTTCTTCATTTTAAGAAACTGAATATAATTGAAAATATTTAAGTCCATAGCTCTTAGATAGTCAAGGTTATGTCAAGCAATTAAACACCATTTAGAATTTAAGCCACTAGCAAACATCATCAGTCTCACAAAAGTAATGCCCATACCCTGGGCTCTAAGATAATGGTGACAATTTAGGAAAGATGTCTCCTAAAAGAAACTTGCATTGTTAATTTTTGAGTGCATAAATTTAATGGGAAAAATTATTGTAACTTGGAAGTGCTGCATAAGAAGGTAGGTTATTATTCCTCTGTTAAAATATTAAGGTAGTTATGATTGGGATTTTTAAATAAAATCCTAACGTAAATAAATAATCTCTGGCACTTTGAATGTCATGAAAGTACCTTAACAGAAAGAAAGTAAATGGAGAAACTGGTGGGAAATGGCAGATGTATGATCAATCTTGACATTGTTCAAAATAGTTGTAAAATATCCTCTATACGATGAGCCACATGGTGGAGAGGGGAAATATAAATTCTCATTTTTAAATGAAGCTGTAGGCTTGGGTTTTAATACATAGATGAGAACAACTTGACTTAATTTGTATACAACTAAGGAACTCTCTTCATCTAATACCAATAATTTTCAGAATAGATAGCTGGGATATTGTCTTTAGAATATGAGTTTGGTGAGTAAGTATAATATTAAGGAGATTAATTTCCCTGAAGCACTTTGGGTATACTCCCATCTGTGATGTAAAACTTGTGATTCAGGATGCAAATAAATGGATGGATGATGATGATTGATAGATAGACAGACAGACAGATAGATGAATAGCCAGTCCAAGGATTAATTAGTTACCCTTGCTCCTTACAATCATCTCAGGATAGGCATGAAGCACATTCCACACATGGTGAAAAGAGCTATGGTTTCCTAAAGATGTCTGTGGCTTCCTTTTACATGCTTCCCTCTGACTTTGTATCCCTACTTACTGAGTTGGTCCTGCTTCAAGACCATCTCACCACACCCCTGGTGCTGTCTTTGATCTGCACTGGGACATCCCAGATGTGGAATTTAGTCTTGTAATTTCCACACAAAGCTTTTGTGTGTTTAGCAGATTTTCTCGGACGTCTGGGGAAGTCACAGGATGTTTATTTTGTAACAAAGCAAACAACCTAACATGGTGTATTTAAACATTGCTGTTCTTAAACCTTCTTTGGCCACTCTGTTTTGGGGTATAATGTAGGTGATTTTTTTTTTACTTCAAGCCAGAGAAAGGTGACAAACAGAGACATTTGGTTTCTTTACCCGTTAAATAACAGTTACTCCTCATTAGTGGGGCAGAGGAGGGCAGGCCTGAGCAGCTCCTTAATGTGAACACCCGAGCAAGCAGTCATAATAGCCTGCAACTGCTAGCCTCTGGAAAGGATGTGATAATGTCCTTTACAGTTATTTTCATAAGGGAAAATTGCTTTGACATACATGTTTTTAGATTACATTTGTTTTTTTTTCCCAAGGGTGAATTCTTTTCATAAGTCATTGAATGTGTATGTATTTATGTGTATGTGTTCAGAAAACATAACTCATTAAAACTGAAACAAAGCAACATAAATAGCTCATGAAGATAAGACTTAAGAGCAGGTATCTGTGCTTTTCTCCCTTTCCTTTCATGATTAGACTAGATAGAAATTGTTCTGTTCTATTGTTGTGGTTTTCAGTAAAATAGCTTTAGCATTGATTTATTAATTCTTCAACTTTCTATTTTCATATCCACTAATTTTGGTCTTTTATTATTTACTCATTCTTGTCATAGATGTAGTCTCTATTTTTTTCCACCTCAGTTAAATGTTTACTTATCTTCACTCAGTTTCTCTTAGTTAATGAGAAAAGCATTAAATCCTGTCAATTTTAATACAAAATATTTTCACATTCTAAATACTATGTAATTGTAGCCTTCATTAACTCTGACATAATATATTTTCAATAGTATTTTTAAAGTCCAGGAAGTTGTTCATTTGCTTGAATCTTATTAATTTCTATTTTTCTTATATTATATGGTGGTCAGATAATATAGCCTATATAATTTCTTAATTTAGGTATTTATTGAAGTGAGGTATTTTTCTAACTTAATATTGATCTATTTTTGTAAATGATCCATGAGGATTTGAGAAAGAAGCTCTATTTTCTATTTATTTGGCACATAGTATTCTATGCAGCTATTAAATTAACCTTATTAACTTTATTACTTGCATCTTCTGTAATTTTTTTTTTTTCCTAATTGGTCGGAAAATGACCAGGATAGATAGGTTAAACTCTTATACCATAGTTAGGTTTTTGTTTATTTCCCCTTATGTTTTTTACATAATCTTATCTTCTATATTTCAGTGCAATCAAATTCAACTGTGTAAAGATTCATGATTTTTACCTTTTCATTAATATCCTGGCTTATTTGGTACTTTGCCACTGAATTATAACTTTTCTTTTCACAATAATGTGACCCCTACTGTTTCAGGGCCTGTGCAGGAAAAAGGTAGTGACACAGAAGCTGAAAAACCCAGCTTTATTGAAGTAAGGGAATGAAAAATTTATTTATACTGAAATGCTACTATTTTATTCAGACAATATATGTCAGGTCCCTGACATTGAAGGCCTCCAGGGATGGGAGCAACTAGAGATCTTAATAGTCTGATGGAAGCTAGGGAAAAGACCAGGATATTTGTAGGCTAACACACCCACTGTCAAAGTGTGGAGAAGACAGGTGTATTAGTCAGTTTTCCAGAGAAACAGAACTGAGAGGAGATACATGTATTTATCATGACTCATATGATTATAAGGGCTTACAAGTCCTGACATCTGCAGAATGAGTTGGCAAGCTGGAGACCCTAGAAAACCAATGATGCAGATCCATTCCAAGTCTGAATGCTTGAGAACCAGAAGAGCCGGTGATGTATTTCCAGTCAGAAGGCTTGCTGAGAACCAAGAAGCACCAACATTTCAGTTTGAGTCAAAGGTAGGAAAGAGTAGATGTCTCAGTTCAAAAGCAGTCACATAGAAGGAATTCTCATGTACTTGGGGGAAGCGTCAGCCTTTTTGTTCTATTCAGTCCATCAACTGATTGGGTGAGGCCTACCCACATTGGGGAGGGCAATCTGCTTTACTCAGTTTTTCTATTTAAGTGTTAATTTCATCCAAAACAACCCCTCATAGACACAACCAGAAATGTTTCACCAAATATCTGAGCACCTTTTGGCCTACTCAAGTTGACACAAGAAATTAATGAATGGAACAGATAAAAGCAGGATAGCAGTAACTTCTAAGGAAACTCTTCTGGCTCTCAGGGAATTGTAGTATATGTGGGGTGAAACCTGAAAAGAAACAGAAATGTAGCTGTCAGTTTAACCAGGAATTCAGCAGTTTAAGCAGAATCCAAATAATTAAAACAGAAAGATTGAGTTGTGTAAATGATAGCACTCACAACTCTTTATCAAAACCTTTACCACTGCTCTTTATCACAGCTTGGGGACTCAAAGTATATTCCATGGGTCACCATTCTGAGATTGTTATAATAATAGCTATTTCATAGTTGAATGTTCTCATCAGGAAGGAGACCCTCCCCTTTGTTTTACAGAGACTAAAAGCTGCACAGATGGGGCTGGAAAATGCCATAAAAAAGATACTAGCCATTTGCCTAGGGAGAAGTGGTGAAAAAATCAAATGTCATCAAACAATAAGAAATGAACTGAGAAATAGACCAGCTTTGCCAAGGCAAGGGTCCTCTCATCCTGCTACCTGTGATGAATTTGGTGGAAAATGTCATGGTCCTACAGAAAGTACCTAGACTAGGACCAGGAGGAGGTATTTCCAAAGCACTCTGATTCTACCCTTTCAATTACATGAATGGTGAAAAGGTGGCTAGAAAACTATGGGTAAGGGAATCAAAAAACTTTTTCATGAGGGCTGGAATATAGAGTGCTGCTAGTTGCAGCAAAAAGGGGTTCAGAGGTTGCAGGAGACAAGGTTAATATACAAAAGTCAATCACTTTCCGTTGTACAAGCAATGAACAAGTAGAATTTGAAATTAAAAACACAATACCATTTACATTGGTATATAAAAATATATAGGTATAAATCTACCAAAATATGCACAAGACCTATATTAGGGAAACTACAAAACTTTAATAAAAAAGTAAAGAAGAACTAAATAAATGGAAAGATATCCCATGTTCATGGATTAGAAGGCTAATCAAGATGTCAGTTCTTCCCAACTTGATCTATAGATTCAGTGCAATCCCAACCAAAATTCCAGCACATTATTTTGTGGATATTGACAAACTGATTCTAAAGTTTATATAGAAAGGCAAAAACACAAAATAGCCAACACAATATTGAAAAATAAGAAAATGAGAAAGTCAGACACTACCCAACTTCAAGACTCACTATAAAGCTATAGTAATCAAGACAGTACGGTGTTGTCAAAAGAATAGACAAATAGATGCGTGGAACAGAATAGAGAGCCCAGAAATAGACACACATAAGTATAGTTAACTGATCTTTTACAAAGGAGCAAAAGCAATATAATGGAGCAAAAATAATCCTTTCAACAAATGGTGCTGTAATAATAGGACACCCACATACAAAAGAGAGAAAAAAACCCCAGAATCTATAAACAGAGCTTAAACCCTTCATGGAAAATAACTCAAAATGGATCACAGACCTAAGTGTAAAACACAAAAACTATAAAACTTCTAATATATAACATGGGAGAAAATCCAGATGACTTTGGGTTTGACAGTGACTTTTTAGATACAGCAGCAAAGCCATGATCCATGAAAGAACTGATAAACTGGACTTTATTAAAATTAAGAAACTTCTTATATGTGGAAGATGCTGTGAAAAGAATGAGAAGGCAAACCACAGACTGGGAGAAAATATTGCAGAAGACATATGTGATAAAGTACTGTTATCCAAAATACACAAATAACTCTTAAAACTCAGCAATAGGAAAACAAACAATCCACTTAAAATGGGCTAAAGATCCTAACAGACCCCTCACAGAGAAGATATACAGAGGGCAAATAAACATATGATAAGATGTTCCCAGCATATGTCATCAGGGAAATGCAAACTAAAACAACAGTGAGATACCATTCTACATTTATTTGAATGGCCAAAATCCAGAACACTGACAACACAAGCACTGGTAAGGATGTGGTGCAACAAGACATACTTTACCATATAATCCAGCAATTGTGTTCCTTTGTATCTACTCAAAAGATTTGAGAAATTATGTCCACAGAAAAAACCTGCGCTCGAATGTTTATAATAGTTATAATCGCCAAAACTTAGAAGCAATCAAGATGTCTCTCGGTAGGTGAATGGATAAACAAACTGTGGTGCCTCCAGAGAATAGAACGTTACTTAGCATTATAAAGAAATGAATTATCAAGTGGCGAAAAGACATGTAGGGACCTTTAATGCATATTGCTAAGTGAAATAAGCCAAGCTGAAAAGGCTCTATACTGTATGATTCCAACTATAGGATTTCTCTGGAAAAGATAAACTATGTAGACAGTAAAATGTTTAGTGGTTGTCTGCAGTTTAAAGGGGAGAGAGAGGTGAATAGGTGGCATACAGAAGATTTTAGGGTGGTGAAACTACTCTGGATGTACTATGATGGATACATGGCCTTATATATTTATCTAAACACATAGAATGTACAACGCCAAAGGTGAACCCTAAGTAAACCATGGACTTAGGCCATTATGATGTGTCAGTGTAGGTCCATTAGTTGCAATAAACATACCACTCTAGTAGGAGATGTTGATAATGGGGGAAGCTATTCATGTGTGGAGGTGGAGACTATATGGAAAATATCTGTACCTTCTTAATATTGCTGTGAGCCTAAAGCTGTTCTGAAACTTAAGCCTATTAAAATTTTTTAAAAGAAGAATTCAGAAAGTCCTGTGACTGTTGAAATAGTGTGTGTCGGGGGGTGGGGAAGGCAAATATTTGCATCAGGTTACTAGAATGGGGACTTTAACTTGCTATACAAAATGTAGGGAAATCAATCCGTAAGGTGGCAGAAAATGGGAAAGAGGTACCACAGAGCTTCTGGTACTCATTTGAGCCTCCTCCCACCACTTCTGCATGGTCCTCGTGCAGAGAGAATTGAAGGATACATGTAATGTGCTACTTTGCCATTTCCAGATTTTACTCCTCTCTCCCTTCCCACACCTTCCTTTTTTTTTCTTTCTTTGTGCCAGCTGAATTATTTGAAGAGTCCATAAGACAGCGTCCAATGTGTAATACCTCTTGCAAAGAAAGAACTCAAAATTGTTAGTTTTCTTTCTCTTCACTTCTCTACCTCCCTTCACTTGCCATCTAGCAGTGCCTCAATGCCTCCTCTTGCTTCATTCCTGCCTCTTCATTCCCAGGCTGATGTGGAGAAGGATTGCAACAAGGGTACGATATATCTGAACTGAAATACATTTTTGCTTGGAGATCTCTTGCCATGACTAGATTTTTCTTTACCCATTTCGCTGTATCTGTGTGTTTTGAATATTATTTTCTTGAGGGAATTCACAAACATCATCCCTGTACTATAGCAATCAACAGTATTTGTTCAGCACACATTTATTAAGTACTGTGTGCCTCTATTATTGTACGTGTCAAGAATACTTAAATGAATAAACTGGAAACCTGCCAATGGGGAGCTGGGTTTTGTGAAACTTTAAATAAATTCCTTTCCAATACTGTCTTTGGAAGCCAGCATTTATTTTTTCACAATTAGCATCACCAAAATCTTAGTTTTACAGCTTCACTTAAAAGTTTCTTTTCATAAATAACCATGAAAATCCTGTACTCAAAAGTTTTGGAACAATTTTTCTTTCTCAAACAAGATTGTGGGCATTTCTTCCACTGGGGAGTAATTCAAAATCAAAATTTTAGAGGCCCAGAATTTTAATTATTACAAAGCAAATGTGTCTCTCTCCAATTTTGTCCTTATAAAATCTTGGTAACTTTTCTTCCAAAATATTGGCAGTTTAATCATTAACTCAACTGAAATATTAGAGATGGGACCATTCATGTGTTAGAAATTCACTTTGGTAAATTCAAGGAAATGTAGTTTAGTTATAAATTTAAAGAAACGTCGAAGTCATGAATTACTGTGCATTTGTAGCACATGCGTGATATAACAATACTCAATAGTAGCTGCCATATTTGGACTCTACACCAAATACAATCCTGGGTGTACGTTATCTCACTTAATTATCACAGCTAGCCTGCAAGACATCCTAGAGTTACAGATTGAATAGCTGTGAAAGAAATTTGTTGAAGCAGTGTCATTTTTCACTGGAGAGCTTATTTTACTCGATATTGTCGCTTATATAGTGATTACCATATTATTGATATTGACCTACTATGTTGAAAGAAATGGCAAATTTTATGAGACATATGGAAAAATACTATTTGGATAGAAACAGATTTTTTTAAATTTCACAGTGAGCAAAATAGCTACTGAGGGAATTTATGGGGTCACCAGCCCTGCAATATCTAAGCAGAGAAAACAAATGCTTGATAGAGCACTCTAAGTGTATGTGTGTGTGTGTGTGTGTGTGTGTGTGTGTGTGTTTGTGTGTGTTTTAACTGTGAATTGTATTACAAGATCTAACAGCTTGTCTAAATTTGAAAAACATTTGAGGCCATCTTCCATGACTGTGAATATCTATCTGTGATTCCAATTGGTTACAGAGTCACACCTGCCCCTAATATTGTTGGCTACCATTCCTAATGTAAGGAAAGGCCAAATTTCAGTTAAAGTATAGTGAAAATAAAGATGGAATTGTTCCTATCTAAATTTATAAACACCAGGTAAAGAACCCCTGCTCTAACAGAAGTCAGTGCATTGAGTTGATATAAAGGAAGAATTGGGAAAAAAGGCAACTTTGGAGCCCATTAAGTGTGATCTAGAGGCCTGGGTATTTTACCCCAGAGGAAAACACAAACACGTGGCAGCTTGATGACATTGACCTCATTCATTTACAAATGTGTAAATTCTTCCAAATGTGGATAGAATCTGCATTTTTTTATATTTGGGGTTACTAGTTCTGAGATATTTGTTGAATTCTTGTAATTTACAGGGTAGTATTATAATACACTTCAACTTATGTATCTACTGATTCATACTATCAATATGAATTGAAAATATTAAACTGAACAATATAAATTCATTTTCATGAAGTTTGCAATTAGAGAAATTTTTGCTTTCATTTTAAGATAGTATATTAATTTTCAAATTTCACAGGTAGTATATAACATGTGATTTTTTTTTGAAATTGACAAATCTAAAATGCTTTGCATCTCATAATTTTTATTATTATTCTTGTTTTTTATTGGAGTATAGTTGATTTACAATGTTAGTTTTAGGTGTACAGCAAAGCAATTAAGTTATACACATGTACATATTTTTTTTCAGTTTTTTTCCATTATGCTCATTACAAGAAACTGAATATAGTTCCTTCTGCTATACAGTGGGTCCTTGCTGCCTATCCACCTCATATATAGTAATGTGTATCCATCAGTCCCAAACTCTCAATCTATTCCTCCCCTATGCTTTCCTTCCTGGTAACCAGTTTGTTGAAATTAGAAAATTTTAAACAAAGTTTAGTCTTCACATCCACATTTATATCTGGAACTAGAGGACATCACAAACCATTGAACATTTCATATACCTTTCCTGTAAGTTCTCAGTCACGTTGTTTAGCACGGTGAGCAGCAGTGTTACTAAAATTTGCGACAGCTTATTTTTGTTGAAGACATAATTTCTGCTATGCTTGATAGGCACTCTTTGTAAACTTGCCATCTGTATGTTTTGATGTCTGTGATTTTATTTTTTCACTTAACAGCATTTCACAGTGGCATTATTTATTTTAGTTTCATGTTTTAAAAAAAGTTGAAATTGCAGTCCCTTTTTCCAGTTCACTAAGTTTTCCATCATGCATCTTTTCGGTACACCCATAATATTTCTTACGATGGTTTGTTTCTGCTGATGTCTTAAGCCATATTCTTTCAACACAGATCTGCCTTATTTGCATAGTAAATGCTTATGCCCAGGCTCCTTAGAGCTTATTATTCTGCCATTCTCAGCATGAGGCTTATATCTTGTGGTCTATGATGGCTGCTCCAGGTCTGTATTCATTTCTTAGGGCTTCTATAATAAATGACCACAAACTGCTTAAGGTTTAAAGTGGCTTAAATTATAGAAATTTATCCTCTCACAGTCCCAGAGGCTAGAAACCTGCAATCAAAGTGTCTGCAGCACCGTGCTTCCTCTGAAGGCTCTAGAGAAGAATCCTGTTCTGCTTCTGCCTAGCTTCGGCTGGTTATCAGCAACCCTTGGCATTTCTTGGCTTGCTGCTACAGCCACTCCCATCTCTGCTTCCCTTGTAACACAGCCTTCTGTATACCAAAATAAAGCCGCTTATCCATTAAGCAGTTTCTTCCAACTCCCCCTAGCTCCTGGCAACCACCAATCTGCATTCTGTCTCTATGGATGTATTTATTCTGGATATTTCATAAAAATGGAATCATAAAACATGTGATCTTTTCATCTGGCTTCTTTCACTTAGCATAATATTTTCAAGGTGCATCTACCTTATATGACATATCCAATACTTTCTTTTTGTGGCTGAGTGGTATCCATCATACAGGTATATTTAGCATGTTTTGTTTATTCATCTGTTGATGGACATTAGGGCTGATTCCACTTCTTGGCTATTAAGAACAGTGCTGCTATGAGCATGTATGTACATATACTTGAGTTCCTGTTTTCAATTCTTTTAAGTGGGTTTCAGGGTCATATAACATAGTCTATGTTTAACTTTTTGAGAAACTGCCAAACTGTTTTCTTCAGCAGCAGAATTTACATTCTCACCAGCAATGAACTAGGGTCACCATTTCTCTATGTCCTTGTCAACACTTGTTATTTTCTGTTTTTTTATAGCCATGCTAGTGGGTGTGGAGTAGTACTTCATATTTTATTTGCATTTCCCTAATGACTATGACATGATGTTGAGCATCTTTACATGTATCTCTTGGCAATCTGTATATCCTCTATGGATAAATGTCAGTTTAGATCCTTGGCCCATTTAAAAAATTTGGTTGTTTATCTTTTTCTTGTTGAGTTGTAAGAGTGCTTTGTATATTCTGAATACTAGAAGCTTATCAGATATGATTGGCAAATATTTTCTCTCATTTTGTGGGTGGTATATTCACTTTCTTGATAACGTTCTTTGCACATGTTTTCCTTTTGGTGACATCCAATTGATCTACTTTTTTTTCTTGTATTGCTCATGATTTTTGTGTCATGTGTAAGAACTCCTGACTGAATCCAAAGCTGTAAAAATTTACCCCTATGTTTCCCTCTAAAACCATTTCTTCTTGGAGAGGCACAGTTCAACCCAAACCGTGACCTCAATATCTCGAATACATCTGAGCCATTGAGAAGGGGAAAGAGTAAAAAGAGAGGCCATGTTCCATCCCTTGAAGAGCATAATATAGAACAAAACAAAGCACTTTGGTCATGCCCCTTTGGCCAGTACTTAATCTTACTTTTATAGTCACAGTCAACTGTAAGAGAGATGGTTGGCATGGTATAGTTTAGCTTTATGCCTATAGGTTCAATTACTAAATCTATTACTATGGAGGAAGGGGAGAATAGGTATTCATGGAAAACTAGCGATCTTTATCACAGTTAAATTACTACTTGGGGGTTATACTTTTTTAATGTAACATTTTGTAGACATTGCTCTTTTGTCAGATGAATGTTGCTGTGCACAACTTTGAGGCCTGTCTGATCCTCCCTCCCTTACTTTTTCTGCCTAGAAGACTAAAGAATTACCTTTTAGTCCTTGAAATTAAATAACACAGCCAGAACAACTAAATGTTGATAATTTCATACCCATTTTTAAAAGTGCAGCATATCATTTTCATCTGCAGATTCTGACTTTATTTTAATAATGTCTTTCATTAGGCTTCCATTTCTGGTTGTTGGGAATTCTACTTCAAGGATAATGGTTACATTTGGTTTTCATCTGTGACTACTCAGCTACTTGCTATTTTTGTGCTATATATTAGTTTAATAATGATGTTTTCGTCCTCAATTTCCTTGGCTTTGTTCCATTCCTTTTAATTTTAAGTTTCATTCTGACGTTTTATCATCTCATTTTAAGCTCCAGTTTTATCAGGTTACAGCCCATTTAATCAATATTTTTCCAAATACATTGTTCTTATTTTGTTTTGAACAAAATCTTTATCTATTTTGCTTGCTGCTTTTCATTCTTCTCCTATCCTCTTCCATAGAATATTTATATAGATACCATAACACTGTTTAAAAATCTTAATTATATTAAAAACGAACAATTCTAAGCAGTCCATTTCTTTCTTTGATATATTTTGGGTGAACTTGAGTCTCATTCCATCTTGTTGGGAAATTATCTTCATTCCTAGAGAGGCATAATTTGAGAGCTAAGTTTTCTCTAGACCACAGTAGTGCATGTGGTAAAAAAGACATCATTTGGGTCTAGAAACTGGTTGCCAGACTTGTCCTTTGTCTTGTCTTCTATGATCTTGTGAAATGTCCTATGAGAGATAACTTAGTACATCGCATAGGTTACCCTGTCTGTGGTGGAACATTAAGACTTAGATTGTGTCAGAGATAGCCAGCAAGGTTTATTTTCCCTTTTTCCATTTTACTCTCAAGGAATATTTCCACCACCCCAAGAAGAAGAGTAAAAGGCCAAGTAGAAGGCAGCTTTGGGTTATGGAGTCATAGCATTGGGAGGAGATATTCAATGTTTTCAGATGTCATTTCTCCCATCTCTCACTCCCTCAGGTCTTATTTTCTTCTTGGTCCTCTCTTTGACTCAATTTCTGTTTATTGCTGGTGCTAACTAGTTCCTAGTTTTTGTGATCCTTCTGTTTCTTCTTGAACTCTACACCCAGAAGGGAATTGAAAATCATAGCAAATTCTTGCAGTTTAATCAGACCATGGTTAGAGGGAGAGGTTCATGGTTGGGGTTTTTAAGTAATGGAACTGTCTCCATCTTTGACCAGATTTGCTTATTTCTCCTCTTCAGCTATACTCTCAATTAGGGGTAGGTTATAAAGTTTCTCAGGATTACGTTAACTTCCATCTCACTGGAATGTTTCTGTGGAGGGCTAAATTGAGCTGTGTGTACCTTCAATATGCTGTGTGGGGCAGATTCTTAAAAACTTTCATATTTCTTTTGACTTGTTCTTATCCCTTGACTTATTCTCTTCCCCTTTGTTTGATTACACCTTAGATCAAATGGCTGCATGGTGGATGAGATTAGCTGAATCAAAGTAAGTTTCTATCAATAAGGAAGAAGAGATGATAGCAGATTTGGGGCAGATGACCAACAGTGCCTAGCAAAATCTAAAACTAACAGGTCCCTACCCTTTTATAAAATGATCTCCATAGCTTCACGAAAGCATCTACATTTTTGTTATCATATCTCCAGTCTTCTTTTAAAAGTTTGAAGGACTTTGTGGAAGATGAAAAAAGTACATTCTTTTTTCACCTACCAGATAAGAAAGATTAATGAAGAAAAAGAATACTCAGTGCCAGCTAGCATATGAAGAAGAAAAGCCAACACTCTTATGTAGAGCTGCTTGGAATGCAAATTAATACAAAACTTTCTGGAAGTAAACTTGGCAACATGTATCAAAAAACTTTTAAAATGTGCATATTCTTGGAAATAAACATTTCTCTTGCATAAATTTATTGTAAGTGGATAATTGTGTATGTGTGTAAAAGATGTGTAAGGATGGCCATTGCAGTATTTAATGCTGAAGAATTTCAAGCTGATAATCAGGGTGGGTTAAAGATATTTTGTTATATATTTTATGTAACATTAAACAAGATGTAGACACTACAATTATTTGCCATTTACTGAGCATTTTCTGTGTAATTTATGTATATTATTTCATTTAATAATATAATGTGTTTTATGAGTAGGTAAAGTTATTACCCCCATTTTAGAGGATTAGAGATACTCAGTTCCCCAGAGTCATGCAGATAGTTAAGTAACAAAAACAAGATTCAATAAAGAAGTGTCTACTTTAAACCCTATATCTTAAAACAAAAACTTTCACTGAGGTATAATTAATATACAATAAACCACTTGGATTAAAGTTATATAATTTTGTAAGTTATGACATGTGAATAAACATATAAAACTCTCACCACAATCAAGAAAGTGAACATAGTCATCACCTACAAAAGTTTGTTTGTGTCCTTTTGTAGTCCTTTCCTGCTCTAGCTCTCCCTCATATCTCTGCTAAATTTCTTTTGTCACTTTGTCAAAAATCATATGACCATATATGTGTGGGTCTGTTTCTGGAATCTATGTTCTGTTTCATTCATGTATTTTTCTATATTTACACAGTACAACCCTGTCCTGAATACTGTACTTTTTAAAATAAGATTTAAAACCAAGTAATGACAATCTTCCCACTTTATTCTTCTTTCTTAAAGTTGCTTTAAATTTCCATATAAATTATAGAATCAACTTGTTAATTTTGAAAGTAAAGCCTGCTGGAATTTGGAATGTGGCTTCATTGAATCTGTAGATCAATTTGGGGAGAATTGACATGTTAACCACATGGAATCATCTCATCCATGCATATGATATGTCTCTCTATTTATTTAGACCTACTTTAATAAATCCCAGAAATGTAGCTCAGTGTACAGGATCTCACATCTTTGTCAGTTTTCTCATTAGGTATTTCATTTTCAATTTTGATGCTATGTAAATTGTATGTATATTCAGTTGCCAATTATTCTTCATTGATATATAGAAATGTAACTGATATTTTCATATTAACATTTTATTCTGCAACTTTCCTAAATGAACTTATTAGTTCTGGTGATTCCACTGGATTTTCTACATAGATGATCATGTCATCTGTAAATAAAGGCAGTGTTATTCCTTTTTTCCTAAAGTAAGTGTCATTTATTTCTTTTTCATGATTTTTTGCACTGGTTAGACTTGCCAATACAATGTTGAATAGAAGTGGAGAAAGTGGAAATCCTTGTCTTGTTACTAGTATAAGAAGGAAACAATTTAGTCTTTCACTTTAACCTATACTGTTAGCTACCACTTTTTCGTAGATGCACATTATCAGACTGAGGAAGTTACTTTCTATTGTTAAGTTTTCTACATGGTTCTATCATGAGTAAGTGTTGGATTTGGTCAGATACATTTTCTGCATTTATTGATTATATGATTGAACTTGTAATTATGTTTTAAAAATTTATTAATATGTATTATATTGATATTTGTTTTTTTATTGAAACATAGTTATTTATAATATTATGTTAGTTTCAGGTGTAGATGATATTTGACTATTTAACCAAGACTGCATCCTTGGGGAAACCCTAAATGTCAATAGTATATTATCCATTTTATGTACTGATTCACTCTCCCTGCCTTGTTCTGAATGACTTCATTTGTTATGCCTTCAAACACACAAATCTTTCTTATTGTCATGTCTAATCTGTCATTAATCCCATCCAGTGAATATGTCATCTCAGATATTATAGTTTTTTCTTTTGAAGTTCTATATGACCCTTTATGTCTTCTATGTTTGTATTTGACATTTTGAACACATAGAATAGTTACAGTAACTGTTTAAATGTCCTTGGCTATTAACTCAAATACTTGGGTCAGTTCTGAGTTGGTCTCCATATCTCCATATCTTGTTTTAACTTGAATTTCTCTTTAGTGAGGTGAAACATCACTTCAGATGGTAAATGTCAGTTCTACATTTGTCTTGTAAATTTTCTGTCCATGTATTTTTCCTATTTTTCTATCAGAAAATATATTTTCTATGAAGAAGATTCAGAAAAGTCATAAAAATATAATTTGTAATCTCATCACCAAGAGCCATCTTCCATTAATGTTTTGGTTCTTTAAGACTTTTAACAAAATATTCAAACACACTCACAAATGTGCTTTTACTTTTAGAGAAAATTATCTCATATGATGGACACATACACTTTAGTAACCTGCTTTTTTTTTAATATTTCAATACATCATAAACACATTTCAGTACATGCATTACATCATCATTTATAACAGTTCCATAGTATTATATGGAAGAGATATACCATGGTTTATTTGAACAATCCTCCATTGAAGGTTATTAGATTGGTTGAGTTTTTCTTCTATCATAAACAGCATTATGATAAATAGCATTTTTGTATATCTGTGTGCAATTATCTGGTTAGGAGATGACTTTTTCCTTAGGATAAATTCCTGGAAGAGGAATTTGTGGCTCAAAGGACCTCAGTTAAGGGCTTTGAATATTAGATTGCCCTTCAGATATGTTGTATCAGTTTTTGCTCCAATGAACAGTGAGTGTGTTGATTTCTGCACATCCTTGCCAACCCTAAGTGTTTTTTCCTGAAACTCTCCATCTCACATGAAAAAACTCTCATGGCTGTTTTCATAAACGTTTATTTGATTACTGGCAAGGTGAAACAAATTTTCCTAAACACACTGGCCACTGTAGTTCCTCTTTTGTCCTTTGTCCATTTTTCTATATCATATTTATCTTCTTGTCTAACATTGATTGCGTGCTTACTATGTACCAGACACTGTGCAAACACTTTTATTTATCTAATTTAAAACTGAAAAAGAACACTAGGGGGTAAATAGGCATTCCTGTAATTCACAGTTTTGTAGATGAGATGACAAACATGAGGTTATGCAATTTGTTCAAGCTCAGGTAGGTGGTAAGTCGCAGACACACAATGTTGAACCAGATCTGTTTGCCTTTGAGGCCCTGCTCTTAACTGCTAAACCAACCTCTTCTCCACAAACATTGGAATTATTTTGTAGCCAGAGTTTTCCTTTCTGGTTTCTGGTTCAGGTGTTATGCTTTGCTGAGAAAAGTTTTTTTTTTTTTTTTTTTGCTGTGAAACAGGAAAGAACACCGTCTGTTGAGAGTGAAAGGGCAGGTAATAATGGAAGAGGTTGGAGGAACGTGGAGGATATTTGAAATGGCTGCTGCGGATGCCCCCGCATTTAGGCTGCGCCTCACAGCTGACAGTCTCCACCAGGCCCAGTTTGAAGAGTTTCATTTCCATTTTTCTGCCTTGGAATGCTCCAGCTCCATTGACTCTCCTGAATTCTTTTCTTAGCATTTAGACAATCTCATCTTTAAAAAAAAACTCTCTCCCCACAAAATCCCCTTCTCAACAACAGATTCCTTCCAACCTTGGCCCTATCTGACTCCTCACCTTTAAAGTGAAACTTGTTAAAGTTTGAGCAACTTTTTGAATTTCCTCTCTTATTATTCACTTCTCAACCCACTCCTGTCTGGCTCATCATTTGTCTGAAAATGTTCTTGATAGTTCTCCAGTAACCAGCGAATTCAGAACCCCTTCTTCAGCCTGTACTTACCTTACACAGTTGACTTAGTTTTGAAAATCTCTCTTTCCTTGGATTCTCTGTCAACACATTCTCGGTTTTCCTTGTGTGTTGCAGACTGTTCCAAACTCTTCCTTGGTCTCCTCTGCTCTAATATTTATTTATATCTCAGTATATTTTTGGGATTCTCTCCTAGGCTCTCTTGTTGTCTCAATATACACCCCACTGCATGGGTGGCCTTAGACACTCCCAGCAATGTTCTCATGAAATACAAAGTTGTACTTCCAGCCCAGATCAGCCTTTGAACCTCAGGGTAACATGTGCAACAGGATACCAGGGATCTCTACTCAGATGTTTTACGTACACCTTAATCTCAACATGTTTAAAATAGAAATCATTTTCACCTTCAATTCTGCTCCTCTTCCATTTTCTCCTCTTTCACAGCCACCTAATTTCCCAGGGCAAAATTCTGGGATCAATTTTGACTTCTTTTTTTTACCACCTCCTAATCCTTTTAAATAGATCTAAAATTATATCCACTTCATTCCAGCTCTACTGCCTCTGTTTTTGTCTCAGCTTCCATAATCTCTCGTCAGATTAGTGCAGTCTGTTAACTGCCCTCCTCGTAGTCAATCTTTCTACCTTCAAACCATTTTAACACTCTAGCAAGAGTTAATGTTCTAAAATGAATGTTTGTGTCACTGACCATTCTCACCATGAAAAACTCTAAGCCCCTTAATAAAGCAACAGTGGCACCTCCAGAGATTACACACAGAAAACAAATGCTTTTGCAGTTATAGGAGGGGGTTATGGTGATAATATGCTCATAATTAGGACTTAGTGAACTCATCTTAAAACTGATTTTGCATAGCACTTTTCAACATTTTGAGAAAATGGCAACTTTCCATAATATATTGGGGAAGAGGCCTCCCTTATTCCAAACCACCCCTTGGATCTGTCCCCCAAGACATGACCCTACATAATTGACATCTCCTTCAAATTCATTTCACCTTTGGCCACCCTCATCCCTGGTCAGTTATTAATTACCATTTAAGCCAGTCAATGGGTGCTTATTGAATACCCACTATCTACTAAAAATTATTCTAGACATTAAGGACATGGTAATGAACAGGACATAATCTTGGCCCTCATGGACTTTCAGTGTAGCAGAGGAGATAGCCATTAAGCAAAGAATTCTAGTATTAATAACATAAATACTTAAACTTATAACAAGTGACTATTGAGGCATGGGAGAATCTAGCCCCGGGTTTCTCAGCCTTGGCACTATTGACATTTTGCGTGAAATCATTCTTTGTTGTAGGGGGCAGCCCAGTGCATTGTAGGATGTTTAGCAGCATCCCTAGCCTCTACTCACTAGATATCTGTAGCACCTCCTACCCGGCTGTGACCATCAAAAATGTCTCCAGATATTGCCAAATGTCCTTTGGGGGGCAAAAATTATTCCTAGTTGACAATCACTATTCAATTGCAATTAATTGACTGATTGATTTAGCAGTCAGATATCCTTAATTTCCTCAAGCATGCCACATTCTTTTTGTGAACTCAAAACCTGTGTACACACTGTTCCCTCTGCCTAAAACATGCCAGTCCTTCCTTGATTGCATCACCCAACATCTCCCATCCCAACACTCTCACTCTAGGGTAGATGCCCCTCATTGGTCCCATAGCACCCAGATCATTTCCCATCTCATACGAATCACACTTATCACTTTATGATAATGTTCCTGTTTACTTGTCTGTATGTTCCACTAGTGACTAAGCTCCATGAGGACAGCACCTGTCTTGTTCCTCAGTGTATCCAAAAAATCTAGACTTTTATTTGGCACAAAAATGATGGTCAATATATACTTGTTGAATTGATGATTGAATGAATTGAATGGATGAAAGAATGTCTCAGCTAGGCCAAGTGGTCAGCCAGGATTGAATCACAACAATTACTTGTGCTGATTTGTCACAATCATTTTGATAAGACATCAAATTTCAACATATAAAATCACTTCAGACGTACTAGGCAAAGTGGTTAACAGACATCCCTGAGTGTCCCTCATAGCTGACTCTTGATCCATCTATTTTCTTTTCTTAATTTCTGATTTCCATATGTCCTCATTTCTCACCACAGTGTCAAGACAGGAAATAGTATAAGAATTAGAAATTAATGGTGTCTAATTTACAGATTATTTGGTAATTTAGAAAGCTATTTTTCTTGCCGCTGTGGCAAAATACTTTCACATAAAAGAGGTGAGTAAGCCTAGTGAAGCCCTGGGGAATGGAACACCCAATAAGACCCCAGCCCAGCAGAGCTGTGGGGATAGAACTCCCCACCTAGAGCAATGGGGGTAATGCTGTCACCCCAGTGGGCCCGGAAGGTGGGACATTGAGCCAAAGAGGATTATTCTCAAGATTTAAGATCTAATGGCATTTGTCTTACTAGGGTTTGGACTTGTTTAGGACCTGAAACTTTTTTTTCCTTTGACTTGACGGGGTAGTACACTGCAGGGACAAAATGTTATGAACTGGGGATACCCGCCTTAATTCATATGTTGAGGCCCTCGTCCTCAATGTGATGGTATTTGGAGATGAGGTCTTTGGGAACTGATTAGGTTTAGATGAGATCATAAGGGTGGGGTCCTAAACTGATAGGAATGGTGGCTCTATAAGAGAGAAGGAAAAGCCTTGTAAGCATACAGTGAGAAGGTGGACATCTGCAAGCCAGGAAGACACCCCTCACTGGAACCTGACCCTGCTAGCAGTTGATCTTAGACTTCTAGCCTCCAGAACTGTGAGAAAATAAATTTCCTTTTTAAAAAGTCTATGGTATTTTGTTGTGGCAGCTTGAACTGATTAAGACAAGTCCACACCAAAGACATTGACTTTTTCTCAAAAGTTCATCTAGATTTCTGGTGATGTCCTTTCATCTAAGCCTTAATGCTTTACCTCCAAGTACCCTGTGGACTTTTTTAAACTCAGTGATATCTGCTATACAAACCATATAGCCCTGCTCATGGCCCTATTTCTGTCAATGACATCACTATTCTCCCAGGTATCTGAGGTTGAATACGTGATCATGTTTGCCTCATCTCTCAGAAGCCCCCACAACTAATTTTCTTCTTCAAATGTTCTGTATTCTACATCTTTTTACTGATAGGCATAGAGAGCCAAGATACATGATTGTTTCATCAGTTCTGAGAGGCACCACTATTTTATATACCATTATATGCCATTAAGGAAGTAAAAACACTGAGAGTTAAGCTGTGGTGCAACATTAATTGTAAAATGCATCCCAATTACAGAGATCTTAAAATGTGAAAAATCTGCATCACAGAATCAGTAAAATGAGACAAGTGGAAAAAACAAGGACACTACACTATATAGAGCATGATACTATATCAATCAGATCCCAGCAGGAAATTGATGAACCACCAAAATCAGGATAATGTAAAGAGAATTTATTTATAAAGCAGTTAATTACAAAGATGCAAGTGGGTCATAGTGAAAGTGTGGAAATCTGCATCTAGCAGCAGCAGAGCTCATTCTACTCCTCGGGCCACAGTGATGAGCAAAGGAAAAAATTAGCAGGATTGTGATGAGGATGTGTGAACAGTGTGAAGCAATTTCTAATGAGAGGAGAAATTTCTTTAGTGGAGGGACACAGCGAGTGCAAAGTGCCCTTGTGAAATGGGAGCAGGGAGATAACTATTCCTTTGTAACTTGCCTCCCCTTCTCTAATCTGCTGCCAGAGGCTGAACCCAATTGGAAGCCAGAGGGCAAGAGACCAAGGGTGATGTAATCCATACATTTCAGTCCCCTTAGGAAAAGAGCAGGGTGGAGGAGAATGAAATATGGATATATAGGGGCAAAAGAAGATATCTTGTATGTCGACAATGAAAAGAAAACATGCATGTTTGTGTACATGCATATTTACATTGTTCTGGAGGGAAATAAAGAACACTTAACAATGACTATATAGCGGAGCATGGAATTCAAGTAACTAAGATTGGGAATCTTTACTTTCCATAGCTTACCCTTCTTGGCTGTGTGAGGCTTAAAAAAAATAATAACTATTGCTTTTATAGTAAAAAAAAAAAACAACTAATAAAAAGTAGCCCCATAGTTAGATCATTCTCTTCATTATCAGTGCCATGGCCCAAGTCTAGAAGTTCATGTCCTCGCACCACAGCTGTTAACTTTGTCTCTCATCTGGCACTTCCATCTTAGTTTACTTTTTCTAATTAGTCTTGAATATGACTGCCAAAATTGTGTTTACTCAGTCACCCATTTTTTAGTATAGTTGGTTTACAATTTTGTGTTAATTTCTGGTGTGCAGCACAGTGATTCAGTTATATATATATATATATATAAATATATATATATATAAATATATACACACATGTATATATAAAAATATACACACATATATATACACTCATTAATTAAAATCTTGTTATTGAGCAGCTAGTATATGCTGGGTTTTATTCTGGAAGCAGAGGGTCCTCTGGTGAGTAAAGAAAGACTCATTCTCTTTCTCATACAACCCAGTAGAAAAGATGGCTGCTAATTTTTTCAAATCCCATGAACAAATAGTCAATTTCAACCTAGATGATGACAAGGGAAATATTTCTGAGTGAGGGATAACTGAGATAAAATTTGAAGGATGAGTAAGGTTTACTACTCAGGAAAGTTGCAGAGGGAAAACTTTTCCAGGTAGGTGGAATAACATATAATTCTCTGTGGTATAAGTGCACCTGGCATATTAAAAAAAAAAAAAAAAAAGGAAAGCTGTGTGGCTCAAGCATTGATTTGACAGGAGCTTGCTGATCATTTTGTGGATGACATGGTGAGGGTCCAGTCCATGTAGGCTTTTATAGCCAATTCCAAGGATTTTTCTATTTATCTCAAAACCAATGGAGAGTTCTTGGAAATATTGTGCTTAAACCTGACTTTTGTTACATTGATGGTTCAGCATAGACTACCTAAATCTTTCTAGAGAACATTTATACTTAGGGTTCATTTTCCAATTATCTATGATTTGGCTCCATTGCCATATGGAAATAGATGGCTCACTGGTCTCCTATATGCCTTTATCTTCATTCACCACACATTGAACACTCACTGTGTGCCAGGGACTATTCTAGGCACTTAGGGGACATCAGTGAGCAAAAAAAAAGATCTCTGTTCTCAGAGGGCTTGCATTCTAACCACGCTTGAGTCAGTTGGATGTGCATACTGCTCCAAAGGTATACCATAATAATCTGAGGTTGGAGAATAGGAAAGCCAAAAATGACTTTAAAAGTTTCTGGTTGTATGGGACAGGAATTTTGCAGTAGATAAATAAGTTCTGCTTTAGCTGGCTTAAGAAAAGTAAGAAAGATTTATTGCAGGGATAGTGGGACATCTTACAGAACTAGCGACTTTCTTTTTCATCCTCTCGTCTTTTTGCTTCATTGCTTGCCTGCTTGATTCATCAATCTTGATACAGACTAGCTGTTTTGTTTTCACCCAGCTCTTGGGTTTTACATCCCCTGGCTTCCAGAATCCAATCATACTGAGTGGAATTTCATAATTCTAGTTGAAATTGATGGCGGAGGGATTCTCATTTTTGGTTTAGGCACCCCCAATTCTGGGACAAAAAAATTGTGAAAAAAGAAGGGGTGCTATCATGGAAACATGGCTGCTCCCTCTGTAACCTTGTATACTAGAGAAGGGAGTGAGGTGCAGGGAGAAGGGGAAATTTTCAGAAAACAGTAGATTTGGGAAATGGTTTAGTAGATAAATTGTGTCCACTGTACTAACAGAGCCACCTGTTTAGATGTGAGAAAATTGGGATCTACAGAAGGACAGGAATTCATTAAGATGATAGAGTGGAGCTGAGTGGTCTCTTCTCGCTCTTCCTGCCTGCATTTACTCATTTTGTTCCCCTTACCTGAAATTTATTTTATATTCTTCACTATGACTTTAAAGGTCAGTCCCTTCAGCATTACGGGATCTCCTTTCCCTCCTCTGCAGTTTTGGAAGCCTTAAACTTTGTCTCACACAATTTTAGCACACCTACAGAGACATGTTACAAAGATTTATTTCCTAGATCTTCTGTTGACTGTTTTCTTTGGTTACACTTTCTATCACAATTTTAAGCTTCTCCATTGCCACTTAATCTTGTAATATGCTACAATTTACAAGAGTGAGACTAAACTTTATAGTGTTTATTGGTTGCATTGTAGGTTGACTGATTTCAAGTGAGAGCTACTGGTGCATCTTAATTTTACTAGTACCCCATAAATAATATTATGAGACACAGTTTTGGTGAATTTGTATGGACAGTACAAACATTTTTGGAGTCAGATACCTCTGATGTCCAGTCTATATTGCCCATGTGATCTTGTTGAATTACTTGACCTCTCTACCATACCTTTATCATCACCTATTTCAAAGAATTATTTGGAAGATTAAGAAAATACATGCATTTATTCCTTCGTTCAACAAATATTTAAATACCGACTATGCACTAGGTACTCCTCTGACTACCAGGGATGATGCAATAAACAAAAACAGGCAAAGACTCTGACTCCATGTTCTTTGCACATAACTTGGTCCATACTACAATTTCAACAAACAAAGCTGTCTTGTTGCCTCCTAGAAAGGTTATCTATAGCTACATAATCTTATACCTTAATGATTTTTAAAAATAGAATCTTTGCAGACCTCTTTGTCTTGACTTTTTTCTGACCGTGATCACCTTTTCTTTGTATGTCATGTATATAGTCTAAACTCACATTCATGACATCAGCCAGATATACATCTCCCCATATATTTTTGCATTTATGGTCTTACAATTAACTTTGATTTCTCAAATGATATATCTTTGTTGAAGACATTTAAAGATGCAAAGGAAATCAAAGAAGAACATACAATGTGTCTATTGTCTCACTATAAAGGCATACTACTCCATAAAGAGATAATACTCTTGCCATGTGGTGTATTTTCTCATCTCATCTTTTGAGTTGTGTCCAGATTGGACTCCCATGTTATCACTACCCTCTATCTACTATGCTTCTGTTTAACAATGCCATTGACATTTCTAACATATTTAGGCTTTGCTAATGAAAACTTGATTCACTCTATGTCTGCACAAACACACTCTTCACTGCATTGACCTGTCTCTGACTTCTTGATACTCAACAGCTTTTTGTCTTTATATGATGTTTAGTATTTGAGATTTGAACAGATAATGAATAACTTGATTAACATGAACATCCACACACAGAATGAAACACAGATCCTTTTCTTTATAATGGGAGAGCAGGAAATGACTTGACGGAATGTAAGTCTAGCTTATTGTCTATTTAGTAATTAATGACTAGTAAATGAGCCAAAATAATGGGTAATTTCAAATTTAAAAATAGCATACTTGATTGTATGTGAACACAGCATACAAGCTTATTCAAATCAAAACTAGTCTCATTTTGTTAACTTTCTATATTGAGTGTGGCTTACTTGATTTTGCCAGACTGGGTACCAGCAATTTTTAACACTTTATCCCTCAAACTGTCAAACATGCAAAATTAGAAGAAATAATATTACTTTAACGAACTCCCATGTATCCATTAACAAGCTTTAACAATTACCAACATTTTACCTTGTTGTGTGACTGAGTCTCCCCACTTTTTTGTTGGAGTATTTTAAATTAAATCCCACACATGTATCATTTAACCTAAATACTTCTGTATGTATCTCTAACTTATAAGGACATTTTTCTGGCATACCTATTACATCATTATCACAATGAACAATGAATAATTTCTTAAAATTTCTTAAAATCATCTAATACTCAGCCCATGTTTAGAGTCCCATGATTGTCTCAAAATGTCTTTTTACAGTTGGTTTGGCTTCAATTGGTTGCCCAAGTCTCATTTGTTCTGAAATTATCTCCAAATCCCTCTTTATGATGCAATTGATTTCTTAGAGAACATAGGTCCTTTGTCCTGTAGAATGGCTCACACTCTAGTTTTGGCTGTTATTTTGTGGTATGTCCAACTTGTATTTCCTGCAAACTATGAATTAGATCTGAAGGCATGATTAGATTTAGGTTAAATTGCATTTTAAAAATTATTTTTTATTGAAGTATGGTCAATTTACAATGTTGTTTAAATTGTATTTTATATAAAAGTATTTCATATGTGGTTTTTATGTACTTTCTCTTGCAAGGAATCTTAAGATATATAATATATAGTCACATTTTTTAGTGATGTCAAGATTGGTCAGAGCCTTCAGATATATCAACCTGATCCCTCCAAAATGAAGTTCCCATCAATATTTCGTCTAATGGATTTAACAACCAGGATGATAATGGCTTTGCTCTATTAATGATATTCAGGGTTGCAAAAGTATTTTTTCCTAAAATCATCCTTCTTTCTGGCTTTACTAGTTAGAATCCTTGCACAGTACATTTGTCCCTCCTCAAATATTTGGATACCCTGAGGTATAGTTGTATAAAACAGGTGAGGTAAATGTTAACTTCATTCCCTTCATTTTTCATAGTAATGAGCTGGTGGGTGTCTACAACCTCCAGTGTTGTCCAATGAGTTATTGTTTAGCATTATTATTAACTCAGAAGATGTTTGTGTATTTGCTATATTTCAATCCAATGCACTTATTTTACTTGATAATCAAATTGTACTATCCAGGATCAGTGGAAACCCATTAGAGTTGGCTTTTGTGGGCAATAGAGACTTAATTTTAATAAGCAGGTAGGTCTGAAAAATTTAGGTATCAATATTTAACTGCACTCATCGTGCCTTTTTGGCCTATGACTTTACGAAGATTATAAAAGTATCGTTGAATAACTATATTCAATATCTTGTAATAACCTTTCATGAAAAAGAATATGAAAAAGAATATATGTATATATATGCATGACTGGAACATTATGCTGTACTCAAGAAATTGACATATTGTAACTGAATAAATACTTCAATTAAAAAAAGTAAATAAAAGTATCAGTTGAGAATGGCTAATGTTGTGATCTGGAATGAGAAACATAGGAAGTCAAGGGGATTCTCTTTCTCATTCCCTGGTTGTTCCTCAGAAAGGAATTTCTGATAACCCTTAATTAGTGTGGTCAAGGGAAGGGTTATGGTTTCATATGGGCTCCAGTTTGTGTATCCTAATGCTTTTGTCCCACTAATACTTAGTAATAAGGTTTCAGGGATACTATTGCTAAGACTGAGTTTTTGCTTATATACTGGCTCAGATCAAAGTTCTTAGAATTTGAGTTTTTATCAATTGTACAAAAGGCTTAATTCCATCTGTGTAACTATGCTGCTGTATTCTATATTTCAAACCAGAATATTATGTAATCATACTTGTACTTTTTGGTGGGTCCATTGTTCTGTGTGAACAGGGTTCTTTGGGTTTTTGCAATCAAAGGCAGATTTTTATATTGGTGGGAAAAGTCACAACCAATATGAGCTTGATTTAAAGACATTTTCCATAGGTTTTTGGCAATAAACAGCTTTATGCTATCAATATTTTTGTCATTATTTTAATCCATTTATGACCCATAAACACGTAGATGGTAAATTTACAGTCTTGTGTCTTTATGTAGGCCACCTATCTATATTCAATTTAACTGTAAAATTAACTCACTTTATCTGAAAATCCATTTCTAGCAAATAAGTTGTTTTTCTTTTAACTTGAAAATGGTCAATATAAGGATTCAAAAAACTAGGCCCATGGGCCAAATTCAGCCAACCACCTGATTTTATAAATAAAGTTATATTGGAACATAGTCATATTCACCCATTTACATATTATTTATGGCAACTTTGATGCTGCAAGGACAAAGTTGAATATTTGCAACAGAGAATATATAGTCTACAAAGATGAAAATATTTACTATCTTGACACTTTCAGAGAGTCTACTAACTACTGGCCAAGACTAATGAAATTTGCTTTGTATGTATTCATAACAATACTTTTCTCAGGAAACTGCTAGGAAAATACCACTCACTAATAAGAAAAGAGAAATTATTTTCCTCAAATACAGTTCTTGCTGTGTAAGACAAGGAGAGAAGAGTTTTTTTTTTTTTTTTTTTTTTTTTTTTTTTACTGCTCTATCCCATCTCATAGTAAAGAATCAATAAATGTTTGTTGAGTGAATGAATACATGGATGGATTATAGTTTAAAGTCTTTAATGATTAACCAAATACAAGGAACCTTCATTACATTCTTATTTCTATAGCTGTAGTGATTGTATAACTATCATGGGAAGACTATACAATTGATCACAAACTAAGCGGCCAATAATAATTTATACACCTATTTGACATATCACTTATTAAATATTAACTTGCTTATAACAAAGACTAGTTGAAGTTAGGTACCCATTTTCCTTGTTTGTGTTTCTTGGTGAAAAGTAACTTTTTTGAAACATTTTATTTGAATTTCTAATCATGAAGAAAAATGTTTGGGTCTATCTTTTCTAATCCATTTTTACTAAAAGTGTTTATGAATTGATTCCTATTCATTCTGTTTGATAGACATTACAGTTAGTAAGGTCAGTGGTTGTGTTGAGATCTCTGAGATTTATTTTTTACATATAAGGAATCTCATATAAGCACAAAGAACACAAATCGGTTATTTGACTCTTAACAGTTTAGAAAATTGAGACCAATTCAAGGATCTGAATCCTAGAACTTAGATAGCTAAGCTCAAAGCAGTATTTCTAAATTTTCCTTAAGAACCTGCCAACATAAACCACAAGGAATAGGACTGACAGTCAGCAAATAAGGTAGGGGCAGAAACTAGATTAGCTTGGTAAGGACAAGTACACATTACTTTCGTTGTATCCAGAATTGTTGAGGGCTTCTTCTGGGAATATTAGATGATAGTCTATACTGATGCACACATTTCAAATTCTACCTGTTATTTTGGTGTAGGTTTCTAATGTTTCCCATTTAGACAGATTGATTTCAGGAGACCCTCAACTAAGACTATCTGGGGAACATGCTTAAGATAACTGGAATAAAACAATATGAGAATAGGGTGAGGTTGAGCAAGGCTGAGGAGATAATTAACTAGATACAAGGAAGCAGATGAATTGATGACTAACTCTATGACCTATTTCTTTAGTACTGGTGAATAAGTTGCAACTATAGCTTCCTATTGTTCAAACAGTAGGCCCTGACTATTTGCATTTAAAAGATATTCGTATTTGAGTTTTCAATTCCTTAGGAAAATTGTATACATTTTCTTTCTTTTTAAACATTTTTTTATTGAGTTATAGTCATTTTACAATGTTGTGTCAAATTCTAGTGTAGAGCACAATTTTTCAGTCATACATGAACATACATGTATTCATTGTCACATTCTTTTTTGCTGTGAGCTACCACAAGATCTTGTATATATTTCCCTGTGCTATACAGTATAATCTTGTTTATCTGTTCTGCATATGCCTGTCAGTATCTATAAATTTTGAAATCCCCGTCTGTCCCTTCCCACCCCCCACCCCCCAGGCAAGCACAAATTTGTATTCTATGACTATTAGTCTGTTTCTGTTTTGTATTTATGTTCATTTTTCTGTTTTAGACTCCACATATGAGTGATCTCATATGGTATTTTTCTTTCTCTTTCTGGCTTACTTCACTTAGAATGACATTCTCCAGAGACATCCATGTTGCTGCAAACGGCGTTGTGTTGTCAGTTTTTATGGCTGAATAGTATTCCATTGTATAAATATACCACCACTTCTTTATCCAGTCATCTGTTGATGGACATTTAGGCTGTTTCCATGTCTTGGCTATTGTAAATAGTGCTGCTATGAACATTGGGGCGCAGGAGTCATTTTGAAGTAGGGTTCCTTCTGGATATATGCCCAGGAGTGGGATTCCTGGGTCATATGGTAAGTCTATTCCTAGTCTTTTGAGGAATCTCTTTTTTGTAGCATGTTTGTATTCAATGTCTAATACTGTGGATGGTTAACAAGTCTTCTTGGCTAGTCCATACATCACCAAATGTTTTTTGGGCATAAAGTCCTGAAAGCTGGTTAATTTCATATTGAAAAATAGTACTAATTGTTTAATCAACAACCAAACAATTTGCAAGATTATTATGGTTTTCTCATTGCCTCAGGTTTATAAGAAACCTAAATATACTATATGTGTAAATTATGTACTTCAAGTCTTGGACAGGCAGGCACATGATAAATATTTCAGATAATTAACATGAAAAATTATTCAACATCACCAGTAATCAAATAACAAAACATAAAAATTAAAATGATAATTCCATTACCCTTTTCATCTCTCATGCTTTTTCTGTCTACTGTGTCTGCTATTATCTGGCTGCTAACAAAAACAAGCACTTGTAGCATACAAAATACCAGATTCTAGGAATGTAATCCTGCTGAGGAGAACTTATGTGCTGCTGGATTTTCATTCCTGATTCCCAAATTTTGTGGATGTGAGCCTGGTGCTGTGATGTTTGGAAAAGGTAGACACGTGAGAAATTGAAAGTTGGATTATTTCAAACTTTGAGGTGTTAGTAAGAACTTACACAATTCCAGTGGGTTAGCTACAGATACTGAAGAAGGAAACCTATCTTTTACACATGTTCTTGCACTAGAACCTTCTGAGAACTAGAGGAATATAAAATTTGGCAGGGCAAACATTTTTAACTTTAATTTCTTTGGACTTTTAATTCGAGGAGATTTCATTTTTGTTCTTTAATTTCTCCCTGGGAAAGAAATAATTGAGGGGGATTCAGAGTGTTCACATTTGGGGCATCCTTCGTGTTGTAATTGTTTGGGCTAATTGCATAATCTCTGGTGAGCTATGTTAAACAATGCAGATGGGCATAATTTGAGATGGAAAATAGAATAAAGATAAAATACTTTGCCTAGGGTACAATGCAGCATAGGAGTAATTTTATTAATGTCTTATTTTGACCTACTTTATTGGGGACAAAAATTTGAACTGTTTCCAAAGCTAGTTCCTGGAGGATATATAAAATGGGAGTGGTTGATACTAGAGACGCAAAGGTGAGCTACCTCATCAGGGTTGGAACAGTACTGCTCTGAAATATTACTAATTTACTTTCCCAAGGGGAATGGCCACACCAAATGCTTCTTTACTAAGCTCAATGGGCTAATACAGTGGTTTTCATCCCTAGCTAAACATTAGAATTACCTGGGGAGTGTTTAAAATACTTAAGCCTTACCCTAGACCAATTAAATCAGAATCTCTAGCGTTGGGGTCTAGTGTTATTAAAAAGCTCCTGAGTATTTCCAGTGTATGTTTTTCTTGAGTTGAGTTACCTAGGAAACTGACTCTGTGACAGAGATCTGAATAGAGAAAGTTTATTGGGAAAAGTACTCAGCAACAACACCTGTGAACAAAGTAGGACTGGGCAGGCAAAGTTGATCTTCAGCGGTTATATCAGAGGTCTCTGCCACAAGGAGGTCTGGAGTTGGGATAGCACTCCATATTTATCCCAAATTGAGGCAAGGTAGCTGGGTATCTTTATATCTTTACATCCACACAACTTTATTTTTTTATTTTATTTTTTAAACATTTTTTATTGATTTATAATCATTTTACAATGTTGTGTCAAATTCCAGTGTTCAGCACAATTTTTCAGTCATACATGGACATATACACACTCATTGTCACATTTTTTTCTCTGTGAGTTATCATAACATTTTGTGTATATTTCCCTGTGCTATACAGTATAATCTTGTTTATCTATTCCACAATTTTGAAATCCCAGTCTATCCCTTCCCACCCTCCACCCCCCTGGCAACCACAAGTCTGTATTCTCTGTCTATGAGTCTATTTCTGTCCTGTATTTATGCTTTGTTTTTGTTTGTTTGTTTTTGTTTTTGTTTTTTAGATTCCACATATGAGCGATCTCATATGGTATTTTTCTTTCTCTTTCTGGCTTACTTCACTTAGAGACATTCTCCAGGAGCATCCATGTTGCTGCAAATGGCATTATGTTGTCAGTTTTTATGGCTGAGTAGTATTCCATTGTATAAATATACCACCTCTTCTTTATCCAGTCATCCGTTGATGGACATTTAGGCTGTTTCAATATCTTGGCTATTGTAAATAGTGCTGCTATGAACATTGGGGTGCAGGTGTCATCCTGAAGTAGGGCTCCTTCTGGCTACAAGCCGAGGAGTGGGTTTCCTGGGTCATATGGTAAGTCTATTCCTAGTCTTTTGAGGAATCTCCATACTGTTTTCCACAGTGGCTGCACCAAACTACATTTGTGCATGTATATGACTGGCTATGTAAGTTCATATTAGGAAAATGATAGGAGACTTTGACACACTGTCTGATACATCTCTAGCTGCATTCAAGTTCCAATATTATGACTCCATCCATATTTGTATTCTTATAATGTTTCTCAATTGCTTACAAACTAGTGAGGTGAGTAAAGGAAACTAGTCTTCCCTAAATTATTTCCTCAAAAATTTTGAGGAAGTAAGTCATACAGAAGCAGAAAGAAATAATTAAAAATTTAGTGAATGAATAATCAAGATAGTTTGGGTGGAGGGCAGTAAAATAAATAAATAAAAAAAACTCTAGTCAGTCCCTTCCCACCCTCCTCCCCCTTGGCAACCACAAGTTTGTATTCTATGTCTATGAGTCTGTTTCTGTATTATATTTATGCTTTTTTTTTTTTAGATTCCACATATGAGCGATCTCATATGGTATTTTTCTTTCTCTGGGAGTTCAAAATTTGTAGATACTGACAGGCATATGCAGAATAGATAAACAAAAATTATACTGTATAGCACAGGGAAATATACAAGATCTTGTGTTAGCTCACAGTGAAAAAAAATCACAATATATGTATGTTCATGTATAACTGAAAAATTGTGCTCTACACTGGAATTAGATACAACATTGTAAAATGACTATAACTCAACTAAAAAAACTCTACAAAATATAATGGTGAATATAAAAAGACATAAAATATGTGGAAAGTAGTTTTATGGCATATAGTTACAGAAATGAAAATAGGGAGAGAGCGAGCGAGGGGGAGGAAGGAAGACTAGGGGGAGAGCATTGGAGTGAATGCTGTGTTCAATTGTATGCTTACAAATTATAAAATCTAACGGAAATGGATAATTTTCTCAGAAAATATAAGTGACTGAAATTCTCAAAATGTAGAAAATACTAATACATCATCAACTATGAAAGAAAGTTTAAAGAAAGTCATCAAAAACCTGAAACCAAAAAGCTCTAGAATAGATAGTTTTATGAGTTTGTGCTTTGCTCTATAAAATGTTTCAACTCATAGAAAATACATGAAATTTCTCAATTTGTTTTAAAATGATAATACAATCTTGGTATCAAATTCTTTTAAAAATAAGCACAAAAAACTAAAACTAAAGACCAGTCTTAGAGCAGCATCCTAGATAGAAAACTAGAAAACATAAATCAATTCCTAATAAGACTTAAAATATATGAATTTTAAACAAAAAGCCAGCATCATAAAGAAACCATAGAGGTGTTTACATTAGAATCAGGATTAATAAATCAGTGTCATTTATCAATTTTAATATTTAGTATTCTGTAAATTTTAGTCATTAGAGAAATAGAACATAGAAATATAGGAAAAGAAGAGAAATTATTATTGACAGATCATGTAACTATTTAGTGAAGCTAAGATAACCAAAGAAAAACCAAAATGCTCACTAATGTCGTCAACTCATACACATACACAAACACACACACATCCATAACATGGATATCTCTCTCTCTCTCTCTCTCTCTCTATTTTGTAGATATGTATATGTGTTTTGGAGATATATATCACTTCCACTTGTGTTCCTCTGGAGACGACTTGGTCCCATGGCCACAAATAACTGGATAGGCAGCTGGGAATTTTGATGGACAACTAGCAACTTTTGCTACACATGTGATTTTACATATTTATTATTGGTAATTCTATGTGGGCAATAATCTTTTAGAACATGTAAGAAAATAATCTTAGAGTAATTACAAAACATTACAAAATTAACAAAAACATTAGAATGAGATTAATAACAGCATACATCGATATTATTTATTTTGAAGAATCATATTAAGTGGATATAAACAGCTTAATACACTAGAAAATGAATAAAGTAAATATATTAATTATCCCTAATTTAATTAATTAGTTTAACAATCCAATCAAAAATCCTTTGTAATTCTTTTGATTTGAAAAATGATTCTAAAATCCACTTGGAAAAACAACTAAAGATATTTATAGGAAAGAAGAGTAATAAAGTGGCACTCAGTGTACAAGATATTAAGGAATACAGAGTGGTTTACATTATTCAAAATGTTTTGATGTTGATATGACAATTAACAGGGTCATGAAACAGAACATACAGACAAGCAACTAATATTTGTTACCTGAAATCTACCAGCATTTGTGTATTTCTTACAATAAAGATGGACTTTGTGGCATTGTTTATAAAAGACAATATGGGAATAATCCTAAAATCCCAGAAACTGGGGAATGGTTATATAAACCATGAAATATTTGGCAGCAAGTAAGTTTTAATTAATGTTTCAAACATGTTTAAGGATATGAGAAAAATAAAACAGGTCATAGCTTCAGGGAACTGATCGTATAGTAGGTATATATGCACATAAATAATTCAGATTTAATGATTAAGCTCATAGTATAAGTATCTACAGAGAACAGAAACAGAAGAGTAAGTGCTTAAATCTGTTTAGGGTTAAAGTGTTTGGGGGCAGTCTCTCAGAGGAGATGACATCTGAATAAGAAGGTAGAATAGGAAAAGTTCAGGCAAAAGAAACAAGACATGCCAAGGTAGACAGTTTAGAACAGCATGGTATATTGATGAAACTTTAGAAAATTCATGATTACTAGTGCATGAAGTATAAAAATAGGTGAAGATGAGGAAAGGGAGGTAGGTAGGGGCCAGATCACACAGTTCATAAAGTGTCATACAAAGAACTAGAATTTATAACAAGGTCAAGGGAGGGTGGGGTTGGTGAAACATTTTTAGTAGGGCATGGCAAGTCAGATTTAAATATAAAACTAACATCTCCATGCTTTGCAAGGAAATAAATATTTCTTGGGGAAAGTGTCATGGACATAAAATTAAATACCCAATTTGACATATTCTTCACTCTTGACCATTTTTCCAAAACACACTAGTTCTTCACCAACTGCCTCATTTACACCAGCTTCTTCTCCCCTGCAGGATCTCTAATATACAGGTTTCCCCACTATCCAAAAGTAGAGTGTTCCTATGAAATCATTCCTCATCCAAAACTGTGTAGAGTGAAGAGCCTTTGAACACATCTTGATAACAGAGCCAGAAAATAAACCAAGATAAAGCGGAAATGCTCACATACACAATTCAAAGCTCTGGCAGCTGGATGCTGAGTGTAGTTTCTGGGGAAGGAGTTTGGTGGTGCCACTCTCACTGTTTGGGTTGCATGCTGCCACTATAATGGCTTGCTGAACACTATTTTCATTTTTTATCTTTTTTTTTTCCCCTAAAAGCAAAAATCCTCTTCAGATTTCTTTTGGTTAGAGAAAATAGGTACTAATATAGGTCTTTTGTGAAAGCAAAAGTGGTGTAAAGTGAACTTTTGAAAAGTGGGGGGTACCTATAATTGTCCTCTAAGGAAGGTTCTTGTGAAGCCTATCCATTGGTGGGTAGATGTTGGAGATGTAATGAATGATGCACTCTGTAGCTGTGGAGGATAGAATGGGAGATGTGCAAGACTGAAGCTAGAGAGGCAATTTATCTAACTACTGCTATGGTCCAAGTTCATATGCTTGGAACTAAGGCAGTAGCAGTGAGGACTAAGAGGAGGAACTAGACTTAAGAAATATATATAGAAGATGGAATGGGTTGGATGGCTCATTGAGAATCAAGGAGGGCAATGGTAAATTTAGTTCTGGACATTTTTTAACTGAATAGCACTTAGAGCAGTAGTTTCCAAACCTGGTTGCACATTGGAATCCGTGGAGGAGCTGTGCAACAATACATATCCTAGAGCATCAATCTTGGATTTTCTGACTCAGTACTCCTGCAGTGTGAAATAAATATCAGCATTTTAAATAAGGTCCAATGGTGATCAGAATGCACAACCAGAACTAGAACTTTTGCTGTAGAATACTGCTCAATGTAGAGTTAGTGAAGTATTAACTAGCACATAAATGGGTACAGAAAAAAATGTCTTGGTTATGGTCCCATGGTTCCTGTTTTTGCAAGTGTATTTAGTAGAGATCCGAATATTCTCTTCCATTGCTATTTTGAGCAGATGTTCATTCCTCATTCATGAGAAATTAGGGTTTGAATATCCTGCACCTGTTGCCAAATCTTACTAATGGCAGATTCTCAACCTCTTTTTCTATACATCTATTAATCCAGTTCATAATGATTTCTTTTATGTTTAACATGTGCTTTTTCTGGCACAGAAAGATGTCCTCTATATAGCCCAGCTTTTCATATACAAAAATGATTATATTAGTTACTCAGCAGATGTCCAAGACAATGGTTTTCTGCAGAACTGCATCCTGAAGATTAAACCATTTGCCTTGAGAAGTGGCCAGAATTTTGTTCTAACTTACTAAAAACCCTGTGAGGACCCCACATGTATAAATACACACAGTATGACCCAGATGACTGACCACATAGAATATTGGGTAAAAAACAAACATCCATTGATGGTATTCCCAAAAGTACTGCTTCATTATATGAAAGATATCCCTTTAGGTAAGTTGAACTGGCAAATCTCCTCTTTCCAGACTTTTTACTGGATGTCTACTTACTTTTTTCTACTGTTCACTGGTTTTGTCACTAGATGTTCCCTTACTTGGTGCCAACTCTAAGGATTAAGTAACCTCTCTCCAGACAATCATTAGTGGTGGATACAGAGATAATTAGTCTACATCTTTAAAAAAAATAAATACAGTATTAAAACATCTTACCAATAATCTTAAGTTAAATTGAATAATGACTAAAAATTCACATGTTAAAATAACACTGCCAACATAAGACGTGCAGACTCCACTGGAGTCTTCTCTATTGTTTCTATTAAGTTGTGTTCTATTAAGCACATCCTTTGCTTCCTTCACAGATATCAGGGGCCATGTGCTCATCTGGATTCATGACTGGATTTGAAGGTCCAGAAGATTTTTAAATGTCCTTGTTAGAAACCACAGAGATGGAAAACAGATTGGTGGTGGCCAGAGGTTAGAGATGGTGGACAGGGGCAGGGGAGTGATTAAGACTATAAAGGGAGATCTTTGTGGGAGATCTTTGTGGTATTGGAATAGGTGGTATCTGATCACAAGCTACGTGTGTGATCAGATGACATAGAACAGTACTCCCATGTGGTATCAATATCAATTTCCTGGCTTTGATGTTATATTATGTATCAGATGTAGCGATTGAAGACAACTGGTGGAAGGATACAAGGAACCTGTCTGTACCATCTTTGCTCCTTTCTGTGAACCTATGATTATTTCCAAATAAGAAGTTAAATAGAAAACTCCTCGTCAGGGTCACTGTCCCTTAGAGAGCAATAACCTCAAGCAGTGTGGAGCCTCTTCCTTCCAGAACTGGCATTGTCTGATTTTACCTGCATCTTGGCTACCACATACCACTTCACTCAGCTCTTTGCCTGGCATTTTGTCAATGCCTAGTCTTCCCAAATCAGGCCAGATTTCTGCCTTTAACATTTTCTCTCATTCAATCCACAATACCTAGCAATGTCTGGCATGTAGGAGGCATTTTGGCTGAATGAATAAAGGAAGGAAAGATGGTCTTATCTGTCCTACTGGAACTCTGAGTTCCTTGAGGGCTAGAACAAGAGATTCATCTATATTGGCAAAACATTGAGCACAGTAGGCAGTCAGTGACTGTTTTAAGAAGTAATAAATGGAATGTTATAAAATCAGTGAGGATTATTGTTATTAACATTTTAAAGTCTCTTGGAATCCTCTGCTAAAAGGAACTTTTCATCATTTCCATCAAACTCACCTTTCTTTTTAAGACCTTTTATATGTTTGAATATAATTGAGGGCAACCTATTTTTAGCGAGGTCATATTCTTCTGTATGTACACCTATAAAGTGGTCCACTTTCCTTAGATAGAAAATTATATTCAAAGCTGGTCTTGCAAATCATATCCTGCAGAGATTCTAGATGGTTGTGGCATCAGCTCTGCTAGTTTTTGAAATAAATTAGTGAGGCACTTGGGATCCAGCAGAATGGTTGCTTGTTAACTGGTTGTTGCAAAGATAGGAAAAATGAGGAGCCCCATCAGAAGACAGCTGAGGCCCCAGGCACATACCTTTTATACCTTGCTTACTGGCCCATTGTTAATGTTCGAATATTCAAGAAAGCAGCCTGTGTGTTTGGGAGGTTGGGGGTGGGGTATAAAAAAGACACAGGCATGACAAATACCTGATGCAAGTTATACCCTAATTTTCCAGACATTTCTTCTCTTATTCATTCTCTCATCCTGTGAATATTAGACAAGACCCTTGGGTACAGAAAACCTAACACAAACAGGCTTTGTGAAAGGAGATTTTGTTAGCTTATATAAGAAATTCCCAAGTGAGACCTGAGCTAGGAGCCCAGACCGTGTTACCTTGGCTTGATTTATCTCCATTCTTACCTCTGCTTTCACCTGAGTTGCCTTCATTATCAGGCTCCATATGGCAACCTGCAGAATCTTAAGGCTGACTTCCCAAATTCAAGCACACTGGAAAAGAGAGTATATATTTTCCAGGTAAATTATGGACCAGTCCAAGCATTCACTCTAATTGGACTAGCTGAGGGCTCATGCCAACTTGTGGACGAATCACTGTGGCTAAGAAGAGTCTGCGACTCAACTGGCCAGGCCCGGGTCTTCTGCTCCATCCCTGGAGTCAGTTCATTTCCAACTGAACTAAAGGAACAGAAAATAGAGCCTTAACTCCAAAAGATGTTGGGGTGCCATTACTAAAAGTAAAAGGTAAGAGATGCTGGCAAGCCAGAAATGATATGTACCAAGTATATCCAGTACACTGTGCTTTAGCCCCACTGAAGTCAACTGCTTGTAATTTTCCAATGTGCTTCTTTCTACTTTTGAGCCATTGCTTCTGCCATCCTCCTCATGTCTTCTGCCAAAATAGTATCTGTCCTTTCAGGGAATATCCAGTTGAAATGTTCTTTTCTTTGTCAATCCTTTTGTCAATCTTTGGTCAAATGAATTTCTCCTGCTATCTGTGTTCCTACAGTATTTTGAACTGCAGCTCTAGCATCCATTATAGTCTGTTTGGAATTGTAATGACCTGAATTTATATCTTTATTTCCCTTGGTAACTAGTGCTGTGAGGTTAGGTACTGAATTGGTTATAGCTTTGCATTGCCCGCAGAGTACCAAGGACTCTGCCATACCTACAATATATTCTTGCTAAATTATTGACTTGAAATTAATTTGTATAATTAATATTTCCCATTTCAGCATATTGCATCAATGGTCTGTGTTCACTCCTGCAAAACTGCTCTAGGGCATGTACTTATTTTTGAAGTTTTCCGACTTTTTCTTTGACTTACAGAAATACATGTATACTTATTTTCATATAAAATTATCCTGCAATTGCTAACTAAGATTGGTTTTAAGTGAGTTTCTGATTGTCTTGATGCTGGAGCGCTTTGACCCTTCCTTCCCGTCACTTATATACTTCATAGATCCTACATCAGAAACCAAATTCATTATGCATTGTATGACTACAATACAAATAGTCTTTGTACTGTAAATTATATTCAACATTTTATAATTCAACAAAATCTGACTGTCATGAGAACTCTTTTGACCTTTTAGAGCAGTTGCTATTTTTACTGGGTACATAATGACACATCTTCCTTGCTAGTGAAGCTGCAAAGACCAGTGATTAATCCCATACAAGTGAGATAATTGGGATGAAAATGGGAAAATACTCAATTCAGTGTAATAAAGCTTTACTGAGCACTTACCATAGCTCTGTGTCCACACATAGCCTTCCTATGTGTGGAAGATAAACAGGTAAGTAATGGTGAAAAATCTCATGGTCCAGGCCTATACAAGAACCTTTACTAATAATGTAGTAAGGCCAGTAACAGAGTTTCTCAGACTACTCAGTGGAGGATTGAGAAGGCGAATTTAACCCAGGGTAGGGACATATGGTAAGAGTTTCTGAATGTGGTTAATTATCTGGATATTTCCAAATAGCTCTAGCTTGTGGCTTGGAGTGGATCAATAGCTTGCTCAAGGCTACACATGGAGACAGTTTGCTTGGCATCCATAGACTTGCATTTCCAGTCACTCTGTCTAACTCTATTAAGAGTTACTGTCCTCCTCACACCATACATATCATTGCCTAGAGTTAATGAAACCACAACTACAGCAGAGTCTTTCTATAACATAATATATTTAAGAGCAAATATCTGCAGGATAAATAACTAAGAAACTTGAAAAATATTTGTAAGATGAGGAGAGTCTGTATCTACCCTATTCATGGGGGAAATGGTTATATGTTAAACTATATCTGTGCTGGGTGTCAAAATTTATCAGAGTGTGTACAAAGAATCAAGTTTCCAACTTGGGGTTCCTTGACTTTGGAGGTGGCAGAGTGAAATTCATTTACAGACTTACATGTCGCTTTGACTCAGTAAACAAATATGACATTAATATTTTCCCCAAATTTCATTTAAAGAGTTAACAAGCTCCCTTTCCAAATAAAATAAGCTGATGTTAATTTGAAAGGTTTCACATTTCAGTGCTCCATACAGGCAACCAACCTTAACCCATCAAGATAAACATAGGGTACTACATATTCAAGGTGGGTACTACGTATCTTGGTGGGTAATTTTCAAGAATATCTGAGAGAGACCATATTAATAATAAACTCAGGCAAAGAATTGTTTCTTTTTTAAGTGAAAACAAAAATATATCATTTAAAGTTGTCAGTCCAAATGTGTTGGTTTCTTTGGTAGTTATTTCTCCCGTGAAGTATCCTCTGGGATTTTATTGAATTATACAACTATTTTCTAAAGCTCTTGATATACGCAGTTTACTAGAGATGGAAAACCTTTTCAACTAATGAAACTGCACACTTTATGATTATATATATTCAGTCTAGGAAAATGAAAACATAAATATAGCTTCAAACAAAAAAATATTTCCTCATTTGAGATTGAGAGTTTACACCAGGCTTCTATGCAATGAAACACCTCAAATGTAGTCATTCTCTCAACTAATGCTTTCTCCCCATCTCCCATACATCTACTACACATTTCCACTTGGCCATTTCACAAGTACAATGTTTTCAAATCCAACCATTACCTTACCCATAAACTTGTCTCTCCTGTGTTCCCACTTTTGTGACACCACTATTGAGCCATTTACTCAAGAATGCAAAATCCTTGTATTTTCCTCAGTTTTGCATCCATATGCTGTTAATTACATCTCATTAATATTCCTAAATACACTAATACTACTTTATTTTAGACATTTATTATCTCTCATCTGGACTGTTACGATAGTCACCTAGTTTATCTCTTTTTATTAATCTTATCCTTTAAAACACTCTTACTCTTGCTAAAATCTAGATGTGTTCATGCCACTCCCAATGTTCCCACATTGCCTACAGGGAAAAAAAAATCAAACTCCTTAGGACGACATTTAAGACACCTCATAATCTGACCCCAGCCTCACACTAGTATCAATAAGAATATGTGTGAAAAAATAGATAAATACATTCACAATTACACTAAAAGATTTCCTCTTCAACTAATTCTTTGTTTCTTTTTCTTTTTAGAGGCAAACTTCTCTACAGTTTCCTGTATTTACTATCTTCATTACCTCATGATCTGTTTACTTCTTGAACCCCTCCAGTGTGGCATCAACTCCCTCCTATCTCTCCACTATTAATCTTTCCACAAAATGACCAATGACCTCCATATTTGTCTGATTAACAATTTTAGTCTTCTTTTATCTAGATAGCTCTATTACATGTGACAGAAGTGACTATTCTCATGAGCACTTCTTTGGATTCTGGGAAACCACTTATTTCTGGTTCTCCTCCTACTTCTAGCTATTCTTTTAAAATTCTCCTTCGCAGACTCACTATCTGTTAGCTGGTCCTTACATGTTGGAATTCCTCAGGGACCTCTCTTTGTCCTTCTTTACTTCTCACTTTTGCCTTAAGTAATTTCATAAACTCTCTGAGTTCAATTATAAGCAGATGACTCACAATATTACATCTCTAACACAGATCTTTTCTCTGAACTCCACAACTGTATACAGTCATCCCTTGATATCTGCTGGGGACTGGTTATACGATGCCCCGCAGATACCAAAATTCATGGATGCTCAAGTCCCTTACATGAAATTCTGTCATAAGTCGGCACTCCGTATCCGTGGGTTCCATTACCAAGGATTCAACCAATGGAATTTGATCCATAGTTGATTGAATCCTTGGATGTGTAACCTGTGGATACAGAGGGCTGACTGTATTCAACTGTCTACTTAATATATATATACTTAAGTATATAATAGGCCCTTAAAAGTCAGCACACTCCGAACTTAACTTATCATTATCTCTACCAAACAGCTCCACCATCTTTATTTCTTGGCTCAGAGAATGGCACTGGTTATGTACTCAAATAGACCTAGCCAGAAATCTGTGCAATGTCCATGACTTTTTCTTTCTGACCTTTTGCATCCAGGTAATTGCTAAGTCCTGACAATATTACCTCCTAAATACTTACCTGATATTTCCTGCCCTCTACATATGTACAGTCACCATCCTTATTTTACAAGGTCAGTCCAATAGTCTTCTAACATCTCTCTGCCTTCATCATTTAATTCTTATATTAATGTTCTGTCTGGTAACATATTTAGTGCCTTTTCTCTCCCTTGACTTTTGAGATACTATTCCTCTTTGGTTATTCTACCATCTTTGATTTTTTTCTTCTTAGCTCCCTTCAGTCTCTTCATCAATTAAATGCAGTGCTCCTCAGTGTTCTGTCTGAAGCCTTTCTTTTTCATATTTCACTCTCTCCTTGGGTGATGTCTTCTCTTTCATGGCTTCAAATAACAACTAGATGTTTGAACTATTAGAGTCATATCTGCAGGCCAGTTTTCTCCCCTGATATATACTTGAAGTTTATTCTGGACTTCTCTGCCTGTATGTCACACAAAACTGAGCAAATCTGGCCCTCCTCCCAACTATCTTGGCTACTGGTATTCTGACTATAATATTATTTTCCTTTCTTCTCTGACAAGTGATGGTCTACTTATCTTCAAAATCCAGGTAACATCTTCTTTCTAAAGTTCTCTTTACCTAATGCTTTCCTTCTTCTCTGTCCAGTTTGGCTATGGTTAAATTTCTTTGCATATTAGAGAGGACTTTTTTGGTTGCTAGTGACAGGAACTCATTTCTAACCAGCTAAAGTAAGAAAGTGGATTTATCCTAAGGCTCATGTAACCATGCAAATGGCAGTGGCTCAAATGGCCTCAAAGACAACTGGAGCAATGAACTCCAGTATCACCTGAATTCATTCTCTCTCTCTCTCTCTCTTATCTCTACTTCTCTCTCTGTGTTGGTTTTATTCACACTGTAGAAAACATATTCATCAGCAATTCTCATACTTCACATTTCTGCATCATACTCAGAAGAGGGTTGCATTGTTTACCTCTGCTGCATTTTGAAAAATAAAGAAAAAGATCAAGTTGGGATTCTTTTTGGCCAAGTTCTAACCATGTTCCTAACTGAATCAATTACATGTAGTTGCACATTAAGGGCATTAAGAGTTTCCCCTCTTTGGTCAGCTGTGCCAATTGAACATGATTGAGTAGAAAGGGATTTGAAAGCACAGAAGGTTTCACTAGAGCCTCCTGGTTAAAATGGAGGTGCGTGAGATTTGGAGAATTTTCCATAAGAAAGTCTAAGAGTTCTTGCATACAAAATAGCTTTCTATTGTAGTCATGTAATCCTCCTTTTTTGTGCTTAAAAACTGCTGGAATAGGGTTAGATAAATGTGTATAGAGTGGATATTCAATTAAAAAATATAGTTGCAGCATATTGAACCAAACATAAGCCTCACTTACTGCTTTCAATTTGGTGGTAATGCCTTAGCGTCCATGGTGATTGCTGTGGTGAATGGAACACTATAGAGAAATCTCCGGCAACAGAAAGGAACAGTTAGAGCTCCTTTGGTGTTGACCATTATGTAGATTGCCCTCTAGAGGTGTATTTACATTCCTGTTCTGTACTGACGCATGGCATTCTAGTGACTAAGAACAACTACATCCAATAACTATATAAGCCACTTTTAGTGACTTTAAAAATGAAATGCCATGTCAAAATATGATCTATACATACAGATCTCAGTCTAATTTTTTTCACAGTGTCTTTCATTGAATGTGTATCTGCTATACCGATCTGATATTTTCCCGCTACTTCACAGAGTCTCTGATTATCCAACCAACCAAAGTAAACAGTTAGTGATTGAATAGAAGTTTACTTAAATGCTTGAATGAATATTTCTCCCTGATTTTTTTCAAGAATCTGTATATGGATACTTAGGCATGCCTTCAACTCTCAGGCAGGTATTTGACAATTCTGTCTTAGCTTTCACTTTCTACTTCTGTGGAACCCTAAGATCAGTCTGACATAAAAGCTTTGAGTCTTTTCAGGTATTCTTTGGGCCCTCACCCAACCCTGCACATGTGAATCAACTTCTAGATTTTTAGAAAATATGTCATTTTTCAGAGCCCTTAATGGATATCTCACTCCCTAAGTATTTTGTTTTAACTTTTGGCCAGTCTCTTGTTTGTCCCAACTGATATCACTACTTCATATAGCTGCAGTATCAAACAATTGCTGCTGGTTGTTTTTGACAAACACCCTGGGGATAGGGCTTTTCAACCAGAGGGAACTCTGAATCAGACTAAATAAAGAAAAGCACTTTGAATGGTGCTTTTCCAGGGAACTGTGAAGGAGGTTAAATAGTAACAGTTCTTTAGGGAGTGGATGATATGGGGAGTTTCAAACACATTCTGCCCCCTATAGTGGCTGCTAGGATGATGATTTTATGAACTGTTGTGATAGTGAGATGGTTTAGTATTTAAGTTTACTGTGGAGCATGATGGGGGGTGGGGTGGAAATAGGACAACTGAAACACAGTAAAGTGTACTGTTCTTACCGAAATTCAGCCATTTTTCTCCAATAAACACTCTTTGGATTGTTGGAAGCCTTTTGTTAATTTCTATTGTTATTCTGAAAGAGTTGATTTTGACAATTTTTGCTAGTATTTCTCTTGCTTTCCTGGAAGAATAGATTTTTTTGAATTCCTTACCCTACCATTCCATATATTTTATATGCCATTTCAAATCAGAAGTTCTCCTGATGGTTTACATGTGACACATCCTTCATAAACGAGGCTTCTTCTTTGGTGTCACTCAGCTGGAACCAGTTATCAAATACATCTTCATTTTATGTTTATTTTCCACACGCATTTACTCCAGATTGGCATGGAAGTGTGGTGACATGCTGGGGAAGATGCATTGCCTTTCCAGGCTCTCATTCTCTTTCTATCTGCAAAATGTTGAAGTGGAGTAGGTGATCTTAAAGGTGTCTTTTAACTATGATGTTTTCTTGATTGACTTTTTTCTTCTGAAGCATAATCTACCCTGCAGATAGCTTAGGCTTGCCAAAGTCAGACATATAGGACTGATGATGAGAAATGGCAGAAAGCATTTTGCAAATAAAAGTGAGATACCGGTGAGTGGATGCCTTAATGAAATTCTATATTTATAAGTAGGACACTCTATGCTCCCTACACAGACATGACTTTTAGTAATGTCACTGATGACATATCCACCCCATCCATTAAGAATGGAACAACTTCAGACACTCACTTTTTGCCTTTAAAATCAGTGACACAGTTCTTATGGCTGACAGCCTCACAGGGACAGGCAATTAAGTCCTCTGATGAGTGGCTCCAATGGATTTCAATGAAGCACAGGCATACCCAGGAGGAGATTTACTAACCCAGCAAATGTGGTTCTGAGAAAGTGGGTTAGATCCTGTCAGGTGAGAAAATAGTACCCTAGTACCCTCTAGTACTCACTGAAGGGCTTGAGGTGAGGGAAGCCTGGGAAATATAACATTTTTCCCACCCTCAAGTCCTAGGAGCATTCTGAGGAAATGGTGCTACACTTGCCAAAATAAGCTAATGTTTCCCTAAAGAGGTGGTTTCCATGTAAGAAACCTTTCTTAAGCTAAAGTGATCCAAAGGTTCATAGGGATCTGCTGGAGCTAGCAGCAAGGTTTGTTTCTCTACCAGTTGGTTTATAGAACTTCTGTTATTGGAAGTCAATGATTTTATAAGCTTAAGAAATAATGCCATCCCATATCCAGTGAAAATATCCTTTAGGAACAAATATGCATGCAGCATGGGACAAGACAAAGCCCTTGGCGTATGGATCTCACATTATAGAAAGTAAGACAGTCAATGAATATATAAACAAATAAATACATATTAGTGCTAAGTATTGAGGAAACAGGGGTTGGTCCTGCATTCATACATTAATCATTTATTTTCTTACTTCATGCATACACACACGCAAATGGGATTATGCTATACATATTGTGCTGGAATTTGGGAGAAACGATTTGGGCTTGTGAAATGAATTTTAGACTAATAGGAAGCCACTGGGTTTAAGAATGCATTGGAGGAGAGGAGATCAAAATAAGACTATAGGCAGTTTTGCTGAGGAGTTTGTGAGGAAGTAGAGAAAAAAAGGGCAGGAGCTGGAGGGTTACTAGAAAATTATGAAAAAAAGATTAATGAGGAGTATCTAGGTCTACATTTTGTAAATTTTTAGTAATCAATAGAGCTTTATAATAGTGCAGGAAGTAGCAACAGAATAGAGGATCAAGAAATAGACCCAAATATCTGTGGGGTCTAAACTAGCATAAATTTGACATGTCAAATCTAGAGGGAAAGGTATATTTAAAAAAGAAAGTTTTCTTGGGATAACTGACTAACTAACTAGGAAAACACTGCCTCAATAGTTTAAAAAGGAGAAGAAAAAAATCAAGACAAAATTATGACTTTTGAAAATAACCTTTGTGTGGGACAACCTTTCTCAGAATGATAGAAAACCTAAAAGACATTAAAGAGCAATTAATTATGTTGTAAACGTTTTCAAACCTGTGTTCCCAAAAAAAGGCAAAAGGAAAATGACAAACTGGAAAACATTGACTCACAGGTGACAAAGTACCTGTGTATGATTTTTTTGATGTATGAAGTTACTTAACATGTTAGGAGCAACAAAAAGTAATACAGTAGGAAAATGGACCATGAATTTGAATAAGCAGGACATAGAAAAATGATATACAAATGACCAATAAACACATGAAAATATGATTAATCTCAGTCATGATTGAGTTACAATAAATTAAAATAACTATGAAAAGTACATTTACCACCTATAAAATAGGAAAGTATTTTAAAGTGGGTGAGGATAGGCAGAAATGGGGGTTCTTGAGCACTTTCTGTGTGATGGTAAATCAGTCCAGCATTATAAGCATGTTAAATTCACATATTGTTTGACCGAACAATTCTACTTCAGTGATTTATCCTAAGTAAATATATATGATAAATATACACATATACACACATATATTCACATACAAACACACACATTTTCAAGAATTCATAAAGGTATTTGAAGGTTTGTAAGAATAGTCAGTGGAGTATATCCAAACAAAAAAAATCAACTATAAATGACTAAAATATTCATTAATAGAAGAGAAGTCAAATAATGTTTCAGTCAGTGAGATATTATATACCCTTTGAAAAGAAGGCAATGATTCTGTTTACACTGCTGTAGTATGATCCCTAGCTCTGTAAGCATCTCTTTGCAGGAAACTGCCCACAACGCGAAACCCCTTTCTCCTTGTCACTTTAGCAAAGCTACATTGTAACTAACTTTTAAATCAGGCACCCCTATGCTTTTCCCATCTTTTGATCACACAATACCTTACCTCACCTGTTGGTTTTCTCCTTTGATCAAAGGAGTAGGAATGAAGAATAAGTAATGAACAGATGACCAGATCTCATCCCTAGCTTCCCCTTCAATAATCTCATGAATAAACTGTGTGAACAGATAGCATCTAAAGAAAAGATCATGAGAAGTCGACAAGCCTGCATGCAGTGAGGGATGGTGATGACTCTGACCCCATATCTCAATGATTAACTGAGGTCACTTCCCCTTTTCCCTTTGAAACTTTCATGGCTGAGCAGAATCTTCAGAGATGGTCTTTCGGGGACATAAGTCCACTATCTCTCCAGATGGCTGGCATTCTGATTAACAGAAGCTTTCCTTTCTAATAACATTCCCTCTCTCAATTATTGATTTTTAGTGACAAGTGGCCTGTAACAACTCTATTGCAGTGTGTATAGACTCTGTGTGTGTGTGTGTGTGTGTGTGCATGTGCGCACATATACAAGTGCATACACATGGAAACAAGTTGAAAGTTACTCTTCATTAAGTTTTCTTGGCATTTGCACTGATTCTGCTGAATTACGAAAATTTAGTTCTACCTCTAGACTTTCTTACATTCCCTGGACCTATAAGAGAGGATATATCTGGCAAGAGGATGTTGTTAGCTTTTATGATTAAAATTTTAAGTATGTGAAGAGAGAAACATGGTTGGAGAGGCTAGGGGATAAGTGAGAGATTTAAGTGCAGTTGATTAAGCCAACACTAAAGTATTGAAGGGGAGTGATGATAAGGAAGGAAAAAATATAAAGGCTGATGAGCTTTGTTCACTTTTCTGAGGAAGGGTTTTCTGAGGAAACAGCTTTTGAATATGAGGGATAAGAGAAGAAAGAAAAATAATTGGAGGAAATATTTCTTGGGACTCTGTCTTTGGCAGTGTTTTAAGACACAAGTAAAATACTCACTTTCATTAAATTGATTTTTGACTGCAAATGTATATTCTTTTGATAGTAACACCTCTTTGGGATGGAAACGTAGGAACACAGGATGATATGACCAACATGGTATGACATATATGTGTGTGTAAAAACTTTAATCATAAACCTTAAATATGAATCTAAATAAGTGTGTATCTACACAACAAAGTACAAATACAACATTATCTAAAATGCTACAAAGTTACAAACCTATATCTTCCTACCTTTATCCATCTGTCTGTCCATCTGTCCATTCATCCATCCATGTACTATGAACCAGGGGCTATTCTCCAAGCCCCTTACTTGGATTGACTCATTTGACCATCATAAAATCTCTATGACGTGGTTTAATTTCCCCATTGTTTAGATGAGGAAACTGATGTATAAAGTAGTTGATATTACTCTCTGAATATGCTGCAGGGAGGTGTATCCAATATTTTATTTAAGCTTTTGATGTCAGTAATATGCAATGAGATTGTTCTGTAGTTTTCATTGTGTTAAGTTTGTCAAATTTTGCTACCTGTATAATGCTGTTTATTAAAAACATGGAAGTTTGAAATATTTTTCTGTATTCAGTACCTGATTAGCCTTGGAATTATCTGTGTGTTCTCTATTTTCCAAAACTCCTCTGTGAAATTATATGGGTAGGAAATGATTGGGAATATTTATTCTTTATAAAATATTTTCAATTTCTTCCAAGAATAGTGGATAGTGGATTGCTTAGGCCTTATTTAGCATCATGAATCAATGTTAGTAATTCATCTTTTTCTAGAAAGTCATTTAATCCAGATTTTAAAGTTTATTTGCATAAAATTTGTGCCAAGTATTATGTTATATTTAAAACTATTTTATCTAAAATTATTTTCCCCAGGTAATTTGTAATTTTCTATATATTAATGATTTCTCAATTCCTTGCTAATTATGTTAGCTAATGACTTATATATCTTATTGATTTTTCACACAACAAATTCTTGGGAGTATTTAATTGCTATGCCATTTTTTCAGTGTTCAAAATTATTAACTTCTAATTTCTAATTGTTAATAATTTATTTCTCCTTTACTTCTGTTAACTTTGTGGTTGTTTAGGTATTGCATTTATTTATTTATTTATTCTTTCATACTTAATGGTGCAACTTTTTTATAACAATGTAACTTCTTCTGACATGGGTTTGATCAAATCCTGTGATACATGTTCTTTTCATTATCTGCTTTTTCCAGATGTTCTGCAAGATTTTGTTTGTTTTTTATTGAGGTATAGTCAGTTTACAATGTTGTATCAATTTGCAAGTTTAATTTTAGTTTTCTATGGAACATAAAAAGTACATAACAAAGAATTTGTGTCTTCTTGTTCCTTGTAATTTCTATATCAATATATTTCGTCCATTTGTCTTTATTTTTATTAAAACCTTCTAGTTTCATAGCTGTGTGCTTGAATAATCTGATCTACACATTTTCTACTTTGGGAACTTTTTCAAGTATCTTACTATGAAGTATATGGATACTTGAACTTATTCTCTAATTACATAGTATGTTGTTGATTATATCTAAAGAGTTAACTGTATTAGCTATTTAAACAATTTTCTGCATTCTTATTGGTTTCTACCTACTGATTTGTTATGAACTAAAACACATCATTTAAAGTCTCTTTAACTATTATGTTTCCGTTTCTCCACTTATTACTCCTGAGAGTTTGGTCTATGATGCTGTGTTATTTGTACATGAAGTTTCAGGACAGCAGACTCTTCACTGTAGAGTATACCCATTTTCAATATAAAATATCTCTTTTTAAAATCTCACTAAATTCTTTCTCTTGAATTTATCATTGATATTAATGATATGGTCCTGTTTGCTTTATACACACATATTTGTATATGGGTGTATATGTATGTGCATATACATATATACTACCTTTATTGTTAAAGTATCTGATTCAATCTGCTTTCTTTGGTATAGGTAGGATTTTATTTTTTGATGCAATTTGAGATATTTTACTTATAATCAGTATAACACATGTGTTTTTGTTTTTGTCATTTTGTTTTGCATTTTACTTTTAATACTATTTTTTGTCTATGTGATTTTTATTTTGTTCTTTTGTGTGTCTTTTGATAATTCATATGTTAGCTTGTTCTTTTTTTTAACATTTTTTATTGATTTATAATCATTTTACAATGTTGTGTCAAATTCCAGTGTAGAGCACAATTTTTCAGTTATACATGAACATATATATATTCATTGTCACATTTTTTTCTCTGTGAACTACCATAAGATCTTGTATAGCTTGTTCTTATTGATTGTAGAATTTACCTTTGACAACTTTACACAGCTGACTGACTCTTCTATAAAAGTTGAAAAAGTTGACACATTTCTACCTCTCCTCTGCTCTTCTCTACTAGTATTCTGATCGTTGCCGTTTCATTATTATTTTAAATATTACTAATATTTAAATTTGTCATTGCATCATGTTTTATTATATTTTCCATTACTGTTTATCCTCTATCAAATAGTTCAATGGACTAAATCCTTCAAGCTTCTCCTCCATAACCCTAACTTCTCTATTACTAAGTAATATGCTTTTTAAAATTAATTTCTTAATTGGCTTGATTTTGTCACAAGTTAATTCTTGAGCTCCATCTCTATTTGAGAATATTTTTCAAACACTTTTTTACTTCGATGAATTATAAATTTCTGGAGTTAACACTTCTCACTTCTTTTTCCAAATGTGTTTGTACACTTTGCTCCAATGGATTCTAGTATTCAATGTTCCTGTGGAAAACTCTGATACTAGACTAATTTTCCTCTTTATATAAGCAATTTACTTTTCTTCCTGCCTCGACATCTATGGGATTCTTTGTTATTAGCGTTTAGTGACTTTCCCAGTATATGTTTTGGGGTTGATTATTTCATATAATTCCCCTGGGACACTGTGTGTCATTTTAGCATTCAGGTTTATATCCTCCCTTATTTCAGGAGACTTCTCTGCTCTTAGAACTTTTAACAGTGTTTTTTGTTCCCTTTTGTTCTCATCACTCCCTTAGGAACACTAGTTACATGAATGCTGAACCCTATGTAGCACATAACTCTTCTCACTTCTGTCACTTTATTCTGGGTATGTGGTCTCTATGTGCTTTTGCAGGTTTTTGTGTTTGTGCAATGATTTTTCAAGCCTGGCTTCCATGACTAATATCTTTTTTACTCTGTTTAGTTTGTATTGTTGTTTTTTCATTCCTATTGACAAATTTACTGTTCTATTTGATGTGCCTCTTCAATGCTTTTAGCTCACTTTTCATAACCTTTCTTTTTATTTAATGAAAAATGCCCATGTTTTTAAAATGTTCTGTTATTTCCCTGAATAATCAATTGCTTAGTTAATAAATATTTGTTGAGAGCCTACAATGTGCCAGACACGGTCTTAGGTGTTGTGGGTAGAGTAGTACATAAACAAAAAATTATCTGCCTTCATTCAGTTTGTATGCCAATGTGAGGAGACAGACAAGAAATAGATTACATAAGTAAAACATATTAAATGTTAGATGTCTAAATAAAGCAGGTGAGACAGAAGATAAGATATTGAGAGTGACAGCTGCATTTTTAGATTGATGGTTAGTGAATGTGTTGATGAAGTGTTGATATGAAAAGACATGAAAAATGTGAGGGAGTATGGAATGCTGATAATGAAGGGGAAAGTGTCCCAGAGAGAGGGAAAAGTCAATGCCAGGGTTCTAGGTGGACGTTTGCTTGGTATGTGCATAAAACACAGCTACGATAACCAGAGTAGAGGGATTTGTGTGAGAGTCTGATGTCCGAAAGGCAAGAGTAGGGAGCAGATTATGTGGGATTTGTAGATCATTGTGAAAATGTGGGGAATGTGAAGAGAAAGATTGAAATTTTGATGAGTTTGATTAATGTTATAATAGAAGGGATACAATCGAACTTATATTCGACAGGGTTGTTCTGGCTGCTGTATGGAAAACTGGCTAATGTCAGGCAAGGTTAAACACAGAATGACAAGTAAGGAGCCTTTACAATAATGCAAGCAAGATAATATGATGGCGAAGACCAGGGTGGTTGTGGTGGAGATGGTGAGAAGTGGTTCTTTTCTGGCTCTATTTTGGAGGAGGAGCTAGTGGGATTTATATACTGATCTGATGTAGAATGATAAAGAGAGGGGAAATGAGGGGGGATACCCAGGTATTTGGTATGAGTAACTGAAAGAAAGGAGTTGTTATCAACTAAGATAGGGAATACTTAAGCAATAACAGATTTTAAAATGAAGGTTTAGTAGCTCAGTTTTGGACTTGTGAGGTTTAGTATTTCCATCAATTATGTGAATGAAGATGTTAAGTGAAAAATGTGATATAGGAAGCTAGATTTCCACAAAGAGGTTTGGACTGGAGATATACACTTGTGAGTCATCTGTGTACAGATGGTGTTCAGGATGAGCTAACCAAAGTGGTGAGACTCGATAGTAAAGTGACTGAGGCTTGGGATATTGCAATCTTTAGAAATCCAGGAAATGAACAGAGAGCAAACAGACTGCAGATTGGCAGCTAGGTGAAAATGGTAATCCTGAAGGCCAAGTGAAAAATGAATTTGAATGAAGAAGGAGTAGTCAACTGTGTCAAATACTCTGATAGGTCGAATAATATGAGAAATGATCATTATATTTGGCAACAGAAACTTCCTTGGTGACCTTGGTAAGTGCAGTTTCAGAGGTGTAGTAGGGCCAAGCCTGAGTAGTTCAGGTTTAAGAGAGGCTAGGAGCAGAGATTTTGGTAAAAGTCAATCAAGATAATTTCTTTTAGAAGTTTCCAATAGAAAAGGTGAACCGTGTATAACAGATCAAGTGCTCTGTGGAGTCCAGAGAAAGCTCTTTAAGAGGGAGGTATTCCTTCCTCTGTTCTATGTTATTTATGATCTTTGATCAGGATTTGTTCCTTTTGGAGCAGGTATCTATTCATAGCTACAGTGATTCTTTGTTACTCCTCTTATATTGTTGTCAGTTTTCCTTGGCCTTCTGACTGCTTAAACCAGTGAGGGGAGAATTGAGGAGAGTGACTTGGGGTAGCAGGTATCTTTCATTTGACAACATGTTCCCAGAAGACCTAGTCTATAAATGTTTTTCTTCACCAAGAAATATATTTCTCCTTTTTTTTGGTTATTTCTCTTTTTGAAATGAACAAACCAACTAGGGTGAATGTCACTGTGGCTTTCCCTGTATCTCGTTGTTTTTTATTTGAAGATTCACTATTAATTTTCTTCTGCTCAGTTAAGTTTGGTTAACACTTACAAATTGGATTTCACCTTCCACTATGTTCTCCAACCTGTATTACCTCCAGGACTTTTCTACAGATTTCAGTACAAGATGCCAAAGAATAAAGCAAGAATTCCCCTGTGGTTTCTCTTTTAACTGTATCTTCCTTTCCACTGTGTGATTTAGAAAGAACACATGCTACACATACTCAGTTTCTTGTTGAGTCTGTCTGTACCTCTGGACCTCGTTATTCTGATTAATTGTTGATGAGCATTATTAGGAACCAAGTTTTATTGTTTTTAGAGAATGCCCTATCTACTAGAAGTAAAGATATTTAAATATCTGTCTTAGTTTTCTTCTTTGACTTGGTCTAATTCCATTAGATTTTTTATTGTGGTAAAAATAAATATACAACATAAAATTTACCATTTTAGATGTACAGTTCAGTGTCACTAAGTACATTCACACTGTTGTGCGACCATTACTATCATCCATCTTCAGAACATTTTCATCTTCCCAAACTGAAACTCTGTACCTATTTAACTATATAGCTACTGGCAAATATTTAGGTTTCTCATTTTTTAAATTACAAACAACTTAGTATTTAACATATCGGAATACATAATTTTGCATTTGAGGGATACAAGATTTACTAAATTTAGAATGGCTTGATGGAATAGTATGAGCATTTTCTGTGTTCATGGATATTTCCTGACTGCCCTTCAAAAAGGCAGCATCAGTTGAAGTTCCTATCATCAGTGCATGAGAGTGACTTTCCCTCACTTTCCCCCATATTGGATATTTGCCTCTGGACAGTGAACTTCTCAAATGTTTCTCAGCTTTTGTAACCGAGCAGGACCCTGTGGACTGTGGAGCCTTCCAGGGTCAGACCCCTCCCCCATATCCACTGCTGTAGCTCATCTCTGAAGCACCCAGATCCTAGTATCTCATATATATTTCCTGAGTTTTTCAGATGCTTAGAACCACCACCAAAGGGAAGACATGAACTATTTGATGATTGAGAGCATGTGGCCCTAGACCTTCTGGCACCTAGGAATTGATAGTGTTGACTGCCCTGTTTACCTCCACATCAACCAGTTGGAGGATTGTGCAACAACTGATCATGTACCCTGACCCCCTACCCTTACCTGGCCTTTAAATATGCTTTGCTAAAACCTTTCGGGAAGTTTTGGGTTTTCTTGGGCATGAGCCACCCCATCCTCCTTACTCAGCCCTGCAATAAACCTTTGTCTGCTCCAAATTCAAGTTTCAGTTTGTTTGGCCTCATGGTGCATTGGGCACATGAACTTACCTTTGGTAACACTTTCATCTCCCTCCTAAGGTGGTAGAGGATGGCTAGCGTGGGCTTGAGTTGAATATTTCCCTTCCTCCCAGGTAAGTTAGGCTCTTCTAATACCCACAGCAGGTTCTGCTCTGGTTAACTTGTTTCCCCTGAGGGCTACCTTGGAAGATGTATTTCAGAATAGTTTCTTTTCTCCTGCCCCTACTGGAGGCAGGAAATAATTTTTTCCTGACATTCATTGTGGGAATCTGGTCAAGTCCACAAGGGTAAATCTCACAAAATTATGGGACTCCCCTTATGACTGGGTCCCCTCCGGGAGTCTTTAACTCTCAAAATTTCCACACTAAGTCTCTGACAATTTGTCAGAGTTCAGGTTTTTCTGCCCTCACTCTGGTTCCTCTGAAGGTTTCTACTCATGTCTGTCTGCTCTCTGAAGCCAGGACTTTCTGTATTCACCTGTCTCTTTCCAGCCTTGGGAAGAGTGGTTTGCACTGTGTTCTTGCTTCTCTTATGGATCTTTGAAGAGTTATTGATTTTTCAGTCTGTTAAGCTTTTTATTTGTTACTACAGAGTGGTGTCTTCCAAACTCCTTACGTATGAAACTGGAAAGCAGAAGTCCTTTTAATTCCATTTTATTTGGCTGATATATTTTATATGTTATATTTGAGGGAGTAGCTTCTTCCTAGTTTGAGTTTGGACTTCTATTTTTTCAGCTTTATTATTTTTCCTCCATCTGTCTGTTTCAAATAGGAGATGCTGTAAATAAATACACTTTTACTATGCATTATTTTAGAAGTCTCACAAAGTGTCTTTTAAAAATTGGGAAGTACTGTGTAGATATAACTTTGAGTGAAAATGCTTTTATGATTTTCATAGTCATCTTTTTGTGCTATTCTATTCAATCAACATTTATTGAACAGATACTAAAGTGCTAAACCCTGCATTAAATTCTTACTGGTTAGAAGGATGAGTTTGTCCCTGCTCCTAGGTAGTTACTGTTAAATAAGGATTAGAAAAGTATACCTGAAGTTTTTACATAAATTAAGTGTGTCACATGAGGCAACTCATGATTCATATGGGTGCAGAAAGGAAAGAGGATCTTCATCACATGGCAAGGCATCTGGTAACTATTAAAATGTTGAATTAAATATAAACCACAGTTGGAATCCTATTTGACAGATACTGTGAAGAACAATTATATTATTGACAATTTTATAGATAGGGATTGAGGATTATCATGGTTCTAGGTAGATTTCTCATGAGCAAAGATGGGGTTTTATGACATCATGAGAGCACATTGAGGGAAAAGTCAGATGGGTTTGAACCTAAGGGATGTGTAGAAGGGAGGTGAAAGATAAGATGGGGGTCATTACTAACAACCAACAGTAATGCTCTGATTCTACTTTCCTGAAAATCCATTAACCTCTATGAAATGTTATGGATCTCCCACAAAGGAAATAGGGCACCTACTTTAATATGATATGTAGTCATGCACTACTGCTGATGCCAATCACTGAAATGCTGTAATGACAGAAGATAATGGTGCTGATGTATCTTTAAACCAAAGTGAGCATAACAATCTCAGGTCTGGACTTTCTCCTCTATGCAGGCTAGGAAAATTCTAAGACATCACCACTGCTCTTTCTATGCTTGTTGTAAGGGCAGATACCCAGACTTCACTTGTCTTAGGTACCCCAACACTGAGTATATTGCCTTTTATACACCAAACCTTTGAGAATATGTCTCTAATGGACCTTGGTGTCAGTCAACATGACCTATTCAAGAACATTATGTTGCTTCTGGGCCACCACCTACTGAGGATGAGCAGAAGAAGAAATTGTCATCCCTGCATGAACAGTGCTGGACCTTCACGCTTTACCCAGTAGCTACACTTAGAGCACAGCAAGAGATCTGCATCCCTACTTTCTTTCTACTTTTTAGGTGTCACTCAGAGTACACAACATAAGATAAATCAGGAAAACTGAATATTTCATATATGCCACAGTAAATCGGGTGATTTTTATGCACAGAAGGAAATTGGCACTGGATGCCATGGGGATAGGCAGCTTTAATACTGCATGTACTCCTGTTTTAATCAAATTGAAGTTTTAATTTATGTTTAGGCACTATAAATATAACACTCTAGCTAATGTTGATTTGCATTTTGTTTCTGAGCAAATATAGCAGAATTAAGGAAACCGTTTAAAAAAAATCCCCTCAATTCTCTGCATTTTACATGCTAAGAAGGCATTTTTATTGACTATATGCTAAGATGAGTGCTTGACTCTTACTGTAATAGGTTAAAATTTAAAACCCTGAAATTTCAGAAGTGGTGGAGTATTTGCATTTGGGATGTTTTCAGCTGTTAAAAGTCTAATCTATTAAGTTACATAACTTCCACACCAAAGCAATATTAAGAGATCAGTTGATGATAACAATGTATAATAGATTCTTTGAGCTTAGTCATAAAAATAAAAATTATCCAGCAAGCTAAACAAAAACATCTTGCCTTAATACAAATTATTCAGGGTATTTTGGGGACTTATGAGAATTTTGGCTAATTCCATTCCCATCTCCCAAACCGTGAATTTGTATGATTGTACTGACCACATTAACCTATTACCTGACTTTGTTCATTAGTCATTGTACCTTAAAGCCACCAACTCACAATATAGGCAATACATAATTGAACCAGAAAAGTTGTAAAGAATGTTTGACATAGATATCATCCAATAAAGGGCTCAGATTTTTATATATGTGTACTCAAAATTTTAGATTCTGTATTTTTTGTCTGACATGTTATTCTCAGCTCATGAGGTCAAATCATTTGGGAAATTTCCCAGAGTGAAACTCTGTACCCATTTAACAATAACTCCCCATTTGCCCCTCCACAAACACTGGCATCCACCATTTTACCTTCTGTGTCTAAATTTGAGTACTCCAGTTACTTCATATAAGAGGAATCATACAATAGCTGTATTTTGGTCTCTGGCTTATTTCCTTTAGTGTAATGTCTTCAGGGTTTATCCATATTGTTGTAGATGTCATAATCTCATTCTTTTAAGGTTGAATAATATTTCATTGTATCTGTATACCATATATTGTTTATCCTTTTATCCACTGCTGGACACTTGTTTTTGCTTTGCTTTGTTTTGTTTTTGAATCTCTTGGCTATTGTGAATAATGCTGTTATGAACATGGATGTACAAATACCTGTTCGAGTATCAACTTTCAATTCATTATAGGTGTATACCCAGAGGTAGAATTGCTGCGTCAAATGGTAGTTCTGTCTTTAATATTTTGAAGTACTGCCAGACTATTTTCTACAATCTCAATTCTTGCTGTGCATCAGAATCACCTCTTGAGCTTTAAAAAAACAGACTTGCTCAATCTCCACCCCTGATTCAGTAGATGGGAGTATACATCTGACTTCTGTTTCTTTTTAGACTCCATATTTTTAAAAAATACTAGTGATAAGTTATTAAGAGGTAGTTTTTAAACAGTGAAAGTAAAAGAATATGGAACAAGAAGTTCAAGTTTCCATTAACACTTGGAGTGTATCTTCACATACACACTTTTTTATATATGCAGAGGACAAAGTATTTTTGTTCTTTCTCTCTTTTTGTAAATTACAAGCAAGATCATATCTTGGGAGCCAGAGAGGAGTTCCAACAATAAATGCTTAGTGAGTAAAGTATTGTTATGGTTGATGTGGGTGAAGGGAGCTTGAGTTTACAAAATGAAATAGGGTTGCCATTAGTGTTGTGAGCCCATTCATTGTCTGTGCTTTTGATCATAGAGTGGAATCAATCTGATATTTTGTTGGACTTTATTCAGTAGTATTGTGCCTTGTGGGTGAGTTCACAGAGAAAGTAGATAATTGAATTTTTTCAGGGATTTTTTTCACTATATATATGTATTTAAAGGGCAGAGTGAGATTTTAATTTGGAGTATGGTGATAACATTATTGACACAAATAACCAGAAAACTTAAGGCATATACAGAAGGAGTAAAGAGTAGAAGTTATGACAGGCTAGAATTCCCAGTGAGGTCAAAAAGCCTAGAAACCTGAATCTTAGAAATTTGTATTCACAGTTATTAAAGAAAGCCAAAGGTTTGCAGAAGATGGAGAGAAAAAGTATTTGAATAGTTAGGAAGAATACCTGACAGGTTGATAAACAACAGCAGTAGTGACCTGGAGAAGGAGACAGAGAATCAAAAGGCATAGATTCTAATCCCTGGAGTTTTTCAATAAGGTTTTAAAGGAGCCATCTCTAAGTAAGAAAGGGCAACAAGGAAGGTACCAACTTAAGTTTTTTGAATTACAGAGATATAGAGTATGAACAATACATGGGTTATGTAAGGACTAAACAAAAATAATGTTCTGAGAGGGTAGCCAGATTTCACATAAGGAGGTAGAAGGATATTTGTAGAAGAAATAGAGTACATAAGAAAGTTTGATGACTTGGGAATTCTGTACTGTTTTAGTTACTGTAGTTTTATTGTATGTTTTTTTATGTGGTAGGCCCGGTCTTTCTTCCTTATACTTAAATTTGACAATCCTTTGACTGATCTCATGCAGTAATCTTACTAATAATGTGAGAATTGTTGGTCATGCAGTTCTTTTAATTTAGTTCCCCTATTTCAACTCACATGGCCAGTCAGCTCTTGATGCTGGTTAACTCTAAGCTTGATATTTTTCTGAATTTTTATTGAAAATTAAAAAAAAATCCATCTCTAGAAAATTTTCCCAGAATATATGATGTTTTTAGTTTATTCCACTCTGTTTTCTTTGTTGATATATTCCTATATGCTTTCTTTCTTCTATACATTATGCAAAACATGAATTGTTAGTCTCTTCCCTATTGTTTAGTTTTATTGTTGAAAAAATTTTTTCTTTTTTTTCTTTTTAAAGTTTTATTTTTTATTTTTTTAAGATTCTACTCCTAAACATTTTTTGTTGTTGTTTTCTTTTTTTTTTTATCATTTTTTATTGATTTATAATCATTTTACAATGTTGTGTCAAATTCCAGTGTAGAGCACAATTTTTCAGTTATACATGAACATATATATACTCATTGTCACATTTTTTCCTCTGTGAGCTACCATAAGATCTTGTATATATTTCCCTGTGCTATACAGTATAATCTTGTTTATCTATTCTACAATTTTGAAATCCCAGTTAATCCCTTTCCACCCCCTACACCCTTGGCAACCACAAGTTTGTATTCTATGTCTATGAGTCTATTTCTGTTTTGTATTTATGTTTTTTTTTTTAGATTCCACATATGAGTGATCTCATATGGTATTTTTCTTTCTCTTTCTGGCTTACTTCACTTAGAATGACATTCTCCAGGGACATCTGTGTTGCTGCAAATGGCGTTATGTTGTCAGATTTCATGGCTGAATAGTATTCCATTGTATAAATATACCACCACTTCTTTATCCAGTCATCTGTCGATGGACATTTAGGCTGTTTCCATGTCTTGGCTATTGTAAATAGTGCTGCTATGAACATTGGGGTGCAGGAGTCTTTTTGAAGTACGGTTCCTTCTGGATATATGCCCAGGAGTGGGATTCCTGGGTCATATGGTAAGTCTATTCCTAGTCTTTTGAGGAATCTCCATACTGTTTTCCACAGTGGCTGCACCAAACTGCCTTCCCACCAGCAGTGTAGGAGGGTTCCCTTTTCTCCACAGCCTCTCCAGCATTTATTTGTGGACTTTTGAATGATGGCCATTCTGACTGGTGTGAGGTGATACCTCATTGTAGTTTGGATTTGCATTTCTCTGATAATTAGTGATATTGAGCATTTTTTCATGTGCCTATTGATCATTTGAATGTCTTCCTTGGAGAATTGCTTGTTTAGGTCTTCTGCCCATTTTTGGATTGGGTTGTTTGTTTTTTTCTTATTAAGTCGTATGAGCTGCTTATATATTCTGGAGATCAAGCCTTTGTCAGTTTCATCATTTGCAAAAATTTTCTCACTTATATACTCACTTATTAGATACTCACTTATATACTCACTTATTCAACAAATATATATTGGCCCACTACTATGCGACTGGCACCATTCTAGGTGTGTGAGAGAGGAGGGGTTTTCTTGTAAATTTTTCTTACATCTGCTTTATTGCCTCAGTGAGACTTGGTGGAGGTACAGGTGTGAGCTCAATCAACCACTTTTAACCATAAGTCTTACTATTTTACTCTTTAATGAAATGTAGGAATTGGATCAGGAGAGAGAATCCAGTACTACTATAAGACTCAGAACAAGTATAATGATACTATAATGAGACTCAACAAGACAGATGAATATCTGATACTATAATGATACCATAGTTCTCTGCTAGCCTTTGGGAATCATGATATTTTTCCTCTTTTGTTTAATTCAAACTTGTAAAAGCATTAAATCCAGAAGTGTATAGAATGCAAATGTTTTGCATAGTAAAATATCCAGTTGTTTTACATGATTCCAAAAAATCAAGGTAATAAAAGGCCAGGCAAACATGTGATAGTTTTAGCATAAGAAAGTAAATATGATTTGAATGATATCACTGTTGTTTGTTGATACAACTTGTGGTTAGAGTAAAAAACATTTTCTGAGAGAAAGAGGGAAGTTTTAATTTGTTTTTAGAATTCTATACACATGAGAGGCAAACATGGTGAGGACAGTTTTAAAAAGAATAAAATGCTGCTGATGGGTCAAATTAACTGATAATTGATAATTAACCATTGAGTTTAGTGACATGAACATCATTAGTGATTTTGGCATGAGCTTTTTTTTAATGAGTTGGTGAAGATGGAAACCTGACTGAAACTAGTTAGAAAGAGAATGAGATAAGACAAATTATAGATAGTGATGGGCCAGAAAAATGTGGGGATGTCTGGAGGGAGGAGGAGGGATAAGAAAAAATATTTTCCTAAGGTGTGAAAAATAACACTATTATTTGACAGTTTTGATGGAGGAAATCTGATAAGTGGGAAAATTGATAATTCAGGAGAAGAGGGAGGGGTTTACTGGAACCATAGCCTCACATAGGTGAGGGATGAAAAGATCTAAAGCACAAATGCTGAAATTGGCTTAAAATGAGTACAAATATTTTATCCATATTAATAACAGAGAAAGCAAAATATATGTGCTCAGAGGCAGCTTAATGGGTAGATGTGACTCAGGATCATGGAAGTCCTCTTCTGACTAATTCAGTTCTCTCAAGAAAGAAGTAAGCAGTCATTGGTTGATTATGAGGCTAGAAGAGCGGGTGCTAGAATTTTGAAGAGAGATACAAGAAGGTTTAGAGGGATTGTTTAGGAGAGTGAAGAAATGAATAGATTAGAAAATGTTATATGGTTATAATTCAGTGTTAAGGACCCCTTTGAGGTGAGTAGTCACAAATTTAAAGTGAGACAAATCAGCATAATAGGATATTTTTCCATAGCCACATTCTGTTGTACATGTTTAGACATAGAGTAGGTGGTGATCTGACTTACCAAGCTTGTGATTTTTTACCACGAGAATACAATGAAGCAAGAGAAGACTAAGGAAGTTACAGGACTGTACCTTGTAGGACTGTGTAAGACAGTGATGACAAAAATGGACCATAGAATTTAAAGGTAGGTAAGGAGAAAAGTGAGGATATGAAGGGATGAAGGCAGTGAAAAGGTGTTAGTATCATTGGATTGAAAGATATTGGTGAGTCAAAGGATTATTGACATCAGAGAGCTGAACTAGGGAGAGTGGTCTTAAAGTGGAACAGTGTTGTTTGGAAAGCACAGTGCTTGAAACTTGTATTATGGAGGAGTTATACTGATTAATAATGACAATATATAGAGTACAACCATGGAAGTAAGTGGCTAAAACAGGGCTGAGGAGATGAGGAGGGAATGTTGAGAAATTTTATATAGTTTGTTAGGATTATTATTTATGTGGATATGAAATCACCAATACTTGTGAAAGAAGAAGTGTTGAAGAAAACTTCCAAGAGTCACGAGTTAAACTGTTCTAAGATAAAGACCTAGAGTATCAGCAGGTGTCTGTTACAAGGAAGGGCAGAGGTGGTATAGTCTGACAAGTTGAGATTAAAAGTTCAGTGGTTTTAGATAAGTGAAAGGAATATAGCCACCCCTAAGTACATGGAGGAGAATGGTTCCAGGAACCCTGGCCTACAGATGCTAAAATCAGTGGATGCTCAATTCCTTCATATAAAAATGGCATAGTCTTTGCATATAACCGACAAGTATCCTCCCATATAATTTAAATCATCTCGAGATTACTTGTAATAACTAATACAAATTAAATGCTATGTAAATAGTTTCCAGCATGTGAAAACTTCGTTTTGCTTTTTGGAACTTTCTGAAATTTTTCCTCAAATATTTTCATTCATGGTTGGTTGAATTGCAGATGCAGAACCCATGTATATGCAGGGTCGAATTTAATGGTCTGGAAATGGTAAGGGGGAACTTAGTTTCTGGCTTAAATGTATTAAGAGTGTGAGAGAGAACACAGTCACCAGAAAGAATACTGTAGGGACTGTGGTATCCTAAGGGGAGAGCCAGCTTTTCTTTACATCAAGAAGCTTAAGGAAACTTAAGAGAAGAAGTTAAAGACATGGAGGATTTTATTTTAGCTGAAGATGTACCATGAGGTCCAGGAAGTACAGTAGTATGCCTTCAGAAGTTAAAAGGGAGAAGCAATGGGGTCAGAAAAGGGGATTTTATGAGGAATATAAAGTTTATTACTCAGAACAAAAATGCTCTAGGAGATCTGTCTCCTTGTCATAATTTGACATAAATAAATGAAGAGTATAGTAAGATTAGTCCTGGACTAAATGCAGAATGATGGCTAGTTGGGGGGGGATGGTTGTCTTACTAGATGCATAGAGATGGAAGGTACTCTTTTATTTAACTCCTTTCAATGGAAATTTGGAGGCTACAGGAAGAACGGTTTTCTCAGTAGCACACAGGGATTTAGGGCTTCTTATTAAATACATGATATGAAGAAACTAGGGGCTAGATGGTTTAATTCTGGGATTAGAAGCTCTGAGGTTCCCCCTTGTCTCCCAAAGATGGTGATCTGGAGACAGGGTGGAGTTGAGTTAGTGTTTACCCTTGACTTTTAGATCAAAATGGCCATAGAAAAGGTAGTTATAATTCAATGGACAGAAACTCTAAAAATAAGTAAATAAAGATATAGTGAGGGAAGGAGGCTGGAAAATGCAATTTGGGCTATTCAGATTCTAACCAGTGTGAAACAAAAGAGAAGGCATGAAACAAGAATGAAGGAAGTTTCACAGAAAGATCTCTAATTTTAAAAAGTCTTATATACAGATACAAGGAAAAGCACAAAACCTAGGATGAACATGGAAAATCTCTAGGAAGACTAACTCCAAGAATCTCTGACTCCATCAAAGTGCTAAGTTTGTAGAGAGATGAAGATGAAGAGGAGGACTGTGAAACAATGAACTCATGGCTTGGAACAGATTGTGTCATTTATTTTCATTTTAATTTAGCAAGTAGTTATCAGGTTAATTGCTGTTGTGGTATAGAGATGAATAAAACACAGAATTTATTTTCAACATGTATTCATACAACAAATATCTCCTGAGTCCCTCATATATACCAGATACTGTCTTACGACCTGAAGATAAATTGATGAGCCAAACATCTAGGCACTGCCACGATAAACTTTACAGTGCAACATAAAATATATTTATCAAGCATGGAAATACATACTAATTTAAAAGTATTACTTATTAATAAATACTAATTTACAAAGAGCACTTTATGACACAGGCTGTGAAATAGATAATTGCTAGTACTTCTTAAACTTTCTACCTACCCCCAGCACAAAACACCTTAGGGACCCAACAAAATCACTGTAGTAGTAGTTCACTGTAGAATTAATTGGCAACTGGAAGGCATATCTGAATTTTCAGAGCAGGGGATGTAGTCAAAAAAGGCTCTTCTCTCTGGTAATTCTGTATGACTCTATTGAATGTGTGCCTCCACTAAGAATCTCCAAAGTAGAGAACGGGGAGGGGGGGAATAAGGCTTAAGATACATATACTTAATAGTCATAGTAAAGCACAAGCAGGGCTTGGGTTTTTGAGGAATTTCATTGGCCAGAGTATTTTTGATTGTAAGTGAGGAGCCTAAGTATAAATGAAATTTATTGGTTCAAGTAATGGAAACATCCAGGAATTTTGAAAAATACTAAAAATAAAAAAAAATCAGCTAGGTCTAGATCTAGGTGTTGAGACTATCTTCAGGAATCTTTGTCTTTCCATCACTTGGCTCTATTTCCTTAGTATTGCCTATTTACTCATTGTCTGCTCTACGCATGTTGTGAGAAAGATGATCACCAGAAGCTTTATGGTTATATTCTAATAACTTGACAATTCCAGTGAAATGCATCAATCTCTTTCCTGTTATTTCCTCCTAAATCTCAGTATTGTATTTGGCTCGGACCAGTTTGATCCATGGGCCTATATTTAAACCAACCACTACCACTAAGGTCTGGAATATGCCAATTGGCCAGATCGTATACTCATCCCTGGAGTTGAATAATGAGTTCTGTCTCAGGGAAACCCTAAAAATCGATGTGAAATATCAGTTCTCCAAAATAAAACTGAAGTTCTATGATTAGAACAATGGAGAAGGGCTGATAAATAGGAAAAACAATTGATATCATTTACAGAAGGCTTTCACGAACTGATGGTATTTTATCTGGGCTTTGAAAGCTGTTTAGGATATTAATAGATGAAGGGAGAGAAAGGGTCATTCTAGATTCAGGAGACACTATGGGTAATGGTATGTGAACTAAAAGAGCACGAAGGCTTCCCATTCACTCTGGTGCACTGAGCATTCCCATCTGTCCTCCTCTCCAGAGACACTGTTAATATGAGAGTAAAGAAGGCAAAAAGAAAATGTGGTCAATTGATTTCATTCATGGTATTAATTCTTCACCCCTCCATACCTCTTGCCATGCAACTTTTTGGCACTTCCCTGCTGAGACTCAGATTATCCAGAGTGTCTTTTTTTTTTTTTTTTGACAGACAGAAGGTTAGCAAATATGGTGCAAGCAGAGGCTTGAAAAGTGCTTGCAAAATTGAGTTTACTTGCTCTCACACCTCTGCCTTTTCCATGGGAATGTGTCTGAGCTGGCCTGCAGGAGAGACGTGAGAGACACATCAAGCAGAACAGAATTGCCCCTGCTGACAAGCAGTCTACCCCTAGACACGTGGGGCAGCCCAGCCGAGATCAGCACCTAGTATACCTGAGGCTGACTACTGATTCATGAGCGAGCCCAGCTCAGATCAGCTGAGCACAAGGGAAAAATAAACTAAATCAGTGTGTAGGGGTATATGCCACTGAGGGTTTGTGTTTTGTTGTTATGTGTTGCTATTGAGTTGATAGATAACTGAAACAGGAATAAATTGATAAAAGGGAAGAGCATGGGAAGGACACTTCTAGTGATTAAGGTATTTCGACACATTTCTGGAAGATTGAAAATAGAAACATTTGCAAATGAAGTGGAATGGAAGAAGAAACAGCCCAGGGGAAGACTGCAGTGAATGCCAGTTGATTTTCTAGGTCTGGTCTTGGAGTTGGTGGTTACAGGTAACAGGGTTTATTAGTGGTGCTGAAAACAGGGGGATTCTTTGAAATTGTTTACAAAATAACTTTGAGAATTGCCTTCAGTGGCAACTTCCCTACCCATGCAGAGTGATGAGTGACAGAGTAACAGGCAATATTGAATGCACTTTTAAACAAATGCTAGGAATGCACTTCTCTAGAGAGACTGGGGGTTGATTCTACAGCAGCTGGAATGCTAGCTGACAGAAATGAGGCCATGAGAAAGAGGAGAAAAGATGGAGAGAAGGATGAGGGCAGTGATATCACAGTTTTGCATAATAGGGCATCAATAGCCACTGTGAAAGGTGATAGAACAAGAAAGAGAAGCGTGTGCATTTGATGTAAAGTTAGAAAGGTGACCATTACAAGAAAACTATCCACATTTTGGAGAAGGATCTGATGAAAAAGTTCAGGTGGTGTGATTACGGTCCTCATTTGCTCAAGTTCATAAAATGAGGCAACGTTAACACAGAGATAACATATAATGAAGTGGAAGTAAGCATGAGAACGAAACACAAATGTCCATCAGAGATTGCCTCTGGAGTAGGTCAAGGAATAGAGAGGTTTAGGGTGGGAGACTTTTGTTTCCCTTAGAACCTCTTTTATCTTAGTTCAGGGTTTGTTTTAATACATGTGTGTATCTAAGTCAGTACAGATAATAGACAACATTCTAGTATTTGAAGCAGGAATACATTTATTGGGGGAACTACATGCTTTGAGAATTATAGTAGGATCATGAGGAACAGAAGTTGAAGATTTGCCATGAGGATATTTATTTCAAGGTGACTGCATCATAAGGGCAATGCAGAGGTCAGGAGGCATTGCTGTTGCCTCTGTCATCACTGGTCCTGCGACGATGCTCTCTCACATCCACAAAACTGCTGACTGGATGGAGCACCCTAGAAGTTTCTAGTGAAGAAGACTCACTAACTCTGATGTGCTTTAGAACAAATCGTTCTGGTGTTTGCATTAAGAATGGATTAAGGAGTCATGAAGACCACTTTGGAAAAGGCTGACCTAGCTCATGCAGAAAATCCTTGTCTGAAGGAGGGGATTTTTGTTCCATTTACCACACCTGCATTCCTATTGCCTTCCTAGTTCACCAGTTCAGTCATTAGGCAGGAAACATTTCTCTGGTCTATTCTGTCAGCATTACTTCTGCCTCTTGTCCCAGGTGGCAGTCAGGGAGAGAAGGGCACAGATTTGGATTTTGACTCTATATGTATTCGAAGCTCTCATGGGTGTTTCGACAAGGCTGTCTACTCAAACAAAACTTTGCTAAGGAGTCAGGCACAGGAGAGTCAGGCACTCGTGAAGCTACCGATGAGGCAGTGCCTTGATGTTGGTTTACTATCATTCTCTCTCTCTCTGTCTCTCTCTCCCTCTCTCTCTCCCTCTGTGTGTGTGTGTGTCCTCACAGGGATGAAGATCCCTTGCAGAGCAGGATTCAGATATTCCTGGATCCCTGACCATAATATTATCTGAATTCCATCGAAACCCAAGCTTTTATTTATCCTAATTATAAAATCCTGATCTAACTTTGTAATACACAGACAGACGGCAAGGGAATGATTTTACGTGAAAAAGGTATATGCAGACAGGAAAAAGAGCAGACCCGCCCAAGACCTTAGCTGCTGTTAAATTTAAAAGAATAATCTTAAAACTGGATAGAGTGAAGAAACAGGGATAGAAGTGAATTCACATATAAATTAGATATTTCTGAGTGAATGTCTAAACTCTTTAGAGGAGTTGAAGTCTCTATATATAGATACATTATCAAGGCCAAAAACAGTAACCAATTTTACCCTTGAGAAGCTGTAGAAAATTTGAGGACAAAACAAGAGACTGGGGATGAGCAAGCAGTGCTCCCTTTATTAAAAAGGGAAAACATGATGGAATCTGGGAAACAGATCAATAAGTGTGAGAGCGATCTGTGGCAAGATTTCAGAACGAATGATTGCACATATGTATGGGTAAGTGCAGTAGTCTGACAGAGCGCTTACGAGCATGGATGCTGCAGTCTGTCTGGGTTCTAATCCCTACTTTACCATGTGCTAGTGCTGTGACCCTGCACTTGCTAATTATCCCACAGTGCCTCAGTTTCCTCTGCTCTAAAATGATGACAATAATAGTATCTCTCTTATAGGGTTGTTGTAAAGATTAAATGAATTACTATAAAATGCTTAGAATAGTGCCTTGTGTATAGAAAGTGCTATGTACTTTTATATCGCAATAATAATAATGTTCTTATAATATTGAGAAAGCACTTGGAGGAAGTGATGGTCACTAAAAATCAGCCTGGGCTAACTAAGGCCAATTCATCCAAACTAACTGCACTGTCTTTTTGATAACATTAAGAGTTTGTTAAAGAGGGAAATGCTAATTCATAGGGGCATTTGACAAAATCCTTCATTTCATCCCGAGGCCTGGACCAATGGCAGAGGAAGTGGCTATGGAGGTGGCCAGCAACCAGTTGTCACAGAAAGAATACAGGTGTCTGGATCAGCCAGATTTTGATTCAAAGCCTGAATCTGTAACTTCTCAGTGAAATTTTGAGTAAATTATATAAACTCTTTGACATTCAGTTCTGTCATGTGTAGAATGGGGAAAGTCATATCCACCTTGCAGGGCTATTGTATGGATTTGTTTGTGGATACTGTATCCAGTGGGAGTTTGGATGGAGTGATTGCAATAGCGCCTATCATCCCTACATTGTTTTGATTGAAGGTTTTTTTTGTTACCATCATGTGTAGTGAATGACTTTGAAGGATGCATCTCATTGTATATAATAATTTCTATTAAGTTATTTAGAAACCTTATGTGAATCTATTATCTGTATAACTTTCCCTCTTTTCACCTCAAAATCTGTTTACTGAAGTATTATAAAAAAAAAAAAAGACCCTTTAACTGGTCACGATTCTCTGACTCTTTGAGATTACTGTGCTGCCTCTTTCTGGTGGTAAGAAAAACACCATTTTACAAAGAAGAAAAATTATTTCAAGCAAATAATGTGCAATAGTTGGATAATTATAGTGAGAAGCAAATTGAAAAGTCAATTTTCATAATTAGTCTCTGATATGTTGTGGCTCAAAGATTTTCATGCAGTGGAGAACTTCGTCTGTGGCAAGATGTATTAAGTTGATATCCTCTTAATCAACTTTAGACATCAGGCACGTTCAGATTAACACAAGTTGAAATAGTTCAAAGGAGCTTTTACATTTAATGTCATTAGTTTAACTGATGAATCTTTCAGTGCTTATTACTAGGTCATAGATTATATCACTTGTTCTTAAAATGTGTAAGAGACAAGAGACATTTACTTGATGTTTTTGAGTGCCAAGACCTCTGATACATGTCAACCTTTGCCGGTCACACATGATACACAGGAGTCCTTCTCACTGTAGATTCAAGAGAGATGGTTTTCATCTAAATGTGTGAAATATAACTTTGGTTTGGTCAGTCAGAAACATAGAACACGAAAGAACTGTTATACAAGTTCAGATCTTTTCGAGAATAAATTGATCCACTGCTGAGAGGGAAAGGGTCAATAATTTTGCCCCCTTTTGGCCTGGAGTAGCCTCATTGTTTCCATCTCCACTGTGCCCCAGTACTACCTTTATGTAGCAAGAGCAGTTTCAGGAAAAGAAAGTTGGGCTCTGAGTTCTTGGTGCAGATGTTCATACTTTGTCAAGCTTGTCTATCCCTTACTTCTTCCCTCACTGCTACCCCTACAGAGTTATTGTCCACATCTGCCACACCTTTCCTCATCTTGCTCTTCACACCTTCAACCATAGTTGTACCAATTAGCCCTCCTCTAAATAACCCTGTTCCTTCATTCTGTTCCTCTGTTTATGCTGTTCACTCTATCTGAAAGTCTCTCCCTTCTTCCTCCTCTTCTTTCTCTTCTCCTCTTACTCTTCTTCCTCCTCCTCCCCTCTTCCTCCCCTTTCATCCTCCCCCTCCCTCTTCCTCCTTCCCCCTCCACATAAAGTTAGCTTCATGATTTGGCACAAGCATCCTCTCCTCTGGAGAACTTTCTTGACACTACCTTGTCCAGATTTGAGTTTGGTGTCCTCTTATTCACATAAAGGAGAACATCTGTCTGTCTTAGTGATCATATTGCACACAAAACCTCTTTATTCACAAAGAAAGCATCCTAGGTCTTGTACCAGTTCTTAAATGCTATGTCATTCCACCATAATATATGCACTCTCTGATATGAAGAAAACAGCTGAATCCAGGCAGGTATACTGGGCAGATGGCTAGACTCACTAGCTAAGCAGTGTGTCCCTTTCCATAAGCTTTGCAATACATTAAGACAGATGCTGAACTCAACAAAATTATACACATGATAGAAAAAAGGATGGTAATAAAGATTTTTGATTGATAAACTACATCATTTTGAGCTACAACTTTGAAGTAATCTCTCAATTTAGAACAGGGCAAAAGGAGCAAACAAGATAACAAAAGGTTTGGAGAGAAAATAAGTAAAAGTAACCTTACAGGGAGAAAATCAATCTACAGCCAGATGTTGTAATACACAGCTGCACATCTATTTGTAAATGATTATGCAAATTAACTGATGAAAACTTCTCTCAATACACCATGAGTGGTACCTCACTGTGCTCAGTAACTCCTAGCAGAAACACCACTGTTGTCAGTTATTGGAGTCCTTTCCAGAAACAGTATTAAATCTCTATCATCTCTAGGCTCATATTCATTGGGGGACCACAGATATCTCCGTTCTGGCTGCAGGACTCTGGTTTTGTTGAGAATAAGATAGGTAGGCAAAATGGGAGTTACCTGAATTGTCCTAACTGCTGTTCATGTCACAACCACATACAATTTCCCTCACAGCTATGGGGAACTCAGCCCTCTGGAAATTCCCTCTAGTGTGAGATGTATGCCTGTAAGGTAATACCATATACACAATTGAATGAATTTTAACCTGGATTTCTGCTGTCTAGGTATCCCCATGTTTTTCAGCCCTATGGGATTACCTTTCCCTTGAATATTTAATTTTCAAATGCTGCACTCACTTACAGAATAAAACAAAGTCTCCCTCCCACCCCTGATACCTCAGAGGACTTACATATCTCCTAATGACCTCTTACTATATTTTCCTACTTACACTGAATTCTAGGTCTTACCTATATCTTATTTCTCGGGGCTATTCCCATTTATCCACTGTATATTTATCTGATATGCCACCAAATTAGAGTTGCAAGATTCAGCAATTAAAAAAAGGCATCCTTTATTTCATCTGGAAATCCTGAAATTAAAATCTTTTCCTTGATTTATCCAAACCACATCTCTTTCAGAGGCAAGTGTGCAGAGTATGTAGAAAATTGATGGGTAACAGAAGCAAAGTTACAGAAAGCAAAGGAGTTCACTTAAAACCTAGATTCAGGAATTTCTGTTGAAGTTCCATGGTCATTCTGGTCACAAGGACCTTTGCACTGGTTGACTTTGCTCCTCAGGATCCCTGTCCTACTGTCCTGTTGCTAAACCCTCTCTGTCCCTCTTTCTCCTACTGCTTATCAGTGCTTTCACATCATCATTTTTAGATTCTTTCAGAATAAAAACAACACTTCCCATTTTAGCATCTAGAATGTTTTGGTGTTTTAAATTTGTCTCACCCTAGCCCATTCCCAAAGTGCTCTAAGGTGGCTTGGGCCTGAGAGGGGGGCTTTGTCTTTTACACATTAAGTAGCCATCAAGTTATTTTCCCAAATAAAAAACATACTCTCCTAAGAAGATGCCAGCTGATCATCTTGAAAAATAGAGGTTTTTCTCTTCTCCTTTATTATATAATTAAACAAGAAATGGCAGAAAATGCAACATGGTATGTGCGAAGTATAGGGTGAGCAACGAAATGGATAAGACAATCTGAGCTAAGCACTGAAGGGTAAGTAGACCCTTCCTGAGGATGGAGTGGAGGAGGGGGCTAACAAAAAGGGTTTTTTTTTTTTTTAAATTGTATTGAGTTCTTCTCATGGGCATTGATCAAAGTTGCCAGAAAACTACTATTCTTTCTATTTCATTTTGCTCATTTTGTATATGAAGTGTGTATTTCAAACATTCTTGATTGACTTGAGAAAGGAAGAAATTCAAGGTAATTAAAAATTAAAGGCACAATATAGTGTGGCAATTTTGCTCTTATATGTGAAAGCAGGGTGTCAAGGCACACCTATTCTGGCACAGAGCATCTTAGTTCAAATTCCTTGGGGGAGGAAATGCTTTCTCTTTGGATGACAATGTGCTCCCAATTACATATGTAGATATGATGACATTGAACAGCTAAACTTGATTGTAGATCGTTGAATTCAGTAATAGGGAGTCAATTTTTTTTCACATTTCTTTGTGACCTCGGCTGCAGCCCAATCTTTATTTTATTTTATTTTTTAACGAGTTATAGTCATTTTACAATGTTGTGTCGATTTCCAGTGTAGAGCACAATTTTTAGTTATACATGAACATATGTATATTCATTGTCACATTTTTTTTTTTTGCTGTGAGCTACCACAAGATCTTGTATATATTTCCCTGTGCTATACAGTATAATCTTGTTTGTCTATTCTACATATGCCTGTCAGTATCTACAAATTTCAAACTCCCAGTCTGTCCCTTCCCAAACATCCTCCCCCTTGGCAACCACACGTTTGTGTTCTATGTCCATGATCTGTTTCTGTTTCGTATTTATGTTCTTTTTTTTTTTTAATTCCACATGTGAGCAATCTCATATGGTATTTTTCATTCTCTTTCTGACTTACTTACATAGAATGACATTCTCCAGGGACAACCATGTTGCTGCAAATGGTGTTATGTTGTCGTTTTTATGGCTGAATACTATTCCATTGTATAAATATACCACCACTTCTTTATCCATTCATCTGTTGATGGACATTTAGACTGTTTCCATGTTTTGGCTATTGTAAATGGTGCTGCTATGAACATTGGGGTGCAGGTGTCATTTTGAAGTAGAGTTCCTTCTGGATATATACCCAGGAGCAGTATTCCTGGGCCATACAGTAAGTCTATTCCTAGTCTTTTGAGGAATCTCCATACTGTTTTCCACAGTGGCTGCACCAAACTGCATTCCCACCAGCAGTGTAGGAGGGTTCCCCTTTCTCCACAGCCTCTCCAGCATTTGTCATTTGTGGATTTTTGAATGATGGCCATTCTGACTGGTGTGAGGTGATACCTCATTGTAGTTTTGATTTGCATTTCTCTCATAATTAGTGATATCGAGCATTTTTTCATGTGCCTATTAATCATTTGTATGTCTTCCTTGGAGAATTGCTTGCTTAGGTCTTCTGCCCATTTTTGGATTGGGTTGTTTGATTGTTTCTTACTAAGTCATATGAGCTGCTTATATATTCTGGAGATCAAGCCTTTGTTGGTTTCATTTGCAAAAATTTTTTCCCATTCCATAGGTTGTCTTTTTGTTTTATTTATGGTTTCCTTTGCTGTACAGAAGCTTTTAAGTTTCATTAATTCCCACTTGTTTATTCTTGCTTTTATTTCTTTTTTTAACATTTTTTTTATTGATTTATAATCATTTTACAATGTTGTGTCAAATTCCAGTGTTCATATACACACTCATTGTCACATTTTTTTCTCTGTGAGTTATCATAATATTTTGTGTATATTTCCCTGTGCTATACAGTGTAATCTTGTTTATCTATTCTACAGTTTTGAAATCCCAGTCTACCCCTTCCCACCCTCCACCCCCCTGGCAACCACAAGTCTGTATTCTCTGTCTATGAGTCTATTTCTGTCCTGTATTTACACTTTTTGTTTGTTTGTTTGTTTTTGTTTTTTAGATTCCACATATGAGCGATCTCATATGGTATTTTTCTTTCTCTTTCTGGCTGCTTCACATAGAATGACATTCTCCAGGAGCATCCATGTTGCTGCAAATGGCATTATGTTGTCAGTTTTTATGGCTGAGTAGTATTCCATTGTATAAATATACCACCGCTTCTTTATCCAGTCACCTGTTGATGGACATTTAGGCTGTTTCCATGTTTTGGCTATTGTAAATATTGCTGCTATAAACATTGGGGTGCAGGTGTCATCCTGAAGTAGGGTTCCTTCTGGCTACAAGCCCAGGAGTGGGATTCCTGGGTCAAATGGTAAGTCTATTCCTAGTCTTTTGAGGAATCTCCACACTGTTTCCCATAGTAGCTGCGCCAAACTGTATTCCCACCAGCAGTGTAGGAGGGTTCCCCTTTCTCCACAGCCTCTCCAGCATTTGTCATTTGTGGATTTTTGAATGACGGCCATTCTGACTGGTGTGAGGTGATACCTCATTGTAGTTTGGATTTGCATTTCTCTGATAATTAGTGATACTGAACATTTTTTCATGTGCCTTTTGATCATTTGTGTCTTCCTTGGAGAATTGCTTGTTTAGGTCTTCTGCCCATTTTTGGATTGGGTTGTTTATTTTTTTCTTATTGAGTCATATGAGCTGCTTATATATTCTGGAGATCAAGCCTTTGTCAGTTTCATTTGTAAAAATTTTCTCCCATTCCATAGGTTGTCTTCTTGTTTTACTTCTGGTTTCCTTTGCTGTGCAAAAGCTTGTAAGTTTCATTAGTTCCCATTTGTTTATTCTTGCTTTTATTTCTTCTAGGAGAAAATTTTTGAAATGTATGTCAGATAATGTTTTGCCTATGTTTTCCTCTAGGAGGTTTACTGTATCTTGTCTTATGTTTAAGTCTTTGATCCATTTTGAGTTGATTTTTGTATATGGTGTAAGGGAGTGTTCTAGCTTCATTGTTTTACATGCTGCTGTCCAGTTTTCCCAACACCATTTGCTGAAGAGACTGTCTTTATTCCATTGTATATCCTTGCCTCCTTTGTCAAAGATGAGTTGACCAAAAGTTTGTGGGTTCATTTCTGGGCTCTCTATTCTGTTCCATTGGTCTATATGTCTGTTTTTGTACCAATGCCATGCTGTCTTGATGACTGTAGCTCTATAGTATTGTCTGAAGTCTGGGAGAGTTATTCCTCCAGGCTCTTTCTTTCTCTTCAGTAATGCTTTGGCAATTCTAGGTCTTTGATGGTTCCATATAAATTTTCTTATGATTTGTTCTAGTTCTGTGAAATATGTCCTGGGTCATTTGATAGGGATTGCATTAAATCTGTAGATTGCCTTGGGCAGTATGACCATTTTAACAATATTGATTCTTCCAATCCAAGAGCATGGGATATCTTTCCATTTCTTAAAGTCTTCTTTAATTTCCTTCATCAATGGTTTATAGTTTTCTGCGTATAATTCTTTCACCTCCTTGGTTAGATTTATTCCCAGATATTTTATTACTTTGGTTGCTATTTTAAAGGGGATTGTTTCTTTACTTTCTTTTTCTGTTGATTCATTGTTAGTGTAAAGAAAGGCAACTGATTTTTGAACGTTAATTTTGTAACCTGCTACCTTGCTGAATTCTTCGATCAGCTCTAGTAGTTTTTGTGTAGACCTTTTAGGGTTTTCTATATATAGTAACATGTCGTCGGCATATAGTGACACTTTTACCTCTCCCAATTTGGATGCCTTTTATTTCTCTCTCTTGCCTGATTGCTGTGGCTAGAACTTCCAAGACTGTTGAATAGGAGTGGTGATAGTGGGCATCCTTGTCTTGTCCCAGATTTTAGTGGGAAGCTTTTGAGTTTTTCACCATTGAGTACTATGCTGGCTGTAGGTTTGTCATATATAGGTTTTATTATGTTGAGATATGTTCCCTCTATACCCACTTTGGTGACAGTTTTTATCATAAATGGGTGTTGAAGTTTATCAAATGCTTTTTCTGCATCTATTGAGATGATCATGTGGTTTTGTCATTTCTCTTGTTGATGTGATGTATTACATTGATTGATTTGGATATGTTGAAACATCCTTGTGTCCTTGGGATGAACCCTACTTGATCATGATGTATAACCTTTTTTTATGTGCTGTTGGATTCTATTTGCTAATATTTTGGTATGGATTTTGGCATCTGTTCATCAGTGATATTGGTCTGTAATTCTCTTTTATGGTGGTGTCTTTGCCTGGTTTTGATATCAGGGCGATGGTGGCTTTATAGAATGAGTTTGAGAGTATTCCCTCCTTTTCAATCTTCTGGAACAGTTTGAGAAGGACTGGTATGAGTTCTTCTTTGTATGTTTGGTAGAATTCCCTGGTGAAGCCATCTGGTCCTGGAAGTTTTATTTGTAGGGAGGTTTTTTATTGCTAATTCGATTTCATTTCTAGTGATCAGTTTGTTCAAGTGGTCAGTTTCTTCTTGATTCAGTCTTGGCGGACTGTATGTTTCCAGAAACTTATCCATCTCCTCTAGGTTTTCCGTTTTGGTTCCATATAGTTGTTCATAATATTCTTGTATACTATTCTTTGTTTCTATTTTATTTGTTGTAATTTCTCCATTTTTCTTTCTTATTTTGCTTATTTGTGCTCTCTCATTTTTGTTCTTTGTGAGTTTGGCCAGTGGTTTGTCAATTTTATTTAGTCTTTCAAAAAACCAGCTTTGGGTTTGATTGGTTTTTCTATTTTTTTAATATCTATTTTATTTATTTCCTCCTGGATCTTTATTATTTCTTTCCTTCTGCTGACTTTTGGGGTTTTTTTGCTCTTCTTTTTCTAATTCTTTTAGCTGGTGGGTTCGATTTTTTATTTGAGATTGTTCTTTTTTTTGGTTTTGTTTTTGTTTTCCTGAGGAAGGCCTGTATTGCTATAAACTTCCCTCTTAGCACTGCCTTTGCTGCATCCCATAAATTTTGTGTGGTTGTGTTTTCATTGTCATTTGTCTCAAGGTATTTTTTTATTTCAAATTTGATTTCATTATTTACCCATTGGTTTTTCAGTAGCATGTTGTTTTATCTCCATGCTTTCACTTTTTTTCTCCTTTGTTTTTCTGTAGTTGATTTCTAGTTTCACGGCATTGTGGTCAGTAAAGATGCTTGAGATAATTTCTATTTTCTTAAAATTTTTGAGGCTTCTTTTTTGCCCAAGTACATGTTCAATCCTAGAAAATGTTCCATGTGAACTTGAAAAGAATGCATATTCTAATTTTTGGGGGTGTGATGCTCTGAAATATCCACCAAGTCTAATTTTTCTATTGTATCATTTAATTTCTCTGTTGCCTTAATTATTTTCTGTCTGGAAGATCTATCTAGTGATGTTAATGTGGTGTTAAAATCTTCGACAATGATTGTATTCCCATGAATTTCCCTATTTATCTATGTTAGTAATTGCTTTATGTACTTAGGTGCTCCTATATTGGGTGCATATATATTAACGAGTGTAATATCCTCATCTTGTATTACTCCTTTAATCATTATAAAATATCCTTCTTTATCTTTCTTTATGGCCATTGTTTTAAAGTCTATTTTGTGTGAAATCCGTATTGCTACACCTGCTTTCTTGGCTTTTCCATTTGCATGGAATATCCTTTTCCATCCTTTCACTCTCAATCTATATGTGTCCTTCTCCAATAGGGAGTCAATATTATAGATTTAAGCCAAATTCATAGTTCTACAATACATATGAAAAGCACATCTTGAAGGGAACTCTGTGAAAATTTTGACAGCAATGTGGAGTTTTATAGGTCTTAAGGATTCTAGGATTAGTAACCTGAAAACTTCTCCTGCCAGCCACCAATCAATCCAATTGGACAAAGATTCCCAAAACAATTTACTTCCTACTTGCACACAAGAGATGGCTATTGCTTTATTCTGCTTTGTTGTCCTGAATACTTAGAATAGAATTAAGGCCTGAAAATTTTATAAAAATACAGGGATAGATACTACATGGAAATACCTAATAAATCATCTTCATACAAAAACCCATTTACCAGCTATGTCTGACCCAAATTCAGCTCCAAAGGTAATCTGGAATCACATTAGTTATTTTTATTCCATTGGTGACATATTAGAGATATAAATACTTGCAGTCTCTCCTGTATATTAGACTTTTAAACTTGTATTTGATATAATAAAGTTACCTCAAGATATGAATTTTACAACAATTGATTAAAATATATTAAACTGGATAAAGCAGCCATGATAAAAGAAAGTCAATAATATGCTAATTTCAAAAGAGTTTTTGCTGCCTTGAGGGCACCAGAAATTGGATTTTAGCTTCACAGGAGATGGGGAAAAATGATCAGCAACTAGCCCCGCTGCCTCTTCCCTCTGATTTCTCTCTCATTCCAGAAGATGAATTCTTGTGGCTGAGGGAGGTCTATTTAACTGGTGTTCTCTGAGCACTGACTCAGTGCTGGGCTTGTCCTGGGTATTGGAGTCACAGAGATGAATATCAGGCCTCCTTCCTGTAGGGACTCACAGTCTATTGAGGAAAGTAGACATATAAACAGGCAATTGCAATATTACACTAAATAAGTGACCAAAGATTTAGTGATAGGAAAGTACATATAGAAAAGTGAGGATGCCTAAAAACATTCAATTCTGAATCTGTATTGGTGAGGAATCTGTTTTCTTTGTCTTTACCACCTGGTATGACCCTAAAATGGTGGTAAGCTCCTGGCAGAGAATGAGGAGATTGAAGAGTGTGGTTTTTTTTGCCTTTTTCCTTTTTTTCCTGTTTTATTATCATACAGCATGGTGTAGGACAGAAGGAAAGAGTGTTGGAAAGTACATAGGAGGTACTGATCACCTAGTGCTGGGGTTTAGAAAGCTTCACAAAGGAAGTAGAACCAAGTAGAACAAGTAGGACATGTGATGGAAAGGAGGCAAAAGAAATAGGGGAGATGTCCTGGGAAGAAGATGTGGTAAGATGAAGCACAGTGGAGGGAACTAGGATACCATGCTCAAGAAGCCAAGACAGGCTCATTATTGCTGGGTTATAACATGGAAAGATGTTGCTGGAGAGATAAGCAAAGGCTAGATTTTGGAGGGCCTTAGGTACTGCCTGTGTAGGCCAGGCCAAAGCTTAGACCTTTTCCTATAAGTCAGAGATTAGAAAACTTTTTTTTTTTTTTTGCTAGATAATACATATGGCTTTGCTCGCCATACTTTCCATGTTGCAACTATTCATTTCTGCCTCAGTTTTACCTTTGTAGGCAAAAGAAGTGATGAATAATATGTAAATGAATGGTCATGGCTGTATTCCAGTAGAACGTTATTGACAAAAATGGAAGTGGGTTACATTTGACCCAAGAGCCATAATTTGCCCACCTGTGATATTAGTGGTAAGGAACCACTGGCAAGTTTTCAGCAGTGGCATGCCATTTATATTTGAGATAGAAGTTGTACATATTTTAATAAGCTTCTCTGGTGAATCTGACATATATTCAGGTTTAGTGAAAAAGGATTCTTCAGTCTGGGCTCTATATCAGAGCTGCTCCAAAGAACTTTCTACGATAATGGAAATGTTCTATTTCTGCTTTATCCAATGCAGAAGCCGCTAGCTACATGTGGCTATTGAATTCTTGAAATGGAGCTGGTGTGATAAAGAACTGAAGTCCAAATTTAATTAATTTAAATTTAAATAGTTACCTATGGTTACTGGTTGCCGTATTGCACAGCAAATTTCTTAGGCATTGGCCAACATTTGGATTTAGACTCAATTTCAAGTAGAAGCATGGGCATAGTTTAATGGTATTGGGCACCAGCAGTCAATTGCAAAGCAAACTCTGAGGACACCTTAAAATCATTTGGTTCCATTTCTTCTTTTAATTCTATTTCTATCTTGTCTGTTAAAATCCTTTGCCTAATTTTCTACTGAGTTTTTAAGCTTTATTTACTTGAGCTTTGCCTATGGTAAGGAAATAAGCATTTTATAACGTGGTAAAATTAAAAAAAAACTTTTTCTTAATATTTAAAAATCTCTTTTGAGTTTGTTTACTGTCTTCTTTACCATGGAATTTTTAAGGTAGTATTTTAATGGTCTTTTCTTTGATGACATCTAGGTGTTGTGTTACTCTTACAAGCCTTTTCTACCCTGAAATTACTGGCAAAAAATTCTATAGCTTCTGGGAATTTTGTGGTTTGATCATTTACTTTTAAATATTTGTTCCATGTGGAATTTGTTTATTTTTGTTTAAAATGTGAGGTAGAACTCCAACTAAATTTTTTCCCAAATACCAAACCATTTATTGAATAACTGATTTTTATGCACAAACATTGTATTGTATCATAAAAAAGTCCCCTCTATGTACTTGCATACATATCTCAATTCTATAATTTATGCTATTGATCTATCCATTTATGAACCAGGGCCATACTCTTTAAAATATTAAAAGCTCATAATAATGTTTGAATATTTATTAAGGTTAGTCATCCTCTCCGTCCTCCTCCTTTTTTTGCTTGTTTTTCTATATGGATTTTAGAATCAGCTTTTCCCGTTACTCCTTTTTTTAAATTAAAGTATGGTCGTTACAATGTGTCAGTTTCTGGTATACAGCATAATGTTTCAGTCATATATATACCAATATTCATTTTCATATTTTTTCATTATAGGTTACTATAAGGTATTGAATATAGTTTCCTGTGCTATGCAGTATAAACTTGTTGTTTATCTATTTTATATATAGTAGTTAGTATTTACAAATCTTGAACTCTCTATCTCTTACTTCAAGAGAACTGATGTGTTTATCAGTGTGTTTTCCTAGTCAAAAACGTGATATGCCTTTTGAATCATTCACATATTATTTTATATTTCTCAATAGTAGTTTTAAAGATTTATGTCATTCTTTTTCCCAACATATTGTTATTAAAATTTCAAACATACCTAAAAGTGTAAGAATTACACAATAAGCTCCCAGATAAGTTACATACATTCTACCATTTACATTTTACTATATTTATGCTATCAAATATCTATTTATACATCTCTCTAGCATTCTAAAAATATTTAATGCATTTCAAAATAAGTTGTAGACATTAGTAAACTTTAAAGAATTCAATATGCATCGCATTAACTAGACTTCAATATTTGCCTATGGAACTTTATGAAATGTGAGGTAAAACATACGTAAAAGGAAATACAAATATTGTAGGTGTTCAACAAATGCAGACATCTGTGTAACCCAAACTTTTATCAAGATATAAAATATTACCATTAAATTGTGAATGATTTTGATTGATTTTTCAGAAATAATACATACCTTGATTTTATGAACCAAATACTACATGGTCAGTGTGTATATTTTAATTTATTTTATATACTATTGGATTTGTCTTGATAATATTTTTGTATATGTTTCTGTTATGTTTATAAAGAATATTACTCAATAATTTTATTTTATTATAACACCTTTATCTGCTTTTGGTATTAGTATTATTCTGGTTTCCTAATATGTCAAGAAGCATTCTTTTCTCCTCATTTTTATAAGGGGTTTGGGCAAGATGGGTTTTATTTCCTCAACAGATGTTTAATAGGGTAACTTTTAAAATAATTTAGGCCTTGGATTTCTTTTGTGAAAAATTGTAATAATGAAATTGTTGATTTCAGAGATGGAGGGCTATTCAGATTTTCTGTTCCATCAATGGCACTTTTAATAAGTGGCATTTTTAAAAGGAACTTGTCTATTTAATCTGTTTGTCAAATCCGTTACCATTATCTTATGTCTATAGGATCTGAATTTATAATCCCTTTCATTGCTGATGTTAGTAATTTGTTTCTCTCCTTTCCTTGACTGGTCAATCTATGGGTTTATTAAAATTTTTGATGTTTTCAAATAACCATAACCAACTTTAAAAAAAACTTTGAGATATAGTTCACATACCGTACTTTTTACCTATTTAAAATATACAATTCAGGGAGGAAGGTATAGCTTAGTAGTAGAGTACATGCTTAGCATGCATGAGGTCCTGGGTTCAATCCCGTGTACTTCCATTAAAAAATAATTTAAAAAAGTTTGCTTGTAAATGAAGAGATATCAGTGTCAAGGAGTGGACTCCAATTCTTAGGAAAGATGTACAATTCATGTTTTTAGAATGTTTGTAGGAGTATGCAACAGTAAGCACTATCTAATTTTAGAATATGTCCTTTTCTCCTAAAAGAAACTGCAGAGGCTTTAGCCATGGTTGTTAATTTTCTCTATTGGTTACCTGTTATAAATTTCATTTATATCTGCTGTTATCTTTACTATTTCCTTCCACCTACTTACTTTGGATTTACATTGTTTTTATCCTAGCTTTTTAAGATGGGATTTTAGGTCACTGAATTCAGGCTATTATTTTCTAATATAAGCATCATAATTGTATGTTTTCTTCTAATGCAACATTTATGCTGCACATTTTGATGTGTTGTAGTTTTATTATAATTTAGTTCAAAATATTTTCTAATATCCTTCATGATTTTTTTCTATGACCCATGGAATATTTGGAAGCATGCTCTTAAATTTCCATATATTTAGAGTTGTTTTAGCTATCTTACTTTTACTTCTAATTTATTTCAGTTGTAGTTAGAGAACTTACATATGTTATGTTGATCCTTTTAAATTTATTGAGACATTTTATGGCAAAACATAAGGTCTATCTTGAGGAGTGTATCACGTAAACTTGAAAATAAGGTATATTCTGCAGATGTTGGGTACACTGTTCTATAAATGTAACCTAAGTCATGAAAGTTGATAATGTTACTCAGATCTTTTGTGGTTTTACTAATCTTCACTTACTTGTTTTGTCTTGTTATTCCACCAATTTTTGAGAATGTGGTGTTAAACACTCCAAGTATGACTGTGGAATTATTTATTTTTTTCATTGTGTCAATTTTACTTCATATACTTTGAAGCTCTATTATTAGGTGCAAACACATTTTATAAATTGTATGCCTTCATGATGAATTGATATTTCTATCCATATGAAGTCTTCCTCTTGATATTTGGTAATAATTTTTCTCTTGAAGTCATAACTACCCCAGCCATCCAACATGCACTGTTTTCACATGTCATATCTTTGGGCAATCATTTACTTTCAATCTGTATCTTTATATTTAAGATTCAGCTATTGTAGGCAGAATATAAGTAAGTATTTTTAAATTAATTCAGCCAAATGCTGCCTAAAATAATTGCTTTTTAATGTAATCATTGATATAGTTTAATTAATAATGCTCTTATTTGTTATTTGTTATTCTGACCTTATCTTTGATTATTTAAATATTTGTTATATTTTTATTTATATAAGGGCCTTTTAATTATATGTCTTTTTATTTCATTTTTTAGTGTTTGCTCTGTGGTTTCAAATATGCATCCTTAACTTTTTGCAGATTTCTTAGAGTTCACATTTTAACATCACTGAAAATATGGAAAGCTAAACTGTATAGGATTATATCCACCCCCATTTTATGACTTTATGTTATAGTTGTCATAGGTATTATGCTGCACACGTAAGAAACTCCACAAGAAAGTATTGTAATTTTAAACAGTACTATATTTTGAAGAAATTAAGAGGAATAAGTAATCTTTAAAAAAATTTACTCAACTAGTTACCATTCCCAATTTCCTTCCCAAATATGATGTATTTTTACTTTATCTTCCATAATTTCATTGAATTGTGCCTTCAGACCAATGCTCAATAAAAGAGATAATATGAGATATATTTCCGTTTCTTTAATGGGAAAACTCCCAGTGTTTCATCAGGTTCTGGCTTTGGAGTTGTGTTAGTTACCTACTGTTGTGTAAAACATTAACATTAATTTAGTGACTTAAAAAAACACACATTTATTAACACAATTTATATAGTTCATGATTTTAGATATGACTTAACTAGGTCTTCTGTTTAATATCTCATGAGTTTGAAATCAAGTTGTTGACCGGGCTGTCTGTATACCCATTTGGAAGCTCAACTGGGGAACTGCTCTCAGGCTCACTCAGGTTTCTGTTAGAACTCATTCCCTTGCAGTCATAGGATGGAGGGCCTTGGCTTTATGTTGACTGTGGTCTGGAGGCTGCCCTCAGCTCCTAGAGGCTGCCCACATTTCCTTGCCACATGTGCTTTCCCAATAGGACTACTTACTTCATCTAGCCAGGAAGGAGAATCATTCAAGAATTTTTAGGAAGTCTTATATGATGTAATGTAGTCACAGGAATGACATACCTTCACTTTTGCCATGCATGCTCTTTAGAAGCAACGCTAGGATGTGAATATCATGGGTGGTGACCTTAGATGTGACCTTTTGCCACAGAGATTATATATTTTATTGCTATTAGATTTTTACATCAAGAATGGAAATTGAATTTTATTAAATGTCTTTTTAAACTTTTTAGATATGTAAATAGGATTGCCTCCTTTTGATCTATTGAAGTATTAACATAAGATTTCTTAATACCAAAGCATCCTTGCATTTTGGCAGTGAACTCAACTTGGTCATCACAAATGTGTTGGTAGATTCAACTGCTAATATTTTTGTACTAATTTTTATATTGATGTTGATAGATAATATTCATGCATATTTTTATTTTTGTGCAGTATTTTAGACTTTAAATCAAGGGTAAAGGATAGTTCCTAAAAATCACTTGGAAAATTTCTTCTTTTTCTAAGTTCTGGAACAAGTTACATAGTGCTATAGTTATCTCTTTCTTTAAGTTCGAGTTAGATTCACCGGTGAAATCATCTGTACCTCATGTGGTTTAGGGAGATTTGTTATTTGATATGTGTTTAGATATTACTCCTCTTTGGATATCTACTTTAAATTTATGTTCACATGTATTTGTATGGGATTTACAAAAGTAGTCACTTATGTTTCTTTTAATTTATTTCACATAACAATTGTTTTCCAATTATTAATCCTCATTTTGTATGTTTGTGTTTTCTTTATTGTTTGTCAGTTAATTTATTATTTTACTGAATTTTTTCAGAGAAAGTCTTGTATTTAATTACTGCTTTGATTGTTTTCCATTTTATCTTAACTTATATAGTACCTTATACATTTTACATTATTCCTTCTTATCTCTTTGATTTTATTTTATATCTTTTGTAATTGTCCTACAGTTAATGAATATTCTGTTCTGTCTTTTTTCAGTCTGTTTTCTCTGTGCATGTAAGTTTGGGAAGCTTCTAATGACTGTTATTCAAGCTCACTAATTCTTTCCTTGGCCATGCCTAGTCTATTAGTGAGCCCATCAGAGGCATTCTTTATTTCTCTTATAGTATTTTTTTATTTCTAGCATTTCCTTTTGATTGTTTTTTAGAGTTTTCATCTCTCAGCTTACGTTATCCATCTGTTCTTTCATGTTGTCCACTTTGTCCATTAGAGCCCTTAGCATAAGAATCATAGTTTTTTAACAATTCATGGTCTGATAATACCAACATCTCTGTCATATGTCTCATTTTCATGCCTGCTCTGTCTCTTCACACTATGTCTTTTGTGCTTTAATGTGCCTTGTAATATTTTTGAGAGGCAAACACGATACAGTGGGCAAAAGGAACTGAGATAAATAAGGATTTAGAATGAGGATTTATGTTTATCTGACTAGGAATTAGGCTGTGTTTACTATTTGCTAAGGCTGTAGCTGTCAGAGGCTTGTTTTTGTCTCCTCTGTTTTCTTTAGGTTTCCTTAGAAACTTAAATAAAATTTGAGACATGCCATTTCTTCATTTCTGTTGTTATTAGACAAGAGCCCTATTGTTGTGGTGGTAAAATGCGGGGGAGGGAAACATTCTATATTCCTATGATTAAGTATTAGTCTTTTAGTAAGCCTGTGCCCCTGGGCTATGGCCATCACTAAACTGTGTATACTGAGGCACTTTCTAGGTTCCCTTTCCCACCTAGGTAAGACAGGGAGGCTATGTGGGGCTTGAGTAAGGCATTCCCCTTCCCCCCATGAAAGCTAGAGCATGCTGCAGGAATTGGGTATTTCCCTTCCACCAGATTGGTTAGGCTCTGGTAATTTGTTTCCCTTGAGGGGAGGCCTTTAAGAACAGAATGGTTTGGGCATCTTTCACAGTAGCTACTTTTCTCCTCCTCCTGTCTGAAGCACAGGGGATTTTCTCCCATCTTCAGTGGAAAACCTAGTAGGGCTTCTGGAGGTAAAACTCACAAAAGTGTGGCTCTCCCCTCAAAGACTTTTCCCACACTGAGCCTCCAGCAAATTCATCAATTATAGTTCACGTTTTCCTGGGCTGGCTCCAGCAGCAAGCCTCTATCCATGACCTTATACTCTGGTAACATGTGATTCTCTGAATTTGCCTTCTGGTCTTTCTAATTTAGGGTCACTGGTTTACCCTGTGACATCATGTCTGTGATGAATCTAAGCAGAGTTGTTGTTTTTCACTTTATTCAGTTTTATTCTTGTTGTAGGTATAGAAACGATAGTTTCTAAGCTCCATATATGCCAGATCAGAAACTAGAAGACTATCTCATTCTTTTTATTAATATTGAAGTCTATGCATTTCCTCTGGCCCTTCTTCAGATATATTTCCACGTGTTCATTAATGTAGCATTATTATTACTATTGATTCTAGATATTTTGCAAGTTGAGCATTGTTTATTAATTTGACTGATACTTTTTAATTATTTAAAAATATCTAGAAACTAGGAGATATTTGCTATACTATTTTCCCAAATTTTTTGAGATATAATAGACATACAACATGGTGAAAGTTTAAGATGTACAATGTGATGATTTGGTACACGTACATATTGTGAAATGTTTACCAAAGTAAGATTGATTAACACACACTTTACCTCACATAATTATGACGTTGTTGGTATTGTTGTTAAGGTGAGAACATTAAAGCTCTGTTCTCTTGGCACATTTTATAGCAAGCAATACAGTATTGTTAAGTGTAGTCACCATGCTATACATTATATCCCCAGAACTTATTCATCTTATAGCTGAAAGTTTGTACCTACATCTTCCCATTTCCCCCACCCCTCAGCCCCTGGGAACCATGATTTTATTCTCTTTTTCCATGAGTTTGATGTTTTTAGAGTCCACTTGTGACTGAGATCATACTGTATTTGTCTTTCTCTCTATTTGTTTCAGTTAACACTGCTGGAAAACAAGCTGCTGGACAACAAGCTGCTAGAAGACAAGCCACACTTAATTTCCATGAGCTTAATACATTGTATTCACACTTGCTTGCTTAAAATGCACATGCTTGCTTTGGTTTTTTTTTTTTCTCGTCTTTTTTTTCTTTTAACATTTTTTTATTGAGTTATAATCATTTTACAATGTTGTGTCAAATTCCAGTGTAGAGAACAATTTTTCAGTTATACATGAACATATATATACTCATTGCCACATTTTTTTCTCTGTGAGCTACCACAAGATCTTGTATATATTTCCCTGTGCTGTACAGTATAATCTTGTTTATCTATTCTACAATTTTGAAATCCCAGTCTACCCCTTCCCACCCCCTGCCCCCTTGGCAACCACAAGTTTGTATTCTATGTCTATGAGTCTATTTCTGTTTTGTATTTATTTATTTTTAGATTCCACGTATGAGCTATCTCATATGGTATTTTTCATTCTCTTTCTGGTTTACTTCACTTAGAATCACATTCTCCAGGGACATCCATATTGCTGCAAACGGCATTATGTTGTCAGTTTTTATGGCTGAATAGTATTCCATTGTATAAATATACCACCGTTTCTTTATCCAGTCATCCATTGATGGACATTTAGGCTGTTTCCATGTCTTGGCTATTGTAAATGGTGCTGCTATGAACATTGGGGTGCAGGTGTCATTTTCAAGTAGAGTTCCTTCTGGATATATGCCCAGGATTGGGATTCCTGGGTCATATGGTAAGTCTATTCCTAGTCTTTTGAGGAATCTCCATACTGTTTTCCACACTGGCTGCACCAAACTGCATTCCCACCAGCAGTGTAGGAGGGTTCCCTTTTCTCCACAGCCTCTCCAGCATTTGTCATTTGTGGACTTTTGAATGATGGCCATTCTGACTCGTGTGAGGTGATACCTCACTGTAATTTTGATTTGCATTTCTCTGGTAATTAGTGATACTGAGCATTTTTTCATGTGCCTATTGGCCACTTGTATGTCTTCATTGGAGTTGCTTGTTTAGGTCTTCTGCCCATTTTTGGATTGAGTTGTTTTTTGTTGTTGTTATTAAGTTGTATGAACTGTTAATATATGCTGGAAATTAAGCCTTTGCCAGTCGTATCAGTTGCAAATATTTTCTCACATTTTGTAGGTTGTCTTTTTGTTTTATTTATGGTTTCCTTTGCTGTGCAAAAGCTTATAAGTTTAATTAGGTCCCATCTGTTTATTTTTGCTTTTATTTCCATTGCCTGGGTAGACTGCCCTAGGATAACATTGTTAATATTTATGTCAGAAAATGTTTTGCCTATGTTTTCTTCTAGGAGGTTTATAGTGCCTTGACTCATATTTAAGTCTTTAAGCCATTTGCAGTTTATTTTTGTGTATAGTGTGAGGGAGTGTTCTAACTTCACTGATTTACGTGCTGCTGCTGTCCAGTTTTCCCATCAGTTGCTGAAGAGATTGTCTTTTCTCCATTGTATATTCTTGCATCCTTTGTCAAAGATTAATTGACCATAATTCTGTGGGTTTATTTCTGGGCTCTCTATTCTGTTCCATTGATCCATATGTCTGTTTTCTTGCCAATACCATGCTGTTTGGATTACTGTAGCTCTGTGGTATTGTCTGCAATCTGGGAGGGTTATTCCTTCAGCTTCATTCTTTTTCTTCAGTATTGCTTTAGCAAGAAAAAATTAAAACATATATATTAGATCTCTTTAGTCTTTATATATTATACATGTATAATATGTATTACATATAGGATATATTATGTATATAAATATATATTTGTCTACGATTCTTTTATATCTCAAAAAATTGAGAGAAAAACAAACATCTGATAAAGAAAAATAGATCAGTATAAATTATATAACCAGATATACTTAGATGGTGAATAAAAGGGAGAGAAAGTAGATATTTACCAATTTTGCCATAGTTCAGAGAAATTTAATATTAAATATTAGTTAATATTAAAAAAGAATCACTAGACACTGCCTAAAACAAAGAAATAACCACAGGAAATAACATTATACATTATATATTTGGAGATAACCATTACAATAAATTAACAGAAGAAATACATACATATATCTAAGTAAAGAAAAGACATAATACAGTGAAGGTTTCAAATATTACAAAATAGAAAATAAAACATAATTATGGTAACAGAAGATAAAGTATACATGTCTATCTTGTCAATAAATATAAATGTAACCTAAACTCACCTAAAAATATAAAACTCCTAGAATCCAGAATGGACCACAAACAAAAATTGATCTATTTGTTGTATACAAGACACACATATAAAGTGATTCAGAAGCTTTGAAAGAATAGGTAAAGACAACAAGAAAATAAATAAAAAGTCAAAGCAAAAGAGTATGATTTTACTATTAGACCAGGTTAAATTAATTGCAAAAAAGTGTTCAGTGAAAAAAAAAGAAGGTCATTTTCTACTTGCAAAAGGTGCAAACATAATGAAGATAATACAAATTATGCATATATACATGTACTAAAAGCATAACATTAAATTTCATTCTGAAAAATCTATAGGAAATATAGGAGAAATAAAAATGTATTAGGAAGGACTGCCAAGATGGCAGAGTAGAGGGACACATGGCTTATCCTCGCTCATGAATACATCAGAAATTATACCTACAGACTGAACAATTCGCACAGAATACCTCCTGAACTTTTTTGCTTCCATTCCATTTTACAAGCTTTTCTTAACCTCGTTTTATATATATCTTGCATTATTTTCAGTCGTATCTATTATCTTATGTTGCTTCTAATTTTATAATTTTACTTTTTAATTGAGATATAATGGACATTAATACTGTAATAGCTCTAGGTGTACAATTTTATGAGTTGATATATGTGTATGGAAAAACAGTCACCACAATAAGTCTAATTAATGTCTATCACTACATGTAGTTGAGATTTTTTTCTTGTGATGAGAACTTTTAAGATCTTCTCTCTTAGCAATTTTCAAATATACAATACAGTATCGGTAAGTATAGTAACCACATTGTACATGACATTCCCCAGGACTTGTCTTATAATGAGAAATTTGTATCTTTCGATGACTCTCACACTCTGCACCACATAATGGCAAAAATCTCCATGTTTTACATTTAATATTAATTTTAATATTTACTATTTTTCTTCAATTTCCTTCCTGAATTCTGCACTTTATATTTTGTTTGCTGTTGTTTTTGTTGTTGCCTCACCATATTTTTTTGGATTTTTGTCTATTTTCTTTGAGCCATTTTTTAATAGAGATAATTGTACTAGCATTTTTAAAAAGTTCTTGGCAGTATGATTGTTTACAGTTTCTATCAGCTCCATGACAACGTTCTTTTGTTGAGTGTTCTTTGCCTACTATCTGTGTTTTTGTGTTTTTTTTAAATCTTTATTTCCTCCTTTTATGTCATCTTTTTTGTCCAGATACATGGTTGCATTTTGGACGAATTATATGTAGGAAATTTGTACAGAAGGAGAAGTAGGGTTCTAGGGTTCTATTCATATTAGGAAGTATTTTTTTCTTTCTCAGGTTTTTCTTTTGACCTAAGTTTTTACTTCTCCTCACAATTTGCACTGAAGGGCATCTAGCAACACAGTCTCCCCTTTGTCTATTATTTTACTACCTCACTGTTTTCTGTTAATATAACTTTTCCTGTTTGATTTCTCATTTATCCCTATTTCTACTTCACAGAACCTAATAAAGTCTAGAGAAACTATTGTTTGCCAGCTTTTGAATTCATTCTAGTTTTCTAAACAAGAATGTGGGTAGATTTTCTACATCTGGGTGTACCACATCCAAGAGTAGTGTGCTCTGCATATTTCTTTGGGATCTGCATTCATGGGCTTACTCTGTCTGCCTCTCCCTGCATACTGTTTGACCTTCACTACTCTTGGCAGTTTTGCCTTCTATTTTGTATTTTGAGGCTTCAAAAATGTCATGTTTTTGAATGTACACTTTTATATTGCTATTTCTCTTTTCTAGCTTAGCTCTTGTGTGATTTTTGAAATAAGGAAGGCCATTCAAATTTTATCTGCAGTATTAAATCGGGAAGTCTCTCAATTGGGGGTTATATTTGAGCTTGCCATAGACATATATATATATATAATATATATGGTCTATATATATATAGACCATAATTCTGATGTTCTGAGAATTCCTGTAAAATACAATTAAATAAGTTGCTTTTTTGACATTAGACTAACTGCACATTTTGAGGGGCCTAATGTAAAATAAAAATGTAGGGTCCCTTGCTCAGAAAGCAGGAGAAAGCTTTTCTTTTGTTATCTCTTTCTGCTTGTCATGGTGATTGTTTTTGGCACTTGATAATGTGATGCCTCAGGTACTATGATTCTCCAGAGATGTATACAGACTCTTACAGGTGTCTGTGACTTGATGCACAGGACATGTGCACCCAAACCTAACCCTCTCATGCCTAGCCTTCTCTCAAGGGCAAGGGGTGGTAGCAGTTGCTGTGTGGAGTAGGGGAGCCAACACTAGGGAACCTATCCTGTGTGGGTGAGGTGATAGAACCAGACATAGGCTGAGACTTCAACCCTAGGAACATGTTCCTTGTCCTATCAGACTCCATTTACAAAATGTAAATTCAAATATCAAATTATTAAGAGCTTCAGAAAGATTAAAGCTGCAGAGGATTAAACCCCAAGTGTGAGGTACCTTCTGAGCATGAGGCCCTGTGTGACTACATTGGTTGTACATCTGTGGAGTCAGTCCTGAGTGCACAAAAGAAAGTATTGATCAAAGCACAATATGCAATTTTGCTCAATCTCATGGGCATTATCTACAGAATTATTAGCCATTGCTAACATACCAACACTCCTCTAGGTAAATTGCTTTTAAAAGAACCCTTTCCTTTTGGTCCTGCTTACCTAGCTTATTCTCCTACAGCTTTTTTCTGTCACTTTTTCTTTATTCAAAACCTGTGTATGTATTAAGCATATTTAAACTCCTAGATCCAAGAAATCCATAAGCAGAACAGTATGAAGATTCCTTAAAAAACTATAAATAGAGTTACCCTATGATCAAGCAGTCCCACTCTGGAGCATATATCTGGAGAATACTCTAATTCTAAAAGATAACCTGCACCTCAATGTTTATATCAGCACTATTTACAATAACCAAGACATGGAAGCAGCCTAAATGTCCATTGACAGATGATTGGATAAAGATCTCATATAGATATACAATGGAATATTACTTAGCCATAGAAAAGAATGAATTATTGCCATTTGCAGCAACATGGATGAACACAGAGATAGATGATCATACTAAGTGAAGTAAGTCAGACAGAGGAAGACAAATATCATATGATATCACTTATATATACAATCTAAAAGAATGGCACAAATGAACTTATTTACAAAACAGAAACAGACTCACAGACATAGAAAACAAACTATGGTTACCAAAGGGGAAAGGATGGGGAAGAGATAAATTAGGAGTTCAGGATTAGCAGATACAGACTGCTGTATATAAAATAGATGAACAATAAAGACCTACTATATACCACAGGGAACTGTATTCAGTATCTTGTAGTAACCTATAATGAAAAAGAGTATGAAAACGAATATATGTATGTATATGTATGACTGAACTATTATGCTGTACACCAGAAATTGACACATTGTAAATTGACTATACTTCAATAAAAACAAAATCTATAGGCAAATAAATTAACCTCTACCTAAACCCCAAATTTATACAAAAGTTAACTCAAGATGGATTATAGATCTAAATGTGAATTTAAAAAATTGAAGACCACATAGGAGAAAATTGTCATGACTTATGGTTAGGAGAATTTTTCATAGATGTGAAAACAAAGGCTTGGTCCATCAAAGAAAAAAATGATATATTAGACCTCAAAATTTTTGCTCCACAAAAGACCCTGTTAAAAGGATAAAAGACAAGCTATAAACTGGAAGGACATATTTTGCAAACTGCGTATCTGACAAAGGACTTGTATCTATAGTATATATTATTAAAACCTTTAAACTCAACAAAAGAAAATGAACAATCCAATTTGAAAGTGGGGTAGAAATATGAAAAAACACTTCACTGCAGGAAATATATAGATGAAAAATCACATGAAAAGGTGTTCAATGTCATAGGCTATCAAAGAAAAGCAAATTAAACCACAATGTGGTATCACTACATGCCTATTAAAACAGCTGGAATTTAAAAATAATGATAGTACAAAATGGTGGTAAGGATGCAGAGAAACTGGGTCTCTCATGTTGCTGATTGGTGGGAGTAAGATCGTACAACCATGCTGAAAAAGAATATGATGGTTTCTTTAAAAAAGAAAAAGAAACTAAACTTGCAACTAAAATACAACCCAGTAATTATACTCCTGGGCATTTATCACACAGAAATAAAAACAAATGTCTGCAAAAAATCCTGTACACTGTTGTTCATAGAAGCCCTAATTGTTATAGCCAAGAACTGGAAACAGTCCAAATGTCCTTCAACTGGTGAATGAATAAACAAATGGCACATCTGTACAATAAAATTCTATTCAGCAATGAAAAAGAACAAATTATTGGTGCAGGCAATGCCTTGAATGGCTCTCAAGGGCATTATGCTGAGTGAAAAAAAGCCAATCCCAAAAGTTACGATACTGTATGATCCCATTTATATAGCATTTTTTAAACGGTAAAGTTATAGAGATGGAGAACAAGCTAGTTGTACCCAGGTGTTGGAGTGGGGGAACGGTGTAACCATTAAGGGATATATTAGTCAGGGTTCTCCAGAAGAACATTACCAAAAGGATATAAACACACACACACACACACACACACACACACACACACACACACACACACGTAGTACATCTATGTGTGTGTATATGTATATCTACACATAACTAACATAATATTTATTATGAGGAATTGTGGTTATGGAGGCTGAGAATTCTTATTCTCTTGCACCTGCACGTTGGAGACCCAGGAAAGCCAGTGATGTAATTCCAGTCTGAGTCTGAAGACCTGAGAACTGGGTGAACCAGTTGTGTAAATCCCAGTCCAAGGGCAGGAGAATACCAATGTCCAAGCTCGAGCAGTCAGGCAGAAAGGGAAGGGATCCTCTCTTCAAGTTTTTTCTCGAGCTCTCAGTGGATCAGTAAATGCCCACCCACACTGGTGAGGGCAGAGCTCTCATTCTACAGATTCAGATGTTAATCTCTTTCAGAAAAACATGCACAGATCCAGAAATAATGCCTAACCAGACATCTGGGCATCCCATGACCCAGTCAAGTTAACACATGCAATGAACCATCACAAGGAGGTAACTTGAGGAAGTTTCTTTGTGGTGATAGGACAATTTGGAATCTTGATTTTGATGATGGTTACTTGCATCTACACATGTGATAATATTTCATAGAACTACACACACACACATACACAAAGCACAGATAAACATGGGTGAGGTATGAATAAGCTAAGTAACTGAGTTAATGGTTTTGTGCTATAATTAATTTCCTGGTTCTGATACTGTATTATGTTTAGTTAATATATTATTTTGGGGGGAAGTTGGATGAAGGGCATGTAGGAACTCTCTACTATTTTTCAAACTTCTTTTGAATTTTTTAAAGTTTCAAAAAAATAAAAGAGGACAAAAAACCTCCCAGCTCTAGCAAAAGGCATCTATTGCATTTACTATAACATAGTTAAGACGTATTTTTACCAAAGCCCAAATTTTTCTTAAGATGAATTAAATAATCAAACATAGACAGTATGTACTCTGAACTTTAGGATACCCAATACTGTTTTCATAATTTATATACATATGTTTGTATCCAAGTTTGGTTACTCTATACTCAGGTCATTTCTGTGACTTTCTGGACTCTCAGTAAGGTAAAAATCATAGCATGTTTTCTCCATCAATGTGTTTATGATAAGCATAGTAGTCTGATGCCTAGGATGACAGTTTAGCAAGGCCTATTAACATGTTATTTTAGGTGGCAAAATTTAGGAGGAAGTTATCATAAACTTAAGCTACAGCTGTATATATTCCTCTCCCATCTTCCAAAAAAGAAAATAGCTTTCCCTTTACTGTCTAGAATAGCAATGAATAGGTTATAGATAATAAATTCCTTTAGGCAAATATTAGCAAAGGATTTCATACCACACTTTTAGGTGTGTTCAGCCTTATATTTATATTCTTGGACTTAGCACTACAGTAATAATAATGGGGATTATCATTTATTGCATGCTTATTTTGTGCTAAATCCTAGGCTCAGTGCTAGTGCTGCTAATACTAGAAAGAATAAGGAATGAAAGCTCCCATTCTAAGGCAGAAGACAAAAAACTAAATAGCGAATCACAATCAATGTGAAATTTCTTAGTTCTTAATCCTTAGCAATTTTTTGGATGCCTCTCTGTTCTCATCTGTAGAATGGGTACACAAATAATACACCTTTCACAGGTTCATTATGAGGATTTCAAATGAAAATATATGTAAAGGTTCTGAAACATACTAAGTCTTCAATACATGATGATGGTTCTTCTCCTTCTCCTCCTCCTCCTCCTCCTCGAGTTCTCAGTCATCTCCCAAAGCCTCACCTCTGGACTTGTTCAAACCAGCCTTAATAGATCCTCTCTTTGCTGTAAAGATCATGTTTCGTTATTGGTGAAATCTGGAAAAAAATATCCCTAGCCCTTGTCAGGTCAAAAGTATTTCTGCTGATTCTGAGCACAACTCTTCTAAATTTTCAGAGGTAGAGAACTTTGAAAAGGAGAAGAGATGACAGGAGCTCCTAAGCAGACAGTGAAGTACAGAAGTTGAAAGCACATGTGCTGGAATCAGCTTCATCCCTTTACCACCTCTGTGATCTGGGACAAGTGTCAGTTTTTCTAAGCCTAAGTTTCTTCATCTGTAAAATGAAGACAGTGATGGTGTTTACCTCATAAGGCTGTTGTGAAGCTTACAGGACACTATATTTCTAAGTGCTTGCCAGTTTCCAACACATAGTGATTCTTAGTTCCATCTCTTACCCACCAGCCCTCAAAGCAGAATTTAGAATTGGTCCTAATTCCGTCTCTCCCTAGGCAGAAACACCCTTCTGAATCAAAGGTAAAACATATTAAACCTACACTGTTTTTTTTCTTTCATCCCTTTGGTACTACAATCACATTCATTGGTCATATTTATGAAATGCCATGGCACTTAACAGGGTACATACTGCTTAGTGTTTCATAAATATCAGTTGGCTAACTGCTAAAGGATTACCAAGGATGAATGCATTTATAGCATGAAATGAAGGGTAATGTGGAGTGTGTTAGAACTTAGAAATGTGCAAAGAAATCTTGCTTAGGTGCTATTACTGCTTAACTAAGGCCAGTTGCCTAGAATGTTCCTTTCATACTCCCGCTGCCAAGGATCATCCTGCTTGGCTCTATCTGCTGGTGATAACTTACTTCTCAAAGACTGCCTTTTATGTCCATGTTAACCATAGTTACCTGCACAAAAATATGTTCCCTGGTTGGGGGACAGGAGATGAAAGAGAATGGTTTATCCTGGTATAATGCAGCTCTGGGAGTTGAGGGAAAGATGAGATACATAGATACAGAGAAAGGAAAAGGGGGTGGCAAGTATATATCTAATAAACAGCTATTATGTTGGGCAGAATTACACAAGTTGCCTTTATGGAGATTTAGGAACTAAACCCAACAGGATTTTACCCTTAAGGATCAATGCGTACAATTGTGTTATATAGTTATGTGCAGTTGACTTGGAGTCAGACTCAGAAAAGTTGGAATTCTAAATCTGCCATGTCATTTCAGCAATCTGAACTTGATTGTCTCATTTTTTCACAAAGTTTCTGAGAAAGAACTTGGGACAAACTACTTCAGATGTTAACATCATTGAGAACACCTAATTTCTCATTTCTATCTATTTATTAACATAGCTCATCAAGCTTTGTGAAAGGGTGAAGGTAGAATCAACTGGTTGTTGAATATCTCTGTGATTTTAGTGTGATCAAACACCATCTCCATTAAGGGGAGAATCTAGCTGTACAAACCATACCTATCTTGTTGTAGAGACAGGAAGCAATGCAGGTCTCTGAACCCATTTCCCAATCAGTTTCCAAACCCCCCCACAAATCTTGAAAGGGAATCTTGTAAAGTTCAATGAGATAATCAAAAGACAGATTCTGGCTCTATTTAATTATGCCCTTTACTTATCCTTTGGTATTATATGCACAGATGCACACAAAAGGGAGGGTGTAAAAGGGACTACCCATTAAAGGATAGTCCTGCTCGTTAAGACAAAAACTAAGAAATAACCTGGCATTATGACCGGAGGGCCTACAAACACAATGGTGTTTAAATCATACTGTCATTCTGAATTTCCCAGCCCAAGCTGGCTCCGAAATGTATTGCTATATCAAGGCATTCTGGAACTTGAAAAATTCAAGGGAGTCTTATCCACATAAATAATTTTCTCTAAGAGTTGAAAGTAAAAGCACAAAGCCCCGGAATGTCCTTCACAAATTCAGCTGTGTAATTAGGGATTTAGAAAAGTCCTGAGGTTGTCTTTGTATGGCGGGGGTGGGGGGGGCAGTGGGGAGATGTAGAGGGCAACTCATTCTTATGATAATTCCTAAAACTGTGCTATCCAATATGGTAGCCACTAGAAACATATGGCTATTTAAATTTCAATAAAGTAAAAATTTTCCTCTGTCTACTAGCCCCATTTCAATTTCTCAGTAGCCACATCAGGATTCAGCTGCCATATTGGACAGCACAGACATGGAAATTTCCCATTATCACAAAAAGTCATATTAGACAAATCTAAACCACTATGTTAGCCTATACTAACGTTCATAATACCCAGGGTCCTAAGTTACATTTTCCTTCAGGTATTGTTCAACTGTCAAACTTGTAACCAGCTTTCAGGACTTAGTTCTTATACCACTTCCTTTAAGGAGCATTCCCTAACTCTCTTGGTCAGAACTGAGAATATGTATACGACGACATTTTAGAGTTTGTTCAATTCTGCCCTGTATTATAACCAGTTATACAGATATGTCACCCTGACTATGAATAGAGATCTCCTTGAGCAAGAAATTTATTCTTTTTTTCCAGCTTTATTGAGGAATATTTGGCAAAAATGTATATATTTTTAAGGTATAAAAATTGATGATATGATAAACCTATACATTGTGAAATGCTTATCACAATCAAGCTAATTAACACATCCATCATGTCGCATCATTAACTTTTTTTTGCTACTGTGATGAGAATACTTAATATCTACTAATTTAGAAAATCTTAATTATATAATACAATATTATTAACTTCAGGCACCATGATGAACATAGATTCCCAGAACTTATCAATATTATAACTAAAGTTTGTGTCCTTTGATGGACATCTCATTTCCCTTACCTGGCCCCTGGTGATCACCATTGCACTCTGCTTCTGTGAGTTTGACTCTTGTAGATTCCACAAAGAAGTGATAGCCTGAAATATGTGCTTTTCTGAGTCTGGTTTGACTTGGCATAATATTCTCCCTGTTGATACGAGTCACAAATGGCAGGATTTTCCTCTTTTCTGTGACAGAACTATGTGTGTTCTCTTACATCTCATTGAGCTCCCTTGAGTTGATTAGTTTGAATTCTGTGTCAGGCATTTCATTGATCTCCACTTTCTGGGGTTGGTTGCTGTGGCTTTATTAGTTTCCTTTGGTGGTGTCATGTTTGCCTGCACCTTTGTGATCTTTGTAGCCTTGCGTTGGGATCTGATCACTTGATGGATAAATACCTCTTTCAGTCTTTACATACTGGTTTCAGCAGGTAGAGACCTTCTCATGTAAGGTTCCTGGACTGATGAGATTGCCTATAGGATCACAGTTGAGCAGAGTTTGGGCTGGGTAATGTGGATACTGCTGGGTGTACAATGGGGTATGTGTTTGTCAGGTCTGTTACCAGGGGCTTGGGTGGGCATGGACCCTGTCTGGTCCCTGGGTGAAGAGGACTGCCTCCAATACTTTGGTCAGTAAGGCTGACATCATGACAAAAACTCTACTTCAAGATCTGCCATGGGGTCTGTACATGCCAGGCCCATTACCAGGTGTGCAGAAGTGTTTGACTCCTTTCAGTTCCCCTGGGAGAGCTCCTGGTGGGTCACTGGGTGGGTCCCTCAGTAAACAGGACTGCTCCTGCATTACAGCTGAGAGGGACTGTAGCCTAGTTACAGTGCCATTTCAGGGTCCTCAGTTGGGTTAAGGTTGGTGGGCCTGCCTCCAAGGACAAGGATGCTGACTCCTTGTGTGGACAAGCCATTTCCTGGACCACAGTTGGGAGGGGCTAGCTCTGAGTTACAGGGACACTTCAAGATCTGCAGTTGGACCGAGTTTGGCAGGCCTGCCTCTGAAGGCACAGATAGTGTTTCTCCTTGTGGGTCCCTGGGCTGATAGGACTGCTCCTGAACCATGGCTGAAATGGGGCTGAAATGAGGCTGGAACTGAAATACAGGTCTGGTTCACAGTCAAATCAAAGTTGATTCAATATCCACAGTCAAATCAAAGTTGTCAGGCCTGTTACTGGAGGCATAGTCAAATATGACTCCTTCCAAGTTCCCTGGTGGATAGCAGGGCCAAGGCCAAACATGGTTATAGTCAAGTCCAAAAGGAAACAGGGCTGTTTCAACATGATTGGTGAGCTTGCTACCTGGGTATGGTCCTGCCTTCTCAAAATGGTCCTGCTCAGTCTTGGGCTCCACTGGTGTTTTATAACCCGCTACCTGGTTCCTAAAGCTTCCACAAAGACACTTTTATCTGTGGGTGACTGCCAAATTATTGTTGATATGGAGGATATGGTTGGGGGACCTCCTATTGCACCATCTTGCTGATGTCATTCCAAGAACCTTATTTTTTATGAGCATCTTATATATATATATATATACACACACAGAGGTGCAATATTTAAATCAGTATTTCTCCAATTTTAGCATGCAGCAGAATTAGAAGATCTGTTAAAAAAAAAAAACCCAGATTTTTGCTTATCATCCCCATCTCCAGATTTTCTGATATAATAGACCTGGAATAAATCCCAAGAAAGTACATTTCTAACAAGTCCAAGAGGCTATTGCTGAGGCTACTGTTCCAGGGACTACACCTTGAGTAACATCAACTTATATCATCCTTCCAGTCCCTAGGCATTGCAATCCAAAACTGTCCCTAAATATGGCCAGTCCTGAGCTTTAGCTTTAAAATTGCTAGATCATTCACTCAATCAAGATGGAGGAAGAGAAAGCTTCAAGATTCTTTACTAGACTATTGGCCTTTCATTGTTTGATGAAAGAAAGTACTGCTGGGTCTTTGGGACAGGAGAGCTGGCTGGAGGAATTAACTCTTTACAAACCTAAACCTTCCCCAAATTGGAGGGGTCCTATTTCGATTGGATATGATTTCTTTGCTTCTAACACATGACCTAAACTACCTACTTAATGCAAACTCTAAATTGGTCAAGCTCTGACTTGCTTTGAAGTAACACTTTTTTGCAAACAGTAAATTGTTGGTGTCTGGCTCCAGGATATAATATAGTAGATAAAAACTTATTTTGTATAAATCAAGGGAGGCACTTCCTAATATACCCATAAACATTGGCAGAGTAAAAATAAAAGCCTATTTTTTTCACTGACTTATATACTACTTTTCTGAGTTTCAACCTTTTTTTTCTTATCAAAGTATAGTTGATTTACAATATTGTATTCGTTTCAGGTGTACAACATAGTGATTCAATATTTTTATAGATTACATTCCATTTAAAGTTTTACAAAATAATGGCTACATTTCCCTGTGCTGTACAAAATACCCTTATTGCTTACTTATGTTATACATAGTTTGTATCTCTTAATCCCATGCCTCTGTCTTGCACCTACCTCCTTCCCTCTCCCCACTGGTAAACACAAGTTTGTTCTCTATGTCTGTGAGCCTAGTAATTTGAAAAGATACATGCACCCTAATGTTCATAGCAGCACTATTTATAGCAGCCAGTTTATGGAAACAACGTAAGTGTCCATCAACAGATGAATGGATAAAGAAGATGTGGTATATATAACATATATACATTGGAATATTACACAGGGATAAAAAGAATTAAATTCTGCTATTTTCAACAATGTGAATGGACCTAGAGAGTATATTGCTTAGTGAAATAAGTCAGAGAAAACAGACTAATACTCCATTATCACTTATATGTGAAATCTAAAAAATAATAGAAACGAGTATATATAACAAAACTGAAATAGACTGACAGATACAGAGTCTCAACCTTTGAAAGCTCTTACAAACCAGTGGTAATAACTGAGAAAAGGTTGTATATAATATCACAGCATTACACGCAACTGAGGATTCCATCATCCAAAGAGTTAGCTCTCTCCAAACCTTGTTCAAGATTTTATTGATTTTTTTAATTTAATTGACTACGTTCTTCAGTGACTTGATGCTTGCAGACACTTGCCAAAGCAAGGGCATATGAAAATAACAGAATGGGGAAGGAAGTACCACTTGCTGAGCAACTTCTAAAACCAAACACAATCCTCTGGACAATTTCTGTCTGTCAACTCGTATGACCCTCATGAATTTGCATGGTTGGGATTATTATCCTTTCATCACATATGATAAAACAAGAAACTGATGCATGACATGACCAGATCATGTTTATGCAGCTAGTAGGTGCTATAGTATTAAGTGAAATGAAGTTTCTCCAATGCCAAATCCCATCCTCTTTCCTCTATATTGGCATCCCTACAATGTATTCAGTAAAACAGGTATTTCAAAGGGGAAAATGTTTATTGGCCAAATAGGTTTTGAAAATGTTGCATATTATGATCTTTTTGTTAAAGATTCCTGATTCTCATAGTATTTTAAAGGCCCTGAATAAGACTTTCAGTAAGGAAATACAGCTCAGAGTTTCCCAAACTTAATTGACAATAGATTCCTTTATTCCAAAGAAGACATTTTGAGAGATGCTATTTTATGCTGAGCTACCTGCCTAAATAGAACAAACATTAATTTTAACTCCAGTTTCCTGAATGAGAGTTGAGGTTAGGTGATGGAGAAAGTTCAGTACCTCTCTCTCATTCTCAAATTCCTTCCTCAATGAATACAAACCTTCACTTAGATTCATGGGTAGAGAATTGGATTCTTTACCAGTTAGCAGGGATAGTACGTTAAAGGTGATGCACATGCTTCCCTATTCTCTTCTAGATCCTTCTTCCTTATGTCTAAAGTGCTATAGTGAACTAGAGCCTTCTCTCCGATTGGACCACCCTGGCTATCTTATTGTTTTTTCTTTCTTGGCTGTTCTAGAGTTTGGTAAGATCCTAGAATTTGAGTTTGGACCTAAACCATGTGCCCACATTTGCTCAATTTACGTTTGGATATAAGCCAGGCTCACATTATACTGGTAGTTGACTGTCCTTTGCCATTGGACCTTATACATATTTTTCTCTCAGGGAGCCTGTGGTAGGGGGTGGCTGGGGTGGGATATTGAATTCTAACACTCATAGGTCCTTATTCTAATAGTCAAAACCCATAATATTTTTCATGACTTTATTTTGCATTTTAACCCATATCTCTGGAGCTTAAAAAGTCCTTCCAAATATTTCCATCATTTGCAGTGTGTAGGGGAATAAAAAGAAAAAAGAAAACATAAAATTTCTTAAATTATTAATATACTTTTATTCATTCATGTAATACATATATGTATATGTATGTCATTGTATGAAGTATTATTTTAAGTATAGAATATAAAATAATACCCTTGTCCTTGTTATTCAGGAGTTTACAGTGTAAAATGTCAGATAAATACATGACCTAGGAAAGACAGCAGACCTTTGGTCATACAGGCCTGATTGAGGGATTTCTCCACTCTGTGACCTTGGGCACACTACTTAAACTTTGAGAGCCTTTGTGTCCTCTTTAGTAATGATAAGGCTTAAACACTTCTCCAGGTCATCGTGCAAATCAAACAGGGTAATCTCTCCTGTGTTTTGCAAACAGAAATATGTGCACCCCATGGGCATGAAGCAAGAAGCCAAAGGACAACAAACTGGGGAAAAGTGTCCTCTTGCAGAGTCAAGCTTATTTGAAAATTGGAGGAAATCATTTTACAATAAAACAAACATGAATATATTAAGAAGTAGAAACAAAAGTCCACATGAATTTTTAGGATTATATGAAGCTTCAATCACATTCTGTTTCTGTAATGGGCTGCTTCCAGTGACACTTCCGGGAACCCTGGGAGGCTGTGCTTTCACTCACCCTGACTTCTTTATGGATGTTTCAGTGGGAAAAAAATTTGAGATGCAATAAAATCTGTGAAATTTTTGCTACTCTATAAGCATTGCACAATGTTGTTAGTATTTATATTAAAGGCAGAGGGAAAGAAGTGCAAAAGGGGACTGAAATGGCATGTAGGAGCTGACAAAGGCAAATAGCAGTGTGACAGCAGGCTGACCACAGCAGAGGTCGCAGGAGATTGCACTCAGACCCTGTGAGGGGACAGGTGCATTCCTGTCATTTCTTTAGAGCAGTGATTCTCAAACTTGAGTGCACATCAGAATCACTTGGAGAGCTTGTTAAAACATGGATTTCAGGGCCACACCCCCAGAGACTGATTTAGTAGGGGTGGGGTGGGGTCTGGGGTGGGGTCATAGTATTTGCATTTCTAGCAAGTGTCTAGGTGATGTGTATGATGTTGGTTCAAAAAGAACCACTGCTTTTCGACAGTGTTTCCTAACTCCAGTAGCCTTTAAAAATACTGATGTTTGGGCCCCACTTCCATATTTACTTGGTCATGTTATAAGTACTGAAAGTATTTTAAGATGCTTCTACTCTGCAGGTGGATTATGACAACCAACCCTTGCAGTTTGCCCAGGACTGAATATTTTCATGAGATGGGGGATTTTCAGTGCTAAAACTGGACAGTCTCACTCAAACTGGGGCAGTTGGTGAACATAGCTATGGATTCAAGATCTACTGGATAAATAACTTGCTTTACATGTTTTGTGGAAGATGGTGATAAACACATTTTGCTTTTAACTTTATCTTACCATTTCACAAAGCGTGGGCACACAAGAACTAGTTGCTTGATTCCACTGAAATTACAGAGAGTGAAAGCGAGCTCATTTTTCACAGTGTGAGTATGGTGCTTTAGAGACAACGTTGTGAAGAATGGAAAGAACACAAGCTTTGGAGTGAGAGGATTGGGCATGGTGGCTACTGATGCCAACATGAATTAACGGTGAACTCTTGGGCAAGGTATTTAACCTATTTGAGACTCAGTTTCTTTTTATGTAAAGTGCAGAAATAACAGCTCACAGAGTTTTTATGAGAATCCATGAATTTATTTATTATAAACATCTCTAGTATAGTGATAAGATCTCTGTCCTTCTTTACTGAAGATGACAATATGAATATGCAGAAGCCTTTAGAGGGTAGTAGTATTTCTATAGTTGGGAAAAGATATTCCAAAGTGAAGGGTCAGCATAAGCAAAGACCAGCAGCTCTCAAAGGGTATGGTCTTTTGGGATAAGAACAGGAGACAGGTGTCATGTTGCTATGATCTGAATGTTTGTGTCCACCTAAAATTCATATGTTGAAATCCTAACCTCTAAAGATACTGGTATTGGGAGGAGGGGCCTCAGGGAGGTGCTAACGTCATGAAGGTGGAGCCCTCATGAATGTGATTATTGTTCTTATAAAGGTGACTCCGCTTCCACCATATGAGGACCCAGCAAGTAATAGGTAGGCTGAAACACAGAAGAGGGCCTTCACTAGAACATGACCATGATGGCACCATGATTTTGGAGCTCTAGCCTCCAGAACTGTTAGAAATAAATGTTTGTTTCTTATAAGACACCCAGTTTTTGTTATTTTATTATAACAGCCTGGACAAAGACACAAGTGCCTATAATTAAAGGTAACATGTAATTAAATAACACCTCAGGGAAATGTGCTAATCTGTTATGAATTCTTGACTTTCACTTTCAAAAATAATAACTTAAACCACAATAGTATTTTGGCTATACTGGGACAACATTTACTTAATTATTAAAAAAAAATTACCTCGAGTTAAGGGAGATGACTAATAGACTGTATACAACACAGCAGTGCCTACCAGAGATAGAACCATTTTGTAAAAATAAATCCAACATTTCTTTCATATTTATATAAAAATTAGAAATTATATAATCCCATGTCTAATTCTCTGATTTCCTTCTATTAATAGTTTTTCTTTGTTTGTAACAGTAAAAAAAGAAATTCACATGAAAAAAATATGTCTCTAAAGAATAAGGCCATCAAGTGCAGCCAGCTATTACACATAAATAAATCGCACAACTATCTGGTCATCATTATTATATGAATGCCAAAGTAGCCTGATCATTTTGTTGTCCCATGACTGGATGTTAGTAGTACGCATTCCCAGTTTTCCCTGTTTCTTAAAATTTCCTGGATCTTATTTAGAAATGACTGTGGGTATTGTCAGTTTTCTCAGAAGAAGAAAACTAACACAATGGAAGTGATTAGTGTAGTGAACACAGATGCACCGATAGGGTAGAGGAGGTGGAGAGGGTCATCATCAGAGGTTAAGTCATTTGGTGTGTTCTCTGCCTTGGTGTGTGGAAGGAAAGATACAAAAATAACTTAAGAACATAGACATGCACAGAAAGGAAGTAAAAAGAAAGAAATGAGGTCAAGGAAAGTTTGGGTTCTGGCCAAGAAAAAGAAAAAATATAGCAAATTGAACAGCAGGAATCCATCTTAAAGCAATTGTTAGGAAAGTTAGAAACTCTAGAGTTTAAAATATCACAACAGTTCTAATTAGCTCCAGAAAACACACAAAAAGACACTGTATTCCAGATGTTTTATGGGGAAGTAAAATAACCATCTTTGAATCCTATTTAATTATGGCTGCCATGTTGATATTACAAGATTCTAATCAATGGAATGGAAAATGCAATTAGAAGTTACAAACTATGAAAGGTATAGAGCCATTCCAGACCTCGGTGCTCTTGCTAGACAATGAAGATGTTAGAAAGAGCCAGCCAGGATTGAGCAATATTCCTAGCAGATTAAAACACCAGGAAGCCCCACTCAATGGTTTATTCAATTTCTAAATATTGGGGTGTATCTCTATCAGATTCCTCATCCTGCAGTCACTATTCTTGTTCCCACTTGTCTGTAAGTTTGTAAGTTTGGGGAAAGAATCCTGACATCCCATTGGCAGCCCTAAACAAGCAAAGCCTCCAGAGACATCTTTCAATAGATACCGTTTTGTGCATGGGAGGGGAGAGTTAGATACTGTAGTCACCAGAGTTCCAAAATTGAACTCCATTAAGGTATAAATAGACTCTGCTATGTGTATTAGTTTCCTAAGGCTGCTGTAACAAGGTAATGCAAATTTAGTGGCTTTAGTGAAAGTCATTAAATTTTAGTGAACAACAGAGATTTATTCTGTCAGAGCTGGAGGCTAGAAATCTAAAATTAAGGTATTGTCAGGGCCATGCTCCCTTTGAAGTCTCTAGGGGAAAATCCTTCTTTGCTTCTTCTAGCTTCTGGAAGCCCCAGGTGTTCCTTGGCTTGAAGCAACATCATGCCAATCTCTGCCTCCACCATCACATGACAGTCGCCCTGTGTCTCAGTGTATGTGTCTCTTTTCCTGTTCTTATAATAACAACAGTCATGTTGGATTAAGGCCACCCTACTGACCTCATCTTAACTTGATTATATCTGCAAAGAGTCTATTTCCAAACAAGGCCATATTCTCATATATGGGGAGTTATGACTTCAATATATCTTTTGGGGGACACAATTCAACCCATAACACTATCCTTCCTTCAGAAGCCTTCCATGATTATAAGGTTTCAGGGAGAAAGATCTACTTTTGGTTCCAAACAATCCCCCCAATTATGGGAAGCACACTACGAGCAGTCTCTACTAAGATTTGGAAGTAGTAATAAGATCTCTCTTATAGACCCTCTGCATGCAGGGCCAGGTTTTAGCATGGACAGATTCAGTTGCCATGGAGTGAGTTTTATTTCTGAGAGATACATTCTAAAGTCTAGCAGTGGTTTCAAGTGATACCACAGGCCCTATTGTAGAAGGTTAAGTAAGTACCAACTCATCAGCATTCTTAATAAAACAATTCCATATGAAATGCCCCTATGCCAAACAGTATTAAGAAATGATCATCATTACTGAGTAGAACAATCATTGAAAGTCATTAAAGTCTAGTAATACTATAAATACTGAGTTACTTTCAGTAATTTTAGAAACTGCTTCTTCTTAACTCAGGTAATTAGTTTTTCTCATCAGAGTTGTTCCTAAATCCTTTTATTGAAATATGTAAAAAACATTTGCTTTGGGTTTATGTAAATTCTGACCCCTAGAATTTTCTTTTTCTTGTTAAATGATTCAGCCTTTGGTGGAGTCCTTATCTAAAAGAAGGTTCAGAATAAACTGCTGATTTTTGACAGACATTCTCCATAGTGAATACATGCATTCATTAATCAGAATAAATTGAATTGAGACTATTAAAAAATTCTGGAAGCGATTACATCTCAGAGGTGTTCCTAAAGCATTCATTGAGGGTTAGAGTGAGTCTGTATGTGTTAGGAAACAAGAACCCCTTATTTTAGGTACTGAGACTGTTACTGGTTCTGATAGGAAGGTCTTCTTGAAGTGATACCAACGAGTGACATGGTTGGAATGGCTCACACCAGTTTGCAAGAGCTGGTTGTGCACATCTCTTCCCAACTCTGCATTCATTGATGGCCACATTGGTAGTTTAAAATTGATCATGGTGGAAAATGGCAAATGCTACAAATCAGAAATTCCTGTCCCACCACTAAACCCTAATGCCAGTTAGTATATATTTACCAACATACCACTGTCTCAGACTATCTTTGTAACATCATCACTTGTCCTTAAGCTCCTGTGATCCAGGAAAATATAATGATTCATGGTACTACATAAATACCCTGAGATTTTTCACCTGTCATTTGGCACACACCTTCTCCTCCACCTAAAATGTTCTTCTTTTAATTCCTCATCAACACATGAAGTAACCTCTTCATCCTGTAAGTTCTAAATCAAATACTACTTCTGTAATGAGACACTGTCTTTCAACAACTTCAATGCCAAGTGTAGAAATAACATAAGTGGCAGAAGTTCTGTTACAAACATTAAAAAGGGAGATACAAATGTACCCAAATTATTACATAGTAAATAAAACAATTCCTAAGGAACAGAAGCATATATTAAAATGGGATATATCGAGGGGTATTGGAGTATAATGAGGAGAGTTAGTATTAGGAAATGAAAAAGTGATCTATTCTAAATTTAGGGAGGGTAAAATGGTAAAGAGTTATGGAAATTTGGTAGAATGAATATCCTAGCAGGTTGCTAGGAGAGGATAAGTGAAAGAAGTATGTGATCACAGGGACATATTTACTCAGCATTCACAACAAGATTCACCCTGAATGGCCATCACCAGTGGGTTTAGGAGATCCATTAGGAGGATGGCTGTGTATGGGTAAGACCACAGAATATCCCTTTTTTACTCTTCTCCTGACATAGCTTTCCGGGTTGTCTTTATCAGGATGCATAAGATGATTTCAGACAACCACCTTCTCTTTCATATGATAAAACTCATTCTCCAGTGTTTACTGTGGCACCTGTTATTTTTTAATGAGAGACATTAAAAAATTTTAAATCACTTTATTGAGGCATAATTTATGTATAACAAAATGAATTCTTTTAAAATGTGTAATTAGTTCAATGAACTGAGATAAATGTATACAACTGGGTAACTCAGATTGCCACCAAACATTCCTTTATGATCCTTTGCAGTCCATCAGAACCTGCTGACTCCTTCTTAGACTTCTAACATTTTCCAAGATTTTGTCCCATTGGTCAGTAGTGCTACAAGTTAACTATAGAAGATAGTAATGTATGGATAAAACATATATTTGTTTTTAGTTTCATAGCTCCACACACAAATCTCTGCAGAATAACCACTGACAAAAAGCAGCAGACCTCATTGGCTATTAAATTGTGCCAGGTAATTGTAACAGAACCTTTCTGTCACAGTGCAGCTGGTTCATACAGGCACCATATCTGCCTCATCCATTTCCTCTGGATACCTTCTATCTTTGAATTTGCTGTTGATAATTGTAAAAAAAAAAGTGGAATCAGTGATCATTATGGGTTAATAGAGATAGATATATGTAGATTTGGAGTTGATGTTTTAGTAATAAAACCTAGAAGATAACTGAAGATGCACATTATTCTATTACAGTAGTGGGAGATGAACAATGAGTGATGGGGACTGAGCAAATTAGGACAGAGAGCTCTGCTATACTCTAATAGGATGTTATAAGGAAGAAACTAAAACAATTTTTACCCTATGGATTTCTCAACATATTGGGGAAAAAACCATTATCATGCCAAGAAAATAAGATGAATGTTCCTCCAAGTTTCCTAATTCAAGCATCCATGATACTTGATATCTGAAGCCATGGCTAGATTGAGAATAGGAGACAACTTAGATTAAATCAGGTATGTGATTGGGGGTTGTTAAGGACAACTTATGTTAGTAATAGCTTTTCCATAATAACACTGAGGGCCTCTAATAATGATGGATGAATTCATAAGCCTCTGGAAAGTTCAGGAATGATTATAGAGTAGGTAGGTCATCATTAAGTTGAGCTAAAAAGATGAAGTTTTTCAACCATATTGGAGATAAAATGGGATGCTGTTGGAGGGAGGGACAGTCTAGATAAAGGAAATTGCATAGGTGAAGTAAAGGAGATTTCAAAAAGATAATTCCAGGAAGTATAGGTGTTTCAGTATGATTGAAATATCAGATTTTGGGTGGAACCTTCATAAGGTTTAGGATAAGGCTTAAGATGAAGGCATAGGTTAGATCATAAAAGGTTTCATATACTATTTTGAGGAATTTTGAGTATAATACTTAAGAAGTTAGAAGTTATTTGATATGATCAAACCAGCATTTTAGAAACACTATCCCATTTGTTGTGTGGATGGTGGTTTGCAATTGGGATATAGAGGAAGATGGTAACAGTGGAGATAAGTGAATAAGTTAGAATTTTGAAATAGCGTGAGAAAGAGAGAATATGAGAATGAATGAATGTCAGAAATTTAAAGTTAGCAATGAAAGAATAGAGGACTAATTGGGCATATAACATAAGATATCACTTTCAGAGACAAGGAAAATGGGATGGCAAGGCTGTGTTATAGGAAGTCATATTTGAATTATCCTCATGCCAATGAATTTCAGAAGATTCATCAAAGCTTGAGCAAAAAGCAATAGTTTTCAAATAAAAATAAAAGTAGCATTTTAAAGATAGACACTAGTCATTTTTACAGCACTTGCAAAGGGATGGCCACAGACTGATTCTGCCAGCAATAGGCTGCCAACTATATTCTTAAGAAAAGGCTGAGAATTCATGCAAGGTTGAAGAAGCCAGGGATTCAGATTTACTTCGACAGAGCTGTGGACATGTTTTCTTCCCATGGGTGATGAGAGGAGCGAGCTTCATCTACAATCAAATGAGGGGATGCTTCAGGAAGAACTTGACATGCGTCTCCCTGGAGATTTAAGGGATTCAGGGTTTGTTATCTGACTCACATCAGAAAAGTTGGAACTAAAAAAGCTATGGCTTCAGTTCATCTGCACTTCTGCAGAATATAGACATAGAGCTGCATAGTGAATGGCCTGTACTTCTAGAGTTTGTGGTGAATAACATGGAATTTTGTTTCCTGTGAGCCAAATGGGGAGTCCACAGGAAGAGGGACAGACTAAGTCCTTTTGGGTAGGAACTCTGCCCAAAAGGACTATTGGAGGACAAGGTGATCCCAGAAAAAGAGTGGACCACTAGACAGCAAAAAGATGAGAGAAAATTCATCTGGGAAACAGTGAGCAAAATAAACAAAACCAAAAAAAATCCTGTCCTCACTAGAATTTGAAAGTGAATGAAAAGCCAGTTGGAGGTATCCAACTATTTTATATGTAGGTGTTAAACCAACTTATAAGAGTAAGCTTGCTATAGAAAATAGAAAGGAAGAATTAAGTTGCCATCTGCTTGCATCCAACAAAGCATATCTTCTCAACTATACTTGCAGATTTGACTTTGATACATGGCAGAAATAGATAAGGAATGCAGAATGGATGCCATTCACAAGATGGGACACTAAAGTAAGGAGTTGAGGAGTGGTTTTGTGTGTGTGTGTGTGTGTGTGTGTGTGTAGGTGATGAGTTCAGGTTTATACATTTTGAGTTTGAGAAGACTATGGATCATCCAGGTGAAGATTCCCTGTAGACAGTTGTTCATACAGGTGTGGTGCTTCAGAGAGAGATTTGATTACACTATTTAGATTTTGTCATTGCTGTATAGATAGTAATTGTAACATTAGGAGCATTTACCCATGTCAAGTGTAAGAAGTGATAAAAATAAAGGGAAACTAGGGAAAACTCTCAAGAATATCAGTAACAGACAAAGGAATAAGCATTCCAGAAGGAGACTAAGAAAGAATGGCCAGAGAGGAAGAAGAAAAGACAAGAGTAATTTTTAAGTAGTCAGAAGAAAAGGAATTTCAAAAAGAAGGAAATTAAAAACAGTATCAAATGCTTCCAAAGACTTAACTAAGATGAGGACCAATGAGAGGCCATGAAACAGGGATGTTAGGAGATCAACATCACATGATCATTATCAGAGCAATTGGGGGTGAAGGCAGGCAGGATAGATAATGGAATATAACATAATGGCTTCTAATCTTATGTAATATTTGGACCATTCTCGAGAAAAAATTGTCATGTAACAAATGATTTTTATTATGTTACTCAAATAGTTCCAAATCTAAAATCATGTATATGCTATTATCAAAAAATACGATTTAAACACATACACAATTCCAATAATTTGATGTAATGATGTTGTTTTATTGAAATCAAAGTACACCTCAGAACTAATTTACAGTTATATAAAGTACCTTGTCAAATTGTTTGAACTTTGTAATAACTCAATTTTGCCATGACTTTTCTCCTTTTGCCTTTTTGTTTGCACGACACTCCATGCTATGATTTGGTCTTTGCAGAGCCTGAACTCATTATCTGTACCATCAAACTGTTCTATTATTCCTGCTAGACAACAAAGAGGGTACTAATTGGTACCAAACTGATTAAAAACATGAACACAAACCTGTCACTGGCCTCCTTTAAAACAAAAACACAAATCTAGGCTCTGAAATTTCAAGTTATACTATTATAACATATGTTATATTTCAACATATTATAACATATGTAATATATACTATAACATATGTTATAATAAAGTAGACTTCTAGATATCCAAATGGGCTTGTATTACTTTTTAAGCTTCTGAAGAGTCATACATAGGCATAATCACAATCTGATAGATTAATCCCTGAACCTGAGAATATGTCCCCAGGCCCTACTTTGAGAAGCAAGGCATCATACTATTTTTTTAAACATTTTTTATTGAGTTATAATCATTTACAATGTTGTGTCAAATTCCAGTGTAGAGCACAATTTTTCAGTTATACATGAACATGTATATATTCATTGTCACACATTTTTTTCTCTGTGAGCTACCATAAGATCTTGTATATATTTCCCTGTGCTATACAGTATAATCTTGTTTATCTATTCTACATTTTGAAATCTCAGTCTGTCCCTTCCCACCCCCTGCCCCCTTGGCAACCACAAGTTTGTATTCTATGTCTATGAGTCCGTTTCTGTTTTGTATTTATGTTTTGTTTTGTTTTGTTTTGTTTTGTCTTGTTTTTTGGATTCCACATATGAGCGACCTCATATGGTATTTTTCTTTCTCTTTCTGGCTTACTTCACTTAGAATGACATTCTCCAGGGACATCCATGTTGCTGGAAATGGCGTTATGTTGTCGTTTTTTATGGCTGAATAGTATTCCATTGTATAAATATACTGCATCATACTATTATATCAAGAGATACTATCTTTCTAGACCGTACTTTGTGATAAGCATAGACCCTATCTTAATAATTTGTGTATCCTGCCCTCAGTAATTACCACATTTCTTGAATGGGGAGATATTTAAAAGTTTTAATGAGTGAATGTCATATTCTCTGTTTCCTAATATAAAGCTTAGAGATTAGATCAAATGCATTGGTGGTAACCAGTTGCTTTTAATAACAGTTTTCTTCCCCAGTAATTTTGGTCTTGAATCAACTCATTAAGGCATGACATCAAAGAAGAAAATAGGGATATGAAATGACCATCTTAGACTACAATCAGATCCCCATGAAGCTCAGTCCTAGGGCAGTGCTGCTTCCAAAGGGCATTGTGATTCAGGTAGCCTCCTGATGGGAGATGTGACAATTGTTTGCTGACACACACATCTGCAGCAGCAGCCTTCCAGCAGGGCTTCAGACCTGGAACTGTGCTGTTCTTAGCAACAACCTGAAAACTAGTTGCCTGATGGGTAAGCTTTTCACAGCTGCAAGTTGCTTTCACATATATTAGGCTGCAGCCTGTTTACACTTTCACAGATATCTAGGAGCATTCAGCTAATTAAAAACTTGGGCAGTGGTGGAGGTGGAAGAAACAAATCACCCACAGGATCATGAGGTTCACTGACTGAAGTTGGGTCCCTCTTTGAAAAATTAAAAGCCCTATGTATCTTTCAGTATGGCAGTGGGTTCCAGAAGGCCAGGTCTTGATGTTTCACTGTGTGTTCATCCCTAGTTCAGGGCTTTTGGTGATGTCTTCTGCTCCCCTTTTCCTTTCTTTCACCTTTTGGTCCTCATGTAGTAAACCTGGAAAAGCTTCTGCCCATTGAAGTTTCTTGCTTGCTTCCACACTCATGGTCTACCTCTTCCCAGAGATTTTCTCAAACTAGTATCTATGACTCTCTAACTTTCCTTCTTCAGTTTTATGTAGAGATTTCTTGAGTAGTAACCTGGAATCAAAGCAGAAGATGAGCTTTGAAATGAAAGAGATACATGTTCAATTTCTATCTATAATATTTACATTTTGTGACTGAGAACATATCTTAAATTCACATTCCATCTCCTTACCTAAAATTTTGAAGTAACAATGACTACCTCATATGATTGTTGTGAGGATTAAACAAAATGATAGATGTGAATTACCCAGCTCACTATGTGGCACATAATAGGTATTCAATCAAGGCTATTTGTAGCTTTTGCTATTTTGCTGAATACCTGGGAACTCATTCTATTTGGGCTCTAAAATCTCCCCTATACCTCCAGGATTATACTATATTTTACTCTTCTGGGTCTCCAACCACCATTCCAGCTGTGAGCCTGGCTCACCTAGGTGGAAACCACAATTTATATGCTGAGGGCTGACCACTTTCTTATCTCTCCACGTGGAGGTAAACTCATGTCCTTTCACTAGCAGTCACCATCTTTAACTTGTTTACACATAATTTTTGGGTGTGTCTTGCTCTGTTCCTTTTCTATAAGGAAGAGTAACCGCTTCCAGCCTTCTTTTTTTCAATCCACAAGTACATTCTTAGGTATGTAAATATCTCTGACAACACCATTGCTGTAACTTGATTGGTCAGTTTCCAGATCACCAGCACATCACACCCTCTAGCCACCCAATAAAGACACTTCAAATTCATTCTAGATTAGTTAATATCCATACTCTCCCAGTCATCCAATCAGTTAACCCCTGGTGATCCTGTCTTTGCAATGTTTTCCATGTCAGTCCCAGTTACCCCCTTCTTTTCTATTCAAATCGCCACTGCCTTCATTCAAACACACTTGTTTCTTCTGGACTAACCAGCATCCTTGCTTTCAGCCTCTTGTCTCCTTAGACCAATCTTCATATTGTTTTCAGAGTTGCCTTTATAAAGCAAAGGTGACACCTCAATTTCTTTTACTCAAAATTTGTCAATGACTCCCCATTTCCTTCAAAACAGAATCCAGCCTCCTTAGCATGATATTCCCAATTGGACCCTCCCAAAACCACTTTTTCAGTTTCAAATCCAAATTCACCCTTCCTTGAATATTAAACTCAGTCCTTAAGTAAGTACTTAACTATGGACCCTAAATACTTTTCTGCCTCTGCATTTCTGTTTAGACCATTCCCTCTGCCTGGATGGCTATATGCCCCATTTGGCTTCTACCTACTAGAATCCCTTTTTCCTCAGGCACAGATTCAGTGCCCTGGTCTCTCTATTTATAATTAATCACTTGTCTTCCTGTATCCAGAGTACAAATTTATACCTGGATTTAACATTTATTTCATTATGTATTATATAATACAAGGTATTTATCAGTATGTCTTCCAGAGGGTAAAGATCATCTCTACACTCTCATAGCGCAACAACCACTGTATATTAAATGGACCTAGGAAATATTTATTATATTTAATCAGATAACATGTAACGTTTTCAGCTCTGTTTGAAAACATAAAGCATTCTTTTTTACATGCATTGATGCCAAAATCTATTCAATTGCGTGAATTTTTCATCTGTCTGGTCTGAGAACAGAGCTTCTGGCAAAATTTTTCTGCAAGATCAAATTTTCTTTTCAGTATCAAAAAGCTCTCTCCTGCTCTCATTGGATTTGAAACAGTTGGGGTCATATATAAGAATCTGTATATTTTCTAAATTAATAACATCCTGATACTGTATGGCAGTGCTGGAGTGGGATCTCTTTTAGACTGATGAACTGTGAATGATTTAGTTAAGCTACTACTGTGCCAGAAAATAACAAATAGCAAATCCATTACCAAGCATCATGCCCTGATTTTATAGTTTAAGAAATTGAAACAAAGGGGAATTTTGAGCAAGAGTACTGAATTGCAATGAAAGAAAATGAAACATCTCAGGCATCTCACCATATGACTAAGGGAGATAATATATTTAACATCACATTCTTGAAGAGACCAAAATAGATTTTCAAATTTAAGTCACACATTTTAACCACAGGTGAGGATGTGTACTAATTCCTACAGAGTCAAAATAACAACAACAACCAAAACCAAATCATACATAAAATGTTGGAGTTTCCTCCATATATATTTATGCTGATAAAGATGGATTATATCAGGAGTTCCATATGTTTTATTTCTTCTTTAAAATGCAGACCAGGCTTTCCTTTAATAGGGGAACACAGTTGTTAACTGATACATTTAAAGAAACTTGACTCATTTTTAGAAAAAAAAATCAGGATCCCTAAAGCATTTGAATAGATTAACTCAGCGAGTATTTATGGAGCTTTGTTTTAACAACACCTAACATTTCCATAGATTTGAAGTTGCCAAAGCTCTTTCACATTCATCACTGCATTTGAACCTCAAAATATCTCTGTAAGAAAGTATTATTATCCCCATTTTTCAGTGAGGTCATCGAGACTCAAAGAATCAAAATGACTCTTGTAAACTACTAAATGGGACTAGAAGCAGTGCATTGTAACTCACAGTCCTATATTATTTGTCCTCTGTTCTGTTCAGCTTCATATTGTGTATCTGGTTCTCTGTTCAGCTCTGGGAAGGAGACAAAGATTGAGAGCTAAGGACACCTGCCCCTCAAGTAGCCTGTATTTGTTTCATATGATAAAATATTTTCAATTGATTAACATTTGTGAGTGTATAAATGAGTAATTATTGGTATAAAGGGATGGCTGGGTAGGGGTATAGAGTAAATTATTCAGTTAGTTGTCATTGACATTTGTTATATCTCTTTTCTTGCCTGTGTACAACCTGGATAATAATTTGGTTTTTCAAAAAATAAGGTAGGAAGAATCAAGATGGGTGTGGCCAAAAATAATAATCATTTAAAAATTATTAAAGGATATAAGTAGACTTACCCTAACTCTGTTTTTTTAAATCTGACCTGCATCCCATCCCTGGCTCATCCCTAAGTCTTACTCTACTCTCAACTTATTCCTGAGCTTCACTTCAATTCTAGGCTTCAGCCCACCCCTTTAGATAAGAGCTGGAAATAGGAGAGTTTGAATTTCTGTAATCCATGTATTTTTTAGAAAGTTAAACAAAAGAGACCTGTCAAAATATACCTACATAAAAATGCCTATGGGAAAATGATTGAAAAAAATATTCTTGGCGTCAAGAATATTTGACATCTTGGTTGTGTCAGAATGTTTAGCTAAAGTATTATTTATTGCTGTGTAAACAAGTATCCAAAAACTTAGCAACTTAAATACAACAAATATGTATAACCTCAGTTTCTGTAGGTGAGGAATTTGGGCATCACTTAGCTGAGTGGGTCTGGCACAGGGTGTCTCATGAGGTGGCAATGAAGCTGTCCTCTAGGATGCAGAGTCACCCACAGTCTTGACTGAGGCTTGAGGAATCACTTCCAAGATGGCTAACAGACATGACTATTGGCAGAAGGCTTCAGTTCCTTGCTAGCTACTGGCAGGAGGCCTTAGTTCCTTACCAAGGGCATCTCTCCATAGGGCCACTTGAATGTCTTTACAATATGACACTTACTTTCCACCAGAACAAATGATTTAAGAAGGAAAATGAAAGTGAGATGGGCAGCACAATGTCTTTTATAATTTAGCCTCAGATATCACATACTTCTGACATGCACAACAATTTGGGAGGGGAGTGACTGCACACAATATAGCAGAATTATTCAAGTGTGTAGGAGCCAAGTGGATTGAGAAGTCTGATTAAGCTATTGTTTCACTTTCAAGAGCTATGCCAGTCAACTCTCAGTAACACAAATGGGTACTTGACTCAGTAAGACACTTCATTGCCACCTCATGAGACAACATAAAGTGGTCAGTACCAAGAAGGGGAAGATCATTGGTACTGGCTTCACAAGGGGCTCTGTACTCTTGGAAGCATAGAAACAGTATGTCTGACCTTAGAGACCTTAATGTTCTGATATCAGGAAAGCTTGGGTGAGGAGGAGTGGAAAGCCTCTTTGAGAACATTGAGCCCTTGTCCTCCAGTTTGATGTTGAACCTTTCAGTGAGCATTGAAACTGTCACCATAGATCAGAGGTCAGCAAACTATGGGCTGTAAGTCAAATTTGGTCTACAGCATGTTTTTATATAGTCAACTGAATGCTTTTTTACAATTTGAAAGTACCTTAAAAATATATATAGCTAGATGATGGATGGATGGATGGATGGATGGATGGATGAATAGATGGGTGTATGAGACAGAGACCATATGTAGCCATCAAAGTCTAAAATATTTACCAAGTTACCCTTTAAAAATTTGCAAATCCTGTCTTAGATCATTGAAATGCATATAAAACATCTAATTGAAAAGAAATTTAATCCCTGCTACATTGTCTGGAAGGAGATATATACATGGATCAAGAAGTGTTTCCCCCCACCCCCAGCTACAAGGTTAGAGCATTATGGGAGTCTAGACCTTTAGTTTTTCCACTTAACTTAATGTTAACTAAAATATCTTGAGATCTCCTTATTTCAGCTTATTACAAACCACTGAAGATTAATCTCAGATGGACAAAAGAAAGATTCCATGGTGAATTGTGTTTCAGAAGCACCACATACTGTAGCCTGCTTTTGGAGATTCAGAACTTATTTGAATAATAAATATGCTTAGGAGTGCTTCAATAATTTGTTTTTGACTGCTTAATCCAGCTTCTCCAAATCTACTTTTTCATGGACCACTTTTATTTACACAGTAACATCTACTGACATACTATGTCTATAACTAGTGGATACATTTCTCATGGAACAAGTCCATCCTCCCCCTCACTAGGAGGTTGGCTGTTGAGGATACTAAGTTCTTAGTACCCATTTGTGTGAAAGTGAGACAATTGCTTAATCAGACTTCTCAATCCACTTGGCTCCTACACACTTGAATAATTCTGCCACATTGCAGTGTTACAGTCCCATTTTCAGACCATTTTTCTTTTCTTACAGATAGGACAAGAATCTTTATTTTAACATAATCTCACACAATTCAGGTGGAGTTAGATTACTGATCAGCAGGTGAAAACATAGTTTTCAACAAACTGCTACCTAAGAATGTTAGATTTTGCTGATTTATTGCATTAAATTCATTCCTTGGCCTTTTGTTTTTGTTCTAATACACATAATAATGACACTTACATGTATGGCACTTTCTCCTAATTAAGGGAAATATATTTGATTGCAAGTGCATTAATGTGTTGATTTTCAGGGGTAATCCTGAATGCACTCTAGTGCATATAAAAATGGCAACCATTCTTCAAACTTGTGCTGAGAATCAGTCTGACAAGATAAAATGTGCATAATAATATGAATTCCTAGGGTACATATATAGGGATTGTGGATGGCTTATAACTTATATTACATGGTACCTGGAATATTGTAGGCACTTAAATACATGGTAGCTATGTTGTTATTCTCATCTCTACCGTAGGAGCAGTGATCTCAACTCAAGCTTAAGCTGGGGTCTATACCTAGGTCCCTACTAAAATGTCCCTACTCTTTCTCGCACCTTCTTGCATCAGTCCACACAGTTCACTCTATGCCCTTCTCATTCTGGCCTTAGGGCCTCTCTAGGACTGCTAAGTCAAAATACCAGGTTCACCTGCTCTCAGATCATCTGGAAGACATTCTGCTCCCTCACAGTATAGAATGAAGGGTAAAGGTAGGAATGAAAGTAGTTTCAGGGTAATAAAATTCACTGGATTAGTTACTACTTCAAAATCCTGTTCCTGCTACACACATACTAATACATAAACACAAGTTCTCACAACAGAAAGACACAATGGGGAGCAGTAACAGAGAAGGCACTTCAAATATGCCAAACAGGCATATTTTCAAATATCTTGAAGGCTCTCTTGGGAATGTTTGGAATTACATATTTAATCACTTCCATATGAGACAATCACAGATCCTTAGGTCATGATCTGACCGTTGACACTTTGACAATCCAGAACCAAGTCTTCTGTTTTGTTTTTGTATTTTTTTCTCCTTTTTAACCACAAGCTATATCCTTGACCTACCTCTACTAACTGACCCTCAGGTATTTGCTGTTGACTGTAACAAGAATTCTCTTCCATTCAGTATGCATATACTAAACGCCTTGTGTGCATTTTAACTTCAATTTCCTTTTCTGAAAATGCAAATAAATTATTTTAGGCTTCAGGGGGATTATTTGAGATGTAATTGTTATTTTCCAGCCTGGCTGTGCTGCTATTTATTTTTATGTAACTATACAAACACAGGTGTGTATTTGCTAATATTTTGCTTATTTGGAAGAAAAAGTAGGAATAATTTCCAAAATAGCAGAGTTTTTCAGACTCTTGGGACCAGGAACTGGGTTTTAGTCACCTTTCTACTCCCTCATAAGTGAGTGGGTGCCTTGTATGAAAATGTGCTCAGTAAATGCTGGTTGCATTGAATCATTCTTTATACCTTAGGTGTCCTCAGTGAAGATGGTCTCTTTACATTGAAACCCATCATCTAAGGTCCTAAATACACTGCTGTCATTTAAAACACAGTAAGACTTCATGATGAGGTTCTTGAGTATGTCACAATGGTAAAGTAGATATTGTTTGATGCTTGTAGTAATTGTCTGGATCCTCACAACTGCACACCTGTATTATAAAAGATAAGCTGTCTCTTATGTTGATCCTAATTCCAACCCTGAGCATGAAGCATATTAGGAACACTTGCTTTAGTAAAAATTGGCTCAGTGTCCATGGTCATTCTTACCGATGTCTTAAGTTTTCTGCCCATCTCTTTACCTGGGTTATAACTTTTATTACCACTTCTCTTTGGATCCCAGTGAATAAGTTCCTCTGGGCTGAACTTCTTTCCTTCCTCCCACAGACCATTTCAGAACACTCAAATGTGCCCAGGATATGTGTGAAACATGTAGAATTCAGTGATAAATAACAATGCCATCTTTGAGGAGCACTCCATCTTTTTAAAAAAGCATATAACAGAAACAATCAGCTATATTATACCATTTTATTATTTATTAAAGTGTTTTCATAGGAAGATTCTTTGGGCATGTGTTGATGTTACACTTTAGCACATGTATTAGTATTAGTTTGCTAGACTGCCAACAAAGTACACAGATGGAGTGCTTTAGATGACAGAAATTTATTTCCTCAGAGTTCTGGAGGGTAGAATTCTGAAATCAAGGTTTTCGCAGGGTTGGTTTCTTCTAAGGTCTCCTTCCTTGGCTTGTAGATTGCTTTTTTCTTCTTCTGTCTTCATATGGTCTTCCCTCTGTGTCTTTCCATGGCCTAATCTCCTTTTTTAAAAAAAAAAAATAAGGACACCAGCTATATGGGATGAGGGTCCACTCTAATCACCTCTTTTACACTCAATTATCTCTCTTGATGCCCTACCTCCAAATACAGTCACTGAGGTATTGGAAGTTAGGGGTTCAACATACAGATTTGGGGAAATGAAATTCAGCCCATAACATCTAACAAGAAGATTCAGAATCAGAGAAGTCATATAAGCTGACAAAGAATCCTAGTAAGTAAGGAGTAGACTATGATATAAACTGATGTCTATATTATTCTAGAGCTCATATTCTTTCTACACCACTTTGCTGCCTTTCCAAGCTGCTGTTACAAAACTACTGAAATTGGATCTTGCTCCTTATCCCCATGCCACTTTCTTTTTAATAGGGTGGGTTTAGCCCCTTGTTCTTGAGACCTGCAGCTTAATTTTCTGACTATGTCTGTCTAATTATAGCTTTAAAGTTTTTTTTTTTTTTTTTTTTTTTTTTTTTTTTTTTTTTTTTTACCAATTTGGCTCTGCTTATAATAATCTTCCTCTCTTTCAGATCAGACATTAGTTCAGAGGCACTTACTGCTTACAAATGTATATGTACTTCCCCATATATCCCTGCTTTATTGTAGTTATTTGGGGGCCATATAGTTCTAGGCTGTGCTCTTTCTATCAGAATGATGGGTGCTCATTCTGTACCTGTTGTTATTCTTTACTGCAAGTTCCCTCTCTGCTCTCTCTTGCTCTAGAGACCTCAAAGCTATTTGTTGAAAGGATAATATTATGAGGTCAAATCTGCTCAAATCAGAGTAATTGCATTGGAAATTGAGAGAGCAAAAACAAAAAAAACCAAAACAAACAAACAAAAATACCTCTTTTGTGTTAAGCCAGTGAAATTTTTGGATTAATTTGTTATCACAGCATATACTCACTTATTCTGACTAATACAGGCCAGTCAGATTAGAATTGTGTTACCTTTCTGTATTTCCTTTAGTTTTGGATCCACAGAGCCCCTGAGGTTGCTTTTCTGACTTAGAGAGCTCTCACATACATTCTCTGAAGGAACTGACCTTCTGACCATACATTTTTGCTGTTTACAACTGCAATATCCATTTGATCACTCTGATTTAATTGGAATGCCAGTTCCAGCCCTATCTTGGTTGGCTGCCACCCAGGTTCCAATTCACAGAATATGGAATAATCCTATTACCTGGATGCTCTGTCTCCTGAATCCTGTACCATAATGGAGTTTCAATCTACCTTTAAAATCATGCAAAAACATGCCTAAAAAACAGCTTCAAAAAGAATATTCCCAGTTGTTAATTTAGTGAGAGTGAAGTTATGTTAGCTCATTGAAATTTAATTGCTAATGGGTTATAAGATCTTAGGAACTACAGGCCCAGCATCTGTCTCTTTTTAGTGTCTCAATTATCACCACAATAATTTAATGGCATCCTGTTGAAGAAGCATCGTTGACATGCTAATGAATGGCACCCTGTTCATTTCCATGAACTTCACATCCCCAGGTGATAATTTTGAGCCAGGCATTTTAGATTTCTATCATTATTTGGCCATACAGACTGACTTAAAGGTTGACCAAAATCATACATTGAAAAAAAGATGCATAACACTAAAGTGTAAATGTCTTAAACTGTAGTCACTTATAATTTTATAAATATGCACTGAAATTGAGGCAGACCATTAGAATCCTAGTACCTACTTCATTATCTAATTTAATCATGACCTTTTGCATTTAGGTTCATCTATTTGGCTATTTCATCAGTGTTTACTGACTGGTCCCATCTGTAATATTTTGCTTTTCTAATTAATTGTTTATTTTCTTTATGTTTCATTTTCATTTTTTCAAGTTGTACATTTTTTCAGGTTGCTTTTTATTAATTTTGTTTAATTTATTCCACACTCAATTATACTATGCTCTGACTTTGTATTAAACATTGAGTAGTAACAGCCCAGATTTCTAGCCCCATTAAAGCCTTTTTATAAAGAGGGAAGATCTAAATATGTAAATACATTTAATTTTCACTTTGTTGATTTAAAAACAAAATAGAAGATGTTGCAATTTAATCAAAATTGTAGCTGTCTTAAAAGTGTACCAAAGTAATCATTTTGAGGTCTTTACTTGATGTATTTCATGAACATAAAAAAAGGAGATGATTTGCTTGGAAAACACTAACCATTTTTTAAAAGCACAGTTGTTACCTAAGTAGCTATTGAAATTAATTAATCATGGATTTTAATAGTCTTTGCAAAATGGAGATTTATGTGGTCAAAGAGGAGAGAACAAAAAAGAGCAAGCCACAAACTGTGGGATGAGGGTTTGAAATAAAGAAGCATTTCTTGATGGTGAAGTTAATGCAATTCTAGTGTAAAATGAGGAAGGTTTGGGAACTTCCTGCCCTGCAGAAATTGAAAAAGAAAATGAATACTAATTTGTCTGGGAATACTTCCATGGCATCCTGTCTGAATTTGGTAAATAAGCTGATTGGGTGTCTCCTTGTGATGGGGTGCAATTCTGGAAATAGTAAGCAAGAGAAAAATGCTGTCACTTGGGATGTTTCTACTGCAATCAAAGAGTTTAATTTGAACTGTGTATGGAGCATGATTCACCTTCACACAGTAGCCTCAACACTCTGTATCCTGGCAACTTAGACTCATGATGTGAAGAACATGAACCCTATTATATGGAGTGCATCCAGTCTGAAGAAAATTCATTTCTTCAGATTCTCCAAGACAATGTAAAGTAAGAGGCAGGCAATTATCTAGAGAGGTTTAGAGAGCTCATGAAATACCCCAAGCTGCTTCTCCTCCATGGGTGACAGAAGTTGAAAGAGGAGAAGGAGGAGCAGGGTTTATGTGTTCACAGCTAGACCTCCTAGCACCCATTGATCACTGTGTCAATGTTGAATATCAGAGTGAGGCCCAAGTGGTTGATCCTAAGAGAACGCAGAGCGGGACTTCTTGTAGCACAGGTGGCAGGCTGGAAGACATTCACACCCATGTGACTGCTACCGCATCTTACAGCAGACATCCCCAGACATGGCTACCTCGTATTTCCTCTTTCCTGAGAGGAAACAGAATTGAATTCATTCTTCCCAGGCCTGGTGAAGAGAGAATGAGTTCTTCACTTCTGATAGAGGAATTGAGTCGGGTATGTAGAAAATGATACATACAAGAATCATTTTGACTTTTTCAAAGTAGTTTTTAGTAAAATAGACTTTATCAAAGAGCACCTGTAGGCTAGTGAGAAATGAATGTTAAGTACAAAGAATTATATATGTAACTAACCTTACCTGACATTTATACATGTGATTTGGGATTACTGATCATGGTTAAAAACAAGTGCTTATTAAGTATTTACTACATTTCAATAACTAAATACTGTACACCTGCTATATATAAGGTAATGTACAGCATGCTGTGAGTGCTACAGAGGCAAAGTTTCTATTCTGAAGGAATTTATCATTAGTGGAGGAAAAGAGAGAAACTGACATTTGTTTAAATGTAACTGTGGGCCAAACTTTGTACTAGGCCCCTAGCATGCATTTTCTCACTTAATCCTTGCAATTAAATAATGTTGTCTCCATTTCCCTATCTCATAGCTGAGGAAACTGAAGCTCAAAGAAATTAAATTGCATGCCCGAAGTTAGTATGTGATCCACCCAAGATAGCATGCAGATAATTATAACAAAAGGAATAATATGACTTATATATTGGGAAAATAAATAAAACATATTAACTGCTCCATCCCCTTTAAAATAGTTATTTAGGTCAATGGCTCAGTCCTTAGCCTATCAAGGTGTGGATTTTCCTGGCCTTTATGTCTGAGACATAAGCCAGCCTCAATTTTCATCTCAAAAAAAGACTTCTCTTTCAGTCTTCCCAATCTTGTTAGATGACAGCTCTCTCTATCCTTCCAGCTCATAGAACTAAGATGCTTAGTCATTCCTGACTCTTCTCTTTCTTTAGAACTCGATATTCAGTCAGTGAATGACCCATGTCAGTTCCACCCTCAAGATAAATTTAAAATGCATGGTCTCTTACCTACTGCCATCACTGTGCTCCAATCACTGCCATCTCATGTCTCTTTTCACTACTATTGCAGTATTCCCCTAACGGGTCTAACTGCTTCTGTCCTTAACCCTCTTCAGCCTCTTCTCAACACAGCTACCAGAGTAACTCTTGTTAAACCAGTTACACAGCGTGTCTATTCTCTGCTCAAAACATTCCATTTGCCTTCCATCTCATTCAGAGACAAAGCTGAAGTTTCACAATATCCTGTGAGGCCACCACACTGTCTGGTCCCCTGCTACTTCTATGACTTCATTTCCTACTACTGCCCTTTCACTCACCCACTTCAAGCCACCCTGCCCACCTTATCATTTTTTGAATCCACCCAGCATGTACTTACCTCATGGTCTCAGGTTCCATTTCCCAGGACCATTTTTCTGTCAAATAGTTTCCTGGTTTTATAGTTCATATCTGAAGAAAAAAAAGAAGGAGGAGGAGGAGAAGGAGAAGGAGACCAAATTGACAATTGACACAGTCTTTTTGGAAGGAAACATGCATGAGATGCCTTAAAATACTCATATTATCTGAACCATCACGTTTTCTTCTAAGAATTCCTCTTAAGGAAATGACCCATTATAAACATATAAGATTTCTGGGCAGAGATATATATGTGGTACAGTATCTCTGTGAATACTATCAAGATATAGGAAGCATAAATGCTAACATGATGGAATTCTTTACATAAATTATAACACCTTGGCCCCATGGACCACTGTTCATCCATTGAAAATTATGCTATAGAACAATATTTGCTGACAATGTTCCAGCAAGTTACCATTTTATAAAATGACTAAAATATGTCTGAACCAAGTGAAGAGGCAAACCAGCCAGGTAGCTCCCTAGGTGTCCATATATACAGGACACTAGGGCATCACTGGGAAAATAATGAGGCTGAGAAAAGTATATTTATCAGAGCACCTTTCTGGGAGAGTACTATTTTGAGGGAATTAGACACTTCAATGTGGCCATTAGAGTGGGTCTGGAGTGGTGAGACTACAGTACTAAAACATGGCCATAAAATCTCCTTTTAAGTAGAGTAGGCCCAATTAACTGTATGACTTTTGTTTGGATCTGGGAGGTGTACAAGTTTGGGACCAGAGTAGCACAAAGAATAAATGAAGCCTGATCTATGCCACTAAGAGTCTCTGATCTTCTTTCACCTGATACTTAGACCATCTAAAAAAATACTAACATGGTCTACAGTCATACCACCCTGAACACACCCGATCTCATCTGATCTCAGAAGAAATACTAATGTGAAGGGGTGCCTAGTGATTAGTTTGCCTGTGGCACGTGTAAGTCTCAGGAGTCTTTATGTATACATGTTAATCAATATTTTTTAGAATTACGGGATTTTCATTATATTTAATTGTGCTTTTCAGATGTGTGTATTTGGCACAGGCTAACTTCATAATGAGGAAGAAAAATATTATTTTAGCAAAGGAAATATTGTAAATTTTATGAAGAAATGATAAATCCAAATCATGACAGAATTCACCAAGACAGATTGTTCAACAGTGTTTAACAGTGCATTGAAGGAAAATGAGAAGGTACCTTTAGATTTGAGGATGAAAGTTTGAAGACAGCCATGAAAATGTCAAGAGTTTGGTGGCAGAAGCAAGCCTGTAGTACACTGAGGAGTGGGAACTTTACAAAATCAACAAAATATGAACAAATAAATTTCTAAGCAACATTGAGGATAAAATGGCATTTTCTGAAATGTTGATGGATAAGTATTTTCAGTCTAGGAAGAAATAAATAATAACGAATAGTTTATCCAGCAAACACTGATAGACTTGCTATATACTTGTCAGGCAATGTAGGAAGCCATTTGCAAATAATGACTAATTTAATCCTCATACCTCATAACCACAACCATATGAATTTGGCATTATTCTCATCCATATTTTACATGTAACAAACTGAGAACAGAGGTTCAATAACATGCCCAAAGTAACACAGTTAGTAAATGGTAAATTAAGATTTGAACCTAGACACTTTAAGCATTATAAGTAGGGCCCTTAATCATTTTACAACACTGCCTCTCAATACAGTTAAAATGAGCTACAAGTATAATAGAGAATGGAGTTTGGCATTGGGAATACTGTAAGTAGAGAAAACAGGATTGTCAGTAAATGATTAAAAGAAGGAGGATTCTGTGTGGATGAGAATATAAAACAGGCACATGCATCTTAATGCCAGAGTGACTTGTGGGAACGGCAGTGCCCTTTCAGAATGGGCTGGACGCAAGGCTGGTGTCACATCTGGGCAAGAGGAACTGAGTGGGGATTTCTAAGGAAAACCACAAGGCAAATCCATACAGTGATGGTTTGCCTACCAGGCAAGACAGATGCAAAAGATCTTGTGCTGAGATCAAGGGACAGAATTTTGCATGACTGAAAACACTAGTAACAATGGGTAGAAAAATATTGACAGAGGCTTTTGATGAACTAGAAGAGACACATTAAATATAATTTCCATTGTAAGATGTAATTATGGCCTCAAAGTGAGCTCTTGCATCTTTTTAAAGAAGTTCTTAGAGCACCCAGACTGAGACAGAAGGCAATGCCTGTTTCTAGGGTAGTTGTCCTCCATGCCGTCTCCAGATGTGGAGCTTTGGGATCATTCAGAAACTTATTAGACATGCAAATTGTTGTTCCTGCTCTCCCAAAAGGCCTAATAAATCAGAGCCACTGGGAGTTTCCAGAGATGGGAAAGAGGCTACTGAGAGACCCTACGGGAGGCAGCTGAGGGACCTATGGCCCAGCCTAGCTGAATCCAAGTTCTGGAAAAGGACTAAATGGATATAATTGATTAGATATGGAGAATATTTTAGGGCAGCTGAGTCAAGAGAGCCACATCAAAATATTTTTTTCTTTTACACCCAATGAATATATACTTATCACTTACGTCTTAACTCATCCATATTCCTCACAAACGTCACAAATCTCAGGGATGAGATGAAAGCCAAGGATGTACAGTGCTTGCATTACTTGGTGAGAAAAAAATGTTTTCACAGTTTACCATAGCTGCTTCGACTCAGCCATAACAAAATATCCCCAGAATAAAAATGTGCATGTTGAAGTGGCCATTTTAAACCATCCTGTTTCAGAAGCAGGATCTGAGAATTCAGCAAATAAATAATATTCACTTCGGAAGGATGAAATTGGTTCATTGCGAGAATTAAAGTAAAAGAGTTTTCAACATAATTAAAGTCAACCCCTTTGGCAACATAACCCAATTTGTGTTTTCGAGTGCTAGATTAAAAATAAAAGAGTATCGTTCATTAATTGGTTATCCCTATTTTGAACATGCCAGAAGATACTATAAAAGACATATCCAGAGTTTGGAGATTAGTCTTCTCTCAGGGTCAGGGGTATAAATCCGGCCCAGGTTGATTGCAGAGGAGTGAAAGTAATTACGACCAGAGGCTCTCTCTGATGGATTAATTAGCTGTGAATGAAGAACATGCTTTCAGTAAACCGTATTTTATAAGCAGTTTCTATTAGATGGATGATGAGTTGCATACAAAAATCACTTCTTCAGGTAGGATCATTGTCCCTTTACAGCAAGGTGACAGCATCATGTGACAGTTCCTAAAGGTAGAGAAGGGTCTATGAGTACCATAAACTAGGGGTGTCTTGGAGCATTGCCATATTCAGTCTTCCATGAACAGAAAACTTCAATAAGTCTTTTTTATTTTAAAAATTTAAATAGAGATTGCAGTCACTTCGTAATATATTGATGTTTATTTTGATCTGAACATAATGATTTAATTCACTACCATCAAGAAAAATGTTTGCTTCAGAAAGGTGCATTACTTTTGTCCTTTGTCTCGGATATGCTGGTGTTTTTATCTAGTGTCTCATAGACCCAGGGTTGAATAGTAATAAGAAAAAGGAATTTTATGCGGGTCTGAGCTTTAGATTTGCTAGTGATCTGGGGCAATTTTCCTGATCTGTCACTGTCAACATCTGTAAATAGAGGATACTAATAATTCCTCTATCATACTAATTGTGTTATTATGAATGTTTAAAATAATACACATAAAGAGGATTTTGTAAATTATAAAGTACTATAAAATATCCAGATATATTTATATACTGATCAGCTTACCCAGAGAGCTTTGACTAATATATTGGTTACCAACTGGCTGTAAAAGAAAACATAACTGGGAACAGAGCAGAATGTATGTGGATCATTTCAAATTACTCATTGTTTACCATTATATAAACAAAAGCAGGAATGTAATTTATCCTGACCTCTCTCCTATTTAAAAGAAGTCCCTTTTAAATATCAATTATAGCTTTCTTGATCATTTCTAGTAACAGAGAACCATCAAGACAGCCCATGCCAGCTTTGAGCATCTCTAATTGTTAGAAAGTTATTCATTTGTTGATTTGGGACTGCTCACTGTTGTGGGATGGATTGAATCCCCCCCCACTCCTAATTCATATGGTAAAATTCTAATCCACAGCATTTCTGAATGTGACTGTATTTGGATATAGGTAATTAAGTGAAAATAAGTTCATTGGATCTTAATGGACTACTAGTAACTACTGCCACACATGTGATCTCTCTTAACTCCACACAAAAGCTTATGATTCAATATTAATTATTCTCTTACTAAACACGATGAGCTAGGGTGTAGAAAAATTAGAAAACAAGGCCAAAGTCACATGGATACTAAATGTTTGACCTAACAATCCAGTCCAGCCTACTAACTCCAGAGTCCATACTACCACTATTACCACTGTTCCTATTCCTACTACTACCACTATTACTACTGCCACCACACACACAAACACACACACAAAAGTAAGCTCCTTGAGACAAGAATCAATATTGTTAAAATGGTCATACTGCCCAAGGCAATCTACAGATTTAATGCAATCCCTATCGAATTACCCAGGGCATATTTCACAGAACTAGAACAAATCATAAGAAAATTTATATGGAACCATCAAAGACCTAGAATTGCCAAAGCATTACTGAAGAGAAAGACAGAGGCTGGAGGAATCACTCTCCCAGACTTCAGACAATTCTATAGAGCTACAGTCATCAAGACAGCATGGTACTGATACAAAAACAGACATATAGACCAATGGAACAGAATAGAGAGCCCAGAAATGAACCCACAAACTTTTGGTCAACTCATCTTTGACAAAGGAGGCAAGAATATACAATGGAATAAAGACAGTCTCTTCAGCAAATGGTGTTGGGAAAACTGGACAGCAGCATGTAAAGCAATGAAGCTAGAACACTCCCTTACACCAGACACAAAAATCAACTCAAAATGGATCAAAGACTTAAACATAAGACAAGATACAGTAAACCTCCTAGAGGAAAATATAGGCAAAACATTATCTGACATACATCTCAAAAATGTTCTCCTAGAACAGTCTACTCAAGCAATAGAAATAAAAGCAAGAATAAACAAATGGGACCTAATGAAACTTACAAGCTTCTACACAGCAAAAGAAACCATTAGTAAAACAAAAAGACAACCTATGGAATGGGAAAAAATTTTTGCAAATGAAACCGACGAAGGCTTGATCTCCAGAATATATAAGCAGCTCATACGACTTAATAAGAAACAACCAAACAACCCAATGCAAAAATGGGCAAAAGACCTAAGCAAGCAATTCTCCAAGGAAGACATACAAATGATTAATAGGCACATGAAAAAATGCTCAATATCACTAATTATCAGAGAAATGCAAATCAAAACTACAATGAGGTATCACCTCACACCATTCAGAATGGCCATCATTCAAAAATCCACAAATGACAAATGCTGGGGAGGCTGTGGAGAAAAGGGAACCTTCCTACACTGCTGGTGGAAATTCAGTTTGGTGCAGCCATTATGGAAAAACAGTTTGGAGATTCCTCAAAAGACTAGTAATAGATTTACCATATGACCCAGGAATCCCGCTCCTGGGCATATATCCAGAAGGAAGCCTACTTCAGGATGACACCTGCACCCCAATGTTCATAGCAGCACTATTTACAATAGCCAAGACATGGAGACAGCCTAAATATCCATCAACAGATGACTGGATAAAGAAGAGGTGGTATATTTATACAATGGAATACTACTCAGCCATAAAAACCAACAACATAATGCCATTTGTAGCAACATGGATGCTCCTGGGGAATGTCATTCTAAGTGAAGCAAGTCAGAAAGAGAAAGAAAAATACCATATAAGATCACTCATATGTGGAATCTAAAAAAAAAAAGAACATAGATAGAAAACATAAACAGACTCGTAGACATAGAATACAAACTTGTGGTTGCCAAGGGGATGGGGGGTGGGAAGGGACAGAGAGGGATTTCAAAATTTGTAGATACTGAGAGGCATATGCAGAATAGATAAACAAGATTATACTATATAGCACAGGGAAATATATACAAGATCTTGTGGTAGCTCACAGCGAAAAATAATGTGACAATGAATATATGTATGTTCATGGATAACTGAAAAATTATGCTCTACACTGGAATTTGACACAACATTGTAAAGTGACTATAACTCAATAAATAAGTGTACAAAAAAAAAAGAGACAAGAGACTATGATTTATTCACCTCTGAATTTCCATGCTTAGTATAGAATTAGGCCCTAAATAAGTAATCATTGAATGACTAAATAAATGAGTGTTGATTAGCTCATTCAAACAGTTAAAAATCCATTTGACTTTACTGTCATTTAGTTTGTCTTCCTTTCTTGTTTAAATGTATTTGAAGATACACTATCACATCACTTGTTCACACCAAGGGACAAATATATGCACTTTCCTACTAAATTAACCAATCTATTAATATTATTAATATAATTTAGTATTATTGAACCTATTCTGACTGCTACTAATCTCTACTTTATTAGTACTATGAATTCATCTGTTTGACAGTCTGTCTCAGATTTTTCTGTGTATTAAGATTATAGGTTTGGAATTTCTGGATTTCAGCATTTTGGGGAAAGAAGAGAGAAAATGTTGTCTATTTTGTGTCTTCTGTCAGTGTACACAGGTTTTTCTGTTGGGCAGACCACACATAGAGGCCACCAGCAAAGTAGTGATAACAAAAATGATCTTAGAAAAAAAAATCTCTTTCAAAATAAAACAGCATTAGAGTGGTGACCATGGGAAACCTCAGGATATTGTTTTGTATTTCTTTAGTAATTACTTTGTCATCCAATATGCCTTTTTTTTTTTTTTTCCCCATTACAAATGGGAGCAGTGGTTATCAGGATCTCATCCACTCTTAGGGTCTCTAAACGTTGCACCCAGTTTTCTGACCCTCCTGTTACTCTATATACATTTTAAGTATCATTGATAAAGATTTGTGTTCACACTTGAAATCTATGGGGAGCTTGATTTAATTTATCTGAATTAAGATACTTGAATGTATTTCAAGTTTTGACACAAAGTGCTGCATTCCAAGATAAACTATTCTTCCTGGAAGGGTTTTAAATTTGTGTTTTAGTGACATATTCTTCTAACTCATAACATCGCACTGCATTCTTTGTTGGTGGTTGGTAGCATTCATGCATTTTACTAATCTGGGAAATCTTTCTTCAAAACCTAATACAAAACCTTTGGTCTGTTTAACTCAACGTTCTCTAAAGTTTCTTCCAATAAATAATCACTTTTTAAACCAAGAAGAATAATGTTGATTTTGAGGATGCAAAAATATTAACCAGAAAACAAACAAATGTAATTTAAAATTTTAAAACCTATTTCTAATAAAGCCCATTAAAATTTGCCTTTAATTCCATTTGACATATGGACTATTCAATATTTATCTAAATTCTTGAAATCAAAAATATTTATTCAAAGACATACTTAAATTATGCAATAAAAAACAGAAAGCCAACTACCCAGTATGTTTTAAATACAAATTTGTTCCAAATAAGATGGAATTAAAAGAATATAAAATAAATTGAAACATGTAATGATTTCAGTGCTTTCTTAATAAAACAAAATTGGCCTTTGTGTTCTACAAAAATATGAGTGCTACTTTATTTAAATTAAAAAAATCCCATGTTTTAATCTTAGCTTATTGATCTTGAGATAATTGGTGCTACTCTATAAAAATGTAACCTTCACAATACTGATGCAGCATCAGATTTTAGTTAGAATTTTTCAGAGACACATCTCACTAGTATAACTAACATTCAAAAAGATCATCTGGATATTCAAGATAAGGGTGTGCACAAAAGTATACTACAATTCAAGTAGCAGCATCTCTTTCACCGGCCTCAATTTACAACATTAAATTATAAAATCTACAAAAGTTGTGTTTATAAAATTCGAAGTGTTTAACATTTTAAAAACAACTAGAATGGGGTCAAGCAAGTATTATTGAAAATGGCATCATGGTAGCAGACCTTTTAAAGGTCAGTCATTTAAAGAAATAAGTCTTTATCAGAAAAGATCAAAAGATAATTTTTTTTAAATCACTCATTCACTTTTCTAAAGTGATCACAGAAGTCAGAACAGCATTTGACATTTGAAAAAAGCATGAAATGTCCTAAAGTAAATAACATTTACATAGAAATTTTGAAAATCACATTAAATTCAGAAAATTCATTGTTGAAAATAGTGATTTAATTAAATACATATTAATAGTGTATTCAGTGTAAAAGAAGTCTGATAATGTATTCAAAGGTGATGATTTGCTAAATAAAGTACAATAATATTAAGAGAAATGATTTTAGCAGACTATAGACATTATAAGCAAGTAGCCATCCCTTGATTATATGCTTGATAACCTACGATGTGGCTTAAATGTTTGTATGGCAGAAGTGGACTCATGTTCCATAAGCATCCCATGTCACATCAGGGCAGCCATCTGAGCAGGAGCTGTTAGACTTCCATGTTAGAGTAATCCTGCCCAAGGCAGAAGCCCTTACTGAAAAAGAAACAGGCTAGGTTCATTTCCTAACTATTCTTTCCCCTGTTGTCATTGACCATTGTACTTTTATAACACACAGTCTTGACTTTTTTCCCTTAAAAGCCACTGAAATGCTCATAATTTGCATTTGCACAAGAGCACAGAATATTCTATAGTCTAGCAGTGCACTTTGAGATGACATGACAGCATCATCGGTGATTAATGATGAGTTAAAATGTTAGGGTTATTTGGATTAAAATGCAATTAACCTATGGCAGCATTTCCTCTGCTTTTTAGGTGGTAGTTTAATTCTTATTCATATTTATAGTTGGAAAGGAGATTCCAGTCCAAATGTAACCACTGTGATGGAATTTTGATTTCTGGTGTGTGTGTGTGTGTGTGTCTGTGTGTTTGATATATATTCTATTTTTGCAATGTATAGAGTAACACAAATATTTTTTTCCTTGGTTGGCAACTGTGCATAGCATTTAATAGGAAGTTTCCTATGCCCTTCATCATGGGAAAATACTCAGAATATCTTAGTTTTAGCAAGTGATAATTTATCAACCACTGTGGTTGAAATATTGCTCCACCTATATAAAGTACTTCATTTGTACATTTGTGTGAGTGAATACAAGGACAGAAAGCTATTAGAGGGAAGAATAGTTTTATTAATCATTAATGCCTCCTCCTCTTCTTCCTCTAAAAGAATCAAACAGTGAAACATAACAATATATGTGCTAAAACAACCAATGATACACCCACAATCCAGAATAAAACACTGAATATTGTGCTCATGCTCTCTTTCTCTCTAATAGCTGGGTGTCGCACAAGTAATATAATGACTGTATCATCTTCTGTTAAAATATTACAGGTAAAAGTAATCTCCGGTCTAACTTCCACCCCTGTCCTGATTTTCTTTCTCTCCCACTCCACATATAGATAAGCACTGGTATCAAATTGAAAACTATCCTTCCAGTCTTTATTTTTCACATACATAGCTTTAAAAATGATACAGTACAGTTTTTATTCTTAAAATTTCATATAAATGACATGTTTTATAAATACTTCTTCAACTTAACTTTTTCAGACTCATGAACATGTGTGTGATAGTCATCAGTGTTAAAACATGTTGCAAAAAAAAAACATGTTGCAGTTCATTTATTTTCACAGCTGCATAGTATTCTATTGTATGAAAATGCAATAGGTTATTTATCTAGTCCCATGTTGATGGACATTCAGACTATTTCCAATTGTTTAATAAAGCATCCAGTTGATATTTACAGCAAGTACACTCTAATACTTATTATTAAAAGGCTATTTATAGAGACCACAAAATCTCCTAATTTTGGAAAAAAAGAAGGCTCTTAGAGATCATCTAGTTTACTTCCTTATTAGACAGATGAGGCAACTAGGTATTAGAAAGGGGATAAGACTGGCTCTGGCCTTTACTACTAGTCAGTCACACAACGAGTAGTCCCAGTCTAACATGCTGTCTCTGAGTTGCTTCAACAAAGGCTCAATTTCCAGAATATATAAACAGTTTATACAACTTAATAACAAAAAAAAAACCCCAAACAACCCAATCCAAAAATGGGCAGAAGACCAATACAAGCTATTCTCCAGTGAAGAGATACAAATGGCCAACATGCACATGAAAAAATATTCAATATTGCTAATTATCAGAGAATTGCAAATCAAAACTATAACGAGGTACCACCTCACACTAGTCAGAATGGCCATCATCCAAAAGTCTACAAACAATAAATGCTGGAGAGGGTGTGGGAAAAAAGGAACCCTCCTACACTGTTAGTGGGAATGTAGTTTGGTGCAGCTATTATGGAAAACAGTTTGGAGATTCCTCAAAAAAATTAAAAATAGACTTACAATATGATCCAGCAATCCCACTGCTGGGCATATATCCAGAGGAAACTCTCATTTGAAAACAGACATGCAGCCCAGTGTTCATAGCAGCATTATATGCAATAGCTAAGACATGGAAACAACCTAAATGTCCATCAACAGAGGAATGGGTAAAGAAGCTGTGGTATATTTATACAATGGAATACTACTCAGCCATAAAAAGAATAAAATAATGCCATTTGCAGCAACATGGATGGACATGGACATCATCATTCTAAGTGAGGTAAGCCAGAAAGAGAAAGAAAAATACCATATGATATCACTCATATGTGGAATCTAAAAAAAGAAGGACATTAATGAATTCATCTGCAAAAGAGAAACAGATTTATAACATAGTAAATAATCTTATGGTTACCAGGGAAATGGGGGTGGGAAGGGATAAATTTGGAGTTTGAGACTTGCAAATGTTAACCACTATATATAAAAATAGGTTAAAAAACAAATTTCTTCTGTATAGCACAGGGAACTATATTCAATATCTTGTAATAACCTTAAATGATAAAGAATATGAAAAGGAATATATGTATATATATATGTATGACTGAAACATTATGCTGTACACCAGAAACTGACGCATTGTAACTGACTCTACATCAATTAAAAAAACCCCTGAATTATACTGCCATAATCATACACTCTATCCACAGAGGGAAAAGAAAGAGATCAGGGTTGAAAAGAGAAATCCTGCATGTAATATGGATGCCACTTTCAAAGGAAGTAGCTCTATTACACTAGCAACATTATAGAGGGCCCATTTCAAAGTGTGCTTTGTAGACAGACATTCAGCAGGGACCAGATATAGCTTCCAGAGGGACTAAAAGGTTGATAGTTTTATATTTCATTAAGAACTGCAAACTTTAAATTCGTTATACCCAAAGAAAACAGAAACAATTAACTTATCCATTACTCAGCCATAAAAGAAGTATGATATAATGCCATTTGTGGCAACATGGATGGACCTAAGATTATCATATTAAGTGAAGTAAGAAAGAAAAAGACAAATGTCATGTGACATCACTTATAGCGGAATCTTAAAAAAAGATACCAATTTTTGTTTACAAACCAGAAACAGACTCACAGACATAGAAAACAAACTATGATTACCAAAGGGGAAAGTGGAGGGAGGAATAAATTAAGAGTTTGGGATTTGCAGACACTAACTACTATATATAAAAGAGATAAACAACAAAGACCTACTGTATAGCACAGGGAACTATATTCAATTTCTTATAACCTAAAATGGAAGATAATGTGAAAATATATGTGTGTGTGTATATATATATATGTATATATAACTGAATTGCTTTGCTGTATAACTAAAACTAGCATTGCAAAGAAAGCAAATACTCTTCAATAAAAAATAAAATTAAAAAACCCATTTATACATTTTTCTTACTTATTTTTACTAAGGTGTAACATAAATTAACTATTTTAAAGTTTACAACTCAGTAGCATTTAGTATGTTCACAGTGTTGTGCAACCACCATCTTTATCTAGTTCCAGAACATTTTTATCACTCCAAGAGGAAACCCTGTGACCCAGTTAGCAGTTGCTCTCCACACATATTTTAACTTTGTAAACTTAAATATTTGATAGGTGCTTATACTATGTATGTATTTAGGAGCAGTCAAAACTAGATTGAGATTTTTGACATGGTTGCAACAAATTCCCTTTTACTGTAGCCATTAACTGTGACCATTCTATGAACTCTTTTATACATGTATTTAGAGTTTGGTTTCATTTGGACAAGGTAACTAGTCAGTGAGTAACTAAATGAAAAAGACTAGCACATTTAAGCATTTAGTTTCTCACAATGAAAACATTATAGAAAATTCAAACTTTTTTTGAGTTTTCTAGTTTGGAATGCTTTAGAAATCACTTAGAATATACAACTACCCCTGTACACACACACCCAAATGCACACACACACACACACACTCACACAAACACATACACCCAAACACACACACATATCCTCCCAACCCCTAGATGTGCAGCTTTCATTTTCCTGTGGAGCTAGAAGCTTTATTTGGAGAAAGGAACCTCTGTTAGCTTTAGCAAACGAAGTGCCTCCTTTTGTTAACTGGCAAAGCTTTTGATTTGGAAGTTCAGAAAATGCCCCCACAGTGAGGTCTCACACTAATCAGTTTATTAATTGGTATGTTGCTTTCTGGTTTGCCAGGGTTGGTAATACCCTTTGGTATTATAGTTAAAGCAAGAGAATGTCTTACTCAGAAAGGATGCTTTTCTTTTGGAAACAAATGAAACAGTGCAAAGTGTAAAATACAGTCCTGTTTATTTACACTTATCCACTCTGCTAATTTCATCAGTCTGTAGAATAATATCACCACATGGTCAGATTCTGCTCTCCTAATAGAGACTAACAAAAGCTATGCAGATTGTTAATTCTTCATTCCTCCCTCACTTAGTCTTGCTAATTTCTCTTTCCATTTTAATTCTTCCAACCAGTCTCTATCTAAACTGCTTCTGCTTCTAAGCAAATGCATATTTATTGTGGGGTGTGTATTTGGTGTGCCAAATCAATGCCTTATATTTTAGAGCTTTACAGAAATGTAGTTAATTTTAACCTCCTCCCCCTGAGAGTAGGGTGCAGGGAGTGGGGAATTTGAGAATATATTTATGTCTGTTGTGATTTAGATTTACCTTTGCTCTTGGAAATTAGCTGTTGAGTGTATATTATTTTTTAAAGGAATAACATAGTAAATGAGATTTAATGCATGTCTGTGTTTGTCAAATAAAAGGGAGCCATTTCATAGAATCACAGAATCCTGACACTAGCAGGGATCTTTGGAATGCATCCAATCCAACCTTCTCACTTTATTTTAGAGGAAACCAAAATGCCTGGCATGGAAGGAAGTTGGTCAAATTCAAATAGCAAGTTAAGTGTCAGCACTGAAGAAATAGTCTCTCCTTTGGAAGATTAGAATTGGCCAGAGAACCTGAGTGAATTATCTGTGGGGAGCCTGTCTGACTAGTAGATGATATAAAATACTTGTGAAGCACTTTTTAGGGGTCTTGGTGGTCTTTTAAGTATTTTTCCATAAATTAACGTACAGTTAACTCTTGAAACAACATGGGGGGTTGGGGTGCCCATGCCTACCTATGCAGTTGAAAATCTGCCTGTAACTTCACAGTCAGTCCTCATCCTCTGTTCCTCCAAATTTGTGGTCTTCATCCTCAGATTCATCCAATCTCAAATCATGTAGTACTGTAGTATTTACTATTGCCAAAAATCTACGTATATGTGGACCCATGCAGTTGAAATCCATATTGTTCAATGATCAACTATAATTCTTCTTCAGCTCCAACCAGTAGAAGGTCTTTATCACACTCATTTAACAGATGAGGAGATAGAGGAAAAAAGAGATTAAGTCCTTTCATTAAAGGTGACAAAGATCGAAACAACAGATTTAAGATTTCAACCCAGGCATCCTGGCTTTGTAGTCCAGACTCTTAACTATGGAGGAAACCACTGTAGATTTAGGAGCAGGCATGTGCAAACAGGTAATGGAATCTACAGAGAGAAAAGACCAAAGCTGATATGGAGAGAGAAGGAGACAATAGACACTATGTAGCCTCAGAGTAAAAGATGAAGGGGGATGTTGGCGGGGGAGGGGAAAGGGAGATATAAAAGAGCAGAGCAAGAGAGCGAGAACAGGGAATGAAAATGAGAAGGAAAAATGCTAGAGAGAAATGGCTCGGTTATTTTCTATTTTGTGTGAATTCTGGCTTTATCTCCTGCAGTGTTTTCTATGAGATTCCCTTGTAGCCTTAAAATAAATTTGTTTTTTCTTTGATCTTCTTGGGGTAGATTTCTGTTCCTAGATTTTTGCAACTGAATAATCCTTAAGACAGATAGAAACTGAAGTTTTCTCTTTCATGTTAAGGATGATTTCTATGTATCTTTAAGAAAGGACTGAGTAAAAACTATGCCACCCACATTCTTGTGCTCTACTCCATCCCCCTTTCCTTTCACTCCCAGTTTTCTCCTACTCCTGCTTTGACGCCACCCTTGTGAATTCACAGCCCTCCTCTTCCAGACCTCAACATGACTCCCTCTCAACCCCTTTCTTGTCTTTTCATCCTCATTCTCTGGTCCAAATCTTGATTCCTCTATAGTTTACCAATTATTATAACTCCCAAAGTGACTGGAGCCTAGTGAGCACTTCATGTTGTTAAAAATATAGAGGGTAAGTGAATGAATGAATGAGCAAATGAAGAATAGATGAATGAATAGCATTGTTAAGTGATTTATACACATTTTCTTAATACTGCAAGGCCAAACCAATTCTAGAACCAAGGTGGCTGAGTCCTAGTATAAACTTCTCTTCCACTATATCAGCCTGCCAACACTCAGCATGAACCATACTTATACATCTCTAATAAGTAGAAACTTTTAATACTATCTTAATTCTATTAATTGGAAAAGACTATCTCCAACCTGATATTTCAAAGGCATTTTTCCCAACATTACATTTATTTTAAGAAAAATCTACAGATAAACATTACAAAGATATGTACAAGCATAGAGGAGGCATGAATAAAAATAATTGGACATTTTAAAAGCAAACAAACCAGAATGTATACATCTAAATGAGTGCTATCTTTCCAAGTAGTCCCCCTGGGAGAATGCACACATATTCCAATGATGGTGCCATTGCTCAAAGTGCCTTTGGAACTCTTGTATGATGAATAAGTTCTAATAAGTTCTATTTTTATTAGTTTATATTCACACTTTATATAGAAACAAATCTCTTTAGACATATCCTACAGAATGTCAGGTAAAATTCTAATTAGATACATTTATTAATTTCTCAACACACCATAAATTTTCTCTTCATAATAAAACATCGGCTGAAAAATGAATTAATATCTTCCATTCATGGTGACCATTGTCAGGACTACTAAATATTATCTCAATTAGAAGTAGTCATTTCATAAAAAAAGTTAATTTCTTTTTATCTTTTTCAACTTGTTGTGCCTGTAAGCTTCTAATCTATGTGACAAGAATACCAGAGCACTAGTTTGAGAATTTAGAAATAGCTTCCTAGAAATTAAGTGGGTCTGCTAGGCTCTTCCAGTCCATTGAGAACAGCTACTTTGGCTATTGTGATTTTTAAGATGAAAATAGCTGAGGGAACTATCCGGAATTTTGGTCTTGATCATACTTTCTGAAATGGATTTTAGTGGCATTTATATTGGAAAGATAGCTGACACTATGTTCCTTTATGTATTTGGTTCAGTATTTTTTTGATCCATTCATTTATTCCAGATTGTACCTGTCATTTGCTAAGGCTTAGAGAATCCTCAGTGTTAGGAAGTTCCAACAGTGAAAAATTGCCTGCAAAATATGGAAACAACCAATTGAAATCTGAACACTCAGGGGCAGCTGTATCATGGTGAAAATAATATTTAGAACCAGGCAAGTAGACTGTAACATGCTTACTAGCTTTGAGACCTTGAACCAATAATTTTCTTTTCTTAGTGTGTTTCTTAATTTATGGAATGAGAAGTGTAACATTGACCTGGAAGATTTTGTTTATGAAGATAATGTGAGGTATCTTTTGTCAAGTGCTCGGCACAATGCCTACACATATTATGTGGTCTACAAACTGCAGCTGCTGCTGACATTGTTATTATTTAAAGGTACTGCATTACCCAGGATATGCTGAGATTAAAAAATAGCCCCCCAAATATCGATGGCTCAAAAGAGATGCATTTCTCACACCATAATCCAATGGTTTGCTTTTAACAAGTGACGCCAAAATCTTCGTATGGACATTTTGCACTACTACCATCACTGAGTGCTCTGTTTCCATTTTTGTCCAGAGTTGTGAGAGAGACTAGAGAAGACATATTTACTCTTAGGTGTATCACAATAGAAGTATCTAGTCACTTGTGCTATTATTCCACTAACCAGAAACTATTTGGAGACTGGGGAAATGTGTTCTTGTGTGTCAATGAAGAGGCAATGGTGGGCTCATAACATAATTTCTTTTCCACAGATAGTTTCTTTATATTGATAACAAAATAAGTAGCTATACAATAGCAACAATAACTAGCTGCTTCTTTTGTGGTTCTATGTGACTCTCTTATCTCATTTCCCTTATCTGCTGAGTCAAATAATAGTTTCACCATCTTTGAGACAGCACTCAGCTGAAATCTCACAAGTGGGTTTCCCTGTGAATATCCTTTAAATCTTTGAACTAATTTTTGTCTGAAAATGAAATGACCTTGCCATGTAGGGCATCTCTAAGAGTACCTTTCCAATCAGCAACTCAGCCTGGATGAATGAGGCTTTATGAACTGAAAGCATTCATTTTGGTGGACAGAGTATGGCGGCATATGGGTCTGCCCATCAGACAATGACACCCATGCTGCTGGGGCATCTCCAAAACTTCTTCCAGTGCAGATGACAGGTTCATCTGGGTTTGTTTGTATTCCAACTGGGGCTCCCTCTTCCAGGACAAAGTTCTAAGAGATATCGTTAGCATTTCTAACTAGAAATAATTAATAACAGGTCAGTTTGTCATCATGAGGAGGAATCAGTGCCACAGCAACAGCTGATACCAAGGAAGAATAATTCACAGAGAAATTAATTAGGACCATTTCCTTTCAAAGAAACCATTTGTCAAGAACTCCCACCAAAAAGTGAATCCTGCCAAATTAACAATCACTATAAAAAGCACTCTGCTCAATTGGAAACTGAAGCTCACTTTGAATCTGACTGTATGTAAATAAATTATCAGGAATGGCAGACTACATCTATTCAAATATAACTGCAATGCTCAGCAGTAGTATCCTAAGTTGTATTCTTTTGTTTTATGAACCACAGTTTTAAAATCACTAGTTGCTCACCACTGTGTATAAATAAGTATATTAATCATATAAATGTAAGGTGGATACAGCTCAACCATTATCTTGGATTTGCTCTTCTGTTACTCTAGATAATCAGCAAATGCATCTGCATTTTGGTATGATACTCTCAGTGTATGTTGAGGGACAAATAAGAAAGAATGTCATAAATGTTAAGCTGTGTTAACTCTTAGTTTTATTTCCTACATAGCTCTTAATTCTGGTCATTTGTTTCTCTCTCTGTTGCCACTGACTCAGCTACCATCATCTTTTACCTACATTGTGAGATGTGTTTTCCCTATGATCTGAAAAGTGCTTAGTAAAAAGTCATTCACTCCAAGGTCCTGATGGTACATCATTTCATCACTAGAGGAATAGGATATGGGCAGCAGTTTGATGACAACATAGAAATCCACATTTCCTACCTCTGCTTGGACTCTTTAGGGTAGGAACTGAAGACCCACTGCCCTAGCCAATGCAACAGCTGCATGACTCAGATTCACTCATCTCCCCTCTAATCCAATTTGACCAGAGCATGAAAGTAATCCAGGATGTGCCACTTTTTCTGCTTAAAACATGCCAATAGCATCCCTTATATTTAGAACAAATCTAAATTCCCTACCATGACCTCAAAAGTCCTGTTGTATTTGGCTCCTTCTAATCTCCCCAGCATGATCTACTACTTGGACAAAACCCCAAGGTCAAATACATTCAGATTATACTGCTTCTGCACAAAACTTTCTTGAGTTTCTCCTTGAGAAGTCCCATCATAGCTAATTCTCTAACCATATAAGAAATGTTTCATTAAAGGTTGTTACAAGATATTGAATATAGTTTCCTGTGCAATACAGAAGAAAGTCTTTTAATCTATTTTATATGTAATGGTTAACATTTGCAAATCTCGAACTCCCGATAACCTTTAATGAAAATGAATATATGTATATATATGCATGACTGGGACATTATGTTGTACACCAGAAATTGACACATTGTAACTGACTATACTTCAATAACAAAGAAATTAAAAATTCAAATTAAAAAAAGAAATGTTTCATTACTTTATAGTCTCATATCATAAGTTCTAAAGTATTATTAATTAGCTTAGCTGACTAATTCATTGAAAACAAGCTCCAACTATATTTTGGCTGCTTTAAGTAATCTAATTGCAAGTTAAGAATGACATATGTCTGACATGGAGAATATTCAATAGAATGTAAGTTAATTTCCAAAAGGGATTCCAGAAATTATCTGTGCACTGCTAACATTGGTGTAAGAAGTCTAAACTTCCAAAGGAGACTACTTTTTGAAAAGGAAATACCTCACTTGGACACATGATTTCTCATCTTTTTGGCAAGCACTCTGTGTTACTTTACCACTGGGTCTTCTATGTCACCTTCAACTTTTGACTTCCTCAGGAGTTTGAGACAAAATGATAAAGAGAGTTGGGGTCACAGTTATGCTTTCTAAACATCATCCTGTGGCCATTCCTCAGCATTGGCTAGGGCAGTGGGTCTTCAGTTCCTACCCTGAAGAGTCCAAGCAGAGGTAAGAAATCTGGATTTCTTTGTTGTCATCAAAACTGCTCCCCATATCCCATTCCTCTAGTGAAGAAATGATGTGCCATCAAGACCTTGGAGTGAATGACTGTCTACTAAGCACTTTTCAGATCATAGAGAAAACACATCTCCTGCTGACTTCGATCTAGTGGAATGTTTCTTTAGTTTTAACGTAGGCAACCCTTACAGGGCTCAGACTGCTTATCAAAGACTCCGCCAGAGTATTATTAAGTGGATCATTCATAGCAGCTCTAATGTCAAGACAAGCAAGATGCTATGCACACTTACTAATCTGACTTTGACAGCTCCCAGACAGTCTTCACTGCATCCTCAGTGTAACTTCTGGGCTGTTAACAAGCTCTTCTGCTATATTCATCTACTTAGCTTTCAGCTCTGCTAGTTTCTCAGTCAGAGTCAGCAGTCACACTCGTGACTTTCCTCTTCATTATGTCACCTTCCCCAAAGAATAATAGCATGGGCCTAGGAAAGAAAGACACATTGGACAGGCAGCAGTTTAAAAGTGACTTCCTTGACTAAGAATACATCCTACGACATCAGAATGAGTAATGATGATCCCTGAAATAACATCTGCTCATTTTTACACACTGAGTTTACAAGCTCCCCTCAAAAGCTAGGGCAGCAGTAGGTAGTCAGAAACCATTAGGATTAATTGAGTGACTCAGCTAGAAAATAAAAACAGTAAGTTCTGCCTTGGAAGGAATTTCTGATATCCTAGAAGCAGCTGGATAAAAAGACTTCTGAAAGGTCAAAGATTTACTTTGATATTAAAGTATGACAGAGAACTCCAGCTCAGCTTTTCTTTGAGGAGTATCTGTCTTAGGCTACTTAAGTTGCTACAACGAAATATTATAGACTGGTTGGCTTCAACAATGGAAATTTCTTTCTCAAACTTCTAGAGGATGGAAGTCTGGTGAGACCTCTCATCTTGGTTTGCTGTATGCTTACATGGCCTTTTTTTGGTGCATGCACAGGTAGAGAGCAAACTCTTTCATGGTTCTCTTCTTATAAGGACACTAATCCTATTGGATCAGGGCCCCACCCTTATAACCTCATTTAATCTTAATTACTTCCTTACAGGCTCTATTCCAAACATAGTCACACTGGAGATTTGAGCTTCAACATGTGAATTTGAGGGGGACACAACTCAGTCCATAGCAGTGTCTGTAAGAATATCCTGGGTAAGTTGGTCCAGGTTACTCTTTTCAAACATCAAATTCACTAGGTTTGATTGTTTCAATGAGAACAATCTCATTGGCTCCAACTATTCAGGTAAGAGATGGGGATGAAGCCGAACAAGAAGAAAAGACAAAGAAGAAGTAGATAATTCTTATCCTGCAGATTGGAGCCTACTCTTAATTCTCTATTCATTTGGAAAGGGAGATAAAGGTCTTTATATTCCTATCCCAGTTTCAACTAAGGCCATTCTAATTTTGGTTTGTTAGATATTGGTATTCCACATAAAATTTGTATGAACAAAGCATTCTATTAATTAAAAAATAGTTTGAAATCCATGGGTTCAGATTAGGAGTCAGCAAAATGCAGTGTTTTTTTTTTTGCCACTTGTTTTTGTAATTATAGTTTTATTGACAAAGAGCCATACCATTGTTCCTGCAGTGTCTATGACTGCTTTTGCTAGGAGGGCAAATTTGAGTAGCTGTGAGAGGGACTGTCCATACGTGACCCACAAGCTTAAAATACTTACTATCTAGCTATTCACAGAGAAAAGTTGGCTGTCCCCTAATTCAAATGATCTATGTTGAAATCCACATGATGAGTTCCTTTGCTAACTAACTTCAGGTCTTAGAAGTGTCCCTTGACCCCACAGACTGAATCAAGCGCTCCTCTAATGAGCCTGCACAGTTACTTCTGTTCACTGCTACCTTTCATATCCTTGCATTGTATTAGACTGTAAATGACTTGTTTGCACACATACATGTAAGTGGCTTGAGTGCAGTGATAATATCAGTTTTGTTCTCCATTGTCTCTTCAGGACCTAGCATATTGTCTGGAACATAATAGATGCTTAGTAACTATTTGTTGAATAAATGAATGGATTAGAAACACATTCAACATGTAATTCAACAAATATTTATTACTTATTATGTGCCAGATACATTTTGAAGCCCTGAGGATACAGTAGAAACAGTGAAGAAAGACAGAAAGCATTGCCATCATGGTGTTTACCTTGAAATGTGGGAAGTGAACCATAAACAAGATGAAAAAAATTTTTTTTAATATGTTTGAGTAAGATAACTACAAGAATCAAAATGAAACCAGAAAGGGACATAGGAAATACTGGTGTTGGAGGCATGAGGAGGGATTGGATTAAAACTTTAGATAAGGTGATCTGGGAAGGTAAAGTTTGAATAAAGACTTGAAGCTAGTGATTAATATAAGCAATAATTATTTTTTAAAAAAATTTAAGTAGGAGTTGGCCCTGTGAATAGGAAGGAGAAGAGAATTCTAGGCAAGGAGAAGAAATTGGGAAACAACTTAACAGGCGGGAGAGATCTTGGCACATACATAGAATTTAAAGACATCAAGAAAGCCTGCAGCTATATGATGCTGTAATCCTTAAAAAAGGAGAGTGATAGAGAAAGGAACTGAATTGTCTAGTTCCAGTGCATTCAACAAAGAAAAGGGATTGTAGAGTAAATGGTTACAGATATCAAATGAAATCTGAGTTCTAGCACTTCACATTAGAATCAGCTGGGAATCAGTATATGTTTAAATGGTATCCAAAGATGATTGCTTATTATTTTCTTCTGTCTATTTTAAGATTTTATGGCTTTCTGTAGAAAACAGGGCATTCAGGAAATTCTGCTGATAAACACTAACTTCATAATGTTAGCTCTGTTAAGGTAATTCAACAATGTGGTTTAAGAGCCTAGTAGAGTGCTGGAGGAGAGAGAAAATGTAGGCTTTCATTCTTATGTTCTTTAATTTGTATAAGTTCTTTTGTAGTAGAGGTGGATCGGGGAGGAACATACCTTTAAGACATTTCCCTTCTAATAAAAGGGAGACAATATGTACCCAGATAACAAAGGTATAGTTTGATTGGAACAGCTGATGGGATATACTGTGAAATATGTGGGTTCTGGAACCAGTATCCCTGGGTTCAAATCTTGTTTGCTTGGGGAGGAGGTAGCTAAGTTTATTTATTTACTTATTTATTCTAACGGAGGTACTGGGGATTGAACCCAGGACCTTGTGCATGCTAGGCATGCACTTTTACCGCTGAGCTATACCCTCCCCACCCTGGGATCAAATCTTGGATGCTGATATTTTTTGTTTGAACTGGATCATTTATATATCCAGCATTGGCTTTAGTTTTTTCAAATGTAAAGTGGGAAAAATGCTACCTGTCTCATATGTGTATGTTGATCTTTGAAGAGTGCTTAGCATGAAGTAAGCACAATATTACTGTTTTTTTCATAAATTATCATTGACTATATTAATTTTGAACTCTTTACTAAATATCCAGATGCAGACAAAAATTAGGCAATTGGAGTTTCACAGAGAGGTGCATGATAGAGATGTCATTTTGGTTGTCATAAGTATATAGATGCTTTTTAAAGCAATCGGACTAGATGAAGTCGCCTAAGGAGTGACTGCAGATGAATAAGGATATATCTAAGGAATGAACCGTGAAGCCCTCTGGTGTTTCTAGGTCAGAAAGATGAATGGAAAGCAGCAAAAAAGACCTAGAGAAGAAGTTTCTCTGTATTGGACTGATTTGTGTCCCTCCAAAATTCACATGGTGAAGCCTGAACCTCCAGGACCTCAGAATGTGACTGCGTTTGTAGAAAGAGCATTTCAGGAAGTGATTATGTGAAAATGAGGCCATTATGGTGGGCCCTAATCCAATATGAGGAAAACTGTAAGGATGCAGTGAGAAGATGGCAATTGGCAAGCCAAGGAGAGACGTCAGGAAAAAAAACAAACCTGATACCTTGATCTTAGGCATCTAGCTTCCAGACTGTGAGTAAATACATTGTTGTTGTTTAAGCCACCTAGTCTGTGATATTTGACATGGCAGCTGTAGCAAACTAACACAGTTCCATCTGGTAGATAAAAACCAGACACGTTTGTTGTCTCATAGCCAAAAAAACAAGGAGTTATTTAGGAATGCAGTGAATGTCTGAGTGAAGTGCTCCTCAGAGGTTTGAATAACCTTTTTTAACACTTTTTATTGATTTATAATCATTTTACAATGTTGTGTCAAATTCCAGTGTAGAGCACAATTTTTCAGTTACACATGAAAATATATATATATTCATTGTCTCATTTTTTTCTCTGTGAGGTATCATAAGATCTTGTGTATGTTTCCCTGTGCTATACAGTATAATCTTGTTTATCTATTCTACAATTTTGAAATCCCGTCTGTCCCTTCCCACCCTCCACCCTCTTGGCAACCACAAGTTTGTATTCTGTGTCTATGAGTCTGTTTATGTTTTGTATTTATACTTTGTTTGTTTGTCTTTGCTTTGTTTTTTTTAGATTCTACATATAAGCAATCTCATATGGTATTTTTCTTTCTCTTTCTGGCTTACTTCACTTAGAATGACATTCTCCAGGAGCATCCATGTTGCTGCAAATGGCGTTATGTTGTCGGTTTTTATGGCTGAGTAGTATTCCATTGTATAAATATACCACCACTTCTTTATCCAGTCATCTGTTGATGGACATTTAGGCTGTCTCCATGTCTTGGCTATCATAAATAGTGCTGCTATGAACACTGGGATGCAGGTGTCATCCTGAAGTAGGCTTCCTTCTGGATATATGCCCAGGAGTGGGATTCCTGGGTCATATGATAAGTCTATTCCTAGTCTTTTGAGGAATCTCCATACTGTTTTCCACAGTAGCTGCACGAAACTGCATTCCCACCAGCAGTGTAGGAGGGTTCCCCTTTCTCCACAGCCTCTCCAGCATTTGTCATTTGTGGACTTTTGAATGATGGCCATTCTGACTGGTGCGAGGTGATACCTCATTATAGTTTTGATCTGCATTTCTCTGATAATTAGTGATATTGAGCATTTTTTCATGTGCCTATTAATCATTTGTATGTCTTCCTTGGAGAATTGCTTGTTTAGGTCTTCTGCCCATTTTTGGATTAGGTTGTTTGGTTGTTTCTTATTAAGTCATATGAGCTGCTTATATATTCTGGAAATCAAGCCTTTGTCGGTTTCATTTGCAAAATTTTTTTCCGTTCCGTAGGTTGTCTTTTTGTTTTACTAATGGTTTCTTTTGCCGTGCAGAAGCTTGTAAGTTTCATTAGGTCCCATTTGTTTATTCTTGCTTTTATTTCTATTGCTTGAGTAGACTGTTCTAGGAGAACATTTTTGAGATGTATGTCAGATAATGTTTTGCCTATATTTTCCTCTAGGAGGTTTATTGTATCTTGTCTTATGTTTAAGTCTTTAATCCATTTTGAGTTGATTTTTGTATATGGTGTAAGGGAGTGTTCTAGCTTCATTGCTTTACATGCTGCTGTCCAGTTTTCCCAACACCATTTGCTGAAGAGACTGTCTTTATTCCATTGTATATTCTTGCCTCCTTTGTCAAAGATGAGTTGACCAAAAGTTTGTGGGTTCATTTCTGGGCTCTCTATTCTGTTCCATTGGTCTATATGTCTGTTTTTGTATCAGTACCATGCTGTCTTGATGACTGTAGCTCTATAGTATTGTCTGAAGTCTGGGAGAGTTATTCCCCAGCCTCTGTCCTTCTCTTCAGTAATGCTTTGGCAATTCTAGGTCTTTGATGGTTCCATATAAATTTTCTTATGATTTGTTCTAGTTCTGTGAAATATGTCCTGGGTAATTTGATAGGGATTGCATTAAATCCATAGATTGCTTTGGGCAGTGTGACCATTTTAAAAATATTGATTCTTCCAATCCAAGAGCATGGGATATCTTTCCATTTTTTAAAGTCTTCCATTTTTTAAAGTCTTCTTTAATTTCCTTCATCAATGGTTTATAGTTTTCTGTGTGTAATTCTTTCACGTCCTTAGTTAGATTTATTCCTAGGTATTTTATTACTTTGGGTGCTATTTTAAAGATGATTGTTTCTTTACTTTCTTTTTCTGTTGATTCATCGTTAGTGTAAAGAAAGGCAACTGATTTCTGAACATTAATTTTGTAACCTGCTACCTTGCTGAATTCTTTGATCAGCTCTAGTAGTTTTTGTGTGGACCTTTTAGGGTTTTCTATATATAGTAACATGTCGTCGGCACATAGTGACATTTTTACCTCTTCTTTTCCAATTTGGATCCCTTTTATTTCTCTCTCTTGTCTGATTGCTGTGGCTAGGACTTCCAAGACTATGTTGAATAGGAGTGGTGATAGTGGGCATCCTTGTCTTGTCCCAGATTTTAGTGGGAAGCTTTTGAGTTTTTCACTGTTGAATACTATGCTGGCTGTAGTTTTGTCATATATAGCTTTTATTATGTTGAGATATGTTCCCTCTACACCCACTCTGGTGAGAGTTTTTATCATAAATGGGTGTTGAATTTTATCAAATGCTTTTTCTGCATCTATTGAGATGATCATGTGGTTTTTATTCTTTCTCTTTTTGATGTGATGTATTACACTGATTGATTTGTATATGTTGAAACATCCTTGTGTCCCTGGGATGAACCGCACGTAGTCATGATGTATAATCTTTTTTATGTGTTGTTGGATTCTATTTGCTAATATTTTGGTGAGGATTCTGGCATCTATGTTCTTCAGTGATATTGGCCTATAATTCTCTTTTTTGGTAGTGTCTTTGCCTGGTTTTGGTATCAGGGTGATGGTGGCTTTATAGAATGAGTTTGAGAGTATTCCCTCCTTTTCAATCTTCTGGAAGAGTTTGAGAAGGACTGGTATGAGTTCTTCTTTGCATGTTTGGTATAATTCCCCAGTGAAGCTGTCTGGTCCTGGACTTTTATTTGTAGGGAAGTTTTTTATTTCTATTTTGATTTCATTTCTAGTGATCTGTTTGTTCAAGGGGTCAGTTTCTTCTTGATTCAGTCTTGGTGGACTGTATGTTTCCAGAAACTTGTCCATCTCCTCTAGGTTATCCAATTTGGTTCCATATAGTTTTTCATTGTATTCTTGTATGATATTCTGTATTTCTATTTTATTTGTTGCAATTTCTCCATTTTCCTTTCTTATTTTGCTAATTTGTGCTCTCTCTTTTTTCTTCTTTGTGAGTTTGGCTAGAGGTTTGTCGATTTTATTTACTTTTTCAAAAAAACAGCTTTTGGTATGATTGATTTTTTCTATAGTTTTTTTAAATCTCTATTTTATTTATTTCCTCCCTGATCTTTATAATTTCCTTCCTTCTGCTGCCTTTTGAGGTTTTTTTGTTCTTCTTTTTCTAGTTCTTTTAGTTGGTCGGTTAAATTGTTTATTTGAGATTGTTCTCTTTTGAGGAAGTTCTATATTGCTATAAACTTCCCTCTTAGCAATGCCTTTGCTGTGTCCCATAAATTTTGTGTGGTTGTGCTTTCATTTTCATTTGTCTCAAGGTATTTTTTAATGTCAACTTTGATTTCCTCACTGACCCATTGGTTTTTTAATAACATATTTTTTAATCTCCATGCTTTCCTTTTTTTCTCCTTCGTTTCTCTGTTGTTGATTTCTAGTTTCATGGCATTGTGGTCAGTAAAGTTGCTTAAGATAATTTCTATCTTCTTAAAATTGCTGAGCTTTCTTTTGTGCCCAAGTACATGATCAATCCTGCAAAATGTTCCATGTGCACTTGAAAAGAATGTATATCCTATTTTTTGGGGGTGTAATGCTCTGAAGATGTCCACCAAATCTAATTTTTCTATTGTATTATTTAATTTCTCTGTTGCCTTATTTATTTTCTGTCTGGAAGATCTGTCTAGTGATGTTAATGCTGTGTTAAAATCTCCAGTTATGATTGTATTCCCATCAATATCCCCCTTTATCTCTGTTGGTAATTGTTTTATTTATTTAGGTGCTCCTATATTGGGTGCATATATATTAATGAGTGTAATATCTTGATCTTGTATCACTCTTTTAATAATTATAAAATGTCCTTCTTTATCTTTCTTTATGGCCTTTGTTTTAAAGTGTATTTTGGCTAAAATCAGTACTGCTACACCTGCTTTTTTGGCTTTTCCATTTGCATGGAGTATCCTTTTCCATCCTTTCACTCTTAATCTATATGTGTCCTTCTCCCTAAAGTGGGTTTCTTGTATGCAGCATATTGAAGGTTCTTGCTTTATTATCCAGTCTGCCACTCTATGTCTTTTGACTGGAGCATTTAGTCCATTAACATTTACAGTAATTAATGATAGATGTGTGTTTATTGCCATTTTGAACTTATCTTTGCAGTTGAATTGGTATTTCCTCTTTGTTCCTTTTTTCTTCCTTTTGTGGTTTAGTAATTTTCCTTTGTATTATCATGGATTTTATTTAGTTTTTGTGACTCACTTGTAAGTTTTTGGTTTGTGGTTACCCTTTTCTGTAAGTCTGTTAGCCCATTACTATATCTTGAACTCATCCTACCAAAAACAAAAAATTTTAAAAAGGAAGATAAAAAATACTCTCTATATTCTTGCCTCCCTCTCCCACTCTTAATGATTTAGATGTCTTCTTTTACAATTTCATGTTTATTTTATTTGTAATTCATGAGTTATCACCTTTCCAGTTATAATTTCCTCATTTCTGTAGCATCCTGCTGCTTTTCTACTTAGAGTAGACCTTTCAATATTTCTTTTAGCATGGGTTTAGTGTTGCTAAACTCTTAGTTTTTGCTTGTCTGTGAAATTCTTTATGTCTCCTTCTATCCTAAAGGATCGCCTTGCTGGATAAAGTATCCTAGGCTGCATCTTTTTTTCATTCAGGACTTTGAATATATCTTGCCACTCCCTTCTGGCCTGTAGTGTTTGTGTAGAGAAATCAGCTGAGAGCCTTATGGGGGTTCCCTTGTAACTCACTCTTTGCTTTTCTCTTTCTGCCTTTAGGATCATTTCTTTATCCTTGACTCTGGCCGTCTTGATTATGATATGTCTTGGTGTGGGTCTATTTGGGTTCTTCCTGTTTGGGACCCTCTGAGATTCCTGTACTTGGATATCTGATTCCTTCTATAAGTTTGGGAATTTTTCAGTCATGATTTCTTCTAAAACCTTTTCAATCCCCTTTGATCTTTCTTTACCTTCTGGGATCCCTATCATGTGAAGATTGGCACACTTTATATTATCCCATAGGTCCCTTATGCTATTTTCATTTGTTTTTATTTCTTTATCTTGCAGTTGTTCTGATTGGGTGCTTTCTGTTGTCCTGTCTTCTAGGTCACTAATTCATTCCTCTGCATCATTTAGTCTGCTTTGCACAGCCTTTAGATCCGTTCTCATCTCAGCCAATGAGTTTACCAATTCTACTTGGCTCTTCTTTGTAGCTTCTATTTCATTTTTGACATATTTTATATCTCTAAACACTATCTCTTTTAGTTCCTTCAATACTTTGATCACTCCTTTTTTCAAATCTTGATCTAGTAGGCTATGGATGTCTATTTCATTGATCATTCTTTCAGGGGATTTCTCTTGTTCTTTTAATTGGGAGTGGTTTCTCTGCTTCTTCATCTTGCTCATATCTCTCTGGCACTGTGGCTTATGGAGTATCAGTTATCTATTGTGGTCCTTAAAGGAGTTTATTTATTTATCTATCTAATGCCTATGTAGGAATAAAACAGATTTTTGGCATCTTTGTCTTTTGAAGAGGACAGTGTTCTGTTGGAGTTCTGCAGGTGCTCTGGTTGGCTGAGTGGGTCCGTGGATGTGAGTCTTGGTGTATCTGTGGGAGAGGGTGAGCCACGAGCATCCTACTACTCTGCCATCTTGGCCTCTTCCCCTTGAATAACTTAAAAACAGAGAAAGGAATGTTACAGTATGGCAATGTTGAGGTTATCAGGTGAATTTCTCATTAGAATCCTTACAGGAGCAAAAACAGAGGTGAGGCTTTTGGGGCAATGAAATAGACAGCTCTGGAAAAGTTTTGCCATGAATGGTAGTGGATAAATGGGATTGTAATGGGAGGTGGATGTGGGATCATAGAGGGGATTTGACATTAGATGTCAGGCACCAGAGCACCTGTGCATGCATGTGCTCTTACGTCTGTCTAGATGTGAAGAATAGGACAGCAGCAAAGCTGGTATCTGGCTTGAACCTCCAGTCAGATGGTTATGACATTTACTAAGATGGAGAACACTAGAATAGGAATGACTTTGAAAGTCAGGTGATCACAAATCCTTCCTTGGGTCTTCCAAAAATTCCGCATTAAACTGAGCTCTACATATATTTCATTTGAGTGTAAGAAGGATGCTAGTAAGACAAAGATTGCTGTCTCAAGTTAATATATTTCTGTGACTGAATGCAGACAAAATGTGTTGGACAACTTGTAGCCAAATTCAATACTCTCTAGTGCCTGCTTAGATTAAACACAAATCTGGCAAATGTTCATAATTTATCTTTCACATACAGATCAGTGTTCCATAGAGATGAAGTCCTGGGCATAAAGAAATGTTAAGACCTCCCTCATTACTCATCTGGCATAAATGCTAATGCAATAAACTAAGTCTCACCTACTTACATACAAAGTGGTGTGTCTTTATGAAAAAAAAAAACATGGAATGGGGTTAGGAGAGAATCCAAAGTATTTATCTTGTTCAGTTTTATTCCTGAGTCACACAACACACAGTGATTTAATGTTCATGCCCTGCCTTCCCCGACCTCAGGTTGGGGACCAGTTGTAACTCCTCTGGTATCTAGATAGGGCACTGTCCTAAAACTTAGTTGGCAAATAGTGAAGAAAATTTAAAATGTGCGTATAATTTTTAATTGAAGTGTAGTCAGTTTACAATGTTGTGTCAATTTCTGGTGTACAGCTTAATAGTTCAGTCATATATACACACACACACACACACACACATATTCCTTTTCATATTTTTCAATTTTATCTAGTAATTCTACTTGTAAGAATCCATACCAATAGAGTATGTACACATTTGTATACAATACAGTATATTTATCAATCTAATACCCATTATTTCCAAAATTTTAAAAATTCTATTCCTTCAATAAGTGAAAAATGATTAAATAAATCATGGAATAGTATATACCTATTAAAATGATAATTTCTGAAGATTTTTGTGGGCATGAAAATAATCAAATAATCTACTGTCATCATTGTTTGGTAATTCACTAATTTATATTTTATATTTTGATGAAGGTAAAATTAACATGTTGTGAAACCCACAGATCTTAAAAGTAAAATTTGATGAGTTTTGATAAATGTATACATCCAAGCAATGATCACCTTAACCAAAATATATCCCCATCACCACAGAGATTTTCCTCAAATTCCCTTTCACTAAATCTTATGGGCAACTATTTTTCTTATTGAGGTATAGTCAGTTTACAATGTTGTGTCAATTTCTGGTGTACAGCACAATTCTATTTTTAAAATTTCTTTTATCACCCATTAGTTTTGTTTCCTCTGGAACTTCATTTGAATAGAATCATGTAGTATTTATTTTTTGTTTGTCTCAAGATTCTTTGTTATAACATTTTTTAAAGTCTTATCAAATTCTTGGGACACATTGTTATACACACACACACACACACATATTCTGAAGGGAGGAAAGAGAAACTGAGAGACAGGAAAGGAAGGAAGAAGGAAGGAAGGAATTAGGTAAGTTTTTCTCCTAGTCTGAATGCTTTTCTTTCAATTTTCTTAATGGTGTCTTTTTTAATGGACAAACATTTAAAAATCTGATGAAATCCAATTTATCAGTATTTTTCTCCTGTGAGTTTTATTTCTTGTGTTATTTAAGAAATTTTAGTGTACTCCATCATCACAAAGATATTCTGTTATCCTCTTGAAGTTTTATAACTTTACCTTTTATATTAAGATTTATTATTCATGTCAAATTAAGTTTTACATGTGTTTTGAAGCAGGGATTAGAGTTCCTTTTTTCTATATACTTTTAAAAATTGTTCCAGATGCATTTAATGAAAAAAAAATGCTTTACCTTCTCCATTGAACTTTCTTGGCACCATTGTTGAAAATCAACTGACCATATGTGTATGGATGTATTTCTGATTCCCTATTCTGTTCTATCAATCAAGGTATTGATTTTTTTGTATTTGCTTTGTATCCAGTGACCTTGCTAATTTTACTTCTTTGTAATGGTTGTTTTATACATTTATTAGAATTTTCTTTATAAATAATCATGTTTGTGAATAATGACACTTTGACTACCTCTATTGTGATTTTCATTTCTTATCTTGATGGACAAGAAAACTTGACTGTCTAAGGTCCACATGCAATGTTAAATAGGAATGATAAGAATATCCTTACACTGTGCCCAACTCTTACATTTACTAACTGTGTGCCTTACAAGTCACTTAACTTCATTGTGCCTCATTTTTTTCATCTTTAAAATTAAGACAATATTAATGCCCACTTCAAATGTTTGTTGCAAATATTAAGTGAGATTATGTGAAACACTAGTGCTTGACATGTTGTCTAAATATTACATAAATGTTAGTGTTATTATTAATTCTATGATTACTTGTTTTATAATAAAATATAATGCTGTGGATTTTTCTTTGATTTAAATTTTGGTTGGATCACATATGTTTTAATATTTGGTGTTTTCGCTACACTTATTTTTAAAATCACTTTTCTTGAGATTGATTGACATGTAAAAAGCTTTTCATGTTTAATGAATACAACTTGATGAGTTTGAGGGTAATAAGTATGTACCCACAAAATCATCACCATCATCAAGGCCATAGACATAACCATCATTCATTGTGATTATGTTTTAAAGAGGGTAGAATTGTGGTTACAATTTAGTCTTCAAATCAGGCATTATGTAGACATGTGATTTAAATTTTTCAGGTGCTAGCATTCCTGTAATTTAAGTTTGTAACAACTTATGGTTTTATTCCACTTTGGTCCACTGTGGTCAGATATTGTGCTTTTGTATTTATGCATTTTATAATTTATAGAGATTTTCCGTGTGCTCTAATATGCAGTCTTCTCAAAATAATAGTCTATTATTTGCCTTTGTTAGTGTTATTTAGTGTTTTATGCTAAGTTTAATTTATTATTAATTTATATCATATACAACTCTTCCTCGATGGAGTTATGTACTGATAAACCTATTGTAAGTTGAAAATATTGTAAGTTGAAAATACATTTCATACACCTAACTTACAGTACATCATAGCTTATCTTAGCCTACTTTAAGCATGCTCAGAATACTTAAATCAACCTACAATTGGGCAAAATCATCTGACACAAAGCCTATCTTATGTTAAAGCATTGATATCTCTTGTAATTTACTGAATATTTCAGTGAAAGACAGAATGGTTGTCTGGGTGTAGAATGGCTGTAAGTGTATCAGTGGTTCACCCTCATGGTCGCCTGACTGACTGGGAGCTGCGGTGGCTGCCACTACCCAGTATCACAAGAAAGAATATTGCACTGCATAGTACTAGCCTGCAAAATGGTCAAAATTCAAAGTATGGTTTCTACTGAATATGTTTTGCTTTCATGCCATCATAAACTTGAAAAATCATAAGTAAAACCATCAAAAGGTAGGGATCATCTGTATTATCAAGAATCATGTTTAACATTTATATTTAACATTTTAAAGAGTTTTATATCAATTTAGATTTTTCTCCTTATCTACTGGCTTGGGAGCTCACAACCAGCCCTTTTAAAATTCTTATTTTTTGGTCTTTGAGCACTTAATTTTGTTTCACTTTTAGAACAGGTATAGCACAACTTTGAGAATTTGTTTTTGTTTTTTCTTTTCTACAGTATATATAAATGAAAAGCTTGATTTCTCAACACGATATTCTTTTCCCCTCAGTCATGGAGCACAACCTAATTGTGTATTTAATTCTTGGATCACAAAACTTTATCTTTAAATTTTATAAAAACATCCCTAGCTTGGTAAGGTAGAGTATGCCTACTTTATGTCAATTGTGGGCAACCCATTTTCTTTCCCCCAGGCATTTCAGTTTCAACTTCATGTCAAGATCTGTTTATGTGTAGAACTTTTTGCATTGATTTTGCTGAAAACTTGATTAAACATTTCAATCTCTGTACTTTGCTTTTATTTATTTATTTTATTATTTTTGTGACTTTAGAAAGTTTTCTACTTGGATTGTGTTTATTTTATTTATTGTTTATTAATCCTTTCCCATTTCACTTGGTACTTTTTTTTTTAAGTAAAAAAGAGCATCTGTAGAATGTCTCTCTGTACTCTGCTTTACATATCAATTATCTTCTCTACAATTTTTGTCTCTACCTTTTCTGCTGCTTTCAGACTTGAGTATCTCAAGCCTGTTGTTTTTACATGGCTGCTATGTTTACAGGATTGATTCATTTTATTTTTATTTCCTCAAGAAAAATTTCCGTGTAATAAAGTGATTGTGGCCTAAGGTTCTGGTTGTACAGACCCCATGATTCTGAACAAGAGTCAGTCGTTAATGGAGGGAAGAAATGCTTTCTATCTTTTATTAAGCATATCAAGCAGACTCTATTTCATGAGGTAAGCTTGGTTAAGTTTTATTGTTTGTGTTCTAAGTCAATCTGCCTTGTACTTGGTGAAAATTCCTATAAATGTGATCATTCTTTGCCATTAATATCATGTTTTAGTTTTGTTTTGAGTTTTCTGTACATTTTTAGAGTCTTTTCATATGTATTTGAGTAAGGAGATTTAAGAGGCTGCTTCAAATCTGCTAGACAGGTACCATTTTATTTTTCTATTTTTATTTTTTGACAGGTACCATTTTAAACCAGAGGTTCCTCAGCTATATTTGAATCTTGCCTGACCCATCTAATTCCCTTTTCTGTTCTTTTTTTGAAAAACTTATCTTTCATTTACATGATTTACTGTAATGTAAATTTATCTAGTGGACACTAAAATTTTCTCCTCTATAATTTGCACTCTGAAATTTAAGCACAAAGTTTCCATCCTTTTTGCTTCAGAATTTTCACAAGCCCCTGCAATGTGTGTTCATTTTCTCTCTTCTGTACCTTTAAGTTCTGTGAGGATAAGTACTGTGTTTTCCCACTGCCCTATCCCCATCATGCAGCACCATTCCTGGCACATAGTAACTGCTGAGTAAGTATTTGTTGAATGAGTGATTGTGAGATTTAGCAGTATCCATGGTGTCAATGGTAGAATTGGCTACACTTTTGGTTGCGTATGCACTAAATGTTTAAGAAATCCATTTGACCTTGTAATATGTCAAAGGTGCCTGTGATTGACATCACAGAGTTCACTAATGTCCAGCTCTTATTTCCTTTGTGGCATATACAGTACTGCACTTTTCAACATCCAACATACTTTTCAACATTCAACAATTTAGGCAGGATCATACAACTAGTTCTGTGCCATGTGCTGTAAGTGCTATGTCAAAGCATAGAAGGTGCAAAGCATAGAAGACCATGTGTAAAATTTTCAGCACTACCTTTCCCTGCTTCAATGATCAGTGATGGTACAGTTCATGGAGTCCCCATCTGCCTGGATCTCTACTTATGTCCAAAATACGTTGGATACATAGCAGTAGTGAGGAATAAAACACAGGTATATTAAGGTAGTGAATATATTTATAAAAGGGAAATCATTATAATAACCACCCAGATAAATAGTTAATCCCATTATGCCTAATTCTATAGTATGCTCTTCAAAATGATAGATTTTTATAAATATATTTTGTTAAGTGAACTAGAATTCACTTTATGAATAACAGTAAGGTTGATGTCTGAAAAAATTCCTTTACCCAACATTCTTACATATTAGTTGTAATACTACCAGTAAAAATAAATAAAGCTGATTTAAGTAAAGAGCTCTTGGTATATGTGCCTTTTCAAACTTAATTTAAAGAAAGATTTCATTTTAATTGATTAGGTAGCTAACAAATATTCTTCTTGAAAAGAGGTGTTAATTGGCAGTAGTTCTCAGAAAGTGCTCTAAAATTTAACAACTTGAAACCCAATATTATACTGCAACACCAAGTATTTTTTTTAAAGGCTAATGGGATACCAGTATAAGAGTTACAAGGACAGAAAAAACAAAGTTGAAATGGCATGAGTAATAATGACATAAGTAAACATTTTTATAGGACCTGATTCCTTCCAAAAGTTTCAAAAGCATTGACATTCCTCCCACCAGAGATTTTACACCATCTACTAGAAATAGTTGAAATTCAGAGAGACTGTGATTTACTTGATATTAGAACTGTATTAGAACTCCAGGTGGAACTCTAGGTTACCAAGTCCCATTCAGAGTTTTACCAATAAATTAATAAATTACCTAAAATTGAAAATAATAGCTAGATCATAATGTAATGGTTCTTTTTGCTGATCAGTTGAATAAAAAAAAATAGACTGTAAATATAATTTATATCTGATTTGGATTTGCATATAACCCTCGGTGACTGTTAATTTGGTAGGATTTGGTTTGACTCTACATTATCTAGCCTCATAACTCTTTCCTTCTGTTTTTCAGGTACCATCATAAATTTCATTCCACCACTAGTGGAGGATATTATGTTGAAAATTGATAGTAGAACATAGATAGGCTGATACAATTGCTACTTCTTAAGATGTAACTGGCAAGGAAACCCTAGGTATCCCTCATATGTTACATGATTTAAGATTATCAAAGGAAGAGATCTTTCATTCTCTTGGATTTGAATAATGGAAAAATCTTCAAAGGGCAAGAGGATTTTGACTCTTTATTCTATTTGAGTTCATTCTTGATCTTCCTTTGATAGGAAAAGATCAACCTCAATCTCAAAGTCTAATTTATTGATGAAAAAACATAGGGGAATAAGGCATCATCAAGACAGAAAAACACATGGGATAATATTTTCAAATATTAGGATAGGTGACTGTCTGCACAGGAAAGCTCCCTAGTGGAAAGCTACAAAGTAAGATGATTCCTCCTAATGAGAATAAATTCTGTTTTCCATCTATGTGAAAATTATAGAAAAGTTCTTGAATTGTAAGATTTTTATTGAGATGTCCATTGTGAGAAAAAAACAGGCCAAGTTAGACTGAGATTCAAATCACAACTCCACCATCTAGAATGTGGACTGGTTTAAGTTACTTATACTCTCTGAGCCTTCCATAACATGTTAATGATAATAGTATTTATGCCGTCAAGTTGTGGTAGAAAAGTAGGTGTCATAATAAAAGAAAATCACTCAGCACAGTGCCTGGTATGTAGTGCTAAATAAGTGGTGGCTATTATATGGACAGGGAAAATTGCTCTCATTTTTTTCTAAAACTTTCAGTGATATTAAGATCCTGGAATGTAAGGAAGGGTAGATTTAGAGGAAACTCTCAGGGTCTTGTAAAGGTGAAAGTTTTAAAGCATTTTCTAGAGTAACTTCAAATGCATCTACATATTGGTTTTCATTTAAATCATAAAAAACAGTAGAGCCTTTGTTTGATAGTCAACTAATATGGTAGGAATCGAAATGATTAAAAAATGGTTCATTAGGATAGGAATAATTTCATCCAAGCAACTTCAAGAACTTGGTAATCTGGGAGAGCCAATTAAGAGAATCTTTGAATTAGGGAAGCCAATCGCCACCACCCCTGCCACTGTGTTACATATGAAGTACTCTTTCAAATAGCCTTATTAATTTCCTTTTAAAATCTGAACTTTTATAGAATGTAGATTATGGTTTTGATATTCCAAAATCATGACTTTGACTTACCTGTCATGACAAACTTGAAAGCAGAAAAAAAAGTACTTCAATGTTTTTATCATGATAAGTTTTTGAAGGTCTTAATAATTTAAACTCAATAATAATAACTCAAGACAGCCTTAATGTCCATCAATAGATGACTGGATAAAGAAGATGTGTTATATTTATACAATGGAATACTATTCAGCCATAAAAATGACAACATAACACCATTTGCAGCAACATGGATGTCCCTGGAGAATGTCATTCTAAGTGAAGTAAGCCATAAAGAGAAAGAAAAATACCATATGAGATTGCTCATATGTGGAATCTAAAAAAAAATGAACATAAATACAAAACATAAACAGACTCATAGACATAGAATACAAACTTGTGGTTGCCAAGGTGGGGGGGTGAGAAGGGATAGACTGGGAGTTCAAAATTTGTAGATACTGACAGGCATATGTAGAATAGATAAACAAGATTATACTGTATACAACAGAGAAATATATACAAGATATTATGGTAGTTCACAGTGAAAAAAAAAGTGATAATGATTATATGTATGTTCATGTATAACTGAAAACTTGTGTTCTACACTGGAATTTGACACAACATTGTAAAATGACTATAACTCAATAAAAATGTTTTTAAAAAAAGACCTCATGCCTCAAAATCAAAATTTTTAACATTTTTTATTGATTTATAATAATTTTACAATGTTGTGTCAAATTCCAGTGTAGAGCACAATTTTTCAGTTATACATGAACATGTATATATTCATTGTCACATTTTTTTCTCTGTGAGCTACCATAAGATCTTGTGTATATTTCCCTGTGCTATACAGGATTTCAAAATTGTAGAATCAAAATCAAATTTTTAAAGCTTTATCAACAAACTGATTTTATTTGGGCCATTTAAAAAATTGCCTAGACTCATCTACTTTGTTCCACCTCCACTAATACCACCATGATAATCCAAGCCATCATCTTCTCTCATCTGGATCATTGTAATAGGCTCCTAACTGGTCTTTCTGCTTTGGCCTTATCAACCTATAGTCTAATCTCCATAGAGCTGTCAGTATGATCTTTATTAAATATAAATGGAAGCATATAAATTTCATGCTAAATATCTTCATCATCTTCCCAGCACTTAGAATAAACTCCATAACCCTTACCATGGCCTACGGCCCCTGAGTGATGAGAGAATCTTTTTGATACTACAACTTTGTCTCTTTCCATGTGTCTTTTTGAAAAAGCCATGCTCTTTCCTGGCTTTAGGAACTTTCAGAATGCTATTTCTTTTAACTCAAAAACTCTTTTCATTTATACATGCAATAATATTTATTCTATTTACTATGTATTCAGTATTATTACAGTTGATTAAAATATGCTGGAACAATGTCCCTAGAGTTGGTGAATACCTGGCATTTTTGAAGAATAACTAGAAAATGTTGGTTTTCATTCTGAATGAACAGGGGAGCCATCAAAGGATTTGGGGCAGAGGAGTTGCATAATACATACTATGTATTTTCAAAATCTCAGTCTGGCTTGTCTGTAGAGAATGGACTACATGGAAGTAAATGTGAAGGCAGGGGAACTAGTTACTAGGGTAGTGCAGTATATCAGACAAATAATGATGGTGGTTTAGACCAGTGTAGGGACAGTGGAGATGGTGAGAAGTAGTGCTTCCATATATATTTTGAAAGTAGGGGCAATAAGATTTCTAGTAATGTAGGATGAAAGATTGAAAAAAAAAAAAGATACAAAACTGACACCAACATTATCGGTCCAAGAAATATTAAGGATGGAGCCATAATCAGCTCATAATAAGATAGTAGTAGGAGTAGATTTTAAATGAGGGAAGAAACTGAGTTCAATTTTGTACATGTTGGGATTTGAGATGTCTCTTAGACATCCAAGAGGAAATGGCAGGTTGGCAATTGAGTAAACATTTGTGAAGTTTAGAGAAGATATTTGGGCTAATGGTATGAATTTGGGGATCACAAGCATTTAGATGGCATTTAAAGTCACAGAAATGGAAGATCAGCAAGGGATTAAGTATAGATAGAGAGAAAGAAGACCAAAAAAAATGAACCTTTTGGTACTTCATTGTTACAACCTTAGAAAGAAGAGAACAAATTAGTAAAGGGGACTGAACAAAAGTTATGAGTGAGATGGGAAGAAAACCAAGAGGGTGTAGAGTCCTAAAAGACAAGTACAGAATGTATATCAAAACACCAGGAAATAAATGATGGAGTCAAATGATGGTGATATGTCAAGTAACATAAGGACCAAAAATTGAATTCTGGGCTCTTGATAATCTTGGCAAAATAGTTGCTGTAGATGGAGGGGGAAAAGTTTGATTGGAATAGACCTAAGAGTAGTTACAGGGAAAAAAATTAGAGACAATGAATACAAGCAATCATTTTGGAGATTTTTCTGTAAATGGGAACAGAGAACTGGAGCAGAGTCTGATAAAAATATGGGATAAAAAGAGTCTAATATGTGAGAAATAGCACATACTATTGTATGTGCTGTACTATTGGGGAAAGACAGAAGTCTTGATGTAAGGAAAGGAGGGAGAAATTGCTGGAACCATGTATTTAGGGATGAGAAGTAATGGGAATTGTTTCACATGAGAAAGAGCTGGTTTTAGGTAGAAGCAAGGAAAATTCATCTATAAACACAGACAAGAAAAGGAGTAAATGTATACAGCTGCAAACAGGAAGATGGAATGGTTGAGAGAGAATGTGGAAGCATAGTAGGAAGCAAAGGTTTCAGTTCAAGTGAGGAGAAGAGTGACTTGTGGAAGGTTTGGAGAAGAAAAGAAGGTATAAATTATTTATCTGGGAGAATGGGAGAATGGCTAGGCAGAGGAAATACAGTCTGTTGGATGAGCAGCATTAAGGGCCTTTTAAAGCAGTGGATTTCAAAGTGTGGTTCCATGACCAAAAGGATCAGCATCCCCTGTGAATTTGTTAGAAATGCAAATCCTTGGGCTCCATGCCAGACCTACAAAATATGTAACCATGGAAGTGGGGCTCAGAAATTTGTGTTTCTATAAGCCTTCCAAGAGATTCTACTGCATACTAAAGCTTGAGAGCCACTGGATTAGAGGATTATGGACATGAAGTTAAAATGAGACCATGAGCATGATTGTGTGTTTTTCACCAGACGTGTTCAGTGACGTGGTATTCGAGAACAGAGGTGGAATGCTATTTCAGCCAAGGTTGTGGTTTCATCAAGCAACTAAGTCAAACTGAAAGAAAGGCAAGAAAGTTGAGGATATTCCATAAAAATGAAAAAAAGAAAGTTCCATAGAAGGCAACACAATGATTGATTGTGAAATTTAAACTGGAAAAGGAATAAAGATAAAACATTGAATATGTGAATAAGAATGGAAAAGGAATAGAATCATTGGAACAGAGGTCCTGGTGGTATACTAGAGAGAGTAAGCTGGAAATGTAGGGGGTAGTTGTCAGAGGGGAACAAGTATTAAATTGAGACCATGGAAGGTTTGCAGTTATTGGTCATGGGGATGTCTACAACGGAGTTGCCCAATAGAAATATGTGAGTCAAATGTAATTGTCAGCTTTCTAGTACCCCTATTTAAATAAATATTTATTTAATGCAAATATCCAAATATTATTTAAACATTAGTAAATATAAAATATTAATGAGATATCTTACATTTTCTTATACTAGCTTTTTGAAATCCAATGTGTATTCTGTACTTTCAGTACATTTCAATTTGAACTAGCCACATTTCTAACACACACATGTACCTGGTAACCAACATGTAGGACAGTGCAGGTCAAAGGTATGACCATATGGGAGAGTATTGTGGTAGATTGGTGGATAACACCATTAGAGAAAAGGAAGTTAAAACTGGGGTGCTGAAAGAATTCTCTATGTGCATATTTAATTTGCCCTGATTAAAGCAGGAGCTGGGGGGTGAGCCCAATGGTAGAGAGAATGCTTAGCATGCATGAGGTCCTGGGTTCCATCCCTGGTACCTCCACTAAGAAAAAAAAAAAAAAAGCAGGACCAGTACTAGATAGAATGTCAGTGAATCACAATCTAAAATGAGTAGGGAAGTAGATGACAGCAACAATAAGAGATTGTAGACAATGTAATAGGATAACATCAAATTCAAAGCTAGATTATTTGAGATACAGGGAGAATGATCTATCTGGAACCAGAGATGTGGAACAAGGAGGACACCTACTCCACTTCCAGGCCCAGTAGTAGGATAGGTGTGGAAGAGGAAACCACCATCACTTGAAAAGGCTGCAGCAGTTTCCTTGGAGCATGGAAAAAGTCAGAGATTGAGTATATAGGACATTTTGGTCCTGATGGACCATGAGTTGCAGAAAGCACAGTGGATGTGTTTCAGAAATTAAGGAGGAGTTAACAATAAAGGCAAAACAAAAGGTGTGCAAAGACTTAGTGGGGATTATAGTGTGGAAGATTAGGGGAGAGACGAGCCTAGGGTTTCTTGCAGTGACTGACATAAACAAGGGTAAGGGACTTAATGTGATTGAATGGATTCAAGGCAGGTGAGGGTGTGAATTCCAAGGTATAGGGAGGCAGGGATATCTGGGTCTATCTCTGGATCCCTGCAGGTAAAGGTGAAAAAAGTTATGTTGTGCAAAGCTCATAATGTATCCCTATCAAGGGAAAAGCAGATTTATTCCAAGGGTGTATGATTCTATCTTGGACAACTATTGATTGAATTAAGGTTATCTAGGGAGGTCAGATATTATTCTGGTTGTGTGAGCCCCAACTTGACCTTGACTTGTGGTAATGAAGGAATAGAAGGCCTAGGATAACATGATTTTATTACCAGTATGTATGTGTGTATAATTTAAATTATCTCATTAAATTCATATGTATTTATTTAATGAGATGATTTAAATGAATTTATAAATCAAAATGGAATGCCCATAGATTATTGGGTAGATAGATAAAGAACTGAATTAAATGAGGGTACCAATTCTAAGGAATAGCAACATGTAAATTTGAATCTGTCCTGGAGTTTAATTTTATGCTAGCAGCAGACTTCCAGATTTTAAAAGGAGATACTGGCCTTTTTCATTTTACCTTATATATCTGTGCTAATTAGAATAACACCTTACCCAGGAATGCTAGAAGGCATTATTTAGTGAAAGCTACTGCTGCTTCTTTGTGAAAACATTTTGCAGTTGGTCAGATATTCCAAGGATTCATTCTAGGTTTCCTTCATATCTAGCTTTAATCCATAGCATGGTTCTGACTTCTGAAGGGAAACAAAACATCATCATTTCTTCCAGTGCTCTGTGCTTTGAAGGGATTACTACTTGGTGACATGCACAATGCTTAAAGACTACATGGAGTACCAGTAATATGAGAATGTTCTGAGGACAAAAATAATGATAATCATGGGCATCCTCTTGATTTTCTGACCTCTTAATTATCTGTTTGACAGAAAACAGAGCCCGTATCAACTGGAATATAGTATCAGCATATAGAAATTTTCTTTCTTAAATTTGGAAGGTAGATTACCCTGTGGTAGAAGAATTTAAAATTGATTATTACTTAGTCCCCAAATTTATACAGAAAAATATTTATAAATTTGGTTACACAAAATGTTGACATTTCTTTTTTTAACCTTTTTATTGAGTTATAGTCATTTTACAATGTTGTGTCAAATTCCAGTGTAGAGCACAGTTTTTCAGTTTTTTATATATATATACATATATTCATTGCCACATTTTTTTTTTTTTGCTGTGAGCTACCACAAGATCTTGTATATATTTCCCTAACATTTCTGAATTTTAAAGCTCCCATGAACAAAGTCAGAAGACCGAAAACAACCTGGGGGGTACTATTTAAAACTCATGTCATATTTTTGAAGGTTAGCTATTTTTTCCTTTGTTTCTTTAATTTATCCCAAAGTACATCGGCCACATTTCTATGTTTATTATGCCTTCCTCTTAACATCACTGATATGATTAATATTTATTTGATTATTCATTCAATGGCTATTTACTAACCATCTTCTCTATATCAGACACTGTACTCTGCTAGCTGCTTAAGGAGGAATCCAATATTGAACAATTAAAATTGTGATATTTATTGAGTAAGTATTTATTAACTATCACTTCTGAGCCAGATACTGGGCTAAAAACCGGAGCACATAATGATGAGGCTAGACACATTCCTTGAGCTCATATGGCTTAGAGATAAGTGGATAAGACAGACTGTGACTACGTTGCCAATACATAGTTACTTCTAACTGTAATAAGTCCTTGTAGAGAGTGATATGAGAGTGTATAACCAAGGAAACCAAATTAAGTCTCTGAAGTGAGGAAATGTTTCCCAGAGGATGTAATGGTGAAATCAAGATCTAAGATTAATAGAAATGAGTTAGGTGAAAAGTGGAGGATTTCTGTGGAGGATTTCTATTCTATTTCTATTCCAAACAGATAGAACAGCATGCTCAAGGGCCTTAAGAAGAGACAGAAAGATAGGTACAGTCAAGCAGCTGAAAGGATTTATTTGCCTGGCGTGTAGAATATAAGGAGGATGAAGTGGTGAGAAATGAAACTGAAGGGGTTTGCAAGAGCTAGATCATGGCAGTGGGGAGCAGGGGGGCGCTTTATAAGGCATGTGAAGGAGTTTGGATTTTGTTGTAAAAGCAATGGGAAGATGTTTTAGGCCTTTAAGCAGGGGAGACATATGATCAAAATTATGTTTTAGAAAAATCACTGTAGATTCCCCCTGGAGAACTGATTGTAGGGTTGACAGGGTAGTGTGGATCAGAGGTCAGTCAGGAGGCTATTTCAATGGTGCAGATGAGCGACTGACAGTAGCTTGGACATGAAGGGTGGTAAAGGAGATGAAAAAAAGTAGTTTGGTTCCTAAGATAATTAAAAAAACAGTGTCTTCTTTCCTGTCTTCTTGGCCACTGGAGATTGAATATATTTAAATGAAAATGTCTATTTAACATAGTATTGGAAGTCCTAGCCACAGCAGTTAGACAAAAAAAAAAAAAAAAAGACATGTGAATTGAAAGGGAAAAAGTAAAACTGTCATTATTCACATATGACATGATACTATGTATAGAAAAACCTAGTCTTCACTAGAAAACTGTTAGAACTCATCAGAGAATCCAGTGAAGTTGCAGGATAAATTAGTATACAGAAAAATTAATATACAGAAATCTGTTATATTTCTATACACAAAAAGAGAAATTAAGAAAACTATCACATCTATAATTTCATCAAAAAGAATGAAATGCCTAAGAAAGTAAAATACATATACCTAGAAAACTTATAAGATGCTAATTAAAGAAATTGAAGATGATACGAACAAATGGAAAGATATCTCATGCACATGGATTAGAAGAGTTCATATTGTTAAAATGACCATACTATCCAAGGAAAGGTACAGATTTAATGCAAATCCTATCAAAATACCAATGGCAGTTTTTACAGAACTAGAAGAAATAATTCTACAATTTGTATGGAAACACAAAAGAACCCAATAGCCAAAACAATCTTGAGAAGAATGAAGAAAGCTGGAGGTATCATGCTCCTTGATTTCAAAGTATACGACAAAGCTACAGTAATCAAAAGAGTTTGGTATTGGCACAAGAACAGGCACATTGATCAATTGAACAGAATAGAGAGCCCAGAAATGAACCCACACTTATACGATCAATTGATCTATGACAAAGGAGGTAAGAATATACAATGAGAAAAAGACAGCCTCTTCAATAGTGTTGGGAAAACTGGCTAACAGGCATGTGAAAAGGTGCTCAACATTACAAATTATTAGAGAAACACAAATGAAAACCACAATGAGATGTCACCTCACACCTATCAGAATGTCTATCATCAAAATGTCTACAAATAATAAATGTTGACAAGAATGTGGAGAAAAAGGGACCTTTGTACATTGTTGGTGGGAATGTAAATTGGTGCCACCACTATGGAAATTAATATGGAGATTCCTCAAAAACTTAAAAATAGAATTATCATATGATCCAGCAATTCTACTCCTTGGTATATAGCCACAGAAAATAAAAACACTAATTGGAACAGATATATGCACCTCTATGTTCATTGCAGCATTATTTACAATAGCTAATATATAGAAGCAACCTAAGTGCTCATCAATAGATGAATGGATAAAGAAAATATGGTGCATATATACAATAAAATATAAACTAGCTATAATAAAAGAATGAAATTTGTCTTTTGCAACAACATGGATGGACCTAGAGGGTATTATGCTAAGTGAACTGTCAGACAGAGAAAGACAAACACTGCATGGTTTCACTTATATGTGGAATCTAAAACTCAAAACAAATAAACATAACCAAGCAGTAACAGATTCATAGGTACAGAGAACACAGTGGTGGTTGCTACAGGGGAGATGGGTAAGGATGGTGGGAAAGCAGGTAAAAGGAATTAAGAGGCACAAATTTCCGGTTATAAAATAAATAATCATGGAGGAGTGTAATATACAGAGTAGGGTATATAGTCAATAATATTGTAATAACTTTAAATGGTGACAGATAATAGTTATATTTATCATGTTGATCAGATAAATTTTGAATCACTATATAGTACACCTAAAACTAATATAACATTTCATGTCAATTGTACTTCAAATTTAAAATGAATGAATGAATAAATAAAAAGAAGGAAAAAGGAAAAAGAGGAGAAAGAGCAAGAGGATATATTTGCTTTGTAATGTACTTCTTAAGAGTTTTAAAAATGATTATATCTAATAATTTTGGTAGTGAAATCACAATAATGAATGCCCTTATGGTAGTTTTCTCCTTTTTACTTTTGAAAAATTATATCAGATGATCTCTATAATTATTTAAAATTAGCCCTAAATAATGTTTGGTATGTTCTCAAAATGGTATTTTGTTCTTCTAAATAAAGAATTGGGAAACACACAAAATAGAAGAAAGCTTTATTAGGCCTCAAATATAGGGGTTCCACTTTTCTCAGCAGTAAATTTTTCTATGAACAAAACAAGCCACATCTAATATTTGGGAATGCACAGTATGTTCCAAATGTTTTCACCTACCCTGTGCTTTATATTTTAGCTTTACTTCTTATAGCATCTCTTACCCTACAGAAGTTTTAAATTTGCATGTAGTCAAATCTCTTGCAGCTTTTGCATGTCATGTCCTGCTTGAGAACATCATCTTCAATTAGTTAACTCTCAAACACACTATTTTTAAAACAATATTATGAAACTGTAGTATCTTTTCTTCTAGAACTGTTATGATTTTTTTTCTTTTAGACATTTAAGTTATTTAAGCCACTTGGAATTATTTTTTTCTGTGTGATGTGACATAGAGTTTCTTTTCTTTTTCCCTAAGTCAGTGATTCTCAATGGGAGCAGATTTTGCCCCCAAGGGACATATGGCAGTAACTAAAGACATTTTTGGTTGTGACAACTGGAAGGGGGAGTGATAATGGCAACAAGTGAGTGGAGGCCCATAATATTGCTAAACATCCTACAGTGCACAAGACAGCCTCACACAACAAAGAATTATCCAACTGGAAATGTCACCAGTGATGAGTTTGAGAAACCCTGTCCTAAATGGATGCCAGTGAAGGAAAAGGGCTGGGTTTCAGAAAAGCAACTCAATCCCTTGCTGAAGGAAGTGGCTGGTGGATATTTAGCCACATTAACTGGCTAAAAGCAGAACTCAACACTTTGACTTTTGACCCTTTATGATCTACTGTGAATAGCTCATACTTGTGTATTTTGGGAAATATGTATTTTTCTATAAAAGGTTGAAAACATGCATGCACACAAACACACACACGGGAGGAATTCTGTGAGGCTGTATAGGATGCCAGCTTTGTGCAAGAAAGTTCAAATGCATCCCTCTGAAACCATGCTGGAAGTCTCCCTTATCACATCACTGCTGATGGCTCTATACTATCTTCCCCTGTCCGCATGGATGACAAAAAGTTGAAAAATACATTTTCAAGTAATTTTTGCTTGTTTGTTCTTTTTTCTTGTTATTCTGCCTGGTTTTCCAATTCCATATTCTATGTCAAAAAAAAAAAACCTGAAAATAATTTAGATTCCAAAACCAAGATAAAATAAATACAGTGTTCCAGAATAAGTCTTTCCTTACCTTTATTGGTCAAACAAAGGATATAATAGACTCTAAACATTTATCTTCTTCTGAGGTGATCCTGTCCTTAATTTTGGTCCTGGATCAATGTTGTTTCCTGTTGTTGCTACTGACCTCTCTTAAGTACACATTCTAGTAAATTTGGAAAACTTAGCAGGAATCTGCTGTTAATATCATACCATTCCCATGGCTATGGCCCATAGGACATTTTAGTTTTTAACAGAGTTGAAAAACACAAGATTAAAAATGAAGTATAAATTTAGGACTTTTAATTTTTTCCACAAAAACCCCAAAGTAATTTAAAAATTCTTTTAAAACTGTTGGATATTAGCCATAAACCATTAGTGACCTTAAAATATTATGTAAACTATGGCCTGACAGCTGGGAAAAATACACTGTAGCCATTATTTTTCAATGTGAAACTTTAGCACTCTTTCTGAATCTGGGTTTCTCTTTTAAATGATAGAAACAGAATTTATTAGGAGGATTAGTGAAGATATAAGGCCCCTGATATGTATATTGGGGCAAATTTGGAGAAACTATGCGACTCTGAGGTAGTACTACTGATACTGTCACATTGTTATGCTTAGAGCCTGGCGTACCTGTGGACTATGACATTACTTTTGTCAAACTAGCATTGGCAGTGAAGGTTAGCATGTAGTGTTCTTTGGCTTTAGGAAGATAGGGAGAGTACTTCTGGGACTCTCTAGGCTGCCTGACCTTAGCATTCAGATTGGTAGCTGTCCCACATGTAGGTAACAGGTATTCTCTGGATATAAATTTGGTTTTGCAATATACTCACTCAGTACAGTGGTATGCTGGTAAATGTTGAATGCTGCTCTCTAAAAAAAGCAACACAAAACCAAAACCCTTGATCTGTTGCATCTGCTGATTTCCATAGTGTAAATACTACAAACATGGCTGACGTCAAATTACCAACTTGACTTACTGAACAGAGTTGGGAAGAGATGTGCGCAATGAGTTCTCATAAGCTAGTACATCCTCATTCCAGCATGGTCTATTTGTCTTTAATGAAAACATCTACAATAGTTAGCTACTCACACATAGTATAGACGTAAGATCGTTTAAGTCTGTCAGTGTATATAGAACCTTCTTCCTAGTCATCCTTAGACACATTTGTTCTTAAGTTTGGGCTAAAGCTGTGTGTTGCTGGGCAGATCACTGAGTCAGGGTGCCAATCCTAACTCAAAAGTCTGAGTCACCTGCACAAACAGAGATGCAGACTAATTAGTAACTTAGAAATGGTCACTGAGAACGAAAATGCCAGGCTAATGTCATGAGCCACAGAGTTTAGAATTGGGAGGCAGCAAGATACTGCATTTTCACGAAAATGAGAACTATGCTTAAGGGTAAACAGAGAAGCTACAGAGCTACAGGACAATGGAAGGGTTTACCTGTGAGCATATGAGGCTTACCTCTTCTTTGCAGTCCCCTGGTCATGTCAGTTTGCCTTTCCCATACATCTAAAATTCATCGTGGAGAGGAGCAAGAGGTGGAGGAATAAACTCTGAAAACTGGTCTAAGCCATTCAGGTAGAACCTTGTTACTTAAAGAGATATTTCCATGCTAGAAGTTATATATGGAGAAGCTACATTTTTTTTGTCTGCCTGGGCATGGCAATTTTCCTGCACATATAATTACCTCTTTGTCAGGGTTAGGGAAATCGAATGTAGTCATTCTGAATGTCTGTGGGCCAGAAGGAACACATGAAGATGCTATTTTCTACAGGCCTATTTCTCCAAAGAAAAGGCAATAGAGAAAGCTGTACTAGGGTTATGGGGACTGGGGTCATGGATAGGGAGCATTTCCAATGCCTTAGGAAATACGGGAAAACATCTTTTTCCTAAAATCTACTTTGAATTTTAGAGAATGCTATGCAAAAAACCTTGTAATAAATGCTCTAAGGGCATAACTGAACCTATCATGTTCACATCACCAAACCATTTGCCATAGGAAGACAAGGTTCTGGTATAAAATCGCTGCCCCCTGAATCAGCCTATCTAGTTCTCTAGCCATTACATTTTTTCTTTATCCCTCTCACCTTTTGTTTTATTCCACTCAATGCCACATCCAGTGGGTCAGTTCCCCTCACACACTAAGCCCAGTGAGAAGTGACCACTGCTTACATTATGTGATGTATATTATGTTAAGATCTACTAACACAAAGATGCTGTTATCTCAACGTTAAACAAAGAGAAAAGAGAGTTCTTGCTGAGAAAGAGTAATGTACTGGCTAGAGTCCCAAAGTAGCTGAGATCAGAGGGACAGGGCAGGGGACGAAGAAAAGAGACGAAGATAGCAAGGCAGAGAGAAATTCTAGGTCTACTAAGAGAACAAATGCTCAAGAGATGCCACACCAAAATGTGGCAAAAATTTAAATGCTAATCCACCTTCTTTAATGTTCTTCTGCATATGCTCATGTCAATATTACCCCTGCTGTTTCTTCCTGGATTTTAGAACTTTTCCTTGTCCTTTGTCAGGGGTACTAAACCAATTCTCCTTCTTAATCTGCTGCCTCCATCCCTTGCTCCAACCCATAGGTCCTAATAGCCTCACTTACAGTTTTCTCCTTCACTTGTCCAAAAATCCTCCTCTCCCACCCAAATCTTGATCTCTATCCAAAGGTCAGCTCATTAGTTTCTCCATGGTTTTAGCTTTGTTGGATATACTGCTGAGAATAAGATGTACACGTTCCTTCCAGGCTGTTTTTATCATCTGCCAAGGCCAATTATTCACATGGTCATGGAGAATATGATCTAATTTAATTTTCATCAGTAATTATGATTGAGTCCCGAGTCAGATTATATATCAACCCAACATTAGGAAAAGATTAATAAATGTGGACTATCAATGCACCAAGAAGAAAACAATGGGCTAGTTCCCTTGCAGAAACAAAAAGAACAAATGCAAAGCCTCTACTTTCACAGAGCTGTCATTTTAGTCAGACAAACAAATATGTAAACAGATGATTTCAGTACAATGTAGTAATTACAATGATGGAGAAACTACAGAGCACTGGGGAGAAGGGGCATAGAAAATGTAGATGGTTTCATTTACTCTAACTAGGTTCAGAAGTTCAGAGAAAACTTCCTGAGCAAAGTGATGCTTTAGGTGAGTTTTAAATGATGAGTAGGCAGGTTTCCACTAGAGGGCTTTTGCACATTCTGTTCTGCTTGGAAAACTTTTTCCCCAAGCCTTTGAATAAGCTAGTCTCTTCTTGATCTTCAGATTTACTTTATATGTTCCATTTCCAGAGGGGCCTTCGCTGATTAACTTTCCTAAATTAGGTCACCCTTTACCTTGTTCTTTTTCACAGTTTTTTCTTGTTAACTTGTTTAATATTATCTCCCCAACTCTACTATAGGTTCCAGGATGACACTTAGATTTGCAGTATATAAACTGTCAATAATGCGTCATTTGATCTATAGTCCTCTGTCTCAAACAAATACTTGTATAACTGTGCCTTGATTTCTAAGGCAGTGGTGGGGAACAGTTCTCAGAGTTTTCTGACATGCTCTTCTCAAGATACATTTCTCAAATTTGGCTTGAACAAAATTTTCCATTTCTTTCTTAGACCAATTGACTAATTTTTCATCAACTTTCTCTCTCTATATTATATATATATATATTAATATATAATTTCTCTCTCTCTCTCTATATATATATATATGTATGTATGTATAAAATTAAGTCATTGGTCATTGGTAATTGACCCACTTTCCAGGTCCTCTCCACTTTTTGGAGATCAGGGGGTGTGGCTGAAAGTTCCAATCAGAACTTGATTTTTCTGGTAACCAGACCCCATCCTGACACTATTTAGAATTCCTCTGCCACTGGTCATCTCATTAGTGTACAAAAGACGCTGTTATCACTCAAGAGATTCCAAAGGTTTTAGGAGAACTGTGCCAGGAGCAGGGACAAAGTCTAAGCGTGTTTTTATTATATCACTAAAAGGATGAAGTAAATCTATCTATTTGAGTATGATATGATTTTTGCAAGTAGAAAATACTCAGAATCCATAAAAAGCTATTAGAACTAAGAAACAAGTTCAGCAACATTGCAGAATACAAATCAGTATACAAAAAACAATGACATTTCTACACACTAGCAATGAACAATCCAAAAGTAAAATCAATAAGTTAGTCCAATTGACAAAAGTATCAAAAAGAATAAAGTGTTTAAGAATTAATTAAAAGAAGCCCAAAACTTGTATTCTAAAAATCACAAAATATTGTTGAAAGAAATGAAAGAATATCTGTGAATAAATGAAAAGTCATTCTATGTTCATGGACAGGAAGGCAGTGTTGTTAATATGGAAATTTTCCCCAAATTGATCTACAGATTCAATGGAATCCCAATTGATATCCCAGCTGTCTTTTTTTTTTTTTTTGCAGACATTGATGACCTAGAATAGCCAAAAAGATCCTGAAAAAGAAGAATAAAGTTGTACTACTCACACTTTCCTGTTTCAACACTTAGTACAAAGCTACAGTTTCCAAGACAGTATGGTACTAGGATGAGATTAAAAATGTCAGTTAGTGGAACAGAATTTAGATTCCAGAAATAAACTGATACATCTATGATCAATTGAATTTAGATAATTATGTTAAGGTCATTCAAATAGGGAAAAACTTCAAGAAATGGCTGAAACAATGAAATAGTTGTACAACTCGATATCTACATGCAAATGAATGAAGTTAGACTTGGGTATACTCTGTATACAGAGCATCAGTCTTACCTAGAACAGAATAATCTTGGCCAAAGGTGTACCTCCTTACAAACCCAGTGCTACATCTTATGTGGAAACTAGAAAGAAAATGCTGAAAAGCACAGTGGAATCAAGACTGCATAAATTAATATGAACTCTGCAATAAACTGCTTTTTTAAAAACATTTTTTATTGATTTATAATCATTTTACAATGTTGTGTTCATGTATAACTGAAAAATTGTGCTCTACGCTGCAATAAATTGCTTTTAAAAGTAGTAAGTTTCCCATTACTGATGTTCTAGAAGATGCTAGATGACTTTCGGTGAAGACTGCAGTTAAGGAGTTTCCTAAACTGGTTATACAGGTAGAAAAGAAAGGGAAGTGCAGTAGAAATGACTTGCAAAGCTGGAAATGTGCCTTTTAATTCAAGGGTAAATAATTTGAAAGTATTTTTGATGTTTTAGTTTTTATTTTTATTAGTTTATAAGCCGTCTTTTAAAATCACCTTGTGCTTGCTTAACATGCTGACTCCTGGGTTTCATCCTATGTTTACTATGTCAGAATTTCTGTGAGGAAGGCCAAAGATTTTTGTAACCTGTCCCTCAGGTGATGGTTACAAGGACTAAAATTTGAAAAATACTGTTCTGTAAGAAAGTGAACAAGGTGTTACAATCTTATGAGTCAATTTTGCAAGTGTCAAAGTCTATTGTAAAGTGCAATTGTGAGAACCACAGGGGTTTTGTGATTAAGGTGTTAAAGCAATGCCTTTTTCCAGGACCTTCAGTAAATCATCTCCTGTAGTTTTTGATCTGCACTAAACTTGTCCTTGACCATGAATTTCAGTTATGTATGCCCTTGAATCCTCCCACATCAAATAGCATTACATATTAGCTGTTATCTATTCAGAATTCTGTTTAGAATTTCTATTATTCTTGGAATTTTCTAAAGTTCATTAATAAGATTCTGGGTTCATACTATAGAAGAAATAATAACTACAGTTCTGTCTAATAAGCAGGTTTTAACATCATTCTATGTCTGGTTCCTTTGGAAATCGGCTCTGGTACTTGTAGGGCTTTTAATCATATGAATCCTCAACTCCAGTGACCAAGGAGAGCATCACCCAGGTTGGAGCAATCATAGTACTGCTATCCCTGGTTACTGTTCAGTAACAAGTATATATCCCAAACTGGTCTATACAACGCTTTTATTCCATAAAAAGCTAAATATGTAGTCTCTTTCAGCTGAGGACGCTAAGCCATGGAATTATAATTCTGGGATTTGGCATGGTCTTCTTGACATTCAAGCAGAAATAGAGATGAGAGATGCTTGCCCCTCATCTCAAGTCTGTGGAAAAATGCTTCAAGAGGACCACATGGATGTCTTAATTTGTGTCCTTGCAGTTTGGTCTAATTCTCATTCACACCAGAGAAATATAAAGGGCATGAGACAAGTTGGCTACCCATTGGTGAGCCATATTAAAGGCATTTTTATAGGGCTACTTATACTTCCTGAATTTGTGGTGAAAATTCATGACAGTTTCCTGTAGATGTAAAGAGTCATATCCATATTATTCCTGGTTCTGAGCTCTTGCTTTCCATCTGCTTTTAAACATCCTTTATCTTACTCTGCAAGGCTAAACTTGATGCACTACATCAAACGGCTTCCTTGCCCTTTGGCTTCCAGTTGGGTTTCCCAATGCGGATCCACATCAGAAGATCTGAGAGAAGGAGATTAGGCCAGGATATTTGTTTCCTGGCTCTTTTCCTCTGAGGTCCCTCAATCTGTCTTAACCCTTTAGCAAATGTCTCTAATTTTCTTATATTGACCTTTTCTACATGACTGTCTTCTTCTGGGTTAGGGTTAGGGTTTATTGGTGAGCACTCCCTCCCCTTATCCATTTAGGCCTAGAGTTGGTAACTCCCACCGTTACTAGCCCCAGGCTATTTCCCTTTCCCTTGTAGTCTGCCTATCCTCCACCTCCAATTTTGTAAATAGTTCCTTTAAAAATAAACCTCCTTCAGATTATCAGGATTTGAGTATACCATCTGTATTCTGTGGGACTCTGATGGGTACAGCCCTCATCAAGGAAACTGTGGAGAAGCATCTCCAGAAATGTGGTATGCCTTAGAAACCCATAACTCACCTTACAAGAAAGGTATCCTCAAGTGCAGAGAAGGGCAAGCTTAGATTATCGGGTCAGTATTAGTCATACAGAGATATTCCTACTCTGTTGCCTCTCCTCCCTCCCCCTGCTCCTACCCTAATTAGGATGTAAATCTTAATTGACAAGCTGAAGAAAGAGGAATAGAAAGAAAAGGTGTGAAAGGAACATATCCCTTTCATTGGCTTCAGGTGGAGGAGAAGGGCTTAATTTTCTATCAAATATGGACTTTTAATTTTTCCATGGGGATGGATATTTTAATTTGTTCTCAGAGGACCTGTATTAAGTAAAAATGATTTTTAAAAAGTCCATGAGTCCTACAACATTTTTCTTTTTTTCCCCCAGAGCTACAGAAATAGCCAAACTAAATAAAGGATTCAATGAAGACAAAAATAACAATAATAAATGTGCTTTATGATTACATTGTGTTTGTTCAAGGTGATGGCTACATAAGTTACATAAAACTGTATCTGCTTCTCAAATGAAGTAAGAATTTCAAATCCTTTTTGGGCAGTAATACCATGCTTTTCTTTCATGAAGAGTTAATACTGCTGAACCACTTCACTGCTTACTAGATGAAGACAGTTGTTAGACTGTCAAGCAGTTATTACTTCTAAGCCTAGGCTAATAGATCATGAGGAGCATAAACAGGGTTTTCTTATCATGATATTCATCCCCATTGTTGGAGTTGACTGAGCTACAAGGATAGTTGCCCTAATTCTGTTCCTTGGTTATAAGTAGTTTGGTTGGGTATAACCTTACCTGCGGTTATCCAAAATTGCAGCATTGGGGTATGGGATATAGAACATAATAGAGAAGAGCCAAAGTTAAGACCAGGAAGATGATACCTCATACTGCATCATAGGGGTATGACAAAGATTATATAAGACAAGATAGTGTGAAATTGGTGGCTTGGAGCGTTCAGTTTAGGAAAGTGTAAGGAAGGTGTAGGTCTGGCTAGATCATCTAGAAAGTTGTTTTATGAATAGGCAGAAACACTACTTCTTATACAAAATGTTTACCTACTGTGGCAAAAAGGGATACCATTGCTAAAAGGAACTATTGGTGAGTGAACAGCAAGAGACTGCAGATGAATCAAAGGCATTCCTTCATCCACAATATATGGCTTGATAAATTTTTTCTCATGCCATAGGTGTTAGGATAACCATTGATTTATTTGTTTTATTATTTATATTTTTTAGTCTGCCCTATTCCATAGAGTCCTTAAGGAAGCTGGCTTCACAGTTTTCCTTATGGCAGAGTCTTTGTGAACTGCAAATTTCTTTTGGGATTAAGAATAAGCAGATATTTCATAATAACAAAGTTATGTACTGCTGAGATCCTTCCTTAGTGATTATAGTTAATATAATTGGTTAGTCAGAGGTAGCTGAAGTGAAGCAAAATACTAATACTTTGATTTACCCATTCCAATGGCATTTTTTGTGTAGCTTAATTATTAGAAGCTATTATACCCATTGAGGAAAGGGGCTACAAACCTGATATTTGTCTTTATTAAATATCAAGTATACACACACATAAAGTATATACACATATATATCAAATATAAATATACACATATATCTCTTTCATCAAGTATATTTTAATCAGTTTAAGATATAATTTTCATAAAATGAATCCACCAATTTAACCTGTACAATTCAATGAGTTTTGACAAATGTATATAGTTATTGACCACCACTATAATGGAGATATATTTCCATTATCTCTCAAAGTTCCCTTCTGACTTTTTGCAGCCATTCTCCCTCCCAATCCTAGGTCGTAATAACCATAGATATACCTTCTGCAACTGTAATTTTTTCTTTTCTACAATTTCATATAAATTAAATCATATAGTGGTTAGAATTTTATGTTTGGCTTCTTTCACTTATACTGCTTTGAGGTTTATCCATATAGCTACATATATCAGTAGTTCATTCTTTTCTATTTCTGAATTGTATTCCATTGTATAGAATATACCACTAGTTTATCTATTCATCAGTTGGTGAACGTTTGTGCTGTTCCCAGAAGGTAACTTACCTATTCATTTTTGATAGTTCATTTTGAATAAGAAGTTTTTAATTTGGATGAAGTCCAATGTGTCTTTTTAGTGTTTCTTGCTTTGTATATCCTTTCTGAGAAATACTTTCCCTATCCAAGGTCACAAAAATTTTTATCCTCCATCTTCCCTAGAAGTTTTATAGTTCTAATTGTTGTATTTAGTTCAGTGGCATAATTCAATTTAATTGTTATATTTGGCTTGGAGTATATATACATTAATATTATATATGGGCATATGTATATACACATCTATATTTATACATCTACATATGTACAAATATTTGCATATAGATATCCAGTTTTCTGGCTACTTTAAAAATCTTCCTTTTCTAATTTAATTATCTTTGCACCTTTATCAAAAATAAATTGATTATATATGTGTGGTTCTATGTCTAAAACCTCTATCCCTTTCCATTGATTTGGATATCTTTTTTATACCAATATTACACTTTTTGGATTGCTGTAGTTTTTAAAGTAGGTCATGAAATCGGGCAATATGAGTTCTCAAACTTCTTCTTTACTTTGCAAATCATTTTGGTTATTCTAGATCTTTTGCATTTCAACAATCATTTTTATAATTAGCTTGTCAAATTCTACAAAAAAAAAAGCGAACTGGGATTCTGTTTGGTCTGTTTGAATGTATTGGTCAATTTGGAGACAAGCCGTCATTGGATACAAAATCTGAATGATGCAATGGAAAAAGTGAGTCCCTGGTATTGCAAAGGAATGTGAAAATAAGGTAGACTCTCGGATGTACAGAGTTCTATGTGGAGTAACATCTGGATAATAAGGGATACCCTGGGATAAATATACTCTAAAAAATGCTAAACAGTGATGTAGGGATGTAGGGCATGGCTAGTTCATTTCTGGTGGGGTTTTTTCTGAGGTGAATATTCAGTGCTAATAGTAGTTTCCTTCTATTAGGCAATCAGAAAATCAGAAATGGTAAGACAGGTGGATTCATTTCATAGTGATGTTACAAATGTGGGTTAGAGTGTAAGCCATATCTATAGTACATCTAATTCTATCGCCTCATTTAAATTCTGTTTGTCTTTGGAGGTCAGAAACTTAACACCGTGATAAGAACTAAGGAAATGATATTCCAAACCTTGGTTCACAATCACTGTGGAATAGATTGTGGCTGAAGAGCACTGGATTTCTTAGTCTGGTGCTTTATCTTGGCATGGATCATATGATACTATCCACTTCCTAGGGATTGCAGCTATCAAAAGTTAAAGTCATAGACTGTACTTTCATATACAAAAGTATACAGAGGGGAAGGGAATCATGTCATAACTATAGAACCCAGCTAAAGCTCTGTCCAACTGAGGTTTAGAAATGGAAATGAAGGGATACTATATATCTGTTACACACATTATCCTACATAAAAGAAAGACCAAGCCAATGGCCAGGTTCTCATTGTTGGTTACGTCCCGATGAGCCATACTTGAACTGATCAAGAGTGGGGCTCAAATGAGTTTTTTTTCTCAGGCTGCTTTCAGGTAGATATTATAGTTCCCATAACATAACTTTGGTTTTATGAACTATACAGGTGTGGAATCCATCATAAATTTAAAACAAATGAGTTCCCACCAGAAGATTTGGTACTTCTTAAGCTTTTGAGCCCTGTAGAAGTGTTTTAAAGTGAATGATTGTTCAACAGAGAATCTAAGTCTTTCCAGGAAGAGCTTCCAGGTTTTGAACTTGCCCTTGAAGATTCAGAGTACCTTTTCTCAAAGACTATAACCCTGATATACAAACTTGTAGGAAGGGTCTCTGTAAGAAGGATTGGTTGATTCTGTGATGGGCTGAATCACACTGGCCTGTGCCACAGATATTTCCCAATGGGATACTGGCAGACTAGGAGGAAAGTTGACACATATTGTTGCTTTTGACTCTCAAAGATATGGTAGTTCATAAATTCTCACTGAAAGGGCTAAACTTACCCACATATAGGAAGTCAAAAGCTGCAAATAAAGACTGTGCTAAGAACAAAACTTCTAGCTTTACTATGATTTATAACCAACAGAAAGTATGCAATTCATTGGCATAATCACATTCAAATTAGGGTTTGATTTCAATCAATCATACTGGACTGTAAGGAGGAATTGCTCCTTGGTATGAGCTAGTCATCATCAGGGAGAGATAAATGATTAGAGAGCCACATGCTGTATCTCTAGTATGTGATTTGGGCTTAATTGGCATTCTCTGTAGGGCAGCTGGGGACTGAACAGTCATCTAACCTGAACTCTCCTCTCATCGTTAGAATTTTAAAGAAAGAAATATTTGGAGATATTCTGCAAGCTAATATGAAGTTTCCAGGCTGTTTCTGGCTATTGACATTCTAAATGGCTACCAGTAGTGCCCTTTGCACAATGAATCCATCTTGTTCAAAACTCCAAAGTGCAAAACTAATTGTTGGGTCATAGACATTTAAAAAATATTTCCTAAGCCTCATGTCTTTGTCTGTTCAGGCTGCTATAACAAAGAACCACAGACTTGCTTGTTTATAAATGACAGAAATTTGTTTTTCACAGTTCTGTATATAGGCTGGGGAGTTCAAGAGCAAGGCACCAGCATGGTCATATTTTGATGAGAAGTTCATCTTCTTCCTCTTCCTAGTTCATAGCTGATGTCTTCTGGCTTAGCTGTGTCTGTGTCTGGTAGATGGGGGCTAAGGGAGCACTTTGGGGTCTCCTTTATAAGAGCACTAATTCTGTTCATGAAGGCTCCATCCTTATAACCTAAGTACTTCCCAAATACCCTACTTCCTGATACCATCACATTGGGCATTAGGATTTTAGCATATGAATGGGGGGGTACATTCAAATCATAGCATCTCAATAATCTGTGAAACCTTAAAAATATTTGCCTGTGAGTTTCAATACTCTCTAAATACCATACTATACCATATATATATATGTATATAAAACATATATATATATGTATATAAAACATATATAACAGATTAACTTTAATTAAGTGAAGACCATATTTTAATGATTAAAGATAATGTATTTCTGAAAGCTTCCTTAGGCCAAGCAATACTATTTGGAAAAAAAATTTAAAAATCCTTCTGCTAGGAAGATTTTAACATAAAGTAATTTTTTTCTGTTTTTTTTAAATCTTTCATTCATTAACTTACTCTTTCTTTTTATAATAAAAGTAATAATTATAAAATATTGAGCATTTACTACATGCTAAGATTTATGATACTTTTTATGTCTGATCTGACTTTATAATATCTGACTTTATTATTATTGTTGTTATTGTTACTATTATTTCTATTTTTTTAGATGAAGAAACTCAGTTTCAAAGGGGTTAAGGAACTTGTCCTACATCACGGAGCTAGGAAAAAGAAGAAACATTTAAACACTATGCTATACAATGATAAGTATTAATTTTATGGTACCTGACTATTTGGTTCTTGGTGTTAAAGATCTGTTGTATTGCATACCTACTATCCTTAAGGCCTTACATGAGCAATAGAATTCACATAGAGATTTAGCAAATGCAAGATCTGTCTTCCAGAGTCAGAGTCTTGTGAGGGAGAAAGGATGTGATCAAAAAGAGCTACAATAAAAGAATTTAAGTTATTCATGGACATATACACACTCATTGTCACATTTTTTTCTCTGTGAGTTATCATAACTTTTTGTGTATATTTCCCTGTGCTATACAGTGTAATCTTGTTTATCTATTCTACAATTTTGAAATCCCAGTCTATCCCATGAATGACTGAAAAATTGTGCTGAACACTGGAATTTGACACAACATTGTAAAATGATTATAAATCAATAAAAAATGTTAAAAAAAAAAAAAAGAATTTAAGTTAGAAGAGGCAAATGAGTCATCCTTCCCTGTAAGAATGAAAAAAAAAAAATGGGATGGTAATTGTTTATCATGAGAAGCTTTATGGAAGACAAGGGTTTGAACTTGATCTTGAATAAGGATAAAGATTTAGACATTCAGTGGTTGTGGTATGCGGAATGCATCCAGAAGAAAAGTTAACCAACAAGATTTAGTGCCCTTTCCCTCTAATGAGTAGGAATCCTTGGTTTCTGGTTTAGATATTCTCCTTTTGCTTCTCCAGATCTGTTCTTAGCTCTTCTCTACCAGTCTCTCTGCCTCAGAAGTCTGACCTGTATTGACAATATCAATGGTGTCCCATATCTTCTGGATTCATGTTGAACTAGGCCATTGGACAGCCCCAACAGGATATCAGAAGAAAGGAGGAGAGCTAGCTAGGGATATTAAGTCCCCTAGACAACCCCCTAATAGGGAGCCACCTTCTATAAGTGTAACCAAAACCAGAGGTCACTCTGCCTCCATAAAACTTTCTGTTTTCAAGTTCTGTGAACTCCTTCCTCCCCCTTGCTGTTGCATCTTCCCTCTAGGTTCCTCTATACCCACAAATTAGTAAAGTGTCCCTTTGGAGTGAGTTTAATTATCCCACTTTGGGTACAGTATCTCTTCTCTATTGAGACCCTTTCTAATACACCTTCCTACTACTCTTTACCCCTCCACTTTCCTATGACAATAGGTTGCACCCTTGCTATTAAGGAAATTGTAATATTCTACTTTTCTTCTTATATTTATTGCTAGGTTATTTTTAACGTTTTTCTTTGAGGTAGATGCCAAACCAACGCGGCCAATGTATTGCAAATGACTTTATGGACCATAAGGATGCCATGAACAATGTCCATCATGAGAAGTTACTGCCCAGAATTAGCTCATTTAACATCATAAACTTGTTGCCATTTCTTAACAACACTGCCAATTTCATGAGCATCTGTGGATTGTTGGGATTCTGCATCCCTCACCATAGTTGGGAAGTACAAAGGAAGGGTGACTATATATTCCTTCTTTTCTCTTTTATTATCCTTGATTCAGAAGATGAGTTTTATGGAGACTTATCAGTAGCATATGCTTGCTTGCTCCTGAAATAAGGGCAAATAGGAGATTGGCATCACCTTCAGGTCCCACATGAATAGCTGAAGTCTATCTGCTGGGACAGTCTCTGTGATGCTCTCTTCTCTCCACCCCCACCATATGGAGACATAGCCAGGAAGGAAATGAGATATAGAAACAGAGAAGTTGTGCCCCTGCTCCTTGACCCTTGATCCTTTCCCACAGTGGGGTCACTAACTAAGTTAGCAGATGTGGCACAAACGCAATTCCTCAACTGCTTTGGGCATCTATGGAGACCATATGGTAGTACTCATGGTATAGAAATAACAGTACCAACTGAAGAGAGATGTGCATTATCTATCTTTGTAAACACTGTCTCTTTGCCAAAAGGACTAAGATGGGAAACACTTGTCAATTTTCAGACTCCATAAACCTTATCTCTACTGAGCTGTACGCACTTCTCTGTTCAAGTTACTGAGGAAAATAGGTCTTTTACTTAAACATAGGGATATGCGATGAAAGCAGGAGGGTATGCCAGACTTTACTAGGGCCCCTTTCTTATTAGTTAAGCTGCTTCCTTTCCTGTTATCTCATTCCTCGGCTTTCACTTCAATAGTAGGATGCCTCTAATTATGGGCTCTTCACCTTGTCCTCCTTTTTAATCATTAATTCCCCCCTTATTATATTCATTCATATGAGACCTCTTCCACCTGATAATTCATTGTCTCTATAGAGAGTTTCTGCTTTGAGAATTAATGACACAGCCTTGGATCTGAAGTTTAATAGATCTGATTTGAGTTAGTGGATTGCAAGTGGTCATCAGCATATCAATTAATCTCTCTGAACCTTACTTCAGTTTCCTCATAGCTAATATGGAGGTTAGTAACACCTGCCTCTGGAGTTGCTAAGATAAATCTAGAAAGAATCATATAAGCATAAGCAATTGCTATTTTTCTACTTTCACTACTGTGCTGTCCAAGAATTTATCACTTTTTTGGTAATTGGCTTGTTGTTTCTCTGTCTCTTCAAAGAGCTCTAGCTGCCATGAGGACAGAAACTATGTTAACTTTAGTTGATCACTGCTTCCCCAACATCTAACATAAAGCTGACCCAGATCAGAAGTTCCCGAAATATTGCAATTTAACTCTAATTGTCAAAGACAGCAACTGCATTTTTACAGCAAACAGCACAATCCTTTAATTCATATTTGTTGAACTTGAGACCAACTAATACTCGAGAAAATACAGCCCCAGTTCATCCTGACTCAAGCACCTCTTTTTTTCCTTTAGGGACATTTCATAAACATCCTCGTAACTGAGCCTGAGGTAGGCAGGGACATGTGTGAATCTGTGATAAATCTGTGCTTGCAGAAGGATGGTAATAATAGGCTCAATTCCTTTAACTGCCCATCTTCAGTATCAGTGAATAAAAATGCATTGGAGAAGAAATATCTACTCTATTGCTGCTACAACTAAGCTATTATGTTTAGAAAATTCAATCTAGCAGTCCAAAGCTGCAGCTGATTTTTGTTTGGTATCCTAAGATATACTTACCTAGAAATTAGCTATTGTACTGCTTCCTACAGCTCTCCAGGTAAGATTGCAGTAGAGGACAAATGGAGGACATGGGCATCAGAATTCCTCCATTACACCAGCAATTAAAACAAATGGAGACAGAATTCCAGTGCACAGTGCTCACTGAGGTGATTTTATCAGCAAGGAAATCCCAGACAGAACATAGTGAATGTCAAACTCATAAATGTCATGCTGCAAAGACTTCTGTCATGAAAGAAAGAAAACAGATGCTTTATATTTTGGGCAATACATTATACTGATTTTTAAATATGTCATTTTCTTGTTCATCTTTCTGCCTCCACACAGCACTCCATGTGGTCCTTTTCTTAAGTTTAGTTGCTTGGTTGCTTTTTATCAAATGAATAGCTTGTTGATGAAGAATTTTCAAGAAAAGCACCCACTGTGTGAGCTGATAGAGTCTAGCACATAGTAGGCATTTAATAGATCTTTATTCAGTTGAGGAGCAATGATGCACAGGGATCTTTCCAGGAGAAGCTGCTTCAGAAACCTGACTTGTCAACACCCAGAATGGTTGCTCTCTCACCTGTAGACACACACTAACTAAGGTCCCAGGCAGTGAGGTCTAAATGAGAATGCCAACTAATTCCTTTGTCATTGTTAGGTGACACTGTCAAGGGATCAAAGCTCTCCTGTCCTTTAGTCAACCTATATTTTAATTACATCTGTGGGAGAAGTCAAATAAAATTCAAAAGTTTGCATGGTTAGCTTGGGATCAGAAGAAGGGATGTAGCTAAATAGCCACATCAAGTACAAGCTTATCACTGCCATACAAATAGTTAACACAGTGCAGCCTCTTCTCGTGGACTGTGCTTGAATGGACACAGATCATTTTTCCTTGACAACTGTATTAGATATCTATTCTGTATAGCAAACTAGACAAACTTAGTAGCTTAAAACAACACACAATTATTATTTTACAGTTTCTATGAGTCAGGAGTCTGGGCACAGCTTAACTAGGTCATCAAATCAGGGTCTTACAAGGCTGCAAACCACGTGTTGGCTAGGCTGGGTTGTTTTCTGGAACTTAGGGTCTGCTTCTAAAGTCATGTGATTGTAGCAAAATCAGTTCCTTAAGATTACAAGAGTAAGTTCCCCTTTTATTTTTTCTTTTTTAAAATTGAAGTATAGTTGCTTTACAACATTGTTAGTTTCTGGTGAACAGCATAGTGACTCAGTTATACATATATATATATATTCTTTTTCATATTCTTTACTATTATAGGTTATTACAAGATATTGAATATAATTCCCTGTGCTAAACAGTAGGACCTTGTTGTTTATTTATTTTATAAATAGTAATGTGTATCTACAATTCCTGGACTCCTAATTTATCCCTCCCCTACCCTGCTCACTTTTTCTTCGTGTCAGTAGGGGACTTTTCTCAGCCCTTAGAAGCCTCCCACAATTCCTTACCGTGTGGCCCTCTCACAATGTGGCTGTTTGCTTTTTTAAGGCCAGGAGAAGGATCTCTCACCCAATCTAAGACAAAGTCTCATATAAAGGGATATACACAGGCATGACTATTCCATCACCTCTGACATGTAAATTAATCAATCTATGCGCTATCCTATCACATTCACAGGCCCTGTCCACACTCAAGGGGGGAGATTATCCAGTGCTAATACACCAGGGGCCTGTGGACCAGCCCAGTATTCTTCCAACCATAGTCACTCTCCTTTCTCTGTGCAAGATAGCTTAGTGGAGTGGTTCTTTCTTCACTGCAGAATAGACTCATCTGAAAGATTTTTCCAAGTACAGGTTCTCAGACTCAATCCTTAGAATTCAGATCCAGTATAATGAGGCAGAAAACAGAGGCATTTCTATTTTCAAACCCCATAGGTGATTCTGATTAGCAACTGGGTGGCAAACCCCTTGAGTTTCTGTTCAAGTTCTGACATCTAATCTACATGTATCTGAATCCTGATTTTTGACTCCATCATTCACTAGCTGCATGACCTTGGAAAAGTCATTTGATCACTCAAAGCCTCAGTTGCCTTATCTATGAAAAAAGGGTGATAAAAAGGATACTTTAGTCATTGGTTCTCATACAAAGATTGACTATGACTGTGCATGGAACACAGTATAACCTGGCACATTGTAGGTGTACAAATAATGTAGCTGTTATGGTGTGATTCTATGACTGACATGCCTTCCTTCTGACAGTGAAAGCTTGCAAGTCTTGTATTAGTTATCTATTCTCTTTCTTTAGGTGTCTCTGTAGACTGCTTTTCTTTGGTATTGCAGATTTAGAGTTAGATAGCTTAATTAATAGAAAGCAATTTCATATGCAAGTCCTGGATATAGAGGCAGACAATAGGCCATTCATGCTTGTCTTCAAGCCATGTGATCAGTGAGATATACCATTGCAATGGCATTGCCAACATCTGGTAGCCCAGAAGCATCATAGTCAGGCAAGGCTGACAGCCTTTAGCTTATTTCACCTATTTGTTTATAACCTGAATTCTTACTTTTATCAGAGCCTAGTATAAGGGTACTGATTATTTGGATGGAGAGTGGAAGAAAGTTCCTCCCAACATACTAATTGATTTTTTTTTCTTTTGTCACTGTCTCCAGGGAAGTCCAAAAGAAAAACTGGCCTGATTTATCAACAACGTAAAATCTTGCTATATTGAAATCATCCAAAAAGTTGTTGCTTTCAGATCAATATTCTGCTCAAATGTAAAGCAAAAGTTTTTCACCTGGTGAAAGTCAATTTTCAAACACTTAACAAAGTATAAATTCCTTTCAAAGGCATTGCATAACAGTGTCATTCCCTTGTGTGGCTACTAAATAAATACTTATTGACTGACAGAGATTTTGACTGTGTGATGAAGCCCTTACTGAAAAAAAAAAAATCTATTTCAATGCCTACATTTCAGAGTTCCTTCTCAGCTAGATAGCTGATTTTCTCTAGCAAGCCAAGCTGATGGTAGAGGTAGCCTAGATTATGTCAACCATGCATACCACACATAAGTGTATGCTATTGTTCAACCACATTTGACTCTAAAAAATGAGAATTGGCCATTATGTGGAAAAGGCTGGTAGGGGATACATGTGGGGCTGGTAGAACTCTAGATGTGTTTCTTCAGTGGCAGAGAGAATGCTATGTGCTTTTTATCAAATTTTTCTTTTCTGCCTTATAGCACAGGAAGACAAGGCTCTCCAGAATGCCCTCCCCTTCCTTCCTTGCTCTAAAATGGACCATGTGACTGAACTCTGGATAATAAAATGTGTGTGGCAGTGAAATGCACCACTCTGTTTCTGGCTTCTAGGACCCTCTGTGCAGTCTTCCATGCTCTTGCTCTTTACCATCTCTCTCTCCTTGTGACCAGAAGTAGAGGAGTCTGACCTGGCAGAGCTATAGGTCATCACTTGGAGAAAGATATGTATTTGTTATGTTGAGACCCTTTGGTTTTTAGATTATTGGTTACACCCACTCCTGTTTATTACTCTGATTAACATAAATCCCCCAACTTTAGATTCTGTGCTATATTTTTGTTGTCCTATCTTTGACAACAATTCAGACTAATACATTGGTAATAGTACTTCCCCCATAGAAACTCCAAGGTTAATTGAGCTTCTGGAACACACAGTTCATATTATCTATTAATATGTTCAATCAGGTCACATCCTCAGAGAACAGAAAATCATAGAACTCTAGGCATGAACTTTTATAGTCATTTATCCCACGTCAAAACACACACACAAATATACACATGCATACACACACCAATTAGGGATTATATCTGTCACTATAAGGCCAAGGACAATAATAAGACTGTTTAAGAAATGGTATAAGAGAACTTCGTTGAGATACTAAGATTCATAACTGGTGTCTACTCAATTTTCAGAGAGACCAATTCCATCCATTGTGTGACCTTGAACAAATCTCTTAAATTCTTGGAGCCTCTTTTACTGATACTTAAAATGAGTATACTGTTCCATTCACATGTGGTTATGAGAGATAAATGAGATAATGTGTATGGTGATAGAAAATTATAAATCACCATATAAATGTAAAATATTTGAATTAAGTGGTAGTTGCCCTTATATAATATAATGTAAATTTGATTATTTAGATCCTTGGTCTAGAGTTATTTTAATTCTGTATTTGAGGTAGACACCCACTGATATAATGAATCACCCCATTTTGTTCATGGGAATTTGCACACATCAAACTTGAATAAAATATCCAAAAGCAAACAAATAAATTTACCACAAAATAAGGAACTGTGGGATATAATGACTATGAAGACAGAGTCTGGATTCAGAGTGGTTTGGTTTGCTCTACAGTATCACTTGTTATGTGCTGTGTGAAGTTAGACAAGTTACTTTATCTCTCTATGCCACCATTTCCTCATATGCAAAGTTCATATAATGGTCCCCATCACATAATGTTTTTGTGAAGATTAAGTTTGTTGAAATGTGTCCAACATGCATCAAACACATAGAATGGAGCTGCATAGCATATGTTACATTTGGATAAGGTTTACTCTTATCCATCCATCCTCCAAATTCTGGATGAAAAATGGACTTCCATAGGTACAAAACTTGCTGTACCATTAAGCTTCTCCCTACCTCACTGTTCAATTTTCATTGACTTTGTAAGAGGAGGCACAATTCAATACAGACCTTCAAATCGTGCCATAATTTTCATTGACCTCTAAAATGCATCCTAATAAATTGAGATGCCTTCACATTGCAAAGAGATTCTGAAGGATGGCTGCAGTGCCCTGTAACATTGCAGTTATTAGCATTGACCTAAAGCGCATATCAGGAAAGCAGTGCTTTCTCAGTGTTAACACCTGCCGTCACCTGCAGTGCATTCATGTTTGAGTCAAGCGAAACATACGCTACTGCTGCCTCTGCACCTGGCACTAACTGATCGCCCTCCTCTCTCTTTTCAGACGTATACAGGCAGGTATCTAAGACTTCATGGAAGCAAAAATATCATAAATCCACACCTGTCTCTACATGATCTCTTTTGAACATCCCTGGAACAATGACCTTTTCTGTTCTAATAATATGGAAAAAATTGAAGATAGTAGAAATGATGTATATTCTAGCATGAAGAAAGTAACTAGTGAAAAGAGAAGATATTTGAAAATCTTACAATTCAAAGGAAAAATAATTTCCCACTAAGAAAGGATGTTTTTATTCTGCATTGAGATGTCTTTCTTAAAACTGGAATAACATTGGCTGAATGATGTTTCTACAAAGATGTTCACGTCCTATTTCCAGGAACCTGTGAATGTGACCTTACGTGGCAAAAGGTTCTCTGTTGATGTGATTAGTTAAGAATTTTGTGATGTGGAAATGAGCCTGGACTATCCAGGTGGGCCCCATTTACTCACAATTGTCCTTATAAGAGGAACTTAGGAAGGTCAGACCAAGAAGGTAATGTGATGATGGAAGTAGAGATTGGAGTGATGTAGCCGCAAACCAAGGAGTGCTGGCAGCTTCTAGAAGCTGGAAGAGACAAGGAACCGATTTTCTCCCCTAGAGCCCTCAGAAGGAACCAGCCCTTCCCATACCTTGCTTTCAGCCCTATAAGCCTCATCTCAGACTTCTGACCTCCAGAACTGCAAGAGAATGAGTCACTGCTGTGTTAAGCCACTAAAAGCACAGACAATGGCAACAGAAAACTCATATAGCAGATATGTCTAAATGAAAGTAATTCATAATGTAAAAATAAAAGCAAAGATTCAGATGTGTCTACAAAAATATTTGTAATTAGGAGTTGGGGATTAACAGATACATACTGCTATACATAAAATAGATAAACAACAAGGACCTACTGTGTAGCACAGGGAGATATACTCAATATCTTGTAATAATCCATAATGGGAAAGAATCTGAAAAAGTTATATATGTATAACTGAATCACTTTGCTGTACCCCTGAAACATTGTAAATCAACTGTACGTCAATCAAAAAGATAGTTTAATAAAATTGAATTTAGGTTCTCTAGACCATAACAGTATTACTCCAGAAACAAAATTATTTGCCTTTATTCTCCATTTCCAACATTTCTAATCCTAGTCTCTGACCCCTATTCTCACCAGCAAAGTGTTCATATTTGAATCAAACAAAATGTGCTGAGGCTACCTCTGCACCCGGCACACACTGAGCCCCTCCTCTCTCTTTCAGACGTGTTACATGCAAGTATCTTCAGTCAGACTTGAACTCACATCACTCCACCAAACTAGCTCTTACCAAGGTGAGCAATGACTTCCATCTTTCCAATACCAACAACCACTTGTTCAGCTTCATTTTACTGGACTCAGCAGGATTTTATTGAGTTGATGACTTAATGATTCGTGATCTGAACACTTTCTTTTCTTAGCTTCCAGGACATCCCCACTTCCTTTTTTTTTTTTTTCTTCACTGTCTGTTTTTGGTCATTCTTTGTTGTTTCATCTTTATCTTTCTGACCCGTATATATTGGAGTTCTCCAGAGCTCAGTGCTTAGACTGCTTTTCTATCCATACGAATTCCCTAGATGATCTCATTTAATCCTTATTTAAACATAATTTTGTTGAAGAAATCTTATTTTATATCTCTGGCAATAGTCCCTTGAACTCCAGATTCCCATGTTCAAAATCGCCACTTGAATGTTGTGACAGATGATATCTTACAAAAGTGGTAATGAGCAATATTTCCAATCTCACACACTCTATAGAAACTTGCAAGTCTCCCATCCAGAGGTGGTGTCTATTTCTTCTCCACTTAACCCTGAATAGGCCTTTGTGATTGCCTCCATGATAGAATGCAGCCTAGCTGACACTGTAACTTCCAAGGCTAGGTCATAAAAGGCAATCCATACCTATCTCTCCCTTGTTATGATTGCCCATGAAACCCAGCCACCATGTTGTGAGGAAACCTAGGCCACATGAAGAGGTCACCTGCTAGTCCTCTAGCCAATACTCACCGGCAAGATTCCTGTTGACAGTATAAACTATCAGACATGTGAGTAAATGAAGTTTTAAATCACTCCAGCCCTTCATTTTAAGCCACCCCAGTTAACACAGTGGAATAGTGGGCTGTCCCTGTTAAGCCATAAATAGCAGACTTCTGAGCAAAATAAATGTTGTTGTTTTTGTTGTACTAAGACACTAAGTGATGGGGTGGTTTGTTGCCCAAAAGTAGATAAGTAGAACAAGCATGTCTTAAGCAGCTGAAACTTAATTTGTATCAAATTGAATTCCTATTTTGCCTTCCATCCCACACACCTGGCTTTCCACAATCTTCCCCATCTTGGTAGCTACTCCTTCCTTCGAGCCATTCAGGTCAACACGAATGGAGTCACTCTTGACTCCACTTTCTTTCCCATCCCACATCCAAACTGAAATCAAAACCTGTTAGCACTACCTTCTGAATATATTCAATCTTCACTCCCTTCTAATTCCCTCCACCGACAGCAAATTCTTCAGATCACCATCATTGGTCACCTCAGCTTTGCAACTGCTTTCACCTTTGTCCCTCTAGAGTCTCTTCTCAACACAGAAGAAGCAGAGTCATCATTTAGAAAGTTAAGCCATATCCTGTCACTGCTCCATTCACAGCTGTCTAATGGCTCCACACTTCCCTGACAGTAACAGGCACAGTCCTCCCTGTAGTACACAAGGTCCTGCACGATCTATAATCCACTCACTCTCATCTATTTCCCTGGTCTCATCTCCCACTATTCTTCCCCTCGATCCCTCTGCCTCATCTCATAGACTGGGTCAGTGTTCTTTGAACTATCTAGGGATGGTCCTTCCTCAGGGCTCTTGTATATGTTCTTTCCTCTACTTGGAAAATTATTTGTCTCTGCACATTTATTATTGTCTCAGTGGCAACCATACAGAAAAGAACAGTTCCACATCCCCTCCCAGTACTCTCTAGATTCACCTTACTCTGCTTTAGTTTTCTCTGGAGCACTTAAGCATATAATATGTTTTACTTATTTATTTATATTCACTCCCCATTACCCACTAGACTATAAGCTCCATATAGAAGGACTTTGTATTATTTGGTACTCTATCCCTAGAGCTTTGGATCATGCCCAGGACATTAGAAGATACTCAACAAATATTTGCTGAATGAACAAAAAGAGAAATGTAGTATGCATTTGTGTATGTGAAACATAGTTGTTTTTTATTATTTAAATCTAATAATAACTCTATGAAGGAGCTGATGTTATTGCCATTTTATAGAAGGGATAACTCAAGAGAGAAAATGAACACTGAGAAAAGTAGTAGAGTGGATAGTGCCCAGAAAAAGTATTTAGATGACATGAAGGGTAGTTTCTGCCTCATCCATCACCACCTGTGTGGTGCTTGCCAGGTGAAATTAACCTTTTAGAAACTGTAACCTCATTGGTAATCTGATCATAAAACCTTTCCTGTCTACCTAGTGTTTTGTAAGGAGCAAATTAAATAATAGGTGCTGTAAAATTTTGCCAATTTGAAGAGCAGTATGTAAATATAAGTGCCATTGTTATTCTCAAAACACCAAAAATATGTCTTTATATAAATGAACCCTTTCTCTACCATTTTTTGGACCTTCTCCTACTCCCTGTTCTTGCTCTTTTCCAGCTTGCTTCTATACATGGTGTTCACTTTCTGTCCCTGCCTGCTTGTCTTATCACGAAAGTGCAAATCCTTCCTTCAGGTGCAATTTTCAACCGAGTCCTCCCTGACCATCAATTTCTCTGCCTTCTGAATGAGTAGTCTGTGCTCTGTAGGATGTGGATAATTAAAATAGAACCAGTTGCCAAATATATTTCCCCAGTGCCAGTCACCTATCATCATCTGCTGATTTAAATTTTAATTACCTTATCTTAGATTGTCAACCCAATGGGGAGATATTTTTTTTCAACTCCTTTGACTAGGAAAGGTCCTAGGACTCTTTTTGCAATTTAGTACAAATTAAATCATAATGACTCTTCATAATGCACATAGTATTAGATGAAGGTTTTCAATATACTGATCTGAAAAACACAGAAAAATGTAAAACTCCTGCCCTGGAAAGCTAGTAAGGCTTTTGTGAGGTTCAAAGGAGATAATGCAGTTGAAATTACTGTGAAAACTTCACAAGCCATGGAAAATATAAATGGAAGTAATTAATAATACTAATAGTGGGATGTGTTCATAGTTACATATTCATGTCTAACCAGGCAAAGATGACTGATTGTCAAGAAAGTTAAAGGAATGTTGTTTCCCTTTTAGGGAAGTTGTTCTTTTGAGACACGTCTATGTTTCAGCTGCTAAACCTAAACTGATGAGGACTCTGCTAGAAGGCACAGTTTATTTCATGATTTTTTTTTAAAACTGAGATAGTCTGAGGGATATTAAGGGTGTTAATAGATACACTTTCTTCATTTTTAATGGAATAAAGAATCTGCTTGATATAACACTTCAATCACAAAACCTTCAGACTGGAATAGCTCTCTAGAGACAATTCAGCCCATTACCCCACTGAGCAGGAGGATTTCAGTTCAGATTGTGCCTAAACAAAGAACAATCAGATGGTCTGTGCCATTGAAAAAGCATGTAGCTTATAATTATGTGATAAATCAGAATTCATCAATGAGATGGTAGAGAAATATACTGGAAGTGGTTCACTTAATGCTCAAGCATCAGAGTTAAGGCCATCTCAACTATGTTTGTAATTCTCTCACAAACACTGTTGTGAATTGTCACGCTCACAAGTTATGTTTTATTTTATTTTTTTAACATTTTTTATTGATTTATAATCATTTTACAATGTTGTGTCAAATTCCAGTGTAGAGCACAATTTTTCAGTTATACATGAACATATATATATTCATTGTCACATTTTATTCTCTGAGCTACCATAAGGTCTTGTATATATTTCCCTGTGCTATACAGCATAATCTTGTTTATCTATTCTACATTTTGAAATCCTGGTCTATCCCTTCCCATCCCCCGCCCCCTTGGCAACCACAAGTTTGTATTCTATGTCTCTGAGTCTGTTTCTGTTTTGTATTTATGTTTTGTTTCTTTATTATTTTTAGATTCCACATATGAGCGATCTCATATGGTATTTTTCTTTCTCTTTCTGGCTTACTTCACTTAGAATGACATTTTCCAGGAACATCCATGTTGCTGCAAATGGCATTATGTTGTTGGTTTTTATGGCTGAATAGTATTCCTTTGTATAAATATACCATCACTTCTTTATCCAGTCATCTGTTGATGGACATTTAGGCTGTTTCCTTGTCTTGGCTAATGTAAATATTGCTGCTATGAACATTGGGGTGCAGGTGTCTTTTTGAAGTAGAGTTCCTTCTGGATATATGCCCAGGAGCAGGATTCCTGGGTCATATGGTAAGTCTATTCCTAGTCTTTTGAGGAATCTCCATACTGTTTTCCACAGTGACTGTACCAACCTGCATTCCCACCAGCGGTGCAGGAGGGTTCCCTTTTCTCCACAGCCTCTCCAGCATTTGTCATTTGTGGATTTTTGAATGATGGCCATTCTGACTGGTGTGAGGTGATACCTCATTGTAGTTTTGATTTGCATTTCTCTGATAATTAGTGATATTGAGCATTTTTTCATGTGCCTATTGATCATTTGTATGTGTTCCTTGGAGAATTGCTTGTTTAGGTCTTCTGCCCATTTTTGGATCGGGTTGTTTCGTTGTTTCTTATTAAGTCATATGAGCTGCTTATATATTCTGGAGATCAAGCCTTTGTCGGTTTCATTTGCAAACATTTTCTCCCATTCCATAGGTTGTCTTTTTGTTTTACTTCTGGTTTCCTTTGCTGTGCAGAAGCTTGTAAGTTTCATTAGTTCCCATTTGTTTATTCTTGCTTTTATTTCTATTGCTTGAGTAGACTGTTCTATGAGAACATTTTTGAGATGTATGTCAGATAATATTTTGCCTATATTTTCTTCTAGGAGGTTTACTTTATCTTGTCTTATGTTTAAGTCTTTGATCCATTTTGAGTTGATTTTTGTGTCTGGTGTAAGGGAGTGCTCTAGCTTCATTGCTTTACATGCTGCTCTCCAGTTTTCCCAACACCATTTGCTGAAGAGACTGTCTTTATTCCATTGTATATTCTTGCCTCCTTTGTCAAAGATGAGTTGACCAAAAGTTTGTGGGTTCATTTCTGGGCTCTCTATTCTGTTCCATTGGTCTATATGTCTGTTTTTGTACCAATGCCATGCTGTCTTGATGACTATAGCTCAATAGTATTGTCTGAAGTCTGGGAGAGTTATTCCTCCAGGCTCTTTCTTTCTCTTCAGTAATGCTTTGGCAATTCTAGGTCTTTGATGGTTCCATATAAATTTTCTTATGATTTGTTCTAGTTCTGTGAAATATGTCCTGGGTCATTTGATAGGGATTGCATTAAATCTGTAGATTGCCTTGGGCAGTGTGACCATTTTAACAATATTGATTCTTCCAATCCAAGAGCATGGGATATCTTTCCATTTTTTAAAGTCTTCTTTAATTTCCTTCATCAATGGTTTATAGTTTTCTGTGTATAATTCTTTCACGTCCTTGGTTAGATTTATTCCTAGATATGTTATTACTTTGGGTGCTATTTTAAAGATGATTGTTTCTTTACTTTCTTTTTCTGTTGATTCATCATTAGTGTAAAGAAAGGCAACTGATTTTTGAACATTAATCTTGTAACCTGCTACCCTGATGAATTCTTCGATCAGCTCTAGTAGTTTTTATGTGGACCTTTTAGGGTTTTCTATATATAGTATCATGTCACCTGCATATAGTGACACTTTTACCTCTTCTTTTCCAATTCAGATCCCTTTTATTTTTGTCTCTTGCCTGATTGCTGTGGCTAGGACTTCCAAGACTATGTTGAATAGGAGTGGTGATAGTGGGCATCCTTCTCTTGTCCCAGATTTTACTGGGAAGCTTTTGAGTTTTTCACCATCAGAAGTTATGTTTTAGAACTTGGACTCTAGAGTTAGACTTCCTGGATTGGACTTATGGCTATTCCACTTAATAGTTGTGACTTTGGGCAAGTTATGTAAGTTCTCTATGCCTCACTTTCCCCATCTTTAAATTAAGGATATTAATCATATGTACCTCATGGGATTGTTGGGAGGATTAAATGAGTTAATATATTTGAAGTGCTCAGCAAATATTATGTAAGGTGATCAAAAATATTTGTTGAATAAATAAATTAATAAAATATGTGTTTCCATTGTGATTTTGTTAGTTTTTAATAGAAAAACAAAAACCGCCTGATATGAGCATCCTTATACTTTTTACGTGGTACAAATGTTTAACTAGGGCTTATAACTAGAAATGGAATTGGGGGACTATATAGTATGTTTATCTCTCCCTTTACTAGATAATGCCATAATGTTTTCCAAAGTTGTGCTGATCTAAATCCCTATCAGTAGTATGTGAGTTGTCCTTGCATCACATCTTGGCTAATTTTTTTTGGTCCTAATTTTTATTTTTTTAGGCTTGAAAAAGTATCTTATTGTGGTTTTTAATTTTTAATTTCAATGCCTAATGATGTGGATTTGAACAGTAAGAATCTCATTTGTATGTGAGATTTAATATTCATTGAATTTCAACAGTGGAATCTATCTACTTGATACAATAGTAAAAGAAACAGAAAAAAAATCTTCCTATAGAGCCTACACTTATGTAGAGGAAAAAGACAAATAATATTGATAAGTAAATCATAATTACCCCCAAATATATAAAACATAGCATATTTATGTAATGTGATATTATACACCACTAAATAACAGCTATATATATGTATGTGAATAAGAGTCTTTCCAATTATATTTAGTGGAAAAATAAAGTCTGGAAGAGTGTATATAATTCTATTTTATTTAAATAATGTTTTAACAAATCAGGCAAAACCAATCAGCATATATCTTTTCAGAGTAGGTAATACATATACACTCAGATCATAAAGTTAGTATGGAACGCTTAACACAAACTCAGAACAGTGGTTATCTTCTGGATTGGAGGGAAAATTATTCAATTGAGAAGAGACATACAAGATTTCCCAATGTGTTGCTAATGTACTATTTCTTAGGCTAAATAGTGGATACATAAATGTCCATGTATTCAAGTAATTTTTAAACTGTATCTGTGCTATAGTACCTTTTATATCTTTGATAAAATTCATAAAAAAATAAAATATTCAACTTATAATTAAGAATGGGTCAGAAATGTGACAAATATCTGACTTGTTTTAAAAAGTAGTGTTGGGATATTGACTGGATAGTAAACAAAATCAATGTATAGCTTTACCTCGTTCAAAACACCAAAATAAGTTGCAAGTGGATTATACATCAAGTCATAAGAAGGTTATAACTTTCAAGTTATTAGATTTAGACTTTTTACACTTCCAAGATCCAAACAGTACAAGAGGAAATCAGTAGGTATTGATGCATTTAAGGCCCAGATAAACAAGCTTGCTATTCTAAAAGGCAACATAGTGTATGTGCCAAAGAGCAGCCTGGCCTGTTATTTTGTAGAAACAGGAAGACATGCTTTGTGAAGAGGAAATGTATTAGTACCTAAAGCAGGTCAACTGTATATGCTCTCATCAAGTGTGCAATGTATTTTAAACTTAGAAACATTCTGCTACTCTGGATCCTTCCTTGCCACCCAAATAAAGGTAACAAATGAAAAATAGCTAGCTACAAAGACAACTGAGATTCTGTCTTTTTCAACCAGACCAAAAAAATAACAAATAAAACCACTTTCTGGTTTTTTATTTAAAATGTTTAACCTTAAGGATTGTGAGTTTTCATGTAACTAGATAGGATAACCTACCAATTTAAGGCAACAGAAGGAAATTTAGATAAGTTTGGGTGTAATTATCTCAGAATATGTAACTGTAAGGTGTATTATCCTGTATATGTAACATTACCATGAATTATATACCTGCACTGAGAGCAAAGCATATCTCTTATCCAAGGCTCTTTTTAGAAGGGAAATATATTAAAGATGTATACCTTTGTATGACTCAGCATGAAGGTAGTATTTTCCTAGACTTGAAGCAAGGGGCAGTGCTTGAGGTAATAGGAAATGTGAACTTAAGAAAATACAGGTTGATTGTAGATATGACATGTCAAATTGCTCATAACTTTAACATCTCCTAAAACAACTATTATCTAGGCATTTTTTTTTTACATTTTCCAAAAGTCTTCTGATTAATCTAGAAATTTTAGAATTCTTTTCAAAGTCAGCATTGGACTTTATCACATGCAATACAAGTTTGGAATGTTCCCTCATGGGCTCATTAAATTCATCTGCAACTGCTTTCTGAATCTTTTTGTTGAAATATGTACAACATTTCAAAGTAAAGTCAAACTAGCAGAAATAGCAAAGTATAGAGTAGTAGTGAAGTCCAGTTTTCTAAAATTCAGTGAAGGCCAAGAAACCTTGGTTTCTTTCCTAAAAAAAAAACTCTGTGACTTTATAAATGTGGTAACATAATGCAAGACAGCCAATCATTATCCAGCACTGGGATTTTCCAGACAGGCATTGGGCAGTTTCCTCAGTACAATTTTTACAAAATGGAGCATCAGGAGATTGCCAGTATGTAATGTTGTGTTATTTTGCACAGGGATCACTTAAAGTGGTAAGGATATTGCTCAGTTGTAAGAATGGAAAATGTTTCAATTCTCCAGTTTCAAACAAGATTGTATTCTATTGACTGATATGAAAAGTAGTATGGATTCAATCGAGGGTCAACAAACTTTTTTGTAGAGGTCTAGATAATAAGTGTGTCCAGCTTCCTGCACTATAAGTTCTCGGTCACAACTACTCTACTCTGTCAGTGTAGCACAAAAGCAATCATTGAAATTATGTGAATGATATCTGTGGCTGTTTTTCCATAAAACCATATTTAATAAAACAGGTGGCAGGCCAGATTTGGCCCACATACTATAATGTGCCACACCTGGACTAAACCATAAGAGTAGAATAACTCTAAGCTCAGAGAATCCAGACACAGGAGAAGGTGGAATTCAATAAAAATGACAGAAGTAAAAATCATTAATGATTATGTTCAGCTATCATGAGTGGGAAAGAAGCATTTTTACAGATCTGCACAATTCCCACTCACGTATAGAATTCAAGCTTGCAACTAAGTACAATGTAAAAAATATATATATATATATAATCTATTATTTATGATGCACAAGGAAAGGAAAATAAGCTCTAATATCCTGGGTCAAAGCTTGGCAGCCATATGAATATGTATTGTCTATTACTCAGTGTTCATAACAAATAGCTGTGGAGATTGAGAGGGCACCGTCAAAACAAAGAACAGAAAAGACTGAGGCTAATTAAATCATAAAGAAAAGTAAAAATTATGCAGCAACTCATTATGTTGTGGTAAATCAATTCCACTAAAATTTAGGAAAAAAGTTTCAACACGTGGATGGTTCAAACTTTATAATAGGCTCTATTTAGAGAGATAAACCATGATCCTTATAATACCCTTTGTTATTTGTGAAAAGATCACATTTCAAAGCACAGAAGGAAATCTCAAAGGGTTGTATTGCTTAGCCTTTTATCCCCAGGCAGGATTAATTAGGGTAATAGCTGGCATGTATCTAGTGCCTACTGTGTGCCAGGCATTTTGCACATAATCTCTCCAATCCTCAAATCCTTTGAATCAGAAGTCTCCTGCTTACTACACTCGTGACCCTGGTCAATGAAACCAGTCTCTCTGGACTGCTGTTTCTGAATGGGAGCCTATGGAGTCAGCTTGTCCCCACGCCGTGCAAGTCTGGGTAAAGAGGCTGGAGAAAAACATGCCAGCTCCTTTTGAAAGGTTGTTTTCAGGGACTTAAAAACCATATTAACACTCTAAGAATAAAATACATGGGGAAATATGCTAAAACTAGAAAACCTGTTGAAATGCTACACAAATGTTGATGCTAAATATATGCCTGTCTTGGAACGCCATGTGACCTAGTCTTGGATACCCAACTCCTCTTGCCCACAATGGGTATCAGAGAGTGTGGGGAGAAAGAAGAAAGAAGAGGAATAGTATTTTCTTCCTCCTCTGTTTGGCACAACAGGCTATAGAGTACAATGGCCGTGTTATTTCATGTAACCTTTAGAATCTTTCACTGTCTTCTCTGGGCTTAAGTGCTCAGGATGTGCTAATGAGTGTCATTCAAGGACTCAGTTCCTTCAAATTTCTTCTCTAACATCACTCGAGTATCACCTTTACTTTGTATTCACCTCTCTTCTCTTCTGTAATGAGAAGTGTGTGAACTGTACCACAGTACTGGACATGTGGTTATTTTCCACTCAGACATTTGCTCCAGGTTCATGTACTACTAGGTTTATGTCCCTGACATTAAGTTTTCATAAGGCAGGGACCATGACTCCTGCTTCTTTTGGGTTCCCAGTGCCTAATTGTCAAAAATTTGGCATTCAAAATGAAGCTTTTTGCTTGTTTGTTTTACACCCCTCTGTTAATAACTTCTTATTTATTTTATTTATAAATTAAAAAAATTTTATTGAAGTTGGTTTACAATTTTTTTCTATTGAGTCAGTTTACAATGTTGTGTTAATTTCAGGTATAGAGCACAGTGATTCAGTCATGTGTGTGTATAAATGTATTCCTTTTCATATTCTTTTCCATTATAGGCTATTACAAGGTATTGAATACATGCCCTGTGCTACACAGTAGGACCTCGTTGTTTATCTATTTTATATATAGTAGTTAGTATCTGCAAATCCCAAACTCCCATCTTATCTTTCATTATGTCCTTCATTTATTCTAGGCCAGACATTGTATTAGGTGCTAGGAATACAGTGTGGTGCAGAAATAGACACAATTCTTACTGTCATGGATGGTCCTTACATGAGAATAGGGAGAGGGGCGTTAATTAAATAATCCCACAAGTGAATTTAAAATTGCAGTGTGACAAGTGTTACGAGGTAAGGATGTTAAGGACAGAAAATAATATGTCTGTGATCTTTGGGAGCTTCTAGTCTAAGGCAGGTCAGCAGACAATCATGAGACACAGTGGTAAGTTGAGGGTAAGAAAAGCCTGGGGTGCTGTGGGATCCCAGAGGGAAGGCACAGAACACTCTGGTGGCCATGGAAGGCTGTCAAAGACAGTAATGCTTTAGCTGACTTCTGAAAGTATGAGCAAAAATGAACTACATGGAGTTGGAGAAAGGAATTTTAGGCAGAGAGGAGAGCGTGGGCAAAAGTGTGTAGACAGAAATCACTGACTCTTGAGGGAAGTTGCAGTCACTCAGAGGTGCAGGTGAATGACCTGGAAGGATGGAGCTGAGAGAAGATGCTGATGGAGAGAAAGTCAGAGACCAGATCAGGAGGGCTCCCTCTATATCCTGAGGTTCTGCAGAGAAAGGGGAAATAGTAAAGACTTTAAAACAAGTGAGTAATATGGTCAGTGTTGACTTTTTAAATAAGTTATGATGACAACTTTATGAAAGTTGAATTGAAAGTGAGAAATGCTTAAAGTTGAAAAATCTATGAAGAAGCAGTTGCAGTGTCCCAGAGAGAAAATGATGAGAGCTGCTCAGGTGGCAGATGCAGTAGAAATAGGATGCTCTGCAGTATGACAGCACAAACTTTTGAGAGAGGTCAAATTTGCAGGATTTTGTGATTGACTGCTTGGGGAAGAGAAAGTGGAAAAGAGGGAGATGGGAGAGAGGGAGGGGGGAAGAGAGGGGGATGTGGGAAGGGAGACGGGCATTAGAGAGGGAGGAGAGAGAGAAAGAGGGAATGGTAGAGAGGGGAGAAACAAGCAGAGGGGGAGGGGAGGGTAAAGAGGAAGAAGGAAAGGGTGAGGGTTAGGGAAAGTAGGAGGGAGAGTTCAAGAGCAACAGGATGGATAGTGGTGTCCCTGAGAAAGAGAAGACTGGATGAGGTTATAGAAGAGATATAATGTAGCAGATGTAGCTCTGGGTTTGAAAAGAGACACCTTGATTTACAGTCCAGATGTGTCAGTTGTTTTCTGTGTGAATTTGGGTAAGATATTTAATGGTCTGTTGCCTCAGTTCCCTTGTCTGTAAAAGAGAGATAATAGTATCTATCTCATAGGTTTGCTATTGAGATTGAATAAGTTAATGAATATAAAATTCTTAGAACCATGGCTCTCAATAAATACTATATAAATGTTACCTGTCACTATTCCTTTAAGAAAGAAAATGTGCTTGTTCAAGTTTGAGTGTGTGTAGATTTAGATGCCCGTGGGATATTCATGTAACAATGACCAGATCCATTTTTGCTCACTACTATACTTTCATATCTAGCAAAGTGCCTGATTCATAGTACACACTTAAGATATAAAATTTCAAACAAATAGATAAATGAATGAATGCATGAGATATATAACAGACAGTTAGAAATACATCTGAAACCCCTGGAGAATCTAGGGATGGAGGTAATAGATGTGATCACATGAGCTATGGGCTACTGACTGAGACATTCAAGAAACTTCCTGTAGGATAAGGATAAATTCCTAAGACCTTATATGTCTTGGTTCAGGCTGCTATAACAAAGCACCATAGACTAAGTGACTCATAAAAAAACTTACAGACATTTATTTGTCACAGTTCTGGAGGCTAGAATAAAATCTGACATCAGGGCACCAGTATGGTCAGGTTCTGGTGAAGGTCTTCTTCCAGGTAGGCAGACTACTGACTTCATACTATCTTCACATGGCAGAAGGAGCAAGAGTGTTGTCTGGAGTCTCTCAAAAGGGCACTAATCCCATTCATGAGGGTCCTACCCTCATGACCTAATCACCTTCCAAAGACCCTTACCTCCTAATAACATCACATTGGTGGGAGTGTGTGTAGAATTTCAATATATGAATTTAGGGGGGACACAAATTTTCAGTCTTATGACACTAGGTGACAGTAGCATTTATGGGTCAGAGATAGCAGGAGAAAAGAAGAGAGAGATCAATAAAAATCAGATAAAAACCAGGTGAATATGGTATCCAGAAGCTAAAAGAAAGTTTCTGTGATAAAGGGATTCATGATGTCAAATGCTCCAACATCTTTCAGTAGGTTAGACTATAAAGTTCCAAGCCTCACTTTGCCCCCCTAGCCGGCAGATTTGATCCCAGCCTCCTTTTTGCAACTTCTACATGTCATACATATACTTACTCCTTCCATGTAAACCACCTGAGTATCTATCTTCCTTCACTAGATTTTGAGCCACTTGAGGGATAATCTCGTCTTAGTCATCTTTATGTCCCTGGTATCAAGTACAGTACTTGGAATGTAACAAAGAGCTGGTCGAAAGCATTTTAAATGAGCTGTGTTTACTTTATGTCAATAGACTCAATTGTCTCTGGGACATGATTTTCTAAAAGAAAAAATAAATTGCACTGTTATTTATTATTTCCTAATTCCTACAAAACTGAATGGATGAAAGGAGGAATCCAAAATGAAAGAGACACGTTTCATGCACCGTTATTGACGTTTTGCCCTCACTTGCTCATCCTACTGGGCTTTGGGGAAGCACTGTCATAAAAAGTTTCTGAAGGGTTTGATTTAAAAATCATGAACCTGGTGAAAACTAGCATGTGAACAACTTATTTGAATTTGACAGACACTCCATCAAGAAGCATTTAATAGGTATACTCACCAGTGACCTTTCAGACTCAAAGAAGGTAATATTTCTTCCTTTAGTGACAAAAATTATACCCTAAGAAAGCTTACTCACTGGTGGTTTCTGTTAATATCACTCTTTTTCATGCCCTGTATTAGATTTTGATATCCCTGTGGCCAGGATCCATGTCTTGTTCATCTTTATACCCCCATCACCTAACACAGTAACTGACAGCTAGTAGGTTCTTGGTAAATAGTCATTGAATTAATTATTAGCTTTAAACCACTCATTATGTATGTGAATTTAATGCAAAGGTACAAAATGGTGCAATTTTAAATGTCAGCCTTAGTTTAGAATAGCCCCTTCTCAGTAGTATAGAAGAGAACAAAGCTATGAGGTTGTTCACTTCAACTTTATGGAAAAAAACCAAAAATCATAAACCATGTACACTGAAGTGCTTGTGTGAGCTTATAGCAAGATAGAGGAAACAGAATACCTACTTATGGAAATGTGTTTAAAAAACACATACATAGCAAAATATATACGTGAATATTCTTAGAGGAGATCATATCATACTTCCTGACCAACAACTCTTGCTTGAGCTGCATGGTAGATGTTTGGAAGTTGCTGAGATGATTCAGTAGTTTTTGAAAGGAACCTTATATGATTAGTTGCTTTTATTCTTAAAAATCCATCAAATTATAATTATGTCATAATTATCTGAATGAATCTGACATGAATTTGACTAATTTTAGCTGCATTTATGAAAAAATTCAATCCTATGCTAATTGGTGTTTAAATCTAAATGATACTGGTTGAATGAGGATGACCACTAACTCACTTTTAATGTTTTATTTTTAAATTAATATATAATAAAATATATTTTGATATACACTTTGAAAGATTTTAACACATGCATAAATTTGTGTAACTATCAGCATAATCAGAATACAGCATAATCAGGATCCCTCACCTCTGGAACTCCATCATGCTCCCTCTTTGCAGTTACTTCCTCATCTTACTCCTCCCCTCTGGTAATTATTGATCTATTCTCTCTCACTATGGCTTTGTATGTTCAAGAATGCTATATAGTTGGAGTCATGTGTGTTTTATTTTGAGGTTGGCTTTGTTCACTCAGCATGATTCCTTTGATCTTTATGCAAATTGTTGTGCATATTGTGTACATGTATACCCATAGTTCATTTTTTCCTGCTGTGTAGTATTCCATTGTGTACACTGAAAATTTTTAATCCATTTACCCCTTAAAAGTCATGTTGATTATTACCAGTGTTTATAGATTACAAGTAGAGCTTCAATAACTATTTGTGTGCAGAAATTAACATGAACATATTTTTTTTTCTTTAGGGTAAATATCTTGCAATGGAATTTCTGGGTTATATGATAAATTCATGTTCAACTCTTTATAAGCCACCAAACTGTTTTCCTTGATGGCTGTGCCATTTTGCAGTAATAAATAAAAAGTCCACTTTCTCCACACCCTCACCAACATTTGTCATAATTTTTAATTGTAGGTATTCTAATATGTGTGTAAGACTATCTCATCATGGTTTTAATTTTCATCTCCCTAATGACTAATGATGTTGAACATATTTTCATGTGCTTCTGTGTCAGCCATATTTCGTCTTTGGTGAATTGTCCTTTCAAGTGTCTTGCCCATTCCTTAATTTTTTGTCTTACCCTTGAGTATAGTGAGTTCTTTTTATCATATATGTGATACATTTCCTGTAGCTTGCCTTTTCATTTTCTTAACAGTATTTTTCTTAGAGAAAAAGTTTTTAATTTTAATGAAGTCTAATTTAGCATTTTTTTTTCTTTTAAGGATCTTGCTTATGTTGTCATCCCTAAAAACTCTTTGCTTAACCATAATTCATGAAGATTTTCTATTATTTTTTTTACGGTTTTTACATATTGTATTTCAAACTATGGGTTAATTTTTACAGAAAGTGTAGGGTTCATGATTTGCATATTGGTACAGATCTTTAATATTTCCAACACCATTTTTGAAAATTATCCTTTCTCCATTGAAATGTTTTTGTATATTTGTAGAAAAATCAATTGTCATATTTCTGTGGGTCTATACTGTCAAAAATAAACACAGCCAGACATTAGTTAAAGTGCTAAGGATAGATTATAATCAATAATATACTATTGCAGAAGGGAAAAGAGCCCAGCACAAACTCAGCTTGATTTGTATAGAAGTGAGTAGGCAGTTTAAAGGGAGAATGAGGGACTAGGGAAGGGGTGGGTGGGTGCTCAGTCGAGTGAGTGAGGTGAAGAATTACAAAAAGTGCAAAGGGAGGGCTTGGTCTATGTGAAACCCAGCTGGGTTTGCTAACTGGTGCTGACTGCGGTTAGGCTTTTGTCTGCCCACAGAGGCTGTATCTTCTGGTCTTGGCTAGAACACAGTAAATTTTTTGACTAGCTTGAGTTTTCTCATGCAGGCACTTTAAGAGGGTTAGAGTCATCCTCGGGGTGTGACCTGGAACTATTAGGAGCTATGTTAGTGTTTGTTCAAGACCACGCCTGAGGCCTAATGGAGAAAAGTGCTCAGAGGAGCCTGGCTAGAGTTTGGTCAGGGAGAGACTATCAGCACTGAACACTACTTTCTTCTCCTTTGATCTATGTGTCTTTCCCTTTGCCAATATCATGCTGTATTGGTTACCATAGTTTATAGCAAGTCTCAGAGTAGTATGCATCCTCCCACTCTAGTCTTCATTTTAAAAGTATTTTGGTACTTCTATTTCCCTGGTCTTCCATATAATGTTATTGTTAGGAACTCAGCTGAACTAGAGAGAGAAGAATTAGCAGGTGTTGGAGTGATTGATTAAAACAATCACCAAAACAAAACTAACAGTTCAAATCTTTAATCCTTTGCTGTGATAGTATAAGTGAGAAGCTAAACCAGCGAAAGCACTGACTTCCCCATGTTACATTGTCCCCCATGGAATGGTATGCAGGATTGCAGGTCAGATGGATTAGCACAGATGTGGGGTTCACCTCACTGTTAAGAGAGAGAGGGAGGGGGAGGGAAAGAATATATGAATGAATGAATGAATGTATGAATGTAAGTGAATGACAATAGAAATAAGGTTTTTGAGAAACAAGAGGGGATGGACTCCAGTGCACACATGGTAAGGATAGGTCTTCATAGCGATAGGAACACTCCCTCTATTGTAATAGAAAAGAGGGAAGGCAGGCAAAATGGGCACAGAAAGCAGAGAGGTAGTTTGATAGGTTTGATTGTGGACTGGTAAGATCTCATCTACGGGTTTCTATATCCTCAATAAAATATGAAGTCATTAGCTCAGTGAGATATTATAAGATCCTTGAGGAGCTGCAGCATCAAAAAGTTAATTTGAAGATTAATAAGATAAACCCATAAGGGAAGTGCAGTAAGATAGTCAGCCAGTGTCGTCCACCTTTTTGAGTTAGATGTAGATAGATGTATTTAAAAAAATACAGATTCATACTAAACATACATTTTACCATTAAAAATAAAACTCAACATATTTCAGACATTTCTTTTCCCAAGACATTAGATATAGATTAACCATGTTCATTTAGTAGCTGCATTGTATTCTGAAGTTTGGATGCATTACAATTTATTTAGCTAATGAAAATTTTTCAAAATTTAAGTTTAACTCTATAACCATTTCCCAGAGGCAAGTAAGGTAGGAAAAAATTTGAAAATGCAAGTATTATTCAGGGGATGTAGTTCAATTGGGGACAACAAAAATTATTTATTTACAATTTCAAATATTATTTCATTTCCAAAAACTATTTAATGAGGACATACTATGTGCCACATGGACAAGAATGTGAAATAGTTGCTTTATGTTAGAAAGAATCAAGAGAACATGAGACCACATTGAAATAAGGTCTTAAAGAGGAGTACAATCTTTCTTCATGGTTGGTAATTTAGTTTTACCTAATCGTGGCCAGGTTTGTTCCCTACTGAATAGACCTTCAGAATTTTTTCCCCCTTCTTACATATTGTATCTTTTTCATTTTTTTTAAACATTTTTATTGATTTATAATCATTTTATAATGTTGTGTCAAATTCCAGTGTAGAGCACAATTTTTCAGTTATACATGAACATATATATATTCATTGTCACATTTTTTCTCTGTGAGCTACCATAAGATCTTGTATATATTTCCCTGCGCTATACAGTATAATCTTGTTTATCTAGTATACATTTTGAAATCCCAGTCTATCCCTTCCCACACCCCTCCCCCTTGGCAACCACAAGTTTGTATTCTATGTCTATGAGTCTATTTCTCTTTTGTGTTTATGCTTTGTTTTTTTGTTTTTGTTTTTGTTTTTTTTTTAGATTCCACATATGAGCGATCTCATATGGTATTTTTCTTTCTCTTTCTGGCTTACTTCACTTAGAATGACATTCTCCAGGAGCATCCATGTTGCTGCAAATGGCATTATGTTGTCCTAAATGTCCATCAAAAGATGACTGGATAAAGAAGATATGGTATATTTATACGATGGAATACTATTCATTTGGTTTTTATTTAAAGATGCTAGAGATTTTCAAGGAACACTGGTTGTGATGAGCAAAGATATACTTGAGTCAATGTTCCGAAGTCTTCCATCCGTCCCTTTTTGGCATACCCATCTCTTTCTATGCTTAAGTCAGCTGGGGAGCAGTACCTGTGGCATGAAGAAAATTCTGGACTGCTGCCTGCATTTCCCTCTGTTTACCCTGAGCTTTCCCTTCTTCCTGGCAGAGCTCCCTGTTGCCCCCGTGATGAATATGACAGTTCACTCATTTGACTCAAAAGTTGTCTCTCTGCCCTCATCTCTTTGTTGTCTGTCTCACTCTTCCTCTCTCCTTGTCTTTCCTCTGTCTAATAAACACATCATGTTCTGAGTGATGGGCAGAATAATAGCTCAGCATCATTAGCAGCACTGCCCTTCTTATACCAGAAAATAAAACAAAAGTCAATGTCTAAATATAGCGCTGAAATTAGGAAGTATGCTTTCCAATTCTTGACTCACTCCATCATTTGCTTGCTGTGGGGACCACAGGGAACTGCTTGACCTCTTGCTTTCCTTTGGTTCAATGAAGGCAATAATTCTTGCCTTGCCTTCCAGATGTAGGTGAGTAATTAATGGTTGTGGAGTCCTTTGAAACTAGAAAAGGAAGCTGCAAAGGCTAATCACTCGCAGAATTCACCTCAGTTTTTGAAGTAATTTACACAGGAAAATAAATAGTTTGGATGTGGGAAAGAAAACTATGAAAGTTAACACCAATTCTTCCACAAATTCACAAGAAGCTCCTGAAGGAGACAGGAAGCTATTGACTCCTGCCTTTCTGCCTCTTTCCCTCCTGGACTTTGGCCTGTGCACTCTCTTTAGACTCCCTCTCTGACACTGCACCTGAACCAGTGATGAATGAGTTGCCCTTGAAAAGGAGCAGGGCTTTGGAGCCAAAGAGACCTAGTTACACACCGGATTCCACCACTTTTCCACGTGGGAACTAGGACACATGACTTGTTACATGTTTCACCTTTCTGTGCCTCAGTTTTCTATTTTGTACAATGGCAGTGACCTTTACAACACAAAGCTGTCAGTGAGAATTATGTACAGGCATGAATGTGTGCATGTGTGTTGATGCTAGGGCATCCTCAGATTTCTTGGAATATTCATTCCCTTCCACTTGTTGGAAAGAAGGTGGAAGGAGAGGTCATGTGGCAGAGCTGCAGTGTCAGTTGCCTTAGTGACAGTTGACAGCCCCAGCAAGACACTTCAGAGCCAGGTAGAACAGGCAGTTTGGGTCAGGCTTAGCACACTTGCCTGAGTGAGTGCTCCACTGTGACTTTCAACCACATGTAAAGAAGTGTCTCACACCAGACCAAGTTTCCTTATTCTGCAACCAGAAACAGTATCAACCATGTCTGAAACAAAGATGAGCACTCTGTGTCTTCTAAAAGATAGATATTCTTTATTGAGCTCCAGGAACTATGACAATAAACATGTCTGGTGGACAGAGAATCAGAGTCTGTGGAGTCTGAGAATACCACCTTTCTCAGGCAAGAAAGGACATATGTACGTGGACAACAATTTCCAAGACAGCAAAGCCACAAATGATAACAATGTACACATTTTCATGACTTTTTAAAGGTTTTTGTGTAGAGTCCTTGGGGTGATTAATTATCCCTTAGATATAATTTGAGTCTTCTGAGAGCGGTGAGCCATTGAACTAAGCCTCTGTAATGCTGCTCTGTTCTCAGATCGGGGCTGCTCTCAGGGAAGTACTTTTGACAATGTCACATGTAGTAGAGAAACATTTCATTTTCTCCCCACATTATATAAGAACACAAATATGTACTATCAACCAAAAATAAGAAAGAATTCCTTCAGTCATTTGCAAGGGAACTCATAGAAATATGGCAATTTTTATGCATGGCTCATTTATGACTGTTATAAGTCACTAAAGCAATATTTTATACTATCAAAACTGTCTAAAAAGATCAAATTCTGGGGTCCAGTGGTAATGCTTATTTTAGTGTTATGTCATGTTATAGGTGTTTGTGAATATGGCTGTTTTGTCACTAGAATTTGGCCTAAGGACATGTATTATTTATTTGTCTATTCCTCTAGTATATCTCATGGTACTAAATATTAGAGTGTCTCAAATTCTAGCATTAAAAAGATTAGGTTTTGAAGATATATGGAAAGAATTTTCATTAGCAAAAGATTTTAAATATCATAAATGTAAAACACAATGATTGTTAAATCTTAATATTTTCAGGGGAGCATTTAGGTAACCCAAATTAAAAAATGAGGTAATTGAAAATGGAAACACACACTCTATTAATTTTTAAAAGGAATTATTGGAGGACTCAACAGGCTTGACTATGGACAGGTAGGGCTCCACTGAGACATATGGTGATAACAAGACAGAATTAGAGAGAAAAGAACTCATTGATTAGACAAAACATTTAAAATAGTTCTTTTTTCTTGTTTAAGAGTTATACATAATTTACATAAAAATTATTCAAAAATATGAATATGTTAAAATATGATAAAAGTGAATTTCCTACTTAAAAACAAACCTTTCCTTTGTCTTAGCATAGTACCTTCTGATCTTATAGATAGAAATAGATATATATTATATATAATATACATATATATTGTCCAAAAGCACTACACTAAAATAAAGACTGTATAAATGTATATAGATCTATTCAGTTGGCATTCACATTAATATAACAGGATAAACAGTAATGTTTTTATATTGAATTTTACAACAGGACAATAATTTATGTCCTTAAATACTCAGAAATGTGATCATTGCTATTCTTTATTGAACCTGTCTCCCACTGTCATCCATTTAAGTAGTTTCACTTTTTGGAATACTGCAAGTACTCCTCTGGGTACAGTACACAGCATTTTACCCAACTCTTTGAATGTATGTTTGCATACGCCCTCCTTAGTGCTTTCCACAAAAAGAATAACTGATCTATAAATGTGTAGCTAACTGCTTTTGATGAAATTAGATAAAATTTAAAATACCATGTTATGGACTGAAATGGGTCCTTACAAAATTCGAAAGTTGAAGCCATAAGTCCCCAATGTGACTGTTTTTGGAGATGGGGTCCTTAAAGAGATATTTAAGGTAAAATGAGGTCATAAGGGTGTATAATAGGACTGGTGTCCCTGTAAGAGGAAGAAACACAGACAACAAGTGAGAAGATGGCTGTTTGCAAGCTAAGGAGAGAGGCCTCGTGAGAAACCAATATAGTTGACTCCTTAATCTTGAACTTCCAATCTCCAGAGAACTGTCAGAAATAATTTTCCATTGCTTAAGTTACCCAGTTTGTAACATTTTGTTCTGGCAACTCGAGCAGACTAATACAACCATTTTCATGGTATGAGATTATGATTTTAGCTGTAATTTGACTAATATATTTGGCTTTCTATTTTAACAAGAAATATTATATACTTACTTTATTTGCATTTTCTTGATAGCTACTAAATTTACATATTTGCAGCATTTGCACTCATTTTTATGTGAGTTGGCTGCTGCTAGTCTTTTTATTTCATTATTGTTTATATTTTAGAGTTTTTTTTAAAGGCTTCTAAGTCTTTATAAATTGTTTTAAGCATTGTAACATCTTAATATTTTTGCAAAGATTTTCCCAGTTTCCTCTCTATCACTCTAAATAGACACACACAAACACATAGGTATAAAGAACTTTCCAAAGTACTTAAATATGTTAATATTATTTACCATTTTTATATAACAAAGCTATATAACTACATGTTTTATAATTTTATATTTCAATTTTGTGTATAAAAAACTCTTTAAATCTTCCAGAATTTAGTCATGGTTTAGTTTGCTAAGTATATAATTTTTCTATTATAATTTATTGATTAATCCATCTCCCATAGATGGGACATTGCTACCTTTATCTTGTCATGAATTGGAATAATCCCTATGGTTAATTTCTGAAATATATATTTTTTGTTTTATTTTGTTGTTCAATGATTTATATTTTTAAAGCAGTTTTAGGTTTACAGCAAAATTGAGAGAAAGTTATCAAGACTTCTCATAAAGCCCTTGTCCTCACACATGCATAGCTTCCCCCATTAAAAACATCCCCAACAGAGTGGTACATTTGTTACAATAGATGACTCTACATTGACACGTAATTCTCATCCAAAGTCCATAGTTAACATAGGGTTAACTCTTGGTGTTGTACATTTAATGGGTTTAGATAAATGCATAATGATGTGTATTCACCATTGTAGCATCATACAGAATTTTTTCACTGCCTTAAATATCCTCTGTGTATTCTTACCTAATCACCCCTCCATGTGATTCTAATCCCTGGAAACCATTGATCTTTTAACCATTCCCATAGTTTTGCCTTTTCCAGAATGTCGCATACAGTATGTAGCCTTTTAAGAATGGCTTCTTTCACTTGATAATATGCATTTAAGACCCTTCCATGTACTTTTGTGGTTTGGTGCCTTATTTCTTGTTAAGGCTATTGGCAGGATGTATCATAGCTTCTTTATCCATTCACCTACTGAAGGGCATCTGTAGTTTTCACACTTATGAATAAAGCTGCTCTAAACATCCATGTGCATATTTTTGCATGGACGTAAGCTCTCAACCCCTTTGGGCAGATATCAGGCAGCGTGATTTTCAGGTCTTATGGTAAGAGTGTGTTTATTTTATTTTATTTTATTTTATTATTTTTAAAAATTTTTTATTGAATTATAGTCATTTTGCACTGTTGTGTCAAATTCCAGTGTACAGCACAATTTTTCAGTTATACATGAACATATATATATTCATTGTCACATTTTTTTCTCTGTGAGCTACCATAAGATCTTGTATATATTTCCCTGTGCTATACAGCATAATCTTGTTTATCTATTCTACATTTTGAAATCCTGGTCTATCCCTTCCCATCCCCCGCCCCCTTGGCAACCACAAGTTTGTATTCTATGTCTATGAGTCTGTTTCTGTTTTGTATTTATGTTTTGTTTCTTTATTTTCTTTAGATTCCACATATGAGTGATCTCATGTGGTATTTTTCTTTCTCTTTCTGACTTGCTTCACTTAGAATGACATTCTCCAGGAGCATCCATGTTGCTGCAAATGGCATTATGTTGTTGGTTTTTATGGCTGAGTAGTATTCCATTGTATAAATATGCCATCACTTCTTTATCCAGTCATCTGTTGATGGACATTTAGGCTGTTTCCATGTCTTGGCTAATGTAAATATTGCTGCTATGAACTTTGGGGTGCAGGTGTCTTTTTGAAGTAGGGTTCCTTCTGGATATATGCCCAGGAGCAGGATTCCTGGGTCATATGGTAAGTCTATTCCTAGTCTTTTGAGGAATCTCCATACTGTTTTCCACAGTAGCTGCACCAAACTGCATTCCCACCAGCGGTGTAGGAGGGTTCCCCTTTCTCCACAGCCTCTCCAGCATTTGTCATTTGTGGATTTTTGAATGATGGCCATTCTGACTGGTGTGAGGTGATACCTCATTGTAGTTTTGATTTGCATTTCTCTGATAATTAGTGATATTGAGCATTTTTTCATGTGCCTATTGATCATTTGTATGTGTTCCTTGGAGAATTGCTTGTTTAGGTCTTCTGCCCATTTTTGGATCGGGTTGTTTCGTTGTTTCTTATTAAGTCATATGAGCTGCTTATATATTCTGGAGATCAAGCCTTTGTCGGTTTCATTTGCAAACATTTTCTCCCATTCCATAGGTTGTCTTTTTGTTTTACTTATGGTTTCTTTTGCTGTGCAGAAGCTTGTAAGTTTCATTAGTTCCCATTTGTTTATTCTTGCTTTTATTTCTATTGCTTGAGTAGACTGTTCTATGAGAACATTTTTGAGATGTATGTCAGATAATATTTTGCCTATATTTTCCTCTAGGAGGTTTATTGTATCTTGTCTTATGTTTAAGTCTGTGATCCATTTTGAGTTGATTTTTGTGTCTGGTGTAAGGGAGTGCTCTAGCTTCATTGCTTTCTATGCTGCTGTCCAGTTTTCCCAACACCATTTGCTGAAGAGACTATCTTTATTCCATTGTATATTCTTGCCTCCTTTGTCGAAGATGAATTGACCAAAAGTTTGTGGGTTCATTTCTGGGCTCTCTATTCTGTTCCATTGGTCTATATGTCTGTTTTTGTACCAATGCCATGCTGTCTTGATGACTGTAGCTCTATAGTATTGTCTGAAGTCTGGGAGAGTTATTCCTCCAGGTTCTTTCTTTCTCTTCAGTAATGCTTTGGCAATTCTAGGTCTTTGATGGTTCCATATAAGTTTTCTTATGTTTTGTTCTAGTTCTGTGAAATATGTCCTGGGTCATTTGATAGGGATTGCATTAAATCTGTAGATTGCCTTGGGCAGTGTGACCATTTTAACAATATTGATTCTTCCAATCCAAGAGCATAGAATATCTTTCCATTTTTTAAAGTCTTCTTTAATTTCCTTCATCAATGGTTTATAGTTTTCTGCGTATAATTCTTTCACGTCCTTGGTTAGATTTATTTCTAGGTATGTTATTACTTTGGGTGCTATTTTAAAGATGATTGTTTCTTTACTTTCTTTTCTGTTGCTTCATCGTTAGTGTAAAGAAAGGCAACTGATTTTTTAACGTTGAATTTGTAACCTGCTACTTTGCTGAATTCTTCGATCAGCTCTAGTAGTTTTTGTGTGGACCTTTTAGGGTTTTCTATATATAGTAACATGTCGTCAGTATATAGTGACACTTTTATCTCTTCTTTTCCAATTCAGATCCCTTTTATTTTTGTCTCTTGCCTGATTGCTGTGGCTAGGGTTTCCAAGACTATGTTGAATAGGAGTGGTGATAGTGGGCATCCTTGTCTTGTCCCAGATTTTAGTGGGAAGCTTTTGAGTTTTTCACCATTGAGTACTATGCTGGCTGTAGGTTTGTCATATATAGCTTCTAACGTTGAGATATGTTCCCTCTACACCCACTTTGGTGAGAGTTTTTATCATAAATTGGTGTTGAATTTTATCAAATATTTTTTCTGCATCTATTGAGATGATCATGTGGTTTTTATCCTTTCTCTTTTTGATGTGATGTATTACATTGATTGATTTGGATATGTTGAACCACCCTTCTGTCCCTGGGATGAACCCCACGTGGTCATGATGTATAATCTTTTTTATGTGTTGTTGGATTCTATTTGCTAATATTTTGGTAAGGATTTTTGCATCTATGTTCATCAGTGATATTGGCCTATAATTCTCTTTTTTGGTGGTGTCTTTGCCTGGTTTTGATATCAGGATGATTTTGGCTTCATAGAATGAGTTTGAGAGTATTCCCTCCTTTTTAATCTTCTGGAACAGTTTGAGAAGGACTGGTTTGAGTTCTTCTTTGTATGTTTGGTATAATTCCCCAGTGAAGCTGTCTGGTCCTGGACCTCTATTTGTAGGGTGGTTTTTTTTTTATTGCTAATTCGATTTCATTTCTAGTAATCAGTTCATTCAAGGGGTCAGTTTCTTCTTGATTCAGTCTTGGTGGACTGTATGTTTCCAGAAACTTATACATCTCCTCTAGGTTTTCCATTTTGGTTCCATATAGTTGTTCATAATATTCTCATATGGTATTCTGTGTTTCTATGTTATTTTTTGTAATTTCTCCATTTTCCTTTCTTATTTTGCTAATTTGTGCTCTCTCTTTTTTCTTCTTTGTGAGTTTGGCCAGAGGTTTGTCAATTTTATTTACTTTTTCAAAAAACCAGCTTTGGGTTTGATTGGTTTTTCTATTTTTTTAATATCGATTTTATTTATTTCCTCCCGGATCTTTATTATTTCCTTCCTTCTGCTGACTTTTGGGGTTTTCTTTCTTTTTTTTTTTTTTTTTCTCTTCTCCTTCTAATTCTTTTAGCTGGTAGGTTAGATTGTTTATTTGAGATTTTTCTTTTTCTTTTTTTTCTTTTTTTTTGAGGAAGGCCTGTATCCCTATAAACTTCCCTCTTAGCACTGCCTTTTCTGTGTCCCATAAATTTTGTGTGGTTGTGTTTTCATTGTCATTTGTGTCAAGGTATTTTTTTATTTCAACTTTGATTTCATCACTGACCCATTGGTTTTTTTAATAGCATGTTGTTTAATCTCCATGCTCCTTTTTCTCTCCTTTGTGTCTCTGTAGTTGATTTCTAGTTTCATGGCATTGAGGTCAGTAAAGATGCTTGAGATAATTTCTATCTTCTTAAAATTGTTGGGGCTTTTTTGTGCCCAAGTACATGATCAATCCTAGATAATGTTCCATGTGCACTTGAAAAGAATGTATATCCTATTTGGGGGGGGGGGGTGTAATGCTCTGAAAATATCCACCAAGTCTAATTTTTCTATTGTATCATTTAATTTCTCTGTTGCCTTATTTATTTTCTGTCTGGAAGATCTGTCTAGTGATGTTAATGCAGTGTTAAAATCTCCAACAATGATTGCATTCCCCTTTATCTCTGTTAGTAATTGCTTTATGTACTTAGGTGCTTTCCCCCTTTATCTCTGTTAGTAATTGGTTTATGTACTTAGGTGCTCCTATATTTGGTGCATATATGTTAACGAGTGTAGTATCCTTGTCTTGTATTACTCCTTTAATCATTATAAAATGTCCTTCTTTATCTTTCTTTATGGCCTTTGTTTTAAAGTCTATTTTGTCTGGAATCTGTACTGCTACACCTGCTTTTTCGGCTTTTCCATTTGCATGGAATATCCTTTTCCATCCTTTCACTCTCAATCTATATGTGTCCTTCTCCCTAAAGTGGGTCTCTTGTATGCAGCATATTGAAGGTTCTTGCTTTATTATCCAGTTGCCACTCTACGTCTTTTGATTGGAGCATTTAGTCCATTATGATTTACAGTAATTAATGATAGATGTGTGTTTATTGCCATTTTGAACTTATTTTTGCAGTTGATTTGGTATTTTCTCTTTGTTCCTTTATTCTTCCTTTTGTGTTTTGGTAATTTTCCCTTGTGTTATCTTGGATTTTATTCAGTTTTTGTGACTCACTTGTAAGTTTTTGGCTTGTGGTTACCCTTTTTTGTAAGTCTATTACCCTATTACTATAACTGTATTAAACAGATAGTACTATAAGCTCAAACCTATCATACCAAGAACAAAAAATTTTAAAAAGGAAAAAAATAGTCTATACTTTCTAGCTTCCCTCTCCCACTCTTAATGATTTAGATGTCTTCTTTTACAATTTTGTGTGTATTTTATTTGTAATTCATGGTAGTTATCACCTTTCCAGTTATGAGTTTCTCATTTTTGTAGCATCCTGCTGCTTTTCTATTTAGAGTAGACCTGTCAATATTTCTTTTATCATGGGTTTAGTGTTGCTAAACTCTTTTAGTTTTTGCTTGTCAGTGAAATTCTTTATCTCTCCTTCTATCCTAAAGGATCGCCTTGCTGGATAAAGTATCTTATGCTACATCTTTTTTCATTCAGGACTTTGAATATATCTTGCCACTCCCTTCTGGCCTGTAGTGTTTGTGTAGAGAAATCAGCTGAGAGCCTTATGGGGGTTCCCTTGTAACTCACTCTTTGCTTTTCTCTTGCTGCCTTTAGGATCATTTCTTTATCCTTGACTCTGGCCATCTTGATTATAATATGTCTTGGTGTGGGTCTGTTTGGGTTCTTCCTGTTTGGGACCCTCTGAGCTTCCTGTACTTGGTTATCTAATTCCTTCTTTAAGTTTGGGAATTTTTCAGTCATGATTTCTTCAAATACCTTTTCAATCCCCTTTGTCCTTTCTTCCCCTTCTGGAACCTCTGTTATACATAGATTGGCACGCTTTATATTATTCCATAGGTCCCTTATATTGTTTTCATTTTTTTTAATTTGTTTTTCTCTCAGCTGTTCTGGTTGGGTTCTTTCTGTTGCCGTGTCTTCTAGGTCACTTATTCGTTCCTCTGCATTATCTAGCCTGCTTTGTACAGCCTTTAGATCAGCTCTCATCTCAGCCAATGTGTTTACCAATTCTACTTGGCTCTTTCTTTATAGCTTCAATTTCATATTTGACATATTTTATATCTCTAAACTGTATCTCTTTTAGTTCCTTCAGTACTTGATCATTCCTTTTTTGAAATCTTGATCTAGTAGGCCATCAATGTCTATTTCATTGATCATTCTTTCAGGGGATTTCTCTTGATCTTTTAATTGGGAGTGGTTCCTCTGCCTCTTCATCTTGGTCATATCTCTCTGGCACTGTGGCTTATGGAGTATCAGTTATCTATTGTGGCCCTTAAGGAGTTTATTTATTTATCTATCTAAAGCCTATACAGGAATAAAACTTTAAAAAAAGAGAGAGAATTTTAAAAGAAGGGAGAAAAAAAGGTTTGAAAACAGTGTATAATCAATAATAGAAGAGCAAGTTGAAGCAGAATAGCAATTGAGTTTAGATGTCTTTTAAAAACATTAAGAAATGAGAAAGGATCAAAAATCAGTATTTGAAACCAGTGTATAATCAATAACAAGAGATCAAAAGCAAGAGAAATAAAAATGAAATGAGGTGAATTTTTTTAAAGTAAGAATAATAAGAATATTTTTAAAAAAATTTTAAAGGGATTAAAACTGTAGACATATATAATTGTTTAAAAAGTAAAATTGTAAAAGGTAATAGAAAATAGAACAGATTTTTAAAAAGATAAAACGAGAGAATTTTAAAAGAAAACAGTGTATAATCAATAATAGAAAAGCAACTTGAAGCAGAATAGCAATCGAGTTGAGAAGTCTTTTAAAAAACCTTTAAAAAAGTAGAAAAAAATTTAAAAACTATATTTAAAACTTGTGTATAATCAATAACAGGAGATCAAAACCAAGAGAAATAAAAGTGAAATGAGGTGGATATTTAAATATAACAATAATAAAAAGATTTTTTTTTTAAATTTAGAAGGGATTAAAACTGTAGATATATACAATTGGTTAAAAAGTAAAGATTAAAATGGGAATAGAAAATAGAACAGATAAAAAAAAAAGATTAAAAAAAAAAAAAAAAGGATGTCTTCTCCTGGAGACTGTGTGCTCTTTATGGTTTTATCAAGAAGTCTTTGTGCCTTCGCCTTGTTTCCGAACTCAGTTTGCTGTTTCCAGAGGCCCTTCATTGGTGCCCTCATCAGTGCTGCTCCCAGTGCCTCTTAGCAAGCAGATCGCACCCCTCCGAACACTGGGTCAGGTGCTGCATTCCTTCCCGCTGGGCGGGCGGGTCACACCCCCTTCAGATGCCGCAGTCAGATGCTGCACTCAGGCGAGGTAGGTGGGTGGATCGCTCCCCCTCCCAGCACCATGGTCAGGGGCTACGCTCCTGTGGGGAAGGCGGGTGGCCACCCGCCCTCTCCCGGTGCAGGTCGCTCCACTGCTCTGTGCAGCTGCCCACTCCACCTCCGGTCGGCACTCCATAGGCAGGCTTGGGGAAGACCATAGAACAGCCCCTCCCCTGCTCCATGCCCAAACTCAGCTCCTTGTTTGTCTTGGTGGCACAAGTTCTCTGAGGTGCCAGGGCAGAAAGATCCTATCTGCCCAGGGCTGTAAACAAGTCTCAGTCCTGCCCAGGTGGTTGCGGAGTCCCCAGGTGCAGATTCAGGTCTTGGCCCCACCCCTGCCCAGGCTCTGCGCACAGGAGGATATGGCAGCTGTGGCTGTGCCCTGACTCTCTTCTCACGAGAAGTGCCAGTAATGGTGCCATGGGTCTGAGGAGACAAAGGCTATGGTGCCCCTCCCAGGGCACACCAGCAGTGTTACTTTGCTTTTTTTCCCATAATTTATGGGAGACCCTGTTTGTTCTGCTCTGTATCCCCTCCCAGCCACTGCAGGCAGCACCCTGCCGTCCCCCAGGACTGCCTCAGTGCGGCTGCCCCAGTCCTCCACCCAGCTTGGACAGCCTGACCTGGCCCCCAGCTGCCAGCTCTCATCTAGGGCTGGAGGTCTCAGGGACATTTTGTGCCCATTTAACTTAGTTCTGTCGGTCAAGGGGTGCTCCATACAGATCCAAGCCTCGGAGGCTCCCCCTCCATCCCGCTGGCCTCTCCGTTGGAGAGGGGGAGGCCCAGCAAACAAGTGCTATTCCTCCTTTTCCACTCCCTCCCCGCAGGACCAGTCCTACACTGTTTTGCTTTTTCTTCTTTCTTTTTTCCTTTTTACCAGAACTTCATCAGATATGTCTTGTGCACAGATACATATTTTATCCCAATCTATGGCTTGTCTTCTAATTCTCTTGATGCTGTTTTTCACAGAGCAGAAGATTTTAATTTTAATGAAGTCTAGCTTATCAATTATTTATTTTATGGATCATATCTTTGGTGTTGTGACTTAAAAGTCATCGTTGTACTCCAGTTCATCTAGGTGGCCTCCCATGTTATCTTCTAGGAGTTTTATACTTTCACATTTTAAATTTAGGTCTATGATCTACGTTGAGTAACTGTGTGTTAAGGGTGTAAGGTTTGTGTGGGTTTAATGTCTGGGTTTAGTTTAATGAATCGTTGTTCCAAATTCAACCTCTTAACCATACCTGCTGCTGTAGTTTTAATATAGTCCTTTGTCTCCATCTACAATTATCATTCTATTTGACTTATTTCCATGATTGCGTCCTACCTGGTACTTAGCCCTGTACACTCTTATGAGCCCTAGCTTGTTATGACATTCATGAGCAGCTATAATTTATGTTGAACTTTTCCATTACTTTAGTGCTTACTTGTGGTGCTGGAGACTCCAAGATTAGTAAGACATATCTCCTGTCACCAAAGTGATAAATACACAAACATATAATTTCAACTTGTTTAAGAACCATTGTAGAGAAGTGTATGTGATGTGTTAGAGCACAAAGGTTGTGTGCATAATTTCCTAGGGCAGTCATGAGGAAAACAGCAGAGTGGGGGATCATCTCAAACAAAGGGAATAAAATATGCAAAGGTATTGGGCCATCTATGGAGAATACAGTAACTCTTTGTGGGGGTGGAACTTAAGGATTTGGACAAAGATTGAAGTTAGAAAGTAGATTGGGAGAGCTGGAAAAACCTTTTGAGCCAACACTAATAAGTTTTGATTCTATGTTATGTGAAATAGTTGTGATGATGGTATTGGAACTGGGGGCAGAGGGAGAGGGTTTAAGATGTTTAAGCAGATAGTGGCACAACCAGATGTGCGTTTTACAAAAATGGATGGGTGGATGAATGAATGAAAGAATGAATGAATGAATAAATAAATGTCTTCCAAAAAGAGATAATTCAAGCCGTTTCCCTGCAGAAATTTCTATGGCTCAGGGCACTATCTTCTTTGATTACTCTTCTTTCTTGCTATACAGTAACCTGTGTATGGGCCCCACTCTTGGAATTATGTGTGGTCATTCAAGGTGTTGACAGGTATCACAAACATTTAGGAGTTCCATGCATAAAAGTGTAACAATGACTGCCCAGATGTGACTGTTTTGATGTAGAGAATTGATATTTCATACAGCAAGTCTATTGAAAGCAAATGATGACAATTTTAAGAAATTAAATTTCAGAGAAAGTGTGAGCATCAGATGGCCTTCATTGTGAAGTTCTGTAGAGGGACTCACCTGGACTCCTAACAGAAAGATGCAGTATATTATTACCAACAGCAACTCAGGCACTGGCTTGGATGATTGCTGACTACTGATCCTAGAGATCATTATTCTAAGTGAAGTAAGCTAGAAAGAGAAAGAAAAATACCATATGATATCACTTATATGTGTAATCTAAAAAAAAAAAGACAAATTAACTTATTTACAAAATAGAAACAGATGCGCAGACATAGAAAACAAACTTATGGTTACAGAGGGGAGGGATAAATTGGGAGTTCAAGATTTGTAGATACTAATACATATAAAATAGATAAACAACAAGGTCCTACTGCATAGTACAGTGAACTATATTCAATATCCTGTAGTAACTTATGGTGGGAAAGAATGTGAAAATGAATATATGTATGGTCATGTATGACTGAGGCATTATGCTGTACCCAGAAATTGACACAACATTGTAAACTGATTATACTTCAGTAAAAAATATATACACACAAAAAAAGTTCGTGGTAAACTGGAAAAAAACAAGTAAGCTGGACAGAGTCTGGGAATTATAGATTAGGCGTCTGACTTCAATATCAGGAAGAGTAGATAAGGAAAATCTCTAAGAAGCACCTTGTTCAGTTTAAATTTTAGCAACTGCCACTACCTTTTCAACTACAGTAAATCATACCTAACACAAAAAAAGCTCTTGAAACAAAGCAGAATAAACCTACAGTCCAAAGAAGCCATCAGCAAGTACATTTTCTGTAAAAGTATTATATAACTTTTGGAATTGTATTTTAAAAAGCTTTCAAAGAAATGTGGCAATTATACTTGTTTCTATCTTTCCCTTGTTATTCACATGGCAAATCACTGTGAGAGGCAAAGTACTGTAGTTTATCTTCAAACAATTAAAATTTAGAAAATGACCCAAAATAGAGAAATTCTTAAATCCCTAAAACAAGATTGCTTGCAGGGGCCCCAAACACTCAGACTATGAGGAAGTTAATTAAGGCCCAAAGAAGAGAAATGATTTGCACAGTGTCGTATATTTCCAGAGACAGTTCTCAGTATCATATGCCATTTACTATCTCCTGTTTTCTAGGCACTGTGCCAAGATACTTTAAAGTATATTATCTCATTGTTAACTCCATCACACATAGGGATTGAAGACTTAAAAGAGGCTTACCTTGCCCAAGGTAAAACAGTTTTTTAAGATGTAGACCTGGGATTCAAATTCAAACTTGGGTTTGACTTATTTCAGGGCCTCTACTATTATCTAACATGATATATCTCTTGTCCAGACCAGACTAGTATTATTTCCTATACTATACCCTCTCCCGTGTCACCAGTGGTTGATTTTTGTTATTGAATTATGATAAACACAATAACTAACTGGGTTTACACACTGAACTAAAAAAAAAAAGAAAATCACGTATAGAGTATGAGTCAGAAGTAACACAAATCTATAGGCAGTGTTGAAAAAAATCAGCCAATTCCCTTTCTTTGGTTTTGAGATAGTTCTGCCAACAGAAGTGCCTCCACCTGTCCTTTCAAGACATGGATAGATAAGTAGAACACATTACATCACAGTGAGACCCATGTAGTTGCCTAAGTGGCCATATAAGAGGGAGGAGACAATCAGTTTATTAAATGGGTTGAACATGCTGTTTCCTGCCTCTTTAAACATTATGAAAATATCCCATAGTTTTCCAGTTATTTCGAGTTATAATCACACCTCAATCTTACACAATACAAAAATATCAAAAGTAAATGACATAGATAGCTCTGATTCAGGGCCTAACAGCTTTGCATAAACTTGCTCAATCTTCTACCTATTTTTCCTCTTCAAACTTTGTTCTATACTGTAGCTATAGTAGTATTTTACAGATGTGAATCTGATCCTCTATCTATCTTAACAACTCTTCAATAGCACCCTCATATTCTTCAGTATATAGTCCAGGCACCATGGTTTAGTTATCACTGCATTAAAAATAACCGCAAAACTTAGTAGCTTAAAAACACATATGTTGTGTTACGTTATGATTCTGTTGCTTGGGCAGTTCTTCTGTTGATCTAACTTGGGCTCAGTCATGATAGATGCATTTAGATGGTGGATCAACTTAAGGCTGGACTCAGCTGGGAAGGCTGGAATCATTTGACCTTATCCTTTGTGGTCTTTCATCCTTAAGGAAGTTAAACCTGGAACTTCTGCAGAACCAGTGCGGCTGGGGCCTGTTTGGCTTTGAAAGAGAATAGAAAGAGAAAAGATGTAACCATATAGGCCTAGACTATGAAATAAGACGGTGGTTCTCAAACAAACTATTGAATCACCAGGAGGGCTTGATTAACTTCAGACTGATGAACCCTGCCTTCAGTTTCTTAGTAAATCTGGGCAGAGCCAAAAGTAGGCATGTCTAAGAAGTTCCTGAGTGAGTCTGATGCAGCTTATTTGGGGACCATACCTTACAATCCTCTACACTAACACATTGAATCTCCACAAGTGAGTGTGATGCTAGCAAATTGCATTTTCCTGAAGAACTGCGCCCAATGTGCTTTGCTTTGGTGCCTATTGGAGGAGATGGAAAAGAGGACTTCGAATCTGACTGTTGGATTGTGCTCCCCTATAACTTATTTTTATGTCTCCAACACCTATTCTGACACTTAAGTCGATCAGGAAATACCTGTTGAACTGATCTACATGTTATATCCACCCTAAAAAGAACACTATTTCTTGTATCTAATACTGTCCATAACAGAGAGGGCATTCAGAGGAAGAAGGGAAAAGGTGTTGATTAGCAGGAGTAAGGTAAATAATCTGTATGCACACATGTATGTTGGGTGGCTCAGGAGGGCTTGATAAGATCTGAGTTTCACCATTCCTACCTTGTTTGTTTGTTAACACAAGATACCTTTAATAGAACATCTCTGCTAATACACATGGGAGCCAGAAACTTGCCTGAGAGCTTATCCACTATGTCTTGGTAGCTGCCTCCTGGAGGAAATCCAGTTTATGTAAGCACTTTATGCCACTAAAAGCACTGCTTCGGGTACATGCTGGCTTCTCCATTTGCTTAAGTTCATTCCATTATAGGAGTGGAGTGTGTCTTTGTCTAGTTTGCTCCTGGGATTCATTCTGTCATGAAAACTCAGAAGCAAACTAGTTTCAAATGTCAGTAGATGTTTAAGATATTTCATTTCATCAAGAATTTACCCCCTGATTTTAACTATCAAATACTGAACTTTGTGAAAGGTAACTTTTTGGCTGTGTGCTAAAGACAGGGGCACTCCCCTGGGCCCTTGCACTCTCATTGATCAGAGTTTGGTAGCTCAAGCTATAGACAAATTAAATAAAGAACTATGAGCTGCTAGGAGACACGACTAACTGCGCATCGTGCACTTAATGACTAATGATATTGTGGGTTGTGGGTGTCAACAGACAGAGTTTATTGTGATTCAAGGTATACCTCTCCAACTATCAGTATAGTTAATTATATTTGGAGACTCTTTTCCCAAGATTCAGAACTTCACATTCAAATACCTTCCTCTTTAATATTTACACCCACACCAATGCTTAATAGGTAAGGAAATGCATGTTTGTCCTTTTCCCCTAATAAGAACTGTTTCTACCTTAATGAATCTTTATTTTCCCCTCTACAATTTGATATACACAGCATTACTAGTTTAGCTTGGGAAACTTATTAAATGACAACTGTATTTTTGTCATTCCTGCCTGAAAGAAAAACATATTTTCCTATAAAATGGGTTTGAATATAAAGTTCCAAAGCATGCATTTGTGTCCATTTTCTGTCACTCATTACAGATATACTAAAATGTAAAATGATTTTCTCATTTTCATTTTATTTAAGAAAGTTGATATTCGTTCACTGTGAGTGTTCTGGCTGGGTGATTTCTTTTAGCTGTCATTTAAAAAATGCAGAAGGCTAAATTAAAAGTTGCAAAGACTTTGGGGATGAAAATTAGGTAATCATCTATGTGAGATATGCTTAAAAACTTTAATCATAACATTTTCATCAGTACTTTTGCTAGATATGTTATGAACAACATACTTTAATGCTACACTTTGTGATATTTACCTTTGCTAAATTATTGGCTACAAATAACATTCTCAAAGAAATTATTTTGCTGGAAAGTATATATATAGGAAATAATTCCTGTTAAATATCATTGGTAAAGATCAACTGGTTGGGAGACTGGGAATCTTCAAGAAGATTCCAAATTACAAATTTGAGTTTCCCAGGTGAAAAGTGGTCCTCTACTCCAGTGATTGCCAAGTCTTTTTTAAATACCTATTTTGTTACTTTTGCCAGATACAGCCATGTCTTGACATACATCACAAACATACCACATTAATTCATTATTTATGTCTTGATTAGGAGAAAAAAGAAATGCGAATTGATCAAAGACCTAGCTAACTGTCAGTAAGCACTTCTGATCATCATAAAGTAGCTTGTTACAGTTGTGCAGTGGAGAGAGCCTGGATTTCAGGATCAGAGAACCTTGGATTCATTTCTTTATTCCTACACATACATACACAGATGTGTGATCTTAGGCAGGCTTCCTTACTTCTGATCCTTAGTTCATTTATCTATAACATGACAGTGGCAATTTATTCATCATAGGTAAGAAATGAGAATTGCATTTAGCTTGGGGCATGGCACATAAGCACTAAATGACTGTAAACTATTATCTTTATTATTGATCTAAGCAAGCATTTACTTTCTCTAAGCATCATTTTATCCTCCTCTAATATTGAATTCAAAACACCCCCTTGTTGGGTAGTTAGGAAGATTAGTAATGCCTTATGAAAGTAATCTACTTTATACTTGGCATGTATTAGGCACTCATTAATGAGAGCAACCATGTTGTTTCATTACTAGTATTTTAGTTGAACTTCATTCATTTAAGAAACATTTATTGAATATCTGCTCCAAGTCACGATTTAGGTGCTGATGATAATGTGGTGAACGAGCCAGACTAAATCCCTGCCTCAAGGAGGTTAGAACTGAGTGTAAGTAGGATGAAGGGTGTTGAGGTGAAATCTAATCTATCTGGGAGAGGATTAGGGAAAGCATTCCTGAGATGACATTTGTATTGAGTCTCAGAGGGCAGGTAGAATTAGCTAGGAAAATAAATAGCATAAAAGACTTCATCAATAGATAGCAGTAGAAAGTTAATCAAGCCTGAGGTGGTCATGGAGGGCATCCTTTAAGGAATCAGATGTGAACCTAGGCTTTACTGATCCATCCACACCCCTCTCCCACCACTCTTCTGTCATCTCCAGTGCTGGAGCTACAGGGAAACTTAGGATAGTGCTTACAATGAAGCTTCAGGACCCTGACTACCTAGATTAGGATTCTGGTTCCCCTATTCACTAGCAGCAGAATTTAGGCAAATTACCTAACTTCTCTGTGTCTCAGTTTATCCATCTGTAAATGGGGATGATCTCTTATCATTGTTAGAAATAAGTGATTTAATATATCGAAAACATTCACCACAATGCCTCGCACATAGTAAGTATTCAGTAAATGTTCATGACCATTATGATTAGTGCATTTCCTCAAATATGCCTTGCTGTTTTCACATGCTGTTTCTTCTTCTTGGAATGCTCTTTCCTTCCCTTATTAACTGACTTGTTTGTTACCCACGCTTTAACTCTCAGCTGTATGTGGAAGCCATGGGCGTGCCTGATGTGACCTAGTGAGCAGGCAGAGTGGGAAGAGGAGGGGCGAAGGACAGAGCATAGAGAAACACTGGCATTTGAGGTTCTGGGAAAGGGAAAAAAAACATTTAATGGGCATGGCATGCAGCATCTGAGAGCCTGGAGGAAAATCAAAACGGAATGGTATCATGGAAAACACTAGAAGAGAGACTTATAAAGAGTAGGGTGTGGTCATCATTGAGCCATTTTTTTCTTCAAGAGTTCTTTTACTTTTATTTTCCATAATAGTGCTCTGAAATCTAAGAGTGTGGAAGGTGAACAGGGAGTGTTATAAACTAGGCCAATTCCTTAAATTTTCTCTCTTTCTCTGTCCTTTGTCACTGTGTTTGAAATACTTAATATTGTGCTTTTTCATTTCTGCTCATGTGGTCCTTTTGTTAAGATTGAAGGGAAGATATTTTGTAATTGGCTTAATTTTATTATATTATTTTTAAAGCCCTAGTTTATATTTAATATCTTGGTATAATAATCAGATGATCACAACAAAATTTAAAGGATGCTTGTCAGATGCCCTCTCACTGGCAGCTGCATAATTTTTCCTCCAGCTTCTGTGAGTGATTATTGCTCCAAGCTGACCCCTTTCTCCAGTGAATTCATGTTCAATGTCTGCCACACAGAAGCCACCTCAAACGTATATTCCTAGGTAACCCACAGCTAAGAATGGACTCTGCTTACAAGATACTCACTCTTTTCCATTAAGGTGGGGCTATTTCTACGATGAAATTTGTATTCACAAGCTCCCTCTTGGGATCATGCTGAATCTACTCTAAATGTGAGACCATATTCTTGCTTAGCAACTTCCTCTGCCCTATCCTACTTCTCTGATTCTCTTCTTTTCCTGAGAATATTTCCTCAATAATCGCTTGCATAGGAATGTCTCTGACAGAGTTCACCTCTAGGACACCCAACCTAAGGCCACAAGCTAACAGTTAAGGGAGTGAGTGACAGGCCATTCGTGCTGCTGATTGCATTATGTGCATGATGTCATTCCCCCTGGAAAACCATCTTATGGGGTATGTAGTATTATTTCCATTTTACAAGAGAGGAAACTGAGAGTTAGAAGTCTCTGTCCCTAAGTTCATAGCATTAGTAGGTGGCAAAACTGGAATTTGATGAATTAACTCTATCCTTAGAACAAAGGAGAACAGTAATGAACAAGAAGCAATTCTTGTCCTCAAAAGGATATGTACCCCCTAACAGATAAAGAATCACAATTTTAGAGAGTTTTGATCCTAGTATCAGAAATACTTTGATGGTAACTGGACTTACCATGGGGATCATTTAACAATGTATACAAATGTTGAATCACTGTGTTGTACACATGAAACAAGTAATGTTGCATGTCAATTGTATGTCAATTAAAAAATACTTGTATCATATCGTTGTATGGAAGACAAGAAGTCTAAAAACTTCTTTTTAACTATAATTTTATGGATCTATTTCTTGATTTCCTGTTCCATTCTACTGATTTGTGAATCTGTCCTTTCACCAAACTCAAGCTGTCTTAATTTTTGCAGCATCATAGTAAGTCCTGAACTCAGGTATTCTATGTCCTCCAACTGTGTTCTTTTTTGAAATAATTTTGCCTTTTCAATTTCTTTGTATTTCCACATAAATTTTGAAATTACTTTGTTGATATCTATTATTCAAAGTCTGTTGAGATTTTTATTGAAGTTACTTTAAACAAATAGCTCTGATTGGGGAGAATTGATACTGTCTTTTCTTTTTTCATGGATATTTTGTAATTTTCAGCATACAGAGTCTGTTTATGCATCGTAAATTGGAAACCTGAGTAATTTTTGGTACTGTTGTCATGGTATTTTTGTTTGTTTTTAATATTGAGTTCCAATTGTTCATTATAGAAACATGTTGATTTTTGTATATTGATTTTATATTACATGCCCTTGAAAAGGGTACTTTACTACTCCTAGGAGCTTTTTGGTAGATTCTTTAAGATTTTCTATTTATTACAATTATGTCATCTGCAAAAAGGGACAATTTTATTTCTTCCTTTCCAAGCTGTAATTCCAAGCTGTAATCCCTTTACTTTATTGATTGATTGGTTGATTGATTGCCATATTGTACTGCCTATGACTTCTGGTAAATTCTTGACATCTTTGCAGTATTCATGAATTTAGGGGGAAGCATTTAGGTTTTTTTTTTTTTTAACCACTAAGTTATATGTTTATACTAGGATTTTGTACATGCCCTTTATCAATTTGAAGATCCTCTCTGCTTATAGTTTGCTTAGTGTCTTTACTTTGATAACCTATTGATACAATCATATGGCTTTTCTTCTTTAGTCTTTAATATGATTAATTATATTGGCTACATTTTCCAATATTGAACCAAATTTGTATTCCTAGGATAAATCACTTTTGGTCATGATGTGTTATCCTTTTTCTGTATTGCTGAATTTAACTGCTAATATTTTGTGGAAGGCTTCTGCAACTATTGTCATAAGGGATATTGTTCTATAATTTTCTTTTCTTTAAATGTCTTTGTATTTACTAGTGGGATTCTGGCCTCATAGTATGAGTTTGTAAGTTTTCCCTCCTATTCTATTTTCTGGAGGAGACTATATTATATTTAATTTTTAATTTGTTTCATTTGTTTCAAGTGTGTACATTTTTGTTGCAACATTTTTATCACAGCTGCTTTAAAATATTTGTCAGATAATTCTACCATTTCTGTCCTCTTAGTGATGATTTCCATTGATTGTATTTTTTTTCACTTAAGGTGAGATTCTCCTAGTTCTTCATATGATGAATGATTTTTGATTGAAATGGTATCTTGTATATTATGTTGTGAGACTCCAGATATTATTTAAACATTTTTTTAGTTGGCCTTCTTTGACCTTGCTCTGGCAGGAAAGAGGGGAGCACTGCTTCCTTATTGCCAAGTGTCCATAGACATACAGGTTGCCTAATCAGCCTCCATTGCCAACTGAAAATGGGAGACATTTTAGGGTAAGAGTGGGAGTTTAAATTTGTCACTAGGCCTCTACTGATACTTCCCTGACTTGGGAATCAGTGTCTTATCACTTCTCCCCATGTGACCTCCACTAACAACAATGAAGGGGTATGGTTCATTACCTCTGGGTAATGGTAAAAGTCCCAACACTCCAGTAGGCATCTTCTGAAAATACCCCTGAAAGGAATTGCAGAATGCCTTGTTACTGCTAAGTAGGAATATACAACTATACTTTCAAGGTACTTTCCACTGGCACAGCAGGGGCTGGGGCACAATACCACCTAGTAAGGATGGAAATCCTAACTGGTTACTTGGCCTTTCCTGACATCACACCTACCCACATGTCCAGGCACCTTGTTAAAGCCCGTCAGGGTAGAAGTCTAGGATCCCTACTCAGCCTTTGGTGACATAAATGGAGGTAGGGATAGGTTTTTTGGAGTTTGTTTTGTTTTGTTCTGTTCTCAGGAGGGTGGTGGTTTGCTGCAGTGGAGAATGGCTATTTTATAAGACTGTCTTCCTAGGCTACCTCTTTCCTGGTCCTTTGGTTACAAAGAGAATTTTGTTTTAGCACTTATTGTCTGTGCCTGTTGTCACTTCCAAGTTGCTGGATTTTTCAGCTGCAAGACTAGGGTATATGATGATCAAAAATAATGAAACCTAGGGGATTCCGCACCATATTGTTTGTTGGGTCCTGAGCTCCCTAGCTAGTCTGATGTTTTCTCTCTGTCCTTCAAAATATTCTTATGTTTGTTTTATATATAATATCCAGATTTTTAGTTGTATTTAGCAGAAGAAGGAGGCAAAATTATATCTCTTCCATCTCTCAGAGGAGGGAGTGACTTTCATATGCATTCTAAAATTTAATTTTGACAAGTACTTCAAGTTAACAATTCACATGACAATTGTTTAGATGAGAAAACTGAGACTCAGCACTTAAGTTAGTCTCAATTGTTGAAACATTGATATTTTGCCCAGACACCTATCATTTTTGTGTTTTATGACCTTAACTTCCACAATGTTATTTACTTTTCCTCAGTTTCTTCATATTAAGACTATGTATCAGATTTCTTAGTATCTCTCATACATTGCTTAGTGGGTCTATGCATATTTTAAGTCTTTAATAAATACCTGCTGAAAAAACCACAATGAGAATAGATTCTTATACCTTTGATATAATTTTTTGTTAATTTTATTCATCATTTTCTTCTGCATTATTGGTAAACCTTTCCTTTACTTTTCTAGCTTGCACATAATCTGATACTAATAGGTGGTTTAGGAGGCTATTACCAGGGTACCCATGAAGCCCCATGAGGAAAAGAACTGCCTGTTCTAAAACTGGATGTCTATGCAATTCAAAGTCCTTTTGAAATTTTGTAGATCTGCAAATCAGGGCAGACCTGAAATGGTATTTTTGAAAGTAAAGATTTGTGAGCCTCTTCTTGGTTCACAGCAACTCGATTCAGCTTCACCCATCACCTTGAAGTCAGCGCTTCAACAATCACAGGCATTAATAGCATTTTCTTCCTTTCATTGATTTTTCAAACTGAATGTGCAGCCTTCCTATGACTGGCACACGCTATTGTGCCATGCTGCAGTTCTTCCTAGCCCCCTCTATTACCCTGCGTGATGCTGCTCAAATCCCTAATTACCCTTCTGGGCACTGCTATGGCAGCTAATAAGAGGATTTTGCAGGCGCAGATTGTCATGATTCTTCAGCAGCTATGTATTCTTCCAGTGTTGTTATGTCAGTTTCAACATATGTTTCCTCTTACACCTGTTGTTTCTAGCATCAGTATCTTTCATTTTTCTCTATTATGCTTTATAGGGTTTTACTTGAATTTATTTCAGAATGGGAATTCAGTCAATGTGACACATTAACATGCCTTAAGCTCAAAAACATTTTGGTCATATACTTAAAAGTGCACCTTAATTCAGATTGAACAAGTATGGTCTATTTTGTACAACAATGGGAAACAGGTCTGTTGATTTTTGCGAGTCACAAGGGACAAACTCTATGGAATCATACAATAATGTTGAGAATGCTGGAGCAAGATAATATAGGGTTTTGACCTGTCATGATAAGTGGTCCTGGAGGTGGCCTAATCTTGACATCTTGAATATAGTGCTGTCTTATGTTGGAGGACCAGTTAACAAATTCCCAGGTGCACTCTTTCCTGCCCCACTGGGATCTTAATCATAACTACAATAAATGTTAAAGTACTGTGAAAATACTTTACATGGTTTGTTTTGTTTAATCCTCATGTGAACTCTATTATGTAAATACTATTGTTACCCCATCCCAAATTAAAGATACTCATACTCATAGAGTAAATATGACATAAAAACTTATATAGGTCATAAAGGACATACCCAGGATTCAACTCCAAGTCCATCTAACTTAACTTCTAAGCTCATTCTATTCAAGTATATATTGTACCACCTCTCATCAGCCTGAGTACCTTGTTATTTGCTCTGCTTCAATCACAATGTGTTCAGGATGGTGCTGAAATCAAGGCATCACCAGAATTTAAGTGGTGTCAGGAAAAGCATAGCAATAGCTTTCCTCACCAGTCACGAGAATCAAGAGTAAATATAGTAATTTTTAAAATGAGTCTATAAATTAATTCCATAGGTATTCTAAATATCAATAATTTAGTGTTCAGAAATTTTAACCATTGTACTCATTAGATTGTTGCCTGATGCTGTAATATTAGAAGTCATTCTTTACAGCACACTGACTATGAGAAACTAAAATAGGGGAAATGTATCTTTGAAAACATGCCTTACTGAACTAAGTCTTTATTCTTATAGGTTTCAGACTCCTCATAGTTACTGTATCTGCTTCCATAAAAGTCCTAGTTATCATCTGCTTTCTGCTTTCCAGCACAACAGCTAAGTAATCTAACAGACTACTTACTTTGTCTGGGTCAATGATACTCGTATCCTCATGGATAGAGGCTGTCCACATTCAAGCATCATTTTACCAATTTCAGTTGCTGTGGAAAGCTGATGTAAGGACGATATGGGACTGAATCCTAAAACTATATCTTTATATTACTGCCAATCTTTTTTTATTCTTTGGACAAGGCCTGTTGACAGTTCAGAACCATTTAGGCAATATTTGAATTCATAGTTTGATAATGAAGATTTATTTTAGAGCTTTGGCCAGGAGAAGTGAATAACATAGGAAGTATCTGGCCAGTGGTCCTTTACTCCTCCATTTTTGACTCTTGGACATAACATGGATAGATCAACACAAGTGTTAAGACTGTAAAGCCTAGTAACTTTTGATTATTAATGGGAATTAGGTGAATGAACAAACAAAAAATACACATGAGGTATAAATCACCTTTGAAACAAAAAGTTCAATTTTCTCTCCCTCTACTCCTTACCAGAATGGGTAAAATTTCTCTGAATGGATGCAGTAGACTTTCTGCTCTTTAATTTTCTCTTCCCACCCACTACTGAAGACTATAAGGAGTCCTCCAAGTAGCCAAAAGGCAGCCATGGAGAATGAGAAAGCACACAATCTGAATTACTGATCTTCAGATAATAAGCATTAACTATGCATTTTTCTTTGATCTTTTAATTACCACTTTTATTTCAGAACTTTCTAATAATTTTAATTTTTATATCACCAAATAATCATCATGGTAGAATTGTTCTCTGTCTTTATTTAAGGTCCCATTATGTATGATGACATGACTAAATGATACACTGTTTCACTAAACATGGCCTTTAAAACTCCATATTTAAAAGAAGTTAGTATTTCGTGTGTCTTTTTTTTTCCACCTGTTTTATATTTCAGGATAAGTCATAAGATAGTATTGATGCTTTTGATCTTACTGCTGTCTGGGGATCTGGTACAAAGGCAAAGAAGTAAAAGTGTAAGGAAAAAAGGCATAAAACACTACAGACACAGAATTTCATAAAAGGAGAAGGTTAACTTTTCATCTTTATAAACAGATATATAAGCTCACATCTGGGGATTCTTTTACTTTTCAGAGCATCTAACATATAATTCTCATTCTTAATTTTCATCATATTTCTGTTCATAAGAATTAAAGAACATGGATTTTTTGCTATATATTAAACAGGTATGTACTAAAAACCTAGTGTATTATAGGTGTTCTAGGAATAAAATAGAAGTAGAATACATGTTTTCTGTTCAAAATAAGCTCAAAAGCTATGAAGGGAGGAAAATACATACATAAAAAGAAATTGAAAAATATAAAAATAATACAAGGCCAATGATTATATCTATCAATGAAAATGATACATAATCAGTTAATCTTCCACTTGAAGTATGGCAGAAAATATTCTCTGAAGGTCCCTGCCACTGAAGAACAAGTAATTCTACGTGAAACTGTCTTCAGTATACATTGTAGTTCTTAGGGGAAGGAGTTCCCCTAGGTCTCTTTCCCTCCAAAAATAATGAGCTGAGCTCAGAATGTGTAGAGTTGAGCAGCAAGTAAATTAAAATTTAAAAAAAGGTGGTCTTGAATAAAGATATTGATGTCAGCAACACAAGGGGGACACAAATGTTTAGTCTATATAGCACATTCTAATTAATTGATCAAAATGAATAAACATTAAATCAACAATTAATTTGGAAACTTCAAATACTGAAGTCAAATTCTCCAAATTCCACCTTTTCTTTTATTTTCCTTTAACAAACGTCTTGACACATAGTCATCAAAAAACAGGGGGGAGTTTAAACAATTATGGAGAGTTGGGGATAACGAAAAGTGGCTTATTTTACAGCTCTCCTTAGATAAATACCATAGATAAATATAAAAGTTATGGGCAACTTGCATGGATCATTTCTGGTTTAATTCTCTACTGTAAATCTTTAAATCAACATTTATCTTGAAGACAAGGGAGCAAGATCTACAGCAAGATTGCATAGTCTTCTAATTGGACTAGATTTGAATATAAAGCAATAGTTTTGTATTCTTACAGTTCAAGTACCAAGTGTGGGACTTAATAAGACTGTATTTTTAAGGAAAAAAATCTATTTTTTATTGCCTAAATGAGAAAAATGCAGAAAATGATTTGTCTTATTTGCTTTGGGGGCTGGTGAACTCCATCAAATTCTTTACTTCTTGTGCAGACAAAAATACAGTCTGTCTTCATTTTTAAAAATGCATAAAAAGAATTTATCTTCCAGAGGTTGTGGTGGATTTAATATTTTAATATTCTTTGAAAGCAACATTAATTTCCTGGGGACATTTTTATGCACCCACCTGATTCATTGGCTGAAATCTCCAATGTTTAATTATTTTCTGCTTTCTCAACCAAGATAATACTTTTTAAGATACTTTTGCTTTGTTTCTAATAATAATGAAATATGAAATTTGTGAGTACATTTTTCTATAATAAAATATTATCAATATATATACTGCTTGGAAAATTGTGAGAATTATCATGGGATGGTTAATGTTTATGGTTTGAATTATGTAGTTTCTTTGGATAATGTAAAGAACCACTAAAACAGTCTTCCAAACTTTTTTTAGAGTTTAGTGTGTGTGTTTTTACTGAAATATAGTTGATTTACAATATTGTGTTAGTTTCAGGTGTAGAGCATAGTGATTTGGGTTTTTTACAGATTATATTCTATTGTAGGTTACTGTAAGATATTGGGTACAATTCCCTGTGCTATATGGTAAATCTTTGTTGCTTACCTAGTTTATACTATATAATTTAATTAATATGTGATATCTAAAAAATAATACAAATGAATCTATGTGCACTCTTTCACTTTCTCCCCAACTTTTAACTCCAAAGGTCCACAGAGGAAGATCTAATCTCTTGACACTTTTACTCTTAACATTTGTACGGTAGTCACGGCTAGTTACATTGAAAATATCTGAAGACATGATCCCTGGTGCCAGTTTTTACTTTTACTTACTCCTCACCTAAAATTATGACTGGAAAGTATCTAGTAAAGGAGTTAGAAGAAAAAAAAATCTGGTTTTAGTTCTGGAAAGAGGTCTCTCTGAGCCTTTCTTTAGGAGATAAGCTCCTTGATGACACCAACCATGACTTACGTGGTTTTCCTTAGGACCTGACCTAGACCAGACAGGATTGCAGTGAATGAACATTAAAGGTATAAATTAATTAATTGTTTTGTTGTAACTGAGGCTTTATATTTCATATATCACTTGTATGTGGAATCTGAAAAATACAACAAGCTAGTGAATATAATAAAAGAGAAACAGACTCACAGATGTAGAGGACAAACTAGTAGTTACCACAGGGGAGAAGGAAAGTGGGAGAGGCAGGAAAGGAGTAAACTACTATGTATAAAATAAATAAGTTACAGGGATATACTGTACAGCACAGGGAATATAGCCAATATTGTATAATAAGTATAAATGGAGCATAAAAATTGTGAATCACTAGGTTGTACACCTGTAACTTACATAATATTGACATCAACTGTATCTCAATTAAAAAAAAACTTGCAAAGGTTTTGAAAAGATCAAATTCCTTTCATGACATACATATTTAGTTTTAATTTGCTATCTGCCTACCTGGATTAACCAGATTGTCAAAAGACCATACATGGTTAATCCACCATCAGTCATGAAGAAGATAAATGTATAGTCAATAGTGTTAGGTATCGCATCACTTCAAGACGTAACCCCTAATTATGACCTCAAGCCTCTAGTATTTTCTCTTGCCATCCTATCCCTTATGAACATCATTTATTCCCATGTCTTCAGTCAACATTTCTATGTAGTGGATTCCAAAGCTATGACCTAGTTCTTCTCCTGGCATGTCGATTTGTCTCTTATTTCTAATTGCCTACTGGACATTTCTAATTGTAAATCCTGAAAGAACTTCCTTGTATCATGCATACAATCAAATTTGTTTTTACTTTGACCATTTCAGCTCTTCTTCTTGATTCCCTATGTTCATTAAGGTCACTACCTGCTTCCAAATCATGCAGATTTTAAAATTAAGACATGTTCCTTATTCCTCTTTCTCTCAGTCATCTTTTTTTCCAGTCTTCTACCAAGACTCATCTTTTCTTTCTTCTGAATATCCATGACCCCATCCATGTTCTTTGCTTTCCTGTTATTAACACCCCAGTTTAAAGCTTCTAACTTTTTGTCTAGATCACTGCCATTGTCCTCTTAATGGAATGTCAGTCTTTAATCTCTCTACAGAAGTGTAGCAGCATTTTATTTGTTGGCAGAATTACTGGCTATGTCATTGCTCAATTAATCAGAGTTTACCAGAAAAACAGAACGAATAGAATAGGTAGATGGAAGGAAGGAAGGAAGGAAGGAAGGAAGGAAGGAAGGAAGGAAGGAAAGAAGGAAGGTAGGTAGATGTGATGAGGAATTGGTTCATGGTATTATGGAGTCTGAGAAGTCCCACCTTCTGCCATCAGCAAGCTGGAGGCCCAGGAAAGCCAGTGGTATAGATCCAGTCCAATCCCGAAGGCCTGAAAACCAGGGAATTCAGTGGTGTAAGTCCCAGTCCCAGGCCAAGCTGGAAGGCTTGAGAACCAGAAGCACTGATATCTGAGGGCAGTTAAGCAGAAAGCAAATTCACCCTTTCTCTGCCTGTTCGCTTCAATAGATTGGATGATGTCCACCCACATTAGTGAAGGCAAACTTCTTTACTCAGTCTACTGATTCAAATGCTGCTCTCTTCCAGAAACATCCTCACAAACACACCCAGAAATCATGTTTTACTAGCTTTCTGGGTACCCCTTAGCCTAGTCAAGTTGACGTATAAAATCAACCATCACAATCACCTTTACAAGTGGTTCCTCATATTGAAGCATTTTGTTCTTGAAGACTGAGCACAAAGTGCAACTTCCTCCACGTAATCTTGATGTCATCACCCTTGGTAGAATATTTCTGCATCCTTCTTATGACTCAATCAATACCATTAACACATGCGCTCCTTTGTTTTGTGGTTGATTGCATAAACATTTTCTCTTTCTTCCTAGATGACATCTTAATTGAAGGTAGAAATGTAAGTATACTAGAATTAAAAATGACTGAATGGGCCCTGTTTTATTTACCAATATCTTAGAAGTTCTGAGCTAATATTTTGTACTCAAGATGAAAGGGACTCATAGAATATTAGTGCTGCAAGGGTTATCAAGATTTACATACTGAAGATTTTTCTACATTACAGGTGAGAAAACTGAAGCCCAGATTGTTGAAGTGACTTATGCAAGGTCACTCAGCAAGTAAGTGAGTTTCCTCACTTGAAGTCCAAAGATCCTGGTTAAGTACAAGTGAATTGCATTCCAGTAAGGCTTACTTCTGATGAAAGCAAAACTAATACAAAAATCAAGTGTTCTTACTTACTACTCTAAACATTCATTTTTAATAGTCTTCACATAGAATATATTTATATTAACAAGTTTCATATCTTTAATTGATAATATAGTCAAATTCAGTTTGTGTTTAGATGAAAAAAGTTTATATTGTATTATGAAGAGAAATATTCTGCTGAATGTTAAAATTTAAAAGCTAAATAATGAAAAACCAAAACCCACCATGGTATTAATTGGTATACTGTACTTTGTGGGAGCAATCTTTTAATATGTTTGGGAAAGATATATTTTTACCCTGATGAGATTTCATACACTATTATGCAGATTTATTTTACAGCATTTGAGGGAAAATATAATTTTAGACATAATACAGTATATTATTTTAAAAAGTAGTCAAAGTAAACAAATTTACCACTAACCCAAGGACCTGAATCATATGAAATATTTATAAATCACATTTTGTAACCTGTAATAATATCAAACCAAATCCAGTGGTTTTAAACTAGATTTCAATCCAGTGTTCTGCTCTTCAAACAATGCTAGATATAGCCAGCCTTCACTATCAAGTGTACTTTTCAAAAATATGTTCCTCATAAAATACCTTCTTCAGAGAGAAACCTTGTTTCATGTTGTCTATAATAAATAAAATGAACCGCAAAGCTATTTTCTTTCTCTTAACTACATCATCAGATTGTTTTGATTTATATTTATCTCATAAAACATCATCAAACAAAATAAAGTCCAAAATCCTTGTTCTTATTTTACAAGCAAGAGGAAGTCCAGCTTTTAGACTGTTGGTGGTTAGACAATTTGACTTCCTTATTGTTCTGCCTTTCTTGTGTATGATGAGTATTCTGAAACCTGCATCCAATCTGCATTTTTTTCAGTTGATCTCTCCTTGACAGTCTGAAGATTGTGCTGTGTGCTGTGACTTATGGCAGAATTTCCAGAAACATGGTCTGTCCCTCAGTAGTCTGACTCTTTTCAATTAAAATTTGAAAAAATAAATTAAAAAATTACAGGGTGACCTTGCAAGACAAAATAATTATATATATATGTATTTTTTTTCTGAGCCATCTTTTGGATCTGAAATCCAAAGATGTTCCTGAACTCTTTTGTATTTAATTTTATGTAAGTACTTGCAATTTTAGATAAATTAATTGGCAATGAAGACGAGCCAATAAAGGAACAGCTTCTTCCCATAGTAGTTAGTAGCAAATTATTGGCTTTTAAAGAAAATTGCCTCCTTCATCCTGCTTTAAAATATGCAGTCTTTGTGCATAGCACATTTTGTCTTTAATGCTGTGTAGCACCATATATGTTATTTGTTTGCTTCCCTTTACATCGATTCCAAAGCACAGCAACTAAGGTAATATTAAAGGGCATGATGCTTACATTAGAATATTCTTTATTTATTCATAGTCCCAAATTACCATTCTATACCTTAGATAAACCACACTGGTGTTACTGAGTGCAATTGCTAGCACCGTTACTTTAACAAAGTCAATATTGGGTTTCACAGACATCACAATGTATAGAGCCAACTATATCTATATCTCCATATAGATAAATTAGTCCTAGTGGATCATAACTAGAGGAGAACAACTAAACACAGAGACTACTGGAAATCTTATTCTGAGATAGATAGTTGAAGTGACTGAAGTGACTTAACCTGAGAACCAGACAACACCATCAGTATCTTTCTGAGACTGAGATGATGCCCACTGCGCTAAGGAGGCAACTATAATCAGTATCTTTAAAATCTGAAGAGTTGGCATGGTTAAGAAACCCCCAAAAGTAAAAGCAGTGTGGTGAATTAGAAAGAGTCCAGCTTTGGAGTATGGCAGCCTTCACTTGGAATCCTGTTTCTTACTCACTGTGTGGTTGGCTGTGGTTAACTCATCTCTCTGGACCTTAATCTCATCTGGCAAATGGAATTGATCAAATTGCTGTCACATGACTGTGGTGAAGATTAATACCAATCACTTGCAGAAAGCGCCAGGTGGAGGGCGTAGCACTGAGTAAGAAAGTAGTTGGTGTCTGAATGTCCATGAGTAAAGGGAGGAAGTAGGGCTCTGCCTGGACTGAGAGTAGTGACCAGTGCTGGGGCAGATGTGGAGCTAGACATAACTTCTGAGCATGGGGAAAAATGGGAAAATATTATAATACTATCAGTGAAGCCAAGTTGGAGACATAGGGACTAATCATAACATCAAATCAAAGAACAAAGAGGCTAGAAAAGCCCTCTCAGTAAAGGTCTCGCAAATGGAGACAGGCCAGATGGAATGCATAGTTTGAATGAATAAGAAGATAGAGCTTGGTGAGACTGTGGATCAGTGGTTCCCACAGTAGAAGGGAGCATTGCACAGGGTCTCTGTGCCACAGCAGTAGATGGGGAAAAGCTGTTTTGAGAGTCAAGTTTGTTGACACGTTCAATAAATGCTATTATTAACATTCTGAAAATGATTCTTCATATTAATACAAATGGGTAGATACATTAGTGTAGGAGAGTTTGCTGTAATGTAAGAGACTAGTTTATTGATATGAGCTGACCCATCCAATCTTCAAAGTCTACTCAAAGCTACTTATTAAAAGGTTTCTTAAAAAAAAAAAAAAAGAGAAAAGATTCCTTGTCACGTGAAACTATACTGGACTGCAATCATCTTCTAATTACTCTGAGTGAAATTTTGTGTTTGGGTCTGAAGTTAATAAATAATGGGCTTACCTTCACTAACATACCTTTTAAAATTGATTCCCAATGATTTTCTTACTTCTGAAGCCTCTGCTCCATTCAGGCTAATTTCTAAGTTCACTTGGCACATTTCTATCTCTGTGATTTTTTTTTCCATGAAATGTGTCATCTACATGCAATCCTACAGCAAGCATCAAGAACAAGCTCAAATCCTAGTTTTGATACAATCACCTCTGGACTGTTAAAAAATTGTTAGTTTAAAATATTTCTTAATTATTCATATGCTGTATTTTGATATGTGTAACATCACTTTCTTGAATATTGTATAAGTTTTATAATGATCAGAAACTCAGAATCTATGTTTCCTTGCTGCCCCTCCACTTCCCCATGTTGAAGCAGCAAATGATACAATCTCAATAAATATTTATCATACTGAATTTATTCAAGTTACTTTAACAGATAAGCAGATTTTATATTTTTTCTAGTTTAAAGATCAGAAAAATAAGGCTTGAGGAGATTTAGTGGCATACCCAAGTCACATGAAGTTGTTAAATTGCCTATGGCTTATACACTTGGCTATAGGCATTCTGGGAGCCAAATACGTGACTATTATTAGAAGAACATCTCTTTCTTATGTAGAGTTTGTCTTAATCTCACTGTTTTTAGTCCCATACCTCTTTCTTTCTGCAATTGGGCAGGAGTTGATGAATACCAGTTTGTTAAACTAGATAATGCATTACTGGCAGAACGAAGAGAAGTTTGTTCTGGGGCCATTTAATTTATTTAAAGAGAATTCTTGATTTTTTTTTCTTTTGGCCTGGGGGTATGTGCTTAGCTACTCTGAATACCATAATTTAAGGAAAAGTAAGAGAATGTTCGACTGATCAAGTGGCATGTTTACTATCAATTTCCCATTCATCCAACCCTCCGTATCAGAGTCATGAGCTTCTGTGTGGTTCCACTGGATGAGATCCTTGGGCACATGGATTTCTATGTTTCGGCTTCTCCTTCTCTGCCTCCCCAGATCCCCTCATCTAAAGCTTTCCATCTGCAGTGAATTTGTTAATGTATCTTGCCTACTAATGGGTTTAAGTGTTCATCAGCAGTTTAATGTGGTCATATTTGGAAAATGAGATAAAGATGTTTGGTTATTCTACCATCTTTAATCATCCACAGATTGGTGACATTGAACCAAGACAGTTTTAAAACCACTGTGATCAACCTTTGCTCAATTCATTTAACCCTCTTCTTAGTGCCTTCCCTCAGTTAATTCAAGCAATATTTATTTTCTTTAAAAATCCACGTGAAATCCAGTGCCTTTCAAAAAAGTAGAATTGTCCCTGTGGAGACCTAATGTCTCTATTCCTCCAAATCCCACAGAGTGCTTTCTTAACCTCTCTTTACAGCATTTACAATCATTAGCTTTATTACTGGAATCATTTATACATCTCTGGATCCCCAACTAGACTGCAATTTGGGAATTTGGGATTTGGATTTGGGAATTTGGGATTCCATGGATTTGGGAATCCATGCCTTTTTAATCTTTCTATTCCCAATGGGGTTTTGCCCATAGGAAATAATAAATGTTTGCTCAGTTGAATTAAATTACTTTATCCCATTAGTTATTCTTTATTTAATTCATTTATGTCTGATAAATGATTTTTTATATTTTATGATTAAAAACCCTAATGTAACTTTCTTAGGAGTCCTTGATTTTCCAAATCTATGTCCTATGCCTAAACTCCTATGTCTGTTAAATTATCTAAGTAAATAAAATCAAAACACATCATGGCAGAAAGAGAAATGAGGGCCATGGATTTTACACAATAATTCAGCACAGACATTGGAATCAGACCAGCATTCTAATCTGGCTCCTACTCTTACTTGCTGTGTGACCTGTAGGGCAAGTCATTAGACTTCTCTGAACTTCAGTTTCTTCATCAGTAAAATGAGCATAATAATACCTCTTTCTTGTAGTTATAAAGGTTAAATGACTTTGCTAATTATAACTTTTCAAGTACTAAACATATCCTAGTTGTTATTGTTCCCATAAAACCTGACAGGATAAGTACATTCTTGGTTACTTCCCTGTACTCCACCTGTGGCATTGAGCCTGCCACATAGTAGGTACTTGCTATATATTTGTTAAACAAAGAAATATGGATGAAGAAAAACAAAGAGACACAGAAGGAAGGAAAGAAATAAATTACATAATATATTTATTCCAGATCTTCAACAATAATGGAAATTCCACTATCTGTAAGAAGGTAAATTCTACAATATTATCATGTGTAGAAGTAATTTTCTCCATAGCATAGTACAAAGGTCTGTGTCTGTCCTAGTGCATGAGTTCATGGACATCAAACAATAGGAACAACGTTTACCATATGCATCAAGTGCACAGTAAGCAGAACTAGGGTTCTTTGTGTTTCCTGAGACAATGAGATTCACACCTGTGTTGTCAGTCTATAAACTGAATTCATATATAAGAGACCAAAATGAAGCTGCCTTTTTTCTTTATTTTCCCCTCTCTTAACAACCCTAGCTGTAGAGAAGATACACAAGAAAAATGATGTGAACCCCACCATATTGTCTCTTTCAGTGCTGTGCTATTACCACCTTACTGATCAGTTCCCAAGCCCCATTGACGCATGTTAGATGAAGGGAATACCAGGTTGGAAAGGCTCACTTGGTGAGTGAGCAGCAGACAATGGAGAGATGCATGGTGTGACTAAAACCTCTATTTCTGGTTCAGAGACCTCTGAAGAAACAGGACTTGAGAGCTGAGAAGAAAAATTACTGTTAGGAACTCAAAGACATCTTGGAGTCCTGTGTCAATAAACAGCTTGGGGAGTCAGACATTCTGCTGCTAATTACCTGAGTGTCTTTGGAGAGGTTACTTTCAAAAGCTCAGTTCCTCAGTTTCTTCCTCTGATAAAAGTGCTGATAATCCTTACTTTTCAGGGGACTCTTAAGGATGAGGTAATATATGACAGATCATCTGGTGCACACTTTATGCATAATACTTTTCTTTTTTCCTTTTTGTTGTTGGAAAGACCCTTGGGAAAGACAAACTAACGGCTGCAACTGGGTCTATCAGCCGATCTTATTTGCAAGACAAGTGAGTATGTAGTGTCTTGTTCTAGAGGAAGAAAAGTTGAGGAAATTCACAAAGAAAAGCAGCAGAAATTTAGAAATTTAATTATGCTTCTGCAAGTCCTTATAAGGAGATTCAGTGTGTGTTTGAAAGAAGCCTCTTGGTCATGTCTTGATAAAATCAGATTTAGAATGAGTTATAATTAGCTCATTCAGTAAAATTTGAGGATATCAAGTGCAAGCCTAAATTTAATATGTGGATCAGTCTTCTGTATTTGAATATGAAGCAGTAAATTATGATCCATTATCAAGAAATAGGGAGAAAAGTATGAAACTTGCCTTGTGAATTCATTCCTCTAAGTTATATTTAAATTGGGCAGCATCCTTTGGAATATGGTATTTCTTTTTGTTGTTGTTGAAGTATAGTTGGTTTACAATGTTCTGTTAATTTCTTGTGTACAGCATAGTGATTCTGTTAAACATACATATATATATATATTTCTTTTAATATTCTTTATCATTATAGGCTATTACAAAGTATGAATATAGGTCCCCATGCTATACAGTAGGTCCTTGTCTTTTATCTGTTTTATATACAGTAGTTGTATTTGCTAACTCGAACTCTGAATTTATCTCTCCACCCCTCCCTTTCCCTCCTAGTTTGTTTTCTTTGTCTTGTGAGTCTGTTTTGTAAGTTCATTTGTGTCATTTTTTTTAGATTCCACATGTAAGTGATATCATATGGTATTCTTCTTTCTCTGTCTGACTTACTTCTTTTCATATGAGGATCTCCAGGTCCATCCATGTTGCTGCAACTGGCATTATTTTCGAATATGGTGTTTCTTAATGCATTGTATATAATTCTTAAGAAAAAAGAACTATCAATCTAAAATTGTTTTAAAAACAGTTATTACTAAAAAATCATGCAGTGAACCATACCTATGGTTGAAACTTGGATCTTTAGCCCACAAGAGCTTGAGCAGACCTACTGGAAACATACTGAAAATGTAAGCAAGTAAGCTTCATTCCTGAGCTTGCAATTTCAGCCACAAAGTTAAGACCAGTTAGAAATATCACAAACATCATCAACACTTTGAGAAAGACAAATTGGCCATATGTGTGAAAAGCTTTAAATTATTGATGTCCTTTGATCAAATGATTCAATGTTTAAGAAGTTATCCTAAAGAAATAATCAGAAACACAAAAAATAAACTCCCCACATTTTCACTATAACATTGTTCATAAAAACATATTTGGAAATTACTTACTCAACAGAAGAATGGTTAAAGAACCTTGATATTCATATTATGATCTTTTATGTAGTCCTCACAACATTATTTAGAGAGAATTCCCAATGAGCTGGAAAATACTCATTATATAATGTTAGGCCCCAAACAGCAGCCTATGAAATAATATATAAATGCTGTGTGTTTCTGGGGCAGACATATATATGCCTACCTCTATGTATACATTATAAAAATACTGGACATAAGGGCTCCAAAATATGATTGAGCTTAAACAACTAAATTTTATTTATTATTGTGAGTATATGTAAATTTTCAATTTTACAATAAACATCTATTACTTTTGTAATTAGAAAAACACAGAATTGTTTATAACAACATTTTTCTATGAAGCTCTCCTATAATATCCTCATTTAAAAGTGTATGTGAGACATAGAATAAATTGTGTTGAATAAATATTCAAGTTAAGTCCAGTCGAGAGGGAAAGATCCGTTGTTATCCTATGCCCACGCTGAGGTATCTTAAGTAGAGTTCTCCACTACTAGCAGGTAAAGAGTGGGAGAACTTGGAAACTGCCTCATAAATAATCATTCTCCTCTTGATGAATCCTCCCTGGTCTGGTGCAGTTCAATAATCCTTGTTGTGTGTCCTATTTGCCAGCTGCTCATCTCCCTCATGCCATCTAGGTCACTGACATTCATGCTTCTCAAGGTACAGCATACACAGAAACGAGTACTACAAGCCTGGGTCATGATTTTAACCAAAACCTAAAACAAATGGACAAAAACTTGATGACATAAGATATGAATCATACACCACAATGCAGTGTTTTCTTATTTTAAACATGTAATTATTATATTACTGAAATCAGGTTTATTGTGACTGAGATCACTCTACTGAAATGAAAATTTTTAACAGGTTACAAAAAGGTTGTTACAGTTTGGGCAGACTTGAGAGAAGCCCAGTATGAATTTGGAAACATAGGCTCTATCGTGGTTCAGATTAGCTGTATATTCCTAGACTGTCACTTCTCTTTGAGTTGGTTTCCCTATCTGGGAGAATAGGGATTGGGGACCATGAATGCTAAGTCACCTCTCCTCCCAACCCGTGTTCTCCCTGGATATTAGAAATTCAAGGCTCAGAAATTTGAGATCATAGAATCCAATGTTTTCAGTATCATAAAAGTTTCTTAAGCTAAAGTTTTCACCCACTTGGAAACAGGCTGACTACTGTCCTGTATGTCAAGGGCCAAAATGAGTTGTGAACAAAGAGTTTGACTCAGTGGTGCTTCATCTAGACGAATTATAATCTGAAAAGAACCTAATTGCAGCAAATTAATTAAGAAACATATTCATTTTCTAAGTATGCCATTGTGAAACTGAGTTTCTCTCGTGCAGTTGAAAGGCATGACCATTGCTCACTTGTGAAACTGACATATTTGTTCTTGGTATAGGAATATGCATCTTGGATGTAGGCCAAGTTTAATTATTCTTCCTGGAAAACACCCCTTCCACCACAAATGACAAATTCTTCCATAAAACAAATCACTGTATTCACACACCTGCTTATTGTAAATTATTTTAGTATTGCCCTCAGTCCATCATTTACTTTTAGTCTAAAAAATGGAATATTTTTTAGTCAAGGAAAAAAGACACTTAGAGGTAAAGGCAGGATAGATACTTCTCTTCTCACCATGAATTAACCTGGACTATCTTCCAGATATTTTTCATTTAGTTTAGGAGACAACTTTAAAATCTGTACAAAGCAAATTACCATTTATTGTGAAATAATAACATGCAAACAAGGATAATGGAAAAAACTGGGTTATGATAATTCCAGGAATCCATAGAGGGCTTCATAGTACAGATGGACATAATGTATCTTTAAGGAAAACTATGAAACAGCCACTTATACAAGGTTGTAGAGGTTATTCAACAAAATCTTACCTTGTAAATGAACCCCAGCCTAGATTTAATGCTTGGAATATTTGTATACAGAGTCACTAAATCATTTTCCATTTTCTAGAATTACAGTTTATTTCTGTTTGTTATTGCATGGAAGTGTCGATCAAGACTAGCCAAACTAATTTCTAAAATGCAACTAAACGTAGCTATAATTAAATTGACTAGAATACAGATTTTTATGATCATCTTTTATGTAGAAAATGGAAATTATGTACTACATATACCTTCATGCATTCATTCATCTACTCATGTCACAAATACAATGACATATGGCCATTGTCTGTGTTTGTCACTGTATATGTCGTTGCATATATCTGTGGTTATACACTTACATTGATATGTAGCATAGGGATTTAAAAACTAGGAAACTCTGAGAGTCATGAGACCTAGTTTTAGTCTTGCCACTTAAACACGCTGTATTTTCTGGAAAAGCCCATAAAATTTCTCTTTTACAATTTGACTTTGACATACTCCGATCAAGAGGTAGAGTCTAATTTCTCTCTCCTTCAAACAGGGTAGGTGATATGACTTGCTTGTAATTGCCAAAAATGTAGCAGAATAGATGTTCTGTGACTTCCAAGGTGAGGTCAGAAAAGGTCAGATATCTACCTGGTTCTCTTTGGACCATCTCTCTGGGGGAAGGCAACCACAGTATAAGAAGCGTGATTTTCCTGAGTCTAACATGTTGGAGGGGCTACATGTAGACACTTAGGTCAAAAGTCCCAGCTGATCCCAGGCATCATCCAGTTATCAGTTCTAAGGTATCAGAAGCGTGAATAAAGTAGTCCTAGACCCTATAGACCATTGCTTCCACCAGCTGAATACACTAATTGACCTCTGTCAATGCCATGAAGAGAAGAATCATCCAGCTGAGACCATCCTGAAATCCTTAACTACAGAACATATAAAATGTAATAAAACACTTGTGGTTTTAAGCCACTCAATTTTAAGGTAGTTTGCTTCACAGCAATAGTAACAGGGATAGATATACAACTTAATAGCTATGTAACTGTTGAAGTTACCCACTTTCTCTGAACTTTATTCTTCTCATTTGTAAAATGACAAGACCAATATAGGTCCTTCCCAACCAACATAAAATAACAAGAGATCATAGAGGATAACTGTGGAAGTGCATTATGATGTGACATAATGATAAAGCATTATCTGTATCTCTATCTATCTATCTATCTAATTTAAAAGTCAGTCTGGTGTTTTTAACATTTGAAACACTATAATCCCCTACATTATATGGAGATGGCCAGATGATTTTAAGGCATGTACTATGCTGTCTGAGGTACGACCTCAATTCCAAATGGAGGTTACATTTTGCAAACTCTCCTTCTGAACAAATACATTAATTATCTCCATAGTTCTGTGCTTCTGATTTGTCTGAATCACATGAACTGAGCACTGAAATCTCCTTTATTTGATTGTTTCTAACAAAGTAAAGTTAGAGGTGTCACTTTACCACCTATTTTCCCCAAGCCCACATTTCTTTTTCATTTTCTCAGCAAATTGAACATCAAATTAGTCTCATTTCTTCACCCTTTCCTCACACAATACTTTTTGGGTCAAGAAATCAATAGAAGTTGCAAATGAGGTCTGTGTAGTGCCATCATGTTTAATTCTCAGAGCTCAGAGCTAATTGGTGGCTTTAATATAGCCTGGGCTGCATTGCCTCTAGGTTTAAATCTTCCAAAGTTTCAGTAACTTCATTTTGGATATTTTCTTAAGCCTTCTTTCCACAGCGACTCTAAGGGACACGTTAGACATGTTTTCAAGATGATTTTCCAAACTGAATTCCAGGCAGGTTACTAGGTTCTTCTGAGTGTGAAATGTCAAAATTCACTTTTCCCTTACGAAAGAAAACTGAACACATACTATGCCATGTCTGCTAACCTGTTCTTTTTCTTGCTAATGATAGGGATATGTAGAAATTCACACTGTTTCGTGTCTTTTATCTCTCTCTGATAGTCAGTGAGTATCCTGGAAGTGGCTACAAACTGAACCTTTGCTCACACATCTTTGATACAGGAGCAAATTCTAGGCTGTGAGACTGAATTTGCATACACCTCTCTGAGGTCAAAGATTTTTTGGAAGGCAAGTTCACATAGGTATACTCGTTAAGTAAACATGATGTTTGAAAATCTGGACTTACAGAATGGGGAAAATTGAGAAAGTGAGGTAAAAATATTCTCTTTTTGGAAGTTTTATCTATTATTTCTTTAAATACTGATTCACACGGGCAATTTAAATGCAACTTTGGTTACAAAATGTACACATTCATCGAAATTTTCAGAATTACATATATTTTGCAGAGTAGGTTGTAGCCATATAAATTATAACTAGATACAGTATTGCTTCAGGACAGAAAACCAAAGAAATGGGTAGTACCTTACTCACTGTCTATTTTGTGCAAAAATATACTAGGAACATCTTACGTGTTTTTGTGCTAATATTAAAGAAATTCTACCAAAGGGGAGAGGGGGAGGGAGGAACAAATTAGGAGTATGGGATTAACAGATACACATACTACACATAAAATAGATAAGCAACAAGGATTTACTGTATAGCACAGGAAATTATACCCAATATCTTGCAATAACCTATGATGGAATATAATATGCAAAAAACATCCAAAAAGTGAATCACTATGTTGTATAGCTGAAACTAACACAATATTATAAATCAACTGTACTTAAAAAAAATTCTATTATCCCCGTTTTAAAGATAGGGAAACTGAGGCACAAATTAGTTAAGTAAATTATCCAAGTTCACTCAGTTAGTAAAGGGTGGAAATGATTTAAATGATTATTCAACTTCCTATTGCCCATGTAGCCTTTGTCTTTGATTACTTCCCATTTTCTACCCTTTATGCTCTAACCACATTGAATAGTTTGAGGTACACACGTTTCTATCCCGCTACCATTGCTCACAAAATTCTCCCCTGGGATGCTGTTACTCCCATGTCTACACATCATATTAGGTCCCACCCAAATAGTTTTATCTTTTTTGAAGTTGAAGGTTTTTTTCCAACATCCTGAATCATAAAACTGTCTCATTTCCCTGTCTTCTCATGGCATTTTGTGAATTTTTCTCATAATAGTGGATCATATTCTACCTTGGATATGTTATTTATGTCCATTTCTTAGCTTCCCAACCAACCAGCCTTCAGTAATAACACTCGGCTGTTAGTGCATTAATGATAAATCACACATTCCCATTCATTTTCCTTTAAAGAAAAACTCTCCTAGTTACTAGTAATTGTGAACTCATTTCTAGTGCCTAAGATGAGAGTGTGATTTTCAAACTAAAATATTATGATGTACTTTTGTTGAATTTATTTTATCATAGAATATATTCTTTTCTACAGAGCTGTGGCTATTCTAAAATCATAACAAAAACTGTCTCTCCATATCTATCTATACTTACCAGTTCACCTACCTCTTTTCCAGAATTTCAATCAGATATGGCCTTCTGGAGCATTAATTTATATATTAATTTAAAATTTCGCTATTGGGGGTATATAGAAAGTCCACAATAGGTCATGATTGACACTTGAATTCTAGCTTGTGTCCTTGGCAACCAATCGGAGCATCTGCATTTCTGCTTGTCTTTACTATTCTCTCCTCCTTTCATTGACACCTATGCTATAATTCACCTAAACTAGTTAAACTTTTTTCTTTATGGGAAAAATGACTCCAAAAGAAAGTTAGCTGATATTTTCTCTTGATATAAGGAGAAAGGGGCCAAACAATGGAGTCTAATAAAGTAACAGTCCTTAAAAAGAACAAAAGTAAAGCAATAAAAGTGCGCCTAAATTAAAAAGAGGAAGAATAAATTTCATGGTAGCTCACTTTTTCTTTTTTGGCTTCAACAAGCCAACCAACCATATGCTCTATATAGAAACAAGAAAAATATAATTTCTCCATTTAATTTGATGAAAAACACTACTCATGAAGTGCTACATAAAACATTATGAGTCTGAAAGATTTATCTACTTTTTAAAGATGCACTACATTTTGTGGGGAGAAACATATAGTTGTCTGTGTCAACTAAGAGTTTCAAATATAATCTTTCACTAGTTATACCACATCTCTTTACACATCATCAAACTGCATTTAAGCAGGGTAAAGTGATGAGGTCTGGATTCCATGAGATCTCAATATCTCATTGCAGAAAAAGTCCAGTTTATTTTGACTTTTTGAGGCTTATTCTGTATACATTAAGGATTAGTATTTTTGTAGGCCATGATCATCTTTCATTCACAGTTTTCTGAGCTATCCCAACTATTAAATGTAATTTTTTCAACCATGTGAAGAAAACAATGAATTAAAGCACGATTTTGGCTTAGCTGTCTTTTCATTATTTTTGACTCATCTAGAATTACTTTTAAGTGAATTTTCTTGAGCATATGTATTGACTTCAGACATATTTTCAATGAAAGAGCAAAGCAAATATCTTTTTAAGTTCTTTATTCTTTAACTTCTAGGTGGTCACTGCCCAGTGACCTACATTCATTTTCTAGTTACATAACAAAAATGTCCTTCAGACTGTATGACTTTAAGAGAAACTATTGACTTCTAATTATGTATTGAATTTTGCCACCATACAAGTTACAGAGAACCAGAAAGAATTATGTTTGCACAGAGCTTGTATTGGAAGTGATATTTTTTATGTTTGCTATAGTGAGTTATTTTACTGATTTTACAGCACTATTTGTTTTATTCTTTATAATATGAATTCTGTGATTTGGTTAAATCTGAAAGGTTAACTCTATAATCTGGGAAAAGTCTGTTTAAATATCTTAAAGAGGATGAGGAAGAACCACAATTTAGAATGCTATATCTTCCTGTTCCTAGGACTAGTTTATGAATGTGTGTGTGTATGTTTAACAGGTAAATAAAGTTAAATTCTTAGTTCATAGTAGATTTAACATCTACTACATGCAAATAATTATTCTGTATTTTTAGATACAATGATGACTAAGACATGGTCCTTGTTCAAAAAGAATTCACAGTCTATTTTCCCAGGTTCCAGATTTCAGAGCTGTATATCCCAGTCTCTATATCTGTAAATGGATGCCCCAGGGGCTCTTCAAATTCAAGATGCCCATTAGGGAACTCATGATCTTCAAACCCATCCTTCTCTACCCCACTATAAACTTAGACTTTCCTCATTTGTTCCTAATCTTAGTAAATGGCATCATCATCCAGTTAGCTGCAATACCAGCATTGTAAATAGACTCTAATGTGGCCTAATACCTACCTCCTGGTATTCACACCTTTTTATAATTCCCTCTTTTTTTGTTGTTTTTAAAGTAAAAAAAATTTTGAAGTTAACATATAGATAGAGAAGGCTATTTAAGTGTATTTTTTCAAATTTCTATATAGTACCATAATGTATTTATATATATATATGTGTGTGTGTGTGTGTGTGTGTGTGTGTGTGTATTTTCATTGAAGTATAGTCAGTTTATAATTCCTTCTTCTTGAGTATAGGTCAGGACCTGTGACTTACTTCTAACCAATAGAACATGACAAAAGTGAGGGATGTCCCTCCTGTGATAATGTCACATCATATGACTCCATCTTGGTAGCCAACTCACTATAGAAACTCTCCTTGCTGTCTTGATGAAGTAAGTGGCCATGTTGGGAAGGCCCAGGTGGCAAGGAACTGTGGGCAGCCTCTAGGAACATGTGGATTATTGATACCGTGAGAGTAAGTTAGAGCAGAGAGAGCATTGGATAAAAGAGATTATGGGAAAAGAACCCGGAAAGGTGGTTTAGGGCTAGATTGTGAATGACATTATCCTGCCAAGTGAAGGATATTTTGTTACTGTGACAATAAAGTACTTAATTCATTCAATACATAGTTGTTCAATGCCTATTAGCTGCAAACATTTTTCTAGTCACCGGAGATACAGCTGAGAACAAAATCCCTGGCTTCAGAGGCTTATATCTGTAGGCAGAGAATCATTGAATGGTTAAAGCAGGGTATATGTGAGGTCACATTTGGGTTTTAGAAGAAAAACTAAAAAAAAGAGAGAGAAAAATTAAAAGAGGAGAGAGTGGAGGCCGGGATAACTAGAATACAATTCTGGGAAATTGTGAACTAATAAAATATAGAAAATACCACATATGAAGGAGAAAGGTGATTGTGGCAGGACAAGAAGTAAGCTGTTTACCACAAGTGAGCACAACACTGGACACATGGTAGGGCATTGAATGATGTTTGACGTGAATCTGGCTCTTGGCTTCATTCTAACTTTTTCCAACTCCCAGCCAGCTGGAGCTCAGCTACTTGGATCTGGGTTCATTAATGCACATTCTCTGGTCTTTTCAAACAGGTAAAGTTTGGTTCTTTAATTTGACAGCTCCTTCTCTGAGGTAATAGTTTTTACCAAAGGATCTGTTGGCCATGTGTTAGCATTACTAGGACAGTAGCCCTTCTGCCAGTTGGAAATACAATCTGTTCCTGAGTGCAGCTGCTTCTCTTCATTGAAAGAAACGACTTTATCTGAATTTTACAATTTTCCTACTTGACTCTGGGTTTTCATTCTCTATGTGCTGCTGATGACCTTATCATTTGGAAGAGCTCTTTTGAATGTTTTCAGGATAATATTTAAGGCAGAGTAACATTTTCAAGGCAAGTTACATATACTTCAATGTGCTTTTCACCATGTACTGTAGGAAAAGATTCTGTCAGCCTAATTTTAAGGGTAAAGGTAGTTTGCCATTTTTCTCTTACTTTATACCATGAGTGTTCCCAAATTTAGGTCAGGATTGGAAAGTGAAAACGGGATGGGAGGGCATTCTAATGGAGAAGATTAGCATATTTACAAGTAATTAACACCATATAAGAAGTTATGTAACAAACAATGTAGTTATCTTCCTAAACAGCATGCAGCCACCTTAAATTCTGGAGCCCACGGGAAAATTTAATTTGGGTTGCTTCTCAGCATTGGCATTGACAGGTTCCTTTTTTATGCTGCTTTAATCTAAAGTTGTTTTGTGAATTGAATTTAAATGCTGCTACTAGGCTGATAATACACAGTACATTTTAAACCGGAGTTCTCTATTGTCTCTAACATTCAAGTTTCCCTTGTAATGGAGATAGAGCGTTGCTATTAGCGCTAGACTTATTTCCGGTTCTGAGGGCCAGTAAGCACCACGGATGATAAAATTCAGTTTGTCACAGTAAGAATCATGCAGGCAGCCTCCTTCCCTTTTGAGTCTTATTTTGCAAAATGAGTTGGAACCAGCCGTGCTGAAGTGTCTACATTCATTCAAATTCTCTTTTTCTCTTGTTCTCCTTGTTCGTATGAAGTAATCATTATAAAATCCTCCTCTGTATACAGTTACTGTGATCCTCTTCCTGGATTATTATTTCCAAAACTAGTATCCTTCATAAGGAGATGGTTCCATGGCAACATATGGCTATATCCTTTAATATTTTTTATACATCTGAATGTGTAAAAAAATGAAATGACATTGTTTTCACATCTTTATCATGTTTGAAATCAAGTTTAATTTCAGACACAAAAAAATATTACTGCTTTTGTGGAAGGAGACAGAGGGGAACACAATATAACACAAAGAAATAGTATAGCATGTTTGATGGTAATAACTCCAAAAGAAAGAAAAGGCAGTGTAACAATAAGAGTGGACCTCATTGGCAAAGAGACTTGGAAAACAGACTTAACAAAAATGAGAGAGTGAGTTGTATTCTTATCTAGGGCAGATGTGCTCTAGGCAACACGGACAGCAGGTGCAAAGGCTTCGGAGCAGGAGTGCACCTGGTGGGTTAGAAGAATCGAAATGCAATGAGGCCCAGGAGCCTAGGAGTGAGCAAGGGGGAAAGTGGGAGCAGAGCTTGAAGAGATAAGTGCAGATATAAAACTAAGGAAGAAGGAAATATTCACATCAAGGTCAAGAAATTGCAGACGTAAAACTAAGGAGGAGGCAGGAAATATTGACTCGAGTTGGGGAAATATTTGCTACATATGCATCCAATTAGCCATCCGCAGTTTGTGCAGGCAATGGGATTAGCTAATATGATGGTCATTATTGATCAAAGTAACCTGTTATTCAATGTTTTATGCTATAGATAGAGCTGAAGATTTCAAGTTAGTACTGGTATAATAAATCAGAAACAGACTCTATGGTATAATTATCTGTTTGCAGAGTTAAGCTACGGATGACACTGTATTAAAGGGCTGGCAGATGGGGGTTTCTACTTTTTTTAAAATTCCCACCAGAAAAAAAAGAAAGTCTTTTCAATAAGATATCAAAATTATTTGTTGAACAGTGAAGAAATGAAGCTGTGTCAAACTGCATATCTTCATATAGATGAAACATATGTCCTATCTTTAAATTCAATTATTTAAAATGAATTGTATTAAACAATATATATTTAGGTAGATATATTTGTAGATAATCAAGTTTCACAAACATCAGTCTCAAGAAATTAGAGCCTCATTTATCTTCCCTATTACTTCTGGATCCAGTAATTAATTCTTGTATGCTAAAAAATATTTGGGCTTATGCTACAGAACCCTGAAAATGGACCCAAATACTGTGTACATTTAATTTACTCATTTGTGCTCTAGTTTATACTAGATCTCAGATTAAATAGTAATGAACTTCATTTCTTTAATCATTTAATAAAATTAACACCTTGACTTAATCACATTTGCCTTTCCTTTGCATTATGTAATATTGAAGTTTTCCTCTACACTTTGGATTACCTAAACATTTCCCTTAATAAAAAGAGAACTCTGATGCAAGCTTTCACAATGAGGTATTTAAATTAATGTGTTTAAAAACTCATAACAAAGAAATTATATATTAAGCACTCATTTCTCAATGATTTACTAATGGCTAGATTGAACCATGGGGGCAGAATAGTATCTCATAATTGTTTATGTTATGTTTTTGCCTTAAAGTTAGCTAACTTGGGTTTGATCACAGCTCAGTTATTCACTGAGTCTGGGCCACTACTTCTCAACTGTAAAATAAGAGGTTATGCTAGCACAGTTATTTGAAAGCTGTTTTCTAGGACATGCAAAGAAGATACTTCAAGGGCTGCCACTGGGGTTAGGGCGGGGTGGGATGAACAGGGAGTCCACAGCTGCTCCAAGAACATCTGTTCTGTATCTTGAGATTCCTTGTAAGATTCAATCTGAAGGAGGTTTTCCACTGTGAAAATTATTTGACAATTGTTGTATTGGAACAGTGTTCATCCAACTAGTTTTGCTTTCACAGACCATAAAGAAACTTTTAATAGACTTACTCCCTCAAAAACTTATAAGTGAAAAACTAAAAAAATTCACTGTGTGTTTAAATGGTCATAAAGAGTACTTTTCAAGCATATTACAAATATTAAATTTAAAAAATAAAAATACTTCATCATCCTTTTAAATTCATCCAGTAGTATCTACATATCAAACTATTGAATACACACCATTATCCATTAAAATGGACTTGAACAATCTGTATTATAACTGTCAGAAATTTAACATTGTTCCTTTTGGTCTTTTAACTCAGCTGTTTTCGCAATATGTTATACTAGTGTCATTTATTTTATGTTTAAGCCGTTTATAGAACATCAGATCATATTTCTTTGGCATAAAAATATGTATATACATAAAAATGTTCATTGAAACATTTCCTGTGAATATATTCCTATGGATTAAAAAATTCAGGATTATCATTACCCTTATTTAGTAGTATACAATAGGTTAAAAATATATTACATATTTGAATAAAAATTAAAAACATAAAATTAATATTAGAAATCTATTTCCTAAATGCATTGGACAACAGTAATTTTTGCAATGCATTTACTTACTTCTTGATAAGTATTACCTTGTGCTAGAATTAAGTTCATCCATTGAGAAACGTGGTTTTCTGTGTGCAAGTGCATGTCTGCCAGATACATTAGGCCTTGAAACATATTTGTGTAAATTACAAAATGGGAAAGGAGTTTCATAGTTATTTGAACTCTGACTTATGTGTCAAAGATTTATCAGCTATTAACTGGCTTAGGTCCTCCTTCAATGTGCTTGAAAGGAAAGAATTGGAAACCATACAAATGGCAAAGAATGTGTCGCCAAGTGGTAGTCTGATTCACATTCTCAACAGTTGCAACAGTGTTTCAAGTTGAGCCTGTGTCTGCTGCCTTGGAGGTTTCTCTCCCCTAGGGAAATACCTTGGGCCTGATGCTAAGGACAACTTGAAAGCACTGCCTCTCTTTTGTAAAGTGCAAACAGGACTGTGACAAGAGACAGGGGAATGGAGAATTTGCTGGAAGCCTGCGCTCAAGGTGCTTAAGGGCAGATCAATTTTCAAAAGATGACATGTAGAAGTTAAGGAACTGAAAACACATGTTCTTACAACTAGCCACATCCAAGTACCCCTTAAAAAGTCTTCATGGACCTCTACACACATGTATCGATACCCTAGTTTAAAAGCCATGGCACTAGAGGATCTCTTTGGTCTCTTCGCATTTTATAATTCTGTGATTACTTGTAGGTTATCATAATATCCATTATAAACCAAAAATCCCTTTGCAATGGAGAAGCAAGAAACATGTAGATTTTCCAAATGCAAAATGTGCATCACCGTTAATGTTTTCTTTTGTATCTACATCAGATTAAACTTCTCTAAATACTGGTATCCTCCCAATCAGTTATTGTTCTTCTCACGTGTATCTGATTGAAAACCGAACTTGAAAATTGAGCTTTACAGTTTACTTGTAAGTAGATTCAGAGCAAATCAGCCCTGTTTCATGCCTCTTGCCTACTGATAAATTGAATTGACTTGAGCAGAAACGCATTAAAATGTAACATGAGAAGAATATAGGAAAAAAGGAGAAGTGGTGTGATAATTACCATAGAGACATTATATCAACCCTGCTATTAGTTTTTTGTGTCACTTGCAAAACTGAGAAGCTAGCTCATTAGAGTCAATACAAAGACTTATTTTTATGTGTTACAATTACATTGTTCTGGTTTAGAAGAGAAGCATGACACAGTTACATGGATTCAGTGCAGAGCCCTTTAGGTAATTAACTCCAGCAGCGACACACCATTTTCAAATAACAAGGAACATACAATTTTCACTTGAGGGCCCTAGACATTTGACTTCTTCAAATCAAGGCTATAGTAATGGGGACTGCTTAACCCATAAATGCAGTGTGGTGCACCGATCTGGCCTTCCTGAATTTCTTGAGCAGCATGAAGAGTCATTTACTATCCATCTAAATGTAAAGCATCACCATGAAATGCAGTAGCTGGCTTTCATGGTCAGGCTTGGATGTAAGGCACGCAGGCAGAGTAATGCCCGATGTTCTTGGGTCCTAGTAAGTGTTTATGGAAATCTTGATGAATATTTGTGGAAGGAAAGTGAGAAAGAAGGAAGGAAAGAAATCTAGTAGGGCACATAGATATAAATGAGTGGAATCATTCATAATAGAGTGCACTCAAAGATTTCTGTAACTCATCTATTTTGTGTGTATATTTATGTATATGTGTTTATACACACATGCATATGTGAGTATGTGTGTCTATACATTCAAACATATATACATGTATAGGTATATATAAATACATACATGTATACACATGTATATGTTTATATATACATATATGTATACACACATATATGTGCATGTGTGTGTATAGACAGAGAGAGCTTGGGGGGATTACAGTGAGCACATGTGTGTGGGTACAATTTAAAGAGCCATGGAAGGGTGGGCTGTCTTATTATTGGGAGCCTTCACCAGTTGTTGGTTTCTTGAGAGAGACATAGGAATACAACTATACAACTGTCCCCAGGAATTATAGTCAAAGGCAATAGAACCTTTGGTCAAAAGTAGTCCTAAGTGTCCTTCTTGGAATTAGAACTGAGTGGGAATCCTAGCTTCAACACTAACTATCTATGAAACCTTGGGCAAGATTTTTAACTTGTATGTGTCTCAGTTGTCTCATTTGGGCAAAGGGCATAATAAGAATTCTTTAAGCATCAGGATATTGTGAGAAGTACATGGTACAGCACATGTACAATAGTCCTTACTAAAGATTGATGGATGTAACAGTGCAGGTCAGTGTTTCTTCAATTAATCTTTACAAAAAAGATCTTGAATAAGAAATGTTCCAGTTGTTCAGGTTGCACAGCTGTGTGGTAACAAAGATAACAAAGAAACCTTAAAAGCTGCCAATGTTTCTAAGTTTGATTGACTTTTTCTTACTAGGGGAAAAGTAAAGGAAAAGGAATTACACTTCTCCATACAAAATATACAAAGATATGGTGTGGTGGGACTTTGAATTGACCTTTTTATTATTTGTCATCAAAGCACTGGGGGAAAACAAGGTATTTCTATGGGTTGGATGTTAGAAATAGGTATATTTAATACATCTTAGGTGCTTCTAAATATAGTCTTATTAGTGTTACATTCATTATCAAACACTTGCATCTTAATAAAGGTCAGGAAATACACAAATAAGTGTAAATTCTTCGTATAATATAATGTCATGGGTGGTAAGCTGCTTGGGCTTCCATTCCATAAAGGAACTAACATGCATTGGTTATAAGCTTTGACTTGGCTATGTGTGCCTAATGCCAATTAAGTAACTAGTTAAAAATGGAAATGCCATTAAACAAGTGATCTGATGTCATGTTAATAAAACATAGTGATATGACTGAAAGCAACCTTTAAAAAGGAAGCAATTTCAGATAAAACTTTTGTGTACAGGCCAGTATATTTAAGCTCTGTGACAATCTATAGACAATGAATTTACTACTCAGTATGCTAAGGTTAATTGTTAAAGCTAATAATGGCATATTTACTGATGATATGATTATAAATAATTATTTTCTCCCTCTTGCTTCATTCAATATTAATATATTTCTTCTGGATAACTTTGTGGTTAACTTGTTCATTGTAACATTACGTAGACTTCTGTGTTGCTGGTGACCATTCAGAAATTTTGACTGAGGTTGTGTTGTATATCTTTCTGTTCCTCAGTTTTCTGCATATAGTAGGAGCTCAGAAATGTGACAAAGAGATGGTTCAATGTTTTGAACTTCTATTGCTTCTAGAAAAAAGAAGATTATCTTCTTTTTTTACAAACAACAACATACTCCCTAGTATAGGTGCTTCTCTGATATTGCTTTAAACCATTCTCATGAAATTCAAAAGCCATTTGGTTAGAAAGCGGCTCTATTTTTATGTTTATAATGTCTTTTTTTCTGGGTAGAGCTTTGCTATTCAAAAAATCAATATTCAGAAAAGTAGCAGCCTCATGACTTTATTAACCTTTTGTTCAACTTTTGCCCTCTAATTAAACCATTTTCCAAATAATCTGCTTTACACTAACTGTAATTGGGAAGAAAATGTTTCTTCTGATCCTTCTTCTGTGTTGTAAATAGTAAAAAGCTACAACTAGCATACAAAATATAACTTAAAAAGCAGAAATGTTCAACTTCAGCATTCTAATGATTTTTGGTTTTTAAGTTAATTTAGGGTTCTTCTTAGCACATGTGTTTCTCTGAGGCCTGTCACCTCCAAATTTCTCTGTTAAGTTGATTGATCTGATATAGACATCACATTATTTGGGAAGAATTTCAGACACATTGACTACTAGTATTAATGGAACCTATGACAAGAAATGCTACATCCACTCGAATATAAGTTCCATGATGGCAAAGACCTTTTCTGGTTTCCTCTATCTTCATTGCCTAAAAATCTTCAATAGAATAGATGTTCAATAAATAGTTGTTTAATTAAACACAACAAATTAATCTTGTCATGAGGGTGATTTGTCTGTAAAGAAGGAAAGGAAGTACTTTATGGAAGAGTTGGGTCTGTGAATCTAGCATTTGTACTGGTCACACTCCATCACATTCCCTGTTTTATTATATGTGAGTTATATCATTACAAATAATTATCTTATTTATCCACTTGCATATTGTCTCTCTCCTCTACTAGATAATAAATTCCACAAGGAAAGGTAACATGTCTGTCTTGTATAGAGGTATGTTCCAGGCACCTCAAATAATATCCAGCATATAGTAGATCCAGTATATATCTATTGAATGAAGCAGTAAATTTTAATATGAATTTGGTATATCTATAAACTGTAAGACAAAAACCCAGAAAGGAAAGAAAAATCCAATTTTTGGAATGGTGAGACAGACCATCTAGAAGGACATTTGCATCTATCTGTTAAATATGTGAGGCCAGATTATGAAAGTCACTTTCAATAATGAGCTAGAACCTGTTTATGGATCTTTAATATTTGTGAAATTGAAGATTTCTAGAGAATGCTGATAATCTTGATTTTGGAAGAAGTTAACTTAGTATTTAAGGCCGACAGATAACTACCTGAAATTGATATATTTTAGCATTAAGAGACAATTTAAGTGGACTGAGGTATAAACTGATCATTATTATATTTATACAGTTTTTTATTATTAGTGATAGTAGTAGTAGTAGTTTTAGTAGTGACAGTGGCTGACATACGGCAGACATCAAAAATAATGTCAAATGAATGAATGGCCTGTCACGTTTAGATTTGCTGTCTCTCTTATTCTGAAATGTCTTCAGAACAAAAACGAGCTTCCAAGTCCTCCCCAAACTCCCACATTAGGGATACAGTGATTGGGACACCAGCATAAACTCTGAGAAGAGTCATTGAGCTAATCTTTTTGACTCTTTTCCAAGAGATGGATATTAATTCTTTGCACATCGACTTGACCTCACACACAGAACAAAAGCTCACAAACATTTCCACATGTTCATTACTCAGTTTCCATTTCAGTTAAGAAGAGATGTCAAAGAGATGCCAGGTATTAGTTTCAGGCAGGGTCTTAAAAGGGAGCACTAAATTGGAGGAATGATCACAGTCTAGGAAATCAATGGTATTAGTTTAGCCAGAATTGTTCAAGTTATATGGGGCTGAAAAACATTTACTAAACTTACAAGACCATGAGGATAAAACATAATGCCAATTAAAGAATTTACAAGAGAAGTATATATTTGGCTCAAGAACTACGGTCCAGTTGTCTACACAGAGGCTTCCCTGATGATACACAATTAGTAGAATGTGATATCATGCCACACTAGCCCTCTTGAGTAAAACCTTCAATGACTCTTTACTGCATTCCAGGAAAAAACAAAATAGACACATAGATGCATGCACACGCATACATACATACTTTTAAGCAAGATAACCAGTCAGTCTTTATTAATCAGACCCAATCCACATTTCCATCCTTTTCTCCCAAGAAACATCCCCAGATAACCTATGCTCCCATAATGACTGCCTTAACATTTGCCAATTATAAATTGTGTCAAGTCTTCCTTTCATCTGCTTATGCTGTGCCTGCATCCTGGAGTATCTTTCCACACTTTATCTATAAAAAACCTTTTTCATCAAGACCAAAGTTAAATGCCACTTCCACTGTGAAACTGTGTTTGATCCACCTACTTGGAATTAGTAATTCTTTTTCATTTCCACAATACATGTCTTATAATACTATTTTGAGCTTTTTTGTTGTTTCTCTTATTGTTTGGGTAGGTCTGCTTCCATCATTATATTGTTAGTACCTTTAGGGCATCTTCCTCACTTTTAGTCTGCTCAGGCTGCTATAACAAAATACCTTAAACTGGGTGGCTTAAACAACAGAGATTTATTTCTCATGGTTCTTGATTCTGAGACTTGTAAGATCCAAGTGCTAGCGTATTTGGTTTCTTGTAAGAGTCTACTTCCTGGCTCACAGATGGCCACCTTCTCACTGTATCCTCACATTGTGGAGAGAGTGGAAGCTCTGGTGTCTCTTCCTTTTCTTATAAGGGTAAGAATCCCATCGTGGGGTCCTACCCTTATGCCCTCATGTAAACCTAATTACTCCCACCTCCTAATAGTATCACATTGAGGGTTAAGGCTTCACCATATACATTTTGGGAGGACACACACATTCTATGCATAACACCTACCCACTTGTCCATACCTCCTTTAGTGTTTAGTATCGTGTTGATACAGTGTTAAGTATATAATAGTCCTGGAGATTTAAAAAATCCACCTTTCAGATACCCAACTGCTCTCATATTCCTGACTAGTTGACCAACAGTTCCTGCTATTCTACCCTGAATCTACCAGCACATTTAGGTGGAAGCCCTTCTTTTCTCTGGGCTGCTCTCAGCCAGTGATGAAGTACAGCAGGAATACTGAAGCAGACCATCTTTGGGAGACTTAAGACTCCTCTGATGATTGCCTTTGCCTCAAGAACTCTTCACTGGCCTTGCTGAACTCTCTTAGGACTGCTCTGCAAGTCTAAGACATATTCACACAGTCTTCTTTCCTTCCTTCTCTACTTCATAAGAGTCAGACCTGTGTTGTTGTCCAATGGTTCTTCTGGCATTTTCTCCCCATTTTCCCTCACAGGTGATATCCGTAATTTTTCTTTTCTTTTATGTGTAATAGCCTCTTAGTACCTGCTTTTCAGAAGACCTTGAATGAATAAAGGAATGGTACTTGCTTTCTCCTAACTCCCAGAAGACTTGGTGCTACTCTCTGGTTATTCAAAGTCCTTAACATGATCATCAACCTGCACCTTCCTTCCCTTTCAGTGCACTCTTATGTATTGACCTGCGACCCTCTGGCATTATTGATCCTTAATTAGTGACAAATGGCATATATGGGTGTAGGACTAGTGACTTGTCATGTACTCATTCTTGTACTTATTTTGAAACAAGTAGCTGAGGAAATAAGATGCATAGGGAACTGATTAGTGACATTATCAAAAATTATAACCTTACTTTATGTTTATCTAAAACTTATCTCAAAACACTTCACATCTGTCCTGACTTTGTGCTTGTTTTCTGCTACACTTTTTGAAGAGAAAACTTAAAAAAGACGTAAAAATAACATCAGGAGAAGAGCAAAATTATGGCTGAGGCACTGAGCTTGTCAATTGAACACTGGCAGTGTGGCCAACAAAACTGCCAGCGTGTTCCAAGCAATGTAGCAATAATGTAGCTTCACATCACTCACATGTAAGAAAGGAGGGGTATGAATGTTAGCTCTAATAATTACAGAAATATTTTTAAACTCTGATCTGTGAGCAACAAGGCAGGCAACAACATCCACTCCTAGCCTCTGAAGTACACAACTCTAGGCCAGGGCTGCTACTTTACCCCTTCTTCTCTCTCTTTCTCTCTCTCTTTTTCTTTTTGTTTCCTTTTTGACCTCAGAAGCAGAGCAGTGTGTTAATCATAATCCTCAGGACATAGGACTCTTTCATTATTGATCTATGCAAGTTGTACTGTCAAGTCTTACTCTATAATTTTGTCCTGGTTCCTGCCTTGTCTTCACAATATTCCTTATATATGCCCTTGGACATGTACATGCCCTTGCAAAATTATATAATGTATAGCATAGTTGTTAAGAGTTAAGAATATGGAGCCAGATTGCTTCAGTTTAAATGCTGGCTCTTTCTCTAAATAGCTATGTAATCTTGTGAAAAACTGCTTAACCTCTTTGCTATTCATTTTCGTAGTGGATTTAATGCATGTCTGAAGCCCTTGGGAAAGCATCAGGCACGTAGTAAGTCCGCAATAAATGCTTACTATTCTTCTGTGTAAGCATGCATTTCTCAGTTACATAAATGATAGTCCTATGGATATCACTGTATTTCTTATTTTTTCACTTAACACCGTATTTGTAAAATCTACCCGTGATGCAGCACATGCACACCTAATTTATTAGTTTGACCTCTTTAGAATATGTCGTGATATTCATCTCTTATCTTTTATATTTGTAATGAACACATGGGTTGCCTCTAATTCTGAGCTACCATAAACAGAAAAAAAAATTCTAATATATCCACTGGGAGTCCATTCTGCTGCAACTAAGAGAAACCAAACAGTGGTTCATTTTTTTCATATAATATAAAGTCTGTAGGTAGATGGCTTTATCCTTAATGATTCTTTAAATGTCAAAACATACTTTGTCTACTTTTAATAGAGCTATACCAGTTTTCTTTTTGTTGGCATATTTAGTGTTTGCTGCACACACACACAGAGGGGTGTGTGTGTGTGTGTGAATGCATTTAAGTATACATGCACATATTCTCTTTTTACTGTTAACCTTATACTTTAGGTGTATATTTTATAAACATTATATAGCTGAATTTGAAAATGCTACTTGACGTTTTTTGTCTTTTACTCAGGAATGTGGTCTGTTAGCATTTATTTTGATTGCTGGCTTATTGGAATTACTTCCATGATCTTAGCTTTTGCTTTCTATTGGAGGTTTTATATGCTTTTTATTTCTCTCCTTCTTTTCATAGTTTGATGGATTGAGAGTCTCTTAAATTTCATTTTTCCCTACTGTTGCAACTTTTGAAAGTTACACAGTCTACTTATACACTTTAACAATTGCCCTTAATATCTTATATTGACACTTACATTTTAAAGTTGATAAACATTAGTACTATACTATGAAAAAAAATAAAAGGTTTTGAACACTACAATCACAAGCTTCCATTCCTGTCTTTTTTATTTTATTTTCTTGTGATTATCTTTTAATTTTATTGTTTTCTTATATTTTAATTCTGTATTTTAATTCCTCAGATTAAACACTATTAGTATTATTTTAGGCAGTCAGTGTTGCTTGAAATTTACTTACACATTTAACGGTTTCTGTGCTCAATTAATTTTTCCACTTCTATTTCTTACCTCCTTCCCTGTCTCCCACTGGAAATACCAAATGTTATTTTGTTGTTTTAAAAACTATAGATTCTCTTTGGATCTCTAGTGGTTATGTCTACCCACCAACCATGGAATGCTTTCACTTTCCTCTAAGCCCGGCATCTAACAAAAATGTCATACACATGAGAAAAGTTCAGATTTGTTGCAGTCATATTTAAACGGTAGAAATAACATTTGTGTACCATCTCTGAGAGTGTCTGAATAAGTGCTTGGCAAAACAGTACAGCTTAGAATGAGGCAACAACATAAAAAGAGAAAATTTTCCAACTACTTATTAGGAATTCCAGTATCTTTGCATTCTGGTCTAGGCATCTCGGTGACTAAATGGTCAAAGAAGCCAAACGAGAAAAGCACATCATGATTACAGACACAGGCCCCGTCTCACATGGCAGAGGGTAGAAACACACCCACTAGGGAATTTAATCAGTGTGCTTTGCTTGTGTAATGAAATGCAGCTGAATAGTTCTCAGAAAATTTTTGAAAAGACTGGATTAGATAGTATTAGTGGAGACTATGAAAGCTATTCACGAGAAGATCTCAATGGGAAGTTAAAGGAAATGGGGAAAGTTAGCTTATCGAATCCTCAGGAAATCTGGATTGAGGTTCAAGAATATTACGATTCATTCTTTCTCTGTTTCTGTCTCTGTCTCTGTCTATCTCTCTCCCTCCCTCTCTCTCTTGGATTTTTAAATCTTCTGTTTTTAATCAATAATGCTTGCCTCATTTCCATGCCACAGAAAGAAGATTAAATAAGTAAGTCATATTCAGCTACAAAAAGCACTTTCTGAGCCCTGGGAAGATGGATGTGCACCCTTCCTCACCTGCAGGATCCCTTGTTGCATGCAGCCTGATGCACAGTCTGAATGAACACTCACGTGCCCCCACAGCCCAGCCGCAGAGGAACTGCCAAAGCAACAGCCTTCTCCCTCAGGGCCCCGCATAGCCCTGTCACCTAAGGGGTGCGCCCATCCACCACTCCACATATCCAGAGGAACACACTGTTCCATTTTCCTTGGACCTATGTGACATCAGGACAAGCACCCCCACAAGGTTTTCTTACAGTCCTAGAAATAAAATTACATCTGTCTGGCCTACTTTACAATGCTGTCATGATAGGGAAAGCCTTTCAAATGCTTTGGGTCACCTTATAGTCAGATATTGTCCATACCTCTTGCCCTCCCTGTATTTCTTTTTTTCTATTCGTTTTAAAAATTTTCTCCCTCTCTCCTTCTTCCTTCTCTCTCTCCTCTCCCTCTCCTTCTCCTTTCTTCTTTTCTCTCTCTTTGCTTCTGTCTCTTTTGTTCCTTATATTCCTTTTCTTCATAACAACAGACAACAAAATGTTAGTATTTACTGCTTCTTCAGTTGTGTTGGCCACCATATTCGCAAAACTTCACATAGGCAGTATCAGTTAATCATCAAAAGAAATTCTAGGAAGAAAATATGATCAACATCATCATCATACATGCAAAATCAAGCTCAGAAAGTCAAAATCAAGAAAGTAAAGAATCAAGTGCTAAGTAACCTGCCAAAGGCCCCAACTCATCCCCGAACCAGGACATATGCACCCCCAAAAACAACTGAAACACTCTCACATGTTTGATTTCTCTTTTCTTCTTTATCATCACTGCTACTTTCTTAATTTAAATTCTCATCATCTCTCACCTGGGTTACTGAAATAACCTGGATCCTGATCTCCTCCATCCAGTTTTTCCCTTCCTCCCTCAAACCATCATACACACAGTCAGAGGGATCACGCCAAAACGACTTGCTGATTATGTCAGTCTTCAGCTTTTACATACTTAATAGCTCTCCACTAGCCTCTGGCTGAAGTTCAGACTTCTTAGTTTGATATAAAAATCCTTTCAGAATTTGGCCACAGTATGTATTCCGTAATCTCCCGTAGCTCCTCCAAATAGACAAACTCTTTCATGGCTCCAGTATCCATGCAGTTCTCTCCCCCTAGAATATTTGTCACAATTAACTTCAATGATAAATGTTTTCTCACCCTTCAAAGTCCAGTATAAATTACCTTCTCGTCTCACTTTCTCTTATTTCACTTCACCCCACTGAAGAAGAATGAATCATTTATACATACATCCATTATACCATACATTGATACACTGCATTATTGTATTTTTATATGCATCTGTCTTTCTCAGTGAACAGTATCTACTTTAGAACAAGGGCTGTGGATTACCCTACCCATTTTTGTCTTAAAGCCAAGTTTAGTACCTAGATGACAATTGGTAATAAGAGTTTGTGGCACGATATATGCACCCATACTATTCAGCAATATATAGTATAATGTGGTAAGGTTACAGGGTTTGTAAATATGTATGATATATATCATATATATATTTCCTATGAAGAATCTGTCTTGTTGTACATAGAGTAAAATTAATGTTGAAATATTCCAAAGTATAGGAAATATCTTTCAATGTAGCTCAAAATTTATGCTTATTAATTTCATGTAAATTTTCTTCTTTCTCTTATACTGTATCTTGTAGATAGAGTACCATCTCAGATAACCAGTTGTGTGGTTGCAAAATGATATTGGACAGGATAAAAGTTTCATTTGTGAATGGACATTTTAATCAGGGACACATTGCACGTCCTGAAACATTTCTGCCTTTTTGTCTTAAAACTTGAACAAGATAATAAATGCTGTCCATGAAATTGTAGTCATTGATTTATTCAATCAGTATTTGTCAATTACTATATGGCAGGCACTCAGCTAGGTTTTGTGATGTGGCATAAATAAAACAACAGTGGCTTTTGCCTTCTTAGAACCTGTAATCCAGAATATAGAGTAGCAATAATCAAACATAATTATAAAGATTTTTATGAAGGAGAAGTCCAGGGTATTATGAATATATGTAACATCTCTGAACCTCAATTTCCTTATTTATAAATATTCAGACTACTTTTGACATAATAATAATAATACCAGTTGTTATTGATAAAAATCCCTTTTCTCTGTTTACTGTTCACAAACATTTTCACATCATTATTACATTTATTCTTGCAACAAATATCTTTTGAATGTCTACTCTGCACCAGGGGCTATCCTAAGCACAATGAATATAATGGTAAAGCCTAACTTTACATAATAATTAAATAATCATACAAGTACAATGAGTACTATGAAAAAGACAGTCCCTGATATCACAGAATATGCAGTGTTTTAAAGGATGATGCTGAGTAAAAAGTGCACTCATAAAATAGTGTGATAATTTAGCATTGACTACTTTAATAATGAGAGGTTTAAAGATACTTCCTAATAAGGATAATTTTTTCCTTTTATTAATTAATAGGTAGGCACTGCATGATTTCCTGGACATCCTCTGTGCTCTAAAATCCCTTTCCCAAGTAAAAGTTTCATTCCATGTGTTTACAGAATTCAGGTAGCTATGTGATTTATTTGATCAGATTTATTTAAACTATGGTATAAACAAATCAGTTGTCAGCCCTTACAGAGATAATTGTACTTTAAAATGATTATTTATACTTTCAGATTACTATATCTCTAATGGTGATAGGTGAGGCTAGGAACATTTTGGAAGTCAGGAGACTCCCTAAAAACCCCCAAATCATGCCAGAAGACAGTCACTGCCCACAGAGTAGTACAGTACTTGAAAAGTAAGGAAATCAACATAGAAGAAATTCAGATTATATGTTTATTTTAAAAAATTATTTCCAGAGTATTTTAGGTTCACCCATGAGTCCACGTCTATCGTCACAATTCTGCACAAGCAGAATTTATGACACTGAAGAACGTTGCAAGATGCACAAAGAATAATGACCTTGAAGCATTTCACGATCCACAAAGAAAAATGCAATCATAATCCCTAGGCACTATTCTACTACTTTGGAACAATTTTCAACAACAATGGCTGAGATATGGTTGGGTTTTAGAGTAACTTTCAGCTAACTAAAAAAATTAAGCCAAACACCTGATTCCCCAAGCAGCTTAGATAATTGGGGTTTTATGGTACATTAACATAAACGTTAGACAATTATTTCCCCCATCTGTTTCCCTGTTCTAAAACCCCCAGCAAAAGTCTTTGTAGTAGCTCTTAAAAATGTTCCTTGAATTTTATACCATTTCAGTGGCTCTTATCTAAATTGTCTGCTGATATTGTTGTCTTATATGATGATACTGTGTGCCAAGTGTTTTTTCTCATTTCAATTGTGTCACATTCTCTTTTTTATTTATTCAAATTAAAAAGTGAAATTCTTCACATCATATCAGAACTGATAATATCAGGTTAGCAATTAAAACATTGGCATTATTTAACATTAAATGTGATTCATCCATTTTCAACTATTTAAAAAACCCAACATAGTATGAGTAAGCCTTCCATAGATACTAAAGAATAGCATTCAATAAATTAACAACTTAGGAGGCCTCACATTTTATCAGCAAATCTGGTCAGCTGTGTATCTGCCAAGGAGATGCTGGGTTATGAAACCAGCAGCAACAGCAGCTGCTCTAGCAATAGTACTTTTTCTTCTGTTTTTCTAGTATATATCGACTAGCTGTTTTTATCTTCAAAGGCAAAAATTGGACAAAAAAATACAAGAATGGAATGAAAAATTAAATGGTGGTTTTCTATCTGACATCTTTCATTTCTGTCTTGGCATGCTTTCTTCATATTTAATGATGATGACATAATTGTGCATATTATTAACTCTAGTACCTAATCTTTATGCTTATGTTACTTTCCAGAACGTAAAGGTTTCGAGCGTTTAAGATAGCTCTTAATATCAATTTGAGTATCTGTACACCTAACATATAAAACTTATTTTTTCTATGTCAAAGCAAATTATTTTAACAAATTATTTTTAAGTATAGTATGTATACTCTCTAGCTATTGTTAGCTAAAAATTAAAATTACAATAATGGCCTACCTTTTGCATTTTTCATGTCTTTTATACCATGTGAAAGAATTTTGGAAATTGGAAAGGGTTGCAAAGATTAAAGTTGTGAATACTATTATTTCTGTTAATCGAAGGATATTCGTATGTGATATAGCCTTTTTCAGCTTGATTCTTTTTAATTGAAGCATAGTCAGTTACAATGTGTCAATTTCTGGGTACAGCATAATGTTTCAGTCATACATGCACATACATCTATTCATTTTCATATTCCTTTTCATCATAGGTTATTACAAGATATTGACTATAATTAGTTCCCTATTCTGTACAGAAGAAATTTGTTTCTTATCTATGATATTTTTTAATCCTGAAAGTACTATGTTATTTTTGTTCACTCTCTGACATGCATGCATGTAGTCATCCAAAAACAAGTGCTGAACACATATTCTTTGCAAGGAATTTCAGGTGAAACAGGTGAATCAGACAAAGGCCCTGCCCTCGGTAAGCAGCATAGTGCAGTGAATTCAAGCAGACCTGGAGATTGAATTTAGAGCACTTCATTATTAGATGAATGACCTTGGATAGATAGTTAACACCTGTGATAAGCCTGTCTGCTCCTCTGCAAAATAGGAATACTAATCTTTCCCTTCTCACAGAGTTATTGTGAAAATTAAATTAGATCGTGGATCTGAAGCACAATCTCTGGCACAATAAATGCTCAATAAATAATAGCTATTTGCTGTTGTTGTTCTCTTCTTCCTCCTCTTCCTCTTCCTCCTCCTCCCTCCACCCTCCACCCTCTGCTCCCTCCTCTCCACTCACTTCCTCCTCCTCTTATTCTGCAACAGCAGAGGAAAAACAGGGAAGCCAGAGATGGGAAAATAGGGAGGGATCAGGGGTAACTTTTCTGAGGAGGTGGTTTTTCAAAATTGTGTAGAATTTAAACATGCAACCTTTATAGGAAAATGATATTCCAGATAGAAGCATTGTGTAAAAATGCCTGGAGTTACTGACTCAAATTTTACTCAGAAATTCAGTGTGAATTCCCTCTAGAAAGCCCAAATATCATTTCAGTGGCAACAATTCTTCTGTGTTTTTTATGGGAGAGGTTTGCTGAAGATATTTCTGTTCTCCTTTGATTCTAAGTTGAGGAACTCAGGAAAGCAGAACCAGTTGCTTTAAAGCAAAGGACTCAATTTCCCCCAGTCATCAGTTCACTTTCTGGGAAAGAGGGTCTCCATACCTGCCAGGAACTGAGGTCGGAGTAAAGGGAATGAGCAACCAGATTTTGCTGTCCTCTAGTTTTGGAAAAATGTATAAATTATCAAACCTCAATTTGTGATGCCATTATGTGTCTCCAAACATATTCTGGAATAAAGATTATATGATTGTATCTCGAAGTATCAGTGCTAAAGTAGAAGTTATCTATGTTTCACCCCTGTTCTAATCTTGAGAGTGCTGCAAGGGATTTTACGGTTGACATAACTATTTCTTTGAAGAATGAAATCCACTTGGCCCTGAGGCCTTGCCAACATCAAAGAGCTTGGTCCAAATGATTCCTTCAGTGTGAACATAATATGATTCATTTTTTTCACCGTCCTTTCTCTTGATTTTCCTCAATTGCTGAAATGGGATGTGTGTGTTCCTTCATAAATTCATGAGCTTTCTTTATAATATGTTCTATCAGCACGCACTAGTTAAACTATTCGCTTCAGGGGTCTATAGAAGTGCATGAAATATAACATAAAATATTTAATAATGGTGATAAACTGTCCAGTCTTTCTTCAGAGTGATTGCAAAATTGAAGCCATGAATCTCAGGAATAAGAAGACTATTATGACAGCAATACTCAAAATAATGCACACTATTTTTAAAATGGATAATGCCAAAAGGTGCTAGGGTGGGAAAAGTATCCAATTAATTGGAAGATGAAACAAATATAGCCAATTACCTGGCTGGACCACACATATACTTTCTCTTCAAGTCACAAATTTTCCAGAAGAATATAATTTCCCCCTCAATTTTATCGCACATAGACATTTGCATTTTGATGTTTCCCCAACCCTCATCCACTCTTGATCGAAACAAAGATGTTACAATTGTTTGTTATTCCTCATTGAGAAGTGGAGTACATTTCACATCAAGACCCTCAACTGAGCTAAAATGATTTTGTTTCCTTTTTCCTTTTCCTGCATAGAAATGAAATTGCTGGGTTTATAAACTTTGAATCCAGTGTCAATTTATGGCCCAATAGATAATGCTTTGGCCCTGTTTCTAAGCTCCATTCAAGTGCCTCTGATGGCTTCTGTGACTCTTGATAGAGCTTTACAGAACTGAACTAAGCTCCACATGAAAAAAAATGGATATTTGATAATTCTGGGTTTTTTTTTTTTACCATTTCAGTATCACCCCAAATCTATTATCTCTTAGACATTCTAAATCTTTGAATTGACTTTGTCTTTTGTTTTTATAGTTATATTTTAAACACACAGAAACATCCAGAGTAGGTAATACTAAAAACACCCATTTAAGTATCACCCAAATGTAAAGATTTTGCAACACTTGAGTCAGAACTTTTTTTAATAAAACAAAACATTGCAGAAACCTTAAGCCTAATTATACTCGTTGTAACCTTTATATAGTAACTATTGTGTTTTATTCATATGAATATAATAGATTACTAATAATATTAACATTTGCATTGGGCTTATGAGCTGTCAGGCACTGTGCTAAGTGCTTTACATGCATAAACTCATTAATCCTCAAATCCTCCCCATGAGGAAGATACTATTATACCATTATACAAATGTGGACTCTAAGGCACAGAGAAATCAAGTGATTTTAACCAAGTTTATACAACTGCTAAGTGGCAGAGTTATGATTTGTACTGGACTCTACAGAATGAGTTCTTAGCCAGAATGCATCACTGCCCCTCAGATAGTCTTTCCTCCATCCATCTATTAATAGATTAATATATTATTTCCTTTTTCTTATTATTACAAAAATCCTTACATATGCATGTAATGTACAAAAATCTTTATATATATATATATATATATATATATATATATACACATACATAATCCATGTGTGTATGTGTGTATCTATGTGCACATGTCATATATGTTGTATTAGTTTGCTAGGGCAGCAATAACAAAATACTCCAGACCATGTGACTTAAACCACAGAACTTATTTCTCCCAGTTCTGGAGGATGGAAGTCCAAGATCAAGGTGTCAGCAGGTTTGGTTTCTCCTGGGGCCTCTCTGCTTGGCTTGTAGATGACTGCCTTTCAGCTATGTCCTCACATAGACTTTTGTCTGTGCCCACGCAGCCCTGATATTATCACTGTGTGTCCAAAGTTCCTCTTCTTATAAGGACAACTGGTCAGATTGGATTAGGGCCCACCTTAATGGCCTCATTTTTGCATAATCACTTCTTTAAAGGCCCTGCCTCTGAAGTTATGGAGGTTAGGGCTTCAACATACACACTTTGGGGGAAACACAATTTAGCCCATAAGAGTTGTGAGACAGTAGTGTTTGTGGTTTGATTGGTTGTTTTAGGAAATGTACTAGGGAATGGAATGGGACTGCTGACTCTGTGGGAATATATATCTTCGATTTTATTAGGTATTGGCAAATGGCTCTGCAGATTGCTTCTACCAATTTGTATGCCCACCAACAGTGTAAAAGAGTCTGTTTCATCCATTTCTAGCCCAAAAGTTGATACCGTCATACTTTTACACTTTTGCCACGTTGGTGGGTATGAGCTATATTATTTCATAATTTTGCAATTCTCTGCTTATCAACAAATTTGTGCCTGTTTCCTAGGTTATTGGCCTTTCATGTTTCTTCTCCTGTGAATTACCTGGTTTTAGTCTTTCGCTATACTTGTATTTGCTTATTTCACTTTTTTTTTTTACTTTATATTAATTCTTTTTTTCTTCCAGTTTTATTACGATATAATTGACACATAGCATCATATAAAAGTTTAAGGTGTATATAATGATTTGGCTTATCCATCATGAGATGATGACCACAATAAGTTTACTGAACATCCATCATCTTATATAAATACAGAATAAAAGAAATCAAAATATATTGTTCCTTGTGATGAGAACTCTTAGGATTTATTCTTTTAACAACTTTTATATATAATATACATCAATGTTATATTTATCATATTGTACATTGCACCCCTAGTTCTTATTTATCTTACAACTGGAATTTTGTACCTTTTGACCACCTTCCTCCAATTCCTCTCCCCTCACCCCAACTCTGTTCCCAAATCTGATCTCTTTTCTATGAGTTTGGGGTTTTTTGTTTTGTTTTTGAAATATAATTGACTTATAACATTATGTTAGTTCCTGTTACAAAACAAAGTGATTTGACATTTGTATACATTTTTAAATTATCACCATAAGTCTAATTATGATATGTCACCATACAAATATATTGCATAGTTATTGACTATATTCCCCATACTGTACATTTCATACCTGCGACTCATTTATTTTGCAACTGGAACTTTGTACCTCTTAATCTCCCTCACCTATTTCTTTCCCCCATTCCCACGCCCCCAACTCTGGCAACCAACTGTGTGGTCTCTGTATCTATAACTATTTCTGTTTTGTTATGCTTGTTCATTTGTGTTTTTTTATTAATTATATATTATGGATGTTAATTATTTTCTGCCACATAAATTGCAAATATCTTCTCCAAGTCAGTGCTTATAATTGAGCTTTGTTTATGATATAATTTGTCTTGTAGAAAAATTCAATTTCAGTCTCAAATTATTAGTCTTTTCATTTTGATTTGTATCTTTTCTGTCTTGTTTACAAGTCTTTCTTTGCTCAGGTATAATTAAGATATTCTACATTTTTTTGTACATTTTTTAAAATGTGTTTTTTTTTCTCTTCAAATTTATCTAGAATGAAGAGGTTATGGTGTTATTTTTAAAGTCTCATGTTATGTTTCTACATTGATTATAAGTTGTTTCAGCCTAATTTGTTTTGTAATTCATCTTTTCATGACTAATTTCCAATGCCATTTCTGCCGTATACCAAATGCTCATATAACAGCTAACAACTGTTGTACATACGTTATTTGTTAGTCATCGTACTTGCATTGTATCATATAATCCTCACAACATGTGCATGAAGAACGTATTGTTATTTCCATTTTACCATTAAGGAAACTGATGTTAAAAATAAGTCAAATGTTTTCTCTGATGTCACAAAACCAGCAAGTGGAGGAGCCAAGAATTGACCCCAAGCAGTTTGATTACCACTATTTAATAACACTCCTTTTATATATACACACAATAGTTTCTAGAGTTTATATTTTTCCTTCTGGTTCATTTGATAATGCAGATGACAAATTACACACTTTTAATGATTTTTTGTCTTTAATATCTTTATATTGGTAGGACAAGCTTTCCTATCTCATATATTTTCTTTACAATTACATCAGTTATTCTTACACGTTCATTGTGTTTAAACTCAGCTTATACTGAAGATCATTTTTGAGGGAATTTTAACATCAGTATGATATCGAGACTTTTTACACAGAAACTTCCTAAGATCCTTATTTTGAAGGTCAATTTTAATTTTTTAGGTTGCCTTATTTCCTAAGACTTTATTTTTAGAGCAGTTTTGGGTTTACAGCACAACTGATAAGGAAATACAGAGATTTCCCTCTACCCTCAGTCTTTATCAGCATCATTCACTAGAATGCTACTTTTTTTTTTTTAAATGAAAGATGAACTTACATTGGCACATCATAATCACTTACAGTCTGTAATTTCCTTTAGGGTTCACTCTTAGTGTTTAACATTCTATAGAGTTTGGACAGTCAAATTTTATGTCCTTCAAAGATGCTGTGAAATTTTCTCTATCAAGATATTGTATATATTTTTCTATATTTAATCCTAAGTAGTGTGTTTTTTGTTATTGTTCCTACTATGAATGGATAATTTTTAATGATAATTTCTAATTGGTAGGGAAATATATGGAAATACTATTAATTGCATGAATGTCTTCTTGCATACAACAAATGTTATTAATTCTAATTATTCATATAAATATATTCTTAATTTTTTATGTAGATAACTGAGTCATCTATAAATTCCTACCATTTTCTTATGTCCTTTAAAATCCTTATATCACATTTTTTCATGTCTTATTTTGCGGACTACGATGTCCAGTACTATAATAATTTGAAGTAATAATAAAAGGCATTTTTGACTTGATCCTGACTTGTAAATGATAGTTTTTAAAGTGGTAACACCAAATATGATGTTTGTTATCAGTTTCCAAAAGACATACATTATGAATTAAAGAAACTCTCTTATATTCGTAGTTCTCTAATGGCTTTATCATGAATGGGCATTGATTTTTGAATTATAGTCATTGATTTTCTAACATGAAGCCATCTTCATGATGCTTGGTTAAACATGACTTTATTATGATGCATCATATATTTTATGCATTGATAGATTTGATTTATCAGTACTTTATAGAGGTTAATTATATGTATTTTAATTAATGAGATAGGCCTATAATTTTTATTTATTGTACTGTTCCTGTCAAGTGGTGATATCAAGGTTATTCCATTCTCATAATGAATAGAGCAACTTTTTTTCTCTTTAGCTTCTCTGAAAGAGTTTTGTTAGATAAGAATTGTCTTTTCCTTGAACGTTTGTGAAAACAGAAGTTTAAAACTCTTGGGTCTTGTACTAATTTTGTAAGAAGTCATGGTCCTGGTTGGTGGAGTATTTTTAACTACAGACTAAATAAATATATAATTTATTGATTTATTCATACTTTATACTACTTTTTCTTACATGTAGTTATGTATATTTTCTAGAAATACATCTTTTGTATGTAATTTTTCAAATTTATTGTTGGTTTTTACAGTATTCTCATGACAATATTTCTAGCATATCTGTATTTGTTTCCACTTATTCCCTGATGTTTATTTTTACTTTATTTTTTCCTAGAAAAACCTAGTCAGTTTTCATTTTTAAAATATTTTATAGGCTTTGAGTTTTGTTAATGTTCTATAATATTTATAATTTTATTCATTTATTCTCATCATATATATTTATTCCTCCCTTTTACTTTATTTGTATTTAGTCTGTGGTTATTTTTCTAACCTTTTGAGAGAAGCCCTTTTCTCAGTAGTTTTCAATTTTTCTTTTTTCTAACACAAAAATTCCCACTAAATGCAACTTTTGCTGCATCCCACTCATGTTAATATGTTGTGATTTCATCATCATTATTTCTTAGTATTTTATAATTACTATTTTCCTCCTGCTATCTTTTTATTATTCACATCTAATATTATCACACTGCGATAAAAAGAAAAAGTGTGCTCTATCTGATGTAAAGTCTCTGGAAATAATTGACCATCCTAGGTGGCCTGATACATGCTCAGTGTGTGTCAGTGTCCAGATGTACTTGACAAGAAGGCACATTCTCTATTTATTTAAGAACAAGTTTCTCTCTCATCTTTCTCTCTCACTTGCTCGTTTGCTACCAATGTATCAGTTAAATTGCATGACTATTTACTAATTCATAAAAATTATTTTTTCTCCTGCGGTTTTACATATTTTCCTTCCTTACAAATTTTTTATAATCTCTGGTTCTGTAGTTAAGTACAAATCATAAAACTTTCATAGTTTGTATTCTATGAAAACCACTATGAAGTTGTGGGGTTGTAAAGTCTCTTTTTTCTAGGTTGATATGAAAATAGGTTTCTACCTTCTCAGAAGGATTGTTAATAATCACTCATCTATTAAATTATTTAAGCAGTAAATTACAACACTCATTTCTCATTTGGGTGGGATAAGGAGGTGATGTGACACTTACAAGAAATGAAAAATAGGTAATATACTTAAATTGTCAGTATTTTATTCGTCTACTAAATCAGCTTTAAAAAAGCAAAGTTCAACTTCCCACCTCTCCCAAACCACATGGCAAACTCTGTTAGGTCCTGATTAAAACTCTCAAGCAGCTCTTCATATCACAGGTGGACATATGATGGTATGTAAATTATATCTAATAAAATAAGAATAAGGAAATGATTTAATGGCAAAAACTAGGCCTGACTTGTTTACTCCTATAACCTATTGCTCAAAGAAATGCCTGCCACATAGCGCCAACTCAGTTAATATCTGTTCAATGAATGGATGGCCTTCAGAGAGTGTCTGTACTACCTGTAATTACATGCAACATTTTATATAGATGACCTCAAGAATCTCACATTGCAATAATAGAGATGATCATTAAATAATCCCATACCCTCACAGAATACGTGGTTTCATATTGTACAAAGGACTCAGCAGCAAGTTACCCTTGAGTGTGGATACTCCATCAAGTCATCACATATGGAAAATTCCATCCAATAGTTCTCCATGCATGTATACCCCAAAAATAGAAAGTGGAGTTCTGTGACACCTTGTGTAGAAATGAGCACAGAAAGGGACAATCCCCTTACCATGGTATAACTGACAAGAACCATTTCTTTTCACAGAGGCATGTTGACATATCTCTTGCGACTATAGGGTTATTTGTGTCTCCTACTCCATCTTCTAAAGTCTAAAGCCTTCAGCAGGTCTGTAGATCACAGGAGCCACAACAGCATCATTACCTTTCTTCTACTCTGTTGTAGTTTTGTTTTGTCTTTTTCTTTTTCTCTCAGTCTCTCTTTCTCTCCCTTACTTGTAGATTTCCCTCTCTTTGATGGAGTTACATATTTAAACTTCATTTTGATTATATTTTTGAAGGCAGAGGGAAGCCTGTCTTCACAGGCTCAGTCTGCTATATCAAGGCATACTCTTGGGTTATGGTTATTAATTTACTCAATCATCCCCACATACATTAAATGTGTTTATTTAATGATCTCTCTATGTCCACAAATATATTAGATACTATGGGGGAAAAAAGACAAAATCAAAAACAACCTTTGATTTCTAAGAGCTTACAATCTAGTTGATAAGGTAAAAAGCATAAACATATAAATGCTAAAAACACACTAGTGCCATATATACGAATTGATTTTGTGAACCAAAGCCCTGGAAGAAATGCAGGAAGTAATAGTCTATGGAAAAAGTTTGAAAATGAATGGCCAAACTTTTCAAACTTAGAGAGAAGAGGCATAGTTTAAAAATAAAATAAATGGAGGGAGGAGAAGCAAGATGGCAGAGTAGAAGGACACTTGTAGCTCACCCTTTCCCACAAATACACCAAAACTCACATCTATGGACCGACCCAGCCAACCAGAGCACCTGCCAAACTCCGACAGAACATCGCCCTCTTCGAAAGTCAAAGATGCTGAAAATCTGGTAGGAATAAAGGAAAAAAGAAAGAAGAAAAAGCAAAACAATGCGGGACTGATCCCACAGGGAGGGAACGGCAAAGGAGGACTGGCGCTCCTTCGCTGGGTCTCCCCCTCTCCAACGGAGAGGCCAGTGGGATGGAGGGGGAAATCTCCGAGGCTCAGATCTGCCCCGAGCACCCCTTGACCAACAGAACTAAGTTAAACGGGCACAAAGGGTCCCCATGACACCTAGCCCGAGACACAATCCGACAGCTGGAGCCGGGACAGGTGGCCCGAGCTGGGCAGAGGACTGAGACGGCTGCACTGAGGCAGCCCCGGGGGACTGCAGAGTGCTGTGCGCTGTGGCTGGGAGGGGATACGGAGCAGAACAACTTCGGTCCCCCATAAATTGCGAAAAAAGCAAAGCAACATGGCTGGTGTGCCCTGGGGGAGGGGCGCAATAGCCTTTGTCTCCTCAGACCTCTGCCACCATTACTGGCACTTCTCACAAGAACACAGGCGGGGAGCAGCCACAGCTGCCGTTGTCTCCTGTGCGCAGCCACTGGGCCGGGGTGGGGCCGAGACCTGAATCCACACCCGGGGGCTCCACAACCTCCTAGGCAGGACTGAGACTTGTTTATAGCTGGAGGCAGATAGGATCTTTCTGCCCTGGCACCTCAGAGAACTCGCACCGCCAAGACAAACAAGGAGCTGAGATTTGGCATGGATCAAAGGCAGGGCCTTTCCGCGGTCTTCCCTGAGCCCACCTTGGGAACACCGACCTGAGGCGGAGAGGGCAGCTGCACAGAGCAGCAGAGCGACCGGCGCCGGGAAAGGGCAGGCGGCAACCCGCTTTCCTGGCAGGAATGCAGCACCTGACCACGGTGCTGGGAGTGGGCGTGATCTGCCCACCTGCCTCCCCCAAGCACAGCATCTGACTGCGCCATCGGGAGGAGGAGTTACCCGCCCGCCCACCAGATAAGAGTTCAGCACCTGACCCAGTGTTGGGAGGAGGCGTGATCTGCTAGCCAACAGCCACTGGGAGCAGCACAAAAGAGGGCGCCAACAGAGGGCCTCTGGAAACAGCAAGCTGAGTTGGTGAAACAGGGCGAAGACACAAAGACCTCTCAATAAAATCATTAAGAGCACACCGTCTCCAAGAGAACTAGATACCTGACACTCCTTAAGCCACAGTGCCAGAGAGATATGAGCAATATGAAGAAGCAGAGGAACCACTCCCAATTAAAAGATCAAGAGAAATCCCCTGAAAGCACGATCAAGGAAATAGACATCAATGGCCTACTAGATCAAGATTTCAAAAAAGGAGTGATCAAAGTACTGAAGGAACTGAAATAAATAGTGTTAAGAGATATAAAATATGTCAAAAAATGAAATAGAAGCTATAAAGAAGAGCCAAGTAGAATTAGTAAACTCATTTGCTGAGATGAGAGCTGACCTAAAGGCTGTACAAAGCAGACTAGATAATGCAGAGGAACGAATAAGTGACCTAGAAGACAGGACAACAGAAAGCACCCAATCAGAACAGCTGAGAGAAAAACAAATAAAAAACAATGAAAACAGTATAAGGGACCTATGGGATAATATAAAGCATGCCAATCTATGCATAATAGGGGTTCCAGAAGGGGAAGAAAGAACAAAGGGAATTGAAAAGGTATTTGAAGAAATCATGACTGAAAACTTCCCAAACCTAAAGGAATCAGATATCCAAGTACAGGAGGCTCAGAGGGTCCCAAACAGGAAGGACCCAAACAGACCCACACCAAGACATATTATAATCAAGATGGCCAGAGTCAAGGATAAAGAAATGATCCTAAAGGCAGCAAAAGAAAAGCAAAGAGTGAGTTACAAGGGAACCCCCATAAGGATCTCAGCTGATTTCTCTACACAAACACTACAGGCCAGAAGGGTGTGGCAAGATATATTCAAAGTCCTGAATGAAAAAAAGATGCAGCCTAGGATACTCTATGCAACAAGGCTATCCTTTAGAATAGAAGGAGAGATAAGGAACTTCACAGACAAGCAAAAACTAAAAGAGTGTAGCAACACCAAACCCATGCTAAAAGAAATATTGACAGGTCTACTCTAATTAGAAGAGAAGCAGGATGTTACAAAAATGAGAAACTCACAACTGGAAAGGTGATAACTCATGAATTACAGAAAGAATAAACACAAAATTGTAAAAGAAGACATCTAAATCATTAAGAGTGGGAGAGGGAAGCAAGGAAAGCCATTGTGGAAAACACTATAGAGATTCCTCAAAAGACTAGGAATAGACTTAACATATGACCCAGGAATCCCACTCCTGGGCATAAATCCAGAAGGAACCCTACTTCAAAATGACACCTACACCCCAATGTTCATAGCAGCACTATTTACAATAGCCAAGACATGGAAACAGCTTAAATGTCCATCAATAGATGACTGAGTAAAGAAGCGGTGGTATATTTATACGATGGAATACTATTCAGACATAAAAACCGACAACATAACGCCATTTGCAGCAACACGGATGTTTCTGGAGAATGTCATTCTAAGTGAAGTAAGCCAGAAAGAGAAAGAAAAATACCATATGAGATCGCTCATATGAGGAATCGAAAACCAAAACCAAATACAAAACATAAACAGACTCATAGACATAGAATACAAACTTGTGGTTGCCAAGGGGGCAGGGGGTGGGAAGAGACAGACTGGGATTTTCAAATGCAGAATAGATAAACAAGATTATACTATATAGCACAGGGAAATATAAACAAGATCTTGTGGTAGCTCATAGTGGGAAAAAAATGTGACAATGAATATATATACGTTCATATATAACTGAAAAATTGTGCTGTACACTAGAATTTGACAACATTGTAAAATGACTATTATTCAATAAAAAATGTTTAAAAAAATAAAAACAAATAAATAAAATAAAATAAATGTGTGATCTGAGAGGTTTTGGAAAACTGTCAGTGCTCTCTCAGACACTATACCATATTCCTAGATCAGCAACACATTATTATTGATTTCACATGATAGTGTCAAGCTGAACTAACATTACAACTTGGGGTTGAGTTGAAATTGATGTACCTGAATAATTCAAGCTGTTATTATTGTAAGTCAGCCATTTTTAAGAGCATAAACCATTTAAAAGTAGTTTCTTCAAAAGTACTATCTGATATCACTTACATGTGAGATCTAAAAAATAATACTGATGAACTTATTTACAAAACAGAAACAGACTCACATAGAAAAACTCATGGTTACCAAACAGGAAAGGTGTGGGAGGGATAAACTAGGAGTTTGGGATTAGCATATACACATTACTATATATAAAATAGATTAAAAAAAACAGGCAGTACTGTATGGCATGGGGAACTATATTCAATATCTTGTAATAACCTATAATGAAAAAGAATATATATATATGTATAACTGAATCACTTAGCTATATACCTGAAACCAGCAGAACATTTCCAGAAATTTTAGCAATGCCCCACATTTAAAGCTTAAATTTATATAAATACTATATTCTACTTACAGTCACTGCTTCAAGGATGATTGTTGAGAAATATAAAATTCATCACCAGAAATTGGAAACATTATTTAAAGAACTCCTTCAGTTGCCTGACTTCATCTTAGGATGACCAACAGATGCAATGAGAGGCTTGAACATTATGTAAAAATGTTCACTCAGGAAGTGTACAGGGGAAGTGAGCAAACTTGCAAGAACCAGAGTGAGAAAATGACTCATTTCATGAGGAAAAAAAACATGTTTTCCCTCATGATTTTAAAAATGTATTGCAGATATACTGAAAGGAGTTTTAAAGCTCTGAGAAGAAAATTCGGAATACTTGCATTTGGAAAAAAAAAAATCTATTATCACTTCAGAGAAGGAAGACAGGAACCAAGACTCTGAGCCAGGCCCTAAGCAGTTTTCTGAACAAATACAAGGTTTCTCTCACTACTCCCTAGCATTTTTTTCCCATCCACACTCAACCCTCTTCACCCATCTTGTACCAGGTCAGCCATTCTGCTCTTCTTTCATAGGATTAGAGTTGCATGTGAGTAGAAGTGAATAGAATGCCACCTCTAGGACTGGCCATTAAAACAGTCGTGTGAACGTCTCTGTGTTCATTCGTCTTCCTATGAGCTGGAACACAGACATGCTTGCAATCTGACTAGCTGAACTACTTAATAACTCGGTGAGGTTAGAAAATTAACTTCACTGATCCTCAGTCTCTTATTGGCAAAATAGGAATATTAATAGTACTTGCCTCGATGAGTTACCTTGAAAGTTAATGTAGATAATGCATCTAAGTGCTTAGCATGGTATCTGGTACGCAGTAGGCACTCAGTAGAGAGTAGCTAAAATGAATTTTTCAACAAATCACAGTTGAGACTTTGTCATTGTATATAACTATTTCTTATTAATATCTTATTGATTGCATTAGCTTTACATTCTATACTTATTACACCCTCCTTGCTCTCATGTCTAGGTAATATAGCAACTATTCTTAAAGCAGCACTGATATTCTCTTGAGTCTACAAATTCTTTAAACCCAATAGCCCTTAATTTATAACTTTAGTTTATCTGCTGTTTTTTTTTTCTTACCACATCAGGATTTATGAAGTGAAATATACTTACATTGTTATTTTAAAAGCTAGGCTGAACTCACCCTGCTTTCTGATTTTTCCTTGAGGATACCATAATTCACAGAAGACCACCTCAGACTTCACTCATAGTTTGGCTTCAATCTCTCTCCTCTCTCTTTTCTTTTTTCTCTCTTCTTACGGATATCAAGTTTAACCATCTGTTCACTCTTCATAGAAATTTAGGAGAAAACTTGTTAGGGTAACCTGTACACACAACAACTGGTTATTGAGAGAAAAGTTCAAAGAAGCTATTGAGAATAGACACAATGAAGAATCTTGAGATGACGAGTTGATCTTACATTATCCAGGAGGAATCCAATCCTTATAAGAGGAGGGTGAGAGTGACAATCAGAGACAGATGGTGGAAACAGAGGTCAAAATAAAGGGATGTTTGAGGGTTCTTCACTGCTAGATTTGAGGAAGTAGGAAGAGAGGCAGGAGCTAAGGAACGTGAGCAACCTCTTGAAGCTGGAGAGGGCAAGAACACAGAATTTCCTCTAGATCCTCTGGAAAGGAAGGCGGCCCTGCCGATGCCATGATTTTAACCCAGTAAAAACTTGTGTGGGATTTCTGTGCTACATAACCGGAAGTTAATAGATTTGTATTGGTTACACCTCCAACTTTGTGGTCATTTGTTGCAAGAGCAATAGGAAACGAGTACTGGCAGTATTTCACACATTGATGATGACTCTGAGGCATTAGAACAAATTTAATTGTGTTAAATAGACTTTATTTTTGAGAAGATAGGAATGTTTAGGATGCATACCAGCTTAAATATAGTTTAACATTATGAAAAAAATCAACTTTGAAAAATTGAAGTATTCAGAAAATTTGACCTCCTTTGTTTTTCTGAGAGGAAAGGATACTTATCAGTATGTGTATAGTGCTGTGCATTGGAGAACTAACTTTGCCTTGCTTCTAACTTTTGTATTCTCCTGAGAGGCAGGAAAAGAAAATGTTTAAACAATTGATTGATGCATTGTAGACTATATAAACATCTTTCCATTGCCCTCTAATTGACCAAGGAAAGTAGTCTCATTTCCACAGTGCCAACTTCTTACAGGCAGATGAAGTTATTGAGCATCCACTTTTGGAGACAGAGTACCATGGCGGATAAGTGCTCTGTGGGGTTCAGGAGGTACAGAGGTGCACAGAGTGTGCAATAAATCCTGGGAGATGTCAGACTTTAAGGACTCTCTGGAGCAACAAGTCCACAAATTTGATTTAATACAGGGGAAAAAGTCTGCATACCTTAGTGCAGAGTGGACACTCTAGCTAAACTCATATTCCTCTATAAAAAGCTTTTTACATTATATATTAAAGCATTTAGCCTACCAGTAATGCTGCCAGGGACCTCCATATCTGGTGGCCTCTGAAAATGGCAACAGGAATAAATGAAGGTTGCCTCCCAGCTTGTTAAAGATAACGGAGTTGTGTTCTTGATCAACACTGGGCTTTGTAACATCACCCCAAAGATTTTTATGTTAACATACTAGATGTTTGTGTTTTTGTGACTGCTTCATTAGAAGTGAAAAATACTAAATGATTCCAAGCAAAAACTCAGATTTATGGTATTTTGTCCAGGTGCCTGGAAGCAAGATATCATAATAAGTCCACATGGAAAACAGTCTGCAAAAATCGAGGGCAGATATTTTAGTAGAAAGCATTGAGTTGCTGAATGATATTGCTTAAATGACTCTTCGTGACCTTCAGCATAGTGTCCAAATGTCTTAGCAGGACATACACATCCCTCCTTGATCTACTCGCTGCTTAGCTGTCAAGCTTTAGAAGCACAAATTACGTGGAGAAGTACAGCTAGATGTAGGCCTCTCTCCTGTTTCATCTCAAGGAAGAGCCAGTCTTTTTGCCTTCTCTTTGGTGTCTCTCCCAACCAAACCTCTCCTCTGTTTGTCTTTCTAGACCTATTCCTGGAGCCCAGTGTCCTGTATCTGCACTTATCTTCTTCTACTTTCTACCTAACCTATATTTGACCTCCCTTTTCCAGTTCTGTCTCTGCCTCTTCAGTAACTTATTAGTATTAAATCAATCCATTTATTTAAACATAGAATCTTGACTTTTTAATGATCTCATTCCCCTTCATTTCAGCATAGCTACAAGCCTTCCCTATCTTCATCACTTTGCTTCCTAGCCTTTTAGCCTGAAGACTTCTGGCCTTTATTTTGGCTGAAATAACATTTGATAAATAACATTTATAAAATTACACGATGTCATTAATGGAATTGGACAGGGCAACCTAGGAATCTGAGAACTGTTTATAAGATTGCTTTGAGGGAAATAGCACTTCTGTTTCTAGATAACCAATTATGTGCAGAGAAATAAATCTTTTGTTTCCAGAGAACCAATTAAGACACAGTGAACTTTTAAAATAAAAAAGTTTTTCATAAATTGGTCAATGTTTGTGATAGGATGAAAAAGATGATGTTAACTAAACACTACTGAGGGCTTGCCATATTGCCAGACACTGTACTAAGTGTTCTAGATGCAGTTTGACATTTAATACTCACAACTATCTAAGATAGGTACTATTATTATTTCCACTTTGAGATTATGTAACTTTACAAGCCATACACATGGAAAGTTTTGAGGCTGCAATGCAAACTCAGATATATTTTGTTCCAAGGCAAAGACTAGTCTGATTTACAGATATTTATTGAAGGAAGGGAAGAAGGAAGGAAAAAAAGAATGCATGGACTGATGCAAATATAGATGAATAAAATAATCTGAGCATTTTGTAACTTGTATATGACATCATTTAAAATACAAAAGTTTATGGCTTTTAAGGGTTTTCAGTAACTCTCTTCCCCTTCCTAAGATACATCAAGTCCTGCTGAAAATGTACCAACCTTTACAATAGAAATCGTGAGTCTTAAATAAATCATTTCACCAGGTAAAGTAACTGGATGTCTGGTTACAACAAAGTTATTTTGTTCACAGTGCAATGATTGCTGCTAAAGTGCTTGAAGTAGTATGTTTTTAATAATATTTTATGATATAAAGCATACCATTTTAGAGTTAACTATGTTTGAGGAAAACTCCAAACTCCATCACTTCCTGGCTGTAACCATGAACATGCTATTTGGCACTTCTGGGACTCAGTTTTCTCATCTGTGGAATAGTACTTACTTCCCAGTTTTGGAGTTTTTAAAAATGTCTTTAGAGGTATTTGTTTGTTTGTTTGTTTGTTTGTTTTTAGCTAATGTATAAAAGTTTTTGAATCAGTCCCTGGTACAGTAAAATTGTTAGCTATTTATACTAATAGTGTTAATTAATAGACAAAACTTCTTTCATTTACCTTGCGATTTATAATTTTCAAAGCATTTTCACTGAAATTATCTCAATTGATCATCTAAGAAACCTGAACACAAGACTTAAAAATAGCAAATGAGATCTTCTAAGAAAATGAATAATATATCCCAGGATCTGTATTACTTATTTGAATTCTTACTACATAGTTGGCAGGTAGGTCCTAGTATACAGATAAGAACATGAGGTTGGCAAATATTAAGTATTTTGTTCAAAGGTATTCTCTTAGTCTGTAGCAGAACTGTGAATTGAATGCACTTTGTGTCATCTTTCAAGCTGAATTGCAGTGCTTTCCCAACTTTGATCATGTGATAAGTTTGTTCTTGAGAAAGACTCTAGAGCCAGTATGCATGGGTCCAAATTCTGGCTTATTTACTTACCAGCTGTGTTAACATTGGTCTCAGTTCCAGCATCTTTAAAATGGAGCTTATAATGGTACTTCCTTCATACGAATGTGATGAGGATTAAATGAGATAATATATACAAAGCTATTAGAACAGAACTGGACACATATTGGCCACTCAGTATATATTAGCAATTATTTTCTGATGCAGATGGTTAGGCATCTCCTGTATATTATTTAACAATTACAAATCATTGGATTTTAGTTTGTTCTGAGATTTAATGGAAAAAGTAACTAAAAAAATCAAAATCCTTTATTAAGAGTTTTGTTCAATGCAGTATCCCAGCACTACCATCTACTTCCAAACATTTTGGTGGGAGGGCTAAAGTCCCAATTTTATGGGTGAGGGGAATGAGACACCCACTGATGTAATGCCATTCTGAAAACAGGTATTAGAAGATGACCATCAGGGGGCCAGGCTGCAGTCTCAGTATAGGGTAGTACTTACTAGATAGATAATTCTGAAAACACATTGATCAGTCACTACCTAATCCCCCCAACATAATGTAGACCCTTGGTTGTAATAGAGCTTATGTTCTCTACATAGAGATAATTGATTTCTGTGAGGTGTTCTGAATATCAGTTAGCTTGGAAAATAACCAAAAGAACAATAGCTATCATTTAATAAGCATTTACAATGTTTCAAGATATGAACTAGGCCCCTTATTATACTTGAGATGTAAAGATAATGTGCAAACCCAAGTGTGAAAGAAACAAATTTCTTTGTCCTTCCGTGACTTGACCTAATTTATTTTTGAGGCCCACACCTACCAGGGTGACAAGAACTGACTCGCTCTCATGGAAGGATTTTCTCCTGTCTGTTTCCCTGCCTTGTGCCTGACTTGCCCGGGGTATACAAAACATCAAAGAATTGGCTCCCTATGGGGCAGATGTTTGGGAGTACTGGTATACCTGTTTCCCAGTGACATCTCTCCACTCAGGCAATGTGATACTTGCAAGAAACCACTGAGGCCTTCCTCATTTCTCCTCACAGACCCCTCAAGTGACTGTCACTGCTACTTCTACAGCATACTGAAGGATTTGGGAACCTTTCTGTTATTTGTCATTCCATGCTGGGACTGTATGATTATTGCTGGTGTGTTTATGCTCCATCTATTAAGACACAACAAAGAACAATTCCCTCTATAGGATCTTGCTGTTTTCTTGTGTCTCCCGCATAGTAATCAAAGTAAAGTTTCCCTTGATGTCTTAGCACCTTTTTCCTTCATTGAGCTCTGAGATGAGACAACAGCTGACATCTTGATTATAGCCTCATGAGAAACCCAGAGCCAGAGGATCAGCAGATCATTGACTCACAGGTATTGTGAAATGTTTGTTGTTTTAAGCTGCTAGGTTTGGGGGGTAATTTGTTATGCAGCAATAGATAGCAAATAAAGTAGAAATAAATTAAAATCTGTTTGTCCTTTTAGTATTTCTCTGTCTTTCCCTAAAGCCCTTATTTGGCAAACATATCCAAGCATTCTTCTTTTGAGAAATGATTTCTGCCTGTTACATCCTTCTACTAAGGCAGGGTTCATCACAGTTCTTGAGTTGAGGTGAGGGAAGAAAAGCATGGGAGCTTATAAATTAGGAGAGACAGGTGATTAGTATTTCAAAAATAGCATTTCATCTTACACTACCATTCCAAGAGATAGTTGTAATTACACCCATTTTATAAGTGAGAAAATTAAAGCTTCAGACATGTTAAGTAATTGGTCAAAGATCACACAATCAGGTATCAATTATCAACTTTCATTTCACTTTATTACATTTCACCACCACTAGGAAAACATTTGAGCCAATATTAAAAAAGAGGGAAAAAATCAACCTTGCTATTTCAATCTGATGTGCAAGTTTCTGTGTGTGAAGAGCTATACACTAAATGAAAAAAAGTTCATTTAGTGTGATAGGAGGTAACAGTCTAGCAATGGTACAAGCTGACTTTGAACTTTCTTGACTTGGCTTCCTTATGAAGAGCTAAAACAGAGTGCAGTCATTTCTGCAAATTATGATGAAGTACATAAGAGAAAATCAGATACTAGACCAACATTTTCACCTTCTTAAGTTGTCACACTTATTCAATTCCTATCCTACATAGTCCCTTGGAAAGACATGATTTAGTATTGCTTTCACCTATGAAACCATTCATAACATTTCGTTCTCATCACATTTTTCTTCTCGTATATAATGAGTATTCCTGATGGCACCTCTCTTCATCGAGCCTACAAAATTGAAATCAAAGCCAAGAAAATATAGTCTTCTTTCTCCACATTGATGTATTGAATATCTATCTTGGCAATGCAACAAAAATTAGTGTGCTCTGTACATAAATACATATTTCTTCATGCAGTTATCCTGTATTAAACACAGTTAGATTGTTTCTGTTCCTTATCTATTTCATCATGTGGATATTCAGCTGTAACTTTTTTCACTACAGCCTGAAGAACCCAGACTGCTCTAGAATGTTTAACTAATGAAACCTCTTTCTTTAAATACAGAGGTGGGGAGGGAAGTGGGGCATAGTTAGACACTTCTGATTTTTCTATAAAAGGAGACCCTCAAAAGACTTTAAAACATTTATTTATTGTACTCATTTAACAAACATATATTTTCTTGGTGCCTGACACTGTATTCTAAAAATTTTGCAAATTTTAATTCATTTTGTTTTCATGGCAACCAAATAATTACTCTATTTATATTCATTGTAAAATTGAGGAATCCAAGGCAAAAAGTTGTTAAATAAATGGCCCAAGTTTTGACAGCTACTAAGCAGCAGAGCCAGAATTCAAAATTAGGCCTTTTGGCTAGAAGGTCCATGCTCTCAACCACTACATTGTGCCACATGGAGAAAATGAACTATTTTAAAGATATTTGAGAAACAGCCTGAATTACTTTAATAGTTTATCAACAAAATGCATATATATTTGATATTTATCTATCTATATTATGCTTATTCCATGCATATGTCACCAATGCTACTGAACAGTCCCAAGGATGACCTCTCTTAAAGTAAGAAAACATAGATGTGTAATATCTACATATGGATATAATGGACAAAAGCATTGCTTTATTATCAGAAGACATTATCTTGAGTCTTGACTGTGACTCATTAATTATGACTTTAGTAAAGTAGATTAACCTATACCAGCCTTAGTTTATGTTTTGCTCTTATTGTATCTTCAGCTCCTTGCACGCTATACTTGGCAACCTGTTAGTACCCAAATTTTGTTGAATTGACTTGATAGTGGATACTGCTTTATTATTTGGGAATTATCTGTTCTGTCACCTAATGAGCTTTGTAACAGTAGATGCCCCCCCCCATATTTAACCAAGAGCTAAATAGTGCTTGTTTAGTGTGCATTATCAAAAGAAATATTGTATAGAGGGACCAGAAAGAAATAAATTTAATAGGAAAGTCAAATGTACATCAAGTCATAGGTTATATTTCACATACTTTCTTGGGTTTTGGAATAACAGACCAGCCCATTCTGTGCTGGAGATAAAGTACTTTATGACTACCCAGGAAAATAGAAATGAAAAAAGTCAAAACAACCAACTCGGTGAAATTATTACCTTGAAAAGTTTGAAGATTGGGCCTACAGTTCCAAAATACTATGTTCTGAAAGAATTCCAATACTTTCTTCATCGAAGAACCAAAAAAGAGAAAAAAAAAACCACGTTATTTTTATTGCCCTTTTAAGATGCTTGTGTTTCTCTTCTATCTGACCTTACTTCCATTTCCAGATGTCTTTTTAGTTGCAACTATAGATATTTTGGTTGGCTTCAAGCAGTGTTTTAAAAATACTTGTACAAGCAGTGTATTTTCTGTTTAAACTCAAAGCCAAGTTAAGAAAGGAACACTATGATGGAAAGAGCTGGTTTTTGTTCTCACTGCTGCTGTTGTTGTTATTGTTGCTGTTGTTCTTATTCTTTGTCATTGTCATCTTCTTCTTCTCCTTCTCTTTCTCCTCCTCCCCCCTCCCCCTCTTTCCCCTTCCCTTTCCTCTTCCTCTTCCTCTTTTCCTTTCCTCTTCCTCCTTCTTTCTTCTTCTTCAAACTGAGTGTGTAAAATTACAAAGGCAATAAAGTTAACCTAAGCTAAACGTGCAAAATTGGCATAGGGCATCTTGAAATATCTACCCCCCAAGATGAAAATATTTAGAAAATATGGCCCCCAAATCACAAAAATTATGTTGGAATTTTGAATATGGATAATGTTTTTCACTCTCATATTCAGATAGAGAGTAGAATCCACTTTAACTTGGACTTAATTAAGGAATAGTTAACAATTTGAACTCAGGACAAGTTGAAGTTTATTCCACATGTCACACATTTACCAATAAAAATTTAAGAGAACTAGAAAATTGTTTTCAAGCATTTAAAAGTCATTCATTCTCATAAAAGCTATTGTGATGGTTTTGACAATGATTAGAGCTCTTCCTATCTTTAGCCCCATGTTGTAAGCCTAGATTTTGTTTACAAAAAAGAAAAGAAAAGAATTGCATTTCTTTCAAGTCTCAAAAATTTAGAAACTTTATACCTCTCCAAATAGTTTCAGTGTGATTTAGAAAATTTGCCTTACTTGCATATGTTTCTCCTGAACTTTCACTGCAATATTGGAGAAGATACCCTCAAACTTATTTTCTTTCTCATCAACTTAGAGTTCTATTCAGAAACCCAAGCTTATTAAAGCCACTAAATATATTGTTTTTGGAGATGGTAAAGTTTCCAAGGTTCTAAATTATTTATTTCTAAATAAACATTTACACTGTAATAAATACAGCCTATATTAGAAAATTGAGAAGAAAATCCTATGGGATTTTCTATGTTTCCCAAAAGTATTGTGACTTTTCGTGTTCTCATTTATTATTCACATGAATATTCCAACTATACAGAACAAATTCTCTTTAAAAGGAGAGACAATTGGGAAAGAATTCTACAAATCACTTAGGTGCAGTTCTTATCACAGTTCATTCATGTATGGATTAAATGAAAATATTAGAACAAAGATTTTCTCATTTTCAAGGTCTTTTTTAACAGTAAATTTAAGCAAACATGAATTAGATTTCCCTATGGTGAGGCTGCAAAGAGAGACATGCTTTTCCCTGAAACTTATGCCTTCGTTCTTAAGTAAATGTTCAAAAAGTATCTGTCCTTTCCTCTTTAACAGACTGTTCATAATTGCTCAAGGGAAAGGTTAATGTGATTTATTTTCCCTTGTTTCATCATTGTTGTCAGTGCTACTGATAATGAGTTTGATAGTACAATATGTATGCTACCAACATTGGACTACAGACCCAAATAGCTAAATGATATCAAACATTTGTCAATGTGGCAAGATGATCTTTGGTTCTTAATGAAAAATCAATTTAAAATGTTCATTAACAATATTCTTTTGAGTTTATTGGCTAAGATCACCAAAAATACATATATGAATGATCCTGCTTTGTTTCTTCCTGACTTATTCAGGTTCTAAAAGTTTGAATTATTTTAACAGTGGTAAAAGTGACCTATATGTAAACCAGTAGAGTAATGTACACTGTGATATCATTTTATATGACTGTCTCTAAAATTATGGATGTTTATTGAAATTAATTATATTTGATGTCAGCCAAAGGAGTAACACAGATGTATGGAATGGTAGATTAAACATTCATATTTGAGGTCTTATAAGGACCAATACTTTTTATCTGCTAAAAATAAAATAAAAGATTCAGTAGTCATTAAAAATAAAAATATTTTAACAAGAGTGCCAGGACCATTCAAATGAGGGAAAGACAATCTTTTTAACAAGTAGTATTAGGAAAATTAGATATCCACCCACCCAGGAAACTAGCAGGAGATATATATGTCCAAGCTCTCTATGGCAGGCCTGATGACCTCATTCCTGAGTACAGTTGCCCTGTGCCCTGGATCCATCTTCATCCTACCATGGTCTTGGAAGCTGTCCTGTCCATCTAGGGACCCACTCAGGAAACACGTAGGAGCTCTCTCAGAGACTTAGTGGGAGCCAAACCCATCTGTGTATCTGGTATCAGGCCCACTATCTGTGGGCTCCTCTGCAGACCTGGAAGTGACCCCACAAACTGCCTCCAGCTCTACTCCAGCATGATCCCAGAGCTGTCTCATCCACCTAGGGGTCTGGCAGTAACCACACATGCTTGCGCCCCTGGTGACAAGCCAGTCAATCGCAGACTCAAGAATAGCCATGTAACTCAGCTCCACCTGCACTTGACTGAGATCCCAGTGACAGTCCCATCTGTCTGGGAACCCAGCACTGGTAAAGTTAAGTATATTGTCAAATTCAGAATAATACTGTGATGGGGGTGGTGGTGTGTAAATCACTTTTAACTTTAGTATAAAGATGAAAAGGCAAAATTATTAAAATAAAAACTGCTCTAATATTTTAATAGATACATAATATAAAAATATGTAAATTCTGACACAAAGAAAATGTATGTGGAGGCTGAGAGAAAGTGTAGACTTTTTATACACAATTGAAATTGTTATCAACTTAAAATACACTGATATAAGCATAAGATAGTTTATGTAAGACTTCAAGGCACATAGATGCTGTTAATAAAGAGATATGCACCAGCAGAATTTTTTATGTTTTCCTTTTTTTTTTATTCAAAATAGCATTTGCTGTCAAATAATTACTTAGTGTTAAATAGCAAGTTTATATCCCTATGAGAATGTAATTTTTCCACCTGAAACTCTGAAATCATATAGTTTTTATTGGCTTTGATAGAACATTCCACCCAAAATCAGAATACACATTCTTTTTAAGTATACATGGAACATTCTCCAGAAGAGATCACATGCTAGGCCACAAAACAAGCCTCAGTAAATTTAAGAAAACTGAAATCATATCAAGCATCTATTCTGACCACAATGCTATGAGACTAGAAATCAACTACAAGAAAAAAAATTTCAAAAAACACAAACACATGGAGGCTAAACAATATGCTACTAAACAACTAATGGATCACTGAAGAAATCAAGAGGAAATCAAAAACATACCTACAGAGAAATAAAAACAAAAACACGACAATCCAAAACTGATGAGATGCAGCAAAAGGAGTTCTAAGAGGGACGTTTATAGTAGTATAAGTAAACCTTAGAAAATAAGAAAAATCTCAAATAAACAACCTAAACTTACACCTAAAGCAATTACAGAAAGAAGAACAAGCAAAACTCAAAGTCAGTTGAAGGGAAGAAATCATAAAGATAATAGCAGAAATAAATGAAAAAGAGACAAAAAAAAAAGAAAAGATTGATGAAACTAAATGCTGTTTTTTTGAAAAGATAAATAAAATTAATAAACATTTAGCCAGACTTATCAAGAAAAAAAGAGAGAGAAGGCCCAAATCAATAAAATCAGAAATAAAAAAGGTGAAGTTACAACTAACACTACAGAAATATAAAGTATCATAAGAGACAACTATAAGCAATGATATGCCAATAAAATGGACAAACTGGAAGAAATGTACAAATTCTTAGAAAGGTACGATCTCCCAATATTGAACCAGGAAGAAGTAGAAAATATGAACAGATCAATTACCAGTACTGAAATTGAATCAGTAATTTTAAAACTCTGAACAAACACACTCCAGGTCCAGACAACTTCACAGGTGAATTTTACCAAACATTTAGAGGAGTTAAAACCAATCCTCCTGAAACTATTCCAAAAATTGCAGAGGAAGGAATACTTCCAAACTCAATCTATGAAGCCACCATCACCCTGATACCAAAACCAGACAAAGATATCACACACAAAAAAGGAAGAAAATTACAGGCCAATATCACTGATGAACAGAGATGCAAAAATCCTCAACAAAATACTAGCAAACAAAATCCAACAATGCATTAAAAGGATCATATACCATGATCAAGTGGGATTTATCAGAGGGATGCAAGGATTTTTCAATATCCACAAATTAATCAGTGTGATACACCATGTTAACAAACTGAAGAATAAAAACCTTATGATCATCTCAATAGATGCAGAAAAAGCTTTTGATAAAATTCAACATCAATTTATGATCAAAACTCTCCAGAAAGTGGGCATAGAGGGAACATACCTCAAAATAACAAAGGCCATTTTTGACAAACCCACGGCTAACATCATATTCAAAGGTAAAAAGCTGAAAGCATTTCCTCTAAGATCAGGAACAAGACAAGAATGCCCACTCTTGCCACTTTTATTCAACATAATTTGGAAAGTCCTAGCTATAGCAATTAAAGAAGAAAAGGAAGTAAAAGGAATCCAAATTGGAAAGGAAGAAGTAAAACTGTCACTGTTAGCAGATGACATGTTACTATATATAGAAAATCCTAAAGCTGTCACCAAAAAACTACTAGAGCTCACCAATTAATTCAGTAAAGTTGCAGGATACAAAATTAATATACAGAAATCTGTTGCATTTCTACACACTAGCAATGAAATATCAGAAAGAAAGATTAAGGATACAATCCTACTTACTAACACATCAAAAAGCATAAAATGCCTAGGAATAAACCTGTCTAAGGAGGCAAATGACTCTGAAAATTATAAGATACTGATGAAAGATATTGAAGATGACTCAAACAGTTGGAAAGATATACCATGTTCATGGCTTGGAAGAACCAATACTGTTAAAATGGCCGTACTACCCAAGGCAATCTACAGAGTCAATGCAATTCCTATCAAATTACAAATGGCATTTTTCACAGAATTGAAACAAAAAAAATTAAATTTATATGAAGACACAAAAGACCCTGTATAGCCAGAACAATCTTGAGAAAGAAAAATGGAGCTGGCAGAATCATGCTCCCTGACTTCAGACTATACTACTATAATAATCAAGACAGTATGGTACTGGCACAAAAACAGACACATAGATCAATGGAACAGGATAGAAAGTCCAGAAATAAACCCACACACTTATGGTCAATTAATCTATGACAAAGGAGGCAAGAATATACAATGGAGAAAAGACAATCTCTTCAATAAGTGGCACTGGGAAAACTGGACAGCTACATGCGTAAGAATGAAATTTGAGCATTCTCTAAACCATATAAAAAAATAAACTCAATATGGATTAAAGACCTAAAAAGACTTAAATATAAGGCTGGCTACTATAAAACTCCTAGGGGAAAACATAAGAAGGACACTCTGACATAAATCACAGCAGTATTTTTTTTTTGGATCCATCTCCTAAAGTAATGGAAACAAAAGCAAAAATAAACAAATGGGACCTAATTAAAGTTAAAAGTTTTGCATACCAAAGGAAACCATAAATAAAACCAAAAGACAATCTATGGAATGGGAGAAAATATCTGCAAAACATGTAACTGATAAGGGATTAATTTCCAAAATATACAGACATCTCATACTGCTCAATATCAAAGTGGTAAACCCAATTCAAAAAAGGGGTAGAAGTCCTAAATAGACATTTCTCTGAAGAAGACATACAGACGGCCAACAGATACATGAAAAGAAGCTCAACATTGCAAATTATTACACAAATGCAAATCAAAACCACAGTGAGGTATCACCTCACACCTGTAAAAATGGCTATCATCAAAAAACTACAAATAATAAATGCTGGAAAGGATGTGGATAAAATGAAACCCTCCTATGCTGTTAGTGGGAATGTACTTTGGTGCAGCCACTATGAAAAATAGTACGAAGATTTCATATGGAGACTTACCGTATGATCCAACAATCCTACTCCTGGGCATATATCCAGAGAAAATGCCAATTTAAAAAGATACATGCACCCCAATGTTCACAGCAGCACTATTTACAATAGCCAAGACATGGAAGCAACCTAAATGTCCATTGACAGATGAATGGATAAAGAAGATATGGTATGCATATATATATATGTGTGTGTATGTATATATGTGCATGTATATATATATATAATGGAATATTACTCAGCCATAAAAAGAATGAAATAATACCATTTGTAGCAACATAGATGGACCTAGAGATTATCATACTAAGTGAAGTAAGTCAGGCAGAGGAAGACAAATATCATATGATATCACTTATATGTAAAATCTTTTTAAAATGATAAAAAGGGACTTATTTACAAAACAGAAATTATCTCACAGACATAAAAAAAAAACTTATAGTTACCAAAGAGGAAAGGGGGGAAGGATAATTAGGAGTTTGGGATTAATAGATACAAATTACTGTATATAATATGGATAAATAACAAGGACCTCTTTATAACACAGGGAACTATATTCAGTATCTTGTGATAACCTATAATGGAAAAGAATATAAAAAATATAAATATACATTTATGTATAACTGAATCAATTTGCTGTATACCCGAAACATTGTAAATCAAGTATACTTATAAACAAAATTAAAATTAAAAAAGTACCATCTGCTGTCAAAAAATTACTTAGTGTTAAGTAGCAAGTTTTTATCCATATGAGAATGTAGCTTTTCCATCTGAAACTCTGAAATCATTTAGTTTATACTGATTTTGATCAAATCAAGAGACAAAAAATAAAGAAATGATTCCAAACAATAATTCTACTTCACTCCTAAGATTGGGATATTTTATGGATGACAGTTAAATTAAATTGGAGTAAGAATTTGCTCACAATGATTAATGCTGCTGTTCATTCATAGTAACTAGAAAAAAGAAAGAAAGTAATTTTTCTTTGAAGAAAAAAAATCAATAGGTTGAAGGAATGATCAATTACTGAAGACAAAATCCTAAGAAAACCCATCAAGAGTTTCAGCTTCATTACCCTCTTTGAGCTTGTGAGGCCTTTGCCCAGAGTGTGGATAAAAGATTCTCCAGAAACCTCTGCCGCAGTCACTACTAAATTTGACCCTGATAGCAGCTGTGAAAGTATGAGTGTGCCTGTCACTTACTGTTGAGCTGTACATTGTGGTTCTGTTTCCCATGGCTCTTAACAGCTACTACCTGATAAGCCATTCACTCATTCATTCATTCATTCATTCAAGAAATGCCTTTTTAGCATGCACTATGATTTAAGCAACAGAGTGAGAAAATTTAATCAGAAATAAAAAATAAATAAAAGAGACCAAGGAAGACAACACTCACCCTAATTCAAGCCACACCCACTATATACTGGGGATCAGTGAATATCAAGGCCTAAGGTTTTTGGCAGCCTTCCTAAGTCTGTGTATCACCATACCACTGCTTGTTCAGAATCAGAGGCATTTCTGGCTTTGTGCAAGCCTTCTTCCTCATTTGCCTACGGTTTTGGCCCCATGCCACCATGCAGAAAGCAAAATCTATAAATATAAACTAGCTCTCATGCAGATGAGAAAATCTACAATGAAGACAATGGTGCTAATAATGATAAATGTTCTTTTCCCTCTGATTCATAAAATAATTTTAAAAGATTGGTTTTCTCTCTTTTTAAACACTGAACAGATTATTGGTCATAGCCTTCAGTTATCCACACAAGGTACATATCTTTCACTTTATTAGTGTCTGCTTTGGTGGAAAAAAAAATCCCAGTAATATCAGAGAAGTTAAGTTGTGTTATAAGATAGGTACGTTTCATCTAGAATTATTCTGCAAAAGTGATGTCACAGAGCATATATTCACAGCCTTTTTTCTAAATAAATGTATTCATATCATTATATATTTTTGTATGTAATTATTTGAGAAGCCATGGTTCACTAGTATTGAGAAAAATGTTTGTAATATGAGATTAGCTATGGCTTCCAGGTGCAAATGGAATAATATTCTTCTTGTTTTGTTGTTGTAATTGTTCTGCCAGATTCTTGATATGTACCAATAAACATATGTAATGGTCCCAGTATATACCCATGAAGAATTAAATAATAACTAGTTGACTCTTTTATAAGTCAAGTTCTGAAACATTTAAACATGGAATTTATAAACATGTAGTCTGATCTGTAGAAGCTGGAGAAAGACGTTTTGGCTTCAATTTAAGAAATGTTTAATGGTCAAAACTATCCAAATATATGATGGCCTGCCTAAAGATAACACATTACCTCATAATATGCTAGTGAATGAAATGAAGGCATAGAGTTATTTGATAAATCACATATTGATCATGGAAAGAGAAATGCTCCAATATCTACTAAAGATGTTCAAGCATCAGCAAATATTTGATAAATATTTTTAAGGCTAACACTACTTTAGAAGAATATTCTGATTAAATACTATATAAGTAAAGGCAAAAATAACTCTAACTCCAGTTAATAACTAGAATATACTGGTTAACAATAGCCCACAGGGATGTGGATTAGCAATTCTGAAAGTACTGTATGCCATCACCAGAGTTGAAGCAATAAGTAAATATATTGTAGAAAAATGAGAAACAGGTTCCCACTCAGAAAAAGAAGCTACAAACAAGGAAAAGGTGAATACTATAATGAAGAGCGTAGTGTTGGGTTGGAATTCAAGGTATCAGGATGAACTCATGTTTTAGTTAACAGATATGTAGATTATAGATGTAGAGATAGATATAGACAGAGATAGAGACATAAACATAGGTGTCTTTGTAGGTATGAGTTATTATACATATATGTTTCCAAGCTCTGCTCACCAAAAGGCCTAGATGTAATGATACCCTAGTACTCAGGAGCACACATAGTACACAGATATTGGTTTCTAAATACCATTCTCCAGTGGAAGGAACCAGAGTTGCTTGGAAAAGTGGTTGACTCTATAGCTAAGACAGAGAAAATAGAAAATGATTGTGGAACATTTTGCAGTGCCAAAAATTAAGGAAGTGCTCAAAGAAGGAGGAGGATCATCAAAAGAGTAGACACCAACCTTAGAGGGTTCCAAATGGATAAAGCAGGAATAATTTGAAATCTTTAAAGCAGAATATGTATCTATGTGGAGTCCATACTGAGATAAATAGTTGAATAAATCAATAAATGCAAGAGAAGGAATAGATCTTTCTTACTGAAGAATTCCAGTTAATAAATGTGGAAGGAAAGAAGGAAATAGAAAATTGCCATTATAACACTAATAATTGTTGCAAGCAAGTTCTACCAATGGATATTAAAGTTAATGAGCACAATCAAAAGAAAATATCAGATACCTCCAAATTGAAGGATATTCTACAAAATAACTGATAATTACTTGTCAAAACTGTTAAGGTAAAAAAAAAAAACAAAGAAGGACTTAGGGATTGTCATAGATTGGAGGAGAGTAAGGAGACGTGAGAACTAAATAAAATGTGGTATATTTCAGTGCATCCTGGAACAGAAAAAGGACATCAGGTAAAAAGCTGATGAAATCCAAATTAATTCTGTAGGTTAGTTAATAGCAAAGTTCTAATGTTAATTTCTTGGTTTTGATAAATGTACTATGATTACATAAGATGTTAACATTAGGGGAGAGTGAGTTAAGCACCAGTATATGGGGGGGGGGCTTTGTACTATTTTTGCATTTTTTCTATGATTCTAAAATTATTTTTAAATAAAAAAATACAAAAATAGATACATTGGATCCAACATCACATCAGTTAGAGACTGGTACTTTCCAAATGAGAATTTGATACAACCCCCCTTCATTTCATTATCTGTGTTATTTCTTTTCCATTCTCTTAGCTACCACTTGTTTGTCCATCACTTTTCAAGTATCTATGAAAAAAAACCTTTTATGTCTTATAAAACATTAAATACAAGAGGCAGTCTGTTTATCTAAAAGTGGAGAAAGTTAACCCTTCTAACTACATAGCATATAATATCTCAGAATTGCTTTAATTCTTAGTTTGATTATCAGAGATGTATTTTGGAAATGAAGAGGGGTAACTTGGAGTGTTATCCAAATTCATCTTTTAAAAGATAGGATGTTTTATTCTAGTCTATATTTTAAGTGCAGCAATAGATTTATCTCAAGTTCTTTAAAACTTGGCTGCTACAGAGGACTTAAATTTGGTAATATGACTGTAGAAGACAATCATGACCCACAAAGCTTAAATAATGATAATAATAACATAACAATGTGGCAGATGCTTTGATAAATGATCTACATGTAGTATTTAATTTATTAATAATAATCAAAATTATAAATTGTTAATAGATACTGAGTATACTCCATGCATTAGACTCTGCTGAATACTTTACAAAATGTATTTAATTTGGTCTTCATCAGAAATTTGAGATAGGTAACATTGCCCTCCTCGTTTTGTAGATGAGGAAACTGAAGCTTAGTAAGTTTCAGTAATTCATAGACAGTGACATATATATGACAGGTAGACTAAAAGCTCTAACCTTGGCAGTCAAAATTCAGAACATGTACTCTTAAACCTTATAAAATATTGCCTCCACATAGTTAACAATTTGAACATGAGGGTGGCGAAATGATCTAAGAAATCCTCTAACTGTAGAACACAGGTTCACAAACTTGACTGTGTGTTGGAATCACCTGGAGGAGTTGTTAAGTCTCCCAAAGTCTGGACCACATCATGTACCAATTCAATCAGAATCTCTAAGTGTGAGACCAGAGCAACAATTATTTCTCTAAAGCATCCACAGGTGATTACAATGTGCCACCAAGTTTAAGAATCCATGCTCTAGAAATTATTGCATAATTTTACATAATGCCACTGGGAAAGGATATGGTTAGGCAAGCTAAGTGCACAATATAGAAACTAGAAGTTAAGGAGTCTAATGTTATTGTACAGAAGTTCTAATTATTAATGATAGAAAGTGTTTCTTTTTTGACTATCTCAATATTTCAATCAACATATATTCCTCTGATGAAGAAATAGATTATATGTTACATTGTGACAATATTTTTCTATAGTATTTTTTGTTTGGGTTTTTTTTGTTTTTTATTTTTTTCTATAGCCTTTTAAAAATAAAAATTAATTATAACTTAAAAATAATTGAGAAAAAAAGATTTACTAAGGTCATTAATTATGCCCAGTTCCACCACCCCAGGTTCTTTAATAGTCTATTTATTTTCCACTTGGCAGGTAGTAAATGGAATTGCATTATTGTTCTCTTTTACATTTGGTTTCCACTAACGAATCTAAATGTCACTAAATAAATTATGGATCATTTTCTCCTTTCACTTATACAGTGATGTGTTCTTCTTATTGTTACATAGCTATGATGTATTTGTTAATTTATTATATTTTTAAAAATATAAATGCTCTATTTCTGAATAGTTTAGTGAGAAGTTCAAATGGCTGTGTAGATCATTCAAGGAAAAGAAAAAGGAATTTTAACCAAAATTCACTGTATTCAACTTAGGTTGAATGCAAATTGAATTCTGGAAATAAACCCCCGCACATTTCTCATTAATATATCTAGAGACAGTATGCATTCATTCTGCAAATGCCTATGGCAAGTATGTCCTTTATGGTTTTTACTCAAAAATATACGTGGTGTTGGAGATAGGAAATGAAAATATTAAGTATTCTTGTTTTGTTGCATAAATTGTTGTGATAAATAAATTTGAAGGAGTTGAAGGGAAAACTATTCACCGGACTCTGCTGAATACTTTACAAAATGTATTCTGAGACTATGGACTTGATCAATGTCACTTCTGGGCCCAGGTGACAAAATGAGACAGCAATCCATGGCAAGGGCAAATCTTCCCAACTCTGCAGACAATCAAACACCACTCAGCGTTGTTGTGAACTCTGGGATAAAGCACTCTTGGTACCGATGATGTCTCCAGAAAGACACTTTGATACTAGCAGTAGTGAGTTCCTTTAGGTGATGTCCTAGAATAGTGGCCACCTACTAGGAGGCGTGAGAACAGGAAAGAAAGAACACCGCACATGAATTGTGAACATACAAATGATAATTCTTTGTAGTTCACCAAAAACAATTGAGTGTACTTTATTTGGGGGATTCCTACATTGGTTTTCAGAAGAGGATTGAGCTCTTGTAAAATGAGCATTAAAATTTAATAAGAAAAGAAAACCAGTATGCCCTCATTTTATATCACAGCCTAGTGAAGCTTAGATATGCAAATTGTAGACATAAAACAAATCTGGTGAATATACATGGAGATAATGTGTTGATTGAAACCTCTCTACCCTTAATTTCTACCCCCTAACTTCCTACCACATAAAGCAATAGCTGCATAATACTTTATGAAAGTTTCAGAGAATAAACTAATTAGAATCTATTCATCACATATTTGTGGAATAGTTATTGTTTATAAGGTATTATTCTAGAAAGATGCTACAGAATGATTATGAAATTGTCCAGTCTGTAAGAAATTCATGAGAATAAATTTTAGATTTAAAAGTGAGGTCTCAAAAATGTTGCTTCTAATTTAACCAAACAATATACTCTTTTTTTTGTTTGTTTATTTTTTTGTTTTTTTTGAAGTATAGTCAATTTACAATGTTGTGTTAATTTCTGCTGTACAGCATAGTGATTAATTTATATATATATTTCTTTTCTTATTAGGTCATTATAAGGTATTGAATATAGTTCCCTGTGGTATACAGTAGGACCTTGTTTATCTATTTTATATATAGTAGTTACACAAGCTACTCCCAAACAACAAATCCCAAACTCCCAATTTATCCCTCCACCCACTTTCCCCTCTGGTAACCATAGATTGTTTTCTATGGCAATATAATCTTAATAAACCCCTCCTGTGCATCAGGCATTGTGCTCGAGGAGCTGCTGATGCCCAGAGATTGAGAGCCATGAGAAAACTGAGTCTGTAGCTGCCAATGACCAGACACCACTTCCCTAACGCCAGAGTAATGCATAAACACCCCTACCACCACTACTTAGCAATTTAGATCACAGAAGGGAGAAGAGCAGACAAAGGGAGGGAAGTAAATGGCTAAGGATTTACCCAGTATGATTAAGCTATGAAATAGACAATGGCAGGGTTACATTACTTGATTTTGGCTTACAAATTACTGAATTACTTTGAATACACTAGAAAGGAATAGGTCTGTCCATTTGTTCTATGCAGATTTGGAGCTGGAAAGCCAAACTGAGTTGTGTCATGTGTACTTGTAAGTTACATTTTACATGCCCCAGTTTGTGACTATACAATTTATTGCTAGCCAAATTGCTTCCAGAATAACCAGTGATTTGACCAATTCTATCAATTTCTTTCTAGCACGGTGTGTCTAAGTTAGCAGATTATTCAAATAGGATGCTTGGAAGTAGGATCCTGCCCAACTGTCATATTACCCTGAAAATCCAGGCATCACAATAGAGATGTTGGCCGTAGGGTATAAGCTTGCAACTAGAAGATGAATACATTCTGGAAATCTAATATACAGCATAGTGATTATAGTCAACAACATGATACTAAATCAAAGTTATTGATACTAGAACTTAAATGCTCTCACCACAAAAAGGAAATGATAATTATGTGATGTGATAGGTGTTAGCAAATGCTACAGTGGTAATCATATGACAATATATAAATGTATGGAATCAACATATTGTATACCTTAAGTTTTCACAATATTATATGCCAATTACATTTCGATTTCAGAAAAACAATACGGACAAGGGTCTCTGCAGTCACTCAGCTTCCTGTAGTAGTGTCCTAACTAGTTCCCCACCCATTCTTCTGTCTTTTTGTAATATTTTTGACAACTGTTTACTAGTTTAGAAACAGAACAAAATGTCTTTGCATGGCATCCACCTGCTTAAAATCTATCCTTAGCTTTCAATTACTCTTCTGATAAAAAAACAATTTCTACCATAGCCTATCATTCATAAGTCTTATATGAGCTGAGTTTTGGCCCCTACCAAACTTTCCTACCTCATGTTATACCCCTCCCTTCATTGTCCCCTTACTCCAACTGTGCTGGTTTTATTTCATTTACTTAACTGGGTACATTCCTTACTGTCTCAAAGCTTTCTCCCAAATTATTCCTTCTGCTTAAAATACTCTCCAACTTCTCCCACCTCCAGATATGCTACAGTTTGGCCAATTTAATTACTATCCATTCTTCAGGTCTCAATTCCCCAACTTCACAGATTATCTCGGGTTCTCCTGTGTAGACTTTCCTACGTAGTGTTTATCACAGTTTGCAATTCCATGCTTAAGTGAGTCTAGATCAGCAAGTATGGATCTGTGCTACTCACCATCATATCCCTAAAGGTTAGCATACTGCTTGTTCATAAGACACATTCATAAATGTTAGTTGAATGAATGAAGGAATTAGTGTATCAACAATGGCATGACCAAGGGGCTGGGCCAGTCCAGGGGGTCTTGCAGAAATAGACATTCACAGATTACTAGTAATGACAGTCACTAGAGAGAGCTTGGTGGTTCAGTGCATGACCTTTGGTTCACAGCTCAGATTTACCATGTGATAGATATGTGACCATGAGCAAGTTACTTTTACATTTCTATGTCTTAGTTTCCTCATCCTAAAATAAGGATGGAAATAGTTTTCTATCTCATAGGGTTATGGTAGGATTAAATTAAACATTGTACATAAAGTGCTTAGCATAGTGCCTGTTGCTTAGTAAGTGTTCATTAATGAGAATGACTATTGTCCTCTTCATTGTTGTTTCCATAAGAGATGGCTTGAGAGATAGGCATATGCTTCAGCAGGGGTATTTAACCAGAGGCCAGCAATTCTAAGGGTGAGAACATTCTGCTGCAATGCTAAAACTTAAATCCCAAAAGGAGGTCTAAATAAAGCACCTACCTAGGTAGGAAGCATCAAGTGATAGGCTAATATCCAGATAGTATGCAACTAGTGGAAATGAAACTGAAGGAGCAATGAGCCTCAAATTTCTTACATACTCTTGATTGAGTATTTTGGAACAAAAACTCTGGCAGTGGTAGACAAGACAAGAACCCAATTCCTAGTAAATGGTAATAGACACATATTTACTGTAGAGATGCTATTAATGCTGTTGAAGAGTGTCATCTTTTCAAGGCCGCTTATGACAATTTGTCTCAGTCCTAGTTTAGTTTGGAAGTTATGCTTCTCTTAGTAACAAATCATACAAGCAATCTGTTTCTGGTTTGCTTTGGGTACTAGGAAGCTGACAGGCAAATTTGGGCTCACAGATAGCAAGGTGCAGTATTCATTTAGTCATTCAATGAACAGCATAACTTCCAAAGCAAAAATAAATATATGTTTATTATATGTTTGCATAATTACATATTCCTCCATATTACTCATCACAGATGGACATTTTCATTTATTTGTATGATTATTTGATGAATATCTGCCTTTCCATTAGAGAGTAAGTTCTTTGAAGACAGGAAAAATATTTATCTTCTTTAACTCTGTACCCCCTTGTTCATAGCACAATTTCTAACAAGTGGTAGATAAACAAAAATATCTGTCAAATACATAAATGCAAGTTCATAGTTACTTGTGGAATTTGTATTGTGTATTAACCTCCACCCTGGCTTCATTTTTCATTTTCCTTCTCTAATTTTCATTTGCACTGATTCTTGCTTCCTTTTAAAAATCAGCTGTATTTTCATTATTATATAAGTAATAACTGTTAATTGCATAAAACATTATAAAATATAAAAAGTAAGTGTAAAGTCTTTCTCTATCTGACATATTTTACTTAGCATAATACCCTCTAGGTCCATCTATTCTGTCGTAAATGGCAAGGTTTCATTCTTTTTTATGGCTAAGTAATATTCCATTGTATATACATATATATCACATTTTCTTTATCTATTCAACTATAGAAGGACACTTAGGTTTCTTCCATTACTTGGCAATTGTAAATAATGCTTCCATGAGCACAGAGGTGCATATGTATTTTCAAATTAGTGTTATTGTTTTCTTTGGGCGTATACACAGAAGCAGAATTGCTGGATGACCCAGTAGTTCTATTTTTAAGTTTTTGAGGACCTTCCATATTGTTTTCTATAGTGGCTTCACCAATTTACACTCCCACCAGCAGTGTATTAGGGCTCCCTTAACTCCACATCCTCGTCAACTTTTGATATTTGTAATCTTTTTATTGATAGCCATTCTGACATGTATAATGTATCTCACTGTGGTTTTAATTTGTATTTCCTTGATGATTAGCGATGTTGAGTATCTTTTCATGTGTCTGTTGATCATCTGTATGTCCTCATCAGAAAAATGTAATAATCAAGACCTCTGCCAATTTTTAGTATGATTGTTTGTTATTTTTTTATATTGAGTTGTGTGAGTTCTTTATGTATTTTGGATACTAACCCCTAATCAGATATATCATTTGCAAATATCTTCTCCCATTCAGTAGGCTTCTTTTTTGTTCTGTTGATGGTTTCCTTTGTTGTGCAAAAGTGTTTTAGCTTGTTATAGACTCATTTGTTTATTTTTGCTTTTGTTGCCCTTACTTGAGGAGACAGATCCAAAAATATATTGCTAAGACTGATGCCAAAGAACATAGTGCCTATGTTTTCTTCTACTCATTTTATGGATTCAGGTATTATATTTAGGTCTTTCATCCACTTGAGGTTATTTTTGCATATGGTGTACGAAAGGTGTTCAGTTTCCTTCTTTTGCATATAGCTGTCCAGTTTTCCCAACACCATGTATTAATGAGACTGTCATTTTCCCAATGTATATTCTTGGCTTCTTTGTTATAGATTAATTGACCATAAATGTGTGGGTTTATTTCTGGGCTCTCTATTCTGCTGCATTGATCTATGTGTCTTTTTTCTACCAGTACCATACTGTTTTGATTGCTATAGCTTTTTTGTACACAGATGACCCTTGAACAATGCAAGGGTTAAGACACTTAGACTTTTGTGTCTTTTTGTGCTTTGCCAGTTTAGTGATTACTTACTCAGTTTCATTACTGGTGACTGGTCTGTTGAGATTTTCTACTTATTCTTTTTTTTAACATTTTTTATTGAGTTATAGTCATTTTACAATGTTGTGTCAAATTCCAGTTGAAGAGCACAATTTTTCAGTTATTCATGAACATACATATATTCATTGTCACATTTTTTTCTGCTGTTAGCTACCACAAGATCTTGTATATATTTCCCTGTGCTGTACAGTATAAGCTTGTTTATCTATTCTACATATGCCTGTCAGTATCTACAAATTTTGAAATCCCTCTCTGTCCCTTCCCACCCCCCACCCCCTTGGCAACCACAAGTTTGTATTCTATGTCTATGAGTCTGTTTATGTTTTGTATTTATGTTCATTTTTGTTTGTTTTAGATTCCACATATGAGCGACCTCATATGGTATTTTTCTTTCTCTTTCTGGCTTACTTCACTTAGAATGACATTCTCCAAGAGCATCCATGTTGCTGCAAATGGTGTTATGTTGTTGTTTTTTATGGCTGAATAGTATTCCATTGTATAAATATACCACCACTTCTTTATCCAGTCATCTATTGATGGACATTTAGGCTGTTTCCATGTCTTGGCTATTGTAAATAGTGCTGCTATGAACATTGGGGTGCAGGTGTCTTTTTGAAGTAGGGTTCCTTCTGGATATATACCCAGGAGCGGGATTCCTGGTTCTTAGTATTTTTTATAATTCATTGTATTTCTCTGGTGTCAGTTGTAACTTCTCCTCTTTCATTTCTTATTTATTTATTTAGGCTCTCTCTCTTTTTTTCCAGATGTGTCTGGCTAAGTATTTATTAATTTTGTTTACCTTTTAAAAGAACCAGCACTTAGTTTCATTGATCTTTTCTATTTTTGTCTCTATTTCATTTATTTCTGATCTGATCTTTATGATTTCTTTCTCTCTACTACCTTTGTGTTTTGTTTGTTCTTCTTTCCTTTGTTCCCCTAGGTATAAGGTCAGATTGTTTATTTGACTTTTTTTCTAGTTTCCTGAGGTAGGCTTTCATTTCTATAAATGTCTCTCTTAGAAATGCTTTTGCTCTGTGTCCCACAGATTTTTGGAATGTTGCATTTCCATTTTCATTTGTCTCAAGGTATTTTTTGATTTCTGCTTTGATTTCTTTGTTGACCATTGGTTACTTAGACGCCTGTTGTTTAGCCTCTATGTATTCATGTTTTTTTCCAGTTTTTTTTCCTTGTAATTGATTTTTAGTTTCATACCATTGTGGTTGGAAATGTTGCTTGATATTTCAATCTTATTAAATTTATTGAGACTTGGCTTAACATGTGTGGTATCCTGGAGAATGTTTCATGTGCACTTGACAAAAACTTGTGTTCTGTTGTTTTGGGGTCGAATGTTTTGTGTACATCTATTAAGTCCACCTAGTTTAACATGGCATTTAGGGACAGTGTTTCCTTATTGGTTTCCTACCTGGGTAATTTGTCCATTGATGTATGTGAGGTGTTAAAGTCCCCTATTATTATTGTATTACTGTCAGTCTCTACCTTTATGTCTGTTACTATTTGGTATTGTATTTAGGTGCTGAGAAGTCCAGCTGTGACTGCTGCAGACATGCAGATATGTGGAGCTGGCATGACTCCCTGTGAGGCCTGGTCACAACTACTACAGGAATGTTGGTGTTCAAGGCTAAACCCCGAAGTGGGAGCCATTTTTGAGGGGCACTGATGTCAGCTGAGGCATCTCACCAAGTGGGGTGGGGTGAGAGCTGCTTTGGAGGGGCACTGGATTTCCCTTTTCTTGTGAATTGTGAATGTCACAATACGCAGTAAATAAGATTGCTGCAGAAAGTGGGTTTAAAAGTGGCGTGGCTCTGCATATCTTAATAGATTCACAGGTTGTTCCTCAAATGCAAGGTTTTCAGCAATTCCTGCTTAGAACACCAAGGAACCATTACATGACAACTGAATAACTAAAATGTTATGTAGTATTTCAAATCATTTAAATGACTCACATCTATTTCACCACCATTCCTCTGAGTTGGTGGCTCAAATAGTTTATAGCAGGCTTACCTGTATCCTAAATGCAGTGATTAGTAGGAGTCAGTCTAAGGTAACAATGCAGTGAAGTCTCATAGATACACTGTAATGTGGAGCTCTCACTGAAATATGTGGAATTCTCATCATGCTACTCCTTGGACAACTCCAACCGAAGGGTTGTCAACTTTTTTGTGCTAAAACCCAGAAAGCCTAGATTTTTTTCTTCCTGTCCAGGAAAATTAAACCACACACACACACACACACACACACAGAAATTGGGCTTATTATCCTGCGCAGTTGCTCTGAGCTAAAGGAATTTTTTTTTCTTCAAAATGAAAACTATTATAAAATCTGCAAGTCAAGCTATTTGTAAAAATTATCTTTTGGAACATATGAATATCTTAAAAATTAAACTTTTCCTTATCTGTGGATATTGTGGAGCACATTGAACAATTATAAGAACATAGACAAATCTTCCAAGTTATTTTCTGGGCAAGGTAGCCCTGAATGTTGTACAGTAACTCAACAATAGTGATGAATGGAGAAAAGAAGAGAGCTAAGACTTCAAAATACAGTAGGGTGGAGAATAAAAGTGACAATTGGGGCTGAAAAGAATACCCCAGTGGTAGGCACTGAATTCTAGATTTGAAGTCCAAGGGTTTCCTATGCCAATGATAAGGTGTGAAAGAAAGCATTTTCAGGTCACATCAGTGTGCCAAGTTCAAACTCCTGAGCATGGGAACAAGGTCCTTTATAACTTGACACCTGCCTACTTCTCCAATCATTCCTAACATTTTCTCTCCCAACACTATATGCTTCAAGCATTCTCCAAATTTTCTGCTTGAGGCTGTGTGTGTACAGTTTCTCTCATCTCAAATGCCATTCACACCCTCTCTTTATCTAAAGAAGCTGAATTTAATCTTCAGACTCAGTTATAAGTATCACCTTATCTGGGAAAGCATCCCTGACACCACTCTCAGCTACCTACTAAATTACATTGCTTTGGTTATTTTGCCACAGACAGACAGTCGACTGGGTGTTACTTATCTTACCTCAGTAGATTCTGAGTGTGTGTATACACACACACACACACACACACACACACATATCTTCATACCTAGGCCTTGCATAGTAGATATTCAGTCACACATTTAACTAATGGTTAAATGTATGTAGTCAAATAGGTTAGAGCCTTTGTGACTGTGGATGATCAGCCTATTTGGAGAAGGATCCCTAGAAAGCAACAAACAATATTGGAGATTGAGCCTGCTCCCCAGGCAAAAGAGATTGATGAGAGCCATCTAGAGCTCCAGCAAAGGAGTGTAAGTTTCAGAATAGGATTCTAGGTAGGAGCCCAGCTTTCCAAAGTATTCCAGCATAATGAAGGTCACAGAGAAAGCTGCAGCTTGGTGAAAATATGAGTGACTATAATGTTGGCCAGGGTAATGAAAACACAAGCAATTTCAGACACCCGTTGCTACTGGGGTTCAGGAGCCTTAGTGACTCTGAAAAAGGGCCAGGAGGACACGTGTTAACTGGTAGAGCTAATCTTGTAGGCCAGGCTTCGTGACTACAGGATTTGTGACTAAACAAGAAAAGCAAATAATGGAAGTGAGTCCAGCACCAAGCAAATCTCAGAGTCCTGAAGAGAAACTCATATAGATCAAAAACTACTGTCAGTCATTTAACCTTTAATTTCTTCATCAGAAAAATGGAAATAAAATATCACCTCACAGCGCGGTTTGTCAATACTAAGTCATATATGTGTAGGTAGTTAGCATAGTCCCAAGTATCCAACAGATAGTCAATAAATGCTATTTTCCTCGACTTCTTTTTCTTCCTTTTATAAAAATCAAATCCATAAACTTTAAGTACTACATTTGCTCAATATTTGACATTTTAAATGTTCAAAACATGAGCTCTTCCATAGTATCTAGAAAGAAAATGACATACTTTTCTAAGCATAAAAATCAAGATTTCTCTTAGTGATAGTCACTGTATGAATAAAGGTTGTTTAAGCATCTTATCATTTCAGTAAGTGAAAGCTTAAAGTGAATAATATTTTCAAAGGAAAAGTATACTTAGATTTATTTTCTATGGCCCCTGAGGGAATAACTAAGACTAGTGTGTAGAAGTCATAGAGCAATAGGTTTTGATTTAATATAAGAAAAATCCTTTCTAACAGAGAATTGGCCAATGATGGAATGAGCTATTTTAAGAGTTAGCAAGTTCCCAGTCACTACAAGTATTCAGGAAGTGCCTGTGTGAACTCACTTTGCGGCCATTGCAGAAGAGTAACCTGTATATTCTCTAAGACCCCTATTTAATCTGACATACTAAAAACTATATTAATTATTATTATTGTTATTATTACTATTATTATATTTTCAGAAAATCCTGAATTCTATATGTTCCCAAACAAATCTCTCATCAATTAGCCCTTGGAAAGCAAGTACCATGTCATATTTATCTTTACTCGACAGTAACAGATGCCCAATAAATGGTTATTAAATTTGTAGACCACCTATTCAATCATAGCATGATTTTTACTCTTTCAAGTGCATATTTGCTATGGTTTGGGCAGCATAAGCTGATCAAAGATAAGCTGGTTCCACTAAAATGCAAAATTTCAATGGAAATTGATTAAAATTCCTTATTTCCAATAACCTTTTTACTACAGAAACCCAAAGTACACTAAGTAATGAGAGTTCTAAAAGAACAAATAAACTAAGATTGAATATTATTTCTCTAATACACATCTGTGACAGCATATGCATGCACATGTCTGAGTGCACACACACACATGCACATATTCACAAGAAGAACCGACTAGGTAACAGATTCAAAAAACCTTGCAATAAGTAGAAAGGGTACTATATTCCATTAAGTATGTCTTTGCTTTTTGATAATAGGTTTCTAGTAGTCTTAGCGGAAAATCTGAGGCTTCAAATGGAAAGGTACCAAATACACAAACAAGGTTAGTTTGTGAAGGTTATTCACAGGAGACATTCTCATCATTTTTTTTCCTGCTATAGTTACTTAGAATATAACACCTATTTTATTTCCTTCAGTAAGATTTCCGAATTTCTGAACCAGGAGGACACGTGTAGAAAGCAATGAATGAAGTTGATTGACATCCACTGTCATTCTTCCAGCATTGAGAGAAATAAAGACTATACAGAATGAAAATAATTTTATAGCTAGAATCCTGGTAACAAAAACAAACATGCTCACTGTAATTCACTTGCTGGAATATTTATACCCAGAAAGGAAAAAAAAGGGATTATTAGTCAGTCTGAAGAGAGAAGTATGATGGTCCTACCCTTGGTGCTAATACACATGCTTTATAAGTATTGTGCATCCCTTACTAAAAGATTTCTAGGAGTCTCTCCAAGCATGCATTCTTTAAATAATCAAAAAAGTCTGCTGAGACAGTTTCAAATAAAAGTGGCATGTTCTGCGCATTCTGCTAAGCAAGAACTTGGAATATCTTTGTTTTTTTTTAATTATTTTTTTAATTTAAAAATGGTGAAATAAGCTTTCTTGTATGAAGTCTAAATGAGAAACTAACCCCCAAAGCACAAGGCCTATTTTCAGCTTCATCAGCTGTGGAACAGAAGCAAAATTCCCATTATGATTAGGGGCCATGGAACTAATTCACCAAGCAGACCATTGAAGACTGCCTCTGCTGTCAGGAAATAGCCTTTGGTGTTAGGAAATAGCCTTTGAGTTACACACGACTGCAGTGTTTTATTTTTCAATGCAATCGAATTTGATATTATAACAGAGCATCCACACATTAAACAAAATTCTCTAAGGGCATGGCTGTTCCAATGTTTTATTCTTCTTTAAATGAACCAGCTGTTAGAAAAGATAGGTGAGGAGAGGATGAACAGCTTCCCTTCAGATGCTGTAAATTTTTTTCAGGTAATAGGAGAACAATGAAATGAAGAGACAGATTTTCATGTCTCTTATATGTCAGTCTTAATTTTTATAAAATCATTTACTTATAATAAAATGAGCCTACTTAAAACCTTATATTCCAATGTTTTGTTATCTGTATACACCTATAAAATCACACCATTCTCAAAGTACAGAAAATTTCCTTCACCCAGAAAGTTCCCTCATGCCCCACTGAATTCAATTTCCATCATCTCCAGCCCTAGGTAACTGCTTTATGGTGCTATAGATTAGTTTTGTCTCTTCTAGAATTTCATATAAATATGATACATAAGCATGCACTCTTGTGTCTGGCTTCTTTCACAGAGCATGTTTTTGAGATTCGTCAATATAGTTGTGCATATCAAAACTTTGCTAGTAGTGCTCAACTCTATAGATAAACCAAACTGTGTTTCTATATTCATCTCTTAGTAGACATTTGAATTGCTTTTAGGTTTGGCTGATATGAATAAAGCTGCTATAAACAAATATTTTCTAGGCTTTTTATGGATGTAAATTTCCTTTTTTTCTTGAGTACATTCATAGTGGTAGAATAATGGATCAATCGATAGGTATATTTTTAACTTTTTAAGAAAGTGCCAAACTGTTTTCAACGTAGTTAAACAATTTTACATCACCACCAAGAGTGTAAGAAGGCTCCAGGTTTTTGAGGATTCTACTTGCTCTTTGCCAATATTTTCACTCTTTTTAATTTTAGTGATTCTAGTAGGTGTGTATGGTCAAATCATTGTGATTAGAAGCTACGGACATTTTGACCAATTATATACTGCCTTTTATAAGGATATAAAAGATATTTGCCAATATCTTTGGGCGATTTTTCTTATTATTGATATGTAAGAGTTACTTTATATTCTAGGTATGTCCTTTTTCAGATACAAGTACTGCTAATATTTTTTCCCCAGTCTGTGGTTTGCCTCTTCATTTACTTAACTGTATTTTTTCAAGAGAAAAAATTTAAATCTTAATGAATCCCAACCTACTATTGTTTTCTAGTTAGTGTTTCTTGGTCTCAGGAACTTTGGCCTAAACTATGTTCAGAAGAATTTCCTCATGTTTTTCTCTACAAAATGTATAGTATATCTTTGATGTTTTTCAGTGTATGATCTGTTTAAAGTTAACTTCTGTTAATGATTTTAAAAAATATTGATGTTTATTTTTTCATTTTGGATATTCATTTGTTCTAGCATCAGTTATTGAAAAAGACTCCTTTCCCCAGTGAATGACCTTGTTATCTTTGTTAAAAAGTAATCAGTTGGCAGTATATGAATGGATCTATTTCTTGACTTCTATTCTGCTCTATTCATCTATGTGTAGACTTTACCTTATACCATATTGTCTTTATTGTTGTAATTTTATAGTAAATCTTGAAATAGTGCAGTACAAATCCCACCAAATTTGATCATCTTTTCAGAATTGTTTTGGCTATTCTAGTTCCTTTGTACTTTAATATAAATTTTAGAGTCTGAAACTCTACAAATGATCCCATTACTCTTTTTATTGGAATTCTATTTAATCTGTAGATAAATATGGAGAATTGACATTTCAACAATTATGAGTCCAGTCCATCAATTTGACATAGCTTTCTGTGTAAGTCTTTAATTTTTCTCAGCAATATTTTATGACTTTCAGTGTAGAATTCTTCATGTATTTTGTTAAATGTATCCCTATGTATTTCATATTTGTTGCTGTTATCAATGGTTATTTAAATTTTTCATTTTCCAATTTCTATTGCTGATACATCGAAATATAATTGATTTTTTGTGTCTTGAGCTTATATCTTTCAACCTTGCTAAGTTTACTTATTAGTTCTAGTAGTTCTTCTTTCATATATTTTCTGAAATTTTATATATACATGGTCATGATGTCACTGAATAAAAGTGGTATTATTTCTTCCTTTCTAATTTGAAAGCCATCCATTTACCTATTTATTTTTGACTTGCTGCACTGGCTATGACATCCAGCAGAATGTTGAGCAGAAGTTGTAAGAGTCTGACATTAGTAGGACAGTGAAATAGGAGATCCCTCACACTTATAATCCTACAGCTACAAAATTTGGCAGTGATGCACAGACAAAAGTGCCCCTGTGGGAGTTTGGGGATCCAGATAGGAACTTGTGAGAACCCACTGAAGCCAAAGACTGAGGAATTCCTTTTGAGATGGTGGACCCATGCCCATGTATTAGGCTCACCAACTATGGTTCTGGCAGCAGATCCAGAAACAACCCTGTCCCCCTATGGATTTGGCTACGCCCTGTTTGGCATGGGTCCTGCCACTGGCACCATTCACCAAAGGACACAGAAGGAGCCATTCCTGTCCTTTCCTTGGGTAACAGGCCTGCCTATCTTAGTCTTGGCTGTGAACCCTGAAGCAGCCTGTGACCCAACTCTAGTCAATCTCAGCTATAGTCCAACATGCCTGCCCAGGCACCCTGCAGGACACATTCATCTGTGCCCCTGGAGGCAAGCCCATCAACCTGAGTCTGACTACAGATCTGGAAATGGTTCTGTGACCTGGCTTCTGCTTCATTCACTCATGGTCTGGGGACAGTCCTGTTGCCCATCTTTATGGTGTTCATTCCTTTTATCCAAGAACAGGGCATATCTTTCAATGTGTCCAGGTCTATTTGTGTGTCTTTCAAGAGTGTTTTACCATGTTCTTCATATAAATTTTGCACATCTCATATTCATTTTATTTCTAAGAAAGTAATTTTCTCTGATGCTACTGTAAATGATATTTTCTCTACTATTATTTCCCCTAACCAGCAATTGTTTTTACATATGAAAGCTAATAATTTCTGTACATTAGTTTTATATCCTGCTATCTTACTGAATGCTTTTGTTGTTTCAATTAGTTTTATCATTGAATCTTTAGAGATTTTTAGATATGCTATTATAGTATTTTAAAATAGAGATAGCTTCACTTCTTTCCCAGTTATTGTGCCTCAAATTGATTTTTTCTCCCTTGTCTAGTTTCATTGACTAATACTTTTAGTACAATGTTAAATAGTGATGAAGAATCTGAGCAGACACCTCACCAAAGAAGAAATACAGATATGAATAGGCATATAAAAAGATGCTCCACATCATATATCTCAGGGAAATGCAAATTAAAACAACAATGAGATGCTACTGTACAACTATTTGAATGGTCCAAATCCAAAACACTGACAAAACCAAATGTTGAGGAGGGTATGGAGCCAAAGAATTATCATTTGCTGCTGGTAGGAATGCAAAATGGTAGTTTCTTTGGAAGACAGCTTGGTAGTTTCTTACAAAATAAACATACTCTTACCATATGATCCAGCAATCACACTGCTTAATATTAACCCCAAAAGTTGTACACTTATGCCCATGCAAAAACCTGCACACAATGTTTATAGCAGCTTCATACATGATTGCCAAACTTGGAGAGAAACAAGATATCCTTTAATAGGTGAATGGATAGATAAAATGTGGTAAATCCATTCAGTGTTAAAAAATGAGGTATCAAGTCATTAAAAGACATGGAGGAGACTTAAATATATATTACTAAATAAAAGATGACAATGTGAAAGTGCTACAAATTGCATGATTCCATCTATGACCTTCTGGAAAAAGCAAAATGATAGGGACAACAAAAAGATCAGTGTTTTCCTGGGGCTTAGGGAGAAGGTAGGACAAGTGGAGCACAGAGGATTTAGGGGGCAATTAAACTATTTTGTATGATACCATAATGATGGATACATGTCCTTATACATTTGTCTAAACCCATAGAATGTACAATACCAAGAGTGAACCAGAGGCAAAGGTCTGGACCAGATGGATTCCTGAGGGTGTGTCCTGCTCCCCAACTCTCTGATGGGCCAATCTTCAGGTCAGGTACCCTAACCCCCAGATCACTAGTAGTACTGGGAATCTTCAGATGTTCCACAAAGGCTATAGGATCTAATTCTTCTCCCAGTTTGTAGGGTGGAGCCTGTATATGGCCAGTCCATGACTGCTACTTTGTCAAAGCATATAATATTTGTAAATTTGTATTCTACCCTCTTTAGTTTTAGTTACATATTATCAGTCCTTTTCCCTGAAGTTTTCTCGATGATCACTCTCAAGAAGGACTTCTGGTTAAAGAATAACTTCATATTCTTGCATGTGTAAATATGGTTTTCTAAAATCCTGATAATTGAAGGATGGCTTGAATGAATATAAAATCCTTGGTTACACTTCCTCTTACTGAGAGTTTTGAAAATCTTTCTACATTGTTGCCTTGCTTGCTATGTTTTTGAGAAGTCAGCTGTCAGTTTAATTTCTTTGCTTTTATAACTTATTTAAATTTATCCCACTTAGTGTTTGCTTAGTTTCTTAAGTTTGTAAGTTGATATTTTTAAACAAATTAGAGAAAATTTCAACCATTATTTATTCAAATATAAATATATATATATATATTTAATATTTTTAATATATATATATATATATTTTTTTTAACCTCACTCTCTCCTTTTCTTCTGAGACTCCAATTACATGTGTTAGTGATTTGACATTTTTCCACAGGTCACTGTGACTTTGATTACTTCTTTTCAATCATGAATTTCTCTCTAGTCTGCAAATTGTGTAGATTCTATTATTTTACCTTCAAGTAATTGACCCTGTATTTTGCTGTGTCCAGTTTTCTATTAAGCTCATCCAGTAAGTTTCTAATTTCTGATGTCTTTTTTTCAGGTATTTACCTTATTTTTTTACAGTTTTAATTTTGTCATTCATATTTCCTTTATCTTCACTCATTATGGCAGTATTTAACACTTTGGACATACCCATATTAGTTTAATGTAAAGCTCTTGTATCCTAATTCTGTCATCTCAGGCATCTTGGTATTGGCTTATAATTACCTTTTTCTTTACTATTTTCCTATTTCCTCACATGTGGTATAATTTTTAGTTAGTAACTGGATATTGTTGATACATAGTATATTGTAGAAAATGTTGATTCTGTCCTCTTTTTTTTTTTTTTGAAGAATACTGGCATTTCATCTAGGAGATAGTAAATTCCAAATTCTCCCCTGCCTCCCCCTCTAGTGGAAAGTACCTAAAAATCTCTGATTAGTTATTTCCAACTTCCAGCTAGTACTTTGTGAGCTCTCTCACTCAAATGCAGTTCAGATATTAGAGGGATTTGAGGGAAATTTACGAGCAGATTTTGGAACTCTCTACTTTATGGCTCCCTCCCCTGAAATTTTCCCAAATTTACAGCTACTTCAGCAGCCCCAACCTTGGTCCTGTGTCTGCTCAGGCTAATATAACTGTAGCTTCCTGTTTGACATATGGCCTTCCTGTGCAGCCTGGACTGGGGTTTGCTTTCAGACAAAAAACAATGTGAATGTAAATTTCACTCCCTTTAGTTTCTGCCATTCAAAGGTTGAACTCTCTCCATTTTCTTTCTGCTCTTGTTGTTTTCATGGTTGGTTGGAACAATAGCCCCCCCCCCCCCAAAATGTCCACATTCTAATCACTGGAACCTGGAACATAGGAAAGAATTAAGGATGCATATGGAATTAAGGTTGTTGATCAGCTGACCTTGAGATGGGAAGATTATCCTGGTGGGCCTAGTGTAACCACAAGGGTCCTTATAAGTGGAAGAAGAAGGCAGAGGAGTCATAATCAGAAAGATAACATCTTTAGAAACACTCAACCAAACATTGCTGGCTTTGAAAATAGAAGGAAGTCACGAGCCAAGGAATGTGGGCGGCGTCTAGAAGCTGAAAAATGCAAGGAAATGGATTTTTCCCTAGAGTCTCCAAAAAGGAACCCAACCTTGATAACACTTTTATTTTATCCAGTGAAGCCCATTTCATACTTCTGACCTGTAAAAGTATAAGATAAAAACATATCCTAATATTTTAAGCAATATTTTTACATTGTTTATAATTATTGACTCTTTGAGGACTAGTGTGATAAAAATACCTCTGCCAGAAGCAGAAACTTGGGGCTTTAAATGTATTATTTCATGTAAATATTTATGAATCAATCCTTATTTTCAAAGAATTAGCTCCAATATCATTCAAAATCATATAATTTGTGAAATATTAGCAGGCAGACATTCTATTTTCTATTTTTTTCTTTTAAACCTTAACTTGCTGGTTTAACAAAGTGAATTCAGTGACTGTACACTGGTGAAAATGACCCCAGGACTTCAAGTCAGAAGTTCCAGTGTTTTCTAGCTGTCTTAGTTCCCCCTTCCTTAAAATGGAAAAGTATGAATATGTGTATATATACGTACATATACACACATTTGTACACTTATACACACAGATTGCTTCTTTTATCTTTATATATAATAACAGATATCTGGCTCTCCCTTGGTGATTGAAAATTTCATGTAGTTCTTCAGAGGTTGTTCACTTTACAAGGTCCTGCAGCTTTAAGAGTCAGCAATATTTTCACTTCCCATTGCTAATTTCAGGCCAAATATTCTCTCTCTTTGTGTAAAGCATTTTCATTGGAGTTCACTTTCTTTGTTATACTACACTTTAGCCTCTGTGATTTAGTTATTTGCAGATATTCTCCAGGACAGGTCTTTTATATTCATTGAAACATTTATTACTTACTCTATTACTCTCTCTAGTTCTATTATTTACAAAGTTGTTAATATCGTATTTGGGTGACCCAGTCCAAAACCTGGTATTTCATTCCTTTCATGTCTTAAATTCCAATTACTTCATTTTCAGCCATTCACTCCCAAGTTCATAATGTACATTAATTTCTTTTAGTCACCTATTGTGTTACTGTAACTCTCAAAAATACAGACATTATTATTGAATAAATATGCAAGAGTTTTATTAGGAGAAATGCCTATGTGAAAATAAATATGGAGGAGATGAGGAATCTAATAAAGCTGTCAAACTTCTATGCCAAGCTTGTCCTCAATTGAAGCATAGATGGACAAGAGTCCCACATCTTCCACTCAGTCATTCATGGGATGTGGCCAGTGGGAGGTGTGGCCTTGGCACTGACACAAGGGTGGATTTCTGAGTGCAGCAGCTGAGGTCCTTCACCAGTTATGGTCCCCGTAGTAGGAGGTCTGTGAAATGCGCTCTTATAGGCGCCACCCTCTAGCCCTTGGGCCATGCAGATCTCCTTTTCCACACGGGTTTGTGGAGAAGGTAGGTCCCCTGGACATTTCTTTCTGAGGGAAAGCTCAGAAGAAGGTGCTTCATGGGATGGACCGGAACCCCAGTCTTTGCAGTTGGTCTTGGGGACACAGCTGGCGTGGGTCCTCTCCCTCCTCCACTCTGCCTCCTACAGCCACCTCGCCCTCAGCTGTCACCTAGGCAGGTCTTGGTCCTCAGCTGGTGCTGGGACCAAAACCTTCATTCTTAAGTGGTGTGAGACCGTCCCTGCCTGGGACCACGTGCTTCTCCTTTCACAGTGGGAACGGGGCAAGGGAGGACTGGGAGGCCCCACGTGGATCACCTGGGATTCACCCACAATTCCCTCCTCTACCCCTTGGTGGTGTGTCCAAGCCGCCCTGCCTCCTCCAGAACACCGGGGGCCGTGGCCCTTGCCAGGCAGGACTCCTCCTTTCACACTCTGGTCCTTGGGCACAAGGAAGCTCACGTGCCCTCGAATCAGCTCTGACTTGTGGTTCACTGGGACCCTTGCTGTGTCCCCGGGAACGAATGTGCCTTTCCTTGGGAACCTTGTAGAGCCCAGACTTGAGGGGACAGAAAGCCTGAGTCCCCAGTGGATCTTTGGGGCTCAAGGCCTTAGGGGCCACTCCTCCTCCTACCTCATGGTTCCCAGACTCATGTATCCTTAACGCTGGGGTAGAGCACTGAATACAGGTCTGTGATTTAACAAATGCACTGTGCCTTCAAGGTTTGTTCTCTATCTTCAGTGTTTCTTCCAAGCTGACACTTTATTCATACCTTTGGGAGGCTGTTCCAGTGTTCTTTGAGACCAGCTGCCTCTGCCTGGCGTGGTATTTCATTTGACCAGTAGACCCCATGGTCATTGGCCCACTCCTGTGCCTTCTTTGCTGTGAGGGGTGGTCTGGTCAGATGCTATGAGGGGTAGTCTGGGTAGATGCTATGCTGTGTGAGATATCAGGCCTATGGATCAGGAATTTCCACAGCCCACAGATAGGGCTGCTGGCTGAGGCTTTGCAATCAGGAAAGACAAACTCTTGCCTGGATAAGTATCACTGTGAGGATAAACTGCAGGCCCTCCTCGGATGAGCAGGACCAATATAGCCAACTTGGCCAGTAGGTATATTCAAGGAATACCGCTACACTGAGGGGTCAGTATTGGTCTCTGTTGCTGACAATTTTGATACTGAGAAGCAGCAAGAACTAGTAGTAACCCTCCTTAAGTTGGAGCCTATCCTGTTGGACGTACAGGTAGCCTTCACTTCTACCACCATGGACATTCTGTCATTGTGACCATTGTGCCAGTTTGAGAACACCCAATCATGAAAGCTAACTAAAGTCAAATGGCTCAGTTATTTTATCCACTTGGTCGTACAATGCTTCTTCCAAGGCAGATGTCTTCTGATAGGGATCAACTTGTGACACAAACATCTTCACATTTTGTCTTCACTCCCTTATCCCTATCCACATGCCTCCACCACTAAAACCCTTGCTTTATGTACATCTGTCTTCTTTCAGGCCTCCAAACATGACCAGGCCATTGGCCACTGCCATGTACCTCAGGCCTCATTATTATGCTCTAAGAGCGATATTATAAATGACACAGCAGCTATATCAGGGCTTATACTTGCTTAAGTCTTTGGTGATCTACAGTTAGTCTCCAGGATCCATTAAGTTTCCACAGGGACCAGCTTGGTGAATTAGTTAATTATAGATATGATATAGACCACAACCCCAACATCTTTTAGGCCTTAATAATGCCATAATCTCCATTTCCAATGCTCTATGTGTATGTATCTTTTTAAATTTAATGTATTGTCTTATGTGGGTAGGGAGCATTTTCAGTGATTCCGACTTGGCCTTCCTTAGTATATCTCTTATCCCAAGCCAGGGACCCATTGTGGGGACTACTCTAAATGCCAAGCATAGCCATTCTAATTATACTCTTAACATCTGGGTAAATGACCACTAGGCCCACTATGAACCAAATTTTAGCCAAGACGCTACTACTTGGTCTCCATGGGGCTCTACCTAACAGGGGAGCTGCAGTGGTTCTTTGGGTCTGTTGGTTATTAATAGGAACTAACATCCTGTATCTAAGTTCCTGAAACATCTGGTTATTACCATTTTATCAGCCACTTGGGTAAATGGCCATAGGTACCTTGGAGCAAGGACTACTGGAATTTGCATGGAATATATTTGCTATGCTTTTATGGAGTCCTTCCCCCCTAGAGACTCAGAAACCCCTTTATTCAGTTTATTCCAGATCTGAAAATTAGTTCAAATCTGGGAAATGACAAAGAGATTGTGACTTTTTATTGGGGTGACTTGTCTCAGCCTTCTGCTCCTTCATTCTTACTAGTTTGGGTTGCAGATACTAAGTAACACCCTAGTTGTCTACCCTCTATTTTTCTCTTAGTTGCACCATGCTCTATTAACAATCTCTACAGCTCCCTGTGAGTCAAATCCTTTCAGATTCTCTCCAATCTTGCTGGTCATTGTGGTAAATCTGGTCTTTTGACTTCTGGTGGTAAGCACTGCCACTTAGCCTCTATTATATTATGGCCCCATCATCACCATGGCCTTTAATAAACCCAGATCTGCAAGTTCCTTTCTTAATATTAAACCCAACTTAAAGAAGAGAGCTGCCACTGAAATTCATATGATCCAGCAATCCCACTCCTGGGTATATATCCAGAGGGAACTCTAATTCAAAAAGACATATGCACCCCAATGTTCATAGCAACACTATTTACAATAGCCAAGACATGGAAACAACCTAAATGTCCATTGACAGATGACTGGATAAAGAAGCTGTGATATGGTACAATGGAATACTACTCAGCCATAAAAAAGACTAAAATAATCCCATACGCAGCAACAACCTAAAGATTGTCATTCTAAGTGAAGTAAGCCAGAAAGAGAAAGAAAAATACCATATGATATTACTTGTATGTGGAATATTTTTTAAAAAAGGAAAAACAAGACACAAATGAATTTATCTACAAAACAGAAACAGACTCAGAGACATAGTAAACAAATTTATGGTTACTGGGGGGAAATGAGGTGGGAAGGAATAAACTGGGAGTTCAAGATTTGCAGATACTAACTACTATATACAAAATGGATAAATTTCTTCTGTATAGCACAGGGAACTATATTCAATATACTGTATTAACCTATAATGAAAAGATATGAATATGGATATATGTATATGTATGACAGGAACATTATGCTGTACACCAGAAATTGACACAACATTTTAAACTGACTGTACTTTAATTAAAAAAAGAGTAGAAGGAATCACTCTTGTGGTCTCTCTTCCTCAATTTTACAATCAGTTCAACCAGTACTGTGCTCAATTTCTTACAAATATCTTGAATCTTTTGACTCCTCTCTCCCTCTTCTGATATCCAAGCCACTATTCTCCCTAGCTTTAACTGTTATAATAACCTCAAAACTGGTCCTTGTGGTTGCATTTTTTGTTTCCACATTCCATTCTCCACATGGCACTCAAAATAATTTTTTCTCAATATAAATTTAGCCATGTATTTCCCCTCACTAAATTTTCCAAAGGTATTCATTTACATATAAACTAAAATCCAAATTCTTATTATGCCCAAATCTTTTATTTGTCTCTTGTTAAAATCCTTTACCATTATTTTCCTTGCTCATCTACCCCCAACCACACTGTTCTTCCTATTCCTCAAATTAGCCAATCTCATCCTCACCTTGTGACCTTGTGATTTGCTGTTCCTCTTGCCTTAATAGGTCCACCCCAAGGTTTTCCGGATAATGGCTTTTTCTTGGTATGCATGTCTCAGCTCAAAAGTCATCTGAAACTTATTCCCTCATCACACTTTTTAAATGACCTTCACCCACTTGTGCATGCGTGCATGTGTGCTCACGCACACGCATACACAGGCACTCACTGTGACTTCAGCACCATCCTATTTTCTTCATAGCATTTATATTAAAGTAATATTTTTGTTTATTAACTATTTGTTTATAAATTTATAAAAACTAGGACTGGTGGAACTTCTTCTTTCTGTCTCCATCACCTAAAATAGTGCCTCATACATGGTCAAGGCTAACTATGTATCACAGGGGAGGGGCTATTTGGGCTCTGACTTAAGTAGGTCTTAGCTAAGTGAAAGATGAGAAGAGGGCATTTTAAGCATATGCCCAGGCATAGCTGTGCAAATAATTGATTATTTCATTTTCTAAGTGGCACCTTTTCTCTGAGACCAAGACTGAAGTCTGAATGGTAATAAGCAGGGAAAACACAGAATTTCTTGCTAAATATTTTTAGCATTGTTGAAATTATTGATTATACTCCTCTGAAGCACTAATTATATTATGAATCATTTATCTTCAAATAAATTCCAAAAGCTTCATTATTTTGAATTAAACTGAATGATCAAGTATCTCAAAATAGTTGAGATAGAATGTAATCTAGGGAGACTAGATGAGTGCTGTGATGTTCTATGCTATTGCAATCTTAACTAATAGTTCTTGGATTAAACTAAAAGAAAACAACAACAACAACAAAAAACTGCCTACCCAGATTAAATATTTTATTTTCATTATGGACTAAAATGATTTAAAAAAATTAGATATGACAACCAGAGTTTATTTGCCACAGAGTTTATATATATATATGTATTTTTTTTTCCAATTTATCACTCCTTGGGGATAATTTGGGAGTTTGGGATTGACTGCTACAAACTACTGTGTACAGAATACATAAACAATAAGGTCCTACTATATAACATAGGGAACAAGATATTCAATATCTTGTAATAATCTGTCATGAAAAAGAATAAGAAAGATAATATGTACATATATAACTGAATAATTATGCTGTACACCAGAAACTAATACATTGTAAATAAATACATAAGTAAGCCAAAACATTTATATATATAATTTATATATATATAATTTAACTTTTTAAAAACATTTTTTATTGATTTATAATCGTTTTACAATGTTGTGTCAAATTCCAGTGTAGAGCACAATTTTTCAGTTATACATGAACATATATATATTCATTGTCACATTTTTTTCTCTGTGAGCTACCATAAGATCTCGTGTATATTTCCCTGTGCTATACAGTATAATCTTGTTTATCTATTCTACAATTTTGAAATACCGTCTATCCCCTCCCACCCTCCACCCCCTTGGCAACCACAAGTTTGTATTCTATGTCTATGAGTCTGTTTCTGTTTTGTATTTTTGCCTTTTTTTTTTTTTTTTTTTAGAGTCCACATATGGGCGACCTCATATGGTATTTTTCTTTCTCTTTCTGGCTTACTTCACTTAGAATGACATTATCCAGGAACATCCATGTTGCTGCAAATGGTGTTATGTTGTCAGTTTTTATGGCTGAGTAGTATTCTGTTGTATAAATATACCACCTCTTCTTTATCCAGTCATCTGTTGATGGACATTTAGGCTGTTTCCTTGTCTTGGCTATTGTAAATAGTGCTGCTATGAACACTGGGGTGCAGGTGTCATCCTGAAGTAGGCTTCCTTCTGGATATATGCCCAGGAGTGGAATTCTTGGGTCATACGGTGAGTCTATTCCTAGTCTTTTGAGGAATCTCCAAACTGTTTTCTATAATGGCTGCACCAAACTGCATTCCCAGCAGCAGTGTAGGAGGGTTCCCTTTTCTCCACAGCCTCTCCAGCATTTGTCATTTGTGGATTTTTGAATGATGGCCATTCTGACTGGTGTGAGGTGATACCTCATTATAGTTTTGATTTGCATTTCTCTGATAATTAGCGATATTGAGCATTTTTTATGTGCCTATTGGCCATTTGTATGTCTTTATTGGAAAATTGCTTGTTTAGGTCTTCTGCCCAGTTTTGGATTGGATTGTTTGTTACTTTGTTATTGAGTCATAGGAGCTGTTTTTATATTCTGGAAACTAAGCCTTTGTCTGTTGCATCATTTGCAAAAATTTTCTCCCATTCCGTAGGTTGTCTTTTTGTTTTACTAATGGTTTCCTTTGCTGTGCAGAAGCTTGTAAGTTTCATTAGGTCTCGTTTGTTTATTCTTGCTTTTATTTCTATTGCTTGAGTAGACTGTTCTAGGAGAACATTTTTGAGATGTATGTCAGATAATGTTTTGCCTATATTTTCTTCTAGGAGGTTTATCGTATCTTGTCTTATGTTTAAGTCTTTGATCCATTTTGAGTTGATTTTTGTGTATGTTGTAAGGGAGTGTTCTAGCTTCATTGCTTTCCGTGCTACTGTCCAGTTTTCCCAACACCATTTGCTGAAGAGACTGTCTTTATTCCATTGTATATTCTTGCCTCCTTTGTCAAAGATGAGTTGACCAAAAGTTTGTGGGTTCATTTCTGGGCTCTCTATTCTGTTCCATTGATCCATATGTCTGTTTTCGTGCCAATGCCAACACTGTTTTGATAACTGTATCTCTGTAGTATTGTCTAAAGTCTGGGAAAGCTTTCAGCTATTCACTGTTGAGTGTTATGCTTGCTGTAGGTTTGCATAAATAGCTTTTATTATGTTGAGATATGTTCCCTCTATACCCACTTTGGAAAGAGTTTTTATCATAAATGGGTGTTGAATATTATCAAATGCTTTTCCCACATTTATTGAGATGATCATGTGATTTTAGTCCTTTCTTTGTAGATGTGGTGTTATCACATTGATTGATTTGTGTATGTTGAACCATCCTTGTGTCCCTGGGATGAATCCAACTTGATCATAATGCATGATCTGTTGTGTGTGTTGTTGGATTCTGTTTGGTACTATTTTGTTGAGGATTTTTGCATCTATGTTCATCAACAATATTGACCTATTATTTTCTTTTTTAATAGTGTCTTTGTCTGGTTTTGGTATCAGTGTGATGGTGGCTTCACAGAATGAGTCTGGGAGTATTCATTCCCCTTCAGTCTTTTGGAAGAGTTTGAGAAGTATCAGCAAGAGTTCTTCTCTGTATGTTTGGTAGAATTCCCCAGTGAAGCCATCTGATCCTAGAATTTTGTTTGCAGGGAGGGTTTTTGTTGCTGATTATATTTCACTTTTAGTCATCAGTCTGTTCAAATGATCTATTTCTTCTTGATTCAGTTTTGGTGGACTGTATGTTTCTAGAAACTTGTCCATGTCTTCTAGGTTGTCTACTTTGTTGCCATATAGTTGTTCATAGCATTCTCCCATGATTTTTTTGTATTTCTATGGTGTTGGTTGTAATTTCTCCATTTTCCATTCTTATTTGCTTTATTTGTGTCATCTTGCTTTTCTTCTTGGTAAGCCTCACCAGAGGTTTGTTGATTTTGCTTACTTTTACAGCAAACAAACAACTCTTGGTTTGATTGATTTTTTCCATTGTTTTTCAATCTCTATTTTATTTATTCCCTCTGTGATCTTTATTATTTCTTTCCTTCTGCTGACTTTAGGTTTTGTTTGTTCTTCTTTTCTAATTATTTTAGGTTGTAGGTTATGTTGTTTATTTGAGATTGTTCTTGTTTTTAAGGAAGAGTTGTATTGCTATGAACTTCCCTCTTAGGACTGCTTTTTGTTGCATCCCATAGATTTAGTGTGCCCCAGTCCTCTTCCCAGGCTTGTCTACAGAAACCAGTGCTCCAGCAGCCAATCCTGGCCCACTCCCACTGGCTCACATTTCAGGCTAGGGATCACAGGGACCCACTGTGCAGGTTCCCCTCAGTTCTGTCTGCCAAGCAGCTGCTGCTTTCTCCTCTGAGCCTCTGAAGCTCCCTTTCTGTCCCCACTGACCTCCCCATTGGAGAGGGGGTGTCCCAGAATGAGGGTGTTTTTCTTTCTTTTTTGCTCCCTTCCCAGAAGACTCGTCCCACACTGATCTCCTTTTTCTTTTTCCTTTACTCCTACTTGTTTTTGTGAAGATTCTTGTATTTCTAAAGTAAGAGATATTCTACCAAAGTTCAGTGGTTATTCTGTGCCAATTGTTCCCTATATAGATATAATTTTGGATGTATTTGTGAGGGAGGGTGAGCTAATCATCCTTCTAATCTGCCATCTTGGCAATCTGAATACTTTTCTTGACCATCTAGGTAAATAATGATGGCATTTACTGAAATGAATAAAGATTGAGAAAGAGGAAATGCGATTCAATAGTTTATTGTAAATTTGCAGAGTGAGACATGCCTTTTGGAGATCCATGTACACAGTTTTCATGTGCACACACACAGAAAAAATCATAAGAAATGAATAGTTCAAAGAACTGAAAGTCAAGGTTATTGGATAGATCATGAATATGCATGTGGTCCCACCATGATCTGTGGCAAGAGAAGAGTTTTGAAGAGAACCCAGTGTGCACAGTGCCAAAGTTATCAATAGATAAATTTGAATAAACTTGAATTCAGAAGATAACAACTACAAGGAAGAGTATTAAGTATTATCATCTGAAGTGATGTCTTTAACAGAGCAGGAGGTTTTAAACTAAGAATTCGCAGAATGAAGAAGTAATAATTCATAGCAATTGTCCAGAAGTAAAGGCAATATGAAGTAAAGAGGACTTTTCCCCTAACTCCTGGTCAGGATTAGGTACATAGAAATAAGATTAAAAAGGTGAGAGAAAGAATAAAAGCTATCATTTGGCTAGACTGCAGGAAGGAAGTCCTATTATAGGCAGATGTAAAGGTGAACTGAGTCCCTGACATCACTGAAGAAGTCATAGAAAGAAATCAGCCCCCAATCCCAGGCAATACATAAAAACAGGCACTCTCCAGAAAACAGACACTCAATCCTCTATAAGCTAGGATTACATTTACACTGTCTGCTGCATGCAGACTCCGAAATCAACACTTGAAAATTTAAAAATCTAGAATTACAATTGAACATGAGCTGATTTAAAGAAAAGTATAATGTGCATTAGGGAGGAAAGGCTCATGATTAGAAACAGTTAACTTAGAGTTGGCAAGACTAAAAGGAAATTCATACCCAGGTATGAAAGGTAGTTAAAATAGGTATATTAAGACATTTCAAAGAAACTAACTATAAAAGGAATGAGAGATTATGAAATGAGAAAATAATATTTTGAAAAGATAAAAGAGAAATATTAGGAACACAAAACAGACTATACACAGCTAAAAAGAGGATTATTAACATTTTAAATGACTGTCATGAAACCACAAAATATTCAGCACAATTGTATATAGACAAGAAAAATATTAGAAGGAAGCTATGAAAAATGAGAGGTAGCATTAAAAGCCTTGATGGAACATATTTGTGGAAGTATTTATATATATACATATCCTATATGTTTATATGTACATATAATCTATATATGTATATGTATTATATATATATATTATACCAAACATATAGAAAAGATATTTCCTTTTCAAGCATAAGGTAAATATGTATTTCTATGTCTGTGTATGTTTATGTGCAGATATTTACACCATATATAAAGACCACTTATTAGGCTTTAGGGTGTACCTTACAAAGTACTGAAACATCAATGTCATACAGACCACATTTGGAAAAGGAAGGAAAACTTAGTTCAAGAGTTAAATATAACCTAAGTCCCAAAAGTTAAGTACAAGAGAAGAAACTTACAGTCCCAAATCACTTGTGAATATAGATATCACTTGTGAATATAGGTAAAAAGATCATAAATGATATGCTAGCAAACCAAATCTAACACTTTAGAAAATGCCTTCATACAATCAAGGCAGGGATGATTGGGCATCAGAAAAATCTACCAATGAAATTTGCTTTATATATTGATGGACATTGAAAAACCCATACCTAAGATAAGCAAAACACTTCTGAAAATAATAAAAAAAAAAAGGGGGGGGGGAAACATTATATCAACTCTCAAAACTTATTTTGAAGTTATATTTGTGCAAAGATTTTTAAAATGAAGGGACTAGAGAGTCCAAAATCATACAATAAGGGTTCATAGCATCTGAGTGTTTTGGCATTACAAATCAGATTAGAAAAAATGAACTATTCAATAAACAATTTTGAGATAAGTGTTTTGCCATATGGAAAAGTATTAACTAGATTCCTACACATCACTATGCACAAAAATAAGTTAGAAATTGGTTTTAGAAATAAATGTGAGAAACAAAACTTTAAAGGTATTGGAAATATTATGATAGATTGTTTTCAAGAAAAGATTTTTTTAAACACTACAAACAACATACCAAAAAAGAAAAAAAAAAAGATGTTGAGAGTTAAGTAAAGAAAATTACATTTTATAAGAAAAAATGTTTAAAAAAACATATAGAGACTATGAGATTCTTTGCAACAGAAATAATGGAAAAATAATTAAGATCCAGTATACATAAATAATTTCTCAAAAACAATAAAAGAACAACAATGTAGGACAAAAATAAACCAAAAGAATGAAATCAATTCCCTGAAGGGAAAACTGCCAATATTCCTATTTTAAAAAGCTCATCTTGACTGGCAATTACAGAAGTATAAATGAAGTCACCAATAAAGCATTTCACATCCAACAGATTGTCAAAAATACTGTGTAATCTCATGTACTGCTCTATGGAGGATAAACTGGCTCATTAGTTCAAACACTTCAGAGTCCAATAAAGAGTATCTATTAAATTGGAAATTATGTATGTTCTATGTGTCAGTGAGGGTTCTCCAGAGAAACAGAACCAGTAGGAATATGTGTGTGTGTTTATTTATTTATAATGATTAGATTCAGTATTGAGGAAAGAGAAAGATACAAGATGATATTTATATATTTGTGTGTATATGTATATGCACACATACATATATATGCATAGAGAAAAGGAAATTATAGATATATAATTTCTGTACATTTAAAAACACATGTGAATGCATCATAAAATGTTCATAATTGTATGTGACATTTAAGCAGAGGCCTAAACCTAAAAACCTAAAAGATATCAGAAAAGAGACTCCAGGCAGAAGACATAACAATACAAAACTTAAAGAAGTAAAGAACCTCACGTGTTGGAGGAAAAGTGAGAGTCTAGTGTGACTGGGGAGTCATGGGATTAGAGAAGAGAGTAACAGACAATGAGGTCGAAAAGAAAACAAGGCCGTATTGTGAAAGCCTCATAGACCATTGTGGGAACTTTGGCTTTTACTTGGAGCGAGATGGGAAAATCTTGCAGGGGTTTAAAATGGAGGGTAATATTTTCTGGCCTGTGTTTAAATGGCCATCTGGCTGCTGTATTGAGAAGTTAATTGCAGGAGTGAAGTCCTTCAATAGGTGAGAAGAGATAGAATTCAGGGCCCAGGTGTAAGGGTAGAATTAATTCATCCACAGAAACAGGAGGAAAGGCAGTGTACATACTTAAGGCATAGACATAGCAGACGTGGTGAAATGAGCCTGTGGGATTTCTCTTTTGATTGATTTTATTCTTCTAATGAAATCAGAATAAAAACCATTAGCTGAAAGTGGAAATGGGGAGAGTGGTAAGAGAAGAAAGGAAAAGGTATGGGACAGTTAGTTGAAGAGTAGAAGGATGGACTAGGAAAATACTAAGTTTGGCAGATACAATTAAGGACCCACTTGGGGTCAGTGACGATTAATTTAAATGAGAACAGTGAACACAGTTTGCAGAGCTTTATCCGGCTAAATTCAACTGTACAGGTGCAAGTGAGGAGTATGAGAGAAAGCTCATTTTATTCAGAATTGGGGTTTTGCAAGGAGAGGAAAATGAGGTGTGAAAGGGTCAAAACAGCTGAGAGTAGATTCAAAGGAGTGCTAATGATGGTCTATGGTATTTAAGCTCGGTAAGAAAAAGAGGGAATGAAGGACAATGAAACATGGTAGGATCATTCAATTGGAGGTTTCAAAGAAATCCAAAAATTCTTGGAGTTGAAGAACTAGAAAAATGAACTGGAATGATATGATGAGCAGTCAGAGAATGGAATGTTCGACACTGAAGGGCTCAAGGAGTTGCAATAACTTAATAATGAAAACTTCTAGGGTATGGCCATTGGGAGTACTGGTTAGCTAAAAAAGGAAGGATAGAAATGAGCATGGGAAGGGAGGAGGTAAGGGAGCTGAGATGCCAGAATAATGAAAGTGTGATCTAAGTGCATATGGAACTGACAAGTGATGATGACAGGAGGAGTTGAGTTGGAGAGGGTAACAGTGAGCAAGGATTTAACATCTTAGCAAATGAGTGTGGATAACCCTGGGGTCTCCAAATGACTGCAACACTGAATACTCAATGGTGGTCATTGATATGATTTTACAACATGATATTCAAACACACACACAGAGTTTAGAGAGAAGAGAAGGAAGAATATGGAGGCTACCTCCTTACCTTAAGCTAACCTTCAGGATCTTTGCACTTATACATAATTTTATATTAAAAAAGAAATAAACAGAAAAACAACAAGCAAATCTTCTATAATTATGTAGAAACTAAAATACATAGAAAATATTTTTTTTAAACAGAGGAACCTATAAATAATTGCAACAGCTTGTTTTCTGAGAAAACGAGTAATATAGGTAATTCAATAGCTAACTCTGTAAGTTAAAAAAAGAGTTGAGTGTAGGGGAATACAAATACAAAAAATAAGAAGTGAGAATGGGGAAAAACTGGGATAAAACTACTTTAATTCTAGGAAACTATGAGTTACTAAATTGACCAAAGAATGGGTAGGATACTTTAAAATGTCTATGATCGTAAAAGAACTTCCTCAACTTTTCACTGTGCTCCTCCTAAAAAAGCATATTTTGCTTAGATTGTTCCGCAGGTAACTCCAATATTATTGAAATTGTTCTGTGGCATAAACACAACAATAAAGTTCAAAACTATATTTTCATGAATATATCATAATTTTATACCAACCTCTCCCAAAAAAATGATAATTAAAAAGTCTATACCCATAAACAATAAGCAAAATTCTACCCACACATTAGTAAGAAGAACAAAACAGCTAACGTATTGTTTAGAACCTGCCAGGTACTTTTCTTAGAGCTTTACGTGTGTCTACACATTTAATTCTCACAGCAGTTCTATGAGGTAAGTACCAGAATCAACTCCATTTAATGGATAGAGAAACCAATGCACAGAGAGGGAAAGTCAGTTAACTATTTATTGACAAACCAGGACTCAAATGCAGGCAGTCTGTTCCAGGGCCCAAACTCTGAACCATTGCATTTTACTGTCTTTTGAGGAAATAATTCACAGTGAACAAATTAAGCTCTTGCCAGGATGTGAAAAAGATATATTATTAAGAATTTTTAATAATTCTATTTACATTATTAAAAATATCTAATATAATTTCTACCATTTCAATAGATAAAAGGAGAAAAATCACATATCAACTTGATAGTTGCTTAAATGCTTTGTAGGGAAAATAAAATATAAACACTTAAATACATTTTAAATCTTATAAAATATATTTTTTAAAGAATGGGGTTAATGGATATTGCCTCAGTACAGTTTTACTGATATCGAGCCAAAAAGCAGGAGCAAGCTTAGTGAAGAAACACAAAAATCACTCCCATTGAATGCAAAAGCAAAGGAAAAATACCCACCAAATAAATTTGGCTATTTAATTTTGCTCTGAATGTAGTAGCCATTGTAATGAGGCTAACTGACAAAATTGAAATAGAAGCATCTAAAAAGGAGAGAGCAAAATATTACTATTTGCTTATGGTAATATGATTCACCTAAAATACACATGGTAATCAAAAGAAAGCTATTAAAGACTTCCAAATTTAAAATAGCATGGTAAAGTGAATAGTTTTCTCATTGTCTTTCAGGTAATCTTACCTTTCAAAGCAATAAGAAGAGCATTTAAAATAATGCAAATTCCATCATCAGTGAATTTTGGAAATATCTATAATCCCAAAGCATACAGTAATTTCTCATAGTATATGAGAAAAAGACTTTCAAATGGAGTCAAGGTCAAAAAGATATGAGGAGACACTGAGATAAGACACTTGTGACTAAAGATCTCAGGCCAGTAAAATGCACAGTTCTAAGTGACCATCACCAAAGAGACAGCATAAAAATTGTGTTACCTCCAAAGAATGAAGAGGCTCATGCATTGTTATACATCTTTCCTAGGGTCATAAGACTCTTCTTCACCAGGAAGGAGAAAGCCCTAACATACCTTCAGATTAGTGGGTTCCTGAGAATTTTGGTCTATTTTCTTGAGATCCATTTTCCACACATTTCCACATTTTCCCAAGGCATCCGGGGAAGCTGCTAGTATCTGTTTTCCCATGTCCTCTCAGCAAAATATTATCAGTGTAACAGACTAATATGGGTGGCCTGTAAATGGCAAGGCAGTTAAAATTTCTTTGAACTAAATGGGATATACTAAATGGAAAGAAATGCCATGTTCAAGATGTAAGTTCTTCCCAATTAGATCTATATATTGAATTGCAATTGTAATAAAAATCACAGCAAGTTATTTTGTGGAATCAACAAACTGATTCTCATGTTCATATAACCAGCCGAGTAACCAACACAATATTGAAGGAGAAGAACAAATTTGGAGGACTGATACTATACAACTTCAAGACTTATAAACCTACAGTGATATTGACAGGGTGATATTGGTAAAAGAATAGACAGATCAGTGGAACAGAATAGAGAGACTAGAAATAGACCCACATAAATATAATCAACTGATATTTGACAAAAAAGCAAAGGCATTACAATAGTGCAAAGATAGTCTTAACAAATGGTACTGTAACAACTAGACATCAGATTGCAAAAATTGAATGTTGATACCCAGCTTACACCCTTCACAAAAATTACCCCAAAGTAGATCACAGGCCTAAATGGAAAATGAAAAATATAAAACTTCTAGAAGATAACATAGGAAGAAACCCAGATGACATTGGTTATAGTGATGATATTTTAGACACAATACCAAAGATGTGATCTATGAAAGAAATCATTAATAAGCTGGACTTAATTAAAATTAAAAATTTCTGCTCTGTAAAAGACAATGTCAAGAGATTGAGAAGTCAAGCCACAGAATGGGAAAAATTTTGGGAGAAAGGACACATCTGATAAAGGACTATTGTCCAAAATATACAAAAGACTCAAAATTCAATAATAAGAAAACAAACAACTCGTAAAAAGTGAGCAAAAGACCAGAACAGACATCTCATCAAAGAAGATACACAGATGGCAAAAAGCATGTAAAACATCATACACCACCAGAAAATGAAAATTAAAACAACAGTGAGATACCACTACACACTGATTAAAATGGCCCAAATCCAGAAAACTAACAAACACCAAATGCTGGTGAGGATATGAAGCAACAGGAACTTTCATTCATTGCTGGTGGGAATGCAAATTTGTACAGCTACTTTGGAAGACAGTTTGGTAGTTTCTCACAAAATTAGACGTAGGATTAACATGTGACCCAACAATCATTTTCCTTTTTTTTTCCACCAAAGAATTTGAAACCTTATGTCCACACAGAAACCTACACATGGATGTTTACAACAGCTTTATTTACAATTGCCAAAAAGTGAAAGCCAATTTTTTGTCCTTCAGTAAGTGAATGAATAAATAAAGTGTGATATATCCATATAATGGAAAATTATTCAGTGCTAAGAAGAAATGAGCTATCAATACATGAAAAGACAGGGAGGAACCTTAATTACAAATTACTAAGTGAAAGAACCTTATCTGAAAAGGCTACATACTATATGATTCCAACTATATGATATTCTGAAAAATGCAAAACTATGGAGAAATTTAAAAGATCAATAGTTCCTAGGGGTTGGGGGAGGATGAACAGGCAAAGCACAGTAGATTTTTAGTTCAGTGAAAATACTTTTTATGATACCATAATGATGGATACATCATTATAAATTCATCCAAACCCATAGAATATACAACTTGAAGAGTGAACCATAATGTAAATTATAGGATTTGGGTGATTATTATGCATCAATGTAAGTTCATCAATTTCACCAAATGTACCACTCTAGTGGGGGGGGGGGGGTGATAATAATGTGGGAGACTATGCATATGTGGGGGCAGGGGTATGTGGGAAATCTTTGTAGCTTTCCCCTCAATTTTTCAGTGAACTTCAAACTGCTCTAAAAATAAAATCTCAATAATTACAAAAATACATCTTATATAGGGCAATGATTGGATAAAATATACACATGGTATGAAATATTGAGCACTTACCACAAAAAAAGAATGTGTCAGTGCTAGATATATTGACACATGTAGGGACAGCCATGGTATATTAATCAAAAAAATTGAGGGATATTTTTTATATCTTTATAAAACAAGCACACAATATAAAACAAATAAAAAGAACATACCTATAAGTTTATATATTTGTATGTTTACATGATTATAAAGGATGCTTATTGTTAACAATAGCTGTATGGGATTAGAATTGTTAGTGGTATAATTTTTATACATCCCTGTATTCTTTAATTTATTCTAAAAGTCACATAAAACTTACATTTCTTCCCAATGAGGATATCTTTGTTTGTTTGTTTTTTACAATATTAACAATATATTCCACTTATTAAGTAAAGCCAAATGTCACCAAAAGTACAATTAAGAAAATAAAAGTTACCTGAAATTTTACCACCTCAAGAAAACAAGCATTAACATTGTGGTACTGACTAATCTCTTAGACACAAACACACAAACATAATTTTCTTTGAACGGGAAAAAAAAATAACCTTAATTAAGCACTTAAAAGAGAGTCTTTTAGGTGAGTGTGTAGTTCTAAGTAAGGAATTCTATCACTAACAAGGGAGAATGAGAGAGAGAGGGATAGAGAGAGAGAGACAGAATTTCATCTCTCAGGTATCAATATTTATAGCAATCCTTTCTTATTTGAGCTGTTATTGCATTCCCTCTAGACTCTCCGAAATAATGTCAAATTATAATATTCTCAGCAGGGATTCCTGTTATGTTTTGTATTTTATGGAACTGAATTTTGCATTTCACCTTTTAGGATGACAGGATTTTTTTTGGATGACTTGGTTTTACTCTTTTTGATAGTTTTATTTATATTTTATTTAGGTATTTTATGAGAATATCTGCTAAAATTTATCTCATATTTTAGCAATGATTCACGTTATCAGTTTAATGAATTATGTTATTTCTTGATTGTATCAGTGTTCTCCAGAGAAACAGAGCCAATAAGGAGTGTGTATATATACATATATATGTATTGTGTGTGTGTATGTATGTATGTATACATACACACATATATATATACATACATACATACACACATATACAGGAGAGAGAGAGCTTTATTGTAAGAAATTGGTTCACATAATTATTGAGGCTGAAAAGTCCCCAAATCTGCTGGTGATCAGCTGGAGACTCAGGAGAGCTGATGGTATAGCTTCAGCTTGAATCTGAAATCTGGAGCACACGAGTCAATAATGTAAGCTCTAGTCAAAGAGCCAGCAGGCTGGAGATGCAAGAAGAGCTGATGTTTGAGCCTGAAGACTGGGAAAAAAGATCAGTGTTCCAGCTCAAGGCAGTCTGGCAGTAGGAGCTCCCCCTTAATTGAAGGTGGGTAAGCCTTTTTATCCAATTCAGGCCTTCGATTGATTGGATGAGGGCTACCCACATTAAGGACAACAATCTACTTCACTCAGTCTACTAATTGAAAGTTAATTTAATTCAAAAACACTCTCACAGGTACACCAAATATAATGTTTGACCAAATATGTGGGCACCCCTGGCCTAGTCAATTTGACAAATAAAACTAGCCATCACAAGTCAACTTCTTGTCAACTTGGAATCAGTATGCATCTCCTTAAACCATACTTAGTCTCAAAGTAAAGACAGTAGCAAGATCATAATTCCAGTTAACAACTTTCCTGTGTACAACCAAAAATGCTGTATACTTTCCCTAGAAAAGGATATAAAATCCTTGAGTGATGTTTACTCTTAATAGCCCATGATTTACATACTATGGTAGAAAATTAATAATACTTAAATACAATAAAATAAAATCAACATGTCTAATGTTATATGAAAATGGAATAAGAGAGGGAAGAAAGGAAAGATATTTGATGTATAGATAAATATTGATATTGATATGGAGATGTCTATAGATATAGATGTATAAACACAAACTTTCATAACAAAATAAGGAGAAAATACTCATAGCATGTCCTCATTTCCGTAGCTGGTCATAGCTAGTATTTATAATTACTTTTATCCAATACCTTTTGCATAATACCTTTGCCTTCAGCAAGCATCTCAGCGGTTATGGATCTTTACCTGGTAGGATGATCCAAATCTTTATTCCTGAAGGGTCTAGGCCATAAACAGTTCTGCCTGAATTAGGTCATTGTAATTTTAGATAGACTTTAATCACAGGGCATGGTAATACTAAGAGATGCCCAAATGAACTTCCTATATTCCAAAGCTAGTCTTCCTTGCCTCCATTGTGAAGTAGGAGTCAATTTCCTCTTGGTATACAGGATCAATCACCCAGCCAGCACAGTAACTCCCTTCTTTGCCTGTTGATTCAAAATCATAAGGAGTCCAAAGTGGCCAGGCAGCAGTTCAATGGAGTAATTGTTGTAACTCTTGGTGGAAGCATTCCTCATTTTGGAGCCAAGATCCCTAGGTCAGTACAGCATCAAGTCACAGGGACATGAAGCAAATATTTTACTAGTGGGTCACTATAGGTAATAGTGATTGGTACCACTCATTTTTACCCCTTAATCCCAGAACTTGTGAAGCCTGACTATGGAGAAAATAACATCATATTTCATTTCATCAACATTGGATGTTGATTCAGAGTATATACAGCCTTCTGGAGGACTTTGGCCCTGCCATGCAAGGTATTGGTACCTAACTGTTATTGAAGCTCAGTCTTCAAAAGGCCATTCCATCATTCTGTCAAGCTAGCTGCTTCAGAATGGTGGGGAACACGGTAAGACCAGTGAATTCCACGAACATGGGCCCAATACTGCTTTTCATTTGCTACAGAGTCCCTTTATCAAAGGCAACCGGTGTAGAATACCATGATAGTGTATAAAGGCATTCTATAAGTCCACATGGCAGTTTTGATAGATACAGTGCATGCAGGGAAGGCAAATCCATGTCTAGAGGAAGTGTCTGTTCCAGTAGGAACAAAATGCTGCCTTCTCCATGATAGAAGTAATCCAATGCAATCAACCTGCCACCAGGTAGATGGCTGATTATCCTCAGAAATGGTGTCATATCAGGGACTCAGTGTTGGTCCCTAGCCACTGGCAAAATGGCACTCAGCAGTGGTGAGTAGAAGACTCTATTAGCTGAGACAATGTAAAACCTCCAACCCTGCCACCATAGCCACTTTGTTCATGAGCCCACTGGATGATGAGAAGGATAAATGTGGAAAGAGACCTACTAGTATCCACAAGCAGGTTATCCTATCCACTTATTAAACTCCTCCTTTGCTGAGATCACCCTTTGGTGAGTCATTCATATGGGACACAAATATCTTTATGGGTTTTTTTTTGCATACAGAGATGTCTATCCACATACCTCTTCCCCAAATTTGTCACCAATTTTCCAATTGTGATCATTCCATTTCTCTGACCATCCAGTCAAACCATTGGCCACAGACCATAAACTATATAAAATCACATATCTGGCCATTTCTCTTTCCAGAAAAAGTGAACAGTCAGGTACACTGCTCAGAGTTCTGTCTATTGGGTGGACTTCCGTCACCACTTCCTTCAGGGATGTCCCAGAAACAAGCTGTAGTGCTCATCTGTCCACCTGCAATTGTTTGCATATCATACAGAATCAGCTATAAGCCAGGCTTAAGTCTTCCCCCCCTCTGTCATCTGATCTTAGGAAATTTCTCATGAAGCCACAAGTATAAGCTTGGAAAAGGAAAGTAGTATAAAAGGAGTAGGGATCATGGGCATTTGGTCCACTTCTTTATGTAACTTACTTGTGCTTTCAGTGGTTACTGGAGGCCAGTCATGTATATATGACTTGCATTTGATGATGGAGCACTGCTGTTCATGCCTGACTGTATGGCATGGTGGGTCAGATAACACTCAGTTCATGATGGGCATCTCCAGTTGCATGGTAACTTGGTGGCACATAGTTAAGCATTCATTTTCTACTAAGGCCCAATATCAGGCCAAAAGCTGGTTCTTAAAAGTGAAGCAGTCTTTCACAGACGGTGGTAGGGCTTTCCTCAACATCCCAAGGGCTTGCATTGAGATTCACCTATAGGGGCTTTCCATAGGCTCCAAAAAGCACCCCTATCTGGCACTGACCCTTCAAGCACCATTGTGTTTTCTGGGTCATAGGACCCAAGCAGCAGAGTAGTTCACAAAGCAGCCTGGACTCATTGCAAAGCCTTCTTTTGTTCTGGACCCCATTCAAAACTAGTACCTTTTTGGTTCACTTGGTAAATGGATTGGACTAACACATCCAAATGAGGACTATGTTGCCTCCCAAATCCTTTAGGCATTATGACTCTTTTTTGGTTGTAGGAGGGGCCAGATGCAACAACTTATCCTTCACCTTAGAAGGGATACCTCAACATGCCCCACACCAATGGAACCCTAGAAATTTCACTGCGATAAAAGGCCTCTGGACTTTTATTGGATATATTTCCCACTCTCTGGTGTGCAAACATATTACAAATAAATCTAGAATAATTACTGTGTCTTGCTCACTGGGTCTACTCAGCATAATGTCATCAATTTAATGGGCCACTGTGAAAAAAAAAAGGTTATCAAGATTCCTGCAAACTAAATTACAACACAGCCGTGGAGATTTGATATATCCCTAAAGTAGAACAGTAAATGTGTGTTGCTGGCATAGTGCTTCTGTGGTCCCTTATTGACAGGGATGGAGAAAAAAGCATTTTCCAGATCAATAACTGCATACCAAGTACCAGGGGATGTGTTAACTTGCTCAAGCAATGAAATCACGTCTGGTATAAGGGCTGTAATTGGAGTTACCACCTGGTTAAGCTTGCGAAAATCCACTATCATTCTCCAAGGTCCATCTGTACTCTACACAGGCCAAACAGGGAATTGAGTGGGGTTGTGTTGGGAATCACCACTCCTACATCTTTCAAGTCCTTTCAACTATGAAGTGAAGAAATATCCCAGTGCAAATTGAGAACTTAATATGTAATTTATATAGTACGTCAACTCAGTAGGAGAAAATTTTTTTTATTTAAAATGATACTGTTGAAATGTATATCAATTTAGATAAAATGGGGCAGAATCCCTACCTCATACCTTACAAAAATAAATTCAAATGTATATAAGGCTTAAAAATCAAGAGAAGTATAAAAATATTAAGGAGAGATTGAGGTTGGGGAGTGTTTTTTTAAACAAGACAACACAGAAGCTTTAGAAGGGATAATACACATATTTAGATTTTCTGCTAATTTGTACTCTTTCATTAATCTTACCTTTCTTCTTTAATAATGAAGATGATGATGTTTCTAGTTAGTGTAGATTTAGCTGGATCACATAATATGAAAAGTTCTACAATTCATTCCCTTCAAGATATTTTATATATTCAGTACTGATTGCCTCTTTGATCTAAGGCATTTTGAGTATGCTCTTTCTTAATTAAATATTAACCATTTTTTCAACTTCACTTTTTTGCTCATTGTTTATTTCAAATTTTATTGGGTTATTATCAGAGAATATGACATGAAAAGGATTTTACAATCTTTGTTAAGGTTTCTTTTGTTGTTAAGTGATTATTTTTATAAATAATCATGGACATACACAAATACATATTATTTTCTCATGAACAAGTTATGGGATTATATACACATTAATATATGTACACATTATCTATGTGCATAGATGTGTATTATTATATTATTCAATCCCTCTATATTATTTCTTATTTTTCATCTGATAGATCTATTTGATTATGGAAGAAGAATACTCCAATGTTAAGTATAACTGCATTGTTTTCAGTTCTTCTGACATTTGTAATGGTTTTTGCTTTATTTAACTCCATGATTTGATACATGTTTTGATTGTCAGAGCGTCCATGTAAACTATATATTTTATTATTGCTTAATGTGGCTTTTATTTTTTATTGTAGTTAAAAGTATACTTTGATAAAACTATTTTTCATATTTATTAATACTTTTGTTCTTCTCTTCATCTTTAACCTCTATATTTTTCTTTGTTTTGCTTTATTATTAAAGTTTACAGGCATACACAAATGTAAAATTATTAAGTATACAGCTCAATGAATATTCACAAATTGAACACATCTGTTTAACTAGAACCTAGATAAAGAAATAAAAACGATAAATTGTTGGCATCTCAGATGCCTTCCCCTCAAGGAAAACTACTGCCTGTATTTGTAATATCACAGATTACTTACACCTTTTTCACATTTAGTTCTGCAATTGATAAAAATTGATTGTTGTAAATGGCATAAAGTAACAGTGTGTGTTTGTGTGTATGTTTCTGTGTGTGTGCATTTCCAATTTTCCTTGTACCATTTACTAGGAGATAATCCTTTTCCCCATTATACTGCAGTGACACCTTTGTCATAAATCAGTTGATTATGTATGTGAGAGTCTGTTTCTATATTCTTTGTGATATTCCATTTGTCTATTTGTCTATCCTTACACCATCACCCTATTTAATTACTTTATTATTATAAGAGGACTTAATATCTGATAGCATAAGTCCTTCCATATTTTATTGCTGTTTTTCTTGTTTTTTCCTTTGAAATTACATTAACTATTCTCACTTTTATCTCCATATAAATTAACAATCAACTTGTCAGTATCTTTATCACTTTTACACCTTTTCTGAGGCATTATTTATTAACAATATCACTGAATTTAGTTAGATGAGTTTTGTTAAGTGTATGAGTTACACTGTTACAATAACCCAGTTTTAGAATACTTCACTCATCCCTTAAAGTTCTCTCCTGCTCCTTTGCAATTAATCCTCACCCTTATCCTTGGCTCCGGGCAACCACCAACATGCTTTATATCACTATAGTTTTGCATTTTCTAAAAATTCATATAAATGAAGGTAACAAAGTTCTTCATGGCCCCTTTCCATTGGGGCCCAGAAGAGCCCAAGGCCTTGTTTGTACCATCTAGGCCCCCTGTTTGCTCAATCCAGTGGCTGCTCCACTCAGGAGAGATAATCAGATCAATATCCAGAGAAAAGAGCAGTAGAGATATGCATTTAGGCAGTGATTTTCTCCCACAGAGATTGTTTTTTTATTAACAAAAGTGAAAACTCAGAAAAAAGGCGTCCACAGGACATAAATCTATATACCTATCTATACAGTGATATAAAGCAGATTAATAACACATAAATATAAAAATAAGTCCTTAAATGAAATTTTAATTTAGGATAGCTAAAGGGATACCTAAAGTAATTGGGCTAAATGTTTTTTGGTGACTTGACAAATAGACCTAGAGCACCCATCCATCTGGCTAACTTCATCAAGATTAATTTGAAGCATCTCTTTTGAGGGGAGGTTTTCCTAAAGTGACCGTGATGAGTTGGTGTGCTTTCTTAATGCACATCACCATTTCCCTCATTATACTCCATTATATCTTTTTATTACCTATGTGTACATGTCTCAATCCTTTATCTCCCAGTATGTTCTTAACCTTAGCTGTGTATTAGAATCACATGGGGAGCTATTTAAAAAATGATGTCTAAGTCCCACCACAAAAGAATCTAATTTTATTCGTCTGAAGAGTGACCTAGACATTAGAATTTTGAAAATTTTCTCAGGTGATTCAAACTTGCCTTTGGAGCTTAAGATCTTTTGGTTCAGAAAGAGTGCTAGTTCTCAAACCTGGAGGGGCAGGAGAATCACCTAGGGAATTTTTAAAAACTGGTGTTTGGATTCCATCTCAGACCAGTTAAACCAAAATCTCTGTACGTAGGATGTAGGCATTGCTGTATTTCATTGCTGTTGTTTCTGTTGTTTTGTTTTTTAGCATCTCAGGTCATTGTGATGTTCATTTAGGATTGAGAACCATTGATCTATCATTTAGAAAATTGTTTAAAATATAAATTTCTGAAGCCCCCCACAGATGACTGAATCAGAAATTCCAGAGCATTACCCAGTAATCTGTGTTCTGACCAGCTCTGTAGTATAGACATATCTCTAAAATTTGAGAACCACTGATCTAGCAAGTGTTACTCAACTTTAACAATACATTGGAGGCACCTGAGGTGCTTTAAAGAATAGTGATGCCTGGTACCTCCTCCCAAATAGTCTGATTTAATTGTCCTGGAGTGTGATATTGACGTGGGGATTTTTATCAATGTACTTGAGATGATTTTAGTGTGTAGCCAATGTTGAATACTTTCCTAGTTCATAAGTGGAAGTCTTGACATAACCAGCTTTGTAGGTTCTGAATTTGGCACAGGAGGAAACTTGAAAATGAGAGGAACCTTAAAAATGGGCACAGGGCAGCGGAAGAAGAGATAAATCATACTGAAAAGGGTTAAATATTTGGATTTTCCTGCAAAGAATGCAGGACATCTGTATAGTCATCCAGAGATTCTGACTTTCTTCATATTAACTGAGATTTTCTTGATTTTGCTTTCTAAAAATAAAAGGTATTGGTTCTAGAAAGACCATCTTTGGATAATATGGCCTACTATACTACTCCTCATAAATAATCAGAATAGAAAATATATTCAAATGTTCAACTATCTTTCAGGTTTAAAAAATATATCAAGCTGATAATAACTGGAAACCAGTCAGCACCAAATGGATCTGTTAGGAAAATAAATTTAAAATACATTCACTCCAGAAAAAGATCAGTCATAATAATCTTTAATTATTTATGAAGACAGCTGCATTTCCTTTTTAAAATCTGTTTTGAAGCAAAATCATCAAATTTCAAATTGTTTTAAAACAAAAGCAAGAAACAAATATTTCATTATCTTCAAAAATACAAAAAGCTTAATAATTAACCAAGTTTAGGATTTATTGAAGATGGTCTAATTGAAATTTGATTAATGCTTAAACCAAGAGGGGGGAAAATCTTGTACTATTTTTCTTTTTAATTTGGTAATATAATGTTCAATTATCTTTAGCCCTTCGTTTATCTATTATAATAATTAATATCAGAAAAGATTAAATTGGAATGTTCTATTAAGAATATAACATAATTTTCTAAATTATAATGTCAAGATATTAGTTCAAACAAATACAGTGCAAACAATCAACCATAATGTTTTCCCATGTAGTATTTAGTTTCATAAAACAAACAATAATAGTCAAAATTTTATTAACAGTTTTTCAGCATCCTAATCAAATAGAGTTGTTCTTTGATTTTTTTAAAAAATTTTACTCACCCTTGAGCTTGGCTCTCTATAGACTGCTCAAGACCCCTGGACTTCTTTTATCGCCATGATTTGCCCTTCACTGGTACAGATGATTCATAAATCCTAATCAGAGAAAATGACTACACTTGGCTTCCAAGCATGATGGTCTTAGTATATAAAACACATGGGGAAAACAGCTTATACATCAAATTGCATACAATGGCTGATGGTTTGGTTAGTATAATGGTGAATTCTGTGTTACAGTTTTAATAAGGATCCAGATCACAACCGTTATCAGAATGTTAGAAGTTGAATTGATCATCTTCCTTGTAGCCATACAACCAGAGCTCATCTAACATTGCCTGCTTCTTATTTCAAGTGAGTTTTACTGTAATTAGTTAATATGTTAGGACACAAAACTAATAACAAGTAAAACCTAAGTGAGAAGTATAACCACCATTCAGTTTAACAATTTTCCCATGAGCACGCACGAGCTTGGTACTATACTACAGGAGGAAGGGGAGGTAAGCTTAAATTTTCAGTCAAGATCATACTGTAAAGGCTTTGAATGCCAGGCTTTTTAGCCTCTTAGTAGCATCTTCCATAGTAGGTAGATGCCTGTGGGTGAAAAATACTTTAAATCCTATGATCTCCTGTCTGTGTTTATTCCTTTTCTGGAGTATTGGCCCTTTAATTCTTCACTGCCCTATTAGTTCTGTGATGCCTTAAAGCAATTTTTAAAAAAATGTTGTCCAGGCCTCTTAGTTGTTCCCATCATTATTGCTGGTCTGAATTACTTGATCTGCTTTTATTAAAAGAAAAGATATACCTTTTTGTTTTATATTTGTTCATTATTCATTTCATATCTAGAAGTCCTTTTCTTTAGTAAATTTGTTAGATCTCTGTTTATGATTTCCTATTTCCTGACAGTTCCAAGCTTATGTATTATATCTTATAATATAATAATTGTAGTTCCTTTATAATATTTGATCATTTCAACATAGGAAGTTTATTTTTACTCCATTTCTGTTACATATATTTGTTTATTCTTGTTCATGGCAACTTACATGTTAGGTTATTCTTGACTGTGTAATGCTTATTGGCACTGGAAAAATTGTCAATATTGAGAAATTTTGTAAGCAAAATGACACCACATCCACAATGTTGTCCACATCCAATCTTTGGACCCTATGAATATGTTAGGTTATATGAAAATGGGAAATTAAGACTGAAAATGAAGTTAAGGTTGCTAATCAGCTGAACTTAAAATAGAGCTATCACTATGTTTTAATCTGGTGGGCCCAATGTAATCACACAGGTCTCTAAAAGTGGAAAAGTGAGGCAAAAGAAAATACTGAGAAGATGTGACTGTCAGAAAGAATGATCAGAAAGAATGGTCAAAAGATGCAATGCTGTTGGCTTTAAATGTTCATAAGCCAAAGAATATAGGTACCCTCTAGCATATGGAAAAGGCAAGGGAATGGCTTTCGCCTAGAGAGACTATTGCTGGACTTCAAATACATAGACTATATAATCTATAGCTTCTTCTGGTCTCATCTAATCTATAGAACTTTAAGATAAATCTGGTTGTTTTAAGCCACAAAGTTTGAGGTAATTTGTTAAAGCAGCCGTAGAAAAATAATACAGAAATTCCTTGAAATTCGGGGCAAAAGCACCTTGCTCCAGGGAAGATTTGTGTTTGCATCTGTGAGGTGCCTGGCAGCAATCCTAGTCCTGGAATACCTTAAAGCAAGTTAATACTTTGAGACTCCCTGTATCATCCGAAACCAATTTACAAATATGTGTGATAGCTGCATTTATCAACAAGAAAACATTTTCTACAGTTCCATGTTGTGGAGGAAGAGTGGATATGTCAGAAGCCATTGAATTGTATTTTTAAATCTGTGAATTGAATGGTATATGAATTATATCTCCACAAAGCTGATGTTTTTAAATGTGGCTGTGTTTCTCTGGGGTTTTTGCTTCTCTTATTACCTTTCTGTTTTCACTCCGATATTGGCATGAAGTTTCTCTATTTAAAGAAATGTTTTGTGGATTAAAGAAAAAGATATATACGAATACAGACATACTTTCACAGATATTGAAAAAATTTTAAGTCGCAGAAGTTATAATACTTAGACGTGTGTGTGTGTGTGTGTGTATAGTCTTCTTCAGCAAAGCTGGTGTCCTTAGTTTTGTTTACATACCATGGTCAGCCTCCCACCCAGTCCTTTACTCATGCTCCATATGTCCTCCCAAATCACAATACTACTTTTGTTTTGTTTGGTTGTATATTTTGTTAGCATTTTTCTTTCGTCCTTAAGGGTTAAAGAAATAAATGTTGTGTAAACATCGATTAAAATGAAAGGTCTAGCCATTTCTATTCAAAAATCACTAGGATTGTGGTAAAGCACTAGAGAAAATCTTTCCTGGCAGAGAAAAGGCTGTGAATAATGTTCATATCCAATTTTCATTAAATTCTCACTGATATCTCTCAGGCAATCATTTCTAAAGAAAGTATACTGTACGTAAGTTATTTTTTTATTAGGAGACTTTATTTTTGAAGGCAGTGTGAAGTATAGAGAACACTGAATAGATAGTACAGGGAGTTCCCATATCCCTCCTTTCCCCGGCAGTTTCCCCTATTAACAACATCTTCTATTAGTGTGATATATTTGTTACAATTGACAATATATTATTTTTAACTAAAGTCCATAGTTTGCATTAGTGTTCACTGTTTGTGTTGTACATTTCTATGAGTTTTGACAAATGTGTAATATATACCCACCATTACAGGGTCATTCAGAAAAATGCCTTGGACATCAACTAATCTATCCCTTGCTCCCTCCTTCAGGAAACCTGGAAACCAATGCTCTTTTTACCTTCTATAGTTTTATTTTTTCCAGAATGTCATATAATGTTAACTCATTTCTGGTCTGAGAACACACTTTATATGATTTCTATTTGTTAAAATTTAAGGTATTTTTCTCTGTGGTCCAGAATTTGGTCTATTATAGTGACTGTTTTATGTGAGCTTGTGAAGAATAAATATTGTGCTATTGTTGGATGATGAATTCTATAAATGTCTATTAAATCCAGTTCAGCGCTGTTCAGTTCAACTATATCCTGACTGATTTTCTGTCTGCTGGATATATTAATTACTGATAAAGTAGTGTTGAAGTCTCCAAATATGATAGTGCATATATGTCTATTTCTCCTTGCAGTTCTGTCAGATTTTGTTACAATATTTTGATGGTCTGTTGTTATGTTAGGTTACATGTTAAGGAATTTTATGTCTTCTTAGAGTTATGTCTTCATTATGTTATGTTTTCTAAGAGACTTGACACCTTTGGCATTATGTAATGCCCCTCTTATCCATGATACTTTTCCTTATTATGAAGTATGACTTGTTGGAAATTAGTATAGTTATTCCCAATATCTCTTGATCTTGATATAACTTTTTCCATCTCTTTACTTTTAATGTAGCTGTGTTTTTACATATAAAGTGGGTTTCTTGTAGCAACATATAGTAGGGTCTTGTTTTTGAGCCACTCTGACAGTCTCTGTCTTTTAATTGGTATATTTAACCATTTACATTTAAAATGACTATTGATATGCTTGGATTAATGTCTACCATATTTGTAACTGCTTTCTATTTATTGCCATTGTTTTTGTTTCTTTTCTTTTCTTTTCTTTCTTTTTTTTTTTTTTTTTTGGTCTTTCCCTATTTTTCTGCCTTCCCTGGTTTTAATTAAAAACTTTATATGATTCCATTTTCTGTCCACAGGATATCAATGTTACTTCTTATTTTAATTGTTTTGGTGGTTTTCCAAGGGTTTGAAATATATACTTACAACTAATCTTAGCCAACTTTCGATTAATACTGCTTTGCAAGTAGTTCAGGTAACACAATAGAATATTCCCTAATTCTCCCTCCCATCTCTTATAACATTGCTCTCATTTATTTCACTTATCCATAAGGTTTAATCATCCAAGATATTGTTGTTATTATTTTGAACAAATGTGTAAATGATTTTAAGGAAGCTTAAAGAATACTAATTGATGTTCAGATAACACAACTGTTGCCTTCAGTAAAATGCACCACTCAACATCATAGGCACTATTGATTGGACCATACTTTCACATTGTAAAAGATGTATATGTTTGTTCACTGCAAACTTGAGTGAATGTTAGAATTAATGAAAACATAAGTTACTGAGCATTTGCCATGCTCCAGGCACTGTTTTAAGTGTCTTCCACACTTTAGCACATTTTCTTCTCACAAAATCCTTTGTGGTCTTCCTCATTTTACAGTTGAATGAACAAAAGCACAAAAAAAAATTAAATAACTTGCCCAAGGTCACAGGACTAGTAAATTATGGTAACAGCAAAGGTAAAATATCAACCCCCATGTTGTGGCTCCAGAGCTCTTTTTTACATTATACTGCCCCCAAGTGTAGGAGAGGAAATATAAAATAATGAAGGAAATGAAACTCAGTATTTACTACGCAGTTACAATGTGCCAGAAATCATGCTGATTACTCTCTGCGTGTCATTTCAGTTAATCCTAACACAACCCTAGTGCATTATTGTTATCACCATTTTACAGATGAGGAAACTGTAGTTCAGAAAGATAAGATAATTTGACCAAGGACATAGGCCAAAAAAAGTGGTTGAGCCAGTACTGTAACGAAGTTCTGTCTGATACCAAATAGCATACACTTATTGAAAGATCACCTCAGATTTCCCAGTTAGGAAATATTTGTAGGCTATCTGCCAGATTACTATATATTTGAAAGTAATAAGGGCATTAAAAATACATAATCCTGTGAAAAAGATGAATGATCCAAGGTACACTGACTGGAAATCATGGAAAGGCACTTTGTTACTCTTTAAAAGACTACTGTTGTCATCAGCATCACCACTATCACTATCTTCATCATCATCATCATTGTTGATCTGACCAATTAAAAGAGCTTTAATTTCATTGTTCTCTAAAACAAGATTTATGTAGTGATAGATGAAGTTAGTTGTTCCATTAAGAATAAAATATTACTGATACATGTAATAAAGAGATAAAGTTGAAAAATATTATGCTGCTAAACAAAGCCACTTACAAAAGTCCGTACGTTGTATGATTACATGTATATAACATTTTTAGAAGAGACAACACTATGGAGTAAGAAAACAGATTAGTGGTTGCCTGAGGCTAGGTGCAGGAGAAAGGATTGGCTGCAAATATACAGAGGGGAACTTTTAGGGTGAAAAAGGACAGTCTAAAAAGGTGACATACAGTATGGTTCCAACTACATGATATTTTGGAAAAGGCAAAGGTATTGTGCTTATAAAATCACCAGTTACCAGGGATTCAGGGGGATGGAGGAGGGATAAATAGGTGAAGCACAGAGCATTTTAGGGTAGTGGAACTATTCCACATGAAACTGTTGTAGGGAATACATGACATTATGCATTTTTCAGAATCCACAGAACTGTACAACACAGACTGAACCTTAATGTAAACTATGGATTTCAGTTAGTAATAATGTATTGATATTGGTTCATAAATTGTAACCAATGTACCACACTAATGTAAGATGTAACAATAAGGGAAATTGAGTGCCGTGTAGGGTGTTGGGTATATGGACCTCTGTACTATCTGCTCAATTTTTCTGCAAATCTGAAACTGTACTAAAAAAATTAATGATTTAAATTTTCTCAGGTTTTAGTTTTCTAATAACAACTATAAAATAGAAGAATTTCAAATAAAAATAATAAATTTTTTTCTGAACTTGTTTTAATAAACACCATATGAAAGATTGTGATCTTTTCCTCCTCTAAATGTAAATACTTTCAACACCTTTTCCCAAAGCTTTCTAAGTTTGATTTAATGATTGATAAATCTGTTGTTTAAGTTGTGCAAGATATTGACATATAAACCATTGAAGACATTTATTCAGACTTGAAGAAGTCTTAATTTAGGGCAGCCTCTGCAAAATCACCAGTTACAGTTATTATTTCCACAGAAACAGTAATGAATTTTAAGCCAAGCTGCAGTAACTCATCCCATTTTGTCAGAACCTGGGCTCAGCTATACACTCTTTAGGGTGAATTGTTGAACACTGGATATCATTTAAAGCCTTCTCCTACTTTTATCAAAGACCAATGATTTAAGGAATAGAGAGGCCTGCAGAATTTATGCCTGGGAGTTTCAGGATTTGTGCAAAAAAAAAAAAGATATATAGTGTAACATCAATTTTGTGAATCTTCATTAAACACAAAAAGTAAAAATTAAAAAATAAGCAAAACGAGCTCTTTCATCTTACTAAGTAGCATGTAATAATCATAATTACCTTACCTAATCCGCACAATGATTTATGAGGTAGCTGTTAATTTAATCCTGACATTCTGGAGATAGTTGAGACTCAGAGAGATTGCACGTTACTCAAAGCAATACAGCTCTAGTAATTTGTTGAGCTGAAGTTTGAACCCACATCTCTTTTACCAAAGCCTATGCTCTAAATACTGGTTTTACTAGCCACAGTGAGTATATAGTCTTAGTTAGATAATACAAGTTCTCCTCCTAAAGTGTAATTTTTGGTTCCATCTCTACTTCTCTATTCAAAAACCATATTTCATAAGAGAGCCTGATAAGCTGGTAAGTCAGTCTATTGATGGCAAAGTTATTTTTTCCATTGATGTATAACTTACCCCCTGTCACTTTTCTTTACTGATTTTCTTAATATATAACATGATGCTTAAGAAGCTTTTCAAATCACAAAGACACCTTTTGAACAACTATATAATTTCTGCCCAATTTAAGTTCCTCTTCTTTTGCTAGGAGGACTGTGGTTCTCACAAATAAATAAGGATGGAACTAAGAAAAATTATAAGCTGAAGGGGGAAAAACAAACAAACAAAAAGCAACTTCATTTACACTGAAGGTTTCAAAAATGCCTGGGAAGTAATAAGTGGAAATGTTCAAGAAGTGTAAGGTGAGCCAAGGAAAAAGCCGTCACACAAGGATGGAGGAGGGCCACCGGGTGAGAATGTACTTTATGAAGTTGACACAAGGTTTAGTGAAAACTAGGTCCATCAAACTCAGTGATCTTTGGTAATTCCTATCTCAGCAGACACAGGCATCTTTTTCAACGTTAAACCACAGAGCAGAAACAATTTTCCACAAAATAACATTTTCTTATGATTCATCCTTTTAGTAAAAAAAAATAATGTAAAATGGAGTTTGAGGATTTAAAAAAAAATAGCTTGGTACGCGAAGAATTGAGGAGTAATATGAAATAATGACAAGTTTTATGTCTAATAGACAATATAACCAACCTGTGAAAATAAAGTTAGAAAACCTCTGGTTCTCCCCTTCATCCACTTTATAGATGAAGACACAGACCCAGAGAAGGGAAGGAACACACCTAAGGCCTTCCTAATAGTAAATATCAGAGTTATGACTACAAGTCATGTCCTTTAATTCCAACTTTCACACACAGAAATAATAATAGATAACACTAGCATAACATATATACATATATATGCATATACATAAATACATATATACACATAAATACATATATGGGCTCATATATTCCTTACAAAAACCCTGTGGAGGAAATACTATTATCTGAACTAAAGAAGGTGGAGTGCCTTTTGCAAAGTCATATGGCTAGGAAGTGGTGGAACTGAGATTTGCCTTCAAGTATCCTGGATGTAGTCTACTTCACTATATTGCCTCTGGAGTTCAATTTGAACCTTAAATATAACTGATATTCTAATCAAAAGTATTACTGAGTGATCAATTATGGGTGAACCTCAGAATGTCACATGTTTACTTGGTCACATGTTAAATAGTGGATGTAAATATACATTGACACTCAGAGGGCCCTTATGTAACACTAACTCTGACCTTCTCAGTTTTCTTTCATGTGGAAATGAAAGCAAGAAATTGTACATAACTCACTCAAGGTTATAGGATGAGAAAAAAACAACTCTGATACTGGAACTCAGACATTAACCTATTAATCTGTGGAGCAATACCATGTACTTCCAAAACACAGATATTTGTCTGGCCCAGAGCAGGACCACAGAAGTGAAGAGAACTCTAATATGTTCAAAGGCCTTGTATCTGAAAGTTTTTCATGAAATCTCTAAGCTCCTAGGTAGACTGTAAGCTATTCTCTCGATAATTGAAGAAAGCTACTTTCTCAAGTGATCTCTACTGGAAAAAGCATAGCTTTTGTCCTCTGAGGTCTGATTTGCTCATTCTTTCACTCATTGTCTAACATATGAATTCGAGTCAGAGGACATTGTTTATATTAATCAGCAATCAGCTTTATATTTGAAGATGAATGAAACCACAGTTTAGGAATCCTCTAATTGCTTTTTCTTTCTAATTGCTCCTTTAAATATACATTCTCAAATATATATTCACATGTGTTATGGATTTTAATAAGGGGGATGGCATAAATAAACCAAAATTTATCTATAGGAATATCATGTCATTTTGAAAATAGTCATCATGATAGATTTTAGATTTACATAAAATAGTATATGGAAGCAAAATATTTCTATTATACCATGCTTTTAAAACATTATGTTTTATATCTGTAGTCTATGAGCATGATGTATTCACAGTGTCAGAAACAGAAGAAAAGAGAGACAGATATTCCAGGAAAAGGGAATTGAACATATAAGTCTCGCAGCTGGCTAAGGAGTGAAGATTATCTCTCACTCAACCCTTCTCCCATGTGACACAACTAAACTTTTTAAGGACTTTTATGAATGCCCGAATCCAAAATTTTAACTCTTCATTTTTGAGAAATAATTTTAAAAACTCATTAATCTGATTGTAAACATCCTCACCATTCTGTCTTCCTACCACCACTCCTGTAATCTTCCCACTTCTGCTTGTTGAAATCTATCCACCCTTCAATAATGGAGATAGATCAAATGGCATTTTTTTAAGGATTCTATCCACCATTAAGCATAACCACCCTCATTGTATTTCCATATGAAATTATTTTTGCTTTCTCCTCTGTGCTACCGTATTTCCCTTCTCCTATCATCACTATAGCATTTATATGTATTTAAGTCAAAACACTAAAGAAAAGTTCTCAGTGAAAATTTGCCTTGATCACTGAGAAATTAGAGCTGATCACTTTCAATAAAAGTTGACAGAGAAATAGGAAATTGCAAGGCTCTTTTGGGCACCAACTCGACCACTTTTTTTTTCTTTCCTACATATAGGCTTTCATGTCCACGTACCAGCCCTCTTAGGTAGCATTTGACCTGTTTTTATGACTTTCTGAGGTTAAGGTGCCAAATGTAGTTCTACTCATAGGGCCGGCCTGCTCTGTAATTTGAATAAAAGAGAGAAAGCTAATTTCCAAGAAACATGGTTTATGCACTTGCTAATGGCTAACTGGAGTGGAACAAAGATTAAATCAGTGCTAACGTAGGCCCAAAAAGCTAGTTTCTAGTGGCAAATATGGAAACCTTTCATTTCTTGAGTTGCTGGTTGAGCAATTGGAAAGCAGTCTTTATTTTCAACCAGTCTCCTCCCAAGGGCATGGTGGTAAAATGGAGGTTAGCGTGTCATTAGTTAGGCTGTTTTAGTTGCAGTAATCAGAACTTAGAAGGCTGGCTTACATTATCTTTAATACAAATTGTATATAGAGCTCAGGGAACAGGTGAAATATTGCATATGATTTGCAGAATAAACAGCACAGTGCTTTTTACGTCACTGTTGTAATTTGGGGAAATCAAGACTATTTCCAAAAGCTTTATTAATTACATATTAGTGAATAGGCCATTTTTAAAGGCTATGGCTTATTGTTTTCTGTAATATAAACTCAGTTTATAACATATCTACAAAAATTCAAGCACATCTACACTAGTTCATTGGCACTATCAATGTCAAGTGCAATTATTAGTCACTTAAGTAGAACAGTGGGAGCCTCCCTATTTACTAGGTAATCTGAAAACTGTTCAGTAATCAATTCCAGTAGTATTTTTAATTTAATTCTAACATATTTATGGAATTATAATTGACATACAATAAACTTCACATATATGTCACACAATTTGATAGTTCTGACATATGTGTACATACACATGAGCCATCATCATAATCAAGATAATGAACAAATGATCACTGCCAAAAGTTCCCTCATGCCCCATTGTAAACATCATGTCCACCTTTCCTGCCCCCATTCACAGGCAATCACTGTTCTGATTTTGTCACTGTCAATTAGTTTCCATTTTCAGGAATTTTATATAAGTAGATTCAAAGGAATGTTTTTTGGTATCTTTCACTCTATGTACTTGCATTGAGATTCTTCCAGTTTGTTGTGTGTTGAAGGGCATTTTGGTTGCTTCCTGTTTAGGTCAAATACAAACAAAGCTGGTATAAATAAATATTTGTATACAAGTTCTTATGTAGACTTATGAATTCATTTCTCTTGGGCAAATACCTGAGAGTGGAATGGCTGCCTTATATAATAGACATGTGTTTAAATTTTTAAGGAAACTGGCAAACTGTTTCCCAAAGTGGTTGTACCATGTCATATTCCTTCTTAGTGTGTGAGAGCTTTCAGTTCTCAACATCCTCACCAATACAGGGCATTATCAGTATGCTAAATGAAGTAAATCAGACACAAAAGACAAATATTATATGATTCCATTTCTATGAGGTATCTCAAGTAGTTAAATTCACAGAAACAGAAAAAACAGTGGTTATCAGGGGCTGGTGTGGGGGTGAGGGATGGGAAGCTGTTGTTTAATGGATGTGGAGTCTCAGTTTGAGATGATGAAAAGTTCTGGAGATAATGATTATGATTTCAGGACAATGTGTACTTAATGTCACTGAACTGTATATTCAAAATGGCTAATCTGCTAAATTTAAATTATGTACATTTTAGCACAATAAAAATATATCAATCATTATTACTGCCTTTAATAATACCTGACATTTGTCACAGTTCTTTAAAGATTTCAAAATAATTTAAAATATTATCTCACTTGCTACTCCTGAAAACAGCCCTGTAATACAGTCTATCTCTTATTACTCCATTTTTCAGATGAAGAAACTGGAGCTCAGAAAATATAAGTGGCTCGTCCAAAAATACAGAGCTAGAAAGTGGGAGAATAGAATCTTAAACTCATTCTAGGTCTTCTGATTTAAATCTAACACTTTTCTCTGACACTCCATTCAAGAGACTAATGGTAATCCCAAATCTGAAATTCTTAGTTCTAGATTAAACTCTTACCACAATGCCACAATGCCTTTAGAGTTTAAACCTTAGATCATATAAAAATCTTTGAAAGAGGATAATGAGTCGATCCTACCATAAGACAAAGAGCTGGATTAGAAAACACTCAGATAAACTTCTGCCCAATAAATGTATAATTTAACACTCAGAGTAATCCAGTGAGTTCCCCAAGCAAACCTATTTCAAAACAGCCAATGTCTTCTTTTATTGCCAACACTCCCTCCCTTGTCTGGATATAGATGCTTGTTTTTTGGCCTGTTATATTTGCTTCATTTTATTTGTTTGTTTGTTTTCCCTGCAGTGAAGTTGGAAATGAGAGATGCAATGCATCCCAACTGCACGTGGGTGTCAGGAAGCTCATTTCTATTTGTGAGCAAAACCCACAGCAAGAAAACAAGAACTGAGAAATGAGACCAGAATTTGATCATATTGTCTACTCTATACATATCCAACATATATTCAGTCAGTCTCTCTCTCTCTTCATCTCTCTCTCAATACAAGCCCTACTAGGATATAAAGTCAGCTTTTCCAAACTTGTCAAAATGCAACAAATACATCTGAGCGATCCTTTTGAGTTAATTCTGAAACACATAATTCACTGCTCACCCATCACTTCCCCAGGAACACAGTGCGATAGTAACATGGATGATCAGCAGAATGGCTGCTGAAAACTGTCAAAATGATCTCCTCTTGCTTTTAGTCCCTGACAGATTTGACAGGTACAATTTCTTGGAGCTTCTTTCATTATTTCAGAACAGAGATAGGCTCAAATGAAATCCCCAAACTGTCTGGCTGCCTGTGGCATGTTCCAAAAATATCTAACCTACCTCTGGGTTCACAGGGAATTGAAAAGAAGAGTGAAAGTTCCTTTGGACTTTCATACAGATGTCTTCTTATAGCGGCTGCCTTACAAACTGCACCCGTCAACTGACATGACCCCTTGGTGGGAATCAAGATGGCAGTAAGCCTTTTTTTTTTTTTTTTGAAGTCTTCTTTCTATGAAACAGACCTGTTCATTCTTCTCAGACCTTGCTAGAGTAAATAAGAAAGCCATATTTTGCCACTTACCTTGTTATATTTTTCATTACATAAGACCTCTGAGTAATAAAGCAACAGAGATGACAGGACTTATATATTTACCCACAAGCCATCCTCCAATCTGGGACATGACACCTTCCATTATTTCTCACTCCCAAATTCATCCCCCGGGGCTCCCATAACACACTGTGCCTCTAACTGCATTTGCCAGAGTCTGACCAGTATTATAGTTCTTACTATCGTCTTATAAAGTCTATCAATCTGTCACAATATAAGCTCATCTGTGGATTCCTCATGTTTGGCACATAATAGGTGCTGAAAAAGTTTTGTTAAATCAGATTCAATAAAGTAAAACATAGGGTCCTAATAAATTGTCTAAAGGAAGCTAATGATTCTCTACCCATTATTTATCAGTGGTTAACTGTTACATTAATTTTAAATAAAAATTTATAAATGCACCATAAATCAAGCTTGAAGTATCCATAGATATTCTCAAAGTTGGAGGAAATATGAGAACTTGTTATGACTAAAAAATCAGTTGTGGCTGCCTTCATTTCTTATCGTTGCTCTTCCCCTAGCTCAAGGCTCTTGATTTAGAACGTATGGAAGGTTTCCACTCCATTGCCCTTTTCTACTTCCTGGAATTACCATAGAGTCAAATAAGGAGCCAACAGTGGGATAACCTACAAGTTAAGAAGGATAAAAAATGGGAAGTAAGGTGAAGGTTTCACAGTCTAGCTAATTCCAGCATGTGATGATGAGGATAGCTCAGACCTACACCAAGTCCACCTGACTTTGAGTTGAGGCACACGAGTCATATAACACCCGTCCAGCAAGCTGAATGAAACACAAAAAGTAAGCCCTTTTATTACAAGAATAAATATCAAGTGTCTCTTTATCATCTCAGAGAGTTTCACTCAGATGGAATTAATACACTTGGACTCAAGTGTGCTTTGCAGGAATAACTAAAATCTGATTCTAGTCCTCATCCCTGGGTACAGCCTTATTAGGAATATCTGAGGATACACATCATAGCATCTAATACCTAGAGGTATCAGAATATGAGTTTGCCTTTCTCAGTCATTTCTTTACCAGTCAAGTACAAGTGGAATCTCAGCTTGTCCCTTTGGAATAAAAAGACCTTTCATTTCAATATTTCAATTGTATTTTCTTCATGTGTCCTACACAAACATACCTACACACATGCACATGCACACACACACAAATCACAATATACTTATTGTGGTCTGAACACATCATAGACTTCCTTAGTTCCCCAATCATGCTAATTTGGTGTTGTCATTGGATTGTTCTTATGTGTTCCAATTTTTCTACCTCCTCTCCCTTCAAGGTTCAAATCTCATACTAATTCCTCTGTAACCACCTCTCTAAATACCCTCAGTAGCTTAGTGTGCTCCCCTAATTTGCATCTTCAAAACACTTCTGTGTTTATTATATAAATTACAGCATTTTGGCCTTAAATCCTATTTATATTTTAGTAAAGCTATTTCGCCAGCTCCACTTCAAGTTCCAGGGAAGTGGGAAGACATCTGATCATTTTTGTGTTCAATGACAATTAGCACATTGTACTACATATACTAATTGTTCAATATTCATGCTTCGAATAATATTAAATAACTATAGTTTTACTAGTACTAAGTTCACCTTTCCCAACTGTATCAACTCCGAGAAATAGGTTTCCTTTTCTTCTCCTTGTTACCTAAGGACAGCTAGCCACTTCAGAAAATGCAGAGACCAGATTACAAGATTATACTGTATAGCACAGGGAAATATATACAAGATCTTGTGGTAGCTCACAGCAAGAAAGAATGTGACAATGAATATATGTATGTTCATGTATAACTGAAAAATTGTGCTCTACACTGGAATTTGACACAACATTGCAAAACGACTATAACTCAATAAAAAAATGTAAAAAAAAAAAAAAAGAAAATGCAGAGACTTGACCATATGAATATTATCCTTTACTCTCAACATCTGTAATCCAATCAAGTCCCCTGTGAATAAAGGAGACCATTTCCAAGAGGGCATCTTCTACCCGAGTCGAACCTCATATTTATACCTTGTAGAATTTAATAGACAGTAGTCTTATGCAAGGCCTATGTAGATGTTAAAGGTTAAAATGATGTGATTGCCATTGAGAAAATGGGCATAAAATGCTTAGAAAGGAAAGAGTTATTAAAAAAGAAGGCAAACATGGTCGCTATAATATTCTAACATCAAGCCAGTGACAGCAGAAACTCAGTAGAAGGGTCTATGCACTATTGATAATTAAGGATATCAGTTTTATGCCTTATATATATCTCAGTGTTATCATATAGTCATTGGTGACATCCATGGATTCATTTCCTCCTGGCTTCTAAGAGTAAACTCCTAAAAGCCATGGTGACTGAGGTGAGAAAATATTTTTAAAAAGCAAAACACTGAGGAACAAATGATTAGCATTCTCAGGCTCAGATACTAAAATGACTCTTACTCAGCCTGGAGATGGTCTCCTTATTTCCAAATTATTTAAGAGTCAAAAACAGATAAGAAAACAACTTCAAAAACTCCAACACTTACCGACAGTTTTGCTAATATATTGTAATAGGAATACTGAACTGGGCTGATATTTTGTAAAGACTGATGGTTAATTACTTACACTAAATTCTTGATACTTTTCATATATTCAATTTAATTGTATTATTATTTTTTAACATTTTTTATTGAGTTTAGTCATTTTCCAATGTTGTGTCAAATTCCAGTTTAGAGCACAATTTTTCAGTTATACATGAACATACATATATTCATTGTTACATTTTTTTTGCTGTGAGCTACCACAAGATCTTATATATATTTCCCTGTGCTATACAGTATAATCTTGTTTATCTATTCTGCATATGCCTGTCAGTATCTACAAATTTTGAAATCCCAGTCTGTCCTTTCCCACCCCCCACCCCCTTGGCAACCACAAGTTTGTATTCTATGTCTATGAGTCTGTTTCTGTTTTGTATTTATGTTTTTTTTTTTATAGTTCACAAATGAGTGACCTCATATGGTATTTTTCTTTCTCTTTCTGACTTTCCGACTTACTTCACTTAGAATGACATTTTCCAGGAACATCCGTGTTGCTGCAAATGGCATTATGTTGTTGGTTTTTATGGCTGAATAGTATTCCTTTGTATAAATATACCACCACTTCTTTATCCAGTCATCTGTCGATGGACATTTAGGCTGTTTCCATGTCTTGGCTATTGTAAATAGAGCTGCTATGAACACTGGGGTGCAGGTGTCGTTTTGAAGTAGGGTTCCTTCTGGATATACACCCAGGAGCAGGATGACTGGGTCATATGGTAAGTCTATTCCTAGTCTTTTGAGGAATCTCCATACTGTTTTCCACAGTGGCTGCACCAACCTGCATTCCCACCAGCAGTGTAGGAGGGTTCCCTTTTCTCCATATCCTCTCCAGCATTTGTCATTTGTGGACTTTTGAATGATGGCCATTCTGACTGGTGTGGGGTGATACCTCATCATAGTTTTGATTTGTGTTTCTCTGATAATTAGTGATATTGAGCATTTTTTCATGTGCCTATTGATCATTTGTATGTCTTCCTTGGAGAATTGCTTGTTTAGGTCTTCTGCTCATTTTTGGATTGGGTTGTTTGTTTTTTTCTTATTATGTTGTATGACCTGCTTATATATTCTGGAGATTATTATTATTAAGTTAATATAGGTGCATCATTTTAAAGTCAAATTATTTTAATGATTTTAACCAACACAGCAATCCCATATATTCTTGCCACCCCTGACCCCCACCTTCAAAGGTAACTACTTTCACCTATTAATTTTTTAAATTTCTTTCAGTATATTCCTCCATATTTAAAATGATATATATTTTATTTTTTGAGTTTTTATAGATATAAATATATTCTCTTGACACCATACTATGCACAGAGTTTATCAACCTTTTACCACCACACTTACCCATCACCCACCCAACATTCTTTTACTCACCATCTATTTGAATAAAGCTACACAATTTTGGGTTAAATAGTCAGTTTTCAAATTATTATGTCTGATATATAAATATTTTTGCACCTGTATCACTTTGATTGTAGTTTCTGTCTCATATAAGATTTCTTTTTTCAGGAAGTTAATTCTCACTTATATTTCTTGTTTGTTTCTTTGCTTAGTCATCAAGGTATCTATCAGGAATGCTCCAAACACTCTTAGAGCAATGTATATCTCTTCTCCATAAAAACGTGATAGATAATCGATCAGTTAAATTTCTTTTCTTGAAGTTATTTCTCAAGTGATGTTTCTGTCCTCTGGCTTCAATGGACTAGTTAATTTCTGGGCCTGCCATGCAGCTGTCATGCTACAATGCCTTTTTATAATCATCCTGGAAATTTACTTCATCTCTTTCCTATGTTGGGTCCTATTTCTTAATGATTATCTTTTTCTCTTTCTTAGTTTTTGCCTTCTTTTCTGTTAAAAATCTTTTAATAATTGATTCAGGAAGGATGAATGGGAAATACCTTTCTGAAACCTTGTATTTTTTTAAATGTCTATATGTTACTCTTTTACATGACTGAAAGTTTGGATGGTATGGGATTATTGGTTGGAAATATATAATTTCACTTACAGAAAATTAGATGAAAGATAAACTAATGCATAGTGACAGAAATGAGATCAGGTATTGTTCAGGGAATGGGTGAGAGGATGTGTGGAGGAGCTAGCAAAGGACAGGAAAGAATTTTGGGGGTGTGCGATGGCTATGTTCCCTATCTTGACTGCAGTGATCAGTTCATAGCTGTATATATATTTGTCAAAAGTTATCAACTTGTACCCTTGAAAGATATGCAGTTTATTGTGTCAGTCATGCCTCAATAATGCTGTTAACAATGCAGAACAGAGTTCTCTGGCCTCTGACCAAACCTCATCATACTCCACGTGTCCAAGGTTCTATCAATTATCAAACTTTTGTTGGTAATCAATACAGGGAGGGAGTGATCAAGTTATGAACATGAGATATTACAGATTAAAAATAATATGGGTTTTGATAGTCATTTTTGTGACTTAATTGATAGCTGGTGCTTTTAAATCTGATGAAGGTGGAACACTTCAAATGTTTAGGTTTTTAAGATATCTTCAGGGTTTTTGATTTGAATAACTTGCTGGAGGGTGGCACATTTACCCAGAAAATGATGACAGGAGAAGCAGGACTTGGTGAGAAAATTATGTGTTTGCATTTTGTGTTTAAAGGAGAGATTTTATAGATTATCCAGTAGGCAGTTGGATGTGAAAAAGCATCACGTTTTCCGTGAGATTCCTGGGGATTCATTGTGGGACCTGCCACATTTTAACTGTATATCTGTGGATTTATTGAAGCATATTAGCAAGTTTTAGTTTCTTATATTTAAATTGAGTTAAAAGTAATACTTCTCTCCCAGACTTGAATGTGAGGATTGAATGAAACAAGGGCTGTAGATGTGATTCATAAACTGTGAATGTTGGTGTGTATGGTATAACAGAGCAGTGACGATGGTATAGAATGCAAGATATATCCTCTGATACTCTTTGGAGTCAGAAAACTTAGACTTGACTCCAACTCAGTTGTGCAGACTTAGACAAGTCATTGCTTTCAAAGCGAAGTCCTAATTCCTTAACAGATCAGGCTGGGCTCTTCATGGTTTGGCCCCAGCCTACCTTTCTAGTCTCGTCTACTCCAACCTACCTGACCGCTCCCCAGCCCAAAAGTCAGCCTCCCCACAGCCACAGTCTCTTCACTTTTATTCCCCTTTCAAACATATTCTTTACACATGTATCTCACATGGAAAATTGTCTTTGCTTTGAGAATTGTGAATACAGTCACTGCTACTTTCTGGCTGTTTCATCTTTGCCTCTCTGAGCCTCAGTTTCCTCACCTTTAAAATAGGAATAATGACCAACTACTATATATAAAATAGATAAACAGCGAGGTCCTACTGTATAGCATAAAGAACTATATTCAATACCTTGTAATAACCTATAATGAAAAAAGAATATGAAAAAGAATACATATATATGTATTAATGAATCACTGTTTGCTGTACACCAGAAATTAATACAACATTGTAAACCAACTACACTTCAATAAAACTTAAAAAAAAGAAATGAGTAGCAAGCTCTACAAAATAAAATGACAGTCTAAGGCAGTTCAAAGCCAAGTATGGGAGGAAGACAAGTGGACAATAATGTCAATGCCAAAAAATATTGTCACAGGAAAAAAATTATGAGATGTTATATATAATATATGCTAGAAATAACAATCTGAATAGGAAAAAATAAAAGTTTTCATTTTGAGAGAGATGTCTCTAAAGCAAATACAAAACTCTGTGATTGTGAGTGGAAATGAAAATAAATCCCATTGTTTACCCTGTGCCTACTGTACAGTCACCAAAAGTACAGAGGGAATCGTGAAGGTTATTGAAGAACTAGCAGCTGAAACATTTAAGTATTAAAATTAACCTTGAGCACCAAGTTGCAAAAAATAAAAATAAGAAAAACAGGAATCATAACACCTAACTCATAATAACCTATAAATATGAACACATATATGCAGGGTTAGTTAACTGTGATGTTTTATGTGTAACCCACAGTCCCTCAGAAATACTTGCATTATGTTTAAATTGGAGATAGAAATAGCATTTTGAAAACATACTTATATTTTCACAGTTACCTTTTTGAAACAGCAGAGCTAAATCAATCTTGGTTCTAATTATTGTTCTACCTCTTATTAGGTTGGTGACTTTCAGCCAGTTATCAAATATCCCTGAAACTGTACACTTCCTCCTCTATAACACCTGGCTGTTAGTTGAACCTACCTCATTGGGTTATTGTGAAGAATTAAGAAGTTATGCATGTAAAGTGCTTAACAGTGTTCTTGGTAACTAATGCACATTTAGTTAATGTTAACAATTCTTATAATAATTATTATGATTATTAGTTAAAAGTCAGAAAAATAAGGGGGTCAAGAGTGGAAATGATTATGTCAAAGGATTGAGTGATGACAGCAGAAAGCAAAATGCATGCAATGCATTGTTAACATGGAACCATGACAGTTACTGAAGATAGAAGGAACTACGTTTTTTAGGTTTAATCAAAGCATCTTTGCCCACAAGAAAGAAAATTTAGATCAGAATTTTTTGCTATCCCGTATATCAGTCTGTTTCGGAATAATGAAATCATCATAGGAAACAGACTATGTGCAGGAGCTTGGAATGTTAAAGTTTGAAAGGGGAATTGAAGGATCAGACCAAGTCGTTAACCTGCCCTGGCACAGGAGAGCAGCCAGAGCTTTCCAGAGAAATCTAGATTGATCCTGTGAAAGGAGAGAGCATAATGATGAGCATAATGATAAATTTTTATGGTTTCTAATTTTGACTCCTCCATTTCTTAACTATCCACAAATTAATCTACATACCTCATTTTCCTCACCTGCAAACGGAGATAATGATAGTCTATAATTCCCAGAGTGGTGGTTAAGATTTACAAGTTAATCCACACAAAGTAGTTGGACTGGTACCTGGCACATGTAAACAGTCAATACCTGTTCGCTCTTATTCCCAGTACCTAGCACAGTTTGGCACATGGCAGACACTCAGTGGAATTTGAGATGACTAGGATACATTGCATACTTTCTAGAGAATGAGAAATTGAATATAGTGCATGATTCTTGGAAATATGGACACTGAGAGGCATAGCCGTGAACTTGCATGGGCTACCCATCCAGGGCCAGCTCAAGCAACCAGAATAGGACAGGGGATCAAGCTGTTTCCATTTCATTCAATTTCCTTTACTCCCTAATGGTCCTGCTATTGTTGATGAAAAAACAATCTCCTATTTATCAAGTTGGCTCAGTCTTTGCTTCTACTACCCTAAGTGGTGCACCATGGGCATCAGTTGTGGCGCTAAGTTTCTTCTGGTAACAAATCAAGGATAGTTGCCATGACTGAAGTGTGAGGAGCTTAACATGAAGCCGACTGATCATTTTCTTGAGTAAATAAACCCAAACAAGCAGAAACAACTCTTGTTAGGCAGAAAGCTTGTTTGTGCTAAAAGATATGTACAGCTGTACTATGTGTCACCTCTAATTCATCTTAAAATGTCATGCACAATAGATTGCAGAAAGACCTTGGTAAAGAGTCCTAATGTTTGCTTCCAGAGATTGTGTCTGTGAAAGCTGTTCAAATGAGGAAGTTTACATTTCTTTTTTAGTAAAGGAATCTAGGCCTCTCTTTGGACAGAGAATATTCTAAGCCTAGAATTGAGTGCCTTCCAAAACACAGCTCTACACCATGTGCACTGACATTGACTCCCTCCGCCACCATAATTTATGGACATCAATTAAATAATGGGCTGCTTTGCCTGTTTTTATGAAAATGCCTCTTTGAAACCTTGGCATTGATGGCCAAAGCCTCTACCGCTGTGCCTGGAGGGCGGCCAGCCAAATGTTCTGCATGGAATTCCTTCATCAATCTGGAATGGCAGGTGGTGAATGATTCCCTTTGAAAACTGTAATCACCTGATAGGGGCCTCACTAAGGAGGTATGCGGCTATTTAGTCACACCTTTGAAACCTCACAGAAAGCTCAAGGCTGTGTCATTACCACGAGACGAGGCCCAAAGGATCTTGATCACCAGTCAGACTGCAGAGGTCATCCTACATGCTGACCTTCAAATCACCTTTCCCTCAACTACCAACTAAGACTGGGTTAAGTATGTCAAACTCACTATGCTTAAATTCTTCTCTTCAAATAAATTCTGTCTTAGGAAGCTCCTCAGTCAGACCTCCATCACCAAAACAGTGCTACTGAGCCCAGGACTCTAGTTTCCTAGGCTTTCTCAGACATGCACAGGTCCTAGAATTAGACACAACTTGGGTTCCATCTCAACCTACTACCCAATAAACTCCTTAGCTGAGCAGACACCTGCCATTCTCCAAAACACATTCCCTCCAGCTCTACTGAATTACTCGTTCACTGAAAGCATCGCATTTTTGCATGAAGTGGCCCCTGTTTGAGATATTCTCTCTCCTCCTCATGTTGTCTGCCTATAAAACTACTTATTTTTCAAGATTTCTCAAGAATCACTTATACTCTCAAACCTTCTCTGACTATGCCCAATCAATCTTATCCCTACTCCTTTGCACACATGTGTATGTACACACAAATGCACACAAATACACCGAGTTGGTGTTTCCTTCCTGTGTGCTTCCAAAGGGATTATCACATGTTGCACGCTGTTCTAAGGACTTTATGTCTGTTAGCTCACTTAATCCTCATGGCCACTCTATGGAGAAGGTATCAACATCACCTCTGTTTTACAGATGAGGAAACTGAGGCCCAGAGCCTTTAATGTACTTGCATATGGTCGTTCACAACTAACATGTTGTGGAGTCAGGACTGGAACCTCAGCAAGATAATCACTACACGATATGGAGAAGCTCTATCAGACATGTATGTACATTTGGAACATGCATCATCAACCTGTCCAGCTCTCGGGCTCAGCCTTTCTACTAAGCTAACAAAAACCATGTAATAAATTGCCTGTGAGGTGACCCAAGACAACAGAATATGCCATGTGAGTTCCAAGCCATTACCCAGGTTTGTTCTATGCCACGGTCCTGGCTGTGGCTAAAACACCTGGCTTTTATAATGACCTGTCCAGAAACAACAAATGTCAACAACCATAAAATTCACAAAACACAATTCTAATCAGAGTCGCTGTTTGCAACATACATTTTCTCACTGAAGTATGAGAAGGCCAAACTTATTTAATGACTTGAATTTAGAAGAAAACAAAACCAAGCAGAAAAAAACCCAAAAAGTAGAGCTTCAGTACAAAACAATATTGACATTCTTTTCTTTTGGATCAATTAATTCCATTCTTATTATAGCACCTATGTGTCAAAGGGGTGGAATGTCAGATCTCTAACTGACTTAACCCTTTGCATTCTCTCTGCTAAGTACTATTAGATGGAACAAAAATCACAGTTCGATTGGCTCTTTGAAGACTTACGTTTTAAAGAAATGCTTTGTTCTTTGCAAAGCCTTGGTATAGAATAATATGTTCAAGTACTTAAGAGGGCTGAGTACGGGGACCTGGAGAGCTATGCTGAAAGGGAATAAGAAGATAAAGGTTTTCACTTCATCCTTCTCATATATTTCCCCGTTCTTAAGATATTTTGTATTAACAAAATATAATAGATCAGCTCTGAAGAGGGATCTTTTAAAATTTGTTCCTGTTGTCTATGATAAGGGAATGAAGGAATCATCTAGAAGTGAGTGTATATATTCCCTTCCTTCTCTCCTTCCTTTCCTGAATATTTCACTCAAAAAGCCTTTAGGCAGGCCACAGGAAAGAAGATGGCAACTGGGGCAGTGGACTGAGAGTTTCTGGGGATTAGTCACACTCAAGGGGATTAAGCACAGAAGTAAATATATTAAGCTAATGGGATCCAGGTTTGTCATTGAAAGGATTTAACATTATGGACAGGGAGGAAAGTTAGAATGAACTCTGTGGTATAGTATTAGACTAGAATCAGAGGTATGAAACTATGGCTTTCAATGTGTAGAATTAGAAATACATATAACTGTAAGGTTGTAAATGTATACAATCCGTGAGTACACTTAGCATCCAAATCTTGGTTTCTACATACCCCTCAGCACTAAAAGAAACTAGGACTTCTTGTAGAAATAGTTGATTCCACCATTGAGCAAAAGAAGGTAAATGATCCTAGAATAGCCCATTGGGCCAAGAAGAAAGGAGTTGCTCAAGAATGATAGAAACATATCAAATGAACATGTCTTTAGGATCTCAGAGAGACTCCTCCTACGCAAATCTTAGAAAATTTGAACATAAAAAGAAATAATGTTAGTGACAGACTGCAGAACTTTATCCTGTTGCATAAAGGAGAAATCTATGAGTACTCACTGTTATAAATAAATGAATAAATACATAGGAGAGATGAGAAAGTTATTCCTTATAATAGAAAAACAACCAACAAATATTGAAGCAATGATGGAATTAGAAAGCCACCAGTCGGTAACCATCATAATAATAAGTAATTAATTCAGTCAGGAATCAATACAGGCTAAAATCAGTGGGTGAAAGTTGGAAGAGAAAAAGGATATTTAAACAGTCTCAAAGTATATCCCCACAAATTTCCTATTAATGACAAAGAAAAAGTAACTTTTTACTAAGAATCCTGCAAACACCACCTTATTCAGGTGATTAAGTTATCATCAATGATGGAATAAATTTACATTGTGCATTTCCAGATAGGACCCAATGAGCACACAGGAATACTTCTGTGACATTCCTGGCAAACACATAAATTGAATCTAATAGTGAGAAAACATCAGGCAAATGCTAACTGAGGGACATTTGACAAAATAATTGGCAGATAATCTATAAGTCTTATGGTCCTAAGGTGAAGGAAAAACTAGAGACTAGTTCTAGATTGAAGGAGACTGAAGAGATATGGTAACTGAGTGTAATGCATGCCCCTTGATTGGATTGTCTCACTAATGAAGGTATTACTGGTATAGTTGGTGAAATTTGAATAGAGACTCTGGAAATTTTTTGTACTGTTCCTTTAGCTTCTTTGTAATTTTGAAATTATTTCAAAAGAAAAAGAAAAATACACAATTTGTAATATTTCATCATTTATAAATAAAAATAAAACAATTACTTTATACTGAAATATATATAAAAGATCTAGCATGTGCCAGACACTAGCTTGGCCCTGAGGATAGCAACATAGTCAAGACAGAAAACTTATTTAAAAGACAGAGGTGTGTTTGAGGAGATGAAGTTTGGCTGAGATGAGACAAACTATATGGCAGAGTGATGGAAAGCTCTGTTCTAAGGCCAACAGTCAAAGCTTTTAAACTCCATTCCTACCACCATGATCACTCCCATGTCATCTATAACAAATTACTTAACTCACTATTTCTCAGATTGCTTATCATATAATCAAGGTGATAATAATTTAACAAGCCTATTGCAAAGATCAGAGATGATGACTATGTAAAGTTCCCAGATCTTAGAAGGTATTCCATAAACAAAAGCTACTCATAGTAATAAAAAAATAATGATAACAGTAAAAATAATATTATCTAGTTAGTGGTAATAGAAGACAAAAAATTTGAGTATAATATAAAACATGCTAAAAGACACAGATCAAGACATAGCCTTGGATATTAACTAAGCTTATTGTGGTAATCAGTTCACAATATACACATATATCAAATCATTATGGTATAAACTTTAGACTTATACAATGTTATATGTCAATTATATCTCAAAAAACTGAAAGGAAAAAAACATATACCTTTATTTTATCCATGCCTTAATCTATGTGCAAGCCCAGCTGTGTCCATGTTCAGACATAGTACTATATACACAGGTGTCTGGGCACAATCACCCAGACAAGCACATTAAACATGTCCAACTCTAACTTATACCTGGACAATTCTACTAGCTGGACTAATTCATAACCAGGCAGATCTACATGGAGAACACGCTGACATGCCCAGGTAGGCCTAGGCTCACACCCATTTCCTTACTTATGCAGGCATCAGCAATCCAGGTATCAGTGAGGCTGCATTCCTTTCTGGAGCTCAGGGTCCTCCTCCAAGCTCATGTGGTTGTGGCAGAATTCAGTTCTTTGAGATTTAGAAATGAGGTCCCATTTTCTTACTGGCTGTTGGCTGGGGGGTCACTGTCAGCTCATAGGAACTGCACTCAGGTTCTAGTCATGAGAATCTCACACAACATGGCAGCTTACCTCTTCAAAGCCTGGAGGAAAATCTCTTGTTCAGTAGGCCAAGATAGATTCATAGATATCATCATGCAATAACAGGAATGTCTATCCCATCTCTTTTGATATATTCTGTTGATTAGAAACAAGTCACAAGTTCTACCTGCATTCAAGGTGAAGAGATTATACAAGGGCATCTAACCCCAACAAGCGTGGTCTGCAAATTCCACCTACCACGGTATGGGTATGTGCTAGCGTTATACCAGAAAAGGGAATGCATTTCTGTGTGGTCTTACATTTTGACCATAAGTTAGACAACAAGATGTAGGCATGTGAATGAGTGAGGATAGGGGACTAGATATGGATTGTGGGACTGGATAGAATCATGGCTATTTGTTGTGCACCATCCTCAACACATCTTAAGGTGTGGTATTCGGTAAAGAGATCACTTTCTGATTACCTGTATGAAGATGTGCATATCTGAATAAATATATGGACATGTATGGGTTCAATCATATGCTAATGAGCATGGCCATATCTAAAAGTAGGATCATTCTTGGTGAGTACAGAATATAATTGCGTGCTTGGAGTTGGGCCCGAATGTATGGATATTGTTTTAATTTTCGCTTTGAAAAAAGAAAAACTACTCACTAGCTTTTTAAAATCATCCACCTCATTGGAACAACTAGACATACCCCGAAACTAGAAAAGAATGATATGTGGATAAAGAATTTAAAGTGATGAATCTAGATGCTGCTTGCTCCATAGAGTACATGGTTTTAAATGATGTAAAATCTGACTTAGCAGAGGGCAGAGGTGATTGTAAAAACTTTGCTCACACTTTTTTTTACTTCTACATTTGATCTCTATTGCAGACCCTAACCTTAGTATATATTTTCACTAATCCAATATGCTGTGGTCCAGTAATATGGTAGTATGATGTGATTTTATAAGTTGGCATCTCTTGCAAAATGTGATCCCTCAAAAAATAAAGTTGGGTGGGTGATCACGCCATCTGTGTCATTTTGAGAGGACTGACAATTAATTTTAAATTACTTTCTGTCAAACCTTAACTGTTACAAGGGATCATTGCCTTATACACACATGTTTTGCAATGCATTAGTATTTTAATATAGCTTATTTTGAAGTCCAATTCAAGAAATAACCATTTTCAATAACTCTACTGTCTTTCACTGTCTAGTTAGACATAGTGAACCAATAAAAAAAAGTTTCCTTCACAACTGAATAAATCTGGAATGTTGACTTTGCCTAAATTTGAAAACCACATTACTGTAATATAAATATATCATTTATTTGCATATTTATTGAATTATTCATCAAAAGACTCCATTGAAAATGTGGATGCCTTGATGGTAAATTTTTATCACCATGGAAAATTTATTCATATGGAAATAGCATCAAGAGAAATGTATTAAAATAAAAATGGCATTTAATACAATGCTGAAACACTCACAGAGATGAATTTACAAAGGATAGCATATCTCACAAATGACTTTTCATAAGATTTCTCAGAATTTGAGAGATGAGATCAAGATAATGGAGCTGGAAGACCCTAAGCTCACCTCTTCCAACAGGCACACCAAAACTACAACTACTTTCTCTAAGTCCCTAAAGACTAGCAGAAAAGCTCTTCTACAATTAAGGAAATAAAAGAGAAAAAAACACATTAAGATAGGTAGTTAGGGGAGATATGCAATCTAGTCAGAACCCACATCCCCACTATGGTGACCCACAAGTGGGAGGGGATATCACAAACTCTGAGGTCCTCCCTAAAGAGTGAAGGATTAAAGCCCCACCTTGGGCACCCTAGCTCTGAGCATGGGCAAATAGGTGAAGAGAATTAAGAGGTGCAAACTTCCACTTATAAAATAAATAAGTCATGGGAATATAATATACAGCATAAAGAATATAGTCAATAATATTGTGAAAACTTTTTATGGTGACAGATGGGAACTAAATGCATTGTGGTGATCATTTTATAATGTATAAAAATATTGAATCAATATGCTGTACACCTGAAACTAATATCACATTGCAAGTCAACTATACTCCAATAAAAACAAAACATGAAACGAACACAAAAAATTAAAAAATATTTCTCAAAATCTAAAGATACAGATTTAGGAAATGCCAAGAATTATTTGACAGGTAGGCAAAATCATTGAGTCTTATGATTCAGGTCACTGGCTTCTCTTTTTCTAATAGGTAATAAAGTATTTGGAAGTAGTACACCACAGTATGTATTAAGAATGAGAAGGGGTAAAATCAAAGAATTAAGTATTACCTTTTTCTCCTAATTGGCTTATAAATAACCAGTAGGAAAGGATATAAATATGGTAAATAGTTTCTTGTTATCCTATTGATTACATTTAACTTGAAAAACCATGATGCTGGTTTGCTTTTGTTTTATAATTTTGTTTGTCATTGTAATTGTGTTGGCAATTCTCTTCTTAAAATAACATATATTGTGAAAATTAAAAATGAAGACAGGCAGTTGTGGCTGTAACATTGAAACAAGAAGAGTGTTAGCTCTGTCAAATATGAAAATATAATGTAAAAGGATTATAAAAATGTAATGGTGATTTGAAAATAGACTTAAAGATAGCTCAGAAGCAGACCCTACTTTATATAGAATTTCAATATAAAATTTAGGAAATAAGGCAACGTATACAGACTCCTCAATAAATTAAGTAAATTGACTGCAAATTATTTCTTCAAACCATGTATTAAAATAAGTTTCAACAATATTGATTCTTCCAATTGAGGAACACGATACATCTCTCCATCTGGTTGTGTCATCTTTAATTTCTTTCATCAGTGTCTTAAAGGTTTCGAGTACCAGTCTTTTGCCTCCTTAGGTAGTTTTATTCCTAGGTATTCTATTCTTTTTGATGCAATGGTAAATAAGATTGCTTCCTTAATGTCTCTTTGTGATATTTCATTGTTACTGTATAGAAATGCAACAGGTTTCTTATATTAATTTTGTATCCTGCAACTTTACCAAATTCACTGATGAGCTCTAGTAATTTTATGGTGGCATCTTTAGGATTTTCTATGTATAGTATCATGGCATCTGCAAATAGCGGCAGTTCTACTTTTTTCCAACTTGGATTCCTTTTATTTCTTTTTCTTCTCTGATTGCTGTGGCTAGGACTTCTGAAACCATGTTGAGTAAAAGTGGTGAGAGTGGGCAACCATCCTTGCCTTGTTCCTGATCTTAGAGGAAATTCTTTCAGCTTTTCACCTTTGAGTATTATGTTAGCTGTGGGTTTGTCACATATGGCCTTTATTATGTTGCGGTATGTTCCCTCTATGCCTACTTTCTGGAGACTTTTTATCATACATAGATGTTTAATTTTATCAAAAGTTTTTCCTGCATCTATTGAGATGATCGTATGGTTTTTATTCTTTAATTTGTTAACACGGTGTATCACATTGATTGATTTGCAGATATTGAAAAATCCCTGCATCCCTGAGATAAATCCCACTTGATCATGGTGTATGATCCTTTTAATGTATTGTTAAAGTCAGTTTGCTAGTATTTTGCTGAGTATTTTTGCATCTATGTTTATAAGTGATATTGGCCTGTAATTTTCCCTTTTTTGTGATATCTTTCTCTGGTTTTGGTATCAGGGTGATGGTGGCCTCATAAAATGAGTTTGGAAGTGCTCTTTCCTCTGAACTTTTTTGGGATAATTTCAGAAGGATCGGTTTTAATGCTTCTCTAAATGTTGGTAGAATTCACCTGTGAAACCATCTGGTCCTGAACTCTTGCTTGTTGTTTTTTGATTCTGATTCAATTTCAGTATAAGTAATTGATCTCCTCATACTTTCTAGTTCTTCTTGGTCTTAGGAGACTGTGTCTTTCTAAGAATTTGTCCATTTCTTGTAGGTTGAGAGAATATCATATTAAATGAAGTAAATCAGACAGAGAAATACAAGTATCACATAATATCACTTATATGTGGGATCTTAAAAAAATGGTACAAATGAGCTTACTTACAAACCAGAAATAGACTCACAGATGTACAAAACAAACTGTGGTTACCAAAGTGGGGGGAGGGATGGGAAGAAGGGATAAACTGGGAGTTTAAGATTAACATGTACATGCTATTATACATAAAAGTGATAAACAACAAGGACCTACTGTACAGCACAGGGAACTATATTCAATATCTTGTAATAATCCATAATGGAAAAGAATCTGAAAAAGAACATAGATATGTACATGTATAATTGAATGACTTTTCTGTACACCTGAAAGTGACACAACATTGTAAATAAACTATGCTTCAAGAAAAAAAAAGTTTTAGATGGCTTATAAATATAAAATATGAAATCACATAATGCATGAGCCATTTGGATTAATATTTATAAGATTTATATAAATGCAGACCAAAGCTATGGAAGTTATCAAAAAATAAAAATATAGTTCAACAGCCTTCAAAAATTTTTTTATTACTCAAAACACAAATTAAAAAGACAAATGTAAATAAGGGAAAATTGTGATAAATATGATGAAGATTTAATAAATTATTTAACCATTAAATATCATTTGTTGGAGTAATCCAAGATAAATATATATCTAAACAATTTACTTTATCACCAATTGTGTATGAAAATAATTGTCACAGAAGGAGAAAAGGGAAAAAAATAGAAGCTAGAGAGTTTTAAACTCAATAACATTTATTTTTCTGGAAGGGTATTTTAATTAAGTTATTTTCAGAGCCATAAGTGAGTATATCATTATATAACTTAAGCATCATTAAGCAAATACAGTATTATTATTATTATTATTATTATTATTATTATTATTATTATTATTATTATTATTATTATTATTATTATATCTTTTATTTAAGCTTTCTTTTCCTAGCATCACTACCACCACCATTATTCCATTCTTCCTACATATTTTTATCAACTTCATCACTCATGATTTTTATGGATAAAACATTTTCAATTTCAGATGACCAGAGTGTTAAAACTAATTGTTAAGTTATGTTGTCTAGTTAATGGCTCACATGATACACAAATAAGTTTATGAAACCCTTGAGCTGTAAGAGAAATGCCTGGGTACATACAACTCAATAATAAAAGCATGAAGACTACAATAAGAACTTTCAAAAGATATGAAATGATGGATGTTCAAATGCTCAAAGTCAGTATTGAACAAAAAATAAATGTAAATTTAAACAAGATACCTTTTGTTCATAAAATTGGCAAGTATTATTTTTAATGACAGCACAGTGCTGACTGAAGGTATGTTGATGAGAAGTTATATTGTCAAACCCATTCTGAAAAGGATTTGCTAGAGAAAGAGAGCGAGGGAGAGCAGCACATAGAGAGGACGATAATCTTAAGAAAAAACAATGTACGGGAGCCAAAATTTTTTTCCCCTTTTAATTAATTTCTCCTTTAAGTATGGCTTACTGCAAGTTAGTTTTTTGTTTGTTTGTTTGTTTTAATAGACTTTATTTTTTAGAGCTGTTGAGGTTCACAGCAAAATTATGGGAAAGACTGAGAGATTTCTTGTATACTCCGTGCCCTACACATGCACAGCCTTCCCCTTAACCAACATCCTCCATTTCAGTGGTACATTTGTTACAATTGGTGAACCTATGACACATTGTTATCACCCATAGTCCACAGAAAGATATTTTTTATCAAAGATAGTCATCATAATGATCATGTTAATTTTGAGTCAAAATACGCAAATTGACTAATGTCTAATAATATGGTAACAGTTAAATTAACATTGGGATATATCAATATTTTCAATATTTTATAATATTTTCAGGGTTTTCAGTGCACTACTCACAATATAATTTTGACTAAAATATGACAAAGTACTAACTTATGTACATAGCAGGATAGAAGTGGGTACAAGTTTTGTGAAGCCTGAAGCTTTTATAGTGATTAGAAAAGGGATACAAAATTATGAATTCAAAATTAAGAACATATGTAAAATGTTATTTAGGATAAGAAATCAGGAAAATTGCAAAATTTACAAAGAGGATGAATAAGACAAAAGTCACTAAATCTAGGAACATAACATTTAAAAAATTAATTAACTTACCCACCTCTCTAATACTCCTCTATATTTTTAGCTGAATACTATTGCTTCTTCATATAATGATTTTATAATATCCTTTTGTTTAATATTATAGAAAGATAATTTAGCCTTTCCTTTAGCATAGTTGGTCAATTTTTAAAAAATTAGAGGTACTTCAGAGATATTTTTCTAAGCATCACAATTTGTTATTGGTAATACCACATAAAGGTTTAGAAGCATTGCCTGATTTGAGACAACCTCTATTCTATTTCTTTCCTATATCCACTATTATAAGCATTTTCACTCTTTGTAGGTACTGCCACAGGTTTGTGTCTTGTAAACACAGAAATTCTCATAAATTCTATTTTACATGATATTCCTTTTTAAAAATCATTTTTATACATTTTGGACATTAAACACACTGTAGTGTATACAAAGTCAAAATATAATGTTGTACATGTGAACCGTATATATAATGTTATAAACCAATGTTACCTCATAAAATGTCATGTTTTCTTAGGATGATTATATTCTTTTAACATTCTAACATTTTCCATATATTCTACAATTAGTATTTATGTGTTTTATAAAGTATAAATTACATGATTAAAGTATTAAAGTAAAATCAAAGGTAAGATATAGAATATCTTTCAAGAAAAATAGGCTACCCTACAGAATAGCACAGGGAGCTATATTCAGTACTTTATAATAACCTGTAATGAAAAAGAATGTGAGATAGAATATGTATATATACATGTGACTGAATCACTATGCTGTACACCAGAAACTAACACAACACTGTAAATCAACTATACTTCATTTAAAAAAGAAAGAAAAAGAAAAAGAAAAGAAAAGAAAAGAAAAAGGAAATAGATTAGCTAAATGACTTCCAGAGTCTCCTCATTCTCTGTAATCACTGTCTCCAAGAGGAAGGGAATCAAAGTGATGGAAGCTGTGGTCATGGGCAAGGATGCACATACTCTTAATGATTACAAACTTGCATTTTGTATTTGCAAAGGCAAAAGACTGCATTGTATCATTCTAATCATCTGAATGGGTATTTGGAGAATGTGATGTATCCATGTGGCAGGTCTGAATGATAAAGAGCCACATCTCAGTTGGAATCACAGTTTATTTTCTAAAAATTAAACAAACCTTTTCTCCTGGTGCTTTGGAGAGCATTAAAGATGAGTATTACAAAAGCTAATTATGTATGCAGGTTTGCTGTTCCCCTTTGTACACTATGTCTCCTCAAGGATCAGTGCATCAATGACACATACTGCAGTTCGCCAAATTCTTGGCACAGAGAATGGCACTTTTAAGATCATTGGAAACGCTACGAATAAACAGACAGTATTGCTTCCAGCTTCCACAATTTCTCTCTGCAAAGTTGTACCCATATGAAATGTGGATGAAGTGCTTGAAGTAAATTTTAACTGATCCACCAATGTGACCAACCAGATTCTCAGGAAAAACAGACCTGAATTTTTTGCTGGACCTTATCATACACTTGTCCACTGACTGACATTCTCTTCTTTGCCTGATTTGGTTCAGAAATTGCCTGCAGTATTATCCTCATATCTGACCTGCTTCTAAATCTACTTTTCCTTCTCGAGCTATTTTGTTAACCTACCCATACTCTCTTAGCATCCACTCTTTCTCTGCTCTTGCATCTCTGTATCTTTATGTCTCAGGCTTCACAGATTAAAACAACTTCACACTTTCAAATAGAATGAGAAAGGACACATCCTCATTGAACTGACATGTAATTTCCTTGTTATAGGAACATGCTTTACTTTTCTAGACAAAATAATTTATTACATGAATAAGCAATTGTCATGTTAAATAAGAAGTCATTGCCATATTTTCATAAGTTTTAATTTTTTTTGAGACTTTTAGTATTCTGAGACCACTTTTAAAAAAGTATTCTTCAAATAAGAGTTTCTAACAAAGATGACTACGTAATTTTTGCAGGATAATACAATCAGGTATCTTAAAACTCTGTGTGTGTGTGTGTGTGTTCTGTTCAATTAACATGACTTTAGCAGAGACGTAGCATATTACGGTATAATTTGCAATGAGGCTCTTTAATGCAAGGAGATTTCTTACAACACATAAGTGATGATCCAAAAACATAAAACATTGAAGTATAATAATAAAAACAGCTAACTTTTAAGGAGGGCTTATTATATCCCCAGGAAATGTTCTATGCCTTTTACATGCATTAACTCAGTCTTCACAGCCCTGTAAGCTGTTATTTTACACATGAGGAAACTGAGCCATACAGTGGTTAAGTAGCTTGCTCAAAGTCACACAGCTAACAAGTGGTAGAACCAGGATTCAAATCTGGAACCTACCCTGTTAACACTGACTGTGCTAGTCTCATGACTATTGATAAAGAATAATTTTGAAAGTTCTTATGGAACTGTGCCACATTAAGAGTTATACAGGAGAAGCATTATTCCTTAGTTGACTCCAGGGCAAGTCCACTTCATTGTGGCATTTTATTTCTTGCCAATGTTTACAACTTTCCAAGCACTTCAATTGTTACGAGTGGTTAAAACTCAGAAATAAGGAGCCTACTGGGCTTCATTATTGCCTTCAGCTCCTGAGGTGTGAGTAATCTGTGGCAAGGTGGTGGGAGTTTATTCCCTTTCAACATCATGAAAATTGATAGATGTTGGTGGAACCTAGCCTGCTTTCCTGGCTTAGTTTATTGGTCGAATAATATTATCTAATTCTTTGTCATCTGCAAAACAACAACCCTCAGGGGGAGAAAAAAAAACCTCAGTGAGTTTCTTTTTTATAAATCCATTTACTTCTGAACTTTCAGTTTTGCTTTTGGGATTTTCAGATAGGTTGATTAAGTGACTATTGATGGATAATGACATGGCTTTTGGAATGTATCAGCAGAATGCTTCCATCCTGGCCTTCTTCAGGTTTGAACACACTTATTGAAATTAAAGCTATTCATCACATTAATGCTCTACTGTCATTTATAGTTAAGAAATAAAACTCTTTCCATCCTCTTGAAAAAGGCAACAAGGTAAAGTAGACACTGGTACAGAGATAAGACATCAGACTGTAAAGTAGACACTGGTACAGAGATAAGACATCAGACTGTGTCACTAGAAAAGAGTAATTCCTTGCATAGTGAGGATGATATACAGAAAGCTTTCTTATTAAACACTTGCACTAAAATATGTTGCATTTCAGAATCAACATTGCTCATGACCACCTTGAGTGGACAGTCCAATGTAAGTACTACTATCATTTTATCATCAGTATGAGATGTAGAGGTAAAGTTGAAAGAATGTTGCTATAGAGGGAATGTTTTCATTGAAACTTAATCCCCAAAGTAATGGTATTTGGAGATGAGGCCTTTGGGAGGTAATGAGGTCATGAGGGTGGAGCCCTCTTGAATGAGATTAGTGCCCTTACAAAAGAGACCCCAGAGAGCTCCTTCCCTCTTTCTGCCATGTGAGGACATAGTGAGAAAAAGACCTTGTATGAACCAAGCTAGCTCTCACTAGACACAGGGTCTGCTGGCATCTTAATCTTGGACTTCCCAGCCTACAGAACTGTGAGAAATAAATGTCTGTTGTTTACAAGCCACTCAGTCTATATTTTTGATGCAGAAGCCCAAGCTGACTAAAACAAATATTAACTAGGAATTCCATTTTTCTATTTTATAATACTCTTGGTTTCACCTCATGCCACCTCACCACTTTTCCAATCATAATGGTCTCCTGACAATTTCTGGAACATACAGGTCTCTCTCTTGTGTCAAAATGTTTTCTCTAGACCTGGAATTCTCTTCCTCCTTCTTTTAACCAAGATTTCTCCTTCTCTTTTTTTAAATCTCACTTTGAACATCACCCCTCAGATAGACCTTCTCTGACCATCCTATTGAAGTGCCCCCAATTTTATTTTATTATGTCATGTAAGACTTATATTTTCTTCCTTCAAAGCAGATATCACAAGCTTTATTGTGTCTGTACGACTTTTTTTGGCTCTCCTACTAGAGTGTGAGTTCCACAAGAAAAAAGTCCTTGAAAATCTGGTTCATGGCTATATTCCCAGTGCTTGCCATTTATTTATTTATTTTTAAATACATTTTGTTATATTATAGAAGTTTTGGGGTACCACCGGAGGCAGAGATTATTGAACTGACCATTTTAAAATATAAAGAAGTTTTTTAAATTGAAGTACAGTTGATTTGTAACGTTACATTAGTCTCCAGTGTGCAGCATAATGATTCAGTTATATATAGACATAAATACTTTTTCATATTCTTTTTCATTATAGATTATTCAAGCTATTGAATATAGTTCCTTCTACTATAACAATAGGACCTTGTGTTTATCTATTTTATGTATAGTAGTTTATATCTGTTAATCTCAAACTCCTAATTTATCCCTCCCCAAATCCTTTCCATAAATTTGTTTTCTATGTCTGTGAGTCTGTTTCCATTTTGTAAATAAGTTTATTTGCATCACTTTTTAGATTCAACATATAAAAGATATCATATGATATTTGTCTTTCCCTGTCTGACTTATTACACTTAGGATGATAATCTCTAGATCCATCCATATTGCTGCAAATGGCATTATTTCATTCTTTTTTATGGCTGAGTAATATTCCACTGTATAAATATACCACATCTTTATCCAGCCATCTGTTGATGGACATTTAGGTTGCTTCTATGTCTTGGCTATTGTAAATAGTGCTGCTATGAACATTGGGGTGCATGTATCTTTTTGAATTAGAATATTCTATGGATATATGCTCAGGAGTGGGATTGCTGGATCATATGGTAACTCTATTTTTAGTTTTTTAAGGAATTTCCATACTGTTTTCCATAGTGCCAGTGCCTGCCATTTAGATGGTATTCAGTAAATAGTTGCCTAATAAATAACTCATTTCCAGTCTCACCCACTATCAAAATGACTGAGCATTCTACTTAACCTCTAGGTACTGAAAAGTTCAGCTCTGGCTGAATGTCTGAGATGGTTAGCACTTCGTTATAGTCTTCAGAAAGAGTGAATTTATAATAAAAGCATTGAGGAAAGATGTAGATTTTACTGAAGAAGCCATAGGGTAGATGAAAGAGGGCTTTGGCATTTGACTTTCTATTTCCACAGTCTCTCCACTCATCCTGCCCAGCTGGGGAGCCCTGCCTCCACCCTTTCCTTACATAGTGCTCAACCGCTGCATCCCTCCAACATCTTTCCAAGGATTTCAGCTCTGTGCCCAAATCTGTATACAAACAAATTCTTGAATATATCAAGGCCCAGCCTCTGAAGGAAATTTGATGACTGCATGTATTTAATCAAGCATGCTCCCTGGGAACCCAACAAGGAATATTCCCCCTTAGAGATGCTCTGATAAATGGGATTTTCTCCATTTTGTTACATTTCTAAGTGTTAGTTTTTTGTTTGTTTCTTTGTTGTTTTTGTTTGCTTGTTTGTTTGTGTTGGATCTGGAAAATATCAGCCTTGCCAGCCAGGGCTGTGGTTAGAATTAAACAACTGAATATATGTAAAAGCATTATTTAATGTATCTAAAATTTACTAGGGTAATACTTTATGTCACACACTGTACTAGATATTGAGCATGAAACAGTGGTTCCTTCCCATGGGCCACCTACAGTGTTGGATATGCTACAGAGCATGATGACAATTTAACTACTTGTATCAAATACTTGCAGATTTGCACTATCACAATGGTCGTGATTGTTTATGTTATTAATAATTCTGAATTTTGAAAAGAGCACTGAAATAGTAAATTCTTTTTTTTTAATTCTTTTTGTTCTTTTTTTTGTGGGGGGAGGTAATTAGGTTTATTTATTTATTAATTATTATTATTATTTTTTAATGGAGGGACTGAGGATTGAACCCAGGACCTCATGCATGCTAAGCATGTACTCTACCACAGAGCTATACCCTCCCCCATGAAATAGTAAATTCTTTTTTTTTTAATGAAATAGTAAATTCTTTTTTTTTTTTAATGAAATAGTAAATTCTTAATATAATTGATATGGTATTTCAGAGAGGTTATGGCTGGGGGACAGGATGACATTTTTGTTAAATAAAACCAATCCTTTTTTTCATTAGTTGGTTTTATTCCAATTTAGAGTGAACAACTTAAAGAAGGAGTCACATTAGTTCTTGTCTAGAGGTCAGGGCCATAGCATTGTTCATCCTTAGACAGCCTGGATGCAAATGTCTCCTCAAAAACTGTCATAACCATACTCCAGCCATACACCTTCCAGTTCCCTCAAGGAGCCTTAAAGAACCATGTCACCTAGTCCTAGGAAATACAATATGATACTTACACTTCCATGTGATAAATAATATAAGAATGAGCACAAGTTGCTATTGCACCATAGATTAAAGGTCCCTATGGTGAACTTGGAGCATCAGGGAAGTCCTCTAGGAAGAGATGGTATGTGCTTAGGGGCCTAAAGAACAAAAAGATGCAAACCAGATGGAAAGAAGCCTGGAGAATGGAAAAAAATAGTGTTTCTATAAAGTCAGAGAGAACACCAAACAAAACGGTCTAGAAATAAGAGAATGGCTTCATTTAGTTGCATCATAGGGATGTGGTGGTAGCAAATTATAAAGCGGGGGTAGAATGGGACTACATGAGGTTGGCAGAGGTCTTAGGTACCAAGATAAGAAGTTATGGAACCATTTAAGGGTTTCAAACAAGTGAGAGATTAGTCTGATTTAAGTTTTTACAAAGAATAGATGAGAGGAGACCAGAAACAGAGAGACCAACATTTGGAAACTGCTGTATGAACCCCTGATCATCTGAACCAGGCTGGTGCTAGGTTAACAAAGCTAGGTGTTTAGGAGCTATTGGAGGGACAGAGGGAGATGAGAAAGACTTCCATCGTTCTAGCTTGGATCACTAGGTAAATGGATTCCCCCAAATGCAACATGGACCAGGGTCAAATTCCAGATACTAGTCCTAGCTCCACTCTTTACTAGCTATGTAAATTTGTCCAAGTTCTTTAACCTCTCCAAGCCTCAATTTCAGCATCTGTCCAATGGAAATGTACTGTCCTACACAGCTCACAGGGCAGTGCAAGGGCAAGATATTTATAAAACCCCCAGAAGCCAATGTAAGTGATTACTAATGAGCTCTCTGAATGGTGGCATTTGTTGACTAGCCTTATAATGTCTGATCATCCTTGACTGTCACATCTTATGTCACTTGTTTTCCTTCATTCTGATGGGAGTAGCCACACTTAAAAGCTTTGTTTAAAAAATTAGACATTCATTGAAAATACTGATTTATTCAATAGGGGGGAAAGCTGAGAGAAAAATAAATATAAAAAGAATGCAATTTCTAAATATCCTTGAATTTCTTCACATCATAAACAGTGCCAGGCCCCACGGTCAGCATGATGGAGGATATAGAGATGAGTGAGATCTGCTGTTTACCTTTAAGGACATGAAATTCAATGGAAAGACAATACATCAACACATATTGTACCTCAAGGCAGAAGTAAAAGGAACCCAATAAAAGGGATAAGCCAAGCATGATTGGAATGACAAAAGGAGAGATGTCATGGGAGACTATAAGACGTTAAAGAAAGAAACATTACAAAGTCCTGATTTAAAATTTCAGCTCTGTCACTTGTTGGCTGTGTGCTCTTTGTAAAGTCACTTAACTTCTCTGATCTTCAGTTTTCTTATTAGTAAACTGGGGATAATAATAGCATCTGTCCCTCTTAGAATTTTGTGAGAATTAAATTAAATGAGATAATATGACAAACAAGGGCCGAATAAATTTTTAGTAGGCAGAGACTGCAGTGGTATGGGTCTTCTAAGGCAGAAACTTTAGCAAAAATTTCAGTGTGCACCCTCTCCTCCTGTTGACGGAAAAAATTCTGTAGCATTAAAGAAAAGCTTCTAGGCTGGGAAATGGCTGCATATGTCTTCCACAATCATCCCCAAATTATAAGCTGTCTTTATTACAAAGCTTTGTCCTGAGCCTGCAACCAGTCTGGCTAGCTGGGCTGGGAGTGTCTCTGACATGGTTTAATACATACATCGTCAGGACAACAGAGCACCAGTACTGTATATTCAGTGGATTCTCAAGAAATGGTTTTCAGAGTCACATAGGATTGAAGAAGCCTAACCTGGGTAAAGAATCCTCAAGAGATGGCTTGGGCCAGCAATGCTTCAAGTGTCAGAGCAGGAGACTGACTAGAAGTGAGTCATAAGAAAAAAAAAGATACAGAACACTAGTATAACACTTCTTTTCCACAGCACAATACCTGTGCTATTAAAATCAAAATGAATTCTTTCCAGCTGATGGAAGAAAAATGACATGATCTTTTCCCTTTTTCCAGTAATGTATTAGTTATGAAGAAGTATGATCAGGCTTTAGTAACTGCTGCTAGAGAATAATATAAAATTAAATATTCCTGCAATTTTTCATTTTTGTCACCAACTGTAAGTGTAATCAATTTTTTTTTCAAAATAGGCAAACAGGCAGGTTATTTAGAAATTTGTTTTTAAAGTGGCATCCATGATGTGCAAATAAACCCATGCAGCTAAGTTTTAGTAATAGCACTAATCAAAGATGCAAACTGGTAAGCATCATTTTATCTTCTAAGGAGCAGCACCCAGATTAGCTATGAGAGAAAATAACAAAATGTGAAATTTAAAAACAAAAGCACTAGAATGAGAAAGAAAAATACCATATGATATTGCTTATATGTGGAATCTTGAAAAAAAGACACAAAGAAACTTATTTACAAAACAGAAACAGACTCACAGACATAGAGAACAAACTTATGGTTACCAAGGGGTGAAGGAGGGGGTGGATGGATAAACTGAGAGTTCCAGATTTGCAGATACTAACTACTATATATAAAATAAACAATAAGTTTCTACTGTATAGCACAGGGAACTATATTCAATACCTTGTAATAGCTTGTAATGAAAAAAGAATATGAAAATGGAAAAAAAAAAAAAGGCACATCCCTGCTATCATGGTGATATCAGAGAGTGGTTAAACTTAGGGAATCTGGCGCCACGTAGTTTTGGGCTCAATACCAGCGCTCTGACTTGCTAGATTTATGACTTCAGGTAAATGAGATGTTTGAAATTCTTTCCTTTAAAATGTAAATACTAAATGGGTTGTTGTATGTCAAGCAGCTATCAGAATGCCTGCAAATGTGTATCAATACCAGTTAGTTGCTGCTGCTTTTAAAGGTCATAGTATTATTATTAGCATGAGCATCATTATCAGTACCGTTCATTGTGACCTAATTATTGCCCCAAGAATTTGACAGCTGTTATCTTGTTAATTGTACCTATCTCTCCTGAGAGTTGGGCATCCTTATCTCAAGGTAGAGAAAACAATATTTGCTAGGGGTCGATGTGTAGTCTAACTGGGGTTGGACTATAGAGTCGACCCCACTCCCACTGCCAGGTCTACTCTGGAAGAAGTGAAGGGAAAAATCCCATGTTAGTCAGCCGTACTGTCAGCACTCAGGACTTGGAAGAGCGTCAAGGTTAGACAAACTCTGACTCGGTACCTAGATTAAAGCCATTTAGGAGGCTTGACAGATAATTCAGGGGTTTTTTTAATGATGGAAGGAAGCCCAGGACACGAGGAACGGTGGTGAGTGTGTTCATTGTGCTACTTTCTGAACCGTGTTCATTTTGCCATGTACAATAAATATGCATAAAGGAATCGCCCATCCCCTGGGTTTTCTGCTCTGCCCTCTTTCCCACCTTCCACGTCTGCCCCCAAGTGGCTGCCATCAAGGTCCCTCAGGGGCCAATTATATCCAGCTCTGAGTGACAGAAGCCCCACCTATCTGAGGCTGGCTCCGGGCACAGAGCACACCTGCGGGTTCCCAACCCAGCAAGCCCTCCCCAGCCGGGGTTCACAGGGGCTCCCGAGCTCTATAGCAACATGGGCTGTCAAAGGATGAAGTCAGAGGCAGATGGCAGGGAAAATGAAGCCAGCTATGCATTTCCTCCTCTCCTAGAGCCATTCCAGCCTCCACACTCCTGCCGGAGTTACCGTTTTCAAACCTTGATCTGGTCATTTGAGTTCCTGCTTGGGAATATTGTGCAACTTCCTATTACCTTCAGAGTAAAGTAAAATCTGGCCTGGTTGTGCCCCTCCCCTCTGCATTTCCCGGAAGGTTCAAAAGCCACCACATAGTCTCTGCTCTAGTCATAGCAGATTAAAAATTATCCCCATGAAATTATTTCTGATTTCTGTGCCTTGCACACGCCGCTCCCTCTGCACGGAGCACCCTCCTTCTGTCTGTCTGATCATTTCCTACATGTTCTTTTACGTAAGTTCACGAGTCCCGTCCCCTCTAGGGCCCTCCCAGGCGGTTTGTTGCTCATGCCTTGTGAACAACTAACAGGCACTTCGTATTTAATTGTCCTTCTTTTCAATTACACTATAAGCTTCTTATTTATTTAAAATATACTTTTTGTTCTTTAATTATAAAAATAACACATGATCGTTGTTGACATGAAAAATACAAAAAGGAACATAACAAGAAATATTTACCTGCAACTCTATTCCTCAGAGACAATAGGTGTTATTCTTTGGATGTGTTTATGCTTACAAGCACACAGGCACAGCAAATCAAACAGCTCATATGTGAAGAGCCTGGCGGAAAGAGAATGTGTGACCCATCTGAGGGACTGAAAGAAGTTCAGAAGGCTACAGAATGCAGAGCAAGAAGAAGAGAGGTAGGCAATGACAGTGTAGAGCAGCGACTTTCCAAATATTCTCATGTGACCTATAGCACCTATGGAACGCAATATGCAGTTTCCTCCAAAAGTTAAAAATAGAACTACCATACAATCCACCAATACCACATCTGAATATGTATCCAAAATAACTGAAATCAGAATCTCAAAGAGATGTCTTCACTCCCCTGTTCACTGCATGGACAATTTATAATAGCCAAGCTATGGGGGAAAAAAAGCCTAAATGCTCATTGGCAGATAAATGGATAAAGAAAATGGGGTACATGCATACAATGGAATATTAGCCTTAAAACAACATGGATGAACCTGGAAGATACTATGCTGTGAAATAAGTCAGTCACAAAAATGCAAATACTGCTTTATACCTCTTACATGACATACCTAAAATAGTCAAAGGTGTAGAAGCAGAGAGTTGAAATGGGAAGTTGTTCAACAGGTATAAAGCTTCAATTACACAAGATGAGTAAGTTCCAGAGATCCTCTGTACAGCACAGTGCCTGCAGTTGAGAATACCATACTGTACAGTGAGAAATTTAAGAGGGTAGATCTCGATGAAAGTGTTCTTACAAGAAAATGGGAGACAGGAGGAAACTTTTGGAGGTCGTGGATAAGTTTAGTACTTGAATTACGATGATGGTTTTATAGAGGTGTGCACATGCTGAAACCCAACAAACTGTATACATTAACTACATGCAGTTTTTTTGTATATCATTTACACGTGAATAAGGCTGTTAAAAAAAAGAAAATAAATGCATTTTCTATTGTGACCCAGGAGTACACATACGTAACTGAAACAAATGTTTCATGAAATAACCTTACCATGTGAGATGAACTCTAATTTTTCCTGTTATGTTCTAGTCTACTCATTCATTTAAAAGAAGATGCTGTCATGACTGACTAAATTGATTTCCTGACCCTCCTAATGAGTTACAGCCATAGTTTGAAAACCTCTGCTGTGGAAACAGGCAAAGGCCATCTTGAGGAGGAATTTGTATGCCATACTAATGAGTTTGAACTTCATCCTGAGGGTAAATGGGAGAATTAAAGGGTTATGATCATGTAAATGTCATGATCAGACAGACAGTGGGAAGAGCACCTGTCTGTTCAGAGGTAATGGTTTAGAGAGGAGTAAGGACTGATGCTGGGAAGCAGGTAGGTGGCAGTAAAAGACTCAACATTTGCACTAGGGTGATGCTAGAGACAGAAGAAAAGTGATTTAAGAAATTGCAGATCACATCTCATTAGATGGGTGTGTATATGTATATTCAATTACAAACGCAATCAAAAGTTCAAGAAAATCATGACAGTCACAGAGTGAGGAGTCAAGATTTATTTCCAGGTTTCTTGATTCAGTAAGTGAGAGGATGGTGATAAGATTTACTGAAATATGGAACCTTAGAGAAAGAATGGGTTTTTGTTTTTATTTTGGGATGGGAGTGATATTGAATTCAGTTGAATATCAGATACCTGTGAGGTATTCAAATAGTGCCAATTCATAAGATGACTACATTAGAAAACATTAAACATGGAAAGTGGGTTCAGCTTCATGTAACAGTAATTCAGAATAACAGTGGCTTAAGCAAGAGAGAAAGTCATTTCCCTTTCCTAGGAGGTCAGCAGCAAGGTTGACATGGATAGATCTCAGGGTTCTCTGGAATATGAAGAGCTTTCAACTTTCTCTTCCACCAACCTTTTGGTACAGACCTCATTTTTGTGCCTGACATGGTGTTCATTCACCCAATCATCTTCTAAGCATCAGAATGAAGGAAGTGGCTAAGAACTGAACATGTCCTTTCTCTTTAAAGACATGTGTAGGGTAACACAGACCCATCACCATTGCTTATAGCTTATTGTACAGAACATGGTCACATGCCATATCTCTCTGTAAGGACACTAGAAATGTACTCCTTAATCTGGGTGGCCATGTGCCCAGCTAAATGTTGGAGTTCTATTATTGAGGAAGAAAGGGAGGATAGATGTTGTGGGGCTACTAGCAGTCATGGCTAGATGGTAATTGAGGTAAAAAAATGTAGATAAGTTACTGTGATTATACCATATGAGAAGAGAAAAGAGCCTAAGGAAAATTCAAGAGCACGTGGCCATTGGCAGGGACAGGGGTAAAGATAGTCTTTTCAACACCTGGTGCTCAAACTATTGGACATCCACATAAAAGCAATCAGTCTAGACACAGACTTTGCACCCTTCACAATAATTAACTCAAGATGGATCACATACCTAAGTGTTAAATGCAAAACTATAAAGCTCCTAGAAGATAACATAGAAAAAATGTAGATGATCTTGGGTTTGGCAACGCTGTTTTAGATATAGCACCAAATACACAGTCTATAAAAGAAATAGCGGATAATCTGGACTTTATAAAACGATAACCTTCTGCTCTGCCAAAGACACTGTCAAGAGAAAGAGAAGGTAAGCCATAGGCTGGGAGAAAAATACTTGCAAAAGACATATCTGATAAAGGACTGTTACTGAAAGTGTACAAATAACTCTTAAACTTCAACAGTAAGAAAACAACAAAATTTTTAAAAAATGAGCAAAAGACCTGAACCGACATGTCATAAAAGAAGATTCACTGATGGCACACAGCATATGAAAAGATGATTAACACTGTAATCACTTCATGCAAATGAAAACAGCCAGCTAAACACATTTATAAAACTGGAAAAATCCAAAGAACTTCCAATAATAAGTGTCGCTGAGAATGTGGAACAAGAGAGAATCTTTTTCACTGTTGGTGAGAATACAAATTGGTAGTCATGTTGGAAGACAGTGTACAGTACACAATGAGTATACAGATCATTCATCTCATTGGTTAAATTTATTCCTAAGTATTTTATTGGTTTTGATGCTATTGTAAATGGAATTGTCATTAGTGTATAGAAATACAACTGATTTTGTAGATTGATTTGTATCCTGCAACTTTACTAAATTTATTTATTCTAACAGTTTCTTGGTGAAGTTCTTAGAGTTTTTATATGTAAGATCATATAATCTGCAAACAGAGTTTTACTTATTCCTTTCCAGTTTGGATGCCTTTTACTCTTTTTTGTTGACTAACTGTTCTGACTAGGACTTTTAGTATTTTGTCAAAGGGAAGTGATGGGAGTGGGCTCCCTTGGCTTGTTTCTCATCTTACAGGAAAAGCTTTTGACCTTTTCCCATTGAGAATGATGTTAGCTGTTGGCTTGTCATATATGGCCTTTACTATGTTGAGGAATGTTCCTTCTATCCATAATTTGTTCAGAGTTTGTATCATGAAAGAATATTGAATTTTGTCAAATGCTTTTTTTGTGCCTATTGAGATGATCATATGGTTTACATCTTTCAGTCTACTAATGTGATGTATCACATTCATTAATTTGTGTATGTTAAACCAAGCTTGCATTCTGGGATAAATCCCACTGGATCATGGTGTATGGTCCTTTTAACGTGTAGTTGAATTAGTTTTGCTAATATTTTCTTGAGAATATTTACATCTATATTCATCAGAGATATTGGCTTCTAATTTTCTTTTCTTGTAATGTCCTTAGCTGACTTTGGTATCAAGGTAACGGTGGCCTCCTAGAATGAATTTGGGAGTGTTCTTTCCTCTTCAATTTGTTGAAAGAGTTTCAGAATGATTGGCACTTAATCTTCTTTAAATGTTTGGTAGAATTTGCCAGTGAAGACATTTGGACCTGGATTTTTCTTGTTGGGAGATTTTTGATTACTGGTTCAATTTTATTACTCATTATTGGTCTGCTTAGATTTTCTGCTTCTTTATGATTCAGTCTTGATGAGTTGTTTATTTCTAAGAATTTAACCATTTCTCCTAGGCTTTCCAATTTCTTGGCATATAATTGTTCATAGTGGCCTTTGCAATTGTATGGGGCCTGGGACTGTCCTCCACTATCAGGCTGTGCCGCACTCTGTGCCCAATATTGAGTGGGAACACAGGCTGGGCTCAGTCATCAGGCAGGCCTCTGGCCGTGCCCTGTTGTCAGGCAAGGCCACTGGCCAGGACACCTAAATGAGTGTTCCAATCAGCTGTACTCTGTAGTTCGATGGGGTTAGAGGCTGTGCTCTGCAGTCAGAAGGGGTCACTGTCTGGGTCCCCTGGTCAGGTGGGCCCACAGGCTACGTTCCACAATTGGTCAGTGTTCCTGGTTGGGCTCTCTATCTGGGCTAGGCTGTGCTCAGCAATTGGGCAAGGGTATAGGCTGGGCCCTACAGCCAGGGGATACCATATCCTGCTGCCTGAGGTTGCCTGTGATCACTGTTCAGTCTCACTGGTCAGGTGGGGCCAGAGGTTATGCTCCACAGTTGGGTGGAGCCCCTGGATTGGCTCCCTGGCCAGGCAGGGTCATAGGCTCAGCTCTAAGGCAGTCTCAGTGTCACTGATCGGTCACCCCAGTCAACCAGGGCTGAAGGCTCTACTTAGCAGTTGGGTGGGGCTGGGCTGACTCCCTGCCTGGGCAGGTTGTAGGATGGCCCCCATGGCTGCCTGGGGTCTCTGATCTGGCTTCCTGGTTGCATGGCCTAGAGTTGATGCTCATCAGTTGGGCAGGGCTGCTGACTTGCTTCCCTGCCCAGAATGGCTCTACAGCTACCTGTGTTTTCTGGTCAGGCTTCCTATCAGGTAGGACTAGAGGCTGTGCTTACCAATTGTGCACAACTGCTGACTTGCTTCCCTGCCTGGACAAGAGATAGAGTGAGCTCCAAAGATGCCTGGGTTCTCCAGCCAGCTTTCCTGGTCAGACAAGGATGGAGGCTATACTTAGCAGCTGGGGAGGGAACCCAACTTGCTTCCCTGTCTGAGTGGGGCCATAGAATGATCTCCATGGTCAATTCAGCCCATTGACTGGGGACCCAAATCAGGCAGAACTACCAATGAAGCTCCCTGGCAAACAGGGCCCCACGATCAGATTTGCAGATGGGAAGAGCTGCTGGTTGGTATCTCTGCTCAGGCACTAACACCAGTAAGAATGCAGCTTGCCAAGATCACTGTGTCGGTTGCTGTGAGTCTAAAACCCCTTCTCTGTCACTAGCTTTTCCCCAATGGTCTACCCCACTGATTCTCCCAGGGATTTCCATGAGGTGAGACCAGAGTGGGTTTCTTGTGAAGTGTCTCATAACACTGAGGAAGCTGGATGTCTGTGCTCTCTTTTTCCTACTGGAGAAAGGATAGGCTTGGGGTTCCCTCACCATGTGTTGCTCTGATGACCTTGGGGAGGGCAACCTGGTCAAAGTGAGACCACTCCTCTTGCCCTCTAATGTGTTTTTTTTTTCTTGATATTTATGATCCAAGTAGGTGCTTCTGTCTCACCCCCAGGTTCTGAGAGTTTCACAAAGACATCTGGTCTCTAGATAGTTGCTAGCTAGGTTTTCTATGAAGGGGAGTGCAGCTTGGAGCCACCTATTTTACCATCTAGATGATGTTATACCCAGTTTGGCAGTTTCTTCCAAAACTAAACATACTTTTCTCATATGCTTTTGCAATCATGCTTCTAGATATTTACTCAAAGGAATTGAAAGCTTATATTCACATGAACATCTGCACACAGATATTTATAGCAGCTTTATTTATAATTGCTGAACTTGAAAGCAACCAAGATATCCTTCAGTAGGTGAATGGATAAGTAAGATTTGGTCCATCCAGACAATGAACTATTATTCAGCACTGAAAAGAAATGAGCTATCAAGCTATACAAGACATGGCACAAACTTAAACACATAATACTATGTGAAAGTAGCCAGTGTGAAAAGTGTACATGCTATATGATTCTAACTATATGACATTCAAGAAAAGGCAGAACAGTGGAAACAGAAAGGATGAGTAGGAAGAGCACAGAGGACTTTTAGGTCAGTGAAACTACTTTGTATAATTCTATAAAGCTGGATATATTTAATTATCCATTTTTTCAAACCTATAGGATATACAGCACCAAGAGTGAACTTAATGTGATGTGTGGACTTTGGGCCATAATGATGTGTCAATGTAGGTTCATTATAACAAATGTGACACTCTAGTTCTGAATGTTGACACTGAAGGAGGCTCCTTGGGGTGTGGGGAGCAAAGAGTGAATGGGGACTCTGTACTTTCTACTCAACTTTGCTCTGAACTGCTCTGAAAAATAAAGTCTGTTTATTTTTTTAAGATTGGGAAATATCACTAATTAATTATCAGAGAAATGCAAATCAAAACTACAATGAGGTATCACCTCACACCAGTTAGAATGGCCATCATTCAAAAGTCCACAAATGACAAATGCTGGAGAGGCTGTGGAGAAAGGGGAACCCTCCTATACTGCTGGTGGGAATGCAGTTTGGTGTAGCCACTGTGGAAAACAGTATGCAGATTCCTCAAAAGACTAGGAATAGACTTACCGTATGACCCAGGAATCCCGCTCCTGGGCATATATCCAGAAGGAACCCTACTTCAAAATGACACCTGCATCCCAATGTTCATAGCAGCACTATTTACAATAGCCAAGACATGGAAACAGCTTAAATGTCCATCAACAGATAATTGAGTAAAGAAGATGTGGTATATTTATACGATGGAATACTATTCAGCCATAAAAATCGACAACATAACGCCATTTGCAGCAACATGGATGTTCCTGGAGAATGTCATTCTAAGTGAAGTAAGCCAGAAAGAGAAAGAAAAATACCATATGAGATCACTCATATGTGGAATCTGGAAAAAAAACAAAAACATAAATACAAAACAGAAACAGACTCATAGACATAGAATACAAACTTGTGGTTGCCAAGGGGGCAGGGGGTGGGAAGGGACAGACTGGGATTTTAAAATGCAGAATAGATAAACAAGATTATACTGTATAGCACAGGGAAATATAAACAAGATCTTGTGGTAGCTCATAGCAAAAAAAAATGTGACAATGAATATATATATGTTCATGTATAACTGAAAAATTGTGCTCTACACTAGAATTTGACACAACATTGTAAAATGACTACTGCTCATAAAAAAATGTTAAAAAAATAAATAAAAGCAGAGCTACTTTTTAAAGAGATTCAATCTTGTTAAAGTAGCATCTCTAAAGTAAGTATGGACCTTTTATTCAGCTAAGAACATTGATAAGCTTTTATACATGAAGGTAGGCCAAGAACTGACTTTGGTTTTAGAATTAAGAGAAAATAATTGCCCGGCTTTGTGAGGAAGAGAATTAAGAGATGAGAGAGAGAGAGTGGGTTAAATTGGTGAGAGGTCAGGGTACCACAAGAGGTAGTGTGGTCTGTGAGGAAAACTCAATGGCTGAATGTCCAAAAGATCTTTTAATAATAGTAACTTCTAATGGGAAATATCAAATTGTTTGTTGTTTGATCAAACAATGTAACCTTATATTCATTACATGTGAATAGTCATTAATCATTCTATACACAATGGTCCTGTGTTAAGGGTCACTTTGAAAGGGGTGAGCAAAGAGAATAGCTTAAAGCTAATGTTTGAGGCAATTCCAGTTTGGAGAAAAAGGCTGAAAGATTCAGAACAGAGAATAAGAAATAGGTAGAAGCAGGGAATCATAGTCAAAGTATCATGAAATTACTACCAGCTATAGGAATTTGCTGAAAAATTTTATGGGGCATTGGGATCTTAACAAAAACATGACAGCCATCTGGTTTACAGAGATAAATTGTATGTTTTCCTTTACATTACTTGATGAGAATGATTAATCACATGGATAATGACAAGAAATAGTAACACTGTTTGGGAATATACAGATGTGAATTGGCCACTAGGCTTGCTCATTAAGAGACTGGCTGTTGCATACATTCCCCGTGGTAAATATGACTCCAAAAATTAACAAAGTATTAATACATAGTCAAAATCATGAATATGGAATGCACAGATACCAAGGATCTACCATATACATTTTTCATTTTTCTTTATTAATAGACTTTATTTATAGAGCAATTTTAGGTTCACAGCAATTGAGCAGAAGGTACAGATATTTCCCATATAACTGCTGTTCCACCACATGCATAGTCTCCACTATTATCAACAACCCCCACTAGAGAGCTACATTTCTTAAAATTGAATGACATATATTGGTACATTATTATCAACTCAATGGTCACAGTTTCCATGGGATCTTTAGTGTTGTTCTGTCTTCCGTTCTCATATTAGTAATTTGTGTCCTCTCTCTTCTTTTCATAGTGCAGCTGGAGGCTTATTGATTTTATTGGTGTTTTCAAAGAATCACCCTTTGGTTTTGCTGATAATCTCCATTGATTTCCCATTTTCATTTACATTCATCTCTTCTCTAATTTTTATTATTTCTTTTCTCCTGCTCAGTTTGGATTTTTTTCTTTTAGATTTATTGAGATATAATTGACATACAGCACTGTATAAGTTTAAGGTGGACAGCATGATGATTTGACTTACATCATGAAATGATTACCACAATAGGTTTAGTGAACATCCGTTATCTCATATAGATACAAGAAATAGAAAAAAAAGTTTTTCCTTGTGATAAGGACTCTTAGGAGCAGAGAAAGATTTATTGCAAAAACCACACAAGGAGAACAGGTGGCTCATGTTCAAAAAGCCTGAACTCCCTGATGGTTTTGGGGAAGAGTTTTTATAGGCAAAATTTGGTGGGAGGTCTGCAGGGTATATGACCTTCCTCTGATTGGTTGGCAGTGAAATAACAGGGTGGTGTTCCAGGAATCCCAGTCATCAGCCTTCTGGTTCCAACCAGCACATGCTTGTGCTCAGCCTCCACCTGAGTGGAGGCCTTAGTTCCTACAGAAGAAGTCAGAGATATATTGTTAGGTATTTCTCTTGGGGTGGTGGGGGGGAATCCAGGACTCTGCTCTATCATTACACTATTGTTTGTTGAATGTTCCTTCTTTGTTTCTGCATTTCCTCCCTTCCATAATTAGTATCTGTTTGAATCTGGTCAGTCTTGGTCAAGGAGGCTGAATGAAGCTTTTTTCCTACAAACAAGAAATGGGAGACCTGGAAAAGCTTCTGTGCCTGGGAGGGCCCCACAGGGTGCTGCGCAGTTTCACTTGATTCCTGAGGAGAGATAGGATGTAATTCTTATCTTTGCTTCTCTGTAGGTAAGGTTTCCCACCCCAACCCCTCTAACTTCATTCAGGACTTTTTTCTTTAATTTTCTGTAATTTGGAAATAATATGCCTAGGTCTTATTTTTTTAGGAATTTATCTTGGTTGGTGTTCTCTAAGCTTCCTAGATCTGTGGTTTGGTGTAAGATACTAACTTGGGAAAATTCTCTGTCATTGTTGTTTCAAATATTTCTGTTCCATTCTCTCTTTCTTATTCTGGTATTCCCATTACATATATGCTACATCTTTTGTAGTTGTCCTACAGTTCTTAGATATTTTGTTCTTTTTTTTTTTTTTAGTCTGTTTTCTTTACTTTTCAGTTTTTGAAGTATCTGTTGAGATATCCTCAAGCTCCAAGATTTTTTTCCTTAATTGTGTCCTGTCTACTAATTAGCCAATCACAGGCATCCTTTATTTCTATTAGTGTTTTTTATTTCTAGCATTTAATTTTGATTCTTTCTTAGAATTTCCATCTCTCTGCTTCATTGACTATCTGTTTTTGTATGATGTCTACTTTATCCATTAGATCTCTTAGTATATTAATCATAGTTTTAAATTCCTTGTCTGACAGTTCTAATATCCCCTAATTATATCTGAGTGGGGCTCTAATTCGTACTGTCTCTATTCGAACTGGTTTTTGCCTTTTAAGGTTTCTTGTCATTTTTTCTTGGTAGCTGGATATGATGCACCCAGCACTTGTTCCCTCAGTTTTCTGCTTGTTGTTTTCTGCTGTGATAAATTGCAATTCTCTGTTTTCACTTGTTGGTCTCTCCAATTTAGGGGGCAGCAAGTGGTCCTATGACCTCATTTCTCTCATGGATGTAATAAGAATTGTTGACTTTTCAGTTTGTTCAGATCTTTACTTTTTAGAACACAGTGGCAAATTCCAAATTTCTTACATGCTGGACCAGAACCTGAATGCCCCATATAATTTTTATTTTGATATGTCATAACCAATAATATCTGATCAGTTTTGTAAGACATTAACTCAATGAGTATTTATTGTACACCTATAAATTTATAACTATGCTTAATATAATTTCTTTAAAACAAGCTTGGACATCTTTTCTCCTATAAACTTACTATCTAGTTGCTATAAGACATGCTATATACAGAAAACATTCAGTTTACACTCTCAATAGGTTGGACCATTCTTTGGAGAGGTCTAAAGAACCTCACAGTACTTTGAGCCATTGCATTTATATATTTTGTGTGTCCTATTTGAGTATTGCCTGTTTACTCCCCTCCCCTGTAAGGGTCTGTGTTTCTCTGCCCAAGACTGTATAGGTGGTATGTCTGTCTTGTTCTTGTCTGTATCCCCAGTGCCAGCACAGAATTCAGCACATAACAGGAGCTAGATAAACTCTTGTCAAATGAGTGAATAAATGAGAAAGTTTTATGAACAATAGTGCTACATGCTGATATAAACAAGTGTTAAATTATCTGTGCCAGGTGGAAAAATAGGACAAAATATAATGTATGAATTTGAAGTTTAGCTAATAGGTACTGAAGGAATTTGAAAAGGCAATAATTAGTAAAGAGGACTCCTAAAAGTTTTTCTTTTTTGTTTGTTTGTTTTTAAGATAGGAAATACCAAATAAGTTTGAGGGCAAAAGGGAAAAGGTCAAAGGATGTAGAAATTGATTTTGTATAAGAAGGTACTTCTTCCTATTTTTAATTCCAAACAGATGATAGCTGGTTAGCATTATCAAACATCAACTAACAATCTCTTCTAGAAATAAAAATATAGCTGTGGCCTAAGTTTAAACGTGGATCATATAAAATAATTCAGAGAACATGGAAATTGAGCAATCACCAACCTTATAATAAAATATTTTTCGTATGTTAAAAAAACATTAACTGCATCCTCCCTTAACAATCTTATTGTAAAAAGCACACATCTTTAACCACTAGTCATCAGACCTATTTTATATATTTTTAAATCAATCTTATCATTCTTCTCGGACCCACTCTAGCATTCCTACCTCCTGTGCAAAGGTCAGGACTCAAACTAATCTAATATTCTCATACTCTTCAGACTAAGGCAGGACATTCTTTCTCATTTATTGTATTTGCCTCTTGCTATACTCAGTGTCACACTGACTTTTGATTCAGAGTAGAAATGTTGCTTGCAGGCATTCAGTTCAACCTTGAAATCTCTTTCTACCTCGGTTGTGGGCCATTTTGTACATAGCTTAACCAAATTTTCTCTTATTTGGATGAGTTTTTCCAATTTATCATGATTACTTCAAATCACATTATATCTCCTTGAATGTTGGAAACTCCAAATAACTTAATTCTATCTGAAATTCTGCTGGATATAACCTCAAGTTCTTTATAGCAAGGGTCAATAAAGCTGTTGAATGCTATCAAGGCCATTCTTTGAGGGTTAATATACTGTATAATCACCAAAATTGACTCCAACACCTGCAATAACGTATTCCCTGTTGTTACTTAGAGTAATATGATCATTGTCATAATTTTATTTTTTATTAATGAGAAAGTCATGTGAAATATAATTGAGAGCCCTTCTGAAATCAGTGTGGACCACATCTTTCCAGGTGATAATATTAGCATCAGTTTGCAATTACATGGGGCTAATTTTCCCTTTGGGTGTATATAAGTTCTAAATTTGTCCCTTACTAATAATCTTGGGAGCCATGGTCTCCTAAAAATAATAGCTTGTGGTTTGCCTAAATTGTCTGCCAGTTCCTTATGTAGCCAAGAGTGAGTCACCAATGTTTTCTAACAGAAATTATCCAACTTCCTCTGTAACTTTTTTATGCAGACACAGCAGAAGAGAGATACATAGCTTTCTTCTATGTTTATTTGAGTAATATTTGATCTTTGCATCTTTGCTGACCTAATTAATATCACTAAGAACAGTTGTTATCATTTTATGTAACATATTGCAGACTACAAGTGAAATTCAGATAAATGGCATCTTTCTGCTGCATCTTTAGATTAAATAATCAGCTTTAACCTGAAGCCTTTCTAGGTCAATGTTATCGGGCAAATTTAATTAGCTGATTTTGGTTAAAGGTGCCCCAAATTGTATTTAGAAAAAGCCAGCCTGTGGACTTCAAGTTACAAATATAAGGAAGTGACTGGAGAAGATCTCATTTTTTAAAACTGTAATTAGGGATGCTCACTTGGGCAAAACAAATAAACAAAAAAAAACATGTGTCTGTCTCACCTCAATATAGAGGCTTGTTTTATTTTGTTTCAAATGGATAATTCCTCGATGATTTTTCTACCTCTGAATATACTCATCTACTGTCACAATGAGTAAAAGATTCCCATAAGGTCTCATAAAAGTTATTTTCATTGTTATATCCTTACTTCAAAGGGCAAAAAATGTCACTTCACAATAACCTTCTTGTCATGAAATACTTCCAGCGAGGGCATTCTAAAGGGATAATCCATAATCGAAAGGACCCAGAGGTATTTTCTGTCCAATTCGTGAAGTTGGAAAAAGCCAAATAAAGTGTTATATGTTCATCTGTAGATTGAGTCTTACATTCTTTCTGGGGAAATAAAGGGAGAGAATTGGACTGTGATGTCAGCAATGACTTTCAGAAGGTTTCATTTCATAATCTATTCTATGTTTGTCAGATAATATATCTCTTCTGATATGGATAAGTAGAAATGTGACCTAATATATCCCTTTAAATCATAGTTTACATTATGTGTGTGACATTCTGGAGCATTTTTATATCAGAAGAGATTTTGATTATATGTACTATTACTCAGTCCTATAATCATAATAATTTATGTGGTATGAAAAGAAGGCCTACTTTTCCTTTCCCCAGCACAGAAAATGTCAATGCATGAAAAATAGAGATGTCAGGTCCTGTTGTTTTTCAGGCTTCTGAATCTCTTCTCTCCCCCCAAAGGAGGCAGACCCCATTGTCATACTGGTCTTCACTTCTTACAAGTTCAGGTCACTGTACTCTCAAAGCCCCTCAAATCCGCTCAATGACCTAAGTTCCCAACTGGAATTATTCTTTCCTTCTGTCCCTTCGGGATGAGCCTTAGCTAGACTTCTGGGACAAAGACCCTGACAGTTGCCCAGGACCAGACATAGCTCTGAAACCAGAGCCCAGCATAGGTGGCAACAGACCCCAATCCCAAGAGGCATAACAAAGCCACCCAGGTTCTAAGGACTAACACTGGCATTTCAGTCCTTTGAGCAACCTGAGTGTATTGTGGCTGCTTAAAACATTTGTTCTCAATTCTGGGTACACATTGGAATCTTCTGGGGAGATTGTTAAATGCTGATGCATGGAGCCTACCTTTTTTAACTAAATTGGAATCTCTGGAGGGTGTTTCCAAGGCAGCTGTACTTTTTAAAATGGTCTTAGATTTTCATGTGCAGCTGGAGCTGAGAACCACTGACCTAGAAGAGCAAACACTGCCTGGTTTTTTGTCTTGCTTCCGATTCCCACAAATACGAATGCATTCACTAAATATGTACTAAGAGTTTCTTGTGTTGTAGGTACTGGTTTAGATAAGGGGACATAGCTAGGAACAAACTAACAAATTTTACTACCCTCATGGAGCTTGAATTCTAGTACAGCCCTTTTGTTCTGTTTTAGGTCTGATGGAGGGCAATAAAGCCAGAGTCATTTATCCCAGGGCTCTCTAAGCAGCCCAGGAGAAAATGAGAGTTCTCTCCATGCTCTCTCAATCATCAGCTACTTTTTCTGACCCCTGACATGAACTAGATCCCCTAAGGATGAAACTCCACTGTACATACTATTCTTTAAGATCTCTACAGTTCAAGAACTGATACTCAGAGTCGGGTCAGCTGGTGTAATGATTGACCTCTTGGTGATGCAAATCTTATCTCAGATGGGGGCCTGTGATAAAATTATCTGTGAGTGGAGATATTTGTCGAGAACTATCATATAGGGCTTGAAGCACATTCATATCAGCCATGAGTTCGACTTGAGGTCACATTCTAACTTAACACTCTGAACCCTTTGTCAACAAGGATATATTGCTTGGCCCTTAACCTTTGCTAAAGAATTAGTGAGGATATTTTAGAAGATCTCTGATCCTCAAGTGGTTTATCTGAAAAATGATAATAATATCTGCCTTGCATGGTGGTTATATTAAATGAGATCTTTCCTAAACTCAACCTAACTTTCAAGAGGATCCGTAATTTCCTCAGAACTGCATAGTTTCACATAGCTTATAATCTAAGTGTCCTGAATACTTTATTTTCCCCCTTTCAGTAGTATGCAATAAGCTTTTATCCATGTTAGCAAAACATGTTATTATAATGCCATTAAGAAGTTAAATAGCATTAACCTTTTAAGTCGAAGACTGAAACTTTTGGCCTTGCCTCATTGATATACCACAACTAGATATATACTCCACTGTTTGGATATACTGTATTTTATTTATCTATTAATCAAATGAGGCACATTTAAGTTTCTTCCACATTTTGGCTATCATGACTAAAATTGCTATGAACATTCATGTAACAAGATTTTGAATGAACATGTTTTTTTTCATTTCTCTTAGTTATATACTTTAGGAATGCACTTGCCTGTACATATGGTAATCTTTTATGTTTAACCTTTTGAGGAATGGCCATACTATTTTCTAAAGAAACTGCACATTCTACATTCCCACCGATAGTATATGAGGTTTCAGTCTAGTAGCTTTTGATATACAATGCTTAATTTTTCTAAAAAAAAAAGAGCTGTATTGATATGAATATCCTACCATCAATATGCAAGAGAGTTCTTGTTCCCCTGCTCACCCATAAATACTAGATAATATAATTTACCTTATTTTAACAATTTTATAGCAAAAATATTACTCCATTGTTTTAATTTACATTCACTTGATTACTAGTGAGTTATACATGATTTCATGTTTCAAATGCTTTGTGAAATCAGTCCCATCATTTGTCATTTTTTCCTCTTATGTTATTGTTAATTGTTGTTTTGAAGAGTTTTTCTGTAACAGAGAAATTAACTCTTTGCCAGTAATATAGATTGTAAGTATTTTTCTCTTTTTGGTGGAAAACACATTCTTACTTTTTTAAATGATTTGGAATTTATACTGTCATGATGTTCTGTGTGTAATGAAGTAACATACTTAGAAAGTCATCTTTAACTTATATATTCCTTTAATTATTCTAGTCCTAACTTTATTTTTTTATTTTACATGAAATCCTTGTTGTTTTACAGTCTGAAGTAGGGATTTAAATTCTCTTCTATCATATTACATTTTCAAAAAGTGGTAAAAGAAGTGAGACAAAAGTAATTTTCAGTTTAACTCTTAGTAAATGAGAAAATTTAATGAGCCAGGGCATGTTATGCTCAATATAGTAATCTCAATTAAACCAAATATGCACACAGTGCTTTAGGAAATTTGATTTCATCTTCACCAAAGCAAACCGGAAATTCCACATATTGGTCAGAATGGCATTTGGCGAATTTGAATAATGTTACTACAGTCATGTATATGTTAAAATATCAGAGAGGAATCTTAGCGTTACCAAAAAGGAGTTTGTTCTAAATGAAAAAAATATATAATCTATTCTGAAATCAACCTAGGAACTGTGCATCAGGAACCTCAGATATATCCATATATTTTGGGGTGTGATAATTCCATTTAAACTGATTTATCTATTCACTTGACAAAGATTTAATGAGTATCTACCAAGCGTTAGATTCTCTGAGAATGCCTGGGGTCATGGTGACCCTGCCTTTATGGAGCTTACATTCTAACTAGGAAAGAGTTGGGGAGAACAGACATTAAATGAAAACACAAATGATTTTATAATTACAGTTGCAGTGTGTTATAAAAGAAAATTATACAGTGTTTGGGTAGACTATCAGAGACTGCCTGACCTGCACTTGAGGGCCAGGGAAGGTAATCAGAGGAAATGACATTGAATTCAGGACCTGAGAAGTGACTAGGAGTTAGGTATGCTAACAAAGGGTGGTGTCATGGCAGGCCCAGAGGACTGAGGCAAGTTATGAGGCAGAAAGGAACACACGCTTGAGGATGCCCCTTATGTGTGATAACAGAGTGAATCAGGCCAGTGCATGAGTAAATATTGCATTTGAAATAAATTCCTGAGGGGCACTTTCATTTTTATCACATTTAAAGAGTCGTGTCATAAATTAATATGATAATGTCTGTGGATTATAATTATCAATAATCTTGGATGCTGTCTGGAATGTTTAAAATGCCATGAATCTGTTTTAGAAACAATCTGATAAAAATGCCTCATCACAGAGTAGCAGACCAACAAGCATGCTTCCTAATGATTCACACAAATGCCAGCTTGTCAGCTTCTTTGGAGATACATTGCTCCACTCTCCTCTTTGCTGTGATGACCCAAAGGCTCCATGCCTTTCCTCTTCCCTTCTTGTCACTCCTCCATTACTAAAGAGCATCGCTGTCTTCTTAAAGAATCTTGCTATCTCATACTTTTGCCTCCCAAATGACCTCCCTTACTGTGACCTCCCCAAAGCTTATCAGATTAGAATTCCTAATTATACTTTCTCATCTCTCTCTTTCCAACTTAGTTGAGGTTTAATGGGACAGAGGCTAAGTGTACACTTGCTCTGAAATCATCACACTCGTCACACTTCTCAGTTACTGGTGACCTCTATTATTCTCCTTCGGCTTTAATACTAGACTTCAAATATATGGAGTACTGTTGAATGGAAAGTCAGCAGAGATTACAGGTAACATATGGGATAAGAAATATCACAGAAACAGAGCTGGAAAAAAACTTTGAGAGTCATTTAGCAGAATGCCCTCAGGAAACGCCATCACGACCCCTGCTCTTCTCCGGCATCCTCTCTGATCTTGCCTTAAGGAACTTTACTTGCTTTCTGAGCTTCCATAGCTTAGCATTCACTGCTCTCTACTGTGAACAAGACTGTTTACATGGTTATTGTCCCTGCTATCGATGAAGCATGTTGTTGAATGGCAGGACCATGTCTTGTTCATCAGTGAGCCCCCAGTCCCCAGCTCAGTGTTTGAAATGTAGTGGAGACCCAATAAATATTTTTTGAAGTTAAATGGTATTAGTATGAAATGCCTGGCACTGGAAACAAAACTGTGTAAAAATTACATGAGCTAGACAGTTTCTGTAATTAGGCGCCAGTCTGGTTCCAGGTCCACCAGCCCATAGGTGGTGCACAGGGATGCTTACCAGATGAGAGTCAGAGGTAAAGCATGGTTCCCTCCAGATTATGCCAGTGGTTACTCTCTTGCATGGCATATTCCTCAGGTCACTGTGTGGGTATCCATGGCCCCCATAGAACACAAGGTATCTTTTGCATCTCATGTCTTTTGGTGTATCTAGTTACAGCTGATTGACAGGCAGCTTTTTGTTTTGTTTTCTTTTAATTTAACAAGAGTAGGGGGGAAAACTGAATGTATTTTGAGGGTTTTAAGTAGGCAGATGACTCAGCGTGAAGAAACTTGTTGGAGGAGTTGCAAACACTTGAGTGGTGACACATGTCACCAGCCCTGGAGGCCCACACGTGGTGGTGGATTCAATATAATATACAGGATAGAATTGCAACCATAATAAGCTGCACAAACAGGAGCAGAGGCGTCAATGCAGTACTGCACAGGGCACGTGAGCAAAACTTACATGCAGGGTTTGCTACTGACTTCAGAGTAAGTGATATACAATGGATCAATGGATTGCTTACAAAAGCAAGCACTGGGGATTATAACTTGAGACCTACTGAACTCTCACAATGTTGCTTTGTAGAAATATCATCTGACCAACAGAGAAAGAAAAGTAATTGTACAAATGTGTGCAAATCAGTTGCTCACAATTTTAGGCAAAGAAGAACAGTGTAGTCACTCCATATGGTAGTGCTATGTGTCAGCTTCTCATTTCTAGAATATACCATGTGGGGTGGAGTACATGACGAAATGTTCAGATGCTCCCTGATACGTGGCACTGACACCAAGGCGAGAATGTTGGACATCAACACAAAGTCTGAGTTCCGTGAAGCCTATGTTAGGGATAGTACTTCTCAGTACTTAGGAAATTCTATAAACTTTATGTTATGTGTAGGGTTGGGATGGAAGGAAAAAGATAATTTGAAGGTCTAGTTTTATTTAGAAAACACAGCACATTGGAAATTGCCTACCTGAGGTATCCTGCTTTCTGTTTTATTACACATAAGACACAGAAAGACATAGGAATAAACGAGAGAAGAATGAAGTTAGATTGATTTCTTAAATTGTATGTGTTTTAAATACATTTGCATGTTATTTCTAGGTATAAGTTAGTATAAAGTAAAATTTTATAAACTATTATATAATTACATGAAAGTATTAAATGCAAAATTGAGAGTAACGATTAGTACTTCAAATGTGCATTTACAAATATATGCTGCTAAAATGCTTGAGGAAAAAATGTAATCTCTTGAGAACCTTTAACATACATGACAAAGTTCTTTATATTAACAATTTACTTAGCATACTTTTTATGGGTAATCCAAAAGGAAACTTTCATTCAACTCAGGAATTATAAATTTGCATTGACACAAATCCACAATGTACTTAATCCACAATGTACTGAATTCTTCTTTGGCAGTAAGTATTAGGAAGAGATTCTCACAGTTTACATTAACATTTAGCTCAGGGTAGCCATAATAATTATTTAATTTTCTTTTTATGTAACCAACACATTTAATACTAGGTGTTCTATGTGCTTTACAGATACAAACACAGTTAATCATTGTAACTACTCTCTGAAGTGGATACTGTTATTATCCGTGATTTACTCTGAGTGGTTTTAAGTAACTTGCTCAGAGTCAAATAAACTGGTAAATGGTAAAGCCAGGATCCAAATTCAGGCAGTCTGGTTCCAGAGTGCTGACTCTTACCCACTATGTCTCATATTATATTCAACTATCATCCCATGTTCAAATCAGAATGAAAAACAAATCTTCAAATCTCTGCTCCAGGACTTCCTGCCAGTGGAACCTGATGTGATATGATTAGCAACGACCCCTGCATGTTTGACTTGATAAAGTATTAATTTCTATCACCTAATCTCAATTTTTGTTTGGGGTGACTGGTTGCCATTTGGGGAAATATCAAAGCTTTATATGCTTTTTATTAGAGGATTCATGTAGTTTTTTTTAAAGACTAAGTGAAGAGGCACTTGTGTTGAGGAGGCCCAAGACTGCAGGCTAATGGGTCAGTCACCTCCAGGCCTCTGAGTCTGTTGTTCCGTCCTCTCCTTACATAAGCCCCATGTTGACAGAGGCCTGTCTGTTTTTACTCACTTCTATATCTTCACTATCTCTCCAAGCACATGAGTGATAGTCAGTAAACAGGTTTTTGAATAATAAAATAAAAAGATTCAAGAGTAGCGTATCACAGAGCGATGCCAGTATAGGGGGAAAAATTGCCACTCCAAAATGTCTCTTTGGCAATCAGGTTATTTTTAGCTGAAAACAATCAAAGCCCCAAAATTCAGAACTTTGACCTTCCCCCTCACTGCCTAAAGAATTTAGATAGAAGCCCTGTTCCTGGACTAGAGCTATCCCTAGAGATATCTGTAATGAATATGGGCCACATGTGATGAGGGACACTCAGAGATCAGAGTCCCCTCTGTGCCCCATTGTCTCTGCGAAGACCAGGAAACATTTGTTTACCAAGCATTTGCTTTTCCATCCTCATGTGAATTGCCTTCCTCCATTTGAAATCTCAAGCCACCACCCCTTTTGTTTTTAGCTGAAAATGGTATTTAAGGTGAGGGTTTCAACCATGAGGGAAGTTATCCAGTTCTCCTGGGTCTCTCCCATGTATACATGCTATTAAACTTTTATGTGATTTTCTCCTGTGAATCTGTATCATGTCGATTTAATTCTTAGACCAGCCAGAAAAACCTAGAAGGGTAGAAGAATATGTCTCTCTCCCTGACAGCAGAACTTACTGGAAGCAAGGATAGAAACAGAGTGGGGAGAGATGGGAGTGCTGTGTAGTACAAATGCCTCTGTCGCATCAAGAGTATCTAAGCGTTCATTCTCTTCATGGTTTCACGCTCAATTCCAGGAACATGGGGGAAATAGTTCAAGTTACTTTCCAGGGAAAGAGATCACCAATGGTTGCTAAATCAGAAAACCTGAGGATTTACTAATCTCTAAAAGACAGGATATCCTCCTTGCTAATGTTTTCTACTTTGTCCTTCAGCTTAATTTTGTTTCTGTTCTGTGGAGAACAGTAAGGGACCATCTTTCTTCTAATTGTTCATGAAATAGTTCCTATCCATTGTGGAAATCTGACCATTCTTCCCTCCAGCCTGAATGATTTCCGCTAACTCTTCTTTCTCCCATTTCATTTGGGGTAATTCTGTAATCATTGTGGTGGCTTCTCTATTGATGTCCAAGTTAGGGCTTTGGAAAGAGGAAGCAAAGACACAGTCTAGTCACTCTCAGCCTGCGTGGGCCCAGGCCCTGCTCCTTTCAGCCTTTATTTAGCCTTATCTTGGAGCTTTCTTGGATTTGTGGCATTTACACTTCCAAGGCTCCTTTCAAATGAGCAGTTCACAGCCAGCATCCATTTTCACTGTTTGCTCTGAATGTTATTTCAGTAGGTTCTTAACAATACGGTTCTCCTGAATTTCTCACTCTGCGGGATCAGTATCTTTGGGATTAACAGACTGTAACTCTCCTCTGTGCTCTCTTGGGGCTCAGAGCCCTGAATGAACATTTGTTTTTCAGATTTACTCTGCCCCTTAGAGATGGTTGAAATTGATTTTTTCCCCCTTTTCCTTCTGGCAATCACTTACTACCTTTCTTCAAATATAATCAGTCTTCTCTACAAGATAGTGAAAACAAAGTGAGTATTTGCATGCCATTAACTCTACAGTTGCAAGTTTCTCCTTCACAGTTTTTTCTCTGACTTAAGTCAGCCATCTTAAATGATAGCAAGATATTATAAGAGAGGACTGCCTTGAGCAAGAAGAGAGAGGTGTATTTATGGGATAAAAGAACCATTGTATGAAAAAGAGTCATGACTAAGTATATCTGACTAGTGGAAGGGGAGAAAATATTTTTCATTTTTTTTGTATAAGGTTGTTGAAGACTCTTTTAGAACCTAAGTTTTAACCTTTCCTATCAGCAGGAAAGACATCTAAAATCAAAAATACATAATATTTGTGACAACTGGAAATGATGAAAGAATGATTTGCCATCTACCTCCAGGATAAACAAAAGCCTAGCAAAGCTCTTCATCTGACCACATTCAATTATTACTTCATACCAAAAGGGCAACTGTGATATTGGCTGTTAATTTGAAAGAGATCATACTCAGGGTGAACACATACATTAGAAATAGTTCTTTATTGTGGAAAGGTGTTTAATTATTTTGTATGCCCTTTTATTATCTATTAACAAAAATCACTTTTCCTTAACATAGAGTTAATTTAACACATAATTATTGATTATCTACTATGTGCTGAGCATGATTTCAGGTACCAAGATATAGCAATAAACAAAATTGTCAAAACCCCACTTATTCTACTAGAGAAAGATAATGAACATAATAAATAAATTATATGGGATGTTTGAATATGATAACTGTTGTACAGTAACAAGTAGAACAGGGCAAGGAAGACGAGTGTAAGCAGATAGGGTAGAGGGTCCCCGGAGAAAGAGAACCAGGCGTGGCTTCCTTGACATAAAAGAAGCCATTTTAGGCCTAACTCATTTTGTGATGTAAACCTGGCCACAGTGCTTGTCCTTGCAGAAGAATAAGTCTCAGTAGTTAGTGATTTAAGGGAACAAAAGAAGGTAAAAACAAACAGCTATTACCAGGCCAGGGAGATAACTTAAACAATATATTAGTTGTAAAGACTTCCAGTTCAAAGGTAAAGATTAGCCTGAAGCAAATTCTTGACCTGTTTTGAAGAATTCAAACTCCCTGGAGCACTACCAGATTAACTGGAGCCTAAGGAATGATGCTGCTCACCTTTTCTGACCCCCGTGACTTCAATCAGCTAGAGCCTGGACTCCGTCAACATTTGCCTCAATTCTATGCTTAACTCTCCTTTGCTCAAGCCCTATTCATGAATATGCAGACACCATCCAAGCCCATTCATGAATATACATGTACTACATTTTGCTGTTTGGGGAGACACTGCTTTGGGAAGAATTCCCGGTGTTCTCCTTACTTGCTGCAAGTAGTAAATCCTTCTTTCTCCAGCTCTTTGGCTTGGTTGTGTCTTTTGGCTCAACATCCACCAAGAGGTGAACCCAGTTTTCAGGTAACATTAGGAGTGTAGAGGTGGGAGCAGAGGGATACAGGTTGCAATCTTAATTAGGATATTCAGGGTAGTTCTAACCAAGAAAGAGACATTTGAACAAAGACATAAAGCAGATGAAGGAGTAGTCAAGTGGTTATCTGGGAAACGAACATGGCAGGCAGAGGACATCACTAATAAAAGCCCTGAGGCAGGAGAATGTGTGGCATATTCAGAGAAGCAGAGCGAAGTGAATGAGTGAGAGAGTATTAGAAAATGAAGTCGGAGTGGTAACCAGAAGCTGTGGGGAAGTGGGAAGGTGGGGTTTGCTAGGGCACAGGCTTCTGGTAAACCACCGAACTCAAATGCAGAGAGCCTGTTTGAAAGTCGGCCGTCTGCACACCGCATCCTGATCCAGTAGGGGGCCTTCTGCCTGGACACAAGTTCATAGAATTGCTTTGATTTAAACACTCATTTTTCAAAGTGAGTTTTCATCAGCATGGGATCTTCCAGTTCTGTGTGAAGCACCAGAAATGGTCAGCCTGTTGCCGATAGATGCAACCGGTGTTCCAGGTTCTTGTCCCGTCCCAGAAAGAATTCAGAGACAAGACATAGAGGTTAAAAAGGTAAAGTGAGGATTTATTAAAGGATGGATAGTCCACTCTCAAGGGAGAGCGGGCAGGCTCAGGTGAGCAGCTGCCCTGAGTTTCTCTGGCAAGTTAGTTACGCGGGGTGTAAAAATGAATGGGCGGAATATTCATTGGGGAGGTAAGGGTTTGGGGTCGTATTCCCTGATTATCATCCCAACTCCACCTTCCCAAAGGGAGGAGGGATTTGTGTCCTTATTTATCCTGGATTGGAAGCGTCATGGCGTCGGTGCACGATGGGTGCTTCTGATCTGCAAGGCAAGTTTTATTTAAATGAGGGCATAATGAGCAAAATGTTACATTCAGACACTAGAAATTCCTGCCTTTTCTCACCTTTCTTTGTTCTTCTCCAGGCCACTTGTCATCCCAAAAGGCAGGATCCCTTATCAGCCCCAAGGTTCCTGCTTTTCTTTCTCTGCCCAAGGACCCCTGCTGCTTACATGATGTGTGGTTTCCTGCATTTGGCCCGTGCCCCTCCTTTCTGCCCAATTCCTGCCATTTGGTGTGTGTCCCCCTTTCTCTGCTCATATCTAGCTGCGTGCCTGCTCTAACAAGCCCAGCTAAAGAGCCAACAGACCACACTACTATTCATTAAGTAACAGAAAACATCTTCTTATTCTGTCCCCTGGGGGAAGGGAAAACAAGCAACAAATAAAATAACAACTACAACTACCATAAAATTCTAGCTCTCAGGAGGCTCGCATATTAAGCCCTACCAGTTATTTTATATACATGTGGCTGACTTTATCAGCACGTTCCCTGAAGGTCTGTTTTTTGCAGGGGCTTTGAGTCACTGAGGGTTACTTTTGATGGAATTGATGTAAGAGCAGGAGAAAATGGGCTTGTGGGGTAAGGCTGAAAAAAAATATATAAAGACAATGCCTGAGAGGTCAAAGGCACCAACCTTCTCAGTTTTGAATCCCGGCTGCAGGCTGAACATCTGACCCCCAGATGGTCTCAGTTAATAACTTGCTCTTCACAGCATGCAAATTTGTTAAGGCTTACTGATTGTTTGTCTTACCAAATGGTTTCTCAATCTTCCCCTAATACTAAGGTCTCTAAGGTGAAATGTATGTGAAAACTACTCACACTTGAGTTGGATCCAGATACCATTCCTGATTATCACACTGGTTGGAAGGTGAAACAGAAGGGTAAGGAAGGCCTCTTGCCTTTGGTGAAACAAGAAGCCCGAAAGCACGGCCCTCTGAGGTCACGTGACTCAACTCAGGAGGCAATTGGGAGAGTGATGGTAGGATCAGAAGGCTTGCTATAGAATGCGTGTCCATAACGTCCAAGGGGTATTCAAACTGGCTGATTACCCAACACACTGCTTGGTTTGTTATCTTTTCATTCATATCTGACAACATTAAACTTTTCTTGAGCCCAGTTCTCCTGGAAAACATCCAGATTGTGAACCCCCCTGATCCTTCTGTGTTCCCAAAAAGAGTTACTGAAAAGAACCACCCTTCCTCATATGACTAGGAGAAGACTCACACATGACCCACTTGTGTTACCCAGGACCAGGCCAGACACAGATCTACCAAATTCCCATTTGTTGTCTTATAAATGTTGAGCTGAACTGTGTGTAGCCACTGACAAGTCTAAACAAAATACCTGCTAACTTGACTGGATCAGACTTCAGTTAATTTTCTCTTCTTCTCCCAGGCCCATGAATTTTTACTTACCCTCAACCAGCACTGAATGCAAAACAACCCATCCTTAAGGGTCTCACCTAAGAATAGGCTAACCTGGACCCAAAGGGAAAAAAGATTTCCTACTCAACTGTCTTATCAGGCTACCCACTCCTCCTACTCTGCCATACTAGGTTTGGTTCTCTCTAACCTCGTTTATCCCTCCCTAGAAAAGAAAATTCCTTTCTGCCCAATCTTTGAGACATTTGCAGATCTCATATTTGAAGTGTCTTCATTATTGTGGTAGCCCCCTTCCCCTTATTGCAATAGTAAACCTTCCCTGATTGCAGTGTTTCTTTGAAGTATGCATCTCCTTACCTAACTCCACATGGTGTTTATTTGACCCATCCAAACAAAATGTAACAGAACTCTGGGAACATAATATTAAAGAACATATTCTTTTTGATTAATATCTAATGCCCTGACAATAGCCTGATTTTATCAGCTGACTTCTTGAGGGCAAATGGGTTTGGGAAGCGTGTGTGTGTGTGTGTGTGTGTGTGTGTGTGTGTGTGTGTGTGAGAGAGAGAGAGAGAGAGAGAGAGAGAGAGGGAGTTTGAATGCTCCCATCCCTGTGCCTTAGGGCAGGGCTTGTAAGAAAAGCTGGGATGAGAATAATGAAAAAATAACCCTCATTGATATTATTATGGTCTGAATGTTTGTTCCCCCCCCCCAGATTTCATAATGTTGAAACTGTAACCCCTAAAGATGTTGTATTAAAAGATGGGGCCTTGTGGGGGCTTAGATCATGGGGAGCTGCCTTCATGAATGGAATTAGTGGCCTTACGAGAGAGATCTCACAGAGCTCCCTTGTCCCTTTTTCCCACGTGAGGATATGGTAAGAAGGTACCATCTGTGAACTAGGACGCTGGCCTCACCAGCTACCACACTGAATCTGCAGGATCCTAATCTTGGACTTCCCAGCCTCTAGAACTGTAGGAAATTTAATTTTGTTTATAAGTTACTCAGTCTCTGCTATTTTTTATAGCAGCCCAAATGGATTAAGACAACCACGCTCTTGGCTTATAGGTGCTAATGACCTTCCTCCTGTCACATATCAGACTTGTCTCATGTCGGGTCCTTTAGAAACAGGGTTTAGACTTTCCTCATTTTTAGAATAATTTAACGTAGAGTTATTTTGGTTGAAATTTAACATATATTTAATTTGTTTAGAAATTAAACACTTACCTAGCATAGCAGTTTTTTCAGTGGAATTCTGAGATATTTTCTTGCTAACTATAATTTAAAAAACACAGTATCTCTGATTTACCCAATTAAAGTTTACAACGCAAAATATTTTAGAGGGTTGTTCAAGTGATTTGTTGCAAATTGCTAATCAGGAATAAAACATGGCAGTGCTATGATTTTAGAAAGACACCTGGCATATGTATTTCATGAATGTTATTTTTTTGTGTGAGCTTGTCTACCAACTTCAATTCACTTCAAGGGGTAAAAAAAAAAAAATCAGCTGTGTCCCAGACCCTTACAATTCAAGCACCATGTCATTTTCTCATGTTGTGTTTACAGTATCAAACTCTCTAAATCCACAAATCTTCTTTCATTTTTGGGGACGTTTGTTATATTCTTTAGTTAATCTTCCACTTAGAAGTTTTAATGTTCTTCTCCAGACTTCTGACATTAATGCAGCTGAGTTTAAGGGTCCACTTCAGCTGCTGTCAAAGAGATTTCAAATCTACCCTTACACATGGAAGTGGAGTGCCACTAAATTCGCTTTAATTTGGGGAATTATTATTTAATTTTGTAAAAGTTATCTCAGATGTTAGCACAAGAAAAAAGCTAAATCAATACCCACAAATGTCACAACCTAGAATTATGGGCCAATTAGGAAGAAATGTGATTTCAAAAGGCCACTTAAACTAATTATTGGTCACCGAATGGAAATGTATCAAAATAAGTTAAAATAGATAAAAATCAGTGCTAGCCCTAGGTTCATCTCAAAAGTATCGACAAGGGCAAAAGCAAAGCAAAAAGTAATTAAACTATCCCCAAATGGTCTATGAAGACTGACAAGGAAGGAGCATCCAAATCAATCAATTCTCTTCCATGAGACTGGAACTCTTTATGCTACTGTATATTCTATGACACAGAACACAAATCACCCATTGTTATTATTCTCATTGTTATTCTTAATTGATAACTATTTCTCTGTCATGTTGGTAGTGGAGGAAGGAAGCCTAAAATGCTCTTGCCCTTTGCAAGAGCAACAGAGAAGTTGGCAAAAATTGTCAGTCAATTGTTCTGTAACGCAGGAATCTAATCTAAACTTAAAACAACCAAGGAACTGCCAAATGAAGACAAAGACTGCTGAATCGTGGTGGAAGAGCCCTGTGACATTTTAATTTACACTGGTACCATCTCCCACACACCAGTGTGGCAGTGGTTTTAAATAGCCAGGCACCTTCTCAGTGCATGTTGCTGGTATCAGAGGAAGCAATATGGCTGTTCTTCTCGAAGAATTGTCATTGTATGTTTTGACCTTGCTTGTGGCTCCCTGAAGGATTGGCTTAAGTATTTGCCTTTGTTTTGCCTGTCTCATAGGTTCCCCAGGACTGAGGTAGCTCCCAGAGCAGTGTTTGTCAAAAAATTTTAAAGGTACATGTGTTAGATGTTGCTGCCTGGCACAAAAGATACCAATTGCGGTAAGACGTATAACAAAAAGCCTAGGAAAGAAGAGACTTGCGAAGGAAATACTTGGAGAATAAAGACTTTGAAAAGCTCCCACAAGGTCTGGGGACTCTAGAAGTCTGCATGAATGCCTAGGGAAGGACACATCCTCAAAACTGAGGAGACTCTAAATAGTAATATCCCCCCAAATGACCTGCAAATTCAACAATATTCTTATCTATATCTCAGTGATCTTTTTTGCAGAAATTGAAAAGTTGATCTTAAAATTTTAATGGAATTTTCAGGAGTCAGAAAGCAAGTATCTTCAAAATGAACAGAGTTGGAAGACTCACACTAGTTGATTTCATTTCTATTAAACATCTAGAATAAGAAAATCCATAGAGACAGAAAGCAGAATAGTGGTTTCCAGGGGCTAAAGGGATGAGGAATGAGGATTCATGGGTAAAGGGTAGGGGGTTCTATTTTAGGGTGATGAAAATATTTTGGAACTAGATAGTGGTGATGGTTGTACAACATTGTAAATGTACAAAATATCACTAAATTTTATACTTTAAAATGGTTAAAATTAGGGATTTTTTGTCATGTGAATTTCACCTCAATATAAATATTACTAGAAGCATATGCTTTGACCCTGGAAATTAAAATGATTTTAGTGATATGTATTATTAAAAGAACCAAAGAGTTTGTTTCCAATAATCCCCATGTTTGAGCATCCTTCTCCCATATAAGCCTCTGAGATAACCTTTCATAGAATGACAGAGTGGAAATAAACCTCAGTTATCAAGTCATCAAGAATCTAATTGTTTTTAGCATCTATAGCTCACTTATGAGCCAATGGCACACACTGGGAACCCTGAAGATCACATCACCTGTTATACTTCTGCAACCCTCCACAATTTATAATGTGCTTCCATCTCTTTTCATTTAACCTCCAAGTCTGAGAGACTGGAGTTCTAGATCACCTGATTACAATCCTGCTGTTATAGTTTTGATACAGGAAAAATTGGGGTGTGAGAGGATGGTCATGTCCCAGGTCTCGATTGAGTAGAGTGAAAGTAGGTGTATTCTGATGCACACTCCACAGACAGAGTGCAGGGTGTCTCACCCAGAAGGGATGGTGGTGACCTCAGAGCATGGGGTCGGCTAGGGAAAATGAGATCAGCCACGAGGTATGGGGGTTGTAAGTTTTTATGGGGTCGGTAACTTTATATGCTAACAAGTGGGATGAACAACTACTTTCAGAAAGGGCTGGGATTCCCAGGAATTGGACCACCGCCTACTTTTTAACCTTTTATGGGCAGCCTTGAAACTGTCCTGGCACCTGTGGGAGTACCTTTTAGCAGCTATTATATTTCAGTAAGCCTATATTGAAGGTCAAGGTCTACTGGAAGTAGAATCTTCCACCACTTTGGTGTTAATTGTCGTGTCACTTTTAATGGCTGTGCCCTGCCCCCTTTCCACTTGTCTCAGTTTTGTTCTAATCCTTTGATATTTTTTATGTTTCTAAAATCTTTAAGCCACTCTCATGGCCTTCTCCATGATTTCTCCCTTGTTGTGGTATTTTTATGATAACTATTGCTGTACTTCACAAGCCTTATAGACAATGAGTTTAGCTTTCCATATTCCAAGGTATTAAAAATAGAATTCAAGTTTTTGGGCTACCAGACGTACCAAAGTGTTGTTCTCTATGAGATTCCTGGACACTGACTGACAAAAGAAAAAAATCAAAATAAAACAAAAAGCTTGCTTTCTATCTTGGAGGGTACAAAGGCTCTGACAGCTCCATATTTTACTTAAGGAAAGGAGAAGACTATATGCCTCCTCTGCAACCTATCGAACTGGCCAAATGCTGAGAATTATGCAAACCTGTATATCCAAGAAAAAAAATGCTAGGATAAGGAAAATGTGTTAAAACCTTAATAGCACACATGGTCACCCACCCCAGAGAGCTAAACCTAATCTATTCCATTACTTTTTTGCAAATATTTCTTGAGAACCTGCTATGTGTTTGGGGTGGAATGCAGAAATGAATAAAGTATCTTCCCCCACACATCTAAGAAAAAGAGAAGGAAACTTAATTTACAACCAGTGTCAATTTCCTGGGCATGGAGCCCAGGCTTCGAAGGGTCTTGCACTTAGTTTAATGCTATGCTGCTGCTGTCTTCAAATTCTTAATACTTTTTTTAAAGAGACCCCCATATTTTCCTTTTTTCTATGTAGTTGTGCAAATTACATAGCTTGTCTTGTTTATAATAAAATGTACTCCAAGGAATGGACCGTAGGTTGTAGGACCACAGAGACGGGGACACTATTTCTCTGGAGAATGCTATGTTGTTGGGCTGAGCCTAAGAAGAGAAATTTCACCAGGCAGAACTGGGGGAGGCAACATAGGCAGGGCGCTAGAATGTACAAAATCTTAGATATGTGAAAAGGTACAATGTCTATGTAATCATAGGGGTTTGGGAATGTCATTTTGGACAATGGGGTACAAGTAGGAGTATGATGGTAAATGAGACCAGAGAGACAGGCAGGGCCCCAATCATGATGAGCCTTAGGAAATCACACAGGAAATTGGGACTTCATCCTAGAGACAACAGAGACCCTAAAGTGAAATAATAAATCTTTATTTGAGTTGTGCTCAGACCATAATTGTTCCAATCTATTTAGGTGTCTTCTTTTGGTTTTGTGTTCTTGCTGTTCCAGATAGTGTGGAGCAAGAATAGGTCATTATAATCAAATTTTGGTGATGTCTATGGAAAAGTGTGAAATATGACACCCCCAGTTTTAATAACCACTGACCTCCAGATCTCACATTCCAGTAGATGAGATGAAAGAGTCCTTCTAGCTACGGGTACATCCGTTTTCTCCATCTCCACACTTTCAGTGCTGGTACTATGTGACCACACGGCAATTTTATGGCTTGACGCCTCTCAAAAACAGATGACACCGAGGCATAATAAAAAAATGAAACTTTTTAATCAGAAAGACTAAAATTCACAACCTGCTTATAAGGCTCACTAGCATGATGATCTTAATGAATTTACTCAGCCTTCCTGACCCGCAGTTTCCTCATGTGAAAAACAGGAGTAATAGCTGCACTTTCTCCTTTTGGTTGTTGTGAGAATCCAATACATTAATTCATGTGTCACTTCATTATAGCCCCTGGTGCTTTGTAGGCCAAAACTGTAGCTGTTGCTCCCTTAGACTGACTCCTTGGGCTCTAAGACCATACCATCCATATCCATAGCATTATCCCGTATGTAGCTCAGCATCTGGAACATAGTAGGCTCACAATAAATATGTTTGAATAAATAAATTATTCAAATCCACACTGCAAAAGGTGTACAACCTACTTGACCACCACATACAGGAGATGAAAATAATTTTTAGTAGCCTCTTCTCTGTATCATCTGTATTTCCTGCACACACACACACACAACACACACAAACACAAACTCACACTGACATTACACACACAAACCCTTCATACTTACCTGCTGTGAGGCAGAAATAGTCAAATTGGGCAGTAGAACAAAATATAATAATCTGTTGTTTATAATAGATTTACCTAAAACATAATGGCACAGAAAAATTGATAATAAAATATATATCAGGGAAATACTAACCAAGAAACAATTGAGGTGATTCTATTATCATAGGCTGTTAGAAATTTAGGCCAAATATTAAGCATAAAGCATCAATATAAAAATCATAGAAAATATGACTTTTTATGAATATGGACTATATATGTCATATTGTTGGGACCCATACCAGCTCTGTGACCTTGGACCAGTTGCTAATTTTGGTTATTTTTCCTGTAAAATTGAAGTGCAATTTGTACTTGCTTCAAGGGGTTGTGTTAAAGAATAAATGTGCATACATATTTTAGAATAGAGCCCAGAATATGGTAAGTTCTTAAGAAGTATCAACTAAAAAGAGTAACTATATAGAGACAGAAGCAAGATTCAATGTAAATGAAAGTAACATGGAGATTCTAAATACAAAAAAATAAATAAATAAAATAACTGACAGAACTCCAAGGAGAAATTGAAAAATATATCATGATTTTGGGAGTTCCAACACATCTCCCTCAATATTTCAAATATAAGGCAGAAAATAAACAAAAGAACAAACTAGCTAGTTCACTTAGAATATTGTGGACTGCACAATTTCCAAGTGAGAATTTCTGAATGTATACAGAACCCTGTACCTATCAATGAAAGGAAACACATTTTTCTCCAAAAAACAGAATTTTTATAAAAATTGGCTGTATACTAACCCATAAAGTGAATCTAATAAATTTTTTAAAAATCAATATTATACAGATAAAATTCTCTGACCAAAACTCAACTATAAATCAATGACAAAAATATATCTTAAAGAGTCAAACTGTTTTAAAATTAATGATGAATTTTTGAAATGAAATAGCATAAAAAAATAATAGATATTTATTAAGAGTAGAACTGAATGAAATTATATTCAACATTTTCAAATATAATATGATGAAAAATATAATGCAAAGAGAAATCTATATCTTTTTTATTTAAGTGTAGTTGATTTACAATGTTGTGTTAGTTTATGGTATACAGTGTAGTGATTCAGCTATACATATATATATATTCTTTTCATATTCTTTTTCATTATAGGTTATTACAAAATATTGAATATAATTCCCTGTGCCATACAGTAGGACCTTGTTGTTTATATATTATATATATATTAGTTTGTAACTGCTAATCCCAAACTCCTAATTTATCCCTCCTCCTCTTCCCCTTTGGTAACCATATATTTGTTTTCTATGTCTGTGAGTTCTGTTTCTTATTTCTAAATAAGTTCATTTGTATAATTTTTTTTAGATTCCCCATATAAGTGATATCATATGATATCTGTCTTTCTCTGTCTGACTTACTTCACTTAGTATGATAATCTCTAGGTTCATCCATGTTGCTGCAAATGGCAATAAATAATTCTTTTTTATGGCTGTGTAGTATTTCATTATATATCTATCTGTCTATATATATATATCTATATACCACATTTTCTTTATCCAATCATCTGTCGATGGACATTTATGTTACTTCCAAGTCTTTGCTATTGTAAATGGTGTTGCTATGAACATTGGAGTGCATATGTCTTTTCAAATTAGAGTCTTCTCTGGATATATGTCCGTGAGTAGGATTGTTGGATCATAGGCAAAGTCTATTTTTAGTTTTTTAAGGAATCTTCACACTTTTTTCCATAATGGCGGCACCAAATTTCATTCCCATCAACAGTGTAGGAGGGTTCCCTTTTCTCTACACTCTCTCGAGCATTTATCATTTATGGACTTTTTAATGATGGTCATTCTCATTCTGACCAGTGTGAGGTGATACCTCATTGTGGTTTTAATTTGCATTTCTCTGATCACTAGTGATATTGAGCATATTTTCATGTGCCTATTGGCCATCTGTAAATCTTCGTTGGAGAAATGTCTGTTTAGATCTTTTGCCCATTTTTTGATAGTTTTTTTTTATTGTGTTGTATGAGCTGTTTATATATTTTGGAAGTTAAGCCCTTGTCAGTCTCATCATTTGCAAATATTTTCTCCCAGTCCATAGGTTGTCTATTTGTTTTATTTATGGCTTTCTTTGCTGTGCAAAAGCTTATAAGTTTAAGTAGGTCCCATTTGTTTATTTTGCTCTTATTTCTACTGCCTTGGTATACTGACCCAAGAAAATGCTGCCACAAGTTATGTCAGAGAGTGTTTTACCTATGTTCTCTTCTAGGAGATTTATGGTGTCCTGTCATGTTTAAGTCTTTAAGCTATTTTGAGTTTATTTTTGTGTATGGTGTGAGGGAGTATTCTAATTTCATTGATTTAAATTCAGCTGTCTAGCTTTCCCAACACCACTTGCCAAAGAGATTGTCTTTTCTCCATTGTATATTCTTGCCTCCTTTGTCAAAGATTAATTGACCATTGGCGTGTGAGAAATCTTTATATTTATTTTCAAAAAGATGAGATCCCAAATTCCATGAGCTTAATGTATTTCTTAAAGCATTATAAAAAGAAAACAAAATAAATGCAAAGAAAAAAAATAAATGGTAAGGATCACAGCAGAAATCAATGCAATAGAAAATAAAAGACAATAGGAAGAATCAATAACCCCAATAATTTTAATATATAATAAAGAAAATGTCTCTGATAAGATTGAGTAAGGATAAAAAATGAGAGATACCATGTATTAATGATGACAAGTTTGACGTAACAACAAATGCAGCAGAATAAAAATTATAATAAACAAGAAATAATACATTTAAAAATTAGATACAAAAAATAAATAAATAAATAAAAATAAAAATTAGATACAATATATTAATTTCTAGAAGAACACTTTAACAAGGTAATTAAAGAAATTAAAAGAGTTTAAAAGTATTTCTGCAAATAAAAGACTAGGACTAAGTGTTTTTTCTGAAAACCAGTTTTCTAGCAAAACAAAACAAAAAATAATTATATGGTTCTACAAAATTTTCAAGAAACAGGTCCCCTCAATATTACACAAATTGTTTTCAAAGAATAAATAGCAGGTCCAAATTCATTTTAGGAAACAATGTAACCTAGATACCCAAAGTAGACAAGGTTTTTCTAAGAAAGCAAAATTACAGGCCAATGTCATTCATCACCATCAATATAACAAGCTAAATAAAATATTTGTAAATGAAATTCTGTCTACGCTATCTAAAAATCATATATCTATTTATCTAGCTAAGCATTATGATTAAAAGAGTTATATTTATTCAAGGAATGCATCAAGAAATCTATGAATATGGTTTGTCCCAATTTATTAATAGAGAAACATATATTATCATTTCAGTAGATTAAGAAGAGCATTTGCTAAAATACAACACCCATTAATGAGTAACAAAACAGAACAAAGCAAAACACAACTTCTAGCAAACTAAAAATGGAAAGATATCTCCTTAAAATGATAAAGAATATGAATCCAAAATCTATGGCAAAATACTTAATGGTAAAAGTTTGGAGGGATATTCTCAAAATCAAAAACATGGCAAGGACGCTCTTTGTCAATTTTGATTCAACATTGTGTTCTAAATCCAGTGCAAAGAGTAAGAAAATAAAACAAAATAAAGCATAAGGATTTATGAAAACAAATATAAGTACATAAGGTAATATAAACATAAGGAAAAGAAAACAAGTAAAATCATAAAGACAAGAAAGGAAGAAACAAAACTCATACTATCTTTAGGCTATATGATTTTCTGTGTAGAAAACCCCAAAGGAAAATTATTAGAAGAAATTATTAGGATTGATAAGATAATGTTGCAACTTGATATAAATACAATCAACATAAAATCAATTACATCTCTATATACCAGCATCAACAGAAATTTTCACTTTTAAAAAAGTTACCATTTAAAATAGCAACAACAAATATAAAGTTCTTAGAAATATATTTCACCAAAGATGTGTAACATCTTGTTGGAAAAACATTACAGTTTTCTTAAAGATGCTAAAGAAGACCTAGATAAACAGAGAGAGATTGTATATCCACTGATAAAGTGTGTCTACTGGAGTCTACTTCCTTCAGGATGTCAGTCCTCAAACTGATCAAAATCCCAACAAATTTTTTCATGGAGCTGTACGAACTGAATTTTAGGTTCATATGGTTGAACAAATGAGCAGAACACCAAAGGCGATCTTACAGAAGAAGAACAAGGCAGAGGGGTTGCCCAAGCTGACATCAAGAATTATTTAACAGTAATGAAGACATTGCAATTTGATGCAAAAAATAACTAAATAAAGAGCCCAAAACCAGCCCACACTTACAAAGGCATATGATTTATGAGAGAACTAGCATTGCTGATCAATGGGAAAATCATTGACTATTCAGGAAACGGTCCTCAGACTATTGGCTACTATTTACCAAAAATAGCAGAAATTGAATCTCTACTGACACCACACTCAAAAATCAATTCCAGATGTATTAAACAGCTACATATTAAAGCAAGATTTTAAAAGTTCTGAAATAAAATATAGAAGAATACCTTTATAATACCAAGTATAATATCAACAATTTCTTAAGCAAGGTACCCAAAGGGCAAACCATGAAAGAGATTGATTAATCACAATTCATTGACATTAAAATGTAAGTACCCATCATATATTGAGTCTTTCACATATTAATAAAAAGAAAAAGATATGTGCAGTGGAAAATGGTTGCAAAATAAAAGGAAGGGGATAGGCATTACACAAGAAAAAAAATCCAAATGTCCAATAAGCATGTAAAATTATATCAATCTTATAAGAGATTAGGGAAATGTAAATTTAAATCATAATGATATATCACTTTATACCTGCCATATACATAATTATGTTAAAGTTTTACAATAACTATTAGCAAAATTGTACCGGAAAAATGAACCCTTATACACTGTGCATATTAGGATAACTGCTTTGGGATACAATTTGCCATTACCTTATAAAGTTTAATATGCATATATCATAAAACCCCCAAATTTCTACTCACTGATATATAACCTAAAGCAGGATTTATCAATCTGTGTGTTGCTGACATTTTTGAGCAGAAAAGCCTAAGTAGTGCAGGCTGTCTTGTGCATTGCAGAATGTGCCTGACTACCAGAGGCATAGTTGCACCCCACTCCCAGTCATTTTAATCAAAATTGTCTTCAAACATAGTGAAATGTCCCCTTAGGGGAAAAAATCATCCCCGTTTAAGAACTACTGCATTAGAAATATTATTGTACATAGAAAATAATGTTCATAGTAGCATCATTTGTGATGGCATTTTTTTTTACAAATCAAATAACTATCTTCATCACTGGACTTCTGTATAAAAGTAAAAATGAAAGCACTGCAGTTACAGGCATATACAGATCAATCCATCCGTCCATTAGTGGATCAATAGATAGATATTGACATATAGACAGTAATTGATATATATATATTGATATATGTGTACACATATATACATGTATATATTTCACAAGTGTAATGAATACGTAATAGTAGGTAACAAGAGAATATATGTATTATATTATTTATACACAATTTTAAAGTACTTTAGATATGCATATGTATATAGTCCAAATATAACAGGAAAGTTGAGAGCTAGCACAAAATACTAAATAACAGTTAGCCTTAACAGAGAGGTGAGGGTAGAGGGTAGTAATTGTAGTGGGGCTCACAGTGGAACTTCAATACTAATAACTTGAAACTTAATAAGAAAACATCATTATTTTTAAAAAGATTATGGCAGCGTTTTCTTTATTTTTCTTTAAACCTCAAAGAATGTTTTGTATTTTCAACTTTCTTTGTATAAAATATTTCATAATTAAAAAAGAAGGAATGATTTGCAAATTAAAATGACAAAAAGATGTATTTTGTATTTGTTAAAATGACTATTATCAAAAAGAAAAAAAATAACTAGTGTTGGCAAGGATATGGAAAAAAGGCACCCCTTTTGCACTCTCAGTGGGAATGTAAAATGGTGCAGCAACTATGGAAATAATTTTTTAAAATTAAAAATAGAAGTACCATATGATTCAGCAATTCTACTTTTAGTGTTTATCCAAAGGAAATAAAAATACCAAATTGAAAAGTTATGTGGACCCCAATGTTCAAAGCAGCACTGTTTACAATAGGCAAGACATGGACTCAACCTGAGTGTCCATCAGTGGATGAATGGATAAGGAAGATGTGGTATATACACTCAATGGAATATTACTCAGTCATAAAAAGAAGGAAATCCTGCCATTTGTGACAACACGGTTGGACCTTGAGGGCATTACACTAAATAAAATAAGCCAGACAGAGAAAAACAAATACCTTATGATCTCCCTTATATGTGGAATCTAAAAACCTGAACTCACAGAAACAGAGAACAGATTGGTGGTTGCCAGAGGTGGGGGTAGGAGGTAGACAAAATGGGTGAAGGGGATCAAAAGGCACAAAGTTAGAGTTATAGAATGAATAAGTCATGGGGTGTAGTGTACAGCACAGTGACTATCGTTGATAATACTGTATTATATACATGAAAGTTGTTACAAATTTTTAAAGGGTTGAGGTAGGAGACTATGTGGTATGTGACAGGTATACAACAGTAAATGCCAACTGTGTGCCAGTCACTTCTTCAAGTTTTATGTTGACACTACACAGTATGATAAATGTATATAGAAGCATTCATAGCTTTTGAAAAGGTGGAAACCCTAAACGATATACTATATCTTGTTTTGAAGAAATCAGGTAGGTGTATAAGAATATCATCACAAGATGGCAAATTATAATATTTTATTTTGTTCAACAAATACTGATTTTTGGAGTACATATTACATGACAAACAATGTTTTAGATACTTAGGATAAATAGCTGAAAAACAGACATAGACCCCTCTCCTCAGGAACATTCAAAAAGAGACAAGCAAGAAACCATATTCATCAAAAAATAAGCAAGGTCCATTATTAATTATTATATGTTACAATTTGGAGAGCTTAAGGGATATGGTAATTGATAATAATAACGCCATATATATAATGCTTTAAGGTTTACAAAGCATTATTTTTAAACCTCATGACTGGTGACATATGCAGGTCAACTATTATTATCCCCAATTTTTTTGTAGGCAAGACAATGAATCTTAGAGTGTGTCACTTGTACAAAACCCAGTTAGAAGTTCAGAGCCTAGCCTAGAATCATTTTTTATATAAAAATTGTTACAGTCCTTCTTTAATACAAACAAACAAACTCAGTTTCTCTTTTTCTGACTTCAAGTTTATGATGCTTAAAGACATACTTGAATTATCTAAAGCCATTGTGATACACGTGATTTATCATGAGAGCCTTTCCATTTAAAAGTTTCTAGGTTTCATGTTTCATTCTTCAGATTATCATCTCTAGATGTCTTGACATAAAATTCATCAGCAGGTTAAGGGAGACGGTTTTGCAACAGCAATTTCCACTGACATTTGGGGAGAATCAATACAAATTAACTCAAAGAGCAGATAACACATTCTGTCACTGTGTGCCTGTCAATGGTACTCCTGGGAGTTAAATTATTTCAGTATTCAGGGAAGAAACTAACGGTGGAATGGCCTTGTTATCCTTTTGAAGTAAGAAGTTAGTTTTTCCATCTCACTCTAACACATTTGTGTATTTCTTATAAGCTCCAAATAGGAGAACATTAAAATGATGGAAAATTTTCTGAAACCACCAGTAGTAATGACACAGAGAAAGAAATGGCATAGTTGGTTAGTATAGAGAATATATGCTATATCTGGAACTATTTAAACACATTAGAAAAGACATAGGACCTTCTAAGATCAATGTTTTCTACTATCCAAAGTGACTTCTAGAGGTAGCTTTCATTTAGAAAAAGATGTGATATCCACTGTATAATGATAAATAAAGCACAAGAATCAGATCTGTTATTGATCACTTATAACTGAAAATCTTAACTCTTGTTTGCAACATTTTGGCATTCAAAGACTCATACAGCCTGTCCCTAATTTACTTTTCCAGTTTCATTTTCAACCATTCCCCTGTTTGAAACTTTCACTCTAGACAGAGGAATCAAATTACCACCTCCTGACATGGTACATACCTTTCCAACGCTACACCTCCTTTCAGAACACTTCTTTCCGGCATGTCCTTGTCACCCTCACACCCCAAATCTTGCCCCTGCTCCCACGCTGACTCTCCTATTTCTGCCAGATAAATGCTTAAAGCTTCTTACAGGAGGCTCCACCGCCATATCCTCCCTGGAAAGATGTGTATTTTCATTCCACATGAGACAAAATTAGTTTCATTTCAATCTAAACTGGAAGACAAGTCTGGATACTTCACTAAGCATCATAGCTCTGAAGTCATTTGTTCTTGGATATCATAGCCATCCATCCTATACTTCCTTAAACAATAAAATAAGCCATTCACTGATTATCTACTTTCGTTCTGCTTAGAGATGATTTTCACCATTTTTTTAGTTAATATGGAGGCTATCTCTAATCCTGTAATCATTCTGTACATGGACAAGAGATACAAGTGTCAAGATGTCTAGAAGGTGCAGAAAACTTCAGTGCTGAGTTCACAAGCGATAGCCAGATATCAGGTGCTCATGAACCGACCGCAAACATTTCTCAAGGCTTTTTGACATTGCAGTGGTACACAAATTCATCCCATCTTTCCTGGTAACGGGAGGGACTGTGGTGGTAATGTTATGTGGAAGCTGAAAGCGGCAAAGGATTGTGAAATGGAGGAAAAATGATTTCTTGGAACTTCATAAATCTTGGTCAAAAATCTACATCGTTGAGCAGTCCTGAGTTGTTGCCTGCTTTATCTTCCTTGTGACAGCTTCATGAATGACAGCTTCATTTCACCTACAGCTTTAGGAGAATAATAAAATCTCCCAAGGTAAAGAAAACCACATTGGTATTTGACTGTGACGAAGAATCTCAAGGGGCCCCAAAGAACTCTAAGTGTTCCAAAGGGTATCCTGACGCTGGCAACAGCTGGCTTTGTAGTTATTTGGTTACATGTCTCATTTCTCTTCCTAAACTGTCAACTTTGGATGAGCTTTGATAGAGAATACAATTTCTTATATTATCTACCTGATTCCTGAGGCTTATTTCCAAAATTACGGGCTTTGAGTATATAGAGACTAGATAGAAAGCATAAATTATGGTTTTCTTGATGCAACTTTAGTAACAGACTTTTCTCACAGAAAAAGAATATATGAAAATTCTCCATCAATTCCATTCACAGTTATTTTCCGTGTCAGCAAGGACTCTTGGGAGCACAGCAGTAACCTGCTCCCAGACTCCGCTCCCTGAGTTGATTTCTCATTTCTGTGACTCAAGCTTTTGCTTCGAGACCATTTTTGAATCTGAAGACCTCTTCTTTGAAGTTTGAAAATTTGGAATTGAATGATATCACAAGCAATTGCCAAGTTTTAGCAGGGTGTTTTCTTCCGATACCCTATCTTCCAGACTTTTTGAACTTGACCCAGGAAAAGTCCCTGACTTCAGTGGGATCTGGATCAGAACATTCCTCCCAAGGCTCCTCCTGCCTCCGTAGCAGAAGTCCAGAAGATGCTTTTAATCCGGTTGGGACTGTGGAGTCTCAGACGTCCACCTGCCTGTTGAAGGAATGAAAGGATGCCCAAGAGCTCTGTGCACATTTAAGAAGAAATGCTCACTTCCTTGTCAACAGTCACAACCTCACGGCTGTCATTTACCTTGAGATCGCAAGACAAATGGCGTTACATCCATGCTCTTGATTTACAGCGACTACCACCTGAGGGCTAGGACTTCTCGTAACTTGCAGATGGCTCCAGAGCACTGAGGATACCCTCACCCTGCACTCTCCACCCCACCTTATTTCCCTCCATCTCACCAAGTGACACACTATGTATTGTACTCATTTATTTGCTTAAGTCTCCCCATTAGATGAGAGCAAGATTTGTTTTTGGTTTGGTTTGGTTTGGTTTTTTTGTCTCTGTACTCTGTGAGATACTTCAGTTTAATTTGTGGTCAAACATGGAGGCACAAATAGTACCAACAACAGTAAAAAAAAAAAATTTTATTTTAAAAAGTATGCAGTAATAATTTTAAGGTCCCACCTTTTAAACTTAATCATTTCTTTCCGTTTTAGAACGCAAGGGGCCACAGAGGCAGGGACCTCATATCGGGGCTGATAGCACAACCTACCACTAAGATTCGAGGAGAAAATGCCCATGTTCTTTCTCTTCACAAGGAGTTAGCTACCACTTTCTATAGCCAATCTCCTCACACTGAAGTATTTCAGGGTATGATTTGGATTTCTGGGTGACACGTGGGGTCCTTATGGGAAAGAATGTCAGTTGCCGGTGTACTGCCATAGTTGCGTCAGAAATACTTGCATTATGTGAAGGAATCCAGCTGTGCACGTGTTGCCAGATGATGGTTTTTTTGTGACTACCTTAGTGATGAGAAGCAATTATATTTACTGTTTTCCTGAACCATTATTACTTCAATTTTATCTGTTCTTTTCTCTTGACATGTGAAGGTTCACATACAAAAAGAAAAAAATGGGCCAATTATGTTCTATCTTCTCTGGTTATCACACTACATTTCTGAATTTTCCTCAAAGGTCCAAATTTTGACTTAGGATACTCTAATGTGACCTTTCTATTTTTCTTTGAGAACTTTGCTTACAAAGATCCGGAATTTTTTTTTCTTCCTTCTCTGTTTAGACATCCCTTTATGCCAAATCTTTAGGTTCAATCAATATCTGCTCAGAGTTTTCATGAATTCATTCAGTAAAAATCTACTGGGGCAGGGGGAGGGTGTAGCTCAGTGGTAGAGCCCATGCTTAACATGCACAAGGTCCTGGATTCAATCCCCAGCACCTCCATTAAAAATAAATCTACTGAGTAACAACTATGTTGTAACCGTAGTGCTAGGAACAATTTTTAAAGACACCTAAGAAAAAAACCTTCCCTTTATGGAGCTATTAGTTTAATAGAGGGTCAACGCAGACCTCGTTTTACTGCTCTTCACTTTACACTTGCAAGTTTTACTTGCACTTCAAAGATATCACATTTTTTCTTTTACAATTGGAGATTTGTAGCCACCCTGCATTGTCAGATGATGATTAGCATTTTTTAGCAATAAGCTATTTTTAAAATAAGGGATATACGTTGATTTTTAGACATAATGCTATATAGCACACTTAATAGACTATAGTAGAGTGTAAATGTAATTTTTTTGTGCACTTCGAAACCACAAAATGCATGTGACTCACTTTATGGGGACATTAGCTTTATTGCAGTGGTCTGGAAGCAAAGCCACAAGATCTCTGAGGTCTGCTTGTAATGAAAGATAGGTAAGTGGTCCCAGGAGGATAGAGGGAGGTGGAGCCTGTGGTGCAAGTAAAGAGATGGTGAATTATGGCTGGAGAGGTTGGCATAAAGAATTTTGCATGCCTTAATAAAAAAAAATTGTTCTAGTTCTGTGAAATATGTCCTGGGTCATTTGATAGGGATTGCATTAAATCTGTAGATTGCCTTGGGCAGTGTGACCATTTTAAAAATATTGATTCTTCCAATCCAAGAGCATGGGCTATCTTTCCATTTTTTAAAGTCATCTTTAATTTTCTTAATCAATGTTTTGTAGTTCTCCATGTATAATTCTTTCACCTCCTTGGTTAGATTTATTCCTAGGTATTTTATTACTTTGGGTGCTATTTTAAAGGGGATTGTTTCTTTACTTTCTTTTTCTGTTGATTCATCGTTAGTGTAAAGAAAGGCAACTGATTTTTTAACGTTAATCTTGTAACCCACTACCTTGCTGAATTCTTCAATCAGCTCTAGTAGTTTTTGTGTGGACCTTTTAGGGTTTTCTATATGTAGTATCATGTCATCTGCATGTAGTGACACTTTTACCTCTTCTTTTCCAATTTGGATCCCTTTTATTTCTCTCTCTTGCCTGATTGCTGTGGCTAGGACTTCCAAGACGATGTTGAATAGGAGTGGTGATAGTGGGCAGCTTTGTCCCAGATTTTAGTGGGAAGCTTTTGAGTTTCTCACCGTTGAGTACTATGCTGTCTATAGGTTTGTCATATATAGCTTTTATTATGTAGAGATATGTTCCCTCTATACTCACTTTGGTGAGAGTTTTTATCATAAATGGGTATTGAATTTTATCAAATGCTTTTTCTGCATCTATTGAGATGATCATGTGATTTTTGTCTTTTCTTTTGTTGATGTGGTGTATCACATTGATTGATTTGCATATGTTGAAACATCCTTGTGTCCCTGGGATGAATCCAACTTGATCATGGTGTATGATCTTTTTTACGTGCTGTTGGATTCTGTTTGCTAATGTTTTGTTGAGGATTTTTGCATCTATTTTCATCAATGATATTGGCCTGTAGTTTTCTTTTTTGATAGTGTCTTTGTCTGGTTTTGATATCAAGGTGATGTTGGCTTCACAGAATGAGTTTGGGAGTACTCTCTCCTTTTCAATCTTTTGGAAGAGTTTGAGAAGGATCAGTATGAGTTCTTCTTTGTATGTTTGGGTAAAGAAGTTGTGGTATATTTACACAATGGAATACTACTCAGCCATAAAAAGAATAAAATAATGCCATTTGCAGCAACATGGATGGACCTAGAAATTATCATACTAAGTGAAGTAAACCAGAAAGAGAAAGAAAAATACCATATGATATCACTCATATGTGGAATCTAAAAAAGAGAAAAAAAGAGGACACTGTGAACTCATCTACAAAACAGAAAGAGACTCGCAGACATAGTAAACAATCTTATGGTTACCAGGGGTAATGGGGTGGGAAGGGATATGTTTGGGTGTTTGAGATTTACAAATGTTAGCCACCATATATGAATACAGATTTAAAAAAATGAGTTTCTTCTGTACAGCACAGAGAACTATATTCAATATCTTGTAATAACATTTAATGAAAAAGAATATGAAAACAAATATATGTACATATATGCATGACTGGGGCATCGTGCTGTACACCAGAAACTGATACATTGTAGATGACTGTACTTCAATAAAAAAAAAATTAGACCTTTTTGCCCAGAGAAAAAAATGGATTCAGGAGTCTGAAAATTTTACCAGTCTGATAAACAGGTTTTTGAAAGTAAGAAAGCTCATCTGAGGGCTAAGAGGTAGAGCAAGACCAGAGGGAGTGAGACTGTCATACTTGCAATAGCTCAGGCATCAGATGCTGCTGACATGTGATCTTTCCTTTGTCACCCATTTCTAACACATGCCAAGACCTTTTCACTGTTTAGAAGCTATAGATGAGGCCCACAAGAAGGCCAGGGATACTCAGTAATGGAAGCCACATTGAGTTTTGATTTAGCTGCTCTCCAATTTTGGTAATCCAGTCCTCAGTAACATTGGTTCTCAGGCCCCAGAATACCAGTATCAGGGCTAAAGTTTTTCCCCAGGAGTTTCTTGGAGAGGCTGGAGATTCTGGTTCCACCACCAGGGCAAGTGCATTTGCATGATTGATTTCTGACTTCCCTGACATGGATGTTTTGCTTTATATGTTCAGACTCCAAGGAAAAATGCTTCAGTAATTTCAAGGTAGAAAAAAACACTTTGGACTTCATAACTGTGGTATTATGATACTTCTAGTGACAGCTTTGGCCTCTAAAAAGGAGAACCTGGTGGAGATTTAAGTAATAATGCATGAAAATGGTGTGGAAATACCACAGCCATAATAGTCAATGGAGTGGCTTATTGAAACATTTTCAAGAGGACAATTTCCTCACTCCATCCCACTCTGCTTGTCATAGATGAAACAATTTTTCCACCCTTCTCCCATTGTCTCAATTAGTTAAGGCTCCAGTACACATTCCGCGAAAATTATTTTGTTAATCATTTTGTCAGTACCCTGCTAGACCACGAGCCACCTGGGATCAAGAACTATGTTTTATTTGCTGCTGTGTCCATAGTATCTAGGACACCTTCTGGCACCAAGTCACTGTAACTGAATAAAATAATTCATGCCATTTTTGATCACTTTTCAACTTTTCAGAATACATTTTTCACTATATGATCAATTTGTATGAAATAACCCTTTCCATCACCAGACAGTGTGCTTAACAGAAGCAAGGGCCATGTCTTTATGTCCCCCTTGGCTAGCATAGGGCGTAGGCTTCATAAGCATGAATTGAATTAAATTTATAAATTAAATGTTAGGATGATCTCTTTGGCAACTGAATGATCAAAAAAGAGACAGTGATTTCACTATTATTATTATGAAATTATTTCATTCAGGTTATGGTAAACAAAGGACAAATTTGAAATTGTGTGCAGAGTTGACTATGTAAAATCATGCTCCAATTAACTGACTTTTGAGTTATGGGGTGGAATTGTTCTGTGTAAGAAGTGAGTTATTTCAATTATTGAAATCAACTTAGCTGAACACATTAGCCACTAAATGGAAAAGTTGACTAAATAGTTTTCATTACTTTCCATTTCCAGTACTTGGAGTATACACAAATACATGTACAAACAGACACAGACACACACAGACACACACACCCCTCTCCTGTCCTAGAATGATCTTTGATTTTTAATTGAGTTCCTAAATAAGATTCTAGTGACTTAGCAATTAAAGTCAATTCATTTGAAAAGACAACTTTAAAATTACATAAACAAATATATTTATTGAAGAAAACATGTGCAAAAGTAAGCCATTCAAGTCTGCTACAATACTAACACCTGGCTATATGTCTGTATCTATAATTATAAGAAAAATGGGATCATATATATGCACTATTTGGCACTCTGCCCTTTTCACTTCTTTCCAAGTTACCAAATATTAAAATATGGCATAATGTGGAGAGCCTGAACTTAGGCATTTGATATACCTAGTTTTGAGGTTTGGACAGGTCATTTTTTTCTTTTTAATGGAGGTACTGGTGATTGAAACCAGGACCTCGGGCATGCTAAGCATGCTGTCTACCACTTAGCTATACCCACCCCCAGGACAAGTCACTTATTCTGATTATCAATTTCTCATGTACAATATGGGGACATAATTAGTCCCTAGTGTGGTGAGGAGGAAATAAAATAATGCAAATAAGACAAGGAGCATATTATAAGTAATCAACAAATGATGTAGTATTTCTTGGTATATAACCTTTCTCAATTTACTTAACTAGCTGAAAGCCAATCAAACCAACATCTAAATGACTTTGTTTTTCAACATTAACAGCAAATTATATGATAAATGTCCTCACACATTTATAGGTGCCTACTTGTCCAATCATTTTTTATAGAATATATTACTAGAAGCAAACTTGCTGAGTCAAGAGGTACTAACATTTTCAAGACATTCTGTTTTGCTAAATTGCTCTGCAGGTCGGGTGTACCAGTTTGCACTACCACCAGCAGGGTGTGAGAGTGCTTATTTCCCATGATTTTCTCAGCACTGAATACTTATCGTTAAAAACCCTGCAATTCTGCCAATTCCGTTGGCGGAGGGGTGGGGGGCGGAATGTCTCTCATTTTAATTTGCATTTTTATTGCTCATGAGATTTATTGGCCATTTGTGTTTTTTATTTGGTATCTACCTGTTATATCTTTTGCCCATTTTTCTCTTTATATGTGCTTTTATCCCCTACACACATCTTTTATGTATTAAGGTTGTATGGCTTTGACATTAAGTACATTGAGAAATTTCTCTAGGCTGGCTGTTTTACTGGTTACTATGGTATTTTCCATGGACAGATATGTTTATACATTTGGGTGAATTTTTAAAAACTCTTCAGATAATTGTATTGATATCAGAAAGAAACAGTCTAAGGATTTCCATTTACTATAATTTTCAATATCTCCTACAAAATTTTCCCCTATGTATTGGGAATATTACAAGTCAGAACAGCACCTACATAATATACTGGTATTGCCTTCCATTTGTTAAATTTTTCTAATGATAAAATGAGCAATTTAATTATAACATGGCTGCTAACTCATCATTTTTGGCATTAACACATCATCAGGTTAAGTTAAATACCAAGGAATAGTCTTTCAAAGAACAAGGCATTTATCGCAAGACTCATCATAATTGAATCTGGCTCTGCCAACACTGACACTTTACTCTTTGATATAGCAGAAATAATTTCAGTCCACCATCTTCAATGACTTCACCCGTTAGTACATCTAAAATTGTAATTTTTCAACTATGGTCCATTCTGTCATTCTTTTAGCAAACATATACCGAGCTCCGCCTGCACCAAGCATTATGTTAAGCACTGAATTAAAGAAACAAACAAGACAAGCAGTCTTAGAGAGCTTATGGTGTTTTACACGTGTACAAATTACATAGAATAGACTCAGTTTGAAGATTAAAAACAAAAACAAAAGAAAATGTAAAACAGCTCTTGTGTTAATAAAAGGACTCATTTATTTATTCATTTATTTTTTCTGAATAATTTTTTTAATTGAATTATAGTCAGTTACAATGTGTCAGTCTCTGCTGTACAGCATAATGTCCCAGTCATGCATATATATACATATATTTGTTTTCATATTCTTTTTCACTAAAAGTTATTACAAGGTATTGAATATAATTCCCTGGGCTATACAGAAAATATTTATTTTTTAAGCTATTTTTATATATAGTGGTTAACAATTGCAAATCTCAAACTCCCAAATGTATCCCTTCCCATTCCCTTTCCCCCAGTAACGATAAGATTGTTTACTACGTCTGTGAGTCTGTTTCTGTTTTCTAAATAAATTTATTTGTGTCATTTTTTTTAGATTCCACATATAAGTGATTTAAATGGTATTTTTTCTGTCTCTTTCTGGCTTACTTCATTCAGTATGACAATCTCCAGGTCCATCCATGTTTCTGCAAATGGCATTATTTTATTATTTTTTATGGTTGAGTAGTATTCCATTGTATAAATATACCACAACTTCTTTATCTAGTCATATGTTGATGGACATTTAGGTTGGTTCCATGTCTTGGCTATTGTATATGGTGCTGCTATGAACACTGGGGTGCATGTATCTTTTCAAATTAGAGTTCTCTCTGGATATAAGCCCAGGAGTGGGATTGCTGGATCATAGAAAAGACAGTCTCTTCAAAAAGTGGTGTTGAGAAAACTGGATAACAGCATGTAAATTAACAAAGTTAAAACACTCCCTCATATCATACACAATAGTGAACTCAAAATGGCTTAAAGACTTAAATATATAACAAGACACTATAAACCTCCTAGAAGAAAACATAGGTTAAACATTTTCTGATGTAAATCTTAGCAATGTTCTCCTAGGGCAGTCTATCCAGGCAACAGAAATAAAAGCAAAAATAAACAAATGGGACCTAATTAAACTTACAAGCTTTTGCGCAGCAAAGGAAACCATAAGCAAAACAAAATGACAACCTATGAATGGGAGAAAATATTCACAAATGATGCGACTGACAAAGACTTAATTTCCTGAATATATAAACAGCTCATACAACTTAATAACAAAAAAGTGAACAACCCAATCCAACAATGGGCAGAAGACCTAAACAAGCAGTTCTCCACTGAAGACATACCAATGGCCAATAGGCACATAAAAAAATGCTCAGTATCGCTAATTATCAGAGAAATGCAAATCAAAACTACAAAACAAAATGAGGTATCACCTCACACCAGTCAGAATGACCATCATTAAAATGTCCACAAACTATAAATGTTGGAGAGGGTGTGGAGAAAAGGGAAGCCTCCTACACTGTTGGTGGGAATGTATTTTGGTGCAGCCATTACAGAAAACATTATGGAGATGCCTCAAAATACTAAAAATAGACTTACCATAAAAGGAGCCATTTAAATTGCATTTACTATATACCAAATGATATTCTACTTGTTTTTTAAGCATACCTATTAACTTATTTCATCCTCCCAGCAACCCTAAGAAGTAGATAGTATTGAATTCTCTCCATTTTACAGATGTGGAATCTAAAGCATATAGATACATAGTGACTTCTTCAGTACCACACAGTTACAAAGCAGAGAGACTGAGTTTCAAACCCAATGAATTTTTCTCTTGAATTCATACTCTTAACCACTGTTCTAGACTATCTCTGGAATGTGGGGAAATGTTTCCTGATTTTCATACAATATATTTTATATATTAATTTTATGACTTTTAAACATTTAAAAATGTACAATTTTAAAACATGACTTTCTAATTCTTCAGAGTTGATTTAATATGGAGCACACATAAATAAAATATGAATTCTCTTCATTTTCTGTGCTTTGATTGAAAGGATTCTCTGCTTTAGCTCTTCTTAAAAGTACCTTTAAAGATTTTTGATGATTCTACTTCTGAATACCTATCTCCATCCCTTCTTATCCAGCTCTCAGGTCCGTAGCTTCCTTAATTATTCACAAAACATATAATCAGAATGTAAACAAGCAAAGAAACAAATTCCTTCAGCAGCCAAAATGGATGTCATAAGTTTATTCATGAAGGAACATTCCAGGCTGTGACTCAGAAGTAGTTTAACTTTACACAGAATTATAATAAGCTTTAATAAGCTGCAGCAGATCGAAAGTAGAGGGGAGTTATAAAGAGAGGATTCTGACAGCCTGACTAGAATGAATAATACAGGAAAATCATAAATATGTCATGCAAAAGAAGTCAGAAATATTTTCTGAGGCTACTTAGCGTAGGGATGAACCAGCATTGTGTAATAACCAAGAAAAGCAATTGAAGTTTATAATGCTAACCCACAATCATCAATACAATGTTTGAGTTCAATCAATTTTGTCCAAAAATCAGTGGACTTCCACTAACAGTGACATCTGATTAGAACTTGGCATTGATGATGATGTGACAAAAGGAATATTCTCTTATAAAATCCAACGTTTATATAAGGCAATTTGGCGGTATTTATCATAAAATATTGGAATTCTTACCCAGTTTATCGTGAAAGGTAAAATTCATTTTTTCTTGATAATTTTAGTGTTCCCTAGGTTTCTCTGATTTCCCGATCCTATTTTTCTAACTTTAGTTCATGACTCAAAGAGTTATCTTTTATGAAAACGAAATAGCTATACGCCTCATCTATTGTCTTGAAGTTATTTGAAAGGACAGGATTTGAAGTGTAGACTCATATATGAGTCTGTGGTCAACAGGGGCTAGTTAAGTATCGTTTGCCAATAATCTTAGGCTCATGATTGAAAATACCTTGTTGCTAACTAATTTCTTGAAAGTGTCAGCACAGACTTTCTGAACTTCCATCTCTATATGTCTCCATCTCTCAAAATCCTGCTCATTACTATTCAAAGTCCAGTTCAAATGTGGTCTTCTCCATGTAGCCTTTCCCAGCACATCCCGTGAGAGGCAGAATCGGGTCATGAGTATATGCTTTGCACACACCCATTGTGTGGCATTAACCAGATGACTTCACACCCAGAGCCTCAATGTCTTTAGAGTCCTGCCTTATAGGATTGTTGTGAGAATTAAATGAGATTATTTCAGAAAGATGTAAATAATTGATAAAAGTAATCTAAATTTATACCACATTCAGTATTCAAATTGACTAAAGGAAGCAATTTTCAGATCTAACCTCTGACACTCATGACAGACTAATACAGACAAGGAAGTTGGGACCTGGGCAACAACATTATGCACATTTGGTGAATGTTTCAGGAAGGATTTTTATTAGAAAATTCTAGGGCAGAATTACAGAAGAATTTGCCACCTGTATTAGAGTAAATAAGTAGAAGGCCTTTTTCAACGCTCTTAGATCTACATGTTTACTGAGATAAGGGTGAGTCAAAAGTAGAAATAAATTGTTCTGCCTAACACAGGAGTGAAAGAGACTTTGGGAATGGGAAACCATGTAGGGGAAGGAAGGAAAAGGTTGAGGATAAGTCAGAAGAAAGGCTGGTAATATGTTCAGGAACTGTATTCTAAAAATAAATAAATAAAAAGAACTTCTGGAAATTCTCCATTGAAGAAAATGATCAGAGGACTTTTATGAGTAGAGGATGCTAATTTTAAATAGTATGTACTTTATTGTTTTCCTCTGGCATGTACCTTCTCTCTGCTGTCCCAGATTTTAATAAATTCTGCCATGCACATAGTGATATTTAAAGAAGTAAAAAGACCTGAACAGTGTCCATTATAGGAGGATAAAGCCAAAAGACCAACAACCCTGGACACCTAGGCTCAGGGAGTTCAGGTCATCTACTCAGATTTTGAAGCAATAGAGCCATAACTGAATGCCGGATTTCTAGACTCAAAATACATTCTTTTATACTACCACACGTTGTCTTGTTAGGGAATTGTCTTTACTATGACCTCAGGCAGTGCTTCTCATCTGAACCACCCAATTTTCCCTAAGACTTTATAGCTATACTAATAGATAACTTTGCATGGGTCAGAAGTAGATCTCACCAATTCGATTATAATCTTCATGAAGCCTTACTTTCTTGCTCTCTCACAATGCATCCTCCACTAGTAAAATCAAATTAAATATTAGTTGGATGAAAACAAGTTTTTGTGTACTTTTGTGCCAGAAAGTCACTATTATAATGAAAATGTGTATATAGTTAGAAGATGTATTCTGCATTAGGAAATCTCACTTTGAATTCAAAGACATTTTAACAAGTATTGTCAGTTTTATAGGGAAACAATTTTCTTATATGGGCAAATTTAAAAGGCTCTGGGTTTTCCATATCATTGGCAGCATGGTTCTTGGTTCATCACAACATAAAAAGTACATGATACACTAGGGTGTCACTATAAAGATAATGTTAGTCTTCCAATTTTATCCTGGCAAAACTTGGGAATCCTATCAGTGAATACAGATGCACACAGCCAAAGTAAGATAATGCCCATAAACCAATTCCTGAACAGATTTTTAAACAAACCCTTCAGACCTGTTTGGCTATATTATTTAGGGAAAACTGGGATGGCTTTGAAATGTAAAGTTCCTTATGAGCTCAGTCCCACATTTTAATTCAAGCTTAATGATTATTGCTATGTCCCACTCAGCGGATATTGACAGCTAGAAAGAAAAAAAAATAGATGAAATTGAAAGGCCAAATTCACAATGAAGATGTCAAGATAAACTTGCTACTGAAGAATCAAATGAGATTGTTTATTTTTAGCTACTCCCCCTTTGATTCACTTACAACATACCCATGAATCATAAAACTTCCTTACAAGTTCTTTTCTCTACAAAAATGGTTGCCTTTGGCTTCACAAAAAGACCTTTTTCCAATGTGCATTCCCCTGGGTAAATCCATGTCACCATACAACATGCTATATTTTACATGTAGGGTTTAACCCTTGTATTGGAATAGGGTTCATGGTATAAAGAAAGGTAAAACTTTCATCCGTACCTTACCTTCTATACCAGCATTGTACTAAAAAATTTATCATGCGTGGAACAAATGTGAGCCGTGTATGCAATTTTCAATTTTCCAAGGAGGAAGGATCAAGATGGCAGAGTAGGAGGATACTGAGACAACTTCCTTGCATGAAAACATCAAAGCTACAACTACATATGGAACAACTCTTGCTGAAATCAACCTGAAGACTACCAGGACAGCTCCTCTACAACCAAGACAGTAATGAAAGATTCACCGAAGTCTCGTAGAAAAGGAGGAGAGGCAACCTAGTCAGGACCTGCACCACTAGTGGAGGACCCAGAAGAGGAGGGGGATATCCCAGGCTTCAGGATTCTCCCTGGGGAGTGAGGGGTTTGAGCCACACATTAGGCCACATTAGGCAGTGCCTAATGGGATCTTACATCGAGAAGATAGAACTCATTAGCTGGTTTGAAAACCAGTGGGGCTTACTGGAAGACTAAGAAACTGAGCCTCTACTCTTAAAGAGCACACATATGGACTTGCTTACTCTCCCAGTCAGGTGTGGAGGCAGCAGACTGAAAACTGCCTGGTGCTCTGGCCAGCTTGGCAGGACCACCACAGCATGCCTCCAGAAAGCACCAGGCTTCCGCTCCAGCCCCTGTTGCTCCAGTGCTGCTCCCCACAAAGGTGGAGGCTGCCATTGCCAATGAAAGTGTGAGCACTTAAAGGGAAAGGAGCCAGCTTGGGCCTCAGCCCTGTCTATGACCAGGGTGGAGGCAACCAGGGCATGCATCTGTGCACATATTCCAGAGGGAGTGAAATCAGCTCCAGGGTGGAGACAGCCATTGCAGACAAGGACAGAGACAACTACAAAAACAAGCAGAAAACAACAAAATGGCAATAAGTACATAACTATCAATGACCACTTTAAATGTCAGTGGACAAAAATGCCCCAATCAAAAGACATAGGGCGGGTTATTGGACAAAAAAAAATAAGACCCATCTATATGTTTTTTACAAGAGACTCACTTCAGAGCTAAAGAAAAGCACAGACTGAAAGCAAGGGGATTGAAAAAGATATTCCATGCAAACAGAAACAGAAAGCTGAGGTAGCAATACTCATGCCAGACAAAGTAGACTTTAAAACAAAGTCTATAATAAAAGACAAAAAAAATTATATAATGATAAAGGGATCAATACAAAGACAACATATCACATTCATAAATATATATGCACCTAGTATAGGAACATCTTAATATATAAAACAAATATTAACAGACATAAAGGGAGAAATTGACAATAATACAATAAAACTAGGGGACTTTAACACTCACCTTACATCAATGGAAAGATCATCCCAACAGAATAGCAATAAGGAAACAGTGACCTTAAATGACACATTAGTAAAGTTAGACTTAATAGATATGTACAAGACATTCCATCCAAAACAGCAAAACACACTTTCTTTTCAAGCTGACATGTAATGTTTTCCAGGATAGATCATATGCTAGGCCTCAAAACAAGTCTCAAAATATTTAAGAGGATAGAAATTATATCAAGCCTCTTTTCTGACCAAAATGTCATGAAACTAGAAATCAATTGCAGTACGAAAAATGGGAAAAAGGCAAACTTGTGGAGACTAAACAACATACTACTGAAAAACCGATGGGTCAATGAAGAAATCAACTAGGAAATCTGAAATTACCTTGAGGCCAATGAAAATAAAAACACGACTTTCCAAAATCTATGGAGTGCAGCAAGAGCAGTTCTAAGAGAGTTTATTGAGATACAGGCCTATATCACAAAACAAGGCGATCTCAAATAAACAACCTAATCTACCATCAAAAGGAATTAGAAAAAAACAAAGCCCAGAGTCAGCAGAAGGAAGGGAATAATAAATATCAGATTAAAAATAAATAAAATACAGAGCAAAAAGTAATAGCAAAAATCAATGAAATCAAGAGCTGGTTTTTGTTTTTTTTTTTGAAAAGCTAAACAAAATTGATAAGCTAAGCTGATTAAAAAAAAGAGAGAACATAAATAAACAAAATAAGAATAAAAGATCAGAAATTGCAACTGATATCGCAGAAGTACAAGCAATCATGAGAGACTATGACAAACAGCTCTTTATTACAAACAGTTCTATACAATTTACCAATTAAAACAAATTTCTACAAATACAAGTGGGAATGGTCCACACATTTAAATATTTTTTGGTCTCTCTTTTCCCTCAGTACAAGAGTCTATATCATTTTTACTTTGTCTAATGCTTTACTTCAAATTTGTCTCTTCACAACATATAAAGTTGTTCTTTTCTTCTTTTCTCCCAGCTGAGTTTCTCCATCAGCTCTGACTGTATGTTTTAAACTACTTACATAGTTCCAAAACCCTTTTGTCTCTCCTGCCAAATCTGACTTTCCTCTCTCTATTGTAGCTCCTTTCTTCCCTTAATTCTTTCTTCAGTGTTGTCTTTTTGTATCCATTCCTCTGGCAAACTTCGTCCAGCAGAGGATTATTGGTTTGTCACTCTCCTGAACTCTTCCCAGTTTCCTGTCTTCTTTTCTGCCTCATCAGGCCAATGAAATAGTATTTTCTTTTGGAATTTCCGCAAATGTTCCACATTCCAAAAAATGATATACCAGTTAGGTCTTATTGGCAATCTGCATTTGTGCTCAGCGACTGAATTTTGTGTCATACCCAGCTTAAATTGCTTTACATAACAAGGATAATTTTAAAACAATGACATTATCTTCCCAGAAGTAGTATCAATCCAAGTTCACTCGGATGTAGACAGTTTGTCCACCACACATTTTGTCCTGTGATTCTGTTTGGCTTGTCACAGATGGGAAGAACTGCCCTTAACAGCCTACCTCTCAAGCTGTGGCTGGCAAGAGCCATCTTGAGTCTATGCTTTCTGTTTAAAGATAGAAAATAAAGATGGAGTTGGTTGCTGACATTACAGCTGGTGTTCGGGAAGCATTTTGTGAAAGTCTATTTAAATTCTAAACTTCACAGCACAGTTGTTGGTTTGTCAAAGCATTGCAAAATGAAAAGAATGAAGAGAATCTAAAGACCAGAATTATAGCAGTATTTGTTTGTTTGTTTTGTTTTAAAGTATCTATGAATCTAAAAGTATATATTTGATTTATTCACTTTACTGAGAGGAAGAAACATATTAGCAAAATGACAATATCAAAATGACCTTGGGACAAATATATTTTTGAGTCTTCTAAGCAACAGAAAATTACAACTTGCCTTTTCTCAAAAAGTCATCCTGTAATTTCAGCAGTCTACATTGGTGAAAAGTCATTTCTCCTATTACTAATTCAATAGCTGAATTAGGTAGGGTGATATTTTCATATTTGCTGTATATGCTGTTGTTTTAGTGTGACTTCTAATTGCTAAGAAGCCTGATTTGAATCTCCTGGCTGGTCTAGTGACAATATAACAGGGAGAGGTTATGCAGTTTTTTGTTTGTTTGTTTCTTCTGGAGCAAAGGTCTATAATCACATAACCTTCTTAATCTTGTTAATCAAGAAAAGCATCATGTCTTTTTGTCAAGGTAGTAGGTGCATTTCATAGTTGCTGAATTCTCTTAGGGTTTGTCAGAGAAGAGGAGTGAAGGCAGTGAAGCTATCCCACAGTTTGAGCAGGTCATGCAAAAGAAACGAATAAGGCCTTTTGCTGGCCTGTTGACTTTGGGTCCATGAATATTTAATGAGAATAAAAATTCATAAAACACATTACACCTGCTTCACTTAGTCATTCTTGAGGATTTTTCGGATTGCAACTCTTCAGGAAAATACTCCATCTGACCAGCTCTTCTATTGTGACTGCTACATCAAAAGACCACTCAATTATGGCTGTACTTTTAGAATAAAAATGCATTTAAGTATAAATACATTTAGATCTTGGTATTTTTGTTTAGCTTTTAACAATAGTTCAAAATTCATTTGCTTGTGGTCACATATATTAGTTTAATATATTTTATAACATGTTAATTCATTCTGATTTTCATCTGTGACATTTATGAAAGTCAAAGATTTTGAGAAAAAAATTGACAACTGGAACTTAATTCATTTTCCACTCTCAGCCCGTGAATTTTTATACAGGGTTACTGTATACCTTGTCTAATTTCTCCTTCTTGGTCTTGGAAGGTCCCTGGGACTTAGCTTACAGGAGCCCAGGAGCCTAAGCTAGAGAAAAAGTATAACAGTTTCTTTTTATTTTTGTGGGACATGGAACTCAGGAAGAGTTTCATCCCACTGAGTTTCCAGGTCAGTTTAAAGTAAACAGTGTGGCAGAGGGCTACCGAATCTCTATGGGAAAATAGGACGATAGAGGCTTAAAATGAAAAACCAAGCAAGTCAAGAATCTAAGGCTGGGGAAATGGGAATAAAAGAGGCTAAAGCTTGGGTTTTAGGGAAGTGATAGGAAGGTGAAACCTGAAGGAAGGCCCAGAGTCTGGATTGAGGAGGATAGCTCTTTTAAGTGGTACCTGTGGTCATAGGCATATATGGAGCAGGTCACAACATGTAGCCAGCTGACACTATTTAAAAATAGATTTAAATGACACTCTCCGAGAACGCAGAGCAGACAATGAATAACTGCAGGGTAATATCAGGGAAATCTTTGGAGAGCAGGTAGTATTTGAGTTGGGCTCTGAATGATGAAAGAGTTCTCAAAATGCAAAACATTGAGAAAGGGAAATTTTGTATGATCTTAGGAATCAAAATGTACATTCTGCTAGAGGACTGGAGTCTAGTCTGATGAGGCCTGAGTTGCCGAGGGGTGGGGTTTCATCTCTGGCTCCCAGCACGTATTCACCTGACCTGATCCTATACCCCACATCTTACCCTTCTTCAGTCTCCAGGCCTTAGGTTCTAGCTGGGTTAGCCTTTTCATTTTCAACACTCACCTCCTACTTTGCTTTGGATTCTTTTTTGCCTTCTCTTACATCTGGAAAACTCTTGCTCTGGAAACCTTCCTTTCAGGGGCCCAAAGTCATGAGCAGTGCTTTCTCACTCTGCCTAATTCCAACCAGGTTGAATATGACCTGCTCAGCTGGGGGCAGAAGAAATGAGGTTAAAAAGCTAGATTGAGGAAAGGCCCTGAATTGTTTAGAATACAAAGTTGCTGGACACTAAATTGATACCAACACTCTTTTAACATACATCCAATGCTTTTATCTGAGGTCAATTTAAATGAAGGAAACAGATTTTAGTGACTTCTATGTTTTAGTTGAGATTTAGCAACTATTCCAGAAAATCCAGAGTCATAAATAAACCCTGAAGTGAAACTTGCAAGACCATAATATGTAGTGTTGTTGATGACTGGGGATACCTATACAAGCTGATCGGTTTGTCTAGGGAAGAGCTGAGAAATGTTTAATGGCTTTCTTGTCATCAGCTTGATCACTGGTGCAGTAATACTAATAAGTGGTACCTGTGGTCATAAGTGTGGCTGAGTAGAAATAAAAATAAAGTAAAAGAAATAAAATAAAATGAGCAAGAAGGTAGTGTTTAAGTGATGCCAACTGCAAAATAGTAAGTTCATGGTGTCCTCATGCTTTCTACATGTTTTATCATAGTATTCTAATAAAACAAATGCTGTTTCTGGACAACTAAAGGTAGACATAGACAATCGTGATAACAGTGGTACACAGGTTGTTGCCTCTGAAGTTTCCTAATACCTTTGAACATCAATTTCCCATGCTTTGTGCATCATTCAATCTGCAACATTGGAGACCTATTAGATGGAGGTCCATGATCAAAAACCCATCAGAATGCATTGCACAGATACATATAAATATAAGTGTATACAGTTATACACGTTGTCCCCATATTCAATCTCAGGAGACCATTTCTCATTTTATTTTGTTTGCTTTTTTTTTTTTTTTTTTTTTTGGTGGCAGAGGTAATTAGTTGTTGTTCTTTTAATGGAAGTACCGAGGATTGAACCCAGGACCTCATGCATGCTAAGCACACACTCTACCTCAGAGCTATACCTGCCCCCATTTCTCATTTTAATTAAAAATATTTTCTTTTTTTTTTTTTTTTTTTGCTTCAATACTCCTATAACAGGAAAATACCTAACCTTTTATAAAAGCCTCCTAACTGCGTGGCCTGCTGTGAAGGGTAATTTTGTACCTGTAAAGTCCCTGTCACAGAGTAGGTGTTTTATCAATGTTGGTTCCTTTCTTGTTCTTACTGTTCAGATACTAGAAATAAACTGCCAATAACTAACTGCTTAAGAGACCAATCAAAGTCATTCATTAAGCACCTATTATAGTGAGGGGGGAAAAGGTTAACAGGTGAGATAAAAATAAGTAAAAACTAAAACTTAAGATAGACCTGCTTTCCTAAAGGTTATAGTCTCATGGAAGATGCACTGAATAGGGGATATACTGGCAATTGCCAAACGTCTGAATTTAATCTGATACATCTGTGGATTTAGACATTTGGAATTCAGAACAAACTCTTTGACTATTTTTCAAAAATTGTTTAGATGTTTACATTGTTTCAATAGAAATGCAGATACATGCATTTTCAAGAAACCTGTAATATTTATAAATAACTGCTAATCAATGGAGGTGGTGCTAATCAGTATGTTTCTCTGATAGCTTATCCCTGTGTATCAGAAAATGTGTGCAAGAATCTTCCCTTTATAACCCACCTCTATTCTCACTCAAGATGCTGGTGATTCAGAGAGGATATGGATTCTGCATCTAATCCATCCTCCGCATGCAAATACTCTAATTAGATAAAGCCTATAGAATCCTATGAGCACTGGCGTCTACTCCCTAAGGCACACACTTCACTGGAACATTCATGACACACACCAAGTATCTGGAAATCCCTACTTCACTACCCAGATTAAGAGAGCATAACCTCCTGCCCCAGTCTCCCCCTACCAGACAAACACAGGCACACAAGCATGCATGCACTCATGCACTCGCCAAATCAAGTGGTGGCTGCATATTTTTGTCTAATCCTGTCATTAGCCTGTGATTCTATTTTGACTGTGGAAGCAACAATATTAACAACATTTATGGAGACTGAAAATCAAACGAAAGCTGGATTCATTGTACACAAAACAGGATGACTCCAACAATAATTTTTTTGCATTTTCTTTTTTTGTCTTTTTTAAAACATTTTTTATTGATTTTTAGTCATTTTACAATGTTGTGTCAAATTCCAGTGTTCAGCACAATTTTTCAGTTATTCAAGGACATATACACACTCATTGTCACATTTTTTTTCTCTGTGAGGTATCATAAGGTCTTGTATATATTTCCCTGTGCTAAACAGTATAATCTTGTTTATCTATTCTACAATTTTGAAATCCCAGTCTACCCCTTCCCACCCTCCACCCCCCTGGCAACCACAAGTTTGTATTCTATGTCTATGAGTCTATTTCTGCCTTGTATTTATGCTTTGGTTTTGTTTGTTTGTTTGTTTGTTTGTTTTTTTAGATTCCACATGTGAGTGATCTCATATGGTATTTTTCGTTCTCTTTCTGGCTTACTTCACTTAGAATGACATTCTCCAGAAGCATCCATGTTGCTGCAAATGGCATTATGTTGTTGGTTTTTATGGCTGAGTAGTATTCCATTGTATAAATATACCACCACTTCTTTATCCAGTCATCTGTTGATGGACATTTAGGCTGTCTCCATGTCTTGGCTATCGTAAATAGTGCTGCTATGAACACTGGGGTGCAGGTGGCATCCTGAAGTAGGATTCCTTCTGGATATATGCCCAGGAGTGGGATTCCTGGGTCATAGGGTAAGTCTATTCCTAGTCTTTTGAGGAATCTCCATACTGTTTTCCATAGTGGCTGCACCAAACTGCATTCCCACCAGAAGTGTAGGAGGGTTCCCTTTTCTCCACAGCCTCTCCAGCATTTGTCATTTGTGGACTTTTGAATGATGGCCATTCTGACTGCTGTGAGGTGATATCTCATTGTAGTTTTGATTTGCATTTCTCTGATAATTAGTGATATTGAGCATTTTTTCATGTGCCTATTGATCATTTGTATGTCTTCCTTGGAGAATTGCTTGTTTAGGTCTTCTGCCCATTTTTGGATTGGGTTGTTTGGTTGTTTCTTATTAAGTCATATGAGTCAATGCTTATATATTCTGGAGATCAAGCCTTTGTCGGTTTCACTTGCAAAAATTTTCTCCCATTCCATAGGTTGTCTTTTTGTTATACTAATGGTTTCCTTTGCTGTGCAGAAGCTTGTAAATTTCATTAGTTCCCATTTGTTTATTCTTGCTTTTATTTCTATTGCTTGAGTAGACTGTTCTAGGAGAACATTTTTGAGATGTATGTCAGATAATGTTTTGCCTATATTTTCTTCTAGGAGGTTTATTGTATCTTGTCTTTTGTTTAAGTCTTTGATCCATTTTGAGTTGATTTTTGTGTATGGTGTAAGGGAGTGTTCTAGCTTCATTGCTTTACATGCTGCTGCCCAGTTTTCCCAACACCATTTGCTGAAGAGACTGTCTTTATTCCATTGTATATTCTTGCCTCTTTTGTCAAAGATGAGTTGACCAAAAGTTTGTGGTTCATTTCTGGGCTCTCTATTCTGTTCCATTGGTCCATATGTCTGTTTTTGTACCAATACCATGCTGTCTTGATGACTGTAGCTCTATAGTATGTCTGAAGTCTGGGAGAGTTATTCCTCCAGCCTCCTTCTTTCTCTTCAGTAATGCTTTGGCAATTCTAGGTCTTTGATGGTTCCATATAAATTTTATTGTGATTTGTTCTAGTTCTGTGAAATATGTCTTGGGTAATTTGATAGGGATTGCATTAAATCTGTAGATTGTCTTGGGCAGTGTGACCATTTTAACAATATTGATTCTTCTAATCCAAGAGCATGGGATATCTTTCCATTTTTTAAAGTCTTCTTTAATTTCCTTCATCAGTGGTTTATAGTTTTCTGTGTATAATTCTTTCACGTCCTTGGTTAGATTTATTCCTAGGTATTTTATTATTTTGGGTGCTATTTTAAAGAGGATTGTTTCTTTACTTTCTTTTCCTGTTGATTCATTGTTAGTGTAAAGAAAGGCAACTGATTTTTTGGCATTAATCTTGTAACCTGCTACCTTGCTGAATTCTTCAATCAGCTCTAGTAGTTTTTGTGTGGGCCTTTTAGGGCCTTCTATATATAGTAACATGTCATTGGCATATAGTGACACTTTTACATCTTCTTTTCAATTTGGATCCCTTTTATTTCTCTCTCTTGTCTGACTGCTGTGGCTAGGACTTCCAAGACTATGTTGAATAGGAGTGGTGATAGTGGGCATCCTTGTCTTGTCCCAGATTTTAGTGGGAAGCTTTTGAGTTTTTCACCATTGAGTACTATGCTGGCTGTAGGTTTGTCATATATAGCTTTTATTATGTTGAGATATGTTCCCTCTATACCTACTTTGGTGAGTTTTTATCATAAATGGGTAGTCATGGGATCACAGTTTTGAAGCACTACTTGACTAAAGAACCTTTCTCTATAAAGGAGTCCTACCATAAATCCTTTCTTGAGATCATCCTATCACACAGCCCACTTCTCTCCACAAAACACATTTTTTTGGTAGGTATGTTCCGTGTAATTTGATTTCCACCTGTATTACTCTTGAGCCTATTTTTTGCATACCAGTTCAGCTACTGAGAGGATCATCCAGAAGACTGAAACCAATGGTCAGTCTAACCCCAGATACAGGACTCTAAGAATTGGGCCCAGAAATCTGAAGTGGTTTATTATTGATGTTTCTTAAAAGATTTTAGCATCTTCTCTCTCTTTCTCTATTTCTTGCCCAGTTTTCTTTTCTTTTTTCTAAATATATACTGATAAAACCATTGTTACCACAAGTTTCTTAGAACATGATTTGTCAAATACATTAACAAACAAGTAGACCTTGAAACATAATATTTTGAGGTGGGTCATTCATGTGTTGATCTCTTAGACCTCAGAATAAGTCATAGTAATTTCACAAATTCTTCTACATTTTCAGAGAAAACACAATGTGACCAGAAATCAAAAAAGAAAAATTCAGGGTATGTTCCAAGTGCCTTTGGTCAGAACCATTGCTAAGGAAAGAGATGGACTGGGTAATATTTATTACATTTATATGCATGTACATTTGATCAATATTGTAGATTCTGTCAGGTTTGCCTACAATGCAGTAAATTGCTTCAACTCCATCAAAATAAATAGATCATACTTCTGGAAAGCAGTGTTCTTGAGAGGCTGTGTGCCTATCCCACTATGCTGAACTACCCACAGTCTGATTCATAATTCTGCTTTTTGGTGACAAATGGCATGTTTTGAGGAAATGTGGTTGGCCTTAAGAGGCAAAGATGAAATAGTGAGCTTTATAAAAAGTGGACCCAAAACCCTCCGGACTAACAATGCTGAAATTCCAGCAGCTGGGCAGCTCACCATCTGCTGGGATTTTACAAATGCAGTAACGTGTGTTCGAGAACTTTAAAGGCTGTAAAATGTAGTGGATAAGCAGTTCCACCACTGGCTACAGATGACTAGAGTTGACTCAAAGAATCTGTAAAATAGGGGAATAGTATCTAACAGGACTATGGTGAAGATGAAAGGTGACAGTTCCTGTAAGGCTCTTATCAAAGGGTCTGGCACCTAAGAAGTGTCTCCTTGATATCAGCTGTCATTATCAACAGTATGTGAGCAGGGTTTGCCTTTCTGAGCCAGCTGTTCCTTTGAAAAGTGCTTTTTATCTATTCAATGGATTATTTTATTTTAACTTATCAATGAAAAGCCTTGGCAATATCCTGTGCATTTTAGGGATGAACCATGTTGCATTCCTTGAGAAATTGATGTCACTCATAATATAGGGCCATCAAAGACATTTCTGAGATGGTGGAGAAAAAACAGATGAGAGACTGTCACACTTTATATACAGACTTATCATACAACAATTACAACAGTGCAAAACCAAAATAAGGATAGACAAAATAGAGAAATAGAACACAGTAGAAAGCCCAGAAACAGATCCAGACATATGTGTGAACTTAGTGGGAAAATGACTGATTTTCCACATTGAAAAACAAATCACCCCTCATGCAAAGAATAAATTCTAGAGCAATTTCAAGACTACACAAGAAAATAGTAAGATTTATAAAAAAGAAAATATGTAACACATATTTATGTCCTTGAAATAATAAACAAGTTCTTAAAAACAAGACCATTCCCTTAAAAAATACCATAAACAAAGTTAAAGATGATCACAGAAGGGAAGAAGATATTTAAAATCTATGTAACCAAATTATTAGCAGTTGAAGTATAAAAGAACACATGAATCACAAAAAGGACAAACAACTTAAAGTAACATATAAACAATTAAAAACAGAAGAAATAAAAATCATTTAATGTATAAAAGATGATCAATCGTCTAATAATTAAGCAAATGTGAAGTGAAAAATAAAAATGAGAGACTTTCATACTCATTAGATTAGCCAACTTTAAAGTTGGACTTCAATAATTTTTAAAAGGTATTAGAAAATGGAAACTGTTAAATGATACTCTTGGGAATATAAATCAGTACAGATCATTTGGAAAATAATTTTCAGAGGTTAATATCATTTAGTGTGCACACACCCTGTGCCCAAGAACTTCACTTTAAATTATATATCCTAGAGAAACAAAACTCTTGCCTTCATACAAAAGGAAATGAAGGAGATGGTATACAGGTATTTACTGCACTCTTGTTTTTGTTAGTGAAGAACGAGAAATCATTGATAAGATAATGGATAATTGAATTGTCATGTATTTGTACAATTACAATCAATAGCTAAGTCTGTATGTATTAATGAAATTAAAAGGCAAAACAATGAAATGCAAAAAGGACAATTTCAGAAAGATAAATTGTTTGATGTCATTTCTGTACATTGAAAAACTAAAAACTACAGGCACAATAAAACACGTGAACAAATTTTGATCTTAGGTCTCTGGGAAGGAAAGAAAAAAATGAGGCTAGGGTAAGAAATAAATAAGGTCTCTCTTTTATCTTTATGTCTCTTACAAATGAGCTACTCTTCTTCTTCTCTAGATCCCGTAAATGTTAGAGCTGATTTAGGGCTCAGTCCTGGACCCTCTTCTGTTTATTCTCATTCTATATATTCCTTAAATGGTATCACAAACTTCCAAGAGCTTTGGTTACCAACACTATGATGATTCCTCTCAAACGTTTGTGTGCAGTCCACTTCACTGTCCTAACCGCGAGATGCCTGAAAACATGTGGCACCTCTCCATAATGTCCCATGCATACCTTAAACTCAGAGTGGCTGAAACCAAGCTCATCATCTCTTTATCATAAAACTAGTTCTCCTGTGTTCTCAAAGTTCATGAATGGTAACACTATGTACCCAGGAACCCATGTGAAGAACCTGGAAGTCATTGTAGCTACCCTTTCCTTCTCACTTCCAACATCATAAGAATATATATACTTTTAACCTGATGCATCTTGAATATATCTAATATTTTCCATTCCTAATAAATTTTTTTCTATTCAGCCCACAAAGTTTCTATTCAGCCCTTTAAAGACCTGATGCCATTTGAGTCCTTCCACAACCCATCCAACAAAAAGCTTCTGACATGATCTGTTAAATTATGATTCTCAACAAGTCACTTTCCTTCTGAAAGTCACAGGAAGCTCCCCATTACCTATATAAAAAATCCAAACCCCTTCATGTAGTATAAAGAAACAGCCATGGTTTGGACCTTGACATTTTTCAGCTTCATGCCCCATCATATTTCGATCACAATATATATACCTCTTCTGCAGATGATATTTGCATTTCCCCAAGCAAATTTGATGTTCAACACTTCCAGGACATTAGACGTGTTATTCACGATGCTGGAAACATTTTCACTTCCTGTCTCTAATAGTCTTTGACTTCTAACACCTTCTCATTGTTCAGATGTCAAATCAGCTGTCATCTTCTATAGGAAATCTTCCCTGATTCCTTTAAATGTGTGATGGTTTTTCTCTTCTCTGTGCTTCACTGGTTTCCAGTGCTTCCAGTATTGAATCACTTATCAGGTTGACTTATCTTTTATTATTTATCCATCTGATTTTCCCTCCTCGACTCTGCGCTAAGTCCTGCGAGAGCAGGGATTGATTGTGATTTACATACCAAGATGTCCCCAGTATTTAGCATAATACCTACTACAAAGTAAGGACTCAGTTAAAATATGTTGAATGAAGGTGTCACGTAGGCTGTTTTCTGTTAGGTACATGATCAGCTTTTAAGACAAAGCTCAAAAATAAATAAATAAACAAACAAACAAATAAATAAATAAGACTTGCCTTTACAATTAGAACCTACTTTGAGGGGAAACATTCTTTTATGTGCATAATTTCTGGTAGGTTCATTGAATAATCAGTCTCATTTCTTTTCAGACAAGTTTTGTATTTCTGACAAGAGCAAAATAGCTGCAAGGATGTTGTAAAGTGTAAGTGCCTGCAGCTGCCAGAAACTGTCTTCTGAAAAAGTAATCACCACAGCAAATGCATGTTTTCTCGTAATATGGATTTTTGATGTGTGTATGCACAATATGTTTCAAGTTCCATACACGATAAGAAAAATGCAGTCTGGCAGAAGTTACTATTGCATTTTAATTAGGTTTTTCATGTTGTAACTTCAAGAAGGTTCGTAGAAGTTGTTTCTTAAAATGTGGCAAAGAGTAGCAAAAATTGAGGCAAAAGTTTAGACTTGCAATTTGATGTTCATCAAAATAAAAAAGGTTTTGCATGGTTAAATATACTTTTTTAAAGTCAAATTTTATATGCCTCCAAAAGGTTTCAAAGATGCAGCTCTATTTACTTATTTCAAGCTGAACATTCTGTGATATGAACTATATTAATTGTATATTAGAAATATATCAACTGGAAGAGCAAAGGGTCAAAATACCTCATACTTTTTAAGCCATCACTAAATTTTCAGATACATTTTTAGTGTTTATAAGGTTAATTATATATATGTAGACATACTTGATCTCCAATATTGTATCATGACTCAATATTGTTGTGTCAATTCTCCCCAAATTGTTAAGATGCCTATAGATTTAAGGCAATCTCAATAAAAATGCTAGCACGTGTTTTGTAGGGCAATCCATATGGGAATGTAAAGTATCGAAAAATACAAAAAAAATTTTAAAAAGAAACACATACTATATGATATACTTCTTTCTTATATAACATATATAGTTCGTCCCACATTCAGTCCAAGAATTTAAGCTTTATGAAGACAGATTTGTGCCTAAATTGTTCAGTGCTGTATCCCAAACAAGAATTGTGCTGCATTGTAGTAGTTTCTTGATATTTGGTGAATGAATGAATGAATGAATGGATAAAATATAGAGCCCTAGGTGCATGTATCCTAACACTTGATCTATGAGAAGGGTCACATTAAACATCAGCAGGGAAAAGATGGGCACCAAAAATGGTACTGGGAAAATTGATTATTCAAATGAGAAAAATACAAAATTGAAAGGACACCATTCATAAGAATCAATTTCACATGAACTAAGGAAGTCAAGGGAAAAGAAAAAGCTTTGAAACTCTTAGAAGAGACTATATTAGAATATTCCTAGGACCTCAAGATTGACAACGACTTCTTAGATAAGATACAAAAAATACAAACTATAAAGGAGAAGAATGATCATTTTAAAAAATTTTAAGTGCAAATTGCACATCACAAAGAATAGAACGGAGCAGTATGCCCTGAGGAATAGACACTGTTAGATACTACGTCCACAGCAGTTTCTGTCCCAAATACAGGCTCTTGGTGTCTGGTGCTAGAGACAGGATTCTAGTGCCTACATGCAAACAAGAGAATTGACAAATATGATTTGCAATTTAAAAAAATTATCTCCAATTTCGCTGAGGATTAATAAAAAATAAAAACTGTCTTAGAGTGCCAGTGTAATTATAAATTGGTGTAATAACCTTGGAAAACACTTTGCAATATCTAGCACAGAGTATGACACAGCATTCCCACTTCTAGAATCGTAGAGAAATTCTTGCACACATGACCGAGGAGACATGGAGTCGGCTTTTTGTTGCAATTTTATTTCAAGTGAGGAAAATCAAAAGCAGCATGTCTGCAGCTGGGAGAGTTGATGAATAGTAAATTGTAGTATATTCATAAGTTGAACTACATACCATCATTTAAAGGGAATAAATTAGCTCTACATCTATCCACCTGGATAAATGTAGAAAACAGTATTGAATGGTGGGAGTGGGGGTTATGGAAGGATATGTACAGTGTAAAAGAATTTGTAGAAATTTTGAAAATACAGAAACCTTGTCTAATGTTGATGAACACATAAATATCTGGTAACACTGTAAAATTATTTATGCTGAGACATACATACCAACTTAGAATAGTATTTACTTCTAAAATAAAAGAAGAAAGATACTTTGATAGGAAAGGTATACAGAGGAGACATCAACTGCTTTAGTAATATTTGGTTGTTTTAAGAAAGATGATTTGGAGTAGATACAGTTTTATGTTCCACTGTCTTAAATCTGGGCTCTCGTATTTGTACTTCTTAGACAAGCAATATAGCACAGAGGCTAAAATTGTGGGCTGTGGACCTGGACTGTCAGGAGGTCGAATCTCAGCTACACCACTTATCTGTGTGGTCTTGGGCATTTTATTCACTCTCTGATCCCTACTTCCTTCATCTGCAATAGACAAACCACATAAGTTTGTTCTGAGAGTTAGACATGATGCATGTAAAGAACTCAGAGCCCTCCCAACACAGAGTAAGTACTATGTAAGTGTTGGCTGTTATTACTGTGTTTAATATTCTGAAATATTGCATAATACTCAAAAGGGGAAAACATGAAAAACAGCTGTGTAGTCAAATTGATGGTCTATTTGGTCTATTAGTCATAGTTTTAAAGAATGAAACAAAGACCAAAGTACAGTAACACAGGCTAATTGTCATGATAGAGGCTGATCTCAGTTTGGAGACGGGTAGAGAAACACGAATGCATAAAAAAGGGGTACGTACAAAAAGGTTTAAAGTTCAGGGCAGTCTTTCTAAATGAGATAATCACACTGTTGAGACTTGAAAACCATAAAGGCAGCCACCACCCTGCTGAGGTGTCTAGCACTGCCTCGGTGGAGAAATTCCTTCATACTTTTCAGTGATTTTAAGCTCATGGATACAACACCAAAATGCAGTTACTATTTGCTAAACAACTTTATTTGTCCACCTTGAAGTCCAAAGTGGTATCTGCCACACCCCTGTCTCAAAAATCCTTCATAAGAGGAAATGAAAGTGTGCCGAGGTTTCCTGGGGGACAGGGCAGAGGGACAACACCGGGAAGATGTTCAGTAAGGCCTCCACCCCTTCAGTGAAGTGCCTCGGCTGGAAATTTCGAAAAAACCTTTAAGATATGATCCAAGCAAGCACGGGGACAGAATGACATTCATTTAAAAGGGGAATTACAAACACATAATCGTGAGCTGTTTGTAACAGATGAGGGTCTTGATCAAAATGCTTGAAGCAATGAGCATAACGCTGACTTCACTGGCACGGAGAATACGGAACAGTTTTTCAGAAAGGAAAAAAAATACAGCCCAGCTGCTAATCTTATTCTTTATTCCTCTTGGTTTCATAATTTTTATTTCTCCAATTTAATTTATGCTTTGAAAATAAATGGAATAAAAGAAAAAACAGTCCATTTTTGGAGACCAGTGACTACCCGCTACAATGCTGGAGAATCGAACCCTTTGGCTGTATATGTGAGCAAGGGTGCAGCAGTGTGTGTGTGAGAAAGATACTTCCTTATCATACAGGCAGCATTTATTGTGTTTTAAAATAGGTTTTATGAATAGGTTTGCTGGGATGCAAGATGTAAGTGATACAAGACCATATGGGGCCAGAGGATGGCCATGTCCAAGGTCTCAGTTGAGTCCCTGGGACACGGCCCGCCAAGTGTGGGTCCTTGGCTTCACACAGGAAAGAATTCAAGAGTGAGCCACAGTTGAGTAAAAATAGATTTATTCAGAGAGCTACACACTACGTAGACAGAGTGCAGGCTGTCTCAGAAGGCCAGAGAAAGTCCACGAGGTGCATGGTTGGGTGTTTAGTTTAAAGTAAAAGTAGATACACACTCCATAGAGAAGAGTGTGGTCATCTCATTCAGAAGGGAGAGTGGTGACCTCAGAGGATGGGGTCAGCTAGGAAAAATGAGATCAACCACGAGCTGCGGGGGTTGTTAGTTTTTATGGGCTCGAGAATTTCATGTGCTAACAAGCGGGAGGATTATTCCTACCTTGGGGGAGAGGGTGGGATTTCCATGAATTGAGCTGCCACCTACTTTTTGACCTTTTATGGTCAGCCTTAAAGCTGTCATGGCACCTGTGGGAGTACCATTTACCATGCTAATACATTACAATGAGCATAAAATGAGGCTCAAGGTCTACTGGAAGTCAAATCTCCTACCATTTTGGGCCTCAAGGTCTATTGGGAGTTGAATTCTCCCCCATCCTGGTGTCAATTACTGTGTCATTCCTTTAATGGCTGTGCCCTGCCCAATTCCTTCATGTCTCATAAGTTACCATGCAAAGAATGTTCCAGATAAAACATAGGTTCCCAAACAAGCCAATATAAACCAAGCACTACCTTTTTAATGAATCAAAGAGACCATAATTTGTAAACTTCCGAAGGTGGAATGTCACAGTGAAAAGGAAATTGCACTCGGGAATCAGAAAACTAAGACTTGAGTCCTGAATCTTTACAATTCTGGTATCCACGATTTCTTTATTTGAAGAAAAAGCCAGGAAATTGCACAACTGCAGTGTTCTCCTTCCATTGTTTGCAAGTGTGTTGTAAATTGTGTGTAAATGTGGTCAAGACCTAAAATGAACTTAATGAGCATGGATAAAGACCATGAGGGAGGTAAGGGAGAAGGAGAAAGGAGGCTGGCAGCTTTTTCTGAGCAATACCAAGGCAGTAGCAGGGTTTAAATCATGACTCCCCCACTCACCAGCTCAGTGACCATGGACTAATCACCGAATGTTCCAAAGCTTCAATTCCCTCATGTAAAATGGGCATTACAACAGTATCTAGCCCAAAAAGTTGGATTAAAGGAGAAAATTATGCAAATTGCTTAGCAATAGTGCCTGGAAAATACTAATTATCAGTACATGTTATCTATTGTTGTCAAATAATTCAAGTTATACTCTGTTAATATTAATGGGAATATTTTAATAAGAATTTCACTATATTCAAAAGGAAATAACTATACCAAAGCTTCACATTTTGGCACAGGTTGTCTTCAGAAATTCTTGTCTTCCTTCAACTAGTCCCTAGGGAACAACCTGTTTTTGATACTCCCTGACAAGTAGATTTAGCGTGATTATCTAAATAACGTACTTCCCAACATTTAATAAGCATTTTACCCTTATATGTCTCTGGACCTTGGAAGTCTCCAGTGCTCCCAGAATTTATAGCCTTGGAGTTAAGGGGTCAAAATGACACAGGTCTCACCATAAAATGTCAGGGTTAGCAAGAAATCTTAGATCAATACTATTACCTGATTGATCAGTTTATCTAGCGTAACCTTGCCCTTAGAGAGAGGTTGATATTTTCATGATTTAAAAAGAAATATTGAGGGCTTCATGTTTTAAATGATGACTGTTCAGTAGCCCACAATACAGCTTTCCTAACATCTCACAAAAAGACGTAGACAAAAGATGAAATCTCACAATATCATTCAGTACTAGGAATTACACTAGTGCATTGAGAAAGTCCAGGAAATGATTCTAGTAACTCCTAAACTAAATTGAAGAAAGTAATCGTGATGCTTAAGAAGTAACCCCACAATCGCCCAATAAGCTGATAGTCTCATTATCTTCTTTCTATGAAAAAGGACACTGAAGCTCAGAGAGGTGACATAACTTGCCCAAAGTCACACAGCCTCTAGATGGCAGAACCCACCTTTTTCAGCCATGTGACATTGCTGAGTTCTAAATTATTAAGTTGAGTCTTCTACTGGGATATCTAAAGGCATCTTAAACTTAATACGACCAAATTAAGTCCTGATCCTGCCACTCCACTCCCTGATGCTAGAACCCACTCCAGATCCAGATTTAAGTATCTCCGTAAGTGATACCATCATCCACCCAGTAGATCAAGCCAAACAAACAAAATGCACCCAGAAATCTAGAACTGAGTCTTGACTCACGTCTCTCACCCTGCACATCCAACTTGTTAGATGTTCATATCTGTCAGTTCTTCCTCCATGATATATTCGAAATTCTACCATTTTTCTCCAGCAACACTTCTATTGTATTTGCCTGAGCTAACACCATCATCTCTCTCCTGAATTACTGTGAAAGTCTCCCAAATGGGCTCCCTGATTCCATTCTGGGTCTACATACAGCTTGCATAATGTTTTTGTAATCTTCTCATGTATATAACCCTTGAACGGTTTTCCATAGTTCTTACAATCAAGCACAAAGTCATTAAGGGACCAACAAGCCCCTCCATAGCTTGGTTCCTAGATATCTCTCTGACTTTATCTCCAACTGCCCTCCTCATTAACCAGGTTATAGCAACAATGACCCTCTTTTGTCTTCTTAAAACTGTTCCTGCTTCAGGGCCTTTGAACACGTAGTTACAAATACCAGGAAGTCTCTGAAGCAGATCTTTACAAAGTTCTTTCATTATTGTCCTTCAGACCAGCTCAAACCTCACCTTAATGAACCATTCCCTGACCATTCACTTTAAGTTATTATCTGTTCCCACTCCATTACCTTCTATGATATCACCTAAATGTGTTTTCTTCAAAGCAGTTATCATTATTGGAAATTGTATTGCTCACTTATTTGTTTTGGGGAAATAGATAAAGACCAACCAAATGAGAAAAGCAAAGGTTATTTATTCAGAGCTTTCTATAGCAAGGGAGTTAGCCACCATCACTTGTGTTTTATCAGAGACCAAAAGGCAGAGAGAGGAGTGGGAAAGCTTTATAGCAGGAAAAATGGAAGGCTTCTGGTATAGCCTGATTGGAGGCTGTTGGCCTAGGGAATCTAGTGGATGGTAACCTGAGGCCAGGTATCATATGTGATTGAGCATGAGTATATATTCGGTTTCTTCTGGTTGGTCCTAAGTTGGAAGTGGGGGCAAGATTAGGGAAATTGTTAGCTTTTAGTCAAGTCTTGGACACCCTGGATCAATTACTAGAGATAGCGGTCTGACTTCCTACAAGTTAGACTTACAGCAGGCTGGCTTCCTGGGTTGTTTATTGTAGATAAGGAGCTGGTTTCTTACACAAGTTGCTGCCTGTTATGGGTCAAAATTCTATTTTTATATACAATTTGACAATTGTCTGTTCGTATATTCAGTTTGTCAGTTTGCTGGTCATTTATGTCTCCCAAATGGAATTTAAACTCCAGGAGTGCAAGTCCCTTGTCTATCTTGTACAATAAGGGCTCCTATGGAAGGACTAAAACACTGCCTGGCATATACTAGGTGTTCAATACACATTTGATAAATGAATGATTCAAAGGTCAACTGAATGCTCAAATTCTTTACTACTGTACGGGCATACCTTGGAGATATCCTGGGTTCAGTTCCAGACAATCACAATAAAGCAAATATTATAATAAAGTGAATCACATCAATTTTTTCATGCATATTAAAGTTATGTTTATACCATACTGTAGTCTATTCAGTGTACAATAGCATTATGTCTAAAATAACAATGTACATATCTTAATTTAAAAATACAAAACAAAAAACAATTAGTAACATCAGAGATCACTGATCACAGATCACCATAACAAATATAATAATAATGGAAAGTCTGAAATATTGCAAGAATGACCAAAATGTGCCACAGCAATAGAAAGTGAGCTGTTGGAAAAATGTCACTGATAGACTTAATCCCAATGAGGCCAAACGAAAAGATATAAGTATAGAACTTTCTCTTTGGCCAGCATGATTGGCTGAATTTATTGATGTGTTGATCTGATTTAATTCAAGCGCACCGATTAAGTCCCAGTGGAATAATCTCCTTACCTTTAAAGGGACACTAAATCCTATAATGAATTTTTCATCAGGGTAGAAGATGTACAATATTAATGGAACTCCTAACAATAAAGGGGTATGTTGGCACAGACTAGGGTGGGGAGCCTTTTGTCAGTGGCTTTGGGAGAAGATAAACTTGTCATGTTGGGTGCATTCATGATTTGATAGACTTGAAAGAGGAAGTAAGAAGCCAGGGTAGAAAAAAAAATGTTCTGGATAAACTGCTGGTTATAGTAAATTTTTGATTTTCCATGTAAAGGAAGTTTAAGCATAAAAGAATGCTGTGGGGATTGAATGCCAAGAATGAGTCTTCTCAACTCCATCCCTGGAATCTCCAGCACATTTCACTATAAGTTCTCTTTGCTGTTTACTATGATTGGTTTGTGTGACTGCCTTCTTCACTGGAGGTTGAGGTCTTTCAGGATGACTCTGTGTGGAAACTGTGACCTAGTCTTATATCCACATCTCCTATCATAGAGTAGAAATTTGGTGAATGTTTCTAAGATTGAAAAATGAATATTGTTCAAACTTCGTGTGGTGTCACAATTCCCAGCACACTTCTATCAGGCTCTCTACTCAGGTTCACCAGGTTAAGATGGTAGGTCAAGGAAAAGATCCCAGAGAGCATCTTCCTGTCCTATAGGGTGATATCCTTAGGACAGCACTTGCTGTGATATTTCCAATATGCTAAATGTGGTTTCACAGGTTCAAGAGCAGGTCTGGGCTGGAAAGCCAGAGCTAAGATGATTACAGTGATATCTCTTTGGGACGTTTTTGAAATAAATGAAATTGTGTAATACCTTCATTGTGAGTAAGTGGCTGATTTTATTCCACAACACTTGATTTTTTAAAACATTATTTTGGTTGATGGGATGAAAAAAGGCTCACAATTCTAAGGACTTTGGGTTGAAATGTCAACTAGTGAAACTTTTCTGAGAGACAATTTGTCAAAGTATATTGAAAACTCTAAGAACTCTGATATATAGCTTTTAGGAGTTGGTCCCAAGAAAACAGAAAAATAACATGTGGAATATATATGATGGACTACTAGACAGCTGCTCCAATTCTTGCTTTGGGGGGAAATATTTAAGAATATGAACATATGTTCATGCTATGGTGCTAAGTTGCTAAGTTTTCAAAACTAAAGGGTGGTATGTAAACATTAATCCAATTTTCAAATGTATTAAGAATATTGATAGTTGATAGTCTACAAGTCAGCCAAAGGAAGAGAAAAGAAAATAAAAATGTGAAAGGAATGAAAGACAAAAGGTAAAATATTGCCATGACAGAACCGGGCAGCTAGGAGTCAGCTGGAAGTCTGATCATTTTTTTCTCTCCTGAACTAAAGATTCCAGCCCACAGCCAGGTGGAGGATGTAGTCAAGGCATGCAGCTGGGAGTCTCTGTTAACATTGTGCTGCACTAAGAGAGCCACCATATCTCAGCCTGCCATGTTCCTTGGACAGAATTATGCTGGTATTATGGTTTGGAATCCAAATATCTATTACATTATTTTAAAGTGTTCATTTAGTTTATACTGCAGCCATTTATAAAATGTGTTATCGCACAATAGTTGTCCATTCATCTCCAAAATACCCACACATTAATGAGCATTAACAAATTGCAGGATGCTAAGCAATGTGGACTGTGGTTAAATGTGGGCCTTCTCTTATAGTCTTATATCCATCTAGTCACAAAATACACTTTAATTTCATTGCTGAAACTAAGCTGATAGAATATGGTAATGAGGTGGCATAATTAATGGACATACTAGTTTAAAAGTTGTATCAAATGGATTCCTTATGATGAAAAGGCATAATTATTGCACCAAAGGCCAACACTCTCTCACTAAAACAAATTACTTTGGGGGGGGGGCATAATTCAATGACCATTAAACAACAATCAATGCAGAAATATGTAACAATGTCTATAAAAGACATTTAACTAGCAATATATATGTTGCAAAGTCTGTTGGCTCAAGGCAGATGCTCTATAATAATTGGAATTTTTTATCTTCTATAGCAAATATTTTCTAGGTTATCTATGAAATTAGGTCTGAATTTTAAATACATATAATGAATTTATAGTTGATTCAACTTGACTACTGAAAATAAGTTCCCAGTTTTTAAAAATGACATATTCTAACTATCCAATGTCCATTATACTCCAAAACATAGCATAGGAGTTTGTAGTAGGTAAGAGGTTTTCAGATCATGATGATAAAAAGCCACACTTCTGTAGAAGAGAAAAGTACTGGAGGGTTTTGGGATGAAGGGAAAGGTCCCTAAAAGAACTATGTACAAACTTTGCAAGGAAAAATAAAATCAAGGGAATGATAGTTCTGGTAGACTGACCTCCTAGGTCAGACAGCAAAGGTGTTCTGCAGGAATCTATAAGTCATATACCTTGAGAAAATAAGGGATGCGGCAGAAGAATCTAGTGAGTTCAGAAATAGTTTGGATGGTCATTCTGAAACTTGACTGTACATTGATGGAGCAGGATAATGATTTATCCTAAGACTGAATGGAAAAAGTGCCCGTTGGAGTGTAGACCGACAAAAAGGAAAGACATAAATAGTTACGGGAAAGAGATTTTACCATTGACTCAGAGACCCTTCTGTCCTAGGCACATGGTGAGGCCTCTTCCAAGTAAATTATGCTACAACAATAACTTCCTGGTAAGCAGAAAAATAGCATGCCTCCTCAGAGCAAGTCAGCTGAGACCAAATGGCCAAACCGATTGTAAAGGAAAAAAGATTTTGAAGAAGCCATATGTGACAACTTGATATAGAGTATAAAACCATCCATATTGGTTATTTTGTCTGACCCCCACAACATGTCTTTGCACCCTAAGTCTCTTCTTGACCCAACCCCGAAGGCTGCACCTGAACCTGTGCTGTGTACCTCTTGCTTTCTGTAGTGGGGCTTCTCTGATGCTATAGGGCAACACATCCACACTCACACATGCACAATCGGAAGTGTGAGTGTTAACATCTCATGGGTAGAGTAGATTTCACAAATAAAAATACATAAGACCCAGTTAAATTTGAATTTCAGATAAATCAGGAATACCTATTTAGTATAAATCTGCCTCCTGCAATATTGGAGAAACACTTATACTAAAAAAAAATATTGTTTGTCTAAATTCAGATTTAACTAGATGTCCTGCATTTTATACACCAATCTTACCTGTGAGTTACCACTTGCCCAATTCAGGAAATTGGTGTGGAGTAAATGGTCCCTTTTCTGTCCCATGCATGAAAAATTCTGAGATGGATTCTACACAGCAACTCGAAAAATCCTGGTGGGATGAAGCTACAGTTGCCCACAACCGTAACTAGTTCAATATCATACGCCTGTGTTATTTTTCCCTCCTTTGCCAATTCACACTCACTGAATCCATTCTTGTTCCCTGGGATCACGTGCTCAAATGAGCAGCCTGCATGAGGGCTTTTCTCTCATGCTCTTTTTTTCCTGGGAAAACCCAAGCTAAAAAGGTACTGGCGAATTCTATGAAGTTACAGTAATGTTAGAGCTAGGATGAACCACTTTGCAAATGAGCAAACTAATTATACAGAGTTCAGTGGCATTGCCTAAGGTCACATTGTTCAGCAGAAGATTTGAAATTGGAACTAGGTCTCCTGACTTCCATTTGATGCCCTTCAACTACAAGACTGGACCTCTGCTGATTTCACACTACTGTTTTTAAGAAAGATCCATTTAATGTTTTTGTAAAAAAAAAAAAAATGATGTAGTAGCACCATCAAGAGTGGAAAGCACCAATTCTCCCATTTTCTAGCAAAAAAGAAAAAAAATTCCTCCAAATCACACCACGTAAAACAACTAACATCAGCAATTAGGAACACATTATCCCAAATGTCTTTCTACGCAGTTCCGTCTCAGTAGAAATATCAATATAGGACTAAGGAAATGTTATAGTACATATATAAGTAAATTTCATTTCATTTTATAAGTAGAATTATAATTTTACTGGAATTTTTTTTCTTCTCCAATTGTGTCTTTTCTTTTTTTCAACATTTTTTATTGATTTATAATCGTTTTACAATGTTGTGTCAAATTCCAATGTAAAGCACATTTTTCAGTTATACATGAACATATATATACTCATTGTCACATTTTTTTCGCTGTGAGCTACCACAAGATCTTGTATATATTTCCCTGTGCTATACAGTATAATCTTGTTTATCTAGTATACATTTTGAAATCCCAGTCTATCCCTTCCCACACCCCTCCCCCTTGGCAACCACAAGTTTGTATTCTATGTCTATGAGTCTGTTTCTGTTTTGTATTTACATTCTTTTTTTTTTTTAGATTCCACATATGAGCGATCTCATATGGTATTTTTCTTTCTCTTTCTGGCTTATTTCACTTAGAATGACATTCTCCAGGAACATCCATGTTGCTGCAAATGGCATTATGTTGTCGGGTTTTATGGCTGAGTAGTATTCCATTGTATAAGTATACCACCACTTCTTTATCTAGTCATCTGTTGATGGACATTTAGGCTGTTTGTATGTCTTGGCTATTGTAAATAGTTCTGCTATGAACATTGGGGTGCAGGTGTCATCCTGAAGTAGGGTTCCTTCTGGATATATGCCCAGCATAACAATATGAAAAAATTGGAGTCATTATTAGTTTTAATTAAATGTTTCCTTTTTGAATCCTATTAATTGATGGCTTGCTGTGAAAGATGAGGGTATTAGCTCTCTCACGTTTTCCTCACCTCCCCTGGCCCTCCACCTCCCAATTTTTGTGAATTATGTCATTAATTTTACAATGTCAGGGTTTCTAATATGTACATCATGTTTCATAACTTCAATTTCCACATTCTGTTTTACTATGAGTTCCCTGTTTCAGTGGATTCAAATCTAATGCACCTGCATCACCAACCACTGCGCCCTGCCTCGCTTGTCTGTTTCTAAGGTCTTTGTTTTGAAACATCTCTTAGTTAGCCACAGATTTCTTCATGAAATAGTTTTGTTTGCATACTTGTTTTAAAAAAGGGCTTTTGGATTCTGTATCCTCTTAGCTCTTTCAATGTTTAAGAACATCTGCCTGTTGTCCTTATATTGGAATTATATTTGTTTGGAGATAATATTCTTGAGTCACATTTTCTTTCCTTTGGAATTTAGAGACATATTTCCATAACCATTGGCCTTTCAAATCAATTTGGAAAACAGAGAAGGCAATCAGATTTACTTGTCTCATAGGTTATTTGCTTTTCTAGCCTGGATAGCTAAATAATTATTATTTTTTAATTCTAGAAATTCAATAACTTAACTAGGCTCAATTTTCAAGCATCCTGTATGAAAAGTGTATGCAAAAGTCTGGGTTTCAGTCCACAGATCTGAAATTATACTTTTTATGTGTTTATTGTCTGTTCACTTGAGAGTAAGTAAGCTTCATGAATCCAAAAACTTTGACCTCCTAGTCCCGACTACAATTTCTCAACTTCTAGAATGAGGCCTGGCTCCATTGTAGATAATCAATAGATATTTATTGAATATTTGTTGAATAAATGCTTTTCTTATTTCAGATAACTTCAAAATTAATGTTGCTTTTCTTAATTTTAAGTCTGCTGTTCAGTTATAGGAACACAGACAGGATTTAATTATCTATAGACTAATATTTTATGGTTTCAATTTTAAAGGTTTTCATCATCTAGAATGTAGTAGAAATAAGGAATAGAGCAGAGATCCACATTTGCATTTTTTACAAACAGCTAGGCATTGGGTCCAGAGCAATCTATTATGTAATCAATCCTTCCCTTCCTTGCGTTTAATGCTACCTTGATACAAGCAACCCTCACAGGTATTTGGGTCAATTTCGGAACTCCCTATTTTAGTCTGTCAAACTGACTATTTTCTCCCATATTTAACCCTATAAAATATATTTTTATGTAATTTTTATGTATTGTCTGCCCTCCATGTCCTTTAGCTCCTCTCTTAGCACTCTGATCACTTTCTCTTTGCCATCTGCATTCACTGAGATTATTTCAAGCTTTCCTCGTTGACAGTAGTTATTTCAACCATGTCTACTCTGATCTACTAATATGTGAACTGACCTCTTACTGAATTCAGGTTCTTATTAAATTATTCTAAAATGTGAAATGCTTGTGGGAAATTTTCTCCCATTCTATAGATTGTTTTAATCTAGATTGAAAGCTTTGTTTCCCACATGCTAGTGACACTTTTTTTTTTTTGGACAGAGGAGTTCCCATTATGATTCTTGACGTAATTGTCCTGTAATTTCTTTCCACCTTGTTTATTCTTAGGTGGCTCAATTTTTTATTGTAGTTTGATCGTCATGTAGTATTAGGGTTAGGCTTTGGATTCCTTCCCTGCAGTATTTGGGCCTGCAATGCTGTCTTTCCAAGCTCCAGTTTGAGGGCCGAGTTGCGGTGTTTCACATATTTTTCTGTACTGTGAGGATCTGGAGAGAGTGAGGAACACAGCTGAGGCAAAACTGGTATGTGTGCTCCTCAGTGGGATCCCTGGGCTTCTCACTTCTTTTGATTTTGTTTTTGTGGTGTAATATTTAGTACAGGATTCATTCTACATAGTTGTGAGGTGCATTGTAGTCTCACAGTGAGCTATTTGGGAGTTCCAATCATATGCCCAGTTCAGGGCACACTTCCAGAGTCTTTGTTTTCCTATCACTCGGTTGTTTTTCACTTTCCTCATTGCCTATTTCTCTCCAGCAGCCATTTTCAATATATCCTAGTGACCAAAGTGAATTGATAAGGACACCTTCGTCCCCAGGGGAGACGGTATAGCTCAGTGGTAGAGCTTGTGCTTCAATCTCCAGTACCTCCATTTAAAAAAAAAAAAAAAAGGATACTTTTCCAGTAATTTTTTCTCCAGATTTTGGAATATTGAAAAGAAGTTGTAGAATTTTGCTGGCTAATCAGGAAAGCTGGGGTAGTATGTTAGAAGCTATGCCCTCCCACGTTGAACTTTAGTTTCTTTAATTGACAACCAGTTTTTAAAATGTATGGCTAATGTTGTAGACACTTTTTGTTTAGTTGACATTGCATTTCCTCAAGTATTTATACTATTATTCTTACTAACTTGTCTCAATGAGAACCTTCTATGATGCAGTATCATTTAGCCATTTTTGCCTGGAAGTCGTCTACACTACATTTTCCAAAATAACTTCAAAGTTCCCTGAATAAATGCATCTTCCAAAAGTAGAATGCAGTGCTTATTTATTTTTATAATTGAATCATTTAATTAAAATATACTAGTGGGTATAATTGGGCCCTGCAATGGTTAACAACAAAAAAAATAATCTGTCTTAAAATCCTAGTAACTATGTTAAGCAAAATTTAGTACAGGAAAATTTTGACTTGAATAGAAATCCACTGGGGACATTATCCACAATCATAGACTTAAATCAATCCATTAAATAAGGAAGAAAGTTAATTGCTACTGAATAGTCACAACTAGTTAAAATACTTGGGGGAAAGAGATTAATATTTTGTTCTAAACATCAGCTTTATCAGAGGTCATATTTACCAAACTGAAAAATAAGAAATTAATGGAAGATGGAAAGGAAAACGCAATGCAGAATAGCAAAAAAATCTGAATTTTTTTAGAATAGTTAGACAAATTAAAAAGTAAGCTTTATTGCTTTATTTTATTTGTTTAATTTCAGTCCTTATTTATCTCTGATACTGAAAATCACAAATTACCTTTGTATTTCTCAGTTGTTCAATATGTCAAATATAAGTCCAGAGCCACATCCAACTTTCATTGCTTTCTAGAAAATGATATTGAACCACTTACATAGACATGAAGAAAGCATGGAAGTATGCAAACTCCATCTTAAGTCTGGTCATGTTAAGACATTTTAACTCTCTTAGAAGATTTCTTAACAAAATTCAGGAGCATATTTTTGTGTTTACTCTAAAACTAGATTCTTGGCTATCCAGCTCTCTCCCCTAGGCTATACCTACATTTTGGCACAATTCAATTGATTAGTCAATCACGTCCAGCAAACTGTCAATATAAAATCAGAGAATTTCAGAGCGGGCAGGGTGTTTGAAAATCAACTGATCCTATTCACCCTATTAGACATGAGGAACCAGAGGCCAATGGTAGGAAAAGTAATAGTTCATCAATCACACAACACAAGATCCAATATCAGAATAAGGACTTTTTGATTCCCAGAATTTACATTCTTTTCCTTGTGCTTGACTACCTCCTGGATTTGATTAGCACTTTTTTTCTTGTTTGTTATGTCTTTACTTGAACTAAAGTACAAAGTATTTTCTGAAGTTGAATTAACCAAGGAATGATATTGACATCATGTGGACAAAGAGTCATTGTTTAGCAAATACCTAGAATCTATGAGGTTTGTCTAACAGCATACCCTCCCCACCTCCAGTGACCTTTTACTCTCTGCTGGTCCTTCCCTACTGATTTTTATTCTTTTAGGGACAACAAAAGCTTGCTTTCAGCAGACTTTTTAATAGCCCCAATAAAGTTTTACTGGTGACAGCTCCCAGAGCATTTGCTTTTTATCAAATGCCAGGCATTCAATTCACTCTCACAGAGAATGTTTCTCTGTGGCACCTTAATCCTCAGTCTCACATTCACCAACCCCTACAATATCCAGGGCATTATCTACTCTTCCCATCAAAAACAACAACCTAGTACTTATTTGTTCATTCATTTGTCAGTAAACATCGATGGTGTGCTTGCCCTGTACCATGGATAGTGCCAGTTACTAAAAAGAGAAACAGGTCTAACCTGTCCTCAAAGTGTTCACTGTCTAGATCTCCAACGTCAGAAATACTGCTTGCAGCAAAAATCAATACATGGAAACAGTGCTTCATCTCTAAAAGTTTTTCATCTCCTGGTTTTGAAAGAAATTTAACAATGGGCCCTTTATTTAGTTTTCTAGGATCAAAGTGTTACTTGACAATATAATTGCTATGTGAATTGAAAAGCAATATTTTACACCATGACCTCATTAAAAACCACTGTGATTTCTATAAATAAAAGCCCTTGGATGGTTCAGTATGAGAACTGACATTGGCTTCATTCATTTAAAAAGAAAAGGCAATTGTTAAGACAATTGTGTCCGCTACACAGATATACTGATTTGTTCATTTCCCCTTTAGAGGGAAACACAGGATACACAAACTACACCATCCTAACCATTCTCCATAATGAATACCTGTGGTTAGGGAAATCTTTTAAGGGGAATTAAAATGTCATCTAGATGTTCTTGTCTTCTCATCAAGATATGATCCAGTACATTATTTCTCCCTGCCAGGAGGGTAAACATAAAAGATCACATTTTCAAACAGCTCATTTAAAGAGCTTTTTCTTCTGTGAAATAGTGTTTGAGTGTGTGACGAAATATGCATGAAAATGTAGATACACATTTGTGGTGTGGATTTAAGGCCGATATTAAAAAATTTAGCAAAATCTTACAGTTTTCCATTAACCATTTGAAAAATATGTGAACTTTTCCACCTGAAAGAAACACCAGTAGTATTAAGGATATATCTGAGATTTTACACATTAACTTGTAAACGTGTATAGGATTTTCACTTTGTTTCAGAATCTCCTTCCAAAACTGGTGAGGAATATTCAGGCATAGCCATATTTATGGCTATGTAGGTATGAGTAGATGACTGTATACATGAGAGTGAAAAGTCCAGAAATGCTCTGATATGAGCAGCAGTGGGGGTAATGTGGGATGTACAGAGCAGAGGAGAAAGGACTTGGCAGGTACACATAGTTGGCTTCCAATATCTGGAAAGGGGATTAAGACAACAATCCGTACACTAATTCTATTAGATCCCAAGGGCAGAACAGATCAAAAAGGTGTTGCTACAGAGATCAGACCATAATTCAATAAGAGGAAGGGTCAAAGAACTTTCTACCAATTAGAGTTGTCTGAAAATGGAATACAAGTCTAAATAAAGCTTATGATCATCTTTCCCATCCTCCCAAAGAGAAAAAAAATGAGGACCAGCTATATTCTACTGTCTAAGGAATCAGAGCAATTTCATGGAAACTAACAGCAAAATGCAGAGGACTCAGGAAGGACTGGGATTTAGTCTAAATGGTAGACATGGCCATTGCATGAGTCACAAGTTGTTTACGACTTTTCCACATAATTGACCAGATCAGAGTAGAATTTCTCTACCCAAATTTGAAAATCAGAGGATAATCTACCTGGTCCAGCTGGGTCAGATGGCTCTTTCTGGTCTAAACAGCAATGGCTGGATGTTGGCCTCTTATGCTACAGACCTGGTGGACGGGAGACCATTCCATGGAATTAAGTGGCATTTCTAAAGAACATGATGGTTTATTGGCTGGGAAGACACCTTGAAACTTGTGTACCACACGTGTACTCAAGTGAACACCATATATTAGCAACAATCAAAAGAATTATACAAATACAAGTAAAGCATGACAAGTTTTATTTTAAATACATTTAAACATGGTAAAATAGTGTTCATTTCATGTCTGTTGTCAAAAATTGAAAGTTATTTGAAAGTTATTTAAAAACGATCAGCAATGCTTAAGCATGGTAATTGCTTATCTTGGAAATGTTTTGAAATTTAAGGCTTAGAAGAGCTTTGAAAGTGTGTAAAGCAAAGTGACAAGCTTGATTCCTATCAACAGGGGCAGAACTGGGCTGTCATTCATCTTTCTACATAGTGCATTTCCTCCTAATATGGAAAGAAACACGACTTTAATGTCCTATTCTGCTAATATAATTTTATAACCATTTAGAAAATTCCTTTAGAACTGGCAAGTTAATAACCATGAAACAACAGCAACATGAAATGTTAGCAAGTAACAGGACTTGGCTTTCAACATATACCAGAATTCGGGCATATGAGTAAATAAGCTACACTTTCTGATTTAAAATCCATTCCAAAAATCAGGCATTATTCTATAGCCAATATACTTTCTTATTAACACAAAAGCAACAGCAACACTCCATTCTTACCCATCATACTCTCCATATTTGGCTCTAAATGGTTGAGTGTTATCCAAAGTAAAACTAATCCAGGAAGCACAACAACCTAGAAATTTGGTAACAGTTGCAAAGACCACTTGCAAATGTTCCACCCCCTGGGGCCTGAGTCACAGTGGATACGCATCCCTGGGATGAGTCCGCCACTGCACCCTGCCTCGGGCCCAGGACACAGCCACAACCTGGCATCCCTAGTTCTGTGCCACTGCTGTGTCTCTCCTCCCTTGGGGCCTGAGTCCCTGTGGCAAGCAACAGAGACTCAGACCCTGGCTCCGTGGCTGATCTGCACCTGCCCACAATTCCATTGTATAGAGATATTAAGTTAACTTCTTATCTATCAAGAGCTATTTACATATAGCTGCGATCTACTTTCAGACATTAAATGTGAACTAACACTGCTAAATGAAACTGCCAATACAATCACTTTCACTATACTCTCAAATCAGTTAACCTGTCTGTAGAGAAAAAACCTACCCAGTATATTTTTAATAGATAAAAGGAGGAGATAAAAAGAGAAAATCATTATATATTAAAATATAAAGAAAATAAACTAGTATTTACTGGGCGCCAACTCTGTATGTGCCTGGCACTAGGTGAGGTAATTTTTGTAGCTCATCTCCCTGAAACTTCACATGAATCCTTTGAGGTCAATATCACCATCAGCTTAATTTTGCAGTTGTGTGAACTGAATCTCAGAGAGGCTAGATAACTTATAAATATATACAAGCGCAGAGCCCAAATTTGCATCCAGATGTGTCTCATTCCAAAGACTTGCCCCTTTCCACTAAAGCACAGATTAAAAGCATGAAGATGGGAGAGTATCTAGAATAAAGATATAAAATAGGTTAAGGTTTATAATAAGAAGTACACGTCATAATGCACTTTATTTTTGCCTTATGTGGGTCATCACCTTTACTCTAAGCTCTCTGGAAGTCAATGTAAAAAAATGGAAATCCAGCAAGTGTTAAAAGTTCATAGTACCCAGATCAATTGTTCAGAACTACAACTGTACTTGACCTTGAGATCAGATAAGAATTTCTCTGAAGAGTCTTCCCACAGATGATACCTTGCAAGTGAACAAACATCCTCATAATACATGAAACAAGCGTTTCAAAGGGCTGCTTCTTTGGGACCATGCTTATAAAATGAAATTCCCAAAGGGAAGCTCAGTGAAAACAATTGTGTGGTGAACTCTGACAAAATGAGCCAGGTAATTAGCTCTTTGCTGGTTTAATTTAATTATGGTAACTTCTTTAGTATATCTTGAGTGATGGATGGAATCTATATCCTCAAAGCAGTCCTCCTCAAGTACAGCTCCTCTCAGCCAACTCTCTAGTGTGTATTGGGCAGTGATGATTTTTTTAAATTTTTCTTTTTTTGTATCCCCTTAGTGGAGGCACTGAAGATTGAGCCTAGGACCTCATGCATGTCAAGCATGCCCTCTACCACTGGGCTATACCCCCACCCCCTGGGCAGTGATGATTTTAAGATTATATTTCTTGACATGTGTTCTGAAGTTAGCTCCTTTATATTGCCAGTTAATTACCTCATTTGCTGTAATGAATAGTGGAGCATAGGGTAGAGTTGGCGTCCTGTAAGGCTTATCAGTTCATTAATAAACGCTCATTCTTAAATAGATTTGTTTTCTCCTGACTTAACTCAATATCTTGGGAAAAAAATAGACACCTATAATAGTATCTGTTTGTATAAGTTTCTTGAAAGGCTTTTCCTACTTGAAAGCACTCTTCCTTAGCAACTCCGGGTAACACATCATCACACACTACCTCCAAATGCAGACTTCGAGTTCCCTAAAACATTTAGCTCCTCCATGGGGTATATGGAATAATGAAACATTTTGAAAGACTTCAGAACACATCACCCCAAAATATAGCACCCTGGCAATATTAACTATTTTGAATTAAAAACACTTGCAAAGCAGCAAATGCAAAAAGAACATGCTGACCTTCATTCTTCTTCTTAAAAGCAGGAGATGAAACTCCCATGTGAAAGATGTCTTCCCTCCACCAGCAGGAATGTGACACCTGTGTCACCAAGGTTCAAAAGTTGAGGTCGAAAAAAGAAATCTGTTCAAACATACCTTGTTGAACTAACCTTTATCTTGCTAGTCACTTCTCCACCAAATTAACTACCCCAGCCCAAGACCCTTTCCTTGTCATGTTTCCACAATTTATTCTCTTTGTCCAACTCAGTATATAGCAGCAGTCAACCAAACTGCTTCTTCAAGCCATCATGTCTCTAGGGAAAATTCCCACATATACATAAAAAAATAATTAAAATTTGTATGCTTTTTTCCTGTATATCTGTCTCATGTCAGTTTAATTCCTAGGTCTAGCCAGAGACCTTAAGAGGGTAGAGAATTTTTTCCTTCCCCCTATAATGTAAAGACCTTAAAAATGAAACCATATGTCCAAACTTGTCATTTGTACTATAGCAGGGAAAATGTGATTGTTAAGAAAAGCGTGCCCACCTTGCAAAGGTATAAGATCACAGAGATAGTAAGATATGGAGCCAAGACTTGAAACTTATTCTTCTGGCTCAAGAGCTAATGCACTTCCTGTTAGGTTGCTACTGATTTACTTGTATAATCAAAGTCCAATAGAATGAATGTGAATGCATAGCATACGAAATACTAGTCTTCCTTGGGAATTTGATGAGAAAAAGTTACATGGACAATTTATTGAAGTCTTGCTACACATCAAGACCCATTTCAAGTGATTCCTATTATTTGCTTCATGTTAATCTTACAACTCTGAAAAGTAGATATTATTGTTTTTGCCATTCCAAAGATAAAATGATTGAACAGCAGATAGATGAAGTGACTTGCCCAGGTCATGTAGTAAGGGGCAGAAACAAAACTCAAATTCTGGTCCCCAAATCTATGCTTTCAAACAGTGCGCTACATACAGAGCCTTTGTCAAGAGTAAAGCTTCCATATAAAGAATTCAGCTAAATAATTCACAGATTAAACATAACAACTGAATGCCTAAGGTATAAGAAAACATGCCCCTTAAACAATAGTTAACGACAAAACTACAAAACATATAGGCATTTAACTGAAAAGCCATTATTGCACCTTTATACTCTGACTAATTATTAATGCAATGTGTTCACTTTAGCTGAGCACTAGAAACAGAATTCAAACTGCTCCCATAGGCAATGTGTACACAGAACACTCTGAATGAACTTGAGTGTCCTGGGGAAGATATTTTATTCTCTTGAGAGGCAGCCAATTTAACCTGAAAAGAGATTATAGACTTTTCCCTATACCTGTCCTCAAGATTACTCACCCTTCCTAGCTAATATGAATTCCACAGTCTGCAGAATATATAGTCCCGCATAAGCATTTTAGGCTAAAACCAAAATGCTTTCTTTATGAATTATCCATTGAATTTGCATTTTATTGGCATAAAATATATCAATCAATCTCCAGACAGAATATAGAGGCTAAGAGTATGTGGTACGATGTTCTACTGCTTGCGTTTGAATTTCATTTCCAGCCCTTATTAACTCTCAGCTCTTGGAAAAGCAATCTTCAACATCTCTAAGCCTTAGTTTCCTTATCTGTAAAATAAACAGCACTCCATGAGGTTCTTATGCAGATTAAAAAAGCAAATGTTTGTAAGACGTTTAGCACAGGTTCTAGTACATAGTACATGCACATTCATTCATTCAAAAATATTTGCTGATTCTGTTAGAGATTTTAGAGGCTGTGAAGATAAGGATGCCCTTCAAGGAACCATCATCAGACTCAGTGGAACAATTCAGTTCATGGCCAATTAACTCTCAACTGCACATCAGGGTCCTACTGTATCAAAGGCTGTAATACTAAATTTCTTAAGCTCCAAGAACTATACAGTGGATGGATTCATGTGCAATCATAATGCTTGGGGGAGAAAAGAGTTAAAAGGTAGCTACTTCACAGAACCCTAAGCCACAGCTGCAATCCCTGGGGCAGAGTGTCCCTTTGATCCTGCTTTTCCCTGCAGGAAGAAAAATAAGGAAAAAAAATGAAAATATTTGTTTCAAATTTCCAAATGGATCCCTTGGAAGCACAACTGCCAGAGAAGACGAGGTCCCTCTAGAGGGCAAATAAACAACCTCGTCTCTTTCCATTAAAGGGAGAGAGAGCCATCTCTATCAGGAAGAGTCCTGTTGGCAACATGTAGAGTGTGCAGATATAAAGACAAGTGATAAACGAGATCAGAGCCATTGGAGGCAAAGTAATGCCGTTACCAGTATGGATATCAGTCATTTTTGTGTTTGGGGAAAGTCCTTCTAGTCTCACATCTGGCCAGTGATTCTAAAATACCGCAAGAAGAGGAGCCTACGGGGGAGTCTGGAGGTTCGCCAGGTCAGAAGCAGAGAGAACAATGCCCAGCACAAGCCGAGGGGATACAGCACAGCACTGAAAAAGTGACCTTACCTAAGGCAGGATCACTAGAACCAGTTCCTACTGGGGAAGACTGGGTATTCAAGGGAGCCCTGTCTCTGCACTACAAGGATGCAAGTAATCTTTCTCTCTGTGTGTAACACTCCAGTCTCCTGAAAATGTGATACCTAAGCTGAAAGCTGACTAAAAATTAGTCAGTCAGAGGAGGCCTGAGGCTAGGGAAGCCAGAGAGTTCCGTGAAGAGGGACAGCACGTGGGAAAGACACGAGGAGCTGGACTGGAGGAGCTGTTGGCTCAGTCTGGCCAGAAAGTTTGGCAGAGGCCAGGTAGCAGTTGGTTCCTATGAGATCAAAGGCACCCAGAAGACACTGGAATTCATGGTATTCATAGTATACCATGAATATTCACCCAAATTCATTGAAAATTAACTATTACTCAATTATAATTAATTATTTTAAGCACAACCCATAAATGCTTGAGTTTATAATTATATATCTATACGATCTAATCAGATAGCACATAGTTTGATATATCAAACATAACATGTTACGTTTGATATATTTATATTATAGCATATATACTTACAAAATAAATAAGTGTTAGCGATAAGTAATTCTTTATTCAGCATGTATTAAGTGCCTGCTCCCTGTCAAACACTGTTCTCAGTGCTGTGTGTACTCTCTTGAACAGATCAGGCATGCTCCCTGCCCTCCGTAAGTGTACATTTGTGGGGAGGGGAGCAGATAATAAGTAGGTACATCTCTTACATGTTTATGTAATGAGACATGTTATACAAGAAAACCTGGAACTATAATAGAGATTCACTTCTGAGCGAGGGACTAAGAAGGGAGGCGCTTTGGATAGGGTGTTTAGGCCTTTCTAGAGAGGTGACAGTTGAGATGGGACATGAATGACAAGAGAACAGTCAGAAGAGCATTCCTGGCATATAAACAGTGAGTCCAAGGCCACAGGGTACAAACACTTAATGAGTTCAATAAACTGAAAGAAGGACAATGTACGGGGAACGTCAGGAGGGAAGAAGCAGGTGGTATGAGATGAGGTTAGAGAGGTGCGCGCAGGTTAGGTTATGCAGATCCTGGGAAGTCAGGGGAAGGCATGTAGACTTCATTTTCAATTAAATAAAAAGCCAACATCATCTTTGCTCCTTCTCAAATCCCTTATGGCAAGTTCTAGGAAATGTCAAAGGATGCGTTTCATGTGTGCTTGTCAATTAGCCCTCTTGGCTCCCATAGAGCATCTGCCATTTCCTCCTGTTCTTTCCTGGTCCAGCTACTATAGCTTCACCTATCACAGAGATGACCACAGTAAGAGAATACCACCGTGTCACAACACTGAGGCTACAAAATTGATTGCCGAGCACTACAGAGGGATGCCCTATTGGCACTCCAATAGGAGACTAAGCTGGTTCTGGCTCACACAGTTGTATCTGCTCTGTGGTGCAGGGTCTGCACCACCGTGTCAGCCCAGATGAGGATGGTGCCCTGTCTTGTCCCTGTAGGGGCTACAATCCAGCACTTGGGTGTTATGCTCTAGTTCATACACAGGCTCCAAAACACCAGAGCTTTGTGTGACTTGAGTGATATTTTTTTATATAACCATTTTTTATCACATATTATAATGATTGTCCCACTCTAGGACTTAGGTCTTTGAGAGCTCGTCTTGAGGACAATCTGAGTGATCAACATTATTATGTTCTTAGAATCTTTCCCTCATCTTCTCCTTTCCTCTCCCAAACTGATATATGACAACATTTGAAATGCACAGCCCTCCTCTAGTAGGAGAGTTTGTTCCTCCCCCAACCTGAGATGCCGCACAGTTTCTCAAGTAAACACACCCTTGGTGGACCTTTCCCTATCGGTCCTCTAGACTAGCTCCAGCTGCCAAGCAGAAACTTTGAGGTCACTATGATCTTGATAAGATAAATCTCATTAGAATGGTGGATATGGAAACCTTTCAGAGTGTGCTGAGAGGCAGCGGGAGGTAAGGAAGTGAAGACAGAAACTGTAGGCAACTCTTTCAAGAAATTTTGCTTCAACGAGGATTAGAGACATGGGGTAATGCTAGAATAGGATAAATATTAATAATATCCCGTATTCTATAAGTAAAATTGAGGCCTGGAGTATCTTGCCAATGTCAGAGAGTTAATAAGCTATGGATGTCGGACTCAAATCCAAGTTTTTCCGATCTCAAACCTCCTATTTTTTCCACTCTACTAGGATGCAATATATGCCTGAACAATTTAGCCTGAAACACTAGCCTTAAACTTACAAAAGCCATTTTAATTCTACAAGCATATTTCCTTTACATAGTATTCCAGGAAAGAAATTTAAAATTTCAACATTATATTGCTAATCAAGGCATGGTGCTTTTATTAAACAGAGCTGAGAAAACAGTGCAAACACAGAGGAAATAACCAGTGAATTTGCTGAATTTGAAAGCCCTGCACTGCATTTGGTTTAGCCACACAATCTCAACAAAACCTTTTGATTGACTTAAAAAGAGTAGGGGAATGGAACTTACATTTTTATCTCCTACTTTATTTAATTCATATATCATACTAAGACCTTTAGATCTATTTTTATAGTCTCAGTGGAAAACTACTCATGATAAGTGACCCTTAACAGATTCTTCTTCTGAGTGTCAACCACGACAGCAAACACAACTTGCCACTTTTCAAACCCTCAGATTATTTCTGTAGTTTCTTGATTTTGTGGTAAGTGCAGTCCACAACAGAAAATCAATACTGATGGGTAAGCACAGCATGGTCACTGCCCTTGAAGAGTTTATGTTCCTGGAATAAGTGTCACACGGAAATGGATTGGAAGCTTGGATTAGACACATGTGCATCATGAATATGCTAACTTTCCATTTAAAAAAATTGGTTTATAATGAAGAAACTCTAGAAAACAACAATATTGAAGCCTGAATATTTCCAATGATCTCATTTTTGCTTGTAAAAATATCTGTAATTTGGTTTCCAATTAAAAGATAAGACCGCATACAACAACTTGGATAAATCTTCAGAGAATTACAATGAGTAGAACAAAAAAGCCAATTTCAAAAGGTTACATACTCTATGATTGCATTTATATAGCAATAATGAAATGCCAAAATTATAGAAATAGAGAACAGATTAATGGTTGCTAGAGATTAGGGATGGACATTAGGGAAGGTTATAAATGGATAACGCAAGGGATCCTTGTGGTGATGGAATTGTTCTGTATCTTGGCTGTATTAATGTATGTATCCTGGCTGTGATATTGTACCGTGAATGAAAAGTATTGCCAGCCATATCAGTAAACAAAGGATGTTGTGGCCAGCAAGTCATCAGCCACTACCACAAACCCTGAAAGTGAGCGGAGGGAACTCAGGATGCCAACAAGAAGGCAGCCTGGCCTCTGCTGCCACCCTCAATGGTGCACCCGGAGGGAACTCAAAATGGAAAAGAACAGGATAGGGGGCCCTAGATAGCTAGGTGCACGTCAAAGGAATAATTTCAATGAGTCCAGAACTTTGCACCTTCCCATACATAGAGTGGTAAATTTCTTAACTTGAGATGTTTGGTTTTCTTTAATTAACAGTAATCTTTTAATGTTCTGACTACCTGCTCTTTGTTGCAAAAACTGCTATGTATCCTGGCTCCTACCGTGCCTGGGCAGAACAGTCACTTAGAGTGATCTGAGAGGCTGCCTCCCAGGCTTGAGTCCCCAGAAAGTCTGCGGAATAAAACATAACTCAACTTTTAGGTTGTGCATTTTTTTTGCAGTTGACAGTTTGATGGTTTTGCAAGACATTGGGGGAAATTGTGTGAAAGGTAGACTGTGTTTCTCTGTATTACTTTTTACAATTGCACATGAATCTACAATTGCCTCAAAATAAAGACGAATTTAAGTTAAAGGTGAGGCCTTCCTATATGCACAATAATACAAATAGGCATATAGAAGCAACTAACCATGCCTAAAACTGTGATGATAATTGTTCTTTTCCCCAAATCCATACATAAACAGTAGGAAGCCATTTAAAATTATGACCCTGAGTTTTATTTCTTTTTTTCCTGGAAATAAATCTAAATAAAACTGAATTTCCCTTCTTGGTATCACAAAACAAGAAGTGGCAGATTTGAAATAGTGCCCCAAAGAGCAGGTGGTCTAAGAGTTAAGTGGACTAATTTTCTGTTGTCATATCAGTGGAGGTATAATTAAATTTCCAATAAAAATAGAGACATCATTAAGAAAGCTTCCTGAGACACACTGCACATAGGAAATATAAAAATAATGTCCTTTTGGACAGAAACATGAAAAAGTAAGAGCTATCTATTTGGAATTTCCTTTATTATAACTAGAGAGGTGGGTCATTAAAGACTAAATGTCATACATTTAATTGCTTTTCACATAGTATCAAAAGTCCCACATTGTGAATCAAAACAGGAACAATAAATTGATACTCTCACACCTCTACTAACAAATTAGACTGCTTTCAAGCAAGGAGGCACTTGTCAAATCTTCTTGGCAGCCCATAGAAACCGGCTCCTCTGAACCAGTTTCTGTCCAAGCAATAGCTCACATGTTGGAGAAAAGCAGTTACTGGGGGAAAACTGCATTTATTTCCCCTGCAGGAGGTCCCGCCTCTAGTCCTGGCAACCAAGTTGGTAACAACCCATTCACATACAATGTAGCTGGCCAGCTTCACTCCAATCACCTAGTCTTCCTCTGCATTTATCCTATAAGTGTGATAATGAATGAATCAATTGTAGGTGTCAATTTGAACTAACATAGACCCTGAAAAGAGAGCTAACTACAAACGTGGGCTCCTTACCACCCTCCAATCTGTTCAGCTACTGAGAGCTTTAGTCTCTCACACTGACACTTTTTAAAAGCTGCAAAAGGATCTTTTATGAAGGTAAATCAAATAATAAATAACTAGATAAAGTGGAAAATAAGTTGACTGATTGGTGTCCTCTCTATAACTATTCATTTACTCATTCATCAAATATATAGTGTGCGCGTCCCATGTAAAACTAAAAAAATGTAGTAAGTAAGGGAATGGACTCTAGATTTATGGAGAATTGAAATAAGATCCAGGCTTTTCAGGCACAAAAGGTCATATCTTGCATGATTCTATTTTTAAATAATGTCCAGAGTAGGGACATCTCCAGAGACAGAAAGCAGATTAATTGTCCCAGGGGTGGAGGAGGGGAATGGGGAATGATGGCTCACTGGGTACAGAGTTGCTTTTTGAGGTGATGAAAATGTTTGGAAACTAGATAGAGATGATGGTTGCAAAGAACTGTCAGTGAACTAAATGTCACCAAAATGTTTATTTTAAAAGTGGTTAAATTTATGTTAAGTAAATTTGACTTCAAAAAAATTTTTTTTAGTTTAAAATCCAGACTTCTCAACTATGTAGTTGCATGATCTTAGACAAGTTTCATGAGCCTCCCTGCACCTCAGTTTTCTCAGAGTATTGTAGGGGAGCAATACTGCTAAATGTCTCTTTGGCATGTGTATTATTTTGAGCTGAAAACAATGAAAGCCCAAAAGAGGAAGAAACTTTGACCTTCCCCCTAATTGCCTAAAAAGTTTAGTTAGAGGGCCTGCTCCTAGAATAGAGCTATAACCAGAGATTTCTGCAAAGAATATGGGCTAGATGTAATGTGAGGAGAGGGCTTAGAGACCCAAGTCCACTGTATGCCCCATTGTGTCTGCACAGCCCAGCAGACACTTATTTACCAAACCTTTGCTTTTCCATCTCCATGTCAATTGCCTTCTTACCTTTTGGAGCCCCAAACCACTCCCCCCAACATCCTCTTTTGTCTTTAGCTGAAGATGGTTTTTAAGGTGAGAGCTTCAGCTGTATTGGGAAGGTACGCAGTTCTCAAGGGTCTCTCCTGTGTATACATGTTATTACACTTTGATTTTCTCCTCTTAATCTGTTCCATGTCAATTTAATTCTTAGACCAGCCAGAAGATCCTAGAAGAGTAGAGGAAAATTTCTTTGTCCCCAGCAGTATAAACTGGGATGACAATACTTATCTCACAGATTAACTTCTATAAGTTCCTTAACATGCTATTTGTCACTCCATCAATGCTATACAGGAGTGAGGAAAGGAGTAATGATGTCTTGGGCACTGTGGGAAACAGAAAGAAATCAGAAATAGGTCCTGACTTCAAGTTTCTCATCATCAAGATGAGGAAACAGAGAAGTAAACACTGAGTTTTAATAGTGGTGACTGAAAAATAGCACAATCTAAAAGAGGGACTGTTCTGAAGAAGTAAGGGAGAAGCCAGGATATACAGGAGTTTTCGGGAAAAAAAGTAGAACACCAAAAGATTACTGTTAATTAAAGAGAAATCGGACATCTCAAATTCATGAATTTAGCACTTTTCTATGTATGGGGAGATACAAGAGTCTGGACTCACTGAAATCGTTCCTTGGATATGCATCTTAACTATCTAGGGCCAGTATCCAGTTTTATCCATCCTGAATCCTCTCAGGGTGCACCGTCAGGGGTGGTGGTAGGTGGTAGGGGCAGCTGCAGTGGTTGATGGTTTGATGGCCACAACATTCTTTGTTTACTGATATGGCAGGAGACATTCTTTGTCCACAATAAAATTCAGCAAGTGTAGGATAAAAGAATTTATAAAGTATTGTGGGAACACAGAGCAGGAAAAGGATAATTCTGCTTGCAGGAATTTTTCCTGAAATGTTGGCCTCTGTGTGCCAGTGTCGAATTAAGTCTTGGAGACAGAGTTTTGGGTGAAGTAGAAAAGAAACACCTTTAATTGCTTTGTTGGACGAAGGGGACCACAGTAGGCTAGCACCTTTAGAACTATGTGTCCTCCAGGGATGAGACATTAGGAAGTTTTATGGGAAAGATCTGGGGTGCAGAGCAGGTGATAAGGACCAGGGTTTGCAGGTCTCGTACTCTTCTTGTTCCAGAAGTCCACTTAGATACAATTGTATCTGGTATCATGATAATCTCGTGATGGGTTTGTAGGTTTCTGGAGCTCAGGTGGCTCTTAGAATATGACTGTCTTCCTAGAACAAAGGAGGCTCAAGGGGCAGGGGTGAGAGCGAATGTAATGAGAAAGTTAGGGGCTGTTTAGCACAAAAGCAGTTGAGTAAGTTACACAAAGATGGGGGCTTGTCAGAGGAAAAAAAAAACACATTGTAAGAATTCCAAGTCAGACTGAATCAGCAAACAGCTTTAGTGTCAGGGAAGCCATTTTGGAACGGGGGTTAGTTTACTGTTTCAGAATCAAGGAGCTTCATTAAGGAAGTGAATTCTAGCCTGGGTCATGAGGATGATTTAGCCATTACTAGGTGAAGAGAAAAGACATTCTTGGCAGAAAGAATGGGTACAAAAAGGATAGAATTATGAAAGTTTTGTTTTTCCTCTGTCCATGAGTTTTAGGAAAATAATATTCCTCAAAAGAGGCCATTAGCATTAGGCGTTCTTAGGCTCAAATAAGCTATCTTCAGACAGGAGACCCTAAACCATTCAGGAAAAGGGGCTTACTAGAAAATTTGTCTTTTGCAAGCCTGTGTAAAATGAGAACTATTAAAAAGTAAGTAAATGTGTAGTAAATAACGTTATAAAATGTAATAAAGTTGGACTGTTGGAAAGTTTTTGTTTCTTAACAATTAAAGGGAATACATAAGGTACTGTCTACTGGAATCTTAGAGAGGTTTTTCAAATCAAGAGCCAGTAGGAAACATAACTAATCAAAGTGGAATTTCATGTTGTTTTCTATTATGTGATTTGGTGGCTTCAACTCACCTTCAAATGCCAAATAAACATGCCCCTTACTTGCTGGAACTGAAGACTGTTCAATGATGATGCTTGAATGATGTTATTTTCAAATAACAAAGAAGGGTTCTCCATTAGGTTGTCAAATCTAATTTTGTCTATGCTTTATCTTCACTTTGTTGTTTTAAAGTGGTAGAGTTATATCATATATCTGCCAAGGAACGGTGATTTTCAGGAGAAGAGAATTTTCCTTTTGAACTTAGTACATAATAGGCAGGGATATATGGATTAGAATGGTAGCCTGCTTTAGTGGAAAGGTCATGGAGTCCTTGAATGTCCTTGAGTAACTCACTTATATATCTTGCCGGGCTCTTATAAGAATCAAATGAGATAAAGCAGGTGAAAGTGTTTGCTGTACTTCAAATGTTAAGCATTTAGTGTGAGTCTGCATTTTCAACGGTGGATGATGACCATATGCTTCCGAATTAATGCGATTTCAGTGAGCAAACATTTTCAACATCTAACTCATATCATGTTCAGGGACACACTCTTTGGAGATTAAAGTTGTCCATACCATTCTCAGCAGCAAAGCTGAAAATCCAAATGCTTCTCATCCTCTGAAACTGTTGGATGAATCAATAACGTAGAAGCTATTAGATTGTAATGGATAGAGAGGAAATTGACAATGCTGACTCAGTCATTCTCCCTAGAAGTCACAAAAGTTCTGCACTACACCCCAGTTTTTTTGCCAACTGTTTTATTTCCGTGAATTTATGGGACATCAATGTGCTTAGAACTACTAGTAAGTGCTATGAGGTTAACACACTGAGAATGACACGGTTTTTACTTCTCATATTGTTGACAAACTGGGACCATTTTTTCAACAATGATTTTTAAGTGCCTGCTCTGTTCATGTCACTGTGCAGGAATCACAGTATGCACATATGCGCCATTCCTTCTCCTTGTAGAAAACAGTGTTAAACTGCATGTAACTGACCAACAAAATGGTTGATACATACCCAAAGAATGCTGTACTATCAGCAAGAGGACAAAAGAGTTCTGTGTTTAGCTATTAAAGAAGATTTCATGGAGGAAGAGAGATTTGAGCTGGATCTCGCCAGATGGTTTTGATGGATAGAAAGGATGAGGAAAAGAGAAATATGTAGATATTCATTCCAGGAATATTCATTCAAAATCACAGATTGGCATCTACTTTGGCCAGGGAGTTTTCTGGCTGCTATGGTTATTAATTATCTATATTAAATGACAGTCAAATGAATAGTGATTAAGTGAACATACGAGATCAACAAGCAACTAACCCAGCTGAGGATGCAGATGGTGAAAAAGATCTGAGTTGCCTTCCAGGGATGGTTTCTATCTGCTAATATTCCTCTACCCCTTTCTTCTATGAAAATAGTAAGGAAGAAGGCTCCCTATAACATATGGTGAAGACAGGTGGGGAGTAAGAACAAAAGTTCAGTCAGTCTTTGGGCTACAATTATTTTGTTTCTTTCCTAATATTCCCATAGGAAAGTGGTTAACTCCTTTGAGAATCTGATAAAAGAAAAGAAAAAAAGCAAATTTGTACTCAGACATTTTTGCATGCAGTTTCATGGGAGTCAGGATCCCGAAGGTTCATATACACAGCCCCTAGGGGTTTATGGACCCTAGTTACAAATATCTAAAAGGCAGTCAAAAAAGAATCCTGGTTAAAATCATTAACTCGCTTATGTATTAATCATTGGGTTGCCTGTCTTTGGAATTAGTTCCACTTCTGCCAAATGAATTGGCAGAAATTCGAGCATATAGAATGCTTTTTTCCCACTTACAAAGATTGTTAATTATTTCCTCAGGCCTCAAACACCATTATAATTAATAATAGCTTAGATGAAAAATAAATTAGAAAAAAACCCCAGATGTTCTATGACGGCATAGAATTACAGTAAAACTAATATTTAGCATTTCAGAATTTACTTACATGTGCCCAAACTTATCAGAAGTGTGTTGATAATTAACAAAAGCTATCAGTATAACTACCTCTGGAACACATCTACAATTGTATTGAAGCTTCCTCAACACCACTGTTATTTAAATCACGCAGGTCATTCCTGGCTGCTCCTAGAAGTGGACTTTTCCTCTTAAATGAGGTCACAGGGCCACCTGAGGACGGGTATTGGGTCTTATACACCTTAAGATCCTCCATAGTACCGTGTACTAACCACATAGTTGGTGCTCACTTTCTTTTGGACAAAAGAAAAATGTTTTCAAGGAAAGGCTAGTTCCATGTACTGTCATTTCCTTTGTACACTGTAGGAAGTTCAAGTATGCAATGGATCAAGTTTGGTTTTAAGAGGAAGAGAAAAAAAGAATCCATAATTCTAGCTCAGCTTCTCTCAAAATATGAAGTATCATCATCACCTGGAAATTTGTCAGAAGTATAGAATCTTGAGCCCCACCTAGAACCACTACATCAGAAACTATGGGGGTGAGGCCCTACATTCTGTGTTTTAACAAGGCTTCTAGATGATTTTGAATACAAGCTAATATGGAAAAACCACCAATCTAGATAAATGAGATTTATTCTCCAAAATACTGACACATGATAATAATCGACAATTTCCAATCCACTGACTTCATCATGTAAAAAAATTGGATAATGAAAGGAGCACTGGCATGGGAATCAGATATATCTGAGCTAGTAGTAAATGCTAGCTCTGCCACTTTCTTTTTAAATTAATTTATTTTTATGGAAGTATAATTGATTTACATATTGTGTTAGTTTCATGTACAGTTTCCAGTGTAAAGTGATTTAATTATATATATAAATATTCATTTTCATATTCTTTATCATTATAAGTTATTACAAGATATTGAATATAGTTCCTTGTGCTGTACAGGAGGACCTTGTTGTTTATCTATTTTATATATAATAGTGTGTATATGCTAATCCCAAAGTCCTAATTTATCCCTCCCCCACTTTTCTTCTTTGGTGGCCATAAATTTGTTTTCTATGTCTGTGAGTCTGTTTCTGTTTTGTAAATAAGTTCATTTGTATGATTTTTTAGATTCCACATATAAGGGATACTATATAATATTTGTCTTCATCTGACTTACTTCACTTAGAATGATAATCTCTAGGTCCATCCATGTTGCTGCAAATGGCGTTGTTTTGTTCTTTTTTTATGGATGAGTAATATTCCATTATATGTAATGTATAATGTATATATAATATATAATATACACCACATATTCTTTATCCATTCATCTGTTTATGGACAGGTTTCTTTCATGTCTTGGCTATTGTAAATAGTGCTGCTATGAACATTGGAGTGATGTATCTTTTTGAATTAAGGCTCCCTCTGGATATATGCCCAGAGTGGGATTGCTGGATCATATGGTAATGTCTGGTTTTAGTCTTTTGAGGAATCTCCATACTGTTTTCCATAATGGGTACACCAAACTACATTCCCACCAGCAGTGCAGGAGGGTTCCCTTTTCTCCACACGCTCTCCAGCATTTATTATTTGTGGACTTTTTAATGATGACCATTCTGACTGGTGTGAGGTGATACCTCATTTTAGTTTTGATTTGCATCTCTGTAATAATTAGCAATATTGAGCATTTTTTCATGTGCCTGTTGGCCATCTGTATGTCTTCTTTGGAGATCTGTCTATCTAGATCTTATGCCCATTTTTTTATATTAATAGCTCAGCCACTTTCTAGCAGTGTAGCATTGGGTAATGTTTGTAACATCTCTAAACCTCAGTTTCCTCATCTGTAGAATGAGGTTATTGTACAAGTTGATTTTAAAGTTCTCTACAAGCTGTATAATTTTGTATGTTTCATTGTAGACAAATATTCAGTATGTATTTATTGAGTATCTATCACAATTGCAATAAATCTGGAGGATATGAAGGAAAACAAACAGCTCCTACTGTCAAGAAACTCAAAATCCAACTAAAACATGTAACTTATATATACAAGGAGTACATTAGAGAACAACAGAAAAATATGAGCCTGATCATGGCAAGGTCAACTCAGAATTAAGGGAAGCTGCTCTTTCAGTGGGGTGATTTGAGAGACATCCAGAGGATAGAAAAGTCTAAGGATAACCTTCTTCCCACTAGACTATGCCACTGTCTCCAAATAAATCTCTCCAGCCTTATATGGTAATAGGATTAGGTAGGAATTTAACAGTTTTGAGCACTTTCTATACTTCATGCATTGTACTTGATGCTTTACATACATGACTTTGTTTAAAAAGCTCATGACAACCGAAGAGCCAGATACTACCATCATCCCCATTTCACAAATAAGAAAGCTGAAGCTCGGAGTTTAAATAATTTACCCAAATGTACACATCCCAAAGATGGATCTGGGACTCAATCCCAGATCTGTGGCCTTTCAAAGTCTGTTCTTTTCTACTGCATAAATGTGTTTCACTAGAGAGATGAATTTAGATAGATGTGGTGAGACCAGTTGTTAAATGAGTAGATGCTATGTGTAGACAAAGAAGCTATTAACATTCGTGTGAACAATAGAATAGGAATAAAAATAGTGTCAGAATTCTAACAGAACTCAAATTTGGAATAGCCAATTATTACCCCTTTTTCATATGAAAACCAACTGTGCTAGCTAAAGTCAGTTACAGGAATTCTTTCATGTGACCCTAAGGCAATGAAAGAAAGAAATATTTTCATTTTGTATTTATGATATTTCCACGAAAAGAATCCATTTTATAAACTTAATGGGATTAAGCATTCATACTCTGAGATATTTCAAATCTTCTATAAAGCAAATAGCCATCAACTATCATCCACCCAGATCAAAAGAATCCAGAAAGGAGATGTACAAGGTTAGATCAATTTAAGATGCCTTTGGGGATTATAAAGTGGTCCACTGAGGTCGAATTTACCACCATCTTGGCCTCCGGGTCTACTAGGAGTTGACTTTTCCACCATCTTGGTGGTAATCATAGTGTCATTCCTTTCATGGCTGCGCCCTGCCCCCTTCTCTCCTGTCTCAGTACCACCTAGCAACAGCTTGTGTTAATCTGGTGACTATCCATCCTTATCTCCTCATTTCTTCCACTCTTCTTTATGATGGTGATATCAAAATATTATTATATAACATTAAATATATGCATATCTTTCTAGTATATATACTTTTATAGCCATTTTAAATAAGCTAAATATTATTTTATGGCATCATTTTATTTTATCCTCATTATTAAGAAAAGCTAAAAATATTATGACTCTACACTTTAGCAATGTTCTTCACTTACTTCCATAGGGGTACTGCTAGTTGCTTATTTGTTTGTCCTCAGATCCATTTCCCACCTCCTGCCTGATCAGTTCTCTGTGGAACATGGTGGAGGTGGGGAGGGGAAAGAAGCTATCCCCTGAAAACTGCCTTTTCTAGGCACCCTTGCCAGCTGGCTTCCAGTTTGGTTTAGCTAACAGATGATACTAGAGGAATGTGGAAGGTTGAAAGTGGGAAGAATTCAGGGCATCTCTGCCCACTCCAGGTGGTCTTTCTGGCAGTGGTTCATCTCTGTGTTTCCAGTTCCAGATGCACAACCTCGTGACACCAGTCCCCGTCAGTAGCCTGAGCTGTACCAGCATCACCTCTGCTCTGTGTCCCTCCAGCCCCAGAGCTGGTAGCAGCTTCTTGCTGCTGCAAATTCTTGTGTTGTTTCACTTTTCCACTTGTCTTTTGGCCTCTTCAGCTATCCAAACCCTTGTAACTAATCCCATGGCTCTGTTTCCTGAAAGGTACCCTGACTGATAGTCATACAGTATCAGAAGAGTATTTCCTGGGCCAAAGGAGATGCAGGCTTAAAGTAAAGGAATTACCCAGGATGACAACTAATATTTTGGAGGCTGAGATTTCCAACTCACAGTAAGGTATTGCTCACAATGCCAATGGTCAGAGTTATGACTCCCAAATATTCACTATGGCTATTTTGGGGATGTGATGACATGTCTCAGTCAACACCACGGAAGGGACAATAGTGTAGCTAAAGTGTTAGGCAGCTTAAACTGATTGCTTTCCATGTTAGTTGATGTGTAATTTGTCAAAAATTTAGGATTCTAAATATTTATAATCTTGGGTTTTCAATCACAATTTATGAGCCTGAGTCTTCTGTAACCGAATTCATAGAAGTAGTGTGGGGTGGAAATGACGCTGGACTTCCTTTACCCGTTTTACAATGGGTATGATCATATCCACCATTCGTCCCTCAGAGAGGTACTGTGAGAGAACAATAAGGCAACAGGTGTGTCACCGCTTTCTGAAGTGCTATGCAAATGAATTTTCTCCAGTGCTGTGCAAAGGTTAGCTGTGATGATCACAAATGAATATTTAAAACAATCCATTTGTATTTTGTCAATTGCTTATGTTATGAATGCATTCCAGGAGATGATCTTTGGATGTCTACACTTGAATCACAAATTCTTTTGATGTTATAAAGAAACAATATACATGCCGAAATTATTAGAAATACTGAGTGTACTTCTATTTCGCAACGTGTTGCTAATTACTTTTCAAACTAAATCTATATGTAGAAAATACAGTTATATTTCCTTATATATGAGGACCATATCAATAACACACTTTAAAAATATATAAATAGTAAGACGAATAAGTGTAATGTCTTCTTGTTTGCATTAGCAAAATAAAGGCAGCTCTCAAGCACAATGGGCAAAGATACTGCAGAAACCCTGGACCCGGGTAAACAGACATAAACTACATCTTAAATTGCTTAAATCAGCCACCATTCAACATAATGGCAATTGGCAAGGGGAACTGATGACAGTGTTTTTTTCCTTCTTAATGCCTATATTTTCTAGACTTACCTAAAGTTTAAAAAAAAAAAAACTCATAGGAGACAGACAGACTTACTTTAACTACCTTTTTTCCCATTTAAGATTTCCACTTTAGATTACACATGGCTTTTGATAAATTGCACTAATTGGGCTCCTCTCAAATGGACAATCAATAGTTGTCAACGACTCACCAAGCCTAAGCTAGGATCGTCTATTTTGGTGAGGTTCAGATCAAAGTGCCCAGCTTAAGAGCCTTCATTTCAACCTCAAGACTATTTGCTGTACTTAAGCTTTTCAAAATGCACAACATCCATCATGTGACATGTTGACTGAGGCGGGTAATAAAAGCATTCTGGAGAATAGGGAAGCTTCTCTCTGTTTTGAGCACAGTCACGAGCTCAGGAAAAGCTTTTAAGTCTCACCGTGTCATTTTTATGACTTACAATTTCAGGTTTTCCACAGTCTAATACAGACAAGCATATGTCTGTGTACCATGCACATATAAGTCTGGCCAAAAGCGTCTTTGGATTTGTCATAGCATTGCAATCATTCTTTTGTGCAGCTGACAAACTCCTCTCAAATAGAAACTTAGCATCTTTTAATTGAGTTGGCAGTAGAGACACTCAAATTTCTTTTGTCATCTAAATCACTCTGTTTAGCTGGAATCTTTATTGCCACTTCAAAACATCTGGTCCAATTAAAGGATAGCTGTGTCTCCCCTCATTTGAATGGCAGAGGAAGGTTAATTTTAACAGGCCCCATAGGCAAAAATCTGTTCTTTGCTGGATTGGAGATAGTTTCATATTCTAAAGATGGCCTTGATAACTGATGGAAAATTATCTGGATTAGGACCCATCCTTACAGCTTACGTATGCATACAATGGCAAATGGAATGACATATAGTACCAAGACAGGTGGTCAAAATCAAGCAAAATCAGGGTTGGTTATTAAACCAGCTGAGCTTTGAGTAAATAGAGGCTATGTGGAGTTGGAATATTTACTGGGGACAGATAACGCCAAGGAAGGCCAGAAGTAACTATCAGACCATCTGATGAAAAGTAGTAAAGTGAAGAGGAAAACAGTGGTATGTAGTTGTAAGAAAAAGGAAGCAGGGACTTTTTTTCTCTCCCAGGTAAGACTGGGATGTGAACAGCATTTATCATGATATGCCAGAGTACCATGGCACAAAGTTGAAGATAGACCCTGAGAGTTAGAGACAGAGACATCCTGGAAGGATAGGGAGTAAATCTGACAACTGAGGAACTTGAAGAAATGACCCAAGGCACTTACTCCTCTGGCTGCAATACTGCCTGGATATTGACTAGATATTGATGGCCATTGACTTGGAATCTTGGGCTCACGGGGCAGGTGTGTCAGATTCCATCTGAATACCAAGTTTTTTTATATGTTATTTTCTGCCAAATAAACATCTATTCTGGTAAGCTTTTGCAAAGCATGTCAGCAAAAGTCTGGTGGCAGTTCTGTGTCACATTTTGGATATTTCAGTAGTATTGGGTATTGCAGAGTAACACAGAGTATCATAGCATTGGGTATTACGGAGGAAGGAGTACATGATGGAAAGGACAGTATTCCATGAAAACCATGTGTAGAGGTACCTATCAAAGAGTACAGTATGTGTATCTGTATCTGTATCTATATCTATATATAGAGAGAGAGACAATTCCTAACTAAGTCATGGCATAGACATCTCCAAGACTGTAAATGTTCCCAGTACAAGCACTGTTCTACCTGTTCTATCTTCAAGAACTAATAACCTCGTATAAAAATGGCCTCTTCATTGTGAAGCAACTCAAAGCTTTCAAAGTACCTCCAGATATGATCTCATTCCATCCTCTCAAAAACTCCTGATTTGTCCTCTGGATAAATCATTATTCCCATTTCACAGACAAAGAAACTGAGACTCAAATAATTTAAATAAATTCCTTAAGGTCACCCAAATAGTTAATGAGGAAATGAGGTGTCAAAACTGGTAGTTCTGGTGATCAGCCTCTTCAATAGTAGAGAGCACACTGTTGTAAGCCAGCACTCCAACACCACTCATTAAATGCCACCATGGGTAACAGCACCTCCCTTAAATATTATTTAAGTCTTACTTTTTGTCCCTCTGTTCCATACTCACAGCACGTCAGCTCTGTTGTTTTCTCCTAAGCTGGTTTAGTTCAGTACCACATCTATATCTCTCAAAAGGATGATCTGGATTTTAACTAGTTACCCTGGCTCTGATAGTGACCTTGATATTTGCTTGTCAGCCTTACACAAAACTGCCATGAGGAAGAGGCAACTGTTCCTGTTCTTACAAAACATCTTCCATTAATTAACAGAGGAGGATAACTGGACAGGCAGCTTCATGTTTATTATAAACCATTCAGCATTCTATTCTTTTCCTTTGGGTTTTATTGATTTGATAAAAAACATCTTACAAACAATGATAGGATCACTTCGGAATGTGGTTTCTTATATGTAGCATCTGATCTTTACTGCCAAAAACCTGACACAAGCTCTTTAAATTTTGTGTGTGCAGCCAGCCAACAAAATTCCTCTGATATTGAAAATACTAATCTCAGTTATGTGTTTCCACTGATTACTTTGGGACTCCTTTCGTGCATCTGAAATATAAACCTCTTGACTTGAACTGCAAGGTTTTTCTTTTGATTCACTCTTTGGATCCTAGGAGACAGGATTCTGAACAAGGTTACTTAGAAAAAAACATAAACTTGAGAGGCAATCGGTTTACTTCCACATAGCTATGTTTTTGGAGGGAGTGTATATTACAAATACGGGAAGTATAGACATAACTCGATCATCCGCTTAACTGTAATAGGGAAGTTTTCAAATCAATGGGTGAAATTGAAAATAACTCATCAAAAGTCTCTTGAGGAAATTCTGTGACCAAAGGACAAAGGAGGCACTGAGGCAGTAACAGGGTAATAAGACTGAGGGTAGATTGTTTCAGTCTTTGACACAAAACTGAGTTCACCCTTACACAACTTACAGCCTGAGGGTTCATATGATCACACAAGAAAGATCCATATTTTTTAAATGATCAGCAGCTATAATTAATGTAAAGCTATTTTAAGCAGCAGGTCAGTAAATTCTTCAATCCCAAGGGATCTAGGCGCTGCTAAGGATGACCTCTAGCAGCCAGTATGAGGCTTCAGAGAAAAATGAAACCCAAGAGAAGAGAGAGAATTGGAAAGGAAACCACCAAGCATGAGGGAAGAAGAGGGAAATGAGAGAAAAGAACACGTAAAGGCTGGGAACATACCTGTTCTAAACTATCTGCATGAGTCCTTTCCTCAACCTCCTTCAAGGTTTTGCATGAATGTCACCTTCTCAATGAAGCCAGCCAGGACCCCTTTATTTAAAATTGCAATGTTTGTGCTCTCCCCAAACTTGGCATTCCTTGTTGCTCTCACCCTGCTTGTTTCTTTTTTTTTTTTTTCCATAGCACCATCACCTTCTAATATATTATATATTTTACTCATTCTTTACATTTACTATCTGTGATAGATGTCTCCCTACTAGAACGAGGGCAGGATTTCTGTTTGTGTTCGTTGTAAATCCCAAGTGTGTGGAGCAATGACTGGCATGAAGTGGTTACTCAAATATTTGTTGACTGTCTATTGATTTCATGAGCATTAATAGATTGCTCTGTCAAATAAAACAAAAATAAATTATTCTAAAACACATACATAGGGGGAGGGTATAGCTCAGTAGTAGAGCACGCGTTTAGCACATACAAGGTCCTGGATTCAATCCCCAGTACCTCCATTAAAAACATAAAATAAAATAAAATAAGTAAATAAACCTAATTACCTCCCCCCTAAAAAATAATAAAATAAAACAATTTTAAAAAGCACATACGTATACTTCCATATGTACGCGACTACAGTAGAGAAAATAATGAAGATGAAGTAGTTACATGTGCTTGAACCTACAGCTATCACTGGCAAAGTGATAGCTTAAAATGCAAACTGATGCAGTTGAATTGCACCGTGTAATCCAATATCATGAACAGTACTGTTATCAGGAACATCATTTTGTACTATCTGCCTTTGATTTACCTAGTAGTTGCATTCCCGGAAATTATACCATGCATATATTAAGTCCATGCAAAAAATGCTTAGTGACTGTATGTAAAATAGAGCTAGTGACTAGATTCAATTAGGAGGAAATTATGAAGGTATAGTAGGATATCTGAAGTCAACATTATCTTGTGGCTCCTGTCTACTAAGAGGCTAGTAGCACACCCCGCCATCATTGAGGAAAACAAAACAAGTAAGTTCTCAAGAATTTGTCAAGGTGATTCCTATGGGTCATGGACCCTCCTCCACTGAGAACCACTGACTCAGTTGTCCCCAGCAGAGTCTGTTCACTGATCCCATAAACAGTCCTTGACACTTCAGCGGAGGATACAGAGTTGAGAATTTTGATAGTCTGACCTGCTTTCAAAACAGCATAGCGGTACCCAAGACTGCAAAACCAGTCCCTGCTTAAAAATAAGTATGTACTAAGTTAAGCAATGTTCATGAATTTAATCAATGTAGACAAGCTATCAGGAATTTTGATCCCTGTCTTACTTTTTTTTATTTTTGCTTTCAAACGCTATTTTTAACTGATCTGAATTAACCAGAAAGTTATCTCAAGCAACCACCTCACTTTATAAATAATTCGGTTAGTCAAAATCAGAGCCATCATTATAAATGCCCAGAAAAGAGTAATTTTTCTGAGGTAATGATTATATAGCAAGCTTGATGAGTTACACTCCCTATTTTATTTTATTTTACAAAAGCAAAGCAAAGAAAAAATGTATACACATAGACACATAATCATGGTTAGAAATTCACAAAACACTTTTTTTTTACACACAGTTAAAAAGTTATGAGCTCTGAACATTAGCATTGCAAATACGTATACATTGTTTTCAATTTAGCTCTAAGGACAACTACTTTGTCTGGTGCCTTTGGCAAACAAGCAATACATCATTGGAAACACAGGCACATGCTGTTTTGGAATTAGCACACACTCATCTCCACCCTCTTGTTCCTGAAGAAAATTTCAAACTTGATCTGCATTATCATTACCTAATGATGATCAGCTTCCTTCCTCTTCTTGAGTTTTAAATGGCAGATTTCGGTGACACACAACATTGAGACATGAGCAATAAATCTGCAGTTATGAACAGCTTGCTTTTATGGAAATGTGTCAAACTGAATATATTAAAGTGATAACTTTCACATCAGCTTGTCACAGCTTACTTTTTTTCATTTTCAGCGCTGACAAATACGCATTTAAATAAAATATCTCCTATGATATTTCAGGTATTTTTATAAATATTATAATTCCTATAGATAAGTTCAACTAAGCATTCCAGTGACCTTAGAATCAAGAGTTATGCATTTCTATCAGCGTTGGGCCATGTGCACTGAGCACGGAATCGGTGACTGGGTCCCAGCTTCTCCAATGGGCCTCGGTTTCCTCATCTATAAAACAAAGTTATCACTAGATGAGCTCTGAGATGTTCTATTAGACTTTGAATAGCTGTGAATGAACAATATCAGAAGTTAGGGCATTTCAGGAAGTCAGTCTTCATCTTAGAGTACTGTTTTTTGCAATGTCAAAAAAAAGAATACAAATATGAATGAATACTCCTTAGGACTGAAAAAAATGTATAGAATGGCAGTGCGTTTGCTTCTTAGATCAGAATAGATTTGGATTCTTCGTGTCCATCTCCTTGATTCCCTCACCTCCTTGCCAATTGCTCTCTGCCTCACTCCCCAGCAATTTTTTCCACTTAACTATGAAGCTGTGCCCCTTTCAGGTCGCAAATGACTGATCTCGCTTCTATTTCAATATATATATTTTTTTGGCAGTCTCCAGTCTCCCTTTTCTTGCCCAGTTGTAGGACAGGAGACTTGCAAAATCATTGTGTTTGCAGATTCCTAAGCCTCGGGTTTAGTACTTAGCCAGGGTCTAAATCACACTTTAGGAGTAACTGACTTAGGGATTAGTTGATAGCAACATTTAAATGTTTCCTCAAAATGGGCAAGCAATACCACAAGTTACAAAGATCACTGAAAAGATAAAAGACAGTGAATTGGGGTATATAGATGCCTTTATTCTCCATTCTCCTAACAAGCAGGGAACAAGGATCTTTCTAAAACTTTGTTTCCCAAAGTCTCATCTTCAGACCAGCAACATTGGTATGATCTGGAAGCTTGTTAAAAATTCAGAATTGCAGGCCCCAACCCAGTTCTACTGACTCACATCTGCATTTTAGCAAGGTCTCGGGTGATTTATGTGCACACTCAAGTTGAAGATGCTCTGGTCTAAAACAGGAGTCTGTTGTGTCACCCAGTGGCCGACTGCTATTTAGAACATCCCAATCCTTAGGGCAGCTACCTTGCCAATTCCCTTCTTTCCACCACCAGGCCACCCCTGATCCATAAACAAAAACTTTAACCTTGAATTCTCATCTCTTCACCCCCCACCCCTTCCTTTATCACAGAATCAGCACCAGCCTGGGCACGTGAGGAAAGTACAGCAATCTTACTTGATTGAACTGAAATCCAATAGAACATCTGTAAAGTGTTTCTCCAACTCTATTTGCATTATGTCTCTGAAATGATAAACTTCCGACTGCTTATTCAATTGGTGCCCAGTTGGGGTAGGCACATGTTTCTTCTCATTCCTTTCATTCTTTTGAAAATCAGTAAATGATATCTTTCTTAGAGATTCAGTTAATAGACTATTGTTGCAAGCTTTATTATGAAGTTCACATTTCCATATGTATCCCCCAAAGTAACATTATAATACACTAAGGGATGAAGGGAGACATCGAGTTTTACTCATGAAAAAGGGGAGCCTGGCTATTCTTAAGGAGATAAGACCAATATATTTTCAGCTTTTTGAATCAAGCAATTGATTTGATAGATTGGAATACTTTTTTGTGTGTAAGCTTTATTGTATTATTGGAAAGATACGATTCCGATTTTATTCGTACAATGGTAAACCTCATTAAATGGTGGTAGATAGTATATAGATTTGATATTTCCAACTATACATCCTGCTTTTTGCCACATGACTTGCAGTGTCCACCTGTGGCAAGACTATACTTTCCTGTCCCTTTGCCATCAGACTTGGTCTGAAAACTTGCTTTGGCCAATGACATGTGAGCCAAGGTGCTAAGTGCCACTTCAGAGCAGAAGCTTTTACAGGCATCTCAAGGTTCTGTCAGCTCTTTTGTTTGTTTGTTGTTTGTTTCTTCTGGCAAGAGAATGGCGTACCAGATGGTACCTGCTTCTTGCAGCCCAGATCCAGGAATGAAGAAACGTGTGCAACAGTCAGCTTGACCTGTACCCCACATGTGAATAGCAGAAGAAATAATTCCTTCTTTTAAGTCCTTGAGATTTGGAGTTATTGATTACCTAAGCAAAAATAGGAAAAGCTAAATAACAAGACTTATTTTGTAATCACCATACAATTTCATTAAATATTTCATATCTCTGACTGTGGTAGAAAACCTAAAATGGCCACGCACAATCACTTCTCCTGGTACTCACAGACTGTGTAACTCCTTCCTCTTGAGTGTCTGTGGAGCCTGTCAATTGCTTCTAAGCAACAGAATATGGAAAATGTGACAGACTGCCCCTACCACGACTACTACTTTGTATAAGATTTGTTATAGTGACTCCGCTTCCTGGTTTGCTGTAGTAAGTGACCAAATTGGGGAAGCCCATGCAGCGGAGAATGGTGAGAAACTTCTAGGAGCTGAAAGTGGTCTCTAGTCATTAAGAGGCCTCCAGTCAACAGTTCATAAGAAGCCAGGGCACTCTGTACTACAGGTGCAGGGAAATTGATTATTCCCACAATGTAAGTGACGTTGGATTCTTCCTTGTTTGTTCCTCTAGATAACAATGCAGCCCACCTGACACATTGATTTCAACCTTCGGAGACATGAGCAGAAGAGCAGGGTAAGCCAGACCTGAATTCCTGATCCTCACAAATTGTATGTATTTAAGTCACTTCTCTGGGGGAGGTGAGCAATTTGTTACAAAACCATAACATTAATGTGCTGACTATAAAAACAGCATTTGTTTCTGGGTTCTCTATTCTGTTCCATTGGCCCATATGTCTGTTTTTGTACCAATATCATGCTGTTTTGATTCCCCTAGCTCTGTAGTATTGTCTGAATTCTAGCAGGGTGATTCCTCCAGCTTCATTCTTTTTCTTCAGTAATGCTTTGGCAATTCTGGGTCTTTTGTGGATCCATATAAATTTTAATACAATTTATTCTAGTTCTGTGAAAAATGTCCTGGGTAATTTGGTAGGGATTGTATTAAATCTGTAGATTGCCTTGGGCAGTATGGCCATTTTAACAATATTGATTCTTCCAATCCAGGAGCATGGGATATCTTTCCATTTCTTTAAGTCTTCTTTAATTTCCTTACTCAATGTTTTATAGTACTCCATGTATAATTCTTTCACCTCCTTGGTCAGATTTATGCCTAGGTATTTTATTTCTTTGACTACTATTTTAAAAGGGATTGTTTCTTTACTTTCTTTTCCTGTTGATTCATTCTTAGTGTAAAGAAATGCAACTGATTTTTGTACATTAATCCTGTATCCTGCTACCTTGTCGAATTCTTTTATTAGCTTTAGTAGTTTTTGTGTGGAGCTTTTAGGGTTTTCTATATATAAAATCATGTTGTCTGCATATAGTGACAATTTTACCTCTTCTTTTCCAATTTGGATCCCTTTTATTTTTCTTGCTGATTGCTGTGGCTAGGACTTCCAAGACTATGTTGAAAAAAGAGAATCTTCCTACAGTGTTGGTGGGAATGCAGTTTGGTTCAGCCATTGTGGAAAACAGTATGGAGATTCCTCAAAAGACTGAAAATAAACTTACCATATGATCCAGCAATCCCACTCCTAGGCATATATCCAGAGGGAACCTTAATTCAGAAAGAAGTCTGCACCCCAATGTTCATAGCAGCACTATTTACAATAGCCAAGACATGAAAACAACCTAAATGTCCATTGACAGATGACTGGATAAAGAAGTGGTGGTATATTTATACAATGAAATATTACTCAGCCATTAAAAATGATAAAATAATGCCATTTGCAGCAACATGGATGGCCCTGGAGAATGTCATTCTAAGTGAAGTAAGCCAGAAAGAGAAAGAAAAATATAATATGATATCACTCATATGTGAAATCTTAAAAAAAAAAAGACAAATGAAGTTATATACAAAACAGAAATAGACTCATAGACATAGAAAACAAACTTATGGTTACTAGCGGGGAAGACAGTGGGAAGAGATAAACTGGGAGTTGGAGATTTGCAGATACTAACTGGTATATATAAAATAAATAAACAAGTTTATGCTGTATAGCACAGGAAACTATATTCAATATCTTGTAGTAGCTTATGGTGAAAAAGAATATGAAAATGAATATATGTATATTCATGTATGACTGAAGCATTGTGCTGTACACCAGAAATTGACACCACATTGTAAACTGACTATACCTCAACAACAACAAAAAAACATTTGTTGAAAATTCAGAAAAGTTTAAATAAGGAAATAACAAATCATTCATTATTCTACTATGTAGAAAATATTGTTCATTTTAAACATTTTAGTACAATTTCTTTGACTCCTACTGTACATAGTCTATATCTATCCTACTATAAGAATGTGCATTTGCAAGTTTGCATTCTGTTTTTCTCACTGATAATCATAGCACAAACTTTCTACCCTAGAAAGTGAGTTCCTTTAGAGCAGGGACTTTGTTTTAATCATTAGTACATTCTCGGCATCTATAATACTGCCAGACACATAATAGCATCTAAATACATATTTTTTGAATGAATGGTTGAATGAATTGATGTTAAACGTCTGTAATCATTCTTCATAAGTTTTCTTCTAGTGGTTGCATAAAGTTCCATAAATGGAGTGATTATAATTTACCTAACCATTCCTCTGTTTTAGATTTGTACTTGATGCTGACATATGTATTTTTAAATTATTCCACTATGTATATTCTTTTCTAAGCCAAATATGTCTTTCTCCCCCTTCCTATTTTTCACCCAATGTTGCAAAACAGGAGTATACCATGCCTAGCCAGAAAGAGGCAGACAGAAAGCCGAGCCAGCATCCTCCAGCACTAATATAAGAAAATATAGACTGAGCTGGGAAGAATCTGAAAACAAAGATCTCACCACCAGTGAACAGAGGAAATTAAAGTCTCATTTCTTCCATCTAGACTATTACAAAGGCTCTAACATGTATCTTAATCTTAATTAATATTCCTATTATACAAACGGGATCATGCCCATCCCCTTCCTGTCAAATTCTAATGGATTCCCTTGCCTATAAAATCTTGTCCAAACTCTTAAAAAGTCACACAGCACCAACCCCCACTGCCCAGCCTCACCTCATCTATACTTTCAGCATCGTTTTCCCTAAGTTTTTCCATATTTATTTACGACTCTCCAGTTCACCGACCCTGAATGTGCAATGTGTCAATGATTCCTTGTACTCTATTCCTCTATTATTTCTTTGACCTGGGCTGCTTTTGTCATCATTCTTCAGCTAGCAAAATGATTACTATCCTTCAAAGCCAGGATGTAATGCCACCTATTAAGTGAGTGACATTTTCCCTGAGCCTCTAAGTCAGAATGAAGAATTCCTGCTTCTATAATTCCATTCTATTTTGTGTTACAAAACATATGACTAGCTGTTCCACTAGACAGATTTCTCCTTGAGGGCAGATACTTGGTTAAACAAAACAGAAATAGCTCCTACTTTCATGAAGCTTATATTCCAGGAAGGGAAGAAAAACATAAACAACTAAACAAACTGCTCTGTGATATGTGCTCAGAAGATAAACGGAATCAGAATAAAGGGGTAATGAATCACCGGCGTCGGTGTGTGCACATGTCTATACACATCCATGTGCTATTTTTATAGTGTGATCAAGGCAGACATCTCCAATAAGATGGCATTTGACCAGAAACAAAAGGAAGTGAGGGGTAAGCCATGTGAATATCTGGAGGAAGAACATTCCTGATTGTGAGCATAGAGGCGAAATTTTTGACTTACGTTTTTTAGAGGATCATTCTGACTGCTTTTTTGAATAGAAGGTAAAGGGCAGAAGCAGGGAGACCAGTTAGAAAGCCGTTACAGTGAGAGGTGAAGGTAATTCACACTGGGGAGGCAATGGTGGAAGCAGTAAGAATATATACAGTCAGTTTCTGAATATATTTTGAAGATAGAGACACTCAAGTGTAAGCCACCCACTAAGAGTATGAGCCCCATGAGAGCTGGTAAAATTTGCCCTTTTTGTTACTGCCTTATGCCCAGTAAGAACAGTGCCCGGCACTTAGTAAGCACTGAATAAATATGCTAGTTGAATGAAGAGCCAAAATAACCTGCTCACTGGTTAAATATGAATTTGATGTGAACGTGTAGAGCAAGTAGAAGGATCAGGCTGCCATTTAGGAAGATGAGAGTCACTAAAGTTCTTCCACACCTTGGGGGAACCGGGAATTAGCATTCCTGCCTTATACATGTTAACTGTGAAGAGTCTACTAGAAATTTCAATGGAGTATAAGGAAGACAGTTAATTATCTGAATTGGGATTTCAGTGGAGAGGTCTGTATTGAAGATACATATGGGGGAATTAACAACAGCTTCTTGATGACATTTAAAGTCATAGAATTGGATTAGGTCTTGTAGGGATCAAGTGTGAATAAAAAAGAGAAAGAATCTGATGACTGAGCCCTGGCACCCCAATATTAAGCGGTTGGGGAGAAATAGCGATCCAACAAAGGAGATGGAAGATGCCACAAGTGAGGGAGTAACAGGACCATGAAAATAGGTCCTGCGAGCCGAATAAAGAAGTGTAACAAGGAGGAGAAATTGACATGAAGACTAAGAATCGAACTTCGGATTTGATGACAGAGAGGTTGTTGGTGGCATGATGAGGGCCTATTTTGCAGAGTAGTGTGGGTGAAATCCTGATCGAAATGATGTTAAGAAAAAAGGTGAAGTGGAAATCCTTGAGTGTAGATAACTGAGGTTTTTGTTGGGAAAGGCAGCCCAGAGAGAGGGATAAACATATGAAGATTTACTTTCTCGGCTTACTGTGAGGTTCTGATTTGTTTTGTTTTGTTTTGTTTTGTTTTTATTGAGTTATAGTCAGTTTACAATGTTGTGTCAATTTCCAGTGTAGAGCACTATTTTTCAATTATACATGAACATACATGTATTCACTGTCACATTCTTTTTCACTGTGAGCTGCCACAAGATCTTGTATATTGAAAATGCTTTGTTAAATTTCAAGTATTAATTAACAATATCTTCTTTAATTTTTTTCATCCTATGGAGCCATTCTTCCCCCAAATCAATCTCCATGCATATTAAATGTTCTGTTAATAAGTAGACACCATACGATTATTTCCAAATTAGCTCAAAGGAAGGTGAGTTTGGTCCTCCGCTTTTCAGACTATTACTGTACCTTCCCACAGCCTCGTACAAGACTAAGTACAGAAGAAATCAGCAATAATTATTTCTTGGATAAATAATGGAATGATAAAATGGATATTAACATGGGCAGAAATGTATAAACGAATGAAGATTACTGTATAGATAGAAATGTGTGAAAGAAAGAATGAACAAAAAAGAATGCAGATGAGGTAGGCACTTTAATATCTTTCTCAAGTTATAGAGTAAGCTTGTTTTCTGTGTTCCTTGGAGACGCCTGTTGGCATCTTAGACAGCCTGCAAGTACAGCCAAGGCAGGCTTGCAAGGTTTCTCTTTGCAATAATCTCAGATCCACATGAAATCAATAGCGCCACCCCAAATCAATGACTCCTGCCACAACAAAAATTACTCTGCCTTTTCCTTGTATAACACAAGGCAAGTTCAAATAACCTTTAAGGAAATCTCTTCACTGGCGCTAAAAGAAATGGAGCCCAATAAACAACAGAAACATGCATTTCATGGGAAAGAGGAAACTTGGTGTGTAATCATCGTCAGGAATATCTTGAGAGATTTGTATTGCTTTTGTATGAAATGACTGGTACCAACTAGAACATCCTTAACTGCTGTCTTGGCTCACAGCTGTATGGCGAATAGCGACTTCATCTGCTATAAATGCCTGTAAATTAATTTAGCCCTTTGACTGCTGGGCCAATTGCATATTCTCCATGTGCAGGCACAAGGAAAGCAGCTAGTTCCTTTCAGTTCAAGAGAGAAAAACTGATCATGATCCTGTATGTGTCATTTTCAGAAAGACTCTAAACTCTAACCAGCTGTCCCTTGTTTCCTGATGGAGCCTCAGTTATCTACCCTCTGGGACAAAAAACACCGGCAGAAAATCCATCTTTTCTCTTAAGCTTTGTAAATGCTTTCTGTGATCATAGCAGTAGATATCACTTCACAATTTTGTTTTGTTTATGCACCTTTTCAAATGTCTTTGTGTCTCCTGAGTGTGCCGGCTGGGGACAGTCAGTAGAGCTTCTTGCAGAGAGGATTAGAAATCAACTCAATTTGCTTCAAGAAAGATGGGAAGGGGAGTGCGACAAGGAGTATGTAGGAAACAAAACCCACTGCGAGTCGATCATTGGTGGAGCTGAGTGATAGGTATACGGAGAGCCACTATATTGTTCTTTTTACAGTTTTAAGTATTTGAAATTCTCCATAATATAAAAGTCATTTCAAAACCTAAATGAACCACAGCCTACAGCACATCAGCATGTGACATTTATTGAGCATTTAAAATTCAGACCCTGTTCTGGGCACTGAGGAAAAGATAAATAAGCCACTATACCAGTCTGAAAAGGGCTAATAATTCGGTGGATTTAATTAAAACAATAATAAGTTATAAAATACTTATTGATCACTTATTATTTGCCAGCACTATGTTATCTCATTGAAACCTTACTATTACCCCATTATCTCCCTAGCAGAGGCTCGGAGAACATTACTGATGTGTGAATAATGCCATACAACTTGAGAGTGGCTAAGCATAGATTCAAGCTGAGGTCTGATAAATCCCCAGTTAGAGCTCCTAAACACTAAGATACAGACTAAGGCCATCATTACTACATCATTCGAAGAAATCTTTGTCAAGGAAACATGCCTTTGTGTAACAAAAGATCCCTACTGGTTTTTCCCATACAAAGCCACAAAAAGGAACACTGTCGACCAACAGAGAAAGCATTCCAAATCTCTACTAGCCTTCCTTACAGACATTAAGCTCACACATGCTGTCTAGATAAGGCACTGTCTGTAGGATGCAACAGAAGCAAATGATCTCTAAATTCAGCAAACAATTTGTAGGTGTCATCTGCTTCAGATAAGTCAATTAAGCCTGCCCATCTGAAATAAAAACAATGAAATTCATTAATAGTACTATTATCAATCATAATAGCTTTCCAATGATTTTATCTTTATTAGGGCCAAAAACACATCTTGGTCCATTCCAACCTATAGTTATTTTCTGAAAACATCTCATTTGTTGACTGTAGGTCTCCTTGTTTCAAACAGTCTGTCTGATTTTGAATAGTGAACAGTAAGAGACAATTCACTTGCAGAGAATGTGCTGTTCAAACTAATTTTAAGCATAATCTTAGCAAAGCAATAAAATCATATGAGCTTTTCCCAGGCTCAAGTACAATTAGAGGCATTATTTTAAAAACACTTTCATTCTTCTTTGGACAATACTGGATCCAATTTTTTAAAAAAATCAACAAACAAAGCTATGCAATTGTTACTTGCTCAAAGTATAGTAATATAAATAGCAATGCTACTTTGGTTAAATATTTCCTAATCATCCTGCTTTGTGCAATTAAAAAAAGAACACACACACACACACACACACATACTCACTCACCCTTGACAGCGATTTAATAAATTGCAAAGAAGGTGTTTTCTCTGTCAGTTTAGAGATGAAACACCTGTTTATTTTAAATTTATGAAAGATGAGAATAAAAACTGAAGGGGAAAGGAAAGGACTTCAGTCAACACCTTGATCAACAGGAAAGCGTCAGAAACTCCAGTTCACATGTACCTGTGTACACGGAGGAGAAAAAATAACTTAAAAATACGGTCTCACACTTCTTTTCCTTGAACAAAGCACACTTCTGGTTTGAATACAAACTTGGTTTGGCCCAAGATAAACTGTGTAAGAACTGAAAGGCAGAGATATCATTTGTCCATTGAAGGTGGAAAGAATTCAGGACATACTGAAGTTTTTTGAGTTGGTAAACCATCACTATGTGTTCAAGGTCACAAATCTCAAGTAAACAATTTGATAAACAGCTTACAACTTTATGCAATCCAGTGATGTGCTCAAAAACACAGCTTTCTGAAAAAGAAAGCCATGATATGTGGCATTTGCTGATTTCCATGGTAAAAAGACTGCCACCAATAGCCTACTTCAAGCTACTGATGTGATGACTTTGCAAGCAGAGTTGGAAAATGATACACACGATTGGCCTTCTAGAGCTAGTAAGGGCCAGTGCCAGCACACCCTTATATACACCCATGTAACCTAATACTAATTAACTTATGAAATAGTTCATCATCCTGGAAAATTCCTTAATGCCCCATTCTAGCCGATTTCTACCCCCATAAGTAATCTCTCTTCTGATTTCTGTAACTATAGATTGGTGTCCCCTTTCCTTGAAGTGCATAAAAAAGTATTCATACTGTATATACCCTATTGTAAACTTTTACACCTAACAAAATATTTTCAAGATTTATTCACGCCATTGTATGCATCAGTAGTTAACTCTTTCTCTATTGCTGATATTATTTCATTATATGAATACACAGGGATCTGTTTATCCATTTTCCTGTTGATGGACTTTTTTTCAGCTTTCCAGTATTGTGAATAAAGCCTCTATAAATCACATGTGTAAAAGTCTCTTTGTGGGTAAATACTTTCATTTCTCCAGGAGAGATACTATTACGAGGATTTCCAGGATCATGTATAAAATGCACGTTTAATTAATAAGAAGATGGTAAATGGTTTCCCCCCAATGATTATAACATTGTGCATCCCACTAGCATGTATTAAAGATGTGGATGCTTCACATTCTTGCCAATATTCAGAGTTGTCAGTCTTTTTAATTTTAGCCATTCCAGTGGGTGTGAAGTGGTATCTCATTATGTTCTGAATTTGCATCCCCTGATGACTAATGATATTGAGCAACTTTCCATGGACTTATGCCAATTTGTATGTCTTTTTTGATGAAGTGCATCTTCAAATCTGCTGTCTAAAAGCCAGAGTTGTCTGACTTTTCTTATTTAATAGATGAATACTTTATATTACTATAGTTGTGAATACTTTATTAGTTACATACATTGAAAATATTTTGTCCCAGTCTACAGATTAGCTTTTCATTTTCTTCATTATGACTTTTGATAAAGAAGAGTTCTTAATTCAATGGAGTTCATTTTATTATTACTTCTTTTTATGGAAAGTGTTGGTGTATCCTAAGAAATCTTTACTTGACTTGTGAAGATGCTTTACTATATATTTCTCACAAGCTATAGTTTTAGTTTTTATAATCAAGTCCATGATTAATCTCAAATTAATTTTGGTCTAGGATGATATGTAAAGTTTAAAGTTTTTTTTTCTGCCATACATGAATATCTAGCTTTTCTAGCATCATTTGTTGAAAATATTTTCTTGTTCTAGCCAAATTGCCTAGAAAATTTTAACAAAATCAATTCACCGTATATATGAGTATATTTCTGTACTCTAGACTCTTCCTTTAATCTTGTTTAATATCTATATCCTTAGGACAATGCAATCCTGTCTTAATTACTATAGCTTTATGGTAAGTATTGAAATCAGGGAGCGTGAATTTTCAAACTTTCTTTTAAAAAATGTTCTCATCACTCAAGATCCATTGCATTTCCATATGCATTTAGAATCAGTTTTCTAATTTGCACCAAAAACCATGCTGGGGTTTTGATTAAGATGGTGAAAGATATATAGATCAATTTGAAAATAACTGGCATCTTACCGACATTGAATCTTCCAAATCTTGGGCACAGTTTGTCTCTTCATTTATTTGATTCTTCTTTTTCTCAGCAATGTTTTGTAGTTTTCAAGATAGAGGTCTTGGATGCCTTCTTCTAGATTTAGTTCTAAGTACCTTACATTTTATTATTTGAAGCTTTTGTGAGTGCTGGTTATTATAGTTTGCTTTTCAACTGTTCTCAGCTAGAATAAAAATATATGAATATTTTTATATTGACTTCATATCTGCAAATGTAATGTGTTCACTGGCTACCTTTAATTTTTTGTAGATTTCTTAGGATTTTCCATGCAATCAATAAATTTCTGAATAAAGATAATTTTACTTCTTTCTTTTCAATCTGTCCTTAGCATTTCGTTTCTGGCTATACTGAATTGGTTAGAATATCCAGTACAATGTTGAACAAAAGTGGTAAGAGCAGGCATTTTTGTCTTGTCCTTGATTTCAAGGGGAAAGTGTTAGATATTAGTCATTAAGTATGAAGTTAGTGCTAGAAATTTCAAAAATGCCTTTCATCAGAGGAAAGAAGTCTCCTCAATATTCATAGTTTGCTGAGTATTTTTATCACAAATTGTTGTTGATTTTTTAATGCTTTTTTTCTCCATCTTTTAAGATAACAATATGGTTTTTCTCTTTTTTCTGTTAATGTGGGCATTTATACTGATTGCTCTTCCTATATTGAATCAAAATTGTATTCCTGGGAAAGTTTCGACTTAGACATGAAGAATGATCATCTTTAATTTGATAGTTTCATTAAAGACTTTGCCTCTATGTTCAGGAGTGATAATAATCTATAGTTTTTTTTTTCATGACATGGCTATCAGATGTGGGTATCAAGATTATGTTGTCCTAAGAAAACAAGTTGAGATGTTTTAATTATTCTATCTTCATGAACATTTTGTGTTAAAGTGATGTTGTTTCTACATTCTGTGTTTCATAGTATTCACCATTAAAATTATCTAGATCTGGAGTTTTGTTTTGGTTTGGTTTGGTTTTCTGAGAAGATTTTTAATAATGAAGTCAATTTCTGTGTTAGATACAGTTATTTGGATTTTTCTCTCTCATCTTGAGTCAGTTCTGGTAAATTGTGCTTCCCAAGGACTGTTCATTTTATCTAAATTGCTACATTTATTAGTGTGAAGTTGAGCATAACATCTCCTTATCATCATTTTAATGAATGTAGGATTCATAGTAATGTCCTTTCCTTCATTCTCGGTATTTGTAATTTGTGTTTTCTCTTACTCTTGTTGGTTAATATTGCTAGGAAATGAATAGTTTTGTTAGTTTTTTCAAAGAACCAAGTATGCATTAATTTTGCTGAGTTTTGATTTTCTATTTCATTGATTTATCCTTAATAATTTCCTTCCTTTTATATATTTTGGTTTTGACTTGCTTTTCCTTTTCTAGCTTCTTAAGGTGAAAGCTTAGATCAATGATTTTAAAAGTTTTCCTAATCTAGCATAAGCATTTAACGCAGTGGTTTTTAATTAAGTAGTGACTTTGTCCCTGAGGGGACATTTGACAATCTCTAGAGACATTTTTGGTTGCTACACCTGGAGGCTTCTCTATCAAGTAAGCAAGGAGAATCTCTCGCCCCAGAATGCTAACATGGGATCTGCTATAATATAGCAGAATCATGAGATTGATGTTGTATCACCTTTACCATACTGTGTTCACTAGAAACAAGTCCCAAGTCCCAAGTCCCACCCACAGTCTAGTGGAGGGGATTATAAAAGGCGTGATGAGAATTACGAGGGACTATGCAATGGTCTGCCTCTGGTCACCACAAATTTGATCTCTTTTTCTATGAGCTCGTTTATCTTTTTGTGTTTGTTGAAGTATAATTGACCTACAACACTATGTAAGTTCCTGTTATACACATAGTAATTTGATATTTCTATACATTTCAAAATGATCACCATAAGTCTAGTTACATGTTACCATATAAAGGTATTATATTGATATTGACTGTATGCCCCAAACTGTATATTTCATACCTGTGACTCATTTATTTTGCAACTGGAATTTTGTGCCTTTAATCTCTCTCACCTATTTCTCTCCTGCCTCTACGCTTCTTGCTTGGTTTGGATTTAATTTGCTCTTCTTTTTCTCCATCCTTTTTACTTTATATATATATATATATATATATATATATATATATATATATATATATATATATATCTTGTATAGAGCCCTCTTTAGTTAATTGTATAATCGTATTATTGTATTGTAATGCCTCTATGCTTTTTAAATTTTTTTTAAAGTATTTTTGGTGGTTGTTCAGGAAATTCCAATATCCACTGATAATTCATTACAGTCTTAGAATTAACATTGTCCCACTTCATATAAATTGTAAGATATCCATAAAATAGTATAATTTTATTTATTTCCCAGGCTTTTGTGCTATAAATTACTTTTCCATGTATGATGAAACTTATGGCAATATGTTATTATTTTTTTCTTTAACAATTTTTTTAAGGAATAAAGACAGATAAAAAAGATAGTCATTTACACATGACTATATGAGCCTATATATTTAACCAGGTCCATTGCTCTTCCAATCTGATATCATTTCCCTTGTGCCTGAAGAAGACTCTTCAATATTTCTTGCAATGCAGATCTTCTAATGACAAATTCTTTCAAATGTTAGTTTTCTTTAGATGTATTTTTGACCCTCATTTTCCAGAGCTATTTTCACTGGATATAGAATTGTGAGTTGGATTTTTTTTTCTCTTGCCACTTTAAACATATGCAATTGTCTTAGGGCCTCCATTATTATTGATGAGAATTCAGCTGATGTTCCCACCATTGTTCCCCTGTATGTAATTTGCCATTTTTCTCTGCCTGCTTTGAAAATTTTCTACTTGTCATTCATCTTACACAGTTTAACAATAATGTGCCTAAGTGTAGTTTTCTTTGTATTTTTCCAGCTTGTGTTCACTGAGTTTCTTCCATATGTAGTTTGATGTTTTTCAACCAATATGGGAAAGTTTTAGCCATTATTTTTTCAAATGTCTCTTTTTCTCGCCTATTCTTTCTCTCTCTTCTCCACTGAGACTCAGATTTTATATATATATATATATATATATATATAAAGTATATATATGTTATATATATACTTTATATATATAACATATATATATAACATATATATATGTTAGATAACTATTACCTTGCAAATCACTGAGGGTCTCTGTTTTATTTTTCAATTTTTTCTGTGTTCTTTAGATCTTTAAATATTTTTTGTTGATTTCTCTTCCTTTTCATGACTGTTTCTTCTTCTGCCATCTCCATTCTGCTGGCAATCTTATGCAGTGCTTTATTTTTATTCCAGATATTCCACTTTCAGTTCTTGAATTTCCATTTATTTTTTGCTTTATAGTTCTCATCTCCCTGCTGAGATTCATTATGCCTATCTTTTTCTTTAAGCATTTGAACATATTTATAATAGGTGTTTTAAAGTCTCCATAGTCTAATTCAATTCTATAAGCTACCTCTGGGAATATTTTGATTAACTGCTCCTCCCACCCCTATCATAATGTGTCACATTTTCTTGCTTTGTTACATGTCTAGTTATTTTTCCATGTTTTTATTGCAATAAAATACATGTAAAATAAAATTCACCATTGGGACCATTTTAAAGAGTAGAATTCAGTGGCATTTAGTATATTCATAGTGTTGGCCATCTTCAAGTCAGAATTCTGCATTAAATCCCCCTTTTGTTTTGAATCTTTCTGACTTCCCCTTCTACCACTAGTTGTAAGACCCTCTGCTTTTAAGGGCCCATGTGAACAGATCAGGCCACTGAGGTAATAAATATCCTTATTTCAAGGTCAGCTGTGCCATATAACATAACTCAGTCATGGCGGTGATACCTCATCGTATTCACAGGTTACAGAATTAGGGTGGAGTATCTTCAGAGGGCCATTTTACAAATCCTGCCTACCATATCATTTATTGATAATCAAGTGTGTACTTGGCACCTTAAGTGTTAAACTTCAATTTGTGAGAATCCCAAAGATATGTATTATAATTCCTACTTACTATATGAGGAAAATGAGGCAGTATCAAGATTACAAGTACTTGTATTTATTTACCATATGTTAGAGCTGTGTTTCAACTCTGGTTTGGCCGACTCCAAAACACATGTCATTAATTACCATGGTGCATTATTTCCCCAATATTTAGGTGCTGATGTGTCAGGAGCCAATTTTAGATAATTGTATGGTAGCATTTAATAGAAGATGAAATCTGCAAAGATCACTAGAGTTAAGATTATATTAATCAAAAAATTACTATGAAAATCTAAGCAACTCGATTAATAATTCATTTTGCTAATTTTTAAATGTTCTTGGTTGTTACTAACTTCAATAATATTTCAATTAATTTAGCATGCTAATAAAGTCGTAGGATTAACATCATTTTTATCAAAAGTAATTCTTAATGAAACTATGCTAGAAAGTAGACAAAGAAGAGATGAAAGTTTTTAGAGGGGAGAATTCTTGGCCTGTGGTTCTGAGAAGTGAGAATAAACTAGAATACACATGCTCTGCAAAACTGACCACTTTTCATTCAGCTCAATGTGTAGACAAATGTGATGATGTTCTTACCTCAGGCTGTGTAGAGTTTATATTCATATTTGCAAATAATTTCACTTTTCAAAATGTGGGTTAATTAGCATATAAAGTAAGCTGTTTTTATAATTGGCCAGTTCAATTCATATTAATAGTTACCAAGAATACGAAAGGAAAATAAAGGAAACCTAAATGACTTAATTACGGGATAAAAATCAAATCACCCATGAAGATGGTAACTGAGCAATCTGAAAAAGAACAGCCCTTTAAGAAAAAGTAGCCTTAGTAGGAAAAATACCGCAAACAGCAAAAATCAGTGCACCAGGACTTCCAGTTGCCTTTCTGACACGTAAGGTACTTGAAAGTCATCACTCCTGTTCTTACAGTGAGAAAAAGTTAGACAAACTTAAAATCAATGACTTTCAGAGAGAATTAGAGAATTGAGCTCTCAAGATGAGATGGCACTGCAAAATCTAGAAAGACATGAACATCTTGGGAGACAGGACCCAAGATTTACTTGCCTGGAGAAAAAGCTACTGAAATCCACAAGCCGTAGGAACATTTAAATGGTAGTTTTGACAAATTGGTGTAAACTGAGACCGGCTGGAATAGGAGTGAGAAATTTCTGGGGGCCACAAACTTAGAGGGTGTTCTCATGCTTACACGGGCTTTCACTAGAGGAATGCCACCAATTCCTCATGATGAGGATCTGAGAAAGATCCTTTCTTGGCTCTGGCTTGGAGAGAAGAAGAATAGTCAGTGTTATGTATGTCCATAGCCTTTTCCATTAAAAAAAAAAAAAAAAACTTTTGAGGAAAAATCACTTTGCTTGAGCTTTATCCCAGAGGCACAAGATAATTCCTCTCACTCCAGCCTCTTCCAATCTTCCTACATCACCTAAGGGAAGAGGGGCAGGGCAAAAAACATAGTCAAGAGGGGTCAGAGTTTCAAGGAAATAAATTGGGAATGCTGCAGGCAGGGAATAGAGAAGTGACAAAGAGAGAAAAAAATCTATCTTCCTGGAGAAATTCTTCTGAAGGTCACAGCCCAAAGACAGGCCAGCCAATAGTTGGAGATACAATTGGAAGATGATGGAATGCCCCTCTCCCGTATGCCTTACCATCTCCTCATCAGGGCTCCAGTATAAGAGCAGTGGGTTGCAGCTGAAAGAGTAGTCGGGGAAGCCCAAAGTCCAGAGGGGAGAAAAAACATGTGTGCTAGAGGAAATTGAAGTCTCTCACTCATATCTAGAGCAAACATTAAACACAAGCTAAACGCCTAGCCAGATAAACTTCACACTATTTACTTCAGTCCCTATAACCCCATCTATCATGTGTGACATTTAACTAAAAACTGCAATGCATGCCAAAAAGAAAAAAATAATAATGAAAACAGAGTCTGAAGAAACAAAGCAATCGTCAGAGCGAAATATGGCACAGAGCATATGGGTAATGGAGGCAGGGAAATGGAAACTCTAGGATAGAATCAGAAGGAAATGCTAGAAATCAAAACACTAATGAGAATAAGAAATGCTTCTGATGGGCTAATTGGTAGACTTGACATGGCTGAGGAAAGAATCAGTGAGTTTAAAGATAGGTCAATAGAAACTTCCAAAACTGAAATGATAACGAGAAAAAAAGAAAGAAAAAAAAAAGAGTATCAAAGAATTGTGAGAAAATTCCAAAAGGTGTAAAATTTGAATAAATGAAACACCACAAAGAGAATAAAAAGAGACTAGGACAAAAAAATACCTGAAGTAAAACTGGATGAAAATTTTGTAAAAATAATTACAGGGAACAAACCACAGATGCTGGAAACTTGGAGAACATCAATCACGAAAAATACAAAACAAAGGAGCAAATACATTTTAAAAATCCTACAACTAGTCATTTCATTATCAAATTGCAGAAAAGCAAAGACAAAGGAAAAATCTTGAAATAAAATATTGGCAAAAAGAAGGCTGTAACAGCACTTCAGAAGGATAATACTATTATGAACAAGCGTGTTACCACCAAAAATCCATGGGAAGTCTCAACTTTAAGAAATTTATTCACATAATTTACTATGTTAATAAGTCAAAGAAAGGAAGACAAGTGGCAAGTCACACATTTAATAAAATTTGGAAACATCTTTTATATAAGCTCTTTAATAAATTGGAATAGATAGAGACCTTGCTAGAGGAATAATATTTTTTAAATTATAAAATGCAAATAAGAACCCCCCTCAACTTTGTGCTGGAAGAAAAATACCAGAATAATGGTTCTCAAAACCTAATGTTCATAAAAATCAGCTGAGGAGCTTAATGAAATGCAGATTTTTAGGTCACATTCCCAATATTTGAGTGCATATGTCTGTGTTTTTATAGTACTCCAGGTGATACTGATGTAGGTGGTCCATGTATGTATATATTTTTATTGAAGTATAGTCAGTTTACAATGTTGTGTCAATTTCTGGTGTACAGCATAATGCTTCAGTCACACATGGAACATACATATATTTATTTTCATATTTTCACCATAAGTTACTACAAGATATTGAATATAGTTCCCTGTGCTATACAGTAAGAACTTGTTGTTTATCTGTTTTATATATATTAGTTAGTATCTGCAAATCTCAAACTCCCAATTAATCCTTTCCCACCCCCTTCCCCCCAACTCCCCGGCGACCATAACTTTGTTTTCAATGTCTGTGAGTCTGCTTCTGTTTTGTAAATAAGTTCATTTGGCTTTTTTGTTTGTTTGTTTTAGATCCCACATATAAGTGATATCATATGGTATTTTTCTTTTGCTTTCTGGTTTACTTCACTTAGAATGACAATCTCCAGGTCCACCCATGTTGCTGCAAGTGGCATTATTTTATTCTTTTTTATGGCTGAGTAGTATTTTATTGTATAAATATACCACAACTTCTTTATCTAGTCATCTGTTGATGGACATTTAGGTTGTTTCCATGTCTGGGCTATTGTAAATAGTGCTGCTATGAACATTGGAGTGCATGTGTCTCTTTGAATTAAGGCTCCCTCTGGATATATGCACAGGAGTCGGATTGCTGGATCATATGGTAAGTCTATTTTTAGTTTTTGAGGAATGTCCATACTGTTTTCCACAGTGGCTGCACCAAACTACATTCCCACCAACAGTGTAGGAGGGTTCCCTTTTCTCCACAGCCTGTCCAGCATTTATGGTTTGTGGACATTTGAATGATGGCCATTCTGACTGGTGTGAGGTGATACCTCATTGTAGTTTTGATTTAAATGTAGTCTATCTTGCTACAAGTCATAGTGAGATTGCCCAGTACGAAGCTTTATGAAAGATCATGATGCCTGCCTTGCCAGTTTATTGCTATTGAGAAGTACAAGGAAATTCTTCTGGGCTCTCCTCATGAAAGTAATGACAGGAAATATAAGAAAGAGGTATATGGTGGCATTCCCAACTCGAAGTGATTAATCTCTTTTCTTTACAAAATACTAAAACACTTTTGGCCTTTCGATGCCATTTACTGAGTGTCACCATTCAGTCCAGATTTTCATTAGATAACTCAGGTATACCATCCAAATCCCCCTTTAAGGAAGGACTTGCTGCCAAACTGTGGAGAATGTAGTCAGATGACAGCCTCTAGCTGACAATCCTTTCAGTCTACCTCAGCTATAGAGAGCTACCTGGACCATAGTAACGCCCTTACTGGCTCAGCCTACATCAGTTTACTGAAGCAAGGGTACACATGCTGGGCCATTTTAGTTCTTCATGGAATGTTCTGATGCATGGAATTTCCTTTGGAGCTGACACATTGGGGGAAAAAAATGAAAGTTTGAAGACAAAGAGGTCTGGGGTAGATGGACAAATGGGAGTGAGAAAGAAACATGAAGATTTCTGATTTACAACTGAATGCCTATCAAAGAGTGTGAACCATAGAAGAGGTACAGTGATAGTTAACTTATGTGTCAACTGGATTGGGCCAAAGGATGCCCAGAGAGCTGATTAAATATTATTTCTGCATGTGTCTGTGAGGATGTTTCTGGAAGAGATTAATGTTTGAATTGTTGCACTGGTTAAAGCAGAAGGCCCTCCTTGATGTGACTGGACAGTATCACTTGAGGCCTTGACTACAACAAAAGACAGAGAAAGGCTGAACTTGATCTTTGCCTGACTGTTGAGCTGTGATATCAGTCTTCTGCATCCAGCACTCCTGGTTCTCAAGTCTTCAGGCCTTTGAGTATGCCTTTAGGGTTTGGTTCAAATATAGAAACCTGACTATCTCAAAGTCACATATTTCCCAGAAAAGACTGTATCTGGTGACTAATCATGGTGGAGCAAATAAGTCCCAGCCATTCTGACCCAATGCAGGGTACCTCTGGTGGGGCTGCCAACTGCAAACTGCTTTCAGGGGTGACCGGGCTTTCCAGAAGGGATTTCTGAACTGTTGCTAAAATTCAGGCCATTCTGCACAAACTCTGGGATCTCACATCCAGCTCCCCTGCGGTGGGAGGAGTGAGAAATATCCGAGCCTGAGGAAAGGGATCATTTGAACGTCTCAGAAGGAAAAATAAGACTATTTGTGCTGCTCTGGCTCCAAAACTCCACTTGACTTTGGGGATAGCACTTTAGACCCCAACAGGAAGTGGGGATGGAGAGAGAGAGAAGAAAAGCTGACCGGAGAGAGCCCCAGACCACCAGAGTTCGCAGGGTCACAGAGGTTTTATGTCCCAAATGGTACCAGAGGCCAAGACGCAGAAGCGCGGCTCTCGACCCTGTGCCTCCGCCCAGGCTTAAGTCCACCGAGTGTGCGCGTTTGTTTGCCTTTCCAGGCTGGAGCTGAAATCCTGAAATCTGACCCCTCGGAGGCCACAGCCCCATGAGCTCAAAGAGATCCGCATTTGGGCTGGCTTTTCTGGGGCCAGCCTCCCCAAGGAGGGACAACTTGAAGCAATTCTAAACAGTAGCCTGTTCAGCCCAGTCTCCGACACTCCGAAGAAATAAATGTGTTACAGCCGTTCCGCGGGCGAGGCCGAGCCCGTGGGGACCCAGAGGAAGCCGAGGACTCGGGGAGAAGAGCAGTTCTGCCTCGGCGACCTTTCCGGAGGCGGGTAGTCTGGAGGCGGGTTTGGGTTTGGATGGGGCTGATGGAGCGGACTCCATCCCTGGGGTCGGGGACCGCCGTCCATCGCGTCTGCGCACCGCGGCCACCCGCTCAGAGCCGCTTCCCGGATTTTTATAAACAGGCGGCTTGTGGACTTTGGTGCAAAGGAATATAGCTCATTTAAAGTTTGGACCAGAGTTTTTCGTTCTAATACTTAAAAGCATCTTCCTTAAAAGGTCTTTGAGATGTGAGTTGTGGAATAGCTAAACGATGACACAAACCCCAGAGTAAAAATCCTGGTGGTTTTCCTTCTTAATTGTGAAACGGTGTTTTGCCTTATTTGTTGCCAATTTACCTTGATGTCAATATCAATAAGTTAAGATAGATTTTTTAAAATTCTTCAGTAACACTGACTTTTTTTTGATGCACAAAATATCATTAAAACCATTGAAATATCTGAAATTCTATAGTTACTTTTAAAAAGGTCTAGTTTTAAAGGACACATGACAAGAGCTAAGTTTTGTTATTGCTTTTTTATTAAACTAATTTAAAGATAACCTTTTTGACTCTTGTAGGGGAAAAGCACATTTACAAATATTAAATTTTAATATTTAATAAATGTTTCTTTTCCAACTTTATTAGTCTTCCATTTGACTTCTACTTTTCACCTCCTAAGAAGACTTTTAGTTTTAAGAGGAAATGTCATTTCTACAACAAAGTTATCAAGAAATTCTGTTACTTTCTTATTATGTGAAATATTTCATGCATTTATATATAACACTGTGGATGCTGAGTGTAAGATGCAGTGTGTGTGATGTAGTGCGTGAAATACACTGTGTGAGATGCAGTGAGTGTAAGATGCAGTGTGTGTGATGCAGTGAGTCGTGATGCAGTGTCTCTGAGATGCAGTGGGTATGATGCGGTGCATGAAATGCAGTGCATGTGATGCAGTGTGGGAGATGCAGTGTGTGAAATGCAGTGTGGGAGATGCAGTGCAGGAGATGCAGTGAGTGTAAGATTCAGTATGTGTGATGTGGTGCGTGAGATGCAGTGAGTGTGAGATGCAGTGTGTATGTGATGTAGTGAGTGTGTGAGATGTGATGTGTGTGTGATGCAGTGTGTGGCACAGTGTGTGTGTGTGACGTAGTGTGAGCATGTCTGTTGACAGAGTGGAGATCCGAAGATCTCTCAGTCCTCTCTCCAGCCATACACACTCTGGTACCAGGTGCCCGTTGGGATTTTCCGTTGCCCTCATGCTGAAAGGGATGGAACCTCATAGTCACCTTAGCCAGCGTATTTCTCCCTACCTACTCAGTCTCATAGAGCAGACTTGCCCCATCACACACTGGGTGCTCTGCCACACCAAAGCTGTTTAATACCGTGTTAATAAATGTTCTGATGCAGAAGAAAGCCTTCCCTGTCTGTCACCCACGAAGGACTGAATTCATAAAATATGACAGACACCCATCTTTATCTCAGATCAAAGTGTTCCCATATGATATTGTTTAATGCCAAAGCCCTCACCCCCAGCAGAAGCCCAAATGCTTAGAAATGAAGTTGTCTGGGTGAGGTCATCAGAGCACCACGCTTGTTTCCCTAATTTGTCATCATTGGCCCCATTCAGGTCACTTTTCAGAGACTCAGGTTTAAACTGTTTCGGAGCTGCTTCTTCTTAAAGCCTGCTTTGGGAGGTCACTCTTCTGCTTAGAAATGTTCCCTGTCTATTGCTCAACACAGAATGAAGTCAACTTTTCAGCCAGCAACTTAAGTCCTAAAAAATATTCTAAAGAAAGGCTCTTCCTGCTTCCCAAGAGGAACTTCCACCCCAGCCAGGCAGGGCAGGAGGGAATCCTTAAATACACCCCCTCATTAGTTTCCTCTTCTCCATACTTCAACTCTGTACCGTTCTCCAAGCCAGTTTTTCAGCTCAACCAAAGCATGCTTGCCTGTCGTTTCTCCTCTGAAATCTTCCCTGGACTCCAGCACAAGGACCGTCCCCTGTGTGGGATCAGCCTGGAGCACTAGCAAGGCTGCCCCAACCTGAACCTGCATTCTTGGTCTCCCCACCCAAATGGGGAGCTCTCTGAGGCCAGGGATTGTGTCTTCCTGTGATCAACAAGTCCTTCTGTGTGTCTGCTCTCATGACCACGATGGCTTATGACAACACAAATCAGCAGGCACCAGGCACCGTATAATCGAGATATATATTCATACAGATACAGTAAAGAAGGTGTTTCGGACAGGAGTGAATGATACTGTATCAAAAGCTACTGATCCACCAAATATGATAAAGATGGGGAAGTGATCACCGGATTTAGCAATAACAAGAACATTGATGGCACAAGGAACTATATTCAATATCTTGTAATAACCTTTAATGCAAAATAATATGAAAACGAATATATGTGTATATATGTGCATGACTGGGACATTGTGCTGTACACCAGAAATTGATACATTGTAACTGACTACTCCAATTTAAAAAAAAATCGATAACTTTGAGAAGAACTGTTTCTTTAGAGTGATGGGGTAAGACACTGATTCAGTGGTCCAAGATGGCCTGGAATGAGAGGCTTTGGACACAAAGGATGTGGACAATATCCGAGAGTTTTGCAGTAAAGGGGGACAAATGAAATGGGGTGGTAACTGGAAGGAATGTGGAGTCAAGAGTTTTTTTGATGTAAGAGAAATGATAGCATGTTTGCACATGAATGGGATGATACAGAGGAGAGAAAAAAATGGATGATTTAGTCAAACTATAATGATGTTCACAAGTAGACAAAAGAGCACTAGATCCAGTTCCACAGTGGTTTGCCTTAGGACCATGGAGATGTCATTCTTAGACTAGGAGCAAAAGCAAGTGTTTAATGTCCTGGATGTGTGTTGTAAGGGTATGGAAACTCTTCCCTGGTTGCATCTTTCCTTGGTTCCCATGGGCATTGGTTCCAGGACCCACTGTGGGTACCAAAATCCACAGATGCTCAGGTCCTACAGTAGGCTCTTTCCTCCATATCCGCAGTTTCACAACAACAGATGAAATCAACCACACATCCTATAGTACTGTGCTTAGTATTGAAAAAAATCTGCCTATAACTGGACCCATGCAGTTCAAAGTGCCAACTCTATTTCCCTCAAGAATACAGAAGGCAAGACCAGCAGCTGCGAATGAGGAAAAACGAGGAAGTATTAGAGGTTTGATGTGATAGAGAAGCGAGCTACTCATCTAGTAATAGCAAAATCTAAGTAATCAGGAGTACTGGAGGGTTGAACAGCTGGAGAACTCAGTTGAATTTGATGGTTATGAGTGGAAAATTTAAGGGTGAGTTGGTTTGTTATCTTGGTTCAACTGATATATAAAAAGAATCAAAATAGCAGTGGTTTAAACCACATAGACATGTATTTTTCTACCACATAAAGCTCCAGGTAAGGAGTCCATGGGTAGGATGGCCATGTCATGAGTCACCTTCTGTCCTACGTTTGGCTATTTTAGTACACAGCATCCACTGAGCGCCTCCGAGGGCTGCTTCCATCCAGTAAAAAGGAGAAGCAGAGGTCCCCTCCTTCCCTGCAAGTGCAAATCAACACATTACACACATTACACATGGTAGCAGTCCACTGGCCAATGTTTATAGAGACACAGTCACTACGAGCTCCATGGAGATCTTGAAAAAAATAGTCCTCAGCCAGGCAGCCAAGTGCCCAAATAACACTATCATTTCTGTGTATAATGAGGAGAATGAATATTGGGAAACAATCCATAGTTGATGGCAAAACAACAAGGAAAGACAATATTTAAGAAAGGGAGGTTCTATGGGCTACATTCTATAATTTTAGCCTAATAAAATTAGAAATAAATAATGTAAAAATCATAATTATTTTGAAATTAATAAACACTCCTTTACTTGAAATCAAATGAGGAATTGTAAACTATCTAGAATGCAATGAAAAGAAGATGACTTTATAGTAAAGCTCATAAATCACCATAAGATTTTTATGAGAAAAAATGTATATCAGTAAATGCTTTCATTATTAAGGAAGAGTGAAAGAAAAAAAAAAGCAGGGGGAGGATCATGTTCAGATTTTAAGGAATTAGAAAGAGAATAAGAATATAAACCAAAAGAAGGCAAGAAGAAAAAAGAATGAATAAAGATCAAGGTTGATATTAGTGACAAACAAAACAAAAAAATTAAAAATAATTCAAATGTTGATTTTTTTTTGTAGAGAACAATAAAACAGATTAAACCCTTCAGTCTGAGCAAGAAAAAAAGAGCAAAAATGAGCAATATTAAAAATGAGAAAGGAGATGTAAGCAAGTCCTGGAAAAATTAAAAGAATCACAGAAAACACAGTATACAACTCTGTGACATGAAATTTGTAACCCAAAAGAAAGAAACATAAGTTAACAAAAGTGAATTAAGATGTGGAAATTTTGAACCCAAAAATTACCATAGAAGAGAGTGAGTAGATAATAAAACTATGCATTGAAATAATCATCATAGAAATTAAACCTCTGAAATGTAAGCACATATATACAAGGATATTCACTACAGCATCGTAGTGATTTAAAAAAATCAGAAACCATAGTAAATAGAGGTACTGGGTTCAATCTCCAGTACCGACATTAAAGATAAATACATTTAAAAAAAAAAAAATCACTCTTCTGACTGTGCTGTATTCTGTCTGAATTTATATCTTTATGAATGTATATCTTTCACTGCTGAATTCATATCTTTAGGCTGAACCTCGCCTCTGAATTCCAGTTTTGTGTCTCTACTTTGTACTTGACATCTCTGCTAGGAACACAAACAGGCAGGATGTCCAAACCTGCTTCTCCCTAGCCTTTCTCAGATCCATAAAGAGGTTGAATTATGTCCTTCCCAAATTCATATGTTGAAGTACAAACCCTCAGTGCCTCAGAATGTGATTGTATTTGCCCCTGACCTGCCATGAGACGGGAAAGGATCTAGAGGTTGAGTTAATCATCGATGGTCAATAATTTACTCAATCACACCTACATAATGAAACCTCCATGAAAACCCATAATGGAAAGAGCCTGGAGAGCTTCCAGGTCAGTAAACGCACTGAGGCTCTGGGAGTGCAACATGCCTGGCTCCATGCCCCTTCTCCCATATTTTGCCCTATGCATCTCTTCCATTTGGCTATTCCTGAGTTGTATCTTTTATAATAAACCAGTTATGGTAAGTACAGTGCTATCCTGAGTTCTCTGAGCTGTTCCAGCAGATTATCAAAACTGAGGAGGTCATTCTGAGGAAGGGATTATGGAAAGCCCAATACTCAGTTGACTGGGACTGTTAGGCACCATGAGACTCAAGATCTTGGTTTCATCCTCAGCCAGAAAACTACTGGGTCCTTGGTCCTCGCTTTTGGTAGTATAATGCTTCCTCCCCACCTTCTCCTTGAGTACCAGAGACCTCGGAAATATTTGACATTCTCTTAAACTTGTTACAATTGGCTAGACTTTTCTTACTGCTTTGAACATCCAGTGAAGAGTGAAGAGGAAGAGAGTGTCATGAATATGAATTCAGGTTGCCATCTTCTGAAGCTCAGATCGAGTTTCCAGTCATGGGATAAATACCAGAAACACTGACTGTAAGCAGATAGGGTAGGGGATCCCAGAAGAAAGAAAACCGGGCATGGCTTTCTTGACACAAGAGAAGCCATTTGGGGCCTAAGCCATCTTGTGATCCAAGCCTGGCTACAATGCTTACCACTGAAGATGTCTCAGTAATTAATAATTTTAAAGGAACAAATGAATGCAGAAACAAAGGAAAAGCAGTCAAGAAACAGTAGTTAATGGTCCATGCTCCTCCTCAATGGATATACGTAACAATCTGATGAATATCTGTGAGTTGTTCTGCAGGAATTAGGGCCACCACTCAGGTGGAGGATGGTGACTTCATGCTGAGACCCCAGACTGGTTGGAACCTTATGTGTGATGATATTGACCTTTTCTGACCCTTGTAACTTCAATCAACTAAAACTTGGACTTTGTCGACCTTTGCCCCAATTCTATGTTGAATTCTTCTCTGCAAAACCCCCTTCATGAATATGCACATACACTTATCTTAAAAATTCCTGTTTTGCTCTTTGGAGAGACATTGCCTTGGGGAAGATCCCCAATGTTCTCCTTACTTGCTGCAAGTAATAAATCCTTCCTTCTCCCAATTTTTGGCTTGGTTGTGTCTTTTGGCTCAACACCTACCAGGAGGCGAACCCAGTTTTCAGGTAACATGAGGGCACATAGGAGGTTAGAGATGAGCCCATCTCTGAAATGTATTTTGAACTATCATTTAAGAAAAGTTCAAATATCATCTCTGAATAAATTAAAGTCTCATAAAACCCTCATGGCCTTCAAAGGGCTAGGGCTTATTCATTAAGAGAATGTCAACTGAATTGAAAAGTAATATTTTTCACAATAGTGAATGGGTAAATTATAGCACTCTGAAAAACCCACTAATAAGGTAGTATTGAATCGTCTCCTTAGTGTAAGCTTATTAGAACTATACATTTTGAAAGAGATCTGAAAACACAGAGAGCTGCAAGTTTAAATTCTATTTGGTGATGATGACGATGTCAAAACAGTAATAACAATGAAGATTACCATTTTTAAATAAATTTGTCACTTTTTCACTTTAACGCCACCTAGCCAGTGAACTCAAAATTTTTACCAAAGTAGCACAGTATGCTGGTTAAAGCATGTGCTTTGGATTAAGTCTGTAAGAGGTAAATTCATAGATCTGTTTTTTTCACTTTATAGTTGTATGACCCTTAGGGAGTTGACGTAATCTTTCTAAGGCTTAGAATTATCATTTGTGAAATTAGGGTAATACTAATACCTATATCCCAGGATTATCAGGCCTGAATTAGGTGATTTTATAATGGACATTGATGTGACCCGTGAAAAGATGTTGCAAATACACGCAAATGTCATATAGTCCCCAACCACCTTTCCTTCATTTGAGATTATATGAGATCAGTAGTTCATCACTGGATTTCTTTCTTTCTTTCTTTCTTTCTTTCTTTCTTTCTTTCTTTCTTTCTTTCTTTCTTTCTTTCTTTCTTTCTTTCTTTTTCTTTCTTTCTTTCTTTCTTTCTTTCTTTCTTTCTTTCTTTTTCTTTCTTTCTTTCTTTCTTTCTTTCTTTCTTTCTTTCTTTCTTTCTTTCTTTCTTTATTTCTTTCTTTCTTTCTTTCTTTCTTTCTTTCTTTTTTCTTTCTTTCCTTCCTTCCTTCCTTCTTTCTTTTTTATTTTGGAAGGAGGAAAACTAAAATTGTTTCCAAGTTTTGAAGGCACTTACAATCTGCTGATGGGTTTTCCAGAGTGAAAATATTTCAAGCTACATGCTCTGAGTTTAGATACATGTAATGTTCAGAAACACTGAAAGTTTAAGGACCAAATGCAAGAGGAAAAGACTCATTGATGTTTTCTCTGTAAAATTATACAGCATGATCAACTGGTAAGAAAAAAATAAAAACCTTTAATAAAATTTTAATCCATTTGCATAAATGAATAAACTCAAAATGTAAGTAAATCTGCCACTGTATCTCATTAAGTCATAATAACCAAAATTATAGTAAATAATCAGGGGTGAAAGTAATTCAGAGGGTTCCTAATTTTCTTTCTGCAATGCAATTCTTCAAGATTTAGAGTCCCTGGACATTTACTACCATCAGTATAGGTGGGAAGATGAAAATAGAAAATGGATGAGGATACTGAGTAGAAAATGTTTATTGAGTTAATGAGATTATAACCAAATCAGTGGGTAATACTAAAAATTTCAAATTTTAAATCTTTAAATGAATAATGTCACAAAAATGGTGACCCCCAGCCTCCAACCCCACCCCCTCCAAAGATCAATAATTAGACAGCTATCCAGGAAGGAAAGTAGCCCTGGAAGAGCTCTGGAACCACTTAAGAGATTTTAGCAACACAGAGGAGCAAAAAACCCAAGAAGAACCACCAAAGAAGCATTCTGATAATCCAGGATAATTTCCCCATTTTAAATAAAACGCTCCATTTGACAACATCTGCAGAATCTCTTTTAACTATGCAAAGTAACGTATTCAGAGGTTCCAGGGGCTAGAAGTGGCGATTTTATTAGGGTAAGTTATGTGTGTTTTGGGAGAAGGAGTAAGGTGGGAAGACTATTTAATTTTTATATTTAAAATTTTCATACCATGTACCTATAATATCTCATCAAAAATTAATACAATTTCACCGTGTGAGCAAAATCAGCATCACAGATGAAGTCAGATTGATAGTATGTAGCCTTGACATGACGTGCCCTTAAACAATGTTTTACTTCTGTGGGCTTCCTCTCCAAAACACATTACTCCAAATCTAATCATAAGAAAAACATCAGACAAATCCCAACTGAGGAGCATTTTACAAAATACCTGACCAGTCCTCCTCAAAACTATTAAATGACTATCGAGGCCATTAAGAAAAGGGAAAGCCTGAGAAAACGTCACTGCCAAACCTAGGGAGACATCACTTTAAATATAATATGGTATCTTGGATGGGATCCTGGAACAGAAAAAAGATATTAGGAAAACATTTAAGAAATCTAAATAAAGTATGGACTTTAATAATAATAATGTATGAATATTAGCTCAAAAATTGTTACAAATGTACCATACTAATGTAAGACGTTAATAATAGAGGAAACTGAGTATGCAGTATAAGGGCATTATCTTCATAACAATTCTGTAAATCTAATACTATTCTAAAATTTAAAAAATTCTTTAATATAATTTCATAATTATATACTAACAAAATGTACACATTTACAAATAAAAAATACTAACAATTTCACAAAATGTTATTGAAATCACTCTTATACAGGCAATAGATTTCTCCAAACAATAGTATCAATATGATTTATAAAAATCAAGACAAAACAAACAAACAGAAATTCTGAAATAAGGACAGTTAATTTTCCTACTAGCCAAAACAATTAGTTTTGGGGAAACAAATCTGTCATTAGAGAGAATTCAGTCTACAACGCGATTAGTAATCTTTAAATAAAAAGAATGTTGAACACACTGAAGCCAAAGCTGCTACAGGAAGTACTGTGCTGTGTCTCAGTCTTTTGATTCCATGGCCTCTTCATGAATCTTCCTTTCTCTAAAAGCTATTATAAATAATTAGAGGTTTTCCTTGCTCTTTAAAACAAGTCTATGTAGATTCTCTTTGCTTTGCTGAGAAGAAGCTGGAAGGGTAAGGCTTCCCTCCCCTCAAAAGAAGAAGTGTGGGATGAGAGACACTTGACTAGTTGAAGGACTGCTGAGAAGGGGAATCCAGGCACAGAAGCCAAGGCATTGGTAAGAAAATCAAACACCCTCATCACCTTTCTCCCAAATCTGATCTTCACTTCAGTGTTTCCTGTTTCGCTTCAGTTTTGAGTGACCAGATGTCCCAGATTGACCTGAATTCCTGGATCATACCTATTGTCAAAAGTAATAATCAATAGTGCTTCCATTCACTCTCAAAAGTGTCCTGGTTTGGGTAATAAATGATATGATCACCTTGTATTTAATTATGTACCCTCTCTTAGTTGCACAGGAACCTGAGCATTATACTGATCTAGAATGATTTTTTGCTTTATCATCCCAAGGTGCATTAAGTCATGGTCCTATAAATTCTACCTTATCCATCCCTCTGATGTCTGCCTCCTCATCCTCCTGTTCAACTGCCAGCAAGCAAGTACCATCCTAGTTCTTATATTACCAGAGTACTGTACTAGCTTCCTAACTGGTTTCCTGTCCTCCAATTCCCATATTTTCCCCCACCCCAATCCACTCACTTCTCTGCACTCTACACTTTGGTTTAAAAAAAAAATCTAACATCACTTCTATACTTAAAAGGTTTCTATGATCTGCCATTGCTTTCATATACCATAGCATGGATACGGGACTCTTACTTGTCGGTTTCTACTTGCTCTGTAACTCCAAGTTTCCTCATTCTTCCACATGCATTGGCTTACATCTTCTCAGCTCTGCACTCAGTTCTGTACTCCATCCTCCAGCCACAGCAAACTCCTTGCAGATCACTCGTGACATCAAGCTCCTCTTGCTTCTATGCCTTCACACATGCTCCTCTGCCTGGCACTCTCTTTCCAACACCACTTCCTTTAGCTATTTAACTCATATCAGTCTTAGATTTCATCTCTTTCAGGTAAACCTGTTCTCATCCCCCAAGTCCAGGTCAGATGATCTTTCTCTGGGCTCCCATAACACCCATTATAGTTTTCATACCATATTACCTTCATTTTACTTATAAGGAATTAGAACTTTGGGCACATTAGGTAAATTCTCCAAGCTCATAAAACTAGTGAGGAACTAAGGCAGAATTTAGCTTGAAATTTGCTTTGCTCCAAAATACTATACCAAACTACTTTTATTTTGTCCATTAAAATATACCCATGGGTGCCAAAAACTTGTTCAACGTAATTTAAATAATTTTACAAATATATTTTTGTTTTGGTGCCAGTTGACCAAAAAAAAAAAAAAAAAAACTGGGGGACTCAGGGTAATCAATTGTCATTTTTTTAAGTACTAAGGGACCATCAGAAGCAGATGTCTTTTAGTAATCGTCAGTGGCCCTAGATTATAAGCCTGGAAGATTAGTAGATGGAATACACACAGTAGGTCTTAGATGTATCAGACCTGAGGTGCAGACACACTGCCAAGTGCAGGTGGCTAAAACCTCTTCTACTATGAACAGTCACTGTCATTTCTTTTGCTTTAATGAGATTATTAGCCATTACATGTGAAAACGTCTTGGCTACAAATACTGGAAGTAGGATTTTCAATTCCTGTTTTTCCTGGCTTCCTGGTTCATCTCATCACAAACCAATAGATTCAGATCCCTCTTGTGACCCATGCAAAAGGATCTGAACTCTGTGCACAGTTGGAATGTGGGCATATATACACCTGTCTCATGGACTAGGGGAGATCAGTAAAGAAGACCAGATTTTGAGATAGGACAATGGGATCCCTGAGATTAAGCACACTTCAACACACTTTGGAAGGAGACTGCACAGTGGTGTACACTCGGCAGAGAGATATGGATGTAACATGACTGTTGCCTCCTCCACACCTCTCCCTCTGTGCACTATTATGCACTAGTCCCTCCTTATCAGCAGGGGATACATTCCAAGGCCCCAGTTGAGTGCCTGAAACTGCAGATAGAACAAGCCTTACATATATTGTTTTCTCCTATACATACATACCTAAGATAAAATTTAACACAGAAATCAAGCACAGTAAAAGATGAACAGCAATTGCTAAAAGTAGAACAATTATGACAATATACTGTAATACACGTTATGTGAATGTGGTCTGTTTCTATCAAAATACCTCATCGTACAAATGTTATGCCTTTTTCCATTGTAACTAAGCACTTATCATTTACTGTGCCTGTAACTTTTGCAGTTTGAGATGTGACAGCAAAAACCAGCATGAATTTCTTCTTCCTTCTTCACAAATTTACGGATAGCAGAGTCATTCTTACTGTAGATCTTAGCAACTTGAGCATACGTTTTTTTTCTTTCCTTATTAAGTCAAGAGCTTTCATCTTTCACTTACAAGAAACCCTTTATGGCTTCTCTTTGGTACATCTGAATTGCCAGCATCACTGCTCTTGTGCCATTATTAAGTCAAATAAGAGTTACTTGGACACAAGCGCTGTGATACCTTAACAGTCAATCTGATACCAGAGCCGGCTTCTGAGTGATTAACGGGCAGGATGGCTGGACAGAGAAAGATGACTCACATCCCGGGTGGGGAGGGGGGTGTGAGATTTCATCATGCTTCTCAGAAAGCCTTGCAATTTAAAACTTATGAATTGTTTTCTGGAATTTCTTATTTAATATTTTTGGACTGTGGTTGACCATGGGTACCTGAAACCAAGGAAAGCAAAACCACAGATAAGGAGGGAACGACTATGCTTTGTGTCAGCAGGAAGAGACAAGGAAAACAATTCAAGTAGCGGTCTGCCACAATAGCTTGAAACCTAGGCCAGCTCACAAAAGCAACCAAAATAATGAGTTCTGTTAGCTCCTCATTCAAAATCCCTCTCATTCAGTAATGACAACAAGCAGAACAGGGAAGGCAACTTGAAATCACCTACACTTGATTTATTGATACTTCTTGTGACCACGGCAGTAGGAAAGTACCCTGGCTCTGTGTATCACTTTTATTTACCACTCAAGACATCCTATATGTGATTTTGAAATTGATGTTCTCTTTGAATCCTCTCACAATCCATCCTAATTTTCTTTGAAAGCTAGCACTTACAAAATCACATCTACCCCTGCCCAGGATTACTAATTACCTCATTCACACTTTTTTTTTTCCTAATTATGATAGCCTTATCATGAGGTGGGGTTTCCAAAACAGGGACTATGGGGGAAAGTTTATTATTATTTGGGTCCTCTGCTCTAGTCAGTAAAATTTGAGTTCTTGGCTTGCCTTTTCTTTGGAACACAAAAAATGTAAACATTCCATATCCTCGCTCCTCCGTCCTTCATCTGGCATGTATTTTAATTTGTCTAACTGATCAAGGCCAATTCTCCTAAATACACCAATTTAGCACATTTGGTTTGAGCTAATGGAACACATGAAATGTTTCTAAGCATGTATAATTGCATAATTATAACTTGCCATCACCATTAACCAAATACATTCTATGTACTTATTATGTAAACTAATACAATTCACTCCTCCAGTATATCTTTTGCTTTCATAGGAAGGGGGAAGCAGTCCCAGAAAGAGTGTAAGATATACTTGAATCATCCCTAAACCAGTACCTTAGGGGCAATTATGTGTCTTGGAAAGAGGAGTTTGTTTCCATTTACCTGTTGCTGCATAACAAAGTAGCTTATAAGTCCGTGGCATAAAACAAAATTAATCTTTATCTCTGATAATTCTGTTTTGTAATGGGCTTTGCTGAGTAGTTCTCATTGGGGTGTCTCATAAAAGTTGCTTCTTCATTCTTATGTTTGCTGCCAGGGCTGGGAGAGTTGGAAGAGCTGGAGGCTGGCTGAGATCCTCTTTCTCCATGACGTAGGCCGTGCGGCCGGCATGGGCTTCCTCACAGCATGGTTGTCTCAGGGAAATCAGACTTCTTACATGGCTGATGGCTTTCCCTAGATGGAATGTTCCCAAAAAACCAGGCAGAAGCTTCATGGCTACTTATGATTTAGCCTCAGAAGTTACACAGCATCACTTCTGCCATATTCTACTGGTCAAAGCAGTCCAGCCTAATCTGAGTTCAAGAAATGAGAGAAGACCTCCATTTCTTGAAGGAAGAAAGGCTTCTATGTATAGAGTGGGAAGGAACTGAGAGCAGTCATCTTTAAGATAAATTATTGCCACTCCTAGAAGAGAACACAGGCAGAACACTCTCTGATGTAAATCATAGCAATATTATTTTTGGATCAGTCTCCTCAGACAAAAGAATAAAAGCAAAAATAAACAAATGGGACAATTAAACTCACCTCACACCTGTCAGAATGGCTATCATCATAAAGTCTTCAAATAACAAATGTTGAAGAGGATGTGGAGAAAAGGGAACCCTTGTACACTAGTGGTGAGAATGCATATTGGTGCAGCCACTATGTAAAACAGTATGGAGTTTTCCTCAAAGAACTAAAATAGAACTACCATATGATCCAGCAGTTCCACTCCTGGGTATATATATCCAGAAAAAATGAAAACACTAATTCAAAAAGATATGTGCACCCCAGTGTTCATAGCAGTACTATTTACAATAGCCAAGATGGAAGCAATCCAAGTGCCCAATAACAGATGATTGGATTAAGAATATATGGTATAGATATACATATATATGTATACACACACATACACATACACAGTGGAATATTCCTCAGCCATAAAAAATGAAACTCTGCCATTAGCAGCAATGTGGATGGACTTAGAGAATATTATGCTTCATGAAATAAGTCAGACAAACAAAGACAAATACTGTATGATATCACTTATAAGTGGAATCTAAAAAAGCAAAGGAGCATCTATGCAAAACCAAAAACTACTCATAGAAAACAAACTTGTGGTTACCAAAGGGAAGAGGAAAGGAGGGGAAAACAAATTAGGGGTATGGGATTAACAGACACAAATTACATAATAGATAAGTAACAAGGATATACTGTACACTATAGGGAATTGCAGTCATTATCTTGTAATACCCTACAATGGAGTATAATCTGAAAAAAATAACAAATCACTATGCTGTACACCTGAAACTAGCATAATACTGTAAATCTACTATACTTCAATAAAAAATAAAATGCATTTATATTAAATATAACTATAAATAAATATGTGACACATTACCATGAAAGCAATGTGGCACAAGTGAATGAATGTCATTATTCTCTGAATAAACTTCTCTAGGGGCTACTCTACAAGAAACGAAACAAAAGCACAAGAAGATTGTGTCAAACTTTAAATGGTGCACAGCTCTGTGCGTTGTAACTGAGATTTAATTCCCAGTCTATCATTTTTTTTCTGTTTTCCAAGAAGCCTCACTTAATGAAGTTGGAAAAAAATGAAATTATAGATATCATAATTCAATGTGGAGAGTACAGGATAATAATAGCAGAAGGAAGTCTAGAGCTGAAGCCAAGAGGACAGGCTCAGCTAGAAACCTGGGCCCTAGAGAGATCACCAGCAACCCAGTCCTGTTCAGGAACATCCAACTAACAGGTGCTGGAGTAAAGGTCCCGGCACCGTTACGCCTGCCTGCATAGTTTGTGTTCTCTCTGCTACACCATGCTAGTGAGAAGCCATCTACCTCGATCAAATGGGACTGGATCCAGAGTAGAGCACCAAGACCCAGTGCCAGTCCATAGGCAGACCAATACATATAAACGATCATTTCTATTGACTGTTTATTGAGTGCTATACTAGCTTGGCATCTGGCATCTCAATACTATGTTCACTCCTTCCCATGTACCTTTGGGACTGGAAGCCTGGAAACTGTATTTCCCAGACCCTCTTGCCCGAAGGGTTCTATTTTAGAATCTACTAATGGGAGGACTTTGTGTAAGATTTAGAAGGCTGAAGAGAATGAAAAGCCATTCTCTTGTTTTTGGTCTTCCTGACTAAATTCTTGTTGATACAAAGACTCTTCTGGGCATCTCCTAAGAGTTTTGTATATTTTGATCATCCTGTTAAGCCTATGACATTGGTGCTATTATTTCAATTGTGAGATGAAGAGATTGCAGCTCAGAAAGCTTAATTGATTTGCTCAATATCATTCAACAAGTAGATTCCTGAACCCGGAATCAAATATAGAGATCATACTCTTCACTACTAAACAAAATTGCCTTTGAGAATGGATGCGAGTGACACCAGAGACATTACAGGAGCTCGGTTGGAATCCTCACACTGTGCTAAGTGTTCTCAAGCAGCAGAGGGGCAAAGAGCCCCTTAATCACCTGAGGAGCATTTAAAAGTTAATGTTTTAAAATTTCACTTCCCTTTTCAGCCAGAGTACAGCAGAATCTCCCCTTGGGAGGTGACAGGCAAGGAGTGGTGAAAGATGAGAGATTTTTTAATAAGCTTTGATTTAAATGTTCTCCGCACAATTCTGATACAAAATTCTGGTTGAAAACCAGGGCTATAGATGTAGCACAGGGAAATTGATACAGGATCTTGTGGTGGCTCACAGTGAAAGAGAATGTGACAATGGATGTATGTATGTTCACGTATAACTGAAAAATTGTGCTCTACACTGGAATTTGACACAACATTGTAAAATAACTATAACTCAATAAAAAAAAAAAGTTAAAAAAAAAAAAGAAAAGAAAACCAGGGCTATAGATATACAATGACTTTGGTTTATACTAGACAGAATGACTCACCCCCACCCCAACCCTGCTATGGTGACAATTCAGTAAGTCGTGTTCAAATCGAATTCAGTCACTGCACAAAGGTTAAGTTTTCAGGCAGAGAGAATCAATGACCAGATCTGAATGAGGCGATGGCAAAGGATTGTCACACAGAAGGTTTTCAATAAATGTTGTTGACATCTGGCTTACTCTTGGAATAATGTCTGAGAAGATACGCCTTTGTCTTCTTTCCAGTAAGCCCCAACAGAGTCTGTCTGAGCAGTAACTGTCATTACAGCATTACAGCTCAGCAGAATGAGTGTGGAAATTTAAGTTACATTTTATTCAATTGAAAATGAAGCCTAGAACTTTAATCAAATACTTCTCAGACACTTTCCAGAGATGCATGCTTAATGTGTCAAGGAACTCTCCAAATAGAGTCACTGTCTGCATTAGCAGAGTCTCTGCTAGACAGAAACATTTACCTTTGCAACCGATCTTCATTTTGGTTGCTGCCAGATTTCTGATTCCCTATTAGCAACCGGCTCTGTATCCACGAAGCTCTATCTCCCTTTCATGCAGCAGTCTGGCAGGGAAAATTAAGGAATTAGAAAAGAATCACTCTTTGATTCCTAATTCTACTTTTAAAAATTATCTAAGACAATGGTATTTGCCTCTTATCTTTAAAACACTTCTGTTGGTTCATTTAGTCAATAACTATCTTTTCAAATATTTATTTAGCCATTAGTATTTGTCAGGCACAGTATTAAGATATGAGGATAGGTTAACCTCAACCAATCCTGGCCAAATAGATCTGACCCTCAGAAGGTTGTATATACATATGTTGGGGTTAGTCATGGGGGGACCTGAAATTCACATGATTTGAATGGGCAAAGCGTTAGTTCTAATTTAATAAAGGAGTCTACTTAAGCTGTCTAAACATATAATTCCGTTTCAAAAGTGTTAATTCATTAAAAATATCTATAGAATGTTTACTATGTGTATAGCATTACACTAGATACTAACATTAAAAAAAAAAAAAGATTAGTAAGAATCAGTCCCTGCCCTCAAAGAGTTCAGTCTGTGGTGAGAAACAGTTGGATAAGATAAAAGGCCAATACATACCCTGATATACAATAAATCCACTCTCCTGGAAAGGTCAGGGACAACATTTGATTTTGGTCTTGGAGGGTGAGGAGATCTTGCCAGACTGGGATAGAGGAGAGTGCATTCAAGATGAGGGAGGGGAGAGCCGGGGCAAGTGTACTGGGGTAGGATCTAAAGTGGTGCTTTCCGCTTGAGACTGGATCTCAGTCTGCTGCTTAGTAGAATCATCCCAGGCTCTACCCCAGACGAAAACAGGATTTGGATTTAGAGAGCTAACCTAGTGGAACTTGCCTGAACCGATGACAAGCAACAAGACTTCATCCATGATGACAAAGAAGCCGCTCCTGCAGCACTGTCCCCCTACCCTGTGATCTTGCGAATGAGAGGTCTTCACTGTCACTAAGGCAACTTTCCAAAAATTCTTTGTGATCACTAATTCCCTTCCTGTGTCAGCCCTGGAATCAAGACTGTTTCCGCCCCCTTCCTTCACAGCTTTCCTAATGAACATTATCAAAGTTCCTACCACATTTTTCCTATGGTAACATTTACAGATTTCACCCATAAATCACATACTTACCACGATTCTTCTTTAAGAACAACTCTGCTCTGTGCTCCCTTCCAGACAGGGACTTTACACAGTCTTTCTCATCTACTTGTTCTTGCTGAGTATTGTTACCAAACAAAAGTTTGTGTGCCTGACACACAGTGAGGTGAAACAAACTGAAATGTCAGAATTTGGAGCAGAGAAATTTTTACTGCAGGGACAAGCTAGGAGGGCAGGCAGCTTGTGCTTGAAGAACCCCAAATCCCCGATGATTTGGGAGAACAGTTTTTATAGGTAAAACTTGGTATGAGGGCAGCAGGGCATATGACTTTCTTCTGGTTGGTTGGTAGGGAGCTAATGGGGCGGCGCTCCAGGAATCCTGTGCTCACCCTGAAGTTACCATCCTCCGGGGTCTTAGTTGGTGCAGTAGAACTCAAAGATATTGTTATGTATATGCCTTGAGGAGGAACCAGGACCCTGCCCCAAGGCTGCACTATTGTCTCCTGACTGCTCCCCCTTTGTCTCCGCACCCCCTCCCTGCCCTGACTAGCAGCTGTTTGAATCTGCCCTTTGGAGCTCAGGGAAGGTCAAGGAGGCTGAATGAAGACTATGTCCTACTAATGAGAAATGGAGGACGTGGAAAGTATTCATACCCCGGAGGGCCCCGCTGGGTTCTGCTCCTTTTCAATACTGAGAAAACAGAAAATCCTTCCAGCCAAAGAAATCAGGAAATTTGGCTTAATATTCTCCCCGCTGCTAATCATGTAATATTCCTAGTTAGATTTTCAAATCTGATGTGAATAGCACTAGACTTTATGTAAGACAGGTCTGGGTTCAAATATTAGCCCTATTCCCTGCCTAACTGCAATTTTGGGCAAATGATGACTGTCAGATCTTTGTGCTACAGTTTCCAATTTTGGATAAAAGAGTTAGTAATACCTGCTACAAAGAATTACTGTGAGGACTGAAATGAGAAAGTTACAGTGCTCTAAAATGTCAATTGGATTGGATTCCTAAACTATTTTTTTCCATCTCAGTAACTAATGATTACTCTAGCTATCTTTCCAGGAAAAACCATATTCTTGGTAGCTAACCTCATCTATTTGCCTTTACAACAGGAAGTTGGCAACATTTCTGTAGGGTCCTACAGTGAATATTGTCAGCTCTGTGGGCCATGTGGTCTCTGATGCAACTTCTCCACTCTTCTGTTGTAGCAAGAAAGCAGCTGTAGACAACGCATAAGCGAATGGACGTGACTATGGTCACGTTACAAAACAAATGTCCACAGGGCCAGATTTGGCCTGTGATCACACTTTGCTGATCTCAGTCTTAGACCACAAAAGAAAGCATGGCATGGAGAAAAAAATAGACTTGAACTTTGTAGAGTCCCAGATTTAAATCCCAGATCTATGACGAGCGAGCTCCACCATCTTCAGCAGTTGATTTAATCTCCTCCTGTGCCTCAGTTTTATCGTCTGTACAATCTAAACAACAATAGTCCCGATCTCATAGCACTTTTGATAAAATTAAAACAGATGATGTTCACTTGAAAGTGTGATCCAAAGAGTTACCGACACAGGATAGCTTTGATTATTTACTTATTTTGGAGGGGGATGTTTTTGCTGCGTTCGTTGGTTCCACTTCTCTGTTTCTTCCTCTTGCCTCCCTTCCTCCTTCCCTCACCCTGCTGGCTATGATGCCATGCAGTTTCTCTGCCCATGACATCTAGTGTTCATGCCCCTCCTACTCCCTACATGCAATCTCAACCTTGCTTTTCCCAGAAATTATAATATCAGAAATGGGCAATGTGTGAATTGTCATGATATATCTATGTATGAGAGAATCCTAGAACATACCACTTATGTTCACACAACAGAAAATATTTCACTTGAAAATAATCAGTTGAACTTGGAACAACGTAATCTACTTGACTCATGAAAAACAGAGACTAACAATGCTTCAAATAAATCACCCTAATTAGACTAATATTACCCAGATCAACTATTAATCTAGGTTTCTTTGGATGAATTGGCCACATAAATGTTATTTTAAGATCAGATTATAAATTGAGCATAATGTTAATGAGTGTACTGATCAAAAATGAACGTGAAACTCTAATCCGTGGGCTGAGGAAAGGAGAAGGTGAGGCTGATTTTTACTGAATATCTGTATGTGCCATGTAACCTAGTAGAATCTTTGCGTATATTATCTAATTGAATCCTCACAGTTAGATTCTATTATTAGGGTTTTAAAGTTGAGGAAATAGAGACTCTTAGTTTAAAGTCAATCATTCAATATCACATGGCAAGTTAGGTGGTAGAACTTGAATAATAAACACAGGTCGGTACCACTGTGTACCATACTGTTGGCTTTCTCATTTTCCTGACTCGATCATTTTGTGGAAAAGATCAAAATGAATCAATGCCCTGGTCAGTCCAACAATCAGATCACTCTGAGTACGATGCATGCTTTTCTCTGAAAACTAATTAACACTTGTGGCTTTTACACAGGCTGGATATTGCACTGTATGAAATGTCTCAAAACATTTTCCTTTTCCCTTAAATTGTTAGGCTGGATTAGACCTGAGCTCTGTACCCCTAGATCTCAAAACACAGCTCCTTGGAGGACTTCTGTCACTTCCTCTATGGACTAAATGTTGACACTTGAAAGAAAGTCACTCACTCCTGTGGTTTCGTTGCTCAACAAAGGACCCACACCCACACTGTACTCAGATCTTTTGAAACTGTAGTGGCAACTTTCTGCCTGCTCTACCTTCTTGCCCAGTCTTCCCCAAGAGGAGACTCATTATGAATGAGTGTTTGAGTTGCATAAATCGAGTAAAAAGTGAAATGCTGTCAAGATGTTATATTAAACCTACTTCAGCATGGAAACTGCAGAGAGGGAAAAAAACAAAAAAAGAATCCAAAATTATCTGGACCTTGAATAATTTTAAAAAGCAGTCCTCCTGCAAGTGTCAGAAAGATTCTCATGTTTCTCTTTCCCAGGGAGGTCTCCCTGGCGTCCAGAGAAGCTGTCTTCGGAGAGAGCAAAGGGACAAGGGTAATCCCAGCTCCATATTGCATCTACAATTGCTTATATTTAAGACATGCCTGTAGTCACAATTCTGTGTTGAAATCCTTTTTTATTTCCTGCTGCCTGATTCATCAGTATCAGTCTGGACTATGTATTCAGAAACTTTTCTTCTGTTTTTTGTCTCCCTTTTGTAGCTAATCAAGTGGGTCTACTCTTTGTGCGCATCTGCTGTAACTAATTAGCAATCATCTAAGTGTGAGTGAGCGATCGATTAGTGCTACTGAGCACTATAAGCCTCAATTTGCTAAATGTTCTCATAGGATTTGCAAATATAGAATAATCATCTCTGAAAAGATATCTGACCTCTGTCCATTTTATTAGCCAAGCTAAGCCATATTTCCCTTCCATTTGTGGGGAACTTATAAACAACAAATTTTAGTGAAAATGCATGAAGGCAGTTAATAATAGTTCAAAGAAAATAGAATATATTAAAAAGATATACCATTTGGAACTAAAGAATAATTTTTCTCCTAAGCACATATATATATATCTTTTACCTTAACAGAAGAAATGGTCATTTTGGCAGTCTGTTACACCTTCTACCTAAATAATAAATTATTTAATCATGTCGATGAAAAGAGATACCTGTGAACAAAAACCATACAGAGCCACCATCGCAGACAAACACGAAATGGACTAGAAGCAGTGTGCTTTATTTACTATCTTCATGAGGGCCTCAGAAAAATTATGATTTCAGGGATAGGCTTTTGAAAGCACAAGATGCTTGTTTTAGTGTTAAAACAAACAAATAAAACAACACAAAGAAAAATACTGTACTTGATTTGAGTTATAAAACTCAGGGCTCAATTCTTCTCGGTTTTCTCATTTAGAGATCATCATTTGGGAAACAAATGGCACAAATGAAACCATTGAAAAAATAGGTCTATGTTTTAAATTGTAGGCTTATCATTTCGTGGAGGCTGTCATTCCAGACCTAAAACACAGAAGTGAGACTCTATCAACTGCTCAAACAACTGTGGGGATTCCACATGGAATATATGCAGAATATGTTTGTTTTTAAATAAAGTGGAAATCCACTTTCATGTAGTGAAATTTCCAGAATAAGGATGGGGTGGGATGAGGTGGAGAGCAAAGGCAAACATTCACCTGGAAAACCTAAATCTAGTGCCTGGTACCTGCCATATGTGGTTTCTATCTCCAAAGGACCAAGAATTTAATGGGGGAGGGGAGGGAGATAGAGAAATAATTTCACGAATATAAGATATTTGTAATCGTTTAATTCTAACCTGTTAATTTATTTTCTCCAAAGTTCCAGGCACTGTGCTAGGTGCGACAATAGGGTCCTTATTTTCAAAGTACTTAGACCCTATTGAAATGAAGCAGATGCGTAAACAGAGCAGAAAATGCCGTGTAGTATGTACTATATTTGAGACTTTGAAGAGCCACTAAGGGTTACAAAAGGGTCACGTTCTCCTCTTTCACCAAACTCACCTCAGTACATGTCTACCTTCAGAGAGCACAGAAGCAGTTTCGGGTGCACACACACGTCTAGTACCTTATGATGATGCCTTGTCTGGTTTTATTGTTACCATTTACCAAAAGCAGTATTGACATCTACCCTATTCTTTAGAAATGATTTTCAAATAAAATTTTACCCTTAACCAAAAAATATAATCATTAAGGGTTATTCAAAATATTATTCCAAAGAATATGCCCTAGGTGCTGAGAGCCAGTGAGTTCCTCTGGAAAGCATCAGGGCATAAGAAGAAAACAAGCCTGGGATTGAATTTCAGCCCTGCCACTATCTTGTGCAGCGATAGTGTGCAATGACTTTTGTCACTGTTTTCTGCACCTCAGTCTCTCCATCTGTATAATCATTACAATAATAGTGCCTGAGGTTGTTGAGAAAAATAAATGAGTCAATGCATGTAAAGTGTCTTGCAAAAAAAAAAAAAAAAAAAAAAAGACGTTCAGTCCAATATTTGCTGAAGCTTTGGAAGATCTCCAGTCACACCTGCTTGTGTGTCTAAGGGTCCTCCACTTCACATTGCCATAGTCGAGCAGGTGGATGGACTTTTCTCTTTCCCCCAGTACGTTCTCAACCCTGCATTCCGTATCACTGCTCTCAGTCAAGACTCTGCCCAAGTTCTCCGGTAACATATTCTTCTATGTGTGGTAGATCCTCTAGTCATAAACCTTCACCACTGCTCTCTTCTAACAGAATCTGGAAAATTCAAGTGCAAGAAAACCTTTTCACATTAACCTGAAATCTCTCAATACCAGCTGCTTCCCTCGTATTACGTTTCTGGTCCTGTTGACGTTATAATCGTACATTTCATAAATCCAATCATCAACTACTATCAGATGGTAAGCCACATGGTGTCTAGCAATGCTTTTTGTTTTTAAAGATCTTGCAAGTCAGATGAATACGGATGTCTTCTACACTGTTTATGGACAGACTGCCAGCAACGTTCCCCACACTGACAGTGAGTTGCACTTGAATCGGGAAGACATTTAGGCATTTTTTTAATATTATAAGATATGACATGTAGATTATACTACAGCAAATATAGCTATATGGAACTCATTTACAATATACGAAGAGGTTAAAAAATGGTGCTGTCATTTTGAGTTATACATTCAAATAGCAAACCTGGCTCCAGATCTTGCTGTGGAGGGAAAAAAAAGTAATTCTCATTTCAAGTTGGGACACATTATCCTTGAACCCAATTTTTCAGCCAAGTAGTAATCCCTCTGTTTCTTTTTTAGATCATATTACTCATCAAGTTATTTATGATCTGGGTAAAATGCTGAAATGGTTTGGGCATATCAGAGGACCCTCAGTGTGAATTGCTGGTCCTCGTTAAAATGACATACTGTCTTTGACCTTCATTTTTGGAGGTAAATTTAGATGAGTAACTTATTTTTTTAACTGACAAATTTGTTTAGAGAACTCAATGCACATCTTGGAGAAACTACCTCAAAACTTCCACCTCCTGGACCCAACTTAGGAGTGAGAATTATACACTCTCATCCCCAAAGGAGGTGCAGAGGGAGGAGATAATACAAGCCGCGTATGTCCCAGCTGTCTTCATAAATGAGAGATTAAAATTATAGGTATTGATAATATAATATATCTCGACAAGGCTAGATAATAAACATTCGGATAATAGGAGTTCTAATCATTTTTATCTCCACTCTCTATCAGTTTTTATGAAGGGGGTCTGGCAAAATAGTAGATATTCAAGAATCCTTCCTGCTTTGTATTAGCATCCTACACTTATAGTTGGAAACGTCATAGTCAGAAGGGCAGGCTTCCAGAGGGACAGTCTGATGTTCTTTCCCTTATCCTTTGCTGTGTAGTCTACAGAAGATAATGGTAAACTAAGAAAGGATCAAAATTTTTTGAGCATGGAAATACCTCTCACTCAGCTGTAGATGATGGAAAAGGTGGTGTGTGTGTGTATGTGTGTGTGTGTGAGTGTGTGTGTGTGTGTGTGTATAACAGGAGGATGACGGTGATAGGGAAAGGACACACAGGACATAAGCTCATGGGTATCACAATTTTCTCTCTCCTGTACAATTACAGATCCAGTTTACTGAAGCCTTGACAAAAGCTAGTTTATACATGATCACTACCTGTTTGGAAATTGAATCTAGGATAGATAATTACACATTGCACCACTGCATTCTTTAGGCGACTTTAAAGATCATACTTGTGTGTAGGGGTGAGGAAGAATGGGACAACTTATCTTGTTCTATCCAGCCAGCAGATGGATAGAACCTCAGAATAGAAAGTGGTTCTTTTCAGGCAAAAACCAAAAAGCCCTTTAAAAAATGGACTTAGAGATTGTCCTACTAAGTGAAGTAAGCCAGAAAGAGAAAGAAAAATATCATATGATATATGTGGAATCTGAAAAAAAAATGACACAAATTAATTTATTTATATAACAGAAACAAACTCACAGGCATACAAAACTAACTATGGTTACCAGAGAGGAGAAGGGGTAGGGAAGGATAAATTGGGAGTTTGGGATTTGCAGATATACACTACTATATATGAAACAGATAAACAAAAAGGTCCTACTGTACAGCACAGGGAACTATACTCAATACCTTGTAATAGCCTATAATGAAAAAGAGTATGAAAAGGAATATATATACGTATAACTGAATCATTACGCTGTACACCAGAAACTAACACATTGTAAAGCGCCTATTCATCAATAAAAATAAATAAATAAAGCAAAAAAGAAAAGAAAAGAAACTGTTCTTTTATTGTCATAGCCTCAGAGTATTACAAATGATTTTACATTGAAAGTAATAAAACTTAGCCTTGCTAATATAAAAAGATCACTAACAGAGAGCACTGAGATTTCAAATAAATCATGCCAGTTCAGCCTGTTAGTTTGCTTTTACTTTGTATCTGTTTGTTTAGAGCATAAGTATCTGCTCACTTACGTTTGACAAGAAGTGTGCGATGCAGAGCACTTCCATGAGGCTGACAGAGTGCATCAGTGATTGCCTTCAAGGAACTGAAAGTCCAGCGAGAGAGCTAGGAATGGAGCTGAAAGCTATAATATATTATTTAAGAAAATATCTAAATGGAGTTACAGAATCTGGTTTCTGAGAATTCAGAGCAACCTACCACTTGTAGTTGAGAGGTTTAGGAATGGGCTCATGGAGAAGGTGGCTTTAAGCACAGCTACAATTCACAGGTCAGTCAGACAGGCATTCCAGATAGAGGTCACTGTGAGGAGACTGGTTGCAATGGGTGGAAGATAACTTAAGCTGGAACCACATTGCATAAGTTCTTGAAGTTCGGGTGAAGGGAATTAGAGTTACAAGTATTTACTATAATTAATATCATAATAAATATAATTCAGATGCCACAGATTTGCTCCAAGTTATTCTCCCTGCAGCCAAAGGGATCTTTTGGAAACAAAGACCTGACTTCACAACGCCCCAGTGAGGCTGATTTAGTGTCACAATATGTTACAAAGAAGAAACTAAGTTCTAGTAAATTAAGTAACGTCTCCAAGGTCTCCCCGTGGTGGAACTTAAAACCGGAGTCTGGAGAGGGCAGCCCTCACCACCCTCCTCACTGCCCCATCATCTGCCACCATATTTTGGGGACTGCTTTGCCGCCTCCCAGCAGTAGGGCTCTTAGGTAACATTTCTCCTATTAATAGTGTTGCCACATTAAAAAAAAATACAAGGCCACCAGTTAAACTTGAATTTCAGATAAACAGGAAATGATTGTTGAAAATAAATCTGTCCCAAGTATTGCAGAGAAGATGCACTAAAAATGCCTTTGGTTGGTATATGAAATTCCAATTGAATTGAGCATCCTGTAATTTTATTTGCTAAATCTGGCAACTCTACAAAACAAAATCTGATTTCCCAAATTCCCGAAGTTCAGAGCAAGGAGACAGTTTCCCCTGTCCTCTGTCACAGACCTGATTGTCAACTCCTCATGGCCTATCCTAGTGAGCTGGGGCTATTTTTGTCACCTGTTTCTGCTTTGCTAGTCCCTTCTAAGTGGGTCTTTTACATAGCACAGCACAATTTTTTCTCTTAATCTCAGCTCATTTGAGCATCACACATGCACGCCTCCTCGTCTCTCCTATGCCCTCCTCTCTTTCCTCAGCCCATTCCACCCCCTCTTCTCTCAGCAAGTTACAACTTATGAGGATTAAAAGACAAGCAACAACTTCTTAGTTTAATTGGGTTGCCCATCTAGAGAACAAGCTTCTTAATTTCTACTCCTGTTTTCTCTGCCTCAACTCTGAGCAAATGACTCTTGAGGTAGTTGATACTTCGTAAAGATTTGATGGTCAAATTTTATATATGTGTTCATCATGTTCTTTGTGGGGACAAAGGCAACACATTTCCCTCATAGCAGGAGCTTAGCAGGTCACTCAGGGTGGTAATTATTAGGAACTTTCTGAAGGAGAAAGCATGAGCAAGCCACATCTGATTTTCCAGGGCCTTGTGAATCCTGCGAGGCCAAGAGTGTGTACTTTGCATAGATCTGAACACCATCAGAGCTGAAAAGGGTCCTCAGAGTTGCCCCAATGTCACCCCTCATAAAACTCAAACAAAACATGACTAAGGCTTAGAAAGGAAAAGTGACTGGACTGAGTTCAGAGAGGCTCTTTGGTTAATAACACACAGCCATCAAGTTGTCTCATTGGAAACACTGCAGTGATGGAACTGCTGTCTGAATCTGGGCTCCAATACTAAGTAGCTTCATGATGCTTGAGACATCATTCATGCTTCTGGAACCTTAAACAAAGACAGTAACATTGAGCCATCTACAGCACCGAATTGTTTCAAGGATCAACTGAAATAATGTAGGTGACAACTTTCTGCAAACTGTGAAGTGTCCTATGGATGCAAGAAAGTATGATTTGTCACCACTCCTACTGCAGCAAGGATGGGAGTTGGTGATTTCGAGGCGGCCATTCTCCTCTGGGTTAACGCAGGGCCTGTGACCCGGCCCTTTGCTGGAGCCCTCTCTTCCAGTTATGGGTTCTCTTAAACAAATATTTAACACAATATGTTCTGATCATCTGGAGTCATTAAAAAGATTAAAGGTTGTTTTTGTTTTTATCCAATAATAAATTAGCCTCGGCGTCCTGACCAAATTCCAGTCTCAGTAATTGTCTTCCTCCTTACTGTTCCTTAATGAGGTTCAGAAGGTTAATTAGTTGTTTGCAAAATATCAAAGTACTTACTGGAGGTAATCTAGCAGGACAATATCTAAATGCAGACCTTTGGTGACTGACTAGATAGATGGCGGCATAAAGAGCTAAGAAACTGAAGGTTTCTATTAATATTCTATTAATTTAATAAAAGGTAATTTAAAAATAAAAACTAAGATACCTTTATTATAAATAGTGATACAACCAACTTTAAAGATTGAGATGCAGTTTTGATGTCAGCCTAAGATTGTCAACACAAAAGTAAATATTTTAAAAGAAATAATGAAATATAGTATCACATTATCCTTGCAATTGTAGTAAACTGATAGATGGGTAAGGCAGTAATTTGTATTGACTTAAACTGCAAACCCTGTTAAGACCCTGATATATCCCCAAGGAATGTGCTATTCTTTTCAGATTTTGACTTGACTTATTTAGGGGAAATCAATTTACATTATACATGCACATAATTATATTCTCATATGCATACTCATTGAGAAGCACTACCTGATTCTTTTTCTGTTTCTTTGTTTTTTATTTGGTTATTTTTCAGACACATTTGTAAAATGCACAAGCTGGAGAATGTACTAGCAGAAATGATATGAGATCAGGTGATTGGTATGTGAAGTTTTTTTGGCAAATTCCAGGTGGTTAGCTTCAATGACAGTAATATCTGATTGGAAAATAACTTACAAACGTGAAATTATCTTTGCATCACACACACATGCATATTCATATATATTCATGTATCTGTAATTCATTTTTTAATTCATAATAATAAATATCATCTGTTATGGTTATGTTGCTTTCTTGTCTGTCATTCTTTTTTTTTCCTGGCAATGATGACCCTATAATTTTATCTGAGGTGAAGGAGAGGGATAGCTAATTGAATAAGACAGAAACAGAAGTCCATCTCATGTGTTTCCATAGAGGACTGAGGCAAATTCCACAAAAATAAAATCTACAATAAAATAAGAATAGAAAACAAAAAGGAAAATAAAAGTGTATTGACCACAAGTTCAATTGCATTTCCTGACAGGCATGGAAGAAACGAGACATAGTTGGACCCAAAAGGTCATGTTTGAAGAAAGAAGAAATGCTAACGTTCCTATAGAGTTACACTTTTTCCAGCAGTAAATTAAAAAAGAAATGGATTATGCAGTGTTTGATACAGGAGACAGTGACTAATATAAAATAGATTATCCTCAACATTGATGTTATGGGAGGAAAAAGAGAGTTAGAATCCACATAGCTACTACTCTGAACTGCCGTTAGTAAGCACAGAGGGAACAAAAGCCCCCCCAAGTCTGACAAAGGACTGGCCAAATCGTGCAGCTTTCTGGTGGTTTCACTTGTTTTCAATACAGGACTTGCGGTACCAGATGGAATAGACATAAAGCACATGGTCTTTAAAATACTTGCCCTAAGTATTGTTTTTTTGACACAGGAGAAATCCTTTATCATATTTTTAAATTAAAATACTACATCCTTAAGGGACCTATGCAAAATCTAGGCAAAATGTATAATATATATGGAACCACCTCAGAGGCACCTAAAAGCTCATAAATGAGGCATGTCTGCCCTTATCTTGTGAAATCACTTGCAGAAATAAACTATCATAAGCTGACATTTTCCCAGGACCCGAAGGAACCATCAACCCACTTAGAACAGGTGTCCATTAAGCCAGTGGCCCACAGCCAAACTTCCTGGAAGAGTTGCCAATTTTTACTGTCTTCCTGTTCTCGCCTCCCACTCACTTCTCTTCCCCAAGCAGATTGACACGGTTCCCCATCGCTTCATCCAAACTGTTCATGAGACGGGCACTGATGATCCCTGTTTTGCTAAATTCAGTGGATAATTTTCAGTTTCATCATTCTTCCTTCATTTGTTCAACAAATACTTGTTGATTGACAACCATATGCCAGGAGAGACTTCCTTCCCGGAGAGAAAGACAGATATCAACTAAATCATGTAATTTCAGTGATAATAAGTGTAATGAAGAAAAGGTACAGGGTCCTACAGCCACACACAATGGAGAACTTCACTTAATCATCGGGGATCACTTGATCTCTCGGCAGCATTTGGCCTCTGTGACACTCCCCTTCCCTGGCTTCCCTCCTTCCTCACTGGCTGCACCTTCTGTTACTTTCTCTGTTTGACCTTTCAGTATTTGCCAAGGACAGCCATGATCACAAGGACAATTCTGGTTTCTGCTTGCCGTCCTGGTGTAATCATTAATTGCATCCCCTTTAACTCTCAAAAGAGTCACGGTTTGGACCATAAATGATACGGTCACCCTTTTTCTAGGTGACCTAATTCTGTGTTGAAGCGTTAAACAGCACATATATATGCTGATAATTCCTCAATCTTTCTCTAACGTGGCACCTTTTTTTTTCTGAGCTACTGACCTGTATGTTGAACTACAGGCTCAGTAACTCCAATTTGACGTCTCCCAAGCGCTGCATGGCCAAAACTGAATTTAATTTGCCGTCCCTACAATCTATCTACTGGTGGAAGCCATAAACCTGTAATTCAACCTTGAATTCCTCTCTGATATATCCTTATTGCCAAACAACCACCAAAAGCTCTACCCCACATTCTAAATACACCTTAAGTCATACGGCCCAAGTCTAGCCAACCAATGGGTCTCACCAGAATGAGTGCATCTGTCTCCTAACTGTGCTCCTAAGTTTCATTCTCTCCCCATGCACATCAGTTTCCTCTTCCAAACAGCAGTCAGAATGATGTCTCTAAATCTCATTAAATCACCATCTTGTTGAAAACTCTAGTGATTTCTCATTGAATTCAGAATAAAGAACAAAATCTCCATCACATCCATACCTTTATTTCTAGTCTTATTTTGTAGCTGATTCCAACTTCTGTTGACTACTTTCCAGATACTCCACACTGCAGATATATACTTTCCATCTGGGACACTCTGTCTGCCTTTCCAATGCAACTGTCACTTCTCCAAAGAAGGCCACATGTCCTTTTTTAGACATTCACATGTGTTTATTGATCATATCAATCATCATCAGTAATTAAATAATGATGGCTTGTAAGTAATTTGGAAATTATTTAATTTAATCTTGGTCTTTTTCTGACTATAAGACTCAATGAGGACAGTGATTTTTGGTTTTTTTTTTTTTTTTTCGCTTTTATCCTCAGCACCTAGGACAGTGCCTGGAACACTGCAGATCCTCAAAAAACATTCCCTACAATAAGAAATAAAGGATAAAAAAATGTTTAAAATAGTTTTAAATTTTTTTTTAAAGAGATAGAGTGGGTATAGCTCTAGCATTCATGAGGTTCTGGGCTCAATCCTCAGTGCCTCCATTAAAATAAATAAATAAACCTAATTACCTCCCCTCTCCAAAAAACCAAACCCCCTCCAAACTCCCCCAAGATAAAAAAAAAAAAAAAGTTAAAAAAAAAAAAGAAAGAAAGGAAAGAAGGGACAGGGATGAAATGGGAAACAATGTCTTTAGATACCACCTCACGACCTGAGAAGGACTTCAGAATCTTGGTACTTTGCACTATAGTCCAAATATACTCTGGTGGAGGATTGTATGTGGAAGACCTCAGGGGCTCTGAAGGACTGTTTGTAGGAGAGCTCCCTGCCCATCAGGAACACTTGTTCTATACTTTACATGAGCAAGAAGTTCCAGTTGTGTTAATCCACTGTGATTTTTTCTTTCACTTCAGTTGCTGGTGTTACCTTAAGCACCCCTTGCTTAGTACCTCAGGCACATTTGAGTTTCAGTTTGACAAATGAGATTATCAGTGACTATGAAGTAGTATCAGTTCATTTCAGAGATTTGAATTAATGTCAAATTGACTCTGATGATGAGAGTATTTAGAACAACAACAAGAAGCAAAAACACACCTTGATAGCCATGAAGGATATGTCTTGACACTTTTGTAAATATTATTATATCATGGGATTTTCCAGGCAAGGGACATTTTAATTTTTTTTTCACTGAGCTAGGGCCTAGGTAACTAGAGAGTATACTTCTACACTCAGTCACTTAATATCTCAACAAACTGGGACAGTTTGATTGTGTTCGGTAGAGGAGGAAGGGGTTGGATGGGGAATAGGATAGGACAAAAACTGAGGAGGAAATGCAGGTCAGTAAAGCATTGGGTCATCATCCAGATCCGTGCATGGTTTTGAGCGTCTTGTGTTTGGAGGAATAGATCTTTATGGTACCTATTTTCATGAGAAAACTGCTAGTGATTTGGGCAAGGGTTGAGGAAAACAGTGGGCACAAATTTGAAAGGAAACTGAGAAGCTAGGCACAAGCAAAGCAGCTACAGGCTCCCAGTAACAAATTATATCAGTGTTTCCCCAACTCTACACGGAATTGCAGACATGTTCTGGCACCCTGAGGACTGGAAATGTCTACATTCAGCATCCTTAGTGTAATCATTGATTTTTCTCATGATTGGTTGGGACCTGTGTAAGGTTTCTCCAAGTGGACCCATATGCAGCAGATGTGAACAAATGGGTGTCAGAGTAACAGACAAATAGCCAGGCATATTTCACAACCACGTGGTAGTTGCAGGTAACAGATTGGTTTGTGCATACACAGGAGGTAGTCCTTTGGAGATTTCAGGATAAGAGCTAAAATATAGTCACTTAAGCATTGGGATCTATATTTTGGTTTGTGAAAAATAAGTGTGTGCTTACTTAATAATTACTATTCATAAAAATTTAAGATGATTGGATTGTCCCACCACTACCACCATGAATTTAAATAAGGTATAACTGAAAAGCAATTAAGTAGCTCATGCAATTCCTCAATCAGGACTACCACATAGGTTAAAGTGAATGAAGAACATTGCACTACATTTAGAGAAATATGTTGGGGGAATTGGATGCTTAAGTATTTCTATGGCAATTTTATAAATGAGTTAGTAATATGCCAGACCATTCAGTGGCTTTCATGAAGCCTCTCAGTTAGGTTTCAAAAGAAGTTTCTGGTTTTCTTTTTTCCACCACACTCCACACTGGAGCTCCCTAATCATGTAGCTAGAAGGGAACTTATAGTCCTCTAAACTCTCAAACTGAAATTTTACATTTTTAGTTGTGCATTTTCACTCCTCTGAAGTTTGCTCTTAATATTTTATTAATATTATTTGTGTTAAGCGTTTATTCTTCCCGCTAAAATGTGAATTCCTTGAGGGCAGAGATAGTATCAGACAAATTTCTCTGTCTTCAGTGATGAAATACCTCCTGGCCCCTAGTGTAAGTTCATTAGTTGTTTACTGAGTGAATATTTGAGTCTTTATCAAATAAATTGCATAAGTTCGAAACAGCAGCCTCCTTCCAGATTCTCTGTCTCATTGTGATAAAACTTGAATGGGCTTCTCATCAAAGCATCCTGCCAAGGAATGCTCAAGAGATTGCCCCCAAATTTTGCATCTAAGTCAAGTTGCCACTCCTGTGTGAAGGCCTTGGAAAGCAGTTCCTTTATTATTTCATTCAACAAATATTTATTGAGACCCTACCGTATGTCAGGTACTGTCCTAGGTACTGAGAGTACCTCAGTGAAATTGGTAAAGTCCCTGCTTTTGTGGACTCTACTTCCAGTGGAGGGAGATAGGGAAGAAACAAACACATGATGTCAAGTAGTATGAGTGCAGTAAGGACAAGTAAAGCAGTGCAAGGAGATTAGCGTACACCAGGGTGAAGAATGGGGAATTGCTATTTTATACAGAATGGAAATGAAGATTTCACTGATATGCTGTCATGTAAGTAAGGATCAGAATCAAGTGAGGGGAGGAAGCTATGAGCTCTCTGGGGAAGATCATACCAGTCATAGGGAATAGTGAGAGAAAAATCATGAGGCAGGACCACTCCTGGTGGGCTTAAGGAAGAGCAAGGGTTAAGACAGTGTGGCTGAAATGGTGTGAGAAAGGGAGAAAGTGGTAGGGGACAAGATCAGAGGTAGAGGAAGTCAGATCATAGAGGGTCATGTAGGTCAGTGTAAGGACTGGCTTTTACTCTGACATGGGAAACAACTGGAGAGAGATGAGCAGAAGAGTGGCATAATCAAACATTCAAACTTTCAGAAATTATGCTTCCTGAAGAAAATGACTTGAATACTTTGCTGAAAGACTGAAAAAAAGAATCATTCAAGAACTAACAGATGAGGAAATTGTCTTTAGAAGGAACTGTGCATTAAGTATAGGATCCAATTAAATATACAGGACTGAGTATTTTTTTTCTAAATAGGTTATAAATATGATATTTTATCTTTGAAAGATAATCAAATCTTGGTGATAACCACTTCTGGAATCGAAAGCAGACTGTCTGTCCTTTAAATCACTGCAGAAAATAATAATAAATGAAAACAGTCTATAAAAAGTCTAAGTGGGAATAAAACAATAAGAAACAATAAAAAAGCAGAAAGCTTTATAAGAAGATGGAAGAAGTAAAATCAAACATAATGTTAGTGATGATAAATTAAAATTAATTAAATTTCTTATTAAAAGAAAAATACTCTCAGGCTCTCAGTTGCTTTATCCTGTGATGAGCTACTTACAAGAGACACAGTGACATTAAGATGTAGAAAGGACACACACACACACACACACAATGCAGGTTACAAAATTAACGTTCAGAAATCAGTTGCATTTCTTTACAGTAATGATGAATCAACAGAAAAAGAAAGTAAAGAAACAATCCCCTTTAAAATAGCACCCAAAGTAATAAAATACCTAGGAATAAATCTAACCAAGGACGTAAAAGAATTATACACAGAAAACTATAAACCACTGATGAAGGAAATTAAAGAAGACTTAAAAAAATGGAAAGATATCCCATGTTCTTGGATTAGAAGAATCAATATTGTTAAAATGGTCACACTGCCCAAGGCAATCTACAGATTTAATGCAATCCCTATCAAATTACCCAAGACATATTTCACAGAACTAGAACAAATCATAATAAAATTTATATGCAACCATCAAAGACCTAGAATTGCCAAAGCATTACTGAAGAGAAAGAAAGAGGCTGGAGGAATAACTCTCCCAGACTTCAGACAATACTATAGAGCTACAGTCATCAAGACAGCATGGTATTGGTACAAAAACAGACATATGGACCAATGGAACAGAATAGAGAGCCCAGAAATGAACCCACAAACTTTTGGTTAACTCATCTTCGACAAAGGAGGCAAGAATATACAATGGAATAAAGACAGTCTCTTCAGCAAATGGTGTTGGGGAAACTGGACAGCAGCATGGAAAGCAATGAAGATAGAACACAACCTTACACTATACATAAAAATAAACTCAAAATGGATCAAAGACTTAAACATAAGACCAGATACAATAAACCTCCTAGAGGAAAATATAGGCAAAACATTATCTGACATACATCTCAAAAATGTTCTCCTAGGATAGTCTACCCAAGCAATAGAAATAAGAGCAAGAATAAACAAATGGGACCTAATGAAACTTACAATCTTCTGCACAGCAAAGGAAACCATAAGTAAAACAAAAAGACAACCTACGGAATGGTAGAAAATTTTTGCAGAAGATGAAACTGACAATGCTTGATTTCCAGAATATATAAGCAGCTCATACAACTTAATAAGAAAAAAACAAAAAACCCAGTCCAAGAATGGGCAGATGACCTAAAGAAGCAATTCTCCAAGGAAGACATACAAATGATCAATAAACACATGAAAAAATGCTCAATATCACCAATTATCAGAGAAATGCAAATCAAAACTACAATGAGGTATCACCTCACACCAGTCAGAATGGCCGTCATTCAAAAATCCACAAATGACAAATGCTGGAGAGGCTGTGGAGAAAAGGGAACCCTCCTTCACTGCTGGTGGGAATGCAGTTTGGTGCAGCCACTGTGGAAAACAGTATGGAGATTCCTCAAAAGTCTAGGAATAGACTTACCATATGACCCAGGAATCCCGCTCCTGGGTGTATATCCAGAAGGAACCCTACTTCAAAATGACACCTGCACCCCAATGTTCACAGCAGCACTATTTACAATAGCCAAGACATGGAGACAGCCTAAATGTCCATCAATGGATGACTGGATAAAGAAGAAGTGGTATATTTATACAATAGAATACTACTCAGTTATAAAACCAACAACATAAGACCATTTGCAGCAACATGAATGTCCCTGGAGAATGTCATTCTAAGTGAAGTAAGCCAGAAAGAGAAAGAAAAATACCATATGAGATCACTCATATGTGGAATTTAAAAAAACAAAACAAAAACAAACAAACAAAGGTCCTCCCTTTTGTAGTACCTGGAAGGGAATGAAGATGCACCTTCCTGAAGAGCTGATGCTCCCTCCCTCTACAGGGATCCTACAAGTCTGGGCACTTACCTCTGTCCCAGTGCTTACCACGTGGTAGTGGGGTCACCTGGTAGCACATCTGTCTCCTCACCAGTCTGAAGTGCCTAAAGGACAGAGCCTGCATCCTTTCATCCCTCTCTTATATCCAGTACCTGGTACACCACTTAACCATTAATGATCCCTTAAAAATGTGATAAATAAATTATGAACAACATTGTGAGAAAGAAAACAAAATCCTAATGGCATTTTTGCTTCATCAAGTCCTTCCCACAAATGAAAGGATCTCAGATTCAACATCTAAACTAAGTAATAAAGTTTAAAAAAAAAAAAAAAAAGGAGTGCAGACTTTGGAGTCAAAAGACCTGAGTTCAATTCCCAAATTTGCCATTCCTTAGCTGTGTAGACTTGAAAATGTACACACTGACCACCTGTAAAATGAAGGTCATAATACCTACCTCCTAGGACCATCATTGGTATGAAAGAAATAATGAAGGTGAAATCCTTTGTAAGTTGTTTAGTGATGCATGAAATAAAGGACTATCACTAAAATCTTAAAGCAAGGTCTAGCTTTCGTAGGTGTTGCATGTATGAATCGGAAAAGTTTTCTTGGGTTTTGCCAGAATGCCACAGACAATAACTTCTGCCCAAAGGTCACAATAGATTTGTATGAGAATAAAGAAATACAGATTTTAAGAGAGGACAAATGTTAGTGAAGATGTAGAGAAAAAGGAACCCTTGTTCACTGTGAGTGGGAATGTAAATTGATGCAGCCACTATGGAAAACAGATTGGAGTTTCCTCAAGAAATTAAAAGTAGAACTACCATATAAGCCAGCAATCCCACTTCTGGGTATATATTTACAGGAAACAGTATCACTGTCTCAAAGAGATACCTGTCCATCCATATTTATTGCAGCATTATTGACAATAGCCAAGGTGTGGAAACAATCTAAGTTTCCACTGACAGATGAATAGATACAGAAAATGTTATCTATATCTCTATCTATCTATGAATGAATATTATTCAGCCTTAAAAAAGAAAGAAATGCTGCTGTTTGCAACAACATGGAATGAAGCTAGAGGACATTATGCTAAGTGAAACAAGCCAGACAGAGAAAGAAAAATACTACATGGTATCACTTACATGTGGAATCTGAAAAAAAAAGTAAAAATTAAAAATCAAACTGATAGAAAAGGAGACTAGAGTGATGGTTTCAGTTGCCAAGGGCTGGAGTGGTGGGGGTTAGGGTGAGGTATAGAGACAGGCTGGTAAAAGGGTACAAACTTTCAGTTATAAAATGAATGAAATTTGAAGATCTAATGTATAAGATGGTAACTGTAGTTGATAACACTGTGTTGTATAATTGAAATTTGCAAAGAGAGTAGATACCAAGGATTTTTTTTAACAAAAAAGAGTAAATATGTGAGATAATTAATTTGTTAATTAACTCAATGGTTGGAATTCTTTTATAATATATGCATATATCAAATCACCACGCTGTTCACTTATAATTTTGTCCATTGTACCTCAATAAAGCTGAAAAAACCTCCATGTGAACTTAAAAAAAAAGCAGAATATTGTGCAAAGATACAAAATAATAGGCAAATGAAAGAAGAAAATAAGAAATACCCCCCAAATCTTAGTTTCTAATAAGAATTAAGTATATAATAAAAAATGACTTAAAATCACAAGAATGGTTTATAGCAGCTCTGTTTACAATAGCCAAGACATGGAAACAGCCTAAATGTCCATCAACAGATGACTGGATAAAGAAGATGTGGTATATTTATACAATGGAATAATATTTAGCCATAAAAAATGACAACATAACGCCATTTGCAGCAACATGGATGCTCCTGGAGAATGTCATTCTAAGTGAAGTAAGCCAGAAAGAGAAAGAAAAATACCATATGAGATCACTCATATGTGGAATCTGGAAAAAAAACAAAAACATAAATACAAAACAGAAACAGACTCATAGACATAGAATACAAACTTGTGGTTGCAAGGAGGTGGGGGGTGGGAAGGGACGGACTTGGATTTCAAAATGTAGAATAGATAAACAAGATTATACCATATAGCACAAGGAAATATATACAAGATCTTGTGGTAGCTCACAGTGAAAAAAAAATGTGACAATGAATATATATATGTTCATGTATAACTGAAAAATTGTGCTCTACACTGGAATTTGACACAACATTGTAAAATGACTATAACTCAATAAAAAAATGTTAAAAAAATCACAAGAATGGGGTTTTAAGGTATTATGGAGCCTATTAACTATTTTATGACCCTTTCAATCATGTATACTAGAGCTTTCAAATTTACCACTGGTCTACTCTCAACTTCCTCTAAAAGAAACCACCCAGTACATAGGCCCTCAAAATAAAGCCACTGGGGGACATGATTTTTACCCACTTACCCATTATTTCCTGGCCAATTAGACCACAGAGAGACCCTTGACACAGTGGCTGCCAATCCATAGGCTAGGTGATGAACTAAGGCACAACCTGATGCAAAAAGTTGAGGTAGCTCAGGGGAATTTCTTGCTTGAGAATTGACACTTACAAATGAAATTTAAAAGAAAAAAAGGAAAAGTTAATTGAGACAATTACTGATGAAAGTCACTGTAAAGCACATGAGTGAATCTGAGCCTGAGTAAGCCAGAACTGACCTGTTGCAGCTGAAGTTGTTATGGAAGCTACTTAGTAGATCATGGAACAGAAGATAAGCCCAAAGAGAAGCAGGAGACCCAGAAGGAAGAGCTGCAAGTTCCTACAGAGACTTCCTCGTCAGCTTCTGAATTCCTGTCCTGGTCCACAAAGAACCACCATATTGTTGTGGTAGATAAAATAAATGCGTTAGTTTTTTCTATTACTGGACAACATATTGTCACAAGCTTAGTAGCTTAAAAATACACATAATTGTATAATTTCTGTGGGTCAGCAGTCTGAGTCTAACTTAATTACAACCTTTCCTCAGCATCTCACCAGGCTACAGTCAAGGTGTTGGCCGGGCGGCATTCCCTTCTGTAGCTAGGAGTCCTCTTCCCATTCAGGTCATTGAAATAATTCAGTTTCTTGTAGCTGTAGGTAATTGTAGACCTATTTTCTTGCTGGCGGTAGGCCAAGGGCCATTCTGAGTCCCTAAAGACCTGACATTTTTCTGCCACATGTTCTGACCTTTGGACAGCTCACAATATGGATATTTGATTCTTCAAGATCAACAAAAGAATTTCTTGCTCCAGTCTGCTAAGATGGAGGCAGATATCACGGGAGGCATCGCATCCACTTTGCCATACTATATTGGTTAATAGCAAGTCACAGGTCCTGTTGCACTCACTCAGGGGGAGGGTATTACTTAAGGGTGTAATTCATTGGGAGTCAACTTGGGGTGTGTCCACCACAGTGAGCCCTTGCTACATGCAATCAAAGGTGGCTTAAACTTTGTGAATAACAAAGCTTTAACAAACAGATACAGTGACACTCATACATTCTCTCTTTTTGATTTATTTTCTATCAACATCTACCCACTTTTGACAGAATATAAGAAACCATTTTTTCATTAATATAATTTCTTTCCTCATGGAATACTAGTTGGCAATAACTAGAGGTCTGAACCTCAGAAGGTTGGTTAAACTGGCTGAGGAGGTATGCACTCTGTTTAATTAACCATTATTCATCAATTTGATTTAAATCAGGTTTCAGATATTGCATTGCTACTTAATAAGTTGAATTCATGCTCTGAGAATCACTAATAGAAAAGCTCACCTTTATCCCTGACCTGATTTTATCTAACATAAAATAGAGGGGGAATGCTTGAGCAAATATGAAGCTACCGTGAAAAATTAAATGGTTTCCGAATCTAAAATACAAACAAGCAGCTGTTTTGTAGAAACACATTTTATTGGTTTTTTTAAATGAAGCATTTCTCTTTACTAATTTAGACTAAATAAAAGATGCAGTGGCTAATTGCAAGAGCCTTGATTTTACTTTCAGGAAAGTAACAAGCATTCAATAGAAAATGAATATGAAGCCTAAGTCATATAAAATGGCTATTTTAGCATACTTCCTCAAAAGATAGGGTTTCATTGTATTTGAAAGCTTGACTCCAATGCAACCTCTAAGTCTGAAGCAATTAATAAAATATGCATCTTATATAAAATCGCAGTACTAGTAGGAAAAAGAGGAAGATGACTTGTAAATATCAAATTCATGGGACCTATTTATTTGTGTATTTATTCATGGAAAGGAAACTCATAAACCAAAAAGTATACCTACTTATTTACTTAAAAAGATCAATTTTCCTTATCTAAATAACCTCAGATAACATTATCTTAAAACGTTTCTCTTTCTGCAAGAAAATATTTTGTGTAACCTTAAATGTCAAGTACTTCCACACCTCCACAATCCTAAAAAGTTAGTGGCTACCTCTGAAAATATTGAGTCAGAATTAGACTGACACCAAATCTCTATGTAATATGCACCCTGCTTGTTGATATATCCTGAAGACAGTGCGCAGACAAGAAAGGATAGTTCTTGCTCTGAAGTAGTTTGCAATCAAGTTAAAAAGTCATCATCAACAAAGACAATGGCATTATCAATGTGAAGATGAAATGATGACTTACAAATGCAAATATAAGAGAATTGACAAAGCAGTTCACAAACCCACTTTCAAAGGAGTTCCAGAAAATAACTGCAGGATTTCAGATGAGGGAGAGTCATTGGGAGGAATGGGTGATATATTGAATAGAGCATCAGTCAAGTTGTTAGAAGGAGTTTTCCATTTCTAGTTTTGTGACCAGCTAGTTGCATGACCTACAAAAATCTACTTTCTTTCCTTGGTTTCAATTGCTTCATTTATTAAATGAAAGCTACAGCTATCATGGATGGTATATATACTTTGTTCCAACTCTAAAAGTCTATGCTCTGATCATGGCTATGAAAAGCTTAATAAAGGAAGGATGATAAGGCACTGAGCTGGGTCTTGTTGAATTTGATTTGACCAGACCAGAGGATAATCATTGGAAGGGAAAGTGCCTAAGCCAAGATGTAGATGTACGTACAACGAGGTTTAATTAAATAGAACTCATCAATACAGAATCGGTATTTTTTCCTAATTTTCCTGATTATGAAAACACATTTTAGTTTACTTTTGTTCATTGACTATAATGAAAACTCTTTTTGAGATACCTAGGCTTCATTTCCCCAACAACAACCAACATTCTAACATTGGAAAGTGACTCTAAATAGACTCCCAGCATATCACTTTAAATGAACTGTAGTTTCCTTAAAGTAAGACACACAAAAAATCCCAGAAACACTGTCTTCACGGTGGATCTCAGGTCAGATCTATTAATTTTCAGTTTTTCTATTTGAACGTTAAAATGAGGAAAGAAAAATGCACAATCTAGACTGATCAGAATATTTCTCTATTCAGAAGTGCCAGGTCCTAGTCTTTATTAAATTTGTCACTTGATGAATTAAATATAATTATAATGAACTCACTTGGGATTTGATTATAATCTGTGGAGTTTTTCTTTCCAATTATATAGCTTCATATTAACTCTTAAATGTAAATGTGTAACCTTTTTCTAAAAGACTAGAGAGCCACAGTCCTCTGAGCAGTTTGCAGAAATGTTATTTGAAAGGATCTTGAAGACTACATGTGACTCTCATTAAGTCTGACAACAGCACTCAGAAGCAGGTAAGTGGCCCCAATTATTATTCTTTTTTCATAGGTTGACAATTCCAGACCCAGATCCATCCTAAAGGATTCAAGGCACTGCTAAATCGTCTGTTGGCTTTTGTCTCTTCCTTGTTCTCTTATTTGGTCCATTCACTAGAAGCTCATGCTTAGCCATTAAACGGGAAAAGTGGCCAATGAAGATTATGGGAAGAGTCTGGCTCTGTCATTTCACCAAATGATTTGTTAATCTTAAACCTCATGTAACATGAAAAAAAAAAACCCTGAATATTTCTGAATGGCTGAATGTATACATGAACAAAGAGGTGATACCCATTTTTCAATGTTACAGGATATTTAAGGGAAATTTGTTTTATTTCTTTGTTCATTCACTAATCCACTCATTCATCATAATTTTGGCTTATCCCTTCAAGTGTCCGTATAGTATAGCAATCAGACAATATGTGAACATATTCTGTAACTTTATTTTCAGAAAGCTTATAAAATGCATTTTACTTTTTTGGAAACTTCTTTTTATTAGAGGTTGAGCTTCCTTCACTATCTGAATTTGAAGTTAAAGATTCATTTTGTACATTTATTTATCCGTATCATAACAGTATGCCAAGCCTGATGCTAGACAGTGGAAAGAATACAGAGTGTAAGGTCTGAGTGCCTACCTCAGAAATCTCAATGTACTGTAGGAAGCAGACCAATTTTTAAGTCATATAGTAGAATTTAAAAAAAAAAAAAAAAACTAAGCAAAGCATGTACAAATTGCTAAGGGAACCCAGAAGATGGAGTAGTCTTATGTCAGTAGAGAAGGTCAACAAGGCTACTTCTCTATACTTGTCCCAGAGGCACAATTTATATTGCAGTCCATGTGTTATGGACTCCTACAGAGTGGCAGTATTTGAAGGAAATACCTAGAAAAGATTTTCATGAGGAGGTAGCATATAAGTTTGAAGAAATAGCAGAAGTTCATCACCCAGAGAATTAGAAAGAGGGCTTTGCGGCCACGAATATACCAACTTCAAAGATGTGCACATGTGAAAGAACAAGTCACATCTGTTGGATGGAGACTCCGGTGTTTGAGCGTGTCCCTAGAGATGAGAATGATGAAGTTCCAGGAAGAGGGACAGTCACAGAAGCAGCCTGTTGAGAGAGAACATGGCATATCAGAAAGTGGCAAGAAGTTTGTAACGTTACGTGAGTAGGAGTGACATAACAGTCTTTCAATCTTCAAAGGTTGAATGAGAGGAGGAAGGGTAGGAATTTTGCTTTAAAATTCATCTGTTGGCAAAAGGAGACCATTCAATGACTTCTTAGAAACAGTAATGATTTGGTCCAATTAGTGTGTTTCATCAGCCTATTAGTTGTGTGGAGAATGAATAGGTGGGACAAATAAGAGAGACGACAGTAGGACAATGTGGAGACCAGGGGAATAAATGAGTATTAGAGTCCAATAAACTTACACCTAAATCTCAGCCGCTCACCACTCCAAATCATTTATTCTGAAACCTCAGTTTCCTGGTGTATAAAATGGAGTGTATGTTAATCATTAGCTAGTATGTGATGATTTAGTGAAATAAAATTTATTAGCACCAAGAATCTAGTCAAATGGATGGGTTATCAATGGATAGTTACCAACAAGGAAGATATATACATAGAATGAGTTCAATAATGTTTCATAGCAACAGTGAGAAATGTCTATGTGAAGTAATCATGGAGCAGTATGGAGAACATATATTTATCTAATGTAAGTACAGATATTGTCCCTAAAAATGTTGTGGAAATTGACAATTATATCAAATTTTAGCCTATTTAAGTTAATTTTTACTAGATTATATTTTAATAGCATTTTAGTTATTGTTCTTCTAATAACGTCCAGATAGATGTCCATAAAATGTCACTATCTTAGAGAGAAATTAATGCAACATCAATCATTCCTTTGGCCCTTTGGTTGCCTTTGGCCTAGACGCTACCTGTGAGGTTTCAGAAAATTTACAAGTCCTTGATGGAATCCCTGGTCTTCAAAGCAAGCAGGACATCAGCAAGCAGCTCCTGCACCATTTGAGAATATGTCAGGGAGAATGTTATGGAACAATTCCTTGCAGTCTGCAGATGCCCCTGGTTATGCATACTGCTGACCTCATTCCTAACGCCACACCCCCAGGCTGGGAATATAAAGATTTAAAGTAAGGGTCCCAGAGCTAAGTTCTCCATCACCAGGAACAGATTTAAATTTTGATTTGACACAGTACAACATTAGCGTTTGCTTTATTCACTGAAGATATAGTGTCCCTTCAAATTTGTTTGAATTATCCATGGGCAGTGAAGAATGGAAAGGAAATTTATTTACACAATGGTTCTCTCAATATCTCCTATAAGGAAGAAACCTGAATATATATTTCATGGTAAATTTTTATCATAGAACACTTTATAAAATATATTGAAAATAACTCTATAGAAAAGAATCAGATATATGTGTAGCTATATTCTGCTGCTTAATTTTCTACATTTCTCTCCCCTTGTCTCCTTACTCTCCCAGTTGACAGGCTGTGAAGCTAAATTATTTAGAACATCTTTTATAGAGAGTGTTGGGTATCTATACCACTCTATACCAATGGCTTTTCTGTCTACTCCATTACAAAACCACCTTATCATCTGTAAAAGAAACAATATCTCACCTTGACATTCAGCCTCATCTTGAGAGCAGATCCTATATTGTTTGGCTCTTATATCTTTTAATGACCAATGCATGAAAATCTATGGTAACATCAACTTTTTCACACTTACTAAATGGCTTTTGAGGATCATAATATACCTACTAACTCTTGCCAGGGAGAATTTGCATGAGCCTGTTATCTGAGATGATAAAGCCATTATGAATGTGTCTTGACTCAACCATGGCCCAGTAGGTTAATGAAATGACTCTCAAGCTAAATAAGGAGGGAATGGGAAAATGTTAGAAAAGGGGAATTTGCTCTACTGAGAAAAGACGGATGAACAATCTGGTTATGCCAATGTTCAGCACTGGAGCATCTCTATACTTAATAGCTAGACATTTTAGTCTTTCCAGTCTAATCCCACACACCGTGCCTTTTCATACCTTTCATGCACTCAACCACTCAATATTCATTTCTCTGTGCTCCACTTCTCACAGTGCTCAGCAGTGTATGTATTAGGTACTGAGTAAATATCTATTGAATAGAAGAAAGAATATGCCTTCTTTAGGTGAATCTTTCACATATACTCTAAAATTGTACTCCTAATACTTTATATACTACTTCCGGGGTCAGTCACATGAACCAGTCAATCTTTGACTGCCCTGAAAGAGACAATAAGAGACATACTGTAGAAAGGCCCATGGTTTCCATTAACCTGTTTAGATACATGGAAACTCTTCATCTATTTAGATAATGTACCCTCCTGGGTCAAATTCTCAAAGCTGTGCTCCCTGCTGTGCAAAAGAGACTTTCAATATGAGTTTATTTTACTGGTGCTAACTGCTTGCTTTAATGTTCTGGCCACTGCCAGTTCCAAAGCTTAATCAGCACACATCATTTTCCTCTTGATTTTCTTAAACAACCAGTGCCATTAATGTGGCTATGGAAAAAAATCTACTTAAATATGCAAAACTTGACTCTTCAGTGAGTAACCACCATATTTACTGATACAAAGGGGATCTTGGATTTTTGCAAAGCACTGAGTAACAGCTTGAATCAAATCGAAATGGAAGACATAAAGAAATCCCTCTCAACCCTCATTACTCTAGTGTGAACTAATGAAAATAGCTGCTATTAATATTTGCTCTAATTTAAAAGAGAAACACATGAAACCAAACATAAAAGAGAACTTCGCCTACTAGATGGGAAGCACTTATATAAGTGGAAATATCCAGCTGTTTGGTATCATTAGACAAGACTTCTGTATATTGGATATCCACAATTCCTATGTTTAAATGTTTGGCATAGTGCAGATATAGACAAAATACATCTGTTTCTTATGGAAAAGCAAAACTGGAAAATGTTACAATAGTAAGGAAACTTATTTCATTTGACCCAAAGCATAGCTGAACATCATTGTCACTTGGAGAAACACCTGAGTGACTCTAAACACTAGCTATCCATCAGCCCTAGCAGCCAGGCTGATTAGCATTCTCTAGCTGCAATGTTTAATGGAAGTTAGCCCAGGTGTGAGAAAATAAAACACAATCAAGCTTTGGACACTTTGCCCAGACATTATAAAATAATTATACCATCTAAATAGGTAAGAAGTAATTTTTTGTATATAAAGGTGACAAAGGCAGTGATTACTGAGAGAAATCCTATGTGAAAAACAGATTATAATGTCAGCTTTCAAAACATCTCAGAAATTATGTGAAGAGATGTCAATACTGGCAGCAACCAATGCATATCTCTTTTATGACTCTTCATAAGAGTCTTTTGGAGTGATTTTAAAAGAATGCTATTTGGACCTTTTGTTTCCTTTGCATAAAGGAAACAGATTCACAGTTCACAATAAAGACTTGAAAATGGGTGTAAGTTAAAATGTGTCTTTTGAATTTCTGTTTCTGAAGGAGTTCATGCTAAAGTCACATTTTGATCTTCAAGAATATTTGAAAATAATAACACAAAAAGCAAAATTTTATCTGTTACTTAATATATAAGTACCTTTAGACAGGTTAAATGATGCTTATGCCCTTAGGAAATGACTGGACAATGATTCTTATGATCTGGTGGAGTTCTTCAGTCAACAGATCATCTATACTCTAAATGATAAGTATGTGACAAAACTTAAATTTCATGCCAGAGGCTGTTGCCTCGTGCCATCGGGGATTTGTGGGAGTCATTTGCCTAGTCTCTGAAACCTGACTAATGCCACTAGCACAGCTTGCATCTCATGGAAATGCTCTTATACTGGGTGTTGGTAGTACAGAGACCACTCTGAAACACTTAGCCATATTGTTCCTTCTCATTCAATGAATATAATAAAAAAAAAAAAACTGCACAATAGAAACCAAAAAGAAAGTTTTGTTCAATTGCAAGAACACTTTTTTTTTTAGCATTATTACTCAATATGAACAGTGCCCAAAGAGGAGATGCTAAACTCCCAAACCTCAAAACATTCTTCCTTATTTTTTAATTCTTTTTTTCCAGTTGGTATGTCTCTTTGATATCCCAGAGCCTAAATCACTGCTGGAGGTAGAGATGGGGGTGCTGTTTTGACTCACAGAAATACAAAAGAGTACAAATGGAAATTCTATTAATAATTGCTCACATTTATGTTGTTTTGAGGGGTGACTGAAGTGGAGTGCCTTCTATATCAAAAAGTACCCTACTTAAGAATTGAAAATTCTAAAACACCATTATCCTATTGAACAGTCTGAACGATAGGGAACTTAATAAACCCAGAAGCATCCCACTCCATCTGAGGAGGGGCCTGCATATCAGAAAGGACTCCTAATGTTGAGAAGCCATTTTTCTACATAGAAATAAATGTAACACACTTGGTAAGTTATGAACTGTAAAAAGTAGAAGAGGATAATTACTGCCTTCTTTTAAATAATTTATTTATAGAGGAGGTGACCAAGAAGATGGCATAGAAAGACCCTAAACTCACCTCCTCCCAAGGACACACCAAATTACAACTACTTACAGAGCAACATCTATGAGAACCACATGCAGACTAGCAGAAAATATTTTCTACAGCTAAAGACTAAAGAAGAAATTACAAGACAGGTAGGAGGAGCAGAGATGTGGTATAGTCAAGGCTCACAAATGGGAGGAATATCACAATCATAGGGGGATTCCCCAAGGAATGAGAGGTCTGAGCCCTAATTGGTCTCCCCAGCCTAGAGGACCTGCATTAGGAAGGTGAGTCCCCAAAATGTCTGTATTTGAAACCAGTGGGGCTTATTTTCAGGAGAGCCAGAGGACTGTAGGAAACAGAGATCTCACTCTTAAAAGGTGTGTACAAAATCTCACACACTTCAAGTCCCAGCACAGAGGCAGTAGTTTGACAGGCTACTGGGTCAGACCCACTTGGAGAGCTTCCCAGTGAGTCAAGAAGCATCTGAGACTCCGCCTGGGGACACAGACAGTGGTGGCAGCTCAACCACTGACATTTTAGAATCTAGCCTCTTAGCACCAGGGGATTACCTACCTACCAGTGGGCTGGCATCAGTCCTGAGACTGGTTTCTGAAGGAGTTCATGGTAAAGTCACATTTTGATCTTAAAGAATATTTGAAAATCATAACACAAAAAGCAACATTTTACCTGTTACATAATGTATAATTACCTTTAGACAGGTTAAATGATGCCCCCCAGCCCACACAGGCAGCTATGCAGGGACCTGCCCCCACTCACCAGTGGGCCAGCAAATATTAACAAACATAAAAGGAGAAATTGACAGTACCACAATAATAGTAGGGGACTCTAACACCCCATTTACATCAATGGACAGATCCAAGCAGAAATTAAATAAGAAAACACTGCCTGTAAATGGCATATTAGATTGGATTAACTACATATATATATATAAAATAGTCCATCCAAAAGCAGCAGAATACACATTCTTTTCAAATGCACATGGACATTCTGCAAGATAAATCACATGCTAGGCTAAAAAATAAGTCTCCTTAAATTTAAAAAGATTGAAATCATATCATGCATCTTTTCTGACCATAATGGTATCAGAAAGAGAAATTAAGAAAATAATCTCATTTACAATTTCATCAAAAAGAATAAAATACCTAGGAATAAATCTACTCAAAGAGCTAAAAGACTTGTACTCTGAAAACTTCAAGATATTGATGAAAGAAATTTAAGACAACACACACAAATGGAAAGATAGCTCATGCTCATGGATTGAAAGAATTGATATTGTTAAAATGAACATACTACTCAAGGAACTCTACAGATTCAAAGCAATCCCTATTAAAACACCAAAGGCATTTTTCACAGAACTAGAAGAAATAGTTCTAAAATTTACATGGAAACACTAAATATCCTGAATAACCAAAGCAATCTTGAGAAAGAAGAACAAAGCTAGAGATATCATGTTCCCTGATTTCAAACTATACTACAGAGTTAGAGTCATCAAAACAGTACGTAACTGGCAAAAAAACAAAACAAAGCAAACAACAACAACAGCAAAAAAACCCCGCATAGATCAATGGAACAGAATATAGTGCCCAGAAATACACCCATGCTTATGAGGTCAATTAACCTATGACAAAGGAGGTAAGAATATACAATGGGGAAAAGACAGCATCTTCATTAAACAGTGTTGGAAAAACTGTACAGCCACATGCAAAAGAATCAAAAGAATCAAACCAAACTACTTTCTCACACCATATGTAAAAATAAACTCAAAATGGATTAAAGACTTAAGTGCAAAACCTGAAATCATAAAATTTGTAGAAGAAAATACAGGCAGTGTGTTCTTTGATTTTGGTGTTAGCAATAAATTTTTGTATTTGTCTCCTCAGGCAAGGGTAATAAAAGCAAAAATAAACAGACAGGACTACATCACACTAAAAAACTTTTTCACAGTGAAGGAAACTATCAACAAAATGAAAAGGCAGCTTCTTGAATTGGATAAGATATTTGCAAATGATACATCTGATAAGGAGTTAATATCCAAAATATGCAAATAACTAATACAACTCAACATCAAAAAAAATCAACTAATTTAAAAATGGCAGGGGGCCTGAATAGACATTTTTCCAAAGAAGACGTACAGATGGCCAACAGTCACATGAAAAGATGCTCAATATCCCTAATCATCAGGGAAATACAAATCAAAGCCACAAGTCAGAATGACTATCATCAAAATGACAACAAATAACAAGTGTTGGTGAGGATGTGGAGAAAAGGGAACACTTGTGCACTGTGGTGGGATTGTAAATTTGTGCAGCCTCTATAGAAAACATCACAAATTTTCCTCAAAAAATTAAAAATGGAACTGTTATATGGTCCAGTAATTTCATTTCTGGGTATTTACATGAATAAAGCAAAAGCACTCATTTGAAAAGATACATATGCACCAATGTTCATTGCTGCATTTTTTACAATAGCCTAGATATAGAAGCAATTTATGTGTCTGTCAATAAAAAGAAAAAGATGCAGTATATATAGATACACAGTGGAATATTGCTCAGCCTTAAAACATGAAGTCTTGACATATGTGTAAACATGGATAGATCTAAAGGGAAAGATAGATCTAGATCCTAAGTGAAATAAGTCAGACAGAAAAAGATACCATATGATCTCACTTATATGTGGAATCTAGAAACAAAACAAACAAACAAAACAAAGGAAAACAGATTCATAGATACAGGAAACAAATTGATGATTGCCAAAGGGTGGGGAGTGGGAGGAGTGAAATAGATGAAGGGGATTAACAGGTACAAGATTCCAGTTATAAAATAAGTAAGTCATAGGATGTAATATACTGCATGAAGAATATGGTCGATAATACTGTAATAATTTTGTAAGGGCATAGATGGTTACCAGATTTTTCATGGTCATCATTCCATAAGGTATGCAAATGTTAAATCACTAGATAATATACCCTAAACTAACATAATATTGTATGTCAACTATATTTCAATTTAAAAAACCCAAATACATAGCATCTATAAATAAACCTTGAGTCTAACATCATGTTGTTGAATCACACTGCAATAACTATCAATTAATTCACCTTATTGCGGAGCACATATACTTCTGAATCAGCGTAGATGATGCTTTGAATACATTCAGAACCATATATTAGTGTGAGGACCCAAAGAAATTACATTTGGCAAAAGCTGTTGCACAGTCCAGTGAAGCTAAAAGCATGGTATGGACACCTTGAACTCATCTGAAGGCATTTATTTTTCTGTAAATAAATTTGTACACAGCCCAAACACAAGTTTGTATCCATTAACTTATTTCATTGTTGGAAATAATGCAATGATCTCGACACACACAATGCCTCCACGACTTTTTTTCATTCCCCAATATTCTAGCTAAACTGATTTACTCACTTTCCCCCTTGCACAATCTACCATGTTCCTCCATGCAGTATGCCCATCTCTTCATTCTTATACAATCCACCAAAAATGTATTTTACTTATTGTGTGCTAGGCACTTTTCAAGGTGTTGGGGATTCAGTGCAAAACAAAAAGACAAAAATTGCTGCCCTCCTCTAACTCATTCTAGTTAGGGAGAAACAGAATAATAAACACAATAATTCTGTCAAAGGTCTTTTCGTCAGCTCCTCGTAGTGAAAGCTGAGAACAGGCTAAGGGTCTGTAAAGGGAATTATAATGTAGAACCCTAGATCTGCACATTACATAACTCTCTGTAGACTCTATACAGCCACTGGACACCTCGCAATGTTGCACAGACCTTTTTATTGCCTCTCAACGATAGTGAAAATAACTTATTAATACCATTATATAAGCAATGGCTAAAATACATATAGCTCAAAGTGCCTTCTGTTAACTAATCTAATATCCGCTGCAATCCTAGGTAAGTAGGAAAATCATTATTTCCATTTTCAGATGAGGAAACCGAGGCACAAACATATTTAGTAATTCCACCAGATCACCCAACAAGGAAGTAGCAGAGCCCATGATATTAACCACATATGATATCCTGCCTCCCATAGTTTGCTGGTAAATGTTCAAAAGCTGTCTCTCTTTCATGGGGTAGGGAAGTGGCTGATTTGTAGCACTTGTTGATTTCCATGGTGTTTTTCAAACTACCAATGTGATGCTAACCAGCTCACAAAATTCCTGAAAATGTAACAATCAATATGAGCAGACCCAAGTATAATCACAGCTGCCTCCCAAAAGTAAACTTCTTGAGAGACATATCTTTCCTAGCCAAAATCAATGCCCAGGATGAAGAAATCATTTCCCAAAGGAAACTCAATCTACACAGGTTTAATTTTGTCCAATTGATGACAATTCTTTATGTAGTCTAGATTAATCACATTACAAATAAATTTTTTGTTATGTTTTCAACCAAACGTCAATTGATATAGTTGTCAAAAATAACAATACAAATACAATCTGCCTTCTAAGAAAGTATAGACTTTTCAATAAATGGTGCTGTGAAAACTGGACAGCTATATGCAAAAGAAAGAAACTGGACCCCTATCTTACAGCATACACAAAAATCAACTCAAAATAAATTGAAGATTTGAATGTAAGACCTGAAACCATAAAACTCCTAGAGAAAAACATAGGGGGTAAGCTCCTTGAAATTGGTCTTGAAAATGATTGTTTGGATTTGACACCAAAAGCAAAGGCAACAAAAGCAAAAATAAACAGTGGAGTTACATCAAACTAGAAAACTTCTGCAAAGCAAAGGAAACCATCAACAAAATGAAAAGGCAACCCATGGAATGGGAGAAAATATTTGCAATTCATACATCTGATAAAAGGTAAATATCCAAAATATATGAAAAACTCATGTAGCTCAACAGCAAAAAAAGCACTCTGATTAAAAAGTGGGCAAAGAACTGAATAGATGTTTATTTCAAAGAAGACATTCCAAAGAAGGCCAGCAGGTGGATAAAAAGGTGCTCAACATCACTAATCATCGTATATAAAGTGTATCAAGCCAAAATGTACTCCTTAGCCTTATATAATGTTTTATGGCAATTATATCTCAATAAACCTGGGAAAAAATAGTATCTACCTTCCAACAAAAATGTAACCCTTTTTCAAAATGATAAATTAAAACCATCCTGATATTTAAAATGATAGCCCCTGCTTCCCCCAGCCCCTCTAGCCACCAAGGTTCCAGGATACCTTGTCACTTAATCTCAGTCTGGACACAAGGTTACCAGTTCCACTGGGGTGTTGGGAAGTCCATGTAAAATCCAAAGGCAGGATGATATACATCCTTTATAAAGGACTGTATTTTTATTGGGCTCCAGTGCCTAATACAATACATGGAACAGTGTAGGCACTCAGCAAGTGTTAGCTATTCTTATATATACTTGTTAACTATACGTACTTAAGGAAACCAAATAGGCTGATTTATTCCATCATTCCAATAATCCCACCATAATTAGATTAAAACTCATCCCTAAGAAATAGCACCTTTTGTCATGAAGCTGAAATCAATTATAATATGTAATTAAATGTACCACAGTTCATAAAAAATATATTTATGGATGAGTATACACAAATATTTGTAGAATATATATGTGTGTGTATATACGTGTGTGTGTACCATCAAGGGAAAATCCAATAGGTGCCCAAAACTGATTAAATTATTATTTTATCAGAGGGAGCCACTTAATGAAGTTAATTAGTTGCTATACTATTGTCATTAAAATTAATTGACAGGACTTTCAATCGGATGTTCACAGCATCCTATTTTGTCAGCTATAAACACTGATTCTGCCTCCTAGATATATGGATATACGTGGCTGAAGCCACATTTGATCTTCACCAACCATAAGGTTCTCTCAGTATCAGATGCTTGCTGCCTAGACTCATTTTGTCATGGTAAGACAGTTTAATATTTCACACCACGATGCTAACTGTACTTCAAGGACAACCCATCTGAGCAAAGGATACTGCAAATCTTCATAGGATATGACAGATGGGAAATTGTCCAGTATTACTTATGTGAATGACCACTGCAGATTTAAGATGCTCTTCTTAGCCGTTTCCTCATGATTCATGTACCTTTTTACTAACCTCCTAATTCCTGGCCCTTTAGATGTCATTTAAGTATGTAACTTTATAGCCATGTCTTGTGCTTCTGTGAAAGAACCTACATATACACATTTTTCAGGATTTTTTTAGATTAATGATGTGTTTTTCTCCTACCATAAGTGCTTCACATTACAAGGGAAATGAACCATTCAGACATATGTTGCAGAAAAAGTAATTTTCCAGAGATACTAGTCACTTGATATAGTTTCCCCTTTTTCAATAATTTTTATTAAAAATTGAGTTTGATTCAAGAAAGAAAATATAGACTATGAATCAAACTTGGGAATGAAGATGTGAATTCCTCTCCTATTTCTGCAACAGACCTACTGTATAACCCTTGACTCCCGTTTTCCTTTCCACCATCTTTTCTTTATCTTGTCCCTGGAGTTCATGCAGTAGCTTCCTTTCCAGTTTTCCAAAGTCCAATCTTGACACCCTGATGGGTATTACATACCACCATCAAATTTACTTTTACAAAGTGTTATTATCCTGTCTGTTCTCTTCAAAAGTCAATGGTTCCCAATTAACTACAGAATGCCATTAAAACATCTTAATTCGGTAGTCAAGGCCATGACCAGAAGTTTCTCAATCTATACTTTTACCTTATGTTCTACTTTGGCCAATGATCCAACTTACACTCAAAGACACAATCCCAGTGAATATGTTGAGTGTGCTGCCATCTTTACCTGCCTTGCTCGGGTATTTTTACTTACCTCAGCGAAAGTATAGCACAGTGAAACAAGTAAATAGATTAAATAGTCCGAGTCTCAATTTCCTCAGCTCTGAAATCGAGATATCAACTCAATCCATGTAGGATAGTTGTGAAACCAACCACAATACACAAAAATCATCACACACAGTCAATCTTCAAAGTTACTACTTTTACTTCTCCTTCCAGAGTTAAAGCTCTGGAGGTAGATATACCTGGGTTAAGAGACTGGCTCTGTCACTTCTCTGCTGTGTGCCTTTGGGACAGTTACTTCTCTGAGTCTCAAGTTTCTCTGTAAAATAGAGAAGTAGCAGTACTTCTCAGTGAATTATTACTTTGAAACATTCCACACTGTGTAAAAAATATGATTTACTTAATACTCCTGGTTATCACTATCCTCGTCTTCCAATTCCTGCTCCAATGACTTTCTGCAAGATGCCACTCCTCATCTGCCCATCCAAAGCCCATCCAAAAGTAACTTCTTTCTGCTTTGCAACTGTGTAAAACCTCTATTATTTCCTTACACGACAGATGGTCTCTAGACCGGTCCCACTAAGTCCAACACAGCTGTTTCCCTCACAGTGTACTACATATCCACCAGAATAACCAAAAAAAAAAAAAAAAAGAGAAAACTGACAATAAAAAGTACTGGTAAGGATGTAGAGCAATAGTAATTTCCATATATTGCCAGTGGGAGTGTAAACTTTGAAGAACATTTTGACTTGCCTGCAGAAGATGAATATTTGCATACTCTATAGTCTAACAAAGTGACATTCAACAGACATGTGAACAGATGTTCACCAAAAGATATGTAAGATAATATTGATAACACCATTCAGAGGAGTCCCAAAGTAGAAATACACTAATGTCCACCACTCAGAATCAATCACTAAATTGTGACACATTCATATAATAGAAGACTATATAGGAATTAAGAGGATGAATTTCACAAACATAATGTTAAGCAACTCATGGATCCATTGTACACTTTAATAAATCTAAGACAGAATTATGGAATCTAAGTTAACTTATTTTTTCAATATCTTGAAAGAGTCTTATATTTCATCATCCCAGAAAGTATTTCATCATTACTCATGATTATTCAACAATAATTCTGAACTATGTTAACAAAAAGACTGAGAAAATATGAAAATAAAAAATTGACTAAGAAAATATAAAAATAGAATTAAATATGAAAATAGAATTGTGAAGAAAATGATATAATAGTGAAATAAATTGTCAACTTTCAGTTTTCTTCACACCTTGTCCAAAGCACTGAATTATCTTTTAATAAAGTATACAAGAAAATCAGGTGCAATATCTTTATAGTTTGTTTTTACCATTCGTTGATCACAACCTGGAATTCAGATATTTTCCATCTATAAAGGCAAAGAGAAGAAAATTGACAGAAGGCAGCATCTCACAGTTATTAGACAAATCTCAGGACGAATGCAAAGAAATGGACAGCAGCACGCTAGACTCTAAAGGTGATGATGAAATTGATCACAAAATGAGAGACATCTCAGACCACGCATCTTCATGTGGCATTATTCAAGTTGAATTTTCTCAAAGTTAAGAATTCATAAGTAAATAATATATTTCTAAAGATAAAAAGGAAATATGATATTGTCTTCCAGTCCTTCAAAAAGAATAACTTCATCACTCGATATTTTTATACAAGTGCGTGCTCCATAAAATTTTGCTAAAAAGATATGACACCATTCTTTCATCTTTCAAAGTGTTTGTGGGCCAAAACTTACTTGATTTACTTAGTACAAAGAGGTTTACTATGAAACAGAAACTGAGGCCTCAGGGCTAAGTAACTTGCCCCAACTTATACAGTAAGCAGAAAGGCAGATTCCAACTGAGGTAATTAGACTCAGAGTTCCCAGTCTTACCCAAAATGATGCCTTTCTAACACAGTGCTTGGGAGATAGTACATGTCCAACAAATATTTGTTGAATGGAAATGAGCACTGCACACTTGCCAAAGCAATCTGCAGTAGCTCTGAGATGAGATGAACATTATTGAAGAATAAACAGTCAAAATTGATTTAGCTGAAACATTCATGGACAGGATTGAGCTTTGGATAGTCTCAGTAAAATCAAAGTTCTGGAATAACATTTGCATTTAAGTCTGTACTATCAGTGGACATTTTCTGGCCACTGATTTAATGGTTTCCTCCATTTAAATTGTGCTTCTGATATTCATTTAATTTTGTTTTATCGTTCATCCACTGAATGCATATTTATCAAGTGCCTACTCTGTCTACTCTGTCTAATAAGCAAGGGTGTTAAATGTAGAGGATACTGCAGTGAGAAAGGAAGGCATTTTTAAAGGTCTTGCCAGTCTAGATTTCCTCTTAAAAGCACAGAATATGAAAAAGAATATATATACATATAACTGATTAACTATGCTGTACACTAGAAACTAACACAACATTGTAAATCAACTATACTTCAATTTAAAAAATGAAAAAAATAAATGTATAGATATAAATTTAGTAATATTGTATGCATTCTTTCATATTAAATATTAGTTGAATATCATTCATCTAACTAGGATAAAACACACTTCTTAATTGCTGTGATCTAATTTTGATAAATAGGGAAGTTTTCTTACTTGAAAATCTGAAAGCAGCATTGATCAATACATAGCCATTAGCCATATGTGGTTATTTAAATTTATATTCAAATTCCTTCATGTTAAATAGCATTAAAAATTTAGTCCCTTAGTCCTACCAGACACATTTCAAGTCCGTAGTAACCATTTGTGTTGCTGGCTAATGTACTGGACAGTATGATATAGAAAATTTCCATTATTGAAAAAGTTCTACTGGACAGTGCTGATTTAGAGAATATTAATTGAACTAATCCCCACTACTATCACAAATGGTTTTGAAATATTCATCTTGTTCTTTGGATGATAAAAAATGAAGTGTTGCTTCTGTTTTTAGAGGCAAAGCAACCATCTACAAATTACACTATGAGGCGCTGTATAATGAATTCCTGCAACATACAACATCTGATTTAAAAACACAGAATTTCAAATTTGGGAACCAGTGTCAGGAAACCACTCAATTCACAGGCCACTGGCACATTGAAAGTAGTTGTTGATTCAAGATCCGAAGGTTCAGTAGTGTCAGGAACTCCATCATAGAACATTATATACAATAACGTGAACTTCATCAGATTATTAACAAATTATATAGCTCCCTAGGGTTACAGCTTTACTCTGCATAGATGTGTTTGAAACATTGCTAATATTTTCACAGATGGATATACAGCACCATACAAATAAATGACAGAATTGAGACAGATTCAGGGTTCTTTGCTCATAAATCCTACCACAGTTAAATCCAAACAAAATGTGCATGACAATGTGTTTACAACGCTTTTGGTTTTTCCTCTTTAAATTTTGTTACAATTTGGTTACATTTTCCACTCAGATTAACTGTGCTGTCATAGGCCTGGCTGTACATTTTATTCAAATCAATTCTGATTTTGTAGGGCTCAATTTTTATAACCTTGGATAAATAGGTCCCAGTTGTCTCTTCAACACTGATGAAACTCAAGACACTCTATTTAATTAAGATAGCCATTGACATTATTTGTGACTATCTCGTCCAAACTGGCAGCTGTTCTTTCAGTGTACTATCACTTTTCTTATCACATATTACTGAATAAAGCAAGAAAATACTGACTTCACTCAAAATGCCCTATGAAATTTCAGTTTTTATTATTCCAATGATTGAATTTTGACTTTGTACACGTCTCCAGGAATCAACTTCTGAGCCCCTAAGGGCATTTTTTCCACTCATTTTAACTTTCATGTAAATTTGTAAAACTGCCAGATACTTTGCTTATACACAGATAAAGTAAGCATTCTTAAAAATAAATACTAATTCCAACAAATGAACTTAATAAATCTGACCATCAAGAAAAATATTCCAAGCATCATACATATCAAGACATTGATATTATTTTGCTGTGAAGATATTCAGTGGCTGCTCTCTGGAGTAAGATTACCTAGGTTTAAATATAGGGCCAGACACATAATAGCCGCAAATTTAGGGCAATTACTTAGCCTTTCTAAACCTCAGTTTCTTCATCTAAAAGTGGAAATAACCATAGTACCTTTCTATTATGGTTGAAATGATTATCGAAAGAGCTAAGGCATGAACTGAGGTTGGTCTTTGTTTTACTTTGGCTTCCCATCATTTGACACTTCCTTCTGAGGTTGGAAAATCAGTCACGGTGAGAAGTTTAGAAGGTCAGATACTAACTCTTTTTTTTTTTTTAATTAGGTTTATTTATTTACTTATTCTTAAATGAGTTACTGGGGATTGAACCCAGGACCTTATGCATGCTAAGCATGCGCTCTACCACTTGAACTATACCCTCCCCCCCAGATACCATCTCTTATCCCTGGTACAGCACAGGATCTAAGCTTATTCAAGAGAATGCTGAAACCTGGAACTTCGAATCTTCAGTGAATCACACAAGAAGCAAAAACAACATAGAATTCACTGCAGCTGTAGTTGTAATTCTGGTAATGGCACTTGGTATGTATTTTCCCATTATGGCAATGAAGCCAAGTCTTTTTCATTGACACACATTTTAAGTGTGTGCTAAAGGAAAAAAAAATCTACAGACTATTTTTCCAAGTGTAAAAGAAAGTGTTAAGACATTGTCTGATCCTAAGATATTTTGTGTCTTATAGTACTATATTATTTAACTGTCTTTAATAAGCATTTTTCAGAATTTGGGGGATTTTGTTATATAGAAAATCCTGCAGTCACCATTATACATCATCTGCTACATTTATCTACCAGACAAATTACATTTCTGTCATGCAGATTGCCATTTGTTACCACTGAAACAGGCACCATCATAAAGGATAAGAGATTGGTCTTCATCGTGTAGAAAAATGACATATTTGAAAGGTTTTAAACAGTGAAACAACATGGCAAGATCTGGACTTTAGAAAGATCATGCTGGAATAAATGGAGCAAGAGTGGAAGCAAGAGTTAGGTTAGAAAGTTATTACAATAGCACAGGTGGGAAAAGATAAAGCCTTGGCCTCTGTTAGTTGGAGTAGAAGGGAGAGGATCAACTTGAGAATTACTAAGGAAATGTAACTGACAAAACTTGTTGACCAGTTGGATGCTGGGAAATGAGCTATAGAGAACAGAACAACTTCCAGGGTTTTGATGTGAAAGTTGTTCATTTGTAATTTACTCTGTAGTTTCAGATTTGATCTCTTCTTTAAGCCAAACATTATTAAGAAAAGGACTTTTTAGTGAACAGCAACTCTCCATTTTCCCCTTCTTCCAGCACTTGGCAACCATCAGATGGTTAAATTGTTTTTGCTTTTTATTCAATTACTGTTGTCTTCCTGACTTGTTTTTAAAGTTATATATCTAATTTCTAATATTATATTGATGGCTTTTTTTACCCTCATAATTAAACTTAGATTATTGTATCAATGCTTAAGTGAATCTCCATCTAAAACTCCCCTTCAAAAATTTTAAGAATTTTTCTTATCTCTCCTCCAATTTCTGCAATCTCCCATATTGAAATAATAGTGAAATAATGTCAAATAAGTTTCATTGTTGGCTTGATGGAAGGTTCAGGTCTGAATCATCATAGTATGTCTCTGATAATTGGGGAAGAATTTCAGGACTGATGTCAGGTTACGAGTGTTTAGATATATTTTCCCATTAGATGCGGAAGTTTCCCATTTCTTCTGATGGCAGTGATTACCCAGGAAACTTATTTCTCCCATCCCCTTACCTATGTCACTGAATATTCCAGGCAAACTGAGATATTTTGGTCACCTTAGAATCAGACTTTTTGTTTTTTGGTTTTTTTGATTCCTTCAACCCTCTACTTGAAGGGATTGGAATTGCCGATGACTGGTCTTTGCTTCTCTCTAGCACTAGCACTTACAATCAAAATCTTTTCTAATTTGATCTTTCATTTTGTTTTTAGTGGACACTATTCTGGAGGCAAATGCCACTACCAGACTAAATGAATGAGAGTATGGGGCCAGACCTACCTAGTTCTTACACATATTATTAATTAATTATTCTGATTATAGCTGCATGAGCTACACGTTTGCTTATGGTTGTTGACTCCAATTTTTCAGTGGTTTGTTGGGAAGAACAGCAGCTGCCTAGTTTTGAGATCATGTGTGTGTGTGCACGTGTTTGCTCTAATTTTTCCATTACTCTGCTCTCATCTACTTTATTTTGATCTTTCAATACAAATCTTTGGTTTTTGTCATAATTAAGTTAATAATAACATGCTCACTGTAAAATAATTAAAATATGTGGACTGTAAGGAAGGGAACAAAAATCTAGAATTCCTCCATACAAGATAACAAGATATTAACATTTAGGGGGCCACCATTTTATGCATCTTTTCAGTTATACTCACACATGCAAATAGACGCAAATGAACATGTACATTCACAGAAGACACCAACACAGTAACATAAGTGTGATTAGATACATGCTGTCTTTGCCATGAACACCTTTTTGGTTTTTTTATGTTTTTTTCCTTACCCTCTCCCTTTCGCTTCACTCCTTGCCCACCTCCTCCCCACCACACACAGAAGTAAACAATCATCATTAATGGATGTATTTCCTTCAGTATTTTCTCCCTCCTTATATAGGCATCTTGATTCCTATTAAAATGACTTTATTCTAACATCATTTAGAGCCATTTGCCTCTGGCTTCCAAGATATAAGAACACTTTCTTGTTTACATCTGAGGTAGGCATGCCTCTATGAATGTATGTATATTTTGAATAAATTTCTGTGGAGCATTGAGTTAAGGAAGTGTATGTCCCCATTTCTTCACATTTAGGATTCCAGGAAAAATAGTCTTTTTATAATTGATTTTGCTAGATTCATATTCCAAATTATTTATAAAGAATATGCACATGAGCATGTGTCTCTGGATATCAAACAAATGTTAACAGTAATTGTCAAATATTTAAAATGTAAGAAGTGATACAAACATGAAAGTGACGAGCAGGCCTATGTCAACAAAAATCAATTCCAAAAAAGTAGGCAACTTAAAGTACCATTTAATGGCTATTTTTAATTCTTGAAACACTATATACTAAATTATCAATGTTAATGAACTTTACCATTGCACTGTTACCCCAACTGGGCTTTTCATATTTTAAGGGAGAAATAGTAAAGCCTTGAATTTGAATGAGATCTTTCTCTCTCTCTCTGTCTCTGAATCTGGGTCTCTCCACACACACAACACAAACACATACAGAGTCATAAATACCTTCTTTACCTGGTTTCTCTTATCCTAATTTATTTGGTCTATCCCATGCAAAGAAAACTCCATACATTTTCCCTGAAGTCAAAGCATTCTTTCACCATTCATATGGTTAATTTTTCACTATTTGTATTTTGGTATACATCAAAAAAGGAAGAATAATATGAAGATAAAAATGTCACTATAAACAAATACATAAAATGTATAACAAGAAAGAGGCCCAAAATGGGAAATGCATAATTGCTCATTAATAAATAAATAAATAGCCCTAAAGGTTAGTTGGCATCTGACAAGTTTAACTTTTCAAACCGTATCAATAATATTCACATAAAGTAATGGTACATGTCTCAAATATATTAAAATAAATATCTCTGTTAAAAACTTTGTGCATTAAGATATTGTAAAGAACCTTGAATTTTATGTGCATATTTGCAACATTATATCAATTCTCAAGTTCTATGTTTAAATTTTCAAATAGTTGAGAATCCTAGAAACCACTGTAAGGCTTGTCTTCCTAAATTAAGGCATTATCTTATTCAGTAACTTACAGCGCTCACAAACTAAGGTCAAGTTCTTCTACTTGACTTTAAAGCCATCAATCTTAGTAACTTGCTGAATCTTTGTTGCCCAGTTTGTTTTCCAAATTTGAGTTAAAATATAGCCTCTTATTTTGGTAATCCATTTTCTTTCTTATCTCCTCAACATAGAAGACCACTTACTTTCTTGGATCTTGACACATATGCCATAGTATAAACAACTCCTTTCTGAGGTTTTACTTATGCGATCCATTCCCCCAAATTTGAGTAAAGATAGTAGCTGTACTGGCAAATCATGCCATGAACTTGGAGACATCTCTCATCTTCCAATTAAAATAGGATTAATTATACCTATGCATCAAAACTGTGTAAGGATTAATTGAAGTAATATTTATAAAATACCTAGCAAAATATCTTACAGCTATTAATTGTTCAATAAATGCCCATGTAAATATAAACTCCAAAGATAACTACTTTGAAGGGGCAACTTACACTTAGATGCCTAACTTCCAATACATTTGTAACAATATTAGTTATAATTTGGATATGTATAAAATTGATGATAAAGTGATGGTCATTACATTTCTGTTTTTATCCATAGATTTTTTTTTAGAATTTACTGATAGAACTGTAATGAATAAATTACTATATGTAATAATATATTTGTACAGTACTTTATCACTTACAAGTATCCGTCCCATACATTCTCTATTTGAGCTTAGCTAGAAAGTAAGGATGTATTATTATTACCATTTTATAGATGTGAACACTGAGTCTTAAAGATACTAAGTGACCAACCTAGATAGAGACGATATGGTTCAAACCAGGTCACCTGACAACAAATCAACAGCTTTAAGAATCCTATCCAAGAATTATATTTAAAGGATGTATCACAGAGATTTTTGCATTTAGGGTATGTGTGTGTGTTTGTGGTGTGTGTGTGTGTGTGTGTGTGTGCCTGTTTATAGGACGATATGATCTTTGTTGAAAATACTGCACAGTGATTATGTAAATGAGTAGACACGCAGTTTAATTAGAGTTCAATTATTAGAGCAATTATGATGTCATTTTGTGCAATGTCTAACAGCTGATGGTTTTATTTTGTCCTTAAAGGTAGTTTGGAGATCTGACATTTCATCACCTGTTACCTTGGGATTATGTGCTTCGAATAGTGATGGAAAAAACACTTCTGAGTAAACCTGTGCTTTTCACCGGTCTATTATTTCATGAAGTCTTAGTCCACAGTTTGATTGTTATTCATTCTGCTTTGCTGTTCAGTGAATGTGGATTAAGTCACAATATGCCATCATTGTCGCAAAGGATTCAAGTCATCAATAGGAATAGTGGTGTCTGGACCACTGTGTATTACCTTTTTGCCCACTTGTCTCCACTCGCTATGTAATTGCTTTTTACATTTACATCTATAAAGCTTTGCTTCTCTAGAGGGCTATCTGGAAAAATTCCACATGAAAAGAAAAATAGTGAAAAATACAATTGCAAACAAAAATTGATAGAAAAAAATAATGGAATAAAATCTGAAAGGATTGGTATAAATGTTGAGATGGCAACACTTTCCTTGTCACAAGCATAAATGAGCACTATAAACTGTAGACATTATGAAAATTTTTAAAAGGTGTCATTTTAATTTTCATCAACGTGTATAAGCTCAAGCGGAAACTCATTTCATGTGTTTCCTAATGAATGCTTATTAAAGCTTACGAACTTTCTTCCTACCCTAGAAATTTGCACCGTTTTATTAAATAAGAAAATAAAACTGTTTGTTCACTTTCAGAACCAAGATCTTTATGAAGACCCACGAGTTAATGAATTTCTTAAACTAGGAACGCACGGGGTTAAAATGTGGCCCAGCAGTGGGGCAGGGGGGAAGCAGGCATTACTGTGAGGGCTGTGCGCCTCATCTTGGATTTTTTTTCTACTGTTCTAAAGTTGGCAATTTGATCCTTTTTTTTTTCCTAATGTTTTCCATCTTGTTCTTTCAGCCAGATCCCAATCCCTTGGTAAATAATTGCTCTTGCCTAGCAATTGAATCTATACTCCTGTGTTTCTAACCCTGCTTCCTGTTGCCAGTGACTGGACCTTCACTGGCAAGTTGACCTTGATTATTTATTGCTCCTTTGCCTTGACGGTGTTCATTCAATATTCTATACCCTGGTCTTTATCCAAGTCCAATTAACCTTATCATGCTTTCTCTCCTGAAAAAGTGCCTAAATAGCTTCATCAGACAAAAATGAATAATCGGGAAAAAGTTATCCTGTGTACAAGAGACCTATGCTCAAAACAAAACGTGAAAATTCTAGCATGCATGCCAGTGAAAAATGAAAGGTTTGCTAGCATGGAAAATGCTGTGTTTAGTTTGTTGCAGAACTAACTCACTCTTTATTCCTTTAGATATTCATCGTATCCAGGTGAAGTGCTGATTTAATATCCACGTTGTGTTTAGAGTCTGATTCAGTCAACATTTATCAGGCATTTTCAGTGAGCCAGGCAATGTTCGGGGTAGTTTTTCATGCGTTATCTCTTTCAAAAACCCATAAACCTGCAGGATGGACAAGGCTAGTTTTGTACTATAATGGATAAGGAGATGGGCATTCAGAGGTGAGTTAAGATGTTCAAGGTCATATAGTCAGTACGTAACAGAGCCACTATGAAAGCTCTGTTTTCCCGATCCCAAGACCAGTGCTATTTCTACTTTACCACAACAGTATATACAGGTGGTAGTGAGAAGTAAATAGCAATAAAATGTGTACTTCCTGCATATGTAATTGCCCTCATTTTTAATTGACAAAGTTATGAGGTTAGCCACATTCAGCCTCAAACACCTGAAAGGATCTCTTCTTTTAACAGTAATAAATTGCTATAGCCTATAGGAAAGTGAAAACAAAAATAGCATGATGGAAATATAATAATATATTAGAACTTAGGTGCTAGGTTGGAAGTAACGAGAATTGTTATCTCTATAAAGGAAGTACAAAGCTCTCTTTCTACCCGAAAATCACTCTGAGACACTATGCTCTTTCATCCTAAGTCAGCTCAGCTTTAGAGCCATGAGAAAATGTACTTGAGATTATACTTCAAAGATTCCTTGGGAATCAAATGAAATTAGAGAGGTAACTGTGATAAAAAAGAGGCCCAAGATAGATACATAAGTCCTCACTCCCATACATTGGAGTCTGTTCATATTGAAGTAATATTTGAGCTTTTACTATATGCTAAATATTGTACTAGAATCCTAAAAGGGGTGTTTAGATCTATTTTTCAAAAATTGGAAAGATAGAAAGATAGAAATTTCCATCAGCATCAGCAGCATCATCCCTCTGATTGTTAGCTTTATGTGTCAACCTATGAAAGTATTTTTCAGCTGTGGTTATCACGTATGATCATTTGACTTTAAGTAAAGGAGATGACCTCAGTAACATGGGTGGGCCTTGTTCAATCAGTTGAAATGGCTTAAGAGCAAAAACTGAGGTCTCCCTGAAGGAGAGATTCTGCCTCAAGATTGCAGCTTCAGCAACTACCTAAGAGTTTCCAGACTGATGACCTGCAATCTGGGGTCACACTTACCAGCCCCCATGATTGTATAAGTCAATTTCTTGAAATAAATCTCTTAGGATGTGTGTGTGTGTGTGTGTGTGTGTGTGTGTGTTTGTTTCTGTTTCTCTGGAGAACTCTAACAGTCTCCATCCTAAAAGTGAGAAAACAGCTTCAGTCAGTAGGTGATGTGCTCAGGACTGCATGGCCCATTAACCTGAAGGCCCAGACAGGAACCTGCATCTTCTTACTCTTGAGTCCTGTCCTCTTCCTGCATGTCTTTCCTAACTTTGTCCTTTATTTCTCTTCCTACTTTCTCTAGCTATAAAGCTGCTTAGTAGCTCTAAAACAGTGCTGACACATATGTTTATACATGTGAGGTCTCCTGAGGCAAATTGAAGGTCTCATTTACCTGAACACAGAGCCTGATTTGCTGACACATGGGATGTATCCAAGAAAATGACTCCCAGATACAGTCTGCTCACAGGGAAGCCATTGGCTAAAGAAGACACTCAGTCAGTGGCTCCAGACAGTCCAGCAGATAACACAGTTGATCGAGTGATTTCCAAAGTTCTCACCAATGTGTATTAACATTCGGGATAGGCATTGTGCTGAGAACTAACAACAACAGGGGTTAGAAAGAGGGCATGATTAGACTGCAGCATTCTGGAGCTAAATTAACCCCACCTCTAAGGGATGGCTTTAAAGACGGGAGACAGAGAATTAGATCACCCTGGGGCCCTTGCTAGCTAAGTTTCACTGAAGAAATCATTCCATCTTGACTTCCTTAATTCACTCATCTGTGTAAACTACTCATTACTCAACACAACACCGACCCCATGAGACTCTTGGAAAAAAATAGATATAAAAGTTTCTGTTGGCTAAAGCATTATACAAACTAAAATCATAATTATCAAGAGTTAAACACATCTCCCCTATAGCCATGTTCACAGCACTGGACTGTAAGTTGTAGGTAATACAAAGAAGCCATGGTGCTTATCCTCTGCCTCTGGAAAGCATTCTCGTTTTATGAATGTGAGATAAATGCATGAAACGCTGAGAACTATAAACCAGATGTATATTTGTGTCTATGAATTGTTTCCTTCCAAACATTTACAACATGTAAGATGGCATCTATTTGAAACATATCCACCAAGAGTGGTGCAGCAGCTGAATATACAAAAGATGAGCGACATTTTGGCACAGTTCATCCCTTTTGGGACCTGACTGTCCTATGCCAGTGTAATGATAGGCTCTCCCCTGCCACTGGCCACTGTGCTGTGTTGTATGGTCTCATAGTGTTTCCTTCCCCCAGCCCATCATTTTACAAGCTCATGTAGATGCAAATGTGATTTACTGTATTTTGCACACAAAATACCACAGATTGAACTATTACAGTGTATTACACACTGTACTTGTCATTTCCAAATATATTGTCTAATTTTATCCTCAGAATAGCCTTAAAAGTTGTAACACAGAGAGAATGATAATTCACAATTTACAGATAAAGTATCTACAGAAAGTACAGAAAAGTTAAACTTGTTCAGTTATGTTGAATCCTACAATTGAATTCACATCTCTCTGATTCCAAAACTTGTGCTCTTTCCACTATGTGGATTCTGGGAATGATGCTGTGGTAGCTTAGACCCAAACATCCAGAGAGAAAAGGATTCTTAATGAATATCTCATCAAAGCTTTCGTTTTGTAGATGAGCAAACTAAAGTCTCAAGATGAAAATTATTTTTTCTAGGCCACGTGGAAAGTAAGTAACACCTTCACACAAGAACAATACAGTGTGGAACTGGAATATATATGTAATGAATGATTTGACAATTACTGCTGGGCATTAGAATTTGAAGATGTGATGAGCAACTGCCAAAAGCAGCAATTTAGCAATAAGAGCTCTAGGAGTAGCTCTGGAGTTGGAACCGAGGATGGGTGAACCTAAACTAGCAGAGCGGTGTTTAACTGAAATGCAGTATAGTCAATGCTGGAGAAAATGAATTCTGAGTCTCTAAGCCATATTGACTGGTATTAAATTCCAGTTCCACTATTTCAGTCATTTATTTATTCACTCATCCACTCATTCAAGAACGATGGAATGACAAGTATGTGTCAGAAAATAGTCTAGATACACTGGAAATATTAGTGGATAAAACAAATAAAAGCATCTGCCTATGTGGAGCTTAAATTCCAGTGGAGAAGACAGATGAATAAACAATAAACACAACATATAAGTAAATCATACAGCTCACTAGACGATAATAAATGCTATGGAGAAAAACAGAGCAGGTTAAGTATGAGCATGAGTATAAGGAATAAAGTATAATTTTAAACTGGATGATAAGGCAGGCTTCATGGAGAAGTCGATATTTGAACAAAAACTTGAAGGGATGAGGTAGTAACCCAGGCGTATATTTGAAGGAGGTACGCTCCAGACAAAGCAAACACTAAGTGGTAAATTTTGAAGGTAGATTCAAAGTTAGATAAAGATAGATAAAAAGATTTTTCTGACAGATTAAAGGTGGGATATATGAGAAGAGGGATAAATGGTGAACGTTGAAGATTTCGGTCCAAGCAAATAAAATGAAGTTGCCATTAATTAAATCGGAGAAGTCTGTGATGGAGCAGGTTCTGAAAAGAAAACCAAGAACTTTATTTTGGAAGATGATGTCTGAGAGATTTATTGGTCATCCAAGTGGAGATACAGGCAGCAAGTTGGATATCCGTGTATGGAGATGAAGGGAGAGGTGTGGCCTGAATACATTTGGGAATCAGGAGTTTATAGTTGCTATTTCAAGCTGTTAAATTGTATGAGATCATCTAAAGAGCAAGTGTGGATGAGAAGGGGTCTAAGAACTGGGTCCTGGGGTACTTTACCATTAAAAGCTTAGGTGATGGAGAGGAATCTGGTAAAGGAGACTAAGATGTATGGGAAGTCAAGCTGGAGTAAAACTAGGAGACAGCGATGTTCTGGAAGGTGAGTGAAAAAAGTATTTCCATGAGCATGTGGTAGTCAGTTGTGCCGGATATCAACAGTAGATGAGGACTCAGAATGGATCACTGGATTTAGCAATGTAGAGCTCATTGGTGACCTTGACAATAGCGATGCCAGCAAAGTTATGGGTTTTATCTAACTACGTTGGATTTAGGAGAGAATGAGGACAAAAGAAGAGTCAGTCAGTGATTAGTGACAGCTCTTCTGAAGGAGTTCTGCTCTAAATAGTATCAAGGAACTGGGGCAGTTGCTAAAAGAAAAAGAAGGGTCAAAAGTTTCATTTGTTTGGTTGCTTTGAAGATGAGAGAAATGATAGTCTGTTTTCTGCTATTGAGAATGAGTCAGTACGGAGGGAAAAGATAATATAGGAAAAAGGTGAGAATTGTTGAAGTTGGCTGTGACAGGGGGTAGGATCTCTCAAACAAGTGGAGAGGCTGACCTTGGGAGCACAGTCAGTTATCCATAGACAAGACATGGCATGTAGTGGGGACATGATAATAGGATGTGGATGTGTAGACATGGAGGAGGAAATGTGTGCTAGCAGTTTGAACTTGAGTCATGAAATTTCTCTGTGCTGTTTATGTGTCAACTTGGCTGGGCTAAGGGCTGCCCAGATAGCTGGTAAAACTCACTCTCTGTGTCTGTGAGAGTGTTTCTTGAAACGATTAGCATCTGAATAAGTAGACGGGGGTAAAGATCACCCTCGCGTGGAAGGGCATCATCCAATCCATTGTAGGTCTGAGTAGAACCAAATGGTGAAGGAAGTGAGAATCTACTCTCTTTGCTTGAACTGAGACAGCCACGTCCTTCTGCCCTCAGGTATCAGTGCTTCTGGTTCTCAGGCTTTTGACTCAGACTGAATTCCACCACCAGCCTTCCTGATCCTCCAGCTTGCAGACAGCAGATTGTGGGACTTCTCAGCCTCCGTGACCGTATAAGCCAATTCCCATAAGAAATCATGCATGCTCTCTCTCTCTCATTTTATTTCTCTAAAGAATCCTAATACAGTCTCTAAGCCAAATTTTCTTCCTCAGTAAAATGAAGGGAATTCATTGGTATGTTCCTATTAAAATTTGTGTTATGACTAAATAAATGAACTACTGCCTGTAAAATACTGAGTACGCTGCCTGGCACTTAGAAAGCACTCTCTAAATGTTAATTATTAATTGTTAATAGCATAATTTCTAGAATCAGTTAGCCTTAAATCAAAAAGTATTGTGTATATTGCCTGACTTCTCTTGGCCTTATTTTATTCATCTATAAAATAAGAATGATAACAATTCTTACCTAATGGGGATAATGAGATAACACATACACAGAGTGCTGTGGCATCACTGAAAATCTCCTCTATGATTAGAACAAAATGCACGCCCTAGCAAGGATGCTGTAGAGAGAGGAAAGGAAAAACATGTAGCAGGAAGCACAAAACCAGACTCCATCTAATTGACTCCCTGAGCTTGGACAAGTCAATTAACTTTTGCAAAAGGAGGACAATATCATTCATAGTGCCTACTCTCTACTATAATTTTTAGAATCCCTCAGGATAATAGAGTGAAACCCAAGACCTAACCAAATGTTATGTAATGTGTATTATCTGAATTATAACAATGACTATGAGTGGACAGGGCCAAGGTTAAAACTCATGTACAATATCTCAGGATAATGACATATATAAACATGATCAGTTTGTGAAAGGAGGGTGGGGAAAGGGTGATAAATATCCTGTACACCCATCTTCCCCACAAAAGAATCATAAACTGTCAGTGCTGACAATTTCAGTTAGATACAGGCATTCAGTTAGGTAGCTATCCTGTGCCAGATCTCATTTTAGGCTCTGGAATACAGACTACCAGGTAAAAGAGATTGAAAAAAAAAATCAAACTCTAATTCAGGACAAGAATTATGACAATAAAGGTGTGAACAAAGAGGGTGGAGCATACAAGAAACAAACTCAAGTAGATTCCTTTTTTCTACACTTGTGTTTCTGGGAACAATGTTGTTTCCTGAGTGAACACTTTTGATCCCAGAATTTCAGCTCCCTTGGGGCAAAGATGGTTAGTTTTTGTCTTTTGTCTCTCTCATGTCTGACACAGAGTAGATTCTCAGTGTCTACTTTGAGAAGGGAGGAAGGGAGGGAAGGAAGGAGGGACAAGGGAGGGAAGGTTGATTGCAGATAAAAGGTATGAGACGGTTCAGAGATAAATCAAAGAGTCGGCATATTTCATGCAGTTTCTTCACAGCAAGAGGCCACAAATGGGCTATTTCCAGAACTGCTTTGTGAATCCAGGGCTGCATTTTTGCTAAATGGCTTGGTTGGGTTGAACAACTGTGGCTTCTGTACATATGCAAATAGGAACAAATATGAACAGGAAATTTTTATTGTAATAACAATTCAAAGTGACACACCAGCATCTGGATGGAAATTTCTCCAGCTGCACAGCTCCCTCTTTATTGTAAGCAAAATAATCATTTCAGCCACAGAACTGGGCCTGAGGAGTGGATAGAGACTGTTCGGTGGAACACCCTAAGCTCAGCTAATGACCATCCCTCTGAATATGAGCATGGAAGAGGAAATTGTCGTGTGAAGGCAGTGTAGCGGAAAAAGCATGCATCTGGCATCAAACAGCCCTGGTATTGAGGCCTGGATTTTGCCTCTTACTACCTGGGTCACCTTGTATAAATTATATAATCTTTTCGAGCCCCAGTTTCCTTATCTGCAAGTGGACAAGAATAATGATCTTTCTCACAAAGGATTGTTGAGTATTGAATAAAGTAACGTGTAAAGTGAGATTAGCAACAGGCCCAGATGCAATGCAGCCAGGGTACTATAAGAGGTAGCAGCTGTTCCTAGTAGGCTTAAAAAGAAAGCTATTTAAACAGGATGGACTACAAGTTCTATGAAGGTAAAGCTGTGTTTGGTCCACTACAATCTCATAATACAGACAGGAAATTGATAAATGCAAATTAAGTGACTGAGGTTGTTAAAACTTGCCATCTTAACTATCTGCCACCATATTTTCAATAACTCTTTCCAACATAATACATAATTGAATTCTCTTTGAAAGATAACACTGCACAGTGGCTTTGGTCCCAGCCTTCAGACCTGGCCTGCCAGTGTCTGAGCCAGCAGAGGAATTTAGCTCAGCTCTGGCATTTACTAGCAGAGTGACCTTGAGCAATGTTCTTAATCTCTCTACCCCTCAGTCTCCTCATCTGTTGAGTTTAAATATATGAACTTGCTCTCGTAGGTCCAAAATAGACAAATGTCTCCAACTTTGTGTGATTTAATTAATACAAAATGGAGATAACAATAGTTTTTGCCTCCTAAAGTTTTGAAGATTAAAGGAGTTAATGAATATATATGAAGTTTTGAGAAACATACCTGGCACACAGAAAAATTATAGCTGGATTTTATATTTTTGCTATCAGTACCATCACAGTTTGACAAAAACTGAGTAACTATTTTAAGTACTACATCCAAAAAGAAGAGATGGGTAGATAGCATGATGTGCTGTGGAGGCTTTCCTATTGTTGCTGGCAATTAGGTTCTTTTCTCATCACAGAAAGAATTCAGAGACAGACACGGAGGTCAAGAAAGTAAAGTATTTATTAAGGGATGGATAGTCCACTCTCAAGGGGAGAGCGGGCAGGCTCAGGCGAGCAGCTGTGCTGAGTTTCTTTGGCAAGTTGGTTACAGAGAGTGTAAAAATGAATGGGTGGACTATTGATCCCAGAGGGAGAGGTTTGAGGTCTTATTTCCTGATTTTCATCCCAACATCACCTTCCTGAGGGGAGGAGAGATCTGTGTCTTTATTTAGTCTGGATCAGAAGTGTCATGGCATTGGTGAATGATGGGTACTTCTAATCTGCAAGGCTAATTTTATTTAAATCAAGGCATAATGAGCAAAAGGTTACATCTGAATACTAGAGATTTCTGCCTTTTCCCACCTTTCTTTGCTTGCTTCCTAGATGCTTGACACCCCAAAATGTGTGATTTCTTATCAGTCCAGAGGTTCCTGCTTTTCCCTGTCTGCCCAAGGACCCTTGTTGTTCACATGATGGTTTCCTGCCATTTGGCCCATGCCCCCCTTTCTCTGCTCATGAGAACACTATTGTCATAGTTCCCATGTAGAGACACCCAGCAGTGCACTGAGGCCCTTCCCAGTGCACTGAGATATTGATCTCCTCAGCCCTAAAGGCTGTCAGCCAGGCCAGGTCTGAGGAGGCCACGGCCCCCAAATTGGCCATCCATCCTTGGCCAGAACCAGTCTCCTCAGTTTACCACAGTGTTAGCATTCCTTATTAACATCATTGTCTCCACGTGGCCACAAGGTAAAAGGGTGCAGGACCTCTAGCTTGGAGCATGAGCCCTGGAGTCTGGCAGACCTGGTTGTGAATCAGTTGTCAGCTTGGGCTGGATACATAATTTGTGGGACTCAATGCAAAATGAAATTAGGGGCATCCAGGCAAAAAGTGTCTCACAAGGAGCTAAAATATGAAGCTTTTTTCATTTGTCTTTTTTCTCTTCTTGACTTGTCACAGTATTTTTTATGTGCTTCATAATATCATTATAAGCAAAGAAAAATTGAAATTTTACATTATTAGCTTGAATTTTGCTGTTTGTCTTTAAAGGGTGCAATGTCCATTTTAAATAAGAAACATAAGCATCTAACTTGTATGTGGCATCATCAGAAACAAAAAATTCATATTTCACAGCTCATATATGCGTATGCAATCTGTTCTTACCGGAAAAGTGGAAATTCACAAAGCTAACTCATCAACTTTTCTTTAAATTTTTAATACACACACATTATATCAATACTCTCCAGCTTTGGCTGATTGATGTGTGAAGAAGGAATGAAAGGAAAAGAAACTATGGATTGCCTTATCTTTCCCTTTCCTTCCATATTATCATTTTCGGTGTAAATGGTTGGCTAATACTAGGAAGTAAGAGTGAGAAAGAATACGATAGGGTTAAGAAGTTTTTCATATTTTTAGAATACCATTACCTTCTTTCTGCACTGGGAACAGGAAAGGAAAGTGCAGCCACTCAACCTTGTCACCACATGGCTTACTCATAGACATAACATGCTTATCTTGTACTCTTGAGTTTTATTCAACTCGCATACCATGGGTCAACGAGAAGTCTAAACTCATGGGGCATCACAAACACTGTATGCAAGTGGAGAGGCAAGGAGAAGCCCCGGGTAAATAAATAACGTGTATCTCCTGCAGTCACACATATGCTCCATTATCCCTTTGGACTCCACTTACAAAACACAAGTTCACAGATAAAATTATTAAGAATTTCAAGATGGTGACAGCAGACCATTAAACCAAGTACTAAGTCCTAGGTCCTGGGTACTAGGTGAGCTGTTAGGGAAGATGCATGCTGGGCATCACAAATGCTAAGTGTAAAGGCAAAAGCAAGGACCAGAAGGAGATCCACACTGTGCATTTCTCCTCTGCTTGCATTCATGTTCCAGTGTCCAGTGAAGACTTACTTACAAAACACCAGGTCAAAGAAAAAGTTATTAAGAAATTCAGTATGTTGACTGCTGGGCATTTAGTCAGGTGCTTCTGAGTGCTGGGCTCTGCGAATGCACTGATCACATGCTCAGGAAGCAGGCGTGGGTTCTGCCCTGAGGTAACCCTAGGATCTTGGGAAGACAGTTTTGCTAGACTTGGCTTCTGTTTTCTGGTTTTGAATACAAGGATAATTCCTACTACCTCCTAAGTCTTCTTGTGAAGATTACAAGATTACTTGACAGTGTCTGCTGTATAATAACAACGATTATGAGAACAATAATAATAAAATTTACCTAATGCTTATTATGTCTTTTTTTATGGGCAGGATTAGAAAGCCTTTATGAGGAAGTTAAACCCAAATTACATTGGGAACAATGTTACCAACTTTAAAGGAAGAATCAGGTTCAATGTCAGCGTCCTCTTAGCCTTTTTACCCCATCTTCAATGCCAAATGGTCAAAGTTATGTCAAAACCAGATAGAAAGTGGGGAAGGATGAATAGATGGAGCACAAGGGATTTTTTAGGGCAGTAAAACTACTCTGATACTGTAATGGTGGGTACATGACATTTTGCCAAAATCCATAGTACTCTACAATCCAAACAGTGAACTCTAATATAAACTATGGATTTTAAGTTAACAATAATGTATCCATATTGATTCATCAAGTTTAACAAATGTATCATATTAATGCAAGATTTTATTAGCAGGGGAACTGTGGACAGAAGACTGGGTACATGGGAACCCTCCATGTTTTCTGCTCAATTTTTCTGTAAACCTAAAACTGCTCTAAAAATAAAATCTATTAATCAAACCTCAGAAATTCTATAAATAAATTCTGACTGTAAGTTATTCCTGGGGAAGCAGCAAGGGGCCTCCCTAAAATGCTGCAAAGAAGCTTGCCCTCTGAGAATTATGCAAAGGCCGGAACAGGTCTTGATAGACATAATTAACAATCTGGTCCGAAGGCTGGGTGAGGTCTGGTCCTTAAGTGGTATTTTGAACAATTATGTCTACAAGTGTTTTTTTAAAAATAAAGGATTAGAATCTAGAATTATTCTTTCTGTTTTGTTTGTTTAGTTGTGTTTCTATTCCATGCTCTAATTAATGCAGCATGAATATAATTATTCTCTAAGATTACCATCTCCTGAGGGGGCATAGATTATGTCCACTCTGGGCTTAAAGATATTCACATAAAACATGCTGGTAATGATAGCTTTCATGCAAAGAGCTTCCTAGAGTTTATGCAGCACTTTCATGTAGATTTATCTGCTTAGCCACTTGTTCTGCACTTGGAGACTAAAGCCCCAAGACAAGTTTTTTGGTGGTTTTGTTGTTGTTGTTGTTGTTTTAACAAAAACAACATGTAATAAATAAGACAGGATGCCAGAAACTGCTCGTTACCTAGCCAATATCCTTGTTTTTTTTTACTTATTTCTTAATAATAGAATTCTAATTTTATTGAAATTTTATTCCAAATTTATTCATAGTAATAGAATTCCAATTTTATTTATTTGGAATTGCAAATTTATTCTAATTTTATTTATGGGTAAAATTCAAATTTTATCCAATGTATTGATCTTGGTCAGCTATGGTGATCATGTGACCAAGATCTTTCTAATGAGATATAAGCAAAAGCTGTTAGATGAGACACCCAGGAAGAATGCTTAATAACAGAACTAGACTAAAAAGAAGAAAAAGTAAATAATACATGCAGTTTTTCAGAATATATCAGATATCACATTTGGATTGAAATGTCCTGATATGAACAGTACTGAATGAAGATATTTTAGAGATATGGTCTAATTCCTGAACTGTGCAATTAAAAATGTTTAAGGACATGTGCTTCTAATAGGAAAAATATGTTATAACAGGAAGTGCATTTCAAAAATGGAAATGAATTTAACCTGACAGTACCTAATTACTCATTTAATTCACTGGTATGGCATTTACTTTGAGAGAAAATTAACATTGTTGCTTCAGTTTTACAGAATTGCTGATACATTGGTATAACATGAATTATATATTGGTTGGTTGGCTTTCTTCCAAAAGAAGTAAGTTTAAGTTTTCAAATAAATGACATCCCAGACCACAAAATGCTTCAGCACTTGAGTTTTATTCAACTAAACATTAGCATGGGCAGTCTTTCTCCAAAATTGATGTTCCTAGCTCTTAATAGCTCATTAGTATCTTTCTTATTCTCTCATGGAAAAATGCATCCCTATTATATACGACACTTCAGCAGTCAGCCGTGATAGTTGTAAATGCCACAGCTGTCAGGTTCACCGAGTACTTCTACAGTGCAAGACATTTGAACTATCTACAGTAATACCTCCCTTAACTAGGGGTCAGCTTCCCAGCAACTATTGAGAAAACAAACAAGGCCTCTTCAAATATCAAGATGCCTGTAACAGTAATTTGGTTAACAAGAGCAATTTGGTAAGGAAAGGTCAGTGGTACTAGTGGCAGCATATAGAGTGTTTGGAGAGATGACAGGAAACAGCAGGTGAGTAGCATGAAAGACAAAATGTAAAAAAAAAAAAGTGTTTCACTCTGTGTAATTTGGGAAATCTTGCTCTGCATACATCCTTCTGCAAATCTTTGTTTCCTAAGAATGGAATTGGTTTAAAAAAAATCAATCAATGTATTGATAACTTCAAAGAATTTGTTATGTGTGCTAGGACTATACCAATCCATCACAGCTGCGCGGTCCTCTGCAGGGGAGCTGTCGGGAGTCCTCGGCAAGTGCGCATCAAATGCAGCCCGGCAGGTGGCGGTGGGGCTGAGGCTGGTAGCTTCTGGTTGTGGGGGCTTGTGGCAGAGCTGGGGCCGGCTGTCCCTCACATGCCTGTGCAGGTGGCAGCAGGTAACAGGGCCATCACCGTGCGTCGGGGCGAGGGCTGGCTGCGCACGCATGTGCTCAGCTGCGGTCCTGGTCTTCAAGATACACTCAACAGTGGGAGCTGGAGCAGGTGGTGTGTTCTGGGCTGGCATCCGCGGGAAAGTGGAGGTGGGCGGTGAGCACTAGTTTGGCAGTAACCGCGTGAGATCCTGGGACCGAGGCACTCATAGCAGCACTGGCTGGAGCAACTCCAGTGTGTGGCGAGTCACTGGGCTGGTGGGTGGTACTGGCTCAGGCAGCTGGAGTCCACGAAGGGGAAAACTGCGGTGCCCTAGGTGGTAAAGCTTTGGGGCATCTGCAGCGGCTGCGATGGCTGTCGGGTTCCTCGGCGGTGTAAGCCTCTGGGGTCTTCTGCAGAGCTGGCCTCTGGGGTCTGCGATGGCCAACACTCCAGGATCCTTGGAGGTGATGTTTGCAGGAAGGGTGCGGTGGCTGTGAGGGCTGTTGAACTCACCAGCGGTGGAGGCTGCTGGGATCCTCTACAAAGAAGGCCACTGGGGCCCACGGTGGTTCCTGCTTCACGGTTGGCACTGATAGCCCTTCTCTTTTGTTCGTGGCTATCGGCAGACGTCTCAGCTCTAACAATCTCCATAGCTGTCTTTGTGGGATGAACTTAAAGTAGGTCCTTTCTCAGTGCCCTAAAAGGCTGAAGAAGTTGACACTCAGCCTGATCTCTTCTTCCCCACTGAGAAGAACTTGCAGACGACGGAGATCCCTCTGAGCGGTGCTGGCAGGAGGCCTGTTCTTCCTACCCTTTCTGCGTGGTTATTCTTGGGTTTCTTTGCACCAGTGTGTTGCTGCAGCTTCTTAACTGGATTCCTGAGCTCTCCCAGAGCTATTCTGGTTCATGGATAACTGTCCAACTGTTGTTTTTTCTAATGGGATGAAGGCTGGGATCTCCTACTCCGCCATCTTGCTGACGTCACTTCTGCCACCCAATTTTCCTTCTTTTTTTTTTTTACCAGCAACATCTATTTATTGGACAAGTTCTTTCCCCCAAAGTACAGCTTGTTGTTTTATTCAGGGTTTTGTAGATGCCAGCCAGTTAGGGAACATGGGAAGGATGCTCAGTGAAAGGCAGATACATTGCGAGAAATGTGCCATAAACTTTTTTCTTTTTCGGGTAAAGAAAAAAAACTATATAATGAATATCCCACTCCTGAGTATAGGTGGGACAGGAAAATTTGATTGCTTTTCATCTGCACTTAAGTCTATCTTCTCATTTCACACATACAGTTGATTTGGATACTGCTACTAGGAAAGGTAAAAACAAGTGTCAGGAAGGAAGAAGTATTAACTAAAGGAAACTCAAACAGACGGCTCGTGGTGGGTGGTGGTCAGTAGAAGCAGACGGTGTGCAGGAAGGTCCGGCCGGTCTTCTCCTCGAACTCCTGCAGCAGCTCCTCGATCTCGTTCTCCATGTCTTCTGTGTGCTGGATGCACTGACAGAGATCACAGATGACGAACGCCCCCAGGGTGGCCTCTTCTTGGTTGTCCTCGATGTCCACGTTGATCACGTGCACAGGCTGGCAGGTCTCTTGCTCCCTGGAATTCAGCTCTTCCACCACCTGGTCGTACAGTCTCTCTTCACAGGTGAAGATCAGGTCAAACAGATCTTTGCAATTCTGGAACCTTTCCGGCCGGGGCTTGATTCTTCTGTTTCTGTCCAGCATGTGCAGAACGCCGTTCTGTGTGTAGAGGTCTTTGTCTTTCTTAAGGAGGTCATTGTACATCTGGTCGTAAGTGGTTTTGAAGTCATAAACGTTCGGCTTGTTGGGTGCTGGTCCTGGAAGCTTCACGTGAGTTCCCGTTCCAAAGGACCGGACGCTGAATCCTCGTTTGTTGAGGATGTAGTGCGCCTCCATGCTCCGGTTCTGGTTGCTTGAGCACACCACCGCCACTCTGAGCGGTGGCGACGGCATGGTGGCGGCCGGACGGTCCGCGACTCCCACCTCAGGAATCCCTCCTCAGGAATCCCTCCTCAGGACTCCCGCGCAGCCGCTCCTCTTCCACACGAGCAAGATGGCGATGGCGGCGGCCGGAAGTCGCGCCACAAAGCGGCCGCGCCAGTGACGTAGTGCGTCGGGACGCACGGCGCGGGCACGCGCACGGCCTCCTCCCCCCACCCCCCCCCGGCCCCGCCCAGACCACGGGGCTGCGGACGGAGGGAGGCCCCGCCCGGCGGGCACCGCTGCTTCGAGCGTGGGTGGCGGAGGCCCTCGCTCTGCAGAGGCGCCGACCCTCGGTTTTCTTATATGTTCTTTTTTCATTCTCCACTTCAGGTACACCTACTTGTCACCCTTGCAGTGAATCTCATTTCGTTGTCTTCCAGACCGATGATACATCTCTTTTTGTTTCCAGTTCTTTGTACTTTTTCCATAAAATTTGGGAGACGTTACTCAAGTTTTATTTTGCTGTCATAGATTTTATTCTCTAGCTTTATCTTTCCCTTCTTATGCATCTGGAGGACATTTGGGTGTCACTGGAAAGTACTAAGCTTTGCCTGTACCTCAGACTTCTAATAAGCCCACCCTTTAGAAAGTTTCGGTATTTCTTAGAGTGGATGAGGACAGGATCCAAGTAAATAGATCCAGTAATTTTTGTGATACTATTATAGTCACCTTCCCTTGAAAATTTATGCACTAGTGATTGAATTAGTATTTCTATTAATGCTCTGAATGAAATATTTTTGCTTATGAAGGGGATTGTTTTATAGTTAAGATAATTCTCATGCATGTCTATTCTGTAATGACCGAACATTCCCTGCAAGTGCTCACAAAAATTTGCCTTTGGATATTGCATAAAACCCAGTATTTCTCATAATGTGGGCTCTGTAGCATGCATCGGAATATCATTTTGTGTTGGTTAAAAATGCGTATTCCTGAGTTTATGTTTATGTATTCTGATGTTTGGGAATGACATCCAAGATTCTGCATTTAAAGAAAGCTTTGAAGTTGATTTCAATGCACTATATAGGGTAGTAACCCCTCTAGAGTCCTTGACTTCCAAGATCTCTGCTCCTGCAGCCTCTGGAGCGATTTCACCCCGTATCTCTGCTTGGTCCTCTCTCTGACCCTGGGACCAATCTTGTTTTTAGTGTTGGGAAATTTCAAGAGCTCTCATTACCTATTCAGGTGACAAAGTATCAAGACACCTTGCACTGACCTTGAGTAATTACCTAAGCAATTCCTGGTCGAGGCTTCATTCCCTGGCTTAATGGAAACCTTGTTTGCTGCTGCAGCAGAGCGTAAAATCGCAGTGGTGTATTTATTTAAAATCAACTAGCTTTAGGGGGACAAAAGTAAAACAAAATTAAGGGGATTTAATTATGCATTGGTTGTACAAAACAAAATCAGAAAAGCAAGAGGAAGTTAGAGCAGGAGATTGACCTCACCTCTTCACGGGGAGAAGCCAAGGGCATGCACTCAGGCTATTGGCTAAGCTGCTCCTGGCAAGCCAGCAGCACTCTGAAAGCACAGAGAAACAGAGACCTCGATGATGCCACCAACAGCTTTTCCTTGGGCACCAAAACAGAACTTACCAATAAAGGAACGCAGGCAGAATACTTACTATAATTCCTGTTTTATCATGACACTATTACTCGGAACACTTTAGCCTCACTGTTCATAGTGAGGTCTGCATACCAGCAGCAGGAATATCGCTTGGGAACTTGTCAGAAAAGTAGCATCTCAGGCCCTGCTTCAGACACCCTAAATCAGAATTTCAATTTTAGCCAGATCCCCAGGAGATGTACATGTTTATGAAAGTTGAGGGGCACAGCTCTAGAAAACTGTCTACTCTAGAAGAGCCAGAATTTCAAAAAATGTGTGCTGTAGTCTGGCAGATCTTTAAGGTAGAAGAATAAGGTTTCAGACCTTTACTACCCGTCTAGAAGTCTTTCTACCTGGGCTGCGAGACAGATCTGTAAGGTGGTAATGATTCTGAGTCCCACTGCAGAGTTACACTGTAGTGTTAGGAAAGCAACTCAGATTGGCTCAAGGCCAGGCACTGTCATTTATTGGCTCTGTGATGTTTGGAAGGTCACTTAACCTCTATGAATCTGTTTCTTTACCTACAAAATAAGACCTTTACAGAACGTCAAATGAGATAACATACATGTTAGTGCATTATAAATTCTTACATACATTTTTTAAAATAATGTACTTGGTTCCCCAAACTATCTTCCTGATCCGAACTGCTCTCTCAAGCTCAAATCCTATATTTACACTGCAATGGTAGACTTAATGGAAAGCAATTTATATGGTATGGGAAAGAAAACCAATCAAGCTGTCAAGCCAAGGGAGAAATTGAGAACCAGGTTCAGATTAACACACTGAAATCAGGAAGAACTGGAGAAAAGGGACAGGAACACTGGGGTTCAGAGTCATATTTCCATAGAAGAATAAACAAAAGTTGTTAAATCAAAGTTAAGAACAGCAGGGGGAGGGTGTAGCTTAGTGGTAGAGCACATGCTTAGCATGCATAAGGTCCTGGCTTCAATCCCCAGTACCTCCATTAAAAAAAAAAAAAGAAAAAAAGAAGTTAAGAACAGCATAGCTAATCACACTCAGAAGAGACATGGAGTATGCCATCACAGTGCTCAATAATTATCTGATTGACCATAAACTGAATGTATAGAAACATATGAGAGGGTACCACTCTTACAGCTGATGGACTTCAACAAGGTTGACTCAGAGATGTAAATCATTAAATATGTGATTGGAAGTCCAGACATGTCTTACTACACTTAATGAAATATCTCTTCCATAAGCTTAGTTAGCCATAATCCTGGTTAACAGGTTAGTCGAAGGGTTACAAAGGTTGTCTGAGCATAAGAATCACCTGCAGAACTTTGAAAACTACAGAAGGATTTACTATTGCAATGAAGAAAAATGAGCACAAGAACGCAGGATCCAAAAAGAGCAATAAATAGAGACACACAAAGACAGAAGACACAGAGGCTTTCTTGACTAGAGATGTCAGACTCACTAATATTTAAACAAAAGAAATTAATATTTAAAGAGGAAATGCAAGGATAATGTTAGGTTCTGTAGATGGAAAGAATTTTTCAACAATCTGCGTGCAAGCTGCAGTGAGTAAGAAGTCAGGGTTGAGTCAGGATTTCCCAATGTAATATAATGAATGTGCTAGCAAGCAACTTACAAAGCTGTAATTGATACTCATGGCATCTAGGGAATGTACTGAAATTGACAACCACTACAGTGAATTCCAGGCAATAGTGTAAAGTATATAAATAAATATTTATTTATTCTTTTTTAATACATAAATAATCTATATGTATTAAATAAATAAAAACTGAGAAATGGTAAACCGTAAAATATGATGTTTTACTCCACAAATTTTAGTGTATTTGAAATGTGACTACATAGGTATTTAAAATTTTTTCCATATAGTCAAGGATTCACTCCCATACTGTAGCATGATTTCAAGTATTGGCACCAGAAACCTACATCATTTTCTTTAACAACATAAACTAAATTTATACAAAGACCATGGGTTCAGTTCCAGTCTCTCAAAGGACTCTCACTTCTTTTGAAACAGCAGAAGTTCCAAAGACCAGAAGTTTCTAGAAAAGAGAACGACTGACATACGTGGTCAGCTGGTTAAAGAGATTTTTTAAAAATTACATTTATATACCTGTTGTCATGTACTCTCAGAACAGGGGATTGCAGTTGTTTCATGATGAGTGTAAACTATTTCTGATGTATTTATGCAACCAGGCTATCAAGAAGAGAAAAACGTTTAAAATGTGAACTCATATTTTCCACCTAAATCCTGATCATTAGTCATCTCAGGTTACCACTGCTCTCGGACTAAGATCAGAACTCATAAAAGGGAATATCAGACTACTTAGCTTCTTCCTAGAGCAAACTGGAGAACCTTCAGAACAAATAAATGACTACAACTCTTGAATAATAATCTATTCCTTTAATACAGGAAGAATCATTCAGATCTTGGTTTCACAAAGCTAGCAAACTATACTGCATTATGTTGTTTCAGGTGTCATCTCCACCATATAATTTATCCATAACAGCAGGAAATGAAATGCGATATAAAAGTTATAACATGACATAAATAAGTAAGAGATTTCAGGAAAAATGATAAAGCTAAGAATAAGAAGCACCAACATTATCTATCAGAGGTCGTCTAAATCTTCTTGTATAAGCCCACTCCAGATCATTAAGTCTCTCCAGAATAAATCAAACTCCCTTGGAATGCCTAGAACTAATTCATAACCATGGCCTCCTTAAATCCTAAGAATAGGCCCAGGTTTTGAGATTCATGGACATAGAACTTCTTTGACCTAATGATGCAAAGACAGAATCTATAGAGGTCAATATGATCCCTGATTCTGCAGGCATCTGACAAGGCTTGTCATGAGACCTTGGAGGGCAAGATGAAAACATGAACTGAGAGCTGTGACAATTAAGTAGATCAATACCTGTGTGAACAAGTGTACTTAAGATGTGCAATCTGACCACAGGTATCAATCTGGAGAAAAGTCTACAGCGCCGTGACGCAAAGCGCTGTTGGAAAACTTTTCTCATTCAATGTTTTTTTTTCTTAATTAGTTGGATGAAAACCTAAAAGACCCATTTAACATATCTGTGGATGATTTAAAAATAGAAAAATATTGGCTATTAGAATACTTCAAAAATTACAGAATGGAACAATGGACTGAATCTAATACAATGAAATCTATGAGTCTAATGTCACAGAGCCTGGTATATTAGATATGACGGGGCCTGGAACTTGGAAACAAAAACCTCGACTTCATAGCTGAAGGATGAAGGAGAAATTAAATAATAGCAACGTCTATTGAAAAAGCTCTCAGGAATTATGTAAACAGAGAGCTCAACAGAACCCAATGATGTAGTATAGCAAATCCCCACCCCACCACACAGGCCAAAATAAAACCTAATGTATTCACTGAAATATAGTATCTTTCTACTAGATAGCATATCAAGCAATTCTATGACTGTAGCAGTAACCTATCTGAGAGAGAGAGACTGAGACAGAGGAAGAGAGAGACAGAGAACGACTACTACAGAATGTTATAGAAGTCACCAGAATCCTGCCTTTTTGCAAGTTTCACTTATAGAAAAACCTGGCAATGAGATCTGAAAGGTATGGGTATGAGCAGGACAGGGTCCAACGCTCTCCTGCTCCAAATAACTAAAAACTTTAATCATGGTTCCCTCAAGTACAACTTGAAACAAACACTCAATCACCATCCACCTCACTTCAAAGCCAGCTTCCCAATCCTTTCCCCCTTAAAGGCTCTTATTTACAAAGCACATCTTCATTTTGCTTTAGATTTAATCCCTCATTGAGCCCTGGGGATGGGAAGAGATGGGGAGCTGGAGCCTAGGATTCTCTGCAGAGCCCACGTGTCAGGAGAGAGCCCCAGCTGCTGGGTGATGGCGGCAGGACTGGGCCTCCCTAAAGATGCACTCGGCTCAGACATAGAAGACTGAATTCTACAGCTTCTACTCTATCATCCAAAAATATAAATCCTAGGTCAACTAATGGAGGTTCTGCAACAGAGATAAAAACATCGGGTAACAGAGAGAGGCAGCTGGCATTGTACTAGAACTAGAGAACTTTGGGGAACCTTTTAAAATGGAAATTCTGTCGTTCTTTGCACTAACTGCCATTATACAAACGAATAGTAGAAAAAGAACCACTGTTTTGGGATCAGACAGATTTGTATTTGAGTCCTATTGCTACCTTTAACCAACTGTGTGAATGTGGGCAAGTTACTTAACTTCTCTGAGCCTTAGATTCCTCAACTGAAAAAAAAAAAAAGGGAATGGTGTTAGGAAGTAATAAAATGATTTGTCAATACTCTGGTAAATAGGAGTAGAGAGGGAGGAATTTTCTCTACATTCGGCTACAACACATAATAAACAGAGATTAAGTGTCACCACTTTATACTTAATATAAACTGCACTGGAACATGCATAGATTTTTACTTAAAAGGAAACAGTGAATTCATACAAGACATCAGATAATTAAAACTCTCTTCCTGTATCTTCAACTACACTACCTATATTTTAGATTAGATGTCTCCCTGAACTACTGTCCCAGCAAGATCATGCAGTTCCAAGGTTACTTTTCAGAAACAGTGTTCAAAGCAGTATCCTGTTAAATTACCTTGTGCCTATCAAAAACTCTTCTGCTGATAATCCCAGGGGGGCACCTTTCCAGTTTCCCTGTGAAAATGCTGTTTCATATTGATATGGATCAATAACACTTGTATATATGTGTTTACATAGCCCCATATAACCAACCTCAAGGTGTGTATGCGTGTCAATGTGTATACATACATACATTTTCAGCTAACTCAATAAATCCTTCAGAGTGAATTGAAACAGATAGCCATGCACATTAATATAGCATATTGTATCTCTGAAAATAAAGTCTGAATTCCATTTAGTTTGACAGGAAAGCATTTTTTTCATAAGTCTTTTGGATAATCTTCCGTTTGCTCAGCGAGGTCAAAAGGATGGAATATGTCTATCTCTCCTCTATCTTATCACACTCCCTTGTAACTCACAGCTCACAAGTCAAACCTTCTGTTAACACCTCCCACCCTCTACCCTAAAGCAAGATGCTTCGTGGAGCAAATTAAATCCAAGTGACATTACAATTCTTGCTGGTTCTGGAGTAATATGTTTTTGAGTTTTTTGGCAACTTAGAAATAACAAGGATTAAAAACTTGAGCGGCCACCTTCTTTCAGTGAAGTGCTTTTAGGTATTAGACATTCCTCAAAAACGACTGCAAAATTTCATCTACAGTTGACATTTAAGCGAAATTTGTTTCTTGATGGTTTTGTAATGACGTTTTATACTTCAAAGCTGAGAAGGTTGACATAAGTATTTTTCATCATTATCTATTCATCGAGAAAGCTGGCTTTGCCTTGGATGAGCTATTGCATCTCATATTAGTATACACAGATACCAGTGTACCTACATTAGACATCTAGAATAGCACCATTAACACAAACGGAAGTAATATCAGCAATGCAAATTTATGGAAATATTTGAAATTATGATGAATTCATAGAAAGCAATCCTAAAATTATTCAGATGCAGGTAGATTTCAAATAAAGCATTAAGGATACTGCTTCCACCACAATAATCCAAGACAGATACTAATGCAGATGACTGTATTTTGTGACATATAATTATTTCATTCTCATCAGAGGCGGTCACAGTGTTTATCACATCAGCCAAATGGACAGAGATGATGTGAACTGTAGGCATCAAAGGAGAGGCAATTTGGACTCACTTCCTGAATGTGGGCCTTAGAATCAGGCATATAGTTCCAGTTGACATTATACTGTCATATACAGCAATCACTTATATTAGCTACCTGTTCTATAAAAGACACAAATCTTTATAAAGTGACCTGGGGAGAGGTATTCAGGGTTCTTGGTTGATAACAAGCCAATCAGTATTATTTGTGGGGCAGATACTTCCATGACTTTTTAGTTAGTGGATAATCACAAGTGTTCTCACTAAAGACTCTCCAAATGGTTGCTAGGTTTGCATCTCCTAGGATGACTCCACTTTCCACCCCTGACGTTTAGAAATTTCCTGATGGCAGGAAGGCAGCTTTGTCCAGTACATTAAGCTACTGGTTAGAAGATGTAGAATGAGTTACAATAGAATAAAAATCCAACCAGGGAGCAAATTTACCCAAATTCAAAGAAGATCTTATGCATGAGGTGGCTTAGATGCTTGCTGATAATTGAGGATGGGTAGGGAGGTGAGGGTAGGTTGGCAATTCTGAGTCATTCTGCCTGTCTGTAGCTTATTGTTGACAATGTTCCAAAAACAATGGAAGAAGTACATTATCTGCTTTCATGAATTATACTGACATATTTGGTAGACATTACTTATGATCACCAGTGTTCTTTGTATCTTCCATATTGTTAACTGATTTTGTCTAGTTCTATCAATTACTGAGAGATGTAAAACTCCCCAGGTATAATTGTGACTATCTGTTGATGTGTGTAGTTCTACCAATTTTTTATTTATGAGGTTTGATGTTCTGTTATTAGGTACATACATACTTAGGATTTTTTGCCTTTATGCTGACCTGCCCATTTTATGATTATGAAATGTTTCTCTTCATCCTTTCTAATCCTCACTGTGTTTCAGTTCAATTTGTCTGATATTAATAAATTGTCTCCAGCTTTATTACTCTCACTGTATGCATATTATGTATTTTCCTTTCCTTTTACTTTCAACCTATTTATATTTTTAAAGTCTCTGGTGTTTCCTGTAAACAATTCCTACTCAGGTTTTTATTCTTTTACCCAATCTGACAGTCTCTATCTTCTAATTAAAGTATTTAGTCTATTTACCTTTAACACAATTATTGTAATGGTTGGGTTTAACTTTGATTATAAATGAGTTTTCACTTGCCTCTTTTTTTGTTCCTCCATGGCTCCTTTCTTCTCATCTTTCAGTTGAATTAAATATGTTTATTTTCCATTTTATTTCCTTATATTGGCTTCCTAGGTATGTTTCCTTTAATCCTTTTTTAGTGGTTGTATTAGGGCTACTGATACGTGAACAAAATCTAATCAATACTGTAACAGCACACTTTACATTTTACATATTCTCTTTCACATTTTTTACTCCATTGTTCTCACTTTGTGTTTCATAACAGTTATTTTACACTTGCCCCTTTCAAATCCTCCATTTCACACTGCCAAATACTCATAAAGCACCCTCACACATATTTTCAGAGCCTCCCCTTGCACATCTCCCTCCTCTCTTATTACCTGACCTACAGAAGCCAGCATCTTCAGCTGCCCAGAAGTCTGATGTTTGCATCCTCAGCAGAGCAGGATTCTCATGCTTTCTTATACCCCAGTCCTACACATTGAATTTTAAAAATTACCCCATTCAAGAAACTAAGATCTGGTGGAGCTCAGTTATGTTTTTCTCTTCTCTAACAGTTATAGCTCTCTAGCTGCCAGTGCTTGAAAAGTATTTCTTCATACAACTTGTCCAGTTTTTTGGTTGTCTATTTTGGGAGAGTTAGTCTGGTACAAGTTATAGCATCACAGCCAGAAACAGTAGTTTATTTTAGCCAAAGAGTTTTGAAGACCTTTTCTCTTAGAAATATGTTATTTGTCTACTCCATTTCTGCAAGAAACCTGACAAAAATAAGACTCTGAATTTCACTAGCAGGGGAAAAACAGAATTTTATTCTCCAGCCCATAGTATTTACTACTTCTTTTGAAAAAGTAAAATATACGTAGGCTTCTTCATACTTCAGTAATCTTGATGCTGCCCTCTTAAGCTTGCTCCTCACCCTGTCTGATGCTCAGATTTTTTTATTCTTTTGCTGGTTAATAGTGATAAAAAATGAGATCTCTTCCACTAAATCTTTTAGATTAAGCAAAATAACCTCTAAAATCATCCTCAGATAATATAAAGAATATTTTTTACATTGTTACCAAGTTTTCCTATTCCTATTACAGATATGTTAGTTCCGGAACTTAAAAAAGACACTTAAAAATGAATTCATTCCCATCTTATATCAAACCATAAAATTCCATAGTGTATGTGTCTACTAGGCAGTTCTGCAAGTCAACCATAAAATAGTTACCATAGAGAGCAACTAGAAATTCAGATGCTGATCAGTTCAGCTTAACTTCTAAAAAGCACACAAAGAATGAGAAAGGCCTTGTTGACTTCATGTCTGCTTTTGTCAGGTATTGAATTTCAGTAACATCAGCTCAAGTTGATCTCATAATATGTAAAATTGGGAAGATTGGAGAACCAACTTTGGGTGTGGCATTAAGAATCATATTCTGTGTAATAATTGAGTATTACAAATACTTATTTTATGGGAAAAAACCACCTCTTCATTACTACTTTAGAAAAAGCTTTACCTACGCCCCATCATGCCAGCCTTAAGCCAGTGTTTATCCATGCTGGCATTCTACAATGTTTTCATAGCACATAGCATAGTAGTGTTGACTATGTTGCAATGATTTAGACTAGAAACATGTTGTGCATTTGGAATGGTATTTCAGAGCTTGATACAGCCAAGTGATATCAGGGTAAGTGGAAGTATAGAACTTAAACAATTTTCCAGACAATTGAAAAATGACTCCCTCTTGATGAGTTTCTACGTTGGTATATCTCTGAACTGGCATGATTTGATGCTCTGTTTGTGAGTGAAAATAATAGTTGATTCTAACAATTATATAGGGAGTTAATCTAGTCCCCTTGCATTTTGTTATGTTATTTGCATTCATTTTATCCTTCAGTCACAGCTACCATCTTGGAAAGTATGTTCCACAACCATGATCTTATTACATATGAGGACATTGAGGCCCAAAGAGGTTATATGACTTGACAAAATTCACGTGAGATTTAAGGAACAGATACAAAACAGAAACCCAGGACACTCTGACCTCAAATACTGCACTTTTAACAATTTCATTATACCCCTTCACTTATTTTTGCATAGTAGTATTTAGCCATTTATGTAAGATTTTCACATATTTGCATTATATTTCCTTTTGATTTTTACATCAAATCTCTGAGGCTTGAGCAGAGCCAGAAAATCAACCCAAATTTATCAAATGGTAGGCCAAGTGATCTTTCCAGTAATTCACATTGTCTCCCTAACATGATTCACTTACCCATCAACTTCTACCAGTTTCTTCTAACATGTTCTTCCTAGAACAAATCAAGAGAATTGAGCTCCCAGAGTTCACGGTGAAGGAGGCGCACTCTCTTCACAATGTACTCTTCAGACATAATTAAACATAGAATTTAAGACAAGAATTTAATATAATATATATATATATAATTTAATATAATATATATATATTTTAATATAAGAATAACTTAGAATTGTTAATACCCACAATGAAATCTAAAGCAAATGTTAAAGGATTTTGCCCTCATCCGTCAAGTGTTTAATTGATTCATATATTCATTCAGATAGACTTCTATTCAGCATGTATGTTCTGATCACCAGCTTTGTCCCTAATGTTCTGCTAGGGACTAAAGCAAAGTTGTTCCAGTTGTAGAGAACAAGAAAAAAAAAAAGTTACAGGATGCAATCTGAGATATAATACAAGTATATACAAAGTGCATCAGGAGTGAAAAAGGAAATAGTGATTAAATCTTATGATGAATAGGAATGCAGAGGACCAAAGAAGTTCTCACAAAAGAGGTGATTCTTGAATTAAACTTTGAAGAATGAATTGAATTCCAACAGGTAAAGAGGGAAGACAAGCTTTACAGGTAAAGGAAATAGAATTATTAAAGACTTTAAGATGTAAAAATCCACAGTATGTGGAGGCAGGGAGACCAATTAGCAGAATACTTCCGGTACCCAAATGGGAGATAATGAAAGCCTGAATTATCAGTGTGTTAGTGGAATATTTGAGAGATGCTAAAACAGTGAAATCAGTACTAATCATGATAGACTTATTGAGGAAAATGAAAGAAGGTTCTAGGGTGATACGCAGTTTGCTAGTTTTGTGCCGGGGCAGATTTAGTTCTATTCAGTGAAGTAATAAATTTCAACTATGGCCTGTGACCAGTCAAAGAAATTTGGATACTCCTGCTAACTTTTGAGAGAGGAGACTTCGAGGTGTGCAGTTTTGCAAGTTAGTCTCTGATCCTGAGGAATCACACCTGAATCTGATGAGGCAAAATTTGTATTGTTGAGGAGCAAGACATTTTCTTCTACCCTTTTAGGTTCTTCAGGCTGGTTTAAGAACTAAATTGATATAAGACAGACGAACAGGAGAAAATCAAACAAAAGTTTAATGACATGCAGACATAGGAGAGAACCAGGGAAACTGAGTAACTCACCAAAGTGGCCAAAACTTCAACTTCAATGCCATCTTCAGCTAAAGACAGAGGATGTTGGGGGTAGAGTTTTGGGATTTCAAATGGGAGGAAAGCAAGTGACGTGGAGATGGTAAAGCAAATGTTTAGTAAATGAGACACAGAGAGGAATTTTAACAGACTTAACTAGGTTCCTCCCTGTCCACACATCTACTTCATAAAATACTCATCTATGGTTATAACTCCCTTCTTGGAACAGGTCCTCTGTCTACAGTCTTTTAGGCAGAAAGCTCATTCTTTTAGGGGGAAGATCAAAGCTTATTCCGAGTCTTTTGGGCCTTGACTTTTTCAGCTCAGAATAATCCTCATACCAAAGAGATGTTTTGGTTTGGCAAATTTTTCTCCCCAACAGAATCATGTAAAGATTCACTGATGATCCTTTTTGTCTCCTTACTTGAATAGAGGATGTGAGTATTGTTTGTATGAAAGATATTTGCTTCATATTGAGTAGAAGGGTAAAGATGCTGTGCATCGGTAGAAATGTGAGAATAAATGGCAAATGACAAAAGTACTCTGCCAATCCTGGCTCTGTTTTACTTCATCCCCATTCCCTACCTTTCCTCTGCTCCATTCTATATGACAAGGTGGAGGCAGGTGGCCTCTGCAGTCTGTTTCCCAGTCTCCATGGATAGCTGATTTCCACCTGGGTTCAGCCAAGTCAAGGCACTGACATAAGATGGGAGGGTGGGAAGAGGGGAGAAACCAGAGTACTTATTCCTCTCACTTAATAAAATCTTAGCACTTGTCTCTTCTCTGTGGCTTTAGTCCTCCCTGTAATTCTAGTTTTAGTGAAGTAACTTCATCTCCTGGGCTTTGATAAATCTGCCTCTTCCCTTTGTCCTCCAACCTAGGGCTCTCATCATTTCTGATATTGCTAATTTGGGGTGACCTCACTGTCCACTCTGACTTCTCAGTTCTTCGATTACCCATGTAAGCAATTCCTTGCATTCAAGTTTTTGATTTAAATATTCATGTGTGTTTTGTTTTTCTGGGTTAGAATTATAGTGATATAAATGGTCAAGAATGTAAACTGTTGCCAAGTGATTAGAGAGAAAAATAATTGGGAAGAAACCAAGGTTTTACAATTAGGTCTTGGGTGACCTTTGGGAAAGCCATTTGAGGGGAAAGCCAGATTGCTTTCAGATGAAAAAATTGATAGGTAAGGAACTGAAAGTAACAAATAGAAGCAGCTTTTCCAAGAAGTTTAACAGTTAAAAAAAAGAGAGTAATTGTAGTAACTTGATAGGTAGGAAGACTCAGAGGAATATTTTATATTGTGTTGTGTTGTTACGTTATGTTTTGTTTTATGTTATTTAGAAAATCAATTAGATATTTGGGACTTTACTCATTCAGAATTTCCCGGTCTCTGAGAATCACAGATGCAGTGGGCTCAAAACCATCTTGTATGATCACTTGCTAGAGTGCATTTTACCGTCAGACAGAACCGGACTTAGGGCTTCTCCAAGGAAAAGCCAACTTCTAAAAATTCCACAGAAAGTGTGTCAAAAGTAGAATGTACCATAAAGGAAGCAATGCAATTTCAATATGTACTAATAGACAATATCTTCCACATCATGAGAGGTCATAATAAGGACATTATACTCTGTATGGATGGGATAATATTTATGATTGAGTGTTCCATTCTGAGCAGCCCATTTCTTAAGGAAACTAGTAATACATTTGAGAATATCTCATTTAAGGAGCACAACCCAGGTGCCTTACCATATGAACAAAAATTCAGGTAACTAAATGGAGGGGTTTAGACTGAAGCGAAGATTTTAGGTGCTCCACAGAAAAAGGACATAGATTGATGTCATCCCATACCCGATGGTCCCTGACATGGAAGAGGGATAGGGAATTAGCTTATGACAAGTACCTACTAGGGGCTAAACACTTTGCTAAACATTTTAATTCTCACAGAAACTCCTTGAGGTAATGACTATCTCTGCTTTATAGATGAGGAAATTTAAAGCTTAGAGTGATAAAGAACCCTATTGAATATCTCACAGCTGTTAAGGAAATCAGATATCAACACAAAAAGACACATATTCCTTCCACTATAGCATAATAGAGATTAAACCAGTGAGTTAAACTGAGAGGAAATGAGTTGAGATGAGTTGAGCTGGTATCAAACAGAAACTCGGGACCTTGGCTTCCTCAATCTAACTTCAGTAATAAAATGTCTAAGGAAACAATTGGGCCAAACCTCATCCCACCCCCTAGGGGAAGAAATTTATAGTGGGAATACAGATCATGGTTAGAATTTAAATTGAACTAGTGTGAAGGAAAAACCGGGCTGGTCTAACAAGATAACTCACAAGTCTAGGAATGTGAAGGAGAGGCTGGGCTGGGCTAACAAGATAACTCACAAATCTAAGTATTGGAATACTGATCTGAGTTCTGCTAGACTAACTTGTAAATCTAGGTTAATTAGTGTTGGTTTGCTGTTCATGTTTTTTGCTAGCCAGCTGGGTTTTCAAAGATACATATCTGGCTTTGGAATGTTGGTTTGCTGCCTCCCTGCCTCCGCTTTTGTGATGATAATGCTGCTAAAGCTGTTCCATGCCTATTGGCCTAATACCCCAAGCTTGTACTTTACCCTATAAAACCTCATGCGCACGTCTTGGAGGTGCTCAGAGCCTTGGAGCAGAAGCCCCTCTGAGCCCGCTGGCGTAATACATCTGAGTACTCCAACCCTCCGAGTGGTGCTTGTTTCTTGACTGGCCTGTCGTTTCCGTAACACTAGGACAAAAGTTTTATTGTATTCCTCTTTTTTAAAAAATTGTTTTGCATTCCTCTCACCTATAGGACTGGTTGATACAGTACAAGTCTCTTGCCAGGGCACCATCTACTCCAAAGAGCAAGGAGGCAGGGAGAACAGTCACACTGCCTTTGCCCTTGAGCACAATGAGTCCTTATGACTCACATCCATTCAGCCACCTCTCAAAGCCTACCTGCACTCCTTCTTTCAAGCCACACTCCCACTCTACACTTTTCTTTTATCCTCTGTCACATACACCAATACCTGCACATCAGAGATAACTGGTCTCCTGTCATGCCACCTTAAGTATCTGCTTTCTGTTTTCTGAATTTAGAACTCACTAGCTATATAATCCAAATTATACTGCTTTTCCTTCTAAGTCAATAGGTGAATTGCAACAATGACCTTCCACAGAAAATAACTTAACCTATAGTACCCTGCACACAGTACGCTCTAAGGAAATATATATTGAATTGATATTAATGGATCAAATACTTGGAATTGCAGGCACACTGTCAGTGTTAGAGCAGGCAGACATCTAGATATGAGCAGAGAAAGGGGGACACAGACCAAATGGCAGGAATTGGGCAGAAAGGAGGGGCACAAGCCAAATGCAGGAAACCACACATCATGTAAGCAGCAGGGATCTTTGGGCAGAGAAAGAAAAGCAGGAACCTTGGGGCTGATAAGGGATCGTGCTTTTTGGGGTGACAAGTGGCCTGGAGAAAAACAAAGAAAGGTGAGAAAGGCAGGAATTTCTAGTGTCCGAATGTAACCTTTTGCTCATTATGCCCTCATTTCAGTAAAATTAACCTTGCAGATCAGAAGTACCCATCATGCACTGACACCATGACACTTCCGATCCAGACTAAATAAGGACAAAAATCCCTCCTCCCCTTGGGAAGGTGGAGTTGGGATGATCAGGGAACACGACCCCAAACCCTTCCCTCCCCAATGAATATTCCGCCCATTCATTTTTACACCCTGTGTAACCAACTTGCCAAAGAAACTCAGGGCAGCCGCTCACCTGAGCCTGCCCGCTCTCCCCTGAGAGTGTACTATCCTTTAATAAATCCTCACTTTACCTTTTTTTAACCTCTAAGTCTTGTCTCTGAATTCTTTCTGGGACGGGACAAGAACCTGGAACACCGGTTGCATCTATCGGCAACATCAGTATGCAGGGTTTGATGAACTCTGGACTGGTAATCTATTTCAGTGTTTAACGACACTTTTTATCAGAAAAATTCTTCCTAGTATTTTGCCTAAATCCCTCATGGTACAATTTACACTCCATTCTCCTTGTTCTGTCCTAAGAGAAGATTGACACCAGCTGGTGAGCATTCTCTGTGTAATAGCTCTTTATACACTTAAAGACCATTATTAAATCCCCTCTTGGTCTTCTATTTTCCAAGCTAAACAATCCCAGTTCCATTAACCTTTCTTCACAGCCCTTATTTTCCAATGATTTAATTGTCTTGGTGGCGATCTTCTGGACCCTCTCCATGTTGTCCAGATCTTACCATCTGTGGAGCTCCAAAGAGGGCACATTTTTACAAGTGATAAGGAAATTTTAAATGTCAGGACAGAATTCCTTCAAAATCTTGGGTCATATAGACACTTGTCATTCAGTGATTTTCCAATATTTCGCTATTCAGCAGCAACACTGAGCACTTTGCTCCTTTAAAGAGTCAATAGTTTAAAATCATTGGCCACGCAAAGCTTCTTGTGTATAGGATCCCAGGCAGTGAATGAATCGATATGACCCCATAGCATCTACAGCTCAGCCGGGCTAAGTTGTTCTTTATTTATTTATGCATATGCAGTAACTCTTGTGAAGTGTCAAAACAATTTTGATAGAAAATTTCCATTAAAAATTTATGTAATAATAATATTAATAAAATTCATGATTGGAAAATATTGTAACTGACTTAGGTATCTAGTATTCATCTGATAATATAGCATATAGCAGATTCATGGCTTATTTTATGATTTACAATTAGTTCTACACCATGATATTAACTTGTTCAGTCTTTTAATAAATGCATCAGAGTCTAGTCTCTGCTCAGCACCTTGACTGCTGCCATTTTGGGCTAAGCCGCATCACCTGTCACCTGAATTATTGCAATTGCCTCCCACTCATCTCTTTGACTCTACCCTCGCCCTTCAGGAGGATCTTCTCCACAGAGCAACCAGAGTGATTGTTTCACAATGTTAAGTCAGGTCACGGCGTTTATCTGTTTAAACCTCCCCAGTGATGCCCCATTTTTCTCATGGTATACCCAACAAGGTCAACAATATCCTATTGATCTGTCCTTCAATTACCTCTTTCGTCTTGACTCTTACTAGTTAAATGTATTCATTCCTTGCTCCACTATAGCCACACTGACCACCTTGCAGTTTTTCAAATCTTCCAGACACATCTCAGCCTCAGCGCTTTTGCCCTTTCTCCCTCTACCTAGAACAGTCTTCTCCCAGTTATCCACATAGTTCATGCTTTCATCTTAAGTCTTTCTTCAAAGGACACTTTTCCACTGACCCATGCCCTGATTACTCTATTTAAATTGCAACTACCACCAGCAATTCCCATCTCTCTTATTCTGTTCTGTGTTTTGTCCACATCTCTTATCACCTCATAGCAATTATACATAAGCCACTCTTCATGTTTATTGTCTATTTCCCCTTCGCTAGAATTGAAGCTCTGCTGTTGTATCACTGGTGCCTAGAATGGTATCTGGCACTTGTTACATTTTCTCTTGAGTCAATGAATGAGTGAGTGAACAAATATTTATCATTTGCTAGCTGTCGACCAATGGCTTAAAGCACACTTTTTTTTTTTCACTTTAAGAGGTGATATGAATTGAGAGTATAAATTTAATTATAAGATATGCATTGCATGTCTGCTACCTAAAACCACGTGCTAGCTGTTTTCCAAGTACAGGAAAGTCTGAGACCTCTCTTCTGGGAATCTAGGTCTACAAAATGTCATATGGAAAACAAATCCATAATGACAGTTGACAGGCTTGAGGACTACATAGGGGACACTAATAATTTTCTGAAGTCGATGCCACAAATGATAAATTTATCTAGGAAACATTTAGCCTTCGATATATGTGACAGAAAGAAAATACTCAATTGATGACCCATCCACAGGATTCTACAACGTGTTGGTGTACTGCTTTCCCTATAAACAGGAACAACTTCCACCTCTATCAGTGTATCAGTGTATCATTTTCAATGAACTTCACTGCTCAGGCATCTTAGTTTTCTTTTTATTTGTTGTCACTGATTTGATGGGTGAAAATGGTACTCTGTGGTTGTTTATAATCTGCTTTTCTTTTTTATTTGCAAAGATGAGAATTTCTCTGTATGTTTGTTCTTTGTATTTTCTCCTATGTGCAATTCTAAGAGACTTTAACCATACTACTGCACCGTAGAATCTCCATCTCTGGCCTAATATAAACAAGATGTGAGGGCAATTCTTCCAAGTTCCTAAGAAACCTGGTCTGAAAATCAGTCACAGGTCAGTAATACAGACAGGCCAACCTCAAAATCAACAAGTCATGGCTATTTTTCTTTTTAATCTTTCAACTCACACTAGCTTCTCTCTCACATTTACGATGCGCATTGCAAATCAAGCAGCCTTTACCTAGGACTTGTCCAGTGGCAAACCAACCAGCCACTATCCTTTAGGACACTGCAAGCATCACTGCTGTAGCACATCTCCCCTCATATCAGGATTCTGGAGCTGTATGTGCCTGGCCTTGAAGGTCAGCGATCATGAGATAATTAAGGCTGAACAGTGTATCACGTCACCTCTTCCAAAGGCGTGAAGAGTAATGAACTCATGCTAGAAAGAGCCAGATTGTTAACAATTAATGACGAACTATTTTTAAACCTACAAGGAAAATCTGCCATATAAAATAATTAAAATAAAGACTAAAAGAATTTATTTGAGACCAAATCATTTAGATTGTTTTCAGTGTGGCTAATTTTCAAGTATAATTTCTACTGAAATACATCTGCATTTTGAATGAACACTTCATTCATTGTGATGTAATTAACATTCAAATGATCCCTTTCCACCAACTCCATCCATCGGTAGCTACACTTCTATCAAGACCTAGCTAGAGAGAAGGAATTTGCCTTTCCAGTCACCACAACTGAACAAGCACCAGAATGGCAATTTGCTGAGGCTGGGGCCATTTTGTAAGCCAACACTTGTTAATGCCAGGAAGAAAGTAGTCAGGGACATGCGAGTGGTCTATCTATCTATCTATCTTCTCAGCTTGCCTTAGCTAGCTTGTCTTAGCTCCTTGAGAGCCACATCCTTGCCACTTCCACCTCCTCGTATGCAGGCATCACTCAGTAAATGTATGTAAGGATGAATAATTACAGGCCCAGGAAACTAAATTCCACCTGACAAACTGAAAGTCTGCTTCTGTTTTCCCCTTTGAACTAAAGTTGTATTTTCTCCTGTCCCTGCTTCCATCTTTGAAAATCATCTGATAAATAAAATCACAGACATAGAAAACAAACTGTGATTACCAGGAGGGAAAGAGGGGAGGGACAGATTAGGAGTTTGGGATTAACAGGTACATGCTACTATATATAAAACAGGGAAACTATAAGGACCTACTGTATAGCACAGGGAACTATATTCAATTTTTTGTAATAAAAAGAATATACAAATGTATATGTGTGTGTATGTATAACTGAATTGCTTTGCTGTACACCTGAAATTAATGTTGTAAATAGACTATATACTTCAATAAAAAAAAAAAGAAAGTCATTTGGTAACACACAACGTATTTGCCTCTAACAACTCAATGTCTGATTCATTTATCTGTCACCCTGACATAATCCTATTTATTATTAGGAAGTTCAAACTCACTCTGCATCTCTTTCCTCGTCTGTAGACTCCAGGTGTTCCATCAGCTGGGGCCAGGACTTCTCCTCTGGGGTTACCCCATGACGTGGTTATTCCCCAGAATTGCTTACGCCATACTCCTTCCTCCCCCTAAAACCACTGCTGATAAAATAATGTTCCCCCTCTGACTCTCTGTGCCTTCCAAGGTAATAATGCATAGTTATAGTAACTAACTGTGCTAAAAAAAGATACCCCGAAAAATTCATATTTTGGCCAAATGTTTTGAGTGTGGCAATGTTTCTTGTACCCCACCCTCTTCTGCTTCATTTGAAGGACTGAGTCTACTGCTGCTACTCCTCTGTCATGCAGCCTCGGTGAGGGATGCCTTGGGGAGTGGAGTTTAGAAGGTCTTTGCAGTTCCCTGGGAAAATAACTGGGTGAAGTACAGGTACTGCCTCGGCTATAGAAAAATCCCCTCATTTTCTTTTATCTAGGACCAAACTAAGTTCTTAACGCCTTGCTAAGTGTATTTGTTTTCTCCTCCTGAAATGTGATAGTCTTTCCTTCTCCGGCTGGTGTCTTGGCTAAAGCCTGTACTTGTGAGTCAGTACAGTATGCTGCATTAATGCGTTATCTCCCTATGGCATCTTTCCGCAGAAAGCAGGTTCTCTGTCCAACCCACCTGGGAATGGGCTCGGGCAGCTCTCCGGGCGATTTGCTATTCAAAGCAGGTCCTCCGTGCCGGGCTGTGCTCAAGAGGGAGGATGAGAACAGCAGAAGAGGCTTTCCCAGAGAATTCACCTTCCAATTCTGCTTGGATGCAGAAGCCCCATCAGGGACAACATAGCCCAGGGGGAAAGGAAAGAACGGTTCACCAGCAAGAACATACAGGAATTTTATAAATATCCCCAAGCTTCCAAAGCAAAGGAGGCTATTTCAGTCCTGACAAAATGAGAGTGAAGAAGGCAAAGAAATTCATAGTGTGAGGGACTGCAGCTTAGAGAGTAATGGGATGCCAATGAAAACAGAAATCTCCATCCTATGTGTTTTTTTAAGGTATTTAACAAAAGATGCTCTTTGCAATATATGCTCCGGCGGGATTTGGGAACGAGTATGGGTCAGGGCACAGTGACATACTGTGCTCGCTCCTGTGGCTAACATTTTGCTGTGGGAACGATGCCCCAGAAAGTGTAATTATTAGGGTCTGGATTCCAAACATACAACACCACACCCTTTCTTCAAAGTTGTTCTGTGCTGGGCAGGTTAAGTTTGGTTTTTGTTTGTTTTTCTGTGTCGTATGTGTGAGAGAGAAAGACAGACAGAGACAGATTGAGCTGACCTTTTAAAAAAATGTTCTGAACCCTCAGAAAGCTTTTCAAGAGTGAGACTAAGGACCTTTATTCTATACTGAATACTTAATTATTCTAGAGAAGAAGTAGAGAAATAGGATGACATTACCAGAGAATATTTACTCAGAACTGAGAAAAGAGGGGGATGTAAAACCTGGGCCAGACATGCCACCAAGTCTCCCTCCCATCATATTTATGGTCTAGGGCCAAATGGACCAGAGCAAAATTTTAGGTCTTTTGAATAGTTGAGGAATCTTGATGGATGGGGGCAGTTACTCTTATATGGATATAAACATATATATTATAATTGGAGCTCTGTTACACTATGTATGTGACAAGAGACTGTAGAAGTAAAGGGAAAACAAAAAAATGCTAACGGTGTTTGAGATGAAGTCCTATGTATATTTTTTTCTCAAATATCCAAATTCTCTAACTCACACTGGAAATATAGAAATACCAAACATGAGAGAAAAAGAGAGGTGAGTGAGCAGTGAGGCAGGTGGCATGAGAAAGAGAGAAAAAAAAGATACTCAGAGATTAGGTCGGCTGGCAGCTTTCTATGTCCCTGTGCCCAGAAGACATATCACAGAAATTCAGGTGCTCAAGCCCTCTGTAGACACAGCCTGGATCTGCACTCCCTGATCCCATAGCTTAAGAGGAAGAAAAGAAGTAGGTACTGGAAGACTGCGTGCTCCAAGCACAGTTAAACTTCTTTCCCAAGAGCTAGCTTATTTTAAAATACCTCTTCTGTATCATCTGAGAAAAATTCGGTCGTTTTGCTTTACAATAAACAGCTATTTCTTTATTGCTCAGCAATGCATGTCAGGAGTCTAACAACGGGGTTTCTGGTATACCATCACGTATAGAGCAAATGAATGTACCTCTGTCTTTGTTTAGAAGAAAGGTTAAGAACCATGCTTTTAAAAGTGATATCAACGATCCCTTTTAGGAATCTCAATATTCTTTTTGTTTATTTGTTTTGCCTTTGGACCCTGGTGTGCATTAGGTGAACAGCCCGACATATTTTCCTCCAAAAACTGATGAAGAGAATTTTCTTATTTATTGAAATTTCCCTAATCCTTAAACCCTGCATCCTTCTATCTGAAGGAGAAAGATTATTCCAGTTCCTGGAGTCAGGGACGTGATTTGACTCTAAGGAGGGCAATGATTCTGAACTTTTTTTTTTTTTTCTTTCTCTTATTATGGTTGAGGATAACTGAGGAGTCAGGTGTATCCCACAGTGTAAGCAGAGACACAGCTGCCGTTGATCGAATAGATTAAAAAGATCTAGCTGGTTTCAAAAAATAATAAAATTAGAGCTGCAAATTAAGTTTGAGAACGAAATCAATCTTTTGATTACTGGATTCAAGTTAAAGGGCATGAGGTAAAGCTTTATAATCTTCTCAGCATGGTTGGCTGTTTCGAGTCAGGCATGCTGACTGCAGCATAACGCCACACTTCCTTTTATTAAAATGTCAAATTCTATTCAGCTGGAAATTTTCTTAAACGCCAGAGAAGGTTTATCCTGAACACACCTGACCGACTCTTGGGTTTATATCAATTAAATGAAATTTTGGCAGGCTGGCTGACGCTCCCTCTGAAAGAGGAAAAACATGGTTCCCTTTCCAGGCTCCTATATTGTATCTGCACGACATGAAAAACAGCATTAATTCTGATTAGAGCGCTACTTAATGTCAGAATTTTTTATTCAAATAAGGCGAGTTGGACAAAAGCAGTGAACACTGAGTAAATGAGTAGGAACCATAATATTCAAGTCTGCCAGAGGAGACAGCCTAAGGGCTCAGAGTCAGTTCTGCAAAAAAAAAAAAATGCAACTGATGGTGATGGTCAGCACTGTAGAACCATCAGGCTTGTGTTTGCTTGTTTATTTTTATGAGAGAAAACCACTCCAGAGAAGAAACAGCAGTGCCCTGTGTCAGGAACTTAATCCAAGTTGAAGAAGTGGGAGCCTTTGCTCCTTCCAGAGCTGCATCTCAATCAGACACCAGTACATTAAATAAGAAGAAATAATGCGTCCTCTCAACAAGAAGCAGGAAGGATGTAGAGAGCCGGTTCCCATTCAGTTTATCCATCAGTTTTTCATAAAAGAAATTAAGAACAAGAAATTAATCTTTTAGAAGTTAATCTAAAGATGGCAGAATAGAATGAAACTGAGCTCAGCTCCTCTCACAAGCACACCAAAATTACAACTATTACAGAACAACTATCAATGAAAAAGATCAGAACTTACCAGAAAAGATCTACAACTAAAGATATAAAGAAGGAACCACAATGAGATGGCTAGGAGGGGCAGAGACGTGGTATAATCATATCCCATGCTCCCAAAGATCCACAAACAGGAGGATAATTATAATTGCAGAAGTTCTTTCAAGGAGTGAGGGGTCTGAGACCCACCTTGGGCTCCCCAGCCCAGCGAGGAGGGTCTGGCACTAGGAGGATGAGCCCCCAGAACATTTGGCTTTGAAAACCAGCAGGGTTTACTTTCTAGAGAGCCAGAGGGCTAGGGGAAACAGACTCCACTCTTAAAGGGCGCACACAAACTCTCACAGGCTCCAGGACCCAGGGCAGAAGCAGTGATATAAAAGGAGCCTGGGTCAGACCCACCTGCTGATCTTGGAGAGCTTTCCAGGGAGGTAGGAAGCAACTGGAGCTCACTCTGGGGACATAGACACTGATGGGAGTCATTTGGGGAAGATCATTCTACCCCTAGGACACTGGTACTGGCAAGTGCCATTTTGGAGTCCTCCCTCTAGCTTATTAGACACATGACCCAGCCCCATCCCTACTCACCAAGCTGTAGGCACCAGTACTGAGATGCCTCAAGCCAAACAACTAACTGGGCAGGGACACAGCCCACCCACCAGCAGACAGGCTGTTTTAAGAAACCCTGAGTCTACAGCCATCTCTGGACATGGCCTTGCACACCAGAGGGCCCAGGACACTGCCCCACACATCAGTGCAGCAGACACTAGACCTGTGACCCCTAGGGCCCTGCAACCAGACATCCTGAGACCCAGCTCTGCCGACCAGTGGGCAGGCACCAGAAAGATAAATTAAGGAAACAATCCCATTTACAGTTGCATCCAAAAAAAAAAAAAAAAAAAAAACCTAGGACTAAACCTACCTAAGGATGTAAAAGACCTGTACTCCGAAAACTATAAGACACTAATAAAGGAAACTGAAGATGACACAAACAGATGAAAAGGTACAATATGTCCATAGATTAGAAGAATTAATATTGTTAAAATGACCATACAACCCAAGGCAGTCTACAGAGTCTATGCAATTCTTATTAAAACACCAATAGCATTTTTCACAGAACTAGAAAAACTAATTTTAAATTTTGTATGGAAACACAAAAGACCCCAAATAGCCAAAATAATCTTGAGAAAGAAGAACAAGTGGAAGAATCATGCTCCCTGACTTTAGACTATACTGCAAAGTTATAGTAATCACAACAGCATGGTAATGGCACAAAAACAGACACAGAGATCAATGGAGCAAAATAGAGAATCCAGAAATAAGCCCACATATTTATGGTCAATTAATCTACAACAAAGGAAGCAAGAATATACAATGGACAAAAGATAGTCTCTTCACTAAGTGGTGCTGGGAAAACTGGACAGATACATGTAAAAGAATGAAATTAGAACATTTTCTTACACCATATACAAAAATAAACTCAGAATAGATTAAAGACCTAAATGTAAGAAAGCTCCTAGAGAAAAACATAGGCAGAACACTCTGACATAAATTGTAGCAATATTTTTTTGGATCTATCTCCTGCAGCAAAGCAAACAAAAGCAAAAATAAACAAATGGGACCTAACTAAACTGAAAAGTTTTTGCGCAACAAAGGAAACCATCAACAAAACAAAAAGTCTATTTACTGATTGGGAGAACATATTTGCAAATGATATGACGGATAAGGGGTTAATAGCCAAGATATATAAACAGTTCATACACCTCAAAATAAAAAAGCAAACATCCCTATTAAAAATGGGCAGAAGACCTGAATAAACATTTTTCAAGGAAGACATACAGATGGCCAACAGGCACCTGAAAATATGTTCAACATCATTAATTGTCAAATAAATGCAAGTCAAAACCATGATAAGGTATCACCTCACAGTTGTCAGAATGGCTATCATCAAAAAGACCACAAATAACAAATTTTGAAGAGGTTGTGGAGTAAAGGGAACCCTAGTACACTGTTGGTGGGAATGTAAATTGCTGTAAGCCGCTGTGGAAAGCAGTATGGAGATTCCTCAAATAAACTAAAAGTAGTACCATACATATGATTCAGCAATTCCATTCCTGAGTATATATACAAAGAAAATAAAAACACTAATTCAAAAAGATACATGTACCAAGATGTTCATAGCAGCACTATTTATAATAGCCAAGATATGGAAGCAACCTAAGTGTCCATCAACAGATGAATGGATAAAGAAAATGTGGTATATGTGTATATGTACAATGGAATACTACTCATCCATAAAAAATGAAAATTTGCTGTTTGCAACAACATGAATGGACCTGGAGGGTATTATGCTTAGTGAAGTAAGTCAGACAGAGAAAGCCAAATACTGTATGATATCACTTATATGTGGAATCTAAAAAAATAAAATAAAGTAGTGACTTAAAAAAAAAAAGAAAGAAACTCTCAGATATAGAGAACAAACTGTGGTTACCAATAGGGAGAGGGTAGAGGGGAGGGGCAGGATAAGGTTAGGAGATTAAGAAGTACAAACTACTATGTCTAAAATAATAAGCTTAAGGTTATATTATATAGCACAGGGAATAGAAATATAACCAATATCTTATAATGACTATAAATGGAATATAATCTATAAAAAGTTTGAATCACTGTGTTGTCCACCTGAAAACTAATATAATCTCTAATAATTCTCTCCATGATTGTGTATATTTACTGAAATTATCCAGGGATCAGCAACTATACTAACCATACTTAGGTTCACTGAAAAATAAACATCATTTCAATGTTCTTACTCATTTCTTCTTTTGGACTTGTCATAGACTCCTGATTGCATTAATAGTATTTTTATTCACTTTTATTTAATGATAGCTTTATTGATATACAATTCACAAATTATAAAATTTACCTTTTTAGGGTATATAATTCAGTGATTGTCAGTGTAGTCACAAAGTTATGCAACCATCATCATTATATAATCCCAGTATATGTTCACCACCCCAAGAGGAAACATATATCCATTAGCATTCACTCCCTATTTCCTGGTCCCCCAGCCCCTAAAAAACACTGATCAACTTTCTGATTTTAATGGATTTGCCTATTTTCAAAATTTAATATAAATTAAATCATACCATATGTACACTTTTTTGTCTTTGTTTTGGTCTGGTTTCTTTCAATTAACATGATATTTTCACTCATCCATGTTGTAGTATTTATCAGTACTTCATTCATTTTTTGTGTAAATAATATTCCATTAATGGAAATACAAACATATATTTATCTCTTAATCAACAGATGAACATTTGGGTGGTTTCTACTTCTTGGCCACAATGAATAATGCTTTTATTAATATTTATGTATAATTTTTCCTGTGGAAATGTTTTTAATTATCTTGAGTATATACTTAGATGTGGAATTGCTGGGTTATATGAAAATTCTATAGTTAACTTCTTTAGGGACTATCAAAATGTTTTCCATAGTGGTCATATCATTTTATATTCCCACTGGCAAGTATGATGGTTCCAATTGCACCAAACCCTCACCAACACTTATTATTGTCTGTCTGTTTCTCTCTCTCTCTTAAATTTTTTTAGCCATCTTAATGGGTCTGAAGTGGTAACTCATTGTGGTTTTGATTTGAATTTCACAGATGGCTTATAATGTTGAGCATCTTTTCATGTGTTTATTGGCCATTTTGGTTATAAAAAAGACTATAACTTCCATCTTGGATGCTCTCTCTCACTTTGTCTTGAATGACTTGCCTTGGGGGTAGCCAACTGCTATGCCTTGAAACAGTCCTTTGAGGAGGCTCACATGCAAGAGACCAATGTCTTCCAAAAATCACTTAAGTGAGTTGGAAGTAAATTATCCCCCTGCCAACAAGCCTTCAGATGAGGCTGCATCTGGTATAAAACCTGACTGCAATCTCATGAGATACCTTGAACCAGGGGCACTGAAATAAGCCACTCCCAGATTCCTAATTCACAGAGAGCAGGCGATAATAGCTTGTTGTTTTAAGTCACTAAATTTTGGAAAGTTTGTTTCACAAAAATAGAAAACATAAAACGATTGTTGCAGATCAGTCTTTTTCTGATTTTCCATGACAACAAGAGAATTATTTTTCAAGAAAGTATTGAATCAAAAGCTAGCCAACAAATAATTTATAAAATATCTTTATGTTAATTAAAAGAAAGGAAAAGAAGTCATAATTTCTGTATCCATTGTTTACATACTACCATATTTTACTTTGGATATAAGTTCAGTTTAATACATGAAATAAAATCAAGAAAATAAAGAAGTCTAATCTGAGTCCCTAGTGGATGAAGAACACTGTGTACCACACAGCTGGGCTGGTTCTCCTGGCCAGCTGATATTTCACTTAGGGACTGCTATGGAGTGAATTATGTCCTCCCAAAATTCGTAGGTTGAAGCTCTAACCTCCAATGTGATGATATTTGAAGGTGAATTCTTTGGGCTACAATTAGGTTTAGATGAGGTCATGAGGGTGCTCTCATGATGGAATTAGTACCTTTTAAGAAGCGGAAAAGACACCAAAGGCCTCTTTCTATGCCACATGAGAATACAGCAAGATGATGTGGCCATCTGTAAGCTAGGAGCCTTCAGTACTGTGAGAAATAAATGTCTGTTACTTAAATCAATCAGTCTATGGTATCTTGTTATAGCAGTCTGAGCAGACTAAGACAGGGGCCTTCAGTAAATCAGAATGGAGTAATCAATTTCATCTAATTTTAGGTTTGCCTCTCTTGCAGCCATTTATGGAGTAATCAATGGTTTCTTTCTACATAGGAGAACCCAAGCTTTGCTATATGAGAAATTCTAGGGAAAGATCCTGACTCAATACCTTTCTCAGGAAACAGGGATATGAAAGCCAAGATGTGCTGAACAACAACAGCAACAAATAATAGACAGGTAGGACAACATCAAACTAAAAAGCTTCTGCATTGCAAAGGAAGTAATCAACAAACAGAATGAAAAGGCAACTTACAGAATGGGAGAAAGTATCTGCAAACCATACACATAAGAGATTAATACCCCAAATATATAAAGAACCCATGCAACTCAATAGAAAAAAAGCAAATAGCCTGATTTTAAAATGGGCAAAGGAACTGAATAAAAAAGATATACAAATGGCCAATATCTATATGAAAAGGTGGCCAACATCTATATGAAAAGGTGCTCAACATCACTCATCATTAAGAAAATGAAAACAAAAGCAATAAGAAGATACCATCTCATACCTGATGACAAGCGTTGGTGAGGATAGAGAAAAAAGGGAACCCATGTTGATGGGCATGTAAAGTAGCACAGCTGCTATAGAGAACATTATGGAGATTCCTCAGTAATCAAAAATAGAACTACAATATGATCCAGCAATCCCATTCCTATATATATACACACACAGACACGAAAGAATTGAAATCAGTATCTTGAAGAGATATCTGCATTTCTATGTTCATTGCAGTATTAATCACATTACCCAAGATATAGACACAAACTAAGTATCTGTCAACAGATTAATGGAGACAAAAATGTATACAAATATACATACACACAGTGGAATATTATTCAGCCTTCAAAAGAAGGCTGCCATATGCAACAAGATGGCTGAACTTGAAAGACGTTCAACTGAAATAAGCAAGTCACAAAAGGAAAAAATAGTGCATGATTTCACTTACATAAGAAATCTAAAATAGTCAAACTCATCGCTGCAGGAAATGGAATGGCCATCTCTAGGAGCTGGAGGGAGGGGAAATGGGGTTTTGGTGCTCAACGTGTATGAAGTTTTAGCTATGCAGGATGAATGAGCTCTAGAGACCTGCTGTACAACACTGTGTTACACTTAATAACACTGTGTTACACATTTCAAAATTCTTAAGAGGTCAGAGCTCAAGTTAAGTGTTCTTACCACAATAAAATAAATATATATATTTGGGCAATTCAAAAAAAGTAAATAGAAATCTCTTCAAGAAGTTTGACTAAACACTGGAGGACATGTAGTCATTTCAGTACTCGCTCCAATAAACCTAAATAAATGAATTAGATATTTAAATATTAAAAAAAAGTTATAATAAATATCTTTCTTATATTTTTATTTCTAGAGCAGGAAAGATTCAAAAATTAGAAATCATTAGTCTGCACTGAAAAAAACGCATCTATTATGATTTTGTCTAAAATAAGATATTCAATGATTTCCTCTGTTTAATTTACTGTCCAACATTATTGAACTGATGGTAAAAGCAATATACCATTTTGAAGAAAATTTACTGAACTCTGTAGAGAATATCCATCATACGCTCATAATATCACTACTTGGCTAATCGTGATTACCTTTTCCATTTAGTTAAAAAGAAAACAGCAAAAACCACAGTGTAATAAACCTTCTAAAAAAACCAAAATGTCATTTTTTTATCCCCACATTTAATCATCCTGACTTTCACCAGAACAAGTGACTCTCTGGCAGTCATATGTGCCATTAAGTTCCTCTGGAAGGAATCTCAGGAGAATCTTCCAGGTGTTTCTGGCTTCCTTCATCAGCATGCAGCTTTAGAACTGATGGCAGGGAGAGATCCAGGGAGACAAGCCCATGTGAAGAAGGACAGCAGCAGTTATCTGTCCCAGACCCTCGTGCTGACCCCTCCCCCTCACTCCCACTGCTGTAAGTGGGTTTTGTTTTCTCTCTGAGCTCAACTCCCCAGATTTCTATTTAAAGATCTCATGAAATAGCAACTGCAAAAATACCTGGTAAATTCTAATGTTCTATAGAAAGGCAAGATGATGGTACTTCTATGTTTCTTTGATTCTAAATATATATCTTTTATACATTTTAATGTTTCTGACTTGAGTTATACTATACATTTAATGTGCATATGTAATATGACATTGTTTCTATTTTTGCCCCCAAATCTTTGACTAAATTAGCATTACTCCTTACAACCCATAATATTTTGCAATCAAAGAAATCAATGTAATCTCTTATATTGCCCTTCAGAGAGGTATCACAAAGGCTGGAAAAATCTAACAAACCCAAGGATTGTAGTTTCCAATATGCAATGACAGATTAAAGTTAGACACTCTTTAAGAGGATGTATTATCCCAGAAGTAGAACTGGTCTTAAATGATGAGAAGGGAAATTTATTAGAATACCTGAGCAATTTATATCTTACTACCATATTCCAGGGTGTACAGAAGGCATAAATCAGAGAGGAATGGATCTCAGAGGTGCACAGATCCAATTTCATTTTATAGATCAGCTTTCCTTTTTCATAGGCAGTGAAAGAAGGGCCAATATGTGCTCTCTGTTAGAGACAAAGAGGTCTTATAATATTTTTACTGGCTGGCAAATTCTTAACCTATATCTAAGGCCTCCCCAAGCTCTGGTGGTTTCATCAGTACCACCAAACCTATTTTCAGCGGGGGTTGTGGAGAGATGTGAAAACACTTTCAGTCTTCAGCCTTTCTGGGGCATAAGAGACAAATCTCTTGCAACCATGAGCTACACGACATTAATGTGCAAGAGGTGTTCAATACATCACCACAGGTCCTTGAGTCAGCTCTGTTCCGGGTTGCTGATGAATGCATGGGTTTCCATTTGCTGGATGATGAAAAGACTCCTGAAAAAATAAACACCAGGGGAAACATTTGAAGTACCCACACATGTATCCATCTACTCCCCCAAGCTAGGGCTATGGCACTATGCCTAGTTGACCCCAGTACCACGGTCCTCTTCCCTGCTGAGCCCTCTTGCCTTCTAATGAGACTTCACTGCTCAGATCTCCAAGTAGATGCTGAGGAGGTAAAACTTATTTAGAATCCCTGGCTTAGACTATTTTTTGTACCCTTGTCCAAACCAGATGGATCACTAGAAACCATTGCTTCACGTTCAAGCTCAACTCTAATTACTGCTACAGATGCCTGCTGCCATGACTAGCTCATCTACCAAATGGCACCTAATTGATATATACATATATATGATAAAATATGTAATGCATTGTATGTAATATATATGTGAGAGTATGTAATAGTCATGTAAAGTATGGAAAGTGCTCAATGTAAGTAAATAGTCACAAGAAACAATGGTTGTAATCCTTTTCAATGAAGTAGAGGCTGTTGGCACAGATTCAACTGTCACTTCCAGCTTCTGCACCACTGATTCTTGACCCTGGCTGCATGTTTCAATAGCTGGGGAGCTTTGAAGAAATACTGATGTCTGGGCCCCAAATTGAATCTCTGGGGGCTGGGTCTGAGGCATCTGCATTTTTAAAGGATTGCGTATTATTCTGTGATACCAGTTAAAGCACGAAAATGATCAAGGAACAGGTGGAATTTTTTATAAAAAATGATCAAAACATTTGGTTGACTTATCAAACAGTAATTATTCTACTATGACTTTTTTACTGGTAGAGCGAGAAATATCTAAATATATGGTGGTCATCAGGGCTGAAGTAAATATTTGCTTATGTTCCATCTGGAAGGGAGAAGGGCAGGAATGAGTGTTTACCAACTTTTTTTCCTCTGAATTTGGTAGCATAGAGAAAGAAAATGAAGTGAAACAAAACCCATTTCCTGACCTTGAGTCTAGTAGAGAAAGAAACACAGGTAAACATAAACTGCACACTAGGTGTGCGCAGTACTGAAGCCCTCTACGTACTGGTGAACTCGGAGCAGACTAACGCGCTCTGTAGGGGAAGGAACATATCAGGGAAGTCTTCAATAATAAGCAGAGTCTTGCAGAATGAGTTTTACATGGCTGGGGAGAAGATGGTGATTCTAGCACACAGGACAACAAATTAAAAAGAAAGGAATCAAGAGCCTGGCGTGACTGACAGGTAATAGCTCAATGAGCTAGAGTGTAGGTTACATGTGTGGCAGCAGGTTAGGGCGCGTTTGGAGAGGAAGTCAGATTGCAAAAGATCTTGTTTGCCAAGCTAAGGAAAATGCACCTCATCTTGTAAGCGATAGAGTAGCAAGAAGATGCAAACAAAGGTTTGCAAGCTGGAAGTTAAACTGATCAGATTTCATTAGGACGATCGCTTTAGTGGAACTGTATGAGATGTGACAAGGTCTCCACTGCAATAGTTATTTTTTGCTTAGACCAAAATCAAAGGGTTTTTCTGCCTATGACAGGGAAAGAAGGTAAATATAAATATTTAAATCGGTAACATTTGCACTTCATGCTTTCATCACAAAAATTAAAGCTAACCATTGGAAAGGCAGCTGGACTTGGTTTCTTAAGTTTGCAGGGCTGCTAAGTGGCTTTCAGGGGTTTGCAGAGGGTAGATGTTTAGTCTCTGTGGTGCTTTCCCATCACTGCCGCATCTCCGCTAAGCATTCTCAGCCCCCTCTCCTGCCTTTCCTCTCTCTGTGGATTGGCAAGATGCCTACTAAACCAGGAGGTCTTGCTCAAAGACAATGCATTTTGAGGAATTAGCTCTGCGGTGCCATACGAAACAGTTTCATCTGCACTCCAGTCAACCAGGTGGTAATGGTGTGCTGTTGACTTCAATGTCACAGAAAAGCCTTTGCAAAACTGTTCTACAGAAGGATATGAGGGGCAACCGTGCACAACATCAATAAGCCAAATGATGAATTTCAGAACACGTGCACTCCACTGCTTTTATGGGAAGTAATTTGGATAACTGTGACAATTATGTAACTAAGTATGTCATCTAAAAAGTACACTAATTTTATAATTGTCAAGCTAACCACTGGAGACTTAAAGACTAAACCACATGTAATTACCTTTATACAATAATGGCAGGGATGATATTCTGAGAAAGAAAGCCATCTCATTGTGCCAGTTGCAGTGGCTGGGTTGGTTCCTTACCTAGCAGTAAGGAGTGTATAAACAATTACACCTTGCGATTAGGATCTGTGTGAAGCCTGAAACTCAAGTTTTCTTAATAACACAAGCCCCTGTTATGGCTGATTTTTATATATGGAACGTTTCTCGAATGTATGCCTAAGCAGTGATGAATAAAAATTAGTGTCTCAATACTTTGCAGTGAAAGCATGGCCTAGTATATGTAAGCAAATGTTACAGTATTTCATTCATATATCATTTTCTGAGAAAAAAGACCAAAAAAATACTGCAATGAATTGGTTAAGTGGAAAGAACAGTAGCCTAAACTCCACAAATTAGGGACAGGATGTATGATGTTTGGAAGTCTCTCCCCCTCTCTGTTTAGATGTCTCTTCCTCTGTTCAAAGTGCAGGTATCTTATAAGGTAGGATCTAACCTCAACCGCACACACCCATTTTGCAAATGAGAAAGGGTGGAAGGCATTCATCCTGAGTTATTGTGGTTCCAGGAACCTCTGGATAGAGTGAACACAATTCTGTGCGCATATGCGTTTTCATGGGGAGAAAGCTTTTCTCTGACACTCAAAGAGGTCCTTAACCTCTAAAAGATTAGGAACCAATGGCCCAAGTTTCATTTAGCTCTAAGGTCTAATATCTAGAAAATTCAAAAAAGATCTGCAGGTGGCTCCATGTGGAAGGCTCACTATAAGTTGGTTCCATCATTATATATACAATTATTCAAGAACGTAGTCCCATCGAATACATGTGCGCATGCATGTGCTCACACTTTCTAAATTTATCAGACTTTGTAAATAATTTTCCAGGTCCACATCATGAAGGGCTATCTAACATTGAGTTCCTTCTGAGTAAGTTCCCAGCGAGCTCTAACATAAGCCTACTTTATGCTAAAGTGAAAAGAGAAGTAGCTTTGGAAATGATGGACTGAGTTCTATTCTCAATTCTGCCACTGTCTAGACCTGTGACCTTGAGCAATGCACTTGGCATCTCTCGGTCCCAGCTTCCTCCATAGGAAAATGAGAACTATATGATCATGACAAAAATGTCCAGACCTAGTCTTGCCTCACAGTTGTATGGTGCAGTTGTGTTGCAGCAAAGATTCTCTGGTAACCCAGAACTATAAATGCTGTGATATCTGGCAAACTAGTCTCTGTTCTCCTACATTCCTTTTCAATCTTCACTGTATCCCCAGGGGAGATGATAACTAAAATAACAAATAAATATCACTGGTCAAAATCGAGAAATCTTGACATAGTGTGTAAGGAAGTTGAGTTAACATATTTCTGATCTCAAACGCTAAAACCTTCAAAAAAATAGCCTGTTTCTAGGCCAATTGCTTTATTGGTGTCATCAGACATTTGAATACATACTTGAATACATGCATCAGACTCATATAAAGCACACTAAAAATGACTTGATTTTTTTACCAAACGTTGTGTCAGTGGAGTTGTTCGTGAATTGAGGCACTGTATAGGAATGATTTTTTTTAAGACGTTCAACATGCCAAAAAGACATATCAAGAAGAATGCATATTTGGTACCCTATCTTCAACTAAGGAAAAACGGACAGTGCTCGTGGACAGACGTTTCCATTTGCAGGTAGTCATGCTAATTTTGTACAAGTCAGATGCAATGAGAACTTGGATAGGTGGCAATTAATAATAATGCAAACTCTGTTGATACTTGAGTTGATAATGAACGGTTCACATCCAATCTGGGATGATCTGGCTATTTGTCACACTGAAGATGGACGAATTTCTAATGTGCTGTAACAGATATTTTTTACCCTGAAGACTTTGGTATTGGTGGGAAGATCTCTGTGAAGGTGTATCTTTCCTCTTTCCTTCACCCACATGGCGATCTGATCTTCTAAAGAAATGGTTCCCCGAAACTCTTGGTAAATGTGTCCTTCTATGTGGGCTTCCTTTTCAAGTACTCAGTATGTATTTCTGGAATCAATCAGTGAATGAAAAGATCACTTTTTATAAACGATTTTAATTACTCACTAGATTGTATACTTCCTGTGAGTGGAATAGTGTTTTAGTCATAACTTCAATACTTCACAAAGTGATATCATTTGATATCAGTATGAGTCCATTCTCAGAAATGTAGAGAAAGAGGAAAAGTCAAAGCTTTCAGTGAAATCCATCCACTAAGGAGGACTGGAATTTGAAGAAACTGAAGTAATTAGGTCAGCCACGTAGCTGAGTTACACAATCCAGGAGGCTGAGCTCGGGCTCAGCCCTCTTCCCTGGACCATGCTGCCATAGTGTTGGGTACTGGAGGGTAGATGAAGCTACAGTGGGACCTAAGGGCAAGAAAGGTGTCAGAAGTCTCCCTCTGGAGGCACTGATCCCATATTTAGGGAGGTTTTCTGCTCAGCCTTATTCCAACAAACTGTAGTGGCAAGACTGCTGCCATACATCCCAGTTCAATCATGTTGACCTGGAGGCTGAGTTCATATTAAGCTGACAAAAAGAGGGAGGGTCATTGTTTATCCAGCTGTGAAGAGTTAATGAAAGGAGGGATATGGTCCCTATCTAGTACAGTGCCTTGTGATAAAACCCTTTCTACTTGCATATCGCCTTACTGATCCTAATGTGTCTTCAAACTCTGACCTGAATGGTGGGCACAAGGTAAATGTGAAATAACTATCTGTGGAATTAAGCTGCACTGAATGTCTGGATGAATAAAAAGTTGCAGATTTTCAAAATGTTCCAATGCCACTGGGAACCACGTGTGGACCACACTGGAGGCAGAGAAACAAACTTCTTGTTAACATCCTTCATTTTACATAAACAGCCTTTACTGAGCTCCTCATGTTCGTAAGGGACTATGATCGAGGATTCAAAGATGAAAACAGCCTGGTCCCTGTCCTCAGTTGTCTTAATGACGAGTGAGGGACGCAAATCATTCTTTAAAAGGTAATCGTTATATGACATTATCAGTAGACTAAAAATTAGTTAATTAAACGCTGTTTCTGAAATCAATTAAGCTCACAGAGACATGGCCTGAAAGTTCCATGAAGGTTGGTCCCATTCCCTCGACATGGCTTCAGCATCCCTATAGCACCTGTGCACGTGCTAAACACAGTGGACGTTTGAAAACAACATGGTGACTACATTGTTTTTCCAAGAAAACTCCTTATTAAATGTAATGTCATGTTGCATCATCATTAAGCATGCAGACTGTGAGTCAAATTGCCACTTCCTAGTGTTATGACCTTTGGCAGGATACTTAATGGCTTTGTGCAAGGAAGTAGATTTAACATATTTCTGAACTCACCTCAGGGAGTTCAGGGATAATAGTAGTACTTACCTGTCGTATGAAGATTAAATTAGTCAATACATGGAAGGTACACATGGTAAAGATGCAATACATGTCAGCTATCATTAAATGTGTAACACTGGATATACATGCTTATAAGAATTAAAAGGGGAAATTGGACGAATGGGATTTATGGCTTATTGGGGAGGTGGAACATGCATGAATTTATCCTTTGATTTCAAATCCATTAATAGTGCTACACTGCTTAAGTTGTTTAAAAATTGTTTTAAAAACATGTTCATACAACATTTTGAGCTGTTTAGACTAGGTATCTCACTTGTTCTATTAGAAATAACAAAACCCCATCAAATCCATTTCTGCATTCATTCATTAAGTTCCTGTTCTAACCTCAACAGATAACTGTTTCATGGCAACACCCAAAGTCAATCTCTGACCCTCTACTCTCTCAACTCTCAAATGCATATATCAGATTCATAAACATAAATTAAGTTGCTGCCTATATGGATGCATTTAATAACGATGTACTTTGGAAATGTTCTAGGGATGCTGATTAAAATTGATTAAAAATCACCTTAAAAACACACACCTTTGCATCCTGCCTTTGATATGCTGACTTCTGGGTCTCAGATATTTTTTCTAGATTGCACAAAATACTAATTTGAATTCTGACACTGCAAGCTGGGAAATTATGTTTCTCCCAGGACAAGGGTGTTTCCTTGGAGCCTAGTCTTCTGTCTATAGCGTATACCACCTGATCTGAATCACAGTCCTCTGTAGATAAGCATGTTCTCAGTATTGTGGTAAAGCTTCATTAGCTCAAGCTTTCAATTTTATAGCATAGAATTTTGTATAATATATATTTATGTAACCTCAATATCATTTCAGAACTTTACCTCTTAAGGAAAAAAGAAACAGCAAACAAAAGTACTCATATAATGAGAATAAAAGCTAGCTCTCTGTACATGATGCAGATACATACACGTGTCAAACTGTGACTGGGGCATTATGCTGTACACCAGAAATTGACACATCGGAACTGACTCTACTTCAATTTAAAAAATGTGATCCCCAAAATAATGTGATTTCTTCTTTAGAGTTATTAACACAATTAATTTACTTACAATTCATTGCCCTGTAATCTTTACTTCCAGTTTCCTCTTCTACAAGAGACTATGACTTTCTATTCCAAGCTTGGTAGCTCCTGCCATGATCCTAAACTCTGATTCTGGGACCTTAAATCCAGTTAGCTGTTACCAATCAGCCAAAACAGAAAAGAGGAACTCTTGCTGCGCTCCAGTTAATTAAGCTCCTAAATGATAACTCCAGTCTTTGTCGCCTGCTATTGGAAGGGCCTGGAACCAAGCATCTCATGACAATGAGTTTCTACGAGAAGAGCCCATTTACCCCTATTTGCCCCTTCCTCTTGCAGCAGGAGAGCTTTCTAATAACTTAAGCCAGGCAATCACAGGTATTTCTGCTGCCAACAGTAGGAACAGTAATTACAGATCCATCAGCTTCATTGATGGACTGGTGAGCCCTGCTGAAGTTTAACTATTCAAGCACTTTTAAAGTGGACACTTCGTGATAAACAGCTATTAGGCTTGGGCTGAGGAAGAGAACCATGCTGTGAAAAACACGCACCTGCTGTAGCAAGCAGTCTTATGGAAAGAGCTTTTTATATTAATAAAATATATACTTGTGTGTAGGAAATTCTGTAGGTCACGATTTCATCTTCAGATGAAACCAAGTGTAAGTACTGCTTTAGTACTCAGATTCAAATGCATAATTTTATGCAGCTTTATTCACAAAATGTTTACATTCCCTATAACAACATGGGATTTTCCTTATGCAGATATAAAATGTAATGTAATAAATTTCTAATATGATTTTCAGACTGGGGAGAGAGAGAGAGATGGAGACAAAGACAGAGACAGAAAGGAAAATACAACAAATTCGCTTTTGCTGGAAAAGACAGAACTGAAATCCAACAAGGACAATTTCAGAGCGCTTGGCATGAGAGAATAAATACCACTTTTCATCTCTGAATTTTGTGTGTCGATGTGTGATAAGCATTAAATTTCAGCCATATAAGGAAATTGCTTGGGAAAATTTTGTAATCCAGCTTTATAAGATGCCAACATATTTTTATAGGAAATATGGAAAAAAATTAGGCTGCATTATATATACTATATTTACTGCCAGGACATTTTAATGTTATATTTAAGGGAAATAACATGACTAATATTCGATAGGCAGTGGGTAATGTCCTAAGAAAATCTGAACACTATCAGATTTCATTGAAACTTAGACAATCCACCTCCATAGATAAATGGATGGATAACATACATCTATTATTGTGGGGACTTGGCAGGGGACATGAAAGAGAGTTCCCAGTTTTCATGATTATCACCCTTCATTTTAATTATTAGAATGATTTGCCTTTTTAAGAAAATGCCTTCCTGGTGACTCTAATGCAGACTCTTATGCAGATAATAACACATCGTGACACTTTCAAATTTCCTCCCCTGTAAGTGCTCAACTACCACCTCCTCATCCAAAAGAAAAGTGCTACATTTGCTTTATGGTGCTTCTTCTGAAATAAAAAGAAAGCATCTTTATTTGGAAATGTTTCAAATTTGAATAGTAGTGTAAAAATCACAACCTTCTCATCTGAGCTCTGTCTAGATTAAAGTCTCCTAGGCAACTGAGTTAAGCCTAATAATATCCAAGTCATAAAAGCATTGATCCATTGATTCCTTTCACTGGGGTAAAAGTCAACTGGAAATGGTTATAATTCATTTAACGCAGGACTAACTATAGATCTATAGATAAATTTGCTACTTGTATGCTTCTAAATCATCTGGTTTGAAATGTGACTAGTCCAATTTACCATTTACTTAATCTAAATTTACTGTTGTGAAAACAATGGAAGCTTGCTCACATTCTGAGTGTCCCAGATGTATATACAGATCATTTTTCATCTCTACATTTCCAGACTGAGAAGGTCAAATTGCTTAGGGTTCTTCTGTAAGCCAACAGTGTGCAAATGTCATGTACCAAGTTTTTAAAAAATGCATTTTCTGGGATTGAAAAGAAAAAGATAATGTAAGTCATTGAAAACCAAGGTTGTTTGTCACAGGCATCTAATTAGAGGCTAGTATATAACACTAGAATGTGACATAAATGTGTCATCATAAATGTCCCTAAGGTGTATATGTGATCAAATGTTGATTTTGCAGCACATTGGTAAAAGCACTCCATCACACCACAAGGGCTTCCTTAAAAGATATTTTTAGAAGGTAGGACATATCAAGTCAAACTGCTTCAATTAGAGATTAATGGCTCAAAACTGACCTCATTTAAACTGAGTTGCAAGTCATAGGAACATGTGTCTTTCTAAAAATTAAGTTAATTTCAACACTGAGTCTATAGACTTTAATTCTAGTTGAATTTAGACATGTTCAAAGTTCCTAAGACTGACCCTTTAAATTTCTTTCAGTCTGTTATGTTTTGAGAGAAATTAAACTCTAGTAATAAGTTCTGTTAATTTATTTTTCATATTTCTTACTTTGCTCCATTCCTAAGACCTGATTTCAACAAACAGACCAAAGACATTACCACTTGCATGTGACTTTTACATTTATTACTTTACTTTGAGCTATACAATATGTGTGTCTTGTGGAAAACTAGAATTACAGCCATCGACAGAAGACACTGAGGCTCCGAAAGTTTAAATGATTTATAGATATTCTTAAAGAATGCTGTGGAGACTTGAGCTGAAATTCTGTCCTTGAACCTAGTGTTTTTTCACTATGCTGTGACACCTATTGGAGCAATGATTTAATGCAAAAGCCAATGTGATCTCAGGTATCCCTGATCCTATTACACAGCATCATCATTTCAATAAAACATTGCAATTAGTACTAGTCCAATGTCATAGTTGAGTTACGTTCAGCCATACCTGTAATGACATGGCCATAGATCTAAAAGACTAGCTTGAGTCTTCGGTAACACCTTTATACAAACTTCAATCAAGCATTTGTATCTTCCAAGTCTACCAAGAGTCATCCATTTTTTTCTACTGTAATCCTTTTCAAAATTGAAAAGTTCTTTGCAACATTTACCCTAAATCTCATTCATTGCAACTGAATCCTATTCATCTTTGGCTACTGCTCAGACAAGACAGAAAAAAAGAAAGAAGGAAAGAAAGAAAGAAATCTCCCTGCAGAATTTTAGCTAAATAAGAGAAATTTGAAAAGACAGACCAAAAGCTTAAGAGGAGCCACCTGAGGAGTCCTTATTGCTGAGGAAAGAGAAAATCCAGGGCACAGTGCATTCCTTTAGGTTCCTGGTCACAAAGTTAAATTTTGAAATATTGATTTACTATTTGAATCATATTTTGCCCAATTGACCACGTGTTTACCACAATTGCTACACTTGTACATAGGAAATTAGTAGACAAGTGGCAATAGATTCCTGACCTTATTAGTATGAAAAAATGATCAATAATGAAAGTGCTTTCATATTGTAATTATTAAGATTGTTCTAGAATTTAAATTTTTAACTTTTGTTTCCAGAGATTTCTAAGTGCATCATAAAATCTATCTCTGAGCTGCATGCCGAAATCTCAAGACAACATTCAAAAACAGAATGTCTTGTTGGAAAAAAAAAAAAAAGACACTCTCCACTCTTGTCAGTCTATTCTCTTTCCTTATCAAATTACAACTAGTAGCTAACTGGTTCCCTTCTTGGATGACTTCCACTTTTTACAAATTTTGGAGGTCATTTTGCTGGCAATGTTTTGGTAAATTTAGTACAAAATCCATTCAACAGACACTTGAAACAGGTAGCACGGATGTGGTTATTCCTCTTGTTTGCCCGTGGTCATAACATCTGTAAGTGGACATGTGGTTGCATTTGCTTCCTCTTGTGTTGGTAATAAATTACTACCAACAGTGGTTTTAACAATATAAACGTATTATCATACAATTCTGGAGGTCAGAAGTCCAATATGGATCTCACTGGACTAAAATCAACATGTTGGCAGGCTATCTAAAGGCTGGCCGCATTCTTTAGCTCAAAAAGCCCTTTCTCCATTATCAAAGCCAGCAATGTTGCTCTTCTCCCACCATTATTCTATAGGCACATCTTCCTCTGACCATGGACAGAAAAAGTTCTCTACTTTTAAGCATTCATATAACTTGATTGTATCCACCTGGATAACACAGGATACTCTCTCCATCTCAAATTCCTTAACCTTAATTCCATCTGCCAAGTCTTTGTTCCTCCCATGTAAAATACTATAAATGCTCTGGGGATTGAGATGTAGGCAACTTGGAGAACCTTTTAGTATTCCCACCACAGTGGTGATGATAAAATTAGAAGTTAGGATGTTGGATGTTGACCAGAGTGCTTTTGTCATAGGAGACATTCAATAAATATTAAACAAATGCAATAACTGAATTAAAGAAAAGTAGTCCTAGGAATCCAAGTAGCACGGTGGGGTTAGGGTGAATGTAACGCAGTGATTGGCTTCAAGGAGGGGATGGTTTTTAGTTATTTTATATTTAATTATTGTTCAGCTTTTTAAGATGTTCACTTGATTTTTTCTTTCCTGCAATCAAACAATAATATTCAACGTCTGACCAAAGAGTAAGCCATTAACAGAAATTTAAGCCCAAAGCAGTGTGTATTTGACCTAAAAGAAAAACCACTTTATTGCCATAGAATAATTTCTCATTTTCAAGGAAATGAAGTCAGAGAGGCAAAAACAACAACAGTAATTTTAAAAATCTGATCCACCAAACTAAAGAGAATTTAGAAGGCATTTAAAAAGTTTAGAGAAAATTTTAATGTTTTCTTAAGTTTTCGTTTATTAATCTTCACCAACATACTGATTAGAATGATATTTTAAAAGGTTTCTGAGAATCATTCTGTGTAAGGGGTGCTAATTATATTCCTTGTTGACTTTTTATAACAGCTTTATTGAGGAGTAATTGACATACAATAAAATGCACACACTTAAAATGTGCAATTTGATAAGGCTTGATATATGCATACACCTGTGAAAACATCACCACAATCAAGATAGTGAACATATCCATCATGACTAAAATCTTCTCATGCCTCTTTGTAACTCCTCCCTGCCCATCCTTCTCAAAGCCTCCGCTCCAAGGCAACCACTGAGCTGTTTTAGACACCATGGATTAGTTTGCATTTTCTAAAGTTTTATATAAAGAATCATACAGTATTCATTCTTTACTGTCTGGCTTCTTTCACTCAACATAATTACTTTGAGACTTATCCATGTATTGATTCTACTAATAGTTTCTAACTATTCTAACAGAAAAATAAAGAAAGGTAAATGGACTTTCATAAAGGAGGTAAGATGAGAAATTTACCAGGTTGTATCCAAGAAGTGAAAGACACAGAAGGGAAATTTGCGGGATGGAAGTGAGATGATTCACATCTCTCCTGAGATTAAATATAGCCATCTTAGCTTGAAGGACATCTGGAATATTAGACAATGGTGAACAGTGCAAGACTATGGAATTAACTACTACATGGGATAGCCATGGGGAATAGCTTGGAGGAAAACCATCTCCCTGCCACGTACACCGCTACAAATGCACCTGGGAAAATGAGAAGAGGCAACAGGTCAGGTGGGAAAAGGTCTGTAGGTGGTGCTAAATTAAAGCCTCCTTTCTCCAACCAGAGAATCCTGGCCTCACAGCACCACTTCCTCCCATGATGTTGTCAGAAGTGGCACTTTCCCACGTCTCAGCCACCTCACAGCTCTCTTAGGCTGGGGGAGAGCTGTGCTGACCAGACAAAGTGGAAGGGTATGGCACCCCATCGTCCTGAGGAGGGGATGTAAAGGGAGGGCAGAGGGCTTGGGGTCGGCTCCTGTTGGCTTCAGTGGAGCAGCTAAAGTGATCAGGAAACCGCCAGAGGCTACAACAGTGAAAGAGCATCGAACGCCAAGCACCACCTGTGAACTCGGGGCCAGAGCTGGCTGAGAGGGGAACAGTTCCACTTCCTCTTCTCCCCACAGATCCCACCCGCAGCCCCTCCCTGTTCTTGCCCAGAACAAATCCTCTCAGCTTACACTCCTCAGGGAAGCCCCCCTCCCCACCTTGTCCCCATCCCCTTTCCCTGAACCAGTGCCCTCTGGGCCTGTTTCCCTACCAGGTGCAGAAGACATGATGGTAAAAATACCCCTTCAAGGGACTTTAAGAAAAAAATATACTCAACTGCCACTCCTTCAAGAAAACCTAAGAGAGCAATAAGGCCTACCACGTTCATCTGTTACCACCGGCTGAATAAGACATGGAGATACAAATTGGCAGAGAAGGAACAAGGGACACTGGAGAATTCTGCCTTCCAAGAAATGCCCTGTGCATAGCAAGGCCCAGAGACCTAGAACTGTCACTATGCTGTGGAGGCTGCAGAGAAGTGGTCAACTGCAGAAGGAACAAATCTTGCGCCAATAGGTGATTTTACGTTGATGATTAAAATAAATTCAATGTGGGTAGGGGGTGCCTAGCTCCGTGGTAGAGTGCCTGCTTAGCATGCATGAGGTCCTGGGTTCAATCCCCAGTCCCTCCATTGAAAATAAAATAAATAACTAAGTAAACCTAATTACCCCCCCCCAAAAAACCACAAAAAATGTTTAAAAATAAATAAAATCAATGATGTGAAAAGGAGGAGTGCGTGTGTGTGTGTGTGTGTGTGTGTGTGTCTGTGTGTGTGCCTGCATCTGCAAGTTTTCTGACGGTGCGGAGGGAGAGGACGAAGGGAAAAGGCCAGGATGTGAGAGGGGAGGGAGGGGAGACCTGCAGGGCTGGGGGCCACACTTCAGGTTCACAGACAAGCAGACCTTAGGGATAAGGGTTGGCTGAGGACTGAGAACTGAAGACAAATTTCCCTGCTTAACACTTTAACACATAGGAAAGGAGAAAAACGGTCTGCCATTTCTACCTGTGTGGAAGGTGGACCCAGATGCCAAGAGGTGTGATGCGAGTGGGGTGGCAGTGCCATCTACAAAAAAGTCAGAAAAAGAAATCAACTATGCGCCATATACCTCATTGTGACCTTTGTTGCCTGTCACCCTACAATGTGAGCATGGCAGGACCAAGCATTCCTACCTATGGAAAGTCGCTGACAGCATGCCCAAGTCATAAAATAACGGTGTCCGGAGGCCACAAACTCAGCATTAATTAGATCACTTTCTTAGATTGTAATCTTTCATCACTTAATTAGGTCTAAGAGACTTCATAGCAGTGGCCTACCAAGGATGGGGCTGTGGGTGTGGTTTAGCCCTGGTGTGGGCAATAAGGAAGAGCATTGTTGCCAGAGAATAATCATTAAAGAATCAACCTGAATGACAGTGGCTCTTATTTTTACTACCACCTCCATACTACAACATTTCTTAATAATGCCAGGGATAAAACTCTCTCCCACCCCAAAAAAATTATCTTTACATTTTTCCCAAAGTTGTTATTGTTTTGTCCACAAAAAAATCATTAAAATAATTTTTAAAATAATGAGTTAAAATTGACATACAAGAAACTGCACAAAGGATAGCATTTGTTTAGTTTTGACATATGTATACACCGTGGAGCTATCGCTATAATCAAAATACAGACACATTCATCACCTGCAGAAGTTTCCTCCTATCTTTTTGTCATCTGTCCTTCATGTCCCTTCTAGCATCCTCATAACCAAGCAACTACTGATCTGCCTTTATGTCGTTACACATTAGTTCGAATTTTTAAAAGTCTTATATAAATGGAATCATATCATGTGTACTCCTTTTTGTATTCTTTTCTCAACATAATGACTTGACGATTAATCCATGAACTGCATGTATCAAAAGTTCATTTGTTTCTATGATAGAGTAGTATTCCATTGTATGGATACAGTTATGTGTTTATCCACTATACCTTCTGATGGATATTTGAGTACTTGCCAGTTTTTTGACATTTGTGTTTATGTACAATTCTTTGTTTTGATGTATGATTTCTTACCTAGGTTTAGGATAGCTGACTCATAAGAAAATTGTATGTTTAACTTTTTAAAAAGGAACTGCCAAATTGTTTTCCAAAATTGTCGATTTTGCATTCTCACCAGCAGTGTATGAAATTTTCAGTGCTCCACATCTTTGACAACACTTGGTATGATCAATACTCAATTTTAAGCATTTCCATAGATATGAAATCTATGGCTTTAATTTGCATTTTCCTAATGACTATTAATGCTGAGCCTCTATTTCTGTGATCTTCCATCTGGATTTCTTTTGTGAGGAAGTGTTTGCTCAAATTTTTGCCTAATTTTATTTGGTTGTTTAATTACTTATTATTCGAGAGTTCTTTATAAACAAAGATTTTTGTATATAAAGGTACAAGTGCTTTATCACATATGCAATTTGCAAATATTTTAGCCCAGTTCTGCAGTTTGTCTTTTTCTCTCTCAAGAGTCTTTCCAAGAGAAGATCTCAATTCGGTGAATTCAATTTATCAAATTTTTTTCATTAATGGATTGTTCACTTTTTTGTATCTAAGAATTTGTTGATCAATCTCAGGTAGTAAAAATATCCCACTATATTTTCTTTCAAATAATGTACAGTTTCAAGTTTTCCATTGAGGCCTATAATCCATTTTTAGTTTTTTTGTTTGTTTGTTTTACAAGCTATATATCAAAGTTATTTTTTGCATATGGATATCCAATGGTTTCAAGACCAGAATTTGCAAACCACATATATGATAAAAGGGTTAATATCCAAAATATGTAAGTAATTCTTACATCTCAATAGCAAAAAAACAAACTGATTAAAAATGGGCAAGGAATTGAATAAACATTTCTCCAAAGAAGACATAAAAATGGCCAACAGGTATAGGAAAAGGTGCTCAACATCACTAATCATCAGGAAAATGCAAATCAAAACCACAATGATCACCAAATTATCACCTCACATCTGTTAGATGGTTATTATAAAAAAAAAGGAAAAAAAAATTTTGGTGAGGATATAGAGAAAAATAAACCCTTGTGCACTGCTGTGGGAATGTGGATGTTGCAGCTACTATGGAAAACAATATAAAGTTTCTTCAAAAAACTAAAAATAGAATTACCATATGATCCAGCAATCCTATTTCCAGGTATATAGTCAAAGGAATTAACATTAAGATCTCAAAGAAATATCTACACTCTCATGTTCATAGCAGCATTATTTCCAATAGTCAAGACATAGAAGCAACCTAAATGTCCACTGATGAATGAGTGAACAAACAAAATGTAACGTCTACATTCAATAGAATATATTTAGCCTAAGGGAAAAAATTAGGAATCTTGCCGCCTGCAATGACATGGATGAACCTGGAGGACATTATGCAAAGTGAAATAAACCAAACACAGAAGGACAAGCACTACATGATATCACCTACACAATGAATCTAAAATAGTCAAACTCAGAAGCAGCATGTGGAATGGTGGTTGTCAGCGGCTGGGGGAAGGGAAAATCAGGGAGGTATTAATCAAATGGTACCAAGTTTTGGTTTTAGAAGATGAATTAATCTTAGAAACCAACTGTACAGAATAGTGTCTATAGTTAACAAAACTGTTATATACTGTAAAAAAGTCGCTTTTTAATTTATCTATAAGTCTATTTCTGAATCTCTATTCTGTTTAATCGATCTAATTTTTTCTACACGTAAGCCAAGCACATGCTCTTTGGTACTGTGGTTTTATAATGTCGTGAAATAATATGGTGTTAATTCTCCATTTTAGAAAATTGTTTTGTTTACTTTAGGATTTGTGCATTTCTATATGCATTTTAGAATAAGTATTTCAATTTCTTCCTAAAGCCTGCTGGAATTTTGATTGACATTGTGTTGCATCTATAGATCAGTTTGTGGTGATCAATAATGAGTCTTAAAATCCATGAACAAAGTATGCCTCTCCATTTATTTACACCTTCTTTAATTTCTCTCGTTAGTGTTTGGTAGTTTTCAGTGCAGAAGCCTTGCTTATCTTTGGTCAGCTATATCCATACCCTATTCCAAGTGGCATTGTATTTTATTCTCATTTCTGATTGTCCATTGTCTATATGTAGTTATAGACCTAGACAGACATAGATATAGATATAAAATTGACTTTATATTGATTATATATTCACTTTTAATATATCTTTGGATTTGATTTGCTAAAATTTTGTGAAGAATTTTTGTGTCTATATTAATAAAAGATGTTGATTTGTGCTTTTCTCTTTTTATATTGTTTTTATGCAGTTTTGGTGTCAGGGTAATGCTTGCCATATGAACAAATAGGGAAGTATTCTCTTCTTTTCAACTTAATGGAAGAGTTTTGGTAAAACTGGTATTATCGGTATTAAATCTTTAAATGTTTGACACAATTTGCCCTTGAAATCACCTGGGCTTTTAGTTTTCTCTGTTGAAAGTTTTTAGCTAAAAATTCAAACTCCTTGATAGAAACCTGACTATTTAGATTGTCTATTTTTTTCTTGAGTTAATTTTAGTTGTTTGTGTCTTTTCAGCAATGTTTTCCTTTCACCTAAGTTGTCAAATTTATTGACCCAACATGATTCATAAAATTCTTTTATTTTCTTTTGAAATCTGCAGAATCTCTAGTGATTTCACCTCTCTCATTCTTGAATTGGTAAACTATATCTGGTCAGCCTGGCTAGAGGCTTACCAATTTTACTGATCTTATCAAAGAACCAGTGGTTTCATTGATTGTTTTTTATTTCATTGATTTGCATTCTGTTTTTGTTTACTTTGTCTCTTTATCTTTGTTTTTGTTTACTCATTGTTTTGATTTCTTAAAGTAGAAGCTGCTGTCATTGATTTGAGATCCTTTCTAATATAGATACTTGGTAATATAAATTTCTCTATTACCACTACTGTAGCTGCATCCCATATGTTTTGAGAGATTGTATGTTCATTTTTATTCAATCAAAATATTTTCTAATTTCCATTTGATTTTTTTCTTTGACCCCTGCATTAGTAGTGCATTATTTAGTTTGCAAATATCTAAGGACTTTCCAGAGATCTTTCTGCTATTGACTTCGAATTTAATTGCATTTTGATCTAAATACCAATTTTGTTTGACTTGAATCATTTAAATTTTACTAAGATCTATTTTACAATTTTTTGTTGTAAGTGTCCTGTGTGCACTTGAAAAGGATGTGTATTCTGCTGTTGTTGATGGAAGTGTTCTATAAATAAATGTCCATTAGGTCGATGAGATGCACTCTTTTCCTACCTGTGTTGATTTAAATGAGAAATCTGCTGTCTTCCTTGATTAAATTTTTCTTCTGCATGTAACACATGTTTTTCTTTTTTCTGCCTGCTTCTAAAATTTTACTTTTATGACCAGATTTGAGCAATGTCATTGTCATGTGCCACGTCATATTTTTTCTTCTTTTTGTATGCTTAGGGTTTATTAAGTTTGTTGAATCTTTGAGTTTAATGTTTTCTTCAAATTTTGAAAATTTTCAGCCATTATGTCTTCAAATATTTCTTCTGCCACCTCTCCCCTGTCCCAATCCTTAGGGACTCCAAATATAATACATTAGTCTGCTTCAGCATGTTGCTCTGTTCACTATTTCTCTGTTCAGTTTTTAAATCTTTTATATCTCTTATTTCATTTTGAGTAGTTTCTCTTGCTATGAATTCAAGTCTTTTAATGTTTTCTTCTGCAACATCTAATCTTGTGTTAGTTCTGTCCAGTGTATTTTCATCTGACACACTGCAATTATTATCTGTAGAAGTTTGAGTATATTTTTAATCACCTGTGTCTGTACCTAACTTTTGGAACATATGGAATACAGTGTAATAAATGTCTTAAAGTCCTTGTCTGTTAATTTTAACATTTGTATTCATCCTAGGTTGATTTTGATTGATGAAGTATTTTTCTCATAATGGCTTATATTATCCTGCTTCTTTGCATATCTGGTAACTTTTATTGGATGCCAGATGTTGTAAATTTTATCTTGTTGGGTGCTGATATTTTTATGTTCCTATAAATATTAAGCTTTGCTCTGGGGTGCTTTAAAGTTACTTGGAAAAGGCTTAATCCTTTCATATCTTGCTTCTAGGATTGTCTAGGGGGGACTAACACCGTATTCAGTCTATGGATAATTATTCCCCACTACTGAGGCAAAACCCTCTGTGTAATCAACAAAATCTCCAAAAATGTTGAGGTTGTTCATTTTGGCTTATTGGAACAGGCACTACTTCTGGCCCCATTTGAGCATCAGGTAATAATTCCTCTTATCCTTTCTCATGTTTTTCTTTTTAATCCCCCTGAGCCTGGGCCAATTTCCTCACATGCACGCTCTGATTAGTAATCTCCTGAGATTGTCTGCAGGTCTCTCGAGTGCTTTCTCTGCACAGCCCTCTCTTTTCTGGTATTCTGTTCCGTGAGCACTAGCTCCCTTGATTTTGCCAGATTCTCAATACAATCCAGCCAACTTCGTGATTAAAATCTGGCTCGATCTGAGTATTCCCTCCCTGTACTGTTGGCTGTGGATTCTTACTAAGCAGGCAGCTGGGATATGGGCAGGGCTTACCTTACTTATTTCTCATCTCTCAGGGATCTGTATCCTTCATTGCCTGATGTCCAGTGTCTTGAAAAACATTGTTTCATGTATGTTTCTAATTTTCTATTGTTTCAGGAAAGAAGGTAAATCCAGTCCCAGATACTCATTCTTGTTTATATACAGAAATCACAAATCACAATAAGAACTTTTTTTGTGGTTAATGCTAATTTTTGCCTACAAATAATACACAGAGATTGATAGATGACAATCACTCTACCTACATGATCTCACTGAATCCTCATACCAACTCCGTGCAGTAGGCATTCTTTTTCTTTTTTTTTTAATTTTTATTTTAATTTTTAATTTTTAAAATTTTGTTGCAGGGAGGTAATTGGTTTTTTTTTTTTTAATTTTTTAATGGAGGTACTGGGGATTGAACCCAGGACCTCGTGCATGCATGCACTCTACCACTGAGCTATACCCTCCCCTCAGTAGACATTCTTTTTCATTTTCATTGTTCAGATGAGGTAACTGAAGGTCAGTAAGATCAGGTAGCTTGGTCAAAGTCACACATCCAATAAACAGAAGTTGACATAAGACTTAATTCAGACCCACCTGAAACCAGAGGCTTTGATCTTAATAACATTGCTATCCTTTCATGACTATCAACCTTCCCATAATTTTTGTGTTATCATTAGTGCAAAGAGAATCATAATCAGTTTTAAGGCATTTAAAAGTACGGTTAATTTTTCTCTAGTGCAGAGTTTAAAAGTGCTTATTAAGCCAAGAATAATTACCACACCAGAAATATTGTATGCCTTGGATTTAGATAAATAAATCTAAATGTCATCTCGTCAAGCCCAAATACCAACAGTTCTGTGAGCAGCTTCCAACAGCACAACCTTTGGAAATGTGTTTTTCTTTAATTGCAAAAGATACAAGATCTGTGGGAGTAACAGAATGCTTAATGTTGAGTGATGCCAAATGCAGGTAAAACAGCTTGGGAAAAACAAGTACCATTTGAAAGCTGTACCTAGAGTTTTGCAGGAGTGTCATTTTTTTCAGCAAACAAGTTACGCAGAGTCACTATGAAACTTTTTTCCCCTAAATAAAGGGCCATGGATGGAGCTGGCAACTGTCACTAAACAGACTGACCCCAAAGTTCCAGTAATACGGATGAAATGGCAAATGGGGCCGAGGATTTGGAGAAGTAGGTTATCTGAGGACTCAGCAGAGACTGGAGAGAGCACTGGTGAAGCGAGATCTAGCAGGCAAGCCTGGGGGGTTTGGGCCCAATGCCCTGTTGTACCTCACTTTGGTGTCTGAACAGCCTACTGACCATATGAAAGAAAACAAACCATTTAGGTGCACCTAGTTTCATCATTTTGTGGCTGAAAGTCAGCAGAACAAGAAGGGATTAAGTCTTTCACCGTCCAGGTTACTCTTAACACTGCTTTCAGCATGATCCTTCTACAACATGAGTCTGACCACGTGGTTTCCCTGACTAAAAACTTGAACTGTTGCTTTAACAGGCCATACAAGGGCTACTGAGGTCCGGGATCTGTTCTTGTCCCGTCTCTTCTCATGAAAGCATGCTTCAGATGTATTCAACTTCCTGCTCTTCTCTCAGTGTGTCACGCTATTTGCTGTCAACGTGCTTTACGTATGTGCTCTAGCTCGGCATCCAATGGCTGCCTCCACTTACCTACCTAAGAAAATCTTTCGTTCCTTCAAATGAGAGCTTAAAATTCTCCTATTTGGTAAAAATGTCTTTAACTTGCTCAAATAGATGCTATCACTTCTTCCCCCTTCTAGCACTGCACCGAGCCCTGACCGCCTGCACTCAGCACGCTGCATCAGTTACGTGTGGTGTCTCCACGCCCATCGCACCTGTTATACTGCCAGCTCCTGGTAGCAACGAACATACCCTCCACCACGTTGGACGGGGCTAATGATAGGGAAGTAGGTAACTTGGTAAGAAGGACAAAGAGGAAGGAAGGTATTTGTATTGGTATTGGTATTTGTATACCAAGTATGTCACCTTGTGTAGAGTAAAAAACTTACCATCTTGTATATGGTAAAATGTACCCTTGACTAGAAACCAGGCCTGAGTTCTTATTTCCCCTTCCTTGTCAATTCACTGTATGATTTGGGGCAGGTTAGTTAACGTCCCTGGGATGTAGTTTTCCCATCTATTACGTGAAAGGTTTGGCTGGGAACTAGTTGCTTTTTAAAGGCCCTTCCACAAATGTGTATTTATTTCTTAACTTTACAACCATCCTAGAATCGACAGACTGGGAAAAGGGTATTCTTTAAATAGAAGTTTTGATTAACATTACATATGTTTAAAAACAGAGGGGTACTAAGTTAACCATCAAGGAAAAAAATGCCAGAAGTCATCCAGAGCATCAAGACACATCTGCAGCTTGATGTGCTATTAGCCAGAGTATTAGCTGATGTACTACTAGCTTCATCAGTGACTCTGATTATTTTTCTTCATTTTATTTTTCTTTGCTGGTAACAGCATTTTAATGTGTATTGGCAGTATGGAGTAAGAAATTGCCAAGAACATTTAATTAAATAATAGCATATAGAGAGTCACTTTTAAATAAAACCCAATTATGTTTGTATTCTAATGTAATATAGTTAATAACAGATTTTTCATTTGATGTATCATTTGGTAAAGTTTTTATGAAGTTGAGATCACTGTTGTCTTGACTTCCAAGAGGACACAATAAATTGTCATTGTGAGCTTCGGACAGTGTGTATTTACTAACACATGATACTAAGTAAAACATGACAATATATGTGCTGCGATTCTAGGACGGTTGTAAAGTTAAGAAATAAATACACATTTGTGGAAGGGCCTTTAAAAAGCAACTAGTTCCCAGCCAAACCTTTCACGTAATAGATGGGAAAACTACATCCCAGGGACGTTAACTAACCTGCCCCAAATCATACAGCGAATTGACAAGAAAGGAGAAACTCAGGCCTGGTTCCTAGTCAAGGGTACATTTTACCAAATACAAGATGGTAAATTTTTCACTCTACACAAGATGACATACTTGGTGTACAAATACCTTTTAGCAATTATCTTTAAAGGCTATTAAACTACCTATATGATGCTAGATTATCTCTGTATACTTCCCTATTAATTTATATGTAGAGGTGAAATGGTAGGTCATCGCATACTCTGGGTATGGGCACCTTCAGCTTGACGAGATGTTGCCAAACCTCTCTCCAAAATGCTTGTGACAATCTTGATGTCAACCTACAGTAGATGAGAAATTCTGTTTTATCAGCCCCTTATCGATAATTAGTAAAATCTGACATTTTGATTTTTGCTAACCTAATGGAATGAAATTGTTCAATATTTCATTTTTATTTTAATGTGCATCCTCTTGATAAGTAATGAGTTTATGCATCTTTGCATATGTTTATTGGCTAAAATTTCCTTCTCTGTGAATCAGCTGTTGATGTATTTTGCTCTTTTTGTTGTTATATAGGAGTTTATTCATTCAACCAATATTGAGTGTCTATGGTTTGCCAAGCTTTGTTCTGGGTACTAGGGACCTAGCAGTAAACAAAACAAAATCTCTGCCCTCATGGAGCTTATATACTAGTATAGGAGCTATTTAAAGACTCCATATACAAATATCAGTTATTATATTTCAAACATCTTTTCCAAGTTTCTGGCTTTTATTTAACTTTGTGGGAGTTTTTGATACACAAAAGGTTTAAATGTGAATGTAGTCATATTATTAATATTGTATATTATGATTCGTGCTTGTTGAATTTTACTTGAATTCTTTCTTACTCCCCAATTTTGAGGTGTTTACTCATCTTTCTTGCATTTAAAAAATTTTTACTTTTCACATTTTGTGATATGGTATAAATTAAGGTTTTAATTTTATCTTTTTATGTGTACACATAATTATTTCAATAATGTGTTTGAATAATCAATTTCATCACCACTGATTTGTAATATCACTTTTGTAATATATCGTTTCTACATATAAATAAATGGGATTTTTTTTCTGGGCCCTCCATTCTGCCTTCTCAGTGCATAGCATCATGCCAGGCAGCACAGGGATCCTCAATTCATAATTGTTGAAATCAAATAGGTAATAGTTTATTATTCATTCAATCCTAAAGAAATATTCAGAGATGCATAAAGACATGTACTAGGATGTTTATTACATCATTTTGGATAATAGAAAAATAAAACTTCTATGTAATGAATTTACTGAACATTAAAAGATTAAAAATGGATACCATACTCAGACCATGAAATAATGTGCCCTTTTTGAAAACCAACCTGACATATGTAAACTTACTGACATGAAGATATGTTCACAACTTACTAATTAGAGGAGTGGGGAACTCAAGTTACAAAAAGATTGCATTTTATTTTAAAAAATCACATTAGAACATACACAGGGAAAAACATCTGAAATGATAGACACTAAATTAGTAAAAGATGGCTATTTCAATGAAGTAGGATATTTATTTTCTTTTTCCCCCTTATTTGTATTTCCTCATTATTCAAAATATTTTCCTAAGTGATTATTTAAATAACTCCACTAATCTCAGCTTCCTTTTCATAACCCTAAAGGGTGGAATGTATTACTTACTATTTAATGAACTTAACTGGGGAAGACCAGGTAGTAGAAAGAACATTTGCTCTGAGACAATACAGACTCTAGTTCAAATTTTCTTCCCAGTATTTTCTGGTCATGTGTTCATGTGCTGTCTCTGAGCCTCAGTTTCTCCATCTGTACAATGGGAATAATTCGTGAGATTGTTGTGTGGGATACATTAAATAGTGTACGTCAAGCAGATAGCCCAGTGTCTACCATATTAAAAAGTAGTGAAGCATGGTAGTTATTGTTACTAATAATATACAGTACTCAAATCATAGTGCAGAATCCGCCAGGAGGAGTACACGATGCTGTGAAAGATGATGACTCTCCCAGAATGGAAATGCCACTAGAGCACAGAAGTCTTGTGTCAGGATGCATATGACAGAGGTACTACCTTGAATCACATTTCTAACAAAATCATTCCCACAGGCAGTGAAATAGAATGACAATTCTGACAGAGATTTTCTTCCTGGGACTATGTCCCCAGAGCATGTGTTGTGCAAATATACCTTCGTGTATGTTTGTGCACACACATGTGCCTGTATTCAGTTTTGTTGTTATCTTGCTCCACGATAAAATAACAGTGCTCAGTACATTTTGATTTGAAGAGAATGGCAACTATTTATGACATTAAATCACTGTGTGAAGTCACATAACTTTGGGCTAGGTTTCAGGAAATAGGACACTAAAAAGGTCATGTTTTACAGCTAAAATTTACTCTGCTACAATTTTGAATAATAAATCATTGTGGAACTTACCAAAAGTTCAAAGCTAGATTTTTCTATGGTTGCCATGGTGAATAGCAAAGAACTAGAAGATTAATTGTAATCCATTTTAAAATAGAGCTATGTTATAAATTGTATAATTATTTCTATACACAACATTTTGAATTTTTACCAACATCCAAGGAATGTGGTGTGTTAATGCATATACATATGTACATAAATAAAAGATGACAAATCCCCCTTGTGTGAGTCTTAATATAAAGAGCCTTGCAAAGTTTTATATATATATATATATATATATACATACACACACACACGCACACACACTGAATTTACCTTGCTTTCAATTATATTCAGGAAGCAATGAGAAAAATGCATGCCTTTCAAAGCACAGAAAGCATTTATTTAATGAGAAGTTGTGCTTCAGCTCTAAAGGGATAGAATAGCATTGCTCTTGTCTACAGAAGACCTCGGTAGAATCTTGACCTTGCCACACATTTCTTTATTCTCTATATCCTCAGCCTTTTGTCAGACATCCTCTCTTGTCCTTACTGATACTGGATATCCATCACTTGTCTTAAAGCCCTCTCAAAATAGATGTTCATAGTTTCCATTCTCCAACTACTTAAAGGTCAAGAAGTGATACCTTCATCCTACTTCTAGACCATTGCTCCACCATGCTCATGCAAAATTCTTTGCTTTTGGGAGGCTTATGGCATTCAACTATATCACCTTTTAAATCTTTTTGTTATTCTACCTACTTATTGTTTTATCCTCTAATTTGGGGTCAGCAAACTATAGCTCAAGTGCTAAATGTATTCTGCTTTATTTTGGAAATAAAGATTTATTGGAATATAGCCATGCTTGTTCACTTTGTGTGGTGTCTATACCTGCCTTTGCACTACAACAACAGAGTTGAGTATTTGCAAAAGAGACCATATGGCCTAAAATATATACTATCTGGCCCCTTATAGAAGAAGCTTGCTGACATTGAAGTACTTGGCACATTTTCACAATCCTCCCCTTCTCAAGCCCTTCCATCCTCTCTCATGGCTTTAGAATGATCCCAACAGCATTTCTCAGTGCCTTGACTTCTTCCTTGTCAAAGTCAAACTTCACTACTCCCCTCCAGTGACCTTCTCCTTTGATCATTCTCTAGATCTTTTCAACACCTGAAACTGCTTCATTTCTTTAATCTTAAACTCAAATACCCATCTCTTGGTCCATGACTATACTTGCTTTTCTTTGTTATGGAAAACATTAGAGAGAGGAATGTGGGGGATAGCCACAAAAGAGCAATTCTTATCTTTATGTGATAAAAAAAAGAAGTACATGCCAATAAGAAATAAAGAGAAGAATGCAAAGATAGAACTTTGGAGGGGGTCTTCAATTCTGAGAACTAGAGAAGCCATGGATGGATTCTGGTAAGGAATTATCAGAGAGACAGAAGGAGGACTAGGAGAATGCAGTATTGTGGATTCCATGAGAAGGTAAGTTGACATGGAAAAGATTGTCAATAATGTCAAATGTTGCAAAGAAGTCAAGTGTATCAGGACTGATGTGTCAGGGAGGAAAAAATATTTCTCTATCCTTTTAGGTTCTTCTGGCTGGTCTAAGAATTAAATTGACATGGGACAGACTCACAGGAGAAAATCAAACAAAGTTTAATAACAAGTATATGTGGGAAAGACCCAGGAGAACTGAGTAACTCACCAGAATGGCTGAAACCCTCACCTTAAATACCATCTTCAGCTAAAGACAAAAGAGGATGTTGGTGTAGTTAGTAGTTTGGAACTTCAAAGGGGAGGAAGGCAATTCACATGGAGATGGAAAAGCAGATGTTTAGTAAATAAATGTTCGCTGAGCCAGGCAGAAACAACGGGACACAAGAGGAATATTAACAAACAGAATCTCTAGGGTCCTCCCTGTCTACGCACCTAGTTCATACAATAGTTATCTATGGTGATAACTCCCTTCCTGGAAAAGGTCCTCAGTCTACATTCTTTTAGGCAGTTGAGGGGAAGGTCAAAGGCTCTTCATGAGTCTTTTGGGCCTTGATTGTTTTCAACTTGAAATAATCCACATTCCAAGGAGACATTTTGGGTTGGCAAAGTTTGCTCCCCTACAGAAGCAAAGTAGTGCATGTGTTATACTACACTAGAAGAAATGCTGCCTGAATACAAGGATCTCAGCTTATGTTTTCTTTCTCAAAAGACCCTTGTCAATCAATTGTGCAAACCTGTTTTTCAGGAGATAGCTATTCCTAAGAATAATAATATTGCAATTTAAAAACTAGCAATGGTTCTAGAATCACACATTTAAATAAATTTATTTTATGATAAAGTATATTAATAACATTGAAACAAAGGCACAGATGTGAATGCCAAGCAATATGGAGTATCTTTATATTTGGCAGCCTTCTTACCAAAACTAAAGGCAAAATGGTCATGGTAAAATAGAAAAGAACTGGTTGGACTAAAACATCCTATGTGGCCTTCGTCTTCTGTCCCCCTGTAGTGTAAGCCCTGACAGTGGAGTTTTCTGTTTGCAGTGCAACTGCCTGATGAGCTATGATTGCAGAGGTACCCCCTTCAAAGATGGCTACCTCAATAAACACATTGCCAGCCACGGGACTAGATAAAAAGCTTGGACACCACCCTCGCCCAACCCGTGAAGCTCCTTTGTCTTAGAGATCCTGGTTGGTTTAGATAAATGATCATTTGAGCTGCTTGTGTTTTTTGTTGTTGTTGTTTGGTTAATTTTTGTTTTTTTGTTTGTTTGTTTCCTCTCTTCTGGTACTTTAAATTCTCAATTTTATGTTTTCAATTCACCAATAGTGAGCCAGAGAAACTCTAGACCCTCACCTTTGACCTAAATAAAAGCAGAAGCTCAGGTCCATGCTAACTCTCTCTCTCCTTACAACCTCGCTGTGCGCCTCCTGGCATGCCTTGTATGCTCCAGGGCTTGCGTATAATAAATTTATTTTTCCTTCAAAGTTTTCTGATGGCTACTGATGAAAGATATCTTGCAATAGTAATAAGAACCACAAGGGTCGGCCCAGCTACAACATTGGTTTGGCTTATGGTTACCAGGGGGAAAAAGGGGTGGGGAGGGATAAATTGGGAATTTGGCATTTACAGATACAGCTACTATATATAAAACAGATAAACAACAAGGTCCTACTGTACAGCACAGGGAACTATATTCAATACTTTGAAATGGCCTATAATGAAAAAGAATATGAAAAGGAATATATATGTATATATGTACAAACGAATCACTATGCTGTACACCAGAAATTAACACAACATTCATTGTAAATTGACTGTACTTAAATTTAAAAAGATTATTAAAACCAAAAAAACATAAGCAGCAAAGATATATTGTACAGCACATCAGTTTATAACTTTAAGTGGAGTATAATCTATAAAAATATTGAATCACTATGCTGTACACCTGAAACAAATATAATATTGTAAGTAAACTGTAAGTCAATATTAATTAATTAATTAATTTAAAAAAATCCCAAAACACACTGTTTTGTAAAGGGGTGATCATCTGTGGGAAGCTCACCAGGGCCCATGTGAGTGTCCCCAGGCATCTCTAGCCGATACCATTACTATTTACAGGCTGAGACTGGCATGGAACACTCCCATAACTAAAGCTCTTTCCCCAAGTATCTACAACAATAGAGTTGTGATATTCTCAGATTATTGGCTCTCAGAGCACTTAGCATATTGATCAAATTGCTCAATTGTCTTCACGTGTAAGATTCCTTGGAATAAAGAAAGAGAAAAAGAGGTATAGAAATATTGTAGAAGCAACATTCATTCTCTTAGGCTTTGTTGCGGGGCTACTGTGTGCCAGTCACTATGCTTTGGAGGCAGGGGCCAACCACTTCAGTGCAAAGTACAAATTAGAGAAAACAGACTATGCAGGTTTTGTAAAATGCCAGGTGAGTGTAGGTTTTGCTTTTATTTATATAGCTGATTTAAGGATGATTTGATCCCAAAGTTTAATATAAACTGAGAATTATTTATGAAAATAATAATAAAAGAAAATATTCCTAAGATCATTGGATCATGAAATATTCAGCTACCTGTGATAATCAAACCTCACTTCTGAAGTTCCTGGTCTCTCAAAAATAGGAGAGTAAAGTTGTAGAGAGTGCTTCAAAGAGGTTAGATCTATGTAAACTGAAAGCAAAATATCAGAAATCCACATCCAATCTGTTTCCTAACTTAATGCTACAATGAAGGGTAGACAAAGCACTACAACTCTCTATTACGAGATGAGTCCCAGGAAAATGGCTAGCCCTTGATGGAGGGTCAGGACCTCTGGAAGATCTAAAAAGAAAGATCTTGTTTTCAATAAAGGATCAAGTAGAGGGCATCTAGAAAGGGGCAGGACCAAGATGGGGTCAGAGAAAGATGCCAATAACTTGGAAAAGGAAACATTCTCCCAACTCTGTGGAAGAGCTGGCTAGAATAAGTAAATGTTTGTGTGCAGGTTGGGGATGCCTGTACAAAGCAGAGACAAACAGCCATCATTAGTGTCAAACTCCACGCAGGTATATAATAAGGTGTGTAATAGCAGGTATATAATAAGATTCATCTGAATCTTCCCAGGAGCATACCAAGGAATCAAATAAACCCCTACATACAAGTTCCCCAAGGACTCAAACATCATTTATTGATTGACACTCAGTTTGGCAGAATAGAAATAAGGGGTTGACTATTTCATCTAGCCATCACTGAAGCAAGACCGATTTAAGTTAATTATACTTTTCTTTTTACTCCTGTTATTTACCTTTCCTTTTAAAATTTTTATTGAAATATAATTTGTGTGCAGAAAAGCAGATAAGCGGATAGCTCAATTATTTTTCACAAATTAAATGTATCTATGCAACCAATACACCAATCAGAACACAGAATATTACCAGCTCCCTCTCACTGCCCCACCCAAGTATAAAACAAACTGAACTGTGTTTTGAGGACCTGTCCTCTATTTCTGAAGTTCACAGGAACTCTAAGAAGATTTCAACCCAGCAATATTGCAAGAGGAGAATTACCTGGGGGAAAGCCCTGGGACACTCACTTAGAAGTGTTAAGGCAGAAACCACATGTCCTTGGGGTTTTACACTTAAGTGGGCTCAGATCCTTGTATTGCAGATGACAAAGAGCAGCCTCAAAGCTATTCCTATCTCAGCCTACTGGGTACTTTTACAGAAACCTATGAGGGAAGCTAAAGGGCAATTTCTGACATCAACTTGTTAAAGAAAAATGATTCCAAAGAGAAACAAATGTGTTCCTGTAGGAAAGGACTTGGGGTTGATGGGCCTCTCCAGTCATCAAATGCTGTGGTGGTGCTACTTCACACTGCCTAACCCCAACTGCAAGGCCCTGTCTTTCATAAAGGTTTTCCTCCGTCCCCGTGGTGGTGATGTCCTCTTCCCTGTTTGGATCACACCTTGTACCTACACTTTGATCCTGACATGCACCATATTCTGCCGGTTCTAGGATTGCCATTTCTGTGTGTGACTTACCTTCTGCACAAGAGGGTAAGTGATGTGAAGGCAGGCACGGTATCTAAATTATATTTGTTTCTGCTCCCTTTGGTGCCCAGGTTTCTGACCCTGCCCCAGCTCCCCACAAATATCTACAGTAGTGGAAACCCACGGTACACACTGCAAGTAGCTTGGATCTCAGTAGTAATTGTTAGCTTTGTTAAACCCATACCATCTCAGTTTGGCAAATGTGTTTCATTACACTTATTTTGTCAGTCAGCGTCCACAATTATTTGTTGTTGCTCCTTTCCCAACCAATTTCTTAGAACACAAAAGCTTTTGTATCAATTTCTGTAAGAACACAACTTCCAGAACTAAATAGACAATGAATCCACACAAGTAATACGATAAAGCTAGGCTGGGGGAAGAATTTTTTTAAGAAAAAAAAATCAGACTAGCTTTTACTCTGTTGTTTTGGAGTCGAAAACCCCCATTTTTGGTTACAGAATGAATTAAGGGTATAAGATAATGAGATGCTTTAAAACTACACACCATTCAGCTTGACACAGCTAAGAGAGATGGAAATCATCATCTTTCCCATATTTTAAGACACTTCCCCAATGGGTAAACCATTGAAGTTTTAACTAATTCTGACACACTTAAGTTTTAACTGTTAATAAAGAGATTTTGAAAGATACCAACAAATTTAAAATGATGAATAATTCAATAACTATTAAAATTAAAGGGATTATAGTTACTTTGGTTCTCCTTCCATTTCCGATCCTTCTAAATTTGGAATCTCCTCTCTTTCTTTCTCTGTCTCTTTGTCTCTCGCTCCTTCTCTGTCTCATCCACATCAAAACTAGTTTAGTTTTGTTCTGAAATTAGGCTACAAATTGAGGGGGGGTTTTCCCTGTGGGATTGATATATTTCCATTGCTTTGCATTCAATTTCAACACTGAGTTTTGCAATTTTTTAAATAACAGCAAGAAGGAACAGGACTTACCAATTATATTTTAATTGACTCTCATTTCTAAGAGGCAGATGAAGCATATTTTGTCAATAGCTTGTCAAAGTCATAGTCATAGCTTCATAAATCCATTCTTTAGAATGGCCAATCAATAAAGGAATAATTTAACAATCATTTACTGAGTTCATACTACTTGAGAGACAAAAATTTTTTAAATGGATACAAAGTAAGATAGAGGAGGAAAGAAGGAAAGAGAGGAGTGAGTATAACTTTTGGACCTCTGAGCAGCCAGAAAGAGAACAGAGGAAGACCCAGCTAAGCAGTATTTGAAGCCCTGGCTTTCACAGATCCTGTGTGTGCTATCCCCTCCATCACTTTCCTTTGAAATGGTAATTAGCAGATTAACCACCTTTCACAGCTCTTTAAGAACTTTTTCTCCTTAATTTTAAAGGCTTTGTTCTGTGAGATCTAAGACTAAACCTCTGACAGAGTCAAAATATTCTTACTTCCTGCAGTTGCTTTAGCAATACTTCTGTTTATATGAGAGTTGGGGGCAGATGTGCTCCTAGAGTTTGAATGAGTTGTAGTTACTTCCTCTGAGAAACTCTCCTAATCTCCCAAGACTTTACTCACTGTCACTTCCCCTACCCATGCTTGCCTTGTACCTGGTTATACTCTATACTTCTTACTAACATTAAAAATTATCTGTTTACTTTTCAGTGACCCCTACTGCATCGTAAAAGTCTTTAAGGCTGTGGTTGTGTTTGATTGTATTTGCCTGTGGCAATATCTCTCTTGTAGTGTGAACTCGGTAAATGATTGAGTCCCACTCCTTCCAGCCCGGGATATGAATCATCTCTTTCTCCAGCATATTCACCCAGTACGTACACACTACCCTCCCATGTGGCCCTTAATAGCCATCTGGTTATCAGATCACTGTCCATATCTCAGTGCTTGGTTCAAGTGACCCTTATTTTACTTAATAATGGCCCCAAAGCGCAAGTGTAGTGATACTGGCAATTCAGATATTCTCTTTCTGGGCAAATGTATAAATTAAACTTTATCATAGATACGTATATATAAGAAAAAGAGCATATTTACGGCCTGGTACTTAAACCCACGGTTTAAGCTTCCGCTGGAGGTCTTGGAACATACATATCTCCCACAGATAAGGGGAGGACTACGGCCTCTGTTATTTGACCTAACATAACTCTTAGGATTCAAGTCCCTAAAAAGATTTGGGGAACTATTTTCAAGCAGACATAGCATAATACCAAACAAGGCTACCCACTGGCTCAAGCAATTTCCCTCTTGACTACTGTTACAGCACACGCATGTTAGGCAAGCATCACAAAAGCAAAAACTGTAAAAAGCTAGATACATTTATTTTGTTTTACTACCGTTCTTGATATACACGAAGTGATGGATATTGTGAATGAAAAATACTGAAAACCGTATCAGTAAACAAAGAATGCTGACACCATCAAGTCATCAGCGGCTGCTGCCACCCCCACAGTGAAGACAAGCCTGCAGCCCAGCCTCTGCAGCCACTCACAATGGTGCACCCTGAGGGGACTCAGAATAAGAAAGGACAGGATACTGGCCCTAGATAGCTAGGTGCTTGTCAAAGGAATGAATTCAGTGAGCCCAAATATTTGCTCCCTCCCATACATAGAAAAGCACTAAATTATTTAACTTGAGTTGCCTGGTTTTCTTTAATTAACAAGTCATCTTTCAATGTTCCAAGTACCTGGTCTTTCTTGTAAAGGTCCTATATATCCTAGCCTCTCCCCTACCTCTTTGGAGCAGTCCCTCAGAGCCATCTGAGAGGCTGTCATCCCGGGCTCAAAGGGGTTTGAATCCTCAGAAATGCCCGCCAAGCAATTTGTTTTACTGAATCTTTACGTGTATATATATATTTTTTTAAGGTTGAATTTACAATTTTATAATTTAAATATCCAGTAAACATATTAGCTTATATGGCTAGTCAGCCAAATAATATTAAAGTATGCTTGTTAGTGTATGAAAGACTCCCCCTTAGAATGGGGACCCCACAAAAGGTGCATTCTTGCCTGCCAGCTGGAAAGAATTCACAGCTAAGGCAGACAGACAGAGTGAAAGTTGCTTTATTTCTCAAAACAGGAAAATGAAGGAAGGCGCTGCAGCAGGAAGAAGGGAAAAGGAAAAGGCACTCGAGTGGGGAGCCATCAACCAAGATGGTCAGTAGAGACAGCTCCAGCCCAGGTCCGGCCATGTGGACTTTTATGGGAGGTTTTACCATCAAATTCTCCTTCCTGGTGTGCTGGAGCCAATCCTCTTTCTTTTCTATCTTTGTGTGGGCTGTTGTTATGGCAATCGTCAACCGTCATGGCGCTGGTGGGTGTGTCACTTAACATGCTAATGTATTACAATGAGTGTATAATGAAGCTCAAGGTCCACTGGAATTCAAACGCTCCACCTTCTTGGGCCCCATTAATTCTAATCAGTTCTTATTTCTTCTCTTTACAGCTGCCTCCTCAGAGATTTTGATAAGGGTAATTCCCTTCTGTTCCAGGGAGGAACAGGGGTATAATACTGGGGGCAACAGCCTTGGTAACAAAAAGGAAGGTTGCTTTTAATCAGAATGCCGGCAATCTGGTAGACCCAGTGTTCCCCAGTAAAGAAACAGTTACGTAGTGTATATAAAATAGATAAACAACAAGTTTCTTCTGTAAAGCACAGGGAACTATGTTCAATATCTTATAGTAACCTATAATAGAAAAGAATATGAAATAAACCCACAAATGTGTGGTGAATTAGTCTTTGACAAAGGAGGGAAGAACACATAATAGAGTAAAGACAGCCTCTTCAGCAAGTGGTGTTGGGAAAACTGGACAGCTGCATGTAAAGCAACGAAGTTAGAACACTCCCTCACACCATACACAAAAATAAACTCAAAATGACTTAAAGACTTAAACATAAGACAAGACACTATAAACCTCTTAGAAGAAAACACAGGCAGAACATTATCTGACATAAATCTTAGCAATATTTTTCTGGGGGAGTCTACCCAAGCAATAGGAATAAAAGCAAATATAAACAAATGGGACCTAATTAAACTTATAAGCTTCTGCACAGCAAAGGAAACCATAAGCAAAACAAAAAGACAACCTACGGAATAGAAGAAAATTTTTGCAAAAGGTGAGACTGACAAGGGCTTAATTTCCAGAATGTATAAACAGCTCATACAACTTAATAAGAAAAAAATAAACAACTCAATCCAAAAATGGGCAGGAGACCTCAACAAGCAATTCTCCAATGAAGACATACAAATGGCCAATAGACATATGAAAAAATGCTTAGTATCACTAATAATCAGAGGAATGCAAATCAAAACTACAATGAGGTATCACCTCACACCAGTCAGAATGGTCTTTATTAAAAAGTCCACAGATGATAAATGCTGGAGAGGGTGTAGAGCAAAGGGAACCCTCCTACACTATTGGTGGGAATGTAGTTTGGTGCAGCCATTATGGAAAACAGTATGGAGATTCCTCAAAAGACTAAAAATAGACTTACCATATGATCCAGCAATCTCACTCCTGAACATATATCCAGAGGGAACCTTAATTAAAAAGATAGATGCACCCCAATGCTCACAGCAGCACTATTTACAATAACCAAGACATGGAAACAACCTAAATGTCCATCGACAGATGACTGGATAAACAAGGTGTGGTATATTTATACAATGGAATACTACTCAGCCATAAAAAATAATAAAATAATGCCATTTGCAGCAACATGGGTGGACCTGGAGATTGTCATACTAAATGAAGTAAGCCAGAAAGAGAAAGAAAAATACCATATGATATCACTTATATGTGGAATCTAAAAAAAAAAAAAGAAAAAAAAGACAAATGAACTTATTTACAAAACAGAAACAGACTCACAAACATAGAAAACATTCAACTATTCAATATCTTGTAGTAACTTATGGTGAAAAAGAATATATGTATATTCATGTATGACTGAAGCATTGTGCTGTACGCCAGAAGAGGAAGGACTGGTACTTTGACAATTCCATCAAAGAGTTTGCCAAATTTTCCTTAAAAACATTCTGTTTTTTTTTTTTTTAATGTTTTTAATTACTGTACTTCTTGAATATGAAAAACCATCTCCTGGACCCATTTTACTGAGAAGTAAATGCATTGTAATCAATATTTGAGATTTTTCAGGCTCCTGTGCACTATGGCTCGTAGAAAACATGAACCAGGGTTGCAGAAATTAAATTGCTCATGTATTTAATTCCCTTACAATATCATCTAAGCCATTTGAGCTTTAAAAACTTCTTTCAGAAGGTGTTCCTTTTTCTCAATTATAATTAGGGTTGATTGACTCCCAGAGACTAAAGGAGCAGTGACATTTCTCCAATTCTCCAAAGCACTGTAAGTATAGAAGGCCAAGTCAGCCCCACTTGGCAGCCACATGCTTACAGACCATCTACAAGAGATGACTATGTGCACTGGTTTGAATTAAATGAAAACACCCAAACTCCTATGTGGTTACCATCAAGTTAAATTTGGTGCTTTTATCCAATAGTATAAATCATAGAGGTTTAATAAGTGGAAAAGGAGTTCATTGATAAACTGAGTATATGTGTTTCTTAGCATACCATATTTACATCCTCAGATAATTTTTCCACAATAAGAACAGATTGTTCGGCTGTGGGTGTATTTTCACATATGAATGTTGATCTGGCTTCTGAGAATGAAGCTTTTTGACAGCAGCCGGTTCAGAAATGTCCTTTGTAGCAATAGTATTTATTGGAAAGGCTTTAAAATCTATAGGACAGTCCCATAAAGTCTATTTTTATTTTGTCTTTTCTGCCAACTTCTCAACGATATTTTGGTAGATCAATGGTCATCACTATCTTATGAAGAAACACAACATTTTGAATACTCAGAACAGTGTGATTTCCATGTACCATGTGGGGGATTCTTTTGGACTGCATCATGCCATATTATTTTGATGTGCTTTTTTCCTTTATCTTTCTTGAATGGAGTTCTGCATGGTATTAGATCAACCATAATGCAGAATAATTCATAAATCAAATTATGTGGATCTAGGCATCTCTTAGTAGAACAAGACTTATTTCAATTCATCGTCTATGAGCTCCATGTGTACCAATTTATCACTATAGCAATCTTGTCAGTTTGTACCTTGGTAAATAATTATTTCCACATCCAGTCTTCTAAGGGGCTTGGCAGGGTATCTTGCCAGCTGGTCCACATTTACGAAAAAAACAAACTGCTTATGATCTACGTCTATGGTTCCTTCTCCGCTGAGTGATATCACACTTACATGCACTGTCATCAGACTGTTTGAAGCTGCATTTTCACATGAAAGCATTTTCTGCACACTTTGTAGAAAACTATTTTTACTTTGTCAGGAATGACTAGCAGATTGCCAACTTAACAATTGAAGAAATGATAAGTTATATAAGTCTGTAGTCACACTAATAGACATAGTTTGTCAGAATCATCATCTCTGGGTCATTTTATGCCTCGTGACTAACAGTTATGTGCATGCCACAATCAGAATAGCATGGCCAGTCTCCAAGAAGGAAACCATTATCTTCCTTTGGCTGGGCCAATTGCCCTCTAGCCACACACTCAATAAGGTCATGTCAAGACAAAATCAAGATTGCTATCCTCCACACCATTTATATATCCTGCAAGTACAGCTTTTTTTGATATTAATAAAAAGTTCTCTAGAAAGTGCACAAGCTTGTGATCACATAATGCTGTTATGCTTTTATCTGTACACACACTCACACACCCACATTCACACACATTTTATTTTCAAAAGAAAAAATGGACTCCTGTCACTAACTTTTGTTTTAAAAATTTTAAATGTAATCATTTGATTCTCTGCATGGAGACCATGGAAACCTAAGAAGCCACCATGACATTACCGTTTGCAACTATCACCTAACCATAAGATTTCTTTTTGTCCAGAAAATGTCATTACATCTCATTCCAGTACCATTTTTATGTAGGCAGGACATACCCACAAAGCACAGTGACTGCCTCTAGCAGATGCACTTGGACCTTCACCCATATCATCTTGACTTACAGGAAGTCTCCTGCAGACCATTCAAATACATGGTAATGACCTCCTACTTCTTTCAGTTTGAGAGTGTTCTCTGACCACCCTCAGTGGGGAAAGGCTGTTAAGTGCTGGGGAATTAACATCCCAGGAGCTACTCTCCACAAATGACAGACAGGAGTTGACTAAATAGCTCAGCTTCCTCACTTCTCAGTAGAATAACTCTGAGACATGTTCCACACCATCTCTCAGAGGGTCACCAACAGGATTGAGTTCTAGATGCCCACAATGGGAACCTCCTTATCAATGCACTTCTTTTTTGGCTGCTAATTTTATTTCATTTTATTTTTAAAAATTGAAGTATAGCTGATTTACAACGTTGTGTTTGTTAGTTTCTGGGGTACAGCATAGTGATTCAGTTATTTTATATATATATATACACACACACACGTATTTTTATTATCATAGTAAATGAAGTCAGTTAGACAAAGGCAAATATCATATGATATCAATGCACTTTTTATTAACTTTCTTCTCCTACCTTTCTTCCTTCCTCACTGACTCACAGTGTTTCCTTGATGAGCTTTCAAATAAACTACTTGCAGGCAAATCCTGTCCTTGAAGTAGGCTTTTGGAGGAAGCCAAATTAAGACGTTGACTTCAGTAAATAAAATAAGGGCTGCAAGCTCTAACAGAAGCATTCCTATACTATATCCTCAAAGTCAAATATTTTCATTTTATTACATTCACCAGGGTCAGCTATGCTCTGTTCCCTTCATTTGAAATATTAAAATAAACACTAAAGTTGATGACAGCGTTTGTGCATAACCGTTTGCTAATCTCTTTTGAGATTTCATCTATTAATTTATTTCAGCTAGCACCTCTATGCAGATAACTCCCAAATTTATAGTTTCATCATACCTTCTCCTTTTTCCCATTCTCTATTTGCCCTTTGAATATGTCTACCTAAATCATGTTTTTGATGACACAAATTTATAAGGCTTAATTCCTCAATCCCTCCCCCTTACTCCAAACTAGCTCTCCTTCTTAACTCACCAGCGCTTTCCTGGCCTCTAATCTTCAATCATCTGCCACCGACTCTACCTTGCCTGTCTTATCCAATCGACAGTCACTTGCAAATCACTTCATAATACTTTGTTCGTCTGTGTTCATTTTTCTCTGTTACTCGTTCATTCCAGCTAAGGCTTAGACTATGAGAACAGCATCATAACCAGTCTCTCTATCTAGTCCTTGCCCCAAATCTTCATATTTACCAGAACAGATCAATCTTTTCAAAACTCTGCCCACTGCATGTAGAATAAATTCCCATCTCTTAGCAAGGCATTCAAATTCCTCCAGGAACTGCATTCAGTCTGCCTTTCTGCACTGTCTCTGCACTTGACTAGTGAGTTCCAGCCAGGTGGCCTTACTCATGTGCCTTGATACATCTGGTACTTTCCATGTCCAATAGTTTTCCTTTCTGTGGTCTGATGATTATTTATTCAAATCTGAATCCCTCTCTAACTCTAGGAAAGAATTCTAGAAAAGTCCAACCACTTCATTTTACAGATGGGGACAATGAGGTCTAGAGAAGCAGTGTGATTTGCTTGAAGACATGGATAATTAGTAGCAGATACAGAAGGGAAAAGAAGGAAGTTTTCAAGGGAGTGTCATCTCATCTATTCCAAGCCATGTCCTTCTTACCAGCCAGGGCTATGTTTTTCCATATGATTTGCATGACAATAGTACTGCCTCAAGTTCACGATTTAGCTATTTGAAAATGTCACCTTAAAACTATTATTTCACTTAAACATGTTTTTCTCCCCAGGCAGATTCAAAGCTCTCTAAGAACAGGGACCATATCCTATTCTTCCTTATAGATTCCAAATAATTGTAATGATTACAGAATACCAAAAATAATATTTTGGGTATATATTATGTGTCCTCCACTGCGATAAGCTTGTTGCATACGTAATCCCATTTAAGTCTCACAACAACGCTGTGGTCAATATCATTATTATTACCTTTATCTGAGACACAATGTCACTCATAAAAGTAAAATAACTGTCCAAGGTCACAAAGCTGGTAATTATCATAGCCTTTAAAGTTAGGTTTATATAACGAAAATTCCTGAAATAACACTTTTTTTATTTGCAAAATCTATCCAATAAGTTGGAATTTTTGTCTAGAAGTGATCAGAGTCTGTCCACTGTTTGCAATTGAACCAGTGAAATGTGAAATTTAATGTGTGGACTAAATGTATTGCTTTACTTTGACATTTCTTTAACCTGTGGTTTAGTGTGAAATCACAATTTCCCAACAAAAGCAAGGTAAAAGAGTTCTTAGCACAGGTGACTTACTGCGGTCATGTCTACGGAAGTCACTGCCTTTAGGGATGGAGAGAAACTGACGCTGTGAGCAGAACAATGAGGTCTTTGCATTCATTGTGAAAGCAATGCAGCCTGTATGATGATGGCTGTGAATCCGGTATGTCTCCATCAAGACACAGAAATGTAGTTATTATTAATTCAATAGCTTCAAGAACTCTGTGTTGCTTGAAATGTGGAATGAGTTTTTCCATAAGCAAAGTCATGTCACTTCCTAGGTTTTCAGAAGCCTTTTTGTTATACAATATTAAATCGTAGATCAAAAGCCTGTAATATCAATGAATGACTCTTGAGCAATGTTCAAAAGGGTTGTGTACAACACAGAATTGTATACTTGCGATTTGCTAAGAGGATAGATCTTAAATTAAATCTCCTCTATTTATAGTTCATATTTCTATATTTTAGCTCATATATTTCATAACCAATGTATAAATATGATGATATATGAGCTGTTTTGAAAATGCAGGATGTTAAGTAGCAGCTAGGGAAATACGTGAATCGGGCAACTTCTATGACTTTCATAAATGAAAGCCAGGACAGTTTTTGAAACCTTTTATTAACAAAATATACTGAGAGTGAATCAATTAGAATGTATTCACTACAATAATAATTTTGCTTTGATTATAAAATGCAGAGGTTCCTGTGCGGGGGTGGGGAGGTGGTGGAAGATTTGCTTATACTGATTAGTAAAAGTCAGAACTAATAAATCCTGATAATTTTGAATGGACTTAATTCTTCTTCTGAGTTTGAGTCTCTCTAGCTGTTCTCATATAAACATTCTTTAAACAGGAATGTTTCTCTATAATGTCAAAGCATTTCATATCATATATTAAATTTGAATGAAAGAATCGAGTCTCCTACTTTTATAATCCCCATAGTACAGAGCAAACAGTAGACGTGTAATAAATACACGATGACGGTTGTTTTTCTCAAAAGTTATGACAACTATAGGAAATGCCAGCAGTCAAGGCCTGTAGGACTAGGAGAAAGATTTTCCATTTATATTCTACATTAAAATCATTTTTTTTCTGTATTGGCAAATAATCCTTTCCATCCTATAACTTAATCAGTTTTCAGTTACCTGAATATACTTATGAATAAGTATCTTACTTTATGTGTATTGTCTTCTTGGTAGAGAAAGATTACTCTTAATGTAATAAACAAAGCTCCTTGAAATTTCACAACAGTACAAGATTAGAGCAGCAGTTCCTGTGTCAAATTTGCATATTGAATGAAAGAAAGCAGTTGGACATAATGAATATAAGGCTGTACATTGGTAAATTTTTGCAATTTATTTAGGTAATATTTACACAGTATCAATAAGACCATCAACAGGGACACATGTTTTCAGAAACTGCAGCAAAGACATCTATTCAGAACTAAGTCGACTAATTCAACAAAACACATTTAGTGGCCCCCTTTTCTTTCTTCGTTTCTGTATTCTGTACATCTTTAAAAGTACTACGTAATTGGTGTTATTTTCCTGCACACCATTAAATTTGCTCGTTAAGAATGGATGTGCAGGGGACCCCAGGATGATGGCTAAGTTTCATAGTGTGATTTGTCAAAGGTTGCATATTTACCTGGCTTATGAGCCAGAGACAATCTAAATTAAAATCAATGAAGAACAAACAAAAAAAGGAGATGTATTTAGGGACCCTGTTCATAGATGTTAATAAAATATCATGACTTAATTATTAGTGGGTCTGGGATGTGTTTCACTGTCATTTTAATTTTTGAGCCACGCTTTGTTCTGTGTCTTGCCTCTTTCTTGGAATCTGGAATAAGGAGATTCAGGACAGGGGCTATGAATTGGTTTGTGTTTACTTCAGTTCTGTGATTCACTTGACCTAAAGAAAAACAGGGGAAGACAATGGTTGGCCCTGGTCTTGTCTGCTCTATTGAGTCATTTCTACCCTTCTAGGGTCCGTAGGAGAGAGTCACTCTTGGGGTCTGGAATTGACTTTTATTGCCGCCCCCTGCATACTCAGACATTGCTCACTCCTGCTGGTGAAGTATGTACGTGAGCTATTTTTTTCCCCAGTTGTGGAGCAGACCCATTCTTCTTGTTTTCTCAGCTCATGGTGGACTGAGGCATGCTATGTAAGATGACTGGCTGGAGCTTGCTAGAGGGGGCTTAAGAGCATGGTCCCTGGAATCAGGCAGCCAGGCATCAAATCCCGGGTACCTTGGGTCCTCTCTGTGCATTGTTTCCTCATCTATAAAACAGCCTCAGATAACTGGCCCTATCTCACAGGGTGGCAGTAAGGATTAAATGACTTCATAAATAAATAGCACTTATAACTGCCTGAAACCTCATAAGTAGTATGTAAGTGCAATGTTTTATGATAATAATGCAGGAATACATCATGGGACCTTCTCTTTCTCATCTGTCTTCCAACCGCTACCAAATCCTAAAAAAAGTGTTTCTTCAAACTCTAGGTGGAAACTGATCAGTGGTTTGAGAAATCAATTTTGTGGGGATATGACCTGGATTGTTTTTCACTTGAAATAGAATAGAAACTACCAGAATGCATCACACAAAGGGCTAGCATTGTTCCATGAAATGCTCGGTTGAAGTATGTGTGTGTGTTTGAATGTGTGAATGTTAGCTTACAATTTAAAACGGATTTTATTCAGTGCACACATTTTATCTCACCCACTAAACCAGAGGGAAAAGGAAAGACTTCATGGAGTGGACAACTATTCATCCAGGCCCAACATAACCAAGGTGTCTGTCACTCTAGTAGATAACTGTGACTTACTAAAGAAGTGATTCTAAGCCAGTCATCTTTGCGAAGGGGAAGAACTGACCCCCTCCTTCCATGATCCGCAGTAAGAATCTCGGTGGGGTTGAGGGCTGAAGAGGCGGAGGGGGATGGCATAAATTCCCTGCACTTTTGAGCATCATTACACTAGATTGTTAGTTCCTAAAAATGCAGCACCTTTTGTGTGTGTGTGTTTTTTTCCCTACAACTCTGCACATTGGAAATATGTAATACATATTTATCTAATGAATTGGCAAGATTCATGTAGACTCATGCTTAAAGAATGCTGATAATACTTAAAGAGCAAATCCATTCATTAAATAAACCTTACTAAATGACCACTACTAGGGGCAAGATATGTTTCACAAACAATCAGATCTAAAGGGAAGGAGTTGTCAGATCTAGACACCAGTGAATATTTTTTGGGGAAAAAAAAACCCTGTTTCTTTCTAAGGATGCTGTTCTTTATGATGGATGTTAGCAGTTCTCCTTTGCCAGACAGTCTCCAGATATGACATTGCTAAAGTCAGCAATTCATCTGCCTGCTATCTTGGTTGGATGCAAATACAAGCGTATCTTGCTTTATACAGGCGATAAATGCACAGAGAATGATTACTATTTATAGGAGGATTTACCACACACACACACAAAAACCCCCCAACATTTTAAAGTAAAATAACTTTCTGAATTGTGAATAACGTTTGATGAATTTCTCATAATTCACCCTCTACTCACCATAAAGTTTTCTCCAAGTCTCATCACTGTTTGACTCTAAACAAATGCAGATTTACAATAATCACGTATTGTTAACTGACTCATCTTTGCCTGAATAATGCTATTCCTCAAAGTCCCTCCAAAATATCTTGAATCTCCCCCCCAAAAAAAATCTTCTCAGGCTCTTGATCATTTGATAACAGAAACTTAATAGTTGCTCTGGTTGATATTTGATATTTGAGAAGTCACATGAGAACAGCATCTCAGCCTTGCATCTGCCACCAGCACCTCCATAAGAATATGGTTCTCTGTGTCCAGACTAGATCCCTGGGTGCTTCCAGAGTGGCCTGAACTGCCAAGCACTGCTGGATTCCTGCAGTCTCCCCTGCACTAGAGTCGTGCTGTCTTCCATGAAAAATGGAAAGCTGCCCCTCTCCCGAAACTGGGCCACACGCTCAGATGGGGCATTTTGTTAGGAGTCTTTTGGCACGTGTGCACCTGAACCCTCTGCCAAAACACCTTCTGGAGCTTGTATCTGAGGCTTCTCTCTCCTCAGGCGTCAGGCAGGAGTTCATGGGGCAGTGAGACCACTGTTTTTCAAAAAGTGCCACAGGCCTGACACCTAGGCCTCAAGAGCTTTGCAAGGGCCTAAAAAAAATGTTTGCTATTGAAAGCTTTAAAATATTCCTGAAATATAAAAAAGCCTACTGAAAAGTCAAAATTAGCATCGACAAAATGTAACATTATAAGACTATGGATTCTGAAATCAGACTGCCTGTGCTGTGCCAAGCTGATTTTCACAAAATGAAAAGGCAACCTACAGAATGGAATAAAACATTTGCAAATGATATACCCAATAAGGGGCTGATATCCAAAATATATAAAGAACTCATAAACTTAATATCCGGGGGGAAAAATAAAACCTGATTAAGAAATAGGTAGAGGCCCTGAATACACATTTTCCCAAAGACTTCCAAATAGCCAAGAGGTACATGAAAAGGTGCTCGACATCACTAATCATCAGAGAAATGCAAATCAGAACCACAGTGAGGTAGCACCTCACACCTGCCAGAATGGCATCATCAGAAAGACAAGAAACAGCAAGTGCTGGCGAGCATGTGGGAAAAAGCAGGACCATGGTGCACTGTTGGTGGGAATGAAAATTGGTGCAGCTACTATGGAAAACAGTATGGAGGTTCCTCAAAAAACAAAAACTAGGACTACCATATTATCCAGCAACTCTGCTTCTGGGTATTTATCCAAAGAAAACACAAATATTATTTTGAAAAGATATATGCACCCTTATGTTCATGTAGCATTATTTATAACAGCCAAGATATGGAAGCAACCTAAGTGCCTATTGATAGAAGAATGGATAGAGATGTGGACTATTACTCAACCACAAAAAAGAACGAAATTTTGTCATTTGTGAAAACATGGCAGGATCTAGAGGGTACTATGCCAAGTGAGGTAAGTCAGACAGAGAAAGACAAATACCATTTTATTTCACGTGTATGTGGAATCTGAAAGACAAAACAAACAAAACAGAACAGAAACAAACTCATAGATACAGACCACAAACTGGTGGTTGCCAGAGGAGATGGGGTTGGGAGATGGGCAAAATAGGTGAAGGGGATTAAGATATACAAACTTCTATTTATAAAATAAGTACGTCATGAGGATGTAATGCATAGCATAGGGAATATAGTCAATAATATTGTAATAACTTTTGTATGGTGACATATGGTAACTAGATTTATTGTGGTGATCATTTTTTAAGGTATAAAAATATCAAATCACTATATTGCACACCTAAGGCTAATATAATATTGTATGTCAATGATAATTCGATTTTAAAAAGAACTGATTTTCTTTATCTGTAAAGTGGAGATAATAGCAGTAGCTAGCTCATAAAATTGTTGCGAAAATAAAATGCACTAACATAAAGTGCTTAGAATTGTGCAGGGCACAAAGTACTCAGTTAATGTTACTGCTAGTTCTATAATAAATTTTCACCATTGAAAAACAATTTTCAAAGTTGTTATTGTGACTTTGTAAGAATTCTTGTATATGGTCAATGACTGTAGAACTATCATAGTTAGTCTTAAATAAATGAGTTGTTTTTATTCAAAAAAAGCAATATAACAAAGAGATTTAATGCAGAATATCAATGTCTTTAATAGATTTGATAGGATTTAGGGAAAGACCTCCCAAATTGAAGCTGTACAGCACCCACTGAGGTCTTGAAAAACCGCAGTGCTGTGTGTTTGTTGGGAGGGGCATCCAGGAGGGTGTATTTTTAAGTATTCAGTGTCCCCTGACTAAGACACAGAAATGGACTCTTGGTTCAGATCATACCATCTAAGGAAATAAACAAAATGTTTCATCCTTTTACTAGAAAAATCTCCAATTAAAATTTCTATTTAAGTGGCCAAAGTTCCAAAGTCTAGATATTGGGTAACTTTAAAAATAATCAGTGATATCTTAGATTGCTATTCCCAAAAGAGTTTTGAAAGGTGAAAAAGTAAGTTTCTAATTGAATACTCATCAAACCCTAAGAGAAAATGAATGGGATGGAGAAGAGTGATTTTAAAAAAAAATGAAAATGAGGAGCTAATTGGGAGAACTATCTATGCTTTTACAGTCTTTGCGTGATGTCCCTTTAATGATAATATTTGGTGTGTCAATTGTAATTTACAGAGCAAGTTCATACTTACAGTCACAGGGTGATCACCACCATTATTGAAAGAGAGAATAATACAGTATTAGGATCAAACATTCGTGAGTGCTTCAAACGAAGCAGGCACTATTCTAGCGAAACTTTGCAGATGAGGAAACTTGGTATTTGCACAAGTCAGGCAAGTGATGGAGCTGCATTCTCACCTCAGGTGTCCTGACTGCATGTCTAGTGTTCTTTTCTCTAGAAGAAACCAACCTGAAACCTTTAAAAATTTACTAGCCAGTTGGCATGCTTTTGCTGTAATGACATGAAATGTATTCTACCATTACATAACCACAGGATTAGGGAAGTCATTGAGTCCATCCTCTGCCTCCAGGCAGGATGAGCTAGTAATCATTCCTGAAACGTACAAGTCCATCTTGTTTTTAGAGACATCAAGAGGAAGAGATTTTATGACTTCGTATAGTAATATCTAGGATACAAAGAAGAGCTTCTTGTATAACTAGAGCCCCATTGCATGTTCTTGGGAAAAGAGGAAAATCTCATTAAAATTCCATTTTATACCATTGAGAAATGCAAAGAGGAGTCTAATCCAATTCAAATTTGTTACTAAATGTCAAGACTTTTGAGAGGGCTGAAGGTTGGTGAAGCTTGTATAATTCTGTCTTGAGATAAGCAGAGATGAGAAGCATTGCGGTCTTTCAAAAGAAGCATCCCAGTCAAATTCATAAATGATGAAGTTCATTCTCCCCTTGACACCACAGGGTGCGTGTGTGCCTTAGGGAAGTGGTCAGCAAGCTGTAGCCCATGGGCCAGATAGAGCCCACCACCTGTTTTTGTGTGGTCTGCAAGCACAGAATGTTTTTTTATATTTTAAATGGTTGAAAAAAATCAAAAAATAATATTTTGTGGCATATGAGAACTACATGAAATTCAAATGTCATTATTCATCAATGAAGTTTTACTGACACAGAGTCATGTCTGTTCTTTTATGTATTGTCCGTGTCATGCTAGAATGGTAGAGTTGCATTGTAGAGACATAGACTGTATGACCTGAAAAGTCTAAAATATTTACTATCTGACATTTTACAGAAAAAATATGCTGATCCCTGGTAGAAAGGAAAATGAAAATGAATACCATTTTTTTCCACCCACTTCCCTTCACTGAGGTGAATGGAGGCAGGAAACATTTGGAAGCAGGAAAGTTCAAAGCATCGGTAAGATGTCACTGGGCTTTGAGTGTGGGGCCTGCTATATTTCGGCAGCCATGGTCCCAGACTAGTTCTTGCCCATACAACAGCCCTGCTGCCCACAGCCAGGGCCTTCTTGGTATCGCTTGATGAGATGCGAGGAAACACGTGTCACCTCCAGGGTCCTTAGTGCTCATGGCAGATTAGGATATCTAAATGCTACATGATTGTGCATTTCTTTTTGCTTTTTCTTCTTTCTTCCACTTTTTAATTGTGTATAGGAAGTATTCTCTAGTTTCTGAGGTTACTGATATCTCTGTTCCTTTTTAAGCAACACCACTAACAGATGGCTAGTAAATGAATTTGTGATAAAACCAAATTAATTTACAAATTTTGAATGTTAGAGTTTCCTGGATTTTTTTATTTCCCAAACCTACATGGCTACAAGCATGTCTGGCATCTTATCTATTAACTGGTCTTCATAATATGGGGATGAGGAAATTTACCCTCCTTGTTCTCCAGGAGTTCACAGTCCAGAAGGGGAGACAGACGTTTATTTTCTGTGTGCTAATCACATTGTTAAACTTCCAAATTCAGCTTCCTGAGGCCAGATAAGATGGAACAATTACATCTGCCTGGGGAGTGTCCCTGGAGCTGGGACTTAGAGGATCAAGGGAATTTTATCAGGGAATGGGAGAGAGGGCAGAGGCGGGTAATCACTAAGACTTTGGAAGGGCATTTACAATTTTACAGAAATGTGAAAGGACCTGAAAAGGACCAGAGATGCTAAGTTACTATAGCATTCAGTGTGTGATATTGGAGGGTGGCAAATGGAGGGGAAAATAGCCAAAGTAAAAGGGAGGAGAAAATATGGAAAGTGGAAGGGAGATGGGACTCAAAAGAGGAAACTTAGAGCCTTGAATACCAGGATAAGGTTTTTAGATTTTATTGCACTGATGATTAAAAAAACAAAAACGTCAAAAGACTTTAAGTCCAGGCATGAGATAATTCAATTTTAGAATCTGGCCCAACCATTCAGAAAAATGGCATGACCAAATTGAACTGCATTATAATATAGTGGTTATATCAGCTAGTTTTATTTGTTTGTTTCTACTAGTTTTTATAATGCTGTAACACACAACTCCAAAATCTTGATGACTTACAACAGCTAAAGGCCATTTCTCATTAACAGTACGTGTCTTCCATGGATTGTCTATGAGTGTCCTCTGTGTCTTCTTTGGAGAGCCAGGCTAAAGGCGGAGCCCCTATCTGGGACATTCTGGGTACATTTCAGAGGATCAAAAGGATGACAACATAACCAAATGGTGGCTCTTAAAGTTTTTCCTTGGAAATTGCATGTGTCACCTCTACTTGCTGTTTTATTGGCCAAAGCGTGTCACACGGCTTAGTCAAACAGAGAGGGGTGTAATACAGTCATCTCGCAGTGAGAGGAACAAAGATTAGAAACAAACATACAATCCACCCAAGTGTTAAGTGTACAGACTAACGCCTGACTACCTGGGTTCAGATCCCAGCTCTGCTACTTACTGGTTGTAAGTTTGGCAACCTTCTTAGCCTCTTAGCGCTATTTATTATTAGAATAATTTTAGTAATAAAAACGGCAATGAATATTTATATCTATGCATATAGCATGTGCTTTTTAAAGTTGACCCCTAACCTTATACTCCCTAGAAAGCCTTCCCAAGTCCAGGACCCCTTGTTGTGCCTCCACAGTGCTTTGTATGGACACCAGGCTATGATCATCTAAGGCTCCAAATGCCTAAAACAACTCAGATTTGTTTTTGTAGGCTCCACTGTGCCTATCAGAATACTTTGCTTCCAACAGGTCCTCAACAATATCTTGTCTACTGAATGGAGCTTGATGTGCTGAGGCTCTGTGGGAAGCTGCCAAGGGGAGTGATTTGAGACTTGCATTCAGATGGTATTGAGTTTGACAAAGTCAGTAACTAAAGTGTTTTAGCACAATGGGGGGAGGGCGGGGGGGAGGGAAAGAACTCCTTTAAGCTACAGATCAGCAGCTGACATTTAAACAGCGCTTCTTTGTGACAGGTATTCAACCGCACTATCTCATTTGATATTCACAGCATCCCTCCAAGGCAGATGTTTCATCATCCCTACACTACAGGCAAGGAAACTAACACACAAAAATGTTAAGCAATTTTTCTAAGTTCTATAACTGGGGAGTAGCAGAAGCAGGTTTCAAATCCAAACAGGCTAGCTCCACAGACCACGACCTGGACAGCTGCACAATCCTGTTCCTGTAGCAGCAGTCATTACCAACTGAATGTTCAACCCAGAGGGGCCCTTTGAAAGGTACATCGACCTAGTCTAGGGGTTTCCAACTGTGCCCCACACAATCTTAGGTTCTCTGGAGATGACTTTGATTATGATTTTCTGGGCACTTAGAGCTATAGCTATAAACTGTAATCCTATGATTTCAAATTTTTGTATGACACAATCCTTACTGCCCTCTTTGGCCTATGATATGGCATAAAATTACCACACATTTCAACTTATAAAATAAATTCATACCAAAAAATGCTTATTTGCATTTTTTTTAATGTCCCAGGGCCCTATAAGAGTTTATTAGGAAAAAGTAAAGACTTCTCCTGCAAGAAAAAAGTTGAAACTACTGATCATTTCCAACTTCTTTCCTTGACAGTTAAAGAAATTGAAGGCTCACAGATGGGGGCAGAGACATGATGGATTCTTAAAACCAGGCTTTCAGGTCAGGACTCTCAATTCTCAGGTCCATGTGTTTCTGTGTTATCTTGCTGTTTCAAGTAGTAAAATGCTACCTCGAATCATATGTAACACGCTGCTGCAAGAAATGACCAAGTCAACACACTCTTCTGTTGTGCGTAGACCCAAGCCCTGGGAGAGAAATCCATTTTTGTAAAACTGGATTGATCTATTTGGATTTCCATTATCTTGCTCTAGGGATTTTTTTCTCCTCTATTTCTTCTTATTAATAATACTTTAGTGGCTACCCTGAAGGCTGCAGTGGATTCTCAGGTTTTACATTATACAGTACAGATGGGTTTTCAATAATTTATACAGTGATGTTTATAATAAGTGCATAGGTATTAAGAATTAATGAAGAATAAATAATATCCTAACAATGAGACTTGGTTAGATAGAATTATCTACCACGGAATGGGACTGTCAAAATGTGTATGAAATATCTTGATTAGAGCAACATTTTAAATAGTTTTGTCTAATAATTTTTTAAAGAAGTAGGTTATATGTCCTAGAAAATTCTAGATCATTTCTCCATTGTAGCAGCCTGCTGCCTAATAAAAAAAATATCTTTTAAAATATAGAAGCAAAATGTGAGGTTTCATCACTCTGCACAGCTCACATCCTTTACTACCTAAAAGTCAGAAATTTTCATTCTTTCTTTTCTTTTTCAAGGCTGCATCACCAAAGCATCTTCTCCTAATCATCTACCTACTTTACTTTTTCTGGCTTCAAACTTCCAGTCTCCTTCCCCCAGGCCCCAAATTATTAACAACAAATAGATTTATGCATGATATCCCTTACCTCCCTGGAAAATTCACATTTATTAAGGCACAGTTTCAATGCCATTTCTAATATAAAGCTTCCCCTTCCTTTAGCACTGGGAGAATTCCTTCTTTTGTTTACATTCATGTATACATTTGAATATGTTCTAATTAAAGCAACTACTTTATTTATAGTTAGGTATATGGCTCCCAAGTCAGACCATAAGAGTGCTAGGTGGGTTTTAATTTTTCATAGGCAGGAAAAAGAGAACCTCTCAGAAGTTCTGCCAGCTCAGTGAAGGTCTAATCTTAAGCTTACAGAAATCTTTGTATAAGCACTATGTTTTGTGTAAGCATGCTCTTTTTTTAATAGTGTGTTAAGAATCCCAACCGGGATACCACATTGCATTTACTCACCATGTTTCCTTAGGCTCCTCTGCCTCTGACAGTTTCCCAGACATTCCTTGTTTTCGATGACCTTGACATTTTTAAAAAACACTAGTCAGGTGTTTTATAGAATGTCCCTCAATTGGGATTTGTCTAGTGGTCTCCCCATGATTAAACTAGCGTTATGGGTTTTGGAGAGGAAGGCCATAGAGGTAAAGTGCCATTTTTATTACATCATGTCAACATGACGTATCACTGTTAGTGTTGACCTTTACCACCTAGCTGACGCAGTGCTGGGCAGTGTTCTCCACCATAAAGTCAGTCTTTTATTTCTCCTTTCCATACTATACTCTTTGGAAGGAAGTCACTACGAGAAGCCCAAACTTGAAGAGCTATGAATCGTGCATCCCCTCCTTAAGGGGGTAGTATGTGGATAAATGTTTTGGAATTCTACAAATGAGATATGTCTGTTCTTCATTTCCTTAGTCAATCAATTATTTATATCAGTATGGATTCATGGGTATTAATTTTATATTTGGGGTTATATTCCAATACAACTTATTTGTTTTCTTGCTCAAATTGTTCCCGATTTGCCACTGAAGTCTCTTTCAGTTGATTCCAGTGTCACCTTGACATACTCCTTTCACTGTGGGTTTTGTTTTGTTTCGTTTCGTTTAGTACTTTCTTACTTTCTGGCACTACAAGATGCTCCAGCCTCATCTTGTATATTTCGCAGACCAGTCCTAGAGGCAGATATTTCTCCAAGGACCTCTGGTTCCTTTTATTGGAGAATGGTATTGCACTATCTCATTTGAAAAAATGACACGATAATGTAGTGGAGAGCGGTTGTGACACGGTTTGTTCTTAGATGGTTTCTGATAAGCTGTGTCACACATTGTCTCACTGGAAAAGAGTTGTGTTCAGTCCGAGCAGATACTCATACACCTCGCCTGCAACTGGAACAGTACAAAGAGATTCTCCAGTAAGTTCTAAAAGACTCTCTGATTTCTCATCTTTTCATTCTTAAGGCAGATATTTTGAATGCTTCGCATTCACAGAAAAGTCACAGACAACTGTGCTTTGTGATAAAATATGACAGAAAAGGGAAGTAACCTTTTAAACAGACTCTTTGGCAAAACAGTCTCCCCAACAATAGTAATTATATAGTTTGCCCGTCGCATGGTGAGTATAATTAAGGTGACTACATAACTCTGTAACAATTATGATGCCAATTTTAGTTTTTAGATTTTGTAGCATTGTGCAAATTCCAGCTGAAAGACAAAACTGATCATTCAGGCAACTCCTGCTCCATATGGTATTTATAGCACAATTAAAATGTTCACTGCTGCACTTATCAGAAGTTGTGTAAATCTTATAGAACATTAATATATGCTTTAAATAAATGTTGCTGCTAATTATAACATGAACTTTTCATTAATATAAAGGTGTATGTTGGGACTATAAAACAGATGAAGGACAAAAGATACGAAGACATTTTAGGGGCACTGTATTTTTTTTTTTTTTTTTTTTTTTAGTATTTCCCCTGGTTGATAAAGTTTTCCTTCCAGCAATATTATGAAGCAATATGATTAACAACAAATGAAGGTTAAGTATTCTTCCCACTTTCTTAGGCTTGGAATAAAATTAGCCAGATGACTTTTTCACAATTACATAAAATTACTATATTTTTATCTATGGTTTAGAAATACACAGCCAAAAGAAAAGCAAATACTCTGTTTAATCAGATATTGAACCAGTCCCCCAGTGTTATTTATTTTCCATCGTTTATTTCAGCCTTTGTCATTTCTCATTAGTACAGTTGCAGAGAAATCTCGGCTGCTTTTTTGACCTCACATATGCTTTGTTTTCCAATAAGGAAAGCCAACGGGCCTTCTGTCTCGAACCTTTATCATATTGTCTGAAGCATTTCCTAAAAATAAATATGTCAAACCAAGGAGCAAAATAAATGCCAGTCATGTTCAGTGTCTCCTGCAAAATTACCATGCAAGCCAGTGCCGCCGATGCTTTGCAGTAAGTGGGGTGAGAGTGGAAGAGCATTTGACTTTCAAGAAATACTCTATGTGAAAGGAATGACATCAAGGTCACTGACAACAAGTACAGTGACCATTTTCTAATAATTAAAGCCAGCAATTAGAACCATGTGACAATGGACCAGGCAAGTAGAAATGATCTTGTTGCTCAAGCAGAGGCAGGATGTCAGGGTGTGGGAAATGGAATTTCAGCTCAAGGGAGGAAGGTGGACTGGGTAAATGCTGAGGCCTCCTCCAATTCTCAGGAGTGTGTTTTGTACTTTGAAATGTTAGTGAATTCTAGATATTTGAAACCTGGCCGGAGAAATGAGCTCTTGGCAGATCTAATTTTAAAATGTTTTCTATAATAACTTGGGAGGCATCGTTCTATTGAAAAAACTTCATCAGATCATTCTAACACTATATACATTATATATATGTAAATATATGTGTATGTGTGTGTGTGTGTGTATAGAGAGAGCTAGATAGATAGATACAGATATAGATCAAAATGAACAAAACAGATAAAATACTCTGTTCACTGATTTTGGACCTAATGACTTTAGCAATGGAATTCAACTGTTTCACTAAGTCATTAGTGGTTTCAAACCAATAGGGCCATGGAGAGCACAACTTTGGTGTTGCAGGCAGAGATGCTGAAATGTTTGGAAAGGTAGAGTAGTAAGGGTAGTTCACAGTGTTTCCTGAGTCATACAACCTGAGCACCAATCCTGACTCAGCCTTTCAGTAGCTTTGTCTCTCTGCATGTTGTTTAATTCCTCTAAACTTGAGTTTTGTGTTTCGAATTGGAATATAATTATTCTTACTTCACTCTGTGAGTATCAATGTAGATAATGCATATATATATTTCTTAGCTTGCTGCCTGGGGTGGAGTAAAGGCTCACTAATCAGTAAGCTGTGTTTATTATTAATAACATGAGGCTAGAAGTTAGAAGAAGAATTTCAGAGCAGTGTAACTAGAGGATGCAAAATTGCTTCTAAGATTAGTGTAGCAATCCAAACTATTTTAATATACAGTAAAATCTTATAAATGTTGAATCAGTTAAGCTTATCGATTCTCTGAAGCTCTGGTAACTGTGCTTTAGTACAGAGAATAGAAGCAAAGCTTTGCTTTCAGTACAATTGGTAGATTATATTTGGATTGAAATACTTTTTATACAATCTTGTGGATTCCGAGCATGTAAGTTGCAAGCTTTTTTTTTTTTTTTTTTTTTTGGAAGTAAGAAATAGCTTCTGAATCTGAGGCCATAAAATATTTGTTCACATGTTGTCTTACGGAACTGTCAGCTCTTTGGAGCCAGGGACTGAGGACAGGGCCACTCTGAATGGCGCCAGACTGTAACATCATTTCTGACTCAGACTGTTACTGTGTTAATGTTTGCTTATGGAGTTGTTTTTACTTTTATTTTCTAAAGGAATCTATGCATATTGTTAAAATCATGAAATAGTACTAAAAGACTTACAACAAAATAGAGTAGCCCCTTGTGACTCCCCTCACCAATCCCTGTCCCACACTTTAGAGACAACAGCTTTAAAATCTTTTGACTCATTCTTCTAATATTTACCTCCATTTTTCTCAAGAATAATCTTGCATTGCTACTTATTGAATTATCATTTATTAACCTAATCTGTGCATTTCTCTGCGTGATACAGCTTCCTCTTCCTTCCATTTCTTTTTGTCATATACTTAAAATTTTTGGATAAAATAGTAGTTAATGTTGACATTATTACTATGTAAATATTATTCATTGCTGAATCATGTAGTGTACACTTATTTAATTTCTTTTCTTGTACCATTTTGTGTTGCCTGGTATGGAATTCTGCTTGATTTTTCCCGCTAGCTTCCTTTTCCATGTATCTTTAATTTTCTATAACATACCTCTTAATATTCTCTTTTTCCCAAATTCTGGAGTAGAGTTTCAGTCACTCTATCAGCTCTTTTAATTTTTTTTTAGGAATTCTCTGTCACATCTTAAAGTTCTCCAGATCTGCCACACAACTGCCATTCTGAGACTTTCCCTTCACCTGGGACGTCCTTTATCTCACACTTGCATTGGAGCCCCTCTCTCCCCATCTCATTGCTTCCTTTTTCTTGGTTTATTTTCCTGTTGGCGTGAAGCCGGATGCTTCGTGAAGGTGGGGGAGGTGAATGTCTTGAGATTTTGGGCATTAAATTCTAGTTCTGCCTTTTCCCCTCTTTTCTAGCATTCATTATGGCAGCTGGAAGCTCTGGTCATAATCAGATTCCTGGTCCTTGTTACATTTACCTGACCAGCTATTCCATTTCTGGAAGCTTTTAAAACTAATTTTTCATTATGGTAGAATGGCAGGCTAAATAATGCCTCCCAAAGATGTTTACCACCTAAGCCCCAGAATATATAACTGTTTCCCTCTCCCTCAAGGAGATTAAAATTTAGTTTAGGGAACAAAATACTCACATATGGGACCATCAGGAAACTGCATTTAGCAATAAGTAATCCAATGCCAGAATAAAAGAGCACAATGACAGTTAAATGGAAGTTTAGAGAATGTGCAAATCAGAGAAATAAAGGAAAGCTTCATGTAGCAGGGGGACCTGAATGGTCTCATAAGATTGAATAGAAATTACAGGACACTTAAGGCAAGGCTAATTTGCATAAAAATGTCTAGTGAGAAGCTGACCAGTAAAGAGAGGTGATGGGAAACAGAGGGAGATATGTTTGGATAAGGAGCAGAGAAAAGGCTGCTGCAAGACTTGAGAGCAGGGCCTATGAGGTAGGAGTCAGATCAAGACACTTAACATTTAATTTAATGGGAGCTCTGTGGGCATGAGCAAGCCTTATGGAATGGTGAGTTTGCATGAGAGGGTGATTGCATGGGAACCTTAAAATTTATTTAAAGGTTATCCCCCCCAAATCAGTATCTACATATAGTGACAGTGTCCAAGAGAATGGAGTTGAAGAGGGGAATGAGATGTGTGAGTGCAAGTCTGAGTCCTCTGTGTACATAATTTTAGATCATTCCACTTTCAACTCTGTTCTTTAGATGACCTTCTTCTGTAGCTGGTGCCTCCAAATCTGAGTTTTTCTGGGATCTTCAGGGCAAATTGATTAGCTTCTTGTTGCTACTCTGGTCTGTAGACATTTCAAGTTCAACTTCCTGGTCTTTGCTAAGTCATTTAACACTTTGCTATCCACTTTTGAAAAATGTGCTGACATCTTCATCTGTTGTCCCCTCTGCCATCTCTTTGTCCTTGAGGATTTATACCATTTCCATTGCTGTGTACCATAGTTTTAGTGAAATTTCAAGGAGTGTAAAATAAACATAAGTTGTCTGCTGTGATTTCTAAAAGTTGCTCATCAATATTTTATGAATTAATGAATAGAAAACCAACACATGGTGGAATGATTAAATATTAGGAAGACATACAGTGGTTTGCTGACCATGGTTCAAGATGTATTCCATGTATAAGAAATTGAATACAGTTCCCTGTGCTATACAGTAGATTCTTGTGGTTTGTCTATTTTATCTATTATTCCTACTAATTTTTATACAAATAGAAACCTTATGAGGGAAAGAAGGTAGGTATTAGTAACTACATTTTAGAAACAAGGAGAAAACAGAATCCAAGAGTGAGAGCAATCTGCTAAATGCTGTGTGTCAAAAAGATGGCATGCCTTAGTTCAATTTTCTTTCTTTTCAATACCCCCTGTGATCTCTCAGAAGACCACATGTGGTTGTAATAACTTTATTTGTATGATGACTAGCATGTTCCAAAAGGAGTAAGCAACGAATTAATAAGCCACAGTGGTTGAACAATTGAGGATAACTTTATTAATTTGAAAATGATTATAATGATTTTTAATTTCATCTAACACAAATTGACTGTTGTAATTCTTTATTAAAATATTAATATATTTGCATGTAAAGTTTGCTACACAGCTGAATCTATTCCTATTACAACTCATGTTAATAATGCATCTCCTTTCAAAAGGATGCTACAAATGTTGAAACTGAATGGCCAAATCATTCTGTGATATGTATGATTTGTCTCATACATGTATATTACATGCATGATTTGTAGCCAAAATCATACAATATTTAGTGGTTCCAACGAGAGCTGTTTGCATCAGATTTATTAATAATACAACATTTAAGCATCTCTTCTTTCTATTTTTCCCCACAGATTTTCCTCTGGTTATTCATACCATTTGAGAACTATTATTTAAATGCATCATAAGGCTATTTATGACTCTAAAATAGAAGGTGTGTGATATGCTCTGAACAGTACACAATACTTCATTTACATAATGAGCTAAATAAGCCTCCTAAGGCTGGTAACTGTAGTCATCTCCTCATTTTGCTACTCAGGACTTTTCCAGGCAACTATACTAGAGATGTAGAAGGGGAAAAAAGATTATGACCTTGGAAACACAATAGGGCATGTTCTTTTACATCTGAGCAATGTTTTCAGTTATTAAAAGATGTTGCCCAGAGTCGTGGGACAAAAGGTAAACTTTATTTTCAAAACATAAGGGAGAGGTGAAATGAAATTAGTATCATCTTATTTAATAAACTCATCAGTTTGTATACTACATTGTTTCTGTTGTGTAAATTTTACTCCAGTTATTGGCTTATGTTTTTATTAATTTTTAAACAAATATTCATTGAGCATCTGCTATGTGCTAGCTACCATAATAAGAATTAGGGATATGGTATTGAATAAAACCACACAGAGATATGGTCTCTATCTCCATGAATGCTACATTATAGTACGGAGACTAAAGACAAGCAAGTAAACTAATAACAAATCTACTCAGTGGATGGTAAATCCTATGAAAACAATAAATCAGAGGAAGAAAATATAGAGTTATCATCAGGGGAGGGGCTATAATTTTCAATAAAATGATCTCAGAATATCTATGAGACAATGACATTTGAAGCAGATCTGAGTGATTAGAAGTTACCAGCTATGCAAAGATCTTGGCATTTGAAAGAAATTTACAGAAAACTTTATCTTACTTCATCATGTTATTTAAATACATTTTTAACAGTCTCATGGCTAAGATGGTGGTAAGCAATTTAGGTGCTTGTACAATTGGGTAGATTAATTACTGGTGAACAACTGTGCCCAGACGGTTCTGATTAAAGAAACAGTGGCGCCACAGGGAAGGTCCTAGTGACTTGATGTAGAACACTGGCTTTACCCTGGTCCTGGTTACTGGTGTTATCAATTACATGAATGAAAATACAGAAATAATAGCGATATTTTTATGGAGGACATGTAAGTGGGGTTGTGTAAGACAATGAAATCTATATATTTCATGGTGAGTTTCTTCATCCTGAATCTAGGCAGCTACGTGTATCTACACTTTCTTTTATGACTTCTTGGTGTTCTGTGTTCTATTTGAAAGCCCAGCAAGATTACTTTAAAACACACATTATTTTGTAGCATTCTATTTGTTATATTTTAGTGTAAGTACTGAGGTAGTGTTTAGTTTGGGGTTTTTTCCTACATGATTAGTCAATATCTCTTCCATCAATATCACTTATTAAGAAATTATTTTTCCTTATTCATATGAAATGCCACTTTTGTCATAATCTAAATTCCTATATGTATAATGAATATAGATGCATATGTGTCTGAATGATTTATTCTGTTCCATTTGTCTCTCTAGTCTTGTGTATGGGCTCATGATTTTAAAATTTAGACAGATTCCTGGGATAATTTGTTTTACATACATGAAGCCTAAAGGAAAAGACACAGATTGGTTCAGTGATGTGGTGAGGCAGAAGCCGTCACCCTGCTACAGAGGTACTGAAAACACTATTATTGTGACTTCATCTAAAATAGGTAATCGACAAGAGTCAGAAGACCTGTGTTGTACCAGCTGCTGGGTGAAGGGTAGCAAAGAGTTGAGGTGTGTGAACGATCTGAGAAAGGGCTAAAAGTTGAGGACAGCTCAGGAAGGAACTTTTACATGCCAAGGAATTTGCTCTTCATTTTGTTGGCAGTAGGAAACCTTTGACAAATTGAAAGGCCAGGAGTGACACAGTCAGAGCTCTGTTTTAGAAAGATTATTCCAGCTAGAGGATTGAGATTGGCTGACAAATGAAAACATCGCAGGTTAAAAATTCTTTGTGTAGATTTTTCTTTGTTTTCAGCAAATTCTTACCAGGAACCTGAAATCTTTTGTTTATCTAGTCTTTAAGTGACTTTGGGCAATTTTATTCTGTCTTTGCTCACGGAATTATAGATCTCTCTTCCGATAACAGTGCTTTGATGACTTCAGAAAAAAGAAATATTTTAATGTGAGCTAATCTAGTGACCCTTAAAAATAAGTTTCCTTGGCAAGGGAGGACACACTGTTTTTTTGTTGTTGTTGTTTTTGTTTTTGGCCACAATTGCCTTTTGTTCTGTTGTCTGATCCATGAATCAAACAAACTGTCAGAGAACTCCTTACGGGATTTTTATAGTATGGTAGGCTTTCAACCCCATAGTGCCCTAAAGGAAACCTGTTTGAACAGGAAATTTGACATGCTTCTCAAAAGGGGAATGCTTTTTCATGGCTAAATGTCAAGTCAAAAAATGGTTTCTTATCTTCATATTCCCATGGCAGCAATATTGGAAAGATTTTCATCTCAAGGTCTCTATCTAGAAAGCAAAGAGCACAATTATAAGTTAGGCTCTAAGCCATAAATTACATATTGAAAAACTCTCAAAACCTGAGTTTTATTTCAGAAAAAGTTTGTAGTATATGACTGTATTGCCACTTCAAGAATGCTCATTTTAATTTTAAGGTTGCAATATATAACTATATTATTGGACTCTGGACCCCAAAGTATAGCATTAAGACTTTAATTTCAAACATAAGTTTGAAAAAGTAATTGCTTAAATATGTTACTTTTGAAAATTAATGTGCTATACTGCTTTTAAAATGGGTACCAAATGGTCTTACCCTCCTAGCCTTCACTTTCATGGGTGATGCCCTCCCCTTGAGGGTGGCCTGGATGTATTGATTCATTTCTAACAAAGAAAATATCACAGAAGTTATAGTATGTCACTTCTGAGATTAAGTTGTTAAAAGATTGTGACTTCTGACTTAGGTGATTAATCTCACTCTCTCTTGGATCAGTCGCTCTGGAGGAAGACAGCTGCTATGTTGTGATGTTGCCCATAGGAGAGGCCCACCGTTCCAAACCACCAAGGTCTGTCAAGGACCATGTGAGTGAGCTTGGAAATGAATTCCTTTCTTCTCCAGCTAAACCTTCAGTTATAGCCCTAGCTAACTGCTTGACTGTAAGCTCTTGAAAGACCTTGAGCCAGAGGCAGAAGATAAGCTGTGCCTGGATTCTTGGACCAGAGACACTTTGAGATATTTGTTTTCTCAAGTCATTAAGTGACTATTGAGTTTTGAATTAATCTTTACGCAACAGTAGGTAACTACTACCCTGAACTCTATCCCTAAGATGGTTGTCAATTATATTTTAATGTTCATTTTCTCAAACTGCCATTTTCTCTGCATCAGAGATAGAGAGTGGGTCCTTCTGGTTTATACTCAGATTTGGTTATTCAGTAGTACTAACGACTCTTTCTTGTACTATTAATGTGTTTTTAAAATCATATTTTAATAAGAAAATAACAGTAAAATAATACTGATAGAAATACAAAATAGAACTTTTCTCTACCTTATTACCATGACAAGGGAAAATATTCATTAACTACATACTGGGCCTTTCTTTTCCCCATGTAAAAAGAGACTGTTAATGTTCACAGATAACTATGTTCACTTTCACATTTCCCAGCCTCCTTTGCAGTTTGTCCATGTGACGAGTTTGGGCCATTAGAATGTGTGTAAGTCTTGAGTGTCACATATAGGCCAAGGCTGAGGATCTGATGTGCCCTGCCTGCACGCTGCCCCTAACCTCCCACTGCCTATTTGATGCCAGGGCAATAATAAAGTCTGGTTGGTAGCAGCAGGGCAATAATAAAGTCACTGCTTATCAGAGAATTTCCTAGCTTGTAATTGACTGGTCTAAGAGCAGGTCATATTTGTCACCCAGTATTTCCCATCCTATCTTCATGAACAACACCCCCCCCCCCCACCTTTACATCCTCTCTCATTTTGTAAGGAGGAAGGATCTTTTGTTGTTTTAACATTAACATTGTCTAAGCATTTGTTCTAACTGCGTTAATATGTTTGAGCGGCTAATTTGTGCCTAGAAGTAGAAGTTAAAATGGTTGACATTAGTTATTTTCTTAAGAGTAGAAGGCCTCAGATAGGAAGAAGGACAGAGAAGACAGGCACACACACACACAAAAAGGGCTGGAGTTTATTTGGCTTTGGTTTAGAATTATTTAGAATTATTTGTTTTTCCTGAACAAAACTAAAAGGGAATAGTGAGTGCTGAGTGGTGATTAGTGATACTTACAGGAAGTAGATGTGTGAAGATTTTTAGAACATAGTTGCGAGTGGTATGCAATATAATTCCCTGTGTCATTTCTTTTAGAACTTCGGTAACTATTTTCATTGTTTTCCAGTGCTCCTTTGGATGGTGAAGTAATATTAATATGGCTTTTGAATCAGTTAAGAATTTGGTGACACTAAAAATGTTTGATTGATGACCTGCTTTGATTCAGATATTGTGCTTGAAGCTGCAGATTCAAAACTGAACAAGATAAATATCATCCTTGCTTGCAGAACAAGAACAGACGTCTCTTTACCCTCTAGGAGTTTACAGTGTAGAGTGAGATACAGAAATTAAATAATCAGAGCAATGTGTGGGAAGTACTATGATAAGGGAAGAAGCAGATGCTAAGGAACATAGAGGAAGGTCCTAACCTAGATGGGCGGGCAGGCAAGATTCTTAAGGGGAAAGGACAGGTAAGCTAGAACCAAAACTGTGTGTAAGAGCTGTACGGGCGCAGGGTGAGGGGAGTAGGTTAGACAGCTCAGGGGAAATGTCTGTGCCTGGGAGATCAGAAATCTTCGTGGAACAGTTAGTTTACTTCCTTCCTGCACGCTCTGCACAGAGCTTAGACCTGCGTCATGGAGCCTGGCTAAGGGGCCAATGTAGGTTACCATGCTACCTTCCCTGAGAAATGGCCCGTCTCCCAAACACCCATGCAAACACACTTCAGTTCCCGCGCAAATTCAAGAAAAAGACCTCTTCAATCTACACAATTCAGCACTCATCAAATAGATTTCAAACGGCACCAGCCCCACCGCTTCCTCAGACATGTCTGAATTCCTCCAGTGAGCAGACTGGGGCTTCAAACTATTACTACTCTACATACACAAATATTTGTCTTTGATGCTCTGTAAACTTAATACCTGTGTTTAGTGAGAGCTTAATAGTTTATTATATTAATATTGTCTGATTTATTCAACAATTCATCAGTTTGGAGAACTTTACATTGTTAATGACATTTCCCAATTATAGTTAACAGTTTAATGAATGCCTTTAGATGTCTATTTTCTGTTGCCTTGTTTTCTTATGTAAAACCTTAAGAATTAATTACTGGGCTGCTGAAGCATTAAGACATCATGGAAAGAACATGACTAAGATTCCTTTACAATTCCCCCTTACTCAAGATACCTCACTTTTTAAAGCATTGATTTCCTTACCTGTAAAATGTAAAGAATGATAGGACCTATGTCACAGTATGTTGCCAAAATTAAGCGACTTAATGTAGCTAAGGCTTCTAAGACGGTGTCTGGTGCCTAGAAAACACTGCTGCAGACAATGCTGTTTAGGTGGCCAGAACAGAAGCTGGGAAACCCGTTGTAAAGCTAATTGCAGTTGTCTAGGTGAGAGATGATGGTAGCTTGAACTCACAGCACGCTGGTGAAATTAGTGAAAGGTGTATGGATTCAAGTAATAGCTAATATGCAGAACTGAGAAGATTTGCTCACAGGTTAATGCTCAGGGAAGTGGTGAAAGAAAGAGAGGAGTCCGGATAACTTTCAGGTTTTCCTACTGAGCCATGGAAATGCTCAAATTGCTATATTCTGAAATGGGGACGATTGGGGGAAGTGCAGATATGGGGGAACAATTAAGAACTTGGTTTGAGCGTGTTACATTTGAAGTGCCTATGAGACATCCAAGGAAAGACGTCAAGTAGGCAGTTAGACATACAAGCCTGGGTTTAGGAGGAGAACTGGCTAGACTGTCATTGTGCGAGTCTCCCACCTGGAGAGAGTATTTAAAACCATGCAACTGGATGAGATCACCAAAGGAGAAAGTGCAGGCAGAAAAGGGAAGAAAGAGGTCCAGGGACTGAGCTCAGGATCTCTCCAACATTTATCGTGCAGAGAGATAAGGAAAACCAGCAAAGGAGACTGAGAAGGAGGGACTGGTGAGGTAGGAGGAGGACCAGGTAAGTGTAATGTCACAAAAATCTTAGGAAGCAAATATTTCACTCTGGAGTTTGATTACAAATGCCTTGGGAGAGGCTCTAGACTCGCAAGATGACTGGGGAAGAGGCTGACAGGGAGAGGTTGCTGTTGGAGAAACAGACTCTAGACCCCGAAGTCAGAGAGACTTGGATATGAATACGGGTTCTACCGCTTACCAGACATGTTACCTTGAGCAAGTCACTAAACCTCTGTCGACTTTGTTTTCTTCATGCAGTAAGTGGACATAAATAATATATAACACACTGTGTGGTTGCAAAGATTAATGAGAGAATTCACACGGAGCAGAGCACTCAGCATAGTCTGGGTATACAGTAAGCACTCAAAAAATATCAACACATTATTTTACTAGAAGGCATTGCTATTTCCAGTATACAGTCCATTTTATTTTAGAGTTGTGAATAGGGAATAAAATTGTTTGTCACATTCTTAACAGAGTGCCTGGCACATGACTGGTTATCAAGAAATGGTGTGTGTAAAGGACGGGGGATAAATTACGAGTTTTGGATTAACAGATACACATTACTATACATAACATAAACAAGGACCTACTGTAGAGCACAGGGAACTATATTCACTATCTTGTAACAACCTATAATGGAAAAGAATCTGAAAATATATACATGTGTATAACAACCACTTTGCTATACACCTGAAATGTTATAAATCAACTATATCTCAATCAAAAAAAGAAATGGCATGTGTATCTGTGTGTGGACACCATCAGAAGTGTATGTGCTGTTATAAAACCCTTGAGGCAATGTCTGGATAAATAATAACCGTAAAAATTGTGGTAACAGCTGCCAATTTAATCATGTGCTAACCACAATGCCGAGCAACTTACATGGAAAAACTAGGTTCTTCACTTTAACAACTCTTTGAGGAGGTCACTATTGCCCCTTATCAGACAACAGATAAAGAAATTTAGGCAAAGAGAGGTTGAATCCCTTGTCCAGTTTCATCAGGCTAGCATGACTTGAAGCCCCTGGTGTGGCTCCAGCACCCCGCTCTGACCCCCTACACTGCAGAGCCCCTCTGTAGTAAGGGCAGGAATAGGACCAAGCTTGAGTGTCAGAACAATGAGTTAACTTTCCAAGGTGAGAGGCGGTTGTGATGAAGGCAGCCAGCTTGTAATACTTGCCTTTGGAGATCATCTTTGTGCCTTCGGGCCCCGGAAGTGCTCACTTCCTGAAAGGGTTGTCCATTAACACAGACTTCTGCTGAGATCCCAGACTCCTTAAGCAATGATTTCTTTGTCTTAAAGTAAAAAATAGCCTTCTGCTCATTACTTCTATTTTGTCTCTCAATCTTCCACTGAGAGCTCTTTGCTTACTATGGATTTGAGATTTCCAGCTCTCTGTTGACATGCTTCACAGTCATCATCTAATGGACCCAGAAATAATAGGAAATTATTTTTCATTGAGTGTTGTTGGAAGCGTTCAGAATGAGTGACGGCTTGTCTTTGTTTTGATTGTTTCATGTTTTCAATTTCTTCTAATTTTATTGTTGTAGTTTGTCACACCCTGCTTTATGGAATTAGGATTATTTCACTAATGTAATTTATGCTCTGTGTTTAGCTTGTGCTCAGGAAAAGGAGGGAATTCTTTCTGTGCTAATAATAAATCTTTTGACAAGGTTAATGTATATATTTTGAAATCTTTGCAGTACATTTTTCCAAACCAAAAAAAAAAAAAAAATCCTCAAAACAGTTTTAACAGGTTTTATATGTGTACAACTTTTGAGTAACAGCTTGTGATAAAGAATCCAAAAATAGTTGTCAGTTATGTGCTTTCTTTCTGTAAATATTTTACTGCAGTACTAATGAGGTCATGGCAAATTAGAAGGAAGTGAATGAGTATTCAAAGATTTATTAAGGCAGGAACTATATTTAACATACACTAACTGTATATTCTTTTATGTCCTTGGAAACATTGGATAATTCAGGCCAAATGTAGATACCACACTGAAACTTTTCTAACCCATGTGTTATAACTGGAATATTGTGACGATCCTTACAGAGACACTAGTCTTTGGAGACCTGAGGCCCTCCAGGAGGCTGTTTCTTAGGCCAGTCACATCCTTACATACTAGTTTTAATCATCATAGCAACACCTAATTGAGATCGGTGAAGATAAAATGGGAAAAAAAGAGCCAAAAAGAAATCTGTGCCAGTGTAAACCCAGCTCCAACCACCTGACCACTCCCTCCCCCAGTCCCTTGCTACCTCGTCATGCATTAGCCTTATTATTTGTATTCAAAGGCAACTCAGGGACAGAGATCCCTGTTGCCTTCTCTTGTTTGTTTCACTTTAACTTTTCTATAAACAGCCTCTAACTTTCTGTCAAGTTTACTCATTACACAAGTTGTGTTTTCCCTTGAAATGGTTCCAACCCGGACCATGCTTAAGTCTTAGCACTCTGAGTCCCACAGCAAGGCGGATTTCAGTGAACACTACACAGCACTCCTCGGGGAGCCGAGCTGCAGTCAGTTGCTTCTCTGCCACAGGACCGAAGTCCTCATGGATTGATTCCAAGGCTGGGAATCAGAGTAGCCCAGGCAGTCAGGCAGTGGCAGACTAAGCTAACTATTTTCCTAGGCACAACTTCTTGAGAGCCAAGATTGCATTTGCTTTTTCTCTATCGCCTTTCATCACACAACCATGATGAGGCACATAGTAGTCGCTCAGAGGTGCCTGGTAGACTGATTCCTTAGCTACTCTGTGAACACTCCTGGCCACAAGACAAGGATAAGTGGAACAGACTCTTCTTTCAAAATTTAGAATGCTAGACTGTCAGAAGCCTCAGAGTTCAGTGTTTCTACAAATTGCACCATGTATAGAGCCTTTATAAAGTGAAAAATCATCATCTCTTATCTCTAGTGTTGACGAAAATCATGTTTATTTTAATATATGTTACTTAGATGTATGCCAACATAACACTAGGTTTAAATTCCTATGCTTATAGTTCTTAGATGGCTGTAACATGAAAACATATTGAGAAATTAGACACAAAACAAAACTCAAATAATAATAATATTAAACTAGCTACGTTAATTTAATGTGATGGAAGACATCTCACTGAAACTAAACTGTAGTTCACCACGTGAATATAGTGCTGGTCGCTATGGTTCAGGCTCCAGGAAGTTCTGTATGTCTAAGTTCAGGCATGGCAGACGATGACTCAATTCTCCCACCACTTTCTGCACTCATGCTATGAAACCTTTGTTCGGATGACACACAATGAAATGGCTTGGCTTTCATTTGTCAGGATGACATCAACAAAGGCCAAATATGCCTTGGATTTCTGCTCTTCAGATGAGCCATGGTGCCAAAGGCATCATGATCACAACCCACAGGGACCCTGAAATCACATCCAGTACCTATGTTTAAGGTAACCATGCAGGTTATAAGGGACAGACTTACATAGCTTACTTATTTATTTGTTTTATAGATAATCATCAGAATGAATGCACATATACACACAATCTTACTTGATGGAAATTTCAAGTCCCCTGAAAATGTAATTTGAGAGTACAGTTTTATAAATACTGATACTATACCAGTTGACAACTGTGCCTATAAGACATAAAGTTATTACATTTCAGCCTTGTAAGATTTCCAAGCATCTCAGGTCTGAGATTTTTTAGGAAATCAGTGTTAGGGTAGAGTTGCTAACAACATAGCATTGTAAGATCCATCTAGTCTTTGGTATGTTCAAGTACTAGTATAATAGTCTAAATTTGGGGGTGCTAGTGCTGGCCCCATCCCTAATTATAATATTGAAAACATCAACTCTCAGAACCTCAGTTTTTCTCTTCTATAAAATGAGAATCATAATCTCTCCTACTATCCTCACAGAGTAGTACAGAGGCCACTGCGATGACAGATGCGAAAAGGCTTTACAAATCATAAAAGACTGTGTGCATGTGGACCTCATTATTTCTCATACTCTTTACCTTACTGATAAAATACATCCTGGAAACAGAAGCAAGAGAAATTTCAGTGTTGATTTTGCCAGTTGGCCCACATCTGAGATGATCAGCAAGAGAATTTGAGTTTACTCAGTACTAATATTTAGTATCACCTTCTTCAAAGGATAAGTAAACTTTACACTGGAATTAAGTTTATTTTGTTTCTATCCACTTGAGTTTACTAGGATATACAGAGGAAGCTTTGCCAAATGGCCACCTAGTCCCAAAGTTTTAATTTTGCTTCAAAAGGTTCTGATAACCATATTGACTTTGAATTAACCAATGAGAGAAGATATCCAGGGAAAGGATAAATAATTCTCTAACCACCATTATCAGTATATATCCAATTTTTATAATATCACTACACTTCTTGGAATATTTTTGTGTAAGCTGACGTCTGTTCAGTCCAAATGCTTTGGGCTGGTTTCCACACATATTAATTTTGCCCAGAAGCGTTTCAGAAACTTAATTAAGCTGGCCGGTTGTGTCCCTTTCATGGTCCTTCTTGAATACAGTCACATTTGCAAAACTTAAAGGCAAGCTGAAAATCATCTTGGCACAATGCAATGTTCCAAAATTTTTTTTGTTTAAGTGGTAGTATTTAACAGACCCAGTAAAAATGGTTTAATTCCTATTCATGGGTTGCAGAATATTACATATCTTCTCCCAGTTGACTTTCAACAGCACTTCTGATTCTACCCAAATAGTGTTTAGGAATTCCTTCATGTGTTTCTATTTCTGTCATCCATATTAGATTTATCTGTATGTATGTCTTATGTTTTTCCATCCATGGATGAATGAAAAAGATGAACTACCATTCATCCTTGTATCCAGCATGCTTAGCAATACTTACCCCACAGAGATATTGTGAGGATTAAATAAAATAATGTACTTCGTGGGTTGAATTTCATCCCTTTATATGGGGAAGTCTTAACCACCAGTATCTCAGAATCTGACTTTATTTGGATATAAGGTCTTTACAGAGATAATCAAGCTAAACTGAGGTCATTAGTGTGGGCCCTAATCCAGTCTGGCTGACGGCCTTACAAAAAGAGGAAATTTGGACACAGGGACACACATCAAGAGAAGATGATGTGAAGAGACACAGGAAGAAGACGGCCACCTACAAGCCAAGGAGAAAAGCCTGGAATAGATTCTTCCCTCACAGTCCTCAGAAGGAACCAACCCAGCCCACACCTTGATCTGGGAATTCCAGCCTCCAGGGTGTGAGACAACACACTTCTATGGTTTACACCACCCATTTTATGGCACTTTGTTACGACAGCCCTAGCGAACTAACTCAGGTGTGGGAAGCTTCTGGCCCACTATTGGCAAATGTGTTCAGTCGGTTTAAAATGTGAACTTTTCAGTAAAGCCTTTCCTGCCCTCTCTGTTTAGAGATACACTTCCCACTCTCCTTTCCCTCTTTTATTTTTCTCCACTGCATTTATCAACATCTTAGTATAGCTTGTTTTACTTCTTTCTTTGTTTGCTTATTTATTTATTGTCCTGTTTCCTCTACAAGAATTTAGGCTCCATCAGGGGAGAGGTATATATCTGTTTCCTTCCTGGTACCACCTGGAAGAATGCTTGGGATGTAGTAGATATTTAATAAGCATTAATTATGTGACAGTTACTGCTGCTATTATTGATAAAAGGTGAATTGCCACGCACAACACCATCCCTAAATACTTGCATATATTCGTTCAGTCTACTTAGTGCAGACCCTGAGCTTGGTGCCAGGGATAGAGAAATAAATGAGATGTAGTCTCCACAAAAGGCTTATCTCTAGCAGAGGGAGACAGATATGTAAGCAAACCAATGATCCAAAGAGGTGTCTGTTCCAAAAATAGAATCTCTCCGGGGTAGGGTGGGGATATTATAACCCTTGAGGAGCTTTCAAAAAGCGAATGGTTCTTTTCCCACATTCGTGACATCACCCTCTATTTATTTTGTTTTGAACTGTCCATAAACTGGATATATAGATTCTAAGTCTTCTCAATGACTTAGTGCTCACAGTGTTGTCTTCTCTACCATTGGCTTTGGACTTGTACACGGAAAGCACAGTTGTTCACCAGTAATTAATCTACCCAATTGTACAAGCACCTAGAGAGGACAGCCAGTCACAGAATGAAAGAGCACTTACATTTTCTCTATACAGGACGACAGAAAGTTAATCACAAAAGTATTATCATGTCGCCCAAAGAATCCTGGACTAAGCCTCCAGAAGGGTTCTGAGTCAGAATCTTAGCTTCTGCATTTCTTACCTGTGTCGTTTGGAGCAAGTGAAACTCTGAGTCACAATTTTCTCACCTGTAATATACAGTTAGAATAGGTACCCTGTTACTTTCACGGCTGTTTACTGTTATCGGGGCCTGCAGGACGTCAGCGTAGACACGGCCCTTAGAAATCCTCCAGCTCTACTTATTCTGCAAATGCCGGAACCGGGACTCAGGGAGATTAAATGAATTTATCCTGGGGGCACAGCTAATGAGGTCAGGATTCAGTCACAGTTCTTCAATCATTCCACTATATTCCAACGACTTTCCATACTCTAATGACGATTCAAATGGCAATAGGAAATGGGTCCAGCTATTTTATAAACTCCTACCTTCAAATTGACATGGAAGTGCCTCCTGATAACCGGTAAGAAAATCACAAAGCAGCAAGTCTGTATTCCTTAATCTACAATGGTTGAATGTTTATACTGAGCCAAGTTTTAAAAGGCTTAATTCAATTTCATGCCAATAACATTACTTACAAATGCTAAATTCAATCCAAAAATTTACAGAACAGAAGCGATCAAAATGGGGAATATCTTTGTTTTTTGGGGTTTTTTTTTGAAATTTACTTTGTCCCTTGTTGCTTTCATTTAAATGACAAATTCCCTTCTATCCTAAAGGAGGATTTAGCTGAAAGAAAGGTATTCCCTATTCAGAACAGGAAATATTTTCTATTCATGAAACAAAGTTTGAAATTGAATTAAAATAATTTAATTACAATATATAATTACCTTCCACAATCTTTAAAGTCAAGAGGCCCATGGGATCTGGCTATTTGTAGAGATGTTTAATCCTTTTTTACTTTAGTATTCATTAAACAAAGCTAATTCCTTCCTAATTCCCCTCTGACACACATTATGCCTCTAAAGAAGAAAAGACCTTAAACAGAGTCCTTTCTTTAAACAGAGCTGCTGAGTATGTCAAATTATTCAGGCAAGAACTCACCGAACAACTAAAACAATAGTTTCAAACAGATGACACTGTGTTTCAAGAACAAAAAAATATTAAATAAACTATTGGGGCATGAATTAAGCTACCAATGGGAAATCTCAGTGAGCTGCAAATGCCTGCCTGAGATTTCAATACCATTCCCAAGTTTCGCTATCATTTAAAAGCCCTTTATGCAAATCTACAGCAAACTAAGGGAAAGAAAAAGTAGAGGTGACTGTTCGAGGGATGTCATATCCAATTATGAAAAACCTAGTTCACAGTTCCAAGACCCCTTAGTTTCTCGCAGATGCACATAAGTGATGAGTTACTTTCCTTTGAAAAGTAGTGCCCTTAAGCCACTGGAGTTGTGCCTTAGTTGGCTGCAGATTATTGACACATACAAGGTGGACGAACCTCAAAACATTACGCTAAGTGAAAGAAGTCAGCCTTAAAGGGATACATACCATAAGATTCCATTTATATAACATCCTGGAGAAGGTAAAACCACAGGGAACAGAACAGACAGTGACTGACAAAGTTAGTTAAGGAGTGGAGAAGGGTCTGACTGAAAACGTTTAGCATGAGAGCATTTTTAGGTTTTTGGATAAATTACTCAAATATGTAATATTTAGTCCATAGTGTAAAATAAATGCTACCTTGTTTTCAATATGAAATGTTTGTGCCTATTTCAAGAAACTTTGATATAGGAAGTTTGCAGGCCACAGGTCTCCCTTTGTTTTGAGTTGTCCGAGAGATTCATGGAAGCAGTCCTTACCTAATTACCAAGTATTTGCCCTCCTAATACAAGGTCCAAGGATTGTTAGACCTCTCCTCAGATCTTACAGGGGGTGGGGAGGGAAGTAGCACTGAGCAGTCTAGGAGCTGGTCCTTTAGGAGTATCAATATCAACTATAAAGTAAGTTAAGACTTGAAAAATCTAAAAGAAAGAAATGGGGAAAAAACCCTAAAAACACATTATTTAGAAAGAGCAGCAGAGTGACATTTTTATAAACATAATCATGTTCATTTCCTTCTCAAACATTCCCAAGGTTTCCCATCTCATTAAATTAAAAAAAAAATCTTTATCATATCTATAAAGTTCAACTTGACACATTTCCTTCCTATCTCAGCGACTTTCTCTTTCACACTGACTGATTCATTTTTTAACATAGCCAGGCTCTTTCTTAACTCTCATTTGCAAGTCAAATGTTACTTCTCAGAGGGTTTGCTCTAATTGTTCCCTTTTAAATACCCTTCCTCCCATTATTCAGTATCTCATCACCGATTTACTTCTTTCATGGCATTTTCTTAGAATTTGTAATTGCCTTATTTGTTTTTCTTTGTCTCTTCCTATAGTCAGTGTCACCATGCCACTCAACCCCACTTCTTCTATACATGCTGATGTTCCTTTCAGGTAGCATAACTAGATATGCCATTATCACTGTGTGTTCAATGAGTCAGTAGTCCTTGAATGTGGATTTAAAATTTACTGTGGAATAGACCACAGGAGTCCCTTTGTCCCTGACTTCTATGTTAGTGGTTAAATGGCTTTAGAGAGATAGAGGATTAATATGTGAATAGTAGTAAAAATTAACCTGCTTTACAAATTCGGCCACATCCTGCCCCCCCCTACATCATCCTCATCCTCTAGGACAAGTGTCAGCAAAGTTTTTCTTCAAAGGCCAGATAGCAAATATTTTAGGCTTGGGAACGATAAGGACTCTCACAATAAAACTTTAATTGCAAAAACAAGCAGCTGTTTCCTGGCCATAGTTTGTCAAATCCTGCTGTAGGGAACATAACCTAAATGAATATTTAGTGACTTCTAATATGCACATTTAGCTGATATTTACTGAGTTCCTTCTATATGCTAAACATTGTGTTAGGTGTCCTTACAGTCACGTAAACCTGCTAATAGGTATGACTAGTTCACAGATGGAGAAACTGAAGTTTAGATTTCCTTAAGTGATGGCAAAATGGTTTGGGATCATTTTTCTATATGTACAAACCCTTTCTTCTTTCCACTAAGTCATACTGAATCTCACGTATGTAAATGTTGTGGAATAAAATTTTTAAAAAATAACAAGACAAATAAGTAGAAATAGCTAATTTTAATCAATGCTCCCCATTCAAAGAACTCCATGTGACCTTGACCACTTTTTAAAATAACAGCTCTAGTAAGATATGATCTGTTTATCATAAATCGACCCTTTCAAAGTGTACAATTCAGTATTTTCTATTATATTCACAGAACTATACAAGCATCCATACTATACAATGTTGGGACACTTCCATTACCTTCAAAAATTAATTCTTTATTGATTGCAGTCTCTCTTCATTTCCTAATTGCCCCCTACACCTGGGACAATGACTAATCTACTTTCTGTTTCTACAGAATTACCTACTCTGGAAATTTTATATAAATGAAAGCCTGCAATACGTGGCCTTCTTTGCCTTGGAGTGGAATTGCTGAATCATTTAGTAACTCAACATTTAACTTTTTGAGGACCTGTCAAATTCTTTTCCACAGCAGTCACACTATTTTCCATTCCAATACTTGTAATTTTCTTTTTAATTACAGCTATCATAGTAGATGTGAAGTGGTAACTCATTGTGGTTTTCAGTTGCATTTCTCTAATGGCTAATGACGTTGAGCATCTTTTCACATGCTCACCAGCCATTCATATATCTTCTCTGGAGGATGGTCTATTTAAATAATTTGCCTAGTTTGAATTCGGCTGTCTTTTTATTCTTGATACTACATCTGTATGAGACTACATATACTTTGTAAATATTTTCTCCTATTTTGTGGGTTGTCTTTTCACTTTTTTGATGGTGTACTTCACAGAAGTAAAATAAATGAATACAGAATAGAAATACAATGGAGTTCATTCACAAGCCAAAAGCGATTTTTTTAAAAGATCAACAAAATTGAGAGAACTTCAGCTAGATTGACCAAGAGATAAACAGAAGTGTCAGGTTACTAAGACAAGAAATAAAGGAGGGACATCACTACTGACCTTATAGGAATCAATTTAAGAAAAGGAGGGGGAGGGTATAGCTCAGTGGTAGGGTGCATACTTAGCATGCACGAGGTCCTGGGTTCAATCCCCAGTACCTCTGCCAAAAATAAAAAATAAGCCTAATTACCACCCCCATAAAGAAAAGGAGTACAAAACATGTATATTATAAATTACAAAAGATCATTGAAAGAAATTATGGGATATCAATATAAATGTAAAGCCATTCCATTTTCATGTATTGGAAGATGTAATATTATTGAGATGATAATCCTTCCCAAATTGATCTCCAGATTCAGTATTATCTAAATCAACATCCTAGCTTCTTTTTTTCCCAGAAATTGGCAAGTTCATTTTACAATTCACATGGACATTCAAGGGACCCAAAATAGCCATAACAATTTTGAAACAGAAGCACCAAGTTGAGAGATTCACATTTTATTTGCCAATTTTAAAATTAACAACAAAACTACAGTTATAAAAGTAGTGTGGTACTGACATAAAGATAGACATATAGACCAACAGAATACATTTTAAAGTCGAGAAATAACCTTTTATATACAGGGACAATAGATTTTCAAGAAACGCGCCAAGATAATACAATGGGGATAGAAATTTTTCAACAAAAATCTCAGGGACAACTAGACATCCACATGCAAAAGAAGGAAACTGTACTTCTACTTATATCATACACAAATATTAACTCAAATTGAATCATATACCCAAATACAGGATCTAAAACCACAAAACTCTCAGAAAAAAGCATGAAAGTAAATATTCATGATTTAGGGTTAAGCAAAGTCTTCTCAGATGTGACACTAAAAAAGCCCAAGTGGCCAATGAAAAATAAATAAATAAATTGGACTTCAAATCTTTAATATTTCCTTCCTTTTGCTAATTTTGTATTAAACTTGCAGTTCTTTTTCTAGTTCCTTGAGGTTGTAAAGTTAGGTTACTGTTTGGATTTTTTTTTAATGTAAACATTTGGAATTGTAAATGTCTCTATAAACTTTCCTTTCACTGAATGCCATCAGTGTTAGGCTGTCGTGTTTTCAATTTGATTCTTTTCAAAGTATTTTCTAATTTTCCTATGATTTCTTCTTTGGTCCACTGGTTACTTGAGTGTTGTTTAATATTTTGTTTGTACATAAGAAGATGTATTTCACTATTAAGTGGAGTCTTCTACAAATGTTTGTTTAGTTGGTTTATAGAATTCAAGTTTCCTATTTTCTTGATGATCCTCTACATAGTTTTTTAATTCCAATTATGAAATTGTATTATTAAATTCTCTCCAACTTTCAATTGGTAGCAATACTCATATCAGACAAAATAGACCTTAAAACAAAGTCTACAACAAGAGACAAATACAAGTAAATGGAAAGAGGGCCTGTGTTCATGGATTGTAAGAATTAATATTGTTAAAATGTCCATACTATTCAAAGCAAACCACAGATTTAATACTATACTTATCAAAATATTCATGACATTTTTCACAGAACTAGAATAAATTAACCCTAAAATTTATATGGATCCACAGAAGACCTCAAATTGCCAAAGCAATCTTGAGAAAAAAGAACAAAACTGGAGATGTCACACTCCTATAATTCAGACTATACTACAAAGCTACGATAATCAAAACAGCATGATACTGCCACAAAAATAGACACATAGATCAATGGAATAGAACAGAGAGCCGAAAAATAAACTGATGCATTTATGCTCAATTAATCTATGACAAAGGAGGCAAGAACCTACAATAGAGAAAAGACAGTCTCTTCAATAAGTGATGCTGGGAAAACTGGACAGCTACATGTAAAAGAATGAAATTAGAACATTTTCTAACACCATATACAAAAATAAACTCAAAATTAATTGAAGATCTAAATGTAAGACCATATACTACAAAACTTCTAAAGGAAAACATAGGCAGACCACTCCTTGACATAAATCTCAGCAATGTTTTTTTGGATCTGTCTCCTAGAGTAATGGGAATAAAAACAAAAATAAGCAAATGAAACCTAATTAAACTTAAAAGCTTTTGCACAGCAAATGAAACTACTGACAAAATGAAAAGACAACCTACTGAATGGGAGAAAATATTTGCAAATAATGAAGCCAACAATAATATCCAAAATATATAAACAGCTCATACCATAAAATATTGAAAAAAAAAACAATAAAAAATGGGTATGAGGCCGGCATAGACATTTTTTCCAAAGAAGATACACAGATGGCCAATAGACACATGAAAAGATGCTCAACATCATTAATCATCAGAGAAATGTAAATCAAAACCACAACGAGATATTCCTTCACATCTATCAGAATGGCTATCATCAAAAAGACCACACATAACAAATGTTGGCAAGGATATGGAGAAAAGGGAACACTTGTACACTGTTCGTAGGAATGTAAATTGGTGCAGCAACTATGGAAAACAAAATGGAGGTCCCTCAAATAACTAAAAGTAGAACTACCATATGATCCAGGACTTGCACTCATGGATGAACACTAATAATGAAAACACTGAATCAAAGATATATACACCCCAATATTCATTGCAGCATTATTTACAATAATCAAGATATGAAAGCAACTTAGGTGTCCATCAACACATGAATGGATAAAGAAGATGTGATATATATATATATACACACACACACACACACACACACACACATATACATATATATATGTATATATCTGATAGTCTGCCATTTACAACAGCATAGATGGACCTAGAGGGTATTATGCTTAGTGAAATAAATCAGAGAAAGACAAATACTCTGTGTTATCACTTATACGTGGAATCTAAAGAAGAAAACAAATGAATTTAACAAAACATAAACAGACTCACAGATATAGAGAACAAACTAGTGGTTACCAGTGAGGAGAGGGAAGGGTGGGAGGGGCAAGATAGGGATAGAGGTAAGAGATACAAACTACTAGATATAAAATAAATAAGCAACACTGATGTATTTGTACAGCACAGGGAAATATAACCATTATTTGTTAATAGCTTAAATACAGTATAAGCCATAACAATATTGAATCACTATGCTGTACACCTGAAATTAATCTAATATATTAGATCAACTATACTTCAATTTAAAAAAACTGGTTTGTAAAAAAAAAATAAATGAAATGAAAAAAATCTTATTCCTTTTGAGAAATGGAAGTTGGAAATTCAAATTAGAAAGACTACCTTGCTTTTATATTAAATGCTTTACCAGAAAAAAAAATACTAGAAAAATAAAGTTTACCTTTTTTTTTTACACCATAGTGTTTTTTTAAAAAATATTTTTAGTAGTTGTTCTGGAGGTTACAATTAACATCTTAATTTATAACAATCTAAGTTGGATCAATAACATCTTAATTTCAATAGAATAAATATTTTTGCTCCTATATTGCTTTATTTCCTTGCCCCATCTTTTGCTGTTGTCATCATGCAAATTACAGCTTCATATATTCTGTGCCTATCAACAAAAATATATAATTATTTTGTTATGCAGTTGTCATTTAAATCAGATAGGAGAGGAAAAATGCTTTACAAACAAAAAATACATTTACACTGTCTTTTTTATTTGCTCTTGTAGTTACACTTACTGGTGTTTTTCATTTCTTCATGTGAATTCAAGTTATTCTCAAGTGCCTTTTCATTTATACCTAAAGGACTGCCTTTAGTATTTCATATAGGGCAGGTCAGCCAGCAACAAATTCTCAGGTTTTGTTTTTCTATGAATGTCGCAATTTATCCTTTGTTTTTGAAGGACAGCTTTGTTGATAGTCTATGTCATTCAGCCTCCATGTTTTCTGATGAGAAGTTAGCTGTTAACTGAGTATGCCACGTCCTTGATGAGTCAACTTTCTCTTGCTGTCTTCATGATTCTCTTGCTTTGTCTTTGTCATCTGACTCTTTAACTATGATATCTTAAGGTGTGCATGTCATCCAGTTTTTCTACTTGGAGTTCACAGAGCTTCCTGGATGTGTAGATTAATTTTTTTAATCAAATTTGGGAAGTTTTCAGCCATTATACTTTTTCAAATATTTTTTCTGCTCTTTTCTCTTACCCTGCTTGTAATATTCTCACTGTGTGTTTTTTGGTGTGCTTAATTTCACCCCATAGGTTTCTGAAGCTCTGTTCATTCCTCCGTCTTTTACTTTCTGTTCTTCAGACTGAATATTCCCAATTGATCTATGTTTAAATGTGTTACTCTTTCTTCTGTTAGCTCAAGTCTATTGTCTGCTCTTGAGTCTGTCTGGTGAATTTTTCATTTCAGTTATTGGGCTTTTCAGCTCCAGAATTTCAATTTTTTTCTTTTTATAATTTTTATCTCTTTATGGATATTTTCTATTTGATTTGACATCATTGCCATACTTTTGTTTAATCCTTCAGGTGTGAATTTCTTTAGTTCTTTCGAACATATTTGTTCTGCTTTAGGTTCTGTTTACTAAGTCCAACATCTACACTTCCTGGGGGTAAAGTTTATATTTATTGCTTATGTTCTGATATATGGTACATGCTTTTCTATTTCTTTATGCGTCTCATAAATTTTTTGTTAAAAACTGTACATTTTAAATATTATATTGTAAAATTCCAGAGATCAGACACTGTTCCCCAAAAGGATTTATTGTTATTCCTAGTTTTCTTTCTTTTGTTGCTTGTTTAGTTACTTGTCTAAACTAAATCTGCAAAGTCTGTGTTCTTGGTTGTGCGTGGCCATGAAGTCCCTGTTTCACTAACCACTCAAATCATTAGTGGTCAGCTTACAATTTAACAGAAGTTTCCTTAAATGCTTTGAATCAGTAAGCCTCCCAGTCTTTGCTGAGGGGCTCTGTATACATGTTGGGGCATGCCTTCTACATTCTGGCAGTCACTTTAAAAGTCTGTGTTCACCTTCACTTCCAGCTTGTGCAGAGCCGCAAGGTCACCCAGAAATGAGAGATTCAGTGTTTCTTGTGTATTTCCTGGGTATACACAAAACCCTGCACATACTTTCCATATGCCCAGGACTATGTTTGAGTTTTTCACAGCCTTCCACAAATACCTCATTCCCCAGATTTCCCTTCATGTTTTTTTTTTTATTAATTTCATGTTTGTTCCAACTGGTATCACCACATCAGGTGGCTGGAATGTTATACAAGGGTGGCTGACTGTTTTTAACAAATAGTCTAAGACTAGGACAACTTGCACTGGGTCACACTCTAAGTCTGGTCAAATAAAGACAGGTTATTTAAGCAGGGCTTTTCCAGGAGCTTCCAGACAGGTCAAACAGTGACAGTTCTTTATATATGGGACTTGGGGCCAGCTCCAAACTCAACCTCTTCTAGTCACTACTCAGTTGTTGCTTTTCACAGCTACCACAGTTGCGAGGCTATTGGGCTTTGAAATTTCTGCAAAACTGGGGAGAAGGGAATAGGAAAAAGTCAAGTTTAAACACTACACAATCCCTACTGTAGAGAGACATGGTACATTTTCTTGAATAAACATTCTTTGGATTTTTGCAAGCTTTTGGCTAATTTTTACAGTTTTTAAAATGCTGATTTTGAAATTTTTGCCAGTGTTCTCATTGCTTTTATGGATAAGTGGATTATGCAGAAATTTTTACTCTGCCATTCCAGAAGTGTTTCTCTCAAGCTGTGTTTCTAAACCTTTTCTTTATTTGAAGAAAAATAAAATTTTTTTTCACAAATCCAAACACTATATTTTTGAGTGAATAATAGTTTAATAGACTCTATTTGGTTCTATACAATCTAGATTCCTTTTTTTGTTTTCTATTAAATTTATTAAAATGTATATTTCTACTGTAGTAAGTTAGTAAGTTAATGAATGCAATGATGCTCATTCAACTCTCTGTCTCTCTCTAATATACAAACCCTCATAATAAAACAAGCGAAGTAGTGTTTAGCTGAGTTAACTGGGTATTGTTAAATAACCCATTAAAAAGTTGGCTTTAACTCAGGAAAATGAGCTTTTTTTTTTTTTTGTTCCAATGGCTCTACAACCTTGCCTAACTTTCTTGACCTTTATCTTTGCACCTTTGTTCCTCCAGTTGTAATAGAAAGATAATGGAACAGAGTAGTTTTGCTAATTCTAGCTTGGTTACTGTGTCCTTCCTACATTTTTCAAACACCTCATTAAAGATAGATAAAAAGGTCACTAGAATGAGGTTTCATCCCATGCATAATGTACATTATTGTTATTAGAAATCATGTTTTTTAGCACTTATATGTTAGTAATTTCCAAGAAACAAATACTCCTTCAATGCAGCCACATAAAGGAGCCCAGTTGCTCTGGGCAAAGAGCACAGGATTTTAAGAGCTTTGCACCTGCATTACAAATCTCCTCCCGCAAGTTGACCCCTTCTCAGTGGAAAAATAAATAATTCTATCCCCCTAATTGGTTTGCTTTACATGTTACCAACTAGTAGAATAATTGTGCTAGTTAAACATTTTTTTGTCTCTGAAGCCAAAAAAGCTGTTTAAAAACCGAATTCAATTGGAAGCATAGAAATTTGAAAGATAATACCAGATTCAGTACATCTTTCACTGAGTCTGTTTCTGTTAATAAAGGTTGCTTCCTCCATTTGATAAGGCTCTTATACTGATCCCAGAAGTAGAGAGAATTTCTTCTCCTGCCCACCATATTTTTCTTCACAGGAATCAGGCGTGTAGTTGCTATGGTCTGAATGTTTATGTCCTCTCAAAATTCATATGTTGAAATCCTAACCCCTTCCTCCTCCACAAAATCATGATATTAGGAGGTGGGTATTTTGGCAGGTGACTAAATCATGAAGGTGGAGCCTTCATGAATGGGATTAATGGCTTATAAAAGAGGCTCCAAAGAGCTCCCCAACCCCTTCTGCCTTGTAAGGACATAGCGAAAAGGCATCAGCAACAAACTACAAAGAGGACCCTCACCTGACCATGCTGGTGGCAGGACCTCAGACTTCCCAGCTTCTAGAACTGTGAGAAACAAATGTCTATTCTTTACAAGCCACCCAGTTTGTGGTATTGTGTTCTAGCAGCCCAAACGGACCAAGACGGTAGTAAAGGCGGTGGTGGTCCTAGCCATATAGCAGCAGTAGTAGCAGTTAACATGTGTGATTGTCTGTGTATCAAGCTTTGCTACCCACTTTACCTGCGTTATCTCAATTACTCTAATAGCGTAGAGGTAAGTTCTCTTACCATTCCTATTTTACAGATGAAGAAATGGTGAACCTATCCAAGGTTTTGCAGCTAGCAAATGAGAAGTCTACGATTCAAATTAGGACTGTCTGTGTGCCAATGAAGTTTAAACTTTTCCCACTTTTCCACAGAGAATCTAAAATCAATCAAATAAATAAAAACAAGTAAAAAAACCCCAGGAAATTCACAAGACAGAATACAGTAAATTTAAACCACCAGAGCAACGTCAATATTCAATGCCTTGCTTTGTCACAATAATCCTCTATCCCCTGCTACATGGTAGCAGGTTCTCAATATGTTACTTCAGGGAAAATTCACAGTTAAGGTGCCTGTTCACACAGGTCGAAATTTTTCTCCAAGTCACCCTCCAAGTACGCTACTCCAGGGGGTGTACAACGCTGGGGATAGAGTCATTCAAGAGCTTTTATAAATGGAAACATGCAAGGACTTTAGACTTGAGTGCATTTACAAAGCCGCATATAGGGAATGGCTTTAAATTCAGCTGATGAATTCTTTGCTATTAGAGGTTTTTATTTCCCTGACTAGTCACTACCTTTGAAGGATAGGTTAGTGTGAAAATCCTCTCTTTAGATGTGTCTACCAACAGAGCAATTGGGGCTGAATTCAAAGTAGAACACAAACATAGCAGCAAGGTAAAATTATCTTTAATTAGTCCAGTCTGCACGATACACACACGCACTCACACACACAAACGTAAAGCCTTTTAAAAAAAAAAAATCAATGTTGCATTTGCAGTGAGTGCGTGAATACAAGATGTTCAGAATTTTTAACTCTCCTAATCATATTGCACATCTATATTTTTTAAATTATTCTTTAGTCTGGTAGCTTTAAGAATACACTGAGCATTGATTCCTTTTTATTCTATTGATTTCCCTGTGCCTTTAAGTTTCTACTTGTGAGGCAGATAAATAATGGAGATATTGTCTCAATAGGCACTGCCATTGTCCATCCATAAAATTTCCTGTTGCATGTCTTACTGACAACATTGTTGTTATGATATTGACAAAATATGGGGGAGGGGAGCTAAATTTATGGTTTACTGAATGTCTTCATTTCAAGATGCAGGCAACCTGAGGAAGATTTAAAGTGCTATGTCAGACTGTGTCTACACCATAGCAAGTAAATGCCTTTTTCTAAAATTGCTCGGTGAGTAAAATCACTCTGTTTCTTTGCTATGGGTTGTTATTTTCGAAAGATATAAGGGCTCTAATTTGGCTCTCAGTCAGATTCTTTAGATATAGTATTATTATGTGGCTCCCTAGCTCTTTTCAAATAATTAAATTATTTAATCCCCAAAATATAAATTAGAGAGCTCGTTAAACTTGACCACTAAGACCTGGCTAAGTCTTTCCTTTCACCCAGTACTTGAAGCCTGGGTCCCTTTAGAGAAAGAAGAGCTAACAAAGCAATGATTCTCCATCTTTAGAAAGTCCCAGATCACCCAAAGGATATGGTGCATACCCGTCCATAAAAATGACTCACTAGGACAGTGACGTGTAATGACAGTGCTGAGAAGTCAATAATGACCACTTCTCCCTCACTGGTGACATATTTGAAGGGGAGAATGGTATACTTATTAGGAAATCCCAAGGAAACAGGCCCTCTTTCAAATTACTAAAGGGAATATAAGTTTCTACAAATATTTTTAGAAATAATCAGTTAGGATCTATTAAAATGTAAAAATGAGCATAATTTTTGACTTAGCACTTCCACTGTTGAGTATCTATCATTCAGAAAAACCAGTACATACCGACGTCTAAGTATGTTCTTTACAGTGGCCAAAACACATACACACAACCTAAGAAAATGAATAAAAACAACTTCTGAAAACTTAAAATTAGGGCAATTTGATATATTATTATGCAAGTATTTTTTTTATTATGCAAGTATTAAGATGAGTTAGATTTATAGCTATTAGTTGGGAGAAATGTCCTTGAAGTATAATTAAGAGTACAAACTATGTAAAGAAAAAGGGAGGAGTTTCTGCACACAGGTAGGTGTGTATATCCTATACACAGATAGATGCTAGACAGATGATACATAGGTGGACTGACTGGAGAAAAGATAGATTTGTATCCTGCAGATCTCAGGGAAAGAATGCAAAACTGGTGAAGCGGAGCCACTCACATGCCACAGCCTGAAGTGTAGCTGTCCGAACCAACCCACACACCTGCTATTGATAGCAGGTCCATCTCGCTAAGACCAAACTCCATCACACAGACGTGTGAGCAACAGGAAATGAGTATAGGTATAAATTAGTGAATTTGATGCTTTGTATGTACCATATTAGCATTCTCCAGAGCAACAGAACCGATGGAAGCTATATCTGGAGAGAGATAGGGATACAGATAGGGAGAGATAAGAGGACATTCATCACAGGAATTGGCTAACGGGATTATGGAGGCTGAGAAGTCCCATAGTCTGCTTTCTGCAAGATGAAAAACCAGGACAGCCGGTGGCATAATTCAGTCCAAGTCCAAAGACCTGAGAACCGGGGGAGATCAGCGGGGAGGGAAGCCCAAAGCCAAAGGCCTATGAATCAGGAGACTGGAGGCCAAGGGGGTAACTCCTGCTCTGAGAATGAAGGCCTGAGAACCAAGACCAAAAGGGGAAGCTGAACTCGCCATGTACTATATGTTTCATCTGTCTCCAGAAATTTGCATGCTCATTTTTAATGCAAATGCATAGATACACTCCAATTATAACATCTAAGACTTATTAAGCAACAGATATAGAAACACTAATTAGTGATCAACCAGTTTTGTTTAGTTTTGATAGTGTCTACCCAAACACACACACACACACATACACACATGCATGCTGGTTTGGGGTAAAATGATTAATTTGGTTAAGCAATCATTTCTTATCATAAACTACTGCTATACATAAACTACTGCTATACAGTTCTTGGTTTTTAAATTCAATTTGCTATTATCAGAATGCATAAATGGTGAATTCATTTTTTCCAAATTATCCTTTGTGTAGGTAGCCTCGATTTCACTTTAGCAATGCTTTTTGTGGTCAGTTCTTCCTTTCTGCAAGTCAAATTGCAGACCTCTGTGAGTGTGTTGTTATGTTCGCCTCCTCTGTCAGTTTTCCTTGCCACCCCTGCAGTCCCTTGTCTGGAGCTGTTCACACAGTCTCTGTGCTTAAATGCCTGTTGACTGCTCGTCAATGACGTGTGGTCTTCCTCACAGAGAATGAAGGGAGATATGGGACACTGGCTAACAGCCCAGGGTGATCTTCCCTTGGGAATTAAGACTGTTTCATTCAGCAGACATGTTGGCTCTGTAACTCTGTATCGACTTCTTGGCAGAAGAATCACATCGAACATTAGTTAAGATCTGAGGCAATGGAATCAGAGTCTTGAGTTTGAATGCCTGCTCTGACTCTTCTGGCTGTGTGAAATATCTCAACAGACCGTGCCTCAGTTTCCCTATCTTTAAAACATCAATGATACTAAATAATGGAAGCTGTCTCTGAGGCTTCCTGTAAAGATAAAAGAAACCAATGTATGTCAGGCATAATTTACCACACTGCCCAAAGCATAAGAGCTTATAAACAGTAGCTATAGTATTATTATTATTTCTCAGATCAAAACGATCCTTCCTTCCATGACTCAACCAGCAGTCTCGGAGTGCTCTCTCCAAGGAGCACTGGAATTCTTTCTGACTGCATGTATACAAAACCAGAAAAATCAAGCCAATGAGAGAAAGGACAAAACTGGACTACATAAAATGAGAGTTATCTGTTTTTAGTCTATTATTTTGAATGACATGGAGATGATGGGGTGCAGTCTCCTTCCTAGTCGGGTTTCTACAATGATACTTTATTTCTTATTCACATCTGGGACCCTGACAGACACAGAATATGTATTAGGGACCCATCTCTTCCACACTGCGGAACTCACCAGTTTAGAACATCTTGATAAAATCATTTGTTAAAGTTCAGGCCCGTAGTCAGTAGTTAGTTCCTTCTCCAAACCTGGATGGCTAGCATAGAAATTGAACTCTCCGTTTGTATTTTGTTAAAAATGTGTTTCTATAATATCTTAGTTTCAAGGAATTACTGGCGTCTGCAGCTGTAGCCATGTATTATAGTGTCTTGGGTTTGATGTGGAATGTTCTTGTCGATAAGATGGAAGAGTCCAAAGGCCGTGGGTCTCTCCCCAGCTCTGTGACTACTTTCTGAGTGACGCTACACAACTCATCTCAACTTTCTTTGGCTCAGTTTCCTCATCTATCAAAAGGCTGATAATGCCACCTCTCTCCTTCAAAGGGCCATTAAAGGAGTTAATTCGACGTTGAACCAGCAGGTGCCAGTAATCTAGGCACAGCTTTTATTTTTTCTGGTTCTAAATCTGGGTTAGTTTGCTCAGTTGCTTAGATCCTAGTGATAATGAGGGACATGACAAGTTGTCCGCACAGAGGGGAATATGGTACTCTGCTATAAAGCTACAACTGCACCCTTTCCCATCTGTTAAATGTGTGTCTTTAATCACAAAGGCTAAGGAGGACCAGCCGAGAGAGCCCAGATGCTTTAGCATCGTGTAGTGGAAAGAGCAAAGGCTTCTGAAGTCATGACAGCTCTGTCCTGATTAGCTGTGGGATTCCGAGCAAGTTACTATCCTCCACGTGCCTCAGCTATTTCATCTGTAAAATGAAGACAAATACCCACAATGCCTGGATTTTTTCTGTATTAAAAGGAGATAAAGGATGTGAAGAACCTTGTGGAGTTTCCTACGGCATCTGAAGTTGCTTGACAAATTTATGTTTCTCCCTCGCCCCGCATTGAATATGATCTGGCACCAGATCAAGAATGCACCTCAGACTTTTCCTCATCGTTATTATTGATGTGGTCAGTAGGTACGTGAATATCAGTAAAGATGAAGAATCATTGAATATTACCCAAACTCCTTTTAAAGAGAAAACAAAGTGTTTCTTAGTATCTACAAGGTAGTCTGCATTCTTTGTCCTCTTCGGTGGGAAGAAACAGATGAAGAGTGAGTTACTGCCTTTGGTAACTCTGCCCATTCTGGTTTGTGAGACAGATCCCACCAATTTTCAGCAGTAGCCTCTCTGTTATTGCAGTCTGTCAATTATTCCAGCTCATGTGAGAGAATATTAGCAGAAATAACACAATTAATTAAGTAATCTGTTTTGGACTTTCTGCATTTCTACTGTAGTGCCTAAGTTCCAGAGACCTCACTAAGGATGACAGACTCAGGGAATCAAGCTAAAGGTGATGAGAAGGAGAGACTGGGGATCTGTGAATTCTAATCTTTTCCTCTTGCTCTGCTTGATATAACTCTCTGAGGGACTACCTTTGTGCAATTATCCTAGAAGCCTGTGGGAGCAAACTCAACCTTTTATGCATCCTGATTCCAACAGTATTTATGAAACAATCATGCTGGTAAAATGAGAGAAATGCAAACCAATGAGCTTCATGGGCTGTGGCAAAAAAGAGGTGGCCTATAAAATGACAAGTGGACAGGAAGACAAGCAGACAGTCATTAAAGGCTGATTTCCCCATGATCACATGTTGAGTCGGTAACAAAACTGACACCAGACCCCAGGTCTTCCTGCATTTACAGCAGTATTCTTACAGAGTTATCGTGTTATAGGGAAAGTGATATAGGCTTTGAAAATATCTGACAAAACTTAGGCCAGATTTCTATTCTCCTATTCTATGCTGTGTGACCTTAGGCAAGTTACTTGACCTGTCTGATTAGTTTTCATATTCAAAAAATAGACACTGTGAAATTAGACACTATATCTAAAGGGCTTGGATAAAAAGACTTTTTAAAACTTTAAAGGAAGTGCAGGATAAGGTGGTCGTGAAACTTTCAGACAGTTGGCATTGTTATGGTCACCTTATCCTAGGAAGTCTCCAAATATAACCATCGGGCATCAAAAATAACCACATCTCTTTGGAGCCACATTACATTGAAATTAAAGTGAGATGTTGCATCCGTCAGATTATAATAGACACACAACACTGTCCCATACCACAAATGTGTGGGTTGACGTAAGCTACAGCTCTTATTAAATGCTGTTTGTGTCTCAGTACACTTAAAGGAACAGTTAATGGGCAGCTTTTGCTTCTTTTCCTTTGAAAAATGTTTGCAGGAGCACAGGCTCTCAAAAAACACAAAGTGCTCTTATTTGCCAAAGTGCCCTCTTCCAATCAAGTTGCTTTTCCTTTGCCTCTGTCCTGAAATGACAAGCACATGTCTTTCCCAGGTATTTGGCACCTCTTGTAATTTTTTTTTCTTCATGTCAAAATGACAGACTCTTAATTACCCGGGCTACTTGATCTTTTCTTGTAGCAATTCACTGTGACATTTTTATCCACATGTCATTCTTCCCAAGCTATTATTTAGGTGTTCCGTCGGAAGTGAGGATGGAGGACTCTAAATAAGAGTTTTTATATTGTGGCTTTGCAGATTTTTTTTCAGTCAGTCAAACATATGTGATTCATTGCTCTCTAAGACTTATGATAAATACTTTATGTATTTTAAAAAGATTATTGTCATCTCTATTGTGACCATTCCTGCTATATTTACAGATTTGTGGTCTATCCTTCAAATCAAGCTCCTATGGGAAGGGAAATGATAACCCACAGAGGACCCAAAAGTGCACTTCAATTGCAGGTGCGCAGTGGAGCAAGGTGAAGAGCATTGTCAACCACCCCGGATGTCAGGCCAGGAAACGTGTGACTGCATTTCTTGCTAAGCATTTACATTATTGATATTTCTAAGGCTTCCTGCAAGAATCTGTTCTTTCAACGCTGCTTACTTGATTAAGAGGAACTCAATTTATTCCACTATGTCCTATGCTATTTGGGAGGAAAAGAGGTTTTGACTTGTCATCAAGCACCCCTTACTGATCTGATCTTTGGAGATTTTCTTCAATTAAATGCATTTGCTTTCCATAAGATAAAACAGCAGATCTGAGCATTTTCAATGGACTTTGACTTAAAGAGCTATTCATCTGTGCATCGTTTTATCTATTTCATTTTTTAGATTTAAAAATACTATTTCAAAGCTAAAAAAGCCTTGGGGTCCAAGTGCAAGCACAAATAGCATTGAACTCTTTCAAACACCCAGCAGCAATATGATCCAGATGTCCCGCCAGAGCAGTGGCTTCACGCCGTGGGTTGGCTGGGGGAGGCACCGGTGTAAGGTGACTAGCATATCTAATATCACTTCTTTTCCAACTTTTATTAATCCTAAATGCTGAAATCAAAGAATGTGAGTGTTTCAAAGGCTTCTGATGAATTTTGTCATGTTTTCGCCAGAAACTATTAGTTGACGTTCCTATAAGCAATCTACGAACGCGTCCGTCTCAGTTCTCTCTTGCCAGTAAAGGGTGTTGATATTTTTAACTTTTTACTAATTTTAATATTAAAAGAGACATGTTATTGCAATTTCATTTTACATTCCCCTTGCTTATTACTGAGGCCTGAGCATTTTCCATCCATAATAACAGTTTGTATTTCTTGTTCTGTGAATGTTTTTTAATTTCCGTTCCTACTTCTGCCATTTCCAGCCCGAGCGCAGCTATACTTATTCTCAGTGTAAGGAGCAGAAAAATCTCACCATGATCCCTTCTTGAGGATGCATTTAGCTAAAATTAAAATTCACAGAGAACAACAATGGGGGCGGCTCCTCCAATTCCTGAGTCCAGACTCTTAATCAGGAATCAGACCTTCTTCCCGGCTGTGCTGACTTGGAGGCTGTGCACGCTTCCCGTCTCAGACCTTTGGCATGAGCCAGAGTGCTCAGACAGATCTGCTAATAATGTGTCTGCTTCTTAAGGAGTGTTCACAAAAGGGCCATCCCTTTCTTTTATTTTGTGAGCAGTTCAAATGCGCTAGGAGCAGCACATATTTGAAAGCAGGTCATTTAAAAACAGACATAGCCTAGAGTAATTTTTCCTGCAACTGGTCTCATGTGGAGAAGACAAGAAAAATGAACAGGCTGATTAGTTGCTAAAAGGAAAACGTTCGCTAGTTCTAAGGGTGAATATTTACCATTTTGAAATACATTTTTTTAGTGAACCTAAATTAGAAAATACCAGAAAGCCACTTTTAAATTTATTTCCTAATTCAATATATAATATTTATAAATCATTCGCCAATGTACACGTATTTTATATTGATCCTTTTTCTAGATCCTGTGGGGTTTCTGGGGGATTTATCTTAGGTTTTTGCAAATGACAGCTCTTTTATTTGAGAAACAGTCTACAGTTAAGATCTTTCAGTGCTCGTGGAGTTCAAAAATCCAATTGGTATTTAGCTACTTTGTCCATTTTATCCTATTGGTCATGAAAGGCTCTACCTGGGGAACTAATCTTGATTATTTGGGTTTTATTAGCATGACAGGTGGGCAGAAACCCACTTCACTTGGCACTTCCACATTCTTGTCTTTCATTTTTAGTATTCTTTGGTAGTATGAGGCAGGTAGAGATTAATTTCTCTAGGAAATAGCTCTATTTCATCTCAGCAAAATGTTAGGTATCTGGAAAAGAAATGGAACAGAAAACTCAAGACTTAATTAGCCCAATTTGAAGAAAAACATAAGATTAATTTTAATTTTACACTGTAAATATCTGAGTTGTAAATATTAGGGGATATTTATTCAAGACTCTTTGGAATAGTTAAATAATTTGTATGTACATATGAGAAGTTAAAGAAATATTGATCTAGATAATTAGGGCCATACATAGTTGAGATATTCTGGCTTAGCTGGAGTTGGATTTTAGCCTCCATTCAATCTGTACATTTCAATGAATGCTAACAGGACAACTACTGTGGACAGGTAAACAGTCCATTCTATCAAATATTTAATGGAAGAATTGGTGGTGGTAAATATTATGGAATTGACTAGTCATTTGGGCTTTAAGCAGTTTTAAGTGAAGATTCTAGGATTCCTAAAAAGTTTTTTACTTTGTATGATGGAATAGAAGCAAAATAGTCTCCGATTTAGAGTTCTATGATATGCCACGAATAATTATTGCCTTATTTCACTTTTTAATAATGATTTAATACAAAATGTACTCTGTACATTAAAGAAATAATAGAGTAGCTAAAAAAAATGTACATTCTTGGACTGTCTCTATTCTTATTTGCCAACGCCTCTTACATTATCTCATTGATAACAGAGTCCTAGATCTCTTTGCTGATTCATATGCTTTTTTTAGATAGTCAAATCATGCAATTTGCTGTCAAGCCACAGAGAGTGGAAACAAAGTATGCATATTAGGAGCCCTATATATATTTGCTGAATAACAACAACAAAAACAAGGATGGAGGGAGACAAGAAGAAATGAATAGTACTCTTTATTACCAACAAACAGAAACTATTAGCTTGTTGGTGATATGGTTTGATGCCTTCTATAACTTGTATTTCCAGAGCTCTGAGCTCTAAGTCCTTTCTCCTTAGTTTTGTCTTCCAGAAAGTGATTATCATCTTTACCTCATTAAGATGTGTATTTGTTGATCACTGAACATTCAGAAAGGGGTAAACATTGCTCTGCCTCTAGCAATAAGTACATTCAAGTCTTTCCGCATTGCTATTATTTGCAGCATTGATTTTTTGATGATATTGAAATTTTGGGTGGTTGCACAGTGTGTCCTATCCCCTAAGGAGTTTTGTCTTGCCTAGTTTTGCCTCTGGATAATGTGCAGAGGGCATGATACTTGTTATGTTGATTGATTTTTTCAAATTTTGCCATATAAGGTTGTGGCTTTCTTTTGAGAGCTTCTCATTCCAAAGGAAAGAGACACAGCAGGGATTCGGTGGCTGTAGCCAAAGCAACATCACAAATCCTATTGAACGCTGAAATAATCAATGGTATATTTGAGCAGGAACAACATCTCTTGGGAAGATTCTTTGACCCTAGCTTTTAAAATCCAGACAGAAATGTTCTTGTACCAGACTGTACAATATGTTGGTGGAAAGTCATATTGTAAGAGGATGCATGTATCCTGGCTCTGTCAGGGGAAGCCCCTTCCCCTCCTTCTCCCCCAGCCTCCTGCTGTCTGTGGTACTCTTAGTCAAGGGGAAAACAGCCTATTATCCTAAACCAATTCTCTGCCACTATTTTCTGTCCCAATAAACAGAACCACAATTCATCCAACTGTTCAGGCAAGAAATCTAGAAGATATCCTTGTCATCTCTCTCTCCCTCCCCAGTTCTCCTTAATCGATTAAGAGATAATACCTACTGACTATAATTCCTAAACTATCTCCCAAGTCAGATACTCCTCTCCATTTTCATCATCTTCTCTAATCGAAACAACCATCATTGTTCATCCAGAAGGACTAATGCAATAGACTCTTTGCTAGTCTCTTTCCTTCCAGTCTTGCACATTTCCAGCTCATTATCCATATTTCATCTTAAAAACAGCAAATGTAACTCCTCCAATATTTCTAATCTGAAAGAATACCATTACTTTCATCAAGTAATACAAGTCAGAAATCCTGGAGTCACTCTTTATATCTCATGCTTCCACAGTCAATCCATTCATAGTCATTTCACCACAATGTATTAGTGACTTTTACTCCAAACTATATAGCAACTGTATCATTTTTTTCCTTTTCTACTATTATCTCCATAGTCTGAGTCACAAAATCTCTTCTGTGGTCCAATATAATAGTCTCTTCTCTGTTCTGCCTCACTCATGTCTTGCCCTTCTTCAATCTATTCCACAGGCAAAGTCTAGAATACTCTTTTTAAAATGTAAATCAAATTACAAAGAGAAAAATAGAAGCTTTACAATGGAGAAACCCAGCAGTCACCACTTTAACCAGGTGATCAAAGTTAACGTCATCAGTGCTAATACAGATCAAAATCATGAACCCACTGATATGCACTGATACGGGCACAACCTCATTCTGTGATATTCTGGTTACAAATACATAACCAAATCTAATCATAAGAAAACATCAGACAAATGCAAAATGAGAAATAGTCTAAAAAATAATTGATCACTATTCTTGAAAAGTGTCAAGGTCACAAAAGACAAAGAATCACTGAGGAACTCTCATAGCATGCAGAAGGCTCAAGTAGACATTCAAATTCAATGCACTGTGAGAATCTGGACCAGAAAAAATGGCATTAGTGGTGCAGTTGGTGAAATTCAAATCATGTCAGTCTAGCAATATTATTATCAAGGCTAGTGTATTGGTTTTTATGTCTGTACAATGATTATATGTGATGCTAACTTTAGACGAAGCTGGGTAGTGTACGTACATGAACTCTGTTCTACCTTACACATCTTTAATTTTAAAAAAAAGTTGAAATGCGTATGAAATTTAGAAGTTCTAGTTATAAGCACTGCATTAATACTTTTCAGTAATTTTTCAGTATTTTAAATTAAAAACAAAAGATATAAACTTGTTACACTGGGTCCTGTATAATCTGTCACTGAATGCCTGCCCAACCTTACCTTATTATACCACACTTCCTCTTACTTACTACCCTCGAGTCCCACTGGCACCTTTCTGTCCTTCAACCAACCAACCTCCTTCTTGCCTTGGGGTCTTTGTTTTGGCTGTCTCCTCTTACTAGGCTGTTCTCACTCCTGTCCTTCTAATGGTGGCCTCTATCTAGTTCTACCCCATCCCCACATCTACAAAAACCTGTTTCCCACCCAGCAGCCACTGTAATCTATTAAAAATAAAGTGGTATCGTGTGTCTCCCCTATTTAAAACCTTTCTATGACTTCACACTGTGCTTACAGTAGTTTAAACTCCTCACTGTGGACCTACCAGTTAGAGCATATTCTGACCCCTGTCTATCTTTCCAACATCATCCCAGACCACTGTCTTCATAACTGAGCACCACCTCTGCCCTGACCACTCCACCTTACCCAGAAAAAACTCACTCGTATTTCAATTCTCAGCCTCGATATCACTTCCTAAGAATGCTTTTCTGATATACCCCTTCTCATATCTAGGAGAAATGCCCTTTATGGTTACGCCCTTGGCTGTTTATATTTCCCAAACATAGCATGTATCAAACTCTAAGGTAACATTGTGTGGGGTTTATAAAACATGCAGAAGTAAAATATATGACAATAATATCACAAAATTAGGAGGAGAGAAATGATAGTATATTAGCATAAGGTTATTAAACTATATGTGAAATGGTATAGTATCACTTGAAAGTAGTTTGTGATAAGCAAAAGATGTATACCAAAGGATTTCCAACTTCTGCCATGAGATGTTCAGAGTTGAAAGGAACATCACTCATGACTTCAAAGAGACAAGCTAACTTTAAATTCACTATCAGTTTCAAACACATCAGAAAGCTGAGGTTTCCGAGCAACCATTGATTCAAATATCCAAGGAGAGAGGTATTTCAGAGTCTAGAGTTATAAGCTTCTTCACAACTAGGGTAGATCAAACCAGACACTGATAAGAAGAATTCAGCTAGAATATTTGTCAAATTAGTGAAGACCAAATATCAGGCTCATAGGATAATACAAAACCCTTAAAGGGGGCAGAGAAACTGATGGAGTTCAAATCTTTTTACAACCTCTTTCATCACAAGCCACACGTAGTATGTACAGAAAATACTGGAACAAGACCTATGAAATGGCTATTGTGGTGCAGGATGGAAAGAGAAGTGCTGCCCAGGAGGAAAAAACTGTCCCAAGAAACTTCTCTCTTACCTTCACTATGAAACAAAAACCTTAACCTGTGGGGAAGGACAGCAAGCACTGTTCTCATTAGGGCATTGCTGACAACTCATTACATCTGTGGGAAGGGAATGGAGAAAAGAAACACCTAAACATATCAATAATCACATTAAATATAAGTGGTCTAAATACCCCAATTAAAAACAAGAGATTATCAGACTGGATGAAAAAGCAAAACTGGACTTGCTTCACTGACATTTACAAAACACTGTACCCCAAAACAGCAGAAAATACATCCTTTTCAAATGTACACAGGAAAATTAATAAGATAGGCTATATTCTGGGCTATATCAAACAATTTTAATAAACTTTAAAGAATTAAAGTCATACAATGCCATGTTTCCTGAAAAAATGGAATTAAATTAAAAATCAATAATGCAAATATATCTATAAAATCCACAAATATTTGGAAAAATAAAACACACTAAGTAATAGTTCAAAATTAATTCAAAAGAAAATTAGAAAATATTATGAATAAATGAAAATTAAAACACAACATACCAAAATTTGAAGGATGTCACTAAAACAGTACATAGAGGGAAATAGCACTAAATGCCTTTGTAGCAGAAAGTAACTATTAAAGATTAGAACAAAAAATAATGAAATAGAAAACAGTAAAACAATAGATAAAATGAACAATCCCAGAACTGAATCTTAAAGATCAATAAAATGGATGAACCAACAGCCAGACTGATAATGAAAAAAAAAGGAGTAGACACATACTACCTATGCCAGAAATAAGAGACTACAGATTCAACAGGCATTAAAAGGATAAGAAAGGAATTTTTAAGAAGAACTGTATGCCCATAAAATTGACAACTTTGATTAGAAAGGGGAAATTCTTTGAAAGACACAAACTACCAAAGCTTACTTCACAAGATTCAGATAAATGTTATAACTCTATATCTATTAAGTTAATTAAGTATATGGTTAGAAATCTTCCAAAAAAGAAATTGCACATTCATATATGATTGTGTTTCAGAAAATGAAGAGGGAACACTTCCCAGGTCATTCTGTGAGGCTATCATTACCCAAATATCAAATCAGTCAAAAGAAGTTACCAAAAATGTAAACTACATACCAATGCAATTATTCGCAGGGTTTTAGCAAATCCAGCCAATATAATATGAAGAGGATAATAAATCACTGTCAAGTGGAGTTTATCTCAGAAATACAAAGTTGGTTTATCATTCAAAAGTCAAACAATATAACTTATCATACTAACAAATAAAAAAAAATCATCACAACACATGCAAGAAAAAAATTTGAAAAATCCAACCTTTTCTTTGTATGGTTCCTTTGAGTGTGGTTCGCCCTCTCTTAGCTGTATAATCCATACCAACAGTGAAGTGCTTTGAGTTTGTGTCTGTTCTTTTTGAATGGAGTGAGATTTTAAGCAATGTGAACGCTGGAATCCTGGATGTTGACGTTACTTTTACCCAGATTTTACACTTATCTAAAACACATCTGATTTGACATTTTTTTTTGCCTAAAGTAACTCCCTTGTATTAGGTTTTCCCAAAGCATTCTATTCAGCCTCTACAGAAACATCCCTTTCTTTTCATAAAACTAATAAAATAATCTATTACTTTATGTAACTACAATAATAAAAATAACTCATACAGATTCGGGAGCAAACATAACTTGGCTCCTGACAGCCTGCAGCTGAACAGGCGGGAGCTAAAGCCTAGGGGCAAGGTAGAGACTAGCCCACCAGGTGCACCACTGTGCATGTGCTATGGGCATCAAGCAAGAATTGAAAGATTTTATGGAAGAGATGAAGAATATCAGTTAAAATAAGGAATTGAAAAAGTAAAAGAGAACATTTATATTGTTTTAATTATTACATTTTGTCAATTTTTAAAAAAACCTTTTTGAAGTATAGTCAGTTACAATGCATCAGTTTCTGGTGAACAGCATAATGTCCCAATCATGCATCAATTTTTAAAATTAGTAGTGTTTTGGTTTTTTTTTTGTTATGGTTGTTGTTTATGATTTCTTTCCTCATCTTTGTTTTTTAGATCTCATTTACTCTTTAGGAGTTAATTTTTCTTTATACGGGAGTAAAACGTGTTATTTCCTTTTTTGTTTGTTTTTGTATTTTTACATTGAGTGTCTTTTAGTCTTTGTATATCTGCTGAAATTTTCTTCATTACTCCCTCACCCTTGAATGACAGTTTTGCTGAGTATAGAATTCAATTTTGTGAGATTTTTTTACCTCAGCACTTTGAAGACAATATATGATTGTCTTCTGACATTTGTTGTTGCCGATGAGAAGTCTGCTCTCAGTCTGAGTGATATTTCTTTGGAGCTAATCTCTTTTTAATCTCTTAAGGTTCTGCTAGCCTCTACTTTTTTTCCATGTTCACTGATTCTGTCATCTTGAAAAAACTCTAGATAAATTTTTATATACTGAAAGTTATGAACAAGCAGAAAACCAAGGGTACACGTAAAGTCATTACCCAGAGGTAACTGCTGTTAATATCTTGGCAATATTTTCATGCTTTTTTTTTTAATCATATCATAGTCAAGATAATACTATGCATACTACTGTCTTGTATTTTTTTAAAAATATGGTAACATAAGCATTTTTCATACCATTAACATATTTTGGAAATACAATTTTAAAACAGTAGCATCCTACTGTATGATGTGAACTAATATATATAACCTATGTTTCCTATGTTTTATATTTCATAGTTTCCTAATGTTTGTTCCATAAATAATTCTGTAATAACCAACTTTGTCCGTAAGTCTTTTCATTTCTATTTCCCTTGGTTATATTCCTAAATTGCAGCAAAATTACATTAAGTGGTATGAATATTTTCAATATTCTTGATATATAGTGTCATACTGTGTCCTATAAACATTTTCTCAACTTATTATCTCACCTGTTATTTAAGCCTGCATGTTCATCAGACTTAATGCCATCCTCGAAGTGAACCTTCCTATTTTTATTATTGGAAATCACATTGTATTGTTGTTTTCATTTGAATTCCTTCATTATAAATTAAGTACACTTTTTTCTTTATAATTGTTCTATCTGGGCCCACACCTCTGAGTTCTTCTTGGGGTAAGTTCCTGAACATCCTCCTATTTCAAAGGTCACTGAAAAAAACCTTGACTTGTACACATTGATAATTCTTTCCTTTATCTATGAATTGGTATATTTCTAAAAAGAACTAATGTCTTTGTTTGATTTGACCACTTATTCACTGTTTTTCAAATTCTTAATGCTTCCATCAGAAAGCTTTCCTGGATTTCTAGGAATAGGTGAAAATGGTCCCTTGTCTTTTCCAAGGACAGACTATTTGAGGGTTCTGCAATGATTTCCATTACTGCTTGAACTTTGGGGGCCATTGGTCTTTGGATATCATTGTTCATTGAGCTTTTGGAAAACATACAGAGAAATTTATGTGATCAAAGTGGCCCTATCATGCTGAATTTCATTCATGTTGCTTTATGGTTTTAAAACATTATATAATAGACCTTGCCAGGGTTTAAGGTCTATTAACAAAAGACTGATGCTTTTTAAATAGGTATAAAGGATCATTTTTAGTACTAGTATGGATGGCAGAAAAGTTTCACCTATTTTGTGAACTCCAATCAATCTATATTAGCTGCTTATTGCAGAGGATTGATAGGGATTCTGAGACATTGTCAAATCTCATTGGAAAAAAATAGTCATAATTGGTTATCAACACCAATCACAGTTGTGTGTGTGTGTGTGTTTGCGTGTGTGATAAAAGTGATGTACTTTTCATTCCTGAATTAGAGTTAACCAAGCATGAAAATAACATCTCTTAAGATATATTAACGACAATTATTGCTGGATTGTATATTTAAAAGTCCAGCACATTGTACCTTGCTCATTGCTTGGCACTTAGGATAGGCTCAATAAATGTTGAATGGGTATGTGTACTTCTACTCACAAAAAATAATCCAGAGACCCCTTATAATAGGCAAAGTAATTCTACATAGGAGGGAGTATGGATTTAAAATGGGTTCATGAACATGAGCAAGGATATCGATGTTTTGACAACTCTATATTATTTTATAAAGATGCAAGATAAAACCACTGTAAATATCCCTTGGATCCCTAAGGATACTCAAACAGCCCAACTGAGTATGCTAAACACGACACTGAGGTTTGCTACTTCTTTAGTGTCATATATTATAAACAACATTAACTGTAAATCACATTTTCTAAATACTTATTTCACGTAAAGAGAGACAGTTTTCTACATTTTTTTGTTTTGAAGCCAGGATAAAACAAGACATAGGATTGTTGTTTGATGCTGTCAATAAGGGAGAACACAAAGGAGCTTTAAATTGGGTATTGCGCTTTTCTTCCTGTGAGGGTAGCACAGGAAAAGAAAGGGGATGAAGAAGGTGGATTAGAGGAATAAAGCCTTTTCAAGAAATAAGATTTTTGAGCTTATGGTGAAACCTTAGCCAGGTCAGAAGCCTAAGGAGAGAACTTGCTGAAGGTCAATGGAGACTACAGTAACTGCATCCATAGAAAATAATAATAATGTGGAAATTAAAACAATGTTAAGCAGTATTCTCTGGAAGAAGTGATACAACAGTAAGAACCAAACGCTCATTCATTGCTCAGCGTGAATTGTAAATTTCAAGGATGGGCTATTTTCCTCTGGGCACTAACACGCTTTCACATGAATAAAGCAGAATGTGAGGACATTTGCTGATGCCTGGCTTCAATGTTTGCTAAAACGTAAAAGGAACTACTGGTTTATTGGAGGCAGACAGGCAACACATTGTCTTAAAATGTAACATCTGGGGGAAGCAATATCGTTAGCATTGAGGTTAAGAGTGAGACTTCTGAGTTGAACCCTTGCCTCTCCCATCTAAGAGCTCTGTGACCTGGGACAAGTTTTTAACTTCTCCTTATCTCAAATTTCTCACCTCTAAATTAGAGATGTAAAGAAGTTTCAGGACTAAATGAAAATATGCAGAAAGCACTCAGAATATTGATCTATTAATAATGATCTATTAATGATCTATTAATGGCAAATGATCTATTAATAAAAAGAACACCCGTCTCCCTCACACATACTATCACCCTCTATGCTTAGTCTCTGGAGTATCTTACTCTACAATGTTCATAAATACTAGAGGTTCGGAGAAGCGATAGAAGTGATACGAACAAATAAGATTGCCTCTGACCCAGTTGTTATTATATCTCTTTGACAGCTAAGGAAAGGCTCAGAGATGTAAGTGATTTGTCCAGAGTCACACAGCTTGAAAATAGCAGAGGTGGGTTCCTGAAACTGTTATCTGACCGTCGAACGCAAGCTCCACACACTCCATTCACCATGGTTTCTGCCTCTCTGGTCTTCTCAGTCCACGGGAGGCTGATTATTCTTAAAACCATTCCTTTTCGTGATGTACACAACAGTGGAGAGTAATATCCAGAGAGAAGGAAGCTGAAGATTAGTGGAAGTACATTTTCAGATTTTTCCTCTTCCTGGGGAGTTTCCTGCTCCCAGCCATCAGATGGCTAACATCCTCGAAATGTCTCTCCTAGTCTCATTGTGGCTCTTAAATGTTGTCCTTTAGTCATGGGACGCGCCCCAGATGTGTCTGCCCTCCCTGAGGCGTTGACTTACATTTGGATCTGACATTACCTACTGCTTCCTGTCGCCGTCAGTACCGCAAGTGATGTTCTTGTCTCTCTGGCGGCAGCAGCTGCAGTAGCGGCAGCAGCTAGAACTAAAGCACTGTCCAGCTGACAGGTCTCGTTTCATATGTTCAAACACCATCTTTTTCAGTTTTCAGACTCTCTCGTCTCTTTATGACAGTACCCGCAATTACAGAAAGGATGTGTTTTGAATATACACACTGGATAAGCTGTATAGAGGCCGATAAAATGCCCTAGCTAAACTCAGGTGATCGCCATCATTTGAGGAATCAGGGGAAAGAATAGTTTCAGATTTAGGGAAGGAGAATACATGGGTGGGAAATGAGACCTCGCGATATCGGTCCTGGATCAGTCAGGTACTCGGTCCATATGTGATCCAAGCCAATTAGTTCCCTATTCTCCTAATCTAAAATGACTTCTCCTAATATAATTAAGTTTCTCCTAATGAAAAATGGAAATCCTAACACAACCTTAACATCGGATCCACCAGGTGAATTATAAAGAATTATATACCTGTAATGTGTGACGTGTGCTTGTTGTAAAGGTGTTTCTTGCTGTTCCCTAAGAATGTTTCCAGAGTAGGAGAACAGTTTGCTTCTTACTAGCTGCTTTTTTTTTCCAAACAAATTATCATGCATGGAAAAATTGTAACTTGAACTCCTAAGCGGAGGCTGAGGAAGAAAGAGGCAACTCAGAGGACCAGAAATAAGATTGATTTTCAATCAGCGCTTGCTTTTTCTCCAAAGATAATGCTATATTGTGACTATTCAAAGGTCTCCAAGGAAAGAATGCAGTTTCTCTGGGTAATTAAAATGAGAGTTGTCAAATGGAGAGGAAAAAAGAAAGGTGGAGGTAATTCAAAGCGAAGCTAATTGGACTACCTGAGTAGGCAGAACTGTAAGGCAAGAGACAGAGGAACCTTTTTTCAATAGGCAAAATGTGCTCTTCGCTGGCCTTCTGTTATGTAAATTACACTCCTCTGGCATATGCGGTGCTTTGGCCTTTAATAAAACCCTCTGGAATATACTTAGTTTTTTCTAATCCATCATGGAAATCTTACGTGTTTTTTATTATTAATACATACTTTTTCTTCACTGACAATAGGAGTAAAAACATGCACGTGTATTTAAGGCAAATTTTCTGAATGGCTACCTGAGAGTAGAGTAGAATTTTCATTTCAGTTTCATCAAGGCACATCTGCATCACAAAAGACAAAGTGACAAAGCACATCCATAGAATTGTCATCAATAGAAAAAGACCCAAAGTCCTGACTTATCAGAGGTATGTTCACTTTGCAATTCAGCTCTTCTCCCATCTTTGGCACCTTTATTAGGTTGGATCAGATCAGCACATCCTTATAGGTTGTCACCTAATTCCTTCTGAATACTCTTAATTTTCTTAAACTTTAAATTCAGTGAAGTAGTCAACCACAAAAGATATTCATTGGTATGAGAAGACTAGATTCATTAGACTTTCTCATGATAGATGATTTATGTCCATTAAGTATCACTGTTGCTTTAACGATGAGCTGTCAAAACAATTAAGTCATTTTACTGTACTTTTTTTATATGGTGAAGATTCTTAACACCTGCTAGCAGTGTATGCCAAAGAACAACACTAATTATGATGTTTTTCTGAGTAAATCAAATCACAAGGCTATGCTATAAAATATACTGGGAATGTAAAGTTTCAGTCTCAAGATAATAGCTCACACTTAAAAAAAAAATTCTTATTCTTTTACTTAACTCATTCAAAGCTAAACCCTTCTCCAGTAAAACTGTCAGATTGGTTGGATTTGAAGTGGAACCGTAAAGCTCATGTAGAATAGTAAAATCAAAACAAAGCAAAACAACAAAAGAAAACAAAACACCGCCACCACCACCACGCCTGTTTTCCAGCTTCACTAGGTGTTTCCTCACCCTTCTGACTGCCTTGAAGAACGTTTTTTTTAAATGTTTATTTCTCCCTCTTACTCTATCAGAAATTCAAATATTTACAACAAGGATGGACCTTGAAGGCATTATGCTAAGAAGTCAGATAAAGAAAGACAAATACCATATGCTCTCACTTATATGTAGAATCTAAAAGAAAAAAAAAAAACAAGCTCATAGATACAGAGAACAGATTGGTGGCTGTCGGTGGGGGTGGGGAGGGGAGGCATGAAATGGGTGAAGGGAGTCAAAAGGTACAAGCTTCCAGTTATAAAATAAATAAGTCTTGGGGATGTAATGAACAGCATAGCAACTATAGTTAATAATACTATATTACATATTTGAAAGTTGCAAAGAGAGGAAATCTTAAAAGTTCTTACCACAGGAAAAAAAATCTCTATGTGTGGCATGGATGTTAACTAGACTTGACTGTGCTGATCATTTCACAATATGTACAAATATTTAATCACTATGCTGTACACTTGAAACCAGTACAAAGGTGGATATCAATTATACCTCAATAAACAAAAAGAAAAAGAAAAAAAAAAGAAATTTAAATGTTGATGTTCTCTAGAGTCCTGTCTGCCACCATCCTCTTCTACTCTTTCTACTCTTACCCAGTTCTGTAACATCAACCAGTACTCACATAGGGTGCCTCCAAGATCCTTCTCTAATGACCTCCTTCCTGAGCTCTGGGCTCATTTCAATCAGCCTGCTGGGATGGTTAGCAATTTGATCTAAGCAGAAAAAAAAAGGAGGGTAGGCTTAGGGGTTAACCAAGGATGTCTGATTACAAACCAAAAGACATCTGGAGTGATAAGAACTAGGCCAAAGGAATTTCTGAAACTAGCAACAGCAGAAACTAAACGCAGGAATCGAATAATGGAAAGGAAAGGCCCACTGATGTATTTGCAAAATGTACATGATTAACACACGTGCTCAAATAACTGCATTCTGTGTGCCTATTTCTGGCAATATTATGGGAAGTTCTGTTTGCATGGAAATAATTCTATATAAGTATATATTATTGAATATATATATATATGTATAAAAACTGTTCTTGGTAAGTTTGAATTTTTACGTTTACCAACTAACAATTGAAACATATATATACCTCTGAAATATGTATATTTACCTTGTATTTGATTTTTCTTAATTTCTCTGTGGCATAAGACATTTTAAAATTTAAAAAGACACAAATAAAATGTCATTTACAGAAGTCAATAGGCAATTTATACAAATAGTTTTAAAGGAGTATGACCTTGTACCAGACACTGTTCTAAGTGCTTCATATACAGCTATTTATTTAATTTTCACGACAATCATATGAAATGGGTACTTTCATTCTCATTCTCATTTTACTGATGAAGACATTAAGGCCCCATAGTTAGTAAGTAGTAGAGGGAAAACCTTAATCATTATATTACACTGCTCTGTCATATGTAAATTCTTCCAGAGTATGAAAAAAATGAAAGTTTTCCCATTCATTTGGATCAAGCTATGAAATAACATAGCAATGACAAATATTTATTGAGCACTTGCTCTTTGCCAGACACTGTGAATTTACCTGTAATCCTTATCAAAAATTTATGAAATGTCAGTGTCTGGAAAATAGTGGGTGATCAACACATATTTGTTGAATGAAACAAGTCAATATTCTTCCAGATTTACAGATGAGAAAACTGAAGCCTACAGACGTTAAGTAAATGTATTCACAGCGATACAGCTAATAAGTGGCGGAAATAAAGTGACTTATACAATCTATACAATCAATCTGTATTCATTGCAGCAGCTAGAAGTTTCCTTTGGAATACAGATCTAATCATAACATTCCTTCCTATAAACCACGGCTTGAAATATAAAGACAAAAACTCTCTTCATGGTCTTCGAGGTCCTGGGGGATTTGGACCCTGCCCACTTCTCCAGCGTCCGCTTACATCACCGCCTTGAGCTTTCCTGTAGACTCACTCACAGCTTCTTTGATTCCTTCATAATCACAGTACTCCCTCCGTCCACAGCATTTTGCACTTGCTCTTCCTTCTGCCTGGAATTCTCACCACGCCCCTTCACATATTTAACTGTATCCATTCTTCGGCTTTTGGGTCTACTATTACATCCTCCACTGAGAATAGATTCCCCGACCACCCCATTATCAGCACTCCTGGCACTACTGCAATGGTGGCTGTTGTAATTTGACATTTGTGTGTGGTGGTGGTCGTGGTACTGTGTATGATTATTTGATTAACACTTGCCTCTTTTAAGAGACAGTAAGCCCAGTCCCCAAATTGCCACTGTTTCCCAAATAATGATGATAATGATAACTCTTTCTATTGAGTTCAAATAATTTAAGAGCTGCTGTGTTATGAACGTGGCTAAGAGCTAAAAGGACAGAGTGGAGTGAATCCACATGAAAAGATTATAACTGTCTGGCTCATAGTAAGCATGTATAAATGTTTCTTTAAGATTAATTTAGTCAGACAACAACTCTCTTAGGAAGGAGCTTTTATTTTGCCCATCTGATAGACACTAAAACTGAGCCTTTGAGAATTAGGGTAACTTGCCCAGAGTTACACCCTAATAACTACTATTTTTTTAAAAGTTCAAATATGGAATAATAATGCTCCAATTAAAATATAAGGAAATAAAATGCAGGGGTGTATTAACATAATTATATGCCATGGTTATATTTATATAATCTAAAAATGTAAAGTTGGTTCAATATTAAAAATTATTTTATATAATACCATGCATAACTAGGACAATGGAGAAAAATATAACCAAAACAATAAACAGTAAAAGACATTAAACTTTTTATTAAACACAATAAGGTGATTTAAAAATTGATCATTCTTTGAAATGACTAATATATATCTTTCAAACAACAGCCATATGTAATGTTGAATGCCTAGTGACATCCCTATTCAAGTCAGGAATCAGGTAAGGCCACATACTATGACTAAACCTACGTGGCATCACCTTGAAAGTTAAAGCATACACAAGATACCAGGAAAATAAAATTGTAATTATCAGACATCTGTAAACAATATTATTATCAATTGATGAGAATTTCACCCCTTACAAAAACAAAACAACACAAAACCAAGAGGATCCATGTATAAAGTATGAGAAATTTTTAAAAAAACAACAGAGTTCCACTAAGGCAGCAGTTCTCAAAGTAAGGTCCCTGGACGAGTGGCATTGGCATCACCTGGAATTTGTTAGAATGTAAATTCTCAGGCTCCATCTTAAATTTACTGACTCGTGGACTCTGGCATTGAGGCCCAGAAATCTGCGTCTTAAGAAGCCCTTCAGGTGATTCTGGCTCATGTGAATGTTTTGAAAACCACTCATCAACGGAAATTGAAATAAAAGGTAAGGAAAGTCTTCTCCATTTCTGAGCACTAACTAGTTAAGAATATAATGGAGAATACTGCATTCTCAATAATGCAGTATTGCCAGATTCAATGAAAAGGAAAAAAAAATCATTCAGGCAGCTCATTTAAATTTGAACATCAGATAAATGATGAATAATTTTTTTAGTGTATGTCTCAAGTGTTGCATGGAACATAAATTATTCATTTTTTAAACGTTTAAATTTAACTGTGTGTCCCTTATTATATCTGGCAACCCTACCAATAAAAGAAAAAAATAAAATTCCAGGAGTAAACATAACGAAAAATATATAGGGACTATATGAAGAAAACTACAAACTCTCCCAGAGGAAATAACAAAACTACGTAACACAGGTTGGGGGCACTTACATGCTAGATGCTGTTCAAACTCCTTCAAACTGTATGTTCAAATTACCTGTATTAACTCATCTAATTCTCCCAATAATACTATGAGGTGTGTACAACATTATAGTTGAGGAAATATGGTCACAGTGAAGGTCAATAATGCATCAAGGTCACACAGATATACAATGTCTTTCATTAATAGAGCTATATCATATCCATAGATTAGAAGGCTTAATATTGTAAACAATAACCATTCTCCGCAAGTTAATTTATACATTTAACATTATTCCAGAGAAATAGCTAAGTGGAATTTCTGTAACTTGACAAAAATATTTAGGATAAAAAACAAACTTATTAGACTAGCCAGGAAACGTCTGAAATTGAGAAACAATAAATGAAGAATTTCTACTATAAGATATTAATACTAAATTTCATTGTAACAGTATGATGCTTTTGCAAGTACACAGGTACATGTCAGTCAATAGACTAGACTATTATAGAATAGGAAAAAATAGGAGGAGATACACAAAAATGTTGGCAGTGGCTATACGTGGTGTGGATTTATGTAATTTAATCATTTTCTTTTGTGCTTTTCTTGGTTTTCAATTCTCTGTGAATATTTTGTGTTGTTTTTAGTGAGGAAAACATATTTTACATCAAATAAAAAAATTTAGGATCAAATCAAAGAGTCTTGATTCTTACGCTATTCCAGGGTCCCGAGAAAGGCCACGTATGAGTGATCCTGATTTGAACAGGCTTCTCTGTCTGAAAATGTTACTGGAACCTCAAACTCCCTATACGTCTCAATAAGCGTTTCTTTTTAGCTACTAATAAATGAGCCAGTTGTTTTGCGAAATAGACATTTTCTCACTTAAACTTTTCAATAATGCTGTGCAATGCTGTGGGGTGAATGCTCTCATCAGACATGTTATAGATGAAAAACAAACAAATGAAAAAAAAAGTTCAAGGTGGCTGAATAACTTGACTAAGTTTTAAGTGGCAAAACGGAGGTTCAAACCCAGTCAGGTTTTGAATCTGATTCCATTCTGCTCTCAAAATTGCACTCTTACCACCTCTGGCCCTCTTCGTGTATTCCCTCTCTGGACAACTGATGCTAGCATTCATCCTTACAACCAAGTGAGTTTAAGCATCATTTGTCCTCAAGTCCCCCACCCTTCCCCATCTCGGCCCCAGATTCAGTCAGTCATCAGGTCTTGTTAATTCTATTGAGATTTTCCAAATCCCTTTTCTGTTTATTTTCTCCATTACTCCCATTACTTCTGCTGCTAAGTTGAGTGAATCCTTTCTCTACTCTTGTCAGAACTTTTCCAATAGCTTTCTAGGTGGTTTTGTTCCTCTTCTTTTCATTCTCCACACTGAAGCCAGGTATCCCCAAAATACAAATCTTATCTTTTCAATTTCCTGACCAGAACCCTTCAATGGATCCCATTGTCTAGAAAATTTAAACTCCTTGGCCAGGCACGCAAGAACCTTTGTGGTCAAGTCCCTGCTGATCTCTGTAGCCCCGTGAGGCACCACGCCCCCTCTGTGTGCAAAATGAACTTCAGTCATTCCAGGTACTTGCATATCCTTGAATGCACACACTAGATTGTCAGTCCTCCTTGCTTTTACACACGTAAAGGCATGCACATATGTATTTTAAATACATATTTTAAACTATATTTTTATTGAAGTATATAGTCTGTTTACAATGTTGTGTTAATTTCTGGTGTACAGGATAGTGATTCAGCTATACATATATATATTCCTTTTCATATGCTTTTACATTATAGGCTATTACAAGGTATTGAATATAGTTCCCTGTGCAATGCAGAAGAACCTTGTTGTTTATCTGTTTTATATATAGTAGTGTGTATCTGCAAATTGCACACTCCCAATTTATCTGTCTCCCTCCCTTCTCCCCCACCTCATTAACCACAAGTTTGTTTTCTCTGTCTGTGAATCTGTTTCTGTTTTGTAAATGAGTTCATTTGTGTCATTTTTTAAAGATTCCACATGTAAGTGATATCATATGTAAAATACACATATTTTAAATATCTTTCCCTGCCCTTTCCTCTTGGAAAATGTCTCTTCATTCTTCCAGAGTTAACTCAAATGATGCCTTCTCCTTGGAGATTGCCTTAACCTCTTCAGTCAAACTAAAACCCTTCCTGTCATGTGTTTGCACACTACCTGCCTGGTTTTTCTTGTAGAGGATAATGGAAGGCGAGTAGGCTTTGGAATCACAGGAGTAGGTTATGCATTCAGAGATTGCTGCTTACTTACTGTGTGACCTTGGACAAATTATACCAATGTGGGATGTAATGAGACTCTTCAAAAACAATTTGACTAAAGTGTTTGATTCATTAGGTCATCTGCCTTAATACTAAACATGAAATGATTCTTGACTGAGTAGGAAGAAAATTGTTTTGTGTTACTTTTTTCAGAGGAGATATTTAATTAATTTATTTAGTTGGTTAGTTAGTTAGTTATTTTTCTCCTTAATGGAGGTACTGGGGATTGAACCCAGGACCTCATGCATGCCAACCACGTGCCCTACCGTTGAGCTATACCCTCCCAGTCCTGAGATATTTTAATCTTTATTAAGTTTATGAGACATTCATCATTCCTGAATCCTTTCTACTTAGCCATTCACTTTCTGCCTGTTTTACCTTTTTTTTTTTTTTTTTTTTGGCTAAAGATATCTTTTCTTATATTTCCCAAGATACATTCATTCCCTCCTTTATGGATATATCCTTTCAACAAACTTTTAGTGAATACTCATTATATATGAGACACACACACAAATACAGTGATAAGGGCCATAAAGGGAAATAGAAATACAACTCTCAAGAAGACTGGTAGAAGGAGACACTGCAAAATTTTAATTTGATGAATTCCAATGGAATATCAATAAGCCAAGAATGTTGTGTTAATATTAATTTACTCCTTTAATTCAGCTTCCCATCCTCCCTTGTGGCTGGTATAAATTCAAGATACATTAGTTCTCGATTCTTCTCTTTGAGATTTCCTTTCAACAACCAAAGCAGTCCCCATGACAGAAGAGAGTGGCCTCAGGAGCTTTCACTACATTTCCCTTCATCTTCCAATGGTAGAGTTTCTGGGGGCAAGCGGGGCAGCGTCTAGCTCCGTAATACAAACTATGACTTTTATTTCATGCATCTGCATTTCTTTTTAAATTTGTTTTTCATGACTGAAGCATACTGATTTTTCTTTCTAGAATGTCTTTGGTAAAACAGTGAATGACTCCATCTAAAAGTGGCCATTTCAACGTCAGTTGTGTACATAGAACATGCAACCAATACGTCCTGATATTGACTAGTTCTGTAATCTCATAAGCATGTGATCATATCTCGGGTTGAGACTTGTTTTCTCTGTACTGAGACATTTATAAAGAGAAACTAGCATAGTGGTTGAGAACATGAATGATACAGTCACTCAGACTTGGATTCAAATTTCAGCTCAGCAGCTGAAATGCCCATGGGAAAGTTACTTAATTTCTCTGCGCCTCATTGAACAAAATCTTTGAAGTACCTACCTACCTCATATTATAGTCAACGAAGGCTAAGTTCTTGAACTCAATACATGACTTAAGAATAATGAGGATAGCTAACATTTATTGAGAGACGATTATTATTACCTAATGTTTGGAGATGACTGGCCTAAGTACCGCATAGGGAGATGGGAAAGAAGGGGGGATTTCATAGGGGATGTGTTGTTGAATGGATCTAACATCTCATTTAGCAGATACAAGCTATCAATGCTGCTACGTTGAGATACACTTGCAGTGTGAGATAATTTGGGGTTACAGGAAAGGATATGGCACATCCTCAGTCTTGGGGGTAAAGGCTGACTGGAGCCACTGGAGGTAGAAAGTAAGAGGAGACAAAGCCTGGCTCTGAGGCTTTGCTCCTGGGTTTGTGCACCTCTGTTGAGACTTCCATGAAGACTAGGTAAATCATTGTCATAGAAGGCAATGTAAAGCCACTGAGTCTTTTGGAAAAGTGACTTCCAAATGCCTAGTCACGGATGCTGGGGGAAAGGTGATTGACATTAGGACCAGGAGAAAGTTGAAAACCAGGACCTCAGCTGAATCACTGCGCATGTATATAGTGAGGAGGAGAAGAAAACTAATACCCACAGGATGATTGAGCAGGGGTGGGGCAGACGGATGAACACATAGTTGTCTGAAGGAAAATCAGTTGATGGAAGCTTCTGTAGTAAGTAAAGCATCCTGTGAGTTAATATTGGAGGCACTGGAATGAGCTGTTTCACCTTAGTGTGAGGTTACTGCTATGTGTGTTGTTTATGGGGTAAACCAAGACCAAAGTAGCCAACTCCAGGCTTCAGCCTGGTGCAAAGGCTTGTATCTGCAATGTCCAGTAAGGTATAGGGCTTGGAGAGAATGCCTAACATCCAATGCTTGTTATTTTAACAGGCACTCACACTTCCTTGGGTGGCAGTCAGAACTATTAACTTGGAAAGTGTATTCCAATTATGTTCTTTGTCGGGGCTGCTATGGTGACGGCTGGAGATCAGGTAGATAAATTACAGAGCAGACAACTTCAGACTTCTTTTTGGAAGTTGGACTTCCTGCTGCTGGGCAGAGACATACGCAGCCTAGGAAGGATGTGACACCCAATGACAGGAAGCAGCCTTGGGAAAAGTGAGTATTTGTGTGGAGAGTTCAATATATTGCTCGCAGGTTTGCTGTAGTGAGGGGTGAAAAGTATTGAGTTGGTGTGTGCACGAATAAACCTGACTGACATCTGTCAGCATTTTGGGTGGCAGGCTTGAACCCTACGTACCAAGAAATGCCCTTTCAACTTTCTACAAATATACCACTTGACAGCAATCTGAGTGAGCTAGAAAAGAGTGGCAGAGCATCTCTTAGACTTTGTCTTTTGACCAGATTCGTGACTCTTTAGAGTCAGGGACCCTATACAAAGTCTAGTCTCCTTGCCTCATTTAACCCACAGGTGACTTGGGGCTTGAGTGAGCGCAGCACAGAGGTTAAGAGCGTGGGCCCAGGAGTCCCATACAAATCCCAACTCCAAGACTCGCCAGTTGTTTGAGCTTGGGAAAGTCTGTTGAGTTCCCCGGCCCTTGCTCTCAGGCAGGTCAAATGGGCTAGTGTGCCTGATACAGTGCCTGCCACGCACACATGGTAAGCCACCTCCCCATCCTTGGAAGCAAGCAAAAAGCCTGGTCTGGGAAGCTTTGCAAGTAACCCCTCCGGGGCCGTTACTGAGCTGGAGGGAATGAAGGGACTTTATCTATGTATTTCTCCCCTACCCTCAGTTGTTATAGAGCTGGGTCCTCAGTCCGAGGAGTTTGACCCTTTATGCTCTGGTTTGCCAACTGAGCGCTGCACCCATTGGCGGGGGAGGAATTCTGGGTGGCACGGAACGTCGTGGGGCAGAGTAGGAAGCTCAGCACAGGGCATCCACATGTAAAGGGTCATATCTTTATCCACAGGTCCTGTGTTAAGAAGGGGGAAAAACAGGGTTGACAGTACCTCGTAAAAGAGGTAAGACCTAGTTATAAATAATTTAGCAGGAGCTGGTGGAGATGTTGAGGCGAGGTGATATCAGCTCCCCCTGAACTGCCTGAACAAAGGCTACCTGAGGGAGTGTAGCCGGGCACATGGTGTCCCCTCAGGAGAGACTCTAATCTGGCTAGAATCAAAGCTTTTCTGAGATGCTGGAGGCAGAGGCATCTGAAATTACAGCACTATCTCTTGGCAAGGCGTGAAGACCACGAGCATATATTTGCTCAAGCATAAAAACAGAGGACAGATTCCTGACTGAAGTTCCCCATAGGTCTTGTAGTAAAGCACTTCATAAGTTTGGTGGGGTTATTTAGGAGTGTGCTGACTTCAACAATATAAGGTGGAGGACTTGGGTATCAAGGGAAGAAAGAGGAAATAGAACGTGCAAAAACCCACGGGCAGGAATGAACAAATTATTTTGAGGTCAGCTCTAGGCAGAGAGAAAGCATCAAGGAAAGGCATACTGAGAGTTTTCATGGAGGGTATAAACCAGGAACAAAACTTTGAAGGGCCGGCTTGATTTGTAACACCAAAGAGCGTATGTATAGAGGTGGCAGAGACTGACTGAAAAGGGGCACAAGCAAAGGTCTAGAAGTCACAATAAATATGACTTTCTGAATGGCCGGTAAGGAACCTGGGCTTATGGAAGTGAAAGATGTGGAGCAGAGAGCGCGAGAAGGGAGACACTATTGCATGATGGGGTGGGGTCTGATTAGAGAGAATCTGAAAACCTGTGGATGGGTACGTGAGTCTGACAGGGTGGGAAATAGGAGCCATCAATGATTTCACACCAGAGGAATGTGATGAAAACTTCCTGGATTGGAGAGTGAAGATTCTCAGGCCAGTGTGGACTGTTAGAGAATGATCACTGTCTAAGATCTAAATGTATTCTCAAAGGTCGCATGAAATTATTTCCATTGATACACTCAGTAGTGATGTACCCATAATCACTGCTTTCTTTGGTTCCTTGAATGTGAAGCTTTTGAGGAGTCTTCAGATTGTAGTTTAGTTTAAAATGTATAAGGTCATAGTTGAAATCATTTATGCGCATTTCACTAACACATGGACTAATGGCCTAGGCAGAGTATACAAGTTAGAGGATAGAAGTTTACTTAAAACCATGTAGCACTACCTAATGTTCAGAGCAGCATTATTTACAAGAGCCGAGACATGGAAGCCAGTTAAATGTCCATCGACAGATGACTGGATAAAGAAGTTGTGATATATTTATACAATGCAATACTACTCAGCCATAAAAATAATAAAATAATGCCATTTGTAGCAACATGGATGGACTTGGAGATTGTCATACTAAGTGAAGTAAGCCAGAAAGAGAAAGATAAATATCATATGATAAGACTTACATGTGGAATCTTAAAAAAAAAAAAAAAAGGACACAAATGAACTTATTTACAAATGAGAAAGACTCACAGACATAGAAAACAAACTTGTGGTTACCAGGGTGGAGAGGCGGGGGGAGAGATAAATTGGGAGTTTGGGATTTGTAGATACTAACTACTATATATGTATACATAAAATAGAGAAAAAACAAGGTCCTACTGTATAGCACAGGGAACTGTATTCAATACCCTGTAATAGCCTATAATGAAAAAGAATATGAAAATAAATATATATGTATATGTATAACTGAATCACTAATGCTGTCCACCGGAAACTGACACAACACTGTAAACTGACTCTACTTCAATTAAAAAAAAAAGCATATAGCACTAGTTGCCATTGGAATTCATCTCTCTGATCAAGTTTGAGGAGCTAAGTCCATAGCTACCAAGACTGGCAGAAATTTAGGCATATAATAGATATGAATAAATCTAATACAGATATAATAAAGGTGAAGTTGTGGTTAGTACATACTTCACTGCTCCAGCCAACATGGAGTCAGCCTACCTCCAGACATCACTCCCCTTTTAAAGCACCAAAAATAAACAAATTGGACTGCATCAATCTAAAAAGCTTCTGCACAGTGAAGGAAACCATCAACAAAATGAAAAAGCAACCTACTGAGTGGGAGAAGATACTTGCAAATGATATGTCCAATAAGGGGTTGATAACAAAAATATGAATCACCCCAAAAGAAACCATCCAAAAAAGAAACCAACTGATTAAAAAATGAGCAGAGGACCTGAACAGACATTTTCCAATGTTGAACACACGCACAGATGGTCAACAGACACATGAAAAAATGTCCAACAACAACAGTCGTCAGGGAAATGCAAACTAAAACTACAATGAGATGTCACCTCACACTAGTTAGGATGAGCATTATCAAAAAGACAATAAGTAACAAATGTTGCAAGGACATGGAGAAAAGGGAACCCTTGTGCACTGTTGGTGGGCAAGTAAATTGGTGCAGCCACTATGGAAAACAATATGGAAGTTCCTCAAAAAGTTAAAAATAGAACTATCATATGATTCAGCAATTTCACTTCTGGGTATTTACCCAAGGGAAATGAAAACACGAATTCAAAAACATATCATCACCTCTATGTTCATTGCAGCAGTTTTTACAACAGCCAAGACATGCTAGGTGTCTTTTGATAGATGAATGGATAAAGAAGATGTTGTATATATGTATATATAATGAAATATTGTTCTGCCATAAAAAATAATAAAATCTCACCACTTGCAACAAGATGGATGGACCTAGAGGGCATTATGCTAAGTGAAATAAGTCAGAGAAAGACAAATACCATGCGATCTCGCTTATATGAGGAATCAGAAAAACAAAATAAAGGAAACTGAAGCAAACTCATAGACACAGAGAGCAAACTGGTGGTAGGCAGAAGGTAGGGGGTGGGGTGTTGTGTGAAATAGGGGAAGGGGATTACAAGGTACAAACTTCCAGCTATAAAATATATGTCACAGGAATATAATATACATTATAGGGAATATAGTCAATAATATTATAGTCAATCAATTGTATGGTAACAGATTCTAACTAGACTCTGTGACCATTTACAAATGTATATAGATTATTGAATCAGTATGATATACACCTGAAACTAATATGATATTGCAAGTCAATTATACTTAAAAAGGGGGGCCTCCAGAGTTACATGCAGCTCACCCAGATAATCCAGGACAAACTCCTCATTTCTTAAAATCTTTATCTTATTCACATAGGCCATGTCCCTTCTACTGTGTCAAGTAACATAGTCACTGGCTGGGGCTCAAAGAAGTTTAGTAACTTATCCAGACTAGTAAATATGGAAGCTAGGATTCAAACACAAGCTGGCTCTACAGGCCTTCTTCTTAAGGGTGACCCACCTATCAGAATCCTCTAAAGAAGACAGCACTGTTCTGCTCACATAGCAATGGCTCAGAGTGGATCTGCAAACTTGTTTGCAGCCTGCAGACGGTAGAGTAGTGAGTTGGAGGTGAGAGGATAGCGAGGGAACCGTAACCCTGCCCACCTGCTCTAATTCTCCTCTGGTTCCTGATTCTCCTGGTCATTACTACCAGTTAGTTTAGTTTTCCAATAGATGTGTGTATTTCCATGTATTTTACCATTGCAGCTTAATGTGAATTCCATTCTAGCATGACTTCAAGGATTTGGGAAAGCTCAGATTGGTTCTGGTGGGACATTTCCAATTGCAAGCAGGTCTAGACAGGTACAAAGGACTGTGTCTGTTTAGAGGATTTGGAGTAGGCTGCCAACTGCACAAAGATCTAGGAAGCCCTAGGTAAAGAAACAGGACATGGGCTCTGGCTCTGTGTGTCCTCAAGCCTTCATATAAGATCCTCAGCTTTCTGGGTCTTCAACACTACCCTAATACCCCTGTTAGGGTATCAAAGCAGAGGACAGAACTCTGGAAAGCCCTTGCTTATTGCAGTATGTTTCAAAAATATGTATTATTCTTCACATGTATCTCTCTATTTAATATTCTTCAGGGTCCTTTTACCAGCCAGGATACAAGCTCTTGGGTGTCTTCTGCATAAAAGCTGCAATTAGAATATTTATGTATTTTTAGGGCAATAAAGGAATAACTGAACATCCATATCGAGAAAATACAATCTTTGCATAATGAAAGCTTGTCTCTCTCTAAGTCCCCAGACAGCCTTCTTTGTGTCTTGACAGTTGCATTCCCTGGAGGTCAGCCATCATTATAAATTTAAAGTGACTTTTACAAGAACTCAATTAAGAGCAAACTCAGAAGAAGTTAGTGCACATGTAACTCATGTATTTACTTGGTTACGCAAGTAGCATGACAATGACTGGCAATGGGTAACCTCAGAGGGTACCATACATCATAGTTGTTAGCAGTTCCTGTAGGTGAATAAGTGTAAATAGAAATTAATCATAAACTCTTTATCCAGAGAAAGCATCTGGGCTTCCTTTCCCACCTTTATTATAGGGCTTAAGGGTTGTAAGATCTCAAACTCCAAAATATGTGTTAATGATTGAATCGAATACCTATGTATGGACTCAGGAAGGAAATCTATTTGGCACCGAGGACGGGTAGAAATACAGTGACTTCAGCTAACATATTTGCTATGGAATTTCTGCATATTAAGAAACATACTTTCCTAGTCAGTAACTGTAAAACAAATCTGATTTTCTTATTCTTTCCGATTATAAAAATCAAAGAAGTAGTCTATGGGGGAAAGAACCAATGAGAGATTATTTTTTGTTTTGCCTTCGCATTTTTTTAAATGATGAAAAACGCATGGTCTCCACCTAGCCTATGACTTTTTCTCTGCAGTGTTTTCAGAATGGGCTCTGCTGCACTAAAAATTCTCCTTCACCTCTTTTCTCCCCTCTAATGCTTCTACAAAAAAATGGAGCCGAATTTGAGGCAGTGTTGATACCTTCATTAGCCCAGACAGAAGAAGAGATTGAAATAATTGGCTAAAATCAGGTATGTGGATTTTAGTTAACCATTGTTTCACTTCCCTTAAAGAAAAAAAAAAAAAAAACTTCTCTGCAAGATAACCTACTACCTCCTGTATCTAAGAATTGCTTTTTTTAAAAATAAAATGGCTAAATCATTTATTAATATGTACCTCCGTATGACATGTTTTAATCTAATTAACTGTATGATATAAAGCAAAATGTGTGGGGGAAAGCAGATATACAAAATTTCCATTTGAACACTAAAGCAGGAACTATCAAGAGGTCTCCCTAATATTAATGGCTTGCTGCTCCTGCCTTTTCTATCTTACTATGCTGATGGAATAAATTGCAACTGGAGAAGTGAAGATGAGAGTCTGACTCTGAAAAGCTAACCCATAAATGAAGCGTTGTGACATCAGGACGGTCGCCGAGAGCTTTGCCCCCTACAGTCCGCCAAAGGGACACCTGGTGCCACAAAGTGTGTCATGCATATCGTTGTAGGTCAGTGGTTCCATCACGACTTCTTCAGATTTTAACCTCGGTGGAGAATGAAAATCCTTCTCCTTTTTTTTTCCTAATAGACTCATGAAGTATTGGAAATCGTAATTGTACGCAGGATAAGTTAACTGTTAAAGTAATCATAGTATTTGAGTCTAAACTCTTTAATTTAGAGAAGTTTTTAGCCTGGAGTCTTAAAAACTTTTAGAGGCATGGAGACTGAAGTCAGGACCCTTAGCCTCCTTTTTACTATATGATGCAGCTGTCTTTTAAGTTTACCTTTATCTTATCTGGAAGGGCTAGTACAGCGTCCCATCGAGAAATAATCAGCTCCTCCCCCAAGCTTATTACAAAGGAAACTCTGTGAGCGATGGGGTTTCTTAAATATGGAGTTAGTGTCTGAGCTATGTCTGTTTGCTACATGAACACCCTAGTCTAGGCACTGGGCTAAAAGCTGTGACTATGGAGCTGTGTCTATAGCATAGTTTCTATTTTTTCAGGAGTTTACATTATAGTAGGAAGAGAGACACATAGGAGCTAATTATAATTCCGTAAAGCCTTGTTAGAGACATAGATGTTTCATCAGTAAGGAGGAGGGGCACTTAATTTGATTTGGAGAAAAGGGGGGGTGGTTTCTAGGAAAATTAAAGTAGGTGAGATCATTAAAGTATTTTAGAAGTTTATATTGTCTTGAAAAGTATCTACTTATCAATAATCTTCCTTTCGGTAAAGGGTGAAAATAAGAGAATTCTAAGATAAAAATGAGAAGATGAGTTATATTAGTGTTGCTCTTAGTGTATCTCTAAATATTATCTTTTTTTCCCCACATTCCTTGATTTAACTTTTTTTTAAATTGAGGTATAGTCAGTTACAAAGTGTCAGTTTCCGGTGTACAGCATAATGTCCCAGTCATGTATGTATATGTGTGTGTGTGTGTGTGTGTGTGTGTATACATACATATTCATTTTCATATTCTTTCTCATTAAAAATTATTACAAGATATTGAATAGAGTTCCCTGTGCTACACAGAAGAAATCTATTTTTTTAAATCTATTTTTATCTATTGTGGTTAACCTTTGCAAGTCTCAAATCTTTATCAAACCAAACAGGGATGACAAGCGTGCGTGTGTGCTGTTGTTGTTTAGTGTGTGTGTGTATTTTTTGTTTTGGGGAACACTGTTGACCCAAACCCATTCATTTATCTACTCATGATGATTTTATTAATATACTAATATATCCTGGTTAATATACTGATTGGTGAGCTGACATACAACCTTGTGGCCAGAAAACATAGAGGAACTTACTTTTTCACAGTAGCACGATTTTCCTTTTACTTCTTGTATTTGTATGACCATCTCTTTTGACCCATGCCTCATGTCCCACCTACTTCATTAGATACTCCTAAATATCCTGCCCTGCTTCACCCTCCTCTTTCTAAATGATCAAAGTCGGAGTGCTCCAGAGCTCAGTACTTGGTTCTCTTCTTCTTACTCTTTATCTCACAGCCTTGGTGATTTCAGATTTATAGATTTAACCATCCTGTCTGCTCTGTGCTACAGTTTTCCAGATTTACATCTGTGGCTTTGATGCCCCTGTTGAACTTCATACTCAATATGCAACTTCCCCCGTGACACTTTCCGTTTTCCAAAAATGAACTCTGAGTTCCACCCCAAGAACTTCGTCTTCACCTCAGTAAATGGTGTTCATCCAGTTGCTCAGGACTACTCTCCTCACCACTACCCCCATCCAGTGCATCAGCAAATCCTGTCAGTTGGACCATCAAAACAGATCCCAATTTATATCATGTTACCTAAGATCAAAGGCTAATCCCAAACGTACCCCTCTTATAACCATTTCTACTATTAGCTCACAAGTTGGAGCAATCATCATATTTTGCCATAACTATTTAATAGCCCAAACTGGGCAATTCGTCCAGTTCAGTCTTTGCAGTGGAACACTTTTGAGGAGTTAATGGTAGTATTGTGCAAGGAGTGGTCAAGGGGAAATGGAGGCCAAGACCATTGGAAGTGAGAAGGTCAAGGAACAAAGAGGCCAGGGTATAGGAGGATCATCTATGTCAACTTGGAAATTGCCAAATTGATGACAAGCAACATAGGGATTCAGGTGCTAAGTCTAAAACATTAAATGAACAAGGGGCAAATGTTTGGTCCCATGAATGTCCACCTACTTTACAACTCCTCTCTGCTCAGAGCTTCTGCCTTCGCATCGATCTCGTAACACTCACCTGTCCACAGGTCCTCTGTGTAGCCTTCAACATTTAGCTCCTGTTTATGGCCTCATTCCCTGCATGGCTTTTCAGTCCAGATTCCTAAGAACAAGAGACAGATCTGCTCAGCCTATTCCTGTTTAGATAGCTTCTTTTTTTTTTTCCTGTGTGTGGCAGGCCACATCATAGTTTACCCTTTGGTCATGTTTCTGCTTCTGATCTGATTAACTATAGCCAGAGGGCATACAAGCAATGACAGGGCAGGGATAAAGGGATCACGGCGACCTAGGATTGTAACTTCGGCAGAAATTGGGTCGAGTGGTTTCTCTCATCTGCTAAGGTGTTGAGGGCGCTTTGGCAGAGCACACAATTATTGAAATGTCTATATGATTGTGTCAGAGACTGAAGTCGTGAAACAGCAGAGAAGACGTAGGCAGTGTGACGAGCTCATTTGATAAATCACTAGCATGGGTGTCCTGCCATTTCAATAGAACAAAACACAAGAGAAACAAACTGAGAAGGTACATGACTTCAGTTAGTGCTTAATGTATTTCAGATATTAAAATGGATCTTATTTCCTTTCTCTCATTCATTCATCCAATATTTATTAAATGGCCACTCTGTTGGAGTGTGGTATACAATGAATAGAGCATCCATATAAGAAAAATTAGGAAGTCTCTGAGGTTGCCCCTGACACCAATACCTTACTTGCTATCTCAAAACTCAGACCACCTTAACTAGCTCCTAACTCATCAAGAAAGATCTGCAATGCTCTATCAGGGATTTCCTCTTGCTACTTCACTTTCCCTTAGTAGAGAGTAGGAAGAAAGATGGCACACTTCATAGAAAATTCGAAAGACTAATAAAGCCAGAAAGCAGTGCTTTGAAGATGAAACTGGTTGCTGAGGATTAAAGTGCTAAATAAACATCCACCGGTTGTGGGCCCCATGCAGTCTGTAATCCCATGCCATGAACTCAAGGCCCCCCAGAATGCTTTCAAATTCCAAAAGGCCTTTGTTGGAAACTCCAATGACACAGTGAAGTGCTTGAGAGCCTTGGATGTTCCATAAGATATTATTCTATTTTCAAGTATATGACATCTAAAAAATACAAACACTCATATTCAGGACAAAAAAAAAGGATTTAACTAGATAGAAAGAATGAAGCAAGGAACCGCACTGGTGCACATTCCAACATTCAGAATGTGTATGATGTAAAAATCCCCTACTCCATTGCTTGATCTTGCATTATAAATCCTAAAACAAAGGGATTTGCAGGCAGAGTCCACTGGGCATCAAAGATGGTCCCAGGATCTGAGAAATTAGTTAAGATGAAGGTTGAAAGTAGGTCTGAAAACATTGCTTTGGTGAAGTCCTGTAAATACTCACTGCGCGGCTCAGTCTGGTCAGGCATGGGGAAAACAGGCTGAAGAATGATGTCAGATTGTAGGTTGTCTGCTCTTTATTTGCAGGCTTACTATTTATTTATTTATTCTGCTAAGTGTTTTGGGTTGAATTGTGTCCCCACCTCTCAGCAAAAAGATATGCTGAAGTCCCAACCCCTGGGACCTGTAAATAAGACCTTATTTGGAAATCCAGTCTTTGCTGATGTATTTAGTTAAGAAGAGGTCATACTGGAATCGAGTGGGCCTCTAATCCACGATGACTCATGTCCTTGTAAGAAGATGGCCACATGAAGATACAGACACAGCCAGAATTCCAGGTGATGATGGAAGCAGAGTTGGAGTGATGCATCTAAAAGCCAAAGAATGCCAAGAATTGCTGGCTATTAGCAGAAGCTAAGAGAAAGACATGAGAAAGACTCTCCTTCAGAATTCTCAGAAGGAACTAACCTTGCCAACGCCTTTATTTTAGGCTTCTAGCTTCCAAAACTGTGAGAAAGATACATAATTACTGTTGTTTTAAGCCACCCTGTTAGTGGGACTTTGTTATGACAGCCCCTAGGAAAGTAATACTCTCTGGATGAGGAAATATTCAATTAAATCTATGCATATACATTTATTTTTCTTTCAAGCAATTCTTTGCTCACTGCGTGGTATAGGGAAGGGGTTGAGAAACTTTTTCTGTGAAGAGTTAGTATTTCAGGCTTTGCGGACCACCAGGTCTCCATTGCAATTACTCATCTCCGCCGTTAGAGGGCAGAAGTAGTCACCCACAGTCAGTAAGTGACAGTGGCTGAGTTCCTACAACACTATCTTTACCGACTTTGAAGTCAGAATTTTGTGTAATTTTCAACTCGCATGAAATACTAGTCTTCCTTTGGTTTTATTCAACCATTTAAAAATGTAAAAAAAAAAACAAAAACAGTTTTAGCTTGCAGATTTGCCCTGGGGGCCACAGTTTGCCAACCATGGCCCTGCAGTTAGAAGGGCCCTGCACTTAGTTAATGCTCTTTTGTCACCATCCTGGGAGTCTTCCTAATTTTGTACACGTTCTGTATTTTCGTTTTGCGCTGGGCCTGGCAAATAAGGTAGCCAATTTTGGCTCCTAGCACACACTAGGAGCCCTAAAAAAAAAAACAGCTATTTTATTGCTAGGCACTGTAATGTGTAGGTTATTAAAAAGCTAAACTCTATTCTTGGTTAAGGAAGCATGGCTTCTTTGGGAAAGGGCAAGGATATTCTCTCCCAAAACAAAAGCAGTGATTACTAGAAAGACAGACATACTTGAAAAAGATGAGCAGACTGGCATGAGAAGTAAGACATGATGCTCTAACTCTATAATGTGCCAAATTGTCAGCCAAGAGAAAATGCTCCAGAGACAACCAATTTGCGTGGGGGACCTAACTATTCGCTTGTGATGAAGGTTTGTACTATGAAATCATTTGGGGAATGTGCTGGCTTTGCAGGGATCTGTGCACAGAATGTTGAACAAATCCTTGCAGTTGGGTCTTGCAGCAGTCTTTATTTTGAGCAATGACATCAGAGCATTTATCCAAACACTTATTTAAATAGAAATGCAAAAAGTGGTGCACTGCAGTGTCTGCTGAGCAGTGTAAATCTTACATTGGTCGAAATCTGGGACTTTGAGGCTGTCTTGCCAACACAGCACTGAGTCTGACCCACTATTAATTTCTTTGCTCATTGTACGTGACCAAATTGGAAAACTCAGAGTTCCTAATGAATTCAATGATCGCCAACTTTTCATTCAACTTTTCAGAACTGCTGCTCGGGTAGGGTCAAGCACTATGTGATTCATAAATAAAGAAGCCACATCATTTTGTCTTTATATCTGGGAGGACACCCTTCTTGGTGAGAAAGTTCCCTTTGACAGTGTTCTAGCATGTTTGAGTTTATGTCAAACAGCATTTCAAAATCTTTTGGCTGCTGCAAGAATTCCAATTCCAGGCTCATAAGCTAAAGCCAGATTTCCCCAGCTACTGTGAGCTTTAGAAGGGCTTTAATCATGAGGGCGTATCTAGTAGGAAGTGAAGGTGATCCATCCAAAAAACTCCTACTCAGCGACTCTTCTGCCAATATCATACACCTACTCCAGGGAGTGGCTTCAGCCACTGGTTGGATATATCTTATTCAGAATAAGTTAAGTCTGTGAGTCGTTCTTGTTTTGAAAATAAATTCATTTACCTCATTTTTTAAGATTCCACATATAAGTGATATCATATGGTATTTTTCTGACTTCACTTAGTATGACGATCTCTAGGTCTATCCATGTTGCTACAAATGGCGGTATTTCATTCTTTTTTATGGCTGAGTAGTATTCCATTGTGTATATATACCACATCTTTATCCAATCATCTATCAATGGACATTTAGGTTGATTTGTGGGAGTTTGGGATCTGCAGATACTAACAACTATACATAAAATAGATAAACAACAAGATCCTGCTGTATAGCTCAGGGAACTATATTTAATACCTTGTAATAGCCTGTAATGAAAAAGAATATGGAAAGGAATACAGATACATATATATGTAAAGCTGAATCACTATGCTGTGTACCAGAAATTAACACAACATTGTAAACGGAATATATTTCAATAAAAAATAATTAGTTAAGCAAATAAAACTTATAAAATGAATTACAGCATACACTAAACAGTTTATATTACACAGCAATGACAAAAACGTACAGACCTTGCTGCAGTGGGAAACTGCTGTGAACTTCCCTCCGCCCCTCACTCGGGTTTGTGTGAAGCCCCGAGTCACATGTGTGTGAAGTACACTGAGGCTAAACTAAGCCAGTCTGCTTTCCTTTGTTGGCTAGGTGGCTTGGCTGGCCCTGAGCCAGTTCTTCATTTCTTGCCAAGTCCCAGTGGGCTGGTCACCTCCCTGCATCAGCACATATTCAAGGGTAAGTCTGCCAGGCCTTACATCTTCCCATTCCTGGCCAAGAAGTGGATGAGAAACACAAACCTTGTTAGCCAGCAAGTTCAGGAATCTCTGCTCTGCTCCTGCTGTGGCCTCTGGTGATTGAGCACTGAGCCATTTTGTTGTTCATTAGCACCTCCAGTGCACACTGCTCAGGGATGGAGAGCCAAGGGGAGGAGCAGATTAGTCAATCTGGCTTTTTATTAGCAGCTCTGGCAAAAGCTGCTAGCCCTTGGAGAAGGGTTTGCAACTAATGGCTAAAATAAGATGAAACTATCCATGTGATTCCTACTCCTGGTTCCCAAGTGAGCAGAGGGCTGGCTAAGTAGTGTCCTGAAGGTTCAAATGCTTTGCGAACGTGTCTACCTTAGTCCAGGTGTACGGTGGGAAACTAAACAGTTGGCTGGGATCATATAAATCTACTAGATCAGTTTAAAAGAGAAGATAGATTTAACTGATTCCCCTGTCCAATTAAATGATTTTTTTTTAATCTGGTTTTTACTTTGTTTCACTTTTTTATATAAAAGGCATGGCCTTTGAGACTAAGGTGGGACTGAAAGTAAGCAAGTAAAAAACTAAGTCAATAAATATAGTAATTTTAGATAGTGGTAAGGCCTAGGAAGGGAATAAGGCCAGATGAAGTGTCAGTGACCGAATGGGAACATGATGTTATTTTAGATAAGATAGTCAGAAAAGGCCCCTTGAGGAGATGGCATTTGATCAGAGACCTGAGTGATAGGAAGGGGAAATTTTGTGAGGATCTAGTGGGAACATCATCCAAGCAGAGAACTGCCAAGTGTAAGAGCTCTGAGGCGGAAAAGAATTTTGGCTGCACAAGAAGCTGCGATTAGGCTTCTGTGACTGAAGCCGTGAACAAGGGGACAAGTGGTAAGAGACTAAATTGGAGATGAAGATAGAGATTAGAGAACACAGAGTCCAGGGGAGCCATTGCTGAGTTTTGAACAGGGGAGAGGTGTGGTATCAGGTATGGATAATCCTTACTGTTTTGTTGCAAACAGAGAGTAGGGCAGGTAAGAGTTGAAGCTGGGGGACTAGTTAAGAGGCTGTTGAAATAAGCCAGGTGAGAGAGAAAGTGACAGCCTTAGATTAAGACAGTTATGGTGGAGATGGTGAAAAAAGAACAGAATTTGATATCAAATTTTATGGTAGAACTTGCGGATGGATTAGCCCAAAGGGAGGGAGTAGAATTGAGGGAAAAAGAGAAATCAAGGATAACTCTTTGGTTCATGGCCTGAGAAAATGTGTGACTTTGGACAAGTAACTTAATGTCTCTGAACCTCTCTATCTGTAAAGGAAGGATTTCCGCAGCTACATTCCCTACTCATTCTTGCATCATAAACTTAACTAGTATCAGTTGAAGGACTCTAACAATTCAGGTATTTTGCTCTTGTTTTCCATTTTTTTAAATCTTAAATTGGCCCTCACGATGGTTCTAGAAGGTCATGAAAGGACATTATTTTTATTCTACGCACACGGAAATTGATGCGCATAAAATTGTGAAGGTTTAATATCACAAGCAAGTGGCAGATGCAGAACTTAAATCCATTTCTGTTTGCTTCAAAGCTCATGCTTTTTCTGGTTAAGTGCTACCCAGAAGTGTGATGATCAACTGAACCTTAGAGACATGGCTCTATCTTAAGGACCTGCAATGCTATAATTGGGCATCTGAATAGATAGTAAAACTCTCAAACTTTATAGAAAGCAACAAGGCCAGAGTAGCTCTTCTAATGCCCTGGAGCTCCTTCTAGGAGATGGAATAGGAGAAAGGCATTCTGTTAAAGTTTGTCCAGGGTTGTAAACATTTAAAAAATTTTTCCCCAGTTTAATTTTAAACTGAATGTTATTAAGCAGCTGGGATCTCACTAGCAGCTTAACTTGGAAATGCCAAACGCCTAAAATGAGCTAACCCAATGCACCCACCGCCGACTGCCTTGTCAGGATAGGACAAATATTAAGAAAACATTTTTAAAATGTGAGACTAGGAAAAAAAAATAATCCAGAATCACAAGATGCTAAAAATGGGGACTGTATCTTGATGTTTCATTGAAGAGAGAAAAAGTAAGGATGTGGAAATGTTCAATCAACCAAGGTGATCTTTACTTACAGAGAAGAAACTGAGGTTTAGTACTTTTAAGTTGCACAACCATTCCTCCCACAGTGGCATAAATAAATGGCATAAATCACATAACTTTTTCTCCTTTACCATATTTTTTCAGCTTCTAGGAGACAGTGGGAAGTGCTGTGCATGTCTGCTCATGTCTACCAGCGCCTGCTCCCACGTGAAATCGGGAGAATATGAAAGCTCTTAAGAAATGACCTCAAGGACTTGCTTCCCTCTAACTCTGGGCCAGCATTCAAACCACCCCAGAGCAATCTGCCTTCTCAATTGTCCTAACATCACCCAGAGGCAGAGACTTCCCTGGGTAATACAGCCCCTCACCTCTCCTGCGCATTCTCACTTGCATAAATGTCTGTGCCCTGCAATCACTTTCTGTTCTGCTGTACCCTGATGTGATCAACACACAGCCGAGAACATTCCATAGCTTGTTCATGGGCAGACGAATGGATCATTGGCTCCGTACGTATATATGTTTCTTAAGTTGTAAAATATTTTTTACCTGTAAAAACAGAGTCAATAGAGGCTGCCAACACAAATGTTATCTCAGAACATTTTCCCCTTGGTTCTTGAATTTGCTAGGTTCCTATGTACCAGCAAAGTTTTAGCTCCTTTATTTGTTTATTAGTGGAAGACTACAAATTATGTGATTTGACTGCTTGACTCAGATTTAAAAAATGAAAGACAGGCAAAATGGAAGAATGTTTGTCCTTACAGTAACAACCGTAAAACTAGTTTTAGAAGCTGCCTTAGTCAAGATATTAAATCTACCAGCGCATTTGTTGCAGGTAGCAATTTGTGCTTTTTTGGTATCCTTTGGGGGCAATAAACTCGGCAAAATGAAGACAAGTGATCATTTCAGGGCAGAAATAATATCACAGCAGAAGATTCAACAAGATTGTCTAGTTATTACATTGTGGTGTTTTTCTTCTAAAAATGAAATACTGTAGTTTAAAAGACTACTTAGCAGCAATTTGGAGTTGTGTTAAAGAAACATTCTATACTTAAGTTAAATCAGTCTTCAGAGACTGAATTTTAATTAAAAGACCACAAAATGCAGCATCAAAAGTATTGGCTAATGAAAGAAAGCTTATATAAAGGGAACTTATGAAATAGATGGGTTATGTAGCCATTCTATATACTATTAATTATCATCAATATTGAGGAAAAAATTTACATCCTCAAGAACCTTATAAATGCTTCCTGGCATGGTGGATATCTAATCTAATGAATTTCTAAATGATACAAGTGTGTTTGTTTGTTCTTGAAGACACACGGCATTTATGGTGTTGTTAATATTAGGTTTGGCTTCTTCACAGTAACCATCTAGCTCTACGACTGTTTATAGGCTAGAGCAGTCGGTAAGTCCAAGGGCTGTGGCTGCCCCACTGAAGTAATTGAGCCTGGAGCCTCGTATTTATTTTCTGCATCTCTCAAAATATAGACGAATAAATTGAGGCTGGGAGAAGGATAAATTCCGTGCTCTTCTCTTTCCTACCTGCAACCCTATGTGGATTGAATACCTCGGATTTTTTTGGTCAAGTCTAGTAGACAGAATAGAACTGAGCAATAGTATTTTCCTAGCAGGTGGTTTTGACTAATGTCTAGCTTGATCCAAGAAGGAGGAAGCAAAGAAGGCTGATAGTGATGTGACGGGGCAAGGCCAGGATGGGGAAGGGGAGCATTTTCAAAAGTAAGTGGGCAACATAGTGCATCCCTTGTTTTAAAGACATTGCTGATTTGATAATGCACAATGATTATGCACAATGAAGAAAGGTGACTAATATATGTGCAATATCTCAAAGAATACAATATTAAGAGGCATTATTTTAAAAAATATTTTGTAGGTAGCTTACAAGGTTAGTCAAGAGACAACTACAGGAACCTCAGAAGCTCAAAAAGGCGTAAAATTATAAAAATCTGTTTAAACGCACAGCATTAGCAACTAGACTTGTGGTACACGCTAGATATGATGTTTCTAAAAGTTTAGAGGTACCCTCCCCCGAAAGGAAGCCATCAGTGACTGGGAAATCATAAAATCAGACTTAGCTGTCACCTCACGTAGTATCTTTTTCTAATAAAATCTTGAAAATCTTGAAAAAAACATTAAAGAAAAAGTTTGAACTAGCCCTCATTTAAAAAAAAAGATTGCCTCAATTTTGTTAAAGTTCTCTTCTGCTACATGTTTCTTTTCTCTTTACTACCTTTGTTACTCCCAGAAAATCTATAACATAAATGGGATGAGGACCTGAAATAGTATTTCACACACAAAACAAAACAAATAGTAAACAAGCATGTGCAGCATGTCAAGAAAAAACAAACTGAAATGAAATAATAATAACAGCAATAGTCCCATTTGCATCAGCAAATTAACAAAAATAAATAATATTAACTGAGACTCTAGCAGTTAACACGGAATTGGGTCACTCAGATTGATCTCACTGGTGGGCAGTGTACGAGGGTACACTATTTGGAAAGTAATTTAGCCATACATCAAGAACCATACAAATACTTTCATTTATAAATTCTGATACTGGAAATATGTCACAAAGAAATAATCTAACTGAAGAAACATATATTCAAAGACAGTGGTCTTCAACCAAAGGCAATTTTTGCCCCCAGAAGACATGTGACAATGTCTGGAACTATTTTTGTTTGTCACAACTGTGAGAATGCTACTGGCAGCTAGTGCACGGAGGTCAGGGACGTTGTTTGCCATCCAGCAGTGCTCAGGAGAGCCTTTTACAACAAATCATTTTCACTAGTTCCAAAGTTGGAAACCTTGCTCTAAGGTGCTCAATGCAGAATTATACATAATTTGTGACATACTGGAAACAACTTAGAATCCCCGCCCCCTGCAAAGACACAGGAGTTTAGGATGTCAAGGTCCACCCTTGCACTTGATACACAATTATGAAGCCATTTAAAATGTTAGTGTTTTAAATAAGAATTTTAAAAATGCAACAAAAGTGGAACCAAAAAATCTAGTTCAATCAGTGAGAAATATGAGTGGATTATTTAGTTATTTATTAGGTGTTCATTGTCATGCTTTAGATTTGTTGAAAATATCAATCTCTTGGGATGTGGTTCAAGATGTCAGCAAGAGAGTACTAAAATCACCTCCTCCCATAAACACAACAAATACACAGCTACTTACGGGATAATTCCCTACATTAAAAAAAAAAAAAAAAAAGACCTAAAAACTAGCTGAAGAAGGATTAAAAAAAAAAAAAGGCAGGAGAGGCAGAGACATGGTCTCACCTAAAGCTCCACCCCTGATGTGGCAACCCACAATCAGGAGGGATCTCACAAATATGGAGCTTATCCCTGCAGAATGAGGAGTCTGTGCCCTACATCAGGCATCCAAGCCCTTGGAACCTGCACCAGAGAGACAAGCCCCTCCAAACCTCTGGGTTTGAAAACCAATGGGGCTGAAATTCAGGAGAGTCACAGGACTGTAGGGGACAGAGATTCTGCTCCTAAAGGGCTCATGCACAGACTCATTGCCCCAGGGTCCAGGGCAAGGAAACTAGAAAGCTAGGAGCCCATCTGTAAAGAACATTTATTTGCTGCCCTCAAAATGTCTGCTGGAGGGGTAGAAATCTGTTCAGACTTTCTCTGGGGACAGAGGCATGGACAGAAGCCTTTTGGGCATTCTCCCCCTATCTTGCTAGCACTACTCTGGTGGGTGCCATTTTTACACTCTTCTTCTGACCTGCTAACCCTGGTGAATGTGTCCCACCCCCATGCCGCTCACGTGGCCCCACCAGAGCCAGCCTACATGGGGGATGCCCCTTGAACGCCTGGCTCTGGTGCCGAGGAAGACTGTGCTTTTGGGCCCCACGGGTCTGAAATAATTGGAGAGAGAGTTCTTGGCAGGCTGCCTCTCCCCCAGGGCACTGCACAGACAGCAGACTGAAATTCACCCCCCCCCCCCAGTTTTCCTATGAAAAAGGCCTGTTTACTTTCCTGGAGCTTCAGCCTCAGGCTCACACTTCAGGTTTTTCACACATCTAGGGCTTGTGGAAATGGTCTCAGGGAACACAGGCCAGGGGACACCATCTTTGTGCTCTCCCTTGACCTCACTCCAGCTCATAGGTACCTCCCAGAAAGGAGCTCAAATACTCATCTGGAGCCCCAATTTTTGCAACTGTCACAAAGTGGCCATCTCCAGGTGGCCTGGTCTAGAGGCCAGCAGGGTTTACAATTGTGGTCCCATAGGACTGTATAAATTTGCACACCCTAAAACCTGCTGCATGAGCTCTGGCTTCCAATCATCCTTAAACTAGGGATGGAGATTCACCCCACTGGAACACCCACAGGTCTCCAGCATACCTTCAACAACTCAGATCTATCAAGAATAAATCTTGCTGCTAAGACAATTGCAAAGTTTTAAGAGACGAGAGCTAGGGCAAGGTTAAATGACAGGGTTCATCTTCTACACAAAGCCACTACTTTAAGACTTGGAGAGATAGCTGTTTTGCCTAATGCATTGAAATAAACACAGATAGTCAAGCAAAATGAGGAGACAAAGAAATATGTTACAAGTGAAAAAGCAAGATAAAACCCCAGAAAACACCTTAATGAAATGGAGATAAGTAACTCACCTGATGAAGGGTTGAAAGCAATGATCATAAAGTTGCTCACAGAAATCAGAAGAGGGGATGGAACACAGCAAAAATGTTGATGAAAAGATATAAAATATAAGAAAGTATCAAACAAGTAACAGAACTGATGAATACAGTAACTCAGTTGGAAACACACCAAGTGGTTAAACAGCAGGCTAGATGAATCTGGGGAAAGAATCAGTGATCTGGAAGACAGGACAGTGGAACTACCCCAGATAAACAAAAAGAAAAAAATGAATTTAAAAAGTGAAGATAATATAAGGGACCTATGGGACAACATGAGGTGGAATAATATTCACATAATAGGGTCCCCCAAAGGAGAAGAGAGAAAGAAAGGAGCAGAAAACTTATTTGAGGTAATAATGGCTGAAAACTTCCCTAATCTGGGGAAGGAAACAGACATCCAGATCCAGAAGCCCAGAGAGTTCCAAACAAAATAAAACCTAAAAAGACCCACACTAAGATACATTACAACTAAAATGTCAAAAGTTAATGATAAAGAGAAAAATCTTTAAAACAGTAAGAGAAAAACATGTTACTGCAAGGAACCCCCCATAAGACTATCAGCAGATTTCACAGCAGAAACTTTGCAGGCCAGTAGGGAGTGGCATTATAAGACATGATATAAATGGAAAGATACAAATAAATGGAAAGATATACCAGTTGCTCATGGATTGGAAGAATTAATATTGTAGAAACGTCCATACTACCTAAAGCAATCTACAGATTCAATGCAGTCTCTATTAAAATATCAATGGCATTTTTCACAAAATAAGAACAAATCATCCTAAAATTTGTATATAATCACAAAAGACCCCAAGTAGCCAAATCAGTCTTAAGAAAGAAGAATAAAGCATTATAACAGCCAAGATATGAAAACAACCTAAGTGTCCACTGATGGATGAATGGATAAAGAAGTGAGACATATATACACAATAGAATACTACTCAGTCATAAAAAAGAATGAAATCTTGCCATTTGCAACAACTTGGAGAGAGTTGGAAGGTATTATACTAAGTAAAATAAGTCAGACAGAGAAAGACAAATACTGCATGATTTCACATATTTGTGGAATCTAAAACAAACAAACAAATGAACAAAGCAAAACAAAACCAAACTCATAGATACTGAGAAGAGATTGGTGGTTGCCAAAAGGGAAGGGTTTGGGAGGATGGGAAAAATGGGTGAAGGGGATGGATCAAGACATACAAATTTCCAGTTATAAAATAAATAATTCATGGGGACATAATGTATAGCATGATCACTATAGTCAATAATATTGTATTGCAAATTTGAAAGTTGCTAAAAAAGGAAATCTTAAAAATTCTCATCAAAAGAGAAAAAAATTTTTGTAACTTTGTAGGATGACAGATGGTTACTAGACTTATTGTGGTGATCATTTATTTCACAATGGATACAAATGTTGGATCATTATGTTGTACACCTGAAACTAACATAATATTGTATGTTAATTATACTTTAATTCAAAAATTCAGTCTCTTTTTCAGATAACATCACAAACTATCCCAAGGGGATCAGATGTGTCTGTTCAGGGCAAATGCATAAGGGACATCTTCTCTCTTATTATGATATCTGGCCTGAAAAAACTTGCTGATTAAGTGAAAAGACAATCCACCAAATCAAGGAAAGCACCCCAAGAATCCTTATGGGTTTCACTGACATGAAATTTATTCCCATCAATTGCAAGCTGATAGAAGCTCACCTCATTCTGTCTGCTCAGAGAACCAATTAGCAATAACTCATCTTCAGCAGGATTTAAGACAATCAACTTCTTGTCACTCAAGTCTGTACTTCTAGGTAGTACTAAGTGATAAAGGAAAAAAAAAGCAACATAATTTGGAGTGATATCATTATAGTATTAGAAAGTAAAGATGCCCTAAATGAAAACTACTTAGTATATAGAGTGTGTGTGTGTGTGTGTGGTAAAGTGCGTGGGGATACTGTCCTGGATTACCCAAGATGTTACTATTGGGAACTTGAGATTTGCAGATACTAACTAGATAAACAGCAAGATCCCACTGTATAGCACAGGAAACTATATTAATATCTCATAGTAACCTATAATGGAAAAGAATATGAAAATGAATATATGTATGTACATATATGACTGAACTATTATGCTGTACACCAGAAATTGACACAACATTGTGAATTGACTATATTTCAAAAAATAATTTAAAAATTAAAAAAAGAATGTAAATGAAAGAGGGAGGGAGACAGGAGAGTCAGAGTCTGAAAAGGAGATGTGATGATGGAAGCAGAGGTTGGAGTGATACCATTGGATTGCTGGCTTTGAAGATGGGAGGGGGCCATTAGCAAACGAATGGGGACAACCTCTAGAACCTGGAAAAGGCAAGGAAACAGACTGCCTCCTAGAGCTTCTAGAAGGAACAAAGCCCTCTGACACCTCATCTGAGCCCAGCGAGAACTGTGCTGGACTTCTGACCTTCAGAACTGTAAGATAATAAATTTGTGCTGTTTTAAGTTACTGTGTTTGCGGTTATGTTTTACAGACACAATAGGAAACTAGTACGCTTATCCCTTTGTAGCTAGGTGTGCTCTGTGCTGCCCGGGTGTATGTGTGTTAGGGGAGCACATGGGGCCCGTTTTACTTTTTCTCATGATGGCCCATGCTATAGGAAAATGTCCCTTTGCCAAGTAATTTTTTTACACTGACTGTGGCTCCCCTGGAAGCAAGCTGCTCCTCTGGCCTCTACAGCACCCAGAATGAAAACATGGTGCAAGGACAAGAGGTGCAATTTTTGGACCTCTTCTCATTAAGAGTGACTTCTTTAGTACTCAGCCAGGGTGAAGGAAGTGCTTATATTTTGTCATGAAGACTCGAAGGATGGAATGGTAGCACGCACTAGAAAAAATGATAAATTTTGGAGTCAGACACATCTGAGTTCAAATCCTTGCATGAATATATTGAGTGACCAAAGGCAAGTTACTTAACCCTTGTAGATCAAAGTCACTTTGTTTCCCACCAGAAAAAGTGACCTGCCCACTACAAATCTTGCTGTGGCCTGGACATGATTCCTGTTTGTAATACATAAAAGGCTGTTCTTCTAAGTATAAGAATGTAACAATAAGATAACCTGCACACTCAGTCTTCATGTACAGTAATGAAGAACACAGCCAGAGGAATATACCTAAACTTCATATTTGACCAGGGCCCTCCTTTAATTTAAAAACTTCAGTAGCTGTCTGTCATCTGTGCACCAGCTTTCAAACCTTTTCATTTTAGGCTCTCTTTACATTCTTGTTAACAACTATTGAGGAGAGGAAAGAGCTTTTGTTTATGTGGACTGTATCTATCAACATTTACTACATTAGAAATTAGAATAAAATAACTATAAGAAACCAATCAGAAGTTAAATCTTTACTATATTTTTCAAAGCAAACCAAAAATGAACAAGGGTGATGTTTTATATTTTTTACAATTTTCTATAATGTCTGGTTTAGTAGAAGACAGCCAGATTTTCATACCTTGTCTTGTGGTCATCATGTTGCAACATATTGTTTTGGTTGAAGTACATAAAAGAAGAAAATCCAGTCTCCCACAGATATGTAGTTGGAAAAAGGAGAATTATTTTTCTAGCTTATTCTGATATTTTTGGCTATTCTTCTTTGATACTACACAAAAACTAAACAAGTGATACTTTCTTAAACATTAGTTGCAAGATAGACTACCAGGTCGTATCAGTGTACTTTTTGTACTCTGCTTCATTAAAATTCCCAGGTCTGTCTTACACTTTGAAGAGATATTTTATCCATGCATGATTTTGTCACATCAAGCCCTGGTCATTTCAAAAAGTTTGGTTCACTAACTTATGCAGATCTTTCAAATGTTGGTACATTTCATTACAAACATCAAAAATTCACCTTTGTTAATATCATCACTAATCTCATCATCCTTTGAGATGTAATTCCAATGCCAGTTCCTTCTCAAAGTCTTCCTTAAACCCCTCCTAGTTAGCATTTTCGTCCTCTGTACCTTCTGCGTATTTCCATCACTTGTAGTCAGTCTCCTATTGCAATAGTCTCTTTCCACTTCATTCTCCCTCTTCCCAACAGGATTATGAGCTTCTAGCAGACAGAAACTCTGCATTAGTGATGTCTATAACTCTATATTGTTCCCTGTATAGAACAGGTTTTCAATAAATGCTCCCTGAATGGATAGAGTGATCAGTGCATGGGGGAAAATGAACAATCCCCCAAAACATGCTTTTTTGTTTAAATTTTACCATCTGTACCACAAACAGATTTTTACTTTAACACAGAATTCAACCAAACGACAAAACGGAGAGGGTCTTCCTTTTATTTGACATCTATTCAACAAACTCATCAAATGTCTTTTTCCTGCCTGTGTGTCTTGTGCTAGAGAAGATGAGAGCCACTGGTTAGACAATGATGATTAAGCATTGCTAGGACTAAAAGCAAACTGGACTTGGAGTCAAATGATTTATTTTTATTCTATGTCTTCCATTTAATAGTTTTGTGACCTTGAAGAAATTATTGAATGTCTCTGAGCCTCAGTTTCCTTAGCTGCAAGATAGAGATAATAATACCTATTTAAAACAGATTATAATAACCATATGAGAGAATTAAAGTGAAAACATTGATTACAGTTCCCAGTATACAATAAATGCTCAGTAAACGTTGATTTAAACCAAATGGTCATGGGTTTTGTCCTCAAAGATACTACAAACTGATTATAGCATCCTACATGCAAACAATTATTTTTATTTAAGGTGAAATGAATTAAAGTGCAAAATAAAAATGCAAAATAACAATGCAAGTAGCATGATTTAGGAGTACAAATTAAGAAAGTACATTGAAGAAAAGTAGGAAAATTAAGAAGTACGGTGACTAGGGCCCTATGTTCCTTTGCTGCTCAAAGTGTGATCTATGGACCAGCATTGGTATCTACTGGGACCCGCCCCAGACCTTCTGAATCAGAATCTACATTTTACCAGACTCTAGGTCAATTCTTTGCCCATTAAAACTTGAGAAACACTTTCACAGAGAGACAGACCTCATGTCATTAAGATTCCCTACAAAATAATTAATGCTGAATACATACTTTGGGCCATTTCTTCTTATCATTTTAAAGACTCACTTGAATCTCTGTGAGCTTTTTGAGCACTCTGCTTGGTGTTGATCTCATCTTGTTCATTTCAGTTTGCAAGGACGTTAAAATCCAAAATTATTTTACTTGCCTGGATGAAGCTATGGACCAGCAAAACCAGGAAGTGAGCTTTGGATTTTGGTTACCCAAGAAAATACACATATCATATTTCAGTCTCTTGTCAACCTTAAAAGAGAAGCCAGTGGAGAATTCCTCCTTGTGCTAGCATAATAGACTTGGATTTAAGTGTTTGGTTAAGGATTTCATCTGCTAAATTTTTTTCTGAATATTTAATAAACATAAATGAGTATTTACCAAAGATAAGCTCCAGCATATAAATGTCCTTATATAGCAAGGAAGATAGGCACGGGAGATGGATTTGACAAAAGTTATTTCTTAGTGAGGTAAGTCTAATAAAAGCCAGCTGTACTCTTTGTCATTAGATACTATGGAGAATTGCAGTGATTCTCCGGTTCTACTCTGCATATGAGCCATTTAAGGAGCACAGTCAGCTCCGGATTCCAGGGCCTCACCTGTCGAAGTTCTGATTCAGGAAGATCGAAATAGGACTAGGAAGATTTCATCAAGGTCTCCAGTTAATGGCTTGCAACCTTGCTTTGAGAAGTGCTGAAACCTAACCAAGTCAGAACACTGGATCAGAACACCTGGGAAATGCAGGCAGCAATGCAAATTAACTAAGCATTTAGTGTGTGCCAGGTGTATTAAGAATAAGGTCACATTTCATCTTTATATTTTCATTTTATGGGGGAGCTGTTATCCCCATTTTACAGATTGGAAACTAAATCACACAGCTGGGAATAGTGGATCCAACATATGCTCCAAAGTCTCTTCAACTCTGTGTCTTATGCTCTTGTCACCACCACACAATGTAAACCCTTAACTTGGGTTTGAATCTTGGCTTTGTAACTATTTTTGTAACTATGCACAACGTACTTAATCTTGTTAAGAGTTACTTTTCTCATTTGAAAAATAGTAGTAATAATAGTAGCTCTATCAACAACATAGGATTGGTGTGACAATCAGAAATGGTCATGTGATCACAGATGTGAGTTCTTGAACTTTTGTTTCCATAAAATATGTTTCCTGGTCTTGGTTGGTCATTGAGCCTAGTTTGAGATTAGTGTGGAAGTATTTTATTTGGTTTTATATTATTATTTGCTTCTTTCTGATGATAAATGAATGCAAAATCACTGCAGAAAATTTGGAAGATGTATAAGTAAGAACGAATCAAAATAGCACTTTATTTCCCTTTAATTAACATAATTTTATCTCCAGCTTCACAGAGGGAAACCCTTCTGTGTTGGCAGAAAATTCCATTGTTTATGGGTTCCATTTCCCCTCCCAGGATGGTATGAGGATTTAAGGAGCTGTTGGAAAAGAAAATGAAGGATTGACTTCTAGGCTCTCCTCTGGCCCATCGTAGTGATGGAGATTGCTGGTCCACACGTGAGATCTTGCCACCTATGTAGGTCCCTGCTACCTCAGACCCATAGATCTGTGTCTTTCCCAAACTGGAGAAATCTCCCTCCTCTTCCTCTTCTACTCTCAAAGGCACTTTTATTTCTCTTTTTCTCTGACTACACCTTTGTAAACCTAGTCATAGCTCTTCACTGGGCTTAGACTTTTATGAACTATTAGATGTGTCCATAACTATAAGCTGCTTTTGTATTGAGTCCCCAAAAAATACTTGAAGCAAGAAATTACAAATTACTGAGCTCCCTGCTTGGGTTGTGGGGAAAAGGAAAATAAATATATCAGAAGAAAAGCCCACATTCAGTATGTGAAAAAAGCCCTACCACATGTAGCAACAGATAAACATTCTGGGCAGAAGACCTAAACAAATATTTCTCCAATGAAGGCATGCAAATGGCCAATAGGCACATGAAAAAATGCTCAATATCACTAATTATCAGAGAAATGCAAATCAGAACTACAGTGAGGTATCACCTCACACCAGTTAGAATGGCTATAATTCAAAAGTCCACAGACGACAAAGGCTGGAGAGGCTGTGGAGAAAAGGGAACCCTCCTACACTGCTGGTGGGAATGTAGTTTGGTGCAGCCATTATGGAAAATAGTTTGGAGATTCCTCAAAAGACTAAAAATAGACTTGCCATATGATCTAGCAATCCCACTCCTGGGCATATATCTGGAGGAAACTCTAACTCAAAAAGATACATGCACCCCAATGTTCATAGCAGCACTGTATACAATAGCCAAGACATGGAAGTAACCTAAATGCCCATCGACAGACGACTGGATAAAGAAGTTGTGGTATATTTATATGATGGAATACTACTCAATCATAAAAAAGAATAAAATAATGCTATTTGCTGCAACATGGATGGAACTGGCGATTGTCATTCTAAGTGAAGTAAGCCAGAAAGAGAAAGAAAAATACCATATAGTATCACTCATATGTGGAATCTAAAAAAAAGGGGGTGGGGGGAAGGACACCATGAACTCATCTACAAAACAGAAACAGACTCACAGACATAGAAAACAAACTTATGGTTACCAGGGTGAAAAGGCGGTGGGAAGGGATAAATTGGGAGTTTGAGATTTGCAAATATTAACTACTATATATAAAATAGATAAAAAAAACAAATTTCTTCTGCATAGCACGTGGAATTATAGTCAATATCTTGTAGTAATCTATAATGAAAAGGAATATAAAGACAAATATATGTATGTCTATGTATGACTGAAACATTATGCTGTACACCAGAAACTGACACATTGTAACTGACTGTATTTCAATTTAAAAAAAAGTAAGAGAATGACCACCAACTTGAACGTGAATGCCTGTACCTGCTTCTAGACAAAAACTGCAATGTTAGAAAAAGACCCTAAGGCAGGTATTTCTGACTTGGTTCTCATATAAGTTATTATTTGTGCTTTTTTTGGGGGGGGGGAATTGCCTAAAAAATATCCATCAAAGACTATTCTAAAGAAAATCTTCTGGATCCCATAATTTCAGCAAAGGTGTTTCTTTCTTTTCATGTGTATTTTAAAAAGGCAGAAATTGGGAAGCCATCAGAGACAAGACTATATAATAATTAATACATACAGTATTACAGCAAGTTATTGCATGTCTCTGCCAGTTATTTTTCCCTACTTCACTGACTGTTACATATTTTAGAGAAGGTTCATTCTTCCAGCACATCATTTGTGCAATAGGTTATTAAATACAGTTTGTGATTAATTTTATACAACTGTAGGTATTAAATTCTTGGTCAGGTATGTAATTAACTATATAGTAGTATTATAATACAGAAAATCAGGTTCAATTTATATTATTATTACTTAAGCACAATTATTAAAAACAAAGTAATGGTGTGTATAGGAAGAATAGGGGAAAAGTGAGACTTGAGAGAGACAGAATTTATACGTAACACATCATGTTTTTAAAATGTATCTTAATTATAGTTCAGTTTTAATTTTCATGCAGTTGGAAAGTATGTTACCAAATAATATACTAACCTGTACTGAACAATTTTATAACACCATGAACACTTGTGGGAATTGGAAAACATCTTGTTTAACCACGATTTTCATAAAACTGATAGACCAGTACTTGAAACAGCATTACTGGGGATTATGAAATACAATCCCAAAGACATTGTTTATTAAAACCACTTATTTTTTTAACCTACAACTCTGACTCTTAAAGAGTCACAGATCTTGTGTTCATAATACTCAGCACGTAGCTGAAAATAACATAATTAGGGAAAGATACGTAGCACTTGACAAATCATAGTTTGGGAGTTTATTTTCTATCCCCAGGGTACTTTGGACTCCTGTGGTAGATTTCAGTTTCATAAGTTTTGTTTCATTTTTGAATGTTAACAAGACGTAATACTTGAATATAGGCAGCCATTTTAACACCATGTAGTCCTAGAGACTGTAGGAAAGAGAAATGCCTCTCCAAGGACACTGAATGAAAGAAGTCATGAGAGTAAACGCAAAATATGGCATAAAAGCAAAGCCATGATAAACCTTCATAACATTTAAAATGGAAAGCATGTCTCAAGGTAGCCACAAAGAACAATATGGCTGCAGTTCCAGCCTTGCTGTGAATACTGGCTGCTGTCTGGGGAAGGTCACTTAACGCTTTCACCCACATCCATAAAGGAAGGCTAGTGAAAGTCACTCTGTAGGCTCAGGATGAGAACTGCACAATATGAGTGAAAGTGGATATTCAATTACACTGAGAGCGGCATTGGTACCCAGGGAGGTTTTGGTGACCAACACTTATCTCAGTGCCCAATAAACAGAAGATATAAAAAATGGAGGACTCTGAGCCTTAAATCATATATATATACATATATGTGACATAGGTTATTCTATATATAAATTTACATTATAAACACACACACACATTGGGATTGGGGATGAAGTGACTTCATTAGTAAACAGCACGAGCACATTCTTATTACAATTGCTTGCTTAACTGCAGTATAAACAGAATAGGGCTGTCCTTTGATTCTAGCATCTGATGTGTGTTAGAGAGCCAAATAACACTTTTATAGGGAAATGAGCTTAACACAGCAGTCCTGCAGATGAACTTGTGCCCTGGGATACCAATTTCATCCATGATTTGTGATCATGTCTCTAGTCCCCCTGCGCGCCCAGAGAATAGAGTGCAGCAGTCAATGCTGGTGGGCTTCTTCTTGGCTCAGTCCCAATTACTGTTCCTTGTGGAGTTTTATGCCCTTCATCAGTATTGTGGCTTTCCACATTCAGGCACTTAGTAGCAGGCATTTTTCCTTTATTTTATGCTAATTAGGTTATAATTCTCTAGCTGTGTTTGAGATCTCATCCCTGCCTTTCCCCTTCTTGGAACTTGTTCCATCAATCAGCTATTCATTTCCCCTTTTCCACTGGATCTTAAGTGGTATTTCTGTGGGAGAGAGGAGCCCTAAGATCTCCTATTCTGCCATCTTGCTGATGTCACTCTCCTGGACAACATCTTTAAAATCCCATTTACTAGGTTAGTATTCTATCAGTTTCTGTATGGTGCATTGTGTAAGAGAACTACTGGGTCCCCTGACCACGTGCCTACCATCACACCTTCTTAGCCATAAATTGGGTCCCTTGATCCAAAGCGATGCTATGAAGTTTCGGAAATCGGACACACTGTGAGTCCTCAGATAATAGTTTGAGACTTTGTGGATAGAAAACAGAAACCCATACCCAGACCATATATCAGTCATAGTCAGGATGAATTGCTTCACTTTTCAAGTTGAAAGTGATTCAGTGTGATCAACTTGGCACAGAGTAACTGTCCATGTCTGCAAGGGTTGGTGTTATATCAGGGGCTCAATATCTCTGTTTTGACATTTAAGACACTCAGCATTGGTCATAGCTAGATGGGGACTTGGAAAAGGGAATCTGTGTTGTTGTGACTATATATGATGTCCATCTCTGCCAGTAGTGATAGCTGAAGATAGAAGTTGGTTGACATCAATCTGTCAAGTCATCTTTCCATATGGTTGTTTAGTTCTTCTAATGGAACAGATGCTCTCTGAAGTTTGTTAATACACTGAAAAATTAAAAAAAAATAAAAAGGATCTTTACACTTGTATCCACTCCCATAAGTCTATCCACATCTTCAGCTTTTCACCTTGCTCCTTCTGGGCTACTGATAAACCAGCTAAGTCACTTGGTGGGCCTCATAAATTCAGAGGCACCCATTCCTGTACTGGGTCACTTCTCTCTATATATAAAGCGAACGAGCAACTGCATTGCCAAAAGCTCCGCTCAATGGGAGCATTTCCCATCACCACCGTATATCAAGGCAAACCTGCGTGATACTGCGATACAGTAGTCTATTTTCAGTTTGCCCCAAAGTACAAGGCTTATCTGTCTGTGATCTTTTCTTTCACTTGGACAAAAGGAAACTCCCATGAGACAATAGAGAATAGTTTGATTTAACATCCTTTCACTTTAACCTTTACATTATAGTTAAGTGGTTAATACATCATCCTATTAGAGAATTATTTTCTAATCTCACTGTATATTTACCTTTACCAGTGTGTTTTGTACCTTCATATGTTTCATGTCACTGATCAGCATCTTTTGATTTGAGCTTGAAGAATTACTTCCAGTATTTCTTGCAAGGCAGGTCTAGTAGTGATGGATTCCCTCAGCTTTTGTTTATCTGTGAAAGTATTTCCCTTCATATCTGAAGGATAACTTTGCAGAATACAATATTCTTGACTGGCAGTTTTTTTCTTTCAACACTTTGAATATGTCATTTTACTCTTGCTTAGCTTGTTTGGTTTCTATGGAGAAATCCACTGATAACATAATTGGGGATTTTTGTAAGCTGTTATCTATTTTTCTGGGTGCTTTTAGGATTCTATCTTTTATTTTTGACAGTTTTATTATAATGTGTCTTGGAGAGGATCTTTTTCCATTGAGATAATAGGGTTTGGGAATTTCTCAGCTATTATTTTTTTAGCTATTATTTTTTTTAAATAAACTTTCTGCCCCCTCTCCTTCACTTCTCCTTTGGGAATCCAAATTATTTTAATATTTGTATGCTTGATAGAGTTCCACACATCACATAGGCTTTCTTCATCCTTTTTCATTTTGGTTTTTTTTTTTTTACTTTACTCTTTTCTGGTTATTTCAAAGTTCCAATTCTTTAGCTCATTTATTCTACCTTCCATTTGGTCCACTCTGCTGTAGATTATCTTTATTGCATTTTTCATTTTATTCCCTGAATTCTTCAGCTCCAGAATTTGTTTGGTTCTCTTGTATGACTGCCACCTCTATTAAATTTCTCATTTTGTTCATGTACTGTTTTCCTGATTTTGTTGAACTGTCCTTCTGTATTTTCTTTAAGCTAGTTGAGTTTCCTCAAAACAGCTATTTTGAATTCTTTATCATGTATATCACAAAACTCCATGCCCTTGAGTTCAGTAATTGGAAGACTGTTGTTATCTTTTGGTGATAGTGTGTTTGCTTGATTCTCCATGTTCCCCATACTTTTGCATTGATGCTTTCACCTTTGAAGTATCAGACACCTCAAACTTCTACTAGTTACCTTCAGATGGAATATACTGTTTACTGGTCCTGTTATAGCTAGGGTTTTCTTCAATCCTCTATGGATACACTTGTTCTACACTTCTTGTTCCTTCTTGTGTCAGAATTCTGCCTCTGGTTCTTACAGTTGAGAGTTCTTTACAATTTCTTGATACAAGCTTTTTTGTTGGATACATGATTTGCAAATGTTTTCTCCTAGTCTGTGTCTCATCTTTTCTTTCACCTAACAGTGTCTTTCAAATAACAAATTGTAAAATTTGGATTGGATCCATTTTATCATAATTTTTACTGGATTGTACTTTTGGTGTAATATCTAATAAGTTTTTCCTAAACCCGGGTCATTAAAACCTGGTTTCCTCCAAAAGTTTACAGTTGTATATTTTATATTTAGATTTCTGATCCACTTGAAGTAATTTTTGCATATGCTATGAATTTTAGTTTGAGTATGCATTGTTGTTTAAATTTATTTATTTAGCTTAGAATTGTCTAACTGGGGCAATGGTATTTACTAACAAGACTATTCTTTACCATTAAGTTACATTTTCATCTTTGTCAAAAATCAATTGTTCAGGTTAACATAGATCCAGTTCTAAACTCTTTATTATGTTCTGTTGATCTAGGTGATAACCACCAACAGCATAATGTCATGATTAGTGATATGTGATAGTGAGTCTTAAAATCAGATAGATTTCTCCAACTTTATTCTTTTTTAAAATTATTTAGGTGTTTTTTTCATTTCACTATTAATTATAGAATCATCTTGTCCTTATATACAAAAATTTTTGGAATTGTACTTTTATAGACCTTTTTTCTTGAGATTTAATGCTTTTACTATCTTGAGTCTTCAAATCCATGACCATGGTACATCTCTCCATTTATTTATAATTTCTTTAATGTTTTACAACAGCTTTTGGTAGTTTTATGCATTAAGATACTGTACATGTTTTATTAGTTTATATCTAAGTACTTTATTCTTTTAAAGCCATTATGAATGGTATAGTTTTGTTTATAATGTTAGTTTCCAATATTCATCGCTAGTGTATATATTTAAGGTTGATTTTGTGGGTGTGTTCATTTTATACCCTATGGCATTGCTAAATACACTCATTATTTCTGTTTTTTTGTGGATTCCTTAGAATTTTTTCCACAGACAAATATGTAATCTGCAAATAGGGACAGTTTTCTTTCTTTTTCTTCCCCACAATGTGTAATTATTTTATTTGTCTGTCTAACTGTACTTCACTGGATAGGATTTCCAGTATGATGTTGAAGAAGAGTTGTGAGAACAGACATCTTTGTTTTGCTCTCAATCTTAGGAAAAAAATATTCAGTCTCTATATCCTAAAGAATTTCTGTAGCGTTTTTTAAATCAAGTTGAAAAGCTTTCCTGTATTCCTTATTTATTAAATGTTTTTATCATGAACAAAAGTTGAATTTTGCCAAATATATTTGCTGTATCAATTTTTATGATCATGTTTTTTTCTTCTTTAAATTATAATGATTTATATTTATTTATAATGTAATCCAATAATGGACTACATTAATTGATTTTCAGATGCTGCACCAGCTTTGCATTCCTGGAATAAACACCATTTGTTGAGATGTTTAATTCTTTATATAAATTGTTGTATTGATTTGTTAATATTCTTGAGGATTTTGCATCTTAGGTCATGAGTGGTACTGGATTTCATTTTTCTTTTCTTGTACTGTATTTGTCTGGTTTTGGTAGTAGAGTAATACTTGTCTAACACACTACTAATATAAGTTGGAAAGTATTCCCTTTGCTACTATTTTTGGAATAGATACTATAGAACTGGTGTTATACTTTTTAAATGCTTCATAGAGTTCACCAGTGAGACCATTGGTGATGTGAGATTTCCTTTTTGAGACGGTTTTAACTATGAATTTATTGAACAGTTGTGAGCTTTTCAGTTTATCTGTTTCAAATTGAGTGACTTTTGGTACTTAGTGGTTTTCAAGGATTTCATCCATTTCATCAAATTTGTTGAACTGATCTGTGTGGAGTTGTATCTAGCGTTCCCTTTCAGTCCCACGAATGTCTGCACGGTCGTAGTTGTACTTTCACTTTTACTCTTCATATTGGTAATTCATGCCTTTTTTGGGTCATTCTTTCTAGAGGTTAATCAATTTTATTGATCTTTTCATAGAAATGGCCTTTGGTTTTATTGATTTTCTTATTTTTGTATTCAATTTTATTGACACATGCTTTTATCTGTATAATTTTCTTCGGTTGCTTGGGATTATTTTGTTTTCTAATTTCTTAAGGTAGAAACTTAAATTGTTGGTTGAGCCCTCTTTTGTTTTCTAATATAGGATATAATGCTTTAGATTCTATTGCAAGCTTTTCTTAGCTGAATCTCACAAATTTTGATATGTTCTATTTTTATTTTCAATTAGTACAAAATATTTTTCTAAAATATTAGGACTTTGTCTTTTTCCCATTCATTATTTAGAAATGTGTTATTTTCAGGTTGTTTGACATTTTCTCTGTTATTTTTCTGTTGTTGATCTTTAGTCTTACTACATTCTGGTCAGATAATATACTATGAATGAATTTAACTCTTAAATTACTTGAGATTTTGATGTATCTTGGTGAATGTTCCCTTTGCACTTGAAAAGAATGTGTATTCCACTGTTTAAAAGATCTTTTAAACTATTTATTGTGTAAATTTTCAAACTGATACAAAGTATATAGAATAAACTGTCATTAAAAAAACTTCATAAAACCATTTACCCAACTTCAATAATTATCTACATATTGCCTTTCTTGTTTTATCTTTAACCCCATGGACTTCACATCCACTATTTGCTTATTTTTGATAGTAATTTTATGTGAAATTTACATATATTGAAATTGATAAAATGTAAATGAAAATTTGTTTCAAGTGGATACACTCATACAACACACACCTCTCTTAGTATGTAGAAGGTCCACTTTCCCCAAACTGTGTCACGTTCTTTTCCAGTCAGTCCTTCTAGCCACAAGAAAAAACACTCTTCTGAGAATGTTCACCTTAGACTAGTGTTGCATGTTCCAAAATTTTGCATAAATCCATTTATAATATTGTTTTTGAATTTAGCTTTCCCCACTCAGGGTTATGAATGTGAGGTTTATCCACTGTATTGATTGAAAAAGTCGTCTATCTTTCTTTATTGCTAAGTACTATTCTATCCTATAAATATAGTTTATCCATTTTCTATTAATATACATCTAAGTTGTTTCTAGTTTTTGGCTATTGTTAATAAAACAGAAATAGACTCACAGACATAGAATACAAACTCTTGGCTGCCAAGGGGGTGGGGGGTGGGAAGGGATAGACTGGGATTTCAAAATTGTAGAACAGATAAACAAGATTATACTGTACAGCACAGGGAAATATACACAAGATCTTATGGTAGCTCACAGAGAAAAAAATGTGACAATGAATATATATACGTTCAGGTATAACTGAAAAATTGTGCTCCACACTGGAATTTGACACAACATTGTAAAATGATTATAAATCAACAAAAAATGTTAAAAAAAATAAAACTCATAAACTTTATTATTTACTGAGTTTTTTAAATATTCTAATTTCTCCTGGATAAAGTGAAATTGCTGGGTTGAAGGACAGGTATAGCTTTAACTTTATATGAAGTTGCCAAAACTTTTCCCAAAATTTGTTTACAATTTTACATACTTACTAACAATGTGAAATAGTTTCAACTGATGTCCATTCTTGTGAACATTGGTCATGTCATCTTTTGAATTCATGCCAATTTACCAAGTATATAATAGTGTTTCATTGTAGTTTTAATTTGCATTTCTATGATGATTAATGATGTTGGGCATTTTTTCATGTGTTTTTTGGAAATTCACAAATCATCCTTTGTGAAGTACTTTTTCAAGTAATTTGCGTATTTTTTTGACTTTTTATTATTGAGTTGTAGGATTTGTTTATATATTCTGACTATAAGTCCAAACATGATTTGTGACTATTTTCTCTTTGTCCGTGGCATGCCTTTTCATTTTTTAAATGGAATCTTTTGATGAACAGAAGTTTGAGTCTGAAAAGGCTAATTGATCTTTTTGTTTCCAATACTTATTGGTTTCTTTGTCTAATAGGTCTTTGTCATCCCCTGGTCATAAACATTTTCTTCTATCTTTTGTTCTCTAAGCTTTATAATTTTAGCTTTTACATTTAGATATATGAGCCATTTAGAATTCATTTTTGTGTGTAGCAGGAGATATGGGTCAAGGTTCATTTTTAAAATATGGTTATATAATTATTTCAAAGCCCTTTACTAAAAATAGTTTACTTTCTATATCAAATTGTTTTGATGCCACTATGAAAAATCAATTGCCCACATTTGTGTGGGTCTATTTCTATGCTCTTCTTTTGGTTGTATTGCATTTATGCCATTCCACATTGTTTTGATCACTGTAGATTTAGAGTGAGACTTATATTTCAACAATGTAATCCTTCTGTTTTGTTAATTTTCTTTAGAAAATATATTTTGGGTACTTTGAGTATTTCGAGTTTCAGTATCAATTTTAGAATGAGATTTTTCCAATTCAATAAAAATATAAAAGAATAGACGTGGCCATCTCAACCTTGTTTTTTATTTTAGGAGGAATGTCTGAATCACTGTTGATTATATTAGCTGTAAGTTACTCATATATGCTCTTACTGATAGTAGTTCTCATCTACTTCTAGTTTGACCGACACCAGTTGGCCATAATGTGTCATGTTTGTATGCTAGTAAGTTATTTGCTAATACTTTGGTAAAGACTTTAACATGTATATTTATAAATTCCTTGCCAGTAGTTTTGTTGTTGTTCTTCTTATATGTTTTTCTGCCTTTTTAATTTGGGTTAATATCATAAAATAATTTGGGAAGTATTCCCTCCTCTTCTGCTCTCTGAATAACTTTATATATATATATAACTGATATTAATTCTTTCTTAAATATTTCATAAAATTTGCCAACAAATTCTTCTGGGGCAGGAGTTCCCCTTGTTGAAAGATTTTTAATTACAAAGTTTGTATACATATATGATTAATTGAGTTTTTTATTTCTCCTTTTTACTTAACTGCAATTTAATACTGCATTAATTTTTAAGAGATTCCCAATTTTTATGGCTTTATTGAGATATATTTTACAGGCCATTACGTTTACCCACCCAAAGAGTACAGTTCAATGTATAAAGCATATTTATAGAATTGTGCAACTATTGCCATAATCTAGTTTGTTTTTTGGTTTTTAACATTTTCAATATCCTGAAAAGAACTGCTGAAACATTATCTGTCAGTTGTCATTCCCACTCCCCCTGCTCTCCATCCCACCTTGCCAACTAATAAGCTATTTTGGTCTCTAAGGCTTTGCCAGTTCTGCATATTATTTTTAATTTGAATGCTACGATATGTGTCCTTTACATACCTTTGCGTATTTAGCACAATATTGTCAAGGTTCATCCATATTTTAGAAAGTATCAGTGTTTTATCTCTCTCTATGGCTGAAAAATATTTCACTGGATGTGTATACCACATTTTATCTATTCATCAGTTCATGGACATGTGAGTTGTTTTCATTATTTGGCTATTATGATTAATGATGCTATAAATGTGTGTTGAAGTAAAATTGCTAGGTTATGTGATAATGTTATATTTAATCCCTGGAGGAGAAGCTAGTCCATTTTCCAAAGGAGCTATATCATTTTATATTTCTACCAAGATTATATGAAACTTTTTGTTATACCACATCATTGTTAACACTTGCTATGTTCTATTATGAAGTGGTATCCCATTGCGGTTTTGATTTTCATTTTTCATTTCCCTAATGACTAATGATGTTGAGCATTTTTTCATGTGCTTGTTATTCATTTGTATTTTATCTACAGCTGAAAATAATATGTCAAGTAATTCCCAAATTGGCAGCATCACCATGGGTCACATATTCCCGCTTCACTGCATGTCTACTGGTTGTTACTGTATACTAGGCATTCTGGTTTACATACGGTATAGAAACTGAATTAAGTTGTCTTCTTTTGAAGATTGCTGACTTTTGTTTTTTTCAAGTAAATTACTGACTGATCACCTTCATCTTGTGGAAGCTTTGTTTTATACTTTCTTTGGGTTGGTTTGTGAAAACCCAAGGTTTTTACCAAGCCATTCTAACCTTTTTGGACTTGGCACTCCTAACTCAGTCACCCTTGCAGCAAGCAACCACTGAAATTTCTCTTTGTGTATTTCAGCCTTCCACCTGTAATTTTCCATTTGGAGTTTTTAAACTTTCCTATGCAATTCATGGTTCAATTTACCTTTGAAAGGAGTTCATATGCATATTTTGGGGCAACCCTCACTTTGGCTTCCTCCTTTCTGGAATATTCCTTCTCACTTTCTACTAACTCTGGCAAGGACATGCTCCCGTTTCTGACACTTTAAGCCAATCAGATGGTGATTTTCTGCTTAAGTGCTGGCACCCCTCTTCTATGAAGGCTGAGGAGTACCACAGGGGGCAAGTCCTATAATCAGGACCCTCACCCAGTGCAGGCTCCTGCTTTCAAAGTTTCGAGCCCCTCCAGTTTCTGTCTGCTTTCAGTCTTACTTTACTGCCTTCAAATAGTTATATTTTTAAAACCTTGTCCTCAGTTTCTAAGTATTCTCTGTGAGAGGATTATTCTGAAACAAACTACTCTGCCATTACCAGAACCAGAACTAAAGATATATATATATATATATATATAGATATATAGTCTATCATAGATATGAAAATACTGGAAGACTTAATTCTTGTGAAACTTCCATTTTTTGGATGCCTAAATAAATATCATTTTATTATCACTATATGAAGCACTGTTAGCAACATAAACAATCTTTCTAAAATGTATAAATGTATTTTGGAAAGATGGTTTCAATAAGTTAATTATACATACACATCAGACAAAATTATTGTGAAAAATTCAATAAGAAGTTCAATTAAGCATCTAAATTATACATTTAATCGTAGTTTGAAACTGCACAGAACTGATTTGCATATATTTTCATTTGAAAAATGTTTAAAGTAAGATGAACACTGCACTTCTGTGCAGTCTCAACTCTATTAGTTATTGCCACTGCAGAAATGGCAATGCATCATTTAATCAAGTTTATTTTTGCTGAACCTACAGTTTATTGAAAATCTCAGTTCTCTTCTTTCTTACATTCTCAGTGCTGTAATTTAGGAAGTTCTTTATTTTTTGAATGCTGTATTCACCCAAAAGGCACCTGTAGGCCTAGTGTGATGTATGTTTTGTTTATTCAGAGAGGTGTTGCTCATAAGAATGATTGCCAGGGACTTTGAGGTTCTTGTTATGGCTTTATTGGTCTGGAAAAACCCATGTAAATCACCAGCTCTGTTTTTCCTCTATCATATGAAAGTCAGATAAGCAACAACATTCTTAATATTCTGAGGAGTGACTTGGGAGACATAAAACTTAGATGAAATCTTCCTTCCACACAACCTTTAAAATAGCCTTAAGCTCATTTTTGTCCCCAAATTAAAGTACAATGCACAGATAATAGGCACTTACATTTTCAAGCTATTATTTAGGTTAAAGATTCTCATCTCAGTGGTATAGTTACACTTATTCTATTTTTCAGAAATGTTAATAACATCACAAACCAATTTGTGGTTATGCCTAGTTTTGTAAGGAACTGAACTGTCTTCCAAAGTAGCTGTACTAATTTGCCTTCCCACCAGCAATTACTGAGAGTTCTATTCGGTCTACATCTTTGTCAGCATTTGATGTTTTGGATTTTAGCCACTTGAATAGGTATATTTTATAAAACAATATTGTTTTAATTTGCAATTCCCTAATGACAAATGATGTTGAGTGTCTTCTCAAATGTGTACCAACGCTATAAACTGGAAGAAAATATTTGCAAATCAAATATCCAATAAAGGACCTGTATCCAGAATACAATAAGAATCCTCAAAACGAAAAAATCTGAAAACAAACAACCTAATTTTTTAAATTGTCAAAAAACATCAATATATACTTCAAGAGAGTTGACGTATGGATGTTAAATAAGCACATCAATTCCTTTGCATCATTAACCATTAGAGGAGTACAAATTAAATTTATGATTCAAATAGGAAAAAAATGATATACTGGACTTCCTCAAAATTAAAAAATATCTCTTTCCCAGGGCTGACAGCAGAGAAAAGCTGGATTCTGTGAGGTCCCTTCAGTTCTCCTCAAGAGCATCATGTCTACTCTTGACAAGGCCTGCACTCTTCTCTTCTATTTACCTGAGTTGGGCCCTCAGGTCAAGGTCACTATGTCCCAGACACGCCAAAGTAAAACGTTAGATGGATAGAAAGGTTTGTTGTCACCTGATGTCCAGGTCTGGGACCGCTCAGGGCTAATACTGGGGGAAGGTTTCTGTGAGGCTCTGTCTGTGTGTGGTGACAAGTCCCCTCTGTCCTCCCTCTAGGCCCTCATCGTGATGCCTGGCAGGGCCTGGGCCTCTTCCCTCTACTGAACCCAGGCTGAATCCTTCCCCAAAGGCCTCACCTCCCTCAGGCTCCCAAGACAGCACACCTGGGGAAACTGCTTGAGGCTTCCCAGGGAAGACAGAAAGGGCAGGGCAGGGCTGGAGCCTCCTCTATCAGCAGCGAGAGGTCTCCCCAGTCCCTCCTTAGAGTCCTCAACTTGAAGCCTGGCTGGCTGGGAACTCCTGTCTGCTGACCTAAAGCCACAACCTGCAGAGGAAGCCTCACATCCAGTCTCTCAAGCTCCCAAGATGGAAGTCTGAAAACAACACATCTGGGGACACCACTTGGGGCTTTTGGAGGCTGACATCAAGAGTGAGGTGGGACTGAGGCTCTCTGTATCTGTGGTGGGAGGGCCCTTCTGGTCTTCCTCAGGGGCCCCGGCTTAAAATCTAGAAGGGCGTGGACTCTCCCTCTCCTGACTGAGTCAAGCCCTCTCAGATGATCCTGAGCTTCCCTCAGACCCCCTAACATGATCAGGAAATGTCACATCTGGGGACCCTGCCTAGAGGTCAGGTGGGGCTGGGGCTCCTTCATCTGAGGTTACAGGTCCCTTCGGTCCTTCTCCAATGTCCTCCCCTTGATGACTTACAAACTGAAAAGTGTAAAGCTCAACTACAAAAACAGAAAATTTAATGACCTGGGATTAGGCAAAGAGGTCTGAAAAAATGACCCCAAAAATTCTTCAAAAAGAAAAATTAACAAATCAAACATCCCCAATATTAAAAAAAGAAATTTTTACCTGAAAAAAAAATACTTAAGAGCAGACAAAGTCAAGCTGCAGACTAGAAAAAAATCTTCACAAATCAACTAAGGCTCTGTATTTGGAATACATAACAAAATCTCAAGATTAAAAAGTTAGTGGAAAAGCCCAATGTAAAAAATGTGCAGAATATACTTCACTAAAATTAACATATGCATGTTAAGTAAGCCCATGAAAAAAAATTCTACATCATTAACCATTAGAGACAAGCAAATTCAAAGCATAGTAAGATGCAACTTACTTTTGGGACCAGGTTAAAAAATAATGCTGACATTACTAAGTGCTAGCAAGGACGAAGAACAACTTGAACTCTCATGTACTGCCCCTGTGAACATAAAGGTGAGCAGTCACTGTGGGAGATGACTTTGTAATTTCTTATATACATATGCACTTATCATTTGACTCAACAATCCTAAGACTGGGAGAAATAAAAACTTATGTTCACAGAAAAATCTATACGTGATTATCTGTAATAGTTCTATTCATATTTGACAAAAGCTGGAAACAATCTAATGTCCTTGCATGGGTGAATGGATAAACAAAGTTAGGTACAGTCATACAATGGAACACGACTAGCAACAAAAGGAAATAAACTATTGACTCACAGACTTAGATGAAAGGATCTCAAATACTGCTGAGTGAAAGAAGTCAGTATCAACATACTCTATTACTTCAATTATATGACCTTCTTTGAAGTATATAGCTATGGATGTGGAGACCAGATGAGTGGTTGTCAGGATTAGGTGTGGGGAGAGGATATGATCGTAAATGGGAAAGTTTTGCTTGGTTTTAGAGGTGCAGTTATGGAGCATTTCAGTATTCTAGTTATGGTGGTGGTTATACAAATCTATACATGGATAAAAATCATGGTACTGTACACCAAAAACAAACAAAAAACTCATTATTATTTGTTATTTAGAAAAAACATAAAATGAAAATTGGAAATGATAATAATGTCAAAAAACTGACCTCATAAGAAGGAAACTTATCAAGGATAAAGAGGGGATATTAATTAAATAATGATTTTAAAAAGTCAATTTACCAAGACAACATAACAGTCCTTAATGTGCATGCACCTAAAAGCAGAGCTTCAAAACACATTAAACAGAAACTAAGAGAATGGGAAAGAAAAAGCAGTCAAAGCTACAATTATATTTGAAAACATCAATGTTCCTCTCTGAGTAAATAATCAAATAATTGGAAAATAAAACTTGAAAAAGAATATCAACCAAATTGATCCATTTGGCATTTACAAAACACTCCAACAGCAACATGTGTATTTTTTCAAGTGAACTCATAACATTCACATGGACAGGCCATACAACAACACCCAACAAACTGAAAAGGATTAAAATTGTATAAAATATTCAATCATAATGGAATTAAAACAAAGAATAGAACTAAAGAGATATGTCACCAAATTTATGGAAATTAAACAATATATTTTACCAACCTATTTCAAGAAATTATTGAGGGAAATTAGGAAACACTTTCAACTGAATGAAAATGAAAACAGGACACATCAGAATTTAAGGGATTCAGCTAAAGCTGTGCTTAGAGGTAAATTTATATCATTAAATGTCCTTATTTAACATGAAGACTCAAATCAATATTCTAATCTTTCTCCTAAGAAAGTATAAAAAGAAAAATAAATTCAGCCCAAGTCATGCAGAAGAATGGGAATAATATAGATAAGAGCAGAAATCAATGAAATCAAATTTATAAAAACAATGACTATCAAATGGAAACAAAACCATTCTTCAAAAAGATCAGAGAAGCTAAAATATCTGCTGTCAGCCTGAGAAACTAAAACAAAAAGAGGTCGAGAAGTAATGATGTAGGACACGGCTCAAAGCATAAGAACCCATGTCTGAGGAAGGGTCTTCTAGCAGCTGTGTTCAGGGGAAGCCTAGAGTTCTGCAGGTGGGCGTGAGCACCCACTACCTTGGGGATGGGAGGAGGAAAGGCTGCTGAGTTGTAGGACTCTGGGCTTGCAGTCCTCACTTCAGTTGGACTGCTCTGCATCCCTTGTGTTCATGGATCAAATTTCTTTCAAAGCCTTCCATTGGAATCAGAGGTCCCATCCCTAAAATTCTGACAATGTCCACCAGTTAGCTACAATAAACGTCATGGAGAACTGGTCTTCAGGTAACTCTGGGCATGTTTGCCTCTCGTCCCTTGCTCTGTTGTTATGAGAAAGGTTTGTGATTGCAGAGCCGCCAGTTTCCTAAAACAGACACACTAGATTAGAGGTGTAAGTATCTGGGTATTGGTGTGTGTAAGCTCAGACTTGGACAAAGGATGCTAACAACAGAGCCTTAAAAGTGTCCCACATGAATATAAAATGCAAAATCAAGCAATCTGAGGAGCTCCATCCTGTTGTCTTATACACACATAAGTCATATAATCTCATTCTATAAATTAATGTAAGAAAATAAGATTTTTATATCTGTATTTATCTGTTGGTCATATTTTGAGGCTATGCTAATGGTATGGTTTTAGAAGCCACGAATCCCAATCTTTGTCTTGAAATTGTAGTGAATCTGGATTTAATAAGTGTTTTCTGGGGGGAGGGTATAGCTCAAGTGGTAGAGCGTGTGCTTAGCATGCATGAGGTTCTGGGTTCAATCCCCAGTACCTCCAGTAAATAAATAAATAAACCTAATTACCTCCCCAACAAAATATAAAAGAACTAAAAAAAAAAAGTGTTTTTTCCCAATTGTGTAGTTTCCTCTTACGTATTTTATTATTTATTTCATGCAATATTGAATTGTTAAATATATTTAATTACTAGAATAAAATTGTATGCACCATCTTTAAAGATATTATTAAAATATATCTTACATGAAAAAATTAAGTGGCTGTATATTTTTCATTCCATCCAGCAATGAATGAGTGCTCCTTCTGCTCCACATCCTCTCCTACATTTTACATTTCCAGATTTTTGTATTTTAGCCATTGCAATTAATATATAGTTGAATCTTACTGAAGTTTAATCTGCATTTCCCTAATGGTAAATGATGTTGAGCATCATTTCAAACATTTTTATAATCTGTATATCCTCATTGGGGAAATGTCTTTTAAAATCACTTACATATTTTTAATTAACAGATTGTATTTTTCAGGGTTTTATTAAGTTTACCAAAAAGCTGATCAGAAAATACAAAGGGTTCCCACATACCCACTCCCACCACTTACAATTTCCCCTATTATTTCTATCTAGTAGTATTGTAACATATATGTTAAAATTGATGAACCAATATTGATACATTATTATTAACTAAAGTCCATAGTTTACATCAGGGTTAACTCTTCATGTTGTACAGTTTTTAGGACCTGACAAACGCATAATGTCATGTATCCACCACTGCAGTATCACATTTATTCTTCTCTCCACCCCTCCCCTGAAACCCTGGCAACCACTCATCTTTTTACTGTCTCCAGAGTTTTGCCTGTTCTGGAGTGTCTTTTAGTTTGGATAATACAATATAGCCTTTTTATCCACATTAAAAAAAAAAAACCCGTTTTTTACTATTCAGCCGTAAAAAGCAACAACATAACGCCATTTGCAGCAACATAGATGTTACTGGAGAATGTCATTCTAAGTGAAGTAAGCCAGAAAGAGAAAGAAAAATACCATATGAGATCGCTCATATGTGGAATCTAAAAAAAAAACCATAAATACAAAACAGAAACAGACTCATAGACATAGAATACAAACTTGTGGTTACCAGGGGAAGGTGGGTGGGAAGGCACAGACTGGGGTTTCAAAAAGTAGAATAGATAAACAAGATTGTACTGTGTAGCACAGGGAAATATATATAGGATCTTGTGGTGGCTCACAGAGAAAGAAAATGTGACAATGAGTGTATGTATGTTCATGTATAACTGAAAAATTTTGCTCTACACTGGAATTTGACACAACATTGTAAAATGACTATAACTCAATAAAAAAAATGTTAAAAAAAACCATTTTAATTTTTGAATACAGACTACAGAGATGGTAATAGTGAATCCCCATAGACACATTACTCAGAATCTGTAATTTCAAGATTTTGATAGCACCTTAATGGACTAATTTCAAGACACTTTCAATACAGTATACCTAGAAACCCTGGATGGCCTTAGAAAATCCACAGATATCTTTGCTTATTTCATCTGTCCCAACCATCCAGTCCCTCTGGCCAGAACACATCCATACACCCCTCCTTCAAATATAAGTTTTAAAAAATTTATGCTAAAGTATATTTAACATGCAAGAATATATGTTAGATTTTTAACAAGGGCTTCCATGATGTGTGTGCACATATCTCACAAACACACACACATTTGCTAACATACGTTACCAGGCCGGGGATAACTAAATTGGGGGAATCGAAAGCCGAACAAAGAAAAAGAATAAGAATGTTTACACACAGTACATGTCACTATGCCTGCAGATAATGCATTTTTGAAAATGATATATGTAAATAAAATTAAAATAAATTTATAAAAAATAAAATGAACTGCTTGTAAATGAGGTTTGAATGATTGTTGATTACATGAGAAGGCCACTTACATAAGACATTTCCCTCATTTCAATCAGAAGTAAAACAAAATGAGCTTTCCTGTGACCTTTACCCTGTGTGGATTTGTTGCTGGAATTACATAAACTAATGTTTTTCAGCCTAAGAAGACAAGCCTGAGCCTTCCTTTGCTGGAGAAGCATCAGATAATCCACCTCAGCTGTGAATATGGATTCTTTATTCTTACAGAAAAGAGAAGCTGCATGCATTTTTACATTTTCTGATGACAACATGCATTTTTACATTTTCTGATGACAACAGACTTGAATGCTATTGTTCCTTTCTCTCTTAAGTAATATTACCAAGACATAGCCAGATTAGCATATATGTTTCCCTGAGAAAGCTTAAATATTTAAATGCATGAAGTATAACTGTCACTCAAAATGGAAAACTAATACTGACTAGATTTAATTCTTCTAAATTAATACTGTCCCACTTACAATAGTCACTAACCATGTATTCATTTATTAATCATACTTTATTTTTTTCAAGATACATATGCTAAGAACCTACTATGTACCAGATTCCATTTTAGGTGCTCAGGACACAGCAGTGAAAAATTCTCTACCCTTTTGAACTATCCGTTGTAATGGAGAGTGATACAGTTAACACGAGCCAGATAGTTTCAGAGAGTTGTAAGGATTATAAAGAAAACAAAGTAAGTAAATCGAGCGTGATGGAATGAGGGTGAAGCCCGTTTTACGTAGGGCGACACTGAGCAGAGACTTGAATGAATGGGGAATAGTCCCATCTGAAGTCCGGGGTGAGAGCATTTCAGGCAGAGAGAACAGCTAAGATAAAAGCCCTGAGGCAGGAACAGGCTTGACAAGTTCAAGGAGCTGCAAAAAGTCTTGTATGATTAGAGGAGCAAGCAATAGGGAGGGAGGGAGAGGCAAGGACTCAGGAGGTGAGCAAACACCAGAGCGGGGAAAGAGTTTGCATTATATTTCAATGGTGATGGGTCCACCGGAGACCCTTGAAAGGAGAAATGAACTAGAATTCTATTTTGAATTCCTCATTTCCGATTGCCTTCAGATCTTGCATCGCACAATGTTTCCAATGGTAAAAAATACCCATACTTTGAAGGTGAATTTCGTTTTTAAAAACTCTTATGGTTAAGGCTACTGAATATAGATGGCTAGCTCTCCAGATAGTACCATTTGATGGATACGTGTGTTCTGCTTTAAAACAAGAACAGTTTTCTCTTGTGACGATTGTAGCCAGCTCCAGCAGCCATGTCCAACGACAGTCACTTTGACAAGCAGTGACTGGATGTTTTCTAACTGCCTTCATACTTCACAGGAGAGAAGATGCATGAGGCAGAGTATACAGGTACCTAAAACATGGGTCAGAACCCGAGGGCTATAGGAGGGGCACCAGTAGCTAGACATTTTCTGAAGAGAAAGAAATCAGAGATTCTGGGGAGCAGGGGGAGCAGGAAAGGGTCTATGACAAAACAAGTCTTGAAGGGAAGGCAGGTCCTTGAGAAGAGAAAATGGGAATTGAATGAGGATTGGTATAATGGACAAGTAATAGTTCCAGGGGCCGAAGTACAATGTTAGGGGAAAGAAGAGACATGTAGCTGATACGGTAGTGTTGAGACATGCTCTGAATGACCTTCAATGTTACACCAAACAGTCTATTTTTAATTTCTTAGGCAATAAGGAATCATCGAATGTTGTTGAGGAAGGGGATGGCCTGATTGGAAGGCTACTTGGGAAGATGAACATGGCAGCGGTGTAGAATGGATTAAAGCAAGGAAAGCGTATCCGAGAGGCTGATGTTATGATGAGGCAAGAGGAAGCAGAGGCCTGAACTAGTGCGGTGAGAGCCAGAAAGGGAAGGATGCAGAAGATACCACAGCCCGCTGCTAACCAGATCAGAAAGAGGGCAAGGAAGCTCTCAAATGACTTTAAAGGTTGGACGTGGCTGAGATTTCAACCTGTATAATCAGGGAAGTCTCTGCATCAATAGGGCTGTAGTGAAGGCCTGTGTTATGAAAGGAAAAGTGGGCCTCAGTTTGGGACTCAATGTCTCTGATGAAATTGAAGAGCATCTACTATCTCTGCTGTCTTCTCTCTCTGGAAACTGAACGTGCAGTGTGTATAGGATAGCTCTGAGCACGGGCCCTTTATCTAAAATACAGCAGTGTGAACACCAGCTCAGGCACTTACCAGCTCTGTGATGTTGGGCAAGTGAACCAGCCTCTCTGTGCCTCAGTTTCTGTATCTGTAAAATTGAGAAAATAATTATATATATATCTCAACCATTATTGTGAGATTAGATGGGTCCACACACATACATACACCTTATGAGATATACAGTTTATATGCAATATAGCATATATTAACTTTACCTATAATATGTGCCATATATTAATTATACCTAAACATTTTATCCTCATATTAAACCTCTGAGAGTTATATATTTTATCAGATATGACATAGTATTGATAGACTGTATGAATGCATATATACATATGTAATATTGATATACTATAGAAAGGGCATCTAAAGGGGGCAGCACAAGATCTGCCGCACCTCTAGTCATGATCAGCTCTCTTCAGGCCCTGGAACTCCCTCACAGAGATGTGTTTCACGGTCTAACATCAGTGTGTATACTACTTGGGTTTATTTTTCTCAACTCTCATTTCTGAAAAATCAAAGCCAACTAACAAAATTGGATTCATCCAGCCACAAGATTACAAGGTCATGAGTGCATCTCAGAAATGCTGGGCCAAGGGCCAGGCCTGATGTCCACCTCTCACATCCAGGACCATCAGAGACCTCTCCACACTGCTGTACTGAGCACTGGTCAGTACTGGTTTTGGTCCAGATGGTTTTTCAGAGGTTTGACAGCCATCCATCGCTCTTCCAGTAGCTTACTTGGATGCACTGTCTGCTTTTTCTTTCAACTTCTCCCATAGTCCTATTTCACACAGGCTTATAGAAAATACTGGAGACCATGAATTGGGGACTCGAAAGAAAGATACTACTCTAAAGCCTTCTCTTCCTCATGCATGGATTTTAGAAAGTCAAATAAACCCTAATATTAACTAATTTCAATTTATCTACTGGTTTTGTACATGGTTCATGAGATGGATATGGGACTCACCAGCCTCAGCTTCATGTCACTGGTTATACTCGGTGCCTGTGCATGGTTGAGCATAGAATCCCCTTGAGATTATGAGCTGCAGAATATATCAGAAACCAGGCATTTTGCCAGCTTTCAGATGAGGGACTGATTTTTCAAACTTTCATCAAAATGAAACTTGCTATTATTCATTTAGTCTCAGTCCACACATATGAGTGAAATCAACACCAATACTAGTGCCTTGCACACATTATGAGCTTAATAAAGGGCTGTTATATGAAAGTAGGACTAAGTTGAATCCACTAGACATGGTGCTTACACTAAGCCCTCTCTCTAGAAGAAAGAACTCTTTCCTCTCTTCCCTCAGAGATTTTTAAAAATTTCATTCTTGATAGCTAATTTGGCTTATTATGTTTATATTTTATTTCCTAAAGCATATTAGGATTTCATTACAGCTCTGAAGGATCTATGAAGGAAAATGTCCAGTTGTTCTTGAGTATAGTCTCAGTTCCCAGCTGTTGTTCATTCATTAAGTATCAATTTAATTAATATGTGGAGAACAAATGACTGGGTCAATGAAGGAATGATTATTAATGAATAATATCTGATTGACAGGATGTTCTAGAGACAAGAATTCTCAACTGAGAGGTATTAATACACTCTCCCATCAACTGCAAAAAATCTGTCTTACAGCCACAGGCCTCCTACCCTGTCTAGCTAGTTTTAATCATACATCGTTGGATTAGGCGACAGTTGATTAAAGAATGCTACTTGTCCTGTCCCCTAGCAAAATTGTACTTATGCTCCTGAGAGTGAGATCACCCAAAATCTACATGTTCCTTAACCTTGGTCTCCTGGAATGCTGGTGCTTGGTTCTTGTAGGCCTGAAGGGTTCAACTGGGGTATGGGAGGAACCAGCTCCCAAACAGACCTTCAAATAACTCCCATTTGGACACAAGATAAAACATTTTTAAAGTTTTAACACGATCTGTGTGATCTTGCCCCTTTTAATTTCTCAAAAGATCACAGTTCTTTCCCAGTTCAGAACTTGTGCATGTGCAGAATCATTGAACTGGAACTTTCAGCACATGGGTAACTCCTACTCAGATTTCAGGTCTTAACCTTAAAACACTACCTCAGAGATGGCTTTCTTGACCTCTCTCCCATTCATTTAACTGAGGTCAGGCATGCTTATCTCTCATAATTCCTTGTACTTTCTCTTCCTAGAACTTCCCACAGATTGCAATCATTCATACACTTGTGCATATAATCATTAAATATCTATCTTCCTTCCTGGGCTGTAAATTCCATGATGTCAGGGATCATAATTGTTTTATTCACCCAGAATCTACCACAGGGTTTGGGACAGAATTGGTTTTCAATAATTGTTTTTTTGAATTTATGAGTGAAAAAATCATCTGCCTCATGCAAAGCAAATCCAAAAGCCACTATCACTTTGTATATAGAGTTCACCTATGTACAAAACCAAAGTCAGAAACAGCCTCATTGTGTGAGCAGTGTGATATTAACATAAGCTGGAGCCCTCATGGTCCATATTTGAACTAGTCTGGTGACTAAATAAACTTAGCCCAGTGGACAAAACAAAATGAGTCATTCACTTGTATTTTTCAGAAAACATAAAAGGAGGTCCGATGCACAATAGCCCCTTTCACTCATTAATTCACCTCTCCTCATCTCTTACTTCTCAAACCCTTACCTCAAAACACTCAAAAAACACTAGCTGCATGACTCTTTTCCTTTACTCACTTCCCCTTTTTCATACAACACTTTTCTTGTGTGTCTCTTAATCTCCTGAATTTTTCATAAAAATGCCCAGACATCTTTCTTACAAAGACAAGTCTCACAGAAAGAAAAGAGAGAGAGAAGTTTCACAGAGAACACCAGTTTTCTTCAGCAGGCGGAACCCAAAGGTTGTCCCTGCCATATAGAATCAAAAGTACAACAGTAGGTAAGAGGAAACATCAAAAACATTTCCAAAATCTTAGCTTCCAGTGGAAGACAGATAACCAAAAATGGATTGAATTAAATAAATCTTTTGACAAGATGTTTACAATCTGCACAAAAAAATATTGGTTGAACTCTGGTTGCCAATAGACATTTGCTTCAAAGTGCCTACATTTCTCTAATGGTTTTAGTGTCTTACAACTCTGTGTTCATACCTAAGATAAAGGAAGTATATAATTTTAATCAGTGTCCATGGAAGACAGTGTGATGCAATGAAAACTGACATGGTTTTTGGAGCTGGATTGACCAGAAGCATAGCTTTGCCATTTATTATCTTGGAAAACTTGGGTAAGAAATTTGACCCATTCCCTCATTTTTAAAATTGTCATCAAGCCACCTACCTCAAAGGTTGTCTTTAAAGTTACAAATAATACCCGGGAATTATAATGAACTTATAGTATAGAGATTGATTTAGTAATTTTAAAATGCCACAAAGAAAAGCCCAGGTCCTGATGGCTTCACTGGTAAATTCTACCAAAGGTGTAAAGACAAATTAAGACCAATCTTATACAAAATATTCCAAAAGAATAGACAAAGAAACAAAATACTATCTGACTTATTCTAGGAAGGTAGTATTACCCTGATACCAAAACCATAGAAAAATATCACGTGAAAATAAAACTACAGAGCAATACCTCATATACAGATGCAAAAATCCTTAAAATATTAGCAAACAAAATCCAGCAATATATAAAAATAATAATGAACCATAACCAAGTGAGATTTATCAAAGGAGATCAAGATTGGCTTAATATCTGAAAACAAATTAATGTAATACATCATATCAATAGAATAAAAAACACAAAATATATCATCATCTCAAGAGATGCAGAAAAAGCACTTGACCTAATCCAACACCTTTTCATCATAAAAATACTCAACAAACTACTAATAGAAGGAAACTTCCTCAATTTGACAAAGGGTGTCTATGAAAAACCCTCAGCTAACATCATACTCAAAGGTAAAAGACTGAAATCTATCCCCCCAGAGATTAGAAACAAGACAAGGACAACTTCCTTTTAACATGATGCTAAAAGTTCCATCTAGTGCAATTTGGCAAGGAAAAGGGAAAGAAAATTCCCCAGATTTGAAGGAAAGAAATAAAACTATCTCTTTTTGCAGACTGAATGATTTTATGTATAGAAAACTCAAAAATACTATCGGATTTAATAGATGAGTTCAGCAAGATTTCATGAAACAAGATCGATGCAGACTAGCAAAAAATTGAAATTAAGAAAACAATTCCATTTTAAATTCCATTATAAATCTATAACATAAGATTTTATATTTTTCCAGGAGTCAGATTCAGTATTTTTATATCTTTTTAGGAATTTGCTGATTACATAATTTCGTTCTAACTTGTTCTAAAAGTTTGCATACTATTCTCTTACAACCCTTTGTATTTCTGTAAGGCCAGTAGTGATGCCCTCTCTTTCAGTACTGATTTTGGTAATTTGTGTCTATCATGCTTAAATTTATGTGTCAATTTGACTGGGCCACAGTGCTCATATATTTGGTCAGTTATTCTGGATGTTTCTGAAAAAGTAGTTTTTTTTGGATGACAATTAACACTGAAATTGGTGAACTTGGAGTAAAGCAGATTACCCTTCATAATGCATGTTGGAATCATCCGATCAACTGAAGGCTTAACAGCAAAAAGTATGACCTCTCCCAGGTAAAAAGAAGTTCTGCCAGTGGCCTGCCTTTGAACTTGAACTACAACCCTTTCCTGGGTCTCCAGTCTGCTAGCCTATCCTGTAGATTTTGAAGATTTTGGACTTGTACTTCTACAGTCATGTGAGCTAATTCCTGAAAAAAATATATAATTTATACATATAAATATTATTTCATATATAAAAATATATATTTACATATATAAGTTTTCAAAGAACGAATTTCAAGTTTTCAAGTATTGGTTTCTAAAGAACCAAAATATGGCATCACCAATTTTGGTTTTTTCTTTTCTCTTTCTTAATGTTTACTTTAATCTTTATTAATTCCTTCTTTCGGCTTGCTTTATGTTTAGTTTGTTTCTTTTTTTTTTTCTAATTTCTTAAGGGATAAGCTTAGGTTAATTGATTTTAGATCTCTCTTCTTGCAATATAGGAATTACAGCACTTACAGATGCTTTAAATTTGTCATCTAATTTAGTTTTCACTACATCCCTATCATATATGTATTATCATAACCACTTTACAGATGAGGAAACTGAAATGCAGAAAAAATTCTTGGTCACACAACTAGTTAGCAATAGGGCCAGGATTTGATCATAAATAGGATTGACCATAAATGTTTTTTCAACTAAACAATTCTATCTTCCAGAGCATTTCTCTCCCTATAAAGGCTTAATACAACAAAAAGAACAAAATGACACATTTACTAATTCCATTAGTTTCTCAAAAGTAATAGCATTAACTTAATGAGAATCATGTGTCTAACCTGCAAATCTGTTAGTTTTTAAATGTTACCTCATAGAAAATGAGTGTCAATAGAGGCATATTCACTTAGTACATCTTTTCCTGAAACACAGCTTAGGTTTTGTCAGTATATAAATTCCTACAGTATGGAGATTCCTCAAAAGACTAAAAATAGACTAACCATATGACCCAGCAATCCCACTCCTGGGCATATATCTGGAGGGAACTCTAATTTGAAAAGATACATGCACCCCAATGTTCATAGCAGCACTATATACAATAGCCAAGATACAAAAGCAACCTAAATGTCCATCGACAGATGACTGGATAAAGAAGATGTGGTATATTTATACAATGGAATACTATTCAGCAATATAAAAGATTAAAATAATGTCATTCGCAGCAACATGGATAGACCTGGAGATTGTCATTCTAAGTGAAGTAAGGCAGAAAGAAAAAGAAAAATATCATATGATATCACTTATATGTGGAATCTAAAAAAAAAAAGACAAACAAACTTATTTACAAAACAGAAACAGACTCACAGACATAGAATACAAACTTATGGTTACCAGGGTAGGAAAGGGGTGGGAAGGGATAAATTGGGACTTCAAGACTGGTAGGCAGTAACTACTATATATAAAATAGATAAACAGCAAGTTTCTACTCTACAGCACAGGGAACTGTTCAATATCTTGTAGTAATGTATAATGGAAAAGAGTATGAAAAATGAATATATGTATGTATATGTATGACTGAAACATTATGTTGTACACCAGAAATTGACACATTATAAACTGACTATACTTCAATAAAAATTATATATATATATATAATTCCCTTGTTGGAAATATGACTGGAATTGAAATGATGGAATTTGGAAACTTCCATTCAGCAAAACTAAAAGTTTAATATTGGCATATAAGACTTCAAATATAAGTATCTTATATTTCATACCAAAGCATTCTGAAAAATTTTGCTTTTATTTGGGGGATTTTTTTTGTTTATCCATCATAAAAACTATTCTCATTTATCACCATAAACATAGTTGTACACAACCAATATCTGTATGCAAGTTTTGTCCTCAAAAGAAAAATAAACTTTTCAGTTTCAGTTTAATTTGGTTATTTATTTGTGTCTAAATCAAATTATCAGTTACACTTACAAAACATCCTTGCCACTAATGTTAAATTTGTGAAAATTATTTTTTAGGTTTCCTATCAATCATCACTTTACATTATTCATTGTTAAATTAGACTAACTATGAAAAAGTACATCAAACTATCTTTTTATAATGCTCAAAATGCTGATACAGAGAGCTTGCAGTGGAAATATCAATGAAGAAAATATAGCATCAGTCAACATATACTATGGCCTAGAATGAATAAGGAAATGTTAGCACTTTAAAGAAATGTTCAGTAAGATCTTAAGTTAAAAAGTTGTTCAATTATACTAGGACGATATTCCCTAAAGTTTCCTGGAAGGCTAACTCTTATGCTTGGCCATGCTGACATTGGTTTAAATTACTTCTAAATAAGTTTCTCACTAATGCAAATACAATGCAGGGATTTAAAATTAGAAAGGAAATAATCTGAAGAAATTATCTGAGAGGCTGCCTAATAAAATCCGATTGAAATATGAAAGGGAAATGAAAAGACATGGTGTGTTAAGTGAGAAAGCCTAAAATATGAGATAAAAAATCTCAATAGATAGTAGAAAATGGGGGTTAAGGAAATAGTGAAAGAGATAATGAATGATATTTTAGTTTAATTTTTGAAGACACCAAAATGTAAATCCAGGAAGAGTAACAAATCCCAAGTGGAATAAATGAAAAGAAATCCATACCTCGACACATCATAGTGAAAGAGGAGAATACCAAAGACACCCAGAGCTTAAAAACATACAATTAAGAGATAGTTCATCTACAGCAATTAGACTAAGACCTGACTTTTCAGCATCAGCAAAGGGAACCGGAAGGCAGTAGAACTGTTAATCTAGAATCATACACCAAGTGTAAATATTTTTCAAGAATGAGGGTGAAATGATGATATACTTAGACAAACAAGAAGTGAGAGGACTTGCTCCCCAATAACCTAAGTACCTACTGAATGAATACTGATAAGTGACTTTTGGCATATTCATAAAATTGAATACTATACAGCGGTAAAAATGAATGAAATATAGTGACACGTAGATACGTGACTAAATTTCAAAAACATAATTTTGGATGGAAAAAAAAGGTAGAATAATACATATGGTATGACTCAAGATGTACAATGTTAAAAATCAGGGTCAATTAAACAATATATTGTTGCAAGATACTAACCTGGCATGAGCCAGAGAGAAGAGCAAAGGGCAAACAAAGTTCAAGGTGGTGATGATCACTAGATAAGGGGGTGTGATTCGGAAGAGCACATGGAGGGCATCTCATGTACCAGAAATGTATTGCTGAAGACTTCTTAAGATGTCCACGTATTTGTTTATGCTGTACTTCTAAGTTATACATGCTTCTTTATATGTATATTTAACATGAAGACTGACGACAACAACTCAAAGCTCCTGGGGCAACTCCCCGAATGTGTGTAGGCAACACTCATTCATCACTGGGGTTTGTTTTTGACTGACTGGTAGGGCAAGAAGCAGTGCTGGGGACCTTAGAAATCGTATTCAAGTTTTTGCTCTTGAGCCATTCCCGTTTTGTGAGAGAACTGCTAATTTTCTTTCTAGAGTCGTATGCCAGTTGAGGGAGCATTTTGTGCGTGGGGTGAGATGGAGTTGAAGGAAGCTTCTTTTCCCTTATGCTTTCAATTAATTATCCTGGTTTTAGTTCAGTATCAACCTTTTGCCCTATGTTGTTATCTGGCATTTCTAGGTTCTAGGCCTCTCAGACATTCTTCAGAGAAGGTGAGCTTTTTCTTTGGCTCAGCATTGCTATAATTGGACAGTATATATGTAATAAATGTATTCAGGTATGAAATAACACAAAAAGGATGTAGCCGGCCACTAATTAAATACTTGGGTTGTCTAAATTGGCTGATGGCAAGTCATTCTGGTGCGCAGAGCTGAGAAATGTACTTGTGCTTAGCAGCTTCTACTCCCCAGGCTGCTGGTCTGACCCCTGGGGAGCAGCGGACTGCATGCAGGGCAGTGGATTCATACATCAGACTCAGATCACTCCTCCAGCCATAGGAACCACATAGCCTTTAAAAACTGTCGCATGTAAAAAGCTGAAACTTGCGTGTGTTCTGTCACTGTACCCACCTCGTGAACTAGACAGACACGAGCCATCATCCATTTACATGATAAAGCCCCTTCATGAATCAACTGCCGCATTTCTCTATGCCTCTACAAACTCGGGTGCAATAAATTTCATGAACGTGGATTTACTTTCAAAATTATAAATGAGAGAGAAGAGGCAATAATTTAATAAACTCCACAATGCGTGTGTCAGGCCAATTTTAGAAGTGAAGTCAATTTTACAAGTGAAGTCAAAGTGACTTTCATTGCCACCTGGAGCAATCAAAGGGAAAATTTAGGACTTTTAGTCTAATAAATTTAGAACACTTCATGATACAGCTATCACTCTAGAATAGAAGTGTTTTAGAGATGTTTGTCAAGTCTAAGAGTGTAAATTGAGGGGTTTCATTTCCAGATCTGCCAGTGATTCGCAGTCTTAACTGGGAAGTCTCTTTCATGGGAGTAATTTAAGTCTTTACTTACATTTCCAGCTCATGATACCCTGAAAGGAGAATCGAGGTGTGGAACACATTAAACACATATGGAATCTCAAAGGCCACGAGTGACAGGGAATGCATTTTGTCTTTGAAAAAAGATGACACCAGTGCCAACCTCGCTTCTGACATTTCCATCATAAATGCATCCCCACCAGGGATACAGGCCATTTAGTGTTTTCAGCTTTGGGTTGTTGTTTTCAAAATACATAAAGGATAGGGTCCTACAAGGAGTTTGGAAAAGTAAGAACAAAACATCCATAATCCCACAGAATGACTCGAGTATGATTACTGTCCCTGTTTATCTTTCACTGGTTTTCATTGTTATACATATTTTATGAAACTTTACTTATATTGTATGCACAATATTGTGTCATGCCTTGTTCACTTATTACAAGTATTTCAAGTTTCTTATCTTCAAAAATACAATTTAGAATTTTAATATCTGCATAGTATTCAATCAAGTCATTCTACTATGCATGGACCGTTCCTCTACAGATGAACATTTTTGTCCATATACAGACATTTCTACATCTGGACATCACTGCTTTCTGACCCGTTTGTGAGCTCACTGTGTTTCTGTTGAAATAGCAGACCAAGCACCAAAACACAACTACAGTCTACAGTAATTAGCAATACATATATTCATACAATTTCAAGTTTCTCTTCAATAAGTGATTATCACACTGGGCACATTTAGGTTTGTTACCAGCCACAAAATAATATTTCCTCTTGTGCCAGTAGTTTTCAGCCACCTTAAACACAGGGTTCAGCTTAGAGCTTTCATATGGAAATCCAAATACAAGGGTCTCTCGTGAGTGTTTCTCTGGACCTCCATGTGCCAGCAAATGTATTAACAGCAGTTCCTGTCTTGAAAGAGATCACATCCCGTTGGAAAGTTAGCAAGGGAAACTGAAAAGGGATGGTGCTATCTCAAAAGCCAGGAAGAAAGCATTAAGAAGAGAATGTTCATCAGTGACAAATGCTCAAGGGAGGTCAACTAAAAGGATAAAGAATCAGTCCCAGTCAAGTGAACAGATATTTATTGAAGGCTTGCTATGTTCTAGGCATAGTTTATGCATATAGTGAGTGTATTGAGCATACAGTAGGCTAAGACTCTGCCCTCAAGAGACCTATAGTCTAACGGGGGGCAAAAAGGAAATAAACATGTAAACAAGGACATAAAATGATTTAAGGTACTAAGGGCAATGAAGAAAATAAATTGGCGATGTACTGAGATTTAGCTCAGGTGTTCAGGAAAGGTCTCCCTAAGAAGATGCAATTTGTTTTAAGACTTCAAAGATCTCAAAGGAAGAACTGGATTCAATCTGGATCCTTGGTAACTTTTCAAAGTACATTTTGAGTTGAACGGTAAGTACAGAAGTCAGAAAGCATTAAGGGAATTGATGTTCAATGGGTATAAAGTTTCAGTTATGCTAAATGAATACGTTCTAGAACTCTTCTCTACAACACAGTGCTCATAGGTAACAATATACGATTGTTCACTTAAAAATTTGTTAAGAGGGTAGATCTCATTTAATTGCTCTTACTAGAAACGCACTAACAAAGAAAAGAAAGGGAACCAAGGAAACTTACACAGGTACTTGATAGGTCTGTTACTTTGATTGTGATGATGGCATCATGAGTATATGCATATGTCTAAGCCAATCAAATCATGCACATTAAATACGTGCAGTTTTTTGTATATCAGTTATAGCTCAATGAAGCTTTTTTAAAAAGAGATTCATTATCAAGGAAGTAAAATCAAAGACAGGAAGTTTCACCGTCGAAGGGGAGGGCAGAGTCAATGGATGTTTATGGTTGCTGATGATTCTTTTTAAACTTTTTATTCAAGATTAAACTTATTTATTAACTCTGGTGAAGTAACCAGTAAAAAGGCAGATGTTGAAAATATAGAAGAAAAGTTAACCAATGAAGCAAGGTCCATTCTCAAGCCCCTTGAGTAGAAAGGTGTATTTATTAAATATTTACTGAGTATTTTTGTTTGTTTTCTTTTTGGTTTTAATGTGAAAAGCACACTAAATGGGTGTGACTGCCCACCGACTTATTTTGCAGAGACTTCTGCCCACATATTAAGATGAATTACAGCCAGGATGGATGAAGTGAAAAAAATGCTGAGCATACCACTCCAATATGGTGATTTGGTGCAGAGGGGCACTCTCTCCCATTTGGAGACATAAGAAAATATTACTTCCATGAAATTCTTCTTAATATGGAGATGCCAAATTTATGAAATGTTCTTAAGAAGTCTGAACTAACTTTGATACACAGAAAAAATTCCAAGTAAAACGTAATTATACATTTTTCCAACTTCATATTCTTTTGACAGAAAAATTTAAAATCTTATGCTACATGTAACTTTCTCCTTTTTAAATCACCTTTTTATGGTCATAGTTTTATGAAAATATTTTCTTGAAAATGAAATACGACTTTACAAACTGATGGTCTCTCCCTACTTAGGGTATCATTTGTTATCATCACAAACTAAAGGCTAATTAGGAAAGATTATAGTTTAGCTACTGATTTTCTCAGAGGTTAAAGATCATTTTCCTGCAGTGGTTTATGATGTTATCAATGAATACTTGCCAGGTAGAGTATTTCTTTACTGTTAAACATCAGTGGGGTTTTGGCCAACTTCACCTCAACTCTCTACCTTCCTGCCAATCATTTAACAGCTGAGGAAGAGGTCTCCCCATACAAATGCCTTAGTAGGAATAACTCACAGAAAATGAGGTGATTGTCAGTCCCTTCGTAGGCTGCACAGCCTTCACAAATTTCCGCAGTGCACATTCCAACAAGATGAACACATGTATCAAAGTTTTGAGCAAGTAAAACTATTTTTACATTTCTGAGCACATTATCTCAAATGAAGGTTTCTCAGTTTCGGCACTATTGACACTTGAGGCAGCATGACTCTGTTGTGGGAGGCTGTCCCTCGTGCTGTGGGATGGTTAGTAACATCCCTGGCCTCTACTCATTAGAAGCCAACAGCATCTCCTCCCGGCCCCCATGATGACAACCAACAATGTCTTTAGAAATTGCCAAATGTCCCCTAGATGACAAAATCTTCCCCAGCTGAGAACCACTGGGTCAGAGGAAGGCATTAATGCTCGAAGGAAGATAGTTCTAAAGACATTAAAAAGTTAGTGCAGTATTTGTTGTATTAGGAATGTACATAATTCATATTTATAAAATAAAATGTGCAGAATATATAATAAATACATACGTGGCTTTTTTTGGATAATGGATATATATAATCCCACAGCAGGAAAAAAAAAACACTTAACTCCTACCCTTTAATTATGGAAAAGAGTCATTAAATTTTCTTTAAAATGGACATTTTTAATATAGAACACATTTACAAAATGTTAACTTAAGAGTCATACCTGCTTGAGAAACTCACATGAGAACTGTGCAGCAATGTAAGCACTGCAACTTCATTTCCATCCTCAATAATAATATTACCCAGTGACTCAGGCCAAGTCACGTGCATGATGGCCCTGCAAAGCCCACAGATCTGAAAACTCAGATTCACACTGTAAGCATCAGACCATTTCTGCATCAGTCTCACCTCAAATCTGTACAAAGTCAACAAGCTAGGTAGCATTAAATAATTCATAGGCAGCAGGTCATCTGCGCTCTTATTGCTCATTGCCAAGGACCAGGGATCATGTATGGTCTTGCCAGATGAATAAAGACGTCTAACTACATATCCCCAGCTACTCATTATACATTCTACCCACACAGGACGTCTAATTAGCCTAACAACATCAGGGTTTTCAGAGGGCTGCTTTAAAGAAGGCATCAGGGAAGACACTGGAGTCCATCAAGGGGGTAACAATCACATCATTTTCTGCGAGCTGTTCCTGCCAGATGTCACTGTGGCTGCCTTCGTCCCTTGTGACTAATAGTGTCCCCAATAGATTTTTTAAACTGTTTAAGAAACAGTGAAATACAGAATACCGGGTCCACTAAGCTTCAGGGGACTGTCCTATTCACGCAGGAACCTGCAGAGCTGTGTGGACCAGTTAAGATAAATGCTTCAAAAAAAAGGTTTGTTACTAATCTCCACAAACAAATCAACCTTAAGCCAGAGGTTTAAGCTTTGAACCATGTGCTACTACACTTAAAATGCTTGCCCAGATACACTGGAATCAAAGTGTCAAATCTGTATCAACTTTTTCTAGGTTTCCAGTGCTTTTCAAATGCAACAACCTTGGCCTTTGGGATGGGTCTAGCAAACAGGGGCTGTTGCTAGGCATTGGGGCACGTTGCATACAATGCACATTGTTTAAGCTTCACCTCAGGCAATAAGGACAATTACCTGTTTCCTTCTTCCATGCTGATCAGATTGTCCCTACTCTGGGCTCTCCTATCATCCTAGACATATTCTCCAATCACAAATCTTATCATCCCAAATTTTAACTATTTATACATATGCTTGGCTGTGGGCTCTGTGAGGATAGAGGTGTTGTCTTATGTTTTGGTACCTGGCACAGGTCTGATACCTAGGAGGCAGTCGTTAAGTGATGGCTGAATTATTTAAATTGAACTGTACTTTTAGGCCTGAGACCTCTGGCACATGCAAGACTCTATTTCACACATCCCGATTTATATCTGAGTTCAAAGACAGGGGAACAAGAAATATAATGTTTATTATTTTTGATAGTCCACCTTTTAATTATCATCCTACTAATATGGCAGACACCAATTCTGAGATTTCTACCACTTTCCCAGGGCAAAGGGTCAAGGTTTCTGTGCTTGTGTATGTGTGTTTGAGGGTATCTTACTAATCATATTTTTAGCATCTTTTGAGATTGCCAACTGCCTGTCTCCCATTGCAACAGAGACATCTTTAGTGCCCATCCTCCTGGTTCTTTCATTACGAGTTCTTTTTTCAACTTCTAGGGCATACTGAAATCCTGTCACCATATCATGCTATTCATTTTGGGGCACTGAAAATTCCCTGAGGTGTCTAAAGCATTGCTTTTCTAGAGTCTTGCCACCTCCACCAGCTCTCCCAGGAAAATGGAGGTTAGCCATGACCACTACACCCTTCTCGACTTGCCACTTCCCCTAGGCTGAAAATTTTGTTTCAGGTCTTAAGGACACAAAAGTTTTATATTAACTCATGAGGAATCTTCTGGAATCTTTTAAATATGCACTGAGCTTTTTTTTTTTTCAATTTCTCCTATATGGAAGAAACCCTCCTTCTGTCTCTCGTTTTCTGCGCTGCTGGTATTTCTTCACTGAGACAAAGGCATAGAGAGGCCTGGCTCACTGAGTGGGTGGGAAGGGCTGAGGGACACCTTCTGCACCAGGCTACAAACATCATTTTGAGGTTTAAGTCCCTATCCACTTCCAAAAAATCTTGTTCTTCTAGCTCAGTAGTTCCCAACAGGGGGTTGATACTGGAAAGCATGGCCACGTCCCAGGTCTTGGTTGAGTTCCTGGGACATGCCCCACCAAGTGAGGGTCCTCCGCTTCATGTAGGGAAGAATTCAAGAGTGAGCCACAGTTGAGTAAAAGGAGGTTTATTCAGAGAGATGCACACTCCATAGACAGAGTGCAGGCTGTTTCAAAAGGCAAGAGAAAAGGCTGAAGCCTAGGAGATACACATTCCACAGGCAGAATGTGGGCCATCTTACTCAGAAGGGGGAACAGCAGCCTCCGAGCATGGGGTCTGCTAGGAAAATGAGAGCGGCCACAAGGTGGGGGGTTGTTAGTTATGGGCTTGGTAATTTCATATGCTAACAAGTGGGACCATTATGCCAGCTACTTTGGGGAAGGGGGTGGGATTCCCAGGAACTGGGCCATCACCCACCCTTTGACCTTTTATGGGTAGCCTTGAAACTGCCCTGGCACCTGTGGGAGGACCATTTAGCAGCTATTGTATTCCAATGAATGTATATTGAAGCTCAAGGTCTACTGGGAGTTGAATCTTTCACCATCTTGGTGCTAACTGCTGTGTTATTCTTTTAATAGCTGTGCCCTGCCCCCTTCCCTCCTGCCTCAGGGTGATTTTTGCATCCTCCCCAGGGAATATTTTGCAATTTCTGGGGGCATTTTTGGTTGTCACAACTGGGTGGGGGAGGAGAGTGGTTGGTGCTATTGACATCTACTAAGTACAAACCAGAAATGCTGTGAAATATCCTAAACCACATAAGACAGTGCCCCCTGCAACCCCAACGAAGAATTATCTGCCACAAAAAGTCATTACTGACAAAGTAAAACACTTTGTAGCTCATTCCTTAATATGTTACCCAAAGAGATTTTGGATGTTTTCAGCTATATAAAATACGTATGTTTTGGCAAGTTAACAGCCATTTCTCACCATTAGTAGGTAAGTAAGGGAAAGGAGAAGGAAACTGACATTATGACGAGCTCATTCTGTGTCAGGCATTATGCTCAGTACTTTACATTTTTGCTACATTTAATCCTTCTAAAAATAGTATCAGGAAGTTATGATAGCTATCTCCATTTTACAGAGTTAAAAAGAAGACAGAGTTTCAGAAAAAGGAAGCACTTGATCCAGATCACAGCATCTAAAAGTAGCTGAGCAAAAACTTACTATCAGACTGTGTATGACTCCAGAGCTGATGCCATTCTCACCTCAACAAGCTCTCCTGATCCATGGATCTTTTTGTTTCAACTTTATTAAACTATAATTGACATAAAACATTATATACTTTTAAATTATACAGTGTGTTGATTTGATACACTGGAAATTTGATTTGAAATACTGGAAAATGATTACCACCATAGTTAGCTAACACCTCCATCATATCACATAATTATCATTTCTCTTTTGTAATGAGAACATTTAAGACCTATTCTCAGCAACTTCAAGTGTATAATACAGTATTGTTCACAATAATGACCATGCTGTACATTGGACCCCCAGAACTTACTCATCTTATAACTGGAAGTTTGCATACTTTGAACAACATCTTCTCATTTCTCCCACTCACCAGCCCCTGGTAACCACCACTCTACTCTATTTCTATGAGTTTGACTTTATTAGATCTCACGTACAGTGGTGTAATACAGTATTTAGCTTTCTCCGTCAGATTTATGCCACTCAGCATAATGCCCTCAAGGTCCATCCTTGTTGCAAATGGCACGAAATTTCTCCTTTCTCATGTAGTATGTTCTCATTATCCATTCATCCATCAAAGGACACTTAGGTTGTTTCCGTATTTTCACTATTATGAATAGTGCTACAATGAACATGGCAGTACAGACATCTATCTCTTCAAGATCCTGTTTTCATTTCCTATGAATATATACCCAGAAGTGGGGTTGCTGGATCATATGGTAATTCTATTCATATTTTTAATTTTTAAGGAAATTCCACATTGTTTTCCCTTGTGGCTGTACCAATTAACATTCCCACTAACATTGCACAAGGGTTCTTTTACTTTCAAGCATTTTTTCCTGTAGAGATTTTTGCTTTATTCTCATGAAATGTCAAGCATGGAAGTTTAGCATTCAGCAAGGAATACTGTATAAATGTCTTTTCCTGAAAAATCTTCAATAATGAATAATAATGAATAAGCATGAGGCTTTCTAGGAAATCAAGGAGAAATAGTGCAGGCTTGAAGAACTTCTCATGCCATGACTGACTAAAATGAACAGACATAATTTATCAGGGCTTAAACTTGGAAAAAATGGAGTCTTATTCAATATACTTCTTGAGGTATGATACAGATACAAAATAATTTGTCCCAGGTTGAAAGAAGACTCAGGAAATCATTATATGAGCCCTACCACCACCTTAGTCCAGACCTCTCAGTTTGGAGAGGCCAAGAAATTAGATTTGCGCGGACCTGAGAAAATGTTAACTGTACCACGTGGAGGCTCTTTCACCACTGCAACTAACCATCCCTGCAAAGTTAAATGCTGGAGGAGATGCAAAGCCATGAAACCTATGTGGCTGTCTACCTGCTGCCTACCTACCCATCTATAGTTCCTCTTCCGTCTAGCCAGGTGAACCTCAGAGAGAAATAGAAATAATCTGAGAACTAGAGCCACAAACAGCTTTCTGGACAGGAGAAATACCTAGGTTCACACAAAACAAAAATCCCATCAACCCCAGACATTTTTCATGAAAATGAATTCCTTACTCTGAGATGGAATACGGTGAAATATGAAGGGCACTCTATACCAACAAAAACCCATGGAGCAGCTTACTCCAGTACATGGATGTCAATAAAATCAGAGAAACTATCAACTAAGGAAAAAAAATAACTGCAACTGCACACAGTCCTAGATGCCTCTTCACTGTCCCTTAGCATGACTCCCCTCCCCCAACACAGGAGGTGAATGATTGAGCCAAAGGTAGAAGCAATAAACACAAAACTATTCAGTGCATGTTACAAGGCACTGGTTCATAAATATAGATCCTCAGATCAGTTTTAGAAGTTGAGCTAAAAAGACAGATTCAGAAGCTCCAAACATAAGATTGACTCAGTAGGTTGGAATGGGGACTGACACTCTATTCCACACAGTCATGTTTGACAATCACTACTCAAAGTGGAGAGAGTAGGTGAAGCCAATAGTTGCCATGTGTCCACACATTTGGTTTGGGGAGGGATAAAGGATCCCAATTAGAAAGAAAGAAAGCAAGCAAGCAAGCAAGCAAGCAAGCCAGCCAGCCAGCCAGCCAGCCAGCCAGCCCATAACATGGGACTATACGTAAAATGCTCTAAAATAGAGGAGGGGAGAGAACAGGAATATAGCTATAAATGGCTTTTTTTTTTTTTTGCCAGCTTCTATAACAGTGGCTGAAGAAATAAAGAGATCACAGATGATATATAACAAGTAGATAAACTAAAAAGACAATTCTAAAATCAATCAGAAGTAATAAGAAACATTACTAACCCTGTAAAAAATTAGAGTCAATAACCTCAAGCATAGACTCGAGAAACAACACAAGGAATAAAGGGCAAACAGATGAACATGATATAAAAGAAAATAAACTCAACATTAGGATGAGTAGTTTAGAACTAGACTTACTAACTGGAAATGGACTGAGACTGGGAAGAAGTTCAATAACTTCTTTCCTTTAATATATCATGATTTTGGCCTTTAGCATCAACCAAAACATATTTTGAATGTAGCTTTAACAATAAATAACTATGGGGCCCTGGACCAATGATTGACTCCTCTCAACCTCAGTTTTTCACCTGCAAACTGAGAATGAGAGATGTGTCTATCTCACAGGGTTGTTGTGAAGATTAAATAAGACAATGCATGCTTGGGAGCAATTACAAAGAAAAGTCTCACTAGGCATCAGCTATGGCTATTAATATTTTATGGAGGAGAATTCAAAGAAACCCTTGTATATCTAAAAGGGATACTTGAAAATTTTAAATTGCATGTGCCATTTTAAATATTTAAATGTTTAAAACAAAAACCTAGCAGAATTAAAAATTAGTTGACACATTTGATATAGTTCAGATGTAAAACAGATGTAACATAAAGGACTAAATAAAATCAGAATAAAAATAAAGTGAAATGATGAGATGATCAGTAAGAACAAATACTTAACTCTAATCAACAGCCCACCAAACTTTTAAAGAGAAAGACTTATAGGCAAATCAATATTAATAACCAATACTATTCTATTTACAAAGCTAAACACAGAACTTCTAAAGGAAAGTGACTCAGGAAGGCAGAAATCTTTGGCAAAAGTTTACTGGATAATATATTTAAAAAATGAGAACAGATACTCATTCCTTTAAAGGGCAAGATCTGGAAATGGCTCATTTCTACTCACACCCATTAAAACTCAGTCACGTGACCATGTCTTGTTGCAAAGGAGGCTGGAGAATGTAGTCTGGGAATCCATGCACCCTGATCAACTGCAAGACTTTTAGTAGTAAAGAAAGAAGGAATTGTTGGATATCTAGGAATTTCTGACACATGCATATAGTTGTTAGGTCAGGAACAAAGCAAGGTTGATTGTCAGAACAAGTATTTCACATTCCTGTGGAAATGCCAGACAGTGCAATGCAATCAGGAGAAAAGCTAAGAGGCAGAGATATCAAAAAGTGAAAGGAAAAATCATCATTATCTGTAGATAATGTAACATTACATTATCTACATTATCTACATTACTGGAGAAATTTAACAGAATCTACTGAAGATAATTGTATTAGAATCAATAAGAGTAGAGGATAAAATGGAAAACATTTTTAATAATGTCCTCTAAAGGGGACTATAATGAGAAAAACAGTCACATTTATACAAGAAACAACAACAGCAACATCAATAACAACACAAAAATAACATTAAATTCAATTCTTAGAAAGTAATCTAATATGCTTTACACTACATCCCCATGACTTATTTATATTATAACTGGAAATTTGTACATTTTGACCACCATTACCCATTTTGCCCACCCCATACCCCCCATCTCTGGCAACCACCAATCTGTTCCCTGTGACTATAGTTAATAACACTGTATTGCATATTTGAAAGTTATCAAGAGAGTAGATATTAAAAGTTTTCATCACAAGAAGAAAAAATTTGTGACTGTGTGCTGATGGATGTTAACTAGACTTAGTTATCACTTCACAATATAAAGAAATATTGAATCATTATATTGTACACCTGAAACTAATATATTGTCAATTATATCTCAATTTTAAAATAAGAAATTAACTATCTCAACATAATAAAGGCAATTTATGACAAACCCACAGCTAACATTATACTTAATGGTGAAAAGCTGAAAGACTTTCCTCTAAATTCAGAACAATACAAAGGTGCCAATTCTTACCCTTCTATTTAACTCAGTATTGGAAGTCCTAGGGACAGCAATCAGACAAGAAAAAGAAATAAGAAGCACCCAAATTGGAAGGGAAGGAGTAAAACTGACACTATTTGTAGATGACAAGATTATATAGAAAACCTTAAAGTATCCACCCCAAAACTGTTAGAACTAATAAATGAATTCAGCAAGTTGCAGGATACAAGATTAATATACATAAATCTGTTGCTTTTCTATACACTAATAATGAACTATCAGAAACAGAAGGTTAGAAGATGCTATTTAAAGTTGCATCAAAATAATAAAATGTCTAGGAATAAACTTAACCAAGGAGGTGAAAGACCTATACTCTGAAAACTATGAAAAAGCTATAAAATACTGATGAAAGAAATTGAAAATAATGCAAAGAAATGGAATATATATCCCGTGTTCTTGGATTGGAAGAATCAATATTGTTAAAATGGCCATATGACCCAAAACAATCCACAGATTTAATGAATCCCTATCAAAATACCCATAACATTTTTTACTGAACTAGAATAAATAATCCTAAGATTCATATGAAATCACAAAAGACCCCAAATTGCCTAAGCAATCTGGAGAAGAAAAAACAAGGCTGGAGCTATCAACATCCCAGACTTCAGACTATACAACAAAGCTACAGTAATCAAAATGGCATGGTGCTGGCACAAAAACAGACATATATAGATTAATGGAACAAAATAGAGAGTCTAGAAATAAGCCCAGACACATATGGGCAATTAATCTATGATAAAGGAGGCAAGAATATACAGTGGAAAAAAGAATCTCTTCAACAAGTTGTTCTGGGAAAACCAGACAGCTAAATGTAAAAGTATGGAATTAGAACATTTCCTCACAACATATACAAAAAGAAGTTCAAAAACGATTAAAGACCTAAATGTGAGACTTGAAATGATAAAGTTACTTAAAGAGAACATAGGTAGGACACTCTCTGACATAAACTGCAATATATCTTTGGATTTGTCTTCTAAGGCAAAAGAAAAAAAAGCAAAAATAAACAAATGTGACCTAACTAAATTTAAAAAGTTTTGCACAGCAAAGTAAGCCAACAACAAAACAAAAAGAGAACCTATGGAATGGGGGAAAATGATGACTGACAAAGGGTTAATATCCAAAATATGCAGAAATCTCATACAACTCAACATCATAAAATCAAACAACCTGATTAAAATATGGGCAGAAGACCTTAGTAGACACTTTTTTCAAGGAAGACATACAGATAGTCAACAGGCCCATGAAAAGATGCTCAACATTGCTAATTATTAGAGAAATGTAAATGAAAAACACAAATAATTATCACCTCACTTGTTAAAATGGTGATCTCAAAAAGTCTACAAATAACAAATGTTCGAGAGGATGCGGAGAAAGGGAAACCCTTGTACGTTGGTGGTGAGAATGCATATTTGTGCAGTCACTCTGAAAAACAGCATGGATATTTCCTCAAAGACTAAAATAGAACTACTATATGATCCAGCAATTCCACTCCTGAGTATGTAGCAAGAATAAATTAAAACACTAATTCAAAAAAAATATGCACCTCAGTGTTCATAGTTAGCAGTATTTATAATAGCTAAGATATGGAAGCAACCCAAGTGCCCATCAACAGACTACTGGACAAAGAAGATGTGAAATATATATACAACGGAATATTACCCAGCCATACAAAAGAATGAAATTCTGCCATTTGCAGCAATGTGAATGCAACTAGTGAACATTGTGCTTAGTGATATAAGTCAGCCAGAGAAAAATAAATACTTTATGGTATCATTTACATGTGGAATGTAAAAAATAATACAAATGAATTTATATGCAAAACAGAAAGAGACTCACAGATATAGAAAACAAAGTAATGGTTACCAATAGGAAGAGGGTGGGGAGAAGCAAATTAGGGGTATAGAATTAAGACATACAAACTACTATGTATAAAATAGATAAGCAATAAGGATATACTGTATAGTACAGGGAATTAATAGTCATTATCTTGTAATAACTTAATGGAGTATAATCTGTAAAAATACTGACTCACTATGCTATACATCAGAAACTAATACAATATTGTAAATCAACTATACTTCAATATAAAAAGAATTAACCTAATATGAATTGAACAAGGACAATATGAAGTAGTTCCTATAGAAGTCTCCATTGTAATGCCAAAGTGATATTTTAAGAGTAAAAAGCAATTCAATCACCTTTCTTGCTTAAAACTCTCTGCCTACTGCAGTTAAAAAGAAATCCAAGCTTCTTTCCACGTCCTCGGTCCCTCTGACTTCATGTCTGAGAATTTCTTCCTTTGCATCTACTCACTTCTTCTAGGTGAGAAATTCAGACACATCGGCCTCCTGTTTGCCCTGAAAATGTTAATTTTCAGGATGAGGAGGGAGAGGAAAATCAAGTTTAATTGCCCCTAGTCTTACTACCTCCAAGGCCTCATGGAGACCCGGGGTGGGAGGGGTGGATTCTGTTTCACATGAACACTCCCTAGGTTTTCAGAGACTATCTCACGTGATCCTGCTTTATTCTCTAACTCCCTTGTATGTATTCAATTCACTCAATTTTCTCCAACTCTCTACTGTAATTCTATCAGATTGGTATTATACATATTTCATAAATAAAATGTATTAGTTTCCTGTTGCTGCTGTAACACTTCACCAAAAACTTGGTGGCATAAAAATAATGCAAGTTTATTCTCTTATAGTTGTGAAGGTCAGAAGTCTGAAATGGGTCTCACTGGGATAAAATCAAGGTGCTAGAAGGGCTGTGTTCCTTCTGGAGGCTCTGTGGGAGAATCCACGTCCTGTGTCTAGAGATTTCTTGCATTACTTGGCTCATGGTTCTGAATCACTCTGGCCTGTCCTTTCATCTTCATATCTCCTTCTCTGAGTCTAAATCTCCTGCCTCTCTTTTATAGGGACTCTTATGATTACATTAAGCATATCTGGATACTCAAAGATAATTTTCCTTCTCAAGATGTTTAACTTAAATCACATCTTGAAAGTCGCTTTTACTATGTAAGGTAACATAGTCACAGGTTCCAGGTAATGGGACATGGACCTATTTGGGGAAGGGGGCATTAAACTGCCTACCACAAAAACTGACATTTAGCAAAATGACTTAGCAAATATCATACTGCTCTGAAGAGTCAGTGCCTTTTCCAGACCCAGGCCTGGTCTTTCATTAAAGTTCTCAGTGGGAAATTGTGGTAAAGGGCATCCTTAGGGCAGAGACACAAGGCTCTGAAAGTAATCGGGGTTTATCAGGACACTAATAAATGGGACTGAGTACATCAACCTAGGTGTCTTTAGACTGAGTGGCAGTATTGCTTAGTGGCTAAGAACTATGAAACTCAGGACTCCCATAAATCTTGTTTTGATGCCCAGCTCTACAACTTACTAGCTGCGGGAACTTGTTCAAATATTTTATCACTCTGGCTCTTGGTTTCCTCACCTATAAATCTCTCAAAAGGTAATTAGAAACATAGATTAGCATATATGTGTTCAAACAACCACAGCTATTATTATTAGAATATCATTTTACTTGGTTTCATAAGAAAAATTTTAAGTCAGTGTATAAACGTTATAATTTAATGTTTTGCTTTCACTAAGGAATATACGCAATAAGAACAATCACATTTTTTCTAGTCTAATTTAGAGATAGGCTTCTCATTTTTTTAGCCTAAAAAAATCACTTAATTAACAAACGAGTTCTCTATCAGTCCTATAAGTCATGTAAAAAAGATATTATCACAAGGTTGTTTTGCGCAACAAAAATACAGTGAATTGCTCTCAGTTCCTTGGTCTCACGTTACTTAAATTACTTCAAATCTGTGAAGGAAATGAGCCACGCGATGCAACAATTCACTTATTAACTCTAAGCAGTGCTAATTAGGAGATTTTTAAAGTATTCTTAGAGGTCAGGATCCTCTTCTGACTTTAGTGGTCTCTCTTTTTAAATCTCCGTATGTGCGTGTCTTTGCCAAGAGCTAGAAGAACAAGGACTGAAGCCTCTTTGTTCTCCTTATGGTTGCCTTATAAGAAAAAAGTTACATTCAAAGAAATTTTTAAACACATTTTATGCTTAAAACAGCCAAGGGCAGGCAGACAGAATCTCTATTCTGTAAATTGCACTAGAACTCCATCCATCTTTACTAGAATATATGTCCCAAGAGGCATCTGTGGCTATGATATCTGCACAGTCACAATCAGCTGCTTTCCTCAAGGTAACGCAGGGCACACACGGCACACAAGCTGGACTGTCCTTGGGTACTCTCTTCTGTCTCCCCTTTTCATTAGTTACAGTCACTTTCTGGGTCTCCTCTGCCACACTGGCACTAATTACATTCTGAGATTGGTTTAACTATTATAGAAACTGTAAAGAAAGCTCCTGTTACCAGTGGAATCTTGTTTTAGGAAATTAACTTCTACTTGACTTCTAGGACTTACATTTGATTGATTTAGTCTTTTATTTTTACCCATTCCAGACTAGTGACCACTTATGTCATGATGCCTTGCAGAATGTATATCTTCTGCTCTCTCATAAACCTTTTGACTCCAGAACACCTTTAACTATGGAATTGATGCAGTCTCTCATTTAGCATGTCTCTTAATTTCTGAGTCATGTCTCATCCTGATATTTGTCTCTTAGGTGATCCTGGTCCCCTGAGCTCCTGACTGGCTGATTGCTAAATCCTCTTTCATACAGGAATTCATACTTTTCTTCCACATCTGCCTTTCTCTTGGATTTGGCTACCCAGCATCACCAGCAATTCTAGTTCATGGACTCGGGTACCCAGTAATCCATGAATCCACTAATCACAGATGAATAGCCCGTGGACAGACTAGCTTATGTTTGGGTAGCTCAATCAAGAAGGCTGTATAGAAACCTAGACCTCTTACAATGGCCTGCAGATCCCTGCATGATCTTCCCACAGCCCAATGCCTCTCTGACCTCCTCTCTTACACATTTCCCACTTGCTTTCTGGGCTACAGCCACACTGGTCTTACACTCTGTTGACCACTTAGCAATCCAGGTTCTGCCTTTGGGCCTTTGTACTTGCTTCTCTCTGTCTAAAGGGCTTTTACTTCAGAACTTCTCATGGCCAGCTTCTTCTTATCAATTAAGTCTCTAACCCAATACCACCTTTTCAGAGAGGTCTTCTTTGATAATCTTATTTAAAGTAATCCTACTCTCTTATTCATTTGTCTCTGTTTCATTGCAATAATTGCCAGTGAAATGTTTTATTTCATATTTATTGTCTAATATCCACTCCCACTGGAATACAAGATCCTAGGGAAGATATTTTATATCTGTTTCTTTAACTTTTGTATTCAAGGTTACTAGATATTTAATATGTATTTGTTGAATGAGTAAGTTGATGAATGAGTTAATTAAATGGTAGTTCATAGCTCAGGATAAATTTTATGAAACTATTTTCTGTCTTATTTTTTAAATTAAATCCTCTTAAAGTCCATTAATTTACTTAGTTTGAATCCTCCTGATATTGGCTTACCTGATACTTTTTTTTGACTCTACTTGAGAATGGATAAGAGTAGTAAAAGAGAAATAGTGTCTCTACAAAATATTCATTTACTATAAAATGAGAAAGAGATAGCAAGGAAGCTTCAAATAAAAACTAAATAAATTGGCATGAATAAATTACATTATATTAAAGAAAGAAATAACAAGATCAGTACACTTTATTTGAAAACATAATTAAACTTTAAGCATAATTCAAAATGTAAGTGTATGTGTTTCCTTGAGCTGCTGTAATGACATACAACAAACTGGGTGCCTTAAAACAACAAAAATTTGTTCTCTCACATTTATGGTTGCCAGAAGTCCAAAATTTAGATGTTGATAGGGTTGGTTCCTTCTGAGGATTCTGAGGGAGAATCTGTTCCATGCCATTTTCGTAGCTTCTGTGTTGCTGGCAAACCTACGCTTTCATTCTCAGTACCACATTCACCTCCTCACCTCCCTCACCTATTAAGCCTTTGCAAAGAGCTCATCTCCTTAATGAGGTCTACCAGAACACTGTCATTAATATTTCAATCTTCTGCCCTTTTTCAGCACTGCCAATCTTCCCACATTGCTCTAGTTTTTAATTCTTTTTATAGCATGTATCACCCTCAACCTAGTCTATACATTATTACTATTGAGTGTTTATTATCTGCCACTTTCCATTATAATGTAAGCCCCAAGATTCCAAAAGAGCAAGGAGTCTTGTCTGTTGCATTCATTCCAAATATTTCTGGAGTAAATAAATGAATAAACTGACTTTGTAAATTGATGCAGCCTTTAGGAAGTCATTATATGGCTACATAAAATAAAATCTTTACAAATATCCCTATCCCTTGACCAAGAATTTCTACGTCTTAGGAATAATCCTAGAGAGATAACATGAATGCGGAGAGGAATTCATATAGAGAAATTGACAACACAACTGATAATAATTGTAAAAATGTGGAAACAAATGCGTAATATTAGGCAAATGCTAAGCAAATTTTACTTGAAATGATATATAGGTACTAAAATTATTTTATTTAGAGCCTGTAATGACATAATGATATGAATGTCCTTTTAAATAAAATATCTTCTATTTAAAAGGTTAAAAATTAAAAAAAAAAAAAAACAAGACAAGCAATTGTATATCCAGTGGCTCCCAAATGCATCCATTCACTAAAGTTATTCACTAAAGAAGTTATTCACTAAAGAAGTTATTCACTATAGACGCTGGGAATATGGCAGTAAATGAAACAGACAAAATATCCTGCTCTCATGGATCTTATATTCTAGTGTAATGAAACAGTCATAAAGTAAATATGGTATAACATCAGGTGTGATAAGTGCTAAGAAGAGAACTAGTACCCTTAAGGGTAGAGAGTGATGGGTTTGAGGTGTGCTATTTCGTATGATGGACAGAGAAGGCCTCTCTGAAGAGGTGACATTGTGAGTAGTGATCAAAATAAATTCAGGGAGTGTGATACAAATTTCTAGAAGAGCAATGCAGGCTGAGGGACCAGCAAGTGCAAAGACTCTAGTGTGAGAACAAGCTTGGCAAGTTGAAGAAGACATATTGGATTAAGAAAGAAAGAAGTAAACCTCTTCATCTAGAGCAGCAAGATCAAGGTAGAAAGAGGTAGAAAAATAACTTTGGAAAGATAAGTAGTGGCCAGATCATGTACAATTTACTGAGCTATGGAAGAGAGTTTTGGATTTCATTCTAGTTGTAATGGGCATTCAATTGAGGGCTTTGTGCATAGGAGTAAAATGAATCAACTTATGATTTAAAAGGGTAACTTCATGTCTGTGATGACAATAGAAAAAAATGGTGTCAAGAGAAGCAGGAAGACTAGACTATTGTATAATACAATCAAGAAGCCATGTTGGCTTGGACAGGGTGTTAGTGGTGAACAATTAAAGTAAATAACAAGATTTGGGATATAATTTTGGAGATAGTGACAGTAGGAATTGTTGCTGCTTTGGATGTACGAAGTGGATGGGGAAAAGTAGTCTAAGTTCAATTTACCTTCGGGTCTGAGCATCTAAGTAAATAAATGTTCTATTTTTAATTAATGGAAGCAACGAGAAAGATCAGGGAAAAGCAGGTCTGCCTATTGTTGGAGGAGGGGCATTAATGGAGTTCTATTTCAGAGAATCATAAGAAACCTTTAGTCATCCAAGTGGACATGTCAAATAGGCAATTCAATACATATACCTAGATTTAAGAAGCTACATCTGTGCTAGATTTATAAATTTGGAAGTCATCAGTGTGTAGGTAGCATTTAAAGCTGGGAGACTGGATGAGATCAGTGAAGGAGTAAATATAGGTGGAGAAGATATCTGATGGTGAAGCCTTGGTTTCCCAAACATTTTGAGTCCAGGCAGTGGAGAAGGAACCCCCAAAATACATAGAGGAATAGCTAGTAGGGTAGGAGGAAAATGAAGGGGATGAGGTATCCTGGAAGTAAAGTTTAAAAAAGTATCTTAGTCCAAGGTAATGCAATAAGACAAGTTAGGGAAACAAAAGGTATATAGATTGTAAAGGGAAAAATAGAATTCTCTTTTTGCCCCCAAGGTATGATCATTCATGTAGAAAATCCAAAAGAATCAACAAAAACCTCCTGGAACTAATCATTGATTATAGCAAGGTTGCAGGATACAAGGTTAATATACAAAAATCAATCATTTAACTATATACCATCAATGAACAAGTGGAATTTAAAATTAAAAACATAATACCATTTATATTAGCACTTGGGTATAAATCTAACAAAATATGTAAAAAAAAATCTGTAAGGAAAACTACAAAAATGAAATCAAACAAGAACTTAATAAATGGAGAGATATCCTACATTCATGGATAGTAAGACTGAATGCTGTCAAGATGTCAGTTCCTCCCAACTTGAGCTACAGATTCAAAGCAATCCTAATCAAAATTTCAGCAAGTCATTTTGTGGATATTGACAAATTGATTTTAAAGTTTATATGAATAGGCAAAAGACCCACAATAGTTAATACAATACGGAAGAAGAAGAACAAAGTTAGAGGACTGACACTATCCAACTTCCAGACTTACTATAAAGCTACAGTAATCGACATAAGGTGGTATTGGTGAAAGAACAGACAAATAGGTAAGTGGAACTGAATAGACAGCTCAGAAGTAGACCCACATAAATATAGTCAACTGATCTTTGACAAAGGAGCAAAGGTAACACAATGAAACAAAGATGATCTTTTCAACAAATCCAGCCAGAACAACAGGACATCCACATGTGTAAAAATGAAAACTGGACATAGACCTTACACTCTTCATGAAAATAAACTCAAAATGGATCACAGACCTAAATGTAAAACAAAGAACTACATAATTCTTAGGAGATGATATAAGAGAAAAACCTACATGACCTTTAGGGATTGTGATAACTTTTTGGATATGACACCAAAAGTATGATCTCTGAAAGATATAATTGATAAGCTGGACTTCATTCAAATTATAAACACTTGCTTTGACAAAGACATTGTCAAGAGCATGAGAAAACAACAGACTGGGAGAAAATATTTGTAAAAGATATATCTGATAAAGAACCATTATCCAAAACACACAAAGAGCTCTTCAAACTCAACAATAAGAAAACAATGACCCAGTTGAAAAATGGGCAAAAGACTTGAACAGACTCTTCACCGAAGAAGATATATAGATGATGAATAAATATATGAAAATATGCTCAACACCATATGTCATTAGGGAATGCAAGTTAAAACAATGAAATACGACAGCAGACCTATTAGAAGAGCCAAAACCCAAAACACTGACAACAAATGCCTGTAAGGACGTGTGGAGAAATAGGACTCTCTTTCATAGATGGTGGGAATGCAAATGGTACAGCCACTTTGGAAGAGAGTCTGGCAGTTTCTTACACGACTGAACATACTCTTACCATATGATCCAATAATTATGCTCCTTGGTATTTACTCAAAAGAAATGGTAATTTATGTCCACACAAAAACCAGCACACAGATGTTTATAGCAGCTTTATTCGTAATTGCCAAAAACTTGGAAGCAACCAAGATGTCCTTTAATAAGTGAATGTATGAATAAACTGTGGTAAATACAGACAGTGGAATATTGTTCAGTGCTAAAAAGAAACGAGCTATCAAGCCATGAGAAGACATGGAGGAAACTTTGATGCATATTACTAAGCAAAAGCAGCCAATCTGAAATGGCTACATAGTGTATGATTCCAACTATATGACATTCTAGAAAAGGCAAAACTATAAAGACAGTAAAAAGTTCAGTGGTTACCATGGACTGGGGAGGAGGAGGGATGAATAGGTGAGCACAGAGGATTTTTAGGTAGTGAAGACATTTTGCATGATACTATAATGATGGACACATGTCATTATATATTTGTCCACACCCACAGAATGAATGTAAAACACAGAATAAACCCTAACATTAACTGGATTTTGAGTGATTATGACTTGTCTTTGCAGGTCCATCATTTGTAACAAATGCATCACTCTGGTGGAGTTGTCTGTAATGGGGGAGTCTACACATGTGTGGGAACAGGGGGCATATGGGAAAGCACTGTGTCTTCCTCTCATTTTTTTCTGTAAATCTAAAACTGTTCTGATAATATAAAGTCATTTAAAAAAGAAAGCATTTTAAAGAAGAGGAAGTGATTGACTCTGTCAAATGCTGCAGTTAGCGCCAAATAAGACAGGGACTGAAAACTGACCATTTAATTCAGCAATGGAAAGGCCACTGGATGTCCTTGATAAGAGCAGCTTTGACTGGTGATGATCATGATAGAATTGTTGAATGAATTCAAAGGGAAATGAGAGAAGTAGAGTCAGAAAGCAGAGAAATGGGGTTATAACTTGAGGGGGTGGTAGGTTCAAGAGATGATTGTTCAAAGATGGACGATCTTACAACATGTTTCTATACTGATAAGAATGACCTGTAGAGAAGGAGAAAATACTAATTCTGAAGAAGCGGGTTCTTATTAATAATAAACCTTCCAAATAAAGGAGGTAGACTGGATTCAGTATACAAGTAGAGAGTGTTCACTTTACATAGGAATAAATATATTCCACTCATTTTAAAAGGAAGAAGGCAGAATAGATGGAAACAGATTGAGAAAAGTGGGTAGATTGGTGTCAGAGACATGTAGAAGTTCTCTCTTTTGAAAATAGCTTTATTGACATGTAATGCATATACTATAAAATAAATCTATTAATATGTACAATTCAATGTGTGTTTTTGTATAATCACAGAGTATAATCACAACCATCACTACCACATAATTTCAGAATATTTTCATTGCGCTGAAAAAAGAAAGAAGCCCATATTCATCATCAGTCATTCCCATATCCCCACTCTCTGGCCCCCGGCAATCACTAGTGTACTTTCTATCTCTATGTATTTACCTATTCCGGACATTACATATACATAAAATCATGTGCATACTTTGATGGAAAATTGTTCATTTTATGCTGCCCTTTCTATTTTTTAAGTTGTCTGAGAAATAAAAAAAATGAATAGCATAACAACTGGAGAGAAATACAGTAAAATTTTGAAAGTGGTTATCTTTTTTCTAACTTTTTTTGGGGGGGGGGATAATTAAGTTTATTTCTTAATTTTAATGGAGGTACTGGGAGTTGAACCCAGGACCTCATGAATGTTGGGCATGCACTATCACTGAGCTATACCCTGCCCCGTGGTTATCTTTTTTTTTAAACAAGTTTATTCTTAAATGTACAATAGGTTCAAAGACAATACTTCATTCTAGCTATAGGTGGCAACAGATGTGATGGCACGGAATCCAGACCTGTAAACAGGAATGGAATTAGGGATCATCACTGCCTCGGGGGCAAGGAACAGCTTACTCTTGGCCAGATTTCTTAATTCCACCTGTGGCCAGCAGGCCTTTTCCAGCAGCCTTCGCTTTTAGCACCTCCAGTTTCTTCTGCTCCTCTTTCTGCTTCTGCTTGAACGCCTTATCTCATCCACCTCCTTGGCCTGCTTCTTAGGCAGCAGGGGCTGCTTCTTGCCACTTTGGCGCCCGGACATGGCTCCTGCCGCCCCTACCCCAGACCCTGCCACCGGAAGCCGACTAACGGGGTTATCTTCTCGTGACGGCTTTATGGATGACTTTCTTTTCTTCTCTATACTTTAATGTGCAATTTTAATGTTTCTATAAGGAACATGTTTTACAAAAAAAGTGAGGTTTTCTTTTTTTAAGAATCAAGAGAAGTTCAAAAATGTAAAAGGTTTAGCACATTATGAAAAAATCCAATGAATATTTTAACTTAAGTTTGCTCTAAAACTCCATCTCCTTTTCTAAAATTCAATATACAACAGTGTCTGATTTTTTTTCTCAATCCTACTATAGATCAAAATTGAGTCTGCTTTATACACTGCTTAATTCTCTAGTGTCTTGAGGTTCATTTAGAGTTAATGGTTGTCCTGTTGCTGAATGAGTATAGGCTGACTTGAGAATACACTAGTGATGGGTGACCTTCAAAAGGCTGATTTTCTGGAAAAAAAAAAACAAAACACCAATCCCCCCACCGGATATAAGCACTATTGAAAACATTTTAACAAAGACGTGTTGCTGCCAAAACCAAAGAAAGGTTATCAGCGGCTAGCAAACGGTATTCTGAGAGAGCTGTCATAATTATAAAATAAGCTCTCAGGTTCTGAAGTCTGGAGTAAAATAAGGTTGAACTGCAGGAAAGAAAAATTCAAGAGTTAGACTCGCCAACTCAAACAGTAGGGCACGTTGGTTACTTTATTCATTTAGTCTTGATCTTCCAGGACACAGAGACAAATCCTCATCTTTACTCACTGATCTGATCAATTAAAAAATTCCTATTGGATAACAAATAGGGAGGCATATAGTTCTCAAAGTTATTTAATTAACTGTGGCCAATAAAGACACAATCTAAGAGTTTGAGAGACAAGGGTCAGTGAAATAATCTTCAAATGAAAATTTACTCTAATCACTGGTTTGCCCATCACAGAGTGGAACGTATCTGTAGAGAGATAATTACCATCCTCAACAAAACAAATGAGATATGACCTGAGAAAAACTTGAGGTCGATAAACTTAATTTTCAATCTCAATTAGAATGGTCCTATCATTCTCTCATTCAATGCTTTATTAAGTTTTTAAAATAATCACCCAGCTTAATATTCTTAGACAATTAAGGCTTAAAAGTTATCTTTTGGTTATCAGGGAAAGGGGGTGGGAAGGGATAAATTTGAGAGTTTGAGATTTACAAATGTTAGCCACTATATATAAAAATAGATTTTAAAAAGTTTCTTCTGTACAGCACAGGGAACTGTATAATAACCTTTAGAGAAAAATATATGAAAATGAATATATGTCTGTATATGCATGACTGGGACATTGTGCTGTACACCAGAAACTGACATATTGTAACTGACGGTACTTCAATTAAAAAATAAATTTAATTTATTAAAATTATTTATTAATTTTAATTTTATTAAATATTATATATAAATAAATATAAATATTAATTTTAATTAATTAAAAATAAATTTAATTTATTAAAAAAATTATCTTTGGGTGCTAACTTCTAATGCACCACCCTCCATATAATGGAAGCATTTTCATCCATGCACTTTTCCTCATGCCCAACTGGTTGCTAGGTTCTGATGATTAAAACTACATGATATGGCTCACAAATCTATACTCTCCATTTTATTACACCTTCTCCAGTTCAAATGCTTATCACACCTCTCTAAGAATATATCAACCAAATGATTCCCTATTTCTTCTCTTTGTCTGAAACAGTCTGTCCTATGTATTACTACTCCTGCCACAGAAGTGAGCTTATTCCCATGGAAAGCCAAATATTCCTCATGTGCTCTTGAAGCCACCTCCTTTCAATTTCCCGATGAGTCTGTTGCTATAGTAATTATATCTTCATGCTGAACATTTTCTTTGCTGGAATACTGACATCAGCCTGTTAACATGACCAAGTAACTGCTTAAACAGAAGTTCTCCCTTGACCCAACAACCACCTGCAGATACCATTTCTTTACGTCCCTTCATAGCAATAATTTTCTAAAGAGTCACCTTCATTTTCTATCACACCTTTCTCACTTCCTGTTCCCTCTCTCACAATTCCAACTACGTTTCCATTATAGCCACTCCACTAGAACAATTTTTTTTGGTAAATCCTACAGCCTTCATTTTATTGTGGTAAGCATCAGGTGAAAGTCACCATGGCCAACACTCAGCTTGTTTTCCTCCTACTTTATTGATCAGTCTTTTCCATGTCCATTCTTAATTTCTTGTACCTGACTTGGAAATTCGGAATTCCGTATGGCTCACTTCTGAGCTGCCTTCTTTTTTATACAAAATTAATCACTGATCTCACAAATTTCCACGTTTTTAAATACAGCCCATTTAACAATTATTTTCAAATTTATTTCTGAAGTGCTGACGTCTCCTTAGAGCTTAAGACTCATACAAAAGTTTACCTGAAGTCTCTTCTTGGATATCTTACAGGTATCTCAAACCTAATATTTGCAAAACTGAAATCCTGATCTTCATCTCAAAATCTTCACCCAGGCTTTGCTCTCTTTCTTAGAAAATAAAGCAACCATCCAGTCAATTATTCAAATCAGAAACAATGAGTCATTCTTGATTTCCTCTATCCATCATATCCAACTAAATTTATCATACAGTTATACATCCAGTTATACCCTCCTATATAGCTCTAGCTCTGCAGCAAGCCATCAGTGTTTCTCATCTGGAATGCTGAAACAGCCTATATATATATATATATATATATATATAATCTTCAGCCCTAGACTCCTTCAAATGAAAACATATCCCAGCACCTGCAAAAATCCATCATTTTACATAAATTAGATTTACGTACTATTCAGTAACATAGCAGAAGTATTTAGCAAAGTCCATCCTGCTAGGCACATATTTGTGACTTGTAAACTGAAGAGCAGCTTATAAACTTGTCCAACAAGAGAAAACAGTGAATAGCCGTGACCCTCAGAAAACAGGTAGTACCCTCCGTGCTTTAAGAGCTGCTTACTTATGAGCTAATACCTGTGTGAAGACTACGAGATGAAATCTACACTATGATTTGTATGCTCTTTGTAAGGTAATTACTTTTCAGATTGACTGGATCTCTATTTAAACCTCATGTTCTGGATCACAGCAATCTTCACCTCATAATCTATAATTTTAAAAATTAAACCTTAAATTTTAATTATAGATTCACATACACTTATAAGAAAACAATACAGAAAGATACTGTGTACCCTTTATCCCGTTTCCTCCAAAAGTAACATCCTCCAAAACTGTAGTACAACAACCAAGATGTTGACATTAATAAGTCAAGAAACAGACCATTTCCACTGTGACAAGGCTCTCTCATTCTGTTCTTGCATAGCGAACGCCATTTCCCTCTTGCCCTCACCCCTTCCTTAACCCATGGTAATAACTAATCTGGTCTCTATTTCTATAATTTTGACATTTTCAGAATGTTATACAAACAAAATTACACAGTAAGCTTTGTCATGGCTTTATTTCACCCAATATTATTTTCTGGAGAGTCACTGAAATTGCTGTACGTGTCAATAGTTCACTACTTTTTATTGCTGAGTAGTATTCCAACGAATGAATGTGCCATAGTTTGTTTAATCATTCACCCATTGAAGAACATTTGGGTTGTTTGTAGTTTCTGGCTATTATAAAGAAAACTTCTATGAATATTCATGTACAGGCTTTTGTGGGAACATAATTCTTCATTTTTCTAGAATAAATGTCTCAAAGTGAAATTGCTAGGTTGTAGAGTGGTTACATGTTCAATTTTTTTGTTGGTTTTTAAAGAAACTGTCAAGCTGCTCCTAGAGTATCTGTACCATTTTGCATTCCCACCAGCAATGTATGAATGGTCAGTTTTTCCACATCCTCTACAGCATTTGATGCTGTCACTATTGTTAACTTTAGCCATTCTGATAGGTGTGCAGTGATGTCACATGAGGTTTTAATTTGTCTTTACTTAATGGCTAATGATAATGAACATTTTTTCATGTGTCTGTCTGCCATTTTTCTCTGTATTTTTGTATTTGTATTTTGCATTTTCAACCCTCCTATGTACAAACTGAGCTTTGCCATATGTCTAGATAGACCTTGAATTTGGATTATAATTTTGGAGTGATTCATAATGTGTCTAAGAGGCAGTGACAGGTTTTTATGTAGTTCTTTCACCGCAGGGCTATAATGTCATTTTCTCAAGTCATTTAGTAGATATTACCTCAGTCAAATTAATCTTAGAAAACTTTTATATAGGAAAAGTCAGCCCCAAATATTATGTGTGTAGAAAGTAATTCAAACACTCTTTGCAAATTTTTTTCTGCCTAGAAAATAACCTATTTGGACTGTCATGAGGCTAAACTGATAGCAGATTTTTAGGCTGGTCATGAACTTCAATGGAAATGGTTTCAAATAACATGAACCAGTAACAGTTCAAAACAGACACAGAAAATAGGTGGCAGGTCTTATCTGTGAATATCTTAGCTCAAGAACAGCCCATAGAAAGGTTACTAGCAAATTCAAGATATCTGAGAAACTCATCTTTTGTTGGGAGATGGTTAATACTTTCATCTTCTTAGGAAGTTGTTGAATGAATAGCATGCTTTTAGAAAATGCAGATTCATCAGTTTCCCTCCTGACCACACTACTGCTGCTAGAGGTACACAAAATACTAATAGGGAAGGAGGAGAAAGTAAAAAAGATTTTATTCCACTTTCTCTAAAATTCAAAAAAGAACCTTATAGGTCTTCTGTTTTTCAGTCTGCTCCCCCAACTTACATTTTCTAAATATCCAAACTGAATATATTAGAATGTTTTCTTCAGGACACTATTTGTAGCACTACAGGATTCTCCAGATAAAGTCAATGAATTCAGTAGTAATAAGGACTACTACTAATGTACATAAGTACATTATTTACAATCAAGTTTCTTTTTAAGCAAAAGACTGTGCATATTAGCATCAGAAGTTAAGTGAAAAAATGTTTTACCAAGCCTTGACTACTGTATTCTATGTAGTTAAATAGCTTTCCTCAGGATTTAAAGTCTAAAGACCTCACTGTTTGAACACTAGAAGCTAAGTGAATGGTCCAGGGTTAGGCTTTTTTTTATCATTTGCATCCAGTCACATGTAATAGTAAGCTCAGCTACCATTTAATGAATGGTATGAAAGTGCTAAAGGAGTTTTCAGCCCACTCATTTAATGCTCATCTCAGTCCTATAAGCTAGATATTTTTGTCTCAGTTTTATATATAAGAAAACTGTGCTTTGAGAGATTAAGCCATTTATCCAGGGTGACACAGTTAGCAAGTTACAGAGCCATGCTTCCCTGTCCCCAAGTCCCTACTTTGTACTGCTCTGATTTATGATGAATAGTCATCCCAGCAAATTCCCTGAGTGCTGAGAATGGGAGTGGGGGTGAGGGTGAAGATTGAAACATAATAAAAAAAAAAACTTTGAAGTCACAGAGCAGTCAATTCCTCGTTATTACCCTAGTGGCTATCCCACAGAAAATTCAAAACTAAATCTCCTATCTCCCTGACAACCATTCCTATGTTATTTCCTTCCAGATTTGTTGACAAGAAAGAAATTTTTTCTTGTCAACAAGAAAGAGAGAGAGACAGAGAAATTTTTTTTTCCCTAAAACTAAAACTAGATAAATCCCAATATATGTAGGATGGTTAATCCTCCATTAACACACAAACACACACAGAATACAACTATATTTCACATTTTTCACAAAAGTTGTCCCCTCCACCTCATCTCTCACATATATACCAATCATCTATTGTTAAAACAAGGTGTGGGCGTGGTGTTGAATAAATGATTGCCTAGGGGACACGACCTCTTCCTGGAGAGCTACCATCTGAAAACACCAGCAAGGAACTCTGGGAGTCCGTGTAAGAATGATGGAAGGGGTAAAAGAGGTTCAACTCTGTGTACCTTTTAAAGAGCTTTGTTAAAAATGTGAATAACCATTTTATTCCTTTGAATAACAGTCATCATCGCCTTGGAATTCTTATAGGTGAATCATACACATGTTTAGCTCCAACCCATCAGAGCCCAAAGCCAATAATAATAGTAGGAAATTCTTACCGAAGTTCTACTATGTTTCAGGAACTGATCCAATATCTATATACAGATTAAGTAATTTAATTATCACAACACCACTATTCAGTGGGTTCTAGTATCCCCATTTTATACATGAGGAAACTAAGACGTAGTAATATAAAGACTCTTAACCTCAGCTCACACAGCTCATGGATACTAACTAGCTCAGCAGAAATAGGAACTCGGGTATCTTGGCTCCAGAGCACTTCTCTTCCTCACCTACTCTGCCCTACTGTGTGTTTATGTATGTGCGAGTGTTCCCTCCTAGTTTATAAACAAAAGATGAGCCACGATGTGGGCTATCAGAGTGCAAAGGAATATATCACTTGCATATTGCTTGTCTTCCTACACCCGGCAGCTATTAAACACTTCACATGTACACCCCACGCTTGCACCGCAGTGCCAGTCACAGCCCTCCTGCGCAGACTGATGAGAAAATACACCCCTGCTGCCTTTGAAAGCTCTGCGAAAAAGAGAGCTAATTCTTCTTTAAAAAAAATAGCAGAAACAGTCAGTAACAGTCCCATGATGATAAATTGGCTAAACGTTGCCAGAATTTCTGAGGAAAACATTCAACTGAGGTTAAAAGCACTGGTCTTACGATGCCTTCAGAGATCCACGGGGTATCAGGTATTGACATTAGTTGCTCACGTAGAGAAAAGAACAAAATTATTTTCCCTTCTAAAACAAAGAGGGGCTAAGGAAGAAACACCAAAAAAGCTGACATGCAAATATTGAAGCATATTTAAAGGAAAAAGAAATAGGCTTTGAATGACATGCTTTTGCTCTAGTGATTTAACAGATGAAATACAGGTTTGTTACTACATTTTTCAAAACCCCTTAGAGTAAATTAAGATACCAAAGGCAGGTACTACGAATTAAACTGTATATATACCAGTTTGTTCTAAGTACGATGACCTTTTTGATTTTAGCCTCTTGCAAAATCTAAGCAGTGCGGTCATGGTGCCAATGCGGGTGAGAAACTCATGAAGCAGTTTGAGGGTTCTGACAATTTATATAGATTTATGACTTTGCTATAGTAAGGCTTCTGATAGACCCTCTGTCATACTGATGATGAAAATGATGGTAAGCCAACAAAGAAGGAAGTCAGAGAATGGAAGACAGATTGGTTGATATGTTCCAAGGATGTAATATCCTGAGTACTTGCCTATTTCTGGACATGTGCTGACACGTTGCTGGTCTGTCTTGTTGAATATAGAAAATCACAAGGATCAGATTTGGGAAATGGGGAAAGAAAAATCTACACTGTCTGGCACTGTGTTGTGTGGTTTATATGAATTATTTCATTTAGTCCTCTTAGGACTGTGTGGGGAATGTAATCGTCCTCATTTTCCAGAGAAGAGAACTGAGGTTTTAATATGAAGATCCTGCTGTAACCAAGGAGAAGCTTCAGGCTTTTGTCAGAAAGGAACTTACTGTCCCATAGTACCACCAGGTACCCCTGGTGGTTACGTGCAAAGACTGACTTCAAGGAGGTTCACCATATTCCCAGATTGGATTAGGTCACCATCTCAAATGCACTTGTAAGTTCCTGCATGCTTTGTTCCTATCAAAACTGCAATTAATCAAATAGTATTTTAATGTTCATCTTCCCCTAACAGACTAGCCTGTTAGCTCTGTATAGGTGGGACCTTTTCTGTCTTGTTCATTTCTGTAGCTCTAGCATTTAGTACAGTTCCCAGCATATAGTCAAAACTCAATAAATAGTTGCTGAATGAATGAATGGCTATAGCAGATCGAGTATGAGAAGAAATTTGGTTAAAGAAGAAAGAATTAGGCAGACATTGCCCAGTAATTTTTACATTTAAAAACTGCACATATATCTACTACTCAGACTACTGGGCGTTGCCTCAGGATCTTAGACATTGAGTCTTCTGTGACTAGAGGTCTGCATAAAGCCCCTATCCATTTGGGTGGGGCTACTGCCAACTATCGTGTCTTTCAAGTATCTCCCAAATTGTCACACCTTACCACTGAGGCCTTGGCCAAAGCCCTGGATCCACGTCATTCGTTTCCCCACTCCTTGATGTTATTTGTCTTTATAGCACTCGTAATCACCTGTCATAGTGTATGTTTTATTTATTTATTGTCTACTAGAGCATCCGCTCCATGAAGGTAGGGGGCTGTATCTGTTTTGTTCAATGATGTAACTTCATTACCTGTTACAAGGTAGACACTCAGTAAATATCCTGACTTAGCAAACAGCAGAGATGAGCATGTCACAGAAAACATGAATTGGAGGATACACGGAAAGGAAAGGAAAGACGTAGAGCATCTTTAGGAAGAGTTTGAAAAAATGGCAGTGAAGAGTTGTCACTGGCTTTTCTGTGGAAGAAGCAATTGCTCTAGTATCATAAGTGAATATATATAATTTGGGTCCAGCAAGAGATGCTTTTGACTTTACAACCCTGCTTCATAGCTTAGGTACTAAATCTTTCAGAGCTTTCAGAGCTTCAGATTCTTCAAACTTTTCTTGATGGTTCTTTGCCTCCTTTTGTTTTTCCCATTTTTCTCCAGTTGAGGTTTTCTATGATTTTATTAGCTATACTCTTTGTTAATTTAAACATATTTATTGAGTTCCTATCTTCTTGTTTGGATTGTTTTGGGGGATTAAGTAAATAAATGTATGTGTGTGTATACACATGTACACACATACATACATGTATTTAGATCACATATAGTAGCTGCTCAATAACTGGTGGCTTTCATCTTCCTCCTCCTCATCTTTCCAGAGATATCTCAGAAAATAATAGAAAGATAAGCTGATGGTGGGCAGTGATGATGAAAGAAGCAGAGGAAGGCACAGTATGCACCAAGAGAGAATTGGAAAGACATGAAAATATATGTTAGACATTAAAGTGCCTTTCTTTAGAGAAGCATCTCTACATGCAGTTATCACTGTAAGTGTCATTCAACAGGCACAATTATTTTTAGAAGTCACATGAGGGATTCTAGCACAGTTCAATGAAACATCATCAATTTATTGAGATCTATAATTCAGTGGGCAAAGCAATGGGCAATCTAATAGAGTTGCATGTGATGACCATACAATTGTAGCAACACCAAGTGCTTTCATATGAATTACTCACAAAACTATCCATTATAACAATGGTTGATATATTACCCTCTTTTGCTGGATAAGTAATAATGATAATTGTTTTGATGAACTGCTTATAGCATTATTCAAGTTTATATACTTCCATTTGTTTTCATATTTCTATCAAAATTATGACACCTGAAACCGATTATTCTAATTGTTTCTTCAAGACCAGATGACACGTGCTTTTCTATACACCAGTACTAATGGCCCAAATCTCGTTTGCTTAGTCACCAAGGTGCCTTTGACTTTTATGTGTGTGTGTGTGTGTGTGTATATTTTTAATATATGTATATATAGGAGGCAGTCCTATATATGCATATACAGGAGGTGTAAATATATTTCTGGAAGTCCCTTTAGAATTATGTTAGCAATTGAATGAACATGCAGTTATCCCTCATGCACCAAATAATTCCCAGAGGCCAAATTAGAACAATGAACTACTAGGTTAATGTAATTTCTTATGCAGTATGTTTTCAGGTTTGTTGCTTGTGGATGTGTGTAAAAGGAAGAAAAGCAGTGAGAAGGTCTAGGTCAGCAAAAGAAGAGTGTAGAGATTGGAGGGTGGGGATGGTGAAAAATGAAGTAACCAAGAAAGAAGAATTTATAGAGTTAGAGAAAATGGAGTGGACACAGAACATTAGGATAGAAAAAGTCAGCTCTCAGGATTCACTAACTATGAACCCATTCTTCCATCCATCCATAAATCCATCAATCCATACAGCTAATACTAAATGATCTCTTATAAATAAGGCAACATATGTGCTACAGTGGTACCTCCTCCTTGTAAGGAAGACCAAATGTCTAAGCAACTAGGATACAATGAAGGACATGAGGAACTCATAAGGGGCTTAGGGTACTTCTCTGGGTGACAAAGGGACAGTTTGTAAAGGCTGCAGTGGATCAATGACAGAATTATGAAAGAGGTGGTATTGGAGTTGAACTGTGAATGATAGTTAAGACTAGAAGTATAATATACAGGGAAGAAAATACTCAGAGAAGAGGGTGACTAAAAGCTTATAGTGGAAAGTGAGGCTGGAAAAGTCCATTGGAGAAAAATACAGGGGTTTTCAAATACTAAAGACTTTAACCTTTACTCAAGAGCCAACATTAACTACAATCACTGCTCCTGAAAGAGGACCTGGGTTGAGATATGAAGATAAAGATAAAACTACCTGTATTAGTTTTCTGTTGCTTCCTAGCAAATTAATACAAACTTAACAGCTTAAAATAACATACATTTATTATCTCACAGTTCCTTTGGATCAGGATTCTGAGGATGGAACAGCTGTGTCCTTTGCTTAGTCTCATTAAGGCTGATATCAAGGTGTGGACTGGGGCTATAATCTTATTTGAGGCTTGGGATTCTCTTTCAGATCCATTAGATTTTGGTAAAATTCAGTAGTTGTATGATTGAGGTCCCTGTTTTCTTGCTGGCTGTCAACCAGGAGTCACTCTCAGCTCCTAGAAGCCACCCATATTCTCTGTCTCCATCTTCAAGCCTGCAATGTAGACTTCTTTTGTGTTGAATCTACCTGTTGAATCTCTGTCTTCCTCCATCTCTGACTTTGAGGCTCAGATTTAAAGTCTTGCCTGAATAGGTCAGGCCCACACTAATATTCTCCCTATCTTAAAGTCAATTGATTAGGGGCTTTAATTGTAACTGCTAGATCCCTTCATAACAAAGTGGTATTTGATTGAATACATGGGAGAAGGTGTGTCTACATCAGGGGCTAGGAATCCTGGTGGGAGGGGCTGCATCTCAAAATTCTGACTGTTATCATACCCAGATCAGCCATCAACTTTTACTCATTTTTAACCTGTAAAATAGATCATGACAGTTTATGTACACACACACACACGCACACCTTAAATAAATGTATTTGTTACAATTGCCAGTACTTCTGATATATCAACACACCAACAGTAGAAAATGCATGTCATCATTCAGGTTATAGATTCTATCAGGTTTAAAACAAGTATAAGCTGTATTTTGAACATCTCAAATGAGGTTGTTCACAATTGTTAGCCTATTTCCAATTAATCGAAGTGTGTTCAGCCATATCTTACTGTAAAAATGGAAAATATGACATGGTTGACGTACAATGGAACTAGATTTGTATTGGCTTGAGAATATTATGTCATAAAATACAAAGACAGCTAAATTGTATGAGGTCATTCTTGGGCTTGTCAGAGTTGCAAAAATGTGATATGCCTCAATAATAAGTATAAGATAGTATCATAAAATGGGCAATTGCACAAAAGGAGTAACCACATGTATTTGCAAATTTAATTTGTTTCCTTCGAAGTAATGCTCCATTTTCCATTCTGCATATTTAAAGCATCATTTAGATACATATTTATGATCAAATGATTTTCAGTTATTTCATATAAAATTATTTGGTCTATGATATGATATTCATTTTTTCCTGATGGAAAAACTGAATCAGAAAAAATTATATAGAGATAAATCAAATCTCCATACACACATGAATAGAGAATGAGTGACCATCTAACTTTATGCAGTCTTCTGTTATTTCTTAGTTTCTCCTCACCACTCATTCCTGATTCATTAATGAACAGCTGATTTAAAGCACACATTGAATTTTACAAGACTGACCTTTATATGAAAACCCTGCAAAACATCACTTGCCTCATAACCAGAAAAGCAGTCAAGGCACATGGAATCATCAGTCTCAGGTCATATCTCTAATATGGTCCTTTAGGTGTTGGTGTCATATGTCTTCCTAACAAAGATTACTCACTGCAGTCTGACCAATCAGGTAAATTGACATCAGCCATGAAAATCAACAATCAGATAAATAGGACTAAGGTCCATAACTTTCATATGTGGACACAGCTTGTATATCAAAGATAAATTTCAAAATCAATTTTTAAGAAAAAAAATCACTGGCACTTATGCCAATATACTTCTTTGTTTTGTTAATAAATTATCAAAATTGTGATGTTATTATATAACTCTCATAACAAGAAACATTTATACAATAACTGAGAGTACAGATGTTGCAGGAAAAATAAAACACAAGAAAAAATAAAACCAAAACAATGAATCAGGAGGTTTAAATAAAATCCTGGGTTTACGTCAGGTAGTTTATTACATAGAACAAGATGAGACTTTGGACAGTTACTTAACTTGCGCCTCATGTGATGTCTATCTTGGCTATTTGGTAGACTTGTGACATTAGAATGAAAAGGTTTGTAAAAATTGTCCACAAGCATTTAAGAGCTTCACTTAGGGATCTTATCACTGCTGAAACACATAGATCAAAGGCGGTTTTTCAAATTCAAAATGATGACTGGCTGATTCCCAACTCAATGGAAAACAATATGGTGCTTCACGCTAAATTTGGATTGTGCAATATGGACAGACTGGGAGTGAGAAGAATGGAGGGAGGGAGGGATGGTCAGGGTGACGTATTTCACATTGTTCATCATCGTTTCCTGGATGTTAAATAAAGCTATTATATCATCAAAAAAGGCCATATTTTAAATTAGATTTTTCGCTGACTTATGAATTTGTTTTGTTACATCAATAATCTTTAAGTTCTTCTTCATATTCCTATTAACTGATTTTATGAAAAAATGTTGAAATTCTTTTTAGGATTAAGACAAATTAATTTCTAGTTTAGAAATGTTACAATGTCAATGACACTTGGTGTGATAGTTCATCTTAACAGTCTTATAACAGAGCTGTCAACATTACAAAAATATTCCACATGTCTCCAACTCTTGGATCCCTCAGTGTTAAACTGAGGTCTCAAAATTGTGACTAAGGGAAAAGCATTTAGAATATCCGTAGGCTAAAATTTAATCCTATGATGGAGAGAAACTAGAGTTTACATATTAGTACATTTAACTTCAGATTAATCTGTTTCAATTCTTAAATTCTTAGACAGATTTTATGAAAAATTTGGTTGGTTGTGTAAACTGTAGAGTTTATTAGATATTTAGTTCAATCTATAGATTAAAATTCAAAAACAATGTTCAAATCTATTTACTACAACTCTCCACCATTGACACTGAAAAGTTATGCGGATCTATTTCACAAAGTGCAAAATAGGTACACAATCCTAAATTTGCTTAAAATGATAGACACCATTTAAACATTAAGCAAAAAGAAAGTCAGAATGGAGATGAAACAAACACCATCCAGGTCCTGTATGAAGAAGCCGTCTAAAGGGGTTTGTGAATTGTGAGTTTATATTTAAAACATTTCAAAACATGTATCAAAGGGAGGAACTTTTCAAGTGTATGTTTAATAACTTCTGTAAAAAGTAAAAGCAATGTAAATGACTCAAACTACTTTTTATTTAACATTACTCTCATATCCTATTTATTTTTGTCATCTTAATGTTGTAAATACTTTAAAGTGTATATCATGAATTAATTGCTGTTCAATAACCTGTAATCAATATTTCTTCTTGCTACCTATGTCAATCTCAGCAGCTATGAAAAAATCTTAGTATACCATTCACAGGTCTGAGAGAGGGAGGAACACAACTTCTAATTTCTGCCATTATGCCAATATTTACTTAGAACTGGCTTTAATACTCAACCTCTGTCACTACTATTTTTCTCATCTCATTTTTATGGTCTTTCAAATAAAAATCTAACATCTTTTATTCTTCAGAGAATGAGGTATCTCACAAAGTAGTAAGCATTTTATCGCTGGAAATATTTAAGCAGAATGCATTTTATATATATATATATATATACACATACACTTATTTCATAGAATTTATGCAAAGTATATACACATTATGCATGCATGTACATATGTATATAGGTATATATACATATATATGCATATATAATATACATTCTTATATACAGCACTCTAACCTATACTCAGCTTTTTTAGGATCTTCCTACGCGTAAACATGGACGACTGAAAGAGCAATCATTTTACATGGCAAAATCCTATCCTCGATGGCCATAAACGATTGGTCCAGGATGGGTACCTGACCCAAGATGAACCTTTTGTGTGATAAATGTAAGCCACAGAATCAAGGCAGTCTCTCTTGAGCGAGGTTCTATAAAACTTAGCAACTATAAGCAGTCATGTGTTTTGCCATATGGAGAAAGAATGAAGCCAAAAAGCAGTGAAAATCATACACAAAGTTACTAAACCCTGCTGGTATTGGAGACCATTTCTTCCCTAGGCCCAGTTATAGCCCTGCTTCTGACTTCCATGAATTCTACACTATCCTTCTAATAAATTTCCCAATTTTCTTATGCTAGTTTTAGTTGGATGTCTTCCACTTGCAACCAAGTGATTAAATAGCTATTACGGATAATACAGAAAGCCGTTTTTTTAACTTTGGATGTGAAGCAGAAGTTGATGACCCTAACAGTGCATGAAATTCTAAAAATTCAATGATTCTATGACTATGAACTTGCTATATGATGTCTTTTTGGCAGATAGAAATTTTTAAGGTCTAATTTTTATTTCTCATAAAATAATATTATTTGTCATAAATGAAAAGAGATTTAAATAAAAAACTATCCAAAGTCAGTAGAGGTTCATAAGCAGATACAAGACATGACAGCTAAGGGGTGACAGTGGGGGCAGGATTGGGGAGGTATATACCTAAGTGGCATGGATTTAGTAGTGTGTAAGATTAGAGATCAAGACTCAAAATTCAATTTGTGAGGGCAAACTACTCATAATCTGAAAAAAAAGTGCATGGGTCAGGGCTCCAGGTATCAGCCTAAAATGAAGATCATGGGTAAATCTGTAGAATATTTGGAGATCCAGTAACGGGAGGCATGGTGAGCAGAGGGCCTCACAAAAAACATGGTTAGGATATACAGACAATGGCCCAAACCAACTAGATCCACTCCAAGAAGTAGATTCTTTATCTTCAGTCCTGGGCTGTATGCAAAGACTTGAAAAAACAAATGGGAAAGAGAGATGAACCACAAGTCTGGAGATTAACCTAGAAGAGGTGGATGGGTTCATGATAAAGAAGGCAAGAATTGAGGAGCACTCCAAAGAGTAAGATTCTCTGCCCAACCAATGTCGGCTTCTACCCTACAGACATCTAGCACATCTTCCTCTAGCCTAAAGTTTGATTGGAAAAATGCTCCACTGTTACGGAAACGACAGGCCAGTCAAGAAATAAGCACCACTCGGAGGGTTGGAGTACTCAGATGTATTACGCCGGTGGGCTCAGAGGGGCTTCTGCTCCGAAGCTCTGAGCACCTTCAAGATGTGCACATGAGGTTTTATAGGGTAAAGTACAAGCTTGGGGTATTAGGCCAATAGGCATGGAACAGCTTTAGCAGCATTATCATCACAAAAGTGGAGGTGGGGAGGCAGCAAAACAACATTCCAAAGCCAGATATGTATCTTTGAAAACCCAGCTGGCTAGCAAAAAACATGAACAGCAAACCAACACTAACTAACTTAGATTTACAAGTTAGTCCAGCAGAACTCAGATCAGTATTCCAATACTTAGACTTGTGAGTTATCTTGTTAGCCCAGCCCAGTCTCTCTTTCACATTCCTAGACCTGTGAGTTATCTTGTTAGACCAGCCCAGCTTTTCCTTCACACCACCTTGCCTAGCCAGTTCAACTCCAATGAATGAAGATCCTACTTTTAAAATATTGTCCCTTAGGAGAATTTTCATAATCTCTAGATTAAAGAAAGACTTGCTGAGCTTAACTAGAGTTCTACTATAATGGATCTGTCATTCTACATGTTTTATTTTAGAGTGCCTTATTTCCTATTATTTATCATTTCTTCATTATTTACAAAAATTTAATGGAGATCTGAAATGCACAGTGTTAAAGGGGCAGCCCCAAAGACAACTGGGATCCGCTCCTCCTATTTAGTTTCTAGCTCTCCAGAAGTCATTCAAGTACCTGAAACTCTTTTTCCCCTTGAGAACAAAGAAAACCTTAAGACCAAGTGGTTATATAACTTAGGTCAAAGGTAGTCAGCATCACAACAAAAAATACTGGTCACATTAAGCCAAAAGAATTACAGGCCAGTATCATCTGTCTCGTCTACAAGGCTGTCTTAAGAGAAGGACTAGTGTAGGATTGCTGTAGATTTGCTACTTGTTTTAAGGATTAGTCAGTATCTATGGGCTTCCAGTCACTCCATATTATGTAGTAATGAAATTGAGAACTGGATTGTGGGAGACCATGATTGGGTTAACAAATTGTAACAATCCCAGCCACTTATCTCCTTAAAGAAGATGTGCTTAGTACCTGCCTTGAGGTTTTAGCAATGATCCAGGCCCCCAGCTATAAACGCTGGGCGTGCCTGCTGTTAGTCTTCTATCCCCAAAACAGCCTTGGGCTGGAATGGTAAGAAGCTGCAGACTCAGAGGTGAGGAGGCTGGTGAGCCAATGACGGGTAAGATCCCCTGAGGGGGTAACCTAAGACAGGCACAGCCGCCTGAGCCCAGGAAAATCTTGTCAAGCAGCTGATTCTCATACGTTCCGCCCTGATAAGCTGAAAGGCTCAACAGGATTATGATTCACCAAAAAGGGTCTTCTGACCTTGAGCCAAACACCAACAATAAACAAAGCCTTTGTACTCATTGTGATCCCACCCTGTCCTTCCCTAAATTCCTGCTTCAACTGTACTCAATAAACATGAGAGATTTGAGAGGCTCGTGGAGTTGGCTCCCGACTCCCTCTCCCTCTCTTGACTTTTCCCCAGAGTCTTGAGTAATTCATTCCGTCTTGGTGGGACTTCTGCTGGCCAGAACCCACAACTGGTGACAAACCCACACTGGATGTCACACCTGAAGAAGAATTCCTCAATGAAATGCCAAGGGCTGGAAAATATTTTTTTGAGCATATGCTATGCTGAAGGCATTGAGGGAAATATGGTCCCATCTCCAGAGGTAAAAAGTCATACCTAACGAGGTCAGAGGCTTAAATGTAAGAATTGGGTTCAACATTAGCATTTTTATTTTCCTGTAATGCCTTATAGTGTGAAGGAAAAGCTGGGCTGGTCTAACAAGATAACTCACAGGTCTAGGAATGTGAAGGAGAGGCTGGGCTGGGCTAACAAGATAACTCACAAGTCTAAGTATTGGAATACTGATCTGAGTTCTGCTGGACTAACTTGTAAATCTAAGTTAGTTAGTGTTAGTTTGCTGTTTATGTTTTTTGCTAGCCAGCTGGGTTTTCAAAGATACATATCTGGCTTTGGAATGTTGTTTTGCTGCCTCCCCGCCTCTGCTTTTGTGATGATAATGCTGCTAAAGCTGTTCCATGCCTATTGGCCTAATACCCCAAGCTTGTACTTTACCCTATAAAACCTCATGCGCCCGTCTTGGAGGTGCTCAGAGCCTTGGAGCAGAAGCCCCTCTGAGCCCGCTGGCGTAATACATCTGAGTACTCCAACCCTCCGAGTGGTGCTTGTTTCTTGACTGGCCTCTCGTTTCCATAACAATAGAATGTCCCTACTATATCTTACTGCCCAGAATACACTTGTATGAGATTTCACAGAATAAGAAACGTGATCCTTCAATATATTTCTCTTTTAAAAGAGGAGCTGGCAACGTATACTGAATTCTATGGGAAAAACACAGAAATAAACATCCAAAGTAAACGAACGTGTTGGAGGTTCTGCAGGTATTTTTCAAAGTTTTCATGTGAAAGTCCTCTGAGAATTCATTTGCTCTCCAGTCTCTCTCTTTAGGCATGAACACTTCTGACGTATATGTGAGAATGAGACTCAGTGGGAGAAAAATCCATCATGGGAAACAGTGAGTTTGTCTTTGATTTCTAAGACTTATCTAATGCATGTACTTTCGTTTTCACAAATATTTAAATTTGAAACAAGCCCTTTTGCTTACCTTGTATATAATCAGCTTAGGTTAACTCAATTTAATGGATTATATATTGAACCAATTTAATTTATTCTCATCTCTAAAAACACTGAAAGACCAAATATGCTGATCTTGTTATATAGGTAACTAATTGAGATGAAATTTCTGTTTTTTTATTATGATTTATAAGAAGAAAAAGGCCCAAGGAAAAAATTTACAGTAACAAGAATAACTCAAACGAAAACAAAACTATTTCTGAATAGGCAGTAACACCCCAGAGAGAAGAGAACTAGATATTCATCTTTAGCTCTATTACCATGTTGCTATTTTAATTTAAATAACAATTAATCCTATTACTTAGGGAGGTAGCAAATTTTTGAATGGAGTATTTAATGGAAAAAAGACAGTAAAAACAGAAAAGTAAGGCAGTACGGCTTAAAGGTGAAAAGCTTGATTCTGGAGCAAGCCTAGATTCAAAACCCAGCTCTGCTCACTACTTGTGTGACTTCGAATAAAATACTTAATTCTCAGCGCCTCATTTTCACTTCTATGAAGTGAAGAATACTAAATGGAGAAAAGGAAGATGGGACTGGATTGAAAAAGAAACCATAGCCCAAAATAGGAGCAGAAAAAAAAAACCTGTTACAAAAAAATAGAAAAAAGGTAGGAAAGATCCCAGGGATACCCTAGGATGTGAAGTTGTATATACCAGGCAAGTGTATATATATATATATATATATATATATATATATATATATATATATATATATGACAGAGTATAGATCCAGACTTTCTAATTTAATTACATAATTCCAAGAAAGAGAGACTGGAGTAAATTGAGAGAAATAAGGATGAAGAAAAGTAACTGTTCTAAATAATAGTAGAACCAAACTTCTCCAAGTGGAAGAAAGAAATGATAAATGAAAGAGTCACATAATGTCAAACAGATGAATGAAAATGTGCCACAAATCTTCCCATAGTAGTGATAATTTAGAATATGAAGGTCAAAAAAAACCCCACAAAATCTTTGAGAGAAAAAATAATTATCTACAAATAAAACTATTTTTGACTTTATATTTCTCATTGGCAACCTGCTAAGAATACAGTGGGGAAAAACACTTCATTTTTTAAAGAAATAAAACTGAAAAAATATTTATATGCAGCCAATCAATCACTTTAAATTAAGTTAAAATAATGATATTTTCACACATGCAAAATTCTCATTTTAACAATTTCTAGGTCCTCCCTGAAATAAATGCTGGAGTAAAGGAAAGATTATTCTGGAAGAAGAAAGTAGAAATGAAGAAGGAATGGCAGACAAAGAAACCAGAAACTAGTATATCTGTATCACATCTAAATAGGTATTGATTTTAAAATAATAACAACAAACTAGAACTAAACTATTAAATAATATCAATTATGGGATGTAGCAGGCAGAGGGAAAGAAATGAAAGGAAGTAAAGTGTATAATAAAACAAATAACAAATAATAGAAGTAAGTCACATGTTTTCAGTAATTAAATGTAAATGGACATAATTCTCTAATCAAAAGACAGACTGGCCAAATGTATAATGACACATGATCCAACTATACGCTGTCTATAAGAGACTCACTTTAGATTTGAAGACACAAATAGATGGAAGTGAAAGAATGCAAAAAGATATTCTATGCAAATAGTACTCAAAAGAGAGTAAGGGTGTCTATATTAATATCAAACAAAATAGACTTTAAAGCAAAAAGTTTCCGAGAGACCAAGAACATTATATATTAATAAAAGTTTTAATACAGCAAGAAGATATAACAATTATAAACATGTACACAACTTTGTATAGATCAGCAAAGTATGTGAAGTAAAAACTGACATAAATGGAGAAATAATTCTAAAATAATGTTTGGAGACTTCAATAACCCATTCTCAATGATAGAGAGAACAATCAGACAGAAAATAAATAAGGGAATAGAAAACTTAACACAATAAACCCACCAACTGTAACAGACATATACAGAACACTCTACCCAACAACAAGAGCATCACATCCTTCTCAAGTGCACATGGGACATTTTCCAGGATAGACCATATGTTAGGTCACAAATTAAATTTCAATAGATATTAAAAGATAGATATTATACAAAGTATCTTTTCTGATCACAACATGATGCAGTTAAAAATTAACAGCAGAAGTAAAACTGGAAAATTAACACATTTGTGGGAATTAAAAAAAAAACATACTCTTAAATAACCAATATGTCACAGAATAAATCAGAAGGGAAATTAGAAAATACTTAGAGACGAATGAAAATGAAACACAGCATTCCAAAACTTACAGGATGTAGTGAAAGCAGTGTTAAGGGGGAAATTTATAGTTATAAATGCTTACATTAAAAAACGAGAAAGATTTCAAATCAATTACCTAAGCTTACAACTTAAGGAAATGCAAGTATAAGAAAAAACTAAACCTAAAGCTAGTAGAATGCAGGAAATAATAACGATTAGAGCAGAGATAAATAAAATAGAGGATAGTGAAAAAAAACAGAGACAGTGAAATGAAGTGCGGGTTCCTTTAAAAGATCAACAAAACCAACAAATCTTTAGCTTTGATGAACTAAGAAAAAAAGAGAAAATAATCAAATTACTAAAATTAGAAATGAAAGTGGGGCCATTACTATCAGTTCAATAGGTGATATGACTTCACACCCATTAAGATGGCTACTATCAACCAAGTGTATGGATAAGCAGAATGTGGTATATTTATACAATGGAATATCATTATATAGAATATTATTCAGCTGTAAAAAGGAAGGAAATTCTGACATTTGCTACAACATAGGTGAACCTTCAGGACCTTGTGCTAAGGGAAATAAGCCAGTCACAAAAAACAAATACTGTATGATTTCACCTATATGAGATACTATAGCATAGTCAAAATCATGCTGTCCAAAAGTAATAGTGGTTATCAGGGCCTGGGAGGAGAGAAGGATGTGTGGTTACTGTTCAATGCATCTAGAGTTTTAGTTTTACCAGATGCAAAGCATTCTGGAGATAGACAGTGGTGATAATTACACAACGTTATGAATACAGTTAATACAATACTGACTTGTGCACTAAAAGTGGTTAAGATGGTACATTTTACACTATGTGCATTTTACTACAATAAAAAAAATTAAGATCAATCTAAAGAAAGTAGAAGAGATTAATTTAAAAAATAGAACACAGAAAAAACAGTAGGGTGAGTTAATGCAATTAAAGGCTATTTTTAAAAAATAACCAATAAAATAGTCAAACCTAGAACTAGAAAACAAAAAAGGCATAAATGAATAGCATTAGGGATATAAACAGAGTATTACTTTAATAAATCTTTAAAAACTAATAATACAAAAGAAATGTAAAAATGTTTAGTTATTTTTAAAAATACTATATTCATCTTTAAAGTAACAGAATAAATGATCATCTAGAATATACAAAAATTGTCTCAAAAAGTCAGTTTGACTTGGAATTAAATCCTGATTCAAACATGAAGTGACCCTGAAGAAATCACTAGATGCCTCTAATCTTTCAGTTTAATTTTTTAAGTGGAGATAGTAATAGAATCCAACTATATTAGTTTCCTATTGCAGTCATAACAAATTACCACACATTTAGCAGATTAAAACACAAATTTATTACCTCACAGTTCTGGAAGTCATAAGTCCAGGTGGGCTTGACTGGTTTTTCTGTTCTAGGTCTGACAAGGCCAAAATCAAGATAACAGCCAGCCTGGGCTCTTATCTGACACATCTGGACAACATTCTGCTCCTCAGCCCCTTTAGATTATTGGCAGGATTCAGTCCTGTGTGGCTGTAGGACTGATGTTCCTGCTACCTTGTTGGCTGTCAGCTGGAATCCTCTCTCAGCTGTTTATCACCACTCGCATTCCTTGTCACGTTACCCCTTCCAACCTTACAGCTAGCAGTAGTGTGCTGAGTCCTTCTCACACTTCAGATCCCTCTGACTTTTCTGTTTGCTGTATCTTACTCTAGCCAGAGAAAGTTCTCTGCTTTTAAGAGCTAATATTGGTAGGACTGAGTCCACAAGGATCGTCCATTATAATCTCCCTATTTTAAGGTCTCTTACCATAATTATATCTGTGATGTCACTTTCTCCATGTATGGTAACATATTCATAGGTCCAAGGGCTTCTGCCTACCATACTACTGCATAATATTGTTGTAAGAGTTAAATGAGATAATATAGATTAAATGCTTAATACAAGATATTCAATGAAGGGACGCTATTGCTGTGCACTGCTTTTTTTTTTTTTTTGTATTTTACAGTTTTTGGAGTCTATGCTTTGTACTATAGTACTGCTTCTCTTATACACATTCATTCCTATCAGACTGCTTTTTCTGAGTAATACAGTCTTTCTTGTGTTGCATTTATCATCACACATCAGATCCCCTTTCATACTCAGATTGCAAAATCTGCGATCAGCTAGAATCTTGAGGTTTCTACTTCTCAAAAGCATTATATCACATAATGTCTACTGTTGCGTTATAATAGTAAGAATTTGGAAAGAACCACAAAATATCTAAAACTATAGGTATGGCTAAAAAACTGACCTACAATATGGCATTTGTAGCCCATAAAATTAGACTCATGAAGACTTTAATGACACAGTATCTTAATATAATGTTACTTGAAAAATTACAAAACTCTATATATAGAAGTTCAATACGTGTGTGTGTGTGTGTGTGTGTGTGTGTGTGTAATGACATATGCATAGAGAAAAGCCTGGAAGTAAATGCTTCAAAAGCAGTTAATGTGGTGATTATATTTGTAGTCGTATTATTGGTGATTTTTTTTTGTAAGGCACATATATTATTTTATCCTAAAAAGCAACTGTTGCATGCAATAAAAGGGATGACATAAAAAGCATTATGCAGAATGAAAAAAGCAAGATACAGAATACTCTATACTGCATGATTCCATTCATATGACATTCTGAAACAGCTGAACTTACCAGAGACACAGACCTATCCGTGCCTGGCAGGGACTGGGTGCAGAGAGACAGGATTGACAACAAAGAGACATGAGGATACTTTTTGGTGTAATGAGAGTGTTGTAAAATTGGATTGCATGATTCTTAAAACTCATAGAACTGCATCCCTTAAAAAGGTGAATTTTACTCAATATAAATTATAACTCAATAACTTCAACTTTAAAACTATTGTTTTGCTTTGTACTAATGGTGCAAATGTAGCAGTACGCTTAAATACCAAAAGACTGTAACATCCCTACTTTATAGTTTACAAATGCTATTGTTTAATTGGTTTCTCAAGGCTGCAAAACTATTTTAGAACTTTTTCATTAATAAACTTGGTTAAAGCCAAGCAACAGATCCGCTATACAGAAGCAACCGTGGCTTACAAGAAAGATGTTACCCCTAGGCAGTGTCTTTAAAAAAAACTTGCTTTAACCTTACTTCTGTTTGGTGCTGGCTTTTGCTTATGGCTATTCCTTGTCTTCTTACTACATCGCCACCTCTATTCTCTTGCCTCTTCAAAAAAATTTTTTTAATGGGTGACTTTATTAAGTCACCCATTCTATGTGACTGCTTGCCACATTGCACTTTATGGGCTCTAGTTAGCAATAATGTATCGTATACTTAAAAATTAGTTAAGAGGGTAGATTTCATGCAAAAATGTTCTTACCACACAAAAAAGAGGACACAAGGGAACTTGTGGAGGTGATGGGTATGTCTGTTACCTTGATTGTAGTGATCTATCACAGGTATTTGCATATGTCCAAATTCATCAAATTGTAGACATTAAATGTGTACTGTTAATTATATCTTTATACTTCAATAAAGCAATGAAAAATGGAAGTTATTATATTAATATAACAGGCTGAAAGAATACACATTTGACTTCCTGGAGTAGATTCATCTGTCAACATTCTATTCCCTTGCATAAGCAACGAACTACAAAGAGAGAAACTCAGGATGTGTGTCATCAGAGTTTTAATCACGCTGAGTTAGGAACCAACATAGTCTGGTAAAAGGAAGTCAAAGTTTTCTCCACCGACATCCCTACTGCTTGTCACCACTCGAACTCCAACGACTGCATCGCATCCCTCCTTCGTGCTGGGTTAGGTGCATGGCAGCCGGCATCTGGAGTTAGCAGTGTTTATTGTTCACTGGTTGATTGCAAAGCACCAAAAGGATAATATTCTAATAAAGAAAAGTAGAAAATGGATGTGTCCTCAATTTATTATACAACAATCCAGAGCACTGCATAAGGGGTAAACTGTTCATATGTTTCTAATATGATTTGTTAATTAAGAAAATGGTAGGGGAAGAGATAAATGACCCTCATATTAAATTGCAAATTAAAACCACAACCTACTGCTGGCATTCATTATCTAGCTTCTTAATTTACCACTGCTTTCTAAAAAAAAAAAAAATGGAAACGTTACATATATTCCTAATGTCTTAAATTTCTTTTGATGATGGATTTCATATTTCGGCTGAAAATCTATATATAGAACTTATTTTTTATCACAAAACTGGATTTTAATGGTTGGCTGAGAATATAAAGTTTTAAAAGAGTGTATAACAAAGTCAGAGCCTTTTTTCAAGTCAGGATGAATGCATCCATTTGTATTCCCCTGTGCACAATTCACTGAACTTCATTTGGAAAATGTCAAGGATAAATATTCTTCAAACACTTCCATTAAACAGTGTATGGTTTGACTTTACCTATATTTCTGAACTTCCCTTTTAAAAATAAAATGGTATTCAAAATGAGGTTGCAAATTGGAAACACTTATGTGCTTTTTACACACTGTTCATATAGGGCTATTAAAACAAAGACATAATATACCTCCTAATGCATTGCATTTAGTGGTGCCTATTGTCAAAAAGGCTTTTACATTAGCCTTTTTATTGTAACGTTCTAACTTGAAATCAACTATTTCTTCACTTGAGAATGCGGGACACAGCCCTTTTCTAAACTCAAAAAATATTAGTGATTTCCCTTTCACAAATACATCCCCCCTCCAAAAAAAAAAAAGACAGACAAGATAGATTAAAATGTGCCTTCGTTCTAACCACAGGATGAAGTGGGAAGAGAACTTAACTGAAATGTAAATAAATGGACCTATAGACAGCTCATCCACTGGCCTGTGTCACAGCCTAGGATTTAATGTCACGTCCTTTGTATGTGTTTGATACTATGTTTGAGACTATGGTCCACTCACTCCATCCATGTGTTTGAGGGATTTAAATATCAGGAGGTTTGATGACTCCATCTCTCATGAGCTCCTCTGTGACCAGTGGGTAATTTGGAGATGCTTCTGTGCAGTGTTCGTGGTATTTCCCATGAGCACAGAACAAAAAGAAAACATCTAACCTAACCAGGGAGCTTGGCCTCAACAGCTCTACACATGGTGATGTTAATATGGACTCGGCACATGCAGAAGACAGTCACTCTGGAAAGTATCCTTGTTTATCAACAAAAGAGACCAAGGTGATGATTTACCATCCACACTCACTAAGGGAAGGAGGACTCACAACATATTTTACAGCACGACCTTTATCTGAGGTAAAACAAATCTGACCTTCCTACCTTTCAGCCTTTACTGTCTTCCTCTGAGCAGAGCATGCCCTTCCCCGCTTTACCGTGTGTGTGTAAACCCATCTTCTCACATTAGGTCCAGCTGCTTGAGGTTCTGCTTCAACACCCAAGTATGACTAATGTCTCCTTTATGTAAACTTCCGTAGTACTAAGCTTGTACTTCCGGAAGGTACTTTAAACCTTTGTGGGTTTTAATTGACTTATCTGTGGAAGACTTTGATGATCCAACTCTGGCTATTTGTTTGTTGTTTTAAGGGGTTTTATTTTGTTTTGTTTTGTTTAAATGGAGGTACTAGGGATTGAACCCAGGATCTTGTGCATGCTGAGCATGCCTTCTATCATTGAGTTATACTCTCCTCACTTTAAGGTTTTTTTTTAATGATGCTAGAATTATAACTTTGTGTAAGTAAGTGTTTTGTGTGTTTCATTTCCTTGCCTAGATTCTGAGCTCACTCATGCCAGGAATTTATTTTGCATTCTTTGTCATATCTTCAATATCTTGCTTAGAATCTAGATTAAAATTAATACTTAACAAATGTGTTTTTAAGAGATAAATTGGTGAATGAATGATGGGTTAAGTGGATCCAAGTATTAGAGGTAGAAATCTTCCCAGAATTTTACTTCAGTTAAAAGTTACCATTGTGAACCTAAGATTTTTCCACTCGAACATCAGGGAGGAAAATACAGCTCAGACATGAGGCTGTCATGACGTAAGCACGCCCTTGGGGAAAACAGAGCAGGGGACGTCTTATCCTCAGGACTGAGTGCTGAAGAAGAGTTGTGATATCAAAAGCACATACGGGAATATTCTCCAAAGTTAACTGAGCAAGTTGCAGGCAAAACAATTTAATTTTCACTTAACTGCTCTTCAAACTCACTCCGGAGTGACAGTTCTGTTGCTTGTTGTGAAGCCTGCCGTGAAAATTCCTACAATTGTCCTGCTTCCAGAGGGGGTAAAACTTAATTCACCTGAGACCCGTTTAACTGCCACAGAGGCAAACATTTGACAGCATGGTGCTGGCAGACACTTCAAGTGTACAACACAACTTCCCCCAAACTTAGGAGAGAACTATTTTGATGTCCAGGGGTACAACTGTGGTCGGTAAAGAAGAAAATATTCAAGTGTTTGTTGTCGTATACATGTCAAACATTAATCTCACCGAGAATGGTATACTAGTGGGTGTGTTTCATTTTCTTTGCCAAATAATAAATCAAAAGAATTAAGAAGGAACTATAACAGAAAGAAAAACATCCTACCAGTAAAGCATAATTTTTCTTTTATAAGGATTGTTTAATGAAAAAAAATTGGATGATCGCAGTTTTTCTCTTCTACACACACACTCAAAAAACGGGAGATTTGGAAACATCTAAAACCAAAAATACGATTGAAGATATTGGCTTACAATTTACAATCCAGATTGTCAGCTCTGAAAGTGATTAAAAAATGAAATGTCAATCATCTAACATTTGGAATAAATTTATGAGCATAAAATCTGGAAGTTATTCAAAAGTATGCCCTTTAGGCATTGCAGATTTGAATGCTGTTTTTCATGTCTGTAGCCTAGAGATTTTCATAATCTTGTTATTTTACAAAAACAGATAAATCAGAGATGAAATAGATGAAATATAACTTACTGATGCTCTAATTTAGATGTGAATAACTACCACATATATGTATGCATATTTACACATGTACTTTTTATGCAAATGTCACTAAATATTGTTAAAAATTTTGTTAATGCTGTTAGTCTAAATGGGAGGATCCATTATTTTTTCCTTTTACCACTAAATATGGTAGGTAAATATGTTATAACTCAGAAGGTGTCGGCCTAGCACACTGCCAAAGTCCAGGCAAATTATTCCGCAAAGTTAGTCATTAGCAGGAAGTCACTTCAGACCTCTACTAAAATAAATTCAATGCAACTTCAATTTTATATTGAGCTTTATATTTAATATTCAGGACCTGTTGGACTAACAAGACTGGGACATCTCATAGGAAAAATAACCAGGGACTTCCAGGAGAACTACAAGCCTGAAGATGTGGACCGGTGATAATTAGGGAATTCAAATGAGCCTCCAGCCCTAGGTTAGACTGGGTTGCTCCAAAATTTTAATCATTGCCTTCCTATTCATCTCTGGACTGGTAGTTTTGAAGAAATGGAAAATAACTTTTGGTGCATGTATTTGCAAATTATTGAGGGCACAATAAAGCATGCATTTGAGTGCTATGTAAGGATTCCCATTTGGATGTACTGTACAACAATACTTACTGCCCTCCTACTGACTCATTCTAAATAATACAAAGTATTTAGTCACCATTTACTGTGCACTTGAAAAGTATATGATGCTGTGGTAGGAGCTCAGAGGAGGGTGGTGGGATTAATGAGCGTGTAGGCCAACAGTTTTATGTACACACACATTGTGTATATATATATATACATATATATACACACAATAATATGACATAAAATAAATATAATATATCATCATTCATAGTGTAATTATGGAGCACCTGCAATGTGTGGATCACTGCAACAGACACAAAAGACTCAGTAGTGAGGAAAACTGACAAACTGACAGATACTTTGCCCTCATGGAGTTTGCCACGTAACGAGGGAAATAGATGCTAAATTCAATATTAGACAGGAGTAAGCCAAACGAGGACAGCGCTCAGGAAGGAAGGACTGTTTGAGGTGTCTATGAATTGTACCTAGATTTTCAATCTCATAAATATCACCATGCTCTTTGTTTTGCACAAAATCCTGCTCTTGACTCACAAGTACAGACAGAGGACATGGAGGAATTGTTTTCCTACAGCTAAGACAGATCAGCATTGAACTACCACCCGCCCTCAGCTAACCTCTTACACAGACACAAATTTACTGAGAGACTGGACTAAATTAGGGAACGGCACTGTGTGAAGCCAATGACTTTAACTAGAAATTAAACCAGCAACTAGGGCCCCTTTGGTTCACTTTGACTGAGTTAATTACCAAACAGCTAAGTATGCGCTCAAAGTGGCACACGAGGTGTTAGAAAATCTCCATGCATTCTCTGATTTTCCAGTCTCTAAACAAACCTGGAAAGTAAGCAAAGCAGGTGCTATTAATCCCACTTTATAGATGAGGACAATGAGACTCAGAGTGCATAGTCCATCCGAAGTCACAACAGACAATAAAGTTATGTTCAAAGCTCAAAGCACAAGTCTCCTGACTATGAACTCTGCTCTCTCCGCTGACTCATGTCACTACATTACTAGTCATATACTTTGCAACATTACATAAAAGAAAATTCGTTTCTGTGCAATTCAAGCCTTTTAGGTGTGTTCTGTCAAAGACACTATAAGATGAGATTGATTCCATTCAAAAGTAAAATTGCATTAAAATTCATAAATGAGATATTTACTTGGTAGCAGCCGACTCAGCAAGCAGTCATGCAAAACATGCTTGTCAGAGATATTATTCACTAGGTAATAATGAAGTGATGCTTTCTTGGATAAAATTCTACTCTTAGGTCTATAGTGTAAATTCCAGTTTGAGGCTTCTTTTCTGCTCGCTGGTCTAGGGGAAAAAAATCTATCTATTTAAATAACAAAAACTGTAGCCTTTGTATCATGTAAGTTTATGCTCCAAATGATTGTAGTAGAGATTCAGTTTGCATATATCCCCACTGAAGTTTACGAATAGGTAACTGAAAACACCTGGAAATATATCTAATATCTATAGTATTAAATATCCTCAAAACAGAAGACCAAATGAGATATAATAGATTTACAACAATGAAAGAACCACATGCAGAGTAGCAGCTCACTGAAGAATGCTGCTTCATGACGTTGGTCTTGGCAACAATTTCATGGCTATGAGACCAAAAACACAGGCAACAAAAACCAAAACAGAGGGACTACATCAAGAGAAAAAGATTCTGCACAGCAAAGGATACAATCCACAGGGTGAAAAAGAAACCTATGGAAAGGGAGAAAAGATTTACAAACCATATATCTGATGAGGGGTTAATCTCCAAAATACATAAGGAACTCACACAACTCAATTAAAAAAACTAATACCTCGATTTAAAAAAAATGGGCTAAGGACTTGAATAGACATCTCTCCAAGTAAAACATGCACGTGGGCAACAGTTACATGAAAAAACTGCTCATTGACAATAATCATCAGAGAAATGCAAACCAAAACCACAATGAGGTATATCACCTCACACTTGCTGGGATGGCCATTATGAAAAATAGATTTTTTTCAAACCAGAAAACAACACATGTTAGCAAGGATGTGGAGAAATTGGAACCCTTGCCACTATTGGTAAGAATGCAAGATGGTGTAGCTGCTATAGAAAACAGTGTGGAGATTTCCTTAAGAAAATTTAAAATACCATATGATCCAGCAATCCCAATTCTGGGTATATACCCAAAAGAACTGAAATCAGGATCTTGAAGAGATATTAGCTTTCCTATGTTCACTGCAGCACTATTCACAATAGCTAAGATATCAAACAACGTAACTATCCATTGAAAGACGAAAGGATTAAGAAAATGTAATACAGTCCTTCCACAGGGGACTAGTTCCAGGACACCCCGCAGACAGCAAAATCTTTCAATGTTCAAGTCCCATATACAAATGTAGTACAATCGGGCTTCCATATCCATGGGTTCCATATCCTTAGATTCAACCAACCTGTATTGATTGGTTGAATCTGCAGACACAGAACACACGGACAAGGAGGGGCGGCTGTATATACATACAATAGAGTACTATTCAGCCTTAAAAGAGAAGGAAATTCTGCAATGTCACAACATGGATGGACTTGGAAGACATTATGTTATGAGAAACAAGCCAGACACAGAAAGACAGGTACTGAATGATTCCATTTATATGAGGGATCTAAAAGAGTCAAATTCATAAAAAACAAAGACCAGAATGGTGCTTACCAGAGGCTGGGGGAGGGGAGAATGGGCAATTATTAATCAACAGGCATAACGTGTCAATTCGGTAAGGTGAGTAAGCTTTAGAGACCCGCTGTGTGACATTGACAGTCAACAGTAACGTACGGTACACTTAAAATTTAAGTGGGCAGATCTCAGGTTAAGTGTTCTTACCACAATAAGATAAAATTTTAAAAAAAGAACGTGGTTGTCATATTGGGTAGATTACACATTAATAAAACAGAAACAAGCAACCCTAGGAGATGATTCTTAAATGTGCATGAGTATATGAGTGCATACACACATATACTTTTATTTTTACTAATAATAACAATATTCATTGAAGAACATTTGGAAACTCAGATTAAAAAATAAAGGATTGCAATACAACCTTTCAGAAATGACATCTGCTAACTCCTCGCTATATTTCCTTCCCCATCACTGATTATGTGTTGGACATTTCTCATGTATTTTATAGTGATCATTTCTTAACTGCCATCTACTCTTTAGAACTTATTTTAATTACTCCACCATACTTCATTTAAGTATTCCTGCATTGTAGGATGCTATGAACTTGCCCAGTTACTTTTCTTTTAAATATTTTCAGTTTGATGGGTTGAAACAGTATCTCTGTGATTTACACTTCATTACTTCGACTATTAGAGTGAAAATGCTTCCAAATGTTTGTTGGCTAGTGCCATTTCTTCTTTGGTTGGTCACTTGAGAATGTTCTTTGTCTAATTTTATTAAGGACAGTATCTTCTCTCTAAAAAAAAAACGCCATAAGCAAAACCAAATTACTGAGAAAACATATTTGTAGCGTATCTGGCAGATAAAATAGGATGATGGCCTCATGACAACCCTTCCAGCTTGAAGCTTTAGAAATGGGAGTTTGTTTGCAGTGATCTTGAGGAACAAATGTCACCTTTCCAAACTGATGTTTAGGGGTTAAATTATAATAGGAATACACTTGTGTCGACTGAAATAAATGCACAGCCTAAAAGTTAAGAGTTATGTTTTATTTGGCGGGAGGACTCGAGCAGGGATAACAGCCTCTCAGATGGCTCTGAGGGACTGCTCCCAAGAGGCAGGGGAGGAACTAGGATATATAGGAGCTTTACAACAAAGACCAGGTAGTTGGAACAATAAAACATTGCTTGTTATCTAAAGAAAACCAGGCATCTCAAGTTAAAGAATTTAGTGCTTTTCTATGTATGGGAGGAAGCAAACATTTGGGCTCACTGAATTCATTCCTTTCACAAGCACTTAGCTATTTAGGGCCAGTATCCTGTCCTTTCTTATTCTGAGTCCCCTCAGAGTGCACCGTTGTGAGTGGCTGCAGAGGCTGGGCTGCAGGCTTGTCCTTACTGGGGGGTGGCAGCAGCCGCTGATGACTTGGTTTCAGCATTCTTTGTTTACTGATATGGTTGCAGTATTTTCATTCACATGGCAGTATTTTCGTTCACACTTGAAACCAAAGAATACAAGGACGGTCATTGCGCCCAACCCCTGTAGGCAGATGATACCAGCTATTGAAGTCTAATTGATGCCCCCAAGTTGATTCTTTTTCCACATCAATGATTCAGCCTCCTGGCCTTTCTTATTCATATTAAAAGTTAAATGCCTCTAAGCCACCCAAAAAGGACTTATGAATCAGAATGTGATCTTCATACCAGTGACTCATCTTAGAAATTTATTTCTGACATTACAAGATTAATGCTTTGAAAAAGAATTTTAAAAATCCTCATTTGGCAAAGGTATACAAATCTTTAACTGACATGAAAATTTTAAACTTATTACAGCTTAGTAATAATTATATTCCATATTAACACCTATCTTTCACTTATTTGATCCTCACAGTAACCTGGAAAGCTAGAAAAGGAAGGCATTTTCATACTCTTTTTATAAATAAAGAAATTGAGGTCCAAAATACATTGACAAAAACCCAAGATCATATTGTTAATTAGTAGCAGAGAAGAGGCTCAAATTCTGTCCTGATTTCAAATCCATTTCTCCCTTTTCCTTAATGCTACGGTCCTACCCTTCATGCCACTATGTCATTGTCAGAGCTCTAGGCTTTTGTTAATAACACATTTGGCCTTTAGGCAATGTTCAAGTACACCTCTCTGCTTACCAACTCTCTATTAAAGCCATTACTATTTATTAATCCATAGAAGACAGGAGTTTTCATTTGAAAGCTTCTTAAGTGAATTAAGTGGGTAGAAATATCTTTCAGAGAAGACAGGCAGAGTATAATTCTCTGAGTTACTCTTGAGACACGAAGGGGGCAGGGCACAGCCATTCAAGGAATGCTATAGCAATTAACACCAGAATGGTGAAAGATTCAACCCCCAGTAGGCCTTGAGGCTCAAGATGATGAATTAAATTCTAGCAGATCTTGAGCTTCATTATATGCTCATTGTACTATATTAACATGGTGAATAACACGCCCACAGGCGCCATGGCAGTCCCGAGGCTGGCCACAAAAGGTCAGAGTGGGAAATGGCCAACTCCCTGGGAATCCCAGCCCCTTCCCCAGGCTACTTACACTTGTCCTTCCACTTATTAGCATATGAAGCCACCAAGCCCATAAAAACCAGCAACAGGATGCCTCTCGGCAGCCCCCCCTCTCTCTCTTCGGAGACAGCACACACTCTACGGAGTGTGTACCTACTTTTAATCTGAACACCCAACACCCAACCCCCACACCTCGTGGCTTTTCTCTTGCCTTTCAATGTATCTCTGAATAAATCTACCTTCCTCAACTGTGGCTCGCTCTTGAATTCTTTCCTGCACGAAGCCAAGGACCCACACTTGGCGGGGCACGTCCCAGGGGCTCAACTGAGACCTGGGACACAGCCCTCCTCATGCCCCACATCCGTTTTCCTGCATCATTCAGATCTAATATATGTTATATTCCAGTATATCCATGGCATTGTTCCTACAGTTCCCTGTGCCTAGAATGAATGTTCTTATTCTCTCCAATCATTTTTTCTCTCTCTCTCTCTCTCTTTCTGTCCCCCTGCCTCATTCTCCAAGGCTCACCTCATATGCCATCAACCTTTTCCATTATCTCCCACAAATTGACGGTGAGAGTTCCTATCTCTGAACACATATGGAAGTTAGTAGCCTTTTCCATTGATTTCAGACCTATATGAGTGGTTTTATTCCTTTATCTGGCTATGAAATGCTTAATGGTTGTGCCAGGCACATACAAGTGCACAACATCGTTAAGGAGGTGCTGGCAGAGGCAACTGAAATAGGTAAATGATCCTCTAAAGTGAGTTTGTTACAGCCCCAGAACTGCCTACACCTCTAATACTGGCATGTAGCCGAGAACAATTCATAAAGACCTGAATAATCTACGCTGGGGCCCTTCAGAATCTGATTATATTTCAAAAGTGCATCCAACTTTGACTTAATCACCTCATCTATGGTTATTTCTCTAAATTCAGTGATGGCAATGTCTTTCATTGCCCTCTTCTAATCAAGGTGGGTTTTTTTTTTTTTTCCTTTTTGAGTATGTCCAACAGCCTAAGTTTTATAAGTAGCAGCAATAGAAGCAGAAAGCACTTGTGTCCAAATGACATTTGGGACTGAGTTCCCGATCTGCTCTGGGATTTACTCTAGGATACTGTGCTGCTTTTCTAACCTCCCTAACACAGATCTCCCACGCTGGAAAGCTCCAGTCTGGACACACAGTACGTCGTCCTGGACTTGTAAATAACAGCTCAAAAGTCAAGTGTGAGTGGCTTGAGCCCCTAAGTAAGAAGTTATACACAAAGATAAGATTCCTTCTCCTTTTTTAGGCTTCTGTTATTTCATCTGTAAAGTGAGTTGTATTAGATCAAGACTTGCCAAGTCTTTCTGTGTAGGAGACTCTCCTAGGGAATTAAAAAATAAATACAGTCTTTTATCTCCACCCCAGTCCCATGGAATGAAAATCTCCAAGGAGCATTCTAGCATATCCAGTCCATAGATCCCTGTTGAGAAACAGTAAATCTCTAAGGTCTCAGGAATCACTAGAGTTTCATAATCCCTGAATGTGTGTGTGTGTGTGTGTGTGTGTGTGTGTGTGTGTGTGTGTGTGTGTATGAAATTCAAATGAGACTAGGAAAATGCTTTTTTATCCATCTGAATCATTAAACAATGGAAAGAATGCTCAACTGAGCATCAAGAGACCTGGAATGAATCACGGCTTTTCCGTGATTCTGTGACATTGGACATGTTCTCCCCTTCTGTGGCTTCAGTTTTCTCATCTATAAAATAAAATACTGGCATATATGATAGTCTAACCCTGTGATGCTTTGCAAACTGTATCTGTAGAAGTTCAAACCAGACAAATGGGGATGACGCCCACACAATGATTTCCATCACCAGGAGAAAGGGTGCTGACTGTCTCACTGCGTGGTACTACCATGATGCCAAGGTCTGGGGTCTACCCCTGAGCCTCGTCAACTCAGAGATCTGAATTGTCAGCACAGCTAGAGTGGACTTGTTACTTCAGGGGTAGATTCACATTGCCTGGCTTACAAGACTGATCAGAAAGATAACTGATTATTTACAGTAAGAAATAGCACTGTGATAGTAACTGCACACTGTAGTTAAGATATCTTTTCCCTATAGCCTATATAAAGGCTGTAATATGGAAAGCCACCTATAATGAGAATGCCAGGAACTTGATTATAATGAGAACTATAACTGAAAAGGCACTAAGACATGAATTACTCTGGTGAGAGCAGTCTCTTTTTTAAAGTAAGACCTACCTAGGAAACCCAGTAATTGTCAGTATGCCCTTGGTGAGCCTAGAACTAGAAAAAAAGGAAGTTAGATGAACTGACAAAAAATTCAAGCACATCTCCTACTGTTTTGATTTCAAACTCTATTTAGCCTTTCCAAAATTAGCTCAGAAACTGCCATGAACCTATACTTGCAGGTGATATCCAATGCAGAAGTGTCTTTTCAGAACCTGAGAAAGACAAATGAGTGGCAATGAGGTAGGACAAAGTAGAAATGAGAAATGACTTTGAGGATAAATCATGGAGGGCTCGAAGTCCCATACCAGTGAGTACAGACTGGGTTTATAGGCAATGGAGACCTACTGAAGAACAAATTTTAGTTAAGCAGCATGTAAAACAAAGAACCGAACCAGGGTCAATTGGCAATTTACCAATCACACTACCAAATGTGTGGCTGGTGACTAGAGCATTCAAGGATGTTCATGTCATATCCTGGGAGTCTAGTAGCAAAATACAGTATCTAAAAGGGGGTAAATGTCAGGAGTGAGTATAATTCAAAGAGGGACCCCAATTTTAAGTTAAGTAAAATCTGAATATAGAAGTTAATTTGAGGGAATTCTTACTGGACAAAAAAAAAATGGTACAATTTGAGCAATAATGACTGCAATGAACTAAAACACATAAGATGGATAAAAATACAAAAATTCATAATGATAAAAATTCATTACATATCAGTAAAAGTTGCTAAGGCAGCAATTCATTGTTCTGAAAACTGATGAATAATACGAGGAAAAAAATCAAGCATTTATCGTCCCTTTCCAGATTAACTATATTTCAGGGTAACTGAATAATTAATGGAGGAGAATGCTTCTTTAAAAAAGAGTTATCACTGATAAATTTAGGAGGAATATAGAATGAGAAAAATCTCCATTTTCCCCTAAAGGACCGATACATTCTGGCAACAATAATTAATTAACGCTATAAACACTAAGTGAAATGTTGAAAAACTTGATGATAAAAGAATCAGGCCACATCACCTGAGCCCACACTGACAGTTTGTTTCCATTACTAAAAGTAGAACAATCAAACATCATACAATGCAATAGGAAGTAAACAACACTAACCACTAAATATTCTTGCCAAAAATCAAACCAAAATACATTTAAGCCTCTAGATCTACCTACAACTTTCTGGCATCATGAGGAAGCAATCTCCAAATTCAGAATGTGGTACTTGTTATAGCACAAATGACCTGGTTTCTCCTCGATCAATTGCATGGTGTGATTATCCTCAGAGGGGAAGGGGACAGTTACAGAATAAAAGATAACCAGTAAACAAACCAAAAATATGATATCTAGATTTCGTTTGGACCCTGATTAAAACAAACCTACCACGGAAGGATATATTTGACAGAATCAAGGAAATGTGACTACAGATGGTATTTGATGATATTTAAGGAATTTAAACAATTTTCTTAGGTTAATTTATCAATGTTGTTAGGTGTTATAATGACATGGTGATTGTGCAGAAATTATTCTAAATATTATTATTGGCTAAAGACGTATATTTAAATATTCAGGTAAAATAACATCATACTGGGATCTATTTTAAACCTCTCTGAAAATAAAATAAAGGCTAGTGGGGGAATCAAAGAATCAAGATTCAAAAGTAGTGATGATTGTTGGAGGTATGTGGTAAGTAGATGGTGATTAATTATACTGTTCTCTTTACTATTGTGTACATTTTAAATTTTCCATAACAAAATATTTTTTAAGTACTGAGTATGAGTACAGATGCAGAGATGGATTTAACTAGAACAGAACAGAGGGGAACAGTGTTCAAGAGATGCTACAGAGCAGCAAATCAGAGATGCTTCTTTTGAAAGTTTCCATGTGATTCAGTATTTCCTCGGTCATAGCACTTATCACTATATATAATACCTACTTAAATGTCAGTTTCCGTATATTACATGCTAGTTATTCTCCATTTGACTCTTTAGATTGATTAATTCTTTACCCCTTTCCATCTTAGTCTGTGCTCCAGAAACCTGGCTTGGTTGGGATCCCTGGCCCTCTGGCTTCCAGCTAGTTCTAACCAAAGGAAGATACTGGCAAAATATCTGAGGAAAGAAAGAGGTCAAAGTACTAATTAATTCCTCCACTTCCCTCCCTTATGTGCTGCAGGTGCTCCAGGCTGCATTTCTTTATTTGTAATAGCTCCTGTGTTCAAAACTCTCCAAGACATAGAGCTTCCACTCTGGGTTCCGGAAAGCATTGCCTCCTCTTGTTCCTTTGGGATAAGGAATAGTTGTAACTTTACAATCTTGCTAACCTAGGTATGTTTTCCCATAATTTGTTTTCCTGGACCCTGCCCATATTTTTGAATCTTTGTTCAACAAAAATCACTTAAATTGTCCCTTTTGACTATGCCATCTATTTCTTGCTAGGACATTGATTGTGATACCCACAATACATGACTATCTGGCACCTAGTTGACATAAAATAAACATTACTTAAAGGAAAATAAAAATAGACAGAGGACATGAATAAAATTCAACATTATTTCCTGATTTAAAAAACATAAAGGATAGAGAAATACATGCATCGTATGCTATTTTTTAAAGGCTTCATTCATTAGCTTCATGCAGAAAGTGAAAAATTAGGCATATTTGCATTTGAAATGTCATGAAGAAGATAAACGTAATTGATATTAAAATTGAAAAGGGGGGGCTAAAATTCTCATTATATAAAATCATACCCTAATAAAATTCTAGTAAAACAATGCCATCTGTCCCTAAATAAATGAATAAATACAGTGTTAATTCCATTTTACAATTTGATGAGATGATCCTAAATTTCATGAGGAAAAATAATCATAAGAGATTAAGCAACAAGTTCTAAAATAATAAGCGGCAAGGAATTTGCTTTACTAAACAATAAAATATAGGCAAAATAGGGTATTTAATAGGCGAATTCCACTTCTGACAGTAGATACTAAGCGATTTGGAACTAACTGCCCTATAAGAACAACTACAACATCTATACTACATATACGTATAGTATAACTTTTCTAGATACATATAGATATATACATTAAATAAAGGCTGTTCTCTCTTTCTCTGTCTTCTAATTCTGAGAGAGAGAGAAACTGAAGCCCAACTTCTAATCATCACACTCCCTGGTAGTCCACTGGACATAAGCATATATAATTTATCTCTTTTGGAAGATATCATAAACCTAGCCCTCAAAATACTTCCACAATTCTTCACATAAAAGTAAGTGCCTCAATTAAAAAGAACTAGGCATTAGAGGTGACAAGACAGAAAAAGAACAGACAATAGAAACAGACTCACAAAGGATCTAGACAGTGGAAATATCATACACAAACTTTACACTGAATATATTTAAGAAAATTCAACACAAGATTGAGAATTTAAATGGATAACAAAAAACTAAAATAGAAATTTTAGAAATGAAAAAATAATGGTCTGAAATTCAGAACTCAAGGGGTTGGTCAAACAGAAGATTAGACATATTTTAAGACAGAGTAAGTAAAATGGAAGATGGGTCATCAGAAAATTACCAGAATGAAACAGATAACACACACACACAAAAAGACATAAAATACAGAAAAGTTTATCAAACACATAGGGGACCCAGTAAACATACCTAATATACATAGAATTGGGGTATTAGTAGAAAAGAGAAAAAATGAGGAAAAAGGAATAGTTGAAGAGATAACAGCTGAGAGTTCACAAAAATTGGTTAAAGACATTGGGCTACAGATTCAAGAGTCAATACAAAATGAGAGAAAGTGAATGCTGATAAGGCCATACAGAGGCATTTCATAGTAAAATTTCTGAAGATCAGCACAAAAAAAGAAATTCCAATTAAAGCCATATGAGGAAAAAAGATAGATTACTTTTGATGGAAAAACTAGTAATATTGACAGCTAAATTTTCTACACAAGACAATGGAAAATATCTTAAAATTACTGAAAGTAAATAACTGCCAATGCATAATTCTGTTTCCAAGAAAAATAAAGAGGAGACAAAAATATTTTAAAAGAAGCAAAAACATTTTCTTACAAGTAATTCAGTACTAAAGGAACCAGCTAAAACATACTTATGTCTGAAGGAAATTATTCCACTTGGAAGTTCAGAGGTGAAGAAGGGAATGAAGAGCATCAAAAAAGGGTAAGTATGTGGATAAATCTACAACACAGGGAGTGTTTAAGTACTTGTAGCAGTATCTTGTGGGACAGAAAATATAACAGATACTTGATGGTTACAGATAGATAACAGAAAAAAACTGAAAAAGTCATTCGGGAGGGGAATATATTAAAGTGTTCAAATAGAGAGTTTCTGTATTATCCAGGAACATGGAGAAAATTTGGACACATCAGTAATGCATTTTGTAATCTTTAGTTATCCCAAAACTATTGTAAAATGATATAGAAACTATAAGCTAATAAAAAGGAGAAATTGAATGATAAAATATATCCAATAAATCAAAAACAAAAGCAAGAAAATGAGAAAAAGAATATAGAATAATTGAGACAAATATAAAGCATACAGTGAGTAATTAATCCCAAATATGTAAGTAATTACCTTAAATGTAAAGATAATGTTTCAACTAAAAAGAAGATTATAAGACAGGAAATTAAAAAACAGATCATAACTAAATGGTGCCCAATTAGTTTTACATTTTACATATTAAAACAAAGGAAGTTCAAAAGTAAATGGATGAAAAAAATATAGGATGCAAACACTAATCAAAAGAAAGGTGCTACAGCTATATAAAAAGAAAGCAGACTTTAGGAAAAATTAATTATATAATAATTCTAAATATGTATGCATCTAATAACATACCCTCAAAATATAAAGATTAAGCATGACATAATTAGAAGACATATAGACAAATACATAATCATAATGAAATATTTTAAATATTTTAACTGATTTAAGTATCACACACAAAAAAATGAAGAGCTTCGAAGATTTGGACAACTTTAACAATCTTGACCTAATTTACATATATAAAACACTGCACCCAACAATGTCAGGGTAAGTATTCTTTTCAAGTGCATAATAAATTTTTCGAAAACTGTACACATGCTCTTCCATAGATTGTTTCAACATATTACAAAGAAATAAAATCATACAGAATATATCATTTGATTATTTGCCTACTGTGCTATTAAGCAAGAAACAAATAATAAAAAGATAACTATAAAATACCCAAATGTGTGAAATTTAAGTACTGCACCTCTAAATTAACCATTGTTTAAAGAAGACATTGCAATGGAATTAAAAATATTTGAATCTAAATAATAATAAAAAATGTTACATATCAAAATTTGAGATGAAGTTAAAGCTATGATTACAGGGAAACTTAAACTTTAAATGCATATATTAGGTCTAAGCATCTATCACAAGAAGTTATTAAAAGAAGAGTAGATTGAGCACAAAAGACAGCCCCAAATCAAAATAGAACATGAAGTATAACTTTTCCTTTTGCCTTTGAATTGACAACTAGAACTCAACCCTGAGCATGAACAGGCTCCCTAAACAGAGCTGCAAATAATTGAAATCAGACATCAACTTCCAGATTTTACTAAAGAGCCTTATCTTATGCCCTAAATAAACAACAACTTACCTACCCCTCACCTCCACCCCATCATCTCCAACAGAAGACTAAAGAGAGTAAGGGGACAGAGTCAGCAGTGTCACTGGCCTAGTGAGGAATGCAGAGTTCGTGGTTAGCGATTTTGCCCTTCCCCTCCTCAGTGGCTGGGGAGAGCAGTTACTTTTTCCTTTCCTGATAAACAAGCGAGAGGAGACTACAAGAAACTCAACCACAAAGACTGGCAGTATCTACTCAACAGGGAGCCTACCACCTCTCTGCCCGGATGGAGTATTGCTGAGCTGCAGGATCTGATCAGGGCCATCAGATGCTGCCAAACAAATGGGAGAAACATTCTAAGGGGCGACTTGATAGAGTTTGACACTCGTGCCCTAGAATTTGGGGGTGAACATGAACATGAAAACTAGAGTCCACTCTTCTGGAAATTTCTGAAGATGAAAGAATTAGTAGAATAGTAATCAATACCAGTCAAGAAAGAAAAATTGCAGGGAAATAGGACAGGAAAGGGCAGGGAAAGGATGTGCAGTGAGCGCTGAGACAGCATCGGCGAGGGCCTCGGTAGTTCCCATGGCTGCGGATAAAAGGACATGGCGCCTGGAGGCGGAGCAGGTGTCCTGTCAAGCCCTGCCTTAGATAGTACTTGATGATATTTGTTTTAAAAGAGATGGGGGTCCTGTAGTCAAATACTTTATTTACCACTTACAGCTTTTCCACATATATTAGCATTGTAACAGCTCAGGAAAGTCCTACAATGTTTTCTTTGTCATGCAAGACTTTTCTTCTACTTTATAGTCTTTTTTAAATAGCAAACGTTTTCACTTCCCATAAAAGAAAATCCAAGGAACATCATTTTGAGAAATGCTGCATAAGGTATCGCTGACAGCTTCTTATCCCTTGAGTCTTTAGTTTTATTTATTTTTTGTCCTATAAAATCACTGCAGACCTTTCTCTACGGTTATGATATTACTTCAGAGAATTAGTTCAAAGCTTATTTTGCACTGATTTTATGTGTAACAGGTATGCTATTTTAATCAAGTAAAATATTACTGAAGCCTAACTAACTATTGGAATTGGAGAAGTCTGTCAGAAGATAGAATAGCTATATATGGTTCATTTGCCACAAATGGGGACCTGCAGTGAAATTCAAAATTATTAATACTTTAATATTTACTGAATTATTGATTAGCAAATTAAAAATCAAATATGCCCTGCTTTAATTGTATCAGGAGTGCTTATTTTGATGAACTATGTATAAGATTGGTTCCATGCAAGCTTTGACAGAGGAAGTGATAAAGAATTTTAATTTTCTTTTTGTTTATGCCCTTAAGCAATGTAAGTTCATGAGGTAATTGAAAGAAATTAAAGAAAAATATGGAAATTTTATTTTAATGAAGCCAAATAGCTGGCTTATGGGAACCTGTTGCAGAAATTCATTTGGCTACCTCTTTACTGCAGCAGTCACTTTGGAAGGAAAGAGCTCTGAGGTGCTCCCTAGAGACATCTCACAAAGCAGTCCTCCAGAAAAGTCACACTTGAAGTCCTCCCAATTTGATGGCAAGTTCTTTGAAGACAAGCTTCATGCTTTATGTCGCTTTGTAGCCCCTTCAGTGCCTAGCACAGCACAAACACAAGGCAACTACTCAGTCATTTGAGTATTTTTTAAAAAAAATTAGATTTCCTTTATATGCTGATTCCATATTAAAATTACCGCAAGATACTATTTCTAGGGAAAAATAAATTGCTGTAAAATTATAGAATTCTGACCCAGAGAAATATTCAACAAGTTAATTCTACACAGGCATATCTTTTACAAGTATTTTCCTAAAGATTGTTCTATTGTTTTGTAAATAAAAGGCCAAGAATTCCTTAGGAAGCTTTACACTGAATATTTTCTATCTTGCGTGTGCTGTATTTGTTTTCTTTTGTAAAGAAAGATAAAATAGACATAGGTAAAGATGACTGTTACATTTGGCTTAGTTAGAAGGCTTTTTTTTCCTTGTTATTATATTTGACATTTATACAGAAACATTTCTCACGAGTTACTCAATCTATAAATAGTGCATTATCTTACAGAAATCACGGTACCGTAAGACTGTTGGCTCAGGTTCCAAATTATTCTATTTATGGTATTCTGAATCAACAAAAGAATGAGAAAATGAATAACTGAATACCATAGTCATTATGAAATTTTATCTGCATTCAATCTCTAATCAATACTTTGTAGAATTTTTAGCAGGTAGATTAATGAAAATGATGTACATACACTGTACCTCTTCAGAGTGTTTTAATCACCATTTGTATGAAGTAAGTCAGATATTTGCTATGCTATCGCTGGAACATTCTCTTTTGAAACTGTCTACACAAAAGGAAAATCACTCTTGGCTAAAACTGGTAGCACTTACTGGAGTGGTGGGTAGTGTTTTAATGACACAGAAATGTTCCACTAGAAACCTATTCATCAAAATGTTTGAAAGTTGTTGGATTCAGGTAACTGGGAAAAGGCAGTCCAGGCAATACGGTTAATTCCTACCTTATGAAGACCAATGCAAGTCTGGGCTGCGAATGATAAATATATTAAGATTGGCAGATAGCTTATGAAAATCTTGCTTAACTTACAACTTTTGGTTACCTATTGGCCACAGGCTACAGGAGTTCAATGAGAAACTACAGAATTATTAGCACAAATTCCTTTAGAGAGAAGAGATTGAAAAAATTATCATTCCTGAACACCAGCCATTGTCCAACACTGGGTCCCTCTGACACCAATATTTGGTGTTGTTCCACTCAGATCGTATGTCAAGCTTGTGGATTCATTTTCATTTGATTTGGGGGAGAAACAGTGACCTGAGTGATAAATAGCATGGAAAGATACTGCAAATAAATGGGAAAACAATTTGAAATTGGAATCAGAATGTGTCAAGTTAGAGTCATGTGAACATAGGAGCAGCCTGGTATGGCTAGGCCGTGCTGCCAGCTCAGCAGCATTTGTGATGCTTACGTTCAGGTGCTGTGAACTCTTGAGAATGTCTGGAGAACAACTGGCTTGCCCTGGCATGTAGGAGAAAAGGCAGCATCCTTGTGGTTCAGGAGACTTGGCTTCTATTCCTAGCTCGGCAGTTGATAAGCTATATGATCTAATGCAAGCCAGTCCCACTGGTGTCCATTTTCCCTACCTGTAAAATGGGAGGACTTGAAAAGATGACTTCAAAGATGCCTTCTCTTCAAGTCCTACCTGCTGTGGTTCTGAGGTTTTCCTACATGAGCAGTTTCTGAGGTTTGGAAAGTAACGGCTAGTAAGGGAGATGAACTTACCAACAAGCAATAGTAATAATGTTATTAAACTGAACTCAGGTCTGCTTGCCCATGTGCAGTAAAACCATTCTACCGACACCTGGATGTAGTGAAGGAAAATACAGCGTTTATTGTAGGGCAGCACGCAAAGAGAATAGACAGCTCATTCTCAGAAGACCTGGACCCTCTGATGGCTTTCAGGGAAGGGTTTTAAAGGCAACATTTGAAGCAAGGGTTGCAGTTTGGGATTTTCTTCTGATTGGTTGGGTGAGGAAATCGGGTGATGTTTCAGGAATCTTAATCATCAACCTTTGGGTTCCAACTAGTCTGGGGTCTATATGCTTGTGGTCAGCGTGCAGTCACCATCCTTCACCTGACTGGGGGGGTCTTAGTTTCTGCACAACAACTCACAGATATGTATCAGATTGTTATGTATATCCCTTGAGGAGGAACTAGGACTCTGTTTCACCCCGAACTATTGTTTAAACTGTCATTACTTTTCTTGCTAGACTGCTTTCCCTTTGTTTCTGAATTCCCTCCCTTCCCTAATTAGTAACTGCTTAAGTCTGATCTTTGGAACTTGGGGAAGGCCTAGGAGACTAAAACCTTTTTCTACAAACAAGAAATGAGTGACACAGAGGGGCTCTCATACCCTAGAAGGCCGCACAGGGTCCGGTTCAGTTTCAGTCATCCTTTTCCTTGATACTCCTCAACTGTAAAGGGAACAGGAGTGGGACAAGAAAGGGAATAAAATTTTAGATAGAGAGTTTAATCATAAGCTTGGCAGGAGAACTTGGTTTTGGGGTGGTTTGATTTCAATAACAGAAATAATAAACAATGAAAATGTGCTAAGTAGAAAGACAAGCAAAGTTCCAAGGGCACATATAAGAGAGAATATTTATTTGGATTAAGATGGTACAGTATTGAAGTTCTTAGCATTTGAAAAGAGCACAGAAGCAGAAAAAATGAGGACAATTTTGATCTGTAGATGGAGTATGAATGCATATGGGGTTGGGGAAAAAGACATGCAAACATACGGACTTCTGAGGTAAAGGTATTTGGGTCACAGCATGTAGGCCAGTGTGACCTGGCTATCAAAAATGTGGGAGTTAATGCATTGTCTTTGGAATCAAACAGACTCGCTATCTGACCTTGAGCAAGTTACTTATCCCTTTTGAGACTTGAATTCCTCATCTTAAAAATGGAAGCTCACAGGAAGTTTGTTGTGAAGATTAAATTAGATAATGTATGTTATGGCCTTAAATGAATTCACTGCACATTGTAAACAAATATCAACAAAATGTACTATTAGCAGTAGTAGTATCAGAATTATTATTATTTAGAGGGATAATATTGGGGAAAAGTTTTGAAGCCAAATTATAAATGACTCTGAACGACATGATAAATAATTTGGCTTCTATTTTATATAGTAAGGAGCTATTGATTGTTTTGAGGAACAAAGCCAGATAAATAAAAAATGACAAAAGAAAGAAAAAGAAAATTGTATACTTTTGAAGAAATATTCAGCAGTGAAGTAAAATTAGTTGTTGTTCTTTGAAAGAGTCAACCAGTCTAGACATGTCTCCAATGAGAAAGTCATTTTAAATATTAATAGAACACATCTCAGCTGTTGCTCAAGTCCCATTTCTTTGTTTCTCAGTTACTATCTGTGTTGATACCAACTTTTGCAACATGCCAGTGAAATTTCATTCTTTGTGCATCCACAGTGGTTCCTTTGAGGAAATATGGAAATGCAATGGAAATATGATAAGGGAAAAACGTGATGATTGACAGTCAAATTCAAAATCAAGTATCCATAGCAACTTTAAGAAACCTCAAGAAATGTATTCGTGTTTCACTGTGACCATGATAAACACCAAATTTAATCACAAGTGCACAAGGGGACTTTGCTTTAATCAGTTTTCATTCTAACAAAGAGAAAGTTGTTAAACACCTCAAGTGCCCAGCATTTGGTCCTGTCTTGGAAATTTCTTTGTTTCCTGACCTGTCCTAAACACACTGAAATCATTTGCTAATCTCTTCTTTTATTGTTCGTGTGTTTTTAAAGAATCAGTATTAAAAGAGAAAATCACGAAGATGACTAACAGATTTCATTGAATAACAATTAAACTACTTCAAATATTAAAAAAACAACTAAAATTAAGTGACAAAATATAAACAAAATGAATCACCTGTGCAGCTGATAAGACCTGATGAGAAAAGGACCAAGTTGCAAACAAATGAATGTGGAAAAGGATATATAAAGCTACTTCATTAAAATGAACTATAAAATGTTAGCAAAGATATAGGAAAATGTTCAGCTTCACAAGCAGTAACCACACCTAAACAATACTCTTAGCACATGCACAGTATTTCTTAGTGTTTTATGTTCGCTAAATTCTGGCCCCATGTTCTAGCCTTGGTTAATTTCCCTTACAGGATGGATGACTGAGCGTGGATTAAAATCTCCTCCTTTGTGGAAACATAGGAAAATGCTTGTTTCCTTTTTCAAGAATGCCTGAATGTACTAATGCAAGAGTAGACTGTGGGCCAGAGAGAAGGGAAACCCAAAGTGCAGAACAGGAACTGAAGCTGGAAGATCACAGGAAGCTCTGATCAGAAACAAGCACTGGGGGCCAGAGTTTTAATTTCCTACAGTAACAGAGACTGAACTGATCCCTGAACTGAAATGGTTAGATGGCAAAAGCAGGCTTCCTTTGTGAAGCCAGGGCCTCGAATTGCGCTCTCTGCCCATATTCAGGAGCAGATGTAATTATACATCCAAGGTTGCCTGTGCCACAGAAAGGATGCTGAAAGGCTACGGGGAGATTGGGAACTCAGCCTGCGCTGCACACAGACATGGTGACTAGAATTACATTACCCAAATAAAGGGCTCCAAGCTGCTCACAAAAGACTCCCTTTGGAGTCTTAAAACCCAAAACTGTTTGGCAGAGGCAACAGTGGTTTTGCCTCATGTGAAGAGACATGTATGATTTAAAATAACCTCCTAGGCAGGAGAACCCTCCTTCAAAAATGATAAAGCACAAAAATAAATCCTGATCCAAATAGAAAAATCTAACTTAAGAACACAGGGATAATAGAGCAAGTTGTCTTTGACAGCTATACACACTTACTAATTTTAGATATTAAATAAAAGCTTTATTGAAATACCATTAAAATATAACATTTACCATTTTAAGTTGTACAATTCAGGGTTTTTGGTAATGTATTTACAGAGTTGTACTGTCATCAACACTACTTTTAGAATATTTCCATTACCCAAAATGAAACTGCATACCCATTAACAATCACTCTCCATCCCCCTGTTTTCTCCTGCCCTAGACAACCACCAATCTACATACTGTCTCTATAGATTTCATTTCTAAATTCTGATCATTTCATAAAATGGAATCATATAATACATGGCTTTATGTGTCTGACTTTCACTTAGCATAATGTTTTCAAGGATCATCCATGCTGTAGCATATATCAGTGTCTAATTTCTTATTACTGATAAATTATGCCCCATTGTGTGGATAAACCATATCATAGTTATCCATTTATTAGTTGATAGATATTTGGGTTGTTCCTTATTTTGGCTATTAGGATAATGACGCTATGAACATATGTATACAAGTTTTTGTGTGGCCACTTGTTTTCATTTATCTGCAGTATATATATAGAAGTGGAATATCTGTGTCATGTATTAGCTCTGTTTAACATTTGTAGAAATTGTCAAACTGTGTTCCAAAGTGGCTGAATTGCTTTACATGACGACAGCAATATATGAGGGTTCCAATTTCTCCACATTCTTGTCAACACTTTTTAACGTCCCTCCTTTTTATTCTAGCCATCCTAGCAGGGGTGAAGTGGTATCTCTTTGTAGTTGTGTGTTTTTTTAATTGAAGTATAGTTGATTTACAATATTGTGTTAGTTACAGGTGTACAGCAAAGTGATTCAGTTATACAACTCACTATAGTTTTGATTTGCATTTCCTTGATGACTGATAATCTTGAGCATCTTTTCATATTCTTTTTGGCCATCTGTATACTTTAATGGCCAAATAGTCAAGCCTTTAGCCCATTTATTAATGGGGTTAGTCTTTTTATTGTTAAGTTGTATTCTGGACACAAGTATCGAATCAGATATATGATCTACAAATATTTTCTACCATTCTGCAGCTTGTCTTTTTATTTTATTGATGGTGTCCTTTGAAATACAAATGCTGTTACTTTTGATGACATTTAACGTATCTATTTTTGTGGTGTTGCTTATGTTTTTCATATCGTATTTAAGAAACCATTGACTAATCCAAAGTCACAAAAGTTTACGCCTATGATTTCCTCTATAAGTTATATAGTTTTAACTCTTATGTTTAGGCCTATGACCCATTTTGAGCTGTTTTTGTATATAGTTTCACATAGGAGTTGAATTTCATTCCTTTGCAGTAGATATCCAGTGGTCCCAGTAACTTTAGACTTTTGTTTAAATGGTGAAAATGTAAGGAAAACCAGTAAAGAATAAATTGTGAAAAATGTAATCTAATAGAGCAGGAAAAGAATAAACTCAAGAATCCAATAGAAAACAGGAAAGGAGAACAAAGAATTGATGCAAAAGCACGGTAAATACACAAATTAGAAGAGATTAGTGCTCTCAATAAATAGAAATAAATGAAGCATGCCTATTGAAAGACGTATATTCAAATTGGAACCAACATAATTCCTGCTACGTACTATTTACAAGAGTCATATCTAAACAAAATGACAAGTTTAAAATAAAATATTCAAGTAAATTACCAACAAAAGAAATCAAAGCAATATTAATCTTAAGCAAAACAGAGCTGAAGGTGGAAAACATTAATGGGAACAAAGACAGAGACTCCACCCTGGATGAGCAACAATCCACCAAGAAGATGATATGTGTGAGGGAAAAAGAAAAATCTGATCCGGTCTTTATTGAAAATGTTGTTATTCTGTTCACCATGGATTTTTGTAATAATTTTGGGTTTTTCCCCCCAAATACTGCATTAAAATATTTGTAAAATTTGGTGTCCAAAGTGAGTGCCTCCTTTGTCTCATCCTCATTCTTAGTACTGGCCTCCTTGGCAGTGTCCATAGCTTTTGATCTAATAACTCCACCTCTTGAAAGTGAACCTAAGAAATATAAAATAAGAAGAAAAGAGGGGAAAAACTTGCACAATGGATATTAATTGCAGTATTTTAAAGGAAAATAAAAGAATAATCAAATCAGCTACATGAAAAGACATGTAATAAAAGATGGATTTTGAAATCTGACCAATATATGTCTGTTGTAGATTAAACAGTCTCAGGAGGTCCTTAAAAAAGCACTTCCAAAATTCTGGATTTGGGGGGAGCAGTGCGTGAGATTCACGTAGGAAGCGTATTTAACAAAACATTTAACAAAACTGCAGATTTCCATAATTTCTACAGGTGAGGCCATGGTATGTCTAATTTTAAATAATTCTACTGAAGATACTTATACAGTCAATTGGACATTTGGGACCCATGATTTAGAATAAAATTTGATCAGGCATTAATTACTTCATAGAGGCTCATACATTAGAGGAATTTTTTTTTGTCTTATTCTACAAATGAGAAAATTGAGTCGCAGAGTTACAAAGTGAGTTGTTTAATCTCATAAGGCAAACTCAGGGCAGGAATTCAAGATCACTGTCTCTATTAAGTGTTGCTGGGTTTTCCTGAACATGAAGACCATCTCCAGAGAGAAAATATAACAAGCCAACAGAGTTTTAAAATTCATATTTTTGTAAATTGATACTTCACAAATTGCGGCATACCTATATTGGTTTAAATCTACATTCCCCATTGAGAAACAATACAGAATACTGCCCAGTTTTCCGTAAGAATTGTAAGAGAAGTCATTCAAAAATATTTTTCTCCAAAATGCATATATTCAATAGCTGTTAATAACACACAGCTTCCTTTAAAACTTTTTATAATGAAAAGCTTTTAAAATGATTAGAATGATCTCTTGATTCAGATGCTAAAAATGAAATCACAGGATGTTTACAAGAACATCTGCAAATCAGTGAACACACAAATGGAATACTTAAAATGGCTCTTCCGATATTGGTAATTGTGCCCACCGTGTATTAACATTCTCTCTGCTGTCTCATTTCATTCCAGCTGACCCCATACAACTGTCTATCAACTCTATACCACATCTGATGGTATACAAGACAGACATATATTTTTTGAACAAAAGACAAAGAGTGAATTTCAATGAGAAAATACTCTTAGACATGCTAGGCCATTCTTACAACTTTGAAGGTCACTGATTAACAGAGGAAAAAAAAAAAAAAAACTACCCCTACCCAGAAAGAAACATGATTAAGTAGCTTGCATTTATGGCCCTGGAAAAACTTGCTGTAAAAGTATGAGTATAATTCTGAATCATCAGGCAAACTCTTGCAAACTACAAGCCTTGCCCCAGATATATTCTAGGAGGGTTACCAAACCAAACTTGGGTCTACTCACCCAATGTGCAGCAAAGCCAATCTACTGATACCAGGCTGTGGTGAAGAAAGCACAGCATTTATTGCAAGGCCAAACAAGGAGAATGGGCAGCTCATACTCAAAGACCCAAACTCCCTGATGTCATTCAGGGGAGTGTTTTTAAAGGCACCATTAGGGGTGAGGGTTGTAGAGCACCTGGTTAGCTCATGAAAATTCTTCTACTTGATTGGCGGTGAGGTGACAGGGTGGAATTTCGACAGTCTCAATTATCAGCTTTCTGTTTCCAACTGGTCTGGGTCTATGTGTTTACAATCAGCACACACTTAACTTCTTCCACCTGTAGGGGTTTTAGTGTCTGCAAAACAACTTAAGGATATGGCTCAGGATACTATTTATAGCCCTTGGGGAGGAATAAAGTCCTTTGTTTTGTGGCTAAACCATTATTATTTTGTCTTTCTCGACTGTTTTCCTTTGTTTCTGCATTTTCTTACTACTCTGACTGCATTTGCTCTTTGGAACTCAGAGAAAGCCTAGGAGGCTAAAGCTTTTATTACAAGCAGGAGGTGGAGAAAAGGGGGTCTGTCCCCTGGGAGGCCCGGAACTGTTCTGCTGGGTTTCAGGAGCAGTCAGGCCACCTGTGGAAAACTGCTGCTACAGAGCAAGACACCAGGTCTCTTTTTACTCCCTGATAATACACAGTTGATATGCTCCCATCAGTGACTGTTGAAAAATAAATATCTACTCCTTTATTCATTTAACAAATTCTACCGAGTGCCTAGGCTGTGCCAGATTCTGACCAAGGAATTATGACAATAGCAGTGAACAAATTAGGCAAAAATTGCTGCCTTTAGTGTTGTGCTACAGATATCTCCGTTTAAGTAAGTGGAATATAATGACATCTAATCTTAAAAAATTTGTATTATGTTTTCAAATATGTTTGAACTGCTGTTCATGCAAGCCTGAAATCATATTGAATGGTCTGTGACACAAAATAGAAAAGTCAATATAGTGATTCTAGTCTTAGTAAATTTAAATCAAAATCTAATTGCTCACTGGATCAATCAATTCTTGGTCTTCAGGTTAAATTAGTCAAGACTGTAACCACCTTTATTTCATGACTTATATCTACAATTAAATTATATTATAGCTATTCTCAACATCATGTTAAAGGAATATTTCTAAATAGTAGTATAAAGCATATTCATGTTCATTTAATCCTATTTCTGTGGAAGCTGGAAAGTGAGACATTTTTTTAAGTGCGTATCTTTTTGTCATGAATATACCTATTTTGTGATTTAGGAAATCTCTTTGTTCAGGAGGCCTGAAGGTTACAGCAGACATGCATACACACCAGAACTCTTAAGAATTAGGTGATATGAATTGCAGTCATTGCCTTGTGTTGCCTTGCTGTTTCCCAGCAAGGTTTGAAAGCAAGTTATCCAAAAGTACCTGCAGAGATAACAGTTTGCCTAAAATACCTAGATGGTCAAGACAACCAATAGGTCCAAAATGAAGGTTCCTAATCATGTATTTTATCATAAATTGATAACTTTTAGTGTGTTGGGGTAGTTTGACCCCATTTATTATTCTTTAAATAGAACCTGGAAAATGTGTTTTTAAAAAATCCCCGCTATTTGCCATGTATCTCAAAAAGTCAACTGCCTGAGTCCAAAGCCACTTTCATCACACATTAGCTGTGTGACCTTAACCACATTACATAAAGTCAGGTTCTCAGCTCCTCAATTTCAAAAATGGCGCTAATAATAGCACCTACTTCAGAGTCATTGTGAAGACTAATGTAATCATTTATCAAAAGGACTTTGCATAATTACCACCTCATAGTGGTGATAAATAAATGTTAACAGTTATTATGAGCTATTGAGTTTACTTCTAAATAATTTTTAGTCAACCAAGCCTACCACTGGTAATCATGAAAGTTTGGAAGCAAGCTGAATGTCCAATAAAAGTTACTTAGTTAAATTATGATTTTTTACTAAATAATCCAATTCTATGTGGTAATTAAAATCTCATAAGAGACAAAATATTTAATTACAAAATATTTTGCTTCATTTTCTGTCACTATAGAAGACTACATGTTCACAGAAGAGCAAGATAAAACTAAAAGTACTGAAAAACACAGAATATAACTTGGGATGGTGTAATTAGAGCCCATGCATTCTGAGGTTTTTATATAGTTTGAGAATAGACAATGATATGAATTTTATAATTTGTCACATTACACATTCACATTAAATTTTCTAGATGAACTAGTAAAATAATTAAAACTGAATGCACAACTCCCAAAAAGTATCATGAAAAATGGAACCAGGGGAAAGAATCACAGCCAAAGCAAAAGCAGTCAAGCAAGGAGTATTAAAAAAAAAAACACTCTAGCAAAAGAGGGACAAATTGTAAATACCAAATAAGATGATAGAAATGAATCAAACTACATCAGCAATTACAATCAGTACAAACAAATTATTCTCTCCAGTTAAAAGATTTTCAGATTAGATGTTTAAAAAAATCTATTGTACATTGTTTACAAGAGTCACCCTGAAACATAAGGACACAAAAAGTATTTAAATAAAAGAATAGAAAAGCTATACCAAATAAATGTAAACAAAAATATGGCTCAGCTACATTAATATCAGACAAAATAGATTCTGTGAAAAAATATTACTATAGATAAAGGAGGTCAATATATATTTATAGAAGAATCAAGTCATTATGGAAATTGGGCAATTCTAAACCTGATGGACCCTACTGAGAAAAAGTTTTGAAAATAGTTTGAAAATCTGAAAGAACTACAAGAAAAAATAAATGAGCAAAACCACTATTATATTGAAAGATGTTAACATACCTCTCTAAATAGTTGATGGAGTAAGCAGAAAAATATCAGTAAGTATAATGGAAGATTTGAAAAGCACAGATAGCATGCTTAATCTAATGGAAATATGGCTCTCAACAACTGGATTAAGGTACATTTTTAAACACATATGAAACATTAATATAAACTGACCATGTACTGTATCTTAAATCAATCCTCAAAAAAATGAGGAGACATGCCCTATCAGATAATCCAGTATTTTTATAAAGTTATAATAATCAAGACAATGGGTTGTGAGCCCAGGGATAGACAATGAAAACAATGGAACTAAACAGAGATTCTGGAAGCCAATTTACAAATATATGATCAACAAAGACTAACTTTAATTTGAAAAGATAAGCCATGAACGGAAGCCTGTGTATGCAACATATAAAAGTAACGATGGTTTAGTATCCTGAATATAGGAAGGAATCCTCCACATCATGAAAATGACAAACAACTCAATAGAAAAAAAAAGAAGGCACAACACATGAATGGGCACTTCAAAGGAGAAATACAAATGGACCACACTGATGTGAAAAGATACTCAAATTCACTAGTAATAAAAGAAATTCAATTAAAACCACAGGGTTTATAATTTCATAATCACCAAATTGGTGAAGTTAAAAAGTCAGACAACACTATGTATTACTGAAGATACTGGGTGATAAGAGTTCTCATACAATTGCAAGCAGCTATGTAAATAGAACCAATTTGGAAATAAGTTGAACATGCATATTTCCCATGACATAACAATTGCACCCTTAGGTACCTATCCTAGATAACTTCTTGAAAATTCGGACCATAAGTAGAGTTGCCAGAATCAACAAATGAATAATACAGGACATCCAATTAAGCTTGCATTTCAGATCAACAAGAACTATTTATATATCTCCTATGTATTATTAAGGACATACTTATACCAAAAAAAAATTCTGTTGTTGATCTGAAATTTAAATTTAACTGGGCACTTTGCATTTTGTTTGGCAACCCTAACCATGAGATATGTACAAAAATATTCACAGCAGCATTGTTTGTGCCAACAAAAAACTAGAACCAATCAAAAGATTCATGGACAAAGCAACTGTGTTATAGGCCTACAATGGACTACTATACATCAAGGAAAATATATGAAATACAGCTACTTGCAACAAAACTGTGCCTTCTTAAAGGCATAATGTTGAGCACAAGCTGCAGAAAACCTATACGATTCTAATTAGACAAAATCAAATACAAGAAAAACCAAACACCATGTTGTTTAAAGACCTACATATACATACATATAAAGGAAAACATGTGGATGATTACAATAATATGCAAAATAGTGGATATATTGAATGCAGAAAAGAGAATAAAGTTAAAAAATACTCAGAGAACATCACATATATTGGTAAAGTATAGCTATCCAGTCTTTTACGTATAAATTTCATAATAAAAAAGATTAAAAATCAAAGATGTTCTTGAAAGACTGTAGTAAGTTAAACATAGATTACAGAATAACATGCTTGGTACAATCTCATTTAAGAGAACGTGAATGAGAATGAGAGTAGGGCAGGCAGAAGGATCTGGAAAAATAGATCCCAAAGACTAAACGAGGAAGTCTCTGTGTTTTATTGGTTTATGGGCATCAGTCATATTCTTTTTGCTAGGGTGTCTTTTCTGTTTTTCTTTTTTTTTTTTTTCCTGTAATGAGCATTTACTGCTCTCATAATTAAATAAGCGAATAAAATATAAGCAGTAAGACAACAGAAGTTTTTTTTTCTTATTTTCCAAATTATAAATTCTATTTTCAAACACTGTTTCTTTTACTTATTTACTTGGCAATGTTCTCATGAATGTAAACATTTTTCAAATAGAATGAAAATGATTGTTTCCAATCACTATAAAACATTTTTGTGCCTTGCATGTACCTCATGAAAGGCATAGGTTATGGGTTATGAAGTGATGAACTGTTAAGTTGGTTTCAATTTTTACATGTTAGATATTTAGGAATCCCACTCTTCACCATTGCAAATAGCACCAGAAGACTTAATTAGATAAATTATGATTTTTAATCAACAACAAACAAAAATAGAACAAAAAAGCAACATACGAAAATCTGGTCACTTGAAATAGTTGTTATCCAATAGGTTTTAGTTTTGACTTAATTTTCATCATGACCAAAGTTCTTTGGATTGTATTTCTTTTTCTCCCAAATTATCTTCATCAAATTTTTTTTCTATAATCTTCTGCTACCACGTTAACATCAAGGGAGTAAGAAACTTGATTTGATATTTTACGTCAGCACAATTGTTGGATTAAAATATATATATATATAATTTCGAGTATACTAACTTCCCCAAAATTTCAGCTTAAGTAGTGCTCCTGATAGAATGTTTTTCACTGAGTGAGCACATAAAGAGCTCCCTGACTTCCCAAGTATGTAGTCTCTCAATTGACCACAAGGGAGTCTTTCTATCATCTTAAGGACCCAAATCTCTGTGATTTCTATTCATAAACTGAGGTATGTCTACCAGACATGAAATAGTCATGTCAATACATTGAGAAACTTTAGAAATATAGTTACCCCATTTTTTTCCTTCTGAACTCTCTCTGACCAATATTGAAATTCTCTGTGAAAAGTAGATTAGACTATTTTCCTACCAAAAACTTCATTAGTTCTCATGAATTTGAGTAACTTGGTTACTTGTATTCCAATCGATATAGCTCAGTGTGCTATCTAGAATTATGGAGATAGAACGTTAAAGCAGGGTCGCACATAAAGTGACCAACTTTTTAGAAAACAGACCTGGAACACAGACATATCAGACAAAAAGATCCCTAATAATATAAGATATAATAAATAATGAACAATTATATCTATATGTTTTACTTTGATTAAAATATGAAAAATAGGTGCAGCTACTGTGGAAAACAGTATGGAGGTTCCTCAAAAAACTACAAATAGAATTACCGTATGATCTAATAATTCTACTCTGAGTATATGTCTGAGAAAAAAACAAAAATGCTAATTCAAAAAGATACAAGCACCCCAATGTTCATAGCTACGCTATTTACCAATAGCCAAGATATGGAAGCAACCTAAGTGTCCATCAACAGATGACTGAATAAAGATGATGTGGTATATACATACAATGAAATACTACTCAGCCATAAAAAGTTGCCATTTCTAACAACATAGATGAACCTGAAGGGTTAGTGAAATAAGTCAAAGACAAATACTGTGTGTTATTACACATAACATGGAATCTAAAAAAATGAAATAGGCAAATGAATATAGCAAAACAGAAATTTGCAGATACTAACTACTATATATAAAATAGATAAACAAGTTTCTTCTGTACAGCATAGGGAACTATGTTCAATATGCTATAGTAACCTATAATGAAAAAGAATGTATGTATGTATATGTATGACTGAAACATTATGCTGTACACCAGAAATTGACACAGCATTGTAGACTGACTATACCACAATAAAAAAGAACACAAAAAACAAGAACAAACAAACAAACAAACAAAAACAGAAAGATGCAGATATAAACGAGCTGTTACCAGTGGGGAGAGGGAAGAGGGGGAGAGCAAGACAGAGGTAAGGGATTAAGAGATACAAACTACTGGTATAAAATAACTTAGTTGCAAGGATGTGTTATACAGCATAGGGAATACAGTCAATATTTATAATACCTTTGAATGGAGTATAAGCTATAAAAATGTTGAACCACTATGTTGTACACTTGAAACTAATATAAAATTGTACCTTAACTATACTTCAATTAAGAAAATAAAATATGAAAAATAGTTGTTTTTAGAAAATTATACATTATTTTGTATTATGTATAATAATTATTCTGTATATACAGTATAATTTAATATAATAAATTTATATATTATTTTATATTATAATTACTTATATATTTACATATATAGTTATATACAGTATTCTGCATGATTTACTTCTCTATTATAAATACTGTAATTTATACTAAACAACAATTTGAACTAGTTGACAGTGGCAATTAGCAGTTAGTAGGACTTTAAAGTATATATGTGAGAAAAAATGACAATATTTTCATGGTGTATCTTTTCTCTGATACAGCAATTTATTTTAACTCTTTTTAAAACTTTTTTTTCATGACTGTATAAAGTTTTTTTATTCTTTTTTTTATTGAGTTATAGTCAGTTTACAATGCTGTGTCAATTTCTGGTGTACAGCAAAATTCTTCAGTCATACATGAATATACACATATTTATTTTCATATTCTTTTTCACCGTGAGCTACTACAAGATATTGAATACATTTCCCTGTGATATATAGTATAAACTTGTTTATGTATTTTATATTTTTGGATATTTAAATTTTATAGGCTGTATTATGATGCATTCTTAACATGTAGAAACATAAGACTTTTTAAAGAATATAAATTCAAGAGGGTTAAACAGGACAGATTCTTTTGCCTTTTATAAAGGTAAACTGAATACAGTCAAAAGTAAAATTCATTTTGACTTGCAACTCTGCTCTCATCACGCCCACGTTACACTGAGTACTGCAGTCAGTTCCAAAGCGATGGCACCAAGCTAAATATCCTCTCAGAACAATGTCTGAGCACGAACTACTTATAATTTTACTTACTGACAAGAGTAGGTTTACAGACTGCTATGAATTCATTTCTAAGTCTCCAAACATAGCCATCTGCTTCGTATCTACAGGCTTGTTTTGGTCAATCAGAACCTTTGCATCTGTAAATTTATCAGATATGGCATCCATGTATTAAATGCCCATCATTTTTAAACACTCCAAAGAAAAGTGGGTATTTAAACCTCTATTTCCCAGGGAAACGGTTTTAAAGCACAGAGGTAATTACAATTTGTAAAATTGAAGTTGGACCCCCAATAATTTATAGTTTTAAGAAGTAAATTGAGAAGGATCTGCTAACTGCCCTTTTCTGGTGAATTGTTTTGAAGCAGTCTTACAGTCTTATTTCCAAAGAGCGAGGTGGGTTTTGTTTTCCTTTCTTTTCCATAGGAGTGTTTGTTGTAATCTGCACATAACACTGAACAGCTCAAATGCAGTCAAACAGTTCTGAAGAAGTGGCATATACATTCTGTTTTATTATGATCTCTTTTTTTCCGTAACATTTTCACCTTCAATGCCTTTACAAATTAGAGATGGACATTTTTCTTTCACCACACTTTGGAAACATATGATTTTTCGCAGGCTAACACTTTAGCACCTTTTCTAGGGCCGGTAGCAGTGATTGCCATCTTGCAGGCACAGTTCTGAGGAGGCTATCTAAACCCCTTAGGTTGTATAAAGTGAAAACCTCACCAAGTGTCTCTGTGCATTTGGGGAGTCCAAAATCTTTCACTGTGAAAGCCTCAGGTAAGGAAATCACCCTTCTTTTAACAGTGTTGTGGACAAGGTCTACAGAACATTTACCAGAAAAGATCTTTTAATTTTCTTTGGTAAGGGGGAGGGTACAGCTCAGCAGTAGAGCACATATTTAGCATATATGAGGCCCAGTACTTCCATTACAAAAAAATTAAATACATACATACATACACTTAATTACCTCCCCCCCAAAAAATTAATTTTCTTTGCTAAAATGTTTATAAACTGAAAGGAATTTGCCATCATTTACCTTTGCGGTATCTGCCACATATGCAGACAGATGAGCAGTCTCATTTGTATCTTTTGTTTTATTCAACTATAGGAAAACAAGAAATCAGTGTGAAACGCCCTTTTTCAAATCAAAGTCTCTAAGTCAGAGAGGACTAGCTGCGGTAATTTGAGGCACCAATTGCTGTGCTAAGAGAATCAGCTCTGTACCGTAAGAGGACACGTCTGTCATCAAACCTCTTTCATCATTCATAAGACATTTTAGTTGTAACCTCCGCATCAGGAAATGTAACTTTATTCAGATTCAAAGAGCAATCAAAAAGGACAATCTGATAATGGTGTTCCTTCATGTGGTGTGCCCAGGCTAATTCAATGGCCTGAATTTTTGACTGCATGTTGGTTTCTTTTTGGAAGATGAAAGAATTTTATTGCCTTACAAGTATTTACTTGTCTTACCTCAGGTTTATGAGATTCAGTCTCTGTATATGCCTTCACTCTCCCTGCGCCACCATGCCCAGTCCCAGATTATTTTCTGCACATTGCATAGTATGTCTGTTTTGGTTATTCGCCTCCCTAATACTGTTGTTTGTATCCTGTCAGTCATTAAATCACACAGTCACTTAGCCATCTCTTTCAGTGATGTCCAGGTGATGCCTGTATTAGCATTGCAATCATCTCTTTGTCATCAGTTGAACTCTGAGAAAACATAGTAACCCTATTCACAATTAAAAATTAAATGAACACTATCTTGATACAAAGTGCAACAGCTAATTTGCAGGCAGAGTCAAAAGTGGGTTGTTAACATTCATAATTATAGAACATTGGAGCTGCACACTTTCATCACAACTCAGTTAGGCAACAATGGATGGTCCATTATTGTGAACCACAAGTCATAGTTTCAATATCAGCTGTCAGGGAAAAGCAGGAGCAACAGCAACCACGGAAGTCAGATAATCTATGCCTTATCCATTTCACACTGAGAACAGTGTGGCTTTCAGCCCCTGATTTTGGGGCTGCCATACTGACTTTGTGCTTTCCCCAATATATCTTCACCAATAATGGAAACTCAGAACTTTTCACATTGCAGGATAGAGGCTTCCTGGTAGGCTGGACTTTTAGGATCAAAACCAAGATAGTCCTAGAGAAAAAGGGTCATTTGGTCATCCAAATGACACGTCAAAATAAACATCACTCAGTTCAACCACACTTTTTTTTCAGAGAGGAAAATGAGACTAAGAAAGATCAGATCAAGGTTACACAGCAAATCAGTGCCAAATTTAACACCCCTCACTGTATATTACTGACTCCCAGTTCAAAGATCTTGCTAGTATAACATTTGGTTTTCATTGATTAGAATCTGACTGACTGATCAAAATTTATGAATAGAGTTAAAAAATAATGTCCATTTTTAGACAAATAATTGAGATCTGAAGATCTTGCTGTTCATCTTTATAAAGTTAGAAGAGCAATTTCTTATTCCACAATTATTTGAAAATGTTTGAAACTTGTTCACCAGCATTCAGTGTAAAAGTTTACTATATATATAGTTTCCATATATTATACACTGAATATGTCCTTCCAAAATTCATACATCATGAAGGTGGGGCCCTCATGATGGGATTAGTGCCCTTATAAGAAGAGATACTGGAGAGCTTGCTCATTCTCTCTCTCCCTTCCTCCAGGCAAACAAAAAAAGAGGTCCAGCTGCCTACAAGTCAAGAGTAAAAACCTCAGAATGAAACCTAACTTGCTGGCACTTTGATCTTGGACTTCCCTAACTCCAGATTTGTGAGAAAGAAATGTCTCTTGTTTAAGCCACTCAGTCCATGGTATTTTGTTACAGCAGACTGAGGTTACTAAGATATCATCCATATATTTGGAGCGAAACATTACTCTTCTCGAACTAAACAATATTAGCTATCTAACCAGTGCTGTCAAAAATAACTAAACTTTATAGAGAAAGAAATCACACATATTATTAGACAATAATTTCCATTTTGAATAAAATATAATAATATTTTTTAAAAGCACTCCTAAGGGAAACGTGGAGTGAGGGATTGTGGATTACTGTGTATATGTGTGTGTATGCGTGGATAAGTGTGTGTGTTTGAGGTATTAGCCACAAATACCAGGTTTCCATACCCCCTGTTTTGGCAGCCATCTCAATCCTTCCAATTCTCACTTGTATAAACCCTACCTTGTTACCTCAGGCCTGGGGAGTCTTACTAATCTGGCTTCAGAAATGCAATTAACTTAGATACATGAGCTGGAAAGGCCCTGCTCCTTTGTTCATGCACTAATGGAGTTCTCCCTGTACCGTATCTGCACACTGAATACAGTCTCAATTGCTGTCCATGGTCTACTGGATTCTGGCTTCACACCTTCCCTAACCTGGCACATGATGACTTTATTCATACTAGAACACACCAGAACATTCCAGAATGTTCTTTCCTGGTCCTATTGATCTCCCTGCACTTTAGCCCCTTACTGATACAGGCGTGCAGTTTTCAGGCTCAGGACTTCATTTCCCTCGGTGTTTTTACTCTCACTTAAAACTGCCTCGCAAAACCTCCTACTCTGCCATCCATTCACATTCCCTTTGCTCTTTCAAACCCTCACTTTCCTCTTTTCTAATCATCAAATTTTTATGCTCTTGGTTCTAACCCTGGATTGCTCTGCATTTCAACTGAGCCACTCAGGTGCACATCACCCATGGAAGCTGTGGAGCGTGGGGATTAAGAGTATAGACTCTAGGCTAGAGTCGCTTTGCTTGGGTTAAAAATCATCTCTTCTCCTACTTCCTAGTTCCATGACCTTGGGCAAAGTCACTTAACGTCTCTCTGTGCTGCATCTCTCCTGTTCATAAAATGATGATAATGAGGGTAGACTTGTTAAGATATTGCAAGGATTAAGTGAGATGATCCGTGTAAAACATTTATGCACCAAGCTAGCACCGAATAAGTGATGAGTAAGTTGGAGCTATTAATAATCTACTCTTTCTACTACTTCCATACTATAGCGCCAAGTGATAGAGGTCAAATTTGTGATTTGAAGGGATCACATGATTAGGTTAGAGTATTTTTGAAACATGCTCTAATCTGTTTGTTCTCTGGAACACAATGCCAAAAATATTTCCTAAAATGAAATTAATAAGTCTAAGTCACATTGATTAAAAAACAGTATTAGAAGAACTGAACCAATACTGGACATTTAAATCTTCATCTTTAGAAATAATCCAGCTGAATCAGTAAGACTTCAGTTCTAGTAACATTATTCATATAGGCCGACTATCATTAATTTCTGTATGACCTTGAGCAAGTCACAAAAACAAACTGAATTGCAATTTCCTCACATGATAAAATGAGGAAATTTAGTTCATTTCAAAAATATATGTTGAGCACCTACTATCTGCCAGAGTCTTTAACAGATGGCTTACCTATATGATATCATTTTTCCCTACAGCAGTACTATGTAATAGGAGTGATTTTCCTCACTTCATAGCAAAAGTTTAAAAAAAAAAACTGAAGCTCTGATTATCAACCTCCCTGAGTTAAGAGGATCAAATGGTGAAATAATTATGAAAATACTTTATAAACTAGAAAGCACCTCACAAACATTGTACTGCTTTAAACTCAATGTATTTGTTTTGGCAAAGTACATCCTTTCAGTAACTAAAGTCTTGTTTATTTTTTCTCCCAGGGCTTTGATGGGAAATCTGAATCATGAAGACCACTGATTGGTATTTCTAGATTTGAATATGATGATTAAATTAGAATAGTTCCAAGATAATTAATGAAATACTAAAAGATGCTTTGAAAAAAAAAGTTTTATATTGAATAAATTTCACTATTCTAGAAATATATTATACATGTATAATATTACATATATATAATTAAACATTTATGCCATAAACTAAAACAGTAGATGTTTTTATATATTTTAGATTTTGAGGAATTGTCATTTCAGGTCAGATACTAAAGAACAAAGGATTTTTAAGAACTTTGAATTTAATTTAACTGTTTTTCTTTTTTAGGATATATGGATTAGGTGTTGTTTATTTGTTCTTTTCATTTCTCAGAGAAATGCAAATTAAAATCACAATAAAATGCCATAACTATTTTTTTAAAAACAGAAGATGCCAAAAAAGATTCTTGTAAAATTGTTTTCCTTGTGACAGACTCACATTTTCATTATTTACCACCTGGGGAGGCCTTCTTAGAAGAAGTTGATGAAATAGATGGCAATCCTGAAATGCCATGTCTTTGCCAAGGATATCCAACTATTTTTATTGGACAATGTCACTTTTAAAGTTGATAAATAGGACATGGGAAGTAGTAATATCTAATGTTGAAAAATGAAGCCACCTAAGGAGCAAGAAATGATAGATAACTTGGTGCTTTTTCAATATCATAAAAAGTTCATAAATGAGGAATAGTTTTGGTGATGCCCCAGTTTTGATAGGTGGCCTGTAACTCCAGCACACCATTTCAGATTGACCCTTCTTTATAGATAGAATAAAAATAAAATAACTCATTTCCTCCTGAAAATACCCAATCTGACTATGTAAGTATGTATTTGTGGGCAATTGAAACACATTCCCTACTAGCACCCCATAAACTCTGCAGGGGTCTTCCGGGACCTTGGATTTGGCCTGCAGAAATCTGTAATAGCAATTTTAAGCACTTATAGGATAATGAGAAATTTTAGGTATTCTCAATAATATCATTCAATGCAGCGTATCTTCATTTCTTTAATAAAAAAGGAAATTCCTGCTGTTCAAGTGTTACATAGCTTAAGGCTCATTTGGGGGGATGTAATGGCCAAAGCCTAATTTATTCTCTTAGGGTTCATTTCAATATTAACCTTTTATGATTCCAATGGGGTTAGAGGCTTAATAGAACGAGGTGAAGTTATTAAAACCTATAACTTTATAATATACACATTTGTCACTGTTCCCTCCATAGCCAAAATGTTTCTTTTCAACCTGAATGAGGCAGGGAATGGTTTATCCATGTGTTCTTCCCAGGTCACATTTATCTTTAATGAGTCCTTTGCCCGTGAGTTTCTTTTTGTAATTAATGACACTTTGCTCCTGATAAAAAAGGATGTCAATCAGTAAAAAATTTTATATATATATATATATAGAGACAGAGAGAAAGAGGCAATCCAGAATTGTCACGTGAGTGTGTGTGTTTTGTATTTCTTTGTAGTTTTAGATTCACAAATCATAGCTTTCTTTTCCAACATTCATTACTAGAGGAAGTTTTGCAGAAATGCTGCCTAATACTTTCTGAAGGTCAAGTGACAGTGAGTCTGTGGCGCGGTCAGATAAGAGAACACTGCCTCGAGCCATGCTATTCACATCATTAATCAGAAAGTGAGGAACTTAGAAGTCAGTCTGGAAACATGAGTTATGTGGATTGGAGAAGAATGTACAATCCCGTTCGGTAGAGTGTGAACGTTTCCATATATCTGCTACTCCTAAATCAGTAATAGCTGAGGATGAAGCTTTATGAGCTTTTTAAATAAAACGGTATTCTTGATAATATATGCCAAATCTCTCTGAAGCAGGAGCCAAGGCCACAGTAAGTCACCACTCCAAATTGTTTTAGGAAAGGTATTATTTTGAATTTTGAGAGAACTATATGTGGATTGCCATGTCAATTTGTTTTAAGTTGGATCATTCCCGAAAGAAGTAAAACATCATCAAATATTTTCTGTTCCTCTGAATTTCAAGACAACTTTCAATATTTAGGGTGCTGGGATGATTGGCCAAGGGGAGGGGCGGCTAAGTAAAGATATGCTGAAGCCATACTATATGCCAGATTGATTTGTATATTATTTAATCTATTCAGCATAAACACATATGCACACACATATGCAACTACTGAGGTCGGAGTTGTCATCACTTCCATTTTATGGAGGATTGAGACTTGAAGTTAAATCATTTGTTCAAGATCATGAAACCTGAAAGTTGCAGACTTGAGTCCGTATGACTGCCAAGTTCATGTTCTTCTCCCTACAGGAAATGGGTACCCTGCTACATTTTATTTCAGTAATATACAAATATTTATCCCAATGACACCTTTAGCTACCGAACGGACAATACCTTCGCGCAGCCGACGTTTGCAGCCTCGTAACACCTGGCTCAATGCTGTGCAACTAATCGGTGCTCAGTGGAGGGGGGGTTAGTGGATTGAACTAATGAATACTAACCTCAAGTACTGGCATTAAAATGTAAATGGAATGTGGTGAATATATTTTGGAAAATTGCCCTTCAGGTATAGATATGAGGACATCGATCCTGCCGTCAGTGGCACGCGTTCTCTGATCTGTCTTTATCCTGCAGTCGGGAGGAATGGAAGCAGTCTCTCACACCAGCACCGCTGGCAACGGGGATAGCCAGCACAGACAGCGGCATTCAGCCAGGAAGCAGAGCTAAGCTTACTGGCTCATTTGAGCATCATACAGAATAGAAAGAAAACAGTTACACTGGTGGGAAAAGAGAAAATGATTACATTCACACTATACTGTATACTTCTAGAGAACAGGAGAATTAGCATCTTAATGATCTCTATATTTCTAGCACCTGGCACTGTGTAGGGGCTTATTTTTTCCCAAGAGTAAAGGGAGGGTGTCATATAGTCTCTCTAAGGACGCTTTTGGTTCTCCTGACATCATGACTTTGCACATGTTCTTCCCTCCACCTGCCATGTCTTTGCTGTTCTCACTTTATCCACCCGACCTTCTTTCACATCATCGACTCAAATGTCATTTCTCTGAGTAACTTTCCCTGACTCCTCTAATAATACTTCAGTTCTCCTTTCCCGATATTCCAACTGTACCTGGAATATACTTCTTAAAGATATAAGGGCAAGTTCCTACATGTCTAGGGAACAACTGAGCTGTTTTTATTTTAATTGAAGTATAGTTGATTTACAATATTATATTAGTTTCAGGTATACAGCATAGTAATTCAGGATTTTTACAGATTATAACTCATTACAAGGTAATGGCTATAATTCCCTGTGCTATACAGTATATCCTTGCTGCTTATCTATTTTATACATGATAGTGTGTATCTGTCAATCCTATATCCCTAATTTGCCCCTATCCTCCTTCCCTCTCTCCTTTGGTAACCAACCACTAGTTTGTTTTCTGTATCTGTGAGTCTGTTTCTCTTTCGCATATACATTCATTTGTATTATTTTAAAATTCAACATACAAGAGATATCACACAATATTTTTCTCTGTCGGACTTATTTCATTAAGCATAATATTTTCTGGTTCGATCCATGTTGCTGCAGATGGCATCATTTCATTCTTTTTATGGCTAATGTTCCACTATGTATGTATGTATATATATACACACACACATATACATACACACCCCATCTTCTTTATTCCCTCATCTGTTGATGTGCTTGGGTTGCTTTAATATCTTGGCTATTGTTATTAGTGCTGATATGAACACTGGAGTACGTGTATCATTTTGAATTAGTATTCTCATTTTTTCTGGATATATACAAAGGAGTGGAATTGCTGGATCATACAGTAGTCCTTTTTTTAGTTTTTTGAGGAAACTCCATACTGTTCTCCACAGTGGCTGCATCAGTTTACGTTCCCACCAATAGTGTCGGATGGTTTCCTTTTCAACAGCCTTGCCATTTGTTATTTGTAGACATTTTGATGATAGCCATTCTGACAGGTGTGAGGTGATATCTTATTGTTGTTTTGACTTGCATTTCTCTAATAATTAGTGATGTTGAGCATCTTTTCATGTGCTTCTTAGTCATCTGTATGCCTTCTTTGGAAAAATGTATCAAATCTTCTAACCATTTTTAATAGGTTTGTTCAGTTTTTTTTTATATTGAGTTGTAGAAGCTGTTTATATTTTTTGTCTTAATAGACAAGTATAGAAAACCATAACAAAACGGATTAATACCTCTTGTTTGACACATCATTTGCAAATATTTTCTCCCATCCCATAGGTTGTCTTTTTGTTTTGTTGGTGGTTTCCTTTGCTGTGAAAAAGCTTTTAAATTTAATGAGGTCCCATTTGTTTATTTTGCTTTTATTTCTTTTGCCTTAGGAAACAGATCCAAAAAATATTGCTACAACTTGTCAGAGAGTGTTCTGCCTATGTTTTCTTCTAGAATTTTCAGTTTCAGGTCTTACATTTAGGTTTTTAATTCATTTTGAGTTTATTTTTGTATATGGTGTGAGGTAATGTTCTATCTTATTGTTTTACATGTAGTTGTCCAGTTTTCCCAGCACCTTGTTGAAGAGACTGTCTTTTCTCCATTGTATATTCTTTCCTCATTTGTTGTACATTAATAGGTGCCTGAGTTTATTTCCAGGCTCTGTATTCTGTTCCATTGATCTATGTGTCTGTTTTTGTCAATACCAAGGTGTTTTGATTACTGTAGTTTTGTAGTATTGTCTGAATCTGGGAAGGTGATAACTCTAGCCTTGTTCTTTTTTTCAAGATTGCTTTGGCAAATTGGAGTCTTCTGTGGTTCCATGTGAATTTTAGGATTATTTGTTCTAGTTCTATGAGATTCAAATAAGCAAAATAAGACATGAAAGAGGAGAAATACCAAGTGATACCACAGAGATACAAAAAAATCATAAAATAATACTACACTTATATGCTAACAAGTTGGACAATGTAGAAGAAATGGACACATTTCTAGAAATATACAACCTGCCAAGACTGAATAAAAAAGAAACAGACAATTTAAACAGTAGTTAAATTGATTTTATAATAAAAAAAGATCCCAGCAAACAGAAGTCCAGGGCTAGATGGCTTTGAAGGGGAATTCTATCAAACACTTAAAGAACTAATATCTATCTTTCTCAAATTCTTCCAAAAAATTGAAGAGGACAGAACACTCCCAAATTCATTCTGTAGAGCCACCATTACCCTGATACCAAAACCAGACAGAGTCTACAAAAAAATGAAAATTATAGGCCAATATCTTTGATGAATATAGATGCAAAAATTCTCAACAAAAATATTAGCAAACCAAATCCAACAATATATAAAAATGATCATACACTATTAACAAGCTGAATTTACTCCAGGATCACAAGGATGATTCAACATTTACAAATCAGTCAGTGTGATACACCACATTACATAAGGAAGGACAAAAACCACATGATAATCTCAATCGATGCAGAAAAAGCATTTGATAAAATTCAACACCCATTTATGATAAAAACTCTCATCAAAGTGGGTATCGAGGGAACATATCTCAACATAATAAAGCTATTTATGACAAACCCACAAGTAACATCATACTCAGTGGTGAAAAGCTGAAAGCCTTTCCTCTAAATTCATGAATAAGACAAGATGTCCATTCTCACCACTTCTAAATAACATAGTATTGGAATTCCTAGCCACAGTAGTCAGACAAGAAAAAGAAATATAAAAGGCATACAAATTGGAAGGGAAGAAGGGAAACTGTCACTATTTGCAAATGACACAACACTTTATATAGAGAACCCTAAAGCCTCCACCTGAAAACTATTAGAACTAATAAATGAATTAAGCAGTTTCAAGATACAAGATTCATATATGAAACTCAGGTACTTTTCTATACACTAATAATAAACTGTCAGAAAGAGAAAGCAAGAAAACAATCCCATTTAAAATTACATCAAAAAGAATAAAATACCTAGGAATAAACTTAACCAAGGTGAATGAGTTATACTCTAAAAACTATAAAACACTGAGGAAGGAAACTGAAGATGATACAAAGAAATGGAAAGCTATCCCATGCTCCTGGATTGGAAGAATTAACATTGTTAAAGTGGCCATATTACTCAAAGCCATCTACAGATTTAGTGCAATCCCTATCAAAACCACTGAGCTGCTTTTGAATTCTGGTTCCACTATTACCATTCAGAAAGTCCTACTCCCCTCTCTATGTCAGTCCTCTCAGCAGTAAAGGTTTTGGCCCAGCTGACCTCTAAAACCCAAAGCTACCAAGATGAGCAAGGGGCAAGGCTGAACCGTTCTTATCCAAGGTGAGAATCACGGACAGTTTCGGTTAGAGAATGACTTGCTTTGGGTTCTGCTGGGGTACCTTCTGCCTTAGTCCTGCTCCTTTTTTCATTTGACTGATGGGTGGTGCTTTTAAAGATAGAATATTCTCATAACCAATTTCAAAGTTAGTCACTGTAACATTTTATCACCATCTACACAAGAGAACAATTCCAGTTCTCAAGATGAGAGAAAGTTATTAGATAGACCAAACAAACAGCCATGACGGGGGTTCTCTTTCCCTGACTATGGTCAGAACAGTATAGCCTTAGAACAGGAATTAAGCAGAGGAAGCCATCAGATAAATTTGCAGAACGTGAAGCCCCAGGAACTTTTCTCTACCCTGTTAGGCTATGCCACTTGCTCCGTATATTGGATAGTTTATATTGATTTTATGTAACTAACTCTTTAGAACAGGCATCTAGAAGTTCATCCCTGTCACCCTTGGGTTCTGGATCCCTATTTGTAATCAGATTTGGCATGGCCTTGGGGGTCCAACATCCCACAAAGTAATCTACATGAGATACAAGTATTGCTTTAAAAAATAAAAGCTTCCTTAAGAGGAAAGATGCACTTATACAAAAAAAGGCTTCTTACCTATTTTACAGGCTAATCATTAAAGAGAACTTTGCTTTTATTGTTTACTATATATTTTACACATCACGAGAAAGACAAAAAGGCATGAATCCCACACTGGGAGAAAGAAGCCCCATCCTGCTGCACGTTCCTCCGTGACAGACACACTATCATAATTGCACAGGAAAAATATTTACATGTCAGTTTGTATGCTGGCCTGCATGACCTAAATCCAAAAAAAGGAAAACCCATATTAATAGCTGCAACAATTGTTTTCAGTCCTAGATATGCATCATAATTACTTGTAGGGCTTGTATAAAAATACCAGTGGCACCCCACTCCTTACCAATATGTCAGAATTTCCAGAGATGAGGCTCTGGGGAATCCTTTCAGTCTGTAGTTTTGAGTCCCTTGGCTCTTATATTAATTTCTTTGATAATACCCAACTCTCCATCTTGTATCTTTTCTCTTTTAATATGTTTCCTATACTTTCTCTGGATTTCTGAAGTGTCTGATGATCTTTGGATTGCCTGTTCATAATTAAAAGTAAAACCACACACTGATTGAGAACTCTGCTTGCAGAGGTGGAACCACGAGATGATCAGGTGGTAAATTGGTCTTCTTACTGAGGACCCAGTCAACTTCAGTCTCTCAAGGTTACTTGATGAAGTCAGTCAGTTTCTCGGGAGAATAATGCCGGGGTGACATAACCTGGTGTTCTGTGAGGAGGAGGAGAGGGAGGGAGGGCGGTGGGGGGGGTGTCTCAGGACGCACACTTTCACTTGCCTTTTGTTTTCAACTCTGGATCTCACCACTGGCCTCCACTGTGTTAGGTGCCCCACCGCCTGGAGCTTCTCAGGTTCCACTTTCAGAAACAAAACATTTGACCTCTTACCTGAGAGGAACAGAAAGTGGATAGGTGCTGCGGAGGTGGGGGTGGAGAGCTGGATGTCCATCAGCTCTAAGCACAAACTTTCAACAAGACCCTCTGTTTTCATTCCAGCTCCCTATGCCTGTCTTTTGCACCACCTGGTGCCTTAAGATGAGCCATTCTGGTTTTTGTGTGGAAGATCACGCTGCCTTTTTATGTCTGCCCCGTGTAGCCATTCTTATATTACAACTTCTTCTGCTTTGTTGAATCAATTAGCACTCTTTCATCCATTTTCAGGCTTCTTCGGAAAATGTGTTCCTTCTACTGGAGTATAAGCTATGTGGTGGCAGGGGTTCTTGACTCTTCTGCTCACTGACTCATCCCCAGTGCCAAGAACAGTGTCTGGCACATAGTAGGCATTCAGTACACATTTGTGAAATGGATTAATGTTGAAATCTCTCTTTTTTTTTGCCACTGTTGCTTATTTCCTCTGCCTTTAGTTTAATGCAATTTGTATTCCTTTACTTTCATTTTAGCAGTGTTTCTGAAGACAGAGATGGTAAACGTAAGAGTTTAACCCACCATGTGAATAACTGTAATTTTTTTAAGGCAGCTAAATGACACTACTGAGTGGCCTCTGTGAGATCATAGGAGGGTTTCATTTCCCTGACTCCTTACAAGCGATGGCCTTGGCCCAATCTAGCCCTTGCTGCTTTCCAAGCCATTCCAGCTTCTGGTCCTAATTAATAATTCTGTAATTTATTTATCCACTTATCCATCTACCCGTTCATTCTTTATGTTTACTCATTCATTCATCTATTTATTTTATAAACACGTACTGAGTACTTACTCAGTCAGATATCTGTGGAAGGGGCCAGGAATATGATGAGGGCATCTGGCAGCAGCCACCCCCTCAAGGTGCTCACACTTCCTGAACAGAAGCCAGCAAAGCGCTTGAGAGCATCTCCAACTCTGGATTTCTAGTGAGCACAGCACTTGCCTCTAATGATAGAATTGAGGTTACATCCAGGTCCTCTCCACTAGAGGACTCTCAGTGGTTACATGTGAAGGAGCCCTCTCATACAAATGTGCCCACAAGCACACACACACACATATCAAGAGTAACCTGCCCCCAACATTAGATGTAAGCTTTTTTTAGACCAAGAAAACACTTTCCCTTGAGTTACTATGCTCCCATCTCTACATCCTGATGGAGGAAGAGAAAACAAAGACCATATCAAAAAAGTAATTTGGTACAAATGAATGGATTTAAATCCCTGTCACTTACTTTCGAATAAGCAAACAATGAGTGATGCTTTCTAGCTGTACACCCAAATAGTCTCCTGTCTGGCCCCCTGGGGAACTCATGGAGGTAAAATTTCTACCAAAGTGACAGAGGCGGCCAAAAGAAAATCAACAGACCATGACAATTTAGAAAGCATCCTTGCTGTTGAAAGGGTTAGAGAGAACAATGTATAGAAAGTTGAAAAGGAAATGAGAGCAGTGCTTTTATATTGCTAACTTTTCTCAAGACACCAATTTGAGTATCTTCAAGGCCGCTCTTAAAAACAACCACAGCAAACCACAAGTTTGCTAGACCCTGTGCAGAATATAGTGCGGATGCAGGAGAAAGTAGACTTTTAATACCAGGATAAAACTTGCTAGTGTAGCCCTAGCCTGAATTCTGCATCACACAGACCGGAAGAACACCAAAAAAAAGGTCACTAATAGTGAAAGAAGACACTCTGAGTATCCCTGTTATCAATTATTCATTAATTTATCCATCAACAAACCTTCATGGGTTCTCTTTAGTGAGGCACTGTAGGAAAATGGAAAAAGAAGGAATATGGAGTCAGATAAACATAGATGCAAATCCTGTTCTGCCACTTACTGGAGTGTGACTCAAAGGTAATTATTTGACGTCTCTGAGCCTTGATTATTCCCTACGTTAACATGGAGATTATAATAGCTTTGCTGCTTCACTGGGTTGTTATGAAGTTTAAATGAGATAATGTGTGTAAAAGCAGACCAGCAATAAATGTATTTGTAATTGATATTCTATATACATGGCTGCTCCAATCAATCTGCAATTATAGTTTACAGTGATCAAGTTACCTGAAAAAAATATTAAAAAGACATAGACCCCATCTAAGCTTCAGGCATAAACCTGAAAAGTAGAATTGCTGTCTTTACTTTGCGGGTGCTTTGTAGAATGCATTACTTTTGAGAAGATGATCATTTTAGTCTTATTGTATCACTTATTATATAAATGTTATACACCTGCTTAACGTTCACCTCAGCTCTGAACTCTGCTCACTGTTACTCACAAGAATTCCTCATACTTCCGGTCCTTGATGTCCTGTTTCCTCCCGGCTCCCCAGCTCTGTTTCTTTATCAGGGTTTTATTCCAGCCTTTTTTCTCCAATGCCTGTCAGGCTTCACGAAAGAAAAGGAGCCCAGCAGTCAGTGGAAGCAGAAAGCTAAGCGAAGCAGCAATGATCAAGGGATGAGGCCAAAGAGATAAAGGTCAGAAAAGATGCCGGTTGCTCTGGACTAAAGAGAAGCAGAACAAAGGGCCGGGAATCAGGAAAAGAATGTTGAAGGCACCGCACTCCATTTATGGAGTACTCGTTCAGTGTAAGGGATTATGGGGGGCATTGACAATTATTATCTAATTTAAGACTCACAGCTCCCTATGAGAGACGTACTGGTGTTATGCATCTGCAATATCTCCACTTGGAAAACAACTTTCCAGAACAGAATCCTAATCTTGAGATATATGAAAAGGCAGTGTATGGACAGAGGCAGGGGAATTAAGTGCAAAGAACAATGAACTTTTCAGGAGACCTGGGTTTCATGCCCAGCTTTGTCATGTTGGGTGGCTACAGTGTTACTGTGGACAAGTCCCTCACCTCCCTAAACTGCAGGCTCCCCTCCTGGAGAGTCAGGACCATCAGCCCTGCTCACCTTGCGCTGCTGCTGTGGATCACACACCAGGTGGCAGAATGCCTCAGTGCTTTAAGCTGCGGGTTCTAGAGCTCGGGTCTCCAAAACAGGGATGATGAGAGAACCCACCATTAGGTTTGTGGAAGAATTAAATCAGTTAATATATGGAAAGTGTTTTGGACAGAGTCAAGCTTATTATTGTTTTATGCACTCATCTTGTAATAACTCACTTCACTAGCAGGGAAAAAACATTTAAAACAGGTCAGAGGTTACTGTGTAGAGAAAAATATGTACTGACCCATAAAACAACTGGCAATTATGTGATATACACACATACCCTTGAAAAATTGGCAAAATAGTTTATAAATGACTACAATTGAATACAGTGGGCAAATATCCCCCACATTGCAGATTTTTTTAAAAATAGGAAAATTTAGGGATAAACAACCATGAATATATGTGTATGGAGAGCTATCCTTTCCTTGTTTCTTACAGTTGTAATAGAGTAGCTGCCACTTTAAAGTGTGCTTTGAATCTTTTCACCTTCCATCTCTCAAGGGAATTAACTTTAAAATATCTACTCTTTCTTATCCTCAGTTACATCATTGGTATATCATATCTACATTTAAATATAACATCATTTCCGTCTTAACCTTTGCCCCTCCAAATCCTACCAGCAATGATCCTGTATGTGTCCTTGACCTTAGCTGCAAATCACTCCACAGCAAACTTTCCATTGTAATTAGCATTCTGTTCCTACCAGTCTTCTGACATTGTTCTCATAAGCTCATCAATAATCTTTATTTTCCTCAGTCTTCTAATCTATGGCCACTTCTCATTGTGCTCTGAGCAAATTCATCCACTCCAGTGGATTCAATTACCGTCAACGAAATCAATTCTCAATAAGAGCCCCTGAGGGGATTATTGAAATATCCAGAAATGCACAGTTGGAGAGAATATGTAGTTTGAAAACACGTATTACAAATGGTAATCATTGTTTAATACAGACTATTAAGTATAAACTCAAAGTATTGGATATTAGGGAAACAGAAAAGATAGTCAGAAAGCATTTTATTCATGAATCATATCTAGACCTATCGCAAGGGAACTCCTGGCACTGAAGACAATGAAAACAAAGACAAAACACAATTGCCTACAATTTGACAGTAGACTACTTAGCAGCAAGTAAATTGATGATACACTATTTAACAGTAAGACTGAAGCCAGAATATAGTAGAATAAAAATTACCAAGTTTTGAGGGAAGAGAACTGTTAACCTAAAGTTCTATACCTAGGTAAATTATCACTCAAAAGGGAGGCAAAGTAAGAATTTCAGACAGTAAAGCCCTGAGATCCTGAAATACTAAAAGGTGCAATTCAGAAATAGGTAACATGAAGTGAGATAGAAGGGGTGAGAAGCAAAAAGAAATTGTGAGCAAAACAATTCAAATATACATGGGTATTCCCAAGCAAGAATCAATTGTTTTAAACAACAATATCTGTATCAATAACGATTATTTGGGGGAATAAAGAAGTTTCAAAAATTCAACTTTTAAAAAGTAGAAGAAAAATAGAAAACCTAAATAGGCCCAAATTCATAACAGGAATTGAATCCATAGTTCAAAAACAATCTCCTCCCTCAAACAGAAGCATCCAGGAATTTAAAGACATGCAATTCCAAATATTCAAGGACCAGATAACCTCTGTCTTTCCATGTTTTACAAACTGGTCTAACTTATCAAATTTGTTTTAAGACTTTGGTCAGATAAAAGTAGTTCAAGAAAATAAAACTTTAGGTTAATCTCATTTCTCATGATAAGACAGAAAAACAATGTATTATAAGCCAACCAAATTCAGTAAAATATATTATGTGCACAAAAATAGTATGCATATATAATCATATCAATATTGTGCACACTTACGTGTATGTGGGTGTTTGTGTTACACCACGAAAAAGCTTCATCTCAGAAATGTAGCCCTTATTCAAATTGAGTACATTATTTAATATAACTCATCATTTTAACAGATTAAAGGAGAGCAATAACAGAATCATCTAAGTAGAGAAAGAACATTTTACACATTTCAACATCAATTCTTGATCTTAAAAAATGCCAAGAAAACTAGGAATAGAAGGCAGCCTTGTTAATATGATAAAGTATAACCTGCAAAACCTTCAGCAAACATCATGATTAAATGTTTAAAGTCAAGAATAAGAAAAGGGCAGCTGATGTCACTTTTATATTCAACATTGCACAGGAGGCCGTAGCCAGAACCGTAAGATGAGAAAAAGAACTAGAATATGTAGGATTTAGACAGAAAGAAAAAAAGAAAGAGAGAGCGAGCGAGTGAGAGAGAGAGAGTTCGTTTAGTATTCCCAAACAATAGGATTGTTTATATGGAAAACCAAAAACTCTATGCTACGAAACCATTAGAACTAATGAAGAAATTCTAATGAAAGTTACAGACAAGAACAGTATAAGGAAAAAGAAATCACATTCTTATATGACACTCACAATAAGACAGTGTATTTTTATAAAGAATATTATTTGCACGTAGTTTAAAAATAACTATATGATAACTAGGGAAAAATAATAGAAAATATGCAAGTTCTTTGTGGAGAGACTGATAAAATGTTATATGAAATAATACAATAAACTTAAAAGGACATATATACCATGTGTTTGGATAGAAAGATTCATATAGTAAATATATCATATAAATGTATCATAAATAACTATATATAGTTTTCCACTAATATATAAATTCAGTGAAATTCTAATCAAAATTACAATAAGAAATTTTTCAATGAATTTGAGTTGATCCTAAAATTTAAATAAAACTGCAAAGAGCCCAGAAGCAAGACAATTTTTAAAATACTGTAAGGGGCTTTCCTTCTCAGGGAGCAAGACTAATTAATTATAAAGCTAAAGCTATAGCACCCAAGACAGTAAGGTACTTGAAAGAACAGGCGAATAGACCAAAGGATCATAGTATGGAGATTAGAGACAAACTCACCATGTATGGAGTCCTTAAATGTAATAGCAGTAGTGTTATAAATCTGAAGGGAAATGATAAGAGTATTCTAATAAATGGTGCTAGTACAACTGGCTGTCCATATGGGAAAAAAATAGTTCCCTACCTCAAATCAGAGACAAATGTCAATTCCTAACAGATTAAAGACTTAAATGTAAAAATCAAACTATATTACTCAATTAAGTAAACAAAAGAGACTAGTATTGTGGGCTCAGGATAGGGAAGAATCTCCTTTAAAAGGCACATGAAAGTTGAAACCATGCTACGACACGGATGGACCTTGAAAATATTATGCAAATTGACAGAACTAGTCACAAAAGATGACATATATGATTCTAATCATATGAAATGTCCACAACAGGGAAATCTACAGAGACAGAAAGTAGATTAGTGATTGCTTATGGCTGGAGGGATGAGGATTTGGGCAATTTTTAAAGGGTAGAGGGTTTCTTCTTAAGGTGATAAAAATTCTAAAATTGACTGCAGTGACGATTATATATAACTGTGAATATACTGAAAACCATTGAATTTTACTTGTTAAATGAGTTAATTGTATAGTGTGAAAATTATATCTTAAAGCTATGAAGAATAAGGTCAAATGATAATGAATAGGTTGAGATAGTGTTTGACAGCATTGAAATTTAAAAAGTTGCATAGAATAAAATGAAATATAAAGTCAAAGGACCAGCAACAGACTCAGAGAAGATATTTACAATGAACATAACTAACAAGGGCACCCCTAAATTTCAATTAACACAATCCAAGAGGAAAAAGGACATAGCATATGTACTGGTCTAAGTGTCATTTATGTATGGAAAATAGGCATACGAAATGATGTTCTATTACACTAGTAACCAGGGAAATACAAATTAATACTATAAATAAGACTGACAAAGTGAGAATATCTGACAATAACAAGTGTTGCCAGGATGTAGAAACAGGAGTTCTCATATAGTGATGGCAGGAGTATAAATTTCTACAAGCATAGAGGAGAGGCTTTCGACAAGGCCCAATAATGTTCAAGATGCATGCACTTGATAATAACTGCACTCCTGTAAAATTTTCATAGTTTTGTATGAGGTGTGCAATAATGTAGCATTGTTATTAACAGTGTAAAATTGGAAATAATACACATTTCCATTAGTAGAAGAATGAGTAAATTATCTTGGTTCACTCAGAGGAACAGTAAAGTCTTTAAGATGAAAGAACTATAAGTGCATATATCACATGGATTAATCTTAAAAACCTAATATCAGATGAGAAAGGTGAGTTGTGGGAGAGTATAAAAAAACGATAGCATTTGTGTAGAAATTTAAAACCTATAAAACTTACTATGTTTTGTTTATAGACGCATTGGTCAAGATGGTCTAGGTTGTGCTGTGGTAAAAACAATAAAGACATATAATTGGCATACAGCACTATATAAGGTGTACAGCATCATGATTTGAGTTATAAGTTTCAAGCACCAACCATTTATTTCTCACTTGTACTGCACATCAATTGAGGGTTGCCAAGGGGTCCTCCTCCACATCATCCTTATTCTGGGGCTCAGGCCATAGACTGCTCACTATCTGGAAAGTTGTATGTTGCTATGAAAGATGGACATCAAGCGTTTGAGGGTCTCAGATGAACAATGAAATGATCTGGCCTCAAAATGGCACACATCATCTCTAACAGTAATTTATTGGCTAGAAGTAATCACAAGGTCTCATCCCACCACAAGGGGACTGAGAAGTACCATCCTGCTATATGCTCACAAATTTTCAGACTTGAAAACACTTGGTGAATAGAATTAACCACCCAATTTGGTAGGTGCAGACCCGAAATTCAGGATACGACCAGGCAACATGGAACAAGAAGGGAATGATGGAGGGACACAAAGGGAGATTCACTGTCTTCAATATTTTATTGTTTAAAAAAGGAAAGGGCTGAATGAAATACAGGAAAATACTGAGATTTGGCAAAGCTGAATGGTAGGTATACAAGTGTTCATTTTATCATTCTATATAATTGTCTGTATGATGGAGCTACTTAATGAGATTTAACATATGAGAAAAAATTAAAAAAAAATAAATTAACAGCTAGAAATCATATTTAAGAAGAAACGAGGAACTATTAGGAAGGAGAAAGGCAAACTAACCTCAGGCACAGAGATTATTTAAGGATATGTTGAACAGTCTCAATGTTTCTTAAAACCTGGCTGGAATGGGTATTTTCTAGAAAAATATAAATTCCCCAAATGACTCAAAAAGACAAAAAATAGAAATGGATTAATAATCAGAATAGAAATTGATAAAAATATCAAAGAACTACATTTCCTTCTTACCCAAACTGTCAATGGTTTCACAGGTGAAATTTTCCATATTTTGAGAAGTTGATAATATGACTTTCATTTATTCAGTGTGTTGTAAGACATATGCTAAGTGTTTTATATTGATTATCCTTTTTTAAAAGATAAATGTGGTACAATTTTATTTTATTTTTTCCTCCAGTTTTATTGAGATATAATTGGCAGACAGCACTATATAAGGTGTATAGCATCATGATCTGAGTTATAAATGTTATGAAATGATTACCATAGTAAGTTTAGTGAACATCTATCATCTCATATAGATATAAAATAAAAGAAAATGAAAAAAAAATTTTCTTTGTGATGAGAACTCTTAGGATTTACCCTCTCAACTACTTTCATATATAACATACAGCAATGTTAATTATATTAATCATGATGTATATTACATCCATAATACTTATTTATCTATAACTGGAAGTTTGTACCTTTTGACTATCTTCATCTGAGTCCCCTTTCCCCCAGCTGTGCCCCAGACTACCACAAATCTGATCTCTTTTCCTATGAAAAAGTTTGTTTTAGAAGTATAATTGACCTACAACACTATCCTAGTTCCTGGTGCACAATATAACGATTTGATTATTTCTACACATTACAAAATGATCACCACGATAAGTCTAATTACCATCTGTCACAAAGATGTTACATAGTTATTGACTACATGCCCCATGCTGTACATTTCATCCCCTATAACTTTTATGCATTTTAAACTGTTTTAGAGCATGGAATGACAGGGAAACGTTTCCAATTATTTTTTAAGGCAGCATAATACTAACACCCAACCTGAACCTGAAGAGGATAACAAATGTGAAGAAAATGGCTAAAAAATATGCGTTACAAGTCTTGATGCAGAAATCTGGATGGAAACATTTGCAAATGTAATCCAACAGCAGATCAACAGAATAATGCATAATGATGAAGTGGGAGGCACTCTAGGAATGCAGAGTTCCGTAACAGGAATCCCATAGGAACTGCATACATGTAATTTACTGTATTAATAAGTGAACAGAGGAAAAAAAGGCATGATGATCCTAGTAGATGCCAATGAAGGATTTATAAAATTCAACCTTCACTAAAACATGCATGCTTCCTTTAAAAGTCTAATATATAACCCAAATTAAAAACCTTGTATTTTATTGCAAAAAAACCTGAAAAGACTGAATTTAATTTCAAGAATAAAATTAAGATGCTGCTTTCACCACTATTATTTAAAATTGTTTTAAAAGTGCTAGATAATGCATTTAAACAAGAGAACAAAATCAAATTTTACATATTTGATATGAAGATAAATGCAAAATTAATATACAGTGATTAATATCTTCCATTTATACCAACAAAAATCAATTAAAATGTAATGGGAAAATCCCATTTAAATAAGCAGTCAAAAATAAAATGAAAATAAAATACCAAGGAATAAATTTAACAAGCCACGCATAAGTACTGAATGAAGAAAACTATCATATGAAACTTTACTGAGGGAAATTAGAAGAAAAAGACCTGAATAAAAGTGGAGAAATATAGAAAAGGCAATAATTTAAATATGTGAATTCCCCCTGTGTCTATAAAATGAAGATTAAGATGAGTTATTTTTCACCCTTCACACTGATAACAAGGAAAATACTAGCAAAGAGGAAAGAACATGAGGAAACCTGCTGCTAGGAAAGGTGTGGGATGTGGGCATGTTCGTGAATTATATTGAAAACGCAAACTGTTCCAGCTTTTTGGAAAGGCAATTAGCATTGTAGTTTCTTAACAAATTAAATATATGACTCAAACTAAAAGCCGCATGTTTCATTCCCCAAAATAAAAAATATCAAAATTAATTCCAAGAATGAGAAAAGAATGCTCACTATTACAAAATTCTTCTGAAAGTACTAGGTGCCTATGTTCTGGAAATGCACACAAAGAACAATACAACAATGAAGTGATTAAACATATATCTAATCATATGCTGTAATGAGAAATACAATGCAAGCAGCATTTTAAATCTTTGGGGAAAAAGTGAACTAATCAATAAATCATTTAGGGGAAGCACCTACTGAGAATAGTAATAGTAATAAGACAGTTCAGATAATATTAATTATATTCCTACTATCATCCAGGTTTTGTTCGGAATTCTTTCATTTTCACACAAGCTTATAGGTTAGGGAATATAATTACCCTCTTTTTACGGATGAAGAAATAGACTTCAAGAGGTTAAGTGATTTTCTCAAGGTCCCTTGGCTATTAAGTGGTAGAACTCAGACACAAGTCTTTCTTATCGTTGAACTTAAGCTCTAGCTGCCAAGCTAGATTACTACCTCACCCCGAAGCACTCAAATAAACTGCAGATAGATCAAATATTTAAATGTTAAAAATTAAATCTTTGTAGAAGAAGATATGTATGAATGTTTTTTATGATCTTGACGTGGGAGATGCCTTTCTAAGCCTCACTGGTATGCCTAGAAGCCACAAAATTTTGATAAATATGATGGCATAAAATTGTAAAGCTTCTTTTTAGCTAAAAATATCATAGTGAAAGTTAAAAGACAATCTGGGAGGAAGTATTTGTAATACATTTGACAGACTAATTTTCTTAATATTCAAAGAGCTTGTATAAATCAAAACTAAAAAGATGAGCAACATTATTTAAAAATGGGCAAAGGACATGAAAAGCCATTTGAAAAACAAGTTGAAAATGATTATTAAAAATGAAAAGATGCTCACCTTCACTAGTTATCAAAAATGTAAATTAAAATGAGGCATTTTTCACCCTTTAGACAAGGGAAAAATATTAACAAAGATGAAAGAACATCAGGAAACCCATTGGCAGGAAAGGCATAGGATGCGGCTATACGACGGCACTGGTGGTGGGAGTGCTATTTGGTCCAGCCTTTTTGGAAGGGCAATTAGGGTTGTGCCTCAAAAAGTTTTTAATTAAATATTCTTTGACTCAGCAGATCTTGCAGGAATATTTCCTAAGATGATAACAAAAGTACATAAAGGTATATGCATAAACATGATTACTCAGGCAGTTTTTAATAGGGAGCATTTGGTAACAAACCAGCTAAATGTTGATCAAGTGAAGACTGGTTTAGTAAAGCGCTGTAAAGCCAGGGAAGAGAGTGCTCGACAGCCATGAAAATGGTGATGTGAATGGACATGAAAAGAGGTCCACAGTCTTTTTTTTTTTTTTGAAGTCTAGTTGATTTACAATGGTGTGCTAGTTTCTGGTGTATAACATAGTGATTTAGTTATACTATACATATGCTTTTTCATATTCTTTATTATTATAGGTTATTACAAGATATTGAATACCAATACTTTGATGAGCGAAAAAAAACAACTTACCAAATAGCACGCATAGTATGACCTTTTTTGTGTAAGTGTATGCAGGTGTGTGTGCTTACGGGGGCACATATACGAATGTATGACAAAAAAAATCTTGACCTCTTGTTCTCTCATTATTTCCACAGGGTGTCTCATTCAAAGAAATAACATTCTATCATCTCAAATATTCAAAAACCAACTTTACTCTTTACTTCCTACTCTTGGAAGAGTGCCTTAGTGGAGAATACATTCATAATGCACAACAAAACTTAGCAAGCACCCTCTCCTCTTTATCTCTGTCTATCTCTAGGTCTCCACGGTGTCTTCAATTCACTTAAAGCCAGGAGCCAGGCTCACACTGAATTAAAATGGCAGCTTCTCTATTACTCAGGAGATAAAGGGGCAGGGCAGGTGGGAGAGGGAAAAGGCCCTGGGCAGACACAACTATACAGATAATTGCAAAGATAAATATATATTTGTAACCAAGGCTTCCGGGTTATTTTTTCAAGATAAAATAGGTCACTTTGTGTGCTTTGCATGGTTCCCCACTTTACAATACTCTTACTACAAGAGTTCATTCTATACCATTAGAAAACACTTCTAGAACTTCTTGTGAGCCTTTCCTGTATGCCCTGTAAAGACTCATGGTATGTTAAGGATTTGTAACTTCATATAGTATTTCTTGAATTGTATGAAGACATTTCTACATGTTTTTAGACTAGACCAGAATCTCTCAACTTCAGGACTATTGACAATTTGGGCTGAATGAATCTGTTTCCTTGTTGGAGGTGGGGAAACTGACCTGTGTATTGTAGAATCTTAGTAGCGTCGTTGGCTTCTAGCTATTAAGTGCCAGCAGGACTTCCCACTTCCATCCTCCCCATGTTGTGACAATCAGAAGTATGTCGAAGCGCATGCTTAGCAAGAATGAGGTCCTGGGCTCAATCCCCAGTACCTCCATCAACAAGTAAATCAATAAATAGACCTAATTACCCACCCCCTGCAAAAAAATTTTTTTAATTAAAAAAAAAAAAAAGAAATATGTCCAAACATTGCCAACTGTGCCACAGAGGTCAAAAGTGCTCCTCATTCAGAACCACAGGAGCTGACACAGATCTTTTCGGGGGGAATAAGATTATTTACAGATATAAATATATACAAATAAATATGTACACCTATGTGCACATTTATATATGTAATCTTTTTGTATCATGATAAATTCTGTTTCTAATTTATGAAATAAGAAAAGTGGGTCATGCCAAAAGTAAGCACCCCCAAAAAAGCTAACTAAAGCCCATACGATAAATATACATTTATTTCTAAAATTCATGAAAGGCTGATGAGATTTTAAAAGATTATAAGAAAATGTCATTACAATAACAAAAGTGGCACTGATAAAAATGTTATATAGAACTGAAAATGCAACTATCAGGGGTCAGGAACCAGCAGAGTTCAGCCAAAATCTAATTAAAAGTATTCTACAGAGAAAACAGAGGGCTACTCAAATTTACGTTTTAATCATTTTGTTGTTTCTGTCTTTCTTGAAGGCAGAATATGCTTAAGCTCACATTGGGATTGTTTCTGTTTAATTCTAGATTGATGGAATGAATCAGAGAATTGCATAAACTCCCTGATAAATTCACCATCTGCCCATGCCCTCTGAATACTTTCTATGACTAAACTCACTGAACGAGTGAAGTTGAAGGCATTGCTGAGTAGCAAGAAATAGGGAGAGTACAAAATAAAGAGAACACACGAATATCAAAACTCCTGCCAGTTTAGAAGCCCACACTGAAAACTTGCTTTGGGGGAATTTGTCAATGTGCCGAAGAGCTTCCCCTTACTTTCAGAAGAACTTCTTACTGTGATGAAAATCTTTGTTGACACATTGGCATCAGATTCATCTTCATCACTAAGAGCTACTAGAATTAAACAACAGCAAAAACAATAAGAACAACAAAAAATCCTAGAGTAATGTTCCCATTGGTGCAGCTATCCAGGCTATCCATAAGGAAAGTACACAGACCCAAAGTTAAATCTTAGTTCAAATGCTGGCCTTGACAGTGATTTCCAGGACACTTCCCAGTTTCCACTTTCTCCACTTTTCAGTTGCAGAATCTAATCAAATATATCTAACAGGCCATTTGGTCATCTACTGTCGACAAAAATTCATGAGAATTCGTGAGAACTCTTCATTCCCCTCTCCCTCTCATCCTTTGTAAAATACTCTCTTGGAGGCAAGAAGTCTCCTCGAAGATCATTATGCATTCGAGAAAAGCAGTGTTGCTGAAAACTTAAAAAGTAATCCAAGGTAGATTTTGACACATGTCAGTAAGTTAGCATGGTTGCTATGAGTGGAAAATAAGTTAATTCATATGAGATACATTAAAATTGGAACAAATAGACAAGAATAGTATTTTACTTTATGTTTTGGAGGTAATTAGGCTTATTTATTTATTTATTTATTTTAATGGATGTACTGGGGATTGAACCCAGGACCTCGTGCATGCTAAGTATGCACTCTACCACTGAGCTGTACCCCCACCCCAAGAATAGTATTTTAAATCTATATAACCATTATATAGCTTTATTCATTAAGGTTTTTGCTGTTTCCATCATGTTCCTGTAAATCAGTGCTGCTTTTAATAAGCCGCAAGCAAAACCCAGCCCTTTAATTTCTCCAAATTCTCAGCTTTATCCAGATTTTTTAAAAGTGACGCACATAGATAAACTCTGCTTCAATCGAGGGATACCTTCAGACTAGGAATGCATAAAATAGAGCTCTTGATATATTGGTTCGAACAGGAAAGGGAAGAGGTGACACACACAAAATCTGTTATTGCTGTCTAGACCAGGGGTCATCAAACTAAGTCCCGTGGGTCAAACCCAAGCCATCATCTGTGTTGATGATGTTGATGTAGTAGAGCTTTATTGGAATTCAGCCAAGACTGTTCATTTACATATTGTCTACAGCTGCTTTTGAGCTGCAGAGGCAGCGTTGATTAGTTTTGACAGAGGCCATTGTGCCCTGCAAATATAAAATACTTGCCACGCGACCCTTTGTAGAAAATGGCTGCCAACTCCTGGCATAGACCATCGAAGGTAAGGGATTGTAGAAATAATCCAATCCTTTCATTTTGTGGAGGGAAAAATAACTGAGACTCAGAAGGAGTGCATGGCTTGCCCAAAGTCACAGAGTTTTTCAGTAGCAAAGTACTTACTAGAAACCAGGTTTCCTAATGTCCTTTGAGAGAATGGATACTGCCACCGAGAATTGTAACTAAGGTTTACAATTTTCCAGATTTCATATTTCAGCCTACTGGATATCACAAAGGTTTCGGATTTTAGATGGATGAATGAAAAGACAGATCTGTGAACTAATGCGCTCTTGCTTTTTCCCTAGAGATTAGATGAGCTAATGTACATTACGTGTGTAGCCCAGCACCCAGTGGCAGTTAATCTCCTTTCTCCTTTCATTTTCCTAAATGAGCAAACTGAAGTCTGACAGGTGTAGTAGCTTGTTGTGAACCCATACTTGCAACAAAAGATAGAATTCACCTTTGGAATTTGGGATTCCAAGTTCAGTCCTCATTCTGTAATGCCAAATGAACAATTCAAATACAGAACATTAGAACTTAAGAATCAGTTGGGGTAAATGTTCCTCTGCATCTGTTAGTAAACTGTTTTGAAATAACGAGAGAATAATCATTGTTTTTTCAGTGCCCTTCCCCAGCTAGAGCAAAACACTTCCATAAGGTTATCAAATGTGATAATCCTTCCAAAATAGGCACCAGCAGCTGCTTATTAATGGTTTCTTAACTGAGAGTGTCAAAAATCATCTCCCACTTGCACTGCAATGTCTCGTGGTAAGAAAGAACAAGAGAGAGCAATGCATCCACATGACTGTCAGCTGTGCTGACCGTCTACGTTCCTGTGCTCTGTACCGCTGCAGTTTCCAAGCAAAATAAATTATCTTGTGTGGAAACAATTAGGAGGGGAAGTTCAAGAGAAACAAATAGGCTTAAGCTAATCCTACATAGAAATAAGGAAAAATGACTTTTTCCCCCATTCCCAGGCTTTATCCAAGGTTCTCCTCTTCCATTTGAAATAGTCTCCGGTGTAATTTTATGCATTTTAGAATGATGAATTACTTTGCACAAATGCGGACCATGGCTTACATGTGGAAGGCAAGAGAACTAGTAAAGATAGTACTGCAAGTATCCAGTTGAGACATAATGATGTGCTGAATCAAATAGAAAATGAAGACAGGGTAGATAGTCTTGTTTGAAGATATTAACCAAGTAAGAGTCTTAAATTCTTCCTAGAACAACAAACATTAAGGAGATAAAACCCAAAAGACTTTTGGTTTTGGACTGGGTAGAGATGATGCAGAGGGAGAAAGAAAAGTTAATGAAGACTGTATCTGTTTCCTATTGCTGCTGTAACAAATTACCACCCACTGAGTGGTTTAAAATAACAGAAATTCATTATCTTAAAATTCTGAAGGGCAGAAGTCCTAAATGGCTGTCACTGAGCTAAAATCAAGGTGTATAGAGCTGCATTCCCTTTGGAGGTTCAAGGGAAGAATTTGTTTCCTTGTCTTTTTCATCTTACAAAGGTTGCCCACATTGTTTGTCTCATGGCTCCATTTTTCTATCTTCCAAACCAGTAACATTGGACCAAGGTCTCTCATGCTGTTACCTCTCCATTTCTCTTATTCTGCTTCAGTTTTTCACTTTTAAGGAACCTTCTGATTACAATGGGAAGACCCAGATAATCACCCTATCTGCTGATTAGCCATCTTAATTCTACGTGCAACCTTAATTTTTCTTTGCCATGTAATATAACATAGTGATGAATTACAGGGATTAAGACACAGACATCTGCAGGGGCCATTATTCTGCCGACCACAGTGACTTTTTTAAATTGTTCCTTGAATAACTGAAATACTACTGTAGTTTAAAACACACGTTTTGTAAGTAGAATCCAGAGTCCTTACAATGTCCTAATAAGATCTCTATGTACTTAATAAGAACTATGATCCTAGAGATAGATAAATTAGATTTGAATAATGGTTTTTCCACTTAATAGGTTTGTAAATTCATAAAAAATATCTCTCATAGTCTCAGTTTCCTCATCTAGAAAATGTGGAAAACAGTTATATCCAACAAATAAAGTTATGGTGAAGACTGAATAAGATAATGATGATAAAATACTTAGCACAGTGGCTGGCTCAGTAAATGTTAGCTATTAGTTAGTATTGAATAGAAAAAAGAGGTGAAGGGAAGTTGGAGTTTAATTTTGGACATACTGCTATGAGTTGCTTGAAAAGCATCATTTATGGACTGGATGTGCCCCTCTCCCCCACATTCTTGAAGTCTTAACTTCCAGTGTGATGGTATTTGTATTTGGAGGGGGGAACTTTGGAAGTAATTAGGTTTAGATGAAGTCAAGGGGGTAGGGTCCTCATGATGGGATTAGTGTCTTTACAAGAAGAGACAGGAGAGCCAGCTCTCTCTTTCTCTGGCATGTGAGGACGCAGCAAGAAAGCAGTCACCTGAAAGCCAGGAAGGGAGCTCTCAACAGAACCTAACTGTGCTGGCACCTGGATCTCAGACTTCCCACCCTCCAGAACCATGAGAAATAAATGTCTGTTGTTTAACTCACCCCATCTACGGTATTTCATTATTGCAGTCTGAGCATTCACCCTTAGAATTTAGAATTCACCTTTGTAAATTAGCATCAAATCATATTTATCTCCCTAGTACCTTCTTTCTTACTCTCCTAGGGGATCATTTCATACCATCTCTTCTTTCCCCAAATGTTGAAAACCTCCCTGCCCTTGCTCATATTCTGCAAAATACAGTAGCAGTCAGAACTTCCCACAGCTCCCACTTATTCATCTACACACTCATCTGTACCTGTCGTCATGTATTCTACCTTCTATCTTGTTACTATGCATGACTGTTCATGATCCTGACTAAGCCAAAACCCTCCCCCACGTGCACACTATGTCTCATCCTTTATTGCCTACTTAAGCAATTTCCCCTTTTCTCTGCACCTTCAAACCCTCCTCACTACATGGATCATTGCCTTCAGCATATAATTTCAATTCTTCTCTCATTATAAACAAAATAGCTCTCCTGATCCCATTCCCCCCTTCAACTACGGCCCCATTTTATCCTTGCATTTATAGCAAAGTTTCTTGAAACAGCTCTCTACAGTTCTTCTCTGAAATGTATCTTTTCTTTCTTTTTTTTTTTTTTTTTTGGACTATCCAAATAAAGTTTTACCCAACCAATCCACTGAAGCTGCTCGAATCTTAGGTTATCAAATGACATTCATATTGCTAGATCCAGTGATCATTACTGACTGCATCTCGTTTGACCCATCAGCAGGATGTGACACAGCTAAACTCTTCTAACACTGATACCCTCTTCTAATCTGACTTCTATTACACTCATTTTGCCTTCTGTAGATTTTTGGCCAATTCTTGCAAGTCTCTTTTGTTTGTTCTTCCTCATATTTTGTCCTCTAAATATTGGAATACTCTGGGTCTCAGTCCTTGTATCATTTTTCTTTTATGTCAACTTTCACTCACAAGGTGATTTTCTCTAGTCACATGATTTAGGCATTTATATGTTGACGACTCACAGATTTATATCCAGAGTCTGAACCGACCGCACACACTTAGATCCAAATGCCTAATCAACATCACCACTTGGAAGTTTAACAAGCTTTAAGATCAATGTTTCCAAAACAGTTTCTGACAAATCTCAAACTTGTTATTCCATGGTCTTCCCTAGCTCAGTGAAAGGCAACTCCACTTGTTCTGTTCCAAAAACCTTAGCATTATCCTCAAATTTACTCTTTCATTCAAAATATACATTTACTCCACCAGCAAGCCATTGCATTCTAACTTTAAAATACATCCAGAATCTGACGTTTCACTATCTCCATTGCTATCACCCCAGTCCTAACCACCATCATCTGTTTCTTGGGTTACTGCCAGTAGCTTCCTACCTGGTCTCTCTGCCTCCATCCTACAGTGTGTTCTCAGCATGAAAGCTACACTGATCCTGTTAAATCCCACTAAGTCGTAAGTCAAATCATATTATTTCCTCTCCTGAAAATCCCTTCAATTCCTTCCCATCTCACTATAAATAAAATCCAGAATGCAATGTCCCAAAGCTCCTGTATCAGTGGTGTGCTGGCAAGTGTTTAACAGCTAATTCTATAGAAAAATAGTACGTGTGTGTGTGTGCGCACACACACTATAGCTATAATAAAATTTACTGATTTAAAGGATGACTAGTGCAAAGTTTACAAATATTTATAAAATATACATTCCTTTTTTTTGGTAAAGTCCATATAGCAGATTGATTCTTATGAAATGCTTTAGTCGATTTTCACCAAACTCTTGGATCCATAGCCAAACTATGGTTGGAGATGATAAACCTGTTTAGTTTTCAACATGAATGCTGGTTGTTTTCATTTATATTAATGAGTAAGATGCAAGTGAAATAAAAAAGATACATTTTGGAACATCACTTGTTCATCAATTACAGGAACGACATTTTCACTGAATCAGATTATAGTTTTCTAGTGCTGGTTAAGGATATGTCCTCAATATTTTGTACTATTCACAATGTAACGCCTACGGTCACAATACCCTTTTCATTTTAATCTGCTTGTCTACGAAATGAACAACAACAAAAAAATCAAGCCATTATTCGATGCATTTTCAAATATCCATGGTGTAAATACCCCCACCATTGCTGATTTGAAGCTACTAATCTGCTGTTAGTGAATGAAGACATTGTAGCATATGTTCCTCACACTCCATTATTTCCATCAGATAGCTACAATAGACTTACACATGTTGGAGTCATGGTCACAGGTTCTAAGATACATGTTCAAGGGCATTCTTCTGGGGGAGGTGGTAAGCTCCTCTGTGAAAATGGCAGCAGGATCATAGAGGTCACACCTCCCATTGAAAGTGACAGAATTAAGCTAAGAAGTAGCCATGACTTTGATGGAGAGGCTTAGGTCTTAGAAGTATGAGTATCTATTAACTAGGACTCAATTTCATGTTTCTGGAATTTAATCCCTTTCTGTTTTCTCCAAACCTTTAGTAAAGTCTTGTTAAATTTTACAACCCACCCTCTGCTAACAGGGCAGGGAACTGAAGGGAAGGCCATTTCCCAGGCTTGTAGGAAAATAGTAAAGGGAAGAATGGAAGCTGAGCAATGGAAGCAAGTTAAGAGATAGCTGTAAGTGGCAGCAATATGGAGTCAGCCAGCTGGTTAAGGTAGCAAGTGAGAACAAACTGAATGTGTGGAACATGGACAGATTCCTTTGGCATTTTTTGCCATACATGAGGAGGGGAATTTGGTAGAAGGTAAGACTTCTTACTGTTGCCTAGGACAAAGGCTTAGATTTGTGATTTAGGAGTTAAAAGAAAGTTCCAATGAAGACTAGAGAAGCCAGTTATATAACTGAAATGAAAAAGAAAATGTCATTATAGGAAAAAAAAGTTAAAAGAGAAATCTATTATTATCTCCATACAAGAAAGACATTTGAAATGTAAAGACGCTTGATTTAACAACATTATATATATATATATATATATATATATATATATATATATGAAAAACATCTAACAGTGGTTAAAATAAAAATTGACAGATATACCCTTAACATTAAAAAAAAATGTAGATCAAAATAAAATGAGGTAAAAATAACATTCAGGACAGAAAAGTGATTATAACATGCTCTCGCCATAGAAGCAAAAATAAAGCTATATCTCTGCATTCGTAAAATAAATTTAGAAGGACTAGGTTATTTATAAAACAATCAATAAACTGACAAATAGAAACTATAAAATTTCTGAAAGTAAAATGTGGCAATTAAAAAGTAGTAGTGTAGGAATATAAATAGTCATAGCTACTATGGAAAACAGTATAGCAGTTCCTCAAAAAGTTAAAAATAGAACTACTGTATAAAAAAATGATGCTGTGGGAAGATCCTCATGTAGCTAAGAAGCTACAGAGGAAAACAGAAACAGTAATGAAAGTAAAGATATAAATCTGGTGCTTGGTCTCTCCCTCTCTCTAATTATATATATAATATATATTTAAATTTCTCTTCACAAAATTATAACACCTATGACAAAGGGACAATTTTCTTAATATATAAAGCGCTTTTAAAAATAAAATTAACAAATGTAAAGACCAACATAATCAAAAATATCTAAAAGTGATGTGAAAGTCATTTAATAAAGAAACGCAAATGACTATGAACATATGAAATTAATTTCAAAGTAATAAGACATCATATTCTACCTATCAAAATGTCAAATATAAAAGTTTGAAACATCTTGTGTTGTTAAGGGTATGAGAAATTAGGCCTTCCCTTTCACGTTTGGTATAATAGATAATTTGGCAAGTTCTATCAAAATTTTAAGTGCATATAATCTTTTATCCAATGATTTTACTTTTAAAGTTAGGCTCAGATATACCCACAGATGTATAAAAGATATATCTACAATGATGTTCACAGTGGCATTATTTATGACCCCAACTACCTGGAAATAACCTAAACGCCCACCTACGGGAAAATGCTTAAGCAATTTGGATTATTGTCATAAAATGGAAGAAAATGCCACCATTTACATGAATGTGGTAGATCTACATATAGAATATATACATATATGCCTATATAGATGTATGCTTATATAGGTGGGGAAGTACAAGCATGGGGAATGTTTGGAAAGGCACACAGTTAACTGCTGATGATTGCAAAATTTAGACGGTGAAAACAGAGCTCTGTTGTGGGAGTGAAACTAATTTTCTATTGTTTACCATTTTTACCTTGTATATGTGTTATTTTAAAACACTTAAAAATCATTGTAAAAAAAGATCAACATGCTATTAAAAATTAAAGCTCATGAGCAGGTTATTGACAAGAGAGGAAATGTAAAGACATTTGAAAAAAATGAAGCTTACTAATAATCAAGGGTACAATTAAAAGCATGTTACCGTATTTTGCCCATCAAAATGGCAATTTTTAAAGCACCAGTACGAAATGAATGTAGGATGTGGAGGTGAAAGTCTTGGACTTCGTAATGTAAAAAGGCCAGAGGTCTGCTAATTGCTAACTGAGAAAGGTATGTGCCAAGCCCTAGTTTCCTTATCTATAAACAAAGATAAGAGTACCTAACTCATAGAATTATCTTAAATAATAAATGAGACAAAACGTGCAGTGACTGGCTCATAGTAAAGCATTAATAAATATTAACTACATTATCTTGTGATGATAATGGTACAGAGGAATTGGCACCTTTGAATATCTCTGCTAAGAGTATAATTTCACAGAATCTTTTTAGAGAAAAAACTGGGAATATTTTTCAAGATTTTGATTCAGTAATTTCACTTATGGTAATGTATTATAAAGGAATAATCAGAGATATGCAAAGATTTATGCACAATGTTGCTAATAAGCACAGAAACATGGGAACAATCTAAAGACCGTGCAGAGGAGACTGTTCAAATAAGATAAGACATATCCATATAATCAAATTCCATGTCAGTATTATAAATCATACTTCAAAGCATATTTTATGGCATGAGGAAATTATTAAAAAATAATGTAAATCACCAGAAGTTAGATACGAAATTCCACATACACCATGACTCTTGTTTTGTTTAAGAACAATATGATAACAAAATAATAAAATAAAATGTTAGCAATGGCTGTATTTTGATGGTAGAACTACCAGGTGATTTTTAGTTCTTTTTTGGTATTTTTCACATGTTTCTAAAAGAATACATTACTTTTTTTTTGCCATGATCACTTTGTAAAGTTGATATTTCAATTAATATACATACAAAAAGTGGACACATGATGAGTGTTTATCTTGATGAAGTTTCACAAACTGAATGTACCCTGTGTTACTTGCACCCTTATCAAGAATCAGACATCCCCAGTCCCCTCTACTCTTGCCTTGAGGTTCTCTCTCACTTGCTAACCAACCCCTACTGCACTCAGGGCTACGCTACCGGACCCTGACTCCTAATCGCTTAGATTAGTTGTGCCTGTTTTTGCAATTGACACGAAAGGAATCATACAGCATCTACTCTTTTGTATTTGGCTACTTTTGCTCAACGACTTAAGCTCTATGTTTTATTTATGTTCCAATATCCTAAAAGGAAAAAGTCAAGTTGAATACAGCAATCTACCCCTATTATGTGATACAATGTTCCTTGTAAATGAGTAGCTCACCCCACAGCTCTTCTTTGTGAAATGTCAGGATTGTGTAGATTCTAATGAACTCTTCTCCAGAGCATTATAAGCTGATAAATTAAAATAACAAAAATGATAATGAAATAATAATAGGAATAGTAATTATAACTGTATGATAATTAGTAATATAATTCCTATTATTTATATTATGTTAATAATTAATAATATTATATAACTATAATACTTAATATTATAGTAATAGTAATAAGTAAACCATAAAAAGGATGACAGTCTTTGAAAATTTATTTTAAACTTATAGGTCAGAATCTTAGTGAAGATCAACTGGTTGAGAATAAAGCAAATTAATATATTTTACTTAGTAAGTACCATTTGCATACACCTATTATGTACAAGGCATTTTACATATGTTGTCTCATTATGTAACCTTCATAGTAAGTCTATGAAGTGGATGTTATTATTACCATAGTACAGATACAAAACCTGGAGCTCTGTGAGATTTTCTGTCCAAGATTGCTCTGATAATAAATGGAAGGTCCAACTAATGAACTCATCTGTAAAACAGAAACAGACTTGCAAACATGCTAAACAATCTTATGGTTACCAGGGAAAGGGGGTGGGAAGGGATAAACTTGGGAGTTTGAGACTTGCAAATAACTACTATATATAAAAATAGATAAAAAATAAATTTCTTCTGTAGAGCACAGGGAACTATATTCAATGTCTTGTAATAAACTTTAATGAAAAAGAATATGAAAACAAATAGATGTCTGTACATGAATGACTGGGACACTACGCTGTACACCAGAAATTGACACATTGCAACTGACTGTACTTCAATTAAAAAATAAATAAATAAGTGGAGGGTCCAGAATTGTAACCTAGGATTATCTGATTTCAAAGCCAGGCCTCTTTGTACTACGATGCTTACTGTTTATTAGGTATGTCTGGAAATTGTATTTTTATTTCACCGCCTTTTGACTTCTCATAGTAGCATCTGATTTTTTTTTTTTATTGAGTTAAAGTCAGTTTACAATGCTGTGTCAATTTCTGGTGTACAGCACAATTTTTTAGTCATATATGAATATACATATATTCATTTTCATATTCTTTTTCATCATGAGCTACTACAAGATCCTGAATATATTTCCCTGTGCTATACAATATAAACCTGTTTATCTATTTTTAATTCAGGGTGGGGATAGTCCAGAGAACTTTTAGCCATAACAAGGGGCAGATTGCCTTAAACCTGTGGATCCCTTGCCTGTTTTACTCATACCAGCAACACATTAATTATATATCCATTACTACTGAGAACGTAATATGTACTTCTTCAGCAGCCTAAACTCAATGGAAGATGAATGCATCAATTTTTCAGCTAGGTTTGCCAAAGAGAGAGAGAGAGTGGGGAAATGAGTAAGTAATGTTCAGAATTATTGCAAGGACCCTTCATTTCATCAGAAATCCCCTGCAGTGGTCATTGCTTTTAATGCTCAACGAATAACACACCTTTTCATCTTTGTCATGATACCTAACAATCTGCCTTTGACACATGGTGTTGTAAGTGTGAAATGATGCTCGCCTGTCCCAAACTGGGAAATGTATTGGCCCAATATATCCTAACACTGTATATCACCACCAGTAAAAACACACCCATTGTCTCAGGAAAACAGCACAGCTTTTTTGCAGTAGTTTATATATTACACTTAAGTAGTATCAGTATTTTTGAAAACATGGGAGATTTAATCTCTTTCTGATGAGTTAACGATATGCAATAAAATAAGAAGGGTAGTTATCAGATCAGAGCTCTCTAAGCAGAGGAATGTACATATGTGTCCTAGGTGAGCACAAGATGAAAACGACATACCTAGAGTAGTGTTTCTCAAAATCTGGTCCAGGGGCCCCTTGCATCAGAATCATTAGTCGTTCTGGGTAAACATACAGAGTTCTGAACTATGAAGTTAGAATACTGTATAGGTGAGACCAAGGACCCTCCATGATTAAAGAGTACAAATGAACTTATTCAAAAGATAGAAACTCACTCACAGACATAGAAAACAAATTATGGTTACCTGGAGGGAAAGGCCAGGGGAGGGATAAATAAGGAGTTTGGGATTTGCAGATACTAACTACAAAATATAAAATAGATAAACAACAAGGTCCTACTGTGTAGCACAGGGAACTATATTCAATACCTTGTAATAACCTATAATGAAAAAGAATATATATGTATATGTATAACTTAATCTCTATGCTGTATGCCAGAAACTAACACAATATTGTAAATCAGCTATACTTCAATTTTAAAAAAGAGTTCTCTAAAGTCTAGAGTTTCTCAACCTCGGCACTACTAGACTGGATAATTCTTTGTTATGGGGAGCTATCCTATGCATTATAAAAAGTCCAGCATCATTCCTGCCTTCTACTCATTAGGTGCCAGTAGCAAATCCCTTCCCCTGACTGTGGCAATCAAAAATGTCCTCAGGGACATGGCAAAATCAACTTCAGTTGATAACCACTTCTTTAAAGCAAGAGTTTCTAGGGTTAGGCAACTAAACTAGTCATGGAGGTAAGTGATGAGTGAAATGATGAGCTTTCTTTGTAGACTGAATAAACCCAGGCAACTCCTAGCAAAGTATGGTTGGAGAGAGAAAATGCTCTAGGTAAGGCAAGACAGTGACAAATGTACTATCGATTCCAATATTTAGCAAACATTTATTGTTCTCCTCTTAGAAGAATAATACCTTCCTTCTGAAATTATTTTATAATTTCCAAGGTTTAGCCCTTGAAGGAGTACCTCCTGATGGGAGGGTAGGAAGGTGAGGATGCGACGTAGCTGACCCATTGGTGCTGTCTCTGTCTAAAGAGTTTCACCTTAACCTCATGGTTCTATCACTTCAACGAACTGCCCTAATTTGAAGACAAGTTCATGCGATGCAGACAGAATTAACAGTGATCATTTTACCAGTACGTGTTCAGACTCCAGCCAGACCCACCCACTAAGAGAGTTGGACTTTGGGTAGAGTGAGTGTGTTAATACATTTAAAGTGCTGAGCACAGTACTGGGCTCATAGTAAGTGTTCAGTAAACTCTGGCTGTTGTTGAATTATTCAAAAGATGGTGTCAGTAACCTCTGTTCTCTTTTTCACTATAATAGGCCACGGCTAGGTCAGTTGCAGTGAACCCTTCAGTAGGCATTCTAGCACAGAAAGAAATAGGACAAGTGATCTTGTAATGGATCCAGCAAGAATTTCTATATACAGTTAAGACCATGGACCCTCTGAAGGCTGAAGTGTTCCTCTCTTTATGTCTGCAAGCCAAAAGCTTAATCAGTATAAAAAGCAGTGATCACACAAGTCTAGATGACACAGTGGTCTTGGCAGCCTGTAGGTAATGAGGAATCAAATTCTGTTTGATTCCTCATTCAATGGCTGCCATGACTACCATGCTCAAGTATACTTTTGTGAGAAACCGAAATTCATCAGAGTTCTTGAGCCACTGAATTGTGGCCTTGGCCTTTTGTGTATCTTATGCATTGCCTGTTTGCCGGTTCTGTAGTAAATCCACCGTGTAAAGGTTAACATGAACTACATCGTCATTATCACCAGTTCTTGAGTCCGCAGCCTCTGTGGTTTGGCCTAGGTCACCCCACGCATCTGTTCTTGTTCTCTTAAAATAACTTGCCCTTACTGACGAAAAGCAGAAGCAATATAATGGGAGAAACATGCCAAAGTCAGTCATTTGGAACCATCTGAATGTCGTAATGAGCTTAATACTTTAGCCTGCCAAGGGTCTTGTTGTTTGTAATCTATTGCTTAGTTTGCTAGCCTCTTTAATTTATTTGTTTGGTTGTTTATGGAGTGAAAGTAGGGGCAGAATTTTTATCATAATAGATAAATTGTCTCATTGTCTTTTACATGCTCATTGGTTGCCCATTTCTATGATGGGGAAATGGAGATGACCCTAGTTTCATAACATTATTTACTTTAATCAAGTTATTTTGCTTTTTTTTCCTGAAACAGCCAGCTATCCAATGGCCAGCCCGATTGCTCCATCCCTGGTCAGGCTAGCAAAACCAGCAGGCACATTCCCCACCAGACTGCCTGCATTTTGGCTTACTGATTCACCAGAAGCCCATCTTGCCCTACAATTCCACTTGCTACCATGATAACAGCCTTGGACCTCTAAGTCATGTGACCACTAGTTATCTTTCCTTGTCACCAAGAGCTCTTAAAGCAACTCTATCACAACATGCCTTTAGCGACAAAAAGCAAATTCAGTGTGCTTCCCAGCACTGAGCTGATAAAGCCAGTCATATGTAGGTATATAAATGACTGTTTATATGTATTAGCCTTCCCAAGGATTTACAAAAAAAAAAAATTGATGTTTAAGTTTCAATGTTATTTCTGGAGAATCATTTAACAGATGACTAACTCTGTCTCTGTTAGGTAATCATCCATTCAGAATACATTTTGTACACTAACAGATAAGATTTTACCATCAGTTTTCCCACAAAGTCAAAAGAGTCTGACTCTAGAGTTAGTCTTACTGCACCTCCCAGGTCAGGCCAGGGTCTGGAGGGCAGACATCCCAGTAGCCTGTCTGCATGCTGGCTTCCTGGTTCATCAGAAGTTTGCAGTCTGGAGAAATGCAAGTCAAAACTATAATGAGGTATAACCTCACACCAGCCATCATTCAAAAGTCCACAAATGACAAATGCTGGAGAGGCTGTGGAGACAAGGGAACCCTCCTATACTGCTGGTGGGAATGCAGTTTGGTGCAGCCGTTAGGTAGGGTGGATATTTCTAAACATATATTGAAAATTTAAAAGCATTAAAAGGTTAATATAGCTAAATATAAAATATAAACTCTGTAAGAAAAAAAGAGTAAAATGAGTCAGGTTATAAATAACAAAATGGAAGAGCATTTGCCAAACCAACAGCAAAGAAAGGGTTTATTTCCCCAATGTACAAAATATCTTTTCTACTAAAGTATGATTACCTTCATAGAAAAGCAGCAAACAAAAATAACAAAAGAAAAATATGGATGGACAATAAATATAAAAAAGTTTAAAGTTATAAGGTAATTAAAGATAATTCCTCATTTATCAAGTAATTGTTGAGCACCTTATTGTACACACTTGCTGTTTCCCTCAGATGCTCTTTCCCAAGATCTTCACTTGGCTGGCTTTTTCTCAAGATCAAATGTGATCCAGTAATCTCACTTCTGGGTATATATCTAAAGAAATGAAATCACTACCTAGAAGAGATATCTGTACTTCCATGTTCATTATAGTATTATCCATAATAATCAAGATATGGAAACAACTTGAGTCCATTGACAGATAAATGGCTAAAGAAAATGTGGCATGTGTATACCCTGGAAGATTATTCAGCCGTAAAAAGGAAAATCCTGCCATTTGCATTAACATGGATGGACCAGGATGGTATTATGCTAAGGGAAATAAGTCAGAGAAAAGGATAAATAATGTATGATCTCACTTATATGTGTAATCTAAAAAAGTGAAACTCACAGTAACAGAAAGTAAATGGTGGTTGCCAGAGGTTGGGTGGGCTGGAGGGAACAGGGAGATATTGTTCAAAAGATACTGCTGATGGAAATCATCAATAAACAATCTATACTAGGAACAGAAAAGAGTTTTATTTGAGCCAAACTGAAGACTACAGCCTGGGAGACACAGATTCATGAGGCACTTGAATTGTGTTCTGCTGGACTGCAAAACGGGGGAGGCTTATAAAGGCAAAACTGACAAAATTACATAAATTGTTTGTCGAGAATTAGGATTGAGCTGGCAAGATGTAAGGGTGCTTGCTGAGCAAGGATTGGTTGGGGTCTGAAATGGTTGCATAGTTACAAGGGGAGACCTTGAGACTATAAGGTTGCAGCTGGCAGCTGCTTGCAGGTTTGTTTTGTTTTTGTTTAGTTTTTTTCAGATTGGCTGGTGATGTCCTTGAGTCTGATACAGTTCAGAATATTCAAGTTCTCAGTAATACAGGAATGTGTCTGAAACCACATCTACAATGGCCACCTAGTTCCATTTTGGACGCCTAAACCACAGTTATTCCATTTTGATTTTTAAATGCATTCTTTCCTTTAATGGTTCAAACAGATGCACGATGCATGTTTAATAGGCCACAAACAGGCTGTTTTGGTTAGTCTAAAGTTCAAGTTAAATGATGTATAAGCCAGAATGACTCCCCCGTACCCCAAAACGTGAAAATTTCCTCCATCAATACAAACTTCCAGTTATAAGATTAATAAGTTCTGACACTCTAATGTACAGCATAGTAAGTATAGTTAATAAAACTATAGTATACTTGAAATTTCATGGCAGTAAATCTTATTCTTTTTTCCCCAGAAAGAAAAATGGTAACAATGTAAGGTGATGAATGTGCTAATTAACTTCACTGTGGTAATCATTTCACAATGTATGTGTATATTAAACCACCATGTTGTAAACTTTTAAAAATTACATTGTGCAACCTAAATATACACATTTTTGTAATTGTACCTCAATAAAGCTAGAAAAAAATCAAATATTATCTTCTCATTGAATCATTTCATCATCAAAATCCCAATTTAAGGATGCTTCCCCACAACATTCTACTTAACTTCCTTTATAGCAAACATTCCTATATTAGTTGATCTTGCTCATTTAGTTATTTTTTGCCATCTGAAGTTTCCCTAAAGTAAGATTCCTTTCAGCTTCAAGAGTTGGTGGTGATAGTAAGTAGAAATAGGAAAACTAAAGACAAGCTAGGGTAAGAATTGCCCAAATGTCTATTTCATGCACATGAGCAGAGCACCTACAAAACTAAAAGCATTGGCAATCTCTCTGCAAAGGTAATACTTCCATAAAATGAGTAAAATATTAGAGAAAGGGTGTATTTTCAGACAACATCTGTCACTTTTGTTATACATTAGCTTCTCTCTGCTGTCTGATTTAGCCAAAGATCAGTTACCTAAGCAGCAGTTCCAAACACTTGATGGGGAATTGTTAGCAATATCTACAGAGTCAGACCCACATGACATATTGGAAACAAAAGTTGCCATGGTTGTACATGAAATCATGTGGTAGCATTTTGCAATTTAAATTTTTAAAAAGTGTCTTAGTGATAAATAGACACCTAGAGCTTTTGTCTGATGGAACTAGAATAAAATATGAAAATTTTCTATGGAAACCTCGGGGGAACAGGGATGGGGTAAGTGATTTCACTACGTTAGCAAATGGAAATGCACTGGAGTGATGACTAATGTTATTTTCCGTTTTCCTGGGAGATAACACAATTGCATTCCAGTGGCTTTTAATGAGTTTTTGCTTGTGATACAGTGGGTACATTTGCATGTCAACTAACAGAGACTAAAAATATATTTCATGTCATCACTGTAGGAGAAGAAATCATTTCTGTGCTGAATAAAGTAGAAGGAAAGTAGGTTCCCGGACTGCCTTCCATGTTAAAGAGAAATAATTGAGTTCAGTTAACATATTTTGAGAATCTGAGATGGAAGAATTAAGTTCACTGGCTTCCACTTTATAACTTTTTTTTCCCTAAGTTGATCTAAAGTTAAGAATGATGATAGAAACATATTTCATGAACTTATGGCAAAAAAAAAAAATGGCAAACAGTTTGAATTTAGCACCCTTCCTTGATATCTCTATTCAAACACATGAAAATTTACCCATGTTTTGTTTCAAGTGATGGTTTTGAAGGTTCCCATGCACATTTCCTATCAAATGGCTTTTCAGAGTTTCACTAGTGATTAACAGAAATTGTGCCCTCAGCTATAAAAGCTTAAAAGGAAGAGTATGACTGTGTTGAGTAAACACTTAAGTTATAAAAGCAAAGTGAAAAGAAAAACCAAAAGATGTATATGGCATTCTGTCAGTCTTTGCAATAGCTTTGGAAATGCAAGCCCCAAACTGCTTTTGAATACTAATCTCTGTAAACTTTCTAAATGAAAAGCACAAGGTCATCATAATTTGAATATAAACCTGGTACTTGCTAATACTCTGTCATGGCATAGAATTCAGAATAAGATGAGCCTTTGGATTTAATCTAAGAGGATTTAGTTATTCAAGCATCACAAGGTCTTTGAGTTGCTGTTTTCTTCCACCTGTCTGATGATCTTACAGCAAGGATACCAAGGTCACTATTAAAGTGAGACTCTGGTATATTATGAGAACATAGCTGTGTCATCTTTGGTTTTCTCTTCAAATATTAGATGTGTCCAGCAATGTATTTCAGCTACACAGTCAATTTGTGTCAGATTTACATATTTGGCTCAAATAAGCAAATAGTCCTTGGTTCAGAAAATGGAAGTAATTCTGAAAAAAACATTATGATGATTTATTATAAATAGAATTATATATTACATTGTACCAAGGAAGGTCTTAGTTTCAAGGAACTATCTTTCTTTAAAGTGAAGCATTATTTATCTCTTTATTTATGTTATTTAATTTTAGTTTACATTTGGGTTCATTAGATTTTTCTAAAACAAGGCTTCTATAAAATGTTTCCAACAGCTTTCTATTCTCCAATTTAGTAATTATGCTTGATAATTATGTTTAGCAATTACATCACTTCCCTGATTGACTCTTCCATGCCAGTGTCCCTACCCCATCTGTGTTGCCCTGTGTCACCATTATCTAGGAGATAAAGTGACATCTCTAAGATCTTCCCTGATCTGTTGACTGCACACCTTTCTGACCTTCTCTCTTGCCAGTTTCTCTGTTGAGATACACACCCCAGGCATATCAAGTTACTACTGCTCAACTCTTAGAAACTCTAAAGGTGGCTTTTTTATGCCTCTCTTCCTTTGCACAAATTTCCTCCCCTGCGTGTGGACCCATCTCACATGTTATCTCCTCAGTGAAAGCTTTCCTAACCAAATATCCATCTGAATCTTTCATCAGGCAGTACTAGTTCTTTCTAGTATTTCTAAAACCATCCCACAGATTTCTAGTACTACACTTCTCATTGTACTTTTAAGTTGGTGCCCCAAACAAAATGTGTACACATTGAATTTCAGGCAAGAAATGTATCTCAGCATCTTTTTAGCCCTTATTGTGGCTGGTACACAACTAACACCTTGCAGGAGTTCACTGACTGACAGACTGAATGAAGGAGCACTATTACTTAACCCATTGTAATCATAAGAGTAAGTCCCAGGGGTGGGTGGATGGAGAAAGTGAGGAATTTCCTCTGGAAATTGACAGATGGAATTGATTTTCCTTTTTCTGGTGGAAACAAGAGGCAGGAAAAGGAAAAGTAGAGTGTCTTCAAAAAAAAAAAGAAAAGAATATACTCATAAATCTGCAAATGATATGCTCCCTGACTCCATGATAACTTCCTCAACATACACCCAGGTCTATGTACTTGGGAGAACTCTAGTGTTGATACCTTAAACCAAAAGTTTTCTCAACTTGTCCCCAAATTTCTATCACCATCTCTCTCATTTTTTTATTTGTTTCAGTCCTATACCATTCAAGATTAATATTACCCTCCGCATTTCCAGAGCACTTTGGGACAGATCTGCTATCTTATTGCTCATATTCCCCCATACAATAGAAAAAAAACTTGTTTCTGAACTTAGGTTCACTTGCCCACTGCACACCAAAGCCAATCTATGACACTGGGTTGTGGTGAAGGAGAGTGCAGCATTTATTTGCAGGGTGCCAAGTAAGAAGAATGGGCAGCTTATGCTCAAAAGACCCAAACTCCCCAATGGCTTTCAGGGAAGAGTTTTAAAAGGGAACATCTAGGGTGAGGGTTGCAGCTTGTGGACTTTCTTCTGATTTGTTGATGGTGAGGTACCCAGGTGATGTTTCAAGAATCTTAATCGTGAACCTTTTGATTCCAACCAGTCTGAGGTCTGTGTGCTAATGTTCAGCATGTAGTCACCATCCTCCACTTGGGTTGGGGGCAGGTCTTAGTGTCTGCAGAACAACTCAAAGATAGGCATCAGATGATTATGTATAGCTCTTCAAGAGGAGCTAGAACTGTGTGTTTATCACTGAACTACTGTTTAAGCTGTCATTATTTTTCTTGTCTGACTACTTTTCCTTTGTTTCTGAATTCCCTCGCTTCTCTAATTAGTAACTGCTTGAGTCTGCTCTTTGGGACTCAGGGGAGGCCTAGGAGACTAAAGCCTTTTTGTCTACAAACACAAAATGAGGGACATGGAAGGGCTTTTGTACCTGGGAAGGCCCCACAGGGTTGTGCTGAGAGGAATGGGGTGGGACAAGAAAGGGGAAAAAAAAGTTTTGAATAGGAAGGTTAGTCATAAACTCGGCAGGAGAACTCAGTTGTAGGGGGTCTCGGTTTCAAGCTGTCTCTGGGACCCCAGGAGTCTGGGACCCTCTTGAAGACAGGGCTTTCTTTAATCTCCATTACAGTGCCCAGGGCAGGGTATTGGTATGTAATGTAGAGAGTCATCACATAAATGTTTAATTACAACCAATAGTGTGATCCTGTTAGTATGTTAATTAACAGCTTTGTTAAACTCATTTGTGCTAAATCTCACTCTGCTGTGTTATCACACAGGAGAATGAGAGACTGTATAGGTGAAGGTGAACGTGGCTATGGGGATTACAATGGAAAAACCTAATTACATAAAACAACAAAGTGGAACTACCTCCTTTGAGAGCAGGTCTATACAGAATATTAATTATGTATTGGACATTTGCATGTCACTCAGGTCTAAGTAAACCTATACACCATATTCCTCTGGCCAGAATGATTGATACAGGGGTGAGCACATAACGTAGGCTGATACAATCAAATGACTCTGAGACATTTGCTGGAAATGCTTGGATAGAGACTTTTGCTCTTCCCCATTAGATAGAAATATTGGGGTATGTAGACCTGGGAATTGCTCAAAGATTGCTTGAAACCACCTGATTATGGGGTTAACCCAGAAAAATGGGGTTTGAGTTCTTTGAGCCACTTTAGCCAATTAATCAAACCCAAGGACAGAGTTGTGGGAACCTCCAGCCTGTAGCTAGTCAGTCAGAAGCACAAGTAACAACCTGGACTAGCAACTGGCACCTGCAGTGGGGTAGGGGGAGGCAGTCATACAGGACTAAACCCTTAACCTGTAGAATCTGATGCTATTTTTTGGTCAGAATAGATAGTGTCAGAATTGAGTTAAATTATAGGACACAATTGTGGTGTCCTGAAGAATTGTTTGGTGTGAGGAACCTCCCCCACACGTTGGAAATTGGAAACTGGGTCTCAGAACACCTATTTTTATGTATATATATACATTTATATACATTATATATATATATCATATATATTCATCATATATATTTATATGTAAATATAAATTTCATCATCACCCAATTCATTGTGGTAGGCATTATCATTAGTCTTAAGAAAATGGAAACTCAGAGAGATTAAATGACTTATCCAAGGTCACATAAGTAGTAAGTAACAGACAACAAATTGAAATAATATCTGATTGCCCTTTATTTGAAATCTATATTCATATTCAGGAGATTCCACTGCTGTATCGAGCTCTTATTAATTTTGCAAGTGACTTCATTTTTCTGAGCCCTACTCTCTTCAGAGTAAAATGAGGATAATAATTCAATACATTCTGTGCCTTCCAGAGATGTTATGAGGCTCAAATGGGCAAACCAAATATAAAAGCAAGGTATAATGCTCCATATAAATGTAAGTTGCTATGATTATTATAATTGAACAATAAAAATAGGTCCTACAATCACTTCACTGAACATATCAAATCGAGAATTATCTCTTAATAAAAACATTTATTGCTCTTTGGATATGTTAACAATACAGCTAGAGTTTCAGTGTCAGAAATCAGAAATTCATATATTTTTCCTCCAAGCGCCATGTTGTTTATGAATAGGGGACCCCCACTCTTATCACTCACATTTCAGTGGTGTATACACATTTAAATTAGTTTTATTTAATCTGTCACTGAAGGGTGCTATACCATGTGTCTTGGTGTCAACTATTTTCACTTTACAAATATTTATTGTGCAGTTTTCTAAGGATCATCACAGGATAGAATGTAGTGGAGTCTAGAGGCAAGAACACTGTAAAGGAAATCTCAAAATCTTAAGCCTGAATTCACTTGGTTATATCACTTAAAAACTGTGCTCTTGATCAAAGTACAGATAAAATAGTCTGTATTTATATCTTTAAACATGAAAATTGGAGATAAAATGCAGACTAGTAGAACTCACAGAGATAATGCTAGAGGAAAAAGAGGTAAAGAGCCATGAATATGCTCTGAAGAAACGAAAGCAGTTGAAGAAATCCCACAGGAGACAGATCCGTTCTGCTCAGAATCCTGTGTCTGTCTGTGATTCTAATAGACAAGGCTAAAACTTGGGCAAGTCTCAGCTTTCATGAGAAGGATGCAGAAGCCTGGCTGGGGTGAAGGTGGAGCTATAATGGTCTCATGAGAGGAGTCATCAGCTGGGTCGCTGCCTTTCATGGAGGACACCCCCATGAGGCACTATCATACACACCTCAGCTTATCCTGTCCCTCCCAGCCAATCCCTTTCTCCAGGGTCTAGGGCAGAAAAGCCCGAGGGAGGTGAATGGGAAATCAGTGAACTAGACAGGAAGGCAGACATGCGCTCGATGGCCTGCGGGGTAAGTCCGGGTATGGCAGGAATCCAAGCTCACCGCTAGGATGGTTCCTCTGTAAATGGACCAGAATTCCCTCAGCTGTCACACAGCTCCCCTCCTCACCTCCATACCAAGTCTTTCTTCAAATGTCACCTTCTCAATGAGGTCTACCCTGACCACCTAATTTAAAACTGCAACTTTGCACTCTATACTTACCCTAGTTCCTATTTCTTTTATCTGGTTCCATTAGCTTTTTTCTTTTCCATAGCACTGATGACATTTCAGTATACTGTATACTTTACTTACTCAGACTGGTTTTTTTCTGTCCCCATCTCCCAAGGAGGGCAGATACCCTGTCATCTGCTTTGTTAACTGATACGTTTGTTCAGTGATGCATCACAAACCTCTAGTCATGAGAAAGAGAAAAGCAGTTCCTGACACCCAGGAGCTGGCCGGACAGTCACTGCTAGGCCTTGGTGCTCTGTTAAACACCATTTCACAGAACATCAACATCAAACAAGGCCACTCTGGGACCACGATGGACCAAGACGAAAACAAGAGCATGTTGTAATCATGTTTGAACGCAGACAGAACACGCTGTCCAAAACACAAAAATAACTCAGCATCCCCCTGTCCTGGCTGGGATAATGTCAAAACTGTGGCTCTGTTCCGGAAAAGTCATCCAAAGAAGATACACCTGAGGCGAGGGCATCTTCACTTGCGTTGCTTTTAGTATTTGTTTCCTCCTCAGGATTTGACTTCTCTTCTGTTTCCTGAAAGAAATGTTTTTATTTGAAAAAACAGAAAGTGTGTCTTTGGCTTCACAGGCTGTTCAGGGCTAATGGAAATGGAAATGTCTGTTGTGTTCGTCGAGTTGAAAAAAAAAACGAGACGCGGTGGGAACAAGTGTTGGGTTCTCGTGTGGAGTCTGGATGGGTCACTTTGAAGGACGGTGCCTGTGAACTGTTGGAGCTGCAGGGCTGGAGAACACACTGTTCACTTTGATTTTAATTCAGGTGTAAAGGATGGCATGCTCTTTTCACGTTAACTTAATCTAAGTACTATAGTGATTTGTCCACAGTGACGATTGGACTAGAACATGCCTTCTTCAGGGTGGCAGAGTGACAGAAGAGAGAGAGCCATCAGAGGACATCGCCTTCCAAGCTGCTCGATCTCCATTTCCTGACAACATAAAATTCACCCCAGGGGCCTCTGTGAACCCCCTCCAGAGACCACCTGATAAAAACTCGTTCTGTTGTGGACAACAGTGATTGCTGCTTCTTTTCCAATTACCACTTTACCCTTGCTTTAGACTTCCCTCCTTCTCTTTAAGAAGTATTGAGATACCTAGTCATAAAATCAACCCTGCTTTCTGACAGCATCCAACCGAGAGCAAAACCCTGCTTCTTGAAAACATCCCCCAAATTGTCCAAATCATCGAATACAAGCCCAAATCCTATCTAACACCTTACTGAGATGCCTTATAGTGGGTGTCCTCCCCTCCTCGCTGCAATGAAAAATAAACCCAAGTAGTTCAACTGAAGTCTGTTTCTGTGGTCTCTGACTGGATGACATTGATAGTAGGTGCATAAAAAATATTCATTGAATGAATATCCTGAGCTTCCTTTAAACACGAGGAGTGTAAAGCCATGGCTACTCCAAACATAAACAGTTTCAGCGCCCTGCTTTTCTACACAAAGAAATGTTCCAGCTCTTCTGCCTTGCAGATTGCATTTTCGCATCTAGCAAACACAGCCAGTTAGGGACAACAACCTTTCCCATTGTCTGAGGAGGGTGTTTCCACTTGCCTATAGTTCCTATGTCAATCTGTCAGCCAAGATACGTGCCACGTGCCAGGTGACATACACCTGCTGGACGTGAATGAGGGAGCAAGCAACAAGCAGCAAATTGTCTTGTGAGCTAGGATCCTTCACTGTACATGGGAAATGCTGAAGGTCATACACTCAGAAGGACCCAGGAGTAGGAAAAGGGGTGGAGCAGGGGAGATGGTTCTAAGGACAAAGGTGGGGGGTTGCAATGATAAAACTGTTAGTTTCATCTTTCTTAATGCTTTTCTAGAGCCCCACTTTTCAAACATGGATAAATGAATTTTACAGGTGATGGGCACTGACATGAGAGTATTATATAATTCCATCCTGAAAGATATACTTCTTGTGACATATGAAATTATGTCAAATATTTCCAACTTGGAGTAAATGAATAAGTGGATGATTAAATGAATACATGCCATATGACCCAGGAATCCCACTCCTGGGCTTGTATACAGAAGGAAATCTACTTCAGGATGACACCTGCACCCCAATGTTCATAGCAGCACTATTTACAATAGCCAAAACATGGAAACAGCCTAAATGTCCATCAACAGGTGAGTGGATAAGGAAGATGTGGTATATTTATACAATGGAATACTACTCAGCCATAAAACCCGACAACATAATGCCATTTGCAGCAACATGGATGCTCCTGGAGAATGTCATTCTAAGTGAAGTAAGCCAGAAAGAGAAAGAAAAATACCATATGAGATCGCTCATATGTGGAATCTAAAAAACAAAAACAAAAACAAACAAACAAACAAAAACAAAGCGTAAATAAAGGACAGAAATAGACTCACAGACAGAGAATACAGACTTGTGGTTACCAGGGGGGCAGAGGGTGGAAAGGGATAGACTGGGATTTCAAAATTGTAGAATAGACTACACTGTATAGCACAGGGAAATATAAACAAAATGTTATGATAACTCACAGAGAAAAAAATGTGACAATGAGTGTGTATATGTCCATGAATAACTGAAAAATTGTGCTGAACACTGGAATTTGACACAACATTGTAAAATGATTATAAATCAATAAAAAATGTTAAAAAAAAATAAATGAATACATGTCTGTGTCTAGAGATCATGTTTCTCTAAACATCAATTGTTAGCTTCTCAAACAATAAAATACGGAGTGGAATCTGGAGGTATACAATGTGTGCCCAAATCTAAAACTTCTTTAAGGGTACATTTGAGTGCAAAAATTTATATATCACTGGGTCTACATTATCTGGAGGCACATCTCAATTTTCTGTTATCTATTTTTTATTTTTCTTATATTGACTTAGAATTTTATCTGAGTGAGGAAAAAAAAAACCCATAAGAAGTGTGAGAACTTCCTTTCAATCATAGACTGACTGCTATTGCACAAGAAAGGAGACCCAGTTTTATAAAGTCTCAAGAGTCAAAGCTAGGATACTAGCCGAGAATACACGGAACCAGATTTCGGCTCACCCAAGGAGAATTTTCCCACAGATACGTCTGTCTCAAACTGGTCTAGGCAGCCTTCTGAATATTTTCGGCTTCCCTTCCCTGGAAGGTATCAACAGAGGCCAGGTGACCAGTTGGCCGGGGTGATGCAGCTAAGGTTCAAACACTAGTAGGGGAGTTGAGGATGATGGTGTACATATGGTGGCATGTAAAAGGCCTGGAAATCTATGAGACTGTGAAAAAGAACAAAATGAAAAGTGGCACCAATTGAACAGAAGCGAAGTGATTACACTTTACACTTGACCTCATGCAATTAAGAACGACGACTTTGAGCAGAGTAGCTCGTTTTTCAGCTTCTCTGGCAGCTCTCAGGTGTCTAATGGCCAGAAGGTAACGGCTATCACCATGTCCACTTCATCGAGGAGTTAAAAGAAACTTTTAAAAAAATGAGTCACGGCTCTAATTTTTTTTTTTCGCCTGAGAGCCTAGCTGCGATTTGACAATTTGCCTCTTTACTTTTCTTTGATTTTTTTTTTTTATTTGGACTTCATACAAATCCACTTCTTTAAAGCTAGCTTTAAAATTATAGTTGTTAATTCACAAAAGCAAAAATACATAAGGAAAAGTAGTCTTCAAGTGAGACAAGGAAGGGTGGAATGGGGGAGGAGAGTGAGCTGGTGGGGAAGGGGACTACTGTGCTTTGAACGCCTATTTTCTGCCAGGCCCTTGCTGAGTATTTCGCATCCATGATCTAATTTTTGTGGTAACCCTGTAAGGCCAATATGCTTAACTCCATCTAATAGAAACATACACTGGAGTCATAATACAGCTCGCATAATGGATTCTCCTTACCTGCTAGACACTATTCTAAACATTTTGCGTGACTTTTTATTTTTCATTCTCATGGCAAATGGGGTGGGGGGGTACTTTAAATTATTTCATTTTACAGATGAAGAGACAAAGATACAGAGGGAATGACAACTTGTCCATGATCACACATCTCAGAAGCAGTGTAGCCAGAATTTTAACCCACATGTTTTGACTCCCAAAATTACTGGGCTTTTAAAATCAATGGAATCAGAAGTTTAAATACTTTTTTAAAACGTCATAATGAATGTGTATGTGTTGGGGGAGGTCAGAATGTGATAGGTGGGATAAAGTGGCAAAATGGGGACTAAAGGACAGAGGCCAGAACTTAAGGAAAGACATTTTCAAATATAGTAAGATCACCCTGTCGACTGAAATAAATGTGCAACCTACAAGTTGAGAGTGATGTTTTATTTGGCAGACATTTCTGAGGACTCGGACCCCTTCGGGCCTGGGATGACAGCCTCTCAGATGGCTCTGAGGGACTGCTCCAAAGGGTAGGGGAGGAGCTAGGATATATAAGAGCTTTATAACAAAGACCAGGTAGTTGAAACATTAAAAGATTACTTGTTAACTAAAGAAAACCAGGCATCTCAAGTTAAAGAATTTAGCACTTGTCTATGTATGGGAGGGAGCAAACATTTGGGCTCATTGAATTCATTCCTTTGACAAGCACCTAGCTATCTAGGGCCAGTATCCTGGCCTTTCTTATTCTGAGTCCCCTCAGGGTGCACCATTGTGAGTGGCTGCAGAGGCCAGGCTGCAGGCTTGTCTTCACTATGAGGGTGGCAGCAGCTGATGACTTGATGGCTTCAGCATTCTTTGTTTACTGATAGGGCTTGCAGTATTTTACGTTCACAACCCAAAGGCAAAGGACAGAGACATGACTGAGTATGAAAATGAATAAGGGCTAAATTGGGAGTTTGAGATTTGCAAATACTAACTACTATATATAAAAATAGATAAAAAACAAACTTCTGTATAGCACATGGAACTATATTCAATATCTGGTAGTAACCTATAATGAAAAAGAATATGAAAACAAATGTATGTCTATGTATGACTGAAACATTATGCTGTACACCAGAAATTGACACATTGTAACTGACTATACTTCAATTTAGAAAAATGAATACCTTAGATATGGGTCCGAAATGGACTTGAGAAAACACTTGTGAAGGGTTCCTGGGCAAATGCAGTTTCTTTTTGATGCCAACTTGAGAACCAGAGAAAACTACTAAAGGATACAAAGCAAAGACTAGACATGAGGACAAAAAATAGCTTGTAGTGAGGCCAGATTATTCATTTCTGCCTCAGTATGACTGAGGTGGATGCTCAGACCGTCGCTGCTCCCTGTCTTTGGTGGTGTAGATTATGAATTGTAAGGAAAACCCTGTTCTGATGTTTGAAAAGCATGTTATCCTGTTCTTAGGTTGTTCTTTTAAAAATGGTCATAAAAGAAATTCAAGTCCTACTGACAACCTAGATCAAAAAGCTGGGAGAATCCTTTGGTTTTATGAATTATATAGAAAACTCTGTGAAAAGGAATTCTTACAGCAACCACAGCTACAGATGGCAGGGCAGAGGTGGGGGTGGTTCAGAAGCAGTGACACGGCATATGCCAATTGGCCAGAAACGTCCTCCCACTAAGACTGCACACCCTTTGGGGGTGTAAGCTGTCTTCAGTTAAACCACCTGAACCACGTGGGGTTCTTGCTCCAACACCTTCTCCAAGGAAAACAAGCAGTTCTTTGATGTAGTTAGGGCTCCAAGTAGAGCAATTAAAATGATAAAGGTTTCCATGGCTGAAGTGGCAGGACTCAAGCTGAGCTCTGATGCCCTGGCCCTCAAACAGCAGGAACAGCTGGAAAAAGCAAATCGAAAAGCAAATCAAATTTGCTGGAGCCTTGTTGAACTGCAAATAAGCAGGCTCCCAGGGACCGGAAGAGACAAGGCAGGATAAGGTAAGCTACAGAATTGAGTAAGCTACCTTGTCATTATAGTCAGAAATCGAAGCAGATTGAACTAGGCGGAGTTTTGACCTCGGGCTACACATTTCTATCTCTGGGTCTTGGTTTCATTATCGGTACAATGATGATAACACCTCTCCTATATTGGATTACTGTCAGGCACAAATGAATGTGTATGTTAAAACCCTTTAAAAATTGTAGTGTGCTAACACACTAATGAAAACACCTGACCCTTAGGTTTTTGATCTATTAATTTCTTCTCAGGGTAGTTAGCAGTCTTTTTTCTTTTCCTTCTTCCCCTTCACTTTCTCCCTCTCCTCCTCCTCCTTCTTCAAGTTATCATATTTACAGAAGTGCTAAAATTAGTTGTTTGAGTTATTTTATCAATGCTTGGGATGTCCTTAACTTCAGCAAGGAAGTGGTTACATTTGTATTGGAGAATCACTCTGTGAATATTCTGTCCTTGGATGCCAAGACGGGGTAAGGGGAAGAGCTGAAGTGTGGAGCAGGCACTGAGATACTCTGTCAGACAAAGAGATGAGAAAAGTCAGTGAGAGAACCCAGGACGCCCGTGAAGGGATCAATGCAATGGGGTGGGTGGGGGATGGCGTTCTATTTAACCAAATATTACATATATATATATGTGTATATATATATATATATATATATACATATATGTCTGGAATCTGTATGTCAGTCTATTCTACCTAACATAGAAGGAAGAAAGCTAAGGTCTGTGAGAAGCTATAGGTCAAAAAACATGACATCTTTCACAGAGCAGTAGAAAGGGCCTGATAAACCTGGAGTTATTGATCCATTCACAACTGAGCCCAGGGTCAGAATATCTGGAACAGATCTATACCAGTAATTCAATGTACTAGAGTCAGAAGCAAATTGCCCTATCTAATTAAAAATCACGTTCCCAGAGAAACCTTTCCTGAATTATGTCCCTCCATCAGGCCTCTGGCAATCATTGTACCCTTGACTATTGCTTCATATTGTCAATCAGGGATCACGTGATTATTCACTTAATTTCTGCCCTCTTCCCCCATTAACCTGTAAGCACCTTATATTTGCTGAATGAATAAATAGAGCAATTAAAAAGTAAAACATAAAGTCATGACCAAGGGCTCATCTCTTTTGAGTTGGCAGCTCATGGTTGGCTGAGATTTCCTTTAGAAAGTAGTTCAGAGCCTAACAATGCTTTCAGAAAAGGCATACTGCCATCAAGTGCTAATTACTTGAATTGCAGGGAAAGGTAAGAGCCATCAGAGTGAGCACATCCTTCAGAGTTTCCCAAATTTTTCTGAAAATAAAATCACTTAGCGGTACTTATTAAAATACAAATTGCTGGGTCCAAAACTGACTGACTCAGAATCTCCAAATAAGGGGCTAGAAAGCTACATGTTAATCAATCTGCCCAGAATATTCTTCACAACAAGAAAATTAGAGCAGACTTGATCTATACCAAAGTGCTTCTAAGGTTGGTCCTTGGCCATTCTGCTGGAGAATCAGAAGTCTTTGTGAAATATACAGAGATCTAGGATCAACTTTTTTTAAAAATTAAATCACTGCAGCTCCGGCCACCAAATAGAATATGTTTCTTCTGATATAAATGGAAAATTTTTGTGGTAATGCATTATACTTACCCCTCTTAGGTTAACCCTTGACTAATCAAGTGTGGCCAGAGGGGCAGGAGGGCAGGATTAAAATAGTCACTCATGATCTCCATGTGTGGGGGAGGAGTTTTCCCAGAAAAAAAAAAAAAAAATGGGGCTAGGCCAACAAAAAAGGGCCATAAGATAAAAGTGTGTAAGGCCAAATAGTTGCTGTATGTATAGTATTCTTGATTAATTCCCAAGGGAGCTTCTGTCAGAAACAAGTCAACTCAAGTAATACGTTTATAAGAGCAGGGTGGCAGCAGGCCCAGGTGAGACCTTAAATATTTTTTGGATTGTTTTAACAGCAAGAATCTGGATGGAGGTAAAAGAAAAAAATATAAATCCAAAAGTAATATGTCCATTTTTAATTCCTTCCTCCTTTTATTAAACATTGACCTTGATTTCAAAAGCTTGCCAACATTCTATTTGTTTATATGGGACCTATGGAAACAGCATCAAGCAATTTATTCCTTTAAACTATCATGTTGCTCTTAAAATTCTAATGTTCAACATCATGGTTATTCTTCCAAGCATACCAAGTTGACCTAGTTAGCAAGCCTTACAGAACACTGATCACTAAAGTAAATACACAGCCTCTGAATTCGTGCAATAAAATATCTGGCATTAAATGGAAGTTCCTGGAATCTCAGATCAGTTAGAAAATTCGTTAAGCAAAATAACTAGTGGAAACATGCTTTGATTTTTAAGCATTTTGCTTCTATCTTTAAACAAAATTATTGCCTATATATTGTATACAGAGTAAAAAGTTACAGAGATAGAGTTTATGGTAATGGTTTTTTAATGAAGACAAATGTATGTTAAACTAATTTAATCCAGCAGTCTTATCTTTATCATAACAACTTTTAGTTTTGTAATGAAAAGGAAAGAAATACATTTGATGCAAATAGCAAATGCGTTTCTGGCAAATATCATCAATATCTGATAAATAAAATTTATGAATTTGGTAAAAAAAAAAAATCCAATGACTTTCACTACCACCATCCAAGGTCAAGTCTTCATCATTTCTTACCTGATTACCTACTGCAATAGACCCCCAATTTGTTTTCCTACTGCCACTATCCCTCAACATCAATCTATTTTATACACTAAAGCCACAGTTTTATTTTTAAATAAGTGACATGAGCTCCCCATGCTCAAAAACCATCAAACGACTTCCTGTCTTACCAAAAATAAAATTCGAAGTCCTCAACATGGTCTGTAAGGCCTTGCATGCTCTGGTTCTGGGCTAAATTCCTAGCTCTCATTTTCCACTGCTCTTTCGTCACTCACTCTGTTGCTATAGCTGCTCATTGATCCTGCTGTTCATTGACCAAGCCAAGCATGTGGCTATATTAGGGCCTGGGCACCTACTCTTCCATCTGCCTGGAATTCATTTTCACCAGGTAACCACATGGTTCGTTCCTAAGTTCTGCTCCACCGTTACACTCTCAGAGAGATTTTCCTCATCTCTCTATATTAAATAGCACCCCTCCTTACCTTCTATCCCCTTAAGTGCTTTATTTTTCTTCATAGCATCTGTATCCTCCTGATATTTGATTTACTTATTTGTTTGCTTATTGTCTTTCAATCCTAAGAGAATACAAGCTCCATGAAGGCAGGAATTTTTGCTGTCTCATTCTGTAGTATGTCCCCAGTGTTTGGCACATAGCCACCCAATAAATATTCATTAATCTTTAAATGGTCAAAGAAGGTAATTCACAGTTCAGAGAATACAGTGTCACAAGAGGATTTAAGCAAATAATAAAATTATAGGATGTTACCAATTTAATTGAGAAATGAGTTTAAATGTATCAAAAGTTTTAAAAGAATCCAAGGGTGAAATTGTGGTGCTGTTAGCCAAAAATGTACATAGTCATAATAAATTCTGAAAGGAAGACATTTGCTATGTATAAGAAAAGTTTTAGTGGGCATTTTTACAGTTAAAGACTGACAAATTCCACCTGCATATCAATATCAGGCAAGTTAATGGAAGATGAGACAGACTGATAGCTAGCTAGATGATAGAATAACTGAGTTACTCAAGAAGGTATAACATATTCATTAAAAGGAAATGTGGTTTCTATAAGGAGAATCATGTTCACCTAATCAGATTGAGTTATTCATGGATAACTAATAACACGAACAAAATAGAACAAGCAGATATGTTATATTTATTTTCAAAGTGCATTTATATTATCTTCAACTGGAATTACCATTGAAGTTGAGATGATTATTTTCATCATGAATAGAGAATTGCCTACAGACAAGAAACTAAGAGTAGCAGAAAATTGCTCTGGACAGAAAGTACAAATGGAGATATCTCCCAGGGGTCAGCCTAATCCCACAGTTTTTATAAGTGATTTGAAGGAAAGAATGCAATTGACACTAAGCTCTTCTAGAGATAGTGAGATACCAAATGGGCTGGGACTAAATGCAGGAAAATTACACGAGGCTGTATAAAATGGAAGAAAATTATACCTAAGAACAAAGGAAAAAATACACTATTTTATTTCAATTGAATAATTGAACTCAGAGTTCAATTATTACTATGAGAAGACTTATGGGCCTTGGGGCCCTGTTCCCTAGATCCAAAAACTGTCTAGAAAACAGTAAGTTTTATTAGAAAATGTATTGGAATACAACAAACCAACAGCATTCAGCCAACATACAGGACTGTGGTGTGTTCACACCAGGAGCATTGTGTTATCACATCCCAGACAAGACATAAAAGAGCCAAAGACAATCCAAAGGGAGGCAGCAGAAATGATCAGTGAAAAAGAGGAACTGCCATATGAGAATAGAATCAAAAGATTCTCTTTCTTCAACCTGAAAGATAAAAATAATGAAAGCATATTACTGAAGTCCGTAAGATCTTGAAGGGGGGTGGGTGGAGAAAGAGAAGGTGGTCGTGTTCGCCACGCTGTAGTATATCAAAACCAGAGGGGCCCTCTTGAAGCGTGAAAAAAAATTAATTTTAGGGCAAAGAAAGTCAAATTCTACTATAGATAGCAGAGAGAAAACCTATTCATTTATTTGAAGATTTGATGAGTGCTTGTCACGCCCCAGAAAGCCCAAGTTATGAAAAATATATTTTTCATTAAACATTCCCAGCTGGGAGTAGAAACAGAGATGAACAAGATGCAGTCCCTCCCTTGGATGGGCCCTTGGCTGTAAGGGGAGAAAGGGAAGTAAACATGTAATTATACTATTACCCTCTCAGAGAGACCTGCAGATATCTCTTCAATACATTCATTTCTACCTTCTGTCGTCACTCTTCTAGGCTAGGCCACCACTCATTCTTTGCTTGGGTCACTTTAACAGACTCTTAAGAACAAATTACCCTCCTTCAATGCTTTCCTTCCTCTCATCTACTCTCCTTACAATATCCAGAATCATTTAAATAATTAAATCATATCATGATACACTTCTGCATAGGAGATTTCAATGTCATCCCACCTCTGCTGCTGGCCCGTAAGGACCTGCGTGATCTAATCTCTGCCCTTCTTTTCTGTCTCATTTCATGCTACTTCCTCATTGTTTTTTCACATTGGCCTTTTTTCCCCCTGTTTCTATAATACACCAATCTCTTTTCCTCCTTGGGGAATTGACACATGTTGTTTCTTCTGCCAGTATTCCTCTTTCTTCCGCTGTTTGAATGGCTAGCTCTTTCTCATCCTTCTGAGCTCAGCTTAAATGTCACCTCTTCAAAGAGCACTTCTCTGTCCACCAATAACCACTAGCTGTCCTGCCCCGTCAGCCTCTGTCACAGTACTATGTTTCCTCCTTCCATTGATCTTGATAAAGCAATATGTCCATCTTTTTGTAATTTGACTGTGAGTTCCACTGGAGCAGATACGTAACTGCCTTTGTTTGTCTTTGTGTCCCAAGTATGTAGCTCCAGTAAGCATGCCATAAATTGGAATGGAAAAAAATGAATAAATGAATGTGATCACTTCTATAAAAATGATGTAGGGCATCTCAGCTACTTAAGGAAGAGTATAATTCATGGTATATCTTTTATATATTGATACATTTTGAATAGTGTTTCACATAAATTAACCTTAAAGAGGAGAATGCAGGAGAAGGAGGAAATTGACTATCTCATAAAACTTCATTAACTTAAGCAGTGATGAAGACTGAAAAAATGCTTTAGCTAATACCATGATTAAGTAACTACAATGGGTTATTATAGGGATGTTCGGGATGACATTCTAGCATCTAAGACTGGTATTAGGATGAAAGTCATACCTTTAACATCATTCTCTCAGCTCCCCATGGAGCTGACCTAGGCAGGAGATCTTTTATGATCTTGTATTCTTATTATATTTACTGTGTTTCCTTAAAATTGTTCATAATTGCTGACATATCCTTAAATATTTATGTCTACAACAAAGAACAAGTTTATTTCAAGAGAATTGTCAAGTTAAGAGTCTAAAGGTTAAAAGTCTAGTTCACATCGCTGTTTTTAATGACGAGAGTCATATTGAAATCTTAACAATGTTGTTTCAGTATTACACTAAAGCAGACAAGTCTTCCTCAAAATTCAAGCCATTATCTCTCTGGGCTAAAAGGAAGCTCTCACTTGTGTGACCTCTCAGGGTATTTGCATGTTTCTTTATTATGAAATACATTTGTTCGTGCATTCAGGCAATACTTATTGTCTATTTAATAGGCTGAATGTGTCTACCATGTCTAGGTCTACCTGCTAGATCCAGTGCTGGGCAGACCTTAGAATGTACGTGGACGGTCTAGCTCTACACGCCCCCTCCCTGAGCAGAGAGCGTATATCTAATTCTTTCCTGTTTCTCTGTCTGACAGAACTCCTAACTCAGTGCTTGGCACATGTGAAGTGACTGATAAAGAAAAACTGAATCAAAGCAGTCCCTCAAAGAAACCTCCCATCAATTTTGATTTCCGCATCATTGGCTCTATATTTCAACTCTAAAAATCAACTGAAAAACACGTAAAGCCACCACTGGTGAGCATTGAGCCTCACAGTCCCCACCCAGTAAAACAAATCTAGAAGCAGATTTAATGAATGGGAACCCTCACATTGACACTGCAAATTAGGGATTCCACCAAGAAAACCTTGACGAAGCCTTAGAAAACTGTTAGTCTAGCCCAGCAAAATCCTTCTTCCTTCACCGCAGAAATGTGCTTGACCTCATTAGACTATACTGTAGCAAATTAAAATAGAAGGAAAAAACGGTTTTTAACAGTTCCTAATATATTTCTAGGATAGTAGTTAATGACTCCCAAGACACTGTCCGAGACTTTCAAACACATATTTAATTCTTAAAATGACCCCACATTTGGATTTACTTGATAAACTTTAAAGGGCCATGTGGGGAAATTAAAATCCAATAGGTAAACAATGAGCAGTTTCAAAAGTCTCCTGTTGTTACATGTTCATTCAGTGGCCACACAGGCACTTTATCACTGACATGATGATTTGGACAACAACCATGTGCTTTTTAAGACGTACACCTTAACTGTTCAATTGCCGCTATCATCTCTTTTAAATTTTAATTTCAAAAACAATGAAGGATGATTCTCCAAGTATTCTAAAATGAGTGTAACTCAATAAAAAAATGTTAAAAAAATTTACTGAGTGGCCCTGGTTTTGGTAAATCAGATGAACAATTTCCGATTGGTCTCAGAAACAATGTGTTATAAAAGGAAACAAATGTATCTTTTGATCTTTACCATTAAAAATATTATGTGTATTTGCCCGTTTTCAGGGATAATTTTACCTAAATTAAGGTCATCAGATAATTAGGCATACAGAGGTTCAATGCACTGACAGTTATATAGTGAAAGCTGGGCTTTATTTAGTTTATATATCTTTCTCTTAATAATCTTGCTTGATTTTTCACTATCTTGATACTTTATCAAAGCTGTAAAATGGAGTCTTCGTAAGTTTCCCCCTCAAGAGTTATTAGTTTTATTTTCTTAATATAACCATGAAAAATCCAGCTGTGTAGAAAATACAGAGCACTTCATCTTATATTTTCTGTTTTAAGGGTTATCATTCAGAATTCATTTACCTACTTTGAATAAAATTGACTATCAATTAACTAGGATAATGAGGTGAAGCATCCTTCTGTTTTAATTACACAATCTCTAGTTACTTAATATTAAACCACTTTTCAAATCAACTCTGAACCAGAGCACCCAACTCTGTGGAGAGGCAGCCTGTTTAGAAATAGTAAAGAGCCAAGAGGTTTTTAACACTTGACATGCACTTCAGAACATTCTACTAGATCAATTCAGAGACGTTTACATCTGTTAATTCACGAAAGGATTTTTTTCATTTTAGTAAGAACACTTAACATGAGGCCTCCTGTCTTAACAAATTTAGTCACAACACAGCACTGCTAAGTACAGAGGAACAATGTTGTACAGCAGATCTCTAGAATATATTCATTTTGTGTAACTGAAACTTTATACTCCCCATTCTCCTCTTTCCCCAGCCCCTAGCAACCAACGTTGCATTCTATGAGCTTGACTATTTCAGATAGCTCATATACATGGAGTCATGCAATGCTTATCCTCTGGGACTGGCTAATTTCACTTAGCACAATGGTTTTGCTCCATCTTTTTAATCCAAGTTGTCCTACATAAAGTATTATGTTTCAGAGTCCATTGATCAAACAATAAACTAGCCCAGAATTATAACTGGAGACTAAAGAAGCTATCTCCTTGTAAGATTCATGCTGAGGCCGGTTACAAATCACCTCCCTCCATAGAAGCTTTGCAAATAAAACTTTCTCAAAAGCTCAAGGAACAATTCTTTGGTGAAAAGAAAATCCCTCTGAAGAAATTGCTCTGATGAGCACGTGGATTGGTCCAGAATATCCCTAGATGACATTCCTAGAGAGTCCTGATTAGTTTCTAAAGAAAAAAAACCTATAAATAAGAAAACTGGTCATTACTTCATGGCAATTTATTTTCATGATGCATTTTGGGGCACATGGAGGCTGGTCTTTATCCAACTTTCTATTTTTGTTTTTGATAACTGATTTGAAAATGATATCCAAACAAAAGCCTCTGCTTCCTCTTTCCCTCCTACTTCCTCCATCTGTTTGCTCTTAGTCTTCTCCTTGCCCTTTTCTCCAGCCACTGCCTCATTTCTCATGTGGATCAAAATCCTTTGGATAATGGAAAGATGCCACCAGGATTCCAGATGTAGATGAAATGATGATGCTCTGAAGTGAATGATGCGGGATGTAGCATGCCTGCTCCCGTAACAGGCCCACACAGTAAGCATTGGTGGTTCAGTGGTAGAATTCTCACCTACCATAACACGCCCACACAATGTAGACGTGCCACACTGTGTGCTCCACTATGTGTCCCACTTCTTACTACAACCTCAAAGGCAAGCCCTTATCAGAAGAGACAAATTTAACGATCTGCAAGTTACCAACACCCAAGACACAGAGCCTCTCACACATCTGTGAAGCAGGATAAATCAAATCGTTTAATAATGCATAAATATTCTATAGAAATTGGACCAATTATGGACAGCCTGAAAATAGAGTAACATCAGAGAATTAGAATGTGTGAAAACGAGAAATGACTCTTAATATATATTGCATTCAAAATAACTTTAGAATCATACAACATGAAAGACTGGTCTAAATGAATGCTGAGTTCCCTTTCATTTTTTTCATTTTGCAGCTCAGTTCCTGAGAGGTGATTTCACCAATGTTGATTTGAAGCTGTGTGATCTTGATCAAATGACTTAATCTGTCCAGGCTTTTGGTTCCACATCCATAAATGGGGAGAACCACTGGGAGAAATGAATGTGATCAATTCCAGTGCTTGACAGGTCATGTGGTGGTACTGGTGGCTGAATGATCAGTTCATAAATCAGAGGAGGCTTAATGCTTTGGTAAATTATTGCTTACAGCACTCAAGGGCAATGATAATCAATAAATAATTAAGTAAAAAAATACATTTGAATTATGCTAGTTGTCTCCTAAATGCTAGTCAGTTTGCTGGGTTACTGAAACACAAAGATGGATAAAATATAACCCCAGTCCTTATCTGCCTCATTCACAGCTCTGTTTTGTATCCTGATTCACATATTTTTACTTTGCTCTCATCTATTTATTCGGTTTCATTGTTGTCACGTAGCCTTTTAGTTGTCTTAAATCATTGCTGAAAAAAGATTCAGTATAAATATAAGGAAATTATTTAGTATGGATATACATGCTTACACGCACAAACTAGCCCTTCTCCTTGTAGGAAATATTTGAGGAGTCACAACCATAAATAATTGCCACACAGTGTGATATACACTGCAGTCGAGGTACATGCCACGAAGCAGAGAGGAGGGTTCACTGATTTTGCAGTTGGCGGTTGTCCATTGGAGACTTCCCCAAAGATGTAACATTTGAATGCAGCCTTGATGAATGGGTAAGCGTTCATCAGGAAGAGCAAGGTATGCTACCCCGAGGAGACAAAAGCAAAGAGACAGGAAAATGACCACGGAATGAAGAATTGTCCAGTGTGGTGAAGCCTGGGGAGCAGGGCACTGGAGGGTGGTAGTCTGATGGTCAGGGCACGTAGAGTGGTGGGGGGAGAGAATACAGAATAAAACCATTAATCAAAGTAAAGCCTACCACAGTTTTGAGACAATCAACTCAGAGCCATTTATCTTCCGTCGTCATTATGTATTCGCCACTAGCCTTTCGGTGCCGGCCTGGCATTGTGCACCAAGCAAGTACATTCTGTATCAAAGTAATTATTTAAAATGCCAGGTCCTTCTGCTGTTTAGGCTTGAAATTCCCAGGTTTCCAGCAAGAATTTTGAGATTTCCAAATGAAATACATTTTCACAGTAAAATAGAGAAAAGTTTTGCTTTACTGACATTAAATGAGGGCATTTTAAAGAAGCCTGGCCATAGTTAGAAGCATCTATGCTCTGACACCTTTCAGTCTGTTAAGTAAAAGAAATTCCTCTCACCACACAGAGCTGAACAAAAGGCCATCATAGGTGAGACGGCGAAAAACCTTGCTTGGCTGAGTGCTGCTCACATGTTTATTTTTATTTTACACCAAAATGATCTCTCAGTCCCTCAAATGTCCAGGTCCAAGTCAATCAGAGAAGCATAGCATACCTTTCCTTTTCTTTTCTTCATTTATTAATAACCCTTTTGCCCAGATTCCACCCACAGAAGGCATCACAGTTGATCAGGTACTGTCTCCTCCACACCCTGAGGTTGTCAGTGGCCCACTCTCTGACTTCACACCAAGAGGATGGCTCCTATTGAGTGGCCTACATTTAAAGTCAACTTCGAAATAATATCAGGAGAATTTCTGGTCCACCTGCCAGACTATAGAAACTGCCTGTCAAAATGGCAACCAACACAGTATCCGGTAAAACTTCTGGGCTCTGAATGGCCAGTAAGAGTGTCCTGGAATCTAAGTGGACTCCTTTTATGTTTAGACAATCTATGGAGGAACAAATGTATTTTTTCAGTGAAGAATGATGTAAGAATAAATATCATGGGGGCAGTGTAGTCAGTAAACTACTGGTGGTTTGACTCCTACCAGTGTGAACTTAAGTCACTTAACCTATCTATATCTCAGTTTTCTCATCTGTGAAATGGGTAGAGTAACAGGTTTGGGTAGGATTTTATAAGGTAATTGAGGAAAGCACTTAGCACTCTGCCAGGCACTTGACACTACTCTAGCATGCCTCTACTGAATCACCAGAAATAAGGCCACTAGAATTACTTGAAAATTATTGAGGCACAATAAACTACTGTATTTTGAACATTATTTAATCCAGTAAGCATTTACTATGGGTTTGCAAGTGCTGGGATCTATGGTAAAGACAAACGATGCAGGCCACCTCTATTCCCAAAGAGCTTAAAATCTAAAGGTAAAACAGAAAAATACATAAACAATTTGATACAAGATCGTGAAGGCTGCCACAGCAGATATGAGAGGGGATTATGGGAATTAGAAGCTACAGGGCTTGACTCTGATATAAGGTGTGACCTTGGAAGAAACATTTACTGAAAACCTTCAGGCCGGGTTCTGTAGTAGCACTGGTTATGTACAGCTAAAAACAAGACACTCCCATCTTTGGATTTACATTAAAATCCAAGAGGATGTGATTTGGTAGGGGGAGATGAACTCAGTTTTCAATGTTTTGAGTTTGAGTTTACTACGGAACATTTGGGCATAGGTACTCATCTTGCACTTAGGAAGGTGGAAGTGGAGCTCAAGAGAAAGATAAAGACCGGAGTCTCCTGGAGAGCAAAGACTTTACCATATTCATCATTGTATCCCCAGCAACAAAAACAAAGAAACAAACAAAGAAAAAACAAAACACACACACATGGCACATAGTAGGTATTCGGTCAATATTTGTTGAACGAATTAATATCAAAGGACAAAGACATCATTGTCATCACCTGTACTTCTCTGTAGTGACCTGACGGTAACCAGAAGCAAAGCCACTAGAATTAGCCCTGGTGAAATCCAGAGATTTAGTGAGACCCCTGGGGGCATTCAATGCTTTGTGTACGCACGTGTATATAGCTACTGTTGGATCTGCATTTTTCTGCATTAACCTTAGCAATTCTTGGGAAATCATTCTAACTAACATTTTCTTAGTTAGCTAGTTAGTTAGTTAACTAACATTTCATGAATACCATCTTTTGCCAGGCACCACACTAACTGCTGGGTCTGTAATGACAAACAACTTATCTGTCTGTCTTCGAGAAGCTTGCACTTCACAAACGACATTGCTGACATCAAGGGCAGGCTGGCGTGAGAACGAATGTAATCAAAATATAGAAAAAGGGAGTAACAAGAGACAGTAGTAAGTCTTCCTAGAATTCTACCTCTGCTTATTTCCCAGCGCTGTGATAGATTTTCAATTACCAAATGTAAAATCAATCCACCTTTAAAAAAAAAAATCCCCAATCTAATTTCCCCATGATGACATCTAGATATAATAGAAGAGCAAATTCAACCATGTCTTGGTAGAACTGCAGAAGGGCTGCTTTTCATTTACCAGAACACAAACTCATTCTTCTTGGGGAGACTCAAGATTCATCACAATGAGCTGAAGTTAATGGTCCAAGTCTTTAAGTAAAGGTAACAACATTGATTAATGAAAATTATGAAGTGCTCTTATGTTTCTGGACCAGCCAAACAGATGTGCAATGATGAAAATGAAGAAAGATGTGCAAATGATGAAAAGGAAGAAAAGTATCCAGCCTCCAAAGTGACCATGTGTGCAAGCTTTCCCACTATCTGTAAAATGGCAAAAAAAAAAAATTTTCTATCCTAATAGCAAATTTCTGCTCAGTTGTTTGGGGACAGGGATAAAGGGCAGGAAAAATGAGCACTTTCTATGAGTCCTACAGAACGGATTAAAATTTTGGCTGTTCAAGACTTTCATGTAGCTGGCCTTGAGAAATCCAAAAAATTATATAATGATATGATATGGTTGAAAGGAAATTAAACTAGCACTTCATAATTATTTCTGTATTCTAGAAAATTTTCAGAAATATGTGTTATTTACAGAGATTTCTGATATAAATATACATGTGTATCATAGGACTTAACACATCTGATTCCTAGTCTAATTATGGCATCTAGATTATGAGCTATGCATATGTATATGTAAACAGGTACCACATATGTATACATAAACATATACACACACACATACCCTCTTGGATACTATGACCAACTCAATTCAATTTTCTGGGACTGTTCTGGTTTTAAAATTGAAAATTCCATGTCCCAGAAACCCCTTTAGTCCTGGGAAAATTGGGACAGTTAGTCACTCTACCCACTGAATACATCAGTTATGAAAATTGCAATACTATGCTAAGTTGAAAGTCCAGCATAGTTTTGAAATATAAGCTAAAGAAAGAGTACTGCAGAAACCTCCCTGAACTGCACATGTGCTCATCTTCATTCTCTCTTTGAGTGTCCATCATTTCACAAGTACTGGATGAGCAACCCCTCCATGCTGATTCATTTTCTCTGGGGAACATATAAGAAAAGGTTGCAAAAAAATGTTTGCAAAAGATCACTGACACAAATTCACTCAACAGTGCCTGACACAGAGTAGGCCATCAATCATTATTTGTTAACTACAATAGCGTAATATTTTTACTTCAAAGGATTCAATTTATGGTAATAAAAATGTGCAAGATTACTGCATTGGCTGATCCACATAATCTGATTTATGGGAAAATGCATTTTTGCATAGCTAGCATTGAGCTTTCTGTGTTCTGGTTTTCCAGATGATTCCTGGCACTTTATCTCATGCTCAGTATAATGATAATTGTCTTCTTTAAGCACTTACCATGCTAACTAATGCGTTTGAAATTTCATATACATTCTTTAATCCGTGCAGCAACTTTTGGACAACTGTCATCCCTATTTTATAAATGAGAAGGCTGAGGCCCAGAAAGATAAAATAACAAAGATAAGAGTAGAAATAAATGAGAGACTAAAGAGACCATAGAAAAGATCAATGAAACAAGGAGCTATTTTTTAAAAAAATAAACAAAATAGACAAACTGTTAGGTACACTTACCAAGAAATAAAAAGGGAGAGGAATCAAATAAACAAAATTATAAAAGAAGGAAAGTACATTATAACTGATGCCACACAAACACAATGGAGTTATAAGAGACTACTATGAAAAATGATACGCCAACAAAATAGACAACCTAGAAAACATAAATTTCCAGAAACATACATTCTACCAAGACTGAAAGTTGAAGAAATAGGAAATCTGAAGATAAGTGGGACTACATCAAGTTAAAAAGCTTCTGAACAGCAAAGAGAACCATTAATAAAATGAAAAGACCACCTATAGAATGGGAAAAATATTTGCATACTACATTCTCAATAAAGGGGTAATATCCAATATACACAAGGAACTCACACAACTCAGTAACAATAATAACAACAAAAAATAACCTCATTAAAAATAGACATTTTTTTCAAAAAGACATTCAAATAGTCAACATGTACATGGAAAGGTACCCGGCATTACTAAATCAGGGAAACGCAAATCAAAACCACAATGAGATCTCACCTCACACTTGTTAGGATGTTCATGATCAAAAAGACAAGAGATAACACACCCTGGCAATGATGTGGAAAAAAGGGAACCTTAGTACTCTGTTGGTGAGAATGGAAACTTGCACAGCCACACTCACTGTGAAAAACAGTATGACTGTTCCTCAGTAAATTAAAAATAGAACTACATATGATCCAGGAATCCCACTTCTGGGTATATATCCAAAGGAAATGGAAAGAGGATATCGAAGAGATATCTGAACTCCCACATTTATTGCAGCATTATTCATGATAGCCAAGATATGGAAACAACTTGTGTCCATCAGCAGGTGAATGGATAAAGAACAGTTTTAGATGGACAGACAGACAGAGACAAAAATGGAATATTAATTAGCCTTTTAAAAAGGTAATGCTATCATTTGTGACAACATAGATCAACTTGAAATACATTATGCCAAGTGAAATAAGCCAGACAGAGAAAGACAAATGCCTTATAGTACCACTTAAATATGGAATCTAAAAAAAGCCAAACTCACAGTAACAGAGTAGAATGGCGGTTGTCTGGGATGAGAGGGGGTGGAAGAAATCAGAAGAGGTTGGTAAAGGATACAGACTTTCAGTTGTAAGATGAATCCGTTCTGAGGATCTAATGTATAATATGGTGACTGCAGTTGCTGACACCGTTGTATAATTGAAATTTCCTAAGAGAATAGAAAGAAATGTTTCTCTCCCTCTCTCTCTCTCTCTCTCTCTCTCTCTCTCTCTCTCTCACACACACACACACACACACACAAGGTAAATATGTGAGGTGATGGATGTGTTAGCTAACTTGATGGGGGGGAATTCTTTCACAATGTATATCAAATCATCACATCGTACACTTTAAATATCTTACTTTTTGGTCAATTATACCTCAATAAAGCTGGAGGAAAAAGAAAATGGGCAGAAACTTTGAGCAGAAGAATAGAAATTTGAATAGAGGAATGAGAAAATAAAGAAGGGCACATCCATAATGTAGAAAAATATGCAGAAGTTATTCAAAAGTGAAGTTATATATGTTAACATGACTTGTTACCCAAGATCTATATTGTGTGTTTTTAAATAAAAGAACTCATAAACATAAGACAAGATACAATAAACCTCCTAGAAGAAAATATAGGCAAAACATTATCTCACATACATCTCAAAAATGTTCTCCTAGAACAGTCTATTCAAGCAATAGAAATAAAAGCAAGAATAAACAAATGGGACCTAATGAAACTTAAAAGCTTCTGCACAGCAAAGGAAACCATAAGTAAAACAAAAAGACAACCTACGGAATGGGAGAAAACTTTTGCAAATGAAACTGACGAAGGCTTGATCTCCAGAATATATAAGCAGCTCATACGACTTAATAAGAAACAACCAAACAACCCAATTCAAAAATGGGCAGAAGACCTAAACAAGCAATTCTCCAAGGAAGACATACAAATGATCAAAAGGCACATGAAAAAATGCTCAATATCACTATCAGAGAAATGCAAATCAAAACTACAATGAGGTATCACCTCACGCCAGTCAGAATGGCCATCATTCAAAAGTCCACAAATGACAAATGCTGGAGAGGCTGTGGAGAAAAGGGAACCCTCCTTCACTGCTGGTGGGAATGCGGGTTGGTGCAGCCACTGTGGAAAACAGTATGGAGATTCCTCAAAAGACTAGGAATAGACTTACCATATGACCCAGGAATCCCGCTCCTGGGCATATATCCAGAAGGAACCCTACTTCAAAATGACACCTGCACCCCAACGTTCATAGCAGCACTATTTACAATAGCCAAGACATGGAAACAGCCTAAATGTCCATCGACAGATGACTGGATAAAGAAATGGTGGTATATTTATACAATGGAATACTACTCAGCCATAAAAACTGACAACATAACGCCATCTGCAGCAACATGGATGCTCCTGGAGAATGTCATTCTAAGTGAAGTAAACCAGAAAGAGAAAGAAAAATACCATATGAGATCGCTCATATGTGGAATCTGAAAAAAAAAGGATAAATACAAAACAGAAATAGACTCATAGACATAGAATACAAACTTGTGGTTGCCAAAGGGGTGGAGGGTGGGAAGGGATAGATGGGATTTCAAAATTGTAGAACAGGTAAACAAGATTATACTGGGAAATATACACAAGATCTTATGGTAGCACACAGAGAAAAAAATGTGACAATGAATATACATATGTTCATGTATAACTGAAAAATTGTGCTGTACAATGGAATTTGATACAACATTGTAAAATGATTATAAATCAATAAAAAATGTTAAAAAAGAAAGAACTCACAGAAAACATATGTATTTTCTTCATTGTGTGTGTGTACCCACATTGGTCTACATCTTATTCCTTGAACAGATCAATAACACTGCTTTGGCTATTCTTGTGGTTCTTACTTCCTAGAATAGATTACCCCACTCGTTCATCCTTCCGTTCTCAGCCTGAAACCCACCTCAATCAGAAAGCCTTTCCTGGCAACTTAAAATAGGATCCTACTTTCTGCTATCATTCTCTAGACCTTTGATTTTCAGTCTTCACAGCACTCACACAGAAGATTTTAAATAATTTTATTTTCTTTATGTGTTTTTTCCTAAGTGGAAGGGAACAGGAAGGCAGAACTGTATTCTTCATTATAAACATCTCGTAAACCTGCACATAACTAAGCTTCAGAACACAGATTCCATATCTCTTTTCAGTCTTTCTCCTTCAGGTTAGACAGCCTTTGATCATTTCTGATAAATGCTTCTACTCTGAATAGTGTTCACTTTTCATTATTCTTCTTAAACATTTGTACCCTCTCGCAAACTGAGGAGATTGCTAATTACTGTTAAGCAGAGTGAACTTAATATTGCTCTCATTTTACACAAAATACTCTTCTTTATGCAGCTTAAGATAGCATGTGTTCTTTGGGAAAATGACAGGAATTGTACTGTGACTCATATGGAGTTAACCATTGACATTAAAACCAGACGTCTTCCACAATGCTGCTACAAAGCATGCATCCCAGCATGGATGTGCGCTCTGGGATTTGAACCCAAGAATGTGGATTTACACCAATTTTTATTAAAATTCATTTTGATATATGTAGTCTACCATCTCAGTCTTTCAATAAATTTTTGGATTCTGATTCACTCACATAAACTACTTGTTGTCCCTTACAGCTTTGTATCATCCATTAATTTGATAAGCCAACACTCAACTGCTTTATCTAAATCACTGATAATGATGACAGTCAGGACAGGACTAGGGTTAGACAGAGTACAGTGACACAGCATTAGAAACCCCTCTCCAGGGGAACTACAGTCCAATCAGTTACATTCAACCAGGGAGAAACTCAAGTCTTCCTTATATTTCTTCATGTTGTCTACAAAGATACAATGAGAAATCCTTTCCGAAAGAGCTGATGAGATTCATATGTATTTTGTTTGCTGCACAAACCTCATCTAAAGGCTACTGAATGACCTTATAGTAATAATAAATATAATAAAAATGATAATAACAATTTACACTTATTGAGTACTTATATACTCTGCAATATGTTAAGCATTTTATATACAATATTTCTTTTAATTCTCCCCCAAAGCCTGAAAGATAAGAATTATTTTTACATTTTGAAGATGGAAAATGGAGGCTCAGAGAAATTAAGTCAGAAGCAATTATAACTACCCTGCAATAACTTGTCATTGTGAACTCAACAAGTTTTCATTGTTTATAAGCTAAGAGTACACTTACACTCTTAAAGCAATAATATTTTGCCATGCAGCATATTCTCAAAATAATTTGAAAGTCAAAATAATACCTCTTGAAACAACAGTTATTCACATTTAAATACCAAATGAATAATGCGTAAGAGCATGAAACATATCAACACTTTTTAAGGAACTGTGGTGCTGCCTCATCCTGGAGGAAGTTTCTTGACATTTGTGAAAGCCCATAAAAAATTCACCACCCAGCTACATCAAGAGTTCTAGTAAGAAACCCACAGCCCATCCTCATATGATGTTTCTGATTCCATGATGCAGATGTTGTCTTCCCGGGGGATTTCAGTTCAAATCTTACCTCCTCCTGCTATTTATTGTCACCAGCTCAGATTTTTTTTAAAGTGCATCCTCTTCTCAACAGCTATCAGAGCCGAGAGCTCTATTCATGGTCCATGCAAAGCAGAGAAAAGGGACACGTTCCAGTTGGAATGTGAGAAAAGTTTGAGGACTGAGCCAAGTGGAACTAAGGACAATTGTTCTTTAAGAGTATTAAAAAATGTGGAAATACTGCTTTCCTAAAATCCTGTTTTATTAACCTTTATCAACTGCTGAGAAACTGGGACATGATGGAATTTGTGAACTTTCCTGTCAGCAGCAAAAAGGTAATGCTTGTTATGATTGCTATTTGGCAAAAACCCAGCCTCTCATTCTAAAAGGTCTCACGTTAACTTCATTCACGACTGATTAGAGAGCACAAAACCTACAGGGTTTTTTTGCCACCTTGGTGTCATACATAGGTGAGACATATGTGTTGCTCCGATACAAAACGATCTATGAATGTTGCCCAATAGCTAGCAAATTCTTTACTACCAGAAATGTGCATCCAGTCTGCAGTAGTGGGCCATGGCAGCCCAAATAGGGATAAATACATAAATATACATATAGTCATATATTCTATCCAGTATCTATTCTATTAAATATGATCGAATTAAAAATCTTTTTCCTAAATTTGTAATCAGTCTTCCTTTATTAAATTTTTTAATGATATTTTGTGATCTACAGGTGTGTGTGTGTCTATGTGTTTAATGAAGATAAACTTATCAGTTCTTCTCTTTATAATTCCTGAGATCTTTGTCATTCTCAGGAATGTCAAAAATTATACTGCTCATATCCTAGATCTTCTTCCAGTACTTTCATGGTTTTTAATTTTCATGGCTTGAAATGTAAATTTATCTGGAATGTATTTTTCATATGTTGTGAGATTACTATTATATGTCTTCCATCACATGGAAAACTAATTGTTTTGGCACAGTTTACTAAACAGATCATTATTTCACCACTGATTTGAAAATTCAAAAAGTTCATATCAAATAAACATACCAAAGTTTCTATCTGAATTCTCAGATATATCAGACAGAACTCTCTTTTCTGGTAGCAGATAATCTTTTATTACTGTAATTGGGTACAACAAAGTCCCATTCAAACTTCTCAGCCCATCCTAGTCTGATGTATTTATTACCTCAGATGAACACTGTTTAGTTTATCAATTTTTCAGTGGATGTTTTAAAATATTCAAAGAATTTTCAAACTATTAAAACTCTTGGTCTAAATCAACAAGTCAAATATAGTTAAGATACTGCCTTCATCTATTTAGTCTACAAAGGTAACTAGTGCCTTCTCAGTTTCCAGAAAGTATTATATAACCACCCCATAGAACATGGTCTGAAACCATTGTGCCTCCATTCAAATTCGAGAACTGCCATTCATTAGCTGTGGAACTGTGGAAAAGTATTTAACTTCTTGGAAACCCAATTTCCTCATCTATAAAATATTGTTACTAAATAACTGTCTTAACCTATTGTGTAGATTAAACAAACTGATATACGGAAATCCCTTAGGGAAAGTTGCTGGCACAGAGTAAAAGCCATAGTAAGTGTTGGTCCGATAAAATAACTGCTTAGGGAAGTTATTTCTCCTTCCTATGAAATGAAAAATGATCTATAAGAGCACTTGAGTACTGACGACAAATTCCAACTCTGTCAGCAATGGTACATGGGGCATGAGGAGCACCCAAGTTGGGGACCTTGTGGTTGATTTCCCTGCACCATATGGGACAAAGTGTTTCTCTCAAATCCTCTCTGGAAATTCAGAGCCTCAAATATGCCCTCCCCACAAGACACCACATTTATTAACATCCTTGCCTTATTTTTCTAGAAGCAGGAGCTTCTCGCAGATCTTCTTACTCTGTGAAAGGATGTATTTCTGCGTGAGGTTGATCTAGGCCACCTTAGTCTGTCCTCTAATGTTCACCTCAGTATCAGTCTATCTGGTTGATAATATCTTTGATGCCAGTTTCTTGTAATGGTATTTTTTAAACTTTAGGAGCATTGTATGATAAAAACACCATTAAGGATGCAAGACCAAAGTGAGCCAGGAAGCACAACACGGTTGGGTTTAGCATTTCTAAGTGTGTTCAAGGCAAAAGCATTTCAGAAAGAGGTAAATAATAGCCATCACAGCTATCATCTGTTGACCTCTGACTATATATGCCAGTCACTGTGTTTGAGACACATTATCTAATTTAATTCCCATAAAGCTTCTATGATGTTGACATTATTATCTCCTTTTTACAAACAAGAAAAGAGAGGTTCACATAAATTAAATAACTTTCTCAGGGCAACAGCTAGTAAGGTTCAGAGCGGGATGTGAATCCAAAATAAAGTGGGGTTTTTGTTTGTTTTTTGACTATTTTCTTCTTAGTAACATAGCATACATTTATTATTTATATATATTAGAAAGATAAAATAAGTCTGGGCTCCTGTCACACAACACAAATAAAATTCTGCGTGATTTAAAGATGAAAATGTTGAAGTAAAATTATACATTTTTGAAAGTCACGTACAATCTAGGAGTCAAGAACAATTTCTATGCAAGCTAGAAAACCTAGACATTATAAAGTATCGAGTGCTTAAAATTTAAACTATAATCATGTGACAAAAGTAAAGGTAAATAAAACCACGAGACAAATAATAGAGGAAAATATATTTGTAACACATTTGACAGATAAAGGGTTTAATAGCCAACATATAAAAGAATTAATAAGAAAAGACAAACACTCTGATTGAAAGTGGTTAAAAAGAGTAAAAAGGGCTGTTCAAAGAGGCAGAAATCCACCTTGCCAATAAACAAGTGAAATTACTCAACCTTACTAACAATCAGAGATATTGATATTAAAATAACAAGGGACTATCACTTTAAGATCATTAAGTAAATACGTTATCACGCCTTGCTGGAAGGTGGTGGACGTTAACATTTATCTCATACATTTGCTGTGGGAAATATAAAGTATATTAAAGCCATTTGGAATTCAATTTGGCAACAGCCATTAAAATTAAGAATTTCACATAAACTTTAATTTAGCATTTTCATTTCTAGGGCCTTATTCTATAGAAATAAAAGCACAAGTATATAACAGTGAATGTGAACAAAATAAATTATATAAATATAAATATACATACATATGTTTATATACTCAGATTAATTGCGACATTGTAGCAGCCAAAGAAGTGGAATCAACTTGAATCTTCTCAGTAGAGGAACTGTTTAATAAGTTGTCTTTCATTCAAACCATTGCATTTTATAAAGCTACTTTAAAAAGTGTGCTAAGTCTATACCAGATGGTGTGGAAAAAATTTCTCTGAAATGTTTCTAAGTGAGAAAAACTAGATGCAGTAAAGAATAGAACAGTGCCCCTACACATTTGTATGCAGATGTATGTATATTACAAGATTTATAAATGTGGACAAAGATATGAAAAGATTCACAATAGGCTTTTAACACTGGTTATCCAGCAGAGGAAGGAGTAATGAAATGCCAAAGTCCTGTAGAGGTACAGGTTCTCTCTCTCTCTCTCCCTACCTCTCTCTCTCTCTCTATATATATATATATATGCATATATAATTACTTTATTTATGTAAATGCACATATAAATTATATGTGTAAGTCATGTACAGAAAGATAGTTGCCAAAATTGTGCAGGTAACGGTGTTTTCAGTTTTAGGGTTTAGGGCTTTTTTTAGCTTCCTTATACTTTGAATTTTTAACAATAAACATTTTAAATAGTTTTAAGTTTAACATTTTCTAAGGCAAACATTATAGAACAGGTTATGGAAATGATCCAGTATATACAGAATTATTTGATTGTTTACTCTTCCAGAATTTCATCAAGCACACATGGAGCAGCGAACATGGTATTGTGTTAGGTGGGTTAAGGTGGCTGGGGTTACAGAGGTGGTAAATATGCTCCTTCTTGTTGTATATTGTGTATTGAGGGAGACATATGTAAACGAAGACATATGGTAACTGCTTTAGTCTAAGCTTTCTAGGAAAATAGGAGCAAGTAACTGCTGGCATTGGTGGTGGAGAGGCTTCCAAGGGGAAGCAGAATTTGAGGTTAGCCTTAAAGAGAGAGGATGCTTTCACCACTGACCCTCCCTAGGTGGGTAAGGGAAAGCAATCCCTTCAAAGAGAAAGGAAACATCCAGTCCTAGTTCATCCACTCATCAAGAATGTGAAGGAGGTTTGCAGCAACATGGGTGAACCTAGAGATAGTCGTACTAAGTGAAGTGAGGCAGACAGAGAAAGACAAATACCATATGATATCACTCATATGTGGAATCTTCAAAAAATGATACAAATAAACTTACTTATAAAACAGAAACAGACTCACAGACATAGAAAACAAACTTATAGTTACCGGGGGTAAAGGTAGGGGGATAAATTGGGAGTTCAGGATTTGTAGATACACACTACTATACACAAAATAGATAAACAACAAGGTGCTACTGGATAGTACAGGGAAACATATTCAATACCTTGTAATAGCCTATAATGGAAAAGAATTGGAAAAAGAATATATATATAAATATATATATGTATAGCTGAATCACTTTGCTGTACACCTGAAACTAACACGACATTGTAAATCAACTATACTTCAATAAAAAAAAGCTACAGGAATATACTGTACAACACAGGGAATATAGCCAATATTATAAAATAACTATAAATGGAGTATAATCTTGAAAAATTGTGAATCACTATATTGTATACCTGTAACATATAATATTGTACATCAACTATAATTTTTAAAAACTTTTAGATAAAAAATTTTTAAAAGAATGTGAAGAAGGCAGTAAAGAGATTATTAATGATAGTCTTAAATAATGCTAATGTGGAAAGATGGGCAAATAGCAGAGATGAAAAGAGAAAATAAAAGCACCAAGGGAACGGGATTTTGGAAGAATCCCGATCAGGAAGTAATAAAATGAAGACCTGCTTCGAAAAATGCAAGCTGCTTTTTTTCTGAGGAAAGAGAAACTCAAAGCTGCATTTAATGGAAGGAAGCGATTGTCAAGGTAATCTGACTATGCTTAGCACGTTATGTTCGCAGTTAGGGAAGAAATATGCGTCGCCGTTCATTCGGGACCTTGTGGAAGAGGTTGGAGAGAAGAGGATAGCTATTCAAGTAATGATTCATTAGGTGGAAGGAGAACGTTTGAGATCAGACACTAACCCTTTATTCATTGTACAAATTAATCATAAGCCATATTCAGACACTTACTAAAAAGTATCTAAAAGTACCAGAATGCACGATCATTGAGGGAAAGTGCCCCCAAACACTATGTCTTCAAGGAAAAAAACAAGCGCTCAGTATTCACAGGTTAACAGCAGCTAACACAGACACACTAGCTTTGGGGAGTAGAGGAGAAAGAAGCAAGGAGTATGTACTTACATACGTCTGGATGGATGGATGGATATTATTGGTGATAACAACAGAAGTGATATAACCAAATGCTTATTATTGGTCTAATATAGTGTCAGGTGTTTTACATAAATTGCCTCATTCAATCCCAGAATGACTCTAAGACATAGATACAGACTATCATCATTCTCATTTTGCAGATGAGGAAACTAAGTCGCACAGAAGTTAAGAAACTTACTCAAGGTCAAATAGCTTTTAGGTGGTGAAGCTATAAATTGAGATTAGACTTCAAATCCTATGCTCCAAACTGTTCAATTAGACAGTAAATTACATTCCCCCGGTTACAATCCTAGTCCCAGCCATCAGCATATTGTTACCGAACCAAACTTGGATCCGCTCGCCCATGCACAGTAAAGCCAGTCTACTGACACCGGGGAAGGAATGCGTAGGGTTTATTGCAGAGCGGCAAGCAGGGACTTCAGGACAGCTAGTGCTCCAAAAGCCCAAACTCTTTGATGGGCTTCAGCAAGGAATTTTTAAAGGCAAGGTGTGGGGGATGGGAGTTGAGGGGAGGTCTCAGGTTATATGATCAGCTTGTGCACAATTAATTATCTGCCTGGTTGATGGTGAGGTAACTGGGCCATGTCACAGTGGTTAACATCATCAGTCCTTTGGGCCAGTAGGTTTAAGGGCTACATGCTCATGGTCATCAAGTAGTTAAGTCATCAAGTAGTTAAGTCTTCCATTTGGTAGTGGTTTTAGCATCTGTAAAACTACTCAGGACATGTGCATGAGATACTGTGATCTGGGTACTTCAGAGAGGAGCTACAGCAGAGGATGTAGGGGAAAGGGACCTGTCCCGGGAAGGCCCCATAGGGTCCTGCTCAGTGAAAATAGCACACCTGTGTTGTTGCAACAGCCTGTCACACCTCTGGTCCTACATAGTTCACAACATCCAGCAAACTTTCTAAACAGAAATCAGACTACATCGCTTTCCTTTATCAAACCATCCAGCGGCTCTTCATGGCACGTAAAATAAAATCCAAGTTCTTACCCCACAAGTCCCTACGTGACTCATCTGTGCCCGCCTCTCCAGTCTCAGGGTCTGTCTCCACTCTGTACTCCAGTCACTCGCACCCTTTTGCTGCTCCTCGACACACAGTTCTTGCTCTTGCCTCATGGCCTTGCTACTTGCTATTCTACCTACAATGCTCTTCTTAAGTCTTCACACAGTTCACTCCATCTCATTATTCAGATCTGGATTCAAATATCAACTCGTCAGAGATTTCCCCCACACTCCTTAGCTAAAGCAGGTGTCCTCTGTCCTGCATCCAACACTCTTAAGTACCCCTTCACCCACAAAAATAGGATTGACTTGATGACAGGAACTACTGACTTTATGTTCTTCACTGTAAGCTCAGAACCAAGCATAATGTCCACATACTAGGCAGTCAAGATATATTTGTTTTCTGAAACACTGGTATCTTTCTTAAAGTGTCAAACTCATATGCCATGTATGTATCCACACATCTGTGAAATATGTGAGTTTGTTGTCACCTCACAGGAGTGGAATGTACATCCCCCACCCAAATTTTGGTTTGAATGTCAAGACTAATGAGGCCACACATCCACCAAGAAGGTATGAAAAGGATTATTACTTCACATAATGAGTTATGCATTAAAAACAGGCAGACAAAGAAAAAGGTAACTCTGTAAGTTAATGGATAATTAGATGGTTGTGATGCTTTCATTCACAATGTATACCTATAGCAAAACATCAAGTTGTACACTTTAAATGGATACATTTTTTATTTGTCCACTATACCTCAATAAAACTGAAAAATTGGAATCAGACTTTATGACAATTCACTCATGATGTTTGACTGATAACTAACACATTCCAGTTTATTTAATTTAATCATGACCATTATGGCACGTGTAGCCTGAGACCAGTAGGAGAGGTGAATGTTCCATTGAAAATCTTGTTCAAGAGCCCAGCATTGTGTATTCTGAGAAGTGAAATGAGTGCCTTGGCCTTTATCAATGTATGGAACTCCAAAGAGTATGAGGAATGCCATGGTGAGACATTGTATTGTGGCTTTAATATATACAGAAAATGTGTGACCTTGATTTACGTTTTGTGTATCTGTGAGGCAAGAGATTCCATGAGTTCTTTACCCCAGATGAGGCAACGCTGGATAAGGACTTGTTTGCACTGACTAGACCATATGGACAGACCATTGGCAATTGCCCAAAGATCTATAAAAATGTGCATATGAGGCCAACTGTTGGCCAAGACATTTAGTGCTAAGATAACTGCCTAAAGTTTGGCCAATTGAGCTGACCCTTGGGTCCTGTCCTTTATCAAGAACACTCTGATTAAGGGATGAAAAGCAGCATCTCTCAAGCAAGCTCCATTAAGCGTGCTAGTGACAATATCATTGGTTAGAAGGAATGAACTCCCTTTGGTATTCACTGTGTTGATCCTAAGGGGCTACCCAGGTATCCAAGGGTTCTAAGAGATGACCTCTCCTAGCACTGTGGCAATTGACAATGGACCAAACAGAGGGGAAGTTACCCTCTCCTGAAAGTATAAAGAGGGCCCAGGTTTGGTTCCAACCTGCAGCAAGGAGGCCTCATAAGCCATGCTGAGCTGGCAGAGTGCTGCTTCCATGATCAAAGGCCAAATGGGCAGCTGGATATGGAGGGTCACAGGTTCAAGATCTGAGACAGTCCATATTTTTAGGAAAGTCCAGTATGTACCCACCAGTTGCTACACTGATGGCATATAGCATTGGGCCAAGGAGGGCAGTTCCTTTTATCAGAATCCCATGCAACTAATGGCCATCATAATGGTACAGGGACTCTGAGATAGAAGAAGGTTGCTAAAGCCTCGACTGTGAAGGAGACTCCGGGGTCCTAATAGGAGTACCTGTTGTATGGCAATTTAGACAGATTCTAGAATCTTCTGATACATGGGGTCCCATTCAAGGTGGGCCTATTTTCAAGTTACAGAACAAATGGACTTTAAAAAGTCTGTATGTGAGAAATGTCGTCTCCAGAGTCTAAAAATGTCTAAAAGATGCTGGGCTGGTTTTAGCAACGTGGGGACTAAGGAGACTCAGTGTCTTTCCTGACACTGTTGGGACTGGAGCAGCCCTCAGCTTACCAAATAATTGTCAGGAACTTACCTGAAGTGGTGGGGGCCCTGTCCTGTGTGTGGGGATAACAGGTGATCCTCTTTTTGTGAGCTCCTTTGTGAATGTTTTTATGTCCTGAGTAAGTGTGTTATGTGAATCTCCTCAAAGGATGATGTCATCAGTGTGATGCCATAATTGTGTAACTGGAAAAAGCTAGCTGTGGTTAAAGCATTGCCTGCAAAGACTATGTCAGATGACAGGAGTGGAGAGTTACCCCACTGAGCACCCAGGTGAAGGTGTATTGTGTCCCCTTTAAAGGTGAAGGTTAACTGCAACTGAGAGGTTGCTGAAATAGGCACTGAATAGAACATGTTAGCTAACTACTTTGCGACGACTGCAAAGTATTCACCAATTACTTATTGGCTGAAATCAGTAATTTCAATAATATATACACAGAGCCCTAATAGGTGGAACCATGACACTAAGGGTACAAATTCACACTGAGGCATCATTTCTGTTTTCCAGGTTTAAGAATAAGTAAAATTTGGCTGTTAAATGCAGAAACAGTGGGGATAACCACACTTTCTCGAAATAGGTCTTATATAGTAGGCTTCAATCTGTGAAGACCCTGTTTTCATTTAGATTGAATCTTTTTTCTTTAAACTGGGGAGGACGGTGTTATCTAGGAAGAAAGATGCATAGGGCCACATTTTCCTGGCTGAATTTTATTACTCATTGGTTCAGATTGTCCATGTTCACTAGAGGAGAGTTTAGGGTAATGAATGTTTTGGCTATGGGAAATTTAGGCAAGGCAACAGTTCCGATGGTTAAGGTTAGGCATACCTGTTTATTTCATGTTCATTTCCTCCCTGGCTGTTTGAATCAGCTTGCCCAGACATGGGCCAGAAGGGGAAGAGAAAGTAGCGAGGCTCAAAAATTGCCAAGTCAAACACTCAAAGGATTATTATTACACACTGCCACCCCTCAACACATCACCCCTCCCCCCATCTGGGACCTCCCAAGCACACACAGAAACACCAAGTCCTTTTGTTCCTCACCAGTGGGATGAAGTGTTCAGGAAGAAATTAGTCTTCAGTGCTCAGTCCTCACCCAGTCCTTATTCTCAATGTCTGGCTAAATATGGACCAGCTAGTCTGGGCCCCAAATTTGCAGGATTCCACCTCCCTCCCTTCTCACACGCCTGCCCCTTCCCTTCCTCCCCTCCCCATCAGCAAACACACAGAGACACACATCTTTTTACAGCATGTTGGTATTTTAATCATCAACACCTGGGTACTGTTTGGTCTCTACACAGGTGACCAACAGTGTGAGTTTAAACCCCGGACCATTTCTCCAGCGCTTTTTTTGGAGACATTGTGGAGACTGCAAGGTCTCGGTGTCCTAGTTGGCACAGAGCAGTACTTGCAGATGAACTCTCCGACATCTCTGAACTCTCCGGGATCTCTTCATCCTCCTCCTCCTCCTTCACCTGAACTTCATTCGGTTTTTTACCGCGCCGGTAGTAGCACACAAGTATCATTGACTTCCTTCCTTTTCTACGCTTGTCAGCATTCTGCTCCAGGGCTAATTTTACCTTGGAGACAATCTTTTGTACCTGGTAGGAAAACAAGGTGATACAGAAAGACATTGGTTTGGGGAAAGAGGATGGGAAACAGATGGGAAAGGGGACTTTGAGAGAATGGGGGCAGACTGAGGAGGGGGTTTGTGCCAGGCAAGGGCAGGGTAAGTCTTGGGTAGGGGGTGAAGGGGAGGCGCATAGATAATCTGACCTTCTCCTTTTCTTTGTCATTAAGTTGACAAGGAGGCTTCCTCTTGTTTCCTTTGATGCTGGGAGTGTGCTGCTCCAAACTTACAGTTTCTGTGTCAGAGCTAGACTCCTGTGGTTCCTGCTTAGTTATTTCTGCCATATTTTAGCAACAGTAACCTGCTCCAAGGCGCCTGGCCCCTCTATTTATACCCTCCCAGGACAATGAAGAGCCACACCCTTCAGCTTTGATTGGTCAGCAAGGATTTTTTCCAGCCAATGGTGGCCCTGGGATGGCCTGACATCACAAAGCACCAGTTGAAAATTCAGGGGGAGGGGTAGAGTTGTCTAGATGCCCTGGTTAGAGAAAGGGAGTGCTTCCTCAGCCCTCCTTAAAGAGCCTTCCCAAACTGACCTTCCACTCTTCCTCATCTTCTCTGCGGTGGTGTACATGGCAGGGAGAGGGTGATTTCTCCAAGCCATTCCACATGGCCACCCCCATTCAGTGTTTCATTCTGCTGTCTCCCAGATTTCATCGCCTAGCAGTTAGTGTTTTTTAAATAAACTTTTTATTTTAGGGCAGTTTTAGATTTACAGAATAATTGTGAAGGCAATATTCATACACCCTACAGCAAATTTCCCTCATTAACATTGTACACTAGTAGGGTACATTTGTTATATTTAGTGAACCAATACGGAAACAGTGTTATTAATGAAAGTCAGTACTTGATTCAGTAGTCCTTAGTTTTTATCTAATGCCCTTTTTTTCTATCCCAGGATCCCATCAAGAATATGACAGTAACTTCAGTCATTCCAGTGTTATGCCTCCTGAGGCTCCTCTTGGCTGTGACAGATTTTTAGACTTCTTGTTTTTGAGTACCTTGACAGTTTGGGGTTTTTTAAAATCTGTTTTGTATTGTTTTACATTAGATCCTCAGATGGTATTGATCTTATAGTCAACATTTTTAATAAGTTTCTTCTTCCAGAGAACCTCAAATCAAGTCAGTAACCTCAGGGTTATGGACTTCCTTCGGCAATGGCTGAATTAATCCCTTGGCTTTGTCACAGAGGTGACATAGACGTTTCTCTCTGGAGTCCGGAGAATCAGGATCTTTTTTATTTCTGGCAGAGGCATAGGCAGCAGCAGCAGCAGAATTTCGTAAGGTGCTAGTGAGTCGTTTACTTTTAGAAGTATGACTTCAGCATCCCACATAGTAACTGCTCTTCCTCCACATGAGTGACCACTCAATGGGCCTGTATACTGACCAGACTATCAGTCTTTCTCCTGAGCTCTATATAGAAATGGGGCCAACACCCGCTGGAGACACAACCAGTGTTCACAAGGTAAGATTCATTTCCTTGAGCTTAGTGTCAGTCACACCTCATTTTGGAACTGAGACACATGATTCAACCTGAGACTCCTAAAAACAGGTCCAGGTTTAGACACGTGACTCAGGACTGCTTTAAGGAGGGTTCCAATCCAATAGTACTTTCACTATATGCCAGTTTGCTAAACTGACTTATGGTGGTCAGATCTTCAGCAGGTGCCCAGTAGGACTCACAAATGTGGCACCAAGAAGCACGTTCAAAGCACAAGGTGGCCAGCAGGCAGTAGCTCGAAGTGCACGTTCACCAGCGTACAGCAGAGCCCGCTGGGAAGCCAAAGCAAAAGAAGAAAGACCCCTGGTGTTAGCGGACGGCATCTCGATGTGCTGCTCACAGGGCCAAGGGTCGTAATCACTCCACAGAGACAGGACGGATCCTTCAATCAAAATTTGGTTTAGATGTCGAGACTGATGACACACAAACCCAGAGAGTATGAAAAAGCTCATTACTCACATAATGAGGCTTTCTGGGGAGAGCAGGGCAGGCTGTCAAGCAGTTTCAAGAATGGCTTAAGAGAGCAGGGAAAGGAGACTGGCTTGGTTTTACGGTGGTAAGGGGTATGAAGCTGGAGTGTCCCCAGTCAAAAGGCCAGGGTTATACTGTCTGAACTCCTGCTGGCCCGCAGAAGAGAGTACTTGGGCTTCCTGATCACACAGAGGTAAGGAAAGGAAGAGGAACTGGTGAGGCTCTTTTATAGATTAATGTTGTATAAATGCAAGGTGTTTAGCACAATTTAGAATTCTCATAACCATTATAATCAAGCTTCTCATATTGCTTTTAGTTTCAACTGATTTTCACTAGATTAATTATTTCCCAAATTATGGTCCCTTAAATATTATTTAAGGTGGTTTAGAATTATCTTGGTTCAGCACCAGAGAGACTGTGCAGAAAGAGAAAAGGCTGCTAGCATCAGCAAGTCTGACACACTGTCTACAAAAGAGCAGACCTAATTGCACTATCTGCTGAATTATGAGGGTTTTCTTACATTTTTCCCATCCTAGATGATGACTGCAGCATCCAGAGACTGTAATAATAATTATAGAAACTAACATTTATTGACTGTTCACGTTATGTGGGAATTATGCTAAATATTCATATACATATTTAATCCTCGTCACAACCCTATTGAGATAAGTGGCAAAAGAGCACTTTCTGTCATCTCTGCTAGGACATTTCCATTCCAACTGCAGAAGCAGAAAAGAGCATGTAGACGGGCACTTGGAAATATTTATGGGCCAGGCTCAAAGCAGCATGTGTTATTCTTGCTCACATCTCATTGGCAAAAAAGCACATAGCCACACTTAAGTGCAAGAGAAAAGGAGAAATTTAGTTTATCTAATGGAAGAGGAGAACTTGAACACTGGAAATGAGCTAGCAATCTCTGTCTTCACTATCCTGTACATCACTGTCCCCAGTATTTCCAGTAGGGTCTGGCACATAGTAAGTGGTCATGAATATATCTGTTCAATGAATGGGTTTGAGCTCTTTTGGTCAGTTATGGAGATCAGAACCATACAGAACTTGGTTAAGCAATGTTTTCTTAGATATGACACCAAAAGCACAAGCAACAAAGAAAGAGTAAATTGCACTATATTAAAATTTAAATTTTTGCTTCTGCAAAAAACACCATCAAGAAATTGAAGAGGCACCTCAAAGAAAGAAAAATACTTACAAAACACATATTTGATAAAGATGTAGTATCCAGAATACAGAAAGACCTTTTACAATTCAACAATGAAAATACAAATGGCCCCATTGAAAATTAAGTAAATGACATGGATAGACATCTTGCCAATGAAGATATACAAATAGCCAACAAACACATGAAAATATGCTAAATATCATCAGTCATTAGGGAAATGCAAGTCAAAACCATGGTGAGATCCACTTCATACTCACTGCGAAGGCTGTAATTAAATTAAAAGTACCGACAAGGATGTAGAGAAACTGAAACCCTCATACACTTCTGGTGAGAACATAAAATTACAGCCTCTGGGAAAACAGTTTGATAGTTACTCAACAGCTTAAACGTAGACTTGCCATTTTGCCCAGTAATTCTACTCCTAGGTATATAATCAAAAGAGTTGAAAAGAAGAGGAAAAACAGGTGAATTGAGCAACACAAAAGCAAAGGGCAGATGTTTCAAGAAGCAAAAAAAAATGGTCAACTTTATTAAATACTGTTCATAGGTAAGACAGGGACAGACAAATGATTATTGAACTTGTTAGTGTAGAAGTCATAGGTAACTTGGAGAAAAAGGAGATTAAAAGAGTAGAAAAGATTTTACTTGTGGTAAATCTTTCTTCTAGAAAATGTGAGATAAGAAAGTGAGGGGTGGATAGGCAATTTGTTTTGGGAGTTTTGGAGCTAAGGGGAGGAGAAATATGAGACTATAGCTGAAGCAGGATTTGGTATTAAGAGAGTATATTTTTAAGAGGGTAGATTCAAGAGCACCTCTGTATGCTAATATAAATGACTGAATGAAACTGATGAGATAAAACATCAAAGGGATAATTGCAGAAGAAAAAAAAAAAACTGAGAAAGCAAGAGGGGGTATTCAGAGTGCTAGTACGTGGGATCCATACCAAGAGTGGAAGGGTTGGCTTAACATGAGAACAAGTAATATTTATCCATTTTATAGAAGAGAAGGAAATGGTTATGGTATGGTTACAAATACAGGTAAGCTGGTGGATTTAGTGGGCAAGATGTAAGGGGATTCTCCCATAACCCTTCAGCCTTCTCAGTGAAGGAAGAGGTAAGGTCACAAAATGATAGGAGTGAGAGAGGGGTTTTCATGAGTTAAGAGAAGATAAATGGCTGAATATTCATTTTGAATACTGGAAATGGGTGCATAATATGGAAGAATTAATGATTTAAGATATGTGGTCAAGAATTTAAGGTGAGATCATTTAGCTCCATCTTGTAAATTTCTACAGCAACATTCATCGGTATATGGAGCCATGCACTATTCTTGGACAACCCAGATGCCTGCATGCATGTGGCCCAGATGCAAGCACCAACACTTACTGGGCACCTACAAAGCCAAAACTGGGGAAGCAGGGAAGCCAAGAAGAAGTGGTATCATTCCAATATAGGAATGCATTCACTTAGGCTTCCTAAATTGCAGGTGGAAAAAAAATGAAAGAAAGGAAAGCAAGCCTTTTTTCCCTAACAGCTCTCCTCAGGAAGAAGTACTTGGAGTTGTATTTCCTACATAAATTCACCTGTTAAAACTCCAGGGAGCTCATCAGTGGGCAGATGTTCCCACCTAAGTATGGTTACCAGCAAACATTTAATCAAAATCATGGCTGCATATGGCTCACATTAAAAGGTTTCTCTTTGTCATTGTCTTTTAAAAGAACAATTCCCCATGCTTATAAATCCAGACTCAGAACATCAATTCAACCTGCCTCAGGAGCTTTGTGGCTGCACCTTCCCGCTGGGAATCAGCACTGTCCCCAGAGAATCAATTTGAGGAGTACTGCTAAAGTGTTTTTCCTTTTCAGCTTTTATCCACTGGAATGTCTAGGAGTGAAGAATAGACAGGGTAATGCAATCCTAAGATTCAGTTTCTTTCATCAAATACATACAGTGTATATGCGCATCAAGGCAAGAGGATGGAGTGCTTTAATTGAACTTCCAAAAGAGATCTAAGCTCAAATCCTGGAACCATCCCATGTTAGCTTTGTGAGTTTTTGACTCCAAGGTTCTTAATCAGTCTGAGCCTGTTTTCTGATCTCTAAAAAAAAGAAAAGGATGATATAGCATACAACTGTTGTAAAGATCAAATTAAGTAATTCATGTGAAGAATATAGCACAACAACCTACAGAATGGGAGGAGATACTTGCAAATCATATATCTGATAAGAGATTTGTGTTCAGAATATATAAAAAACTTTTACAAGCCAATGATAAGAAGCTAAATAACCCAATTTTTAAAATGGACAAAAGATATGAATAGACATTTCTCCAAGGAAGTGATACATACAGCTAACAAGCACATTAGAGATGCTTGACAGCATCAGTCATCAGGAAAATACAAATCAAAAGCACACAAAGATACCATTTCATACCTACTAGGATGGCTAGAATCAAAAAGTCAGATAACCCTAAGTGTTGGTGAGGATGTGGAGAAATCAGAACCCTCATACACTGTTAGTGAGAATGTAAGATGGTATAGCTGCTTTGTAAAAGTTTGGCAATTTCTCAAAAAGTGAAACAGAGTTATTGTATGATCCAGCAATTCCACTCATAGGTATATTCCCAAGATAAATGAAAATGTATGTTCACAAAAGCTTCCACAGGAATGTTCATAGAAGCAATATTCATAATACCCAAAGATAGAAACAACTCAAATGCCCATCAGCTGATGAATGGATAAATAAAATGTGGCGTATCCAGACAACAGAATAATACTTAGCCATCAGAAGGCATGAAGTACTGCTAATACATTGCAACATGGATGAAACTTGAAAACATTATGCTAAGTGAAACAAGTCAGTCACTAAAAAACCACATATTATATGATTCTATTCACATGAAATGCTCAGAACCAGCAAATCTATCGTGAAAGGTGGATTAATTGCTTAAGTCTAAGGCAGAAGTTGTTGGGAGCATAGGGGATTAATAGCATAAGGTACAGGGTTTCTTTTTGAGGTATCAAAAAAGTTCTAAAATAGACTGGTGATATTTGCATGTATCTATGAATATATTTAAAAAAATCAAACTATACTTCAAATGGGTGAATTGTATATAATGCAAATTATGCCTCAGTAAAGTTGTTTAAAAAGCCTGTGTGGAAGGCAAGGGTAAAAAACAGAAAAAAGAAGAAAAAAAACATAGCACATTACCTAGAACATAGTAAATGCTTATTAAGTGGTAGCTATTATTATTCTACCATCATTTGCTATAATCCTCTGACAAATTTAGTTTGTCAGGTTCAAAATCAATCTATGCCAAATGATTAAATTACTAGGAAGTCTCTAGTAATGACTGAGAGAATGATCTTTGGAGCTAAACAACCACGTATCTACCATTATTAACATATAACCCTGAGCATATTAACGTCTCAATTTCCTCATTTGTAAGATGCAGGTGATAATAGCACCTGCTTAATTTAATGTAAATATTGTTAGGAGTAAATGAAATAATGCATGTGCTCAGGCCAGCACGGGGACTGAAACATAATAGTTCTCAGCAAAAATTTGATTTCCCTATCTTGTGCCAATTTCCCACATGTTCTAATCCCCTCAAAAAGTATTTTCCATGTTTATAGGCTAACAATTTTTATTTTAAATGTCAAATTTTTCCTGGAAGTTGCTTCCAATAATGGTTTACTTCTGGAATAGTGTCAGCTGTCAAAATGTCAATTATTCCAAAAGCCTACCTTCTTATTTGCCTTGTCTTCTACTGATAACTTGTTGATGGATACAAGTCACTGATGCTGGCTGAGTTAGTACGTATTCTTCATTTTAATCAGCCACTGGTGCATCTTTGCCATTCTCTTGGCTACTACTAAGAAAATCACTCATTGAAAAGTCAGTGGAATAAATGTGATTCAGTGAATATGGCTGCCAACATGAGACATGAAAACTACCAGCTAATTCAAGATGGTGCCAATGTGAAGTCTTCCACACTCAAGGGTTTGGGGTTTTTGTTTTTTGTTTTTTTTTTCAGATTTACTCAAAATCAGTGACCTTAAATAACTAAAGAAAAAATAAAACAGGATGTTAAAGAACATGTCAAGATGTTCTTGGAAATCAATACACAGTTGCTTTTAATGTAAAGAAAGGAAGATGAAACCTCCACAAAATCCCTGCTGGAACAAATCTTGTTCTTCGCTCCGGGGATTAAAGAGAAGAGCATCCATCCAGATGTGTGAATTTTTTTCAAGTCTATGAAACCTGCAAATTTCATTCTATAAACCAGAAACACATTCATTGAATTTAAAGATAACCAGATGTACTTTCATAATCAAGCTTAAATTATACTACAGTGGAATAAAATACATTTTTATACCTTGTAACTTTATTCAGAAATTCAGCATAGGAATTGGCTATAAAAGTCTCAGACTTCATAAATAGCTTCCAAAGTTATGCTTTGGTTCTGAAATTATAAGTGTTTTTAACTTAACAGAAACATTAACAAAAGGAAAACGTGCGTTATAGGCTATTTTCGGCAAAGCTATGCCCTGCGGCAAATCTCCACACCCAGAATGGCCATATCAAGTTCATTGTCTTTTTTTGCCAAAGTGTAAGCATGTGACAGACCAGTGTGAGAATTTAAATGCTCAGAAGAAATGTCATGATGCTGCTTCTGAGAACAAAATGACCTGAAGGTCATAGAGATTGTTCTTGAGAGGAAAATCTCTTCAAAGTTTCACTCTGGTCTGCATGAGTCAGGAGCGTTATTTCCGCCCACTCGCCCTGTCCCCAGTTTTAATTCACTGGATGGCGCTCACAGCCTGAGACTGACCCTACTCTCTCCTTGGCTCTGTCTCTTCTGAAATGCCTCTGGCCTGTTTTCTCGCTGGGCCACGCCAAAGGCACTGACCACGCAGATGGCTTCTCTCTGGGTCCTCAGGGTTACCCGCCCTTCACTGCCGGACCACTGTGCCTTATCTTCAACACTTTCTTCAGGCTAGCAGGTAGTGTCGCTGAGCTTTCGCCACGTGCCAGACACTGTTCCAAGCGCTTCACATGTATTACCTTAAGTGATCCAACAATCCTAATGGTAGAGCAGGCACACAGCTAGATATGAGCAGAGAAAGGGGGACACAGGCCAAATGGCAGGAATTGGGCAGAAAGGAGGGGCACGGGCCAAATGCAGGAAACCCTATATCATATAAACAGGGGTCCCTGGGCAGAGAAGGAAAAGCAGGAACCTCTGGGCTCATAAGCGGTCATATATTTTGGGGGTGACAAGCACCCTGGGGGCCTACAAAGAAAGGTGGGTAAAGGCAGGAATCTTGAGTGGCCGAATGTAACATTCTGCTCATTATGCCCTCATTACAATAAAATTAGCCTTGCAGATGAGAAGTACCCATCATGCACCAACGCCATGACACTTCCCATCCAGACTAAATACGGACACAAATCCCTCCTCCCCTCCGGAAGGTGGAGCTGGGATGGAAATCAGGGAATATGACCCCAAACCCCTCCTTCCCCAATGAACATTCTGCCCATTCATTTTTATACCCTGTGTAACCAACTTGCCAAAGAAACTCCAGGCAGCTGCTCACCTGAGCCAGCCCGCTCTCCCCTGAGAGTGTACTATCCATCCTTTAATAAACCCCCACTTCACTTTCTTAACCTCCATGTCTCATCTCTGAATTCTTTCTGCAGCAAGCAAGAACCTAATCACTGAGAACACTATGAAGTCGATTTTATTATTAGCTCCATTTTACCAATAAAGAAATTGAGGCTCAGAAAGGATATACATTTATAGGATATAGGATCTATGTTATTTGCCAAAAGACACAGAATTAGGAGGTGGCGGGGTTGATATCTGTAGTCAGAATTTACGACTCAAAATGTTATATAATACTTTCTTATTCATTTTTCATCTTTTGCTAAATTGTAGATGAAAAACATATCTTATTTTAATTTGCATTTCTAGATTTCTACTGCAGTAGAAATAATGCTCCAGGAAATATGGGATATAAGATATAGTGCATATGCGTCCTTTGATTTGTTCTCTTTATAAAAGTAAAATCAAACTCAGAACCTTAGAACTTGGAGTTTAGGAGAAATAAAGGAGACATTTTTGGACAATGCAGCTGATCTTGATAAATTAACAGCATGGCGTCTCTTGCTCCCCAGTGGCACTGCTGAACTGTAGTCCTCCGTGATTTTTAGGAACTGTTGCTGTAGAGATCTCCTCCCCAAGGACGACTCTCCTGCTCTCAGTGGTGACTCACCATCCCCCGCACTGCTCTCTAAACTACAGTGCTAAGTACCCTACCTCCTCCAGTCTTTGATATCCAAGGCCCTGCCACCTCAAGGCACAGCTTGTGAGGTCAAGTACAAGTCCCTGACATCAGAAAGAATCTCAGTATTCCTTGTCTTTTCTCCTAGTCTGAAAGAGTCAATCTTCTCTTCTTGAGCTCTCCAAACCGCAGCCTCCAAACCTCCTGAGTGTTGTTGGTCAGACTAACCTTAAGTCCTTCTTGGGTCTAGACTGGGTGTTGCAAATGTCAGGTCTTCAAGTCAAATGCAGAACTACCAGTCAAACTTTAATTCTCCATGCCCAATGAAGATGCCTCTTTGAAATCCCTCACCTAGTTCTTGTCTTCTTAATGCTAGTTTCCAACAATTCAAAACTGAGAGTATTAATGTAAAAACCCAGACTTACTTCCTCTTCCTGCTCACAAAGATCTGGCAACACTAATCTACATTCTTTGCAAGGCAAAATCTCTTGGATCCAATACTAACTGCTTTTTCAGACAGGCCATGCACATTCCAGCCTACCACCTTCCCTGCTTCACCTAGGTATCTTAGTTATCTGCCTGGCCTCTACAGGTACTTGAGTTCATGACTTTGTATCTAGAATTTCTAAATCAAATTCTGTTAGGGGTTGACTTCAAGGTACCTGGTAATTCTTATTTTTTTTGTTTTTTTGCAGGTAGGGGGGATGGGTTACTGAAACATAAAAGAGCTATTAACATGCCTCTATCCAAGGATAAGCCTACAATGGAATGTAGTCCTGGTTCATTCCGGGGTGGGGGGTTGTATATACAATGTCCAGCACATAGTAGGTGGTAAGTAAATATTTGCTGAATATGTGGAAATGTTTTTCTTTATATTATTGTCAAATGCAATGAGGAAAAAATATAGCCACTAATTTGTCAGTAATTAATCCAATTAACACCAGTAAAAGTACATCTTTCTTAAGTTTACTGACTGTATATATTTTTCTTTGGGGAGTTACCTATCCAAATCTTTGCGCATTTTCCTATTGGAGCATTTATATTCTCATTGTTTTCTAACAGATCTTTATATATTAATAGTTCTTGTATGATACATGCATCCCTTTTTTCTGGTTATCTTTTCATTTACAGAGAGAAGTTTTAATTATTTTTATGCAAGAACAGCCTTGTATTTTTGAAGCACACTTAATCCACAGTGAAAATAATAATAATAATAATAATAATAATAATAATAATAATAATAATAATAATAATATCATCAACAGATTTCTGCATTCCTATTTTACTTTCACTACCCTTGTGGACAATGGTAATGGCAGAAAAAAATCTAAATAGCAAGCTGCTGGGATTATACTGATTAGAGGTCAATTTACATAGGGAAAGAAGAGAGTGAATTTCTGCCTTTTTCCAGTTTAAGATTCCTTTTAGGGGTTGATGTCAAAAGATAGAGCAGGTGAGACAATATATATTTCTAATCATATAATATCTATGGTACCTTAAACTGAGTGGAAGATGAGTCAGGTCACCAATGCCCAGAATCTCCCTGCGGAGTCAGCAGACTCAAATTAACTCTTGTATATAGAACACCTGTCATGTGCCTGATGGCCTCATTGCTTTGTCACTGACATAAATCCCTCCCATTATCTTTCCCCTAAGTGGAGTTAACTTGACCAAGTGCTGCTCTGCTTCCAATTATTCTCTACTTTTAGGAATAGCAAATTTTTCTATGAAAGAACAGACGGTAAATAGTTCAGTCTTTGTGTCACTTTTCCTCCTTATACTCCTCTTGCTCTTCTTCAAAATACATTTGTCTTTCCATCATGCCGTTAGCTTGGAGAGTGGAACATGAGTAAGAACATAAACATTCTTTTTAACGAGCCATTTCCGTTTATCCCAAGATCACCTCCCTGTTCACTGCTTTTACAGGTATCCCAGATTGGGTGTTACCTACTGACTCACGAGCACAAACCAGCTTAAGAGAGTTGACTGTATATATCTCTTCATAACTTTGTGTTTGGTAATAGTATTTTGGTGGTTGAAATTAGCCATAATGGGAGTATTTGCTCTATGAAAATAGGCAAATGCTATGAATCAGATGTATGAGTTTGCTAGGGCTGCTGTAACAATTACCAAAAACTAGATGGTTTAATCAACAGAAATTGATTGTCTCAAAGTTCTGGAGGCCAGAAGTCTGAGATCAAGACCGGCAGAGTTGGTTCCTTCTGAGGCTATGAGAGAAGGATCTGTTCCGGGCATCTCTCCTTGGCTTGTAGATTGCCGTCCCCTTCCAGTGTTTCTTCACATTATCTTCCATCTGTGTGTGTCTCTTTCCCTCCACGTGACATTCTTTTATTAAGGTCATGAGTCATATTGGATTAGGGGCCCAATCTACTCCAGTATCATCTCATCTTAACTTAATAATTATATCCGCAAAGTGACTATTTGGAAATAAGGTCACATTCTGAGGTACTGGGTAGCAGAAATTCAGCATATGAATTTTGGGAGGATACATTTCTACACTTAACACCAGGCCTTTATGTTCTTTCAAAGAACCAGTTATTAAACATTTACCAGCACACTGCTGCCCACAGGCCTGACGTCGCTCTAATCCTCAACTGGGACTCCACGGAGGGCAGAGGGTCAATCGTTTTAAAACAGAAAGGCAAACACTGATGACTGCAAGTAACCAATGAGAACCTGCGATACCATGAACCCAGTGTTCCTCTTTCTTGAAATAAAGTACTAAAAAAAATGTTGAAATCTGAACCCATAAGACTGCTAGAATAAAACAGGGGAAAAGCTCCGTGACATTGCTGTGGACAATGATTTTCTTGACATGAGACTAAAAGCATAGGCAACAAAAAACAAAAAGAAGCAAGTGGGACTACATCAAACTAAAGAGCTTCTGCACAGCAAAGGGAACAACAAAATGAAAAGGCAACCTATAGAACAGGAGAAAATATTTCTAAACTCTATGTTCAATAAGGAGTTAATATCCAAAATATATAAAGAACTTAGCAGCAAAAATAATAGTAATAACCTGATTTAAAAATGGGCAAAGGATCTGAAAAGACATGTCCAAAGAAGACATACAGTTGACCAACAGGTATATGAAAAGATGCTCAACATCACTAATCATCAGGGAAATGCAAATCAAAACTAAAATGAGATAGCACCTCAAACCTGTTACAACAGCTATTATCAAAAAGTCAAAATATAACAAGTGGTAAGGAGGTGGAGGAAAGGGAACACCTGTACACTGTTGGTGGGAATGTAAGTGACACAGCCATTATGCAGAACAGTATGGAGGTTCCTCAAACAATGAAAAAGCAGAACTACTATTTGATCCAGCAATCCCACTTCTGGGTATACATTTATGACATCAGTATCTTGAAGAGAGATCTGTGCTCCATAGCCAAGATATGGAAATAATCTAAGTGTCTGTTGACAGATGAATAGATTAAGAAAAAAAATATATATATATAACAGAATATAATTCAGTCTTAAAAAAGAAGGAAATCCTGCCTTTTGCAACAACATGGATAAATCTGGAATTTACATTAAGTGAAATAAGCCAAACAGATAAAGATGAATATTTTATGATTCCACTTATACGAGGAATCTAAAAAAGTCAAACTTACAGTAACAAAGAGTAGACGGGCAGTTACTAGGGGCTGCAGAGTGGGCGATGTCAAGAGATGTTGGTCCAAGAGTACAAACTTCCAGTTCTAAGTTAACAGGCTGCGGAGCCCTGGTGTGCAGCACGGTGACCACGGTTAATGATAATGTACTGTATACTTAAAATTTGCTAAGAGACCGTATCTCAAGCGTTCTCACCACAAAAAGAAATGGTAACTGAAGTGATGGATAGGTTAGTTAGCTTGATTGTGATCATCATTTCACAATGTGTGTGTGTGTGTGTATATGTATACATGTATATATACACACGTATATCTCAAAATGTTATTTCCATTACATATATAAATTTTTTATTTGTCAATCATGCCTCAATAAAGTACCTACCTAGTTTTTCAATTAAGTGAAGCAGCTCTAAAAAACATGTAGAACTAGTAGATAAAATAGGAATGAGAACGGCTGACTGCAGTGTCTGTAAGCCAAGTCGTCAGTGACCCTTCATACATAGCTGGCTTCAGTTTAGAAAGTACAAACACTTAAATTATTCAGTTATCATTAAAATTGATTTTATTACATATGAGTTGCAATAATGACATCAGAAGTTTACCCACCTGAGTCCAAAGCAGATCAATCTATGAGCCGAAAGGAATTCAGAAAAAAAAGTCAGTGAAAATGGTAAATTAGTTCCTATCAATGGAATTTTCTACTTTTCAACCAATTACTTTGATACCATATTAGTCGCAAGGTAAGGCTCTAACATGCTAGCTGAGTGGACTGAAATAGCGGGGAATTAGCAAGGGAGAGGCACGGGCAGACCTCATTCACAGCTACATTGATATTTTTTTACAAATGGTGACTGAGCAAAGTCATGTAAGTTTGCTATGGCAACAGAGAGCCTAAAATAACTTTGCCTGAATAAAATGAAGGCTTCAGTTTGCCCCTCCAGAGTCATAGGTCATTTCATTTCTGAAAGCAGCCTCTAAGGTATAAGATAGATACTGTGTGAAAGTTCTAGAGTCGTATTCAGATAACTAGCAGCATTTTACCTTTTCTCTCTGTTGCTTAGAAACTCGCGGTGACTCACATTTCTCCTGCAATGCTATTTGTTTGGCCCACCCACCTATTAGCATATTTTAGTAAAATTATCTTTCTTGCAAAAAAAGCTAAGACAACAACTTGCATAGCCAGAGATGAGACCAGCTTGTTATAAAATCTGGCTGGCCAAACACAGCTTGGCTATGCTCATTAACAAAACAAGATTGAGCATGTTCCATGCGATTTTTTTTCATGTGTTTGGAATGGACACTTAGTAAACGGGCCAAAATGCCTTACCAACTCTCTAGCCATTTTGGTCATTAAGAATAACCACCAAGGAAATTCCTAGGATCTCTTTCTCTGAGGACAAGTCTCACAAAGAAGCAAACAAGGATTATATCTGTTTTCTCTCTTGTCCTCCCTTCCTTACATAGTTCTTGACAGTTAATTGATAACCAATACAAGCTTTGAATCAATCAATCGATCGATCAGGCAAGCATTCAATACTCACTGACTGAATCCTTGCTTTAGTGCTGCCTAACAGGAAAGCTCTCTGTCATCTCTGGAGTCATCATCTTTAAGCTCTAGGTTATCTTCTTTTAATTAAAAAAGTTATGGCTTTATTGAGGTGTAAATGATATGCAAAAAACCTACACATATTTAATGTGTACAATTTGTTACATTTGGACAATATACACCCACGATGCCTTCACCACAATCAAGGCAAGGTTCCTGTGATTATATAGAGGAGACAAAAAGCAAAAGCAAAGAAGTAGGTATTTACCTTATCATAATGGCATTAAGTGTAACCAAAGAAATGACAATGTAAATTCAGAAATTGTCACTATCATAATGTGTGTGGGAACCAAAATACACAGTAAGTTAGTCAAAAGAAAGTTAAACTGTAAAGCATTTACAGATAAGGTCAAATGCAATTTCTCTTTTTGATAGAATGAATTAATAGGGTAGGTAATGTTTTTGTTCAATTTTTTTTTGTTCATTCAGGCCTTGCTGATAAGCAATTTCAACTCTCATCTCTAAAGAGATTAATCACATCTAATGTGTTCATTGGCACAGCGACATGCCTAAAGCAAGTAGGTGGAAACTGATTTTGCCAATGTCATTGGAATGTGTTTTTGCCAAGCTCTGAATGTTATTACTTAATGGCAATTCCAAGACAGATGATATATGTGATTCAGCTGAAGGAATTTCTTGCACTCAACTCAAAATAATTAAATGTGTAGTCATCTGTTTCCATATGTATATTCTAAGTAGGTTTCTTGAAATCCTATATCTATTCTGAACTCAGGTACACTCTCCAACATTTATTTTTCGATGCTGGAAAAACAGATACGTGATTTCATAAGTGTGTTGCCCTAACTCCCTATTAGTAATGATGGTAGAGAGAATAGAGGTGGCTCAAAGATTTCTGCCTCCTAACCCGGAAACTGTAAATAACTTACATTAGAAAAGGGGCTTTGCAGCTATGATTAAATTAAGGGTTTTGAGATGGGGGATTAGCCTGGATTATCCAGGTGCAAATGATATAATTGCCAGGGCCCCTATCTGGTGGCCAGGATGGCAGGAGATTCAGAACCAGGGACATTGGCATCATAAGAAAGACTCCGCCAGCCATCGCTGGCTTTGTGAAAGAGGGCCGCAAGTCAGGGGATGAGGGATGCCTCTAGCTGAAAAAAGCAAGAAAACAGATTCTTCCCTAGAAAGGAACCTTCCAGAAAGGAATGGAGGCTTCCTGACACTTTAAGTTTAGCCCTGTTGAGACCCATTTTGGACTTCTGAACTCCACACCTGTAAGATAATAAATTTGTTTTAAGTCACTTGTTTGTGACAATTTATTACACGAGCCATAAGAAACTAATACAGTGAGCCGCCTAGGTTCACAGGGGGAACTTAGAGAGAAAAGAAGATGATACTGCATATGTTTTCTGTACCAAGTTCCAAGCAACGCAACTGTCAACTAACTAGGGATGCTATTTTGAGGAATCAAAAGAGAGAATAAAGCTGTGAGATGTTAAATCTTATTAGTTAAGAAAAACATCTAAACCATTATTTCTGACTAGATTGGGGGAAGCAATTAGCTTCAAGTGCAGTAAAGTGAGCCATTAGTTAATCTGCACCTAAATAATACACTTAATAAAGCATCTTCCAGCAAGAGAAAAAGAAAATTTGTGGAAAGTAGCTTCTGTAGAGGCAGTAGTATATCATCATGAGCTTAACAGCTCAGATTAGCTGAATTCAGTGCAAATTGCATAAACAATTGCATGAAAATCAAGCATGATATAAATCTATCTAAATCATTATATTCCTTTTTCACCATGAAAAATGGTGGATATGAAAACAGGGGTTGATATGTGCAGTCTGAGGTACAGATGAATTCACCATGTCCTCACATGTATGAAGGAAGGCTCCATGGAGGAAGGAAGGAATGTAATGCAGTAGGCTAAAAGGAGGGTGTCCGAGCCATTGCACGTGTGACCTGACATGGTCACAGAGACAGGAATGAAATGATTACCATCAAGGAGAAGAGGCTAAGAAACCTCAACAGGTTCGAGATATGAATCCATTCAAAACTTCTGGATCAATGAGAAGAGGCCATGATGTTTTAGGGCTGGGATAGCTGTGAAGTCACATTCCAGGCACTCCTAAATGAGATATTAACCTAGAAATACATGTACACTGAATCTCATCACCTGAATGAGATGCTGCATCTCAACCCCCTGGAAATATATATTTATTCTTAACTTATTCTTAAATTAACACAAATATTCAATGTTGTATTTGAAGAAATAAGCCTTAGCTCATCCTCTAAAGAATTCTCTAAGCTATTCCCTAAAAAAAACTTTAAGGAATGTGGGAAGCTCCTTGGTAGTAAATTCATTCAAAATGCCAAAGAGATAACCTAATACGCTTGGATGTATGCTCAAAGTAGGACACGGTCAGACTGGAGAGAGCCTCAGGCTGTGATGCACAGGACCTGGGCTTTGGTGCTGACACTGCCACCACCTGGCCATGGAATCTTCGGTAAGCCATTTCTCCTCTCGGTTTCAGTTCATCTATCTGGAAATCAAGGAGGATTTAAATAAATTGAACAAAGGTAGGTTTGAGGAAAACATGCTTCTACCAGTTTCTTTTTCAGCAACAGCAGATGCTCATAATGAATCACAGCACCATTTTTCCTGAACCTACAGAAAGCCTCACGATCCTCAACTCAGCAATCCAGGCAGCTGCTACCAGACCACCGGAGTCAATATGCAAGGTGAAACCTAGTCCACTTCCTCAGAAATGATCTCTAAGATGCCTTCCAGTTCCAAGAACACACGTTTCTGTGCTTTTTTGATTTAATGATTCCTTTCCTAGCCATTTACAAATCGACATGATAAGAATGGATCTTCTGCACTTCCACTGACTCGCTTCTCCTTAGACTTCCTTTTCAAGCTCTTATGAAATTCAGGAGCATAGGAAGATTTCTGTATTATAAAGAATATGGTCTATAAGGGGTTTTTTCTTGTGCTAACAAAAAAGAAGACAAGCTACTTAGAATCATGTGACAGGTGACTGCCTGGCACTGATGCACCTGGCCTTAATCTGCCTCCGTTGTTCTACCGAGAGTAGATAGCAGTTCAACAATCAGCATAATGGTGGCCTGAGAAGAAACAAAATGAGTCTTGGAAGGCTGAAGTTTATCCAAACTATCAAGTTAACTAGAAGCAGGAAAACAAGATGCCCAAGAAAGAAGTAGGCAGTCCTACATGGTGAAACGAGCATCAGCTCTATAATCAGGCAGACCTAGGTTCAAAAAACAGCACTGCCCCTTGAGCTCCGTATGACCTTAGGCAAGTCACTGAACTTGAATGAGTCCATGTCTTCACCTGTCAAAGTGGGCGTAATAACTACTTCAGGGGGTTGCTGTGGAAGTTAAATGAGGTGAGTTTATTAAGGTTAATAACAACACGCTGCCCATCACTTGATATGTATGAAGTGCTCAATAAATGTCAATTTCCTTCCTTCTTTCCTTCGTTCCTTCTCAAGAGAAAACATGATTTGAAGAGCCTTTCCCTATGCAAAAGCCTATATATAAAGACTGCTGCATTTTTACTTCCTGGGGTGAATTTTTTAAATTTAGAAATAATTTTTAGAAACTAATTTTGATATAAAGAAATCACTGTCAGATTAACTGCTGCCTATAGAGCCTTTCTGCATATTTATCTCAAGGTGGAGATTAAAAATTGGAATAGGAGGACATTTTGTAGCTCAGCTCTGAGAGAGTCTGATTGAACTGGGATTTTCTGATTAGGCTGGTAACATAAAAATGTTATTTGGTAGAATATAAAATCACTGGTAGCAATTCTACATCAAGCTGAATTTAAAAGGCAAATAATAGTATATATTAACCAACTCAGCTGGGGCAGAGATTTGAAAAATGTGGCTTGCAGGCCTCATGGGTCAGACAGTCAAGGGAGGAGGGAGGCAGAGCAACTTCTTAGAAAAGTAGCCTTGTCACAAGATGCCCTGCCGTATTTGCCAGCAAGACAACCAGGGGCTTTCAAGATACACCTCCCTGTCTTAGTTATTATACAAATGCAGGAACATAAGAATATAAAATCATGATGCACTGTCATGAAATCCTTCACCTCTGGAAAGGAATGAGGATAAAAATATGCAACATGGGGACCCTGGGATCCCACAAGCATGCAGTCCCCAGTGCCCAACGGCCTGTGCTGAACAGCAGTCCCATCAGGCTGCCTGGAGAAACACGATCATTATTTTCACCCCTGCTCCCATCTCAGCCGCCTTTGTCCTTGGCATCTGTATTTGCAGAGTCACATACTGTGGTGCAATTGGAAGACTTGATATATTTTCTAGAAAGTTAATAGGATTTTTAATCTCTTGGAAAATGGATAGTTTGTGAAAAAAGGGAATTCTCTCTATGGAAAAAGAATTGTCATGTGAAGGGTTTTCTATGATAAGAGTGAAGTTCAACGTTCCTTTAGATCTTTAGTGTAATTCAAAAGAGACAACAGGCTGCATTACGTTATACACACACAACTTAGGAATTGCTGCAAATAAAAATGGCAGACAAGCAACATAGAAGGAACAGGGCTCTCACAGTTGACACTTTTCCTACCCTATATCCGATGGAAGATAGCTTCCTGGTACCATTATATTCCCTTCAAACCCCTACCAGGAGAACTACATCAATGGACGGGAGAAATGTTCAGAGCTAGGACATAGGGATAGAGCGTAAAGTGTACAAACTGTCTTTCCCTGAGATACTGTGATTCCATCTCACCTCGGGGCATAAACTATGTAACTTATCTTAAGGCCAGCTGCTAGCCTCAAGATTCAGTCCCATGGAGGACTGCATTCCAAGAAACAATAGTATAGTATAGTGGGTGTGTTTGTGGCTATGTATACATATACATATAAATATATATGTTTGTATTATATCTTAAATTAGTTTTCTTTTTCCCCTTTCCTTGACTTAGTATATAATCCAGCAATCCTACTCCTTGGTATATACTCAAAGGAAAAGAGATTAGTATCTTGAAGAGATATCTAAACTCCCAAGGTCATTGCAGCATTATTCACAACAGCCAAGATATGGAAACACGCAAATGTCCATCAATGGATGAATGGATAAAGAAGATATCATATATATTTTCTATACAATGGAATATTATTCAGCCATTAAAAAGAAGGAAACCCTGCCATCTGTGACATGGATGGACCTAGAGGATATTATATTATGCAAAATAAGCCAAAGACAAGTACTATATGTTAGTTATATGTGGAATCTAAAAATAAAAATTGGAACTCAGAAGCAGAGAGTAGAACAATGGTTACCAGGGGCTGGGGAGGGTGGGGGAAATGGGGAGATGTTGATCAAAGTGTACAAAGATGCAGCTATGTAGATGAATAAGCCTAGAGATCTAGTGTACCAGCATGATGACTGTACTTAATATGCACTGAACACTGGAAATATGCTGAGAGAGTTAATTTCACATGCTCTCATCACACACATACAAAATGGTAAATATATGAGGAGGTACATCATTAGTCATTTCACTATATCAAATTATCAAGTTGTAAACTTTAAATATATATAAATTTTATTTAAAAATACATAATTAAATGGAAAAATTAAAAAGATGTAAAAAGGAAACAGACTCACAGTTTTAAAAAAGTAAATAAATAAATAGATATAAAAGGTTAAAAATTGAATTCCTTCATGTTAAAGCCTATTGTGGAAACAATGGTCTTTTTTGTGCTATCTGTAGGAAACGAGTTTCAAAATACTATGGGCTATTTTCCCACATGGGTAGCTCTCGCCTCTGTGCACCCACGTGACCATACACGCTGGGCATCACTCTCAGAGCAACCTATACATTTTCCTTATGCTACTTATCACAGATACACTCAAATATTTATTTCTTTCTCAGTGTTTGTTTTAAAGTATCTACCCTAATAGATTTTAAACTCCATGAAGTCAGCAAATGTATTTCACTTATGCCTAATGCCTAGCATAATTCTTGATTCTTAATAAATGGTCCATAAATATGTGTGAGGAGGGAGGACTGGAGGGAAGGAAGAAAAAAAAGCAAGCAAGGAAAGAAAGATAAAAATAAGGCAGGAAGATGGAGGAAAAGGCATGGATATAAAAGCGATTTAGATGGTGCAGTCAATGTGACTTACGGATGAATAGGTTAATAATAATCAACCAGTTTAACCTACAAAAAAGCAATTGACATGGCAGGGCATGGCATCCACAGGGCAGTCACACTTGTTTCTAATATGCAGAATGGCTGTTTGGACTATAACTTGTTTGTAGGAGTTTGTTGTAGGAGTTTGGTTTCCTTATCCTATAAATTTCTGTCTTCAAATGAATCCTGATCTTTTTCATGGAACTGTCCTACCCAGAAGTCCTTAAAGTACACGTACGATATGCATTCAGTAGTACTACCCAAAAACCTCAGAGTTATTCTTGACACTTTTCTCATCTTTGCCACTCATTTCCAATTCATTATCAAGTTCTGTGAATGTTGCCTCTTGATAGCTTTTGAATCTGCCTTCCCCTTAGTCTCCACTGTCACAAGTCAACCCTAAGCTATCTTTCCTTTGGTCAACTGAAATTACTTCCTAACTGGTCTCCCTGCTTGTACTCCAGATCCTTCAATTCACTTTCTCTGCTGCAACTAGAGTGTTTCAAAACACAAAGATGATATACCAACTGCATTAGTGGCTCAAGCCTCTTAAAAACCAAAATTCTTAGTTAATTCTTAGATAATGTCCCGCAAGATGCTCTGTGGTATGACCTTCCCTTCCCTTTCCAACCTCCTCTGCAGCACTCTCATCCTTACCCTCTACACTCCAATCACTCTAGCCTGATTTTTCCTTTAATGTATTATTCTATCCTGCCACAAGGTTACTGTTACTGTTTCCTTCATCGAGGATGTTCCTGCATATCTATGCCCTTTTCCTAATCAGAGCCTACTCATGCATTGGGTCTTAGCTAAAGTAACACTTCTTCAGGAAAGCTTTCCCTGATCAACACTGCCCTCTAGCCTAGGCCAGGTTCCTCTTTAATGTGCTCCATGTAACCACGTTCCTGACAGTAATAATTTTTTTCTCAAATTGGAATTATACACTTGCTTATGTGATTATTTGGTTAATATATATTTTGCCAATTAGGAGATAGTCCATGAGGATGCTGTCTGTTTCTGTTCAACACTGAATCAACATTTTAATAATAAGTGACACATAGCTGACTATCAATAAATATTTTTGTAAGAGGTTAAAAAAATGGATGGAATTCAAAGAGGCATAATTTTTTTAATGTTCTCATAAATAGGAAAATTTTTGTATAATACCATTTTTAACCCAAAGTTGAACACTCAGATTTAATATTTTAATTAAGTTCTTCTACAGTTTTAAAAGAATAGTAACATCAGTATTATATTTGGTAACAGTGTCTTTTATGAAAAAATATTGAAACATTAGGGTTGTACTGTAACCTTATGATGAAACCAAATTGATCCCATCATCAAATCACCTTTAATTTGAAAAATGAAATGTCTCCACAGAGCCAAGGTTTTACTGTGATTCATCTATCTGCTCATAGGAGAATGGTGCAAATATCCATTCAAACGATATGAAAGAGTTAGGTGATATTATGGGCTATGTTGAGAAATTGATTCACTGATATATTTATATAGAAACTGTCCTCAGAGATTAGTTTTACATTTATAAGCATTGGGTCAGTCTTAGCAGCAACAAAGCAGCTTAATTGTGTTATTTAAAAACCGTGATCTGGAGGAGTTGCCAAGATGGCAGAGAAAAGAAGCCAGAGCTCACCTCCTCTCACAAACACACTGAGATCTCAACTAACTGCAGAACCACCATTGATTACAAAAGACTGGAACCTACCAGAAAAGATCTTCTACAACTAAAGACATAAAGAAGGAACCACAATGAAATGGTAAGGGGGTACACTTGTGATAGAATCAAATCCCATACTCCCTGGGTGGGTGACCCACAAACTGGAATAAATTATATTGCAGTGGTTCTCCCATAGGAGTGACAGTTCTGAGCCCCACATTAGGGTCCCCAACCCAAGGGTCCAGCACCAGGAAGAAGAGGCCCCCAAAATATTTGGTTTTGAAGGTCAGTAGGGCTTAACTGCAGCAGCCCTATAGGACTGGGGGAAATAGAGACTTCACTCTTAGAGGACGCACATAGATCTCACACTCACTGGGACCCAGGGCAAAAGCAGTAATTTCATAGGAGGCTGGGCCAGACCTACCTGCTGGTCTTGGAGGGTCTCCTAGGGAGGTGGGGGGTGGCTGTAGCTCACCCTGGGGACATAGACACTGGTGTGGGACATGTCAGGGACTATTCATCTGCTTGAACTCTCCTGGAGGCTGACATCTTGCTTGGGTCATTAGCACCAAGACTTGGCTTCACCCAACAGCCTGTAGGATCCAGTGTTAGAATACCTTAGGTGAAACAACTAACTTCATAGGGACACATCCCCACCCATCAACAGACAGGCTGCCTAAAGACAAAGACATCACAAAAAAAAAAGAAAATTACAGTCCAATATCACTGATGAACATAATGAAGGTCATATATGACAAACTCACAGCTAACATCATACTCACTAGTGAAAAGCTGAAAGCATTTCCTCTAAGATCAGGAACAAGACAAGGATACCCACTATGGCCACTTTTATTCAACACAATTTTGTAAGTCTTAGCCATGGCAATCAGAGAAGAGGAAGAAATAAAAGGAATCCAAATTGGAAAGGAAAACTTAAAACTGTCACTGTTTGCAGATGACATGATACTATGCATAGAAATACCTAAAGATGCTACCAGAAAACTACTAGGGCTCACCAATGAATCTGGTCAAGTTGCAGGATACAAAGTTAATATACAGAAGTCTATTGCATTTATATACATTAACAATGAAATATCAGAAAAAGAAATTAAGGAAACAGTCCCATTTACCATAATATCAAAAAGAATAAAATACCTAGGAATATATCTAAGGAGGCAAAAGACTTATACTCTGAAAACTGTAAGACACTGATGAAAGAAAGTGAAAATGACATAAACAGATGGAAAGACATACCTGTGTTCTTGGATTGGAAGAATAAATATTTTTTAAATGGCCATATTACCCAAGGCAGTCTACAGATTCAATGCAATCTCTATCAAATTACCAGTGGCATTTTTCACAGAACTGGAACAAAAAAAAATTTTAATCTACATGGGAAAAAAAGACCCCAAATATCCAAAACAATCTTGAGAAAGAACAGAGCTGGAGAAATCAGATTCCTTGACTTCAGACTACACTACAAAGCTACAGTACTCAAAACAGTATGGTATTGGCACAAAACCAGACATATAGATCAATAGAATAGGATAAAAAGCCCCCAAATAAATCCACACACTTATGGCCAATTAGTCTATGATAAAGGAGACAAGAATATACTATGGAGAAAAGACAGTCTCTTCAATAAGTGGTGCTGGGAAAACTGGACAGCTACATGTAAAGGAATGAAATTAGAACATTCTCTAATACCACATACAAAAATAAACTCAAAATGGATTAAAGACCTAAATGTAAGACCACATACTCTAAAACTCCTAGACGAAAACAGGCAGAACACGCTCTGACATAAATTATAGCAATATGTTTTTTTGGATCCATCTTCTCAAGTAATGGAAATAAAAGCAAAAATAAACAAATAGGACCAATTAAACTTAAAATATTTTGTACAGCAAAGGAAATTATAAACAAAACAAAAAGATAACCTAGAGAATGAAAGAAAATATTTGCAAACAATGTGACCGACAAGGGATTAATTTCCAAAATACACAGACAGTTCATACAGCTTAATATCAAAAAAAGAAACAACGCAGTCAAAAAAATGGGCAGAAAACCTAAATAGACCATTTCTCCAAAGAAGACATACAGATGGCCAACAGGCACATGAAAAGATGCTCAATATCACTAATTATTGGAGAAATACAAATCAAAACTACAATGAGGTATTGCCTCACACTAGTCAGAATAACCATAATTAAAAAGTCTACAAATAATAAATGCTGGAGACAGTGTGGAGAAAAAGAACCCTCCTACACTGTTTGTGGGAATGTAAATTGGTACAGCCATTATGGAAAACAATATGGAAGTTCCTTAGAAAACTAAAAATAGTTACCATATGATCGAGAAATCCTACTCCTGGACATATGTCTGAGAAAACTCTAATTCCAAAAAATACATGCACTGTTTACAATAGTCATAGCAGCACTGTTTACAATAGCCAACACATGAAAGCAACCTAAATGTCCATCAACAGATGAATGGATAAAGAAGACATGGAATATATATAAATAGAATATTACTCAGCTATAAAAAAGAATGAAGTAATGCCACTTGCAGCAACATGGATTATATTAAGTGAAGTAAGTCAGAGAGAGAAAGACAAATATGATATCACTTATACGGGGATTTTTTTTTAATATAAATGAACTTATTTACAAACTAGAAATAGACTTACAGGCATAAAAAACAAACTCATGGTTCCAAAGGGTAAAGGTGGGGGGGATAAATTAGGAGTTTGGAATTAATATACATACACTATTATACATAAAATAGATAAACAAGTCCTGTTGTACAGAATAGGGAACTATATTCAATATCTTATAACAATCTATAATAGAAAATAATCTGAAAAAGAATATATATATATATATGCACATATACATACATATATGTATAACTGAATCACTGTGCTATACACCAGAAACTAACACAAGACTGTAAAGCAACTATACTTCAATGAAAAAAAAATCATGGTCTCTCTCAGGCTCCTCTTGGTTAGAACAACAACAACAAAATTGTTTTCTTTATGTAATTACACATACTGTACTTTGTTCGTATCCTTAAATGATAGGAAATATGAAGGTTGGTTCAGGATCATAAGAAGGTCTGGCTACTACGAGAGATGAATGATTAGAGCCTGGGGCTAAGCCAAAAGGGAGCCAAAGCAAGCTAAATTGCAAGGTAGGACGCACAATTCATACAGGACACAGCACTCACAACAAAAATAATATAATTTATGGGAACATTGTGGGCCCTTAATATATAAAATGAAAGTGTCAAAATAAATAAAAGTAAGAAATAGGAATTTCTCTAGCTTTTTTTTTTTTTTTTAATGACTAGGGGTTCTACAACCCCTAAGGTTCTCATTTGAGGACAAACGATTTCAGACTTGCATTCACTTGACTTTGGAATGATCTTTTTTATCTTGAAAGGCCTTATTTTCAAAGCATGAAACTTATAACCACCTTCATCTCTTCCCACATTTGTCCCTTGGCCCATCCCTCAAAAAAGGACCATTCATAATACTTTCCTATTCAAAACCTTTGAAGGATTTCCCATAACCTTCCAGATTAATTCAAAAAAATTTAGAACATTCAAAGTTTCTTTAACATAATTTTTAAAGTGTTCCAAGATCTGGCCCCAGCTCAACTCTTGCCACCTCAACATTCAAATTGATATAAAAAGTCAACTCTTTATAGTTTCCAAAGAGATTCCTTCCTCTCTTACTTCTCTGCCTCTGTGCACGTGCTGGGAATATCCTTTCTCCCGAAGTGAATTCCTGCTAGTCCTAAAAGGACCAGTTGAAGCAATAATCTCTTTTACTCTCTTGAAAATCCTCTCCCAGAACCCTCATTTTGGGTGACGCACTGCCGACATGCTCCCAGCTCCAAATGTAAATAAGCTTTATTCCTTTAAGCACGAGAAAAAATACTGTCATTAAGGATTTTTAAAAAGTTGACTGTACATAAAATTATATAATAAGACTTAATAGTAGAGCTGAAAAGGGTATACATGTCATCTATGTTTCAACCAAGGAAGTTACTCCCACAGTTTATTAAGATGGCCACGCTGGCAGGGTTGATATTGTTTTGGAAGGCTGCTCCACTGAGTAAATTATAGCTCATTTCCGCAGGGAACCAGAGGAGTGATGTCTTCCATGGTAACAGCAGGAACTGGTCATTTAATCAACAGGGACAGAGACAGTGATGGTGGTGCATGCTTTTATTTTAAACACAATTGTATATATACAATTAATACGCTGAAGTTCTGGAATTAACTGATAGTAAGGCTCTAATCTTTCTCCAGGGACCTGACACCTGAACCCGGAAGTATGTTCCCGCCAGCTGCAGTCTCACTCCTAACTTTCACTTGGAGGTGGAAATGGCATGTAAATCAGCCTACAGCTATGACACTATTTCCCCACTCACAAGAAGGCATCACTAACATTTCATTTCAAGTCAATTTTTCAAAATCCTATGTGACCCACAGTATGTAAAACTTCTATAAACAATTTACTTATGAAAGGAGATTGAAAGCTCCACCCCATGCATATTAGTGACATCAGTAGAGACGGCTGCAGGCCTAGAATTTTTATATTCGTGGAGTCCGGTGTCGGCAATGATTGAGGCATGTGGGGTGAAAGGCTTAAGGACTTGTCCTGGGCTGAATTTGCATAGCAGTCTCACCGTTTCTCACCTGCACGTGTTTCTCTGGGGAGGCATTTGTGGAGGAGTCTAATGAACATTACGGTGGCCTAAGCCCTGTGTCCCAGGTGCTTGGCATTGCCACTGATGGCAGAGGCTACGTCAAGCCTGATGTGCAGCTTTATGGAGGAATAATTAGCATCTTTCTGAGTGCTGACACCTGGATTCTTGCTCCCTGGTAGTTCAGCATTCTTTCCTCTACATGTCGATGCTTTCTAATATTGCAGTTTGCAATACTAAGTTCAGAAACACTTTTAACTACTTGACTTTCTAATAACTTTTTAAAAATAGCTGTCAATATTCAGGCTTGCAAAGCTTTCTACAGCCTCAGGTTTAGGGACTGATTGTTTGCTTCCCTTCTCTATCCTACCCTTCCCCTACGTCGCAGGAAAGCTAGCTTAGGTGCTAGAAAGAGGTAAGGACGGGTGCAAGAGGGAGACAAAAAGGGGGGAAGGGAGGAATTACCAATATTTTATCTTACAAAATAGGGAGTTAAGTTATACTGTTTCTGACTGGTAAAACAAAAAGTCGAGATTTAAATTCTCAGTTTGAAGTAGAAAACGTGGACGACCTCAGAATAATGTTATATTAGTCCCAACAAGCTAAGCTGAGAGTCAGTATCTGACCTGCTGCCTATTATTGTAAATAAAGTTTTATTGAACACAACCACTCCATTTGTTTGTGTATCATCGATAGTGCCTTTCACGCTGCAACAGCAGAACTGAGTAGTTGCCACAAAGTCTTATGTCCTCTGAGCCTAAAATACTACTGACTTGTTACACAAGAAAAGCTTGATAACTCTTGCACTAGATTATGCTGCAGTAAAAATTTAGTCTCAGAAATAAAGGGGCCTAACATAACAAAGTATATTTTTCTTGTGCACATCACTTTCAACACAGGTCAGTAGAGACCCTGCTCCATGTCACACAGAAGAACTAAGCTGCCTGAGTAGCCACCATCTAACGATGCCCACACGTCACAAGGTTTAGGGTTCGCCATAGTACAAGAAGAGGCCGTGTGAAAATGTCATGCCTTCTTTTAAATGCTTTGGGTTAGAAGCAACACATACTACTTCTGCTCATAACTCATTAGCCAGCACTAAGCACATGGCCCTGATTAACTTCAAGGTGGCTTGAAAGCAGAACCTTCCATGTTGTTTTCTGTATCCCAGAAGGAGAGGAAACGCCGATAATAGAAATATCGAGAACTATTCAGCACACATGACACATCAGTACTGAGAGGAGGACAGAGGGATAAGAGTGGGAAGCTGCAGGAGACCTAAGCATGCATCAGTCATTGCAGGCAATCAGCAAATCGTATCTACAGTCAATAAACAATGGTGCAACCACACTATTTAGAGATAAGGAATTAACAACCAGAAGGACTAAAAATAGGAAGTCAAAAAATAGTTTCTTCTGGGGCATGGAACTGGGGGAAGAGTGGTGTGGGCATAGGACTACTGGGGTTCACTACAAACTCTTCTATAGTCTTCTAAAGCATTGCTTGTTTCTAAATGCATGTATTACTTTGATGCTTTATTTAAACGGGAACATTCTGGTCATGAATATATAATCTGTCTGTAACACCTTATGAATATCTACTTCACTGACCCTCTAATAGGTTTCCCTTTTTCCCATCTAGCCCTTCCCCTACCTATTCTCCACATTTTTGCCAGAATGACAAGTAAATTATTTTATTTACTCTCTTTAATTCTCCAATGTCTAGAGTTTTTAGAAAAATAAGGTATAAATTCAGTGATGTGCTGGTAAATGTTTATCACCTACCTCTCAAAAAACAAACAAACAAACAAACAAACCCTGATTTGTACTGTTTGTAAGTATTGTGTGAATACTACCATTGTAACTGATTTCAAACTACTAACATGACGTCACTAAACAGAGTTGGGAAGAGATGCATTGTAGCATACCATGATGTATGTCCACCATGCAGATACAAGTAAATACCCTCAATAGCATATATAATAGTTAAATGGACTAAAATAATTAGGAAATGATTAGTTTTAAGTAGATATTATCTTGGTTTTTAATATATTCTGTTTAATTCCATATTTTACATAATTTAATTTGAGTTATTAAATTATCCAAAATGAATACTTTTTTTAAATTGAAGTATAGTCAGGTTACAATGTTGTGTCCATTTCTGGTGTACAGCATAATGTTTCAGTCATACATATACACACATATATTCGTTTTCATATTCTTTTTTAATTATAGGTTACTACAAGATATCAAATACAGTTCCCTGTGCTGTACAGAACAAACTTGTTGTTTATCTATTTTATATACAGTCGTTCGTATCAGCAAATCCCATACTCCCAATTTATCCCTTCCCATCCTCTTTCCTCCTGGTAACCATAAGTAAACTAATACATTTTAATAAAGGTCTACAAAGCCCTTCATACTCACACCCCAAGCTTAGCTTTCCAGCCAATCCCATTCGGCATTCATAAAGAATGACTGATGGTTCCCCAGGGATAATCTTTTGTTTCCTTATCCTGTACATTTATTCTAAATTTCCTCTGCCTGGAAGGCTACCTTTTAATTATGATAATGAGAAACTCTTAATAGTCATACAAGATTCAGATGAGGAATGATGGCAGTGAAAATAGTGGAGTAAGTACCTTCAGAAATTTTCTCTTTAATAAAAGCATTGAGAAAACTAGCATTTAAGTATTATAAGAATCATCTGTTTCAAAACTCTGGAAATTAACAGAAGGCTACTACAATACGAAAATTATTTAATCAAGAAAAATGGCTGAAGGCAGGTAAGAAGACTGAGCTTTTTGTTGTACTGAATTGCCCTAGTTCAATACCTAGTTCCCCAGCTCCACAGGAGCCTTGCAAACTAACAGCCTGCATTCACAGTGAAAATCAGTAGTCTGGCAGCCACGGGAGAGACAGAACACTGTTGGAGCTTCTTCAAAGGCACACTGCCAGATATACGTCATTATTTGATGTTTCTGGTGTCTCCCTGGAAGACCCCACTTGTAAGGCCTCATTCAGAGCTTATTCAGAGCTCACTTACTAAGGAAAGCCTTTTCCTTAGAATTTGAAGAAAATCATTAAAAATAATTGTTTTAATTCAAGAGTGTCTGAGGAGGTAGGTAACAATTGGCATGAACAATAGACCAACCAAAAAGCTTAAAAAGAAAAGCTAAAGGATGAGCTGTCTGTAAAGACTTTGAATATAAGAGGCCAACTACATGCATAGAGCTAAGCATAGGCCAGGGCTGTGCGCATATTCTAGCAAGACCTAGGAAGTCTCTATGCCTTCCCCTCTGCCTGACCTTGAGGCTTTGTACAAAGAGAAAGTAAAGGATAGGGCAAAGCGGTCAGCTACCTGGCTCAGTGTTAAAGGCATCCTTCAATACACACACAGAGCCCTTTGCAAAGGCCAGAACACTTACTGGTTTCAAGCATTTAAGAAAACTTCTGTCCAGTCATTAGTTGACAACTAATCTGAGTAGAAATGTTAATGGCCACACATGACTAAGAATAGATATTTTACAGAATTAGTTCAGAATAGTCACTAAACAAACAAATGAACAAGAACAATGATAAAGAGCAGCAATAACAACAAGCCTGGAGGTAAAGGGAGAGTTTGATTTCCCAAGTTGCTACATTATATTATTTAAAATATCCAGTTTTTGACAACTATAAGACAGGCAAAGAAACAAGAAAATATGCTCCAGGTGGAAACTAAAGAGGAATCGAGAAAAACTGTCCCTGAGGAATAGACATTGGATTCATTAGAAAAAACTTTTAATGAGCCATTCTAAACATGTTCAAAGGAAGAAAGGAAACCATTTTCAAAGACATAAAGGAAAATATGAAAATCATGTCTCACCAAATAAAGGATATCAAAAACACAGAAATTATGAAAAATTACCAAATAATAATTCTGGAATGGAAAAGTATAAAAATTGAATAGAAAAGCTCACTAGAAGGCTCAATATCAAATCTAAGAAAGCAAAAGAATCAGTGAATGTAAGATAGGTTAATTGAGATGATACAATCTGAAGAACAGAAAGAAAAAATGAAGAAAAATGAATACACAGAAACCATCATTAAACATACCAAACTATGCATAGAGTCCTAAAAAGAGAAGAGAGTGGGAAAGGTGTTAAATTTTTCTGAAGAAATAATTGCCAAAAACTTCTCAAATTTAACAAAAAGCATTAATCTACACATCCAAGAAACTCACTGAACTCCAAGTACATAAATTCAAAAAGATCTGCACCTAGACACATCATAATAAAATTGACAGAGACATAAAAAGAGAATCATGAAAGCAGAAGAGAGAAGCAACTCATCTTCCACAAGCAATTCTCAATAAATTAACAGCTGTTTTCTCATCAGAAACCATGAAGGTCAGAAGGCAGTAAGATGACATATATAAAGTGCTGAAAGATAAAAACAGTGAACTCAGAATTTATATCCAGCAAACCTATCCTTCAAAATAAAGGAGAAATTAAGACATACTCATATAAACAAAAACTGGGACAAGTCATCACCAGCAGACATGTCCTATAATAAATACTAAAGGAAGTCCTTTAGCCTGAAGTGAAAGGAGACTGGACAGTAACTCAAATCCACATGAAGAAATAAAGAGCAGCAGTAATGATTATTACAAAGATAAATATAAAAATAGCATAAATATTTTGTTTGTAACTTTTTTTTATCTTTTTTGTGATTTAAAAGACAACTGCTTAAAGCAGGAACTATGAACCCATGTTGACAGGCATGTTTTGTACAAAGATATCATTTGAATGACCATAAAAGCACAAAATAGGAAAGAGGAAACAGAGCTTTATAGGAGCAAAGATTTTCTACGCTATTGAAATTAAATTGGTATCAACTTAAAAACTACAGTTATTATTTAAGTTGTTAATTGTAATCCCCAGGGAAACCACTAATAAAATAATTTTAAAATATGTTATAAAAGAGATGACACAGGAATTAAAATGATACAATATAAAAATCTAACACAAAAGAAGACAATACTGGATCAACAGAAAGACAAAAGAAACATAACACAAATTAAAAACAAAGAAATATCATATTGGACTTGTGAAACTTATATAAGTCATAGACCAACATTATCTCTAAAAAAGTAAATTAAAAAAATAGCAAAACAGCAGAGATAAATGCTACCTTATCAGTAATTACATTAAATGTAAGTGATTAAATGTTTCAATCAAAAGGAAGAGATTGACAGAACAGGTTAAAATAATCCAATTATATTCTGGGTACAATAGATCCACTTTAGATTCAAAAACACGAATCAGCTGAAAGCAAAATGATGGAAAAAGATATTCCATGCAAACAGTAACCAAGAGAGAGAGAGTGGCTACAGACAAAATAGATGTCAAGATAATTTATCATTACTAGAGGCAAATAAGGCCATTTTACAATGATAAATCTGTCAATCTATAAGAATATATAAAAATTATGAAGATAATTGTACCTAACAAATACATTAAGCAAAAAGTGACAGAACTGAAAATAGATATATACAACTCAACTGCAATAATTGGAGACTTCAATGTACTACTTTCAATAATATGTAGAAAAACTAGACAGAAGACCAACAAAGAAACAGAAGACTTGGACAACACTATAAACCAAATACAGAAATCTGTGAAACACTAAACCTAACAACAGCAGAATACACATTTTTCACAGGTGTACATTGAACATTCTTTAGGACAAACCATATTTTTAGGCTATAAAGCAAATCTCAATAAATTTACATACAATGTATGTTCTCTGACCACAAAAGAATGACATTAGAAATCAATAGAAGAACAAATTTGGTAAGTTTCTGCAAACTAAACACACTCCCAAGTAACCAATGAGTCAAAGAATAAATCATATGTAAACTTAGGAAACACTCTGAGAGAAATGAAAATGAAAACACAACTAACAAAAAGTAATAGGATGCAGCTAAAGCAGCACTTGGAGAGAAATTTATAGTTAAGAGAATCAGTATTTTTTAAAAAACTCAAATAGGCAAGGATGTGGAGAAAAGGGAACCCTTGTGTACTTTTACTGGGAATGTAAACCGTTTCAGCCACTGGGGAAAACAGTATGGAAGTTTCTCAAGAAATGTAAAATAGGACTACTATATTATCCAGAAATTCCATTTCATAGTATTTATTTCAATAAAATGAAAACACTAACTCAAAAAGATATCTGCAGCCCCATGTTCATTACATCATTATGTAAAATGACCAAGACAGAAATAACCGAAGTGTTCATAGATAGATGAATAGTTAAGAAAATGTGGTTATTACATTTAATGAAATATTATTCATCCATAAAAAAGAAGAAAATTTTACCATTTGTTACAACATGAATAGACCTTGAGTGCATTATGCTAAGACAAATAACATATATATATAGTCATGGATACAGACAACAAATTGGTGGTTGCTAAGACTAACGCAAGGGGTGGGGAACATAAAATGGGTGTCAAAAAGTACAAACTACAAGCTATACAATAAATAAGAAAAAACAACAAACTCAAATCAATAACCAGCCTACCACATTAAGAACTTATAAAAGAAAAGCAAGATAAATCCAAATCAAACAGAAGGAGGGAGATAACAAAGACTAAGGTAAAAATTAATGAAATACAAATTAGAAAAACAACAAAGACAATCAAAACCAAAAGTTGGTTCCTTGATAAGATCAACAAAATCAACAAACCTTTAGCTAGACTGACCGAAAAAGAAAGAAAATTCAAATTACTAAAATCAGGAAAGAGAAGAATTGAAAGCTTATTCACACAAAAACTTATACACAAGTGTTCACAACAGAATTATTCATAATAATCAAATGGTAGACACCACCCAAATGTTCATCAACTGTAGAATGGATAAATAAAATGTAATGCACCCTTATAAAGGAAAGAAGTTCTGACCTATGCTGCAACGTGGATGAACCTTGAAAAGATTAAGTCGAAGAAGCCAGACACAAAAGGCTACACACTGTATAATATTTATATGAAATGTCAACACACAAATCCATAGATACAGAAAGTAGATACGCAGTTGCCACATGCGGAGGAGAGGGAAGAATGAAGAGTGACTCCTAATGTGGGCAGGGTTTCTTTTTGGGTGATGAAAATATTCTGGAATTATGTAGCGCTGTTGATTGTACATCTCTGTGTATATACTAAACATCACTGAATTAAAAGGGTGAATGCTATGTTATGTGAAAATGATGAATAAATAGTAAATAAAATAAACAAAAACCTAAAACAGCTGATATAAAAAAAGACTCAGCCAAAATATCACCATCTATGAGTCAATGTAAACAATGTCCACAGTCACGCCTGCCTCTGTGTTTCCAGGACACTTAAGATAGTCTGTTCCTCCATCACAGCACACAACACCCACATTGCAACTGTCTGCTTTCTTGTCTTTTTCCCCTACTGTCTCTATCAAACCATGTCTCTCCAAGAACAGACAGTGAGTCTTAGCTTTGAATCCAGAGAACCTACACAGTATCTGACATATAGCAGCTTCTAAAAAAAAAAAAGTTGTAAAATGGATGAATAATTTTTATGACATAAATTTATTAGCTTCACCATTCTGGGTATATCACTAAAGATCAGCCATATAAATCCTGCTTTATACTTACTACCAAAAATACAACAGGTAAAAATCATGAGAGGCAAACAATATCTGTATCCAGTTCTAAGAACAGTAACAATTACTTACATAGAACTAAACATTATTTCCAGTAGTAGTGGTAGTAGTAGTAGTTGTTGTTGTTGTTGTTGTTTTACATTGTTAAACATACATTTTGCTTTGAGACTTTTCCAAGTCCTGTTTCCTATTTTTTCTTTCTGTGATTACTTTCTCATAGATTCAGCATTGTCATGATTTAAAGAGTAACTGGAGATCGTCATACTAAGTGAAGTAAGCCAGAAAGAGAAAGGAAAATATCATATGATATCACTTATACGTGGAATCTAAAAAAAATGACATAAATGAACCTATTTACAAAACAGAAACAGACTTAGACATAGAAAACAAACTTACAGTTACCAAAGGGGAAGGAGGAGGGATAAATTGGGAGTTTACGACTAGCAGACACACACTACTATATATAAAATAGATAAATAAGGTCCTACTGTATAGCACAGGGAACTATATTCAATATCTTGTAGTAACATATAATGAAAAAGGATATGAAAAATAATCTATATATGTGTGTGTGTGTATGTGTGTGTGTATAACTGAATCACTATGCTGTACACGAGAAACACAACATTGTAAATCAACTACACTTATATTAAAAAAAGATGTATGTTTCAGGAGTAGATTGCATCGACTTTTCCTGCAGGATCATGGCATGTGATGACAATATATCTCATGTGTTAAAAGATTCTAAGCAGGACCTCACACTCTTTGATCACACTGTTTATTTTCCATTTACACCATTGCTCTCAGAGCTACCACAAAGGGAGCAGTAACATCATTGTATAACAAACCAGAAATAAGTTTTATTTGGAATGTAAGTTGGCTAATTCCTCAATTCAACCTCTTTTCCCTCTAATGATAACTGTATTCTCATTTATAATAAGGAAAACTTATAAATTATACTTTTCTACCTGAAAGAAGATTGAAATGAAAGGAGTAATATGAAAGATGTAATTATAATTATAATGTGCCAAAATAGGATCACTGCAAGTTGTTCTCTTTTTAAGAATTTATTTTGGATGACATTTAAATTAAACTCATTTTAATTCAAATACAAAGAAAGAAACCCACATCACCAACCAACCTTGCCAATCAACCTGTCAATACACTAATTATCAAAAACTTTAGCAAGGCAGAATTGCCCCCTTGCAATTCTTGTACCCTGGTCCCAGACATGAAGGCAATTACTCGGTTCAGGTTGTCACCTGGTGACTTAAGCTTAAAAGTACACTCCCCACAGTGTTAATAGGCCCTATCCATGAAAAAAAAAACTTGTGAATTTTCCAGGCTATAGAAATGGCACTCCTTAACTACAATAGATTCAAATCCCCTAAGGTAACAAAACTGTGTACCCCTAAACTAGTCCTGTGCATAATCGCAAGCAATGGAATAACCACATAAAACTAAACATAAAAGCTATTGTTTACTAGGCAACTATCAGATTTAGATTTTAAGTGATATCTTTAATTTTCAAACTCTAAGAGATAGGCATTATGTCCCACTTAATAGATAAGAAAGTGAGGCTCAGCTAAGCTAACTAAACTCCACCAAGTCTGCATAGTGAGTTTAAAGCTTACACAGCATTTTCTGACTGAAGCTCTTGTTTAAAAAAACAAATTGGCTAATCTTCAAGCAAGACTTCTGAAATCTGAGTATCCCAAAGTCAAACGCCTCAAGGGCATGTTTATATACACAACTTCACTCCAGGAATTATTTCTTTTCAGCACAACTATTTTTTTTTAGGGATTTTGACCAGAATCATTTATTCTCTTTTCATGGTCTTGGTGAAGCAAGAAGGGTGTGGAATGATCTCGGCTCTTTATGCTAAATATTTTGTATTATGGTTAAAATATTGTGATTTTTTTCTTTCTCTGTTTTCAGTAACAAAATTTTAATGGGAGATTATTATGTAATAATTGTACATTTTATCTGTGTTGCAAATGTATGGTCATAAAGTTGTTTGAATTGTGTATTATTTATTAAATAACTATCGGGTATGTAGTGACATCCCCTTTATATTCCTGATATTGGTAATTTGTGTCTTCTTTTTCTTCTAATTAATGAAAAAAATATTTAAAACTCACAAAAATACTCATCATTTTAGGCCCTATATTTTGTAAAGATCCAAATGTCTATGTGGTATACGTCATTTCCCTTTAATCTGAAGAACTTCCAGTAACATTTCTTATACTTCAGGAGTGCTTGAAAAATTCCCTCTGCCTTTGTTTTTTTGTCTGTTTATTTCTGAAAATTTCTGTATTTCTTCATCTCTAAAATGTATTTTCACTGGAAGTAGACATCTAGTTTGACTGTTTTGTTTTAGCACTTTACAAATTTTGTCAAAGTGTCTTCTGGCTTTCATAATTTCTGACAAGAAGTCTGTAATAATTCCTTTTATTCGTCTACATGTAATGTGCCCTTTTCCCCTCCTGCTTTTAATTTTATTTCCCCACTCATTTTAGCAATTTGATTATGATACCTTGGGCTTGATTTTCTTTGTATTTCTCTTCCTGTTGTAAACTGAATTCCTTGGTTCTATGAATTTATAGTTTTTAATCGAGTTTACAAAATTTTAGCCATTTATCATCAAATAACTTTTCTGCTTCCACCTTTCTCCCTTCTCTTTCCTGGACTTCAAATATACATATTGCATCATATAGCATCATTACACTTGTCACTAGTGCTTTGTGGGTTTTTAAATAAACATTCTTAGGGTAGTTTTAGATTTACTGTAAAAAAGTGAAGATAGTATAGCAGGTTCACATATAAGAAAATCCCACAGCCATTTTTCCCTATTGTTAAAATCTCATTCTAGTATGGTGTATATAGGACAACAAATGAGCCAATATTGACTTATTATTATTAACTAAAGTCCACTCTCCCTTCACTATTTCTTAGGTTTTACCTGATGTCCTTTCTCTGCTCCAGGATCTCATGCAGGACACTGCATACATTTGGTAATCTGTCTCCTTAGGCTCCTGTTAGCTATTTCTCAAACTTTTCTTGTTTTTGATGACTTTGACAGTTGTGAGAAGTACTGGTGAGGTATTCTGTAGAATGTCCCTCAGCTGGGATTTGTCTGATGCTATTCTTATTATTAGACTGAGGCTGTAAGCTTTAGGGGAGAATACCACAGAAATGAACTATTTTTTTCTCATAGCACATCACATCACATCATATTAGGGCTATGTGTTATCACATGACATGCGGTACCACCAATGACAGTAGCCTTAATCACCCAGTCAAAGTAGTGTATGTCATGTTTCTCCACAGTAAAGTTACCTCTCCCTTTCCATACCCTATTCTTTCAAAGCAAATCATTAAGTGCAGCCAACACTCAAAGGAGAGGGGAATTAAGCTTCAGCTCTTGGAGTAGGGGCTATCAGTATAAATTATTTGGAATTCTTCTATATAGCAGATTTGTCTCTTCTCCCCCATTTATTTATTTTGTTGTTATTATTTCAAAGCTGGCCTTTAGGGGCTTTTCCTGTTGGTTTCAGTGTCCTTTTGACACACCCCCATCCTTTTGCTTTACATTACTTTTTGACATTACAAGATGCTCCAGGCTCACACTGTGTATTTCCTGCCCCAGTCCTAGAATCAGCCATTTCTTCAAGGAGCCTTGATTTATTTTATTATAGAATGATATTAGATACCAAGTTCCGAGTCCTAGGTGTGTTGGTTTCTAGTGGGTTGTCATTCATTCTAGACCCTCTCAACTGATACAGTGGGTCAGTATATGTATATATACACAATTTTGTATATACTCATATCTATAAATATTTCTATATGTAGCCATCTGTGTCTATATTAAGCTAAATATGAGTTTATACTGATGTCTTCAACTCTAATCCATCACCATGAACATCATCCTAGTCTTCTGCTTTGCTTGTCAACAACCTCCCACTCTGACAGTAAGAAATGGAATTCCCACAATCCATCATCTATTTGCTGAGCTGTCCAGTTTCAGTACAGATGTCAAGTGGCTTTAGAATTGTTACCCTGTACCCCAATAGGAAAATAATGTTATCCAACAGAGTGCAGTGTTTATGTAAATCCTTTTGCTATTAGTCTTACAGTCTCCATTCATATTTACCTTTACCCCCACCCTCCTAGGTGAGGTTCCTGAATACACTTGTAAAAGAGTCAGATCTGTTGTCATGATCTGCATTTTCTATCTTTGCTTCAGTCCAGATAGTTTCTATATATATATTTTTTTCTTTTGCAGTCTCTAATGTCCTGGTAATTTCATCCACTCAGTTTTTAATTTCAGATAGTATATATGTTTCATCTCCAAACTCTCATGTTTTGTTTTCCATTTCTCTACTCATTGTGTTCATGTTTTTCTTTGAAATGTAGAGCAGAGTTGTTTTTAAATAATTATTTTATAGCCCTTGTCAGCTAATCCTATCATCTCTGATTTCCTCCTGTTTATGGCTCAAACTTTGCTGTTCAGTTTGTTTTGCTGGGCAGTTTAATAAAGATTTAAGGCTTCTTAAACTGTTTTCTGGATCATGATTTTAAGGTTTTAGATCTTGATTTTAAGGTTTGTGTTTGGCTTTACTGGGGTGAGTCTAGAGTAGCCTTTACTTTTGGGCTAGTTTAGCCTTTTGGTGTCTACAGATTGCTTAAAGTGTTAAGTGAGGTCTTTTCACTTTCAGTGGTAGGAGTCTGAGGATGTCTCATCCCGATGTGTGGGAAATTAAACAAACAAACAGTCTTTGACATCTGGGAACTTCTCTGAAACATTTAGCCAGACCTCAGTGCTGTCAGAAGATGGCTTGGCACTCACAGCTAAGCCATATTCTCTTGTTGGACAGAAATGATCTCACAGAACATAAATTTCAGACCATGATAAAGTGAGATGAAATAAGGCCATTTTTATACTTTTGTCTAAGCACAGACAAAAATAAGGTCATTGTGTAACCCACAAAATGCGAACATCCCCCTCTCCCATCTGAGTGAATCCTGATTGTTTTGCCAATTGCAGCTTTATATTTGCCTTAGTCTGCCCTCTTTCTACGTAAGATTTATTCTGATATCCATTCATAGATAGAATTACTTCTGTTTTCTGTCAGCACTGAATCCAGAGCAAAGCCTCAGTTCCTTAGACCCTCTTTCAAATCAGCCAACCAAAGCCTAAATCCCGTCATAGGTTCTTTCGAACACCCTCTTACTGAGATGCCCTGGTGTTCATTCACCCTCACTGCAATGAGTAGTAAACCCAACTTCTTCTTCCTTTACACATGTGTTCCTGGAGGGCACTGACAGTGAGTTCTGGACATTTTTCAACTCACGACGCACAAGCCGTCTTTCTTTCTCTGGTGTCATGGAAATCATCCTACAAATGTGTTACTTAGTAGTCAGACAAATATTCAAAAGGCCCCCAGGAAGATTTCTGGAGCTCTTTTTCTAAATAGCTCCCTCCTCTGCATTATTCAACTATGCAAATTCCAATTATTTCAACCTCCCTGAATTCCAGTTTCTACTCTTCAATTTAGAAAGACAATAGTGCTTTACTTGGGTTCCTCTTTCCTATGCCTCGGTTCAAAGTGTACCTCCAGTAGGGAGCTGGAGTGGCTGTAGAGCTTACCTCATTTGTTTCCCTTCTCTTAGGATCACAGTCCTGCACTGCCCTGATCTCTAAATAGAGATTGTCTCAAATGTTTATTTTCTAATTTTCTCATTGTTTGCATTGGGAGGGAACTTCTGGATTGGTTATTCCTTCATGGGCAGAAATGGCAGCTCTTTCATTGTTTTATAAAATGGAATCATACCATATACATTTATTTGCTATTTTGTTGTCCCTGCTTCAATCCTTTGAAAACATATCAAAGATATATTATAAATAAAAATGCTTCACTTGATTTAATATCTGCTTAATATTTTATAGGATACAATCACTATCACGTATATAGTCAATGCATTTTTGATGACCAACTGTTTCCAGTGTGCATGTCTGTGCCTAGGGGACCATTTTTGCCCCTACACATAATGTTGCATTATTCAATTTATTCTGATATCCATATGCCCAACAAACTTTTATTGAGATGCTACTATGTGCCAGGCAGCATGCATTAAAATGATCATGGTTCCTCTACTGCTAAAACCATGAAAGAAAAAAAAAAAAAAACAATGTCATTGGCTATTTCTGAGAAATGTACTCTCATTTTCCCGTGTAGATGTTCTGTAACATGTATCAGAACCGTAGTTTATGTGTTCTGGTGGACCCACTTTAAATTTCTCCAGAATACTTTATTTCCTTTTTTCATAAATGCATTTTAAAACCATAAGTTTATACGTAAGTTGCGAGATCTAGTCACTCCATACATTTCAGTTTCTAATACCCTATTTAGGGTATTGATTGAAGCAACGAGCTCTAGGTGATTTGGGGTGGTGGATAGTATGTGGTTAAATAAAACGAATGAAGAAAAACAAAAGCAAAAATCCTTGAAACTTTCGACTGAAGAAACACAATCACAGGGTTTCACACTAGTCAACAGCTTTGCACTGTGGGATGAGACTGGCGTATAAGGAACCAGAAAAGAATTTTAGCCTTTTCTTCCCTCTTGGTAATTTCTTCTCTGTGCTATCTAAGTCAGGGGGAGGGCAGGCTTAGAAGAAGGAAAACTAGTACCTTTGATTAGTGGGAAACAGATAGTTCTTTCTCACTAGAAAATGAAGAACAAAGGCACAGGTGTTTAATGGGAAACTGGCTTTGAAACATAACCTCAATAAAAATTCGCTGTCCATTGTATTTAAAATGTTACTCTACCACTTCTAACATTACTCATTACAGTTTATGTTTATTGTGTTAATAAAAAATCAGGGGTTTTGAAAAAATGTTTAAAGAATATTTGAGTAGAACTGTATTAATGTCCTTTTCAGTTAATTATTTGCCACCCAACTTCCTTTCTAGTTTACAAAATCCCGAGTCTGTATTGCTTAATACTTATTGGGAGTGAAGATATATGGAAAAATGTAATAGGTTAACAAGTAGGAAAGAATCCAATGAAATAAATCTTTGTCTCAGGCAACTTGAAATAGTCAGCAATACGAATAAGCTATCCTTCTTAAGCACTTACTGTGTGCCAGGCAGATCATGGCTTTAAGCAATATCCTTTTCCCTCTCAGCTTTATGGAGATATAATTCACATATAATATTGTGTACGTTAAAGGTGTACAACACGTTGATTTCACACATACATATTCCAAAATGAGTACCACAGCTACCTTAGCTAATGTCACATCACATGGTTACCTTTTCTTTTTAGTGGTGAGAACTTTTTAACATTTTTTTATTGAGTTATAGTCATTTTCCAATGTTGTGTCAAATTCCAGTTTAGAGCACAATTTTTCAGTTATACATGAACATATAAATATTCATTGTCAGATTTTCTTTCGCTGTGAGCTACCACAAGATCTTGTATACATTTCCCTGTGCTATACAGTATAATTTTGTTTATCTATTCTGCATATACCTGTCAGTATCTACAAATTTCAAACTCCCAGTCTGTCCCTTCCCATCCCCCTCCCCCCGGCAACCACAAGTTTGTATTCTATGTCTATGAGTCTGTTTCTGTTTTGTATTTATGCTTTGTTTGTGTGGGTTGTTTTTTTTTTTTTTAGATTCCACATATAAGCGATCTCATATGGTATTTTTCTTTCTTTCTGGCTTACTTCACTTAGAGTGACATTCTCCAGGGACATCCATGTTGCTGCAAATGGCATTATATTGTTGTTTTTATGGCTGAATAGTATTCCATTGTACAAATATACTACCTCTTTCTTTATCCAGTCACCAGTCATTTTTTCGCTCTGAGTTACCACAAGATCTTGTATATATTTCCCTGTGCTATACAGTATAATATTGTTTATCTATTCTGCATATGCTGATCAGTATCTACAAATTTTGAAATCCCAGTCTGTCCCTTCCCACCCCCTCCCCCTTGGCAACCACAAGTTTGTACTCTATGTCTATGAGTCTGTTTCTCTTTTGTATTTATGTTCTTTTTTTTGTTGTTTTAGATTCCACATATGAGCCATCTCATGTGGTATTTTTCTTTCTCTATCTGGCTTACTTCATTTAAAATGACATTCTCCAGGGACATCCACGTTGCTGCAAATGGCGTTATGTTGTTGTTTATTATGGCTGAATAGTATTCCATTGTATAAATATACCACCACTTTATCCAGTCATCTGTTGATGGACATTTAGGCTGTTTCCATGTCTTGGCTATTGTAAATAGTGCTGCTATGAACATTGAGGTGCAGGTGTCTTTTTGAAGTAGGTGTGAGAACATTTAAAAATCTACTCTCTTGGCAACTTCCAAGAATACAATACAATATTATTAATTATAATCACCATTAATCTTATCAAAGGGCATTTGTACCCTTTGACATACATCACCCCAACTCCCCCCACCCCAGCCCCTGGTAACCACCACTCTACTCTGTTTCTATGAGTTCAGCTTTTTTAGACACCACATATAAGTGAGATCATGCAGTATTTGTCTTTCTATGACTTACTTCATTTAATGCTTTCAAGTTTCATACATGTCATAAATGACAAATTTTCCTTTTTTCACATGGCTGAATAATGTTCCATCATATATTATACATCTATCATTATATACATATATAATATCACCATGTATGATAATTATATACATTATATGTCACATTTCCTTTATCCATTTATCTGTTGGCAGACACTTAGATTGCTTCTTTTTTGTCTCTTCTGCTATAAGCACTATGCATTTTAATCCTCAAATCAGCTCTATGAATTACATACTCTTATTACTTTCCATTTCACACATAAAGTTATTGAGGCTTAGAGAAGTTAAGTAGCTTGTCTAAGGTTATGCAGCTCATGACAGGTAAGGCCAGGTTGCCAAACCTGTAGAAATTGAGTTTTCTTTGTATGACCTAAAAGTCTGTGCGGAAAGAAGGCAACGCTTAGGACTTTCACAAGATGGGGAGTCTAGTAGGAGACACTACTTCCCTGAATTTTAGACCCCATAAATTTACACCTTCAGTGTAAAGGTGAACTAGAAGTAAATCTGACTCTGCTCTACATTTATGCTTAATGGACAGCAAGGAAAACTGCCTTAGAAATGCATACAGATGAAGGAAGGAGACACGTAGATTTTGCAATAAAAAGCTGGCTCTAATATGGATTAGAAGACAAATTCACATTACTTGAATAGTTCCCCTCAAAAAGCTTAAGCTATAAAATTAGAGTAGTCCTCAATTGGTAGCAACTGCAGACATCTGATAAAAGCAAAAAAACAAAAATTCTCTTTGGAGAAAGTTGCATACATTTGGGTCTCAAAGAATATCAAACAATAATTTTCTAAGGAAAATAAAGGGCTCACCATTAAAAAAAAAAACATTTAACAATCATAGCATGTAAGTTGAAAGAATTTAAGTGTAGCTAGTGTTCTACAGGTCTTATATTGTCATGAGGAAGAGAAATGCATTGATTATCTTTAGACTTTGAAAAGTGAAGTACATATGTTGTCATTTATAGGGTATCACTAAAAATAAAATAGAAAATTGTATACCCACAAACAAGTAGAAAGAAAAAAATGGAAATATTAAAATACTTATTTAAGAGAACCCATGAAGTAAGGGAAAAGAAATATAGAATAGCTCGAACAAATAAAAAATAGCATAAGATGGTATGATATGAATGTGAATATACCAATAATTATATTAATTTAAACTGGACTAAATTATCCAGTTAAAAGGCAAATATTTTCAGGCAGGATTAAAAACTCCAGGTACATGTTCTTTAAAAAATACATCTAAAACATAAATGTTAAAAGCAAAAGGATGAAAAAAAATATACCAAAAAAATTCTAAGCAAAATAAAAAGAATTAGAGCTATGCTACAAAAGAAAAAAAAAAGACTATAAAACAAAAAGCATTACTTGAGTGACAATGTATCTCCAAATGTAGGGATCTTTTTTTTATCTTTGGTCTCTGGTCCTAGGGTAGTGTCTGGAGCATTGTAAATACTCAATAAATAATAAGTAGATGTTAAATTAATAAATGAATGAACTTCATAATGATGAATGGTTTAATTCACCAGGAAGATATGAAAATATTAAATTTGTATGCACCTAAATATATTCCTACCAAATTTGTAATGCAAAATTTGACAGAACTATATGGAGGAAAAGATAAGTTCACAATTAGAGTGAGAGATTTCAATATACCTCTGTAGATGACCGATAGAAGGACTAGCCAAAAAATATCGGTATATCTTATTATTAAGAATAGACTACAAATGCACAAAAATAATGCTTTAAAAAGTGCAGTTGAAAGACAGTGTTGGCTTGGACTTGGGTGGTAAGAGTAGAGATGGTAAAAAAAAATAATGTTGAAGTTCTAGATACATTCTGAAGGTAGAGAAAACAGGATTGCTTACGGAGTGAAAAGATATCTGAGAGAAATTAAACATAAGTTCAGGAGTTTTCACCTGAGCAACTAGGTGAATGGTGTTTTCATTTACTGAAATGAGGTAAATGGGGGAATTAGTAGGTTTGTACACAAAAGATGATGGTGGTTGTAAATCAAGAGATCAGTTTTGGACGTGTGAAGATGGAGATGCCTATGGGGTGTCCCAAGTGGAGACATAAAGCAGTAAATTGGAAACAAAAACCTGGAATTTATGGAAGAGGTTGAGAATCAAATATAAATGTGTTTCTTCTGTATAGCACAGGGAAATATTTCAATATCTTATAATAACCTTTAATGAAAAAGAACATGAAAACAAATATATGTCTGTGTATGTATAACTGGGACGTTATGCTGTACACCAGAGATTGACACACTGTAACTGACTACACTTCAATTTAAAAAAATGGAAAAAATATAAATGTGGAGTCATCAGCATACAGATGGCATTTGGAGCCATAAGACTGGATGACATTATCTAAAGTGAGAGAAGTCAGAGATGAGAGCTGAGGACTGAGTCCCGGTGCACTCCGACTTTTCGTGGCTGGGAAGAATGGGGCTGGGGGCAGCAAATGATACAGGAAGAAACAGTTACAAAGGTAGGAGGACAGGACAGCACTATCCATATTCTGGTAGCCAAGTCCATTAAAAAAAAAAAAGCTTCAGAAAATGGCCAACTATTTCAAAGCAGCTCGGAGGTGAGATGAGATGAGAACTAAAAATTAATCATGAGATTAAGCAAGATGAAAGCCATTGGCAGCCTTGACAAGTGTGGTTTCAGTGGAGTAGTGGGGATAATATCTTGATTGAACCACTTTAGTTTCAAGAGCTAATGGGAAGAGAGCAAGTGAAGACGTAGGGACAGATTTTTTTTCCAGGCATGTCTTTCAAATGGAAACAATGGAGACAGAGAAAAGGCCTGGTAAAGTCAGAATAATGTTTCCTGTCTTAAGATAGAAAAAATAACAGTATATTTGTATATTAAATGGAATGATGAAATCAAGAGGGAAGATAATTATGGAAGAAAGAGGGAGGAGAATTGAATGAGGAAATTCCTCGTGTAGGTGAGAGAGGATGAGATGTAATGCCTTTGACAGATGCCCATACAGCTCATGCACACTAACCCGGAGACTAGGCCGAGTGCGTTGGTATAAACGCAAGGAGGTTAGTATATTTGGTGGTAAAAGCAGATGTAAGGTCTCGTCTGTTTGCTTCTGTTTTTTTCAGTGAAATAAGAAGCAAAGTCACACGTGCAGAAACAGAGAGTACGTGGGAAATCTCTGTAACTTTCACTCAACTTTTCTGTGCATCTAAAGCTGTCCTAAAAAATAAAGTCTATAAAAGTCTATTTACAAAATGAAACAAGGTCACCAGTTCTCTTAGACTGTTTTCCTTAAAAATACAGTCGGAGGCAGCAATCTGTTACAGAATGTTTACTGAGAAGTGCTCTCAGAAGATGCATCAGTAAGAAAATGAGGAAGGCAGGTTAAGGCAGACGGAGAAGATGATAGTAAGTTCTTGCAACCAAGGTCTCAGCAAATCCTGCCTGAAACTCAGGAGCCGGCCAGTCAGGGTAGTCCCACACTGGGGCAAGGGGCGCTATTTCATACCCCAGTATCGGCCAGTCCTTGGCCATGGCTCACCCCCAGAGGGGGACATAATCTTGAGCAAGCCCATTCCCCGTAGCCCACACTAAGCACTACTGTCTACTTCTTGCACCTCTATGGTGATGTCTTTCTTTGCTTCTCTCTAGGCATGAGGAACCTAATGGGACCAGATGTCCACCTGTGAGCCAGAGCTTGCAGACCTGCAGAGCCTAGAGTACAAGGCATCTGGCCAACCAGCCAGGCCTTTTCATATTCCTTTAGACAAAGTACATTCTAAATTCAGATATCTCCCTTTCCACACAAACTTTATGACCAGGTGTACCACTCAAAACTCCATCCATCGGGAGTATTTCTCTTCACAGGTGTCTTTCAAGGCCACCTCTGAATGGACTGCAATACAGCAAAAGTCCATTTTTGGCTTTATCCATGGATTGCTTGTATGAGTTTGCTAGGGCTGACATAACCAGGTACCACAGACAGGGTGGCATATACAACAGAAATTTATTTCCTTACCATTCTGGACTAGAAGTCTAAGGTCAAAGTGTTGGCAGGGTTGATTTCTTCTGAGGCCTCTCTCTTTGGTTTGTAGATAGTGTCTTCTCTATGTACCTTCATGTGATCTTCCATCTGTCTGTTTCTATGTCCTAATCTCCTCTTCTTATAAAGACACCATATTGGATTAGGGCCCAACTTAATGATCTCATTCTAACTTAATTACCTCTGTAAAACTCTATCTCCAAATACAGTCACATTCTGAGTTACTGTGGTTTAATATTAGAATTTGGGGTGGAGGGCACAATTTAAGCCATAACACTGGGTGACAAGTAACTCAAGCCCATCGTTTTGTCATCTCTGCCAGCTCATCATAAGGAACTCCCACGTGACTGTGAATTGAAAGGGAGGCACTAGTGCAATAGGAGAGGAAGGCCTGGGGGACCGGGGCACCTCCTTATGCAGCTTATATTAGCACTCTGGGGCTGTTCACTCCTGTTCTTGGATGCATCACTCCAAATTTACAATGGATTCCTGCTGGGTCTTCCTGTCCTTATGGATTGGGAGGTCTGATAGGATCCAGCTCTACATGCGCAGCTCTGGCTCCAGATCGCTTGGAGCCCCATGGTTAAGCATTCTGGCCCTGCCACCCGAGAGAGCAGCACAGCAGGAGCTGCTTTTTGAATGGGTTCTAATTCTCTGTTGCAGATGGCATAGCCTTGGGATTAGCATCTGAGGGAAGAGCCACAGTATTCACTACACCAGTCGACTATGAGTTGGAGGGTTGTGCTAACCGGAGACAATGCCCACAAATCATACCACGACATTTGAGATCTTTCAAATCTGCAGCATTTCCCATTAGAGATCCCTTGCAACTCTAAAACAGTCTGAAAAAAATTCCATTTCACTCTGCTTCATCTGCAATCAATCCAAATGAGGGTATTCGCTGTTCCATTAACTTGGCTCCTCCTTCTGCCTTTCTTACACGACTCCTCCTGCCTTTTATCTTTACCCTCTCCCCTTCTCCTCGTGTTTAAGTATTACTGAGCGCTAAAAGGCCAGCATTAAGTATTCCCTGAAGCCCTCCCTAATGCCTCTCGCCTGTCTTCTCCAAATTCTAATGGCACCTTATCTTATATGTTCCTTGTTTCAGAGTATTTGCATCTATATATGACATCTACTAGACTGTTAGCTCTTCGGTGGAAGGATCTAAGTCTGACAAAGCCGTAGAATTATTTTGTACACAGAAACAAGCAATTTATGCTCCTTGAAGAGCTCTAAGTACTCGGAAGTGTTTTTAGTCCTGTTTCCATTATTAGGGGAAATAGATGGGAAAATGGGGCTATGAGGAATATGGGTGAACCCATACAGACAGTAAGGCTTACAGCATAAATGGAAAGGAACAGAGTATGCTAAATGGGCTCCTTAAGGGACCTCTTCCTTTCCTGGTGCACACTATTCAGCCTAGTTCTTCTAGACCTCCCATGCGAAAGTACAGGTGCCAGAGCGGAGCTTTCCCTCACATAGGTCAGTGGGAACATATAGAGTATTATCAACTGGATTCTATGGAGTAGTAAACTAAAGCACCAAGCGGTGACAGGTTGTCCATGTCACCTGGTAAGCCATCACTATGCCTCAAAGCCTTAATTTAATGTGTTCATTTGGGCTGAACAGCTCTTCCTGTGACACATATTCTAAAGCAAAATCAAAGTTAAAATCCCAACATGGCTAATAATGAAAGTATTGAACTTTGTAGAGGGAGAAGAGAGAGATGAGGGAACATATTTTACCTATCAGGTACAAATCACAGACGGGTGGTTCCTTGCAGGTTCCAGAACCTCCCTGTGTGAACATATTCAAGAAAAAAGGAATAATCAGCCTCAAGGTACAGACACTTGCCAATTAAACTCATCTGCATTGAAGCAGAGACTTCTGTGCCACTTCAAAAATGGGAATTCTAACTGCCAACTAGACTAGCAACATGGCATCACATGAAAAACCATAGCATGTCTGAACTGACAATTATTTTATCACCATATTAAATTCTCTCATTTTACTTAAGAAAAAAAACTGAGAAAGGGAAAGGGGATGTGATTTGTGCCAGGTCACAGAGCTAGTCAGTGGCAGAGCTGGAGACAAAACGCAAAATTCCTAATTCATAAGCCAGGGAACTACAACTGTAAGTCATTATCAATTCAACACATATTTATGGAGCACCTGATATGGGTCAGACAACTAAGTCACAAGCAACAAAATGTGACATGAGGGACTCACACTGTCATTTTCCTGATGAAGGACCAGCAGGGATAATATCAGCAAAAGCTTTTTATCCACTTCTCCTCTAAGTCATTTAAAAAATCTCCCTTCTCTAAAATGTAAGCTGGAAGTATACTTTCAAATTTTCCAATAGCCACAACAAAAACATTTAAACATTTGAAACTAATTTTAATAATATATTTGATTTCACCCAATATATCTAAAATATCATTTCAACATGTAGTATAAAAATTTTAATGACATATTACACATTGTCTTATTTGTACTAAGTTTTCAAAGTCTAGTGGGTATTTTATACTTACAGCACATCTCCATTTGAACTGACTACATGTCAAGCGTGCAGTAGTTGTGTGCAGCTAGCTCTAGCTGGTTACTACTGTATTGAACAACACAGCTCCATGTCATATACTAAAAAAATTCAGTCCCTGAAGTATTTCAGAAAAGTAAGTAAAATGCAACCCAATCTTATTACATTTAAAAATCCAATAAATTACAAAAAGTCAAAAATGCTTTTTCAGATGGAGTCCTATGAACTTCAATTAAGTGTCCTACTTCCTTTGGTTATTCTATACCATGCCTGAACACACTAGGTCACTGGAAAGGTGAAACAAAAAGAAGCAAAAAGAACAATAAAATAAAATGTTACATTAAACCCAATAGGTTTTTAATGGTTTCTGGCCTTCATTTGTTCCAAGTCTCTATAATTGGGATTAAACATTATTTTCACAGTGGCAAGTCAGAACATATAACAACAGAGCCACTTTCCTAGTAAAACATTAGGGACTAAACTGCCCATTCCAAATTACAGCTCCTTTTGTCCCAATATCATTGTCAAGACTAGTTTTCATAAAAGGAAGATCACTTTACATGGAAAGAATTGCTAAGCAAGCTAGTGGTTTCAAATCCATTACCTGTTCATCACTAGTTAATAATTCTGCCACAAAATTCAAATGCAACATACAACTCGTATTTCTGAGCCCAGTGCTGCAAAATATGGCTTGGCATTACTACAGAATCTTTGAAATGAAAGCTTTCTAGAAAACGCAGAATTTATGGTCACAGTAACTATAAATCAATGAAAGGCTATAACACATTTTGCATCCCAGGAAGGTGTGATGTAATGTTTTAGTAGCTGGCCAGGGGGAGGTAGTTTCTGCAAAATCATTAAACACCATCCATTTGGGGTACAGTTTTCCTATGACGTTAAAGAGTTAATGCTGTGGGAAATACATGGTACAAACCTTGGGTGTTTGTCTTTTTTTTCCTACATATCTTGCTTAATGTATTGCCACTTGAAGAAGTATCACTTTTCCTGAAAAGTTGTAAAGCATATTACTTCATTTTTAGGCCTCTGGGGGAAAAAAATCTTTCTCTTTAGCTTGCCTGCAGTTGTAAAATGTGCTGCTCTAATTAACTAAGAGGATTAACAATAAAAGTTTATATGCCATATGGTTTAAAATGACTAAAATATTATGTGTTTAAAGGAAATGCCAGGAATTTAATTTTCTTAGAAGTTTACTTTCAAATAGGGAAGAGTTCCATTTTTGCGCATCTGAGTGTCCGTAATTCTGCGGGGACAGAAACCTACCAATGGTTTTGTTGCTCATTGTGCAAAATCTGCAACACTCAGTATATTTATTTGTGAGCATTTGAAAATTGGAGGGTATCCTAAAGAATGTGACCAGGGTGTTACATAAGGAGAATCAAACCATGTCATGTGAGGAATGGTCGAGAGAAATGGAGAAAGACTGAACGAAGACTCTAACGCTCATCTCGGCATCTCTCACCTCCCAGTTCTAATCCAACTACCAATCTACACTCTTTCTCAGACTGAGACAGAAGACCTACGGAGCCCCAAGGCAGTAATACTAAGCCCAGCTCTGCTGCAGTCCTCACAAAGAAAATTAGAAGATGACTTTGCAGTTCTCTGGCTCACAGTGGAGCTTGGCGATTCGCAGCAGAGCTCAGGAATGAGGAGCTGATGGGAAGAGTTTGGCCAGAGGAGATCTGTAAGTCCTCCTAGAGGATGGGCAGTGGTCTCCCCAGCTCAGACTTTGCTATGGAAGGATGGAAAGATTTTAAAAAGTGACTTGAGTTCCTTTGAACAGGAGATTACTAGTACAATGAAGCTGCTGGAGGAGACAAATGACAACAAAAACATTAATAATAACAACACTTAGAGACATTCAATTGTTACATGAAAAGGCTTGGAACAACACAAAATACGTGTTTTGAAATTAAAATTTCAGTCAATAAAATGGAGAAGATGATACTATTGAAACCAAAATTAAATGCCTGCAAGACCTAGTAAAAAAAAAAAATCTCAAAACACAAGGCACAAATAAAAAAGAGATGCAAATCTGAATATAAATCCTAAGAAATTTTGAGCACAGATCATAGAAATGAATAGGAGTTCCAGAAAAAGAAAAATCAACAGAAGAAGAAGTAATCATTAGCTAAATGATTGAAAAGATGAGAGTGCATCTACTGAGAAGACTCAGGAATTTCCAGAAAGGACTCATTAAGGAACATACAGCTAGGCATATCTTGATTTTAAAATCATCCCAAACTACAAAATAAATAGAAAACAAGCATCTGGAGAGAGGACAGTAACTTTTAAAAATTAGATAAATATTAAATTTGTCATCTCTAATGCCAGAAACTAGAAGTAGTATAGTATTAGGAACAAAGTACTGAAAAAAAAAGTGTAACTGCCAAATACAGGCAAGATACAAATCACCTGTCAGATAATATATCATCCACAACCCTTTCTGGGTAATATTTTCAAGAAAGGTCTATGGGACTCTAGTCAAATATCAAATGAACCAGAAAAGAAGCATTAAGAGAGGGAACAATGATAATGAAAGAAAGGAAACTGAGGAGGCAATAATTATTTCAATATACATAAGTAAATATAGATGGAATATTACAGTTACTGGGAATGTATAAGGAAAAATCAAAGACAAAGCACATGCTTTCTAATCATAATCTCATCTAATACTCTAATCTAATCGTAATCTGTAATTAAATGTATTACCTCAGGAAAGTTCAGAGGGGGATAGAAATAGGAGAGAAAATCCAAATTTCTCATTGGTGGAGATGAAAATGGGAAGTAGAGGCATTCTTATGTTTCCAGCTTTGTTGAGATATTACTGGCATATGCATTTGTAAGTTTAAGGTCTATAGTGTAATGATTTCATAGAGGTGTATGCTGTGACATGATTATCACAATAAGATGAGTTAACATCTCCATTCCTTCACATAATTACCTTTCTTTATGTGGTAACAACATTTAAAATACACTCTTAGCACGTTTCAAGTATATAATATAGTATTATTAACTATAATCACCATGCTATATATTAGAGCCTCAGAATTTAGTAATCTTATAGTTTTTAACCTTTGACCATATCTCCCCATTTCCCTCATGCCTCAGACCCTGGTAACCACCACTCTACTCTCTGTTGCCGAGTTTGGCTTTTTTAGAGTCCATATATAAAAGAGATTATATAGTATATGTCCTTCTCTGTCAGATACATTTCATTTAGCATAATGCCCTCAGGGATCATCCATGTTGTTGTAAATGGCAAGATTTCCTTCCTTCTCATGGTTGAGTAATATTCCATTGTTTATAAATAACCATTGTATGTATGTATGAATGTATGTGTATGTATGCTTTTTTATTCATTCATCCATTGACACTTAGTTTGTTTCCCTGTCTTGGCAGTTGTGAATAAGGCTGCGATGAACATGGGAGAACAGCTGTCCCTTCAAGATCCTGTTTTCACTGATATGACTTATACAACCAGAAGTGAGATTGTTGGGTCATATGGTTGTTCCATTTTTTTTTTTTAATTTTTGAAGAATCTCCATGCTGTTTTCCATAGTGGCTGCACCAAGTTACATTCCCACCAACAGTGCACAAAGGTTCCTTTTCCTCTGCATCTTTGCCAAGACTAGCTGTCTCTTGTCTTTTTGATAATAGCCATCTAACAGGTATGAGGTCCTGTCTTGATTTGATTTTGATCTCCATTTCCCTGACGATTAGTGATGTTCATCTTTTCATGTACCTGTTGGCAATCTGTGTGTTTTCTTTGGAAAATTGTCTAATCAAGTCCTTTGCTGATTTTTAATTGGACTGTTTGCTTTTTCATTATTATCAGTTCCTTGTACATTTTTTTAATATTAACTCTTTATCAGATATACATTATTTGCAAATATTTTCTCCATTTTGTGGCTTTGCTTTTCATTGTGTTGATAGTTTCTTTTGTTGTGTAGAAGCTTTTTAGTTTGGTTTAGTCCCACTTGTTTTGTTTTTTTTTTCTTTTGTTACTTGTGCCTTGGTATCATTTTAAAAAATTGTTGTGAAGACCAACGTCAAGTAGCTTTCTCCCTATGTTTTCTTCTACATTTTATAGTTTAGGGTTTTATATTTAACTCTTTAATCCATTTCAAGTTAACTTCTGTGAGTAGTATAAGACAGGAGTCCAATTTCATTCTTCTGCACTGTGGTTCTCCAGTTTTCCCAGCACCATTTATTGAAGTAACTGTCCTTTCTGAATCATCAAATATTAGTTGACTGTATATGCATGGGTTTATTTCTGGGCTCTCAATTCTGTTCCCTTGGTCTATGTCTGTTTTTATGTCAAGATCATGCTGTTTTGATTACTATAGTTTTGTAGTATAGTTTAAAACCAGGAAATGTGATGTGTCCACCTTGGTTCTCCTTTCTCAAGATTGCTTTGGCTATTTGGGGTCATTTGTGGTTCTGTACAACTTTTAGCACTTTTTGTTTGTTTGTTTCTGAGAAAAATGCCAATGTAATTTTGATAGAGATTGCATTGAACCTGTAGAGTGCTTTGAGTAGAATAGACATACTAATAGTATTAATTCCTTAAATCCATGAGCAAGGGATATTTTTCCATTTATTTGTATCTTCCTCAATTTCTTTCATCAATGTCTTAGTTTTAAATATACAGGTCATCCACATCCTTGATCAAATTTATTACTAAGCATTTTGACACTATTATAAATGGGATTATTTTCTTCTTTTCTTAATTTTTAATTTTTTAATTATCTTTTTAAATTATATTTTTGGACAATTTTTTTGAGGGGGGTAATTAAATTTGTTATATTATTAATTTTTTTTAATGGAGATACTGGGGATTGAATCCAGGACCTCGTGCATGCTAAACATGCACTCTATTACTGAGCTATACCCTCCCCTCTTATTTTCTCTCTTCACTAGTTAATTGTTAGTGATAGACATTATTGTATATTGATTTTGAACCCTGCAACTTTACTCAATTTGTTTATTCTGACATTTTTTTGGTGGAGTCTTAAGAGTTTTCTACACATAAGATCATATTATCTGCCAACAGAGATAACTCAACTTCTTCCTTTCTGATTTGGATGTCTTTTACTTCTTTTCCTTGCCTAACTGCTCTGACTAGGACTTATAATACTATATTGTATTGAAGTGGTGAAAATGAGGATCTTTTCACCGTTGAGTATGATGTTAGCTTTGGGCTGGTCATTTATGGCCTGTTTTGTGTTGTGGTACAGTCCTTCTACAACTAATTTTTGAAAGTTTTTTTTATCATGAAAGAATGTTGAATTTTGTCAGATGACAAGAGACTGCTCTGGTGAATGTTTTTCTTTTAGCACTTTGAATGTATCATCCTATTTTCTCCTGCAGTCACACTGACTGCAATGTGTCTCCTGAGAAATCCACTGATAGCCTTATGGGGCATTGCCTTGTATGTTTGTTTGTTTGTCTGTTCGTTTGTTTGCTTTTAAAATTCTCTCTGTCTTAGATTTTAGTTTTATTATGTTTCTTGGAGAGGGTATTTTTGTGTTGAATCTTTTTGGGGACCTATGAGCTTTGTGAATTTGGATTTTTAAATCTCTTCCTATATTTGGGAAGTTCTCAGCCATTACTTCTTTAAATAAGTTTTCTGCCCCTTTCTCTCTTTCTTCTTCTAGGAATCCAATAATGCTTAGATTGTTTCACTTGCTGGCATACCATAATTCACATAGGGTTTCTTCACATTCTAATTCTTTTCTTCTTTGTTCTCTGAATGCAGAATTTCAAATGATCTGTCTTCAACTTCACAGATTTTTTTCTTCTTCTGTTTGATTAAACCTACTGATGATGCTCTTTACTGCATTTTCCATTTCATTCATTATATTCTCCAGCTCAAAAATTTGTTTGGCTTCTTTTAAAAAAAAAATGATTGCTACTTCTCTGCTAAACTTCTTGTTTTGATCATGTATTGCATTCCTGATTTTTGTTGGATTGTCTTTATCTGTTTTCTTGTAGCTCACTGAGTTTCCCTAAAACAACTATTTTGAATTCTTTATTGGCAAATCACATATCTCCATTTCTTTGTGGTTGATTACTAGAAAATTACTGTTTCTTTGGTGTTGTCACGTTTCCCTGATTTCTCAGGTTCCTTGATGTCTTGCACTACTATCTTCACATTTATAGAAGCAGTCGCCTCCTCCAGTCTTTACTGACTGCTTTGGGGACAGAAATACCTTCTTTTGGCCTCTCTGGAGATTCCAAGGCTTTGTCAGACCTTTTATATGGATACACCTGTTCCACACTTCTTGTTCTCTCTTATTAGGGCTAGGGGGAGTGAATTCCTAAGGCTGTATGCCTTCTCTCAATCCTGCAAAGTTAGGCTGAGTGCTGACAGTTTCCTATTCACTTTCCCTAGGGCAGTGCTGACTCAAGTTTGTGCGCTTTCTTTAAACCCTGCAGAGTCAGGTCAGCTTTCTGTGCAAGCTCACTAGACATCTACAAAAGCCTGCACTCAGAGTCATCAAGGGCATGCCTGGGAGCCAGCCACAGAGTGGGTGTGGTGGGGTGAGGTGTGCAGAGCACTGAGGGTGCTTGTGGGCCTGTTGGCAGGATCTATAAGTGAGTCATCCCCTTAGGCTTGTGGGCAGGCTTCTTGATGAATTCTTCAAAGCTCTTAGTAGGATCCACAATCCTTTGATGCTGTTGGAGAGCTCTGTACTGTTCTCCTAGCCCCTTCTTGCCCTCCAGCTGTGCAGCACACGTGTCTATTCCAGATGGAGTGAAAAAGAAATGACCCTCTTTAGTAGCATCATGCACAGCTGGGGAAGCTGTTTACTCACCCACAATCTCTCACTCCCCCTTGTGGCAGAAACTCCAGGCTGAGAAGTTCTCTCTTGGCATTATAGATGGTACAAAAGCCCTATTTTGCCATTTTGCCGATGTCATCCAAGGACTTGGAAGTTTAAAGTTAAGTCTTGGTAATGGTGATTCTTAAGTTGAAAAATACTATCTTTTAAAGTTACGTATGATGCTTTAGGGCACTGATGTGATCCTTCTGGTAGACATCAGAATAAAAGCCTAGGAGCTCCTTTGCTCAGGACTCCATAGACCTAACAGATTCTTGGACTCGGGGTATCCTCCAAAACAACTGAAAGGAGACATTCAGATAGCTCCTCTACCTATCCTGTTCTTCTATCATTTTTATCTTAATAAAACTTACGAGTAGAAACAAGATGTCCATAAATTTCATTTTTAGCATTCCTCAGACCTGCTCTGGCCTTCTTTTAACCAGAGCCCAAGGCATCATGGAAAATGATGGAGCTGTTAAGAATTTAGTTACAGGCATCTTAAAATATTATAGCAAACTTTTATGATATATTACATCCAAAAAACAATCACTAAACAGCATCATAGAATGAGATCTTATTAATATATATACTTAGACATATACATAGAAATAATAAGTAGAAAAATGTATGCCAGCTTGTTCACTGGTCTCATCTCCAGAAGTGACATTATGTTTCTTTCCCCTCTTTGTAGTCGTATGCATTTGTTACACTTAGAGCAATTAATATTTATTACTTTGGTAATCAGAAAAAAATATGCTATTTCCCAAATACAATTAAATAATAAATAATGAATGCTATAAAATTAATTTATTTCCTATGGTAGTTCTTAATTAGCCCACTTTTTTTAACTATATGCTTGAAAATTCCCACTGGATTGGATGAGAATGATAAATGCCTGTGGGGGAGGGGAAGAACTGATTTTTTTTCTGTTTTTAATAATGGTGTCATGGATAATTTCTAATTCCTGATTATAAAAGTAACATGAGTTGAATTTATCTAGGCATAGCATTCATATATGGGTTTAAATACATAAAATTAAAACTCTCATTTTAAACATATAAATAATTAAGATAAAAATAATTCGGGACACCTCATTTAAACCCTTAAGATTAAGCTCCTTGATTTAAATGCAGGAAGTATATTATTCCCATTAAAATATTGTCTACTTGAAAAATGCAGCATAGTTCCTACACTGGGAGAAAGAACAGACTGGTGACCTGGATCTGCTAAATATCTCACCATGAAATGGACATGTCAGATTTATCTCTATATCCTGTACTGGAATATGATCAGAAGTTTATATAGATAATACATATGTTCCTACAGCACAGCCTTCTAAAATACATCTCATTTCAAAGTTTCTTCCTGCAGCAGGACAAATGTTCCTGAGGTATAGATTGAGGAACTACAGCACAGCCTTCTAAAATACATCTCATTTCAAAGTTTCTTCCTGCAGCAGGACAAATGTTCCTGAGGTATAGATTGAGGAAGTTGGAATAAATGACCTATGACTACCTTTTAACAGGGCAACTATCACCCTACACACCACACACCAGCTCCATGAAGGAAACTGCATTAACATAAAGTCACTCCTGTCTTATGCAGGTTTCAAACTACTAACTTGAGAACATACTTGTCCCCATGAAGGAATATCCTTCACCAATCTGATCCAATGACCACACTGAAATGTTCCTACAATTTTAAAGCACACCCGTCTTACCCACCGGAATAGCTCCTGCTCCACAGAGACTGCAATTCCCTTTGAAGAATTCCTGTAAAGAATCTCCTGCCATTTGCTATCTCGCCAACACTTGAAAGGGTTCCTCAGGCACCATATCCTTAAGGGGCCTTCTATACATCTAGGTGTACTAATTCACATCATCCTTGTATGTTTTAGTTTTATAGGAAAATGTATACAAAAGCCTCATTTGCAGGTAAGTGATTACATTCTACTGTTTTTCAGAAGTATCTAGAGGCTGCACCATTTACCACTTACCACTTTTCATTATGTTATCAAAATATGCTCTGCTTGGTTTTGATTTCTGCAAAGCAAAACTAAACTGAAATTCACACAAATACAGTTTAGGTTTTTAAATAGCATTAAAATTCCTTTTTACATCTAGGTGAACAGTACCATCATTAATTCTATAATTATGACACCAATAAAAATTAACATTTTCCATTTAAATGTTCCCCAGAACAAGAGGCCAATGCTCCCTGAGTATATTTTATTAAATATTTCAAAAATTAAATTAGAATTTCTAACAGTGCATCTCATAGTCATATTATCATTTTGTGAGTTCATTATGATTAATATCACCACCATGATGATCAAGGGAACTAATGACTATTTCTTTAGCATTTTAACAATGAAAGCTAAAATGTACATTTTTATTTCTTTTGCATGTGATTTTTCTCTTCGGCTCATTCCAATAAATGAAGTCTTTAATCTACCATTGTTTGACACATAGTCTAATTTGGGTAATATATTTATTTTCTTTATTACACAACTTTAATTATTTCATTATGTCTTAAACTATATCATAAAAAGTAATCAACTTTATTAAAAGAATTATTATAATGGTAAATAGTTATTGCACTGTTGGATGTTTTTCTAATGGTTAAGCAAAACATTGCTTGATTGGTAAACATTAATTACACAGGCATGTAAATTCTTTTAGTCTAATAATTTCTAAGTTCCAATAATGATGTGTCCCTAAAGTCCAAAGGGTACAACAAAATGATAACTTGGAGGGTAGGGATACCAGTTCTAAGATGTCTGGGGTTTTGGAAACTTTCCTCTGCTTCCCCCAGAAACTGTTGTCACATGGGGCCTGGAGCCTGGGCCACGACACTGGGTTTGAGTGTGTGTTGAATGCCGCTTCACTGAGAAGAAAGACTAGGCAAGGCTGAGGTTCCTCCCCTACAGAGGTCCCATCCAGCTATCATAAGGCCATGGCAAGGACATGGATATATAAAGCTACCACAGGTGACTGAATAATTAGAACCAGTAATTTAATCTACAACATCCACTACATGTCAAGTGTTGTCACAAGCACCGAGGACACAGCAGCCTCTCAAACAGACAGACCCAGTGTCCTTCTGGATTTTACATTGCAGTGTTGAGGGGTGGGAGGGCAGTTGGGCATTAAAAACAATGAGCACAATCACAAGTGAATTTATAAAACGGTATACAATGCTAAAAATGTTACTGTTAGAGCCTCAGTGGTGGATAGATGGGTGTTCACTCTAAATTCCTTTCAGTTATGCTGTATGTTTGAATATGATCACAGTGAAATGTCAGAATAAGTAAAGCCAGTTAAGGAGTTTATACAGCGGTATGTATTTGTGCTATTTTGGACAGGGCGGTCAGTGACGCACTTATGAGGAGCTTACATTTGAGCAGGGATCTGACTCATAAATGAATGGAACAAAATCGAAATCTGGGAAGAAAGCTCTCCAGGAAATTGAAACAGCACAATGAAAGGGCTTGGAGCTCAGAGATGACTTGGTATGTTCTAGGAGTAGCAAGAAAGCCAACACAGCTCAGAAGAGTGGTAGTGGATGGCCTCAGTGTTAGGCAGCAACCTGATCATGTAGTGGCCTTGTGGCCGTGGGTAAGGACTTCGCATTTTATCCTAAATATAATAGGTAGTATTATATTTTCATATAAACTGTGAGTATGTGTGAACATTTTATTAATTTCATTAATAAGGGAACAAATAAAAGAGAAAGAGCTGTTTTAAGACTGACAAACAAGGATTTACACAGACAGGCAGAAAAGAAAAGCCTAAGTAAGATTGCTCGGTTAGACATACGGTATGAAAATCGTAACAGTTTTGTGGATAACTTTTTTCCAACAGGCTACAGAGTAAACTTACCCATTGCTACAGGTTAACCTCCAACCTTTCAGAGTTCTAAACTGATTTCATCGTTAATAGTTGCAGATGATTGTTAATCAAATAAACTATGACAACACGGCTACACTCAGATGAAAATGTGTGTCAAATGAGAATGGAAGCAAACATCTTAGAACGTGCTTTAGCATGATATTGGTACATCAATTACATTTTGTGATTTTCCAAGTTTGTAATAAACCTTCATTCACAAAAGACACCAGAGGAAGCAGAATGTTGACATTACATGAGTTCCATTTAAAAGGATTTCCCTTTCTTTTGTGTGGAGAACAGACTGTAAGATATAAAGTAGGCTGGCCACTTAGAAGCCCGTTACATTACTTCTGATGAGAAGCAAGGGGGACTTGGACTAAGACGGAGTCCATGCAGATGGAAAAGAGGACAGGAATTCATAATATAATTTTGTTGAGTTTTCAGGAATTGCTGTTATGTGTCTTTATCAACGTACGCCCTTTTAAGACTATGATCATTATTAGTAGTTTACAAGGCTTATCAGAGTATGCAGGGAGGCCAGCTCTGAAGTACCTCCCTTCCCTTAATATATCTCCCCCTTTATGTGATATCAATGTTAGCACACAATTTTATCCAATTTTTTTGATAGCTGAAGCCCTCAGAGATGAGGAAAAGTAACGTCTTCTCCCACCCAATAACGCTGAGAAACACGCCTTCATCCTGTCACTCTGACAATTCTCCTCTCTCCAACATCATCACACTTCCTTCTCTCCTGGATTAATATCATCAGACACAAATCTTCTATTATTTCTACCATCTTAAGTAAAACTTTCTCTTGGCTCCACTTCCTTGTTCAGCTACATGCCCATGTCTCGGAGTACAGCAAAGCTCTGAGAAAGATTTGTCTGTACTCTGTCTCTACTTCTTCTTGAGCCCAGATAAAGCTAATGTCCCTACCACTCCAATAAAACCGCTCTCATCAAACTCACAAATAAATGAATCGAATTAAATTAAACTGAAACCCACTACTGATTTCCAAGGCCTCATCTTACTCAACTTAGTAGCATTTGACTAAGTTGATCATCCCCTCTTCCTTGATACATTTTCTTCATGTAGTTTCCAAACACCGCACATTTAGATTTCTTCCCACCTCTCTGGCCACTTCTTTTCAGTCTCTTTTTCAAGTTCTTCTTTACCTTGAAGACTTCTAAATGGTAGAGTGTGTCCCAGTGCCCTTGAAGACTCCACCTACACTCATAACTTTGGTATTCTCTTTGTCTGTTGGCATAAGTGCCACCTATATGCTGATAACTACAAAATTTATGTCTCAAACCTAGATCCCTCCCCTGAACTTTTCAGACTTAAATAGCCAAATGCATAGGTGACAGCTCAACTGGTATATCTAATAGCAATAACAAATAATAATAATGATAATAATAGCAATAACGAAAACTAATGCTCGTATAATGTTTATTATTTTCTAGACCTTATTCCAAAGCACTTATTCATGTATTAACTTACTCAATCCTTAAAACAACCTTATGAAGTAACGTGCAATTTTCATCTCCATCCTAAGATGAGGAAACAGGGACCTAGACACATCAAGTAATTTTCTGAAGGTTACGTGCTTGACAAATAGTGGAAAGAGAATTTGAACTCAGATAGTTTGGCTCCAGAATCTGTGTTTTAAGCGTATACCATCACTGCCAGTAATTAATGCGCATCTCAAACTTCTCATGTACAAACTGAGTTCTTGTTTCCCATCACCACCACCATCAAATTTGTTCTTCCAGAGTTTTCTCCGTGTCAGGAAATGGTAACCCCAGTTGCTTTGGGCAAAAATATTGGAGTCATCTTTAATTCCCCAAAATAGCATACAACCCACATCTGGTTCATCAACAGATGCTGCTGTATCTAACTTCAAAATTTACCTAGAACCTGACACCTTCTCCTCAATCTCCACTGCTACTATTCTAATCCAAAACCCCATCATCCTTCACCTGGCACACTGCAAGTGTTCCTCACTCGGCCCCTTGCTTCCATACTGCCTCCCCTGCTTCAGGCTCTGCGGTGGATTCCCACCTCACAGTAAAAGGGAGAGTTCTCATGACGGCTTATCAGGCTGTGCATGAGCTTCCCCTCTGTCTTTCGCCCTCACTTCATACTTCCCTTTTGTTCACTCATTCTGATCCAGTTATACTGGTCTCCTAGCTATTCCTAGAAAACATCAGGCTCGCTCTTGCTTCAGGGCCTCTGTAACTGCTGTTCCATCCGCCTAGGATGCTCTGCTTCACACACCTGCGCAGTTCACTCCTTCGCTTCCTTCAGACCTCTACTCACGTGCCATTTTCTTAGTGAGGTTTCCTTGGCAACCATATCTAACCCAAGCCATATCCAACCACTACACAATCCTTCCTACATGCTTTTCTCCCCAGAGTTTACTTATTTATCTTGTTTATTGCCTATAGCCTCTTTTTAGAGTGTAGGTTCTATGCAGCTAGAAATGTCTGTTTGTTTGTTTCCTTTGCTGCTATAAGTTCAGTGTCTAGAATAGTGCTCGGCACATAGTTGGCACTCAATAAGTATTTGTTGAAAAAATAAATGAATTAAGCCTAATAACTAATTTTTAACACTGGGATCCCAGCCCACAAAACAGGTAAGGTGGGTTTTCTCTTGGTTAAGGGGTAACTGCTGAGACCTCTGAGGTATCTCTCTCTTAGGGAAAGAGGTCTCCTTTCTGCAGATCCCTCTCTCATTTCAGGACTGTAAGCTGCATTCCTACAGACACTCACTAACCTGGGACTAAACTCACGAGGCAGACTGACATCTCCTACAGGCTAGATTTGACCTACATAGAGCTAACTGGAATATCAAGCATAGATATTCAGAAGTTTTGCAAAACTTTGTTTACAGTGACTTTCCCAGCCAATATTCCTGTAGTTCCTAAACTGGCCTCAAACACTTGTCAATGAGCTGCTTGTACCCTGCTGTCATCATTTTTAAATTCACATTTGACCAGTAGATAATGTACACTAAGGCAGAAGGTTCTTTTTTCCACAGTTTCTAAACCTGTGAATTGGAAAGAAATTAACTAGAGGGAAAATCCTCATTAAACCTTAATTATTAACATTGATGACTGATTAAAAAAAGAAACTAAAAAAATCCATCCTTTTGATCTCTTAATTCTAAGAAGAGATTTCCAGCTGAAACCCTTTCTGAAAGTTGAGCTGCATGTGTATGGAAATTTTAAGTGAACTCCGTCAAAGACAGAGCTTCTGTGTAAAGTATAAATAGTTTTTGCACACATCTTCAGAAGTCTCTTGCTTAACAGCAATTATCTTAATGGAGGCATTCAAATATTACATTTGCCCCCAAAATCAGTGGAATTCAAGTAAATTTTAATAGAAATACATGTCATAGAGCACCTAGTTTAGGTGGCAGCTGGCATGAAAGAAAATCTGCTGCAATTTTAAGACCAGTGCCTCTGAGTATTTTATAGAAATCTCTTTATTAAGGCACTCCATTGCCCTATTATTTGAACTGGCATTTTGGTCTCACCTTGAGGACGCGTAACTGACCCAGAAACCATTCTGTGATTATCAGACAGTGACTGCTGTAAAACAGTAAGTGAGGGCTTTCTCCTCCGCTCCAGGGTTATTAGCCTTACACGGCTCAAGTACAGCAGCAACTGCTGATCCAGCGAGTCAGGTATGAAGGGAAATGAAGCCTGTGGTCTCTGGGAGATTCTGATGCCTCCATTACCTGCCATTAGCAAAAGTAAGTTTTATTAAGTCTAGATTTGTTTAGTCAATCGGACAGTAGTGGTGGGCTGTTGCGTTGCTTCTCAGGAGTGCTTAGACTGGTTATTGACGTTAAGGTTAAGTGGGGAGAAACAAGAGGAAAATTGTACTACATTACTTTTTATTTTCAGCTACACGACCTTGGATATACTGGACATATTTTTCAGGCATATACAGATTTGTGATGTTCTAATTCAATCGTTCCTAACCCAAACCCACACGGTAGAAAAGAACAAAATGAGGCCCAGAGAACTTAATTAACTTACTCAGTTAGTGAGATACCCAGCTATGGTGGAACCCAAATCTCCAGACTCCCAGTCAAGTTTTCTATTCATTGGCCAATTTACCAAAAATGTACTGAACACCAATGATATACCAGGCATCGTGTTAGACATGTGGGCGATACAAAAATGGCCATCATGTTCCTGCCTTATAGATGTTTCTAAAAGCAAGGTGTATCCTAATCATATTATCTTACTCAGAGATTACATTAAATACCCAGGTTGAAAGTTATACAGAGGGAATGAGATTCTACCACAATGCTGCTGGGACTTCAAAGCTGCCCACCCCCACCCCCCGCCTCACTGCCACATTGAAATGAATGAGTTTCTATTTTAAGTAAAAAGACATAATTGTACTTAAAAATAAATAAATAACTCTGTGTACTACAAATGGAACAGAAATACAGAGTGACTATATTAGTTTGCTAGGGATGCCACAACAAAGTATGGCAAGCTGGATGGCTTAAAACAATAGACATTTATTTCCTCACAGTTCAGGTGGCTAGAAGTCCAAGATCAAGAGACTGGCTAAAGCTCGCTCTTCTTGGCTTGTTAATGGCCATTCTCTACCTGTCTTCACATGGTCTTCCCTAGGTGCCTGTCTGTATTCTAATTTCTTACAAGGATGCCAGGCATAGTGGATTAAACCCCACCCATATTACCTCATTTTACCTTAATTACCTCTTTTAAAGGCAGTGTCTCCACATAATCTCCACATACAGCCATATTCTGAGGTATTGGGGAGCTATGACTTCAACATATGAATATATAGAAATCATAATTCAGCCCCATAACAACTTACCAGGGGATTGAAGTCACAGAACAAGAAGTAGACAGAGATGCATTTGCCTTCTCCGAGGTAAAAGAAATACCCTATAGATTAGAACTAGCTCATTGCATGGAGCTGGATCTGGGAGAGATCCCTTGCTCCAAGAAAGGAGGATGTGAAAAACTACCTGGTACCCAACAGAGAACATAGATTCTGTTTGTATTGAAAGGAAGAATTAAGTCTTGGACAGTAACAAAGAAAACAGGAGGTGGGAACTGAACGGTTTGTTGAACATTCTAAAACCTTTGTCTTGCATTGTAGGAAACTAGTGATGTTGAATAACTTTGGAATTTGATAGAAAAATTATATAAGTTACTGCAGATGCTAAAAATTTTAAGATAACTCCCAGAAATATAGACATATAAGCTCTAGTTTCTAAAGCAGAACAAAAATAAAGGAAAAAAAGCTTCACATTTCAACATAAATCAAGAAAGTGGGAAAAATCAAATAAAATATATGGTAAGCAGAAAATAAAAAATGAAAAGATATAAATAATTCCAAATATACAAAATAATCACAATGAATATTGATTAAATTTGCCTATTGGTTAAGAAAGCTAATTATATTAGAATCTAAAGATTCAGTTATTTACTACTTACAAGAAATGCACTTAAAAGCAAAACAGGAAATAAAAGAAAGAATGAAATAATTAGTAACATAAAAGATATTTCAGGCAAACACTAACCAAAACAAGTTGGTATACCAGTACTAATGCCAGAAAATATTGAATTTAAAGTATAAAACATTGATAAATATAAAGAAGTACATGTCAACATGATAAAAATCATAATCACCTAAATTGAACTTATAGGAACTGGACAACATAGCCTGAAAAATACATGAAGCAAAATTTGAGAAGAACACAAAGAGAAATCAATAGAGTAGAATTTTTAAACGAATTTCTTTTGAAAACTGAAAAATACAAAAATCAAATGACAAAACTTATTTGAACAATTCCATTAATATGCTTGATCGTGTGTGTGTGTGTAAAGAAACAGAGGGGGAGAGAGGAGGGAGGTAGGAGGGAGAGATTTTTTGACATGCACACAATGAACATTTACAAAAACTGACTATGTTCTAGGTCAGAGGGCTGTAAACCTCTTCTGCAAAGAGCCAGGCATCCAGTAAATATTTTAGGCCTCGTAGATTATAAGGTCTCTTTCCCAAGGATTCAACTCTGCCAAGTTAGTACAAAACCAGTCACAGACAATACTTAAATGACATACATGGCTGCATGTCAAAAAAAATTACTTATGAAAACAAGCAACCAGGTGAATGGACAGGTCTTAATTTGTCAACTTGAGCCTTATTTCATGTCATAAAGAAAATTTCAATACATTTTTTAAGAATTGATGTTTTACAGACCTCATTGCCACCAAAAAAAAAAAATAACTAAAGTAGAAATCAGAAATTAAAAGTTTATTTTAAAAGTTTGAGAAATAGAAAACTTGCTCTCACATCACTCATATATTATTTTTAAAAAACCCATGATACTGGAATTTATAAAACATTTAGAACTGAATAACAGAAATCTGTACTTAAAAACCTACAGATCTCTGTTTTCACCTCTGATATGGAAGAATTCAAAGGTGTTTTGAAAAGATTAAAAAACATGGAAACAGCCTAAATGTCCATCAACAGGTGACTGGATAAAGAAGCTGTGGTATATTTATACAATGGAATACTACTCAGCCATAAAAACCGACAACATAATGCCATTTGCAGCAACATGGATGCTCCTGGAGAATGTCATTCTAAGTGAAGTAAGCCAGAAAGAGAAAGAAAAATACCATATGAGATCGCTCATATGTGGAATCTAAAAAACAAAAACAAAAACAAACAAACAAACAAAAACAAAGCGTAAATAAAGGACAGAAATAGACTCACAGACAGAGAATACAGACTTGTGGTTACCAGGGGGGCTGAGGGTGGGAAGGGATAGACTGGGATTTCAAAATTGTAGAATAGACTACACTGTATAGCACAGGGAAATATACACAAAATGTTATGATAACTCACAGAGAAAAGAATGTGACAATGAGTGTGTATATGTCCATGAATAACTGAAAAATTGTGCTGAACACTGGAATTTGACACAACATTGTAAAATGATTATAAATCAATAAAAAATGTTAAAAAAAATAAAATAAACTTGATATATCCCAAATAAAACTGAAATCAGAAGAAGAGAAAACACAAATTTCCAATGCCAGGAAAGAAAGAGGGGGGAGAACTATAGGTCCTATGGACAATAAAACGATGTTAAAGGAATAGAAATCCAGCTTTACGCCAATAAATTTGAAAACAGATTAAATGGAGAAATTACTTGAGAGACCCAACTTATAAAAACTTACACAAGAATGAATTGAGATATAAATGAATATCTGTCAAAAACTGAATTTTTAAATAATCAATATATGTGAAATTTTAAAAAATACCTCTTCTACACACACAAACACATTGAAAAAATAGGCTCTCATAGCTTCTCTGGTGAATTTTATCAAACATTTAAAAAAGCAATAATACCAAATTTACACAAATTATTTCAAAAAGGAGGAGGACAGAATACTTCTCATCTCATTGCTGATCACAAGACTAGCATATCCCTGATTTCAAAATCTGACAGGAATATTACTAGGAAAGAAAATTATAGATCAATATCCCTCATGAACATGGGAGCAAACACAGGCCCAGGATACAAGGCAGTACCAGTAAAGGGGAAAGGCGCAGTCTCCCAAGGGTCCCCTTCTGGTAAAGTCACACAGGATGTGCTTAATTCTTGCAGCAAGTTGTGACAAAATATGTGAAATACTGTCCACTGGAAAATCTCACTAAAGACTCAATTCCAAGGGTTTTTACTGAGGACTGATCTTGTGGGCACCCTCTGCCTTGTACATACATTTCAGATTCCAAAAAGGAAAGCAGATGTTCAGCATAACAACATTGCTTGTACAAACAACTTAAGCGCAGTGAGCCACTCTTTTCAGCTGGAATGGAGAGAGACCTGCCAAAATCCAAGTTCCCAGACACGAGCTGATGGTAAACCATGCAAGCAAGCCTTTGCAATGATCGTCATCTCCGACTGCAATGTTAACTCTTATCCAAACAACGACCAAGTGAGATTTATTCAGGGGATAGAAAGATAATTTATTTGATTAAAAATCAACCAATGTAACTGGCCATGTTAACAAAATAAACTTTAAAAAAGAATATGCAATCATACAGATACATCATGATTAATCTTCTGAAAACTGAAAAATAAGTACCCTTATTTTTAAAACATATCATGATCTCAATTTTATAAAGGCTTTAATTTTTAAATGGTCAGGAGAAAAATATCATAATTATATTTAATTGGCTCCATATACTCATATGTAGGAATGAGGAGTCAAGGAAGTTCTAATTGCTGCTCAGTGATGTTTAAGACATACGCAGACAACTTTCAATGGAGGATATATTTCTTCAAAATCCCGGGTCTATATTTTTACTACTGACGATCAGCAAGTAATACAAGATTGCCATGCCTCATGACAGTCTGCAAACCAGATGATACTAGTGAATTTTTTGCCCATTTCAATCACAATATAATTTGGAAATATGAGATTTCTTTTTCATGGAACAAGAAAACCTCAAGAAAACCTCTTGACTAAAGGAGCTGCTGGTTTTTCACACTTATGCCTCAAACTAAGATATAACTTATTCTAGGTAGGCCTGTGAATTTTTATGCTTCATGGCTTTGGGGACCAGAGAAGCCAGAGAATACTGTTAACAGTAAACAGATAGAGAAAAGGAAATGTTACTCTTTTTCCCTTCCTCACTCTCATGCAGAGTTGACGGTCTGCTCAATACTCAACGGAGAATGACTGACGTTGGGGGAAAAAAAAGAGAAGAAAAGAAATAAAGAAGAAAAGTAAGGCTGAAAGGGAATTGGAATGTAGCACATAAAAGAGGTAGAAAGGAAGCAATTAATATTTTGGCAAGTAAAATGAATTATAATACAGTATTTCAAAATCCGTCATTAAAAGCACCCTCCCCCAAGTCTTATTTCCTTATACTGTATGTGGAATTTTATGGAATAGAAATGCTTGGTAAGTGAGATTAATTTTGGAATAACCATTGGGGATTCTGAACCAAACACAGTAACCTGGCTCTTACCAAACACATATGCCACTAAGTAGACTGTATAGTCACAGGATTTATTTATTCTTCACTTTGTAAATATCATATCAATTGGTCAAAATAAACAGATCTCAAGTATTTAGTCAAGAATAATTTCCCATTTGGACATATCAGCAATAATCTTTTTAAATAAGTCTTCCTCTCAGAATCACCCTTGCAGCTGAGATCCTTAAATATGCCAAGCTCTATCTTGGCCCCAGGGCCTTTGCACATACTGTTGCTGCTGCCTTGAATATTACTTTATGCTCATCCTCACTGTCTGTAACCTACCTTTATTTTGACTAGTATTTCTCATACTTCAAGTTTCTGCTTAAACATCCAGTTATCCATGGAGTCCTCCCAGACAATGCTACTCCTCACCACCATCATCTGCTAGGTGACCCTCTTAAGTACTCACACAGTACCCCATAATTCACTCATCGTAGCACTTATCTCACTATACAATTACTGGCAGTATTCTTACCCATATCTCCCACCAAGCACTAACATAACACAGACCAGTTCTATGCTACTCATTGTAGTATTCCTAATACACTGTACAGTCCCTGATACAGGTATTCTCAGTACGTATTTGAAATGAGTAAATAACTGATACCTGAAGCAGGTGCAGTACTGGTTAGGGGAATATGGTCTGAGAGATGAAGAGTGGCTATTAAATACTCCCAGTTTTCATGGCGTGGCTTTGATCATTCTGCAGTATTCCAGAGTTTCAAACAAAGGCCCATAGCACCAAGTGAGTCACAGTCATTTATATTCCTGAAACTGAGGATCAACAGAGGGCATAATTATTCCTTAGGCTTTTCATGAAGATCATCTTACCCCACACTAATACCATAAAACTTTCCTAACTCAGGTTGAAATAACCTAGGCTCAGGAGTCACAGAGATGCTGGTTTAAATCTCAGCTCCAACACTTCCCAGTTGTGTGAGATTGAACAACTCACTTAACTTTTCAGAGCCCAGCTTTCTTTGTGCCTTAATTCCTACCTCCACTGGATGTGGGGGAATAAAAGGAAAATTCTATTCAAAATGATCTAGTGAACTATTTAGTATATAATACACACTCAGTAAAAGTTTCTACAGTAACTGTTGAAGGAGAAACTGTGAGTATGACTTGGGCCCTTCCTTTGAGAAATGCACAGGTCAGTGGAAAAAATTCATTACAAGTCAATATGATAAGAGTAAAGGAATATACAAAATGCTAGAGCATCACAAATGACATATTGACTTACTGGAAAGAGCACATGAAAAAAAGAGATAAGTGTGATAAAATGACAAAAATGAAAAGATGTCAGCAGGCAAAGGATTGGAGAGAAACTGGGGGAGAGGCACTTTGAGAAGTGTGTCCAGAAACAAAGAGTTATACAAGAGCATGGCAAATTTAAGAAATGGCAAATCATTTGACATGGCTGAATGTAACAGGTGGTGAAGAATGTATGGGGAAGAGAAACAGCAGATGTTGTGTGATAAACGGTCTTGTAGCTAAAGGTTTTTAAGTAGCGACAAGCATGATTAGTTTTGTTTTTTAGTATGTTAAATTTTACAACTATGTAGAAGATGATCTAGAGGAGACAGCTGTCAGAGGTATGGAAACAAGTTAGCTTGGACTACATCACATTAACAGGGTAATAAGTTATTAAGTCTGAACTAACGTTGTAACAGGAAGAATAGGAAACCGACTCAGAAGACAGCAGGACAGGACTTGGCGACTGGTAGAACAGAATAATGGTCACCAGAAGATGTCTACATCCTAAGCCCCAGAATCTGTGACTATGTTATCTTAAATGACACAGAAGAATTAAGGTTGCTGATGGAATGAAGGCTTCAAATCAGCTGAACTTAAAATATGGAGATTATCTTGCAGTGTCTGGGCGGGCCCACTATAATCAGGAGGGTCCTAAAAAATAGAATAGAAAGCCAGAGAGTCAGAGTTAGAGAGATTTGTGATTATGGAAAAGTATCAGAGTTACGTGACATGAGAAAGACTACACCAGCCATTGCTTGATTTCAAGACTAAAGGAGGCCACAAACCAGGAACATGGGCAACAGCTACAAGCTGGAAAAGGCAAGAAAATTAATTCTCCCTTAGAGCCTCGAGGAAAAAAAAAACAGTCCAGCTAAAACCTCGATTTTGACCTATTAAGGACCATTTTGGACTTTAAACTTCCAAATCGTAAAGTAGTAAATTTGTGCTGTTTTAAACCACTAAGTTTATGTTAATTTGTTACAACAGTAATGGAAAACTAATAGACTGACCAACTAATCATGAATGAAAAAAAAACGACTGAAGATGAATTCTGAATTTCTGACTTGGGTGATTAGATGTTGTGATTAACCTAGACAGAAAATATAAGAAGGTAATAAAGTTTGGTGAGGGAAGGAATGGAGATGGAATAGTGAAAAGAAAAAATATAATGAGTTTGATTTATGTAGATAAACACTTATATAATATATTAGAATATTTTTAGAGGGTAACTGATGTGCAAATCAAGATCACAGAAAAGAGAAATTGCTGGAGATACATATTCAGGGTTGCCATTATATATGAACAATAAGAAATCAGAGGGTATATCACAGGGAGAGAGAAGACAGAGTAAGAGGACAGTCAATGATGGAACACTGAAGACCACAATATTTAACTACAGGGGGAGTGGGAGGTTCAGTTAAAAGAAGCTAACGAAATGAAAGAAGGTAGACAAGAATCAGGAAATGGTATAATAGGAACGTAGGAAAAAGAATGTTTCAAAAGGAAGTGAGCAAGAGATCCAAAGGATGCAGAGAGATTCAATAACATAAGGGACTAAAAATTGGCCATCTCTAATTAAAAAAAAATTAGCAACTCTGATCTTAAGAGCCAAACTATGAATATCAATAGTTTGAAACCCTCTGTTGGTTCAGTACTCCCCAAAACACTTACAGCCCAGCAACGGGACAGCTAGATTTTGGACAAGCGTACATAGGACCCTATATAGCTGATTGTTGAGAATAATTATATTATACGTGATGTATCAAGTTTTCTAGTGAACATCAATCATGTTCACCTGAAAGTCCTAAAGAAAGTCTTTAAGAATTGTTCTTTCCTAAACTGTATCATCTTTACACTTGTCCTTCACCTGAAAATAAAAGTAGATGGATGTATCATCTATATGATTTATATATAAATCTTTATGATTTATATTTATTATAATCAAACTAAATTCCTTCTTAATTATTTTGCCATTGGACCCAAGCTAAATCCGGTCATTCTGTACTCACAGCTTATCTATCAAACTGAATCAGTGTACTAAATTCTGAATTTTTTTATACCAGGTAAAGAAAAAAATTACCAGTTTTAATTAGCTAAACCCAAGCCACCAACTTGATTTAATGAAGACATGCACAGAAGACAGTTCTCCTGTTGCTCCTGGATCAGACTAGCATACAGAATTGAAGAAAAGCAAAAATGAAAAGCACATTAATTCACCTTGTTAACATGACCTTTGCTTAGTATGATCAGCCCTGGATTCCCGGGACTGCAACTTGAGGTAAAAAGTTCTCAGTCATAAAAAAGGACAGTTTAATGCACAATAACTTAAATATTAAAAATAAAACATTTCAGGCTTAATTTTATTAAGAACAGGAATAATACATTTATATAGCAAGTGATTTGTATACATGAAGAAAAAGCAAATAAAGTCAAAGACAACATTTAAAAGCTTGCCCATAATGGAAAAAATAATCCACATAGTAAACACTCCTGGAAGAAAGGATCCAGGTTAAAATTTACAGTGAAATTAATTAAAATGAAATACGTGTGAAGTTATATCCACACACTGTAAGAACATAAACAGAATAAATTGCCCATATGAAACATTATTTATTTAAAAGTTTTGTCTAAAATAACCACATATTTGACAGCAACTAATTGATGGGATTTTAAAGAGGTTTGGCAACTGTGAAAACAACAGAATTGAAAATACTCAGACCTATACAGCACCACCAAAATATAAAAATAAAAAAAGAACTTCCATCTTTATTTTAGATGCACCTGATGAAATCAGTTTAGGGAAGGTGCATCTGAAGAAATTATTCTAAATGCTTCACAGGGTAATAGAGAGATGAGAAATTGGAAAGAATGTTTAAGAGACATAGAGAACAAAATGAACGTTTCTTTTTTTTTAATGGAGGTACTGGACATGGAATGCAGGACCTTGTGCATGCGAAGCATGCACTCTACCACTGAGCTATACCCTTCCCTCAAAATGAGCATTTCTAACATTCACCCAATAGTACTTCTAGAAGGAGAAAAGGAAATAGTGGGGGAGATAATTAAAAAGCTATTTGATGAGATAATGGTTCAGTATTTTTCACAAAGAATGAATAATATGAATCGTCATATTCAAAATGCCAAATCTCAAGCAGTATACATAAAAATAAAAGTGTATCTAGGCATATTTTAGTGAAACTGAATACCTAAATCAAGAAGAGGATCTAAAAAACAACCAAAATAAGAGGCAATAATGCACAAAGGAACAAAATTTAGCATGTCAGTTGACTTTACAGGAAAACATAAGAAGCTGGAAGACCACTGGAGAAATCCTTCAAAGTAGAGGGTAAAATCACCTACTTGAACAATGGACACAATTTTTTTTTAATATTTCATCATATCAATGCTTTCTGGTAGTGCATTCCCACACTGATTCTGTGTATGAGACTGTATTTGGCAAAGGAGTAGTAGTAGACTTGACATAAGCAGAGAATTGACAAATGAAAAACTGTTTCTTTCTTCTCTATATATATCTCTCCAAAACAATCTCCATGAGAAGATTCCTAATCTGAACTGGTACAGAGTGACCTGGAGCAGAGCCTGTCATCCTAGCTGAGGCTACCCTAGATCAGCCATCCAGCCACAAGACGTAAATGAGCCCAAGTGGAAGAGAGAAGAACTGACCAGATAAATTCATTCAAAATAATCTAAACCCTGAAAGTGACATGTGTTTTAACAAAGGGTTATTTTTCATACCTTTGTATTATGAGGTAGCTTATCACACAGCATCATTGTGTCAATAGACGAGTGACACAGAAATTCGAATCAGAGTGATATATTGCTACTGTTTAGAAAACTTAAAATAAGGGGCTGTCAGTGAAAACAACAGAGTTATGATCTCTGAAAAGTATCTCTTTCATAAAGGCAACAAAAATGCTGACATCATCAAAGTCAAGGTTTTCAGAACTCAAAATTAATCAAAAGCTTATAACAATTGAGAATAGTTATTGAGAAAAACAACTAAACCAAGAAACAAACAGCTTTTTGCATTATAACTTTTTGTATTCCCACCACCTCCATCCCAACTCTATGATATTTATGAAGAATAACAGTCCACAATCACAGTGAAAATGAGCATCCTAGCAGTCACTGAAGAGAATATAACAGAGTTGGAGATTTATTATGGACTAAAGGTTTGTGTGCCCCCAAAATTCATATGTTGAAGCTCAAATTCTTAGTTTGGCTATATTTGGAAATAGAGCTTTTAAGGAAGTAATCAAGGTTAAATGAGGTCATTAGGATGGGGTCCTGATCTGAAAGGATCAATGACCTTATAAGAGGAGACATCAAAGAGTTTGCCCTTTCTCACTCTCCACATGCACAAAGAGGAAAGATCATGTAAGGTCACAGCAATAAAGCAGCCATCTGCAAGCCAGGAAGAGACTTCTCACCAGAAATAAAATTTGTGAGCACTTTAATCACGGACTTCTAGCCCCTAGAACCATAAGAAAATAAATTTCTGTGTTTAAGGTACCTAGATTACAGTATTTTACTACAGCAGACCAAGCAGACTAAGACAATATCTTCCAAAGGCTCTTCTTAGAGAATTTTCCTTATTTGACCTGTCTGGTATTTCCACAGGAGTCTCCATTACAAGGATGTCTACATTTGACCTGAATCAAGGGTCACCCAAAGAGAACAGCCTTTTCCCCAAGAATGTCTTTAAAAAATAATTTGAGGGAAATATTGCACATCACAACTGTCTGAAATGGTATATAACAGTTTGGGCAAACAAGATGTGATACACCACATCAACAAAAGAAAGGACAAAAATCATATGATCATCTCAATAGATGCAGAAAAAGCATTTGATAAAATGCAATACCCATTTGATTAAAAACTCTTACCAAAGTGGGTACAGAAGGAACATATCTAAACATAATAAAAGCTATATATGACAAACCTACAGCCAGCATAGTACTCAATGGTGAAAAACTCAAAAGCTTCCCACTAAAATCTGGGACAAGACAAGGCTGCCCACTATCACCACTCCTATTCAACATAGTCTTGGAAGTCCTAGCCACAGCAATCAGGCAAGAGAGAGAAATAAAAGGGATCCAAATTGGAAAAGAAGAGGTAAAAGTGTCACTATATGCCGACGACATGTTACTATATATAGAAGACCCTAAAAGGTCCACACAAAAACTACTAGAACTAATCGAAGAATTCAGCAAGGTAGCAGGTTACAAGATTAACTTTCGAAAATCAGTTGCATTTCTTTACACTAATGATGAATCAACAGGAAAAGAAAGTAAAGAAACAATCCCCTTTAAAACAGCACTGAAAAAAATAAAATACTTAGGAATAAATCTGACCAAGGAAGTGAAAGACTTATACGTGGAGAACTAAGAAACATTGATTAAGGAAATTAAAGATGACCTAAAGAAATGGAAAGATATTCTATACTCTTGGAATGGAAAAATTAATATTATTAAAATGATCAAACTAATCAAAGCAATCTACAGATTTAATGAGATCCTTATCAAAGTACCCAGCACATTTTTCACAGAGCTAGAATAAATAATCCTAAAATTTATATGGAATCACAAAAGACTCAGAATTGCCAAACAAATGCTTAAGGAAAAGAATGAAGATGGAGGAATAACCCTTACAGACTTCAGACAATACTACAAAGCTACAGTAATCAAAACAGTGTGGTACCGGCACAAAAACAGACATATGGATCAATGGAACAGAATAGAGAGCCCAGAAATAAGCCCACAGACTTACAGTCAATTAATCTTTGACAAAGGAGGCAAGAGTATATAATGGAGAAAAGACAGTCCCTTCAGCCAGTGGTGTTGGGAAGACTGGACGGCCGCAACTAAATCAACAAAGTTAGAACAGTCCCTCACAACATACACAAAAATAAACTCAAATTGGCTTAAAGACTAAAATATAAGAAAAGACACTATAAACATCCTAGAAGAAAACATAGGCAAAACATTTTCTGACATAAATCTTAGCAATGTTCTCCGAGGGCAGTCTATCCAGACAATGGAAATAAAACCAAAAATAAACAAATGGGACCTAATTAAACTTATAAGCTTTTGCACAGCAAAGGAAACTGTAAGCAAAACAAAATGACAAACCTTAAGAATGGGAGAAGATATTTGCAAATGATATGACTTACAAAGGCTTAATTTCCAGAATATATAAACAGCTCATACAATTTAATGACAAAAAACAAACAATCCAATCCAAAAATGGGCAGAAGACGTCAACAAGCAATTCTCCAATGAAGACATACAAATGGACAATAGGCACATGAAAAATTGCTCAATATCGCTAATTATCAGAGAAATGCAAATCAAAACTACAATGAGGTATCACCTCACACCCGTCAGAACGGCCATAATTCAAAAGTCCACAAACAATAAATGCTGGAGAGGGTGTGGTGGGAATATAGTTTGGTGCAGCCATTATGGAAAAAAGTATGGAGATTCCTCAAAAAGCTAAAAATAGACATCATATGATCCAGCAATCCCATTCTTGGGCATCTATCTGGAGGGAACTCTAATTCAAAAAGACACATGCACTGCAATGTTCATAGCAACACTGTATACAATCGCCAAGACATGGAAGCAACCTAAATGTCCATGGACAGATGACTGGATAAAGAAGATGTAGTATATTTATACAATGGAATACAACTCAGCCATAAAAAAGAATAAAATAATGTCACTTGCAGCAACATGGCTGGACCTGGAGATTGTCATTCGAAGTGAAGTAAGCCAGAAAGAGAAATAAAAATGTCATAGGATATTACATATATGTGGAATCTAAAAAAGAAAAAAGACAACACTAATGAACTTACCTACAAAACAGAAACGGACTTGCAGACATAGTGAACAAACTTATGGTTATCAGAGGGAAAAGGGGTGGGAAGGGATAAATTGGGAGTTCAAGATTTGTAAATGTTAACCACTAGATATAAAATAAATAAAAAACAAGTTTCTTCTGTATAGCACAGGGAACTATATTCAATATCTTATAGTAACCTACAATGAAAAAGAATATGAAAATAAATATATGTATGTATATTCCGACTGAAACATTATGCTGTACACCAGAAACGGATGCAACACTGTAAACTGACTATATGTCAATAAAAAAAAAATAAAATTTTAAAATGAAGTAGATGGTTATAAATTAAGATGATAATTGTTATCCCCCATGCAACTACTAGCAAAATAACACTTAAAATTTTTAAAAGATTACAATGGAATTAAAATTTTTATACTAGAAAATATCTACTTGTCACAAAGAAAAGCAGCATGGGAGAAATGAAGAACAGAAAGGAAATTACGTACAGAAAAATATAGCAACAGGACAGACTAAATTCTACCGTATCAGTGACTGCAGTAAATGTAAATAAACACACCAATTGAAAGGCAGTAGCAGGAAGAAATTATTTTTAAAAACCCGTAAATGAATAATTTACTGTCTAAGAAGACACACATTAGATCCAAAGATACAGATGAGTCGCCTGTAAAAGGGAAAGTATATACAATGTAAAAAATGACCGGAAGAAAGCTGCAGTATATATTACCAATGTCAGACAAAACAGACTCCAGAGAAAAATTGTTACTGAGGATAAAAACAGACATTTTGTAACAGTGTCAGTGTCCATCTATGAAGAAGATAAAGGATTAAAATATGTACACAACTAAAAATGAGCCCAATAACAGACAAAGCAAAAACTGACAGAATTGAAGGAACAGACAACATAACAATAATAGTCCGAGACCAATGTCTTTTATAAACACAGTTCCCCAAATCCTCAGCAAAATGCTAACAAACCAAATATATAAAATGATTAAAAACCATGACCCAGTGGGATTTATCCCAGGAATGAAAAGGTAGCTAAACATATGAAAATCCGTGAATAAAGTTAAAAAAAAATCTCAATAAGGCAGAAAAAAACATTTGGCAAAACACAACAGTCCTTCATAATGAAAATATTCAACAAACTAGAGATAAAAGGGAGCTTCCTCTAACCTCATTCAAGGCATCTATGAAAATCCCCCAGCTAACATCAATCACACTGATAAAACCCTGAAAATTTCCCCCCTAAGATTAGAAACAAAGCAAGGATGTGTGCTCTTTCCACTTCTTTTCAACATTGTAACAGAGGTTTTAGGCACAGCAAACAGGCAAGAAAAGGAAATAAAAGGCATACAGACCTTAAAAAAATTAAAATTTTCTCTATTTGCAGGCGACATGATCCTGTATATAGAAAATTCTAAGAACCTTGCAAAGAAACTATTAAAGCCAGTTAGTTCAGCAAGGTTTCAGGGTATAAGATCAGTGTACGAGAATCAGTTGTATTTCTATACGTCAGTACTGAGCAACATAAAATGCAAATAAGAAAACAATTCTATTTATATTAGCATCAAAAAGAATAAAATACTTAGGAATACATTTAACAAAAGTATAAGATTTATACACTGAAAACTACAAAATATGTTGAAATAAACCACACACCTAAACAAATGGAAATAAATACTGTGTTCATGGATTTGAAAAGTAATCATTAAGATGGTAATACTTCAAAAACTGATCTACACATTCATTGCACTCCTTATCAAAATCTCAGCTACCTTTTTAGCAGAAATTGACAAGCTGATCCTAAAATTCTTATGAAAAGGCAAAGGAATAAGAAAATGGAGAACAAAGTTGGAAGGGACACTTTCCTATCTCAAAACTTACTCTAAAGCTACAGTACTCAAGATTGTGTGTTATTGTCATAAATACAGGCAAACAGATCAGTGGAATAGAACTGAGAGTCCAGAAATAAATCCATATCAATTTATGGTCAGTTGATTTTCAAAAAGAGTGGCAAGTCAGTTCAATGGAGAAAGAATAGTCTCTTCAGTAAATGTTCTGAAACAACAGGATATCCCTTGCAAACTTATTCATTTGGACCAGCTTACAGAACAGCTTACCAAAATAGAAAGACTCATACACACACACTTGCATACACGTAAATAACATTCTGAATATTAAAGGAAAGCCCTATTATCCTTAATACTTCTCCTGCACCTTTTCCAAGCAGACAGCTGGCCCATGGAAACCTTTCTTCACTCAAAGATGTGCTCAAAAAACAGCAGTCCCAAATCTATAAAGAGGATACTGTGAGAAATAAAAAAGAATGGAATAGAAAAAATTAATATCATATGAAGAATACTCACTGCTAAAGGTTGTCACAGCGGCGATTCACCAACTTCTGTGTTCCATACTGGCTCTCAGGTTATTTGGACCAACTTCTCCAACGAAACAATTCTGGATGGAGAGAACATTAATAGTATTAAAAACTGGTAGGCTAGGAAGGAACTATCAGCCTTATATTAAGAGAGACTGTAAAGGAGGCCCATAGCCTGACTAAGCAAAAGAATTTAATAGCAGACTCTCTCCAAATGGATTTGGGATCCACATAGGACTGTATCTTCATGGTACAGAAGAAACAAAAGTAAACTTATCCCCTTGAGATTACTGAATCTCAAGGGATTTCAGTAATCTTGGTGCCAAAGCAGAGCAAGGGGTGAAACAGCAAAAAAATATGTGTCTATGTGTCTCTGACGAGTCATGGCCATAGGCTGGTTGTCACATATATTTGTAGTTCAGTTCTATATTACTCGAATACTTCAAGAAATTTCAAGATAAGAATTGGTGGAGAGGGTATAGCTCAAGTGGTAGGGCACATGCTTAGCGTGCACGAGGCCCTGGGTTCAATCCTCAGGACCTCCATTAAAACTAAACAAGCCTAATTACCACCACCACCACCAAAGTATAATAATTAAATAATACAATAATAAATAAAGTGTTTTTTTAAAAAGAACAGGGGACAGGGTGTTTCCTAGATTAGCAGTGATCCCAGGCACGTGGCAGAAGCAGGCTTCATCCTAAACCTCAGAGAATACACATAAACGCTTTTACACTTGGAGGATTTTACTATTTGTTTCCTGAACAAGAATGGACTTCAATTTTAATCTTTTTCATACTTTGTGTGGTGTTGGTATCAAAATCCTGCCAGTCCGATAAAATAAACTTAAGATGTTTCCTCTTTTTCTATTTTTTACAATTCTTCATATAAATTGGAATGCTTTATTTGGGAAAAAATATCTAGGTCTGGTGTTTAATCTGTTAGGTCAATTTTAATTAACCCTTCATTTCCTTTAATGTTTATGACTATTCATATTATATATCTCTTTTTGTACCACTTTTACTGTTATTTAGAAAAATCTGTCCATTTGATCTAAATTTTCAAATTTTTGGTATAAAGTGTTCAGTATATTCTCTTATTAGCTTCTTAATCTATACTGTATCTATAGTTATGTACCCTTTTTAATTCTTAGTTTTATTTGTGCTTTCTTTCTTTTTTCCCTTAATTCATCTTGCCTGAGGTTTGTCTGTTTTATCTTTTTTTCAAAGAATGAAATTCTGGCTTTATTGATTCTATTTCACTTTATTAATTTCCATCATTATTATCTCTTCACCTCAGGCTTTCAGAACTGATTTTGTTATTTCTTTTCTAGTTCTTAAGGCAGATACCTAGTACGTTAATTTCCAGGTTTCTCTCCTTTTCTAGTATAAACGTTTAAATCTATAAATTCTTATTGAAATATACTACTTTTGCTGCTACTCACAGGGTTAATCCCTAATATTTTCAAAATCACTAAGTTCTAATTATGTAATTATGATAAATCATGAATTATTGAAAAGTATGTATTTATATTGATTTTGTTATCAAATTCCAACTTAACTGTACTTTGACTTTCACTAGTTTTCAATCACAAACTTTTTACTGTCTACATCTCCTCCCAAGACTTTGGTCACATCAATTGTTCTATCAATGCTATTCATCTTGAAGAACATTCTCCTGGAGTCTACCAACCTGCAGCAATCTTGACTGACTTTCCTCTGTGTCAGGTTCAAATCTGTCATCCGAGGATCTCCCTTCACCACCCTTTCAGGCATTTCATTTCTCTCTTTCCTGCCCTGTGTCTCCCATTTTCTGCATCCCACACCTTCCTCTTTCTTGGTTTACTTCTTCCTTTTGGTGGAGAAAAATCTCCAGTAGCTTCCTGAGAAAAGTGCACAGGGAGATAAAATTTTTTGTGAGCTCATATGTCTGAAAGTACCTGTTTTCTGCCTACATATTTAATTATTAGTTTATGTATGTCCACGATCATTTTCCTTATGAATTTTCAAAGCATCATTCCATTGCCTTCTATTTTATATTGATGGTGTTGAAAATTCTTAAGTCATTCTGATTCTACTTTCACTCCTTTGGAAACTTGTACAATTTTCTTTGTTCCCAGTGTTTCTGAAAATCCACAGTGATGTATCTTGGCATGAGTCTACTTTCATCTATTTTGCTGATACCAGTCTTTTAATCTATAAATAAGTATCTTTATATTCTGCAAATTTTTATTGAATTATTCTACTGATAATTTCTCCCCCTCCATTTTATATATTTTTTCTTTCTAAAATTCATAGAATTAAAATATTGGGGAAAATTTCTTGGAGAAGAGGAGACAGCCAAACCGATTCTGAGCCTCAATGTTCTCCCCAGCTATATACAAGCGAGCATATGTGCACAAAGCTTTGGGATTAAAGATAAACAAATCATTGTCCCTGCCTTCAGTGGGCTCCTGGTCCAAAGGGAGACAAGTGAAAATGATGTAGAAAGAGGATATTCACAGTGCTATGGGAACCCACAAGAAGGACAAAGTAACTGTGACAGGAGACTTGGCTGGGCAGTTGAAGACTTGGAGGTCTCAGAATGTGCTTCTGATGTGTCATATCTGAGCATAAGCAAGAGGAATGGATCTGAATCTTTATGAGGTCACAGACCTTTAGGGGAATGTAATGAAATCTATGAGACTTCCTCCAATAAAAATGCATGTAACACACATACAGACACCTATACTTTGCTTCCTAACTCAGAATGTGCATTATTAAGAACACTTGGTATGGAAGGATGAGTAGGGAATTTTTAGACAAGAAAAGGAAGACTCCAAACAGGGTAAACATGTGAAAAATCCTGCAGACATAAAAAAAACAAACAAACAAAAAAACAACTGCATTATTGGAGTGGAGGCGGCTGTAACATAATCGAGTATGATTGGAGCACAAGCTGGAAAGAGAATCAGGCATGTCATAAGATGAAAATAGAAGATAAACAGGGATAAAGCATGAAGTATCTCAAATGTCAGCCATGCACTTTGTTTACTCAAAGACTAGGCCATGATTGATAGAGATTACACAGGGCATGTCAACCCTCTCTCCACTGCTAAAATATATAACTGGAACAGCTAGTGCCCAGTGGAATACTAATTGATATTCTATGAGTGTGGAATTTTCACTGGCATTCACCGTAGGTGTTGAGTGAGCAGTACTCACATCTCAAGCTTACAGCTCTATGAAAGAAAAACTGTTAGCATGAAACCAAAAGCCCCTGAATATCAATTTACTCCTTAATAACCTACAGCAGAACGTCAGTCTTCAATGAGTTGTAATGGTTTGCAACACTGGCAGCAAATTAGATTTACCTGGGAACGTTCAAAATGCATACCATGCCTGAGGTCCGTCCCAGACAAATTAAATTAGAATATGCAGGGTGGAGCCCAGGCATGTGAAGTTTTGGAAGCGCTCCAGCTAACTTTCATGTGTGGCTAGGATTGAGAACTACTATGTTAAAAAAAAATACCCGACAAAAGCAAATTTCTACCATCTAATCTAGCCTTAATTCTATTACATTGTTCCATGCAGCATTACACAACTCAATAATAAATTTTTAAAAAAGCTAAGTATATGTTTGGCCATTTGAATTCCTTTGCTAAGCTACCAAGAATGTCACACAAGGGACTATAGGAGTTGTGAAGGGACTCTGAGCAGCACGCCTGGGGACCTCGGGGCAGCCAGTCCCTGCTGGACGTGCTCACAGTGCGCTTTTTCACATTTTACAGTCTCACCTACTTAGTGTGCTGCCTGAGGCTACTGCTCTCTTCATATCTTACAGATCCGCCTGGCAAAAAGGCTACATGCATCAATAGTTTCTGCTAAGGGTCCTGTGATTCATTGGGTGGCCTTTTAGTCAGACAGATTCTGAGATTTTTTTTTCTATTTTAACTCCGGAAGCCACAAGGATGAGTTAGGAAAAAATATTTCACGTTACCATAGTCATCCACTGCCTTAAACAAAATATACAGCTTCAAATATTTTTCAATTTAGTTAAGCTTAAACATGATACAGGTTTGCAACTAGTTCTTTCTTATACTCTGTACTCTGTTTGATCCTGAAGATAGAACTACAAGAAGAAAGTCACGCAGTGATTTATACAACAAACATTTACAGACTTTACTATGTATCGAGAAGTGTGCGAAGTAATGAGATTAGAAACCAGCATGTATTCACCCTCAAGATACTCTCATTCTGCTGTAATCGTATAGTAATTCCACATTGAATCATAAAAGTTCCATAAGAGGTACATTTTTCTTAAAAAAAAAAAAAAAAGGTGAATTCACGAGATGGCATGATCACTTGTAGCTGAGAGGTTAGAGCCAGGTCTTCAAGGGCCATCAATGCCAGGATAGGAAGTTTACAAGAAACTCTCTAGACTAAAGGGGAGGTTTGGTTTTGTTTGGGGGAGGCTTTTTTTTTTTGCATAGAAAAATGATAAATTCCGAGGTGCAGGAAGGTTTCAAGGTTAACTGCAGTATATAGAATGGATTGAAGATTGGCAAGAGAATAGGAAAAATGAGTTGTGGGTTTTATTAAATTGTTAAAGTAAGAGGTGATGTTGACTTGAGCAAGGGAAGTAGAAGTAAGGATTGAAAGGAAGAGACAGATGCTAGAATCATTATAGAGATGAAGTATAAAAGACTTACCACGCATTTTCAATTCAAGAATACTAATTAGATTGGGGGACTATTGGCATTCATTTATCCATTAAATCATTCAATAAATCTTTATTAGATAACTAGTATGCATCAAGCACTGTGTTGTGCTCTGGAAGTACAGCAATGCCTATAGCAAAGAATGGTCCCTGCCTTCATATAGCTTCATGTACTGGGAGAGAATCAGTAAAACACACAATAATTACCAGTTATAAGTGCTGTGAAGGAAGTGTGGGGATGAAAGAGAACATCAGGCAGTAGTGACTGAGGGTTGGGGTGATGGACAGAACTACCTTCTATTGAGCATTAAGTAAAGCCTTCTCTAAGGAAGTATTATTTCAGAGATCTGAAGGACGAGCAGAAAGAGCAAGCATTAAAGACGTGGGGAAATCAGGTGCAAAGGCTCTGAAACGGATCAATCTTAGTAGATTTCTGTGTTTGAAGAAGAGGGAGCTGCCACTGTGTTTAATGCGGCTGAGACGTTGAGTCAGACGAAAATGGTAAATTGACCATTGTCTTAGTAGCACAGATGTTATTGTTGACCTTGACGAAAGCAGTTCCAGCTGACAAAGGGAAAAAACAAATTGGAGTGAATTGAAAAGTGAGGGGGAAGACAGGAGGGAAGTGGATATAGTGTGTTGAGAAATGAAATGAGAGAGTAGCCGGAGGGGGATGTAGAACAGGGGAAGTTCCGGTCTGCTAAGACGATGTAAGAATTTAGATCCCGTCTGTCTACTGAGCCAGTAGAGAGGGAGACATCAACGTACATAAGAACAGAACACTGGGAGCAGGGGATGATGCCTCCCAGCACCTCCAACTCCCCCTCACCTTGTATCTGAGTTGGATAAATTATTGAAAGCTGATTCTTTCCAAAGTTGGGCTCTTTGGGGAAGAGGATGGAGTAGGGAAGATGAGGACATTGTAGACAGCACAGGGAAGTAAGGATACTGAACACTAGGGGAAGAGAAGGGTGTAGGACAACTGGGATCCTGGTCACCCAATTGAATGCTGCCTAATTTCCAGTGTAGCTTCATGTCAGACCTGCCCCAAATTCCAAAAGAATAGAGACTGCTTCATTTGATCTAACCAATACTAAGTGGCAAGGTGGGGAGCGTACACAGTCTCCTTCTCTACCTTTACAAGTCAGTTTAGTAGCCCCAGAATGTTATTTCACCATGCAATACAATTTATAAAAAATATTGGGGAACCACCAATGTTTTATTTTATCAACCAAGGACATTTAAACACCCCACCATGTAAATCCATCCTCTACATAGAAGAAAGAATATTTTAGGACCAAAAAGTAGGAAGAACTTAATATCAGGATTTAAAAAAAATAAATCTAACTTCATAGAAAATTTCTCTACACTGTTTTCTTATTTTATTTCAAAGTGTGTTATGGATGGTGAAAATACCATCCCCGCCTTATGTCAGTATGGAAATTAGTGTTAGGAAACCACTGGACCAGAAGACTCGTAAAATCTCTTCCAATTCAAATTCTATGATTCAGTTAATAGTAACAAAAAACATTATATTTGAAGTAAAATAGCTTCTTTTTCATGTTCTCCTCAATGATCTTATAAATAACTTTCCCCAAGTCACCTCTGCATTTCTCTCAGCCTCAGGGATCTAAGCAACGCGCAGCCATTCCCATCAGTTTCAAAAGCCACTTCTTCCAAGTCTTCAGAGAGCCCAGAGCATTTACAACAAACACCTTTCTCAGCATAAAAGATAACAGCAGTTTCGACTGTTTTCTGTTGGCCTGAATGCTGATTAAGACCTCAGTAATCGCACTCCACTCTATGCCAATCCAAAATCAGAAACACAGCTTACTTTTCAAAGAATAGAAGGAAAAAAACTCAGAAAAAAATAAAGCTTCTTTGCTGAAAGAAAGCAAGCAGGAAAGAAAGCTCACTGGCTAGTTGATTTGGATATCTTTATTTCTAAAAGTGTTCAAGTATCCTAGCTTTTGCAAGCACGCTTATGGAGACATACTAAAATACGTTATCAAACAGGATATTTTAAAAAATGACTTAAGTTATTACAGGTGAACTCAAAACACGAGAATTGTTACTTGCTCAATGCGAGCTCCAATCTGAGGGCATGTGTCTTTTTAATTCCACGAGTGAGGGCCAAGAGCAAAGTTCCTTCCCTAGCCAGGTCTGCTTTACTGAATTCTCTGCCTGTGCTAATCCTGTATGTACTGGAAGAGCTGACGTCGGTGGAAGGGAATTGTTTTCTGACAAGCTAACATTTCAAGGCTAATGGTTTTTAATAAGCAATTGAGTTTGCAGCATTCAGCTCTTGTTATGTTGTATTGGTTTTTCAGCTTTAATTTGGTATATGTGTTTTGGCACGACTCCACGGCAGGTGCAATTTTAAAAATGGAATCAATGAGATTCACTGTGATGTATAATAGAAGCAGTCCAAGCTTAGCTTTCCACACAGAATACCGGGCTTGGCTCTTCCCAGAGCCCTGCAAAGAAAATGTGTTGATTCCTCGGGGCTTTCCTCACTGTAGCTTTTTGAAATCTTGTTCACACTCCTCAAACATCCAAATCTGCCTGCCTTTAAACAGCTCTCACTCAGAACCCCGTTCTGACCTCATCGCCTCGTTTTCGAAAAGATGAAGTTCATCTAGCAAGGGAGCCTAAGTACAGCGTTTCCTCTTTAAAATCTCTGTCTCTTGCTTTCTATGGGATTGCTAATTAATAGGGACTGAATGAATCTTTGTTAAATGACTAGTTGAATGAATCTGTCCTCTCTTCCTTCTTCTCTGACTGAAAGGAAGAGCGACTCCTTCTTTTCAAGACTAACACCTCTTAATGATGTAGCATTTGTCTGCTTGTATCCCCTCCTGCCTTCTTTAAGACCCTGCTTCATCACGTATTCCTTCTCAGTCTAAGTGCGTTTCCTCTTGATGTCTCCATTGGTCACTTACAGGCTTTCTATAAACACAGGCAGATGGCTCAAATTCGCTCAACTACAGAATGAGGGAGAAAGGGCGTGGTGACTCAGGGCACGTGCCAGGGGTGCTGTGTCGGGTGGCAGTGTTCTATCGCCTGGTATCTGAGTAGTAAAGATAAAATCACATACTTGCTTTTTGCACTTTCTACATCTGTGTTTTATTTAACAGTAAAAAGTTGAAAGAAAAGAAAAAAAATCACCTCAAGGGCAAGATGGTAGTAAGAAATACTGATAATCAGCTCAGGAAAGTGAACAACTCCAGGGACTACACAGCAAATCCTTCTGCAAGTCAGCTAATTTCTAACGCTTTGTTTTCAACAAAATTGAAGAACGACTTGCAGTTGTCATATAAGCGCATATAATATATAATTTTACATATATTATATATAAACTATATAATCTTGAGTGTGTAACTCACAAAGAGTTTTAGAAAATTAAGTGAAATTTCTGTAAAAGAAAAACACCTCTACCATTTCTATATTCTTGTTTATGAGAACAAAGTCTCTCTGGCACTTTCATCCATAAAAACAAAAAACGAAGATAGACTCAATAATGAACTCTGTCTCATTCTAGCAATTAATAACAATCATCTATGTTTACAAGAGCGGATGGGAGGGAGGCAAAAACAATTCCATGCATCTCATTAAGAAATGCATTTTCAATAAATGTTAACACTTTATGTTTAATAATTATCTTCCAGAATTTCTAATATGTTATTTTAATCCATTGTATGCTAGTATTAATTGTAATTGTAACTCAATCCAGAAGAAATTTAACAATAGCGCCTTATGTTCACTGATATAAAAAAAAATCAATGGATATAATATTTCTGAAATTAATTACCAAGTGATCCATAAAATGGCTTTTAAGCATTAGAAAACAATGGCCTGCCACAGATGAAGCTTACAAATATAATGCTGAAGAAAAAAAAGCAAGTCACAAAGAGTCTACACTGTATGATTCTCTTTATATAAATTTCAAACACAAGCAAGAGTAACCTACACTGGGGATCAGCAAACCTTTCCTATAAAGGGACAGATAGAAAATATTTTAGATCTTGTGGGCCATATGGTCTCTGTCTCAACAACTCAATTCAGACACTGTGACAAGAAAAACACGAGACACAACATATAATAGAAGAGTCGTGACTGTGTTCCAATAAAACTATTTACAAAAAACAAACGGCAGGCCATTTGGCCTGTGAGCTGCAGTGTGACAAGCCCTGATCGATACTGTTCAGGGGTGATTACATCCATGCAGCAGTATAATGGAGCTACGATACCACAGGAGGAGAGGCAGTGTTACAGCTAGCTGGGGGTTTAGGGGGAAGTCTGGGGTGACAGTAATATTTTATTTCTTGACTTCAGTCGGTTAATACAATGTTGCTCACTATACATTTGTTAAATGTTACATATATATTTATGCCTTTTTCTGTGTAATACATTTTGCAATAAAATTTAAAAACAATCCTTCCATTTTATTATATGTTGTTAAATAACACTACAAATTATATTAATTTACCTATGCCAAAGATGAATAAAATACTCCCTTTTTACACCTCAACAAAACACACTGCTAGACTTTTACCTAAAAATCTTAATTCTAGAAATTTATCCCAAGAAACTAATTGCACAAGGGAAAAACTATGTAGAGTAGTCCTGAGGCGGGAAGCCCCATAAAAAGATCAGCAGGACCCCTAGGCAGGGCCGCTGCTCTCCTTAGCACCTTGCAGTTCCCTGGCCCAGAGCCTCTATCTCACTTTTTGCCTCTAAAGTGGCTAACTTACACCTAGAATTCTATTGGTTCCCTGAGCTCACTTCTGATTGGTTATTTCCTTCACTCCTGATTGGTTATTACTCTGATTGGTTATTACTCTCACTTCTGATTGGTTATTACTCTCACTTCTGATTGGTCCACTTCCCTAACTTCTGATAGGTCCATTTGTAGTACTTCATTTGCATGGAGCTCACTCCTGATTGGTCTATTTCTACAAAGCTTGTTCCCGGTTGGTCAACTTCTGTTGTACTTTATTTGCATATGATGTTGCAAAGTGTAAAACTGGCAGCCTATAAAAGGCCTGTGTAAACCTACAGAGGGGTTCAGAGTTTGAAGTGTTAACTCCTCTGGGCCTGCTGGCGTAATAAACCTGAGTTCTCCAACTCTCCGAGTGCTACTTGGTCTCTTGCCCAGATCCAGGTTGCTGTCACAACTGAGCTGCAACACCGAGCTGTAACGCATTTTCCTCAACAGTCCCCCCTTATTGGTGGGGAAACATTCCAACATCCCTGGTGGATGCCTAAAACTACAGACAGTACCAAACCCTATATATATTAAATTTTTCCCTACGATAAAGTTTAATTTATAAGTTAGGCATGGTAAGAGAATATCTGAATTGCCAGCATTACCTCTCTTGTAGTTTGGGGTCATTGTTAAGTAAAATAAGGGTTACTTAAACACAAGTACCACGATAACTTGACAGTCAATCTCATATCCGAGCCAAATACTAAGTGGCTAATGGGCAGGATGCACTGGACAAAGGGATGATTCGTGTCCAGGGCAGGACAGAGCAGGATGGTGTGAGAGTTCATCTTGCTATTCAGAATGATGCACATCTTAAAATTTATAAATTTTTTTTTCTGGAATTTTCCACTTAATATTGTCAGACTGCAGTTGACCACAGGTAACTGATGCCACAGAAAGCAAAACTAGGGACAAGGAGGACTACTATATGCATAAGGAAGTTTCTCCCAATGTGACCTGTGGTGGTAAAATCCTGCAAATAAAAGGTTTGTGAAGTGAATTATGGAACTTCTGTTGCCATTAAGAGTGATAATATAAATCTATACGTATTGACATGTGGACATATCATGTAATGAAAAGCAGGTTACCAAATAATATACAGTATAACTCAATATATGTAATAATATACTCATATATGAAAATAGAAAATCTTCCTTAAAGCTCTGTTTGTGATTATCTCACCTCCACAGATGTATCTCTTCCTCATTCCAATATAGTCAAAAGCAAGTGTTCAGACAGCAATAATGATCTGGCTAATTGTATATCATGAATCAAAATATTGCACTGAAGCTGGTCAAGAGGACCCTGCCATAAGAATGTCTGATTTGTTAAGCTTGGCTCCCTAAGCATGATAAAGTAGTTGAACCAATAGTTTTAGACACCCTCTGTTCTGCCTGGCTCTTAGGAGGAAATAAGCCAGTAAGATGTAAAGCCCCTACCTTTGATGTGGCAGCCTTGGGGAAACAGAGCAGTGAAGGGCTGGCTCTGCTCCGAGTACATGAATATGACCCAACTTCCCCTTGCGAGAACTGAGACCTAGTTCTGAAGTTGAGAATACACCCGTAACCTCAGGATGAACCAACAGTACTCCTGTTGATCACCCTGAGACAGAAAACAAAGGTTAGCAACAGGGATCCAAATGAATTGACATAAGGAGATGTTAACTTTGTATCAACAATAAATAACATTCATCTTATTGGGAAGGATTTTCAATTCGTGAGTCTTCCATCAAGGGCCAAAGGGTAGGGAGAAAGAGTTGGCAGCATGGTGTGATGGATGCCGTTTCTATTTTCCCTTTTTCCCATATGCATAACAAATGGGATAACTTTCTAATGTCTGGTATCAGGATTTGAACTACACAGATGAGGTACAGAGAAAGAAAAAACAAATAAACACAAATATATGTATAGATAATTGCCTGCAAGTATGTTTATCAAAGTAATAATGGTGATTATTTTTCTGTATTGTTGCTTTTCATGTGTTTTTTTACTTTATTCTTTGTACTTTTTTGGTATTTTTTAATCTTTACAATGAGTGAGTATAATTTTCCCACAAAATAAAACAATTACCTATTAAAGCTATTTAAAAAATATTTTTTTCCTGAAAATACTACCCCCTAGATCTAATTTCCTTCTTTCTTTTTTTTTTTTTTTTTTGTATTCTTTCCCTCATTATTGACTCATCTTTTTTCCACAAGACTCCCACCCCCACCACTCCACTGAAAATGTACTCTCCAAGGTCACCTTCATTGCAAAATCCTCAGTCCTTATTTTCTTTGACAGCTCTTCCCTGCATTCAGCATAGTCAAGCCCTCTGAGCATTGCAAAATGTCTCTTTGGCTATTCATTCTCTTATTTTTTTCCCTAACTTTCTGCCTCCATCTCATCTGTCTTTTTGATTGGCTTTATTTCCTCTGTTAGTTGCAAAATGTAATCTCCAGCCTCAGTCCTTAGAACACTGCTCCCAACTATGTCTCAGGGCCATTACATCCTGGTGAATGACTACCCAGACTCTGCAGTCACCATTCCAAGTGTTCCTTGAGCTCAAGCTAGCTCCCTTTCTGTAACTGCCATTTCCACTGGGATATCTTGACATCACCTTAAACCTAACATGTCTGAAACTACATCTGTTGGCCCAAATCAGTTTTCCTGCTAGACTTTCCTCTTTCAGCCCACAGAACTAGGTCATAATTTCATTGCTTTTGCAATAGCCTTTGGCCAAAAACAAAGAAAAGGGACACAGTGATCTTTAGCTACAGTAGAAAGATCAAAACAGAACAAAGAGTCTGAATACAAGAATTTTTTTTAGAGATGATTTTGTAAAAGAAACCAGACCAATACATCATCATGTCAATTTAAGTGTAGCCATAAGAGTAAATTTGGCTCCAATTTTGGAGTCAGTCAGTCCCTAGAGAGAAATGTGTTCGTTACCAATATTAACACCTTATCCTCCGAATTGTGTGGATTAAGAAGAATTATGAGGAGGAACTACTCTTCTCTATTCTTATTCAGTCATTCACCAAATCTCATCAAGTTTTGTTTTGTTTTTTTTTTGTTTTGTTTTGTTAGTATCTTTGTCTATTACTTTGTTACCTTTTCACACTCCCAAAATACCTCATCCAAGTCTTTCTCCTTTTACATCAAGCTGCTATATTGTTCAACTTTAACTTCATAACTGATACAATTTGCCTCCCACAGTCTGTTTCTGTTTCCATAAATTTAACCTGCTGAAAAAAAATCATCTTTGGCACTTTGCTGACTACAAGATAGAGTTCATAAAGCTGAGTATATGAGGCCTATAAAATCTGATCAAAAACTGCCTTTGCAATCTTATCACTTAATTCCTTCACAAACTATATCTGATTAGCTTTTGATAAGTGCTCTGCATGAAAGAAATAAAAATAGTGAATGGGTAGGGAAAAAAAATCTGGGAAGCAGGGATCAGGTGGGATCTAATGAATATAGAAAAAGAAGAGAGAGCTTAGGTCCAAGGTTTCAGAGTTGGATAAAGTGGGAGCCAGTGAAGGAGAGTAAGAAAGAGAAATCAGTGAGGTAGAATGAAAATCAGGTCAAATGTGAAATTACAAAAGAAAAGGGAAAAAAAGATTTTCAAACAAAGATGGAGTGGCCAACTATGTACGACAAAGACTGACAGTTGATTATTAAGTTAGGAATATGGAAGTCACTGGTAACCTTGACAAAGGAGATGTCAGAGGAATGGACAGATGGAGTCCAGAGCGGGATAAGAAGACACAGGGATGTTGGGGAGAAGAAACAGTGAGTAGCCACAGCTCTTGCAAGATATTGCAGTGAGGAGAGCAGACAAATTGGCTTATACAGGGAGAGATAATTAGTGTGAAGGCAGACTATAGTGTATTTGCACTCCAACAGAAATGATCCAATGGAGAAGGAGAAACTAATGTTGCAAGACAAAGAAGGTACAACCGAATGAGTATAACACTTAGGTAGGTGAAAGAGAAGGGAACTCAGTTGTGGAGGGACCGCCCTTTGATAGTAACAGACACACTTCTCGATCTTCAGATTAGACAGAGGTATGCAAACAGGACGTGTGGCGAGTTTGCAGTCAAAAGGTGGCGCAGGCTCCTCCATGCCTTCCATCTTCTCAGTGAGGTACAGGACTGGGCACAAGGGGATGGGGTGGGAGATAAAAGTTATAAAGAAGGAAGGTATGCAAATAAGGTCTCAGAGAGTGAAAAATTGAGCTTGCTAGAGAGAAACAACTGGAATTCCAGGCAGTACTGACACCCAATTTGAGATTTGAGAGTGTTACTTTAAAATGAAATTCACTTTAATTTAAAGTGAAACCAGGGTGCATGATGGGTTAATTTTCTCCAGTTACGAAGAAGTGGTAATTAATACACAGGGCAGAAATGGAACTCAACCCCATGATTTATTACTCTAAAAGACCAATGTTCTTGGGTCTTATTGTTCTAAATTCTTTTCCTAATGGCATTTTTTCATAGTTTCCTCTTAAAAAAACCCACAGCTCAGGTTATCATTGAGTAAATTATTTTCTTTAAATTAAAAAATTTATATATTTCTTGAAAAATGGTAAGCAACAATACCTATGGGAAGAAATTAAAGAGGCTTCCAACATGAAACCATTTGTAACCTGTATGCCAATCAGCGTACATTTCCCCCTGTAAATATTGCAAAATGTCCATATGTTCATGCTGCAAAAGCTCTCTTGGAGCCTTGTAATCAGGCCAGTGGACCATATTGTTATGCACAACCTAACCTCTTTTCTTCTTGGCCCCCAACAAAGGACAGCAGGCCGAGAGAACTAGAGCTAATTAGCACCCTGTTCATCCTGCCTTCTGCTTAGAGAGCCTAAAGGAAGCTTGCTTTTTTTCCTGGCTGATGATAAAACAGAATCCATCTCTTTGCTCTCTGAGCTGAGTCAGTTATCAATCATGATTGTGCAGACACACTGAGAAGCAAAGAAGATACACATATACACACATGCATTCTTATGTTTGAAGTGGCTCATGGTATGTATGTGTGTGTGCATTTGTACATATATGTATTTAGCAGCACAATATAAAGGTGGGCGGGGGAGTAGATATAAATGGGGAGAGGCTGAGGGAAGAAAAGTCAGGAAATGGTGACTACAGCTCTTTCTGGAGAGTCAGGATAGTGCAAGGAAAAGCAGACTCAAATCAAATCTCCAGGGTCAAATCCTGGCTCTGACGCGTATTAGCCATGTGGCCCTGGGCAAGTAACTTACCTTTTCTGGACCTCAGTTTCCTTATTTGTACAAGAGGAACAATGACAGTACCCAAATCAAAAGGTTACTGGGACGATTCAGTGGGTTGTTATTACTTGCAGCTCTGTAGCTGGTGAGCCTAGAGATATCACTTAACCACCTGCGGTTCACTTTCCTTATCAGTAAAACTTACTGGTTTTGTAAAATTTTTCGTCTCAAGATCCTATATTTCCTGGTACTTAAGCAATATATTTTGCCAGATCTGTGAGGAAATAAATATTGTATTAGTTATAAAATACCTTCAAAATAATCTCTGTTACCTATGCCTGCGTTCCCATCAGTGGCCAAATAAATCTATCATTTCTATTTGATTCAGGGATGTCATAGGTGGACCTAGAAAGCAGATGAGCCTTCCTAAAAATACATCTACACTAATATTTAAGTTGGCTTGTGTTCTGTGAGCCCTTTGGCAATGGACGGCAAAGAAGTGCCCAATGAGGCAGCTCACCCCACAAAAACGGACGGCAGAGCAGAGAAAAGTCAGAGAGTTGTCACTACCGAGAGCTCGCTCAGCCTCAATGCCCTGTGTCTTCTGTTCTTGCTGCATTAAGAAGCTCTGCTATAGGCGCATAAAGTGAGGACCTACGTTTTAGTCACTCTGCACCGTCGTGGTGAGACCAGAGACTGGCACAAAATAAGTCTCCACAATGTGTGAAAAGTGAGTGACGGAGGGAATGAAAAGGCTCATTTGATCATTCATCTCATTTTTCATCCGCCTTGCTGTCAGTTCCCATAATCTAAATCCTTTTGGGCAATGCCATGGTAAACATTCATTCTAATATGATAGAGGCAGAGTAATAAATATGTTTGTGTAATCAATTCCTGGGCAATGTTTAGGAGGGTCACAAGAAATTCCTGATTATTTACAATGCCCAGATTACCATCTTTGCCTATAGCAGTAAACGTTGCTTCGTATGATTCTGGTGCCCACACCCCAGCCCACACTCACACACACACAATCTCCTTTTGCACCAGAGACTCCATTTCAGCAGTGATATAAAAGACACGTACTCAAAATGCCAAGGGAGAAAAAGCAAAGCAACAAAATGCTGGTTCGCACTCAAGGTCTTGGGCTTTTGTGTTCCATATGGTTACTGAGTTTGCAACATAACAAATACCGATTTCCAAAGATCTCTTTATCCCTCTGTTTTGTGATTTGTGCAGTCAAGCATGTTAGAAAGAGTAAGTAACCAGAACAAAGAGCTGACCGGCAAATAGACAGCAATTTGCAATCAGTGAAGAGAATACTTTCTTCAGGTTCCAAGATTCTTTTTTTTTTCTTTTTTAAACCCTGTATTGCAGGACAGAGCAAACACAATTGTATAGCACTCAATTATATCCAAGTGAAACCACCATCAAATAAGAGCCTGAATCTTGGTTAGATGAAGAGGGTCAATATGTTTTTAAAGAGAGAGAGAATAAAAGAAGAGAAAATAGGGGTAATTCCACAAGAATCATTTGGATATAAAAAGTTTGGCAATTAATTTTTAAATACACCTTTGTGGCTTAACCATAATCTCATAGTCTTTAATGCTGTCAATTGTTTGAAGGATTCAGAGGACTTAATTTCTGGAAGACAGTGGGATCTACTAAATATCATTGGATAGAATGATCTTTATTATAGGGAAGCAAATAAAGAAAGAGTAAAGGAGAAAAGATATTTCATGCAACAGAAAGGATACTAAACTACACATCACAAGACCTGAAGTCTAACCACAAGTCAACCCCCAAAGTCACTTTAGTATCTACGATAAACCAATTCTCCTTCTCTGTGTTTTTGTTCCCCATGAATAGAATGAGGTGATGAAAAGCAGTGTGCATTCAACCAGTTCCCTTCCAGCTCTAACATGAAATTTTTTAAAAAGTCCCTCAAAACTACAGAATGTGTCTTAGTTTACAAGAGGCTCCATATATACTTTATATCATTGATCCTCACAATTTGTAAGATAAGCGTTATTATCTCCATTTTATAGGTGGAAATCAAAGGTTAGAGAGATTAACAAATTTCTCCCAAACCATCCTGCTAGTATGTCGCAAATTCAGATCTTTCTACACAAATGCAGTGCTGTTTCAACTACAGTACACTGACTCACTGAAACTATTTACCCTAATGTGCACAGTATCTCTCAAAAGTTATTATATGACCCATACATGGTGATGCAATAAAGCAGTAGAGGATTCACTGGACTGTAAATGACCTTTCCCATTAAAAAATAAAGCAGTTTGATTATGAGCCACAACATTTTCATATTATTCTTTCAAGGCCCTCTAGCCAAAGACCAATAGGAACACATAACCATAGTTAAACATGTAGGATTTATCACTCATTATGGTGAGAGAGAACACACACCACAGGGAACTGTGGGGCAACTCAGTAAGAAGATAACAGAAAGGGTTTGCAATAGGATTTGGGCGTATATAAGACAATTTGGGGTAAGTTTCACAGAAGCAGAGTTTCGCTCTGGATTGGATGCTGTCAGGCAGTGGGGGGGATTAGCATGACTGGGTATCTTAATAAATCTTATCTACTGGGAGGCCAGTCTAAAGCAAAGGTAAAGCTGTGATAGGTAAAGAAACAGCAGCCATTCATATTAGCCAGGATAGGGGAATATGTGATCATTTTTTTGTGACTTGCACAGTGTTCATCGTTTGTCTACATTCAGATGTGATTATGGGATGGGCTGGTCTCGTTTTTTTCCTGGGCCATCATGGTCACAGAGGGACCTTGTGTGATGCTGATATTCTGTGAGAGTGTTTATGTTCAACACGAGAATATCAAGGCCTAGCTATGAGTGCCAGGCCAGCTTGCAGCTACACGAAGGCCTCGCTCTTGGATGTCAGATCCTTCTCTTCTCTTTTTCAAACCCAGTTAACCATTTCACTGCTTTGCCCTGCAGGTGATGGATGAGGGGGAATTTTCCAAAGAGAAAAAGAGAAAGAGGTCTATTCTTCCTCTGAAAACAATTTTTCAAGCACTACTTTTATGGCAAATAGTGCCTTATATAAAGTTAAAATATAAACAAGAGATTGGGAGAAAATAATTGCAATTTATATAATAGAAAAATGAAAATATAAAGTTTTTGTATAAATCAAAAAGAAAAAGGAAATAAGCCAACTGAAAAAGACAATGGACAAAGATAAGGGTATGGGATTAAGAGGTCCAAACTACTATGTATAAAATAAATACACAACAAGGCTATATTGTACAGCACATGGAAATAAAGCTATTATTTTACAATAACTTTAAATGGAGTTTAATCTATAAAAATATTGACTCACTATGCTGTATACCTGAAAAAAGATAATATTGTAAATCAATTACACTGAAAGAAAGGAAGAAAGAAAGACACAGTGAATAGAAATAAGCAATCCACAAACTAATAGCTACAAATGGCTAAGAACGGTTATTCAACTTCACTGTTCATGAAGTAAATACGAATTAAAACAAAGGGGCAATTTTCTCACATCAGCTTAACCAAAAAAAAAAATTGGTGTGGGAATAGGAAATGCCCCTACCCTGTTGGTTAGGAGCATATAAAATACAATTACTTTGCAGGATATTTTGGCAATTTCTATCAAATTTTAATGTGCACATTACATTTTTAGCAGTAGTTTCTACAGAAATGATAACACACATGTCCTAACACATATGGTTCAAAAATGCTCATTGTAAAATTTGTAATACTTGAAATTTGGTAAAAAATCCTTATATACATCATTAAAGAAATTGCTAAATTTTTAATGTGGTGTATCCATACTATAAAGTTCTATGCAGACAATTAAAATAATTAGATGGGTCTGTATGGCATATACCAAAATAAATTAAAGATACAGAGCAAGAAAACTAACTTATAAAATAATATGCAATATCACATTTGGTCAAAATATTTATGCATATTTAATGTTTTCATATATGTGTATGGCCACATATATATACCATATGCTGTATATATTTTTAAATAAATGTAAAATTATATGTAAATGAACATACTAACTACAAACTGTTTCCCCTAAAGGGCATGAACACAGTTGAGTTTGGGGCGAATATAGGGTGAGAAGAACGTTGGGAATACTAATTTTTCTGTATACATGTCTGTTTTGCTTGAAATTTTATAAGAAAATACTATTTTCATAACAAAAAGTTAAATAATAAAATAATCTCTTGGAAAACATCTAGCTGAGATGGAGTAACAGGGAATGGAGTTGTCCTCCTGGCAGAAATAACTAAAAACACTGGACAATATATATGAAACAATGGTTTTCACAAACTGGAGATCAGGTCCAGCAAGACGGGGAACAAAGCGAAGTCTTGTGACTGCCCTGCCCTACTGCCTAGAAGGAGGTTTCAGACTGCATCCCAGAGAGGGAGAACTTAAGTAGAACTCAGTGGCCTCTCTAAGCTAAGAAAGCAGAGCTGAGACTTTAAAGAGAAAAGCAGCTAGAATTCTCAGGGCAGAATACAAGAAGAAAGATGCAGAAAAAGACAACCACAGAGCTTTATAAAGAGTCCCCTCAACTCCTTGGCTGAGCACTGATCAGTGCAACAATATGAGAAAATTACCTGAGGCTGGAGAAAGAATCTTCTGAAAAGAGCAGAAGGAACGGTTCTTGGAGCTCACACAGGACAGGAAACATTTCCTATTCCCACAAGTCAGGGCAAAAAACGCTGCATACTGGGTAGTTGAAGAGTTCTGATCTGTTTATTTAACTTATATTATTCTCTCCATGTAATGCAATATACTATATATATATATATATATATATTCCTGCTGAATTTATGTTTAATTTTAACAATAATCTATTTGTCCACTTCTTTATGAAGTAATCAGTATTCTGAGAAAAACAGAATAAATATATTTAACTACTGGGATTAACTGTTTCAAGTATTGGTAAGTGGATCATTTCATTCTCCCCAAAGAGTTTGTTCCAGAATCACAAGGACAAATAAACACAATTTTTTTTTCTTCAGTTTTTCAACATTGTCATTGCTGGCATTTATTCAATTCTCTGACCAAAAAAAATCATTCAGGGAAATTACCGTTCATTATTAATTACATTGTTAGGTTCATTTATAACAGATAAATGTACCTACAGACTAAATGGAAGGAAACAAAAACCAAAAACACTCAAAAACAATAAATGCTATATTCTTATAATTAGCATAAACAAATACAACACAATAAAAAATACAAGGCAAAAAAACAGGAAGGCAGTATTTTTTACATGCATGTAAATAAATTTGATCTTCACTGATATCTTCATTTATAGCAGTAGGCTATGACAAACTCATTTCAAAATCTACATTACATTAAAGGAATCAAACAATTCAGCATGTCTCTTTTTAATCACTGTAAATATATTTACAAATAGATTGGAAGATACTTCCCGGATGTTTTTCATGTGATGCTTTTTTTCAGACACAGAAACCAAATGAGCATTTTCACAGAAAACTTGTTCTTTAATAAGTTGATGGCTGACTGTGCAGATGTCCAAATGAATTTCAAGAGGCCCCCAGCATTCCTTGGGGCTTGTCCTCCAGGGGGATATATTGTAGGATGCAAGCACAGGGCTGGGGCCTCTGACTCCTTTTTCAACACCAAGAATTCAAAGAGCCTCTTTGGTTTGCCTTGGGCTATAAAAAAATTTCCAAATGATCCAACTGTGATTGCTATTTTTGTCAGAACCTACACTAAGTAATGCTCAGAATGTTCTGTCCTCCAAATTTTAATAGGCAGTGTTTCTCCTAGATAAAATCCCAGAATGATTTTTTTATACAATGCTTGAGTAGAGATTTATGAAGCACCCACACAAAGCTGTTTCAATATTTTGGAAGATTATGAGTTATATTACGACAGTCATATTGAATTCAAGGTAGTTTCTGAGTAGTGGAGGGTCTTACCTCATTGGTTCCAGTCACCTCATTTTACAGATTTTACATCCCAGAAAAGAAATGACTTCTGGCAATTCATATGGCCAAACAGTGAGAAAACTAATAGTAGAAACCAGGTCTCTTGCCCGCACTCCCACTAACCCCAATCCCTTGTTCTTTCCAGTATACCACTCCATCTACTATTGAGTTCAAAGTAGGGAAAAAATTGCTGAAATGTGCCCAAAATAGGTTCTTAATTTTTGAATTAATTATTCAATTTAAGCCTTGAAAGAGTGTAAGAAGGATTATTTTATTTTATAGCTAATAAACTAAATTGCTTTTTTTTCTTAAGTAGAAAAGTGGAAACCAAGATGACAAGTCTTGTGCTCAGTATCATTTTCAAGTATATTCCTGAAAAAAAAAAAATTGAAAGGAACATAAACAACACTGACGGTTACATGAAGCGTATGACAAGTTGGTAAATGGTTTTGATCCTTCCAGCAGGAAGGAACAATGAAGTAGATGACCTCCATAAAACTGTAGAATAATACCCGCTCCCCTCCTCCCCTGAGAACCTACTTTCTGCCTGCAAACAGAAAAGGGGATCAAAATAAAGTAAGCAGTTCACCCATGAATAACTAAGCTGAAAATAGAGAGTATGTGGTGCTATGGATGGGAGTGTCAACTGTGAAGTCAATGCCCGCGACAAGAGAGCCAGCCAACTAAATCAGGAAGAAAAATGGGATGAGGGAAAGGTCTTGAAGAGCACTGTGGGCTACCAATTATAGTAGACTAATGAGGTTATGTGTGGGTTCACAGAGACAGAGAGTAGGTCCTGGACTGGCTTTCAAAACTCTGCTCTGCAATGGAAAGCAGTACCTACCAGTAGCCCATTCAAATAAGACGTGGAGGTTTTAGTTGACAATTAACTTAATATGAATCGATTTGTAATTTTAAAAAACTAGTGTGACCTTAGGCACATACACGGAAATACACTATCCACAGCAGGAGAAGGTCTAGTTCCACTCTGTTCAGTGCAGTCATGGGTAAGTTACTTAACTTCCACATGCTTCCGTTTCTTAATTGGCTAAATGAGGAAAACAATGCCTAACTCCTCACATTACTGTAAGGACTAAATCAATTAATACACCTAAAATACTTGGCATAGCACTTGATGCTCAATGAAGGATATTATTTTTACGAGTATCATTATTCATTATTATTATTCAGTATATTCTGAAGTATTGAACTCTGTGACACTTTTTTTTTAAAGTACACAGATAAATGAGGGATTGTTCAGTAGAAAGTAGCCAAGAAGATAGAAGGAAAAAGACCTTAAAACCACATCAAGTAAGGACCATATGAGAACCAACATGTTTAACGTGGAGAAAAAATGACTTGGAGTAGTGTAGAAACTGTCACCACATGTCAGAAAGGCTGTCATGTGGAAGAGGAAGCAAATTCGTTCTCTGAGTCTCAAGACGGTGGGAGCCAAGATCTGGTTTAATACCAGAAAGACTGTTCTAATCAACAGAACTGTCCACAGATGGAGCGGGCTGCCTCAAGAGGCAGAGTTCAAGCATTAGTTGTCTTCTTGTTGGGCTGGCTTTTTGAAGACAGTTTACATATCAGATGGTTGGGTAGGCCTAAGTGACAGCTCAAATTCAGTTCTTTCCAGACATGAGGCTCTGTAATTCCATGTCAGCTCTCTACACTTTAGCAGACAAGCCAGTCCAGTGATCCACAGCCCAAAAAATATCTGAGGGAAGAAGACTGCCATTATCACAGCACCAGCAGCACTCTACAGTGCAACAGAGACCATGGCTAACCAGATTAACCACACAGCCAGACACTTAGAACTGCAGATTGTGGTAATCCATAGGGAGAAAAAAAAAAAACATAAATATACGAAAAGCTGCTCAAGCTCTGTAAAATCATGAAACTGCACATTTAAAACAATGATTTAATTGTTAATATTTTTAAAGTTTAATGATATTAAGGGCTGGCAATGGATGGAGGGACAGAGGAACCGCCATGCACTGCTGGAGGGAATATAAATTGGTAGTCCTCAGGATGTGTCTTAGAACACTCACAAAAAGCAAATATAGACAGGGTTGTCCATAGAAGCCTTGTCTGTCATCATGAAAAACTACAAAATATCGAGGTATCAATCAAAATGTTAGGGAGAAGTAAAATATGGTAGACCGATACCACAGATGAGTTTAAGAGAAGGAAACAGACCTATATGCATGAACTTGGAAAGTCTATAAGACTCAGAGTTAAATGATAAAAGTAAGCTGCACAACAATGCATGCAATATGGAAAACTTAAGTTAAAATACACAAAAGACACAGAGCAAATAAAATTTCTATAGAAACATTCATATTTATGTAAATAGAAAAATGCCTAACGGATAGGCATTAAACCAATGGGAAAGGAAGAAGCATTAGCTCAGTGGTCAAAGATACTTCAGTTTAATACACAATGGTGGGAATTTTTACAATGAGAATTTTTCACAGTTTACTTTTTTAATTAAAAATAAATATTTAAATTGGAAAATAAGAGAAAACTAGGGCTGGTAAGGACACTAGAAGTCATTTATCTAGTTACCTCATTTAGAAATGAAGCAAACTGAGGCTTAGAGTTGCTAAGCAATTTGCTCAAAGCTCTACAAGTATTTAGTGGCACAGCCAGAACTATAGAACATTTGTGTAAAAGGAAACCACAGGCTTTGAGTCAAGAAGTCTGGATCCAGGGCCTAACTCTACACATTAGGTGTATGACCTTGGAAAGCACACTTAATACAGTTCTCAGTTTCCTCTTCTGTACATTAAGCATTGTTTATTCAGGATTCATTTAGTTGCAAAGAACAGAAGCCCAACTCAAACTAACTGAGACACAAAGGAAATATGTCATCTTAAAAATAGAAGAGTAGAGCAGACCTCAAGCATCACTGCACTCAGGTGTGCAAATAATGTCCTCCAGACCATTTGTAACCTTCTCTAAACATCGCTATTCATGTGTTCATTTATTCCCTCCCACTGCAGAACCACAGGCGCTGGTGGGGTTGTGTACCTGTATCCCTCTGTCTACTAGGGAGGGGATGTTTCCCAAAAGAGTTGAGATAATGGAAAGAATGGGGAAGAAATTTGAGTGGGTTAAAGACAAAAAGATCAATTACCTAATCACCCTATAGTACTAATAAAAGAAGCAAACGAGAAAATCTAAGACAGGGTATCGCACACACTCTATAGTGCCATGCAAACAAGAAGAGTTCTTAAACCACATGTCTGAACTCCCAGCAGCCTGTAATTTACACCTTTTCATCTTCTATCTTAGTTTTAGAACTTTGGTAAAGTACCAGTACTGATATGCTCACAGTGCTCCTCTTTCTCCCCATTGCTTGTGTCATATGCTTCCTGCCTTGGCAATGTTCCATAATGGCCATTGTGTTACTATTAAAATAGTTATCAAATGTTGACTACAAAAATGTTCTTAGTTAAAAGCTTTGGAAGTAGAAGATGCAAATTTAGTAGATATTAGTGACAACATTGAGAGAACTTACCAGATCGGAGCTTTATTTCTAAAATAATGACACTAAGGAAAAGTACTCTTAAAGCTGTACCTTCTCCTGTCATTGCTGCTCCTGTGATTAGAAAGGCTATATTCTTTCCAGTCCCACTCCAGGACACCGCAGCCTCCCATCATATGGGGGCAATGTCATGAACAATTATCAGCATATGCAATAAACATAAATGTCTTAAAACTTCTCCAAGAAGAAAGTCCATGAAAACCTAGGAGGCTTTCTTTTCCTCTTTCCACATGTGCACTAAACAGTAGTAAAACTTTGAGCCATTCATCCATATTTTCCAAGTCATTTCCTTCTTTCCTGATATCCCTCAGCTCTCTACATTTTGAGGGAACACAAGGAAAGAGACAGGGCCCTAAATGAATCACTCTAGAACCCTGACAACTCTTAGAGGTTTCAACACTATCATTTTTACCCCAGGCACATTCTAGCGTGGGAAACTGCTAGTACCAGTCACTAATAGGACAGCACATTGAAACTACGACAGTGAATTGAAGACAGCTCAAAAGAAAGCAACCATAAGGATAGAATTTTCAAAGCGAACGTATTAACTTTAATTTCTCAGCCTCAGCCTCATTTTTCATTTTCTGCTGCTTCTTCCTCTCCCAAGTTGAAAATAATTTTCTAGTGAATACCAGGTCAGTCAACAATGGCTATAACAGGAATGAGAAAATTTTGCAGGATCTTGCAGCTTACAAAGCACTTATACCCCATCAGCTCACTGATCTTCATAGTAACATTCAATGAATTAGTGAGGCAGGAAATAGTATTGCTATTTTGAGATGAGGAAGTTGAGGCTCATACAGATGAAGTGACTTGTGCAAAGTCACAGGGGTAGCAAAGGCGAGAGCTAGATGTTGGGTCCCAATGTAGTACTATTCCTACGATGTCACCACGCCATTCTACAAACATTTGATTGCCACTGTGCACAAAACATTGAGAAGAATAAATGGTACAGAATAGATGAGAGATTGCCATATACTACTGTTCAGCATCTAAGCAGACAGAGTTTAAACAGCAGAATATTATGAAAAATTAGCAAGGGAAACCTTGTTTATCTTATTCACCACAGGATGCCCAGTGCCTACAATATGCCCAACACAGTAGGTGCTCAACAAATATTTATAAAGTATATGAATAAATTAATGAATGAGAGATCATACAATGGTCAAGGTAACAATGAATATTAAATATTATAGTGTCAAGTATATAAGTGCTTGGGAGACTGTCATTCTTCAAAATCTTCCTTCAAACAAACTATGCAGTATAACACTTAAAAACTTTAGACTTGGGTTCCCACATCATAAAATATGAAGCTACTGAATTTTAAGTAGAAATATTAGAGAAGAGGAGGGCTGGAAGGGAGGTCAGAGTGGCCCCCCAAAACAATATAAAAAACATGTCAGATGTACTTTGAATAGTACTACTGGCATTAGCGCGCAGATGCCTTAGGCTGAAATTAGCATTTGAGAGCTGGCCTCGGTCAGATTCAGGTATAACGTACACACTAATAGGAACATGCGACTCACATAAACAAATGTTAGAAACTAAAGTTGGGTGCTGCTTGAATGAAGAGAAATTATAAAAACTCAGTACATGGAATTCAAAATCTATTGTTGGTCTTGTCTTAATTTGAGTCAGGGGGTTGAGGTGGGAAGGAGGTGCAATAAATCCTTTGAAAGCAGTTTGAATAGGAAATAGCTTCGTGATGATAATTATGATGCCTCACATACACCACACCACACAATTTTCTGCATATTCACACATATCTTCTCATTCAGCCTCCAGCAAAATAGGTACATTGTAAATATTATTTAACATTAAATGTAATTGTTGCACAAATCTGCTTTTATTAAGCAATCCATAACAACAATTCAGTTATTCTCTTTCACTGCTCCATTAATCCCTCACTTCCCCACCGGGAGAACAGACAGGTAGAAGTTTCCTATGCTTTGCCGAATCTTATCTGAGCATCTCTGTCCTTGGGAATAGGTGCATCATAAAAGCACCTGTAGAAAATTAACAGCTTTAGAAAACTGTCGGGGAAATAAAATCTGAAGGAGAGATAAGATAGAGTCTCCTAATACTGAGAAGCATGTCATAAACCAGCCCAATCAATAATCCTCATTAATCAATGAGCAAGGGCGAATGCTACTTTAAAATGCAGCAGGAAAAGCTGCTTTTAAAATGGCTTTTAAGTGTATTTTACTTCATAAAGTTGTTTATGATATCAAAAGTACCATGGGCTATATATGACACCCAATGAGAAGCTAAGAACGATTTATTAAAGACATTTTGGTCAAAAGAAAAATCTCAGATGACTCACACTCGAAAGGCATCTTTCCCCAAACTCTTTGATTCTACTGATACATAAAGAATTGACCTTGATAATAGTAAAGTTTCATGTGAAATCCAAATAAGTCCTCAAGATTCCAGCTTGGAATCTTATGCTAGATATCACTGTATCAAATGCACACATCCATCTTGAGTGCATTCTTTATAGGGAAAAATAAGAGAGACTATGAATGTCTTAACATTATGACCTGAAATATCCTCAAGCCCATTTTCTGGCTTGATTCATCTCAACACATATTTGTTGACTTCAAAGGAGATACTAAGGAAGTGGCCTTGTGCTTAGTACGAAATATCTCATAGAGATGAAGAATTCGTGTGTCCATCCCTTGAGCCGTGCTAATGTAATGTGAAACTGGCACAGATTGAGAACCTGTGCACTATGGTGAGTTTCACAATAGAGCTACAATGAATTTATATCTGTCAAAGGCTACATGAAGGTACAGTCGAAGTATAAACCAGTAATTGCAGAGATAAGTTGATGAAGATGTGACAAGACATGTGGTGCTAAGAAATGCATAATATCACATTAGCAAAGAAAAACCATATGCAGAGGTTAAAGTGGAGAATGGACGCTTTTACATTTTAGCACTGACATCCCACTTACTGAGAGAAATCAAAAAGACTGGCTCTCTTAACAATTACATCAACCATACAGTTGTTAGTTTTGGAATGTTTAAAAAGACAAATGTCACACAATTACTGGAATCTCTGTTACACATATTTCCAAAATATAAAATAAACCATCTTCGCCTTTAGTCATGGACCATTTTTCTAACGAGGATCATCAGGAAAGACGGGTGGCTGTCACATTACCTACACTACCAAGAGAACCACAGGAATACTTGGACAGAGATTCTGAAACAGAAACCTAAGATGTAGTTACTGACAATTACTCAAAAGAATATCTTGTCATTTAAGCCTTATTTGATTTTTCTGGATGTCACTTAATTCCTCTCAGTAACTGTTATACCCATCTCACTTGAACCATGAGAGACAATTGGGCATAGTGATTATGAGAATTGGCTTTAGAATCAGACAATTCTAGGTTCCAACCCAGACTCAGATATCTATCATCTATGCGACCTTTGGAAAAAAGAATAGTCCTCAGAGCCTCAATATCCTTATCTTTAATTGTTTTCTGGATGTTCTGTAGTTTAGTTTTTCCTCAGTTTCTCTTCCTGCCATAGTCTGTGGCATTGAATATCTTCCATAGTAGTATGCTTGAATTCCCTTCTGGTTATCTTTTGTGAAGCTACTGTTGGTTTTTGCTTTATGGTTACCATGTGGCTTAACTAAAACTGTTTATGTATGTAACAGTCTATTTCGCACCAACTGCAATTTAATTTGGATTGCATGTAAAAGCTCTACCCTCTTACTCCCCTTCTTTTATGTTTTTGATGTTACAATTTATAACTTTTTATATGTACCTATATCCATTAGAAAATTATTATTGCTATAACTTTTTAAAACTACTGTCTTTTAACATGTATACTAGAGTTAAGTAGTTAACACATCACCATGTTGCAATTTTAGAGTATTCTGAATCTGACTATATGCGTACCTATATACAACCAGGGTGTTGCACATTTTTGTGTTTTCGTGTTAATAATTAGCATCCTTTCATTTCAGCTTGAAGAAATCCTTTCAGTATTTCTTGTAAGGCAGGTCTACTGGTGATAAACTCATTCAGCTTCTGTTCATGTCGGCAAATACCTCTTCTTCATTTCTGAAGGACAACTTAGCCGAATAGAGTATTCTTGGGTGACAGCTTCTTGCTTTCAGCACTTTTTTATTGAAGTATAGTCAGTTTACAATGTTGTGTCAGTATCTGCTGTACAGCATAATGTTTCAGTCATACATATACATACATATTCTTTTCATATTCTATTTCATTATAGGTTACTACAAGATATTGAATATAGTTCCCTGTGCTATACAGTAGAAACTTGTTTATCTATTTTATACATAGTAGTTAGTATCTGCAAATCTCAAACTCCCAATTTATCACTCCCTACCCCTTTTCCTCCCTGGTAAGCATGAATTTGTTTTCTATGTCTGTCAGTCTGTTATTGTTTTGTAAATAAGTTCATTTGTGTCTTTTTTTTTTTTTAGATTCCATATATGAGTGATGTCATATGGCATTTTTCTTTCTCTTTCTGGCTTCCTTCACTTAGGATGATGATCTCCAGGTCCATCCATGTTGCTGCAAGTGCTGTTATTTTATTCTTTTTTATAACTGAGTAGTATTCCATTGTATATATATACAACAAGTTCTTTATCCAGTCATCTGTCGATGGACATTTAGGTTGTTTCCATGTCTTGGCTATTGTAAATCGTGCTGCTCTGAACATTGGGGTGCATGTATCTTTTCGAATATATCATTTCACCTCTCCTGGCCAACAAGGTCTTTTTTGACAAACCCACTGATAGTTTTATGGAAGTTCCTTTGTATTAGAGAAAACTCTTTGACTTGCAGTTTTTAAAATTTTCTCTTTGTCTTTGATTTTAGACAGTTTTATTATAGTGTGTCTTGGAAAAGATCATTCTGGGTTGAAATTTTGGGGTGACTTATCAGCTTCATGAACTTGGATGTACAAATCTCTCCTCAGGTTTAGGAAATTCTCAGCCATTATTTCTATAAATAAGCTTTCTACACCTTCTTCCTTTCTTTTTCTTTTGGGACTCCAATGATGCAAACAATGTTTCTCTTAATGGTGTCTCCTAAGTCCTGTTGGCTTTCTTCATTCCTTTTCAGTCCTCTTTCTTTTTGCTCCTCTGACTGTATAATTTCAACTGATCTGTCTTCTAGATCACTGACTCTTTCTTCTGCTTGGTAAAGTTTGCTGTTGAAGTGCTCTATTGAATTTTTCAGGTCAGTCATTGTATTCTCCAAATTTTCTGTTTGGTTCTTTTTAATGTTTTCTGTAACTTTGCTGAACTTCTCATTGTGTTCTTGTATTGTTTTCCTGACTCCAAACTATACTGCAAAGCTACAGTAATCAAAACAGTATTATACTAGCATAAAACAGACACATAAACCAATGATACAGAACCAAAAATGCAGAAATAAACACTCACATATACCGTCAACTAATATTCGACAAGGGAGCCAAGAATACTCAATGAAGAAAGGCTATTCAACAAATGATTCTGGGAAAACTGGGTAACCACACACAGAAGAATGAGACTAGAACTCTATCTTACACCATACACATAAAATAATTCAAAATGGATTAAAGACTTAAACATAAGAACTGAAATTTTAAAACTCCAAGAAGAAAACTTAAGGAAAAAGGTCCCCAACAGAGGTCTTGGCAATAATTTTGTATATGACACTAAAAGAACAAGTAACAAAATCAAAAAATAAATAAGTAGGTCTTTACCAAACTAAAAGCTTCTACACTGCAAAAGGAACAACTGACAAAATGAAAAGGCAACTGATGGAAGGAGAGAAAATATTTGCAAATTATACCTCTGAATAGGGGTTAATATCCACAATATTTAAAGGACTCATACAACTCGGTAGCCAAAAAAAAAAAATCTGATTAAAAAATGAGCAGAGGAATTGAATAAACATTTTTCCAATACAAATAGCCAACAGGTATATGAAAAGGTGCTCAGCATCACTAATCACCAGGGAAAGGCAAATGAAAACCACAATGAAATATTACCTCACATTTGTTAGAATGGCTATCATAAAAAAGAGAAGAGATAATAAATATTGGCAAACATGTGGAGAAAAGGGAAGCCTCATGTACTGTTGGTGGAAATGTAAATTAGTACAGCCACGATAGAAAACAGTATGGAAGCTTCTCAAAAAATTAAAGATAGAATTACCATATAATCTAGCAATCCCACTTCTGGGTATATAATCATAGGAAATGAAAACAGGATTTTGAAGAGATACCTGCATTCCCATGTTCACTGCAGCTTTATTCACAAAAGCCAAGATACAGAAACAAGCTAACTGTCTGTCAATGGATGAATATGGATAAAGAAGAAACACACATACAATGGAATATTTTTCATCCGTGAGAAAGAAGGAAATCCTACCATTTGCAGCAACATGGATAATCCCTGAAGATATTATGCTAAGTGAAATAAGCCAGACATAGGAAGACAAATACTGCCTGATCTCATTTATATGTAGAATCTAAAAAAGCCAAACTCATAGAAACAGAGAGTAGAGTGGTGGTTACCAGGTGCTGTGAGGTGGGGGAAATGGGGAGATGTTTGTCAAAGGGTACAAACTTCCAGTTACAAGATGAATAAGTTCTGAGGATCTACTATATACAGAGTGATTATAATTAATAATACTATATTATATACTTGAAAGTTGCTAAGAGTATATTTTAAATGTTATTACCACAAAAAAAAGAAATGGTAATTATGTGATGTAATGGAAATGTTAGGTAATGCCTTCGTAGTCATCATTTTGCAAGATATAAGTGTACCAAATCAACATGTTGTATGCTGCAAACTTAGGCAATGTTATATATCAGTTATTTCTCAATAAAGCGTGGATGGAGAAAGAAAAAATGAATAGCACCCACCAATAGAGGTCATTGAGAAGATTAAATGACATAATAAAGGTAAATGCTTAAGGTAGTGTCTGATTCATTGAAACACTTGATGAATGGGACCTATATGTATGATTATTATTAAGTGATTTTGTATACTCTCCAAGCAAGAGAAGAAGTTGGAATCCAAAAAGCAGCACCTTGCCCAAGATGTCTGGTAAAGTCAGCCAAGCTTTTGGTTCCTATACCTTATAGCAACATGGAGCCACTAATTCCTACATGCACTCTGAGTTCCATTAGAGTCATCCTGACCCAGAGGAAATCATATAATGAGAGAAGCATTTTATACTAGACTTTTTATTCACTACTTTGGGTATATAAGGAAAAAAGAGGAATAGGTCTAATATATACCAGACACTATATACAGTTTGCTATTAGTCTGTCTTTATTTGTCTCCATCTCTCTCTGTTTCTCTCTCTCCCCTATATAAATATACATATATATGTGTGTGCGTGTGTATTTTTTTTCAATCCTTACAAGTAAAATCTAATTCAAAATATCAAATGAAAATAGGTATATTAAATAAACATGCAATTTAACATCAAATTTTATTTAGAAGTTTTAGAAACTATTACTTATAAATGAAAAGTTCTTCATAGTGACTTCAGAAAGAAATTAAAGGTACTCAAAAAAAAAAAAGAAATTAAAGGTAATAGAATTATATTTCCTGTATAAAATGCATAACCACAAGAGCTACATTATATACCAGGCACTATGCTAAGTGCTTTACATGCATTATCTCACATGATCTTCAAAACTCTACTTTGTAAGTATAATAGACACATTTTGCACATGAGGAAACAAAAGCTCAGTGGTGACAGGACCTGCTGTGAAGTAGTGGGGCCGGCACTTGAAGATATAACTGTCTAAATCTAATGCTCAAGTTCTTAAATTCTATATCGGAGTTACTCAAAGAGTAATATAAGGAAGGACCATAAATAACAGAATCTATGCTAAGGAAAAAGAATAGGGTGGCAAGGAAACTTGTTTTTTTTTTAATAAAAAGGAAATCTAGGAGAAAATCCAAGTTACCTTAGGAAAGGTGATGAGTTTCTAGATACAAAGCCAAAAAGCACAATTCATAGAAGAAAAAAAGTGATAAGTTGAATTTTATTAAAACTTAAAACTTCTGCTTATAAAAGACATCCTTAAGGGCATAAAAAGATAAACTACAGACTGGAAGAAAATATTTGCAGAATACTTACCTGGTAATGCGTATCTGATAAAGGACTTTTATCCAAAATATATAGTGAACCCTTAAAACTCAGTGATAAGAAAACAAGCTAATTAAATAATGAACTAAATATCATAACAGATACCACACCAAATAAAATCAGCATATGAAAAGAGAGTCCTAACTTTTCACTGGGAAAATGTAAATTACAACAATGAGATACCACTACACACCTACTAGAAAGGATAAAACTTACAATACCAATTGCTGGAGATGTGGAGCAACAGGAATTCTCATTCATGGCTGATATAAATGTCACTTTGGAAGACAGTTTGGCAGTTGTTTTCAAAGCTAAATATAATTTTACCACATGATCCAGTAATTATGGTCCTAGATATTCACTCAGTTGATTTGAAAACCTATGTTCACACAAAAACTTGGATGTAAATGTTTATAGCAGCTCTATGCATATCATACACAAGAAAAACTAGAAGCAAACATGATGTCCCTTAATAGCTAAATCAATAGAAAAAAACCATGGCATATTTATGCAATAAAATGCTATTCTGTAATAAAAAGAAATGGGCTATGAAGTCATGAAAAGACACAGAAGAATCTTAAAAGCACACTGCTAAATGAACAAAGCCAATAAGGCTACATACTGTATGATTCAAACTATATGAAATTACGGGAAAGGCAAAATTATAGGGACAGTTAAAAAAAAATCTGTGGTTGCCAGTGGTTTTTGGGGGGCCAAAAGGGAAAAAGTTTTAATGACTGAAATACAGGGTTTTTTTAGGGTGATGAATCTATTCTGTATGATACTGAATTTATGGATAAATGACTACTAATGACTAAATGACTAAAATGATTTGTGAAAACACATATAACTCTACAACACAAAGAATGCAAATTAATGTATGCAAATTTTTAAAAAATCATTCCTGAAATTGGGGGATCTTAGGATGGAATGATGCAGACAGTTGAAAAATCATCTAACTGTATTACAAGAGTATGAAACAACTTCACTGAAGGGGATGGGGTAAAAGACACTGACCTAAGTAACTCTGGAAGTTGAGTGGATACTGTAAGACTAAAGGCAAAAGGAACTGCACATAAAAGTGCTGCACTTTAGTTGGTAAAGTCATTTCCCATAGGCGTACAGGTTAATAACTGTGAAACCACCAAACACGTATACTAGAAATAAGCAATTTTAGTAAATGGTTGGAGGATGGTGAGAGCCAGGCTTCTTACTCTTGGAATGAGAGATTATGACAACTAAGGGGGAAGTCTAGAATGATCCACATGGTAATAATTAAGGTTGAAAATATCAGTATGAACTCATGTTTATCTTAATATAGTTAGAGAAGAATATGTAGACACATGACAGGCAGAAAGACACATGTATGTCAGTATACAGCATGTATCTCCTTGCTCTGTCAGCTGAGAGGACCTGGAAACAATAACATCCCAGTAGAAATGAGCACAGCCAGTGCCCAGATATTGATATTGTCAACTGAAATAAATGTGCAACCTACAAGTTGAGAGTGATGTTTTATTTGGCAGACATTTCTGAGGACTCGAACCCCTTTGGGCCTGGGATGACAGCCTCTCAGATGGCTCTGAGGGACTGCTCCAAAGAGGTAGGGGAGGGGCTAGGATATATAGGAGCTTTACAACAAAGACCAGGTAGTTGGAACATTAAAAGGTTACTTGTTAACTAAACAAAACCAGACATCTCAAGTTAAAGAATGTAGCGCTTTTCTATGTATGGGAGGGAGCAAACATTTGGGCTCACTGAATTCATTCCTTTGACAAGCACCTAGCTATGTAGGGCCAGTGTCCTGTCCTTTCCTATTCTGAGTCCCCTCAGAGTGCACCATTGTGAGTGGCTGCAAAGTCTGGGCTGCAGGCTTGTCTTCACTCGGGGGGGGGGGGGGGGGGGGGCGCGGCAGCGGCTGATGACTTGATGGCTTCAGCGTTCTTTGTTTACTGATAGGGCTTGCAGTATTTTTCGTTCATAATATCTAACATCATGCTCCAATAAAAGGAACTGGGGCTCTTTGGAGAAATGGATGATTCTAAGACTGGAGCCAAAAATATATAAGAAGAGACTGGAGCATTGTATAATGACAGAAAAAGGAAGGGAAGGGAAGGGAAGGGAAGGGGAAGGGGAAGGGAAGGGAGGGGAAGGGAAGGGAAGGGAAGGGGGAAAAGAAGAAAGAAGGAAAGAAAAAGAAAGAAAGAGAAGAAGAGAAAGGAAAGAAAGAAGGAAAGAAAGAGAGAAAGAAAGAGAGAAAAAGAAAGACAGGAAGATACAATGATGGGGATATGCCAAAGTGTCACAGAACCGTAAGAGTTTCCAATGGTCCAAGGTTAAACAATATAAATAACAAAATAGAGTATTAATTATAAGCCAAAGTATAAAATTAGTAACCCTGAGTCCATACTGATAAAAATAAATGATTGAATAGACAAATAAATGAATGAAGAGAATAGACAGATCTCCCCTGCAGAATTTCAAATAATGTATCTCGAGAAGAGGTGTAACATAACTCCCTACTCCTTGAGCATGGGCTGCACATAGTAACTTCCTACCAAAGAGGACAATATAGAAAGGGGGAAAAGGAATACGTAACTTTACAGAGGAGAAACATGACAAAAAACATCTCAGACAGGTGATCAAGACTAGTTAGACAGTAATAATTCCTGCTGACAGCATATACCCTTGCTATGATGTGATGAGAATGATAATTCACATTTGTGGTCTCCCTCCCCAAAACTGATCATCCCAGTCTAGTCAGGAGAAAAACATCAGACAAATTCCATGAGACTGACTTCCTAAAACATGTTTGACTAGCAAGCCTCAGAATGTTCAAAATCACAAACATGGAAAGTCTGATAAAGTGTTCACAGTCAGGAAGGGGCTAAGGGAACATGAGGATTAAATGTAATGTAGGATCCTGGATGGGCTCCCGGAGAAGAAAAAGGGACATTAGGTAACCACACACACACAAAAAGCTGAATAAAATATGGGTTTTAGTTAATAATAATGTACCAATATAGACTCATTAATTGTGAAAACTGTACCACACTGTGGATAAAGAACGTTGCCTGCCATTTCAGTGAACAAAGGATGTTGCCTGCCATTTTAGTAAACAATGAATGTTGCTGCTATCAAGCCATCAAGCCATCAGCTGCTGCAGCCCCCACCCTCAACCCCATGGTGCGCCCTGAGGGGAATTCAGGATGGAGCAAAATAGGATACTGGCCCTAGATAGTTAAGATGCCTATCTAAGGAATCATTTCAATAAGCCCAGACTCTCGCATCTTCATACACAGAAAAGCACCAAAATCATTCGAGATACCTGTTTTTTGTGATTAGCAGTAATCTTTTGATGTTCTCATTTTTTTTTTCAGCTCCTATATATCCTGGCTCCCCCGCACCTCTTCAGAACACTCTCTCAGAGCTACCTGAGAGGCTGTATTGTGGGCTGAAATCCTCAGTAAGTCCGCCGAACAAAACATAATCCTCAACTTTTTAGGTTGTGCATTTTTTTCAGTCAACAATACTAATGCCCAATGTTAATAACAGGAAATGAAACTGGTTGTGCGGAATATAAGAACTCAGCTATATCTTCACAGGTTTTCTGTTTATCTAAAATGATTCTAAAAGTAAACATTTATATAAAATAGATATCTAAGGTCTAGCCCAGAGAACTGAATCAGAGATTTCAGAGCGGGAACTGGGGATCTGCCTGTTAACAGTCGCTCCTAGGTGGGTCTTATGCATACTGAAATCTGAGAACCACTGCTCACCATGTGCACATACCTCCCAGGATGATGGCTAACAACTGTAAATGTAAAATACTACTTTTGGGGGGAGGAATGACTTGCACTAAAAGAAAAAGGAGAGAACTGGTAAGGACGTCTTCCTGCAGGCGAGGGTCTGGGAGTTTCACAGACCAAGAAGTCAGAAGTTTAAGCTAGAACTGGGGCACTGGACAAGAAGCCAGGAGGTGTGTACGGAGAGCAGAAAGGCGGTGCACTGTTCTCAGTGTGTGCCAGGGCAAAGATGGTCAGCCACACTCTGTTCTCCTAGACCTGCGGTATAAGCCCTGACAATTGGCTTTTCTGTTTTGTAATGCAGATGCTTGACTTAAGCTGTGATGGAGGAGGCATCCAACCACCTCAAAGATAGCTACGGGGAACAAACACATTGCCCATTGCCACCCACAGGACTAAATAAAGAGCCAGCCTACCCTCGCTTCCCCCGAAGCCACCGCACCCGCCGTGAGGCTCTTCTGTTTCAGACATCTTAGTTGATTTAGATAAGTGACCATTTGGGCCTCTTGTGTTATCTCTTCACATGCTTTATATTCCCATTCTTGTATTTTAAATTCATCAATAAAGAGTGAGTCTCAACCCCAGCCTCAACCCCAGTAAAAGCGGAAGCCGAGGTCCACACTTGTTCTCTCTCTACTCCTGACTTGGGTGTCAGGAGCACTCTCCTGGCTGTGGCCCCGCCCAGGTGTGCCATGTAATTTCCAAGACCTGTAAGTAATAAGCCTTTTTTTCAGTTTCCTGATGGTTATTGTGGAAAGCATCTTGCAGTGATAACCACATGGGCTGGTCCAGCAACAACACTGGTTATCGATAGGCTGAAATGAGCACACAACAGAGCCACATCCTCAGGGCAAGGCTATCACATTCTAAATCAGAAGTTCTTAATCTGGAATCTACAAATTTACTTCAAGAGGATCATCAATAACTGGAAAATTTCTATAAATTTAATGTTTATGTCCATATGTTCAATGTATTTAAGGAGAAAGTTCCTAGATTTCCTCAGATCCTCAAAGAATTCCATTATTCTCATGACAGTCAAGAACCACCGGTCTATTGTGTGTCCTGAGTGGTGCAATTAAGACAGTGTGGCGAGCTTTAGGCAACAATAGGATGCATCCTTTTGCTAGGTGCATTTTACCTTTGTGGAAATTCTTGGTAATATCAGGGACCATCAAATCCATATGAGACAGTCCTCTCCTGGTATGGATATTTACTATGCATATAGCAGAAATAAAAAAAGGATCAACCAGGAACAATTATCTGTCAAAAATGTTCACTGAAAATGTAATACATTCTTTGATTATGGAAAACGATTTAGTGTTTCATTGACTTGCTTGGTCCTTATAAACACAATGACCCTCAACTTCCCAGAAAGTTAATATAAATGATTATGAGGTTCTGGGATTTGCTTTGCACTTTCAGAGCCAGACAATGGATACCACAGATGCTGCTGGGAATGTAAATCGACAAACCCTTTAAAAAGCAATTTGACAGTATGCATCAAGAACCTGAAAAATGGCTTTTTCTGCTAGGAATCTATCCTAATGGCTGGACAGGTTCATCACGAAATTATTGGCTACTATTTTTTAAGAAAGGAAAAAAACAGAGAAGAAATAACTTCACTTAATAGGAGAGTATTTACAAAACTGATAAATCTACTTGATGGAAACATACGCAGTCCTTAAAATGTTTTTAAAAGTATTTATGAGCATTAAATAAAGAAAAAGGCAGATACAAATGTATATATAATACATCATTATAATTATATAAGAATTACACATAATAAAAAGACTGGAAGGATATATACCATGAATATTTATAAGAATTGTCTTTTTAGTTTTTTGCACTTTCCAAAATGTTCTAGGGTCAGCATGCTGTTATGGCTGAAGTTTAAACAGACTGTGTGTCTGATTAACTGCCTTCCCCTGGGGCCACCACCACGTTAATGGAGAGCCCAAGAGCTTACCAGCAGACATCACTGAAGAAGTATTTCAGTGATGTTGCTGACTGCTTAAAACTTTTATGGAGAAACCACCAATGAACCCCTTCTGTATCATGGGAACAATGTTGAGAAAGATATTGGTTTGATTGTTCAGCTGCACTTCACTCTGATAGTTCCTGAATCTCAACTGGTTTAGCATTCAGTCCAGCAAGCTAACAGATTCTGCTGGTAAAGGAGACTATAGGCCCAGATAGACTGAGACAGTTTATTACTCACCCCCCCCAGAGAGCAAAAGCAAGACCAGACCAACATGGTGCCAGCGTCAAGCATCACTTGACTTGACAGGATAATATCTAATCAAAGACAACCAGATGAGAGGCAACATTGCTCAGGGGCCCATCTAGACTTCAGCTAAATAGGTTTAGAGTATGCAGCTATGCTTTAAGAAGAAGAGTGTGAGGTGGAAAGTCCCAAGCCTCATCGGAATCAGGGACACAGATAAGAAACTGCCTCCTGGCAGCCTTTCACGAGATAGGGAGTCAAATGGGAAACACCCTGTGACAACTCCTCACAAGGTGCCATTCTTGTCATGTTCCTAGGAGGTTAACAAGCCAAGACTTGGGCCAGTCTGTGTTTGAGTCTTGTCCCCGTGGCCTACGTGGAGCCATTCAAGGTGGTCAGAATGCCAGCATGGAGCTCCTGCCCTACGCATTCGTCCTACCCTTTTTCACTCCTAGAAGCACCCTGGTTTGAGCATTAAATGATAATGATCAGCCTACATACCTGAAGAGGATAATCACCTACCTCTTTTCTACAATACACAGAACACTGCCCACACAGATAGGCTCATGCACAGGTAGGAGGTGAGAATACATGGAGGGGTGAAAGGCCACCTCTAATTTCTTTGTGAGTGTGGCTTTTAGAACGTAACAAAGATGTATCCCATAGAGAATCTGCGGGAAAAAGAAGCAATAAATGTGTAGTTTTTGTTATTCACCCAAAGATGTTACGACCTAAATGCAAAGCCAAAGGATTCTTTCTAGTCTTGATCTTATGTTGCTGATCTCACTCATGTACGTTACTGCTACTAATGCCATTACTAATTACAAGGAGAAAATTTAGCAGCAAAGAAATGACCCAGGACATTCTGAGAGGATAGTTTACTTTTGTCAAGTTTAAGTGCATCATCTGATATTACGCCTTTGCAGAGACAACTGACAATCTCAAGGCAAAAGATTATGGCCTTAAAGAAGACGAGGCTAACTAACCTGAGGTGTTATTCAGAAGACACTGTCTTCTCAGCAGTGAAACCCGAGCAACTTGGAGACAAATATGTAGAAGAGTATAATGCTGTCCAACAATAAAAACAGATTTCTAAGTGCAGGCCATCTGTTTCATAAACTGTAACGTCAAACTGCTTTCTAAAACTCTTAGGGGGCCAAGCCTTTCTCACTGAGATGGCTCTGCCTTTAAGACACTCAGAAATATGAAGAAAACAAGCTAGACAAGCCTTTAGAAAGCAGCTGATACAACTTTATTTTGCAGCTAGAGATACAAAGGTCAAGATTTTGAAAACCAATGAAAAAAAGGGAACACAACATTACATTGTCAAAGAATATGAACAGGAAATCCCTCCAAAAAGAAATAATAGTGGAAAATAAAAAAAGATCTACAAACTCACTAGTATCCAAGCAATCCAAGCTAAAACAATACATAATATTTAACATTTATTGAGCATTCTCTATCTGCTGGGCACTAACTGCGTATTTATTCCTTACAGTGAGCTCTGAAACAGATACGATTTTCATCCACATTCACACAGGATCCTTGAGGGTGGCCTGCGTGGCCTGTGGGGAGACGTTGCCAGGGAGCAGCTCCGCCTCACACACGAGCCCCGCCTCCCTTCACTCTGCAAAGTGCCCTGGGTGGGATCCTCACTGCCGTCCTCTTTCCAACCTCGAAGTGTAGGAGTACCCTATGGCTTCAAGTATCTTCCTGTCTCAACTGTCGCCCCTCAGACAGAACTTGCCTGAATATCCAACATAAAGTGGGTCATCCTGTTACTGTTTCTCAAAGCCCTGCATCTGTTCTTTCATAGCATTAACCACATCCTACAATTATCCATTCGTTTAAGTATTTTTTATCCATTCCCTGTTCCTCATTGTACGCTGAGCCCTTTCAGAGGACAGAAAACGTCTCAATTGTCCATCGCAGCACCTGTCACACACAGTGTGACAAACAGGAGCAGCTTAAAAGAACTTCTCAGATTTCAGCGCCTCCATGCTATTCAGTATGTCATGGATGGACTATAGGAATTTGCATTAAAAAAAAAAGAAATAAGCATCTCAGTGACTCCGGTGCAGGTGTTTGACAAATTACCCTTTGAGAAACACAGGACAAATATATGTTTTTACATGAATACCTCTTCAATCAGTCTAAATTTATTGAGGACTACAAGGTGCCAGGTATTAGGCGAGGTACTAAGCCCAAGAGCCCTTGGCTAAGTCTTCATAAAGCCTGGAAAAGGAAGTAAACCCTGCTAACACAAAGGAAGAAAATCCTCACATCACACAAAGCCGATAAGACAATGGGGTAAGGCAAACAGCCCAGAGGGACACAGAAAAGGTTTTTAAGACTTTGGTTTTACTGGTAACATAATGTCTAACCAAAAAGTGAGAACCAGCCTTCATATTTCTATTTCACAGCAGTTTTCATGGACTTTCAGAAGTAATGATTATGTCTTTGGAGGCTTTATTTGGACACTGGGTAATTATAATACCATGTGTACTTCAAAATTAATGGTTTCAAACTCTACAGGATACAGAAAAATAGTGTTGATAAAAAGTGGCCTTTAAAATGTCCTTTTTCAGCAGGTGATATCTTAATGTGTTATCTTTTAGAATGCTCCCTCTTATTTTCTCACTCATTGGAGAGCACAATTTTCACACACAGGGTGTTCAGTGTCCTATTTTAGGTAAGGAAAACTCAAGAAACTGTAGTTTATAGCCAAATTGAAGCCATTAAAACAAGCAGATTGTTTTTAACATAAAAACTTGAAGGCATCACAGTCAGATATAAGCAGTCATAGGTCTTGACTTTTATCCACGGTTCCCAACATCTTCTTCCTTTGAATTCTATATCATCTTGAGTGGTTTGTTTTTCCTTATAACTTACTGCTCCGTGCAGTGCTATCTGGGGAAAAATGATCACATTCTGAGCTACTAATATATTTTGGTCATTCATTCATGTCTTTAGTCAACAAATATTCACGGAACTCCAAATATGTAGCAGGCCCTGTCTTAGGAGGTAGGCATGCAATGGCAAACAAAACAGACGGAAATGCGCACCCTCGTGGAGCTTCCGTTCACGTGTGCGTGGTGAGCAGGCACAGCAGTAAAGCACAGTGCGTGTCAGCTGGCGCTGAGTGCTATGCGGAAAAGCAGGGAACGGAACGTGAGCGGAGACTGCAGGGAGTGGCATCCAAATTGTAAACAGGACACACAGGAAGGACAGAACTGAGAAGACGGCCTTTGAGCAGAGTCCTGACAGAGGTTAGGGAGAGAGACCGGCAGACGTTTGGGCAAGGTCCAGTCCAGGCAAAATGAAGCAAATGCACACCTGTCCTGGTGGGAGCATGTCTGGCATACTCAAGGCAAAGCAAAGAGGCCAGTGCAGGTGAGTATAGTGAGTGAAGGGGACAGTCATAGGAGACGGAGGGAGCGAGGCAGGAGGAAGATGACAAGGACCTGATGGTATAAAGCGTTTACCCTGGTAGAGAGAGGAATCACTGGTGTTGAGTAGAGAAGTCACATACGCCTTTAGGCCTTTATAAATATCCCTGTGGTTGCTGTGTGGAGAACACACTGTAGACAGTCAAATATGGAAGCAGGGAGTCAAGTGAAGCAGATATCGCTATAATGCAGGCTAGATTAGATTGTAGGCTAGAAGTTGTGTCTTGGACCAGAATGGGAGTGATAAATGCAGAATGCATAACAGGTCCAAGGACTGATCCCTGAGTAGTTCAAAGTTTAGAATTGAGGAAGTGGAGGATGGACACTCGTCAAAGGACACTGAGAAGCTGAAACCAGTGAGGCATGAGGAAAATCAAGAGATTATGATATCCTTGAAACAAAGTGAAGCTATTGTATCAAGGAGGAGGAAGTGATGAATTATATTAAATGTTGCTCGTAAGTCAAGTTACATGACGACTGAGAATGGGCTTTAAGATTCGGCAGTATGGACATGACTGCTAACCGTACTAGTCTGCCGGGGCGGCCAGAGCACAATACCACAGACTGGGCGGCTTATACTACAGAGATCTATTTTCTCTCAGTCTTGGGGGCTCCAGTCCCAGATCGAGGTGCTGGCAGGCTTGGTTTCTTCTGTGGCCTCTCTCCTTGGCTCGCAGACTCTCACTGTGTCCTCACATGGCCTTTCCTCTGTAAGCATGTGCCCCTGATGTCTCTCTGTGTGTCCTAATCCCCTCTTCTTATAAGGACACTGGTCCTATTGGATAAGGGCCCACCCAGTGATGTCCTTCTAATTTGATTCCCTCTGTAAAGGCCCTATCTCCAAATAAGGTCCCATGCTGAGGTACTGGGGTTGAGGACTGCAACACTGGAATTTGGGGAGACATAATTCAGTCCACCACAGTAATCTTTATCAAATCAATTGTGTACAGAGTGCTAAGACTGAAAGCCTTAAGAACAAGTTGGAGAAGACTTGGAGACAGCAGTACAGGCTCCTCTTTCAAGGGCTCTTGCTGTAAAGGGGAAGGAGCAATAAGGCAGCAGCCAGAGAGGGAAATGAAATCAAGAGACCTATTTTGTTATGTTTTATTGGAATAGAAGAGACATTAGTAGGTTATGAGACAGATTCAGGGAAAAAATAATGATACAGGAAAGGAAGAAGAAAATTGCAAAAGGGATATCCTGGGGTAGGTGAGCACGGATGGAATTAAGGGCAATGGCTCTAGCTGGGAGTACAGACTGTTCACCCAGAGTAATGTCAAAGCAGGCTGAGTATATGAGCATAGAAGCTGACTGGTGGGAAGATGTGGTGACAGCAGCTTAAGGAAAATTTCTTCTGGTTATTTCTATTTCTCATTTAAACAGGAAGCAAGTGGAGGGGGTGAGCGTCTCATTTTTGAAAAGGCAGAAGGCACAAAATAGTCACTGAGAGTGTTAATGGAATTGGCAAATATAGCATAATTGCCAGACAGTTTTAAGGATCCACTTGAGGCTGGTGATCTTGAATTTAAACTGAGACCACTTAGCATGATTGTATGAGTTTCTCCAACCATGTTTGATTTAACCAGGCTTGAGATTTTGTCAATTGAGTATGATAAACAAAGGAAAAGCAAGGGAGTTGAAAGTAATAATGGATTGTGGACACTAAGACACTAAGCCCAATGTGGATGCAAATGAGGATATGTTCATGGCAGCAGTGGGGTGGGAGTGGGGTAGACAGTTGATAGAGAAAAATTAGCAAAGTTACTATATTGGAGGTCCCAGTGGGGTAAAATAATTGCTGTTATCAGCGCACCAGAGGGAGTTGGTGGTCAAATGGGATGCTTCACACACATTTTGGAGGGGTTGCAGTTATTGATGACAAGATAAGGCATGGCCATAGGAACAAGTAGCAAAGTTGGTAAAGAAAATGAAACTGAAGAACACAGCATGGAACTGAGAGGCCAGGGTCTTGGAAAGATCACATACATGAATATTGAAATCACCAGGAATTGAAATAGGAATTGTATGGATAAGAGTGAAAGTGTGCCATGAGGTAAAATATCTTTGATGACTGAAGAGGGGTAAACCAGAAGTCAGTAGACGACTGTAATAGAGAGGAGTGTATTACCCAGTGTTTGCCAGAGAAACAGAACCAACAGGATTTAAAGAGATTTATTATAAGGAATTGACTCACATGATTATGAAGGCTGACAAGTACCAAGATCTGCAGTCAGCAAGCTGGAGACTCGGGAGAGCCAATGGTGTCAATGGTGTAGCTCCAGTCTGAATATGGAGGCTTGAGAACCAGGAGATTTGATAGTGTAATTCCAAGTTCAAGAGCCAGGAAGAGCCAATGATTCAGTTCAAGTCCAAAGGCAGCAAGGGGAGGCGGAAATAATGTCCCAGCTCAAAGGCAGTTATGCAGGAGAAATTCCATCCTATTTGAGGAAAGTCAGCGTTTTCTTTCTATTCAAGCCCCTTCAACTGACTGGATGAGGCTCACCCACATTACAGAGAGCAACTGCTTTACTCAGTCTATCAATTTTAATGTTAAGCTCATCTAAAAGCTCCTTCACAGACACAGCCAGAATAACGTTCAACCAAATATTTGGACATCTTGTGGCTCAGTCAAGTTGACGTATAAAATGAACTATCACAAGTGGTAACAGGAGATATACAATCTAATGACATAAGATTCCAAGCTGGGAGAAGAAGAAAGAGAATAGTCTGTTATTAGCAAGCAGAAGCAATAAAAATACCTATCCTAACTCCAGGATCAATAGTCATTGGAGTGTGGTAGAGGAAGAAAATCCACCATTTAAAAAGGCTGCTGAGAAGGTCACTGGGGTAGAGCCAGATTTCAGTTAGCATAGGGAGGAGACAGTAAGAGCAGTTATTGAAAATAAATAAGATTCTACTGAACACTGATGCTGATTTCCAGAGGGCAAAGTAGATGGTTTTCAGGAGTTGAGAAATCGGGTTAAAAACAAAAGATGCACAAGGTTACTACGGAGATAAGGAGACCTGGGATACCTGTGGAACTAACCTACAAAAGATAGAAGGACAAGATGAAATTAGCCCTGATGGCTCCAGATCAAAATAGCGGTGGAGGGACTCTGATCATTGCTGACCAGAAAGGAAAGGTGGTGTTTTTGTCTGAGAGCAGGCCTGTTCAGTTTCGTTCTGCTCTTCATATTTCTTCCCCCAGTATGGTGATTCCATCCTTTAACATCTATTTTTCTGCTGTGGATTTTTATGGAAAAAATCCAGCATCTGCTAAACTGTTGTAGTAGGCCCGTGCTGTATTCAATAAACTGTCATCTACTTAGAATGTAATTCCCTTGGAGACAGAGTCTATATGGGAAACATTCACTCTAAAACTACTTTATCCTACAGAATCTTTTAACTTTTTTATCAATGATTTTACATTGGCTGCTTTGCACCCATAGGGATAAGCTGTTACATTGGTACCCCCTTGTCTGTTCAACTTATGATTAGACCTATCCATCTCTTCAGGCCTTCAAGAGAGCTCCAACAATTCCATCTCCTCCAGGAAGCCACAACTGGGAAAAGGGGGCCAAAGACCCTGGTCCAACTCAGTCTGACCAAGAAATCCATTACTCCCAGGCTGAATGGTAGCCCCTCAAAAATATATGCCTACATTCTAATTCCTGGAAACTGTGAATGTTACTTTATCTGTAAAAGGGGTATTTGTGGATGTAATCAAGTTAAGGATCTCGAGAAGAGGAGCTCATTCTAGCTTACCAGGATGATCCCTAAATCCAACGACAAGGATGAGTGTCTTTATAAGACTGAGGCTGAGGGAGATCTGACAAACAGAAAAGGAGGCATTGTGACGGTAGAAGCAGAGATCAGAGACATGATACAAGCTATCAGAAGCTGGAAAAGGTAAAAAGCAAAACAGACTCTCTCCTTGAGCCTCCACTGGGAGTGCAGCCTGGCATACACCTTAATTGCAGACTTCTGGACTCAAAAACTGTGAGAGAACAATTTTATGCTATTTTAAGTCATCAAGTTTGTAGTCATTTGTTTCAGGAGCCACAGGAAACTTAGACACTCACCCTTCAAATGTCACCCCCTCTCTCATATATGCTTACTCCTCTGTTACATGATATTTGATGCATATTGATTATTCAAACAGAATTATGATGTTGCCTTTGGGATCATATAGACCTGAGTATGAATCCTGACTCAAAAAATTTGGACAAGTATTTATACCTCACTGAGCCTCAATTAATAATAATATTTTGAAAAGTCATGATAAAGTTTACAGATCATGATATGTTGTGCTTAGCAGAGGGCCAGCATAATGTACACATTCAGAAATGTGATTCTAGTCAGCACTCCATGGGGCCACATTAGTGACGCCGAACATTAAAACATCCGAGGGACTGATAACAACATCTTACACAAGCAAGCCCACCCAAACCCAGCACACATTCCCCCTTCTCACAAACTGTCTCCATCTACACTTCCCTTTATAAATATTTCTTAACAAAAGCAAGAGACTAGGGATTTCAATCTTACTTCTGAGGCAGGCCTGTGAGGGTAACGTTAGGTACTTCCAATGGTCTTTACCCCAATTTCAGTGTCTACAGAAAGACTTAATATGCCTCCTGAGATACACAACAATCTATAAACAAATAAAAGACCATAAACATTTTCATCCTTGATGTGAACTGTGTCATCATAGGGCCATTAATAGCACTGACACTGGACCTCCACTCAAACAGTTACTTTCTGCAAAAGAGAATCATTTATCCTAGGGATTTAAAAGCTACGTCGGCAGCAGTCAAATCACTGTGTCGCCAAAACCAAGGCGATATAATTCATGTCCTCTTCCCAGATATATCTCTGCAAGAGAAGCTCTCCCAGAGTGCACAGCCAGAAGCACAGCCAGAAACCCAAACAGGTTTCAGGATATCATTGTCTTCTTGAAGTACATCTACAGATATTTTTAAAGCATTGAAGAGAACTCATAATTGACAATGGCCTACCATTCAATGATTTTGATGAGTTTATTTATATTGTGCATTGTGCATATGAGCATTTTTCAAATTCTATGTAGCAATGCCTTGATATAAGAAGATATTGAGACATTATTTACTGAGACGGTTACCATGAAGGAAATTTTCCAGCTTTCTGTTAGCTTCAGGACTTCTTGTCCATGAGACTGTATCTCAGAGGCAGGGCTCTGGTATTGGTGTTATCAGAAAAAGGGCAAAGTAAAGCTCAGAAAATAGAAACCCTCTTCCCTTTTCTCTCTCTAACTCTTAAAAACATGTTTACTGCCATGCAATTGATCCAAATATTTCCGTCCAGTTTTCTGGAATAAACTGATTTAAGTGCTAAAGGAGTATGAAGAAAGGACAAGACTGAGTCTGATGTGTGTATGTATGCATCCAAGGGAAGTGGGCTAAGACCTGGAAAGGCTTCACTAAGGAAGTAAACATTTGAACCAGACCACCAACCGCCATAAAGCAGAATGCCATGTAAATACTAGTAATTGAACCAATATTTCTATAACGACTTTCAATTGAAAAGTTTAAAAATTACTACCAATGATGTTTATGTTTTCCATATGCAATCTTGCCAAAAGAAATTTTGTAAATGACCAAAAATTATTAAATATGCAATGCTTAAAAGAACACTTAAAACAGTCTCTCAAATTCTACTGACCCACTGAAATCTATGAGGGCAGCTACCATCCCAGAGGCAGTTACACCAAGCTCATCGCAGAGCGGAAAGTTTCATGCAGAATTCTTTCTATTGTACGTTTAGAAAGTTTTGGCCTAAAGATGCAGAGGCTGAATGTACTTTAACTGTTCCATGTTGACTGATCAGTCAAGAAAAGGGGGAAGTACAGAAAAATGAAAAGGACGTGGAAATAAGGAGGTATAAAAGAAGAAAAGTAAATTCACAACAGTCAACCACTGCATGTAGATAAACACGGCTCTTATGTTGACGTGTTAAAAAAAACCCATTATCTTTCGTTCTCCAAAAGTATCCTTTAACCTCAAACTTAAATCACTGGCATTTCCTAATTTCCCTAGGGTGACAACATGAATCCAGTGTTTTCAATGATAATGGTTTTTTTTTTTTCAAATACACTTTTATACTCCAGCAGAGCATAAGAATTTAATGTTACCACTGACAATAAAGTGATATGAGAAGCTGTGTACATCATTGGTAAACCTTAGAAAGATTTCCACTCCCGGCTGTCCTTGCTTACTACTTTTGTTTAGTAAATTAAATAAGGAAATAATAATGGCTCATAAGTGCTGAAAACACTGCAAAGAGAGCTGCATGTCATCTTTCTTTCCCAGAAAGGCTTGCTTTCCTTCCTAGGGCATGCGCACTACAGTCTCTCTCCCTGTATTTTCTTACGTAATGATGCCTGAATTATCTGATTTCCCCCAGGCTCTGATTATCTCATGCACCAATCCTTTCACAATGCTTGTTTAAAATCACTCATTCATTCACTCATCTATTTATACAACAAATATTTATTAGGTGCTCGTGACTCTTCTAAGTACTGGTGATCCAGTGGAGAATGAGACAGGCAAAAAGCCTGACTGCACAGAGCTCGCATTAGTAGGAGACACTAACAAAATTATATAAATGACCATTTTACAAATGCTCCAAGGAGAAGCATAGTATAGTGTGAGTTGATAACAGGTGTCGTTTTGGAAGAGGAGGCACTAGTCAGTTAAGGCCACTCTAGGAAGATTATATTTAAGGTAAGATCAGAAGGTTGTTTGAGTTAACTATGTAAAGAGAGGTGGGGAAAATTGCCCCAGGCAGAGAAACAGCATGTGGATGTCCCTGTGGAAGGAAAAATTTTGGCAGTCCTGAAATTACAGAAAGCCAGTCAAGCTGGAGCTCAGAATGAAGAATAAAAAAGGAAAGATGAATTCAAAGAGGAGTGGGGGGAGTGAAGGCAGATTGTGCACAGCCATGCCAGGGCTCCAGGCACTCCCAGAATTAGGTGGAGTAAAGACAATCATGCTAACTAACTTGCTAGAGCACTTACCTGAAGATAAATGCACATCAAAAGGAAATGCTTCTTATCACCAAAACGTCTATTTTTATACTGATGTATTAGTGAGTTACTGATTGTAATATATTACATTATATTATTTTACACTTATATTTCCCCATTCCGAGTTACTTTAATACAAGTAGTCAAGTGTAAGTAAGGTACAAGAGATTATGCAGTATGCTTGTTTCTGGAATTTTCAATACATTGTGGAAAGTATCTGGCATCACATTAAATCTATTCTTACAGATAATTTGGAATTTGTTCACTTTCGTTTTTACTCTGAATATGCCTATCTTCAAAACGACTGATAACTGAGACCCAGTCTCATCTCTACATTAGGCAGGTAAGTCAACTGAGAATACACTATGAATGAAAGTGTGCTCCTCAAATCGTAACAACTCTGTATGCCAAAAGCCTATCTGAATTTTACGAAATGATGGTTCAAGATAATTTCTCTCATGATGTCCTCCGAAGGATATGTATGTGCGTGTGTCTCTGTGTGTGTGAGAGAGGGAGGGAGAGAGAAAGAGAGAGATTATTATCGGGACATACACATGTTACTGCTTCTCATCACCAAGGATACTACTTGTGAGAACTGGTAGCGTCATAGTCTGACAAAAATAGATACAAAACCAAGGATGTTTTTCTCTACTAAATGTAAGTGTAAACTAATTGTGAGTTCAAATGTTGGCTAACTACTGACCTAAAGGCAGTGAACTACACTTCATGGACATAGTATAGAATAAACAGAGTACATGAAAACAGTAGATCTAGGTTGAAGTTCTTCTCATGCTGCTCATTAAATGTGTGGCTTGGGCGAGCCACTTAATCCTTCTGAGCCTCAGTTTTCGTATCATAAAATGGATATAACAGAATCATTAAACTGAAGTGAAGATCAAACTATGTAATATAAAGTATTTATTAAATACTGTATTAAACTATTAACTATTATCAAATGTTAACTCTAATAACTTATTAAACTTGTAGTTAACTATTTATTTATTAAACAAAGGACTTTCAAATATCATATATTTTCCCCCCACTGGAGAATTCTGATGTACTAACTTTGCAGTGACTATTTTGCTCAAATAGACTTTTAACTGAAACTAGATATGACACTCTTACTGTACTTACATTGTTCTAGAGCATAGTAAAAGGAAAATTTTCGTTTTGTTAATGAAGGAAGTATAATATTGATACCTAAACCTGATTAAAAACACAAACAGGAAAACTACAGACCAGTTTCATGAATATCAATGGAAAATTCTGAATTATATTAGCAAGCAGATTCTAATTATACATTAAAAATAAAAAGATGTTACGACCAAATGAGATTTATTCCAGAAATACATGAATGGTTTTATATTAGAAGATTCATTAACCACCATTTTAACAAATATCAGGAAAAAAACCATAAGGTTTTCTCCACGGATACCAAAAACAGGCTGTACAAATTTAACACCATGATTAACCTCTCTCTCTCTCTGTTTCTTTTTTATCTCTCTGTCATACACACATAGCAACACACAACACACAAATATATATCTATGTGTTTATATATGTGGGTAAGGAAACATGAGAAGTAGTGTCACTAAGGACAAGAACAACGTAAGGATTCCCACTACCTTCACTACAATTTCATGACAAGAGAAAATGACTAGAGGCAGAAGAATTGGAAAAGAAATTTTGCATATAATATAATAGTATATCTCAAAAACACAAAGAAAGAAATTTTGCATATAATATATATCTGGAAAACACAGACACAAGGACATATAGAAATGTAGTATATGAAAATCTTATCACATAATTGAGAATAAGACGAATGATTTAACAAATGACATGGGGCAACTGCATAGCCATTTGAGAAAAAAATTAAATTGGATACATCATACACTATAATATACATGAAACAGAACAGAAATATAAATGTCCAAAAATTGAATCCATGGAAGTATTAAAAGAAAACATTGGGGAGGATTCCTTTATAACCTGAGTGTGGGGAAAGTCTTCTACCTATAACTCAAAATCTAGAAGCAATAAAAGAAAGGACTAATGAATCCATCTACATGAGAATGCAAAACTTTGACACTGCCAAAAAAAAAAAACCATAAAAAGGTAAAATACAAATGAAAAACTGGGAGAAAATCCGTGCAACTTGTATCACAAAGGGCTATTTCCCAGGTATGTAAAAAGCTTTTTAATAAAGAGAGAAAAAGAAGAAAAACAAGACAGAAAAAAATGGTCAAAAGATATGAACAAATAATACATAGAAAAAGAAATAAAAACAGTCCTCAACATATGAAAAATACTTCACTCACAATAAGAGACATGCAAATTAAAACTACACTGAGGTACCATTAAAAATATCTATCGGAGAGTAAAAAATTCAAAATAGCCCTTATCCTGGTAACACTAAAGGACAACAGGCAGTCTCACTCATTTCTGATGGGTGTATGAAGTGGCAAGAACACTATGAGAGGAAATTTAGGAATAGCTAACAAACTACATATGCTCCTACCCTTTGATCTAGCAACCCTTCTCCCAGGAACTTACTATAAAGATGTACCTCCATGAATATAAAACAAAATATGCACATTGTTACTAATGATGAATCTTATTTTTGTAATAACAAAATATTTCCCATACATAGGAGAATTTTGAATAACTACAGCAAATCAGAGTTTACTGTGCTGCTGTACAAAAAATGAGGACAGCATCTATTAGCTGACAGAGTGAATTTACAAGTAAGTGAAAAAAGCAAGTGCAAAGGAATGTATGTAGAAAATTTCCTAACTCATTCTATGAGGCCAGTTTTGCTCTTATACCAAAACCAGACAAAGAGATCACAAGAAAAAAATTTAATGTCATTATTCTTTATGAATGTGGATAAAAATCCTCAACAAAATATAGCAAACCAAATGTAGCAATATGTAAAAAGGATTGTATCACATGACCAAGTGTGATTTATTCCAGGAAGGCAAGGTTGATTCAACATATAAAAATCAGTCAATGTAATACTCCATATTAACAGAAAAAAAAATCAGAAACTACACCATCATCTCAATAAATACAGAAAGAGCATCTGACAAAATCCAACACTCTTTCATAATATAAACACTCAACAAACTAGGAACAGAAGGGAATTTTCTTAACTTGATAAAGGGCATCTATGAAAACCCACAGCTTACCTCATACTTAAGGGTGAAAGACTGAAAGCTTTCCCTCTAAGATCAAGAAAAAGACAAGGATGTCTGCTCACGCCACTTCTAGTTAACATTGTACTAGAGGTTCTAGTCAGAGAGAGAGAGAGAGAGAGAGAGGAAGGAAGGAAGGAAGGAAGGAAGGAAGGAAGGAAGGAAGGAAGGAAAAAGAAATAAAAGGCATCCAGATTGGAAAGGAAGAAGTAATGCTACTCTATTTCCAGATGACATGATCTCAGATTAGAGAATCCTAAGCAATTTACAAAAACAAACTACTAGAACTAATTAGTTCAGCAAGGTTGCAGGATACAATATCAATAAAGAGAAATGAAATACACAGTTGATCCTTGAACAATGGTGAGGATTGGGGGGGCAACCCTCAAGCAGTCAAAAATCTCTATATAACTTTACAGTCGGCCCTCAGTATCCATAGTTCCACATTCACAGACTCAACCAACTTCAGATAGTGCAGCACTGTAGTACATACTTATTGGAAAAAAATCCACATGGACGTGGACCCATGCAGTACAAACCTTTATTTTTCAAGGGTCAACTGTATTTCTACAGACTAACAACAAACAATCTGAAAATGAAATTTTGAAATATCAATTTAGAATAATAGCAAAAAGAATAAGAAACTAAGGAGTAAATTTAACAAAATCAGCAGAAGATACATAATAAAAACAACAAAACAGCACTGAAACATATTAAAGAAGACCTAAATAAATGGAAAGATAGCCCATGTTCACTGATTATTGTTAAGATGGCAATGTACCCCAAACTGATCTACAGATTCAAAACAATCCCTATCATAAGCCAGTTGTCTTTTTTGAAGAAATTCACAATCTAAGCCAAAGATTTGTATTAAAATACAAAGGACCCAGAACAGCAAAAAAAAAAAAACTTGAAAAAAGAACAAAGTTGGAGGACTCATGGTCTCCAGTTTCAAAACTTACTACAAAACTACTGTAATCAAGACAGTCTGATACTGACATAAGCATATAGCTCAACAGAATAAAATTGTGATTCCAGAAATAAATCCATACATCTATGGTCAATTGATTTTTCATAGGGGTGTCAAGACAGTTCATTGGGGCTAAAATGATTCTCCTTTCAACAAATGGTGCTGGGACATTGGATATCCACCTGCAAAAGAATGAATTTATATGAGTACCTCACACCCTATATAAAAATTAACTCAAAATGGACCAAAGACCAAAATGAAACAGTTAAAACTAAAAACTGAGAACTATGAAAACATATATGTAAAACATGAAGACTGTGAAAACATAGGTGTTAATTGTTGTGACCCTGAGTTAGGAAATATGACATTAAAAGCACAAGCAACCAAGTAGAAAGTATATAAATTGGACTTCCTAAAATAAACCACTTTTGTGCATCAAAGAACATTATGAAAAAAGTGAAAAGGCAACCCACCAAATGGGAGAAAATGTTTGTAATCATCTGATAATTAGGTCTGGGATCCAGAATATATAAGGAATTCTTATAACTCAACTATGAGAAGAGAGCACAAATTAAAAATGGGCATTTCTTCCCTCAAAAGAGTATACAAATAGCCAATAAGCTCAAGACAAAATGCTTGCCATCATTAACCATTAGGGAAACGTAAATCAAAACCACAATGATATATCACTTCACACCAATTAGGATGACTATAATTGAAAACATGGACAATAACAGGTGTTGCTGATAATGTGGAGACATTGTAAAACCCATATAATACTGGTGGGAATATATAATGGTAGAGCCACTTTGGAAAACAATCTGGCAGCTCCTCAAAAAGCTAAACACAGAATTACATATGTTGTAGCAATTCCACTCCCAGATATAAACCCAAGGGAATTGAAAACAGGTGTTGAAACAAAAGCTTGTGCATGAATTTGCATAGTAACAGTATTTATAGGAGCCAAAAATTGGAAACAACCCAAATGTCCATCCATTGATGAATGGAAAAACAAAATGTGGCATATCCATACAACAGAGTATCATTCAGCCATAAAAAGGAATGAAATGCTGATACAGAATATAACAATATTATGCTAAGTGCAAGAAATCAACCCAAAAGAGCATGTATCATACGATTCTATTTGCATGAAATGCCCTGACTAGGCAATCCATAGAGTCAGAAATTAGTTCCCAGGGATAGGGGGCAGGGGTAGTTGGGGCAATGGGGAGGAACTGCTAATGGGTACAAGGTTTCTTTTGGAGACGATGAAAGTGTTCTGGAATTAGATAGTGGTGATGGTCATACAACTTTGTAAATATCATAAGAATACAGAATTTTGTACACATAAAAAGGTGAATTTTATGATATGTTAATTATAACTCAATAAAAAGATAATTTTTAAAAAGAATAATCCAGACATAAATGCCATGTTGAGGAATTTAAGTACTTTCTGAAGATATGGGGATCATGGAAGGATTTTTTTGGTGGGGAAGGGAGGTAACTAGGTTTATCTATTTTTTTTAATGGAGGTACTGGGGATTGAACCCAGAACCTTGTGCATGCTAGGCACATACTCTACTAGTGAAATATACCCTCCCCCATGGAAGGATTTTGAACAAAAAAGTGGTTAGTAAGATTTAGGTTTCAAAAAGACAACAATAATAGCAATGGAAAAAAAACAGATTGGAAGGAAGAGAGCCTGTAAGAAGAAAAGTCATCTAGGAGTCCATTCAAGCTGGCAAGAACTGAAGGCTTTACTAAGGAAATCACAGCTGAAAAGGACAGGACAAACTGAAGTGTTACAGGAATGACCTGTTTCTAGCTGCACTGACCAGACTTACCACTGAAGTAATCATTTGAGCATAGGCTGCTTGCATTGATAAAGTAGAGTTTTATGATCAGTTCTACTTGTTAAGTAGAATCAAAGTAACGTAACATAATTCACAAAATGAATTATTTTTATTTTATAACAAGCTGTGAACAAGTTTATGCTTTTTACAATATGAATTATTGTTTCCAAAAAAGAACTATTTCATAATGGTACGAACAGTTGTTTTTCATTTTCATCAAAACCTTTCCAGAACAAGTACGAATTCTATGTTTTAAATTATATTAGTACTCATTTCTTAATAAAGCTGAGCAATATAGAGTAAAAAAACAAAAAAATCTTCTTTCACACTACTCCCTTCTCTAGGGTAAACATTGTTAAGGGTTTGGCATTATCTTTCTGTTCCTTTTTTTCTTTGCATATATATGTATACACATACACACATGCATATATAGGTTTTAAAATATTTGTAAATCTCATCATACTCTATATGTATTTATGAATTACTTTTATGCTTTACAATTCCTATTGGAACTTTGCCTCAAAAATACAAAGAAAATATTATTTTTACCCCCGCACTAGCTCATATAAAGATGTAATTTATCATAATTTAAGTCTGTCTCCTTTGATGGGCATTTAAGTTTGGGGGGTTTCTGGGGAGTGGGTGAGGTTGTTGGGGTTTTTTGCTGTGAAAAATGAGTAATCTCAGCATCTTTCTCAAATCTCATACTGTCTCTTGCAAGTACTGCAGTGTTTGTGTGAAATGGGGATAAAGTTACAGAAGTTCAGAGTTGGAGCGGACAGTGCCAGTTGCTCATTCTCAGGACTATCTTGTCACTAAATGAGTGAAGAACCTGAAGAGTGGCCACGAATGAAAATACTTTGGATTACAAATGAGGAAGTGACGGTCCAAGGGAGATAAGCAACCTGAACAAGGCATTACTTTCAAAAGGCAGCATGAAATTGTAAAAAGAGCACTGGACTTGGGAAATTCTGGCCCAGATTCTGATATGTTTTATCATGGACAAGTCCTACAGCATCTCGGAGACTTCACATACCAATTTGTAAAATGTAAGTAAAAATATCTCGTCACTCAGTTGGCATGAGTCTCCAGTAAGAAATTGAATATGAAAGTGATTTTAAAGTGTCAAATGCTATTCACATGTCAATTAATTCTTAATTATCTATTCTAAAATCCAATACCTTAATATGTTGACCGCATTTTCTCCTGACACTCCAAATTCCCCAATATCACTGTTTTTCTGCCAAGACACAAAAGACTACCGTAACAGCCAAATTTACATTCCTATTTTACTAAGTAACATCTATTGAAGAAGAGAATAGTGTTAACATTTTTGACTACCAGATAAGACACTAGGCAGTTTTTTCTTATACCAGTCCCAACATACAATTATTCCCATGACATAGGTATGGAAGTTTAGAATCAGAGAAGTCAAGTACACTGTATGGGGTTGGCAGAGGAAATCTAAGGCCAAGCCACAGCAGGGATCAGCCCTTCTGATTGCCAACACATTCACCTTGAACTCAAACTTCGTGTGAGGAACAATCCATTCTCAACTCACAACAAACTGAGCTTCCCGTATAGACTTTTCTACCTCTTCTAAGGCCCATTTTCTAATACCAATTTCATCCTCTCCACTTCTTATTCCAATGAACAACAGATTTCTTTCTTTTTTTCCCATATACATATCAACCAGATCTCCTACATAGGTAGCTCTTCTCCACAGATACTAAAACGTTTCCATTTTCCTTCTTGCTGCACAAAGAGATAGAAAGTTGTTCCCAAAATTGAGAATAAAGTTGATCTTTATTTTTGAAACACACACACACACACAGAGCTGTAGTGAGAAAGTATTCAAAATCATTAATATTTTGTTTCATAGTTTTCAGGTTCTCCCACCCCAGAGCTGAATCTTACTCAATCCCTCTCAAAAGTTAGCTCGACATGCTGCCCAGGAAAGTAAGTTATCTTGGGTGATTAAGATATCAGAACTACTGAACAGCAGGGGCGAGAACAGAAAGTACAGAATGTTGACTCTGAAAATAATGTCAGAAATCATCTAGGTACATTCAGGTACGATGAAAACATGAGAGAAGGGGTCAGATCTGTCTGGTCTCTGGCAAATGGGAAGAATGCAATGTACAAGCCACCAACATTGAGTTCTTTCTGTCAGAGACACTGCTGTTGGGACTGGACTAAAAGAGACAAAAAAGGCTGACTTACAACTTCCTTACCGAGGAAGAGCAGCATTACTAGGAAGGAGGTAAGATACTGGAAGGTGCCTAGAAACACTCCCATAGGAGGAAAGGAACAGGGAAAAAAATGGCAAATAACACTCTCTAGAAAAATACTACCAGCAAACAGATGTGACTTATATCACCATCATGTAATATCGTAACAAGACACATCACCATCAACTTAAAAAATAGAAAGGTTCCACAGCTACACGAAAAGAGGACAAATAACAAATATGTGATTCAGGAATATCCAAAGATAAAACATGAGCTGGCAGCACTTGGTAAAGAAATGGAAATAAAAAACTATCACAGAAATGAAGCCAACACAAAGAATGACTGATACTTCTAAAGACGCTGTGAAAGACAGAGATGAACCGGATTGATCAAAGCAAAGAGAATAAAATGGAAATGAAGATAACATTTTTTAAAGTCTGAGAAAATTTAAAATATAGACAGCAGGTAAAAGAGAGCCAACATAAATAAATATCAGTATATATTATACATATTTAAAGAAATAATTATGAAAACTTTGCATAAATGAATTAGGCCTCGAATCTACATATTAAACGGTCACACCAGGTTCCACCAAAAAAAAACAAATGACAAAGAACAAATTACACTTAGATATATCCTATTCAAATCGAAAGAAAAAATCTGGGAATTCAGCAAAAACATCAAATCAATTATGAATGAAAAATATGAGTGTGGCCTCAGATTTCTACAAAATAACATTCAATGCTAAAAGATAGTCAGGAGGAGGGTAGAGCTCAGTGATAGTGTGTGCTTAGCTTACATTAGGTCCTGGGTTCAGTCCCCAGTACCTCCATTAAATAAATTAATTAATTAACAAACCTAATTACCTCCTTCCCTAAAGAATTTTTTAAATAAAACTAAAAAATAAAAAAGATAATGTAGCAATGAAAGAAAAAAAAGTGTGACCCATTACAAAACTGTCATTCACTATTCGAAAACCTCAGACCATATAATTTCCAGGAATTTTGTGGGGGTTTTTATTCCTTTTGAAGAAGCAACTAAAAATGGAAAAAAAAAAAAACTAGCTAACAAAAAGACATTGAATGAAAATTGGACAAGATAGTACTTATTTAATGAATTTATCTGACATATTAAGATTAAAACACATGTGGGGATTATGGCCACACCAAAAAAAATGGAAATGGTACAAACACTGACAACACAGAAACAATGTAACTTACAAAGTTGATAGGGAAACAGTATTACTGTAGATGTTGAATTCCTTAACTTTCATGGCTGAGAGTCAAAATCGATCATTCATATCTGAAAAACAATAGAGGTATATACACTAGTTAAAGGCATAAACACTAAGAGAAAGAATGTAAGGAAATACATTGAGAAGCACAGAAATGGGAGGAGATAGTGGAAAAATGGAAATATATTACACATTTTTGCAACAGCCTGAAATATCACAAAGAAAATAAAAAAGCAAATAACAAATTGGGAATAAATGTTTGCAACATGTATCATAGATCCCTAACAAATAAAGAGCTTCTAAAAATTTGAGAAAAACATCAACAACCCAAGAGAAAATTTGGCAAGGATATGAAAAGAATAAACCAAATCCAGAATACAGGAAATTCCTTTTACCTCAACAAATAATTTGCAGGAGAAAAAAGGATGGAGAGGTATTGTTATCAGTTAACAGGTTTAGAGACATATAAACCAAATGCAGTGTGTCGACCTTTTCTGGAAATCTAATTTAAATAAATAATTAAAAACACCTTTTTTAGACACTGGGGATATCTGAATACAAATTGCGTATTAAATATTAAGGAGTCATTGTGTTTTAGTACATGTGATGATGACATTACAGATTGTTTTTAAAGACTTATCTGTTAGAGAAACATACTGAAATATTGAAGGGTTAAATTAATATGATATCTGGGATTTGATTTTAAATATTCCATAAAAATTATAAGAAAGAAAAGGGATAGATGTAGCAAGAATACTGGTAAGTTTTAAATCTGGAGATGGGTCTATGGGGACTCATTATACAATTCTTCCTATTTGTGAACATGTTAAAAATTTAATTGTGTACATTCAAATGAGCAGTTCTAAAAGTCCTGTATGGCAGTGCAATTATCTGTGTCTGGAGAAGAGATAAATCAGAAATATCCCAATTACTTCAGTTACCACTGAAATTTAATTCCCTTTGCTTTCTTTTACTGGTATTATTTGTTTCAAAAGTAACAATTTTAAATGAGGCAGACAGACAGTCTTGAGGCAGTTTTTTTATCTCAAGCTGAATGGCTGACTCTGAACTGACTGGTCAATTAACCTGATTAGATAGGGACTTTGGCTGAAAATAGAATTCTATTATTGCAGTTCTGCTCATGAAATCATTTGTCCTTTAGGGCAGGGGAGGAGAAGGTATGCAAATGTTTTGGCTATTATCATAAGAAAAATTGATTTGTTATTGATCCTCGCTCAGATAGCAGGACGCAAACAAATGTTGCTCCCCAGCTATTCTGAAACCCACTTTGCAGCATCTCATAGCCTCCCCCAACTCATCCAAGGGAGGGCTTCCGCTCCATTAACAAATCTTGCCATGCTGTTCATAATTACTTCAAGCAAGCTATTACCCATCACAGGCTAATTGTATTGTTGTTTTTTTTTTAAGGCTGTGGACAATAGAATATTTGAAGATAAAAGAGCAAATCCTAACAGAGGCATTTCAGACAGGAGAGGAAAAAATGCAAGGGGGATGATAAGAAGTAGGAAGTAGGGGGTTACGAGCACTGTCGAAGGACACCAAACAGGTCACAGTTCATTGTATCTACCTTTAGAACTAAGTGGACATAAGACTGAAGGGAATATACTTGTACTACTCAGTAATGCAAACTACCAGACACTTTTAATGCTACTAGCAAAATCCGTATTTCAAAGCAAATAATATATATACTTCATACAATTATCCTACTCTAATCATCCATCAAGGAAAACATTCTCAGGACCTTGAATTGATACCCCTTTATTAGCTTTAATTTTTTAAAGTTCATTTGGTAAAAAATAAACATTCCACTAGTTCCAACAAGACATCTCCCTCTAGTCTGCCTGCTTCCAAATCGCTGAGGTTTTCACTGTGTTAATAGCAGAAAATAACCAAACACAATGTACCTAATGTACCTCTGGCTTCATATACCATCCTGCAAAACACAGCAACACAGAATTCATGGATGGCAGTGCTTACATATTCAAATGATTAGAGAAATCCAAATATACATTGGTTGATTTAATATGATTACATGATTATGTCCTTCAATATGATTAATTTCATTTCATTAATAGCAGAATTTCAGTGGCCCTTTCAAGTCCACTATGATGGGAATTCAGGAGTCTGAAGTTTATATTTGCTATTTCAGCATTTTCACCCACTTTTAGTAGTTTCCATCTGAGCGGCGCTTTTATCTTCAGATAGGTTTATTTATTTCTCCATTCTTTTGTGCCATGCCTTATGCCACTATCACATCATCACGAGTTCCTCCCTTGGTGGTAAAGCCCTTGCCAATGTCTGGGCTTTTATTGCAGAATCTGTACCTCCTGCCCAGGTAGCCAGATTCTTACACTGTCCTTCTCTGCAGCTCACAGAATAACCTGCTCTTCCCTGATACATGAAGGACATTACCCTCCCCACACACACACACACACACACACACACACAGGGCCGATTCACGCACACGCATACAAGGCCAGGACAAGCGCATTTCCGACTCCAGAAGCTCCTTGGCCTAGTTGCTGTCATGAACGCTACTCAGATGCTGCACTGATGGGTCATCCTCACTGACCAGGGTCCCTTCCTCATAGAGCACATGTTCACTTGGTTTGGTGGGGGAGGGGGGGTAATCTCATCTACTCATGCCTTCAACTGCCACCCTGGAATGGGCCACTCCCAAACCTAATCACAGTCTAGATTCTCTTTCTGGACCTTACCTGTAGCTAGATATCATCCCAATTCTGGCCCAAGGCACCATAAAAGCAACAGACTGGAACCACCTTTCTTTGACCATCATCTCTCTTAACTCCTGTCTACCCAGACCCCTGACAATTTTGAATGACTGACTGTTAGTCTCTCTGGGTCTTTTACCTTGCATTCAGCTCCTTCCCACCACTTGCCCACATCCACCCCTGATTTGGGCCTCAACGTCCTTTGCTAGGTCATATCTACTCCTGCCCCCACCCTCCAGAAACCACTTTCCTAGGCCCGAAAAATGACTCCTGCTCTGGACTTTGCCTGCTCACCAGGAAAATTGGTTTTCTATCTGATTTCATGTCAGATCCCAAAGAGGAAACGAGGTCTTGTCATGCTCACTTCCACTCTCTCTGAGCCTGCTTATTTCCTGTTCACTCCTGACATTTTCTCACTAAATCCAAGCTCATAGCAAGAGATCTGTTTTTGGAATGATACTTTGGTTCCCAGGCCTGGGAGTAACAGCCCGTGTTTACTGAATGCTCACCATGTAGCAGGAACCATTCTAAATATCTCATGAGTGTGATCTCACTGAATCTATACCTTGAGGTAACCAGTATGATGACCAGTATCTCACTGAACTCACACTGTGAGGTTTACCAGTACACATGAAAGAATATCCAGTCTCAAAAGGTCTTAAACAATAAGGAAATTTATTATCTAAATTAGAGGTCCTAAGGTACGGTTGGCCCCAGGCATGAACAATGAAGACATCTGGGCAGATATAGGTAAGAATGAGAACACTGAAGCCTCAACTCCTCCTGACAGTTCCTGTCTGGTAGAGGCAGCCTGCACAAACTCCCCAGCCAAGATTCCCAGATTTAACATTTCAGTAACTAAAGTCATCTGGGGTAATTGCCTCACAAAGGTATGCAGATTCTCCTCAGCCACCTCTGAGCCCTCCAGGCCCACAGAGATCTCTGCATAGCCCAGATGGCAGCACAAGGTCTGGTTCAGGAGACAGCCAGGTATCTTGTCAATTTCTGTTAAGCAGGAATCTGGGGCACATGGATTGGTGGGATTCTAATGGTGTCTGCCCAAAGAGGATGAAATGTTAAAACCAGGCTCTGTTTATTATGGGCGTATTTACTCAGGATCTAGGATTTGTTTGCTCAAGCACCTGAGAGGGGAATTAAAACAACGTGGTATGCTGTTAATTGAAGCCTGAACTCAACAGAACTCCACAGGCTATAAAGTTGAAGGGGCAGAACTTCCCTGGAAGTGTGGAAGGAACCCAAAGGCTCAAACAGACAGGAATATTGTATGTGTCCTGATTTATGCCTGTTGACCCAGTCTAATTATTAATAGTGCCCCTTTCACTCTCAAAAGTCTCCCAGCTTGGGATGGCGGGCCACCTGCTCAGCCACCCCTTGCCCACACCACTTTGGAGGCCCCAGAGGACACTCCCCGCACCAGGGCGTTAAGCAATGCCTTGCTGAGGGGAGTACCAGATTCCCGGTAAAACCCTGCAGTAGCTGTCCTCCGTAGCCCAGACAAGACAGTGGGGAACACTGGGATTGAACCAGGTTCCCCGATCTCAGTGGGAATCAGGGCGAGAGTGGCAGAGGCCAAGGACAGCACTTAACCATTAAAAGACACTTTTTTTTGTAGTGCTTGATATTTATTGAAAAGAACGCAAATGCTTTTTTCCAGGTAGTATTGAGGAGCTACGCTGAGTACCTGCTTTTGTTTGTTTTGTTTTTAGTATTTTTGTCCAAATGCACACATCTGTGGGATTGCTTCAGTTCTGAAAGAAAATTGACAGCTGTGCAAAACTAGTGCATGGGAGAAAAGAAACGGCAACAATTTGGCTGCCAGGCACACCAGGGCCCTGCAGCAATCTGGTGGGGCAGGAGAGGGCTTCTGGGAGTAAGGGAACTAACCAGGTTGAAAGATTAGCCCCTTCGGGGGGGGGGGGTTGGTGAGCAGTTCCAATCAATGTCCAGGAGGCGTAGCCGACTAAGGCATCTTCTAGGTTGGTCCTTATCTCCAAAGGCTTGCTTGGTCTGTCGCTGGAACGTGATGGACGGTGGTCAGGTGGCAGCGTAGGTCTCTGGGCAGAAGTAGGCCTGACAGGCGGCAGGGCTGTGCGTAGTCGGACCAGTTTCTAACGGGGCCCCAAAACTGGGGCTCAGGACACAGTTCAAATGAGCAGGGGAGAGTCCCGGGGCTGGCCAGAGTCGGAGGCGGCGCACTTCTGAGAGCGGCCCCAGCCCCAGCAGCAGGTAACTGGAGCACTATTCCCGGAACAAAGACAAGCACTACGGGGGAGATGAGGGAGAGAACCGGCGGGACCGGTAAGGAAGACGATCCGGGGGCGAGGGGAGCGCGGCGGCTCCGGGCTGGGCGAGGCGAGGCGAGGCAGGACTGGGGGTGGGGGGAGGGTGGCGAGGAGGAGAGGGGCGGCGTGCAGGGCCCTCCCCCCTAGGCCCGAGGGTCTCCAGGCCTAGTAATCGTCTTCTTCATCTTCGTAGTCGTCTTCTTCGTCGTCATCCCAGCCAAAACACTGTTTCATCTCATCAAGGAATGCCCGGTAGTCACCTAGGATGGGGCTATCCATCTCAATGTAGGGCACCACCCACTCCTCGGCTTCCCCGGTGAGCAGGCTGATTAGGAATGCCACCTTCATGGCGTCGTTGCAGAATCGGTTCTCGTTGACGAGCATGTAAGAAGCCGTCTGCACGATAAACTCGGGGAGCCGGGAGCTCTCGCCGTTAAACGTTTCGGGGAAGGGCACCGGGCAGCTCGGCGGACGTACCTGGCGCAGTAGGGTGGCCCTCTCGCACACCAGCAGCCGCAGCTGTTCCATGAGCTGGCTGTTCTCGATGCTCAAGGCTCGGTGCCGCATCAGGAGAGCGTGCAGCAGCAGCACCAGCTCGTCCACCATGACGAACAGCTTGCAAGGGCAGGGCTGGGCTCAGCTGGGTCCGGCTCGGCTGAGGTGCGCACGGAGGCCCCGCAGGAAGTGCGTGTCGGCGGCGGAGGCGCGCGGTGGCTAAGGTTCAGAGGCGGTGCGCGTAGGGGTCCCGGCGGCTGCGCAAGCCCCGCCCACACAACCCGCTCTGACGGCCGGCGTGCCGGCGCGGCCCGGTTGGAGGCGGCGGGAGCCGGGGAGAGAAGGGGCGTGGCCAAAGATACCGGCGGAGCGCCGTAGGGGTGTGGCCAGGGTGAAGTGGGCTGAGACGTGGCCAAAGCAGGGCGTGGCCAGGGGAGGGGCGGGGAGGGTCGCAGGCTGCTGGTCCTTAGTTCTCCAGGCTGGCGGATAAAGGCAGTGGACAGCGACCCAGCCCTGGATGTGGGCCAGGACTTAGCCAGACCCAGGGAGCGCTAAGACTCATCTCTCATAGAGGGTCAACCTGCTCAATTTTGAAGGATTAACCACCCTTCAACTCAGCCAACTCATACAATTCAGTGTTTCTTGGTGGGTCTGTGGCCACCAGATTCCATCTGCGTGGAATTATTTAAATCTCCCTCACCCAGAGAACTATTGGCAGCGGTGCGTGCACCACGGGAGTCACATACTTTCAGTTAGGAAAGACCGTTAGGGATCCTTTTATGACAAACCAATCTTTAAACTGGGATTTTTCTTTAGTTGGAAAATAATATTGTGTACCTCTCTCCTTTTAAAAATTATTGTTCTAAATAGCAAAGTGTAAAAAGCTCTGCAAAATCAGCATCCAATCACCATTTGCAGGAGTCTACCTATCTTTGACTCTATTTCACGTCCTAACATTGAGGTCCCTTGGCCACTCGGTATTATTCTTTGCTTAACAGTGAAGACTTATTGTATTTTTTAAATGGTTTTGTTTTTCCACTTTGAATGTGATTATTCAGTTGTTGAGAAATGAGTTGGGGCAAGGACCTTAGGGCTCTGCTTTTAAAATATATATATCCCCAACTGAATCACTTCTTGTTACTTCTACCGCTCACATCCTGATCCCAGCCCTCCTTTCTCACCCAGGCTGCTGCAACTAATCACTCAGCTTCCACTCTTCTCTTCCTTTAGTATACATATTCTCCAGAGTAGGCACAGGAATCCTTTAGAACAAAAGTTAGATCTCTTCACTCCCCTGCTCAAAACCCTCCAAAAGTTTTCCCCTCTCACACAAAATAAAAACCAGTCTTGGTGATGACCTGCAAGGCCATGTCTCACCTCCTATGCCTCAACTCAGTCCCGCCTCTGCTCTCATCTCATTGTCCTCCTTGCTGAGTCTCACGAACATCAAGTAGCTCTGGCCTCAGGATCTTTGCACTTTCTATCCTTTCTGCCTTGCAAGGCTCTCTCCCCATTTAACTGCCTGACTCCTTCTCCCACTATTTTCAGAGAAGACTTTCCTAACCACTTCATCTCTCAGAGCACCCTGCTCTCTGCCCGTAATCTCTAAACCCTTACTTTGCTCCATTTCTCTGCATAGTATTTTTATACCAGCAGCCATCATATCACATAGCATTTTGTTTATTGTTCTCCCTCCACTTTAGAATGTAAGTCCATGTGGATAGAGGCCTTGCTTTGTTGGTTGCTCTGTCCTAATGCAAGAAAAAGTGCCTGGCCCAGTGCAGGAACTCCATAAATGTTTGGTGGATGAAAGAATCTCAGGGTGCAGATGTTAAGATAAAAATTAGAAGTGGTATCTATACAGTGTTTAGAAATACTCTTCAAATTATCCAGTATGTCCTATCTCTGATCATGAATCAGTTTCCATTGTGAAATCATGACTGACATAATAAAAAAGGCAAAATAAATTTTTAACCCTACTCAGTCCTTTTACAATAGAATTCAATGTGCATCCATGGAAGTGAGAAGCTGAGAAAGAGGAGAGAAACAAGGCCAAGGTCCAAGGAGGGAGAGGAGGAGGATCACAAGGCTGAGAGGATCCTCCTTGCTGATTCGCACACATCAAGTAGCCCTGGCCTCAGAGTCTTTGCACTTTCTTTCCTTTCTGCTTTGAAGGCAGGGAAAAGAGCAGGTAAGAGGCAGTGAGCCCTTGGACTCTCCTGGATATGAGCACCCCAACTGGATAAGAAGCCCCTTAAGACCAAGCAGGGACCCCCCCCCAGCACTGATTCATCCTTTCATCTTCAGCCACTTAAAGTATCTACTCCGTGTTCCCTAAATGTCCAGTGGATGGACTGAAGGATGGGAAATATCAGAGGTAGGTTCCTGGCCATCCTGCACATTCACAGCTCAGGGCAGAAGGTGGACCTGCCTGGGGCAACAGGGAGTGTCCACCTCCACCATGTCTAGACCCTAATACAGGAAGAGATGTGGGGGCTCTACTCCCAGGAACACACATCTGTGGCAGGCACTGGATCTGGCGATTGACACAGGCTGCCTCGCTGAGCCTTGCACAAGGACCACACCCGGGTATGAGCACTCTGGGAGTTCAGGATCCAGGAGTTAAAGACTTCCCTAAACCCAGGAGAGCAATATGTTGGTGGTATGGTAGCATGGTTTCAGCTCTTCTGATTCTGATGCCCGGGGGCTTCTACTGAAAATTATTATGCCCTGGCCTTCTGTGAGTCAAGAAGGTCTGATGGAGTCCTAGAGAGGCTTAGACCCATGCTGTGCTTGTCCTCTTCTATGACCCCAGGACAGAGGGAGTCAGGGCAGAAACCATAGGAAGCAACCACTGGTATTACTTCTGAGGGGGCTCTGAGTTCCTAGAAAACAAGAAATGACCCGTCCAGAACTGGCCACAGAGCTGAGCAGTGCCTTTGTGAGGGGCTTCCCAATGTGGAGGGAGGAAGAAGAGACAGCTGATCAGCGACTCAAGGGGGAAGTAGCTGGGAAGAGGTGAGGAGTATCACTAGATAAATTACATAGGGTTGTGATGTTCATCTTACCAGCATCCAGTGCCCGTGAGGCACTCCCACCCATGTCAAGGCCTGCCAGCCTTCCCTTGTCCCTTTACCCTGCTTAGGGCTCATGTCGCCTTCCTTATTCCCTTTGCTCCTCTCAAGTGACCTTTTAATGAGCCTTTATACCTATGTGAAGATGCTGGCGGCAGAGATAAGTACTTAGACTCCGAAACTATCAGAGCAGCTCTGGCTCAGAATGTCCCGAGGGTGTTTCGCCCCCACTCTTTGCTATGAGCTTGGGCCCAAAGCCAAGGGACTGATCCCTGGTGTCTATCACTTCTACCACCTTCTGAGCTCCAGCCCCTGCCCTGGTATACACCTAGCAGCCAGACTGTAAAGTTCCCTTGAAATAAACATGAAAGCGGCCCTTGCTTTTTCTTTTTCCAAAGGAATGTGTACAGACTGGGTAATCTATCCTGGCCCTTGAATACGCAGCCAGGAGCAGAAAGCAGCTTTGAAGGGGATATTTGTGAGAGGTCAAATGGATGCCACTGAAATCTGGGCCTCTGTCCAAAGACCCTTCCCCTCCTTCTTCTTACCCAGGTCCACCTGGAGCTATGTTGTACCCTGGCCCATGGAAACCTCTGGCCTAAAGAGAGGAGGGAAAAGGTGCAGCTTGCCTCCTCCTGTCTTCACCCTCTCCACCTTACCAAAGTGCCCTGAAACACTTTTACATGTTTAAGTACTGAATTAATATATTCTTGTGGTTTAAAAAACTTAAATAATACTGGTGTGTTAAAATAAATAGGAAACATTTCCAATACCTTTCCTTCTCCCTACAAAATCTCACTTAACAGGATTGTTGAAAATCCAAAATTTGGTGTCTCCTTCCATTGTATGTATGCATTTGCACGTGTGTGTGTGTGTGTGTGTAGTGGTATTTACAGAATTCTAATACACATAGTTCTGCTAAAAATATATATGTCAAACCTCCTTACATGTCAGGAGACACAGGGAGGATGCACAGAGCTGTCTTCCTAATAATTGCATAATACTCCACCTGAATTTTTCAGGTCCACTCTTGCCTCAGAACTAAAGAGACCCAGCTTTCGTCAGTTTCTCAGATGATGCAGGAATACACTCACAGCCCCAAAGGTACAGAACTGGGAAATCAGAGCTCTGTAACTGCACTATGATTTGTATGAATGAATGTCTTATTATTAAGTAATTGGTATTCTTCATATATGTCTTTATACTCCTGTGATACAGAATTTATTGCCTGCAGTATATTGCACTGGATTTTTGTTCTCATTTTTTCTCATTCCTAGTTATTTTAATATAATTAGTCATGTGGAACATACAAGAGCTTATACAGTTGGTTTGTTCCTGCATTTTAATATATTTTAGAAAGTATCTGGCATCATAGAAAATTTGTTGTTTTAAATATTAAGAGTGTGGCTGGGCATAATTCCTATTTACTTGTCTTATGTGTAGAATAGACCTCTCTTTCAAATTGGCTAGTTACCTGGACTTAGACTAATTTTTTATGAGGCAGAATAGGTGTGGTGAATTGAAGATAACCATAAATTCTTTGCCACTTAGCCTATGAAAAGGTAGAAGCAACGTCCTCTGCACCTTTAATCTGGGCTGGCCCTGTGTATTGATTTGACAAATAAAGTATTATAGAAGTAATTTTTGTTGTTGTTGTTGTTTCTCAGTTCCATTTTAATTCCGTCTGTGACCATGCCCGATTTTTCTTTTTTTTTCCTTTTAAACGTTTTTTATTGAGTTATAGTCACTTTACAATGTTGTGTCAAACTCCAGTGTAGAGCACAATTCTTCAGTTATACATGCACACACAAAACTATGATAGAAGTAATTTATAATTTATGAGGCAAGGCCTTAAAGACCTGAAGAGTCTGCTCTTGCTACATGGAATGTTCCCTACTGGGACTGAGCCACCATATAAGAAAGAAGTCTAACTACCCTGAGACCACCAGTGAGGACCATGCTGTGAGAAGCTCCAGCCAGCCACACAGACAAAAAGAGGTCACATGGAAATGCAGGAAAGCAGCAAACAGACATGAGAGCGAAGCTCCCCCTTCGACACTGCAGCCCAGCGGAGCCACCACCCGACAGCAGCTGAGTGAATGACTCCAGCTGACCGCAAAGAGAGCCAGGAAACCATCATGAATTCCGAAACTACATGAACTCCAAGTTGACAGAAACATGAGCAAATTAAATGGCAGTTGCTTTAAGCCACAAAGTTTGGGGATGGTTTGTTTCATGGCAGTAGAGAGCAGAAACATGGAGAAACTCAGGGTATGCTGCGGATAAAAGCATGAGCTCCGTGTCAAAGAACTATTATTATGTTATGAATCTACAGTCCTGTCCTATTTTCTTAGTTCTGGATTTGTCTGTTTGGTATCCATTAATCACAGGGTCAAATAAACCGCCCAACTTGTTTACGTCTCCTCTGCGATCCAGAGCCCATACCCTGAAGCCATCTCCTTTGCCTAACTCTCACACACCAAGTCAGCATCTCCCCTGACCTAAACCAACCCAGGGTCAGGTACCAGACAACCAGGGTCAGCCTCTACTCCCCAAGGCTCACCGTAATTATTTAAACTAGCTAGCCCTAAATTGTCTACCCAGCCCTGTCTAGTCTTTGCCCCGCAAAACCAAAATAAAAGCTCTGGCCTAGGTCTACCCCTTTACTCCTTTCTGCAGCCTGACTAAAACCCGGTGCTTACCCATGTGTCCCTTCTTGGCATATCACAGCCCCTCCTCTTGGGAAATGTAGTCATTTTTTTTTTCAATGGCATTGGCCTCTCCATGTCGTCTTTCAGTCACCTCCGTAAATTAAAGTTCTGTGGGAACAACTGAAAGAAATCCAAAGTAATTGCCTCCTGTGGGGAACTCGTGAGGAGAGTGCACATCTGTGTCACGGTGTGAGCATCTGTATCCAAGTGGACAAGTACACATACCGCTGCACTGTCACCCATGATGCTACTTGTAGTGAGAACTGGCAGTGTCACAGGATGACAGACATAGAATCAAAACTGAGCATCTTTTCTCCAAGGAATGTATATGGCTAAGTAAAAGCAGTGAAGCACATTTCAGGGAAGCATTAGGGAAAGAGAAGAATTTTTGAAATTTGGGTTCAAATCCTCATACTCTTGCTTAGTAACTGTGTGGCTTGAGCAAGTCACTTAATTCTTCTGAGTCTTGGCCTCCTTTTCAATAAATATGTATAATAATAGGATCTAAATCATAAGGCTGCAGTGAAGATCAAATGATAAAATACAAATTATTCGGCAAAATACAAAGTGCTGTACACAGACTGCATATTATTTTTCACTGGAGAATTGTGATTTACTAGTGTTGCAGTGATTCTATTACCTGCATTTTAAATTTAATGTATAGTTAGTTCTCTTCTCTTATTTTATCCTAGTATCTGTAAATTTAACTATGATGTTTAAATTTTTAAAAAATGTTTACTTTTGAGTAAGAAATAGTTGGAGGAATAAAATAAGATTTCATCTTGGTTGGTCTTGCTTTCTGTCAGTTCAAAGCATGCTGCTCTCATAATGATGAGACATAAGGTTTTTTGCCTTTTTTTTTTTAATGGAGAACTGGTATCCATTATAACATTCTGAAGGCCAGCATGTAACATTTTCCATTTCCCCATCAATCCTGAGAGAATCCATGCTACATCTGTGATGTGGATACATGATGCTCTCTCAGAGGAAAGAGGCAATTATATTTCCAGAACTTTCTTTCATCACTGTGCCATGATGGCAGTCATCCTGGGAGAAGCCAGCAGCCCCAGGGGCATCAGGAAACAGGGTTTCTCTCAGCCCTCGGAGCATCTCTGGTCATCTTTCAGCTGAGTCCCAGCATTCTCTCTTCCCAGGTTCCCTAGGAATTCCTGCTGCCTCCTTCAGGTCCCTTGGCTCCTCCTTATTCTCTCAGTGACTGTTTCTCTCAAGATAGGAAATGGGCTCTTTGAGTAAAAAGTTCTCTGTCCCTAGGTAAGAACAGGCATGTGATGTATAAGAGTAATCACGGCATCTTTCTCACCTCCCAGGTGTTGAGAATATGTGAAATGGCTGGAATACTCATTCACTGCTGGTAGGAATGTAAAATGGTGCAGCCACTCTAGAGAGCTGATTGTAATGCCTTATGTAGTTAAACTATATCAACTCTATGACCCAGTGATTATGCTCTTAAAATAAAAGCATATATGCACTAACGTTTTCTATGACAATGTTTATAAAGCATTGGAAACAGCCCAAATACAGAAGAATGGATCAAGCATCCACCAGAAGAATGGATAAAACAAATCATGGCACATCTCTATAACGAATACCACTCAGCAAGTTACTAATACACACAACACAAAAATGAATCCCCAAAGTATCATTTTGAGTGAAACAAGCCAGCCATACCTGCATGGTTCATCTTATATGGAATCCAAAAACAGGCACAACTATTCCACGGTGATAGAAATCAAAACAAAGGTTGCTTGGGGCTGGATGTGCAAGGGGGACTGATTGCAAAGAGACACAGGGGACATTTTGCGGGTAATAAAAGGGTTCTACATCTTAACTGTGGTGGTGGTTACATGGTTCTGTACAACTGTTAAAGCTCACCCAACTAAACACTTAAGATCTATGCCTTCTAATTTATATAAATATACTTAAATTTTAAAAAAGACTGTGGAGTATTATCCTCAAAGGCCTTAACAAAAGAAAAGCTGACACAAAATTCTAAATGTAACAAATCTGACATTCAGTAACAAAGGCACAGGCTGTTTTTAGCACTTGGGAAAAACTAATGAAACATCACCCATGACTCATTATGGGAGATACTGCTAACGTTCAAATTTCAGCTATATCTCTCAGGGCCCATGCAGGTAAACAGAAGGCACTCTCTTTCTGTAAAATATGTATATGCACAAACTTCAGTTACCATGTGTTGTGGGCTGAATCGTGTTCTCACCCCAAAATTCATTTCAAGTCCTAACCCCCAACATGTCAGTTTGTGACCTTATATGGAGATAGGGAATTTACAGAGCTTATTAAGCAAAAATGAGCTCATTAGGGTGGGCCTTAATCCAATATGAGTGGTATTCTTATAAGAAGAGGGAATTTGGTCACAGACATAATACGGAGGGAAGATGATGTAAAGACACATGGAAGCGGCAGCCATCTACCAGGCAAGGAGAGAGGCCCAGAACACATCTTTCCCGCATGGCTCTCCGAAAGAACCAACCCTGCAGACACCTGGATCTTAGACTTCTAGCCTCCAGAACTATGAGAAAATAAATTTCTGTCATTTAAGCTACAAATCTGTGGTACTTTGCAGTGGCAGCCCTAGCAGACTAATACACTGCGGTTTAGTTAATTAACACCACTGCCCAAAATATGGCTCAAATGTCAGTGTGACAAAGGAAGATGTAGCAAGGAAACAAACAAAAAAAAACAAATCAAATATGAAATGGGAAAGTGGTCGTAATGGAAAGGATGAAAATGTCACAGAGGAAGTGACATGTTCAAAAACCCTCACATTTAAGGAACTCTTAGAGAAATTTCACAGTATTGAAAATGCAAAGGAGCTGATTCAGACTTAGAAAGGAGTATGATAATTCGCCAGCGTATAGAAATTTGTTTCATATCATAAGTTATATTACTTAGATGCTGGAAAGCTGTAGTGATTTTCAAGAATCTTGAAGAAGCTCCCAGTACTTCTCTCTGTCTGCTACTACAAAGCAGATGTCTCTCAAGGGCTGACTAGGAACCTCCTGTGAATCTGACATCTGCCTATGCATCTGGCTGCAACTGCTGGCGGAGTGTAACAGACTGATCTGTTCCACCTTCTAAATCTCATGCAAGTGCCTCTCAATGGCAAACTTTAAGCCAGAATCATTTAGGAAAAGGGATGCTGGGAAACTGTTCTCTGCCTTCTCTTCTGTAACAATAATTTTAAAAAACCGTTAAAACAGTTTGATGGTTGTAAGTAGGGAGAATAATGGCCACCCAGAGATATCCAATCCCTGGAACCTGTGAATATGTTACCTTACACATGAAAAAGAACTTTGCAGATAAAATTAAGGTTACCTTAAATAGGGAGATTATTCTGGGTTATGTATGTGAGCCCAGCATAATCATACGAGCCCTTATTAGCAGGGGAAGAAGGAGACAGAGGAGTAAATCAGAGAGATGAAAAAGAGATTCAAAGCACGAGAAGGTACTCCACACCACCATCGCTGGCTTTGAAGATGGAGGAAGTGAGCCAGGAGTCTAAGAATGCATAGAGCCTCTACACTCTGTCAGCCAACAAGGAAACAGGAACCTCAGTCTTACAACTGCAACAACTTGGATGTACAAGGAAGCAATTCTTACTTACAGCCTCCAGAAAGGAGTGCAGCTTTGCTGACTCACTGATTTTTGCTAAATGAGAAACTTGTCAGACTTTGGACCCACAGAACTGTAAGATAATAAATTTATGCTGTTCAAGCCACTGAGTTTGTGGTAATTCGTTACAGCAGCAATAGGAAACTAACATGTGGTCATGCTGCATTCGTAACAGGCACCCAGAAAAACTCATTAGGTGAGTGAAAAATCTGGCAAAAAGTCAAACAGACAGTATTGAATCCATTGAAATATAAGGCTGAAAGTAAAACAAATGAGATTATAATTACAGATAAAAAATACAAATTCCATAAACCCTGATAATCTAGAAATTAGGTGATTAAGGAAAAGAAAGACTAGAGTTAAATGGCTACTGTTATTTATACAGTGAGTTCATCTTTCACAACTGAGGTCAAACCATATCATTCTAATTTGATAAAGTACTATGTATAGTCAGATATTTTAAAAGATAACAATAAACACCGTCACACTAAGAAGCCAAGTATGCTCATGCAGTGAGCCGTGATCTACTGCTTTGCCTTACTGACACACGTATTAAGAGTCAGGCTATATTACAGCCCCCCTGGTGCCTGCCTGACTTTCAGCTTCGGTTTCTCTAACTTCTGGAAGAGCTATGTTCAGCTTCCTGATGAAAGACATTGGCTTCTCTTGCAGTTCATCTGCATCATCAAAGAGATGGCAGGAGACTGACGTGGGTATTCGTTTATCCTTGCAGATTCCGGTTTGTCCTTTCTCCCCTCCATCTTACATACATCTTTACTTCCTAACTGCCTGCCTTGCTATCTTCAGGACAAACACAAACTCAGAAGCAACAGAGGTATAGAGACCCCTATACCAGTTCCCACAATAGCACACAATCAAATAATTCCTATACTAAGCACTTCATGCTACACCACGTGTTGTGGTTCTGATGCTGTTGCCATACCGGTCTGGTGCCACCATTCTTAGTGCCATCGTAATATCTCTGACGTCCATCTGCCTGGAAAATCGGATTGCCCACTTTGCTTGCCCACATTGCCAAAATACACAGCAATTCTCTCAGACAGATCTTCTAGCTTTCATCTTACGACAATCGTCTCTCAGAGTGACAGGTCATGCCCCAGCTGCTCCCTTAAACCACATCTTGCCACTCCCAGTCTCCTCCATAAGAAAGCAGTATGAGAATATTCGTTATTTTACTGACTTCAATGTGCATTATCGGGGATCATTTTTTGTACTCCAGTTTTTCTCTCCTCTGTCTTATAAGATCTCCCAATCTGTGAACTTTTTCATTTGAAAAGAAAAAATTTTATATCAATCGATTTTCATTAAAAGATAGTAGACAATGCTCTGAGTCAGAGTAGAGGTGAGGGAGGATATTAATGTCCACAATTAATTACAGATTTTCACACCAGTGAAAACCTGGTATTTCTCTGCTAGTTTTGGATAGATTTATTTTGGCAGCCTGGTAGTGACTCTTAGAAATAATCAACACAGGCCTTAGACATGGAAGGAAGTAAAGATAACACTCTGGGCTTTAAGCTAATCTGTGAGACATGGTTTCCCTTTTCATTTAAGATCTACTATTTTGCTTGGCCTCAGAGACAATAGAAAAAGAATAATTTGGAGGAAGAAATGACCCCAAAAGCACTTAGTTCCTTTGTATTGAAAAGCCTGGTCTTACTGTTCCAAAAAGAATGGCCAAGAAACCTTTGAGTTCGTTGGCCCCATTTTGTAAGCAAAGGAAAACAAAACTTTGCAATGCTCAGAATTTACCACTACTTGTTCATATAACAAATTAAACGAGATACACACATTGTTTCAGTGAACAAATGCCTTCAGTGATTCTTCAGAGGAGCTGTTCATTATAAACAAAGAGATAAAATATGAAAGTGGTAGAAACTGATAATGATTTTTCCAAGTTATACTAACTCTTATCAGACTTCCAGAAGAAACCACTGCAGACAGAGATAAATCATAACTTTGCAATAGCAGGTCCCTAGGCTTGTAGAGAAAATAGGATGGCTACATTGAAGGTAAAATTAAAGCCTGCATTACCGTTAACTTTTAATTAATCAACTCTGCACCTACTTCTGGAAACATAATAGCACTCTATGGAAGCCCATTTATGATGGACAGTTTCAAGACAAAATATGTGTGTTACTTCTGTTGTGATGAGACCTGTTATCTCATTACAGAAGCTCAATGGCAAAAGGAGCTTTGTGACTGAACTAGAACATTAGTAAGAACTGAGGACAAAGGCATTTTAGGTAGCGCTGTGTTTCACCAGGGTTCTGATGAAAGAATGCTCCCAGGCGTTCAAATGACTGGGAAATGCATTGCCTCATTATCTCACAGAAGCTTATAGTTTTTAAAAAAATCTATTTGTCACATAAAATTGCAAAAATTTAAGATGTATAACATGTTAATTCGATAATTTGTATATGTAATATGATTGTCATTGTAGTGATAATATCTCTATGGTATCACATAATGATCATTTTGTTGTGGGAATAATTAAGATCTAGTCTCTTAGCAAGTTGGATGATTATAATAGAGTATTGGTGTCTATATTCACTAGACCATACTCCAGGACTTACTGTCAACTAGTTGCAAGTTTGTACCCTTAAACAAGATCTCTTCTATTCTTTCACCCCCTAGACCCTGGTAACCACCATGCTACTCTCTGTTTTTATGAGTTTCACTTATTTAGATTTGACATATAAGTGATATCATACATTCTAAATGCCCATCAATGGCTGAATGGATAAAAAATAAATGGGATATATACACATACACGTACACATACACACACACACATATACACAATGGAATATTATTCAACCATGAAAGAAGGAGGGGCCCACCTGCCCAGCCTCTCCCGTGGGCTAGGAGAAACTGTTTAAAAGAGCAGCTCTTGGCTCCAACTGTGAAGAGCTGATAAAGGGTGGCAACATCAGAGTAATGGTAAGAAAACTGGGAATAACAAAGGACAGATTTCAGCGTGCTGGCTATGCCATGCATGTAATTTCTTGGGCAGATCGCTCCTGACACAGAAATATTTGGGTGTTTCAGGGCTTCTTGTATGTTTTTAAATAGAAGGTTTGGATGTTGGCCTTCCATCAGAAATTATAACTCCCTGTGTTCACTATAATTTGTGGCTATTCTAGAAATACTCATGGTATAAATGACATGCTTATTACCCAACAGAAATACAAGCTGAACTACCTAGTTGAGCTGGAGCTAAATCAACTTTTCCATAAATGAATCATAATCCTTACTAATATACTTTGACTACTGTTCATTATGCTTGTAACTGTGGCTGATACATTTATTGAAATATTTCCATCTAATTGGACACTCTCTGAACCAGTTAGCATATGATAGATACCCCCTTTCTATCAAGCCTTCTAATGTTGAGCAACAGTGAGGAACTAAATGCCAAGAAAGTTCTAGGCTATGGTACCCATGTTTTTTTGTACGTGTAAACCACGAGAGAAAATTTTCTCGTAAGATGAAGGGATACTGTCTATCATTTTTGAAAATTCATAGACTTTATATTTTAAAGCAGTTTTAGGTTTCCAGAAAAACTGAGCAGAGACTACTGCTCTCTTATTTTTCTATGTTGTTAAAACCTGATGTTGACCCATTTCAGGTAATAAATTTGCTGTCTGCTCCTTTCACTCCTGAAGAATTCAATTTCAATATCATATCTGCTCCAACATGAAACGGCATTCAATAATTACATATTACTTCCTATTATGGGCTCATCAAAAGTGTAACTTTCTTTTTTTCTCTTTAAATTTTTTTTTAATTGAGGTATAGTCAGTTTACAATGCTGTTAGTTTCCAGTACACAGCACAGTGATTCAGTTATATACATATAATTACATATATATATTTTTTTTTTCTTTTTCCCATTCTTTTTCACTATAGGCTATTACAAGGTATTGAATATAGTTCCCTGTGCTGTACAGTAGGACCTTGTTGTTTATCTATTTTATATATAGTAGTTAGTATTTGCAAATCTCAAACTCCCAATTTATCCCTCCACCTCCCTTTTCCCCTCTTGTAATCATAAGTTTGTTCTCTATGTCTGTGAGCCTGTTTCTGCTTTGTAAATAAGTTCATTTGTATCATTTTTTTTTAGATTCCACATATAAGTGATATCATATGATATTTTTCCTTCTCTTCCTGGCTTACTTCACTTATATGACAATCTCCAGGTCCATCCATGTTGCTACCAATGGCATTATTTTATTATTTTTATGGCTGAGTAGTATCCCATTGTATAAATATACCACAACTTCTTTATCCAGTCATCTGTTAATGGACATTTAGGTTGCTTCCATGTCCTGGCTATTGTAAATAGTGCTGCTATGAACACTGCGGTGCATGTATCTTTTCATATGAGAGTTCCCTCTGGATATATCCCGAGGAGGGGGATTGCTGGATCATATGGTAGTTCTATTTTTAGTTTTTTAAGGAATCTGCATACTGTTTTCTATAATGGCTGTAATAAACTACAAATGTAACTTTCTACAACTAATAACCATTTGAAAAGGAGAATTGGAAAGAAATATGTAGGATTTGCAGTTCTGAATAAGAAAAATATCCAAGAGAGATTTTCATGGAATCTTCCTGTGCCAATAAAAACACCAACCTCAGTTCAGGGAACATAACTGGCTCTGGGAGTTGACAGAGTCCCACTTTCCTGGGCTGCCAAATGAAGTGGGACCAGCTCAGTGCTTCTCAACATTGGCTGCTGCATATTGTAATCTTCTGAGATGTTTTTCAGTCTCACTGAGGTTGGGTCTCAAGAACAGTTTGTCTAATATAGGAGTGATCTCTTCCTTAAAGATCTGGCAGAACTTGACTGTGGGGTGTGTGCATATGGGTTTATGTGTGTGTGTGTTCATGTAGTTTACACATACAGATTTTAATCTCCTGATTCACTTTCTTTAATGGTTATAGGTTTACTCAGGATTTCAATGTTTTTGTGAAAGATTTTTGAGACGTCTTTTACTAGGAAATTATCCACTTGATACATGTTTAAGTGTATGTTGGCAGAAAGTCATTCATAGCATTCCCTCATTCTTTTAAATCTTCTACTCTAGCTGCAATTATGTTCACATTTTCATGCTTAATATTGTTCATTTGGCCCTTTTGTCTCTTTTTGATTCATACTTCCAGAGTTTTATCTACTATATTTTACTTATAAAAAGACAACTTTTTCTTTGTTTTCATTTTCTTTTTCTTTTATTTCTGTTTTTATATTTATTTCCTTCCATTTTACTTTCGTTTTATTCTGCTGTTCTTTTTCTAATTTCTTGAGTTGCACACTTTGCTCACTAACTTTAAGCCTTTCCTCTCTTCTTATGTATCTGCTTAAGTCTACAGATTTCTCTCTCATTACTGCTTTGGCTGCATCTCACAACTTTTGATATGAAGTGCTTTCATTTTATGTCAGTTCAAAACATGATATGGTTTCTATTATGGCTTTGTCTTTGTTCCATGCATCATTATAAATATATTTTAATATGTCTAAATATATTGGGAGTTAGTTATCTTTTAGTTATTTCTGTTATTTCATTTCGTATTTCACAAAAATACTGTCTAGTCTATACGATAATGGTTGATATTTCTTAACATTTACTTTCTGGGCTAAACCATGGCCCTTATTTTTTCTTGACAGAATATCATTAGTTTTACACAATACAGTTTTTTCCATCTTTATTGAGGTAAAATTGACAAATAAGCATTGTATATATTTAAGGTGTACAATGTGATGATTTGATATAAATATATATTGTGAAATAATGGCCACAATCAAGCCAATTAATGTATCCACCACCTCACATAGTTATTGTTTGTTGTTTTTTTTTTAACAAGCATGATACGTTGAATCTAAAAATAGTCAAAGTCATTGAAGCAGAGAATGGAATGGTGGTTTAAGGGGCTAGGAGTTGGTCAAAGAGTATAAAATTTCAATCATGCAAGGTGAATAAATTCTGGGGATCTAATGTACAGCATGGTGATTATAGTTAATAATGCTATATTATATACTTGAGATTTGTTAAGAGATTAGATCTTAAGTGTTTTCATGAAAATATATTTATTTTTTATAAATGTTCCATTTGTGCTCTGAAAAAAATAATTTATTTTTTAACAGCTGGGTGTGAGATTCTATATATGCCACTAGATAAAGCTTGCTAATTTTGCTGTACAAACATCCTATGTTCTTAATAATTTTACTGCTCAATCCATTAGTTTCTGAGAGATTAGTATGAAAATTTTCTCCCATGATCATGGATTTGTGACTTTTCTTTGTACAAGTTCTTTTATTTTTGGTGTTCTGTGTTTTGATTCTCTGTGTTAGGTGATTATAAATCCCCAATAATATATCATTAATATATCTTCTAGCATTATGTCATCCATACTAATACTTTTTGCCTTAACATCTACTTCATTTGATACTGATATATCCATGGCATATTAATCCTGGTGTATTTTCTTCCATTCCTTTATCTTTAGCCTCTCTAGGTCTTTGCCTTTTAGGTATATCTCTTCTAAATAACATATGGCTAGATGTTTTTTATACAATATAAGAACACTGATTTTAAATAACAATTATAGGCACTTATATTTATTGTGATTACGGATATATTTGGATTTATTTCTATTATTTTCTTTTTTTTTTCTTTTCTATTTCCCTTCTTTGTTTTAGGTTACCTTTCTCTCCTTTCCTGCCCTCTATTTACTAACTTACTCTTCTTTATTTACCTTTTCCATTTCTACTGGTATAAAAGTACACATTTTATTTCTATGGTTTTAATTGTTAGCCTTAAGATTTTAAATAACTGACTAAAGTCTAAATTTTAGCAGTATCTCCAACCCTCCATTTGGATAATTCAAAACCCTTAGAACACTTTTACAGAGATCTTTTTTTCATTATTAGATGTCTAGTATTCTAATTCCATTTGGTTTTATATCCCTCTGAAATTAGCCAGTTATTGTTCTCTGCAGTCCACACTTAGATTACTCACATATTTATCACTTTCTTTTTCACCATTGCTTTTTACATCTCAGTCTTTCCTTCTGAGTTCAACATCTATAATTATGGAGTAGTTCCATTAATAGTTATTTCATTAAATGTCTATGACTAGTGAACTCTCATTATTTTTTGAAGGTATGTTCATTTTCACATTACAAATTAGCCATGGAATGCTAGATTTACAATTGCTTTCTTCCATTACCTTAAGTAATGATTTTATTGTCTTCTGACTTCTATTAGTACTTTTGAGAAGCTTTAGGCTGTCTAATGAATGGTCTGTCATTTCTTTACAGGTCATCTTTCTTCCTCTGTTTACAAGATCTTTCCCTTATTGTTGGTCAGCAGTTTCACATTTATATGTCTACAAGTAGTCTCAGTTTTATCTTCTTGTGATTCATTATACCTCCAGAGGCTGCGAATTCATATTTATAAATTCTAGTAAAGTATTTAACTATTCCTATTCTATTTTCTGTTTCTGGAACTTCTATTATATATTTAAATGTCTCATTCTGCCCTCCATGTCTTCTGATATCTCTTTCACATTTTCTATTTCTTTATCTCTCTAAAATGAACTCTGGATAATCTTTAAATATCTATCTTCTAGATCACAAGTTCTAAATAGATTATATACAGCTGTGCCCAATATACTGTGATTTTAAGCTCAAAGATAATATAATTCTTTTCTGGAAGTGTTATTTGGTTCTTTTTCATATATACTCATTCCTTTTCCTTTCCATATTGTCTTATCATCTCATGGGTTTTATTCCAACTAGATCTTTAATTATTATAAACATTTACTTTATAGTCTATAGACAATTTTAAGATCTACTGAGTGGACGGGGGAATGAGGGAAGGATATGAAGCATACATTTTGCTGTGTCTGCTGAATCTCACTCATGATGGATCCTTTCCTTTTGTGTTTTAAATTATGGATTGTGAGTTCTTTTCTGTACAGCTTTGTATGAATAAATTGCAGGTCACTTGGCCTAGAGGCATATCTCTTCAGGATGATTTCATGTTTGCCAATGTCCAGGGATAACAGCAGGTCACCCCCAATCTTATGTTAACTTCTTGGCCTGGAGTTTCTTGCATTACACAGGTGGAGTGTAGCTTTTAACCCAAATCTGCATAGGGTTTTGAATTATTAAGAGAGATATTTTGATACTTTTCTACCCAGAGACATAGAGATAAAAATTCTTCCACATCATATCCCTGGGCTGTTGGGAGTCTTGATTTGTATTGTTTCTCTTTTTTCCCATAATTTGTTATTTTAGCCAAAAATGCAGCTCTTAATTGGTCCTAGCTCTAAATCAGCATCTTAACTTCAAATTACTTCCCTTGTGTGAGCCCAAGGCCTAATCTCATGTCCTCAGGTAGATGTTAAAAACCCCAACCCTTAGATTATTGACACTCACAACCTCTTATCATTCCTATCCCTTTAATAGTTACAGCATTAAGTCATATCCTTCTTGCTCTGGTTTTCAGGTTTCTCTTCAGTTCTGACACCAGAAACTATGATCTCAACTATGTACACAAAAGAATTTTGTTACATCTAATTCAGCATTACTAGGTGTTCATTACAGGAGTATTCTCAATTGTCTTTACCATTTTGCTGCAGTCAGAAGAGTAACTGTCTATTTTAGGTGCCTGTCTTTCACAGTGGACTGAGAGCTCTTCCAGGTTACAACTAGAATCAAGACGTCATGGAATCTGTGGCAGGGGCATTCCAGGTGATGATAACAGATTGTTCAAAAGCATAGAGTTTAAAAATCTAAGCTGTTTTCTTGGAATAACCAAGTATGGTTTAGTGAGTGAGGACAGGCAGAAGAAGCCATGACAGGTGCCAATGATGATGTTCATTTCATTCCTTAATAAAGAATTTGGATTTTTCTACCAATAAAATTGAAGGCATTAAAGAGATTTAAACAGTAGAATGTCATAATCTTACTTGTGTTACAGGCTAATCACTCCAATTTCTCTGGGGCTGGATTGAGTGTGAGAAAAAGTGGATGTGGGGAGACCAATGAGATTACTGCCATAGTTTAGGAAAGAGTGAATTTTCAATTAGCCTATTTTCAGTACCACAGTCTCGGTTTCTGGAGAGCAGAGAAGGTACTTCATAGAACTGTATTGTACACACATATACCACGACTTCCCCAAAACTTTAAATAAAACTTGGAATGTTTACGCACTCAGTAAGTCATTAATTACTGCCTAATTGATTCACCAAAACAATATACTATTCTATAGCCTCACCCTAGCTACAACAGCAAGCCCTTATGAATCAAATTAATCTTCCCAACGGCGTGAAAAGAAGCTGAAGTTTAAAATAAATAAAAGATAATGAAATCCCTACGACAGCCTAAGTCAGGAAAAAACGGCTATCTATGTGTGTTCGTGGGAACGGTGCTTTCTATTCTGGAGACTTCCAGCTAAGCTGTATAGCTATTTTGGCATACTGCATCACTGAATCAATTGCCCGTATGGACAATTAACACCTTCTATCAGTGACTTAACAGTGGGAGAGTTCTCCCTCCCATTAAGTTACTCTAAGATCTAAAAAAATCCCTCCTTATATAAAACTTAATGTCTTCCCCTAGTAACCCAGGATGAATGATTTCTATAGGAGAGAGGCTGCTGTTGAGATTAGTTTTTTGAAATGCTCTTCTATCCTCTAGTGAATACCTTTCAGCACATACTCAGGTTTGCCTTTCTCAACCAATTCCCTAGATTGTCTGATGGCACAGAGATCTCGTGGTGTCTAACCTTGGTTAGCCTCTTCAAACAGCTACTGAAGACAGGTGGAGTCCATACTTGTAGGCTCAGAAGGAAAAAAGATACATAAAAATATACCCAGGTGAGCACAACATGACATTTTCTCTCAAATATTCTGCACTTGCGGTCTGCGAAACATTTCAAGAATATTTTTCTACCTTCTTTGGACAAGGTTCTTCTTAGCAAATGAGCTTCATAAAAAAAAAAAAACGGAATGAACAGGATAAGAGATCGATAAGGTATTGAGAATTAGTAAGCAGGCTACTCATACTGTTTATCAGCTAAGTGTAGTGCAATGAAAAAGACTTTTTTAAAATTTTCCCAATGGAAAATACCTCCATCTCTCATCTTTATTTATCCCATTCACTATTTTTTAGGTTCATGAACAATGCATTTTTTTTTCTGATTTAGAATGCTGGCCTCATTACTTTCAGATAAGGATACTGTGTCAGGAACAGGAAGGTTTCCTTAAGAATATTCTGCTGGCAGCATGAGCAGTTCCTTCAGGAAAGAGGAACACAGCACACTCAACTAGTTGTGACAAGCATAGAGAAGGATCAGGTGTCAGTGGGTCACCCTTGTGTGGCAGTCTGAGTTTTTAGTGGGTGCAGAGTCATTGTGTACCAGCACAGGGCTCTTTTTAGCTTCTCTGGACAGGTTGTCTTTCGTAAGCACCATTCACTGAGCCGACATGTGCTCCATCCTTTGTGCATTCATTTAGAAAATGTGTATTATACTCTGAACATTCACCTTGCTCCACAGCCAGTATAATATGTCGGTGTGGAGCCAGAGCTCTGGAGCTGGGCAGTCAGGCTAGGTTCAAATTCTGGCTCAGGCAATGAGTGCTTTGTGACCTTGGGCGCTTTGCTTAATCTCTGGGCCTTGCTGTTTTCATCTCTAAATTGGGGAGTAACAGCACCTCTCAGAGTTTATTTGTTAGGATTTATCACTTAACATACAGTCAGTGCTTCAAAAAGTTCACAAATGATCAAAGGCTGCTTATTACTGCCAGACACCATGTGAATCACTGAGGATCTGACTGTCAGGATCCCCACTCTCTGGAACCTCAAAATCCGCTTGAGGAAACAGATACCTAAACTGGCCTAACAGATTATGGCAAGTGTTTGACATGGCAGTTCAGGGGGTTATGGGAACCCCTATGAATCACTTCTCAGAAGTGTCTCTGAGTCAAGATCCCTGAAGGGCGACTGGGGTTAAGAGACTGTATGCAGGCAGGAGGGTGTGCACTTGCCAGGTTGAGGGGTGCGGTGAGGCAGGCAGAAATTCTTGTATCAAAATCTGAAGGAGATCTTGCTCTGGTGCAGGGTAGGGAATGAGAAAGTTTGGCTGGGCTAGGTCACAACCTATGAGTGAGTTTGGGTGCTGGGGAACCTATGGCAAGAAGAGCAAGACATGAAAGAGGAGACGTAGAGAGATCATCTAAAACCTTATAAACCTCGTAAGAACACGCAAACTCTGATCAGCCTTTAAGACTTTGGATTTTGCCCTGAGAGCAATGAGGAACCCCTGAAGCATTCTAACCCAGGAAATTCTGGTTATTTTTGAGTCATGGAAATATTATTTTGGCTCAAGTGTGAAAGATCCATTCATTTCTTCAACAAATAATTATTTATTAAGTGTCTGTTGTTACCAGGCACTGTCTTAGGCCTTACAACAGTAAATAAAACAAAATTCTAAGGAAATACCAAGTCATCATAGGATTCGAGTGGAGGGAGAAAGACAGTAAGTGTGATACAAATAAGTGTACATACATATGTGACATAGGACTGTGGAGACTGACAGAAGCACCATGGGAATTATGACTGCTAGGGGACCGGCTGGAATTTTAAGTGGGCCTCATTTTAGAAAGTGACATTTGAGCAAAACCTTGATGGAGAAGAAGAGGTGAGCCAGGTATCTCTTGGGGAAGGATCATTCCAGGCAGAGGTAATAACCGATGATAAAGCCCCAAGGCAGAAGAGTGCCTTGCACAATACTCTGAAGGCTCAGGTAGACAGAAGGCAGGGAGACAGGAGGGGAAGTGGAGACGAAAGAGCGAGATAACGAGCGGGTGCGGGCCCTTTGTCGGCCATTGCAATGCTTTGAAGACATGCGGAACCTTTGAAGCGCTTTGAACATAGCAGTGATTCAATCTGACTTACGTTTCAGCAGAACCATTCTGGCCACTATGCTGAGAATAGAGTATGATAACGTGTAGGCAGGTAGAGCAGCCGGAAGACTACTGCAGGAATTCAGACGAGAGATGAGGGTAGCTCCGACCTCGGGGAGAGCAGCGTTAGCAAAAGTAGCGCTCAGGGAAGGAGTTTAAATGAGAGCCCACATGTGTTCAATATGATATATTCTACCTTCCTACTCACAAATATGCCTTCATGGTGAGAATTTTTTTAATTTATAATTGTATGATTTTTATATTATTAAAAGTTAGGAAAATATAAAATATGACTGAATTTACCTATCATTGTGTCTGGATGTTCTGTTGGTGGACTAACAATATATGTATGATTAATAACAAAATATATAAATTATAGTTTATTATATATCTGTTCTATCATTTTTCTTGCCTTTATTTCAGTGAAATTATTGTATATATTATATAATCAAGATTTTACATAATATTTAATTTATTCATGAAAATGCCAGATTACATATCCTTTCTTGAGTCATTGTAGTATTAATAGATATTTAATAATCTCATTTTGGGGAAACTATCTGCGAGGCAGTAGCAACTGAAATTGTAGATAAAACTGTTAATACAATACTTAGATTCATAAGTGAACTATAGATTTTACTCACCATTTTCCAACAGTGTAATACAGTGCATTGGACAAATTTTCACTACTGTAGAAGTTATTACCATGTATTTAAATTTCATCATTTAATTTTCCATGACATATACCAATTTCAAAAAGACTTAAAATATATGTAGAATGCATATAGTAATTTAAAGAATTGGTGTCATGCTTCCGGCATGTTATGTGGAAATTTAAAGACATTTACATTTTAAATTTAAATAAATATAAATAGTTTAATATGACAGAATAGTTGTCATCTGCCATGTCTAGTTGTGATTACCCAATGAACTCATAAGCCCCTCCAGAACCATGAACTGGAACAAAAGGAAGCAAGAACATGGACACTTAGCACTGCTGGGAAACGGTTATTTTCTCATTCAAGGTTCTACTGCATTTATGCTATTTGAGAAAAAGGATTTGATAAGTTAATTTGTTCTTTTCATTATTTAGGAGCTTTGCCTCTCAAATTTTGCCCCACACTCTAATGCAGTGCCTGTCTTCAATTTCAGCCGCCACAGAAACTTGAGCCTTCAAAGCACATGTATGCATCATTTTGTTTTTCAAGAATACAGAACTAGCAGTGTGTTTCTCTGGAACCTGAAGGATATTTGTCAGGAAAATGGATATTTAGGGTTACAGATCATATTTTACCAACACTGAATGTTTGTTCTCAAGTAACAAAAGTGCCCATGTGGTTTTTGCCCTCTAAAGAATGGGCACTTGCATATACTTGTCTGGAGTTCAGGAGAGAAGTCCAAGCTGGAGATATAGATTTGGGAGTCACTGGCATACAGATGTTATTACATAAAGACATGAGATTGGATGAAATCACCAAGCTAGTAAGTTAATTTTAGAGAAGAGCTAAGAATAAGGTTACTCCTAATTTAAAGATTGGGATGAAAAGGAGAAGATGGTAAAGGAGTCCGAGAAGGAGAAACTTGTGAGGTGAAAGGAAGAGAATGAAAAAAAAAAATCGCAGAAGCCAGATATTTAAGACAGAGACTGTTTAAGGAGCACTGTGCCACACCTGCTAGTGGGTGAGAACCGAGACTTGACCAATACAAACATACTGCAAATAAGGCTTTCCACTCCCGCTGCCCCATACTGAACAACTTTTCTTATGGTGACCAATGATAACCAATGTGGTTATTTGACTGTTGAAGAGAGAACAGAAGGAAAGGAATTGGCTACAGCAAGCATAGAAAACTGAAGGAGTTTTGCTGCAAAGGATAAAAAGGAAATGAGGTGGCACCTTGAAGGCAAAGTGCAGCCAAGACTTCATTTAAAGGCAGGAGGAATTTCAATATGTTTGTATCCTGACAGGCATCATCTAGTAGAGCAGAGAAAAATGATACTGTAAGAAAGATCAAGGAGAATTGCCAGAGTGATGTCTAGAGTAAGTGAGAGGAAACGTGGTCTAATGCAGACCAGAGGGGGTGGCCTGAGAAACATGAACAGTTGATCTATGGTAACAGATGGGAAGGCAGAGTTTGTGAAGGCAGATACTGACAGGGAAGTAGATATGATGGTGTGCATTTCTGGAAATTCTCTTCTGATCACTGCACATTTCTCAGTGATAGAGTAAGCAAGCTCACCAGTTGATAGTAGAGCTGGTGTAGGCAATTTTAGTGGTTTAGGGAGAGAAGATACAGGATGAAGTATAAATGTTGGAGAGTGAGAGAGTGCATGGATTGCATTAACTATCCACTTGAGATAATGGGGCATGAATTTCAAGTAATTCCAATAAGTATGGCTGTGTGATTTATCCAGCCACACTCAGTTGCAGAGGTACTATTGCACAATAGGAAGAGAGTGAATTAAACCAGGTTATTGTTTTTCTAAGAGAGTAAAACAACACAAGAGAGGGGCAAGGGAGTTGAGGTTGTATGTAGAGGAGAGACTTTAATGTTTGATCCTGGAATTTAATCTGGTCAAGGAGGTAAGGGAAGACATGAGGGTTGGACAGTGGCAAAGGTCCAGGTGTACTCATGTCCAGATGAGTTGAAGAACTGAGCTGGTGTAAGAGAAGGAATTCGATGGACAGATAGGAGGTAGTGGACAGAGAATGATGATTGAAATTGAGGTTATGCAGGAGTTGACCATTAGCTATGATAAAATCAAGGGTATGGGTACAAGTATCTGAGTGAGATTAAAGACAAAAATCTTTGGATGGGAAAGGTTCAATGAATTGAAATAGTAGAATAGTGGCGTATCATTTACATCTATTATGAAATTGCTATGAATTAAGACAGGAGTAGTTTTAGAGAAAATGCCAATGCACTTGGAAAGAACATTTTTGGACAATGATTGGGGAATGGCCCAGGGGCCATTAGAAATCATAAGAATGAGGCCCAGTGAGTAATTTAATCTGACAACATGAGACTCAAAAGTGACAATGTATAGGAAGGAGAAAGGAAGAATGGTCTAGAAACAGTAATGAGGAATCAGTGGGCAGCCATCTGACCTCCAGGTATAGTGTTAGAGGAGACAGTAGGAGAGAAATGAGGCACAGTGTGAGAAGACAGCAGGACAAGCAATGTTCTTCGGGGAGGTTTTAGTTAGATCAGGGGGGAAAGGGAAATTTCAGAAAAGAGATTAAGAATACAGTGGGGTTTCGTGATGATGGAAATGGTGAATTTCAGAGGACTTCAGGAATGGAAGGTTTTCAGGAGTCGGGGAAATGTCAGAGAAATAGGATGGAGAATGGAGGTGCTGGTGCAGGATTATACAGGATTTAGACTGGGGGAGATGAACCCTGGGAATCTGTCAGTGGTAACTGACATTTCAGGGATAAAGGGCTAGTGAGCTAGGTCAGGTGGTCCCAAGGCATACTGTGGCGGTGAAGCTGTGAGTACTAAAGAGCATGGAATGGTGAGTGTCTGGGGTTAGCTCTTGACCTGGGAAATGGCTGCAAGAGTATGAATTAGATTAGTTACCATCTTGGTCTGATTTGGCCCACTATACACCTTCAAGATTTTTAAGAAGGTTTATTATAAAACAGATGTCAATTCTCACTGCCGTTGGTTTAGCCACTACTCTTGAGTCACTTGTGTGTGCCCCTGTGTGTATGTATAGTCCTCTGATTTTTTATTTTTGTTGATAGTAATTAATTAATCCTATATTTAGGGAGCAACTTCCTTGGGCCAGAGTGCCAGACACAGAGACTGAGAGTGGAATAGTGTCCCTACCTTTGAGTAGCTCACAAAACATCAAAGTAGAATGACTAGAACAATGATTAGAGTTGTTTATAATTAACAATCCTAAATGTGGTATAAAATAGGCTAATACATTATCCATCAGACAGATAATTGCTCTTTTGAATTTTCCTTCAATAACTGCATTTATTTTAATTTTCTGGTTCATAAAAATACACAAAGAGTAAAAATTGCATCTAGATACCAGCTGTCACAAGGCTCTTCCCAGCTTATCATCCCAAAGAATCTCAGGCTTGAGCAGCAGGGTATTTAATATAATTCCTACTTCATGACAACAGAGTGTTTAGTGGGAAAAAGACTGGAATGGGAGTAGGGAAACCTGGCCTACTTGTGTGGACATTTATCGGATCTCAATTTCTTCCTGTACAAAATGAGTGGGCTGCCACTACCTTAGGAACAAGAGTGTGGCTTAGGCATTAATTCACAAAGCATTTATTGAGTGCTAATTATGTATTAGGATTTCTAACATAAAGCAAAATCAAGAAAGGTAAGTTTCAACCTCGGAGTCTGCTGCCTGGTTATTTCACAAATGCAAAATTTGCTTTTCATAAGGAAATAGAATTTCCTCATGGAAATGCTCAGAATAAGGGAAAAAAATCCTTTTTTTGGTTTTTGGCAGGCAGGACACGGGAACCCATTCCTGCTGACTGTCATTTAATCCCTGACAAAGTTTGACTTAACATGTAAGTATTAGTTACCAATTAGCTGATAATTAAGGTGCTGTTAATTAGGCGGTTGATTGACAAAAGGTCAACATTTGAAAACTCCTAACATATTTGCAGTCTTGAAGGATGGTAAGTGGGCAAAACAACATGCTACTTTCTTATATTTCCTGTCCCAAACATAAATTCATTGCTTAGAAATGGAGGAAGTGTTACTTTTCAGAGCTGACGGATAGTATCTAATTGGACAGCAGCCCTTTTTCTACTGGCTTCATGTCTTAGCTGCCTTGACACTTTACCTCTACAGGCTACTGAAAAGGAAAAAAGAAGAAAAAAAGGTGCTAAATCTTGTCCTAGAAGTAACATAACTTTCCAGAAAACAATCAAACAAACAACAACAGCAAATCACCCTGACAATTTCTATTTGTCCACAACTTTAATTCGTACACATACACATAAAGCATCAGAATGCCTAATACTATTTACTCGGGCTATTTAGTCAACAGGCACCTGGCAGAATGTCATCACATCCTAGGAAGGAATTTTTGAAACCAGCTGAACAGAAAAAACTGATTTTATGCTGCTTCTTCTTATGGTAAAACCAACAGTTTTACAATGCTTGAACCATCGTTAACAGTGTAACTTTGGGGGGTAGAGGAAAAACTGTAAGAGAAATTAGTTCTCTTTGATGATGGTTATTATTGAATAATGATTGGAAAGAGCTACTATTTCAGAACTCAAATCATGCTCACCTGATAAAAGCCATAGTTTATGAACAGAGGGCCAGCTAATACCTCAGAGGGAAGGCAGTTTCTAAGTGTGCTGAGACTCAAAGTATAATTTGCACATTCAAATTTGTTCACTTTCTGAAGGTTCAGCCCTTTAGGGACAGGGTTCTTGGAGCTTTTAGTCTCACCCAGTATTCCTAGTGGGGAAGAAAGCCATCACTCCCTGTGGCTTTGTCAGCTTTGGTCTCCTTGACTCTTTAGAGTCAGCCAGTGTAGGCTGCTGGGGCGGTATCTGAACTGGAAGCATACTTCTGGCAAAACATAGCTAGAACCACTTCTAATTCTTCCAGAAAGAAACAGATGTCAACATGAACAACATGCTGGGAACATGCAGCTTCCAGGACTGATAACAACCTTTATCTATGGATTTATCCATACAGTCAACAAACAGTACTAAGTGCCAGTTGTTGGCAGGCTCTGTGCTCAATCAATGCAGAAGATAGGCAGGTGAATATTAAGCCACCTATGCTACGTAGGAGCTCACTGTCTAGTGTAGAAGACAAATAAATAGATAATCACAACACAGTACGAGCAGGGTTCTGATAGGGTAATCACAGCTTGCTGTGGAAATACTGAGAGGCACCTAACAAAGACTTAGCTGGTACTTGACGGGGTACAGGAAAAGTTTCCCAATATTTAAGCCCTTTTAGTTATATTCAGGTGACTTCCTGTCTTAGTTTCAGGGGAAATCAACTATCTAATCCATTTAGCAAATATCTACTGAGCACTCACTGCTTTGTGTACCATTCTAGGTACTAGAATCATGAATAAGAAAGGAAAAAAATCTATATAGTCCAGTAAGCAGAGGCAAGCAATAAACAATATAAATAAGTAAAGCAAATAGTATGTTAGAAAGTTCGAACTATTATAAAGAAAGTACAACAAGGAAGGGGATGAGTGTCACATAGGCAGTGTCACATAGGGGGAAGTTTGCAATACTTAAATGCTTTTACTCTGAGTGATATCTGGAGCCCAAATTTATGTTCCAGCAGAGGAGTGACAAGATCTGGTGTCTGTTTCAGCAGGATCAGTCTGGTTGACATGTCAAGAACAGATTTATAGGGCCAAGTTTGGAAATAGGAAAATTATCAGAATAATCAAGATGAGAAGATGATGGCTTGGATCAGGTCTACAGCAGTGGGAGTAGTGAGAAGTGGATATATTCTGGATATATGTTGAAGATATGACTGAGAATATTTGAGGATGGTTTGGGATATTAAAGGAAAAAGAAAAATCAAGGATGACTCTTAATTATATTGGACTGAGCAATTGGAAGGATGGAATCACCACTAGAATGATGGAAAAGAGTAAGGAAACAACAAGTTTATGAGGGGAAGCTGGAAAAAGATCAGGAGTTCAGCTGCGGACTTAAAAAAGACTGAGATGCTTATTAGCTAAGAAGAGATGTTGGTTACGCAGTTGGATATATGAGCCTGGAGCTGAGGGGAGAGCTTAAAGGGACTGATAAAATTTTGGAAATCATCATCTTATGAATATTATGTAAAGGCCTGAAGCTGCATGAGATCACCTAGGAAGTGAGTGTAGACACAGAAAAGGCTTTTGAGCCATAGGACTGAGCCGCATGGCATTGCAACGTTAAGAGTTTGAGGAGATGGGGATGAACCAGTAAGGGAAACTGAGAAGGAGTCTCAGCCAGTAGGGTGAAGGAGATTGGGGGTGTGATGTCAGCAACCAAATAAAGCAAGTGTTTCAAGAAAGATGGAGTTATCAGCAGTTTTAAATGCTGCTGAAGGTAAGATAAGCTGAGGAAGGAGGAAAGAACACTGAACTTATCAATGTGGAGATGTTTCCTGGCCTACACAAAAGTAGTCGTGGTAGAATGGTGGGGTCAAAAGCCTGAACGAAGTAGGCTCAAGAAAGAATGGAAAGGGAAGAACTGGAGATATTACATAGACAACTCTTGGAAACTAGTTCTAACATCCTCTGTTTGGTAAAGGTCTCCCCAAACAACACTTCATTCTTTTCCTGTACTTATAAACATAAGGACATGGAGTCTTAACTGGGGACTTCATTTTGCAGGGGAGAGGGAAGCAAAGGGAAACAATTTGTAGTGGAATTCAGTAGGAAGTTCTCAAATTCAGATAAGGCGATATATGTTATCGGGATCTTTCCATTTGTGTTGAACAGAGATGTGTTCAGGTTGACTGAGTTCAAAAGTGCTAACTGGAAAACTACATAGAGAAGTGGAGAACAGGAAAAAGTCTCAATAGCAGCCCTTGGAGAGCTGGAATACTGCTCAAGATAGAATAAATGGGGACCCAGTCTTATTCCCATCCCCTCGCCAACAGATGTCCATTGCTCCCTCCTCTAGCAGTTCTCCTGTATTCCTGACTCAGCTTTTCCCTCTGTCTGCTTCCATTTGTTCTATTTTGCCTACTACCCACCGTCATCTCTGTACTCTCCTATCTCATGGCTTCTCAATAATCATGGATTTTACTACCTCATTCTTCTGCTTCCTTTTGTCTCATCCAGTTTCTGCCCAACAACCCATCATTGATTTTTTCTATTTCTCCAAGTGAAAATTCCCCAATAAAGAGAGGCTTAGATTGGTTTACCCAAGAAAGAGTAACCCTAACGGGCAAAGTTCTTGTTCTATATATGATTGGTTCCAAGCCCTGGTTGGATGTGGTCAGCTTGTTGGACACATGTGGTTCCTATTCATTAAGAAAGAATCATGGGAATGGTGTTATGGGCATTAGTGGGCATTCAGAGCTTCACAAACTCCTCCTGAATATATCTGGTTGAGAGTGAAACAAGTTGGAAAAAGATAAATACATGGAAAAGGTAGCTAAAATGATTTCAAATTCAGCTCTGTGGAATTTTTTTGAAAACAAAAACCTATAATGCATAATTGAAGTATACATATGTATAATACATATTCATGTTTGTCTATATATAGACAAGCATGAATGCAGAGGTAGATCATGTTCCTTTAAAGGAATACTCTATACTGTAAAAATAAACCCCTCTAATTACACCATCCATTCAATTCAATTCAATTTGAACCAAAACCCTAGTGAAAATTTCTTTCAAAATTTAACAAACTGATTCTAAAGTTCTTATGGAGGAGAAAATACGTTGAGGGAATCTAGTCCTACAAATATAAAAATCTTACTATAAAACTACAGGAATAAAAACAGTGTAATCCTGGCACCTACATAATAGAAAACAGATCAATTAAACAAATAGAGATCCCAGAAACAAATTCTAATTCAGTATGTGATAAAAGTTGCATTTTACATCATCATTAAATAAACAATGATGAGGCAACAGGCTACTTATATGGGGGACAAAAGAATGAAACAAAGGTAGACTCCACACCATACATCAACAAAAACATCCATGTAAATTGAAAGTATAAATGTAAAAATTAAAAGTATGAAAGGAATAGGTGAAAATAAAAAAGACTATTTATATGCTCTTAGAATAGAGAAGGCCTTTCTAAGCATTAAATCAAATGTATGTATTAACACATAAGAGAAAAGTTCTCATATTTGACAACATAAAAATTAAAAACTTAGGCAAGGCAAAAGGTACCATAACAAAGTAACAACAGCAAAAAATACAGATGGGAGAAACTAATTGCCATATATATGAAAAACAAAAGGTTAATATACAATATGCAATGAAATATCAGGAACCATTGAGAAAAAGACAACCTGACAGAAAAATGAGCAGAGTGTATGTCCCATCCCACCTCAAGATTCAGAAAACAGTATGAGATTTGTAATGAGAAGTTATGCACATAGATACATGTTCTGCCATTTACTGTGGCAACCGAACCACATCACTTAGCCTCTCTGAGAGACCAATCATACCTCATTCACGGGTAAGGGAGTGCTTACTTCAAAGACACGAATCACCAGTGATGCCATTTCAGCTGTCAGTGCAGGGCTTTTTGTCACCAGGGGACTATACCATGCTCTTCAAATGACATCTATTTACTCTGTGCATACAGATTCCAGAGATCTCAGAAAATATTTTAACTTCTCAGCTACCTTAGACCTTTCAAAATAGTGAGCAATTTCTGCGGCCAATCTTAATGCACAAGTCCTTACCTTCCAGCACTTAAAGCCTCTATCAATTCACCCTGGATGCCTTGATTACAACTGTTCCTAAGTTGCAGAGTACAGCTCCCAACTGGATCATAAATTTTACTAGGGCAAGTACCACATCTTTGACTTCTTTTATATTTTCTCCTAGTATTTAGGGGTATTTAGTGGAGTTCTCTTCACACACACCATGAATAGTTTTCGACCACATATATCCACATCTACTTCCAGGCACAAGTGCAAAAGAGGACTTTCGATTGTAATGGAGAATGCAGTTACAAATGAATTCCTCCGAGAAATGGGGTTTTCTCTAATTTAGGGCTATATGTGCAAAATTCAAGGAGATTCTGGGTTAATTGATTTTCTACTATAACTATTAAGCCTGCATGTTTCTGGATTGATTTTTTAAAATTACTAATTCTTATTTTACAGCCAACTAAAGTGTGTTACCCTCCAACATGTGTGAAAACAGAAGAGAAAATACAACCCTCAATATGCCTTAAATGTTACTGGTGACTGCTCTTTCCCAGCTGCATGGTGAGGATATCAGGGATGACATCACTGAGCAGACACAGTGTATTTCAAATCCCCATTTGGAATGTTGTGACAGTCCTAGTACCATGAAAGTAGTATCCTACTAAATAATTAACTAAGAAATTATGAAAAACAAAATGGAGAATAAAAGACAACTGCAAAACACCTATCACAACAAAACAGCTGTCTTTTATAGTCGATTCTGTTTACTCTTCTGTTACTGAAGAACAAAATATCAATTGTGGGCAGATGGCCATTAGCATAATCCATAATGCCAGAAGACAAAACAATGCTTTGTATCTATCACCTTTGATTAGTAGCATAATGTTTTATTAGGCTCTATATAAACAGCACACAGTAACAGAATATGGGCTTTGACAAAGCAACAGTTTGTTTTCAATAGTAGCACCTCTGTTAGGAAATAAAAGAAAGAAGATATCATCCAAAGCTTCAAACATGTATCAAAATGTAGGATGTTCCTGATTTGCTCAAACCAAGGATACACACTCAATATCCAGCAATCCACTTAAAGAATTAACATTTCCATGAAAATCTTCTTTAACAAGATAAAATGATTTGGGCTTTCTAAAACAGAATCAAATGGCTTAAGTAATATATCCACACTCTAAATGTTTGAAGGAAAGTTTATGCTTTCAAACTTGGTGAGCTTTGGAATTCTTGTCTTATATTTCACCTAATGGGTCTTTGACAGCCGCTACTCTATGAAGTTTCTTTAACCTCCAATGCCCTCCACTCTATTTCCACCAGGAGGGAAAGAAATCAAAGGCCACAGACAACAAAGCCTAAGGACCCTCCATTCCTAGGACTTAAGATGCTCTCATGGCTTAGACTGGCTGACTCCCAGCTAATAGCACATTCAGGTGAACATCTTTCCTAAATAAAATCCCTGTAGGAAGAGTGGGCAAAGGCTATAAAAGACAAGACCACAAGTCATTTAATTCTACTCAAGTACGAAAGTTATAACCACTTTTATAACCTGTATGAAATAGAGTAAAGCACCAACGAGCCTGCAAAGGGACCAGCTTTAAATGGAACTATGTCATCTAAGGAGATGACTTATGGTAGAGAAAGCAGAAAAGGATCTCTGAGGGGAAAGGGACTTTCACTGATGGAGGAGAGTCTTCTAGGCAGTGCTCAGCAGAGATTTTTTTTCCTCTACCTATAGCCAATGAGGTAGCCATTTTGGAAATACATTTTGCAGCAGATGTATTTCGCAGATGGCAGATGGCCAGTTTGCATCGAAGGAGAGAGCTGCAGTGCCGGCATTGCACAAATCTGCAAAGATAGCAACGAGAGTCATAGAAATATAAAAGCAAGATATTGAGCAACTGCCATTATATTAAACACTCTTTGCAGTTAATATTTTGGAATTTAGTGACTAGATCTTGCACACCAATCTCACTGTCTAGTAGCACTACCCCTAAAAAAAATTCCTATCTGGCTCTTAATAAAATTTATGATTTTATCCTGATTACAAGAACCGTATTTGCTTATCATGGAAATTGTAAAATACCTAAAAATGTAAAGAAAAGAAAAAATTCTATCATCTCGTGATAAGTTTCTACATTGACATATATTCACTCTTTTTTTTCATTTTGAATATATGTGAGAGAATGTGTGTGTCTGTGTGTCTGTGTTTTAAAACTACATCATATGCCAAAACAAATTCTGTATCTTTTAAAAATTAATGTGTAAGTAGCATTTCCTTCATCATTGAGTATTCTCCAAAAATGTCATTGTTAATGGCTGCATAGTATTCAGATTTTCTATATAACTATTAAGCAGTAGTATAAAAATACTTTTCTCTATCTGTTTGGAGTAGTAGTTAATGCAATAAGATAGCAAAATTAAATATGTGGTATACATTCTAGAACATGAGACAAAATTAATATTGTTTGTAGATGTTACAGTTGTGTACCTGAAAAATCCAAAATCTCACTTGGGTAAATCAACTATTAGGATAAAAAAATTTAGGAAGTTGGCTAGAAATAAGTTTTGTTTTGAACTAACAATATACAATCAGAAATTGAAATTCAGGAAAGAAAGTCTCTTCATAACTGCTACAAAATCTATAAAATACCAAGGAATAAATGTTATAATGAAAAAATATAAGAACATATTGAAGTCTTATAAAAATACCTGAATAGATGGACATAAGAAGGATATATACCACGATCCTTGGAAAGGAAGACAATACTTTAAGGCTGTAATATATTCCTAAATCTAACTTCAGTTTCTGTTGTTTGGATTGGATTCTCAAAAATATCATAGAGTATATTTAATACAGCATGAGAAAAGATGTAGACCATGTGGCTTATGTGAAAATTATTTAGGAAGGTTCTCGGGGTTGCCTCAGGAATAAAGCAAGTGTCCTCCAGAGCAGCTGACAAGGTACCATGTGATTACTCATCAGTAATGACATGCCAGAGGCTACAGATACAGAAAACATAAGCAGCAAATCACAGGATCAGACACCATGAATTGCAAATCTCAATTTGCAATGAAGATGATTTTCCCACCTGAATAGCAATCTCTAAGGTTAAAAAGCGAAGATTTATTTATTTACTAATAGTTGATAATAGCAATGCTGGGCAATAGAGTTAATTAGCATATTAATTTATTTTCATTCAAAATAAAGGATTTTTTTGCAATTAAAAAATTTAAAGTTCTATGACAAAAGAAATGTATAAAAAGTGCCAAGAAATTTTTGAAGACTACTGAGGGTGGACTTGACCTAACAGATCTCAACATACATTGTAATGCCTCTGTAATCAAAGGACTATGGTATCAACAAAAGAAGAGACAAATGGATGAGTGGAAAAGAAAAGAGAGTCAAGGAACAGATCCAAGTATGTTTAGGGGATGAAACATTCTAAAAATGGGGGCAATCAAAGAGGTAAGACAACAAAGGATTATTCAATAAATCTAATTAAGTCCTTTGGAATACATGCCTTTGGAAGAAAATTAATTTAGATTCTTACCTACATACATTTTGGGAAGACTGAAAATTAAATTGAAAAAAAAATAGAGGTAGTAAGAGGATAATATTTTGTAAATTCAGTATGGTTAAGGGTTTCCTAGCAAGATAGAAAAGTTTAGAAGGGCTAAAATTAAAACTTGATCACTTTAACCACATAAATATTAAATTTTCCTATACATCAAAAGATTCTATAAATAAATTCAGATGATAATAATGAGGATAAGGCATTTAAAAATATAACAGACAAAACATTCACATCTCTAATACACAAAAATCTTGAATATCAATAATTAATGGTTTATTATAGAAAATACAATGAATACAAAATAGGCAAAGCACATGAATATAAAATTCACAGAATTAAAAAATAATAAGCTTATGTAAATATGTACAACCTCAGTAGCTGTCAAGAAAATGAAAACTGAAGTATCAAAGGGACATGATTTTTTGAAAGTAAGAGCAGAAATATTAGAAGATCTAATGATACCTACTGCAGGGGTACAGGAAAAGGACAAGAACTCATAAGATGTTGGCAGGAGTATAAATTTGCTGTAACTATTCTGGAAAGTAATTTGGCAGTAACTATGAACGTTTTAAGAGTGCATACCTTTTTTAATTCTTATTTTTCATTGAAGTGTAGTCGATTTACAATGTTACTTCATGTGTACAAGAAAGGGATTCAGATATATATATAAAAATTTTTTCAGATTCTTTTCCATTACAGCTCAAAAAAAGGTGCATACCTTTTGATCCAGCTATTTCATTCCTAAGAATGTACCCCACCAGTATAAATGGATACATCCCTGAGTTTCTTAGACATTGCAAAGGTTCTTCATTGTCCAAAACCCCTTCGAAATAATTTGCCTTTCTGAGCCAAGATAATTGACCTTTTAAGTTTTACCCAAAAAGCAGGCATCCAAATAATGCTATCAGACTTGCATGGCTACTTGTTTGACCAGGGCAATTAATCCTTCTGTAAAATGTATTGAAGTACACTGAACTTCGTAGAAACACTTTCTTAAAATTCCAGCAGTAGACATGAGCTTTAGGGGTAGACAAAAAAATTGTTCAGTCTGGTCTGTACTATTGTTAGATCTTTTATCCAACTCCAGCCTTGTAATTCTCTCCCTATGTATAGATATTTAGATGTGGGCTCAAAATCTATGATACTGCATGATAAAGTGTGATCCTCCTCTTCCACCAATTTTCTTACTGCCCAGTTGACAAAGATATAAGATGAACTCAACTATTAAAGAAGTTCTGTCTAGTAATGCTTTCAGTAAGTTAGTCTGGATAGTTAGTTTGGATGTTGTATCACAACATCACTGGTATAAATTAGACCCTCAATAAATACTGATTGAAAAAATGAAAAATATCTTTTACTGAGGGGAGGAAAATGAGGAATGCGATAAGAGGAAAGAAATAAACCACTCACCCAGGTATTTGTGGTTATGTCTTACATTATTAATTTTTCTCCAAATATTTGTGATGGGCATTTTGTGTTAGATGCCATTAATTTATCTGACAAATCTTGATTGAGCACCTGCTATAAGCCAGCATTGTTCCAGGAACTGAGGAACAATGAATAATGAATAATACAGGCTATGGACCTTCACTGTATCAGAAAACTTCCTAGCCCTTACACACACACCACCTACCTTAAGGTTTTTCCAGTATGTTTCAGAAAAGAAACACAGAACAGAACACAGAAGCCTCCCAATAGGGAATTCCTTAAAAATGCAAGTTGTTTTATATTTTATTCATTCAATCAACACATATTTACTGAATGCCTGCTAGTGCAAGTCAGGCGCTGGGGAAACATGAGTAAATGAGAAAGACAAAGTCTTTGTCATCAAGAGGATGTGTTCTAAATACAAACAAGATAATTTCAGATATTGATAAGTGGCATGAATAAAATAAAGAGGGCTACATGATAAAAGTAATGGGGAGTGTTAAAAGCTAGGCTGGTCTGTAGAGGTGATATCTGAGCTGAGACCTGAATGACCAGAAGAAGCCCGCCATGGAAAGATACAAACGAAGAGCTTCTACCAGAGTGAATGAACTTGAGGTGTTCTAGGAACAGAGAGGGGCAAAATGATCAATGGAAAGAGTGGTAACAGATGATTTCGGAGAGATGTCAGGAGGCCAGATCATGTTGGACCTTGTGCTTAGATAAGGAGCATGACTTTTATTCTACTGTATGGTAGAAAGACATTGGAAGGTGTTGAATAGGGGAGTGATGGAAAAAGATTTATATTTTTTGAAGGTCACTCTGGCTGTTCTTCAGAAACCTGACCATATGCAGGTAAGGGTGGTATGGTACTGCATTTTACCAAACTAGAAATAATGGTACTTTGGACTGGAGTGGGAGCAGCAAAGATGGTATGAAGTGGTTAAATTCTGGATATATTTTGAAGGTAGAGTGTTTCAGGGACCCCAAGAGCACCTTCAAGTTTATTAATTCACTGCGAGGACTTGTAAGACTCAATAGTTTAATATGAATGGTATAGTTTATTGCAGCAGAGGATACACAGCAAAAACAACAGGAAAAGATGTGCATTGGGCCAAGTCCAGGAAGCTCAACACCAGCTTACAAGTCCTTCCCCATCCGGGGCCACACAGGACCTGCTTTATGTCTAACAGCAAATGCTGGGGATGGGTGTGGAATGTATCAGTCCAGGAAAGTTTAAGTTGCTTGTTGGTCATTCAAGCAGAAATAAAGATTAGCACATAGTAAACAGGAGTCTGGAGTTTAGGGAAGTTGTTTATATTGAGGGCTCATTAACTCATCCAAGTAGTAATTATTGAGCACCTCCACTCTGCTAGGCTCTGGAGATTCAAGACCAAAATCCAGTCCCTGCCCTCAGAGAGTTCACATTTTGGTAGGGGAAAGCAGAGACCCTACAAAGAAATATACTGTATAATATAATGATAGTAATAAGGGTTATGGATTAAAACAAACAAACATGTGCTTGACATTATAGTGAGTACCTTGCATTTATTACCTCACTTAAATCCACTCAACAGTCCTGAGAATGAGAGATTCATATTATTTCCAATTTCCAATTGGTGAAAACAAGCCTCCCACAGGCTACCTAGTAAGTTGAGGTTTAACAAATAAATGAGTGAATAATGTTTTATCCTTGCTGTATGAGAACACCAAGGCTCCATTGGGTACTGGCATGGCTCATTCTATTTTGTTCTCAAGCCACCATACCTATCTATCCATCTGTCTTGATCCTGAAAAGCAGCCACACCACAGCAAACGGGCACCAAAATAGCATGGTCACCTGATGTCCTAAAAGCACATCAGGTATTAATGAAATGATCGCCCAAGTCTTAGATGTATGGTATCAACAAAAGAAGCGCTACGAGCCCCCTGAACATTGACACAGTCTGACAAATCAAGGAAGGCTTCCTGTGGAAATGGCACTGCAGCTGAGATCTGAAGGATGAATTGGAGCTACCAAGACAAAAAGGCGCGGGGTGAGAGAACGAGCGTCTCTTAGGCAAGGGTAAAAGGACAAGCAAAGGGTGTCTGGTGTTGGGGAGTTAGTGTGTTACTGTGTGCCAAGGTTTGTACACATCTGTTATTTTAATTCTCTCAACCACCCTTTCTGCAAAGGAGCTAGGAACCCCATCTTACAGATGAGGAAACTGAAGCACCGAGGGTGACCAGCTGCATGACCTTGCATAAGTGTTTAGGGCTAGAATTTAAAGCCCGCATTGAATGTCTCTAAGGTAGGGGTTCTTAGTTGGACCCGAACCCCCCGGGGCACATGTGGCAATATCTAGAAGCAAGTCTACTTGTTGCAACTTGGAGGGAGCTGGGGTATACTACTGCGTTGAGGCCAGGAATGATGCTACAATAAACAATCATCCGGCCCCAGATTTTAATAGTGGCAAGGCTGAGAAACCCTGGACCTACCGAAATTTGGTTTAAGCCTAAACTCTTAACCCATCCACAGGTTTGCCTTTGTCCCTGGAGACTTCTTGGCCCTCTGTGCAAACACACTCCTGGCCAGTCAGCTTCCATTAGTCATCCATGCTCAGTCGTGGATGTGGATTAGAATTCAGCAGGGACCTCTGCTACTTGGCAATTCTCTCAATGATCCACACCAGCTCTGTATTATCAGTTCCATCTCATAGATGCAGAAACAGAGGTTAAATAACCTGCCTTGAGTCTCCGAAGTCACAGTGACAGAGCAATCGAGTCCGGGTCTTCGAAAATTGAATCTGATGTCGTTTCCCCTTCATAAGGCAGCCCTTCAAAGGACAAATGCTTACTGTCAGCCTCCTCAGCTAAAACTGGCAAAGGCTGGAGATGCAGGTCTGCCTCTGGGCTGCAGGGGTGCCACGAAGACTTTGTCAAATTTAGCGCCTGCGTTATTTTTTTTAGGAGCTTGAAAATCAGCCCAGCATTATTCAGCGTGAAGTCTCCTCTTGCTAGGCTCAAAGCACACTAGACACACAATCTGCTGTTTGTGTAGAGAATGTGTCAGGAGAGAAAAGAATAGCACCCACACGCGAGCATCTGCTCGAAGACTCCATTCCACCATTAACCATACAACTGAGTGAGGAAAACATCTGTGCCCGTTATTGCAGACGCAATCATAAAACCCAAATGCAGCAGCGGAACTGGAAGGGGGGCAGAGGACAAGAAATGGGAGAAACACAGAGCTTTATTGTCAGAAAGGGAGGGGTCTGTGGCTGGGCTCCTGCACTGAACACTCTGGCCTTCACCTGTCAAGCATGCCCCATCTGCAGGAACAGCAAGCTCATAAGCAGGCAAATTGTGCAAGTCAGCTCTAAGAAAGCAATCAACAAGGCAGAGGAATCCCTGAGACTGCAGGTCGACAGCAAAAAATGTACCTAAATATATGTTGGTGGCATTTCATTGTTGAGGCAGACGAGTTAGAATCCTGAAACAAGAGAATGTAGAAAAGGTGAAAGCTAAGGGGCCCTCAGAGATCAACTAGTTCAATCCCCAGTCTTACTCATGAGGAAACAGAGGCCCAGCGAGGGATGGGACTGCCCAAGGTCACACAGCTAATAAGTAGTAGATGATTCTGGTGGATCCAGGGAGACACTTGTCTTTTTCAGACCAGCCAGAGAGAAACATTTTACAGAACTTTACAAATAATCAAGAACATCAGTTTGAAAGCATAACTGTGCTACAGCAAATGTAAATGTATGTGATGGTTCTGGGAGCCAAAAGCCAGTGCTGATTACCCGTCTTTGCCCAAGCGCTAAGGTGTCATTCCCCCACTCAGGGTGAAACAGAAACACCTACTAGATCTCCCGGCGAGGGACTCCGCACATCTGCTTTGAAAACATGTGTCACATGTAAACGGGGCTCTACTTCTGCCGGGCCGCCAGTTTTAAAGAACCACACAACTTTAATCTGAAGGTGGGAAGAAAGGGAAGTCCGCCAGGCCCCTGGAAGCCCAGGCTACACTCCTTTTACTGGTCCATGAAGAATCTGCACCCAGGGAGTCAGGAAACTAGGCTTTGGCTTCTAGTTCTACCTAGAACTAGCTGTATGACCTTAGGACGAACACAGACCACTGAACTTGAGCCCTCCAAACCCGTTTTGCCTCGGGTGAAGGGGATAAGAGGAAGCAGAAGGAAAGGAGAAAATGGAAAAGCGTACAGGAAGAAGTAGGGTTGCCCTGTCTCCCTCCCCAGGTCCCCGAGTGCAACGTAACTAGCAGCATGTTACAGAGCCCAGATGAGGCCCTTCCTCAGTTCAGCCTAGGTGCCATCATTTGATGGCCATTTGTGCCCATCTTCTTTTGTGAAATATCTCTTCAAGTCTTTTGCCCATTTTTATTGGCTGTTTTCTTATGAAGGAATTCTAAAAGGCATTTACATAGCCTGGATATAAGTATTTTGTCTGATACAAGTGCTGTGAATATTTTCTCCTATTCCAAGGTTTGCCTTTTCATATTAACTATCTCTTTTGAACAGCAAAAGGTTTTGATTTTGATGACATCACATGTATCATTTTTTTTAATACTTTTGTGCTTTTTGTGTTCTATGAATTCTACCTACCCCAAAGTCACAAAGATTTCTCCTGTGCTTTCTTCTAGACACTTTAGCATTTGGGGTTTTACACTTAGTTCCATTTAGAACTTATTTACATTTATGATCCCTTTCAAGCTGATTTTTGTGTGTGCACAAGGTAAAAGTTGATGTTCACTTTTTTCCTGTATTGATATCCAGTGGATCCAGCACGATTTGTTGAAAAGACTATTTTCCCTCCACTAAACTGCTTTGGCACCTTTGATCAATGGACCATAGATGTATGACACCATTCATGTTTTGGCAGATCTATCCTTCAAAGACAGTACAAAGGAGGACATGAGTCTGCATGTACATTTGCACTAATTCTAACTCAGTGGGACTCAATTCATGAGGTCAGACAGTCTAGGACTACACAGTGCTGCCTACGACGAAGAAGGGTGGAAGCACAGGAGATCACTTGGGATGGTAATTATAACAGATGCACATGACCGGGACAGTCTTTTTCTGCATTTCATATGCATCACATAATCGATCCTTCAACACAGCCCTGTGAAAAAGCAAGTAACATGATCCCCATGATTTGAAGTGAAGCTCGGAGAGGTCACTGACTCGCCTAAGTTCACACAGAGCCGGAACCTGAAGGCGGACTTTATGAGGCCAGAGCTAAGCTTTGAATCACTATCTCCATTGCTCTCTGTAGCTACATCACTCTTATCCATTAATTCTCTGTCATGGTTCGCACCTGAAACAACCTCCTGCCGTTCCCTCCATCCCAGCTGTCGACAGCTATTTGCTGAATACCAAAGGGTCCAGTCTCTTTACGTATATTAACTCATTCAATCCTCCCAGCATCCCTACATGAGTTACACACTATTGTCATTTCCATTTTAATAATATGAAACCTCAGGCTCAGTGAATTTATGTAACTTACTTTTGATCACACAGCTATTAAATAGCAGAGCCAGGACATAAAGCCATATTTACCTTCCCCCTAAAGCTCTTGCTCTTAACCATTACAATATGCCACCTTCTAGACTTCAGGTATGTTGTCCCTACGTGATTGCAGAGGATAAGTTAAGGACGCTAATCAGTCATTACTCTGCTGTCAAGGCCCACAACACATTGGGGGAAAAAAAAAGTAGTCACACTGGCCCTGTCAGCACACAATGGCTACTGTGTTTTTACAATTCTGCCTTGTATTTGTTGCTGTTTGTCACCGAAAGCCATGGGGAGAAATGAACATTCCAGAAGCTCCCACAGCAGACTTAAGAGTTTCCATAGAACTACCCACCTTCAGAAGATCAGAAGCTTCCATACTATAAATGGACATCATTTGGCTCTATTCTTCTTTGAACTTCAAGAACAATATATGCCAAACAATTCATTTTGATAAGCTGGTATGACCTAACCTAACAACAGAAATAATTCAGGACTTTCCTAATAATCCTTTTATGTTTAATCTTTATGGTCTTTAAAAGCTTTCATTTGGTTTTTCACAACCTTGTATGATAAGCAGAGGAGATCCTATTATCTCCAGTTCACTGATAAAGAAAAGAGAGTTATGTGGAAAGAAGTGACTTGTCCAAGTACACACAGCTAATAGGCAGTGGAGCTAGATTGAAAATTAATAGCAGGGTCTAGGTTCAAACTAAAAGCCATTAATATTACAGTCATTGCTTCTTAATACAGTGTCTCAGGATGTTCAGATGGTGCATATAGCGTCACTAAGGTCTCTAAATATTTCCTTTAATAATTCTTTTCTCAAATTATGAGCATCCCAGTATCACTCTCTGGACCACTAAAACAGAGACAGCTGCTCCCCATGACCATTCAAGTGATGTCACTTTACCAGGCTTTTCAAACAGACTGAACCAAAGAAAAAGACTCCTGAGAGGAAGAACATGTTACCTTGAAGACTAATCAGTTATGTGAATGGTTTCGCTGCCTGTTGTACCATGGATTATGCTTTCATTTTTCATATTAATGTTCTTTATGTTTTTCAATTAGTCACGGCAAATTACCTGTCCTTCGCCTTGGCAAGGGCAGCTCAGTGGGCCTCGGTGGAGTATTTTCCAAGTTCTGTCTGGTAAATTCTTGCTCACATTCTTCTTGAGGCATTAACATGTAATTTTTTGAATGAATGAATGTGTTTCATTTGACACCATCCCATTCATGTAGGAAATTACCTATTGAATAAGGAATTGGAAAAATTTGCCTTTCTTTTTTTGCAATGGTGCATTGCGAAAAATTAATTTTAAGTTAAATATTAAAAAAGAACTGCAACATTAAAGAAAATTAAAATTCATTCAATAATTCTTAGTCATTCTAACAGAGAGGACTTGCAGCATGGAGCATGTAAGATAGCAAATACTCCAAAATCCATGCCCACCTCCATTGGGCCAGCTTGGCGAAGTGCCTGCCTCTCCTGCACTCCATCCCACTGGCCCCATATTTCCCACAGAGCAATACCTGACTAGCTGCATTTCAATTGCCTGTTGACTAGTCAGTCCCCAACCCCCTCCCCCAAATGTGTGAGACCTTCCAGGACAAGAATAATGTCTTAATTGGAATGAAGCCCTAGGTCTTAGCACACTGCACAGCACAGAAGTAAACGCTTAGTAAGTGACGGGTGAATGAAGCCATTTGCTTTGGTTGGAAAACACGAGTACATCCTTGTTAGCTGAAGCCTCTCACAAATTAGGCTCTGCTCAGTGTATAATGTAACCATTATGTGGCATTCCCATAATCCTCTCTGGGGAAGGAAACCAAATAACTTCCCTGCCCTTGAATATCTCACAGTCTAATCAAGTTCTGCCAAATGTTACCTTTCTAAAGGCCACGTGGTAGCCTCCTGTTTTGAGTACTTTGTCAAGGGCTGCCATTTTCTTTTTCATTTCATGTGTGGCATGGTCCTTAAGATGAGGAAGTTCCATTTCCATCTGCGTGGAATACGCAGCTGAAACTAACACAACATTGTAGATCAACTATACTTCAACTTTTAAAAAATGTGATTAGCAAGCTCCTTCAAACACTGCTAGGATGATACCACAGAGGTCAAATACCTTGTCCCCACAGATTGGTCAGTTCTGTTGAAAGACATCTGAATATGGCAGGGATGAGGTAGGCCTCTTGTTCTTCAAAAAAAAAAAAACCTGGTTTTATTACATTTTGTAATTTTTTGTTAGGGGGGTGGGCAGTGTAGAAACTCCAACCAAAGGCCTACCCACAGTTATGTCTCTGCTCCTCAGCAGAGGGTAATTTAAATTTCTCTACATTCCGACTCCTCTTCTAGTGTCATTTTATGACTTTTGAGGAGAGGAGGAGAGAGCCTCTGTGAACTCTCTGAGTCTCCCTAAAAAACTCTGAGTTATTATTCAACCAATATCTTCACTATTGAGATCCCCTGTTGCTATTAATAATTAATGCCATCACCAGGGTGGAGAACCATAAAGGAAAATCCCATTACTTGTTCAAACTTTAGGCTAATTAAACCCAACAAATGATATACAAGTAGATCTGAAAATATCTCTAACTTTTATGCCTTGTGCAAATGAACGAATACAAATTCACTGAGGAAATGTTTACTTGACTGGAGATACGACTCAACTATGAAATACTGGAGAAAGAGCCTGTGTCTCTCTTTCCAGAGAAGTCTTTTAAATAATACTTGCTGCTAATGGAGTAGCATTTGGAAATCATTAGAGAAATAGAGTTGAAGAGTTGTATAAAAGCTCGAGAGAATGCCTGTTTTCCTCCATGGTACAATGTAAGACCAGTACAATTTGCTACAGTGTAGGATTATTTGCCCTCCTCTAGAGCTCTCCACAAAGCAGAAATGCTACATAATCCTCAGTGACTCATTCTTGTAACTTAACATACCAAGAAGCCAGAAGTTCCTTCCTATGACCAAGGAACACTTTTCCTGCTTTGATGTAAAGTCAGTTCCTTGTATTGTGATGTTTTGCTGCAAAGAAAACAACTAATCCCAATTCCTTTTGTAGACATTTTTCATGCCCTTTAAAACCATAAATAAGATGACTCCGATCCTCATAATCTCCAGACTACAAAAAATCTAATTGATTCCATTCTCAGTCTCTTTCATTTGTCTTCCTTTAATCCTGTTTAAGGACCAAAACAGGAACAGCTCCAGAATCTATCGGTTCCTGGTTCCCTGTTCCTGGTTCTCAGAACTACTGTGATTATCATGTTCTGTTTAACATCACAGCTAACCGAAGGCCTGCAGTCTTCATACTCATTACTCATCATTACTGCCACACAGTCAGTGCTTAATAGTTGGTTATTTAATGAATAACTGGCCATAGACATGGTCTTCTTTTGCAAAGGCCGTGAAATTCTATTTGATAAGAAATCTAAAAATGGCTTCTTTTATTCCTCAAAGACTGTAAATAGTATGTGACATTGGTTTCAAAATATTTTGCTTCCCTTTGTCAGTTCTCATGATAGTTCAATGGAATCCATCACTTTAGTATTTGATAATTCTCAAAAGACATTAATTAGTTATTTCCAAGTCTTCATGGTAAATAGACCAACATTCAGGAAGTACAAATACTTTTTCCAACTGGAAAAGTGGTGCCTTTTGATGTGGCTTTTGTGTTCTTTAAAGGACCAAGAGAAAATATTAAACTTCATTTAACTTATCTCACACTGAAAAGGAAGAGGGCAGGAAGGAAGTCAGTTAGCATTCCCTGAGATCCTACTATGTCCTCATTGTAACACAACAATATAGTCTGTCCCCTGAACTGTCCCCATAGATGTAATAACAATCATGATTTTAGAAATGCAAAAAAGGAAGTAAAGGGATATGAAGTGTATTTCTCACTATCACTCGAATCAAGCAGAAGAGACAGGATTCAAATCCAAGTCTGACAGACACTAAGACTTTACAGTAAACCAACTGCATCACCTGCCTTAGAGCTCTTAATCCATTGCCAGTATCAAGAAAAATAATGAAAATAAATGAGATACAAATTTGCAACAAAGAGATTGATATCTGATGATCTGTGCATGTATGTGTTTCAACTTTCAGTCTGTGCTCTTCACTCAACAAATAGGCACCGAAGGGTCTCCATGTGTAAGCCACTGTGCTGGGAGCTGAGGGTACAGCAGGTTCAGAGACTAGCACCCCCTGCATTCAAGGAGTATGCATTTCAGGGTGGAGACTTCCAAAAATAATTACAAAACAAATTATTTACTAACATTTTCAGCCAGTGTTACAAAGAAGACCAGGGTGCTTCTGGATCATAGAAAGTGGGCCCAACCTCTGGATATCAGAGAAGGTTCTCCTGAGGATGTGACTTTTATTTTTTTTTAACATTTTTTATTGATTTAGAATCATTTTACAATGTTGTGTTAAATTCCAGTGTAGAGCACAAATTTTCAGTTATATATTCATTAGGATGTGGCTTTTAGAAGTAATATGGAGAGTGACAAAACGTTGACCAGGCAAAGGATGGAGACAGAGAGTGAGAGACAGGTGAAGCACCACATGTAGATCCTTTGAGGCAGGAAAGAGTGCAGAGTTTTAGAAGAACTGAAAGAAAAGAAAAAGACTGATAAAGGTAGGCATAGAATGAAGATTTGCATTCTCAGACTCTGCATTGCTAAGCTTCTCCAGGTCGGCACTGGGTCCAGCCAACTAAGGTGAAGAATATGCCCACATTCAGTTGCAAAGAAAACAGGGACAGCTGGTGAGATGAGCAACAAAGTGGGCACATCACACAGTTCATTTACCCTGGAAAATAACCCAACAAGGCAAAGAATTCCAGGCCCTTCATCTCTGAGTCATCAAAACCATCCTGTGTTCCTGGTGAACTTTAAAGCTCTGTCCTTATAGTTTAGATGAAGCTGCCCAACTTGCTTGTCATCACGTCTGTATTTTAACCTACTGAGTAAACATCACCTGAACTAAACCCTCCTAGGTCACCTTGCCTAGCTTGAAGGTGAATAACGGTTCTTCAAAAGTTTTCTTATCAGTCATGAATCGGGGATTAAATCTCTCAGGGCCACATTCAATGTGAAGAAAAGACATAATTCACGGAAGAGCTATATTGTTTTCTGAGTCTCGGGTCCCTGCACAATAGGGAAGTCAACTCAGTACTGACTTCTGAGGATTAAAGTAGAAGCTGAAGGTGATCAGCTCCTCAGGGAAGTCAACATGAAAGGACGCATTTGGATAAAAGTTGTAACTCAAGGCCCAACAGCAGAACAAGTTGTGTAGCCTTTCAGGCCAACCAATTCCCAATTTTTATTCTTGAAAAACAGTGTAAAACGATCATTACAGATGAAAACCATGACATCAGTAATTATTTTTTCTTAAAACTCCAAGAGGAAAATTAATTCAAATATTGCTCTACTTGAAGTGCACAATTAGCAAAGGTTTGGAACGGCCCCAAGTGACAGTTTCAATCTTAGCTCTTCAAATAAAAGCCGACATATTTTTAGACAGTAGAACTGACTAAGATGTAAGTGGCTCGCTGTTAAACTAATTGCATATCTGTAAGTGAATTACAGAAGTGACAAATGCTGTACTTAAATAATTTGAGGCAAACAACGTCTCCCTTCTGCACGGAGCAGATTCAAAAGAGCAGAAGTCAGGAGAACATCTGCCTCATATATTCCGTTCTTGCCTACATGGCTGAGGCCCAGTTCCCAGTTTGAGCTGGAGTTATCCAAGCACACAGTACAGGCAGCAATGCCGTCTGACCACCATCCTGAAAAGAGCTGATATGTCAAGAGTCTGATTTGTAGCAGCAGTCAGCTTACTTTTCTGAAAAGTGAAAAAACGATGAAAGTTCTCTACATGTACGACATTTAACCTTGACAAAAACTTTTGTTCCAGTTTCAATGAAAAAAGACGCTGCTGTTCAAGAAATGTGAAGAATACCACTCTGCCTGGAATGCCTGTCACGGCCAACTCTTGGTGTCAGCATCCTTTCCATCCTTCAAGGCCCACTCAAATTCTACCTTTTCCTTCACCCCTGTCGGACCCTTCCCTTGCTTTCTGTGACCCTGGGTTATATTCTGTTGCTTGTCATTCTGCATCCTATTAGTTGTGCAATAGTCTATCCGTCTTCCTAAATAATTTGCTGAAGTACAAAGTCCTGGAAGACAGGTATCAGGATTCCAACACCACCTCCACTACCTAACACAGTAGTATAACAGAGGCTCGCTGAATTAAATACCGGGAGTTAAAACCTTCTTTAAGCCAATTACTCAAGATTTTTGAGGTAATACTTTGAAAACTGACTGCACCAACATGTGTAGTGAAGAAAATATTTCTGAATCATTCAACTGACCCTCTTAGTTAAAAATCCATCAGCCATGGTCCAAGTTTGCAGGAATGCAAACCAAGGGGTCTACATCCCTGAGTTTCTATCAGTCAGGTTCTTCTAGAAGGTCCCCAGCTGCTATGTTTGGCAAATTCATGGCTGGGTAGGTTTGGGGATTCTTGTGCTGCCCAGCTGGTAAGCAGAGCTTCTGTGTTAAAGGAAGACAAGCTTTAATATTTGGAGACTTTTTTGCAGAGGAGAGGGAGGACCAAATAACAAACACTGCAAAAGAAAAATGCTGGTATTTCTCTTTTTAAGTTCACAAATATCTATTTACCTTGAAAATACCAGCCTGAATAGCACTAACTTGCTCTTCAGAATAAATTAAGGATATAAATTTGATATGTAGTTTTTGATTAGCACAGTCATTGCACTGGTTCCATCAAAATATGCAACCTGATTATTGATTAAATGCTTGCTTATGCATTCAGCTAAGCTAATAAGTTATGTAGCTTCATCGTCAATTCTGCAGCTGGATCTCTGAAATAGGAAACCGGACCACCATGGTATAACTTCTTGGTTAATAAAATATGCAGAAAAGGTAGCAAAGTGTACACCCTGAATATTAAACTTGTAGAGTCTATCAGCATAAAAGTGTGATAATGAAAGTCCAGGGCACAATCAATGAAGTGTGACTCCCTTGTAAATTTTTGGCTTGTGGTTACCCTTTTTTGTAAATCTATTAACCCATTACTATAACTGTTTTTATTAAACTGACAGTAACGTTCAAAAATCAGTTGCATTTCTTTACACTAACGATAAATCAACAGAAAAAGAAAGTAAAGAAACAATCCCCTTTAAAATAGCACCCAAAGTAATAAAATATCTGGGAATAAATCTAACCAAGGAGGTGAAAGAATTATACACAGAAAACTATAAACCATTGATGAAGGAATTTAAAGAAGACTTAAAAAAATGGAAGGATATCCCATGCTCCTGGATTGGAAGAATCAATATTGTTAAAATGGTCACACTGCCCAAGGCAATCTACATATTTAATGCAATCCCTATCAAATTACCCAGGACATATTTCACAGAACTAGAACAAATCATAAGAAAAATTCATATGGAACCATCAAAGACCTAGAATTGCCAAAGCATTACTGAAGAGAAAGAAAGAGGCTGGAGGAATAACTCTCCCAGACTTCAGACAATACTCTAGAGCTACAGTCATCAAGACAGCATGGTATTGGTACAAAAACAGACATATAGACCAATGGAACAGAATAGAGAGCCCAGAAATGAACCCACAAACTTTTGGTCAACTCATCTTTGACAAAGGAGGCAAGAATATACATTGGAATAAAGACAGTCTCTTCAGCAAATGATGTTGGGAAAACTGGACAGCAGCATGTAAAACAATGAAGCTAGAACACTTCCTTACACCATACACAAAAATCAACTCAAAATGGATTAAAGACTTAAACATAAGACAAGATACAATAAACCTCCTAGAGGAAAACATAAGGAAAACATTATCTGACATACATTTCAAAAATTTTCTCCTAGAAGAAATAAAAGCAAGAATAAACAAATGGGACCTAATGAAACTTACAAGCTTCTGCACAGCAAAGGAAACCAGAAGTAAAACAAGAAGAAAACCTACGGAATGGGAGAAAATTTTTGCAAGTGAAACCGACAAAGGCTTGCTCTCCAGAATATATAAGCAGCTCGTATGACGCAATAAGAAAAAATAAACCACCCAATCCAAAAATGGGCAGAAGACCTAAACAAGCAATTCTCCAAGGAAGACATACAAATGATCAAAAAGCACATGAAAAAATGCTCAATATCACTAATTATCAGAGAAATGCAAATCAAAACTACAATGAGGTATCACCTCACACCAGTCAGAATGGCCGTCATTCAAAAATCCACAAATGACAAATGCTGGAGAGGCTGTGGAGAAAGGGGAACCCTCCTACACTGCTGGTGGGAATGCAGTTTGGTGCAGCCACTATGGAAAACAGTGTGGAGATTCCTCAAAAGACTAGGAATAGACTTACCATATGACCCAGGAATCCCACTCCTGGGCTTGTATCCAGAAGGAAATCTACTTCAGGATGACACCTGCACCCCAATGGTCATAGCAGCACTATTTACAATAGCCAAAACATGGAAACAGCCTAAATGTCCATCAACAGGTGACTGGATAAAGAAGAGGTGGTATATTTATACAATGGAATACTACTCAGCCATAAAAACCGACAACATAATGCCATTTGCAGCAACATGGATGCTCCTGGAGAATGTCATTCTAAGTGAAGTAAGCCAGAAAGAGAGAGAAAAATACCATATGAGATCGCTCATATGTAGAATCTAAAAAACAAAAACAAAAACAAACAAAAACAAAGCGTAAATACAGGACAGAAATAGACTCACAGACAGAGAATACAGACTTGTGGGTACCAGAGGGGTGGAGGGTGGGAAGGGATAGACTGGGATTTCAAAATTGTAGAATAGATAAACAAGATTACACTGTATAGCACAGGGAAATATACACAAAATGTTATGATAACTCACAGAGAAAAAAATGTGACAATGAGTGTGTATATGTCCATGAATGACTGAAAAATTGTGCTGAACACTGGAATTTGACACAACATTGTAAAATGATTATAAATCAATAAAAAATGTTAAAAAAAATGAAGTGTGCCACACGAGCCACGCAGGGTGCAGTGTTATTCTCATAATATGCCCCTTTGTCACTAAGTTTATCTGGCACCCTACAAAACTGAATTAAAAGCAGAAACAGATAACTCTCTGTGTGATGTTTATGGGTCTTCCAGAAGAGGACATTCTTTCAATCTCATTTCTTTCCTCTTGAGATTTTACTTGGCAAAATACTGACACTTACTAATATTACCAAAGTTGCATCTAAATATACACACAGTTTAGCTAGAATTAGGCATCAATTTAAAAAAATGATTTACTAACACCATTTTTAAACTTTCTTTTTGATCCAAGGAGGGAGGAGCTTTTCACCTCTACACCCACATATAGAATTTTTTGACAGTTACTCCCTCAGTCAACCAGAAGACTGTAGTCTAACAAACTATTCTGAAGCATATAATAGATTGTTTTCCTTGAGGTTAAGTGATGCAGTCAGTACCTTAACACAGGTATTGATCTTATTTATTCATGGAATAAACTTGGGAACAAAGGAAGCAGATGTCTTTTCCTCTTATATCAAAGATATAACTCTCTTTGACTTCTACCTCGTACATCACTTGGATAAACACACAGTTGGAGGGAAAATTAGATGCTACCCCAGTCTGGGGAAGTTTAGGAGTACAAATAAATTCCAGATATCTAGCACTTCTCCAGCCTTGACCAACACATTACAACATTCCTATCCTAGGATTTACATATTCTTTTATTTTTGTATGTATTTTCTAGCTTCATTAAGAAGTATTTGACTTACTACATTGTATAAGTTTAAGATAGAAAACATGTTGATTTGATAGATTAATATATTGCAAAATGATGACCACCGTAGCATTAACTACCACCTCTATCCAATCACAAAATTACCATTTCTTTTTGTGGTGAGAACATTTAAGATCTACTGTGGTGAGAACATTTAAGATACAACTTTCAAGTATGTAATACGTTAGTATTAGCTCTAATCACCATGCTGTACATTAGATCCTCAGAATCTGTCAATCTTATAACTAGAAATGTGTACCCTTTGAACAGTATCTCCCCATTTCTTATGACCCCCAGGCCCTGGTAACCACCACTCTACATTTCATTTTTCTGAATTCAGCTTTTGGGATTCCACATATAAGCGACATCATACAGTATTCGTCTTTCTCTGCCTGACTTATTTCACTTAGCATAATGCCCTCAAGTTTTACCCAAGTTGTCACAAATGGCAATACTGTCATTTTAACAATATTATTCTTCTGATCCATGAATACCAGATACCTTTCCATTTGTTTGATAAAAGAAACTGAGGAAGACACAAAGTCTTATAGTTTTTAGTGCACAGATCTTTCACCTCCTTGGTTAAATTTATTTCTAAGTATTTTGATGCTACTGTGAATGGGATTGTTTTATTTATTTCTTTTTCAGATGTTTATTTTTAGTGTATATAAATATAACTATTTTTGTGTTATGTTGATTTTGTATCCTGCAATTATACTGAATTTGTTGATTAATTCTAATGGCTTTTTGGTGGAATCTTTAGATTTTTCTATATATAAGATCATACCATCTACAAAGAAAGACAGTTTTACTTTTTCCTTTCCTATTTGGATGCCTTTTATTTCTAATAATTGCCTAGTTGCTCTGGTTAGTATACCCATCTATGCTGAATAGGAGTGGTGAGAGTGGTCACCCTTGTCTTGTTCCTGATCTTAGAGGAAAAGTTTTCAAGCTTTCACCATTGAGTACAATTTTGGCTCTGAGTTTGTCACATTTGGCCTTTGCTATGTTGAGATATGAGTATTTGTTGAGTATTTTTATCATAATAGGATGTTGTAGTTTGTCAAATGCTTTTTATGCATTTCTTGAGATCATCATATGCTTTCTTTCATTCTATTAACGGGGTATATCACATTTACTAATTTGCATATGTCAAAGCATCCTTGCATCCCATGGATAAATCCCATTTGATCATGGTTTATAATCCTTTTAATGTGCTGTTGAATTCACTTTGCTAATATTTTATTGAGAATTTTTGCATCCACATTCATCTGGGATATTGGTGTGTAGTTTTCTTTTGTTTCAGTGTATCTGGCTTTGGTATCAGGGTAATGCTCGCCTCATAAAATAAGTGAGAGTGGTCCCTTCTCTTCCATTTTTGGGAAGAATTTATGAAGGATTGGTGTTAATTCTTCCACAATATTTGGTAGAATTCATCAGTGAAACCATCTGGTCCTGGGCTTTTCTGTCTTGAGAGGTTTTTGATTACTGATTCAATTCTCTTACTCATTATTGGTCTGTTCAGATTTTTATTTCTTGATGATAGAAAAAACTCTTAGTTAGTTGTATGTTTCTAGGAATTTATCTATTTGTTCCAAGTTATTCAGTTCATTGTCATATAATTGTTCACAGTGATCTCTTCAGATCCTTTGTAATTCTGTGGTATCAGTTGTATGTTTCCTCTTTTATTTCTGACGTCATTTATTTGAGTATTCTCTCTTTTTTCTGAGTCTATCTAAAGGTTTGTCAATTTTGTTCATTGTTTCAAAAAACTAGCTCTTAGTTTTGTTGATCTCTTCTATTGTTTTTGAGCACTCTCATTTATTTATGTTCTTATGTTATTTCCTTCCTTCTGCTAACTTTGAACTTACTTTGTTCTTTTTTTAGTTCTTTGAAGTGTAAAGTTAGGTTATTTGAGATCTTTCTTAATGGAGGCATTCATCACTACAAAATCCCCTCTTAGAACTGCTTATGCAGCGTCCCATAGGTTTTAATAGGTTGTGCTTCTATTTTAATTTGTTTCAAGATATTTCTTGATTTCCCATTTGATTTCATCTTCAGCCCTTTAAGTTCTTCAGCAATGTATTGTTTAATTTCCACATATTTTCTAATTTCCTGTTATTGATTTCCAGTTTCATACCATTGTGGTTGGAAAAGATATTTGGTTTGGTTTCAATCTTCTTAAACTTGCTCAGTCTTGTTTTGTGACCCTTCATTGTTCTCTCCTGGAGAATGTTCCATGGGCACCAAGAAGAATGTGTATTCTGCTGCTGTTAAATGGAATGTTCTGTATATATCTGTTCCATTTGGTCTAAAGTATGGTTCACACCCAAAGTTTCTTTGTTGTTTTTCTGTCTGGATGACCTATCCATTGTTCAAAATGGGGTATTTTGGCACGCCACTATTACTGTATTACTGTCTATTTTTCCCTTCAAACCTGTTAATATTTTCCTTATTATTTCAGTGCTCCAATGTTGGGTGCATCTATATTCGCAATTATTATTTACTCTTGATGGATTAAACTAGGTTTTCTCCTCCAAGTTGACAATAATTATTGTGTATAGATGTGGCATTCTTCCCTAGCTAAGAAGAACGCAGAATAAAGAAAGGAAAAGCTCTCCTAATCATTTGTCGTCACATGACATGGTCTGTAAGGAATGGACACACTGCTAAATATAGAATCTGTACTTACAATGGCAATGCTGCTGTAACATCATGGGGTAGAACTCCAGCGAATTCTGTTTTAAATTCTTATGTATTAGCACTTTATGCTCTGTTGCACTTCCATTTTTTAGTTATTTTTTTTCTTTTTCTCCCCATTGGATTGGATATATGCTTTTTTTTTTTTTTTTTTTTTTTTTTGGTATCTGAATCGTACCAGCTTCTGAAACAGTCTTGTATAAAGGTTAATTGAAAGATAGAAGTATAGATTTGCTGTTCTATTCTTCACTCCCCTGCCTGGTTGGCCTGTCCCAGGGTGATGATAGGCATGGAGAGCAATCCAAAGAGCACACTAAACGTTGTGACCCCCATGCAATGTATCAGGAGAGTCAGCATCTCCTTTCCTAGTCCAAGTTCCCTAATTTCTCAAGTTTCTTCCGAAGTAGTGGTGCCAGAGTAGGCCAGTGACACAATGTGGATATTTAACTGTATAATTTTTACCCAACACTGAATCCACCAATCCATCAGAGAGAGAAGCAATATTGCAGTATGTGGAAGTCCCCTCAGAAGTATAAACCCAAGTTAATTCTTTTATACTTAAGTCCTCCTTCATGACATCATTTTTTTGCATTAGGTACCTCTCCTTTTTCCAACTTCCCTGAAGGAGGAACTAGCAAGGATATGTCACTCCAGCCCCAATTATTGTTTACTTTATTTACTTGCAGTTGTCTTATTTTATTGCTATCATTATAAAGAAGGAGATCTGGTCCTAAAGTAACTGAGAATGAACTATGGGCAGTGCAGCTTTGATCAAGACCTTGAACTTCATCTGTTCAGATTCTTATTCTGCTCATGGCCATCAAAATTCTTGTCATTAGAACTGAAGCCATTCCTCAACTTTGTCTTCTACTCTGTATGTTTGTCTCTCTCCCTCAAAGTTCTCTCTCTTGCCTCAAGTTCTGTCTAACCGAAATAGTTTGTCTTCAATTCACTAATTTAAGTCCTTCAATTTCTATTAGTTAACCCAAATGCCTTCTCCCTCCTCTTAGTCAATACTCTTTTTCTCTGATCTATACTTTCCATTTAAGCCTATATACTGAATGAAGAGAGGTGAATTACTAAACCCTGTACATTAATTTTATATATTTATTTAATAAATGCAATTGCAAAATAACAATACCAGACAAAATCAAGTTCAGGAGGAAGGAGTCAATAATGATAAAAGCAGGGAGTAGTAAATTGGGTAACAAAAAAGGGCATCAGTAGTTAACATATATAAGAAATGGTTATTTCAGAATTCCAATAAAAGAGACAAATCTCTGGCAAGTTTAATCCATTCATCAATTAGCAATAAAATGGTTGGGGAGCAGGCTATAACAACCATATCATATTAAAAAAATACTACTCATATGTAATGTTAAAAGGTATACAGTTCTCAAGGAAATAGGTAAGTATTTTTAAAAACAAAAATTAACACTGGTTCAAGAAGTAGAAAGTCTGTAATAGATACGTAAGAAATGGGAAAAGTTGTCAAAGAACTACCTCAATAAAAATACTAAATCCCAACTGTCTTACAGATGATTTGTTTTAAATCTTTAATAAATGTGTAATTTCTATGCTATTACATCATTTCAGAGCATATGACTACATGCATATTTTCTTTTCAAATCTGAATAGTTTATATAGCATGATTTAAAAGTTTTGGCTCTGCAGTCAGGCATACCTGGATTCAATTCCTAGTTCTGACAGCTACTAAAATTGCGTGAATTTGAACAAGTCAATTAACTACTGTGAGCCTTATTTTCTTCATCCTTAAATAGGAATTGCATGTTTCTCTGTCTCTCACACATACACACAGACACACACACACACATTTTCACTTCCCAAGGTTATTGTACAGATTAAATATGTAGAACATATGTTGCCTAGATATAATAACAATATAAAATTAGAGCTATTATTATTAACACTTCCATTTGTGAAGCTAATAAAAACCTGATACTGAAACCTGACAATGATAGGAAAAGAAAACTACCTATAGATCACACTTATGAATTCACATGCAGAACCAATGATTACAATAGCAAGTTATATCCAGCAGAATATTAAAAGAGTAACATAAAACTTCTCAGTTTATTCCAGGAATGGCTCAATATTAAAAAATTTCTTAGTATATTTTATACCATTAATAGGTCAAAGGATAAAATCCATATTATCATCTCAATAGATACCAACATGAGAAAAATCCAAATACTATTTGATGAAAACCTAACATCCGTTCCTGATAAAAAGCCTGCTCAGATATAGTAAAGGAAGAAACTTTCTGACCACATTTTTCTTAAAAACACCTATGTCAAACACACATCTAACTTCACACTGAATGATCAAACAACTGAGAGATGACTGTTAAAGTTATGACAAGAAAAGACCATCAATATCTCTATTACTATCATATACTTGTTTGGAAGTTGGAAGAAGCAGCCAACCAACACCATGGTCTTGGTTGCTTGATTCCAGTAATCTTCACCTTTTCTTGACCCTGTAGACTTTGTCATGATGAGGAATTGGCCACTGCTGACATCTTAAATTCAAATATACAATTCTAACCATGACTTTCTACCACTCCAACTCTCTTATTCTATTGTTCACATTCTACTTGTTCTTTAACTTCATTTCAGTCCCCACATTCCTTACCCTCTTCCATTTCCTCCAATGCTTTTACCTCTTCTCTGGCCACACTTCTTTCAGTATCTAACTTAGCCAGATCCTGCTGTGTGTCACGTAAACCGTTATTTGCTAGCATCCTCCATGCCATTTCTTTGTGCTGTTACTGTGCCTATTCAGCAAACCTCCAGCTCAAAGCAATTCAACTACCTGCTCTCTTTGTTCCCCCACCAACGAGCCCTGCCCTTGAACGTTAGGTGCACCACAAATCCATGGTCTACAAATTGAGCTAACTACTAACACTACTTGGAAGCATGTCTACACATTCCTGATCAGATCTCTCAATCTTGTTATCTACCTTGCTTTCTCAGCAAATGACCTTGTTTCTTACTTCACTGATTGATTAATTGGAAGTAATTAGTAATTAGACATAAGAAGCCCTAAAATTACAACTTCTCCTTGTTCAAGATAAATTCCTACACCTGGGGTCTTCTGCCTTTTAAGCAACCATTAATAGTAACTAACAATTATTAAGTCCTTACTGTGTGCCAAGCATTGTGCTGACTACTTAACGCATATTAATTCATGTAATAATTCCAACAAGCCTATAGGTTAAGAACTATTATCTTCTCCAAGTTACAGGTGACGAAAACGAATCCTAGAATGGTCAAGTACAGTTGCCCAAGGCCACAGAGTTAATAAGTAGTGGAACCAGGATTTAAACCTTGAGTCTCAGGTACTCCCAAGCCTGTTCTTTTCTATAACCACTCTAGCATTTGTCAATTATGAACTTTCTTTTTTGTCTTTAACATTTTCCTTAAATTGGCACTTTACTCAATCTATAAATACATTGAATTCTTTCTCATCTAAAAATGCTCTCCTACATTGACCCTCACTGTATCTATATCCTTGCTTACTTTCATTCCTAGCCCAACTTTTATCTGCCTAGATGAGTACTGTCCAATAGAATTATAATATGGGCCATATGTGAGCCACACGTGTACTTTTAAAATTTCTAGTAGCCACATTAAAAAAGAAACAAGTAAAATTATGGTTAATATATTTTAATCTAATATATCAAAAACACTATCATTTTAAAATATAATCAGTGTAAAAATTACTAGAGAGATATTTTATGGGTTTTTTTTTTTTCCCTTTCTTATACCAAGTCTTCACAATCCAATGTGTGCTTACACTTGTAGATGACAATTCACACTCACCACGTTCTAAGTGCTCAGTAGCCACGTGTGGCTAGTTGCTACTGTACTGGGCAGCACAGGCCAAGAGCACTTACACGGTAACTGTGTTTGAGGCGGTCAACACTGACTACTCACATGCTAAATCCAATGAGCATTTTTAACATCCTTACTTGACTGTTATAGAACAGTTAAGACAGTTAACTACTTCCGTCTTAAAACTCTCTGCCTTTAGCTTCTAAAACACCATTCTTTATTCGTTTTTCTCCCACCTGTCTACTGCTTCTTATTGTCTTTCCCCCCTCTCAAACCTTACATTTTAGTCTTCCCTGGGGTTCTGTCCTTCTGCGGAGGCCTACCACTGGTGGGCCTCAGGCTAGAACTTGCTGAGAATGTCTCATGTCCACCTCTGTGCTTAGGTGACTTGCTATTCCAAATGAGTTCCCAGAATAGGCAGCATAAGCATCACCTGAGACCTTGTTAGAAATCCACAATCTCAGGCACCACAGCAGAACTACTTAACTCAGAATCAGCTTTTTTAAATTTAATTTTCTACTGAAGTACAGTCAGTTACAATGTGTCAATTTCTGGTGTACAGCACAATGTCCCAGTCATGCATATATGTACATATATTTGTTTACATATTTTTTCATTAAAAGTTATTACAAGATATTGAACATAGTACCCTGTGCTATACAGAAAGAATCAGCTTTTTGATACACTCCACAGGTAACTAAAGTGTAACTATTACACTAAGTTTAAGAAGCATGTATCTCTTGGGCTATTCTGTCTATGATACCTTTCCCTATTATGTCTTCCTGACAATTGTCTTGTTAGTCTCTAAAATTTAGCTCAGGTTTCATTTCTTCTGTGAAGTCTTTTTAAGAGCCCTCTACTTTCCCCCAAATGCAGAGCTAAGTACCCCCATTTCTCTTTGCTCCCTGTGTATTCTATCGCTATCCCAGCATCTTTGTATTGCAATTATTTTTCTACTTGAGTCTTTCCCAGAAGATGATCTCCTTGAGGACAAGCATTTTAAGCATTTTGTTTAGTCATTTGGGGTTGTTTGTCTTCATATCTTCATATCACAGTTTCTTGTATATTTCAGATACTCAAAATTGTGTGTTGAATAAATTAACTGTGGGACTTGGGCAAATAGCTCACCCTCTCAGAGCTTCAGTTTCCTCAACTGTAAAATGGACATATTAATAACAGTTCCCTTAACCACAGCAGGTCATTGTGAATATTAAATCAGAATTAGCTTCCTGTTTCCTAAGTAAGATAAACTACCTCAAAAGTCAGTAAATGGGCAAGTCAAGTCAGTCTAAAGAAGATCTCAAAATACTTGCGTATTAGTTGGTTTTTAAAGATATATTCACATTCCACACTCCTTCTGTGACACCTGGTTATAGGCCAAAATGCAACTCTGTTGAAATTATGGAGTTCCTTACTTCCAAACCCCTCCGCAAATATTCTGAATGTGTTCACTGGAAATAAATACATTTTGACTTGTTAAATTCTGTCATCATAAAAATAAATCTGGTGATGAAGAACATAATCATGACCAGTAATTTTGGATTGAGTTCCATTCCTTAGCTGCTCTACCAAATCCTTCCCTGCTTAAAAAAGTCATCATCTTCAGCCCCCAAATTTCCAAGAATTTCCAAAAAAAAGGTCATATTTTTGCCATCAGTTCCCCCTGGGACCTTCTGAAAATGAATAGCAAAGATTTTCCTCTGATTTTCTAGCACCTCTGTACTGCAATGTGCTCAATTAACCCTTAGAAGGCAGTTTTGCACATTAATGTTTTGCTTTGTCTTTTACCTCATGGATTTAGAGGTTGGCATCATTTTCCAGAAGGTGTAACTTTATCCCATCCGTATTTTGCACTAAAAGTAGTTTACATCTCATTGGTGTTTTCATTTTCTGTTGATGAGTTTGTATTATATGTCTTCCTGGCTTTGTCTGTTGTGAAACAGAAGGGAGCTAATGGTCAGACTGGGCAAACATCCTAATCTCTAAACGGGTCACGCATGCTGGACAGTAGTGTTGCCAAGGCCAATATGACTCTTTCCTTGTCCAATGACAATCATGTCACACAATGTTTTTCTTTTGAGCAGAGTCTGTGAAATACATTGAAAAAACTTCTTTTCCTGAAAGTTTTAATTGTTCTTTGATTTAACTTAAGCAGCAAACATGCTTCTCCAACACTGAGAACAGGTTGGCTGACAATCTGGAGAAGGATTAGTAGATGGAAAAAAAACAAAAACAAAAGAAAGAAAACAAGTCATATGATAGGATGTGCCCTCTTCTTTGGATCTTAGAGTCTAGACTTCAATTATCTACTCAGTGGGAAAGGGGTAAAGGCTTATTTTAGTTCTTCATTAACAATAGGAGTTTGTTTGTCTTTAAAAAACATCCATTACACTCATTTTTCAGTGGAAGGTAAAAAAAACAACTCAAAAGTCACATCTGTATCCCTAAGTTCTGAGTAGTTCTTAGGAGCATTGAGTATAAATATCTTTTTTCCTTCTTCTTTTTTAATTAGACAAACTCACGATCAATGTTTAACTCTGCAGTTTACTAGCTATATGAGCATGGCCAGTTACTTCACTCCCTGAACCTGAGTTTCCTCTTAAGGGAAACAGAGAAAGCAAGCCAACCTTTAGGGATTTCCTGGGGATAAAATTCATGTTATAATACTGCCTAACCTGGGGAGCTATACAGGTTTTATTAGTAACAACAGTCCCCAAGGAGGAGGTAGCAGTTGAATTAGAAACCGATGGCTGGGATAGATGGGTGAGATGAGGGGAAGAATATTTGGGAACATTCATATAATGTCTACTATGTGCTAGACGCCACGTCAGACACCTGCCCATAATACAGTTTCAAAAATTATGAGTGAAAGCATGAAGGCAGAATTTTTACAAAATGTCACTACTGAGTGAAGGAAATTAAGGGACTAGAGCTAGAATTGTAGGTTGGAGCCAACTAGCTGTGGTCACAAACACCAGGCTCAGGACTTCCATTTTTCCCCTGACAGGCAACAAGAACCATTATCACTGACATCTGGCTCAGTGGTGGCAGCCTCACCACTGCAGTTGATCCTTGAACAACAGGGGTTTGAACTGCACAAATCTACTTAGATAGGAGACTTTTTCCAGTGGTAAATGCTGCAGTACAACATGATCTGTGGTTGGTTGGGTCTGCGGATATGAAAATGCAGGTATGAGGGCAGCATGGATTTAGAAGGCCAACTCTAAATTATCCTCAGATTTTCCACTGCATGGAGGGTTGATGCCCCTAACCCTGCATTGTTCAAGGGTCAACTGTACTGGTCCTGGTGTTGAAGAAAGCGAGTTTGCTTGCGGGGCATGGGGAGCGTCAGGGGAATCAGTGACAGGGGAGTCTCTTGCAGGACTGAAGTAGCTTGGCAGTCCTTTAAGATAAACAAACAAACAAAACAGAATCTTAATCATAAGGCAGAATTACTTTAGTTTTAATCAGAAATAAAACCTTGTTTTTTTGTTTGTTTTGTTGTTGGCTTGTTTGTTTTACATAGACTGCTTCTTAAAGCTACGTGGAAATGTCATCACGTGAAGTTTACTCAGACTAGCAAACAGCTGGGCCTGGCTGCAGACTCGACATCTCTGCTGAGAGAATTCGGGATGCACACCTAAGCTGGCATTTCTGTATTGCTCCTCATCTCTTATTGTCTGGACCCCTGGCATGGTCATGTATGTAACAAGAAAATGGCAATTTTCCTGGGAGGAATGATCTTTGAACAGCATCTAGGGAAGGGAGTGAAGACTAAGTTTTATTTATTTTTCAACCATTCCACCTAAAGCTATGTTTATCGGTTGAGAGCTGTCGCTTTGCAAATAGGCCACATTCGAGAAAGCTCATCCGGGAATCTGTAGAGCCTTCTCACAGTCCTCAGATGAACATCTTGACAGGCATGAGGAAGCAACAGGACAGAGTCACACCTCGGCAGCAAACTCGGTCCAGCGTAGCCGTGAGTCCCTCAGACACAGTCAAACAGCAGAAGCACAGCAGCCCAGTCAGAGAGACGATCAGCCTGCATGGAGCTGCCTCCTCACCCCACATCCCAAAATGCACTTAACAGATGGCTGGTTACCATATAGAGACGGGTACACCTGCCTCCCTGAGCTGCGCATCACAACATGTGCTACTGAATATGCAGAACATTTCAGAGCCAGCCAGCCAGCCCTAGGCCCAGCAGTCGCTTGCTGCAGGCAGACTTGAAAGGGAGATTCCAAGAAAGAAATTCTTCGTTTCATTATTGCAAACAAAGCTTTTTCCCTGATGCTTCTCTTTGTTAACTTTGCATCCCCCTCACCCAGACGTGGAGACTTTGGTACCACTAGTAGAGGAAGTCCACTTATAAAGCAAAGCACTATTAAAAGCACAAATGCTTCCCTGGGAGCCACTTTGCCTTGACCCTGAGAAAGTGCAATGGATGACTTGTTCACTTTAAGAAGGTTTTATACACTTTTGCCAAGGTACTTCATGAGTGGCATTTGGTCTTTGCTTTAACGAAAGATCAGTGGAAAGTCTCTGTGGGGTGAACATCAGCATTTATATTTTGGTACTGTGAGACTGAGAAATTGCTTTACCAAACTTCTCTGTCCTGCCACTCAAGGCAGTGGCAAGGGTAGGCAGTGGGCAGGGGAAGGGCGGAAAATGGGGAAAACTACTCCAACAGTCCCCAGTCCTAGCTAATGGAGGCTGTCACTTTGAAGGTCGAAGGTCAATAGTTGAAATCTCAAGCCTGAAGAGGTAAAGATTCATGTCGATTTTTCAGATTCGAAAACGAGCTATAAAACCAAATTTGATAAAACAGGCAGCATTTGCCACATAAGAACACAAATAAACTTAGCATGGTGCTTCCTCCTTTTCCTATTAAGGGCAAAGGGAAGAGTTATTTGGATGATCTAAAAGGAATTGATAAAAATGGATGAGCAAGGGAAAACATAGCACAGATTCTAAGCATGCACAATTTGCTGAAATGCCACTCAAGGTAACTCAGTGCAGCCCTTTTCTTCTCTACATCACTCCCTAGTGATCACACAGTAAAGCCAGACCTCATACTCATATGCCTGGACATGACCCTTAAGGATAAACATGGAGTAACTTCCTAGAATGTTACATTAACTTGAAGATTTGGAGTAAAAAAGCATTTTATAGAAAAATAAAAATAGAAACAATTAAAATAGATATATTATGAGATACAGCTTTCAAATCAGATGTTTTTTAAAATAATGAAAAGTCTTCAAAAAGCTTGGGGCTTACAGCTGCTGTATGTGGCCATCCAACCAGGATATCCATTCTTATTCCTCTGCTTGGAAGAATTTTCAAATCACTGCAATGAATATAGTTCCCCGATCCTTGGGGATTTTCTTGCATCTTTAAGTCATACAATTTTTGTTTCTGATCCAATCTTTATCAGATGATGTTTGGAAAAAAGGCTTTTCTAAAACGGGATTCAAACTGGAGAACTTGGAGGCTGAAAACAAAATCCTCTGTAAGCAGGATGGGCATTTATTTATTCAATATTCTAATTTTATAGATGAGAACACAGAGGCTGAGAAATATAAAAGAGCTTGCCCAGCTAGTAAGCCAAAGAACTGGGACTCAAACCTACGGATGCTGCTCCACAGGGAATGTGCTGGCCATGTCAGGGCCACAGCTAGTCAGGAACCCTTTCAAAAACCCCACTTTAATCCTCAGATAATATGTCATGATGCTGCTTCTGACAACAGACTGACCTGAAGGTCACAGAGGTTGTCTCCGAGAGAAAAATCTCCTCCTCAAAGTTTCATCTTCTCCTTGGAGAGTCAGTACAAAGATAGGAGAGCAAAGACAATCCCTTTGCCCAGGAGTTAAAGTTTTACCTTAGCTTCACTCAAAGCTTTTGCCTCTAGCTTCTCATTAAAAAAATCTTCAAAATAACCGTAACTAATACTATGACTGGATAAAGGGTAATAATAATGCTTGCCTGTATGTTCATAATATATAACAGGTTTTGTGCTAAGTACTAACTAAGCCTGGGAAATTCAGGAAGGTCTTCTTGGAGGAAGTGATCTTAGATTTATGTCTTAAAGTAAACAAAAGGATTTGACATAGAAAAAGGGAAAGAACACTCTAGAGCAATGAAACAGCAGATGCAAAGCGATGGTATTCTGGGAGAAGTTCAGTGTTGGAAAGGTTGGAAAGGCAGGCTGGAGTCAGTTTGTGAAAGGTCCTGCTCAGTGGATAAGGATTTTGGACTTTGACCTGAAGAAAACAGAGAATGATGAACTGTTTTTGTGCAGGGAGCTGCCACGTTCAGTTCTGCTAGCTTAGAACAGCATTCCATGGGTGAGATGGAAAATGAAATGGACGGGCATGAGAACATGGAGACAGAGGAGCAGCTGGAGCCAGGGAACCAGGTTGAAAGCTCCTCTAAGTAAAACACTCATAATAACAGGACTAATCATTACACCATTACTTACCTGAACTCTAGCTGTACACCACGTACTATGCTAGGGCAACAGCCCTAAACAGGGCAGACCTATTAAATAGAATCTCCAGGACTGAGTTTCTGATAAATGAGATTTTTGAGAGCTTCCTGGGTGGTTTCTGATCCACAGCTAAGTTTGAGAAACACGGGATGAGAGCACTGCCTGCTAAACTCATCTGTGAGTAGCAGATACTAATTCATTTAACAAATACTTATTGAGACCTATTATGTACCATTTAGCTGAAATTGACTCCTGGAAAGAATGGCTCAGGGCATGTGGCAGGGTGTAGGAAGTGCTCTAGATCTGATGACTAGTGACTTCTGAAAGGAGGTAACATTTGACCTACAAAGAGAACTGAAGGGTAGGAAGCCATGATCAGAAGGTGGTCATATATCCTGGCTTTTTGGAGGCATATCTTCATAAGTGGGTAACATGTTATGTTTCACACGCACATTTGTTGATTTACAAATGGATGCTTCTCCTAAATCAAACTTAACATGCACAAATACACACAATCATTGCATACTCATCTAAATATTTAAGGTGGCCAAATATGGAAGTTCTGAAAGTGTCATTTTAACAAACCTTTAAGAATTACAGCTAAATTTCCTAAAATAGATTATTTCTATAAATAGAGTGGAAAACTAATGGCATTTTGAGGACAGACTTTGTACAACCGACTACCACTCATAAACTTCAGGAGACGTATAGCCATGCTATAAAGTTTTTCTGTAATATAGAAGAGTCAGATAATCATAACTGTTACTAGTAGTGAAAAATGTAAAATTATTTGCCATGCTAAAAGATGTAATAATTTATCCATTTAAGTTATACTGTTATGTTAGAAGAGAAACCTAAGCAAAGGTCTGTGATTAATATTGAACATTAAAAATTAAAACACAAGGGTTATGTTCTTATACTTTTATGAAATGTGCCAGGATATCATTTAAAATACACATATTTTGTAGTAAAAGGAGTTGCTACTTTTAAATACATATTGTATTAATTACTGCAAAGAACAGCCTTTAAAGATGCTACATAATGCAAATGGATTTTATATTTATTTTCAAAGGATATAGAATATAAGTAAGCTGATGCCCAAATGCATTAGATTATTATCTAGACATCTCAATTTTATATGCACTTTCTTTCCATTTGGGAGTAACCAGTAAGAAACACATGGATACTGCCTTGGGGATAAAGCTTTTTTTCTAATATGATAATTATACAAACATTCAGATAAATGAATTTAATTTAATATTTGAATAGAAAAAAACTGATATCTTATAAAGCTTAGTGTTATTCCAATAAACTCAATTACCATTTGAGTCCCTAATGATAATACTAGTAATTGTGATTATGATAATGAAAGCTAGAATTGATGGAATGCCTATTATAGTACAGACACTGTGCTAATGTTTCATATGTATAATCATGTATATTCTTTTCTTTTTCTTTTTTTTAAATGGATATACTGAGGATTGAACCCAGGACCTCGTGCACACTAAGCATACACTCCACCACTGAGCTATACCCTCCCCTCTGATCATGTACATTCTTGTATATAATCCTATGAGGTACGAACCACTATCTGTCCCCATTTTGCAAAGGAAGAAACTGAGATTAAATATTTCACACAAGATCATAACAGCTACCAAGTGGAATTTAAAGCCATACTGTCTAATTCCACCACCTAAATGCTTAACTAGCATATTCTGTTGTCTCCTATGAGCGCATAATTTGCTAAGTGCTACAGCAGACACTGTGATGATACTGCAGATTTCTCTAAGAACTCCCAACTCTATGGTTAGGATAGATACTGGAATCATTATTTCTGACTCAAAGCAGAATGTGGTAATTGTCAAAATTGATACCCTTGTTTCCCCCCTACTTGTTCTCTTAGAACAAAAATGGCTATTTCAAATAAAACATCAAGTTGCACATTTATTCTGAGGAATAAAGGAAATATTATGGAGGAAGTGAGATGTGGATGAGGTTTCAATGATAAGGACATCCACAGAAAATACGAGGGGCTTGAAGTAATGTCAGAAAAGGGGAACAACCAGAAATAAGACATGAAAATAAGAGTACAGAACAGACTGAGGAAGTGTATTCATTCATTCAACAACTAACGAGAAGGTAGTAAACACCAAACACTGTTCTACATACACCTGGAGGGCATAGTTACAAACAAGACCTACAAAGATCTGACCTCATGGAGTTTCATAAATTCTAATCAGAGGAGACACTCAACAAAGCAAATAAACAAGAAAACATCTGGTAACCATAAATAATATGCAGAGCATTAAAATAAAGTACTGAGATAGACAGAGATGGAGGGGTGCTAGTTAGATTAGGTGGGTACAAGGAGCCTTTCTGAACACATTGATGGGATAGGGTAAAAAGACTTTGCCCTCTTGTAGCCAGTGAAGCACTAGTTTATGTGCTTGATCCTGGGAAGGATTAGGCACACAGTAGATGAGACGGACTGATGTGCTTGGCCCAGGTTCATGATGTCCCAGGAGCCACACTGGTGGAGCCCATGCAGTGACCTGAAGGAGGTGTGTTTGTTCTGACCAAGTCAGCCAAGTGCATTAACAGCAAACCTTGCTACATGCCCGGTGTTGGAGACTAGATCTCCTCTCTGCACAAGGAGTCACATTCCACACTCAGTTAATTCTTGTTTCTCCTGGCTTCACATCTTCAATGTGTTCTTCCCGTGATGGTTTTGTCTCTCCCATTCAACTCTATGCCCCTTTTTGTTCTCTCTTATTCTTATGATCCAGGATTTCCTCGTGAGTAACGCTCTTCCCTCCACTGCAGTTCAATAAAATACCCAGGGCTGTGACTCTCAGGCTCGATCCATCCCAGGTGCTGTCTCTCTCATATGCTGACTCCATGGGGACAGCTTTCCATCTGGCCTGTATCAGCCTTGCTGGAAACTCCGATGATAACTGTAACAATTTAGCTGTTAACATTTGCCTACTGAGCACGTACCGTGTGCCAGTCCTCTCAATGGCCCCGTGAGATAGGTATTATTATTCGTCCATTTTTTTACAGCTGAGGAAATAAGGCTCAGACAGTTAAGGAACCTGCTCAGAGGTCACAGAACTTTGAGTAATTGACAGAACTTGGCTTAGGACTCAAGTGGGTCTGAATCTAAAGCCTGTGTTTTATTAACCACTGTGCTATATCAGAGTTTCTCAAATTATAATGTGCCACTTAATCACCTGAGAGTCTTCTTAAAATGCAGATACTGATTCAATAGGTCTGAGATGGGACTTGAGAATATTCATTTCTAACAAGCTCCCAGGAGATGCCAGTGCTGCTAGTTCCATGCACCCGACTTTGCAGAACAAGGCAGTACATGGGATGGAGTCTTTTAAGGAAACAGGTGTTTTTGGACTCCCTTCCACATGCAATTTACAGAAGAGATGCTATAAATCCACATCTGAGCATTTTTCCTGGTAGATGAACAATGAAATTATTTGCTCTTCCAGGCAATAATAAATGTCCCTATCATTTAGCATAAGTTTCCTCATTTCCAGTCAATTTGTAAGTGCTTTACTAATTCAGTTAATGTCTATAAAATTCCTATGCAGAGTCATACAGTAGTAAAAGCAAAGGAACTGGAATTTGTACCTAGAGAATCTAGCTCTAGAGGCTACACATAAAAAATATGCTGTTCTTCATCATACTCAACAGTGAAAAGGTGAAAGTCTTTCTTCTAAACTGAGGAACAAAATAAAGATGCCCACTCTTAACATAGTAATGGAAGTCCTAGCCACAGCAATCAGATAAGAAAAAGAAACAAAAGGTATCCAAATTGGAAGAGAAGAAGTAAAACTGTCACTATTTGCGATATGATACTTTGTATAGAAAATTCTAAAATCGCCACCCAAAAACTATTAGAACTAATAAATGAATTCAGCAAAGTTGTAGGATACAAGATTAATATACAGAAATCTGTAGCTTTTCTATGCACTAAAAACAGACTATCAGAAAGAGAAAGCAAGAAAACAATCCCGTTTAAAATCACATCAAAAAGAATAAAATACCTAGGAATAAACTAAACCAAGGTGAATGACTTAAACTCTAAAAACTATAAAACACCGAGGAAGGAAACTGAAGATGATACAGAGAAATGGAAAGCTATCACATGCTCCTGGATTGTGATAATTAATATTAAAATGGCCAAACTACCCAAAGCGATCTACAGATTTAATGCAATCCTTTTCAAAATACTTATGACATTTTTCACAGAACTACAACAAATAATCCTAAAATTCATACAGAACCACAAAGACCCCCAAACTGTCAAAGGGATCTTGAGAAAAAAGAATAAAGCAGGAGGTATCACTCTCCCACACTTCAGACTATAGTACAAAGCTACAGTTATCAAAATATCATGGTACTGGCATAAAACCAGACACATAGATCAATACAGCAGTATAGAGAACCCAGAAATAAACCCAGGCACCTATGGCCATTAATCTACAACAAAGGAAGAAAGAATATACAATGGAGAAAAGACAGTCTCTTCAATAAGTGGTGCTGGGAACACTGGACAGCTGTATGTAAAACAATGAGATTAGAACACTTCCTCACATCATATACAAAAATAAACTCAAGATGGATTGAAGATCTAAATGTAAGATTGGAAGCCATGAAACTCCTAGAAGAGAACATAGGGAAAACACTTTGACATGAATCATTGCAAGATTTATTTTGGGTTTGTCTTCCAAGACAAAAGAAATAAAAGCAAAAATAAACAAATGGGACCTAATTAAACTTAAAAGGTTTTCCACAGCAAAAGACAACCTACAGAAAGGGAGAAAATATTTGCAAATAATATTTACATATCTAAATTATGTAAACAGCCCAAACAATTCAATATCAAAAAACAAGCAACTCAATAAAAAAAAAAATGGCCAGAAGACCTGAATAGAAATTTTTCCAAGGAAGACATACAAAAGGCTAACAGGCACATGAAAAGATACTCAACACTGCTAATTATTAGAGAAATGCAAATCAAAACAACGAGATATCATCTCACACTTGTAAGAATGACTACTGTCAAAAAGTCTACAAATGACAAATGTTGGTGAGGATGTGGAGAAAAGGAAATATTTGTACACTGTTGGTGGGAATGTAAATTGTTGCAGCCACTAAGGAAAACAGTATGGAGGTTCCTCAGAAAACTAAAAATAGATACTGGTTTTAGTTGTTTTTTATTGTAATTTTTTCTGGTTTTTGCATCAGACAAAATCTTGCCTCACAAATTAAGTTTCTATAATTTGGTCAGCTTTTTCTTCCAATCCCCTGAATCCTGGGGAATAAACGAAACCTATGTGTGAAAATATTTCCCTGGTGGCATGTCAATATTATGTTTTGACTTTAACATGCAAAAAATAAATATGAGGAAAATGAAAAAAAAATAGAACTACCATATGATCCAGCAATTCTACTGCTACGTATATAGCTAGAAAAAATGAAAACATCAATTTTAAAAGATATATGCATCCTAATGTACATAGAAGCACTATTTACAATAGTTATGATATGGAAGCAAACCAAGTGCCCATCAACAGACAAATGGATAAAGAAGATATGGTGTATATATATACAATGGAATATTACTCAACCATAAAAAACAATGAAATTCTATCATTTGCAGAAATATGGATGGACCTAGACAATATTATGCTTAGTGAAATAAGTCAGACAGAGAAAGACAAATACTACAAATGAACGACAAATAATACAAACAAACATTTATGCAAAAGAGACTCACAGACATAGAAAACAAAAACTAGTGCTTACTGAAGGGGGGAGGAGTAAACTAAGGGTATGGGATTAACACATACCAACTACTATGTATAAAGTAGATAAGCAACAAGGATGTACTTTATAGCACAAGGATTCAGCCATTATCTTGTAATAAGCTATAATGAAGTATAATCTGTAAAAATCCTGAATCACTATGATGTACATCTGAAACTAACATAATATTGTAAATCAACCATACGTCAATAAAAATAAATACATAAATTTAAAAATAAATAAATAAAATGTCCACGTAAATTTTTTAAAATATGCTGTTCTTAAGTATTGCAGAGTGATATAAGGCAGTCTAGGGCAGTGGTTCTAAGAGTGGGCTCTAGTACTAGATTTGAGTTCAGATTTATCATCAATAGTTTAAATACACCAATTAAAAGAGATTGTCAAAGCATCAGGCTAAATCCAAAAAACAAGACTCCACTGAATGTTTTCTCCATGAAATTCATTTTAAATATAAAGACACATATAGATTAAAAGTAAAGAGGTGGAGAAAAGAGCAAAGAGGAGTAAAGAGGTATCAAGCTAATAGTAATGTAAAGAGAGCAGGAGTGTCTATATTAATTTCATGAAGAGCAGACTTCAGAGCAAGGAAAGTTATCAGAGATAAAGAGGAGCATTACATAATGATAAAGGGGTCAATTTTCCAAGAAAACATAGCAATCCTTAATGGGTATGCACCTAACAACAGAGCACCATGATATATGAGGCAAAATCTGATAGAGCTACTAGGAGAAATAGATGAATTTGATATTATAGTTGGAGAAATTTTTCCTTTCTGTAAAATGAGAATAATACTAGTGTCTACTTAAAAGGATGAGTATGAGGACTCAATGAATTAACAAATATCAAGCACTTAGTGTCTAATACATTGTAAGAACATAAAAAATTGTAGCTATAACTATTGCTATTATTATTAGTCTACCCAGAGCCATTGTTATTTTCTATGTTTGACACACACTTCACTATACCAATTCATCACTTTTGCTTCTCTTATGGAACACTAGTAAAAAGGGAGGGCAATAGAGGAATGTAGAAATGATATATTAAAAAAATAGATCACAGAGAGAAACCATTTATTGTTCCAACCTTATCCTCAACATGATCCCTGCTGAACTGAAGGGAGAAAGAAATCTGTTGACAGAATAGATCGATAAGATGTATTCTTCCTCACTTTCTCCTACTTTTTGAATCCATCCCTTAGGCTGGGCATATGGCAGGATTTAGGAACCAGAGGAGATGGGATCATTCCCTAGTCCTCCAGTCATATTGCCCTTTGTCCAGCCTGGACAGAATTACTGCAGAAGAGTAGAGAAAGTAGCACATGAATTCATAAGGAAACTGGAAACAGAGTAAAGATATATTAAGAGCAAAAAAATGAAAGAGAAGACAGGGACAAAATGCATATGCTTATAATGAAGGCAAGTAGGTAGTATCTTTCTGTTGCTCTTAAAGAAATATTTGTTACATAAAAACTTCTGAGTAATTCAAGTCCAGAGGAAGCCTGCTTTGTTGTTAGTGGTAGTGGTGGTGGTGGTGTTCTCAAATTCCTGTGTATGAGGGTGCATTAAGTGTGGATGGCGGTGCCCTTGTGATTAGAAGCAGGAAGGGGCTAACTTAATCTTTACTGAGTACCTACATGGGAAAGGTGCCTAAGTTTATAAATCCCCTGTGCAAATCAGCAAGGTAAATTTTGTCCACTTGACATATGAATAAAACTGAAGTGCTGAGAGGTTCAAGTAAAATGCTGAAGTTCATGTAGTAAGTAAATTGCATATCTGGATTCAAACCCAGATCTGTCTGATTCCAAAGACTCTTTCTCTTTCCATGCTACCTTCATTTACAAAAAAAAAAAAAATACACACACACACACACACACACACATGCCTAAAAGAGGAATTCGGAGTGCCCCTAGAAAGCTAGTATGTGGTATTAATATGTACTTCTTTATACATGACCAGCCTTAGAATATGAGTTTTGATTCTTGGTGGCTAGAAATTTTCATACTAATCCAAGGTCATCTCCATCCAGAACTTTTCAGATATGTAAGGCTGACTCTTCTGAGAATGTCCTCTTAGGCATGCAGACTTATAACACAAAGAACTTAGAGCCAGAATCAGACAGTCCTGAGTTCCAATAACTAATATTCATAATTTGTCTTTAACATTGGACAAGTTTCTTAGGTTCTCTGAGCCTCAAAGCCCTCCTTTAATTTTCTTTTCTACTTCCTTTCTTCCTAAACTCATTTGGAGTAGATAAGAGGCATCTGTCCTCTTATCATTGGTCAACCCATTGTATGTGTTAAATATCGCCACCATAAACAGGTGTAAAAACCATCATCCAAACTCTGTGCCTTAAAGTTTTTTTTTCACAAATCTCTGGGTTGACTGGATGTCTCCACTTCAACACTGTAGCACTTGGGGATGTTCTGGCACCATGTGTTTCCTTCTAGTAACTAGGCTGAAGGGTGACCAGCTATCCTGGGATGTTCTCTTGGTCATTGCAGAGGCAGAGAAGGGCAAGCAAAAGCATATGAGGGTCAGAACTGGCCTACTGTTATTGCTACCCGATTCTCTTGGCTAAAGCAAGTCACAAGGCCAAGTCCGACTAAATCCTAAGTCAAGGGATGGCAAGATACCTTCTATGCTCATCACTGGCATGGCAAAAGTGCAGGGGAAGGTGAAGATTGGAGTTGACAAGTCAATCTAACACTGTCTTTGAAACTACTTGAACATTCTTCACCCTTTTCAGGCTTACTATTCTACTTCATCAGAAATAACATCTTTCAATTTCCTGACTTTCCACCTACAAGATTTCTATATCCACACTTATCAACCATTTTCTTTTTTTTTCCCATCTCAGATTAAGATATGTCATTCAACCTGTGCTTTGAATTCTGTTCCCTTCTCACTCCTCTAGGAACCATCAATTAAATCTTCTCTCTCTCATATACTCAACTTACACTTTTTTTTTCTCTTTCTTGTAAAATGAGAGTTTTCCCCCACTCTTAGACAAACAAAATGTTTTACAGAATGTTATACATCAATTATATCTCAATAAAGTTGGAAAAAATCAGTGCTGTGCATAGCAGAGGAAGGAGTTGTTAAGTTTTAGTTGTCAGGGAAATATCTTCATGAAAAAGAAGTATATTAAAATACCAAATTATAATTTTTAAGACACATAAAACATGACTTCTTTCAGAAGGATTAATATTTTAAAAGTCTCCAAATTCTTAAACTAAAGGAGAAATTCTCTAATAGCAGAATCTTATGACTCAGTAATTGGTTAATGGAAGTGTTTGTGGATGGTAAGGGGTGGGGGCGTGCCTTGAAATCATAGCCATCGCCATGACCTGCTCCCATTTTCACCCTGGCTCTGTACCTTGCTAAAGGTAATTACTATAAATAGTGATTACTTAATAGTCTTCTCTTCTTTTTTTGGTGATGTAAAGTAGATTGCATTGGTAGCTCAAGTGCCTTTTGCCATCAGGTTCAGACAGAGTTCAGTATCCTCCAGTGGCTCCCAAATTGTTATTTTAATTAGTCAGTTAATACCCATATCACTGTTGGTGGATTACAATAAAATATCTTGTTGACTGAATAATTTTCAAAACAAACTGGAATGTGAAGGTGAATGTGTTGTAAACCTAGACTATATTTGAATTAATTTTTAAACTAACAGAATAGTGTTTAGTACAGCAACATCGGTTTTGAATGTATAATCATGATATTCAACGACCTTGAACGAGGATGATGTTGGAAAAATTAGGTTACATGGAGAAATAATAATGACTAGTGGATAAAATTCATGAGATATGCTGCTAATTTTGGCTAGTGATTTAAAATTTGAAATTGTAGTGAATAGCATTATCATCTTCATTTTGTTTCCTTAAAGAATAATTGGGAAGCCAGATTAATTAACAAAACATGCTGAAATTATGGCTAACAGACTGCTTATAATTGTTTTCTTAGAAATCAAAAGAAAAGATCTCCTCTATCATGACATTTGAATCTCAATGTACTTACAATTTTCTACTTCTCTGTCTAGTCCTTCCCTCAGGACAATATATGATTAGCTTAAAGAAAATAGACCTTAAATGTTTTCACCACACACACAAAAAATGGTATGTGAGGTGCCAGAAAAAGTCAATTTGTACCACTGTTCTGTCTGCTTTTTCCCACCAAGTTTTCATGAAAGCTTCTTCTCTCGTTCCATCTTCTGTCTCTTCTTGTTGGCAGAGGTAGAAAAGAGAATATTTGTTTAAAAAAGTCTACATGAAAAAGATTCCAGATGCAGTACTGGAACAAATGTGTCCTTAGGTTCCTTCCTTTGTTTCAAACGACTGAAATACTGATTTCAGATTTGCTATGTCTGAATTGTCATTAGCTGAAGATAAACCTTCTCAAAGTGAAGTGCTGTGAGGAAGAACACTCACATCCTAATGTCTTTGGCTACATAGACTTGATGCTGGTATAATGTAGGTTAGTAAATTTCTCATTATTTTTATATTTCAGCCAAACAGACATGGTTTTGAATCCCAAGACTGCTCCTTACTATTAAAGTGATTTGGAGTAAATCTTTGATTTTATTTCCCCATTTGTAATTTTAAAGTGATATGACAACATATGAGAATGCTATGATGGTTAAATGGGATAATTTAGAGGTATTGGTACCTTTCTTTAATAAAAGTATAGGCATTCCATAAATGCTTCCCCTCTTTGCTTAATACTCCCTCTTTGACCATGCCCTCTCTTCCTCACATGTAAGTAATATTACTCGTATTTTACAAATGAATGAGATCTCATTCTAATGTTAAATGTGTGTTATCCACCTCAGAGTAGGTCTTTTGGGAAACCACTCATTTTCTAATATTGTTTCCAACACTCAAGCTATATTTAGCTGCTCTTTAGGAATTCATGTCAAGTCAATTTCCACACAAATAAACCAATTTCATTAATTCAAAACCATAAACTTTGCAGCCAGAGGCAAATAGTAAACATATGTAACCAAGTATGATCACCCACTTCAAATATTTTTATGTATAGTCCTCTTTTTCTTTTCTGGGACTCCAAAGAAACATGTAAGACTTGATATTGTCCCCAACTCATGTCTGTTCATTTTTTTTTTTCAGTTTTTTTCCCCTTTTCTGTGCTTTAGTTTGAATAGTTTAGTTTCTATTGCTGTGCCTTCCAGTTTACTGATTTTTCTAACCCATTAATAATGCCATCCAGTGTGTGATTTTTATTTCATTTTTTCCCTCATATCTGAAAGTTTGATTTGGTTCTTATTTATGGTTTTAATGTATCTCTACTACTCTCAAAGTTATAGGTCTATGTATATCATCTAACCTTCCAGCTTAACCATTAGTTACAAATGGTTCTATACTCTGAGTTTTCTACTCATTATTGAATTCTGATCTTATTAATCACTTAATCAAGAGAGCCTACTTAGACATCCCTGGTTAGTTCATATCCTCCCTAACACTTGTACCCTTCCTTCATAGCATTCATCACTGCTATAATAATACATGTTTGGGTGTAATTTAATTCTTGTTTGCCTTGCTTAGTAGACTGTATGAACAATGTCTCTTTTTGATCAGTGGTATATCTTTAGCATTTAGCACATTGTAGTGCTTGGCATATTGTTGGCACTCAAATATTTCAGTGTTTCCAGGAAACTGGAAGATTTAAGGATGTATACTCAAATGTTGTCCATTTGAAGCCTTCAGATTTAAAAAAAAACCAAACCCCCAGAGTTCATGGTGAACAACCTCACATATAATAATAATGACCATCATAAGTCATAAACTTTGTTTTTATAACTTCAGAACTTGAAAATTATAATTTGTAAGTCTTACGAGGCAAATATATAATTTATTTGCTCATTTCGCCATTTGTGAAATACATTCCTCTCAATTAAAAAAAAACAGATGGACATGACATACTGTATGATGTATTAATAATCATACTTTCAAGTAGTATTTCACAAATACACAAAATCTTAATTTTCTCTTATTTTAAACTGGAAAAAATATAACTTTCATCTCAGGAAATCAATAAAGGTAATATGCCACCTAATTAGTTTGTTTTTTTACTTGACCAGGCCAAAGTTTAGACTTTAGGAGTTGCTGTAAAGACCATTTTTATAAAGATGTACAATGCCATTACCATCGCCACAATTACCAGCACCCCACCAGCACTGCCACTTACTGAACATTCAAGTCAGTACTGCACCCATACATAACTAGCTTCAGTCATTAAAATATTCTTACATGACTGCATTGTTATCTCCATTTTTGTAATTATGGAGAATAAGACCTAGAATGGCTAGTAGCTTGGCTCAGTATCATATAGCTAGGAAGTATCTAGTTAGTTTTTAAATCCATGCCTAGGGCTCAGAAGGACTGACTTTTATTTTTCTCTAATAATATACACATAATATAAATTTATCACTTTAACTATTTAATAGTGTTCAATACAGTAATATTTAGTGTATTCACAATGTTGTACAACCATTACTTCTATCTAGTTCCAGAATACTTGGTCACCTCAAAATGAAATCCAATACCAATTTAGCAGTCACTTAACTGTTCTCCCTCAATTGATTTTTAAAAAAAAAAAAATACACGGAATGAAGGTAAAACTCTCATAAGTGATCAAGATAGTCCCTCATTTGAGTATTGCTGTTGGACTCTGCATTTTGTTAAAATAGGTAATTTTCTCTAATAGTTTTTTATGTGTGTGTGGGTGAAGGTAAAGGATTGTCTGGATCATGTCATCTGTGAACAGTTTTACTTCTTCCTTTCCAATTTGGATGCCTTTCCTTCTGTTTCTTGCCTAACTGCCCTGGCTAGTACTATCTGTACAATGCTGACTAGTGGGTGAAAATGGGCATCCTTGTATTGTACTGATCTTAGGAGAAATGCTTTCAGTCTTTGACTGCTAAGCATGATAGCATATTTAAGTTTTCCACAACTGCGCCCTATCAAGTTAAAAATTTTTCTTTTATTCCTAATTTGCTGAGTATTTGTATCACAGAACAGTGTTGGATTTGGTTAAACGCTCTCTGCAACAGTTGAGATGACCATGGAAGTTTTTATCTTTTCTCAGTCAATTAGTGAGGCTTATTACACTGACTGACTTTCACATTTTGAAACTTCATTTTCATTCCCATGATAAACCCCAGTTTGTCATGTTGTATAATCCTTTTGGTATGCTGCTGGGTTTAGTCTGCTAGTATTTTACTGAGAAAATTTGCATCTATATTCATTAGGAAAATTGGCCTGTAATGGGGTGTAGTGGGGTGGGTGGGTGGGTGGGTGCGTGCGTGCGTGCGTGCCACATCTATCTGCCTTTGGTATGAGAGTAATGATGGCTTCATAGAATGAGTTAGGAAGCAGTCCTTTCTATTTTTTTTTAACGTGTGAGATGGATTGGTGTTAATACTTTAAAATTTGGAAGAATATTCTTCAGTAAAGCCATCTGGTCCTGGGCTTTTCTTTTTTGTGTGTTGATTACTGATTCAATCTCTATACATATGCACCAATTCAGATTTTCTGTGTCTTTTTTATTCTGTTTTGGTAGCTGAGTCTATTTTGGTAGGCTATAGAATCTAAATTGAGTATTGCATAAACAACATGTAGGTAGATCTTTTTGTATCCATTCCTGCAATCTCTGCTCTTTAATTAGAGAGTGTATCACTATATGTAAAGTAATTACTAATAAGGAAGGACATACTTCTGCCATTTTGTTCTTTTTTTTTTTACATCTTATATATTTTTGTTCCTCAATTCCTCCATTAGTGCCTTCTATTTTGTTCAATAGATTTTTATAGTGTATTGTTTTTATTCTCTTCTCATTTGTTTCTCTGTATAACTTTTACTTATTTTTAGTGGTTATTTGGGGGATTATAATTAACTTATTATATTTATAAGAAACTGTAAGCTCTAAGAACCTAGTTTGAATTAGTATCAATTTAGCATAAGTATTATACATAAACTCTACTTCTATCAATCTCCATTCCTGCCTCTTTATATTGTTAATGTCACAAATTATGTCTTTATATATGGTGAGCACATTAACAAGGATTTATAATGACTATTTTCTGCATGTCTTTTTAATCTTTTTTATTGAGGTAACATTGGTTTATAACATACAAGTTTCATGTATACAACATTATAATTCAACTTCTGTATAAACTGTAGCATACTGACCACCAAAAGTCTAGCTTCCATGCATCATCATAAAATTGACCCCCTTTATCCATTTTGCCCTCCCTCCACCCCCCTTCTGCTCTGGTAAACACCAATCTATTCTCTGTATCTATGAATTTGTTTTCATTTTGTTTGTTCATTTATTTTATAGTTTTTTATATTCCATATATGAATAAAATAACATAGTTTGTTTTTCTCTTATATCACTTAGCCTCATGATACCCTTAAGATACATCCACATTGTTGCAAATGTCAAGATTTTATCGTTTTTATGACTGAGTAGTATTCTACTGTGTGTGTGTGTGTGTGTGTGTGTGTGTGTGTGTGTGTATCACATCTTCTTTATCCATTCATCCATTGATGGACACTTAGGTTATTTCCTTATCTTGGCAATTGTAAATGGCTGCAGTGAACATAAGGAAGGCTACATCTTTCTGAATTACTGTTTTGTATTCTTTAGATAAATCCTCAGAAGTAGTATAGCTGGATCACATGGTACTTCTATTCTTAATTTTCTGAGGACTCTCGGTACTGCTTTCCATAGTGGCAGCATCAATTTACATTCCCACCAACAGTGTATGAGGGGTCCCTTTTCTCCACATCCTCTCCAGCACTTGCTATTTTTTAACTTTTTGATAATAGCCATTCTTATCAGCATGAGGTGATATCTCATTGTGGTTTTGATTTGCCTTTCCCTGATAATTAGTGATGTTGAGCATCTTTTCATGCTGTTGGCCATCTGTATGTCTTCTTTGGAAGAATGTCTATTCGAATCCTCTTCCCATTTTTTATTTTGGTTGTTTCTTTTGTTATTGTTGAGTTATATGAGTGTCTTACATATTTTGTTTTCTTCAACATTTTTTATTGATTTATAATTTTACAATGTTGTGTCAAATTCCAGTGTAGAGCACAATTTGTCAATTATACATGAACATATATATATTCAGTCACATTTTTTAATCTGTGAGCTACCATAAGATCTTGTATATATTTCCTTGTGCTACACAGTATAATCTTGTTTATCTATTCTACATTTTGAAATCTCAAGTCTATCCCTTCCCACCCCCTGTCCCCTTGGCAACCACAAGTTTGTATTCTATGTCTGTGAGTCTGTTTCTGTTTTGTATTTATGTTTTCCTTGTTTTGTTTGCTTTTGTTTTTTTTAGATTCCACATATGAGCGATCTCATATGGTATTTTTCTTTCTCTTTCTGGTTTACTTCACTTAAAATGACATTCTCCAGGAGCATCCATGTTGCTGCAAATGGTGTTGTCAGTTTTTATGGCTGAATAGTATTCTATTGTATAAATATACCACCACTTCTTTATCCATTCATATGTTGATGGACATTTAGGCTGTTTGCATGTCTTGGCTATTGTAAATGGTGCTGCTATGAACATTGGGGTGCAGGTGTCTTTTTGAAGTAGGCTTCCTTCTGGATATTTGCCCAGGAGTGGGATTCCTGGGTCATATGGTAAGTCTATTCATAGACTTTTGAGGAACCTCCATACTGTTTTCCACAGTGGATGCACCAAACTACATTCCCACCAGCGGTGTAGGAGGGGTCCCTTTTCTTCACAGCCTCTCCAGCATTTGTCATTTGTGGGTTTTTGAATTATGGCCATTCTGACTGGTGTGAGGTGATACCTCATTGTAGTTTTGATTTGCATTTCTCTGATAATTAGTGATACTGAGCATTTTTTCATGTGCTTATTGATCATTTGTATGTCTTCCTTGGAGAATTGCTTGTTTAGGTCTTTTGATCACTTTTGGATTGGGTTGTTTGTTTTTTTCTTACTAAGTTCTATGAGCTGCTTATATATTCTGGAGATCAAGCCTTTGTCGGTTTCATTTGCAAAAATTTTCTCCCATTCCGTAGGTTGTCTTTCATTTCTACTTATGGTTTCCTTCGCTGTGCAGAAGCTTGTAAATTTCTTTAGGTCCCATTTGTTTATTCTTGCTTTTATTTCTATTGCTTGAGTAGACTGTTCTAGGAGAACATTTTTGAGATGTATGTCAGATAATGTTTTGCCTGTATTTTCTTCTAGGAGGTTTATTGTATCTTGTCTTATGTTTAAGTCTTTGATCCATTTTGAGTTGATTTTTGTGTATGGTGTAAGGGAGTGTTCTAGCTTCATTGCTTTACATGCTGCTGTCCAGTTTTCCCAACACCATTTGCTGAAGAGACTGTCTTTATTACACTGTATATTCTTGCCTCCTTTGTCGAAGATGAGTTGACCAAAAGTTTGTGGGTTCATTTCTGGGCTCTCTATTCTGTTCTATTGGTTTATGTGTCTGTTTTTGTACCAATACCATGCTGTCTTGATGACTGTAGCTCTATAGGACTGTCTGAAATCTGGGAGAGTTATTCCTCCAGCCTCTTTCTTTCTCTTCAGTAATGCTTTGGCAATTCTAGGTCTTTGATGGTTCCATATAAATTTTATTATGATTTTTTCTAGTTCTGTGAAATATGTCCTGGGTAATTTGATAGGGATTGCATTAAATCTGTAGATTGTCTTGGGCAGTGTGACCATTTTAACAATATTGATTCTTCCAATCCAAGAGCATGGGATATCTTCCCATTTTTTAAAGTCTTCTTTAATTTCCCTCATCAATGGTTTATAGTTTTCTGTGTATAATTCTTTCACGTCCTTGGTTAGACTTATTCCTAGGTATTTTATTACTTTGGGTGCTATTTTAAAGGGGATTGTTTCTTTACTTTCTTTTTCTGTTGATTCATCATTAGTGTAAAGAAATGCAACTGATTTTTGAATGTTAATCTTGTAACCTACTACCTTGCTGAATTCTTTGATCAGCTCTAGTATTTTTTGTGTGGACCTTTTTGGGTTTTCTATATATAGTAACATGTTGTCGGCATATAGTGGAGTGTCTTATATATTTTGGATATTAATTCATTATCAGATTTATCATTTGGAAATATCTTCTCCTATTTGATAGGTTGTTTCATTTTGTTGTTCCTTTGCTGTGCAGAAGCTTTTTATTTGATGTAGTCCCATCTGTTTATTTTTGCCTTTGTTTTCCTTGCCTGAGGAGACATATCCAAAAACATATTTCTAAGACTGATGTCAAAGAGTACACTGCCTATTTTTTCTTCTAGGAGATTAATGGTTTCACTTTTTACCTTCAAGTCTTTAATCCATTCTGAGTTAATTTTTGTGTATGGTGTAAGACAGTGTTCAATTTCATTTTTATTGTATGTGGGTGTCCAGTATTCCCAGCCAACAAACAAAACCAACAAGATAAATAGATAGATAGATAATAAGGAATTGTTTCACATGATTATGAAGGCTGAGAAGTCCCAAAATATACAATCAGCAAGCTGAAGACACAGGAAATCCAATGGTATAGTTCCAATCAGAGTCCGAAAGCCTCAGAATCAGGAGAGCTTTTGGTTTAAGGTCCAGTCTGAGTGCCTACAGGCTCAAAACCCAAGAAGAGCTGATGTTTCTGTCCAAGCCTGATGACAGGAAAAGACTGACCAGTCAGGCAGGGAGTTCCCTCTTACTCATGGGATGGTCAGCCATTTTGTTCTATTTAGACTTTCAAGTGCTTGCTTGAAGGCCACCCATATTAGAGCAGGCAATCTGCTTTACTCAGTTTACTGACTGAAACATGAATCTTGTCCAGAAACACCCTCACAGTCACACCCAGAATAATGTTTGACCAATTATCTGGGCACCCTGTGACCCAGTCAAGTTGACATACAAAATTAACCATTCCAATTCTCTACCTTTCAACTGGGCACTCATATGCATTTCCTTAACCCATACTTAATCTTCGAATAAAGACAATAACAAGATCATAATTCCACTGAACATAATACAACTATTCTGCTTACAAGTCAGTACACACTAACCCCTTCCACAGAAGAGGAGGCAAAGTCTTTGAGTAATGCTTGCTCTTCTCCTTGACACCCAATAATGTAAATAATATGATGTAAAATAAACAATACTTAAATGCTACAATATAAAATCAATACATCTTATGTTACATAATAAGTGAATAAGAAAGGAAATAAAACAAAGATATTTGCTTAACATACACCCACATACTCATAACAAAACAAGAAAGACTCATGACAATTACAGTAATCATTTCTGTAACTGGTCACATGGTCATAGCTGGTATTTTTAACTATCTTCTTTCACTAACCACTGTATTCCCTTTGCCTTCAACAAGCACCTCATCTGTTCATGGTAGTGCAATTTCCCTCTGGTATTCAGGATCAACCATTCCAGCCAACACAGTAACTCCCTTCTTTGCCTGTTTATTCAGAGTCCTGAAAAGCCTGGTGTCCACATAACAGTCTTAATTTTCAGTTCAATGGAATGAATCACTGATGTGTCTTCTGGTAGAAGAATTCCTCTCTTTGGAACTAACACCTCTAGGAAAGAGTAGCATAAGGTCATGTGAACAGAAAGCAAAATTTTGCTAGTGGCTCATTAGGTATTATAGTGAATGATGATGCCACTCCCATTTCCACCTGCTGATTTCTGGATCCACGAACAGTGGATATGGGAGAAACAACTTCATATATTGAATGCTGATTTAGAGTATATATAGATAGAGCCAAAGGAGGCAATATAAATTCTGCCCTCAAAGGACTGTGCTTGTGCATTCCAAGCTGTCTGGTGGTCTCTAACAAGTAACACTGTCTCTTTGTGCAGATGACATGATTCTGTACATAGAAGACACTAAAGACATCACCAAAAAATTGTTAGAACTAATAAACAGATTCAGTAAATTTTACTCAAAACTCATCTGTGTTTCTATACACTAACAATTAACTATCCAAAAAAGAAAGTAATATTAGGAATAAATTTAACCAAGGAAGTGAAAAATCTGTACACTTAAAACTATAAAACATTGATGAAAGACATTGAAAATACAAATAAATGGAAAGATAGCCCATGTTAATTGATTGGAAAAATTAATATTGTTAAAATTTTCATACATACTAAAGCCATCTATAGATTCAATGCAATCCTTATCAAAATTCTGATGGCATTCTCCACAGAAATAGAAAAAAAATTCTAAAATTTATATGGAACTACAAAAGACCCAGAATAGCATAAATAACCTTGAACAAACTGAACCAAAGCTGCAAGTACACACTGCCTGATTTTTAAATATACTACAAAGCTATAGTAATCAAACCAGTATGGTATTGGCATAAAAACAGACATATAGACCAATGGAAGAGAATAGAGACTCGAAAAAGAAGTCCACATATTTATGGTCAACAGGTCTTTAAAAATGGTACCAAGAACACACAATGTGGAAAAACTGCCTCTTCAATAAATGGTGTTGGAAGAACTAAATATTCACATACAGAAGAATGAATTTGGACCTTTATCTCATAACATATACAAACATAAACTCAAATGGATTAAAGGTTTAAACATAAGACCTAAGTCAGTAAAACTACTAGAAGAAAACACAGGAGAAAATATTCCTGACATTGATCTTGCAAAGATTTTTTAGGATTTGACACCAAAAGCTCAGGCAACAAAGGCAAAAAAAGAGATAAACGAGACTATTTCAAACTAAAAAGTTCCTTCACAGCAGAGGAAAATTAACAAAATTAAGGGCAACCTATGGAATGGGAGAAAATATTTAAAAATCATAATTCTGATAAGGGGTTAAAATCCAAAATATATAGGAAACAGATATAACTGAATAGTAAAAAAAAAAAAAAAAACAAAAAAACCTGGTTTAAAATATACAAAGGACCTGAATAGACATCTTTCTAAAGAAGACTTAACAAATGGCCAACAGGTATATGGTAAGATGCTCAATATCACTAATTATCAGTGAAATGCAAATCAAAACTATAAGATAGTACTTCACACCTGTTAGGATGGCTATTATCAAAAAGTCAAAAGATAACAAATGTTTTCAAGGATGTAGAAAAAAGAATATTTGCACACTCTTGACAGGAACATAAATTGGTACAGCCAATACAGAAAACAATATGGAGTTCCCTCAAAAAAATTTAAAATACAGCTAGCATTTAATCCAGCAATCCCACTTCTGGGTATATATCCAAAGGAAATAAAATCACTATCACAAAGAGATATGTGCACTCCCATGTTCACTGTAGCACTGTTCTCAATAGCCAAGATATGGAATCAACTTAACTGTCTGTTACATGGATGAATGAATAAAGAAAGTGCAGTATAGATATATAATGGAACATTACTTAGTCATAAAAGACAGAAATCCTGCCATTTGCAAATAATGTGGATGAACCTAGAGAACATTATGCTAAATGAAGTAAGTTAAACACTGAAAGACAAATATTGCATGATCTCTGATCTCACTTTTGTGTGGAATCTTAAAAAAAAAAAAAGAAAAAGAAAAGAAAAGCTGATCTCATGGTAATAGATGGGGTTACCAGAAGCTCGGGGAAGTGGAAGGGATGAGTTTTTTTTTTAAAGTAGAAATGGTAAGTGCCAAGGACTGGAGCCACTGAACTGTGTGTACTTAAAAATGTTTAAAACAATACATTCTATGTTTTCTGCATTTTACCACAAAAAAAATTTGAACATCTTTTTTCATTTTATCCAATTTGTAAAATTTATCACCCTAAAATTATTCACAGTATTTCTTGTTATCCCTTTAATTATGTAAAATTTGTAGTGAAGGCCACTCTTTTATTCCTGATATTGGTAATTTGTGTTTTCTCTCTTTTTATCTTTTTCAGTCTAGAGGTTTATTAATTTAATTTAATTGATATTTTAAAAACATCTTTTGGTATCATTGATTTTTTTCTCTATTATTTGTTCAATTAATATTTTATTGATTTTTCTCATGTTTCTATGATTTTCTTTTATCTTTTTACCTGAGGTTTAATTTCTTCCTAATTTTTTAGATAGAAGCTCAAATCACTGATACTAGATTTTCCTTATTTTCTAATACATTTAAAGCCATAATTTTCCCTCTAAGCACTGCTTTAGCACTACACCAAAAGGTTAATATATTTTCCCTATCATTCTATTAGAAATAGTGTCTAAACTCTGAGATACCTTGTCTCTTGTGTTATTTACAAGTGCAGTTTATTTTCCAAATATTTGATATTTTCCTATTTATATTATTGATTTCTAATATAATTTTTTGTGCTAAGAGAACAGACTCTGTACTATTTCTCTTTTTGAAGTTATGTAGACTTGTTTTGTTACCAATCACATGTTATATCCTGGTTAGTACAATGTGTGCCCTTGAAAAGAATGTGTTATCCTGTCATTGTTGGCCATGATGTCCTATAAACAACAATTAACTCAGTGCGGTTAATAGTGTTGTTCAGAATTTTTATGTCTTTACTTTTTATTGGTTTAGTTTTTTAAATCAAACTCCAGGGGATTGGCATGCTAAAATATCCAATCATTAATGCAGAATTCTCTATTTTCTCCTAATTTCTGTCAATTTTTCCTTAACATGTTTTAAAACTATGTTAATAGATGCACACTCATATATTAGAGCTGTACCTTCATAATGAATTTGCTTTTATCATTATGAAATATCCTTTATTTTTGGTTAATATTTTTTATCTTGAAATCTATTTTGTCTAATATTAATATAGCCACTCCATTCATCCTGTCTTTATTCTTTGCCTAGTATATCTTTTTGCATCCATTTATTTTCACCCAATATTTGTCTTTAGATGTAAAGTATATCTCTTTTAGATAGGATATATGTGTCTTTATAAAAAGTATATTCTCCCAATTTTTCTTTTAATTAATTAGCATTTAATCTAACTCTTGATATTGGTGAATGTTACAGTGTTAACTATTTTCAGTCACCATTTCCTCAAATAATTTTTCTGTCCCATTCTCTCTCCTTTGTTCTGGAGTGTTAATTACATATATGTTGAAAAGTCTAGTATTATCCATTAGTCAACTGATATTTTATTTATTTGTTAATCTTTTATTTCTCTTCATCCACACTGAGTAATTTCTATTAACTTTACAGTTCACATATTCTTCTCTGTCACCTCCATTTAGCTGTCAAATTCATGTAGGGAATTTTTTAAATTTCAGGTATTATATTTTCCAGTTCTATAATTTCCATTTGGTTCTTTTTAATAATGTTTATATCTCTGCTGATTTATCCTATGTTTTTGTTTATTACAAACATATTTTGTTTTAATTATGGATTTTTATAATGGCTTATTTTAAAATCCGTGTCTACTAGTACCAATGTCTAGGTCATCTTGAATGACTTGTTTGATTTTCTTTTCTCTTGATAATGTATCTCATTTTCTTGTTTTTCATGCATATCAATCTGAATTGTATTCTGGACATTATGAATATTGTAGAGATTTTGTATTCTACTAATTTGCAATGATGAATATTTCTTATTTTGTTTTATCATGCAATTATCTTGGCTGGATTGAACCTCAAACTCTTTTTCTTGAGAAGCAAATCTGGCCTCACATCAATCCTTTGTCTTTGCTTAAGCAGCTTTTATTCTATGCCATGTATGCTTGGTTCAGAGGTCAGTCAGCAGTGTGGTTAGACAGAATTTGGGAATCCTCACTCTGGCTCTTTAGATTCTCCCACTCTAATCAGCAGCCATGGTTTCCACATCTTCAGTTTTCTGGATTCTCTGGCCAGAAAGACATTGGTTTTTCCTCCCCTCTGCCTCCACTGGTGCCTCTATCACTTTATGCACCACATAAGCAACTGCACTTACTCTCCAGATAAAACTCACAAAAGCATCAACTTACCTCATACAACGATCCACCTCCCCTTTTCTGAAGATAAACTCCTTACCAGAATCTGTCTACTTCTGTTGACACTCCAGCACTTTCAGGTAGTTGCTTGCTATATTAGGTCTAGGTTTTATAATTATTTTCTGCATGGGTCTTTTTGTCTGGTAGAGTCTTAGTCTGTCATCACAGAAATGAGCGTTTGAGTGGGTAATGGTGATAAACTGGGCATATGTAGTTGAAGTTTTTGTTGTAAAAGTTCCTTGAATATCAATAGAGGAGACTGTGCTCAATTTGAAAGGTAATGAGGAGTAACCAGAGCATGAGAAGCTGGAGTCATGTTCTTTGAAACTACCTGTCTTAGTGAGCATGAACTGATAGAACAAAATACCATAGACTGGGTGGCTAGGAACAACAGAAGTTTATTTCCCACAGTTTTGGAGGCTGGAAGTCCAAGATCAGGGTTCCAGCATGGTCAAGGTCTGGTGAGGGTTTTTTTCTGGTTTGCAGACTGCTGACTCCTCTGCATATCCTTACACTGGGGAAAGCAAGCTAGGTCTCGGGTCTCTTCTCAAAAAGGCACTAATCTCATTCAGTTCTAGTCTCATGACATAATTACTTCCTAAAGGCCCTACCTCCAAATACCATCACATTGGGATTAGGAAATTGGGGTTGGGGAGGGTGGGACACAAACACTCAGTCAATAACAATACCTGTATGTTTAACTTAATTAAAGTAGTATACAAAAATAATCTGTGAGGATAGATGTGTCTGGAAAAATTTTCTGTCCTGATATGTATTCTTCTCTCAAAGTCTACGAAGAGATTTCAAAAAGAAACACAGAAGAATTACAAAACACACTTTCCTTCTTCCTAGGACAACCAACTGAGGCAGAAGCAACAGGTAGCCAGCACACTGAAATTCAGTAACTGATTTTCAGTTTCGCAGACCATAATTCTGAACTGACGGGAAGCAACGGGACTCAAACTAAGGCCCTTTAGTGAAGATGGATCAGTAATTATGCAGGGTGCTACATGTTCTACTTCTGTTTGCTAAATAATAGGATACTCTAGGGTACTCTCATAATTACATCACAGTCACTCACTCAATGCACTTCACTAGCTACCAACCTTGAACATTTTGACTTGTTTCTTGCCAGGTAAATGAAAATGATGAAAGAAAATAATTACCCTAAATTGTATGAAACCCTGAGGAGAAATTAGTTTTATTAACCTGATGCCTGAGTCATCACAGGTACTGTTTTGAAAGATGTCCTGCAATTTGGTTTTATAAAAGAGCCTTCTTTTTGTTGTTTATTAATTAGCAGCAGGGTAACCAATGTTGTATAGTAAAGGGACACTGAAGAAAGAGGTTTGGGAGAAAGAGTAATTTTATGATTAGGCTTTTATTCTTCCTAATCATCTCTTCCATTAGTAAAACTCTCAAGGATAGCAACAGCACACAGCTTTATAAAGTGGCAGTGAAAGCTGAAATCAGCTAAAATAGTAGTTTGCTGCATTTAAGACGTAGCAGAGGCAGCAGTGCATTGAGGTTAGTGCGAAGGTGAAAAAGAAAAAAATATATATTGGGATACAATTGAAAAATAGATTTCTTTGTGGTTACCACCCTGGAATAGGAAGAATTACTACCTCGCAAAGGGATTTTTACTTTATCACTTCTGTTCACCTTGGGGGACAATGAAGGCAGGTTAACATGGTCCGCAGGGCCTCAGGAAAGCATTTATAGTCATGAGAGTGCATTTACTTCTATATAAGTTAGACCTTACTTTATCCTGAATTCAGTTATCCTTCACTATAGCTGGGAAAATATAGAATGTCTTTCTTGTCCTTATCCTCTTCTTAAACACTATCACAGGTTTCTATTGGATTTGTACTCCTGGCTGCCTCTCAAAAATAGCTTTACAATTGCTTACAGAAGCGGTACAACATATAGTTTATAGTAGACAAAACTTGGTTTGAATGCTAAAGCAGTATTTTACATGCTAATTGTTCATCCAACAGTAAACCATGTTGGAGAAATACCACCCTTAAAAAAAGGAATTGATGTTAAACCGAAGTGTAAAGTGTGGATGATGATGCTGACGACAAGACTGCTATTTACCAACCATATACCTCATTGTGCAAGTTGGGACTCTTTGGGGAGTGAAATGGGGTTACTGATAATTACATCATTTATGGAGCCATAAATTAGGAATAACCACAAGTTGCAGTCACCTTATTTATAAACCAATCAATCATAGGAAGCCAAATAAAACTAATATATATTAGCTCCAGAATAATGGAACAGAATCTAGGGAGAGAATCCCCTGATGTGAAACAATGAACAATTTAAAAATAATTGTCTGTTACTTATATGAAAATAATGCATATTAATTGTATAAACATTTAAAATATGGAAAATATAAAGAGAAAACTAATTTACCAAAGATAATGAGCTATACACAATTATTGTGTATTTTTCCAGTTATTTGTCTTACGAATATATACAAAGTTATGTATGAAGTGCAAGTAGTATTGTATTTAATATAATTATCTTTTAATTTTGTATTATTTAATCAGCATTTTCCCATTCCATTAAGTATTTTCCTACATGATTTTTATTGAGTAGATATTAATTCATTCAATTAATATTTATCATGGAGTTTACATAATACATCATATAGAAGGAATTATATTTTATTTAATGATACATTGTTGTTAGACATTAGATTATTTTATTTATTTATACTTGTTAATGAATAAAGTTCACGTAAATAATTTTATACATAAGTCTTTGGTTTTCACTCTGGTAATTTTCTTAGGACATGTTATAGAATTGGAAATCCTGGTTCTGATCATATGTGTATTTGTAAGGCTTTTAATATACTTTGTCAAATTGAACTCCAGAAACAGTAAATCATTTTTTTGTGGTCAGTGCATAATGCAGCCATCTTACCCAATATGTGCCAGCATTAAATATTATCCTTTAGAAAATCTTTATCAATTCAAAGGACAAAAATATGTTATGTTCACTGGTGTTGACATGTCTCCAATTTGCACAAGTTGGACACCATTGTCTGTTAAAAGTAGATTTTAATACCTAGTTGAATTCCCCAAACTTTATTCCTTTGCTTTAAAAATTATACATGTCTTGGCCATTTATTCCACCAAATCAAATTTTAAAATGTCTACTTCCTAAAACTTACAAATTAATTTGAAAAGGATGCAGCACCTTCACAATACTGAGTCTTCCCATCCAGAACCGTGGTACACACATCTCTTAATTTTTCAAGATGTTTTTTATTTTCCTTAGAAAACTTTTGTAGTTTGCCTCACATGTATCCTGCACATTCTTGTTTTATTTGTAGGTATTTGGAGTTTTACTATGATTGTGAATCAAATGTATTTGTCATTAATTTTCAAACTCATTTGTGCTGGCATATACTTATATATATAGTTTATCAAAACACAAATCAGAAGCTACTTCCTCTTTACTGTGAAGCAATTGGAGCTGCCCTATTTCAGGGGAGAAACATGAATATGTCACTAGTTGGGTTTCTTCATCCAGCTTCATGACTTTGCAGTAATTACAAATTGCACTCAATTTTAAAGAATTATTCTTACTTTTCCTTCTTTCTATGCCTTCCTTAGTATTTTAGTAAGAATTTGGCAGAGATACCTTCAAGAGATTTATAATCAGATAATATTTTGAACCAAAAGTGAGAAATGAGTTGTTAAATATTTTTCATCAAATTCTCCCATGTTTTACATGCTGAAACAAATGGAACTTCACTATTCTCCTTCTCCAAAGAATTCTGAGGGGAAAAAATGAATGCATTAAAATTTGTACTTTAGATAAATTTCAAAGAATTAAGAAATATTAAAGAGGAGTATCAAATGAGATCATCTCATTCTAATTTGCTTCCTACAAGCATATGAAATCTACTCATGTGGCTTTTTCCAATTGTAAATTCAATGGGTTACTTGCAGTGACATTCTGTTTCTTGCACCCCATTGTACCAGGAACAAAGGAACAAATGATGACACAGCTGTCTCAGCTGGCACAGTTACTCACAGTTCATAACTTTTGATTATTTCAATTCAGTTCAATTTTGCCCATTCTTCTTACTAGATAAGTGGAGGGCCTACTAGACAAACATACTAATTTGAGTTTTGTCTGCTTCTGTTGAAGAATACGTTTAAGGAACCAACATTTTCTATTTCAGAGAATTTGGTAGAAGAAAACCAGTGTGTAAGGCCAAAAATACAGATACGGCTGTGTGTGGTGGATTGAAAATAGCTCTGGGCTTTAGACCTAGCTCTACTCTCCTCTTGATGTAGGACCTTGGGCAAATTGTCTCCTCTCTCCGAGCTTCAGGTTTGCTCACCTGCAAAGGAAGGTTTGGAATAGGTGATCTCTAAAGGAAGTGTCTTTGCAATGCTGGCAGGTGACGTTTCTGTTACATGCTTTGTTTTAGAATGCAAAGACACAGGTAGTTTAGAAACAACTGAGTATTATCCATGGCTAATTGTGCAGTTACGTTGAGAGGAGCTTCAGGAGACTAAGTGACTTTTTCATTTCCAGTTTTTCAATTCTTAGGGAAGATTTGGCTCATAACCCACAAAGACATTATGAAAATGACCCTCTTCATTTTGTCTATGCCATGCACTTTTAAATAATGATTACTTTCTACTGTTTCATTATGTAGCTAGGAGATGTACTTTCAATTGCATGTTAACCTCCTTCTGCCCATGTAATAATTTTCTCTGTAATATTCCTGAACCATATTATGTGTACTTATGGAATAATAAAATTTTCACATACTACTTTTCTCCCACAACTGTTTTAAATATGCTCCTTTCAATGGAAATTCTTCCACAAAGATTTTTTTAATGAGCCAAATGCAATTCTTATTTTTAAATCTGCAAAAGCCATTTTATGGAATATATCTAGTTCATTCTCATTACCCAAGGTTTCAAAAGAAAGAGCACCATAATGGGGTAACTCCTGTGGTGTGAGGCACTAGGCAGTGAGGAACAAAAGATAAATTTCTTCCTAATAGACCCAGAAAATGGAATGCTTTCTATTCTGTGTGACTTTAGAAGGTGTGCTGAATTTTGAAGGTTAAAAGTAAAATCAGTTTGGCAATCCAGTAATAGTTCAACTTATATTTCTTGGCCCCGATTTCATTCATTTTCAAGTTAGTCCAATAAGGCAATTATAAAATAAAATGTGTTCCATCACCCACAGTCCCTCTATGTTAGCAACTCTCAGGTCTTTATCATTTGGATTGATTTTGTCCTTTAGTAACTGGTCTCCAGTATCCACATGCCTATTACACATCCCTAATGCAAGTCAGTTATTCATATTTGCATAGCATGTTGTAGGTTACAAAGCACTTTTATAGCTATCACCTCAAATCTTCACAATGACCCTGTGACATAGGCTGAACTAGGACCATCAACTCTCTCAAATTATATTCACTTTCATAAAGTTAATTCTGCATATTTTACTTTTATAGACAGATGAATTTTTAAAATAATCTGTTAAACTTCCTATTACATTAACTGCAGAATACCTGCAGAATCCATGTAATTATCCACTATCAACATGCCAATTTCAACATGTCTAAAACTGAACTCATTTCCCCAGCTTCTCCATCTCCTGTTACCATCTAGTTGACATATACCAAAGGTCACCATCCTCCTTTGGGGTGTTACTTCACTTGTCACCATTTCCCTAATTTTCCTATCTAGAAACCTCTTTCTTTTTTTTGTTGTTGTTGAATTAGAGTCTATTTACAAGGTTGTATTAATTTCTGGTGTACAGCATAATGATTCAGTTATACATATATATTCCTTTTCATATACTTTTTCATTATAGGCTATTACAAGGTATTGAATATAGTTCCCTGCTAAACAGTAGGACCTTATTGTTTATCTATTTTATGTATAGTAGTTAACTCCTTTCTTTCCCTTGCCCTCCTGAGTCAAATCAGTTATCTGGTTTTATCACAGCTATACCGGCAACAGCTGCTATACATTTCCCCCCTTCTCCACTGTCACTACCATAATTCTATTGCAGCAGCCTTATAATTGGATTTCCAATCTCTAGTCTAGCTATTCTCCATTTTTCATGCTGCCAAAAATGTGCTTTTATTAAAACATGGCTCAGAATCTGTCACATCCCTCATCAAATATCCTCAGTGATGAGCAGTACAGATTAATGCTTTGAAGTCCAATGGACTTAAAATTTTCTCAAAGCTTCATACCTGGGTGTGTCTGAATCTAAAGTGTGATTGTGTCCAGTATAGTATGCTGACTTTTGAACCTTCAGATTGAGCAGGAAACGTACACTTGGGCCTTTAAGTGGTGAGCTGAGACCCCTAACCCTTAGATTAAGAGTCACTAGCCTGCTAGTCCTTGCAAACCTCCATGAATCCCTCAGAGTGAGACTGTGTCCAGGAATTCTTGATGGTCAAAGTTAGAACTCTTACTGTAACTAGAATTCCCTCTTAGTCTCCCCTACCCCATCCTGTCCACTTCCTTAGACCAAGCATGACAAACACTGCTCAAATTTCTTCTCAGTTAGCCTAGTATAAAGGATGGTACATGAGTGAGATGGCTCAGCATTCATTGTTTGCTGTATACCATCTTTGTTGAACTTCATGAGAAACTATCAGCATTGCTTGCCTAGACACTGAGTGACATAGTGGACAAGCACACAGACCTAGGTGGGAGTCCCAGATCCTCTACTGGCTTTAGTTGTCTAATTTGGGGACGGGTCATTTGACTTCTTTAACCTTCAAGTTCTTCTTCCAACATGAAGTAGATATACATTAGTATCTACTGACTAGGAGAATATGCAATGATAAAAATGCTGTCTAGAATTAAAGAACATTTCAAAATAAATTTACATTTTATTATTTAATAGTGCATCTATCTATGAGATATACTGTTTGTTCCACTTGCAGTTAATACTTGGTATACACATGAACTTCTTATTCCTTTGCCAAAACCCTATGGTCACTTGAGCTCCACAGACCACTTGCTGCTGTGACAAAGACTGCTAATTGGCTTCCAATATCCATTTGCACCCTCTTATATGATCAAATAACTTTCAGTTGGTCACACAGGTGCCCAAATAATGGTTTCATTCCATGGTCCCTCATGCAACTCTGAGTAGCCAAGTCAAGTTATGACCAGTGGGATGTAAGCACAAGTGAAATGTGCAACATGGTGGAATGCTGTTAAAGAGAAAGTATGGCCTCTTCTCTATTTATTATCCCTTTCCTACTGGCTGGAAATCATCTGAAGCTGGAGCAGCCATTTTGGGTCATGAACAGGAAAACCATGTTGAGAAAGGTAGAGCAATGACACTGTGATCCTGGACCACTGATCCACCAAGTCAGACTTTTATGTGAAAGAAATTAATGTTTAATCCGTTGTTATTTTATATTTTCCTCATAGCAGCTGAACAACATTCTAATCAGTGCAGTTGGAAACCGCTGCATAATGTATGTAAAAGAGCTGATCAATATTAGTGATATCATAATTGCTTGGGGCAGTTCCTCCCTTCCTTGAACTAACTCCCCTTAGGTGTGTCCTATAACTCTATCATGCTGCTGGGTTATGGACTCGTGCGCCTCTGCAAGACTGGAAAAAATCTCCCTTCCCCTAGGCAACGCATCCCGTGCTTTATTAGTTATTTTGACCTTCATGAACATTTATGCATAGCAGTTCTCTGAGCTACCCTCTGAATTCTCTAAAGCTATAATATGCAGTACTTTTTATAAGAGGCACTTTTGATTATTAGCTTCACTGAAAGTAATAGGCAGGCAGATTTGTGGTGCTGTCTGTTTTCATGCGTATTCAAGATTGCATTGCCACTTCATAATGCTCCTCGTTATTTGCAAGCTGATTAGATAGTGTTGAAATCAAATGGAAAATGACACAATTTATTACCTTTACAGAGTGTATTATAAAATATTATAAACAATAAAAAATATTCAGAATTAATAGAACATAAAGCTCTTATTTTTTTCTCCTAGTGAAATTATAGGTGGAATTGTATCATATCTGGGTAGTAATGAAACATCCTGTTAACTTTCAATTATAGTTCTGAACAGCACCAGTTGCTCACTCTCACGTGCTCTCTCCCTCTCTCTCTGATACTATCATTAGGAATTTAGAACAGAAGATAATTCAGTTGACTGAACATTAAATGCATTACATGATAATAATTTTATTCTCATATTTTAATATGCACACATGGATGTACTGAACTATTTAGAAAGTGAAAATCACACTTAAACCAGAAAGTTTAATAGTTCTTGAAAGAGACATAATTGGTTAGGCTACAAACAATGAAATATCATCACATCCCTTTATTTTTTATGTGATGCATTGTTCCCTCAACTTTACAATGTTATTTGTAAGGTATTTAATACTATTAACTGTTGCAATGAGATACTGAAAAGTTTTGTTCTTTATTAGGATTGAGGATGTGTGCTTACAACCAAATACTTAAAGAACTCTGTGCTTAATGTTCTGCTCCTAACTGCAACAGTGCGTCACTGCAGCACCTCCATTAGCTTGTTCAATATTGCAGGGACTGCTGGGCCTGGCCACTGGAGAGCATCAGGAAGATAAACTGTATGAGAGCCACCTATTTCTTCATATGTGGGCCCATCTGTTGACATCTTAAATGTCAATTAATTAATAAGGGACTCAGGCCTCGTTCAGCATTGATACAAGATAAATTCTCTATTTTCTTTCTGCAAATACAAAACTCCAATAGAAACTGAAGCAGGGTTTATCCTGCAGTAGGCTAGTTTTACTTGAAGTTTGAAGAGTCAGTAAAAACAATTCTCAAAGCATAGGTTTACTTTCAGAGAAAGAGAGGAAGAAGTTTTTGAAAGAAAAGGTATTTGGCTGTCATTGTAGAAAAATGTACGAGTGATTTTACAGGCTGTGCCAAGAGAAACATGGATACTTCGAGGGCCACGTGGATCCTACTGCTAATTAGGATGCTGGCCGTGAGCCACTGCTACAGGTTTCAGGGCCTGGACCGACCAATTCTATCAGAGAACTCTAAAAGAAGGCCATTATCATGCACAGTATAAAAATACACTTAGCCTAGAAGACCTGCATGGCTACAGCTTATTTAAAAAAAAAAAAAACCACCTTTAAATGACAGCACTGTAATAGCCAGAAAGACTTCTCTACTCACTTACGTGGTGGAAAATATTTCATGGCAACATATTTTAGCGACACCACCATATTTCTCCCTTTAGATTTTTGGGGTAGAAAAAAAAATTGGCTGTTCTAAAAAGTAGTAATACAGACATACTCTATTACCGGAACAAAGAGTGGGATTAATCCACAGCCTGCAACAGTTCCTCAGTAAGCTATATTTAGCATAAAGAGGAGAAAAGTCTGAGCCTTCCTTGTGCAGTTGTAGTTGCTTGACCGTTATGTCTGGAGCTGACTATATTTGTGGGAAAGAAAAGGTGGTTATATATTTTATTAAATTATAAGATAGTTTGCTCTGTATCTCATTCTGGCTCATGCTCTAGAGCCTTTTTTTTTTTTTCTTCTTTTTTGTATAGAAGGCTGTATGGAGGCCTGACTTGTCAGGGACATAGGTTTCTGTCTAGTTAAAGGTCAGGTACCGAACAATTGATTTGATTGCTGAGCTTTTGGGTCATTAACTTGCCTGAAATAACCTTGTTGCAAATGTTCATTAGTGATCCAATCTGAGACTCTGCACTTAAAGCTTGCACTGCCTTGTGTGGAAAATACTAAGCTAAATTCTGCCTTTGGAATTGCAAAACAAAACAAAACAAAAAAGTCAGAAATGTGTATGCCACAGGAGTAGGAGATTTGTGTATGAAACTACTTGTGATCTGAGGATACACAAACGTCCCCTTCCTTTCCAAGCCTTTTTCTATGGCCTAAAATTCCACTTGTAGGGATTTCTTTCTTGATTTTTTTGCATCAAAACCTATGGCAACCCTGGAGAGTGAGATGACCAAGGTCTGGAATATGAAGGACCGGACTGCACGGGATGCAGCAGTACTGAGCTTGTGAACAAAATGGAAACAAAATGAGGAAGGTATTGAGAGAATGGCCAGAGAGGCCACCACCAAATCGCCCCTTCTTCAAAACTTTGCTAACAGACTTTTTCAGTCCTATTTTATGGAATCCAAAGAAAAATAAAGCTCACTTGGAGCCCAGGGTCCTAGCCCTAATGGTGTACATCCACTGCCTGCCCTAGGACAAGTACATGAACTCCTATGAAGAAACTCTGCTTCTTCATGTAAAACATGGTAATTTGAGTTGATGCCCTCAAAGCTCTAACATTCCATATTTTATATTTTAGGTAGTTCAAATTTTGTCCAGTGTCTAGTGAAGGGCATAACATCTAACTGATGAATTATTCTTCCATTTCAACTATTATTGCCCAAATTAATTGTTTAAACCATAGATTTTTCCTGGATTATGACTTCCAAGTTAAGGTTCTGTTTTGGAAGTTTGGAAGGGTGGTAGTATTTCCACACACACCTAGCAGAAAAAGCATCTCATTCCAACTTTGTCACTAACCTTCAAGAAATTCCACTTTACTCCTTCCAGCTTAATTTTGTTATTTCTGAGGTCTTTTTAGCTATTCTGTTGTATCCTTTTCTAATCACTCTACATATCAGTCCATCATAGGTGTATACATGTTAGCTTTTACACTGTTTTTAGCAAAACCCAGAATTTAATAACTCTATACGGCTGTCATATAGTAATGATTTAAAAGAACTTATTGTAGTCCGTAAAATATTTCTCATGAAGCCATATTTGCTACCACCCTAAAATCCTGTTCATAAACTACTTATGGGGGTTTCATAGCTCCTGAGAGTGAGTGTCCTCATGTCTACAGTTTAAGTGCCCACATCATAGCATTCTGGTGATTCTTAGTCATTTCCCTGTGAGTCAATCATTTTAGGCTGCTTATAGGCTCCTATATTCTTTCAACTTTCATACCCAGAGAAACTTTATATATAGATATACATAGGGATTTATATCAATATAAATTTAGATATCGATATGTATACAATAAAACACACTTGTGGAGATACTTGAAAAATATTGGTTTTAATTGGATCAATTCATTGCCATTTTACAACATTTACTGAGCAACTTACTGTGTACCTTAGTCTGTGAGTCTGAGGTAGAAGACAGTCCTTTGACTTCAAGCAGATCCTAGTCTAGAAGATATTACAAAATCATTTATCTTTCTGTTCTCTGGTAGATTGGTTGCAAAGGGGAAACTATTAGGTTTGAAAACTTTTCCAATAACTCTATAATCCCCTGACTCTGCATGTATGCTAGACTGTTGTGAAAGTAAAAATGTAGGGTTGGTGCCACTATCTGGAACCCTCTGTGATTGTTATTGCTCAAGTAGTTCAATATAGAACCACATCTCAAAGGAAATCCATTTCTTCCTTCCAATGATGCTCATAGACTAGTATTTCAGTTAACATTTAGAATGGGCCAAGGCCTCACACCTTCTAGTCTTCCAGTCTTCCAGTTTCACTTATTTTATTGGTATGAATGCTTGATGCAAGTTGAATCAAATTCAGGGCATTTTGCCTCTTGTCTATGTTATTAACTACAGCCATATATTGTCTCTTTCACATCATTCAAAAGTATGAATACTGTCCTTAGAATTTATGAAAAAATTTGCAATAGGGGAGATCTAGGGTTAGACCATTATCTCAGTTAAGTATTATAAACTAACTGTAGCTGTCATTACTTATTAGTGTTAGGCAGGGCCTCTACAAATGTTTCTAAAATTTGTTTGTCTTTGATAATGTCCATTTTGGACACATGAAATATTTCACACATGTGAAAATATTTATGTGTATATGTAAAATGTAAATATAATGACCCCTTATGTACTCACTGTCCATCTTGAAGATAATTACTGTCCTAAACTATATTTTTCAATTACAAATTGTACATATTAAAGTACATAACATGATGTTTTAATATACATATACATCGTGAAATGGTTACTACAGTCAAGCTAATTAATATAGCCATCTCCCCATCCTACATGCATATTTTGCCACTTACACCATCAAATTTTACATTGAAGTCTGGTATATACCTCTTTGATTTTAACTTTCTTCATTCAATGTTATGTTTAGCAGCAGACTGTGTGAGGAATAAGCCTTCTTGCTTGAAGCCACCAAGATTTTGAAGATGTATATTGTCTAGGGAATACTAACTGATAAATATTATCACCACTATTTTCTTAAGAGCATAGAAGAACAGCAAAAGTGAAGAAAAATTAATTTAAGGCTTCAATTACATGAATAGTTGTCTTTATACATGTTAATTACAGTGATGTAACTCAACTAAGTTTAGCATTAATTCTCATGTAAATACATGGTGTCAGATTTACAAGTGAAACTTCTTTGACTAATGGAAGGCTATACCTATAGCAACTTTTGTAAAAGGGACAACATTCTAAAACTGAACTGACACTGGATTAGATCACTGAAGAAAAATAGCTTTTAACACCATCAACCTGCAAACTTTTGAGGCCTTTGGGTGGGATGGCTATCTTGTAGTGCAGGTACCATCTAATGTCCTTTCTGTTTCAGTTGGCTACCCTGAATTACTGACCTAAAACATCTTGGAGGATCTATCATAATGTTTAGTCTCCAGGATTCAGAAACCATTTCTTTTATGCGGACTCTAGGGAAATCTGGCAGCCATTTTGTTTTGTCTTTGCTGCTGAAGTTGAACATACTGATGCCATATGGTGGCATCTGGTCTATGAAAAACAGAAAAAAATCGAAACAAAAAAACCCAGTTTCATTAAAAATGTTTAAAAATGAATTTGAGAGGTTTTGAAAACCTTTTTGGCTACAGTAGTAATAGTGAAAGGGGTACTCCAAAATCCTTGGAAATGATCTTAATTTGAAAGTGCTTTTTTTTTTTAAAGCACATACCACAAAAGAAAGAAAACAGCCAACAAATTAACTGCCTACTGGTTGTGAGGGGTTAAGGAAGGAGCAGAGTAGGAGGAAAATGGGTGTGGCTCTATCTTTGTGGTAATAGAAACATTTTGTTATGTGATTTTATTAACGTAAATATTTTGGTTTGTGTTACTGTACTACAGTTCTGCAAATTCTTAACACTGGGGTAACAGGTAAGAAGTATATGGGATCTCTGTATTATTTGTTACAGCTGCCTGTGAATCTACAATTACTTCAAAATAAAAAGTTTGATTTAAAAAAACAAGCAAGAGAAAGGAAGAAAATATTTGCAAAATGCATGCCTGATAAAGAACTTGTATCCAGAATATACAAAAACTCTTACACCTTAGTAACAAATAAACAAACAATCCTATCAAAAAATGGGCAAAAGATTTGAATAGACATTTCATCAAAGCAAATACATGAATAAATAATAAGCACATGAAATGACACTCAAACATTACTAAGTCATTAAAGGAATGCAAATAAAAATCACAGTTAGACACTCCTTCATACCCACAGAATGGCTATAATCAAAAAGATAGAAAACAAGAAGTGTCAGACAAATTGGAGCCCATATGCATTCTTCATGGGATTGTAAAATCGCACAATTATTTTGGAAAAACAGTTGGCAGTTCCTCAAAAAGCTAAGCACAGTGTTATATGACCCAGCAATTCCACTCCTAAGTATATACCCAATAAAACTGAAAATAAATGTCCACAGAAAAACTTGTACACAAATGCTCATACCAGAATTATCTGTAATAACCAAAATGTGTAAACAACACAAATTTCCATCAACTTATGAGTGAATAAACAAAATGTGGTATATCTATCCAATGGAATATCATTCAGCCATAAAAAGAAATGAAAGCATGCTACCAGACCCCAACGACATTATGCTTAGTGAAAGAAGCCAGACACAAGAGGCCACATATTTCATTATTCCATTTATATAAAATAAGCAAAAAAAGTAAAAATAGAACGGAGGTTAGTGGTTGCCTAGTGTGGTGGTTGTGGGTAACAGGGACTAACTGTAAATGTGCATAACATTTCCTATTAGGGTGACAAAAATGTTGTAAAACTGATATATGATGATGGCTTAGGTAATTTTAGCAAATGTGGTAAATGTGCCCTCCCCCAAAAAACCATCTAATTGTACACATGAAAAGGGAAAGTTATACAATATGCAAACTATGACTCTATAAAATAATTTCAAAACCAGAACAAAAGAATTCTACATATTGATTATCTCTCACAGGTTACTGGGTAGTGTAGGTTTCACTCTTAAGAATACTGGTTACTTGAGTGTTTTCTTCCTCATGATTGTTCTCTATTTAGAAGTCTGTTGGGAACTTTAATTAGATACAGAACTTTTAGATGATGGGCTATTGCTTCCCTTGATGTAAATGATGACAACACAGTAAGAATGTGTCTTTTTTTTTTACTTCAGTAGAGTCACTATGTTGTCTTAATTCCATTTCAAAATGATTAATACTCTTTCTGAGGTGCATTTACCAGGCACTGCGTTTACATTGTTTGAAGACTTTTGCAGGAAGTCTGCAGAACATGAGCAAAAACAATTATTTTTATCTAGATAGTTTCAAAGTGCTTTTATAGATGTGTCTCAAGTATTTGGATTATTGTAGACATCCACCAAAGATGACATTATTTTCTAGATGTAGCCATGAATTGTCATTTAAAAATATGAAAAGAATTCATAGTGACAAAAGTACATCATGCAGATAACTTCCAAACATTCAAATATTTGTCATTTAATGAAAGATTTACATTCCTGCAGAGTCTGCTATGAACTGATGTGCGTATGTATGTGTGTGTGTGTGTGTGTGTGTGTGTGTGTAGTGTGCATACAGACAGATTGGAAAGGAAGAAATAAAACTGTTACTATTCACAATCAAATTGATTGTAGAAAAATCCCAAGAAATCTGAAAAAAAATAATTTGTACAACAAATAAGTGAATTTAACACAACTGTATGGTATAAAATTAACATGCAAAAATCAGTCATATTTTTACATACTGGTAATGAACAACTGGAAACTGAAATTTAAAACAAAATTAAATCTATGGTCACCCCAACAACATGAAATATAGAAATCTAATAATATAGAGAGAATATCTTTTTAGAAATTAATAGACTTTATTTTTAAAATAATTTCAGATTTGCTGGAAAAATGAGTAGAAAGCACAGACATCCTTCCCTACCCATACAGCATCCCCTATTACAGTTAGCCCTCCCGCAGTCCCACACCTGGTATATATCTTGAAAAAAACAAAAACACTAATTCAAAAAGATACATGCACCCCAATGTTCACAGCAGAACTCTTTACAACAGCCAAGATACAGAAGCAACCCAAGTGCCCAACAAGAGGTGAACAGATAAAACAGATGTGGTATATGTATGTGTATATATGTATACACACACACACACACACACACACACACATACATACATACACACAATGGAATATTATTCAGCCATAAAAAGGAATAAAATTTTGCCATTTTCCGTAACATGGATGGACCTGTAGGGCATTATGCTAAGTGAAACTGTCAGACACAGAAAGATAAACAATCCATGTTATCACTTATATGTGGAATCTAAAAATGAAACAAATGAATGACTATAACAAAACAGAAAAGACTCATAGACATAGAGAAGAAACTAGTCGTTACCAGTAGGGAGAGGGAAGGAGGCAGGGGCAAGATAGGGGTAGAGGATTAAGAGGTACAAACTATTACGTATAAAACAAATAAACTATAAGGATATATTGTACAGCACAAGCAATATAGCCAATACTTCATAGTGACTTTAAATGGAGTATAATTTATGAAAATGTTGAATCACTATGTTGTACACCTGAAACTAATACTGTAAAAATATTTACAGTATTATATATTATATATATTATATTTACAGTATTATATATATTATTTATTCCACAATAAAAAAAAAATCATGTTAGTTATAGGATTTTTGTAGATGTCCTTTATCAAACTGAAGAAGTTCCCCTCTATTTCTAGTGTTCTGAGACTTTTTATCAAGAAAGATTGTTGAATTTTGTCAAATGCTTTTTCTACATTAATTTACATGATCATATAATTTTTCCTCTTTATCCCATAGATGTGATGGGTTATATTAATTGATTTTTTTTCTTTTTTTCCAGCTTCATTGAGGAATAAATTAAAAATAAAATGTTATATAAAGTATATATAATCTGATGATGATTTCATATATGCATATAATTGAGTATTAGTCAACCATAAATAAAAAAGGAAATTTTGCCATTTGCAACATGAGTGAACCTGGAGGGCACTACGCTAAGTGAAAATAGACCAGGCAAAGAAAGATAAATACTGCATGGTATCACTTATATATGGAAATAAAAAAAGAAGCCAATAATCATAGAAAAAGAGAATAGAATAGTGTTTGCCAGGGGCAGGGGAACTGGGGAGATGTAGGTAAAGGGGTACAAACTTGCAGTTATAAGATGAATAAGTTCTGAGGATCTAATGTACAGCATGGTGACTACAGGTAACAATATAATATTATATACTTGAAATTTGCTGGCAGTAGATCTTAAGCATTCTCACCACAAAAAAAGACAGGTGATGAATGCATTAATTAACATACTTATACTAATCATTTTGCAGTGTACATTAATTGATTTCCAAATAATGAAGCAGCCTTATATACCTGGACTAAATCTTACTTGGTTGTAGTGTATAATTTTTCTATACCTTACTGGACTTCATTTGCTAATATTTTGTTGAAGAGTTTTATATCTATGTTTATGAAAGATAATTGATCTATAGTTTTCCTTTTTGGCAATGTCTCTGTCTGGTTCTGATATTAGGGAATAAACAGAGTCCTCATGCTGAAAACTACCAAATGCAGACGAAAGAAATCAAAGATGATTTTAATTAATCATGTGGTTTTGAATTGGAAGACTCAACACAGTAAAATGGTCAATTCTTCTAAAATTCACCTACAGGCTTAATGCAACTCTTATCAAAATCTCAGCAGGATTATTTGTTTATTTATAAAAAATATTTAAATTATATAAGGGAAAAGCAAAGAAACTAGATCAGCTAAAATAATTTTGAAAAAGAATCAATTTGGAGGAATTTTAAGACTTTCTATAAGATATAGTGATCAGTATTAATACCAGGTGGCATTGTTGGAGGTACAGACATGAAAGTCAATGGAACAGAATACAGTTCACCAATAGACTTTCACAAGTATGACTGAGATATGACAAAGATGCAAAAGTTATTTGAAGGAGGAAGGATAATTTTTCAAAATGTGGTATCCAACGACTGGACAACCACAGGCAAAAAATGAACCTCAATTTAACCTCACATCTTATACAAAAATTGACCCAAAATGGATCATGGATCTAATTGTAAAACGTTTAGAAGAAAAACATAGGAGAAATTCTTTGTTTTTGAGGGTCTGAGGAAAAGCTTAGATTTGACACAAAAAACAAGATCCGTAGACGCAAAATGATAATTTAGCCCTCATGAAAATTAAAAATGTTTGCCTTGGGAAAGATCCTATTAAAAGGATAGAAAGATAAGCATACTACATTTCCAACAAAGGACTGGTATCTACAAAATATTTTTTAAAACTCAAAATGTAACAATTAAAAAACAAGCAATCCAATTAGAAAATGGCAAAAGATTAGAATATATACTTCACTTAAGAGGCTATGTGGATGGCAATTAATAAGCACATGAAAAGGTGTTCAACATCAGTTTTCATTAGTGAAAGGTAAATTCAAACCACAGTGAAATATCAGCCAACACCTATTAAATGGATACGATGAAAAATACTTATAGTATCAAGTGCTTGCAAGAATGAAGAACAAGTGAATCTCTCATACATTGCTGATAGAAATGCAAAATTGTATAGTCATTCTGAAAAATAGTTTTGTACTTTCATTTAAAGTTAAACACTTATTTCTCTAACAATGTAGGGTAAATCCTGGATAGTTAACCCAGAATAATGAAGACTTACTGTATTTGTCTTCTCTGGCTGCTGTAAAAAATTATCACAAACTTAGTGACTCAATAGAACAGAAATACATTCCCTCACAGCTCTAGAGGCCAGGAGTCTGAAGTCAGTTTCACTGGATTTAAATCAAGGTGTTAGCAGGACCAAATTCCCTCAGGAAGCTCTAAGGGAGAATCTGTCCCTTATTTCTTCCCCGTTCTGGTGGCTACTAGTATTCATTGGCATGTAGTCACATCATTTCAACATCTGCCTCCACGGTCACATTGCCTTCTCTCCTCTCTGGGGCAAAGTTCCCTTTGTTTCCTTCTTATAAGGACACTTGTGATTGTACTTAGGGCCCACCAGGATAATTCAGGATAATATTTCCATTTCAAGATAATTAACTTAATCACATTTGCAATGCATATTTTGCCACATAAGGTAATATATTCACAATCTTCAGGAATGAGAAAGTGGACATTTTAGGGAAACATAACTCAGTCTACCACACATGTTCATGCAAAGGCTTGTGTATGAAGGTTCATAGCAACTTTATTCAAAATATTCCCAAAGTGGAAACATTCCAAGCGGCCTTCAATGGATGACTGAATAACTGTGGTATACCCATACAATGGAATTCTGCTCAGCAATAAAAGAAATACACTATTGATTCACAAAATTTGGCTTCATCTCAAAGGCATTATGCCAAGTAAAAGAAGCTAGTTTCAAAATATATGCTGTTGTATGCTTCCATTTATCCAGTACCCTGGAAAAGACAAAACTATGCGACAGAAAACAGATCAGTGATTTTCCAGGGGTCAGACATTTGGGGAGGGAGGGTGTGACCCGAAAGTGATAGCACTAGGCATTTGGGGGGGATGAAGCTGTTCTGTACCCTGATTGTGGTAGTTGTTACATGAATATATGGATGAGTTAAAATGCAAAGAACTGTACACCAAATACAAACCAATTTTATCTTAATTTCATTTTTAAAAATCTGAGCATAAGGAACTTCTTCACAGACTATGTATACAAAAGCCTGGAGGTCAGGGAGCATTGCACATTGGCTTAACTGTAGCAACTGCTTTTAGTTTTGAATGACAGAGGCTTAGAGCACAGTGATGTGGGTGGCCAGAGAGAAAAAAAGTGCTTGGACTTCAGTGGTTTCTCAATAATCGTGGACTCAAGAGTTCAGAACATTGATACTAAAACTGTCTCTGGAAAATATAATGCCTGACAATAATTAGTGTTCTCATCTCGCCGGCTGATTTTCTTATAGCAGAAAGCTGGTGTCTGTAACGGGAACAATCTGAACATCAAACTAGTGATGACTGAACCTAAGAAAAGACTGGTAATTTTCTAATAGAATTCAGTTACTAAGATCTTACTTCATTCTCTTGATTCATGAATGATCTACGTAAGGAAATGAACTGGTCTTCTGCCTCTACCATCTCAGAACTAAGAGAATCATTCTATGTGTCCTCTTCATGAACCTATATTCGCTCAATATTTTCCTATTCAGCCAGCTTTCCCACACATCTGTTTTCTATTTTTTAAACAATTCATTTGTGACTAATTTCCTTATCTCTTATATAGGGCCAACTTTGTTTCATTTCACAGCAGCTTGCATAAATCTTTGAAAAATAAACTCATGATATAAATATATTAGGCCGAATTATTGATAAGTCATGCAAAGTTCTTGTAACTCAAAGTAATATGGAACATTTGCATGAAACAGAAAAATAAAAGTCCAGTTTGCACATACTCGTTTGATGCCTTATATGCACAAAACATGGACTAGACATCAGTTTAAGTAGTCACATATTTTTCATACACGATGCCCTTTAGTCATACTGAATAAATAAATGCCTTCATTTTGACTTCTATATAAATTTCTTATTTGCATCTTACCAATTTATTAAAGTAATTTTGGCTTGTGGGAGGTCACAAACCAATTCCATCAGCCATATTCCATCCATTGTTTAAAAAACAATCTGCTTTACTTGTTCATTTTACTTTTAATTATAGACTGGTTGCTCACCTTACACTTACCACAAAGGTGGAGAGCTTTTCACTTTGTCACAACTTTCTCCTTTGAAAAACTCTCATATTCTTAAATGTCAATTAGAATTTAATAAAACACTTTAAGTTTACATTGCACTGCAGTTTTTAGCAAATGATTGTTTTCAATGTCCCTGATTTGGGAGAAAATGTTTTTGGTGGTGTTTCTTTCTTGATTCCTATCTTGAAATATCAGAGTATATTGAAAATATTTGTTGTATTGTGAGTAGCTTATGTCATTTCTCTGTATATTATTAGAAATACATTTTACTTGACATTTCTATTAAATCATTTTTCATACTGCCAGAAAATACATAGTTCCATTTCTTAAGTATCACGTACAAGGTACAATGTAACATATAAACTAATGTAAAATATAACCCTTTTATTCTAATAGGTTACAGTCTAATTAAGGAAACAAGTGTGCATGTGCATACACATATACATGTACATGGGATTAAGTACCAAAACAGAATGTACAGTTGGAGGAGTGAAGTTTGACATTTGGATCTGTCTCTTGCTGTGGAACTGTGAGCCAGTTACTTGAACTTGCCAAGTTCTAGCTGTCTCATCTAAAAAACAGGAGTAATAAATAATGCACAGTGCTATTTTGAAGGTTATATTGAATAATATATATGAAAGTATATAGGGTCTCATACCCAAACAGATAAAGTCAAGTGGGGCACCACACTGCACCCACTGACTGCACCCACGCTTGGACCTCCCAATCAGATACTCTTTTACAGTACTTGAAGGAGTCCTGCTACTCTGGAAAGAATATGGGCTTTGGAGTCAGATCTGCTGGATTTGGAATCATGCCTTGGGCAATTCATAATTATACAACATTGTACAAATGACTTAATCTTTCTGATTCTTATTTCCTTTATTTTCAGTGGGGATGTTATTATCCACTTACATCTGAGAGTTATTGTGAAGATTGAAATAATAGTATTATTTAACTTAACACCTGGGGCCCAATAGACAATAGAACATATATTTACTAAAGTGGATCTTTTTCTCAGCTTTACAAGGATCACAGGAGGTTCAGCTGACAGGGGTGAAACCCATACTCTAAAATAGATTATGAAATACTAATGAATTTATCTGAATATGTTAGAGTGTATATGCAGTTATAAACTGATGTATAGAAAATCACAAGAACACTAGAGCATAATTAGGGTGCCCTTTTGTTGTTAGTCAACAGTCTCTACTCCTTAGAGAAGAGCGGATATAGTGTCTACTTGTCCCTATCCAAATCTCATTGTTTCATCACACTGGCAGCGAGTAGGGTGGACAGACTGACGGAGGGAAGAGAAAGTCACCTGTGAAAAGGAGCCACTTGATGGTCCTTCTTGTCCATTCCTCAATCAAGCTATTCCCTGTAGTTTGTTCTCAAGCATATTTAGAGGTCAGTGGCCTCTTGTAATTCTGATTTATTACTTTGTCATTTTGAGCTGAACTCCAGTGGCTTTTGCTACTGTTTTTATTTATATCTTTCCTTCCACTCTTTACAGATTATAAATATTTCGAAATCTTCTTTTTGTAAGAAAAAGGACAACAAACCAATGACTAAGGTTGTACTGCATTTGTTACACAAGCCCACAACAAGCACTTACTAGTGAAAGAGAAAGGCACAAGGAAGCACAACTGTACTGGGCTTCATAACGTTAGAGTTGCTGTGGCTTTCATTTGATTGTTATTTATTGAGCAGTCAAAATGTGTTAGGCAGCATAAAGAACAAACTGACAGCATAATCTGGATATTACAGATTTTATACCCTAAAAAAAGAAGTCCATTAACTCAAGTACAGAACATATCCATTTACGTAATCACTTGTAAAATCTTGACTAGGTAACTCATTTAGCTACCCTTATACTTAGAGGGTATTTTCACATCTTTCTAGTTAAAAACTTGTGTTACTTCAAATAACATTTCAAGATACTTTAATGCGACAGTGCTCACATATATGAAGTTATTCTTCCTCACTGGTAAGGTAATTAACAAATACCTCATCAAGTAAAGAAACCTCAGTAGACACAGGAGACCCTGAGCAAACAGTCCTCAGAGAAAAGCTGTATTCATTTTATATTAGTTTTGGGAAAACGAACATATAAGGAGAATGGATATCCTCAGAATAACAAAGCAGTTGCTCAGCAGGAAACTGAAGGAGGAGGGTTAAATTTGCAGTTGGCAGGAGAAAGAATTTCAGGTTATACTGCCGCTTGCTCCATAAGAATGTGACAGATTGTCCATTTCTCACTCCACCAATCCCTGCAAAACACTGGAGACGTAGTGATGAAGACAGAGTTTTTGGCTTTTGAGACAGTTGCAGTCTAGCTGCGCAGACAGGGAAATGGAATAATTCATTTGTTCAACAAAAATTTATTGAGTGCTTTCTTCAGGTCAGACACTGTTCCTGGGGCTGGAGAGACAGAGTGAAGAAAAGAGACAAAAATTTCTGTCTTTGTGATCCTATTACAATTGGGATAGACTGATGACAAATGTGTGTGTGTGTGTGTGTGTGTGTGTGTGTAGACACATTATATCTATCTCCATATAATGGATGGATTTGGATCTGTATATTTACATACGTATGTATACTCAGATGGTGGCGTGTGCTGTGAGGAACTATAAGCCAGGGGAAAAGGAGAATGTGCACTACTAGGTAGGATCGGAAGGTATGGGGAAACCTCATGAGTAAGGTGAAATTTTAGCAGAGACCTAATGACATGAGGGAGTCAGACATGTATAAAGGGGAGTGGGGTGAGATAGCATTCCAGAGGGAATAGAAAGTTCAAAAACTTAAAGAACATGGGTGCTTAATACAGTGTGCAGGTGTAGCAAAGAGTCAGTGGGTCTGACTGAAGCATGGGTAATATATGTAGATGCCAACATTTCTGAATCAAACAACTCCATCCACTTTTCACCCTTAGTCATTAATCCAATATCTTAGTTTCCTTGGTTTGTACCCTCCTTATCTGTCACCTCAGTACCTGGACATATGATTTAGTCTCTCCTGGCTTGAAGCCTTGAATTTCTCGGGTACCAGGAGGAATGTCCTCCTTGACTTGGTATGTTTCCAGAGGATATTTGGTTTAATGATCCTTCATGGCCTCCAGCCCCTCTCTACCCGCCCATTGCCTTGCTGGAAGGCCTCAGACAACATATGTCTTACGAGTTTATTGTGAGACCCAAAGGAGATAATGTATGAGTAAGCAATTTACAAACTTTTAAGTGCTTGATACTAGTAATGAAATCTTTAGTTCTAAGGCCATGAGTTCCCAAATGAAAAGATTATACCAACAATCATGTCTCTGCAATATCAAAGATGGGAAAAGCAGGAAACAGGGAAAAGAGCAGCCAGGCAGGAGGTCTGTCTCTGTTAGGGGCAAGATGAATCACCAGCAAGAACTAGCGTGGCCTTTGGAAGAGTCAAGGTCGCTGGGTTGTGTCAGTCTGGGAGGGAGGGCTGCATAACTCATCTTCCTTTCCGCCCTGCTACTGCAAACAATTTGTAGACTTTTTTATCTTCCCTCATGCCAGATGTTTTTCTTCTTCATTTTCCCTATGCCAGATTTCTTTTCTCCTGTTTGCTAGGACTTTATATCTGTACGTTTCTCCTTTTGTATCCCTTTCCTGCAGCCTCTGTCTTTGTTATTTTCTAGTTCTTGCTCCTTAACCTGGAATGGATTTTGCTATGGTCTCTAGAGAAGCTGCTCCAGAAGCTTGTGTACATGTGGTATCAGGCGTCCACCTGACCACTATGCCTGCTCTGCGAAGACGACTGCTACACTGAAGTGTTCCTTGAGAGAGCAAAGCTGGAAAGCACAGTGAAGACAGTGATGCATAAGGAGTCAGTAAGTCTGGACTGTACCATTAACATTCTGCATTAACTTTGGCAAGTCCTAAATTCAGATAGGTCTCAGTTTCTCCAGTATATACAATAAAGGTGAACTGGATAATCTCTGAGAGTTCTGATGTGCCAGATTCTGAAAACGTCATGTTAATGTGAAGCACAAAAAGAATTGCTTGTTTTTGACAACAGACAGCAGGACTGGAAGTGGAGATCGAACCACTGGAATAATCTAATTCTCTCTCTTCCTGTCATACTGCATCATGCCCCCTGGGTCTTTAATAAATGCTGTATAGACTGGAGATCATGCCTCCCCCAAAAAACTTTTCATTATGCTCTGAGTGTAGTGTCTGCTCACTAAAAATAACTGAATATATTATGGGCTGACACATCTGGGGAAAAAACTCCTTATTTCCATAGATGGCATTGACAGACTGCTCAGGATGTGACGAAAGGGGGTAAACCGACATTGGAGAAGGTCCCTAGGGAGAGTTCGTACAGAAGGGAAGTGATGGGGTGGACAAAGCTTTCAGGTTGCTCAGCTAAATGGTCTAGGAACTCCACAGTCCTCTACATCCTTGACTGGTCAGAATCAAACAACATTGATTCTGCCTTCAACTTCACAAAGAATTAAGGGAGCTATGCCTCTGAAGCAATTTGTTAACCATGACACCAAAAAGAAAATCCAGAGAATTTGGGATTGCTTTTGTCAAATCAGAACAAGTCATCTTTCTGACTTAATTTCCCTAATACCCACCTTGATTAGTGCATATTTGGAAAGTTATGAAGAATGAGCTGTGTGGGAGTATAGGCAACAATGATATGATTAGTACTCAGTTATAACCATGAAGTCCGAGTACAGGGAACGTCTGAATTTGTAGAACTGATTACAATTATCTTCCATACTCCTAAATCCATTTCCTTGGTGCAGCTAAATCACAAATTTTGACCTCTTTTCAAATCTAAACCCGCTCTGAGACAGGAAGAGGGCAGGGCACAGCCATTCAAGGAATAACATAACAATAAACACCAGGATGGCAAAAGATTCAACCCCCAGTAGGTCTTGAGGCTCAAGATGGTGGGAGATTTGACTTCTAGTAGACCTTGAGCTTCATTATACGCCCATTGTAATGTAGTAGCATGGTGAATAACACGCCCACAGGCGCCATGGCAGTCCCAAAGCTAGCCACAAAAGGTCAGAGTGGGAAATAGCCAACTTCCTGGGAATCCCAGCCCCTTCCCCAGGCTAGTTAGACTGGTCCTTCCACTTATTAGCATATGAAGCCACTGAGCCCATAAAAACTGGCAACACAGGGCCTTCTAGCCGCCCGCACTCTCTCCCTCTTCAGGGAGAGGGCCCGCACTTTGTCTATGGAGTGTGTACCCACTTTTAATCTAAACTGAGCAGCCAACCCCCACACCTCAGGGCCTTTCTCTTGCCTTTTGAAACAGCATACATTCTATCCAATATGAATCTCTCTAAATAAATCTACCTTTACTTAACTGTGGCTCGCTCTTGAACTCTTTCCTGCGCAAAACCAAGGACCCACACTTGGCAGGGCACGTCCCAGGTGCTCAACGGAGACCTGGGACACGGCCTTTCTCATGCCCTACATCCATTTTTCCTGCATCATCTCCAGCAGTGACCATTCCCTTCTCTCCCCTACAGCAAGCTTTTCTCTTTCTACTGCATCATTCCCATCAGAAAAACAAAAACAAAAACAGACCAAAGAAATCTTTAAAACTTCTAGTGCCTCTTATGTTAAAAGCAAAAATAAACATTTTTCTTACCCTATATCACCTTCTAGCTACAGCCCCATTTCTCAGTGCCTTTTCTCAAAAAGCAAGGCTTTCTAGAAAACACATCTTTTCATTCTCAAATCCTTCAACTCCCTTTCAGAAGGCTCATTTTATTAGAACACTTTTACTTTCTTTTTGCTTCCAAGATGCCGCATTCATTGTTTCCCTATGTTACTGGACGCTTTGTCTCAGTCTCCTTTGATTGTCTACTTGCTTCTTCTATGAGGATCTACAATATGACTGCTGGTCCTCTACCCGCATACATTCTTCCCTGAGCAATTTCAACCCTTTCCATGGCTCTCCCGATTGCCCCAAGCGCTGACCTCTCCTTCCAGCTTTGTACTCACATAGGACTACCGAGTCATCATCTCTACTTAGACAGTTAACAGACACCTCAAACCCAATGCTGTAAACAGAACTGTTGATCTCTGCCTACCGCACACCCAGCCTGCTCCTCCACAGCCTTTTCCTCTACAGGACCGTCCAATTAGCTCCTCAGGTCACACACAACTAGGAGTCATCCTTCATCTTCTCTACCTTCCTCACTCTCTACAACCAATCCATCAGCAAGTCCAGTAGGCTCCAAAATGGGTCCAGAATTCAGCCACTTCTTCCTGTGCTCTGTACTACAAACCTACTTCAAACCACCACCATCAGCTCACCCCCTGTACTCTAGTAATGGCCTCTGAACTTATCTCCCTGCCCCTCACCTCACCCCTTTACAGTCTATTTGCCACACAATAGACAGAACTATCTTTTAACAGGTTGGTCAGACCGTGTCATTCTCCTATGCAAAATGCTCCCATGGCTTTCCATGAACCTTAAAATAAAACCTAGACTCCTTACCTTGGCCTACAAGACTTAAGATCTGGCCTCTAACGACCTCTTATCTTCCACCCTGTGGCTACTGTCCTCTGGCCACGCATATTTTTTCCTCAGAAACACCAAGCTTATTGCCATCCTAGACTTTTGCATTGGTTGCTCCCTTTTATATTTGTCATTTATTTTGATCAGTCTTATTCTCAGTACACTCGGGGGTAGTGCTGTAATTTGCATGTTGATATCTAATGAGATCAAACTACAGACTTTGCAGTTGCACATAAAAGATGTACATAGTGAGACTTCGAAAGAAAATGAGACATATTAAACTGCAAGTTCACTCATAAACAATCCAATAATGCCTTAATAGTCCTTCTTGAAGAGAAGCTTTTTGAATATGTTTCTCTTAGTTTTCTATCATATAATTACTTTAGGAAAGAAATGTGTAAATTAAAAACACGGTAAAGATCAATGTTTGTAAAAATAACTTCCCTGCCATTATAACATTTAGATTGGCTTTTATTCAACAGAGATACTATAATATAACTGAAGTTTTGTTTGACCCCTAGTTTCCTTAAATCAAAATTTAAAAAAGAATATCAGATAAGAAAGTGAAAATGATAAGGAAGTAATAATTCCATAATCTGGGGGAAATTTTGTTTTATAAAACTTTTCATTCAATATTCCTGGGTTAGAACTGATAGTGATAAACACTGATTTGCTTGCTTCACAAAAATCCATTTACCAAGAATAATCAATTTTTTTCTTTTCTTTTCCTTTCTTCTCTTTTTTTTCCTATCAGAATTGATCAAATTGAGCCCATTCATTTGAGATGACACCATTAAGCAAGGAAGGAGCCCGTCTGTGTAACTAAATTGGGACCATTGCGATCAATACATTCAGTGACCTTTCTTAATTCTTTTATTCCGAACAATTGCCTCAACAGAATTATAGCAAGAACTTAAAATCTCAAGATCAATTGTTTTTGGAGTATCCTTTAAGAAAGCTCCAATATCAGTTGACACTGGGTTCTCTAACATTATACTGCTATAATCAGTCAAGTATCTTAAAATTAGGTTTATCCAGGGGACTTTGGGGGACTATACTTAGGATCGGAAATAAAAGTTGATTCATAAGCATATGGGTTATACATTATTGATTTCTGTTTAGAAAAAATTCAACAGTTATAAAATCAGTTTATTCAGATATTTTCAATATAATTTTCTTTTTTCTAGCTTTTGAGGTTGATGTGGGTATCCTTAAAAACAGACCTTTTTCTACTGATTATCATCAAGGTGTAGGCTTGTTAAGTTTCGGCCCTGATAATAGCTGGGTTTCAGTCACTGTTATCAAAAAATGCTGAACTTTGCACTGTGAAGTTGAGGCTGGAATGGAAGGAACACAAAATCTCAGGAAGGTACATACATTATTTTTTTACCCTAACAACTCTTGTAACAAGAATTGATGAAGTGAGCCAATCTTGCAAGAGCCAGAATAGAATGAAAATAAGTCAAATAGAGTGTGAGTTTAAAGAAAAACTGAAGCCATACCATGATGTATCAGATGCAAAAAAAAAAAAATGTTATGGGAACAAGGAACATATTCTTTTAAGTGTAGTTGCCTTTAACAACATTTTGAAATCTGAATCTCAGTTTTAATTAAAATTTTCTCTGAGTTACATGATCATTTGGGCAAAAAAAGATCTGAGACATTTATTTTTATAAATCACACAGGAGAAACAAGAAACTAGGAGCACCCAAATAACAACTATATTTGATTAAAAATGTTTAAACTTTTAACTATTTACTTTTTCTTACTTCTTGTTCCCGCTCTATCAAACCTACCCCCTACATATAAAATAACATTAAAATAACAATGCCTGGCTTGTTTCCCCTTGGTTCTGCCTTCAGTTGAGTTGTCGACTACAGGACTGAAGTATTTATGGTACATACTTAATGTGATAGCGTGAAATTGAAATCAAACCTAAGTTCAAGTCCTATGTTTGTAACATTGGGCAACTTACCTAACCTCTTTGAATCTCCATTTTCTCATCAATGAAAAGGGACAATAAGTCCTACCTAACAGAAACACTGGAGGTTGAATGAGAAAATGTATAGGAGACATCTAGTTTGTACTGAGTCATCAACAAATAAATGGTCACTTCTGTCCCTCATATTTGTATCCTGAATAGTGACAGTCATATTCTACATGTATTTCTGTCCACCATTTTGTACATGAGTTCTCTTATCAACACACTATTTTTATCCCCCAAACCATACCTTGTCGCAAATGTTTTTATAAAACTGACAAATAATAATCACATCATTCCTATTTCCATTTGCCGTATCTATCCTAGTCTTATTAAAATGTTTCTAATGTTTTTATTTTGATGTTGTCAAGTGTAGAAGCTAAATTCTAATTAGTCTTTTTAATATATTAGGGTGTTTTTTTTAAGTGATAGCCTGCTGCTCACAGGTCTGGAAGAGATGATACACCAACTGTTATTCAAGGAAGTTTCTAAAAGGGAGAATAGATCTTTGGAATGTGTTACTTTCATGCCAAAATCAGATCCTCCCCAGCAGTCCTCTTCTCTGGGTGACGTCCCAGCAGGGTGATCAGTATTTCGACTGTCATGTTAATTTGATGGCTTTTTTTTTAATTGAAGTGTAGTTGCTATACAATATTATATAATTTACAGGTGTATGGTGCAGTGATTCACAAATTTTAAAGGTTATACTCCATTTATTGTTATTAGAAAATATTGGCTATGTTCCCTGTGTTGTAGAAAATATTCCAGTTGCTTATTTTATACATAATAGTTTGTACTTCTTACTCCCCTACCCCTATAATGCCCCTCTCCATTCTCTCTCCCCACTGGTAACCACTAGTTTGTTCTCTGAGTCTGCTTCTTTTCTATTATATTCACTAGTTTGTTGTACTTTTTAGATTCTACATGTAAGTGATATCATACAGTATTTGTCTTTCTCTGTTTGACTTATTTCACTTAGGTAATATCCTCCAGGTCCATCCATGTTGTTGCAAATGGCAAAATATCATTCTTTTTATGGCTTGGTAGTATTCCATTGTATATACATGTACCACACCTTCTTTATCCAGTCATCTGTTGATGGACACTTAGGTTGCTTCCACATGACCTAGCAACTCCACTCCTGGGTGTATATCCAAAAAAAGCAAAAATACTAATTTGAAAAGGTATATGCACCCAGTGTTCACAGCAGCATTATTTACAATTGCCAAGACATGGAATCTGATCACTTCTTGATGAGACCACCTGCTGTCTGACTCCTGGTTATTCGACTTACTCCAGTTTTGAGCGATTTTAAATAGCATTCTTTGGCGGGTATTTTTTTAAGTACAGGTTTCCCCCACTATCCAAAAGTGGAGCATCCCCATGAAACCAATTCTAAGCCAAAATGGCATAAAGTGAAGAAGCAATTACTGTAGGACACATCTTGCTAAGGGATGCACAAAATAAATGGAGATAAAGCACAGATGCTCACAGACACAGTTCAAAGCTCTGGCAGCTGGATGCTGAGTGAGGTTCCTGGGGAAGGAACCTGGTGGTAACACTCACTGCCTGGGGTCCTTGTGGTCTCTGTAATGTCTCAGCTTGCTGCAAAACAAATGCTGACTCTATTTTCACTTCACTTTTTGCCGTTTGTTGTGAAAGTGAAAATCCTCTTTGCATTTGTTTTGGTTAGTGAAAATAGCTACTAAAGTAGGTGTTTCGAAAAAGCAAACTTCGGATAGTGCAGGATACCTGTATTTTTTTTTTAATTATTGATCACATTTCAATTTAACAACCCTATAGCTTAATTTTTTCTTCCCTAGATGATATGGAATTCAACCATACACTCACCCATTTAAAATATTTTTAACATATATTCAGTAAGATTCACTCATTTTGGTATGTGGTTCTATGAATTTTAACAAATGCATATGGTCACATGAAAACCATAATTAATCCCAAAATATTCATCCCAAAACATTCCGTTGTGCTGCCTCTTGAGTAAAAGCCTCACTCCTAAACTCTAACAATCACGAATCTCTTCTTTCTTCATTCCTAAAGTTCCAAATTTCCATTTTGTATCCTTTCATCTAAACAACTTAATTTGACATTTTTTAAAGATAAGATCTGGTGGCAATGAATTCTCTTAATTTTCCTTCATCTAGAAATGTCTTTATTTTGCTTTCATTTCAAAAGAGTATTTTCACTGGACATGTGTTACCCAATCAAACTTGGGTCCGCTCATCCATGCACAGTAAAGCCAGTCTACTGACACTGTGTCGTGGTGAAGCGAAGTACAGGTGTCAGCTAGGACTCAAAAAGCCCGAACTCCCCAATGGGTTTCAGCAAAACATTTCTGAAGGCAAGGTGAGGGAGGGGTGTTTTGGGGTACGTGATCAACTTGTGTACAATTCTCTGCCTGGCTGATAGTGAGGTAACAGGGCAGTGTCACAGGGATTAACTTTATCAATCTTTAGGTACCAGTAGGTCTGGGGGCTACAGGCTCCTTCCTGGTCATCAAGTAGTTAACTTCTTCCATTTGGGGGGGTGGCTAGCATCTGTAAAATAACTCAGGACATGTGCATCACACACTATGATCTGGGTACTTCAGAGAGGAGCTATAGGAGAGGATGTGAGGGAGAGGTCTGTCCTCGGAGGGCCCTATAGGGTCCTGCTTGGTTACATATGGAATTCTAACTTGACAGTTTCCTTCTTTTTTCCCTTTATAGCACTTTAGAGATGTTTCATGTCCTCTGGTCACCATGCTTTCTGAGAAGACGTGTTCAGTCATTTGAACTGTTGTTCCTATTTAGGTAATGTGCAATTTTTATTTGGTTGCTCTTAAGAATTTTTTAAATTTATCTTTAGTTTTCAGAACTTTGATTATGCTGGATCTGGTTTAGGTTTTCTTTGAGTTTATCTTACCTGTTTCAGTCTATTTATTTTGCCAAGTTTCTTGAGTGTTTAAATTTATGTCTCTTAACAAATCTGGCAAATTATCAGCCATTATTTCTTTCAAATCTGGGCTATCAACATCTTTCTCTTATCTTTTTGAGACTCTAACATGAATGTTACATCTTATGACATCGTCTCACAAATACCTGAATGTCTTTTCAGATTTTTTTCTTTTTAACCCCCTATGTTCTTCAGATGGAATGATTCCAATTGATCACCCTCAAAGTGAACTGTATCTTTCCTCTGTCATCTCCATTCTGCTATTAAGCACACTAATGAGGTTTTTTTAAATCCAGATATTTTATATCTCAGTTCTAAAATTTCCATCAGGTTCCATTTCACAGCTTCTTCCTCTTCTAAGAACTTCTATCTTTCCATTAAGATAGAAGTAATATGTTTTTAATAACTCCTTTAAAATATTTGATAATTCCAACGTTTGTGTCTTCTCAGTGTTGTCATCTATTGATTATATTTTTCTTTGAGAATTGGTGTGACTTTCCTAGTTCTTTATATTCTGAGCAATTTTAGATTGTATCCTGAACATTGTGAATATTATGTTGTAAGAGTCTGGCACCTATTAAGATCCTCTGTAGCATGTAGATTTTTGTTTTTTTGCTTTAGGAGACAATCAGCATGGTTAGCTGCAAATCAAATTCTGCCTCACCTTTTGTGGGCAGTGGTTACAATGTCAGTTCAGGTTTCAAAATCTTTGCTCCAGGATTCGGATCTGCCCCATGTGTTAAGCCACTCAGGAGCTGTCCTGAAACTTGTGTGGTGGTTTGTGTTATAGCTCAGTTCTCACACTAGGCTTCTTTGCGTCTGTTTCACCTGTGCACTGCTCAGGAGCAAACCTAGGTATGTATTAACCCATACACAGGTTTGGGGGTCCCTTTCTCTAGCATTCTCTCCAGGACTGCCCCCATACTTGACAGCTCTCAGGGGCACCTTTTTCAGTTTCCTTTGGCCAGAAAATTAGTTTCTCTTGGAGTTTTAGTTCCCCTCAGGCTCTCTTGCAGTTAAGGCTTCCCTTATGGCAGAGAAGTGAAAAGAAATAGCTTCTCTCAGAATTTTTTGTACTCACTCTCACTATGTACCTCTGCGACATGTTCCACCCTTGGGTCAAAACCTGTTACAATGGAGGAAAATAAAACCAAGAAATTCACCATCTTTTTAGACATTCTTCAAGTTTTGACTTCTCTTTCTCATCTTCCTGCTATTATTTACTTTACTTTTCAGAGTCCTCAGGCAGTTCCTCCATGTATTCTTTTCACAATTTTTAGCTACAATCAATGGAAGAGAGAGGTTATAGTGGGCTGACTTTATTTTGGTCAGTATCAGAAGTCCTTTCCAATTTCCAAGAGCATCGTAACTTTTGATTACCTGGATCACTGAACTCATAGCTATGTCTCTGTCCTTTATACACATATCCTGCATTGGGTTATTTCCCTGAGAATGAATAAGGGGGCATCATCCAATTATCAAAATAATTTCTGCCTAAAGCAAGTGAAATTAAGTCATTTAGACATACAGCAGCTTCTCCCTCTTTTTGCAAAAAATCTTTGCCCACAGGATGGTCACTTGTGACAGTGATCCATCATGAGTATCTTCCTTGGTCACGGGCACTTATCAGTCTATGACAGTCACATGTTATTGATGTAGCATCTTTTAGGTGCCAGCTTAAGTGGAATGAGAAGCACAAATTTTCATTAGAAGGACACATAATTTCTGAGATTATTCCTCCACAGATATGGGTTATCACTAACCATCCTTCCTTCTCTCCCCATTTTAACATTTTGGTTAGAGTTGGAAATGGATCTTGTGGCCATACATCCAGTGAAACTGATTTGCCTTGATGATGTTTTTGGTCCAACCCAGTTTTCCACAAATGTTTCTGAATTTGATTTGCTTTTGCAGGGTGATGATTTCTTAATACTTTCCTACTTACTTGATTAAGGACAATAAATAAGTACTGTATTGGAAATGAAAGGCAAAGACATTCATTCAACAATTATTTCTTGCACTCTTATGTGTTACACATTGTTTTAGATAGATACTGGGTGTGGAGCTCAGTACAAAATACTCATTCTGGTAGGGGCAGTAGATGGGAATCACTTAGACAAACAAACAAATGTAAATAAACAAGTAAATCATCAACTAGTATTAAGTACTACATAGAGGATTTAAATTGGGTGACATAAGAGTAAGTGTGGGTGATTACTTTAGAGTGGGTGGTTGGGGAAGGCCTCCCTGAACAATGGATAAGGAGCCAGCCTTAAAAAAAAAAATCAGGAATAAGAGCACTGCAGGCAGAGAAAAAAATAAATGCAAATAACTGAATGTGAAATTGAATTTGGCATGTGTGAGTAACAGGAAAAAGGCTAGTATAGTTGGCTAACAGCAGGCAAAGCTTAGAGATGACATCAAAGAGAAGGGCTGGTCTAGATGACAGAGGGCCATTATAGTCCATGGGATGAGTTTGAATTTCTCTCAAAGTGTGGTATGAAGTCTTGGGAAAGGTTAATTATGAAGTGGATTTTATATTATTACCATATTAAAAAAACCTTTTCGTAGCTCTGTGAGGAAGCAGGGTGACAGGAGAAGTAGTTAAATTTGATATGTTTTGGAGAAAGAGCTGGTTCCATTTGCTGGTGGGCTGGATGTGGAGAGTAAGAGAAACAGAGAAATCAGGGATGAGTTGCAGGTGTCTGGCATAAGCAATTGGATGGATACCTAGTTTCATTTATTGAAATGAGAACCAAAGAGAAGCGGATTAGCCTGAGAGCATGGATTGACAGATATATTTTTGCCTGGTTACGTTTGAGATGCCTGTTAGATACTTAAGTGGAGATGCTGAGAATGCAGTTGGACATACGAAACCGGAGCTGAGTTCTATGTTAGAGACATAAATTAGCAGTCTTCAGCACACAGATGGTACTTTAAGACATGAGACTAAATGTTATCACCTAGGAAATGAGAGTGGATACTGAAGACTGACTCAATCTAGGTATTCCACCATTTAAAGGTAAGATAGAAGAGGACAGCCAAGCAAGAGAGACTGAAAAGGAGTGGCCAGTGATATAGGAGGAAAATCAGAAGAGTGGGGTCTACACAGTCAAGAGTAAGAATGGTACACAATGACTCAGCCCTAGGTATCCTTAGACAAATTTCTTATTGCAAAAGATTCATCATAGGAGGGAAGAGAAAGCTCTTCTGTTTGGACAGAGGGGTGTTATCTGGAAAGCACTAACCAAGGAGGAAGTATTTTGGCTGAGCCCTGAAAGATGAACAGAACTTTGATAAGAAGAAATGAAATAATTTCCCCAGGCTAAGGAAATAGCATGAAAGATCAATAATAACGAGGTATCAGGATTTGTTTACATTCATGCTTACTGTTTGTCATGTTCTGAGGAAAGTGCTCTACGTTCATTAACTAATTTGATCCCAAAAATATACCTACAGGGTGGATACAATTTTTATTTCCATTTTTTAGATAAAAAGCTGATACTCACGGAAGGTAAGTAACTTTAACTTCTAACTAATTAAACAACTAGGTAGTGGTAGAGTCTTGATGTGAAGTTTTGAGATCGGACTCCAGAGTCTGTGCTCTTGAGAATTACACTTAAGAAAACTAAGAAAACACCACAAGGAATATACCTAAGTAAGGGAAGCTCCGAGTGAAGGCCCATGCTATATAACATTTTTAAACTGTGGAAACCTTAAGAAGCACACACTTTGTACTATGAGTCACGGTTACAATTTTTCAAAATCTCTTAGAAGATTCATAGAAATACAAAAATGTCAGATTTGTGAGATCCTTACAGACTATTCAGAATACTCCTTCACATTTGGGGAAGACTAGCAAAAAGAGTCCCTCAAATACACGGGTTTCAATAATATATACATTTTTTCTTTCCCACGTAACAGTACAAATGACCTAGGGTAGTGGAACAGCTCTGCTATACAAGGTCATTCAGAAATGCAGGAATTTTCCATCTTGTTTATTGTTACCTGTCTGAGTGGCTAAAGTAGGTCTCTGGCCATGTCTATCTTCAAGCCTTTGAGAAGAGAAAAAAAAAAGTCCAGAGCAAAAAGAAAAAAATTTTAAGCCAGTAAGGTAGAGGTTGCCCACATTACTTCCACTCTCATTCCACTGCTGATAAACTAGTCACGTGGCCACACTCTTTGCAAGGGAGTCGGGCATGTAGTCACTAGCTGGGCAGATAGCTCCTCAAGAAGATAATGAATTTCGGGAGAACAATTAATATTATGCAAACGGGAAATGCGGGCCCTGATGTGACTATGCCTATTTAGCCAACATTTTGCTGCTGTCTTTTTATGTCTTTTAAAATGTTATTTATTGTACACTATCAGTGGCAGATTTACTGTGAAACTACTGAAGCTTAAGTTTAAAATAACCCTCACTTTCACAGGCACACCCAACCTAGTTCCAGGCAAGCACTGATCTACTTTCTGTCAAAACTGATTAGTTCTGTTTGTTCAAAAATTTCTTATAAATGGGATCATACAGTAAGTGTTCTTTTCTTTCTGGTTTTTTGCTCAGTGTAATGTTTTTGAGATTCATCCTTTTTGCATGTATCAGTAGTTCATTCATTTTTATTGCTGAGTCCTCTTCCATTGTACAACTATATTTCAATTTGTTTATCTATTCATTAGCTGATGAATATTTACATTATTTCCAGTTTGGGGCTCCTATGCATACAGCTGCTATGAATGTTTGTGTGCCAGTCCTTTGTGAGGGCACGCTTTCATTTCTCATTGAGTAAATAAGAGTGAACTTACTGGCTCAGAGCGTAAGTTCAAGTTTAAAAGAAATTAAGTTGTTTTTCAAAGTAGTTGTTACATTTTCCATTCCTTCCCACAAGCAATGTATGAGAGTTCCCACTGCTGAACACCCTTGCTAACAGTTCGTATTGTTAAGTCTTTATTTTCACTTTTAGTTATTCTAGTAAGCATACAGTGGTATCTCATTATGGTTTTACTTTGTACTTCCCTGATGATGAATTATTTTATGACATTTTCCTGTACTTACTGGTCATTCACGTTCAACTTTTATGAAGTGTCTGTTCAAATGGTTCGCACATTTTTGGGGGATGTCTATCTCAATATTGTGCTGTAAGTGTTCTGTATATATTCTAGATACAAGTTCTTTTGCAGAGATTAGTGTTAAGAAATTTTTTCTCTGTATCTTGCATTTTTACATTTTTACAATATATCATTTAAAAGCTTTTTTACTTTGGTGAAGTCCAATTTATCAATTTTCTTTAGGAGGTCATTCTTTATGTAACTCATATAAAAATATTCAGTATTCCAAGGTCTTCTAAAAGTTTTAGAGCTTTAAGTTTTACATTCAGGTGTATGATGCATTTTGAGTTAAAGTTTATGTATCGAGTGAAGTGAGAGTTGAAGTTTATTGAAAAGACTATCTTTCTTGCCATCTTTGTCAAAAAACAATTGGCCACATATGCTTGGGTCTCTTTCTGTACTTCATTCTGTTCTATTGCTCTATTAATAATATAGATCTATATTTGTAAAAATACTTCTCTGTGCTGATTATCAGACTTATAATCAAGCAGTGCAAATGCTCTGATTTTGTTCTTCTTTTTCAAACCTTTAGCTACTCTAGGTTTTTTCAATTTTCATACAAATTTAATAAATAGCCTGTCAATTTCTTCAAAATGTCTTCTGCAATCTCAGTTTCAACTGAGATCGCATTAAATCTATAGATCACTTAGGAACATCAAAGATGTTAATACCTCTCTTACATTTCTTGTTTATTGTGATTTTCAACACGGGTAAATGTTAAATTTTGTCAAAATTTGTTTTGCATCTGTTGAGATGATCATTTTTTGCCTGTTAACGTGGTGGATTGCATCAGTAATTTTCAAATACGAAAAACAACCTTAAATTCTTGGGATAAACTCTCCTTGGTCATGAGGTAATCTTTTTTTTTATTATTGCAGAATTACATTTGCTAGAATTTGATTAAGAGTTTTGCATCTATGTTCATGGGGGATAGTTACCTAGCTTTTGCTGCTATGTCTTTATATGGCTTTGTTATTCAGGTAACGTTGGCCTCAGCATTAGTTAGGCAGTGATCCCTCCTTTTGTAATTTCTGTAATAGTTTGTGTTGGATTGGTGCTGTTTTTTCCTTAAATGTTTGGTAGAATTGACCAGTATAGCCATGTCAGCCCAGAGTTTTCTTTGTGGTAAGATTTAATTTCCAAATATTTAGGAATTTTCAGATACCTTTTTCTTATTAATTTTTAAATGTAAGCTTACTGAGGTCACACAATATATGGTCTATAGTGTTATCCCTTTAAAAAGTATTGAGTCTTGTTTATGGCTTATCTGGTCTAACGTTGCAATGTGCCTTTTAAATGAATGTGTAATCTTTTTTGGTAGTGGAGTGTCCTACATATGTCAATTAAGTCAAGTTGGCTAAGAGTGCTTTTCCAGTCTTCTGTATCTTTACAGATTTTGTGTCTCTCTATTCTAACAATTAATAAAGTAAGAGTGGTGACATCTGCAAGTATTATCATGGATTTGTAGATTTCTCTTTTAAGTCCTGTCCGTTTTTGTTTAATCTATTTTGAGGTACATAAACATCTTGAATGTTATGTCATTTTAATGAATCCATACTTTCCATACTTTTATCACCAAGAATTATCTTTTTATCTGTAATAGTATTCATTATCCTGAAGTCTTTTTCTGTTATTAATATAAGCACTTGAGTTTTCTTATGATTTGTGTTGTATGATATATATGTCTATATCTAGATTTCTAAACTTTCAGTTTATATATTTGCATTTCATGTCTGAAATTTAGTTCATGTCCTCTGAGAATCAGAAGCCAAAGCAGGATTAGACAAGCAAAAAATGTATTGAAACACCTGTGAAGGAAAATTGTAAGACCATAATGCAAGTCTGACTCTTGTACTCAGTCAAATGGGGAAAAAAACTGATGATATTTTTAAATGATCACTTCAATTGTATTTATTACTATATTCCCATTATCATATATTACATTTGTTTAGCAATTTTCTTTATAATCTGCCCCCTCTGAAATTTATTTTGAAAGAAAATATATCACGCATAGGTAAAAGGGCTTTTCCTAATTATTCCCCAAGCCGACTTTATCAGTAACAGAATTTAAGCAGGCTGAAAAAGGGCTCCTCAGAACCCAGAGATGGGCGTCAGGAACCCTGGGTCCATCTTGGGAGAGGTGCACGCCCAGTCACCAATTTACTCGTCTGCACTTACTACTCCCTCTGCTTACCTGTTTCTTCCTTCCTCCCTTCTTTCCTACATCAAACCCAAGGGCTATGGATGCCCTTTCCCCAGGTTTAAGTGCTGCCAGCTACCCTGGCACCAGCCAAGAACTGACTGCTCTTGGATTGTGCTGTCTGACCTGTTTGGGCAGAGAAGGATTATGTACATAATACTAAAATAATTTTGCATATGACTAATAGCAATTTTCCCACATTCCAGGGAACTGTATATAGTGATTTCTCTTCTTTCATTTTGTTTTCATGAGTGCTTTCTTGACAAGTACTACAAAACATAAGGCATACAGGAAGCCCTTTTCATCACTGGCTTCTAATTTTGATTCTCATTGTACCAAAACTTGATACTATTTGTGACACCATCTTCACCAGGTTATTTTTATAAACTCAAGTTCACCCTGTTTATTATCTAAGCTTGGCATGTTGATATATACACATCTAAAGCCCTAAATTTCTTCAAGATTCTTTTCTTATGTTAATCTCTAGTACCTCCTGCGTTCATTTTTTTTTAAATGTTGCCTTCTGTTCCTTTTAGTAACAGGTTGCATGTGTTTACTGGGTCATATTTTCCCCTCTTTCATCATATTCAGTTTAAGAAAACATATTTATCACTATGGCTGTGCAGTGCATTCTAACTCAGAGAACCCATCCATATGGTATGTAAAGCTAAAGTTCAGAAATTCCTACCCTATTTCCTCAATAGATAAATATTACTGACTATCCACTAAGCTTACCAGGCACTCTTCTGGACCCTGGGGCTATAGTAGTAAACAGAATGGGGGAAGTCCTTGATCTCACAAAGCCTACATTCTAGAGGGAAGAACTAACATATAAGCAAATAAATGTCACAGAGCAATAACTTTCAGAGAGAGAGTAAAACAAGGGGATGATACTGTAGTGTGACAGGGCTACTTTATTTTTGGTCAGGGAAGTTACCTTTTAGGACCGGAATAATAAGGAGGCAGTCACACGAAGTTATTGGAGAATAGTCTCCCAGAAAGAGTGATCATCCAGTGCAAGTGCTCTCAGATGGGAATGAGCTTGAACTTGCTTCAGAAAACAGGATAAAGGACAGTGGAACAGGAGCAGAGTGGGCAAAGGGGAGAATGAGAGAAGATGAGTTTCAGGAGGTTAGCCATAGCCAGATCATTAAGTGGACCATGGCAGTCATTGTAAGGACTGTGACAGGTTCATAAGAAGCTACTGCAAAGTTTTAAGCAGAGGGATTATGTGATCTGATTTAGGCTTTACATAGGTCGGTTCCCTTGGGAGTCCTTCATAAACCAGAGCTGCCCCTCTTTTCACAGGCCCCAACCAGCAGTAGGAGAGAGGGAAGAAAACATCGCTTATAGTTACCAAGTCTTTCCGTTTCTTGTTTAAGTCCAATGCCTCCTTGGTCCTTGCTGACAATCACTGGACACCATGAGAATAAACAGAAGGGAATATTGGACAGGATGTTTTAGCAAAATACTCTGTGCCCTTCATCTAGGACATGCACTCCAGAATGATTGCCCAGCTTCCTGACAGGAGGCAAGTTTGTCTTGATTCCAATCTAAAGAGGTATGTTCTGAGGAATACCAGGCAGATTCACAGCATAAAAGCTGAGGACAGAGTTACAGAGATTTAGTTGGAAAGATCACTTATTCAGGAAAAGAGAATTAAAATGTAGGCTGTAATGTCACCTCCAGTTTGTCTGGCTTCTGTGTCATGGACACTGTCGTTTTCTGCTATTTCTCTTCGGTTCTGAAGTTTGTGTTTCTAAAATGGCGACCCGAGTTTCACACAACCTGTAATTTAGATTTGTTGTCTGTTGTAAATTGTACTTTCCTTTCAGTAAAAGCATTTACATGTCAAGTAGCAAAATAAGAATGTCATGAAAGAAGGTGAAGTTCTCCATTAAAGAAAGAAAGTGGGTAGAGACCTGCTAATGTATACTGCAGAAAATAAAAGGGGTGGTGATACGAACATGCCTATCAATCTACCTGTGTAATACAGTGATTTTCAAAAGTTAGAGGAGCATTTCTGAGCTGGTGTTATCATAGTGGAATAGTGCCTGAGGATGCTGTTTCCAGAAGGTCAGAGTTCCACAGCTGCTCAATCAGTATGTTGAGAATCGGTCTTTAATCTTCTGGCTTCTTTGTAGTTCTGACATCATGTGCTTTCTGTCTTGCTATTATGGAAACATGCCAGAGGGCAATAATTTGCTGTTGTACTGTGACATTTACCCTCTCTTCTTCATAACAACAATAATAATATCAAAAGCTACTATTTATAGGATGCTAGGCACTTTGCATCAAGATGTAACCTAATTTTTTAAAGAGTCCTGTACGTCAGGCCCAATTTCCAGGTGAAAAAAAAATAAGGCTACTTCCACGGAACTGCTAGTGGGGCCATACTCAGGGAGAGGTCAGAAGATGGGGGCCTTTAGGACTGCCCTGTTTCCTCCTTTTCACCATTACAGAGCTAGCCAAGTGAGTACAGTTTTGCAGCTCCTACAGGAGCTTTGCTAGTATTAAACCGAAAATTCAGTTCTCACTGTCATTTTGAAGTAGGGACCTTTAAACTTTCTGATCCTATTAGGCCTGCCATAGACAGTCTGTCTTAAAAATAGATCCTGCCAACATTCACATGGTCCATCTATAAAAGCCACTCTATGAACAGAAGATGTATAATACCTAATAATTACCCAGCAACTATAATCTGCATAGGATAATACAGTATATTAAATTCTTCTCTATTGCCTCCCAATATATTAAATTCAACCTGAAGGTTGCACCTCTGGTAAAAATTACAGCTTTTCTTTCAGTGGAAATGCTTGGTGCCCGAGCACTTACTACAACTAGAATTCCTAAGTGGCAAATTTGAAAAGAGAGAGGTGCACTTGTTGGCACTAATGGGGAGGAAGCTGTGCTTTCATCCCCACATGCTTTTCATTTAGAAAGGAGGACTGAAAGGACAGAAAGGGTACAACTCTTTTATTCCTGTGGCATCAGAAGATACCAGAGCCACCAGGAATGGGCTCCCTGAGCCACCTGCAACTGCACCGTTACAAATACAAATACCAACACCTTCACTCTCAAGGTAGGATCATGTCACTTTCCATTTAATCCTGATTATTTAATCTAAAGAAACGTCAGAACAACAATTTCTCTCTATTCTGTGTGAGAAAAATGCGCATACTAACAGCGGGAGGTCTGATTATACTATTTATTTGAAAACCATCAGCCTGAACAGAGCCTCTACTGTCAATGGAATCAGTTTCTTCATTCTTACTGACACACAGAAACTTCCCTTTGATCTTGCAGGATCACAGCTGTTTACTACAATGCCTGCATCTTATCTATGTGTCCTCCTGTTTATATATTGTTTTTTTCCAAAACAACCACAGAGGTTTATACTTATGTTCCAAACCCTGCCTCTAGTATGGGAGTAATCAGTACTACAGCACAGAATAAATAGTATTAATTATGAGCGACTCCTCAGGATTCATTCATCTGTTAGACGTTACAGTCATTACACAGAAATAATTTGACACTGTATCTCTAAAACATGTTAACACCCTTTAATGCTGAAATTTGCATTTGCAGAAAGTGACTGTTGGAAGTTACTGCAGTGCTCTGAAATGATGTGGTGCCCAGTTCTCAAAGGACAAACAGAGCAATACCTTCGAGGTTATCACTCAGGCTTACTTCTGCCCTGGGGACAGCGTCTATCTTTTCCACTCTATACCTTCCCGGCTTTCGAATGGCTCCCTGAAGTACAGAGAGGGATTTGTGGCCAAGAGTCTGACCAAAAACTACCCAATAAATCATGCGGCCAAGTGTCTGTGGGGAAAGCAGATGGCAGTCTTATCTTAACAGGGAGCCCGATAGTGTTATGGAGAGAACGTGTGCTTTGTTGACAGGCCAGGGTTCAAATCTCTGCTCTGCCACATATTGAATAGATCTAGATATAAACGTATCTGCTCCTCAGTGGCCTCAGTTATGAAACGTGAATAATTACACATGCCTTGTGGAGTTGTTTTAAGAATTAAATGCTATCACATGTAAAAGCACTTTCCACAATACCCAGAATATAATAGGCACTTAATATATGTTAATCTATTCCTCTCTCCCATGAATTCCCCCATGAAGTTTTATAGAATTCTGGTCACATTTTCTTGCTTCACTCTCTGATGGGAGTGTGCCTTTATATGGCAGCTGGATTCTACCTTGAATCCACTTCCGTTTCTTCCCTCTTGAAACAGGTGGCCTTTGTATGTTAGTCCTGACTTGCTCCTGCTGCTTGTTCCACTAGTCCTCATCCCAGACCTAAGTCTAACCTTCACCAAAATCATTTAACACTAAATACAAACAAAATTAGTAGTGCTTGGAGACGTTGGAATAGACACATTAACTGTACTCATTAGCATTTTTCCTCTGTGAAATCAGAGGCAGGGGTTCCTCTAATCTGGGTCACAGGACCATCAGGAGATGATTTGATATCCTTAAGATTTTTAATGCTTCTGTTATAGCCATGAAACTGCAAAGTGCCTCCTTTAGTTTTGAGGGATTTTTTTTCTGTATCAGGAGTGATCATATAAGTATTCTCTGAACCAGGCCACTTTTAAGTTTGAAAAGGTGTGCTACTAATGATTACTCATAATTATGCCACCTCAAGTGTTGTAAACCTGGACTGTCTTGAGAAGTCTAGGATTAGGATCACTCTGTCAACTTGTTCAATGGGTCATTTTTCCCCTCTAGGTTTGTGCAGATAGAAAATGATGTAGTTACTTTAAAATGTTGTCTGGAATCTGGACTTGATTATCAAAGCAAAAAGATCAGCAGTCATTTAAGGAAAGGCAGATTGTGAACAGAACCTGAAATCTACACCCTTACTTACCCACAGCTTTTTCTGCAGCAATCCGTGCTGGTTACACGCTGCACAGGTGTCTTTCTAGAGACACCGACACACATGGGTCGCAATGTATCAATGCTCTGATTTGTCACGAACAAGGAGTTCGCATGCGAAAACATGGGCTGGTGGACATGAGCCATCCTCTCTAAGATGTATCATACAGTATGGCATTGTTACTACAGAGGTATTTCCTTCAACACTGTTTGCTGAGAGTGAGGAGTGTTAAGATTTCTTCCATCCTCTAAACCTGCCCCCCTGCAGTGTCTGCCTCTGTGTAGTGTGGGCTCTCCTCGCCTGGCCTCGAAGAGCACAGCCACTGGCCAACTTTGTCTGCATCCCACGTCTCTCCAATCCACCCCTAACACTCTGGCATATATGATGTTTCTGAAACAAAAGTCAGGTCACACTGAGTCAGTTATAAGCCATCGGCCTTTTGGTGAAGCCTGAGCTTTGTAACTTGGCTGGAAAGGATTTTTGTGATCATGAAGAAATCTAGGCTCAGTGTAGATACATCAATGTGGACAGAGGTTGAGGGTGATGGAGTGGAGGTCACAGGGGGCAAGGTCAGATTTTATCTGCATTATGAGTGCTCTCTGCAGTGCCCACTTGTCTTCCTCCTTTTTTCGGGCCCTTTTTAGGCCCACTTACCTTTTATGTTACCAACTGTACTGTCCTTGAGCTTTCTATGAAAACTTGTAAGAGCTGAGCATGCTCAGTACCCACAGGCAGGTTTTGTCTCTGAATCTGGTGTCTCATTTTAAAACATCACTAAGGCTGCAGTGTGAGGGATGGACAGCCCCCTCTTCACAGTGTGGGTCAGTGAGATCCATCAAGTGACCAAGAACAGATCAAAATTTCCCTTATCACAACCTTATAGGTGTTACTTTGAAAGGGTTTTCTTAAGCAGTACAACATGTAGAATAAGTTGGATAGTGTCACTGGACTTCCCATTTTATTCAGAAAAAGAGCCCAAAGGCTTGTGGTGGCCTACAGTTCCCCCCGACCCATCGGCTGGCCACTTCTTTGACCTCATTCCCTCTCTGTCACTCCTTACCTCTGTGGCAGGCCGAAAAATTTTCCTCCTATAAAGATATACGTGTCAAATCCCTGGAATCTGTTAATGGCATCTTCTATGACAAAAGATATGATAAAGGATTTTGAGAGAAAGAATTTATCCTGGACTATCCACATGGGCCTGATATAATCACAGGGGTCCTTATACCAAACAGGCAGAAAGAGACATACTGAGAAGTCCCAAAGAGGAGGAGATGTGAAGAAGGAGGCAGAGGTCTGAGTGATGCGGCCACAGGGCAAAGAATGCAGATAGTCACGAGACGTGGGAAAGCAAGGAACAAATTCTCCCCTAGAGCCTCTGCAAGGAGCGTGAACCTCCTGACACCTTAATTTTGGACATCTGGCCTCCAGAGCCGTGGGAGAAGCCACCTAGTTTGTGGCGCTTTGTTTCAGTAGCCCCAGCAAAATAACCTACCTTCCTTTCAGCCTCACTGGCTCCTTGCCATCCCTCAAAGAGGCCACGCGAAGTCCGCACTAGGGCTTGTGTGCGCACTGCTCCCTCCGACTAGCAAGCTCTCCCACCAGACAACTCCCTGGCGACAGATGGCCCATGACTTTCTCCTTCACTTCCTTCAGGTGTCTGCTCAAATGTCACTTCAGCAGTACTGCTTGCCGTGACCACACTATTTAAAATAGGCCCCTCGGCACTCCTTAACATTCTTGCTCTGTTTTTTTCTTTCCCTCTTTGTAGTACTCATGGCCTATCTGACATACTATTTATTTCATATATTTACTCAGTTACTATTAAGCACATCTGGTTGTCTACACACCCAGCGGAAGAGAAGCTCCACGCCATCAGGGACTGTTGCCTGCATCGTTCACCACGGCATTCCCAGCGCACAGAACAGGGCCTCCGCGCCCGATACAAGGCCCCGCATGTGTAAGCGGTCAGTAAATACTTGTTACATGAAGAATCACCCAATATCAGAGAGAGGAAGAGGTAGTGATAAAAGAGGTATTTTATAACTTACCATTATGCTTCCCAAACTGTCCTTACCATTAACTATGCCACCTCTCTAACCCCAACAAATCATTCCCCATTTTCAAATGCTGCAATTTAAGGGAAGACGCTGAGACTACGTAGTTCGTAGTACGCAGTTCATGTACTACAGCTAAGTATAGCTGAGTATAGCCATATATTTACTCAACAAGTTTTTAAACATCAAACTGAAGTTATCAAGTATTTTCTTCTGTATCATGTGGAAATCCTTAAGCACAGGGTTTCCTAATCAAACACTCTGCAGATATGACTAAAAATAGTGGGTATATTTATTTTGAAGGGGTTGTACCTTTTTTTTTTTGGCAGATGGCAGCAAGAAGCACAAAAAGAAATGCCCCAGGAGCCCCTCAGTGCTTCTATCTTGCTGAGCCATGTGACACACATTAATTACAGGGCTGTTTATGGTTCAGGTAGCTAAAGAGAGAAGACACAAAGACACAGTATCTACACCGCAGGCAGCAAGATATGCATGCAAAGCTGAGCCAGAGGCAGGCTTCCTGGGTAAACATGAGTGGAGAATCCAACAGACTCTTGTTTCTATCTGAGAGTAAAGCACAGTACTGTTTTGAGTTCCCTGGTTCCATTTTATGGAGGAAATAATGCACCAGAGATACCAGAAGGGAGCTGGAGGACATCCGAGGAAGGAATCCTAAGACTGAACCGCACTCCAGCCTAAACCTGTACTGCTGCCACCACTGAGAACTTCTTGATGAAGATCAGTCACAGTCCCTAAAGTCACTATTCTACAATGTCAAGTGGAAGGGACAGACTCCTGACGACTTTGAAGCTTGCTTTGTTGAAATAAAGCATCTCAAACTGAAAAGCTGGGTCTACACAAAAGTGAAAAAAGATGGAATAATCCGCAAAATTCTTCTGTTTTGATGTTGCAAAAGTTTACATAAATCTTTGCCTTAAGCACTGGAAGAAAGCTTAGGATATTTGTTGCCAATTCCTATAAATATTTATGAGTGGTTTGGGGAAAGAAAATGATGGAAATAATTGTCTTAATTTTTTAACTATTACTCTTTTTTAAGTGAAATTGGTTTATTGGAAAAAATGACTTAATACAAAAAAGAACACATATCATAATTGTACAGTTCAATGATTTTTCCCACAGTACAATTATCCTGTAACTACCACTCAGATCAGAAACTAGAACACTAGCAGTATCCTGAGAAGGCCCTCTGGTGCCCCTACCAGTCACTACCCTCCCTTCCACTCTAAAGGTAGCTCTGGTACTAACTTATTTTTACAACAAAATATTTAACATTTTATTTCACATCTATCATTGAAAGTTCGACACTGATGCTACAATTTTAACTCACACATCAGTCTTTCTCTTTTGTTTTTCTCAAAAAGTAAGGGCTAAGGTGAGGGAGCTATAAAATTTGATCTGAGATAACTTCTGATTGCCCTCATTCCTGCTTAATGTATGTGCTCTAATAGACAGGTTTGAAATAAAAATCCCTTACTCTTGTCTCTCAAATTAAAGCTGTGCTAGTAGTCAAACACTGCAAAACAAGGTACAGTACACACACACACACACACACACACACACACCCCTACAAGAGATGTCTTAGTTTAGGATTATGGTCTTAGTTTCGAGACTAAATAAAGTAAAATGGTATTTTCTTTTTTTCTTAACATTTTTGATTGATTTATAATCATTTTACAATGTTGTGTCAAATTCCAGCGTTCAGCACAATTTTTCAGTCATTCATGGACATATACACACTCATTGTCACATTTTTTTCTCTGTGAGTTATCATAACATTTTGTGTATATTTCCCTGTGCTATACAGTGTAATCTTGTTTATCTATTCTACAATTTTGAAATCCCAGTCTATCCCTTCCCACCCTCCATCCCCCTGGCAACCACAAGTCTGTATTCTCTGTCTATGAGTCTATTTCTGTCCTGTATTTATGCTTTGTTTTTGTTTGTTTGTTTGTTTTTGTTTTTTAGATTCTACATATGAGCGATCTCATATGGTATTTTTCTCTCTCTTTCTGGCTTACTTCACTTAGAATGACATTCTCCAGGAGCATCCATGTTGCTGCAAATGGCATTATGTTGTCGGTTTTTATGGCTGAGTAGTATTCCATTGTATAAATATACCACCTCTTCTTTATCCAGTCACCTGTTGATGGACATTTAGGCTGTTTCCATGTTTTGGCTATTGTAAATAGTGCTGCTATGAACATTGGGGTGCAGGTGTCATCCTGAAGTAGATTTCCTTCTGGATACAAGCCCAGGAGTGGGATTCCTGGGTCATATGGTAAGTCTATTCCTAGTCTTTTGAGGAATCTCCACACTGTTTTCCATAGTGGCTGCACCAAACTGCATTCCCACCAGCAGTGTAGGAGGGTTCCCCTTTCTCCACAGCCTCTCCAGCATTTGTCATTTGTGGATTTTTGAATGACGGCCATTCTGACTGGTGTGAGGTGATACCTCATTGTAGTTTTGATTTGCATTTCTCTGATAATTAGTATATTGAGCATTTTTTCATGTGCTTTTTGATCATTTGTATGTCTTCCTTGGAGAATTGCTTGTTTAGGTCTTCTGCCCATTTTTGGATTGGGTGGTTTATTTTTTTCTTATTGAGTCGTATGAGCTGCTTATATATTCTGGAGATCAAGCCTTTGTCGGTTTCACTTGCAAAAATTTTCTCCCATTCTGTAGGTTTTCTTCTTGTTTTACTTCTGGTTTCCTTTGCTGTGCAGAAGCTTGTAAGTTTCATTAGGTCACATTTGTTTATTCTTGCTTTTATTTCTTCTAGGAGAACATTTTTGAAATGTATGTCAGATAATGTTTTGCCTATGTTTTCCTCTAGGAGTTTTATTGTATCTTGTCTTATGTTTAAGTCTTTAATCCATTTTGAGTTGATTTTTGTATATGGTGTAAGGGAGTGTAAAATGGTATTTTCAAAAGGATAAAAATACCTTAACTGTGTCCTTTCACATAAGGGTACATTCAAAAGTCAAGACCCTTGAATTCAAAAGTTCTTGTCCCCTTTACTGTTAGCCACTGACAGTTTTTTTATGTGATGAAGGGTGTACAGAGTAGATGCAAGACATCACTGAAACATCATCTATCTGTCATGGGTACCTTTCAATGATATCTCTCATGACTCCCAGGAGCCCCAGCCAGGTCCTGGCAGGGCTTGAGAGCGGCTTGCGCTGTGGGTGGTAGCTCATCACTGTGAGGACATATCCTAGGTGGCTTTATGGAAGGATGGACGTTCAGCAAACTCCAGCCCAGAGTTAATCTCAGAAAGCCAACAATTACAAAATTTTCACAGCAGCTACGAGTATCTGCCACTAGACAGAAACTGAATTTGTATGCATGAGTGAAAGAAAAACACAGGGGTGCCATGTCCAGGCTTTAATTTCTTCTATGAGTAGTAAGGTTTTCAATTGGTTAAAAAGATTAATTTTGCAGAGGGATTCACTTAAAAGGCCTTAGAGACAAGTCCTTGAGAGGCCCAGAAGCATCACCTTTTGTCCTTTTAAAATGGCTCTGATTTTTCTGTGACAGCCACAGAGTAGCTTCCACTTGTTTTTATTCCTAAGTACTTGAACACTGTAAAATAAAGTTCTCTTAAAGAGACTGAGTACCTACATTCAAAAGATGCTTGCCACTGAGCAAGTCTGATGGCTCTTCCAGTATTGGTAATGTAATGAGAAAACTCTGACATCTCCACAAGGAGAGGTGCTGATATACAGATGAAACTGAACTTCTCCTTTGGTTATAGCCCTCTTCACTGATTCCTGAAAGACAGATCCTTTTTTAATCATCTTTGTTAATGTAAGTAAAGCTCAAGGAGTATATAAATAAATCAAAGCAAGGATTTCTGATCTAAGGTCTGCATGGCAGATATTTACTGCAAGGCCACAGTCACTCATATTTGCCATTACTACATTTTGTTCCTGTAGAAATGCTTCTCACCTTGGCATCTTTCACATCTGTGCCTGTTGTCATGACAATTCCAGCAAGAACTTTTCAGTGTGTGTGAGGAGAGAAGTCAGTCAGATCATTAAATTTATCCAGAACCAAGCACAACAGGAGCCAGTAATACTCATGTTTTCTTCATCTTCTATATCCACGGCAAGATATTTTTGAGGATTTCTTGACTGAAGGAGACTGTTTCTGCCTTGAATTTTGTTTAGTTGCTATGTTTGCCCTTATCTCAAGGCAAAGTTTCCTTCAGTGCAAGTAGAACTGAGATAATATCTCAGTAGAACTGAAGTAATAACAAGTACTATGCATTTGATCAGTGCATTTTTTTCCCAATCACTTCTTAAGCTCTCCATGTCCAACTTGAAAGACTTCACTCTCAGCTACAGCATCACTATGCTGATCCAGGAATTCACCACCACCACCACCACTGCCACCTCAGCATCTCCTATCTTAACTTCTTTTGACTAGTTGTGTCTGATTTTGAATTTTATATAAATGGAGTCTTACAGTATGTTCTCTTTCCATCACATTTATGTTTGTGAAATTCATCCATGTTGTTGCCTGTGGCAGTAGTTCATCAATTTTCATTGCCGGGTGGTTTGCTGTTTTAATCATATACCACAATTCATTTAGCCATTTCAATTTTTGATTATTTGGGTTGTTTCTAGTTTGGGGATACTACCAGTAGTGCTACTATGAACATCCCTGTCCATGTGTTATGTAAACATATGTACACATATATGTTGCTTATATGTTGGAATGAAATTGAAATTGCTGAGCCACAGCATATGAGTACATTCAACTTTGGTAGATACTGCCAAAGAGCTTTCCACAGTGGTTGTACCAATTTACATTGACACTAGCAGTACATGAGAACTCCAATTGTTCCACATCTTGGTCAACACTTTGTATTATCATTTATTTTAATCTGAGCCATTCTGGTATATGTACAGTGGTATCTCACTGTGGTTTTGTTTCCATTTTGCTCATGAGTAATCATGTTGAGCATTTTTAAATGTGTTCATTTTTTTTCATTTGTTTATGTGCTTTACTGACCATTTTTATATCCTCCCTATTTTTAACCAAGGAGGTGAAAGACTTACATTCTGAAAACTCAAAAACATTGATAAAGGAAACTAAGATGCTTCAAAGAAGTGGAAAGACATTCTATGCTCATGGATTAGATTAATTAATATTCTTAAAATGTCCCTATTACCTAAAGCCACCTACAGATTTAATGCAATCTCCATCAAAATACCCATGACATTTTTCACAGAATTAGAACAAATAATCCTAAAATGTATATAGAGCCACAAAAGACCCAGAATTGCCAAAGTAATCCTGAGAAGAAAGAACATAGCTGGAGGTATAACCCTTCCAGTCTTCAGACTATACTACAGAGCTAAAGTAACCAAAACAGCATGGTACTTACTGGTACAGAAACAGACATATAAATCAATGGAACAGGACAGAAAGCCCAGAAATAAACACACACCCACAGTCAATTAATCTATGACAAAGGAAGTAAGCGTATACAATGGAGAAAAGATAGTCTCTTCAACAGTGTGCTGGGAAAGCTGACAGCTACATCTAAAAGAATGAAATTAGAACATTTCCTCACATCATATACAAAAATAAACTCAAAATGGTTTAAAGACCTATGGTTTAAAGACCTAAATGCAAGACATGACACCATAAAATTCCTAGAAACATATCCCCTTTTTTGAGCTGCACTTTCAATTCTTTTGACCATTTTCTATTGGATTGTCTGTTTATTTTATTGATTTATAGGAGGAGTCTGGCTATGAGCATTTTGTCATTCATAGGTGTGTGAGATACATATATATATATATATATATATGTGTGTATATATATATGAAGAGAGCAAGTGAGCAAGCGAGAGATTGTGCACACACACACAAGCACACGTGCAAATGTCTCTTTTTATGGTGGCTTTTTTAAAAAACATCTTTACAGAGGTAGATTTGTATATCACAAAATTCACCTATTATAAGTATATAGTTTAATGTTTTCTAGTAAGTTTATAGACTTGTGGAATGTTCACCAAAATTCAATTTTAGAGAATTTTCATTACCCTAAAGGATCTCTCATGCCTATATGCAGTTAATCCCCATTACTACCCCTAGACTCAGGTAACCACTGATCTGATATCTTCTCCTATACTTTTCCTTTTCTAGAATGCCAAAAAAAAATGGAAACATACATTATGTAGGGTTTTTTTTCTGGCTTTCTTCACTTACCATAGTGATTTTAAGAGTCATTATTATTGTTGTATGTATCCTTAGTTCTTTCCTTTCATTGCTGAACGGTATTTAATTGTATGGATGTACCAAACTTTGTTAATCCAATCACCAGTTGAGAGATATTTGGCTCATTTCTAGAATTTGCTGGTTAGGAATAAAGCTACTACAAAATGGTGTATATAGCCTTTGTGTGACTACAAGCTTTCATTTTACTTGGGTAAATAGCTTGGAGAGGGATCGCTGAATCATACAGCAAATGTCTAAATTTTTTTTTAAAAGTAATAAATTCTTAAGAATTGAAATATAGTTGATTTATAATATTATGATGGTTTCAAGTGCACAGCATAGTGAGTCAGTATTTTTATAGATTATATTTCATTCAAGGTTATTACAAGGTAACAATTACAAGGGTAATTCTGTCCTTTATAAAATAAGTTGAAGAGAGTTTGTGTTAACATTAGCATTTTTTCTTCCTTTGATGTTTGGTAGAATTTGTCAACAATGCCTGTGTCAGAAGTTTTACATGTTGGATGGCTGTCCACTTCACATGCAGTGTCTTTAATAGATATAATAGGTTATTTGTGTTTTCATTCAGCTTTAGTAGTTTCTTGTTTTCAGAGGAACTTGCCAACTTCATCTATATTATATTTATGGATACAGAATTATGTGGAGTATCCCCTTATTATTTTTTAAATATTTTTAGGGCCTGTAGTTGATCATTCATTCCTCATTTCTGATATTTAAAATTTGTGTCATCTCTTTCCTTGGTCAGTCTGACTAAATGTTTACTGATAGCACTATTTTCTCTTCAAAGAATCAAATTTCATTTCATTGATTTTCTGTATTAATTTTTGTGTTTTCAATTTCATTGATTTCTGCTTTTACCTTTCTAACATCCTTTCTTCTGCTTGTTTTGGGTTTAATTTGTTCTCTTTTCCAATTTCCCTAAGGCAGAAGCTTAGCTCATTGATTTGAGAGCTTCCTTCTTTTCTAATAAACATCTAATAGTATGCTATAAATTTCCCTCTGAGCTCTGCTTTAGCAACATCCCACAAACTTTGATATGCTATATTTCTATTTTCCTTTCATTCAAAATATTTCCAATTTCCCATATTTCTTGTTTGACCCATGGGTTATTTAGACACATGTCATTAATTTCAAAATATTTAGAGATTTTCCTGCTATCTTTCTTACTGATTTCTAGTTCAACTCCATTATGATCCAAGAACATACTTCTTATTTTTCTTTAAAGTCCTTATAGTTTGTTTTGTAACCCAGGTTATCTACTTTATTGGATTATTTCATAGCCACTAGAAGTGAAAGTGCATTCCTCTTCCATTGTCTGGAGTATTCTAAATATGCCATTGTGTCACAATGGTTGGAAGCCTTACTGATTTTCTGTCTGTTTATGCTATTGGTTAATGAGAGGAATGTTAGGATCTTCAAGTATAAATCTTGATTCATTAACTTCTCTTTTCAGTTTTCACAATTTTTGCTTCATGCATTTTGAAATTCAATTCTTAAGTGCATGCACATTTAAGATTATTATGTCATGTTGAATAAGTGACCATTTATCATTGGTGAGAAAGTGAACTACCTAAATCTAGAATTATATTCTTTTAAATCATTTTTTAGGGATCTTTCTTGTACTTATTTGCATTACCTACAGATAAAATATGTAATTCCATCTCTGTTCTCTTCTTCTGATAATTAATGCCAGATTAATAGTTTTTAACCCCACTTTGATCAAATCATTTATGAGTAAAAAAAAGAACAAATTTTTACTCCAACACTGTTGAGTTTGTATGTAATACCCTCTTTATTGTGATTCTAAAAAGCCTTAAGTTTTCACCACTCACTTATTTTTTATATGAAGTACATGGACTACCTTTGTCCAGAACATGGATCACTTCCCTACTAATTCAGCATCCATTCAGTGCTAAATTATTTGACTAAATGCCATAATTTTTTTTAAAAAAATGTGTTTCCTGTTCTTAAGAAGATTATAATCAAATATAAACAAAAATATGGAAATGAGTATAAACTTGAAGGTAGAGCAAGGTTGCAGTCATGAACAGAACTGGAAAGAGCAGAGAGGAAGGATGGGACTCTGTAAACAGTGCGATAGCCCCAATGGAAAACAACTCAGGGAAATGACTTTGTCAGGATCTACAGTTATTTTGTAATCTATCAGTTTCGGGATACTAAGGATCAAGAGCAAACAAAAGTCAGAAGGCATTATTGTTATTTATAATGCCAGGAAGCACAACATTAAAGAACACAGTAATTGGCTTTGGGGGATTGATGCTGTCCATAGCATAATAACTTGCATGTTGGCTGACTACAAGTTTTAGGAGTTTTAAATGGCATTCCTACTTAACATTCTTGTTCATAGATGAATTTGGCTTAGATTCTAGTCTGTATTAAAGTTAAGACTGAATATTAATTGTCTTAAATTATGTATTTGGAGGAAAATTTATTCATATGAAATCCAGACTCAAATATGAAATTCAGCACAATAATTAAGAATAAGAACCCAAAGAACCTCATGCTTCAGGCATTTAGCATCTGATATGGTTCTGCATACTTATAAGGTGCACTGGAACAACCCTGAAAACAAAATCTGGGTACAATATATCAGGAGGAACAGGCCTATGAAAGTATTACTAAGATAGTTTGAAGAAGGAAACTGATTTTTTAAAGTGCTTACTTATTTTGTAAGTTTTTCTTTTATCTTAACCTTTTCAAGAATGATTTGATTGACTTTATAACAGATGGCATTATGTATCTGTCAAACGGGCTATTTTATAAATTATAATTAAATTATGGTCTTTAGGGTCCAGTGTCAAACCACAGTAGTGGTAGGCTACCCATTCACAACAAGGGAAGAGGGGTGTGTGTGTGTTGGGGTGTGTGTGTGTGCCCATTTGTGGTTGTTGTTGCTTTTGTGTTTGAACTGGGTAACGAAAGACAGCTGGAAATGATACTGGTTATTTGCTAAATTTTAAGAGAACCAGCAGCTAGTGGATTGTTAGTCTTTGTTGCACACTTTGATTCTTCCACAATAGAAGTTGTTTTCCCTTCTTGGTAGTCTTTTTTAATTAAAAAACTTTAGTTTTTGGAGCGGTTTTAGATTGACAGCAAAACTAAGCAGAAAGCACAGAGTTCTTATATACCCTTAGTCCTCACAGACATTCCACACTAACAGTGATACATTTGTTACAACTGATGAAACTATATCAACACATCATTATCACTTAAAAGTCCACAGTTTACAATAGAGTTCATTCTTAAATATTTTCATTCATTAGATATTTTACATTCTATGAGTATTGATAAATGTATAATGGCATGTATCCATCATTGTAGTATCATACAAAATAGTTTTACTATCCTAAAAATCCTCTATGCTCTGCTCATTCATCTCTCCTATCTCCCGAACCCCTGGCAACCACTGATACTTCTACTGTCTCCATAGTTTTGTCTTTTCCAGAATCTTACGTAGTTGGAATCAAACAGATAGCCTTTTCAGATTGGTTTCTTTCACTTAGCAATATGAACTTAAGTTTTCTCCATGTCTTTTCATGACTTGAGAGCTCATTTCTCTTTAGCACTGAATAACATTTCCTTGTCTGGATTTACTACAGTTTACTTATCCATTTAACTACTGAAGGACATTTTGGTTACTTTCAAGTTTGGGCAATTATGAGTAAAGCTGCTAAAAACTCTGTGCAGGTTTTGTGTGGACATTAGTTTTCAAAACATTGGGGTAAAACCAAGGAGTGTGATTGCAGATTGTATGGTAAGAACATGTCTAGTTTTGTAAGAAACTGCCAAACTGTCATCCAAAGTGGCTGTGCCATTTTGCATTCCTACCAGAAATAAATGAGAGTTCCTACTGCTCTACATTCTCACCAGCATTTAGTGTTGTCAGTGTTTGGGGTTTTAGCCATTCTAATAGGTGTGTACTAGTATCTTATTGTTGTTTTAATTTGCAATTCTTTAATACATATGAAAATAAGCATATTTTCCCATGCTTACTTGTCATCTACATATCTTCTTCGGTGAGGAGCACTTCAGGTCTTTTGCCCACTTTTTACACAGGTTGTTCATTTTCTCATAATTGTATTTTAAGGGTTCTTTGTATATTTTGGGTAACAATCCTTTATCAAATATTTGTAATGCTCTATCACCTTTATCAAATATTTTATGATACACTGTTTTACAAATATTTTTTCCCACTCTGTCACTTGTCTTTTCATTCTATCAACACATTGTCTTTCAAAAAGCACAAGTTTTTCATTTTAATGAAGTCCAGCTTACCAATGATCTTGCCTTTGGTGCTTTATCTAAAAAGTCATTGCAAAAATTATTTTTAAAATAACTTTAAAAGAAATTAAAATACAAAGACTTAATTTTTTAAAAATTTAAAAATTAAGTCATTGCAATGAAGTATAATACTTAGAAATATTGAATCACTAGGTTGTACACCTGAAACTAATATATTTAAATCACCCATACTTTAATTTAAAAAAAATTTTTAATTAAAAAAATAAGTCATCACCACACGCAAGGTCAATTGGGTTTTCTCCTGTGTTGCCTTCTAGGAGTTTTATAGTTTAATGCTTTAGGTCTATGATCCATTTTGAGTTAATTTTTGTGAAGAGTATAAGCTCTGTATCTAGATTCATTTTTTTCCATGTGAATGTCCTGATGCTTCAGCACCATTTGTTGAAAAGACAATCTTTGCTCTGTGACCTTTGAGCAGGTTCCTTAACTGTCTGAGCCTTATTTCCTCAGCTGTGAAAAAATGGACGAATAATAATACCTATCTCACGGGGCCATTGAGAGGACTGGCACACGGTACGTGCTCAGTAGGCAAATGTTAACAGCTAAATTGTTACAGTTATCGTCGGAGTTTCCAGCAAGGCTGATACAGGCCAGATGGAAAGCTGTCCCCATGGAGTCAGCATATGAGAGAGACAGCACCTGGGATGGATCGAGCCTGAGAGTCACAGCCCTGGGTATTTTACTGAACTGCAGTGGAGGGAAGAGCGTTACTCACGAGGAAATCCTGGATCATAAGAATAAGAGAGAACAAAAAGGGGCATAGAGTTGAATGGGAGAGACAAAACCATCATGGGAAGAACACATTGAAGATGTGAAGCCAGGAGAAACAAGAATTAACTGAGTGTGGAATGTGACTCCTTGTGCAGAGAGGAGATCTAGTCTCCAACACCGGGCATGTAGCAAGGTTTGCTGTTAATGCACTTGGCTGACTTGGTCAGAACAAACACACCTCCTTCAGGTCACTGCATGGGCTCCACCAGTGTGGCTCCTGGGACATCATGAACCTGGGCCAAGCACATCAGTCCGTCTCATCTACTGTGTGCCTAATCCTTCCCAGGATCAAGCACATAAACTAGTGCTTCACTGGCTACAAGAGGAATAATTTACTTCCAACTTCCACACATTTGCCCTTTTCTTTCTGCTTTGGAATGCACGAGGTTTGACCATCATTAAACAGAAATATTACCTTGGATGTGCAATTCAAGGAAATAATTTTTCTCAATCCATTGGACCAAAAAATATTCAGTCTTCCTAAAGGATAGAATGGTAGCCCCCACAGTTTAGCTTCTTGCACTAATACTCCCTATGGGTTAATGCGCTATTAATACAGCAAAACAAGAAAGAAAACTCTTTAAATAGAAGCTTGTGTTTCTTTTTGATTTCTCTCCTGATTTACTGTGTGTTTCTTCCATCTGGCAGGAAGCTAATCTGAATATGAATCAATCTTTGCAAAAATAACTGCAGGAAATTTTAGACATTCATAACTTTCCAAAGATTTTTTTTCTATTTAACAATAGCATTTTTGTCATTCTTTCAGTTGGGCAAAGTTTTTCAACTGAAATTAAACATGACTATTTAAAGAATGGTGCCAGCTCATCCTGAATACCTCCTTTACTGTTACGGATTCACATTGCTCACATTCTAGATATTTGCACATAAATGTGTAATTGCTGTTATTCAAAAAAGTTATAATCATGAGAGGAACACAGACTAATGTGATGTTCACAACCTGATAAGCAAAATGATCAAAAAATCATTCTCAAATATCTGATTCATCTTTCCTTGCGGTGTATTTTGTAATAATGCTGGTTTCTTCTAACATTGACTCTACCAACTAATTTTTCTGGTGTTATGAGAGAAAAAAAACCCTCTACCTCATAAAATAAGACTTGATTTTTGTTTCAGTAAGTAACTCCTGGCTATTTTCAAAATCAGTGCTTCTGGCCCATTCCCACATCATGGAATACCAAGAAAATTACAATGTTTACCCAGGGGTACATGGACAAGTCTGCCTGGGCAGGAAGGAACCAGCCCGAGCACTCCAGCTGCCTCATGTCCTATTAGGCCACCCCAAGACTGAGGGAATAAATACCCTGTCACACCTGTAACCTATTTTCAATACATAAGCTCTGCTCAAGGAAACCTGTTCCCCAGAACTGGGTATTGGGAAAGGAAAATGTGCACCATGTGCAAATGGAAGCAGTATCATCCAGACTAATACATGAGTATCTTTGGCAGAATTTCCAGACAAGAATTATGTGGCCAAGTCAACCCATTCTAGTCTGACTTATCAAGTATGACTGATTAACCCAGTGTTTTCCAAATCGCCTTCAACAGCCTATTAATACATACTAAAGTGATCCCCTCTCAGTGGTCAAATAGTTTTGAAGGTTATTGGGTTAAAAGGATTTTATTACTATAGGACTTCACAGCCTCTTTCATATGTTAATGTGATTGTGAATCTCCAAGAAAGAGAGAGAGGTGATCTGCAACATATGGTTCTGCAGGCTGCGCACTGCACAACACTAGAGGCTGCTATTCATATAGCCTATTACATGGCACTCATTTAAGCAATACACAACCTATACATGGCTGCACTAGGATATAGCCTGCAGCATTTTCCATACATATTTGACTACCGAACATTGTTTGTCCAGAATACCTGTTAATATCTAGTGTAACATATTTGGTTCTTTATGGATTCCATTGATCCTTTTGTTTTTCATGTTCCATTTCAGGGGTACCATGTTCTAAGTAACTCTATTTCTTCTTTTTCCCAGATTGGGAATTCTCCCACCTCTGTGAGGAAATAACATGGACTTTGATATCATATTAATCTCGGTTCAATACCCATTCTGCCACTTTTTTGACCAGCTCTGGGCCTTGATGTTATCTGTGGAATGGAAAGAGTACCATGCACATTACAGGGTGACTGTACAGACTCCACAGAGCAAACGTATGTAAAGCTTTGCTGCCGTGCCTGACACTTAGTAGGATACAGCAAACAGTCTTCTCCTCCCTCAGTGCCTTTGCTCAGGTTGTTCCCATGGCCTGAAATGCCTTTCTATGCTCAGTCTGCCCTTCAAGAATGACTTCTTTTACCCAGCCTTCCCTGAGCAAATGCTCCCTCTCTCAAACCTTTGCAGCACTTTGTGGCTATTTCAGAGGTATACTGGAGCACATTTTTCTGATCCTAGAAAAATTGTGATGAATTTCTCATGTCTCCTGCTTAATTATGAAATTTTGAGAGCAGCAACACTGTCTTATTTATCTTGATCCTCCACAAAACCTGCGCTATCTCAGGCACAAATGTAAAATGGCTGGCAGGTACCCACAAGAGATGTTTCACTGAGGAGGTGGTAACAGCAGCTTTTCTGGACTGACTGGATGCACATTATAGCCTACAGAACTCTGTCTATTGGTATGCAGAGACAGTCATAGCAAGCCCTGCAGATATATTTTGCATAGCACAGAGAAAATATTCTGAGGTTTAAGTTGAACAAATTGGTTGTATAATCAACACTCTCTGTAAAATAAAGGCCTTTAAACATAGGGTTGATGGTGGATAGGCTAACTATTGATTATCAACTCAAAAGTAAAGCAAATATTTTACAACAGAGTTCCAGACTCAAAGATCAATATGTATAAAATCTTAAGTTCCTTAAGTTCTCTTCAAGTGCAAATCTATACAAAATACTAAGCTAAACCACTTTTTAAATGTCTAATAAGATGATGCATTTGCCTATATTACAATATATACTGTCTTAAGTATAGTTAGACAGTCCATTTCTGCTTTAATAAAACATGCATGATCTATACCCAGCATTATATTTTATTCAAGTTCTCATGCTAAAGTATTTTAAAATAACATATATTTGTGCAAAATAAACTGCACAAGAGCTTTTCAAGTAAGAATTTTGTTATGAAAATTCAACAAATGCCAACAACCTTGATCAGTAACATTGATCAACAAGAATTAGACACTTTAGGAAGAAATTTCAGGAATAAGAACCTCTTTTTAAAATAAGTTAGAACAAAAGGATTTTTTACATGAATTACCTAGTTAACATCCACGGTTCCATTCTTTATTAGGTGCTTAGGCCCCTGACACACTATTTAAAGAGTGATTTACCAGAAAACCACAAAATGGTAATTGTTGAAGTTTTTGACAGTGACCATAACAACTGATTAACTATTATAACAACACGATACCAAAATGCCCCAGTATAAAGTGGTAATAATAATAATCAGTTACAAGCATTTGAGTTGTTTGTCTCTACATTCTAAACAGTTGGGGCTTTAGATAATGCAACAGTTATATTTGTAAATTTCTAGAGCATGTGGACAAAACCATTAAAGCAAGCTAACAATTGATTATTAAAGTAGTCTTAGTCTCTTCAGGACAAATGTCAAAGATATTATTGTAATTGTTACTGTTTTTGTTTTTATTAGCCAACATTTTATGAGCTCTTACTATCTGCCAGCCATGATGCTAAATATACACATTATCTTCGCACTTAAAAAGCAAACAAATGTTGACAACCAAGAGGGAAAGAGAGAAAGGAAAATGAACTAACATTTTTAAAAGACAAGATGGAAAAAGAAAGGTAGATAGAGTAATCTGACTAGCAGCTGGTAAAGATACCAAGGTGATTCTGATGAGGGTGAATGTACCATGGTCCTGGATCTGACCTTCACATTTCTAAGTCCAGAAATTTTGACCCATATATTCCTTCACTGAAGGCAGACCTATGTAGGGAGCCAAATTCTAATCAGATGGCTACTTGGTGAACTTGGAAATAGAGCAAAAGAAAAAAGACAGTCTTTTGTGTTATCTTATCCAGGCCACGGTGAAGCCCAGAAAAAGAGAATAGGTAAAGCCATCTAGGACACAGGGAACAGTATGTGAAGAGAAAAGAGAAGTCAAACAGTACAATGTTTTCTGGAAGATATTGTAAGTGAAGATCTTGGACCAGCTGGAGGAGGAGATCCTGAAGCAGGCGTGTGATGGAAAACAAAGCTGCAATATTAGGGCCAAAAGGCAAAGGACCTAGGACCCTGACTGCAGTGAGGAGCTACTTACTGCTTTTAAGCAAAAGACTGACTCATCAGACTCTTCAGGAGTCTGGAGGGAAATTATAGTGAATGAAGGAAAACAGAATGCTGTTGTAAGTGACTCAGGTGAAATGTTATGAAGATCTAAATTAAGATATGATTCAGGGACAAAACACCTTTACAACACAGTTTCTCTGAGAAAATGCGTTCTGCATTGATAACTACTGACTTCATTAATCATTACATTTGGTATTCAATACTTTATACACAATATGTTTGAAAGCTGGCACTAGCCCATATTTTAAAAACAAATACTGTAATGCAATTGTTATGATTATATAAAGTCATGTTTCGTACAAGCCAGGAACAAAATAAAAAATTTTAAATGTGAGTGATCAAAATGATTTTTATAAACTTTTATTAAAAACCATGAGTCATATCCCTTAAGATTAAAAATTAGTGTTGCATTCATTAAAAAATCACCTTGTAACTCTACTAAAGTTTTTCACTCCATTTTCATTTTCTATTTCCATGGAGACAGCTAGATAATTCATTTTACTTCTTCTCTGAACCTTTTAACACATCCAGTTTTTAGTTTCATTGAGAGATCATTGATTAATTTCAAACAATTAAAAACAGACAAAACTTTCCAATTTTCATTTAATTGACAAAAATGTTGAACTTGCTATATTAATCAAATATTTAAAACCATTGTTACCAATTTTTTTCAATATAAAAACACTAAAATTAACATTTTAAGACTAAATCACACATAGTGCATGTCGTATATGATTGTATGTGAATGACTACTAGAATCATTAAAAGAAAAAATGAAGAAAAGAAAGTTTTCAGTGTGTGTGTCTGTCAATCCTTGTTGTGTATGTTTTCTTAACAGGAGAAATATACAATTAAAAGAAATGAGCAGTAATAACAGATTGAGGCACTGTCTACATGCGTAGATCGTGCGTGAGAGGAAACACTGATTTAGCCAATTGCCATCGACTGTTTTCAACTGCTTTCCCCTAGGCTGATTGGTAAGCATCGATAAAAATTTTTGGTTTTTAAATTTTAGAATAGGGCTAATGTTTTCCACGTTAGAACACAAGTCCCCTCATTTCCCACTCACAGACAGAATGTTGTAAGAAAGCACGCACACATACGTGCACACACGCTGATTTGATCTTGTCTTTAAAAATCAGACAAACTGTGTAAGAATATTCAGAGCAGCATTATTCACAATAGCCAAAACTGGAAATAGTCAAGGTGCTCACTGATAGAAGCATGAATAAACAAACTCTGACATATCCATACCATGGAACACCATTCAACATTTAAAGGGGATGACTGATCAATATTTACCCAAAACATGGATACATCTCAAGAACATTATGCTGAGGGAAAGAAGCCAGATACAGAAGAAAAGTAGATAATCTCTGACCCCATTACTATGGAGTTCTAGAAAAAGCAAAACTAATTTATGGTGGAAAAAAATCAGAACATTGGGGACAGGAGGAGAGGACTGACTGAGGAATGGACACGAGGGAACTTTCTGGGGATAGTGGCAATATTTTATATCATAATTAGGGTTAGGGTTACACAGATGTATCACTTTTCCAAAATCAGTAAATCTGTGCAGTTAATATAATTTAACATTTGTGCATTTAAAAATTTTACAGTTTTTAAAATTGAAAAAACTCAAATATCAAACTCATTTTTGGGGGGATTTTTGGGGGCGGGTAATTAGGTTTATTATTTATTTTTAGAGGAGGTACTGGGGATTGAACCCAGGACCTTGTGCATGCCAAGCATGCACTCTACCATTTGAGCTATATCCTCCCCCTCAAATTCTTGTTAATGCTATGCATGCTGAACTATTTAGGGGGAAGTGTACTGACGTCTGCAACTTACTTTGGAATACATCAAAAATATGATGTATTAATGAACAAAAAAAGGAATGGCTCAGTAGACAGATATATGATAATACAAATATAAGAAAATGTTACTGGTATAATCTAGGATCTACCAGTAACTGCCTCATAACTCAACCTAACCATTCCTGGCCCCATTTTGTGATTCTGGAGCTGGACTCTGCAACTCACTTTCTCCTTTGCTATCTGGTTTCCTATCTTGCTTTGCCAATACTGGGTGCAAGAGGGTGACTGCAAGCCTGGAGATGGAAAAAGAAAAGTACCCTTTATTTATTTATTTATTGCTTTTAATTTGTCTTTGAAGCAGTGAGCAATGCAAATGCAGCTGACATCTGCAGTGTTCACCATTGTGGCAGGTTGCTCTTGGTGGTCTCCAGCAACTTTCTTCATCAGCATAGTGACAGGCTGCTCTTATGGCTTTGGGGTGTCCTTTTTTTTTTTTTTTTCTTTTTACTCACAGCAGTAGAAGTTATGCTCCTTTTCACAGTTACAATTCTCAGATACCTGAATCTCTGCCTTGTGGGGAACTTTTTTTAAGTTCTTTTAGAACTTGAACAAAGATCAGATGATCAATTTTCCTTCCATCCTCAAGTGGTAGCTTCTTTTGGCAGTCAACATTTCAGTTACACATTAGAATTCTCTTTTATCTAAGACAGCTCTTACTTTGTACGGCTGTGATTTACCACAATTTAGTTATCACACCAGTTCCTGAACAACGCAGCTTGAATTTTAGCTGCAAGGGTATAATAATAGTGAGCAATTGCATTAAGTACAAAATTTGCCAGCTGCTCTTCAGTTCACAAATCACTATACAAATAATAGATGCATGTTATGGTCACTAACCAATCATGTCATTTCTTTCAAAGTCTGCCAATATTCAGTTCATGCACAGACAGCAAAGCATGTCATTGTGTCGAACCTTTGTTTCCCAGTGAAAAACCCATGTGATATTTTACAAAAATGGATAACTGAAAGAGAACTGGTCAATAAAGATGAAAGTGTAACAAAGAAGCAAAGAGAACAAAAAGTGATGATGGGAGAACTGAAAATAAAATCAAGCATAAATGAAGTTATAGAAGAAATAGCTCAGCCTGGAAATGTTGACACTGTTGCCCTTCAAGAGAACCTAGAAATGAAGCCAGAAGAACTTAGTGAGGGTAAAATTATTGACATAAATTTAGAAAGCTGCTGTCATTAAAAAGATGAAGATATCCCAGAAGAAGTGATGCCAACAGAAACTTACACATTAAAGGACATCTTAGAAATACCTGACAACATTGAAAGTACACAGAATACAAAGTTTGAAGCAAACTCAAACTTAGAAAGGAGTATGACAATTCGCCAAGGCTCATTCCATATACTAAGTTGTATGCCAAGAAGAAAGCAAGTACTATTCAAACTACTCTTGATAAGGTTTTACAAAGAGATAAAACACTCTAACACTCAATGTTTCTAGTATTTTAAATTAGTATACTAAATAAATATTAGCTTGGCTATTTTTCATTCCCCTATATATTTAAAACAAACAGTAAAAGAATACTTAAGGATTTTGACAAAAAGTTAAATGCAATCAATTCCCCCCATTGATTACTAAGAGCATTTTGCAAAGTTTCAGCTTGCATCGTCATTTTTACAGTTCTACACTAATGTAAGAAGTGATGACTGTCTAGCTTTTACTTGGTTAGCAATGCTTTACATTTAATTTCCCTGCCCAAAATTCTGATGTGGTTTCTGTCTCTTGACTGGGCACTGACTGATCAAGTCAGTATAAGAATATTCACTGGGGAATTCTTTCACCTTTCACGTATGTTTGAAAAAAATTTTAAATAAAATGGTGGGGAAAATGAGACAAACAAGTATTATGTTCTACTTCTTGATAAGTCAGAAAAATATCTTATGCAATAAATAACAATATTATTCTTAAACAATAAAAATGGCAAGAGTGGTGACTTAACAGCAGTAAATTAACATAAGGCTATAACCTCATGCCAAATACTTCTAAAAAGTCATGGCCAATGGGGGGGAAAAGATCCTGATATTCCAGCATGACATAGCAAGCAATTTGACTCAACCACTGACTGACTACACAGGTAGTTCTAAGGGAAAAAGTGTTAATAAAAGCTCAAAAAGACATTCTAATACCCACCATCTGGTCACAATCAGATTGACAGGATGGATAGACAGCCCAGAGAAAAGTCAAAACTGGACTCTTGAGAGCAGAAGCCATTACTTACTGCCTTCAGAAATTCTTCAGTCATCCACACAAAGGGGAAAAGGCACTTACAAAAGAGAAAGATACGTATTAGGTTGCCATCAAACTTCTCCATTGCAACATTCAACATGAATGGGTCTTATAAAAATGACTCAATGATGAAATCCAGCCAGACGACAAACGAATAGAGAAGTCATGGTAAAAAGAAGCACAACATTCAGTTCAAAAAGATAGCAGAGCCATTTCTGTAATCCTGAGAGGGGGGAAAAACATGGCATATAATTTGATAACCAGTCAAGCTGCCCTTTGTGTATAAAGGCAAAAGGTTTCTTTAAGCATGCACACATTCAACGACCACCATGAGCACTACCTGAAAAAAATTACTTGATGATGAAACCAGTCAGCTAAGAGATTAATCCAAATGTAGAATTTAGGGATGGAGGAGAACTTGTGGCCAAAAAAGAAATGGTAAGCACTGAATGCTTTTAAATAGAGAATTAAAACTAAACTGCTACGGGAATTAGGATTTTAGAAGTCAATTTAAATGCTAATAGCTTTGAAAAAATAAAAGTAAGTAATAAGTACTGTCTAAAAATTTCCCTTGGAGCTTAAAAAAATGTAAAAAATAATGCTTGAATAATTTTTTTTGCTTAACCTTGATGATTTTTTCAATTGTACTCTGACTTTATAATTCTACTAAATTCAAGTTAACTTTAATACATTCCTTTTAAATTTTAAATTTAAATTTGTTTAAATTTTTAAAACTTTCTATTTTTTATTTTAAATTTTATATTTTAAATTAAAAATAAATACAGTATAATCTCATTTTTATAAAACTACTTCATGCATCTATCCAGTCATTCAATCACTTGTATACTGGCATAGAGAGATATATGGAATGATATTCATTAATGTTACTGATGGTTATCTCTGGGTAATGAGTTTTGAGGTGATGGCTCCCTTTGTTGTACTTCTGCACTGCTTGATTATTTTTAAATAAACAAGCATTTACTGAAAAAAATAAATTCATTTGATAAAAAAGGAAGTAAAATACATAGGGTGAGGATTACTAAGCCAGTAATATATCAATAAACAAAAGGAATGTTTAAATCTCATCATAAAATCTATTATAATCAAGCACCAATTTACAAACAATTTAGGTATTAATTATAAATTATTCTCATCAAGTCACAGAAAATATTGGACCCTATAGACAAGGTAATAGTTGGCCTATGTAGCTATTATATGTATTAAAAAGTAAAGAAACTTCATTTCTTTTAAAGCTATCTTATAAGTTAGAGTTTTAATACATTTTAAACTTCACTCATCCAAATTGGTGAAAACTTGTTTTATTGCTGTTGTATTTATTAAGTAGTTAAAGAATGTCATTAATCAACATTTGAAATTTACCAATGTCAACAATTTCAATCAAAATGTCAAATGGATACTTGAGCCTTAAAATATCTTATTTTCCTTTGTAATAGTACTTTACCATCAAGCAAATATGTTAGCTTACTTCCTATTTGTCAAAAATCTCGCTTGAAATCATTAAAGATCCATAACCTTCAGTACTGATGCCATGCATTTCCACCAGCTACACAGAGATTTTTGTCTACGTGTTTTATTCATTCATTTGCTAAATAATTTCCATGGAGTCATCTAAATGTGTGCAAATCAGAAAACTTCAGGGCACAATTATGCCCAATTTCATTAAATTACTTTTGGCAAATGGTTCTGGCTTTTTACAATAGTTTTCAAACATCTAATGAGTAAGTGCTTGTACTTGTGCCATTGTCTGATAGTGAAAGGAAAGAAGAGGCACTGCAGTGCTGCTGAACCGCTCCATTTGTATTGTATTGCAAAGCTTTCTGGCCACAGGATTCTCCCGTCATGCTGTAGAAATTGCAGGGGGTTGCTGCAACACAGGCTTTTAACTTATGAAGAAGAGCCAAGAGGAAGAAAGTAATGAAATTATACAAATGAGTCTTTGCAGCCAAATTGTTTCTCCTCTTCCCTGACAAGACCTGACCACAGAAGGTCCCGCCACCTTCTTTAGAACCATAATGACTTAGCAGCCTTCATTTCAATGCCCTCAAGTTGGTACACTATAAGGAGATTCTCTCACCTCTAGAGGTGACTGCTAGGTTCAAAAGCCACTGTGCCTTCCTGATTCTTTTCAGAAAATGGATGTGAAAGAAACCACATGACAAGTTGATTTTTCAAGTTATGCACTGGATCATTTGTTCATTCACTGATTATTTATTGGGCATCTACTGTTTACCAGACAGTGGTCTAATTACTAGGGATATATGGATAGACAAGATGGATAAGGATCTTACTTTCAAATAACTTACATCTGGCTAGGAATAGATAAACAATTAACTGCATAATACATTAGATTGTGTTTAGTATTATGAATAATAAAGCAGGATAAAGGGGCTAGAGAGGGACCACTGTGTGCACAGGAGTGTTCAGAGATATGCCAGCTATGGAAAGAACACAAAAGTAATTTATTGCAAACTATTTAAAAATATTTCCACATGCACACTGGAAATAGTCTTCTATGTTAAACGATGGGAACTTCCAATCATATTCCTTCCACATTCTCCCTATTTGAAGTGATCTCTCTCCTCAGAACTAGCACGGTCATTCACTTAAAGCCCTTTCTTGATGCTTTGTACAACAGTTATTTCTCTACAGCTAATCTCCCCTACCAAAAAGGAATCACTTTTACATCAAGGACTGTGCTTTATCATCTTGGCATCTGTTATGGGTTGAATTATACCCTCCAAAGGATATGCTGAAGTCCTAACCCCCACCACCACTACCTCAGGATGTGACTTTATTTGGAAAAAGAGTCTTTAGAGAAGTCGTCAAGATGAGATTATTAGGATAGGCTCTAATTCATTATGACTGGTGTCCTTACACAAGGAAATGTGGATACAGAAATAGAAACCCACATAGGGAAGACCATGTGAAGACGCACAGGAAGAATGACACATAAGGACTGAAGTGATGCATCTACCTGCCAAGGAATGGCAAAGGTTGTCAGTAAAACACAAGAAACAGAAAGAAGCAAGGAAGGACCCTCCCCTAGCACTTTCAGGAGGAGTACAGTCCTGCTGACACTTTGATTTTGGACGTCAAGCCTCCAGAACTCTGAGAGAATAAATTTCTGTTGTTCTAAGCCACCTAGTTTGTTGTATGGTACTCTGAACAGCAGACCTAGCAAGCTAAAATAGTATCACTCTAAGGGCTTAGGGATCAATGGTGAGTATTTGATGAATAAATACATGAAGTACTCTGTAAATAAGAAATTTTGTGTACACTTTATAAATGAAGAAACTTAGGCATAAATATAATTGAACTCCTTATACGACATAGGATGTGGATTTCGTTGACCTTCAAAGCTTAGATACTTCTATAACAGAGAAGTAAGGTTTTTTTGTGACAGTGTCCCTTTTCCTTAATGAACACCATCCCTTTAACTTTCTATAGTTTAGTGCAGCAAGGGTATGTGTGTAAGACCTCTACCTTACTGGAAGAGAAGAAATGGAAATTTTTAAAAAGCAGAGCTGATTACTTGGAAATGATCTCACATGCCAGGCAAGGAAGAGAATCAAGCCTCAGAGGCTGGCTGACAGTGTGATATTAGAAATTGTGATTTTTGCAGGCTAGAAAGCACTGATGCAAAACTCAGCCCTAGCCTGCCACCTTCCCAATGTAGATTATGAGTAACTCTGCCTTGAACGTTTACCCAGAAACAAATGGCTTAGGAAAAATCCTATTCTGAAGCTTAGTATTGTCTTTCTCAAAAAAGGCAATCGATTAACCCAATCCTTAGTATCACTTAGATCTTGCTTAACATTTAGAATAGCAACCCAACACAAGCCCAAATGACATCAGGGAGTCAGTATACTGTAATATTAAAAATCATGAGATTTGAGTTTTTCTAGCTTTATTAAGATACAATTGACAAATACAAATTTTACATATTTAAGATATACAACCTGACTTTTTTCTAAACTGAAGTACAGTCAGTTACAACGTATCAATTTCTGGTGTACAACACAATGTCCCAGTCATGCACATACATACATATATTCATTTTCATATTCTTTTTCATTTTCATTCTTTTTCATTTCATTTCTTTTCAAATTAAGAAATTTTTTATGTTTTTATATATAGTGGCTAACATTTGCAAATCTCAAACTCCCTAATGTATCCCTTCCCACCCCTTTCCCCCAGTAACCATAAGATTGTTAACTATGTCTGCAAGTCTGTATTTTGTAGATGAGTTCATTAGTGTACTTTTTTTTTTTTTAAAGATTTCACATATGAGTGATATCATAAGGTATTTTTCTTTCTCCTTCTGGCTTACTTCACTTCGAATGACAATCTCTAGGTCCACCCATGTTGCTGCAGATGGCATTATTTTATTCTTTTTTATGGCTGAGTAGTATTCTATTGTATAAATATATCACAACTTCTTTATCCAGTCATCTGTCGATGGACATTTAGGTTGTTTCCCAAGTCTTGGCTATTATAAATAGTGCTGCTATGAGCATTGGAGTACATGTATCTTTTCAAACTAAGAGTTTCCTCCAGATATATGCCCAGAAGTGGGATTCCTGGATCATTTAAACCACTGGCCTCATTCAGGGAAAGAGAAGGGAGACTGTGGGTGATCCAATAGGGTTTTACGGCTAGTTTTAAAAGTGGTATATTTCAATTCTGCACACATCCCATGGGCCAAACCCGGTTACACAGCCCAAAATAACAGTAAGAGAGAATGGCAAACGTAGTTTTCCTGTGTGTACAGCAAGAGTAAATGAGATTAGTGAGCATCTAGACCCTCTCTTCAGCAACTGTATTTCACATCAAGGGATGTTCAAGGTTTACAGTCTTTCCATATCAGTTCTATTTTTAATTTAAAAAGTATATGTAATTTCAGGAAAATTTTTACATTTTCATATAAATAATTGCCAAGGAAGTGCCTCTCTTCCAACTATCCTCTGAGATAGTAGCTGTTTCAAGGGAACTGACCACTGAAAATGGTAGGCAAATTCTCAGTAATAGAATAGTTTTTATAGGCAGAGCACAGTGACACAGAATCCAGGTAAGTACTGCCAAGTATCCCCCATCTAAGGATAGCAGGACACCTATACCTAAAACTGTGCCATAAGTGAGTACATGGTCTCCAGGAAGATTACTAGCAAGGGTAAGTACTGTCCACATGATAGAAGCCATTATATGGTTGAACAGGAAAGAAACTTTGATAAAGGTAAATCTTAAGAATTTTCTGCAAAAATTAACATGGGCCCTGATATATAATAATAACATCCTAACAGAGACATGTGTAGAAATTAATTCAGTAACTATTCATTGAACGAATGAAGGAAGGAGAAGTAGGATATTTAAGGTTCCATCCAGGGGGCAGCTGGGAAAAATAGAAGCAAGAGAAATGAGGTTGGAGGAAGACAAGCAGAGTTCATTTCTTGAATGCTTAAGAAATACTATTTTAAAAAATTCCCTTATGTGCTGGCTGTGGTACTCGATCCTCCCTCAAAAAACCAAACCCTGTGTAGTGTATGTAGATTATCTAGTAACGACATTTCACATGCCCTTTTCACTCAAGTTCCACAGCAGTATTAAAGGCACCTTTCAGCCTCAAGGTCAACTCCATTAGCCCAGACTGAAAGAATCTTGAATAAACAAAGCCAGTGAGCAAACCTTCCACACATCAGTCAAATCCTACTGACTGTCAAGAAAGACCAATTAACCTGTTTTCTCCATTTTCACTAGAACCAAGAGTGGAACTGGTCATCTATCATGAGAAAGCTTATTCTAACAGTATAGCCAGCCAGATTATAAATGGCTTACAATCTACTAGATGGTCTGTCTTTTAAGAAATTGTTCCTAAAATTAAGTATGAATATACTCTTTGACCAAGAGAGCATACACCTAGGAAAGACATGTTGATAAATACATGAATAAATTACAAGGCTATTTATTAAAGCATTATTTATAATAGCAAAAGGCTGGACACAACCCAAATATCCAACAATAAGGTGTCATTTGAACAAATTATATTACATTCATGTGAGATGAAAAGTGTGCATTTATGCTACTGTTTAAGAACGGTGGAGGTGGGACACCTTGTCATACCAGAAATCAAGGAAGCTGTGAAAGACTACTGACAAAGGCTGTGCCCAAAAGTCTCAGGTGCCAATTTAAAGAGGCTTTCTCTGACCAAAAATAGAAAAATGTGAGTTTCAATTAGGACAATAATTCTGATAGATTAAAACACATAAAATATGTTTAAATCCATGGTTTCATAGTGGTATTTTTAGAACACTGTTCACCTTTAGAGGATGCCAAGGAACTAGCTCATATCTATCGGTTTGTATTTTTTAAACGACAGCATAAAGCAAAACCTCAGAAAGTGAGGAAGGACGATACAGGAGTAGACACTGTATTTCTTTGAATATACCTTGATTTATAGATTTTACTTGACATAATTTTTAAAAATAAATCCAAATAAGGCAGTCTCTAAACTTTGAAAGCAAAATGAAACATATGAATCTAGCTATGTATCAGGTGGTGGCAAAATAACACATAATTATTTCAGGAGACTTTTAATTATTCAAAATGTTTAAAAAATCACAACAATAACAATTAAATTAAACTGAAAAAAATCACATTTATGGTGATAGTCTAATTGTAATTCTGAGACTGTGGTGTGTGTCCTGTTGGATAAAACAAATATGTTAGTGTCATTGGGAAGCAGAATCTTCAACAAGAAAGAAAGATACAGATCAAAGAGGTTAACTAAAAATTCTGTAAACTTGAATTTGAATTATAACATTGTAAGTGTGAACTTATGGTGTGATTTATCTTAAAGATAATACATTTCCTAGCTCTGTCCGCTGAAATGTCCTACAAACAGTAATCAACATAATAGTAACAAGGACCTCGAGCATCCAGATTATGATCTTGAAACACTTTTTCCCACTAAAGGAAAGCAGAGATCCTTCGAAAGCTAGGAGATTATGGGTCTAGGACTAGAAGTAAGCAAACTGAGTGAGCCTGGGACACATTGTCATACAGGAAGTTAAGGAAGCTACCAAAGGTGTCTGTGATTGTGCCGGAAAAACTCAGGTACCTACTGAAGAGGTTCTGTTGGCCAAAGATGATTTGAACCTCATTAAGAATAATCATTTCAATGGGTTAAAATGTGTTTAACCTATATGCTTAAATCTATGTATTCATAGTGATACTAAATATATATATATATATATATATATATATATATATATATATATATGTGTGTGTGTGTGTGTGTGCTGGTAGACTTTGAAAGATGCTAGGGAACCAATTTCTTATTCTAAAAACTGGTAAAGAAAGAGAAAAGAATGAACCATTGACCCTCTCTTTTCCTAAATGAACTGTACAATGAGTAAGTAGGAGATGAGGGGAAAGTTTCCCTTCATAAATGTGTTCCAATCAAGAAATGAAGAAGGAATAAAATTAGAATATCATGATTTTGCAACCCAATAGTAAAATAATGGATATAAAACCACAAATAGACATGGACATCACAAAAAGAGAAACAATCTAACAAAGTTTAAGATGGCACACTGTACAGTTCCAAGTTACAGCCCTAGGTTTATACCAGAGACACTGTTGCACATGTATACCCAGAGCCATGTACAAGGATGTTCATGGCAGCATTGTTTATAGGAAAATATGGATGACGGTCTAGACAGCATAAACGATAAATAAATACTGGTACAGACATACAATGAAATACAGTATCACAGTAAAAGTAAATGAACTATAACCGTACACAACATAGAAATAAGGAGGGGAAAATGACCAAAAAAATGGAAGAATACATTCAGTGTGACTCCATTAATATAAAGGTCAAAAAACAGGCAAAATGATTTAAATAATACATTGTTTCAGGACACAGACATTGGTGGTATAACTATCAAACCATGTAAGAATATAATTAATATAAAATCCATAGTAGTACCCCAGGGTGGGTGTCGGGGGCATATGGGATTGGAAACGTCCAAGAGGCTTCAAATGCACTGGCAATGCTTTATTTCTTAAATTGAATGGCAGACGTATTTCTTTCCATTTTATTATTGTTTAAATACTGTTTGTGTATACTATGTTGTATATATGTGTGGGTATAAATGCATACATATGTGTGTGTCTTTATATAGACACACGCAAAAGGGATTTGTATAATGGCTGAGATATTTGTAGAATAAACATCTGAAAAAGAAAAGAATTTGAACTGCAAGGCACATAGAAGTAAATCATTAAGTGGATTTATTATAACATTGTGATCAAAGTGCAGTTGTTCTCCTTCGAAACTCTATAGGAATGATTCATTCATCAAATGTTTTTAAGTCCCTATGTTACAGGTACTGTACTATATGATGGGCATGTAGTGACTAACAAAAAATAAGTAATCCCTGCTCTTTAGTGGTAGAAAGAAACATTAAACAAGTCAATGACTCATAAATGCGTACTTATAAACCACAATGAGGGTATTAGTATAACAAGCAATGTTTACTGAGTAGGTTTGTGTCAGAGACTTTTGTAAAAGGTAGATTACCACCTTACAGAGAAAGCTGATGCACATCAATGTTAAGCAACTGGTTCAAGGTCAAACAGCTTATGAAAGGAGCAACTGTGAATCACATTCAGGCCTGACTGCAGAGCCCAAGCTCCTACACTACACTGAGTAGGAAAACACTTCAGTTATCAGAACAGTGTGGATTATTTTAGCTTTTATTGGTCAGGGAAGGTCTCTCTGAGCACCCGACATTTATGCTTATAAATATAGCATTAGGAAAAGCTAACTTGATCCCATGTGTATTTAAATGATCTTCTAAGTGGTAGGAAGCCTAGAGTACAGGTGGGCAAAGGGAGAATACTGAATAGGGAGATCATAATGAGAAGCCTTTCTCCATCGGCCCCTCCACTCATTCTCTTCGGCCTCAGGGGAGCATGTGGCAAAGGGGACTGTAGTGCAATGTTTGCCCAGAGCCCGGCATCAGGAGTAAAGGAGCCAGAAGGGAGCATCAGTTAACACCTTGGCTGCAGCAAGTCTCTCTATTTTGGCTTCTCTGGGGCTCCTGACAAGCTCCCAGGCCGAGTGCTTCTCAATGCCTTTCTTTAGTGTTCTTGCCTCACTGAGGTCTGCTCCACACTCTCCTTAGGACCAGGCCTATGATTACTGCCTCAGCTCAGGCAACTGCTATAAGGCTGCTGTACCCTGAACGAATGGCAAGCGTCTAGGCTGAGGAGGCTAGCTGCCAAAAAAAAAAACACAACAACAACAACAACACAGAGTATGGGAAGATGATCGCAATGCACCTCAAAATTCACTCCAGACATTGGCAGCTAAACAGTCTTCCAAGGGTTTGGTGTGATTTACCATGCAAGCCAGAAAACTTGTCCACAGCAATGCAATCAGTATTTGACTTGGGGACAACAGGTTTTGCCAGTGCCCAGCAAAACAGGCTGAAGAATAATAAAAACAATGTTAAGGAAATGCTACATGATTTTTTAAAGTAATGACAAATTTTGAAATCAGAGTTGAAATCACAAAGAATTTGCAGAGAATAAATGATGGTCTTCCTACCGTTTTCATAAGAAAACACATTCAAAATCACTTTGACTTTAGAGAAAAATATTCTAGTGCTCTTAAACCCTATTTGGAGCTAACATCTTCAGGTGTTTTTGAGGCAGATTTTCCAGAGAATACAAACTCCAAGGATAGTTTGCTTCCTGATAAGCAAGTGGACTTCACTGAAGACAGATAAGGAAACATATTTGGTTAACCTGATAGAAAACCCTAAATTATGACTGCAAATGCAGAGAATAGAACTTTTAAAGAGAGAATTTCAAACACAAATGAATATGACACATCAACACACTCTTATCCAGAATTCCTGTTCACATAAATATTACAAATTCCAAACCATTGGATGGCTAAGGCAACAATCAGTTGTATGGTTCACAAATGTGTTAGCTGTTTCACTGTGAGGATAATGCTGTCAAGGATGATGATAATGACTTAAGAGTGGGGGGATAGTAACGATAGACTTCCCCATTTGTCAGGCTAAGCGTATTTTTAAAAGCCCTGCTACTTTCAAATTCAGTGAAAGGAGTTAAGTGTATTGGGAACTGAAGTAGTTAAATGTAACAGAATAGCCCTAGCAATAGCCACTCTACCCCCTTGGGATTTCCAAGCTTCATGAAGCACACTGGTTACAGGGTCTTCACAGATGTTTGATGTTGTGGATAGAGAATGTGTCCTTTATAAGTCAATTTTGAAGCTCTGACACAGACAGGAGTGTATGGCGTGATAACTGTGTAAGAAGCTCTGCTGAGTTTAATGACAGGTAAGGAATTTAGAAACGTACTACTAATGAAGAAGCCGTTTGCTATGAAACCTGTGAGTCCATTTTGAAAATGGGGAAGAAACAAGAAAGTCATCAGGGGAATGTTTAATCCTTACTGGGAACATTTGACGCTTTCTCTGAAACTTCAAATGAAACAGTTGTTTTGTTTTGTTTTTGTTTCTTTTAACACTGCGTGTAGTCATTGCTCATTCTATGCCATATACTTTGTCAGAGCTCCCCTAAAGGTTTGGTGAAAAGTATCAGAAGAAAGTACAGAGAAGACTTCAAAATTCAGAGCTAAAAGAGTGAAACAGAGAAACTAAGAACGTCTTAAGAAATGAAGGATTACATCCTAAAACCCAATTATGTCTATGCTTAAAACATAAAATAAGACATTTTTCATGTATTTTTCAGTTAACTTTGCATTCATTTTACAGAATGTTATTTTTACATTTTATTAATTTTTTTTAAATAGAGGGGGTGGGGCTGTAGCTCAGTAGTAGAGCGTGTGCTTAGCATGCACAAGCTCCTGGGTTCAATCTAATACAGGGAAAAATGGACGTGGGGCGTGAGGAGGGCCGTGTCCCAGGCCTTGGTTGAGCCCCTGGGACGTGCCCCGCCAAGTATGGGTCCCTGGCTTCGCGAAGGAAAGAATTCAAGAGCGAGCCACAGTTAAGGAAGGTAGATTTATTCAGAGAGATACATTGAAAGGCAAGAGAAAAGCCACGAGGTGTGGGGTTGGGTACTCAGATTAGAGTAAAAGAAAGTACACAAGATTCCCAGGAAGTTGGCAATTTCCTACTCTTTGACCTTTTGTGGCTAGCCTTGGGGCTGTCATGGGCCTGTGGGCATGTTATTCACAATGCTAATATATTACAATGGGTGTATAATGAAGCTCAAGTTCTACTAGAAGTCAAGTCTCCCACCATCTTGAGCCTCAAGGCCTACTGGAGGTTGAATCTTTCTCCATTCTGGTGTTAACTGGTATGTTATTCCTTAAATGGCTGTGCCCTGCCATCTTCCTGTTTCAAATCCCCAGTACCTCCATTTTTTAAAAATAGAAGAAAAGAAAAGAAAAAGAAAAATAGATCTACAACAGCAAGGAGAAGCAGAAAAGGTGAGGAAGAGGGGGAAAGGAGAAAGAGGAGGAGAAAGGAGAAGGAGGAGGAGGAGAAGAAAAGAGGCACAAAAAAGACTTTATCAATAATTAGGGAACAGCTAAGTGTATTGTATCCCAACCATTCCATGAAGTTTTCACAGTTTATTAAATATAGCTATGATGACTAGCAATTTGCCAAAATGTTTAAAACGTAATATATAGCATGAAAAGCAGAATACACAGTTGCATGCACACAATGCTTACAATTATGTAAGAAGATATATACATTACTTGGAGAATATGCACCAAAAAAAGTTGCTTTGGATCACGGAATTAAGAGTGGAAGGTTATTTTTTTTTCCTTTTCCAAAATGTTTTAGTGCTGTTGTATTGTTTTTGCTATAAAATAAAAGTAAGTGAGGAAATGGATCACTATAGTTAAGCAATATGGCTATAATAAAAGAACCAAAGATTTATCTGAGAATGATGTTTCAGCTAAAAAATAAATCATTCATTATTTGTCATTTTGAGCATATGACCCCCATATGCAATGTAGGGGCAAGGTAAAGGAGCATAAGGAAAAGAAAAGAAGTTATAAAATATGGGCAGACTCTACTTAGGAAGAGAAGCTGCCAAGAGGCTTAAGTGTGCATCTTAAGAGTACCAGACTGCAGCTGGGAAAACAGCATCTGCCTCCAAGCCTCCTATGAAAATGCAGTCAGAATTGGAAGATAAGGTGTGTGGACTACAAAAAATACATAAGCATCTTCCTTAAAGTGCCTTTTTGTGTGCTACTTTTAAATGAATGGATCCCCAAAATGATTAAACACCTAAAATTAGCATTCTCTATTTTTCAGCTAACTCCCTTGCAGAACGATCAGGAATGCAACATAGGCTGGAGTTTTGCACCTGGGTCACAGGGTCTATTCTTGACCAGATGCTACCCATTGGTTACACCTGAAAAAGGGTTTAATGGCCCTTTCTTTTCTGGCTATTACTATTCTTAGCATAATTCCTCTGGCCTCACTGTGGATAAGTGCTTCTAGAAGGGGAAAAAAAAAAAGGCTGAGACCTAGAGGCGAGTGATTTTTTTCACCTGGAATAATACACTGCAAGCTTGCAGAGAACAGGGTAATTATCTTTAGCAATGAATTCACTTTTGATAAGGCTACAGGGGAGGGGCAACGTGAAGGAATAAATAGGTCAGTTCCTTTTTTCAGCTTCCCTGACTCAGCAGTGCTTTGGCAGCTCTAACACAGGGGAATGGGATCCCTGACAACTAATTCATGGGTCAGCAGAGTATATGCTGTTTAAATACAATCTATCAATGCACTGAGATATGGCTGGTCTTCAAAAACCTGTCTTTCCTACAAAAATATCAGCAGCTCAGCTCCCAGCCCTTGGCTGCTCTACGTCTCTGTATCTGCCTTTCACTGACTAGCCATTTTTTTCAGAGCTGGTATACAGAACCTGTAATTCTTCTTAAAATTGCACATTTCCCTGAGCCAAGGATATTTTTCAAACACCGGTTGAAATTAGGGAATGAAGATTGTTAAAACTGCAGTTTCCCACTGAACTATAGCCACTGGTATAGACTGTAATAAGGTCTGATGACTTGTGACAAGTCAAGCAAATCCTCCACAAGCTTATTAACGTGTAGAATAAAGTAGACTGGCAGCATCTCCCTGCTCATTCACTGTCCTTTTGCCTGTGAAAGCCATCGTCCTTCGAGAAAGTCTTCAATCATTTCTCACCTGACTACCACACTTCAGCTCCAGCTCCAGAACAGGGATTGCATCATCCACAACCAGGAATTCCCCATCAAGAGGAGTTTCAAACTCTGGCTAGGTGCGCCGAATCCCATCCCCAACCCCTCCCCCTCCACACACACAGTGTCTGCACCCCAAGCACTAATGTGAAAAATCACAACGTCTAACACGTTTCTAATCCACCACAGATCAAAGCTCTGACCCATTCCATCAAAACATGAACTAGATTGTAAATCACTGTTGGAACAAAAGAAAGAGAAAGAGTAAATGAATATTATGCTAAGTAAAATAAGCCAGACTCAGAAAGACAAATACTGCATGACCTCACTTATATTTTAAAAAGCCAAACTCACAGAAGCAGAGAAGAATGGTGGTTGCAAGGGGCTGGAAGAAAAGGAAAATGGGAGACGTTGGTCAAAAGGTACAAAGTTTCACCTATAAGAAGTAGTTCTGGAAATCTGATGTACAGCATTGTAACTATAGTTAATAATACTCTATCTTATCATTGAAATTTGTTAAGAGAGTTGATTATTTTTACAATCATCTTTTTCACATGTACTTTTAAACACTTCTCTACAGGCATGACAGAACAAGCAACACATCCATTCACTGATCTAACACTTAAAGAGAGTTGAACTTTAAGTGTTCTCACAAAAAAAATCGTTAACTATGTGAGCTGATTAATATGTTTATTAGCTTGATTTTGCTAATCATTTCACAATGTTTATGCATATTAAAACGTCACACTGTATACCTTAAATATATACAATTTTTATTCGTCAATTATATCTCAATAAAGCTGGAAAATAGAGTAAAATGAGAAAGAGGGCAGGATAAAAGGAGATGTTTTTGCAAGGCAGTTTTGGAAGAGAATGAGAAAGACTCCAAATGGCACTGGCGGATCAGTTCTTGGAGAGGACGTACCTGCCTGAGGGAGATGGTGGGAAGTCATCATGAGTGGAACCAAGACTCTCTCCATGGAGAATTGAAGAGGAAGATAAAGGACAACCAGAAGGTAAATGTAAGGAGGAGTCTATCAGAGAACTTCCTACCAAGAATACTAAGTTTGCTCAAGTGTTTTCATCTAACTACTAACATTTAGTGATTACTGTGTTTCAGACACTGCTCCAATGGTTTTACATGCATCAATGATTTAATCCCTGGCACTCTATGAGATAGGTAATATTATATCCCCACTGAAAGATGAGGAAACTGAAGCACGAGTCTCTGTACCACTCCACTATAATCAGTATCAGAAATCAGCAAACTTTTCCTGTAAAGCCAAATAGTAAACACATTTGGCACTGCTGGCCGCATACCATATCTGTCTCAACTACTCAACTCTACCATTGCAGTGTAAAACCAGAAATAGATAATATGTAAATGAGCAGCCATGACAATGAACCAATGAAACTTTCTTTACCAATAAAGTAAATAAAGGCAGCGGGGCAGATTTGGCCTCATGGCCACAGTTACAGACCTCTGATCTACATTTCTGGGGCCCCGGGAGAAACTTGTCAGAGACACCTAGCATCAAAACACAAAGATGTTGCTTGTAGACAGTGGATTTTTCACTTTCTGTCAGGCATTTTGGTCTTGTGGATCTACATCTCTGAGGCAGTTTGCTTTAGGTGTGGGATGAGTCCAAGGAACATAACTGCAATTTATGAACCAACAAGACTCAGTGCCTCCAAAAGGAGCCATTAAGAGAGGGTCTCAAACATAACCTGTATCAGGGTAGGGAAGGAAGCAAAGGCTTGGCATCTCAGACATGATCTGAGACTCCTCCCCCACAATCACTAAGGGCAGAGCCCATTAGACTCACTCATCCTAAGAACAGTGTCATTTCAGAGAGTATCTGAGGCAATGGATGAGAGAGAAATGTCCCTATATTATTTGTAATTTAATTTTAGAAATTTCAGCATAGACAGTGTGTGAATTAACTTTCTCCTACATCCTAGATTCTAATAGTTAACACCTAAAGTGCACAAATCAGAAATGCACACTCCAGAGTGAGTTGGTTAGCATCTGAGGGACCCTACTTCAGAGGTCCTCACTCCATAGGGAGCTGCTACAAATCTTCCCAATCCAGGTATCGAAATCTGCACTAGAGGCTTGGTTAGCTAGCATGAGGATATAGGAATCTCTAGACAGTTTACCTCAGCCTGGCCTGAAGGAGACTAAATAATCTGTCAAGACCAGCAGCTTCACGCAATAAAAGTAGCACCCTAGATCTAGAACTATGTTCTTTTGGATCTATGTGCTGCCACTAAATGAAGAATTCTGTCATCTGAGCCTATGAACATGGTAACCGACTCTGACTTCATTGTATTATGTCTTTGCCTCGGAGAAAATCTTTCATGCACAGTGCTTTAACTAAGTGCCTAGGGGCCCTAATGGGTCAGAGTAGGAACTGCTTACAGAAATATGTTGTGCAACTGTGTTTGTGCCTGCTCATTAATAAATATTCACACACGTGCCAAAGTGTGGTCTAAGGTTTGCTTTCATTATAACATACCACCTGATAGCAAGGTTATATATATAGGTGAGGAGAGATTTAGTGCCCTTGCACCTTTAATTTTCTGAAGTTACTCATATACACCAAGAAACTCTGACAATTGGTTAACAGATTGATTGGCTTAGGTCAAGTTACACAGATGAGTTCATTTTCTTATCCAGAGTATCTTTTGTGCAAATTGTTTTATTCAGTGCCATGGTAGGTACCGAAGACATGGAAAACACAGACCCTATTCTCCAGGAAATCACAGATTGGTACTGTAGGGAAAAGAAAATGTAGTGAGTATATTTTCATATTTTTTAAGGATTGCTATTTTCAGATCTTACATTGGCTTTTAATGCAATTTATAGAGCTTTATCAGCCACATTGATACACATGCATTTTCACCAATCCAGTTTTATAGCTAAGGAAACTTGAAAATGAAAAATTATAAACAAAGCTCAACAAAAATATGACATTTCCCTAAAGCCTTCAAGTATTTATTAGTAAGAATGATTAAAGAGGTAAGTGGGAGGGCACACAGAAGATTGCAAGCAAGCTGTAGCTGAATGGCAGAAAAAGAAGTAATTCAAAGAGCCAGATCCTTATCCAAATTGAGCTTGAAACCCCTCCTACTTAACTAACCACAAATAAAAATGTGTTCAAAGGCACTGAGACAATTTTCTCCAAAGAAAACCCACTCAAGTACAGGATGTAAGCTGTAAACATTTGAGCTGCCACAATAAATCAGTCTCCCAAGATCTTTGCATGAGTGTACACATCTGGTTTTCATGTAGCACATATTGAAACCAGAAATTGACTACTAGATAATCATATCTGTAATTATGCTCCTGAAATCAACAGAGTAATTCAAAGGGGTTTTAATTCTGAGCCCAGTCTTGCATTTTAATCCAATCTTATTTTATCTGAAAGGACCACAGTGACCACCAGCAGTGGAGTCATGGACACAAATTAACAGAGATCACAGAAAAAGACATCTAGTCTTTGTTTTCTTTTCTACTAGCTGGAGTATAGGACATACTGACATTAAGCAGTATCCAAGAATCCTCTACCACCCCTTAAAACATAGCTGGGAAAGATAGTGGCATTGATTACACAGTGACAATAATGCTGTAATTCTCCAGATCCCTTGAAACAGTGAGGAAAGAACAGCTGTCTGGCTTTGATACAGCCCTCCCATCTTAATGAAAATCACAACTAAGCAGCTCCGCCGTGGTGGCTGTTATGCTCAGGAGGAATCTCATGACAACCTCCTCAGTCTCCTCTCGAGTCTCAAAAAAGAAAGTTAATTCTCCAGCTTCACACACATACAAAAAGATTTCCAGCTATGGAGTCAGATTTTGGAGTCACATGATGACTTCCAGTATACAAAGTTAACAAAGTCACAGACTAGTGTCTGGCAGTCAGGGTTTCTAGCTACCAGAATGCCAGTGGAGCTCCAAGCCTTACTGGCAGCTCTTCAAACCAGTGGTGTCACTGCATCTTCCTCACCTGGGTTTTCAAGAGTCCCTAGCAGTTGGAGAGCAACTGCAGCAGCATCCCTCCCTGACTCCACACTGACACTGGGGTCAGCAGCCTTTCCACCTGTCCCCTCTCTGCCTCCTGCATCCAGGCCCCTAATATGCACTGCCCTTCTTCTTCTATCTCCACACCCCAGCACACACAGGCATACTCTCCTGTGATCATACAGCTTCCAATAAGTCATTCTTTCCCACAAAATTATTTGGGAACCCCTAGGATAGAATAAAAAATACTACAGAGAAACTATAGACAAACACCTCCATGGATCAACACAAGTTGATATATTCACTGGTATTCCATAAAATTCTGAAGACAACTGCCAATTGAAATTCTTCAAATAATTTGAAATGGAGCACTTTGAATCTGAATTTTATTTAACGGTGAATGGTGAGGTTGGCAGGGGCTGAATTATATTAAATGCACACCTACACCCTCTCACTTAAACAAACAGGCTGAGAAGGGAATGAAAACAGCCATACAAAATACAAGAATAAAAAGTAAGGAACAACAAGTATTGAACTGACAGCTTATTCAAGTTGTAGGTGGGAAGTTACATGCTCAGATAACAAGCCAGAAAGAGAATGCAAAGAGATCTATTAGAAAGACAGCTTTCTACCTAACATTTTGGTCAAAGGAGGAAAAAAGACTCCATATAGGAGTTCCGTACTCACTGACTGATGAGTTGAATTAGTATTTTTCACCCTGAGGTGGTTACACAGATTCTTTGTTTTGTAGAGAAGCAATATGGCATAGTCAAATGCACATGGTCTTAGAATGAAATCCTGGTTCCTATAAAGCAGAACTTTTCAACCCTGTTGCATATTAGAATCACCTATAAGGTTTTCAAGCCCTGTCTGCCTGGGTCCCACCACTAGGTATTCTAATTGATCGGGAGGGGCCTGGGCATCTAGGTACTTTTTAAACTCTCTGAGTAACTCTAATGAACACTTATATTTGAAAACCACATGTTGGAGCAGTGTTCTTCAAGTGTGGTCTTTGTCCCATCAGCATCACCTGCGAACTTGTTAGAAATGCAGATTCTCTAGCCCCACTCCAGACTCAATGATTCAGAAACTCTGGGGGGTGGAACCCAGCAAACTTTTAACAACTCCTCCCAGGGGTTCTGATGCATGCTAAGTTGGAGAGTGGCTGCCACAGAACAGTGGTTCTCAAAACTTTGGTTTGCGTAAAAATAACTTGGAGAAATCTTGTTAAAATGCAAATATGATTCAGTAATTCTGAGGTGAGAATTGAGATTTGCATTTCCAACATGCTACCAGTTATTACCTGAAAATTATGAGTAGCAATACTGTATGAACCGATTGTTCTCCTACTTTGATGTGTGGGAGAATGGGCAGGGTACTTCACATAAATGCAGATTTCCTGGTCCAAATATTTTGGAGTTAACATATGACAAATAAGACCTATGATTTTAACAACATGCATTTTAACAAGAAGCCAAGGAGATTCTCATGAAGATGTCCCCAGACCACACTTCAGAACGTTGACCTAAAAGCAAGCTTTGAGACTTGACCTGGAGCAGATCCCTTAGCCTCTCAGTCTCCATTTCCTCATCTGCAGAATAAGGCTCTGCTACCTCATAGAATTGTTGCTGAGACCAACAGAGATAACACAGGTAAATCAGCCAAGTAATTCACATCAAGGATCAATGACAAAACTGGAGTGTGGACTCAGCTACCAGAGTTGTGAAAATGGAATAGGGAGGATATGAAGTAGGACTGGCAGTATCCATTGGACCCACTGTAAGCCAGACTCTGACCAGGACTCCACTTACATTGACCCATGTGCCTCCTCTCTAACAGGGGAGGAATGATGATGTTTTGGGTCTCTGGATTAATGTCAAATCAGAGCTTGTGCCCAGTATTCCTTGAAGCATTTGGTTATTCCCCCTTTCCCCGTATACAATCACCAGAGTAAATGACCAGAGGTCCCTTTATGGAAAAAACAGAGGAAACATCATAGTATATACTTGCTACAATGTTTCAGGTTTCTTCTTATCAGGGACTTAGCCATTTCTTCAGACAGTGGATCATGGGTCTTAAATCTGGCTCAGGTTCAAGAACTGTATAAGGTGCCATGACTTTTTGTTGATGTGATAGTCTCACTCTCTTGCCATCAATTATCACTTTCTTTGGTTACATGTATTAAGTAGTACCCTCATTTGTTGCCCATGTATTTTGTCCCTAGAGACACGATGTTCTATTAATCATCTCTACAACTATTGGGGAATTAAGTCCCTTGGCTGCCTCTCCAACTCGGCTGGTCATTACAATAATTGTGACTTCCTGGCCTCTAACCATTAAGCCTCACATTTAACCTCATTTGACCAATATTCCTTCATGGTTCCATCTTCTCCATTACTATCAGCAAGCTCCATGACAGCTACTCCCACCACAACTATAGCCTGCAGAGGGAAACCATCACCGAACTTCTGAATGACGCTGTTATCCTTCTCACCAGCATATTCCTAATGGCTTTGCCATGGAATACAATCCTTTGGTAGGTCTGGCCCCATTTTATCCACTCCTGAATTCCCACTTTCCTAAGCCTTTTAATCCTTTGTCCACTGTTTTGTTTATCATGACACTTCAGCACTGCTGAACAATGCCAAGATACAGTTAGGAGTATCAAAGATGTATTGAACAGTAACACTTGTGAAAGTAAAAGGGAGAAAGTAGGATTGTGTAGGGGGAATCCTCAGACCATGATACAGGCCTGAAACAGCGCTGTCAGCACAACAGGTTGCTCCTTTAGAAGTCTCACTTTGGGCAGAAATGGTTAGACCCTTATAACCCAGTCTTCTGTCATTAGCTGGGGCCACCCTAGAGTACATGATTTCTGCTCAAAAAGTCAAGGAATATATGAAGGAGCTAACAGCTAGAAACTGCTGGATTACCACATTCCTCACATGAGGGCAATGTGTCCCTTCTTGAAACAGAATCTGAGTGGTAGATTTCTGTCTCTCAACACGGTAACCCAGGGCCCAGGGATGAGAATCTACCTCACTGCACCAGGCAAGCTACTTAGGCCAACAAAGGTACTAACTGAAAGGGGTCTAGAATATGTGGTTGAAGAGAAGGATTACATGTTTCATTTGTAGTTTCAAGATCAAATGCAGCAGTAAGGCTGTCATTTGTCCTTCTAATCCTTCTTTTATAAGTTTCCTCAGGAAATAAAACTGAGACCAACTAGATTTCTGGACAAACTGTTCCAAATGGGGCAAACTTACCATAACGGACAAGTAGTTTTGAGCAGTGTAGACAGTGGATGATGTTGTGCACCAGCTATAGCTTCTTGGCTGATATACTTTAAGGGGGAAGGAGGGTGGAGTGATCAGATGCTAATGGCTGACAGCTGAGTCCCTCATGGGCCCTTCTCCTTGACTGAAAGGAATTGCCTCAACCTACGCTCATGCTCCCTCCCAGGTGCTGTCCATGGCTAATGACTGGCTGAGAAAGAGATCCAAGCCCCTTACCTCTACTTGAGACAACTCTGAAAGACCATCTCTGTCCCCAAACTCTCTGTAAGGTTACCTGAGGTCTCAGCTATAAGTATAGTATGTCAGCTTCTCCCTTTGCTCAACCCTGCCTTCCTCACTTCCTTGCAGGTAAATCTCCCAGGAGCACTCCACAATAAACCTGCACCCAACTCTCCATCTCAGAATCTGTTTCCAGGGAATGCAATCTACAATATTTACTTATATGGACATCAGATGCTATACTTAATATCTTCCAATAAATAAACTATTTTTCTAAATAAAATGTGTATGCAATCAAAATAATGCTTCTTTTCTCCATTCTAGGGTCAAAGTGCTTTTGTAAATATGAAGATACCAAGTATAAAATAAAGTATATGCATACAGACTTGCTATGGCTTGAATATTGGTGCCTCCCTAAAATAAATGTGTTGAAATCCTAATGCCCAGTGTGATGATTTTAAAAGGTGGGGTGGGGCCTTTGGGAGGTGATTAGGTCACAAGGGTAGAGCTCTTATGAATGGGATTAGTGTTCTTTTAAGAGACCTCACAGAACTCCTTAGCCCTTTTCACCATGTGAAGACACAGTGAGAAGGCAGCAGTCCGCCACCAGAAAGAGGGCCTTCACCAGAATCCAACCATACTGGCACACTAATCTTGGACTTCCAGCCTCCAGAACTATGAGAAGTAAAGTTCTGTTGTATATAAGCCAGCCAGTCTGTGGTATTTTGTTATTTTAGCAGTCCAAATGGACTAAGACAAGACAAATGTTATTTAATTTATCCTTTCTTTAAGAAGGCAATTTTAATCCTAGGGAATCTTTTATCTTTCTACTATGAAAATACTGTATGTCAGTTGGCATATTTTAATCAGAGATGGGTAGTTCTACAAGCGGCTGAGAAAATTCATCTAGGCAGAACCTGTCCTCCTAAACAATTATAATTTCTTATTTTTATTTTATCCTTGGAGTGTTTTGTAATTATGGATGTAAGTACCAAGAAGCACAAAATTCACCTGCTTTTATTTGGAGTTGAAACGTGAAGAGTGGGAACTAACCAGACAGCAAAGAACTGGAAAACTTCATCAATAAGGATACAATAATGGGGGGAGGGAGACTGCCACTGCATGGTTTTTATATTGTCTAAATTCACATTAAAATACTTCAGTATAGACAGTGTGGCATACACATGTGACTTAGTTTTAATCTATACCCTTAGGAGGAGTTAATTAATATTTGAAGTGCCCTAATCAAGAATGCACACTATCTGTAGTTGGCTTTTAAAGGCTCTAATCAGGCTGAACTATCATTTTCTTAATTTAAACAAGAGTCTTGGCTCATTAGCTTAAGGGGCATTAGAAACAGGTTTTTGTGGCTAATTTAGTGATGTTTAACATATGTGGACTGGCTGGAAATACTGTTAACAGCACCTCCATTCGTTTACTAACTGGGTATAATTACTGGTGAGCACAGCATTCTAGGACCCTTCAAAACTATGCTCTAGGCCTAAGATGCTTTTCTGTCATATATCCCATCCCTTTATAGAGAAACCTTGTCATTAAATCCAACTAGAAGATTAAGAGAATTACACCTTGATTACTACTGCCTAGAGTGAACCATTCACGCAAGGTTCTTGTCCAAATGACTAAAGGACAGAAACCTAGACTTCCACCATGAAGGGGTGCATGCTTGTTAATAAATGTTCACTGGCTGAACTGGATATGCAACTTATTTTTTATTGAAATAGAATCAAGAATAAGCTAATAGGTTTGCCCTACTCAATCACTGGAAGCTACCAATGAATTCTGGGAATTAAGAATGGCCCAACTGATTTCATTTTACTATAAGTTCCACTTCCTACATGGAGGAGTAATCATGTAACAAACTGTTCCTCCTGAAGATAGTAATCATAACCTTTGGGAAAAAATAAAACTTCAAAGATATCTATACCTTGTACACACTGTATACAAGGAAACAAAAATTTGAATAATCACCAACTTCTTTTCAGAAATCATGTAGTCCAGGAGACTATAATTTACAGGAGAACAACATTTTAACTCGCTGGAAAAAAAGTTGAAAATCTGTCAACCCAGAATTCTATATACTACAAAATAGTGTGAAAGCAAAGTAATGATACCTTCAAGTAAAGGAACACTAAGAGAATTTGCTGCCACCTACCTCCACTGAAAGAAATGCTAAAGCAAGTTCTTTGTACTGAAGAGAAATGATGATAGAGGGAAACTTAGATCTTCAGGAATAAAGAAAAATGGGAATGATAAATATCTGAGAAAAATACTACTTTCTCTTAATTTCTTTAAAATACATAACACTGGTAATGTGAAAGTTACAACATTCTCATGTGGAGTTCACAATGTATGTAGGTGTAATATATATGACAACTACAGCATAGCATAAAGGTCAGTGGAAAAAAATAAATGGATCTATATGGCTGTGGTATTTGTATAATTTACATTTAGCATGAAGTAGTACTCACTTAAAGTAGCATGTAAAAGTTAAGAATGTATATTTTAATTACTAGAAGCAGCACTAAAAATATAGAGGTATAATGAAAAAGACAATTAAATTAAATAGAATTTAAAATATATTTAAATAATCCAAAAGGAAAGGGATAACAGGGGAAAACCAGAACACAAATAAAAAACAAATAACAAAAATGACAGGTGCAAATACAGCCATATCAATAAGTACATTAACTAGTAACAGACTAACCATTCCAATTAAAATGTCCAGATTATCAGAATAAATGAAAAAAATCAAGACCCAACAATATGCTATTCACAGAAGACACATGTTAAATATAAAGACAAAGATAGGCTGAAAATAAATGGATGGAATAAGATATACAATTCAAGCAGTATGCATAAGAAGTGGCTATGTTAATATCAGATAAAACAGACTTTAAGAAAAAGAAAATTAGCAGATCTAAAGTGGAAATGAGGAAGCTATAACAATCATAAATCCATCTATATTTAATAACAGCATCTCAAAATACATGAAAACTAAATTGATAAAACTAAAAGGAAAAATAGAAAATCCCCAATTATAGTCAGAAATTTTAACAACACTTTCTCATCAAATGATAAAACAACTAGACAAAAATGTATTAAAAGTTTGGAAATTAAATAACATATTTCTAAATAATCTATAGGTCAAAGAAGAAATCAAAAAACCAATTAGGAATCATTTGAAAACTAATGACAACGCACCATAAAAATCTGTGTGATACAGCTAGAGAAACACTCTGAGAGAAATTCTAGCTTTAAAGTTATCTGAGAAAAAAGAAACACCTAAATATCAATGAAATAAGCTTCTCATCATGAATCTAGAAAAAGGACAAAGTAAACCCAAATAGATAGAAGGGAAAATAAAGAGCAGAAATTGACAAAATAGAAAATAGGCAAACACTAAAGAAAATTAAGAAAATCTAAAGCTAGTTCTTTGAAGAAATAAAATTGATAAATCTCTTACTAGGGAAAAAAAAGAAATACAAAAAAAATTTAATACGAGGATCCATCAGTAGAGACTATACTAACAAAAATGACATGAAACCAAAAAATTTTTAAATATGTTGTTACCCTAATATCTTAATATTATTTATCTATTAAATAAAATTTACCAAAAACCTCTCATCAGGAAACCCCATGCTCATAGTTTCAATGAATTCTACCAAACTTCCAATGAAGAAATAAATAACAGTAGTCTTATACAAAAACAGAGGAAAAGAAACACGTCCCAGAACATTATGAAGCCAACATAACCCTGATATCAAAACATAAGACAGACATTACACAAAAAGAAAATTACAAACCAATGTCCCTTAAGAGTATAGAGGCAAAAATTTTTAACAGAACAATGACAGATTTAATCCTACTGTATTTAAAAAGGTTAATGTATAATGACCAGTTAGTACTTATACCAATAAAACAAGACTGGTTTAACTTTTGAAAATCAGTTCATGTAATTCATCATATTAACAGCCTAAAAACAAACAAAACATATAATCAAATAATTGATGTTGAGAAGATAACTGATAAAATTCTATTAATGACAAAAATCTTTCACCAAACAGACATAAAAGGGAATGTCTTCAACCCGATGAAGGGAATCTGTGAAGCACCTTCAGCTACCATCGTACATAATTGATAAAATACTGAATGCTTTCCCCTAATATGAGGAACAACACAAGCATGTCTTATCTCACCACTTCTATTCAACATGGTACTGGGAATCCTAGCCAGGGCATTAAGGCAAGAAGGGGAAAAAACGGCATAAGGACGGGAAATAAATAAATAAAATTAAACTTCTGTTTGCAGATGACATGTAAATAATCATGTCATCTGCAAAAAATCCCAATGAATCAACAAAACAACTACTAGAACTAATAATAAAATTTAGAAAAGTTGTAGGGTATAAAACTAATATACAAAAACTAATTGTTTCTTATGCTAGCAGCAATCATCTGGAAAATCAAATTGTTTAAAATTTCACTTACTATAACATCAAAATTATAAAATACTTAGGAATAAATTTAATAAAAGGTGTATAAACCTTTCACTGAAAACAATATAACATTACTGAGAGAAGTTCTTAAAAGTATAAACAAATGGAGAGAGACTTTTTTCATGGATTGGAAGACTGAATATTGTTATAATGTCACTCCACCCCAAATTGATCTATAGGTTCAAAGTACATCTAATCAAGATCTTAGCAGGCTTTACTATAGAAATTGATAAAGTTTTTCTAAAATTGATATGAAAATTGAAATCTAGAAAAGCCAAAGCAATTTTTTAAAAGAATGCAGTGGGAGGACTTAGACACTATCTGATTTCAAGACTTACTATAAAACTACAGTAAACAAGACAGTATGATTTTAGCAAAAGGATAAACATGTACATCAATTAAAAAGAATAAGATGCTAGAAATATATGCCAAAAAAATTAATAGATTTTCATCAAAGGTTCCAAGGCAAATAACTGGGGAAAGCATAGTCTTTTCAAAAACAATGGTTTAATAACTGGATATTTGTTTTTTAAAAAAGAACATTGTCTCTTGATTCATTTGAAATGGAACACAGACCAATGTGTAAAAGCTCAAACTGTAAAACTTCTACAGGAAAACAGGGAAAATCTTTGTAACCATGAAGTCAGCACAAATTTCTTAGGACATAAAAATTACGGAAAAAAAACCTGATAAATTTAACTTCATCAAAATGAAAAACTTTTACTCTTGAAAGACACTATTTTAAAAAAAAAAAAAAGCCAGAAAATGGTAGAAAAAAATACACAATGCATATACTGAAAAATAATTTGTATCCAGATTTTATAAAGAATTCTTACAAATAACAATGACCAGATAAACTATCCAACAAAAAATAAGCAAAAGATTTGTACCCTCACCAGGCAGATATATGAGTCATTTCATGAAAATAATCAATACCATTAGTTATGAGAAGAATTGCAAATTAAAATTACAGTGATATACCACTGTATACGTTTATTAGAATAATTAAATTTAAAAGACTGGTCTTAAATATTGGTAAGATTTGGAGCAACTGGAACTTTCAGACACTGCTTATGGAGATGAAACATGGGACAGCCCAAGTATTTGTCAGTTTCTTAAAAATTTAGACATATGCCTGCCAGAAAACCCAGTATTCCACTCGACCCAGGTGTTCAGTCAAGAGACATTAAAACATATATCCACGCAAATGTTCATAACGACTTTATCCACAAGAGCCATAATCTAGAAGCAATCCTAATATTCATCAGTTGATAAGTGAACAAACTGTAAAATATACCATGAAATAATACTCAGCAATTAAAAAAACTACTGATACCTGCAACAACAGGGATGAATCTCAAAATAACTGTGCTCATGACAGAAGCCACACAGAAAAGAGTACATAGTACGTGATTCCATTTATAGAAAACTCTAAAAATGCAAACTAATCTCTAGTGGAAAAAATGCAGACCATTTGTTGTCCAGGGATAGGGGCAGAGGGAAGGACAAACTGCAAAAATGGATGAGGAATGTTTTCTGGGATAATGGAAATGTTCTGTACCTTGACTGGTGGTTTTATGTGTTTCTACATCTACCAAACTCATCAAACTCTACCCTTTAAATTGATGCAGTTTATTGTACACAAATTATACCTGAATGAAGTAGATTTTTTTAAGTCCACTTCAATAGTAGAGCAGAAATAGCCCATCGTAGCAGGGTCTGAGTGAATAGGTTTGTCTGCTTGCTGTTCAAATGTATATGGTAGACCTGCCTCTGATGGAAACCTGCCCCAGGGCTCAAGGAGCTTTAAACAAGAACCTGAAGCAAGATCATCTTGTCCAGATCCCTCACTACACAGAGGACTAACTGAGACCCAGTGAGATGAAGGACTTACCCAAAGTCACAAATCCAGTCACAAGCAGAGCCAAGACAATAATTTGGATCGCATACTATCCAGTATCATAATACAAAAACTGCTCACAAAGTTTTAACTCACCCAGTTGCCTAAATACCAAGAAGTCATAAGCCAGAACAAATAGCCAACACTGCATTCCACCAATAAAAGTCATTAGCAGTCATTTTTATAGTGCAACTTAGAACTCAGAAACAAATACCTTGAGAATAGCCTTTAGGAACCTGGAACATAACTGGTTCGTAAGTAGAATAGCTGCTGTATATTTTATGTGATAGATAATTGTAGTTCTTATTCCAATGTGTTCAACTCCCAAGAGCCATGAGAGTAATTAAACCAATAACTCATGCATGTATCAATGGCACAGCCAAATATTCATAATGCAAATCTTGAAAATCAATTTTTAAAATAAGAAAATTAGTTACTAAGGAAGTGTAAGTAATTAGCTACAAGAATTCACCATTAAAATAGACTTTTTTTATGTTGATATTATCAGCACCAACAGTTATCACATCGAACTCAGCCCTTTAGAATTATTATTTTGGACAAGAGAACTTTACCTAGTAGCATTTCATGCAGCCACTCCAGCTCTTCCATTCCATTTGCTGCAATACTTAAACCTAAGACATGTTTTCCTGAATTCTATTAAGGTATTAAACATTTTTCTTGGGCTGAGGCAACTTTTGCAAACAACTTTAGGACATTTAATCATGTATTTCTTTTAAAATAGAAATTAAAACATTTTTCACATAATAATCTTCCCTCAACCTCAATTTTTTTTCCTGTTCTGTAGCAGTAACCCAAGGAATGCTTTTCAAGGTGAACAGGCTTCATTTAGGCCAAATGTGCTTCATTCGCACAAAGCAAACTCAAAGCAATGACTGACTACCCGTCATTGGATAGGTGGAAAATTACCCCTGTCTTTGCTTCCACAGACCTGCCTCTTCCCCCATTTTTTTTTTTTTTTTGTTGAGTCATACCCCCTCTCCTGCCAAGGCTGAACTTACCTGCTGAGAAGCTGCGGTAACTTTCAGAGCAGACTTGAGCGAGAAACATGTTACTACTAACCTTCTCAGAGGAGTTTCTGGAATGGTAAGCTTTGATTACAGCATATCTGGCTATTTCCCTTTTGGGAAAGAGTTAAGCCAGAAATGAGATAAGAACTTCTAAATAAAAGAACCATCCATATAACTACTTACAAGTCACTCTTAGATTTCCTCCTCTAAATTAGTCTCTTGTCCACAAATACATGGGAAAACACTCACTGACAGCTACCTGTATGAAATAACATGTTTTAATACTGAGAATAAAACTATTTTTATTCCAAGGCCAGATTTATTTACATGCCTGGTTGAGGAATTGGGGGCGGGGGGAGGCTAGGGGATGTAGTATCCAAAGGGTAAACATTTTCTTAGAAATATTTTTTGAGGTGCACAACATTCTTTTCTCAAACATATGCCTATGCTCTTTTCCCAGGAACATTGCTGTTTTTTTAATAAAGAGAATCTGGCAAAGCAATACAATTGTTTTTCTGTAGTATTTTAATATTGTACACAAATTTTCTACTTTTTCCAGAGGCATGAAGAATAACAAAATGTCAAGTCAATATGGTTAGAGCCAAAGTGCTGCCTTCTTCTCTCTGCCCCACCCACTTCCATCATTCCCTGCAGAGACGAGATATATATAGGAAAAGGGCACCACAAAGTTTAACTCAGGGTAACCATTTGAGAGAGGAGTCCATAAAATGAGAATCTTACAATAAATATTTGGTGCTGAAGCCAGATTTCTTCTCAGAACATTTCCTGCCTAGAGGAGTGAACGTGGGACTCACTGGGAACAGAATCACATACAGAGTTCTTGTAGAATATAAAATAAGCTTTCTTATCTGAGGGCCTAGAATAATAGAACCCCTTCATTTTGGCCTCAGCAGTGTTATAATATTTAAGCATGGAATTCTCTTAAAGATAGCAGTCTCTTAAGTATTGTTTGACTGTAAGAAACCATGCTTAGTGGCTTATAGACAGCTGTGTCAAGCAGCAGAGTCACTTGGGTATGAGAAAGCAACTACAGCAACAGCAGGGAACTGGTCACATACAGATTACAAGAAGCTTCTAGAAAGAAATACACAATTTCTAGCCTTAACCACCACTTGTCTATTGCATCTTAAACTCCAACTTTTTGAGCTATAAAACCTGGCCCACATAATATAGGTCTCAGGGTAGTTGTAACATCAAATGAGATGATCTATATAAAGACATTCTTTATAAAACTCTTTGTAAACTTTGTAAAAAGCTAGAAAAATATCTGTTACCATAATGATTGCATTAGTAAACTTACCATGACCGGCAAAGCCCACTGGGGTCCCGGGAAAAAGAAGGTGGCATCCAGGTGATTAGATGAAGCCAAGCCTAACCGCTTCTTTTGTGCTTAGTCTAGTTTCAGTCATCTATAGGGGGCCGTGTACAGAGGCCTTGCACCTAACACGTCGGATGAGAGCTGCCAGTTCAGAACCACTGGCCCCGATACCCTAACTTAGCTTAGCTGGCCGTGTGCGGAGACGCTGCGCCCCGCACGGCGTTCTGAACTCCTGAGCTGCACGCCAGACGCCTCCAAGAACGCTGCGAGAACTGCACAAGAACTTCACGAGAAACCCGCGAGAACTCCACGAGAAACCCTCGAGAACTCCACGAGAAACCCGCGAGAACTCCACGAGAAACCCGCGAGAACTCCACGAGAAACCCGCGAGAACTCTGTGAGAACTCTGCCCCCACCTCCCCGCCCCTCGAGATCCCTAAAAAGCAATCTTGCCCACGGCCTGTTGCTTCCAGTGTGTACGCTGGAGCACCAGTTCCAACATCTCCCTTCTTTGACCAGAGAATAAAGCTTTGCTTCTGAAGCAGACTCAGTTTCGTTCCATTGGCGCGAGAGACACCGGGCAGAAGGACCCTTGATGAGGCCCAACTCGAAAGGATTGGTAACATTACTGCATTAGTTCTTCTACTTAATTTTTCTCTAACTCCCAAGTAGACGTTATCAATATTTTGCAAAATCTAGATAACTTATTTCTGAAGTGTGGATTTACTGGCCTGGAATAATATAGCATATTGCAATAATATAATGTCAGCATTTATATTGTATTTTTTCAACCATTTTATATGTTTTCAAATAAAAAGAGCCCTTCTGAAAATATTCCTGTACCTCCGACACACTTAAGGAATTATCTTTTGGGTTCAGGCAAACAGTCAATGCTAATGACAGAGTTCTTCAGTAAAGACCCAATGGTTCTCAAGAATTATAAAGAGTCAGAAAGGCCCAGGAATCTGCATATTTAATGGAAAACCACCACCACACCTTTTTGCAGGTAGTTCCTGACTAAACTTTAGCGTACTTATTTGCCAGTAAGAATTACATAGAGTACTTAATAAATATACAAACGACTAAGCCCCTTCCTGGAAACTCTTGTTCAGTAGGTTTGAGTTAGGATTTAGGAATTTGTGTTTTGAATAAGCACCCCAAGTGATTGTTACTGTGGACACAGTTCTTTACACCACACCTTGAGAAACACTGGTAGGTAAACCATTGTTCATTCCAAAAGTAGGGACACAGTCTGGGACCCTTTTCAACACTAACCTTTAGTAAACAGTCAGTATAATAATTTATCACTCTTATGTAGGTTGTTTAAGAAGAAATAATTTTCATTAAAATGCTTCTTGCCCAATGAAAGACACTGTATATTTAACAGCAGATGATATAAAAACTGAAATTACATACTGTCATCAGCTTTAGACAACTCTGTCTTATACCAGCATTTTACCTATCATGGGTGGACTCATTCTAGTTTATATTTATCCCATTACGAAAATCTCACAAGATCTGGCCTGATTAGCAACCATTGCTTCACAAGAAAGGTCACATTTTACTTCAATTTAAATTAGAAACTTTGTGCCATTTCGAGGTTCATAGTAGTTTGTTTTTTTTTTTAATCAGGTGTGAAAAAGGATCAAATGATGAGAATTTCTTTAAGTGCTGCAAGTTGGATGAGAGAGAAATCTATAAAAGAAATTCAGCTGCTTCCGGCAGAGGAGGTGGAACTGTAATTCTGAGTCATAGAATAGCCATATATATAGAGAGAGAGAGAGAGAGTGCTACAGGAGAAGGAAATGTCTTTCTGAATGGTATGAAAAGACTCCGATTGGCATAAAAAGACAGCATATGCTGTAGGTGCATGGCTCCAACAACCGTTGAAAGCATATGACAATAAAAGTATTATATGAAAGTCTCCAAGCAGTTGTGTTTCGTAGATACCTCCTGAAAAGCCATCATTCCCTTCTGTATTTATTGCTTTTACCAAACCCTCTGCAGGATCAGTGAGCTCTCCTTGACCACATGATTAACAGAGGTTGTTTCAGGTACGCTGTACACCAGAGAGGCAGCCAAATCAGATAGGAAAAGTCACAGCCAGGAGAGAAATTGTGAAGCTTCAGCAGGCACTACAGGTCTTATTCTTATCTCCAGAGATATTACTTATTTCTAAAGAACTAGAGGTTGTAAATGGGTCAGCTGACAGATAACAGCTGATAGGCTTTTCCTGCAGAATAACAATTCATGGCACAGACTAACATTTTAACCCTGTACTCCCTTAATACATATTTTATATCATTTTGTTCTTTCATAAAAGCAACATGTGAGCATTGTAAGAAATTTAGAAAATTGAGAAAATTCGGAGGAAAATAACACCACTGTAATCATTTATTTTAGACAAACTGCTGAAAACAACTGTGTCCAGTGAAGCAACGTGGGAAAAATCGACCACATTCTGAGAGCTGGAGGAAGGAACGGAGATGGAGAGCCAGACTGAAGGGGTAAAGAAAGTACATGTTCTTATCTCTGTATTTCTCTTCAACTTCCCTGCTCACTCAGCCTTGCCTGCTTCTATTCCCACCCCCAAAGCCTTCCACCCTGTCCTCTGGAACTCCCAGCCTAGCAAGCTCCTCTAAATCCTCGGCTAGGGCTTCACCAACATTAATGTGCATTTGAATCACCTGGATATCTTGTTAAAATGCAGATTCTGATACTGTAGGTCTGGAGTGGGGCCGGAGATTTTTGCACATGTAACAAGCTCCCAGCTGATAATGATGCTGGTCAGTAGAACAAGTTTTTGAGTAGAAAGTCCTAAACCACTTGTCAAGTGATCATTTCATCACAAAAATTTCATCTGAATCTAGCTATCCTCTGAAGACACTGCCTTCCCTTCAGTCTACCAAGTGGGGGCTATTTTGTTTCTCACACCCCATTTCCCACTTTTAAAGTGCCACTTTAAATCAATTATTTTCATCTACTTCTCTTGTAGAAAAAATAAAATCCAGTTTCTTTGGCGTTCAGGTCATTTAGTTAAGGTAGCCCCCTCCCTCTCTTCATAGTAATCATTCACCAACTCCTCACTCTTTCTCATTGATTGAAGACATGGGCATGTAACATGTGCAACAGGGAATTTTGTAAGAATGAAGAATTTTATAAGAATAGCTGAGTTGCTGAAGAAATTCACAAAATTTGCCTATCAGACGTATATCAGTGTAAATTTCTAGTCGGTATGTAAGAGAGGAATAGCTGTTCAACAAAATTTGTTCTGCCCTTTGTAGTCCAAAGTTTAAGAGAAAAGCAGCTCTGACATTGGAGAGCTGGCCTGGTGCTATCACTAGGTCGGGGTGTTGTTGGGAGCTGGCCTAACACAGCAAGGTCTTGATGTGCTCCTGTTGAACGTGAGCAATTTCACAGAACATTAACATCAAACAAGGGTACTCTGTGACCATGATGGATCAAGACAAAAATACAACCACTCAATAGTCACCTGTGAACAAGACAAAAAGTGAACATTGTGCAAGCACAAAAATGACCAACCATTCCTAACTTCGCTAATGTGAGTGACTGCTGCTTCTATACCAGTTACAGCTTTAGCTTGTGTTAGTTTTCATCCCTCCTACATATGATTTAATGAGATCCTGAATCATAAAATTACCCCCACTTCCTGATAGCACCCAATCCAGAGTAAAGCCCTGCTTTCTTTTTTTTTTCCCCATTCAGTAGGTTGATTTTTCACTGTTGATCATTTCCTTTGCTGTGCAGAAGCTTTTTAGTTTGCTGCAATCCCACTTCTCTGTTTTTCCTTTTTTTTTTTTTGCCTGTACTTTTGGTGTCATACCCAAACAAATTATTGCCAAGATCAATCTCATGAAGATTTCCCCCTTTATTTCTTCTAGGCATATTATAATTTTAATTCTTTAATCTATTTTGAGTTGATTTTTGTGTGTGATGTAAGTTGAACAAGTGGGTTTATTTATTATTCATGCAGCAGGGGAAAACATGACCCTGGGGAACCCTGGGGCTTCTTAGGAAGATGGTGTTAGATATGGCTTATTGTGGGCTATGGGATTGAGCTAAGTGATTTGGGGGAGAGTTTAAGAAAGCAATTGTGAAAATAGTTACACACAAAAAAATATACTATGGTGAAAAAGCATGACTGCAGCCAAATCATCAACATGAATGCATCCTACAAATATAATGCTGAGTTTTTTTAATGAATTGTATAAAGACTATACATACAATATGATGTCATTTTTATGAAGCTTGAAAACAAAACTCTGTACTGTTTAGAGATGATACATATATGGTAAAACTACTTGTAAAAAGGAAAGAGCAAAGAAATGGTAAGAACAAAACTTAGAGTAGTAGTGTAGGGGTATGATAGGGGAAGGGCATTGGGAAGAACTCTCAGGTAACATCAAAAATAAAGGCATTGGTCATCCTCTAGATCCAAAGTAGGGTAGTAGGTTCAGAGGTGCTCACTATTCATATTATTATTATCACTCCAAACTTACATAAACTTACATGTATTTTTAGATGGAATACATAAGTGAAATTAGATTAAAAAGTATATGTGCCATATGTATTTATAATTTGGACCACGTCCCGCCTCTACTTGAAAGCTTTCAATGGCTTCCCATTTTGATCTACATAGCCCTGAATTGTCTAGCTATCTAGCCTCCTCCTACATTTCCAGTTTTATCTCCTTATCCCTCCCTTTTTACTACACACTAGCCCTCCTGGCTTTCTTTTTCATCTTGAAAGAGGCAAGCTCTTTTCTGCCTCAGCGCTGCTGTACTTACTGTTCCCTCTGCGTGGAAGACTTTTCCCCACCATCCACCCACAAGATGTTTAGGTTTCCATTTAAAGTTCTTTTTTCTTAAAGAGGTCTTGCTTGACCATTGCCCTCTGTCCCCCCTTTGGGATTTATATTAAGTCCTCCATTATTCTTTCTTGTTATGTTGAACTTATATATTTATGTGATCATTTCTTTAATGTTTTTCTCCTCCGCTAGACTGAAGCTCTATGAAGAAAGTAGCCATGATAGTTTTTGTTCAGCTTTGTGTTCACCAGTATGTAGAACTTCAGTCTAGAATAGGCAGCCCCCAAAAATGTGTTGAATAAATAAGTAAAAAAAAAGAAGAATTAATGAGTATGAATAAATAGCATGAAAATTTACTTGCAAAGTAGGAGAAAGATTGACTTATAAAGCCATTATGTGTGTGTGTGCACATATACATATATATGTAGCATCACTAAAATGACTATTAAAAGATAAACTTAAGGTATAAGGGAAATGATTATAGAAGAAAATCTGAGATGTGAGCAGATACAGTGGGAAATTGTTAAACATTAGATCAATCTAAATGCACATTATATAAAATAGTAGTAATTAACTTCCTAGTGCAAAATAAAAGATGAGACAGAAATATAAATATTGGTAAATAGTGGCATAAAAGTTTACATATACAAAATAAAAAGTGGAGAATGTGGGCCTGATTTTATCCATTTGGCAGCCATTAACCTTTCTGAGTGCTGGTTTACTTAACTGTAAGCACTCAATAAATGTTGAAAAAAATTTACTGTAAAATAGGAGAACTGTCCTTTTTAGGCCTAATGCTCTATGCCTTCTTAAATGGGAATAAATCATTGGAAATTCTTGTCTCTTGGACAGTTTTCAAAGATTTTCAAATCACTTTTATAGTAAAAATTATTTTCCAATATTATTTTCTCAAAGTATGTAAAAGTATGGAAAAAACCCTGTAAAAGGAAAAACATTGTAGAAAAATATCAACATAAAAGAACGAACAAAGTAGTGGGTAATAGAACATCACATTTTTCAAAATTAAAATCTGTCCAAATTTTCAACACATTTTTCCATCTTTAAGGAATCACCAAATTCTTCCCTTAATGAAAAGTGGTAGTCCCTGGAAGTTACACCTACTACACAGTCACTTGCAATCATTGCTTTCCCACTTTATTTCCTACGGCCAGACAGGAAGCAGCATATTACCAGGATGGAAGCCTCAGAAATGCTTAGTGAGCTCATGTGCCCTATTCTGAGTCAAGGGTACATGTTACTCCCAAACCATGGCCATCTTTCATAATTACCATCCACTCCAACTAATCTGTCAGGAACAGCGCTGTTTACTCCCGAGGCAGCCCTGGCCTCAGCAGAAGTATGCAACTTTTTGTTTTGCATATTTTACTTTCTATTCTCCATGGTTAAAGACTATTATAGTATTATAGTGTCTGACAAATATAACCCAGCAGGTATCATGACACCACTTGGAGATGAACATTTTTGAAGGATTTATGTCATAAGAAAACACACTAACAAATATAGCTGAACAGATGGGTCCTGATCACAGATTCAGAAAGGTTGAACATAGCAAGTAGTGAAGATTGATACCTACCTACAAAGCAGCAATCTGGGCTAAGAGAACAGCAGGCTGCCACAGATATATGGCATATTTATTAAAGCATGAAAAGAGTTTCACAGTCCTCCTAATTATTATATCTACCTCTGGTTACATAGAGCTAGTCTATAGTGAGTTTTCCACTGATTTATTTAACTCTTAAATACCGTACACTCCTAAGCAATACCTGTGTTCATGGAGAAGCAATACATTTTCTGCTATGCTATTAAACATTGTTTGCACTTTAGAAATGTCAGTGATATTTGCAGTTCTAAACACTGTGTTTCATGCCATTTCAAAGGTGCAGTTGTTAGAGCCAAAAATATTCATGTTTTAAAAGCCTCTCTCATATAAATGGCTCAGGGTCAAAAGACATGAAAAATCTCTGCTTCATCTTAAGTCTGTTCAAATACATTATATAAAAGAATGTCAGAAAGAAAATAAATCCTAGAAGATTTGCCTGCTTTGCAAAATGAAAGAAAGCCTTAGATTCATCTCAATTCCTATTTACAGTTTGTAAAAGTGTTTCTCAACCAACAAGTTTTAACATATCAGTAAAATCACTCCATTCAATCTATTTAGCTTAATGCTGAAGATAACATTGTGAGGGGGGGTTAGGTTTTTTTAATTGAATTATAGTTGATATACAATGTTGTGTTAGTTTCTGGTGTACAGCACAGTGATTTAGTTATACATATATATATATACATATTCTTTTTCATTATAGGTTATTACAAGGTATTGAATATAGTTCCCTATGCTATACCTTGTTTTTTATCTGTTTTATAAATAGTAGTTTGTATCTGCTAATCCCAGACTTCCAATTTATCCCTCTCTACTTTCCCCTTTGATAACCATTTGCTTTCTATGTCTCTGAGTCTGTTTCTGTTTTATAAATAAGTTTACTTGTGTCATTTTTTAGATTCCACATATAAGTGATTTCATATGATATTTGTCTTTCTCTGTCTGACTTACTTCAAGTATGATAATCTCTAGGTCCATCCATGTTGCTGTAAATGGCATTATTCCATTCTTTTTATGGCTGAGTAGTATTCCATTCACACCTTCTTTCTCCAATCATCTGTTGATGGACATTTAGCTTGCTTCCATGTCTTGGCCATTGTAAATAGTGCTGCTGTGAACATTGGGGTGCGTGCATCTTTTCAAATCAGCGTTTTCTCCAGATATATAGCCCAGGGTGGGATTGCTGGATCATATGGTAAGTCTATTTTTAGTTTTTAAGGAATCTCCACACTGTTTTCCATAGAGGCTGCACTAAATTGCATTCCCACCAACAGTGTAGGAGAGTTCCCTTTTCTCCACACCTTCTCCAGCATTTATAGTTTGTGGACTTTTTAATGATGGCCATTCTGACCAGTGTGAGGTGATACCTCATTGTAGTTTTGATTTGCATTTCTCTGATAATTAGCAATACTGAGCATCTTTTCACTGTATGTCTTCTTTGGAGAAATGTCTATTTAGGTCTTCTGCCCATTTTTTGATTGGGTTGTGTGTTTTCTGTTTTTTGGGTTTGGTTTTGTTTTGTTTTGGATAAGATTGTGTTTTTGATCAACCCAAGAGGAAGTTGACATATTGGCCCAGGGAAACAAAGGAGCCTAAATGTCCTGCTCTAAGTTTGAGAACCAAGAGTTCAAGTGTAATTCAGCAAGATTCAGACACTCATGGGACAACCTGTTCTCCTGACCCCTTGACACTCACCAGAAAAACCCTTTGAGCTGAGAAGAGTAGAAGGACCACACTGGATTCTTGGACTTGTTGACCAACTTTAATCTTCACTGAGTTTTTTAAAGGTCATGGGATGTAAGTGAAAGTCATGAAATTCATATCCTTAGAGCCATGTAGCAGCTGCATAAAGGCAAGTCCCCACAAACATAATCACCACACTAAGAGGCGTAAAAGAAACTGCAAGGAGATGGAGGAGACAGAGAAAATGCGAGAAGATGTTTTCAATCTGAATGTTGGCTGAATTATTATTTTGTGTTAACTAAGATGTCAGATTTGGACTGAGTTTGCCTGGAAGCAACTAGATTAAGATTTTTATTACTGTTGTTATGGTTGTGGTTGTTGTCTTCTACTACTATAAAGTAGACTAGGCACTTGAGAAAGAAAATGAATTCACTAACCAAAAAATGAAGTAAGTTATGTTTTTGCATATTTCAGTCTGTGACAATGAAATTCACACATCTTTATCTCCCCTCTAGCTACTCAAATCTTAGGAGGCTACCTGGCATCAGACAGGAGAGATGAATTGGCGGATGAATATGCTTACAGAAGATATCAATCATCCCACATTAAATTAACATATATATTGATTTCCTACTATAGGTCTGACTGCTCAAGCTTGCTTTTCTAATTTAAGTACCTTCTAATATTTAAAGTAATCAATTGACTTTCCAAACTTGGTTGATACGAACCACAAAAGCTGAGCATCAATGTGAACTAGAGGCTTCCCAAGGCTACTGGATGGCTGAAAGCTCTGACAAGTACTCAAGTACTGTTCCAAAAAGATGAAAAATAGATGTTCTCCTTCCTCTTTTTTCCATTGCTGGAATCTTAAAGGTTTTACTTCTTTCCATATTAATCTTGACTATTATTTCTTAAATGCCTGAAGAGAAGATTAAATGTTGAAATGTTGTTTTATTTTCATGATCCAACTGAACCCAATGAACTTCTCTCCCTATGCTCCCTATACATACTTGGAATATAAGAAAAGCACTATGGATGGAGAAGGTATTTCAGATGTTGTGAGGTGGGAAGCGTGAGAATCCAACTCAACCAAACCTGATTTATCAAAAGGAGAGGAAGATGGAAACCCAATGAGGCCTTAATTATTTTTAAATTTGGTTAGAAGGAAACTATCTGATTTAATTATCATCAACTAAGAGAGGAAGGATGAAAGCTTATCTATTGATTTTGCTTTGGCTTTACAAGTAAATTGCACACTCTTATTCATCTAAGCATTTCCAAAACTACAGAATAAGCAAAATGGAATATAAACCATTTTACATTTGTATTCAGTTCATTCATTAACTTTGATAAGAGTGCACTGTATTTTGGTTTCTGCCAGAAATTTATTCAAGAACAGGTCCATAAATTGAGCAGATGGAGCAATGAATGGATGTAGATCATTGTGAAAATAAAGAAATGGCTATTTCCAATTGTTGCCAAGCACTTTATACAGCCTGACATGGATTAAGTCACATTTCAATCATTAACTGAGTTGAGCGTCTCCTTCCCAGACATCACTTCTGGCCCATGCTGCCCATCTTTTGCAGGAACTCACTCCACTGCATCCATGCCTCCTATATACTTCCCAATTAACAGATGGTGGATTTTCTCTTTTGAAGGAATGGAGGTTGCCTTGCCTTACACTGCACAGCCTCATATATGCATCAAACTAACTTTTAGTCAAGCCACATCAACAGCTCCTCAAGGTGACTGTCAGTATCTGTAAGTCCTCAGCAAATAGATGTACCCTCAGGGGAAAAATCTTTTTAATAAATAGCACCTTTCCACCCACTTGTAATAATTCTCCCTACATCATGTTTATTTTCAAATCACTTTTTAGTATTTTAAAGTACATATAAAATATATAGCAAAACTTATCCTTTACTCTATCCTAGGGAATAAAAGGGATAAAGTAGGGAGAGGTAGGGAGAGCTCGTTGATACTAAATATACATTTAGTATATAGATAGAAATACAGATGTATTTCACAGAATATATGTGTATTTATATAGAGAGAGATAGGCTGAGTAAAATGAGTAAGTAAAATATATGTCTAGAGTACTTTATAGCTTATAAACATCTTCCATATGTATTATTCATTTGTTCAGTTATTCAAAAATATGTATTGATAACCTACCATGTCAGGCACTGTGATGGGCATATGAGCTAAATAAGTAAACAACAAGACATTCAAAGATCCCTACCCTTGTGAGGCCCAGCAGTCCCAGTTTATACCTGCTGTCATGCTGTCATTTAATGGCATTCACTTCCACTCTCAGAAAATTCCCAGTTGGTTCAAAATTATATGGTCGCTGTACAAACAAAGTATGTATCAAACAATGAATAGTGCTATCGAAAAGAAAAAGGGGAAAGTAGAACAGAGTAAGGGGGTCTGAAATGTGAAGAAGGTGGTTGCCATTTTCAATAGGATGGTCACAGCAGACTTCATTGAGAAGGTGGCATTTGAGCAGAGACTTGAGGGAAGTATGGGTGTTAACCAGGTAGCTCTCTGCCCGAATGGTGTTCCTGGAAGGCGCAAGAACAAGTAAAAACCTTTGCGCAGAGGTCGTGCCTTGGTGGCTGAGGAGTAACAAGAAAACCAGTGAGGCTGGAGCAGAGTGAATGAGAGCACTAGATGAGGGATGCGGCCAGAGCGGTAATGCGGGTGGGTGGATCATGAATGGACATGTAGACCAATATTAGGACTCTCGTTTTAATTACAGGTGAATTAATGAGCAGACATTGGTCTACTTTCAATGCTCTAGGCTGTTTCCCATTTCAAGGGCTGTGCATCTGGAGTTCTCTGCCTAGCACATTCTTCCTCCCACTCTTCGTCAACTGAACCGCTACTCATTCTTCCAATCTCAGCCCAAATGGGCACTTGCTGAGAGCAGGCTTCCTTGATCCTGGACTAGGTCAGTTCTCCCTATTATAAGCTTTAAGAGCACAGTGTACTTTTCCTTCATTAGCACTCACCACCAGTCTTAATTATTTATTTACTTGGGCTATTAATTATTTAAGATCTGTCCTCTCCATCGGAATGTAAGCTCTATGAGTTCACTGCTATTTCTACCCGGCACCCAACACCTAGTAGATGCTCAATAAGTCTATGCTAAATGGATAAAGGAAGAAATGCATGCATGTGCAGAAAACTCAGCACATACTACAGGGCTTTTGAGTGTTTATTAAAAACCAAAACAAGAGGGGGAGGTTGGAGGAAAAAATATAATTGTGGCCATGGTTCCCCTTGCACAAGCAGAAAGGATTCGCTGACAAGAAGGCAAAGGTGTTCCAGTCACTTGAGTAAGTAGATAATTCAAAGGTCATTTGAAAATATTGTCCAATAGACACACAAGCAATTTCCCCTGAAATTGTTTTTCCTGTTGATCCTATTTCTTCCAAAAAAATTCACCAAGAGGGCTTGCACTCTCTATGTAACTTCTTATAAACAAGTATGTGGTTCATTGACTCCAACTCTGAAAGCAGTACCAATTTCATTGCGAGGCTGCAGAGTGAATTTAATAGCTAACTAGATAGCTATGCCTCCAGCACAAGAACAAACTCTGTTGAGAATTGGAATCCTTGAGGCATGGGTCTTCCGTACAGGGCCTTGTACACTTCAGTAGGAGAAGATGTGAGGAACTACATAGTTCACTTGACATTTATATGTGCACTTGACATTTGTAAGTATTCTTGACATTTAAAATTAAAACTGAGCCCTTGGCATTAAATTGACTTAAAAATGAGAGACACTGAGAGAGGGGAGCATTTTTCCTCAGTAAGGAGAGTATCAACACAATCAAACTTTATTCTCCAAATGCTTGCTTGCTTTAGCAGAGAAAGAACAGAACTCAGTGTTTGCTGGAGTCCAACCTCCCTGGCCAATAGTGATGGAGGCAACATATATCCATTTTGTCTTGGTTGGGTAATTTGCTGTCCTTTGTTAGAGAGTAAAAGTAAAACTATTGGATAATCCATACCCATGTACATAAGTCAAGTTACATTAAATCATCCTATTTTCTTCAAGCATTCCAGGCCCCCTAATCTGTGACCACCCACTCCTCAATTTTGTTTTCCTTTCTCCCACAGGAACCTGTGGCATCTTAGCACAGTGGAGAACATCAGGGAGACAAAATAAAGACATTAAGAAGTCAGGGTCATTGAAAATGTAGAGGAGACAATGGTTTGGACAGTTGTAACCGTCTCACCGGATTGGAGGATGTACTTACTTTATGACTCTGACTTTTACAGCATATTAACAAAACTGAGCTAGTCAGTTGAGCTTATTTCTTATCCCTTAGACTAGAGGTGAACAAACTACAACCTACCCAATCTGGCCTTCTGGCTGTTTTTGTTAATAAAGTTTATTGGAACACAGCCACACCCAGTCATTTACTCAGTGTCTATGGCTGCTTTTATGACACAAAGGCAGAGTTGAGTAGTTGCAACAGAGATCATCTGTCTCACAAAGCCTAAAATATTTACTATCTGGCTCTTTACAGAACAAGTTTACTGACACTTGTCTTAGACTATGATTACCTGATAATTGAAAAAATATCTGGACAACTTAAAATATTAAATTGTGTTAATAGATGAAATATAGTGATGTCTTGTGTATGATGGTTGGTCTTTCAACAACCAAGGCCTTTAACCTTTAACCAATAAATTGTTTTTATTTTTGCTTTAAATCATTATAAAACTTAGCTGGTCTAAAAGGTATTACACATTAAACAGAAGATGCTGAGCATAATTTAATAATGCAGTATAACAGAATAAGCCTGGGCTTTGGAGTCCTACCAGAGACTTGACAGGACTTGTGCTAATTCCATTAACAAACAGCCCAATGAGCATTTAGATAAGGATTTATGAGCTCTGAGTCCTGTCACATATTTCCCTTTTTGTATTCCTCTATTTTGAACTGCTATATTCCCAAGAGCTTGTCAGCCATGGGTCCTTCCTGCAAAAGGAAAAATTGAGGTCACATCCTCCATTTGGTGGCAATTTGCTCACCTAACCTCTGATTTTTCTCCATGTTCTCCACGCTCACCAGCACCATTTTAATCTAGGTCAAACTTTCTGGCTTCTAATAAAAGCCCATCAACATGAAAACCAGAAGTACAGACCCCGCTCTGAGCAATAGCAGGACAGAAACAAAAGTTGCAGGAGCCACTACAAACAACTAAATAGTGGTTATGAACTGACAATAGAACTTCTACCGATTTACTTAATGATCTTTCATAATGACTCTTCCCAAAGATGAAACATTTAGAGTGTGGCTATTTACTGTAGGAAATGGAAGCATCAGAAGATAGAGTTTTGTCTCACTGAGCTCTTGCAAATGATGATAAATAAGGTTTTATACTTCAGCTGCAAGAGAGAGATCCTTTACTCCTTGATTTCCTGAAACAGTTTGAATTAATGGCCCAGGCACATTTCAGAAGACTTCCTGATTTCTCTCTCCTGTTTTGTTTCTTTTCTCAGCTTCCTTTGGGGAGAGGTGGGTAGAGCAAATTTCCGTACAGGTGTATCTCTCTGCTGACTTGAGTATTTAGAAAGTATTTGGTTTTCCTGTCATCTTTACAAAAGCAATGAAAATATAAGGTATTCTAGCGACTTCTTGATTCTCCTGAAAAAAGCTCCTCTGTAGAAAAATGCCGGAGATTCACTGGCTCCACAGCTGTTGAGATGGTACTGATTACCCGCTCAGCTACACCAGAGCCAAGAACATGGCTCATGGTCTTAGGAGCTTATAAAACAAGTACCATAGCGTAGAGATGTCACACTGACCTTAGAATGTCATTGAGAAGACAAATTTTTTAAAGTATCAGCTGTCTCGAATTATTCAGCAAATGTTTCTTAATCACCCATGAAGTGCCAGGACTTTCACATATGTTGTTTCATTTTACACTTACACCAATATGACATACTTTTTATGCCAATATTTAACTGATAAGAAACTCTGGTGCAGAGAGATGAAGTGACTTGCTTAAGGTGATTCAACATCAGAGTCAGGATTTGAAACTTATCTATTTAAGCCGATTCTTCTGTTCTTCACATTGCCTGGGCTATGCTGCTGCTTATTTTTTTAAAATACCTCTTCATTTAGATAAATCAGCTGAGGTAGTAGATATGAGAAAACAAAGATTCCACAGGAGGGATTAAGGAAAAGCTCAAAAATTGTTAAATTCTTTACATTTTCTGTGGTCTTCTTTCTGTGGCAAGCTTTTCTTAGTGAAGTGTTACAGATCCTATGACTCAGTTTTATATATATATATATATATCTTTTATTTCTTAGAAAGAAAACCCTCACTATCTTTGGACCAAAATGCACATTGTTAGAAGACAGTATTTTTAACCTTTTGAACAACTGAAAAACATGCAAAAGCTCCTTTTCTTTGAGGTTTTTCCCCCCTCTCTTTACACATGCAGATCACACTCCTTTGAGATGCTGATCTTCTCCCATGAAGCACTTGGCTGACAGAAAGACAAGCTTACTGCACAGAAATGCCAGTTGAGTTGACAAGCAGACTTCATCAGTATGCAATGTTTACACAGTACAGTTTAGCAACAGCAGTTCACACAGTCTGCTGTCTTGGATCAGAATTCTAATTAAGCCTTAAATCTTTTGAGTTCAAATTAATTCTTATCACTGAGGTCTTAGACTTTTTGTTGTAGAAATCTGAAGCTTTGTCTGCAAAGAAAATAGAATATAATGCATTATCAGCTTGGTCTGAGCAGTTGTATATAAACATCCTGGAGCACTGTTTGTCGAATGAATGCAATTCGTTTTGGTCCATCCAGATTATTTTTTCTCATTAATTACCACCTTCAGTGGTTGCTGAGGAACAGAAAACTGTACTTTTCTGGAGTCGCCCATCCTCCAACTGACACACACAAAATAAGTGGGTTTGTGAAACCAACTTCAGTTGTTGGTCGTAATGACTACTGAACTCAAGCTACAAGCATCTCTATACTATGTCAAAAAAGGACTGTATTGGTAGGCTTACAGTAAACAGTATCTAAATTCAAACAGTTTCTACCTATTATAACTTCTGAAGTATACTTCAAAAGAGACAGCTGGAAAGCCAAGTGCCAATTCCATTTCTTTGAGCTTTTATCTCTTCGACAAATCTCACTATCTCTGTCACAAAGGCACAAATGAAGCGTATGAAATATCAATTATGTGGAGCAGCCCCATTGAAGTCAATGTTTTTCCCTCCCTTAGTTCAGACTACATATCATCAACGTGATCACTTAAGATGCTTTATTGGAAATTAAAAAGAAATGATTAGCACTAATCCTTTGCTAGAATTGTAAGTGGCAGAACATAACACATTTTGGAACTTCACTCTTAAAAAACAATTTTGATTCCATCACTATTCCTGAACTATGCACTCTGATGACAGATCAAATGTCATGGCGGTGGGAGGGTTGGGGGGCAATTATCCAGCTAAAAGAGGCTTGTGATTCTCTCTGAGATCAAAATGAAGGATTCCAAAGATTCCACCATGTGCAGGTCTTGGACCCTGGTATTGCCAGAGACACCCCACTCCAGAAGTTTTACAGGGTCAACAGGACATTCTACAATTTGAGATCCAATTGAGTGACATTGGTATTGGGCAGAAGCCCCACTGAAGGGAGGCACAAATGCTAGCTTGGATAAGAGACAGCATCAATCGGCAAGTGGGTGGAGAAGGAGCATAGTGCTTAAGTGTTATGCTGAGAGTGTCAGACAGAGTCAGAGTTTCATTTCTACCAATATTGAGTTAAGAGAAAATTTCAGAATCATTCACATTTTGTTGGATATAACCATGCCTTTCACACATAAGCAAAAATGAGCTTGGACTCCACAGAGTTTAAGTGTAGAGAGGATTATTCCAAAGTTATTTAAAAAGAGGTTTCAAGGGTTCTGGACTTGGGGATATTTGCATGCCTCGGGTGAGGAATGGAGAGAGAAGATAGAAGAGCTCCCTGTACAACCAAGCAGATCATGGGTCATGAACCATCACTGTCCTCCCAGTGGACTTGGCACAGGTCATGGCTCACAACAGGAACTAAATAAATACCCGATAGATTAAAGTGAAGGGCTTTGATCAGGTAAGTATAGTGATGAGAAGTAGCTTTAGGAAAACTCACTTACTAGCACTGTGTAAGATGACCCGGATCTGGAAGAAACTAGAGGAGAGAACAATCAGGAGGCAGAATGAGACAGAGTAGAAGATATGAATTAAAAATAAAGCAACAGGTCAACCTCATTAGTAATCAGGAAAATATAAATTTAAATAATAATGAAGTAATTTTCCTTTATCAAATTTGCAATAATAAGAAGTCTAGGCGTATCAAGTCTTAGCAAGGATTTGAGGAAAGAGGCCTCTCAGAAAACAACTTAAGATTTAAAATGTGAAAATCCTTTGACACAGGCATTTTGCCAATAGAAATAATATCACTTGTGCACAAAATGATAGAGATGTAGGATATTCACTACAGTATGGTTTATAATCAAATAAACACAATAAAATAAAAATAATAACAAAAACACCCCAGGAAAACAATCTAAATGTCTGGCAAAAGTAAATGACATCCTTATTTTGTTAATATAGTTTAAATAGCAATTTAAAAGAGTGAGGAAGACCTATATATTGACATGAAATGATCTTTACATATAGTCATAAGGGGAAAAACAAGTTAAAATAACAATGGATATAGCATGATCCTATTTATATAAAAATAACCAAAACTAACCATATGTATATATACATATGTGTCTATATATACACAAAAGGCCTGGAAGGAAACACACTAAACTATTATTAATTGAAGGTATCCATTTTTTAGAAAATTACTGAGGTGGAAATATGCCCAACATACTGCTAAGTGAAGAAAGTATATCATAGTGAAATATATATAATATGATCCTATGTGTGTGTTTGAAAAATAAATAAATAAAATAAATATATATATATGTTTTAGTCAATTACAGCTGCTATAACAAATACCATAGACTGGATGGCTTAAACAACAGAATTTTATTTCTCATAGTTCTGGAGGCTGGGAAATCCAAGGTCAAAGTGTTGGCAGCTTCAGTGTCTGATGAGAGCCTCCTTCCTGATTTGTAGACAGCCACTTTCTCACTGTATCCTCATATGGCTGAGGGAGATCATCTCTCTTATGTCTCCTCTTATAAGGGCACTAATCCCATTCATGAGGGCTCTACTGTCATGACCTAATCACATCCCAAAGGCCCCACCTCCAAATACTATCACATTGGAGATTAGGGCTTCAACGTATGAATTTGGGTGGGGGACACAAACATTCAGTCCATAGCAATGTACTTTGCTCTGCTTGCATATAAGTAGAAAATGGTCTGGGAGGATACATACCATGATTCCAAGCAGGCATAAGGGATTACCTCTGGGCAACAAAATAGGATGTGGGGGGGGAGGGGCACGGGTAGGGTTGATGGGGCTTGTTGATTTGATGAAAGGACTTTTTCATTATTTATGAAGTATAGTTTTGTATTAATTATGCTTTTTATAACAAGCATGTATACATTTGTAAAATTTGCTTATTTTTTAAAAAAGTATAACAAAAAGACCAACCTCAGGTTTGTATGGTTTCCATTCTGAACCCATCGGCGGACCACCTGGAAGCCACCCCAGAGCCAGTCAGCTGCAGATCATCACTTTGAGGACAGGTTGGCTCACTCTCCCCAGAGCCAAGTCCACCCAATGAAGCAGTTAATTAAGGCCTTCTGATGCTCTCACATATGGAGACTCAGAAGGCAGGTTCAGCAGGTGAGGCTCCAAAGATCGTTGCTGCCCAGACCGCCCCCTCCCCCTGCAACGCGCGCGCGCGTACACACACACACACACACACACACACACACACACACACACACACACACAATGGTCTTCTTGGACTTCTGGAAATTCTCTGCAAAATCACTATGGGATAAGGCTTTGGTGCCTTAGCCTGGCGATGTTCTGGATGACTAGTTAAACTGCAAATCGATCTGCTCTCATCCTTAGGCAATGTCTTGCTACAATACACACTGTAGATCAAATGGCAACTTGCTTACACATCTAGCCAAGGCGCAAGGTAGGGTTTCCTTCAAGCAACTGTAATTTATACCACTTCTTCTTAAATAAAGAGCCTGTGTGTCTCCTATAGATACACAATTCTTTCAAACTGGGCATACTTCTTTTGGAGCTGTCCATGTTTGGGGCACTCAGTGTCTCCTGGGGATAATTGTAAGTCAGCAATTTGTACTGAGTGAAGATGGCTTCAGCACCACCGTTGACTCCACTTGTTTTATGATGTGTCACACTTTCAGACAATGCAGTTCTCGGGAACTGGTATAAACAATTGAAACTTATACTTAATACAGCTCTGACTTTTTAAAAGGACACCTAGGAGGCTTCCATTAAGATTCTTCATGAAATTTTGTTTTAGCTGTTTTTTACATTATTTTAAGTAGAAAATTGAGCCACTCATTTCTATCACATGACACTCATTTGTTCACTCAATCGTTTTACTTCATTCATTCATTCAGCTAACATTTTCTGAGTACCATTTATTTAACAAACATTTATTGAAACCTACTATGTTCCATGACTACGACAGGCACTGAAATGCAGTGTTCTCTGGGAATGACCATCCTGTGATAAATGCTGGGATGCTAGAAAAAGGATCTTCTCTGCCTTCACTGCTATCAGAGATGTTGACACCTGATTAGCTTTTCTTAGCTTCCCCACCATGCATTCATTCATCAACACATGTATATATTGAGTTCCAGGCATTGCAAAAGGCATTAAGAATATAATTGTGAGCAAAATGAAACAAAGTCCCAGCCTGGAGTGCTGTCTAGTGGGGAAAACAGCTATTGATCAAATAATCACACAAGCAGTACAAAATTGCAACAGTGACAAGTACATCAAGTGTCCCTCGTCCCTGTCCCCCACCTTCATAAAATGCAACTAAAGCAGCAGCACTTCAGTCTATTTGATATATTGGACTTCCAGGTAAGATTTATTTAGGGGAAAATGGAGTCTGATTGTTTAAAGTTGGAAAATTAACTTTGCATTATTACATTGGCTATGAATTTTCTTTCTACTGACTCTTTACAACTATGTATCTCAAATCTGAGAAGTTTCTTAAAAGTTATTTCTTAATCTTGCTGACAAGTTCTTATTTCCCTAGGGTTTCACATTCCTTATGTTACAATAATTTCCTCAAGATTTTAATCTATTTTTACATCCCAAATGAATTATTATCAGTGAACAAAAATCAAGCAAGAAGGAACACACCTTGCTGACCCACCTACTTCCTATACACAGGGAGCTTGTCTCTAACGCAAACTCAATTCATTCCTGACAATGGATGTAACCTGTTAAATTGCTTTAAAAGCAGACTCTAAACTTCCATGAGCATCTTGACTAAGTGCAAACCCGTTTGATGTGTTGAACAAAAGTGTCCTTACCTTCTATTTAGCGAGTACTGTTTGATAGTATCCAACTATATCATACTTGTTCCTATCTCCTTCACAAATAGCAGTAGGAATTCCTTACACCAGCACGATATAATACAATTTATAAGGAACTTCAAATGCACCGCCTCATTTGATCCTTAAACAACTCAGTAATTTGGCACAATGCATGTAACCAGCCACATTTGTCAATGCTTTCCTTTTGGGTTTTGGGAATGCCTGTTTTCTAATGGTGTTGTCCTTGTTTATAAAGTTCTGAACTACTAACAAACAAAAAAAGAGGAAGAAGCATTTATATATTTTCTAATTTATGAAATTTCAGTTATACCCTAACCTCTAACTTTCCACCTATTAGGTTGTCAAGAAATGAGATTATACTGGTTACAGGTAAACCTTAAAGATGTGGAAGCTGATTGATTAAACATTGTATTTTGGCCAAACGTGGACTAGCCAAATTACATCCACATCTTCATTATGTGAATAAAATATTGAGGTAATTCTGTGTTTCTCCTAATTGTTTTAATGTTTCTGAACTGAATTCCACTGAAAGAAACTGGAGTGGGTTTAATGGCGACCTCCCAAAAGATATGTCCACCTCCAAATACCTGAAACCTGTGAATGTTACCCTATCTAGGAAAAAAAAAAAACAAGTCTTTGCAGATGTAATTAAGTCAAGGATCTTGAGATGAGATCATCCTTGATTATCCAAATGAGTCCTAAACACAACAACAAATGTCCTAATAAGAAACGGAACAAGAGAAGACAGAAACATACAGAGGAGAAGATAATGTAAAGACAGAAACAGAGATTGGAGTGATGCTGCCACAGCCAAGGAATGCCTGGAGCCACCAGAAGCCAGAAGAGTAAAGCAACCAACTCCTCTAGAGCCTCCCAAGGCATGTGACCCTGCAGACACCTTGTTTCAGACTTCTGACCTGCAGAGCTGTGAGAAAATAAATTTCTGTTGTCTGAAGCCACTCAATTGTGATGATGTGTTACTGTAGCCACTGGAAACTAATACACTAACCAAGTGAAATTTTCAAGTCATTATTTGTAGCCATTTCTTCACATTAATGTTTGGACATTCGCTCTGTTCTTATTCAGATTCCTTGTAAGGCTAACCAGCTTTTATCCTCATTGAGCAACGGTAAACTTTTAGCCTTTCAAAAGTTGCAATTCTACTTCAGAAGCCTTTTGAAAATTAATCAATATTTTTAAATTCAGAGAAAAAGAGCTGAATTTCCCACTATGAAATCACCACAAAGAAACTACTTATTCCAACGGCCTCAATTAAACTGTGTTATTTTGGTTTGTTATTATTTTTAAAAATGTAAAATGCTATGTCTATAAACATCTAAAGGAAAACTTCTAAAATCACTACATTAAATCTTGGAGCAATATGATTTGTGTTTGCTTCTGAAGTACTCTCTATTTAATCTGACTAGCTTTCATGGCTCCAGTTCATTTAGCTAGAGTGTTTTATGAAACTGTATGTGTGTGTGTGTGTGTGTGTGTGTGTGTGTGGTAGAGGGTGGGTTGTTTCAATAAACCACTCAGTTATTCAATTTGTATGCTTCTGCTTGAGCTGGGTTTCACGTATGATATTATTTACTGTATTCTACATACATTAGGTAAAATAATAGTGGAAAGAGAAAAATAATTTTTACTAACCATTACTATCATAAATCTAAAAAATAAACAAATCCATCAAAGTTTACTAAATATTAAAACTTTGGTCATATTTGTGCCATAAAACACTTACTCCAAGCAAAAACCTCTTTATATAACTTATAATTATAATCCAGATAGTAGAAAACATTTCTCATTATGGGAGGAAATAGGAATGTAAGCTTGATCTGCATAAAAAGCTCAGAGTATTATTTCTACTTCAAAATTTACACAAAATATTATGTGACAATTTTTACTTGGAAAAGATGTAGCAGATTTATTTTGAATTCTTATTATTTACTTTAATCCTTAGATTTGCCAGCCCAGAGTTGTGGATAGATCGTTGGATCTGATGTTAGAAGACCTAAATGTTTCTGCTCTGACACTGTGTGAGCTTAGACTCTCATAACACCTGATCCTTAATCCGAAAACATGAAGGTAAAAGCATCTGCATCGCCTACCTCAGAGTTGTTTCCAGTATCTCTGTTGAAATTTCACTCATCATTCAGCAGTAAGACCATCACACTTCCCAATAAAGCAGTGGTTGCCATAGCTGCACATCGGAATCACCTGGGAAGCTGGATTCACTCCCAGATTCCTGAATTGACTGGTTTATGGTGGGGCACGGGTATTAGAACATTTTTAAAGCTCCCAAGATGATTTTAATGCACATCTTTTAGAACCACTGCTGCAAAGCCTTTTACAATCCACAGCAGCAGAATTCATCCCTATCTTGGTGATAGTCTTAAACAAATCAAATTCTAGGTGACTCACCCAAACAACTGAAATGCTTCCTAGTCTCTACAGAACATTCTGTCTAGTGCCCTCAGGAAATTCACAGCTAATAGGTTACTCTCTGAAAAATAGCAATAACAGCTAAAGCTTATGTAAAGTTGCTATTTCAAGCACTCTACAAGTACTAACTCAGAGTCCTCACAATAACACTATTATTACCCCCATTTTATTGATGAGAACACAAGGGCACAGAGAATTAAGTAAATAATCCACAATCACACAGCATGCAAGTGATCAAGTTGACATTTGAACTCAAGCCACTCGCTAGTAACACTGCAACCCAGTAGAGTAACTTCTTGCTTTTGCTCCCACCAAATGAGTTATCTGCCTAAGGAAAATCAGTCTGCTTTGTTCCCAAACCTGTTTATACCTGCTGTATTATAATTTCATAATTTAGCTAAATACTGTATAAATGCCCTTCTCACCCCACCCCCTGAAAAAACAAGTGCAAAAGGGAAGAATTGGCATTTCTATGAAAACTGAGATGATTATTTTGGAAAGGAACTAAAAAAATTGCTGTCAGGGGAAAAATTAATAAGAAGAAATTTTTTTAAATTATTGTCAAATGAATTGTGGATGAGGCAACTCTAAATTATTGGTGAAAAATCATTAAATCTAAGATTCTGTGCCCTGATTGATTTGCAAATTTTTTTAAAATTTCATATTACAGTTTACAGAAACTGACACTGTAAATCATTATTAGCAAAACATTATGCATGTGGTTATGCAAGAAAGAGAGGGGAAACTTCACTCACAGACCCATGATCAAAGACAAGGGCTTAGACCTGTATCCAAATATGAGCAAATATGTATATTTACATATTTAAATTATAACAAAATATTTCTGGCATGTATAGAGCATTTCTTATAATTCTCCAGTTTAATCCATGTTAAATTAACTGACCAACTACTAATACACAACATTTTGGATAAACGTCTAAAACACTAGAATACCCTTTATTGTTTGGCATCGTGATTGTCTCTTTACAAGTTTCTTTGCACCACCTCATTATGAGTGCCTTGAGGAAAGGGATACTTTTATATTCAGGCCTAAAATAGTGCCTGGCACAGAATAGAAACTCAACTAATGTAAAATTTAATGAGATTATGGGTGCAAAAGTACTTGGAAGCTGTAAAGTGCTGTGGAACTGTAGGGTGTGCTTTGAATGGGCACACAGATCAGTGTGATATGGTTTATCAAGGTAGAAAGTCAGGAATACAACCATTCCCTGTATTTGGCAACAGTATCAGTAGAGTCGGGTGGTTGAAGAGTGGGTCATAGAGTCACACAGACCTAGTCTGGATCCTGGTCTCACCACTTACTAGATGGGTGACCTTGGGCAGGATACCTAACTGATCTGCACCTCAGTTTGCCCATTTGTGAAACTGAGATCATTACAAAAATACCTACCTGGAAAGAATGTAAATGTCTATCAATTGAGTGTTGATATAGAATAAGTACCAAGCTAAATTGCTAGATTTAAAAAGTGGAGGCAGCCTAAAAAGACTTACAGTATTTTCTCATTACTGTTAAAAAAAGAAATATCAATAGAAGCTTGTATATACACAAGAAGCACCTAGAAGAATACAAAAGAAATGATTAAAAGTGATTATATGTGTGGAGAGGCCCCAGAGAGCGTTAAAAATTTGGAGAGGTGAATGGTTATGCACAAGAGGGTTGCTACCAAAAAAAAAAAAATTCTATTGCATAAAAAAAAAGAACAAGAAAATCCATAGCAGTTAACTTGGGTCAACATGCTGCTAGAGTTCTAAGGTTAGAAGCCAAACCAAGCTAAGCCTTAGTACAGGGATGTCAAATTCAGAGCATACGGACACTTCTCCCTCCAAAGCATATGAATCAGATGTTCTTCACCACTGAGCCTGGAAAGACCTCAGAAGCCTTCACAAGTCAGTGATCCAGGCAGCCACCGATAGACTGGAATTGGCCAAAGGGCTGAAAGGTATTTGCTACCCAGAATTAGAGACCAAAAATGGGTTAAGAAGATTCTGTAAGGAAAGGAATATTTAGGTTACAATTATTGAGCTTAAAGGGAGAATAGCTGGTAAGAAAATTAATAATGGCTTCAAGGAATATAAGAAACTCTTAAATGGAAGATGGTAGATACTTAGCACTAAAAGATTAGCACTCAGAGTGACTTCAAGTCTGTTGTTCTAAGAAAACCAAAAGAATTACAACCTCTGTCGTTCCTATCTGAAATTAAAATCTCCACAGGAATAGCCATTATAGTGAACATTTCCGCTTAATAACTTGGCATTTCTTTAACACTTTTACAATCAACACATTTTCACATAAATCATGAGGTGCAGCTTGGTTTTGCTTTGCCCTCACCACATTATGAGCCAAGAAGTGCAGATGTTATTAGACTCTACTGTGTCATTCAACACCCTTGGTGGCTAAAGAACTAAGGATCTTACCTGGGGTCACACAATAGGCCAGTGGTAGATCTGAACTAGGATCCAGGGTTCCTGAAAATCGACCTAGGGCTCTTTCCTTGAATGTCAGTTTAAGTGAAGGTGGGTTGACTGGTGAGCCAAGCTAGTGGGTAAAGAGCAAAGGACATGTAGGTTATTGTCTTGAACACAATCTATTTTGTACAGAGAGGCTGATGGATTCCAGGCATCATCTAAATACATTAGTAATTATCAGGCACCAAGTGCATGTCAGGCACTGTGCTGAGCACTTTGCGTTTATTATCCCATTGGAGCTTCCTGTTGCTCAGGCCAAAAAATGTGCAGTCTCCTCCGCTCCACTGTTTCTCTTATTCTTTACATCTACTCTGTCAGAAAATCCTGTCAGCTCTGCCATCAGAATGTACCCAGGGTATGCCCACATTCACCCCCTCCAATACCACTCCTCATCACCTCTCATCAAATTATGGCAATCACTTCCTCACTAGCGTCCCTCCTTACACCCCCTCCCTACCTTAGTTTATTCCCAACACAGCAGCCAGAGTGATCCTTTGAAAATCAGAATCACACCACGTCACTACCCTGCTCAAAACCCTGCAATGGCTCCCAGTTTCACTCAGGATAAAGCCAAAGTCTTGACAGCAGCCTATGAGGCCTACCTGAACAACCAAACTGCTCTCTGTGTGCTTTCCTCCTTCTTCTTGGCCTTAGCACCTGCTGTGCTGTCCCTTGGAATGTTTTTTGCCAAGACCCTGCATGGCCTCTCCCCTCACCTCCTTCAGATCTCTACTCAAATGCTATCTAACCAGAGAAGCCTTCCTTGACCATCCTATTTAAAATGGCCTTCTTCCCTGTATCCCAGTCTTCCCTAAGGCTTCCTGCCTTTTTCTACAGCTCTCATCCCCATATGACCCAGTAAATCTTTTCTTATATATTTTGTTTATTTTGCATGTTTCCCTACAAGAATGTAGTTCCATGAGGAAACTACTCTTGTATCTCCAGCACCTAGAACAGTGACAGATACAGAGTAGGCACTCAAGAAGTATTTGTTGATTAATACAAATAAGAGTTGTGTAAAATGGGTACCATAATTATTCCCATCTTACAGATAAGAAAATACAGGATCACAGAGTTTAAGTGATTTGCTTAGGTGACTCAGTAAGAGAGAAGTCAGGAGTTGAATGCCAGCCTGCCTACCTCTGGAAAGATAGCATTCTCTCTCTGTCTGTCTGTCTCTCTCTCTCTCTCTCTCTCTCTCTCTCCCCTTTTGTATGAAGAGTTAAATCCTTTTAGAAAAAAATTTTTCATGAGAATCATCAGCTCTAGATGCACCAAAATTTATATGTGGAAATAATTAATTGCAAATTTATCCCAATGTTGTCACAGCCTATAAAATACTCTTAATAGCTTCAGTAACAGTTGTATCAGCTGAAAGATCTTTCTCAAAATTAAAAATCATCAAAACATATTTGTAGTCTTACATTTGCCAAGAGCAACCGATGGTCCTTTCAGTTTTATCAACTGAAAATAAACTTACTAAAAGTACAAATTTTGATAATATAACAAATGAATTTGCAGAAAAGTGAAACAGACATCTTGGGACCATCAAGATACTACATTCATAAAATATTATTATGATTACCATTTGCTTTATTTATAAAATTATGACACAAAAGTACTATTTTTTTGCATTTTGTGAGATTATGTGCTTACATATCACTATTATTCCTATTATGTTTATATGTAGTGAAATATTTTTAAAGGAAAAACTCTTATATTTTTGTACATTTAATGTCACTTTTTCCTGGTTTTTGAATAAGGGAGCCACGTTTTCATTTTGCCCTGGGTCTTGCAAAAGAAATACATGGAGATAATACCTTTAAAAAGATATTCCCCCTTCTAAGTTTGCTATGTAGCCTGCCCTGGTGTAGGGCTGTTCCATCCCCCCTGCCTCCTACTCCACTCCCTTGCCATAGGCACATAGCTAATAGAGTAAACTTGTCCTTGTCTTATATATCATTTAATTAGGGCCTAGCATTAGCCAGGGTCCAGTTACCTGATTCATGTTGAAATGCTCTACATTGAGAGTAAACATATTCTCCATCCCACATAATACATGGGTTTTGATAGCAGTCTCTATTGATAACTCTCAAGGGACTTATTCATTTGGATCTCCAGTTCCTAGTACACATCCCGCACAGAACTTGATAAATATCTGCTGAACTAAGTATAAAATAGGGTATTTGGGGACTCCTTAGCAAGCTGTTAGCAGTGCTATTCTTGGTTAAGGGCACCTTTCTTGGTGCTCCTTTGCCAGTCCCTCGAGTTGCATCATGATATGAAAGTCAAAGTAAAATTACTTCTTATTGTCTATGAAAACAGGGACTGCCTGTCTCATTTTCCAGTATCCCTTGAACCTAGAACAGTACCTAGCACTCAATCAATAATTGTTGCATGATAAATGAATAAATGGAGTGTATGGAGATCCCTGCTCCACTTTGACCCCAAAGTGTATTTGAAGTCCAATCAGGGCTTTCCCACCCAGACTGGAGCTTAGTGTAGGTGATAACTCAGGCTCCTAGTCAAGAACACCTTACTACAAGTAAGGGATGGCCTTCCATTTTAAACAAAGCACAAGGATGTCTCTGAATTTCAAAGCAAGAGGCCCTAGAGAATTCCCATGATGAAAAGCCTGACTCAACTGTCAGCCCCTAACTCCTTCTTTCTTGTTTAATTTTCCCAACAAGGGTCTCTCATTCTGGTTCTCACCATCACTCCTTCCAGATTCCCTCTTTAAAACATCAGTCTAAGTTCAGACAAAAATCCATTTCTAGAGCTGAGCAGAGTGGTTTATTATTTATTCAAGAGTTTTACTAAATGCCATGAAAAGATAAAAATTAAATAGACATAAAAAACAAATACAAAATACAAATAGGGAAAAAGCAAGATTTCCAAGGCACAGATATTTAAGTGTAAGAATGTCAGTAAATGAATCTGTTTGACTAGGCCTCACATCACCTATTAAAAATGTATCCTCCTCCTACCCTCCACAATGAACCTCTTTCCCTCCCAGTACCATGCCTACCTCTCCGCCTTTATGCAGCATATTGTACAGAAAACCCAAGACCCTCACACCAACTTCCACTACCAAAGACTTGCCAAATCCTTGGGTGTTCCCCAGTCCTTCCTAGAGCTAGAGATTAGCTAGATTATTGACTTGGATGCAAAACACTACTGCCTTGTAAATCTTTACTGGATTGTGTGTTTGTCCTGGTTTTAAAACCCATTCTATTACTCAGAAGCAATTAATTTTACTAAAGTCCATTAGCTTCTTGAAAAATTCTGTAACAGCACTTTAAATGTATAGTACTTGATGTACAAACATAGCACTTATACATAGAAGTGGGTGGGGATGTTAGAAGTAAGATGATTCAGATCATGGTATTCTAGGAGTATCAAGGTATGTTGAAACAAATCCCTGTTATGAATCTCTTCTAATATCCATAGACATAGACTTGTATCTGTGATACTCCGTGGTTCACACTTCATTGCATTGCTCATAGAACCCAGCACCTAGCATGCTGTCTTCAACAATAGAGTGCTCTGTAAAGGTCTGATAAGTGATTGACTGGTTGTTGGTCCTTCAACAGAGAAAAAAAAAAATCCTTTTCTGGCGAATTTTTTATTTAACATCAAAAACGGACAGGCTAGGTTATTTTTCTTTCAAAATGGTAATTACTTAACTCGGTTGTAAATAAATATACAATGTCACATCATCAAGGAAACATTTTTGGATCTAGGGGTACATAGTCAAAAGAAATACATTGAAAAAGTACCCTCAGAAGATATTTCCTCCCCCTCCAAGTTTGACAAATGACTATTTTAACAAAAATCTATGAAATTAAATTATTGTATGAATAAGACATTTTATGTCAAGTTTCAGCCAGTAGCCGACAACGTTTTCAATGCAATGTTAACAATCTGAAATATATTGGAATAATTTTATAAATTAATACTGTGGCTTTGAAAAGCTCAACCCCATAATCATTCTCCTCTGGAAACACTCCATTCCATCTTATTTTTATAAGCACTTTATATGGAAATATGATATGTTGTTCCTTTTAAGCAAACTACTTTAGGAGGCGATAAATGGATTTATTAAATAATTAGCATGCAGATAGAGAAAAACTATGTGCCTTGCAGAAGATCTAAAATTGTTATTGGGAGCAAAGTGATACTCATATTTTTAAAAATATATCAGAAATTGCAGATGCCAGGCACACTCACATTAACGGTACAATTCAGTCATGGATTAGATATGGACATGGTGCTAGCATTTTAGTGTGAGAATAATTTCGGTAATATAAATGTGAGCAAACCTATGAGGATTTAGAAAGGGCAGATAAGGCATAAAATATCTCCTGACTGCGGCAGAGTAACAGAGTCATTCTAGGAAAAGGATATATAATGTAGTTTATTCTTGACCTAAGAGGACATAGCGACACACAGAAGACTCTTAACTAATAAAAATGGAGATGGTGAGACACACATTTGTTAAATGTCCAGAGGGTAGCAAGTGTAACATTGGACATATAACAAGGCCAAGTGCTTCTCTTTCGGCACTGTGAAAGAAATATCAGAATGTCCCTAAAGATGGATAAAGCATAAGCCAGTGAGTTTTGTTTTAATATAAGGTATAGTTGGCAAAGACAATGGAAATTCATGGCCAAATAAGTTAGTGGCCAAATTTGCCCCTCTGCTATAACCACAGACAAACTTAATCTCTCTGTCAAAGAAAAACAAATAAAAAACCCAAAAGGAAACCCTGTAGATTTGGGATGACAGCCAAATTATTCTTTGCTTATACTCTCCTTCAGCATAGTCATGAGAGAGGAAACGTGAAAATATCACAGTAAGTTGAAGTTTTAGAGCTGAAAGAGATAATTACCTCATGGTGCTATACAAGTAGTCACAAAGCTAGAATTGTAATATAGCTTTGTGACTGCCAGTCTGTTTTCAGATTCCTGCTCTGATTTGAGCCAGGTGTTTGTGCATATCTATTATTTCTTTTAATACTCAAAATGCTCATCATTCCCAGGGTAAACAAAGATTCCAAAAGAATAAGTGACTTGCCTTTGGTTAGGCAGATCTGGAGGTCAAACTCAGATGCCCTGATTCCCAGTCCAGAAATATAGCTACTAGAGCTCCATGTGGTTCTTAACCAACCTCTCTCTCTCTCCTCACTGAGAATGTCCCCATTTGCTCAAGGGAGAAGCCACGACATGTTGATATTCCACCCAGAATGTAAATGCTGGCTTGAGGCACCATTTTTTTTCATGTTCTTCTAACTAGTCATTCTTCCCCATTTGATTGATTTTTGCCCTTATTCCAAATAGCCCAATTCCCTTTTTACCCTTTTCTCATAAAAACAATCACCCAATAACTTTGATTAAAATTCTGGCTTGAAAATCCAGCATCATTTCAGCCAATACAGCAAACAGAAACTAGTTGACTTCTGAGATGACATGAGCTCCTAACATTTCTTCCCAGTGGATTCAGAGTTGCTCGAGGTAGAAACCAATGCAAATAAAAATGCCTTTAAGAAAAAGAGATGCTTGACTTTACTGAGCATATGCCACATTAAATAAAACTGCTACTTTAATGATAACAGCTGTTAATCAGATCATTCCTTCAAGTGATTTAAATATATCTAATTTTTCAACATAAATTTTGCTATTGTGTGATTTTCCAGTTTCCACAGTCCATGTTCAACTTAGTATGAAATATTTGCTCTATGCAGATAGGCAAGAGGTAAATTATTAGTTCAAGGCTTTTGGGTATGCCATTAAAGTTTGGAAATATGCTGATTAACATAAAAGACAATTCTCCGAGTAGCTGCAGGAAGTATCAGGCATATAGGAATATATCTCCTAGCCCTGCTGAATGAGAGCCAGTAAAACGTCACGATTGCCCACAGGTTGGTCTTGATGTTCAGAAATAGCCTGGGGACGAGCAAGTGACAAGTAGGCCGAAAGGGGAATTCTTTCTTCTCCACTGAGACACAGGAAGCTGAACTTCTTGCAAGTCTGTTGCTGTTAACAAATTAAAGGTCTACAGTAACAAAGCTGATTCATTGGCTCCTCCTCCTCCTCTTTATCCTTACAAAACAACTCTATGAAAGACAGCACAGAGAAATGAGATGCCAACATAGGCATAGCTTTATCAGATCTTCTAGGGGAAAGTAAAAAAAAAAAAAAGGACCAGAATATAAAAGAGATAGAAAATAATTCTGAACAATGTCTTGTTGTGTAAACTACGAAACTATAACAAACACTGCAAAATGCTTGTGTCGTATCCCAAAGGGTCATTCAAACGATTCCTTGGGCTGCTCAAGGTGAAGATCGTGGCTTCTGTCTCCATGTGAGCCAATTAGGCTTTAATCACCTCCCAGGTCTCTAACTGTGCCTCTAACCTTAGGTGACCCTCTTGCAAAGGTGTGCCTGTGGCCAAAGAGGCTGAGTTATACTGTGAAGCCAACACTCACCGGGAGAAAAGCAATTAGAAGCACAAGTTACCAGCCATTTAAGCAAATTACTATGGTGGAGCACAACCTACAGAAAACTGGTAGACACGAGTCCTTTCCTAAGATTTCTTAGAAAGAAGTCAGAGGAGATGACATAGATTTGAAGCAATAAGACTGGAACATCAAAAGGACTCTTGGCACAATTGGATTTAAAAAAGGGGGGGGGGCATACCAGACTCATCAAGAAAGCCCACATGGAGAACGAGAGTATTGAGTTACATCTTAAAGGCTGGGTGAGACTTGACTGGAAAGAGGATAACAGTATCCAGGGCTTTAGCCCTTACTCTGCCAGGCAATGCATTAGGTTCATTACTGCATCATCTCACTGCCTTTTTTACAGAGAGGACATCTTATTACCGTCATGGACAAATCAGGACACAGAGGCTTAGGAAGATTAAGTGACTTTCCCAAAGTCAGACTGCTAGGAAATACCTTTGGGAGAACATGAAAGACACAACTTACAAAGGTGTGCATAGGTCGCCCCTGCTTGCCTCTCCAGCCTCATCTCACACCACTCACCTGCTCCTTCAACACACTCCAGTCCTAAATGAATCAATCTCTTTTACCCTGGATGTTCACATTTTGGGTTCCTTCTGCTTGCACAAATCTGCCTTCTTTGCTTGCAAAACTTTTATGCGTCTAGCAGATTTTTTAAAAGTTACTTCTTTAAAAAGGCATTTTCTCCAGAGGAAAAGGGGTGGGAAGGGATAAATCGGGAGTTCAAGACTTGCAAATATTAACTACTATATATAAAATAGATAAACAACAAGTTTCTTCTCTATAGCACAGGGAACTATATTCAATATCTTATAGTAACCTATAATGAAAAAGAATATGAAAGTGAATATATGTATGTCTATGTATGACTGAAACATGCTGTACACCAGAAACTGACACATTGTAACTGACTATACTTCAATTTTAAAAAATGAAAATAGAATAAACAATAATGCCTTGCAATAAAAGGCATTCTCTGAATATTGATCTATATTAGGTTCCTGCTTAAACTCACTTATAGACATACTATTCATAGCACTTATCATAATTGCTATCTAAATAATTACACATATGTTGTATTAGTTAAAGAGTTTTCCACATCAGCAGGCTGAAAATTCAGGTGAGAGTTGATATTGGAGTCTTGAGTCTGAATTCTGCAGGCTGAAAACACAGACAAGATGTCTATGCTGCAGTCTTTAGGATAATTCCTCCTTCTTAAGGAGACATCAGTCTTTACTCTCTTAAGGCCTTCAACTGATTGCTCTCCTCTCAAACACACAGTATGGAGAGCATTCTGCTTTGCTCAAAGTGTACTGAGCTAAAAGTTAATCACATCTTTAAAAAAAACTTTTACAGCAACATCTTGACTGGTATTTGACCAAATAATGATGCACCATAGCTCAGCCAAGCTGACAAAAGTAACCATCCATGTGTCTATTTAAGGACTATTTTTCCTACTTGACTATAAACTCCAAGAGGATAGAGACTCAGTCTATTTTTTAACAACTGTAGCCAGAGCACATAGAACAGCATCTGGCATAGAATATATGCTCAAAAATTATTTACTGCTGAGTGAAAGGAGTATCTGCCAGGTCTTGATGACTGGTTGATCTAGTACTGGCAGAAAATGGGAAAAGGGAAACAGCAGCTGACTTCAGGACAGTAAGCATTTCTAGCCAGTTGGGTTTAATTCAATTTAACCAACAATTATGGACTGGTTTCCGTCAACACAAAACTATCCTAGGTATACAGGGGATACCAAAATGAATATAATAGGAGTCATTCAAAGATTACAATATAAAGATGTTTGTTGTAGGAGTATTTATAGCATCAGAAATTGAAAACAATCTATATATTCTAACAATAGGTAACTGAATGGACAATTATTGGTGTTGGAGTGAGCTCTGATAGATGGGTTTGAAGAGTTTGTGTATGGCGTATCCTTTCCACTATGAACTGATAATAACCCATTGATTTATATACAAGACTGTTATATAAAAAATAGGTGTCATGAGGCAGCACTGGATGGCAGGTCTAGTAGACCATCAGCTTAGTATTCTTTGCTAGCCTGGGCTCACTTACAGAAACAAGGATGCTCCAACAAGGTGGTTCCACCTTCAGATACTGAGTATCCATTGTATGCTTATCACTGTTTTACGTCTTAGAGATACAGTAATGAACAAAACAGATAAATATCCATGCACCCATGGAGCTTGAATTCTTGTAGGGAAAGACAAATAATACAAAAGATATGCTATGTCATTAATCGACACTAATAAGAAAAATAAAGCAGGAAAAGGAAAAGCAAAATGTCCGGAACAGGTATTAACATATTAGATAGGAACACCAAGGAAAGCTTCACAGAAGGTGACAATTAAGTAAAAACTTTAAAGAAGTGAGGGAGTGAGCTATTTGTCTATCTGGAGGAAGGAGAGTTCCGTGAAGAGGAAATAGCATGTGCAAAGAGCTGAGATGGGAGTAGCCCTGGTGTGTTCGAGTTTGGAGCAGATTGAACAAGAGGGAGAGTGTAGGAGATGAGATCAGAGATGTAATGGTAGGTGTGAGGGAGAGGTGAGAGGGAGACATGGTATCATGTGTGAATGTGAGAAAAGACATAAATTGGGAACTGATTGGAGCATGTTTTTTTCAAGTACAAGATGGTAGAGAATGTTAAACCCAAATGTAATTTCTGTACCCGCTAAACAAAAGGAAGACTTTGTTCCTGCAAGCAGTGTATCTAGAGTCTATTCAAACCAGCGAACCCTTGTAATTAGCTTACATAACATTTTGAACCAGACTATAAAAACTTGGACAACTCTTGTAGTAAAACATCATTTTAATATCCATGCCTAAACATATCCTACCAAAGACAAGAATATCTCTCTTCCTGCCCAAGTGTTGTGAAAGAAATTTATCTTTATAGGTTCCATAATTGGATCCATCCAAATTGAGAAAGAATATGAACTTTGGATTGCTGGATGAAGTGTTTTGAGTCTACAGTGTAGTCTTACTTTCCATAAGGAGACTCCAAATTAGGTAGGCATATCTGAACTTCATTAAGCCTCACACTGGGAATAGAGCAAAAAGGGCGGCAGAGCCAACATCTGGCCTTCCTGATTCATATATCCTGTGAATGTCATCAGAGCTATATCACCAGATTTACTCTTCACTTCAAGATGTTCTAGCTGGATCTTTTGTTACCTATCAACCTATGCTTCCCATTAGATAATGGGAGGGGAGGAAGGCCAGTCTTGCCCATATACAACTGAGCTGAAAGATCACTTCCAAGAAGCTTATTCAGATTGACTGCTTCAAGTAGTCCAAATCATACAGCAAGTCTGCTACACTGAAAATCAAGATGTGATCCTGTTGCACAATTTGGGCATTCCAAAAAGTTAAGATAGCCCTCTGACCAAAGGAAAAACACATTGCATTTGATATTAGACTAAGTAGAATTACTACCAGCCTAAACATTGAGAGCAATATAAAATTCAAAATAGTCGTTACATTGGTAGTGTAGTGACAGGGAAAGACCAGGAAGAGGGAATGAGGGGTATTTGATATGACTGATGCACAAATAGGTGTATTTATATTGTTAAAGTGTATTGACTGACATTTATGATTTATGTAACTTTATTTATTTATGCCTACTTTAATAAGAAGTATACTTAGATAAATGTCAGAGTGGAAGCTAGGGGTAGAGCTATCAAGGTAAAGGAATGATCACAAGCAGCAAACGACTGTTCGGGAGCTAGTAGAGATAGATACAATCCTGCCCTATGAAACCTGGCAGAGTTCAAAGAAAGCACCTCTCACATGGCCCAAAAGGAATGTCGTTCCCAGTTTCAGGGGAAGAATGTGAGGCTAAGAGGAGAATGGGAAGATAAGTGGGGAGGAGAAGAATGTGGATTGTTGGCACCCTGGGCTGGGAGGTAGGAATCCTTCCACTATAAAGGGTGGTGTGACACCCTTCCTTCCTTGCAATCCCACAGCAACACTTCTGTCTCCTTGCAGTCCACTTCTGGACCACCAATGATAACTCTGTCTGAGCAGGGTTTGGCTCTTTTTCTGAAGGCATAGAGTCAGTGCCTGAAGGCAGAACATTCACCTGATATCTCTTTGGCTTCAGATGGATCATACTGTCTCAGCAGAAAATACATTCCAAGTGGTCAGGAGCTGCACATTATGCAGAGCTCAGTGGCAGTCTATTAGACACCACCATGTTTCCACACTCATAAGCACAAAGAGAAATCTGTCGTGCTCCCTGGTTTTTCTTTTTTTTCTTGAGAAGTTCAAATATTTCTCTAGGGGGAGATGGTGTCCATCACGTGACCTGCTGCTCTGGATAGCTACAACACAAGCTGAAGTTCTGCCTACTTACCCACAACACGCAAGGCCATCAAATCTCTTCACACTCTTGGTGAGAATCCCTGTAAACCCCCAGCTTCTTGCCATTCATACCCACAACCACCAAATCAGGGAACTATGTATGGTATTTGGTCTATAACTTGAATGTATTGCCCACCTGCTCATACATACTCTACCTCACTCACCTAGACTTTCCTCCCTATACTGTTCTCTATATTCCTTAATTTGACTCAGTCCCCTACCTATCCCTTCTAAATTCTTGGAAACTTGTTTCCTGTTCAATCTATTCTCCTATGTCTTCAACCTCTTCCCAGAACCACCCCTCTACCTCCTCACCTTAATTGAGACATGAGGACATGCAGCTATTAAAGGTGAATATTTTTCTCTCACAATCCTTGAATCCCAGAGCCAGAGGCAGCCTTATTACTCACTGCTACTTCAAAATCATTTCTTCTCTTTTCTTCAAAATCCCAAGCTCCCATAAAGTACATGCCATCAGACAAAACCACCTGCTACTTTTCCTAGTTGCTGTCAACTACTGACTTCCCAGTGCCTCTTCTTCATTCATTAAAGGCTTTGCTTATGGCTCTCTGACATCGTTTCCATTTCTGTTCCAGTCATAACGTTTAGTGATGTCAATAACCACGCACATGGAATGTCTAATACTTTAGATTCACAGCTTCTTAACTTCCTCCAGTCTTCTCTCCCTCCACCTCACCTATGTTACTCACTCCCATGTGCACATACTCAAGTTTAACATTATCAATGACTGTGTCACTTCTGAAACCTTGATTTCAACCTCTCATCCTTCCTCCTGTTCTCCTACTCTGACAACTTTTCAACCAACTTATAATCTTCAATCCATTAACCCCATCATTATTTCTACATCCTCCCTTCTTTTCCCAAATTAGATCCCATTACCCAGCACTATAATCATTCCCTTTCTTTTACCCTAGGCCTTCTATCCCTCTGAGCAAGGAGTAAAATCCCAATCTTGGTTGAACCCAAATGTATCATTTTCTCACATGTAAAGCATAGCAGCTGAATATTGCTTAGGAAAATCCTATTTAAATTCATAGTCAGAACCTTCACATGGGCACTCTATAGTGCCAGGCCATCCTACATTTCCGTAATAAACTTGCTTTTACCATATCCATTTTGCACCGTTCCATCTTTCCTCAAATAGCCTCACTCACACAATCTCAGCAGATGGCCTTACCTTATTCTTTTTTGAGATATTAGAAGCAATTGACTTGAATTCCCTAATCTTCTTCTTATGGTAACAATGATTTCCGCGGTGTCAAATCCAGTAGACCTTTCACTATTCCTGTCTTAAACACTCTGTTTCTTTAAACACTCCCATCTCTCAGTACTCAGGACATTACACTCTTGATTTTCTTCATAACCAACTGGCCAATCATTCTCAGTCTTCTTTGCTGTATTGTCTTCCTCTTCTTAGTCTTTTATTGTTGAAGGATCCCAATATTAAGGAGCACTTTTCTCTAAAAATAGTTTATCCTTAAAAAAATCTCACCTAAGCATATGGTTTTAACTATCATCTATATGCAAAATTTATAGCTTCAGCTTTGACCTCTTCTATGGACCTCAGATTGTTATATTTTTAACATCTTCACACAGTTCCTTATTAAGTTCAAACTTATTATGAACCAAGATCCTAATTTTCCACTCCACAATCAATGCTGGCTCATTCTTCAGTCTTTCATGTCCTACTAAATGATATTATCATCCACTCCATTGCTCAAACCAAGAATCAAGAGGCCATACTTGATTCTTTCCATCCTCTAATCATTCATATCCAATCTAACAACACGTTTTGTTAACTTATCTTCAAAATACATATCCCCAAGTCCATGTACCTCTCTCCACTCTTAGTGCTATCAGGATAATCCAAGTCACTGTTTACCTCTGACCAGCTTGCTAATTGGTATTTTCTGCTTTCAGTCTTGCCCTTTACACCTGCCTAATCTCCAAATTTACAATGTAAATCAGATCATATCATTCTCCTGCTTAAATCCTGTCAGTGGCTTCCCATCACACTCAGAATACAATTCCCAGTCCTTCTCATTGGTTACATGGCCTCCGGGGGTCTGGCCCTGCCAAGTTTCCAATCTCATTTTATACCTGTCTTCTCACCTTAACTGCACTGGGCTCCTTCCTGTTCCTCAAAAAAAGCAATCCTCTTTCTCACCTTGGCATCTTTGTGCTGATTCCTCTGCCTGGAATGTTCTTTTCTCAGATTTTCATGTGGCTGGCCTTTTTCTGATTATTCAAATCTCAAGACAAACATCATGTCTTCAGAGAGGTCTTTGCTGAGAAGTCTCCAAAACAACCACTCCTCTTCCCTACCACAATCTAACAAACACACCACCTTGTTCATTTCTTTCATATCAAACAACCTTTAATTATATTTTTATTTTGTTTCAGAGGTTATTTGCTGTTTTTTAATTGAGTTATTTTTTTATTACCCATCCAAAATATAAGCTCTTTGAGAGTAGGGACCTTGTCTTTCATACTGTGGGGCATGTAGAGGACTTTGACTATATGTTCCAGTGAGTTGTAAGGAGTACGGCCCAACAAGAGGCAACTCAACTGGAGAAACAACAATTCTAACTTTTCTCCTCTGTATAGGGTAGCTAGAAGCATAGCCTGAAGGTGTCGAAGGTATCTACCACCCAAGTCTCATATTATCCTCTGCTTAACTATTCAGAAAACAACCTGAAAGGATAACTTGAAAGGATATTTTGTTGCTGCTCATATCTAGAACCAAAAAAACTAGCTTTCAATTCCATTAACCAAACATTTATTTAGTGCCCGGTTTGGTTCTAAGGCCTGTCTTCAACACAGGTGATACAATGATCAATAAGATAGGGACCCTGTTTTCAAGAAGCACAGAGCCTGGTGAGGAAGGATGGGAGAAGCTTTGAATCATAAATATCTCTACTATAACTCTTTTATAAAGCAGTGAGAAGTGCTGTCCTAAAAAGTGCAAAAGGAGGTCAGACAAAGGAAGTGGGATTTGTGAAGGCTTATGCCAAAAAGAGACACACTTGGACTATTAGTTGAAGCCAACACCACTGGAGCCAAGACATCAATCATACACAAACTAACCCAGAGTGCATCTGGAGGTTTCCTGAATGGAAATGGAATACACTAACTGTGGCATTTTCTATACCTGTTAGCAAGATCAAGTTTAACTCTAGGGTCCCTAGACTCTGTATTTGAAAGCCTCATGCATCAGAAGCACTTCTGTGTCCTTGAACTTTCTGTGCAGTCAGAACTATAGAGTGGCAGGGCCGGGGAATAACCTAGTGGAAATCATTTATCTTCCCAGCTATCAAAGAATCTAGTACTCACAGTGTCGTGTTTAAAGGGTCAAGTGTCAGAAAAAGTACAATTCCCTGATGTGCAATTGATTACATAAAAGCAAGGGGACAGTTTGCCAGAAACTTCTATTCCTACTCTTGTACACCAGCAGGACAATATATAAAACTATCACATAATATAGACCGGTCCGAGCACTTAGAGAAGAAGCCAGGGCTTCCTCAGTTCATAAATCAAGATCTCTCAATAGATCAGTGACTCTTAGAGCATTGAATGAGGACTCATAAGGCCAAGCAAACTTAGGTGTAACATTCTATTTTCTGAATTCCAGTTTTCCCATATGTAAAAGAAGTTAGTAATATCGACATCTGTGTGTTATTCTAAGCACCAAATGAGATAATAGGTGTTCTGCAATATCACCTAATGTATTTAGAAGTGCAATATTACATTTATGACACATTACATTTTCAAAAATTTGTCAGTTTTCTCTCTTCAATTCAGGAGACAGACTTTACTATTGACTCTTGCCTCACTAAGAAACATCAATAAATTTACCCTGGTTCCATGACCAACAACAGAACCCTCTTCAAGAAATATTGGAGTCCCTTTTAATAATGTCTCCTATAACTCAGTAACTTCTAGAAACCCTGTCAATGAATTGTTGAAAATTGATCCCAGGACCCTGGATAAAATATTAACTGTTTCACTGAAAAATAAAAGACCTAGCCAGTCCAATAAAGCAAGAAAAAGAAATAAAATATACATGTATTGGAAAGGAATAAATAAAACTATACTTATTCACAGATGACATGATTGTGATTGTCTACACAGAAGATCCCAAGGAAATTTTGAAAAAAATTCTAGAACTAATGTGAGTTTAACAAAGTTGTGGGATACAAGGGGATGTAAAGACAATGTACAAAAGTTGCATTTCTATATATAAGCAATGAAATTGGAAACTGAAATTTGGAATAAAAGAATGATATTTGCAATACCACCAAAAAGTGAAGTATTTAGATATAAATCTAACAAAATCATGCAGAATCTGTATGCAGCAATCTACAAAGCACCAATGAAAGAAAATTTTAAAAGAACTATATAAATAAAAGTATATTTCACGTTCATAGAATGAAAGACTCAATATTGTTAAGATGTTGATTCTTCCTCACTTCATCTATAGATTCAATTCAAACCCAATCAAACATCTATTGTAGCTGTAACATCTTTGTAGCAATTGACACGTGTATTCAATCAAGGACTTGTATCCAGTGTGTATACAGAGAACTCTCAAAACTCAATAATAAAGAACAAACAATCCAAAACAATAAGTAAAAATGTTTGAGCAATAATATCAACAAATACGATATGTGAATGACCAATAAGCATATGACAAATGCTCAACATGGTAATTTGGAATATGTGGATTAAACCCACCATAATATGCCATTACACACCTGCCAAATGGCTGAAATCAAAAAGGCTGCCCAAACTGAGTATTGGTAAGTGTACTCTAATCTTTTCACTCTTTCATTCCAATTGCCACTTTAGTTCAGATTTTTAGGAACTACTGCCTTTACTGTTAAAATAGTTTTGTACTCCTGCCAGCCTCCAATTGTTCTCCATACTGCAAACAGTGTGCAATGGGCTAAATGTCTGCATCCTCCCCAAATTCATGTGTTGATCTCCTAAAGCCTAATGTGATGATATTAGTAGGTGAAGCCTTTTGGGAGGTGACTAGGTCAGGAGAGCAGAGCCCTCATGTATGAAATTAATGTCCTTACAAAAGAGACCCAAGAGGGCCTCCTGGCCCTTTTCCAACATGTGAGGATATGAGAAGTCTACAACCCAAAAGAGGGCCCTCATTCGGCCATGCTGGCTCACTGATCTCAGACTTCCAGCCTCCAGAACTGTGAGAAATAAATCTCTGTTGTTTAGAAGCCATCCAGTCTGTGGTATTTTGTTATAGCAGACGAAACAGACTAAGACAGAAAATTGGTGCTGGAACTGGGGTTGCTGCTGTAATACCTAAAAATGAGGAGGCAGCTTTGGAACTGGGTAATGGGCCAATGCTGCAAGAGTTTGGAGGTGCATCCTGGCAAAAGTCTACATTGCCATGAATGGACCATTAAGGTCTATTCTTGTGAAGGCTCAGAAGGCGAAGAGGAGAGCTGTAGCAAAGGCCTCAGTTTTATATTGTGCCTTTCTCTTGTTTCATCAGTATGCTCTGCCTACACTGGCTTCTCCCTTTTGGCTTTCAAAAAATTGTATCTTACTCTCCTTCCCCTTATGTAGCCTATGCATCCCACCAGACAAAACCACATGTTATAGTTCCTGAACACATTATTTTATTTCAGACTTTGGTGCACTTTACAAATCTACTGTTTTCTTTGTCTGGAATGTCCCCATTTCTCCTGGCCAACTTGTAATCATTTGTCAAGATTGTGCAACAGCGTCATTTCTTCAACGACTCAGTGCTCCAAAGATCATCTCTTCTGTGTTCCCATAACACTTTACATTTCATCAGTCAATAACAACTCTCTTGGTGTATTATAAGAACTAATTTATATGTCTGCCTCTTCTGCTATACTGTGATCCCTTCAATGGTATGAATTTGAACTATACGATTAATGCCTATCATTATGCCTAAATCATGGTAGGTGCTCAGCAAATGTTTAAGAAAGATGAAATATTCTTCATCAATTGTTTACAGTTTTCTGTGTATAATTCTTTCACCTCCTTGGTTAGATTTATTCCTAGGTATTTTATTACTTTGGGTGCTATTTTAAAGGGGATTGTTTCTTTACTTTCTTTTTCTGTTGATTCATCGTTAATGTTAAGAAATGCAACTGATTTTTGAACGTTAATCTTGTAACCTGCTACCTTGCTGAATTCTTTGATCAGCTCTAGTAGTTTTTGTGTGGACCTTGAGCTGATCGAAGAATTTTATCCAGGAATCCCGCTCCTGGGCATATATCCAGAAGGAACCCTACTTCAAAATGACACCTGCACCCCAATGTTCATAGCAGCACTACTAACAATAGCCAAGACATGGAACCAGCCTAAATGTCCATCAATGGATGACTGGATAAAGAAGATATGGTATATTTATACAATGGAATACTTCTCAGCCATAAAAACCGACAACATAACACCATTTACAGCAACATGGATGCTCCTGGAGAATGTCATTCTAAGTGAAGTAAGCCAGAAAGAGAAAGAAAAATACCATATGAGATCGCTCATATGTGGAATCTAAAAAACAAACAAACAAACAAACAAAGCATTAATACAAAACAGAAACAGACTCATAGACATAGAATACAAACTTGTGGTTGCCAAGGGGGTGGAGGGTGGGAAGGGATAGACAGGATTTCAGAATTGTAGAATAGATAAACAAGATTATACTGTATAGCACAGGGAAATAAACACAAGATCTTATGGTAGCTCACAAAGAAAAAAATGTGACAATGAATACATATATGTTCATGTATAACTGAAAAATTGTGCTCTACACTGGAATTTGACACAACATTGTAAAATAATTATAAATCAATTAAAAATTTTAAAAAGATGAAATATTCTTTAAAACAATTTAATTTATATCTAATCTAAAACATTCTTTTTTATATATAGGCTATCCTTAGTATGTGGAAATAATTTTCAATTTAGAGAGACACTTGTCTGAAGTATAAACTTAACTTTTTTTTTTCGGTCTACAAATAGGATAGGATCATTAAGTGTCATTTGGAACTTGCACACTCCCTGTGTCTTGGTACCAAGCAAGATGGTCCTTTTCAAAAATCGCAATTTAGTGAAAACAAATGAGCTCTCAGATCTGGAGAAGAGATTTCTGACTTTGAGCTCTTTCCACAGCAGGTGAAAGACAAATTCAATGATTGCTTCAAGGTGAACTTTCTGACTTTCTGTCTTCCCTTCTTTTCCTTTTTGGTTTAAAATGTTTTTATTTTTGGTATTCGCTAGCATCACCACAAGCAGTTTCACACAGGTAAAAATGAAAGATTTAAACCATTCCTTTGCTTATGTGGGCAGTGTTCATGGAGTCTCAGCTTTCAGTTTCTCTTGATGTCTGTTTCGAATGCCTCAGCCATTTACGAAATATCTGAACATTTGTTTTGGAGGAAATTACATAAGAAAGGAGGCTGAGGTAAAAAATAAATACATAAAAATAAAATTTTAACACTCAAAAATGTTCTCCTAGGACAGTCTACCCAAGCAATAGAAATAAAAGCAAGAATAAACAAATGGGACCTAATGAAACTTACAAGCTTCTGCACAGCGAAGGGAACCATAAGCAAAACAAAATGACAACCTACAGAATAGGAGAAAATTTTTGCAAATGAAACCGACAAAGGCTTGATCTCCAGAATATATAAGCAGCTCATATGACTTAATAAGAAAAAAACAAACAACCCATTCCAAAAATGGGCAAAAGACCTAAACAAGCAATTCTCCAAGGAAGAAATACAAATGACCAATAGGCACATGAAAAAATGCTCAGTTTCACTAATTATCAGAGAAATGCAAATCAAAACTACAATGAGGTATCACCTCACACCAGTCAGAATGGCCGTCATTCAGAAGTCCACAAATGACAAATGCTGGAGAGGCTGTGGAGAAAAGGGAATCCTCCTTCACTGCTGGTGGGAATGCAGGTTGGTGCAGCCACTGTGGAAAACAGTATGGAGATTCCTCAAAAGACTAGGAATAGACTTACCCTGTGACCCAGGAATCCCGCTCCTGGGCATATATCCAGAAGGAACCCTACTTCAAAATGACACCTGCACCCCAATGTTCATAGCAGCACTATTTACAATAGCCAAGACATGGAACCAGCCTAAATGTCCATTGACAGATGACTGGATAAAGAAGAGGTGGTATATTTATACAATGGAATATTATTCAGCCATAAAAATGACAACATAACGCCATTTGCAGCAACATGGATGTTCCTGGAGAATGTCATTCTAAGTGAAGTAAGCCAGAAAGAGAAAGAAAAATACCATATGAGATCGCTCATATGTGGAATCTAAAAAAAAAAGAACATAAATACAAAACAGAAACAGACCAGACTCATAGACAGAATACAAACTTGTGGTTGCCAAGGGGTTGGGGGGGTAGGAAGGGATAGACTGGGATTTCAAAATGTAGAATAGATAAACAAGATTATACTGTATAGCACAGGGAAATACATACAAGATCTTATGGTAGCTCACAGAGAAAAAATGTGACAATGAATACATATATGTTCATGAATAACTGGAAAATTGTGCTCTACATTGGAATTTGACACAACATTGTAAAATGACTATAACTCAATAAAAAATGTTAAAAAATACATAAAAAGAAGAAAAACAGAACAAAAAATAAAATAAAATAAAATAAAATTTTAAACATTAAAAAAAAAAAGGAGATTGGGGGCTGGAAATCCAAGAAAGTTTTTTTCAGAACAAAATGATGTTGTGAAATATTTATATCTTTACCGTAGCCCTGAACTGATGATTGTTTTCTCCAGGAGACTCCTGAGCTTATTGTCAGAGTCATATATTACCTTCAAACCACTACTTTAATAGTCCTCTGAGGAGATCCACCTTCCTCTCCCTAACATGTTTGTAGAGTTGTTTACAGCTGTGTGATTTGTGCTGTTAACATAAATCTGGTCCCTGGAGCATTGTGCTTTAGACTTTCTTGCCATGACGGATGGTTCTCCCAGAAGTTTCTATTATTAACTTAATTGTTCCAGATGCTCCCCCCTACCCCACTGGGAGCTTTTGTTTTATTGGAAATGGTTATGAGAAGCGCGGTCCAACCTTAAATCAATTAGGGAATAATTATGTGATCTATGGCCAAACTTTAATTTCTTGCAAGCCTCTCAGGGACACTTTTAAAATTCTTCTTTGAAACACATGAAGATTGAACTTTAAACATTCAGGAGATTTGGAAGCAGGAAAATCAGCTTGTTTATTCCCAGTAGTCTTGATATGGGTAGAAAACTGGGACTAGGGGCAGAGTTAAGAGTGAAGTAAACTTTGGTTCAATGTCAGAATATGCAATCTAATAGTCAAACTGGACTGAGACCTCGTATGCTTTCTCAAGAGTAATAACAGCTTTGTAATTTTCATCTAGGAGATATTTAGAGATTGTACTCTAGTCACAAGTGGATCCTAAGGGACTGGATTGAAAGCCACATTTGCATAACAATTTATATAAGATTGTGAAAACATCATTTGTCCATATCAATGAATTTAGTAAAAGTGATGGATATTTGGAGGAAATCTAAAGGCCCCCAAGCCACTTCTGCTGCTTCTCAGGAGATAGTGCATTCTCCACAATGGAAAGTGTTTGACTTCTTGGTGTAACTATCGGAAAGGGAATTCTTGCTTAGAGTGGGTTATATTCTTCTATGTTTCCATTAATTGACTTTTATAGAAAGCAACCTGATCTCTGTCACTTCATGATAAAAATCCTAGATACAATTCTTAAATGACTCTGCTGTTTTAAGTAGGGATAGAGGTGAAATTTTACTTTCTGCCAACTGTGAATATACACACAAAAAACCCAAATCAAATAGATAAGGTAGGTAGTTCTAGTCCTATTTTATATAAGGAAAAACAGAAGGTCAGTGGCCTAAGGTTATACATTTTAACACTTAACACAGATAACATTTTATAGAAGGAGAAAGCAGAGTTTAGGCAGCCTAAGGTATCATGTTTAACATACTGGTAGACCCAAGTAAGGTACTGATCCTTTCTTACACTTTTTGCCACAACATTGTTATCTATAAACAGCTGAGTTTAGAGATTTATCAGTTGAGTTCCAGCATTTTAACTATCTGAACAATGCCTAAAGTTAAAAGCAATTTTCTATTTCTACTTTTGTTAAATTTTTATCTGTTACTGGTTTATTTATTAGTTTTATACATATACATATATACACACATGCCCGTAAATGCACACACACCAGCATACTCACATGCACTCACTCACCCCTAGTCCTCCTCTATCAAAACTTCACTGTTTCCATAGGTTGGAAAGAAACTAGAGAATGACCAGCAAGACAGCAGGCAAGCAGAGTTTTAGGTGAGTGCACCAGGTCTACTTCTTTTTAAAGAAGTAGGGATATTGGAACTAAGTTTCTACCTTCTCAGAGAAGACAGCCAACCATATAGACCATGCCATTTCTCTGCCCACTCCCACAAATCAAGCATTCAGCACATAAAACACTACAAGAATTAAAATTTTTTTTTCATTGTGGAAAATGTCAAATACATATAAAAGTAGGGAGGATAGTATAATGAAAATCATGTGCTCATCACTCAGCTTCGACCATTATTAATTCATTGCCAGTCTTATTTCATCTATACTCTCCTGTATTAGTTTCCTATTGCTGCATAGCAAATTATCAACACTCTTAGAAGCTTCAAGCAACATTCATTTATTATCTCACAGATAAAACAAAAACCTATACATGAATGTTTATAGCAGCTCTATTCATGTTTTGTTTTCCAAAACCTGGAAACAACCCAGATATCCTTCTACAGGTGAATGTGTTGCCAGAGAATAAGTTCTTGCCTCGTGCAGGAAAGAATTCAAGAGCAGGGCATAGTAAAGTGAAAGCGAATTTATTTAGAGAGATATATACTCCATGGACAGAGTGTGTCCATCTCACTCAGAAGGGAGAGCAGCTTAGGAGATACACATTCCATAGGAGAAGGTGGGCCATCTCAAAAGGCAAGAGGAAGAGAGGCTGAGAGGTGTGAAGGGTGTTTAATTTAAAGTAAAAGTAGAGGGGGGAGGGTATAGCTCAAGTAGCAGAGCACATGCCTAGCATGCACCAGGTCCTAGGTTCAATCCCCAGTACCTCCTCTAAATAAAGAAATAGAGAAATAAATCTAATTACCTCCCCATTCCAAGAAAAAATTAAAATAAATAAATGAAAAGTTTAAAAATAAATAAATAAGTAAAGTAAAAGTAAATGCATACTCCACAGAGTGCAGGCTGTCTCAGAAGGCAAGAGAGAGAGAGCAACCACGAGGTGTGGAGTTGTCAGTTTTCATAGACTTGGTAATTTCATATGCTAACAAGTAGGAGGATTATCCCAACCACTTTGGGGAAGGGGTAGGAATTTCCAGGAATTAGATCCCCCCTACTCTTTGACCTTTTACGGTCAGCCTAGGAACTGTCATGGTGCCTGTGGGTGTGACATGAGGCTCAAGGTCTACTGAAAGTCAAATCTTCCACTATCTTGGCTCTAATCAGTTTGTCCTGTCTTCAATTGCTGTGTCGTTTCTTCAATGGTTGTGCCCTGATCCCTTCCTTCCTGTCTCAAATGGATTAACAAACTATGTTGCATCCATAAAATGAAATACAACTCAGCAATATAAAAAAAGAACTACTGATACACACAACTTGAATGACACTTAAAGGCATTTTGCTGAGTGGGAAAAACCAGTCTTAACAAGTTACATTCTTTATTAGGCCACTGTTTTTAGAAAATATGAATTAGTATTTCAAGAAGGAAGAATAAAAGTATTATAAGATTATCTCATTGAAAAGAAATGATGTGCATATGTTTTGCAACTGAATATCTGTAGAAACACTGTTGAATCAAAATAATTAGATAAAACTCAGGTATTGATGAATTTCAGAAAGAGGGTTATGGGCCAAAATATAAAGGAAGAGAAATACTCACAGGAAGAAAGAGGATGTGTGAATTTTCTAAAATGGAAAAGAAAGAACAAAGAACAAATAATACAGTAGTGAGAAAATTTCTGAGGCACAAAAATAATATATCAATATGAAAGAAACATTAATAACCTTGTGAGGACAATGTGTGGATGAAATTATCAAAATGGAAAAATGGTAAATACAGAAAATAAATATATGAGGTATAGCTCACAACCAAGCAAATAACCTCTACAGTAGGGAAATATTAACAAAATCATGAATCACAGGCCTGTTTACAGTGACTTTACCTTGTGAAAGATAATCATGTGTTAACTTAAATAACTATGTCTTGAATAATAGTCTATGAGGGAAAATGGTCATTGTTCTTATGTAAAGCTTATGAAGATCAAGGAGTGGTTAAATAAAAATACATTTTCAGGCACAACTTGTAATTAATGGTAGTTATGACTAAAGAATATATGTTTAGTATAAGCATTGACAAGATACATATAAACAACACTCAAAATAATCAATATGATTATTATAATTCCTCCTACCAATATTACCTACATGTAGCCCTTATAAATATTGGATCCAATCATGTCATGGAATTAGGGCTTATATTACATATATTATAAATGTAATTTTCCTTTTAAAAATATAAGTTAACACTTTTTCTGGAGTGAAGGCTTTAAAAACAAGATAGATTGTTACCTGTTTATCATTGTACTTGAAAGTGTGAGGGAAATTGTATGACCACATATTGCTTACTAATTGGATTTCAAAGGGGGCTTTTTTGAGTTATACAAGTGGTAAGTATGCCAAAGAATAGAATCTAGCAACAATATGATCAATATTGCAAGCAAACCACGTGGAGAATGTGTGTTTATTTTTGGTAGTTGAAATCACATTTTAAAATATTTATATTTTATAATTATGAGGTGATTTTTATGGGTTTAGAACTGTTGGAAAATATTGAAGCCATGAATAAGGAAATAACAATCTCATAATTCCACTAGCAAGAGGAAAACATTGTTGCTATTTGCTGTACGTTCTCCCAGGTGTTTGTATGTCCATGTGAACACATATATGTTATCAGACAGTCTTTCAATCTTGGTTTTAATTTGAGTATGTTTGAATTGATAGGATATTTTAGGTTTTAAATTTGTATTATAGGTTCTGCCCAAGATCAAATAACATGGACCAAATTTATACTCCTATCTGAAACAACTTTTAAAAAATGACAAAATAGATGAAACAATGATTTTCAATTTATTGGACATCAGGCAACAAAGAACAGTGATCTCAGAGCTGGAAACAAATGAGATGAGCCTGACAATAGGTGAAGCTGACTGCCTGGAGACAGATCACAGGTCACAGTGCAGAGACGGGGGGCCTGGCAGTCATCTAGAGTTGACGAGATGGAGCTGGGTGTCCAGGGAAACCGGGGCGGGGGGGGACAGAATTTGTAGGACAGAATACCAGAGAGGAGAGGAGAGAGCTGCATAGAGAGAAAACTCCAGAGCTCACACAGGGCTGGGAATTGTTTCTGCTCCCATCTGAGGGGAAAGATTAATAACTCATGGAGCACTGATTAGAATACTGCCTTAGGAAAGAGGCAATATTAGCCATAGACTAAACAGTGCTCTGATTTTTCCTAACAAAGTTTAAAAACAAGACCTGTGTTGTGGGTTGAACTGGGTTCTCAAAAGAAATATGTTCAAATACTAACCTCTGGTATCTGTACATATGACCTTATTTGGAAAAAGTTTTTGCAGATGTACTAATTGAGTCGATGAGGTCATACTGAAGTGGGATAGGCACTGGTCCAGTATGACTGATGTCTATTTAAGAGGAGAAGACAGAGACACAAAAGGAGAATACCATGAGAAGATGCAGGAAATGGAGTGATGTACCTACAAGCCAAGGAGTGCCGGCCATCACCAGAAGTTAGGAGAGAGGCATGAAACAGATTCTTCCTCAGAGCCCTCAGAAGGAACCCATCCCACTGACACCTTGATTTCAGACTTCTAGCCTCCAGAACTGTGAAATAATATATTTCTGTGTTTTTTAGGTCACTGGTTTGTGGTGCTTTGTTATGGCAGCCCTAGGAAGTTAATACAACCCAACGGATCATACGATTTCCAAGTGACTTAACTGTGTCTCATAACAAAGCTCAAGGCTAATTATTTATAGAAATACAAAAATACCCAGCACTCAGTAAGCTAAAACTCACATTTTCTAACATTCAGTCAAAATTACCAGGCATGCAAAGAGGCAAGAAAGTCAGATTCATAATGAGGAGAAAATTAAATTGGTTGAAAATGGCCTAGAAATAATGCAATGGATAGAATTCATAGGTAAAGACACTAAAACAGTTATTATAGCTGTATTCCATATTTTTAGGAAATAAGAGGAAAGTTTAAACATGATAAATACAGACATGGAAGTTATAAAAAAGACCCCAAATGAAATTTGAGAGATGAAAACTAAAATGTTTGAGTTGAAAAAAACACACTGGTTTGGATTAAAGACAGACGAAATGATTCGTGAACTTGAGTATATAGAAATAGAAACAAATCACAGAGGGAAAAAAAATGAATGAACAAGAGCACTGTTGAGCTCTGAGATAACTTCAAGTGGCCTAATAGACATATGTTTGGAGATTCCAAAAAAGGAAAAGGGGAATAGATGAAAATACTTGAAGAAATGAATGAAAAATTATTAAATTTGATTAAAACTATAATCTCACAGATCCAAGCAGCTAAAAGAATCTCCAAAACAAAATTGGGAGAGTGAATACTTTCATAATGTAAACACATATCAAATCATCATGATGTACACATTAATATCTTACAATTTTATTTGTCAATTATACCTCAGTAAAGATTAACAAAGAGAGAAAAGTTAAAAAAATAACTATGCCAAAGCACATAATAATAATGTTGCTTAAAACTAGTGCTAAAGAGAAAATCCTAAAAGTAGTCTGAGGTGGGAATAAATACCTTACTTACAAAGGAAAAACTCTGATAAGGATAACAGTAGTTCTTTGTGAAAACAGTGATGCCCCAAACACAAAAGGTCAAATATTGTATGATTCCACTTATATGAAATATGAGAATAGGAAAATCCGTGGAGACAGAAAGCAGATTAGTGGCTACCAGGGGTAGGGGGAAGGAGAGAATGGGGGTTGACTGCTTAATGAGTATGAGGGTTTCTGCTTGAGGTCATGAAGAAGTTCTGAATCTACATAGTAGTGATGATTGCCACTGAACTGTACGTTTTACATTTTTTAAATGGTCAATTTTATGTTATGTGAATTTTACCACAAAAAAAAAAAAGAGAACCAGAGAAAATATCTTTAAAATACTGAAAGAAAAAAAAAATCTACCTAGATTTCTACACCCAGTTAAGATATATTTCAAAAACAAAGGTAAAATAAAGACTTTTTCAGAACTACAAAACCTGAAGTAATTCATCACCAACAGGTGTGCCCTATGAGAAATATTAAAGAAAGTCCTCCAAGCCAGACAGAAAGTTATACCAGATAGAAATCTGGATCTGCAAAAGGAATGAAGGACAACTACATAGAAATTACAACTACCTGGTATAATATTACTGCAACTACCTGGGTAAATATAAGTTATTTTCCCTATTTTGTAATTGTCTTTAAGAGATAATCGATAGTTTAAAGTAAAATGACTAGCAATGTATGAAAGGGTTTAAAACGTTCGTGAACTATATGACAGCTAGAGACTAAAGGCTGAGAAGGGAGAAATGGAAGTATACTGTTGGATTTTGTGTGTCTGACTATTCTAAGCTCCAATGGACAGGGCTGGCCATTTTCTTCTTTGTACATAAGGCCCTGCCTGGCACAGTGACCAGGAGAGCCCACACATTCTAGGCATTTAAAAAACACTCATCATTTCAAGTGCGAACACAATGTAACTAGAGGAAATGCTATAAACCCCAGACAAATTAGCCTTCTCTGTTCCTTGAATAAAAACCTCTTACAGGAATCACTTCACCTTATATTCTTAAGGGGTATTAAGCTATACATTCTTGATTGATTTGGTTGAGATTAGGCTACCTGAATATCAGTCAAGGGGATTGTGGGCCATGTTGGTTAAGCAAAGGCAAGAGATGACAGCAAAATAAGTGAAGTTCCCTGCTCTTGTTGAGGGGGCTGAAACATGAACAGAGAATAATTTCAAAAGAAGGAAACACAAGTGAAAAGTCAGAGAAGGTCCTCCTTGTTATTTGGTGCTGAGAAGCTACCAAGTAAAGGCACTAGTAGGGACCTCTTCTCAGAAGAGTTCAAAGCAAAGCTAGGAAGGAAAGCAGAGACAAGGGTTGGGATAGACGGGAAGGAAGAGCCTGTGAAAAATCCCAACAAAATCTTAAGGGGGCGGGTGGGTTGCAGGGAAGGCAGCCAGTCCCATGCTGAGAATCTGGACTAAATGTGTGGGTAGGACAGTGTGCTGGTGTGTCTAGATCAGGGGTGGGGCACTGAGGGCTTCGGGAAGGAGAAATGGGATGGTAAGGTACACTGGGGATGCAGAGGCTGAAGGCTCCTGAGTTGGTGGAGGTGCTGGAAAGCCAGGCAGAAAAATTGGGATTCAGTGCATTGGGCAGAGCAGAGTCACTGTGTATGTAATATGAAACACAAATAAACAGACGTGTGTGTGTGTGTGTGATATAGGTATGTGTTATATACATAGTATATATAATGTTTATATATGCATATACAGATACTCATATTAAGAAAAAGAACTCCCCCAGAAATCCACCAGAGAAAGTTTTCCTGTGTTTCCTTAAACTGGGTGAGTCCTCTTTTCTTTTAGAGTCTTCCCTGCATTTATTTAAATTGTATGATTTTAGCTGCTAACTGTGTTTGCAGGAGAGGGAATGACATCCTATAGCATGTAGACTGCTGCCTATTCAACAAATGGCCTCTACTGATGAGGCCTGATTCTCCAGCCCAAAACCCCCTTCTGATAATCCAACCCATGTTTCCTGCTGCCCACGGGACGGCTTCACCTGGATGGCACACTCAGCCTCGCCATCTACGTGGCCCAGGCTGACAACATTCGGCACATCCTTCGTCACCTCGACCCCTAATGCAAGTCGCCACCAACTCTTCTTCCTTTATCCTCAGTCTCAGGTGGGAGAAACAGCTTCTACCTAATCACCAAATTTCAGAACTCAGAATCAGTCACTCTACAACCATTTCACAGAATTTCCCTAAAATCTGTCTCCTCCTCGCCTCTCTCCACCCACAGTGGAATTACGTGCCTTGTCATTCTTTTTCTTCGTTTACTTATTTTTAACTCATTCTGTGTTCAATAAATATTTGTTGACTTGATAAATTAAGTAGTGAATCAATCAATCAAAACTCTATAACACAACGTTGTAAACCAACTATTCTTCAATTAAAAAAAAAAACCACTAGAGAGTCACATTCAATCATTCAAAATGTACAGCCTGTTCCCTGCCTGGGCCTTCTGCCTGCATGCAAGAAACCCCAAGTGCTACAGCTGCTCAGGTAACTTCAGAAACTCCATGAGAAACCCTCACTGAGAGTGTCATTTTGGATGCCTCCTCCCTACAATCAAACACTACCTTAGAGGGGAGATGCTCTCAACAGGATAGTACATGATGCTTCTGGCATGGACCCCACACATCCCCTCAGCCCCAGTCAGTTTACATGGAAGGGTACGATCTCCCCAGGTTTCCATCAACCCTGCAAAGTGTCTGCACTGTGGGCCATCCTCTACCCCATACAGTACCTGGTGGCAACGAAGACCAGCAGTCATAGCCACAGGACACCTGCCCTCTAGTGTCGCAACAGCTCAGAATCCGTGGGAGGCAGTCTGAGCCAGGGACAACACCTGGATCATTTTTCAACGCGTGTCCGCACCCGGCCCTTTAGCTACAGAGTCCTTGAGGTGAATTGTCCCAGGGCGTAGCCCCTCTGATTGCCCCTCCTTGTGGCCGCATGCTCCCTTCCACTCTTCATCAGTGCCCCCCAGCCTGTCTCACTATCAGACGTCAGTCACCAACCCCACTCCCTCACATAGCCCCAGCTTCTAGGGAGGGGTCCACTGTCCACAGGGGCAACATCTCCGCCTCCAGCAAGCATCACGACAGCTCCCAGCCCTGGGACACTGGCAAGGGTGCCCTGGACCACTAGCGGCGTCAAGAAATGTAGCTCACCCAAGCCGTACAGGGAGCAGCTGTGCTCTTCCGGACGTGGGGCGACTCTACGGCGGAGGGTGGTGGCTGGCATGCGGTCCACTCCTCCAGCTGACCTACCCACTCGGACCACACTGAGACTTCCAGCTGGTCATGAGGATTCCGAGATTTCCCAAGCCCATCCATGTGCGGCGTCCAGATCCACCCACCCAGATTCCCCGCCAGCTCGCCTCCTGACCGCCAGCCTACCTGGGACTCTCTGGACCTGGTTTTGTACGTGGTTTCTCACGTGGATTCTGGCAATTGCTCTTCCCAGATGCTCTCCATGACCCTCACTGACCGAGAGTGTCTCGTCTGGTTTCCTTCCCTGGCTCCTGGTCATTCTGGCTGAATCCTTGCTTCTCAAAGAGGAAATGGCCTGCTGACATTTCAGAATTTTAAATCAAGCCCAGAGGAATCCCTTTAGTCAGGACATCACTGCATTAATCCAGCTTTATATGGGTGAAAGATTAAGTTAATTTTCTGCTTAACCTAATGAGAAAATGAGAGACACAAATTAAAATAACATTGACACAATATTTTTTCACTTGTAATTTTGACCAAAATTTAAAATATTGGTAAACTAATATGTTCATGAGAGTGTAGGATATTTACATACAGTGAATTGTTGGAAAATATATTGGAATACAATTTTGCAGTATTTATAAAAATTTTAAATATTCATGCTCTTTACATACTAACCCAACTTCTATGCTATGTCATTCTTGTTAGAAAACATATACATTTTCCCAAAAATTCATGTTCAGAGTTGTAGATTTCAGTTCTATTAATCATAGCAACCAATGGGAAAAAACTTACACGACCATCAGGAAGGCAAGTGTTTAATTAATTACGGCACATAGATACTTTAGAATTCTAGGGAGTAGGTGCTGTCATGAAAAGATTTTGCATTCACTTTATGAAGTGGCAAAGGTAAGTGGAAAGTTAATATATATCTAATTACCAAGTATGTTAAAAGAAAAACAGTATATATTTTAACACATATATTTATGGGAATGCCTAGAACAACTTTTAAAATAGTACACACCAGATTGTTAATTGTGATTACCTCTGAGAAAGGGTCTGAATTTTGGAAAAACTTTGTAAAGGGGAAAATTGTGATTGATTTTTATTTTTAGAAATTTTTACAAGAATATATGGACTACTTCCTTTTTAAGTACAATACTTAAGTAAGCCTAAAACCAGAAATAGGAGCTGTATGTTAACCTGTTAAAGTAACTGCTAGCTGATGTAATAGACAAAACCTGAAATATGAGTGGCTTAACACAGCAAAATTTCAGTTGTTCACATAAATTCTGATTTGGGTTGCCAGGGACTTTCTGCTTTCAGGTGACTCAAGGATCCAGGATGCTTCCATCTTACAGCGCCGCTATCCCAACATGGGGTCTCCACGTTCGCTGCTGAGTGGCAGAAGCAGCATGGAAATGGCATACTAGCTCCTGCTGAACTACAGATGGGCCACCCAGGAAGGTGAGGAAGACAAGAAGTGGATGAGCACTTTAGTCTCTCCCATAAGCCATCACACAGTCTCTCCCACACGCTGTCACTTAGTAGGTGTTCATTAAAAAGCAGTGCTATAATTTATGACAACTCTCTTCATTTCTTGAAAGGATTTTCTGAGAAGACCAAATGTACCTTGAAATTCACTGGATTTTCAGAAACCTACTATGTGACAGGTGCTTTCAAATATAGAACCATATCTAGTTGTCAAAGGATTCTATAAATCTTAGCAGTGAAATCTCACCCTTCTTCACTCAATAGCACTGTTTGCCCTGCTCTTCGCAATAATTTTTATAATCTCAGCAGACTGAGAATTTTCTCCTTCCTTGTGATATATGCTCAAAATCTTAATTTATGAGCTTCTGCTACCTTCTACATGACTGAACATTCCTGAACTCCTGTACAGGTGCCTTTTGGCACACTGCAAACCTGGATTTTCCTCTGGGGCAAGTACACAGACAAGGGGCAGTGAAAGGATGGTTGTTTTAGTCAGCTCAAACTGCCATAACAAGATACTATAGATTGAGCGGTTTAAACAACAGAAATTTATTTCTCTTCTGGGGTTTGTAAAGTACAAGGCCAGGGTACTGGCAGATTTGGTGTCTGGGGAGGACCTTCTTCCTAGCTTGCAGACAACCATCATCTTTATTGTCATGTGGCCAAGGGAGATCTCTAGCTTATTTCTCGTCTTTATAAAGACACTAATCTCATCAAAACCAAATTAAAACGAATTACCTTCCAATGGCTCCACTTCCTAATCCTACCCCATTATGGGTTATGAATTTGGAGGGGGGACACAAACATGCAGTCCATAACAATTATTGGTTTTTCTTTTAATCACAGCTAGCTGCTAAGGAACCATTTTCACCTCCTAGAAAGATTACAAAGTTTTTCTTAAGAATTTAGCCTCAGATGTCTGATTACACAGATTTCCATGGTCTTTCCTTATCTACCATTTATTATAAAGGCTTTGGTTTTTAACCACATGGGTAAGCACATTCATCTGTATATGTGTTCAGTGGCCAATTTCAAAAAAGACATCCCATTAAAATCTTACTGCAAATACTAGGGTGGTTTTAAAAATAATGTATCTAACTGCAGAGCTATATCCCAATAGCCAGTAGATTATGTGCCAAATCAGACTCTACTAACAAGCCTATTTGGAAAACACTTTGAGAGTTTGTGAAATACAATGTATTAGCTTCCTAGGCCTGGCTAGAGACCTTGAAGGAGAATGCCATCCCATGGTTTTCTCTTACCATCTGATGATCTTCAGCAGTCTTTGGCATTTCTTGCCTCATAAATACATCACTCCAATCTCTGCCTCCATTCTTCATATCCCTTTCTTTGTGATTCTATGTATGTCAAATCTCCCTCTCCTTTTTCTTATATGTACATCATTCGCCATATTTAGGGCCCAGCCTAAATCCAAGATAATCTCATTTAAAGATTCCTAACATAATTACATCTGCAAAGACAATTTCCAAATAAGGTCACATAGAGATACTGGAAATGAAGACTTAAATATATCTTTTGGGGGGTCACCATTCAACTCACTACTGATCAGTCTAAACAACACTGTCCAAATTGAACTTTCCAAATTGAACCTTTAAATCAAAGGGGCTGTTACTATCAGGATTCCAGAGTGACAGATGCAACAGCCAGGGGGCTTTTACAGGGAGTGGGAATGTTCTATGTCAGGGGAAGGCAAGTGGTTCTGGGTTGTCCACTGGGAGCAAGGCACAGCCTTCAGAGGATGAGATAGTGAGGAGCAGGCCAGTAGGCCAGCTTCCAGGGTTGGACAGGAGGGCACACTGGGGAAGAGAGGGGGAAGGTGCTGCAATTCAGGATATTGCTAACACTGAAGACAAATGCCAGTACCTGGGCAGAGTTAGCTATTAAGGTATCGTAGGGCTCTAAGCGGGAGAACCCTAGATAAATAAAGCTCAGACAATCCCCAAATTATGTTCTACTCTCATTTCCTCTTCCTTCTCTGGGCCTGCTTTTAGTACCTTGTCACATGGTCCTTCTTTTTGTCACCTAAGAGATATTATAAAGCACTGAAAAGAGAAATAGAATGAAAGACAGAAGACCTGCCTCAGGCTAGGAGTGGAAGCAGCCTGGGCCCTAGATGAATTCAGACCATGGTCTAGTCTCAGTCCTGTCACTTACCAGCAGTATAATCTTGGGGAAATTACCAAGCACTATAAGCCTTAGATGCATCCTCTGTAAAATGGGTTTGATAGCCATCTTGTAGAACTGCTGGAATGTACATAAAGAAAAGCATTTGACACAGTGCCTGGCATTTATTATAACTTAATGACTGGCAGTTATTTCTAATATTATTTTGTCCCCACAATGTATTCCCCTCTCCTCTGAGATTTTGTTTTTATCCGGGGCATCTCAAATAACAAGCAGCTCAATAGGAAGTAGCATATCAAATCAGGCAAAAATGCAGCTTCACGAAACTCATTAAATTTTTCCTCTTAAGGATATATTAATTTGGGTTATGGGTTACTCTTCTCCAGCTGATATAACTCAAAGCTCCTAGAATTTAAAGACTAACTCCTTCCTTCCCTCCCAGCTGCTCATTCACCCAAAATACTATTTTCATTCATTTCACTGCCACCAAATCCTAGACTTTGCTTAGATTTGGCCTAACTACACTCAAGATAACCTACCTTTAATGTGATTTTAACAGGGTGGGCTCTGGCTCTCTCAGCCCAGGGAGAGGGGTGCTAGCCTAGTGGCTTCTGGGTACCACCTCAAGAGAGTATCACCCAATTCTCAAGAAATCACTGCAGATGATATGTATAGAAAACCTTCATTCACTGTGTTAACTGCACTGGGACAAGAGTTCAGGGCACCTTCCATATCTGCCCCAGGTGGAGATCTCCCTCTGGTTTTGTCCATGATCCAAAGGTAAACTACTAAGCAATTTTCCATTCCAGGCTTTTCTCTCATCCCTAAAATACACGGTCTGAGAATCTGGCCCCTGCCACCACCCACAGCTTAACTTATAATTAACTCCCATAAAAGGAATGCAGTTTCCCAAAGCCCCAAACTCCCTTGACACAGGACATTTCTATTCGACGGCTATCGTCTGGAGTCTCACCTCCTCACTCCTTTTTTTCACTTGTTCTTTAGGTAATGGAGGGTAGCTCACCATCTTCCTGATATGACTGCTGCTCCTAACTTCTAGAAGGTGTGTGTTCTGCTTATCCTAGAATTTCCACTATTAACACAGTGCTTACCAAAGAGAAAATATCCAATTAATGTGTGATGAGTAAATGAGTCAGTGAGCAGTCTTTCATTTATTAACATTTATTAAGATTACTTCTACTTTCTTGAATAAGCCAAGCAAATCCAGGTATATATATTTTAATTTTACAGAATAGACTAAAGTGGTAATGGGAATTCAAAAATGAACCTTTTATAGTTTTACATTTTTCTCTATTGTCTGCTGAGTTCTTTCACACTTCCAAGGAAATGCATATTCCAATGTCATGTTATCTTGTTCCAGATTACAAAATAAGATGGAAAGTTCCCCAAGTTGATTTGTAAAATATCAAAACTCCTGTTCTCAAAACTGATAAACAGCAATAAATGTGTGACCAATGTCATTCAAAAACAGATTCTAAAGCTAGTAAACTTATTAAAAGAAAGAGTATTTGAAAAATACCAAAAAGAAAAAAGAAGATAAACTTTCAAGCAATGCATACAGGAACAGGGACACAAAGTTGTTACACAGTATATTCTCCTCAGACTTGACCCTGGCTTTCCTCTACTTAGAACTCTGACTGCCCTCTCCAAACGCAGGGTGAATATTCGGGTTCATTCTTCAGTTGGAGCAGGAGCAGCTGCTGAGTGATGCTGCGCAGTGAACACAGCAGTAGTACTACACACTGGGCTTATTCTGGCCCTGACTCTCTCTCATCTCTTAAAGCCTCCTCACACCAGCATGAGAAGGTAATGGGGTCAGTCCCTTTTATCTTTGCCAAAAATTCCAGAACTTTCATCTTGCTAGTTTCAGCATGGGCCCTTGGACCCCACAGGAATTCGTACCGTGGAGGATCACTATTAGGCACCTTCTGGTACACCAGATAATTCTGCTGCACCCAATCTCTGGTGAGGAGCTTCCTGGGCTCCCCATAAATGAAGTGCTCCCTCCCAGCATACACTCCTATCATACTCAGGAAATCCCAGATATTTTCCTCAGGGGTGCAGTTGCCCTCTATGAAGATCAGACCCAGGATGATTATCAGCAGACCATTTTTAGGCATGCTCTGGTTATCACTAAGTGTCTCAACATGGGTGAGGTCTAGTGAGTTAACAAGGACATATGAGTGGATTTGGGGGTCTACTTCCTTCACATCAATGCCAGAGATCACCTCTAGGCACTTACAAGCTTTCTTGAAGATCACAGGGAATTGTTTCTTGTACCTTTTGATGACAACCTTTAGCATTTCTGCCTTTGTGATGGGCTCCTTCAGTCGATACTTGAGGATCATGAAATTCACCAGATCAGCCACCTTCTCATTTAGCAGGTTTCTGGGCAAGGACTTGGTGTCTGCTGGGGCCTGGAGAGAGTGTGTGTCATCTTCTTCTTGGCTGCTGGAGCTTCCATCTGATGTGCTCCATGATGAGGAGGAGGAGCTCTGAGGACACCGGGGAGGACCCAGTGTCACAGCAGCAAGCTCCTGCTCCTCCTGCTGCTCCTGCTCCATCTGCTCCTCTTGCTGCTCCTGTTCCTCCTCCTCCTGCTGGTCCTGCTGGTCCTGCTGCTCCTGCTGTTTCTGTTCTTCCTCCTGCTGCGGCTCCAGCTCCTTCTCTGGGGTGCCCGGGATCATAGGAGAGGAAATGGGGGAGGTAGAGGGGTAGGAGAAGGTGAAAGAACAAGAGGAAATGGAGGCAGTCTCTTCCTCCTCCTCCTCTTCAGCTGTGGGGACCCGTATCTCACTTAGGATCTGAAAGCCTGGCTCAAAAGTAAGGCGTGGACGCTTTGAAGAGTGAAACATGATGACTCTTTTCGGAGGCATGAGGTAGAAATGTGAGCAGGATGGTGGGAGATGGGATCCCACGGGCCTGGGGGACAAAGGGAGAGGGTCAGCAGCCTCAGCAGAGAAATGCACCCTTGGCATCTCTGACAAAGGCTGCCTTACAGGTCTCCTCTTTGGGGGATGCTCTAGGGCCTCACGGGGCTCCTGTCTCCCGGGACAGTTTGTCCCCTAGGAACCTGTAGGAGGATGTGAGAAAGCTCCCTGGGGCGCGGCCAACCAGCACAGCCCAAGGCTTCCAGGGCTAACTGTGGGCGGGCAGGATCAGTCACTGTGGATTCTCTGTTCTGGGGTGGGTGGGGTCCTCGGTAGACATTCAGGGTGTGCACCTCACCTTGACCCCTAGCACTGCCTGGGCTTCCTCTGCTCTACTGACCTGAGGACACATGCCTCAGACCAAGGCCCTCACCTCGCGGATCCCGGAGACCCTGGTAGGTGAGCAGGGCCGGGTTCTGTGAGGTCCCCACTGTTGTGGAGTGGATGATTCCCTCCATGCTAGGGCTCTCACCTTTCCTCTAACAAGGCCTGTGCCCCCTCCTCCCCTGCCTCTGCTAGCCTAAGGCCAGATCTCACATTCCTGAGACAGATGGGAAGGAAGTGAAGGTGCTTCCTGCCCAGGGCCTCTGGGAGTGACAGCAAGGGCTGAATGAAGTCTGTGGGTTCCCACTCTCTCCTAGCTGAGGGTTACCCTCATTCCTCACATTAATGCCTGGTAGGTTCTGAGACTCCTCCCTCTGCTGCCCTGAGTCTGGCCTCTTCAGAACAGGCCCTCACCTCCCTGAGACCACCATGAAGGAAGTGAGGGTACACCATACTTGGCCGCTGTGCCCAGGGCCTCCGAGAGCTGACATCAGGGAAGGGCAGGGCTGGGTGTGCCCTCAGTCCTCACTCAAGGTCCTTACTTGAAACTTTGGCATAGTCTAGGACTCTTCTCTCTGCTTCCCCTCAGACTGCTCAGAACAAGGCCCTCACCTCCCTGAGAACCATGGACAAAAATGAGGCACCACATCTTGCCAGCCCTGCTAGGTCCTTCCAGTGCTAACAGAACGATCTGAGCCCACGTGTTCTGTGGTGGGGCTATCCTCAATCCTCCCTCACGGCATCCATCTTTACTCCTGACAGGGCCGAGGCCACCCTCTGCTGACTGGACATCACTCCCTCAGACCATGACCTCACCTCTCTCAGACACCTCCCTCACCCTTGCAGAAAGTGAGGGCATACTATATACAGCCAACTTTGCCTGGTCCTTCCAAGGCTGAGGACAGGAGATGGCCAGGCTCTGTGGAGTCTTTTCTTTCTAGGGTTGGAAGTACCTTTAGTTCTCACCAGGGGTCCTTACCTTGACTCTGGTGGAGCTTGGGACTCTTCCCTCTTCTGACCTGATGTGGCTCCCTCAGTTGACCTGTCTTCTCACTTAGACCAAGGCCTTCACCTTCCTGGGTTCCTCAAGACAAAAGTGAAGAGATCACATTCAGCCACCCCTGCCTAGGGTCTTCCATGGCTGACATCAGGGGCTAGACCCCTTCTGTTCTGGGATGGGGTGGTTCCCTCTGACTTCCCTCAATGTATTCTTTACTCCTGGCAGGGCCTCGGCCCACCTTATCTGGAGACCTGAGACCATCCTCCTTAGACCAAGGCTTTATCCGCCAGGGACACCTCCACTCACCTCTCGCAGGAAGTGAGAATACACCACATCTGGGCATTCCTGCCCAGATTCTCCCAGGGTGGACAGTGGAGACAGGATGGAATTTCTGTGAGACTCCTTCTGTCTGGGTTGAAGAGTAACCTTAGTCCTCCTTCAAGGCCCTTACCTTACCTTGACCCCTCACAGATTCTGGGACTTCCCCCTTTGCTGATGTCATCAGCTCAGACCAAAGCCTTTACCTCCCTGGGACACTCCAGACAAAGTAAAAAGATATCAAATCCAGCCACCCTTGCCTGGGGTCTGTTCTGGCATAGGGAATTTACTCAATCCTCCCTCAAGGTATTTATCTGTATTCCTTACAGGGCCTGTCCTACCCTTTGCTGACCTGAAGTTTCCTGCTCCAACCCAGACCTCAACTCCCTGAGAGGCTCCAACCCCTTGACTTCTGGTAGAGCCTGTGGCAAAAGTGAGAGTCCTCTCCTCTGGTCACCTACTCAGATCCTCCCAGGGCTGAGATTCTGTGGCATCCTTCTCTTCAGGGAGGGGGGCCTTCAGGCCTCACCAATGGCCCTTACCAGACTCTTGCCAGGGCCTGGGACTCCTCCCCCTTCTGAACTGATTTGGCTCCCCCTCAGACCAGTGCCCTCACCTCTCTGAGACCCTCCCACACACAAAAGTAAGGAAATGCCATATCTGGTCAATCTTGCCTGTGGTCTCCTGGGGCTGACAAGAAGGGCACAGATGGGTTGGAGCCCCCTCTAAGACGGGTATTTTAAGGGTAGGTAGAGGCCAAATCTACCTAGGAAGGAAGGTCATCTCAATCTTCCCAGAGACTTCTCTTTAACCTGAAGTCCACACCTCAGAAAAAGGCTCACCTCCCTGAGACTCCCAGAATGCAAGTCAGTAAACAGCACATTGGCAACCCGGCTATGTGACCTCCCAGGGCGGACAGGAGGGGCAAGTTTCTGTGAGACCACTCTCTGCAGGGTGAGAGGTCCTCTAAATCCTCCCTCAGGGTCCTTATCTTGACACTTGGCAGCATGTGGCGCTCTCTCTCTGCTGGACATCCATCAGACCAAGGTCCTCACCTCCCTGAGACTCCCCGCCTCGAAAAAAGTGAGTGGAAGCCCACATCTAGTAACCATCCTTGGTTCTCACATGTGAGAACCTCCGGATAAAATAAAAGAGAGGTCACAATTTGCCACCCCTTCCCAGGATCTCGCAGGGCTGACAGCAGGGGCTGAATCCCATCCATTCTGTGGCAGAGGATATCTTCTGCCCTCCCTCAAGGTACTCATATTGCTCCCTCAGACAAAGGCCTCACTTCCATGAGACAAGCCCCACCGCTTCCTGGAGGGGTGAGGGAGCATCACGTCTGACCACCACTCCCTGAGTCCTCCCGTGGTTGACAGTAGGGGCAGAGTAGGGGGTTTTGTGGGGCTCCTCTGTCTGTAGAAGGTCCCCTCACCCATTCTCAATGTATTCCTATTAATTCCTGACAGGGCCTGCATCTCCTCCCTTTTTTTGACATGAGGATGCTCCGTCAGCCAAGGCCACCATCTCCCTGAGATGCCAGAAAAAGAAGTCAGGGAGCTAAAGAGGGGCGCCTGTGCTCCACAGCCCTTCTCAGGTTGTCTCAGGGCTGACACAGGGCTGGGCGTCTGTGGGCCCCGCTGGCTGGACCGTGAGGCCCCCTCAGCCTGCCATGAGGGTCCCCACCTTAACACCCGTCAAAGCGGGGACACTCCTTCTTCTGACCCGAGTCCCGCCCCGGCTGACCAGGCCTCGGCCCCTCAGACCCCCATGACGGTGCAGGGGGTGAACCCATCCAGGCCGGCCGGGGCGCCCCGGGGCTGACAGCGAGGGGCGGGTGGGGGCCTTCCTCCGAGTCCTCACCCCGATGCCCGCCGGGCAGGGCCAGGGGCTCCCCCTCTGCCCACCGGAGTCCGTCCCCATGCGCCCCAACCGACGGCGCCTCCAGCCCGCAGACCCCAGGGTCAGGACACATCACATCCGAGAACCCTCCGGGGCCTCGCGGGCCCCTTCCCTGTGGGCCAAGGGGGGCACTCTCCTCCCTCTGCATCCGCTCCTGGCCCGGGTCCAGCCCCGCGGAGGAGCCCGGCCCCTCAGACCCGCGAGGCAGGACTCAGGAGACGCCCGGCCGCCCACAGCTGAGAGCAGGGCGGGGGGGGGGGGGGGCTCCCCTCAGTCCTCAGCTTGACGCCTGGCAGACTGGGCCTCGCTGCCCTCCTGGCCTGGGTCCACGCTCACTAACGAGCCTCCCCTTGCTTGCAGCGGGCCACACCCTACCCAGGAAGTCTGCCTGGATTTCTCAGGGCTGACAGCAAGCGCGAGCGCGAGCGGAGGGGGGCTTCTCCTCCCTGCTGGCCGCACCTCACGCCCGGCCCCTGAGCCTGGGGCTCCCCCTCCCCTGACTGGGGTGGGGCCCTCAGACCAGCCTCCGGGCCCTCAGACCTCCCAAGTCCGAGTCCGGCGACGCCGCAGCTGACCACCTGCGCCCGCGGCCTCCGGGGCCCACGGCACCGGCTGGGCAAAGCTGCGCCCGAGCCTCTGCGGTGCGGGGGTCTCTCCCTCCGGCCTCAGGGTCCTCACCTTGAAGCCGAGCGGAGCCTAGGGAGCCTCTCTCTTCTGACCTCAGTCCGCACCCCTCAGAGAAGGCTTCACGTCCCTCAGGCTCCCGAAGTGCAGGTCCCCACACACCACATTCGGGGGCCCAGCTGGAGCCTGTCCGGGAGGATGCAGGGGCGGGGCACAGCTCGGGTTCCCGCTCTGTCTGCGGGGCGGGGCCCGGGTTCCCGCTCTGTCTGCGGGGCGGGGCCCAGGTTCCCGCCTTACGGTTGGGTCCAGGGTTCCCGCTCTGCCTGTGGGGCGGGGCCCGGGTTCCCGCTCTGCCTTATGATTGGGTCCGGGGTTCCCGCTCCGTCTGTGGGGCGGGGCCGGGGCTCCCCGCTCCTTCTGCCGGGCACTGAGGCGTCCGCTCTCTGCAGAGCGCGGACACGTTTCCCGCTCTGGGGTGGGAAACCACGCAGTCTTGCCTCAGAGTCCGCACCTTAACCCCGGCAACTGCCTGGGCTGCTTCTCTCGTGGGCTCCAGCACAGGGCCCTCCCCTCCGTGAGAACATCAAGGCGGGAATCGGGGAGCGTTCGGTCAGCCGCCATGAGCCAGGGCTACGGAGGATGGGCTTCACAGACAGGGCAAGCACCCCTCCCCGCTCCAAGATTGCGAGCATACCCCCAGATTGTCCAAGGTAGTATCTATATTTACTCCCAACTCGGTTTGGATGCCCTCTCTTTTGCCGACCTGATAATGCGTCCCCGAGTCCAAGGCCCCCGTTTCTCTGAGACTGCCCCTCTCCAAAGAGGATGTGGAGCAGGGCCGTTTGGCCTGACTGGACTTCCCGGGACCTCCCGTGCTGACAGCATGGGCGGCCTTCTGTGGGTCCGCTGCTGTCTGGGAAGGGAGCCCACATAATCTTTCCTTAAGATCCGCCTCTGGATGCCCGGGCAGGGTCTGAGTCTCCTCCCCTCTCCTGCTATGAAACAGAGCCCCTCAGAGCAAGGTCCTCACCTCCCTCTGATGCCCTGTTGGGACGTTAGGGGACTCCCACAGCTGGCCGCCATGCGTTCCGGCCTCCCAGGGCCTAAAGTAGGTCAAGAGCTGGATTCTGTGACACCTCCTCTACCTGAGGCAGCTTCTATTTGATCCTCCCTCAAGGTCCTCACCTAGATGTCTGGTGGTGATCTGATGATGATGGCGTCTACCTGTCCCTCCCTTCTAACCACATCCAGTGACCATGCCCCGAGGCTTCCCAGGGCTAATCACAGAAACAGGGCAGGGCTGGGGCCTATTTCTTCAGGCCCTCAAATCCTCCTTCAAGTCCTCACCTTGACAACTGGCAAGATCTGGGCTCCTCCCTCTGCTGACCTATGTCTGACACCTTCAGACCAAGGCCTCCACTTTCCTGAGACCCCCAAGCTGGAAATGAAGGGGGCTGTTCAGCCTGGGACCCCTGCCTGGAGTCTCTAGGCATTGAAATCAGCAGTGAAGCAGGATTCTGCGGGGTACCCTCTGTTCAGGACTGGGTGGACTCCTCAGTCCTTGTTCAGAGTCCTCATCTTGTATCCTGGCTTCTCAATTAAGTACAATGGGGGAAATTACCCCTTCCTGCCAGCTCTAACCATTTGCTCAAGTGCAACTCTTACAGAGAACGGTTTCAGGTTCCAGGCTAGATGCCGTGTGGGAGGATAGCAGCACCCATGACAAAGAAGCCCAGCTTCCCACTGGATCCCTTTACCAGCCAGACTTACTTGCCATCTGTGGTCTGAGATGCAGCCTCCTATTTCTACAATGAAGCAGAAGCAGAAGTGTAAAACTGTCGCTCCTCCCTATCCTGTCATCTGCCTTTTATTACAAGCTACAAACTCTCCTCGATCTCTCTTAGGCCCTGAACTACCTCACTCCAAACACAGGTTTAACGCAGTCCTTAGTCTCCCCCAGGGGTTTCTCATGTTTTGCCATTTAGATGTTATTATCAATATTTGTGAGATATATATTTATTTATTCTCCCTTATATGGTTTTGCAGGCTTTTGGGAGAAGACAGCTGCCCAGGCTTGAGTGTCATCTTGGCAGCTACAAGCAAGGCACTATATCTATAAATAAGAATTGACATCTTTACAGTGACGTGAATCCCATCAATAAATATGATATACTGCTCTGTTTATTTGGGACTTATTTTACCTGAATCTATCAGTAAACTTTTATGGTTGCCTCCTTAAAGATCTCATACATTCTTGTGATGATTCTTTTAAGCTATTTTTTTTTTTTGGATTTTGCATTCACTGTTGTGAATGTAATATTTTCTATTGCATGTCTTAATTGGTTATTGCTTTCATGTGGTAAGGCTCTTGCTTTGCTATAGTGAATTTATACTATCTTTCTGAGGTTTCTTATTCATATGAGTATTCCACATGCTTATTCCTTAGAATTTTCTACATAGGTGACATTATCACCAAGTATTATCTCTTTCTTTTCAATGTTCATACATCTTATTTATTTTGATAGCCACAGCTCTGGCTCTGTGTTCCAGTACATTTTGAAGAGAAAAGGTGATAGCATGTATCTTTATATTTTCCCTGACTTTAATGGAAATGCTTCTAACATTTCACATTAAAGCATATTTGCTGTCGATTTTAGGAAATATAAGTTCTCTTGTAATCTCAGTAATTCCTACAAACTTGTATTGAATTTTTCTAAGTTTTTTTTCTGTACTCATTGATGTAATCAAATGGTTTTCTCCTGTTATGGGCTGAATTGTGTACACCAAAATTCATACATTGAAGTCCTAAACTCCAGCAACTCAGAATGTGACTGAATTTGGAGATAAGGCCTTTAAAGAGGTAACTAAGGTAAAATGAGGTCACAAGGATGGGCCCTAATCCAACAGGACTGGTGTCCTTATAAGAAGAGGATATTGGAAAACAGGTATACATAAAAGAAAGATCATGTGAAGTCAGAAGTAGAAGATAGCCATCTACAAGCCAAAGAAAGTGGCCTCAGAAGAAACCAACCCCTCCCAACATACTGATCTTGGACTGTCAGCCTCCAGAATTACAAGGAAATTAATTTCTGTGATTTAAGCCACCTAGTCTATGGCATTTTGTTATGGCAGCCTTAGCAAACTGACACACCCTTGTAATTTGTTAATGTAGGGAATTAGAATTGAAAGTGTTTCTTAATGTTAAATCATGTTTTTCATTCTTCAGACATGCTCTGTTTGTTCATTTAATTCACTTCTGTGTTGAATATCCTATTAATCTACTTAAGATATTTACTGCCATGTGTGTGAGCTTGGCTCAAGTGTTACTTTCATGGGGCGTCCTCATCTTGTTTTTGAATTTAGGAGAGCTTGCCTGGGAGAAATAGTTGAATAACTGCCCACAACTTTACATGCTTTAGAAGAGATTATATGAGATGATGATTTGATTTTCCCTGACCATTTGATCGAACTGGCCTTCAAACTGCTTTTCATGGAGCATTTAAGGATGGCTTGAGCTTTGAATATAGTTTCAGGTTGTATTGTTCAATTAGAATTTTCTATTTCTTTATGACCAAATTTGACCTTTTTCTTTTTTCTAAATGGTGGTCCATTTCACTTAGGATTTCAGATTTAATGGCATGATATTTATAATAAAAACTTTTTATGACAGAAATTCTAAAACATACAACCAGTAGAGAGAATAATGTAATGAACACAATATACCTGATACTCAGCATCGACAATCATCAATGCATGGCCAACATGCTTCTAACTATCCCTCCATCCACCACCGTTCCCACCAATCTTTGCTGCTGGAATAATGCAACACAAATCTAAGATATCACATCATTTCCTCTCTATTTCAGTATGTCATTCTAAGTGAAGTAAGCCAGAAAGAGAAAGAAAAATACCATATGAGATCGCTCATATGTGGAATCTAAAAAACAAAAACAAACAAACAAAAACAAAGCATAAATACAGGACAGAAATAGACTCATAGACAGAGAATACAGACTTGTGGTTGCCAGAGGGGTGGAGGATGGGAAGGGATAGACTGGGATTTCAAAATTGTAGAATAGATAAACAAGATTATACTGTATAGCACAGGGACATATACACAAAATGTTATGATAACTCACAGAGAAAAAAAATGTGACAATGAGTGTGTATATGTCCATGAATGACTGAAAAATTGTGCTAAACACTGGAATTTGACACAACATTGTAAAATGATTATAAATCAATAAAAAAAGTTAAAAAAAAGAAAATTTTAAAAAATTAAAAAAAATAAATAAAAGATAAGGACTCTTTTATAAAAGATAAACCCAATGTAATTACCAACCCTAAAAATTTAAATAAGTCATTAATATCAAAATCCAGTTATTTTCCACATTTAGCTGATGGTTTTTTATATATATATATATATATATCCCCCCAAATATTATCTATACATTGATTGCTTATTATGTCCCCTAAATTATATATAATTCTCTTATAATATTCAAATCTCTTCTGCATCTATATTTTGTACAATTTTATTTAAGTTATATTATTTCCGTTTTTATCTTCAGTAATCATATTTTTTAAATTTGTCTATTTTATAAGCATTTTCAAAGAACTGGCTTTGTTATTTGGCTCTACTGTCTTCTATTTCATTACTTTTGCATTTATTTTAATTATTCCCTTCTACTTTTTTAGGTTTGACATGCTGTTTATTCCCTAGCTTCTTAAATGGCTTGGATGTTTTAGACATTTCTTACATTTAAATACATCTATTTAAGACTATATATTTCCCTCTGAGTAGTGCTGGGGCTGCATCACATAGGTAAAGTTAAATATATCACCTGATTACTTACATTATTAGAATTTTTCAAAACATATACAAAAACTAGTTATTACAAAATTATTTTTCATTAGGATATGAAGAATATGAGAGATATATAGAGGTTATTTGGAGGAGGTTTCAGGATCCAGCAGTAACTAGGAGGTTTTTTCATTTTGTTTTTGTTGTTAATTATAGAAGAAACTTAAACATATTTAACTGCTGGTGACAGAACTTGATTTATCCCAGGAATGTGATGAAGTTTAATACTAGAAAATCTGTCACTATAATTGGCCACACATGTAAAAGCCAGGAATTAACCAGGAAAATTGAAACCATGGTAAATATTTAATGCAGAGAGTTGAGATGGAGAAGCTGAACAGAGGACAGTTGGGGAACCAATACTTAGCAACATAAAGAAGTCATTCCCACCTCTAGGTGGGAAGGACAAAGAGAGGAGATAGTGTTACAGGAGCCTGAGTTGGATCTGGAGCCATGGTGGGTCAACCTGATGGGGCTGGAGCCATGGAAAATATGTAGCCATTGAAGGGGAAACTACCTGATGCAGAGGAAGAAGGAGAAAAACTGGCTGTTCCTTCCTCCTGGGTTTAATATCCTGTTGGTCGGCCTGTTGGCAGAACCCAGATGGCAACAAAATGCTGGCCAGCCTAACAATTACAGACTGTATGATTCGGCCTGTGCATATTATAGAGCAGAGCAAAAGACAAGTAAGGGGTGAGTTAAATCCAGGACAAGCATACCACGTTGACAGATTAAATGAGAAAAATCCTATCTAAATTGATTCAGAACAGTGCTCAATCCTGTCCCCATCCCACACCTTCCGAAGTCCAGGCTAGGTTATATGTTCTCCTTCTGGGCTCCCTCTCTCATCATAGAATTAATTTTCATCACGTGATTGATAGTTTACTTGTCTGTCTCCTTAGACCATGCCACATCTCCCACTGTATCCACAGTGTCTGCATATCACTTGGATCAGAGTGTGCACTGTAAATATTTGTTGTTGAATCATTTGATTTGCCATTGAGTTTGAACTGTTAAATAAAAGGCATAATTATTTTAAATTTATAATTTTTCCTAAGTTGAGTATCACAACAAAAAACATGATTGTACAAATGTAAACCCAGAAATTGATTATGGTAACTGCTTCCATCTAGTCAGATTACACTCTTACTTTAATTAGCATCAACCATTATCTAATCCAGGAATTGAATCATTTTCAATGTTTATCTGTCAATGTTTTAGAGACATAATCTTAGAAACCTATGAAAGCTGGGAAATGAAGGAATCATGGAACTTATGTGTTGATAGCCTCAAGAAAAAGGTCTTGAAAAGTTAGTTTTCTTTTTCCCCACAAATTACTTCAGTAATGGAATTTTCTCAGAAACAGTGGGTAGAAAATAGAACTATTAATCTCAGAGATTGATAGAATATATTTTGCCCAAGATTTAATAGAAAAATAGACAAGGCCACCTAGCCCGAGTGTCCTAAATGACCTTTGTATTATGTGGCTATCTAACTGGAAAGAAATTCTCTCTATAGTACACCAACCCCAATGTTTAGATCATATGATCATGTTTAGATTCACAGCACAGAAAAGGAACCTTGAAGGACATTCTAGTTTAGTCACTCATTGCAATTTTAGAGACGCTAGTTGTTAGAAAGTTTTTTTATATAAAGTCTGTAACTGGTCCCTGTGTAACCATTTATTCATTAGTTTTAGTTTTGCTTTATGGAATCACAATGAGTGTTTCTAAACAACCACATGACAACTGTTCAGATGTTTTAAAATAGCCAACATGTTCTGCTCAAGCCTTACTTGTTCAAAAATAAACATATTTGTTTCTTTTAGGAGATTTCCATATATCATAGTGTTTAGACCTTTACTGTCCATTACATTAGCCGCTAGATACTTTGGTTATTTAGAGTTAAATTGATTAAAATTAAATAATCTCATCTTCAGTCATACTAGCCACATTTCAAGCGTTCAATAACCATATGTGGCTAGTAGTTACTGTACCAGAAAGCACTGATAGAGAAAATTTCCATCATCATCATCATCATCATCATCATCATCATCATCACAAAAGTACTATTCTTGTTAAGTGCTGGTCTAGACCTTCCTCTTTTTTTGTAGATTTAAAAAAGATTTATAATTGGCAAATTATAAGTTAGGTTGGGTTTTTTTGTACCTTTCATTATCTGGTATCTCCCTTCTGGAAACACTGTACTTTCTGGAATTTTACCCATATTTCATTAATTTACTCACTGTTCAACCAGAGAAGCAAAAACACTAAGATCCAAGTCTTCATATGAAAATAGTGTTCTTTTCTGTGAAATGCAATGATCTATAAATTTGATTTCTATTCCTAAGCCTGTGAATATATGTTTGCAATGTTGCAGCAGTTTTCAAAACCAGAAATTTTAAACTCCTTGAAAAATTCTACTAACTCTCTGAAATGATTATTACAACATCCAAGTATATGCTTTTATTTTTATAATAATTTACTAACAAATTTATTTCTTGAGCACAGGCAGCTCCTGTCTTGGCATTTGGGCAAGAGAGTTAATATTTGTACGTACACTACAAGGACAGGCTCTGAGGTCAGACGGGAAAGACAACCTCCCACCTTGGGTCCCAGCACTTACCCCCATGTGGAATACTACGTCTCTCCTTGATCCACAGTTGCTACCATCACTATTACCATTTCTGCTGCCACCATCACTGCTCCCAATCTGGGCCAAGATTCCAGCCCTGCCATCCTGTTTAGGGACCCGTGGCATCTGGGACCTGCAATAGAATGAAATACAATTAAATATTCACTTCTTCTGTGAACATGGGGAGGCTTGTAAGGAAACTATTTTAACAGTAGATGTAAAAGGTCATGAGAATATTATCTAGGGCAGTTGCCGTAGGAATGGAAAGGAGTGAACAGATTAAGAGCGTTTTCTCTGAGACTCTTATTACACGTAATAGAAACTCAAATCTAACCTTATACGAAAAGGGAACATTGATGGATCACATAACCAAACCAAAGGGTGTGTCTGTCTTCAGAGCAGTTGGAATTGAGACTTCAAATACCACCTGGCTATCCGCTCTGATGTTTCTATTCTGTTTCGTGTGTTTACCCTTGTAACCAAGGACACTTGGATGCTCTACTAGAACATTAAGAGGAAGAAGTAATTTTCTTCTAAGAAGATAGAGATGGTCCTTAGTGGGAAAGAGATGCTGAGACAGTAAGCCAGGCAATATAAATTTCAGAGACATAGTCTCTAAACAAATGTCAGACTTTTTCCAATAGTTTATAAATATAGATGGAGGCTACAGAGGGCAGTAACTTATTCTTCCTAAGTGGAAGAAGGCAAATTTATATCTTGCCTTTCCTATCCTTAGGTCATTCTTCTGATAATGAGGACAGGATATGTCAAGAATGATTCCTGAAGTCAGAATAACTGGTTTGTAATTACCTGTCTCTTTGGGTTGTCCAACCTTTGTTCACCTCCATTAAATATAATAATAAAGAACTAATTACCAATGCAAAAAAAATCCAAATATAAACAAAAAACAGTAGAAACTCCACACTCAGAAAACCCACATATCCGTACTACTCTCAATAATTCTTTATACTTTGTTAATGTATTTATACATAAGAAAGGTGAAGGCTGGAACAAGAAACTGATCTACCTGATATTTTTTTAAGATGATATGATTGTATTTCCCCTCTTGGAACTATAGGATGATCCAAGTAAATGAGAATCTGCAGAATGTCCTAACATGAGCACCTTATCACAGATTGGGTGCTAGATAGAACAGAATTAAGTGCTATAACTTTTCTACTCATGAGAAGAGTAAGTCAAATGAAGGCATATTAGGGTGCGAGGTGTGATAGGTTGGACGGTTAACAGAAAAAGGTGATTTCTCCAGTCTTACCCTTTCCCAGCACACTCCACTCTCAAGAGCAGAGCATTCTCCCTAAAGCATAGCTCTTACCAGCTCTAACCTTGACTCAAAAATCGACCCTCTTAGTCTGGTGAGATAAGCCTCAGGAAGCCATAATGCCAAACAGAATGAGCTTCTCACCAGACCTTAAGTGCACAACGTCCTTCAAAGATCAGCTCAGATGCCACTACCTCCCTCTCCATTCTCCAAACTGTATTCCCTCTTTACCCACATGTACTGGCAGTCCTTTGCCCTTCTATTGCCAACCACAATTTGCCTGGGCTTGGCGTGATTTGTATATATGACAGACTGTACATTCCAAAATTAAATGCACATATTGACACATAATAAGTACTCAAGAGTAAAAGCAAATTGAGATGGGGGAAATAAAGATTGCTTTCAGCATCAGAATACCCATGCCCCTCTCCACCACAGGACATATAATGCTAGAAGTCTGGATTACACAATGGTAGCCAAAAGTGACTGACTAGGGCAAGCCAACTGAGGACAATGCAACTTAAGGAAGCCCACATCCTAGCTTCGTTCTGTCACTGTCTGGTATTTTATTAGAAACAAGTAGATTTTTAAAAGTTGCATCCATTGGTTGTTTCAGCTTTTGAGCATTTCATTCCTAAATTTCTCTCTATACTAAAATGTGACATTTTCTTTTCCCCTTAGAGCATCTTATGAAAAATCTGCTCTTTTCTCTCTCAAGTTCAGTTTCTGTAGTACACTTACATAATTACACTCGTTACATTTCACTTGAGTGTACTCCTTTCTCCTCTTATTTATTTCTGATATTTTATGGAAAATTACTTAAGTGATGAAACACTCTATTTCCAAGTATATCTTCAGGCAGAAGAGGAAGGAGTGGATTTACAGATAGTGCATAAACCCAACATTATGAATATCTCCCAATAAACTGATATTTACAACAAGCAGGCAATTTTTGCCATACTTACAAGAAGAAATAAAATTTTCTAGAATCCATAACACATCATATGGACAACAGAAAGGAACTTCAAGCAGTTATTTCCTCATGGTAAAAGGACAAAGCAACAAACCAAAAACTTGCTGGGATATCAAAGTAGTTATACCAGAATAGGATATTAATTTTAAATATAGTTTAAATGTTACAACTGTAAGAATAATAGAAGGATTCTTGTGGTAAATACTAGAGAATTACCCTGTAGTCTAGGCTATTTTTACTCTTCTACATTATTTTCAATATTTTTAAGATAAGCCTTTAAATTGTAAATGTTGATTAAAGAAAATATGAAAAATGAAAAAACATGTGAAGAAAATTAAAAAATTCATCTGTAATATACCTCCCAGGGATGGGGGACTTTAAAATATTGATATACAGTTGAACCTTGAACATGGGTTTGAACTGCATGGGTCACTCATACGTGGATTTTTTCCAGCAAATATGTATAGTATTACATCATCCACAGTTGGTTGAATCTGTGGATGTGGAACCACAGATACAGAGGGTGGGCTATAAATTATAAGCAGATTTTTAACTCCATGGGGAGGCTGGTCCTCCTCACCCCCATGTTGCTCAAGAGTCAGCTGTATTTCTTCTCAGTCTTTTTTTCTATGCAAATATAGAAGACCTCTTATTTATCATAAGCAGTCTAAAAAGTCAGTTAAATCAGGAATCAAAAATTATACTAAATATTTTTAATGGACTTTATTTTTTAAAGCATACAGTACGTAGTCTTTTCATATTGGCTTCTTTCACTTAGTAATATGCACTTCCAGTAAGATTCCACCATCTCTTTTCATGGCTTGATAGCTCATTTCTTTTTAGCTCTGAATAATATTCCATTGTCTGGAAGTACCACAGTTTATTTATCCATCACTTACTAAAGGACATCTTGGCTGATTGCAGGCTTTGGCAGTTATGAATAGAGCTGCTATAAACATCCACGTGCAGATTTTTGCATGGACATAAGTTTTCAACTCTTTGGGGGAAATACTAAGGAGTATGATTCCTGGATCATATGATAAGAATATGCTTAGTTTTGTATGAAACTGCCAAATAATCTTCCAAAGTAGCTGTACCACTTTGCTTTCCCACCAGCAATGAATGGGGGTTCTTATTATGCCACATCCTCAACAGCATTTGGCATTGTCGATGTTCTGGATTTAGGCTCTTCTAACACTTGTGTAGTGGTATCTTATTGTGGTTTTAATTTGCAATTCCCTAATGATATATGGTTTTGAGCATCTTTCCATATGCTTATTCACCATCTGTATATCCTCCTTTGTGAGGTGTCGCTTCAGATCTCCTGCTCATTTATTGATTGCGTTGCTGTTTTCTTACTGTTGAGTTTTAAGAGTTCTTTGTACATTTTGGGTTACAGTCTTTTATCAGATATGTCTTTTCCAAATATTTTCTACCGGATATGTGGTTTGTCTTCTCATTCTCTTGACAGCATCTTTTGCAGGGCACAAGTTTATAATTCCAATGAAGTTCAGGTTATCAATTACTTCTTTTGTGGATCATGCCTTTGGTGTAGTATCTAAAAAGTTATTGTCATACCCAAGGTCATCTAGGTTTTCCCTTATGTTATATTCTATGAATTTTATACTCTTGATTTTCACACTTGGATATATAATCAATTTTGAGTTAATTTTTCTGAAAAGATCTTTGTCTAGATTCATTTTTTGCATGTCGATGTCCAGTTGTTCAATCACTTTTTATTGAAAAAGCTAATTGTTTTCTCCATTGTATTGCCTTTGCTCCTTTGTCAAAGATTAGCTGACTATATTTACCTGGGTCTGTTTCTGGGCTCTATGTTCTGTTCCACTGATACATTTTCTATTCTTTCACTAATACCACACTGCCTTAATTACTGTGGCTTTATAGTAAGTCTTGAAGCCGGTTAGTGTCAGTCCTTCAACTTTGTCTTCTCCTTCAGTATTGTGTTAGCTATCCATGGTTTTTGCCTTTACTTATGAACTTTAGAATCAGTTTGTCAATATCCACAAAATAATTTCCTGGAATTTGAATTGAGACTGCATTGAATCTATAAAACAAGTTACATAGAACTGACATTTTGACAATATTGATTCTTCCTATCCATGTATATGGAATATCTCCATTTATTTAGATCTTTGATTTCTTTCGTTAGAGTTTTATATTCTTCTCCATATTTTTAACATAAAACATGAAAGTATACATTCCTTTACCAGTCATTTGAAATGTGAAGTCAAGGTATTCTCTCTGATAGATGTCCATAGTTTTGTTCATAATTCTTATGAAATGCATATTCATAGTGAATACACTATCATTTCTAACTACATTTTATTTGAATTAGTGTAATAACTTAAAACACTTGCCAAACAATTTGAGAGAAACCTTCTAATTTTTATAATATTTTTACAAATCTTTTAATTTTCTTTTTCACATCTAGTTAATACAGATTTTAGAGGCTCACTTTTATTGTGTCTTTCCAAGGCTTTTATCTGAGCATTCCTACAAGAAAAAAGTTTTCTTTTTATGGTTGTATCTCATTGGTTTCCATGACATTTAATTAAGTAATGATGATATCAAACTTAACTAGCGTATGAAAAGATTTGTGAACATACAAATAATTCTCAGTAAGCACACAACTCAACCAGTGGGAAAAGAGCCACATAGGTACACAGGGAGACGCCTACTAGCCGTGGAAAATTACAAAGGAAAAAGGAACAAAAGCCAACTTTAATCACCATACTACAGAAACTGTCAATAGAGTAGGTTTAAAAAATAGAATTTTAAAGGATTTTTGGGAAGGAAGGCATTGTGATGCTTACAGAGTGTTTTGACGTAATTTTTCCAGTTTGTTCTTTAATTTTATAAATACAAAAAGCATAGAGACTATTATAATGAACAACTATTATAATGAACACCTACATGCCAACAACTCAGCATATGAAATAAACATTATACATATTAATAAAACCCCTTGTTTATGTATCCATCTGGGTCTCAACAAGAAACATGGTGACACACTCAATACAGGATCATTCCAGGAGAGTTTGATAGACAAGTGACTATGTACAAAGGTGTGGGTAGAAGAGAGCCACAATGGACCGTGCAGAAACTTGAGACTAGTAGCAACTAAGCTGTTACCACCATTAGGCCCAAAGGGATGAGAAAAGGAGAGATGCCTGGAATCCAAAGAATAATCATGTAGAATTGGTCACTTTGAGAGTAGCAGAGAGCTCTGGTCAAGGGACATGGTCAGTTTGAGGTGACCTCACAGAAAGGGAGCCAGAATACTCTCCTCCCTCTTTCTGATCTCTGGCTGGCTTTCCCATTGTCCAAACCCATCCCGGAGCCATAGAACATGGAGAACCCACTGATGCAGTTGATACAGGTCAGCTTCCTCTGGCAGAAAGCGAAGTGAAGAAGGGTCGGGAATTAACTGAAGTGGCAGGTACCAGTTATTCAGCTTTTTCATCCCATCCCATTCTCTTCCTCCCCTTCTCCACAGAGGTATCACTAATCTGGATTCATTGTTCAATATCTCCATTCAAATCTGTGTACTTTTACTATACTTGTATATATCCATATGCACTACAGAGTATTGTTTAGTCTGGCAGTTATTAGAGTTATTCACCAAATATTTGGGGTGATCTTCCCCTCAAAGCACATGGTAAGATTATATCTCCCAGTCCCCTTAAATTTCAGTTGGGCTATGTGACTTGTTTTCGATGATGAAATATGAGCGAAAATGAAATGTGTCATGTCCAGGGAGAAGCTTTAAGAACTACCACTCAAGTCACTTCATCTGCTTCCCATTGGTAAAGTGATCAGTGAAGTATATGATAAGTTTGTATCAGCCTTTGTATCATCAGTTACTCATGAACAGAGGCCTCAGAGAATCTATGCTGGACATATGGCTGTAGGCTGCTAAGATTTGAGAGTGTTTGTTAAAGCAGCATAACCTAGTTTATTCAAACAGGTACATTTTGCATAGTTTTAAAGTTTGTATAAGTAATATTCTACTGTATTTATCATTCAGCAATTTTTTGCTTGACAGTTGGAGATTAACCCATGCTGATGGATGTAAGCAGATACAAATATATATAATCGATTTAGCTGTTCTCTCATTGATAGAACATTTAAGACACAATTTTTTGCTATCACTAATAATGCTAAAATGAACATTCTGGTACATGTCTTCTGTGCAGATGTGCAAGAATTTCCCTCAGGGATATACTCAGGGGAGGAACAATGTGCTTTTAAGCTTTTCAAAGGAAGTAACAGGTTGGGAGGAGACTTTGATCATTGTGAACCATAGTTTCCATCAAAAAGGTTTTCAGAAATCTTTGCCCCTCAGGAGTGTGAAACCTGCCTCTCTCAGAACACTAAAATATAATATTCAGGAAAATTCTATTTTAAAATCAGCCTGACCTTGAGAAAACCAAAGTTATCCTTGAAAATTAAAGAGACTCACCTAGAGAATAAATGGTTACACAAAATAACACCAATTACTCTTTTAAAAAATCTCCCAGTATAAAAGGCAAATTGAGAATTTTAAAAAGTATAATTTGAAGTAGATTCTTAAAGAACTTCCTTTTTATATATGTGGTGAGAAGTAAAACTACCTAATCAGTCACCAACTGATTAAAAGTATCATCAGCGAAGAGAACTGGTGAGTAAACAATGAGCTGCCGGTCATAGGTCAGAGACTGATCATACAGAATTATCCCTATTGTCTTTCCCACTTACAGTCTAAATTACTAATATCAAACAATCACCATATAAAAGAGTGATCTGAATTGTGGGATTGGTTTCCCAACCCCCACCCCACTCCTGCCCACAGGTGCAGAGAAACAGAAACATTCTGGAAATATTTGAATGAGAAAGGAATGTCTCAGAACATGCCCTGTACATTTCTTTGGAACCCACCATAGGAATATCTTGTAGTAGAAGTTATTATTTGTGCAGTAACAAGCACTGCAGACTGTAATATCAAGAACACAAGTGTAGTAGGTATTCCCATGGTACTCAAGGCCTTAGGATACAGTCATGAAGATGATTGTAAAGACTTCCTCGAATATGAAAAAAAGATTATGAAATGCTCTAGTGATAGCCTAGTTAGTTTTTTTAAATCTGGACATTGAAAGAGTCTGTAATGATATACATGAAAATATTAAGAGCTGTTCTCTAAGCAGTGGGATTGTGGATGCTTTGAATTTTTGTTTCTTACATGTACACATATCTAATTTTCTACACAATTAAATATTAAAAACACATACTACATTTAAATTACTTATATTGAAATTACTTATGAAAACTTGTTAATAGTTGGAGAAAAAGAAATTTTTTTTTACCTCCACATCAGCACTTCTCAACTGCCAGTTTCTTGACTTTCAATGTAGGTTTTCCACGTTGTCTTTGTTCCTTCAGATCCAGGCCATTTGGATGTGCTCACCCCCAAAGGCTAGTGTGCTAATAAGAGGAAAAGCCAAAGGAGAATCTTCTTTCCTCATGTCCAGATCATCCTTTCCCTCCCTCCAGTGATTTCTGAAGCCCAGAAGAACAAAGGCTGGTGAGAAAGGTACAAACTGGCCAGAAGTAGAGGAGGGGCTCACATCCCAGAGCAAGAGGGCCCATCCCAGCTCTAAGCTCCGCTTTAGCCTGCACACCTCATTCAGCATTTCCCTGACTTCTCTACAACTCTTTATCCCATCCAAAGAGTCTACATACCCATTCATTCTTAAAAGACTTTAAAGATAGGAAAACCCACAGTCAAATTCTCTCATTTTACAGATGGAGGAATTTCCAGAGAGGGAAATATCTTCTCCAAGGTCGCACAACAGTAAATGTTAGATTTGACACAAGATCCGTGTAATAGGTAAAGGGTTAGAAAACCAGGCTCTGTAATGTAGTAGACAAGGGCTCAACTCCCAGCTTTTCATCCACTGAGCCTTTATCAGGAGTAAATGGAGCAGCCTAAGGTTGGACTGAGGACAAATGACATAATACAGGTTCATGCTTCAATGTACAGTGCCTGGCACATAGTATGCACCAAATAAATGGCAGCTGTGTTATTATTACTAACACCTAGGCTAATACTAATACAACAGTACTATTATATTGTGATTAAATTTGCTGCTTTTTATGCTACCTCAGCCTCCTCTAGACTCTTAAGTAACTCCTTTCTAAGATGAGCTCACATCTTTGAAATTTTCTGGTCACTCTGGCCAAATTAGATTATCACTCATTAACTTTAAGTGCTTCGTGCAAGACCTGTCACTTTGCAGCTGATATATTGACACTTGCTCTAATTTCAGTTGTGATGCACCCACTGCAGTTCTTCTTTTTCAAAGCATTTCATTTGTAGTCACTTGAGTACATTCTGACACCCTGTGATTTTTAAAGTCAAATAAATAATTGTACAATTTCCTCCTGAGCTTTGATGAAATGGCAAATTCATTAGAGAAACTGATGAGAGCTGTGTGAAGGTCTTGTCAGTAGCCCACTGCATCACCATTACCCTCATTCCTAGTCAAACTCTAGGGTGATTTAAAGAGCACATGTTGACCTAAATTCAGATTTTAATTATAATAACCAAGATACAATGTTTTTCACCGCTGTTTAGTTTTGTTTGGGATGAATTTGGATGGCACTGTCAGGACTAAATTAGGACCAAAAGAATGGGGGGAATACCTATATCATTTTGAAAGAAGCACTTGTCCAATAACTTTAACCTATTCTCTAAAACATTATGTGCCAAGTGATGAAAAAGCATCACATCCTTTTAGGAATGAAATTGGTCACCTTCTCTCACCCTTGCTTGCTTACCTTCCAATCAGAAATCTAGCTCACGGTGACATGTACAAAAAGCGAGCAGTAGCAGAAAAGAAGAACAGCCCACAGAGACTCTGGAAAACCCACAATCTCAAAGATTAAGAATTGGCTGCATTGAAATGGAGAAGCCCCAAACCACACATCACACTCTGCAGGTGCCAGCCACCAGCTACCCTCACTGTTATACTGAAAGAGAAGATAAGGTTGTCAAAGGCACAGGTGCAGCCAGCTGTGGAGAATCAATAACATCATTCCCAGAAGACCTAATGTGGCTTACAAAGTCAAGTCTCTTCTATAACCAGAACTCCATGAACTACCTAGACTAAAGCACCTTTTTAGTAGTGCCCAGTGAAAAAAGCCACAGGCTGCAAATCTGCAGACTTGTGTAATAGTTCCAACAACTCCACTAGCTGTGTGGCCTTGGAGAAGTCACTGTGCCTCCCAAAATCTCAGGCTTCTGGCATGTAAAAATGGAGGTACACCATGGAAATAGTGTATGTGAAAATGCTTTAGCAACTCTGAAGCACTATATAAATGTAATTGATAATTGTAAAAAAAAAACAATGAAGCTCTATATATTTATTATATATGCGGCACTGTAAGGAGATAAAGCAAAAACATTAAAGTTGATCTTTATCCTCAAGATGCTTATAATCATACCAGGGAGACAAAACTGCTAATGTCAATAAAACAGCTAAACTTCAACACTAGACAGCATGTAGTTGGTGAATGCTTTGAGCTTCCAAAAATACATTTGCAAGAACCATCGTATTTGACCTTCCATAATAGCCCAAGGTGGCAGGAAGAATTACTATTACTACGCCCATTTAACAGATGGGCATCAGAATGAGTGAGTTACTTGTCCAGTGGGGTAACATGGGCACAAAGCAAAATCCACGTCTTGGAAGTTCTAATAAAGTACACTTTCTTCAGTCTTAACACTCAGTCTACTTCTTAAGCTATGGGTTCTATAACTCTTAGAAGTTCAAAGAAGGGATAAATGGTTGATGACTAAGAAATAAGAAAGGTCTGAGAAGTCTTTATGGAGGCACTCCAGAAAGCTAGGTGGGATTTCAGTAGGCTGACAAGCTATGAGAAAGCATTCATATTAAAAATCCTGGGCTTTTCAAGTTACCTGCATAAGGCCCTTCAGAACTTTACATGGTTTCATTTCCACACTGACTCTGAGAACCTCTGCATTGTGAACCGCCGTTACTAAGAGGAATGTTCTACCTCATGTCTGGTAAGGCAGGAAAAGAGAGGTCACATAATCAGAGTCCAACTCTCTTGTCTGTCTGCCTCTCTCACACATTTACCCTTCCCCACAAAATAGGTTCGACTCCCTTTTCTTATAAACCTGAATTTGTACATTTCACAACAGTAAAAACAGCTTTATTTCACTGAAAACAATAATATAAAGACAAAAGGGGGAGGATATTGCTCAGTGGTACAGCACGTGCTTAGCCTGCATGAGGTCCTGGGTTCGATCCCCAGTATCTCCATTAAAAAGTAACAATAAACAAACAAACAAACCTAATTACCACCCCCTCAAATTAAAAAAATAAAAATAAAGACAAATAAGCATTAATGACAAGCCATTCTAAGAAATTATTTATGCAGTTGTTAAGTTAATGAAACCAGATGACCTAATTTAATCACACAGCCTTCAGCTCTTGAAATTCCAGAATCTCTCTTTTTAGATTGACAATAAGCCAACTGAAAAGGAAAGGAATATTAACTAAATTTTGATGAACAGAGCAATTACATTTCAACTGGAGAGCAAGAGGCTGTTGCTTTGTTTCTAGGGGCTGTGCCTGAGACTTTTGGCAAAATGTACGTCCAGGTCATGAACATTGCAGGAAAATATCCATAATGCCTCAGTGCTAGGGCTGGCGAGGCCGTGCCTGCCTACCCCCTACAAAGTCAGCCCACCTAAATTTGATGTGGCTAAGGGTGAAGCATACATAGTGCTAGAGGGCCTGGTTTACAGAGTTCTGCAGAGCTCTTGGACTACCTGGAAGTCCTTCAAAGGTACAACTATTTTAGATTGAATTTAATTTTAGAAAAGCACTCTCAACTCTGTTAAACTATGGTAAACATCATAAGCTCACGCAGATGTACCATGTTTGAGCACATTGAAAGCCATGGATGTGTTTCCTTACATAGTACAGAACAGGTTTGGGGGCAGATCTCAGAAGATAACCGTTCCTGTCAGAGCTAGTATGGATTTGAACTTCTCGGACTGGAGAAGTTATAGGTTTCTGCTCACCATTTAATTTCAGGCCTGGGCAGGTTCACTCACAGAACATTGTACAAATAAGAGGATCGCAGAACATGTGAACCGGACCCAATGAAATGCAAGACAAGGTACATTCACAGCATCGGTGCCCGTTCTCACTTTCCACATGGTGGTCAGTTGTGCAATTACAAAGGTACTCATAACATGGTGCATTATGTGAGTATTATCATACTGTAAAGTATTGCAGCAGGCTTTCCATAGGGGCTTCTTGTCAGACTTTCATGTTAACGATACAGCATAGGAGTTAACAGTTAGGTGTTAGTGATTCAAGTTAAAATAAAGATGTCCTTTCCTAATCCTTTTTCATGTTTCAGGATCAATCAAGTTTCAGCATCCTGAGATTGCTGGCATGCTATTTAACACCTGTTACCATTTTCAATTAATACCCTTCTTAGGATTCAACTGGATTTTCTCAATACTTGGCATTCAGAACAAAACTCATTAATAAATTGGATGGTGAGACTGTCATAGAACTGCCACTATCATCTGGATACTTGATGTCTAATTTCTACACCCATAAAAACATCTGTCATCATTCTCTGTGACTGACATAATAAATCCTATAACATTGAATTTGTAAAATATGAATAAGGTATTTATAACTGAGGTTTCTGTTTCCATATCCAAGTGAAAAAAATTTGTTTGAAAACAAAGGGTTCTGCTACTTGAAGGAAGGAAAGGAAGGAAGGAAAGGAAGCAAAAAGAGAGAAGAGGAGTGGAGAGAAAGAGAGATACAGAGAAAGATTTGAAAATTACTGGCCAAGTTATAATACTAGCCCAGGAGACTACAGCTCTGCATTTTGGTTGGTTCTGTTATGGACATGCAATGATCTCTTGAGAGTTATGTTCTTTTCTCTCAAAGCCTTGAGTTTCCAATCTGTAAAACTCATGCATTTAACAAAGATTTACTGAGCATTTCTCTGAACTCCAAGCTGTGCCTGGAGCCTGGGGCTGGGGGTACAGTGGTAGGAGAACAGATATGGCCCGTGCCCTCAAAGAGCTCACCATCAGAGGAAAGAGAAGAAGAATAACCAGATTAAACAAGCACAGTAGCAATACGTGTACCTGCCTCAAAAGGCTATTGTGAGGATCAAATAAGATGACTCTTGCAAATGTGAGTTAAAAACTCAAAGCATTGGCCAACTACATGCTGTCTAGTATTGAAGTTCAGTTGTTTCAAAGACATTAGCACTTTTGTCTCCCTGTAATGATTATAAACACCTTGAGGATAGAGATTGACTTAATGCTTTTTCCTTATCTCATATTTAGGGCATGTATTGTTTTACCATCAGTTGGCCAGGTCTTCCATTAATATATTCCACATTTTGGCCTCCTTGCATTTCCTGGAAAACAGCAGGCTCTTTGCTGCCTGAGTTTCTGGTCATGATGTTTCCAAAGCCTGGAATTCTGTTACTCCCTCCCCACTCTCCTCTAGCCTTCACATTGGCTACTCCTTCCATCCTTCAGATTTCAGCATAAATGTTACTTTAGTAAGGACTTCCCCCTCATCCATAAGTAGGTGTTCCCCTTGATTGCCCACCAAGTCTGTCTCAAGTTCAAGTCTCATTTAATTTTTTCTCTATTTTTTGAACCTTTAGCTGAGCTGCTCTGGGGCTGCCTACACATGTGTGATTCCAGTGCGCAGCCAGAGGGGCAGAGGCTGGGACTACCCAGACTCTGTCCTCTCACTCTTTAGGATGTAAGGACTGCAGGTTTTCAGAGTCTTAGCCACTTTACATTGCTGCATTCAGCCTGCGCTTGGGCTAAAACCTGAAAACAGGACGCTCACCTGACGCCATTGTTTCTTCCAAGTGTCAACCTCTCCACATGCCTCCTCAGGCCCCCCTTTTGTTCACTTTCCTGTGCATTCAGTTTTTGCCAGAGTTTATACCTGTTATGGGGGACCAGGTCCAGTGGAAACTACTCAGACACACTAGAAGCAGAACTCCCAGAGTGATTCATTTAGAAACAAATCAGGCCATGTAGCACCTGTGCTCAAAACCCTGCAACAGCTCCCCCGAATTATTCACAGTAAAAGACAAGAGACCAACATAACTCTACATAACCTGGCCCCCTCGATCGCTGCTCTGCCTTCATCTCGTTTTACTCTCCCCTTTATTCAATCCACTTCATCCTCATCGATGTTGTCTTTCCTTCATGATATCAGCCATGTTCTCTACTTTTTCCCCCTACCTAGAGCAGTGACCCCAGATATCCAGAAGGCAGACTCTCTCACTACTTTAAAGCTTAGCTAAATTGTCACCTTTTCATTACCACAACTTTCCATGTCCAACCTTCTTAGCTCCCTTCCATTCCCCTTCTCCTCTTTACCTTTTGTTTTCAGCACTTATCAGCTTCTGACATTGTTTTATTATGTATTATTTATTATATCTATGTCTGTTGTTTGTCTCACGTCACTTTTCTATAAGCTACATGGAAGCAGAAACCTTTGTCTTTTTTTGTTTACTCCTGCATCTCCAGCATCTTGATGAAACCTACCTGGAGAATAGGCATCAGTAAACATCTGTCAAATAACTAAGTAGATGAATACATGAATAAACAGTACACATGTTTTACGTGGGGAAGCTACACACATTTCAGAGAAGCAACCACTGCACAAAGTATTTGGAAGGATCTTCATTAAGATCTTCAGACACGGGGACACAGTTTGACCCTCTTTGGTTCTTAAGGATGAATTTACCTTTTGGAAACTACCAGAAGTCTTTCAGAGCCAATAGTCAAAAGACAAGGTGAATAAACCAGACATTATCATTTTAGGTTAAAAACTAAATTACGATATTACAAGATGCTGTTTAATTCTTTGGCTCATAGGCATGCTTCGAAGCAGTTCCCAGGAAGGAGCACCAGTAACATTTCATTTGCCTGCTGCAGAGTTTGAGTTAGTATGTGATTTTCTAATGAAACAGTTTTGAAGTTAAGGTCTGTGAGTTTTTATTTAAGTACTATATTTGTCCTTTAAAACATTACCGAGATAAAAGTCTTCACTGAATTTAGATAGTCTAGCAAAATTCAGCTCTTGATTCCTATCAGATATGAGCAGTATAGAAAGCTTTCTCCTTAGAGGCCTTGCAGAAAGTATGGGGCTATTGAGGCTGGTGGAGCCGGAAAAGACAGCTGGGCCTGAAAAGTCTTGATTCCATCGATGCTGATGTTCACTGGTACAGTTGTTGTAGCCCAGTAATGGAAAAATAAAGCTTATTTAGAGTTAACATTAAAGGAAATTGTTGAGTTTGGTTTTTTTCCTGGCTTCTGGTATTCTTAATAGAGTACTTTTGATTATTAATTACTTGTTATTATAGTCCCATAATGTAATTGAAGTACTTTCTAAGCATGCTGTAGTATGTTTTGTTTTATGCCTGTAATCACCCTACCTTTCCTGTAGGTGATGAGTGGCCATATGATTGCACGTTCTTGCACTTCTTAATTGGTCACTGTTATCAAATGGGATAATAACCTATTGATTTAACACTATAGGTGTTTATGAAGCAGTCCTTCCTAGTACCGGGTGAATTAGAAAAACACTGTCCTCATTTAGTTAACGGCTAATTTTGCTCTCTGCTCTACTGCCCCAACTCTGGTATTTTTTGTCTCCTAGCATTAGCATACAGAGACACAACTGTCTACTCAAATACTTTTTCTGTCAGCCTACTAAGAAATGAGTGAGCAAGGGTTCAGGCCTTCCTATATATAAATATATTTTAATTCTTTTTCCTAGAGACTCAAGACATCAAATAGATTTCATCTCAACTTTCAACCCAAACAATTTGTAGTAGCTATCTGGAGCACTGTGTTGAGGTGTGACCAGTCTAGCTCAATGGGAAAGCATGCTATAATTGATTAGTGATGTCTGCCATCAGCATATGATAGGAGAGATTCAGGACACAGGCTAAGCTCATTATAGGCCAGAGTAACCAGAACAAAAGACTTCAGGAGAGAGATAGAAAGTAGGGCTTCAGGAGTGAGATTAACTATATTTCCTTAACCTGAGCATTCGGTTTGTGGACTTTCAGATGACTCTATTCTTTCCCCAACATACCACATGATTCTGAACACAGTGACAGGAGTTGTGGGCCGGGGGGGTGGGAGCAGGGAGGAGACAAGAGTTTATATCCAGTTTGGCTGGAAGTCTTTTCCTACTTGGAATCCAAATTTAAAAGATTGTCCTTTTGCAAAGTGCTCTGATACCTCCTGGGTAACACAATGAAATACAGCCCACCAACCGAGGCAAACTAGTTTGGGATATTACTATTTAAACACTTCATGCTCAATTTTGTTTGCATTAAATATGTATAAAATATATAATTCACAAGATTTTGTAAATACCATTTTTCAGGTACCTATCAATACCCCTGGTAAGCAGCTATTTGCTATTTGGGATGTTTACCTGGGTGGTATGATCTGATTTTCATTCCTAAGGGATCTGAGCTCTCAGTAGTCCTACTTGTATAGTTTCACTAATGGGCCATTGTGCTTTACCTGCGGGCATTGTAGAACAATAGAACAACCTAGGAGATGCCCCCAAGCCCCTTTATGCTCTTCTCTGTCCCATCCTGTGGTAGCACCCTTATTCTCCTATATAATGTCAAACAGCTAGCAAAAACTATTGCCTAATTTTTTGCCTGGTTGCTTAGTGGGTGCCAGATGACCAAGTGGCAAACTGAACTTCCGGCCACCGAAGGCACAATTGCATGAGCACACTGGTAACTGTCCTGATCTTCCTCTCGTCACACTACTATGTTTCCCTCAACCTGCGCCTGTGATATCTTGAGGATTTTCCTAAGATCTGGTGAGTAAAGGAAGAATTTAAACCTCGGCTGCAGATGCTGGTCCCAGTCAAAGTGGTCTCTTACCATATTACAGCCTCAGTTGGACTTGCACCCCCTCTTCCTGAGCCTTTTGGGTATTATCTGCATCTCACTTGTTGCCTCCCCCTCTGGATTTTAGCCTCTGGATTACTGTACTCAAGGTTTGCTTTTTTCATTTTTTTTTTTTTCTGTCTCTGATTCTGACTCCCATCCCTTTCTGGCTTCAGTCCTTGTAATCATTGGAATTTGACTGTAATCATCTTACTCCTTATTGTGCTTTAGCCAACAAAGCACTCCAATAACTAACCACAAGGTTGGAAAGGCTCCTTGCTGTATTCTCCTGGTTCCTGAAAACGATACCACAACTAATTTGATTAACTGTTTAATGATATCATGGTTTATCGTTTATTTTCTGTTAACCACTCATCATTTGGGAAGAAAGATTTAAGGTTACCAGACACTTAATACTTAAGAGTTATTTAGCATCTATTATCAGTAAGCAATTTACTCTCAAGATGATTTGTTGAAGATCAGACTAGCAATGAAACCAGGCCCACACAGAATTTAGATGTTAAGAAGTCTCAAGTGTTCTTGTCCTCTTTCCAAATATAGAGATAAACATTCTTGATAATATGGGCATACATTCTAATTAATTAGTCAAAAGTTGTATTGTATAGAAATAGCAATACTTTGTATCTCAGAAAAAGTACTGGTGGTAGTTAATAAATAATAATTATATTCTCATTTTCAGTAATCAGAAAAATAGCTTGAATAGAACAGATGAATGGTTTTCCACAGCTGAATAAAAATCAAAATAATTAGCATAGTATTATTAAAGTTCACTTTAGAGATAAGCTATTTTTAGGACTCTATCTTTGCAAATATCCCAAGATATCTTATACAAAATAAATAGAAGAATGAATGAAAACTGCCATGAACAGCTCCAACTACTTATTCTGAATAAGAATGAAAGATGCATGGGCTTGAAAAAACAAAGTGAGAAATAGACCAAAATGTTATCCACTGTGTTCATGAAGCATACCAGCAAAGTGCAGAAATTACAAAGCTATGTCTTGAAGAGCAGGGATTCCCTATGTTAAAAATGTCATCAGAAAGCCCTGGTTAATTGAAAAAAGGTACAAGAATTCTTTGCAACAACTTGGAAAGAACTGAATAAAATCTGTTGTCACAGAAAGGATAGAGTTCATTAATTTCCCATCTCCTGAAGGTAGAAGTCAATTGACTGTAAACAGGCCATCCAAGCTTAAAGATTTATTATTTACCTACTTCTTCTAAATAGCTCAGCATCGTTAAACAGAGTAACAAGGCACAAAATTCAAGACTAAATTAAGTCGTATAAACAATGTTCCTCTGGATATTGGTTCAAGTAAATACATAACATTCAAATAAATACCAAAAATAGGGGTATGACCCTGGATATGTCAATGAAGTGACATTTCTTTTTTTTTTAACATTTTTTATTGATTTATAATCATTTTACAATGTTGTGTCAAATTCCAGTGTTCAGCACAATTTTTCAGTTATTCATGGACATATACACACTCATTGTCACATTTTTTTTCTCTGTGAGTTATCATAACATTTTGTGTATATTTCCCTGTGCTATACAGTGTAATCTTGTTTATCTATTCTACAATTTTGAAATCCCAGTCTATCCCTTCCCACCCTCCACCCCCCTGGCAACCACAAGTCTGTATTCTCTGTCTATGAGTCTATTTCTGTCCTGTATTTATGCTTTGTTTTTGTTTGTTTGTTTGTTTTTGTTTTTTAGATTCCACATATGAGTGATCTCATATGGTATTTTTCTCTCTCTTTCTGGCTTACTTCACTTAGAATGACATTCTCCAGGAGCATCCATGTTGCTGCAAATGGCATTATGTTGTCGGTTTTTATGGCTGAGTAGTATTCCATTGTATAAATATACCACCTCTTCTTTATCCAGTCACCTGTTGATGGACATTTAGGCTGTTTCCATGTTTTGGCTATTGTAAATAGTGCTGCTATGAACACTGGGGTGCAGGTGTCATCCTGAAGTAGGGTTCTTTCTGGATACAAGCCCAGGAGTGGGATTCCTGGGTCATATGGTAAGTCTATTCCTAGTCTTTTGAGGAATCTCCACACTGTTTTCCATAGTGGCTGCACCAAACTGCATTCCCACCAGCAGTGTAGGAGGGTTCCCCTTTCTCCACAGCCTCTCCAGCATTTGTCATTTGTGGATTTTTGAATGACGGCCATTCTGACTGGTGTGAGGTGATACCTCATTGTAGTTTTGATTTGCATTTCTCTGATAATTAGTGATATTGAGCATTTTTTCATGTGCTTTTTGATCATTTGTATGTCTTCCTTGGAGAATTGCTTGTTTAGGTCTTCTGCCCATTTTTGGATTGGGTTGTTTATTTCTTTCTTATTGAGTCGTATGAGCTGCTTATATATTCTGGAGATCAAGCCTTTGTCGGTTTCACTTGCAAAAATTTTCTCCCATTCCGTAGGTTTTCTTCTTGTTTTATTTCTGGTTTCCTTTGCTGTGCAGAAATGAAGTGACATTTCTTAAATACCATCATCAGCAAACAAGAGAACACAATGTTCAAGTTCAGAACAGCAGCTGTAATGCTAAAATTGATTTTAGACACATTGCACACGACAAGTTTCTTTGGAGAAACATGGCCAGGTAGAAAGCCTTTGAGAACACAAATTGTAATTATGTTGCTGTGGGAAGTTCTGGATTCTATAGACACAGAATGGAAACCAAAGGATGATCTAGAAATGCATTTTCAGATGTTTGCTGACCATCTCTACTTGTGTGCCCCACATGTATCTTCAATTTAGAATGCCCAGACTGGACTCATTGTTTCGCCCCTCTCTTGCCAAAAACAGAGCAAAACAAACTGCTCTTCTCCTCCTTGCTTGTTTCTTACCTGGGTGAATGGTGTCAATCTCTGTCCAGTCACTCCCACCAGACACCTGGGAGTCATACTTGATGCCTCCCTCTCTCTAACTGCCTATATTCAATCCATCACCATATCCTATTGATCCTGCCTGCAGAATAGCTCAGATTTGTCCCGTGTCTCCATCAGCATCAACCAAGTTCATCATCTCATCTCTCAGTTCCTCTATTGCAAAAGTGTCATCAGTAGTCTCCATCACTCACTTCAAACTGCTGCTATTTATTCTCCATGTAGCAACCAGTGTGATTTTTTTTTTCAAAAATAAAAATCTGGTCACATCAAGCTGTTTCTTAAACTTTTCAACAGCTCCCATTGCTCTTAGAGGGGGAAAAAGCCAAATTATTCCAATGACCTCTAAGGTCTTGCATGATCAGGTTTGGGTCAGGTGGTGGCTGAATTCCATCACTTCAAATCACACAATTCCATTAACACAAATTATATAAAAAGTCAAAAGCAGTTACAATAAAAATTAGACAGTGGTAAAACCTAAGAGACACCCGAAGTATCCATGATGCTCATGGCTGCAAAACTACATCCCAGTTAAAATGCATGGGCTTGGGGTCACCATTGACATAGCAGGTCAAATGCAGGTAGTTTGAAATAGCTCAGCATGTTGAACTGTGACTTGGTAGAATCATCCATAAAGTAGAACCCAAGTCTCAATAATTTCTGATTAAGATCACTAATCTGTAACCATATTATGGTCACAAATATTTGACCCTGTAACAATATTATGACCACAAATCTCTGACCAAGTATGTGCATCCCATCAGAGATGGCCTCCTAGTAAGGTAAATGATTTTGCAAACCCAGTAAGGCTGCCAGATAGAATACAGGACACCCATTTAAATTAAATTCCAATTGCTAAAAAGTCATTTGTTGTTCATCTGAAATTAAAACTTAACTAGGTATCATATTTTTATTGACTAAATCTGACAACCTAAATAGCCAGGAAGATACAGAAATAAGTATATAAATATTGAAGCAAATCAAACCCTCAGTAAGTAACTGTTCTCAGCATTACATTTTGTTATTATCTTCATAATCTGTGTATATATTTGCAATTTAAAGTATTGGAGACATTTAATAGAAATTGATCTATTAGAAATTCTAAAATTATATCTTTAATTTGAAATGTTTAATTTTCATTAAACTACTGAAAGCAGTAAGAGAATTTTGTTATGTGTATATACAAAGTTTGAGGGCTCATCAGAATGTGATTTATACCATTATAATTTTGGTTAATTACATTTATAAGCATTACTATAAGGCTTAGAAACATTTTGCTTATTAGGTATGTAAGATTACCCTATTAAGTACTTGAAATGTTTATGGGAATCAAATTGATCAACTTTCTAAATGTACTTAAGGTAAAACATTTAAGGGAAAATCTATTGAGTTACTCAAAGAACAAGTGAAAGTGATTTTTTAAATTTTTGTACAAAAATACCGGATTTGTGGATAGACTAACAAAGTTTTAGGCAGAACTTAAAGGCTTAAGGAAAAACTCGATTTTAAATTTAGAGCTTTAATTCGTGAATATTAATGTAATTGCAGCTGTGTGTAGCTTCACTCTCCACCCCAGTCACACTGACCTTCTTTCAGGCCCCTCTAGACTGCTTCTCACCGCAGGTTTTTGCCACAAGTTGCTCCCACCCACTGGCCCCTAATTAACTCCTTTTCGTCTTTCAAATCTCAGCTGAAGCTTTCGAACTTACTAACTAGGTCAAATCTCTCAGTACACACTTGTATAGGATAGGAGTGAGAGGCTATTAGCTGCTATGGTTATTATTGCTGTTGTTATTGTTTTTATTTTTACCTCTTACTTTCCCCTTAGCACTTGTCTTAGTTATAACATTATATTAATTTTTTAACATTTTTTATTGATTTATAATCATTTTATAATGTTGTGTCAAATTCCAGTGTAGTGCACAATTTTTCAGTTATACATGAACATATATATACTCATTGTCACGTTTTTTCTCTGTGGACTACCATAAGATCTTGTGTCTATTTCCCTGTGCTATACAGTATAGTCTTGTTTATCTATTCTACAATTTTGAAATCCCGTCTATCCCTTCCCACCCTCCACCCCCTTGGCAACCACAAGTTTGTATTCTATGGCTATGAGTCTATTTCTGTTTTGTATTTATGCTTTGTTTGTTTTTGTTTTTGTTTTTGTTTTTGTTTTTTAGATTCCACACATGAGCGATCTCATATGGTATTTTTCTTTCTCTTTCTGGCTTACTTCACTTAGAATGTCCATCAACGGATGACTGGATAAAGAAGATGTGGTATATTTATACAATGGAATACTACTCAGCCATAAAAACTGACAACATAACGCCATTTGCAGCAACATGGACATGGATGCTCCTGGAGAATGACATTATATTAATTTTTAATTGAAGTCTAGTTGATTTACAATGTTGTGTTAGTTTCTGGTGTACAACATATTGATTCAGTTATACATATATATATATTATTTTTCAGATTCTTTATTATTATACATTAATTTTGTCATTAATTAAAGTCTCTTTATAAGCTCCACAAGGGCAAAGACTACATTTGTCTTTACTCACCATTTTATTCTAGATAGGTGGTAGAGTCTGCAACATATTAGCCAGTCAATAAATATTTGTGGAAAGAAAAGAGAGGCAAATGTAGGCAAAGACAGATCCTGTTCTTTTTTTCCTTTTTTCTTTTTTTAAGAGGTGAACTGTTGGGCTGAAAACCTTCATAGGAAGCACATCTACTCACCCCTCTCCTTTCCCTGCTTACAAACCCAGGCCTTCTCTCCCTTGTATGGACAGAAGGGATGTTCATATTTCTACTCTGGAGAAATTAAACAATTTAGGGACATCAGGCTGAAAACAAAGCACTCGAGTGAAATTCTAACTGATGAATGGCAAGGACCCCAACAGTCCCCTTTCCCTGCTTGGCTCACAGAATGCTGTTCGCCAAGTTTGCATCATCCAGAAAGAATTGGGCATTTCTCTTTAGAGTGACAGATACTGACAGCTGGTTCCTTAATAACTGCCCCACAATGAAGACTACCGGTGAAAAACACCACTGATAAACAAGGACCTTAGTTTTTGTGCATTAAATACAAAGCAGAGCAAACCTAAAGTCTCAACAGAAAAAAAAGCCCCAAATAAACAACTCAGTGGAACTGGACAACCCATAAAAGTAGAAAAAAAAACTTCAAAATATTTATCCTTAATAGCCTTAAGGATTAGAAATAAATGTAGAATCTATGAAAATATCAAATCTGTGATTTTTTTTTAAAGAGAAACAACAGTGATTTGGGATTAAGAGAAAGCTCTTGGAAACTTAAAGCATACTGGCCACATTTTAAAATCCATTAGAAGAATCATGTAAAAATCTACTAACTAGAGCACATATTTTAATAGGCATATTAATTTGTGTTTCTCATACAAATGTTAATTATAAAAATTTTTATCATTAACAAAATGAGTAAATTGTGCTTAGATTAGCTGTCATGAGTTTGATGAACACTTTGAAATTTCAAAAATTAAAATGATTTGGGAGATTAAAAAAATAAAATAAAATAAAATCCATTAGAGGTGGTGAAAGATAAAGTTGAGAATATTTCTCAAAAGTAGAACTGAAGACCAAGAGATAGAATAAAGTGAGAATGTAAGAAAATTGAAGAATCAATTGAGGGGAACCTACACCCAGATAAATGAAGTTTCAGAAATAGAAAAGAAGAAAAACAAAAGGAAATCAAAAAAATAAGACAAGGAAAAACATCCCAGAACAGAAGGGTATGTTTCCCTATTGAGTACCCACTTAGTGCCCAGCACAAACCATCGTATCACGTGTAAAATCAGGATAAAAGACTTTTCTGGAGATGCACAGTATCGGAAAAAGTTATCCCCCATAAATCCTTCCAAGTTAGAAAAATTCAGGTTCTTCCCTCCTGTGGTTCTCCTTTACTCACACTACTACCGCACTCGGAAGCCTTCTGACATCAGATCTGCGGGTTTTCCCCACACCACCGAGCAATTCCCCCACACAAGCTGGGCATTGTACAGTTCAACTCAATTCTGACACTGTCCACCAGGAGACAGCATCAGGTTCCACAAGTTAAGGGCTCAGTCCCACAAGATTGCCCTCCACTTAAGATGCCAATAGCAAGTCCTGGCTGTCTCTTATGCTTCTGACTGACCCCCTATAAATTGGAGATTCCAATGACTTTGGGTTAATTAATTTGCTAAATATACAATAATAAAAGTTATGTGAATGTGGTCTCTCTCTCTCAAAATATCTTACTGTACAAATATAATGCCTTTTCCATCTTAACTAAGCACTTATTATACACAACTTTTGCAGTTTGAGGTGCAACAGCAAAACTAGCATGAATTTCTTTTCCCTTCTTCACAATTTCATGAATAGAAGTCTCCTTCTTACCATAGATCTTAGCACCCTCAGCATACGATGTTTTCTCTTTCCTTATTAAGTTGAGAACTGTCACCTTTTCACTTAAAGGAAGCACTTTACAGCTTCTCTTTCACATGTCCGAATTGCCAGTATCATTATCCTTAACCTTTGAGGCCATTATTAAGTAAAATAAAGGTGACTTGAATACAAGCGTTGTGATACCACCCCAGTTGCTCTGATAATGAAGCCATCTGGCTACTAGATGACTAATGGATGGGAGACGCCAGACAAAGGGATGCTGCATATTCTGGGTGGGATGAAGTGGGACAATGCGAGGTTTCATTGCGCCACTCAGAACAGTGTGCAACTTAAAACATGCATTGTTCGTTTCTGGAATTTTCCATTTAATATATTTGGACTGTGGTAGACCTCGGGTAAATGCATGTTGGGCAAGCAAACTACAGTTTGGTTTGTAACAACAGAAATATATACTAGAGCAGGAAAAAAGCTGAAAGAGATAAAAGTAGTTGCCTTTGGAGAACAGGAATGGACCAAGGGATGGGGGTAAGGTACTCCTGTTTTTTTTCCCCAAAACTTGTGATACAATGTGACTTTTTAAACTGTGTAATCTAATGTCTGATTTTTTAAATTTTCAAAATAAAATGAGTGCCTAACATTGTGCACAACCACCTTTTACTGCATGATGAATAACAGACATGTTCCCCAGCGTAGTGAGCAGCACCCGCCCTGCCTGTTACCTCTACAACCACCTAATGACTGTTTGAATTCTGACTCTACTAGGTACTGGCTCCCAGACCTCCGGCAAGGGACTTCATCTTTCTGAGCCTCAGTTTCCTCAGCTGTAAAATGCAGATAATATCACCAATCTTAAAGGGTTGTTGTGAAGAGTGAATGAGTCACTAGTGGCGGCAAAAGTAATGATGCCATGTTCCTTCTTAGAAGACACAAAGGCTCCTGTTGCCTTTAAAATGAAGTCAGACTCCTTCAAAGAACTCCACCGTCTGTACCTGGCTCTCTTTTCTTTATTGTATCTCCCACTACAATCCAGCCATATCACATCATTTGCCATTCCCCAAGTGCTTTCACATTTGTACCTTTTTGCTTGCTAACCCTCTACCCGGAATGCCTCCTCCCGCCTCCTCTCTGATTCTCCCCACCCCCCTCCTCACTATATCCACCTGTAGCAGTCCTGCCCATTCCTCATTGCCCACCTCAAACCAGGCTTTCTTTCTCAGACTTCCCTAAATTTCACCAGTCACAAGTCATGTCCTCATCCTCAAGACTCCCATTAGTCTCTGTAGCTCTGCTGTTCCCACAGTTCTCGGTACATAGCTGCTGCTTCCTCCAGACCAGTGTTTTTAAGAGTGTGGCTCAGAACTATCTGGAGTTCTTGGTAGCAATTCAGACTCCATGGCTCCACCCCAGCCCTATGGAATCAGATGCTCTACAGATGAGTGCTGAAAAACTGCATTTTTTAACAAGCTCTCCAAGTCATTCTTAGCCTTACTAAAGTTCCAGAACACTTGCCCTACACTGAAACACCCCTCAAAAGAATCTCATGTCATACTTCTGTGGATTCTTTCTTCCTCCATATCTGTTGCTCAGGATATAGTAATTATACAATAAAAAATTTAAACATTAATTTAATGTGGCCACAAGAGGATCTTGGAATGGAAGCCATAACTGCAAATCCCAAGAATTGTACAACACCTTCCACAACTTAACTACAACAGTGAATTTTACTTTAAAGGCACGAGAAAGCACTCAAGGTCTTTAGGATATCAGAATATATTATTCTCTCTTCTATCCACATTTCCTAATCCACTATTGAGTTTTCAGAAATGTCTAACAAAAGGTATAGCTTTTAATACCTACTCACTAGAAAAAGAACTCTGTGTGGCAACTCTTAATCAGAATGAGAATAATGTTCTTGCCCTTCATCCCTGCAGCTTTTAATATCTGCACATTGTATTTAATCATCTGGGCCCCTTAATTTACTGACATTTAAATGATCTCAAATTAGATTTCCTGGAGCACTGTTCCAAATAAGTAACTTTTTAAGATAATGCAAGGTCTTATTAGTTGCAAATCATGTCACTGGTTGCCACTTGCAGCTTCTACATCTTCTTGAAAAATTACCCTATTTAAAGGATTTTTGCTTCTCAATGTGGTCAGAGTCTATATCACTATGTAACCATCTGAGTTTTGACATTTTAGCCAGAACAATATCAAAATAGTGTAACATAATAGAGAAGAAGCTTCTTTCTCATCCTTAGCGGAAAGCAAGTTCAAACACTTTGAACACTTTAAATTTAAATATGCAATAATATTTTTATCTTTATGCCATATGGTTTTCATCTGTATCATTACATTTGGTCCTCAAAACAACCCTGTGAAGCTAATACAGTTGCTATTATTAATTCAGTTTTATAGATGAAGAAAATGGGTTTCAGGGAAGTCATGTGATTTAGCCCAAAGCACCCCATTACAGCTCAAACCCAAATCTTCGGACACTACAAACCATGTTCATTTGACTATTTTGCAGCTTCTCAAACTTTTTGGACTGCCACAACTGAGACATATATCCTTAAAGTATAACTACCCACTTGTCCCCACCAGTTGAAGACACCACTGATCACGTGTGACAAACTGTGCCATTCCCACTCCGTTCGGGTGTCTCCCAGGGATGGTGAGATCACATAACACAGGCAGCACCTACGTTACAGACACACCATGCAAGGCCAGCCTAGGCTCTCTATTGGAAAAGGATGGCCGAGTACAAGTCCCCTGTTGGCAGCATGCTAAGCCTATGGCTTTATCCCTGTTTCTACAAATACAGCCTACACAAGCCCTGAGCTGCATAGAAGGGTGCCTCTTGTGGGGACAGTGCCCAGTTACTTAAGAAATGCACTAGAGATTACATGTTCCCTCAAAACTCAGGAATTTCGCTGAATTGACAGCTCATTAGAATTCAATACATTGACTATTCAAAAGGAAACACCATCTCACCCTATGTTACTCTAAGCACAGTGACCAGAACCAGGAAAGTGGTGATCTCAAGTAGGGAGACCAGGGGAACCACCTGGAGAGCTTGGCATATAACCTCTGGAGTTTGTAGAACATATAAACTGGTCCCTGCTCTTACCTGGAAGTTCAAAGATGAAAACAGGCTAGGGTAGGCTATCGGGGGAGCAGCTAGCCTAGCCAGAGCTTAATGGGAAGAAATGTTTCCCATGGGCAACAATAAATCCTGAGGATGGTCAATGGGTGTGAGTTATCCTGAAAGGGCCCAGCCCAATACATCTGGCTACTAGGGCAATGGTATCTCCAAAGAATCTGTGCATCTTATGTACTGCAGGAAGCAGGAGTCCACAGTAGTCACTCACGGTAGAGATGGTGCAGTGAGATGCCCCTGTGGTGGGAGTGACTCCAGAGAATCTTTAAAAACATTTCGCAGGAGAAAGAGCCAGCCCTGGGGCATGCCCCACACCCAGAGCCTGCCAATGAAAGATGAGCACTGCCCCAGTCAAATAAGGTCTCGCCTATTTCTTTTCATCTATCCTATCTGGGGGACCCAAGTGAAGCCAGAAATAGGGGTGGAAGAGGAGGAGGGCAAGAGCTGAGAGGACTGGAAAAAAGACAGACTGTGGCCCTTTGGTGGACCCCATGACGTGCTGCCCAGGTCTTCATTCGGGAATGAAGGACTTACTCCCTCTTGCCCTGGAGTGCCGCCAGTTGACATCCTTAGCTCTCAACCCCTCATGGAGATGGCTTCAGCAGAAAAAAGCCACCTTGCTTAGGATCACATCTCCTTTCAGAGGTAGCCTGCACTCAGTGACTGATCATTGGAAGGTATAAAGGTCTGGCCCCCTCACCCAACTTAGTACATCTCCAAAGGGTCATCTCAGCTTCAGAGCTCTGCATAGGGTTGACCAAGACCTCGGCTGAGATGCATGACAGCTCAGCTGCTCCCGCTACCCAATCCTGCTCCTTACCTCTCCCTCCCTAGCCACAGGTTTAGATCCCAAGAGTATTCTTTAATAAACTGCCTGCTTGCTAACCTCCATCTGAGTCAGCTTCCTGGGAACACAACCTGCAACAGCTCAATTTCCTTATCGGTTACTTCTGAGTCCAGGTTAAGCCAGGAGCTGTATGGGAGGAGAACAGCTTTAACTTGAAAGAAACTCAAGTTCTAGTTTTTAATCTGACTGGGCTTTTTAACACTTAATGTTGATATTATTCATTAAAAACTATACATGACTAAAAAGCTAAAGAATCTGTCTGAGCTTCTGTATTAGAGACAGAAGGGAGATCTTACAAAATGGGCTTGAAAGTCACTATTGTGACAAATTAAAGTAATTGCATGATTTCACCCCACTGAGTCCAGCCCCGTCAATAAACTAGTTACGTAGGTCATGCCACAGTTTTCCTGGTATCAGAAGTTCACTCTTCTCTAGCATTCTGTTTGGGGATGATTGCTGTTACCTTCAAATTCATCTCTATAGGAAGCTATGCAGTGATTCCAATGATGCCACTGCCAGAACTCTGAACGTCTTTGTCATTCATTTGGATGAACCTTCAGAGGGGGTTGTTTTTTCTTCATTTGTTTCTCCTCAATGGTGGCAACTGTTCATACTCTGAGCCCATTTTTCATTTCTGAATATACTTAAAAGTGACCCAACTAAATCTGCTGAATCAGGTAGGTAATGATGTTCTCATTCCAACATACATTTTAAAGTAAACTTATAAGCAAAAGTCCTCATTTGGCTAGATAACTACCTCTGAAAACAAGAAGAATTCTGGACATATTTTGATCAATGGCAGGATCTTTAGGATGAAAGGAGTATTCTTCGATGGATATCTAAGTTCTGCTATGTTTATTTCCCAGGCATCATCTAACTTGAATTGTCAATTGCACTGCTATTTGGTAGATAACTCAGGAAGGCTCTGAAGATGAGAAGATGAGAAGTGATTCCCTGGTGCTGTGCGTTGGCAGTGATGCCAGCATAGCAAAGAACATATTCGAGGCGAAGAGCCTCACCCTGGGCTTTAGAGCAGGCAGCCTCTATTAATTATCAAATTGCCAAAATCAGAGGTTTAAGAATCTGTTATGCTGTTGGAACATACAAAATATCCCATTCTCTCCCCCATCACATATATTTGTATTACAAAATAGAGAAAAACTTTGGCAAACAGCAGGTGTTTGCTTCAGAAAGTAACAAAATGGGATTTCAGCAGGAAATCATTTCTACGTCCATTTCAAAGGGTAGAGCACAAGCCTCAACAGACCAGCAGCCTGGGCCTCTGAGAGCCAGAAGTAGAGAGAATCGGATGCACTGACAACTGATTGCTTTCTTTCTTCTTTCCCATGAGGGACCAAGAAGATATAAACATCATCCAACCTAGTATTGCCTCCAAGTATCAGCCCAATATACAACGAAATTAAAACATAAAAGGATGTACAACCATGTGCCTTTTCCCTAAGTACATACAGCTTAGAATAGGGTGGAACCCATAGGTGAAGTCAAGGGTATGTGTATACCAGGAAAGGAAAATCAGCATGGGGGAAAGAAAGGAGGCAAAAGTGTAATACCTCAGTCTTAGCATGGAGCTCAGGGTTTGAAATTTCTGACATTCTGATAAGTATAATCAATTCAGTTCTGTTTTCCTCTACAAAGCAAACAGCAAGCATTTATAGAGCAACTCTGATAGGCCTGGCGCTGAGTTTAATACTGCAGGGAATAGAGAGATGAATGAGACAAGGACCATGCCCTTGAAAACCTCACACTGCAGAGAGGGAAGTAGACATAAATAATTACAGCACAGTGTGACACATGGTCCAATGGCCCTAGAACAGCAGTCATCACTACTTTATTTAGTAAAGAATTAGTGGGGCCATGTTGTAGATACACCATCGACATCACCAACTCATAACTATGACTGTTCTATTTTGTGTCCACCCATTTCTGTTCTAAATTACCCCTAGATGAACCATTCCTGGACTCTTGAAGTGTTCTGTTTCATTAGAGGACCGCATTGTTTTACAAAGCAAATCATAATATTAATTTTTAAATCTCCACTATGTATAAAAAGCTTCATAAGGGACCTCAAAGATGCTCTTACATTAGCTAGATACAGAAACTTCTGAAACACCAACTACAGAGGAAAGGAATAGCTTTTGACAAAGAAATAACAAGAGGGAGATGTTTGTTTCTAACAAAAATGTGACAGTGTTATGTCAACCCACCCAGTCTCTCAGGGATTCCAAAAAACAGCTAAGGTGTCAGAGTATGCCATTACTTCTTACTATTTCTGTCTTGCAGAAATGAATACAGTATTTCAATTATATTCTTCCCTGTGGGGCAGAGTAGCTAATGTATTATTTATTAAAAAAAGGATTTAAAACGAAAATGCCAGCACTTTCATAATTTTGTCTAATTTTTCACCAATGAAAACAAAAAATAAAATTTGCAGAAAGTCAAACACATGTAAGTCTCAACCGCTTAACTCCCTCGATTCTGATATTGAACTTTTGAGCAAAACATCCCTTTAGAAGGCTAGCTCTAAATAACAAATGTATTTTATTGCATCATTCTTAAAATCACAGTCTTAATCAAAAACCCATTTCTTGACATTTCTGAAAGATAATTCTTACTGGATATTTCAACAGAAAAATTTGGGGGGAGTGGGTTAGCCTGAACACTCCTGTAGGTGGTTGTATACCAACCTGAGTGAACAATTTTATTATAAACTCGTGAGGGTAGAAGTAATGGGTGTTCCTTGCAAGCTCATCTAAGTGGCTTTTTTGGTGTGATATGTAATGACTTCTAAAAAATATTTGAGCCTTATTTCTAAGCCCTCAGAACTCATGGAAGGAATCTTTTATTCCTTCCGACAGAATTCTAGAGCCCAATGTGAGGAAGATGTTAGTAGTGCTAACCTAGAAATTTCTGAGGACACACAGCTGTCCAATAGCTTCCAACATGGTCCCAAAAACTTTTTAGAAGCTTGTTCTAACGGGCATAGCATTTAAGCAATCCATTTCCTACCCAGCTATACATAAGCCTTGCTTACACTGGCAATCCAAGTCAGTGTGAAAGGATGCTCTGTCTACTCCTTCCTAAGACTTCATAGAGTGCATGTTGAATACAGCTGATATCTAGCCCTGCAGAGCTCCACTGAGGAGTCATGTCCACAGCAAGGAGTCAAGCCACCTCCTGACTCACACCCCTATGTACAGTAGTCTCACCTTCTTCGCAGGGGATACAATCCAAGATTCACAGTGGACACCTAAAACTGAGGATAGTACTGAACCCCACATACGCTATGTTTTTTTCCAATGCGTACATAGCTATGATAAAGTTTAATGTATAAATTAGGCACAGTAAGAGATTAATAGCAATAACTAATAAGAAAATGGAACGAATAGAATATACTGTAATAAACGTTATGTGATTGTGGCCTCTCTCAAAATATCTTATTGTACAAATTTAATGCCCTTTCCATCTTAACTAAGCACTTATCACGTACTGTGGCCATAACTTGCAGTCTGAGGTGTCACGGCAAAACTAACATGACTTTCTTTTCCTTTTTCACAATTGCATAGATAGAAAATTTGTTCTTACTGTAGATCTTAACAACCTCAGCATACAATTTTTTTTCTTATTAGGTCGAGGATTTTCACCTTTTCACTTAAAGGAAGTTTTGTATGGCTTCTCTTTGGCATATCTGAACTGCGAGCATCATTACTTTTGTGCTCTGAGGCTGTTATTAAGTAAAATAAGGGTTACTTGAACACAAGCACCATGAAATCCCAACAGTCAAACTGATACCTGAGGAGGCCACTAAGTGACTAGTGGGCGGGATACACTGGACAAAGGGGTGCTACACGTTCTGGGCGGGCACCTGATGACAAAGCTAATGAAGTGAGATTTCACTGTGCCACCCAGAATGGCTCACAGCTTAAAATTTATGAATTGTTTATCTGTGGAATTTGCGATTTAATATTTTCAGACCATGTTTGACCTCGGGTAACTGAAACCTTGGAAAGCAAAATCATAGATAAGGGGGGACTACCATAGGGGCATCCTTGCATTTATCCACAGTCTCTGTTCTGATCTACTTCACAACCTACCTTTTATTCAGTGTCCTAAGTGGTCCTTTTCATCCTAGGTTTGACCTTTGTGATTCATTATACTATTTACAGTCTCATCTCACATCTTGGATCCAGAATTTCTTATCATTTACCCTCTGGTTGTGAATTGGAAGTGCTTGGACGGTTTTAAACAGTAGAATGGTAGGCTTGATTTATCTTTTAAGATATTCACTTTGGCTTCTATGTGTAGAATGAATTTCATGGGAGGGAAGGTCATGTGAGGAGACAGGAACACTAACAATTTTGAGGCTATTACAATAATTCAGGCAAGGGACGATGATGACTTGGACTATGGGAGTAATAGTGGAGATGATCAGAAGTGATCAAATTTAATAGATAAACAAGATTACACTGTATAGCACAGGGAAATATATACAAGATCTTGTGGTAGCTCACAGCGAAAAAGAGTGCAACAATGAATATACATATGTTCATGTATAACTGAAAAATTGTGCTCTACACTGGAAATTGACACAACATTGTAAACTGACTGTAACTCAATAAAAAAAAGTTTAAAAATTTTTAAAAAAGAAATGATCAAATTTAGAATATATTTTGCAGATATAGAGAGGTCACAAGACTTAGTGATGGACTGAACGTGGCATATGAGGAAAAGAGAGGAATCGGTAATGATTCCTGAGTTTTTAGCCTGAGCAATTGAGTAGCTCGTGATTCCATTTTCTGAGATGGGAAAGGCTTGTTGGGCTATATTGGTGATGAGGGAGTCAGTAGTAAGGTTTCAATAAATATTTGTGGAATGAAAGATTAAATATTTGAACAATGAAGCTTTCTTCTACAAACATATTTGTGAGGAAGTTATATACACAACTACTGTAACACTAAGTGTTTTTTCTTCATTTTTGTAACGCAGGTGCCCGACTTAAGCTTCAAAGATGGCTGCACACTACCACCCACATGAGCAGATAAAGAGCCAGGCTGCCTTCCCCGCAGGAGGCTCCTTTTTTTAGAGATCTTGATTGATTTTGATAACTGACCATTTAGGCCTCTTGTTTTTTCTCTTCTCGTGCTTTAAATTCCCACTCTTATGTTTTAATTCACCAACAGTGAGCCAGTGAAACCCTAGACCCCCACCCTTGACCTCAATAAATGCAGGACCCCAGGCCCATATGATTCTCTCTCTCTCCCCTCCCCCTCGTCCCTCTGTCCCTCTCTCCCTGTCTTTCTCTCTGTCCCCACAACATCACTGTGTGACCCTAGGTGTGCCATGTAATTTCCAAGACTTGTAAGTAATAAACCTTTTAAAAAATTTTTCCTGATGGCTATTGCTGAAGTTATCTTTCAATCATAATAAGAACAAAAGGGCCAGTCCAGCCACAACACTGGTTATCGATAGGCTGAGCTTGGCACACAACAGTTATTTTACAGTCAAATACTAGCATTATTTTGTTATATCTAAAAATATCAGCATGTGATACCAGCATGTGACATCTCATACACAAAATAATATACTGGGAACCAAACAACAGAATATTGATTCTGTATATGAACTGTGCAAATGTTTTATTAAAGAAGAGGAGAGTGAATAAGTTGTCATGGAAATTGTTCTAATTTGAGACAAAATAAGTGAAGACAAAGCACAGATGCTCACAGACACAGTTCAAAGCTCTGGCGGTTGGATGCTGAGATGCTGAGTGTGGTTCCCCTGGAAGGAGCTTGAGGTTACGACTCACTGTTGGGGTGTGCGCTGCCTCTATAAGGGCTCAGCTCGATACAAAAGAAATGCTAAGCGCTATTTTTTGTTTTTGCCTCTTTTGTAAAAGTGAAAATCCTCTTCGGATTTCTTTCAGTTAGTGAAAACGGGTACTAATGTAGGTCTTTCGTAAAAGTGAAGTGGTGTAAAGCAAATTTTGTTAAGCAGAGGGGTGAGAGGGCACCTATGTTTACTCTAACAACATAAATTGTGAGCTTGGCACATTAGAATCACATGTTATGTGTGAAACTGTGGTCCTCAGTGTCATTGATATTGCTTATTTCACAAACCTCTTACCAACATGGTTTTCACTCTCTTGTAACTAAATTAAGTCACAAGATTAATATTTCCTTCTTAATTTGTCTTAATTTGTCTTTGTCTGTTCAGGCTGCTATAACAAAATACCAGAGACAAGGTGGCTTATAAATAATAGAAATGTATTTCTTACAGTTCTGAAAGTTGGGAAGTCCAAGATCAAGGTACCACCAGATTCAGTGTGTGGTGAACACTCACTTCCTGGTTCAAAGACTGCAGTCTTTTGGAGATATTCTCACATGGTGGAAAAGAGAGGGAGCTTCCTGGGGCCTCTTTGATAAGGGCACAAATCCCATTCATGAGGGCTCCATCCTTATGACCTAATTACCTCCTAGAGGTCCCACCTTCAAAGACCATCACATTGGAGATCAGGTTTCAACATATGAATTTGGGAGGGACACAAACATTCAGTCAGTGGCAATTATACATTCAAAAGCAATGCCTTTTGTAGTCAGATAAACTGAAACTGTTGAAGGAAAACCCCTAAGCCAATTTTATTCCTTACACTAACACTTCAAAAGATCTCTCCCTAATGAGTGACACAGATGATAGTTTAATTTCAATTTTGATTTCTCACATCACGATGTCTGCATCTTTTTAGCTTTATTATACTTCAAATATTAAATTATTAAGAATGTATGCAGCACAAGAATTAAACATGAAAGCCAGCTCAGAGGCAATGAAGTAGAAAACCAGAAATTGCTTCTTAATTCCTTTGTCAATTAAAAATAAATAAAAATAAGTGAAGAGCTTGGCCTTACAGTTTTTAAAAAGACATTTCTGAAAGTCAGGATTGTGAATCCCATATACTATATTCCTAATACCCAGAGAGCCCTTACAAGATTCATTTGCTGAAAAGCAGAGCAGAGATTCGGGGGTACCTCCTGAAATGAAAACCTACCACTTTGGAAATTTGCATTTACTTTAATATTTATCACTGATAAAAACCCAGTCAGCTACCATTTGTAAATATGAGACATTCAATAGCAAACTCATCAATTGGAGTCTTTTTACAGTTTCTTTACAGACCATGATTCTCTGTTTGGACTAAAGTCCTATCATTTTATCACAACCATTATTGCCTCCTAGGAAGCAGTGATTGAGATTTGTCCAAGTGTGTGAATTGCAAAAATTATACATTTCTTCCTATGGGTTTCATTAACCTCAATATTTGGCAATATTGGTTTATTACTAGGGTAATAAACAATTACAGTTCAACAATGAGATAGCAATAGGGCACTATGTAATAAATACGTTACTATTGTAAAGAGTTACTGGAAAAAACAGGTTAATGAAATATAAATAAATTCCCTGTTTGAGGTCCATATCAATTTGGTTAATTCCAAAATTTTTCTCTGGAGCAAATCATAATCAAACCAGGTTTTATATGAATAAGTTTCCATTTATGAATATTAACATTTATGGATATTAACTCATGTTAGCTCTTCAGCCATGGCACATTCATATTTGGAAGAAAAAGAAATATAATGTGGGAGAACTTCCACATTACAAGCATTTTCTATATTTATAAACATGATTTTTCACATGTACCTTCTTAGATTTATATTAAAATGTTATATACCAAGAAATTACTTATACAGTCATTCTTGTGGTGTTCTGAAGACAATTGTACCAGCTAATTTATATTAGGCAAAGTAAGAAGCTAGGTAAATAGAAAAATCATCTTGAAAATGGCATTGCACAGCAGTTACAAGGGCATGGGTCTTTTCAATGACTTCATAGGAGCACATTGCCACAATATAGCTTTCTAACCTCTCAACAGCAGGTAATGTAATTATACAATAACCGTTTGAACTTTTTCTCTGATTTGGGCTCAACAGCTATTCTGGCACAATGCTTTCCCTGAAAGACACCTGAGCCTTGTACAATCCTTCCTTAAAACTGTACGTGATGCTCAGTAAGCCAAGCCCAAGCTCCTCACTCACATCATCCAGGCATTTTGCCTCCTAGCCTTATCAACTAAGCGTGCAGCTTGTTGCTTCTTCTTCACTTACATCTTTGACTTACTCCGATCAACTGACTCATTTGCCCGCCTGCCAGATTTTATCTAGATAGCAGAGTTTTGAGGAGTGCTCCATGCCAACCCCTTTAAGGGAGAGCTGCAAGCTATAGAACTTCTCGGCTGTGGTGTGGAATTGGCCCCTCAGCAACAAGGTACTCCACTGCTTACATTGCCTGTCATCTGTCCCCTTTTGTTTCAGTGTCCCCCTGTGGGATAAGGGATGTGGGGAGCTGAGGCTGTAGTGAGCTTGCTTCTGTTGACTATGTAATACCTTGTCTCAATTTGTTCGGGCTAATTGTTTTTTTTTTTCCCAGCAGGGTCTTGTCGTGCTGTCTGGCATAGTGTGTATTGGTAAACAGTCCAAGCTCCAGAGCAAGACAACCTGAGCATAAATCCCTACCTTCTCACTTATGAGCTATGTGATCTTGGGCAATGTGGGTAACCTTTCCGTGCTGTGATTTCTTCATGTTATCCATTATCTAAGTCTCCATTATAGTACAAGAGCAAGTTTGCTCTGCTAAAGTCCGCTGTGTCATGAAATGAGCTTGTCATTTTTTCATCAACCATCACATACTTATTTAATGACTACTTTGCATTAGACATTGTAGACAATACAATGGCTTTTAAGATATGGACTCTGTCCCCATGAAACCACTTAGTTGAGAATACTGGAGTAAAGGACATGTGCTTAGTGAGTAATGAACAAAACAAGCCCTCCAAGAGTTCAGACGAGAGATACACAACTTTGACCGAGGGCCAGAATGTGGATACAGTCTAAATATCTTCTCCTTTTAATCCCCAGTATATTTCAGCAAAGCCATAGTTGTCTTTCCTAACTATTCCAGAAATGTATCAACCATTCCTTATTGAAATGATTTTAGGCACAAACATTATAATGATAAAATCATAACTTACACAGTATAAGCATAATACATAAGGCCTATGTTTCTGTTCATCTTGTGAAATTTATTCTCATTCAAATGTTTATTATTTTCTGCTTAGGAAATGTTATCTACTCATGAAAGAAATTTAAAGAATATAGAAAATATTTTAAAAGCCAACTATAACTCTGAGATCACTACCGTTAACATTTTGGCAGCTTTTTTCTCCTTTTTTTCTAGGCATTTTTATCCTATTGAGCTAATGTTGCATAATTTTGCTTTTTAAATTCGTTTTCCTCTTAATTTAAAATGTTTAAGACAGAAAACCAAAATTCCACATACCTGTACTACCAATTAACCCCAGATGACTTTTTTTTTAAGTCGCACATGTCGTTAGAAAATTCAAACATTATAGTGGTGCATCTTTCCACCACACACGTGTCAGAGCACATGCTGTGTATGCTATATAATATGCCAAAAGATTTTCAAATAGGTTTTCAATTATTTGAAATGATAACCAATGCTGTGTTGAACATTTTTATCACCACATATCACTATCACATGAAAATGGCCAGATAAATTTCTACTACATTTGTAGGATATGTTTAGAATGGTCTGACTCAAAATATAGGCTATTTGAACTACAAGAGCTTCAGTTAGGGGTCAGGAGGGAAACCGTCATAAAAATATGCTTCAAAGCAGCTATAGCAGAGGTTCAGCAAGAGGCCTCTATGACTGCTAATCAGGAAAGCACTGTCCTTAATGCAGATGCCTTAAGATGCCAAGGAGACGAAATCAAACAGTGCTTAAACAGAAGCCCCTTTTTGAAAGTCACAAAGGCAGATACTCCAAATTACAAGCACCGATTTTCTATTGAGTTGTTTCTCAAATAGATAATTCGATGTTATGTGATCCAGAGTTAACCACAGGGATGGTATTCATACTATGATCATTGGTTATTAATGTGAACACCTCAGAAAAGGCCAACGATAAATAGTTGCCCAATGCCTGAAGATAATGAACAGCATGAAAAAGTGATGCAAAACTGAATAGTGGAACGAACTCCAAAGGATTAATGCGGGAAACAGAAGAAAACTTAAGGAAAAAATCCTCAGAGAGAGTCAAGGGGATTTTGTAACCATAGAAAATAGAAGCTACTGTGAAAAAGAGGTTTAATTATAAAGGAAACAGTTAATTAGCATTATAAACATAAGTGTCAGATTGAAAAAGAAAATACTGCCTCAAAATAAGGCCTAAATAGCAGAAGGAAGTCAACTTAGATGTCTGGAAGGTCCCATTAAAGTATTCTTTTAGATTATTTGGGGAGAAGTGGAGGGAGAGAGGGGAACGTTAAGAAATGAAAGTGTCAAGCACGGAGAATAGATAGAAGCGAGTCAACATCTGTCTGATAGAAGTTCCAAGTGGTAAAGAAGAGAAAGGAGAGATAGGAAAACTTAATTTAAGGAATAACGGCAGATACACTTCCCTGAGCTGAAGACTGTTGTTTTGAAGCAAAATACTGAAAAATGGCACACTATGGTATGTTGCTTGCAAGAATGGCCGCAATTTTGCCTTAAATCTCATGAACCATCCTCTGTTCACTTCAAACTTTTCTTCTGCAGCTTCCTTACCTCTCAGCCTTCATAGAATTGAAGAGAGTTGAAGTCTTGCTCTGGACTGGGCTTTGGCTTAAAAGAATATTGTGCTTGGTTTGATCTATCCAGAAGACTCAAACTTTCTCCATATCAGCAATAAGGCTGTTTTACTTTCTTATCATTTGTACGCTCACTGGAGTAGCACTTTTAATTTACTTCAAGAACTTTTCCTTTGCATTCACAACTTGGCTAACCGGTGAAGGAAGTCTAGCTTTTGTCCTATCTCAGCTTTCAACATGCCTTCTTCACTAAGCTTATTTCTAGCTTTTGAAATAAAGTGAGAAAAATAAAGTGAATAAAGTGAAATAGTGTCTTAAAGTGAGATATATGTGACTCTTCCTTTCACTTGAATGCTTAGAGGCCACTGTAGGGTCATTAGTTGGAATAATTTCAATATTATTGTATCTCAGGGAATAGGGAGGCCTGAGAAGAGGGAGAGGGATTGGGGAACAACTGGCCAGTGGAGCATTCAGAACACGCACATTCAATGATTAAATTTACTTATTTGGGCACAGTTCATGGTGCCCCAAAACAATGACAATAGTAACATCAAAAATCACTGATCGCAGATCACCATAACAAATATAATAATAATGAAAAGTTTGAAAAATTGCACGAATTACCAAAATGTGACACAGGGACATGAAGGAAGCAAATGCTACTGGAAAAATGGCACCAATAGACTTTCTTGACACAGGGCTGCCACAAACCTTCAATTTGTGAAAAACACAGTATCTGTGAAGCACAATAAAGTGAAGCAGAATGAAACGAGGAATGCCTACATACACACACACACACACACACGCACATTACATTTTCTTTATCCACTTGTTCATCAACGGGCACTTAGGTTGTTTCTATAGCTTGGCTATTGTGAGTGATGCTGAAATGAACATGGGAGTGTAGATATCCTTTAGAGATCCCGATTCTATTTCCTTTGGGTATATACCCGGAAGTAGGGTTGCTAGATGACATGGTAGTTCTATTTTCAATTTTTTGAGGAAACTTCATACTATTTTTCATAGTGGCTGCACCAATTTACACTCCCACCAGCAGTATACAAGGGTTCCCTTTTCTCCACATCTTCACCAATGCTTGTTATCTTTCATCTAATAGCCATTCTAACACTGGTGAGGCGATATCCAATTATGGTATTGATTTCCCTAATGACTAGTGGTGCTGAGAACCTTTTCATGTACTTGTGGGCCATTTGTATGTCTTGTTTTGAGAAACGTCTATTCATATTTTTGCTCATTATTTTTTTCATTGAGTTACTTGCTCTTTAGTTTAGTTTTGTTTTTTGCTGTTAAGTTGTATGTGTTTCTTATACATTTTAGATATTAACCCCTTATTGGATACATGATTTGCAAATATTTTCTCCTATTCCAAAGGTTGCCTTTTCACCCCATTGATTGTTTCGTTTGCTGTGTAGGAGCTTTTTTGTTGAATGTAATCCCATTAATCTATTTTTGCTTTTGTTGCCAATGCTTTTCCTGTTATATCCAAAATAACATTGCTCAGACCAATGTCAAGAAACTTTCCTTATGTTTTCTCCTAGGAGTTTTATGGTTTCAGGTCTTAACATTTAAACCTTTAATCCATTTAGAGATGACTTTTGTATATAGTGTGAGATAAGAATATGTATTCTTTTGCTTCTTAATGGAAAGTTCTGATATATCAGTTAGGTCCATTTGGTCTAGTGTTGTTCAAGTCAGCTGTTTCTTTATTAATTTTCTGTCTGGATTTTCTACCCATTATTTTAAGTGGGGGTATTGAAGTCCCTTGCTATTATTTATTGCTCTCAATTTCTGCCTTCAAATCTGTCAATATTTATATATTTAAGTGCTCTGATGTTGGGTGCATATATATTTATAATTCCTGTAATTCTTTTCTGTTGAATCACTCTTTTATCATTATATAATGACCTTCTGTGTCTCTAGAGATAGTTTTAAAGTCTATTTTGTCTGACATAAACATAGCCACGTCTGCTTTCTTATAGTTACCATTTGCATGAAATATCTTTTTCTGTTCCTTTGCTCTCAGCCTATGTGTATATTTATTAGTAAAGTGAGTCTCTTGTAGATAGCATATGACTAGATCATGTTTATTTAGCCATTTACCCATTGTATGCCTTCTGATTGGTAAGCTAAATTCATTTACTTTTAAGGTAGTTGATAATAAGTGAGAACTTACTGTTGCCCTTTTGTTCATTGTTTTCTGTTTGTCTTGCAGTTGTTCTGTTCGTCACTTTCAGCTTCTTTATTGAGCTTGTTTTTTGTACTTTGGAGCTCTCCTCGAGGTATTCTCAATGGCATGTGGTTGTTTATTCATTGTTTTTGTTGTTTTTGTGGGAGGGATGAGTGTTGGAACTTCCTAGATTGTCATCTTGCTGACATCAGGGCAGAGACAATTTTTAATAACTCAAGGATTTCATGTAAATATAGTCTCTGAAATGGAAACACTCATTCATGCAGGCTTTACCCTCACAACTTAATCATGCCCCAAAGGCCCCACCTCCAAATACCCTCACATTGAGAATTAGGTTTCAACATATGCGTTTTGTGGGGACACAAACATTCAGTCTATAGCACCGATCAAAAGGCATCAAAAGGCTTGTTCCTTCTAAATCCTCTCTAGGATCCCTGCCATATCTTGAGAACAAGGCTGCTGAAGAGTGAGAAAACATGTGGAACAGACACCAATTGTCCCAGCTGAGGTCATCCGAGAGCAGCATAATGCTAGTGACCCCCAAAATATGTGAGAGAGCACAGTCAAGAGCAGCATAGCCATGCACCCGACGCACAGCTGATGGCCACCATTGACGGACTCCCTCTAGCCATACCTGTTGCAATGTGACTTTGCAGCTTTTCCCATTAAAGGGTGGTGCTTATTTCCCCACACCTTGACTCTGGGATCCACTGCAACTTACTCTGGCCAACTGAATGTGGCAGCAGTGATAGTATGCCTGTTCCATCTCTAGGCCTCAAAGGCCTTGCACATTTCTACTCTAACTCTCAGAAGTCTGCCATGCTATGAGAACATACTTGGGCTAGTCTGATGGAGAAGGAAAGACCATGTAAAAGGGAACCTGATTATTCTAACAAAGCCCCAAATATGTGAGAGAACCCAGCCAATAGCAGCAGAACTGCTTCCTAACTTACCCATAGCTGACTGCAGACACATAAGTGAATCTAGCAAGGATGAGAAGAAATGCCCAGCTAACTCTTAAGCTCATGATAATAAAAAGAGTATCAGTTTAAGCCACTGTATTTTCAAATGGTTTGTTATACCACAATAGGTAAGCAATACAGGTCCTATCAACAAAAGTGACCCAGAAAAGAGTCACTTTGTATATCTTTTCTGTGTAATCAAGTTACCACTAAACTCAAAATTGGGCTTTCTGAAATGGAACATCTTAATCCATGTTGATCTTTGCACTAAAACTTTAAATAGATTTTCTCCCTTGTTTTAATAAGATACCATATAAAGAATGTCACTACCTGGGTTAGTGAAAGCTGTGGGGTGTGAGGAAAAGGAGGGTAAGTAAATGTGACTTGGATATAAAATTGCAGTTGAAGTTTGCTGTCTTAATTTTCTGGTGTTTTATGTGTCACTGTTCATGGTAAACAGCCAGAATTGTGAACTATACAGGTATACAGAAATAAGGCCATCTGAACTTTCTGAATACAAATTGAAGTCTGATGATTTTTGGTGTTGGCTAAATTTTTTGCAACAACAGAAAAAGCACTAGTTTCCATAAAAATAAGGCATTAATGTTAACTTTTAGACACTACTTGATATTCTATTTGAGCTACTCATGTCCTACATTTTTGAATTCCCTAGAGGGAGTGGGGTGGAGATTTTTCTTTGCAGATCACTGGGGTTTGAAAAATACTGATGGAGATTGTCTGGAGCTATATAAGTTGTGGCCGTTTAAAAGAAATTTAAGCTAATAGAGAGAAAATGAAGGCTGCTTAATGGGAGTGAGCCTACCAGTGCTGGAATCTGAACTCATGGTGTGGTTTTGTAACACACAGCATGGTATAATAGCCAGGAGAAAAGGAGAAAAAAATGGTAACATAAAAACACAAATGAAAAATTGGATTAATAAGTCTTCAGTAAACCAGATAAAAAGAAACAGTGCCTTAAAAGCCATAACATGAATGTAAGTATATTTTTGAAAAAAGCAATCCTTTTGCTTCATCACGAAAGTGGGTAGCAGCCACCATGTTACCCTGTTCTACCCCAAGCACTCATGTGGAACTACTCCCACTCCTAGCATCTTGAGTTTGGTCTCTCAATTTTTGAATAGAAAGAAACTGGGGTCCGTAGACAGTAGCATACTTTAAAATCAGCCTGGAACATGCTGTTCTTGTGAGGAAGCAAGGACACTTCCAAAGGTGTCTGAGTTGTGGCATAGGAGTCAGCATAAAATCACCACCACTGGTCCATGAAAATTTGAATGTCAAAAAAGTGATTTTGGTCCCCTGGAACCAGTGGAGTCTGTGAAAGGCCAAATGTCCATGATGATGCTCGAGAGGGACAACATAAAGTAAGAGAGATACTAGTTGTAAAAAATGCATATGGGATCGCAGTCCTAAGACAAACTCCGTATTAGGGCCATCTGAGTCTGGATATTAAGTTGGATCTGTGAGCTATTTCATCTACTGGGAACCTGGGGGCAGATACTACATAAGCACCTGAGCTCGACCTCATTTTTCACATTGCTGATGAGGACAGAACTTTTTCTGATGCTGAACTTGGTTCAGAATGGAGGCACAAATTTTGGTGTATTCTTGAATTCATAAGACCCACAAATAAAAGATGGTTGGTATAATGAGTTTAGATGCATCAGGACCTGTGTGGATTTTTGCAACTATATGTTCCCAGGGATTCTAGGGACCCAAGAGAAACTTGGCTGCGATATGAAAAAACAGACTTTATACCACACTTCAGGGGAAAATCATGTGTTTATTCAATAAAAATGAGAAATGCAGGCAAGAATGGAGATGACTTGGCGCTAACAATGGTAACCAGGAAAACATACTGTCTCAGCAATTACTAGCGATGTGGCTGTGAAATTAAGTAAGCTATTAAGTTAAAGTCATAAAGTAGAAACAACACCAAAAATATTTTGACATCTAGAAAAGGGGCAGTGGTTCATCAAGAATTCAGCTTTGTTGATCCAGAGAATGCTGCCTCATGAGGACAGTATTGCTTACACTGAAATCCCTTCTATGCACTTTGAGGGCAGAGTGATCTGAATGAGATGGTAGGAGAAATAAAAATGTAAAGTATGCTAAAGACCTTATCTTTCTGTGGTAGGAACACTGTAGATAACTGATTATTTCTTGGCATTTATAAGAAAATGTTTCCTCAGTGCCTAGAGATTTGGGGCCCCATTCCTAGCTCCATTCTAGGGTGAGAAGGGCCACACTGACTAACGCAGAAGCAAAGTCTCTGTTGAGGTATCAGATCTCGAGTAGTTGATAGAAACTTCCAGAGGAACTCCGGGTCATGGACTAAATGCTGATATGCCCCCAAACAACTCTCAAGGAAATGACAGAATAACTATCTTTGCTGGAGAGGGTTCAGAAACTACAGAAACTGGGGAAAGGTTTAAGTTGAGGTGATGTTCACCAGCACTGTTATAAAGGAAAAACTGTAAAGAAACCTTTGGTTTGGAGTGAGAGGTTAATGTCAATCTTAAAGTTAAAGCAATTTAGGACACAGTCAAATGTCCCTCTTCAATAGATATCAAATGCTCTAAGGTTTCCTGGTCAAAAATGAACCCTGCTCCCACATTTTTGTGGCCAGAATGTTGCATCCTTGAAGATGCGAGTCTTCCTTAATGGAAAACTATCATGACGGAAGAATAACTTACCTTCTAAGGCAGGTATCTAGACTCTTTGTGGTTGGGTAGGACTCCAAGAAAACATAGGAAAGAGTAGAGAACAAAATAAACAAAAGTAAAGGAAGGAAAAATGCTGATTTATAAGGGAGTGAGGAAACCAGTCTGACTAGAGTGGATGGTCCACAGTCAAGTAGATAACAGGAATGGTTACAGAGGGAAAGTCATGGAGGACTCGGATGTCAGGTGTAGACGTTTAGATTTAATAAGGAATTGATTTCTATGAAGAAAATGATATTCTAAGAAGATAATCTGGTACAGTGAAACAAGATGGACAGGTGTAGTGAGGGACTGAGAGGTTTGTGGAAGGATATAAAATCCAGATGATGGGAGCCTGAGCAAAGAGAATGAGACTGGCAAGGAACAAATACTGGATGCATTTAAAAGTAGATGATTTTATTTTTTTATTAAAGAAGTAATATATGCTCACTTTAAACGTATCATTTTTAACATAAATTTTAACAATACAAAAAATAAAATAAAATATGTATATATCAGTGCAACTACTCTTAGAAGTGATATTTCAAACTCTTAAACCACTATATAGGAAGGAGGAAACACACTCACAAATCTAGCAAGAAGGAAAAAAAATTTTAATGACATAATTATTAATAAATATTCCAGAATTATAATCTATGTGAAAGGGTTAATTATGAATTAATAGGCAGACATTCTCAGATGAAGTAAAAAAAAATCTCATCATGTGCTGTTTTGAAAAGATACATCTACAGCAAAACACAAGTAAGTTGAAAATATTGGATAAAGACTCACCAGACAAATGCTAACAAAAATCAAGTAGGGGTGACATAAAAAAGTCAAGACAAAAAGCATTAAATGGGTTAAAGCAGATTTATTTATTTTGTGAATTAACTATAATCCAATAAGACAGTCATGAAATTTAACACAATGAAAAACTTCAAATACATAAAGCAAAAGAGGTTAGAAATAGGAGACTGTAATAAAAACAACAGTTGGAGATTTTACATACTTTTATCTGAAAATTTATATCAAGCAGATAAAAAGGGAAAATCTGAATAACAATAAACAAGTTTGATTTAATATGTAGAAATATGATAAAATACTACCCAAACAAAAAGAAAATACAAATTGCCCATGGAATATTCATAAAAATGTATTACATTAGGACACAAAATATTCCAAAATATATAATTCAAGCAGTAAACATTCTCCATCCATGAGACAGTATAAGTAGTAAGAAGGGGAAAAAAAGATAGAAAAACAAAACAAAACATCAACTAAAACCTAACTATGTTGAAATACATAAGTACACTTCTAAAGAACTCTTGGATTAAAAAGAAAAACAAAACTAGTTACAGATGAGGTGACAAAAGAAGAACTATGATAACACTGCATGTGAAAACTATGGGATGCAGTCAAACATGTATCCAGGGGAACATTTATAATTTAAGTGCATAAATAGAAAATAAGAAAGATTGAAAAATAAAGCAAGCATTCACTTAAATAATCTAGAAAAAGATCAAACCGAACCAAAGAATAGAGAGAAGGAAGTAACAAATGCAGAAAGTGATATATTTTAAAAACACATTTTTTTCGAAGTTGAAAATAAAATACACAAACGTATGGACAATCCTATTAAGAAAAAGAACAGAAAAGGGATACAGCCACATACATGCAAATTAATACACAGTAGAAAATATTATATACAACTTCCAATCAATACATTTGAAACTCCAGATGAAATGGGAGAGTTTTACAGACAAATTGACAAAATTTACCCGAGGAGAGGAGGAAAACTTGGATAGAGCAATCATCAAAGAAATTGGAAGATTTACATTTCTACCCACCCCCTCCCCAAATAAGCACCAGGACAAAATGATTTTATGGGAGACTGTTACCAACTGTTCGAGGAAACAGTTTGTGTCCAAGTGAACATACATTTTAAAATAAGAAAAAAAAAATCCAGTTCATTCACAAAGGTAACACAATCGTGATATTAAATCAGGAAAACAGTACCACACAAAAGAAAACAGTAAATGAGAGTTTCCCAAGTGCGCTTTAGCACGTTGGCGCCCTGTGGCTGGGTTGCACGGGCAATGTGATATTTACCTCCTAACGCTTTGGGGCACGGGGTGCAGCCAAGCAGAGCCCAGGAAGCCAGCTGCCTCTGCCCTGAGCAATGTTGTTCATTTAGCACAATGTGCCATGATTTGAAAAGGGTAAGGAGGCACTGCTTTAGGGGCTTGTTAACATAGAGATTTGTATTCTAAATGAAATATCAACTTAGTCAAAACACCACTACCAAGTCAGTTTTATCCCAAAAATGCAAGAATAGATCAATATTAGGAAATCTATTAGCACAATTAATACATTAATGGATTAAAGAGAATGACTGCATTATCACCTTGGCAGATGCCAGAAAAGGCCTTTGATAGCATTCTATACCTGTTCCTGACAAAACTTTAAGTCAGTCAGGAATCAGGAACATTTCCTAAACAGAAGGGCATTTCCATAACTTGAAAAAGGGTTATCTATCAGAAACAATGTCAATCGTCATATTTTAGAATGAAGCAATGAGTTATTCCTATTAAGGTCAAAAACAAGAGAAGGATGCGTGCTGTTTATTAATCCATATAAATCTGCATTGTCCTGAAAATCATAAGATCTTTAACAAAGTGCTAAAAAGGAAAAAATTAGATGTAAACATTACCAAGGAAAAGACAAACATTTCATTATTTACAACTGACATGATTGTGTACCTAGGAATTCAAGCTAATTAACTGGAGGAAAAAAACCCCTACAGAACTAAGAGATGCACGATAAATGCAAAACTCGTATATCGTAAAGATACCAATTCTTGAAACATTACTCAAAAGGTCCGAGGCACTTCGAGGGATTTTGTTTGTTTGTTTTATGGAAGTTGATGAGTTGATTCTAAAATTCATCTGGAAAAAGAGAATGTACAAAAATAGCCAAGTAAATTCTGAAAAAAAAAAAAAGAAGAATGAAGGGGGAGCGGGCTCCTCAGATTTCAAAAAGAATTGTAATGCTACAGTAATTAAAGCAGTGAGGTACTAGCTCGGTAATAGGCAAAAACTGAACAGAAAAGAAACATAAGCAGCATACCCATTGAGAGAATTCCAAATCAGGGCAGATATAATTCAATACAAAAACTAAATTCGGAAAACTAGCTATCTGTTGTGAAAAATTAACATAGGTCCCTACTTTCCACCATACATGCTACAAAAAACTAATTCCATATAGAGTAAACCACTAAATAATAAAAAATACATAAACTACTAGAAGAAAATATAAAGTATTTTAATAATCTTGGGATAGAGAAGCCTACCTAAGTATAAGATAAAAACAAGAAACTATAAAAGAAAGACGAAAATGTTTGCCTTTTTCCATAATAAAATTTTATGGCAAATACCGGCATAAATAAAATTTTTAAAAGATAAATAACAGGCATTTGCAATCTATAGCAGACAAAAGGATACCAGCTCTAATATCCAGAGACAGCCTAGAAATCAAGAAGGGAAACAAACAAATGACTCAACAGAAAACGAGGCAAAGGATATGAACGAGCAGTCTCCAACAGAAGAAATACAAATAGCTAATAAAGATATTAAAGGTGCTTAAGTTTACTAGTGATTAGGGAGAAATAACTTAAAACAATGAAATTCAATTTTTCATCCAAACTGATGACAAAAATTAAAAAGATGTCCAGCATGCCAGGAGGACAAGCTATCTCAAACCCTTTGACGTAGCAGCTCTACTTCTAAGGTACTAGCCTATGAAAATACTTCTTAATGTGCAAAAGATAGATTAAAAAGGATGTTTCTTTATAGCATTATCTGTAATAGTAAAAAAACAAACTGTTAGCAACGTAAAGATCTATCATGTGGAAAGAGTTGGATACATTATATAGTATACCCTACGATGGAATTCTACTAGCTGTTACAACGACGACTTTCTATTGAGCCCAGAGGTGGGGGGTGCGGGTTGAGCAAGTCGTAGAATAACATGTATGGGACAATTTCGCTTTATAAAACACACAAGTACACAGGCACATAGACAGAAAAGGTGTTTGGAAGATACAAAGCAAACAAATAATCATGGCTGTCTCTGGGCTGTGGAACTAGGAGAGGGCTATTTTCACCAGTTACTTTATCTACCACTGTACTTTTTACTTTTATAATAAGTATGTATTATTTTTGTAACAGAAAAAAATAAACTCATTCTATAACATTTGGATTTTTAAAAAATTATAAGGAAACAGAAAAAAAGAGAAATGAATTCTTTATCACACAGAGGCATTAAAGTGTCAACACTTTTCTTATCAGTCCTGTTAATGCATTTTTAACATATCTGCGATCTTATTTAACATAATTTGGGGATTATCTTTCAATTAAGATAATACTGTATTTTCCCTATAGAAATCTCACAGAATAAAGAGACACAAGAGAATAAAAAGCACATGTATTCCCATCACCTGGAGATAATTGCTTAAGATCTCATGAAATTCAAGTGCACAGAATTGGATTATGAGTAATCCAACACACTGTCACGGAACATGCACGCTCTCTCACTGAACAACTGATATTGTTGCCCACAAACTTGTTCCTTTATTTAATTTTCATAATAATCATACAAGCATTAAGTAGTCAATGTTTTTAATTATGTAATGAATACCCACCCACCCATCCAACCTGAGCACTAGTATACTGCCAATAACTTCCATCTACTGCTGTGATCTTCTCCTACCCCTTTTCCTCAGCCCCAGTGACCATTATCCTGAATTTCTGATTGCTGTTCCTTTGCTTCTTAATAAAATATTTTTAATCCCAAACATATATGTACATTTAAATAATACAGCTTTTAGTTTTACTTGTTTTTGAATAACATACAAAGAATAGCCTCTTATATGTAGTCTTCCGGGACTTGGTATCTTAATTTAACATGATAGAAGTAAAATTTACCCATATTATTATTATGTGTAGCTGCAGAGCATTCATTTCACTGCTGTATAATATCCCATTCTGTAAATATATCACAATCGATTCATTTTCCTTTTGGGACTTCTGCTACCAATATTTTAGTGTATATTCTATTGGTCATTTTTTTGAAGACATTAACATAGTTTTCTTTCTACAAAATCTGAATATTATATTTTCATGTGAGCTGTTTCTCTCACTACTGAGACCTTGTGAACATATTCCCATTTTGGTAAATATTCCTCTGTGGTATAAATTTAAAAGACTGCATAATATCTCATCATATCATTGCAATACAAGTCTATTTAACAATCCACAATTGTTAGACATCTGATTGCTTATAATTTTTTTTTGCTGTGATAAGCATTATGGATGCACATATTCTCTGGCTCATAAACTCTCCTTTTAATAATTTATCCTAAGTAATATCTGAATATATTTGCATATAATCACATACAGGGCCACCATGAGGGATGACAAAGTTTTTGTTCTGCACAACAGTGTACGTGCTCATCACAGCAGTTTTTATAATACAAGAAAAACTGGAAATAATTTAATGCCCATCAATAAGACAAAGTAAATAATTTATGTATTAAAGTTATAATATAAGGGGGAGGGTATAGCTCAAGCGGTAGAGCGCATGCTTAGCATGCACAAGGTCTGGGGTTCAATCCTCAGTACCTCCTCCAAATATAAATAAATAAACCCAATTACCTCCCCTTCATAAAAAAAAAGAAAAAAATTTAAAAAACATATTTTTTTAAAAAAATTAAGGTATAATATAGATGCACTCTTGCTGACAGAAAGAGATGTCTACAGTTTATTGTTAAGTGAAAAAATAGGTTAAAAGGCAGTATAATTCCATTTTGTAAAAGAAAATAAACACACTTCTGAAACAGTATGGAAGAGCATACACCAAAAACCCTACAGCAATTATCTGAGTACTGAGTTTGAGATTTTAATTTTTTAACTTTGCTTACTTAGATTTTGAAGTGTTTTCAACAGTAAAACTTGATTACATGTATAATAAAAAGATGAATAAACAATGAATGTTTATGAACAATCTTTTAAATATTTTTCCTGAATGTAAAATACTTTCACACTGTAAGAAATTTGGAAGAAAATAAGAACATAAAGAAGTAAACAAAAACCACACATAATCATACCAATTAATTCACAATCTCCAATGTATTTATTTGTAGTCATTTATCTCTGATTATATATACTTAAAATAATTGCAATCATACTTTATATAATCTTATATGCTGATTTCTGATTTAACATTGTATAATATGACCATATCATAAATAATTTAATGGAAGAATATTCTATCACATGGAAATAGCATGTTGATTTAATCATGCCCTTAAAATCAGACCTTTAGGTTTTTCTGTATTTCACTATACCAAATAACTATGTGAGGAATATCTTTGTGCATGAATTACCCACGTTTTAGATAATTTCCTTGAGTCAATTCATTGAACTGAAAATACTAAATCAAAGAATACCAACATTTTCATATCCCTTGATATATATTGCCAAAACTATAATTACTATACATTTTAAGGTGTCACGGAGTAGTAGGAAAAAAAGTCAGAATATGTTAATCCCATGCCCATCTGTAGTACTTGCTGTTTAACCTCTAATTAGGTAAAACTCATAGGTTATTTTGATAATCAAATGAGAAAATAGCTCCTTAGGTCACCATAAATATTACTTCCTCAGAAATGCTTTCCTTGACTTTCCAGACTCTTACAGCATCCTATACTTACTTTTCTTTCATGGCCTTACAACAACTAATAAATAATGATTCAATTATTTGTACATTGTCTGTTTCCCTCAAATGATTTTAAGCTCCATTAAAATATACCTGGTACACAGCTGACACTCAATAAGTATTTGTTGAATGAAAAGAATGAATGAATGAATGAATGAATGAATGAATGAAGTGACAGCACTTTGTAAACTAAATCATTAGACATTTGGAAGATATTTCAATTATTATTATTATTCATAATTTGTGTTATAATATAGATGATTCTAGGTCTTTAAGTTATTTTTCCCTAATCACTAGTAAACTTAATGCTTGTCATGCTAACCAGAGGCACAGGTAGAAACAATCCTGGAAGCACCTGGTAGGCGCTGAGACTTGGAGAACCAAGTAGTTAGTTCTCTAGGTTAGCATGCTATGAGTTAAACAGTTATAGTTACCAGTGGTCGGACACAAGGCAGTGGTCAGGAATCCAGGAGGTCAGTGATATTTGAAGAAGCAGGTGGATCCTGGAGGTCAGAAACAAACTAATGGTAAATGGTCTAGATAGTAAGGTACAAACTGGAGGATGGTCAGTGATCAGGGATTAAACCAGATGGGAGAGTTAAATTCCAAGCATCAGTACTCAAAGCATAGAGCTATGAATATGATTTTAAAGCAAAGGGTACTTGAATTCAGTGCTCCCTTATATTATTTCTATCCAAACTGAAAATGATATCAGGAAGTGTCTGTGCCTAGTTCCATAGATATGAGCAAGGAAATGGTAGTAGCTAGTTGAGGAATGAGATCTGTGAACACAAATAAGTTCTGATAAATGACAGGATAAAGTGAGACCATTGATATATATGATCTTAAAATACTTTACACATAAAATGGGAGCAATCAAGCTTCAGATCCTGTAATTCCCATCTTGATTTTCAACAGCAGATATTATGGCATAATGGATAGCATCATGGACTCTGGAAACAGGCTAGCTGGGTTCAAATCCTAGAACTGTACTTTAGTGCTTGTGTCCTTTGGACAAGTTACTTCACCTCTGTGTGCCAGTTTCCTCATCTGTAAAACAGGGATGATAGTACCTACCTTAATGGGTTCTTGTGAAGATTAAATGAGTTGATGCATGTAAGGACCTTAGAACAGTGCCTGGACGTAGCAAATGCTATGTTAATGTTATTATTATTATTATTATCATCATCATCATCATCATCATTATTACTTATGTCACATAAGACCAAACAACAAAAATTGATGTTACAAAAAATAAATACACTGTATGTTAATTTCATCTAAAATAATACAGTCTCTAAACAAGTATTTTTCTCATTAAAATAAGAATTTCACTTGTAACTAAACAGAGTTGACTGTATAAAAAATATAAGCATTAGCAAATTAGCAAAATTTATCACAGCAATCCCATCTGTGTGTTTATAGAAGCTGTTTTATGAACACTATCTTTAAAAGTTGTAAAGAATAAATATACATTTCCTAGTAGCAAAAAACACTATTAAGCTGCAGTACAGTTGATCCATAAGATCTAGTCTATAAGAAGGAATGCCCTATTCAATTTTTTGAAGCTAATTCTACCAGAAGCAGGAATTTTTGAGTTGGAAGACTTGTCTGTGGAGAAATCTGAACATGGAAATGCTCAGACTTGGGAAGACTAATCTTGAAAAAGTCTGGACCTGGGGAAAGGGCAGAAGACCTGGACTATGGAACATGTTAAAAATACCTGGATATCGTAGACACTGGAAGACCTGAATGTTAGAAGACCGGTACACTGGAGACGTTGGAAGACGTGGATATTGAGCCTGCTGTTGGAAGACTGAGTATTTGTCGGAAGACATGGAGGTGCTGGAAGACGTGGAGATGCTGGAAGACATGGAAATGCTGGAAGACAAGAAGACGCTGGAAGCCCTGGAGATGCTGGAAGACTTGGAGGTGTCAGAAGACATGGATTTTCTGGAAGACGTGGCTTTGTTGGAAGACGTAGATTTTCTGGAAAATGCAGCTATGGTGGAAGACGTGGATTTTCTGGAAGATGCAGCTATGGTGGAAGACGTGGACTTTCTGGAAGACACGGCTATGTTGGAAGACATGGACTTTCTGGAAGATGCAGCTTTGGTGGAAGACGTGGATTTTCTGGAAGATGCAGCTTTGGTGGAAGGCATGGATTTTCTGGAAGACACAGCTTTGGTGGAAGACGTGGATTTTCTGGAAGACACGAATTTGATGGAAGACACAACTTTGTTGGAAGACAAGGATTTGCTGGAAGACATGGATTTTCTGGAAGCCATGGATTTGATGGAAGACATGGATTTTCTGGAAGACTTGGATAGGCTGGAAGACCTGGAGGTCATTGGAAGACATGGATTTCCTGGAAGACATGGCTTTTCTGGAAGACATGGATTTTCAGGAAGACCCGAATTGTCCGGAAGACCTGGATTATTTGGAAGACATAAATTTGCTGGAAGACCAGGAGGTTACTGGAAGACACGAATTTTCTGGAAGACATTAATCTCTAGGAAGACATAAATTTGCTGGAAGACTTGACTTTAGTGGAAGACGTCACTTTATTGGAAGACCTGGATTTAGTGGAAGACATAGATTTTTGTCTGGAAGACGTGGGTTGACCGGAAGACTGGATTTGGTGGAAGACATGGACTAGTTGGAAGAATTGGATTTTTCTGGAAGATCTGTATTTGATGGAAGACGTAGATTTTTCTGGAAGACGTGAACTGGGTGGAAGACTTGGATTTCTTTCCGGAAGACACAGATTGACTGGAAGACCTGGATTTTTTCCGGAAGACGTAAATTAGCTGGAAGACTTAAATTGGTGGAAGACATAGATTTTTCTGGAAGACGTGGATTGGCTGGAAGATCTTGAAATTGTTGGAAGACATGGATTGTCTGGAAGACATGGATTTTCTGGAAGACCTTGATGTTGTTGGAAGACTTGGAATTAGTTGGAAGACTTGGAGTTGCTGGAAGACCTGGAGTCGTTGGAAGACCTTGACATTGGCGCCATTGGAAACCCTGGACATTGGAGACATTGCACAGGATGTTGGAGACATTGGAAGCCTTAGATTTTGAGGACATTCGTTATTCTGAACATTGGAGACTTTGGAGGCCCTGAGTGTTGGAATTAGTGGATATTGGAAGCCGCGAATACTAGAAGCCCGAAACACTAGAGACATTGCAAGTCCTGTACCTTGAAAGCCCTAAACATTGGAAGATATGAACAATAGAAGATCTAGACATTTAGAAATTTCGAAATCATAAGCCTTGGATATTGGGAGACACTGGAAAACCTGTATATTGATACATTCATGCTAAAAGACATAGAATTTGGAAGATATAATTTTCATGATGCTGGAAGTCAAGAATGTTGGCAGCCCTGAACTTTAGGACACCCGAAGAGATAAGGACATAAAGAGACCCACCCATTCAGACACCAGGGTTGTTGAAATATCTGAATGTTAGAAGATCAGGTCCTTAGAGATATTGAAAGACTTGGACATTGGAGGAACTTGTGATGACAAGACATTATAAAATCAGGCTCCAGGAGACACTAAAAGTTATAGGAACTGAATGATCTATGTGATGGAAGACATGGGAAGAGCTAGACTTGGACACAATAAAATACATGGACTCTAGAAGACCTGTATCTAGGACACATTGGAGGATTGGGAACATAGAAACACTGGAAGTTAGAACTCTAGACTCTGAAAGACAAGACCTGGAACTTGAAGACAGATTTTTGGAGATATTAGCAGACCTAGACTTTTAATGTCCCCAATAGTGAGGAGATTAGAAAACACTGGCCTTGGAGATGCTGCAGGCCAGAGAGTAGAAGACACGGATATTGTAACATTTAGAAGATCTGGCAATTGGAGATGTTAGAAGCTATGGAGCCCAGAAGACCTGATGCTAGTGACACTGAAGAATTGAAAGACCTAGTCTTAGAGCTGTTGGAAGGCCATGTTGAAAAACATTGGCAATATTGAAAGACTTTACTATTAGGACCTGATGTTACAGTAAAGGTCATAAGGCTACTCTAACAGTCTTTATGATTATGGCATCTCTTTCACTAAACAGTAAAACACAGAGAAAGGACTTTTTAAGATGACATAGAAGAAGCAGGGAAATTCAATTAAAAGTAGTTTCAATGGGTTAGAAACTACTTCAGAGTCTCAATGAACAGGGCTTCTGGGTATGTATTGACTGACAGCATGGGAATGAGAAATTATCAAAGATTAAGCAATATAAAGGCCAGGGGAACTACTTGGCTTTAGATCAGGGGTCAGCAAAAGTCTTCTGTAAAGAATCAAATAATAAATATTTAAAGTTTTGCAGGCCATATGATTTCTGTTGCAACTACTCAACTCTGCCATTGTAGTGCAAGCCACAGACAATATGAGTAAACAAGTTGGGCCAGATTTGGCCCAAGTGCCTTAGTTTGCCAGGCCCAGCTCTAGATGCCAAATCTGGGGTATGGTAAACTTAAGTACATTCCAGGCTAGCGTTCACATGCAGAAGGGATAGAGCAATTTGAAGCCCAACGACAAATAAAGATACCGTGTATGTGATGATACTCAGGAGATGAGGCTGGCGAGAACCTAAGAATGGAGTTTAGATCTCCGATTGATTGTTTCAGGATTGTAACAAAGAGATTTGTATTCAGAGCCAAAATTAAGTGAGTAGCATTCAGGGCCCCAGCCCAAGGGGCTAAGATTCAGTGAGGATGCTCTAATTCTGTAGATTGGAAGCTTAAGAAGAAAACTAACAAAGAAACTCACCTCTACAGACTAGGGTTATCCTGCCAAGACTAAACACCACTCACGCAGAGAAAGAGTCCCCAGCCCAGGACAGACAAGAAGCCAGTGGCAAAGCCCTCCCTCTAAGTCCCTTGTTCTTGTCCTTAGGGCACTCATCACCCCACTGCCAAGTAATCAAGAGCCTACTCTAGGTGTCTGCAATGATGGAGGAGAACAGGAAGGAGATTACAGCTTGACAGGCTCATCTCAGGCACTCTGGCTTCAGGTGCTAAGTCTGATTTCTGATCTTACCCACCAGAGACTAAATGACAAGCTTAAGAGATGAAGATTGAACTATAGGCTGAAGATCTTTAGTACTTAAGGCCGAGGGAGACAAGTACTATCACATATATTGCATGAAAGCAAACACTGGAAGACAAAACTGGTTAACATACACTGGGATTGGGCCTAGATTAAAAGATTAAGGAGTGGAATATACAGACAATGGGCAGCCACTGATGATTTTTGAACAAGAAAGTACCAGAATCAGAATTGTGCACAAGGAAAGTTAGTCAAGCAGCAAGGTGCTGAATGCCAAAGACTACTAAGCATATACACTAGAGCACCGAAGACTCCAAGTTCAAACACTTAAAGGGTTGGGATGTGAGTTATGAGGTCACTACAGTTGAGTTAAGGCAGTGCAGCTCTGCTGCTTGGCAGGCGTGGCGTTACAGTTATGATGAATACTCAGCATTCTGAATACCGCTATTTCAAACTTCTTGAATGCCACCACATGAAACACAAAGAAGTTCAGAAGCTAGTTATGAAGAACTGTCTTGTCCTCACCTAGAAAGATTACTTAGACATCCAATTTCTCCCAAAGGCAGCTGCGTTAAGAACTTCTGTGGTTTAAGCAAAGCTTTATCTTTGACTCCTATTAACACAGAATGGCTTAATTATCTTAAAAATGGAACCAAGTGGATGGATTATTTTCTAAAGAATAGGAATACATCCATGTGAAAAGAGTCATTACCTCTATTCTCTATATAAATAAATGTCATGCAATGATAACCACATAATAAATATAGCATACAGATTCACTGCCGGTCAAGGTGTTACAGGGACGAAGGAATTATTATTTCAGGTCTCTCTCACAAGCCAACAAAGAAAAATATTTAACATCAATTTTTATTTCTTCTCCCTTCTTAAAACCATCATGCATAACTTGTTTTGAGAAAAATTTGATAAAAATATCAAAATATTAAAATTTTGTAAAGACAGGAGTAAACGAGCATAGTCTAGTTCGATAATGCTTACTCATGTTGTAATAATAATAATAGCAACAATTTATTGCGCGCTTACTATGTGCCAGGCACTGTACTAAACGCTTCATACAATCTCATAGCAATCTTACAATGCAAGCATTTTCGACCCCGTTTTACAGATTGGAAACCTAAGTTTGAAATGGTTAAAAAACTCATGGCCACAGTTACAGAGCTGGCAATCCGCAGGGACAGAATTGAAAGCAGGCAGGTCTGTGTCATTCCAAAGCCAAGGCCCCCTGCTGACTTCTCACACCCCAAGAGCCCAAGGGTTATCCCACCAGGACTGAGTACCACTCATCCAAAGAGACAGAGTCCCCAGCCCAGGGCAGACAAGAAGCCAGTGGCAAAGCCCTCCCTCTAAGTCCCATGTTCTTGTCCTTAGGGCACTCATCACCCCACTGCCAAGTAATCAAGAGGCAGCTCTAGGTGTCTGCAATGATGGGTTAATCATACCTTTGGCTTTATATAGGAAGTATAACATCTCAAGCACATGATATTCATATTTAATTTCTCAATATTTGCTATTCATGCAATGAAATGTACTCTTTAGCCTTTCATCTGTTTTCTCTTTGATTTTATGGTTTCCAAGAACATACCCTCTGGTCATAGCACATAATACTTATTTCTGAATTCTTAGAAAAATAACCATAACACACTGATATCAAAGGCCATTAAAAGGTAATAAAACTATGTAAAGTTCAGTAGTCAATGCATTTCACAGCACAAACACGGTGCACACACTCTTTAGACTATACACGCTGTAAGCCCTTATTAGCATTCAGGTGCCGGCAGCTACATAACCCAAATGTGGCGTTTAAAGAGCCTTCTTTGCATTTTGATCTTAAAAGATTTTAGGCAAACAAAAGGCTCTTTTTAAATGTAATGCCAGTTTTCTAATATTTTCTACAAATTTCAGCAACCTGGGCTGTCCTTTCTCTCCATCTCCTTTTGCTTTTTTTCCCCTTTGCTCCAGTTGTTAAATATGTCTATAGAAAAGGAAATGTCCATGCACTTCGTGATATGGAACACAAGCATTTCCCTGAACCATTTGACAACAGAAAGAGTCTTTCCACTCACACTAGGCATAAAATATACTAAAAGAAATTTCGGCCTTTCAATTTGAGGGACTATCCTTAACATTAAAAAGAAAAAAGAAATACCCATGTACATGGTGTTATTGTCATTAACTTCTATTTCTACCACTTAATCTATACCAACTTTCACATCCTCTTGTCAGTTCCACTGACTTGTTAAACTCAACTGTATTAAAATATTCCATCTTTACCCTCATCAATGATACTTCTTAGATTAGTTTAACTGGGTATTTCCTTACACAAGAATTAGATGTATCCCAATATTTTATTTCAAATGGCCTGGGACCTAGACACATGTTTCCATATATCAAGCCAAAGTCTAGACATTCCTACCACAACCAGAATCCTACAATAGTCAATTTCCCATTGTACTATTTTATATGAACAGTTCCTGGTTGATGATATAAAATTATTAGGAAACCACATTCTTTAAAGGCATATAGAGCTACTGATTATGCTGGTAAAACAATAACTGACTTAAAAATATGTATCTCTAGGTATGATTAAGAGTATGCCAATTATCCATGGAAACTTGAAACAGTAACACAAAGTTCTCTGCTTTGGTTTATGGAAACAATAGATACAAAATGTTAAAGTGTTTTATTCACAATATCTATGCATTATTATTTTCCCCAAACCTTATAAGTCAGAAGAAAAAGAGCAATTATCACATAGAAAGAAACTCACAGGAGGTACCCTATCCTTCCTTTCAGGACGTTGATGTTAAACTTATTTCCCTTTTTTCTATGCCATCTATACCCACCTCTCTTTTCTGGGAGGGACTAAAACATGGTAAAGCTTGACCCACAAGAACGATTTTTAAAATAAGAAGAACACAATACAGTTTAATATTACTACTTACCTTGGTCTCTTATGAAAAGGCTTAGGTACTCTCAAAATCAACCAATGAGGTCAATGCACCTTTCTCTCAAGGTCACAATGTCAGAGATAGAAGGACGTTAGAGACCAAGTGGTCCTATTTGCTCATTTGACAGATACGGAAAGAGTAGTGTGATTTAACTAAGACCATCACTGAGCTAGTAGTGGCAGAGCAGAAACTTGGAATCAAGGTTTCCTCGCCCCTGAGCCCGTACCATTTGTATTATATTTTCTGTTATAATTATGTTCAGACTCAGAGCAGTGGTCTGCAACCATGGCTGCGTAAAAAAATCACTTGAGGAGCTTTCAAAATATATAGCTGCTGGCCCCAGTCCTGATTCAGCATTTCTAGGGGCAGGTTCCAGAAATCTGTATTTTTCGAAGCTCCCCATAATGATTTTGATGTGCAGTGTTGAAAACCACCACGGCTTCATGAAAAGTGTAAGCTTTTCTGGCCCTGGGGCGAGTCACTACATCCACCTCACCCTGGAATGGGTTTTCAACTTTCATCTGCCTCTTTTGAACTTGTTGAGGAACGTCTGCCCACTCATCTGTAACTACGCAAGCAAGACCTTTTAACTTTTGTAATTTTTTTCTTTTCTCTGATCACTTCAAACTCAGATACAGGTAGCCTATCATTCAGACCTCCAGACTAAGGGGAAAATTACTGGCTTTCCACCATCCTTAGGGAGGAGGAAGTTTCAACATTCCTTTTCTGGAGGCTATTCAACCATTCAATTCACTGGGGCAACCAGATACGAGAACAGAGACAATCCACGGAAATGAACTCTAGCAGCTTCTACTCCTTGATTAGGTAGCAGGATAAATTCAGGAAGCCATTACAAATGTACTGCCTTCCAGAACCAACCATGCCTTTCAGGACCTTATACAATTGTCGTGAAACAAATTAAATTATACCAAACTAATGAAAAGGAGAGGATCTGGATTCTTTCTGTTGCGATAGCACGTTAGGCTTAAATAGAATTAAAATAAATTTCCAGATCAAGAGTACAAAATCAAATTTTCCAATCAAGTAGAGTATCCCTTCCCTAAGTACTAGAGTTGAGAGTTCCTGAAATCCTCATTGTAGGGGAATTTGTGTAGGAGGAATTTATGAGCTTTGGGGGGAAACTGGGGCAGAGAAGGGAGTGTTATGAAAGCCCAGACAATTGGTTTGTTCACTGAAATGAAACACTAAGTAAAGTGAACCTTGATGGTAGTTTACAAATTTTACATTAGTAATAGTGATTATTGGGCAATTAATTTCTATTTCTCTCTCATCTCAAGGTGAGAAATCTCATGCATCAATGAGAACGCTGATCATCACAGTAGTGACAGGGAAAGGATGGAGAAAACAGGATCTCGTCTGCATTTGAGAAAGCTCAGTCTCTTGCTCCACTCTCATCCCTCGGCTCCATCACATCATCTGAGCTGTCAGAGTCTGAACCCCAAGGCTCAACCATCTGGGTTCCTGCTGCTGTTTGCAGAATGGATTTGAATGACACAGCCAGATGGTTCAGCCTCTTCTCCCTGTAGAAGCAAGCAGAGAGAAGAGACTTATTGGCCTTTGTTTGAAGGTTTCTTATTACTGCTTTATAGGGTTGTGGGTAATGATTTAAGCCTTGCCTGAACGTCGATGAATATTCCACCAAAGATCCCCTTCCTCTAAATCATCACAGCAATCTGATTTGCAGAGTGGGTGCTTCAACATTCTTCGAGTTCTGGAAGTTAACCGACGCTGACCTCTCTTCATCAACTTTTAATGTGATCACATCACTGAAATATTTCTCTACTATCATCTGAGGGTCAGAATCTCACAGTTCAGTGGTGTCACCTAATTCACTGTCTTCAAATCCTTCACCACCCAAATGTTTTGCAGATGCTACATTTTCCACTTCTTCTGGCACTGAAAGGAAACTTTCAGAATCAGTTGCAAGCTCATTCCCAAGTTTCTGCCAAGCTCCGTTCAGGGCTGATTGTTTTATTTCTCTCAGTGATTCTATTGTTACAGCATTGCAAGTGGAGAAACGTTGCCAGGCTACTTTCACAGTAAGTTCTGCTGTCTCTCTCACAAGATCTGCAAGGCAGTCAGATATACCCCCAGATGCATGGTTGGAAGGAGTGGAGTTGTACTGGGGGAATGAAGGTGACTTTAACACAAGGATCAGGATTTACTACCACACTTCTGTCAGTGGGAACACTGTCCAGAATCAGCAACACTTTAAATCCAAGATGTTTTTGGTGTAAATATTATTTAACCTCAGGAACAAAATACTGCAAAAACCAGTCAAAAAGGAGTATCTCAGTGATCCATGCTGTATGGTTTCCCTTTATGTACACAGAAAAGTGTTTCTGGCATTTTCTTTTAAGAGAGCAAGAATTTCAGAATCTGTGAAGCAACATGGGTTTCATCAGAAAAAGTCACCAGAAGCTTATCTTTTTCAGGTGTGAAGCCTCTGGTCTTTTTCACATCCTTTGTAATAGATGTGCAAGAAGGCGTGAGCTCCCAGAACAGGCCTGTTTCATCAGCGTTGAAGATTCATTCAGGCAAATAGCCATTTTTCTCAGTCAGTTTCTTCAGATCTTCAGGAAGGATCTGCTTCCTCTGCCGGCCACTTCTTTTCACACAGACCATAGCATTTCTTAAACATATCCAACCACCCATTACTCACAATAAATGTCGTAATTTTCTATCCAGATCAAAATTTAAAGTTGCATTTTTGTGGTGCTTGCTGGTGGATTATACACATGGAAAGAGGCCTTCCCTGTTTTGGAAGCCACAAGTGCAAATCTCTTTTCATTTTCTCTATTTTAGCATTTGGAGGTATGTACGCTTTTCTCAATGACTGCAGTGTGCCCCTGATGCACTGGCCCTAACAGCTTTCTCGTTTTTCTTTATTGATTCAGTAACACCAAAAAAAAAAAAAAAAAACGCCCTACAGAGGTCTTGGTTTCACCGTAAACAAGCATTTCAAGAACTCCCATCTTGTTTGCTATAGACACCAGCTTTCCTTATCTGCCTCACTCTTGCATTTCCACCATCTACCTTCTCAGGTTTTTACCTGGATGCCATTCTTACCCGAACTTACACAAATTTACAGTTACTGAGGGTTTTATATCACTGAGCAATACACAACACTAATTTCTAATATATGACAAGCAAATGACAACATTCGTAAGACAAATAAAAAGGGCGAAACAGCTTTTGTGTGACGACACGTGTGCAGGACTGCCGGCTGCAGAGGGACAGTAGGCAGAAGAACCAGGGTAGACGCGAGCAACCCAGATGCTGGTCTTATCACATGAGACAGTCAGCAAGACAACAGATGGTGACTCGAATTTGCATTTTGTTCCAAAACTCTCAAAGGGGCAGACTAAGTAAACTCAAATTTTGGGTGGGAGTGACTTGCAGTTGTGACAGGACCACAGAACTCGGGAGTCAAGGTCAGGCTACCAGGCTGAGATGAGAAGTATCACCATCTAGGGAAAAATAGAAAAAAACAGGAGGTGAAGTCAGAACAGAGCCGTCTGCACAAGCAGCTTATCAGCTAGTGAGGAGAACAGAAATGCGGACTGACAGTAATAATACATCCCGGATCGCGCTGACAAAGGCTCTTGCAATTTGCATGCTCACTAAGACTGGATGAGAATCCTTTTCCCCCATATGTTCACCAAATGAAGTATCATCAACCTTTGCAGTTTGTGCCAAGCAGAAGGGGAATAACAAGGCATCTCACTTTTGTTTGAATTTCCATTCCTTTGATCATCTTTCCATACAAGTAAGCCTTTTCTACTTTTTCACCTTTAAATTGTTCATAGCCTTTGCCCACTTTTTAACTTTTTTCTTACTGATTTGGAGGCCCAAGTAGCATATTAGGGAACTCATTCTTAATTCTATCTCACAAAACATTTTCTCTAGGTTTGTCATTTACTTTTTAATTTTATTTAGTCTTTTTTCCATAAAGATGTTCCAAATATCTCTGTAGTCAAATGTTCATGCCTTGCTTTGAAAAACCTCCCCTTCCCCAAGATGATAAAAAAAATCCATATAAAAATACATTTTTATTTTTTCACATATTTTGTTTCATTATATTCATACTTCTGTGGTATTATTTCAAGCTATTGAGGAAAAGATGGACTACTCAATAAACGGGCTACTCAACAAAGCAAAACAATCACCAATTATGTGACTGGCTATAGCTTAAGTGGTTGCATTGTTTGGGAAAGCTTAATTGTGGCTATGACCGGTTTCCTAACCTTGAGGCATTCGCAGCATTTAATTCATTTCTTTATTCCTCCTAGCACATGGCCTTGTACATGATACGCTCTTTGTCAGCATAAGCTGATCGAGGAGGAGGAATGAACGACTGCCATGTTTGATCTGTTATTGCCCTTTGGTCTCAAAATCAGTTGAATGACATCTTTGTTTAACCTATGAGTAAATGCGTTGTGGGTAGTTTATACATTTTGGGGAAAAAAAGATTTCTTGTGGAAACCTCCTCATTGGTTAACATATATGGGTATCATCTTGTAAAATGATAAGTGATTCTGAGGGTCTGTACTTCTTGAGCTCACCACTTGAGTGTGTGTGTTTTAAGATTTTTTTAATTCCTTTTTTATCAAAGTGTAGTTGATTTACAATGTTAGTTTCACGTATACAGCAAAGCAATTCAATCATACATAGAAATATATATGTATTCAGATTGTTTACCATTACAGCTCTGTTTTAAGATTTTTAAAGGGGAAAGAGACTAGCTCTGCACAGCTCTGATAAAAGCAAACTCCTTAACACCAAATGTCCTTTCATTAACAGAAGCTGCAATGAACTCACTTCATACACATCCTTATAGGGTGTGAAATTTCAAAAAAATTCTTTGTTCTTGGTTAAAAAGCTGACAGAAAAATACATCTTGAGACCCTCCTGCCCTTTGGGCACATAAGCCCCAGCTCCTGACTACAGAGCGCGACCCGCTCTTACTCCTCCTCCCAGAGGCAGCCGGGCATTCTTGGACTCAAGGACTAGAAGCATGGTGCCACACTCTCTAGCTAAACGTCCTTTGGAAAAACACCTTGAGAAGAGCTGCCACTGGTGACTCCATTATTTGGTAGCATCCTAACAGCATCAAGTCTCTGTACAGCTCGCAGAACTGAAAGTTGACACATGAAGTTTATTTTCAAGACTTTATTCTTCACGTTAACTTGGCTCTGGCATCTTGCAAAACTGACATATCCTTAGCAAGGTCAGAGAACCCAGGATGAAACTCTCACCCAGAGGGAATGTTACGGGTGGAAGTATAGTCTATTCTTGGAAGGTTGGTTGAATGGTTTTACCCAGTAATTTAGTTAAACATATAGTAATGTCATTCTCCTTACCTGGGGTTATCAGTTTTTATGCTCTTATTTACTCCTTATTTCCTTTCATAAACCTCCATCTCTTGTATGGTATAGAAAACAGTTTTTATTAGTATTATGAAGTTAAACCATCCCTAAGTTCAAATAATCAAGCTTCCAGTAAAATGGCTATACATCTTCTCTTCAAATTAGGTGGAAAAAAGACTTGGAAATTAAGTCTCTTACCTTCAAGTGATATTAGGATTCAGGCTTCATAATGCCTTAGTTTTTAATCTATTGCCTTAAATCAAGGAAAAGATTTAACTTAAAGTGATTTCCCTTCAGTGGTCAGTAGTTCTTTAATTGTCACTCTCCATTTTGATTGTCACTCTCCATCTTGTATTTAACCTGAAAAGCCACCAATGTATATGTGACAGTGCCTAAAATGTAGCCATGAAACATGAGATTACTTCCTACACACATGCGGATGTGCACACACACTTTTATTATGAGAATTTTCAAACCTAGAGAAATAGAATAGTTCCATTATTATACCTAGTAGAGTCAATAATATCACCTCATATCTCATCCAACAGCCAACTCATATTCAGATTTCTCCCTTTGTGCCAAAACTTGAGTGACTATTTATTAATCACTAGTGAAGCCATTATTGGAAGATCAGAGGTCTTAGAACTTGGTACTGACACTCAGTTAATAAAAGTAAGGAGCATAGTTTGGTAGCAGAACAGAAGTCAGCAAAATGTAGAGTAATTACTTCAAAAATTTTTTTTAAAAAGCGGCAGCAGAAGAAATGAATTAAAAAGCCTTGATCTCAGGGAACTTAGTCTTCTAGGGAGGATAAATGGAACACAATGTAACGTAGAAGCCCACACATCCCATAAGCATTGCAAACAAAGTGCTACGCGGGCCCAATCCCCTTTCTGTCCAATTCCTACTTTATCTACTGTGCTTTGGCCCTTCTCATTCCTCATCTGAAGAGTGGAAAAAATTCCTCAGTCCTCAGCTTCATCTTTTTTATTTTAATGGAGGTACTGGAGATGGAACCCAGGACCTCATGCTAAGCGTGCTCTCTACCACTGAGTTACACCCACCCCCCTCCCCTTTAAATCACTCACATGATTAATAAGAAGTCCCCATGGCTTAAGAGTCCAACTCCCTTTGTACAATGGCACCTGCCTACTTTCGCAGCCTTAGCTTTCACTACCTTTTCCCTTCCTCCTCTGCAGTCTGTAAGTCAGCCAGCTAAGGGGCTATTTCAATCAACCAGATTTCCTTAACCTTCAACACTAGTTCAAGTACCACCTCTTCCAGGAAGCTTTCCCGGCTTCCTCTGGCTGTCTTGGAAGCATTCACTGGCTGGCTCTGAAGCACTGTTTCAAGCTCTCAGTGCCTCTCTCCTGTGCTTACTCTGATTACAACATTTATGACATTTCACCATAGTGCCCTCTGTTTTCCTGTGTTTTCATCATTTATGAGTGCCCTAACAGTATCTGGAACAGAAGAGGTCCTCATTTTTTTTTATTGAAGTATATACTTGATCTACAATATGTTAATTTCTGGTGTACAGCATAGTGATTCAGTTATATATGTGTATATATATTCCTTTTCATATTCTTTTCCATTATAGGCCATTACAAGATATTGAATATAGTTCCCTGTGCTATACAGTAGGACCTTGTTGTTTATCTATTTTATATATAGTGTGTGTGTGTATATATATACACATACATACATTGTATCTACCGATCTCAAACTCCTAATTTATCCCTCCCGCCCCTTTCCCCTTTGGTAACCAGAAGTTTGTTTTCTATGTCCAAATACTACTGCATAAATGCTTACAGCAGGGAGAGTAAGAGCTGCACGCAACACTTACAAAAAGGTCAGCGTTGGAACTGGACCTTGAAGGATGGGTAGGATTTCCAGTGTGTGGGAAGGAGCAAGTGAGTGGGAGGTGAGGGGGGCAAAGGCAGAGGCAGGAATTGCTAGGGAAATACGGGGATTAGATGAGGCTGAAACACAGGGTGGCTGAAGTGGGTAGCCAAAAACAAAATTGGAAAAGTCTGTTTGAGACAAATCATGGAGGACCTCAGATGCCGGATTTCTTTGGTGAGACGCAGTTAACATTTAACTGTCCTGATATAATGAAAGGGTTTATGTTTTGCAATGAATACAAAAACTAAGTGTTTAGGATAAATCAGACCTATTCTTCCTTGTCACTAGGTCTCAGCACTCACATTCTTGGGAGAAAAAGTCCCTCCTATGTGTGTCCTAAATAATTTAGAGAGATCATGCTGATATTCATTATCACATAGCTATTTTGTTCTCGTTATTTTAATCCTTGATAACGAGGACAGTTATGAAACATCTTCTTCACTTTCCTTTCCTGGTTCGATGGGTCATTAATCAAATAGACAGCCATAAGTTCTTAATAATAATCTATTTTCTCCATTAAAATTTCATGGAAAATCGTGTATATTTCTTACTGGATCCAAATATTTTTATAGCTCTGAAAATTCTTCCCCCACCAAATCAAAATGGCTTCTATGTAGCAACAGTGCCCTCTGCTGGCTATAAAGTGGAACAGCTAAACCAGCGGAGAAGGAACCCAACAGCCCAGGTGTCTGCAGATGCTCTTTGCCTGACAAAGCCTCCGTCGTCCGCACGTCCCCAATTTCTGCCCCTTTCCTGTTAAGCAAAATGTTGACTTAATAACTCCTAAAGGTAAGCAAACTCGTCTTAGCAGGCCAGGAACCGGGCAAGTGCTCCAACAAATTCCTCTTTTTTTCTGGTCTTTTGGAAAACAAGCCACACCCAAATCTTCCAAAGTTTTTGTTTTAAGAAAAGGCACATAAATGTGAACAGTAATTTCCAGGTTTCCTCGATTTACTCTTCCTCTATACGTCATTTTCACTGGCCTTTGTAAGACAAAAGAAAGCATTTAGTTAGGGAACTCTTTAAGGAATCTAGCAATCATGGACCTAGTGACTGGCCACATCCCAACCTGGAAGCATAACCAGGCCACCTCCCAAGCCTGGGCTAGATGTGCCATTTGTCCCCTCTCTTAGCGTTAAGGACGGCGAACAATACAAGATCAGCATAAAACGGTTCCAGGGGATAATGACAATTGAAAGGTGCTTTTAGCCAGTGCCTAGCATAGAGTCTGGCCACCTGCTGGGAGAGTTAAATGAGGTTAAGAAGGGGGAGACTCACTGTAAATTACGGAGTGTAATGTTCATTAAAGGTGCTTTTATCATTGCAATTTCAGACTGAATTGCAATACGAGGAAATGCTTCTGGCAGGCTAGAGAGGAACAAGGCGTCCCCAAGTTCAGGGGCATCCCTCTTTCTGCAAAATAATTCAAAAGCCCTTCCCTGCTACTTGCGGTTCCTTTAAGATATTTTTATTCCGTTTTGAATGGGCTCCTAAGCCCTAATTAAGGGACCACAGCTTTTTTGTGCCTTACTTCTGTGTCTTTTTTTCCCGGTGGTTCCAAGGCAGCGCTTTGCAACCTGGGACAGTTGTGTAAGCTCTCACCTTGGGTCTCCTCCAAGCTCCACACTGTCCCTGCTGCCTCCGTGAGCAAAGACAGGGGCTGCGCTCCTCCAAGTACAAGGTGGTGAAGGCAGCAATCCCTCCTGCCTTCCGCACAGCCAGGGAGCCCCACATACACAACGAAAACCCAACTCATGGCAACGGAAGAGCAAATAAATTAAGTACCACAGAGGTCCAGGGCTCGGGACCTCGAGAGAGGAGGGAATCACTTCAGAGCTAATTTGCAAGACCAGGGGTTAGGGTGAGACGAGCAGAGCCAAGTCCTGCCAAATCAGGGTCACAGCATGTCTATTAAACAGTTAACGTATTTTGTTCATCTTAGAATTGTTCGCATTAACTTTGCATTTTAAAGGTATCGCATTAAAATTTTTGTCTTGTGTACTGAGTGTCTTGATGCCCCCTTACATTCTCTGCCTCACTCAAATCCCCCGGTGATGGACGTGACTGTGCAGCTAGAGAAGGGATAAAAGGCATCCCGGAGGAGTCACCAGGGAGCCGAAGCTTGGACCCGCGCACGAGGCGGAGCGGGTGGCGGAAGAGGAGCGCGCTGGCTGGCTGGCTGGCTGGCTGGCTGGCTGGGAGCCGACGATGCTCCAGTCGGGTACTTTGCGGCAGCCCCGAGGGAAATCAGCTTGGTTAAAGGAGAATACCGAAAGGACGTCGGCTTACCTGGTTCTGGCTGCTCCAGACCCCGCAATCTCCTCTCCTAACCGCCGAGGCAGGCTCCGCTCCCGGTGGGGAGGCTGCGTCTCGTCTTTGCAGCGCGCCCTCCGTCCGGCGCAGCCTGCATCAACCCACGCCTCTCGGGAGAGAAGTGCCCCGCGGCCGCCCCTCCAGCGTACGCGCGCCGCGCCCCTTGCTGACTGGGGGTCCAGTCCCTCCGCGCAGGGCGCTCTTGTCCCCCACAGGGATGGGAGGACCGGCTGCTGTCACTTCCGATCTGCTCGCTGTGTGTCAGGGCACTTCCTCGGCTACACGCTCAGCCCCTCCATCCCCACCCCGCGCCCCTCTCGGTCCCGCAGCGGCGGCCGGGAGGCTCTCTTGATGAACTCCGCCAAGGCCAAAGTGACGAGAGACTCCGTGAGGGTCTGTAATTTCATAGCGGTATCAATAGCTTGGGCAGGCGGCAAATCTTAAAGCTGGAACGAACATCAGCTCTGGGTAGAACTTAGCGTTCCACGTCTTTTGTGAAAAGTCACCAAGCAAATTAACTCTGTGTCAACGTTTAGTACCAGTAGTGCACCCTAACAATACAGACAGAAAGAAACCCCGCTGCAGCAAGCTCTATCCATCGCTGCACCCCGGAAATCTCCATCAACAAATATGAAAAAGCGTTTAAAGAAGGGAAGGGTTTCTGGTGAGAACTGACCTAAAGTAACCCCAGCCCCCTTAGCAGCCCAGCCTGGGGAGACTGGATTTGTTGTTCCCACTCAACTCCTTTATAAGACCTCTAATTTCTCCGAAGCTCTTCAGCAAGTGCCTGTCCACAGGTTACTTCCGGTTTCTGACAAGGCAATTAAAATGGCTTGTCCAACTGAGACTGGCAGTTAAGAATGCTAGACAAATAGTTCTGGACAAATCGATGTGAGACTTGGCTGTTTATGCCACACCATTGTTTTAATGTTGTTCCGGGGTACACTGCCCCCAAAACTCTAAAGACATATTTTACTTCTGGAGTCCTGTCCTCAGATCTTTGGTTAGTTTTCAGGCCTTAGTCAATGAGTAAGAAGCAAAGTCCCTAAATACAAGAACAAATGCTTGATTTAGCAAATGAACACACAGGGCACCCAGTTCAAACTGAATCTCAGATAAGCAACAAATACTTTTTTAATGTAAGTATGTCCTAGGCAACATGTGGGACATACTTATAATTTAAAAATTGTTTGCTGTTGAACTGAAATTCAAATATAACGGGGTGCCCTGTTTTTTCTGGCAACTCTAAGAATAAGGCAATGACTACTTGAATTCTTTTGTTTATAGTCCAACAAACAAGACACAAGTCTATACTGAGAGGTAGGCAAAAAATATCACAAGGATTCTTAGTCATTTATACACAAAAAAAGTCACATTGAAATATTTATTAGGAAAACAGTAAAAAGCTGATTTATATTAATTGAGGAGATCATCAAATCAGATAGTTAAGACTATTGAGGGGATTAGAGCAGGGAGCTGCAAACTACTCCGCAGGGGCTGGATCAGGCCTGCAGCCATTTTTCTGTGGTCTTTGAGCTAAGAATGGTTTTGACATTTTAAATGATCAAAAAGAAGCAGAACACTCAGTGGCAAGTGAAAGTCACATGAACTTCAAATTTCAGTGTCTATAATTAAAGTTTTACCGTAACTCAACCACACTCACTCACTTTCTTACTGTCTCAGGCTGTTGTCAGGCTGTAAAAGCAAAGTCGAGTCATTGCAAGAGAGACGAATCAACCTGCAAAGCCGGAACAATTTACTCTCCAGGCCTTTTACAGAAGCAGTCTGTCGACCCTTCATATGCATCAAACCATTACCTGTAAAGTGGTGTATAGATAATCATGAAGTCTGTTAGCTATAACTCTGGACCAAACATTTTCCTCATTTGTGGAAAATATTTGCTTAGCTGTCCTTTTCTCATAGTCAAAAGAAAAGGACTGTGTTTTCATAGATATAAAATTTTGGTAAACTGAAAATCAGTGGCCTTTGAATGAGATTTGTTTTAACAATACAGGCCATCTCTGCTTTTTTTCACAATTTCTGATTCACCCTTTGTCCATTGCTGCATCACCTCACAAACCACAACATCCCTGTGGTTTTTAGATCCCTAACTCGCGCAGCAGTTTACCAAGTGGCTCACCTGCCATCTAGTGGGGAAAGATGTAAGTGCATTATTATTCATGTATTTAGGCAAACTGACTAGCTAGCTTTAAGCTATAGGACCTTGGACAGTGATGATTATCATAGTAATTCCTTACAGTTGAATGGTGGTTTGCCAATTACAAAGCACTTCCTCGTTGAGTATTTTAATTAATCCTCCCTAAAGACAATGCTGTGTTATAAGCAAATCTTCTTTGTGCTTTTTTTCAGATGAGGAACCTGAGTCCGAACATTAGCTTATTTATTCAGGGTCATACCGGTGGGCTCCAACCCCAGTGCTCACCCTAAGTTGTCCCTAGAAGCTCACAGCACAAGAATTCCTTAAACCTGCTACTATTTATATCATAGCTATTACTGTTACTTGCTACTACTACCGCTGCCAACAACAACTGACACATGTAACTAGTGTCCCCTTTGCTAGGCACGGTCCTCAGAGCTTCATATGCATGCACTAAACCAATCCTCATGGATTGTGCCTGTGGCATACAGTCTATTTTCATCCCAATTTTACAGACGTTAAAATCAAGACCCAGAAAGGATAAGAGACTCGCTCAAGTTCACTAGTGAACTTAAATGTAAATGATGGGGTGACATTTGAATGCAAGCAGTCCAATTCCAGAACCCTTGCTTTTCATGAATATTGCCTTGATCCCAAAGCACAGTCAGAAGAAGAAAAGACACACTGCCCACTCAGTGAAGTCCAGCGACCCAGCTTGGCATTCACAACCTTCCAACATCTGGCTGCATCTTATGTTTTCCTCGCACTGTGCCACCGCCCAGCCTAGTCTGCTGCAGCCACTTCAAAGGACTTACCAGTTCATGCCTCTATTCATGCTGTTCCCTCTCTTTAGCCCCTCCCTCACCCCTTTCCCTGTTGAAGTTCTACTCATCTGATAAGGTCCACCTCCAATTTGACCTCTTTGGGAAATGCCTGAGACCCCGGCTGGAAGTAAACACATTCACCCCCAAATCCTCCCTCACAGCCCTTTGTCTGAATTTCTCTTAGGCACTTGGCATCTTTTACATGGCATTGGAATTATTTAAGGTCATGGCAGTCACATTCACTTGACTGTAAAGCAACTAAAGAAAACCCAGCTCAAACTCTGCTTCAACCATGACTCCTTCTGTGGCTCCCCACAAACGTATTAACGCCTAAGCTCCCTCATCACTTTGTTCTTATCTTAATTGTCTATAACACTTAACCTTACCCCAGAGTGCTGTCACTAGTTTGAGTATCTGCCTTTCCCTAGGAGGTAAACTTCGTGAGGGCAGATGGTGTTTTTGTCTTTGTATCCTCAGCCTAGCAGTCTCTTGTACATTTGCTTGTTGAATGAATGAATGAATGAGTGAGTGAGTGAAGTGTTTTGAGATCCTCCAACCGGAAGTAATCACTCCCGTCTCTGAACTCCAATAGCTCTTTGTTCTTCCTTGTGACATTTTTGTTTCTTACCCTGTGTTAGAGTTATCCATAGACAAGTCTTAGCTTCTTGTTAGACTCTAAGAACCTTAAGGTTAGAGCTATGCCTTAGGCATCTCTAGGATTCCGTCACCTAGAGGAATGCCTGGTCCAGTAAATGGGTTCAAGAAATATTTTTAAATGAATGATTCACCACAATGAATGTAGCCCCTTAATGATAGGCTCGTAGGTGTCCCCAGAGAATAAATGAAAGGAGGCTGAGCTGGGTGGAAATTAGCCAACTAGGCTGAGGCGAGCTGCACGTGATGGAAGGATTGTGAGCTATGAGGGACCTGTCACTCACACCAACACAAACAAGCGGCCATCATTTGTCATTGTCAGTACTAACATTAAAGGTGATTCATTATTCTTTGCTTTGTCCCCGGAGAAATTAGGAGAACAAACATCATCATCTTCCAAGAGACTAAGACAAAGTGATATAAGCCTATAAAGAAAAGATTAGTTTCAGGTTCATACAATAGCTGCACATGTTCTAGGGAAAAAAATGCATTCATCGGCCAGTGCAACTGTATCCCGATCATAGAATTCCTTTCACATTATTAAAAAAAATTATCTTAGCACCTAGTACAATAAGAAAAGCGATAAATTAAAAAGCATGTATTATAATACAATAGTAGAAAGGTTTAAAATACAAAAAAAATTACATGGGTCTACAAGTTACTATTGCATCCTTCTTATGGGATCATTGATAAATTAGGTAAAAATAAAATATTTCTTAGAATGAAGTAATCTTGAAACAATTATTTACAGAATAACATAAGTGTATGATTTAAGAAAAGAAAGGAAAAGAACACTTGCTGAGAACCTATAGGTGTTAAGTATGATCCTCGATGCTTTGACCCACATTGTCTATCTAATTTGTCCGTCTGAAAAATCATGAGAGGTCATATGAAAAATAATAAGTATCTGAATTGGAACTTGGTTGCAGGTGTCCTGTGTCCTCCCCTTTATTCTGCCCCTCTTATTAAGAATTCACTGCGAATATAATACTAATTGAAATTCCTCATCAGTATTGTTGAATTTCATCCCTCCCTACCAGCAACAGCATTTGAGATGCTATCTGGGCCAGTTAATTGAATTTCAGAGATTTATTCAACAAGTCTAAGCCCTAGGGCCTAGTATTTCTCCCATCAAGCTACCCTATTGTCAATGCCTATCAAGTATCTTACTGTATTTAGCTTGAACCTGTTACAATACACAGACTAGTGTTTTTAACTTTTTTTCATCTCCCCCAAACACACAGTTTTAGTAGCCGGAAGACAGAATGCCAATTGTGGCAATCCAAATGTTCCAATGGATTATTGGCAGCCTGCTGCCAAGTACTCAAACAATCACTATCGGAAAACCTGGAACCCAATTCTCCTCTCGTCTGCTGTTGATTGATTTGATGGGTCATTTTTCCTTAGCAGTGATGACAGTCCCTTCCAAGCAATCACAGGTGTGAGAGTAGGATGTGACCAGCGGACAGGGGACTTACTGCAGGGTATTATAGACAGTTTCAGATTGGGGGAAAGTTTGTGAAATGTATAACAACAAATTTAAGTAATAGAGTGTTCATGGTTTTGGAAACACTAAGCACTTGTCAAAACAGCACAGTTAATTTCTTTTAGAATTAAATGAAAATGAACAATAATTAGGCATGTAATTATCCATAAAAATGTTTTTAAGATTTGTAATTATAGTTAATTGCTATAAAATATGTTGATTTAAAAAGCTGTTAACGAAATTGAAAATAAAGTAATGGCATTGTAAATGCACATTTCCTTATGTTCACCCAGGCACGTGGGTAGGGAAAAGTCCCGAGTGACTTTGCAACTCATCCCACTGTAATACCTGCAGGGCTGGCTGTATATCCAGCCTCCCTGACTCTTGCTGCCCCTCTTTTTCTCTTTCTCACTTGGTCCCTGCACGTGTTAAGAGGTTCTATCCTTCTCTGTTCCCTTCCCCCATTCCATACAGCTCCTATGATGCTGATTCCAAGAGAAAACGACCCATGGATTAAGGAAAAATAAAATGAGGTCACGGAGGTGATCTGACTTTAAAATTGGAATTCCATTGGATTATGGCTGAGTTGACCCTCTCTAATACTTGATGTGACATCAAAGCACGTCATTTTTATTCACTGTCGCCACCACTATCTCTTAATACAAGAGGTTTCCAATTTCATTCTTTCTAAGTTTCATTCAAATGTGATTTAGGTTAAGACTGCAGTATGAAGATGGACTTTCAGAAAATCTGTCCTCTGTAAAAAGCATGATGTTATCTTTTCAAACTTCACCTTATATATATATAAAAAATCTAAATCCACAGCTTTATAATCTGTTTGTTGAGTTATCATCACTATCCTCTTATAGCTGTTCTTAAAAAGAAAAAAAATGGGTACTTGTTACTCATTTGCTCTAGTTTTAGTAGGGAGAGGTTATATAAGCAGTTCAGATATTTATTTTTTTTCTTCAAGCACTAAAATGTACATGTTTCAATAATACATAATTCTTAATTACCATTCCAACACTTGCTTGTCCATTTTAACAGGTCCTTATTTCATAGAATTTACTTACATTGGGCTACAAATTACCTGTATTTATACCTTCTCACATTTGAGAACAATTTGATCTGCTAAAATATCCCTGCAACCTAAAATGTGTGTCCTCTGGTCAGTGTGAGACTCACAGCCAATCGGTAGAATCTGCTTCCTCTCACTCTCCATCCTTGTCTAGTATCTCCTTTATGCAAATGAATGGGGAATGAACATATACTGAGTCTAAATCTTTGATAGAGAAACTAGCCTTTAGCAGTTAGCTCCCAATAAAACCCCGCCACTTTCATATTGATCCAAAAAGAGGGCAATTTCACTGCAATATTAATATTCATTAATTCATTCATCTATTCATCCCACAAATCTTTCCTCAGCTGCTATTCTGGGCACACCACTGTGCAAGGTGCTGGAGTAATGCAGAGTAACTCATCACATTCTCACAAAAGTATGAGGTAGGTACTCCTCTGATTCCTGTTTTTAGTGGAGCTTAAAGAAGTTATTTGCCCAACGTCACATAGCTAATAAGTGGCAGAGCCACCCCACAGTAACTCAGACAACATGACTCCTTTAACTTAATCTTTAACTCAGGGACGTGGTATTTGATCAAAAATCCTAGGCAGAGGATTGGTAAAGCCCCAGGGCACCATGGGCACATAGGATTATTTACTGGAACTCTTCCCTTATTAACTCTCCACTGCCTCAACAAGATCTTACCACCACTGTAGGAGGCACCAAATTTGGCCATTCATGATCACAGAAACACAGCACCCCTTTTCAAGCACCCCTAAAATCAAGAAGTGCTGTGACATCCCAGGATCCCAAGATACAATTCAGTAGGATTTGGTTTAAAAGCCTAGGGTTTTCAGTTATTTTGCTAACCCATTCCACATTCACTGCAAGGTCTCCAGCCTCATCCATGGAGACTGGGCAGGCACCGACAGCTCTGAGAACCACGCAGACTCTCAGGAGACGAGAGCAGTGGCTTCCCCCCTTACCGTGCTGGGGCCCAGCCACACATAACTGTGGATCTAGTGAGCATATGGGGATGGCTGACCTCAGAGACGGTGACGCCCAAAATTTGAGAGTCAGGCTAGAAAAAGCAGCCTCTTCTACTAGGGATCAACATGAACTCGATGGCTGTCACTCCATTCCAGTTGCAATCAAACTGCCTTTTCTATGTTCCACCCCTTAAGAGTCCCCTCCAAAAAATCCCCTCACTAAAACAAAAGCAAAGCAAAATAAGAAAAATTTGGCAGAAGGAATTCTCTTAACCCAAGAGAGAGTCACACTCCTTGAGCCCCATTTTCCTCTCTGAGAACAGACCACACAATAGTAAGTATCTCCCCAGGAGGCCAGGTGGAATGCAGTAAGCAGATTTTCAGAAACTCCAATAAGAAGGAGCAGCAAAGACAGAATTAATTCAGGTTAGTGCTTCCCGTCTGTTTGCTGGGTTTTTTTTTTAACAACTGAAGCGCTAAGGAGAAGGTCCTTTCGCTCTTGAGAACTAGTTGAGGGTCTGAGCTCAGCCTGTTTGAGTGTTGCAACACCCCCTTCATCCAGCAACTGTCCAACCTGCGATTATACACGTTTCTGGCATTCCTATAACAGAGTCCTGTTTCTTTAAGATCACACCATCTCTGTCCTTACGGAAGAAATTCAGCACGTAGATCGCTATGAGTTGTATCAGGTCAATCAGAATCATAGGCAGGAGAGGATCGAGTTTCTTTTAAAAGATTCCCCATGTGATTCTAAAGTACATCCAGGGCTGAGACGCACAAGTTTAGATGGTTTCAACCTTGGGAGGCTTCTAAGTACCTGGAACTCAGGTCACTTGCAGTAGGAGTAACTCTCTAGACCAAGGTTGTCCAACAGAAATATGAGTCATGCATATAACTAAGATTTTTTCTGGTAACACATGGATAAAAGTGAAAAGTAACAGATAAATGCATCTTATAACGCATTTTATACAGCCAAATATATCCCAAATATTATCATTTCAACATGTAACAATATAAAAATAAGGAATTCTTTATCATTTTTTTCTGTACTAAGTCTTGTAAGTGTGGAGTGCATTTTACCTACAGTATACACTCTATACTGGACAGCACAGCTCTGGAGGCAAAAGTCCTTGTACCACGGGTGTATGCTCGAAGAAATACACCCCCAAATGGGGATGGTCCTTACGTCCCTATGGTTACCACTCCAGAGTGGCACCGTATATAGTAATAAGAGATGTTTTGCAGAATTGCTGAAAGGGCCTGACCTGGAAGGGCCTGTAGAAATTTGGTCCAACTCATTTATCTATTAACAAAATGACTGAGGCCCAAGGGTGGAAGACTTGTACCGGATTGTACTGATAATTGTGGCAGCACAAAGACTGGACTTTGAGGCTCTTCCTAGTCGCCTGAAAGAGACTGGGAATTGAGAAGGTGGTGTCTGTCCTATTTCTCTTTTTTCTTGATTAGCAAGAAAAGCATTTTCTCTAATGCTGAATAAAACCAAAAAAAAAAAACTGATCATAAGCCGTTTATTTTATGTTAAAAATGAAAACACCAAGTTCCCAATTGGTTGGGAGTTCTTTTTAGTGTAGCAGGCTTTGGTCAGCTTATCTGATGGCTCCTCAACGGTCGACTTCAGCACACAGGCAGAGAGTGTGGTGGCCACGGGGGGAAGATAACTTAGGAGGTTCCCAGTCGAAGAGAGTGATTTCTGGAACAATCCAAACATCTGGTAGGAGCATTCGGAAGCCCCATTAATAGACTAGTGTGAAACAAAAGGGTATCTGAGGTGTTAAAGGCCACTGGCTGGTTACAGTCTCTCACCTGTTTTGTAAGGAAACACGAGTTCGGCAAGGTCACTGAAATACTAACAGCAAGCTGCCTGATCTTCAGGAGTGTGTGGTGAGGAAAGTCTTTCCAAAAAAAAAAAAAGGACTCTTAGTAACTCTCAACATGTGCCACCCAAATGGTTGTGTGCTAGAGACTGGAGACAGCTGTGGGTCGATGTATCTGGGGCCCTTTTGTCCCTTTAATTATTCTCCTCAGTGCTTGGTGGTGGGGTTAACCTGGAGACAGTTCTGCTCACTCCTCGTTGGCTTCTCTATGGCTTGTCACTGTCACATCCCCATAACTGTGCAAACAGCCAACACGCAGATACAAACTGACACTTACACACTGATTGTGCCCTTTGGGCATTCATTCATTGACCGGGCACCCCCCTACCCCACACAAGGCACTGTGCTAGACCCTCAAGGGACATGGAAGTAAAGGAGATATAACTTTGACCCTCAAGGTGCTTAGACACATGAGAAGGGAACATACATATAGCTGAAATATAGCCCCCAAGTCTAAGTGTTTGGGGACATGTATATGCAATACTGAGAGGCATCTTTTTACAGCTTTATAGTTGTATCATTTGTGTTTAGATCATTCTGAGTAGATCTGTGTGAGAAAGGGACACAGAGATGAGAGAGACAGGCAGTTGTGACATGAAATCAGGGCTTAAGGGTGAAAGCTACAGTCTTAGCTTCCACAACAAGGTTCCCCCCCGCCTTTATTCTGGTTAAATACACAGTGGTGAGAAAATCCCCATTTACCCAGAAAAGCAATGTACTCTTGCTTGTCCAATTTTGCATTTCCCCATAGCAGTTGGGCATGAATTTTTACCAAAAATGTGAAAGACAGCCTCCCCAATCAAAGATATACTTGCAAGACATTAAATATTTGCACAGAGGAAGCAAGAAAATGCTCACGATGAGGCTTGCACGGAGCCCAGTTAATCCGGCTGTGTTAATCCGGCGGCGTGAGCCATGCTGGGAAGACACAAGCAGGAGACATAGCGGAGGATTGTTGATGTTCGAGACAGAGAAGACTTTCCCCGCAAGACAGTCTAGGGCTTTGCTCTCTCTCCACCTCCTTCTCTTGATCTTGGAGCTGATAAGATTTTTAAATTTTGCCTTTGAGAGTGCAGAGCTGGGAATATCAGAGGTCACTGAAGATTTTGTTTCCTGCTTGTGGAGGATGGGATGGATGATAGCAATGTGTTTGAGATGAGCCTTGAAAGATGGGATGAACAGGCAAACTGAGGAAGAGGAGCATTCTAGGCAAAGGCAGCAACATGCAAAGAACTGACAGGAGCCTGGGGCAGTGGGGGTCCGGGAGACCCTACACTTCCAGATCAGGAGCTCTTGCCAGCCTGTTAGAGAAGCTGAACCAATGATCTCCGCTGGGGCTAGGCTAAATCGAATGCCCCGTCCCTAGAATATCCATCACCCAGGGGAGGAGGAGTGAGTGAGTCGATGATACCGCAAAGGCGAAGGAACAATTGTAAACATGTCTCTTCCTTTGACCAAGCTCCACTCTCTCCCACAGCTGTTTCAGCTCCTCTGTTTTTTTTAAGCCCCCACCTAATAATGAGGGCTGTGGGGTTAAATGTGCAGAGGGCTTTCTAAGCTCCTGCAGAGAACTGAATAATAGGGCTTTATAAACAAGAGGCTTTCAAAGTCCTTAATCCCAAGAAATTTAATAATATTCACAAACACAAGTTTAAATGAAAAACTTGAAAAGCAAAAAAATGTCTGCTACATTAATAAAGTATTAGTGGACTGTAATAAGGTTTTGATTTAATCTCTTTAGAAAGCCCTTAATTCTCTGCATCAAATACAAAGCTAATCTTCTTGTTTCTTCTGAAACTCCATCTCAGCAAATTGTTCACCCAGCCATGGAAAGAAATTGGAGCCTCTTCAAAATTCATTCAGCCCACTGGCAAACCAGTTGAGGTTTTCAGGTCTTATTTTATATCACGTACATCTCACTTTGGACTCACAGTGATTATTTTGTGGATTAAAGAGTCCTCTATCAGTAGTCATGTTTTTAAGTTACAAAACTGAAAATACTTTCCAAGCAGTTACCCACAAATGTGACTTCTCTCCCTCCTTCAGTCACTCTCTTCTCCTGTTAATCTGTCTTATGTCAACTTAATTATTAGACCAGCCAAAAGAATGCCAGAAAGTTAAGAAGGAAATTCCCCATCCCTGACACTGTTCAACATGCTTGTGGTCAGTAAGTACTAATGGGGTAAACTGGAATTATCTGGCACTCAATAATAAGATGTTTCATTGTCTGAATAAACTGGATAAAATTACATCAGAGAACTGACCCTTAACTGATTAAGTTGAGGGAACAGAAAGCAGTTGAATATGCAGAGGAAGCGATGTGTACCACTCCCAGATCCAGTGCTCATTTGCTGTTATTAAATTGAAAGTAAATGAAATACTTTTGTTGCCTCGTGGGTTCACTTCCTCTGCATGAGAAGCAGTTTCCTGAATAAGTTACATTTTAAGCTCATAACTTTAATAAAGTCTCATTAAAATGAAAAGTGAGATGGTTTCTTCTGGGGTGGAGGTTAATAGCTTACATTCTTCGATCTCAGTTTTTTATCTATGAAGGAGCCTAAAGTGAATAAGGCATTGTCACCCATCACACACTCTGGTCCTTATGAACAGACTGTCGGCCAATGAGAGGGAGAGCAGAGTCCAGGGCGGGGATGGGATGTGGCCAAACAGGCTAGGACACCAGAGGAATTTTGCTGCCCGTGGCCAAGGTCGGCTCTTGGTGAAGGAAGCTGGGTGCAGGCATCCCTGCCCACTGCCAGCTGAGACAGAACGAAGATCCAAGCCGGTACACCTGGCTTCACCTGCTCGCAATGACTGTGCGGCACTGCTTGAAAAGGCAGGCCAAGATTCATGGCATTCCAATGGAATTCTTTATCCATTGGTCCAGAGTTCCAAACTGAAAAACCACAAAACCCAGCTCATCCCACCCTTTACCTAAATGAATATTTTTTATTGCATTTATTATTTTTTCTACTAAGAAAACCCATGTACATTTATGGTGGACATTTTTGGAAATGCAAGAAAAATGTATTTATCTTTCCTTTTTAAAATGGATTCAGTTTTGCATTTGCAGTTTACACGCTGTTTCCTTCAGAACATTAAACGTAGGGCAAAGGCACAGAACCAAATTTGAAATTGTAGGAACTCCAGCCCCAGGAAGAGAGGTCGAAACAGCAGTCAACATAGCAAACGCCAAGGTGGCTGGGCATTGGAATATTCAGTCATGAACATGGTACCATTCTAGCGAAGTCTTCACCCATATGACTGCTCTTTCCAGAACATTCCCAATAAAACAACAGTCTGTTCTACTATCTCCAGAACTACATTTACAGCTATCACCAGTCTTGTCATAACTTTCAGTTTAAGCCTTGCACGGAGTGTTAATTACATAACGTTAAGTGAGCAATCACTGTGATGTGTGCTGGTGATACAAATCCACCAGGAATGTGACTGTTCTCGTCAGAGTAGTATCACGCTGGGTCCTGCTCTCACTCAACGATATGATGCACGAGTCCAGCACATCACATCTTCTGTACATGCTGCTGGGGATTGTTATTTAGTTAATTATATATGGAATATATCACACTTTGAAGTGCATGTAGTGAATAAACTTATTAGCTAAAATCTAGAGGAAGGAAAAAAAATCAAATTGCTGTATTTTTAAGTAACCAAGTCCCCTTTCTGGCTCCTGGTAGGGAGTCTTGTTCACTCCTAAGACTGTGATGGGAGGGGGCAAGGACATGAAGAGAGAAAGGAAGTGTCAAGTTCACTCCCACTTCACTGAGAGCAACGCATGTGATAAGGACAATTTCTCCATCCCCTTTAAGGTTCACTTTTCCATATTTTCTTGGGCTCCCAGAGTCCGTAAGAAATGAGATGTAAATAAAATAAGGGTATGTCCAAGAAAAATAGATACTACGGCTCTCAGCAACAGACAACTTTCTACCTTCCCCCTTGTTGCTCCCTAGGCCACCACGACTTAGTTCTTAGTGAGTGAAATACTTTTGGTCAGAAGCCCTGACTATTCCTGTAGTTCTTAGTGAAGCAGGTTGAGGACATCTTCCAGCTGCGCTTAGACTGTCTGGAAACTCTGGGTGAGTAAACAGTGCAATCTGACCATAAGCGGCATGCAGTCAATGGAGGAATGATACTCAGCTTAAGGAACAAGTGGTCCAACTGCACCAGGAGTACTGTCCAAGGCTTTGGGACCGTGGTGACCTTGACCACCCAGAGAAGGGAAACAGGGGTAACACAGGCCAAATCATCAAATGCGGAGTGGTGGACAGAGACTAAGCTAGGCAAAGAGACGAGTTAAATGTCTTCTATAACGAAAAGGGCCCTGTGTCAGCAGGAGGTGACTTGCCCCATAGATCAGAATGTGCCCCCCAGGGAGTCAGATTTCAGTCCAGGATGAGGCAGAACGAATGAAGATGGCCAGAGACTGTATAGGTGGCCTCAGGAAACACTGAGTTCCCAATTCCTGGAGATGTTCAAGCAGAGATGGGGAAACTATTTGTTGGCGATTTCAAAATTGAGATTCTAGGATTGCACTGAGTGGCCTTTAAGGGTTCTTTGCAACTCTGTGACTATATTATCATCTTCCTTTCTCTGGTCCTCAGTCTCAACTGGGGTCCCAAAAGAAGTGCTGGAAGTCTTCCTAGATTAGAAACGAGGTCATTGCTCATCTCCCAACATGCCTTCACCAGCAGGTGTGGCCTCTCTTGGTTGGCGTGGGGACACAGTAGGGGTTTCAGGCAGGGCTGCTGGCAGCTCAAAGAAGCTCTGATTCCAACCTGAGTGGGGCTTGACTTGAGCCAGGTACAGGCACCTGCACAGAGAGACCCCTTCCATCCAGTTCACAAAGCCCCCACAGCACTCCCCCCATTCCTCAGCCTCTCACATACAGGCATCTTTGTGCCTGCACCCAGTCTTCTGCGTGCAACGGGCTCCCTTGCAATGAAAGCCTCTCAAAATGCGCGTGCTCAGTGGCAAGCTCTTTAGCACAAATGGAATTGCCCAATCAGCATCCTTATCCTCTGTCTCCAGTCCTGATACAGGCTGACATGCATCCTCCTAAGGCCAAGTTTCTAGGCAGCTGGAAGCCTCAGATCTGGACCAATCATAGACCATATGTTGGCTCTTTGCTATTGGTTTACTGGGTCTACAGCCTTTGCTGCAGACGGAACCTAGAGCGCAAACTCCCATGCAAACAAATCAAAATAATGCAAACATATCCTGGCCACTTCACCCTGTGCATTCTGTCACAACACAGTAACCCTCCATTTCCGAATAGAGACATGCGACCAAACACACTGTATCATCTGAGGCAGGAAATAAAGAGCCTTCTCTTGGACATTCATTCCTACAAAGCTACCCCATCCTCGCTTTTGCCCCACACAAGAAACAAAGTCTTCAGCTGCTCTGATATGTGAAACAAGGCAAACTGTTGATCACCATACCCCATCCATGACAGAGGACATTGTCAAGATATTTCAAATGGCATTTTCTGCGACCTCATTTGAAGTGCTACTTTCACCTCTCTCCACTGCATTATAGCAGGACTCCGCACTTGTTTAAGACTCTCAGGATGTACCGCAAAGTCACTGACAGGCATTCTGCATACTTAAAAACAATGTGGGTGCAGCCATTATGGAAAACAGTATGGAGATTCCTCAAAAAACTAAAAATAGACTTACCCTATGATCCAGCCATCCCACTTTTGGGCATAAATCTGGAGGGAACTCTAATTTGAAAAGATACATGCACCCCCAATGTTCATAGCAGCACTATTCACAATAGCCAAGATACAAAAGCAACCTAAATGTCCATCGACAGATGACTGGATAAAGAAGCTGTGGTATATTTATACAATGGAATATTACTTAGCCATAAAAAAACAATAAAATGATGCCATTTGTAGCAACGTGGATGGACCTAGAGATCGTCATTCTAAGTGAAGAAAGCCAGAAAGAGAAAGAAAAATACCATATGATATCACCCATACGTGGAATCTAAAAAAAAAAAAAAGGGACACTATGAGCTCATCTACAAACAGGCCCTCAGACTTAGTAAACAATCTTATGGTTACCAGGGGAAAGGGGTGGGAGGGGATAAATTTGGGAGTTTGAGATTTACAAATGTTAGCCACTATATATAAAAATAGATTAAAATAAATAAAAAATAAAAGTGAACAAAACAAACAAAAGCAACATGGTATTTCCTGGCTTCTTCAAGTTCTCCATTATGCCATTTCCCCCCATTTACATCCAGGAAAATGAGTTCCTTTACACAATGGAGACCAAAGTATCCTTTTCTTACTCAGATAATGGCAACTCTGAATACAATTCCATTCTGAGCAATAGGAAAACATCCATGGCCATCTGAAGTGGCTGGCACCCATGGCCGTGCCCTCCCCAACCCTGGATGTAGCCACACGTGCCCCAGAAAAAGCCCTTGGGACTGTGCCCCAGGGGCTCAGAGGATCTCTGCCGGCCACATTTCCTCTTCTCTCTTCTCAACCCTCCAGCCCTGTCCGCATAGCCACAATTTCCATCCAAGAGCCTTGACCCAGCCTTTTTAATGATAGTAAGATGCACTGGGCAGGCTCTTGAGATTTTAGGGGCACTGACTTTCTGGCTCTAGGACCCTCTTGGGTATCTGCTCTCCCTTCATGGGCCAGAGAAGCCTCACTGCTGAGCTCACCTCAAGCCCCCAAGGACCCCAGGCTGATGGCTGCCGCCCAGACTCCGTGCTGGGGAAGGGAGTCAGTAATCTGTTACATCTGATTCAAACTTTACAGATCACAAGTGCTTTCATGGGCATTTCAATCTAATTCTGACAATTAGCCATATCTGGGGTGAAGGAGGGTGGGTATAACGTCACTGCCATTCTACAGATGAGAAAATAGAGACCCAAAAGATACCCAGGTCTATGAATCACTGAAGAAGTCAATACAAAGCACTGCTGAGTGATACTATTACTCCCATGATGTGCTTCTCCAACTGTTATTCCTAAGAACAACAGTAGCTTGTGAATACTATATTTATCAGTACTGACAGGAAGAATTCAGGGCACAATATTAGAAAAGCCATGCCTCTAATTTAACTTTGTAACTTCAGTTCATTATTCTCTGGCAAGTGTCTCCTCTTGAACAGGATCAGCTACATAATTTGTGGGGCCCAGGGCGAAATGAAAATGTAGGACCTGCTTTTTAAAAAAGTATTAAGAATTCTAAGACGATGACAGCACAGCATTAAACCCATCATGAAACTCCGCACAGGTCACAAGCCCAGTGACTGGGCCCGGCTTCGGAGCCCTCAAGAGACACTGCAGTCTTAGCACAAGTGCAGGGACAAGGGAGGAAGCATGGTTTTGGTTCTCTCACTCTTCTCATGAAAACCATTAATTTTGTAACTCTTGTAACTCTCTTTCATCATGAGTATCATTAGAATCAGAGATGCACCACCATTCCTGGATGACAAACCTAGGTGGGTTTTTTCTCATTGATTCTTGACATAACGTACTTCCTCTGGAGTTTTTATTCATCTTGCTGAGCCTCTCAAATACTATGCAAAACAAAAGCTAGGAAAGCAGTTCAATCTCCATTCCTCCCTCTCTTGGGCCCTTCAATCAAAAAAGGATACACTGAATACGTTAAAACTAAGCCAAGCCCCGACCAAGAGAAAGGCTCCCTGGGTTAGGTCACTCACGAACAAACAGCGCCATTGAAGGCAGAGCCTCACACAAAACCGTGCTCAGTGGTTCTCACAACAGAAATGCTAGGCATTTTCAGTCTAGAGAGATCCAGCCTGTGCCCAGCCATAGCCCCACTCATCACAATTCTTCCCTCACTCTCCCACTTCCAAGCCAGGAAACAAATAAAAGAAAGCTAAGAAAACCGTCAAACAATTAAGATGAAATGTATAATCTGATGTTATTTAAGTGCACTATGATCGATTTTTAAATAAGAGACACATTTTGGTTTTTGTAAATACAATCATACACAGAAAAAGGTGCTTTCACTAGACTGATGTCTTGGAGTTTGGCTTTCTGTCCTCCATCATCCTTTTATCTTGACAAACGACTTACATATTTAACCAATTCTGAGATGCCTGTTTTCTTCACATGCTCACATCTCTGAAATCAGAATGTGCCTTATAATCTGTGGCATTTTACAACCACTGTGGGCCAGGAGGCAATGGAGAGGGAGATGTCATTGCCTCAGGAAATTTAGTTCCCATAAATAAGTAGAACGGAATGGAATGAATGTTCAAGTCACAGGTCAAAAATCATATCTCATGATACCATAAGAGCCATGGCCAAGTTTGAGTATACAAGGCAATGACATCTCCCTCTCCATTGCCTCCTGGCCCACAGTGGTTGTAAAATGCCACAGATTATAAGGCACATTCTTTATTTATTTCAAATCATATATACTTTTTGCAGAGATGTTTGGTAGGGTGACCAATAAAAGGACTTTAAAAATAAAAATATATTTATTACTTTAGAATAAATTACCTCAGGGAAGTTGAATGGAATGGTGAGTTTAAGGAGACAAAAAATCATGTAACATTTCTGACTGTTCATGGTTTTTTCTTACTTGTTTGCTCTTAAATCAACAATGACGACACAACCACACAAAATCTATGGGATGCAGCCAAGGCAGTGCTAAGAGGGAAGTGCATAGTGATACAGGCCTTCTTCAGAAAAGAACAATTGCAAATAAACAAACTAACCTACCAGCTAAAAGAATTAGAAAAAGAAGAGCAAAAAACAAACAAACAAACAAACAAAAAACAAACCCAAAAGTCAGCAGAAGGAAGGAAATAATAAAGATCAGGGAGGAAATAAATAAAATAGAGATTAAAAAAATAGAAAAAAATCAATCAAACCAAGAGCTGGTTTTTTGAAAGAGTAAATAAAATCAACAAACCTTTGGCCAAGCTCACAAAGAAGAGAAAAGAGAGCACAAATAAGCAAAATAAGAAAGGAAAATGGAGAAATTACAAACAATACCATAGAAATACAAAATATCATACAAGAATTTTATGAACAACTCTATGGAAACAAAATGGGTAACCTAGAGGAGACAGACAAGTTTCTGGAAACATACAGTCCACCAAGACTGAATCAAGAAGAAACTGACCACTTGAACAAACCAATCACTAGAAATGAAATCGAATTAGCAATGAAAAACCTCCCTACAAATAAAAGTCCAGGACCAGACAGCTTCACCAGAGAATTCTACCAAACATATAAAGAACTCATACCAGTCCTTCTCAAATTCCTCCAGAAGACTGAAAAGGAGGGAATACTCCCAAACTCATTCTATGAAGCCACCATCACCCTGATACCAAAACTAGGCAAAGACACTACCAAAAAAGAGAATTACAGACCAATATCACTGATGAACATAGATGTAAAAATCCTTACCAAAATATTAGCAAAGAGAATCCAACAGCACATAAAAAAGATTATACACCATGATCAAGTTGGGTTCATCCCAAGGACACAAAGATGGTTCAACATACGCAAATCAATCAATGTAAGACATCACATCAACAAGAGAAAGGACAAAAACCACATGATCATCTCAATAGATGCAGAAAAAAACATTTGATAAAATCCAACACCCATTTATGATAAAAACTCTCCCCAAAGTGGGTATAGAGGGAACATATCTCAACATAATAAAAGCTATATATGACAAACCTACAGCCAGCATAGTACTCAATAGTGAAAAACTCCAAAGCTTCCCACTAAAATCTGGGACAAGACAAGGATGCCCACTATCATCACTCCTATTCAACATAGTCTTGGAAGTCCTAGCCACAGCAATCAGGCAAGAGAGAGAAATAAAAGGGATCCAAATTGGAAAAGAAGAGGTAAAATTGTCACTATATGCAGATGACATGATACTATATATAGAAAACCCTGAAAGGTCCACACAAAAACTACTGGAACTAATCAAAGAATTCAGCAAGGTAGCAGGTTACAAGAGTAACACACAAAAATCAGTTGCATTTCTTTGCACTAATGATAAATCAACAGGAAAAGAAAGTAAAGAAACAATCCCTTTTAAAATAGCACCCAAAGTAGTAAAATACCTAGGAATAAATCTAACCAAGGAGGTGAGAGACTTATACAAGGAGAACTATAAAACACTGATTAAGGAATTTAAAGAAGACTTAAAAAAATGGAAGGATATCCCATGCTCCTGGATTGGAAGAATCAATATTGTTAAAATGGTCATAGTGCCCAAGGCAATCTACAGACTTAATGCAATCCCTATCAAATTACTCAGGACATATTTCACAGAACTAGAGCAAATCATAATAAAATTTATATGGAATCACAAAAGACCCAGAATTACCAAAGCATTACTGAAGAGAAAGAAAGAGGCTGGAGGAATAACTCTCCCAGACTTCAGACAATACTATAGAGCCACAGTCCTCAAGACAGCATGGTATTGGTACAAAAACAGACATATAGATCAATGGAAGAGAATAGAGAGCCCAGAAATGAACCCATAAACTTTTGGTTAACTAATCTTCGAGAAAGGAGGCAAGACTATACAACGGAATAAAGACAGTCTCTTCAGCAAATGGTGTTGGGAAAACTGGACAGCAGCATGTAAAGCAATGAAGCTAGAACACTCCCTTACACCATACACAAAAATAAACTCTAAATGGATCAAAGATTTAAACATAAGACAAGATACAATAAACTTCCTAGAAGAAAACATAGGCAAAACATTATCTGACATACATCTCAGAAATGTTCTCCTAGGGCAGTCTACCCGAGCAATAGAAATAAAAGCAAGAATAAACAAATGGGACCTAATGAAACTTGCAAGCTTTTGCACAGCAAAGGAAACCATAAGCAAAACAGAATGACAACCTACGGAATGGGAAAAAATTTTTGCAAAAGATGAAACTGACAAAGGCTTGATCTGCAGAATATATAAACAGCTCATATGACTTAATAAGAAAAAACAAACAACCCAATCCAAAAATGGGCAGAAGACCTAAACAAGCAATTCTCCAGTGAAGGCATACGAATAATCAATAGGCACATGAAAAAATGCTCAATATCACTAATTATCAGAGAAATGCAAATCAAAACTACAATGAGGTATCACCTCACACCAGTCAGAATGACCATCATTCGAAAGTCCACAAATGACAAATGCTGGAGAGGCTGTGGAGAAAAGGGAACCTTCCTAACACTGCTGGTGGGAATGCAGTTTGGTGCAGCCACTGTGGAAAACAGTATGGAGATTCCTCAAAAGACTAGGAATAGACTTACCATATGACTCAGGAATCCTACTCTTGGGCATATATCCAGAAGGAACCCTATTTCAAAAAGACCCCTGAACCCCAATGTTCATAGCAGCACTATTTACAATAGCCAAGACATGGAAACAGCCTAAATGTCCATCAACAGATGACTGGATAAAGAAGAGGTGGTATATTTATACAATGGAATACTATTCAGCCATAAAAATGACAACATAACGCCATTTGCAGCAACATGGATGTCCCTGGAGAATGTCATTCTAAGTGAAGTAAGTCAGAAAGAGAAAGAAAAATACCATATGAGATCGCTCATATGTGGAATCTAAAAAAAAGAAAGAAAAGAAAAGTCAAATAAACATAAATACAAAACAGAAACAGACTCATAGACATAGAATACAAACTTGTGGTTGCCAGGGGGGATGGGGGTGGGAAGGGATAGACTGGGAGTTCGAAATTTGTAGATATTGACAATACCTGTCAGTATATATATAGAATAGATAAACCAGATTATACTGTATAGCACAGGGAAATATATACAAGATCTTGTGGTAGCTCGCAGTGAAAAAGAATGTGACAATGAATATATGTATGTTCATGTATAACTGAAAATTGTGCTCTATGCTGGAAATTGACACAACCTTGTAAACTGACTATAACTCAATAAAATAAAATTTAAACAAAATTAAATTAAACTAAATTAAATTAAATTTTAAAAAAGAGTTCTGGAGAGCAAATATTCTGGCAAAAAATTTCAATATTACTACATGTAAGATGAATACTATTTCAAAGAAATCTAGGTAGAAAAACCATTATTCCATAATTTCTATTTCTTCTCGACTATAATGGAATATCCAAACACTGCTAATTATATGCGTTTTCTCACAATGAAAGTATTAAAGTCTTAAAAAAAAAATGATGACTGTCAAGTTACCATTGGTATTTCTAGCTCATTGGATGCATGTAAAAGTGTGATTGAATCATTTTATTTTAAAGTGTATTTATAATAGGTTATGAATGATAACTGTGCCAATAATTAAATTTATGATAAGAAATTTCAGATGGTAACTTCAAGATGTTTGATGGGGTGCATAGTTTTTCAAAATTATTTTTGAATTATTCAAAATTATTATAGGTGGCCTATAATTAGAAAGTGAACATGGTCTCAATGAAGCCCAGAGGAAAACTGAGTGGGGCAAAGGAATTTTAGAAAGAAATATTCTCTTTTATTTTATTATTATCTTTAATTTCTGAATACAGTAGCCTCCTCCTATTTTCAGGGGATATGTTCCAAGATCCCCAAGTGCATGCCTGAAACTGTGGATAGGGCCAAATCCTCTTTTCCTATACATGCATATCTATAATAAAAGTTAATTTATAAATTAAACACAGTAGGAGATTGACAACAATAACTCATAATAAAATAGAAAGGTTAGAACAATATACTGTAATAAAAGTTATGTAAAGGTGGTCTCTCAAAATACTGTACAAATGTAATGCCGCTTCGATCTTAACTAAGCACTTATTACACACTGTAGCTGTAATTTTTACAGTTTGAGGTGCAACAGTAAAACTAGTATGAATTTCTTTTTCCTTTTTCACAATTTCACAAGCAGAAGATTCGTTCTCACCAACTTTTGCCAACCTTTCTTAGCAACCTCAGGATATGATTTTTTTCCTTATTAAGTCAAGATCTTTCACCTTTTCACTTAAAGGAAGCATCTTACAGCTTCTCTTTGGCATGTCCAAATTGCCAGTATCACTGAATGGCCCCTGCACTTTGGGGCCATTATTAAGTAAAATAAGGGTCACTTGGACACAAGCACTGTGATACCTTGACAGTCTACCTCATAACCTAGTAACTAACGGGCGGGATGTGCAGGACTAAGGGATCGCTCACATTCTGGGTGAGGCGGAGCAGGATGGCGCGATATTTCATCATGCTACTCAGAATGACGTGCAATTTAAAACTGATGAATTGTTTATTTCCAGAATTTTCCATTTCATATTTTTGGATCACAGTTGAGTGCGGGTAACTGAAATCTTGGAAATGGAAATGGAGGAAAAGGAGGGACTACCGTAGGGTAGAAACCACTATAACTTGATGTCTACCAGCTTATTCGCCAGGGCAGTTACACAACCTTGCAGTGGTGAAATTTTAGGGATGTTTCTAAACAAATACTGTACTTACTCAAAATGGTCACTAGGTGGCAAATGTGCAATGGACAAGAATCCCTCATCCCGGCTTCCGCGGCTCTCTCTGTCTTCTGTCTCCTCCTGCAGAAGGAAAAGGAGATGAATAGCATAACAGTGACAACCACAACAAACTACAATAGCAGGAAATATTTGCTTTAGGTCTTTCCATCTGCTAAGGGCAGTAATAAGCCCTTAGGAACTCTGAAAATTTCAGAAATTGCCTTGTCTGTGAAGGTAATCTTTTCTTCATTAATATCACTTACAAATAATGTTAATTAATACATCTCTATGGTATAACCATACACTTTAACCACAAAACTCAAACCCTGTCCAGCTAAGAACTTCAGTTCTAGCAAAACCACAGCAGCAGCATCTGTGACATTCCAAGCACGGGCCTAAGCCCATTTTACGGAATCTTCAAACAGCTCTAAGAAATAGGTGTTCACATTACCCCCACAATACAGGTGAGAAAGCAGGAAAACGACCCCCAATCACTGAGCTAGGAAGTGCTGGGGCTCGGATGCAAATGCAGGTTTGGTTTTGTTTGTCTTCAAATTCAATAGCCGTGTCCTTAAATATCACACTGTGTGATGTTTTGGTGGGGGGTGTGTGTGTGTGTGTGTGTGTATAACTATCTCTATTTGCCTATGCACGTTTATACTTCTGTGCTTCTGTGTGATTCTATGCCTGTGATTCTGTACATGTGGAAGTATGTATGCATGTGTGTGTGCGTGCACACACAAACACACATGCAATCCAGATCTTTTGGAGATCTTTCTGGTAATTTCCATGCCTGCTTTTACACAACATAGTCATCAGAGGGAGCTCAATAATTTTCATTTTCTCATGAAGAGGCTAAGAAAAAGATACATTAAAAGTCATAGCCTCCTTTGAAAAAGTGTTCACGTGTCTTTGTATACGTGTTGTGTCTCTGTGTTTCCATGTGTATAAATCGGCTTGTGTCTCTATGCCTGCGCACGTGTAGGTCTGTGTTTCTGTTTGTAATTCATGAATGCATCTGTATGCCCGATGTATATGTGTCTCTGCATTCGTATATCTGATGTACATTTAGGACTGAGTGCTGTGTAGATCATTGTGTGTTGCGTTTGTGTGTGTGTGAGCACGCCGATGTGTGTATATGTGAGGATGCACTCTGAACATCTGTGCCTGTGGATGTGTCTGTATTTTTTCAGTGTGTTTAGGTCTGCATTGTCTGCAGATATATGTGTGTACATCTCACTTCTGTAGGCTGAGCGTGTGGTGTGTTTGTGTATTCCTGGGTGGGTATGCCTGGCATCTGAGTGTACATTTGCATGTGGATTCATGTGTCTGTAAAGACGAGTGCATTTATATAGCTCTGTTGCTTGTGCCGGTTGGGGGGTCTGGAATGCGTCACCCTCTGAGTGGGTGAATGCTTGTCTTCTTAGGGGCAGCGTCCACATCTATGTGTACATGGGAGCCCTGTGGGACTGTCCCTGGGTCCTGTGTCTGTATCTCTGCATGAGACATGTGTATGACAGCATCTATGCCTGTGTGGACACGTTTAGTTATCATGTTGACTGTGTGCAAATATTCATCTGCATCCTGCACATCTGTGTGTCCGTGTGTACAGGATTACGTGCACAGGTCATTGGACACGCATGCTTCTGTGTGTACTTGTGTGCCTCCGTGCTTGTTCAGGTATGTCTGTGGTTGTCCGTGTCCATCTGTACATTCGTGTGGCATGTCTGCGTGGGTATAAATCTGTGCATACGAATCTGCTTGCATCTGCACAAGCTTCTGTGTCTGTCTCTTTGGGAGCCTCTATGGGTGTGGTCCGTGTACAACTCTGAGCACATGCTCTTGTCTCTGTGAATAACCCAGAGTTTCTGCAAGTGACTTGCGTGCTTCTCTTGTGCATCTGAGTGAGGCTGTGTGTGAGTTTGCCTGTGTATATCTTTGGATGTGCACAGCCTCTGGAAGAGGTCTCTAGGTCTGTGTGTCTATATGTGTAGGTTTATACTTCTGCATATGGAAGCATCTCTGCTAAATCCATCCATCTCCCCCATCTCTCCCCCTGAAACTCTATATAATGTATCTCTCTATATATATAAAAGCGTATCTGTCTAAATGTATATAGCACCATCCGTGTGCACATATGCATGGAGAGATTTCTTTATAGATCCATCACCTCTGGTTAGTCTGTGTGCATGTGTATGTTTCTGGGCACAAGTGCCTACGTGCTTGTGTGTTTCCAAACACACACCCACATGCATGAATATTCCCACATGTGCCCACACGTACATTTCTATACATGTGCATGTGTGCACATCCATATGTCTTCGTGGTGAGCAAACGCACTTTAGGTTGCACGTACAGGCAGGAACATGTGTATGCATGTGTGTTTGAGTAACAACTATGCCTCTGTGTTGTATGCATGTGATGCTGTGAGCATGAAAATGCCAGTGAGAACATATTTAAAACATATATCTACCTAGAAATAAATTTCTATATTTCAGTGTTTGTGTAAATGTCTCCGTGTCCCTGGGTATCAGTAGAAACACATAGACCTTTGTCTGCATAAGGATGGCCCCAGGCACGTCTCTAGAGGTATGTGTGCCCACACGCCAACACCTATGTGCCCATGTGCGCTCGTGCGTGCTTGTCCACATTTCTGCATAAATGTCTGGGGGAGGGATCTGAGAATGGGTCTGTACCTCATGAGCCTCTGGAAGCATCTGTGTGTTTTCGTATCTGTGTAGGTGTGTGCATCTGTGTTCTTGCATCTTTGAGGTTATGAATCCAGTCAACACACCCCCTGGAGGCCAAGGTCAGCCTGCTTATGTCTCTGCGTGCTTCTGGGCTCCTGCGAGCGTGGTGTCTGTTTGCGTCTGTGCCTACGTACAGAACCGTGGGCATTAGTGTGCACCTGTGTGTGGGGGGGGTGTTGTATGGGCCCTGGGTTATATGTTCATATTTGTGCACACATGTCCTTGGCTGTGGCTGAAAGAATGTCTGGTCTTTGGGATTATGATACACCTTTAGGTCTGTGTCCGTGTGAACATCTGTGGCACTGTGTGTGTGTGTGTGTGTGTGTGTGTTCTGGTGTGTATCTACTTTTCTGTGATGAATGTGTGTGTGTGTAGATGTGAGCACTTTCTTGTAGAAAGACTTTTCTGCTCATTTCCACAGCTGCTTTTCTCGGAAGGCGGGTCTAGGTGTCGGGGGCCAGATGCGCGTGGAGCGAGACGCGCGGGCGAGCTGGTGTGAGTGGGCTTCCCGCGGCGCCGGCCCGCGACGAGGACAGCCCCGTGTGCGCCGCGAGACGGCTCGCTCCGCCAGGGCAGGCCGAGCCCCGGGGCGGGAGGCCGAGCAGCTGGTGCGGAGGGGCCGTGCTTTGCGGGCCTGCCTGTGAGTGCGGTGCCCTTTGGGGCTCGGACTTTGGATACAGAGTCTGGTCAATCTACGGGCTCTGGAGCACATCCTCACACAGCAGGGCGTGTCTGGTGTCGTGGTCTCTGCGTGGCCGTCTGCACGCCGAGGGACAGAAGTGGGAGTAACAGGGTGGGACCACGTGTCACCTCACACAGTGTGATGTGGGCGGGTCCTCAAGAGTCTATAGCAAACCGTGGTGCCGTAGGGCCAGTCTCTGCACTGTAGGGTGTGTCTGTGCCTCATGGGGAATGTCTGTGGATTTTTTAAAGTGGGGAGTCCCCTCGGGGTGGGGGGACTGGTGTCTTTACCTAGTATGGCATTTCTGGAAGTTGTGGTCCACTAGGCACATTGTGGGGTAAGTCTATGATGGAGGCTGATTCTGGATGTGGTGTTGGGCATATTCTGGTATTTTAAAGAGAGTGTGGGTTAGCGGGGGTGAGTCTGGGTGTGGGGGAGCTCATGTTTGGGCTGTGGGATTACTTTGCATGCTGTAGGCATATCTGCTTTATGATGTAATTCTGTGTTGTGGGGGGCACCAGTGTATGACTGAACACGCGTTGAGTTCAGGATCTTTATGCTGGGTGGGGACTGGTTTCACGGTGATGCGTTTGTGTGGCAGGGCATGTCTGTGCATTGTGGGGTGTGTCCTTCACTGGTGGGAGTCAAGCCTGCAGACTGTGAGGCTTGTCTGTAGTAATGGGGGTCACGTGTTGATGGTATGGGGTGATGTGAAATTGTGATGACATTTGGTGCATGTAGGCAAGTCTGGTGGTTGTGGGGCGTGTCAGTGCGTTGTGGGGAGAACCTGACATGGGGTGAGTTTGTAAGTTGTGATTTTGTTCTAGGTGTTTCCTTGCTTTGGCGAGAAAGTCTGAGCCTGCTGTGGCCGCTCTGGGTCGGCAGGGAGTGTCTGCGTGCTTTCAGGGTGTTCTGTACATTGTAGCGTGGCTGTGCCATGCAGAGTCTGTCTCCATCCTGCGGGCAGGTCTGCGTGCCCTGGGGCAATTCTGGGGGTTGGTGACACGTGTTTTCTTTGTGGGGTATTTGCCTTGTGTAGTGATTGTCTGTGAATGTGTCTGTGAATCTGTGTCAGAATGCAGTTTTGTGTTTGTGGGAGAAACCTTTGTGTCCCAGGGTGCACCCGTCCATGAGAACTTAGCTGGATCTAGATATCTTGGGGCTAGTTCTTGCATTGTAAGATGTCCTGGTTTGTGTGGCAAGACTGTGAATTTGGAGGTGTGGCTGAAAATGTTAAGTCTATTCCTACCATAGTGGTGTGAGCTTATGTTGTAGGGCGAGGCTGTGTGACACAGGGAGACTTCTGCTTTGTGGAACTTACCTGTGTGTTACAGGCGTGTCTTGGTGTTACGGGGTAAGTCTGGACGTTTCGGAGGCAAGTCTGTCCGTGGTAAGTTCATTGGAGGACTGGTGAGGCATTGGGGGAGTGTTGTGCAAGACCGAGTTCTGAGGCAACTCTAGGTGTTACAGTAATGTTGGATGCTTTATAGAGCAAGTCTTGCGTTTTAGGGGGAATATTTAGATTGTGAGGTAAATTTGTGCATTGTAATATGGTTCTACCAGCAGTGGTGGGAGTCTTATGTCACAGAGAGTCTGTGACATCATAATTTGGTCTCGGTATTAAGGGGTGAGTGTGGGAGCTATGGGAGAGTCCAAGCATCTTGAGGCTCACATGCAAAGCTGTGAAGTGTTTCTCGGTGTTGTGCACGTTTCTGCGTGTTCGGGGGCACATCTGGTGGTTGTGGTCGCTATGGGTTCATTACTTGCTTTGTGGTTGAGTCTCTGTACTGTGGGATGACAGCGCATGTAGGGAGGGAAGTCCACGCATTACAGGATGAATTTGGAAGTTGTGTAAAATTCTCCGCCTGGTGGGGCAAGTCTGTTTTCTGTGACGTGTTCCAGAGGATGAGACTCTGCTGATAGGGGAGGGCGTGAGTTTATGCACTCGAGGAGGGGACTGGATGTTGTGAGGTCCAGTCATTGTGAAGTGTGTGTGTTGAGAAATGTCTGTGGGTTGCACAACTATGTGTTTCTGAGGCGTCTGTGTCTTTGCGGGCATATCTGTGTGTTGTGGGTTGTATCCAGGAGCCGTGGGAGAAGCTGCCTATTCTGGAATGAGCGTGTGTTTTATGGATGCTGTAGGGGGAGCTCTGTGGCGTTACTGGACTCTGCACGTTGTTTTGGGAGTGTCTACATTGCGATTGTTGTCTGTACACCCTAATGTGTGTCTGGGCGCTGTGGGTCAAACGTGAGTGGTGAATGGATTTCAAGTGAGAATAAATCTATGTGTTATGCGGTGTCACTGCAGGGTGGGTTTGTGGACTTGGGGTGGAGTGTGAGTGTTCGATGCAAGTTTGGGAATTGTGTGGTAAGTCTGTTTTCTGGGATAGACCTGCGAGTTGTTGGTTGTGGTTGTGCACTGGGATGCAATTCTGTGCCCTGTGAGGCAACTCAGAGCCCCGTGAGCCGATCTGGAGCACTGCTGTTCCTTTCCAGCCACTGCCGGGCCGCCGCTGGCTTGGTGAGGCTGTTTCTCTCCGGGCGTGTTTTTCTGTTTTAATGTGATTTGGCAGCTATTTTTAGAGTCTGTGTGTTGTGCTGTGACTTTGTCTGTTTTGGTGCAAGCCTAGAATTTGTGGAGTTGGTGCGATGTGGGGCAAAAGTGTGTGTCGAGCTAGCTTATATCTGGGAGAGTGAGCGGATGTGCTGTGATGTAATTCTGTGTGTCTGAGCGGCATCGGATCTGGGGCGTGTGTCTGCATTGTAGGGTGTTTCCACTTGTACGTAGTGCACGTGTTACATGGCTTGGGCAAATCTTTGCACCGTGAGTGAGTGTGCTCGTTGCGGGCTGGTTCTATGTATCATGCGATGGATGGTGCCTTGTGTGCTATTCTGTGCCTTGTCAGGAGGGGGCGGAGTGTTGTCATTGACCCCAAGTTTTTGGGGACCCATCACAGGGCTGAGGGACACGTGTGTGTAAAAGTCTGTGTATGTCTGTCTGTCTTGTGTGAACTCTGGATATTGTGTGGCACACCTGCGCATCTTGAGTTGCCTCTAGACAGTGCCTGGGGAATCCGCCCCCTCAGGGGTGGTTTTGTGCTCTTTGGTGTGGGTCTGTGAGCGCCGGGCAGAGTCCTGGCGTTGTGTCTAGGAATCGTGAAGAATGCCTGGATGACTGTGTCGCGATGGGGGGGTCTTGGTTTTGCCTTGGCGTCTGCGCGCTGGGTGTTTCGCAGTCACGTATGCTGTGCGGCGAGCTTGCACTTAGCTGGGGAGTGTGTGCAATGGGTTGCGGGTGGGCACCGCAGGATGTGCCTCTGTGCGGCAGGGCAGGTCTAGCTGCACTGCTGCTCCTGTCTCCCCGCCAGCTGGGTGCTTGCACAGCAAGGTCAGGCTGCATTGGGAAGCACGTCTCTGGTCACGTCTGTGCTCTGTTGTGCAGCTATGCACTTGTAAGGCAAGTCTCTGTGCTGTGCGTTTCTGACTGTCCATTCATGATATGGCATTTCTGGGTATTGTAGGGTGAATCTGGGCATCCTGGGGTGATGCTGGATGTCATGGCACATGTCTGTGTTCTCTAGGAGATGCCTTTGTGTTTGCAGACAAGTCTAGGGGTTGTGGAATTAGATCAGATGGAGTGGGATGCGCACGTGATTCATGGGGTAAGTCTATGCATGGCAGAGGCTTAAGTATGTTGTGAGGCACGTTTGAGCTGCAGACGAGGTGTCCTGCCGTCTGTCCGAATGGTCTGCACTTCTACATACTGCACGGTGCGGCTGGGCAAGCCTTTGAGGTGGGGGGAGTGTATTAGTACATCACAGGGCCTCTCATGTGCTGGGCAAATGAGGGGACAGTGCTTGGCAGGGAGCCTGGGTGTTGTGGCTCTAGTTTTCACTGTGGACTGGTTGCACCTGTTGTGGAGCAGATCAGCTTTGTAGACAGAGTGTGTGCATCATGACTCCAAGCCGTGCATAGTAGGAGGGCCCGTGGGTTGCAGGGAGTGCCATGTGGTATGAGGCAGGTGTATGCATTGAGGGGTTACCTGTGCTTCCTTGGCACGACCGTGCTGTGTGACGACTGTGCGTGTGATGTGGCAGGCTGGGCTTTGCGGAGTACACCTGGGCATTGTGTTACCGTTCCGTGCATTATGGGGCGACCCTGCGGGTTGGGGTTGTCCATACTTTGAGAGGCCTGTCTGTACGTTGTGAGGCATGTTTGTGGGTGGTGAGGCGGTCTGTGAGCAGTGAGTTGCCTCCGGATGCTCTGATGTGAGTGTGGGCACGTCTGCAGACTGTGGGCTAAGTGTGCGGTTACAGGCTGCATGTGAGAGCTCTGGGTCCCGTACATCTATTGGGGAACTACGTGGGTCCAACTGAAGGTGTTCGGGGTCTTTGCATTCTGATGTAGTTCTGTTCCCCAGGGGGCTTCGGGCTTCGGGGATGCCTGGTCCCGCGAGGCTGTACAGGGCCCAGCAGGGCACTGTGGCGTGTGACGACATCACGCTCTACTCCATGGGAAGGGTCTGCACTTGGGACTGGGGCCGCATGTTGTAAGGTATGGGGAGGCATGATGTCTCAGGTCTGTGGGTTGCAGAAGTCCATATGTCGTGGATTGTTTTTAGGGATTTTAGAGTGAGTTCTCTGTGCTGTGGGGCCAGTGTGCCCCATGGTGAGTATGTATATCGTAGCACGTGTATAATGTGCAGTTTGCTGAATGGGATGAGTGTCTGCATGGATGAGTTTCTGTGTCATGGGTATGTCTGTGCACTGCAGTGTGGACTTAGGTGACATGTGACGAGTCTCCATGTTGTGCAGAGACTCAGTGTGGCTGATGCTTCAGGGTGCAGGGGGGCTGAGGGCAATCAGTGTGGGAATGGGAAGGAACGGGCGGTGGGAGTGGGCTGTGACATGACTCTGCGCGTCATGGGGGTGCACTTTACGAGTCGTGGGTTATTTCTAATTATTTTAAGAAGAGTTGGACCATTATGGTCCAGTTCCATGTGCAGAAACAACAACAGTAACAACGACAAGACCAGCTGACTGCTCTAAACACGTGACACGCATTCACTCACTTCTCCCTCTTGGCAGCCCTAACAAATAGGTACCATTATTATTCCCAATTTATACCTGAAAAAAACGAGGCACAGAGAGGTTAAGGAACCTTTCCAAAGTCACACAGCTAGTAAATGATACCCGTGCAGTTAGGACCCAAGCTGTCTGAACCCCAGGGGTAAACTTTCAAGCATGATCTCCACGGCCCCTGAGTTTGGGGGTAAGCTGTGCTTTGTGGCAGAGCTCTGGGCCTTGTGGGGCACACGTAGGCTTTGTGCTATATCTTGGGGTCCAGAGCACCTACGGATTATAACACTGATCCCAGTACTGGGAGGCTTGCCTGTCAACCGCGAGCTGGGTCTTGTTGAGAGGACATCGTTTGATACCAGGTTTGGAGGTTGAGGTGCAGATGTCTGCGATGCGGGGCGAGGCTTTCCGTGCTGGGCCCCCCGTGTGAGCGATGTGCTGAGCCCCTGCTCTAGAGGAAGGATTGTGGTGACGTGGCTTTGTGAGCTGTCAGAGAATTCTGCGTGTTTCCGGGACTGTCTATTTTGAAAGCTATGTTTATTTGTTGTGAGTCCAGGCCCTGGATCGCGGCGCACCTACGCCTTGTGGAGCGAGTCTGGGTGTTGTCCCACGAGCCCGTGCTTTACAGGGGAAGTTGGTAAATGGTGATGAAATTCTGTGAGTGGTGAGGGTACCCCGTGTGCCATGGGAAAGGCACATATGTTGTGGGGGGTCTCCAGGGATTCTGAGGCTAATTGCTACATCCTTGTGGGGTGCAGTCCGTGCATTTTAGGGTGCCTCTGTGTAGAGTGCATGCGCGCGTGGGTGTGTCAGTGTGGAATGTGTCTGTGCGTTTGGGGGCCTGGCTGTGCTCGCGGGAAGTGTCCTTGCGTTATGGGGCACTTGAGAGGACACCTTGCACACTGCAGCGCTGGGCTCTGGGAGGCTTCTGTGTGCGTGGGAAGCACTCGAGGTGTCTCGGGAGATGCGATATGTATTACAGAGTGTTCTCGGTGGTTGTGAGGCCAGCCTTCGATTCTGGGGGGAGGCCTATGTCGGGGTTTGGTCTGTGCGCGATGGTGCAGTTCCATGCTTCGTACAGGGTGTGTCTGTGCACAGAGCTGTTCTGGAGCAAGTCTGCACCCAGGAGAGCGTGTCTAGGTGCCTTGGGATGAGTCTGTGTCCAGGGGAAGTCTGCATCGTGGGGCACCCCAAATGGCTGGGTGAGTGTGTGTGTGGCAGGATGAGTCAGTATCATGGTACAAAGCTTGTACATTTATGAGCGTGAATTCAGGGGCATGTTTGTGAGATCCCACACCTTATGGGACAAAAATCTGTGTGCAGTGGGGTATGTTGGTGTGACATTGGGCATATCGCTGAGTTGTAGGGTGCATGTGTGTGTGCATGTGTTGTGTTGTGGGTCTGCGCCCTGTGGGGGGAGGGCTGGGTGTTATGTACCAGTCTGGATATTGTGGGATGCGTGTGTGTATTACGCAGCCAGCGAGTGCACACTTCTAAACTGTGATGCAGCCCTGTGTGGGGGGAGTGGCATCTGATTTAGGGGCCTGTCTGCGCTCTGAGGGAGTGTGGGTGTCCTGGTGGGGTGTCTGTGTGCTATAGAGTGTTTCTGGATGTTCTGGGGCGAGTCTCTGTATCACATGGTGAATCTTGGTATTGTCAGATGATCCTAGGTATCTGGGGTGGGCCCTCTTCACATGAGCAATAATGGTGGCGGTGGGGGGAATCAGAACACAAAGTAAATGAACAATTGTAACGCTTCCTGAGCGCCAGGCACTGTTCTAAGCGCGTCACCTGTCCTAAGTCAGTCAACACTCACAACTATTATCTTTGTTTTACAGATGAGCAAACTAAAGAAGAGAGAAATATACTTACCCGAGGTGATACAATTAGAAAGGGGTGGAACCTGGATTCAAACCCAGGGAGTCTGGGTCCAGAGGCCTTGCTCTTAACCATGACACAAGCTGTGTCTGCTGTAGGCCAGGGCTGTCGCTCAGTAGGATGACAAAGCACGTCTGGAAGCTATGATACAAATCTTGGCGCTGCAGGGGTAAGAGTGTGTGCTGTGTCTACACCCTGGGCAGGTTTAGGTGCTAGTAGGCTCTCTGTCTCAGAGGAAGTCTGTGCTGTGATGCAGTTGTGTGCAATGTGGGAGAAATCGACGTGTTCACGGGCAGACCTGTGAATTCCAAGTTCTGTGGGTGTGGGGCAAGTCTACACCCCAGAGAGCTTAACTGTACATTTGGGGTGCATCTCAGGGTTCAGTGGTGTTTCTGTGTGTCATGGAGCAAGTGTGTCTAGTGATGGGCAAGGCTGGGCACCTGGGTGGGACTCTGTGCAGGTCGGGTATACCTTGATTATGGGCAGCAGCGTGAGCACTGAAAGTCATGTTGAGCGTCACAGAGGAAGTGGCTGCACATGTTTGGGGGTGTGTGTGCTCAGGGTGTCATCACCATGAGGAGTGTGGTTTTTATGAAGTGACTCTGTCCGGCAAGGGCGCGTGGCGGCCCCATCCCGTGCGCCGCTGGGCGCAGTGCTGTGCTGTGGGCTGGGTGTGTAGGTTGTGCGCTGCACCTTGTTGTGAGATGGCTGCGCCCTGAGGGGCGAATCGGGACACTTTGGGGAAAGATGAGGTGCTGCCGCAGCATGACTGTCTGCTGTGGGAAGAGTCTAGGCCCCATCCGCACACCGTGGTGCGGTGCTGTGCATTGTGCGGTTGTCTACAGAGTGCAGAGTGTGTCTGAGGAATTTGGGGTGCGCTTTGATACAGGGCCAGTGTGCCTCGTGGAGGAGCTGGCTGTTTGGCGGAGGTCTGGATGCAGGGCCGGTGAGCGCACCAGGGGCAAGTACTTGCACACTGTGCTGTTTGTTGTGACGCGAATTGGTGTGTTGTCAGAAAAGGTGGTGCGTTGTGGCGCAGTCTTGGGGGGGTACATGTTCAGATGTGCTGTTGCATCTCTGCCGTGGGGTGAGCTTGTCCGGGTGCTGTGGGGAGGCTCTCTGTGCTGTGGGTTTAACCTGGGGGCCATGAGGTGTCTTTGATATGCAGGGAGAGCCCGTGTTGCTGGGGCATGTCCTTGTGCTGTGGGACAAGTCTGTGTCTTGGCGCGAGGCTGAGCAGCCTGGGGCCAGTCTGCCTGAGGTGAGGCGGGTGTGTGTCCTGTGGAGACAGTTTGTGTTTGTGGGGTGAGTCTATCTGCTGGCGAGGGAGTCTGTGTGATGTGGAGCATCTTGGTTCGGGGGACAGACTGTGTTCTATGGGGCGAATCTTTTGGCCTTGGGGAGAACCTGGGTGTCGTGGGGAGACTCTCTGTGCTGTGGGTTTAGCCTGCGTTTCATGGGGTGAGTCTGCGTGATCTAGGTAGTGTCTGTGTCCTGAGGGGCAAGCTCCGTGTCCTTTGGGGATGCGCTGTGTCCTGTGCTGCTGGTCTGTGTGCCATGGACACATGGGTGTGTCTCTCTCCGTGTGGCTCTTCCAGCTGCGTCGTGACCTGCTTCTGGGGGGAGGTCTGTGTTCTGCGGAGAGTCCATGTGCTCTGGGGTGAGTCAGTGTTCTGTGGGGCAAGTCTGTGTGCTGGAGAGAGACTCTGCATGCCACGGGAAGGGTCAGTGTGATGTGGAGACAGTTCGTGACACTGGGATGGTCTGTGGGTCATGGGGGGAGTCTCTATGGCAGGGCGAGTCTGTGTCACGTGGGGAGGTCTGGATATCTGGGGTGAGACGTTTTGCCTTGGGGGTGGGGATACGTGTGCCTCCGGATGAGTCCGAGTGATACAGGGAATATGTGTGTGCTGTTGGCCAAGGTGTTTGGCCATGGTGTTTACCTGTGTGCGGTGGGAAGTGTCTGCATGCTGTGTGGGTGAATGTGTGTTTGTGTCTTTGGCCAGAGGGCACTAGAGGGTGAGTTTGTACATTGCAGCACAAGTCTGTTTCAGGGCAATATCTACAAATAATAATAGCCAATACTTCTACAGTGGTTATTATTGCCAGACACTGTTCTAAAGGTGATACTATTATCCCCATTTTATATCTGAGGAAATCGAGGCACAGAGAGATAATTGTACTGTGTCATGCAACTAGCAAGTGGTGGAGGTTTGAAACCAGGCAGTCTGTTACCAGTGCCCACACTATTATAATCCCCTTGGGGCCCTGAGGGCATCAGTGGCCTTAAAGATTGGGAAGACTACCTGATCACTGGTGGACTTATTGAGAGCAGGTAGTTTGGGAGGAAGAAAAAGGGAATGATTCAAAGCCTTCCAAGCATTAAAAAAAAAATGCAATGCACTATATACAATAATGATGGCATATTAGCCCAGGAAAACTGACATCGTGACTTCAGAATAATTCCTTCAGCGACTGGGGCCCCCAAGACCCCTCCCTTGCCTCCATAGCCACATTCTGCCGCTGCAGAGGAATGAATGCGCATGCCCTGGAGAGCTGCCGTTGCCAGGGCAACCAACCTCCAGCCACAAACAAATCACAGTCTAAATGCAGCAAGTCAAGAAACGACTGGGGCCCTGGCAGTGAGCCAAAGGAGCCCCTCTCAGTAAAAGCAGGCAAGGCGTCCTCCCGCCCACGCCCCCCTTTTTCCTTCCAAAATCAGTAAAGGCTACAGACCAGAGTCAGAAGTCAATAGAAAAAGAAGGCTGGGTTGAGGGTGGGGGTGGGAAGGGTCAACAGTGGGTGGCAGGTGATTTTAATAGTCAAATATTTCATGAGCAACTTTTAACCCACCTCCCACTAAAAGACTCCGTGTTCTATGCTTGAACCTTCCACCTGCAGTGAAAAGAGGTGAATCATTGGGGTGCACCCCTGTCTAGGAGAGATGGTGGCTGGTGGCAGTGGTGGCATGGATTGGGGCTCATCCTACCTCCTTTAAATCCCTAGATCAGACTACTGCCTGCAACAGGCTGGCAGACATTATTTATTTTTGCTTCTTAGACATTTCTTATATTTCCCTCTTATACCATTTTAGAAAATTCCAGGAACTGAGTCCAGACAGCTTTAATTCTCCGAGTACCTGAGGAGTAGAAAAAGAGGTTGAAGGAGGAACTTTAGGAATAACACTAACCCTGAGGGCATTATTAAGGTGTCAGCTGTGTCCAAGAGGCATAGCACACCTGGAACACTGGTTTTATATATTAGGATTCCGTCCATTTTAATTTGTAAAAAGTATCTGATAAAAGTAAAAATTTTAAATATTGAACATTTTAAAATCCTGTTTGCAAACCACCTCCCTAAACTGCATGTGCCTAGAATTTGGGAACGCATCAGCCGGAACATGGTGCTTTAGGATGCTGCCGGAAGCTGCGAGAAGGTAGGAGCCCTATTGTGGAATTTAACCTTCTTGGGTAGAGAAAATGGCCGACCTGTGGAAAGCTACACCCTATCTGGGGGTGGGGCGTTCTTGCCATTTCAGATCAGTGGAAGAAGGTTGGATTATTCAATAAATTATGCTGAAACAATTGGTGACCTATTTGGAAAAAACACAAAATTAGATCCTACTTCATGCCATATGCCGAAACGAAATCCAGATGATTTAGAGTTAATTGGTAAAAGTGAAGCAATGAAATGGCTATGAAAAAAAAAATACAGGTGAATATACTCATCAAAAGAAAGAAATCACAAAATCAAAAAGTGATAGTTGTGGATATCTAAAAATGTAAAGCTGCAACATGTTTAAGAAAACCCACCATAAATGATAAAATAAATGAATAGGCAAAAAACAACTGGAAAATAATGCTTTTACCACATATAATAAAAAAATTAGGTGCTATGTAAGGGGTCAGGGAGAGAAACCTTAAACTGGTTCATACCATTTTGATCCAGGAATTCCACGTCTATGAATTTATCCTACGAGAAAAAAAAACACAAAAAACAGAAAAGCACACAGAGGTTTATATGGAAAGATATTCCTTCAATTATAACAGCAAAAATTGCACATAGAAACATTCAATAATTGGACAGTAAGTGGGACGCCTATATGATCGAAAATTAAGCATCCACAAAACGTCACATTCTTGTGGAATATTTTAAAATATGGGGAATTGTTGCCAATATAGTGTTGAATGATTAAAGCCAGTTGAAAACTATATGTACATATGATCTTCATTTTGTACATGAATATATATTTTAATGCATAGATTTGCATGTCTTCAGAAAAGAGGGATTGGCAGTAACTATATTAATAGAATTATCCTGGGTTATGGGATTATGGGTAATTTTTCTACTCATCTTTAGATTTTCCCCAATTTCTACAATAAATATGTGATATGTTTCTAATAAATGGGAAAGATGACATTTTAACATGATATTTTAGTAAGTGCTATGAAAGTGGTGAGAGTACAGAAAAGAAAGTCGAGGCATAAAAACAATAAAGAGCAAAGAGTAAATGTGCCGATGTGTATCAACGGAGCATCAAGCCAAGCAAACTCAATATGTACTATGTAAGGTGACAGTATTGTTTGTATGTTAGTAGGTACAGAATTTCTTATACAAGATGGACTCCTGGAAAATTTTCTTCACTACACCAGAGGATGGTCACATGTCCCTGGATGCGTCAGTCATTCTCTTTGCCGCAGTGCAACGCCCCCCTCCCTCCTATGCCTTCATCCTGCTCTCCCCCCTTTCTCCTGCAAAACATGCCACCAGCAGACATTTTCAGCTTGGAAAAATGGCCCATCTTGTCAACTTTCTTTAAAGCGATTTCATTCTTATTTTACCTCCCTGATTACTATTTTGGCATCAAACTCAAAAATCTACTTATCTAGCTTTTTTTTTCTCCTTTCTTCCTGTTGAAGTCAAAACAATCTGAATTGCAAAGAAATTTAAAAAAAAAACAAAAACAAAAACAGCACTTCAGCTTTTTTTTTTTCTTTTTTCCTGCAGAAAGATAGCTACAGAAGCAATTTCCAGGTAAAAGGAGGCACAAAAGCTTAAATATTTTCAAGCACAGTTCAGAAACAAATATAAAAGCTCTGCTGATAGGAATCTCTGCTGTCTTTTCCACATCCCTTTCCAAAGAAAGAAGGACTGATAATATTGTCTTTACTGTAAAAATTAATGTCCACAAATACAAATGAATTCTTTTCAAAATAAAGGCACAATCACAATAGTCATTATTTCTTTCACGATTTTTCATCCAAAACCAAATTTAAATCTTTTTCATTCAACGCACGTTCATCTCTCACGTGAAGCAATTAATCTGAATTACAGGCTGCCCTCCTCATTTTCTCTCTCCTGTGCAGACATCCAGTCACATGATTTTCTTAATTTACAAAATGAGGCCTGGTATTCTTTTCCCCATTGCAAAATAACATTTTTCTCATGCTCTCTCCATACTGTGAAAGGCAATCAGATCGGAGAACCTCGTGAGTCGTCACCCATTTCATCACCTCTAATGCAAACATCGCACAGCTCAGACACCGTTCCGAATGCAATTTCTCCTTTCAGTAGCACCTACATCAAGTCCTAGTTTGGGAAATAGCTTACCAGAATCACAAGGGGGAAGTTTCTATATTTCCTTCTAGGAATATACTCACTATTTAAGAAACCAGCTTTAAACTAGAAAAGTGACCGTGGAATATTTAGAATCTAATTCAGCCATTTTCTCAATGTCACTGATTAGAATCAGAAATTCCTACACGGTTCTGTATTAGTCGGTTCCATCAAAACCTGTCACTTGCTTTAAAAAGCGTATTTTGGATACCTATTTTACAAAAGATTTCTCAGCTACTTACCAGCTGCAGGCGCCCAGCCTGTCCGCCAGCTCGGAGGCTGCCGCACTGAAGGGGTGGGGGGAGCGCAGAGCAGCCACTTGAAAATGAGCCGCGCTCTGAAGAAGGGATTCGCTTTATGGAAAGGAAAAAAAATGTCTCGGGATTATCCTCAAAATTCCTCCAAAAACATAAAATCATATTAAACATGACATGCTAAAAAGTACACGCTCAACACAGAACAGAGTTTAAGAGCTAAACCTCTGATCTAAAACGCACTGAAATTGCCTTGATTTCCAGTGGAACCCCCACAAAGCCATGGGCTTTTGGCTCTCCCGTCTCCTAGCAACAGTCTCATTAATGTTTTTTTTCTGCAGTGGTCCTACTAGGCATCAGAGAACACGGTCAAGGTCTCGTCTCTGCTAGTGAGCGTTACCATTCTGTTATTCAATATGCATTTTCCCCAGGTAAGTAAAAAGGCGAGTCAGGCAGTCAATAACACGTTCTCCCAGAAAAGACTGCAGATTCAAATGACATTCTATTCAAATGAGAGAGACTGTGCAGTGCTGTCACCAGAACCCTGACCTAAAGATGGGCCTCAGCAAAAGATGCCTTAATCCCTTCTGCAATTGCCAAACTACAAATAGCCCCACAACTATAAATCTGGGCCCTAAACCAGTGTTGTTATCCACTGTGCTCAGAGAAAAAAATTAATACACAGAATTCACCTGTATTCTTAATGCTGTCACCATGATCCTCACCCTTCAGCATGGTTACTGGAGGTCATGTCATAAAACAGCCTATGGGGTATAACCAGATCAAAACCAACCCATTTATCTATTACTATTAACATGAGAAATATTAGCTGCATGTTAAGAAAATGAGACTAGGTTACTATGCAGTATATATGATCATATACATTATATATCATCACTTTTATATCTTATGTGGATAGAAATAAATGTACATAAAGAAATCTGAAAGGATATATACAAAATATTAAGAGTAATTATGTCCAGGTTTTCTATGGGTGGTAGAATTTGAGGGGAGTTTAAGTAATTTTCTTTTGGATTATCTATTTAATAACTTTCCCACAATTAACATATATTCCTTGGGTTATTAAAAGAGAACCATGCACAACAAAGTGAACATACTTAATGCCACGAAACTGTACACTTAAAATAGTTAAAATAATACATTTTATGTTATGCATATTTTTCTGCAATAAAAAAGAGAGAGAACTATTCATTTACCCTTCAAACATGTGTTGAGTCTCACCACATTCAAAATACTGTCCTGGGGGTGGGGATTATAAAAATGAATAAACCACAGTCTGTTCCCCTTTAAAAAGCTCGTAACCTAACAACTACACCCAAAACTTCTATATGGGCTTTTAACTCTACATGACATGTAGAATTGCTGCATTTAGAAATAGAAGTATTTTGCTACCATCTTTTTAAAAAAAATTTCATTCATTTTGGGTAATATTTATAATTAGGATTATTACATTGTCTACCTGAAAATATTGGATGCCCACTGGGTGGAGGAAGTAAAGAAATACATATGGAACATTTTAATATGTAAATATATGTGTATTTGCATATTTGTATAGAATTGTCACATTTTAAAAAGGAGGGGCAGGGAAACTGTTCTAGATTTAAAAAGGTTAAAGAAATATGACCAAAAAGAGAGATATGACAACCAATACAATGTGTGATCTTTGATTGGATCCTGGACAGAAAATGAAATAGCTATGAGACATTTTGGGAACAATTGGGACATTGAAATATAGGCTAGATATTAGACAACAGTAGATCAGTGTAATAGTTTGGTATGATAATATGGGATGATGGACTTGTTTTCACGAGACACATGTTGAAGTATTGAAAGGTAAAGTGCCATAATGTCTACCAATCACGCTGAAATGCTTTAGAAAAAAAATCATAGAGATCTATTTAAGGCAAATGTAGCAATATGTTAACAGTTGATAAATCTAGGTGAAGTAAATGCAGGTGTTTACTGCGTTGTTTTCTGATCTAAAATCCAGAAATAAAGAATAAAATACTTTACAAAAATAATTATTGCACAATAATTATATTTAAAGTTAAAATGTACATACGTTTTAGAATTAATGAGAATTAGGTTTATAATCCCTCCATACTGACCAATGGGATGATGAATATTTGTCACCTGCCATCTAGTGGTAAAATCCTGATTTACCATGACTGAAGGATTTCTAAAGACCACAGTCTGACTACTGGCCCATTAAATATTGCTATAATTGTACTGTAATAAATAAATAAAAATAATTTTTTTATTTGTATTAATATGTATCAATATAGTTAAAAGTCTCCCTTAATTTTCAGAATTTGTTCTTGGGTATAGGAGAATGCCTCTGTTCAGATGTCCTAATGACCTGGCATGTCTCCACACAGGACCCACAGGCGAGGCTCAGCTGTAAGCTGACCTAAGTCTTGGTGAAATACCCTTTGATCCTCGCTGGAACATGGCGCGAGACAGTGCACACGCCTCATATATTCTGGCGAAGCACTGAACACTTTCTTTTTGAAACTGGAAACAAGATAAGGGATGTCTGCTTTCACAACTTACATTCAACACAGCGCCAAGGTGGGCATGGAGTGGAGGGTGGCTCCCAGTGTAGTAAAATTACACAAAGACATAAAAGGAATGAAGAGTAGACATTAAAAGATTGGCTTAGGCACCCAAGTCATCACTTAGTCATTAAGTAAAGGAATCACAAATCACGGAGAGAAAACTATATGGCTTCACTGTGAGTCCAACACTTTGCTTCAGGCCAAATAAATAGAGCTGGTCCTTAGCAGCCACCCCTCTTCTTTCCCAGGCATCCCAGTGCAGTAGCTCTTGATTTGACTGGCCTTCTGGTCACCTGATGGAAACTTCCAGTCCTACTCAGGAGCCAAGCTGAAGGGATTCCTAAAGAGCATCAAAAAGTACCTGCAATTACTGCAACGCATTAAATATATAAAAATCACAATTAGCTCCCTCACCAAATCATTGGTCACCATTGGTAGTTACTAGAGCAACAACCTCTTATTCTGAAAATTGGTAAACAAAGGGAAATATTCACACATTTATCTTAACTCTCCTATGCAGACTGTGTTTCAACATAATCAAGTAGCTAATAAGTGGAAGCACTTTTTTAAAGGAAATCTCCAGTTAATAAATGCAGAATAAATGAAAGAATTAGAAAAAAATCACCATTTTGCAACCCTCAACCAAACAATGAATTGAGGCAACAATCTTCAATGGCTGCCAAAATCAATTAGTGAATGATTGATGAGGAATTTTTTTAAAACAACAAAAATAACTTCCCGGGCCCAACTTCCCCAATATCTTTTATAATGCTAATATAATTTGTGATATCAACTCCGGGAAAGGATAGCAAGAGAAGGGAAAATTATAGTTTTATCTTGTGTTCTAGAGTGTTACCATTTCCAAATAATATATAAATATTTAAATTGGAGAGTTTTTACACCAAAGGAGTGACTCTATTCTAGGTCTGAAGAATTTTTCCCTGATTAAAATGCAATCCAATTTAAGTAAAATATTTGAAATGAAAGAAGATGTTTTGGAAGGATCCTCAATGATACTAATCCAAAAGGTGGAGGTAGAGCTCAGTGGTAGGGTGTATGCCTAGCACGCATGAGGTCCTGGGTTCAATCCTCAGTACCTCTGTTAAATAAATAAATAAACCCAATTGCTCCCCCCTCATAAATTTTTTTTAATTATAAAGAATTTTTTAAAAAATACTAATCTGGGGCTCTGGATTGTTAAGGCAGGTCATCAGTGGTACTGTTTGTGTGAGATCCCGGGACTTCGGAGCTGATCCTTGTGTTAGAGGAGGCAGATAGCTAGATATGAGCAAAGGAAGGGGGATGAAGGTCAAATGGCAGGAAACCATACATCTTATAAACAGGAGTTCTTGGGCAGACAAAGAAAAACAGAAACCTCAGACTGATAGGAAACCATACATTTTGGGGTGACAAGTGACCTGGAGGCAGACAAAGAAAGGTGGGAAAAGACAGAAATCCTCAATGTCCAAATGTAACCTTTTGCTCATTATGCCCTCGTTACAATAAAATTAGCCTTGCAGATGAGAAGTACCAACCATGCACCAATGCCATGACACTTCCCAGACTAAATAAGAACAAAATCCCTCCTCCCCTTGGGAAGGTGGAGCTGGGATGGAAGTCGGGATATATGACCCAAACCCCTCCCTCCCCAATGACTATTCCACCCATTCATTTTTACACCCTATGTAACCAACTTGCCAAAGAAACTCAGGGCAGCTGCTCACCTGAGCCTGCCCGCTCTCCCCTTGAGAGTGCACCATCCATCCCTTAATAAATCCCCACTTTACTTTCTTAACCTCCATGTCTCGTCTCTGAATTCTTTCTGCGATGAGACAAAAACCTAACCGCTGGTAACAGGTGGATCCCGTTTAGGAAAAGGAGAACAGCACCACTGAGCCGCAGCGGGCACACACCGCACAGATGCAACAACGGGGCCGCACTTGCCACTCCTACAGCAAAGTAAGGTGCTCAGAACCTGTGTCAGTGGGAAAACGAGTCTCTGGCAGAAGGACTGGGAGAATTGGAACCACACCGCCCTAAGATTGTATCCTGAGTCGTTGATGTTTCCATGCCTGATACTGCTATGAATAATAACTCATTTCTTTTAAATCAGGAGATAAGAGAAGATAATGGTGTTTGCAACCTAAAGCCAAGAAAGCTGAGAGCATAATATATTTAACTACTTTTCTTTGCATAAAAAGAAAGTCAACTGAATTTTCCAGCCTTCTGCATCTTTCAGAACACAGCCTCCAGCATGGGATTGTACCAGTGTCAGCACAATATGAGTAAAATCACAGAAAGTCGCCTAAGAAGCTCGACTTTTCTGTTGAGAGTGTGAACAGACATGTAATTTCCTTCTCAACTCAGAAACTTTGCTTATAAAGAGAAAAAAGTCCCAGAATTTGAGCTTATCTTTAACCCAACAAGAAGAATTAATGACTAAAAACTAGGGAAAATGCAGCAAGCGAGCACAAATGAGCAAAGAGGATGAGCATTGACGATGAACCCGGGATGGCTCTCTATAGTCTGTCTGCCCTTCTCCAGGTTAAACATCAAAGTTTCATGACCTGCTCCTCATAGGACAGAAATTTCGAAATTTTTCACCTTTCTGACTATCCTCTTCTGGAGATTCTCGTGTGTCTTTCAGAGAATAGTACCACAAACTCAAACAGTTCCGATTTCAGCTGAAGAACACAGAGAAGACTAGTGTTGTTACTTTTGATGATCAAAAATGCTCCTTCCATCTCTCGATTGCACTTTAAATTTTCACTACCTGGGAGATTTCTTTGACTTCTGTTTTCCAATCTATCTATTGACTATTTTATTTAGCTACAATATTTGTAATTGTCAATAGCTATTTCTTGTCTTTGAGCATTTATTTTTATTGCATCATTCATTTGTTTCATGGATATAAATGATCTCTTATCTCTTAATATTTAATCATTTTGGAAGGTTTTTTCTGTTGACTCCATTACATTTGTTTTCTTTGTTCTGTTTGTTTCAGTTTTTCTTTTGTGCTCGAGGCTTTACAAATATCCAGTGAAACACAAAACAATAAAAATGTTAAGTTCTTTTTCAGTAAAAAAAATTAAAAAGCACTTCTGGACACTGTATAGCAAAGCACGGGGTAACGGGAAAGCCAAGTACTGTACTAGGTGCTGTGGTACCACAGCGAGTAAAACAGACAAGGTCCACGCCTTTAAAGAGCTTACAAGTGTAATAGAGAAGACAGACTCATATGAGGAATCAAACAAACAATAAGAATATAAGATAATGTTGAGTGCTACGAAGAAATTAAAACAGAATGATATGATAGAGCATCTTGGGTGGTCAGAAAAGGCCACTCTGAGAGAGTGACATTTGAGTTAAGACTTGACCGACACAGAGTAAACCAAGAAACCATAGGTAGCGGTGCTTCCTGGGCTGACAGAACTACTAACGCAAAGGTCCCAAGACTGAATGAGCCTGACATGTCCAGAGACAAAAAGATGGAAAAAGGTAGGAGGTAAAGCCGAAAAGGTCGACAAGGGTCAGGTCACATAGGGCTCTACTGGAAATGGTAATAAATTTGGATATCTAATTGCAACGGAAAGCTATTGCTGGGACTTGAGCAGGGAAATTAAATGATATGATTTATGGTTTTAAATTTTGATTTTGGCTACTGTGTTGAGAACAGACTGTATGGCAAGTTGTGAAAGCAGGAGATTCATGAAGAGTATCTTGTAGGAGTCCAGGGAAAAGATTTTGATGGCTTGATTCAGGTGGAAGCAGAATAGATGTGAAACTGAGCAGGACCCAGTGGGGCCCTCCTGGGACAGACCCCTCTCCACATCCTCTGCTTTAGCTCCTCTCTGAAGTACCTAGATGACAGTATCTAATTTGCATGTTCTGAGTTATTTTACAGATGCTAAAAACCCCACAGAATGGAAGACAGTTAACTACTTGATGACCTAGTACATGGCTCCCAGGCCTTGTGGAGGCTACGAATTGATAATGTTAAACCCCGTAACACCAACTTACCTCACTATCAACCAATCGGAACTCTGTGCACAAGCTGATCACATACCCTGCGACTCCCCTCCCTCACCTGGACTTTAAAGATGTTTTCCTGAAACCCATCAGGGAGTTCAGGCTTTTTGAGCAACAGTTGACCCTGACCCCTTGCTTGGCACCTTGCAATAAATGATGCACTTTTCTTCACCACAACCTGGTGTCAGTAGATTGGCTTTACTTCTCATGGGCAAGCAGACCAAAGTTTTATTCGGTAACAGATGGCAAAAAGGGTTAAAATTCAGGACATATTTTGGAGGTAAAGTCAACACAGTATTATTGCTGCAACAACAAAAAATTAAATCTGGGTAAGAGAAAAAAGTAATCTAGGATGACTGTTATTGACATAAGTAACTGGTGGATGATGGTGCCAAGTAATTGATGGAGAGACAGGAGGAAGAACAGATGTGGAGAAGGAAATTACAAATCAGGAATTCTCTTTTGAAAATATTGAATTTGAGATTATAATAGAGATGTTGTATAGGAGACTGGATGCAGCTTCATAGGAGAGGAGTGGACTAGCAATATAAACTGGCAGTCATCAGCTATAAATGGTATTTAAAACCATGGGAGTAGTTGAGGATACCATGGGATTGAGTGTACAACTTTGGGCAAGTCAATGCACTTCATTGAACACTAGTATCTTCATCTACAAAAAGAGTTGATACCCATTATTGAGTTGTAAGGATTAAATAAAATTGATGTAGTCAAGAGTTGTTTAAACTATTTTAGTGGGTCTGCTACTGTAGGTAGGTAATCAGATGTGTGTTAACTCAAATTTCCAAAATTTTTCACAACACTCTTCTGCGTAGACATCCTCCTCCATCTTGTACTAATGTAATTGATTTCTTTCATCAACATGCATCTCCTCTATCTCTAGCCTCAATCTTAGCCAGATCCTGCTGTCTCCCCTTTCCTACATGCTGATGCTGTAGTGAGAGCACTGTCATGCTTCTTGTCCATGATCTTCCTTTTCAGGTTGCAAAATGGACCAGACTTCAGAGGCAACTGGACTACAGTAGGCTCAGCCATGGTTTTCACTAACAACCTAAGAGAGTTGGGCAAATAGGCAAACAATTCTAGCCTAATGCTTATTTAATCTTCTCATGGCAACTTAGTGAAACACTAGTATTAATTAGTATTATCTTCCAATATGACATAAAAGGCAAAGATCAGAGAAGGAGGAGTAAAGGTATCAGTGGCAAAAAGAGGTTGAGAGCTAGGCTCTTGTACTGGAAGAATTAATACTGTTAAAATGGTCATTTTACCCAAAACAATCTACAAATTTAATGCGATCCATATCAAAATACCCAGGACATTTTTCACAGAACTAGAACAAATAATCCTAAAATCTATATGTAATCACAAAGACCCAGAATTGCTAAAGCAATACTGAAAAAAAAAAAAAAAAGCTGGAAGAATAACCGTCCCAGAATTCAGACAACACTATAGAGCTACAGTAATCAAAAGAGTGTGGTATTGGCACAAAAACAGACATACAGATTAATGGAACAGAATAGAGAAACCAGAAATAAAACCACACACTTATGGTCAATTAATCTTTGACAAAGGAGGCAAGAACTTACAGTGGAGAAAAGACAGTCTCTTTGGCAAGTGGTGTTGGGAAAACTGGACAGCAGCATGTAAATCAATGAAGTTAGAACACTCTCTCACACTATACACAAAAATAAACTCAAAATAGCTTACAGACTTAAACATAAAAGGGGAGGTTGGAGGGATAAATTGAGAGTTTGGGATTTGCAGATACTAACTACTATACAGAAAATAAACAACAAGGTCCTACTGTATAGCTCAGAGAACAATATTCAGTATTTTGTAATAGCCTATAATGAAAAAGAATATGAAAAGAATATTCCTGAATCATTATGCTGCACATCATAAATTAACATTGTAAACCAACTATGCCTCAATTTTAAAAAAAGAATGTGGATTAGGCAAAGACTAAAAGAAAAAGACTTAGAATAAGACAAGACACCATACACCTCCTAGAAGAGAACACAGGCAAAACATTCTCTGACATAAATCTTAGCAATGTTCTCCTAGCGCAGTCTACCCAGGCAATAGAAATAAAATCAAAAATAAACAAATGGGACCTAATTAAACTTATAAGCTTTTGCAGTAAAGGAAACCATAAAGAAAAGACAACCTACAGAATGAGAGAAAATATTTGCAAACAATGGGACTGACAAGGGCTTAATTTTCAGAATATACAAACAGCTGTACACCAATAACAAAAAACAAACAAACAGCCCAATCCAAAAATGGGCAGATCTAAACAAACATTTCTTGATGAAAACATACAAAAGACCAATAGGCACATGAAAAAATGCTCAATAACACTAATTGTCAGAGAAATGCAAATCAAAACTACAATGAGTTACCACCTCACACCAGTCAGAGTGGCCATCATTAAAGAGTCCAGAAATGATAAATGCTAGAGAGGGTGTGGAGAAAAAGGAACCCTCCTACACCGCTGGTGGGAATGTAGTTTGGTGCAGCCACTATGGAAAACAGTATGGAGATTCCTCAAAAAACTAAAAATAGACTTACCATATGATCCAGCAATCCCACTTCTGGGCATATATCTGGAGGAAACTCTAATTCGAAAAGATACCTGCACCCCGATGTTCATAGCAGCACTATTTACAACAGCCAAGACATGGAAACAACCTAAATGTCCATTGACAGTTGACTGGATAAAGAAGATGTGGTATATTTATACAATGAATACTACTTGGCCATAAAAAAGAATGAAATGATGCCATTCCCAGCAACATGGATGGACCTAGAGATTGTCATTCTAAGTGAAGTAAGCCAGAAAGAGAAAGAAAAATATCATATGATATCACTTATATGTGAAATCTAAAACAAAAAAGAGAAATGAACTTATTTACAAAACAGAAATAGACTCACAGACATAGAGAACAAACTTATAGTTACCAGTGGGCAAGCAGGTTGGAAGGGATAAATTGGAAGTTCGGATTTGCAGATACTAACTACTATATATAAAATAGATAAACAACAAGTTTATGCTGTATGGCACAAGGAACCATACTCAATATCTTGTAGTAACCTGTGGTGAAGAAGATTATGAGAACGAATGTATGTATGTTCCTATGTGACTGAAGTATTGTGCTGTACACCAGAAATTGACACATTGTAAACTGACTACACTTCCATAAATGTATATATATACAAAAAAATTCCCACAAAGTAAAATCCAGACCCAAATGGCTTCACTTGCAAATTTTACCAAACATTTGAAAAGAATTTGCACCAATTCTGCACAAACTCTTCCAAAAAATAGAAGAGGAGGAAACACTCCCTAAATCATTCTGAAGCCGGTATTACTTCGACACTAAAACCAAATACATCACAAGAAAACAACACCACAGACCAATATCCTTTATAAATATAGATGCAAAAATTCTCAATGAAACACTCACATACTTAATCTAGCAGCATACAAAAAGGATTATACTCCGCAGCCAAGGGGATTTATCACAGATATGCAAGGTTGGTTCAAAATACAAAGATCAGTCAATGTAACATACCAAATTAGTTGAATACAGGAAAAAATTTATTTTTCTAAAATAACTTGACCAGTTGATGTTAGCTATCCATTGTCATTGGCCAGCCCAAGATGGGCGGAGTAATGGAACAGCCACAGTGTTCCGACACAACGACACAGACTGCACATGGGTCCAGCAGCAGGAGCTCCCACTTACCAATGACCAACTAGCTGTTGCTACCTCTCATTGTCCAAACTGTCCACAACAGAGACCAACTCTGTGCTCTTGGTATGGCACTGTTCCTCAAAGAGACTTACTGATCATTTGGTTTCAAATTGACTGTAATCAAACCCTCTCTTTCTGGATGGGCTAGTGATTCATACAAAGATAAATACTGATTCTAGTAATGGGTTTTCCTTTCCTGCTGGCAGAGCCTCAGCCAGCAACACTATCCCAGGGCTTACAGAATGCACAGGGATGTGAGTAGAGCACGCAACCAGAAGACTCAATTCCCAGTGAAGGAGGTGTGGGAGTGGCCCCATGATTATGGGACCTCCTGGTTACATAACATAGCTCACCATTTAAAAGCAGTCAGCCTCAAGAGCGTATTGGATTGGCTTTCTAAAGGCACAGTTGAAGCACTAGCTTGGGGACAACACTCTGAAAGGATGGGGTGCCATTCTGAGAAATGTAGGGTGTGTATTAAATTACAGACTTCAGTATGGCGCTGTGTCCTCACTAGGAAGAACACATGGGTCTGAGAACTAAGGAGTAGAAGCAGTAGCGGTCCCACTGAACATTACTCCCAGTGACCATCCAGGGATTTTATGCTTTCTGTTCCCTCAACTCTGAGGTCCACAGGGTGGGAGGTCCTGTTTCTCAAAGAGGGCACAATCTTTCCAGGGGACACGGCAAGGATGCCATTAAACTACAAGTCAGAGCTGATGGAACTCTAAGTCAGAGCTCTGGATCCCTTGTGCCAAAGGACCAGCAGGCAAGAAGACGAGCCGTGATACTGGCAGGGATAATTGACCGTTATCAGCAGAAGGAGGTAGGACTGCTTTTACACAAGGGGTCCAGGAAGAACCAGGTGTGGAACCTCGGTGATCCACTTGGGTACTCTTGCTCCATTGTAACTGTGAATGGACAAGTGTAGCAATGCCAGACGGAGAAGGGTGTGATTCCCAAGGGTTCAAACCATTCAACAATAAAGGTTTGGGTCACGCCACCAGGTAAGCCAGCAGACCTGCTGAGGAGATAACTGAGGACAAGGTGGATCTAGAATGCATGGTGGAGGAGGGAGAGGATGAGGGCCAGTTGTGGTCCCAAGATCAACTGCAATGGGTAGGGCTGTAGGTCATCCCACTAACTTCTCCCTTCTGAGTTCTTCTCAGAAAAGAAGTACATGGGAACGGTGGAGCAGCTGCTCCCTGAACCTGCGTGGAGAAGAACATCTGTTCACAGCAATGGAAGCTCTCTGGTGATCATGAAAAGGCACCGTTCAGATCTCCATCCCCAGAGAGTGAAAGTGACCAATGATCCCAGCTGCTATGCTCTGAATCCATCACTACTTTCAGGTTGAGGCTCCACTTCCAGTGACTTAGAGCAGCAGGAGTAAAAAGGCAGACTCATTCCTGGAAGATGCAGACCTCCTTAAGCTATGAAGAAAACCTGTGGATGTTTTAGAAAATGTTCTAGGCCCCCGATGTTCAAAGTGTTGTGTAGATCCACTGCACTGAGCAGGAGTGACTAAATCTTTCAGGGCTTACAATTTGGCCATGTTCAGAAGTCAGCCCTATTCCTCACCCACAGAAAACACCACTACCACACCCCAACACATACACACATAAATGAGTTAAATTCCTCAGGGTGGGGACGGTATAGCTCAGTGGTAGTGTGGGTGCTTAGCGTGCACGAGGTCCTGGGTTCAATCCCCGGCACCTCCATTTAAATAAACAAACAAGCAAATAAACCTAATTACCTCCCCCCAAAATAAACCCCAAAATTTCCTCAAAGGTGACATCAAAATTATGTAAAGGTGTCTTCTATAATGGTAAGATATCAGCAATTGGGACACAATAGAGCGAAAAAAGGGCAACAGGTAAGACGTCAGGAAAAATGATCCCAGCTCTGTCACTAAGAAGCTGTGTGAGCTTGAGCGGAGTCCATTTGTTCTCTGGGACTCACTTTCCTCACGTGTAAAACAAAAAGCCTGGATTAGATTATCTCTAAGACCCCGTTTTAGCTCTAAATTTGATTTTGTTGACAATCCATGGAATTCCGATTCAACCAATGGAATTCCAACATCATACATTCCTTAAACGACCACAAGGTGTCAGAATATGTTCATCTAACACTTAAATAGTCCTCAATTCTGCTTATTTTGTATTAGACTAGAAGACTAACTTTCATACATATAGCAAATTTTAAGAACCTTCATAATAGCCCTACCAAGGTGAGGCAAGTATTATCAGTAAAATTTATCCTGGACATCATAGGGAGCCACTCGTATAGTTTCTACCATCCAATAATTTACCCTTACAGTTTCTCGCAGACACTACATGCTTATTTTCTTCACTAAGCCTTCAATTGTGCTATTTTTGTTCCTCCAAATTCTACCCATCATTCAAAAGTTAGCTCTACCTAGCCACAAGAAGAATAAGAAATTGACACAAGATTGTAAACTGACTATACTTCAATAAAATATATATATATACAAAAAATAAATTTAAATAATAAAATAAGTGAAAGAGAAATAAACCCAACACACAAAATGCACAAGACTTATATTAATGCAACTATAATACCTGACTGCAGCATATGGAAGAGGATGAGGATAAATGAAGACCATCTACCATGGTCTGGAGAAGTCAGTTCTCCACAGATTAATTTTAACCCAATACGTTTTTTCCAATTAAACTTAAAAATCTGAGTCTAATTATTCATCCAGAAGAGAAAATGGCAAGAATGGTCTGGATCTTTTTAACTTCTAGAAAATATTAAGGAAAAATAAAGAAGTTACACATGCCTTATAAAATATCAAAACATTTTAAACTACAGTCACTGATACCATGAAACAGCACAGGACTAGGAAGACAGAGCAATGGACCAGAACAGAGTCCAGAAGCAGAACCTGCATATATAAGAATTCAATATAGCACAAAGGTTGAATTTAAAATAAGTGATAAAAGGAAAAAAAATTAAAAATAAAAAAATTTTTAAAGTAAAAACGACAAACAAACTTATTTGCAAATCAGAAACAGACTCAGACATAGAGAACAAACTTGTGGTTACAGGCAGGAAGGGAAGGGGGAGGGGATAAATTTGGAGTTAGAGACTTGCAGATACTAACTGATATATATAGAACAGATAAACAAGTTCATGCTGGATAGCTCAGGGAACTATATTCAATACCTTGTAATGGCCTATAGTGAAAAAGAGTACGAAAACGAATACATGTATGTATATGTATGACTGAAGTATTGTGCTGTACACCAGAAATTGACACACTGTAAACTGACTATACTTCAATAAAAATATATATATAGAAAATAAATTAAAAAAATAAAATAATAAAATGAAATAAGTGATAAAAGGATTCAGTAAATAGTAATTGCAGAATTAACTTTATTTGGAAAATAAAACTAACGGAAGTCCTAACTGGATGCCATAGTGAATTCTAAATGAAGTAAAGACCTTTTTTGAAAAATTCTGTAATAATAGAAAAGAACAAATCCCTTTCTTCTATGTGTTCCTGAAATAAGAGGTAATAATACCTACCTCACAGGGCCACTGTGAATGTTTTTTTAACTGACATATTGATAAGTACTAAATATGTGTCAGCAGTGTAACAAAATCACAATAAATATTTAGCAACAAATAAATTTTTATTAGACCAAATCGCTCACTGTATAATGGATCCAGAATTTATAACTGAGTCATAATTAGAACCTGGGTCCTCTGAGTTCTAGCTCGTTTCCTTTTGCTGTACATTCTCCTTTTTAAATATTAAGTTACCATTCTAGCACTGAAATGTTTCACTAATTTCCACATGAGAGTAGAATCTGTCCATTTAGAAACTCTTAACTGGTAAACTGCTACTTTCAAGTCAATATTTTTCAAATCAGTTTGTACTTAACTAGGCATAATAGTCTTTACCTACATTTTTAAAAACTAAAGTTTTAAATTTCTGAGATATTATTTATTCAGTCTACAGGAAATGCCTGGTGTAGCCAGTAGGGTAGGAACCACCAAAATATGGATAATGCTCTAGTTTATTACTGCAGTCAAAAGACTGATTGCAACCTGTCAGGGAAAAACCCAAGATCCTACAGTCCTATGCCGCTTCTCAATAGGGACCTTAATCCTATGGGAGGGGATGCTGTTAGGCATTTGGAAAAAGGGGGTAGGTCTTGCAGGCAAACGTAGTTCCACTTACGGCATCCACACAGCAATTTACTCTATCAAATGATTCATTGATCATAGGATAAGCAAGTCTTTTCATTTCATTTCAGAAGAGAAGAAGTATGGGACCAAACCTGGAAAGGACATGTCGTGGCTACTTGGGCTTTGAGTCAAGGGAAGAGCTGGTAGTGGCTGTCACAGGAGAAGCAGGGAAAAGGATGAAAGGCACTGGCCAGGAATGTGGGAACAGATTAGGAGGATGGTAAGGAGAGAAAGTAAGAAAGGGGTGGGGATTCCAGGGAAAGAGATGGTGCTAGTGCATGATGTACATTTCAGAGGGATTTCTTATTTCAGAATCCTCCCAGAGCTAAATGCTTTTTTAAAGCCTTTGAAATCATGGCTTCTGGTTCTATTCCATGTCTATCATGTTTCAATCTGGGGACTTTTATCCATCACTTAATTTTTGTACCTGTTTGCTTATCTGTGAAATAGGCAAATAACCAGTGCTGCCATCACGTCAGAGGTTATTTGGGAGATCTCAGTAGACCTAGAATATTATTACACAAACAGAAGGCACTACTGTGATTCAAGGCATCTCCCCAGCCTGGATTAGGTAGATACAGGAAATAGAGCAAACTCCTAGTCTCACCCTTCCACAGGATTATGCTCGAGCAGACAAGAAAAATAACAACCCCTTTCGGCTCTACTTTATGGCATGTAGAAAAGTGAGGATACTGACATGATAGATGCTACAAAGACTTCCTCAGAACCTGCCCTCACCTTTCAATACCCCAATTGAGGATCGCTTACGAGGTGTATTCCCTTACAAGCAGGTAGACTGTAGCTAGAAAAAAACCTTCACCTGGTGAATTTTAGAGACAAAGGAGGATGCAATTCCCTGGGATCACAAACATAAGAAAATTCACCTTTTACCTTTGTCAAACAGAAATCAGAAGTCTCCCCCCAACTATCCCAGCTACTCTTCACCCCTGTACCCCATTCCCACAATTTATAATTCCATTCCCACCTCTTCTCTTTGAGCCTTACTTTTACCTGGAGGATCCCCTTATCATAAAACCATCCCAGCAGAGATATTATTGTGAATCAGTGAGATACTGGAAAATTTCTGGACAGAGATTTTGAAAAAGTTGCAACCAAAGGAAAACATTACACGTGTGAGAATTCCTGGACCCAAATTTTGAATTATATTTGTGAAAGGTGCATGGGCTTGGCTCCCAGATAAAACAGGCACAGATCACGTCCTTCTGGTACTATCCCCAAAGCACTTGCTATCGCAACTTGCTATCCCAACAGCACTTTTATTTCTATTTCTCAAAATTGTGATCAGCTTCTCAGTAGAATGAGACTCTCAATTGTGCCTGGAAACAACTCTGCAGCGAGAAAAAAAAGCATCACTGCCTTTTAAAATAGACAGCAGAGGTCAGCAAAGCCCAGTCCACTCATCTACTCCTGGGAAGCCTCACAGACTCTGACATTCACATTGCAAATTTCAGGTCCATTAGCAACCAAACCTATCTTATAAGGATCCACAAGATAATTGAGAGGTTTCTCCTAGATATAGAGAGTGAACACTAATCGGTTCAGTATTGGTATAATGCGGACGAACAAAGCCATGGCTCTCATGATTATGCAGTAAACACAAACAACCTAACGGGCTTCGGGAGACATTATTTTCAAATGAATAGCCTCCTCTCAGAATTGGTCAGGAGCAGGTGATATAATATACAAATCAACACAAAGCATATATATGATATGTATCACACTTGAATAAGAAGACTGCAATTAAGGAAAGCCATTTAAAACTATAATTGATAATTTTTAAGTAAATATACCCTTGTAACTGAATGCAGATGGCAAACCCACTATACAGCTGACCCCTGGGCATGAAGAAGAAATAAACAGGAGGTGCATTACATGCTATTAATTATTTTCACTGCTACAGTTGTTTGCTATATAATATAGGTCAAGGGGTTAGCCTGAAGCTTCTCCTAATATATTAGTAAATAAATTTGAACAGATTTTAATTTGCTAATGGAAAGGTCTGGGCCAGTTGCAAATAAGAGTGAGGCTACTTTGTCTCCCTCATTAGCATGCAACCAGGCTTACCCTTCCCATTCATACAAAATGTTACATTTCCATAAAGTGTAGTGTAATTTGTCAGAAAAAAACTCTGTAAACTATATTAGAATAAGGATAAATTTGTATCATGTGGTCATCCTCTTCACAGAGTCTTTAAGATAATTGCATGTCTAACACCTGCCTCCAAATAATACTGGCTGCCAAATAATACTGCTCTGAATCTTTGTAGTGTGTAAAAACGACAGGGACTATAATAGCTAGCCCTCTAACTTATTTCTAAATATCTATACTTATAGCTACAGCTTTTATTGCAATTCACTCGTGTGTCCCAGGTTTTGTTTGGTTTTGTTTTTCCTACAGAAGAGTCTCCCTGCTTGGCAATTTTAAATACTTAGTCTCCATTATGGATTTATGATGTTTTCAGAAAGGTGACATTAAAATCACATAACAAATCATTGCATGCTGTGTGACAACAGCTCTAGTTTGAAGTGAGTCGCCTGTTTCAAGTTATATATTGTAGATAATTTAATCTAGTTGTAGTTCACATTTTCTACTGCCTCCTGCCCCCATCCCCAATCATTTATTTGACATACTGAAAGTAAGATTTACATCTCAAATAAGGAAGAGCCAAAATCTAAAGTTTGGAACTGTGGAGGTGAATGTGAATTCTCCATTCTCACCTTCATTCTTCTTCCCCACCTGGACTCCTGGGGTCTGTACTCCCTCTCCGGCCACCCGCTCCTCAGCCACAGCCCTAGTTCCTGAAACACCTTCAACCGAGGCGGGAATCTTGGCCATGGTTATCCAAGTATGATTGGCGTTCCCAAGATCTCCATCCCCTCTTTGCAGCAAATCTCTCTCTGGTGCCCACAGTGCTGGGCAAGCCCTTTCAGGTTTCAGGGCAGAGGACTCCAGCAGGACTGGCTGGTCCCTCAGCTTCACTTTGTAGAGTCAGGAAGAGTAAAAGGACGGACTGGTGGGGCTGAACAGCAGAAGTCTCTTTTTGAACTGATAAACGTAGTTTACCTGCCAGGATTGCGGCTTTGTAGGGGAAGGGTCCAAATTCACCATCAAGGGGAGAAACTGTTAAGGAAGGTCAAAAACTGGAGAATCAAAACTGATAGGAGAATGTCTGGGTTTACAAAATCCATTAATTTCAGGAGTTAAACTGACCCCTCAAATCTCCTAAGACTTCCTATAGTCTTTCATTCTCATATTTGTATTGATGGCTCAAATCTACATTTCCAGTCCTGAGTTCTCACACAAAACAGTAAGTAACATTGATTTAGCATTTAGTGGTTTCAGAAAAAATGCTTTGAAGTTTCTCGTTGGACTGGATGTTCACAATAGCCCTGTGAAGTTGGCAGGGCTCAGAGAGGTACAGTGACTTGCTTCAAGTCACACAGCAGGGACTCAGGTACTAGCTCAGTGACCCCAAATCCCAAGCTCTCTCCATGACCCCATGCTGTTTTCCCCATCTCAGAGTACCCAGTAGCTGCACCACACTCCACCCCAACTACCACGGGAACAGCCTAGGGGAGCGCAGGTTGATATTCCCCACACCTTCCTCCCCCTTTTCAGGATCCTTGCCTGAGTCCTGAAACTGCAGAAAATGCTTGGGTGGTCTTGACCTGAAGACCAACCTCTCACCTCCACCCTCTCCAACCTTGGCCCTCTCCCCACAAAGTGGCAAATGCTGTCTCTCGCCAAGTGGCAGGTGTCTTTTGCACCTGGAATGGGAAGAGACACTATTGTTCACAGGACACAGTTTGGGAAGCGGGTGGGCAGGTAAGTACCTGTCTGACTCCCTCACCTCTCAGGGGCGAGAGCTGTCTGGGGCACTGGCCAGCACCCTCCAGAATTACTTGATATGAGGGGGAAGTGAATTAAATTGATTTCCCAGCTTGGATGGCACAGCAGACCGTGAGACCCGCCGCTACACCATCAAAGAAACCTCCCCCACCTCTCCTCTTCAAATTGAAAACAAGGAAATTGTGACTTAAGTCCTTGTTTAGAATGTCCTGAAGGGATGTGGAACTTCTGGACAAGCCACATCACTCAACAGTATTTTGGACTACATTTGGATGGAGTAGGGGAAGAAAGGAAAAAAGCCAAGACAATGATTGTACAACTTAATAATTGCAACAGAGACAGAAAAATAAGTCCAGGTAACAAAACACTATGCTACTGGGCAAGCATGGGGCCCACTCATCCCCCAGGGCTCATCTTTTCACCTGTTAACTTCATATGAAAATAGAGGACTTTATTTTAAATACTCACAATCAATATCTTTCTGGACCACCATCATCTTCATGTTGAAAAAGTGCAATCCCCTTTAAAAAGAAATCATTGCAAGCAGCAGTAGCAGGTGTCTCTGTCTGTAGCACTGGCATCTCCTCAGTGGCAATTCCTTCTCTATTTTAGATTGTCACTGGTACTATTTCATACGAAAATAACACGAGGAAATACCCCCGCAGTCAATGCGGGCTGATAGCTCTGTTCCAAAAGCTGCTCTATAACGTAGTAAGTTGAACATTTGTACCTTTTATTTTAGTCAGTGTAGCACTTTGGCAATCAGGCGAAAGAAATGGCAGGAAGAAGTGTATATGTTAATCCTTACTAATATCCAACCCTTTTGCTTTCCTTTGTGACATTAAAAGAAAACCCTATTTGGTAACTGGGAGGAATGGAGGACCACAAAAGTCAGTCGCCTTAATTATAATAACGCATCAGGGATTTTTTCAAACTTAGGCCAAAGTCAGGTACTTTTAATTCCAAATATCTTCCCTTGTTTGTGGTGGAGAAACACTAGCACCTTGCACTTTAAGGCATCGCTGTATCGATCGCTTTAAAATCCTAAATGCCTGCTACCTGCATTTTTTCCTAGGAATGCAGGCAGTTATTATGAGCTTTACTGATAGTCCCACTGTACAGATGACATACTGGAATAAAGCTAGGAAAGACACTGAATTCAGAGAGTATAGCTGAGTATTTCACTTTATAGTGAAGATGTAAATTTGAGCTGGGTTAGGAAGCTCACATCATGACACTCAAGGAGGGAAGTAAGCAAGCCTTTAAACCAAATAATTGAGGTAAATATGGGACTTTCCGCCTCTTAGATAGTTGCCTCAACTCTCCGCCTCACTTTACATAGAAAGATAAAAATTATGTGATCATTTTAATCACCAGCACGTGAAGTCCTAAGTCTCCACTCTATTTTTTGTCTTTATAAAATATGGATTAATTTTCTGCTTTCCATTATCTCCCTCGCCAGAGCTATAGAAAGTTTGGAAATCCCAGAGAACTTGCAACCTGGGAAATAAAAATAAAACATCATATGGTAAATTTGACATCTTGGCTGATAGTTTGAATTATTCAAAGCCTACAAGAATTGTTCTCAAATCCTATAAAATTAAAGGTAGTTAAAATGTAAGCCAAATGGATTCTGCCAGTAAGTTTGCCTACCACAGTTCAATAGTGTACAAAAACATAGACTGGGTTATAAAATACCGCACGTAACCAGGCTCCATTCCAGCTGCTTTTATTAGAAGGCAAGAAAAAGGCTTAGAGAAATCTGTTGCCAGAAAGAGTGACAGGATAAACCCCCCTGAAGTCATTTTATCAAAACATCCCTGTGCCCACTTGCAATTTAAATGTTATCTGCTACTTAAATCTGAAGGGGCATGTTTGGCAACTGTCTTTCTTAACCTAACACCTATCTGCTAAAAAACAGAATTTACATTTACAGACAAGGGCAAAATCACCAAGGGAAACCTAGTGCGGCTTCTATTTTACTGTAGGGTGTCAGTGGTTGTGGATTTTGCACAATCCCTAGCTCACTAGCTGTCACTCCCTCTTCTCCCCCTGCTGCTCAGCACCCCAGAAGTGATCATTCTTGAGGTATTCTACAAATACCTCTATGCTTCTGTACAAGTACAGATGTTTCAAACATTTAGCCAATTTGGTGGTATGCTTACTTTTTAAGGGAAGATTGCATTCTTCTCTCTCTCTCTCAAGCCTGCTTTAAATTGGCAAAAATACTGGTATGTCATTTTATTGTCAAAATACAAAGATTCATTATAAACTTCCTTATCAACTAAAATCATAAAAATTATGGTCATCATTTCCACTATTTTTTTTAATCCCTACCTATACTGACTCTTAAAAACAAAACCTGGATAGGGCAGTGTCCAGTGTGGCCTGGGCTAAAGCAGCATGAATAAAGGTACAGAAAAACTCCTTCACAGCACTGGTCATGAGGGACAGGATTCCCTCCTTAAAGATTAATGGTGTTATTGAAATAAAAATTACTTCAAATGATAACACCAATTACATCAACGTTCGCTGTCATTTACTAAGAACAGCTAAAGTTTGCTAGGTGCTTACCAGGTGCCAGGTACTGTATTAAGCACAGGATACATATAATCTCATTTTAGCCTCTCACTAACACATAAAATAGATATTACTATTATCCCCATTTTACAGATGAAGAAACTGAGACCTAAAGTTAAATAACTTGCCCAAGATCACATGTCGGCTAAGTGGTCAAAATGGGATTCAAGCTGGATAGTCCATCTCCAGAGTCCACCCCATTACCTAGTACATTCTGTGGCCTCTCTCATAACAAACACGCGAACAGCACTTCTGACTTGTGAAGTATTTTGTACATTTATCAGGTATTTCACATTCACCCTGTTAGTGCTCACAACACCGCTATCGGCCTGCCAAGAGGTAACTGAGGCTGTCTGAACACCATTAGGGACACAGAAACGAAAGTGGTCCACTGCAGAGCCCTTGGATTCTGGAGTCGGACACACCTGGACTCACATCCCTGCTCAGGATTTATTGGCTGTGTGACCATGGGCAAATGATATAACCTCTCTGAGCTTCATTTTCTTCACGTGAACAATGGGTTTCATAGTTCAGCCTTGCTTTCCCCACTGTGTCACTGTTTCTAAGATAATGTGTGTGAGGGTGCTCTATTAACTGAAAGGTGGTGGAAATGAGATTCCTAACTTGAGGTCCACAAACAGGCTGGGCTGGGGTGTGTGTATATGCATTTTTTGTGGGAAGACTGACCATGGTTTTCATCAGATTGCCCCAGATAAGAAGAAAAATTGCTACAGTGTATATATATATATACTCATTTTGTCTTTAGGCTACTAGAGAAGAAAAGAAAAGAATTCCCTTTTATTGGAGGCCATTCTGCATCCCTGGAGTGCCTTTCTATATCTATACCTAAGACAATCATAGGAAACAAGCATGTTACCACTTCCACGGGCTGGCCTTCCCAAGACTCTGTCCTCATCTCCACTTCCAGGCCTTAGCATCGCATTCACTAATTCATTCATTCAATATGTATTAAATACCAAATAGAAGCAGAAGCATTGTGCTGGATGCTAGGGACAGAGTGGGGAACAGTACTCCCCACCACATGAAACTTAAGAGTCTAGTAGAGAAGACAGATAAACTTAGGTCTTGAGTGCTCAGGGTAGAAGAAGCGTGGAGTGCTACAGGAGCACAGATTCTCTCTGTATCTTTTTCACATCGAGAATGGTGGAGTCCTTTCCTAGCCTGGTCACTTTGCTCCCAATGCACTTAGTTTGCCTAGATGTCCCTTTTAAAATGAACCATAAAGAGCACAGAGGTGTGTTATGATCAGCATAGCAAGGAACATCTCCATCACTACAGATCCTACACTTCGATTAATAAAGCCTGACATCAACTCACTCTGTTTCCTTGATTCTGAGGCTCATGATTTCTACATTTTAATGTATCTGAAAGTGAGAGATAACTGCATGCATTGAACATAAAACACTTCATCTTGTCCAACAGAGATTATTTTCAGTCAATGATGCAAGTTGCAAGCAACGGGTGGCATCTTTAAATGGTGGAAATACGGCAAGCACATCTTGTACTCATGACTCATATATGATGAAGCGTGACCTCTAAAATGTTGGACAAGGCCCTCAATGATCAGGTTTCTACCCACGGCCCCAGTCTCAATTCTCGCCATGTGCTATCTTGAGCCCTACACGCCAGGTCTTCCAAATTGCTTTCAGGTGCCAAACGGGCAGGTAGTTTCACACATGTAACAGCTATCTAGTAGCATAGCTTCCTCAGCTAAACTGTGAGCATCTCCAGGGCATGACCAAGCCTGATGCGGCTTCCTACCTCCAGCACCTAGAACAGTTCCCCCAATAGAGGTGTGGCAATGTTTTAAGGAATACATTCATTCATGGGCTTTCTATGGACTAAAACCCCAACCCCTTTTCATATGGGTTGCTAAACCCATCTCTTCCATCCTGTAATTGTGCAATTAGTTTCAAAATCTAGCTCAGATACCACCCTGTCTACAAAGCCTTCCCTAATTATTGCCGACAGAAAGGACCTCCCTCTTCTCTGAATTCACTCCCAGCAATTTCCATGAGGCTTCTATGATAGTTCCTCAGCCAGGCAGAAGCAGGTTCTACCAGAATCATGCTTCTCGGCTATCCTGTGACAGGGCACACTGACAAACACTATATTTTAGACAGTCCGCTTAGAGAGATTAAAAAATGCAAAATAGCCCAAAGCATGTGGATGGTAATGGCCTCACAATCACTATTTCTCTATGTTTGGGAATATGTCCACCATCATTGCACACCCATGTGGTTCTTTGAGTGACACTGTCTACTGCCCCGATAGCTTATGGTCTCTCCAATACTCTCTAAGCCAAATTCTTACATTTCCCAAGCATCACACTGTCTTTCCTTGGTGCTGGCATGAAATTCTGCTCATGTACCTAAAAAGGACTTGTGGTACCCCAGGGGACCAGGGTGCTCTGGCTGAGATACAGTGTGACGGTGAGTACACTCACCAATTCACAGCTTGTTTGAGGAGGGAGAATGCCCCTGACTCCAACACGCTTAGAACATGTGCCCTGCTCACATACCTGAGCATGAGCCTCCCAGCTTCCCGAGGCATATGCAGATAACCTAAGGTGTCTCGTGACTGAGAGTTCTTCACCCTCTGAGCTACATTCAGGCATCAGTGTGGTCACGTGGCAGAAAGAGCATTAAAGTACAAGTTAGGAGAGCTGGTCTGGACTCTCTGGCCCAGAACTCCAATCTTGAACAGCCTTCCCAGTTGGGACGCTCTCTGAGTTTATGGTAGAGACGCATGCCATTCATCTTTAGATCCCCATAGCCTAGCTGAGGACTGGGGCCAAACACATGTAGGATGAATAGATAAATGAGGGGATTTATTTTGTATTTGACCTTGTTTTTGCTTTATGAGACATGTGCCTTTGGTATTAATAACAGATCGGCACCATCCTTTCTATGTAAGTGTCAGGGATAGAAGATTCATTCATGGCCAGCTGAGGCCAGTTAGGTTCAGGCCTCATGAAGGAGTCACACAGATTCAGCTGCTTCATGAGGCAGACATCACATGACCACCCAAGGAACTCTGTTAGTCCTCAAGGTCACAGGGGAATAGGAAGCATTCAGCAAGAGCCCTAAGTAGGTCAAGAGAATCCCATTTTACACTGACAAATTCACAAATCCATGGATTTGAGCAGGCTGTTGAAAAGGAAATTATCAAAAAATGATAAAAAGTTATCAATGACTTCAGTAGCCCTAAGTGGGAGTGCAGAAAGCAGAAAGGAGACTCTAGAACATTGAAGAACAAACTAAGCCCCTTTTCCATCACTGTCTTCAGCCAAATATCAGCTTGAAGGTATCAGGGCAGAATTTTAATTTTATAGTAGCTGGAGCAGGACTTCTAGTTTTACTCAAATAAGAAAAACATATTAGTTTTTGGAAATCAGTGTAGAATGGTCCAACTTCTGTACGCATCTCTGAAACGGTCATAGGGCTCTGATTCAAGGTCAATGTGCTTGGGCAGGGAGAATGGAACATGCTACCAAATGGCTAGCCCACTGAACAAAGAGGACAGAGACCTGAGTTTTCTCCTGGCTGTACCACCCACCCACACCCACCCTGACAATGTTCTAGCAGCAATATGAAATTCAGTACCCCTCCGCTGGATCAGGAGGAGTTTGTGAGATAGAATCTTATAAGAGAAACACTTAGATGCCTTGAAGATGTGCCTCAGCAAAGAGACGTGCCCTGAGAAGTCTTGTAAAGTAAAACAACACCTACAACTTTACAGAAAACCAGTTTCAAGTATAGAATTCTCGAATTCCTGGAGTGCTGAGCCAGAATGTGGCAGTGAGGGGAGTACCAACCCCTCGTCTCCAGGCGACCCCTCTTCTCCTCCCATTCCTATTCGAGCTCCACCACTTATATGAGGATCCTCAAGTCCTCCCATGTGGAGACTCCAGCCTGCATGTTTAAGCTCCAACCATCGTGACCCAGCAACTAATTCTATTTCTAGGTATATTTATGAGTATTAAAAACATATGTCCACACAGAAATGTACACACAAATGTTCACAGCAGCACTATTCAAAATAGCCAAAAGGTGGAAACAACCCACATGTCCATCAACATGGACATCAACATGGACATGTTGTTTATCCAATATCTAGATAGTGGTGATGGTTGCACAACACCGTGAATGTACTAAATGCTTATCTTAGTCCATCCAGGCTGCTAAAACAAAGTATCACAGACTAGGTAGCTTATAAACAACACAAACTTATTTCTCACAGATCTGGAGGCTGGAAATACAAAATCCAACACCAGCACGGTCACGTTCTCCTGAAAGCCCTCTTCTTGGCTTGTAGTCTGTGCCTTCTCACTGTGTCCTCCCATGGTGGAAAGGGCAAGGGATTTCAGAACACTAATCCCATTCATGAGAGCTCCACCCTCACGGCTTAAGCACCTCCCAAAGGTCATCTTTTAATACCATCATCTTTGGAGGTTAAGATTTCAACATATGAATTTTGAGGGACACATTCAGACCATAGCAATACCACTGAATTTTCACTTTTAAATGGTTAAAATGGTAACTTTTGTGTTATGTGTGTTTTTACCACAATGAAAAACTCTCAAATTCATTTATGCAAAAATATTAATAACTGATAACCAACAGCTTACATGTCTGAAATTTTAATATATGGTGAAAGCGGCTATGACTTGCTGAATTTCAGCCATACATTAATTACTTTACATATCTATAAACTCTCACAACTGCCCTGTAAGGCAGGCATTTACATCTCCATTCTAAAGATGAGAAAACTGGAAAGTGAAGTGTTTTGTCCAAGGTCACACAGCTGTAAGTGGGAGCGCTGGCATTCAAATCCAGATCTAACTGACTCCGAAGTCTACGCTTTTGATTATGCTAATGAAAGAGGCAAAATGGTAGAGTTTGGGGCATCTGTCAGCAGTTCAGGAAGGTTTGGAGAGCAGTGTGCCTCCCATGTGAGGAGGTCAATCTGCTTGGATATTCTACAGCTGAAACAGTGGTCTGCAAACTTCTGCAGTACTTATCAGTGATAAAATCCGAACATGTACTCCTAATATGGGCATATTTCATTATACGTATTAAATGATATGCTTGAACTACTAGCAAATCACATATTAGCTATTACTAAAGATTCATTTATTTCTTGTTGACATCAAAGTAAATGCAAGTTTTAATATATTCTTTCTACTTCCCGGATGAATCATCTTACACACACACTCTTAGGGGTGAACGTCCTCTACTTTGGAGACCTCTGCTCTAGAGAAAGTGAATCCTGGCTCTAGTCACATATTAAGTGCTTGGAAGAATCATTATTGATGACTTAACTTGACACAAGGCTCCTTGCTAGCCTCCATGGATGGTGCATAGGCAAACCAAACACTTTCCCAGTTGTCAAGTTACAATCTAGTAAGGAACCAGTCACCTACTTGGGTTACTCCCATCCAAAGCAGACTGGGCTGAGTGTTGTAACAGACACTGGTTAAATTCAAAAGCTCTTTAAAAACTGGTCACTAAATAGTTTGAAAGATAAGCTGTTATGTCAGTTTCAGTAATAAGATATGAAAAATTGACCTGGATAGAGATAAGTCAGATGTTACTCATTTATCCAAACTTTGAACTATACCAATTGGGGGTACACATTGCATGGAATATATGGATGGATGTCTGTGTACATAAAACATACATATGTGTCAAGTTTGCAGAAACATTGGTCGCAAGTGATAGAATTCATGAACAAGGGAACTTGACTCTAGAAAAGGGTTGTTAGCATTAATATGATTTTTATCCTCTGAAGCTTTTGATCAGGAAGTTAGCTAGTTCATTTGAAATGTGGCTTTTATCTTTCTTATATCCTTGCTAAGTAAAACTCTTTTAAAAAAATGTTATTGTGCAATCACTAATGTATTTTAAGTAAATTAAACATACTATGTCCCATTTAGCACTTCATCAAGGAGATAATTTATAAGCCCTTGGAAATTTAGTAGATTTAAAAAGAAAAAAACCCAATTTTTCCAAATAAATACTTTCTCTGCTCTGGCTTAAAAATAAACTCCAATATGATTTATGAAATGTTCTTATTTCTGCTAGGTATTGTGATTTCTGAAATAATGAAGTGTAGTACTTGAAAATCACATTTAATTTACTCTGAGGGAAGCAAGCTAATGCCGTGCGAGGTTGCTGGGGAAACAGAAAAGCTTCTTTAGGTCAGTGTTGTAGCAGAGAAGTAAGCTGATATTTCACAATTTATTCATGGTCATAGCTCTAAACTCTTTCCTGATTTTTAGCAACATATTCCTAATTTTACATTAAATATTCACATACCCATTTAATCTGGTCTTATTTTTGGTAGCTGATGGAGATTTGTTAAGCAGAAAAAAATTGAGAATGTAAGCTGCTCTTTATCACAATCCCTGTACATTTTAAGTTATTTTCCTAAAGCCCAATTCAAAAAAAAAAATGTCCGGTTTCAGAACCAGAGAAGATCATTTTGGGCAATGGAAGCCCATTTATCATTAAACTCTTAGATGAAATAAAATAAAGGCCCTGGGCTTACAATGACTCTAATTATTCAGATAATTCACAAAAGCCCTGATTTATGCTAAATACTTAGCTTTAATTAGCCAGCAGCTACATAAAGGAAGAGGGGATCTTAAGATGAGTGTTGGAAAAAGAACATATGTGGCAGGAGCTATTAGTTGCTTTCCCAACACCCGTTTCCCTCCCCCTTTCTCCTATTCAGGCAGAACCACCTCTCACTACAGAAGCAGGATGTGCCGAGCACCCACGCTCTAAGCCCCCCCCCCCCCCCCGCCAAGAAGGGAGTATGTGACTGTCACTCTCCAGCCAGTAGAACCTGAGGGAAGTTGGCTAGGGAAGGTTTTCCTCCATAATTAAAAGAAAAAAATAAGAAGAAATGACCCCTCTTCCTCTTCGCTGGACTTTTTTTTCCCACATATGATATCTGGAGCTGCTGCAGCCATCTTGTAACCAAGAGAGACACCATCATGCTAAGGATGCTAAGGATGACAGAGTAGAAAGATGGAAGAAACTCAATAGTTCTGGTGACACTGTTGAGCCACTGAATTAAGTAATCCTAGAACCAACCTACCTCTAGGTGTGAGATAATAAAATGTCCTTGTGGTTTCAGCAACCTTTAGTTGGGTATTCTATTAACTGCAGTCAAAAGAACCCTAGCTGTTAGGAACATGATTGATTTTTCCTGTATATTCTCCAAAGTCACCAAATTGACTTTTTTTTAACTAGCACAGTAATACACATTACTCTACATAAAATAAACAAGAACCTGCTGTATAGCCCAGGGAACTGTATTCAGTTTATTGTAATAACATATAATGGAAAAGAATCTGAAAGGAAAAAAAATGTATATATGTGTATAACTGAATAACTTTGCTGTACACCTGAAACTAATATTGTAAATCAACTACACTTTAATAATAAAAAAAAAAGATATAAAAAATAAACTAGCACTGTAAATCAGAATGTCAGAGCTTGGAAACACTTTTAAAATTTATGGATTTTAAAGTTGGTAGGAGAATCATCCTTGGGATTTGTTTTCCCAAACTACACCCATCTCACCTCCACACAAGTAGGTATCAGCTGCTGTAGTGAGATGCTTCACTGAGGAGATCACATCATCATGGGAGTGTCTTAGGGAAGAGAGAGAGCGAGAGAGACAGAGACTGAGATCCACCCTCATGCGCTCATTATACTGATGAGGAAACTAAAGTCCAAGTGATTTTTCAAGATCACCTAAAGCAGCCCCTAAGGAGGGACAAAGTGCTATGGGAGTTTTAGAAGAGGGAAGTGCATATCACCCGAAAGGATGGACAGAACCAACTGACCTGACAAGCACCTGACCTGGACCCACTATTGAACGCTCAGCTGGGAGCATCTGTACGGGCGCAGCAGAAGGCCCTGATGCATCCTTCTGTCTGCTTACCGAGCTCAAACTCCCTGCTTGACATTCAAGACCCTCTGCAGCCTGGCTCCTCTCTGAAAGGCTTGCCGACTTTCTCCCTTCTTGCCACCGCTCCCTTGCTCTTAACTGCTCCGTGACTACGCCAGGCTCGTCTGGCCACCCTCTTCCCCAGTCTTGAAAGCCCTCTATTTTTATCTGTCAGCTTTCCAAATCCTATCCATCCTGCAAGGTATCACAGAAACATCACTGCATGTGCCATCTGATGGTGACAGCAACAAATTATTCTGGCAGTTTCTGCTTTTAGACATGCACAACGTGGTATTTTGCTCAAAACTCAAAATTAAGTTAAATTGTAAAATAAAAATAAAATACAAGAGATATCAAGTAAAATTGAATCCATTGAGGCTGTTATCAATCTATGTAATAATGCAGCATAAAACACTTTCTATCTCTCTGCTTTTAATGGCATCAAAAAAGGCTCAGATCAAACTGTATTTTGTTTGGTTATATCATATTTCAGTCAAAACCTGGAACCAAATTACAGGAGGAAATAAAGTAAAAAAAAGAAAAAAGGCAAGGCAGCAATCAAACTGCTGATTTATAACAGCACTCAGTATCAGAGCCGAAAGCTTTGAGAGATCACTTCGCCCACTGCCTCATCTTACATCTGGGGAAACGGAGGTCAAGAGAGGAAATGTGCTCAACTCCTTGTTGAGTGGCCTTTATTCGTTGTCCCCAAAGGTGGAATTTAGAACCTCCATAATGACAGTTAGCTACAAGTCTTAGAAGTTGTCACTTTTCCAACTATCTAAACTCACACTGCCTTGGTCAAATATCTGCATCCAGGAGCCTCGATCTTTTATTCAAAGCTGTTTTTTTTTTTTCCAGAAAATTTCCTATTGCCACCTGTTCCTCATACCTTGAACACTAATGGCATTGAGATAAAAAGAAGACACCATTCTCTTGTTACACTAAATAAAATTTCAAATAAGAAAACAGCTAATGATAGTGGCTAGACAAAGCTTCATGGGATCCCCAGTAATATAAAAACTCTAAGCGTTATGAGAGATAACATGAGGTGGCATTATTCTGACCTAAGTCTTAGAGTGGATACATCTAAATTATACAAATAAAATCACTTTACAAAAAATTTGCTGTGCTAAATGCGAAGAACCTAGTTCAGTTCTCGATCCTGTTTGAGCTCTACTTCTGGCTTGTTTATGACCTTGATTAACAGTTCTCCTTCTGTAAATTGATGTTTTTCAAGCTAGGAACAGCAGATATGTTAGGGGAGATGGTTTGTCCATTGCTATTAGAATATTCTAATTTTGTGTTTTCATTTCTATGATAATTTATTTAAAAGTTTCCAAAGGTGTATTCTTATAGCCAAGTACTACCATGCTATTTTTCTGTCCATTTATGTGTTTGTGTTAACCATCTGAATGGAAACCAAGTGTTGTTGTAATTGTTAAAAGCCAGACAAAAAACCCCACAAAGGTGGACGTGTTAGACAAAAGATGTGTTCTTGGCAAACAAAGGCGCTGTATACATGCAGGTGTCCTTCTCTGACTAGAAGAAAAGAGTGGGAGAAGGGAATCATTACATGTGTTCTACACATGAGGAGTTTATACCTAATTTTATGTGTGTTACTTAAAATACACATTTATATATAAATATATTACATGTTATATTATACACTTCATTTGTATTATTACATTCTATCTTAGTAGCATTCTGAAAATAACTGAAGTCAACACTGGGGATTAGTAAAAAAAAAATTTTCCCTTTAAAAGTGGTTTCTACATTATTCAGTTGAGAAAAACAGGCTGAAATGATCTCTCAGCCCCCTGTGGCTGTGACATTCCATGTGTCCATTAGAACTGACTCAGAGATCCTACTGCCAGAGTCCAAGTGAAATGAACTGGAGAATTAAACACTATTCAATGAACATTCCCCCTTTTTTAGTAAATCATCCAAAAATGCAGACTAGAAAAATAGCTTTCCTAAGTTTTCCAATTAGAGACAATATCCCAAATTGAAAACAAAATTGAGGAAATTAACATTGTTGTGAATGAGCCAGTTTCTTGGGGTTGGTTGCAATTTCTTTTAGCAGTCATCTTGGTGACATTTTTCATGAAGGACAAATGCTTGACACACTATAGCTGGCACAGAAAGCATTAAAGAAGCTGAGAAGGAAGCAAGATATTTCCCTTCCCCATTTCAAAATCGGCAACACTATCTCACAAAGTTTTTTCAATTTAAATAGAAAACTCAATACTAGAAACCATAGGAGAAACGCTGTTTGTGAATTCCTCAGTCATTCACAGTAAGAGTGTGTCTCGCCCTTTGCCTCCTCATTCGTCACACAGAGACCCCCAGTCTGGCTACATCCTTGACGAGTAATATTTTTTATAATGTTCTTATAAGTGATTGCTTGCAGCATCTTATAGTCTTATCTCAGCTTGTGCAGCTTCTCATTAATATTCTGTACATATGGAAGAGTTTTCTATATCATTGTCCATTAACAAGGAGAATAATCACTCATTCAGTTATCAAGCAGTCAGCAAAGACCTGGCCTTGTGCCCTTAGTGCAAAGAATCATGGGATGGCAAGAAGGTTAAATGTGGTTGACATTATGATAGTTACATTTTTTATATAATTAGAGTTCTATAACCAAGTTGATCAAAGATAAGCAAAGAAGTATTAAAGTCTTTTAGGACTTAGAGACCATATTAGTGACTCTGCCTCTTAGTAGAATGACAAAAACCGGATTTCAGCTGATACATACCAATGAGCATTCTTTTATGGCAAACAAGGAAAGGTCGTAAGTTTACATATAAATGACACATTGTTACAAAATAGCTTTGAAAAAGAAGTGAGTTAAGTGATACTAAGAAAATTCAAAATTGAAACGGGACTGGGCATAAGGAGAGAGGCATAAAATGGCTAACTGACTGAATCTCTGTCAGGGGCCAAAGGTTCAGAATGACTCAGCTCAAAACAAAACACTCCCTACTGCACCTTTGTGGTCATCATATAGCCATTCAGGCCCTTCGCATTTCTACAATCAAAGAATCTCTAAATAGACACCTGGTGAATAAAATTATATATATATATATATATATATATATATATATATATAAATTTTTTTGCACAAAGCAACCAGATTTTTAGGCATGCATGCCTCTAAATAGATGATGTGAAATATTCTAGATATAGTTAAAAGACTTTAGATTTTTTGGCAGGGTAGGTAATTAGGTTAACTTATTTATTTTTTTGGAAGAGGTACTGGGGATTGAACCCAGGACCTTGTGTATGCTAAGCATGCACTCTACCATTTGAGCTATATCCTCCCCTGAGCAACTCTTTTAATAAGCCAGTAAACTGTCTCCTCACATATAAAATTGGGATAACTATATCAATTCAAGGGTAGGAATCAGATGAGCTTATGTGAATGAAAAGTTCAGACAGAGAAAGACACATTCTGTATGATCTCACTTATATGTAAAATCTAAAAAACAAACAAACAAAACAAAATGAAAACAGACTCATAGATACAGGGAACAAATAGCTTGTTGTGGGGGAGGGGAGCAATATAAATGAAGGGGACCAAGAAGCACAACCCCCAGTTATACAATAAATAAGCCATAGAGTAATATACAGCATAAGGAATATGGTCAATAATGTTGTAATAACTTTGTCTGGGGATCAATGGTTACTAGACTATCATGGTCAAATAAATTTCAATTTTTTAAAAAACGAAAATACTTCTCAAAGTTAAACAATGTAGGGGAGAATCTTGGGGATCCCACAGAGTTTAGAGTCTGGATAATTTGGTAAGAGAAACAGGTTTGGCCGTGGAAGAAATGATGAGTTTGAAGGTTCTGGTGGGAAAAGTGTTCTCCATCACCTACTCTCCTGTTCAGAACTGGAGTTCAGTTCTTCACATAAAAGTTAGAAGCTGGAGTAGGATTTTCCATGTAGGGAAACTCTCTTTCAGTGTTTTCAAAATTAGAAGTTGGTACCTCCGAGAGCAGAGGAGTCAGTGACTAATCATATTGCCAGATGTCCCTGGAACCATATCATGTGCACAAAAGCCTTCTTGAGCCTGCACCTAGGCAAGGCTGGAGTTCCTGTCTCCCAATCATCTTATTTTTGAGTCTTTAGAAGTTCTCTCTGGGTCCCCTCAGTGTTACCAAAGTGAAGCAGAGTATTACCTCTCAGGCATAGCTTCCCCAGCAGTAACAACATGGCCAGAGAAAGGCAGGGGTGGGAAATTCCTGAGGCCCAAGACCATGCATTTCAGTAAACAGCATATCTCCACGAAACTGGTCATATGGCAAGGGGATACAGCAGGAATAGTCTATGTCAGTTCCCCAAAGCAACTGGTCTTCAAAGCTATTTCTCCTCTATCAAGGGGCCTCAGACTGGCCTGTCTCCTTTCACAGGGAGTTTTCAATCACCTGTACCCGTAACAGTCACGTGGAGCCTTCAGTGACATGAAGCTGGTGTATCAGAAAGTGCTGTGAGCCAATCTGGTTCTAGCAATTACACTCTAGATGTAGAAATATGAGTGGGCACACCTCATGGGTGTCACACGGAGAGCATTTGAACACACACAAAACATCACATTTCAGTGATATGGTTTTGTTACCCCCTCAAAACAAACAAACAAACAAAAAAACTCTGTGAAGAAGGCAAGTATTGTTCCATCTTACAGGTGAAAAAAGGAGCACTAAGCTCTTTCCTGAATCTCTGAGAAGGAGAATGATTTGCCCAAGGTGACTCAGATAGCGGTGTTCTAGGATCTGAATCCACAATCACAAGGCGTAATTGGAACTCTTTGTGCTCACAAATTCTCTTCAGTGCTTGGAATACCCCTCACTCATCCATTCCCTGGAAGGGAAGGCCACTGATCTCCACTGATTAGAATCTATTTCTGGGAGCTATGGTCCAGGGGTAGAATATGAATCCTCAGCAATGTGGTTTAGTAAGAAGTCCAGACTTTAACACTTTTTGCCTCCAGATTTTGTTAATTTCATGATGCGAGAAATGGTTGCCAAGTGTGACATCACACAGTTTAAAGAAGTTGTGAGGGATCATTTATTTTCTTTATAAATATCAACAAAGAAGATGGCTTCCATATTTTTGTTAAAATTACTCTGAACTAGACTTTCAAAGATTACATCACTAAATATTGAGCCAAATATATACAACCTGAGACATAAGAATTTTCTCTGTGTAATAAATTATGAGAGAACAGTGATTTATTTAAGAATTATAGTTGACTATGGATTTCCTCTCCATATCATACTCAAAGTAGCTTTCAAGGATCTCGAAATATGAACAAGTCAACAATATTATTCCCATCAATCTGGATGTTCTTTAAAAATATAATTGAAGATGAATTTGATGCAACTGGATAGTTTAACAGACTGATACTATAGCAAAAGCAAAAGTTTGTCACCTGTTTTGAGACAGAGAGAGAAAGAGACAGAAAAAAAAAACACAGAGAAACAAAGTTGAGAGCCCAGAAATAAACTCATGCATATATGGTCAACTAATATTTGACAAAGGAGATAAGAACCCCCAATGGGGAAAAGATATTAGTAAAGAACATTGGGAAAACTGGAGCCCTATCTTACACCATTCACAAAGATTAACTCAAAATGGATTAAAGACATAAATGTAAGACCTGAATCTTAAAACAGAAGTAAATATAGGGGAAAAGTTCCTTGACATTGGCCTTGGAGGTGATTTTCTGGATCTATCACTAAAAGCACAAGAAACAAAAGCAAAAGTGAACAAGTGGGACTACATCAAACTAAAAGGCTTCAGCACAGCAAGAGAAAACAATCAACAAAATTAAAAGGCAACCTACAGAACAGGAGAAAATATTTGCAAATCATATATCTGATAAGTGGTTAATAACCACAATATATAAGAAACTCATACAACTCAGTATTAAACAAACAAATGATCTGATTTTAAAATGGCCAAAGGACCTGAATAGACATTTTTCCAAAGAAGATGTACAAATGCATAACATAAAAAATCATCAAGGAAATGCAAATCAAAACCATGAGATGTCATCTCACCCTTATTAGAATGGCTAAAAAGAGATAGCAAATGCTGGCAAGGATGTGGAGATAAGGGAACTCTTGTGCACTGTTGGTGGGAATGGAAATTGGTGCAGCGAGTATGAAGAACAGTATGGAAGTTCCTTAAAAAAATTAAAAATAGAACTCCCATATGACTCAGTAATTCCACTTATGGATATATATATCTAAAAGAAACAAAATTACTATCTCAAAAAGATATCTGCACCCCCTTATTCATTGCAGCATTATTTATAATAGCCAAGACATGAGAACAACCTAAGTGTCCATTGATGGATGAATGGATAAAGAAAATGTGGTATATATATATTACAATGGAATATTATTCAGCCATAAAAAAGAATGAAACCTTGCCTTTTGCAACAACATAGACTGACCTTGAGGGCATTATGCTAAGTGAAATGTCAGGCAGAGAAAGATAAATACTATGTGATCTCACTTATATGGGGAATCTAAAATAAAATTGAACTCATACAAATAGAGAGTAGATTGGTGATTGCCAGGTGAATGGGGGGATGGGTGGAGGTGGCCAAAGGATACAAACTTCCAGTTATAAGTTGAACAAATTCTGGGGATCTAAGGTACAACATGGTGACTATGTTAATAATACTGTATTATATACTTGAAAGTCACTAAAAGAATAAACCTAAAAGTTCTTATCATATACACACACACACAAGATAACTACATGAGGTGATGGAGGTGTTAATTAACCTTACTGTGGAAATCATTTCACAATAGATACATATATCAAATCATCACCTTGTATATCTTATACTTACACAATGGCATATGTCAATTGTATCTCATAAAGCTTGAAAAAACCCAGACATAAATAAAGAATGCTTCACACAAAGACAATGAGATAAAGGAAGAGAGACAGATCATAGAAAAAGATATACTAAAAGAGAAAATGAGACCCAAAGATGCTGAGACACCAGGAATATCTGGCTCCTACCCCCAGCTTGGAAATGGATTTACTCAGTAACCTTAGGAAATCACGTCCTCAGGTCCTCTCTCTGGGCCTGATTGTGTTTAAGAATGGGGATGACGAGAGAAGGTCTAGGTGATTTCTTTTGGTTCCTTCTCATAATTTTTGTCTAAAAGAATACTATCACTAAAGGACACTAGAGTCCACTGAGTGGATCAAGTTTTATTGTTGTTACTTAAGGGCCCATTATACATTTTAAAAATAACAGTAGAACTTATTTTTTAATATAGCATACAGAAATCCAAATAATACTACAAGTGTGGGTGAGGATGTGGAGCAAGTGAAACTTTCATGCATTGCAGGTGGAAATGCAAGAAACTTTGGCAGTTTCTTACAATGTTAAGTATAAACTTACCATATGACACAGCAATCCCACCACCCTTCACAGTGGAAAAACTGCATACCAGTTTCAATGGGGACCGAGCAGGGAGCTATTCCAGCAGAAGCAGATAGTGCTCAGATTCCCCAACCAAGATAGTGTCAGTTGGGTTTGGCAGTGATGTGAGCCCAACGGTGCCACGTGGGGCTGGCCAGTCATAAATTCAATATTCCATGAAAATATTCTTTAGGAATGAAGGCTAAATAAAGACATTCTCAGGCAAAGGAAAATAAGAATCTGTTTCCCAAAAAGTTATCACTAAAGGATGGTTCTAGGAAAATGTCTAAGTAGAAGGAAAAGAAACTGTGGCAGAAGAATGTTTGGAACTTCAGAAAAGAAATAGGAACAGCAGGATGGGTAAATATAATAAACTATTTTTCCTATGAGTTTCTTAAATCACAATTTTTTCTTTAGCCTGTTGATACAGTGGATCACATTAACTTCTGCATGTTGAACAAGTCTTCTGTACCTGGAGTAACTCCTACTTGGTCATGGTACTTAATTATTTTTATACATTGGTGGATACAATTGCTTAATATTTTGTGGAGGATTTTGTGCCTAGGATCATTCAAGACATTGGTATGTAGTTTAATTTTGTTCTCTTTTGTATGTACCATTTTATCCAGTTTTGTTATCAGAGGCCTATAAAAACGAATGAAAATTACAACATAACAAAATTTGTGGGGTGCTGCCAAAATAGTACTGAGAGGGCAATTTATAGAGCTAAATTCTTTTTTAAAATATAACTAAATTCTTATGTTAGAAACAAGTAAAGGTTGCAAATCAATAATTTACATTCCTACTTCATGAAAGTAGGAAAAAAGAAGAGCAAAATAAACCCAGAGCAAACAGAAAGAACAAAATGATGAAGCTACAGTTGACCCTCCATATCTGTGGCTGATGGTACAAAAAGCCATTTTATATAATGGATTTGCGCATCCATGGATTTTGGTATGGGGAAGGGGTGTCCTGGTACCAATCCCCTGTGGATACTGAGGGATGACTGTAATTACTGAAATAGACAAAATTAAAAACAAGAAAATAGATAAAATTAATGAAAAATTATTTTAAAAAATTATTAACATTGATAAACCTCTAGCAAGACTGATAAAGTTAAAAAAAAAAAAGAAGATACAAATGGCCAATATCTGGAATAAGACAAAGGATATCACTATAGGTCCTGCAGCTAATAAAAAGATAATAAGGGAATATGAATGACTTCACACTCATAAATTTGGCAACTAGACCAAATGGTTTTGAAAACTCAACCAAGATGAAACAGACAATTTGAGCCACCCTATAATCCACTAAGGAAACTGAATCCATAATTGAAAAGCTCCCCCAAAAGGAATTTCCACAGGGAAAACATAAACTTCAACCTAAACCTCACATCTTATGCCAACATTAATTCAAACTGGACCATGTTCTTAAATGTAAAATGAAAAGTTATGAAACTTTTAAATAAAAACATTGGGGAAATGCTTTGGTACTAAGATTAGGTGAATAATTCCTATATTTGACAACAAAAGCAAATATGAAAAAATTTGACTTCATCAAAATTTAACACTTTTGTGCTTCAAAAGACCCTGAGGTGATGAAAACACAAACTACACACTGGAAGAAAATATTTGCAAACCACATACCTGACAAAGTCTTGTATAAAGAATATACATAGAACTCCCAAAACTCAACAGTAAAACAAAATAAAACAGCCTAATTATAAAATAGGCAAGAGACATGAACATACTGAAGATGACAAAAGCAATGAAAAGATGTTCAACATCGTTAGCCATTAAGGAAATGCAATTAAAACCACAATATCACTACATACCAATCAGAATGGCTAAAATAAAAAACAGCTACACCACCAAATGCTGTCAAGGATATGGAAAAACTAGATCACTGATACAATTCTGATGGGAATGTAACATGGTACAGCAACATTGGAAAAGATTATGGCAGTTTCTTACAAAGGTGAACATGCCATTACCAAAAAACTCAGCAACCGCACTCCTGACTACTTACCCCAGAGAATGGAAAAGTATGCTCACACAAAAACCCTTAATCAAATGTTCAAAGCAGCTTTATTTCTACTAGTTTGGGAACTGGAAACAACCCAGAAGTTCTTCAATAGGTGAATAGTCAAACAAACCATGATGCCATGGGATATTACTCAGTGATAAAAAAAAAAAAAAGAGTAACTTCTGATATACACAACAGCCTGGATGGATCTCCAGAGAATTATGCTAAGTAAAAAAAATAATTCCAAAAACGTTAGGTACCATATAATTCCATTTATATAACCTTCTTGACCCAACAAAATTACAGAGATGGAGATTAGTGGTTGCAAGGGGTTCTAAAATTGGGGGTGAGGGAAGTGAGTGTGCCCAAAAAGGGGCAACAGAAGGGATTCTTGTGCTGATGACACTCTTCTATATCTTGACTGTGTTGGTCTTCATACAAATCTACACAAATGATCAGCTGTGTAACTAAATACACACATAAACATATCAATGTAAAACTGGTGAAATCTGAATGTGGTAGATGTATCAATATCAATTTCCCGGTTGTGATGTTGTACTCTACTTTTACAAATTGTTACTGTTACGGAAAGCTTAGTAAAAGGTATACTGGGAACTTTCCGTTATCTCTTACAACTGCATATGAACCCTACAATTATATTAAAATAAGATGTGTACACTAAAAGCTATAAACATTGCAGAGAGAAATTAATGAAATAATTGGAAATATATACCTTGCTCATGAATTGGAAGACTCAGTATTGTTAAATGTCAATTCTTCATAAATTTATTTACTAATTTAACACCATCTTAAGATCAAACTTCCAGAAAAGCTTTTCTTTTTAAAAATTGATAGGATAATTCTAACATCCATACAGAAATACAAAGAATTGACAATAATCAAAAGAACTTTTAAGAGAAGAACAAAGTTGGAAAGTTTACACTAATTGATTTCAAAGCTTATTATAAAACAACAACATTCGAGGCAGTGTGGTATTGGCATAATGATAGAAATACTACCAATGGAACAAAAAAGAAAGTTCAGAAATTGACCCACACACTTTGTAAATGTAGACAACTGATGATAGGCAAAGATGTAAAGGAAGATTACAGGAGAAAAAACAGTTTTTTCAACAAAGGAGTCTGGAACAATTAGATACCTATATATATGTAAAAATAAATAAAATTTGATCTATACTTCATAGCATATAAAAATTAAATCAAAATGGATCACAAAACGAAATGTAAAACCTAAAATTACAAAACTTCAAGAAAAAAGGATAAAACATTTATTAACTTGGGTTATTCATCAATTTTAGATATAATAAAAAGCATAATTTATTTATTAAATAAAATTGATGAATTAGACTTCACCCAAATTAAGAGCTCTTGATCTTTGAAAGGCACTGTTAAGGGAGTTAAAAGACCAGCCACAGTATTGGAGAAAATATTTGCCAGTCACATATCTGATAAAGGACTTGTACTGATATTGTATAAAGAGCCCTCAAAATACAATAATAATAACTCAAACAACCCAATAAAAAATAGAAAAAATGACTTAAACAGTCACATAACCAAAAGAGACATACATAACGGCAAAAAAGAAAATCACATGAATAGATGCTCAACATAGTTTGTCATTAGAGAAATGCAAATTAAAACCTCAATGAGACACCACAACAAATTTATAAGAATGTCTATAAAGTTGAAAAGATTGACCGTATGAAATGTTGGTGAGGATGTGGACCACTAGAACTTTCATACACTGCTGGAAAGAATGTGAAATAGTACAATTAACTTGAAAATTAGTTAAGAATGTCTTAAGAAATTAAACATACATCTACCATATGATCTGGCCATTTCACTTCTAGGTATTTACCAAAGAGAAAAAAAAATATGTGTCCATACAAAAACTTGTACATGACTGTTCATAGCAGCTTTATTTATAATAGCTCAAAACTGGAAACAACCCAAAAAGGAAGTGCATGGGCCAATTGTGGTATATCCATGTGATGTAATACTGTTGCAGAAAAACTGTGTTATAGCTCAGTATGTTACAGCTCAGTTGTGACAGCAGCCTGGATCCAGGTGAGAGACCAAGCAGCACCCAGAGAGTTGGAGAACTCAGGTTTATTACACCAGCAGGCCCAGAGGAGTTAACACTCCAATCTCTGGACCCCGTCTGTAGGTTTACACAGGCTTTTATAGGCTGCCAGTTTACACTTTGCAACATCATATGCAAATAAGGTACAACAAAAGTTGACTAATTAGGAACAAGCTTTGTAGAAATGGACCAATCAGGGGGAAGAGAAATAACCAATCAGGAGTGAGGGAAATGGACCAATCAGGAGGGAGAGAAATAACCAATCAGGAGTGAGGGAAATGGACCAATCAGGAGGGAGAGAAATAACCAGTCAGAAGTGAGGTCCACTTTCCTAGAAGTCAGCTGTTTCAGAGGCAAAAAGTGAGATAAGGCCACTGGGCCAGGGAACCAGATGGTGCTGGCAGGAGAGTAGTGGCTCTGCCTGGGGGTCCTGCCGGTCTTTTTATGGGGCTTCCCACCTCAATACTACTCAGAAATAAAAGGAATGAACTATTGCCACATCTACTAAAGACTTAGCTCCCTATGTGCTGATGACTTTCACCTCTCCTTAGAAAATTTCCCCCTTAACCCAATCCGAAATCAAGTATTCCTTTACTCTGGATCTCCCAGCACTTGTATAGTACATGTGCGCTTTTTAAAAAAACTGCACATAGTAATATATTACTCATTAATTCAACATAAAACCACAAATGTGTACCACTCCCCCCACATATGATTCACAAGGGAAAAAAGCTAACATCAAAATAAGCTTAGAACGGATTCTGATTTGTAATAGCATTTAGCTGGCAGCTGTTGATATAGCTTCTCCTAATTTTCCACTAAAATAGCAATTGCCCTACTAGATATCAAACATATTATAAATCCAGAGTGCAAATATATATATTTGCAAACCACATACTTGACAAAGGCTTGTATAAAGACTATACATAGAACTCCCAAAACTCAACAGTAAAACAAAACAAAACATCCTAATTATAAAATAGGCAAGACATGAAGAGAGAGAGAAGAGAGAGAGATGATTTCCTCTTTTATCTACACTTAATCACTTGGTGATCTTATCCAGTTTCATGCCTTTGAATAGTATCTATATACTGGTAAGTCCCAATACATACCTCTCACTTAAACTCTAGATTTGTACATACACATAGCTCTAATTGCACGTGTAATAGTCATCTCACATTTAGCAGATCAAAAATCAAACTCCTAAATTCCCCCAAACCTTGCCCTTCCCACAGTCTTTCCCATCTCCGTTGAAGGGAATTTCACTCTTCTAGTTACACAGACCAGCAATGTAATGTTGGAGTCATTCTTTATTCCTAGCCTTCTCTCACACTCCAATCCACTCCCGCAGCAAATCCTGCCAATACGACCTTCAAAATGTGTCTATGATCCAACCACTTCTCACCATCATCCCTCACCCGGAGTACTGCAGTAGCCTTTTAACTGGTCTCCCTAGTTGTACCCAACTCTCTATTCTCTTTCAACACAGCGGCCAGAATGATACTTTAAAAACTGAAGTTTCATTATAGTAATCACAACATAGTAAAATGCAAACTATTCGTCGTAGTAAGAGAAATAACAGTAATAACTATGTACAAAGATGTTTTACAAGGAAGTATATTATTCTTCGCAATGGCAAAAACTGAGAAGTAATCTGAATAGTTCAATAATTAAGTAAATTGTGACTTTCTTAAAATCATGAAACAAATTGACAATGTAATTGAAATAGATTTACATATACTAATATGAGACATTTCCCAAGATACATTTTTGGGCAAAAATAAAAGCAAACTGCAAAACAATATGCATAAAGGATGGCCCCATTTATATTTTCAAAAACTATATATTTGAGTGGGAACATATACGTGTATGTTAATGCACAGACAATAGTTTCAGGTATGCAAACCAAAATATTACTACTACTGATCTCTGAGCATGGGAGAGATAGGAACATGAAAGATTGAAAAAGTTCTTTCCTATTTTTAATGTATATATTTATATATTTTTAAAAATTTAACAACAATCACGCAATCATATGGTATTTCTGTTACAGCTTTTACAGTGACATTCAAGAATATAAAGGAAAACGTGAACATAGTGAAGATAGAAATGGTTATGATAATAAAATGGAATTTCTTGAGAGGAAAAATAAAATATCTGGAAAAAACAATACCCTGGAAGGAATGAACAGCAAATTAGATACCTAAAAAAAAAGAAATAACTTGAAGGCATGACAATAGAAACTATACAAAATAAAGCATAAAGATTTTAAAAAGACAAGTAAAATGAGTAGAATCTCAATAACCTACAGAACAAAATCAAGCAGTTCTAAATAGTAGTTTCCAAAATAAATTGTAGTTCCTGAAAGCCAATGTGCAAGAAAAAGTTTGAGAAAATATTCCCCCCAAATTTTCCAAATTTGATGAAAACTATAAATCCACAGGTGCAAAAAGCTCAGTGAACCCAAGTGACATAAACACAAAGAAATCCACATCAAACATGTCATAATGAAATTCCTGAAAATCAACACTAACAGAAAAATTAAATTCAAGTAGAAAAAAAAATCACATTAGGTACAGAAGAACAAAGATAAGAATACCAACAAACTTTCCATCATAGAACATTAGACCCCAAACTGCAGAATATATATCCCTTTCAAATACACCAGAAACATTTATCTAGATTGAACATATTATAAGCCACAAAACAATTTTCAATAAATTTTAAATGATTCAAATCATACGGTGTTTCCTCTCACCAAAATGAATCTAAATTAGAAATCAAAAAGAACAACTATGTAGAACACTAAATATTTAGAAATTAAGTAACAGATTTAACAATCCATGGGCTGAAGAAGAAATCACATCAGATAATAGAAAATACTTGAACTAAATGAAAACAAAAGCACACATATAAAAATTTATAGATTTCAAGTAAGGCATTATTTGGTGGCAAATGTATACCTTTCAATGTTTATATTAGGAAACAAAAAATGTTTAAAAGTCAATGATCTAAGTTTTAACCTTAAGAAACTAGGAAAAAAGAGCAAATTAAGTAAAATCAAGGAGATAACAAGAATAAGTGTATAAATCTATGAAAAAGAAAATCATAGAAAAAGAGAAAATTAAGAAGACAAAATATTGGTTATTTGCAAAGAATAAAATGGTTAAGTGTTTAACAAGAATGATAAGGATAAAAATAAAGGAAACACAAACTCCCAATAAAGGAATAAAACCAGAGACATCACTAGAGAACTTACAAGCATTTGAAGGCTAATAATTCAATATTATACACAACTTTATACCAGTAAGTTGAATAACTTCCTAAAAGTGACTCAAGAAAAAATACAAAATCTGAATAGCCCTAAATTCATGAAAGTAGTAGAATTTGTATTACAAAAAATCTCCCCATAAGTAAAAAGCTTAGGTCCAGATGGTTTCACTGGTAAATTTCATCAAACACTTAAGGAAGAAATAACATGAATTATATACAAACTCGAGGAGGAGGAAACACTGCTTAACTCCTTTAATGAGGCCAGCTTAATGCTGATTTCAAAACTTGTCAAAGACATTCCAAGAAAGGAAAATTTCCCTCATGAAAATAAATGCAAATATCTTTAATAAAACACTGCCATATTGCAGAGGTTGGCAAACTACAGCCCATAGGTCAAATCTGGTCTGCCACCTGTTTTTGTAAACAAAAGTTTATCAGAACACAGCCATGGCCATTCAATTACATATGGTCTCTGACTACAAAGGCAGAGTTGCATAGTTGCCATAGAGGCCATATGGCCTATAAAACTAAAAATATTTAGCATCAGGTTCTTTACAGAAAAAAGTTTCCTGACCCCTGGCATACTGAATCCAGGAATATGCAAAAAAGATAATACATCATCACCAATTGATGTGTATATGAGGAATGCAAGATGGGTTTTATCTTTAAAAATTAAACAATATAATCATCAAAATAAAGGAGAAAACACATAAGGTCATCTCAATAGATACAGAAAATCATCTGACAAAACTCAACATCCATTACTGATAAAAATTCTCAGTAAACTAAGAATTGAAGGCTACTCTTTCATTCAGATAAACAATATCAAAAAAGTCTTACATCTAACATCATATTTAATGGTAAATATTGAACATAAATCCTCTAATACCAGTAACAAGATAAGGACGTATGTTTCCACCAATTCTATTCAAAATTATACTGGACATTCTAGCCACTGTAATAAGGCAAGTAAAAGAAATAAATGGCAGACAACATAATGACTTATGTAGAAAACCCTAAGAAATCTAGAAAAAGTAAGTAAACAAACTAAGAAGTAAATTTATTAAGATCATAGTATGCCAGGTCAGTATACAAAAATCTGTTATATTTTCATATGGTAGCAGCACTCAATTTGAAAATAAAATTGAAAAAGTTCCATTTAAAAAACATCAAAATAGGGGGGAGGGTATAGCTCAAATGGTAGAGCACATGCTTAGCACGCACAAGGTCCTGGGTTCAGTGCCCAGTACTCCCTCCAAACATAAATAATTACCTCCCCACCAAAATAATAAAAATAGAAAAATTTAAAAATAACCAAAATAATAAATGTTTAGGAATAAATTTAACAAAACATGTGCAAGATCTCTACATTGAAAATTACAAAGAATAACATAAATGAATGAAGATTTAAAGATGTAAAGAAGTATACCATAGTCATGAATTAGAACATTCCATATCATTAAGATGTCGGTACTCCTCAAATTGATCTACACAGTCAATGCAATCCAAATGAAATCTTCACAAACTTTTCTGTAGACATTGACAAATTGATTATAAAATTTATATAGAATTGCAAAGGGTTTAGAATAGCCAAAACAATCTTGTGGAGGAAAAAAGAATAAAGTTGAAAGGACTTGAACTACCTGATTTCAAGATTTACTGTGAAACTATGGTAATCAAGATAGTATGGTAGTAGCTTAAGGATCAACAAGCAGGTCAATACAACAGACTAGAAAGTCCACAAATAGACCCATGTACATATATATTCAATTGACTTTTGACAAGGAGGTCAAAGTATTCAATGTGGAAAGTATAGCCTATTTAACAAATGGTGCTAGGAAAACTTGATATCCATATAAAAGCTATAAACTCCAAACTTTACCTCATATCCACACAAAAACTTGCTCTAAATGGATTAGAGAGCTAAATGGAAAAGTTCAAACTATAAGAAGTCTTAAAGAAAACACAAGTGGATATCTTTGTGATCTCAGGGTAGGAAAGATTTCTTAGATAGGACATATAATATACAAACTACAAATGGAAAAAAAAATAATAAAATACTTTATCAAAATGTAAATCTTCTGCCCTTAAAAGCATCGTAAAGAAAATGAAAAGGTTAGCCACAGACTGGGAGGAAATATTATCAATGTATATATCTAACTGAGGCTTTGTATCAAGATTACATAGCAAACACTTGTGTCTCAAATATAAAAGGCAAGTAGCCCATTAAGATGGAAAATCTAAATAAATGGAGATACATACTATGTTCATGGATTGGAAAATTCAGCATACTAAAGATATTAATTCCCAAATTAATCTATAGATTTAATGTAATTCCATAAAAATTCCAGCAATGTTTTTTGTAGCTATAGACAAGCTTATTCTAAGATTTCTGTGGAAAGACACAGGCTTTAAAATAGCTAAAACAATCTTGAATAAAAAAGAATCATGAAGGAGAATCACTCTACCTGATATTAAGCCCTACTGTATAGCTATAGTAACCAAAATAGTGTGACATTGATCAATGAAACAGACACACAAATATGCCCAACTAATTTTTGACACGTGTGTAATAGGAAGGATAGTCTTCAATAAATGGTGCTGGAGCAATTGGACATCTATAGGCTAAATAAATAAATAAATAATCATTGACTTAAACTTTACACCTTACACGAGAATTAACTCAAAATGGATCACAGACTTTAATGTAAAATGCTAAACTATATAACTGTCAGGAAAAAAAGAACTGGAAGGAAATCTTTGGGATCTAGAGAGGCAAAGCGTTCTTACACTTGGCACCAAAAGCATGATCCGTAAAAGGCAAAATGAATAAACTGGACTTCATCAAAATTAAGAACTTTTGCTCAGCATAAGCCCACATGTAAAGGACGAAAAGACAAGCTATGGGGTGGGAGAAAGTATTACAAAAACTTTATATTCAACAAAGGACTAGGATCTAAAATATATAAAGAACCCTCAAAACTCAGCAGTTAAAAATACCAAACAGATAATCTAGAAAATGGACAAAAGATATGAGGAAAATTTCACTAAAGAAGATATATAGACTACAAATAAGCACATGAAAAGATGCTTAACATCATTAGCCATTATGAAATAGTCGGGGAAAAAAGGGACTTGGCAACAGCTACAGACACAGCCAAAATCATACCACAGACATGGTATGTGTAGTATGGACACTGCTGCTGATATGAGTGTTGGACATGACAGTGATAATGAGGCCATCTGGCTCACCTGAGACCCCACTGAAGTCCCCACTGCTCTTGCAAGGATTACTGGGGGACTGAGGGGCTGGCCTTTGATGCTCTCAGCTTCTATTATAGGAGTCAGGCTCATAGAAAGAGAACGTCAATGAAGGGCTCCTAAAAAATAAAAACGCTACATTTCATGTCTAAAGTTCAAATCATGAGAGATGATATTCCCACTTTATTCCTGATAGTCAGATCACCTCTAGAGTACTGGATTTATTTCTGAGCTTCACACACAAAGAAGGCATTACAAAACAAGAGAACATAAGAGGAGCGTGATGATGACATGTGAAGAAAATTGCTTTGAAAATTGGGGGAAAGAAGAGACTTAAAGGGGGCTATGAAAGCTGTTTTAAAATGTCTTAGGAGCTGCCATGGGAAATACTCTATTTTATCTGGCTGCAGACAATACAAGCTAGGACCAAGTGTTAGGGAAATGGATTTCAGCTTTAAGTAAGGAAATATCTCTAACAATTCAAATTGCTCTACAATGAAAAGCCCTTCTTTGAAAACTGGTAAAGATCCAGGCAGAGGACAGATGATTACCTGGAAGGAATACTGTTACAAAGATTCCTACTTTGGGTTGGTTGTTGAGTCATGTCATTTCAAACTCTATTGTGAAGGCTCCTTCAAAACACAATTCATGTCTGATCTTCATAACATTCCCATAGTGCCTACCTGCCACCTAGCCTCTGCTCTGGAAATACACTGTGATCAACACACTCTAAGAAACAGGTATCCTAGGGTCAGTAAACCAAGGATTCTGACTATGGATGCCATGTGGAGTTCCTGAGAGAACCCCAGCCAGAGGAATGGATTCTTCCGTGACCACACTGATGATGTTTTAGGACAGGCAAGTAGACAGTAGACAGAGGAACTGGTGGATGTGAAACAGAGAAAAACAAATACCTTATGATCTCACATATATGTGCATCTGAAAAAGCTGAACTCATAGAAGCAGAGAGTGGCATGATGGTTGCCAGGGGTTGGGGGTTGGAGAAAATGGGGAGATGTTGCTTAAAGGGTACAAACTTCCAGTTATAAGATGATGAAGTGCTGGGAATCTAACATATAACAGTTAACAACACTGCATTACATATTTGAAAGTTGCTAAGAGAGTAGATCTTAAATGTTCTCACCGCCAAAAAAAGTGAAAACTATGTGAGGTGATGGGTGTATTAACTAACCTTCTTATGGTAAAGATGTTATGATATATGTATATCAAATCATTACACAGTACACCTTAAACTTACACAAGGTGATATGTCAGTTACATCTCAGTAAAGCTAGGGGGAAAACTCAAAGAAGAAACTTGTTTTTACATCAATTAGGAAAGAACTGTTATATTTAAACAATTAGTTTTCCAATCTATGACCATGGTATAAAGATTTGAATCTTCTCTATTTGAGTGTTCTTGAGTGTACTTTAATAAAGTTTTATAAAACGTTTTTTTAAAAAGAAGTGATGGGCCTTTCTCCACAGCAGTGGCCCAAAGTCTGAGCTTGGCAACGTTAGCCTGACTATAGGACCAATAGATCCAGGGCCACCAAGATTGCACTGACTTTAAGAGACTGAGTAGCCTCTTGGAAAGATGCATTAGAAGGAGAGCTGGAGTGCTGAAATTTGGTGCAAGTTTAGAAGATCAGCTTGAAAAAGGATAGAAGTGCATTCTTCTAAGAATATCACTGTGCTTGGGTCATTCAGATTGTCCCCAGGCTTAGCTCCCGCAGACCTGAGTCCTAGATGGACAAGATCACCATATTAGGAGAAAGAGGAGGAAGGAGAAGGGAGAGAAAGAGAGGAAGGGACAAGTAGAGAGAGAGATTCTAAAGTCTCTGAAACACAGAACAGAAGTAGCAATGTGTGTCCTGAAGAGGCCAGCCCTCATCTGGAGTGAAGATGGAGCAAAGAGCCCATCACTCCACACCAAAGCCTACCCACAGCATCGGTGACTTCAGTGATGGTTGTTGTGGTTGCGCTGGAGCACTGAGGAGTCACTAGAGTAACTGGAGAAGGGCAGGACAGAAAAAGAAGCTGTTGGGAGGAACAGTTCACACGCACACATCAAACACTCCTTGACAATTCTTGGAACGTTGTAGAAGAAATTTGATGGGGACTGGAATCCCTTAAAAAATGAATAGAACCTAAGCCAAATAAATATTCCATCATTTTCATCACTATAAATAAATTTTTAATCCCAACCATCATAGTGAGAGAGACATGGGACGCTTCAGCAAAAACTCTACATTTCTACGACAAGAAAAGTTACAAGGCTGTCCATCCCCAGGAAACAAATTATACAAAGTACACAAAGACCTCAGGGGAGAAAGGAAGAAAGCAGAAAGTTGCCATCAATTTTAGCTTCTTAACAGCACTTTAAGTGATCTTTCTCCCCAGTCCCTCTAAAGACAGAGAACCATAAGCGTAAGGTTTGTGGAGTGGCCAGAGAGAGTGTGGTGTCACCATGGTATCAGGCCACAGGAGGTAAAGCTGCCTGAATGGTGGTCCGACTTAGTTAAAGATGTTGCTAGGAAACCCACATCTGCCAAGGTTCTACCCACTCTGCTTTCTGTGCATCATTTACTCACCACAAATGACATGGCAGCATCATCCACAAAATTGGAAGGATGCCCACCACAAAGCAGATCGAGGAAATCCCCTGCAACCAAGGCAGGAGACAGTCTACTGCAGCTCCTTACACAGTGGCCATACAGCCAGCCGCCCCTCAAGGGAGCTCGTCCATCCCCCTGTGATACCTCCCACCCAGGCTGCAGACCAGAATTGCTACCTGACCCGCTGTGCTGTAGCTTAGCCAGCCTCCACCATGAACAGAGTAGGCAAGCGAGGTGAGGGATAGCGATGGATGAAATCTCACCAGAGAACTGGAGGTCATGTAACACTGGGATTCAGACTGCTGGGGCCAACTGGCAGCAGGAAGTCCAGCCTAAGAATAATATGTGGTCCCTGCAGTACTTAATGAGCACACAATTTCTGCAAGATGCTACCCTGGTCACTGGGGGTTAGAGTTAAATTGGAAATAGTATGGACCATCAACAAGTTCACAATAGAGCAGGGGAGAGAGACTTATAAGTAACTAGAAACCAAGGTGTGCAATGCTGAAGCAGATCAAGGAAGAAAATTCACCGATAGCCCAGGAGTGGCCACTGGCTGCCTTCACTGCCCATGAGGGCAAGGGACTGGGAGTCAGCAAACTAGAAGGAATGGCTCACTGTCTGCTTGTAGCAAAGAACAAGGAAAGGAGAGAGAATCACTAGCGCTAGGTCTAGAGGGAGAAGGAGGATCTCATCAGACCCCAAAGTGAGGTGGACCCAGGAAATGTGGAGCACGGCTTCTAGGAAATGTGGAGCCATGGCTTCTAGGCTAGTGCTGGCCAATCGAATAGAACCTGAGCTACAAAGGCAAGCCACATACGTGGTTTGAAATTTTCCAGTAGTCATATTGAAAAAAAAAGTAAAAAGGACAGATGAAGTTAATGGCATATTTTATTTAATAGAGTATATCCAAAAATGATCTTTTCAACATGTACATGTCATCAATATGAATAAATTATTAATATTTTGTATGAGATATTTTGCATTCTTTTCTTTTGTACACAAAGCCTCTCAGGACCAGCCACATTTCACAGCAGAGAGAATAATCTGGAGGCTGTTAGAGGGTTTTTTTTTTGGGGGGGGGCATTTTTAACTAACGCTTTTTATTAAGAAAGCACTCATGTTGTTTAATGAAGTAACCGAGATGGAGAAGTAAAGAGTCCAACTGCTACTTGTGATTTGCATCACTGACAGGGTTTGAGGCCTGGATAACATACTATTTTGATAAAGATGATAATAAGAATGATCAGTAAGAACATTCCTGATGAATCATAACATCCGGCAGGTGAGTGTTTGCTATGTGGCAAGCTCTACGCTAAGGATTATGAAATGACTTCTTCGATCCTCACAACCGCTAGAGCTAAGTACTATTTTATCTCCATTTGACCGACAAGAAAACTGAAGTGCACAAAGATTAGGTGACCAAAGGTGTACATTGGTAAAGATAGGATTTGACTCCAAGCATTCTGATTCCAGATCCTTCGTGAGAATTAGGGGAGGGGAGTGCTGGCACCAGTGAAGGCTAGGCAGGTGCACGTAGTAGAGCTATTCCTATTTCTCCCTTAACTCCCCCAAACTACAGGCACACAACGGACTTGGCAGACCCTCGAACATTCCAGTGTCCCTCCTTTCAGGTCCAATTCAGACATTCTCCAGCTCCTGGGAGGAAGTTAGTAGAATACACTCTACTTCATGCACTTGGCTGTATGTTGCGGTTCATCCCCATATTTTTCTTAAGTTTCATACATTTCAGGGAAGCTATAATTGAAATCAATACGCAGGAGTTTTCGAGGAGAACAGTGTTTTAGTTGGACTGGGTAACAGTGGAAAAACTATTGCTGTTTTCTGGCTGAGTAATCACCGATATGAAATGAGTTGAAATCTCCATCTAGTGCAGCAGAGAAAAAGGAGTAGGATGTTCTCTTATAATGCCTACTGCCAGCGTCAGTACCAGGAGCAGTAATAGGAGGTGACCCTGGAAGCGGCTGGTTGAATAGATGCCACATCAGGCGTTGTTGTTGCAGAAGTCTCCTCCTCCTCTTTCAAACAACTCAAACAACCAAGTGGGAGTGGAACAAAGAGAGCAATAGAAATATTAAAAATGAGGGGCACTCAAGTCCATGCCTTAGGTCCTGCACCTGACCACCTAAGAACTACCAAAAGAAAGGACCACTGTCCCTTCTCAGGGGAATGTCCCAAAGCATTCGCTATCCTCATCCTCCCAGAGAAGTTAAAAGGACCAGCACTGCTGGGCTGCAGGCATCACCCTAGTATCTGCTGACGATCTTGATGTGCGAGAAGAAATGCCAGGTTATGAGTCTGACCTCAGACTCGTACTGGCAGAGGATTCCTCTGTGTGACTTTGGGAAAGTATTTAACCCCTCTGATCCTAATTTGGAAAACAGAGATAATAGAGCTACTTACCACCTGAGGGAGATACGAGGATCAAATGAAATGAAATATATGAAGGTATTTTCTACACCAGAAAGTAATACACAGTATATGATCCTTAAATTTAGCTTTTTGTATGATGGCTGCTTGCTTTATAGTATTGGTAGAGGCATATATTCTTATACCAGAAGGTCATCTTAACTTCAGAGTCAGTTTAGTGAAGAACTTGGAACTGGGACCTTCTGGCTCAATCACAAGCACTTTAGTCATCTCACGCATTTATGAAATTGCCTAAGACATACTGATTTATAAGAAATCTCATGGATGGGAGGATCTCAACAGATCACCTGCCTCCCCACAGAACCTTCAGGCAGATGGAGGACTATAATACCCATTTTACTGAGAGGCATTAACTTCATTTAGCATAGGAGTTAAGAAGGCAGAAAAAGTATCTTTCTGTTAATAGTAATATTGGTAGTTTCATTTTTTAATTACCTTGTGTAAATTGTAGGATAAAGCAAATAAGTATGTAATAACTAGGAACAAAGATTCTCAGCAGAAAAAAAAGAGACGCAAATGTAAAATCAAAGAACTTAAGTAAAAATCCTGAAATCTTATACTTAAATTGGAAATATCAAAATGGACTTATGACTTATTATTCTCTGTCTATAAAGTGTGTATTTCCTAGCTTTGTCCACTAAAAAGTCTAGAAGCAGTGACCACCCCGTAGCAATGAGTAGTGCTGAGACTGTGACATCTCCCAGCAAAAGGAACCAGGACTTTCTGGAGAAATGACTGAGTCTAGGTTTGGGGAGTGAAATGTACAAAATGGTCCTGGTTCAAAACGCGATGAATGGATCTTGTTGAGCCACAAAGCAAGTATGCTTTCAAAGGTCACTGGGGTCATAGCAAAGAAGGCATGGAACCATGAAAAAGATTTGCTATGATCTATTGAAGCAAGAATATATTTAAAAATCATAACGCCATTTGCAGCAACATGGATGTCCCTGGAGAATGTCATTCTAAGTGAAGTAAGCCAGAAAGAGAAAGAAAAATACCATATGAGATCGCTCATATGTGGAATCTAAAAAGGAAGGAAGGAAGGAAGGAAGGAAGGAAGGAAGGAAGGAAGGAAGGAAGGAAGGAAGGAAGAAAGAAAGAAAGAAAGAAAGAAAGAAAGAAAGAAAGAAAGAAAGAAAGAAAGAAAGAAAGAAAGAAAGAGAGAAAGAAGAAAAGGAAGGAAGGAAGGAAGGAAGGAAGGAAGGAAGGAAGGAAGGAAGAAAGGAAGGAAGGAAGGAAGGAAGGAAGGAAGGAAGGAAGGAAGGGAGGAAGGAAGGAAGAGACAAATGAACATAAATACAGAACAGAAACAGACTCACAGACATAGAAAACAAACTTGTGGTTGCCAGGGGGGAGTGGGGGTGGGAAGGGACAGACTGAGATTTTGAAATTTGTAGATACTGACAGGCATACGTAGAATAGATAAACAAGATTATACTGTATAGCACAGGGGAATATATACGAGATCTTGTGGTAGCTCACAGTGAAAAAAATGTGATGATGAATACATGTATGTTCATGTATAACTGAAAAATTGTGCTCTACACTGGAAATTGACACAACCTTATAAAATGACTATAACTCAATAAAAAAAGTAAAAAAAAAAATAAACATGAAGTAAAACAAGCCAAAAAAAGAATACATTTAAAAACCTACAAGCGTTTTTTGTTTTGTTTTGTTCTGTTCTGTTTTTTACTGTAGGTGCCCACTTTTAAGCACACTACCATGGAAGGCACGCGTTTATATCTAGAACAAAGGACAGAAGTTCTAGTCAAGTCAATAGTTATTTGTGGTACATGGAGTTCACCAGGTAGCAAGTGCAAGTACTGAGTGGTGACTAAGAATTGATCTTGCCCTTCGGGGTCTTACAATCTAGAGAAGGTGACCTTATAAGCTATATCAAGTGAATTAAAAGAAGGCATGTGAGAACAACAGGACATACAGGTACAGAAGCACCCCCCAAGAGAAAGGGATTGATTTTCATGAGAAATCCACAAGTTTTTTAATAATACTAAAGTAAATTATCACTGTCATGATTGAAAGTTGCTAAGATACTGATTTGTCACAATAAAAATTCACAAAGGAAGGATAAAAGTAAGCATTTATTCTGTTTTTCCTGTATAAACTGTATGTCAAGGTAGCCAAATAGTTGATGAGGGAAAGGTCTTTATGGAAAAATGAAAAAAATCCCAAAGTGACCATTTAACAACTCACAATGAAATAATGGATCTAGGACACAATCACTTATTGATGATAAAACCATTAGGAGAAAAATTCATGAGGAAAACTTCATAACGGCAGGAACAGGCTGACATCACCTGAACTTACTGAGGAAAGCTTGCATCACTTTTTAGTAATAACAGCCAGATATTATGTGCCTCCTTATGTAATGCAATAGGAAGTACACATCACCAACTATGAAGACATCTCCAAAAATGTGCTTGTGTGCACATGTGTGCGTGAGCCCACGCACGCGCACACACACACACACACACACACACCCCTTAATGTAATCAACCATCTACATCTACCTATGAGTATGAAAGAAATATCAGGGAAAAAGGAAATTAAACTGCACCAAAAGAAGCAATTGGTCAAATCCAGAACATGGAACTTCCCATGTTTATATGAGCGTGTGTTTTAAAGTAATCAGTGGCAGAGGTAGGGGAAGAAAGAGGTAGGGGCCATTATATATTAAGAGAAACATACTGACCTAATTTCTAAATGCAATGAGTGGATCTTGCTTGGATTCTGATTTAAACAAATCAAGCATCAAAAGAAAAACTTCAGACAATCAGAAACATTTTGATATGGACTAGATATTAGATGATATTACAGAATTACTATGAATTTTGTTAGATATCATAATGGCACCTTGGTTATATTTTTAAAGTTTCTCTGTTAGAGATATGTATTGATGTGTTTGCAGGTACAATGACATGATGTTTGAGATTTGCTCTACATACATAAAAAATATTTAGAAGGTATAGCGAGAGGGATAGTAGATAAAACAAAAATGGCAATGTTATTAACTCTTGAAACTGAGTGATGAGTACTTAGTGATTCATTATACTTTTTATTTCCATGTATGTTTGAAATTTTCCATAATAAAAAGTCAAAAAGTAAAACTAAAAAAAGCGTGAGTTCTTGAGCTAGTTTGCCTGACTCTGCCACTCACTAGCCAAGTGAGTGTAGACATGTCACTTAAGCTCTGTGTCTACTTTTCCCTATACACAAAATGAGGACAGCAACCATGCTGTGACAGGGTTGCTATGAGGGTTCAATGAGTGTATGAATGTAAAATGTTTGGGGCAATATCTGGCACACAGTAAGTGCTCAGTACACAAATAGCTACCATAGTTGCCAGCATCACTACTAAGGAAAAATGAGATGTAATCTGCCCAAAGCTATCTACTACATCAGGGGTCTGCAAACGTTTTCTGTAAAGGGCCAGATAGTAAATATTTTTGACTCTGTGGGCCATATGGTCTCTGATCCAAATACTCAACTCTGCCTTGCAGCATGAAAGTAGCCATAGACAATACATGATTGAATGAGTATGGCTGTGTTCCAATAAAGCTTTATTTACGAAATCAGGCAACAGGCCAGATCTGGCATGTGAGCTGTTGTTTGATGACTCTTGAAGTCTATGATGGGAAAGAAAGCAAAAGTTAAGTCTTCTGTCTCTAAAGTTGCATTAATTATCCAATCCTCTTTCAACTAAACCAAAGCCATGTCATGAAGGAGATGTGGGGAAAAAAATCATGGTTTTGACAAATGATCTGTAGGTTTCTTACAAATACGGGAAATAACTTCTGAAAGCACTTGCTCCACCACACTAGAAAGAGCTCATTTCTGTCCTGATTTCAATGTTACAGAAGCCCTTGTTAATTCTGGAAACTGAGCTACTTTAGGCATAGTTGCTCTCCAACTCAACTATCATAAAAGAAAGAAATTAGCCACTCCCTGGAGGTGTCTTCCTTGCTGTTGATGGAGGGTTCCCAGGTCCGAAGCTGTGTCTCAAAGCTCAGTGTTACGGAGGAGGGCACACCTAAAGCGTGGCGTTTCTCCCACTCCATTATCGGTGCTCCCAGCTCCCAAAACATACCATCACGAACTTTACAGGCACCTCTTACTTTTTAACCTCACGGCACGGGGGTGCTCCCATTTTTCAGAATGTTATGAAAGCAAGACAATCTGATGGACTAGTCTTCAAATTTGACTTATGAAATGTTAAAAGTTAAGAAACATAATTAAACTGCAAATGCATTAACATTTATATAAAATATAAACCAAATGCTTATCCTGATTCACCAAACAAATTACACTTTGAACATTATAAAAACCCAGCTACTTATCACCGGCACCATTTGAAATTATTGCTAGTACTACAACTCCAAATGCCTAAGATGCCTTAAATACAAACCCTGAACATTTACATACTGATTTCATGAGCAAAGCAAAAGGTATTTGCCGGTAACAGTACAGGACTCAGCAATTTTATTGTCTGAGTAATCCTGGTTCGTTCTGATATGAAAATTCAATTATTTTAGAACGGGCCCTCTCATTAAATTTTGACAAGCAGCACGAGCTCGGTACCAGTTATAGCTCGAGGAGACCGGGGGTGCCTGATAGCACCACACTGAATTTTAAAATGTAGTATTTTTGCAGGACAAGATTATCTGACAATTTTGTATTAAAAGAAGAAAAAATTAATCAAATACATTGTAATATTCAACATTGGTATATTTGGTCTTCTTTTTACAGATATTTTACTAAAATTTGCTGCAAAAAAATGTTTATTGCATGCTTTCCCCCTGATTTCACAATTGAGCAATGTACTAGAAAAAAATGTGTATGTCGGTGTGAACAGGAAGTATTTGACTACACATTTTACCTACTGCTTCCTTTATCAATTGAAATGTATTTGTGGTGCTTATAAACCTGATTTCCAGAAACAGAAATGACTTTATTTGCATATCGCCTGTTTTTTTATTAGGAAGCTTATTGTCCAAGAAAAAAATCTTTTAAAGCAACTTTTGAGTAAGCCTATTGTCTTCTAAAGCAGAGCTTACAGCTAATCACAACATGGAAAAAATTAAACAATTTTTGTCTTGTTTTTTTCCTGTAACACGGGGGCTTCTGGGCGCCGTGTTTTTCCACGCCCCAATATGTCTGACTGAACATCACCTGTCATGAAGAGAGGCGCACGAATAGTTCTTATGATGTGTTGCTTGAGTGGCCAAACATCTAATACGTTGTCATATTCAACACTGATATATTTGGTCTTCTTTTTACAGATACTCTACTAAAATTTGTTCCAAAATCTGAATCAGAGAGAAAAACAATAAGTAGTAAGGTGAACTGAAGAGCAAAAGGACACAGAAAGGACAGCTGGCTCCCTGCAGGGCTGACTCTGAAATCAAGCAAGGGGATCCAAGAGCGAGTCTAACTGACGATGATGATGCTCTGGGCAGGTGCCACCTCCCTTCAGCCCACTCTTACTTCTCCTCTTCCCTTATCTTCCTTTTACCTCTCTGAGCCTTAACACTCCAACTTCATGTGGTCAGTTGCCTGTTAATTTCTTCTTCCCCACTACACACACACACACACACACACACACACACATACACAAATGGTATTTAATGTATTTTATTCAAATAATTTTGATTTGGGGAAGTTTTTGAGAATACTATACTAAGCATAGACTTCCAATTAAGTTTCTGGACCTTGATGTTCTACTTTTTAAGTGTGAGCTTGGTAACTCATATACAGTTATTTAGAAGAATAAAATCATTGAAAAAATAGTATTGTACATCTTTGGGGGGAGAAGGGATGGAGAGGGAGGAACCAGGCAAAGAGTTTAAAATACAAATTGTTTCATGTGTTTGTTGCTGAAGAGAAACACTAACTTAAAGGCCGGTTTGGCTTTCTCCTTGGCTTTGTCCTCTTTGACCTGCTATCCTCATCAGCTGTAACAGCTGAATTAGAAAGAGAAGTTCTCTGTCTTGGAATACTCCAGAAAAATGTTATCCAGCTTTAAGGAACTATCACAAGATGGCAATTTAAAAAGTGAGCCTAGAGGAAGCGAGCTCAAGGATAGAACCTAGGAGACGTGAGAATTAGGGGTCTATTGGCCACCTCAGGGCAACTGGGGCCAGAACCCAGGCGTTAGGCTTAGACACCAGGCTGAATCCACTTTACTTCCTCTAGCTCTAGGAACAGAAATAGCCTAGAAGCCCTGAAAGAGTGAAGGTAGAATTAGACTGATATATTAAACTAAACAAATATGGGCTCTCTAACTAGTCTGTGGACAGTAAATTTCTCACACTATAAAGCCAAAACTTACACTCCTTAAAAAAGAATAGGTTAGTCTATTAGTTTTGTTCTTTACCAACAATGGCCATACTGCTTTGCATAAATATACAGGCTAAATTCAAGGGGCCCAGGGGTGGTCAATATAATCGAAGAAATATCACATACATTCAATACAAAACAGATTCACATGTGATTTCATGACCGATCACCCCATGAAGCAAGATGAAGAACTGAGCTCAAGATTTCAAGCTGACCTGTCTTAGCTACTTTTAGGCAGAAATAAGCTCGAGTCTTCCAGGTTTGGCTGCAAGGTCCTTAACTCCATCCCAAATACAGGGGCCAACATCTTTTTGAAATACTCAACAACAAGACTTCACTGCTTATTACCACACCAGTCTGGAATTGGCGATTATCAGAGATTTGATTGGTTTATTTTGGCCCAGCAAAACATTTCTTCAGAGGAAGTTATGATTTAATTAACTGAATAGCTTTGCAGAGGGTAGAAGACATGTCTCAAATACAAAAGAGAGTCTGGTTTGCAGTACTTTTACTGTTGTAGACTTGCAGACCCTCAAAGTTGGAAGGTAAGTCAGGATCACCAAGTGGAACCAACTGTCCATTCACTACATGTGACTCTTTTCTACTACATTTCTGCCCAGCAGGCGCTCACCCTACACTCAGACATCCCAGGTGACAACTTCAGAGGCAGCCTTTGCGCAACTGCAGCTTATAGGTAATTCTGCCTTGAGTAACAGTCTGCCTTCCTGAAACTTGTAATCCATCCAAGGCCCATTCAAGGGCATTCAAGGACCAATTCAAAGTCCTCTATGAACTCTTCCCTAATTCTCCAGAAAGCCCCACAACCAGCCATTTGCTCCTCTATAAGCGCTCATTTCATTCTGCCCTATATTTTACTGTGTATAAAATTCTCTTCCACCAGACTGACCTCCTTAAGGCTGGAGGCTATCTATACCTTTTTCATCTCTCTCGGATCAGTGTTTAGCATTGGGGCTAAAACACAGTAGTGCTAAGTGAATTACTTTTATTCTTGTTAGTAAATAAAATACTAACACTAAGGAAAGAATGAAGACTCTAGGAAGACCCTCTGCAATCATCACCCTGTTTTATTTCCTTCATAGCTGCTATCATGCTATGATCTTTTTTGGCATCTGAATTGGTCTTGTTTATATGTTTCACTGTTTCTTTTTTTTAAGGCAGAATTTTACTTTTTAATTAGATTATTAACTTCAACATTAATTATTTAAGGAATAATTATGATATATTTCACTGTTCCTTAAGGTCCGAAACTGCTCACTAGAGAGTGCTCCATGAGGGCAGAGACTGTGTCTGTTTTGTTCAACACTACATCTCCATTGACTATATCAGTGTCTGGCACATAGTAGGTGCTCAATAAATATTTGTGAATGAAGGAAGACACAGTTCTGAATTCTCTCCTTAGTCGCAGTCTGGGCATACTCAAAACAACGTGTCCGCGTGGATATCTAAACACCTCAAACTTCAGAAGATGGAAATAAAACCTGACGTCCTATCTAAACATGTTCTTGCCCACTTGGCCCTTTCTCATTAAACAGTATCATCATCCACCCAGTTGCTCAAGCTAAAAACTTAAGAACTTACTCAGTTCTTCTCTTTCTCTCAAATCCCACGTCCAATCCATCAGTAAATCCTGATTGGCTCTACCCTGAAAAATATATATAAAACCTGACTCTCCGTCTCTCCGCTTCCACTACCATCACCCTCGCCTGAGCTACCATTTATTTCTTAGACTACTTTAATAACTTCCTAACCTGTCTCCCTCTTCCCACTCCTGTTCCTCTATAATCCATTTTCCTCATGGCAGGCACAGCAGTCACTGCAAAACAGAAACGTCATCATGACACTCCGCTGCTTAAGGCACCTCCCCCATGGGTTTCCATCACACTTAGCGTAGAATTTAGACTCCTTGCCATGCAGTACAAGTTCCTTTGTGATCTGGCCCACATTTGGAACCACTACTCTACACTGCCTCAAGTATCAGCTTCTTCCAAAAATTGTTTAAGCAGAATCGAAATTGCTGTGCCCACCACCACCATTCCCTACCCCCTTTCCTGGTTTTATTTTTCCCCATAGTGCTTGCTACCGTATGACATACTATGTGCTTCCTCGTGTTGGTTATTGTCTCTCTGCCACCCCACTGCCCCACTAGAATACAAGCCTAATTAGGTCAGAGATTCTTATCTGTTGAGTCCACCGTTGTATTAGGATGGTGTTTGGCACAAAGTAGCACTTAGTAAACATCTGTTGGATGGATGGATGCATGGATTACACATCTTCAAGGATTTCAAAGCTATTTAGGAGGTAATACCAATTGACTGGTTTACATCCAAAAAGGTGACAGTATCTTCTGACAAAAAACCAGTGGAGATCCCTGGCAGAGACTGAATCCTAGTTGTTTGGCCTTGAGAGCAAGGGGTAAACCCCAAAATCATCTAAATGTGTCATTGTTCATCAAATTACCAAGTACTTGTTGTTAGCAGTAGCACAGAACTATCACCTATAAACATACCCCAGAAAGAAAGGTTTCAAATGCTCTTTGTTCCAAAGTGAACAGTGTGAGAGGGGGGTTTATGAACTCTCTTGTTGCATTAACGATGTTCAAAAATTGTGGTTTGAAGAGCAAGTAGTATCTGTACATGCAAGGATGGGATAGAAAGCAGGCCTTCCAGGTGTAAGGAGCAGTGCGGGTGCAGAGCCATGAAATCTAAGCCCGAGCAACTGGATGCATGCCAACATTTGAACACGATCTGTATTTTAAGTCACAACGAATGTCAAGGACACAATCTCATCTGCAACCCATGAGGCCTGCCATCCTCTAACCAGCGGGAAGCTTTATTTTAGGCTTCAGATTTAGGAGACCCCTATCTGGCCAGAACTGTTGATGAGACACCATGAAGGACAGTCGCCTGCAGGGGCACACTTTCCCTTTACCCCATCCTTTACAAAAGATTCAAATGAAACAGACCCATTGACATCAGTGATCAAAAAGTCAGTTTTTCCCCAAAGTGCCAGAGGAAACCCTCTGCCACTAACAGCCCACCTCCATCACTCTCATTCCTCTCCACTTCCACCCCTGCCAGTCTCTGCTTTTCCAGGATTCAACTCCCAACTACTCAACTGGATGAATTAAGGTAGAAATCACAGCCATCTGCTTTCCATTCAACTCAGAAAATCATGCAGTTTCTCAGTAATGCTTAAAACCCTTAAAGCTTTTGGTCAGTTTACAGTAAATATATGTGCAAAAGACTTTGCAAAAAACCCTGCTCCATTTTCTACGTTTAAGATAGGTAAGTGATGAGAGTTGGAGTTTTAACTGTGTATACTTTGAGTTGTATAAAATATATTGGGAAAAAGAAAAAGATGGAACAAAAAAAAGATAGAATCACTTAGTGATTTTAATTGGCCTGGGCAGAGAATTTAAGCAGAATCGGTCTTACTCTTCCACACAAAACACTGAGCAAACAAGAGCTGTTTTCTCCCACTTGAGGTCTTTGAGCTGAAACAAGCATGAACAGTTTGCATGGGTGGTGGTGCTTGCTGATTCTTGCTATTAGGCAATTTTTCCCCCTTTGGAATAAAAATGCCAATTAGTCCTTTTTGCCAGAGCACTGCAATAGAGCATTTTAAGCTACTTCTTTTCCAGACATCTTTTGTGCAACCTTTCCCACAGAGATTTGTTGTGGGGGGCAGTCTGCAGATGGGAAAAAAAAAGCGGTGGCCTTGGGGCAACAACCTTCAGAGTGGACGGGACCCGATAAAGACCTCACCTGAGGAGAGAAAGAAAAGGCTTCAAAAGGGTCTGCTGGCGGGGAGAATGGCTGCTATATTGGCTTGACTGCCTAGGCTGGGCACATAGGCAAGATAGCATTTCAATTGGAGACTCGCTACTTCATCAGCTCTTGGTGAGTGAGCACGGTTTCCGCCTCCAGCGCCAATCCCCACCTCGCTGGAGCAATACCTGTAGAGCTGAGGCTCTTTACTGAGGGTTTAAATTGACTTAGAGGTTATGTAGTGTAGAGGCTAGGAGCATGGATGCTGGCAGCAGACTGTCTGGATTCAAATTCCTACTGGGATTATATTATTATTAGCTGTGTACCCTTTGGCAAGTTACTTAACCTCTCTGTGTCTCAGAGTCATCTTCAGTAAATTGGGGCTAATAATAGCAACTCCAGTCAAGGGTTGTGATGAGAATTACAGAAGTTAATACAGAGAAAGTAGGCAGAGCAGTGCCATAAATAGTAGCAGTAGTTATGTTTATAAAAATACCATGTTTAAAAATTGTAAGTCAAAAAGAAGTAAGAAAATATATTTATTTGCCTTCCCAAGTACAAACCTCAGTGGAAAGTCACTTATCTGGTACCCTTGGCAATCTAGAAAACGTACTTCAATCAAAACAGATAAAAGCAGGGGAGGGTAAAGCTCAGTGTTAGAGCGCATGCTTAGCATGCACAAAGTCCTGGGTTCAATCCCCAGCACCTCCATTAAGAAAAAAATTTTTTTAAAGGAGAAAAGCCTAAAATAAAGTTGGAAAGTTCACGCTCTACATCTTTGTTCAGCTCAAGGATGGCCTCTTCTGGCCTTCACGCAAAGCCTGCTTAATAAATTTTTAAATAGTTTTATTTAGATATAATTTATATACTACACAATTCACTCTTTTAAACCGTACAACTCAGTAGGTTTTAGTATGTTCACAGAGTTGCACAACCATCACTACTATCTACTTTCAGAACCTTCTCATCATCCTAAAAGAAGCCCCGTACCCATTGAGCAGTGACTCCCCGTTTCCTCTTCCCTCCTGGCAACACCTAATATGCTTTTTGGGCCTATGTATTTTTCTACTCTGGACATTTCATATAAATAGAATCATACGTGATGTGGCTCTTTGTGTCTGGCTTATTTTCTTAGCATAATACTTTTAAGGTTCATTCACGCTGCAGCATGTATCAGGACTTCAATCCTTTTCATGACTGAGTAGTGTTCTATCATGTGGGCACACTATATTCTGTATAGCCATTCCTCACTGACAGACATTTGGGTTGTTTCCATTTTTGACTATTATGAATAATGCTCCTACGAACATTTTTGTACCAGTTTCTGTGTGAACATATGTTTTCAGCTCTTTTGGGTATTTAACTAGGAGAGGAATTGCTTGGTCATATGGTAACTTTGTTTAAACTTTTAAGCAATTACTAGACTTTTTGCCAAAGAGGTTGCAGCATTTTACATTCCATCAACAATATATGAGGGTTCCAGTTCTACACATCCTTGTCAACACTTGTTATTGCCTGTCTTTTTCACTTTAGCTATCCCAGTGGCTTGTAGTTTTGATCTGCATTTCCCTGATGGCTAATGATGTTGAGTATCTTTTCCTCTGCTTACTGGATATTTGTGTATTTTCTTCGGAGAAATATGTATTCAGATCATTTGCTCATTTTACAAGTTAGGTTGGATACTTTTTGACACAATTTAGCAACAATCTGGGATAGCTGATCTGATTGCCCTAACAATTAGAACACCTCAGGGAGAAGGAGTCAGTGGAGGGTACAGCTACTGGGAGGAAAACATGATGCAGGTAGCTAGGGGAGAAGCAGAAGGAAAAGCAGACATACGAACAGAAATCTCCTGGCAGCCATCAATGGGGAGAGCAAATAGCCTGAAACACCGCAGGAGCCCAATGGCCATGGTATTGGGATTAGAACGGTTAGTCAGAAAGGAGAATAGAGCTGCCTGATCAGTCCGTGGGGCAACAACATCTCAAGGTGCCCATCTCCCCTTATTTTCGCTCTCAGTGCTGAACTTGATCTCATAGTTGTAGGGACCCATCAGTGTCTGTATTACAATTAATACTTGCATTTTTGAGCACCTACTGTATGCCAGGTCTTGTGCTAAGCATTTTACACATATTATCTCATCTGATCTTCATAATATTCTTATGACATTAATTCCAGTAATATTCCCTGTCAAGCAAACTGGGCTCAGAAAGGTTCAGTAACTTGCCAAATGTCACACAGCCAGTTAAGTGGCAAAGCCAAGAATTAAACTGACGTCTGTCTGACTCCAAAGGCAGTCATTATCCTCCAGGCTGTTGACTGACATTAGCTAACAATTACTGAGCCATTATTATTTGCCACGTATTCTGCTGCGTGCTCATTGCCTCGTTTAATTGTCACAACAATCTTATGAGGTGGAGTGCATATGCAGTGGGTAGGCGAAAAAAGTGGGCGGCAAGGGCGTGAGAGTGCAGAAGGCGATCACGAAGGAGGAAGGCTAAGTCTTCACAAAGGCGAAACAATTCAGTTTGGTGCAGTCAACCTATGCAGTTGCCACACAGGCAAGGAAATTAAATGGACAGATGTGGATTGCTTGAACAGTCGGAGCAGTACTATTTCCTGAGTAGCTAATGTCTGTGAGACACTTTACAAGCATTTTATTTAACCACCACAGCAACTGTAGCAAATTGGTATGAGTATGACCAATTTACAGATGTGGAGCTTGAGCCCCAAAGGTCACGTGACCTGCTTAAGGCCCCCACATAGCTTTTTTAAGTGTCAGAACCATACACCAAGTCTGTGTGACTTCAAAGCCTGGGCTCTTAATCGCTGCACTCAGGATTGCAAACTGGTCCATTCACTGAAGAATAAGTACCCAAAGTCAAGGCCAAAAGAAGATAGAGTCTGAACTAAATGGACTTCAATAATCCTCAAAGTCTATAAATGCCATGAACTACAAGGAGAGTTTGCTTTTGTCCAGCTCAGTGTGGCTCCTTGAAGTGGCAGTGGCACGTCCCCAAGGGCAGGATAACAACTAAAAGGACCACCACAGACAAGGCTCTGTTGACAAGCTTGATCCCAGACTGATCCCAGACATCCAGTGGGCACCTCCGCATCTCTCCCTCGAAGGCCCCCACTTCGTATCTTGCTACTTATTCCCTTATGCAAGTCCCCCAGCCTTCAGAGTTGAAAACCACTTTGACTTCCCAGGTGTCATTCTGACACCTCCTGACTTTCATCTCTTCTTTTGTTTCCCTGCAGCCTCAGCGCACCCAAGAGGTAGTTGTCAAACTTTGTTTTAACGAAGAAGTTGAACCTCCATTTTGTTCCCAAATGAAATCTTAGTGTGACTATAATACATAAAACAAATACAAACCAAGTTCATTGATTGGTGGGATAGGGCTCAAGGAAAACAGTTTAAAAACCAACCACAAATCTACAAAAGTCCTTGAGATACTTCAACCTGGATGTATAGAGCTGTGTTCACTGTCTAGATGAGGTCAAGTGTGAGACTGCATTTCCCTGTAGAGCCAATGGTTTCTCTAAGGAGAGGTGCAATTCTCCTCAAAACGAATCATTTTCTTCTTTTTTTCCCCCATAAACTATCATTTTACCTTGTGGTGAAAGTGATTTTAATGCTTAACTTGTGGGACCAGTCTCACTGATTTCCATTCATTTGCACACACAGAAAAAGTCAGTCATAAGATCCTAGTCCATTTTATGTTCTTACCTGTTTGTTTTAATAATTCACTTCTGTTCATTGACAACACCCTTGACAGGTTTAGATTCATTCCCAGCCCAGATTCTTGCATATCCTCCCAGAAATATATGTATTTCATACATTAAAAATATGTATCTTGTGCTTTAATTTGCATTTTAATTGTTATGTTTCGTTGACTCTAAGGCACCATGGATTATACAACGCCCCATATTAATGTACCATGAGGAAACACTGATATGTTTTGTAATGAGTCTCTATAATTGTAGTAAGAGATTTTGAGACTTATTTAGATGTAGGTGCAGATGTTTCTCTCTTGTGCATGCATAAAAAAGAAAGGGTAAATGAATTAAATTAGTTATGATTTTTTTAGATTGTACTTATTCAGAATCCAACTTTTCAGAATCACATTTTGACTCCATCATTGATGTCTCTGTTTTTCCTCAAAATAGTATATCTGGAGTAAAGTGCTCCACTGGCATCTCTGGGATTTTCTTCCATGTGGCTGATACGGATTCTGCGAGCTTTGCTGAACATGTTCAAGGAATACAAATTATAACACACCTGTCAGGGAGAGGGTATAGCTCAAGTGGTAGAGCGCATGCTTAACATGCACAAGGTCCCGGGTTCAATCCCCAGCACCCCCTCCAAATAGAAATAAATGAATAAACCTAATCCCCACACCCTCATAAAAGAAACAAAAAAAACAAGCAAAACAAATTATAACACAACTGTCCCTTGATGATAGACAGAATCATTTCAAAGATGCTAAAGAAGATTTCAGAGATATTAAAATGAGAAAAACCTTATAAGTGATGAAATGTGGTATTTATCGTTCCATAGTACAAATGGAATCAGACTACCTACCGTGCTACAACTTTCTTTTCTTAATATTTATTTTAGACACAATCCATATTCACACGTATGTATCCGCCTCATTTTATGACTGTATCATAATTTGTTTTATTAGGAAGTAGTTTATTTTCCCTAGAATTTAAATGTTCCAGATCTTAAAAATCTTTACCTATATTCAACCCCCTAATTGTCACCTGTCTGTGAGCACACACAAAGCATTTTTTAAAACTGGTTACATTTAAGCAAGCATTTGAATTCCACTGTTTCCAAGGAGGATTTAATTGATTTTGCCTTGTTGTCCTGGAACACATCCCATTCCAGTCTGGTGGGCTATATTATGCACATAGGCAGAAAGCATCCAGATGTTTTGATGTTTTGATCCTTAGGGTAACAGGGTGATATACTTCGGGGCAGAGAAGTATTAAATCCTGCTGTCAGGACCGGCTATACAATTTCATTTTGCAGGGTACCCCGCAAAATGAAAAAGTGCAAAATGAAAAGGCAGTAATGAGTCTTCCCTTCCCACGGGCCAGCAGCCCTAACCCAAAACAGACGGACAAACTCTGAGGGTTGCAACCTCTAAGCCGGACACAACAGGTACCTGGCTGAAGGGTGGGAAAAAGGACCCCCGCCCCCACGCAGCCTGATGGAAGCACAATGGCTTTTCTAGCCCAGGGTGGAACAGCTTCTACCTTGCCCCACCCTAAGATGTCCTGGGGCACATGCACTCAGCCCCTAGCCTCCTGGCCCCCACCTGGAGTGGAGGGCAACAGCAGAACTTGGGCCTCTTCCTGCAGACACAATTCTTTTGCTGTTGCAGCCTGAGGGCGGCAGTGGTCCCCAGGCAATGGAGTAGGGAGGGTGCGAGGAGGAAGCTTGGAGGGACCAGGAGGCAGGGAGCACACCAAGAACCCATTGCTGGGATGTGGAGGGAAGCAGGAAGGGGCATTAGCGGAAGCTCCAAAGCCCTGGCAAGAGCTCCACTGTCCTCCTTGGGCTTCACTTACAAAACACATATCCAAAGATAAAAATTAAGAATTTCAAAATGCTGACCACAGAACACTCAACCCAAGCACAGGGCCCTCCTGAGCTCTGGCTCTGTCCTACACCCACAAAACGCCCCTGGCTATTGTAAAAACAAAAACCCTGTAACTCCGCTCATCTAAACTACAAAGGTAAAGGTCAAATTAATCAGATTGCAAGGACACTGTGCTTAGAAGCTAAGTGGTTTGGACTGAAGAAGATTTATCCTCAAGCTCCACATGCAGCCCGAGCTGGAGAGCTCCTGTGAGTGCTGGGAGTTGCTGGGAGCTATGGGGGCTCTGGGTAGCAACGAGGAGCAATCAGAAAGCATTGGTATGTAATCTAGTCTGGTAAATTGCCTAAAAAGAACTCAGAAAAAGGAAGTCCCATTCTCACTAAACATTCACTTGCCTACCTAATTTAAGTGTAATTTTATATCGTCTTTCTTTCCCAAAGGGACCTCAAAATTATATAAGCTCCCTTCCTGGATTTGTTTGTTCTAAGGAGATCAAGACCTATGATACAAGAAGAGTTCTCTATAGGTATTCAACTGTGACTGTCAATTACAATACTGTTGGAGAAACTTGTGACAATCTGTGTGAAATGCACTTTCAGAGAAACAGAAACCTACCACAACGCAATCAGAGTACTGACTTTCACCTTAAAAGGAATCTAAACTGGAATTAAATTCGAGACGTTTCAGACTTAAAAATTGAAAGAACTGACAGTCATTAGAAAGATTTTAAGCAAAAAGAAAACAAGAGATATATTCTAATATTCATCATTCAAATATGTTTTTATTTGTTCCTCACCTACTGTTTATCAAGTTTCCCTGGTCACTAAAAGGGCAGAGAAAAAATTAGCATGGTGTTATCATATTACCCTGATGCCCCAGGTTAACCTGACCCGTAAGATTTATTAATTTGCCAAGAATGACCTAATATATGATCATTGGACCTAAACACTGGCCTACAGAAGAACACTGGTTCACTTCCCTGCAGAATGCATTTCCTAATTTATTGTTGGCAGCTGCAGTATACCCTTGGTCCAAATATTAGCGATTTGAGCATATCTAAATACAAACTATCTTGAAAGTCAAATTGGTTGAATTTAGAGACTAATTTCATAGAAAGCAACATAACTACAAGTGATTGATAACTATGTAATTTTTTAAAGAAGCACATTAAATCAGTGTTATGCCAAGGTGACAGGTGTTAACTAGACCTATTGTGGTGATCATTTTGCAATATAATATTGAATCACTGGGTCGTACATCTGAAACTAATATAATGTTATATGTCAATTATATCCTAATTTTTAAAATAATAAAATAGAAAAGTAAATTTAAAAAACAGTTGTTATTCCATCTACTTTGGGATATATTTAAAATTTTACCACTATAAAAATGTTTTAAAAACAATGTTAAATGAAATTTAATTGATTTTTTTTAGACTACATTGTGCAAGAAGTCCAGTTTAAAGCCAAAAATGCTTGTTTTAATAGTCAAAGCTGACAAATTTATTTTTTCATTTTTTATTGAAGTATAGTTGATCTACAATATTGTATTTGTTTCAGGCGTACAGCAAAGTTACTCAGTTATATATATTTTTTCAGATTATTTTCCATTGTAGTTTATTACAAGATAGTGAATATAATTCTCTGTGCTATACAGTAAATCTCTGTTGCTTATCTATTTTATGTATAATAGTTTGTATCTGTTAATCCCATACTCCGAATTTATCCCTCCCTGTCCCTTTCCCTTTTGGTAACCAGAACTTTGTTTTCTGTGAAGGCTGACAAATTTAGAATGTGGGAAATTCTACAGGATGAATGTTTTCAACAAATAAACTGCAAAAAAAAAAAAAAAAAAAAAAAAAAGGAGGGGTAAGAGAACCAGTATAGATTTTAAAAGACTAAAGGGACATTTTATTTGCAGTGTGTGAACTTAATTGCATATTGACTTAGGGGAAGAAAAGCTAAAATAAAAACTTTTCTGTTTAGTATAGTATCAGCCAGTTTTCTCCTTTCTAAAGTTGTTTTTCCCCCCTTGTAATTAATATTTGTTGTATTATTGTATTAAGTGGGGGAAGTGCTTTGCAATTATGTAAATATTCCATTCTTCATTATTCTTTTAATTTATTCATTATTTATTTTGATGACCAAATTGTCCCTAATTTAGCCAGTAGAAGCCTTTTCAAGTTAGCTTCTACGTCATTTAACAAACCCATTTTCATTTTTTTAAATGTTGAGATAAGTGGGGGAAATTTGAACACAAACTGGATATTAGATGATATTAATCAATTAGTGTTAGTAATTATAACAGCACGACGGGTATTAGGAGATTATTTTTATTACTGGAATATGCGGAAGTATCAGGAGGTCTACAATTTCCTTTAAAATAGTACAGGAATAAATGTTTATGTGCATATAGAGAGAAAGCAAACATGGCAAAATATTAACATGTTGAATCTGGTGGAGAGTATACAGGTTTTTAATTGTACTGTTCTTTCCACTTTTCTATATGTTTAAAATTTTTCATAATAAAAAGTAGGAAAGTGAAAGAAATCTGTCAACCAAATGCAGTTTGTAGACCTTGTCCTGATTCATCTGTTAAAAGACATTTATGAGACCACTGTGGAAATCTGAATGCTGACTTGAAACCAGATAATATTAAAAAGTTATTGTTCATCTTTAGGAGTGATAATGGTATTGTTATATTTTCAAAAAGAGAACTTACCTATTAGATAAATATTACTGAAGTATTTGTGGATGAAATGATGTTTGAGGTTTGCTTTTTAAAATGCAGTGATTTAGGCATATAAATGAAACAAGACTGGCCTTGAGTTGATAACTGTTGAAGACAGCTGATGAGTACACGGGAGTCCATTATATTATTCTCTCTATTTTTGTGTACACTTGAAAATTTCCATAACAAAAATGTTTTTAAGACAACACCGAAATAAAATAAGAAATTAACAAATTAGGAATAAAAACAGTAAAGCTGATAAATAAAATTGTTTTTCATATGAAAATATCAATGAAACAGACTCTTAGCAAGCTTATCCAAGAAAGAAAACACAAAAACACAACATTGAAATGTAGACTCCATGAGGGCAAACATCTCAGCTGTCTTGTTTGCCACTAATATGACATGAAAGCCAGAGACCATAGCACAGCACCCAGCACACAGCAGGTGCTCAAAAAACACAAATGAAAGAATGAACAGGAAAATATAGCCATAAGTTAGAGACCAGTTTAAAGTAAGAGAATAGCAGGTACAAGTTTATGCCAACAAACTTGAATATCTAGATAAAATGGATAATTTTATAGGAAAATATAGTTACTACAAGTGACCCAAAGAAGAGCAAAACACTTACAATGAATAATCACTAAATACGTATTGAATATCTTGTAATAACCTTTAATGAAAAAGAATATGAAAAGGAATATATGTCTGTATATGCATGACTGGGACATTGCGCTGTACACCAGAAACTGACACATTGTAACTGACTGTACTTCAATTGAAAAAAATTAAAGTAAAAAAAAAAAATCACTAAATATAAAATTGAATGGGTTGACAAAGATCTATTTCCCTCAAAGAGCACTAGAGCCACAATGGTTCATGCATAATTTTTATCATTCTCTCAAGGAACAAATATTCTATATCATTTTCATGTTTTAACTATGTCATATTTAATTAATAACTTTCTGTATCATTGGGAGCATGAAAACATTCCAATTCATTTCACAAGGTTTGCAAATGCCTAATACCCAACCTGACAAAGACATCACAAAGAAAGAGAATTATTGTCAGATTAAACCTCTCTGAGAATACAATATAAAAATCTTAAAACATTAGCAAATATAATTCAACAATATATTAGAACATAACTACAAGAGGAATGCATTTTGATGACGGTGATGCCTCCCAAGGGAAAAAAAAAAGGATGGCCAATGTTAGGAAATCTATTGGCATAGTTTATTACATAAGCTGGTTAAAGGAGAAAAATTATATGATTATCTCAATGGATGGTAAAATAGCATTTGGTAATTCAACATCCATCCCTATTTTGAAAAAAAATAATGAACTAGGGATAGAAGAAATCTTCCTCAACATGATAGAATATTTATCAAAAATTACCGTCAAACATGCCTAGCAATGAAACACAAGAGCCCTTCTCATTAAAATGAGGAACACAATGAGGATATCCATTATCACTGCTATTATACGACATTATCATATAAATTCTAGCCACTGCAACAAGATAAGAGGTATTTCTTTTGAAAAGGAACCGGCAAAATTATCACTATCTGCAGATGATGATATGACAGCCTGGAAAATTCAAGAGAAAAACTATTAGAAACAACAAAAAATGCAGTCATATATATATACACACACACATACATATAAACTCAATAGACTTCCTATGCAAGCAATAATACATTAGGGAATGTAATGAAACAGATGCCATATAAAATAACACAAAATAATTCATAGGGCATAAATTAGGGAATCAGAGTTCAGAAACAGACTCATGCATATATGGTAATTTATAATAAAAATGGTATTTCAAATCAATGGACAAATGATGGATGATTCACTTAAAAATAAAATTATATCCCTGTCACCAAATAAAACTAAAAATACATTCAAATACTTTTTAAAATTTAAAGAAAAGCGATGGAAGAAAATAGGATAGTTTTATAATCTTGGAGTAAGGAAGACCTTTCTAAGTATGGCATGAAACCCAGAAACCATAAAGCAAAAGACTGACAGATTTAATTCCATAAAAAATAAAAATATCTATAGAAAAAAGGAGACCACGGTATAAGCAAAGTTAGCAAACAAATGAAAAACTGGAAAAAATATTTGGAAAATAAGATAAAGGGCTAACATTGTGACTTTGTGATCAAACAGAATAAAGACTTTCTATAAATCAGCAAGAAAAAAACCAACCCCCTCCCATGGAAAAGTTGTAAAGAATACAAACTAGCAACTCACAAAAGTATTCTAAATACCCATCACACCACTGAATAGAGGAGGGCAGCAAACTGTTGCCTGTGGGCCACACTGGCTGCTGCCCGTTTCTGCACACACTGAAACACAGTCACGTTGTCTAGGGATGCTGGCCCACTACAATGAAGTAGAGCTGAGTAGGTGCAACAGAGACCACATGGCTTGCAGAGTCTAAAATATTTGCTATCCAGTCCTCTATGGAGAAAGTTTTCAGAGGCCTAGAATAGATGGTCGAACTCACCAATAAGTAAATAAATAAAAACGAAACCACAACAATACTGTCATTCAACAAATATTCACTGAGCACCTAGTTTACACCAAATATTCATTTTGCCTATCAGATTAACAAAGATTAAAAAGCACCATGTTGTCCAGTAGTGGCAAGAAATAAGGGGAAAAAAACATCCTCTTATACTATTAGTGGAAGTGCATATTGGTAAAAACCATTCTGGAGAGTTATATATATTTAAACAACAACAACAACTACCACCACCTTAAACAGGCATAGCCTTTCATCCAGCAATGTCATGGCTCACAACTTGGCCTAAGAAAATAATAGCCCCAGCGTGTGGAAACTACAAGTATAAGGCTAACCATTGAATGATAGTTACAAATGCCAATTCATAACTGAAGATCACATCAAAATGCCAGTCAGGATAGATAGATAGATAGATAGATAGATAGATAGATAGATAGATAGATAGATAGATAGATAGAGTGAGCTATGTAAATATATGTTAAAAGAAGAATCTATTTATAGATAAATGGGAAAGTCTGAAGTATATATACCAAATTGTTAGCAATGGTTATTTCTGGCAGGTAGATACAACTGTGTATTTTTAAAAATTTTCTAAATGATCATGTATTATCAGAAAATGAAAACAAGATGAAGATATTTCTGGGAAGAGGAGGGATAATCGAAGCTTCCATTACAAACTAAGGGGAAAATGATAATTCAGAAAACTGGTATTGGAAAATTAGCTAAGAAAGGCTACAAAGGCTGTTTCAGCTTCAAAACTGGCAAATATAATTACTCTAATTTGTTTTAAGTTTGCCTTCACTTTAATTTACTACTAAATCAGCAAACAAAAACAATGCAAAGAATATGCAGATCAAGGTTACAAATGGGTGTACCCCCTCCACCATCACAGGGCACCACTAGCCTACAAGGTTCCTTTGTGTGAAATAGATGAAGGTACCCCTCCTCCAAGAAATGAAACTCCAACCAGTGCAAGTGAAGCCCGGACTGGATTTCAGCCCCCATTTGCTCCTTCCACTCGGCATCCTTGTGCAGGGCACAACCTGCACTAACTGTGGCAACTCTAGCTCCCTGTTTCTTTCCTAGTTACATTACAGAAGCAGTCAGTGACTCCCTCCTGCAAGAAGTGATTCATTTACCAGGTCAAAAGAGGGAAAGCTTCATGTCCACTGCCGTTTTAATTTTTCAGCCTGGAGATATCAGTACTCAAAAAACTCACCTTAATACTACATACTGAGCTCTTTCTTGCACTAATTACATTCTTTAAATGTAATTTTTACTGTGACTTTGAGCCTATAGTTGGTTTGGCCATTGACTAACGAAAGAACAATTACGGTATCTTGGGAAAAAATTAGGTAGAATTTAACATAACACCTTACATGAAAAAAGAATTTTAGATTAATTATAGAGCAAAAAGTAAGCCATGAAATCATGAAAAAGGAAAATACCTATTTAATATTTAACTGACCCCATGACAGGCAAAGACTAAGAAACTTTCAACAGAGGATAGCATAAATGAAAAGACTGGTGTATATAACATTAGAAGATGTAAATCTCTTACAAAGAAATAAACTAACATAAAGTTAAAAAGCAATAATATAGAGGGAAATCATACATGCTTTGATGCCCTTTCAATATAAAGAGCTATTACATATCAATACATTGAAAAATAAATAAAAGGCATGCAGAAATTAAAATAAATTAAAAAGGCACGTTCACATATTAAAAGATATTCAAGTACAGTAATAACTTAATAAATATATATTAAAACAAAACTGAGATACAAATATCAGTCTATCAAGTTGAAAAAGAAGAAAGATAGTATCGTCGGCAGGGTGGCTGGCGGGGAGGCAGTGAGACAGACACACTCACATACTGCTAATAGGAATGTAAATGTTACAACCTTTCTGGAAAGCAATTTGTCAGTAGATATCAAGAACCTAAAATTCTAAAAAACTAAAAGCTTATAACCCAGAAAATACACTTCTAGGAATATAGTCTATGAAAATAATCAGATGTAAAAAAAAATGTTTCTTTTGAAGGATTTAAAAAAATATGTAACAATGAAAATTCCTTTTCAATATAAATGTCCAGTGTTAGATGAATAATGTAATAAAATGTGGTACTCCGTATAACAGACTATTCTGGGGGTCATTAAAAACTGAAAAGTTCTGTAGCCACCCCATTACCTTCCGTATAGGCTATTATGCTATTTACTTTTTGTTTATTTGTCCACAGATCTCTTAGGAAAATAAACAGCATCATTGCCTATAGGGAAGGGAAGGGATGGCTACAGAATGTTTCAGTGTTTATCTTCTAATGCTCTCTGCATTTTAAATTTAATACATTAATTCAACATATATTTTTAAGTGTAAACCTACTTTAATTCATGAGAGGCCTGACAGACTATATGTATAACCACACATATCCTTATTCTCTCTATTTTCAGGGAACAGAATGTCCTTCCTCTCATTCACGACCAAACCCTCACCTGCGCCCTTAATACCATCCCGTCCTTCCTCCTTCAAAAGGAAGAGAACTAGTCTATACCTGGTATCTAAGTTTTTAACATCCCATTCGTTCTAAAACCCACTACAATATGGTGTTTGCCCCCTACTACACTACTGAAAGTGTTCTCTATAAGGAAGCCAATATCTTTTAACATGAATTCAATAAATATTTTCCAGCCTTTATCTAATTGGATTTTCTGTCGACATTGACCTTCTTTATTACAGTACCTCTTGAGATTCTATTCTGGTCCTAGAAGACTGGAGCTTGGCAACCTGCCATGCAGTACACTGACTGTCCCTAGGGACCAAAATTTCTAAGTTTCCCCTCACTATCAGGGTTGTTGCTCCTCATCATTCTCCAGCATCTAAACTAGAGATACAAGCCATAAGTTGGCACTTAAAGATGTAATGATCATATATTCTAGTTACCATGAGACAGTCCCTGTTGATACTGGTATAATTATTAACAGTCCCTCCTTGCACTAAAGTCTGGATGATAAATTATACCGCCACTTTACTACTTAAGTGAATCCAACAGCAAGAAAGTGAAAGAATAAAATAAACCTTCAGGCAGTGCCCCAGTAAAATAGACCTGCTCTGGAGGAGAGAAGAAAAATCATTACTTGAACAAAATAAAACATGTACAGCTAAGAAAATCCAATTATAAATATTAAAAAGATTTGGGGGACCAAAAATGTATAATTAAATTTTAAAATTCGGTTAAATTGAAGAAGATAAATTTAGATAAGTTGAAGGATCACTTGTCAAGACAAAAAATTAGAGGAAGGAAGACAGTGTAGAAGAAATCTTTCAAAAATAGAAGAAAAATACAAATATGTATAAAAGGGACTTAGGAAACAAATGAATCCAAAATATCTAATCTGTGAATAAAAGGAATTTAAGGAGGAAGAAAAAGAACATGCAGGAGGGGCAATAATTAAACAAATAAGAGAAGAAAAACTTTCCTTTAGCAAAGAAAAAGTTTGCAAGCTCAAAAGGGCTCCCTGGGTTCCAGGCAAGATTACTGTTTTATTGTAGTAGAAATACAAATCACTTATGACAAAGCACCTAACTGTGCAGATTTATGAATTTTTACATATGTAATACCTGTGTAACCAACAGCCAGGATATGATACAGAATGTTACCATCACCCAAGAGAACCTTTCATGTCCTTTCAGAGTCAAAATCTGCCTCTGCCCAGAGCTGATCATTAATATGATTTCTAAACCCATACATTAGTATAATTAGTACTTGAACTTTCTATCAATGGAATCATACAGTATGTACTCTTTTGGTCTGGCTTCCTTGATTCAACGTTATGTTTCCGATGCATGCATATCAACGTATCAGTAGTTTGCTTTGATTCCTCTGTAAAATTCCATTGGATGTGTATATCATAATTTCTCTAGTCTCCTCTTGATAAATACGTGGATTGCTTTCAATTTTTGCTATTATAAATAAAGCTTCTACGAACATTCTTGAACGTATTTTTGGTGAACATATACATTCATTTCTCTTGAGTGTATAGCTAGGAGTTAAAGTGCTGGGTTATAGAGTAGATGTGTATTAAGCTCTGGTAGATATTGATAAGCAGTTTTGCAAAGTGATTGCAAAGTTTAAACTCATACCAGCAATATATGAGAGTTGCAGGAGCTCCACATCTTTGCCCTCAAACTAGGATTTTCAATTCTTTATATTTTCATCCAGAAAATAGAAGTCATGAGAACATTCCCACCTCATTTGATCAGGCCATCATTGCTCTGATGCCAAAACCAAAGACATTAAAAGAAGACTACAGAGCAATATCCCTTATAGATGTATAAAATTGTACCAGATCAAATCCAGCAGTATACAAAAACATTAATATATTGTGATCGAACGGCGTTTGTCCCAAGAGTGCAAGGTAGATTTAACATTTAAAATTAATTTATTGTAATGCACTATATTAAGAGCGTAACAAAGAACTGTATGATCAACCCAATAAATACCAGAAAGGCATTTGATAAAATCAGATCTCATTCATGATGAAAGGAAAAAATACTCTTAAAACTAGGAACAGAAAAAACTTCTTTAAACGGATAAAGGACTTCTACAAAAAATTCCACAGTAAACATCACACTAACAATGAAATACTGAATGCTTTTCCCTTCCAATCAAGGAAATGGCAAAGATAACTGTGCTCACCTCCCATTGTACTAGAGGGTCTAGCCAGGGTATTAGGTAAGAAAAATGAAATAAAAGGAACAGAGATGAGAAAAGAAGAAGTAAAACTCTATTTGCAGAGGACATTATTTGCCAAACTCATTGAACTATGCAGTTAAAATAGATGACTTTTATTATAAATTATACTTCAACAAAGCTGATTTTAAAAAAGCAAAAACTCCTCACAGAGAAAACTCCAGGCTCAGGACCAGTGAGTTTCATGGTTTCATGGTTAATTCTATCAAACACTTAAGGAAGAAATAATATTGCTAAGAGAAGTATTAAAAGACTTAAATAAATGATGATAGATACCAAATACAAAAATTGAATGAGTCAATATTAAGATGTCTATTTTCCCCAAATTTAGGTAATGTAATCACAATCAAAATCCGAGCAGACCTTTTGGAAGAAACTGACAAGTTGATCCTAAAATTTACATGGAACTGCAAAGCGTATAGAATAGCCAAAACGATCTTGAACTAAAGGAACAAAGTGAGAGAATACACATCACCTGATTTCAATATTTACTTTAAACCTATAATAATCAAGAGTGTGCTCCTGGCATAGGATATACAAACTTAAAAACTAGAACAGAATCCAGAATCCAGAAATAAACCCACATATATACAATGTTTTGATGTTTGAAAAAGGCACCATGACAACATAAAGAAGAGACATTAAACACAAGAGTTATATGATTCAGCCATTCCATACTTAAGTATATACCCAAGAGAATGGAAAACATATGTATATACAGAAATTTGTACAAAAATGATCACGGCAGCATTATTCCTAATAGCTAAAAAGTGGAAACAAGCTAAATGTCCATTAACTGTTGGATAAACAAAGTGTGTTATGTCCATACAGTGTAATATTATTCTGCCATAAATAGGAATCAAGTTACTGATACATGCTGCAACATAGGTGAACTTTGAACACATTATGCTAAATACAAGAAGCCAGACCCCAAAGGTCAGATATTGTAGAATTCCATTTGTATAAAATGCTCAGAATAGGCAAATCCATACAGACAAAAAGTAGATTAATGGTTTCCAGGGGTAGGGGTAGGGAAAAATGGGAAGTGATTACTAAGAAGTATATGGTTCTTTGGGGGGGTGATGAAAATGTTCTGGAATTAGATAGTGGTGATGGTCGACATTCTTGTGAATATGCTAAAATTTACTGAATTGTACACTTTAAAATGGTAAATTCACAATATGCAAGTTACAGCTCAATTTTAAAATTAATTTGAGATGTATCATAGGCCTAAATATAAAAGCTAAATCTACAATACTTCTAGAAAAAAATGGGTATATGTCTCCACAACTTTGAAGTAGATAAATATTCCTTAACAAGAGTACAAAAGGCAGTAAAGAAAGCATCAAAGGAAAAAAAATGATAAATTGGAAGTCATTGAAAATTATAAACATCTATTCTTCAAAGTATATGATTAAGAAAATAAACTCTCCCAGGGTGCATGAAAGTATTCTAACTACATACAACTGACAAAGGAACTCCAATAAGTCAATAACGGAAAGACAAACAACTGAACTTAAAAAAATTGGCAAAAGATTTTAAGCAGACACTTCCCAAGGAAGACATACAAATGGCCAATAAGTACATGAAAAAGTGTTCAACAGCATTATTCATCAGGGAAATGCAATTTAAAACTACAATGAGATACCACTTCACATCCACTAGGATGGCTAAAATTAAAAAGACTGGCAGGATGAAATGTTGGCCTAGATGTGGAGCAAATGGAATTATCCTACATTGTTGGCAGGAGCTTAAAATGGTATAAACCACTTTTTTAAAGTTGGGCTGTTTCTTATAAAGTTTAACAGACACCTAGAGGAACTTCCACTAGGAAGTTACCAAAGAGAAATGGAAATATTTAACCATTTTTTAAAAACTTTGTAAAAGGTCATTCATAACAGCTTTATTCATATTAGCCAACTGTCCGTTAACAGGTGAATAGATAAATAACTTGTAATATATTAAATACACAGGAATACTACTTAGTAATCAAAATGAACAAACTACTTACATATGTAACAACATGGATGAATCTCACAGACAGTAAGTTGAGGAAAAGAACTCAAATAGAAATGAGAGATAATATTTCATTGACAATAGCATGCATATAAACATTAGAATAAACTCAATAAGAGAAGTACAGAAACTAGATGAAGAAAATAATAATAATTTTGTTAAAGGCATAAAATTCAATCTGAATATAGAGAAGAACATACTATTTTCTTGGATAGATAGATACTATAAAAATGTCAATTCTTTCAAAAATAATATATAAATGAATGTAATACTTATTAGAATCCCAATAGCTTTGTGTGTTTTTAATTAAATAAAATAATATTAAAATCCACATGGAAATGAACATACATGTTTGAGAATATCCAGGAAAATTATGAAGGAGAATGGTGAAGTGGAATTTAACTTTTTAAATGTGAAACTCAGGGAGGATACAGCTCAGTGGTAGAGCGCATGCCTAGCATGCATGAGGTCCTGGGTTCAATCCCTAGTACCTCCATTAAAAAGTAATAAAAACAAATAAACCTAATTACCTCCTCCAAAAAAATACATAAATAAATATGAAACTGTAACTAAACAATATGATATTGGCATAGAAATAGAACTAGAACAATGGTACAAAGTGCCCAGAAACAGATCCCAGTATTTATGATATTTTATGACAAAGACGATATCTTAATTCAACAGGAGAAAGATACTTTACTTAATAAACGCACTGGCACATATATTTGGCACTGTACTTGGAAAAAAAATGGAGTTTGTTCCCTCCCTCACACCATACATAAAAATAAATTGTAAGTGGATTAAATATTTAGACATAAAAATGAAACAATAAAAATGGTGCCCCCAAAACATGTCAGAAATCACATTACAATCCAGATGGGCAGATAAACCTTTTAATCAAGATCAGAAGAACAGACACTAGAAAAGAAAAGCCTGACATATTTGACTATTTTAAAAATTTAATTATTTTTAATGGGTACAGAGTTTCATTCAGTTTGTGATGACGAAAAGTTTCTGAAAATAAATAGTCATCATGGCTGCACAACAAAGTAAAGTATTTAGTGACACTGAACCACATACTTTAAAATGGTAAGTTTTATGTTGCATGTATATTACCACAGTTAAAAAAAAAAGAGATTTAAATGACAAAATATATCCTAAACACATTTAACAGACAATTGATATGCTAGTTAAATATACCCATACACTTACATACACATATCTTTTAAACACTTACGAGAGTAAAAGACTTAATATCTATACTTTTTTAAATGGTCAAAGAACATCAAAAGACATTAACAAGAGAAGATGTAGAAATGGCAAATAAGCACATGAAAAGGTGTTCGATGGCATTAGTCATCAGAGAAATGCAAGCTAAAACTATAATCAGATACCACTTTACACCCACTAGAGCGACTAAAATTAAAATAACTGGCAATACGAAGTACTGGCCAGGGTGTAGATATTCTTCCAAAAAAATAAAATGAGAGACTGGGATAGAGGGAGAGAAAACATATATAAAAACAAGTAATTCACAGCAGAACAAATCCAAATGGTTGGTAAACATTTAAGATGCTCACTAGTATTTAAAAGAAATGCAAATTAAAGTAACCAGGAGTAGTCCCATCCATGTGGAACTGGGAATGCATATCCTTGAAAGAGAAATACCACTTCTAGGAATTTATCTCACAGAAGTAGAAGCACCAGTATATGAAAGGTACGTATGAAACATTATCCCTATTTGCATAACAGAAAATGAACAAACGTTTTTTTTAAAAAGAGGAAACTGCGTATGTATGTATGTTGTAATCCGGAAAGGATGGGCCTAAAATCACCATTCCTTTCACTCTTTCTGGGTGGTCTTACCTGTTTTCAAGGGTACGAATACGCTGATGGTTTCCAAATATTTATGAGGAGGCCAGAGTTCTCCCCTGAGCGGCAGACTGCTTACTGCACAGTTCCCCCTGAATGTCTCAAAAGCAGGGCTAAGTACATAATTTGTGGGGCCAAGTTAAAAATGAAAATGTAAGGCTTTTGTTCACAAAGCAGGAAAAAGTGCTACCAAAGGTACTAAGATGTAAAGTTTTTTCTTTTAAAACATTTCATTATGAAATAAGACAGGGATAATAGTGGTAATCCCATTAGCGATTAAGGATTAGTAGTATCCTAGTACTGCTGTAACAAATTAGTACAAACTTAGTGCCACAAAGCAACACAAATGCATTATGTCTCAGTCCTGGAGCTCGAAAGTCCTATAATCAAGATGTCAGCAGGGCTGCACCCCTCCTGCAGACTCTAGGGGGAAAAACTCATTTCTTGCCTTTTCAGCAACTAGAGGCATTCCTTGGTTTGTGGCCCCTTCTTCCGCTTTCAAAGCCAGCAGCGCAGCCACGTCCAATCTCTCTCCCTCTCCCTGCCCTCTCATCTCTGCTTCTCTCATCACACCTCCTTCTCTGACGCTCCTTCCTTCCTCTTTCCCTTGTAAAGACCCTTGTAATTACATTGGGCTCACCTGGATAATCCAGGGTAATCTCCGCATCTCAAAATCCTTAATTTAATCACAGCTACACAGTCTTTTTTTTAACCGAGTAAGGTAACATACTCACAGGCTGTGGGAATAAGGACACAGACGCCTTTGGGGTGTGTGTGTGTGTGTGTGTTTAAGTGGGGATAGGACATTATTCTGTTGACCACAATGATTAACGACATAAATTTACAAATTGCAAAAAATAATTTTGATGCCATCATATTATATAACACAACGAATTACTAAGACTTTATTAATGTGAGACCTGGATTGATCACAAGATTTTTCTGGCTCCATTTTGTACAAATTCATTTATTGGGTCATCAGAATTTCTACTTTTAGCAATTTTAATTTCAATCAACATAATTGAAAACACTGTCAGTCTTTCTTGGCAAATGCAAGATGCCAAATGATTTTTTTGATAATTTCAGATTTAGAGAAGGAACTTCCTTCTGATGCAACCTTTACTGGAGCTGATAAAAGTTTTTTATGGCCTGTAGCAACTTTAGGATTAATGTATAAATTTTAGTACAACTAGAGTTTATGATTCTCATGAAACTACTTTTCTAAAAAGATTTAACTCATCATACAAATCAGTTTTGTGTAGGTCTGAATTTAATTTTAAATGTATCTTTATACAATAGTATATTAATTTTTCCTCTGACATTTCCTGTAACTTGTGAGGATTGTACAATAAACCGAAAGTGGCTTCATGATTTGTATATAATCCAAAACACCTGTTTATACATTCTAACACTATATTCAATTACAGGGAAAATTAATTTAAAAATTGTCTTCCTCATTAATAATTGGTTCACCTGAAGCTTCATATGAAAATAGTGTTCTTTTCTGTTGAATCGGATGATCTCTAAATGTAGTTTATATTTCTACACCTCTGAGTATTTGCTATGCAATTTTACAGCAGTTTTCAAAACTAACCTCTTTGAAGAATTCTAATAATTCCTTTTTGTATGCATTATTACAATTCCATGTGTATACCTTTATTTTGTAATAATTTACTGACAAAGTTTAGTGCCTAAGTGAGAGCAGTTCTAGTCACGGCACTTGGGCTGGAGAGTTCATGTTTGAGTATGTCCTATAGGGATGGGCTCCAGGGACAGGCGGGCAAGCCCATCTCCCATTGTGATCCCCAGTGCTTCCCCAGTGTGGAGTCCCTGCTCTCTCTTGCAACCTACCGATCCCGCTACCAGGGCTGCTGCTTCTGATGCTGCTGCCACACACCATGGACAGCACCAATCTGGACTCAGCCCCTAGCCTGACTACCTTGGGGCCTCATGTGCCCCAAACTGCACAAAAGGCCTATTTGTGCCCACATTACCTTCCATGCTTGTGGACCTGAGTCCACGTGTGCGCATGTGACCACCCAGCATATCTCCATGATCATGCACATGCTTCACTGTTTCATCAGACTTCATTTGCAAAACATAGATCAAAGATAATATCATTATGAATCTTAGAGAAGACCACAGCAGGGCACGTGAGAAAACAATTACGGGGCCCTCCTGGGAATGGGAAGAAGATGGCCCTGGTGCCACTTAAGCCCCTTGGTATCTAACCAATCAGTGAACATATATCAGGTACATGCCATAGATCTGGTGCTCACTCACGCTATCTTTTCCCAGCCTCTCCTAAATGTGCTCTAACAAGGAGGAACTTGGGAGTAGAAACCAGTGACTGTTTCTACTATGGAAATAATCGCTCAGATGGCTGTATGCCTTTGTATTTTCATATCCACTATCTCACTAGAGAGCCATGGCCCACTGAGGTAGTGAGAAAGGATTATTGGTTCTAATTAATTAATCCAACAATCTACAGTGGTCTGGAAGTATTTTTAATGCTGTCTGACAGATGAAGTCAGAGGTTAAATGACTTTCCTATCTACCTCACTAGGCTGTTGGGAAGACTGAAGTAAAAAGTGGTTTTGAGAAGTGTTTTGTCAACAATGAGGTAGAGAGCATATATAAGGTATTACCATTATTCTTCCTTGGGAACATCACATGGGAAGGACAAGGGAATTAAATTCAGACTTACTCTAATCAAGATCTCACCTTCTACATGTGAAATCTTTCAGCTCAGGCTACCTGGCCAAACAACCTAAGATCACTATACCTTAATCCAAACTCTCCATGGTCTGAATCCATTTAAGAGGTGCAATTTGCTAGTTCCAGAAAAATTAAATTATGCAGCCAGCTAAGAATATCCCAAATAAATTTGAAAATGAGTCTGAGAAATACGAAAGAGAAAAAAGATCTCTCACATGCTTGTAAAGTAGATAACATATTACTATATAAAACTATTGGGTTAAAAAGGTAAATCATAAATAAAATTATGAAATTCTTAGAACTCAAGGGCAATTAAACATTACATGTCAAAACTTTGTGGGACACAGAACTTTAAGGCTTTAAATATATTTATCAGGAAACCAGGTTTTTAAAAGAGCTAAGCATTTACATCAAGAAGTTGGAAAAAGAGCAAACCCAAAGAAAAATAGGAGTAAAGAAAATAATACAGGTGAAGGAAGAAATCAGTGAAATGGAGGGAAAAAAAGGAAATTGAAGATTAAAAAAAGGAAAGCTGATTCTTTGAAAAAATAGTAAGATGGACAGGCCCACAAAGGGACTTTTTTTTTAAGGGAGAGAGACAGAGATACACACACACACATGCACACACACACACAAGCACATGCATGCACATAAGACCTTTGTGGCAAAACAAAACAAAATAACTAATAAAAGACCTAGGAAGTGATCTGAATAAATGGAAAGCCATTCCAGCATCTTGGATTGGACAACTTAATATCATAAAAGGTCAATTCACCCCAAACTGATATATAAAAACAAAATTCCAATCAAAATTGTACTTGCATTCTTTGAGGAACTTGAGAAACTCACTCTAAAATTTACATGGAAAAATAAAGGTCTGCAAATAGCTAAGTCAACTCTGGAAAATAAGAAGAGATAAAAATGTTCCATTAGATATCAAGACATACTAAAAATCTACAGCAATATTGTTTTGAATGTGTACTACCTTCAAATACCATTTCCCACTAAACAAAACCAGAGCTACCTAGAGGAATTGTTCATTGGAGGTCCGAGGCAGAAAATGTACAAGATAAACTTGGAACATGTTGGCCTGCCACATAGGAGAATGATGCTGTCCAAAATCACTGCCATGCTGAAAGGACCCGCCCAGGAACCAACTTGACAAGGCTCTCAAAAACCAAAGGTAATCAAGTTTAGTATCGATAAGAATAATAACTACAACAGATTGAGGCCATAAATTATATTTAAATCCATGAGTTCAGTGATACTAAAAACTAAAACAAATTTTAAAATAACTAATTAGTCATCTTTGAAGATGCTACTAAACCAACTTATATTTTGAAAATACGTAATTAAAGAAGAATCAAGCTTTTATTCTGACTTTCCTAGATGAATTGCACCACTGAGTAATCAAATAGTAGAGAGGGGCTTATTACACCTAATAGAAGTATTCCAACTAATAAAGGAAAAATAAAAGAATTAAAATTTAATTATTTTGCATTCCTCAGTGAAATAGCATATCTAGACACTGATCATCATAAAAAGAAAGATAACTAAGCATCCTAATGGAGGAAAACACAGTCATGTATGAAGCAGTCTTCTCAAAAAAACAAACCTTAATCTGATCAAGCTTCTAGATCCCACAATGAATTTATAAGAAATATAGAAAATGGAGGTACATATTGAATGACACGATAGAAATGCATTCAGCAAAATTCACTGGGAAGGTTCACAGGACAAAGAATCAAGTTTCTTTCTTAAATAAAATGCAAGGAAAAAGAAAGAGATTGAGGGAAGAATCTCTGGCAAATTACAGTAGCTTAAGAAACATGTCAATGAATCACATTTTATTTGGATTCTGGTTAAAACTGTTAAAAACTACACAAATGTTTACGAGACAATTGGGAATCTGAACACTGACTAGATACCTGATCCTGTCAAGGAGTTATCATTCTTTCCTTCTTGTTTCGATAATGGTATTAGGATTGTTTTTGTTTTGATTCTGCATCTTTTAAAGATACGTATGGAGACATTTACAGATAAAATGACATGCCTTAGACTTTCTTTAAAACAATACAGAAGGCATGGAGAGTGAGTGGAATATAGATTTTAAATGGCCATGAGTTTATAGTTATGGAAGTTTGGCGATGGCTACATGGGAATTCATTATATTAATCTGTCTAGTTTATGTTTGACAATTTCCTTAATCACAAAATGTTTAAAATAGTATGTTACTTTGAACAAGACTATTCAGATAAATCAATGAAACAAGAGAAAGGTCAGAATCAGACTCTCTCTCTCTCTTTCTCTCTCTCTATATGTGTGTGTGTGTGTGTGTGTGTGTGTGTAGAAAAGGCAAACAAACATAAAGAAAAACAGGTTAGTGATAAAAAATGCAAACTAAAACAGCATTGAGGTATCATTTTATATCTCCTGACTTGAAACAAATCAGAAAACTGGATGCTGCCAATTGTTGGCAGAAATAAGGAAAATTGAAATATTTATGTATTTTCTGATGGGATCTTAACATGTGTAGACCTGTAGTATGCTTACATATATTTAACAACCAGCTCTGCAGAAAGAAAACATATATAGTATACTTTTTTACTATAAATATAAGTGTACATAGTATATAAGTTTGTGTATACACTATATATAGTTTACTATAAACTTTATTGATATCAAGGCATATGGAATCCAATTTATAAATAATGATACACAATACATTTTATTGTAACTTCCATATAATTAATTGATTTTCACAGAATGCTTTTGTTGATTTTTGCCTAACTCTTGTATTCATAGCCAGCCTGTGGTGGCAATGGAAGAAGCACAGTTCTGATATGAATGTTGGTTGATATTTTAGTTCATGTTAAGGAAGAAGGCATAAGTGAAACAATGAAGATGTACGTATGTTTGTCAATGATGTGAGCAACTTTGTCGCTGAATCAAATACTGGAGGAAGAGTTCCTGAAATTTTTGTGCTATTCACAATATCACAGCTACAGACCCGATATACTTTTAAATGTAATTGTGCTACTAATATTTTCTTCATCACTTTCCTAAGTCTAGACAATTGGTGAAACAATAAACCAGGGGGTCACCAAACTTTTTCTGTAAAGGGTCAGATAGTAAATGTTTTAGATTTTGTGAGCCATATTATCCCCGTCACTATGGAACTATTCAACTCCGCTGAGTATCACAAAAGCCATCATACACATTATGTAAACAAATGGGCAAAAATAGGCAATCGGTTGGGTGGCCATGGTCTGCCAAACCCTGCAATAAATCAGGCCGTAATTTGTGGACCACAGTGGAGTGCTGGGTGGAGAGGAATGTAAGCAGAACATGGAAGGTTTGTTGACTTCAGAATTCTTGACAGAAATCAGAGTTCAAGGAGGTTGAAGCAGTTGGAATTTATGGGACAGAGTACTAGAGAAGAGAGAATTACCCAGGAAACAGCTTCAGAACTCTACATTGGGAGAAACTGTAAGAATGATTAGTAACTAAAAGCCAAAGAACTTCCAGAGTTCATCAAGACTGGACAGTCATTGGATTTCTAAACAACCAGAGTGAAGAGTCCTCACTGAGGATGATAGAGAGAAAAAAAAAAGATATTTGAGGGGAAAAAATGGCCCCAAATTTAAAAGCTTTAATAGAAACTCTAAACCACAGATTGAAAGGCTCAAAGAATCTCAAACAGGATATACACAATGAAAACCAAACCAAGGTACATCAAAATCAAATTGCTGAAAATCAGTCATAATTAAAAATCTTAAAAGTACCCAGGAAAAGAAAAGATAACAGATATGATGAGAACAGCTGCAGATTATACAACAGAAAACATGCCAGCCAGAAGGAAATATGACCCATTCTCAGGAGAAAACAGTATCAATGGACACTGGCTCCAACATGACTCAGATGTTGAGATCATTAGGTAAGAATTTTAAAGCAACTATTAGCACTAGTAAAGGACAGAGAAGACAGAAAATCTCAGCAGAGAAATAGAAACTACAAAAGAGAATCAAGTGTAAATTCTAGAGCTGCAAATACAATATCTGAAAATTTAAAAAGCGCTAGATAGGCTTACAGTAGAATGGACATAACAGAGAAAAGATTCGGTGAACTTGAAGGCAGATCAATGGGAATTATCAAATCTGAAGAACACAGAGTAAAGATATTTTAAAAAACGAATAGAACTTCAGGGACCTATGGATCAAACTATATATTTAAAAATTCCAACACAAGTGTAACTGCAGTTCCAAAAGGAGAAAAAGAGAGAGAATGTGGCACAAAGAATGTTTGAGGAATAATGGCCGAAATTCTTCCAAATATAGTAAAGACATAAATTTACAGATCTAAGATGCTAAGTGAAAGCCAAACAGGATAAATAGGAAGAAAATTTGATTCACTAGTCACATTGTAGTAATATTGGTAGCATTATTTTGAAACATACAGATATACATATACACACCTATATGCTCACACTCACACATATAACACCACAGAGAAGACAGCAAAGAAATATGAATAAAAAAAGCAAAGGAATTAATTGAAAACCCTGTAATCCTTGGTTCGAATTGGAAACCCCACTATGAACTCATGATTTATTTTCCTCTTTCTAAAAACCACACAGTTGCTATTTTTGCTCCCTGGAAAGGCTGAAAAATAATGACAACCCAGTAGCAGTGAGCATCCCTAACACTCAGATACTGGTCTCAGAATAGCATTTGCCCTCTGGAGGAGCCAAGTCTCCTTGGAGAAATGACTGATCTTAAACTAGAGTAATAAATGTTCAAGATGAGTCTGTAACATCTTGTTTTGCCTATAAACAAGGAAGCTATCAAATACTAATAAGATCTGTCAAAAACGAACCAAAAATCGAATTCATGGGGCTCCTGCTGTTCAAAAATGAGATAATTTGAGCATCAAAAAATAATTACTTCAATGGGTTGAAAAATAGTGATTATTAACAAATCCATGAATCCATAATACTTTTTAAAATCTCATTCTCACCATTGGCGTTTACTAGGGTACCTATGCATTAGTTTGATAATTGTTAAATAAAGGGAAAGAATCAAGCATCTATCATGAACTTGATTTCCAGTAACCTGATAGTTGATAAGAAGAAGTCCTTCTTTGTGGAAAAATTCCCGCTAATAAATGCAAAAAGGATGATAGACTCTGAAAATTACCACTTCACAGCCCTTGTGAAATAATGGACCTAGGAGATGATCATCACCAATTATCAACCCATGCGGTGAAATGTTGACACGAAAATTTATAACTGATGGATTGAGCTACCAGCACCTACGTTCACTGATGAATCTCTACATCGCTTAAAGTTGGACAACCAAACAATATGTGTCTCCTGATAATTATACGAAACAGGAAATATACAGTACCAACTATGAAATAGTTTTGCCAAATAATAAGTATAAAGTCAAATCTAAGCAAGTCTCTATATCTATCTAGATACAGGAAATATGGGATCTAGAGAAGCCAGTAACATAACACCAACTGATATAATCAGCCAAATCCAATACGTGGGAAGTTCTAAAGAAAAAAACTGGTTTCTTCAATAAATAAACAGCATTTTAAAAAATGGAGTGTGTGTGTGTGGGGGGGGGTACTGTTATAATAAAAAGAGAGAGAGAGAAAAACTTAAAAGACATAGCAACCAAATGCAACGTGTAGACTTTGGAAACTGATTCTAAGGAACCAAGTGTAAAAACAAAACAAAACATTTTTTATACAGTCCGTGAAATGTGAACATGGAGTGTATAATATTATTAAGGAAGTAGTAATTACTCTATTAATATATGAAATGACACTATGGATATATTTTTTCAAGTGTCCCTACTGTTAGCCCAGTGGCCACACAGGCAAGGGTACCATCTTGTCCTGGTAGGACAGGCGTTTAAAGGAATGAGTTAGCCCACTCCCAAGCAAAGATTAGCTTTGGCTGCTTAAATCTTTGTTAGGGAACCTTATAACGGATGGATGCAGGCTGTCACTGACTGAACCAACTGAGTAATCTTAGCATCTCCAAAATGGGTCAACTAAATATAATGTGCCTCAAGATTTGATGGAACAGGGCCTAATACAATGCTTGGCAAATAATAGGTGCTAAATGAAATTTTGTTAAAGGTGGCCTCCCATCACGGCCTTGGACCCACTCTTCTACTCCAGCAGCTCTCTGTTGCTTAAATGCTTTCCTCTGGACTGCATAGCTGTTCTTAGTTCAGGCTTAGGACCAGCAACGGTCTGCTTGATAGCGCTGCCATTCCCACCACTTCCACTGCTACAACCATAACGGACTCTGATTCTGCTCCCTTGGGAACCACGTAGTTATCCACCCAGAGTTATCTCTCGTCTTGCTCCACGTGGAAGCAGACTTTTTCCTTTCCTGTAGGATAGCTGTCTCAATTGACTTTAGGAGGTTTGGCTCAGAAATGGCCACAGCCCTTCTAATGCCTCTTCAGATGGACAGTTCTTTATGCCCAGGAGGAAGTGATGCCACACAGCCAGGCTAGGAGTATCTACCTCCTTGTGCCTCCTCATGGGCTATGCCATCTCTACCGATCAGCTCTCTACCAGGGCCCCGAATGGCTCTGGGGCCCTTCAGTTCTCTCCCTTCTGCCTGACTTCCTTGACTTCCTGAGGAACCCCTGCACCACGTACCCCTCCTTTGTGAACGGCAAGATGAATGGCGGGGGGATTAATCTCAGTGTCCTTGGAACACAAGTATCAATGCCAAAAGCCCCTCTATTGCTTCTCCCTGGGGGCTTAGGGACCCTCATATAAAAGGACCCTAGGGATCTGCCTCCACATGACAGAATTCCAGAGCTCTGCATGCAGATGGGCCCATCCAGGACATCACTACCCACAGAGAAATGAAAAGCCATCTCTTCCTGGGACAAAAATGAAACACAACGGGAGGAGGCGGGAAGCACAGGCAGTGCTAAGAATGAAAGGAAAGAGCTGAGCAAGCAAATTAAGGCCTTTTCTGTGAAAAGTAAAGCCAGGCAGAGGTACCATAAGGGCTTCTATTGCTAAAGCAGTGATTAACACCCAGGATGGAGCCCGAACAAGAGCCGAGCACAGCAGCACAAGATTTCAGCCTCCAATAAATTTCAGGGTGAGTGAAGGGCATTTTTTACTTAATCCTGGTAAGGAACACTACTTAGATGAGGCAAAATTTTTACGCAGTCATAGTTTAATCATCTAAGTAATTTCTTTTGCTAGATACACAGTTAGACTATAGAGACTGGCTATAAAAATGTATATGCATGTACATTTCTATTGTCCTTTCCATTAAATATGCACACATGATGTTAAATCTTGCTTAAATCATATTTGCGCTATTGCTTTGTAAGTTTGCTGCTTTTCCAGAAAAAGTTCTGATTGACTAAATCACATGCTACGTTCCTTCTCAGTCATTATTTAGGCAAACTCCACGGCCCCTAGCCGAAAGTCATCGCTTTCACTTGGTTGTAGAGACCCACATTGCAGATCTATTGCCCAGAAAACAAACCAAACTCATATAAAGGCAAATGGCCCCAGGACCAAACCACTGCTCAGTGAAGAGTAAAGTGAGCCACACCCACTTTGCTCTCTTCGAACAATCTGACAAAGTTAGAAAGCCCCCCAATATAAATGATTGTACCTGCTCCCATCCCTCCCTCCCCAAAACTGAGAAAGCGTCCATTTGTAATCGACTCACACACGGAGTACAGTTGGGTTTATTTTTTAATCACTTGGCAAACACCTGATGATGCTTACTGTGTGCCAAACACTGCTATGAGCCCATCAGAAATAGAGGCTAACTCATTTCCTTCAGCTAGGAACTCGTACATCCACGCGGGGAGCATTCAGACACAGCTCCCTGCTCCCGATCACACTGGCCCGGCCCCCTTACACCAAGCTTGTGTGTTCGTGTTTCTGGCGGGCGGGGTATATACATGGCCATTGAATCAGACCCCCACTTATTTGTAATAAACACTTGACAGATAGAAAGGAAAATTCTCAAAGCCTATTTATTAAGCTCCCAAAATCCTTAGGGTGCCGTGTTGGGCACTGTAATTACAGGAAACATTTTCGACTCTGCTTCTTTTCTGACCGCGCGGCTGGGAGGCCCGGGGAGTGGGCCATGGTAACCACTCTTCATTTTCCTGGGCCATTGTAACCCTAATGAGATCCATTCTGATTGCAATTAGAACAGTGCGCAGCAGGTGAAGCCATATGGAACGTGGTCATCTTGAGGCAGAAGCTGAAAAGGGGCTTTTGTCTACCCAGCTCTGCCCATGCATTTTCTAAAGTCAAGTCCCACCTGGTCCTGCCACAGCCCTGTAAGGACGGGAACTGTCTCAGGGCCAAAACTTCAATCCATGACCACGTTACAAACAGGAAAACAATCACTGAGTGCCTACTGTGTGCTGGGTGCTGTGCTGGCCTTTTCTTATGTCATCTCATCAAACTCACAGTGAGCCAGCTATCAGAAGCAACATTCTGCTACAACTAAGGCCCAGAGAGGTCATCAGGCCTGCCCTAAGTTGCACAGCTTGAACGTGACAGTGCCAAACCTCCTCATTCTAATGCTTAAGTGTTTTCTATTCCAAGGGAAGCTGCCATTGAAATCTTAAACTTCTTTTCATTGCTTGGCTTGAAGAAACAGATTGTCATAAAAGATTCCTTTCTCCAGAGGGCCTCTAAGCTCTTTTTCTGCCATTTTATAGGATAATGGACTGGGGGCAGCCTCTGACTAGATAGAAGCTCCCACAGCCCACCTGCCCTTGGCATCTTCCATTCAGAGGAGTTGGGGGAGGGGAAGGGGGGGCAAGAGTGGATGGGCTAGAAATCAGATCCCAGAATCTCATGTGTCATTGTGCGTCTTACACTGCTCCCCAGGACTCTTGCCCTGATATAGGCTAGATAAACGGAGGTATGAAAAACTCATTGCACATAATGATTTTTCCTATTGGAACCACAGTACCTCTTTCCTTCCTTCCCTCCCTCTTTTCCCTGCCCCCCCCCCCCCGGCCCATCTCCCTCCACCATGGTTAACCCAGCCAGAAGCGTAGATAAAGGAAACTTAGAGTCTGGGGTTCAGGGTTACATTGGTCTATTAAAGCCTAACAAAGAGTAAAGCTTTATGCTGAAGAAAACAGGTTTACCTTGAATTTGTGAATGGAGAGCCTTTTGAAGGACCCAGAGAAAACCTTTAATATTAGGCAAACCTATTATTCCATAGACTGCCATAAAATAGTATTTACTTCTAGATGGCCATGTGGCCTAGCGTACTAACCCTCAGAAGAATGTGCACTATGCAAAGAAGGAGCTCGGTTCTAATTAGAGGATTTAATTATTGGGTATAAACACCAATCAATGACAGAATTAGGCATCTGTATGTAACTATGTAAAATGATTGATGGGAAGATGCATTATTTTCTGAAACAGAACAACTGACTCTTCTCAAGACCCATGTGAATTCCTGTCATCACGGGAGCTCAGGCTCCCTAGTGCCTCCAGAAAACCTGTAACGACTTGTCCAGTTTTCTGCTCGAGCAGCCCCCTCCTCAAACCACTGTCCCACATGCAGACTCAACCCTGCTCAAAGCTCTGGACCAGTGTCACAGCCCCTAGTCGTGGTGGCCTTAAGGCACCCTATTTACTCTCTGGGGGTCTTGGTATCAGGTCAGCTCTTGCTGCCAGGCCTGCTGACTTCATGCTCCTGTGTCAGGAACTGGCCCTCTGTCCCACTGTCACCGTTAGACTTGCCATGGATCCCGTAGCTGGAGCTCTATTCTGAAACCCCAACCTTAGTCTCAATCTTGACCTGCTCAGTACTTCAGTCTGGACACCAGGAGAACAAGGCAGGGCTGCAATGTCTCCTCCCACAGGAAGAGACCCCTTCCCTCAAACCCCAGCCCAGAGCCTGGGTCCTGTCTCTGTGTTGGCAGCTGATTTTGCTGCAGCTGTCATCATGCTTCTGCGATGCCATGCTTTGCCCGGCCCCGTTCCACTGCCTCATTCACACAGGTAGGCAGGCTTGGTTCAATGTCAGCAAACTCTTCTGAGCCTGGGCTGGACGCTCACCTCTCCTAACTGTCAACTTCCAGTGGAATCGCTGAGCAGTGTTACAAGTTCCACAGACATGCCCAGCCTCTCACACAGCTGTGGGCACAGGGGGAAAGCTGCAGCCCCATGACTTAAATGTTTGGGGGAAATAAATTGCACCTTTTCCAGCATCTGGCTGAACCAACAAAATGGTTTCTGGGAGCATAAGAACGCTTTGGAGAGGGTACAACATTCCACACGCCAGCTGCTTTCATTGAACAGTCCTTTCTCTGTGTGTCTATGAGCTGCGGAGGCCAGAGAGACCGACCAGGACTCTGGGTCAAGGAAGCCACTTGCCTAGCCATCATTATCATGCCTACTGGGAAAAGAAAACAAAGCCACTCAAACACACTTGACTTTTTTTTTCCCCTTAAAACATCTCTTCATCTATAAAAATAAGAAAGATCATTATAATAACATAAAATTTCAAAAAGCAGAAAGAAAAAAAATACCCATTGTCCTAATATCCAAAGCCAAGAACAATCTATTTTTTTCACCTTTTTGCTTTCTTCTGCAGCTGAAGCCTATTTTGGAGTGAGAAAATTTGGAGCATCTTAATGCCCAGTGAACGACTGACTCCTTTTCCTTCTCCAAGTATCCGCCAGGTACTGCAGGAGCACGGTCCTGCACAAGGGATGCAGTAAGCCGATTCAGGAGGAGTGAATTTAACAGCTGTCCTGCCTGTCCCTACCCCAACCCTGGATTCCCCACCAACATGGACAAAGAACAAGGCCACAAGCATGTCTTCAAAATACCATCATGTGCTGTGTCCTTACAGATCTACCACTTTCAAGAAGCTCTGAGGTTAACTCAAGAAAGGCAGCGCACCTCCTCCCTGATGATTGAACATTGCTGAATACTGATGAAGGAGAAACACCAATGGGTGGAGAACCAGACTCAACTCTCATCTCTGTCTCCATAGTTATAGACAGAGCTTTCTTTTTTTAAACATTTTTTATTGAGTTATGGTCATTTTACAATGTTGTGTCAAATTCCAGTGTAGAGCACAATTTTTCAGTTATACATGAACATACATGTATTCATTGTCACATTTTTTTTTTGCTGTGAGCTACCACAAGATCTTGTATATATTTCCCTGTGCTATACAGTATAATTTTGTTTATCTATTCTGCATATGCCTGCATATGTCAGTATCTACCAATTTTGAACTCCCAGTCTGTCCCTTCCCACCCCCCGCCCCCTTGGCAACCACAAGTTTGTATTCTATTAGACAGAGCTTTTGAACCTTTATCTTCTGGGCTAGAGAGTCTTCATTTGCAAGGTAAGGGGTTTCCAAGTCTTTCTAGGGACCTGCCCAGTTCTAGAACTTACTTGAATTCCAAAGGCCCCACAAGAATTGTGTTTAAAGTTGTGTTGGGGGTTGAGAGGAGGGGTCAGGAATGACAACTGGAAACCAAGATCTGAGTTCTGAGATGTAACGTTCCAGGCTTCAACTTTCTGTAGCATATCATCACCCAGTATGATGGAACAAAGCCTTCCTGATCCCCGCACAGGAAGCCCAGTGGCCCAGTTTCTGGATCATGTCAGAAAACATAGGAAACCTGGAGAGCAGATTGAATTCCATCCCTGAGACATCACTGACACCTCTTTTCAAAAATGTCTGTGAGCCCATAGACACATAATAATAGCTAACATTGTTTAGCACTTATAATGTTCCAGGCACCGTCCCATGAAACCAGATCCCAAGAATCAACCAACAACCTAAAAGTTGAATAACAGGAAAACAGTTAAATAAGAGAATATCATTCATCAATTGAAAATGCTTTCAAATAATAGCTGATGAAATAGGAACATTTGCAACATTACAATGTTAAGTGAAAAAAGCAGGCATCAGAAATATACAAATGGTGTAATCCCAACTCTTTTTAAAACCAACAAATGGATTGAGGAAGGACCAAAAAGAGATACACCAGCAATGTTAAGAGGAAGCAGGACCAGCTACAAAATTAGCAGGACTCAGTGCAAAATGAAAATGTGAGACCCCTTGCTTAAAACCGGTTAAGAATGTCAAGACAGCAACAGCAGAGCATTAAGCCAAGCGTGGGGCCTTTCTAAGCACTGAGCCCTGTGCGACGGCAGATGTTGCATGTCCTGGAAGCTGGACCTGGCGCCAGTTAGTTATTTCTGGGTGTTCATAATACCAGTGATTGTCTTCCTTTCTGTATTTGCCTGTATTCACCAAGTTCTATTCGTGAACATCCATTATTTTTTATTTTTAGAAAATACAATGAATGATGTTTAAAAGAACCAACAGAAGTTCATGGATATCTACCTAGAATTATAAAGTAGCATGACTGGGAACTATCTATACCTACTATGTCCCAGACGGGTGAGGGTTGAACCTGGGATGCAGGGAGAAGTGGTAGTCTGGCCAGAGGGGACAAACTCAGAAGCTGCCACAAGAAGATGGGGAGAAGGAAGGGAAGCCCTACACCTGACTGAGGAGATGAGGCCCCAGCTGGCTGCAAAAAAAGGCCCCCGCCTCAATCTGGGAAGAGGTAAATGATCAGCCTAGTATACGGACAAAAAACATGGTTCCACGGTAAGCAAGAGTCACAGTGGCAGTGGCAGTGATACACAGAATGATACAGAATGTCACAGAATGACAAAGCACTAGCCCATGTCACCCATGATGGTCACAGCAAGAAACTGTGCCAAGAAGTTTGAAAGCTAAAAGTAGTGGTGCACTGAGGAACGATGGGTATCCAAGGAGAGAGGGGGGCTCAGGCGTCTGAGCAGCCTGGCGGCACAGGCAAGGCCCGGAACGACTGTGTGTTGGTATTCAGTATCTCTCTGTACCCTCGGGCTGCTATGAAGGGGAATCACATATGTTTTACTAATTTATTTGGACGAATGTTTATTGTCTGTCTCTGCCCAACTAGAGGATAATAAGCTCTCCAAGGACTAGGATGGTTAACTGTTTCATTCACTATTGTACCCCGGGCCCCAAGAAGATGCCTAGAACACAGTAGGCACTCGAAAAACATTCATATAATGGAGCCACTGCAAGTTTGGTCCAATTCTTATCTCATTACGTGTGAAGCAGAGATTCAGGGTAGACTGGATAGGCCAGGTCTCGAGGACGATCCAAATGGAAACAAGGTCCTTGTTTTTTGAACTCCAAGGGACCAGGAGAGATTCCTTCTTAATTATCCAGTACCTTGGTTATTCCGTGCTCATCCCAGAGGGGATGGGGGGAATACAGGACAGGGGCAGGTGTGAGCACCACATCTATCCGCATCTCATCAAGAGAAATCAGTTCCTGGGAATTCCCCAGAAGACAGGCGGTCCTTCCTCTCAGCTTCACGATGTGACTGACCCCAGACACCACACAATTTCAGGGTCATTCTGAAATGGTATTAAAAATTCCTGACCCCACGTCTTCTGTGAACAGGTGGAAGAGAAAAAAAGGAAAGCAATTACTGAGATACTAAGAGCTGAGAAAGGGTTAAATATGGGCCTCCTGCTGCACCCAGACTGTGGGCTCAGGCTGCGCTGGAGGGAGTGCGCCCGCCCTGAGCAGCTGATGCCGGGGGCACCGAGTGCCCCTGTGCCCTCGTGATGGCCTCTCCTCCGCAGTCCTCACTGAATCTCAAGCACTTGAAGGAGGTAAATGTAGCCACGAAATGCTTTTTCCCTCCTTTCTTTTTGGGCCACTCCTCTCCACAGCATAATAAACAGGAAATGTCTCCAATGTTCCAACATCACCAGCCTCAGGTACTTTTGTGAACCTACCGTGGCTGCCCTTTCCAGTTTCTTCCCTGAGGCGTCATAAAGAATGCAGTTATCCCAAGTAAAAACACAGCAGCCTGCAAGAATCCTTTTAGCCCCCGCAGAGGCATAGACTGTCCTCTACATGGGCCCAGGATGCTGGCTCCAGCCAAGGGGCTGAGCTGAGACTCACACTGACCAAAGAGCAGGGCAGAGAGAGAAGAACGGCATGTTCTTTGACCCCGGATTCCAACTGTGAGCAGAGCCATCCTAAAACCCAGCTACTCGTCGTCCCAGGCTGGAATTAGGACAGAAAGATGACATTTGAGAGGGTATCTAGGTTTAGGGGTGTGACTGTGGGGGCACCCATGGGAAAAGGCACCCATGGGCTGCAAAGTCACAAGACCTGGCTCTGCCACCGAGATCTTGGGCAATTTGCAGCACCTGCAGGAGAAATGAAGTACATCCGAGCTGCAGGGGTAGCCAATTTAGGGATTTCTTCTAAAGGGCAAAACACAACTTTACCTAAGAGAGCACACCCAAACTAGCAGTAGGACAAAGCACCTGCTGCCAAGGAATTCAAAAAGTTGAAACCAAACGTGGAAAATCGCCAGGTTTCCTCACCGCAGAGGAACAAAAACATAGATTTAAATAATCTACGTTAGCCAAAATACAGCGGGGAGGGCCAGCTCTCATCAAACCAAGAGTCTGTTCTATGAACTTTGCTAACAATGTATCGGTAGTGTTTGTGCTTGGAAACCTGCTAGTTGGGTGACCTCAGGCGAGTTAATGACTTCTCTGTGCCTTGGTTTACTCATCTATAAAATTCAAGCAATAATACCTAATTTGTACGGATGATGTAAAAATTAGGAATGATGTATAAAGTGCCCAGGACATCATAGATGAGATAGCAGTAATGCTACAGTTATGATGTGATGGAAGAAGTGATCAAGAAGGTAATTTTCACCTGTACTTCTGCCCTTGCCCTTCACCACTGCCAGTTTATGGAGTATTTGGAAGAAGAAAAAATTCAAATTATGGCCATTCTATAATGATGAAACACTACCGAAACGGGTGTAACCAAAAGTTACAAAAGAACTTCCCGAACCTGTATTTGAAGTATAGTTGACACAGAGATTATGGTGAGCAATGAGATAGGAAACAGCAAGGATGGACACAGGCTCATGAGCTGCCCATAACCATGGCAGCCAATTTGAAAAGCAAAAGATGATCATGACTCAGTATGGTTTTCCTGAACGTGTAGAAGAAATGAGGGTGAAAAACCCCATTAGTTTGCTAGTACCAAGGCTACTCAGTGATCTGCAGACACCATGCCTGCTTCTACCACTGAGCAGATGGCTCCATGGAGACCACCATCCCACCACTGATGCTTTCCTGCCTCCTCAGGACCCAGCCACACCTCCTGGCCTGTGCCTCTCTGAGCAGCCTTCACGTGCTACCTTGTGTTTCTTGGTTGCAGACCCATTTGGTAGCCCACGATCGTAAGCTCCTTTAGAGCAGGATTTGATCTTACACCCCTTGATAGTAAATGACCAACACAAGAGAAGTCCTTGACACTGCGTGGTATGCTTAGAGAACATGTTAATGTCATGAAAGGCACAAGAGCCATGCCATTCTGGTCTCTAATTACATTAGCCCTGGTTCTCTGGCTGGTTCTGAAAATTAGTTCCCCTCCTCTTCCCGTTGTAGTTTCCACCTTGCCGAGCATGGGGCCCACCAATAAAGTAGGTCACCAAATAGGATGAATTAACAAAAGGCACACTGCCAAGGTTCCTGCCATTGTACTCTTCCAAGCCTGTATGGGACCTAGTAGCCTACTGATGACAGGGCAGGAGGTTACCTGTTGCAAACAATTCAAAGCAGGTAGAATATTTGCCCTCACCTTTGTATATCAGGAATGGGAACTGAGAGTCTTCTTCCCTAGCAAGCTCTAAAAATGGCTTTATTACCAACTATTAACAAGATGGCCTACAGTATTAGTATGGACCCATAAAGTTCAATCTTAAAAGCCACATTAGTTTGTAATATGATGCATGGAAATTCATCATCAGTAGTGCCTGCGAGGTCAGCTGTTCCTGACAAGATGGTACACATGGGGTGGGAGTTAAAGTTAATTAAGGCAGGGAGGTGGAGACATTTGAAGACCGGGAAAAATGAAGACCTTTGAGCTACATCCAAAAAAAAAGCAGTGGAGAAGAGAAAGGAATCAAAAACTTTTTAAAACCTCTGTGTGTGTGTGTTTCTGACTAGACTGCCAGTTCTTTGAGGACAGGAACAAAGTCCGCTTCTTCTCAGCATCCCAGCCCCTGGTACATGCTGTGTGCCTAATAGATGCTTGTAGAATGTTAAATAAGGTTATAAAGTACGGGGAAGGGAGAGAGAGCTTGGCAAAGATAAAAGAGCCTTTATGAGACCCCTGAAAAAGAAAGGTGAAAACCAGCCCCCAGCAGGAGTGAGGGTTAATGTGGGATTACACGTCCTGGTTTCACTTAAATGCTTTCATCTTCAGCCCAAATCCCCCCTTTGAGAATAAGGTACTTGCTCTTTTTTTTTTTTTTGCACCTGCCAGCAGACAAAGTGGTTAAGCTACCAGCTGGTCCTCTCCCTGGGGTTCGGTCCCTTTCCCCAACAAAGCACTGTGGACCTCAGACCCTGCCTCATCTAAACACCAGTAACAAGATATCAGATATTGCAGCCAGATTTCTGGCAGGTTCTACTCTGATTCAGCAGAACATAGAGTAGGCTTTCAATTTCCAGGGCCAACGGGACATCCACAGCTACATCTCCTGCTTCCGTTGCTGGCTTTGCAGCCAGTTGTCGTTGCAGGCAGTTCCTACAGAATCAGTAACCAAACTTCATTTAATCTTAAAATCACTCAAAGCAGCTACTATTTGCCCCATTTATAAAAGAGAAAATTAGGGCTCAGTAACGTGTCCTGGTGGAGATCAGTAAGAAGCAGATCTGGTACCAGGACTCAGGCCACCAGAATTCACCCACCCACCTTTGTCAGGAATTCATGGATTTCCAGTGCTAAAACCAGGACAGCGTTGGGCCAACAGGGACGAATGGTGATCCCAGCAGGGACGGTGTTACCTTGTTCACTGTTGCGTTCCCGTGGCACGTTGTGGCTGCTCCACAAAGATTTGCTGAATGAAAGACTGAATGGATGATTTTACGATGGCTCTGGGACAACTGTAGGGGCTCCCCGTCCCTTCTGAGAGGCCCTTCAAGGCATCTCTTAGCCCCCTCCCCGCCACATCAAATAGCGAGTGAGGATCATAGAGTCTCCGCACGGGGGAATTTCAATGTGAAAGAGGAAGACGGCAGAGATACCTTAACGAGCAAGCGAAATTGAGTTCTGCTTGTCTTTGTTGCTTTAGAGGAGGAAACTAAATGAATGGTAGAGTTGATTCTTATTTTCAAATAAATTAAACATTCAGAAATGTGTGTTTGTTGCCTACTTTTAATAGTATGTTTCTTTCTTAAGCCAGACTCCAAGCCAGCCTCCTGTCCAAGTTTTCTGTTGTGCCTTATTGTCTAGTCTGTTCGGCTATTTTAAAAAATGTTGAATATCAATAATGGCTTTCAGGCGAGCATTGTCAACTTTTGTATGAAGCAATCTTGGTTGAATGAGGAGATCCCAGAGCTTATAGTCCCAGCGACTGTGCTGCCCCAGGCTGGGCTCGAATGTGTGTGACTGATAACAGGACACATTTCTACCTTCGTTATTACATTCCTGCTCCATAATTCATCGGCCACTCTCTTTTTAGGAAGGATCTTTGTGGCAAAGTGGGCAGGGCAGCAGGTAAGTGTTCTTAGGAGAAAAGTGAGTCCAGCTGCCTCCTGGGGCTTCCGGGCGGCCCCCTGGGGACTGACACCTCTGCCCCTCGTCCTCCAGACCTGGGATCCCTGGTTGGACTGGCTGGAGCCCTCCCAGAGCGGGTGCTTTCCAGCCATCAGCAGCGACAGCCAATCCAGCTACCTGCCCCCTGTGCTAAGAGTTAAGGCTCTGTGACAAAGGCATCTTTACATGGGGCTGGGCCCACTGCAGTCTGTTTTCCCCTTTGCCAGGCTAGAATGAGAAATGAATATGCTGATTCGGAATGGCATTTCTTTCCCGATGCTGGTTTCTGGAAGGTGTTCTAGGAGCCACAGCATATAATTTCCTGAATTTGCAGAGGGCTCCTAAGCTCCAAAAGAGCTTTTTCCCCCCTCTGTCCTCAGGTAAACAAGAGTCCCAGCAGGGGCCAGGCCACTGATTCCAGATAACCTTTATTTATGATTTCTGTTACTTCAAACGAAAAAATGTATTGAGTTTGCTGAACTGCTCTGTGTTCCATGTCAAGATAAGTCCCATGAGATTGCATATCTTAGCATTAAAACCCCCAAAGGACAATTCCTGGGGAAAGCTTTCTATTGCTTTGGGAACCGTCATGGTTAATTCAGCTTGTGGGACCCGCCGACCTCCCGGGAGGCTGGCTTAGGAAAGATGAGACCGCGTCCTCTCCGAATCCAAACTCACTGCGGAAAGGCGGGGCCTCAGGGACCGAGTCACTCTAGGCAAACGAATGTGTCAGTACTTAACTTGAGAGAAAGAGTGAGAAAGAAAGAAAGAAAGGAAATGTGGCCCCTAAGCCAGTCAGGCGAGCTGAGTGGATGAAGGTAACTGAGGGAATAATAGAAAGATCTCTTCTTACAGTCTTACAATCTGCTTCTTTGTGAATGAAGCAACATCCTGAAATCTTAAGGGATTCTTGCTGGGAAAGGGGAAGGGGCAGGGTATCCCATCTTATGTTAACTTGGCCATGGAGCCATCAGCCTGGAGTTCACTCATTCCTCTGCTGTGATCCCTTTGGCAGGGTCTCAGCGTGCAAGCCCTTCACTACAGACACGGTACAGAGACCAGCAAAGGGCTGTGCAATCACACCTGATGTCAGAGGAGCAGCCACCTGCGACAACAGCACATAGGGTCTGGGCTGTTGGCGTGGAAAGGTGAGGGCTCTCTGACCAACGTGTGAGATCCATTAGACGTCTGAAGTGACTTCCCGTCTTTCACAAGTGATTTCTAAAATAAATGATCAAAGATTAATCCTCTTGGGATTTAACAGAACTTGAGTAGAAGGCCAACATGCCAATAGAAGCCCACATCTGCCACATTGCAGCACCGAATTCTTTTATTCCTTAAAAAAGTCTATTCTTGCCTTTGCAAATCAATTCATAACTGCGATTTGTGTGGTCATCGACTAAACTGTGACAGTAATTTATGACCATATCCATATTGACCCATAAGCAAAACCCCAAAAGTTAAATATAAGATCTAAATTTGAATCTTTCCTTTGAAACAAAACAATAAAAACAATATACTCTTTCCTGGGTCCCCCAATTTTTTTTTTCTCAATGGTAGAAAGAAAAATAAAATTGTATGAAAGAAGTGGCCAAGACAGCTATTCACTGGAATCAAATCTAATTGCTTTGGAAGAAGAAAAAATTCACTACTTAAAATGAAACATTTTCTAATGCCATTTGCAGCAAGAGCGATGGACCTGGAGATTGTCACAGTAAATGAAGTAAGCTAGAAAGAGAAAGAAAAATACCATATGACATCACTTACATGTGGAATCTAAAAAAAAAAGACACAAATGATCTTATTTACAAAACAGAAATGGACTCACAGACATAGAAAACTAATTTATGGTTGCCAAAGAGGAAATAAGGGGAGGGATGAATTAGGAGTTTGGGATTAACAGATACACACTACTGTGTATAATATAGATAAACAACAAGGTCCTACTGTACAGCACAGGGAACTATATTCACTATCTTGTAATAGCCTATAAAGAAAAAGAATATGAAAAGGAATATATATATTTATGTATAACTGAATCACTATGCTATACACCAGAAACTAACATAACATTGTAAACCAACTATACGTCAATTAAAAAAAATAGTTAATGACGGCCAAGGTGTTTGTTGAAAAATGGGAAAATAAAGATTACTACTGGTCTTTTTTATTAGTAAACCATAGTCATATAGATACTAAATTTAAAAGAACACAGGCATCCACATGATGTTTCTAGCATGTCAGGGATTTTTACACTTGAAATACTTTATATGAGGCAATAGATTTAGCAAGACTGAAATCCTCATATTCCATCTGTTGATGAAAAGAACAATAAGTGAGGATTTTAGTCTTGCTTTGCCACTGACTGTATGCTGTGTGTCTTTGGGCAAATCGCTTGTCTTTTCTGGGCTTCAGTTTCTGCCCTTATTTTGAGGCAATCATATCAGATGAGTTCCTTCCAGGGTTCACAGTCCATGGTTCTCTTTCAGTCAGTGTGGGAATGGGGAGCATGGTCAGGGTCAAGGCTTGTTGAAGGGGTAAAAGAACAGAATAAATGGAGAGATGTTTGGAGCAGGTGAGGCTAGAGAGCTGGAAGGATAAGATGGCAGCAAAAAGTGAAACGGAACTCTTTTGGATCCACACCAGCCATTCAGCTTAAAATAACAGGACCTCTGGAGTAAAAGAAGGTCGCAATGGCAAGACATCCCACGCAACCCAAAACCAAAGTAGGAGGATGCATGCAACCTAGGACAGCAATCAGAGAAGTTCACTCTCTACAGAGGAAGGCTTGCAGGGCTCCAGTCTAGCCAAGAACACCACTTTCTTTGAACTATGAAAGACTGCTGAGTACCAACAATTGCACTAAACAATGGTTGGTCATATATGTAATTAATATGTACTCATTATTAAGACATTATATGAAACAGAAATGGAATGTCATACTCTTTGTGTTTAAGCATCTAAATACAATAGATTAGATTCAAACAAGGAGGGAGCTGACCATATTCTGGAAGGGGAAGACCACCCTCTAAAGGCAGCCTCCTGAGGCTTGGCACTGAGCTAGGCAGACAGAATTGTGTGCAAACAGACTTGAGCGCCATACCAAGAAAGCTCCTGCTGGGGAAGTCGGCCCAGGCCCAGGCAAGAAGGAGCAAAGAAGCCAAAGCAGAAGGCCTGGAGGAAGGACACAGAGGCTACAGCAGATGTGAGAACCCGAGGCGAAGGGAAGGAGGGTCTCCTGGGAGACTCTTAACCCAGCAGGTGAGACTGGCTGCTGGAGCCCAGACTGAGCAGCACGGGGGCCCTCAGCCAGATACTCCAGGAGGCCGGCAACTAAGTCGCCTGCTTCTTTCTCCCCACCACTGCACCCTATTCCTGACATAGAAAGGTCATAGACTGGTAGAGACTGCAGGCAGAAGCCGCCACCATTTGGGAGGGAAAAGATTCAGGATATTTGAAAGGTGAATTGCTGAGAGTTCACCTGCTATGATCACTGAGAAGAAGTTAAACTCCTCAGGATACAGACAAGTGGCAGGTAGTCATCAGCGCGAGCTTGGACGAGAAAAGAGCACTTCTAGGGGCGTGGAGTCGGTGTGAAGCACTGCCCTTACTATGCAAAGTGTGGTCTAAGGACCCGCAGTGTGGGTATCACCTGGGAGCTTGTGAGACGCAGACTCTCCAGCCCTGCCCCAGAGTCCATGAATCAGGATCTGCATTTGAAAAAGATTCCCCAGGGGATCCATATGCACATTAAAGTTTAAGAAGTGCTGCACTAAACTGGGGTCAGCAAAGTTTTTCTGATAAGGGCCTGATACTAAATAGACTTTTCAGCTATACTCAGTTTTTGTCTCTGCTTCTTCCTCCTCCCTCTTCCTCCTCCTCCTCCTTTACAAGCCTTCAAAAATATAAAATCCATTCTTAGCTCACAGGGATTGGTGAGATTGAGCCCAGAGGCCTGGGTTACACACACACACACACACACACACGCACACGCACACGCACACGCACACACACACACGCGGCTGAGCCCAGGGAGGATGGTGTCGCGGACAGAAAGCAAAGCACATAGAGTCAATGATTTTTGTCTCATTCAAAGACAAAAAGGAGCTGGCTGTCCGGGAGCACAAGGAGCTGGACTAAAGCTGCTGCCCTCCCCGACTCAAATCACCAACCCTCAGTGTGTGCTCACCAGCAAGGGAGGAGATGGCTTGGTCAGCTTGAGACCCAAAAAGCAAAACCAAAACCAAATAAACAAACAAACAGAAAAGCCAGACTTGAAGTTCATTTCAAATCATCAGCCCATAAAATCTCAAGCTCCATTTTTGTTTTTGTATCATCTTTTTCCCTTCTGGTACATTCTAAAGTTCTTTTAAAGTGGCGTTCCCCTTGGATTCACCTACCTCTAACTAATTCAACTTGGGCCTCAAATTCCCATGACCCTGTGGACCACAGAATGCTATGTGTCACTTTTTAGGGCTCGCCATGTACTGTCCACTTGTGCTAAATGCTTTACGTACACTGAAGTATTCTCCTCATAGCAACCCTGTTAAGTAGCTATTATTACACATAATAGTTTACAGATGAGACAAATTCAAAGAAGTAACTAGTCCAAGGGCACATAGCTGTGGCAGAACTGAGATTCCAAGGCAGTCTTTTTCAATGTCACGATACCCTCTGTGCAGACAGTGAGTGGTCAGAAAGGCTGTCTAGCATTTCTGAGATACAATGTGCAGAGGTGACAAAACGCAGGATATATTTCTAAAAAGGAAAAGGGGCGTGTATAAAGCATCTCACCTTTCTGCATATGTGGCATAAACTTTTCAAGCCCTAGGTGATGGATTTGCTCTGTACTGTATCCACCTCCCCTAGTCTAGGGCACCTATGTTTTGTTGCCCAGAAGCTGAGAGGTTCAAAAGGCACACACATCATGAGATGTGGGCGGCAGCACGGGTCACCGTGGAGAACAGGCAATGAACACAAGGCCCTTGGAGCCACATCCCCCTCTCCCCGTGGTTGGTCAAGGTTACTATTTTGCCTTTTCGACATACTATCAATTATGCTCCCGACAGAGATACTGGACCTTTAGTTTTCTTATGAAATAAGAAACTGCATTTAATTAAACCATCAGTAACTCGGACCTAATTATTTCAGACAGTATTTAATTAATGTTTCATGGGTACCTAATGTAATTAAGGTTCCTTTAATAAGACCTTCTGTGACATTAAAATATATGACCTTTATCTTCCTTATCTACCACATTCTGACAACTGAGATTTGTCATTTTCACTAAAAGGTATAGTTTGATTAAATAGAACAGACCATAAAATTAATCTGGCAAATTATACTTGTTTATTTCTTTTTTCCTCCCCCCTCAAGGCCTAATAAGTTAAGTCTTTTAATTAGCAGCTCAGATACAAGTGTTCATGCTACCATTTTACTTTTAATTTGCCGAAGTGTTTCTTTTGTACATGAATTTTTATGACCAAAGCAGATAACAACTATCCTTTATTAATCATGGTGAAGGGTTCAATCTTTAAGATATGAAAAATAATGAGCTGTTCTTTACTTTAACAATGACTGGTGATTGTTTTAAGATGTCCTGCCGTTAATAAAAGGGTTTAATTCCTGATACTAATAAGCCATCCTAAAAATGAAAATCCCGTTTGGCTTTGCAAACAAACACAGAGTGCATCCTAAAACCTAAGGTGATTCAAAAGGTGCTCATGACCTTCTGGTCAAAATTCCAAAGATCTTCATGATCCCGTGACCAAAATTCAAAAGGTCCCCATGACCTTTGCCCCCAAAGCTACAACTCTTCAAAATCTGACTGTGAAAGGGGGAGTTAGTCTTATATTGGCTAAGTATATAATCTGCTAAGAAATTATATTGTTCGACAGAAGTAGGGAAAGGTAGGCTAAGAGAATTAAAATTCAGGTAGGAATCCTTATATTGTCTTCCCATTTTCAAGACCCCCCCAAAGACTGGACTCCCTTCTATTTTAGCAATGAAGAGAACAGATTTCTTTTGAAAGACAAGATCTGCCTGCACCTTCAAGGAAAAGAACCAAAATTGGGAGAGGAAAAAGAAATAATCATTCTTCCCTGAGGCACCTGGTTGCAAAGTAGTGGACGTAAGGGAGGGAGGGGGTAAAGGGTGAGTATCCGCAGAGATCTGCAAAGTCTGGGGTGGGTGCACCGCTCCGAAGTCAGCTGAGTGAGATTCTCAGCACACTGGATGGAGGCTGTCACTCGTCTTGACCAGTGGTGTCCAATAGAACTTTCTGCAATGATGGAAATGCTCTATATCTGCGCTGATCAATATGGTAGCCACAGGCTATTGAGCACCTGAGATGCATCTGGTGCAATTGAGCAACTTAAGTTTCAATTTGACTTAATTTGAATTAATCCAAATTTAAAGTGAAATAGTCACATGTGACTAGTGGCTACCTTATTGGACAGGGCGGCTCCAGATACTCTCCCCACCTGGCCCCACCCTACTCACAGAAGGGCAGCCTCCTTTGCTGGGCACTGCCATGTCTAGAGACCAGCTCACAAATCCCCAGTTACTCCTCTGAGCTCAAGGCCCGAGGCTCTTGCCTCACTCGGACACTGCTTCCGGGTCATACTAATTCCATCCTTCCGCAGCAGCCTGGGGAGAATGTGCCCACTTGCTGCCACTGCCATTTCTCACTGGTTCAGCAAATGATAAACTACTCTGTCTTGTGAGGCAGAAAAAGGGAAGCAGAGAAATAACAACTCCTAGGGGCCATTTTCCTATAGAAAACAAAATTTAAAGGGAAAAAGGATAGCATTTTGGAACAAAGGGCCAAGATTCTGGAGCTTTTCCCCCTGTTAACTGGCTTTGAGGTCAGATGGATCTGAAGTAAAATGCCAATCCCTCTACTTCCTGGCTGTGTGATCTGAGGAGGTCATCCCACTGAGCTTTGGTGCCTCCTCTGTAAAAGAGGGAACTAGCACAGGCCTTCCAGAGCGGCTTGGAAGGTCCAAGAAGGTAATGGAGGAGAAAATGCTTTAGAAAACCCTAAAGCACTACATCAGCACTACATGTGGTTATCCCTTTGTTAACCAGTTTAATACTGCGCCCCATGTCACATGTGAAAGCAGTTCCCTTTGCTCTTTTCTGGGATCCTAGGTTGAAAGCTAGAATGGTGGGCTGAGCACTGGGGAATCGTGGCCCTGAAGCTATTGTTGGGCTCACATGTGACCCTCTGGACTTGGACTTTGACTTCACAGTCAATCTAAGGCTCAGGGAGAAATAGGCTACTTAGGAATTCCACTTGCTTAAGAAAAGAGACTGGGTGGGGGAGATTACGGCTCAGGGGTCAGGCGCATGCTTAACATGGATGAGGTCCTGGGTTCAATCCCCAGTATTGACATTAAAAAAAGAAGAAGAAAAGAGATTGCAAAAAATCAGAGTAAATTTCATATATATGTGTATGTGTGTGTGTATATATATATATATTCTAATTATACACGTATTGAGTGGATGGTGTCCAAAAACTGAGATTCAGCTAAATGAGATGAAGACTTTTGCATGTAAATACCCAGCTTGAGTTTCAACTAGTGACAGCAGTCCAAAGAGTGGCTGGGGTAGCACCCGGGAGTCTGCTGGGGTTCCAGGGATGTCCCACATCTCAATCCAGGTGGTGGCCACAAGGGTGTACACATATTTAAAAATTAATCTTTTCCACACTTAAGATTTAGGCACCTTATTGAGTGTAAAATACACCTTAATAATTTTTTTAAATGTTCAATTAGTAAATTTTAAGGATCATGACCCCACACATCTGTAAAGTAGTATAAATGTCCAGCTAAAGAAAGGACAGGCCCAAGGCCACATGGCTAGCTATCAAAAGGTGAGAGGCTGTTTTAGAACTCCAGTCTCAGGATTCCGGATCCAGTATGCATTCCAGATCTCCAGGATGTTTCAAGAACTGCCCGAGGGGTACCCTCTAGGTTAGGACAGCAAAGGGCTAACTCCTGTTCTTAGTGTTGGTAATAGAACTGAGCAGAGAGAGTTGGGGTCTCTTAGGCATCAGATCATTCAAACCCCTGAGGGTTATGGCAAGACGGTGGAGATGTTAAAGAGGAAAAGCTAGAGCTTTAAGAAATGAGCTGTAAAATTTCCTGCAACTCAGTTCCCGGCTCAAAAAATAGCTGAAGCCAAGATGTTTTGAACTCTCTGTAGGTTATCCTCAGAAAGTGGAATTACATACTTAAAAACAGAAAAGGAACAAGAAATGTGAAAACATAACAGAGGAATTCGAGTAATGACTGATGATAATGATTGATGACTTTTTTCTTACTGTTGATTGAATTTCCAGGAGAATTGTGTTGATGCGAATGATTAATTTAATTTAGCAAAATAATTGCAGGATGAAGCTTGTGTGTAATAAAGACTCTGATATTAAATATAGGAAAAATATTTCCAACATAGAGAATGACTATATTTGGACGTTAAAGTGACCCTTTCCCCATCAATTCCTGAAATCAGATAAAATATTTGCCATCTCAATGGATTCTTTTGATAAACAAATAGTTATTTTGCTTACATCTTCTTTCTTTAAAAGCTTCCTCATTTTAACTGACCATCTTAAAATAAAAAGAAGATAGGAAAATGAAAAATTGACTTCCGTGTGCAAAGTCTTAAAAAAAATTGCTAATAGCGGCAATGGAATATTTCATTACAAACACTAATCAGGCATCGTTTTAATCAAATTGAATTTAGATTACAGACTTTCATGTAAAACCTAATTTACTTTGAATTCCCCGGTCATGACTTGTGCGCGCCTTATAGGACAAGGTTAAAGAGATTACATCTGGGTTCATGTCAGCAGGCATCTGCTGGTTAGTCCTCTGCACGCTGATTTAATGAGAGGTTATGCACAGTCTGTCGGAAGGACTTCTGTTCCAAGCAGGTGCCTGAGAGAAATCTTCACTTCTATCGCAACAACTAACAGGGCTTTCAGAAACAGGAACCTGAGACATCACTGTCCTCTGATGTATAAAATCGTCTGATATTTGTAACCACTTAGCTAAACTTACAAGGGGAAGTTACAACCAGACCTGTTTTTCTTTTGCAGTTCAAAAAGGAAGAAATGTTGTTACTCTGAAATGTAGCTTTTTAGAAAATCCATTTATGTACATTTTTCCTAAAACGACAGTCATCCTAAAGAGGTATATTTCTATCCAACACGATGCTACACATAATTGTATAAATAACATGCATATTATAGAAGGAAAATCCATTAAAGACTGCTTATGCTTAATGAACAGGGGAGGGAACTCAGAAATCATTCCTCCTGAAAATTCTAATACAAATTTTGAAATAATTTAAATTCATTAAAACATTTTCTATTTCAATTCACAAGTTCTTCAGAGAAGAGCTTAAAGATGTTTCTGTAATTATTGTAACAGGAAGGGGTTCAAGCCATTAAAATAATCTTTGGCAATTCAGTGTGATTCCCCTTACTTATGCAGCTCTTTTTTCTGAGTATGCCTAAGTCCCCTTTTGCCTTCGCTGAAATGGTCACTTCTAAGCAGTGTTATCACAAAGAGGTTCAAATTCCAAAATCAATCAAGTCATTTTGCCAAAGAAGAAGGATTTATAATCGAGTAATCTGTAATCATATAGGCGCCTTATGATAATTATCTTCTTTTGGGGGTTGATTCGTGACCAGGGGTGTTGTTATAAAACGGGAGGGAGAGGGTAGATGTGGCTTTTGGTATTTTAAGAGGATGAGATGGAGAAATCCCAAGCATTTTATTTTCATACTAAAACCCATTTTTGTGTATGCCCTACCCACACACCATTGTGCAAACCTAGGAACTGGACATAGTTCTTAACAAATCACAGTTTAAATATTCATTTTGAGCATGCATAAAAATTATAAGAAGAAGATGGGCAATTTTCTCAACAGGCCTATCATAATCATGAGAAGAACTGATTATTCGTGGTAGGGGATACAGGATGAACAGGTGTTTGGGCTCAAGAGAATACATTAATTTCTCCAATTTCAACAACTGGGATCTGACTACAGATGACAGAAGTTTTGCCAGCGCCTAGATATGTGAGGGAGGCAGGTCTGAGTGCACTGGGGTAAACTGGTAGTTCTGAAGCAACAACCCACATGGGTTTGCAGCTGCTTCGGAATGTACTAACCTTTGCTTACTTTTCCATTCCATCATGAGTGAGTGGTAAACCTCTAGTCAAGCTCCAGATCTCCCTCACAGAGGATGTCACCAGACCGCAAGCATCAGAGTAAAGGCTCGCACCCTCCTGGCGGCTGCATTAGAGAAATCTGAAAGAAAATGGCCTCAGCGGCAAGGAATGTGAAGGATTAAGATGTTTAATGACTTAGAAGTTGAGCGATATTGACAATTCTCCTGGTGTTAAATGACACATTTAAGACAACTTGAAGAGTCCGACAGAGAGCAGTTTAATTTGAGGACAATAAAAGCAAACAAACTGTCTTGTCCAGACAAGTCAATTTCTGGTAAAGTGACAGCAGGTCTGAAATAGAGTTTCTCCTACCCCACAGCTACAGTAGTGGATAATTCAGTGGCCCTTTTAACAAACAGCTGGATGCTCAAATGCACACCGGTCTGAGCCGGTCCCTTGCCCAATTCAACAATATATGAAATGAGAATGAATGACTACAGTGGAGATATATTACTATCTTTTGGTCCTCAAGCACATCAGCCTTAACTATTAAGGCAGCCTTCTGATTATTTAGATTTCTAAAATGTATCTCTTGTGATTCTCTTTGCACCTCTCTGGATACTCACAGGATAAACACAGTTAATAAAACTCAATTGCAAAATACGTTCTGGAAACAAGGCTGAATGATTTTTCCTGTATTAAGCAAGCACTTCTCAGTTTGGCAGAAGCCTCGACTCTTTAGTCATCCTACAGATCCTTTGCTCGTTGGAATTCTGTCCATTAAGGAAACTATAGGACATAAAAACTAGAAACATTTTTTCAAAGGTTTCCTCAGAGATCTTAGTGGTGAGTGGGGCAGGTAAAACCTGGGGTGAGCAAACTAAAATTTGCATGTCAATAAATGGGTTTAACATACATTAACACATTGGTGGGTAATGAACCATTGTTTATGTGTTAATGAAGACACTTTCCTGATGACGGGCATGCATTTTTGCATAGCTCCCACGTAGAAATTTGGTGGAAAATTTGACTTTCCCCAGCAGTGGGGGAAAATAAAACAGTGCTTTCCCCAGGTAAAGAATAAGAACTTAACAACAAGGTGGCCAAAGCAGAATAATGCAGCTCATTAATTACTAAAATATCACCATCAATCGATCAGAAATAAAAAAAACAAACAAAAAAAGCAAAACTATTTTCTTCTCCCGTGGCATGAAATTGTGGCTTTCAAAGTTGAAGAGATTTGCCCTTCTCAGCACGAAGCTGTAGATTCAAACATGAAGCCAGACTCTTAGCATGTTAGTTAGGAAGGCGACTGCCCTGAAGACACCATCGTTTCCAGTGACCTGCCTTCCGGGCACGGAATGGGGGCAGGGCTTGCTAAACTCTGGAATGAAAATACCTTGGACAGAGTCTGGAGCTTGTGCTCCGGAAACGCTGGTTTCCTCAAGGCCACCTTCAACTTTTCCTAAAGTATTGCCCTAAAACCCTTTTGAATCAAGTGACAACTTCCTTATGCTTCTTCCCTTCCTTCCTCAAATCTAAACGAGCATCCGTTCTCTGCAGGGCCCACTGCAAGGCGCTGAGGACTCACGCCCGCAAGGGGCTCACAGTCTCCTGCGGTTGGGTGGGCGGGGGCGCTGACGGAGGTAAACCAGCGGCAGCACACTGTGGTCAGGGCGCTCACTGGGGTCAGCACGGAACGCTCTCCAGGCGCGGAAACGAGGAACACTAACCCTACCCCGGAACAGGGGACCCAGCACAACTCCTCTCCAGCTGACTTAATGCCATGAGGTAGTTAAAATTTTATCCCCCCGAAGTTGGAAGACGTCTGAATTTCATCCTGGCCAAAGAGGAATATTCACTCAGCAAGGGAGGTGGGGGCAAGTAGGGAAGGATGGGAACCAGGTGGAAGGGCGTCCACCCACCCACCTCCAAGCTCCCTTGAAAGTGTAAACAGAATGTCTGGGGCTTAGCCAAGAGACCGACTTTTTGCCAAACGAGAAGACAGGGTGTCTGTCTCTTTTGTTTAGACTGTTTTTATAGAGATTAACACAGTATGTCTTACTTTAAAACAGTATCCAAACAATTGGTTTTTTGCAGTGAAATCCCTTTGCCTCCCACCCAAACAAAAGCTTCTACAGAATCCTGAGAATAAAAGAGACAGGCAGGGCTGCTCCTGTTGAAGACAGGACTGGAGGAAAGGCATTCCTGAGGCCACTCCAAAGGGACTGCGGGCAAGAATTTCTGTCCCCAGCAGTCTCCCCACTAGACTGTGAAACACACAAAACAGCAGCCACATCCTCCTTATGTTCCTATTTATAGAAACTCCCATCCTGCCCGGTAAGTAGCATGAATTGAAGTGAATTGAATTGAAAAGGGATGCGAGGGAAGGGGAAATAAATGGTGTGTGCCAGAGAGAGGCAGGAGGTGTCAGCAGAGAAAAGAAGGGTAAGTTCCTCATAGTCAGATGTGATGACTGAAGCAAGAAAATAGTTGAAATACAAAATGAATAATGCTTGTCTCCAGTAACTCAAAACATGATGCAGAGAGAGAAAAGCAAGTGAACAGTTAGGAAACTCTAGAATTAAAGCAACATTGTATACAAAATCCACAAGGGGTGCACGGTTGTATCCAGCCATGCCGGGGACGCGGGGACAGCTGCCGGGATGGAGGAGGTAAAGCTTGAGCTAAAGTGTAATCGTCTGGTCACATAACTGGGAGGGAAGGAAGGGAGGGGCAGGCAAGGACCAGATCATGAAGACCCTTACATGCCACATTCAAGAATCTAGTTTCATTCTACAGGAAGTGGAGCCACTGAATAATTCAAAACAGGTGACAGGGTCAAATCTGGATATTAGAAAGCTTAGCATTAAGAACCTATTTTAATAAACCAGTAAAGAGGTGGTGAGGCAGCGGCTTTGGGTTTGGAAGGGAGACCATGGACGTAAGAGCTATAAGTTGAAAGAGCAGAGCTGGTAGGATATGATCGCCCACCCGGGTTCTTTTTGGTCTCTCCAGCAGAAAGCAGAGTGTCCTTTCTAGCCGGCTCTGCACCTCAGCCACAGCCAGACACTGTGTGAGGTGTGGCCCTAGAGGAGGGAGGCGGGGGGAGGACTGGGTCCTTCTCCTAACTGAGCCCTGGTCAGCCTGGCCTAGGAGTGTGACAGGAACTTCTCCTCCGCCTTTCTTCTTGGTTCCCAGTTCTACATTTTCCAAGTGCTCTCATCCTCACTTCCTCTTAGCTGGTTAGTTACCTGCTATCCGACCTGGAGGCTGGGGATTTCCTTTCCTAGTGCTTCCAACTGGGACACCTGCTAGACTTCTTATCAACTTAGTAGCTATAATGGTAAAAAGTTGAAAGGTCCAACCACTCTCAGAATTTCCTTAATAGCATCCCCTCTCTAATGAAGGGGCACGTGACTTCACGTTTCACAACTGAGGATTTTAATACAGGGGGTCCTCCAGTACGTGTGAGAAAGCTTGACAACCGACCACATCAACCTGCCTACCCCAGCAGCCGGTAAGAAAACTTTGAAACAGTGGCACCTTAAATCCTCTGGCGACTTCTGATAAAGCAATGACACCAAAGGCAATGGAAAGGGGGACACTGCTAGCACTTGTTAAGCAGCTGACCCTGCCAATCTGAAAGACACCAGCAATCCCCATCCAAGCCATTTTCCTCCCAATTTTACTTTTCAGAAAGAGCGGTTCCCTTACTCAGACTCACTGCTTATGCTCTAGAATTTTGCTCACTTGGGGACATACGTCTACGTTACTGGGTTACTACAAGGATTAAACGAGCGCCTACATAAATAATGTTTAACACATAGTACACATTCCATAACAATTGCTGTCATTATTATTGTCATTATTTATTCATTCAGCCAAGCAGGCATTCTATAGAAATATTGATTGATTGAATGAATAAAGTTCCTCAAAGTGATGATCCTACAAAAAGATGCAGACAACATTGGCAGTTTCAAAGTGCTCTAAAAATATAAATCTTTAACATTTGTTTAGGGCTTTTCCACTTACCAAGCAGCTTTATGTATTTTTTTTTTCATTTAAATTGTAAACTGCTCACTCCCAGCACACCCAACCCTCCTTGCCCTGCCCTGTTTTTCACAGCATTTATCATCTTCTCATATGCCAGATATTTAGCGTATTCTGTTTAACTGTTTATTGCTTGTTCCCCATCACTCCCCCGGCCCCCACAACAGAATGTAAGTGCCACAAGAGCAGGGGTTGGCAGTTTGTTCCCTGGTGTATTCCAAGTGCCTAGAAGAGTGTCTGGATAGAGTAAGTTACAACACTTTTGGAATGAATGAATGAATGAATGAATGAATGAATGAAGGCTCTACAGTGCATTGGTTAGAGGGACCACACAATTAGGCTCAAAGATTGCTTGCTCTGGAGAAAAATGTTAAATTTGGGTTGGTTGTGGGGGAATACAAAATTGAAAAAAAAAAACTGTAAGGAGGCCTGGGGGCCTTGGGTGTGATATCAAAATGGGAGGGGACGCCCAACACTGGCTCCAGGCTAAGGGCCCAAATGCCGCTTGGAATCTCTCCTTTGGAATGCAGCTTTATTGAAACTTCTGTTCTTAATTTTTTTTTTAAAAAAAGTTCTTTACTTACAGAGAGTATTTTTGAGTTTAGAAAAAGATTTTCTCTATCACATCACTTGATGAACATAACCATGTGAGGAGACCGTGGCCATCCCCCTCTACAGAGGAGCACATGGAGGCTCACAGAAGGGACGTGACTTGCCTCAGGTGACACGGCGGTGGACCCGCGACCAAGCCGGCACTCACACGCAGGCCTCCGGTTTCTGGGCGCAGTACCTCACAGCTCCTCCCTACTGCTTCTCTCCTGCACTGATAATTACCAAAGCACTTTCTTTTTTGGATTGATACCTCAGAAAAATGGAGAAGAGCCCCAATTTCTGCGTTACAAATTTATAACTGACTTTGAACATCACTATAATGATAACTCTCCTGTTCGAAATTGTTGATATACTGTATGTAAATCCTACCTGAGGTTCTGAGATGGGGGGGGGGGGCGGGACTACTGGTACCTCGTTGCACAGAGAATAAAGTCAAAGCCCTCAACCTGACTTTCAATATCCCCCACAATTTAACCCCAACTCCCACCTTACACTGTGCTTCCTTCCAGCTCTAAGGCACATGGATCTTACCATTTCCCAAACCCTCCTCGCACCATCCTACCCATGGGCCTTTGTGCCTGCTGCTTCTTCATCAGGGAGCCTTGCCATCGGTGTCTTTCAAGGCACAGCTCCCAACTCAGGGCCCACGGGCCCCAAGAATCCTTCCTAAAACATCCCAGACAAAATGGCTCCCTCTCCCCCACCCCCGTCCTACAGCACTTGACCTTGGTAGATGCCCTGAGAGGCTGGGTTTTGTTGCAGTTACTGTACTAATAGACTGAGTTCTTGGAGTGCAGCATCTGTCTCTTCCACACTGTCCCAGGTAGAGTAACTGATTTTTAAAAATGAGCATTTAACAAGACTAAGCACCAGCCTAGCTTCTTGACTTAATACAATTGTAAATAGCTGAGCAATGAATTATTTTCTTCCTACCAAAATGAAAGTTTATTGAGGTCAGATAATATGCCTAATCTCTACCTGAACCTTGACTATGCCCTCCTTTGTGAAATGCCCCGTGGGGCCTCAAAAGTAAGGAGTAACTTACCGAAATGAGGACAAAAGGCAACCACAAAGCCTGTTAAAGTGGTGTCTGCTTTCTCATTTACAGAGTTCTTCCTGAAGGCTACCATGATAACTGCCTCTTTTCAGAGACTCCCACTATGTATTTTTCAAATTTAATTGAAATCCCAAAATCAAATGGAAATTATGTCAGGTAGGAGATATTAAAGCTCTAATGACATAGACTGGAGGAGAACCCAGGTTATCTGGTCCCTGAGAGAAAGGGAAGCAGCAAAGATTATGATGAAAGAATAAATGAAGAAACAAATGAATAAACAAAACAGGTAGACCACCTGCATTTCACAGCTGAAGAAACTGAGACCGAGGGGAAGGAAGTGCTTCCTCTAAGGTCGCACTTGAGCTGATAAGAAACAATTTAACAACCGAAACAATTTAACAACCAGAACAATAAACATGTACTGAGTACAATCATAGATCAGGGGTATTCGGAGGCAGTTAACACCAGTCACCCTGGGAGATACACATCGGCAGCGAGGACATTCCAATGCACAGACCGGAGCCTGTCACTCCCCTGCTAGTAACTCTTCAAAGAGATTTAGGAACTTTGGGAAATGGCTTGAAGTCTCTCACCTGGAGATGCATCTATTAAACCAGTCAACACTAGCAAAGATAATTATTCAAAGACTCTGGAGATTGATCAAAGGCTTATAACAAATTGAGAAGCATTTATTCCATGTGATCCTCTCCCTTGGGAAGACATAGTATTCAAGCAAAGGGCTGCTCCCCTCCCCCTTACCCCCCACAGCTCTACTTTATGAATGGTAAAACTCAGATTCCTATGATTTAAATGACACATTAAGTGGGACTTGAACCCAGAATATCTTCCCTCCAATTTTATCAGGGCCTACTCCTGACTCTCAGCACTAATGCGATGTTCGAGGAGATGCTTCAGCCTATGGATATTACTGTGGGCACTCTTCCTACTTCTTTTTTCCCTCCTTAATAGGGGCACTGGGGATTGAATGCATGCCAAGCACGTGCTCTACCACTGAGCTATACCCCCTACTCCCCACTCTTCCTACTTCTAATCTCTAGTTTTGACATTCCTGCTCTTATCAACACAGAGAACACGTCTTCTCTACGGTCCCAAAGACTACCCATACATCTTTGGGGCTGGAAGTGTGAGAACAGACCCACGATCACAGTGCCAGGTTTGAGCAGCTCTAATGCACATCACTATCCACTGTTCTGCTCAGGGGAAGGATCCTGGCATCTAAAACATCAGGACCACCAACTAGACCATAGGACTCCTTGGCGCAAATTAGAATAAGGCACCTCTTGGGGGTACACGCAGCTCTCAGGTGCATGGCTTGGTGAGTGAAAAGTGTCTTTGTAACAAACAAAAGGAACCTCTTCCTCCACACAGATGCAAGCCTGTGCCAGGACACGCAGGTCAGCAAGGGGAGCATGTCCAGCAGTAGGTGCCCCTGTCCCCTGTCCCCACCACCTCCCTGGAGAAAGTCAGGAGGATGGCCAGGGCACCTGCCACATAAAGGTTGGGGAGGAAAATCAGCATTACATTCCTGAATATGCCTTCTTGCTTTCCCAGCAATTTCCCATAAGCCATGCCAGACCAACCCCCTGGAGGACCAGCTACTTCCTACGGAGCGGAGAGCTCCTTGAGGGCACAATCCAACTGTTATCTGGCTCTATGAAATCCCAGTTCAGTGTCCACTGTGGATGGTCCTCATTACATCCCACTGTCACACACTTAGTGCCCCCCATATCCCCGGCCTGGGGATGGGTGCTGAAGTCACCGGGAAGGAAGAAGAAAGTCCCTGCCCTCAAGGAGCAGGTTAAGTGGGGAGACGAACAGATAAACAGATGGCGATTAAACAGTGTGGCAAGAGTGCTGAAAGAATACCCCTGGGTGGGCTGGGAGCATGATGGAAAGGCACTCAGCCCAGCCTGGGCCGTGGGGCTGGGGGAGAATCAGGGAAGATGTTAGAGAAAATGGGTAACTTAAGCTGAGTCTTTGAGATTAAGCAGCACTTGGTCATTTAACAGAAGGAGGAGGGAGGGCAGTTAAGGAAGGAGTTCAAACAGAGGGAGCAAATTTGTAAGGATGGGGGCAAGAGAGCAGAAGCTGATCAAGAACACTACGGAAGCAAGTCCTCGCCATGTATTAGAGGCAAGAGGAGGCGAGTCAAGACAGATGAGGAAGGGGCAGGTCCGTGATCCCCGGACTCCTCCCCATTCTTGAAATCCCCGCAAAGCTCATGGAAGATGTGGAGCCTGTCTAGCCACGGCTGCCTGCTCGAGCTCACCTGCTGATCCCTCTACTCTTCCAACCTGTCTTAGTCAGTTCGGGCTGCCAGACCAAATACCAGTAAAGACTGGTAACTTAAAAAACAGATGTCTATTTCTCACAGTTCTGGAGGCTGAGAAGTCCCGGGGGGCCAGCATGGACAGGTTCTGTTGAGGGCCCCTTTCTGGGTTGCAGACCACCCACTTCTCATATACACCCTTGGCAGAAAGAGAGCGAGCTAGCTCTCTGGCCTCTTCTGATAAAGATACTAGTCCCATCCCTGTGAGGGCTCCATCCTCATGACCTAATCACTGCCCAAAGCCGCACCTCCAAATACTGGCACACTAGGGGTGAGGTTGCAACATAAGAATTTGAGAGGGACACAAACATTCTGTATGAAACATGACCCCAGAGGCTTTCCTCCAGCCCCAGCCCACAGCCAACTGGGATGCCTTCTCTTGTGGATAAAGATCTGGAATCTAGCTTCCTTATTTTGGTTCTGCTTCTGTAAGGATTTGCTTGCTGCCAAAGGTGGTGGAACTGATGGCTCCAACTAGTACATCTAAGAGAAAGGCTATTTCTGAAGAAAATTAAGGACCACTTCAGTTTACTTACTATTAAAAGTAGCATCACATGGGAACTTTTGAAATCCTCCAAATCTTACAAGGGAAAGGATCCTTAGAAAGCATGTAGTCCGGCGCCCTCATTCCACACATGGGGAATGTGAGATTCAGAGAGAGGAAGTTCTTTGCCTAAAATCACACAATAAGGGAATCAAGCCCTCCTAGGACAGTACAGTGGAAAGAACCCATCATTTCAAGATAGATCTAATCGCAGAGTTTTGTCACTCTGTGTGTGTGTAACCTTAAACAGGTTGCTAGGATTAAACAAATACCATAACATCTGTAAAGCTCACATACAGTGTCAACCTGTAGCTGGCTTCAATAAATGCTCACCATCATTAAAATTTCCTGGAACCTTTGGCAAACCCACCTTTGAATGTGTATGACATAAACTAAGAGATTAACTTGAATGCTGGGTAAAGTGGGAGGTCACTGTTGATGAGCTGGATGCTGTGTCAGAAAACTGCTTTGCTATGACTTTCAATGTGAGGTCTACCAGGGCTGATGAACAAAATATGGGATTCCTTCAACTTCTAAGAATGAAGGGAAATAGGCAACAACACCGTGAGAGATTAGTGTGCACTGTCAGAGAAGCTCACACTAACATATTGGTTTACCTAATTTTATCTTGAATTGACTCAGTGTCAATTTTAATATTTCTAATTAGTGCATCTTGAAAACCGGTGATGTCTCACGCCAGTCCTGGGGGAACAATCTAGGGAATGTAGGGTCCCTCCTCATTCTCCCTCTATCATTTGTCACTGTTCATTAAGACATCTGGCCATCATTAGGGACTTTACTTAAATATAGGAAGAAATAACGACATGCTTCTAAATATGGTACAGTATCAACAGCACTGTGGGCTATGTGACCTAATGAAAACTACCGTTACTGCCAAAGTGCAAGCAAACTATAGTTTGGTGGGAAGATAACTGAACAAGGAGTCGAGAGGGGTCTTTTCCATGCCTGACTTTGCCAACAATATGCTCCACCATTTTGGACAAGAGTCTTAATCCTTCTAAGCCTATTTCCTTATCTGTTAAAATAGAAATAAGTTTGTCCCCATCTAAGCTACATAGCTCACAGGTTGCTGTGGTGATGATGATGGTGATGATGATGATAACCTAACATTTACTGAGTCCTATGACTACGTGCCATGCACTGAGTTCAGTACTTTATTTACATAATCCCGTTTATTTTCCACAAACATCTTAAAGGGTATCACCAATTCCTCTTTTTATAGATGAAACTGAAGCTCAGAGAAGTTAGGTAACTTCCAGTCAGGGCCAGGGGCAGGATTCAAACCCAGGTCTGGGCTGCATTTTTATCCGTCAGAGCTCCGCCTAGTCTTTCAGCAAGTTTTAAGTAGGGGTCAGTCAAGGTTTCATGCTGGATCTCTTTCTTCAAATGCAATGGCACTGACTAAGCGCAGAATTAATCTGAACTGAAGTCTCTCTAATTTATTTATTTTAGAATGGTTTTTGTAATTCTCTAAGTCTTTTTAGAAGCTGCTGTGCAGAGTGATAAGCCTCTAATCTCTGCAGGTGATTAGAACGACTTCTCTCTATTTGGCTTGGTCCATTGTGCCTATTTCTGGGACCCAAGAGAAAACATAAAAGCTATGAAATTGGAACAAGACTTCGCTCCTACTTCAACACGACTCCTGATGCCATCTGTAGAAAGAATATACTTTCTATCGTGCTCCGAAAGAAAAAAAGTTAAAACTTCCATTTTAAGCAAAAATAAAGGATTTAAGACCCACCTGACACTAATTGTATGTTTTTAACAGTGGGCATGTCTCTATTATAAAGGATATTTTATGTTATCTTAGAATTAAACACAAGAGGCCCCTCTGTCACAAACCAAAATGCCCGCCCATCATCTCAGTGAGGGCTCTCTAGAGAGCCCTGACAGAAACAGTCTCAAGTGACAGTGCCGAATGTGGGAGACGTGGTGCAGGATTGGAAGCACGGAGTAATTAGTTCATTTTTTTTCTTTCATTCAAAGAGGACTTCCTCAAGGACTATGATTCATTCCAGAAACATCTGTGCATAGCCATGGAAGGGGTAAGAAAAGTGACATGGTCCCCTCTCCCCCACACTAGAGGAATTTTCAATCCTGTTTCAGGGGAATAAGAAAGCCTGGTTGAAAAACGAGAGGACTCTTAATTGAGCTTGCTCTGGGTTAAACAGAGTGCCAGGTGCCTTCAGCTGCATTAGCTCATTGAATCTCTATCCTCAGCCAGTGAGGAAGGCCTGACTACCCACGTCTTTCAGATGAGAAAACTGAAGCTCAGGGAGAATAATAATATACTTGCACACTCTGGTTAATAACACTGTATAGCATATTTGAAAGTTGCTAAGAGGGTAGATCTTAAAAGTCCTCATCACAAGAAAAATACATTTGTAATTATGTATGCTGATGGATGTGAACTAGACTTACTGCGGTGATCATTTTGTAATATATACAAATATCGAATAAATCATGTTGTATACCTGAAACTAATATGGCAATTATACCTCAAAAAAAAAAAAAAAAACCCATACCCAAATCATACAGGTATTATAAATACTCAGGCTTTACTTCATGTCAACATCCTGAGAAATATTTCTTTCTATTCTTCTGAACATATTGTCCCCTTCTAAAGCTGCTAAAGTTAAAGCTTCAGGCCCCTCGGCTGGCAGTTTTGGTACTCCTCCAAATTTCAGTTCAAATGCCCACAACATCATATATCTGAATCTTCCTTCCAGAGTGAAGGCCAAGTATTGTGAAACATAGAATCAGACCCATCAAAATAATCATACGGCCCTCTGTCTGGACAACTTTCAGTTATTGATCTGTGACCACACACTGCTGACCTCTGCTATGGAAACTCAACTTGGGAAGGTGGTGATTTCTGTCCAGTTCCCCTGGAATTCTTTCCAAAAACAGGCACCATCACATGCAATAGACAAGAGAAGCAGTCTCACACTTGCATCCTGGTAAGATGGCATCCTCCACTGTAGGAACCCAAGGGTAGGGGGAATCAAGGGACTTGACTGACTGCCAAGAGAGTCCCTTCTTCAGGCTGCCAAAGAAATCGGACGTGGCAACTCCGTGCTCTTTGGCCAAATGCTTCTTGTGACATTTGAACAAAGCAGCAAAGAAGTAAATGCTCAAGAGCCAAAAGCAAACATATTAATTTACTCGATATCGAAAATATGGTAGGAGACTCTCAAATGGAAGCATCCTCAACAAGGAACATAAGAACAATTTTGGTAACCATTTTTTGTAGTTGCCTTTAGAAATACTTTGAATAACTATCCTAGCAGCTCTGCTCTGGTCCACTCCTTTCGAAGTTGGCAGACTATCTCTCAGTTGTTTAAAGGATAAAAGGGACGACACCACTCACAGACAAGTCCACGGTTATTGTGTTAATTCACTGAAATGATTTTATAGTTATGTAAAAATATTTCTTTATTCTATAGTGAACAAATCAATTATCTTCAATTAAAATTTTTTAAATGATTTTAAGTCTTTTTATTAGTACAACAGAAAATATTAAGTTCCCAGATCAACTCTATAGGATTGCACTAGTATTTAATTCTTCAGAGAATTTACCTTGTGATTTATAAAGATCAGATCAATAAATACATATTCCATTTTCAAGGGAAACAAAACCTCCTCAATCCATAACTCTATTTTGATGTTTCTAGAATATCCTTCTAAAGGCTTATTAAAACTCTGGTAATATTACCGAATATTTTCCTCATATGATTAGTTTACGTATGTTGAAGGTTTTATTTTGTAGCACCCCCTACAAACAGAATTTTTGTCTTCTTGCAAGATAGATAATTCACCCAAATGGTGAAGACTTAGTAATTTTTTAAAATGAAATCATATCTAATGACACCAAACCAATGGGGTTAGCAAATTTCAAAATGCATATTTTAAAAACACAAAGATGTATAAACCAAATTATGGTCTAAAGGGCACAGAAAAATTACCTGGAGATGGATTTAGCTCTGTGAACAATTAGAAACAATACTGAAAGCTGCTCATTTATGTCTGTCCCCTGTCATCACCTCATCTGGGTCTTTCAATAATGGACTAAGAAATATAGAAAAAAAAAAAAAAAAAGCAGGGTTTTCAATATGGTTTTTCTTTGGGGAACAATAAAAACATTAAACTTTATACATTTAAGTGTCTGTACACTGAATGGTAGCCCTTTCATGGGAGTCCAGCTTGGGTTTTATCTGGGTGGGGAAGAGGGGAGGGAGTCTGTGAATACCCTCAGAGTCATTTAAAATATATAGTATTAGCTAATTGATGAGAGGACTAAAAACAATAGTAAGTAGGCAGCCTGGCTGCGTGCCAGGAGCAAGGCTTTATGGTGAAAGCGAGTTTACATTAGAGGCCTGTTTTTCCCCTTTCCTTATATGAAATGAACAGCTGTAATTGAAAAGCAAGGAGCTCTATGGTTTATAGAAATAGGTGTTGTGAAGAGCCTTGGCCGTCTAATTTTCTTCCTATTGCAGGGCAGGCTTCCATTGTCTGTTTTTTAGAGCTAATTTCTTTTCTGATCAAAAGGCCCACGTCGTTGAAAAGGTAGTAATGACTATTCATTTGGCTGAAGCCGCCATTCTCCAGACTGCAAGCTTTATTTAGAAATGGCTATTTCTTTCTAAAAGGAAAAGCTCATTTATGTCCTCTATAATGTCAATTAAAGTAGAATATATTTTAATTATTTATCCTGAGGAGAAACCTTTTAGGAACTTAATTTAGTATGCCTATGCTCTGCAGACACTACAATATGTGAATGTGGAATGATATCTAGGCACATGGGTTTTATTTTATTTTACCACTAATGAATAGTTTATTTGCAACTAATTAACAAGTTAAATCGGCACAATTAGTGTCGGATTTCTTTAATAATATAACTCATAAAGGGATAGCCATTGGAACTAGAAAATAAGGTTGGTTGTTGGCTTTGTAAAGAAACCATTCCACAAAAGGGGCAGTTTTTTCCCATTAGAAAGGGTTATTGGGACGTTCTACCCGTTGCTTTTTCAAATGCAAGCTGGGCTGGGCTGGGCTGGGCTGGGCTGGGTTGGACTGGGCTGGGCTAGTGGGGGAAAGATGTTCAGCAACTAGGGGAGATGGTGTTAATTACACAAACATCACATTAGCCCAGCCTCGGGGTCGTAACCCGGCGACGCTTTCCGGAGAAATGGAACCTAGGCGCCAAAACGCCAGCGCGGTCGGGCCTCGCGACAGACCTTGCCTTGTCGCACCGTCTGGCCGCCGGCCCGCGCGGAAACGGGGCGACCCGAGGATGGGCAACCTCCATACCTGGCAAGCAGCGGCCCGCTCGCCGTTCCCGGGCCGCGCGTCCTCCGCACGGCTCTCCGTCGCGAGCCGCAGCCCCGTAGCCTCGCTCACCCGCCACTCGGACTGCGGCGCCCGGGCTCCTGGCCCGCGGGCGCTTCTGCGTCTCCGCCGCTCCGCCCGCGCGGCTCGGCGCGGCGGCGGGAAAGCGTGCGCGCGGGGGAACGAGCGTGGCCCCTGGCGGCCGGGACGCGTCGCGGTCCCCAGCCCTCTGGGGGCTCCCCCGGGCCGCCGCCGCTTTCTGCTGCGGAACCGGAGCCGGCAGGTCTCCTCTGTTGCCTGGCGCACAATGTAGCACATAGTAGGGGTACAACAAAAGTTTAGTGACATGGAAAAAATGACGGCCCAAAAGACAGGCGAAGAGAACATAGAAATTCCGCGCATCGAATTCCATGGCTTTACACTCTCCTGAAAGAAAGTGAAAAAGAGAAAAAGAAAGAAAAAGCAGGATAGGGGGAAACAGCTGAACGCCGCCCTGAGGTTTAAAATTTTCTCCAGGATGCTCTACCCAGTCCCCAGCCCGCCATCCTGCGCCCCCTACGCCTGGGGCCGATGGGCTTGCCCCGCCTCACTGGAGGTGCCCGGAGGTCCGGTGACTTTACAGGCACACTTCCCCGGGAAGCACTGCCGGACCCGAAGCCCCCCGGGCTGAAATCAGCGTGTGGAATTGTGGGGACGTGGAATAACTCAAGCAACGTTAAGTACTGATAACGATTTTTAGATTGTTTTCCCTGGCCCGGCTTCTAGCAGGCCACCTCGCCGCGGTAGAGGGCCGTGCCTTTGCAGCCAGAGAAGGAAGTGGAAAAGGCGACGGGCCCAGTGGGAGGGCAGGCCTGGCGGTAGGGTGCCGGGTGCCGGGAGGCTGCTCCGCAGCGGGGCGAGTTTGGCAGCTTGTAGAGCCGAGCGCGTGCGGAGAGCTGTGGGCGGGGAGGAGGGAGAGAGGCAAAGAGGTCGACCGCAGTGACCCGGAAGACACACTCTGCAAGTGGGACCCAGTCCCCGGGCAGAGCCTTCCTCCTCCCGGGGAGGTGGCAGCGTTTAGGGTGTGTTTGGCGGTGTTCGAGTTGTGAGGTCGGCGAGAGGGCGCTGAAGGCAAAGATTGTCAAATTCCTCGTAGTTGCTTCGCACCTAGGGAAAAAAGATCTGGCCGTTAATATCGAAATAGCCTGCGGGTAAAAGGAATCTTAGCAACTGAGCGCCAAGGTGTGGGCCAAGAGGATTCCCAGTATCCACCAAGTACAGCTCAGCTAACCAAGGGAATCGAATTCGGAAACTCTTTTTTAAAAGCACACCGTCCTTCCCCAAAAGAGCTACACCAAAGTGCAATAGAATGCAGTTGTACCGCCCACAGGAGGCTTTTTTTGGTACCTCAAGGATCGTGTCACCACACACCTCGGTAGCTCCTAGGAAACTTTCCTTGGAGAGCATCAACTAGGTTAATGTTTGCAAACTGCACCGCCAGCCTAGGATCTTCAGCTCCTTCCCAGACCCATAAGAACGAGTGTTTCATTGGGCGCTGCGGGGGACGGTGGGGGGAGGGGGAGGGGAGAAGTGCTGCGGGCTAAGGGAGGAGGAGCAAACTGAAGGCTTCAAGAACTCAAGAACTAGAAGGTGCTGTGCTGTCTCTTCCACCCCGTTGGAATGCTGGTGACCTTTACGACCTTTTACAGGAGATGGTTCTACAACTGACCCAAGCCTCTGATTTTTTTGGTCAAGACCCTCAGTCTGTGGCCTAGATATACAATCTTGGCTAGGAGCCAGAGTAAATAGTCAAGGGTTGTTCTCGAGGAAGGACTAGAAAAAACTGCCTTTAGATAAGCAAACTTTTTTTTTTCCCTGCTGGAAAGCGAAGCTTTTCTGAGAGTCGCCAGGATAAGTTTTTCGCACTTCCTCAAAGCCAGACCGCTCGCTGGGCTCGGCTGCACTTGAAAAAAGGCGAACACTCGACCCTATTGTCAGGCCTCAGCCCCCGGAGCGGACACTGATACACACCCATCCCATCCCACCCAGCACTCTGAGGACACCTCTTCTAAGAGGCGGGGCCCTAATCAAGCCACAGACCCCGAAAAAGGTCCCCCGTGAGCAGTTGCTTAAGTAGGGATCAGGGCGGGCACCCCCGCACCAGGAGTGGGACAGCCCCTCTCCTGCTCTGCTCGCTACCAGCAGCTCTAAGGCACAACTGGTGAAAGTTTACTTTGCAGATGAGGCTCTTGGGACCCCTGATTTCTGCCAAGGCTCGAAACCGGAGGAAGGCAGAACAGAAGCACCCTAGGCGCCGGGAGCCCGCCGGGCCACCCATGCTGAAGCCTGGGTCCCCGAGTTTTGCGATAACCGGCCCTCTAAGGTGAGCTCTACTTCTGCCCCGCAGCGGAGCCAGCTGTCTCTCCTTGGAGGGTTGGGGCGACCTCGAAGTCCCGCAGGGCGGGAAGGGGGGCCTCTGGGTGAAGTTTCCAAAGGAAGCCAACAAACGGCGCTGTTGCCGCGCCCTGGGTCCTGGAAGCCCCAGGCCCAGCCCCAGTCCGAGGGAGCCGGGCGGGGGGAATGGGGAGGGGGTGCTTGGCCGGGTTCCCAGCCCGCCATCCGGGGCTCTGTATGCCGCCCACGGGCTCCCAGAGACCCCAAGGCCCAGAGAGATGCCGAACACGCTCTCTTCTCCGGGAGAGGTTGGGAAGGATTGGTCCTGAATCCCGCTGTGTCCCTCTGCTTTCCTCACTGGGTGCAGGGTGCGTGTCGGAGAAACCGGCTCCGATTCCGCCAACAGTCTTGCCTCCCTGCAGGCCCCGCCTGAACTGAGGACCCTCGGGCCGTAGTACCTGCTGCGGCACTTCTCCCGATCCCCGGCGAAGGTCGCGCCGCTCGGCTGGTGCCTGCCGCCGGTACTGCTCATTGGCCAAGAGAACAGTTTCCTTCCAGCATTCCCCCCATCTCCCCACGCCCATAAGAGGAACCTCGCTTGATTGGTGAAATGGTAGTTTGGGGTGAGGACGTTTCCTCAGAAATGTTGCGAAGGAAATTCAGCGTGACTCTTACCTGGGGCTGTGTAGGCCACCCCAGAGGTACCAGGCACAGACCGGTTTAATCACGGCCTCCTAGGGAAGCCTGGAGTGTCGACAGGGTGTCTGATCCTGGCAGGACTGCCATAAGTCTGGCAGAAGGATGTCATGTTGAAAATGAGCTTACCTATGCCGCGGGATAGGTGTGGTCAAATGACAAACAGCCGGGCACAGTGACTAGTTCCCCTGACAGTCTGCTATGGGGAGGAGTGCAGGCCGGGCACCGCATCCCTTGTCTAGGGAAATATGCAAACCAGGCGCTGTCACCACAACGGCTTACTTGGGTCCTAAAACTTGGAAAGTATCCTGACATCTGGCTACTGGACGCCAGGCCGCGCGTCGGTTGGGTAGTTTCTTAAAACGCGCTTCACTTAGCAACAGCCTCGGAGGCCCAGAGGGCATCTGGAGAAGGGCGGCAGGAGGGCAGGGCTATTGCACATTGACTTCTTTGGGAGAAGGTGGGTATGACTAGAAAAATTTGACTGTGTCAGCCAGTTTGGCAAGAAAACAGGTGCAGGTGGGGACTGCCGAATCATGACGTTTTCTGAGACATGCCTTCCAGTCCATGTCAGCTTAAGTGTACACACCTGTGCGCGTGCGTAGGTTCCCGTGCGCGCGCGCACACACACACACACAAGACATACACTGAACCATTCCACATCGTTTACTTTAAAACCCTAAATCCGTACACCCATTCAAACGATCACAGCCCTTAGCTGTGTACGTGTGCTTTCTTCCGTCCAGATGAGCAAGAGAATGTAGACCGGGTGGAACCCAAACTTAAGGGGAGGGGGTTTCAAGACCTCGGACTTACAGGAGAAGATGCCGCTGGGAGCTGGGATTCTGGTGCCAGCGATCTGCCAGTCCTAGGGCAGGCTGATCTGCTATGAGCCCCCCAGGCACAACGCCTTACTTTAAAAATTTGTGCAAGAAGGATGGAAGCTCCTGGCGTGCAGGCATCCCAGGATAGCCAGGTCTTGCATTAGCACTAAAGGGCTAAAAGCCTAGGTTTGGGAGTTGTTTTTTTTTTTTTTCCACACTTAGGATTTATGTCTTTCTTTTGGTTCCCCACCTTTCCAAGAGGCTGGCGGGGTTGGTGGGCCACACTGTGCGAACACCTTATTTCAGTCTCTGCCACTTATGCCTGGCTGGCTTCTCCTTCCCACCCGTCGCCTAGGGCGGCTCCAGGAGTTTCAAACGCTGTGCCACTCGCTGGCGGAGGCGATAGTTGGAGTTCTCTCTCCCCGCAGCCCAGGTTCCCGCGCCGCTACCCGACATGCGGGTGAATGTCGCGCTCCGAGTCTCGAAGCTCCTGTCAGGAAGACTGTAAAACAAAAAAGAAGGACCGAATACGTTAGCAGAGCCTGATCCCCGGGGAGGCGGCGCGGCTGCGCGGCGAGAGCAGCGCTCACTGGTCCTGGCAGGTGCGCGGCCAGTGGAGGGGGCCCGGCGGTTCGCCTCGAGGACGGCCTCGGCTCCTCTCCGGCCACCGTCCACCCCCCTCCAAGAAACTTTTCTTTCACTTGGAGAGGCTCCGTGTTGCCATGAAAACGGATTTTCCAAGGGGCCCGACCCTCCCCCTCAGGGGCATCGGACTGGAAAAACCGAAATGGCCAGAGAGCAGAGACAAAAAGGGGCCGCTAAGCGGGGGCCCGGAGAAGAGAGCCGAGGCCGGTTCACCCCTTCCACCCCACACACACTACCCGCACCACCGCCTGTGAGCGCCTCGGCCCAGCCCCGGCAGCGGGCGTCTGACCGCGCGCCCTCCTCACACAAACCACCAGAGAGCCTCAAGCCTTCGTTCGCTCCGCGGTCCCGAAAACTGTCTCCCGTGCCCCGGTCCCTGACGCCCGCTCTGTCCTGGGTGCGCGGGCTCGCGGCTTCCCGACGGAGGATCGGGCTGGACAGAGGCTGGTTCCAGGGAGGGCTTTTGGAGCCGCAGCCCAGGGTACCTCCGCTGCGCTCTGAGTCCCCAAGCCCTCTTGGGTAGCTGGCGATGCCCAGTGTCCCTAGCGCTGGCAGCAGAAGCGATTGGAGGACCTCCGCTCAGACAGCGGGAAGCTTCGCAGGGTGGCCCCGGGACCGGGAGCCCCTTGGCCCTGACAGGGCTGCAAAGTTGTTTTCTGAACCCCGTGGGCGCCCCTCTGTCCCCTCTCCCCGAAACCTGCTCCCGCGCCCCCTCCCCCCTCCGTCACCTCCTCCAGTTTCGTTCTTTCAAACTTTTTTGAGACCCTAATTGGTGGTCTCTGAGCGGCTCTCCGGGACTCCCGCCTCCTGAATAACTCTCATCACGTCACCGGGCCCAAGAGGGGCGTGGGGGGTGAACGAAAGGACTCCCCGAACTTTTTTTTCCTGCGGGGCCGAACGGGGGCTCCGTGATGATTGGCCAGGGCGCATCACTGCGAGCCTGTCAATCACTAGGCCTCCCGGTGGCGAGGGGCGGACCGAGCCCCAACCCCGGGGGATCGGAGCAGGTATATAAGAGGCCTGGCGAGCGCCCGGCCAGACTGCGAATGCGACCAGCCCGAGACAACGCCTCAGGTGCGAGTAGCCTGCGGGTTCCCGCTGACTTGGCGCGGAGCACTTCAGCAAGCCTGCCCTTCCCGCCCGACCCGCTGGCCCACCGGCCCCCAAGCACCCCACCGACGGAGTCCCCGGGCCTTTTCACCGTGGCCGCTCCAGCCCCGGGAGCGCCTTCTCCTCCCGCCACTCTGGCGCACCTTCTTCCCGCCCCGGCCATGTACAGCCTGCTGGAGACTGAGCTCAAGAACCCGGTGGGGCCACCCACCCCGGCGGCAGGCGCGGGCGGCCCCGCAGCCCCGGGCGGTGCGGGCAAGAACAGTGCGAACGCAGCCGGCGGCGCGAACGCAGGCGGCGGCAGCGGCGGTGGCGTGAGCGCCGGCGGCGGCGGCGGGGGCAGCGATCAGGACCGCGTGAAGCGGCCCATGAACGCCTTCATGGTGTGGTCCCGCGGGCAGCGGCGCAAGATGGCCCTGGAGAACCCCAAGATGCACAACTCTGAGATCAGCAAGCGCTTGGGCGCCGACTGGAAACTGCTGACCGACGCCGAGAAGCGGCCGTTCATCGACGAGGCCAAGCGGCTGCGCGCCGTGCACATGAAAGAGTACCCGGACTACAAGTACCGGCCGCGCCGCAAGACCAAGACGCTGCTCAAGAAGGACAAGTACTCCCTACCCGGCGGCCTGCTGCCCCCCGGCGCTGCAGCTGCCGCAGCCGCGGCTGCTGCCGCCGCGGCCGCCAGCAGCCCGGTGGGCGTGGGCCAGCGCCTGGACACATACACACACGTGAACGGCTGGGCCAACGGCGCGTACTCGCTGGTGCAGGAGCAGCTGGGCTACGCGCAGCCCGCGACCATGAGCAGCCCGCCGCCGCCGCCCGCGCTGCCGCAGATGCACCGCTACGACATGGCCGGCCTGCAGTACAGCCCCATGATGCCGCCGGGCGCCCAGAGCTACATGAACGCCGCCGCGGCGGCCGCCGCCGCCTCGGGCTACGGGGGCATGGCGCCCTCAGCCGCGGCCGCCGCGGCCGCCGCCTACGGGCAGCAGCCCGCCACCGCCGCGGCCGCCGCCGCCGCCGCCGCCGCCATGAGCCTGGGCCCTATGGGCACGGTGGTGAAGACCGAGCCCAGCTCGCCGCCGCCCGCCATCGCGTCGCACTCGCAGCGCGCGTGCCTCGGCGACCTGCGCGACATGATCAGCATGTACCTGCCGCCTGGCGGAGACGCGGCCGACGCCGCCTCGCCGCTACCGGGCGGCCGCCTGCACAGCGTGCACCAGCACTACCAGGGCGCCGGGACTGCCGTCAACGGAACGGTGCCTCTGACCCACATCTGAGCGCCGGCCTGCGCTCGCCGCCCCTCCGCCCCACCCCGACCCCGCACCCCCGAGTTGGGACGCCTTGTTGTTTAGCTTTGCTTGCCTGGGACTGTTGCCTTGTACCGATGCTGGGGAGGACAGAAAGTTTTGCTGTAGCTGTCGGGTTTTGTACAAAAGCAAAGAGTCCGGAGCGGCGGAAATGGGACTTTCTAGAGCTCGCCTGCCCCTCCCTCCCCTTTTGTAGGCTGGGAATCGCTGTGTTGTTTGCAAAGAAAAAGCCGCCCCCCTCCTCCTCCTCCTGGGTTCCTGGGTTTTTCTGTTGCATTTGAAAATGTTGTCTCTTTAGTTTGCAGTTAGCCGAGGAGTGAGTGAATGGGAGAGACGTACTCTCAGGGGAGGCTAGCCTGAGAACTGCAACGCCTCCTCCCCCAGTCGCGTTGCATCTGTTTTCCTCGTGGGCTTTAGGGGGGCTGACCGCGCGGAGTCGCGCGGCAGCTAAGGCCGCTGTTAATTTATAGCCAGGTGTGCGTGTGTCTGCCGCCTCGCCGCCCCTGGCCGCGGGACACCTTCTGTCCAGTCCGCATTTAGGCTGTTGAGTTGGTGATTTCTGCCGTGATTTGTTGGATATTTCGTCGCGCTAATGTATTTGGATTTCGTTTGGGTGGTAGGGAAGGGGCTATTTTGTTTCAGGTTTTTCAAGGTTTTACTCTTAATTCCTAAATGAGAGATCAATAAATTTTATAACCAACATGGTGGAGTCCTGGTAATTTTGCGGGCCTGAAACTTTAGGTGCGGGTTGGGGAGGGGACCAGCATTCGGTGTTCTGATCGTGGTCCGGTCGCGGGGCCGGGTGGGAGCGGGGTCCTGGGGGGAGGCGAGCGTGATCTGAAATGGTTTCTTCTGGTGATCCCAAACGCTGCGGCTCCCGATATTTTCAACTGAAACTGAGGAGAAAGCGGTCTGTCTTCCTGAGAGCGTCTCCTGGGAGCGAGCACACGCTGGCTGCGGCGAGCACCCCGCGGCCACGCACCTGTTGATCGCGGCGAGCGGCCGCGGGAGGAGAGCCCGCCCGGGCGGGGAGGGACCGCCGCGGCCGCGGACACCGGCCCCCAAAGCCGCACCTTTACCTTTGTGCACTGGGGCGGGAAGACACTCGAGCCAAGCTGAAATATTTACAAAACGAAAACCCTTCGGAAATCTCAATTAGTCTATTAAAAATAAATGGTTACAAGAATCCTTGGCAGGAAACAAGTACGTTTCAACCGCGGCGGCGGAGCCAGCATTCAACACTGGAAGGTGTGTTTTTGAAAAGTCCCTCTTAACATTTTAAGAGAGCGTCAAACTTCTCCAGTGGCTTTTTCTTTTTGACTTGTCAACTCGGTAAACTTGTTTTCCACCAGAGGCTCCCTCTCATCCCCAGCCTCGAGCCCGCTTTCGACTCCTTCCTTCCCCCAACTCTCCCTCAGTCCCTGACCCTTGGGCATTCCACTGTGCCCCCCGAAAGGCCTTTCGTTTCGCGCCTGGCCACACGGCCCCAGTGTATCTGTTTGGGGCCTAAGAAGAAAACAAATAGAACCAGTGTTTTTTCACCCCCTCCTCAGCTGTTTGAGGTGATTTCCTTAATCCCTCTAATCCTGTTACCTCGCTATCCCAGAATAACTAAACTCGGGCTTTCCAATAAACTCGGCCCGGTGGACTGTTTTTTATCCTCATCCACTCCTGACCACAGGTTTCTTTGCTTGAGGTCTGCTGGACTCTGGGCGACAGAATCTCCCGTAAATTGGTCCGAATTCCACATTTCCAACCGGCTTCCTTTGTGCGGGCCAGCCATTCACCTGCGAGCCGGGGCGGGCCTCGGGGGGAGGGGCGGGGGCTCTCTGCGGCTTCGGGGGTCGTGGCCGCTTTTTACACTTCACTGCGGATCCTGGAGACTAAGCTCACCATGCCTCTGGGAGAAAGGTCGGGTCTCCCAGGAAAGGCAGCACCACCCCTCCCCCGCAGACGATGGCACTGCCTCCCCCACCCCGGACTGTACCTCACCGTGTGGGAGGGCCCTCGGCGGTGATTTACAGACCCTCCACCCGGGGCTGCTCCGGGGCCTGCAGCGTCCCGGCATGGACGAGGCCTCCGTACCCCGCTCTCCTCTCGCCGCCCCAGGGCCACGGACCTCGGACCCCTCGGAGCCGGTCGGTGCCGCAGCCCTAGCTGCAGTGATTGGAGCGAAGCCACAGGCGGCCAGGCCGGCGGGCCTCACGCCCCCTCCCCCGTGCCCCGCGTCCCAGGGGCGGGAGGAAACTCTCTTGTCATATCCACCCCCTATTAATATCTTTCACAGTGTTTGGGCCTCCGTAAAATACCTGTCCGTAGGTTACTCTGGGTTCAAATTGCTCGCAATTGTGGACACAAGTTTGGTCTGAAAGACTCCAGGAAAGGGAGGGTGAAAACAAGCAATTCCGCCCCACTGAGGGGGCGGTGCCAACGCGGGAATAAACTGACACTGCTTCTTTCGAAGAGTCCATTGTGCTGCTGCCTTCTTAGAAGTGCCAGGGTCACCCTTTCAGCCGGTCTCACACACTGCTCACTCCCTCTCTAAACATCCATGGCTTTGTGTTCTACTTTGTCTGATTTCCAAATTGCCTTGAAGAGAAAGGATTTCATCAATCAGCACATTTGGAGGATTTAAATATAGATGAAAGATAATTGTTTTTTAACTTCAGCAACAGAGAAGAGAACTGGACTGGACTGGAGTGAAACTCCCATCTTCCAGGCCAGAGTTTTCAGACTAGAGCATCCCCTCCCCCTCTCCCCCTCCTCCCCTGCACGTTTCTACCAGGACAGTTGCCCGTTAATCTGCTTTATAGATGAAGATTCCGGGAAATTTTAATTTGAAATCAGGGCTCTGCTGCTTAAATGGCAACCATAACAAAATCTGGTCAATCCCCAGCTCCTGCCTCCTCCGGCTCCTCTTACGTATGAGGAAACTGGCTCCTCAAGGGGCAATGACTGCGCTGAAGGTTGCTTAGCTGGTTCTCTGGCCGCTAGGCTCCCAGACCTGGAGGGCTCTCGGCGCTGCCACAAGATGGAGAGAAACCGATGAAATCCCAGCCCCAGCTGCCTCTCAAGCCCTTAATCCAGAGGGGTCGCTGGAGAAAAGAGGTAATTCCTGACACACACCTAGTAGCCACTGCTTGGCGAAAGGTGAAGCGATGTGGGGAGGACAAGGTGCTTATAGAAGGAAAAACTGGCCCACCTTTTAGCTTTCCCTGACAGGTGGGGTTATCCTACATTAATCTCCCTTCTAAAAATCTACAGGGGGCAAGGGCATCCAAAGATGCAGGTAGAGGTTTTTAAACAAAGACGTTCATCACAGACCTCCTTACAACAGTAAAAGTTACCGACAACCCAACTGTCCAACAGATAGGACAAGGTTATGTAAAATACGTTTTCCAAAATAGACTCTTTTGCAGATATTAAAAATTGTGTGTGGAGAGATTTTAAGGGAACTGCTTAAAACAAAGTGAGAAGAGCAAGACGCAGACGAGTATATTCAGTACGTCTGATCTATTTAAAAATCAACATATATGACTGGGAAAATACACAAAAATTAGGAATACTGGTTCGTCTTCTTTCTATTTATTTGTACTTTCCAGTTTCCTCTGATAGGACTGTATGTCTGTCATCACCAGAAAAGGCAGCTTTCAAATATCTTCTCTCCCAATCACAAACACAGAAATGTGTCTCCTCGTGAAAGAAGAAAGTTCAAGCTTTCCCTTGGTGTGTTTTGGGGCGAGGAGGGGGCGGGGAGCCCCAAGAGCAGTAATTCCCTAGCTCTCCTCCGGGCTGGGGCCTGCAGTGAACACACCAGAGCAACCCCCTGCCAAGCGCCCTGCTCCGTAGCGGGAGCAGGAGCAGATTAGTGACGGCTCCGTCATTCTTCAGACCCACTCACTGGAGAAAAAGACCTCCTTGGGAGCCAAGCTGAACAGCTTGGGCCGCGGGAAGCCCGGGCCACTGAGGAACCAGAAGGCCCTTAAACCCAGGGGCCTGAGGCACGCTCACTGCCCTCTTGGGGCGGGGGGTGGAGAGCAAGCCCAGGCTTTGGGTCCTGGGCCAGGCAGGGGAGGGGTGAGGTGAGCTCCCCACGGCACCCCTGCAGCTGGATGGAACACGATATGCTGTGTTCCTCTGCCTCATCACTACCGTCTTCATCCACACCACCGTCACTGCTGGCTGGACCGCTGCCATGGCTTCCTGTTTGTTCTCCCTGCGTCCACTCTGCTCCCCACCAATACATCCTCCCTAGAGCATTCCCTCCACTTTTCAAACGTAAATCCAATCACTGTCCCTTCCCTTCCTCATAATCTTCTGGTGGCTTCATACTGAGTGCTCTTGGAAAAAAGTCCCAACTCCTCTAAAGCTTTGCCCAATCAACTGCATGGACTTTCACTCAGCCCTCAACCCCTGCCAGGATCCGGTTGAGAAATGCTTGTGGAATAAATAAATCACGGTAATTTTCTCAGATAAAGATTATTGTGCACAGGGCACATTTTATTTTGCATCATCAGGATTTTCCCAAATCTCCACATTAAGCACCAACTTCCTGACAATTAAAAAAATCTACTAGCAAAAATATATAACTTCTTTCTTGCCTCAGGGCTTTTGAACTTGCAGTTCCCCTTTCCTGTAATGTTCTTTCCCAAGCTCTTCCCTCAAATAGTCCCACGTCCTCTGGAAGATCTCAGTTTTAGCATCACTTCTGGGAAGGCTTCCATGGTGCCCTCCTCCAGAACAGGACAGGTCTCCTTGTTACAAGCTCTCATAGCACTGGGTACCTTTTCCCAGCACTGATGCCAGTGGTTATTTTACATTTATTTTTGTGATCCTGCCTATCGTTGGTCTCTCTCCTAGTCTGTAAGTTCCATGAGGGCAAAGACTGTGCCTGGTTTGTTCACCAGTACCTAGCACAACCCCTATTCCATATTAGACTCTCAAAAATACATGTGGCAGAAAGAACTCTAATTCAAAAAGATACATGCACTCCAATGTTCATAGCAGCACTATTTACAATAGCCAAGTAGCCAAGACATAGAAACAACCTAAATGTCCATCAACAGATGACTGGATAAAGAAGATGTGGTATATATATACAATGGAATATTACTCAGCCATAAAAAGAATGAAATAATGCCATTTGCAGCAACATGGATGGACCTAGAGATTACCATACTAAGTGAAGTAAGTCAGACAGAAAAAGACAAATGGCATATGATATCAATTATATGAAGAATCTAAAAAAAAAAAAAGACACAAATGAACTTATTTACAAAACAGAAACAGATTCACAGACATAGAAAACAAACCTATGGTTACCAGGGGGGAAAGGGGGTGGGAAGGGATAACTTGGGAGTTTGAGATCTGCAGATACTAACTATTATATATAAAATAGGTAAACAATGAGTTTCTACTGTATAGCACAGGGAACTATATTTAATATCCTGTACTAACCTATAATGAAGAAGAATATGAAAATGAATATATGTATGTATATGTATGATGGAAACATTATGCTGTACACCAGAAACTGACATAACATTGTAAACTGACTATAGTTCAATTTAAAAAATGTATATATGTGGAGTGTTTACTGTATGTTTAAGAAATGGGGGCTCTTGGGGCTTGAAGCTAACAGGATGAATGCAAGCCCATGAAAGTCAAGGCTGAATCTGCGACCTTGGCTCCATCCTTTACCAGCTATAGGCTCTTGAGGACATCACTTACACTGAGCCTCAAATGGGAGTAACAATGTCTCTGGTCTTTTTTAAAAAAAGATGCTTCGAGACCTGAGCACGGTGTCTGGCACACAGCCATTGTGGAGTATGTATTAGTGATAATTAGCACCTTTCTTAGGGAGCCTCTGTTGACTCTTCAAGGAGGAGCTAGTGTTCTCTGGTCAAATTGTGTATTTCCCAGCATGACAAGTGATGTTTTTTTCATTGCTGAGGCCAGTTCTTGCTATAGAAAGAAGGGAAAATAAGACATCATCATGAAAAATGAACAAATCATATGACACCAAAAACATAAACACAAATGAAAAAATAGATAAATTGGACTTCATCAAAATTAAACTTTTTTGCTTCAAAGGACACCATCAACAAAGTGAAGAGATAACCCACAGAATAGGAAAAAATATGCACAAATTGTATATCCTACGATTGTATCTAGAGTTGTTTCTAGACTATATAAAGACTTAAAACTCAATAATAAAAAATTACCCAATTAAAAATGGGCAAAGGACTTGAATAGGCATTTTTTTCTTTCTTTTTTTGGGGGGGGTATTTTATTTTTTTAAACATTTTTTACTGAGTTATAATCACTTTACAATGTTGTGTCAATTTCCAGTGTAGAGCACAATTTTTCAGTTATACATGAACATATATATATTCATTGTCACATTTTTTTTTGCTATGAGCTACCACAAGATCTTGTATATACTTCCCTGTGCTATACAGTATAATCTTGTTTATCTATTCTACATTTTGAAATCCCAGTCTGTCCCTTCCCACCCCCCGCCCCCTTGGCAACCACAAGTTTGCATTCTATGTCTATGAGTCTGTTTCTGTTTTGTATTTATATTTTGGGTTTTTTTCTAAAGGAAATATACAAACGGGCAACAAGCATATGAAAAAGTGCTCAACATCATTAGTCAACAGAGAACTGCAAATCAAAACCTCGAGGAGACACCACTTCACATCAGCTAGGATGGCTGTAGTAATAACTTAAAAATAGGCAATAATGAGTGCTGCTGAGGATGGAGAGAAACTTGAATCCTCATATGGTGCTGATGGAAATGTAAAGTGGTAAAGCCACTTTGAGAAACAGTCTGACAGTTCTTCTAAAGGTTAAACACCAAGTTACCATCTGATCCAGAAATTTTACTCCCAGGGATAACAAAAACATATGTCCACACAAAAATGGGTACACTAATGTTCACAGCAGCATTATTCATAATAGCCAAAAAGTGGAAACCTAATTGTTTATTAACTGATTAATGGATGAATAAAATGGTATATTCATACTATGAAATATTATTCTGCAATAAAAAGAAATTGAGTACTTGTATATATACCAGGTTAGTATACATACATGTATTACCTAGCTCTGTCAACTGATGAAGAGGCCTAGGAACAGTGACATCCCAGTAGCGACAAACACATCGAGAATCCAGATCTTAGTGTCTCATATCATTCTTCAGTAAAAGGAACCAGGGATCTTTGGGAAATGGATGATTCTAGGACTAGGAACAGAAAGACACAAAATGAGTCTGGAGCATCCTGCAGAGAAGTGTGCACTACTCATGGTGAGTCCGTTCCAAAGAGAGTAATATGGATGGGGGGGGGGAGTGTAACTTTGCAGCAGAGAAGTCTGCAAAGCCTACCTCAGCCAAAAGAGCAAAGTCAACATCAGCAGTGATGTCATGGTGATCGTAAGCACCCTTGATGTGATGAGATAAAAATGGCACTTATCCGGTGTGGTCTTCCTCCCCTCAAACCATCATCAATCTAATCATGAGAAAAACATCTGACAAATCCTAACTGAGGATACTCTACAAACTATCTGACCAGAAATCCTCAAAACTGTCAATGTCACCCAAAACAAGGAAAGTCTGAGAAACTGTCATAGCCAAGAGGAGCCTAAGGAAGTAGGGTAGATGGAAAAGAGCAAATCGTTACCAAAGGGGAAACAAAATAATCTTTTCAGTTACTAAAAACCTAGATTACATCTCCAAGTGGGTTCTTGTGGTAGCAACTCTGCTCAAAGCTCATTTTAAAAGCACTTTGTGGGTTAAAGGAAATCTTCATTGAGAAAAAAGGCTCCTGTTTAAAAAAAAAATAATTAAGAGCTCATTTATTTTTAAAACATGTTATTCTCTATGGAAATGTCAATAAAATTTAGAAGTTTAAATGAGCATGTATATTTTAGTCTTAAATTTGGTTAATATCCTTTTATATGTGAATCTTGGAAATACCTGATGAGCAAAAATAAAACATGCATGATACTCAGTAGACATTATTCAAAACATCTACTGAACTTTCATTTTTATTTAACTATGAAACCACTAGGGACTTTTGAAATGTGTTTGAAAAGCTTTCTCAAAGTCCAAGATTTATTTATTCCATACCCATTTTTAAGGCATTGTATGTTTCAGGAAGTATGCAAGGATCTGGGACAACAGGAAGTCATGGGGCTTACAATATAGGGTTGGAGAAACATGGTCAACAGGGGACTCGGTCTCAAGATAGAATAAAATGGGAGCCATTCCACATAGAACCAGGATTTGCGAGAAGCCGAAGAAGGGGCTTCCTGGAGAAGAGACCATTTAAGCTGAACCTTCTACAGCGTGTAGGGCTTTTATAGGAAGAGAAGGAGTGCTGGACATTTCAGGCTGATAGAACAGCGTGAGAAAGACACAGTCATATATCCTGGAGTCAGGGACTTCGTGTGGTTAAGCAGCGTGGCTGCAGAGAAAGCAGGTGGCAGGGTGTTGTGGGAAATGAGCCTGGAGAGCCAAAAAAGTTCCTACTTGTGGGCTGTGAATGCCACGCTCAGGTCCCCTATCCTGTACTCAGTGGGAACTGCAGAAGGATTTTGTTCAGTGCTTTATAAAGACCAAGCTGAAGGCAGTGTGAAGGACACACTGGAGAAAGAAGAGATTGGAGGCAGGGAGATTAGCCAAGAGGTTTCATTTTGCTTCAGGCAAGAGAGAAAGGCCTGACTGGGTACAGTGGCAGTGAGACTGAGAAGTGGCAGGATCCAGAGACAGGAATCTCTTTTGTACCCTGGGTGGGGTGCATAGACAGAGGGGGTGGCATAAACAGAGAGAGAGAGATCACAAGCAAAGGAGTCTAAGTTCTTAACCATTTTTTTTCAGTTTGGTGCTGTCTGATTCTGCACACAGTCACAATCATTCACATACACATCACTTTTGTTCAAAAGAACCATGGCTCCATCAAATTTAATGTGGTTTTTAAATGGTAATAAAAGTCAATTCCATCCACTAATATTGCTCAGTTGAAAAGAATTCTCTCTACTTGTTGCTTCATTAATTGCTCAGTTGAAATACCATGGATTATTTGCAAGTGTACAGTTTGAAATGTTCAGAATTAGTCAGTCCACTGTATTCTAAAAAGACCTCTAAGGTGCCTTCTAACTTTAAGATTCTTCTACCAGTCTTTAGGTGCAGGAACAGGATATCTGTAACTGTCAAAAGCCCCAAGCAGTTCAGCAAAACTGGAATGGTAACAAGCTTCTGTGCTCACACCCTGGGTAGGATAGTAGTGTCAACACCTCCAGCAGAGCTGATAGAGCTGTCTTTCAGTCTGTCTGCAGGCTCTGTTTACATTCTGCAGGTTAGCTAGGAACACTCTCACCACCGCCACCCCTTGAAAAAGATCTCTGGGTCAACTTGACATCTTCTAGACTCTCCGTGTACTGTATTTCTTCCTGTAACAAGCTCTCCCGCTATGTTACTTTATATGATTTCTTGGCGAAGAATAAATTAGGCTGAGTGTGTAAACAACATATAAACTCTAGGGATGTTGCCAATAATTGCAAGCAATGAAAATCAACAGCAGATTTGCACAGCAGTCTCCCAGCTGGAACTCGGCCGATTTGGAGAGGGCTCCGGTAGACCTGAAAAGTGGAGAAATTCACTCACGTTTGGAGTCTTTAGTGAGGAAAACTGGGACGCCAATATGGCTGCAAAGTGAAGGAAAAGCATTTTACAATGGGAGGTAACTGCTTGGGAGAAGATATACATAGAGTGCACACACACACACATACACAAAGGCCAACACTTGTCTGATGATAAAGGACATTCTCTAAACTGTTGAACACCTCCAGGGATCTAGCCTTGGTCTTTGCACTTTCTGAGCTCCCTCTCCATTGAGAGTCCCAAAAGTCTGTATGGTTTTCCTGAGTCTCAGACCTTTGGATCCAACTGCCCCTTGAATATATTTACTGGTGTGTCCCATGGTCCTTCAAAGTTTGACTGGATCAAACTAACTCATCATTTTCCTTCTCAAACTAACACTGCCTCTATTTTCCATCTCAATGAAACAGCACCCGTGTCTGCCTAGACATTTCTTTCCCCCTCTCACTCTAACCCAACTTCCTACCATTTCCGGGATCCATCTGCTCTTCATCCTCATTCCCTTAGTTGGGGCTTGTTGTTACTTACCATTGCCGTGTAAGAAATTACCCCAAATGTTAGCAGCATAAAACAACAGATACTAATCACTCACCATTTCTGTTGCTACGAATCCAGGCCTGGCTTAGCAGGCTCAGGGTCTCTCACAGGCTGCAGTCAAGGTGTTGGTTGGGACGACAGTTGTGTCAAGGCTCCACTGGAGTAGGATCTGTTTCCATGGTCACTGATGTGGCTGTTGCTGACCTGCCTCAGAAGATCCACTTCCCAGCTCACTCAAGTGGCTGCAAACAGGCCTCTGGTCCTAGCTGGTTTTCGACCAGAGACAATGGCTATTTGCCATCTGGGCCTCTCCACAGGACAGTTCACAATATGGCAGCTGGCTTTGTAAGTCAGTCTTTCTGTAACCTAATCTTGGAAGTGACATCCTGCCATCTTTGTTGTATTCAGTTCTTAGGAGCAGGACACTAGGTCCGGCCTGTACTCGAGGGGAGGAGCTTACACAGGGCATGACTATCAGGAGGTGGAGACCATCGTCCACCAGAGGGCCCTGGTTCTTTGTCTGGACTGTAACCCGTGCAGTAGCATCCTGACTGGTCCGCAGGCCTCCGGAGTCTCCCCACTCCACATCCTCCTCCGTACTGGGACCTGGGTGATGGTCCTGCGGAAACAGTCTAATTATGCAATCCCACTTCTAAAAACCTCTGTTGGCAACTTGTGCTGCCCACAGGGCAAAGTCCAAACTCCTTGACAAGACATTCAAGGCCCTCCACAATCTGTTCTTGGCTTCTTAGCTCTGTAGCCTCATTTCCCACCACCAACCACCTCCCAACAGCGATACCAAACTCCCCATGGCTCCCAGGTTCCCAGAAATGAGCCGAGTTCTTTCTGAGCCTTCCACAACTTGAAGTGACTCCACTCGCCACCTCATCCTATTTTCTGCCCCTCATCCTTCAGGGTGCAGCTTCAGAGGTACCTCCTCTGAGACACTTGCCCTGACTCTCTCCGCCTTCGTGTTCCCTGAGCTCTCTGGAGGGAGCGCTCTTCGAGGAAGTCGCACGGTGCCGGGCACGTGCTATGAGGCCCTTGATGGAGGTTTGCCATTTTGTTCAATGAAATCAAATAATGCTAGGGCTATAAGGAATTTTAAAAAGAGGAAAGAAAAAAAAGAGCGTAGATCCCTGACATTCAAACAAGGAAGGCCCTGAAGGGCCTGAGAAGGGAAAGGAGAGGGCTTGTCCAAGGTCATTGTGCTATTCGGTAGCAGAGCTGGGACAACTTACTAGCTCAGCCAGAGCTGCTCACCCCAACTCAAGGGCTCTTTCTACTATTACCAAAGCAACTTCACCGCTTCCGGCTCCCTGTGGCCCCTTGAAATCTCTGATTCTCTGAAGGTGGGAAAAAAATGTTTAATCAGAGTTCTTCAGGTGATGTCTCTCTAATCCTCTTTAGGTCCATGTTAAGCCCTAGGGCTATCTCCAGCTTGTGTGAACAGGACTTCCTTTATGGTAAGATGGTGAGAATCACATTCTAATCTTGGGTAGAGAAATCTGAAGAAATTCTCTCCACTTGGTTTTTGTGGGAGGGCTGACTTCACGGGTGTGTATGGGTCCTGAGGACCACACTTGGGCCTCCCCCAGTGGTTGTGTTCTTCTCCATTTTCTGTGGGTCCACCCAGCACTCTCCTTTCTGGGTACGTGGATTTTCCTTTCCAGGGTGACAAAATCCAGGACACTCACAAGGAGAAATATACAGGCCGCAGAGGGTGCTCCTTTCCTTCTTCCTTTCGTACCGAATACATCCTTAACATACCAAAAAGAGCCGTCCCAGAGATAACAGGGACTTGCAGCATGTGCTGCCTGAGGAGCTACAGCAGCGGCGGCAATCCCAGTGACAGTCCAGTCCCCGAAATCAGCCAGAACGAGGAATCTGACAGGAGGTGCTGAGGAGGAATACGCTGCAACAGCTCAAGAGGTGCTGATGTGGGGAGGGCCGTGGCAGGGCAGCTGGTTGTTTTAAAATCCTAACGATATGGCTAGGTCCTTGTTAGATACCGTGTGCTTTCAGTGGGCAGAGGAGAGAACCGAGGCTCCAATGACTGACCCAGCAAGTAAATCTTTCAGGTCTTGAGCACCGTGATCAGACTTCAAAGTTCAGCTCCTTCCAAGGGCCAGACATCAGTTTGCTTTCCTTGAGCATGTTTTGTTAACCTCTCTGAGACTCAAGTGACTTGTCTGTAAAATGCGGATAAAGCAGTACTTATGCTATAGCATTGCTTTAAGTTTAAATCACTTGATGCATGTAAAGGGCTTACCATTCAACACATGGAAATTTTTACTTTTATTAATACAGCCCTACGATCCAAAATGCCCACATTCCAAATGAACATTAGACTATGACCTCTAATATATCAACCCATGGAGCTTTCCAAGCCAGCTACTCTGCTTACTAGCTGTGTGGCCTTGGGCATGTTTCCTAACCTCTCTGAGCCTCCAATTTCCTTATCTGTAAAATGGGGATAATAATGGTTTTGGCTTTATAGAGTTGTAAAAAGATTCAATAAAAAACTTAGCACAAGGCCTGGTATATAGTGTGATAATGATTCTATTCATAGCCTTTCTACAGCTTCATGAAACCCAGGTTTACTGCTCCAGTGGAAGGAGCACAGGCTTTGCTATCAGGCAGATCTTATTAATTAATTTATTTACTTATTTATTTATTCATTTATTTAACAGAGGTACTGGGGATTGAATCCAGGACCTCGTGTATGCTAAGCACGCACTCTACCACTGAGCCATACACCCTCCTCCCACCTGGCAGATCTTAGTTTGAGATGTTTATAGTGTAAATTCCAGAATCCCAGTGCCTGCGTTTCAATCTCAGCTCCATCACTTACTAGCTGTATGACCGTGCGTAGGAACTTGAACTAAAAGTCAAAGATTCATCTTAGAACTTTGCTTACATTTCAATAACACAGTAGCCATAGAATATTCTTAGGTCTGAATGGAAGTCTTAGCAGTATATTTATTTTCAGAAGTGGTTTCTGTAATTTTGTAAGCTTTTTTCACAGCCCCTGTGCATTATTTTGACCTCTCTATCCATCGGCTTCCTCACCTGTAACATGCTGATTATAATAGCACATACTTCAGAGTTGTGCTGTGGCCATCCACCCAAAGTTTGGTGCCAATGTCAAGACTGATGCTGCCAAACACACACCAGGAGGGTATGAAAAGGTTTATTAATTACATAATGGGCTTTTTCCTGGGGAGAGTAGGGCAGGCTTCCAAGCTGTTCCAAAAATGGCTTGAGAGAGCAAGGAAAGAAGACTGGGCAGGGGGTTTTATTGTGGTTAGTGGGTGGGATGGAGTTGGAGGCTCCTGCAGGTGGGTAGAGCCTTGTCTGGTTTGAATCTCCTGCCTGGCACTAAAGGTGGGGGTGCCCAAGCTTTTTTATCAGCTTGCCCAGGGATGAGGAACAATGGGAACTGGGGGAGATTTAAAAGCTGTCAGTAGTGCAGGTATATATAGAATAGATAAATAAGATTATACTGTATAGCACAGGGAAATGTATACAAGATCTTGTGGTAGCTCATGGTGAAAAAGGATGTGACAATGAATATATGTATGTTCATGTATAACTGAAAAATTGTGCTCTATGCTGGAAATTGATACAACACTGTAAACTGACTATAACTCAATTTAAAAAAAGCTGTCATTAGTCAAACATCACAAAAATGTAGTTACCATATGATCCAGCAATCCCACTCCTGGGCATATATCCAGAGAAAACTAATTCAAAAAGATACATGCACCCCATTGTTCACAGCAGCACTATTTACAACAGCCAAGACATGGGAGCCACTTAAATGTCCATCAACAGATGACTGAATAAAGAAGATGTGGCGTATATTTATGTATATAGATATATATAATGGATATGTATATATAATGGAATATTAGTCATCCATAAAAAAGAATGAAATAATGCACTTGCAGCAACATGGATGGATCTAGAGGTTATCATACTGAGTGGAGTAAGTCAGACAGAGAAAGACAAATATCATATGAAATCACTTATATGTGAAATCTTAAAAATGATACAGATGAACTAATTTACAAAACATAAATAGACTCACAGACATAGAAAACAAACTTACAGTTACCAAAGGGGAAAAGAAGTGGGGAGGGATAAATTAGGAGCTTGAGATTAACAGATACAATCTACTATATGTAAAATAGATTAACAATAAGGACCTACTGTATAGCACAGGGAATTATTGTCAATATCTTGTAATAACCTATAATGGAAAAGAATCTGAAAAAGAATATATATATGTATGTATAACTGAATCTCTTTGCTGTACACCTGAAATAATGCAACACTGTAAATCAACTGTACAGTTTTTTGGGGGGGAAGTTATAGCTTAGTGGTAGAGTGCATGCTTAGCATGCACAAGGTCCTGGGTTCAATCCCCAGTACCTCCACTAAAAAATAAAATAAATTTAAAAATACATAAACCTAATTATCTTTCCCTCCAAAAAAACCTCAAAAAAACCCCTATACTTCAGTTTTTAAAAAATAGAGTTAGACTCCTTATTAAATGTTGTGACCCAATAAATGAGATTACGCACATAAAATACTGAATGAACAGTGGCTGTTATTATTCAGATCAGATATATTGATAGAGTCATTGGCCTGCTCTATTGCAAAAGTGTGACATCCATATATTGGGGGGTTTCGTGGTGCAGTGGAAAGTGTACCTAACAGCCCATTGGGCAGCCTCAGGTCTGCCCTTCATTAGCCCTTGGGAACTTAGCTTAATCAGTTCCGGTTCCGGGCCTCTGGTGTGAAGTGAAGGGGCAGGACTAGATGTTCTCTAAGGCTCCCCGCGGGCCTAACAGTGTCCAACTGCCACGGTGGTTGGCCCACTCATTAAGTGGTATTGCTACAGAATGAAGAATCATTTGTTTTCTTTTTCAGCCCACTTTCTACCATGTTCCAGATGTTGTTACGCCCTATGTTATTAGTGCCTTTAAGACAGCTTTAAACCAGCAGAGTAAAGAAGTAAATCAAAAATAGAGAGTGGAAAGACTTACCCCAGCTTAAGTCCCAATTGACCAACTATTGTTTCACACCTTTCCTGCAGTCGGAAAAAATTGCTACATGTCACTGTTGTCTGAAAGAACCCAATGTCACCATTTTTACAAAGCACCCTTATCTTTATTGTAAAGATATGTCCACTTTATTGTAAAGATATGTAAAAAAATAATACATTTAGAATGGAAAGGGATGGGAGAGGTGGGAAAAGAAAAGTCCTAGAGCAATAGAAAAATTTAAAAAGTTATTCCCAGAAATTAGGAGATCATATGTCACCCACATAAATGACAACTTCCATCCAAAGAATGTTCCCACTGGCGGGCAAACTAGCACTACTATGTCTGGAGGGCGTACCGGTTTGCAGGACAAGACACAGAACTAAGCAAGTCTTTGATGGACATTTCCCAAGGACAAGTGCAGGTGAAAGACAATTTCCCAGGGGATTGGAACTGGTTCACTGGAAGTGATTCCTGATGTCTAAACTCTCAGATGTCCCTCAATTCATCCACGCATAAGAACATTCTTGTGGACAGTGAGTTTCAATCTACTATTGATCACTTTCTTCAAGCTTGTCAGCACTTTAACTGCAGTTCATTTGTGGAGGATGGAAGGGTCTCGACTATGAAAAAGCACAACAAGCTAGGAGGTAAGCCACCTCCCAAGAGGGCGTCGTACAGGGCTGTGCTTGCTAAAAAAATGATGACCTGGTCAACCTTAGTCAGGACCCACTCTGTCTTCTTTGGATCTGGGAATGTCACAGGATATGTCTCTATGTCCTTTGGGGTAGAAGATGTACACTGTACAAGTTTTCCAAAGTTTCTACTGAATCTCACATTAGATGTGGACATCTATATCTCTACATATCTATATATCTATAAAGCTGTAGATGAATGCCCTAGATGAGATGCTCTGCTATTTCCACACGTTGAAGAGTGTCATGTGTGTCATGGATCTCAGGGTCACATCCATGTGACATTTGAGTCTCCTCTTCAGCGTCCCAGCCAAGTGGATGGCCAGCTTGAGCACCTCCAGGGATGAACAAATCACTACCACGTGGGACAACCTGTCCTCTATTTGGAAAGCTCTCACCGTCCTATGCTGCATCTTCCATCCACCCCTCCTCGCTGGGCCTTACAGAATGCACTCCCCATGTGTCCTGGGGCAGCCCTGTGCTCTAAGGTGGTTCATCTCCAGGCCAATCACTCTTTTCTCTCAACCTTTTCTCATTTGGGTGGTTCTAAGTGCTCTTTAGCACTCTCAGAAAATTTCTCCATCCACCAGTGTAGCAGTCAGAACAGAACACACTGGTCCCCCGGGTGGGGTTTGACTAATGCAGAGCAGTTCAGAACTCACTCACTTCCTGACTCTAGAGAGCAAGTTTCTCTAGTCCCGAAGTCCATGGACAGGCTCGGTGCACTGTTAACGCACTTCCATTTCAGATGATTTAACTTAGCTACCCAGTCCCGCTTTCACTGTCAGGTCATGATTCCGTCATCCAGCATAGCCTTCCCAGCTGTTGTTCTGTGCAGGTAGCTTTGCCCAACTATTTACGTATATAGTAATATATTTTTACCATGTCAAATAGATATCAAAATATATAAACTTATCATATGTAGGGGATATATATTTATCATATGTAAGGGATATATATACAGACACACATATATACATACATATATATTACACTGGGATTGCCCCTTACAATTAAAGAATTAAAGAAAGCTAATTCTGGTCACTGGGTAAGTACCTATTTATATCTTTATTTCCCCCATTTGGACAATGGAGTGAAGGAGACACTGATTTCTAGTTAGGTTCACTTTCTAATCCTGTACATTTATCTAAGCTACCTCTGAACTTATGCCCATTTGATTCCTGGCTTGTCATTGGGACCTTATCCTTCTCATATCCACACCAAACTCTCTACCTGCACTGAAGTGAAGTGGCCACCACACTGGATTATTAAGCCCTTTGCCCCAGGACCCAGGATTTCAGCTTGAATGCTAACCCAGACGAATCATGTCAGGTCTACAGGGATGTGACTTGGACACTGAGGTCCGCACACTGCTGGGGCAGGCTCCTGAGAGAGCCTGGGGCTCCCTCTCCGAAAGGGTCTCTGGAGGCTCTCATGGAAGTCTTTTTCAGGGAAGGATTCTATGTTGCTGCAAATGGCGTTATGTTGTCAGTTTTTATGGCTGAGTAGTATTCCATTGTATAAATATACCACCACTTCTTTATCCAGTCATCTGTTGATGAACATTTAGGCTGTTTCCATGTCTTGGCTATTGTAAATAATGCTGTTATGAACTTTGGGGTACAGGTGTCATCCTGAAGTAGGGTTCCTTCTGGATATACGCCCAGGAGCAGGATTCCTGGGTCATACGGTAAGTCTATTCCTAGTCTTTTGAGGAATCTCCATACTGTTTTCCACAGTGGCTGCACCAAACTGCATTCCCACCAGCAGTGAAGGAGGGTTCCCTTTTCTCCACAGCCTGTCCAGCATTTGTCATTTGTGGATTTTTGAGTGACAGCCATTCTGACTGGTGTGAGGTGATACCTCATTGTAGTTTTGATTTGCATTTCTCTGATAATTAGTGATATTGAGCATTTTTTCAAGTGCCTATTGGTCATTTGTATGCCTTCCTTGGAGAATTGCTTGTTTAGGTCTTCTGCCCATTTTTGGATTGGGTTGTTTATTTTTTTCTTATTGAGTTGTATGAGCTACTTTTATGTTCTGGAGATCAAGCCTTTGTCGGTTTCATTTGCAAAAATTTTCTCCCATTCTGTAGGTTGTCTTTTTGTTTTACTTATGGTTTCCTTTGCTGTGCAGAAGCTTATAAGTTTCATTAGGTCCCATTTGTTTATTCTTGCTTTTATTTCTTCTAGGAGAACATTTTTGAGATGTATGTCAGATAATGTTTTGCCTATATTTTCCTCTAGGAGGTTTATTGTATCTTGTCTTATGTTTAAGTCTTTGATCCATTTTGAGTTGATTTTTGTGTATGGTGTAAGGGAGTGTTCTAGCTTCATTGTTTTACATGCTGCTGTCCAGTTTTCCCAACACCATTTGCTGAAGAGACTGTCTTTATTCCATTGTATATTCTTGCCTCCTTTGTCGAAGATTAGTTGACCAAAAGTTTGTGCGTTCATTTCTGGGCTCTCTATTCTGTTCCATTGGTCCATATGTCTGTTTTTGTACCAATACCATGCTGTCTTGATGACTGTAGCTCTATAGTATTGTCTGAAGTCTGGGAGAGTTATTCCTCCAGCCTCTTTCTTTCTCTTCAGTAATGCTTTGGCAATTCTAGGTCTTTGATGGTTCCATATAAATTTTCTTATGATTTGTTCTAGTTCTGTGAAATATGTCCTGGGTAATTTGATAGGGATTGCATTAAATCTGTAGATTGCCTTGGGCAGTGTGACCATTTTAACAATATTGATTCTTCCAATCCAAGAGCATGGGATATCTTTCCATTTTTTAAAGTCTTCTTTAATTTCCTTCATCAATTGTTTATAGTTTTCTGTGTATAATTCTTTCACCTCCTTGGTTAGATTTATTCCTAGGTATTTTATTACTTTGGGTGCTATTTTAAAGGGGATTGTTTCTTTACTTTCTTTTTCTGTTGATTCATCATTACTGTAAAGAAATGCAACTGATTTTTGAACGTTAATCTTGTAACCTGCTACCTTGCTGAATTCTTCGATCAGCTCTAGTAGTTTTTGTGTGGACCTTTTAGGGTTTTCTATATATAGTAACATGTCGTCGGCATATAGTGACACTTTTATCTCTTCTTTTCCAATTTGGATCCCTTTTATTTCTCTCTCTTGCCTGATTGCTGTGGCTAGGACTTCCAAGGCTATGTTGAATAGGAGTGGTGATAGTGGGCATCCTTGTCTTGTCCCAGATTTTAGTGGGAAGCTTTTGAGTTTTTCACCGTTGAGTACTATGCTGGCTGTAGGTTTGTCATATATAGCTTTTATTATGTTGAGATATGTTCCCTCTATACCCACTTTGGTGAGACTTTTTATCATGAATCGGTGTTGAATTTTATCATGAAGGATTCTAAAAGGAAGGAAAGAATCAACTTCTTATCTAGTTAGACCTAGACCCTAGAGAGCTAACAGAAAATAAGAATGAGAACTCCACCAGCAGTGTTGCTTCTAAGCCACCCCTCCTCTATACCCCCAGCTACCTAGTTCAGAGCCACTTGCGATTTTAATAACTCAGGGCCAGACAACAGACATGGTTGTACGTCAGAGATAATTTTTAAGTTAGTCTTTTTTTTTTTTTTTTTTTGGTGGGGGGAAGGAGGTAATTAGGTTTATTTATTTATTCTGGAGGAGGTACTGGGGATTGAACCCAGGGTCTTGTGCATGCTAGGCATGCACCCTACCACTTGAGCTATACCCTCCCTCCCAGAGATAATTTTTAAAATCTGGAAAGTTCATGAAATCCCAGAATCTGATCTCCACAGGGACTGTTAAATGGCACAGTCTACGATATTTTTTGGTCCCAAATATTAGCAACACCCTTCAGGTTTGAGTAAATAGGGAAACTACTTGCTAAAACTGCTGCTTCTCAGCGACATCCTTTGAATGTACCAGTAGCTGCCAAATTCCAAGAGCCTCTACTCTTGTGATTCACCAACCATGTAATTGACCATGGAATTTATTCAGTCTTTTCTTTTACTTGTTTCTAAACATACAGGGAAGAACATTTTTTCAGTTGTGCAGAGATAAATTTAACAGCTTGGGTTATATACCCTGAGCGATAAAGCATTTTTATTTCCTGAAGTATATAAATAAAAAGACACACACACATATTCATAGAATTCTATGGAAGGGCCAGATATGTCATATTCTAGTCTAAATCCCACCTCTTACAAATGGGAAATGCAGGCCCAGTAAGGGGACGGGATTTCATCAAGGTCACCCCAGGAGTTGGTGGTGGAGCATGGACTAGGATTTAGGGTTTTTGACTGCCTTTGCCTCCACACAGAACTAAAAATTAATTTAAAAACTAATTTAAAAAGAAATTGATCATATACCCTTGTTGATGACTGAAGGGAACTCTGCTAGGGGATATTGATACTTCATCTAGCATAAGAAGCCCTACTTCTCTTGTTCCTTCCTTTCTTTTAGGAAAAACTAAACATTCTTTAGAATATGTTTTGAGATATATTCATTCACTCATGAAAATGAACTTCTAGAAACATTTTATTTTTTTAATTTAATTTTTTTAATGTTTGATGAGCCCTGCTCTGTTTTATTTATTTATTTATTTATTTTTTGGAGTGCGGGGGTTATTAGGTTTATTTATTTAATTATTTTTTTAATGGAGGTACTAAGGATTGAACCCAGGACCTCGTGCATGCGAAGCACGTGCTCTACCACTGAGCTATACCCTCCCCACCTAGAAAACATTTTAAGTGTTGTATTTTAAAATTCAAATATGTATGCATTGTGGGGGCTCAAAAAACACCACAATGCCTACAAATAGAAATATACTAACATACGTAACTCTGGTCATGAGTTCAAGTTCAAACGCTCACTCTGCCTATAAGTACGTGTGCATTTGGCAGGCAGTTCTAATCTTTGCTTCAAAACTGTGGTCACCATTTCCATACGTTTATATTATGATTACTACAATCCATGTAGCAATATATAATATGATCATGTGGAAATTAAAAGGCTTAAAACACTTGGCCCAGATTTTAGTCTAAGCAGAACTGAGAAGCTGGTGTTTAATTCTCCAGTTTTGTTTTCAACTGCTTTCTCTGCAGGCTTTTTCTCAAGGATGGCCCCAGAAATCTCATCCATATGTTGGCAGAAAGCAACACAAATGACTAGGAAAAGCTAAGCAGACAGCCAGAGGCCCTTCTTATTAGGAACTAAGGAAATGTTCGGTTAAGAAAGCACTTCTCTCTCATGTTGCTTAGTTTCTTAACAGCAGCTCCAGAGTACACTTGAACTCTGTCTCCATCACTGCTTATTTTCTAATTGGACTTTTGTTGTTATTGTTACTACTATTATCATTTTACTGTTGCGTTTTGAGAGTTCTTTATATATTCTAGATAGTAGTCCCTTGTCAGATATGTGGTTTGTACATATTTTCTCCCAGTCTGTAACCTATGTTTTCATCTTCTTAACTGGGTCTCTCCCAAAGTCGAACTTTCTGGTTTTGATGAGGTTTGATTTATGAATTTTTCCTTTTACAGATTGCGCTTTTGGTATGGAGTCTAAAAATTTTTCATCAAGCCCAAATTCCAAAGATTTTCTACTGTGCTCTTTTTCTAAAAATTTTATAGTCTTAAGTTTTACAATTAAGTTCATGGTTCATTTGAGTTTATGTCTGTACAAGGTGGGAGGGTTAGGTAGATGTTAATTTTTCTTTTTTTCGTCAATGGATGTCCAATTACTATAACATTACTTGTTGAAAATGGTGTTGAATTGCTTTTGTACCTTTGTCAACAATCACATGAGTCCATTTCTGGATTCTATACTCTGCTCCACTGATCAGTGTATCCATGCCCCTGTGAACGCCACACTCTCATGATCACTGTAGCATTTTTTTTTAAGTTGAAGTATAGTTGATTTACAATACTGTGTTAGTTTCAGGTGTACAGCACAGTGATTCATTATTTTTGCAAATTATATTCTATTATAGGCTACTATAAGATAATAATTTGTTCCTCCCCACTTCCCTCTTCCCTTTGGTGACCTCAAGTTTGTCTTCTATATCTGTGAGTCTATTTCTGTTTTGTATATAGATTCACTTCTATTATTTTTTAGATGCCACATATGTGGTATCATACAGTATTAGTCTTTCTCCGTGTGACTTATTTCATTTGGCAGAATGCCCTCCAAGTCCATCCATGTTGTTGCAAATGGCAACATTTCATTGTTTTTTATGGCTAAGTAGTATTCCATTGTGTATATATACCGTATCTTCTTTATCCATTCATCTATTGGTGAGTACTTGGGTTGCTTCCATGTCTTTGCTATTGTAAATAGTGCTGATATGAACATTGGGATGCATATATCTTTGAATTAGTGTTTTTATTTTTTCCAGATATATGCCCAGGAGTGGGACTGTTGATGATCACTGTAACTTTACAGTGAGCCTTAATATCAGGTACAGTGACTCTTCCTATGTTATTCTTCTTTTTCAAAGATATCTTAGCTATTCTAGGGCCTCTGCCTTTTCAGATAAATTTTACAATGTTTATCTATGTCTGCAAATGAAAACAAAACTAGTTTTTACTCGGTTTAATTCTGGTATTAAAATTCTCTGTAGACACTGCTCCCTATTCCTACTGGCACTTGGGGTAAGCCACTCTCACTGTCCTGCCCTCAGGAGGCCACTGTTCCACCCCAAGCTTCTTAATAAGAAGGTGCTCTAATTAGCATTGGGTTTGTGGCCTCCAAACACCATTATTTTCGTGTGTAGGGGTGCTGTCAGTGACTTTCTGTAGGATACACTTTTTGGTCCCTCTGGGGACCCTTGGTTGCTTACAGCACTGAGTGGGGTACAACAGACACCGCCACGGGGTAGGCGGACTGGAGGCAATTTTGTTGTCTTCTGGGGAGGAATGTCATTGTCAAATTGTCATTCCACACACATCACACCTCAACCCATCTGGACCCTCCCCCCAACACACACACATGCAGAAACACTAAGTCCTTTTGCCTATTTGCCCGTGGGATGAAGTATTGAGGAAATTTGTCTTCCATGCCCAGCCCTCACCTGGACCTTAACCTCTGGCTAAAATCTGGCTGTGGACCTGCTGAGCCAGTCCCCAGCCCTGCATGACTCCGAGTCCCTCCTTTCTCACACAGCTTCCTCTTCCTTTCGTTCCCTCCCTCCCAGCCATCAGAGCGCTCATCTCTTTGCCAACTTTGTTGATTCTATTTGAGTCGTCACTATTGCTGCACCCTGCAGAGGTAAGATTCGGTCTTCACCAGGCTGACCAAGTCCCCCCAGCCTCCTCTGGAGAGGCCACAGATAGTTCTGGGTCTCTGGGCCTCACTGTGCACAGGGAATTACTCGGATTGGTGCAGCGCTCTAGGATCTCTCAGTTCTGATTCTGTTTCTTATTCAACGAGTAGTAGCAAATGAATACTGCTGGCTTTGTTTCTCTCTTGTGCTTTCTTGAACGGGTGATAGAGGTTTCAGAGGGGCTCTTGGAAGAACAACAGGTGAGCACAGAATGCACTAGTTTGGGGGAAAAGGATGGAGACTGGATGGGAAGGGGCCTTCAAGTGGAGTGCAGGCTGAGGAGGGGGTCTGTGCCCGGCACAGACAAGGGAGGCATCTTAGATGGGGGATCCACGAAGAAGAGGAGGAGCATGGGTAGGGTCACCTGACCTTGGCACTGTTTCTGCACTTGGATGACAGGGGGTCACTCTCTTCTTTCTTTCTTGAGTGTTTGTGGTTGCTTGGTCTGTGCCATGTTAAAGCCTCCCCGTGGTCTACCCTGGCCCTCCTACCCTCCCGATACATACCCTCCAGAGGGCGATGAGGAGCCACGCCCTTCAGCTTTGGTCATCAAGGCACTGCTCCAGCCAGTGGTAGCCCAAGGGTGGCTTAGACATCTCAAAGCCCTGCTCCAGACAACTCCATAGGAAGAAGAGATGGAAGGGGCATCCTGGAGAGGCCAAGATACTGTGCTTGGAAAAAGGGGTTTTCTGTAACATCTCAAAGAGCCTTCCCAAACTGGCCTGCCACTCCTCTCCCCACATGCAATTCTGTTGACCCACAGGAGAGAGAGAGCGTGTCTCCTCCAAGTCATTCGATAGTCACCCTATTCATTCTGTTCGCTCCCACCCTTCTCATTATCTCAATGTTGGGTGTCTTTCCTAAAATCCCTCAGGGTAATGTGGCCATATTTAAGTCTCTGTGGAGACGCGAATCACCCCACTTGCCCTTAACACATTTCTCGTATGTGCTTGTTTTTATATGACCTTCAAGCTAAGCATGGTCTTTGCATTTTTTAAATGGTCAAAAGAAATAAAAAGAAAGCTATTTCATGACACATGGCAGGACTTTAGCATCCATAAATAAAATTTTACTGGAACACATATTCGCTTCATTCAAGTATTGTCTATGGCTGCTTCTGTGCTGAAACGGCAGAGTTGAGTAGTTGGAACAGAGACTGTAAACCATAAAATATTTACTATCTGGTCCTTTAAGAAAAGATTTGCCAACTCCTTCTCTAGTCTGTTCTATTGACATATTTGTCTTTCTACTCAGTTTAAGATTATTGTGGTTTTTTTTTTCTAATTTCTCAAGGTAGAAGCCAAGGTCTGAAAATTAAGACTTTTCTTCTTTTCTAATATAGGCATTTAGTGATATAAGTCTTCCCCATGACTACTTCTTTAGCAGCTTCCCACAAATTTTGGTTATGTTGTGTTTTCATTTGTAGCCAATTCACATTACTTCCTAATTTCACTTTTGAGTTTTCTTTAACCCATGGTTCATTAAAAATATTATTTAGTGTTTAAGTATTTAGGGAATTTCAGGAGATCTTTCTATCATTGATTTGTAATTTCTCTGTGGTCACAGAACAGACTTGGTATGACTTGAATCTTTCTAAGTGTACTGAGATTTGCTTTATGGCCCAGAATATGGTCTACCTTGGTTCATGTGTCACGTGTACTTGAAAAAACTGTGCAGTCAATTGTTGTTGGTTGAAGTATTCTATAAAGATCGTTAGGTCAAGCTCATTAGTAGAAATGTTCAAATGCAGTTTTTCTATCAAGATTGAAATCCATATTGAAATCCCATTCTTCAAGCTGAGGCACAAATATTACACATTTGAGAACTGTACAGACTTAAGTTCAAATCATGGTTCTACCACTCATTGTTTGTGTGCCCTTACATTAGTCACTTCACTTATCTGGGCTCCAGTTTCCTCATCTGTAAAATAGGCTTAAGCACAGTACTTACTGCACAACTTTACCGTGGGATTGTGTGAGAAGGTATCAGAGAGCTAGAGACGTTTCATATGAAGTTTCAAGGGATAGGAATTGCTTCCCACATATCTTCTTATTATTTGGAAAGTTAGTAGGGTCGTAAAAGTCTTTGTCAGTTTTCAATTTATTCTGCCCACCTGTATTTAAGATTGCTATTTAGCCGGCAGCCATGTAGTCACCCACAATTTAACCAAGAGGGATGTAGATTGGGTGTTAAGCGTCTGTAGAGCAATAGTTAAATATAATATAAATAGATTTCAAACAAAGAATACTTGGCTGTTAATAGCCCTCCTCCCTCTCTAGCTCCACCCAAAGAAAGACTCAGAAATAATGGGTTTAATAAAAAGAAAGGCAGGCATCACAAAGAACTAGATGATTGTGGTGTTTTGCTATTGTTTACTTTTCAGTCTGGCTATTACAGAGATATCCTGGCAACAAGTTATCCGTTGCAACTTAGGTCAGAGTGCATTCGAATGAAAAAAAACCAACAAACAAGCAGAGACCATTCAAGTGGGCTTTCAAAAACCAGACTAATGAGAAATTGCAGATAAAAGATAGTCTCTCTCTCTCTCTGCTGAAAAATAGCCTCTCAAGCAGATCATCATTTTCTGGCATCCAGGGAAGGTCTGTTCAATGCAGCAGAGTGAGGATGCCTTTGAGCATGGACTTTAAAATCAGAAATAAATGGAACTGAATTCCATCCTTTGCAGTTCACGATCGATGTGATCTGACTTAGGCAGGTCTCATACTTAAAAAATGGAGCTAGTGATACCCGGCTCCCTGTGTTGGGGCGGGGGTTGCATGAACTGATACTGTTTGGAGCCCAGCTCTCTGCCTAACCTGGGGAGAGCAAATGCTTGTCTCATCTTTAGAGAGGAGTTCCTTTAGCTTTCTAATCCTGCTTTTCATTGACGTCTGTTCCTGCGTAATGGTCTCGCTTGGGTTTTTAGGCTTTCTGCTCCTATGCAACATAATCTTTTCAACTTTTTTGTTGTTTCTATAAATATGTCCTCCAGAGAAAAATCTGGACTCATGGATTACCAAATCATCTGGGCCCACAATCCCAGCCTGAAATTCCCATCTTTGGTCAACTTCCTATCACACTGAACTATTCAAAACCTCACCACTCAAACGCAAGCCCCTGAACAGACCACCATGTCCCCCACTCTTGGCAGATGACTTTGCCTCCCCTCTGACAGGGAAAAGCCCACAGATTCCAGAACAGCTCTCTGCCCTCTTGTTTCCGTGCTCATCTTGTCCTCATCATTTCCCTCCCAGAAAAACTTGCTCTCCTTTTTCTAACCTGGCCTTTGGATCTTAACCGTCCTGACTCCTTAGGGGTTTCTTTCCATCAGTCCTCTCACCCTTTCTGTAGCTGAGATTGTACATGAGATTTCATGTGTGCTACTGGGGCCTTCCAATAATCTTGGAAACATGATCACCATACTACCAACACCAAATCTTGCTCTCTCAACCCAACATCCACTAGAGCTACTGAGGGCATAGCTGTTCCTCCTTTTACAAATGACCTTCTTGAAAGAGTCGTCTACACTCACTGTCTCTACTTCCTCACTTCCCATGTTCCTTGATCCACTATCATATAAGTTACACTCTCACCAGTTTCACTGAATCTATTCTCAGTCAGGTAACCAATGAGTTTCTCACTGCACGCAGTATTAGCTAAGATGAAGATTCTGTTGCTGTAACAGAAATCTAAGAGAAGAGGGATGGAAGCTGATTTCTCTGTCTGGAGGTAGGTAGCCCAGGGCTGGTACAGCGACACTGCTCAATGAATTATCCAGGAACCCAGGTTCCTTCTACTATGATATTCTGCCACCCCTAGGATATTACCCCATCTGTACGGCCAAAGATGGCTCACCATGATGTCCAGCCAGTGGGGAGAGGAAAAAGGGAAGGGTGAGGAATGTATTTTCCATTTAAAGCAACAACCCAGATACTGCACACATCACTTCTGGTCACATTCCCATGGCCAAATCTAGTTTTATGGCCAAACATGACTCTGCAATGGGGGCTGGAAAAGCAGTCTTCATTCTGGGTGGCCGTGTGCTCTGCTTAATAGTGTTATTATGGAAGAAGGAGTGAATATGAGGTAACACCTAGCAGTCTGCCATGCTAATCACATCATCTTAAAAATCGTGCTAGCACATGAGAGCTCAGAGGCTGATTTCTAGAAGTGCCCTCCTAGTCTATAGTCAACCCAAACCCACTGTACCAGGTAGCAGAGCTGACTTACATTCCTAAACTTCGGCTGTGGATGTGGAGTTCTTTCTTAGGCTTGCATAAAGATATGGCAACACAAGGTAGGTAGCAGAGAACAGGGAAAGTTCCACATGAACAGGGGTCTGGCTTAGCTTGTTCATTGCTATATCTCTGGAACCTAGTAAAATGTCTAACACATAGTAAGTGCCCAACACATATTTTCTAAATGATTGGATGTGTATATGTGCATTTAGTTAAGCGAAGATGGCAATAGTTTACCATCTTGAAGACCTTGAGAAGACCCAGGAAGAAGCTTGAGTTTGCAGCACTAGAAGAAGTGAGAGTGATTTGAGGAATCTATACTGTCACTCCCCTCCTTAAGTTCTGTTAGTTTCCCCATTACTCCGCTGCAGAACTCAGTCTTATCCTAGACTACTCTGTAAAACATAGTTTTTGCCTAGAGGATCAGCTAGATAAATGGATGGGTAGGTAGCTAGGTCGGTGCAGAACCAAGGTGAAGTCATGCCTGTATGTTTCCCTGGTGAATTGTCCCTTCTGGAAAAACCTTTCCTTGTATACATAATGTCTTTCCATTTTTCTTTTTTTTTGGGGGGGGTAATTAGGTTTATTTATTTTTTTATTTTAATTTTTTTTCATGAAGGTACTGGGGATTGAACCCAGGACCTCGTGCATGCTAAGCATGTGCTCTACCACTGAGCTATACCCTCCCCACTGTCTTTCCATTTTTCTTGAATGACCTCTAGGTCAACGGCTTCCAAACCTGACTACACATGAGAATAACCAGAGACACTTCTTTAAATTATAGATTCTTAGGCTCCTACCAAGAGAGTCTGTTGTTTGGGACCCCCTGCTCTAACAGTCATGAAATTGGGTAATTTATGTAAAGGAGGAGCAACATTGGTTGATATAAATAAAAGAGGTCACTTACAAAGTCCAAATTAATAGTCAGACGTGAACGGAGGTGGATGTCTGGTTAGATCTGTCCTTTACAGAACTCCATGTTAATTTCTCAGTGCAAAAGTGGAAAAATGGCCTCAGCCAATGGAGAGGTGGGAGCTGGGGACTAAAGGGATCTAAGACTTAGATAGCTTGTCTGAGCCATCCACATTCTGGTTTGCCTGGCACTTGGCAGACGAGGCTGTCCTAGTTTGCTCTTGAGAGCTCAGGCCAAGAGTAAATGGGTATATTATTAAGTTATTCACACAGGTCAAAAAACACTGTCAATTATTCTAATTGCCCCAACCACATCTGAAAAGTCATTTTTCAGGTATTCCCCTCATGGACTCAGCCAAGATTCAGCAGTACCCGGGCCCCTCTGAATCGATAAAAGGGGGAGAGAAGGGGAGGAAGCAGCTGTCTCGTACTGTCTCACTGCTGGTGCTGAGGCCAAGGCATCTTGGCAGAGCCTGAGCCCCCAGTTCCCAGTGCCTCTTGTTCTTTTAAATTGGTCTTGCATCCCCATTTGTTTTCATTTTTGTAATTCAGAAGAGTAGCATTTGCAGGCTGAATAATGAATACACTCTTCTTTCTGGGGCCTGGATGGAGACTGTGACCTCAGTAGGCCCTCCTTCTTTTTGTAGGTAGTGGCGCTTCCAGGCAGTAGGTTACGGTTCTCCCAGAGGGGGCATACCTACAAGTGCCAAGTGAGACTGGCCAAAAGCTGGAGCAGAGAAGCAGACACAGCTCTATGAGTTCAACCAGTTCAAATCTGATCCTTCCTAGTGGATTCTTAGAACGGTGTCCTTCCAGCACAGAGCTTTCCAACACAGGCTGAGGCCAACAGCTACAATTTGAAGAGTGATGGGCAGACCCTTTCTCCAGGCGAGAGTGGCAGTACCCTACCTTAACCGGGGTATTACATATCCCCTCTATGCAAGGAGTCCTGCATCATTCTCTTGGCAAACATTGTTAGGCCAGACTGCAAAATTTACCCAACATTTCAGAGTTGTGCAAAAAATCTCTTGGAAAGAATTATAATGGCACCACAGGGGCAGCAGCGCCTGATAGGTTAGTCCCCGCCAATTCCCTGAGTAAAATCCTACTGTAACCAGATCATTTGGGCTGGGTTCCAAAGCACTCATTCCCTGTCACTGTGTGCCCTCAGTTTAGAAGCTACAAAACTAAATACTAATTTCTCCAGCCTTCCTTGAAGTTAGGGTGGCTATATGACACAATTCTAGCCAATGAGTAATAGGCTTCAATCTGCTGGGAGATCCTGGGGAAATATTTGTTTTCCTGAGAGCAGACAATCTCTTTTCTCCGTCTAACTTCCCGAGACATGGACATGGTGCCTGGAGCCATGTGGCCATCTTGACACTATGAGGCAATCAGCATGAAGGTGAAGGCCAACACAATCAGGATGATGAACATAAAGATAGAGCCTGAGCTCCAAGAGCACTGTTGAGCTTCTCAACCAAAGCCAGCAACTGCCTGCCTTTAGATTTCTTGTTATATTTGAGAAAAATACATTATTAGTAGATTTTCTGCTACTTACAGTCAATGCATTCCTAACCAGTAATCCTTACATGGTTCCCTGTGCCCTCAGGAAAAATCTACACTGCTTAACATGATAAATAAAGCCCCATATAATCTAGCCCCTGCCTATGTCCCACGCCCTGTCTATCCCACGTTTGCCCTTGCACTGTAGGACCTGGTAACACAGAGCTACTTCTGCTGCCCTAAGCACGCCCGGCTGCCTCATGCCTCCTAGTTTTACACTGATAAAGGACATAAGCAAGAACTGTCTTCCTCATCTGTGGATCCCTAAGGAGTAGCATAGCAACGTATAATAAAGAACTGCACCAACATGCTATTACCTGACCCTCTTTTGATAACAAAATAATTACTTAATGGCACTTGTACATTTTATGCATCATTTATTTAATATTTCAGCATCTCTTCATGTATGCAAAGAGGTGTGCCAGGCTGATGTCCTGACATTGAAAGATCTCTATAGCATGTTAAGTTAATAAAATAAATCTCAGAAGAATGAACCTAGTATGAGCCATCGAGTAAAAAACAAAACCCAAAGAAACTGTGTTTATTCATGTGTGTATCTGTATTTTATATATATATATTATATATATTATAATATAGCACTTTATATATACTCTAGTATATATATAGTACAAGCAGAAAATGAGCCTTGAAAATACAGACTATAGACATCAAAATGTTAATAGCGATATTTCTCAGGATGGCCAAGGCCAGGGGAATTATACTTTTTACTCTATAAAAGTCGTTATGGTTTGAATTCTTACAGCATGAATGTATTCATATGTAACTTGCGAAGTTAAAAACATAAAACTTAAAAGGCAGGAAGAGGCAGAATACAGAATATGAGTGATGGAATCTAACAGATTTAGACTCAAGTCCCGACTCTGCCACCAACTAGCTGTGTGGCCTTGAGTGATACACTACCTGTATGAGGACAGGTGCTAACTGTAGCTGTGGGGGTGGATGAGAGCATGTAGGGAGAGGGGATGAAGTGAGAAAGAGGAGCAAGGTAGTGCCTGCCTCCGAGGATTATTGTGAGGATGCAATGATGAAAGTCAAGAATTTAGCATGGTGCCCGGCACCAGGTAGGTGGTCAAAGCCCGTTAGCTCTTATTAGTGTTGTCATCACAGACCCATGGACTTGAAGAGCAGCAGACTGAGTGGACGGCACGATGTGACCTCTCCGACTCTCACCCGTGAGCTCCCTACCTTGTTTAGTGGGAGTTAAACGAGCCCCATTGGGGACAGAATCCAGGTTCTGCTACTCGCTCTGCTGCATGACCCCATCAAGTCCCCAAGTTCTGTGAGCCTCAGATTCCTCACCTTGAGATGAGCATGGATGCAACACTTTCCTCACAGGACTGAGAGAATGTGCTCAGCACCAAGTCAATTCTCAGCCCCCAGTGCCTTGCCCAGTGTCACCAGCACACATTAAGGGCTCAACAGGTCATCACTGGGCTTGCAGTCAGAAGATACTTACAAACTCTTTGATTTTGCCCAAACCACATATTCTCTGAGGGACATCATATCTAAGGATTGTTTTGAGAATTAAATGACATTGTGCATTTTTAAAAAAGATTATTTCTTTATACCATGCATCATTCCAAAAAAGATTTGTGGTGGCTCACAGAGATACAGCAACTTCAGCAGGAAAAGAAATAAATGAGAAAGCCAAGGCAGAGAGTTTAATGCCAAGTCATCTGCCAGTGGCCTGAGACAAGCCCCTTTCAAATCTACACCCACTACAGCTCAACCTTCAAGGGAGACTCCCAACTCAAAGGGCCGGTTGGGAAGAGTAGCCCTTGTGTGGGTCTTAAACTTTGAGGGTTATGCTGCATCTTAGAACTTTGGAGCACCCAGAATTGTCCCGGTGTCTTCGAGGCAATGATTCAAGAAGGTCTGATCAAACTTTATTGAGCACCTCCCATGCGCTAGTCACTAAAGTGAAGAGAGGCAATACAAAGATTGCCAGCAGTCACTGACCTCTGGTAGCTCACAATTCAGGGTGAAGATTACAGGGTCATGTTGCAAAAACAGCTGTAATTTTTTGAGGGTTCACTATGTCTCAAGCACTATACATATATTGTCTCATATCATCCTAAAAGTAACTCTAGTAAGTGGACACTATTGTTATTTCTAGTACACAGATGAAGAAACTGAAGGCTCCAAGGGTTCTTAGATTTATGTAAGGTCACACGGGTGCTACATGTTTCTAAGTCTGGTCTCCTAACTCTCATAAAGTGTCCTGGGCATAAAGGGGAGGGAGAGGTTGATTCTTTCTGGTAGCATGGAGGTAGAGATGGTGGATCTGCCCCAGGGGTCAAGTTTATTGGAGGAGGGGTTTGACCCTAACTGGTTGACTGGACTCTGCCAAAGGCAGACGTGGGGAAGAGCACTCTGGGTGATAGGACTACACCTGGAAAGGCAGAGAGGCAGGAAAATACAGGGCATGTTTAACAAAGTGGGTAGAGAGCAGGATGGGGGCTAGAGGAAGGGGCTAGTTCATGGCAATGAGACTGGAAAGGGAGACTGGGGCCAGAGGTGGGAGAGGGTGTCAGTAGGACCTTGGATGCCCCAAGTTAAGAAGATTAACTCTAAGTGCCCTAGGCTTCAAAGAGGACGCTCACTTGGCTCACTGCCTTGCACTGACTCTACCCCTCCTGGCATCTAGATAGGTCCATGGTGCCAGGGCCAAGGGGATTTTTGCTGGGCACCTATTCCAAGGCCTTTGCCCTGGGCAAACTTCTTGACCTCCTGCAGGAACCAGATTGTGCCTCCAGTGGGAAGGAGAGCTGCTTACATCTCTGCATCCGGAGGCCCAGCACACTTGCAGCTTCAGTACTCTGTTAGGGAAGGAAGGAACGATGTGGGAGATGCTCACGCTCACCCTGATAACCTCTTTGTCATGATTCAAAACATTTCATACCACAAAAGGGGAACGCGGCCATCCTTCCGCCTCTGCACCCTTTGTGTTTTGTGATTAACAACATCCACGACAATAACAGCCACTTCAACTAGATGAGCAGTTCCAGGTATCTGGGGCTGGAGAGCTGCAATTTGGGGTGTGTGGGGGGGCACAGCACTCATCCCAGTAGGCTCTGGGGGCCAGGTACACACAAGGCGGTATGAAACACTGGGACTCTTCATTATCACTCCCCTGCCACCACTGCTCAGCTGGCTCATGTTGGACATCTTGGCCTTGCCACCTTCTTTATTCCCAGCTCTCTGCCAAGCAAGCAAGTGCTTCTTGTCGCACAGTGGCCGTTCGAGTGGCAGTGGGCAGACAGGGACATGGCTTCCCTCCCACATTTGTTCCAGCAACACAAAGAGAATCGGTGATGACTCACTCCCTACCTTCCTTGACCCTCCTTCCTGATTTTCCACTGCCTAGGAACAAGGCCCAGGAACACGTGGCCGGCGTTAGAAGAGGTGCTGCTCCCCCCGTCCCCCGTCACCCTCCACCCTGGGGGGGGGGGCAGGGGCTGGGCGCTAAGTAGGACACAAGGCGAATGGGAGCCACCCAGCGCTCCCCGGCTATCAGCCGGCCATTTGCTCCTCCAGTTCTCACAGGTGATTTGCCAGGTCGAAAGCGTTCTCCCTACTTTAGAGGTGAGGAAACCCAGGTTCAGAAAGTGTAGGGGCCTCAGATCATAAGGAGCGAGTTAGCACCTGAACTTTCCGCGTTAGCAGGCTGTAGAACGTGCTCCTACAGCGCCCGCCCTGCCGGCCAAAGGCGCAGGCTCCCGCGTGACCGTCTGCGCCCGCTCCGGGGTACGGTGCCCACACGGATGAGGAAGCTGGCGGCCACAGCTCTCTTGTCCCCCTGCTCTAAGCAGGGAGAACAGGCTACAGAGGACCAGGAACTCCTCTCGGCTCCGGCTCCGCTCTCACGGCTACTACCTTACTGTCCCTCCCCGCCGCCCTCCCCGGCCAGGATTCTCCCGCCTGGGCGCCACGGGACGTGGTGGCAAGGGCGTCATTATCTTCAAAGTGAAAATGGCTTTCTCCCTCTGATGATTCCAACAGTGCACCACATTGTAAAAACAAACAAGCAAAAAAAAAAAAAAAAAAGCCAAAAACTGACAGAAGTATAAAAGAAAAAAAATCACTCTTAAGCCCACCACCCACGACCACTGTCAACATTTTGGGTTATACTCCTGAAGACATTTTTCTAAACGTGAATACACGTTTGCAAAAATGGGATTATACCATTCGTAACATTTGTAGCTTGCCTTTAAAACACTGCATAATCCAGGTATCATCTCATTTATTCCTAACAACAGCCCTACGTCGGGGGTGTAATTATGCCCCTTCTTAACTCCAAGAAACTTGACGCCAGGAGCGGTCATGCCGTCACGCAGTAGAGCTTGGATTTGAGCTAAGATCTGTCTGCTCCTAAAACCCAGGCTTTCCTATCACATTTTCTCATTCAGTAAAAAGCGCTATGAACACACATTGTGTCACTGAAATGATTAAAACACTGGTGCCACAATCAACAGACAGACTCCCCCACTCATTTGTATTCTACGAATGGTGCCTGGGCACCTCCTGAGCGCCAGGCCCTATTACACACACCGGAGACGGAGCAGCAAACAAGACAGGGCCCTGACTCCCAGAGAGCCTGGAACCCGAGGGAGCTGGTAAGAAACGCGGAAGTAGATGCGCCATGTAGTATCAGAAGTGGTCAGTGCTGTAAAGTTATAATAAATGTAAGGGGACAGAGTGATGGGGGGGTGCTCTTTTGTTCCTTCAGGTAAGGAAGGCCTCTTTGAGAAGGTGATCTCGGAGCAGCGACCTGAATGGAGGGAGCAAGCTCCATCAATATCTGCGAGAAGACAATTCTGAGAAGATGGAACAGCCAATGCGGAGACCCTGAGGCAGGAGTGCAGCTGGCCTGTTTGAGGACCAGCCAGGAGAGCAGCGTGTCTGGAATGCAGCTTGCAAGGAGAAGAGCAGTAAGAGAAAGATGATGGTGGGGATGCGGGCGAAGAACTAGGTCATGCCAGGCCCTGCAGGCGACGGTCAGCCTTTTGATTTTGTTCCAAGTCTAGATCCGTGGAGGGTTTTGAGCAGAGGAGTGACATGACCTGAATTATCCTATGAGGAGGCCACTCTGGCTGCAGACTGGAGAGGGTAAGAAGGAGGAAAAACAGGGAGGCGGGTGATGAGGTGTGTGGGAAAATATGAGCCTAGATTTGACAAGCGCTGAGCTATGAAGACAAACTCGACATTGTTGCTGCCCCAAGAGTTCTGGGAACTTCAGGAGAGAATGCTTCCTTTTGCCTGGGGTCTGGGGTGAGGGAAGGGTTCACAAAGGAGGCTTGATTGGGGGAGAATCCTGAAGGCCCAACAGGAGGTGGGCAGGGAAGAAGAGAGGAGGTGGGCAGGGAAGAAGAGAGAAGGTGGGATGGGGGTGGATTCTGGCAGGGGGATGGGACAAGTGCGGGGGCAGAGGGACACACTCTCAGGCTACCCCTTCTGGTTTAGGCCCGATCTGCTTCAGTTGACTACAAACAAATCAAGGCAGCAAATATCGCTGGCTTTATTTTAGACTCCTGCCCAGGGACTTTCAATATGTTAGAACGTTTTAAATTGCAAACAACCAGCTAGTACCAGGGTTGGCAAACTTTTCCTGTACAGGGCTCCATAATAAATATTTGAGGCTTTCTGGGCCATATGGTCTCTTTTGCAACTAAACTCTGCCATTGTGGTGTGAAAGCAGTCCTGGGAACTATGTACTGAATGGGCATGGCTATGTTCCAATAAAACTTCAATTACAAAACCAGGCGGTGGGCCAGATTTGGCCCATGGGCTGTAGTCTGGCAACCCCTAAGCTAGTGTCCCCCAGCGCTGGGCTCTAGGCCCCAACCCCTACCCAACAGGTGCCCATGGAGGGGGCTGGTGGCCTGACCTACAGTCATTCATTCTGGGGAGCAGACAGTTATCAATCCCTTCTGGAGATTATGGATACCACTAAATCAGTTTTAAAGTAAAAGACGAAAATGGGGGCATTTTATGCTAAAGAGGATGTTAATGCTTGTAAGAGGAAACCAGGCTGAGGTGCTGGTCCTAAGAACCATGCCTGAAATAAAGTAACAATTATTATCAGGTAGATAAATCAGAAGATAAAAGGCATATACTTCTGCTGTTCTGTTTAATCTGGAATCCACATACAGCCCTGACAATGTCTTTCTGTCTCTCTGTCCCTATTTTAAAGTTTCAGTGTAATTTCAAATAAATTTCTTATTCTGCGCTGTTGAAATAGGATCACTGCAAATCTATCTATCTATCATTCATTTTCCAACTATTAAGGAACACAAAAGAAATATTTATAGTGCAATGTCGATTTCAGGGCACTAATCTGTGCAATTCTCAATACGATCATAACAAAACCCAATTCTGACCACAAAAAGGCGGGCTCTGCAAAAGCCCGATCTTGCTCTTGAAATGGGCCCTTAGCTTCCATACTGGGCCATGTATTGATTAGTTGCCACAGTTTATTTGTCATTTTCCTTTTAATTTCATCCTAGAGCATCACCCTTGGCTAAATGTCTTGAATGGCATCACTTGATCAGACATGCTGTCAGTTCCAACATTTCCAGGGACTTGATGCCCAGAACAACGGATTTGCCTTTTCTCACATTGGTCATGTTGATGACCAATGGCTTTGCACTGGAGACATTTTCTTCACAGTCTTTCCACAATGCCTCTCGGAGGAAAGGACAGTTATTTTTTAGGAAATCTGAAAAAATTCAGTTGGGGCAGAATGAGAACTTTCCACAAGGACAAATCTCCCAGCTGACAGCATCTGCATCATCACTGTCACTTACAGGTGCTCACTCTGTGCCAGGCACATCTTTTAATTCATTAAAGCCTCACAACAACACATCAGGTATTATCCTCGTTCCGCTGAGCCACGAAGAGGTTATGTGATTTGCCCGAGCTCTCACAGCTAGAAAGTAGTGGATGTAGGCTCCGAACCCAAGCACTCAGGTGCAAGTCCATGCACTTTGCTGCTAAACCAACCAACATTGCTTTTTGTTGAGTTTTAGAGAGGATAAATCTTAGTTTTGATTTATTAGCCAAACTTGTATTAAAAGTAATATTATTAAGTTCCTTGTTATGTGCTGAAGTTTTTCATGTAGTTAAACTCAGGCCAAAAGCAGCTTTCCTTTTTACCCTGAGGGAGATATATACCATCTCTGAAACACAAGCCCATTTCAAGGCATGGGAAACCTCCCTTAGATTTCTAGGTCTTGGCTTCAACTTTTCCTTCTACCTGACTATCTCCTTCCTTGGGCACAAGTTGATTAAGAATGTACCAGAAGTGTCCTGTTCAAGTGATTGGCGGACTTGATTGATTTCACTACATTTCTGAAAATTACATTGCTAGTATCTCTGGAAAGGATTATAGTTTTAAATGTGCAAAATTATTCCAAATCACTTTGGAATCCAATTATTATTTATGGTTCAGTGCGTCAAGGGGATCATGCAGGCTGGAACGTGACCATCTGTGAGATCACATTTTGTGTTTTCCAGTAACCATGAAAAGTCATGTAGCCGATGTGTTTTCTCCATTATTCTTTTTTTCATTTATTGAACATTTTATTTTGGAAAATTTCAAACAAAACTATAGAAAATAGTATAATTGAATCCTTATAATCACTCAGTATAATAACTCAAAAATTTTTCAATCTTGTTTTATCTTTATGTCCCCTTCACTTGTTTATTTGCTAGTGAGTATTTATTTATTATTGAAGTATAGTTGACACACAATATTATGTTACTTTCTCCTTTATTCTCCTTCTTAACATTTATTTATCTACTTTTAATTTATAAAAATTAAGATGATTAACATATAACATACTAGTTTCAGGTTTACAACACAATGATTCAATATTTGTATGTATCGTGAAATGATTACCACAATAGGTCTAGTTAACATCCATCACCACACATGGTTTTTCTTGTGATGAGAACTTTTAAGGTGTACTCTCCTAGCAACCTTCAAATACACGATACAGTATTATTAACTATAGTCACTTCCTGTACATTACATCCCCCTGACTTTTTAATTTTATAACCGGAAATTTGTACCTTTTGCCACCTTTACCCATTTTACCCACCTTCCACCTGCTGCCTCTGAGTTTGGTTTGGGGTTTCTTTTAAGATAGATTCCTCACATAAGTGAAATCATATTGTCTTTCTCTGTCTGATTTATTTCACTTAACGTAATGCCCTAATGTCCATCCATACTGTCACAAATGGCAAGGTTCCTTCTTTTCTATGGTTAATAATATTCTATTGTGTGTGTATATATTTTCTTTATCCATTCATCCATTGATGGGCATTTAGGTTGTTTCCACGTCTTGGCTAATGTAAGTAGTGCTGCCATGAACATGGCAGCACAGGTATCTTTCTGAGTTAGTGTTTTTGTTTCCTTTGGATAAATACCAAGAAGTGAAATTGCTGGATCACATGGTAATTCTAGTCTTCATTTTTGGAGGAACCTCCATACTGTTTTCATAGTGGCTCACCAACTGTGCACAAGGGTTCCCTTTTCTCCATACCCGCCCTAGTGCTTGTTATTTCTTGTCTTTTTGATGATAGCCATTCTAACAGGCATGAGGTGCTATCTCACTGTGATTTTGATTTGCATTTCCCTGATGATTAGGGATAGTGAGCACCTTTTCATGTGCCTCTTGACCATCCGTCTTCTTTGAAAAAAAAAATGTCTATTCAGGTCCTCTTTTTTAAAATCAGATTATTTGGTTTTTTGCTATTGCGTTATACACATTCTTTATATATTTTGGAGAGAATACTATGGCCCTGATTGCCTTCACCCCCTACCACCTTGTAGAGCAGAGGTTCCACACTGGGAGAGGGAACCTGAGAAGAGCAGAGGCTCCCATCCTCATCCAGTGCTCAAAGCAATGGCTCAGGGAGAGAGTCAGTCTAAAAGAACAGATTGCTCTGAAGTACTCCTCAAAGAACTGACTTTATTTGAAAGAATATGTGGAAAGTTAAGCTTAAGAGTGTTCTAGAAAACAATGGAGATTTTGATGATGAGCAAGAGGAGGCTGGTAACTTCATGAGAACACGAAGCTGAACCATAGGCCATCTTGTTTACCAAAGATAAGCCATTTAAGAAGAGCCCTCCCAGAGTTAAAACAAACTTCAAAGACTTGCATCATGAAGCTGATTTTGCTTGAATTGAATTGAATCAAATTGTGCTGTAATTTATGCCCAAGAGTTACTGAAAACAGTAGAGAAATCAGCCAGAAATTAGTATGGGCTAACAGAAGGCAGATAGCTTAACAGAGATATCGGGGAAAGAGACAAAGAGAGGCATGCTCACACTGCTGCTCTCCCAGGGTGGCCGTGCTCAGGACCGAAGCTGCGCCATCTCAGGAGTGATGTCAGAGCCTCTGGTTGTATGGTATGTGGATTATATCTCAGTAAAGTCCTTATTTAAAAAGTGACACAAATAAGAGCAAAATCACTTCTATTTTCTTCCCCAAAAAAGTCATTTTAGAAGATAGATCTGCCATTCTTCTCTTATGTGTGTCTGTTCATTCTTTGTTCATTTACCACAGAAGCCACAATGTGTGTTAAAAGAAAAATAGATGTTGTGACAATTCTGCCAGTTTAATCTCTCTCCTAGTGTATTCTGTGACACAGTCACAGACACCTTCAGCATTGAAATAACATGAACGTCAAATGGGAAGACACAGGGCAGTTTGGGAGGGTTTGAGGAGGTCCATTTTTTCACTCTATACCTGGTAGAGTTCTTGATGCTTGGTGTCAAGCCTGCCTTGATATCTCTTCTATGTCTTTTTCGGATGACCACATTAGACAGACCCCAAACTTAGATCAGCAAAAGAGAGCAAGTAGAAAGCATTGTCTCTTTTGTAAAATCTCTTACTTCAGAAGTTACTATTATACTTGGATGACAGAGAGACCTCAAATTTGATGTGTCCAAAACTGAGCTCATCAGCCCCCTCCCGCCTCCACCACCCCTGCTCCTCCGCATCCCCAATACGAGCAGGATACAGACCAGAAACCTGAGAGTCATCATAGACTCCGCCATCTCTCCCAGCCTCACACCCAATCAGCCACCCATGAGTCTACCTCCCTAACAGCTCCACATCTCCCTGCTCCCTTTAGTTCTCTTACTGGCCAGCACTCTCCACCTTATACTGCTGCCTTTAGTCATATGTCCATCTGATTTGTTTTTACACAGAATCAAGTCCAAGTTTCCAAGTCCCTAAGCATGGCATATAAGGTCCTTCATTATCTGGCTCTATTTTATCATCCAAGCTTCATCCCTCAACACTCCATGTTCAGGCTTATTTCCATACTCTTGACCATGCTGCTCCCTCTGTCTACACTGATCTTATATGTATTTTTCAACCATCAAAATCCTATTCATCCCCTAAGAATCAGCTCAGGAGTTACTGTCTCTGGGTGGCCTTTCCTGACCTCCAGACCACATCAGTGGCCCTTCTTCTGTTTTCCTACAGCTCCTGTGCATGACCCTGTCCCTGCACTGTACTGAAAGTCTTAGTTTAAGTGGAGGTTTCCCCCCATTAGACTGTGAGCTCCTTAAAGACATGTGTCTCATTTATTTACTTGTCTGACTCCTCACTGAATGGTATCAGCTCCTGGAGAGCAGAGCCCAAGTCTTGTCTTGCTCACTACCGAATCCTTGGTGCAGAGCTTACCCAGTACCCATGGCAGAAAGAACCCTCTGGGCAGGCAGCAGATGTGAAAGGAGAGACTGTGCTGGGCACACCTCGTTCTTCCGCCCCGTGGCACCGGCCAGATGGAGTGTGGAGAAACTGACAACGTCACTCTAGCAGGAGTCCCCCCCCAACACAAACACAAGCCCAGAGAAACGGAGGGGCCCACCAACAACGATTACCAGCTAAGCCAGATTACAAGTGTAGTCCTCAGCTTTCCATGTGGTCCAGTGGTGGCCACAGGAAGCTTCTGGAAGGGATTTTCTTCCTTGGCAACTACTGAAGAATTAAGAGTAAAGACTGAATCGAGAGAGAGAGAGTAAAATGGTTCCAGAGGGCTGTGCTGAGAACTGGACTAATCATTGCAGGATGGGCATCAACTGTAACCAACTTAGCTTCAAACACAGAATTTGAAAGGAGCATGTCTGTGGTCAAGCAGAGATTAAACCGAATCTTGAGAGCACACGAGCCCCAAGGTACTGGTAAAGTGAAAAACACCTCCTCTCGCACAGCCCGTCTTTCCTGCACACCTCTCTGCTTCTCTGTTAAGACCATAGTTTTCAGCACCCGAGCACCAGCAGAATTCCAGGTATCCCTCTAAAAACCAAGAAAAAAGAAGCTGGCCACTCTCGGTCAACTGCTAGTGTGAAAACACAAAGACATACTGAATATTCGTCAGTGCTGGGGTTACGTGGCTCAGCCCACACAAAGGTAAGCAAACTCTGTCATGCCTCACAAATGAGCCAGTGGCAAAGGGAAAGGTTATTTATTTGAGCAGGTCCCTGTCACTGTCACGGTGAACAAAAGATGCTGGTCCGATGTCTCAGTGGAGACCGTTCCTGAAAAAAGCTTTGCCAGAGAAGAAACTCCTTTGGAGTTTGAATTCTGGGATGTCTGAGAGAGTTATGCACTCACTCCACCTTCCACCGCTTAGATGTTCTAACCTTAATATTAACTTCTAAAGTGAAGGTTGAATAAAACTGTTTTTGTTTGGAAACTTTCTTGTGATTTCCTATGATGGCCACAGACTCTGTAAAGTGGGGTTGAGCCCTAACTCTGAGTGTCATTCCCCTAAAAGAAGGGAAAGTGCGCTAACGTTTGCTGTACGTCCCCTATGACTCAGAAGCTGAGGTACACACTTTATATGTGCTCTTTCCATTAACCCTTGAATCAACCCTATTTCCCAACTAAAGCTATCAAGGCTCAGGAAGAGTCACAAGGTCACCAGGCATCAGTGATAGCACTGGCACATGTCCTTGCTTACTACGCCAACACACTGTTCTCTTCGTTCCTAGATGCTTGAGAGAACCAAGTCTGGCCAAAGGTGATCTGCAGCTTCTACAGGTCAATATTCTGGAAGATTATCAGTTCAGGCAGCAATTAATTTAGGAAAGCTTTTACATTTGCAATACAGTTGCAACTGGATTTCCCACTAACCAGAAAAGAGCAGCATGTTATATGTACTACTTTAATTATCACAGCGCTCGAAATAATACTACATAATTTCAACACCTTCCCTCATATCTCAAAACAGAGAGATGGCGAGGCACTAATGGAGTATAGTACACCGAAGGCCCGTTTAGGCTTTTACCAAATTCGTTGAATTATAAGTCGAACACGGAACGGAAGGACTTATTCAGGTAAACACAGTTAAGATGCATAGCTTTTCTGACAGGTAGATGTTCATAAAGACATGTGCAGGTGCTGCTAATTTTTAATTTATCATCTGTAGAGTTTGTACCTCCAAATAACATTTTTTGGGGGCTCTAATTGGGAAGTGTTCCCGGATGAGTACTGGGGGTGGGATGGATATTCCAAACCCATACCTGTTCAGATAAATGGAGATATCATTAGCAACAAGAAGTAAGTGATCATGGCTTCTCTCGTTTTTTATAAATTACACTAAATAACCATAATGCTGCAATTTAGTGGTCCAAAGTTCATTCTATTCAGCAGGCCATCCATAGTCAACAGTTTAAAGAAAAGGGACCTGCTGAGAAAATAGTGGTCTAATCAGATGCCATAAAATCGAGCTGATGAGATGAGTCCCATTTCTTTTTTTTTTTTTTTGTAAGGGGATTCTAATGAAGCAATGCTTGAAGGGGATTCATAACTTTGGGCCCCCTATTTCATTATTCAGGTCAGCTGCACCCATTCCAAATGAACCGAATCCCACAGGCTATTTGGAGATACACTGGCTTATGCAGGCTACTTATTAAATCCCAAATTCCTGGCTGCCAAGTTGTACACATTGTCTTGGTTCCTATAAGGATTATGAGAAAGCTTTGGGGGGGAAAAAACGCAAATCAAAGGGAACAGTCATCAAATTAGAAGCACTGAAGGATGCTGCCTCGAAAACGAATTCATCAGATGCTGAAAGCGGGAGACAAGTGGGCTCCATTGTGTACAGGACCATAACAGCTCTCACAATGGGGTAAACACCTCCGAGGCTCAGCTGGGCAAACACAGGCAGGTTCAAGTGGGAAGTTTCCACGACACATCTAGTACACCTTCCTCTCCAGAAAGAGCCTGAGGAGAGAGGGTAAGGCAGGGTGACCATCCACCTCGCATCTACCAGCCAGGCTCGTGGGCCTTGGGAAATCATCCCCTGTCAATATATCTCTCCTCCCAGGGAGGTGAAAACACCCCCCACTGGTAGTTTCTAACTTTATTCCATTAATACTTTCCCATTGGAATATAATTTCTCACAGGAATTATATTTAAAGCAACTCCAATATGGTAAGTCAAGAATGGGTGTATTTCCTTTGGGCAGCATTGAAGAGATGGGGGATGTATTTTTCACGCCCACCTTCAGCACTGGAAGCCTGACAAGAAAATCAGTTGGCAGTTCCTGGATCCCTGCACCCAACACTGGGTTGTGTCTCACTTTCTTACAGGAGAAACTGAGGCCCTGGAGAGAAAGGAGCTCAAGCTGCTATTAAGGCTAAATGAAGCAATGCGTACAAAAAGCTGTCAGCAAGGCGCCTGGTATATAACAAGCCCTCAGTCAATGACAGCTAATGCTGTTATTACTATTACTATCGCCATCATTGTCATAGGAGGAGGTAGATCGCATTTTTGTGTTCTTTTTAATATTTATTTTTATTTTATGTTGTTGTGGAAAGAACACTTAACGTGAGATCTACCTTTTAACCAGTTTTAAGTGTACGATGCATTATTGTTGACCATATAGGTGCAATGTTTCACAGCAGATCTCTAGAATTTATTCCTCTTGCTTGAATGAAACTTGATGCCCATTGATTAGCAATTCCCTATTTCCCCCCCTTCCCCCAGCCCCTGGAAAACACCAGTTCACTCTTTGATTTGATGAACTTGACTGTTTTAGATACCTCATGTAAGTGCAACCATTGCAATATCTGTCCTTCTGTGACTGGCTCATTGTTTTCAAGGTTCATCCATGTTGTTGAATATTGCAAAGTTTCCTGCTTTTATTTTAAAGCTGAATAGTATTCCATTACATGTATATATCATAGTTTCTTTATCCACTTATCCATCAATAAGACATTTAGGTTGTTTCCACATCTTGGTTATTGTGGATAACGCTGCAGTGGACATAGAAGTGCTAATATCTCTTCATGCTACTGATTTCAATTTTTTTTTGTATAAATACCCAGAAGTGCGATTGCTGCATCATACGGTAGTTCTATTTTTAATTTTTTGAGAAAACTCCATAGTGTAGTGGCTGCATCATTTTACATTCCCACCAACAGTGTACAAAGACTCCAATTTCTTCATATTCTTCTGGTTTGTTTGGTTTTTTTTTGATAAGAGCCATCCTGACAGGTGATATCTCATTGTGGGTTTGACTTGTATTCCCCTGATGATTAGTGACATTCAGCATCTTTCATTAACCTGTTGGCCATTTGTATGGTCTTCTTTAAAGAAACGTCTGTTCAAATCCTTAGTGTATTTTTAATTGGGTTATTAGGGCTTTTTTGGGTTTTGTTTTACTATTGATTTGTAGGGATTCCTTGTATATTCTGAAGATTAATCCTGTATCAGACACATGGTTTAGAAATATTTTTCCCCATTCCATAGGTTGACTTTTCACTCTGATGATTGTTTCCTTTGCTGTGAAGAAGCTTTTTAGTCTGATGCAGTCCCATTTGTTTATTTTTTATTTTTCTATCTGCACTTTTGGTGTCGTATCTGTGAAATCATTAGCAAGATGAATGTCATGAGATTTTTCCCTTAGGTTTTCTTCAAGGAGATTTATAGTTTTTGAGTCTTTAGTCCATTTTGAGTTGATTTTTTTTATGTATGGTGTAAGATAAAGGCCCAATTAAAATTCTTTTGAATGTGGGTATCCAGTTTTCCCAGCACCATTTTTGAAGAAACTATTCTTTCCCCATTGTTAGCGCCCTTGCCAAAGATCAGTTGACGGTATTTGTATGGAAGTATTCCTAGGCTTTCTATTCTTTTCCACTGGTTTTTCTGTCTGTCTCTATGCCAGTACCTTACTGTTTTGATTACCGGGGCTTTGTAAAATATGTTGAAATCAGCAACATTGTTCTCCAGCTTTGTTCTTTCTCAAGATTGACATGGCTATTCATGGTCTTTTCTGGTTCCATATGAATTTTAGAATTGTTTTTCTATTTATGTAAAGAATGCCTTTGTGAGGGAGGGTACAGCTCAGTGGCAGAGTACATGCTTAGCATGCATGAGGCCCTGGGCTCAATCCCCAGCATCTCCTTTAAAAAAATAAGTTACATAAATAAATAAATCTAATTACTCCCCCACCCCTCAAAAATTAAAGAATGCCTTTGGGATTTTGATAGAGATTGCATTGAAACTGTAGATCACTTTGGGTAGTATGGACATTTCACAATAATAATTCATCCAATCCATGAACATGAGATGTCTTTCCATTTGCTTGTGTCTTGTTTAATTTCTTTCATCAGTGTTTTGTAGTTATCAGTACACAAGTCTTTCATCTCTTAAGTTCATTCCTAAGTATTGTATTGTATTGTATTGGTGCTATTGTAAATGGGATTGCTTTATTAATTCCCTTTTCAGATATTTAATTGTTAGTATATAGAAATACAACTGATTTTTTTTTTCCCTACAGGTCGCTTTATTGTAAAACCATAAATACAACACTGACATGAAATCATTTAAGCAACTGATCGTCTCTAACCATCGAAAGGATGTCTTTTTGCCTTGGCATCAACCAACCAGAAATAATGTTGCAAAATACAACTGATTTTAATGTTGATTTTGTATCCTACAACTTTACTGAACTTGTTTATTCATTCTAACAGGTTTTTTTTTTTAATGGAATCTTTAGAATTTTCTATATATAAGATCATGTCATCTGTAAACACAAACAATTTAACTTCTTCCTTTCTGATTTGTATACATTTTATTTCTTTCTCTTGCCTAATTGCTCTGGCTAGGACTTCCAGTACTATGTTGAATAGGAGTGGCAAGAGTTGGCAGCCTTGCCTTGTTTATGATTTTAGAGGTAAAGTTTTCAACTTTTCACCATCGAATATATTAGCTGTGGACTTGTCACATGTGGCCTTTATTATGTTGAGGTACATTCCTTTTATATGTAGTTTGCTGAGAGTTTTTATCACGAAAAGGTAGAGAATTCCGTCAAATGTTTTTTTCTGCATCTATTGAGATGATCATGTGATTTGTATCCTTTATTCTATTAATGTGGCTTATGGTAACACGTTTCTGCTTTATTCATAGGCTACATGCCTTACATGAGTCAGTGTGGCTCTGTACCACCACATAGTCACTCAGAAACCTAGACTGCAAGAGCCTCTTCCCGCTTGTGACTACACTGTTTGGAACATGTGGCCTCTTTGGTTGCCATCTGGAAAGAGAATTCCTTACCAGCCATTAAATGCTCTGGCCTAGGTTGGACTTCTAACACTTCTGCTCGTGGTCCACTGGCCTGAACTAAACATCTGACCCTGCTCAACTAGAAAGCAGCTGGGAAATGTGGGGAGCACATCAATACTTGGTGAGCATTAAATGAGTGACAGGCAGCATTGAGATGATGTCAATGGCTGCTCCAGGGCCTTGACATTGACAGAGCCCCTTCATGAATGGCACTTACTCTGGGTTTACTCCAGCCACACACTTGGGTCCAAGAAAATGAAATTTCCAATATAACAGCCCATCTGCTGGCTACATATAACATTATTTTATGGAATAACAAACTCTGGGTTTCAAACAGTTGTTTGACAAATAGACTTTGAAAGCTTGCTTATTATTAGTAAGCTGAGAAGGACCTTAGTGACCTCAAGCCTAGGATGGTCATGTGGCAAGATTGTACAGTGTTAAACCAACGTAAGTTGGTGTACCTTGACTGACACAGTGGTGGTTTGCCCCTTGGCCTTCTAAATACATGGGGCCTTCCCACGCATCATGCCCCATTTGGAGGAGGGGTCAGATTGGCCATGAATAATACACCTGTTTCAGACATCTAGCTAAGCTTGTCCTCCTACTCACTTTCTCAACATGCGAATGTTTACTCTCATTTCCTCCACTCCCTAGCTGCACAGCCTGGCTTTCAATGACTGCTCCCCACTGCCCACTCAGCTTCAGGACGTACTTGCATGCCCTTCTCTGGCTTATTGACTCTGAGTTCCCACTTGCTTCTCCTCTCTGCCCACTCTCTTGATTGGGGCATCTTTGCAGCTATATCCAGGACACTCTCTACTAACAGCCCTAGCACTGCTCCCAAGCCTCACTGAGCCCTATCCACACAGGGTAAGAAAATTTAGACAACAGCCAAGAAGGTAACCAGTGGTTTTTGCTGGAGAAGCAATACTGAACCTGAGCTATGTAGGGTAAAAGTGACACTGACAACGAGATATGCGGGCAGAAGCCAAGAGGAATGGAAACTGGTGCAGAATGGGAAATGGCTCAGGACCAAACCTCTGAGTGGTGCCTGGTTGACTGAGATGAACTCCCCAACCCACTTCTTTATATGGTACCAGCTGTGTGGTGTGGGGACATGTCCCACAGCTTACAAAAAACAGACAAGTTAGGATCTGACATCTGTAAAACTTAAAAGACTCCAGATAACATGATTTTTATGGGGAAAATTTTCCAGAGTTATAGCTTGGCCTGAGAAGAGTACAACTCCACCCTGCTGCCCCGGCAGATGGAGAGGGGCTGTTTCAGAATGAGTATGTGCTCGCTTCTCTTCTTCCTTAGAGACTCACCAGGACCATGGGGGAGAGTCAATCAACTAACAAACATCTACTGAACACCTACAGTGTGCCAAGCAGGCAACAGCTGAGGGTGGTTACAGCTCCTTGGAGAAACCTCCAGACCCAAGATGATCTTGTCATTAATAGTTCCCAATGTCATTTGCTTTCCTCACATATTAAAGGGCTGCTGGTTCTAATTACTCAGTATGTCATCCCTGTGGTCGGCTTTATGTTTCTGTGTCGTCATAGACAAGGCAAATCTACACATTACAGCAGGTAACAGGCCAAGAAAACTCAATATATTCTAATTAGGTATCACTTGTAGAACAATTTCTAGTTTTTATAAAGGATATTCACAGCATTTCCCAGTAGGGTCCTGTGTTCAGTACTCAACAAGGCACAAAACACTGAAATGTTTTAAGTTGAATTCGACATTCCTCAAGGAACAATGTTTTAATGCAGAGTCCAGCAAACTATGGCCAATTGGCCAAATCCTGCCTGCTGGTCACTTGTTTTTATAAATAAAGTTTTATCAGAATACACTTTTTTTTTTTTGTCTATGGCTGCTTTCATGCAATACAGTTGTGGATGAGTGAAAATAACAGAAATAGTTTCCCTGTGTCAGGTGCCCAATGTTTGCCATGGCTGTCACATTCATTATTTCACACGATCCACACGACCTCTGCCATAATAATAGCTGGCATTTACTGTGCTAATCAGAGTTGTGACCTTTTAAAATTTATTTTTTGACCATTTTTTATTAAAGTATAGTTAATCTACAATGTTGTGTTAGTTTCAGGTATACAGCAGTGATTCAGTTATATATATTGTTTTTCAGATTTTTTTCCATTATAGGTTATTCCAACATATTGAATATAGTTCCCTGTGCTATACAGTAGGTCCTTGTTGTTTATCTATTTTATATATAGTTGTGTGTATCTATTAATCCCATACTCCTAATTTATCTCTCTCCCTCCTTCATTTCCCCTTTGGTAACCGTAAGTTTGTTTTCTATGTCTGTAAGTCTGTTTCTGTTTTGTAAATAAGTTCATTTATATTACTTTTTTAGATTCCACTTATAAGTGATATCATATGATATTTATCTTTCTCTGTCTGACTTACTTAACTCAGTATAACGATCTCCAGGTCCATCCACTCCACATTGCTGCAAATGGCATTATTCCATTCTTTTTTATGGCTGAGTAATATTCCATTACACACACACACACACACACACCCCCTCACATCTTTATCCAATCATCTATTGATGGACACTTAGGTTGCTTCCATGTCTTGGCTCTTGGTAAACACTGCTACTATGAACACTGGGGAGCATGTATCTTTTTGAATTAGAGCTTTCGTGTTTTCCAAACGTATGCCCAGGAGTGGGATTGTTGGATTATATGGGCAGAGTTGTGTTCTTAATCCAGTGACCATAAATTTGAGTGGGAAAAGATTACAATTTAATTTCCATTAAGTTCTAACTGAAAGCAAGCATCCCCTCAATTATGAATGTAAGTAACAAATCAAAGTCGTATTAGCCATACCTGTGCCTTCACCACTAGCAGCAAGACCACAGGTACTTTTCCAGGACACTGCAGTCACCACAGTTCTCACAATACCATTTCCATTCATTTTACCTTGAAATAGTGGTAGATATTAGACAAACTGTAAATCTGTTATTTATTTACTGCACTATCAGGGAAGCACATATACCACAAATCTGTTTTTAAAAATACTTTGAGAATTTTATTTCATTATAACTAGGTTCCCCTTTGTAATCTAAAGTATTGTATTTATGCATTTAAAAGTTTTCTGAGAAGAAGTCCAGAGGTTTCGGCAGACTGCCAAAGGAAGTCATGTCCAAGAAGGTTAGGCAGCTCTATGCGAAGCGCATGAATTCACTGAGTACTCACAACCACCCTGGGTGATGGATACTACGACCCGCCCCTGACCACCCTCTACCCAGGAGTACAATGAGGGAAAGGAGAATGAGTACACTGCCCAAGGTCACACAGCTATTTGTGGGGCTGAGATTTGAATCCAGATAGTCTGAGCTCAGAACCCATGCTCTCCTTAGTCAGTGTCCTACACTATACTGACTTTATTGTAAGTGTCATTGTTCCCATTTTACAGGTGAGGAAACTGATCCTTTTTAAGGATGCAGGTGATGGATGCTGTGAGTAATGAAAACGAATGAGCATTTCTTGAGTACTTACTGTGCCAGGTTCTTTCCATACATCTCTCATTTCATCCTCTTCATAGCCCTCAGGGTTTGGACTGATGAGTGAATGGAGATCTGGGAAGGATAAGCAACTTGCTCACCATCACACCGCTCTGAGGCCATGGCGTGATGTCTGCTCACTTCGAGTGTCACTGTCTCTGTCTCTGTCTCTGTCTCTCTCAACTACACTATGCTAGCTAATTAGTATGTAAATTATCTCAGGCAATCCTGAGGTTTTACTTCATTCATGGCTTTTTCAGCAAGAGAACAATATTGCAAGGAAATATTCCTGCCCTCTTTCCTACAAAAGCCAAAATTTTTCTCATCAAAACAGATAGGCTAAATCAGTATGGAACTGCACGGTGCATTTTTAAGAAAAATATTCCATGTGAGGTTTAAGAATTTCACAAAACCATATGCAAGAACTAAATTTAAAAATAAAGTGGTAGCTCGATATTCATTACTATAATGAATGTTTCAAGTGAAAATATAATACTGGCTTGAATTACTTTCAAGCAAGAAAATTGACATCGTCATAAAGAAACTTTTTAAAAAGAATTGCAATAAATCATGCTGCAAGCCTGTTTCAAGGACTGCATATAAAATAGTTTAAATAATACCGACTTAACATCAAAAAGTATATTCTTACTCAATTACGTGGCCTGAGTCCCTCTGTAAACTTCAAATCAAGGCAAAGTTGAAAGTATTTTGTATCAGTTCCAATTTACAAGTCAGGGAAAGCAGCTATGGATGGGAAACTCTTTTTCTGGGTAAGAACCGCTTTGCTTAGATCTGAACTGTTTATACTCACAAATCACAGTGTCGTTCAGACGGGGCCTAAGCTTTTCCTTGGCAATAATGCTAAAGTCGCCCGAAGAGAATGCAGAAACCCCGCCCCTCGAAAGCCGTTTCATTAGCAGCCTGCCTCTTCCTGCTAGGAGAGCTGTGTTTCCCAAGGCTCTCAGTGGTCACGAACCACGTTTCTAATGCAACTAAAAGATTCCTCTTCACGGACACTTGATGCCGAGTGTGTCATTACGGCAAAAACAAACAAGACCTTGTGTCTTCAGAAAGGAAATCTAGGGCCTCATAGTCCAGAAATGAACCCAGAGGAGTGAAATGAAATAGCCCGTGTTTGAAGAAGCCCTTCAGGATTCTATGGGGCGTAGGGGAAGGAGGCCCTGGATTTGCATTTGGCAGATTTCAGTCCTGGCGGCGCAACACTTAGCCCCTCTGAACCTCGGCTACTTCATTTGCTCTCTGGCATTGGATTCCACCAGCAGTAAACCCAGCCATTTATTTATTCAATACAGTGGGCCAGGTCCTGTGTTAAGTGCGGAGTGGCTGTGGTAAACAATGCGTGTGACCCATGCGTGCGAGAGTAGTTGGCTACTGGTAATGTGTAAGACAGCATCATCATTGTTACCTTGTCACCATCCCAGTGTCTCTGAAGCCTCTCTCTTTAGTCTGTTCTGTTTGTTTTATTTCTATTTTGAACAATGTTGGCTGATATTTTCTCTAATAATATAAATGATTCGTGACCATGTTCAATGATCTGGAAAACACAAGGAAGTACAAAGAGACACGAACACACCCATAATCATGTTCAAATGAGACAATGCCACCCAGGCAAAAATACTCATTAGACGAGACCTAAGGGAACAGAAACCCATCTGGATGAACCGCCCATCTATGTCTGCGTCCTTCCCACCGTCCATCCAATAAACAGACCCTGGGTAGGTGCTGGGTCTGTGAGGAGGACCACAGTCATCCTGCATCTCCTGACCCATAGGATGCGGCGTGCGAGGGAGGGGGTGTCTGGGGAGGACCCTGGATAACGTGCAGCCGCCCTCCTCTGGCTTTTCCAGAGGAGGAAGAGAGAACATCTTTGTCGCAGCTGACCCCCCGGCGTGCCCGCTCCCCACAGAAACCGGGGAGGCATTCCTACCCTGGCCCCTTGACTTCGAGGGCACGCTCCATCTGGAGGGCCCTCGCTCAGGCCGGGAGATTCCTTCATTTCTAAGAAAAGCGCCTAATCTGCGGCCGGCGGCCCCCCCTCGCCCCACCGCGCAGCCCCTCCCTCGCCCCCCTCGCCCCCCTCGCCCCCCGGCCTCGGCCGCCTCTGGCTCGGCCGCTCGCCCGGGATTGGCTCCACGCAGCACAGCGCTCTCGGCGAGGCCTTGCTGCCCCGCGATCGCCCAGCCCGGGGCTCCGGGGGCTGAGCGTATCAATTCAGGCCCACTGAACTGTATTTCCCCGGCCCGGGGCCCGCCCCCGGCCTTTGTGCCGCGCCCGGCCCGCCCCCTTTGCTCACTCTCCCTTCATGCTTTGTTTGGCAAACACAAAACGCCCGGCCCAGCGGCGGGCCCTTTTCAAGCTTCGCCGCCAGCACTTGAAACGCCGCGAGGCTCGGGTACCTGGGAACACCTCCAGGGGCCGGGCCGGGCGGACGCCGAGCAGCCCGCGCCCCCGCCGGGCGCGTCCCCCGAGACGGCCGGGCAGGAGCCGGGGGCGCGCGGCGCGGGCTTCCCCACCGCGCCACCGCGGATGCCCCGGGCACCGCGACTTCTTCCAGGCGCCGGCGTCCCCTTTGAAAATCCGGGGCACTTCGGGGCCCCCGCGCCTCGCCTTTGTGTTGGAAATGGCCCAGAAGTTCACTTGACACGGAATTTAGGAGCCTGAGAACTGCTTTGGATGATGCAGCCGGGGCGCTAACCTCCGCCGCCCGCACCGGCCACCAAGGGCTGCAAAGGCTCGGGTTCAAGAAGCAGCAGCAGAAAAGCGGCAACAGGGGCGCTAACAGCAACTACCGTTTACTGAGCGCTTACTATGTCCCGGGCGCCAAGCTGAGCGCTTTACAAGCACGGTGACATTTCGACTTAATTGACAACCTGGTGATGTGGCGATTAGGGCCTCTGATCCTGACAAGGAAGCTGCGGATCAGAGGGTCTAAGAAGCTCGCTCCTAGCCCCTACTGTATATACGTCCTCAGTTTAGCGTTCTCTTTACTTAAATAGTGAAATCTGTCGACATCTTTCGGCTCCTAACAAGAAATGAGGTTTTTTTTCCCCCGTTCCTGAACATGCCATGCTCTGTTGTGTTTTTGCCAGTCGTCTTCCTAGCCTGAGCTGAAGAAAGTTTTTAGGCGGTGTCACGTAATAATTATGATTAGAGTAGCCACACGTTGTTGAAGATTTATGGTGTGCCAGGTACTTAATTAAGTGATTAAATACACCCTGTCCTCGGATCCTCACTGCCATCCTCTTGGGTGGGTTCTGCTGGTGTCTCCATTTTGCTGCGGGGAACACAGCAAACTGAAGTAACTTATGCAAAGTCACACAGCCAGTGAGGACGTGGCAGAACCAAGGCTTGTCTGAAACTGATGCTTGTTCTCTAAATCATTAGATGATAGTGTCTTCTGTTATTACTGATTATGTTTTAATGTCTATAATTCTTCAAAGGATGGCCGTTTGTTTTCCAATAACTGCCCTTCTAGTTAATTGGCAGTCACTTGCTTCGTGTTATTTTAAATCCTTTGAAATTATTTTTTCTTTGAAGAGACTAAAATCACTTCAAACGGCAGTAAAACTGGAAGGAAAAAAGGAGCCTGGAGCTCCTCACCTGCTTAAGTCCACCCATCAGCAGGTGTCTGCCGGAGTCACAGAAAGTGACCCCTGCCAAAGTGAAAAGTTTTAGAACTTTCCATTTCATTTCTATAGCTGGATCACACAGCAGCAAGGAGAACATGGTGGCGCTAAGTGCCTGACTCTTAGTTTGAGAATGATCTAGCACTGTAAGAGACTTCAGAGATCAACTGGTCCAACTCTTCCATGGTAGATGGGGAAACTGGGGCTCAGATAGGAGGGGGACTTCTCAAGCTTTAACAAAGAACCCCAGCTGGAACTCAGATATACTGACTCCATGATACATTCATTCCTGCATGGATTCACCAGACATTTATCGACTGCTTACAATGTGTTAGGCACTGAGCTCAGGGAAAGAGTGGTTGACAAGATTCCTGCCTTCACAGAACTTCCATTCTAGTGAAAGAGACAAACAGGAAATAAATAAAATAAATCAGTAGCAAATCATAGCTGTGGTGAGGCCAATGCAGACAAGAGCCAATGGGTCTATAAGAAGCTGTCATGGTGAGATTTAAGTTGCTCAGGGAGGTCAACACAGGCTTCCCTGAGGAAACAGCCATTGATTGGGATCTCAAGGATGAGTAGGAGATGACCTGGCAAAGAGCGGAAGGAAAGAGCATCCATGCCAAAGGAACTAGCACCTGCCAAGTTCCCAGGGTCGGATGGGTATGGCAGGTTTCAGGACTGGAAACTCAGCATGACTGGGTTTCCAAAACAAGGAGGAATGTGTTGCAGGGCCATCTCACACCATGATGGGGCTGGAGAGGTGTGCATGTGGGGCCAGCAGTGATGGGCTAGCAAGCCCTGCCAATGATTGGAGTCCTCACCCTCAGACCACTGGGAAGCCACTGAAGAGTTTATTAAGCCAAAGCATGACTTGCCATTCTTATAAGATTACTCTTGCTTCAGTGTGGAGAACTTATTGGGAAGTATAGCAAATTCTGGGAAACAACTAGTAAACTATTGTAGTTGTTGTCCAAGCAAGAGATAACAGAGGCATGGACTAAGGATGATAGTGGTTTTCTACCAGCTGGTTGTTTGACCAGGGGCCGGTCCTCAGTCTCTTCATCTGCATATTGTCCCCAACACCATCAGTCTACCTCACAGAGGTGTCATGGGGGGGTCAATCAAGAAAGCACTATACAAATGCAAGCCATTAATTAGCATTAACAATAATCCAGGCATGGCGATTTTCAATCCTAATTAAATAATATCCAGCACTTTCCATCACATGATGATGACAAGGCAGGGATGTGCTTTTTTTCCTGGATAAGTGTTAAATATAGAAGAAACACCTGAACAACTTCTCCCTGTAAAGACTCAAACCATTCTAGATAAGGCAAAAGTCTCCCCTGACTTCCACCCCATATCCTGGTCCCTTCTGTCTCTCCTCACAGGAATGTCTAATGTGCTTGAAATTTGAACTTCATAAACTAAAATGATGACGCAGACCGGCCCTTTGTAGCTGAATGCATCTAGAAGCATAATATTGGGGTCACCTGGCAACACCTAAATGAAGGCCCGTCTCTGTTGGGGGCACCAACTTTGTAACAGACATTTGTGTTCACAGCTCCCTATATCCCATTGTGGTCAAAGGTCAGCTGAATCACTGCAGGGTTGAATGTCCCCAACTTGTACTTTAAAACAAGAAGTGGTTTTTTTTTCCCCCTGTATGTCATATATCACTAAAAAGACGGTTGTTGTTGTTTTAAAGTACAGATATTCTGTGTCTTGAACTTGATCATAAAGGGAGCATGCATGTGAAACCAGCACCCAGATCAACTTCAAGATATATTATCAGCAGCCCAGAAACCCTCCTTGGGCCCGCTTTCTGTCACTACTCCTCCCCCAAGGAAACCACTGTCCTGACTTCTGTCAGCATAGATTAGTGCTGCCTGTTTTTGAACTTTATATAAATAAAATAATACAAGATGACTCTTTTGTGTCTGGTTTCTTTTGCTCAACATTAGGCTTGGGAGATTCCTCCGTGTTCTTTGCGGTAATATGGTGGCAATTCATTTGTTATCAATGTCATATAGTGTTCCACTGGGCAAATATACCACACAACTTTTTTTAATCCATTCTATTGTTGATGGACATTTGAGTTGTTTCTAATTTGGGGCTGCTTGGCTCTACGATATATTTTTTCTTATACCTGAACAGAGTTTTTCAGCTTTAAACTTTTACTAATATGAGAACGGCATACCTACAAAACAAAGCTAACTATTCTAGCCTCTCCAACTTAAAGTCTTCTGTTTGCACCCCTGTTCCTTCCCTCAGACTAAAACTTGAATTCCTTAACACATCATTCAAGGTCTTGCTCATTGCATCCCAAACTAAATCTTTTTTTTTTTTTTTAAATAAAGTATAGTCGATTTACAATGTTGTATTAATTTCTAGTGTACAGTACAGTGATTCATTTATACATATATATATTCCTTTTCATATTCTTTTTCATTATAGGCCATTACAAGGTATTGAATATAGTTCCCTGTGCTGTACAGTAGGACTTTGTTGTGTATCTATTTTATATATAGTGGTTAGTATCTACAAATCCTGAACTCCCAATTTATCCCTCCCCACTCCCTTTTCACCCTGGTAACCATAAGTTTGTTTTCTATCTCTGTGAGCCTGTTTTGTAAATAAGTTCATTTGTGTCATTTTTTAAGATTCCACATATAAGTGATATCATATGTTATTTTTATTTCTCTGCCTGACTTACTTCACTTAGAATGATGATCTTCCAGGTCCATCCATGTTGCTGCAAATGGCATTATTTCATTCTGAGTAGTATTCCATTGTATAAATACACCACCATTTCCTTATCCAGTCATCTGTTGATGGACATCCCAAACTAAATCTTGAGCCTCACCTCCCATCACCAAACTCCACTCACTTCTCACTGCTCCCCAGACACACCAGGCCCTTTCATGACTCTGCACCTGTGCACAGGCTTTTTCTGTGATTTGGAGGCCTTCTTCTACACCCGGAAACCTCTGACTGTTTCTTCAAGATTCTGTTCCAATGTCACGTCGTTAGTGAAGCTTTTGCTAACACTTGTAGGCAGGATCAAGCGGCATCATTCTGTGTCCCGCCCCCACAACTGGTTCACTTTATTGATTTTGTTGTAATTTAGCAAACACATAGTATTTAGTGCATAGCAGCCACTTGTCTAAGCACTAAAAATATTAACTCAGTGAATTCTCAAAATGACCGCTATGAGAAAGGTACTATCAAAATAGTACTCTTGTCCTATGAGGAAACCAAGGCAGAGAGAGTTAAAAAATGACTGTTCTCCCTTCTGGGAGGTGGCAGAGATGGAGATCCAACCCCAGACAGTCCAGCCCCGGAGGCCACACTCTCCCCTACTGTCACTGAGGTAGCACTGCCCACCTGATGCTGGGACAGAGCAGTGGTGGACACACCAGCCTCCCCCACTAGACTGTGTCCATCCCGTGCAAGGTCCGCTCTCCTTCCTTTCCGGGTCCTGAGAGCCGCAGAGAGTGCTCAATAGAGAAACGAGATGGTTGGTTTCACGAAGGGGAGTGATTCAAAAGGAACTGGGGATTGCTAGGTATGAAGTATAAACAGGTTTAGTAAGCAATCAACTTGGGAACACGTTAACCCAGGTATGAGGGTTAGAAGGCTTAAATAAGATAATGGGTGTGAAGTGATTAGCAGGCACCTGGAACATGGCAAGTGCACGTAAATGTTACTTCACGCGACACTAATAATAACAACGGCTCACATTTAACAAGCAATTACCATGTGCCAAGCGCTGCTCTAAGTGGTTTATTTAACTAATTTAATCCTCACGATAACACTATACACTAAGTTCTATTGTCCCCATTGTATCAGTCAGGGTCTAAGCAGTAAAACAGAAACCACTTCAAGTGTATGTAAACACCAGTGGCGATATAATGGAAGGAATTGGTAACACAGGTGAGGGAAGAGCTGAGAAAGCGGAAGGATGAAGACGCAAGCTGGGCATCGGGAGGAGCAAGGAAGCCGAAGGGACTCAGGAAGGGGAGAGGGCAGCAGAGCCTAGGGGCCGGGGTCACCTAGTGGGGGCTGGAGCCCCAGTGACCACCTGTGAGACAGGGAGGGAAGGGCCCTATGGCAGGAGCTGGAGCCACAGAAGAGAGAAACTGCTTGAAGCCGAGACAGAGGACCAACCATCCTGGGTTTCCCAAAACTGCAGGGTGTCCTGAGATGTGGGACTTTCAGTGCTGAAACCAGGGGAGACCTGGACACACTGGGACCAGTTGATCACCCTGTGACACAGAGAAGAAGGTAAACGAAATTTCCTGGCTTCTCCCTTCCTCGTTCTTCTCTGTTCCAGCCAGTACCTCTCGCTGGCTGGACCCAGGAGGAAGTCATTTGGGGAAACATCCTGCAGGGGTCAGAATCCCTGCCACATAGAGCAAAGCGGGCAGAAAGCCAGACGTGGACTTGAGGGTTAACAGGTCCAGGATGGGCGCAGCCACGTTACAGATGGAGAAACTTCAGTAAACAAAGGCAACAAACCATTGCAGACTGGCTCTTTGAGTAGTCCTGATGTATGGGGTTGGGCTTGGGCAGACAAAAACTAGTTTGTGCCGCCTAGGGCCATTCCCCTCTCTGCCCCAAGGACTGTGATTATTCCATTAACACGCTACCTGTGACTCCAGCCCCTACTGCAGCACGGTCCCCTTCCCCAGGAGGAGTTCCGCAATAGATCCGCTGATGCCGAACAGCCATGAGCACCAGGGCTGCGGGGCACAGGGATGGCATTGAGTTCCAGAGTTTGTGTCACTCGACAGCATCACTAAGCATGCTGTTTAGTTCAGTGGATATTTTACTTTCATAGCAAGACTGTTTTGATGAAGCCAGCAGCACACTGATTTACATTCTGGCACTAGCTCCTTACCTTGTTGCGGACCAGTGACAAATAGTTTGAGGACCGCCACCAGTCCTTAGGCCACACTTTTGTTGGTGTTGCCTTTGGAGAAGCAACGTGGTACAAAAGTAGAGAAGTAAGAGCACCAGATGGGGGCCTGATATCTACTTCTGTCACTCGCTGTGTGGGCAAATCACTTGTCCCCTCTCTTAGGTCAGTTTCCTCCTCTGTGAAGTGTACCAGCCCAAGCTGCCCTGTGGACCACACCAAGTCATTGTAAGGCACTCAGGCAGGCAAAGCATCCTCTTTGTCTGAAGGTTGTTTCCTTTCCTCTAGGGCTGAATCCACGATTGGTTGGGGGAGAGGAGCTATTGTCTCCTAAATCTGCCAGGATACTTGAGTTTGGAGGCTCAGAACTCGAGGGGCGGAGCTACACTCAGTGACAGAGGGCACTGAGGAATAGAAATAGCTCCCAGAGAGATGACACAAAATAACCCAACTGCACTGGTCTTGTGACACACTGTGTGAGTGGGTGTGTGTGCATGTATGGGTGTGTGTATTGGGAGATGGGTGGTAGGGTGGAGTGCAGAGTGGACAGGAGAGGAACAGAGGGAGTGAGGGGTGTGCCCAAGAGAGCTGTCCAAGGGAAGGAACAGGCAGATGAAATGACTAGAAGGGGAAGGCTCAAAGACGCCTGGGGAGTACCCCTGCTGTGGGTGGGCATACCAGCAGGTGGCCGCCATGTGTAAGCTGCACTGGATCATGCCAGGGGCTCAACAGAAGTGCTGAGAAGGCTGTGCCTGCCAGGGCTCACATCCTAGCAGTGGCCCAAGGTCAGGAGGCACAATAGCATGCCCTCCCAAAATGCGGGCGAGCCATGTCGGCCTGGCCCGCAGCCCTCACCTAGCCACGAGTGCCAGTGACGGTTAGAGCCACCCATGTGCACCTGTGTGTCACTCACAACAGCTGGGCCACCCCTTTAAGGGCAGCCTTGTATTCCCCTGGTCAGAGGCCAATCCTCCAGCTGCTATGCTGGGAAGGGACTTAGGCCATTAGTTCGGACAGAAGGAGACAATGGGGACCCTCTTGTGTCTCCAGATCCTGCAGCTCCCTAGCTGTTCTGATGGGCACAGATGTCTGAGGCTCTGCGAACCCTGTCTGATCGCCAAGAAGGGCAGTGGGCCAGGTCAGGGAGCTGGGACTCCAGCCAGCACTGTCTGCTCTGGACTGTTGCCCAGGCTGGGTCCCTCCTGCCAGACTCCACACCAAGGGAATGTCCAGGGGCAGATTCAAGGATCTTAAGCTCTCCAGGTTCATGATGTCTTCATAGAAAAAACACTGTGTGTATTTTAAGAGGGCCCCCGTACCTCGTACTAAGGCCAGATGTTAGAAGCTGGCATCTGGAAGCCGCAGCTAGAGAGGAGAGCTCACAGCCCCTCTGGGGACAAGGAACATGCTTAAAGCCTTGGGGGAGTCCTAGGGACAGCTCCACGCTGTCCTGTTGCTCTGATTAGATCTGCTCTATTTGGTGAGATCACAGGAAGCCCCCACAGAGAAGTCAAATTTCCTTGAGGGGTTCAGACCTCAAGCAAAACTTGCAAGCCCTTTATCCACTTTCCTCCATCCCTTCTGGCTTGATATTGGCCCCTCACTTAATCTCTCTTCTCTTCTGCCTCTTCCAGCCCTTCCTACTTGATGCCAAGTGCTCAGCAACTCTGGAGGCTTGCCCCACCTACACCGGTTCCCTAAACCCGTTCTGGCACTCCACCTGCAGATCCCTTCATTGGCTTGGATCCAAGGCTCGGCCTTTGTGGGATGGGGGAGGAGGGCTCTCTCTGGGCGGCATCCTCAGTTTCTCGTGCTTCCTGCCTTTGCAGAGGCACCCAAGGATGACAGCAAGGGTAGCAGCGACAGCTCTGTTCACTGGGCAGGGTCACAGACAAGACACTGGCTCAGCTGTGTCATATGCTGGGACGCGGCCAGCAGGGACTGGTTGGCTGGAAGGGAACAAAACTACCTGGGAGGGAAGAGGGTCTCGAACTAGTCCTATTCTCTTGGGGGAATAAGTGCTAAGGGGACAGGTTCAGCTGGAGGTGAGAGGGCACGCCAGTGGGCAGAGCGTGGGCATCAGGGTGGCCTGACAGGAAGCGCCAGAGCTCTAGCCTCTGGGCTGGGATGCGAGGCAAAGTCCTAGGAGGCGTGTCCCCGGTCCTCAAAGGCCAGGCGCCCTAGGCCAGGGTAGAGTGGTAGAGGGAGCACTGGCTTTGTGTAGCGCATCGCAGACTTGCGTTCAGATCACAGCAGTGTTATTTAGGACCTGGGTAAAATAGGGCACGTGAAAGAACCACTTTGAGCCTCAGTTTGCTCATCTGACAAATGGAGACACTTCTTTGTAACCTCACAGGGCTGATTTACGGGATTAAATGGGGCACGGTCTGGGAAAGTACTGAAGGCAGTGACTGACATTACTACTAAAACTTGAGTCTAATGCAGGAGTGCTCGCGGAAGGCGGCAGGAGCACAGCTAGCACCACGAGCTGGGTAGGAATGGACTTTCGGGAAGAGAACAGGCAAGCCAACCCCAGAGCCCTGGCCTGAGGCCGCTTAGAGGTCAGGCTCGGCCTTGGAGAGGAAAGGCAAACTCTCAGCAGAGAAGTCGCCAGGTCAGATTTACGGAAGAACAAGCGCCTGGAGCTAGGTCGGCTTGGGCTTGAGCCCTGAGCTCCAGCCCTTAGCAGCTGTGTGCGGCAAGCGGTTTCCATTCTTTGGGCATCTGTCAAATGGGGATAATGAGGCCTACTGCTACGAGTTGAATGCTGTCACCCCCAAAATTCATATGTTAAAGTCTTAACACCCAGCACTTGTGAATGTGACCTTATTTGGAAATAGGGTCTTTGCAGATGATCAAGTTAAGATGAGGTCATTAGGAGAAACTGGGGGACAGAGACACACAGAGGCAGAGACTGGGATAATGCTTCAGTCAGTAAGCGGTGGTTCTCCTTCAGGTGCTCAGCCAAGGGTGACTGGGCGGCGCCCAGGAAGGACAGTCAGGTGTGAGGAGCGCAGGTTCTAGGGTCCCCGGAAGCCACTTACCACCTTGGGTGGGTCACTCAAACTGCTCAACGCTCAGGTTCTTCAGCCGTTAAGTGGGGAGGACAGTACCCGTCACATAGAATCGCTGGAAGGAATGCATGAGGGGGAGCAGGGGAAATGCTTACTTAGCACAGCGCTGCGCGCTGAAAGCACTCAGTACTAAGTGACGGCTAGTATTACTATTGTTGCTGTGGTTGTTACCATTATGCGGCGTATAGCTCTATAGGCTTAAGTTAACTTCCTCCTTCTGCTCAGAGCTTTGCTTGAATGTCCTAATTGAATGCTTTTTCTTTCCTCCTGCAGCCCAATCTCTGACAGTTAATTACATACTGTCTTCCGAGTTGTTTCAGGTGTGTGTCACCTTTTTCCAAAGAGATGGAAAGTTCTATGAAAACGTGGATTATGTCTTATTATTTTCCTGTAACTTGCACAGGACCTAAACACAACGCTAGGCCCTTTGTAGGTGCTCAAGTATTGCTTACTAACTGATTAACTGACGGACCAGCAGGGATTCAGGGGTGATGTGGAGGGCTCCCCTGTAAGTGTGCCCAGACTTCGAGTTACCTTGACTTAAGGGATAGAGTTTTAAAGATCTACCTATATGCTTGGTTTGGTGTCTGCTTTCAAGTATTGCTAAAATCATTTAACTACCATCCTATGTGCACATGCCACAGTAGATAAATTTCTATCTCAAGAGGGTTAGATTAGATCATATTTAAGTGTTAAATTCTGATTCTGTAGATAAAACATGTCCTGAGTGCATGGGTAGAAGAAATAGACTTAAAGGTGGGTGTAGAACCAGACTGTGAAGGGCAATGTGCTCATTTCATGCTAAAGAGTTGAGACTATGTCTCATAGGCTTGGGGACCTACAAAGGAAGCCAGAAGATTCTGCTTCTTCTGCAGCCTCTCCAGTGAGCTCACTTTTCCAGCCTCCCTAGTAGAGGGCCTGGAGGCAGGATCTTTTTTCTAGCTGTTAATCACTGTTTCCAAACCATTACTCTCTACCCTGCCATTTTACTCCCATCAATCAATCTCTTGGTCATTCCCCAACATTCAATGAAGATTGTGAGCTCTGATTCTGTGACTTCCATTCCACCCCATACTTTACCCTTGTGATGGGAGATTTTAATGCCCAGGCTGACAACCCACCCACCGCCCTAGCTTCTCATTCCCTTGACCTCATCTATAGTGACCTTTCCCCCAGAGCCCTGCACCCATGGTCACAGCCATGGGCTTAGCTTGTTCTCCTTTTCCTAGTTCCTTGAGATGTAAAATTAGGTTGTCTTTTTTCCTAATGTGGCATTTATCACTATAAACTTCCCTCTTAGAACTGCTTTTGCTGCATCACATAAGTTTTAGTATGTTGCATTTCCATTTTTGGTTGTCTCAAGATATTTATTTCCCTTTTGATTTATTCTTTGATCCATTTGTTGTGAGTGTGTTGTTTAAATTCCACAAATTTTGGGGAATTTTCAAATTTTCCTTCTGTTGTTGATTTCTACTTTCATACTGTGTGGTCAGAAAAGATACTTGATATACTTTCTACATTCTTGAAATTATTGATACTTGTTTTGTGGCCCAACACACGATCTATCCTGGAGAATGCCCCATTACACTTGTGAAGAATGTGTAGATTCTACTGCTGTTGGAGAATGTTCTGTATATGTCTGTTAGGTCCAGTTGGTGTAAAGTATATTTAAAGTCCATGTTTCCTTATTGATTCTCTGGATGATCTGTCCATTGTTGAAAGTGGGGTATTGAACTCCCCTATTACTATTGTAATTTTGTCTATTTCTCCCTTCAAATCTGTTAGTATTTCCTTACTATATTTAGGTGCTCCAATGTCAGATGCATATATATTTACAATTGTTATATCCTCCTGATGAATTGACTCTTTTATCATGAAATATTAAATAATGACCTTCTTTGTCTTGTTAGGTTTTTATTTAAAAGTCCATTTTGTCCACTCTAAGTTGAGCTACCCCTGCTCTCTTTTGGTTTCCATTTGCATGAAATATCTTTTTCCATCCCTTCAGTATCAGCCTGCATGTCCTTAAAGCTCAAGTGAGTCTCTTGTAAGTCAAATAGTTGGGTCTTGTTTTCTTGTTTTTTAAAAATCCATTCAGCCACTGTATGCCTTTTGATTGGAGAAATTAAACCATTTACATTTAAAGCAATTATTGATAGGTAAGGACTTACCAATTGCCATCTTATTGTTTTATAACTTTTTAATATTTCCTTTGTTCCTTTTTTCCTCTCTTGTTGTCTTCCATTGTGTACTGATGATTTTACATAGCTTTGATTCCCTTCTCTTTATCTTTTGCACATTTACTGTAGGTTTTTGCTCTGTGGTTATCATGGGGCTTACATAAAATTCCTTATAGTTATAACGTTCTATTTTAAGCAGATAACATAACTTCAATCATACACAAAACTCTCCTTTTTTACTCCCACACACACATTTTATGCTATTGATGTCACACTTTATATCTTTTTATATTGTGCATCCATCAACAAATTATCGTGGCTATTGCTATTTTTAATACTTTTGTCTTTTAATTTTTATACTAGAGTTAAAAGTGATTTACATATGGTATTAAATGGTATGAAAGTGTTCTGGATTTGACAATCTACTTATCTTTACCAGTGAGTTTTAAACTTTCATATGTTTTCATGTTGTTACTTAGCATTCTTTTGTTTCAAATAGAACTCTCTTAGCATTTCTTGTATGCCAGGTCTAGTGTTGAAACTCTCAACTTTTGTTTGTTTGGAATGTCTTTATCACCCCTTCATTTCTGAAGGACAGCTTTGTTGAGTATAATATTCGTAGACGGCAGTTTTCTTTACTTTTAGCACTTTGACTATATCATCCCACTTCCTCCTGGCTTGCAAGGTTTCTGCTGAGAAATCCACTGATAGCCTAATGACAGTTCCCTTGTAAATAATGGGTTGCTTTTCTCTTGGTAGTATCAAAATTCTCTCTTTAACTTTTGACAATTTGATTATAATGAGTCTCAGGGTAATCTCTGCACTATTGTGCTTGGAGTTCTTTGAGCTTCATGTATTTGGATGTTATATCTCTCCCAAGATTTGGCATGTTTCCAGCTATTATTTCTTTAAATAATCTTTCTGCGCCTTTCTGTCTCTCTCTTCTCCTTGTCGGACTCTCCTAATGCATATATTTATTTGATTAATGGTGTCACACAAGTCCCATATGTTTTCTTCACTCCTTTCATTCTTTTTTGTTGTTGTTCCTCTAACTTGCAAAATTCAAATGACTTGTGTTGAAGTTTGCTGATTATTTTTTCTGCATGATCAGTTCTGCCATTGAATCTCTCTATTGAATTTTTTTAGTTCTGTCATTGTATTCTTCAGCTCCAAGATTTCTGTTTGGTTCTTTTATGGTTTCTTCTTTTATCAAATTTCTTTTTGTTCATGCATTATTTTCCTGATTTCATCTAGTTGTCTTTGTTTTTTTACATCTCATTGAGCTTCTTAAGATGATTATTTTGAATTCTTTATCACTGATTCATAGATCCCCATTTCTTTGGGGTCAGTTACTGGCAATTTATTAGTTTCCTTTTATGCTGTCATATTTGCCTGATTCTTCCTGGTCCTTGTAGCCCTGTATTGGTGTCTGTGCATTTGAAGGAGGAAACCCTCTTCCAGTCTTTGCAGACTGGTTTTGGCAGGTAAAGACCTTCTCCTGTTGAGTCCCTGGGCTGATGGTATTGCCTGTGGGATAATAGTCATGTGGGATTGGAGCCAGATCACATGACTGCTACAGGGTCCACAATGGGGTCCTTGGTTTGTGGGCTTGTTATCAGGGGTTTGGGTGAATGTGGATTCTGATCCTTAGTAGGACAGGACTACTTCCAGGACCTTGGTCAGTAGGGCTGGTGCTGAGACAAGGGTCCAGTTCAGGGGCCACAGTTGAGTCCGCAGACTATGTATCTGTTTCCAGGTACACAGACAGGTGTGGTTCCTGTTGGGTTCCTGGGAGGGCTCCCTCTAGGTCACTGGGTGGGACCATTGGGTGTGGTGCTAGATTGCAGCTGAGAGGGGTTGGAACTGAGTCACAATACTGCGTCATGGTCCACTGCTGGGACCAAGGTCGAGAGGACCACCTCTGGTGACATGGATGGGGATGCCTCCTATTGGGGTTCTTAGGCAGGCAGGCAGGACTGCTCCTGGACTTCAGCAGAGTGGGGCTACAGCCAGGTCACAGGGCTGCTTCAGACTGAGGTCAGCAGGTCTGCTTCCAGTGGAACAGATGGCCATGTCTTTTGGGGTGGGGGAGGGTCCCTGGGTAGGCAAGACTGCTCCCAGACCATGTCTGGGAGGGGCTGGAGCTGGGTGCAGGGCTGCTTCAAGATCTATAGTCAGACTGAGAATGGCAGGCCTGCTCTTGGGGCACAGATGTATATGTCTCCTGCCCCGACCCTGGGCAGGCAGGACTGCCTCTGGACTGCAGCTGCGAGGGGCTAGAGCTGGATTACAGGGTATTTTTAGGAACTTCAGTGGGACAGAAGTTGGCAGACCTACTTCCAGGGGCTTGGATGGACACGACTCCTGGTGGGTTCCTGTGAAGGCAAGACTGCTCCCAGGCTGTGGCTGGATCCCTCAAAGCTCCCACAAAGGCACTTTTGTCCATGTATGCTGCCAAATTATTGTCATTAAGCAGGAAGACAAGCAGGGGACCTCCTATTTTGCTATCTTACTGATTTTCTCTCAGCATTTTTTCAAGACCACTATCTTATTCCCTCCACCCTCATTTTCCCTCACCCTCAGTCTTTCTAACTTAGAAAGATTGGAGCAATCAGATAGAACTTCCTCAACCCTATTCCCCTCTTCCCCACCACACACAGTACTTATGTTCAGTCTCACCATTCCTTTCTAGCTCATGGAAAAAAGTATGTCCTATTACTCCTGAAGGCCAGTTTCTTCCCCGTGTCCTGAATCATTTCTCTGCTCCATGACATCACTCCCTCTCTCTCTTATTATCTTTAACCTCTTGATGAATAACATGCAAATATATTTAAGTATTTACCACATTAAAACAGTAATCCCATATCCTTCTCAAGAATACCAGTTTCTCTCTCTCCTCCTCTCTCTCTTCCTGATAATAGTGTTTGTTGATTTTTGTAAGGTTTTTATCTATCTATCCATCTATCCATCCTGCCCAAGAATAGATCACACATACACACACACACACACACACACAAACACACACACACACACACACACACTAATGCATGTACATTTTCCTTTCCTAGTCACAAAGACCATCCTGGGTACATGACTGTGTAGTTCCTTTACTATATTGAGTTCCAGAGTGACATGGTAGCAATCTTCAAAGGTTGCTGCTATTTTTAATTGCCAGTTAACTTTTCCTTGGCTAGAATTAAGTCCTTCTACTCAAGGAAAATTCTACTCTACTCAAGAGAACATTTTACCAGGTGTTTTCTTGTTAGTCAAATAGTATTCCTGGCAGAATCTTTGCCATCAATAGTTCAGTTAAACAAATCTTTACTGAATGCCTCGTACATGTCAGGCACTTTTTGTAGGTTCTCCCTTGCTTCTGTGTCAGTTTTGTGATCTGTACTAGAAAAACACTTCTCATGGCCTCTGTCCGGCCAGTCTGTAGTCCACACCCACAAGGATAATAATAGCTTTAACAGATGATCTTAATGCCTTGCCCCATATCTATTTGGCTAACTTGGAAATACGGGAGAGTTAGTGTTCCTGCAGAATGGGACAGGGTATATAAATGCCCCATCCTCCCTGTGCTCTGATGGGACACCTTAGAGGCATGTCACATTAGCCTTCCTCAAAGGGTGTCCCCAGTAGGACTGAGCCCCACTTGTCCACAGCAGTAACCTGCTCATTTATGCATGTACTGTTGGGTTTTTTCCCTTTCTTGCTTCACTATTCCCAATTCATCACCCATGCTACCTCCCAAATAAACCACCTGCAACCTAGTAGTCCTTGTTTTAGGGTCTGCTTTAGGCAGAGCCCAACTAAAAGAGTGACACTAAATGAGCGCTAACTATGGGCCGAGCATGGTAATATTCCCTTCATATTCTTTAGCATAGTGGTTGGGAGTGAGATTAAATTAGTTAAAACATACAGAATGATTATAACAGGACCTAGCAGATAGCTATATTGTATATTAGCAGGATCCAGTCGGAGACAGAAACCACACTAGTTTTACCACCAGAGAGAATTCAGTATAAAGAGTTGATAACTAGGTACAATAAAGTTGCTTCTTAGGTAATTAAAAAGATAAAAAGAGAACTCTAAAGTATCAAAGAGACAGCAACTGCAGGAAGCAGCAACCATCTCTGGGAAAACAGAGAAGAGGTTGGAATTATGAAAACTTAGAAGTTTGGGGCAGGGGTCCCGTGGAACTGGAACTCAGATCTCTGAGGTGAGAGCCCTGCTCTGATGGTGCTGCTGACCCTGAGTTTGGAGGAGTGGCCCTGTGAAGCTGGCACCCAGATCTCTGAGGAGGCTACAGCCGGTATTTCTGAGACGAGTGTGAAAAGGCTGGTTCTATAAGTGCTAGAAAAATGAAAAACTGGATCCAGCTACTGCTTCTGGTAGGAACTACAGTTGCTGGAGTGAAGAAGGTTTGTTAGGGTGAGACACAGACACGAAACCTACAAGGAGCACACAGGTGGGAGCAAGTCGCTCCTGCCTCCTCCGACCTTGCAGGCTTCCTCTAGTGTCTCTGTTGGCAGAGCCTAACAGGAAGCCAGCTGGCAGAAGAGAAATGTGGTTTGTTGGGTTCCTGTCCCAGCATCACAAAACAAAGTATTGATGCATGGGTTTCAGGCTGAGAGACAACAGCCTAATAACTGACACACATGGTCTCCACAAAAATCCTTCGAAGCAGGTACTACAATTATCCTTGGGTTTACCTTTTAAGAGGTTTTATTTTTTAGAGAAGTTTTAGGTTTCCCAGCAAAATTGCATGGGAAGTATAGAGAGCCATTATCCCTGAGTTTTGATGAGGAAGCACAGACTGAGAGTTACTAGCCCAAGATCACACAGTTGATCAGCAGTGGTGTCAGGGTTACAGGCCAGGGCCTCAGCTTCCAGAGCCCATGCTCTTAGCCACTCCTTACCTAAACAAATCTCTGTTTCTTTCTCCTTTCATTCAATTTCACATGCTCTTCAATGTCATTAAAGTGTTCTGTCACTCAAACCTTTCATGCATTTGGGTAGGCCAACCGTCTTTTTTCTTCCCCTTCTTTTTCTAAGGTAGTGGCTCTTTTCTCCACTGTGGGATCAGAGCAAATCAGGTGTTTTTCAGGACAACACTCAAACATCAAATGGTTCTGGTGACCCTGATGTTCTACTGGTTCAACTGACAAGCATGACAAACTGGTGATATTGTTTGAAAAAGAAAAAAAAAACTTCTTTGCACCCAGTTGGCATTTTCCCAAAGTAGTAGTCAGAAGATGGAATTAGCGATCATGAACTGCTGCTTGCAACATTCAGTAAGGAGGAGAAATCCGGGCATATTCTAGTTTTCAATCCTGAGATACCAGATGATTTTCCTTCGTGGATCAAGCTCCTTCATGACAACCAGCCTGTTCTCTATTGACACTACCTTCATCGAGATCCAGTTTCTCTTTCTCATCATTCCTAGTCATTATGCTAGGTCAGAAACACTGGGATTGAGTTTGAAGGGTAGGTGTGGGGTCACTAGAAGGTCACTAATACCTCTCAGCAAGTTGGGGAGTTCTGAGACAAGTGATTGTCCAATCGTGAAGCCAACACCTGATAGCCTTCATGCTAGAGGGTGGAGATCTCTACAAGGAAAACTGCAGCTGGAATCCTTCTCAGGGGCTGCCCTTCAACAGGAAGTCTGGTTTCACTCAGCACAGCAATGTTGACTCTGCGTCTGGACAACTCACGTGCGACCATATGTTAGAGTTATCATCATTGTCTAAAGTTGTAATATTTCATGGTACAGGAGCTCTTCCTTCCTTCCTAACAGATTGGAAGCCTTCTACTTGCCCAAGTCCACAGAGAGGAAATTTCCAATGTGACAGTTTGGACACTCTTGAGCTTGGTGTGAGACAGACTTTGCTCTGAGCATCCGCTCTGTAGGAAGAGAGCCTGGATGTTATAATTAAGGCTATTCAGAGATATTCAGTGATATGTGACTGACATTCAGAGCCTCCTAACTGGGATGAGGATTTGATGAAATCTATGAGCAGGACAGTGTTTTCCCATCATGGTAATCAGCAGCCTGAGCCATGCAAACCTTCTCAAGCTGTGGCCATTAGTCAATTACAAACATTTCATGGCAATGGCTCCCATCTTTAGCAGCCCACTACTAGTGCAATGTAGTTATAAAGGCTGATACTTTAAGAGCAAGGGAAGTGAACAATCCCTATTGTCTGCCACTCTGAGGAGAATATCAGGTCCTTGTACCTACTACCCCTTCCCAATATTTTCCCAAATCCTCTCGAATTCACTTGATCAGGATTTAATCTTTCAGAACGTCACCTATAGCAAAACTCAGCTGATGGAAATTTTCTGAAGTGCCACAAGATTTCTGGTATATTAACAGGACCTAGAACAGGTAGATCAGTGCCACAGTTTCAATTCCAGGGGCCAAAACTGAGGAAGAACATCCTATTCATGAAATCCAGGAATAGAAAAAAAAAAAAAAAGGTGACTGCAAACCTCAGCCATTAGAGAGCGTCATGAATCGGGAGTTAGGAGGAAGTTGAACAGAAGAGAAGCTAAGTGGGGAATAAAGTGAGGAGAATCAGGTGATGGTAGAAAACAGATCTGAAGTACTTGTATTAATGTGCTATCGTCTGGGCATGGCACGGACAGTGTGGGCTGGCTTAAGGTATAGAGTCCGAGCAGGTAGCGATGAATATGCAAGACTGAAGGGTTTTCATCAGGACATTGGTTCATTAATTTTAGTGAATTTTTAAAGGTGGCAGCAGGAGGAACAGGTGTTCCACAGTGGCTTTGGTTCCTCTGTGTACTGCAGAGACTACGTGGGGAAACTTGGGATAACTTCCGTCGGCATTGCCACCTCCTCAACCCACTCCAACCACATCAACCTTGAACGGTTCCGCATCCTTCTAAAATTCTAACGTGTTTGCTCTAGCCTTTTTTTTTTTTTCTTTTTTCGGCGACTTTGTGTTCTTAAAAAGCAATATATCATTGTTTCGGTTACCCAAATAGTCCTTCAGAAGCTAACTTTTGTAATGGCATACTTCCTAGCTTAATCCTTTACCATAGAAATGGTGGAAACTAATATTCAATTGTTGCTTAATTGCTACTGATACATTACTCTTGGAAAGAAAATAAAGATGTTCTCACAAAGACTGGGTATTTGATTTCAATGAGAGAGAAGCATAAAATATCTTCTCAACTTTACCTGTTTGACTATAATTGACTGAAATACTATAAGATATTTACCAAAGTTCTACCATTACTGAGGAATATCAAATCACTAATACAAACACAATGACCAGTTTCTAGTAAGGAGGTCTGGCAATTACAGTCTCTCCTTTAATCCACAGATACTTGATTTGAATTGCTGTAGTTGTAGGTAGCTAGGGTTGTAACACACACCCATATCCAAGCTACTTTTTTCTTAAGTTTTTTTTTTAATTTTTTAAAATTTCTTGGGGGGGGGTAGGTAATTAGGTTTATTTATTTATTTTTCTTAGTGGAGGCACTGGGGATTGAACCCAGGACCTCATGCATGCTAGGCACATACTCTACCACTGAGCTCTACCCTCCCCCCAAGTTACTTTAAAAAGTCTTTGACTTAGCAGCCACAAGATATCTCCTGGAAAGAAAAATAAATCTCAAATATTTAGAAGCCACTGAGTAAAAAGGAGAGTTTACCCTCAGTTAGTTTCTACAGTTTAGCTAATTGCTTTAAAAACATTTTTTTAACAAATTTAACACTTTAAATGTATTATGTGACATAACATAACATTACTATCATACTTGAAATATTACAGCATTTTCATTCCAGAATCTGAAGATTCCTGACCAGCAATACATAATTGCTTAGGCAAATTTCCAAGTACACTGTGGAGTTTAATAATAATAAGAAGTAACATTTAGTGAGGGCTCAGGTACAAGTATTATTATCTCATTTTATAGATAAAGAAATGAACCTATAGAGAGGTTTAAAAAAACCAACACAAGGTCACACATCTAATAAATGGCACAGCTGAGCTTCAAACCCAAGATGTAGACAAAGCCTATGACCTTAACCACGCGATTGAACTGTAAATTGCTTTTAGAATTGTAAATTGCACTTTGATCTAAAGTCATAGCACACTTCAAAATTATTATTGGTCTAGCAATCCTTTAAATAATTTAGATGTCACCACTCTGTATATCTAGTTTATGAAATAAGTAAAAAGTGTCTCACGTCAATCAATATTTATTGAGCACTTCCTCTTAGTCTTCTATGTTTCATGCTCAAGAGGTCATCATATAGTCAGGGACATAAACTTTAACGTGAAAAATAAGAACAAACACTCCTAGATAATGAATCTGACTGAAGTGACAACTTGGAGATCCAAAACTCCCCTGGCTTTATGTAATTTCATAATTTTTAGCAATTGTGATTCACTAAATCTACAACAGAATAAAATTTAATTTTATGTCATTGTCAACCTTTCTACATAATTAAGTCTATAAGTTAAGGAACAATCTTTATCAGATAAGGAGTCTTGATTTCTAGTTCCAAAGCCCTGGGCACTGCAGCAGGTGCAGAAATCGGACATACTGCCCATGCTAAGTATTAGAGGTGCTCAGTGAAAGGAGAGATAAGAGGAGTGAATATCTAGTTAGGAGCTGCTTCATGAAAGGAGAAAACTTTGAGCTGGACCTTGAAGAGTGAGTATATTTTAAATACAGACAGAAGAGAGGGAAGCACAAGACAAAAGAGAAAAAGGCCCAAAGAGAGCCTCCAGGAGACATTTATGGGTAGGAAGAGGAAGTCTGATCATAAAAGAGATCAAGAAGGAATGACTAGACAGGGAGAAGGAAAACTAGAAGCAGGTCATGAACAGAGTAAGTCTTCAACCTTCTGGGTAGTGGTCTATAGAGTAGAATAGGTAGTAGCCAAGCTCTATCTAGAAGGCTAACACCGATGGTTAGACAGAGGAGGCAGCTAGTAAACACAACATTTGGGGAGCTTGGCAGTGAAGGGACCAAGTGAGATGAGAAGGGAAAACCAATTTATTCATTCTGGTGGATATGAAATATTATTGTGGTTTAATTTGCATATCCTTGATGGTTAATGATATTGAGTACTTTTCAGGTGCTTATTTAGTGATTCCTATATCTTCTTTTCTAAATTTGCCATTTTGGAGGGTTTGTTAATCTATTTGTTATTGATTTTAAGGAGCTCTTTATATATGCTATGTACAAGTCTCTCTCTCTCTCTCTCTCTCTCTCTATATATATATATATATATATGTGTGTGTGTGTGTATATATATATATATAAAATTATATTATATTATACAAATATTTCTCCCTGTCTGTTGCTTGCCTATTCAGTATCTTGGCTGTGTTTTTTGATAAGTAGATGATTTAAATTTGAATTATACTTTATCAATTTTGTTATGGCTAGTGCTTTTTGCGTCATAAGAAATTTTGTCTAAACCAAGGTAATGAAAATATTGTAAAACTTCTAGAAATTTTATGATGTCAGCTTCTAAGTTTAAGTCTTTAATCAATTTCAAATTAATTTTTGTGTGGCATAAGTTAGAGATTGGGTGTCCTTTCCCATACACATAGTCAGTTTTCTATCCTGGTTTGTTGAAATCAGTGTAAATCATCCAAAATTTTTTTCTAGATCAAGTTTGTTTTAACTATTCTAAAACTTATGTGGAAATACAAACACTACTCTTCTTTTTCAAATTTGTTTTGGTGATTCTAGATCCTTTGAATTTCCACATGCATTTTTCAAAATTGAAGTATAGTCAGTTTACAATGTTGTGTCAATTTTTAATGAACAGCATAATAGTTCAGTCATACATATACATACATAAACTCGTTTTCATATTCTTTTCTATTATAAGTTACCACAAGATATTGAATATCCACATGCGTTTTTAAAGTAACTTGTCCATGACTACAAAATCTGGCTCTAATTTTGAGTGGGATAGTGTTGAATTCATAGGTCAATTTGGGGAAAACCAACATCTTAACAATATTAGGTTTTCCCATTCATGAATATAGAATATATCTCTCCATTTATTTAGGTCTTCTTAAATTTTTCTCAATAATGTTTTGTAGTTTTCACTGTAGCAGTCTTATACATTTTTTGTTAAATTTATTCCTAAGTGTTTTATATTTTGTGATGCTATTGTAAATGACATTTTTGAAATTTCATTTTCCAATTCTTTGTTGATAGTATTTTAGAAATGCAACTGACATTGTATGGTGAACCGATCCTTAAGAGGGCCCCCAGGATCTCCCTTCCTGGCTTAATGCCACTGTGTGACTTCCTCCCCTTGGATATGATGGTTACCTATTACTTGCTTATAACCAACAGAATATGACAAAGGTGACAGGATGTACATGATTATGTTCATGTGATTATGTTACGTAAGATTGTTGCACCGATCTTGCTGTAATCTCTCTACCTTGTTATCCTGAGGAAGCAAGCAGCCATGCTGGGGACCCTCATGTGGCAAGGAACTGTGGGCGGCCTCTAGGAGCTGAGGGCAGCCTGCTGGTCAACAGCGGACAAAAAGTGGAAACTCCCATTTCTTCAGCCAAAGGTAACTGAATGCTCTCAATAATCATGAGTACAAGAAGTGGGGCCTTTCCTCAGTTGGGATTTCTAGGTAGACACCCAGCCCTGGCCAATTTCTTGATTATACCCCTGTGATATCCTAAGCAAAGGACCCGATAAGCTGTGCCCAGATTTCTGACCCACAGAAACTGTGAGATAATAAATATGTGTTGCATTTTAGCTGCTAAGTTTGTGGTAATATTGCTATGTGGTAACAGAAAACTAACATACCTTGTATCTAGTATTCTCCATAAATTCACTTATTACATCTAATGGTTTTTTGTTTTAGATTCCTTTAGATGTTCTATGTACATAACTCTGAGAGTTAGGACTGTTTCACCTCCTCCTTTTCAAATGTTTGGTTCTGTTATTTTTCTATATTGTTTATCTGCTTTTTTTATATTAATTTCTGCACTTATTTTATTATTTTTCTTCTACTTACTGTAGAATTAATTTTCTCTCTTTTTTAAAAGCTTTTAAAGGCAGAAATTAGACAATTCATTTTAGACCTCTGTCCTTTCCTAACATAAGCATTTAAAGCTATAAATTTCCCCCTAAGCACTTCTTTGGCTGCAATCCATAAAATCTGAAATATTGTAATTATCATTCATTCAAAACATTTTCTTATTTCCTTTGTGGTTTCTTTCTTTGACTTTTCACTCATTTAAAACATGTTAATTTTCAACTATTTGAGGATTTAAAAAATTTTATTATCTTTTTGTTATTGATTTCTAATTTAATTCTATTATGGTCAGAGAACATGTCTAGATAGCAGGAATAGAAGTAACCCTGCAGATCCTATTGGCTGAGCAGCATTCCCTATTGATACAACATTGAAATGTGGGCTCCCAGGCTAAGGTATGCTCCCACTGGTGAGTGAGAACCTTGTGGTTATTATATACTAAGTATCAGAGGTGGCAGCAGAGCCAAAGCAAAAGGAATGGATGCTGTCACCTGATCTGATGGGGGCACTAATGTGTATAGCATTAATAAGGTTGTTGGTACCCAGCTCAAAAGCCCCTGTAATCACTGTGGATCATATGGAAGCAGTATTGCTCAAGTATAATTTTGGTGCATTTATCCCTACAGAAAATATACTTCCTCCTGGAACAGGAGTTGAAGCAATTGATGTTCTGAAGATGAATCCTGTAGTCTGTGTAGCTGGAGTTGGGTTATTGAGTGAGAACAGGGTGGTGGAAGATATACTTGCCATTGGTTGAGAGAGAGAGTCTCAAAATTAAGCCCCCCTGTACCATATGTAGAGAAAGTGAACAATAAAATTGAAGTAGGGTCTGTTGTGTTTGCAGAGCCAAAAGTGAACCTACTTGTAGGGATACCAGTTCATGATTTTAACCCTCAGTGGCGGCTGCTGCTGTCACCACCAGCTCTGCTCACTCTCTAGACCCAAAGTAAATTGACAGGTCTTCAAGAGTACATAGCCACAAAGAGGTGGCCAGGGCCTCCATGACCTGGAAGGAAGCAGTTTTGTCACTGGGCAGCTTCCAGGCCATGTGTCTGGAATTTTTATCTACCCCACTTTATAGAGCAGAAACTTAATGCTCAGAGGGAGAAACTGACTTGCTCAAGTTCACCTAGCTGGTAAACAGCAGAACTGAGGCATAAAACCAGATCTGCCAATTCTAAGTCCAATTTCACAAATGATAATGATTTTTGCATAGATTGTATAATATAGATTGGAAGGCAATTCACAGAGAGTTCTCAAAACAGACAGCATGGCTGAGAAGAGTGTATAACCACCTAGGGTGACCATGTAGAATGACAGCATTTACTTAGATCAGATTCCAAAAACCTTACCTTTGTCTAAAAGCTGCTTTGTTACTTTATATTCATATTTCATCCTCTGTTAAAATATGAGGAGGAGGAGGTTTATATCTCTAGACATTTCTCCAGAGTCCTCTTTCCTCCATCATCCTGGGGATCTGTGAGATACACCAAAGCAAGAGCAGACGTACCTCACACTTCAGGATGGCTTTCATCACTAATACGTGCTTCCAGTCTTGATTATCAAGCTAATAATTGCAATTTCTTATGATTTGAAGGTTATAAATCACCTTTCAACATATATTTTCTCATTACACATCCAGAGTATTAGACCCCAGCGTGGGTCTCTCCAGGTCCCACAAGCAGTCAGCAGCTAAGCCAGGACTGGAAGCTGGGTCCTCCAATTTCAAATCCTGGACTCTGCCACCAGCCCACTGAGAACACACTGCAGACCCCTTGTCTTCCTGCCTGGAGAGGTGTGCACGTGCAACAAGTTAGTCTAGTCTATGTCTCCATGATGCCACGAAAGGACTTTCCTGGGCTGCACTGTGATCTTCATGGGTCCTAGGTACTTCTGCCTCTGTGGGCACTTTTCGCCATAAAAAATATCAAAATTTATATTTGACTACTGCGTTGGTGTACCAATGAATATGATAGAGTGTTTTCTTTGATGTAATGGTTCAATTTTTCTTCTGATTTTAGAAACTAAGACATCCTTGGGCCTCTAAAAGTACTGTGGACGCCCAGGCTCTGTGCCTCCGGTGCTTAATGGAGACGATCACCCTAGATATATTCCTGGGGACGGAGAGGCAGCAAAATAAGGAAGACTTGCTAGACCAGGAGTTCTTACTCTGAGGTTCATGGACTCCCGTAACTGAACATAACTAAATGGTGTGGAAAATTCTGGATGTATGTAGAGGGGTGCGCTTTTCTGAGGAGAGGGTGCGTAGTTTACATTAGATTTTCAAGGGGAGCCGTGATCTGAAAACAGATTTTTAAAAAAAGAAAATCATCCATTGTAAGGAAGGTGCACCCAGGAATCCAACACAAGGCTGTCTTGAGAGAACTGAACCTCTGTATTTCTGAGCATTAGAGAAGCAGCTGTAGAGGTTTCAGTGCTCCTTGACTCAAGCATGGGTACCGCCCCCCTCCCCATGAAATAAAGACACGGTCAAATCTGGAACAGCCCTGAGGGAACAGTCAAAGGAAGAGGATTTTAGCATTTGAAATTGGCCTCCAGGACTCCAGGATGAAGCCTCAAGTCTATCCCCTCCTCCACCAACTTCTGGGGACAGTGCTCTGAGTAAGGAGAGAACTGATCCTGAAACAGGAAAGCTCCAAAGGCTGTGAGCTTTGGCTGGGGGACAGTGGCCGATTGTCGGCGGAGTAAGACATCAGGTGGTGTCACTGAAATGCCCTCAAGCCAGCCCTTGGCAACGCGTCCCAAATTCCTCAACAGGAGGCTCTGTGGACTAAAGGAGCCACAACATCCTTTAGGAAGCTAATAAAGAGTTGCAAACATTGGCAAAGAGAGAACTCACCCACACGTTGGCAAGAGCAACGACGACGGTGCGGGAAGCCCTGCAGAGGCTCCGGGCCGGAGCCGGGAAGCGGCGGCTGCCCGTCGGGACCAGCGAGAGGCTGGCAGAAGAGTGACTCCGGTGCCGGCTGCAGAATGAGGCGACCACGCCCGCCATCACAAGATAAAGGTTCGGACTGGAGAACCTGGGGGCCCTGAAGCTCTCCCAGTATGGGAGGGCTCGGGGCCCTACCCCCGCCCCCCAACGCCATGGAGGACCCAAGTGGGGGAGGCAGCCGCGGGAGCAGGAAGCCCCGCGGGAAGGAGTATTTTATCACTGACGTGGCTGAGAAAGGCCAGCACGCGATGCACATGAAAAGCAGCCCGACTTGTAGCCCGTTTTATGATTGGTTTCGAATTCTCCACAGGCAATGGACCCCTCCCCGCCTTATTGCCTGCACCTGGGGCGGACCTCGCCCACGACCCCGCCCCCCTTGGTACGCCATCGCCCCAGTCACTGGGGCCTGAGCAGTAATGAGGATGAAATTAGCCTCCTCGTCTTGACAAACTGCAAAATAACTCTGACTCTCCTGCAGGGAAGTCCCATCCATTTGTAGTTCCTCCCATGTAGGTCCCAGGAGGCAAGTGGGCAAAGGCACAACATGCCAGGTCAAGCCCTGGCTGGAATGGTGACAGCCAGCATCCCGTAGACAAGGAGAACTCCTTTCGGCTCTCCTCTTGTAGCTCACTTCAAACACAAAGGGCATTGATCCATGCAGGCTGCAGAAAACACATGTGGGTACAATATCAGAGGCTTGGTTCTTCGAGTGCTTAAAGTGAATGGAAAAACACCAAGCAGACATGTCATAAAGTACCGTTCCAATTATATCACCATCTGGGGAAGGGGTCCAAAATTCAGCCTTCTTTTCACCCTAATAAAGGTCTCATGTAGAGGTTTCTTCTAAACAATGGGAGAAATATCTGCCTACCTTCTTTGCATTTTTCTCCTATTAAAGCTCTGTTCCCTCCTGTTTTTACACCGCTTCTCTCCTCTAGCCTCACCTTGGAAACACAGGTTTCCACTGGGGAGTCTATTTAAATGAAGGCTGTGTCTCTTTAACTCATAAACCAGAAACTTAGAAATCAGGCTTTTTCATTCTAGTAGGATATTTTTAGGGGATAGAGGCGGGAGGAAGCTCATTAGCTAGTCAATCAAATGTGTATTTGCAAACAAACACTTGGTTCAAATCAAACAATACAGACTTGGATGGTAAGCAAATGTATTGTGCTCATTAAATTATTTTTTTTTACCAAAAAAAAAAACATGCCAGAGAAAACACATGCATACATGTGTGTTAAACTACTTTTATTTTTGTGATATGATTTATTCTTTTCTTTTTAAAAATATCCTTTTTTTCAAACTTATAAAAATAATAAATTATGTCTTTCCAGGTCCAAGTTGATTCCCTAGTGTTTGATTACTGTTACACCAAAAGGAAAATAAATGCAACGTGTGTCATTAAAGTAATTCAGTGCAAATTGGGCATAACACAAAATTACATTATTAACAGCTGTTAAATGACTATAAAATGTAATTAAGACACACTCAATTCACTACTCATGAACTGGACCTGATTTCTAAAATATCAATTTAGAACTTTGATTATTCATGACAAAAGAGAACATATTTAGATTCCAGGTTTAAATTCCTGGTAATGGATGTATCCTTCTAAGACCTTTACTGGGATTCCAAATAGGAGGAGGAGGAAACAGTTTTTAAGCACAGAAGGAGTGGGATTGTGAGTTATCATAGGGGTGCCGGCCGGGTTCCCACTGAATCCCTGCCAGCTGCAGTGAGGCATGAGTTCCTTGGTTAAATTTTAACTCTCTGCTTACAAAGAAGCAACAAAGCCCAGCACAGATACTTCTGCTACAGATGTTTATGACCATTGCTCTTCTTGACTTCCTCACTTTCTTGGCTGCCTTTTCAACCCATCCTGTTTGTTGCTTCATTAAAAAAAATTAAATTAAAAATTAAAATAAAGCAAAATAAAATAAGGCCAGCACAAATAAATGGAGGTTCTGCCTCTAAGGCAGGAAGCAAGCAGAATGACATGCTGTCCCATAAGTGCTTTGGGATCTGCAAAGGGAACATAATTGGTTCTCATTCAAAACTCCTTACCCAAGTCATCCTGGCCCTTTGTGCTCTGCCCCTGACCTATCTTCTCCTCTCCCTGGCCAGGGCTGCCTGCTATTTACTCAAATGTTCCTTGGCTAGATTACTCTCCCCTTTCCACAGTTCACTCTTTCCGTCAAGGTACAGGTCTACACGCATCCAACCCACCTCCCGGAGCTTTCACTGAATTCCCAACCAGAGGTCTTCTTTTCCTCCTCAGACTCCTCGGAGCCCTCAGTCTGGGCTTCTTTTCTGAGTTACTACAGTGTGTTTCTGGAGGAGAGGTTGGTATGGTTCAGTGGTTAAGTGCATGCACTCTGGAACTAGACAAAACTGGGTTTCAATCCTGGTGCTTCCGGTTCCTGGCGGGGTAATTACGGGAAAGTTGCATTACTTCTCTGAGCCTTGATCACAGCATTTATAAAACGGACACAATCACGGTGTAGTTTCCTTATCCAAAATTCCTGAGGCCATGAGCATTTGGAAATTCAGAAATTTGGCAATTTAAAAAAGTATACTGCACGTTTTGTGTCCTACAAAACACCTCCTGCCAATGGTTCTGGGATAGAGCTTCAAAGCAAGCATTTTAGAATTTCCACAGGGAAACAAATGAATAAGCACACCAAGTGGGATAACATGACAAAGAGCCTAAAGTCAGTTCATGAAAAAGTTCAGGTCAGCTTTTGTTGCCAAATTAGTTATGAAAAAATTTATGAATCAACTCTAGGTTTTGAAAGCTTTGCAGTTTAGGACTGAGGCTAAACGACTGTGGACTCATGAGGAGTAAATGAAATTTGTATAATACTTAACATGGTGGCGGCACATACTAAATGCTTTAAGAAAGTAGGCTGTTGTCATCATGGTCATTTATGTACTTGGCTTGAATCCCTTCCTGGCAGCGAGGTCTTGGAGAGGCAGAGGTTGTGTCTTAAATGGCCAACCCCTCACACGGCACGGGACTTTGTAGGTGCTTAAGAAATGATGTCTGACCGAATTAGAGACATCATTTCATTGCTTAAATACATTTCTAGTCACAGAAACGGATAACCTTATAAATGGCTGAATCATCTAAAGACTAGACCTGAATTCCCCCAAATAAAGTTTACAGTCTGGGTCACCAAGAGGCAAAAGAGATCAAAATGAAGACACGTGGATTTTCTCCAGGAAGGGTTAGATCGCGTCATTTGTCATGCCAATCAAAAATCATGACCAGCCTTCAGACAGAGTGGGGAAAGAACGCTGCCGGGCTGAAGTGCACGATCCCCAACCTGGCAGGAGTGAAAGCAAGGGCGGGGAGAGGCATTTGACCCAGGGGTCGTGTGAAGCTGGAGTGGGAACGGAGGGAAAGCAGCTGACTCCTGGGTGGGATGAACACTTTGGTGGCACGAGTTGGTGGTCTGAGGGCAGTCACCCTCCAAATGCAGCCGCCACAATCCAGACTAATTGGTCTTTGTTGGCAGCCTCAATGCAGGCCCCAATCTGAATAGGTCTCCTTCTCAGACTGACACCCCTAAGAGGATTCAGCACTTGTGAGTCATTTGACCAAGCCTAACGTGAAGCAATAAAACCTTTAGAGCCCTTCCAAGACTGTCTTTCTACAAGGAAGGAAGATCCTGCAGGCAGTCAGAGGAGCTTGTCTCCCCTTAGCCGGGGGAAGGCCCTCATGGACCATATTTGGGATATTCATACAGATGAGGGAAGAAGAGATCCCTGAGGAGAAAAATAGGCTGTCTTCTAAATTGGCTGAGATATGGTTTGTTGAATGGCAGGTCACTTCGCTTGGATGATCAGCCATTTGTCATATGTGACTAGAGGCCTCTGGGAATCAGGGACTGGGAATGTGAAAGGAATCAATGGGGGTTCTGGCCCAAGGGAAGTGTTTTCCAGCATGAATTCATTCACTGACTCCTTGAAAATATGCTTTTGTCTTCTAGCCTCAAGGCCAGTCCTGAGTTCAAGATGGTCCCGAAGTGTGAACTAGTCCTATTAACAGGCCCCAGAGCCCACCACGGGCTAATCAGTGTAGGGCCTTTGCTCCTGCATTACTCCCCACAAAGGTAGGTGTATTCAAAGAAACTGTAAGTGCTTGAGGCGGGTTGGATTCATTCTGAAATGATGGTCTTGGATCTAAAGCTTTACCTGGGAAGCCAAGAGCCTGGCTGCTGCTGCTGTGGTTTCAGCAAATGTGTATGAATTTAGCCAACCCACGGGGCTCCAGCCAGTTATCTCACTGATGCTGCCACTGTCAAAAACATTTTTGACACTACTTGTGGGGGACTACCTCCAGAGTTTGCACCATATTCTTAAGACTATCTATCATGGTGACAAGTGTGCATATTTGGAATTTGATTTTTAGATAGAAGCTGTATGTTACCCAAAGACAAAAATTAAGTAGGTAGCCTGGGAAATTAAACTTAAAAATAGAATAATGAAAAAGTAATGCCTTTCTTTAGTGGCTAAACCCGAAGGAGAAAGAATGAACTTTTATTGAGTTCCTACCATGCACCAGGTATCTTTATATAACCCTTATCTCATTTCCTTTTTCGAAAAACCACCTTGAGGGCAGGTATCATTACTTTTTTGTAGAAAATGAGACTCAGAGAGGTCAGGTAACTTTTGCAAGGCCACACAGCTCATCAGTAGGAAAGCTGAGATTGATGGCCATTTCTTTTATTATCTATAAAGTTAGTGTGTGCTCTTGCTGTTATAGTATAAGGCCTTCTTTGAAAGTCATTAAAATGGGGAAAAAAGGAGTGGCCCTTCCCACTTTGATACACTCACAAAGTGTCTTTCTCATTTTCGCATCCTAGGAATTCTTTAATAAATGTGATATTTCTGATGGAAATGAATTATTTTCCTAAATTAATTTGTATTTTAACTTCCAAGTACAACTCACAGTGGCAGTGGTACCCAGAGAGTTTACATTCTAGTTGGGAAGACACACATCCTCCCCCCACCAAAATCAAGTAAACAGATGAAAAAGCAAGTAAACAGATGAAAAAGCAATAAACAGATATTGTAAGTTGTGATGAGATGTATGAAAAAAACAGGTAAGAGACTGAGACAGAGAATAAGGGTGCCTACTTTAGGCTTCTCTAAGGCTGACAGGTTGACAGGGCAGATGCATGAAGCATGAAACAAAGAGCATTCCAGACAAAGGAAATAGCACGTGCAAAGGCCCTGAGACTGGAAAGAGCTTGGTACATTCAAGGGACAGAAGAAAGGCCAATGTTGTAGGAATATGGTAAATAAGGGGAAGCAGGTAGAAGAGAAGGTTAGAAGCAAGCAGATCATGTAGAGTTTTCTAAAGTGTGGCTAAGACTTTGAGTTCTATTCTAGATGAAATAGGGAGCCCTTGAAGGGTTTAGGCAGAGGGATGACATGATATGATATTCACTAAAGGTAGATCACTAGCTGAAGTTGTGCAGATTGGATTGGAAGGAAGCAAGAGCAGAAGTGGGAAGATCTTCATCGTAGGTGTAAAGGAAAGTGATGATTGTGACTTGGACTAGGGTGAACACAGTAGATAGGGAGAAAGGAGGAAGGATTTGGGGATATATTTAGAAATATATGCAAAGCACTTCCTAATGAAATGGATGTAGGGCTTTAGGGAAAGAGGCTTGAATGGCTTGGTGAACGTGGTGTCATTCACTGAGCCAATGAAGATTGGGAAAGGAACAGTATGTTGGGGGAAAATCAACAGTCCAGTCTTCGACTTGCTATGTTTGAAAAGCCTTTTAAATATCTACATGGAAATGCCAGTTAAGCAGTTGGAGATGTGAATCTGGCCTAAAAATATAAATTTGGGACTCCCCAGCATATGTTGTTATCTATAATCATGGCAGTTGATGAGATTACCTAGGGAGAGTGTGCACACGGTAAAAAGAAGATGGAAACAGACCAAACCCCAAAGTTTTCCAACATTAAGAGTCTGAGCAGAAGAGAGGGAGTCAGCAGAGGACACTGGGACCACGTGGAAGGAAGAGGAGAGAGCACCGATTTCTGACCTCGTAAACTGTGTGACTCTGGGGCTCGAGGAGAAGTGGGATTGGGGCTGTTATCCACCATGACAGCAGATGGACCTTGACAGTTCTTGTAAAGTCACAGTGCCTGGTTTTTGTACTTGATAATCAGTACTGGGCCCTGGCCTCAGATTACTGTTCCCTGGGGTCAGCTCCTCTGCCAGATAACCTGAGAAGCTCTCTGGACTGTTAGTATACCTTCCTGGCATCTGAGCGTTGGTGAGCCAGGACAGGAAGCTGCCTTTGCTGCCCACAGGCGACGCTGATGACTATGGCCAAAGCCACAGCTTTGGGACTTACAGCCAAGCAAGACTAAGCACCCACAGGTAGCACAGAAAGTGAGTGTTCAAAAGACCCACAGGGACTTGTCCTCTGACATCCTTAAGAATTCTTCATGTAAACAAATAAATCGTGTAATAGTCACTCAATGTCTGTCTCACGTACTAAACATGTCCCCTGTGAAGCAGGAGTCGTGTTCTGACTTGTTCCCCACTTGATCCCCGGTCCCCAGCATAGTGCCTGCTTGTGCCGATGAGGTGACTTGTGAACCGTGGCAGCAGTGGGGGCTTGGAGTTGATAGCGAGGTTTGTTGGAGCAGAGGCCATGCCGATAAAAGTCCCTGGCTTCCCAGAGACCACTAATATTAGGGGTCTGTAGGTGGGCACAGCCCCGCAGCTCTGCAGGCAGGCAGAACACATTTATTCACGATGTTTAGCAAAGGGGAGGGGAAGCTACAGAGCTGAGACTAGGGGTTGTCCTGTTACCATCAGACCTGAGTGTTTTCCAGTGGGTCTCGGCCTGTACGCGCACCTGGCGTGAGGCCAGGTTTGCCACTGTTAGCGCCTCGTGTATCACTTGGATTCACAGTTGGCTGTGGACATGAGGATAGGCTTCTCTTAGTTGCCTGTGCTCCTTTCTAGCTTCAAAATCAGCCGAGCCTGTATGGGGCCGGGCTTGCCAACCACCAGATGCAGCAAGTGGAAGGCCGGCTTTGGTTGCCTCTCTGTTAAATGAGAGCAGCTCCTCCAGGAGTAGGGATCGCTCGGGGGCCCATCTCAAAGCTGGGAGTGCCAACAAAGAGGGCCCACAAAACATCCTCATTCCACGGTAAGGCCTGTGCCTGACAGCTGGGAGTCTGGGACACAGGACCCAGCCAGCCCCTTCCTGGCCGAGGTGTAAGTCGGTCCCACCATCGTGAGAGATGCCCAGATTCTTATTTGGCTTTCCTGTGGGTACCATCTAGCCTAAGTGGAATCCTCTTTCTCCACTGCCACAGTCACTTAAGAAACCTAAAGTATCATCTGATCCACCGACCACAAGAGTTTCCAGTCGCACAAATGAACTTATTTACAAAACAGAAACAGACTCACAGACACAGAAAACAAAGGGGAAAGAGGGGGAGGGATAAATTAGGAGTTTGAGATTAGTAGATACACACTACTATATATAAAATAGATAAACAAGGACCTACTATGTAGTACAAGAAACTATATCCAATAGTTTGTAATAACCTATAATGAAAAAGAATCTGAAAAATATATAAATATAAATATAAATATATATACACACGTATAACTGTATCACTGTGCTGTACACCAGAAACTAACACAACATTGTAAATCAACTAGACTTGAATTTTAAAAAAAGTTACCAGTTGCTGCAGTCATGAAAGTGTCTTAACTAATGAAGAAGTTAGGTAGCAGCACCTAGTGGTTAAGAGCATGGGCTTTGGAGCCAGACAGAACTGAGTTCAAATCCCGGTTCTACTATCAGTCAGGCTATATGGCCTTGACCTACTTATTTAATTACCTCTCTAGCTTCAGTGACAATGGGGGACAATAGTAGGACGAACCTCCCGGTATTGTTGGGAGGGTGAATGACATAATGCAGGTACTGCACTTTACCTGCCACACAGTAAGTAATGTAAAAACATTTAGCTATTATTATTATAGGAGCAGCAGTGGGCAGAATGGTCAGGAGCTGGTTTCAAACCAGTCTACCTCGGCTGAAATCCTGGCTCTGCTTTTTACTCCCTGGGTGACCTTAGGCAAGTCATTTAGCCTCTCTGAGACTCAAGTTTTCCTATCTGTAAAATAAGGGTAATAAGTGTTCCTATTTCAAAGGATTAAATAAGTATATTCTTGTAAATTTAAATAGGTGTGGACAGGTTGGGGGAAAATGTAAGAAAAAAAAAACAGAGACAGTGCAGTGGAAAATAAGTTTGAGAACCATTGTATATCTGTCCTTGAAGAATCACAATGTACCTGGCATGTGACTAAAGGTTCTTAATAAGTCCTGCAGCAAAGCAACCCTTTTAATGTCACATAACTCCAGGTTTCTCCAAATTCAGTGATCTTGAACCCCTTTTCATGGCACGTATATTAACGCCTGGTAGACCAGTACCCAGAGACTGCTTAGAAAAATATCTCAGACAAAGTAATATTTCAATAAATGCCAGCAAACAATATTTAATGTTATGCCTTAATTCACTGGGAGGATGGTGTCACAAATGAGGTGGATGGCAGGGTCTTTGATTTTCTCTGCTTGGGTATTCTTTAGTAGGTAGGCACCTCCAGGCTGCATGGGCAGATAGGTGGGTCTCTGGCAATTGCTTATCCTCACAGTCACTGAATGAATGCATTGCGGAAAACCACATGAGTCACGTGTTAAATCAGAGGCCTTAGAAGCTTATGCTCCTTTTCCTTAACTCTCTATTATCCAGGCTTTGAAGCACCAGTAACTCTCATCCAAGGTCAATGGGAAAGGCACTAAGGCTACCAGTGCACCCTCCTCGCGTTCCCACTTGAGGTGGTCAAGTGTTATTCCCTCACCCCTTCCTCATCCACACAAAGTGCACAGTCACCCCATATCCTCGCCCCAGCAGGACAGGTAGTGAGTATAGGGAAGAGGGCACCTGCAGAGATGAAAAGCCCTGGCCTGGGAGTCAGGAGACCAGGCTTTTACTCTGGCATGGCACTCTATGATGGCACTTTTTGGCCCCACAGCCTTAGAAAAAACCCTAGCAGAGCCCACATCTCTGGGCTTTGACTCCAGACCAGGTAAGTCGAGAGATTAACTTAGATGATTTCAAAACTTCTATCTCTACCATTAGCATTCAAAGTGGCCAGAGATGTTCATTTCCACATTTTAGAGTAAGAAACAAGTCCAGAGAGATTAAGCGACTTTCTCAAGATCACACTCACAGTCAATGACGCATCTAAAAGCAGACCACATCCCTTGACCGCCTGTCTTCCCTACCAGAGAGCCACACTGCTCGCTCGATATCCCTTGTATTCTAGGAGGTCCGGAAAGGTCATTTTAAATAATAAATTGAAACCAAAAGATCAGAACATACACTCTCTGCCTTAAGGCGTCCTCCAAAACCACCAGACGGGTTCACTTTCTGGTCTGCATTTGCCCTTTCACGCTTGTTCATCTTTCTCTACGTTGGTCCCTTCTCATTCCCTTCCTTTTTCTTAATAGGCTCTATATATTTTTCTCATCTATTACCTAATTCTCCTTTCTTTTCAAGATTGCAAATTGAAAAAAAAAAAAAAGACCTTCATGCTGTTACAAGGTGTGTCTTTTTCCTGGGTTTCATACCTGAAACTGAGCAGCTTTTCATCCTTGTCCTCTGACCGAGAGCCTCAGTTTCTCTAATGTGGTGGTTCTCGAGCTTGAGTGTGCACTCAGAATCACCTGGAAGGCTTGGTGGACAACACTGCTGGGCCCCATCCCCACAGTTTCTGATTCGGTAGGACTGGGGTGAGGTCCAAGATTTTGCACTTTTCACAAGCTCCCAGGTGACGCTAATACTGCTGGTCCAGGGTTTCCACTTTGAGAACCATGGCCCTAACGAAAGAGCTCAAAACTGCCACCTTCGTGTTCCTACCAATGACAGCTTAGTGTCAACGAAAAGTCAATGGCAAAGAGCCTCAGCTCTAAAGAAGCCTTTTGCTTTGAATCAGAAACCAAAAAAAATTGCTATTTCTTTGGCCTCATCCCAAAGTGATTTTCTTTGATTGTGCTGATGGACAAGCAACATTTTCATGGCACATTACTAATTCCAAAGCTAATGAGTACACTGGAGCTCCAATAATGAGCCAGTGATGGGCGCGAATAACCACAGCCTTGTTTTTTGCGAGATGACATCTAGGAAAGTTTCCTGTGGCATTTTGCTACTCCCTGATCAAGAATACTCCTTGTTGTTTGGTTTGTGGGTTGCATTCAAATCACTGAGGAATGAAGGGAGCTGAGAGGGAGCCTGAATGGTGGATGTGGGGTGGAAGAGGTCTGGGCATCAGGGAAGCCATGTTTGAGTCCTGGCTCTGCCAGTGTCTAGCGGCATGACCTTGGCCAGTCCTTCCCCCTCTCCTGGCCCTGCTCTTACAGCTGTGAAATGAACTCACTGGAAGCATAAGCTCCATGTACATTTTAAGAGCTGTGGCTAGTTGGGGAGAAAAATAATAACCATAACAAAACAATTCAGTGGTAAAATACATTTGGGAATCATTTCATTCTCTCTGCCCTGTGGAGAATGTCACAATGTACCTTGACATATTAAAGGTTCTGAAGTAACACAACCCTTTAATGTTGTTTAACTCAACATGTCCTCTAAGTTTATGACCATAACACACCTTTTCATGCTAATGCATCTCATATATCATCACTCAAAAGGCATCAACAATCTCTGGGTGATCTATGAAAGCCCTTCCAACTTAAACATGTACCGGGTCTAGGAGTTGGCTCTCAAGAATTGCAACTGATATCACAGAGATTGGGGAATGCCTGGGACATGGGGACAGCAGGGGCTCACACCACCAAATCAGGGTCCTCTTAGTGTCTAGAGTTGCTTAGTGTCTGCCTTTCTCACAGTGAGGACTATGCCCATGAAGGGCTGGATGGCACATGCTGAGATGCTACAGTAGCTTTCCAGGCCTGTTAGGAAGGACCTCAGACTCACATGTTCACCAGGTGCTGAAGAGGGACTGAGGCCCTTCCTGCTGGTAGGCTGCTCCTCACTGTGACCTCCTCTGATGTACCTGGGTTTTCTCACTCACTCTCAACCTTTGCTGTGGTTTCTGCCCATTTCCACGGACCTCTCAACCCTAGGCAGCTTCAATTTTCCCTATTCCTCCAACATGAGTGACTTTGATATTTCATCCAGCTGATCTCTCAAAAGTACCACCAGGTCCACTAGTCACAGCTGAAAGTTGAGATTTCAGGGTGGGGGCAGCGCTGTGAACAGAAATTCACAGGTATACAGGGTTTTATAGCTACACATCACTTTTCAATATGGTGTCTCATAATATTCTTTCAACTTTGCCAAGGATTGTTATTAAGGTATGTTTGACACAGAAGGAAACTGGTACCCAGAGTGAGCTAGTGATTTGCACAGAATTATAGTCAGTGATCCCACATCTTCTTACTCCCAGGCTCATGTGTTCCTCTTTGAGGATGTCTATACAAAAAGTATTTTGAGACCCCCAGAGCTCTGCCTGTGTACTTCTCCACTTCTCCATCTCCACTGGCTCCTCAGGTGAATTCATCTAGTCTCTGTAATTTACAAGGCTGTAAATACCAAATATAAGCAGATGACTCCCACCTTTTAGTAAGGTCTTGACATCCAGACTCCCATATCCAACTACCTGATTGACTACACTGATCCCAAACTGTACCTCTCATTACCACCACTTCAACCTAATTTTCTATGGTTTTCTCCATTTTCAGCAATGACAATTTCATCTTTCTAGTTGTTTAGGCCAACAAACCCTTGGAGTCCCTGTTGACTCCTTAGTTCCTAACACACCCTGTTCATCCCATCAGCAAATCCTCTTGATTCTATCTTCAAAATATATCCAGAATATGACTACTGCCTACCACCTCCACTGCTACCAACCTAGTCAACATCTACTGCTACTTACTTTTTGATGTATGGTGTCCATTATCTTTTATCTAGAAATCGGGTAGTGTATGTCTCCCAACATAGTTCTTCCTTTTTAAAGGCTATTCTTAGCTATTCAGGTCCTTTTGCATTTATAATAAATTTTAGAATCAGCTTATCAATTTCTAGAAAGAAAAACCTGTATTGATTTTAAATAGAATTGAACTGAATCTGTAGATCGCTCTGTGGATAAATGATATCTTAACAATATTGAGTGTTCCAATCTGCTAACATGTTGTAACTACTTATTTAAATTAAAAACATTTTTCCCAGCTCTCTTCCTCAGTGCTGCCTACACAGGTGGCAGCCATCTCCTACTCAGCATCATGGCCCCACTTAGATCCCTCATAGAGCCTAAGATCATCCAAAAGAGCACTAAGAAGTTCATCTGGCACCAGTCAGACCAATATGTCAACAGCATATGCAGAAGATTCAAGGGCCAGATTGTTACAGAGCAACAAGAAAACAAAGCACATGCTGCCCAGAAGCTTCCAGAAGTTCCTGGGCCACAACATCAAGGAGCTTGAAGTGCTGCTGGTGTGCAACAAATCTTACTGTGCTGAGATTGCTCACAATGTCTCCTCCAAGAACCGCAAAGCCATCGTGGAGAGAGCAGCCCAGGTGGCCATCAGAGTCACCAATCCCAATGCCAGGCTGTGCAGTGAAGAAAATGAATAGACAGCTCGTGTGCACGTTGTATTTCTGTTAATAAAACCATGAAACCCAGCAAAAAAAAATTTCTTTCCCCATCAATATTATGTAGTTTTCATTTGGACATCCTTTGTAAATTTATTCATAAGTATTTTATGTTTTTGGTGCTATGGTGAATAGTATCACTTTTTAAAAGTTAATCTTCAAATTGTTATTAGTATATAGAAATACTATAGATTTTTGTACATTGACCTTGTATCCTATAACCTTATGAAATTTATTTATTCATTTGTATGACTATTTTCTATATTCACAATCATGCCATCTCAAATAAAGACATTTTTACTTCTTCATTTCCAATTTGTATGTCTTCGTTTCTTTTTCTTGCCTTATTGCGCTACTTAGGACTTCAAGTACAATGTCAACTGGAAGTGATGAAAACGATAATCTTGCTTCTCTTCTCACTGTGAAGGAGATAATAATATTTCACTGGTAAAAATTATATTCACTGTACATTTGGAGCTTAAAGTCCTTTATCAAATTTAGGAAGTTCTCCTCCATTCCTAATTTGCTGAAATATTTTGTAATAAATGGTCCTATATTAATTTTCTACTGCTATGTAACAAATTGCTATAACCTAGTGGCTTAAAACAATGCTTATTTATTACCTTTACAGAACTGTAAGTTAGAAGTCTGGCATGGAGTGGCTTGGTTTTCTGGTCAGAGTCTCACAAAGCTACACATTGTTGGCAGTTGCATTCTCATCTGGAACTTGAGGTTGTCTTTGAAGCTTCAGAGATGTTGGCAGAATTTAGTTCCTTGTCCTTGTAGGGCTGAGGTCACTCACAATAGGCAGTGTACACCACAGCAGCCTGCCATAATTTTAATTTTCATGATCTTTTGCCTGAACTATTGAATAATGACCAACCCTAGGTTCTCTCTTATTCAGGCTAAAATTTACATGTAATTATGCCACCCCTTAAAAACATCTCTGATGACTTCCCACTGTCTAAACTTCTTCATACGGTACTAAAAGCTTATGACTCTGGGTTCTCTCTCCAGTTGCCAGTCATGACCAGCCTGGAGGTCTAGAATATGCCATGCACTTTGACATGTTTGCCCTGGCTTATGTTATTTCTTCTACCTGGAATGTTAGAAGCCATCTCTGTACCTCCTGGCACCACACACAGCTTTTCCATCTGGAGAATTCTTACTCATATGTTCAGGCTAGGCTCAGATGTCACCTCCTCTGCAATGCCTCTTTCCTGATTTGCTCAGAGAAAATCAGTCATTTTCTTCTCCAAGGCCCACATATCTACTGTGTCTGATTTGGGGCATGTACTATCATAGTTAACTGAGTCTCTGTCTCCTCCTAACAATCTGTGGGAATCCTGAGGGTTAAGACCATATTTTATCCATTTTCTGTGGAAGACTGCTATGGACTAGGCTCTGTGCAGGGGTTGCAAGTACAAAGATGAGGAAGACAGTCAAGAGGGAAATCCTGAGCAATAAGGAGGCAATCACAATACAGTGTGATATGGACTCGGCAAGAGGGATGCACAGAGAGCTGTTGGCTATGGAGAAGGCAGAACCGAATTATTCTGGGGTGAGTGTAGAGGTGGAAGGAGTCAGGGAGGCTTCACAGAGGATGTTCCATTTGTATGAGAAGCATCTGTACTGGAGGTGGGGAGGAGAAATGGCAATAACATTCTAGTAGGAGCAAAGGCCCAGAGGTCTGTAAGTGTATAGTGTGTAGCTGGAGGGGCTCTCAGCCCAAGGACAAGTGGAATTAAAAGTCTAAATAGCAAAACTTCAAATTTTATGACACACGCTAATCCCACTAGTGGTGGTTTCCTAGAGTACTGTGCTAAGAATGATTTTTTAAAAATTAAGATATAATTCACATGCCATAAAACTCACTCTTTTAAAGTGTGCAATTGAACAACTTTAGTATATTCATAGATATTGCATCTATCACCACAACCTAATTTTATGACATTTTTATCACTCCCCCCCAAAAAAACCCTTACCCATTAAGCAGTCACACTCCATTCTCCTCTCTTCCCAGCCCCTGGCACCCACTAATGCCCTTTGTGTCTCTATGGATTTGCTTATTCTGGACATCTCACATAGACAGACACATACTATAATCTTTTGTGTCTGGCTTCTTTCACTCAGCGTAATGTTTTCAAGGTTCATCCATGCTGTAGTCTGTATCAGCACTTCATTCCTTTTCACAGCTGAATGATACTCCGTTCTGTGGGTGTACCACATTTTGTTTACTCATTTATCAACTCTCAGAAGGATTTTGAGGCCAACACAAGAGCAGCAGGGAAGAGAGTTGCGGCTGTGGATGTCTGCCAAGGTGCTGGGGGAGAGATGGCTACCGTGCTTCCCACGTGACACATATTTTTCATCCTGCTAATAGACAACTGGCTTATTTGCAGTTCCTGCCTAATACCCAGTGTGATCCAAGAAGCCTAACAAATGGATAACATTGTATGCTTGAGGAAACATAGATAGAATATCTTCTCAGAGATGTCCGGATATGGGCAGGACCCTAAGAAGTCAGAGCTGGAAGGATGGCCAGGAATCACCTGATCTCCCCTCTTTATTTTATTTCTGAAAAAGTAATCAATACCATCAGCAGCCTTTCTAAAGGTGCATCATTTCTTTTCACACAATAGCCTGGGGACTTCTGAACACTAGGAGAAATTTTAAATAGACCAGGGAAGAATGCCTAAAAAGCCCTACTGCGAGTGGAGATCAAAGTACACGGGCCAGGAAACGCAGAGGCAAGACAACAGAGAGAAAAAGAATGATGGCTTCGCTTCTTGATGGCTTTCCACTTCCTGCCCAGAGTTCTGTGAGACTCCTAGAATCCTTACAATGCTAGCTCAAGTGAGCTTCCATTATCTGCAGCAAGATGCCGGAAACTCATGGGAAAGTTTCTCTAGCCCAAATTGTTCAGGCTGAGGGAAGCCCTCCCTCCTTAGACTCAAGTATGTGTTTATCCAAATGACCCCCGGGGACAGGGATTCAGATGCATATTCAGAAATGCTTGTTTATCAGTGGTATGTAGAGAATGTTGTTCCCCACTTACCAGATCCAGAAATCCTGCTTAAATATCCATGGACCCATCACTGAACATCTTTAACCACCTCTTAGAGGGCCTCTGATGAGTAGAAATTTTACAATACTTGGATGGAGGAAGATGAAACTAATATACATTTGTTGATTGAAGAGCTAAACTGTAAGTTAGCCCAAAGATGAAAATGATAGGCTGATTTGGAAATGCAAAATAGTAAACAATTGGGACTATATTGAGAAAAGCAATCTTTGTGCAAAAAGCCCCAGTCCAATTGGCCTCAAAGCAAAACCTGATCCAATGATCCTGATCACTGCGTGTCTCTGATGAAATGAAGAGGTAAATAAAGACACCTAGAGACATGCATTGACCTCTTAAAAACAGACTGAAAATGGTGAAAAGAAAACTATATTAAAAAGAAATCATTTTTATTTTAGTGCTAAGAAACTTGGTTTTATTTTGCCCTCAGCATTTTCAAATGAGGGTGGGAGCAGGGCAAAACTTAGGCGAACTTTCTCAAAAACAAAACATGCATAGGCCTTCTTCCTTTCTTTGAAAAAAGAATCAGTGCTGACTCTATGCAGACACCTGCTACCTGGCACTCAGCCAACTTGCTAACCAACCCTGGGCTCCAGCCCAATTAGCTAAGCACGTGTCATCCAGAATGTGTTAATTATTCCTGGTGATTTCCCAAAGTATCTGACTGGATTATACAAGGAAAGGTGGACATAACCTTCTTTCACAAGGATCTTTACTAAGGAAACCCCATTGCATGCATTCTTGAAAATCCCAGAGACATCCCTACAAATGCAGGATGTCAGAGCTGGAAGGAACCTTCCAGAGTCTCATTATCCATGCCCCTCATCAAAGGGAGAAACCAGGGTGCTCCGCAAAGCCTCCAATAAGCTACGAGTAGAGAGAAGATAAATATAAAGATGAAAAACATTTAAATGAAGTCACTATTTCAGACACGCTGAAGGGACAGAAAATTCTTGTCATGGAATTTTTGCAAATTAAGTGATGAGTTCACTTCCTACCTTGGTTCACTGGGTACAAAAAGGCAGAATTAGAGGGGACAGGAACTGATAGTGTTAAATCCTTGCCTGCCAATTCTTCTCAGTAGCATTCTTGTGCCTCAGTGTCTTCATCTGTACATTGGGGAGCAGGGAACTTTGTGAGTTCAGTAGAAGGACATCGTGATTGCAGGTGTAGGCAGCTTTGAATCCATCTTTGCCTTGGATATGAAGGTGCATTTGATAGGTGGCTGTGGCTGGTTTTTTTTTTCCAATGTCAAATCGCAAAGATTAGTAATATGCTTCGAAATAGCCTAATCTTCCTTTCTAACATAAAGGGATCTAACCCTGCATAGTGACAGTCAAACAACTAGAAAAGACAAGCACTTAATATTTTATTCTGAACTTCTTCTCTGAATATGAATACTAGTTGTCATTTATCAAGCACCTGTAAGTAAAAGACAATGGGTGAAGCACATCCCCTACTTTATTTCATTGAATCCTCCCAGCTACCCTATGAGGTAAAACCTCAAATTATTTCCAACTTACAGATGAAGAAAGAGAAGACGTGAAATGACTTGCCCAAGGCCACACATCTTCTGAGTGGCAGAACAGGCTGAACTTTTTCCAAAATTTACAATTTGTTGTTTTGGATTCAATGCAAGACTTTTTGAGATCTCTAAAATATGACATTTTAATAATGCGTTAACACAGAATATTAGTTCAGCAATGTGCAGAGTTTCTAGAATGTTAGAACTACTTCCCAAACTAGACTGAAGGTTGATGGAGGTTCAGGGCTTATGCCTCATGAAGAAAGAAAAATGAGTCTCATATTTATTCATCCCTTATGTATTAGGCTACAGGCACGCCCCCAGGCAGACCTGGAGAGGCTCTCATGTGCATTATCTCCCTCAGTTACCAGCAGAACCATGTAAGGTGTCATCATTTACATGCTGCAGATAAAGAAACAGGATCAGAGAGTTCATGCCACCTGCTTGAGGTCACACAGCAAATAAAAGGCAAAGTGGTGATTTGAACCCAGATTTCTGACTCCAAGTTCATGTTCTTTCCACTGTATCATGTTGCCTTTCATACACTCATATAAGCTCCATGTAATGTACCGTATGCCTACACATACGAGGTACTTAATCCAGTGGCTGCTTGAATAGAGAATGAACTGTGACATCGGTAGTGCTTTAAGTACTTTATAGGTTTCAAACTACTTTTAGTCTCACAACAATCCTGTGAGGTTGGTTCTATTATTTTAATTTTACAAATGAAGAAAGAGGAAGGCTTACAGGGACTGAGTAACTTCCCCAAGGTCATCCTACCAGGAAGCAGTTTATGTGCTGCCAAGTTCTGACCCTTAATTTTTGGTATTCTACACAGGTAGTGATAAGGAATCTCTCTTATTTGGCATCCTCCTGATGGTCAGAAGGAAGTCGAGAAGGAGGAGAATCCAGCAGATATAAAAGGTGCGGTTCTGCTCTTAACGGACTGGGGGTCGGGGAGGACAGGGGTGGAGGCCGAGGGAGTCCAGCTCCTAGAAGTCAGGTCGGTCAAATCAAAGGTACAGGGACAGCACCTCAGTGACAGAGCAGAGACTCTTTGTACAACCTTTCACCAGCAACAGATGGTGGTCTTGTCCAACCGTACCCTTTTTTGTGGCCCTCATTGCTAATTTAGAAAGGAGAAATGAGAGGAGCAGAGGGTCTGTTTCTTCGAGTCAACATGGATTTCATCAAAAGGCGTAAGGGAAGTCAGTCCCCTAGTAGCAGATTGGTTACATTGAGTGCCTGCAGTTCAGAAATCCACTCATTTGAGGTTATTCTGCTTTGCATTCTTATCACTTCCTTCAATTCCATTCTTGTCCTTCCATGACTCTCATGGGAAATTGTGTTGGCAAGAAGGCAAGATGTGGGCAAACTCTGGTCTTACTCATGAACACTGGCTCGAGTCAGCACAGCTGGAGAAGAGAGCTGTTGGACAGATCTCAAAGGCAACAGACAACGCTGTCCTCAGCAAACTGATCAAAATGTTGGATTTAATTATACAAATATAACAACTTAGTGGCCTTTCATAGTACTCTCCCCAAGGACTGCTGGGTCAGAAAGCCAATTCATTCTGTTGCGTGATTGTTTTAAACTATTACAAACTGTTCCCTTGGGAAGAGCAGGAAATCAGTTATGATCTTTTGTCTCTCATCTGAAGTACAGGAAAGTCACTATTCAGTGAATGAGCCACAGATTTCCCCCTGATTTCACTCTCAATTCCTCAATTAGGTGACTATTACCGTGAAAACTGCTGAGACGTAACAGATGGAGGTGTCCTCGGAAGGGGCCGAGGGACCATGGAGGCACATAAAGGATGGCACTGCCCCCCTAACATCTGGATGGGCAGTTAGTGCCTAATTCTTATCATGGCCAAGCCTCCCTTGGCTCTCTGGCCAGGAACCAACTCGAGAGTGTGGCTTCTGGAAAGCAGAGCTGTTCACTGGGCTCTAATAACTCTCTTCCAATGACTGGTCATGGCCACTTCTGTTCCTCTACCTACAGAGGTGTCAGCCATCCGCTGCATAACTAACCACCCCCACTGTGTGACTGTGGGCCCAGTTCATAGCTCTGCAGATATGACCTGTTCGTGCCCGCTGTCCACACGGAGCTAAAGGCACCAAGAAAACGAGCACAGAGACTGGGAGTGGGGTCTGGGAGCTGCACAGCCTTGCGGGGCCGGGGAGGGCTTGGCTGCATGGGTTCTTCCCTCTAAGGTGTTTCATGTTCCTCCACGGGAGAGCAGAGGGCTCATTTCTTTTTTTATTTTTTAACTTTCAATTAACTTATTTTAAGTGTATAATTTAAGTGTATACGTCAGTGATCTCAGCACAGTTCAATGGTAGAACTGCCTATCACGCCCCAAATATCTCTTATGCCCATTTTCTGTCTCTCCCTAATCCCACAGCCAGGCAACTACAATCTGGTTTTCCTTCTCCATGGATTTGCTGTTTCTAAACACTTCATATAAATGGAATCATACAACATGTGGTCCTTTCTGACTGGTTTTCTTCTCTTAGTATAGTATTAGTTAGCACGTGAATCAGGAGTCCATTCTCTTAACTGCTGAATAGTCTTTGAAAGCTGTTTCTTAGTTTCCCCTCCCCCAGCACCCCCAAATAAAAAAGGACCAGATGTGAGGCCCCACACCGTCCAGCTGCTGCTCACTTCTCCAAAGTCATCTCTTACCATTGCCCACGCCCGCCCTCCTGTTCCCCACGCCGCAAGCATCCTGGTCTTCTTTCGGATCCTCAAATGTGTCGTATCTAGTCTACTGCGGTGCTATTGAAAATGCTGTCCCCTTTCCCTAAACACTATCCCCTCCAACACAGACACACGTTATCTCGCTCAGTTCATTCCTACTCATCCTTCAGATCTCTGGTGTTCCCTCAGAAAATCCTGCCCTGACCCTTGAGACTGGGTCTGATTTTCTCTTACAGGCTCTCTTAGCATCTCCATCAGAGCTCTTGTTATATGTGTACTTAGTCCATGACATATGTGATTACTTCTTTAATGCCTGTCCCGCTCCTCCCCAGCCCCTTCTCTACTTCCTCCTCAAACCCCACCCCATGCCCTCCACCCAGCGATAAATGTCACAAGGGCTGGCACCACATCTGGGTCAGGTACCACTAGGCGGGGACCAGGTGCAGTGCTCACTCTTGCCTGCCTGCCTGCCTGCACCCTTGTCTTCAGCACAGGAGATACCGGACCTTTTCTCTTCGTGTCCAATCCTCTCGTCACAGCAGGAGGAATCTGGACATTACATGCCATGGAGTTTCCTAAGTGTGTCAGTCTATAAAGACGTGCTGTTTTCAACTGATACCATCAACGGGCTGAAGATAAAGTCAACCTGACAGCTAGAATGTAGTTGGTACAAAGTGTCCGGGAGGCCCGCTCCACGGCGTGGAATGGACGGAATGTGGCTTTGTGACGAGAACTCCCGTCCACTTCTCAGCTTTTCAAGTAGCTCCCGGGGAAGACCTGGGGGCAGCCTTGTTCAGCGAGGTGCTCACTCACACTTTCATGTAATGCTAATTCCAGGGCACCGAGCGGCACTTTGACTGGCTGTTTGTTTGACTCTGCTTTCGACACCTCTCTTGAAAATATGACACATGTCAGAATGAATCCAAGTAGCCTTCCAGCCAGCTCTCCCGGCCACACAAAGCTCTCCACCCACTGGGCACACTGAAAGACACTCGATGCTGTTTGAGAACACTCCTCTTAATCTGCTGATAACCTTTTCTGTCTGGCTGGCAAGACCTAAGAAACCACTGCTTTTCATTGGGGCCGATTTAAAATAAAACAACCAAAAACCATCAACTGTTCAAAATGTGTCTCTTTGTACTTTGTGCATCTTTACTTTTTAGTCTTGGCAGGAGATTCTTAAGGAGCAAATCCACTAAATGAATGAAAGCCAATCACAACAACAGTGGCGGAGAGTCATAACTCAATTCAACAAGCAGTTATTGAGTGCTTACGATGTGCAGGGCCCTGCACGCAGTCCCTGGGGGATAGAGATGAATAAACTGCAGTTTCTGCCCCCCAGGAGCTCATGATCTGGGAGAGGAGACAGACGTGCACATAAATAACGCTAATAAGGATGATGCTTGGAAACACTGGCATAGAAGTGCAAGCAAAGGGCTATGGGAGAATGGGGAGGGGAAATTAATTTCAACTGAGAACATCAGGAGAGCTTTCTTGGCAGAGGAAGGAATCATATGACACTATTTTATTCTAACAACTTCAGAAGGAAAGATGACTATTCTGTTTCTACCTAGATGGGGCACTGGACTGTCTTGGAAGCCCAAGTTCCACTTGAATACAGTTCATTGGTCCCAGGTGAGGAAGGTAGGAAGTAACTCCGTCCCCAACAAACCCCAGAAGGAGCAGTTTCACTTTACCCATCAGGACAGAGACCCCGCTCCTATTCCCCGATGTCCAACCACCGGCCAAATAGGCACACAATCTGTAAGATGTGGCGCTGGTCCTCCGTTGCTAAATTGAAGTCACCTGCTCTGTATAAACTGCCTCAGTCCCGCCCGGTGGGGGGATGTGCACAAGTGAAGGACCATGCGCTCCTGGCTGGGCCGGCCTGCTTCCAAGGTTCTTGTGGTCTCTGGTACAAATATGACTTCACGCCCTATATACCTTTCCATGCAAAAGGTCAGAAACTCACAGCCTCTAGGACTGCAAGGATCTGACAGTGTTAGTGTTAGAGGCACCTGCAGTTTAACAGGAATCCAAATCTCTACCATTGGGAGCACTGGGCCAGATAGGGCCCATGGCTGGGCTTGACCTAAACCTGGGATGACTCTGCTTATTTGGCCAGAGGGTAGAAAATAGTTTGCAGCTTGGTGTGAAATGGTGGTTGCCCTATTTAGGAAAAAAAAAACCAAAAACCACCTTTAAAGGTTTAAGGATGAAAGCATTTGACAAGCTGGGAACAACAGCTAATCAACATTTCAAAGAGGTGGGTAACAGGTAATAAATACTGGGAGTCCCAGAGCCCCAGGATGTGGCCTCTGGTTAACACCCTCGCGCCCTGCACCTGCGCCTCTCCACCTTGCTAGGGCCGCGGCTTTGGAGTCTTGGTGGACTCCAGGCTGCAGTAACTGGCTGCACCACTTGCTAACTAGACAGATGAACATGGGCAGCGACTTAACCCCTTTGAGCCTCACAATCCTCATCTGTAAATTGGGTCCAATGATTGCTCCCTCATAGAATTTTCGGGAGGGTTAATTATTGAGCGAATGCAGGGACACAGCCTGGCACAGTGCTTGGTGTATAGAAGGAACCTAGGGTGCCCCCACCTCCTCCTCTGCTTTGTGTAGGAAGTATCAGCGCTTCTATCCTGTGGCCTCTGCCCCCTCTAAAACTAGCCAGTGCAAGATGGGGAAGCATAATTGTAATATTTTCTGTGGTTCTTCATTGAAGTTCCTTCCATTTACAAAGTGGATTAGTTGAACAGTTCAGTTCTTGAAAGGTGCTTTTTCAGGAGGTGGCCTGCGCAGTTTTCCCTCTAGAGGCCATGAGTTCTCAGTGACAACAAAGAGTTCCCTCCCCACTTCCAGCTTAGCTAAACTAGTGACTAGGGGGTTCTGCCAGCAGCTAAGGGAGCTACTGTGTGTTGGGGGGTAATAGATTTTCTCAGGACCCCAGAATTCCTCCCTTGGAAGAGGCTGCTTTCTGTGCCTGTATTCAACACCTGTTCTCCATGCATACCACAGCCTTTTTGGTTTTTGTTACATGAAGGTCAAAGCAGTACAGATACTCTGTTCTCCAGGCCAGAGGTCTCTGAGCAAAGCAGATTGAAAATGTGCAAGAGATACGTCCCAGCAATGAGTTGTGCCTGTGGTCCAGGCGCCAGGGGAAGCAGATGAGAGGGAGGCAGGGAAAGCGGATGGGGGATGGCGGTGGTAAGAAAAGCCTGATTAACAGCCCTGGTCACTTCTTTCTCCAGTCCCCTGGATTTAAATACCATCAATATGCTAAATCCTAAATTTAATCTCTAGCCAAGGCCATTCTCTAAATTCCACACTCATGTATATGCCTCCAACCCAACATCTCCACTTGAATGTCTAATAGATATCTTAAACTCAGTATGTCCAAAACTTAATCTTGAGCCCTGTCCTCCAAGACATTATCCTCCCTCAGTGGTTTCCATCTTAGTAAATGGGATCACCATTCATCTACTTGCTCAGACTGAGCATTTTCGAGTTATCCTCGACTTTTCTTTTTTCTAGCATCTTTCATCAACTCCATCAGAAATCTTATTGACTCTTCCTTCAACATATATCCAGAATGTAACCCTGTCCCCCCAGCCCCATCACTGACACTTCAGTCTAAGCCACTAACACCTCTTAGCTGCATTACTGGAGTAGCCTTCTAACAGGTTCCCCTTGCTTACATTCTTGTCCCCATGGTATCTATTCAACACAGCAGCCAGGGTGATCCTGATGCGTCATAAGTCAGTTCATGCCACTCCTCTGCTCAAAACCTCCCAATAATGCTCCATCTCAGGATAAAATTCAACGTTTCTGGCAGAGCCTGCAAGGCCCTGTATGATCTGGCTCCCGTCTGCCTTTTGAGTTCATATCCTACCACTCTGCCCGCACTCTGAACCCGCTCCACTTACTTCCTTGCTAGTGCTTAAAGATGCCCAGCACATCCCCACATCAGAGCCTCTGCATTTTCGTAACTCTCTGCCTGGAACGGCCAGGCATTTGCAGACCTTGCCGTCTCACTCGATTCAGGCTCTTTCTCATTGTCCCCTTGGCACCACAGTAGAAAGAGGCACCTCTACCCACTCCCGTTGGTTACTACCTGCCCCTTACCCTGCTTTGGTCTTCTCTGTATCAGTTATTACCATCTGACATATTTCTTTGGTTACTGTATCCACCTCCCTCCAACACACACACACACACACGCACACACGTGCGAGAAAAAAGGCTTATTTTCACTTAAAAATTCATGTTTTACAATCTGAGTTTCTCTGTGACTTCCCTCTACAAATTCTCTGGCTTCCTTAAGAACCTTCCCACATTTTCCTCCATCCCGGTCATTTGTAGCTGCAGTCAGAGTGGCATTTCAGAGAGCTTCCCGACCTATTTGAATTGTCTTCTGTGAAGTATCGTGCTATGGACTTGGGCTCAGCCGCCCTGCTTCCAGAGGTCAAAGACCATGGTTTTTCTGCTTACTCTCTCTTTAGGTGTTTATCACTTCTGCTGCCCAAATGATTCCCCCTGTTGGTCAGAATTAGGTATAAAGCTACAGCCCCTCTGGTTCTCTCCAGGAAATTGTCAGCACAATTTTAATAACCCTCCAGCTGCTCTCTGCTCAGGGGAGCTATAACATCCCACACAGAATACCTATAATATCTACTCTCAGACTCAAAGATTTCCAAGCCCATGCATTCTTAAAAAATAGTACCTGCACATGATAAAAAATCAACTGGTGTAAACACAAACTGAGTGAACCCTGAACATTCCTCCTGCTTCACCAGTTCTCCAGGGGCAACCGCTTTCCCCAGACCTTTGTGGATTCTTTCAAAGAAAAGTCCATTACTTTGTGGAAATGATCCACACTCATTGTTTTAAAGGAAAATCAAACCATTCAGGAATAAAAAAAAAATGGTTCTTAAAAATCTAAAATAAAATGATACCATTCAGAGATAACAATATTAATATTTTAATATACCCGTCTACATTCTAGACGCCTCTCCCCACCCTTTCCAATAGCATATGAATAGAACTACAATATACATGTTCCATTTCCTGCCTTTTCCACTTCACATAACGTTGTGGACTTCTTTCCATGTCCACATCTATAAAGCTAAGTGAATGTCAATTTAATATACAGTATGACTTCACCCCCTCTCCTAACAGATATGCTCCCTTTAGACAGGGCAGCCCTTCTGCCTCCAGGCTTTAGGCTTGTCCCATTAAATTCCAGGGAGTACTGTGATGGCACGTGTATTGCCCTGCATTAGACCTTTAGGTTGGCTTGGCATATCCCAAGGATCTAGTCATAGAAATTCCAGGATCTAAGTTTTATTTCTAGTCACTTTCCAATCACTATTTTCATAGCAGTATTATTTGTTATTAGGGCCTTCAGAGTCATCTTGAGGGTCTAAAATGTATACGTAGGTCTCGTGGAACAATGTTCTAAGAGAATTAAGTAGGCATTACTAATTTTTAACAAATATTTATTGAGCGCCTACCATGTGACAAGCACTGTTGTAGCAATAAACAAAAATGAAGACTCTTGTCCCTGTGCAATTCATTTTCTAGTGGGACAAGACAAACCACAAACAAAGAAATATGTCAGGAGGTGAAATTGGCTTTAAGAAAAAAAAAGAGCAGGGTAAGGGGCAGAGAGTGACCAGAGGGGCGGGTGTATGTGTGTGCTGTTTCAGCCATGGGATGAGGGATGGCTTCTCTGATGAGGAGACAATTGGGAAGAGACCTAAATGAAGTGAGGGGCAAGTCCTGCCAATATCTGAGTAAAGAGCATTCCGGGCTGAAGGTTCAGGAAATGCAAAGGCCCTGATTTGGGGATATGCTTAGCATCTTTAAAGAACAGCATGGGGCTTCATTGGTATGTTCTGAGCAAGAACAAAGTCAGGGGAGAGGTATGCTGCTTGAGACTGAAGGAGCAATGCAGATGGAAGACAAGAACAGCAGAACTCCAAATCTGTTGTCTTCTCTGAAAAAGACAATGAGCTTCAGACTGAAAAGGGTAGAAAAGAACGTTAGTAAGAGGCAGTAGAAGACCAAAATTGAGACGACAGTGTAAGAGAACACAGAGGAGCTATGTAAGTGAGCTTGAAGCTCCTCACTCAGGTGACTGTGCCCCCAAAGGAGGGAGCTTAGAAAAAAAGAAAACACAGAGAGAGAATGGGAATACTATCATGCTATCGTGCCAGAGTTTGAGGAATCAGAAAATAGGAGAGGATCTGAAATCAAGGAAATAGATACTTATTTTGATTTTCAAAAATGGCAAGAAGTTAGATTCTGGACATTACAAATTTATGAGCTTGATGTTGATATTAAAACAGGCTATCAAAATGGAACATTAAACGGATGGTTTAAGTGTACCTAATAGAATTTGTAGTGGTTGCCAGGACCATAAATGATCATTGGGACCCAAAATAGGCTCACTAGGGACAAGGCATGTTTAACTAACCTTTACTCCTTCTTTGGCAGAGTTTCCAGATTGGTAAACCTGGAAACATGGTAGGCAGAAAATCTGGACAACATCAAGGCATCTGTAGGTACTGTCATTTGGATATGAGCTGGAAGTAATCCGTGGTGGTGTGCCATTGAAGTCTGTCTTGGTCAATGAATTCATTGATGACTTGCACATATAAAAGACCACTTACTGGATTTGGATATGATGCAAAACTGGAAAGGCTAGTAAATATCTTGGTTGACTGCAATGGGATCCCCAAATAATCTGACTTAGAAAAATGATGGACAGAATTTAACCCAGTGAAATTTAATAGAGTAAATACACGATTTTTCATTTGAGTACAAAAGACACAAGGAACTTCATGTTTTAATTGACTGTAAATTGTCCAGTGCGATGTGATATGGTCACCAAAAGGGCAGATGTGACCTTAAGACTTCATCATACTAGAAGAACATCTTTAAGATACTAGACAGTGAGTTCTCTGGAGGCAGGAACCACATTGAGCTTGTTCATTGTCATGTATCTGTGATATAGCACGGTGCCTGCTGACTGGTATATACCTACTGATTGAATAATGTGGTTGTTCTGCTTTATTCTGCCTTAGTCAGCTCTTAGCTAGATTTCTATTGTCAGTTCTGTCTACTGCACTTTGATGGAGATATTGACAAAGTGCAGAGAGTGAACAGGATGGTGAAAGCAATAAACCATATCCTACTGAGTTAATCAAACAATATTTTCTGAGCACCTACTAAGTGCTAGACAAAACTTGCACAGTCCCTGCCCTCATGGTGCTTGCATTTAGCTGGAGAGATAGACAAACTTATAAACAGACACCTTATCATCTTTCAGGGAGTGATGTGTGCTAAGAAGAAAAATATATCAGGGTAAAAAGATAGTGATGGAAATGGGAAGGGAGGGTTCTTTTCAATACAATAGTCAAGGGAGGCCTCTCTGAGAAGTTGATATTTAAGCAAAATGAAGTAAGTAAACAAACCTTGCTACTATCTGAGGGAAGAGCATTCCTGGTAGCAGGAAGAAAGGTGTAAAGGCATTGAGACAAGAATGCGCTGTACACATTTAAGAAACAGAAGGAAGCCATGTGGCACAGGCGAGGAGGAAGAGATTAGGCTTGAGAAGAAGCCAGGGGCTCCTTATGAGAAAAGTCACAAAAGCTGGGGACATTTAGACTGAATGGTAGGGGAGGGGGCATGGGGTGGAGCTACGGAAGAGGAACAGGCCATCTTAAAAAGATTTACAGGTCTGTGGTGTGTAAGAGAGGTTCTGGAAGGCACCACTGGACTCCCATTGGATCAATGAGTTGAATCTACTGGGAGAAATTTTTCAGTTCAATAAAAAGAACTTTGTGTCTGTCAGAGCTGTCTCAGGATAGAATTGGCTGTTTCATATAACAGCGATCACCATGTGACTGGAGAGATCCAAACTGAGCTGAGGCTACCTCACCACTTGGAGGGAGCTAAGGGGCAGAGGGAGACCTGGAAAGGATATTCAAAGCTCAGGGGGGATAAGATTCAATGACCTTTAAGACCTGAGATTCTGGCAGTCTAAACTTGTTTCCTGAAATAATACTCCCTTGATACTAATTATGGTCAAGGTAAATGCTCACCAATGGATCCGAGATTACACACACTGTTCAAGCTGAATGTAATCGTTAAGACACTGAATCAAAATGTCAGAAGGCATCTGCAGGTCTTTTCATGCAATATATGAGTGAAAAGGGTCTGGGAGATACCAGATTTACTGATGTTAATGTTTATTATGTTTGGCTACAGAAATGTCCTTAAGCCTGTGTTACTGGTGATAACTAAGGCCAGGGTAGTCCCTCCACCCCTTGTCTTTTTCCCTTGGACAACTGAAGTATCATTTAGGAGAAATGGAACTAAATTAAACTGTCACTAAGCCAGACTTTTAATCAATTCGGGCTGGCCCCTCTGCTGCCCAGCAATTAGCGTGTTACTCATATAAAGGAAAAGTGGAACAAGGACAGTCAGGGAAGCCTAACCATTGCCACCCTGCACTCTGCAATGACCATCCCCAGCTCCCATCACAGGGCCATTTCTAGGCATTCTTGCTCTGATTCCCTTGAGGGCAGCATTGTAAGTAATCAACATTGTTTGCCTCTGTTTCGAAACATGTCCTCCTCACCGTTCAAAAACTCATTCTTCTTCAGCTGCTGAGCCTACAGGGGCAGTTCAATTATGAGGTCATTCTGTAAGAATTCAGAAAGGAAAAAAAAAAAGCATCTGCCTCTGCCTAACCAGTCAGAATGGGTCGTTAGAATGAGCCTGAATATATCAAATAACTGTGCAGCCCCCACTTTCTTCTGGATCAACCTGAAAGATGGCTTTTTTTTTTTTTTTAAATTATAGAACTGAGAACTACTGAGCTAAATTTTTAAAGTTTAGTCTTCAGTGACTTAGATAGATGTGTTAGAGGTCTGTGGTGAATTTGAAGTCATCAAACAGCATCTTCCAACTGTGGAGGCCCAGGGAATGCAAGGAGGATCATTTTAATATTAAGTTAAGATAAAGCAGAAAAAAAAAAGATAAAGCAGAATTAAACAAAGAAACTCATAACAAAATATATATATTTCAATTTTCTCTTCTTTTGGATTGAGTAAATGCTTTCCTCTGCTCGTATGGTTGATAAAGAATGGATCACAAGGTTACTTAAAGAATACAAAATATTTCTCTCTTCCTTTTTAAATACAGAGAAGTATAAATACAAAAATAACTTACAGAAAAGAACTTGAGCAAGCAATTCACAGATGAGGAAATGCAAATGACACAACACACAGGAAAAGATGCTCAACATCAACAGTGATCAGAGAAATGCAAATTATAACCCTAATAAGATACCATATTGCCTAATAGGTAAGAACATTTTTAAAGATTAACAATATCCAGAGTGGATGTAGCTCTGGGGGAAATGGCATTCTTGCATACTGATAAATTAGTACAACTTCTTTGGAGGGGAGATCGGAAGTACCCATCAATATTCTCAGTGCATATATCCTTTGACTCAACAATTTTATTTCTAGAAATCGGTCTGACAAAAATGCTTATATAGGTGTGTAAAAAATATATGTATAAGGTCAGAATCATTGCAGCATTATTTGTGTAATGGTGAGAAATTTGAGAATAAGCTAAATATTCATTAGTAAGGAATTGGTAAAATAAAATACGACACAAACTCTGGAATACTAATGCTGCCATTACAAAAAGTTAGTAGATCTGCATTACTGACATACAAGGATGTCCAGCAATGTACTGCTATATCACTGAGTGAATAGACTAAGTTGTTTAATAGTATTCACTATCTGATCCCGCTTCTGTTTTAAATATTTGTGCTTATACACACACACATATACATAAGTATATAAATGTGTATATATGTATGTATATATATTTATAGGTGTGTATTTTGTACATACACATGTATGTGTGTATGTTTGTACAATCAAAAACAATGACTGGAGTGTGTGTGTGTGTGTGTGTTTGCATAAAAAAGACTGAATGGATCCCAATCAAACTGTTAACAGTGGTTATTACTGAGGAGTGGAAATATAGAAAATGACTAAAAAAACTTTCATTGTAACTGTACAAATGTCAATAATAATATTAATAGCTAACATTTATTGAACACTTACTACAATACTAGACACTCATAAATGTTTGGTAAGCCTTAACTCATTGGATCTCCATAACAATGCTAGGAGGTTAAATACTATTATCCATATTGTTCTGGACATTTAAAACTTTTTGTCAAAATGGTAAAAAAAAAAAAACTCCCTTACTATTTCATTCTAAATGTAAATGAGAATGAAAAACTATAAAACCAATATTTATTTAGTACACTGTAATTTAAAACATTAGGAACATTGAGAATGTGTTTTATATCTTTGTTAAAAAAAAAAACTTATCAAGGGTAGTTTGAACAGTACTTACGTCCTTCTTCCCGTAAGTTACAGTCATCAGAGCACATCTTTTCCTGCTTTGGTAAACCTCCATGCTCCTTTTGAAATGTGGATCAGCTTCTAACATTTTATCCTTTGCACTTTCAACATTGTGAAATATCTCTAAGAATTCCTTCAGTGTGAGCTTTTTACTATTCTTTTTTTGTTGAAGTATAGTCAGTTTACAATGTTGTGTTAATTTCTGGTATACAGCAAAGTGATTCAGTTATACACACACAAACACACACACACATATATATTCCTTCTCATATTCTTTTTCACTATAGGCTATTACAAGGTACTGAATATAGTTCCCTGTGCTGTACAGTAGGACCTTGCTGTTTATCTAGTTTATATATAGTACTTTGTACCTACAAATGGGATTTCTGTTCTTCATGTCAGAACTGTCCTCATTTATGTTAGAAAGTTCACCCTGAGTTCCCCGGGCTGCATAGCATGGGTCTGTCAATTGGTGGCAGCGTCAACATTGCCACGGTCTCATGTTCAGCTATTTCTTCTGTAACACCATATACCTTTGACTCGAATTTCACTTTCAGCGTGATAATTTTTCATCTCTTTGCTGCGCTTTCATGTTTGTTGTGCAATTCCTCCTTTTTTGATTATTCATTTTTCTAAAATGTCATGTGGATTTATCGCCACGAATCAAGGAGGTGACACAAGTACACACTTTGCTGTCTACGCATCAACTGAATAACATGAATCACCAATATGTCACCAGCGCACTTTGAAAGAAGTGACATGATTGGTCACTGATCATGATGCACATCTGTTACTTATGTAGTGATCTGTGGACTGAAAAGAGCGATCAGCACAATCTGTACTTTATGCAATGACTCAGTTCATATGTGATGATAACTGAAATTTGAAGTGTGTTGTTAGGGATGCTATTATTTAACTAAACTGTGGCAATCAAATTTGTGGATATCAGAACCAGGTACCCCACTTGCTTTCAGTTTATTCTAAAGACAGCAGCCAGAGCAATATTGTAAAAGCAGAAATCAGATCTGACACTCCTCTGCTCAAAATACACCAGTGATTCTCATCTGCCCCAAAAGCCAAAGCCCTCCCTATGAGGGTCTATGAGACAACCGTGACCCATCCCTCTTCTTCTGCTACTTTAGGGCTCACTCCCTCCCCTCCAAGGACACTGGCCTCCTTGCTGTCCTTTGAACACATGAAGCATTCTTCTGTCTGAAGGCCTTTCCATTGGCTGTTCCCTTGGCCTACGTGTCTCTCCCCCAGATGTCCACCCGGATAATTTCCTCACTTCTTTTAAGTCTTTGGACAAAACAAACTTTCTAATACAGGCCTATGCTAACCACCCTCCTTAATCCTGCACCTGGCTTCCTGCTCCCACCCCAGCATGCCTGATCCACCTTGCCTGGCTATACCTTTCCTTTTTCCAAAAGCACCTATCTCCACCTAACATACTATACAATTCACTTACTTTTAAATATCTACTGTTTATATTCTCTCTCCCCTCACAATAATGTATATTGCACGAAGGCAGGGAATTTTGTATATTTGATTCACTGCTGTTTTCCAGGTAGTTAGAAGAGTGCTTGGCACAGAGTAGGTGCAGAGTGGATAATTACTGAATGAACAAATGGAATAATCCATACCACTCTTCCTAAGCAGGCTCTTCTCAAACCATGTGTTACAAATCTTTTCCAGAAAACAGGGTCACCCTAGGAATATGGCACAAGAGTTGACTTGGGAGAAAGTCCTCAAACAAACAAAACGTCAAGTTGTGTGTCTTACAGAATAGCCTGAGACACGGTTAATCCCAGGGAACTCATTCAATTAAGTGAGAACATGAAAGTTGCCACAGTTGCTTTTAAGAGTAGATAAAAGAGCAGAACTCATCATTCTCTCTCTTCTATGAGGCCCAGCCATTTCCTGAATAAACACACCTGTAATTTAAATCTTTCACCAGTTAAAATAGATTCAGGGAAGAGCTGTAAATCGGTTCTTAAGCTGTAGCTACGATTCAAATCCCCAAAGGCATCCACAGCTCCTTTCCAGTTTACCTCAACCCTAGTGAAGGCCACAGACACTACCATTATGTTTAAAAGCAGTGCTCCAAGACTCTCTGATGATCACCTTGCTTCCACATATAAACAGATGGTTCCTTTTTCACCTTTAAGCAAAGGGAATCCTAACCCTCTTCCATAGCTCAGTGTTCTGATTGCCAAAGTATGTCCTCATTTACAATCTACCTGCAAGCCAAGGTCACTTATCTTCTCTTCCTCCCACAAACAGTAACTGATCTTGATTCACATATTCAACTCTAATTCATTCTTTCATCCTCAAACTGAATAACACCAATTCACTTCACTTTTGTCATATAGTTCTTATTTTCCAGTCCTTTCGAATGTCTTTTTTCAAAAGTTCGCCCTACGGTGGGTGGGATGGTCTTTTTGATGTAGGGCAGGCCAACCGCTCCGCCCACAAAGCTGGCTTCCGGCGGCAGCAGTACTTCCCAGCTCGCTCAAGTTATGAAGTGCCGATTATCCCCGCTTGCTGGGCGACAGTCTGGTCATTCTTCACAAATGCCTGTTTTGTCTTGGATCAAGTTCTCTCTTTGTTAGACTCCTAGTTTTGCACCTAAAACGTTCCTGGAAACATATACTGTTTGCTCCACTTGTGATTCCAGAAATGATCCTGGGAGAGTATGAGGTCTCCGTAAGAATATTTTCATTTTGGGCTCTTATTTTGACACTTATCTAAAAAAGACCCTTCTGTGTGCCTGCTATGAGTCACCTGGATGGCCACCTTATAACAGAGGATTGATATATAGTTCCTGGGCTTGACTCTGCTTTTGATTTAAGATCAAGGAGGCTCCAAGCAGTGACTTGAACTGTAACAGGTTAATGGGTAGAGAAGAGAAGCAAAGGCCAGATGTGTGTTGTAAAAGCAAAAGTTTCATAGCAGTTTGAATGGAAAAAAAGGAGGGAAGACTGAGTCACAACTCTGTAGTATAAGCATCCCGTTTGTAAATTTCAACTAATTTAAATTGAATTCCTGACACTTATAACCGAAAGAGTCTAGACTAACACAAGTTCTAAATAAAATGCGTAAAAGTTCAAAAACAGACCATCAAGTGAGAAAGCCTGGAAACAATTCTAGGGTCTATCAAACAGAATATGTGAAATAGTGACATGTGCATTCCCACTGTAGGCTGCTCATCTGCTGTCAAAGACAGTGAGGACGCTCTCCCTGACACACTGATACAGAAAGATCCCCAGGATATACCGTTAAATGAAGACTGCGTGGTGCAGAGCAGGAGAGAGCGTATATTGCCATTTGTATAAGAAAGGGGTAGAAATGTAGATATTTGCTTTCATTTTCATGAAGAATCGCTATCTTTAGGGGTTGAGGCCAGAGCAAATGGTACCATACGTGAGAGTAAGACTTTTCCGTGGATTCCTTTTTATATCAGTTTGACTTTTGAACCATGCAAATGTGCTACCTATTCGAAACTCTAATAATAGCAAATATATTTACAGATTAGTAGAGGGAGGCATCTGTTTCCAATGCGCTATGCAATATAACCCCTCATTCAACTTTTCCCTTAGATAGCCTCTTCTGTGGTCTATTTCTAGCATGGGGCATTTTCCCCTTTACAGCTAAACGTGGCTCTCCACCTGAGAATGCCCATGGCACCTGGTGGCCTCAACAAACTTGTCTCTTCTGAGAACTGTTTGAATAAATCCAATCAAAAAGTAAATTAGGCATGTTTTCAAACTTCAGTTGAAATTAGAGTAAACTGGAGTATTTAGATAAAATTTGAATACCATTAGTCCACAAGGAAGAAACATTACACTTTATTTCTACTAACCTCTAAGGGAAATAGAGCAGCCCCTTTTGTTATGGTGTGAGCAGCAGAGCAAAGTAACACCAACAGCACCCGTGCCTTGGTCACCAATAGAAAGCACAGATATTCTCATATCACGTTACAATCGTCGTAGCTATTTCAGAATATCATCATGCTCATCACGACTTCGAAATTATAAGAGTTATCAAACCCACCACTAGATCCTGTTATTTACTAAGTTCATAAAGATACACCAATATCTCTATATCTCTATCTATGTAAAAGTATATTACAAATTTTCAAATAACTTGGATTTGGATAACTTTTTCCATGTGATCAGCTCCTTGGTAATCCTATGTATTTTAGTTTTGAAGTGCTAAAACTGTAACACTCTTAGAAGAAAAAACATAGGCGAAAATCTCCATTACCTTGGATCAGGCAGTGGTTGCTCAAACATGACACCAAAAGTGTAAATAACTATAGAAAAAATGGAGAAATTGGACTTCATAAAAATTTTAAACTTTTGTGATTCATATGGTACTGTCAGGAAAGTGAAAAGACAACCCACAAATGGGAGAAACTATTTGCCAGTCATATTTCTGACAAGGGACCTGGGTCCACAACATATAAAGAACTCCTAAGAAACAATAATAAAAAGACAAACAACCCAATTAAAAAATGGACAAAGCATTTGAATATACATTTCTCCAAAGATATACAAATGGCCAATAAGCACATGAAAAGGTGATTAACATCATTAGTCATTAGGAAAATGCAAATCAAAGCCACAATGAGATACTACTTTACATACATTAGGATGACTATAATGTTTTAAAATTTAATAGCAAGTATTGATACGGATGACAGAAATTGGAAGTCTTCTACATTGCTGGTGGGAGCCACTTTGGTAAACAGTTTGACAGCTCCTTAAAAAGTTAAACGTAGCTACCATGTGACCCAGCAATTCCACTCCTATGTATATGCTCAAGAGGAATGAAAACCTATGTCCACGCAAAAAGTTGTACACTAATATACATAGCAGTATTATTCATAATAGCCAAAAGGTGAAAACAATCCAAATGCTCATCAACTGGGAATAGGTAAACAAAATGTGGTATGTCTATGTACTAGAATATGATTCAGCCAAATAAGCCAGACACAAAAAGACAAATACTATATGATTGCACTTACATGAGGTAACTATAACAGCTCTTTCTACAACAGTTTCTGTCATAGGGACAGAAAGTAGAATAGCGGTAACCAGGGACTGGGGGGAGAGGGGAATCGGGCATTATTATTTAATGTACAGATGATGAAAAATTCTAGGGGTGGATAGTAGTAGTGATGGTTGCACAACAATGTGAATGTACTTAATGCCACTGAACTGCATACTTAACAAATGGTTAAACTGGTCAATTTTAAGCTATGCCTATTTTACCACAATAAAAAAATGAATGCAGTATTGATACATGCTACAGCATGAATGAACCTTGAAAACATTATGTTAAGTGAAAGAAACCACACACAAAAGCTACATATCATATCATCCTACTGACATGCTATATCCAGAATAGGTACATTGATGTGATAGGAAGTAGATTAGCGGTTGCCCAGGGCTGGGAGAGAGGGGGAGAACAGAGATTTACTGTTGATGGGTACAATATACCTTTGGGGATTATGATAATATCTTATAACTCAATATTGTCAATTCTTGCACAGCTCTGTAAAGATATCAAAACTCACTGATTGTATACTGTAAATGGATAAAATTTATGGTGCATAAAATATATCCGAATAAAACTGTCTAAAAAAGTGGAAAGAAAGATGCAAAATCATTATTTGTAGATGCTTTGATTGTAAACCAGGCAAGCTCAACAAAACCAACAGAAAAACCACTACAAACAATAAGATGCAGTAGAGTGAATGGATACCAAAATGATATATAAAAACAAATAACATTTCTATATGTAAACCACAACCACTTAGAAAGCATAAAGGAAAGATAGACCCCATTTACAAGAGAAAAAAAGATACATGACCTATGAATAAAGTTATGAAGCAAAATACAGTATGTAGATGAAAAACCTGTAAGTGCAACTAAAGTACATAAAAGATGTTTATAATGGAAAGACATACTTTATTCTGGGCTAGAAACACTCAGTATTCTAAAGATATCAATTCTCCCTAAATTAATCACTGTACTGAACATGGTCCCAATAAAAATACAAACAGGATTTGAGGACAAGAACAAATAAAATGAGTCAAAGATTCTTATGAAAAAATACAATAATAGCCAGAAGAATTCTGCAGGAGAAAAGCAATGGATCTACTTCACATAAAGTATATTATAAAGCTTCATTAATTGGTTTGGAACAGGCACACAAAGAGACAAATCAATGGAAAACAGATTCAAATACATATGGGAATTTAGCATATGATATGTTTGTATTTTAAATTAGTAAGAAACACTCCATTTTAAATGGTAGTGGGACAACTTTAACAGGCCTTTCCACCCCAAAGCCATAAAAAGAAGAGATTTATAAATCTGACTACATGAAAGTAAAAATTTCTGCCTACAGAAAAAATAATAAAAGACAAACACTAACGCCACAGGGAACCCTGCCTTGGCGTCTCCGCACTTGCTCTTCCCTCTCACCAGATTACCCCTCCCGGGTGGACGCAGGCAAGTTCCATCTTTACTTCCTTGAGGGCTGCTTCTTACTTTCCCTTGCTGCCTCCTCCTCCTCTCCCAACCCGGGGATCAGTCTCTAGACCTTCTCTCTTCAGTATCTACATTCACAGCTCTCTTGGTGATTTCGCCTTGTCTCATAGTTTTAAATTGCATTTGTTTGTAGGCAACCCCCAAATAGAAACAAATATCTATTTATATGACCCAGATTTCTCTATAGAACCCATCCAACCTTCCACTTGACATCGGCACTTGGTTGCCCAATAAACACCTTACATGCAAGACTGAATTCTTGATCGTTCCTCACCCTCCCAAAACTTCTCTCGTTACAAACTTTCCCATCTGGGTTGATGGCAACTCCATCATTCCAGTGTTAGGGCCAAAAACCTCGGAGTCAGCCTTGACTCCTCTCGTCTCATACTCTCCATTCAATATTTCAGGGAACGTTTTTGTCGCTACCTTCAAAAAAGAACCAGAATCCAATCACTTTCACCCTTACTGTTGCTGACACCCTGTTGCGAGTCACCATCATCCCTTGCCTGGGTGACTTACAATAGGCTTTTAACGATTCTCTTCACTTCTATCTTTCCTCCATAAAGTCTGTTTTCAACACAGCAGTTAGATAGACCCTTCAAAAGAGAAAGTTACGTCACATCACTCTTCCATACAAAACTCTCCAGCGGCTCCCATCTATTTCAGAGTAAAAGCCAAATTCCATTCATTCAGAGACTCACAAAGCCCTTCATCTGGACCTTCATTACCTCCATGATGTCATCTGTTGAAAATTGCAAGCTCTGGACCTGGCACTTCTGATCCCTTTCAGCCTCCTTTACTTTTTCTTTTACCCATAGCATGTATCACCTACTAACATAGTATACAGTGAATTTATTACTACATTTATTGTTTGTTTCTGTCTTCCTCTACTTGATTGTATGAACCACAGGAGCAGGATTTGTTTTTTGTCTGTCTTGTTTGGTGCTGTAACCCAAGAGTCTGCAATTGTGCCTCGTATACAGTAGATACTTAATATATTTTTTTGAAATGAGTGAATGTCTGCATGGCTTACCTCCTCCTTTCCTTCAGGTTTCTACCTAAATTTCACCTTGCTAGAAAGGCCTTCCCTGGCCACGATGTATAAAATAGCAGCTCCCCCATGTCACACATCCCCAATTTCTTTTTCAATGCTTTGTTCTTTTATTCTACCTAGCATCACCTGGCATATTATTTTTATTGCCTGTCTCTCTCCAGTAAAATCTAAGACCTATGAGGGCAGGGGTTTTGTTTTGTTCACTGCTGTCCCCCAAAACTGAGCACAGTACTTGACATTTAGGAAGCACTCGATAAGTATCTAATGAAAGAGTGAACAAAACACCACCGATAAAGGGGGATTTTCTTAATAGTTATTAACAAATAATGCCCTCAAGTTCCACCCATCTTGTCACAAATAGTACACTTTCCTTTTTTTTAATGGCTGAATGGTATTCTGTTGTATATATTCTACACACGTCTTCTTTATCCATTCATCTGTCCAGGACACAGATTGTTCCCCTACGTTAGCTATGTAAATAACGCTGCGGCAAACATGGAAGTGCTGATACCTTTCTGAGATCCTGATTTCTATTCCTGTGGATATATACCCAAAGTAGTAAAATGTTGATCCCTGGAGACTGTAAAAAGTCACGAAAGTATATTGTAGTATCTAGAGTGACCATTGAGAAAACTACAAAAAGAGATGGGCTCTGAAACACTTAAGACAAATCAAGAAATAATCCTAAAAAAGTGTTCAAGCACCTCACAGGAAGTTAAGAAAAGAGAAAAAGAAGAACAAAAACCAGAGAAAACAAAGCAAAAGTGTCAGACATGGTTCTAACATATCAATAGTCACCTTAAATGTAAATGGCCCAAATATACCAATTAAAAGACAAAGATGGGGTCTGGATTCTGGTCTGGCATTTAAGAAGCTTGGCAGTTGCCACTCTGTCCTAATGACAAGTAAAAAGCTGAACAAACTGAAAAATCGATAACTCTTTTTGGATCTATAAAATAAGTGAAGTCACAGGGCAAACCATTGCCCCCCTCAAACTAGGGAAACCAACAGGTGAACGCAGAACGTCACAACTTACTGGAGAAGAAACCTCCACGGGAACCGATGTGGAGCAGGGAAACCTGAACTGTAACTGATGAATTGCTGGAGGCTCAGTGTGGGCAACTCTGAGTTAAAAACTCCAGGAGACCCAGGCGTGGGAGTCGGGGAATTCCCACACTTTGGAGAGTGGCACTTCCTGGAGCCCTACTAGGTTTTCACAGTGACTATTGAAGAAAAGTCCCCTCAAGCTACCTAGGATTTGCCCCAGGGCCAGTAAAGCTTATTTTTCAGCCATTGTTTGGTCGGAGATTGTGCTTAATCCTCTCGTACCAGTGAGGCTTCCACTCTGGGTCGATGGGTCTGTGTGCAGCTCTGATCCCTCCTGATTGGCTGCAGCAGCCTAGGGCGCACACAGCCTTTCAGCCCCCAGGGATGAGTGTGATCCTAACAGGGCGCTCATCTCTCTGCCCGATTCTGTAGTTAAGTTCCAGCTAGTCGCCTGTTTCATTTGTTGCTACTAGTCTCACAGAGCTACCAGCCCTCTTTTAAGAGCTTGCCACCAAGATTTCCATTGTTTTTAACAAGACCTTCTGTAGGAGTTTCAGAGTCCTTCATCCTTACAGTCTGTCTCTCTCGCTGGGCAGAACTTCCACACTATTGCACTGGAGCCAGAGGGTGGGCCAGTGGTCTGTTTCTCTCTGAGCGACATCCATGCCCTACAAGCAGATACAGCAGGAGAGATAACAGCCCCTGAGCTCCTTTGCTTGCTCGCCCTGCAAGCATAGAACCTATAAACTCTGAGTGAGCTGGGCCAGGAGCGATTGGAGTCTCAGTATTCTCAGCCTGTCATGCCTGGGGGAGAGTCTTGCCCTACAAATGGGAGCTGAGCACGGGAAGGGAGCACCAGGCCTCCTGGCAGTACCTCCCTGAATAGTGGTTCTGCAACATGAGACCAGGGGAATGAGGGATGCTACCAGCCTGCCCATCTGATTGTGAAACAGTAGCCCTAGACTAGGAACTGGAGCACAGGGAGCCCTTTTCTGAGCCGCAACTGGCTGGAATAGAACTCCCATCGCTGACCTGATGTTGGGTGGGGGATGGGAGCACGTTTGGCTCAAATGTCACAGACTCTCATTGTTCTTACCAAGATTAAGTAGGTTTCCTTGAATAAATATTTTTCCATGTTCTTTATGCCTTGAGACAATTTCCAGAAACTTTAGATGTCTGTGTGTGTGTGTTTTAAAAAATAATTTTCACCCATTAAATGGTCGTTCTGCTGGGGAGAATGTCTGCCAAACTCTTCACACTGCCATTCCAGAAGTCTCTTCCAATTTTTTTTAATCTCTTATTTTTCTCTTGTCTAATTCCATTAACCAGTACGTCCAGAATAATGTTAAATACGAATAGTGGACCTCTAGGTCTTGTTCCATACTTTAAAGAGAATAGAAGGTTTTATTTTAATGACTGCAAGTCATTAAAGCCGAATTGCATCAGAAAGTCCTGAGGGACAGAATTTTGAGTCCCCTTGCCTTGGGGAACCAGACTCGGAGTTCAGAGTCTCTCAATTATGTCATGAACCACGCGCACTGAGAAGAGCAGCTCCTTATTTGGGGTGGCTTGTTCACAAGTATAGATTGCATTGCTTCTTCTAGTTTGACCTCAGGTGACTTCTCTGGCTCAAGCATTAGGTCCTCCCCAAGCACATCCTTAGAGGGACCATAGCCTGGGGCTGTCTATGCAGAACTTAAGAGAGCCTCCTTTACAAATACGACCTCTCTCTTCTGCCTTATCAGACTATTCCTCGCCACTGGAATTATTCCTTTGGCACACAACATACTCAGGTTTTAAGGAGCCTGAAATAATCTTCCCTTACAGCTACTACTCTTTTTACTGTCACCTCTATCCGCCTTGTTTCTCAGTCCATATTGAAAGAGTTGCCTTTTCTTTACTGTCCCTGTTGCTCCACCTTCTTATTTAATTGAGACCTAATTCTGTCTCTAAAAGTGTCCTCCAAAATGGCCTCATCTCTGTCTTCATTTTCTAGACCTTTTTACTGCATTTGACCCCATGGATCACATCTTCCATTTTCCAATTATTCTGCCTTCCTTGGCTTCATTGACAGTGTGTTCTCTATCCCCCTCTGTCCATTCCTTCAAAAGTTCTTTGCTAGATTCCTTCCCAAATTCTCAGTGAGGCTTCTCCTGTATTCTGTTCCAGTGACTTCATTCTCCCAGAAACCCTGGGAAAGTACTGTCACTATTTTGCAGTTAGATCCTAAAAATACAGCTTGGGATCTGCCATCTGTCCTGAACTCTCCCTTATTTCTTAACTGCGTCGTCTTAAACATTTCTATCTCCATACTTCCTCCAGAGACAAGTAACAAGTACTTGCCACTTGCCAGATATTACACTAGGAATTTTATATACATTCTCCCATTTAATCTTCTCACTAACTCTTAAGGCAGATGTCACTGCCCCAGATCTACAGATATGGAAATTGAGAGTCAAAGGAAAGATTCCTTACCAAAAGCCACACAGTGTAAAGAAGTCAGGATTTAAACCTGTGTTTCTAATTTCTATTGCCATTCTCTTTTTGAACACACAACACTACAAGTTACGGTGAAAAAGTCTAAAACCAAAGTTATGATTCCCCTCCACTCCAGAACCAACTCTTCCTCCAGATTTTCATATTTCAGCTAGTAATGTCATTGCTGCCCCATTCAGCCACACTGGGGATTTCAGAGTCGCCCTCAACCTCCTTCTCTTCTCTGCCCATATTCAACCAGTCAGTGCTTCTGTCTGGCACTGCCTTTTCATTCTCTCCCATCTGCCATTCTCCTTGGTAGATCAGTTTCTACCACCCTAATCTGGGTACCTCAATTTGCTACTGAAATGCTATCGTGGCCTCCAGTCTCACCTACCTTCCATATGCACTCTCCAATCCATTTATCCATCTTCCTCTGAGGCAAGTTCCATCCATCTCTGTTCCTCCATCTGTAAATGAAAAGATTGGTTGGATTATAATAGAGGCTCCTAACTGACCACCCAAGACCCCCTTTTGTTTTGTTTTTAACTTGTGGAGCCCATGATTAGAAAATTTTTTCTAATGTTAAATTTTTCATTTGTTAAAAAACAATTATCTTGTTCTCCCATTAAAAAAATTCATCAGACTTTCAGAACTGCCAATCAGTGCTTCTGATCAGTATCCCAGTTTGATTGATTCCAGCCCAAAAGAAATAATATTGACATCGTAGTTGATCTGCGCAACTTTATTATGGAGAAGTACATGGTTTCCCTTCAGTCTTTCTGAAATCTTGACAGTCCCTCCAGAACCTCCAGTGTGGTTGCCAGTGCCCCCTGGCTGGTGACCATTGGGTGAATAATCTTTAAGGAATCTTCCAGCTCTGCCAGTCTGTGATTCCTAACGTACAGCACTCATCATGTATCTTCCCTTTTGATTATGCTGTAAGGGCTCCCCATTGCCTCCTAAATTAACTACAAACTACTTAGCCTGGAATTCAAAGCCTGCCACGCTCCAGCCCTTAACATAATGTTTTTACAAATTGTGAGCTGACAGCCGTGCTTGCATGAGCAACAAACTATTAAGCACAAGCATACATGCAGAGTTTACTGTTCTAATCACAAATAAAACTGACAACAAAGTTAATCTGACACATATTTAATGATATACCTAATGGTTATTGTGTTGGGTGGTAATTAGTCATAAATGGTAAGCAGTTCGCATAAATGATTGTAATTAGTATTACTTTTCCACACTCAGACCAATTTTTCCAGTTTCCTTCCATACTATTAGTTCTTCAGCATCCTTAATCAGCATCCGTGCTGACAATTTTCGCTGATACCATGTACCATTTAATCATCATCATCACATACATGCACACACTCTTCCATACATTATGAGACAAAAGGTCCTGGCTCTTCCTCTCCAGCAGCTGAGGTTTTGCCGTGCCCCCACCCCCACTTCCTCCTGTCACCTGGGACTGAGGTCCCCCCCACCCCACGGCAGGGTTACATGCTTTGTCTCTTTCCTCCTGCCCAGCCCCCAACCCCAAGCCCAAGGCCTCTTCTACTCCTCCCTCCATTTGGGGCTAGTAAGTGAGTGGCTGAGTGGCTCATCTCCATTTCAACACCAGAAGGCTTCAGACTGCAGAAATTCAGTGCCTTACAACTACATTGCTTCAGAGAAAGAAGGAGGGGCTGTGTTCCCCGAGTTGTGTTGGTGGAGGGAGGACGGCCAATAAGAGAAGGGCCTTTCAGGGTTATCAGCACTGGATAGAATGCATTATAAAGGGAGATGGCAGACACTGGGAACTCAGAAAGCAGAAATGTAGTTATATCAGAATATGGTCATGGCTAAAATTTTATAATTCCAAACACAGGTATTAAAATGAAGGCAAATAAGATGCCAACTATGCAGTTATTTGAAAATATTCAAGAGATTTTTTTTTAAGTCACTACTCAGATTTGCTGTATCATATGCAAAGCCTCCTGCACCAGAAGTCAGGAGCGCAGGAGAGCAGCACTGGTGTGTTTCCCTTGCCGACTCACTGTGTGACAGTAGGCAAGCCAATGGCCTCTCCAGTTTGGCATCTGTAAAATGGGTTTTAATCCCAATGGTGTTGCGGTTTGCCTTGGCACCCAACCTCAAAACCTCAAAACCTTAGAGACGTCCTCAATGCCTGCCAGGCACTCTTCATCTTGTTGGCCACCAAGTTCTATACACACTGGTTCCTAAATAACTTGAATTAATTTGCCTCTCTCCATCCTTACTGTCAGCACTTTCATTCAGGTCACCGTCATCTCTCATCGGGACCACTGTGATAGCGCTCTAACTGATCTCATTTCCATTCATGCTATTTTCAAATACATTCTCCTCATGGCACCTAGAGTGATCACTTTTAAAATTTATGTAAAATTTGTGTAACATAAAATTAAGCATTTTAAGCATGCAACTCAAAGGCGTTTGGTACATTTCCAATGTTGTGCAACTATCACCTTTATCTAATTCCAAAATATTTCAGCTCCCAAAAAGAAAACTCCATACCCATTAAGCAGTCAGCTCCCATTCTCCCTCCCCCTCCCCCGAAAACAACTAATCTGCTTTTTTCTATAGATTTGCTGATTGTATATATTTCATATAAATTGAATCATATATGAACTTTTCTGTTTTCTTTCACTTAGCATAATATTTTTGAGGTTCTTCCATGTTGTACCATGTGTTAGTATATCATTGCTTTTATGGCAAAATAATATTCCATTGTATTGATATACCACATTTTGTCTATTTATTCATCAGTTAGTAGATATTATCTTTTTCCACCTTGAGGCTAATGTGAATAGTGCTAATATGAATATTCATAAGCATGTATTTTTTAAAAATACCTGTTTTCAATTCTTTTGGGTATATAACTAAGAGTGGAGTTGCTGGTGCATATGGTAGTTCTATGTTTAACACTTTGAAGAATTGATCAAAATGTTTTCCAAAGCAACTGCACCATTTTACATTCCCACCATCAGCTTGTTGGCCGTTTATTTATATTCTTTGGAGAAATGTCTCTTTAAGTCCTTGACTACTCTTTAATCAGTTTGTCTTTTTGTTGTTGAGTAGTAAGAGTCCTTTACATATTATGAATAATAGATCCTTTTAAAAATAGATCCTTAATGGATATATAATTTGCAAATATTTCCTCCTATTTTACAAGTTGTCTTTTCACTATCTTGATAGTGCCTTCTGAAGCACAAATATTCTTAAATTTTGATGAATTCAATTTTACCTACTTTTTCCTTTGTTGGTTGTGTTCTGACATCATACCTAAGAATCCACTACCAAATTCAATGTCATGAAGATTTACCCATACGTTTTCTTCTAAGAGCTTTATACCATTAGTTTTTACGTTTAGGTCTTTGACCCATTTTGAGTTAATTTTTGTATATAGTGTGAACTAGTGGTCTAACTTCAGTTTTTTGCATGTGGCTCTTCAGTTGCTCAGGCATCATTTGTTGAAAAGACAATTCTTTCCTAACTGAACAATCTTAATACCCTTGTCAAAAATTAATTTACAATAGATGTATGAATTTATTTCTGGACTCAATTCTATTCCACTGATCTGTATGTCTGTATGTCTAGCCCTTGCCAGTACCACAACTGCTTTGATTACTGTAGCTCTGTACTAAGTTTTCAATTGGAAAATTTGAGTCATCCAATGATATTTTTGTTTTTCAGGATTGTCTTGAATATTTGGGGTCCCTTGCAATTCCACATGACTTTTAAAATCTGCTTTTCTATTTTTTCAAAAAAAAAAGAGGTCATTGGGATTTTGATAGGGATTGCATTGAATCTGCAGATCACCTAGGATAGTATAGTCATTGTAACAATATTAAGTCTACCAATCCATGAACATGGGGCATCTTTCCATTTATTTAGGTCTTCATAATTTATTTCCATTTTTTTGTAGTTTTCAGAGTGTAAGCTTTACATTTCTTTTCTTAAATGCATTCCAAATTATTTTATTCTTTTCGACAGTATTGTCAATAGAATTGTCTTCATAATTTCATTTTAATATTGTTAATTGCTAGTATATAGAAATGCAACAGATTTGGGGGGGTTCATTTTGTACACTACAACTTTGTTGAATTCATTTGTTAGCTTTAATTTTTTATGGATTCTTTAGAATTTTTTATATATATGTTAAGACCATATCATCTGAAAATTGAGTTTCATTTCTTCCTTTCAAATTTGGGGAGCTTTTGTTGTTGTTTATTTTCTTGCCTAACTTCACGAGCTAAAGCTTCAGTACAATGTTGAGGAGAAGAGGTGATAGTGGGCATCCTTTTCTTGTTCCTTACCTTAGGGGGAAAGCTTTCAGTTTTTCATCATTGAATATTATATTAGCTATGAGTATTTCATATTGGGCCATTATCATGTTGAAAAACTTCCCACTATTTCTAGTTTATTTTTTTATCATGAAAGGATGTTGAGTTTTGTCAAATGCCTTTTCTTTGTTAATTGAGATGTGATTTCTTTCCTTTGTCTAGTAATGTGTGGTATTACACTGAATGATTTTCACATGTTGAATCATCCTTGCATTCCTAGGATAAACCCATTTGGTTATGATGTATAATCCTTTTAAGGTGCTGCTGGATTCAGTTTGCTAGTATTATGTTGAGGATTTTTGTATATATATTCATAAGGGATATTGGTGTAGAGTTTTCTTGTGCTGTCTTTGTATGGCTTTGGTATCAAGGTAATGTTGGCTTCACAGAATGAGTTAGGAAGTGTTAACTCATTTACTTTTTGAAAGAGTTTGAGAAGAACTGATATTAATTTTTCTCTCAATGTTTGTTAGGAAAATAGAGACAGATTCACAGACAGAAAACAAACATATGGTTACTGGGGGGAAGAGGGAAGGGATAAATTGATACTTTGGGATTTGCAGATACTAGCTACTATATATAAAATAAATAAACAACAAGGTCCTACTGTATAGCACAGGGAACTATATTCAGTATCTTGTAATAGCCTACAATGAAAAAGAATATGAAAAGGAATATATATATATATATACATACACACACATAACTGAATCACTATGCTGTACACCAAAAATTAACACAACATTGTAAACTGACTATACTTCAATTTAAAAATTTTTTTGGTAGAATTCACCAGTGAAACCATTTGGTCCTGGGCCTTTCTTGAGTTGTTGTTTACTGATTCAATCTCTTTACTTGTTATAAATCTATTCAAATCTTGTACTTACTATGTTCAGTTTGGGTAGTTTGTGTGCCATTAGGGATTTGTGCATTTCATATAGGTTATCTAATTTGTTGGCATACAATTGTTCATAGCATTCTCTTATAATCTTTTGAGTCTTCTCTCTTGTTTTCCTGGTCAGTCTAGATAAAGGTTTATCAGTTTTGATGATCTTTTCAAAGAATCAACTTTTGGTTTTATTGATTCGCTCTATTCTTTTTCCAAGCTCTATTGTAATTATTTCCACTCTAACTTTTATTATTTCCTACCTTCTAGTAGCTTTTGATTTAGCTTGCTCTTCTTTTTCTGGTTCTTTAAGGTGCACAGTTAGGTTATTAATTTTGGATCTTTCTTCTTTCATAATATAAACATTTATAGCTATACATTTTTCTCTGAGCACTATTTTCTTGAATTCCATACATGTCAGTATGCTGTGTTTATGCTCTCATTCATGTCAAAGTATTTTCTAATTTCACTTGTATTTTCTTCTGCAATAGTTAACTGTGTGTTGTTTAATTTCCACATTTAAAAAAAGTTGTTTTCCTCCTGTTACTGATTTCTAGTTTGATCTCATTATGTATAGGGAAGATTCTTTGAGTTAAAATTTTTAATTCATTGAAACTTTTTGTAGCTTAATATATGCTCTGTCCTGGAGAATGTTCCATGTGCATTTGAGAAGAATTCGCATTCTCTTGTTTTTACGTGGTATATTCTATATGTCTGTTAAATCTAATTAGTTCATAGTGTTGTTCAAGTCTTCAATTTCTTTATATATCTTCTGTCTACTTGTTCTATTATTTGAAGTGGGATATTTAAGTTTCCAACTATTTTTGTATAAATGTCTATTGCTCCCTTCAAGTCAGTGAGTTTTTCCTTCATATATTCTGGGGCTCTATTATTAAGTTCATACATGTTTATAATTGTTATATCTTCTTGATGGATTATTCTTTTGATCAATATAAAATGTCATCCTTTGTCTCTTGTAACAATTTTTTTGTCTTAAAGTCAATTTTATCTGATATTAGTATAGCCAAACCAGATCTTTTCGTTACTATGTGCATGAAATATCTTTTCCCTTCCTTTTACTTTCAATCTATTTGTGTATTTGGATCTGAAGTGAGTCTCCTGCAGATGGATGGCTGGACCATGTTTATTTATCCATTCTGCCAATGTCTACCTTTTAATCGGAGAGATTAACCCATTTTATCTAAAATAATTACTGGTAGGGAAGGAGTTAACTTTTATGAATTATGAATTATTTTCCATATGTCTTATATCTTTCTTCACTCCTTAATTTCTCCATTACTGACTTCTGTTGTGAATTATTTTTTTCTAGTGTACCATTTGATTCCCTCTCAGGTTGGTTTTTTTTTGGTATATTTTTTAGGCTTTTTTCTTAGTAGCTACCCTGGGGATTACAATTAATATTTTAACTTCATAACAACTGAGTTTAAATTAAGACCAACTTCCTTTCAACAGTATGCAAAATTCTGCTTCTTTATAGCTCCTTCCACCCTTTATGTTGTTATTGCCACAAATTACATCTATATGCATGTGTGCCTGTTAACAAAGGTATATAATTATCTTTTTAAGCATTTGCCTTTTAAATCATATAGAAAAAATGAAGATTTAAAACCAAAAATGGAATACTACCCTCTTTTTCATTTATCTTTGTAGCTATCTTTACCATTATTCTTTAATTCTTTGGCTCTGAGTTATTGTCTGGTGTCCTTTGAGTTCATCCTAGAGGACTCACTAAAGTGCTAAATGCTAAATGTTAAAGCACTTCCTGTAAGGTAGGTCTATTAGTGACAACTCTTCTAGCTTTTGTTTATCTGAGATCTTAACTTTTCCTTCATTTATGAAGGATATAGATATGTCATACTTTAGCACTTTAAGTATGTCTTCTGGCCTCCATAGTTTCTGAGGCAAAATTGGCTGTTAACCTTATTGAGTATCCTTTATACATGATGAGTTACTTCTCTGTTGCTGATTTCAAGATATACTACTTCTTTTTGGCTTTGACAATTCGACTATAATTTGGCTATAATATGTCTTGGTGTGGATCTCTTTGAGTTTATTCTAGCAGTTCTTTCTTCCCTTTCCCTCCTCTCCCTTTGAGACTACTATTAGAGTCATCTGTTTGAAAAGTCTCCCACAGGTCTCTTGGCTTCTGTTCATTTTTCTCATTCTTGGCTTTCTTTCTGTTCTTCAGATTAGATAGTCTCAAATGACCTATCTTCAAGTTTAATGATTATTTTTTATGCCTGATCAAATCTGCTGCGGAAGTAAACTTTTCACTTCATTTATTATACTTCTTAGTTCCAGAATTTCTATTTTTTCCTTTTTAATAATTTCTATCTCTTGATATTCTCTGTTTGGTGAGATATTGTTCTTCTGATTTCCTTTAGTTCTTTTCTATGGCTTCCTATAGATCTTTGAGCATATTTAAGACAGTTGACTTGAAGTCTTTGTCTACAAAGTTCAATATTGAACTTGCTCAGTGGCAGTTTCTGGTCATTTTTTTTCCCCTGTGCATGCAACTACTAATCTGCTCACTTTTTAGATTTTACCATTTCAAGAATATTGTACGAATGGATTCACTAAGCACATAACCTTTACAAAAATGCTTTTTCAGTTAGTATAAATCCCTAGAGATTCATCCAAGTAGTTTCATGTATCAGTAGTTCATTCCTTTTTATTGCTGAGTAGTATTGCATGGTATGTTTAACTATTCACACATTGAAGGGCATTTGGGTTTTTTTACAACTCTTTGCTATTATGAATAAAGCTGCTATAAACTTCCATGTACAAGTGTTTTTACAGACATAAGTTTGTATTTATCTGGGATAAATCCTAAGAGTACAATTGCAGTTCACATGATTTATTTTGTAAGAAGTTGCCAAACTATTTTAAAGAGGCTGTACCATTTCAGAGCCCCACCAGCAATGTATGAGACAGACAGGTCCCTGTGATAGCAACATGATATGGCACTGCAGGTTTAATTTGCATTTCCCTAGTGGCTGGTGATGTTGAAAATCATTTCATGTGTTTTCTTGCCTTCTGTATATCCTCCTCAATGAAATTTTTCTTCAGATTTCTTGCCACTGTCTAATTGGATTGCTTGTTTACAGTGTTGAGTTTTGAGAGTTCTTTATACACTCTACATACAAGTACTTGATCAGATACGTGGTTTGCAAATATTTGACAAACTATGGCCTATGGGCCAATTCAGGACCACCTTCTATTTTTGTAAATACAGTTTTATTGGAACATAGACATATTCATTTATTTATGTATTGTCTATGGTTGCTTTTGTGTAACAAAGGCTGAATTGAGCAGACACTGTATGGCCAACAAAGCAAAAAAAAAAAAAATTACTGTCTGGCCTTTTTTAACAGGAAAAATGTCCTAGCCCCTGGTCTAAAACCACTGGAAGAATGTGATATTTCCCATGGTTTAGGATTAAAAAAGGGTGCTTAAGGAATTAAAGACAGAGTTACATCTCTAAGTTTGTTATCTATGAAAGAGACCATTCCTGTTACTTACATGAGGACAGGCATTAAGATCAGGAGCAAATAGATGTAGATACAGATATACATATAGATACATATAGATGTGTGTGTGTATATATATATGTATGTGTGTGTGTATGTGAATATATATATATATATATATAATCTCAAACAATGGTCAACTTGAAACCAAAGCAGGAAGAAATTAGATTTTATTTTAGGACTTCTGATACCAGACATCATTAATTTTGGCTTGTCTAATATTAAGATTAGTGGGCTTGTGAACTATTAACCTCATTCAACACAAGCAAATATTCATAATGTTGACCAGGGTGCCAAATTTCTTTGACGTCTACTTACTAACTGCTGAAGAGCTATCGAAAAATACTAGACTCTATAGGATTGCAGTGTGGAGACCTGAAAAATTAATGTTAAGTTGTACTTTCACATCATTTACTAGTATACCAAATTTTCTAAAATCCAGTATGCATCTGGTTTTCAGACATTACCAAGACCTAAAAAGACATGGTGACTGCCTATGATCAATGAATTGGTATACCCTGAATACACTCTGGCTGAGGGTAATGAGAGACAACTGAGAAACCAATGTGGAATTACAACCCACCTCAGGAACCCCATAAATCTTGTTTATAATTATTTGCTCAATGATTGCTTTCTTCACTAGAAGGCTCATTTACCATTGGACACCTAGCCTAGTCCCTGGTACATGGCGTATGCTCAATAAATATTTGTTAATGGAATGAATTATTGAATAAATATAGAACCCAGAGCTCTCCATAAAGATTTTACATATTCTCACTAAGGTAGACTGGTCGATGGTAGTGAAGCCAGTATGAAGAAGGGAATACATTTCCAATATTGTTTAATCACTATCACATAGAATTCATAGCACAGAAGTCTACCCATGCCATTCAATGGACAAGAATGACTTTCAATTTATACGCAAATTGTTTATGGTTAAAGGTATGTGAATCATTTATTCTTTTAAGGTTAAACTCATCCTATACCCATCCATCCATACTGTCTCTCCAGAAGAAACTGTCAAACTGCTAAATTGTTTGCTTGGTAAATTGTTGTTCACAGCGAGAAAAAAGGGAACCGTGCACCCAATCCCACCCAAGTGATTGCAAGGCTCATCTCAACGACGCCAGATGACTGAGGTTTGCCTAACTTGAAAGGGGGGGCAACCAGGTTCTGGCAAACGACCTAGGTGGCAGTGATGAAAAGAGGAGATGCCAGTAGGCAGTTCTCTCCAAAGAGACTCTGGCAGGATGGATCTGATGTGGCGAGGCTGCAGGGCACAAAACCAGGATGACAGTTCCTACAATGAGATAAATGAAGACACCCACGCGGGAGAGAACAACAGTGGCTCCTGCCCAGGGCGGCTGCGGGCTGCCCACTGGACAGGAGGAGTGCCTGACTAATTGCATCGCTGCCTGTCTTTATATAGCACCGTTTGTTTATTGAAGGTCCCTTTCTTTGTCCTGAACAAATTGACCCATTTGCTTCACTTTGTGCATTTAATTTTCATCTGTACGTTTGCAAAATACCCCATCGGTGTTCATTATGGTAAATTAATATTAGTGTTTCTGTAAGACAACCATCAGCCCTCATTTTCACTAACTCTTTCCCACCTCTCCCCGCCCACCCCCCGTCCCTTGACTAATAGATATCATTTCAACAGTTTGACTAACTGCCGTGTTATAGAAAAGGCAGTAATTTATACTGATGTAATGGCCGTGATAAAAATCATTTGTGTGCTGATTTTATAAATTAGGGTGGAAATGTGAGTGCCTCTGAAAAATGAAGTGCTACCACATGGATTCCACTGTTGCTAATGCTTCATACCTTTCTGCTTCATTAAACCAATTTCACGGGGAGATGAGTTAGAGGAAGAAGCTGTGCTGCTTATGAGATGCAACAATGGTTTATTGAAAGAAATGGGGCTAAGATTAAATTAAGTGCTACTCGAGAAATATGGAAATACAAAAATATTCAGGCTTCTAGATGAGTAATTCAAAAATACGATAAGTTAGCTCTTTCATACTCCCCAAACTGGCTCATCATAATTGCATAGTACTGAATTCACAGCCTACTAATTAATATTGAAGAGCTTCTCGAAACTCCCCTTATGAGTGGGAGAACCCAAGAATGAACTTATTCCATTTCCATTTTGAAATCATGTCAACTCAAAATTTTCTTTTGAATCTATTTGGACAGAGTGTGATCTCTAAATGCTTCCTCAATGGTTTACTCATTCTGGAGAAGTAAATGCTGATTTTAGATAAAAGAGGAGGGAGCAAGGTGAAGGCACGTGGCAGGACGTAGCCAAGCCTTTCACTGGCAACTGGCAATTACCAAACCTCACTCAGTGTCCTGCTCCCTTGTCTCCTGATTTCAGGTGAGCATATAACCAACTGAATTCAGATTCATGCTGATAAGCATCTTGTTGCCCCTTTTTGGATAATGCCCTAAACTGGAGGTGGAGACACTGAAAACTAAAGCATTAGTTGGCATGTCCTTAGGAGCAGGTACCAAGAAATTGGGATAGAGCCATTTCCACTGTTCATCTAAATTGCCTACTATTTTCCCCATTCTGATGAGCTTGAAGTTTTCACTTTCTAGCAACTAAACCCTATTTGTTCCCTGAGTTGTGAAGGATGTAAATACAAAGGGATTCATTCATTAAATAAGAGGCTTATGAATACTTAGTGTTTTTTTTTTAAATGCAGAATTTCAAAGTGCAGCTGAGGAGCTGCCATTTTCCTCCCCCCTCACAATGAGATCTCTGTGTGTAAGTGACCCAAGTCCTGGGGTTGAGTCCAGCTCTCAGATTAGCACAGAAAACACGTACAGACGCGACTTTCAACCCACCCTCTCCCACTGATGACAAAAAGAGTTCCAAAAAGTGTGCCTCTAGGATGGGAAAAAAAGGATTTCGAGATTACAGTCCTGAGGACCATGTGCCAAGAGTCAGAGCCATATCCCCACTCAAATGGGAAAGTCATCACTGTAGGATCTGTTGCTACCATCCGGGAATTCAGGGTTCAACAGACTCGGTTCAAACAGCTAACAGCATGTTCACAGTTATAGCAAACGCTGTTCATCATATTGCTGACAGGGACTAGTAGCAATTTCCTTCCGAGGCGCGTCACTGCTACTAGCTGATAAGCACGTTCTCCATCATCAGGAAGGGAAGACGTGCAGCCCAAATGCCCCTCAGCCCGATGGTGACTTGCAAAGCCAGTGTCACCATTTTGAGCACTACAAAAGGCATGCATTTAGCTCACAATTTAAGAATGAATTTAAAGAAAATTAAGTTTTAGAGAAGTGCCAGTATTTGGCTTAGATACTTCCAGAACAGGACATGGTTAATAACTTGATCTTCAAATAACTGATGAAGTCTCAACTTCCTGGTCCATGAAATGAGATCTCTAAAGTTTATTCTAGCTAGAAATTTCTCTTGTCTACATCGCCTTCTTTGTAGAAGCTCTCTTGGAGGAAGTCCACCAACCTGTTAATAGTTGTAACTGTTAATAGTTACAAAGGAGTTGCTCCTTGTCTATGATTTATAAAAATTACATCAAAGTCTAAACTGTTGCATGTAAATGGCACAAAATAGATTTGAATGCTCAGAGTTACAAAGTTTTAAGGACAAAGAGCATGCATGTGTGTTGGACTGTAGGAAGAGAGGGGGAGTCAAAATTAAAGATGTCCCCACTCTTGTCCTTCCATTGTCTGCTCTCCCTATCACCTAAGAATCTAAGATTCTCTGTTCCCAGATTCAGGTTCCCCCTGGCCCCAGCAACACTTGGAGCTGAAGAAGCCTGCTGTCATGCAGCAGTCTGTCTCTTGTCGCCACCATGGCTAGAGCTCTGGGGAGGATGGGCAATGCCAGGAAGACTCAGGAGAGATACTCCTTGAGTGGACTATAGGAAGAGAAGACATTTCCTTCACATATTCAAATTTGGGAAAACTGCAAGCACCTTACGAGATTTGCTTAAAAATCATACGAAGTGTTGGAGAGCAGATGACTGGGATCGATCCCACAATTCCTTAATTTCATTCAGGCAAGGGGCTGGCCCCAGAGGCGACATGGATGAAATGGCTAAGACTCACTGATCTGTAGAAACTAACCAGGCCTGGGGACAAACGTGACAATCCACCCATGTCATGTGAACATTATGGTTGTTCCCAGTTCCTTCTGTCCATATTCAACTAAGCATTGCTCTTTCAAGTCAGTTTTAATATATCTCTGAGCTTATATGTCAAACTAAACTTGCTGTTTGGTCTCTACCTCTTCTGATCCCTTCTTCCCCTCCCTAACTTCCAATGCTACTCTCTTTCCCATTGCAGGGAACTTCCGTGTGTGTGTAAAACTGAAAGCATAGTAGCGAAAAAGCAGTAAAGGCACTTTATAAGCCTGCTATATTTTATATATTACTTCATTTAGTATGGCACGTATTTCTTTCTCTCCCTCTCTCTCTTTTTTTTTTTTTTTTTTTTTTTTTTTTGCTATTGAGGATATTAAATCAATAAGCAGCACCAGGTACACTCATATGATTACCATCTCCAAAACATTAAAATTGTCAAGGAAGCCTGAGGCCTGCTCTCAGATGCACATTTAGCCTCTCAGTTCTAAACCAGTGATTCTCAAACTTGAGCATGCATTAGAATCATCTGGAGGACTCATTAGGCAGCAGATTGTTGGGTCCACATCCAGAGATTCCTGAGGCTTGGGGTGGGACTGGAGATTCTGCATTTCTATCAAGTTCCCAGGTTATGTTGATACTGCTGGTCTGAGAACACAGGAGCAAGCCTCATTGCTTTACTCAGTCGTTCTCAAACATTCTGAACATTAGAATCATCTAGGGATTTTTTGAAAAACCCAAACCCCATTCTGTACCTTATATCAATTAAATTAAAAATCTCTGGGATTGTTTACACCTAAAGCAACTACAGAAAGAAGAACAAACAAAACCCAAAGTTAGTGGAAGGAATAAATCATAAAGATCAGAGCAATTGTGCTCTACACTGGAAACTGATATAATATTGTAAAATGACTATAACTCAATAAAAAATTTTTAAAAACAAATTGAATAATAAAAATCATATGATCATCTCAATGGATGCAGAAAAAGCTTTTGATAAAATTCAACACCCATTTGTGATCAAAACTCTCCAGAAAGTGGGCATGGAGGGAACATAACTCAACAGAATAAAGGACATATAGACAAACCCACAGCTAACTTCATACTTAGTGGTGAAAAGCTGAAAGGATGCCCACTCTGGCCACTTTTATTCAACATAGTTTTGGAAGCCCTAGCCAGAGCAATCAGAGAAGAAAAAGAAATAAAGGAAATACAAACTGGAAAAGAAAAAGTAAAAATGTCACTGGCTGCAGATGACATGATACTATACCTAGAAAATCCTAAAGATGCTACTAGAAAACTACTAGAGCTCATCAATGAATTTGGTAAAGTTGCAGGATACAAAATTAATATACAGAAATTGACTGCATTTCTATACACTAACAACAAAATATGAGAGAAAGAAATTAAAGACACAATCCCATTTACCATAGCATCAAAAATAATAAAAGACCTAGGAATAAAGCTACATAAGGAGGCAAAAGACCTGTACACAGAAAACTATAAGACACTAATGAAAGAAATTTAAGATGACACAAACAGACGGAAAGATATATCATGTTCTGGAATTAGAATAATTAATATTGTTAAAATTGCCATACTATTCAAGGCAATATACAGATTCAATGCAATCCCGATCAAATTACCAATGGCATTTTTCACAGAACTGGAATAAAAATTTTAGAAATTTGCATGGAAACACAAAAGAACCCGAATAATCAAAACAATCCTGAGAAAGAAGAACAGAGCTGGAGGAATCCTACCCCCTGTCCTCAGATTATACTACAAAGCTACAATAATCAAAACAGTATGGTACTGGCACAAAAAAAGACACAGAGATCAATGGAAAAGGACAGAAAGTCCAGAAATAAACCCATGAACTTATGGTCAATTAATCTACAATGAAGGAGGCAAGAATATACAATGGAGAAAAGACAGCCTCTTCAATAAGTGGTGAAAGTGTGGGCATTGGAACTAGGCTGCTTCTATTCAAATACCAGCTCTGTATCTTGCTAGCTGTGTGACCATGGGCAAGTCACCTAACTTCTCTTAGCTTCAATTTCCTCATCTGTAGAAAGGAGCATAACAGTATTTACTTCATATGCTGTTGTAATGATACAACAATTTAATACATGTAGTGATTAGAACAGAGCAAGTTCTTTGGAGAGCAATTTGGCAAAATCTAGTAAACTTGAAAATGCGTATATCTTAAAGTTCAATATCCTTAAACTTGATTGTATACCGAAAGTGAGTTCTGAAAACCCAAGGCACAACTTTCTACCATTAGTCCATACCACAGATGTTTAAGTAACCTGTGAAAGCCTGGCCCATATTTTGAAATACTTCTGTCTGGATTTAGTCATTTATAGAAGTAATTCAGCAGAGTCGTTAGGAACGTCAACCTAAGTTAGAATTCTAACTCTGTCAAGTACCTTTGGGCAAATTATACAACCTCTCTGAGCTACAGATTCATCTTAAAAAGGAGAATGAGAATGAAGCCTACTCATGGACCTTTATGGACAGTCAATGGGAAAAGGCATTAAAAGTAGAGAGCTCGGCACAGAGTAAGCCCTTATGTTATTGCTGCAGGTGATAATAATAACAGCAAAACAAAAACAGATCAAATAGTTAGGTCCCTTTAGTTGTCTGAAACCTCCTTCCATTGTCACTTTGCAGGGTGGCCTACTAGAAAAAGCATGAACTCCACAGAACTAGCCGGAGTCCAACAGGAAGGCAGGAGCCCACCACAGTGCCTGGCCCATACTCGACCTTCTGCAAATAGCAACTGTGCTCCTGCTGCTGCTGCTGCTGCTGCTGCTGCTGCTGCTGCTGCTGCTGCTCTCATTATTAATAACTCCTTTCACAGAATAATCTTAAAATCTTTACATTAAAAGCAGGTCAAGGTACATATACCCAAATGTTCGTAGCAGCACTATTTACAATAGGCAAGACATGGAAGCAACCTAAATGTCCATCAACAGATGAATGGATAAAGAAGATGTGATTATATATATATATATATATATATATATATATATATATATATATATACTCAGCCATAAAAAAGAATGAAATAATGCCATTTGCAGCAACATGGATGGACCTGGAGATTGTCATATTAAATGAAGTAAGTCAGAGAAAGACAAATATCATATGATATGACAAATGTGGAATCTTAAAAAATGATACAAATGAACTTATTTACAAATAATTTCAAATAATAAGAAATAGACTCACAGACAGAATACAAGCTATGGTTAGTAAAGGGAAAAGGGGAGGGTGGAGGGATAAACTGGGAATTCTGAATTTGCAGACACTAACTACTATGTATAAAATAAACAATAAGGTCCTACTGTATAGCAAAGGGAACTCTATTCAATATCTTGTAACAACCTATGATGGAAAAGAGTATGAAAAGGAATTTACATGTGCGTATAACTGAATCACTCTGCTGTACACCTGAAACTAACACAACATTGTAAACCAACTATACTTCAATTAAAAAAAATTCTCTGTGAGTGGGACCAAGGCATCAGTATTATTCCAGCTCTTCAGTTAATCCCAGTGTGAAGCCAAGTTTGAGGGCCAGTGCTGTGGAAAGTGAAGGCGTTTTTTTGTTTGTTTGTTTGTTTTACAATTTTGTTTTTGTTTTATTTTAGCAAGAGGGGAGAATATAATACTTACATTTTGTTGCCATTGTGTTGAATTTTGTTCACGTGCTTTCACATCTAAGTATCAGCAGATGGTTTGCCACCGCTGCAAATATTTGTGCTCAATGTCAGGTAGAAGGTTTGGTGACAGGGACAATTTACAGTAATAGGTATTCTGAGAAAGGGGCCAGAAATTTGACAATTCAAAGTCAGGCCTTGGATCTTCCAGAAATCTCTGATCATAACATCTAAGACAGGGCCTTGGAGGTAGTTATTCTGAAAACTGCTTAAGAGTTTATGCTTCCTTCTATGTCAAAGAAGGTTCCTTAGGCCTATCTGCTTGGCTCTAACCACCCCAGCTCACTTTTTAGAGCTATGAAAATTTTCTGTTCTTGACGAGGTGCTCTCATTGTCAGTACCAGCACTAGAGTTGTGGCTCCCAACTTTGTCGGCACCTAACTATCACCTGGGGAGCTTCAAAAATACCAACTCCCATTTTCTACCCACCCATTCATTCAGAGTATGTACTCTGACCACAATGGGATCAAACCAGAAGTCTGTAACAGAAAGATAACCGAAAAATGTCCAAACCTTTGGAAATCAAACAACATACTTAATCCATATATCAAAGGAAAATGTCTCAAAATTTTTAAAATATAGAGAACTAAATGAAAATGAACATACAATCTGTCAAAATATGTGGGACTCAGCTACAGCAGCATGAACAGGGAAATTTATAGCACTAAATGCTAACATTAGGAAAGAAGGAAAACCTCAAATCAATCATCTAAGTTCCTACCTCAAGAAACTAGAAAAAGAAAAGTAAAATAAACCCACAGCAAGAAGGAAGGAAGGGGAAATGACAAAGGTGCAAGCAGAAATCAGTACAACTGAAAAAAGAAAAACACTAGAGAAAATCAATGAAACAAAGCACTGGTTCTTTGAAAAAAATCAATAAAAAGGCTGACAAAAAGAGAGAAGACCCAAACGACACCAGGCATGAAGCAGCGGACAGCACTACAGAGCATGTATCCATGAAAGGAAAAATAAGAGAAATCTACAAGCAGCTCTAGGCTCATACATTTCACAACTTGGAAAGAATAGAAACAATTCCTTGAAAACCGCAAACTAGCAAAACTCAACCAAGTTGAAACAGGCATCCTGAATGGTCTTATACCACTAAAGAAATTAGATTTATAATTAAAAACTTCCCACAAAAGAAAATACCCAGGCTCAGCTGGTTTCACTGGAGAATTCTACCAAACATTTAAAGAAATAACACCTATCTTACACAAATTCTTTCAGAAAATAGAGGAGGAAGCACTTCCCAACTCATTTTCTGAGGCAAGTACTACCTTGATATCACAACCTGACACAGTAACAAAAAAAAAAGACAAAAAGAAAACTGCAGACCAATACTTACTATGAACTTTGATTCAAAATCCTCAAAAAATATTAGCAACTCGAATATAGCAGTTAGAAAAAGAATTATAATCAATGACTAAATGGGATTTATTTAACCAAGGCTGGCTCAATATTCAAAAATCAATTAATCAATCAATGTAATCTCCATATCAATAGGCTAAAGAAGAAAAATCATACGATCATGTTAATTGCTTCAGAAAAAAGCAGTTAACAAAACTCAACAACCATTCATAATTTAAAAAACAAAAACTCTCAGCAAATTAAGAATAAAGGAGAAACACCTCACCTTGATAAAGAGCTTCTACAAAAAGCTACAGCTAGCATCATTCATAATGGTGAAAGGCTGAATAATTTCCCCCTAAAATCCAGAACAAAGCAATGATGGCAGCTTTCACTACTTTTATCCAACATAGTACTAGAAGTTCTAGCCCTGAAATAGGCAAGAAAAAGAAATTAATGGCATATAGGTTGGAAAGGAAGAAATAAAACTGTCCCTATTTGCAGACAACATGACTGTATAAGTAGAAAATCCCAAAGAATTGACAGAAAAACTCCTAGAACTTATAAATAAATTCATTAAGGTCACAGGATACCAGATAAATACATAAATATCAATTGAATTCCATATGCTAACAATGAATACCTGGAAATCAAAATAAAAACAACGTAATTTACAATCTCTTTCAGGAAAATGAAATAGGTACAAACCTAACAAAACACATACAGGACACGTATGCTTAGAATCACCAAACACTGATGAAAGAAATCAAAGAACACCTAAATAAATGGAGGAATATATTGTTTCATGGCCGGAAGACTCACCATGGTAAAGATGTCAATGCTCCCCTAACTGATCTGTAGGTTTAATGTAATTCCTATCAAAATGCCAGCAAGGATTTTGGTAGACATGGAGCAGCTTATTCTAAAATTTATGTGGAAAGTTATAGGCCCTAAAGTAGCTCAAACAATATTGACTACAAAGAAGAAACAAAGTGAGAGGAATCACTTCACCTGATATTAAGAGTTACTCTATACCTACAGTAATCAGGACAGTGTGGTCCTGGCAAAAAGACAGACACAGAGATCAGTGGAACGGAATAGAGAACTCAGGACTAGATTCACACCGATGTGCCCAGCTGATGGTTCACAAAGGTGCCAAAGCAATTCAATGGAGGAAAGAGAGTCTTTCCAACAAGTGATTCCGGAGCAATTGGACATCCACAGGCAAAAGAATGAACCTCAACTTAACTCTCACACCTTATATAAAAATTAACTTAAAATGGGTCACAGACTTAAATGTAAAATACATGACTTTCAGGGAAAAAAACACATAGGGGAAAATCTTTGGGATCAGGCATTTTTATACTTGACACCAGAAACACAAAAGAAAAATATTGAAAAATTGGATCTCGTTGAAATTAAGATACTTTGCTCTGAAAATGCTATGAGCTAGTTTAAAACATAACTCTTCCATTAAAAAATAAATAAACAAAATGTTCATGTGATAAAGTGTTTCCAGATACAGCAAATAGAGACTTTGGTTTAGTTTGGTGAGTCTACTGGCCAACTTTCCTTGGAGGCTAAGGGTGCAGGAGATGTGCTATTGTAGTGCCCGAGTCACTTCCAGGGCATGCATTTCCTGTGGCTATGACTTTTCTAAGGGGTAAGTCAGCTGGAAACAACATATAATGAACATGCACATAGAGCGCCCGGCTTTGGAAAAGAAACACATTGGAGTAAAAGTAAGTAAAGGACTTTAGAGCAGCCTCACTTTTCTCAATTCGGACCTTAGAGTTGGTGGCAATTTCAAAAACATGGATAAAAATGTCCCTGGGTTTTAAAAACCCACTGACAGAAAGAAAAAGCTGGCTTTGATTTCAACTACACTTAAATCTCCCATTGCACTCAAGGAGGCGACCAACACTCGGGCAGAATTTGAAACCCAAGGCTGGCCTCTTTATGATAGACAAAGATGACTGCAGTGAACATTCTTGGCAGCAGCTCAAAAAGTTTTGAGTTTCTAGATCCTGAAAGGGAAATTCTCTTAGCAGCCCTTCAGCCTCTCAGATCACTGGTGGGATGGGGGTGGGGGTGCGGTGGGGGACACTGAGGGGAGGAGAGCTGCTGCCTTGCCTCTGGAGTTATGGTCTTAACGCACATTATTAAATCTACTCCACTAGTTTTCATATCTCATCCTCATCAGACTTGGAAAGAGTAAATGCAGGATGAGAATTCAAAGTTCAGGGAAGGGAACTCACATGTACTGTGCGCTTACTATGTGTGCTGGGCGCTCTGCTACACGTTATTCCTCAGAACAGCACTGTAAGCTAGATACCATCATCATTGCCATTTTACAGATGAGGTAGCAGGGACTTAGAAAGGTGAAGGGACTTGTTGCCTCCTCTGTCAGTCCCATATAGCTTGGCCTCAGGTTCTCTCTTGTTCCGTGTGTGTGTGTGTGTGTGTGTGTGTGATGCATCCTGCAACACAAATAGCCCCCAGTGCAAATATTCCCCAAGACTCAACCTGTTAAAAAGATAGCTAAGCAGCCACCAAGCAGCCACCAAGGGCAGACAGCTGGGACTGGTGGTGGTCCCCGGAAGCCCAGCCACAGGGCCTACTGTAGCAGGGAAAGCAGCGTGAGATTGGCGCAGTGTCAAGGGGTGAGGGAAGGGAGGACAGAACCGAGCCCTAACTAGCATTTTTGGCGCCCGGGGCAAGCAGCGTGAAACTTGCCTTCTCTTCAATGGCAGCTGCTCTTGGCAGGGGGAGGGGCAGCCCTGTGCACAAAAGGTCCCCTGGCTGGTGCGCTCCCAGCCCTTGACCTCGGGCCTCTCACTCCATCCATCTCCGAGACTGCCAAGGGGGCTGGCCTGGGGCCAGGGTGAGGCTTCCAACAGAGACCAGAGAGGTGGTGGGAGAAAAATGTGGTGCCCTCTAAATTTCTGTGCCCCAGTGACCCCACCCTAACCAGGGCTCTGGAAAGAACAGAACAGAATGTTGAGCTGGGAAGGAAGGTGAGGGGAGTCAGAGGGGAACTGACTGGAAGAAGAGGGAGAGGTCGGGGGGCCATCAGTCACGGAGATGGGGTTGACCGAGTCTGGCCAAAGATGGAAAGTTTTGGTAAGTGGAAGGCATTTCAGAGTTCAAGATCTGAGAGGTGGAGCACGCAACTGCAAGGGATAGCAGTGGTTGATGAAACTGGCAGAAGGCCCAGATCATGAGGTCGAGGAGGTCAGTGAAACGGGAGAGCTAGTATTTGATTCCACAAGCTTTCACTGGGTACCTACTATGTACCAGGCTCTGGGTCATGCACTTGGGATCCAGTGGTGAACAAGACATGGTCTTCACCGTTCTTCAATTATGAGGGGCTAGTGGGGAGATGGGTAAAAGACCTGCAGACAAATACAGTATGATGCGGAGGTCCTCCAGGGCCTATCTGGATGCTTAAGACGTGGGTCTTGTGCTTAAGAATCTTTCAGTTTACAAAGACCTACTCCTAAGAAGAAAGATAAATGCAACGTAAGGAAACAAGTATAAGCAAGTATGCTTGGAATGTGGAAGAAGAAATGATACACTCCGATTTTTGAGGGAGAGGATGGGAAAAGAAAAATCAGGAAGACCTGCATGAAGGCATGGCATGTGATGACAAGCGGGGTTTTAAATGATGGAGGTGGGACTTGTTGGCTGCAGGAACAGTGAGTACACACAGAAGCAGAGAAGCACAGACTGTATTTGGGGACCGGGGAAGTGGGAGAGAGGTGAGTGTTGATAGTAACTAGAAATGTGACTGAAAGGGTCGCTTGTGATCAGAGGATAGAGAGTCTTGAATTAGTCTTCAAAGTTCGGTCAGCGTCCTTTAAGTAATAAAGACAAATGGGATTTTTCTTTTTTCGAGAAGGAAATGACATGGTTTTTTTCTGTGGCTTAGAAGGAATTTCCTGGGGCAAGGTCTAGGTAATGGCGGTGAGAGAGGAGAGGCAGAAAGATCTGTTTAGAAGCAATTATAGAAGTTCAAGCGCAAGCTGAGGTCCAGGTGTAAGAGAGTGGGCGTAGAAAGGGAAGGGGAATGGTCTATACTGGAGATGGGGCTCAGAGGACTCGTCAATCGGATAAACACTGGAGGAACTCAAGACGACATATCTATGCCATACCCGTCTTTCCAGCTTAAAATTTCATGTTATTGACTTTGGGGTTAAAATGGAAGCCACCTTCCTCATTTAAATAGATAAGAAAACACAGAGAGGGAAATAAATGCAGTGAGATTGAAAACCAGCAACCTACCCCAAACACCTGCTACAGCCCTAGTAGAACTGTCCTTAAGCAAAGCATAGGTGGGTGCTGGAGCAGCAGAGCTGGGCCAGGAAAGAAGAAGTTGCTCCTAAATAATAATAGGTTTTAAAATAATAAAAGATAAAGGAAATGTAGTTTTTAAAATAATAAAAGATAAACAAAATGTGACGATAAAGAAAATAATAAAAGATAACTAATTATAGGTTTTAAAATAAAAGATAAATTTGAAAACTAAATAATAGTTTTAAAAATAATAAAAGATAAAGAAAATAAAAGAAAGAAAAATATATATACAATAGAATATTATTCAGCCTTAATTATGGGGACATTATGCTAAATGCTAAATAAGTCAGACAGATAAAGACAAATACTGTTATAATCTCACTTATATGTGAAATCTAGGAAAAAAAAAAAGAACAAAACACCAAACTGATAGAAATAGAGAATAGATTGGTAGGTGTCAGGCAGGGGGGCAGGGGAAATGGAGAGATGTTGTTCAAAGGGTACAAACTTCCAGTTAAAAGGTGAGTAAGTTCCAGGGATCTAACACACAGCATGATGATGATAGTTAATGATACTGTATTGTATATTTGAAAGCTAACAGAGTAGATCTTAAAAGTTCTCATCACAAGAAAAAAATGTCATAGGTAAGTGTGGTGATGAATGACTTACTGTGGCGATCATTTTGCAATATATACACATATTAAATCATTATATTGTACACCTGAAACTAATATGTTATATGGCAAATTTCTCAATGAAAAACATTGCAAAATAATAAAATAATAATACTTGCCATGTATTGCACTTCTTCTTTGTGCTAACTCCCAGCGAGGTGTTTTACATGCAATATCTCACTCAGTCCTTCTAATAATTTCATGTAGTAGATACTATTATTTCCACTTCCCAAGGAGAAAAGAGGCTCAGTGAGGTTTAGGTCACACAAGTTTAAATCACATAGTAAGAATGTGGCTATTGGAGATTTGAACTCAGGGCGACGCGCCATGCCCCCAGGATTGACAGGAAACAAGCCTACTGAGTTATGACGTCAGAAACAAGGGCCCATCTTCAAAGCAGAAGAGGCCAAGCAACCCTCTCTCTGAGTTAGCCAGGGCTTTTTTTCACACGCTTGTTCCACATAAAAGCTACAGCCATAACTCCCAGGGGACAGGCACCAAATGAACCGAGAACGTATCACAAATAGTGAGAACTTAACGAAGTATTCAGACACCAAGTAAATATACAAAAAGTAAGTGCTTCCTTATCTACCAGAAATATCTTGTTAGAAAATAATAAAAACCAATCCCATTCCCAGCAGCGACAATAAATTTAAAACAACTAAGAATAATCTCAAGAAACGTGTATATTAGATGGGCTATGTGAAGAAATTTATGATTCAAGCAACGTAGTACATAACCATAAAGAAGACCAGCCATGCAAACTGGTCATGCAAACCAGTCTTAATAATCAATGGGGGAAATTATGATTGTTCTGTGACCTTTAAAAATTTTTGTCAAAACACTACAAATTCTCGTAGTGTCCCTTCCATTATGAGTACACAGGGGAATGAAAAAATAATAAAACTATTATTGATTTAGCACACTGTCATTTAAACATTAGAAAATATTGAGAATTAAAGGGTTCTATTACTTTGTTAAAAAAAAAAGTATCACTGTTTGTTTTAACAGTGCTTGCCTTCTCCTAGAGTAACTTACAATACATGCGAGCATATTTTCTACGCCTTGATGAATTACCATACTTCTTTTAAAGTGTTGGATCAGCATTCAATATTTTCCCTTTGTGTTTTCAATGTCCTGAAATATCTCCAACAGTTCCTCAGTGTGCAGGTTTTACTGGCAGCAGTGTCTCTGGGACATCTTCATCCCTTTCATCACAACAACTTTTTATGATAACATTTATGTCGATGATTTCACCCTCACTAAATTCCTTGGACCGCATCTCTAGGGTCTCTAGAACCGCAGCATTGACAAAGTTCCCAAGGTTAGCTCTTTCTTTATCTTCACTTATATTCAATTCTAATTTCACTTCTGGCAATACCACTTTTTGTTTCTTTGCTGCACTTGCATCTTTGTTGGCCAATCCACGCTTTTGGTTTTTCATTTTTGTAAAATGTTACGGAATTTCTCACTGAGCGGCAAACAGGCCACACAACTATGCATTTTTGCACAGTGGCCAATCACTCATAGTTAATATACTGTGGTGACTGAAATTCCAACTGTGTTGTTGGAGGACTGGTGTTACCTAATAAATCATGGTAACTGAAATTCATGAATATTGGAACCATGCAAAGAGAGGACAGCTCATACTTTACAGAAAGGCCTTAACATACTTTAATAAATGGAAAGATAGCAAACCTAGCTTTTACCTAGTGCTAACTATGTGCCCTGTTCTGTTCTAAGTTCCTCTTTACATGTGTTACTGTGCTCAGTCTATATACAAACCCCATGAAGCAGATGCTATTACCATCCCCAATTCATAGATAGGGAAATTGGAGCAGAGAAAGAGTAAGCAACATTCTAAAAGTCAGACAGCTCGGAAGTACCAATGCCAGAAATTGAACTCAAGCAGTCTGACTCCCAAGGCTGAGCACTTTACCAAAACCATGTGCTTCCTCATATACCACAATGCCAAGATGTTTATTTTCCCATAGTAAGTTACAAGTTTAGTGCTATTCTCATAACCATTCCAGCAGGACTTTTACAAATAGAGCTTAAGAGATTCTAAGTTCATTTGCAAAGCAATGAGCTAGAGTAACTAATAATTATCTTCTTATATTAAAACAAAATTTCAAGCTACAGTAATGAAAACAATGCAGTTCCAGAATTCAAGTTGAAAAACAGATCAAAATAATGCAGTAGGCAGCTCAGAAAAACTCATTCTTTAAATGCTTTTTTGATATAAGAGTAAGCTGTACCCCAAATCAGAGAGAAAATGAAATGTAGTGCACAAATGGTGTTGGGTGAACTGGTTAACTATGGTAAAATGAAGTTAGATCACTTCTTCATATTTCACACCAAAATTAATTTTGGTGGTTTAGAGAGTTAGTGGAGAAAATGAAAGCATAAATGCATAGATAAAAATAAAAGTGAATATTTAAAATATCGTGGTGCTAGAGAAGGACTTTTTAAACATTTTTTTGAAGTATGGTTGATTTACAATGTTGTGCTAGTTTCTGGTGTATAGCAGAGAAGGATTTTCTTAACATAAAAGCAACAGAAAAAAGCAAAAACAGAAAAACGTAAGAGTCAACTAGATTCAAATTGAAAATTTTGTAGGTCAAGCATGCAATGAACAAAATTCAAAGACCAACCAAAACCCAAGATTTTTGTTTTGAAACACTATAACAAAGTGTTGGTAGGTATTCTGACTATGTAAGGAGATTGTAAAAAGAAGTAGGGAAAAAGTACAACCCAACTGAAAAAAAAAAAAAGGAAAAAAAACATAAATAGATGCTATACAAATGAAATATAAAACCTAATCAAGATATTTAAAGTGCAAAACTCTATATGTCATAACAGAAATACAAATTAAAATAATACACATTTTTGGCCTAGTAATTAGAAAGACTTTTTTGTGTATGTTTTATTATCCTCCTGCTGGGTGTATACAATGATACACCTTTCCTGGGATGCAATCTATCGAGTATTTTTAATTCCCAATTTTATTTGCTAATTTATCTTCTGGGAATCTTTCCTAAGAATACTAGTGTTATTTATAATACAGACAAACTGCACACAGCAGGACTGCTCACTAAGGCAAAAATAGTTAACCAAAATGTGCCACAATCTTTCAGTTGTGCAGCCATTAGCAGTGGTGTTTTCAAAGAGTATCTATGGGAATGGGGCAATTTCTAAGATAAAAGTAAATATTTGCATAGAAAAAATAAATAACCAAATGTTATCTCTGGCTGATGGGACTACAGGTTACTTACATCTTCTTTTTAACTTTCTGCATTTCCTCACTTCTCTAAAACAGAAATGCATTGTTTATAATTTAAAGGAATCACAAACATAATGTCAGTGTTTTTCTCTGCATCCATACATCCACCCATCTACTCATCCCTCTTTTCCTTTCTTCCTTCAAGTCTTAAAGAAACCTGTATTCCTTCTCCGGACCTAGGTTTATTTCCATTGTCGCCAAGGTCAATGACAGTTGATCCTTGAATAGCCGGGGTTTGAATTGCACAGGTCCACTTATACACGGACTTTTTTTTTTTCTATGAATGCGTCCCACAGTACCACAGGATCCACCGCTGGTTGAATCTGTAGATGTGGAACCACAGATAGGAAGGTCCACTGTAAAGTTACATGTGGATTTTCGACTGTGCAGGGGTCAGCGCCCCTCACCTCCGCCTTGTTCAAGGGTCAACAGTAATTATCTCCTTTTTAAAGCTCCATCTCCCTCCTTTCTCGTGAGCTCCTTTCTCTCAGCACTTACACATGATCACATTCCAGCTAGCTCCAAATCCCTCTCACTTAACCCTGCACTCCTTCCGCCACTCCTTCCTTACACCAAAAACATCTTTTAAGTGTGGTCTACATTTACTTCGTCTGCCTCTTTACCAGCTACTCCTTAAACCTCACAATCTGCCTTTCAAATCAATCACATCACTGCTTCTAATTGCCTGCTCCTAGCGCTTCCTACCATAAGTCCTTAACATCCCCATCCCGGGAGCAGCATTTGCCAGCGCAGATCAAGCTTTCTTTCCTGAAGCCATAGCTATGGTAACAAACATCGCCCTTTCTACTTCCGGCTTCCCTTCCCCGCCTCTCTCAATGCCTTATCTTTTTCTGGCTCTCCACCTCCACCTCTCTCAGATCTTAGCTCTCTCCTAAATTCAAGTCTCAAATTTCCAAGTCCCTGCTCAACTTTTACCATCCCCATGCCTAGCATGGGACACTTGTGGATAGTCAAACAGCTTTCACCTCTCCAAACCTACCCTTCTTCCAGATTTGTCTGTCTCTGTAAAGACGGCCACCTAACTCCCCCTTCAAAATGCTCACGTGGCTTTGAGAAGCAGACTGTCTTTTCCACACCTACTGCCAAAGCCTCAGCTCAAGTCTTCTCATTTTTTTTTTTCCTGGAAAGATGAGGAAGGCTGCATCCTATATCTTTGCATTGGATTGATTTTTTGGTGAGATGGACCTCCTCCCTGGCTGTAGGAACTACGAGTGGGAAGTTTCCCATTAACCACTGCAAGTACCTCATTATAAATGCAGCGCAGGTAGCGAGTCCTGCTAACAAGGAGTTAAGCTTTGAAAGCATTATTTAAAGTTGATGCACCCTCAGAGTTTTAGTGCTCTTGGGCAAAGCCATGATCTCCATGCTCTAGCGAAGGTTCCACTTCACAGCAATTGGAAACTCTTTCTCAAAAAGGGAGCTTGCCTTGCACACATGCTGACAGCTGCAGTCACCAGTAATACACCTAACAATGATTATTATCTCCTTTAGGGCTACAAAGAAAAGAAAGTGCAGAAAAAACTCCTAGACTTTTCTTAAATATGACTACATACATACATGGAGTTTCTTTTTAGTGCAAATTTTGTATTTTCTCCTTTTTACCAGGCTCACTCCTCTACCAACATCTTTCATTCCCTGTCTCCTGCCTCACTCTACCCTTCTAAACTGTACCAACAACTCTGCATGTATCCTTTCATAGTATTCTTCATGGCCAAATAATTATATACAAATTACACACACTGTAAAATACATAATTTATAAAAATGAGATATCTAACACATCTTTCTGCATCTTGTTTTCAGACTCACCAATTTCTCATGAAAATCCTTCCAAATCACCAGGTAGAATTCCCTTTCAGTCTTTTTGATGTCTGCATAATACTTCACTGCATTGATGTATTACCAATTTATTCACACATCCTCCCTATTTACAGCATTCTCTTTGTTTTCATTTCTCCCTCCCTCCCTCCCTCTGTGTGTGTGTGTGTGTGTGTGTGAGACTACAAACAATGCTACAATAAACATGCTTATATATAGAAACTTGCATATCTTGCTTTTATTTCCATGAAACATATTCTCAGGAGAAGGACTGCTAATGTAAAAGCACATTGCAGGATATCCATTCAGGAAGAGGTTAGTATCACTTTTTAAGAAGTCTGCCTGTTTGATGGGTGAATACAAGCATCTTGTCATAAGTTTGCTTAGCCTTTGGCATTACTATTCTGTGTGTCTCTTCACATCCTTTGCTGATTTTTATTTTAGGGTATTTGTAAGATTTGATTTGTAAGAGCTCTTTGTATATTGTAGATGTACCTTCTGTCTGTCCTTTGCATTACAAACAATTTCTAAGTCTGTTATTTGTCTGTGGACTTTGTTTCTGGTTTCTTTTGCCATACATAAGCATTTAATTCATATAATTTCTAGTAAGCCCATCTTTTCTTTTATAGATTCTGAGGTATCCAATCTTGTCCCCTGTCTTAAATATGTAGTCTTCAGGAATTTCCTGCAAGATTTTTATTATTTGGTTATATATAAGTCTAATCTGTAATTTATTTTAATATATGATGAAAGATAGTATCCATGCAATGTTATTTTCCTCCTGAAAGATGTATTATCATTTATTAAATCACATTTTTTCCTCAGTAGATAAAAATATCATTTTGTAGTACCAGATAGCCAAGCAATTTAAAAAGTCACTGCACTCAATTAAATCAACAGACTATTAAAATTGGACTAGACAAATTAGATAAATGGTACAGAAAAGAGAATCATATACTTGCTGCATTGAAAGATGAAATTTTCAGAGTTCTCTCCTTCCGCTGAGCCCCGAAAAGAAGAACATGGGTAACCTCAAAAGGATATCGTGAGGATAAAGGAAACAAAGCATGTAAAACACTTTGCACAGTGCCTGGCACATAGTACACTGATCAGAAAGGGTAGTTGCTATTAGATCTGCTCTCTTGACTCTTACCTATTCTGTCATGCATGCTCTATGTCTGCCTTTCGTGACCCTACTTTGAGCTCCTGGAGGGCAGTAATTGTGCCTTAGCTCCCTCAGCACCCAGACTGCCCTCAATAAAGGATCCACCAGAACTTGCCCTTGTAGACAATAGTCATGTGCTTTGGTGGTTCTAGCTTGTCTTACTTTTGCAGAGTCCAGGTGGAGTGAGTCCTCTGTCCCCTGGGATGGACCCCCCCTACTCCTGGTTGCAAGGGTCTACTCCTGTGTGACTCTCTTCTGCTAGGACATGCTCATTCACAGACTGCTGTAGCTATTAACCATTGAGGTTCCGGACACTTTCACGGATACATCCACTTCCGCTTTGTCTCTCTAATGCCTCGCAGCTCTTGGCACAGTACAGGACACACAGGGACTTATTCTGAATAACTTTTCTTTATTCTTATTACACCAATCTATTACTGGGAGAGTCACATTTATTTTTGAAAGTTATTTTAAAATTACTTTTAAACAGTTTAGTACTTTTAATAATTTATTTTATCACAGAAAAGTGAAAAATATTCTATGCCACCTGTTGAACAAAAAAAAGAAAAGGGGACCCCTCTATAAATCAGTTGAAAAAGCTCCACCTTACATGGAAAAGTAAAAATGTGATTCATTTGAACTCTAATAACTAAGCCTTTGGTGAATCAATTTCTCTCTGTTCTAAGCTTTGGAGGTGAGGGGGGAGTACAGAAAAGCAACATCAAAAACCTCGAGGTCACGTTAAGAATTCCTTTAAAAAAGTAGGGCTTCCACATATAATAAAGGACTCCCAGCTAAATTTGAATTTCAGATATACAATGACTATTTTTAGTAAAAGTATGTCCCCAATATTGCATGAAACATACTTAAACAATCATTTGTTATTTCTCTAAAATTCGTATTTAAACTAAGTGCCCTGTGTTTTTATTTGCTAAATCTGGCAATCCTATTAAAAATCTGTTTCACACGACACTTGGGGAATCAAGTTAAAGCCCTGAGGATTTCCTGTATACACAGTTGGCGTTCAATAAATGTTTGTTGAACTGATTACATAACAGTGATGATTAATAGTAACTTTCTGGTCACTGAGTTGTTTAAATGCATGCAAAAGGACTGATGTAAACTTAGAAAGAATTTTGACAATAGGCAGCCACAAAAAAGGAGTTTCTGATTAACCCTTTCTTAACGAAATAGGAAAAGCTCACCCATTTGGGAGAGCACCTCATGGTGCTGCTGGAAGACATTTAAAACTTATCCTGACTTATACATGAAAGGGTTCTAATTTTTTGTCTTGGTGGTTGAATATCACAACTTCTGTGTGTGGGTGTGGGTGTGTGTGTGTGTGTGTGTGTGTGCGCACATGCACACGCACGCACGTGGGGGATGGTTAGAGGCAGGGGGCACGAGAGGCAAGACAAGAAATGTAAGGGCAATGAATGGAAAACAAAACACTTGAAAACTTTTCTTCCTGCTACATTTCATGGAGAGTTAATGGCTTTTTTAAAGTACTTTCAAAATCAGAATTAGCCAGTGCAGGCACAAATATGGCCTCTAGTGTTGTATTAATGACAGGATCAAACGAAGAAGCTCTTCTACATGCTCTTTATGAAAGAGCAGGAGAACCAATGTGATGTTTAGTTTCTTGGAGGAAACTGAAAAAAAATAATCCCATATTACTACAATACAGCATGAGTTCAATGCAAATGGAAAAGACTGGTGGCTTATTAATAGGCTCTCCCTGTAGCAAGCTGGCCTTCCCGGCTTCAGTTTGAAATTGATTATTTTAATACAGAATTCCTGAATGAAAGAGGTTCTTGGCCTTTTCCTGGGCTGTTGAATAATGTATGTGGGAGAAAGCAAATAGCAGCAGAGGGTCTCAGCTGCGGGAACAATGGCGCACACCCAGAGCTGAGGGGGCACGTTAGTTTATCATCGCCTTGTCAATCCTCCTAGCCTGGGAATCGCGGGGCAGCCTGGAAAGCAGCAGCTGCCCGACGTGTGGTGAACTGACCGGGGCACTTTAAAGAGACGACTCCATTTACCCATCTGAAAACAAGATATTGATTTTCCTCCAGCTCTGGAGAGAAAAGAGCCGTCCTGAAAATATATGGAGACCACCATTTATCCAGGCTCCTCCCCCAACAATCACACCACCCCAACTGTTTTCTTGGCTTCCTCTCCACAAAGTTCCATTTTTCCCTTCTTCACCTGGGGTGACAAGAGAGCAGCCCCCCTTTTCTGCCTTCTGTGAATACATTGCTCAGAGTACTTTTAAGCTGAAACTGTAAAGTATGTAATGACTGGCGTCTGGGGATCTACTTTATGAATTAGAAATCAATTTTCCATCCACATGGAAATAGCATATTACAGTAAACTTCAGGCTGGCGCTTTACAGCTCTTTCATCTCAAGCTGTGTGCATTTCAAGTTGTTAAGGCAAAACTTGTAGCATCCCAGAACAATAACAACTTTCAACTCCTTAGATGTCCTTACCAGGAGATTTTTTTCATACAGAAAAGCCTAGAAGATCTTAGGACACAGATCAAATGAAAATAATGAAGCTTGTTTTGCCAGAAGCAGCATCCATAAGTACGCCTTAGTCCTGCAGCAGTTTAAAATCAACATGCTAAGAGCATGCGGAGAAGCATAGCTCTGAATTGAGGCAGCCAGAAGGCCAAGGTCCCGGGAGGTGACTTGAACTACTCCACAGGCTTCGAGAGACTGGAAGCATGTTATTGGAGGTCAATCTCAATTTCTTTGATGGCTCATAGCCTCATGTGTTCAAAGTCCTACCATACCGGGCAGACTGGATGGTTGATGTGGGCCACCTTTCTCTAGACAGGGAAGGGGGGTGGGTCCATGAGGAATGACCCCTCCAATCCTCACCAAAACTCATTCCCCCAAAACAGAGGTTAGGCAGGGACTCCCAATCCTAGATTTTCAATATGGAATATTTTTTTTCTGGAAAGTTCGTTGTCCCCCCCACTGTCGTGAGGAAGTCTCATTAGAAATCTAGGGAAGGCCAAGGAAAAAGATTGAGTGGGGATGGAATAAAAGGAGAGAGGAAAAAAACTCTTGAAAAGCAAATAGGAAAACCCATCCTTAACTGCTGCGAAGGTAGGTCAGAGATGGCAAGGGCTGGCCTTAACCCCGTGTGTTTACCCCACCAGGATCCAGAAAGCTGAACCCTGTGAGCGGGCCCCACTGGTTGAGCTCTCTGTTATGCTAAACAAGCACCGGAGGTGGACTGGCCCAACCATCTGCTAGAGACATGCATAAATCGAGGGAAGGTAGAGCAGTACAGCTTGTGTATAATGCGGAGTACATGGGAAAAAGCAAAAGCGCGTCATTAAAAAGCAGCAGAAAGCAACTGGAGAACAGAACGTGGTGGGCAGAGATTAGTGTTCCAATTATTATTAATGTTAATAACCACACGCAGGGAACTCCAGGTTCTCTTGTTATTCATCAGACAAGATGCCTCTGACAGTGTGGGGATGGGGAGGGCTAGCTTAGCCACTGGAATTTGTATTATTTATTTGATTTCATGACACCATCGCCACCTGGACAAGTACTGGATGACACAGAGCTTGCCTTTCAAGGGTTGACTTTCCGCAGTATAACATTAACATCTTTTTTAATACGAGAAAGCAAAAATGGAGAGGAAAAAATCCACCCAGACACAATCCCCGTTAACATTTTAATCTATGTTTTTCCGGTGTTTTTTTGCAGATTTTCTTTCTTGCCTTTACTATTCTTACATGTTATTGTCCTTTCCACTTAACATACAGGCAGTTTCAAATTATTGAATAGTGTTTGAAATTTGCTCCTTTTAAAGGTTTAGTGGCATTTAAAATTAGTCTTATGTTTTAGAATGACCTAATATGCCTTAACTATTTAGGGACATCCTTACTGTGAAAGCAGGATGAGGAGGAGGGAAAGAGCAGGAATTGGGGTGGGAAATCACTAGCCCACATGAAGAGAGAATAAGCCATCTTGATGGACAGCATGCATCTGGGGCTCTGAACGGGCAGCCCATTTCAATCCTCAGATGGGTTTTGTCTGGCTCACGGAGATCTTTTCATGCCTTTTGAATGCCCTTAAATATGTCATAAACTCTCCAGTTTGCCACAAGCCCCACCACTCCTTATTGTATTATATACCTCTGGTTTTCTGCATTTCCTTCTTTGCTTGGTCCCTAAAGGCCTTTACACTTATGACCCCTGGTGTGATTTTAAAGATATCCTGAAAGGCCTCACTTCCCCCACAGAATCCTCTAAACCAACAGTTCTTAACTGTGGGCAATTTTTCTCCCCAGGGGACATTTGGAAATGTCTAGAGATATTTTTAGTTGTCATAACCAAGAAGGGAGTTGTTGTGCTACTGGTATCTAGTGGGTAAAAGCCAGAGATGCTATTAAACATGCTACAGTGCGCAGGAAAATCCCCCACAACAGTTATTCAGCCCAAGAGTGCTGACACTGAAAAACCCTGCTCGAAAGCAGGGCTGAGACTTACACCATTCGGGCTTCCTTCTTTAGGATTTTGGATCCTTGGGAAATGCAAATCCCACTGAGAGTAATGCTCTATGCTGTTGGCCTTTTATATGTGAGTATGAAGGAAAGATCTGTGATGGGATTGGATGGAGGACACAAGAGGGAAGAAGAGGAAAAATAGAATATGGAAGACCCTAAACACAGGCTCTAATGGTAGACTTTTGTCATTAAAGAGTCACGATCGTTCCACATTGCATTTCTCTTAGTACCCTCACCATTAATAATCACTACACAAAGTTGATTACTTCCTCTATGAAAGGCACTGGACTCATTGCTTTACACACATGATCTCACTGCATCCTCACAACAGTCCTATGAGACTGATGAGGAAATTGAGGCTCAGAGAGATTAACCAGCTCAAAGTCATGCATCTAATAAGTGGTAGAACTGGAACTTGGAACCTTGCCTTACTGACTCCAGAGATCAAGATCTTAGCCAAGAGTAAAGGTCAACATTTGCTGAAAATTTACCCTGAGCTAGACACTACATTAAGTGATTTACCCACATTATCCAGTTAATCATCATAAAATCCTGTGGGAGTATATATTATTATCATCCCCATCAAACAAGTGAGGAAACTGAGGATCAGAGAAGTCTCACAATTTGACTAACAGTATGTCTGCTGGACTTCCTAAGTCTAAAGTTAGTCAAAGTATGAAACTTCAGTCCCTCATGCTCTTACTTACATTGGAGGTGGCAACATGGAAAGGACAAACCACTGAACTTAGACCAGAAAACCCACTTTGAAGTCCTGGCTGAGCCACAGTCTTAATGGGTGACCTCAGTCAAGTCCCTGGAACCAGGGCCCGTGCACAAATCTCAAGGGAAGAAAAGAGCCAGACCACGATGCCTTGTTTTCTATAGTTAGCTTGACATACTAGAGGAAGTGCATCTGCCCAAGGACAGAGCAATGAAGAAACCTTGTCAGTCTAGTGGAGGCACTTTCAGTCGAAGGGGATGAACCAGAAAGACAGAGCTGCTCCATCTCAAAGGGCAGACATGAGATCTTAATGGCCTCCAGGGCAGAAGTATGCACATTAATCTTGACTCTATTCTCCCTCAACCTTCACACCCTGTTATCATAACCTGAGCATCTTTCCAAGTCAACTCCTCCTAACAATACCCAACAAAGTCTTGATTTTCTAAAATGTAAATTGATGATGATGATACCCACTGAATCTCACAGTAATGCTATCTGGGGGGGTGGGGGAGGTTTTTCCTTGTTTAATAATGAGAATATGCTCTAGATCTTTTTACCTAAACTAGCAGGGCTCCTTCAGTCAGCTCAGGCTGAAGAGAAATTCCATAGTAATGCAGTGCCTTCTAGATGATCCAACAAGGTCATTTGGTAGTTTATCATAGCAACTGCCCAAATCCCAAATTTGCAAATATGTAACATTATTTGATGAAAGATATTCATCAAATGAATATATCATAATATAATACTGAAACTATGAACTACCTTGACTTTGTAGGTTTCACAATGTACAACACATTTCTAGTATCACTGTATTTGCCTTAAAAATTTAAATTATCCTCCAGTGCCTCAGGGCAACTTGGTGTACAGTTTGGGAATCATAGGTCTATAATGAAATTTACATGTCCCTCCAATTTCAGACCCCGAGGTCCTTATTCCTGTTTCCCATGGGTGCAGAGTATTTGTTTCTTGTATATAATTCCAGAAAATGTCTATGCATAATCAAATGGAAACACCCTATACGTAACGTTCTGATCTGTGCTTCTTTTGCTTACTAAACCCTTGAGATCATTTCTTAGCAGTACATACAACTCCTTGGTTTTTTGTTGATGTTGTTGTTGTTGTTGTTGTTGTTGCTGTTGTTTGGGGGGGGAGGTAATTAGGTTTACTTATTTATTTACTTCTGGAGGAGGTACTGGGGATTGAACCCAGGACCTTGTGTATGCTAAGCATGTGCTTTACCACTTGAGCTATACCCTCCCCTAACTCCTTGTTTTTTTAATAGTTGCATGGTGTATGGTAATTTATACAAGATTTCTATTGATGTCCATTTAGTTGTTTAACATTAACAGCACTGTAATGAATATTCTTCTATATATACCTTTGTCCACCTGCAGAATGAATTTTAGAAACAGAGTTTCTGGACCAAGTGTTATGTACATATAAAATTTTGAGAGATATTACATTTGTTGTAATTAATTTCAATTAATTGGTACCCACAGACCCCTAAAGTTCAGACATAAGAGAGCAAACTTCCAGCTGGCTTATTAGGAAAGGCGTCCTCCAGAAGGCACGTTCCAGGGCACATCAGGAGACAGACTGACCAAGAGTGGAGAGGCTACTTACACAGGAATAGGAAAGACAGATGCCAGAGGACTCTAGCAAACAACAGGTCTAATCAGGGCTTTGTAACTTCGGGGTTTTGTGGATAGAACGCAGAGGGATGCATAATTTAGGAGAGGGAAAACCTAAACCCTCATTTTCACTTACCTCTATATAAAATTGAGCAGTTCCTTCAAGGATGAATATGGTAAGAATCCATAGTATGAACAGTACTTGTAACTCTTTCAGCAAAAGCAATCACACATATTTTTCATTTCACTTACTGTTGTTGCAGATGCCTTGAAATATACTTAATGCTAATGATTACTTTTAAATAATGGCAAGTATAGATCCACTGCCAGATCTGGTTATTTAATGCATTAATAAAGAAGCATACATAGTATTACATCAGAAACTTTTTTGGATTTTATAACTATTTCAGTTTTATTTTATGCCATCATATTCGTTATCTATGACTGCATAACAAGTGATCACAAGGGGGGAGGGTATAGCTCAAGTGGTAGAGCGCATGCTTAGCATGCACGAGGTCCTGGGTTCAAGCCCCAGTAAACTCCTCTAAAAACAAATAAATAAATAAACCTAATTACCTCCCTCCCTCTCCAAAAAAATAAATTAAAAGTTACAGTAACTGTTACTTAAAAAAAAACTCAGGAGTCTGAGCACAGCTTTGCCAGACCCTCTTCAGGATCTCACATAAGCTAGGGAAGCTAGGGCTATGGTTGCATCTTGAGGCTCAATTAGGGAAAGACTCATTTCCAAGTTCACATGGTTGTTGGCTGAATTCGGTTCTTTGCTGCCTGATGGACTGGGGGGATCTGTTTCCTGTTGCTTCATCTCTGTCAGTCAGAGCTGCCCTCAGTTCCTTGGGGGTAAGTGACAACACAGCTCTCTTCCATAGAGTAACTAACAACACAGCCACCTGCTTTGTCAAAGTCAGCCAGACAGAGAGTCCGCTAGCACAGCTGAAGTTAAAAGTCTTGTGTACGATTTCCAGGGGTGGAGTGAGGAGCACAGTGGCCTCACTCCCCCACAAACAACCATTTACCTGGAGAAAAAATTTTAAATAATCATTCCAAGTATCTGGACATTGTCCTAAGGGCATACAGCAAATAGAGAGAAAATACATTCAAGAAAATCTACTAAATCCTGGTAAAAACAGTGCCCCTGTGCCATTTGAGCCACCACCTGCTCTGCCCTTCCTCCTCTACCAGCTCCAGTTTGGAAGAAACGAAAGTCAGGAAGAGAGGGACTCCTCTCCCTTCCACTCCTAGTCTAGGGCTACGGTTTCCCCCTGGGAGGAGCAGGCCCCCACTCTGTGTTACAGAAACCATTTTAGGCCAGTGTGGCACTAAAGAGGTCTACAGTCTATAGACTATAGACCTACAGTCCCACCCTGCACCCAGCCTGCACTTGTAGGGCGGAAGCTCCACTCTAGGCAGAGCAGGCTGAGTCTACTGGGCCCTGATCTCCCCTGCTCAAGTTCACTGGGAGTGTGTGCATCCCATGTTGGGAGGAGCAACCAAGAAGGCTACAGGGCCACAACCCTAAGGGACACTTTCCAAATTGGTCTATGAGGTCAATACTGCCCAGACAGAAGAGCCACAAAAGAAAAGAAATAAATTCCGCAGAGATATCACATCTTGCTTACGGCTGTGTGGTGCATTTGTTCCACTTGCTAAACCAACACTGATACATTATTAACTGAAGTCATTAGTGTCCCTTAGGGTTCACTCATTGTGTGGTATAGTTCTATGCATTTTGACAGATGCATAATATCATGTATCCACCATTATAATAATCATATAGAATAATTTCACTGCCCTAAAAATCCCCTATGCTTCACCTGTTCATCCGTCTCTCCTCCCAAACCCCTGGCAACAACTGATTTTTATTGTCTTTATAGTTTGCATATCACCAAGTGAAAGAAGCCAGTCTGAAAAGGCTGTATGATTCCAACTGTATGACACTTATCTATTATACCTCAATAGAGCTGGAAAAAATCATTTTTAAAGGACCTGTCGAATCAGACTCTTGGGGATGGGGCCAAGGAATCCACATTTTTAACAGCCTCATCAGCTGATTCTTATGCACACTGATGTTTGAACTAGTGGTATATGGGCTCCTGCTCAAGCATGTGACAGGCAGGTTTGAACTCTGGCTCTGAAACTTTCAAGCTGAGTAGTTGTGGACAAGTTACTTAACCCAACTGCCGCCCCAAGCTTCAATGCTCTCATTTGTAAAATGCGAATATCAATAATGCCTACTTCATAGAGTGGTTTGATGATTAAATGAGCTGTTATATGTAAAGCCCCTATCACCATGTCTAGCACTCAGTCATCTAGTTTTCCATTCTTTTGCTCTTATAGTTCCCAATAAATGTTGCCTATTACTACCAGAGGTTAATAAGGACCACAGAGAGGTAGTGTGGCATCATAAAATGAGCACAGGATCTGAATTCAAATCTCAGCTCTGCTCTTACAGGCTATAATCACAAAAAATTCACAATCTGTGAGCCTCAATCTCCTCATCTGTAAGATGGGAATGAACACAGTACCTACATCCCAGAGTTGTAAGAATCAAATGAGATAACACATTGAAAGGACTTGGCATGCAGTCAGCCCTTATTATACAAGGCCCAAAGCTGCCTAGCCACTTGTTCCTCCTGATCTTTCACTGTAGTAATCAAAATTATTGATTGCCTAGGAATGATATTGGTACAGCCTATGAATAATTCTGTTAGAAGTCTAATTTGATCATTTCTACCCAACTCAGACAAATATTTAGCTGTTTATAACTTCCTGAATGAAAACTTGGATTCTTTTACTATATAGTCCCATCTAAATATGATTTCTGGGTTTGCAAATCTCACCATAAGCCTGCTTATTTAAAAAGATGAGACTTCGTGGTTGATGAATATCCTCGTGTCTCTGTTTTTCTGATTAATAAAAGCTAAACTTGTTCCTACTCTAGAACTTCAGAATGACCCAAGGGTTCCATGAAACCGTGGGAGCAGACATGTCTTCATCATTAATAACTTAGAAGCTCTAAGTAAATCACAACAACGTTTAAGAAGTCATCTTTCTACTTTCTCTTTAGCACATTCAATCAGCAGTAAAATGCGTTTTGTAAATTTATGATGCTTCAAAATTGCCAGTTACCTGACCAGGCAGACTTAGACATGATCACCCTTTGACCAGTTCACGTCAGTATAGGCAGCAGGACACTTATGTGAGGGAAACCAGGAGCCCCGCAAGGCTCAAACATCCGCTTTGGTCCGGATTGTCAGGTTATTGAACATGTTGGCAGAAGAGCAATTATCTCTAGACATTTAGTTTATCAAGACTAGGGTTCAGTAATGAATGCTTCAGAACGATACTATTAAGTCAGTGTCTGTCTAAGAGAGGAGGGGAGACATTCAAGTCCCTGCAACACAAAGCAATAGCCTGTTAAATGTGATTTGGATGGTATAGACCTTATGTCTTGTGGGAGCGATGAGGAAGAAGGAAACATGAGTTGAAAAGTATCTCAGACTCTCCAGGAGCAGATGGACTTTGAAGAAACATTTAAGATACCTATAGTTTTTGTAATACAAATTTAAAGCAACTGAAGATCCACAATATATTATCGGCAGGGACATTATGCAGGTAGTAGAATAAGAACGTATGATTGGGGCCATGAGTTGAAGTAAGTCAAGAAGCCCTTGGCAGAGAAGCTAAGCACGTAGGCTTGGAGTCTGACAGACATTCTATGCAGTCTATGGATAATTGTTGAGCATGTATTGTATGCCAGGCACTGTTCTTGGTCCTGGAGAGATAGCAGCGAGCAAGGTAGATGACATCTGCCTTGGGCAAGACAGTTCACTTCTCTAAATCTCAGTGTTCCCATCGTTAAAACAGGAAAATTATTTATTATTTCTCTCGCATAGGATTGCTGTGAGCAGTAGAGGAGGATAAAGCATATAAGGTGTTTTGCATTGTCTGCTGCACAGTGGACACATAATAAGTGAAATAATTAGCCTGTTGGGGGGTAAGTGGGTAATCAGCTCGGCTCTGAAAAATGTGTAGTGTTTTGACAGGCAGAGACAAAAGGAAGACGTTCAAGCAGAGAGAACAGCATTAATTAACTAAGTCACTCGTGCAAAGAAACTTTTTGAGTGTCTACAACATTGACATTCATAGGCATATTTCACTTACATGAATTCAGCAATACACACTAGGAGAGAAATAATACAGACAAATCCTCCCACCACTACAATCAATTAATATATACTCTGAATCTAGTGGGAGATAAGAGGCATGACTGTTCTTCTGTCTCCTAGTGTGAACACTCCATTTTGCTGAGTGTCACTCTTGTTTAAAGATGTATGTTTTTCACATAGTATGGCCAACTACTAGTGCAAGCCAACAACTAAATCTAGGGGGTCAAACAAAAAGAACAATCCAGTAATCTGCATCCACACTGGAATAAAAGGCTGGCCATGCTGGGCTTTGTGAGAAAAAGATGTCATTCTCTAATGCGGCACCTTCCTAAGACATATCAAAAGTAATTTTAACCATATGATTTTCATGTCACACGCTGACTTTAGGACCTGCTCCAGGTATAAGGAGTGACTTCACTATGAATGCCCTGCATCATGCTAGATGCTAGAACTACAGTGGCCAATGAGACAGACATGGCCTCTAGCAAGATACTTACAAAAGAAAGGGCTGCTGACGTTGCAGTGGGGAGGGACAATTTGCTTGGCTTGGAGGATCTAGTTAGAGAAATGGCAGGAGACATAACTGAAAAGGCAGGTTGGTGGTAGTCAGCTGAGAATGTCAAATGTAAAGTTAAGAGGTTTTGGAGCTCTTGATGCTATTCTTTCTTCAGCTGGGTTGAGATATTTTCAAAGTTGTAATTAAGCAGCAGAAGATGGAGCTTAAGTTCTCAAGATTAAAAAAAAATTTTTCCTCCCAGGAAACACTAGCAGGTGCCAATTTAATCTGAATAAATTAATGCTACAGCTGAAAGCCTGCGTTACATCATATACGAAAGTTAATCCAAAATGGATCAATGACCTAAATATAAGAGCTAAGACTATAAAACTCTAAGAAGAAAACAGGGATGAATCTTCATGACCTTGGATTTGGCAATGAATTTTTACACATGACTCAAAGCATGAAGAAGAAAAGAAAAAAATAGATAAACTTTATCACAATTTAAAACTTTTGTGCATTGGAGGACACTATCAAGAAAGTAAAAAGACAAACCACGAAATGGGAGAACATACTTGCAAATCATATATCTGATATGGGTCTAGTAACCAGAATATATAAACAATTCATACAACTCAATAACAGAGAGACAAAAAACCCAATTTAAACATGAGCAAAGGACTTGAATAGACATCTCTCCAAAGAAAATATGCAAATGGCCAATAAGCACATGAGATGTTCAGCATCATTAATCACAAACCAAATCACAGTGAGAAATCACTTCACACCCACTAGGATGTCAAGAATCAAAAAGACAGTCAAAAACAGATGTTGGAAATGATGCGGAAAAATTGAAACCCTCACACAATGCTGATGGGAACGTAAAATAGCGCAACTACTGTAGAAAACAGTTTGATGGTTCCTCCAAAAGTTGAATATAGAGTTATCATGTGACCCAGCAATTTCACTCCTATGTATATAACAAAAAAGTTTTTAAACAAGTATTCAAACAAAAAGTGGCACACAAATATAGCACTATACACAGTAATCAAAAACTGGAAACAATCCAAATTTCTATCAACTAATGAATGAATAAATATGCAATACATTAATATAATGGAATTTTTTAGGGGTAAGTAGGTTTATTTATTTATTTATTTTTAATGGCAGTACTGGGGATCAAACCCAGGACCTCGTGCATGCTAAGCATGTGCTTTACCACTTGAGCTATACCCTCCACTCCATAATGGAATATAATACAGCCATTAAAAGGAATGAAGTCTTGATACATGCTACAACATGGGTACACCTTGAAAATATGTTAAGTGAAAGAAGCCAGGCACAAAGGTTATGATATAGTTCTATTTGTATGAAATATCTACAATAAGGAAATTCATAGTAGATTAGTGGCTTCTAGGTGTTGGGGGAAGTCAAAAGTGACCACCCAATGGTACAGGTTCTTGATTTGGGGTGATAAAACTACTTTGGAAGTAGATAGAGGTTATGGTTATACAACATTGTGAATGTGCTAAATGCCACTAAATTGTACACTTTAAAATAGGTAATTCTGTTTTGTGAATTTTATGTGAATAAAAAAAATGTATAGAGGACAAGATAGATATAATGGATGAAAAGGTGGAGAAGTTCAGGAGAGATTCAGAAGCTATAAAGATAACCAAATAGAAGTCCTAAAACTGGAAAATATAATATCTGAATTAAAAAATCATTAGATTAAAAAATTTTATAGTAAATTGGAACACAACAGAAATGAGGATAAATAAACTTGAAGATAAGTCAATACATTTATCTTAAATGATGCACAAAGAGAAAAAATACTGAAAAAAACTGAGAGGCTCAATTACTTTTGGAGCAAAATCCAGGATTCTAAGAAACATGCAATTGTAATCCCAGAAGAATGAGTCAGGAAAAAAAATATTTGAAGCTGGACCAAAAACAACAACCCATAGATCCAGGAAAATCAGTGAATCTCCAAAAGAAAAATCTCACATAAACAAACTGCTGCAAACAAAGATAAATTTTACAAATCTTAAAAGCAGTCAGAGAAAAGAGACACATTATGAAGAGGGAAACAACAAGAATTACAGATGCTTTATATAAGAAATAATGGAGGCCTGAAAATCAAAGAATATCATCACTAAAGTGCTGAAATTTTAAAAAATACCATTGATGTAGAAATCTATGTCCAGTAAAAATACCCTACAAAAATCAAGGGAAAATAAAAATATTTTCAGAAAAACAAAAGCTGAGAAAATTTGTTGCTAGCACATTCACCATCTGAAAATGCTAAGAAAGTTTTCAGGCTGAAGGATGATGATACAACTTGGAAATTCAGATGTAAGGTAAGAAATGAAGAGCAATGGAAATGCTAAATAGGTAGTAAATATAAAACACTATTTTTCTTTCTTACATTTTTAAAAGCAATTGAATTATTTAAAGCAAAAAATAACGACAATGTATTTTGGGTGTTACACATTAAGTAAAAGTAAAATATATAACAATGATAGCACTAAGGACAGAATAAATGTAAATATAATGACATTATTAGAATATTATATATTAAATGTTATAATATTTTGTCTATGTAAATTGTGATAAGTTAAGGATGCATATTGTAATCCTTACAACAATCAAAAATAGTAATACAAAAGGTATTGCTAAAAATCCAATAGAGGAATAGAATGAAATACATAAGATAGTCAATTAACCCAAAAGAATACAGGAAAGAGAAAGGATATAACAAATAACAGAAAGAAAAATAGAAAGCAAATAGAAAGAAAGTAGACTCAAGCATAGTCATATCAATAATTTCATTAAATATAAATGGCTTACATATAAATGTCCTACTAAAAGACAGAGGCTGATGGACTCAATAAAAAAAGATTAACATTCAACTATATGCTCTTAAGAAGAAACACACTTCAAATATAAAAACACATTTAGGTTGAAATACAATGCAAATGCAAAGCAGAAGAAAGCTATTGTGAGTATATTAATATCAGATAAAGTAGACTTCAAAACAAAAAGTATTACCAGAAATTGATATCATTTGATAATGATAAAAGAGTTAATGTATCAAGAATATATAATAATCATAAATAAGTATGCAATAACAGTTTTCAAAACATGAGGCAAAATTTTACAAAAATAAAGGGAGAAATAGATAAATCCACAATCATAGCTGTAGATTTAAACCCTCTTTTAATAATTCTTGATTTATCAATTAAGAAGACAAAGAAATCAGTAAGGATATATAATATTTGAAGACTACCTCAATCAACTTGGACCTATACCAAAATAGACCTAATTCTGGGTCATAAACTGAGTTTCAATATAGTTTAAAATATTTAAATAATAAAATTATGTTCTCTGACCCAGTAGAATTAAATTAGAAATCAATAACAAAAACATACCCAGAAGAACAAACAAAAGTCCAGGATCAGATGAATTCACAGGTGAATTCTATGAAATATTTAGAGAAGAGTTACTGCCTATCTTTCTCAAACTATTCCACAACATTGTAGAGGAAGGAACACTTCTGAACTCATTCTATGAGGCCAGCATTGCTTTGATACCAAAACCAGACAAAGATATCATAAAAAAAGAAAATTATAGGCCAATATCACTAATGAATATAGACACAAAAATCCTCAACAAATATTAGCAAACTGAATCCAACAATACATTAAAAGGATCATACATCATGATCAAGTGGGATTTATCCCAGTGATGGAAAGATTTTACAATGTCCACAAACCAATCAATGTGATACACCACATTAACAAATTGCAAAGTACAAATCATATGATCATCTCAGTAGATGCAGAAAAAGCTTTTGACAAAATTTACATCCATTTATGATTAAAAAGTCTCCAGCAAATGAGCACAGAAGGAACATAAGTCAACATAATAAAGGCCATATATGACAAATCCACTGCTAACATTATACTCAATGGTGAAAAGCTGAAAGCATTTCCTCTAAGATCAGAAACAAGACAAGGATGCCCACTCAACATACTATTGGAAGTCCTGGCCACAGCAATCAGAGAAGAAAAATAAATAAAAGGAAATCTAAATTGGAAAAGAAGAAGTAAAGCTGTCACTGTTTGCAGGTGACATGATACTATACATAGAAAATCCTAAAGATGCTACCAGAAAACTACTAGAGCTCATCAATGAATTCAGTAAAGTTGCAGGATACAAAATTAATATACTGAAATCTGTTGCATTTCTATACACTAACAACAAACTATCAAAAAGAGAAATTAAGGAAACAATTACATTTACCATCACATCAAAAAGAATAAAATACCAAGGTATAAACCTACCTAAGGAGATAAAAGACCCTTACTCAGAAAACTATAAGACACTGATGAAAGAAAGTGAAGATGACACAAACAGATAAAAAGATACACCATATTCTTGGATTGGAAGATTTAGTATTGTTAAAATGGCCATACTACCCAAGATAATCTACAGATTCAATGCAATCCCTATGGAATTACCAATAGCATTTTTCACAGAACTAGAGTAAATGATTTTAAAATTTGTATTGAAACACAAAAAGCCCTGAATAGCCAAGACAGTTTTGAGAAAGAAGAACAAAGTTGGAGGAATCATGTTTCCTGACTAAACTACAAAGCTACAATAATCAAAACAGTATGGTACTGGCACAAAAATGGACACGTACATCAATGGAACAGGACAGAAGGCCAAGAAATAAACTCACGAACTTATGGTCGATTAATCTACAACAAAGGAAGCAGGAATATACAATGAAGAAAAGACAGTCTCTTTAATAAGTGGTGCTGGGAAAACTGGACAGCTACATGTAAAAGAATGAAATTAGAACATTCTCTAACACCATATACAAAAATAAACTCAAAATGGATTAATGATCTAAATGTAAGACCAGATACTATAAAACTCCTAGAGGAAAACATAGGCAGAACACTCTTTGACATAAATTGCAGTAGTATTTTTTTTTTTTTTGGATCAGTCTCCTAAAGCAAAGGAACCAAAAGCAAAAATAAACAAATGGGACCTAATTAAACTTAAAACTTTTGCACAGCAAAGGAAACCATCAACAAAACAAAAAGACAACCTATGGAATGGGGGAAAATATTTGCAAAACAATGTGACTGACAAGGGGTTAATATCCAAAATACATGAAAAGCTCATACAACTCAACATCAAAAAAGCAAACAATTCAATTGAAAAATGGGCAGAAGAACTGAATAGACATTTTTCCAGAGAGGACACGCAGATGGCCAATAGGCACATGAAAGGATGTTCAACATCGCTAATCATTACGGAAATGCAAATCAAAACCACAATGAGATATCAGCTCACTCCTATCAGAATAGCTATCATCAAAAAAACACAAATAACAAATGTTGGTGAGGATGTGGAGAAAAGTGAACCCTCATACACCATTGGTGAGAATGTAAATTGGTTTAGCCACTGTGGAAAAAAGTATGGAGTTTGTCAAAAAACTAAAAATAGAACTACCACATGACCCAGCAATTCCACTCTTGGATATATATCTGAAAGAAATAAAAATACTAATTTAGAAAGATACATGCACTCCAATATTCACAGCAGCATTATTTACAACTGCCAAGATATGGAAAGAACCTAAATGTCCATCAACAGATGAAAGGATAAAGAAGATGTAATATATATATATATACACATAATATATACATATACACACACCATGGAATACTACTCAACCATAAAAGAATTTGCCATTTGCAATAACATGGATGGAATTGGAGGGTATTATGCTGAGTGAAACAAGGCAGACAAACACTGCATTTCACTTACATGTAAAAATCTAAAAAAATACAACAAACTAGTGAATATAACAAAAAAGAAACAGACTCACAGAGAGAACAAACTGGTAGTTACCAGTGGGGAGAGGGAAGGAAGGAGGGTCAATATAAACGTACAAACTATTATGTATAAAATAAGCTACAAGGATATATTGTACAACATAGGGAATGTAGCCAATATTTTATAAATATAAATGCAGCATAGCCTTTAAAAATTATAAATCACTGTATTATATACTTGCAATTTATATAATATTGTACATCAACTATACTTTAATTTAAAAAACACACCCGGAAAATCTCCAGATACCTGGAAATAAGCGACATACTTCCAACTAAACCATGGTTAAAAAAGAAATCACAAGTGAAATTGAAAGATAAATCAAACTGCATAAGAAAACACAAGATACCAAATTTTGTGAGTTGTAGTTAAAATAGTCCTAAGTAAGAAATTTATAGTTTTGTTCTTATATTAGAAAAGACAAAAGGTTTAAAGTGATTAAGATTCCACTTTAAGAAGCTACAAAAAGAAGAGCAAACCAAATCCAAGTTAAATAGAAAAAAGAAAATAATAAAGACAAGGAACAGAAATCAAGGAAATAGAATATAACAAAACAATAGAGAAAAATCAAGAAAGCCCAAAGTAGTTTTTTTAATTAATAAAATTGATAAAAGCCAAGCTAGAAGAAATCAAGGGAAAAAAGACACAAAACACAAGTTACCAATTTCAAGAATTATAGAGGTCGCACTACTACATATGATACAGACATTTAAAAACTACAAATGGACTATTTATTACACACAACTTCATCCTAACAAATTGAACAATTTAGATGAAATGGAAAAATTGTTTGAAAAGCAATTTACCAAAATTAACCCAAGCCTGGAATTTTTGAATAATGCAAATGTCAAAATTAATTGAAAATGTAAAACAAGAAAGTTCCAAGAGTGGATGGCTTCACTGGTGAATACCACCAAATACTTAAAGGAAAAAATGGTATCAATCTTAAACAAGCTTTTTCAGAAAATAGAGGTGGGAGTTCCTCTAAACTGCTTTTATGAGGCTGGCATGACTTTGATATTTAAGTCTGACAAAGAAATTACAAAGAAGAAAAACTATAGATCAAAATCAGTCATGAAAATTGATGCAAAAATTCTTAACAAAATATTAGCAAATCAAATACAATAATTTATTTTGTAAAAATTATACATTTTAACCAAATGGGGCTTTTCCTAGGAATGCAAGTTTGCTGCAATATTTAAAAGTCAGTTCATGTATTTTACCGCATTAATAGAGGTGAAAAACATATGGTTAAAGAGGTGCTGAAAATGCATTTGACAAAATTCAATACCCATTCATGATAAAACTTCAAAGCAAAGAAGGAATGAAAGGGAACTTTCTTAATTATGATAAAGGAGATCAACAAGAAATCCTATGACCCATAGCATAATTAATTGTGAAATGTCTAATACATTCCCTTTTAAGATCAGGGGCAATACCGAAAGGTCAATTTTCATCAATTATGTTCAGCATTGGAGGATATAGCCCAGTATCAGGCAATAAAAATTATAAATGGCAAAGTAAAGAAGTAGAATTGTATTTACTCACAGACAACATGATTGTTTAGGTAGAAAATCTAACAGAATCTACAAAACAACTAATAGAACCAATAAATCAATTTATAAAGGTCACAAGATATAAGTTCCATATATTATAATTAATTGCATCTCTATACAATTTAAATGCTGGCAAAAATCGGAAATTAAATTTAAAGACTATTTCATTTACAACAGCATCAAAATATAAAATACTGGCCGGTCCAAAGGTAGTGAGTTGTCTCAACTGACTGTTCAGAGTCAGTTACAGATTGAACTCCTTGTTCTACTCTTCCCCCCCTCCCACTACTGCACTTGACTAAAACACACACACACACACACACACACACACACACACACACACACACACACACTCACTTAGGAATTAGTTTAACAAGAATTGTAGAAAAGCTGTATATTGAAAATTTAAAAACCATTGCAGATAGAAATCAAATTAACCTAAATGAAGGGAGAGATGTAACATGTTTACAGATTGAAGGTCTCAAAATTGTTAAGATTTCAATTGTCCCTATATTGACTTATGAATTCAACACCATCACAATAAAATAGTATCAGGCTTTAACATTTATAGAACAGCTGATTCTAAAATTTATATGAATATGTGAATGGCCCAGAATAGCCAAAATGGTCTTGTAGAAGAAGAGCTAAGTTTGACAAGCTACACTGGGTTGTATTAGGACTTATTATAAAATCACAGTAATCAAGACAGCATAGTATTGGCATAAAGATAGACAAATAGACCAATGGAACAGAACAGAGCAGGAGTTGACAAACTTTTTCTGTAAAAGAACAGATAATATTTTATGTGTTGCAGGCTGTACGGTCTTTGTCACAACTACTCAACTCTGTAGTAAGTGAAAGCAACCAGAAAATACTTAAATGAATGAGTGTAGCTATGTTCTAATGAAACTTTATTTATGGACACTAAAAGTTGAATTTCATATAGTTTTCACATCATGAAATACTCTCCTTTTAATTTTTTCTCAATCATTTAAAAACGTAAAAACAAAACAAAGACCTTTCTTAGTTCATGGGCCACAAAAAAACAGGCACAAAAGGGAAACTTGTTGGAGGGAACTAGGAAGATTCACATCTCCCCAGAGGATTGAATAAGGCCACATTGCTTTGGAGGGATTTTAGGTAAGACATCCAAAATGGTAGGCTATAGTAAAGGATGGCAGAGAACAGAATGAACCATTGAATAGGGGTGGCTGTGGCGAATGTCTTGGAGGAAACACTCTCTCCATGCCATGTGACCCACCATAATTGAACATGAGGAAGTGAGGAATGGATAGCACGTCACTTTGGGATGGAGCTTTAGGGGGTACTGAGGAAATATCCCCTTTCTCCAACCACAGCCTCTTGTCCTCTCTGCCCCCACAGAGGTGTCAGGAGTGGTGCTTTGTGATGTCCAAGCCACCTCATCAGCTAAGGGAGATCCTCGATGATCAAACAAAGCTGAAGGGTGTGGCTCTTCACTGCCTAGGCAGGGGGGTATATATACAGAGAGGTCAGGATCCCTGGGGTAGACCACTGGGAGGCTTAAAAATGGCTCATGAGAACTGCACACCAGAGAAGCCTAGCATAAATGCAAAAAATGCAAAGAGAGGCACAAGACAGCCAGCTCCAAAAACCAAAGGGAAGAAGAAAAGGAGGACCCCCTGTCAACTGAAGACCAGAGACAGTACCAAGGTCAGATGACCCTACCCATGCTCCTCTTCTTCCCCACAGATCTCCCCAGGACTCCTACCCTACCCTTACCTGGCACAAATGCCTTCCCCAACTCACATCTCTACCCATGAAGCCCCCTTTCCTATACATTCCCATCCTCCTCTCCCAAACCAGTGTCCTGCTGACTCACCCTGTTGCCCTTCCAGGTGCAGAAAAGTATGACGGTAAAAAGACCTCCTCAAAAGAATTCAAGAAAAAAATCTCCATCATCTCCCTCTTGTTCAAGAATACCTAAGAGAATAATAAGGCCAACGACGTTCATCTGTTGCCATAAGCTGAATAAGACCCAAAATGAAAATATGCGGAGCAGGAACAAGAAGCACTGGAAAATTCAACCATTCCAAGTGACCGCCTGCGCAGCCAGTAAATGCAGAGCCTGGGCCAGAGAACTAGAACTGGCTACTGCGTCTTCAGAAGCAGCTATGAAGAAGTGGTCAAAAATATAAGGACAAATGTGAGACCACCAGAGTACACTGATGTTGCTGGAAACAAAACCAGCAAGTTGTGCATAGGTGGTGTGTGTGTGTGTGTGTCTGTGGTAGGGAGGGAGGAAAGGAAGGGAAGAGGCAGGAGTGGGAGAAGGGAGGGCGGTGAGGTCCTGGAGGGTCGAGGGCCAGGCTGGCAGGTCCACAGTTAGTCAGACACTGGAGGATAAGGACTAGATAAGGACTAAGAAATGCAGACAAATTTCCTCAGCACTTTGTCCCACAGACAAGAAAAAGGGCTTTGGTGGTTCCATGTGGGTTTGGGGCAGAGAGGGAGGGCAAAGTCAGAGGTGAGACAGCCAGAACCCCAGTGGGAAGAGGGTTTAATGTGTTGCGGGTGATAATAAAGCTCCCCCCAAAAAGACAGTCGGCCAAATCACCTCCAGGTCACCTATGTCATTGTGGTGTATACTGTACCCCACCCAGTGCTGTTAGCAACTAAGGCCCTCAGAGGACAAAAAAGCTCACCCACAGAAAGTCACCAACAGCACCTCCCATACACACACTACAAGAATGGTGTTCGGGGGCCACAAACCCGATAGCAATTAGGTCACTTTTTTGTTAATAAGCTTGGAGCGGAGGAGCGGCCTCCCAAGGGCGGGGCAGTGAGAACGCTCCGCCCACCTGCAGGAAATAAAGGAACACTGTTAACAGAGAATTTTAATATAAGAACAATAAAACCCACTAAAGTCAGTCCTGTTTTATCAGCACCATAACCAAGCATTTCTAAATATTCCCCTCAAAATCTTCATTTGATAGTATATTAAAAATAGATAAACAAGGTCCTACTTTATAGCACAGGGAATGATACTGAATAGACTATAATAGCCTATAATGAAAAAGAAGATGAAAAGAAATATATATATATACGTATAACTGAATCTCTATACTGTACACCAGAAATTAACACAACATCGTAAATCAACTATACTTCAATTAAGAAAAAAGAAAAAAATCTTTTGGTCTAAGTTCTAAAAGTTTTAATATATATGTTAACATTTAGTTTTAATATATATGTAAGGTCCGAATTAGTCAACTTTGAATATTCATGTTTTAATCATTTTACTGTATAAGGATGTTAATTTGGATAAATTCTTATTAAATAGTTGGCCCCAGACCCAGGCGGTTCTTTTCTAAAGTGTTCTTCACAATTTAGAATTGAGTTTCCTCTGAGCATACTTCCAGACTGCAATCTTTGTGGTAATATATAATATACATATTCCATGTTTAAAAAGATTCTAAGCAAAAATTATAGCACGGTGATTATAAAGGCAAAGGACAACTTGAGTTACTTCAGCTCTGATTCTATGTATTCACTTGTTTTTATTGATGTCTAAATCAGTGAAACAAAGTATGTAATTTGAAGAGTAAAATTTGGGGGTGTGTAGTGCAATTTTTACTACATTTGAAAATAAATATTTCACAGAATTTGAACAATATCTTTGAACATGAAATGCATCATTTAATTGTTCATTATTTTAATACTACATAAAAATCAAAATAATAAAATTTTATATCAGTTGTATAATTGTAGTTTGCCTAAATTACATACATTTTGATCTTCTTAAAGTTTCCTTATAATTTTTTACTATAATTATATATGAAATGTTCTATAAAAGAAAATTACTCTGTATTTTCTTTCTGATTATAATTACTCATTTTAATTCATGCATATTACTAAAAATACAACTTGGTGAACCCACTGAAAGTCACTGAATTATGCCATTAAATAGTTAGTTGTACATTAAATGGTTGAATTGTATGGAATGTGGATAATATCTTAATAAACCTGTTTTAAAAAATTATGCCTTTCCAGGTGACAAATACACTAATTGTGCTCTCGAAGGAGAACATTTTATTGTCTAAAATCCTTCATAATTTGTCCCTTGTCTTTGTGCTTTTTGTTTTGAACAGATTTATTGAGGTATAACTGACTTACAACAAATCACCCATATTTAAAATGTGCAATTTGGTAAGTTTCAACATACTTATACATCTGGTAAACCATCACTTCAAATCCAAATTGTGAACACATCCATCTATAACCCCCTAAAATTTCCTTATGCCCCTTAGTAATCTCTCCTTTCCATTCTCTGACAACCCCAAGCAACCACTAAACTGTATTCGGTCAGTATAGATTAGTTTACATTTTCTAGAGCTTTATATAAATGGGATCCGAGAGCACGTACTCTTTTGTGTCTACCTTCTTTCATTGAACATAGCTATTTTGAGAGTCATTCACGTTGCTGTGTTTATCAAAAGTTCATTTCTTTATATTGCTGAGTAGTAGTCTACAATTTTTTTCCATACACCACTTGTCCATTTATTTACCTGTTGATAAACAGGCGGTTGCTTCCCTCAGCTATTACAAATAAAGGTGCTAGAAACATTCATGTACAAGTCTGTATGGGCACATGCTTTCTTTTCTCTTAGGTAAATACCTAGAAGTGGCTAGAACACATGCAGGTGAGTGTAACTTTTTTTTAATTGAAGTATAGTTGATTTACAATATTGTGTTACTTTCTGGTGTACAGCAAAGTGATTCAGATATATATATGTGTGTATATTTAGATATATTCTTTTTCATATTCTTTACTACTATGGTTTATTACAAGATATTGAACATAGTTCCCTGCACTATACAGTAGGACCTTGTAAGTAACTTTTTAAGAAACTGCAAATTTTTTTCCAAAGTGGCTGTCCCACCAGAAGTGTATGAGAGTCCCAGTTCCTCTACATTCTCACCAACTGAGATGACCAATCTTTTAAAATTTTACCCATTTTAATGTATGTATCATGGTGTCCCACTGTGGTTTTAACTTACATTTCTGGAATGGCTAATATGCTTATTTGCCATACATATATCTTCTTTCACAAAGTTTCTCCTCAAATCTTTTCCCTATTTATCAAATTGGCTTATTTATTTCCCTATTATTTGGTTTTTAAGAGTTCTTTACATATTCTGGCTACAAGTTCTTTGCTGGATTTGTAACTTGCAAATATTTTCCCCAAGGCTGTAGCTTGTCTTTTCATTCTCTTAACAGTGTCTTTCACATAGCCAACATTTTTAACTTTGATGAAGCCAAATTTATCATTTTTTAAAATCTTATGACTAGTGCTAGAGGTTCTCTGAATTTTTATAATCTCTTGGTTTATGTCTTTCACAAAATTTGGAAAGTTTCAGTCACTATTTCTTTCCTGCCTCACATATCCCTCTCCTCCTGGGACTCTAATCACATGAATGTTAGACTTTTTTGTATTGTTCCACTGGTCCCTGAAGCCCTGTTCACCATTACACAATGTATGTAAGTCAAATCATTATGTTGTACACCTTAAATTTATGCAGTGCTGTATGTTAATTACATCTCAATAAAACTGGAAGGAAAAAAGAAAATAAAATACAAAAAAACCCCACAATGATGTATCATCTCACACCTGTTAGAATGGCTATTATCAGAAAAACAAGAAATGGAAAGTGTTGGCGAAGATGTAGAGAAAAGGGAACCCTGCGAACTGTAGGTCAAAAATTAAAATGGTATAGCCACTATGGAAAACAGTATGAAAGGTCTTCAAAAAATTTAAAATAGAGCTACCATATGATCCATCAATTCCACTTCTAGGTATATATCCAAATGAAATCACCACCTCAAAGATATATCTGCACCCCCATGTTCATTGCAGCATTATTCCCAATATCCAAGACATGGAAGCAACCTAAGTATCTGTAAAGAAATGAATGGATAAAGAAAATGTGGTATATAAATATGTGTATATATAATAGAATATTGTACAATAGAATATTATTCAGCCATAAAAAGGAGAAAATACTGACATTTGTGAATACATTTATGACCCTGGTGGGCATTATACTAAGTGAAATAAATCAGACAGGCAAAGACAAATACTGTATGATCTCACTTACATGTAGAATCTACAATAGCTGAACTCATACCAACAGAGAGTAGACTGGTAGTTTCCAGGGGCTGTAGGGTGGGGGAAATGGAAAGATCTTTATCAAAAGGTACAAACCTCCTGTTATAAGATGATTAAGTTCTGGGGATCTAATGTACAGCATGGTGGCTACAGTTAACAATACTGTATTGTATGCTTGAAAGTTGGTGAGACTGATCTTAAATGTTCTCATCACAAAAAAAGTAACTGTGTGAGGTGATAGAGGTGTTAACTGACCTTATTGTGGTAATCATTTTGCAATATATACATATATGAAAGAAAGGAGGGAGGGAGGAGGGAAAGAAGGAAGGAAGAAAGGAAGAGAGAGATTCTGATAAGGGCACTAATCCCATTGTGAGGGTCCCACCCTCATGACCTAATTTAATCCTAATTACCTCCCAAAGGCTCCACCTCCAAATACCATCACATTGGATGTTAGGGAGTCAACATATTTAGGAAGGACACAAATTCAACAATTCAGGAGAGACACAAATATTCAGCCCATAAAAAGACCCACCAGTCTCTCAGTTAGGATCTGTCACATCTGGCTGCCATTAAAATAACCTAGGAAGCCTTTTCAAAATTCTGAGACCAGGTCAATTAAATCAAATTTTATAGGGGAGAGGACATGCCCCATTTGACTCATCTGTAAAATGGGCACAATGATGGTACCTTCCTCATCAGGATTGGGATGAGGATCAATGAGATAATGTATATAAATCACCTGTCATTTGCTGGGTGCTCGCTGAATGATAGCTTTTTCTCGAAGCTCCCCACGTGATTCTAATGTTCAGTCAGGAGTGAGTACATTAAACATTCTAAATGGTGGGCATTTCAGGCAGAATAGGCAAGGAGAACTAGATCTCAGTATGCAGAAGAGGATAAGGTAAAATCTCACCTTAAAGGCAAGGTTTAGGGGCCTGCAGTTTGACTCTGCTATGAAGAAGGCTGGTACAGGACATGCGTATTCCCATTCTGATCGCCTCTTATTCATGTGAGCTCATATGGGGTTTGTGCCTTTCTTAATGCAAGGGCACAGAGTTGACAAATGGGAGAGCTGAGACGTTTAGAGGTTGTCTTGAAAATCAGGTTTCTTCCCACTGCCCACCACTACACTCTACATTGTTCCATAGTCATTACTGCTTTTCACCACAGGAACAATCTCCCTTGAAGACTTTGGTCAATGGATCTGTCCGTCTAATTTCTATAATGTTCTTTAAGGCTGACAGACAAGAGGTAATGGCTAAGTATGTTTCGTACTTCACAAGACTCAGACACAGATGGGCTATGTGAAAACAGTCATCTTTGCAAATAATATGAAGCACATAATTTTGATCCACAGAGGGAAACTTTACTTCTAGAGAGGGAGTAGTGGAGAATAAAGAACAAAAAGCACAGGTTTTGGAGTCATGCAGACTGAATGGGATCAATATGAAGTGCCTAGCTCATCACAGGTCTTCAATAAATGGAAACTGTTGCCATTACGAATGTCTGATGATGCTTACACGCAATTGTCCAAGAAAAGGGATGGCCCCAGAAGCCTGAGCAGACTAGGGGGCAGACGGGGAGGCTAAAGAAGGCTAAGACACTCGGGGTCTCCAATCCCAGCTTCCACCACTTACTCACTGTATGATCGTAGACAGAAAGCCACTTAAGCCTCTGCAAGCCCCAATTGGTTCAGCTGCAAAATGGGCACAGTAATGGTACCTACCTCATTAGGGTTGTGGTGAACAGCAAATGAGATAATGTATGTTAATCACCTGCCATTTACTGGGTGCTCAATAAGTGATAGTTACTTTGATTACCCTTTCAAGGTGAAACAATTTCCAGCTAAAGCATTAATATCAGTGATTCCCTTTATTTGATGAACCAATCTGCATCTGATTAACTCTTTGTAAATATCTTTTGGGCTAGAATTGTAACATGTCCTTCACTTTCTCTCATGAGGAAGATTTGGCTTGGGAAATTAATGGCCTCTGCAAATCTATTTGCATAAGTACTTGTGCTATCACAGTGACATTAAAAAAAGCATCCTGATCTGGTCCTGCCTGCACAGAAACAGAGCTATACAGGGGTGAAAACATACTCAAGGCCTGGAGATTGGATGCTCTAAGACTTTTTTCCCCAGAAGCCTGCTTTATTTTACTGAGAAAATCTGCGAAAATTCTGGCAACAAAGTGACCATGAAGGAAGAGCACCTAAGGAAAGACTTCTAGTTCCTGAATGACAGAAATTCTGCCTGGGGACAGGAGATAAAAATCCAGCCTCCCAGTGCCTGCTGCTCACATTGACTCTAGCCTCTCATCCTAGGGCCATGACCTCCCTTGGCTGGGGGATGCCTGGGGCTTGACCTTCTCGTGGTCTGCAAGACAGAGCGACCCACATCCAATTGGCCTGGTCCAAACATGGGGCACCGGGACCTTGAATGTATCGCCAAGAGGCAAAGGGGCACCTCTAAAATATCAGGCCTAGCTTCAACCTCCAGGAGCTAATCAAAGTCTAATGGCACTGTAGTTGAGTCCTATGCTAAACTTAAACAGACCCAGTCTGTCACTTCCTGGGTGTGTGACCTTTGGTATGTTTCTCAACTTCTCTGTGCCTAAATCACTTCATTTAAAAATGGAAGGAATAAGTGTCATCTCATAGTTCTAAGGTTTAAATGAGAGAGTGCTTAATAAATGCTGGATGCAGCAGAAGCTCTAAGCAAGTGGTAGCTTCCATGTTGGTTACTAGCCCACGCTGCATTAAGATAAAATGGATAAAGTCAAAGCATTTCCCTAGCCAGGGCTCTGGCTTAGAACTACTGGAGTCTGCTCAAGTAGTTTCAGCGTTCAAAATATTTCACAATTTCAGCCAACAAATAGCTGATAACAAATCGAAGGGTCATCCTACATTTGTTTTTCTAATCAAAGTGAATGCTGAAATACTGGAGACATATCTCATATATTGCTGGGGGGAAAATGAATCCTTACAGCTTGTCTCGAGAGGAATTTGGTATTATCTACTAAAATTAAAAATACAGATACACATCAACCTAGCAATGCCATTCTTGGGAATCTATTTCACAGAAATAAAAGCAGTGCAAATGGAAGGAATGTATATGAGAAGTACGACTGAGTGAATTATACATCCAAACCACGGCCTTTTATACCAACATTTATCAGAATGAGGTGGTTTCCATGGTGCATTGTTAAGTGAGAAAAACAAGATGCGGTAGCATATATTAGAATGCCACTGTTCTAAAGTGAAATGTCCCAACGTCCCTTGTCTGCATGTGATAGAATTCTATATAGTTATCCAAGCACAGAGGGAGGCATGGAAAGATATGTACTGGGTTATTGCAATCTGTCACCTTTGTGGGGACAGTATGGGTGTAAGGAAAGAAGGCCACACATTCTTCAAACAAAGGTGTCCACAGTGAACACTTGTACCCTCTAGTCCCATTTAGGTAAAAGTCTGCACGCATACATACGCACAAGCAAAAAAGAAGTGAGACTGGATGGTCCGTAAGATGTTTACTGGGCTGTATCTCAATGGGAGTGAAAAGTAGAAAACTATTCATTTATTTGTTTACTTATTAATCATTTATTTTGCACAAATAGAACCTGAAAAGTTCCCTCAGGGGAAATGTTCTCCTAAGAACTAGTGGCAGCCCGAGAGTGTAGGAGCAGCTACACGTTGTGAGGGCTGGGGGTGGAGAGACTGGGGGGGCTTTAGAAACAGCTGTCAGTTGGCGGGATGAGCTGAAGGGGACTTGTGAAGTTGAAATATAAATTAAATTTTTTTAACAAAGTACTAGTAGCAGAAGGAAGAGAACTGGGCAGGCAGCACAGGAATGAGTGCACGGGAGGTAGATACACTTTCCACTGTTTCCCCTTTGTTCCTTTTGAAACTTGTGCCAGGTGTACATGTTACCAATTCAAAATAAGAAATTAACGTGGTATGCTCCAAGAACTCCAAGCTCTCGCGGAGATAACTCATTGGCCCACAACACCGGCCTTCCTTCCACTCCTCTAGCACGTGGGCCCTGCTTTCCCATCTCAGGCCCGGGTTGGGGCAGCCCCCTCTGCCCAGAAAACTCACACATGCCTTTGATGTTGGCTCAGTCATCTCCTCACCCCCGCGTCTAGCTTTGGGCCCCTGCTCTGTCTCCCAATTGGACACTGTGCCTGTATTTGTTGAATAAAGCTATTCTACAGACTATGACACCTATGAGAGTGTTGCCTCTTGCCTTCTGGAGAACTTAGGCAAGCTCAATTCTAATTGCTTACATCAGAACCACAGAAAAGCCCAGAAGCTGCATTAGCAACTGTTGTCATCCAAGCCCGCATTTAGCAAATATTTAATGAGCATCTGCCAGGTTGCAGGTCCTGTGCTGAGCCTTGGAGAAACAAGAGTGAGTAGAAATTGAGGTAGTCCCTGATCTCATGTAGCTCACAGTGTAGTGGGGAGACAAGCATTAAATTACTTCACAAATGAATAAAATAATTATAAGTTGCGCAGCTGCAAAGAAGGAAGAATGTAAGGAGCTATCAGAGCAATATATTGAAATACTGTCTTGCTCACATACGTGCCATATTGTTTAATGTAGAAAGACGTAGAGTGATTCATTTAAAGTATTATTGAATTCATAGTTACCTTTTGCCCATGTATTTTTTTCTCATCACCAAATTCTAATAGCACAACTATTACCAATGGGGCAGTTGGGAGGATGGGATGGGACGAGATAGCTCGTGAAAATTGCAAACATTAAAAAAGGGTTTACACATGTGTCCATCCTTTGAGAGAAACATTGGGCTTTCTAAGTGAATGCTGCATTGTTGTGCCACAGACCCAAAATGAAGTTAAAAGGGATTGTTGACCTACTTTTAAAAAATGTATTTATCAAGGGTTTCTCAAGATTTGCTGTTTGATTTACTCAATGAAAATGGTCATTATTTTAAAAAGGGTCTTCACATTGATGAAAGAAATGAAGACAACACAAACAAATGGAAAGATATAGCATGTTCTTAGATTGGAAGAATCAATATTGTTAAAATGGCCATACTACTCAAGGCAATCTACAGATTCAATGCAATACCTATCAAATTACCAATGGCATTTTTCACAGAACTGGAACAAAAAAAGTTTTTAATTCATATGAAGACACAAAAGAATCCAAATAGCCAAAATAATCTTGAGAAAGAAGAATAGAGCTGGAGGAATCAGGCGCCCTGACTTCAGACTATACTACAAAGCTACAGTAATCAAAATAGTATGTACTGGCTCAAAAAAACAGACATACAGATCAATGTAACAGGATGGAAAGTCCAGAAATAAACCCCCGCACTTACGGCCAATCTATGACAAAGGATGCAAGAATACGCAATGGAGAAAAGACAGTCTCTTTAATAAGTGGTGCTGGGAAAACTGGACAGCTACATGTAAATGAATGAAATTAGAACATTCTCTAACACCATATACAAAAATAAACTCAAAATGAATTAAGACCTAAATGTAAGACCAGATGCTATAAAACTCCTAGAGGAAAACATAGGCAAAAGACTCTTTGACATAAATTACAGCAATATTTTTTGGATCTGTCTCCTAGAGTAATGGAACTAAAAACAAAAATAAACAAATGGGACCTAATTAAACTTAAAAGCTGTTGTACAGCAAAGGAAACAATAAACAAAATGAAAAGACAACCTACAGAATGGGAGAAAATATTTGCAAATGATGCAACTGACAAGGGATTAACTTCCAAAATATATAAGCAGTGCATAGCTTAATATAAAAAAACAAACAACCCAATCAAAAAAATGCACAGAAGATCTAAATAGACATTTCTCCAAAGAAGACATCCAGATGGCCAACAGGCACATGAAAAGATGCTCATCATTGCTAATTATCAGAGAAACACAAATCAAAACCACAATGAAGTTTTGCCTCACACCAGTCAGAATGGCCATCATCAAAAAATCTACAAATAATAAAAGCTAGAGAGGGTGTGGATAAAAAGGAACCCTCCTACACTGTTGGTGGGTATGTTAATTGGTATAGCCACTATGAAGAAGACTATGGAGGTTCCTTAAAAAACTAAAAATACAGTTACCATATGATCCAGCAATCCCAGTCCTGGGCAGATATCTGGAGAAAACTCTAATATGAAAAGACACACACACCCCAATGTTCATAGCAGCACTTTTTACAATAGCCAAGACATGGAAGCAATCTAAATGCCCATTGACAGTTAGATGGATAAAGAAAATAAGGTGTATACACACACACACACACACACACACACACACACACACACACACCATGGAATGTTACTCAGCCATAAAAAGGAATGAAATAGTGCCATTTGCCACATATGGATGCATATAACGTGGATGGACCTAGATATTATCATAGCAAGTGAAGTAAGTCAGACAGACAAACATCATATGATATCATTTATATGTGGAATCTAAAAACAAAAACAAAAACAAACTTATTTACAAAACAGAAAGAAACCCACAGACACAGAAAACAAACTTATGGTTACCAGTGGGGAAACAGGGGAGGGAGGGATAAATTGGGAGTTTGGGATTGGCTAATACACAGAATAGTAAACAACAAGATCCTACTGTATAGCACAAGGAACTATATTCAATGGCTTGTAATAACTTGCAATGGAAAAGAATATGAGAAAGAATATATATATATACACACACACACTATGCTGTATACCAGAAACTAATACAACATTGTAAATCAAAAAAATATATATATATATAAAGGAAAAAATAAAATTAAAAAAAGGAGTCTTCATTCTCAAAAGAATTTTGAATGGCCAGTCTAAGAAAGCTCTGAAGTTGTAATACATTCCCTTTCTCTCTCTCTCTCTCTCTCTCTCTCTCTCTCACACACACACACACACACACAGAGTCACACACACTGGTGAGCACCTGGCAAGTATTAGCAAGCAGCAACATGCTGATGAAAGAGAACCACTGCAAACTTACTACCTCCGCTCCCATCTCTCATTTCCCAAAGCTAGCTAGGAGCTAGGGGAAGGGAAGACCACCATCCCTCCACCCACACCGTGGGCTAGAACCCAGTCCAGTTTGCAGAAGTGCCCTGCTATATGGGGTGGGGGTGCTGCGTCCACTTTTTGCCAGGGGAGTGGGGAGCCAAGGACCAGCGGCTGTGTACTTGGCCTCATGCTGACTCTGCAGGGGATTCAGAAGGAATGCCAAATTCAGTCTGTAACCTCAGAGAGCCTGCCACCTAGCTGGGAGTCACGACTTGCTCATAGGAAAAATACTGGGTTGGATTCTCTGATTTATCTGGACTTGTGGTGGAAGCAGAACTTCCATATAAATTAATTGTCCGGTTAACTGTTATTTTCTGTGAAGTGTTCATCCTGTTTGTTTGAATCGTTCTCAACGGAAAGCCTTCTAAATGTATTACAAATTTGTTTTATTCAACGGAACATTCTGAGCATCATTTAACCTTTTCCTGATGACTCAGAGTCATCAATATGAATATCCTTCATTGTACCTCGTCTGCTTTGGCATTATTCTGAATTCTCTTTCTTTCCACATCTGGCTGTCAGCTATCACTGCTCACCCACAGTTAATGAGCCTGTCTCTTCCAACCCTCTCGGCTCTCGACTAATCACTGATCATCGCGGCAAAAACTGCATTGATCCCCCTGCTACACGCCAGGCCCTGTGCTAAGTCTTTGCATGGATTAATTAATTAAATCCTCAGAGCAATCCTGGAGGCAGGGACAATGATTATACCCAAATTACAGACGAGGTAACCAAGGCCCAGAAAGGTCAAGTCACTTGCTTAAGGTTACATGGCAAGCATGGAGCAGAAGGAGGACTTGGACCTGATTCTGCTGGTCTCAAGATGTCAAGGTTTTACCGCCACATCAGTGCCTTTCAAACCTTTTTGATAGTGAGACACAATCAGAGATATGTATTTTTAGCCTGTAGATACAAACATATATAATAGAATCAAAACTCCCAACAACCGCATGTTTGTTACACGGAACACATTCTGATACTCTGTTCCATCTCATCATCGTCATCACTGTGATTACTATGACTAATATTGGTTGTGACCCACTGAAACGATTTCCCAACCCCACTCATGGGACACAACCCATGGTTTGAAAAAAATGCTGCGGCACAGTTTATGGTTAATCTGCAATGGGTACAGGGTCACCCTTGGCCATGCGACACCTTAGTGTGAAGTAGAAAAAGACGCCCCTTACTCAACAGGCTTAATTCCATTTGTCAAAAAATTGTCAAAATGAGTCGATTTTGTTGGAGTAAAGCCCTTTACTGCCATCTGCCCAGAAATTGTTATTTATAAATAAATAAATATATAAATAATCTTAATGGCAACAAGAGGCATGGTGCCCCCGAGACAAAATGATGCTGTGAGCACCCCAGGCACAAGTCTACACATAGGCCCTGGTGGACAGAGAAACCAAATGACAAAATGTGTTAAGAGGTATTTGTTAAATGAGTCAATTGTGTCAGAGTACCTGCAGGCCCAGGATTTGTCACAGCTCTTCTGGCTTCTCAAGCTTTTCTCCTCAATTCCCAATTATGGTTGCCAAATAAATATGGGACAGTCACTTAAATTGGAATTTCAGATAAACAAAAAATAATTTTAGTATAAGTACACACAGTATTCGGGATATACGCAGCCTACAATATTACTGGTTGCTTATGTGAAATCCAAATTTAACTGGGAATCCTGTATTCTTATTTGCTAAATCTGGCAAACCTATTCCCAATGCAGGGAGGGCTTGTTGCTGTGTCTTGGGAATCTGGGGCAGTTAGCACATGACACAGGGGTTAGATGGCAATTCTGTTGTAACAGTTTCAGATCTGTCAAAACATAGGGCCAAGTGAACAATCCTGAGAAGAAAAAGGACTTGGATTGCTAGAGAACATAAGCTGATGGGGTTTCTGTAAAATGTACGGAGAGAGCTGGACCAATACAGGAAGATCACGATGGTACCAAACTTCTTCTAAATGCCAGGCACGGTAAGAAGCATTTCATATGTTTCATCCCAAATGAGTCCCACAACAAGACTCTTAAGACAGGTGCGTTGGCATCCCCATTTTATATCTGAAGAAACTGAGGCAGAGAGCGGATTTTATGAGACATGCCCAGGGTCACATAGTGTGTAAGCGGCAGAGCTGGCTTTGAACCCAGACCTGACAGACTCTGAAACCAACACTCTTCACCACCAAGATCTGTCAGGCTCCGGAGCCTACACTGTGCACCACCACGCTACGCCCAAGGTACTGTGCTGTGTCAGGGACGGAGAGATGGGAGCTGATGCAGGAAACAGCAGTCAGACTGCTGAGGTGTCCCATGACACCTCAGCCTGGCTACTTTGTCGAAGCAGAAAGCAAAACCTGCTGTAGCGAAGTGGCATGTCTAGGCCATCCCTAAGGGTATTAAGTCCCGTATTTCTTTGGCCCTCTTTTTCACTTTTTCCAAAAACTAGAACCTGATAAATCCTACCCTGACTAGAAAAGAAGAATCCAGAAGTGCCGCCCCTAATCCTTAGGACTGCACCCACAGGTTTAAAGTCCCACAACAGACAGAACAAACAAGGAGATCACAGGCGACATTCTACCAGCAGGCATTCTTTCCCTGACAGAAACAGCAGAAATCCCTGAAAAGCCCAAACACCAGTTGCGGTCTTCTTTGAGACTCTTCTCATTGCTGGCTGTGCTGCCCATCTGTAATCTATTCAATCTGCAACTTGTTACTAGGTTAATAGATAACACAGCTTTAATTTATTTGCTGAAACACTTGGCTTCCAAAACCTTATTATTATTTATTGACACGTCATTGTTGTGGTACAATGTCTGTACTTTGTGATAGCAGCATTAGCCACAAATGGATCTGTGTTATCGGCGTTTGAGGACAGGTTATTACTGTGATTATCTGTTGTCCGTTCCTTTTCTCCCATCCATCCCCCTTCATCAGACCAGCTAGGCCAAGAGAAGCCAGGGAGTGAGCTGAGGAACTTGGGGGGATGTGCTGGTAAACCAGCTCTCCCAGAGAGAGAGAGCGAGAAAACAACAAAACAAAACATCCCCCACATGTAACATTTGTCGATTTCCGTGGTATAAATACACTCACCATGGCTGAATATCAAGCTACCAGTGTGACCCCACCGAGTGTGAATTTGGGAACAGATACTAACAATAGCTCTCCAGAGCCAGTACCAACCGAGCAGGAAAATCTGTATAGAGTGACAAAAAGGAATTGGGCCTGTCAAGAGAGGAGTGGTTAAACAAGTGACAATTTATCCACACACTGGGTTAAGAAGCTGTTGTCAAAAATGCTGATGTGAGAAAACAAACTCACGGTTACCAGTGGGGAAAGGGGGTGGGGAGGGATAAATTGGAAGTTCAGGATTTGCAGATATACACTATTATATATAAAATAGATAAACAACAAGGACCTACTGTATAGCACAGGGAACTATATTCAGTACCTTGTAGTAGCCTATAATGGAAAAGAATCTGGAAAAAGAATATATATATATGACGGAATCACTTTGCTGTACACCAGAAAGTAACACAACATTGTAAATCAACTGTTCTTCAATAAAATTTTTTTTAAATGCTGATGTGGATCTATAGTTATTTATTCATAAATTTTCTTCTTTTGAAATAAATAGATCTATATTTATTGACATGGAAAATATTTGCAATAAGCTACTAAGATTTTTTTATGTCACCAAACAATATTTGGATGAGCCCATTGTAATTTTTTAAAAGGTGTGTGTACACTCACAAACATAGAAAAATTACTTCAGTATATTGACCAAAATATTAATGGTAGTTATCTGTGGGTGGTGGAATTATGGACAAATTTTACTTTCCTCTTTTTAATACTTCTACATCACAATTTTTTTTACAACAGGCACATATTACTTCTATATTCATATATATATACATGCATGTCTGTGTATATGTATATATATCTCTATTTTTAATTTTAAAAACAGAAACTTGAACACCTTGTTACTTCTCAAGTCCCCTTCCATTCCTTCATCCTCTTCTCCAGGTAGAACTGGTGGGGCCAGGATGGGGCAGGGCATCAGCTGGACCACAGGCAAGACCAGGAGCACATCCCCCCATAGGTCTTACTCCACTCTTCCCAGTGCCATTCAGGGAAGGGAGGTCACTTGTCCAATATTATAGAGCAAGTGAGTGGCAGTGCCTTGGCCACAGAATTCTCAAGGCTGGCTGCTCGGGCCAGGTCTCCCCACAGCAGGTGCCTCATTGATAGCACACACCAGGTTATTCTAGCTTAGCCCTTTACAAATGAGGAACAGTAGGGGCAAATCTAATTTGCAGAATTTGCTACTCGGTAGATTTGAGTTCCACAAGCTAAGCCATAGCACCCGCATCGATTCCTTACCAGTATCTTCTGAGAAAATACGGGTCTCACTCCTCTGTCTAGCTTGTTAGGCTAACCAGCAACGCACAATTTCCCATCAATTACACTATAATTTAACTAGACTTGTAAGTCAACCCATGGTACCTTTGACGGGCTAGCTTAAGAAACTAGCCATCATAAATAATACTGCTTCTACTGGAAAACATGCTCCAGGTTTCCAACTGACTTACATACTAACGTCTGGAACATGACATGATTCATTTGTAAATTGGGGGCTGCCAACTGGGGACCAGGTGGTCTGATCTAAACAGATCACAGCCTTATGCTTCTCATATGGAAATGTCTTTACAGATGTGCTATTGTGATCAATGAATAATTTTAAAGCATTTGGGAAATGTTAATTATTGATCTTTGCTTGCCTAACCAAAGCAGGTTCTACGAAACGTGGCACAAATTCAGCTCGGTCTATGCATTACCAAATAACCCTGCTGTCTGTCTCTTTCTCTGGCTGGCTGTTTTCAAACGGTTTAGTCACCAGAGTCAGGTTTATTTAAGGAAAGCTCAGATAAAATTGGAGATCAAATGTTATTACTCAGAACACATATATAAAGAGTACAATTGCATTTAGAGAGAAATCCAAGTTCCTCTTTCTCTATCAACGGAAGTCATGAAGGTGTTATGATTTCCCAGCTGTAATCCACCCTCTGCAATGCTACTTCTTGTACCTGGCTCTTACCGTACCTCCATCCCCAGCTTTCTAGTTTCTTCCTTCCAAGAACTCCAGAAACCATTTTTTAAAAGATGTTTCCCCAGGAATAATAACAAACTACTAACTGCTTTGTTTTGGTGGTGAGGGGTTGGTATTCTAATGTATGCTTCAAATGTATGCCTTTGGGTATGAAAGCTCTCTAACCTGAAAGATTATGTAATTTATTTCATGACTGGGCATGCTTCTGCTCTCGGTAAATGATGGTTACACTCTGTTAGAGACTCTGTAGAATCTGTTTCTAGACCAAAAAGGAGACCATGAACACCCAAACTAAGTCTGAAGACAGTACAAAGCTGCACAGTGTGAGTCCAAGACTTTAAGGCTAGGAATCAGAAGGCCCAGGTTCCAGTCTTGCCTCTCACAAGTAACTGACTAGCTATGTTTCTTACACTAAGTCCCTTCCCTTCTCTGAGCCTCAGTCAGTCTCCTCATCCAGAAAATTAGAGTTCTTCTAACTCCGGGAAATTTCACTGAGATGAGGAAGAAAGGAGCCAACACACCTTGAATGGCGTCTAATGGGACGGCCATCTGGTTAAATGAGATTATCCATCAAGAGGCTCATCTTCCCACCTGAGGTCAGTCCATCAGCTTTTGTCTTGCAGGAGCAGTCTTCAAAAGTTCACAATTCCTTTTTAACCTGGATCAGGTGATAAAAGGGGCAGCTGAGAAAGTGCAGCCAGTTCTTTCTTGAAGGGAGGGAAGCCCAGAGGGTGCTAACAAGTCACAGGTAAAGTAGGAAAAAGAGATTACTGCTCTCATGAACATTGGGGTGCAGGAGTCATTTTGGAGTAGGGTTCCTTCTGGATATATGCCCAGGAGTGGGATTCCTGGGTCATACGGGAAGTCTATTCCTGGTCTTTTGAGGAATCTCCATACTGTTTTTCCACAGTGTGTGTGGGGAAAAAAAAGAGAGAGAGAGATTACTGCTCTCACCTTGTAAAAGACAAAACTGGTAATTTCGGAACTAGAGAAGGGATGGGTGGAAATCATTTATGTTTTTCTTCTTGTTTCAGGTTGTGTTGGAACAGATTTAATCTCTGGATCATTTCCAGGTCTTTGAGAGGATGACTTTGCCCTCATTTTGTTTTAACTGTCTCTCTCCCAGACCAGGTGATGTTTCCGTAAGGGCAAGAGTCAAGCACACAGGTGCTCTAAAGGGGTTTGCTAAATAAGTGACTGAGTAGCACATTCCCAGCAAAATTAAAATCTGCTGAGCTTAACAGAAAATAACCTAGCACAAGAGTTAACAAGTTGCCTGAAATCCTTTTTGGAATGACAGAAAATAAAAGGAACAAAATTGATGAGATTAATTTCTTCTCAACAGTTTCTTGATTCTTCAAGTTCAATGTCCTTAAACTGATCTTATACTGAAAGTGAGTTCTGAAAACCCAAGGCACAACTTTCTACCATTAGTCCATACCACAGATGTTTAAGTAACCTGTGAAAGCCTGGTCCGTATTTTGAAATACTTCTCTACGGATTTAGTCATTTATAGAAGTAATTCAGCAGAGTCTTTAGGAACATCAACCTAAGTTAGAATTCTAACTCTGTCAAGTACCTTTGGGCAAATTATACAACCTCTCTGAGCTACAGATTCATCTTAAAAAGGAGAATGAGAATGAAGCCTACTCATGGACCTTTATGGACAGTCAATGGGAAAAGGTATTAAAAGTAGAGAGCTTGACACAGAGTAAGCCCTTATGTTATTGCTGCAGGTGATAATAATAACAGCAAAACAAAAACAGATCAAATAGTTAGGTCCCTTTAGTTAACTGCAACCTCCTTCCATTGTCACTTTGCAGGGTGGCCTACTGGAAAAAGCATGAACTCCGCAGAACTAGCCAGAGTCCAACAGGAAGTCAGGAGCCCACCACAGTGCCTGGCCCATACTCGACCTTCCGCAAATAGCAACTGTGCTGCTGCTGCTGCTGCTCTCATTATTAATAACTCCTTTCACAGAATAATCTTAAAATCTTTACATTAAAAGCAGGTCAAGGTACATATACCCAAATGTTCATGGCAGCATTATATACAATAGCCAAGACATGGAAACAACCTAAATGTCCATCGACAGATAACAGGATAAAGAAGATGTGCTATATTTATACAATGGACTACTATTCAGCCATTAAAAAGAATCAAATAATGCCATTTGCAGCAACATGGGTGGACCTGGAGATTGTCATAGTAAGTGAAATAAGTCAGACAGAGAAAGACAAATATCATATGATATCACTTATATGTGGAATCTAAAAAAATGACACAAATGAACTTATTTACAAAACAGAAATCAACTTATGGTTACCAGGAGGGGAAGGGACGTGGGGGGATAAATTGGGAGTTTGGGATTTGCAGACACTAACTACTATATATAAAATAGATAAACAATAAGGTCCTACTTTATAGCACAGGGAACTATATTTAATACCTTGTAATAGCCTATAACGGAAAAGAATCTGGAAAAAGAATATATATATGACTGAATCACCTTGCTGTACACCAGAAACTAATACAACATTGCAAATTGACTATACTTCGATAGAAAAATTTTAATTAAAAAAAAGCAGATCAAGGAAGGAACACTATAAATGTTCTTGATACTGGCTGAAGCAGTACAGTTTGCTGGACTAATCACCTTTAAAGATGTGCAGTCTTTCCTAGTAGCGGCAAAAGAAATCCAAATATATGCCTTGTAAGCCCTTGCAGTTCTTCCTAATTTCTACCTGGTTCGTTGTCACAGCTGGAGGACACATTGTCCCAAGATCCCCTCTGTTACTATATGGTTAATTACAATATTGAATCATTGAACTCAGAGAATGAATAAAAGCGTATACTTTATGCACAATTTTGACATTATTTGTAAAATAGACTAGCTAATAGAAATTCTGCTGAAACATATTCCTTTCCAGGCTGTTGCCTGTTATTAACAGGCTTATTTCAATTGAGCTATGTGTTAAGAATGATTGCTATTTGAGCTAATGGCTCCATATCATGGAGAAATAGGTGTTATTTACTAGGCTTCTATTTTTATCTAGATAACAGGACAAGATGCCCAGTTAAATCTGAATTACAGAGAAACAATAAATATTTTTTTGGGTAAACAGGTCCCAAATATTTCATGGGACAGACTTACACAAAAAAATTATTGTTGTTCACCCAAAATTTAAATTTAACTGAGCACTCTGTATTTTATCTGGTAACCCTATTTTTATACAACTACTGGTCTTAGAACTTTCTAAATATATGAATTTGATGACATAAAGAATATCAATTTAACAGTCAGTACCACTATTTTGTATCACAAAATCAACTAATTACATTTTTCAATGTTATAGGATTAACTCCTTGTTTTAAGAAAATTTAATAAAGTTTCTGTAAATCCACTAATATGGCTTTTACCAGCATTAGGCAAAATTGCATCCACAAGCCACCAGCAACTACCGACGAATCTATGATTAAGTATAAACTCTGACTCGGCCACTTTGAAATGAATCTCATGTTGGAAACCAAAGCTCCAAGTCATCCATTGAGGAAGGTTCCTGCCAGTTCACAAAGGTCATATTTACCTGCAGCTAGTGGCATTTCCTTGTTCCTAGATAAGATACAACAAAGGGAAGTGTTCAGTTCCAGGTGAGCGGGAAAGGGTGTAAGAAATAAGAAGATAACAGTGTTTGGTTCAGGTGGGAATGTATCAAGCCGACAGTTCACTCTACTACACACTCAAGTGGCTACTAACTGGCCATAATGCAACTATTATCACCCATTAAACCCAGTCCTCTTTCATTCAGATTTATAGATAGTAAATTATGACTGTGCAAGCGCCATAACTTTCCTTTTCCAGGGGAGGAGGGGGCTCAGTGAGGTTGGTATTCCTATTTCATGTTTGCATAGCTTAGGTTCAACGGCATGTCCTGGATGTGTCCTCAGTGCTGTCTCTACTTAGGAATGTGTAAGGGAGGAATTAAAACAGTTACGAGTCTCTGATGTACTCCTGCTCATTATTAAAAATCAGCCAAGCAACAGCTTTGTGGCAGCATCCACAAGGCGGAGGATAACTGAGAAAGGCAAACACAGTCTCGCAAGAAAAACATCTTAAAACTACAGGCTGATCCCCCTTCACGCTATTGCTGTGCTCCTAGAGAAAACTGTCAGGTTTTCATAAATCAAATCATTTTAAAATCATGAAATGGAGCTCACTTTTAAAGGTAGTGCCATGAATTTCCCCAAAGCTAGATCCTTAGATCTGCTGTCTGGATAAATCAGAATAAAACTGTATATTTAAAAAAAAAATTAACCTCCCAATGTCCTTCCCATTTTTTTCAGTAGGGGAGGGGGAACAGGAAGACGAGCTAGGAGAGTAAATATCAATAAAGGTCTTCAAACATCTTATCTTAATAGGCTCTAGTTTTTCTGTACATCACTCCTTTAAGTCCCAAAGTGTGTGTGTTTTTTTAATGTAATTGTGAGGCATCTTAACGTATCATTAACTGTGGTCACTCGTTTACCAAACTTTGGGCTGTGAACCATCAACTTCCTTATCCCTGCTTTGCGTGGATATCCCTAAATCGTTTGTCTTGTTCCCCTGAGACCAGAAGCCATGGGATCTTTAGCTTGGAGAATTTCCAATAACATATACCCATGAGAGAAGCAATACATGTATGCCCGGGAAAGAACAGGATTTGGAGCCAAAACCTAGATTTCAGTCCTGGCTTTGAGACTTACTGGCTCTGTAACCACGGACAGGTTACTTACTCTCTCTTAAACTAAACAGCCTTCTTTGTAAAATGGATGGTTCTAATCCAATGAGAAAATGCACGTGGAAGTGATTTGTAAATGTAAAGCAGTATAAAAATGCTATTGATGGTTCTTATTATAGAACTCAAGATGAAATTTCCACCTTGTGCTAACAGGGTGGGAACGGGGCAGAGGTGGCCTTTGAAGAGGCTTCTGGTGGTTTCGGGAAAGCCATGGTCTGGAATGTTAAGCATCATTCTGGCTTTAAGACTGAAGGACTGACCCCACAACCCTTATTTACATGCATCCCTCAATGACTTTTCATGAGTCGAAACTAGAAAGTCAGCTCCTCTTTGCACAGAGCTCCTTCCTGAGGAGTTGAACCTCCCCCTCTTATGACAAAAGACACATCTTTCCCAAGAGAGGAGGTTAACACAAACAGCCTGTTCAATTTCATGCAGCCTGCATCTTCTTAACTGCCAGATCCCACTGGTCAAATATTTGAGGCCATTGATGACTCATGCCAATTTCAAGAGCATGTTGTTATAACCACTTGCATCTCCTTCACTGAGTGTAAAACTGGTTTTAAAATAGCAGAAAATCACCACCACACCTGTGAAATGAGATTTTTCCCCAGTTTAAACACAGTTATAGGCAAAGCAGAGTATACAGTACGCAATATTATTTGTGAGGCACAATGACATATTAGCTAATGCTAATAGGTGAAAGACACCCATTACAAGAATGCAGTGCTTATTTTTAGGTAATTGTTAGATGAATTGTGAATATAATTTGGAGTTGGAAATCTTATTATTTTTAAAAGCATAGTTACCGTTGCTAAAGGACTAATTCATGTATCAGTCATTATATCCTCTCAGCTGCAAAAAGCAAAGAACTAATTCCTTTCCCAGTCTCAAGAGCTTGGGTGAGCATAAGGTTTGTAAGTTTCTTCTCCTATTTAGGAACTTGTAGGTACCTGAAATAAACCTGAAAGACGTTCTAACTGACGAGCGGAGTGTTCAGTCAGAATTTTTTTGGGGGGTGGCAGTAATCCAATTGGTATTAACCTCAAATGTTTCTATCTAGAATTAAGACAAGGCATTCAATACTACAAAACATATGTTATTAATAATTGCTATGATTGTGCCTGTGGATAAATGGTAATACTTGATTTGACTTATTTTCATCTCAGAAAGAAGAGTAAGAAACTTGAATACATGTATATTTTAACGTGCTTGTATAGTATTTGTTATCCTTTTCTTCTAATGCTGATTAGATCGTCTATGGCCCTCCCCTCCGTCTTCCTTTTCTGGTTATGGGGTGGCTACTGGCAGCCCTATTTGTACAACGTGACCCCCTCCTTGACCACGGGTGACTGGTCTGGGGGTGAGCAGCCGTCCATGAATTTGGAATCAAGACTAAAAGAAACTTGGTCTCACTCTAGGTAGCTGGGCCTCTAATATGAATGAAGGTGGCAGGGATAGCCATCTACTGTCTGCAGACCGGGGAGCAGAGAGAGAGTCAAGCTGACACGGAAAGAGAGGCAGAGACAAGAAGGAGTGAAAGAAAAGTCCTAACCCTGTGTCTGGTCCCAGGTCATTCCTGAAGCCTGGCTGCAGTCTTATCCCTAGTTCCTCGAGAACCCTGGGGCCTGGAGAATAAATTCCTCCTTTTTGCCTAAACCAGCTAAAGTAGGTCTCTAGTACTTACAACCAAGAGTCCAATGACTGCACTTTCAAACTTTCATTTTGGCATTCTTCACTTTTGAAAGAGATATACTCACTCTCAAGCAAAAAGAATTTACTCTCCGGGGTCCACCTAGGCAGGAATGACCGTGGCACACCACAGTGCCTGGCATATACTTTAGTGGGAGGTGCTCATATGATGTTTGTTGAATGAATAAATGAATGAACGAATGAGTGAATGAATGAATAGAGGCATATGTTTCAAATCACCAGGCATGAGCTTCAGCTGATATTCAGATAAGGCCCAGTACCCCTGAATTTCGACCATACATTCTCTAAATCTTACTGGTCAAAAATAAAAGTATTAAAACTGCTACACTTACCCATTAACTTACTACGTTTGAAGCTAGATGAAAAGCAGAACGGCATGGTAGTTAAAAACAGTGGCTCTGGAGTCAGACTGATTGCATTCAAATTACGGCCCCGCCCTCAGGCCTCAGTTTCCTCATCTACAAAATGGGGATAATGACAGTATCTATCACAGATAATTTGAGGATTACAGGAGGTAATCCATGGTATTAAGTGTTCAATAAATGTTAATGACTGTTATGATGATTTGGGGCAACTTTAAAAAAAAAAATAAGAGCAACGTGTACACATCTCACTTGGGACACTCTTTCTGATGAACCGCTTTTCTTGTTACTGACCCTACTCTTCTTTCTGACATCTTCGCAGCTATAGGCTGCAGGACAGCTTCGTGGCAGACTTCTTCAGGGCCCTCCAATCAATTGTTCAGGTTTTAAAAGTCTGTGATGTAAAAAGTGTGACACCAGGAGAACCAACACCACTCAGGGTATTTTCTCCCATCACAGGATTTTCAGCCATTTTTCAAATCTATTTAAAATGTTTTTTAAGCTGTTATGTTGTTCTTTATGTATGTTCTTTAGTCTTTATCTACTAAAGTATTTATGGATAAAATAAGATATCTCGGGTGTGCTTCAAAATAATAGGGAAGGTGTGGTGAACCAGGGTAGCAATGAAACAGGCATGGTCATGAAAACTGCACGACTGGTCCTTCCGGCTTCATTATATTAATCTGCTTTTTCCACATTGGAAATTTTCCATAATAAAAAGCTATTCCTAAAAATGTTCTTAGTATTTCCCTCTGACAAGTCTTTAGCCTTAGCTGTGTATAATTTTATACATATAATTATATATATAATTTTATACATATAAATGTAAAATGTAGTTTCTCTCTTTTTTTACATATGTTGCTGCCAGAAATGCCTTGAAAGGAGGACAAGCTGCCTCCAAAGGAGCAGAAGGTCCACACCCTGGCATATACTTTAGTGGGAGGTGTTCATATGATGTTTGTTGAATGAATAAATGAATGAATGAATGAATGCACACACCAAAGACAATGTTTGAGCACAAGTTAGATCCAAATTCTGTAAAGATTTAAATCGCTTTCATTCCTGTTTTGACACTAATGAGTGAAATAGGTAAGAATCCTAGGAGACACTGTCTCTTCACTGGGGACTTTGGCTGATAATTTTCTGTTTACAACCAAAATGGTAAAGCATGTGCTGCTCTGAGATACAGGTGTAATGGGTTAGCAAATGCCCTTTAAAAGATACACATACAACATGAGGAAATCAAAAGCCACAGAAAAACTGTCTCCATCTTGGATCAGGAGGATTTTTTTGTTCATGCCTTGTAGTCAATGAGCCAAGTGTATCATAGCAACGGTAATGGGACGCTACTAGAGCCTTCTCCTGGTGTTTAACCTTGGCCACAAGCTTTGCAGAAGGTTCCCGCCATGGTATTGCTGAAAATAGCAGGCATCAGTGATGTGGCCTTAAATGACCAAGGACCATGTTAGAGCATCAGGAAGTGGCTGCCACTCTCTGATGGGGGCAGTCATTCAGGAAGAGGGTATAAATTAGAAAGAAAATAATTATAAACTGTAGTGCTATCAGCACCTTTATATGACCATCAGTGCTAATCACCTGTCCTCAGGGCCCAGTGGAATTGGGGACTGGTTTTCACCGGCAGCCCTTTTCATACACAGACTCAGGCTTTCAGCCGTGTTGCTGGTAGTGAGGTTCCACAGTCACCCTCTCCTTCTCACCCCGCCTTTAGAGCAAACACATGGTGGAAAACCAGCTGGTAGGGTTAGAAAAGCAGGGTCGGGCCAAAGAAGGGGGCAAAGCTAACTGCTCCCCATGGGGATCCAGCCTTGACCTTGGCCTCATTAACTCTGGGTTCTGACTGAGCTAAACCAGCCCAGATGGCTTTAGGAATAAAGTAAAGATCTACTTCAGGAAAAACTGGAGAAATAAATTAACAGCTCGCTAGCCCTACAGTGATGGGGAGGTATGGAAAGGAAGATGTTCTAGTGGATTTTCCTAGTGAAAACGTCTAAGAACATTCCAAGTTATATGTTTTACTGTTATTGCTATTATTTTCAGCTAAAGATGATGAAATCTAGCTTATTTTCTCCAAAGAGAAGTAAATTTTACATTTCTAAAAAAAAAAAAAATTCTTTTGTCCTGATACACTTCTCAAGGGAAGGAACAGGACTAACATTCACCGAGTATTATATTATATAACCCATCACATTTCATTCTCACGCTAATGCCTCAACCAGCTAGGTATTACTATTATTGCCAGCTTTGAAAACTGAGGCTGAGAGAGGTTAACTAATTTGCCCAAGGTCATATACCTACTAAGTAGTGTAGGAAGAATTTGAACTTAGTTCTGTCTGCCCATGAAGCCCCCCCGACTTTCCACAGTACCACACCGTTTACCATTCAGAGTAGCATAAAACAATTACAGGGAGTGCTTGCTCCCTATATGTCTGTGTGGTTTAAAACTAAGTTAAGACTCCTTATCAAATTATTAAACAATATCAGAAAAGATATTCTGGAGCACTTGGAGTGCAACGCTGTGTCTTCCGGCAGCTCCCAAAGTACATCAGTGACAATCTTTAGCAAAAATGGCCCCCACACTTATTGGGACATATTTTTGATGTTGGGAAAAACAAAACCCATTCTACATGTGTAGTTGGAGCAATACAGTATTGTTTTCTGTGACCCTATGCACGTGCAGTTCAGTGACCTAATTAATGGCTAGAAGCTGGCTCTGACGCTGGAGGGCAGGGCAGCCTAATGGTCTGACTAAAGATAGCTCAACAGCTGGGTGAGCTAACACAGGTGCAGCAGTCCCTAGATTTAGTACCAGTTTAGTAAATAGCGGCTACTGTTATGATTCTACGTTATTTGCTTCTATTTCAGTCTCCCTTCGTCCTTCCATAGAGAACACTCCTCCAGTAATCCAGGCCGGTGTTTCTCAACCTCGGCAAGACTGACATTTAGGACTGGGTAATTCGTGGTTCCGAGGGCTGTCCTTTGAATTGTAGGATGTTTAGCAGCGGGGCCAGGACTAGGATGAGGCAGGTGAAGTGAGTGAGGCACTGAACTTGGGCGTAAAATTTAAGGGGACACGAAAAAATTCAGTAATGAAGATAAATAATATTTTAAAAATCAATATTAATGCCTCCAAATCCATAATGGACAAAATATGAACATTTAATAAAGGCAGGATCAGTGCTGCTGATTTTTCCTTCTGTCTTGGGCTCCAAAACGGCTCGGCCTGGCACCATGACTGATCCTCTTGCCGCCCTGGTCAGTGGCATCTCTCACATCCACCCGCTGGATGCTGGGAGCATCTCCCACCCTCACCGCTGGTCATGACTACCAAAATTGTCTCCAGAAGTTTCCAAACATCTTCTGAGGAAGAAAAATACCCCCAGTGCAGAATCAATGCTATAGGCATAGACCCAGAGGGAGCCCTTGCATCCAAAAGCAAAAAATGAAATAAAAGACAAAAAAATCAAATCATCTGAAAGGCTACAGGGCATGATAACACTGTCGTGGGTAAGGGCAGGGCTTGGGCATCATACAGATTTGGGGTCAAATCTTAGGTTCAAGACTTGGTAGATGCGTGACTTTACGTGCTTCGGTCCTGGGCTTCAGTTTCACTAACTGTAAAGTGAAGGCGATAATAAAATCTACCTTATAGGTTTGTGAAGATTAAACAACGATTTGTGTAAATCATTTAGAGTAGGACATGATGCATGGTGAGAGCTCCAAAACGTTAGACACTATTATTATCAGGAAGTAATTGATGGCCTGGGTCCCCCTCTGCCTTCAGTTTCTGTGCCAGAGTGAGAGGACTGCTCATTTTTCTGAGCAAAGAGAGACTGGTGCTATAGGAGAAAAGGGCATGATATTTCCAACTGGCTTAAACTTCAGATATAGCAGTGTAGCTGATTATTCTCCTTTCAGAAGGAAATATTTGTTCTATGATTAAATATCTTGGTATGCAAGTCTTAGTTTCTCTCATTGCCAGCACAGAGCTTGGACAAACTTGATTGGAATTCAGAGAAAAATGTGACTGAAAAGTTCAACCCACCAACTTGCCCTACACCATCACTTTAACCAATAAACTGCAAAATGTGAAAATACAAAATACAAACTAGAATTCAACAGCATCGCAATTCTTATTTTATGTATAGTTTAGAGAACTAACTGAGGCTGTTTGTTTTTATCTGAAGGCAGATTAAAGGAAAGTATCAAACACGCTTAAGCCCTTGAGTCCCGATTTCAAGGAAAATCATATACAGTTGTCTTGTTTTGGGCTTATTTTAGTTTTTCCTAAGGGCTTGAATATGGTAGGCGAAAGACTGCTTCTCTAAGTCCAAAATCATGATTTCAAAATTTTAACAGCTTTTTGGAGATATAATTCACATCCCATAAAACTTGCCCATTTAAGGTGTACAGTTTTAGTACATTCAGAGTTGTGCATCCGTCATCACAATCAATTTTAGAATATTTTCATTTTTTCCTAAAAACAAACTCCACATCCCTTAGCCATCATCCCCCCACACACAATTTTTCCCTTCCTCCAGCCCCTGGCAAACACTAATCGACTTTCTGTCTTTACGGACTTGCCTATTTATGGACATTTCATATAAATGGAGTCCTACAATATGTGCCCTTTTGTGTCTGGCTTCATTAACTCAGCACAATGTCTTTAAGGTTCATCCATGTTATCGCATGTATCAGTTCTCCGTTCCCTCTTGTGGTTGAATAATATTCCCCTGTAAGGATACATCACATTTTGTTTATCCATTCATCCACTGATGGACATTTGGGTTGTTCCCAGTTTTTGGCTATCATGAATAATGCTGTTGTAGACATTCAAATACAAGTTTTCGTGTAGAGATGTTTTCAGTTCTCTTGGGTACATACCCATCAGCAGAATATCTAGGTCCCATAGTAACAATATGTTTAACATTTTGAAGGACTGCTAGGTTGTTTTCCAAAGTGGCTACACCATTTTACATTCCCACCAGCAATGTAAGAGGAGTCCAATTTCTCCACATCCTGCCCAATACTTGCTATTATTTGACTTTTTGATTATAGCCACTCTAGTGGGTATAAAGTCATCTCCCATTGTGGCTTTGATTTGCATTTCCCTTATAACTAATGATGTTGAGCATCTTTTCATGTGCTTATTGACCATTTGTATATCTACTTTGGAGAAGTTATGGTTTCATCTTGATACTCCAAGAGGTTTGGGAGGCATTATGTGGCAGGTGGGAACATCTGGAATAGAAATAGGAACCTTGATTAAGTGTATATTAAATATCCACCAAGCCCTTCTGCCACACTACTGAATTAGCTTAACCTATAGAAAAAAAAATTCTTCTAATAGCAACAAAATGATTATATTTGTGTGACCTTAGCTGAGAGTTAATAGAAACTAACTAACGGGGGATGTTTGTTTAGCGTGAAGAACAACTTATTTATCTCTGAGCCTCAAAATTCCAGAACATCTTGCTGAAACTCAGATTCTGCCAGGACAGGTCAGATCATTGACATGTGCCCTTGGGTACCTTGGGGTAACAGCAAAAGTCTAAGGTGAGTGTGCTCTTTATTTCTTAACTTCATTGAGTGAATTCCACTGTGCTTTCAGTTGACCCTATAGAAATCTTTTTCTTCCATGTTTGAAAAAAAATTCACATCTTTCTCTTCTCTGACAAAATCTTATCAGAGAATAATACGAGTATACGTCCATCTCTATTGGATTACTGCATCAGGATGCAACATTTGATGCACTTAGGAGGACTGGCAGTATTGCGACAAGAGGTCTAAGGTTGTTGAGATGACTACCCATGTCTGGAAGAACTCTCGATAACCTGATAAATTCAGACATTTGGAAATACTTGTACAGCAGTCTGTGACAAATAGAGAATGCAAAGGAAAACAGAACTCCAAGAGTCATTAATCTAAATTAATTAACCCAGTGACACTGTCATAGAATTTTAGCCCCACTGCAGAACCCAAATGAATTCAGGTAGGTAAGCTTTTTTTGTGGTGGGATGTTTATTTACAATGAACTGCAGAAGAGGGTTAATCTAATGGGATGCAGAACTGCATTGGATGCTGAAATGCTTTGTGACTAACATCCATTTGAGGTATCAATTAACTTTTAATTCTTGAAGGGAAACAAAAAGCAGCCCTGCACAAAGACTAAATTGGGGGTGGTATAAGGGGCACAGAGCTCATGGAAACTTAGGCCTGCTACCTTTTTGTAGCAGGGAAAGGCCTCCTTATCTAACACAAAGGGGTTGAAGAGTAGGGAGGGAGAAGGGTGAATTGGTGTGTGGCCTGTTAACTCAATGATGTTTCTAAAGGCTGAATGGAAGAGTCAAAGCCACCCAAGTCAAAACAGCGCTAAGTCAACAGCTTGGCCGAGACGGCATGACCTGAATGGAAATGCAAATGGTTCAGTCCAATAACTGCTTTGGGTGTCACTTGGTCCACCAGCTCTTGCCTCCCTGGAATCTTTTCAACTGCACACAGAACAGCAAATCACCTTACTAGACCCTGTGTCCAAACTCCAGGGAAAACCCAGTATGTGCCAAACCAAATGAGGAGAACACAAAAATGATGGGATGGTAATTCCCAATAAAAAAGAAAAAGACTATTTACTGCACTCAAGGTTTCCCTAAAGGGTCCTTTTACGCCACGAACCATGTGATGTTGAAAAAGCACCAGCTGTGGTCCTACTGATGAGTCTCACGTTCAACAGGGTAGAAAATTCTTTCCATGAAGTGCTGTTGTGGACATGTCCGGCTTCCGACCACCAGACAACACGGGAGTCCGTAATTAGTTTGTTTTCCAAAGGGGGAGCCACCTCATGCTTTTCTTCAAATTCAATCAAAACATACACGCTCTAAATAGAAACCCATCCATGTCCATTTGAAACCCCTTTGCACGAGCAGCTGTCTGGGCCAGGCCTGGCCGAGGAGCCTCATTCTATTCATCTCTGCACTCCAGCCAGTAAATGCTGGGCTTTGTTCACCCCCACCAGCGGGGCAGTCAGACGATGTCAATTGGGCCAGGGGCCTTAATGATGGAAGGCAGGTGTCCTCAGAGGCTGCCCAGGTGAGGGGGTCAGCCTGTGTACCATGACTCACTCACTCGTCCTCAGTTTACAAAGCCCACGTCCCCACCCCACCCCCAGCCAATTAATTACTGCCATTAGTGGGCTCACCCGCCCACGTGAAAGGAGGAAGGCCAGGCCCGCCCGGGACTTTCGCTACTGTTTAAGAGCTCTGAAGACAACCAAGAGCCACTATTTTCAAAAGGAGGAGGGGGCTGAAGCACTCTCCAGAAACTCCACCAAGTGAAATCTTAATGATATGAAAGAAATCAGCAGCTGCTTGGGCCTCATAAAGCAGCAGCCAGAAGCACAAAGATGCCTGTGGGCAAACGCTCATCAGGATGAACAGACTCATGTTCTTAAGTTCCCAAAAGGAAGGAGAAGGTGGTGTTCTTGGCCTTAATTAACTTAAATGTCCAGGCAGGAGATGGACAGAGAATAATAATCGCCCCTTCCGTTTATGTCATGTTTCTGCAGCCTTGAGTCCCCTCTCCTGCACATCACCTCATTTCATGCTCCACAGTCCCGTGAGGCAGGCAAGGTGAGGTCCAACAGCGCCACGTGACAGAGGAGGACAGCAGTTTCCGAGAGATTAAGGGACGTGCCCGTAGTCTCACAACTCATCAGTGCAAGAGCCAGGGCCAGAACCCAGGTGCAAGAGCAAACAGCACTGAGGCCCCAGCTACAATCTGAATCCCAGAGGTGGTCTCACAGTTCCCAGGGGAGTGCAGCTGGATGCAGCCTATGTTAAGCAGGGCAAGCTTTGCTGGGAAGGAAATTGGCTTTTGATGGCCTGGAAGGAAGATTGAGCTCTTTTGTACAAAGAGCTCGCCCCTGGCATTAGAACCCAATTTGTGATGCTCTGTTTACTCTGGCTAGATGGCACTTCAGTCCTGGAGTTTCTTATGAATGCAGAGATTCTGCCTAATAACATTTTCTAAACTTTCTTAGCTCCTGAGCAGGAAGATTTTTCTTCAGGAGTAACCAGTTATCATCTCTCTGCTGGGTTTGGGGTCCATTTGTGTAGGTGTTATTTTATTATAACCTGCTTTCTTCTAAAAAGAATTCCAGGAGGCTGCATTCGTGTCCAGGCAATCTTGCCTGATGCGGGACCATTTTTCACCCAAGTGGCATCTGCCCAACAGGCACTGAAAGGAAATAGCTGCCTCTCTGTAGCCTAATGACCAAGAATCAGACAGTTTCTGGGTTCAAATCCCAGCTTGGCCATTTGCCATCTGTGTAGCCAGGGCCAATGACTTAAATCTCTCTGAAGCTCAGTTACCCGATCTGTATATTGGTGGTAATAATGAAGATTAAGTTAGATCATAAAAAAAAAAAACACCACTCAGTCTAGTGCCTGGTGTACAAGGTGTACTCACTACATTTTAGCTGGTAAATTATTAGCTTTCTTGCTTTGACATTTAAATGGGTTATAACCATTAAATAGTGAACACAGTGTCTGACACATGGTAAGTGCCATGTTACTGTTACCTGCTATAATTATAGTATAGTAATATTACTATATACTATATTATATAATAATACTATTATCTTACTTTGCTCACATCTTACACTGCAGTCAAACTCATCTCTCACCTCCTTGCTTTTGCATATGCTTTTCCCTTTAGTTGGACTGAACTCCCATTCCTGGTTTTGTCTAATAATTTGGTTTTTCTTTCAAGAGTCAGATCAGGAGGCATGGCTTCCAGGAAGCTTCCAAAAAGCCCCAAGTATGAGAATGGTGCCCGTCCTCTGTGCTCCCATGACCTCCTCTGTGCTTAGCCCCTACCCCCACCCCCAACAACACTCACCACACTCTTGTCACCTCTGGTCTCCTACACTAGGCTGTGTGCTCTTCTGGAACAAGACTGTACCTCCACCCCTCTCCTCCGAGCACCTAGCATAAGACGAGACCCAGACACGTTTGTGGGCGAAATGACTCACGACAACAATCGCAATCTCGGTTATGATCACCCGTAACAATACAGCCTGCCATTTTGTCAGGGGAAGACTACCCAAGGAGCCCAAATGTAAAGGTCATCCCTGGCCAGGCCCTGGAAGGGAAAGGGGAGCTCGGGTTTGCCCCCTGGCTCCCCAGGATGAGTTCCACCTGTCTCCTGCCCTGGCAGCGGCCGGGATACACAGCAGTGGTGAAACCTAACCTGTTACCCTGGATTAAGGGACAGGTGAACCAAACCAAAGAGGCCTGCATAGCAGCAGAGCGATGTGCTATTAAGTCAGCTGAACTTGGGTAGCCCAGTTGACTTGAGTCAGGAAGTCACCGCTGTGAGGCTCAAGAATTAAGGACGGCTTAGCCCGATTGGAGTAGTGCCTCCTGGACCTGGAGCTCTTCCACCTGCCTCTCACAAAGAGTCCCAGCAAGCATTTCTTGAGGCCTGTTAATCCGATTCAGTAGCAACCACTTGCCAAGCGCCAAGAACTGCGCTCGGCTCTCAGCCTTACAACCGGGTGAGGGGGGAGCTATCGCTCTTCCCGTCTTACAGATGAGGTCACTAAGACCCAGGCTAAGTGACCTGCCCAAGCTCACAGAGCCAGTCAAAGCCAGGGAGCGTTCCAGTCTGGAACTACTGAAGCCAAGAGTCAGCCTTACTGACCTACGGCCCCCATCTGTAGCCGGGTCACAACACTCTCAGCTAAGTCCCTGAGTGTCAGGGCCCGGAAAGGCTACACAGATGAGGGAGGCCGCAGCTTTTTTCTCCAGGAGCTCCTGGTCTAGAAGCACACAGAGACGTGTTCAAAGATAACAGCTAGTGGCCACTACAGGAACAGAGTCCAGAGAACAGGACAGGACCCCAGAGAAGGGAGTGATGAGTGCAGCTGGCAGGGATTTGAAACAATTATCTCCTTTTTACACAACTAAATCTCAAAAGCTGGCCTTCTCCCTTAGATTCTGCAAACTCTGTTTATTTCCTTCTCACTCAACCTCCTTGCCCACTTGACTTCTCTGCCTTCCTTCAGTGTCTGTCCTTCCCGAAGCAGGCGTACTACCCTGGAGCCGCCTGTCCCCCGACAGTTCCTACTGGCATTCCGCATTCCACTCATTGTTGGTGAGCAGATTTGAAAAAGGAATGAGGGTTTGGATTAGATGACTTTTAAGATTCCTTCCAATCCTTGGAGTTGAAGATTCTCTGAGCAAAGTGCTCAGAGGCCGAGAAAGCCTCAAGAGCAAATTGCAGAAATTAGCAAAGAGCTCCTCAGCACAACCCAGAATTTACTCTAACAGCTTCTAAATTGCTTCACTATTTTATATACAGCAGGAGCCCCAGCTCGAGTTGCCAACAGCTTTCTCTTGGTTTTTAAAGTGTGTTCAATTTTTAACCACTTCCACAATTTAAAATGTGGGGTAGAATCCCACAAGGGGAGGCCCTCTTTATTTTCAAATGCAAATTGGATTCAAATCAAGGCCAAAGGTTTAAACAGTGAGTTAGAAATCAACCCTCGAGTTCAAAGCTGATTTGAAGTGCAGCAAAATGCCCTTGCTCCTGTCCAGCCCTCGGGTTTCTACTCCATTCCGGCCATCTGAGGGCATTGAAAATGGAGACCCAGAGGTGACAGTCTTTTCATTCTCTTCCAGGCCCCTATCTATACTATGTTAACAGCAGAATTGTTGGCAACTAGATAATGATTATCTAATTCTAAAACATTATCTAAATCCAGTAATAGGATTAAAGATAATTCAGTCTTTCCAGCTTTAGGAGTCCAGCCACAGGTTAACCCCTAGCAAACCCCATTGGCCAGTGGCCATTCCCATGGGCTATTTCATTTAAAACAGCACTGTCTCCACCAGCAACAAAAGAAAAAATGAGATAAGTTGGACTTTGTCAAATTCTAAAATCTTTTGGGCTTTGAAGAATACCATCAAGAAATTGAAAAGACAAACTACAGAATGGGAAAAAATATTTACAAGTCATATGTCTAATAAGGATCTAGGAGCCAGAATATTTAAAGAACTCTTATAACTTAATAATGAAAAGATAAATAACCCAATGGAAAAGTGGGCCCAAAATTTGATTAGATATTTTCCCAAAGAAAATAAATAAATGGCCAATAAGCACATGAAGATGTTTGACGTCATTAGTCATTAGGAAAATGCCAATCAAAACCACAGGGACATATGATTTCACACATATGAGGAAGGCTATAAACCAAAAGACAGATAATTACATGTGTTGGTGAGGATGTGGAGAAATGGGAACCCTCATACGTTTCTGGTGGGATTATAAAATGGTGCTGCCACTTTGGAAGACAGTTTGGCAGTGCCTTGAAAAGTTAAACATAGAGTTACCATAAAACCCAGCAATTCTCCTAAATATATACTCAGGAGAAATGACAACATATGTCCACACAAAGACTTGTACATGGATGTTCAGAGCAGCATTATTCATGATAGCCAAAATGTGGAAAGAACCCGCCATGTCCACCAGCTGATGAACAGATACCAACAAAATGTGGTGTAGCCATACAGTGGAATAGTATTCTGCCCTGAAAAGGAATGACGCATTGATACATGCTACCACGTGGATGAACCTTGAAAGCATCATGCAAAGTCAAAGTCAGTCAGAAAGGTTCTAGATTGTATGATTCCATTTATGTGAAACACTTACACTATTATTTAGGTAAATCTAAAGAAACAAAGTAGATGAGTGGATGCCTAGGGGCCGGAGCTGGAGCCCTGGCTGGGGGGGGAGGGCGGGTGGTGGAGAGTGACTGCTAATGAGTACAGGGTTTATTTTTGGATTGATGAAAAGGTTCTAGAAACAGATTGTCATGAAGTTGCACAACTTGGTGAGTATACTGAAAACCACTGAACTGCATACTGGAAATGAGTGGATTTTATGGTGTGTGAATGATATCTCAATGTTTTAAATGTAGAAAAATAGCAGCATACCTAAAGACCAGAGGTCTATGAGGCAAACTGGACCAGGGCTGCTGACAGTCTTCCCCAGTGAGCAACAGACTCACACTCAGATGTGGTCAGCAGGAATTTATCGGGTACATACTGTAACAGATTGATGCAAACCATAGAGAGCAGCAGCCCAGTCCCTTACGAGTTCTCATTACTAGGGGCTGACTTGGGTCCCTCAGCCATCTGGCTGGATCCTTTCAAACTGTCCAGCTACACATCCTAAGACCTCCCCAAATTCCCTGGCCTTCAGGCACTCTGCAGTGTTTTTCTTCTGTAAAAATTCCATCCATTTGTTCCACCTTGTCCCTGCTCAGGCTACACAATCCTCTCAAACAAACAAGATCCAGCTTATCTTTTAAGTGTCACCAGGAGCAAATTCTCTCTCTCCTATGAAATAGCACTTTGGTACCTAAAAAAGAACTCAACAGGTGTTTGTTGAGTGACTGAACAAACAAATGGCCTCACTTATTCACCCCTCTAAGTAGACTGGAAGAAACAAAATTGCCACAGCTAAGCCCTTGCTTATATTTTTCAGGACTTGTTGAAGCAGTACCGTGGGTGAGTAAGCAGGCCTGGGGTGAGGTTGTTTCAGGAAGGGGACTCCAGTTCATATCTGAATTTCTCATAGAAACAATGGAAAAACATGGCCATTCTCAGCCTTATATCCACTGGGACACCAGACAGAAGATGCTCACATACAGGGCCAGCACCCAGAGGCTTATTCGAGGTTATATGAGTTCCCACTGTGTTCTTTCCCAATCAGGCAAGCATTTCAGAATGCAAGGGAGTGAGAGCAACATTTTCATAAGGTAACTCTGTAATACATTTTTTAAATTGAAGTATAGTTGATTTACAATGTTGTGTTAATTTCTGGTGTACAGCACAGTGATTCTTTTCCATTATAGTTATTACAACATCAGGATAACTTTGAACCAGGGCTAGTTTACTAAAAACAGGCAATCACTGACAAACTTCAGCCCCTTACTTATTAGTAGGAACAAATTATTTGCAATCCAACTCCCAACTGACTGTGACACACCAGGGCGTAGCCACACTACAGACGAGGACCACTGGTGTATCAGGAGGTCACATTTCTGGAGAAGAGCCAGAATGGCAAACTTGTGATGGAAACAACCACAAACCATAAATGGTGTCTTGGTATAAGGAAATGTTTTCTAAAGAGATGTAAAACACAAGTTCAACAGATCACACAGACCCCAACCCCATAAAACTGTATTAAATCTAGTGTTGTGTACATACAGCACATCACAGAACTTTCTCTCATCCTGCCTTACAGTGTCACCTCCTGTCTGCTGCCACAAACCCAACCCAAACCCAAGGAATACGACTGAGGTCATAGAATCAAAAGGGCTTCTCTGGGGAAATTTGCCCAGGAATACTTGAGATGACTTTGTAGAAAGATGACCAACTGATGATATTTTTAAAAATTTGACCCAAGGATAATTGTTTTGCTGCTTTTTTTCTCTAAATGTTCTATTTCCCACTAACAGGAATAAGCATTAACCAAACATGCTATTTGTCTTTTTGGCCACCTTCAAAGCAAAGTTTCTACTTTCTTGAGCTGTCATCTCATCAGCACTAGGAGCTTCAGGCTGTGCAGTGTTGTACAAGTCAGCCCTCTCCCTTAAAAAGGCATGAACCAATCCCTGTTTGCAGAGAACTTGTCATCATTTGATTCTTCGAGATTGAAAAGCCTCAAAGTTCTGGCTTGATGATGGCCAAAGTTAAAGGTGCACCAGCCTCAGTTTGATCCCAGATCCACAATGTGACAAGTATGTCAACTGGCATTGTAATGGGGGATTACAATCATCATGAGAGCCCTGCTTTTTTTCCCTTTTATCATCAGTTATAAATTGAATATTTAATGATAATGAAATAACAGGACTAATCCTTGTGAAAACAAACGTAGCAGAGCTCATTCCTCCATATGTTGATATCAGTGTATCTTAAATCCAACGTAAGTACTTACCAGCCACATCTCTGATGATCAATATTTGACAAATACATGCAAGGCACTAAAGTATGAGTTAAAAACCTACACATCCACCTCGAGATTGTCCTACTAAGCGAAGTGAGCCAGAAAGAGATAGAAAAATACCACATGATATCACTCATATGTGGAATAAAAAAAATGACACAAGTGAACTTATTTACAAAACAGAAATAGACTCACAGACATATGGAACAAACTTGTGGTTACCAGGGGGGAAAGGAGGTGGAGAGCGATAAATGGGGAGTTTGAGATTAGCAGACACACACTACTATATATAAAATAGATAAACAAGGACCTACTGTATAGCCCAGGGAACTATATTCAATATTTTGTAATGGCCTATAATGAACAAGACTATGAAAAGGAATATAGGTATGTACGTGCATGACTGAAACATGATGCTGTACACCAGAAATTGACACAACATTGTACACTGACTCTACTTCAGTGAAGAAAACCCTACACGTCCTAGTTACTTATGTTTATGGAATGCAAAATAATGTTTTCTGTACATCTTGTATACTCATATAATATATACAGTTAAATGCAGAAGACTGAAACTGCTTTCATATTATTCAAAACCAAATCTTTCCCTTGCAAGTTCTGTGGTATCTGATTACTCTGGCTTCTTTGGCTCTTACTCTGCTTGGTAATCAGCTACTGAAGCATCTCCACATGAAAATACTCTCTTACAAGTCAGAAGATCGTTCTGAATTTCTTACCTTTTCCTGCTATTCTCTGTGTTGTTTTCTCTCACTTGAATTTGACCCAATACATTTTTAAAGACTTTTTCAATTATTTCCCCTCAATCATTCCCCTTTACAAAGTGGGATATTTCTGTGATTCCCAATAAGAGTTCCACGTGTCAGTTTCCTCAGTTGACTTTATAACACAGATGTTTGTGAGCATCCCCCATTCTTCTGCTTTTCGCTGAAGGCGTGCTTTAGTACCTAGTCTAAAGGTTTCCAAATTGTTTGCATATTTTCAGGTATTAACTGTGTGAAAGATGGTTTTTCTACCTCCTTTTCCTTCGAATGATGGAGAAAGGGCCAAAGGAGGATTAGAATGGCTATATTTGCTTAAGAAATCAGGCCAGCACACCATGCCAGGATGACATAAATCAATGAGGTCTGGATTTGTGAAGCATCTCAAGTTACTTTCTAAAAGAGGATGACTTGGAAAAAACAAAGAATACATTTGATTAGAAATCTTTCCCTTGGTTTCCTAAACCTTAATATGATTTGGATTTCTCTCTGGCCACTTACTTAACAATCCAATAAGTAGTAATTGAGGGCTCCCTATGTATAAATACCCCACTGAATGGGGACGCAGAGATCATCAAAATGTGAGCCCTGCCCCTAAAAAGCTTGGTGTAAAGAACAGGTATAGGGAGGATTAAATGAATATTTTAGCGATATAAATATTGGACTGGTTCCTGGCACTTACTAAGGGTTGGATACATGTTGTTATCTCTATTTTTTTTAAAAAAAGAATAGATATAGATAAAAATAACTTTAAGCAAAATTTGCTAAATAGAGACATGCATTGTGGATGGAGAATTGGAAGAGATTCTTTCTGGCTGGCTCTTTCTGGCAAGGCATTGTGGAAGTTTTAGCATTTAAGTGGAGCTTTAAAGTGTGGGTAGGACTTCCTTTGAAACCCACGCTGGGAGTGAGGAGAATAGGATTCAGCGGTGACAACACAGTTCGACGGAGGGAGGAAAGCTGAGCCTGAAATCCCAGAGCTCTGCTCCCCCGCACCTCTGACTCGCCCACTTCAACCACAGGAGCCCCACCTCGGCTACTGTAGTTATTGACAACATTCCATCTACGTTTTCCTTTGAACCTAAAGTTCTGCTGTTAAAAATGAAGTTGAAAACCACTGGGTAAGATTATCTTAAAGGGCCCTTCCAGCACTAAGCTGCTATAAATCATGGAAGAGATGAGACATGACTGTAGAAAAACTTGACTTTACCAAACAAATCAGCAGAAGAGGTGAGCAGAGAAAACTAACATTTACTGAGCATTTACTACAGACCTAGGGTATTGCACCAGCACCAATGAATACAAACAGCAAACTGAATACTACCTAAGTATTCCGGTACATACTTTATTATCCTCATTTTGTAGGCAAGAAAACTAAGATTAGAGTAGTTAAATAACTTTCCCAAAAGTATGCAGCTAATAAAGTGGCAGAGAAAGGACTCAAACCCAGGGAATGTAACGCCAGAGGGCAAACTCCTAGTCACCATCCCATGCCTCCCTGAAGCACAGCAGAACTCACGCCTTCAGAGGGAGGATGAAAACGTACACACCTCTGCCAACCAGGCTGTCACGGGCATTTTTGCCTTTTTTTAAATTTCAGAGTTATTTATTTATTTTCCGTTGAAATCTAGTCAGTTTATAATGTTGTATCAATTTCTGGTGTACAGGATAATGGTTCAGTCACACATGTACAAACATATATTCCTTTTCATATTCTTTTTCATTATAGGTTACTACAAGATATTGAATATAGTTCCCCCACTCCAAAAAAGAAAAATGAATATAGTTCCCTACGCTGTACAGTATGAACTTGCTGTTTATCTATTTTACATATGGTAATTAGTATCTGCAAATCTCGAACTCCCAGTTTATCCCTTCCCATCCCCTTTCCCCTCTGGTAACCATAAGTTTGTTTTCTATGTCTGTCACAGGCATTTTGGGAACAAGCACTTCTTTTAGAACCATCTCTAAAACCGGAAGCACTTTCTTTTGAATGTTTTCAATTTCGGCTAATCCTTGCTGTCAGAGGTTGGGGATTTTTGAAAAGAACCAAAAGTAATCGGGAGGCAGGTCTTGTGAAAAAGTACACCATCAAACTGGGCAATGCCAAGCTGGTCAGCAGTGCGGTGTGACGAGGGAGGGGTGAGGGAGGTGTTCCCGTGCAGTGCATGGGTCAGCTCTGAAGGAGGATCCTGGAGACAACTAGGGCCACATTGTTGGAAAGCATATCTGGGCACCCATGGTGATTACTTGTAAAGAGGAATCTCTTTTGCTGTGTAAAATCAAGTGTACTTTTTGGTTTTTGGTTTTTGGTTTTTAAAGGTTTCAGCAGCATGCCATGAAGGAACAAACTCAGAGACCTGGATTCACTTCTCTGCTCTGCCTCTCAGCAACTGAACAGACACGGCCAAGTCCCTTGACATCTCTGAACATCAATTTTCTATAAAACAGAGACAGTAAAATCCAACAGGAAGGGCTGTTTCAGGAGTAAGAAAAATTTTTTAAATGTATAAATCAGTTAGTACCCTTCCTGCACCCAAATGGGCACTCCACACAGGGCAGCTCTTATTGTTTTGCGCCATGTATTAAACATCCTTTGCAGATTAGGGAGTTTGAGATGGTTTCGTTCAAATCAGGTATGTTTTGGAGTTTTTCCCCAAGTGCCCTAGCTGAGTAGTTTATTCTCATCCAGCATGGCATGTTTAGGCATGGATTGTAAGAAATGAGGGCATTTTGAAAACAAATTGGGCTCTTTGAAAACATTTCTTGAAAATGCAATCCACCACCACAGTATTTAACTCATTCAGGCTGCTAATAAACACTTTTCTAGTATCTTGGAAAGCATAGCTTAGGGAGAAATTTTCTGACCACAATAATTGCATGTCTTTCATAGCAATTGTCTTTCAAAAGAAAACACAAAGTTTCTATGTCGGTAAGAAAGCAGGTGAACTGGGAAAGAAATGTAAAGCTTTGTGCATACAGCTTGTTTTCCATGACATGGGAGGTCTGCTTTTTGAAAGCAAGCAAAGTGTTCATTTATTAAGAAAAAACAGTTCTTTGGGCTCCTGCTAAGTGTTTGGGGGCTCAGCAATTATCCAAAACTCAGATTACAGATTCAAACCTCTGCCCCACCCAATTCCCCCACCTCCCTGAAAAGCAGGAAATCAGACTGTGCCCGCACGATGTCTTCATCCCTGCAACCTTGCTGCAAGTTGGGCCAAATATGATGTGAAACAAGTCACAAAAGAGAAAAGCTGAAGGCAGGTGCAGGAACAAGACGCTGCACTCCTTGAAGAGGGCCTTAGGTAAGTAGCTACGAGAGTTGTACACGCCAATCAAAGACGGCCAAGGGTCAAGCTCCCCTTTGTGCACAAACAAAGACTAATTGCATGTTCATAGCTGTAGAGTCTGCGGGCACTAATTCGAGAGAGGAACTATAAAAACCTTGGACTCCCGCCCCCCGACAACAGCCAAGGCAAAGCAGAGGGCTCGAGGAGCCCAGGGGCTGTCAACCAGCTGGGCCTCTCCCTGCCTTCTCCACAGCAACCGGGGGCTCCCACGTGGCTGCCATTGCAGAAATGAAAATAAGCCATTTTGTGGCAACTGAAAGGATAGCTGTGTGGACATAACGCCAAGCCAATGAACAGCAATGGAAAAGGCTCCGAGCCACTTAGCTTCCTTTGAAGCACAATGCCCGATACTGTTGGCCTCGCTTTTTCATTGAATCGACCAAATTAGCTGCCTCTTTTGACATCTTGTAGCCCTGACTGGCCAGTGCAGGTTGGCCTTTTCTTACGTTGGACAACAAAGGTCTGTTAAGGTGGTTTGGTCCTGTAAGGAACCATTTTGAATCAAGTTACTATTAAGGCCAAGCAACTGGAGCAGCCAGCTTCTGAATTGATTATTAATAATAGCTTCCATCCAGAGAACACTGTCTCGTTTCCCAAACACTTGTGCTCATTCATTCTCTGACCACTGACTGGTGCTCCTGCCATAGGCAAGGCTGTGCTTGGCTCTACGGAGAAGCAAACACGGGAGGCAAAGAGGAAGCCCGCTCATTGCCAGGGTGGGCCTGACTGCGCTCATTGTACAACTGAAGAAATTCAGAACCAAAGCAGTGAAGTGACTTGCCCCAGTCCCGAAGCCTTTCAGTGACAAAGCCAGGAGAGAACAGAGGCCCTCTGGCCCAGCTCCGCGCCTAGCCCACTGCACCACACTGCCTTTCCATGGGCGTGTCAGGAGCCCCCCAGTGAGGCCAGTGAGTGTGAACTCCCATACACAAAGCAGAAGAAAGTGGAGTTGTTCTGGGTGAAGTTGGGATGGAGACTGACCTAGCAGATCTCAGCTCTTCTGCTGACGAGCTTTGTGACCTGGACAAATCACTTAACCTCTAGGCCTTAGTTTCCCCATTTACAAAAGGAGGGAGTTGGACTCACTAAAATCTGTGAGTCCTAAACTTGGCTAATTATCACAGACCCAGGAGGAAATGGTTACAGTAGAAATCTGGGGCCCTTCCTTGTGCTTGAGGAATTATAATTCCCAGGGGAGAAGGCCTAAGAGGATCTGCATTGTAACCAGCTCCCCAGAAGATTCTGCTTCCCAGCCAAGATGAGAAGCCCTGCATGAGATCTCTTTCAGAGTCTGGGCTGGCCCATGACAGTCCACACACAAGAAAACACCAGGGAAGTTCTGAGATAGAATTCAAATGAGAAGGAACCTGGAAAACCTGCTTCTTGGTTTATTCATTCATCTGTTCCACAAACATTCTGAACCATTCTCTCTTTTGCTGATTTCTGTATGGGGTACCAGAAACACAAATGTGACTAGTATATGGTACTTGTCCTTTAAGAATCTCAAAGTTCATTCATAGAGATGGGTGTGTGAAGCGATCATCAGCACAATGAAAGCGGTAGGTGCTTTCACAAGGGAAGGAGGGGTGCTACGGAACACGGGCAAGAGAATCTGTAAGGACACTCCAGGCCCTACAGTGAGGAAGAAGAGGCTGTCCGCCATGATAAGCAATGGCAAAGAGGTTGAACTTTATTCTGCAGGCAATGGTGGGCCAGTGAAAGATTTTAGACAAGAGACCAACATGATTCAACCGATGTTTGGCAAAGGTGCCCCTGTTTGCTGGGTGGAGAATGGTTAGAAGGAGCCAGAGCAAATGGGAAGACCAGTAAAGAGAAAGATGCCAACAGAATACATGAGAGACCACTGGGACCTGAACTAGAGCATTGCTGGTTTACCACTGTATACCCTAGAGCAGCGCTGCACACATAGACGTGCTTGATAAATGAAACAGATACGCCAGCCACTGTTCCAAGCATCTTCTGTATTGTATTCCTTATTTCCTTTAACAAGCCTACAGGGTAGCTACCATTATTACCACAATGCTCCTTATTTTACAGATGAAGAAACTGTGGCACAGAGAAGCTAAGAAACTTGTCCAAGTTACACAGTAAGAAATTAGTACAGGTGGGATTTGGACCTGGGCAACTTGACTTCAAGTGCCATGCTCTTAACCTCTCTACAATGCTATGATCCCAGGCCCTGGGAATTTGAAGACAGGGCATTCAAGGAGCAGAATAAGGCACAGCAGAGAATGTGAAAGGGTGCCACCAAAGCACTGGGCAGCTCTTGAGCTCAGGTTTTTGCTCTAGCAGTGCCCAGTGGTCAGGAACGGAGGCAGGGCATGGCAAGAGATGATGTCAACAATATTACCAAACTTAGTCTGGTTTCAGGCTTCTGAAAATGAACTCAATTAAGAGCTATGGTAAAAATACATATGGGGCAGGGGCCAGAGAGAAAGCAGAATGCTTTATGCTACTTCCTTAAAGCTCTGAGTTGTGAAGATCTTCCAAGTACTTATACTTTAATTATACAACACTCAAAAAAATCACATTTGTTAGTATTATGACCAGTAGCATCAGAAAACTTTTTAACTACTGAGAAACTGTCAAGTTCACAGCAGTGGATCCAAGTTTTCCAAAATTCTAATTTTGCTTGAAAGCACAAATTCCACCATTGGTGACAAATATTGTTAGCTGTTTCCCTTGTAGTGACAGGCTTACTTTGTTCATTTTTGAGAAAATACCTGTCAAGTACTCAAGTCTGAATAACCATAATTTTTCCATCAGTTGTCTTTCTAAGTAAAAAAAAATGGTCCTCCATTTTTTAAAAAAGCGACTAGTTCATGACCCAGGAATCCCGCTCCTGGGCATATATCCAGAGGAACCCTACTTCAAAATGACACCTGCACCCCAATGTTCATAGCAGCACTATTTACAATAGCCAAGACATGGAAACAGCCTAAATGTCCATCAACAGATGGCTGGATAAAGAAGATGTGGTATATTTATACAACGGAATACTATTCAGCCATAAAAACAACAACATAACACCATTTGCAGCAACATGGATGTTCCTGGAGAATGTCATTCTAAGTGAAGTAAGCCAGAAAGAGAAAGAAAAATACCATATGAGATCACTCATATGTGGAATCTAAAAAAAAAAAAAACAAAAAAAACATAAATACAAAACAGAAACAGACTCATAGACATAGAATACAAATGTGTGGTTGCCAAGGGAGAGGGGGGTGGAAGGGACAGACTGGGAGTTTGAAATGTAGAATAGATAAACAAGATTACACTGTATAGCACAGGGAAATATATACAAGATCTTGTGGTAGCTCACAGCAAAAAAGAAATGTGACAATGAATATATGTATGTTCATGTATAACTGAAAAATTGTGCTCTAAACTGGAATTTGACACAACATTGTATGACTATTACTCAATAAAAAAAAGTTTAAAAAAAAAAAGCGACTAGTTCAGCATGCAATTCAAACAATCCCACACAAGTGCTTTTCAAGACAATCTTTGCACTTAAATCTGCAGCAGAAGTGATTTATGTATACAAGTATATAAGAGTCAAAATTTAATAAAATTAATATTTTTTACTGCTTCTTCAAGGACATTCTTAAGTGAAACTGGCTTTTTTTTTTTTTCTGTGAGTGCTTGGAGGTGACAAGTACAATGGCTGCTACTACAGATTGGTGCCATTGCCTTGACTCATGCTAACATGCAAGAAATTTTATCCAGCTTTGCTTTTGCACCTTCAGTACAACTATCAACACCATGAAAAAGGCATTTAATATCTTAGTATCCTTATAAAAATTAGTTTTGGCCTCAAAAACTCCTTTGAAGGGTCTTGGAAACCTCCAGAGTCCATGGACCATGTTGGCAGAACTGCCGGGCAAGAGCATCCTGCAACCAAAGTTTTATTTCATTCATTCACTCAAAAACAATCATTAGATCCCTGCTGTGTTCCAGGCCCCCCACAGCTTAGGTATATTTTCTACTATTACAGTCTGCTATCCAGATCAAGTTGAGGGGCTAGACCTAAAACAGAACTCCTCCTCCAAACTTGTAAGGTGGGGTCCACTTACATGATTACAAGGGTGGTATTTCCCAGTGCAGCCTTCTTTATCAAGACCCAATATAGTCTCACGTCATCTCGTACTGACTCAGATATCATGCTCCCTCCCAGGTACACTGTCTAAGTATTAGCGAGTCAGCCTACAAGGACAACCACCCCTAGAGCCGTCTGCAAAATCACAGATTCAATGACTTCAAGGAAAGCAAGCAGAGTAAGCCACAACCCTACCATTCCATTCTGCCCTGCTTTGTTTGATAAAGTAAGTCTACATACTCTGGGTGTCTATAGGTGTAAATTACATGTTACATATACATATAAGTTAAATATAAGTATATAAATTATATATACTTGTCTAACTTTATATATGCTATATAGACTATCCATATATAGTACTGAATCATCAAAAAATGGAATTATTTTTATCGCAATTAGAGATGTCAGTCACCACCTGATATTAACATTTTTCTTTTAAAATAATACATAGTAAGTACTCTATAAGTGCTGTAAAATAAAATACATATGTTTTAGGCACTAACTCAAAGACAAAGCTCAGTTTAACCTCACTCCTCTGAGGCGGATTTAGCATAAAGCCTATTAATGATGGGTTGCTAAATTAAGACTGTATCAGGAAATAAAAAGCTGCAGAGGGCTTTTTCTATCAGCGTGGTACAAGGCTTAAAACCTAGCAGAGGAGAAGCTGCAGCCAGTCTTCACTGTAAGAAATACACCTCCAAATTCCAGAGTATTCTTCTAAAGTCTTAATGAGAGGGCTTCTAAGCTTGTTTCTGTTCTAAAAAATTTTCTTTCATTAGATTTTCCCCTTCCATCCTCCTTGCCTCGCTCTCCATCTGACACAGCGTCACAAAGCCCATCCAACTAGTTATTATTACACTTACAGTGAATTCTATTACTTTCAACAAAAGGTTGGATTTTTTTCTATTAGTGCAAATGTAAAGTGCATCTTGCACATTGTTAATACTCTCATTATTGCCACCGAATGTTTCATTAAAATAAGGAAGAAACATTTCAGTACAAATCCAGGAAATTCTATTCTCTGGGGCAGCGCGCCCTGGTCCATTCGTGCTGGAGTGGGATAACTGCGGAAAGTTGCAAGGTATCATCCAAAGTTTATTTACATTCACTGTCTGCTTGTTTCCCACACAAATATATTCTGTGTTTAAAATGTATAAAGCCGAGCCAGGCCTTCTCACGCTGTTTGCAGTAAAATATGGCTTACCACGTCTCTCTGAGGAACCCCTGACAAATAGGCTCTTGTTGTCCAACTTTCACTCTACTGAGGGTAATGATTCAGTGGTTCAGAAGGTTAATTCCTGGAGATAGTGTTGTCTTTGGCTTGAACAGATGTTGGTAGTGCTTTAATGTGGTTATCAAACTAGGCTGCCCTTCATTCTTTGCTCTTGGGAGACCGGGGCATTGTTCCACGCGGCATTCCAGCCCCCCTCTATGGAGATCCAGCAGGGCTGAACATACCACAGCACTGCTCCTGTCCGCACAGGCTCCTCTGGGGTCACTGTGGATATTGACAGTATGCAGCACAGAAACTGATAATGCCAGACTTTATCTTTAAACGATCTGTCAATATTTGTAAGTGCATAAAGATTTGGAATGTCTTTTGATGCCCCGATTCCAAAAGTCTGTAAAACTACTCACTCATTAGATGTTCAAATCTCTCAATAGCTCTATGGTCGGGCCTCTCAATGGTTTACTATATATCCTAATATCTTTTTTGCCATATCAAGCTCCAAAATGTCTGGAATAATTGCTTGTATAATTAGGATGTATAATTGGGATGTTCACGCCGACCAAATGGAATCAACATTGGGCAAGAGTCCAAAAACCCAACATGTTCAAGTTGCTGGTGCTCATATGTAATGATAAAATCCACTGCAACCAGCTGAGTAGAAGAGAGAACCTCCTTGCCTAGGAGAGGTCATTTCTACCGAAGCACAGATTCCGATTTTTGTGGCAAATTGCCGTCAATACAATGCCATTGAAACGGTGGCATTCCAATAGCACAGTGCTGTCTCAAAATTAAACTGTGGTAGTTAGCAACTTATTGTATGTCCAAGTACTGCATAGAAAGAAACAGAAGAATGTCCTGATCTTATGGAATTTAGTCATGCTGAGGACCCCAGCGTCACACCAAGAAGCAATTCAAAAACAATCAGTACCACGAGGAAGATGACTCGGCGCCATAATGAATGAAAGAGTTCTGGACAACAGGCTCCTCAGGATGCCAGGAAACAGAGACAGTGATGACAATAGTGACTGATATTGACGTTCGATACAACTTTATTGAGGTCTTAGTCTGAGCCGGCACCAAGTAAGGTGCCAAGGATACAAAGATGTGTAAGACAGAGCCGTCCTCTACTCGCTTAAGTGAGATCATATAGTATTTGCTTTTCTCCGTCTGACTTATTTCACTTAGCATAATATTCTCCAGGTTCGTCCATGTTGTCACAAGTGACAGGATGTCTTTTTATGACTGAATAGTATTCCATTGTATACATAGATGTGGGTGATATAGCTAAATAGCTAGGTAGGTAGGTAGATAGATAGATAGATGATAGATAGATAATCAATCATCACATCTTCTTTATCCATTCATCCATTGACAAACACTTACCATATCTTAGCTATTGTGAATAAGGCTGCAGTGAGCATGCAAGTGCAGATATCTCTTCAAGATACTGATTTCATTTCCTTCAGGTATATACCCAGTAATAAGATTGCTGGGTCATGTGGTAGTTTCATTTCTAATTTTGTGAGGAATCTCCAGACTGTTTTCCATAGTGGCTGCACCAACTTACATTCCCACCAACAGTGCACAAGGGGGCCCTTTTCTCCACATCCTCACCAGCACTTGTGTCTCTCTTGTCTTTTTGATGATAGCCATTCTGACAGATGTGAGGTGGTGTTTCATTGTGGTTTTGATTTGCATTTCCCTAATGATAAATGATGTTGAGCACCTTTTCCTGTACCTCTTGGCCATTTTTATATCTTCTTTGAGAAATGTTTATTGGGTTCTTGGCCCATTTTAAAATTGGATTTTCTTTTTGCTATTGAGTTGTATGAGTTCCTTATATATTTTAGATATTAACTGCTTATCAGATATATGATTTGCAAGTATTTTTCCATAGACTGTTTTATTGAACTATAGTTGATTTACAATGTTGTGTTAATTTCTGGTGTACAGCATAGTGATTCAGTTATACATATATATATTCCTTTTCATATTTTTTTCACTATAGGCTATTACAAGGTATTGAATATAGTTCCCTGTGCTCTACAGTAGGATCTTGTTGTTGTTTATCTATTTTATACATACTAGTTAGCATCTACAAACCCCGAACTCCCAGTTTATTCCTCCACCCCTCCCTTTCCCCACTGGTAACCATAAGTGTGTTTTCTATGTCTGTGAGTCTGTCTCTCTTTTGTAAATAAGTTCATTTGTGTCCTTTTTTTTTAGATTCCACATATAAGTGATATCATATGGTATTTTTCTTTCTCCTTCTGGTTTATTTCACTTAGTATGACAGTCTCCCGGTCCATCCACATTGCTGTAAACATAGACTGACTTTTAACTCTGTTTCCTTTGCTGTGCAGAAGCTTTTTAGTTTGATATAGTCCCACTAGTTTATTTTTGCTTTTGTTGCCTGTGATTTTGGTGTCATAACCAAAAAAATAATTTCCAGGATCAATGTCAAGGAGTTTTCCCCTACATTTTCTTCTATGAATTTTATGGTTTCAGGTATTACATTTAAGTCTTTAATCCATTTTGAGTTAATTTTTGTGTATAGTATAAGATGGGGTCCAGTTTCATTCCTTTGCATGTGGATACCCAGTTTCCCCAACACCATTTATTGAAGAGACTATCTTTTCCCTGTTGGTATCGCACACAACTTTTGAAGGTCCTATCAAGCTTTCATAGTAGGAAGTCCTTTTTATGACTATTGGAACTTGAACTGAACTTCATCTTACACATACACTGGTTTTAATATCTGCATTTTCCAGGAATGCAAATGGCGCATATATCCAGGAAAGACTGCACTGCATTTAGTTCAGTACTTTACCAATAGCTGCCCATCACTTCATAATACGCCACCAGCTGTGGTAACACTTACGGTATTTTGGTCACTGACACACACCTGTAGTATCAGTCTCCAGGCAGAGCTACTGCCTTCACACTGAATGTACTCATAGGTGCAGGCATCTGACTACTTCATTACATCTTGTACCACAGTTGATTGCGAGCCTTTGTGTATGGAAAACACTTTACCGCATTCCTTCTATATTCCCTTTATATTACAGGTAGGAAACTTTGGGTTTTTTATGTTTAATTATAGGTGTAAGAACATTATCACAATGAGTCACAAACTTTACTATGTATATAGACCACCTGGGGGTCTTGTTAAAATACAGAATCTGATTCAGTGAGCCTGAGATGGGGCCCAAGATTCTGCATTTCTAACAAGCTCCCAGGTGATGTCCATGCTGCTGCTGGTCCACAAGCCAAACTTTGAGTTGTAAGGGGCTGACAGATGTGTTTATTTTCTGGGTGGTAAAGAAGTCACTACAAAATATGTGTTCTATCCAAGGGGCATTGGGTCTGATATGGTTCAGCACCACTGCATCAGGCAGAGACTCAGAGCGCTGAAAACTCTTGGGGAAATGGAATGAAAGGAATCATCTCTCACTCCAATAATAACAACGGCCACAAATTACTATGTGCAAGGTTCTTTCTTTGTATAGTCTCACATAATTCTCACAGCAGCCCTTTGAGACAGAAATTATTATTCTCTAGCTTCCAGAGGAGGAAACTGAGGCTCACAGCATAAGATATCTAAGTAAAAGTAAGGTAAGATGCAAAGCCCAAAGCCAGGATTTGAACTCAGTTCTGTCCAACTTCAGAGCCCTTGCTAGAACCTCAGGAGAAGTTCTTTGTATCCCTGCTCAAGGATACATATCCTGTGCTCAGTCCAATTGCAAAATTTCAAGACAATGTCTAAATTGCCCGAACAATACATAGATTCTGTTCCATTCAGCAGGTAGGAATTCAGGGCTCCCCTCCTCTGCCCTCCTGCTCGTCTGCTAGACACTGGCTGGGCTCCACCTGCCCTTTGCTCCATCCACGACGGTTATGAGCCTCCTTCCTGTCCCCTTCCTACTCCGTATGTAGGAAAGAGTTATTTCAGAGGAGGAAACTGAGGCCTAGAGAGCTTAATGCCACTCGCCCAGCTCAGAAGTGGTGAAGTAGAGACTGAAACCAGGTCAGTCTGTCCCAGAGAAGATGCTCCCCACTGCTACATCACAACACCTACCCTGGAACTTAGGGCACAAACAGAGGCCAGGTCCTTGCTCTTAAACAAAAATTCCTCTTCCAAAAGCCATCTTGTTTCTCCTTTGCTGACTTTCCAAAGGGGCTGGAAATGTGTCTACCTGATGTCTGAATAATCTCTGAAGGGGTTAAAAGAAAAACAGCTCCATGATTTGGTTTCTATAAAATCAAATACCTATAGTCACTGTTGGGTTCTTTTCTTTATTCCTGTAGAATTAGCTGAGGGGTTCTTGGTGTTGTTTAAGCTGACCCGTGGCTCCTGTGATTCTGTGCCCATGATTCGAAATCAAAAAGGACAAAAAAGAAAAGAGATTCTGAGGGGGTGTGTGTATAGCTCTGTGGTAGAGTGCACGCTTAGCATACACGAGGTCCCAGGTTCAATCCTCAGTACCTCCATTAAAAAATAAATAAATAAAATAATTTTTTTTAAATAAAAGAGATTTTGAGAAAAAGCCTTTTGAATTTGGTAAAATTAACCATCTCTGAATGCCTGAGAATGGATGAGAAGCGGAGTGGCGGCAAGCCAGCCACTGCACAACTCCAGGGGGCACTGGACCCACTGTGTTGTATTCTAGGTGTCCCAGTCATGTACTACACATGGAAATGATGCCCTCTGGAGTTGTACCTCATGACAGCCTTTGGTAAGCTGCAAAAAGCCTGGCTCCTGGACAGGATCAGATCCATGTTTTGTGGAGCCTAGGGCTTGTCCCATTGAGGGTGACCCTCTTATAAGGGGTGAAATTTTATAAATAAAAAGATACAGGCATATGTTCACCAAAAGATATACTACAACAGTCATAGTATATATCCCTGATTGATAGCTCCAAAAGAGTATCTACTCAAATGGATAAAGTGTAGAACAGTCTTGAGCTGGAATGCTATATAGCAATGAAAAAGATCACGCTACTGATATATGCTAAGGATGAACCTCACTGACACATCCTAGAGTGAAAGAAGCCAGACACAGAAGAGGATGAGGTGTATGATTTCATCTGGAAACATGTGAAAGCCAATTCTATGTTGCTAGAAACCAGGCTAGTGTTTATCTTTGGGGCACAGTGACTAGAAGGGAGCAATTACAGGATTTCTAGGGTTCTGGTCAGTTTACGATTTTTTTAACCTAATGCTGATAACCCTGATATATTAGTTTGTAAAAATGCTTTGAGCTGTACCCTTATGACATGTGTGCTTTTCAATTTTTTTCAAAAAATATTTTAAGGTAGAGAGCCTTGGTAGAGGCCTGTGTTCCAATTCACCACAGCCCTGGGACAATTAGTGACACGTGTCCACTGCCTACAGCAGTCCCAGGAACAGACTGCTGGGAGCCCACAGGCTGGCCTTTGGAGAAGGGCTTTGGCGAACCCCACCTCTGTCTTAGGCTCCCCATTACCTAAGGCCTCTAGCTGAAGCATCTCCCTTAGGCCTGCCCTTCCCAGGAAGTCCCCTTCTGGGTTTTCCGAACCCTATTTCCACCCATCCGCCCACCTGCTGAGTCCAGTGTTCATCCGTTTCACGGCCTGTGCCCTCAGGCCTCTGCTCTCTGTTCTCAGGGACCTCTGAAGACAAGGCCGTGAGTAACAAGAAGAGGTAATAGTGGGAATGCAGAACTCCTGGCTGGCTGAGGAGGAGTTGCGAGTGCAAACACCACCAGCAACAATAGCTAACACCAACAGCTAACCCAAATGAGGAAACTGAGAGTCAGAGAGAGAAAACAGTTTGCCCAAGGTAACACAGCTAATAAGTGGGAGAGCTGGGATTCGAACTAGGTCCTAGTGGACTCCAAGTCTGTACTCAGAGCCACTGAGCCACACTTGCTACTATAAGCACGTAGTCCACGTCTCATCTCCAGCCCCACTTCCCGCCACATTTCTACAAGCTCAGGGGTCTGATCTCTTGGAAACTCCAGTTGCCCCCGGCCCCAGGGAAGCAGACGCCATCCATCCCATCAGCTTGGGAAACACTGGCAGAACACAAATCTGAATCTAAAATCGTTTCGAAAAATACCAAAAGCATTCACAAGTGCTTTGGTGCCATCAGGTCCCCTATGTGCCTGGACTACAGGTACATTTGTACTCTCACATGCATACATAAACGTGGACATGCACACGTGTGGTCAAATTTGTGGTCTGGCCACAAATATTTTGGTTCCCAAATCTGTGTGTGTGGGTGCGTTTCTGTTCTGGTGAACATGTGGCTCTAACTGTAGTATGTGTCTGTGTGTTTGGGTACGTGTGTACGCATGTGAATGTTCTGTAATTGTACATGGGTGTAGTTATGTGTATTGTGTACCGATGTCCAGGTGGCCATGCTAACATCTGGGTGAGCACACGCATCTAGATGTTAGTGTACTACCAAGTACGTGTAAGCAGGTTCTCTGCACGTATCTCTGTGTGAGGCCGTGTGTCTGCATGTCTGTGTGTCGCTGTGTGTGTACATGGTTGGATGTCTGTGCATTTGCATAAACGCTAGTGTGCATCTGTTTGTGTGTTCCTGTGTATGCATATGTGGGTGTGTGTCTGTGCACCTGTGGCTTGAGTTCATGAGTTTGTGGGCACCTGCGTACACCTGTAAGTGTATGTGTATTTAAGTGTACAACTGTGTTTATGTGTGCTTATGTGAATATTGTTTTGCTCTGTGTATCTGTCTACCCAGATCTGTAGCATGTCCATGAGCATGTATATCTATATACCTATCTATATATTTGTGTGTATAAAATCCACATAAATTTTATAGATATCTGTATGTACATATAAAAACACCCAGCTGCATAAAAATCTCCAGCTTGGAATCTCCTTTCATCAGACCACGCTGCTGCAAATCACACCCACTCATTTCTTGAAGATTTTCCACTCCTGGCACAGTATCGCTCCCTCCAACCTCAATTCCTGGCAATTTCCAAATACATATAGATGGTCCTCCTAGCACCCTGGCCTCTCCGTTCCTTGAACTCCACCCTTCCTTGCCCTCACCTTAGCCACTCACGCCCACAGTCAGACTTTCAGGTGTTAGTTATCTGTGTCTGCACCACAAACCACCGCAAAACCTAGTAGCTTAAAACAACTACGATTTATTATTTCACGTGATTCTGTAGATTGGCTGGGCAGTTCTTCTGCTGGTCTCACCTGGGCTCACTCCTGCCCCTGATGGTGAGTTGGCTGGGTTTCTCTCCATGTGATCTTTCATCCTCAAAGAGCAGGGTGGGGGAGGGGGGTGTTAAGCAACAAAGGATTACCAAAAACAAAACAAAACAAAACATGGTGGTGGCAGCATATCAAGAGGCAAAGTGGAAGGTGCCAGGCCTCTTGAGGCTGAAACTCAGAGATCATATGGTATCACTTCCTCCTCTTTCTCCTGGTCAAGACAAGTCTCAGGGTCAGCCCAGGTTCAAGGGACAGGGAAATACACTCCACTTTTTAAAAATATTTTTATTGAAGTGCAGTTGACTTACAGCATAGACTCCACTTTTGGTAGGAGGAAAACTTGCAAAGAATTTGTAGAAAGTTTTCATCAACTACACCCAGGACTTGTCGTGACCAGTAACTGCAAATCTTCCATAATCTCAGTTTCATCATCACCCTCTCTGATCACCATCTCCTATCTTTTCAGCTCAGTCCCTTAGATACTGCAAATCCAGAACTCCTTCTGCTCTACTGAGACCTCCATTTCAGTGATCCTACTGATCCGATGTCTTCTCTCCTGACCCAGCTTAAGTTATTCTGATCACACATTAGCATCTTTTGTGGCACTTACATAAGCAACAGCCCTGGTTAAATCCAGCTCTCCACCTACTCTGTGCCTTCACCTGTGTACCTGAATGGAGCTGGGGGAAAAAAACACGATTCCCCTGGTTTCATTTTAAATTCATAAATAATCACCTCAGGGAGGATGCTAACCTTGCCCCAGAACCCTGTTCTAGTCTGTGAGTCCATTTATCCTGACACTGTCCTTGAAGAACATTTCATGCTTTCTTCTCTCTCTTCAAACCTCTAACAGCCACCCCTATACTTAGCTGATGACTATGCTTCCTGGTTCCCTGAGAGGATTTCAGTCTCTCTGCCCATAAATGTGATTTTCTCGGCTGTTCCTGGGGAGGAACAGTCTAGGCTCTCAGCTGAGCTCAATCCCTCCACCTACTCAAGGACGTGACGTCGGTCATCCTTCCTTCTCTCTTCTCCATCGTAATCTTCCCCTCTCTACCAGATCCAGCAATTCTGGATCATTCCAATCATCATACAAGCAAGCCAGAATCTCTGTCAATCAAAAAAGAATGCTCTTGTGACCTCCCCTCCCCTCCAGCTCTTGCTCCATTCCCTTGTGCCCCTTGATGGCAAAACTTGGGAGTTAATCTATAGTCACTGTTTTCTATTCCTTCCCTCCGCTTCTTCTTGAACCCATTTCAATCAGGCATTCTTTGTCCTACTACTCCACTCCAAACTGGACTTCTCAGGCTCACCTGCAACCCCCACATTTTCAATCATCAATTCTCATGCCTTGTGTTATCTGACTCATCAGCATCTGGCTCAACTGATCACCCCTGGAAACCCTTTCTGCACTTGGCTTCCAGGACACCACACTTCACACTCCCTCTTCACTTAGTTTCCGGACCATTCTTTCTTTCTCATCTCTTTAGCTGGCTCCTCATCTTCTAGCTTCTTAGTTTTGTAGTGCCCCACGGCTCAGTGTTTGAACCTTTTTTCCTTATACTCACTGCCTTGGTGACCGTATCCAGTGTCGTGCTTTTATATGCCATCTATTCTCCGACAACTCACAAAAATGTTTCTCCCAGGTCAGACTTCTTCCCTGAACCCCAGGCTTGCACACTCAAGTACATACTTGTATGTCCATCTGAGTGTCTAACTGGTATCTCAAACTTAATATGTTTCAAACCCAACGCCCAGTCTTCAGCACAAATCAGCTCCTCCTATGTAGTCGTACTTGCTAATGGCAATTCCACACCTGTAGGTGCTCGGGCTAAATGTCTTGGAGTCATCTTGACTCCTCTCTTTCTCTCACAACCCTGATCCAATCCCTTAGCAGATTATGTTGGCTCTACTTTCAAAATCTATCCAGAATCCTACCACCTCTCACCACCTCACTTCCTATCATGGCCTGACCCACCGTCATATCCTGCCTGGACCACTGCAGCAGTCTCCTAATTCGTTTATGAGCTTTTATCCTTGACTTGTTTCAGATTATTTTCAAAGAGCAGCCAAAGTGATCCTGTTAAAGCATAAATTAAATCATGTCATCCCTTTGCTCAAAATCCCAACATAGTTCTCTATCTTAAAGTCCAAAGTCCGTGTACCACTTACAAAGACCTACAGGATCCGGTCCGTCACCGCTCATCTACTACTCTCCCTTTCATTCAGCCCACGCCAGACATGCCGGTCTCCTCGACATTGCTTGAACTTGTCAAGTACTTTCTCACCCCAGGGCATTTGACCTTGCTGTTTCCTCACCCTCAGAAGCTTCTATCCCAGCAGCTGCACAACTCTCTCCTCTCCTTTAAATCTTTACTCAAAAAAAAAGTATCTTCTTAGTTGGACCTTCCCTGGCCACCCTTACCTAAAATGTGAATCCCCGCACCAGCATTTTATATCTTTCTTCCCTACATATATTTTCTCTTGGGCACATATCACCACCTAACCAACTATATAGTTTATTTTTAAAATCTCCCTCTCATCCACTAGAATATCATATCCACAAGGCGAATGATTGTCTGTTTTGTTTAATGCTGCAACCCCAGTACCTAGAAGAGCTCCAGTCACAGAATATAATGTGCGCTCAATAAGTGTTATTGAGTACACTGAATGAATGACTATATCTGTGTGACTGTCTGCTTGCATCTGCATATTTGCATATGTGTGCACATCTGCATGTTAACCTCTCTGTATGCGCCTGCATGCGTGCAGATGTCTGTTAGTAAGTGTGGCAGGGCTGAAATTTGAATAATCAGAGCCAGTATTTACCGAGTGTTTATAATGTGCCCAGCACTATGCTAAGCACTTTGCATGCAACAGATGGAGTTTACTATTTAAGAACACTCTCTGGTACCAGGCTGCCTGCCTTAGAATCGCAGCTCTTCTGCTTCCTAGCTGTGTGACCCTGGACAAGTCACTCATCCTCTCTGAAACTCATTTTTCTCATCTGTAAAATGAGGGTAACAATGGTACCTACTTCATAAGGTTGTTGTGAGGATTAAAGGAGAAAATACATGGAAAGCATTTAGAACACTGCCTGGCTCACAGTGAGCACCACATGAGCATTTCTTAATATTCCCAATTTACAGATTAGTAAACTGAAGCTCTGAAAGGTTGAATTTGACTTAATAACAACAATAATAGACGCATAATAGCTTCCATTTACCACGTGCTTAGTATGTGCTAAGTAGGCCCTTTTCATCCATTATAATATAGGTATGCATATACATACAAAAACATACAAATACACATGATTATACATATGTGTGTATATATATACATTTTAAAACAAAATTAAGAGGTTAAGAAACTTGGAAAAAATGGTAACTATGTGAGGTGATGAATACGTTAAGTAGCTTGGTCGTGTTGAATATTTCACAATGTGTATGTGTATCAAATCATCAACGTGTATACCTTAAATACATACAATATTAAATTGCCAACTATACCTCCACAAATCCGGGGCTTGCGGGGGAAAAACCTGCCTGGGGTTGCACAGCTCTAAATGGGAGATGCAGGTCTGGTCTGTGTGAGGCCTGAGCTGGGACCCTCAACTGCCTCCCACTAATATGAGGGTGTGCTGTGTCAGCACATGCTTGTGCATGTCTTTGCATGTGATCTACGTGCAAGGATATGTGAATGCCTGTGGCTGTCCGTACGTGTAATTGTTGGTGTGTGTATGCCCCTGTGAAAGTGCGCATGTTTTTTGAGATCATTCTGGTCGTTTCCTCATATGTTCTTCTCCAGTACAGCCAGCAGAGGGGGCTCAGGAATTTTTTTCTCATCTTGAAGAAGTCAAGAGCATATACAACATTAAAACACAGCTTCCTTTGAAAAATGCCAGTTCTTGAAGGAGACAGCTATGGTCTATGACCGGCTATTCATACTCTGAATACAGAAAGCTGGCGGCCACTCAGACCTCGAATCTCTCCATTATCAGGGCTTTCTGTCTGAGGGCAGGCACCCAGCTCCCCAAGAATACTAAACCAGAGTGGCCGAGCATTGCTTCGGGCTGTCTGGTGACACTGCATGGCCCACTCGCTACCTTCCGGCTGTCCAAAGCCCCCCTCCGCAGCTCCCTCACGACCAGCCAAGAAGTACCCCGTTTCTCCTTCTTCCCCACTCTCCTGCCTGCCTTTGGCCAGCTGTTCCGATGTAATTCCACTGACACTGACAACACCCACAAGGCCAGGCTTCCTCTCATTTAAACCTCCCAACATGCCTAGGAGGCAAGAGCTATTGTTTTACCTTCCCCATTGAGCAAAAGAGAAATCAAGTCTCAGAGAGGAGGCTGCTCTGCCTGAAGTCCCTCCGTCACTAAGGGGAATCAAGCCCAGGCTCCTCGGAGTCCAGAGCCTTCTCTCCCTTCCACTCCACCATGGGCTCTGGCCATCAGTGGGGCTGCGATTGGAACCCAAGTGGTGACACACTCCTTCCTTATCTTGACTAATTCCTGCACCACAAATTCTCAAACATGAATGTGCAGCAAAATCACCTGAGGGTATTATTTCAGAAGAAACAAAACACAAGCAAAACCCACAAAAGTCCCAGGGGATCTGTTTCTAGAGCAGGCCTAGGAATCTGCCTGTGTAATAAAGACTCCGTGTGACTTCGCATGCAGGTGGTCCCCTGGCCACACTGAAGGAAGACCAGGCCTCTTATAAGGCCCACTCCGCCTCCCTCAAGCACCACAAGATCTTGACCAGCCAATTCAGCAAAGCTTCAGAATGGTTCTAAAACCATGGTGACCGTTCATGGAGCACCGCCGTGTGCTGGCTGCGTTACATTTAGGTCTATGATCTATTTCGAGTTCATTTTTGTGAGAGTTATAAGATCTGTGTCTAGGCTCTCTTTTTTAATGGATAGCCAGTTATTCCAGCACCATTTGTTGGAAAGACAACCCTTTCTCCACTGAATTGCTCCTTTGTCAAAGAATAGTTGAGTACCTTTAGGCGGATCTATTTCTGGGCTCTCTATTCTGTTCCATTGATCTATTTGTCTGTTCTTTCATCAATACTACACTGTCTTGGCTATTATAACTTTCTATGTCTTAGAGTCATAATAGAAGCCTAAGTCCTCCAACTTTGTTCTTCTTCAGTATTTTGTTGGCTATTTTAGGCCTTTTGCCTTTTCATAGAAACTTTAGAATTAGTTTGTAGATAGCTACAAAAAACTTGCTGGGATTTTGATTAGGATTATACTGAATCTATACAAAATATCCCTCCACTTATTTAGATTTTTAAAATTTCTTTCATCAGAGTTTTGCGGTTTTCCATATACAGATCCTGCGAGTATTTTGTTAGATTTATATTTAAGTATTTGAATTTTGGTGCTATTGTAAATGGTACTAAATTTTAATTTTTAATTCCAATTCTTTGTTACTGGTATATAGGAAACCAATGACTTTTATATATTAATCTTGCAGGGTCTCAAAATGCTATCTGCAGTACTACTCACAATAGTCAAGAAGCAGAAGCAACCTAAGTGCCCACTGACAGATGAATAGATAAACAAAATGTGGTATATACAATGGAATATTATTCATCCTTAAAGAAAAAAAGGAAATCTGTCACATGGATGAAACTTAAGGACATTATGGTAAGTGAAATAAGCCAGTCACAAAAGGACAAATACTGTATAATTCCAGTTATATGAGGTACCTAAAATTGTCAAATTCATAGATATAGAAAGTAGACTGTTAGTTACCAAGAGCTGGGGGAAGGGGGCAATGGAGAAGTGTTATTTAATGGGTATAATTTCAGTCCTGCAAGATGAAAAAATTCTGGAGATCTGTTTCAGAATATAAATATACTTAACATTACTGAACTGTACATTTAACAATGGTTAAAACTGTAAATTTCATAAGTGTTTTTACCACAAAAAAAGTCTGAAAAAAGTGAAGACTTTAAGTGCTGGTATGAACAATTACCAATCTTTCATATTTCACTTTAATTTCCAAAGGAATCAAGGCTCTCATATATTAGAATTATCATCCCAATTAAGGTTTTCATTTCAGACTTGGGGAACTGCCCATATTCATCCCTGATGTGGCACTCATAGCAAGGATAAGATTTTCTATTGAAAATTTTCATGAAACAATATTCTTTGACTATTTTAGCACAATTCAAGTAGCTGTATAAGTGTAAGGAAAAAATTGAGTACTCAAAATTTATTCTACAAAATACTAGAAACAACTAAATCTAAAATGCATAAGAAAAAAAGTTATTTTAAAAAATGCTTGGCTATACAAACATGAAACAAAATAAAACAGACTTTAAGACACAAATTGTTATGAGAGACACAGGATATTATATGATGCTAAGAGTCAATCCATCAAGAAGATATAAAAATTATGTGCTAAAAAAGAGCTCCTAAATACCTGAAGCAAAATCCAATGGAACTGAAGGGGGGCCATGGACATTTCAACAATATTTGGAGATTCTAATATCCTACTTTCAATAATGGCGAGAGAATAAACAGCAAGTTCATACTGTATAGCACAGGGAACTATATTCAATATCTTGTACTAACTTATGGTGAAAACAATATAAAAACAAATATATATATATGTTCATGTATGACTGCACACTAGAAATCGACATAACATTGTAAACTGACTATATTTCAATTAAAAAATATATATGCAAAAAAAAAATAATGGTCAGAGAGAAGACAAGCAAGGAAATAGGAACACCATAAACGAACTAGACCTTTAGACTTAATAGAACATTCCACACAACAAAAGTAAAATATACTCTTTTCTGAAGAGTACGTGAAACATTTACCAGAATACACCATATATTAAGCCACAAAACTATGCTCAGTGATTTTTTAAAAAATGGAATCCTACAAAGAATGTTCTCTGACCACAATGGAATGAAATTAGAAACCAATAACAGATGGAAATTTGTAAATCAACAAATATGTGCAAGTTAAACACATTTCTAAATAATCAATGGGTCAGAGAAAAAATTCAAAGGGAACCAGAACATACAATGATGAATGAAAATGAAAATACAACATACCAAAACTTACAGGATGCAACAAAAACAGGACAGTTATACCTGTAAATGCCTACAGTACAAAAAAAAAAGATAAAAAGAAAGAAAGATCTCAAATCACTAACCTAAGCTACCACCTTAAGAAACTAGAAGAAGAAGAGTACACCAAATCTAAAACAAAAGAAGGAAGAAAATAAAGATAAACAAAATTTAAAAATATAAAGACAATATGTACAGAAAAAACAACAAAACTAAAAGTTGTTTCTTTAAAAAGATTAACAAAATTGACAAACCTTTAGCTAGACTGATCAAGAAAAAAGGCAAAAGACTCAAATAATAAAAATCAGGAATGAAAATGAGGATGTTGCTACTGCTCTTACAGAGATAAAAATGATCATAATATTATGAACAATTATATGTCAAAATTAGACAACCTAGATAGATGGACAAATTCCTAGAAACACACAAACTATCAAAACTGACTCAAGAAGAAATAGAAAAATCTGAATATACTCCAAAACAAGCAAAGGGATTCAGTCAATAATCAAAAACTTCCAGTAAGGAAGAGCCTATACTAGATGAATTCACTAGTAAAGTCCATTAAGCATTTAAAGAATAACCCCAATCCTTCTTAAATTCTTGCAAAAAAATAGAAGAGCAGGAAATAGTTACTAACATGAAAACAATATTACCCTAGTACAACAAAGAGATCACAAGAAAAGAAAACTACAGACCAATATCCCTTATAAATAGAGGCAAATCCTCAACAAAATACTAGAAAACCAAATACAAAAAAGATTATACACCATGTGGTGTTTGTCCCAGGAATGCAAGGTTGGGTCAACATATGAAAATCAATCAATGTAATACATTATATTAATAAAAGGAAAAAACATATGATATCTCAGTAGGTATAGGAAAAAAAACTTGATTAAAAAAAACTAGGAATAGAAGAGAACTTCCTCAAACTGATAACAGGCATCTATGAAAAACCCAGAGCTAACATCATACTTAAAGGTGAAAGACTGAATGCTTTCCCCCTAAGATGAAGAAGAAGACAAGAATATCTGCTCTTGCCACATTGTACTGAAAGTTCAGGGCAGTTAGACAAGAAAAGGAAGAACTAAAACTATGTCTACTCAAAGATGACATGATTATCATACATAGAATACCCTCAAGAATCCATACCAAGAAAAAAAACTGTTAAAGCTAATAAATGAGTTCAGGAAAGTTGCAAGATATAGGACCAACATACAAAACTTAGTTGTATCTACATACACTGGCAATGAATGATCCAGAAATGAAATTAAGAAAACAATTCCACTTACAATAGCATCAAAAAGAATGAAACATTTAGGAATAAATTTAAGAAAACAAGTGCAAGACTTACACGCTTAAAACCACAAAACCTTATTGAAAGAAATTAAAGGAGACCTAAATAAATGGAAACACATCCCATGTCCATGGACTGGAAGACTTATTATTGTTAAGATAGTAATACTCCCCAAAATGATCTACAAAGTCAACAAAATTCCTGTCAAAATTCACAGGTGCCTCTTTTAAAGAAATGGACAGCTGTTCATAACATTCTTACGGAAATGCAAGGGATCCCAGGCAGTCAAAATGATGCTAAAAAAAAAAAAGGAACAAAGTTGAAGGACTCACACTTCCTGATCTCAAAATTTATTACAAAGCTACAGTAATGAAAACTGTGTGGTAATGGTGTAAGGATAAACATATAGACTGATAGAAGAGCATGGAGAGTCTGGAAATAAAGCCATAAATATCTATGGTCAGTTGATTTTGACAGGGGTGCCAAGTCAATTCAATGGGGAACAAATAGCCTTTTCAAAACAAGGTGCTGGGATAACTGGACATTCACACATGAAAGAATGAATTTGGGCTCCTAACTCATATCATATACAAAAATTAACCCAAAATTGTTTAAAGCTCTAAATTTAAGAATTACCTCCATAAAAACTCTTAGAAGGAAACATAGGTGTAAATCTCCATGACTTTTGTTTAGGTAACAGTTTTTTTTAATGTGGCATCCAAAGCACGAGCAACAAAAGAAAAAATAAAGTGGACTTTATCAAAATTAAAAACCTTTGTAGGTCAAAGGACAGTATGAAGACAGTGAAATGACAACCAACAGAATGGGATAAAATATTTGCATATCATATATCTCATTTTTTAAAACTTATATAGAGACTATATAAAAACACAACTCAACAATAAAAAGATTAAAAACTCAATTGAGAATGGGCAAAGGATTTTGAATAGACATTTCTCTAAAGAAGGTATAAAAATAGCCAATAAGTATTTGAAAAGACGCTCAACTTCCTTAGTCATTAGGAAAATTCCAATCAAGACCATAATGAGATACCATTTCATATCTGCCAGGATGGCTATAACTAAAAAAAACTAAGCAGAAAATAACAAGTGTTGGCAAGGATGTGGACAAATTGGAACCCTCATACATTGTCAATGGAATGTAATATGGTACAGCTGCTTTGGAAAAAATTTTGACAGTTTCTCAAAAACTTAAACATAAAGTTACCATATAACCTAACAAATTGATTCCTACATATATATATATATATATACCCAATAGAATTGATAACATATGTTCACAGAAAAACTTGTATGCAAATGATCATAGCAGCCTAATTCATAATAGCCAAAAGCAGAAACAACTCAATATCCATCACTTTATAAGCGGGTAAACAAAATGTGATCTATCCATAAAATGGAATTCCATTTCGCCGTAATAGTAATGAAGTACTGATACACATTACCACATACATGAGCCTTGAAAACCTCATGCTAAGTGAACAAAGCCAAATACATAAGACACATATTGTGTCATTCCACTTACACGAAATGGCCAGAATAGCAAATCCATGGGGACAGAAAGTAGACTAGGAAAGAGAGGCAGAGTGAGGTAAAAATAATTTACTTGCTCAAGGTCACAGGGCTACTAAAAACAGCAAAGTCAGGATTTGAAATCACATCTCTCTGACTCAGTGGCTCTTAACAACGTACTATCTTCAGACATTCATCATTCACTCAACAAACATTATGAACCTAATACATGCTAAGCACCAAGAATAAAATCACGAATAAACCACAACAAACCCTACCTTCCAGGAACTCATAGTAGAGAATGGAAGATAGATGTGAAAATAAGAGAAAAGTGGCCACTCAAGACTGAAATAAGGGCAATTAGAGAAGTACCTAAGAGAAGGGAGAGTTGTGTTAGCTTGGATCTTCTGAAAAGTTGAGGCCAAGACAGGATTGAAGGAGGAAGGACTGTATTAGAGGAAATGCCTGTGTGAGAGAAAACAGGGAGGTAGCCAGAAAAACACTAGTCATCAGACCATGATGCGAGTCTGACATGAATGAAGTAAAGAGGGAGAAAAGGTTGGGTGGTAGCACCCTAGACTGTCATGCCATGCAGTCTAAAGGAAGTCTGACAGAGCTATTGATGGGAACTCTCAAACCATAGTCAAAATCTAAGAAGAGCTGTATCTCCCAGGAATAAATCTGCCTTAGCAATTCTTTGGTCTACAATCATTGACTGAGAGCATCCCATGAGACACATGGCCTTGATGCAAACCTGGAGATGGATTTCATAGAAGCACAGCAGCTGGGATCCTGGGTCAGTTATGCTCCCTGTAGCTGGAGGTCTTCAAGGTGCAATCTTTATGGTCACCACAAGGGTTAAGTGTCAGGGACGGCTTTCTAGGTGATTTTTGACCTGGATTCAAAGATTATAATCTCCTGATGGATAGGGACAGTATAAGGAAGAAAATCAAGCACCATGTAGAAAAGGAGGCTGAGTGAGCAACTGTGGTACCTGCAAAGCCTTACACTAGCTATGGGACTTAGTCCTGCGAGCTTTCAACAGAGTTTTTCTTGTCTTAGCTGTGTCTCCGGGGTCTTACACTAATAATCTAGTGCTTATTAAATATGTTACAAAATATAATATAATTAGATTATCATGGAATGTTTCATTGCTCAGTGTAATTCAGCTCATCATTTAACACATGGAAAATTTTGTGCATTAATATTCAGTCATTCCAGACAGAGTACTTCTGAAAGATTTGTGAGTTCATTTACATGTTTATCTGCTCTTTTCTCCTTGAGAGTAGGACTGTTCTTCCGCCTGATGATTAGAATGAATTGGATATTTTAAACTCATTCATCAGATTTGGAAATGATCTCTTAATTGACGAAGTTGTTTAACAGTTAATTGAACATTTCTACTATGAACTTCAATTTTTTTTAAGTACAGAAATAGCACAGCAGGGCCGTGGACAAGTAAAGAATGTCACACAAACATCTTTCTATGTCTGTTCTGTTCTCTGCAATATCCTTGCTTCTTTGCAAACTGTTATGCACACAGTAGGGCACTCAATGAATATTTCATGATTTCAATTTCTACGAATTTTTGAAAACTTAAATATATGTGGTAAGTATATCTTTGTTATGTGTAGCTACTGAGAAATTTAACTAATTTATAATAAGCTTTGAAAATCAGAATGTTACCAATTCATGTACGTTGAGTATCTGGTGTCCCGATCCTATTCAATATCTCACCAGATATTTATATCTTCCTTCCCTTCCTCTCGTCTTCCTTCCAAACCCTAACTTTACAATCGCCTAAAAGTTATAACAATGTATAGAATCCAGCCTTAAAGTCTAAAACACAGTTATTTTCCTTAACTCAGAATAGACAAGACAATCTCCTATACTGTGGAACACTTTCAACCATGAAAAATTATTTCCTGTATCTTTTCTTAGAAATTATGACCTTCACACATCTTTAATACGTCCAGAATTAGTGCTAACCAAGAGGCATTCATATTTCTTCCAATTTGTGCTAACTAAAAGGCATTGTATTTCTTCCAATTTTTAAATAAGTGTTCTAATGAAACTATTTGTTGGGGGTCGCTAATATGCTAACTTAGTACCCATAACCAATTATAATTGCACCATCACCTGAAAAAATTGCTATTTGAAGCATACAATAAACTTGCCATTTGTATTACTTCAACAGTTCCATTCTGCCAGTCTATCTTTCTCTTTGAATTTTTTATTAATTTTGTTGGCCTTTTCGTGTTATATTCAGAAATGATTTACCTAGGCAAGTGTCAATGCCCAGGGTCCTCCAAGAACGAGAAGATACCAAGATGGCTTTATTGGAGAAAACAGCTCTGGGGGAAAATGCACCATGTAACATGGGGAGAGCAAGAAGGGGCCCAAGGGCTTTCAAACAGTAATAGAGGTCTGACTCAAGGAGAGAAGGAAGGAAGGCTGAGTGTGAAAAGTCTTACACTGCAATGCAGTTTTAAGAAAATTTCAGCAAGACCAACAGGGAGTCCTTGAGCCAGTCAACCTTTAGAGGAATTCTGCATCTCCCAGGAGTGGGTCTCCTTTAGTATCCTTGACGGACTCAGTCATTGGCTGGGAGCCGCCTATGGAAAAATTGGTCTCATGCAAATGCAGTGGAGGATTTCAGAGCTCAGTAACTGAAATCGTCATTCAGTTAGGTTCCCTGAAGTCAGAGATCTGAGAGCTGCCTTTCATGGCCACCACAGTAGTCTTACAAGAAAATGGAAGTTTGCATCTCAAACATCACGCTCCTTTCTAAAATCACACAAATTGGAAGTAAAGTCTTATTTAGGGCAGAGGTGACGTGCCCTAGGCCAGAAACTCACTGATTCGTTCAAATTAACCCTAGGGTTTCAATTAAGCACATGGCCTTTGGTTTACATAGAGCTGGGTTCAAATCCTGCCTCCCCCACTTTGGTGGCTATGTGAATTTGGGCAAGTCACTTTAAAACTGAATCTCAACTTCATCTGCCAAGTGAAGACAATGAAAACCATGCTTGCTGATAAGGACTACTGGGAGGATGCAATGAGATAAGCTCCCAAGTCCCATGGGGGAGGGTATGGCTTGGCCCCTGGTTTCTTAGCACATTATGTTACTGACTCCTTCCCCTTCCTTCCCCAATCAACTGATGCGAAGTCTAATGAAAAGAGTCTTTATTCATCATCCCTTTGCCCAAGAAGGCTAGCTTTTTTCTCTAAATCTCCAGGTTGTGGGCATCTACTATTTATTTTTAATCTACCCTGCTTTCAAGGACCAGCAACCCCCACCTGGTATTCTGAGAACAACTCCTCCTTTTAATCTAACTATGTAGTTCCCATGAAAATCGCCACAATCTTATGTGATCAGATGGTTGTAGACTCGAGGCAACCTGCATCAATCAGAGCCCTTCCCTCTCTTTTAAAGCCAAACCTGAGGAGCAAATCAGTGAAAACTTTTAAAATCAGAACTGAGGAGCAAATCAGTCAAAAACCATAAGATGTAAGAGTCCGGGGTACTCGCATCCGCCACGGTTTCTGTCGGGAGGAAGAAGGCCGTGTGCAGCGAGAGAGGACGAGTCTGACACACACACTGCTGCACAGATGAAGGACAGAGGGTCGCATTTGCACTCACTTCCCTGGATCTAGTTGTTCATGTGGTTGGGTAGCTCAAGCTGTTCTGTGGATTCTGATGTCCATTTTTACCTAAAGGACTTTGAACTGGTTTGTTCTTACAACTAAAGGTCCTAACACAAATAATCAAGATCCCACGGTTGGCTCTTTTGGCTGATCCATATTCTTTCCCAAGTAAGAAACCACCTCTCCAATGAGCCTTCTTTACAGAGCCGGTTAACTTCCCTCAGAAGAAACAAGCGTGGACTCTGTTGTTCCCTCATGACCTTTTCCTCCTCCCAAATCTTATAGAGCCAATTAATGAAGAGCACAGACTTCGGAGTCTGACAGATGGGTTTGAATCCCAGTTCTTCTATTTATTGGCTATTTGATTCTAGGCAAGTTATATAAATAATCACAGCCCCAGTTACCTCATCTCTAAAATGGAAATTCATATTTACCTCAAAGTGTTGTTATGGGGTGGGAGGTATAGCTCAGTGGCAGAGCACATGCTTAGGTTAGCATGCACGAAGTCCTGGGTTCAATCCCCAGTACCTCCAAAATTTAAAAAATAATAATAATAATCTAAATTTAATTTTTCAAAGTGCTGTTGTGACTATTCCTTGGGTTAGTGAACAGAGAGCACTTTACATACTGCCTGCAACAAAGTGAGCCACAGCGGGCAAGTGAAAAGAAGGGGTTGTCCTTCCATGTGAATGCAGAGAAATAAAACACCAGCTGGTCACCTTTAAACAAGGTGGGCAGCTTCAGACTTGGCATCTATCCTTTTGGCAGAAGGCCTCCAATAGGAAGCAGGCGAATCAAGGCTGCTGTCCATTAGTCTCTCAACATACTCAACATACATACCCTCAACATACCGAAAAAGTAATCTAGTTACAATCAGACTACCAGGGAGAAAGGCTCACTTTTGTCCACCAATCATCTGCCAGCTTAGCACCCCAGAAACCCAGGATTCCTGAGGCCAACAATACTGAGCAATCTAGACTCCCATTGATAAAAATGAGCATGAAACAAAAAGCTAACAGGCACAGTTGATGAGGAAAAGTGCTTTCAGAAGAATACCAGCCACTACCTGAAGAAGAAATGATAGAAACAGAAAATCACCATCTCCCTGACCATAATGAAATAACTGATGCAAGCCAAAATCATCAATGGATTTGTAAACCACTGGGTGAAAAGCTGATGGGAAACTGGATATTCCCATGATGCCAAAGTAGCACTCCACTGATTATGTGTTAAGCACTAGGGAGAAAACATTACAAGGGAGGAATGAGTCTTTACCACCCAAATCCACTGTTCAATCTTGTCATCACTAATAGTGGGACTTACGTGGGCCAGACAGTATGTGCCTCCTGAGGTGTACAGCATCACCTCTGAATTATTCATGCAAAAAATATTTCACCAGGCTCAGATCAAGCCTTTAGATCTAATGCGTAGTTTTTAATGAAATACGGGGGATAAAAACACAAGTTGAACAACACCATGAGGAAACCATGAGAAAAATTCAGAAAGTAGGGCATTCCACAGGACAGATGACCTGGTATCAGAAACAAGTCAATGTCATGGTCTTTTATGTTCTGCTCGCCAAATTCCGATGCTGGGGGCAGAGCAGGAGGGGCCATAGGGGAGGTTCCCCCCACACATCCTATAAAAACTCTCCAGACACCAGTTGGGTGTCCTACAATTCAACTCAGTTCTGACACTATCTAGCCAGAGATAGCATCAGATTCCATAGGGTAAGGGTCCAGTCTTACAAGACTGCCTCCCACTCCATAGTTGTAACCTGTACTTCAGACCTATGGGTTATAAATCAGAGGTTCCTACAACCCCCACCTTAGGTTCAATTAATTTACTACAGCAGCTTGCAAAACTCAGAAAAACACTTCACTAACTAGATCAACAGTTTATTATAGAAGGATATAACCCAAGAGCAGCCAGATGGAAGAGATGCAGAGGGCAAGGTATAGGGAAAGCGTGCAGAGCTTCTATGCCCTGTCCAACCACATCACTCTCTTCAAATCTCCACATGTTCGGCAACCTGGAAGCTCTCCAAACCCTATACCTTTGCATTTTTATGGAAGCTTCATTACATAGGTATGATTGGTTAAATCACTGGCCATTGGCGATGGAGCCCCAGAGGTCAGTCGAGGTGGGACTGAAAGTTCCAACCCTTTAATCACTTGGTTGGTTCCCCTGACAACCAGCCCCCATCCTTAGGTGCTTTCCAAAAGCCACCTTATTAACATAACAAAAGACACCTTTATATCCTCATCACTTGGGAAATTCCAAGGGTTTTAGGAGCTCTTTGCTAGAAAGGGGACAAAGACCAAATACATATTTCTTATTATAAATCACAATATCACATCCAATTAACTGGAACTCTTCATTCTTTAATCATTCTTCACAAGGAAGAATTTACTCTAAATATTACTATCTATAAGTAGAAGTCATTATTGACTAAACCAGCTATAAAGACATTTTTGGTACAATCAGGGAAATTTAACTGCAGACGGGATGTTAAAGGATATTAGAGAATTATGTCAATCTGTTAGATGTGATAATTGTACTGTGCAAAAAGAAAAAATGTCTTTTTGCTAGTGATGTATGTAAAAACTATGTAGGGGTGAAATACGATGTCTGTAATTTATTTTAAAATATTCCCAAAATAAATAAAGTGAATATAGCAAAATTATTACAATTGTTAAATCTAGTTATGATATACAGGTGTTCATTGAGCTATTCTACTTCTCTATATGGTTGAACTTTTTCAAAAGAAAAATGTTTTAATTTTTTTTTTCCATACATACTAAAGCTAAAGATATTCATTACCAGCAGAACTGCAGTACAGGAAATGTTAACGGAAGTCTTTTAGGCAGAAAGAAAATGTTACCAGATGGAAATCTGGATATACACAAAGGAATAAAGGACACCTGAAATGAAAAATACATGAGTAAATATAGAATTTTTAGCATATTTTAAAAAATCACTTAAAAGATAACTGAGTCTTTTCTACTTAGACCCAGACTACAGATTTTTGTCCATCAATGGCCTCTGGCAGATTGGAAAATTTAAATTTGTCAACAATTATAAATAGATGATTACCAATAAAAATATGTATTCTCAGTTCTCTCAGAAATTTGGAGGTTCTGGAAAGGGTGGTCCTTACACTTCCTCACAGCAACAATTGCCTTGAGTTGAATGATGGCTGACCTTGAACTCCTTTTATAAAGGGCAAAACTGCAGAATAATGAGACCGGTATTCGCCTTCTTGCACAAAGAGAACGACAATTTTATAGTTAAGGAAAGCCAGACGAAAGAAGATAGGCTTTAGAAGTACAAGAAAAGAAAGACCAGAGGGAGGCACCAGAAGCTGTTCCACTGACAAGTTCATGGCTAATCTGCTAGGACATCAGCCTTGGGAAGCAAAATGGCTTCTGATGATGCAAGCCCTTCAGGGAAAATGAAAGTTTCTTGCTTTTTTCTGAGAGTTGTTTGCCTGCGCTGAATGTTTAGTATGATTTGTTGGGGTTTGCAAGACTTAGCACTTCAATTTTTAAAAAATAAATTTCTCCTGCGTTGGAATAGGTGGTCCAGGTTTACTAGCTAAAGGTTTGCTGTTTTTGTGAAGGTGGGTGTTAGCACTTTCAAAAGAAGTGGGTCATTTTCCAAAAAAGCCATTTTGGAAGACTTTACAGAGATAAAGACAGCATGGAAGACAAATGATGACTTTTTTTCTTCATCTTTCTCAAATTTGGAAATTTTTTTCTTCTGTGAGATGGCCATAAAAATTGTGGAACTCTTTAATACCAAAGTTAAGGAAAGGAATGACACTTTTATTGCCCAAGAGAGTGAATGGTCAGAAAATGTACTTTCTCCCCCTATTCTCTACACAAGTGAGAGATGTAGAGAAAGCACCGCAGGGATGACGGGCATCTCCAGTCTTGTGCTTTGTCCCTCACTGCATTGCTTGCAATCTTATCATGAAAGTACACAGCGTCACATAGTTGAAAGTGTTTCCCATACTCAGGGGTCTGTACTTGCATATGCGAAGTGGAGAAAAAGAGAATTTTCCACACTTAATCAAAACAAAATTTTAAATGAAAGGAAACAGCTAACATCATACTTAATGGTAAAGGATTGAATTCTTCCCCTCTAAGATCAGAAACAAGACAAGGTGGTCTGCTCTCATCAGTCTATTCAACATTGTACTAGAATTCTAGATGAGGCAATTGGGCAAGAAAAAGACATATAAGGGATCAAAGTTGGAAAAGAAGACATAAAACTATCTTAGCAGATGACACAATCTTATATAGAAAAAGCCATTAAGAATCCACAAAAAAATTACTAGAACTAATAAATGAGTTTAAAGATCTCACAAAATACAGATCAATATACAAATATCAACTGAATTTCTGTACAGTTGAAACAAACAATCCAAAAAGGAAATTAATGATTCCATTTACAATAACATCAAAAAGAATAAAACAGTTAGGAGTTCATTTAACAAAAGAAGTGCAAGACCTGCACACTGAAAACTACAAAACATCATTAAATGAAAAAAGGAGACCTAAATAGGGGGAGGTGTCTGAGATGGCAGAGTAAGAAGACCCTGGGCTCACCTCCTCCCATGGGCACACTAAAATGACAACTATTTACAGAGAAACTATTGATGAGAAAGATTTGAAGACTAGCAGAAAAGATCTTATACAACTAAAGATATAAAGACGGAACCACGAAAAGGCAGGTAGGAGGGGAGAGATTCAGTATAGTCAAGACCCATATCCCTGGGTGGGCAACCCACAAATAGGAGGATAATTACAACTGCGAGGTTCTCCCCAAGGAGCAAAAGTTTCGAGCCCGACATCAGGCTCCCAAGCCCAGGGATCCTGCACTGGGAGTAAGAGGCCTCAGAACATTTGTTCTTGAAGGCCAGTGGGAGAGCCAGAGGGCTGTGGGAAATAGACTCTACTCATAAAAGGGACGCAGACAATCTCTTCCACTCCAACGCCCAAGGCAGAAGCAGTAATTTGAAAGGAGCCTGGGTCAGAACCACCTGCTGGTCTTGGAGAGACTCCAGGAAAGACAGGAGGCAACTGGCGCTCACTTTGGAGATGCAGTTGCAGGCAGCAGCCATTTGGGGGAGGTTGTTCTACCATGAGGACAATGGTGCTAGAGTCCTCCCTCTAGCTTATCAGTGCCGGGAACCCACCCAACAACCTGTCTGCACCACTACTGGACACCTCAGGCCAAGCAGCTAGCCAGGCGGGGACACAGCCCCACCCACCAGTAGGTCAGCTGCCCTAAGACACCTGAGCCTCATGCCACCCCAGGACCTGGCCTCAGCCACCAGAGGGCCAGGACCCAGACCCACCCACCAGCAGGTCAACAGCAGTCCCAGAACCCCCTGGGCTACAGCACCACCAAACAGACCAACACCAGCTTAGAGAAACACTGCACCCCTCAGCTAGCCACCCTAGGAAATGGTCCCACTCAGTGGGCCAATACTAGATCTGGGAACCCCAGCCCTGCAACCACCCACCCCAGGACCTGGCTCTAGCAAACAGTGGACCAGCACTAGCTCTGGGACCTCCTGGGGCTCTGCAGCCAGCAGCATTATGACCCAGCACCACCCACAAGCAGCTGGCAGCTTCCATCCACACAAGGAAGGGCCTTGCAACCAACTGAACCAGGTACCAGCCATGCCTACCAGACTGTCCACAGTACTCAGCCTGCTACAACAGAAGGGTCCAATCAGCACACATAAGGGACACCCTTAGAGCACATAGCTCTCGTGGCCAGAGGGGAGTGTGACATTGGGACGCACAGTATGTAACTAAAAAAGGCCACTTCCCCAAGGTCAGGAAACAAAACCAACCTGCCAAATACATAGAAATAAAAATAGCAAATTAGGCAAAATGAGGCAACAAAGGAATATGTTCCAAACAAAGGAATAAGATAAAACCCCAGAAGAACTAAGTGAAGTGGAGATAAGATATCTACCCAGTAAAGAGTTCAAGGTAATGATCATAAAGATGTTCAAAGAACTCAGGAGAAGTATGGATGAACAGATTCAGAAGTTAGAACTTTTTAACGAACAGTTAGAAAATATAGAAAAAGAATCAAATAGAGCTGAAGAATACAATAACCAATAATAATAAATACACTAGAAGGAATCAACAATAGATTAAATGATATAGTGGAATGGATCAGCTAACTGGAAAACAAGGTAGTAAAATCACTCAATCTGAACAAAAAAAAATTTAAGATAATGAGCAATATTTAAGAGACCTTTGGGACAACATTAAGCATACTAACAATCATATTATAGGGGTCCCAGAAGAAGAAGAGAAAGGAACAGAGAACATATTTGAAGACATAACAGCTGAAAACTTCCCTAACCTGGGAAAGGAAACAGACATCCGGGTCCAGGAAGCACAGAATCCTGAACAGAATTAACCCAAAGAGGACCACATCATGACACATTGTACTTAATATGGCAAAAATTAAAGATTAAGAGAGACTATTAAAAGCAGCAAAGGAAAAACAACAAGTTACTTACAAGGGAACTCCCATAAGGGTATAAGCTAACTTTCTAGCAGAAATTCTGCAGGCCAGAAGGGAGTGGCATGATATATTTAAAGTGATGAAAGGGAAAAATCAACACTCAAGAATACTCTGGTAAGGCTTTGATTAAGATTTGAAGGACAAATCAGAAGTTTTACAGACAAGCAAAAGCTAAAAGAGTTCAGCATCACCAAACTAGCTTTATAAGAAATGTTAAAAAGCTTTAAAATGTTAAAAAGAATCTGCATGGAAAAGAAAAGTGACAGCTAGAAATAAGAAAATTGCAAAAGGAAAAATCTCAATGGTAAAAGCAAATATAAAGTAAAAGTAGTAGATCAACCATTTATAAAGCAGTATGAAGGTTAAAAGACATCTATATCCACAATAATTAAAGGACATACAAAACAAAAAGATGTAAAATGTGATGTCAAAAACAGTAAACATAGCGCAGGGTAAAAATGCAGGGCTGCTAAAATAGAGCAGCAGCATAAGTTTGAAATGCTTTCAAACTTAAAAGATCATTAGCTTAAAATAATCATGTATATACATAAGAATACATAGATTGCTATTTTTATATAAATGTAGATTGCTAAATGTAAATGTCATGGTAACCACAAATCAAAAATCTATAATAGATACACATACACAAAAAGAAAGGAATCCAAACATAAAGATAGTCGTCAAATCACAAAGGAAAAGAACAGAAGAAAAAGAAAGGAACAAAAAAGAACTAAAAAATACCCCCAAACAATTAGCAAAATGACAATAAGTACATACCTCCTGATAATTTAAATGTAATAGACAAATCAAAAGACATAGAGTGATTGAATGGGTACAAAAACAAGACCCATATATAAGTTGCCTGCAAAAGACTCACTTCAGATCTAGAGACACATACAGACTAAAAGTGAGAGGATAGAAAAAGATGTTCAATGCAAAGGGAAATAAAAAGAAAGCTGGGGTAGTGATACTTATATCAGACAAAATAGACTTTAAAACAGAGACTGAAACAAGAGACAAAGAAGTACACTAGATAATGATCAAGGGATCAATCCACAAGGAAGATATAACAATTGTAAATATATATGTAATCAACATAGGAGAACCTAAATACATAAAGCAAATATTAACAGATATAAAGGGAGAAAGTGACAGTAACACAATAATAGTAGTGAACTTTAACACTTCACTTACATCAATGGACAGATTATCTAGATAGAAAATCAATAAGGAAACACTGGTCTTAAACAATACATTAGACCAGATGGAGTTAATAGATATACAGAGCATTCCATCCAAAAGCAGCAGAATACTCATTGTTTTCAAGTGCACATGGAAAATTCTCCAGAATAGATCACATACTAAGGCACAAAATAAGGCTCAGGAAATTTAAGAAGAATGAAATTATATCAAGCATTGTTTCCAAACATAATGCTATAAGACTAGAAATCAACTACAAAAACACAAACATGTGGAGGTTAGACAATATACTACTAACCAACCAAGGGATCATAGAAGAGATGAAAGAATAAAAAAAAATACCTGGAGAGAAATGAAAATGAAAACACAATGATCCAAAATTATTAGGACACAGCAAAGGCAGTTCTAAGAAGGAAGTTTATAGTAATACAAGCCCACCTCAGGAAACAAGAAAAACCTCAAATAAACAACCTAATCCTACACATAAAGGAACTAAAAAAAGAAGAAGAAACAAAACCCAAAGTTAGCAGAAGGAAAGAAATTATAAAGATCACAGCAGAAATAAATGAAATGGACACTAAAATAAACAATGGAAAAGATTAATGAAACTAAGAGCTGGTTCTTTGAACAGATAAACAAAATTGGCAAATCTTTAGGCAGGCACACAAGAAAAAAAAAATGAAAGCCCAAGTCAATAAAAGCATAAAAGAAAAAGAAAAAGTTACAACTGACACCACAGAAAAACAAAAGATCTTAAAAGATTAGTACAAACAATTATACACCAATAAAATGGATAACCTAGAAAAAAAATCCCAACAAACAAAAGTCCAGGACCAGATGGCTTCACAGGTCAATTCCACCAAACATTTAGAGAAGAGTCAACATCTATTCTCAAACTCTCAAACTATTTCAAAAATTGCAGAGGAAGGAATGCTTCCAAACTCATTCTATGAAGCCAGCATCACCCTGATACCAAAACAGACAAAGACATCACACAAAAAGAAAATGACAGGCTAAGATCACTGAACATAGATGCAAAAATCCTCAATAAAATAATAGCAAACCAAATTCAACAATACATTAAAAGGATCATACGCCATGATCAAGTGGGATTTATCCCAAGGATGCAAGGATGGTTTAATATCTGCACATTAACAAACTGAAGAATAAAAATCGTATGTTCATCTCAATAAATGTAGAAAATGCTTTTGACAAAATTCAACATCCATTTACGATAAAAACTCTCCAGAAATTGGGTACAGAGGGGACATACCTCAACATAATAAAGGCCATATATTACAAACCCACAACTAACTTCATCTCAATGGTGAAAAGGTGAGAGCATTTCCTCTAACATCAGAAATAAGACAAAGATGTTCACTCTTGCCACTTTTATTCAACGTAATATTGGAAGTCCCAGCTAGAGCAACCAGACAAGAAAAAGAAATAAAAGAGTACAAATTAGAAAGGAAGTTATAAAACTGTCATTGTTTGCAGATGGCATGATACTATACACAGAAAACCCTAAATAAAAAAAAGTCAGGGGTTGGCCATAGCATTTTTTCCTAGAAATAAATGACTAAGAGTTATAAGTTTAAGTCAAATAAACTTTTTGGCCTGAATATATATCACCTAAAAAAAATTGAGATAATTTCTTTTGAAAAAAAAAAAAAGTCAGGGGTTGAGCCAAGATGGCAGAGTAGAGAGACGCACAGTTCGCCCTCTCTCACAAATACACCAAGAATTATATATACAAACCCACTGAATAGCACAGAACAGCTACTGAACTCTGGCAGAGTGTCTCTCACTTCAAAATACAGGAGGATTCTCACAAAATCCAATAAACAACAAGTTTTTACTGTACAGCGCAGGGAACTATATTCAATATCTTGTAGTAACTTATGGTGAAAAAGAATATGAAAACGAATATATGTATGTTCCTATGTGATTGACGCATTGTGCTGTACACCAGAAATTGACACAACATTGTAGACTGACTATACTTCAATAAAAATATATAAACAGTAAACAAAAGAAAACCCTAAAGATGCCAGTAAAAAACTACTAAGATGCATCAAAGAATTCAGCAGTAAAATTGTAGGATACAAAATTAATATACAGAAATCTGTTGCATTTCTATACACTAACAATGAACCATCAGAAAGAGAAATTAAGAAAATAATCTTACTTACAATCACATCAAAACAAGTAGAATACCTAGGAATAAATCTAACAAAGGAGTGACAAGACCAGTACTAGGAAAACTATGAGACACTGATGAAAGAAACACTGATGAAAGAAACTGAAGATGACACAGATGGAAAGATATAATATGCTCATGAATATGAAGAATTAATATTGCTAAAATGACTACATTACTTAAGGCAATATACAGGTTCAATGCAACCCCTATCAAAATACCAATGGCATTTATCACAGAACAAGAAGAAATAATTATAAAATTTGTATGGAAACACAAAAGACCTTGAATAGCCAAAACAATCTTCACAAAGAAGAACAAAGCTGGAGATGTAATGCTTCCTGATTTCAAACTATACTACAAAGCTACAGTAATCGTAACTTTATGGTACTGGCACAAAAACAGACACATAGAACAATGGAACAGGATAGGGAGCCCAAAAATGAACTCACACTTATATAGACAATTAATGTATGACAAAGGAGGCAAGAATATACAATGGAGAAAAGACACCCTCTTCAATAAATGGTGTTGGGAAAACTGGACAAGCACATGCAAAAGAACCAAACTGGACTACTTTCTCACACCATGCACAAAAATAAGTTTAAAATGGATTAAAGACTTAAAAAAGACCTGAAACTATAAAACTCCTAGAAGCAAGCATAGGCAGTACACTCTTTGACATCAGACTTAGTAATATATTTTTGGATATGTCTCCTCAGGCAAAGGAAACAAAAGCAAAAATAAACAAATGCAACTACATCAAACTAAAAAGCTTTCACACAGCAAATTATCAAGAAAACAGAAAGGCTTTTACTGATACTCAATGGGAGAAGTTATTGGCAAGTGATATATTTGATAAGGGGTTAATATTCAAAATACACAAAGAACTTATATAGCTGAACATAAAAAAAAAATACAACCCCACCAAAAAATGGGCAGAGGATCTGAATACACATACAGAAGAACACATACAGATGGCCAACAGGCACATGAAAAGATGCTCAATATCACTCATAAGGGAAATGCAAACAAAAACCATAATGAAATATCACCTCACATCTGTAGAATGGTTATTATCAAAAAGACAACAAATAACAAGTATTGGTGAGGATGTAGAGAAAAGAGAACCCTTGTGCACTGTTGGTGGGAATGTAAATTGGTGCAGCTACCATGGAAAACAGTAGTGAGATTCTTTGAAAAATTTAAAAAAAGAACTACCATACAATCCAGCCATTCCACTCTAGGTATTTATCCAAAGAAAATGAAAACACTAATTAGAAAAGATATGTGCACCCTTATGTTCATTGCAGCATTATTTATAACAGCAAAAATATGTAAGCAATCTAAGTGCCCACTGGTAGATGAATGAATAAAGATGAAGTGGTATAAATATACAATGGAATATTACTCAGCCATAAAAAATGAAATATTGCCATTTGTGACAACATGGATGGACCTAGCAGGTATTTTGCTAAGAAATAAGTCAGACAGAGAAAGACAAATACTGTATGCTTTCACTTATATGTGGAATCTAGAAAGCAAAACAAATGAATAAAACAGAAACAGAAAGGAGGGAGCTGGGGGAAAGAAAGAAATAGGTGAGGGGTATTAAAAGGTGCAAACTTCCAGTTGCAAAATAAATGCATCACAGATATGAAATGTACAGTGTGGGGAATATAGTCAATAATTATGTAATATCTTTGTATGATGACAGCTGGTAGGTAGATTTATCATTGTGATCATTTTGAAATCTATAGAAATACCAAATCATTATGTTGTATACTAGAAACTAACATAGTGTCACAGGTCAATTATACTTCAAAAACAAACAAATACATAGAAGAAGTGATCAAATTTGTGGTTATTAGAGGTGGGGATGGTGAGGGGAGGGGGAATTGGATGAAGGCAGTCAAAAGGTACAAATTTCCATTTATAAGATAAATAAGTACTAGGGACATAATGTACAACATGATAAATATAATTAACACTTCTGTATGTTATATATAAAAGTTGTTAGGAGAGTAATACCTAAGAGTTTCCATCACAAGGAAAAAATATTTTTTTCTATTTCTTTAATGTTGCATGTATCACTAAACTTATTGTGGTCATCATTTCATGATGTGTGTAAGTCAAACCATTACTGTGTACACTTTAAACTTTTACAGTGCTGTATGTCAATTACATTTCAATAAAACTGGAAGAAAAAAATAAACAAAACTTCCAAAAATAAAATAAAATAAAAAATAAAGGAGACCTAAAAAAATAAAGGCATTCCATGTTCATGGATTAGAAGATTTTATATTGTTCAGACGTCAATACTCTCTCATAATAATCTACAAATTCAACACAATACCCACCAAAGTCTCACCTGCTTTTTTGCAGAAAACTCTAATGCTGATCCTAAAATTCATACGGAAATACAAGTAACTCAGAACAGCAACAATCTTGAAAAGAACAAATTTAGAGGACTCGTACTTCCCAATTTCAAAAGGCTAGAGTAGTTAACACTGCATAGTACTAACACAGTGACATGGATCAATGGAATGAAATTGTCAGTCCAGAAATAAACCCTTACATTTATAGTCAATTGATTTTTGACAAAAGTTGCAAGACAATTCAATGTAAAATGACTAGCCTTTCAACAAATGTTACTGTAACAACTAGACACTCACATGCAAAGGGATGAAGTTGAATCTCTACTTAACACCATACACAAAAATTTTCTTAAAATGGATCAAAGATCTAAATGTAAGAGCTAAAACTATAAAATTCTTGAAAGAAATTGATGATATAAATCTTCATGACCTTAGATTAGGAAATGTCTAAGGAGAATGGACATCAATATTATAAGTGAGAAAAGAAATAATAGATAAATTGGGCCTTATCACAATTAAAATAATTTGTGCTTCACAGGACATGATTAATAAAATGAAAGCAAAACCCCCAGAACGGAAATAATAGTTGCAAGTCATGCATCTGCCTATTAAAGAACTTTTACAACTCAATAATAAAAAGACAGATAAACAACAAGGACCTACTGTATAGCACAAGGAACTATATTCAATATCCTGTAATAATGAAAAACAATATGTATAACTGAATCCCTATGCAGTACACTAGAAACTAACACAACATTGTCAATCAACTATACTTCAATAAAAAAATAATAATAATAATAATAAAAAGACAAAGAATCCAGTTTTTTAAGTGGACAAAGAATCTGAAAAAAATATTTCTCCAGAGAAGATACACAAATGAACAACAGGCACATGAAAAGATACTGAACACCATTAGCCATCAGGGAAATGGAAATCAAAACCACAATGAGATACAACTTCACACACACTAGAACAGCTATAATCAAAAAGATGACAATCATAAGTGTTATAAAGGATGTGGAGAAATGGAAACACGGTGGGAATGTAAAATGGCGCAGCAATTTTGGAAAATAGTCTGGTAGTTCATAAAAGGGTTAAACATAGAGATCCCATATGACCCAGAATTCTATTCCTAGATATATACCCCAGAGAACTGAAATACACGTCCACACAAAAACTTGTGCACAAGTGTTCATAGCAGCACTACTCGTAATAACAAAAAAAGTACTGGTACTGTGGTTATGCAGGAAAAAAATGTCCTTTTTGTTAAAAGTGCATATAGAAACTATGTACAGGTGAAATGTCATTATGTCTGTCATTTATTTTTAAATATTTCAAAAACAGGTAAAGCAAACACAGCAAAATTCTTACCCAAATGTCCAGCAACAGTTCAAAAATGTATTCACTGATGTATTCTAACCACACTGATGTGAAATCTGAGTACTTCAAAACAGAAGATAAAATTAAAATGATACGCAATCCAGTAAACTTTAAACACAAATCACTCTTTATCACGTTGTCAGGAAGCTAAATGCCTCTATTAACAAATATTTCTTGAAATAGAAGTTATAAGGAGAAAGTGCCATACTAATCCAGAGTTAATTTTCCAGATTAATCCGATATCAGTGAGAAGCAACAAGGGATAAAGTAAAAGCATAATAAATTTCTCAACTTGTCAGGCTGAAGTGGAAAGGAGAGACAAAATTATTGTTGAATTTTTGAAGTTGATGGAGAAATACAGGTTCAGATACATTTGTTTGTCATTTAAAGGAAAACAACAGAATAGACATTTGAAGTAGAATTTTTTAATCACCCTAAAGAATAAAAACACTAAATAATATGAAACTTGTTTGTTCCAGCAAAATTGAGGGAATAAAATTAAGGAAACAAAAGGAAATTATACTAAACAGAATTTTTTTTAAGATAGAAGGAATAGGGAGCAAATAAGCTATTATAATAAAGGCAAATGGGCTGTTTTCCTTATTAAAAAACAAAAACTCTCAGACTCAGTAAAATAATTCTTTAAATCTAGCTATTAACTGTTCACCAGAGTAATGCCTAAAATAATTTGATATAAAATGATTCATTATAAAAATATGGGAAATGATATACCAGGCAAATTCAAATAAAATGAGAACAAGAAGGCCATATGAATCTCAAAGTTGACTATAAAGCCAAAAGCATTAGACACAGAAGGAGATTTCATAATAATTAAGGGTAAAATTACAAAGGTTTTCATTAACCTTTATGGAACTACATAGCAGCATACATTACATTACATCTCAGATAATTATAGGTTTAAAAAAACTTAGACATACCTAGATAATTCATAAACCTATAATTATATGAGATGTAATGTATTTGATAAGCTTGTTTTTAATTAATATAGAAGGAATTTTATATCCTGAATACAATATGTTTTTATAAATGTTCTTAGAACACCTCTGAAAATTGATTGGCCTCAAAGAAAAGCTAAAAACTTTTAAAATCTTACATGCCACATTGCCCAGTCACAATTTTAAAATAACACAAAAAATTACTACTTAAAAAGTAAGTGTGAATTTTTAACCATCCAGAGAAAATCAAAACTGTATTACAGACAATTTGAAGGCTACAGAAAATGATCAAAACCTGTAAGATGCAATGAAAATCATACTCAAGAAGAAAATCTATAGCCTTAAACTATTTTATTATTAAAGAAAGACTGAAAATATATAAGCAACATATTCAACTAAAAATGAACTAGAAAAACAAAATGAGAAGCCAAAAGAAAGCATGATGAAGATATCAATTTAAATGAAACAGAAATTAACATTAATTTTAAACACACAAAAGTAGATATTATTAGTAAAACCAATGGTTTTTTAAAAAAATGACTATATAAAAAACTTGCAAAACTGACCAAGAAATAAACAAAATAAAACCATACAATTTTAGTAACGATGAAGTGGATGCAGAAGAGACTTCAAGTTATAAGAAAAATAGTATGCACAACTTTATGCCATTGAAAATTAGATAAAAATGAACCATTTTGGGGGAAATCATAAATTTGCAAAATTGACTCAAAAAGCAACAAATAGAGGGGAGGGTATAGCTCAAGTGGTAGAACACTTGCTTAGCATGCATGAGGTCCTGGGTTCAATCCCCAGTACCTCCACTAAAAAAAAAAAAAAAAAAAAAAAAAAAAGAATAAAGCAACAAATACTATAAATAAAACAATAGTCATAGAAGAATTCAAAGGTTTATCAAAGATCTATCACCAAAAAAATTGCTTTAAAGCTTGCAACCTCTCAGATGTTCAGGAAATGGGTAATTACTTACTGTGTTATTCAAACTATTCCAGACTATAGAAAAAGACAGCTTATCAGGTAAACTTGGAAGACTTTTGTAACACTTGTACCAAAACCTGATGAAGATAATTCAAATTCAATCTCATTTATAAATTTAGAAGCAGATATCCTAATTATTAGCAAATCAAAGCCAGCAGTGCAATAAGAGAACAATACACCATACCCAAGTAAGTTTTAATTTAGGAATGTAAGAATGGTTCAACCTAAGTTCATTATGTTAACTGATTAGATGAGATTTTTAAAAAATAATACAAAGGTCATCCCATTAGATGCCAAAAAGACATTTGATAAACTTCAACAGCCATTCCTGATTGTAAAATAGCCATTCCTGATTGGGAAACCTAAGAATAGAGACATCTTTATCAATACAAAAGCCGGTATCAGAAACCAATGCAATATTATGGTAGAGGTCAGTGCCCTGTTAACATTAAAATTAAAACCAAGACAAGGATATCACTGCCACTGTATTGTTTTCAACCTTTTGTCTGCTGCAATGAAACAATAAAAAGAAATGAATAATAAATATTAAAAAGGGAGAACAGATGATACAACAGTCTCAAGAAAATAAACTATTAGAATTGATAAAGGGCTCAGTGAGGTGGCCCATTATAAATTATGCATAAAACCAATCCATCACTTTCCTTTATACAAGTAATAACCTATTAGCAAACATAATGAAAAAATCTCATTCACAGTAACAATAAAAATTACTCTCATTCTCAGTAACAATAAAAGTTACGAAGTACCTAGGAATAACAAGAGATAAAAAGAAAAGTGCTAAGACTCATACTAAGAAAATAAAATTCCAATGAAGGACATGAAAAAAGACCTAAATCTTCCACTGGAAACGCAATTTGGTAAAGATGTTGTCTCCAGAGAACATGCATGAACGTAATGTAATTCCACTCAGAATTCTATTTTTTTCCAAATTATACACAAAATATAGATTTATCACAGATTTAAATAAGAATAATTGCTATAATTTATTGTGGACTTATTGTGTGCCAAGCATTGGGCTAGGTTCTTCACCACTGTTACCCTTCATTTAATCCTTGGAATGGTTCTATTTTTGTGCCTGTTTTACAGATGGGGAAATCAAGGCACTGAGAGGAAAAGTGACTTGCTCAAGGTCACACAGCTAGAAATTAGTAGGGCAATAACTCAAACACAGACTTTCTTATTTCAATGCCCACACTGTTTTTTAAAATTTATTTTAGACAAATAAAAATTATATATATTTAAAGTATACAATGTGATATTTTGATATATGCATACATTTGAAATAATTACCACAATGATTGCTCCAATCAAATTAATACATGTTTATCAGCTCCATAGTTACCTTTGTGTGTGTGTGTATGGTGAGAACACTTGAGAGTCACTATGTGCCTTGCCTATTTAAATCTGTAGAAAATTAAAGCCATAAAAAGTATCAGAAAAAATATATAGAAGAGAGTTTTTGTATTTTGCTTTCAATCATGGAATACAAGGTCTTTCTTTGCTTGACATCAGGGCCAGGAAATAACAAGGAAAACCTAACATCTCTGCTTACATAAAAATATAAAACTTTTATATAGGAATTAAAAAGACACCAGAAACAAAGGTGAAAAAAATAACAAACAGGAGGAAATATTTGCAATGTTTATGACAAACAGTTACTAGCCATACAATGCAGAAAGCTACAAATCAATTTTTAAACAATCAAAAAAAAAAAAACCGCAGGGAGTTCAAGAAGAAACCTACAAAATATCAAGAAACAAAAAGATACTCATTTTACCAAAATCAATACAATTCAATTTTATGAAACACTTTAAAAAGTTAAGGTAGATTTATTTGTACTTGCATTAAAAATATTCACGACATGTTTTTGAGTGAAAAAATAAAGTTACAGACCACTATGCAAAGCATGATCCCAATCTATAATAAATCGTAAATGTGTGCATGTTATGCTTAGAAAGAGGTTGATAGTGGGAATTTAGACGAGTAGGATTATAAAGTAGGGGAAGATAGACAGAGTTTCATTTATTGTTGCTTGTGGGGTTTTTTTGCAATGTGAATGTACTTTGATAATTCATCTGCATTAATTTTTATAATAATATTGATTAAAAGTAGTGTGCATTGGAAAATCTACAGAATCACACAGAACAGATAATATATTATATATTATATACATTAAGTATTTTATATACATATATATGGAACAAGCAAGAAAATGTGAAAAATACAAGGTAAAAATAATAATGCTCATATTTGTACTGAGGGTAGGGGACCCAAGAAGAAATACACTTAGCTGTGAACAGTTATCTCTGGGGTTTGGAGCTGCTGAAGCCTTTAATTTGTACTTAATATGGTCCATTTCCGTATCGTTTGACACTAAGTGGGGGGAAACTGCCCCTGCTAGTCATGTGTCAATCAGTGAGAAGTTCACCGGCCTGGGAATGAGAAAGACTAAGTTCTGATACCAACTCTGCCCCCTTGAGCTTCCAGTTTTCATATCTGTAAGAATGTTAACTCTATCCAGTTTCTAAAATTCTCCCAGCTCTAACAAGCTATCACTTCATGATTCTACATAATTCAAATTTCATTCATTACAAAATAACATTACCAGCATTTGAAAATTGCCCCAAAATGCTAACACCTCCCAAGGGAAAAATTAAAAACTTGAATTGTTCACTACTGCCATCCTCAGCCCCTGCTACACGCCCATTTAGATTGCTTCACCGGACAATCATCTATATTCTGATAGCTGGGAACAGCCAGCAAATAGACACGGGGGTTTTGCACAATAGGAATGACCTGTGGTGGTTTCATGATCTAAAAATAGCACAAGTCCAATCAGAAGGTTGTTTTTTATTATTTTGTTTTGTTTTGTTTTGTACTTTTGTAAATACACGTAAGCTAGAGACTCAATTCCTACTATGACAGGGTTCTCGGTTTTTAGCCCCCAACACATGGCCCACCTCCACCCCTATTCCAATCCCCTGCCCCATAGGTTCCTTGTTAGCAGCATTCACTTTTAGAGAGATTGCAACGTTACTGAAAGAACACCAAAATACAATTCTACTCACCATTAATCTTTGTCTTCTCCAGTCCTTCACAGTACAATTGCCTCTCTATTTCACTCATTGCTCCCCCATCTACAACCTGCACATACTTGCAGTCAATCGGAGAAGTAATTACTTTCGTCCTCGGAACACCACAAGCCAACTCTTATTTCCACGAGACACAAATATCAATTAAGCCTAAAATTCAGTTTAAGACTGAAGTGCTGCAGAACCTCCCACCAGAAAAGGGGAAAAGATTCAGTCTTATTCTTTAACAGGATTTCAGGCTTCATTTTTTTTTAAAGGGGGTGGAGGGAAGCAGGAATACTTTCAAGCAGTTTAAATTCTCCAATTTTTTTAATTGTCCAATTTTTCATTTTTTGAGCAATTTTGGGGTGCATAATTAACTATAAATCTGCAAAAATATATGTAAGAAATATAGAAAATGATGGTCCACATTTTTCGGTAGCCCAACAGATGTCTTGTTTAAATCAGATTAAAATTACCATTTGAAGACTATTACTTGGATAATAACGGCAGAAACATATTCAAGGTAAAAGAGGGTTGGTAAGGATTAAATGTGCAAAAATAAGAAACTGTTCTTCTGATTGATTTTACTGGGGCATGCAATCATTTGAAATGTATATGCTAACAGAAATCAAGTATTGCCCCAAAAGAGTGAGCATCAGATTTCATTACATAAATAATCAAATAATGTCTCCTATATTATAATTGTTTTTCAAATACTTAACATTTAACAAAATCCACTGCTCTGGCAAATAAAAGACAATCCTCCTAAACTAATACTGCATGAGGCTATTTTGCCTTGGGAAATGGTCCTCCCTTTACTGTTCCAAGTTGTGTTATTCTCTTAATGACCTGTTTTTCATTGGAAGTTATGTATGTGTGTGTGTGCATACATGTATACAATACAACCACACAGACACAAATGCCCACATACCTGATACAAACAAGAGGGCTGGTCCTTGACCAGCCTGTCTTCCTTCTCTTATTAATACAACTTCTAATCACACAGCAGAGCCTATAATCTTGAACTTTGAAAAACAAAATACACTCACCAATGTTTGAAAAGTAACCCCCAAGAAATGCATTCCTAAATCCTTTAAAATAAACAAATTAAGAGTCCAAGAATAGAAATTCAAGGAGATTTAAATTTGAATAAGCTTAACTACTTTTGACAAGTTTACACATGAAAGACACCAAGATTGTATGTACTACTTGCTGCTTTAAGAAGTTTCATTCTGTCTGTCTATATAAAAAGTTTCAGCCAAAGTTAAATCAATCTCCTCTACTGATTTTCAACATTAGACAAATACCCAGCCTTTTTTTTTTTTTTTTTTTTTTTTTTTTTGAACCCTGCTTTCAGCCTGACTTTTTCCCCAATTGAAATTCAGGCCCTCAATGGTTGGTTTTTCTTGGTTCAAAATGTTGATAAAAAAGGGTTTTCTCCACTCCCTCAATTTGATGTGACAGGCTTCTGACATGAATAATGGAAGCATTTCTTTCACAGGCAAATCAACTTAATTTAGCAAGCCTTTATACTCTCAGTGGGCAAGCCACAATCCCCAAGATTCCATGAGAGCCTTTAAGTTAGACGAAATCTTTAGAATTTGCAGAAAATGTATAAAGTAAACAACACTTATTTTGTCACAATACTTGAATAACTTTTATGCAGGAGTTACAGATGAATATATTACTTCCTAATCAGAACTTGATTTACAAGCAATTTACAAGCTCAAGTGAAACTAGCCCTCAGTAAGAAAAATAAGAAGTCTTTACACAAATTTTAAAGCCTGAAGACCGAAAACAAAACACAACAAAAAGCTGAGAAAACAAAAAACAAACACCCTCTCCCCCCGGAAAAAAAAAAGACAATAAAAATCAAGGTACGAATATCTTATAAGGCCGAGTGGAGTTTTTAACAGCATTAGAAAAGAACTATTTTGAACAATCCTTTTAAGCAGAATCTTGGCGAACTGAAAGGCCATCAGATTAACAGGAATAGATCCTACAGTCGTTTCCACTTCCAAATTCAGGACACAGTTACTCCCCCAAGAACATTTCAGAACAGAAAGAAGACATGTTAATAATACATTAGTGAAAGAGGGATGGGACTTATAAGAATAAAACTAAGACATATGTTTTCTGAATTGGCCATTGAGGAATGGTTAAAAAATGAAGGCTTCCAGACTTGGAGTGCAACAGATTTTGCATGAAAACAGTCTTTAACAGAACATGGCAGTTGGCATTTGCCCCCTGGCCTTTGGTATCATTTATATAAGGGCAAGATGGGAAGAGAGGAAAGAATGACTGGGAATCTGGAGACCCACTCCCAGCTCAGCCAGAAAATGTCCTGTGACCTTAGACAAGTCCTTTCCCCTCTCTGGGTCTCTGATTCTTCTTTGGTTCAATGAGAAGGTAGAACTAGGTGATCTCTAAGGTTCCTTCCAACCCTAAAGTGCTCCATTTCCATAGCCTGGTGACCAAAGTCTAGAGGAGTAGTGATGAAAGTACTGAAGTATTACGTATAATTCGTGAATCTTAGGCAACCTGTACAACTCTGGGGCTGGGGCTCCACCAGGTTCAGCAGCTCCACCTTGAGCATCCTCTGGCGGCCTTCCATCATTTACTGTTTTCAAACATATTTTTTAAGCATGTGCTTGCATCTGTAAAGGAAAACCTCAGCAAGCTGAGTTTCTTGGAGCAAAAACAGTTCTTTTTATCTAAACCCTTTTGCTTATTATCAGCATCTGAGGGTATTTATCAAATGGTAAATGAACAAATAAAAATATAATTCTGCCCCAATAACATATTCTTTCAATAAGGACAGCTTCTATGTTACTGTTATTTAAAAATTTTATGAAGATATGTTCAAGTGAAAAATAACCGGCTTCCTTAATGTCAGACTTTTCACGTTATATTTCAATTTTAATTTACATGTTAAGGTTATGAGATTCATAAATTAGAAGATAACTAACTGTTCCAGGAAAAAAAAAATGATGCTCTAAATCTGAAACAATAATAAACCTTTAACTACAGTGAATTATTTTCACATAAATATTGTTTCAGAGAATTTAAAAACATTTTTTTAAATACACACTCTTCATATCTTTAAGCCTCTCTCTCTTCTCTCTCTCTCTCTCTTTCTCTCTCTCTCTCTCTCAATTAGCTAATCAGCCAATTAGGGGTTCCAACAATTACAAATGTCAGGGAAGAGAGAAAGGAAAGAAAAACGGGAACCTAGTCAAGGTAAAAGAAAATCCTTTATTTTAAAGGGTGTCCACCATTAACCTCTGAAGAATTCTACTCCACCTTGATGGATTTGTTATTCCCAGTCTCGACCCCTCCCACCTTCTTTCCCTATTATAATTGCTAGGTCAGTTAATTGGCTGATTAAGGATACCCGGGAATTTTTATTAACTGGCAATTAGAGTCAGACCTGAGGCATCCAGGATCCTTTCTGATTGAGAGTGTCACTTGAGTTACAAAGATTACTAAAGTCAAATGGGTTTTAAAGTTTGGCTCAGTTAATTTAGGCTTCTTGTACGGATATTTCAGCATCATCCATAGCTTTAATGTCATCTCAGTTGCTTTCAAACCAAACTCCATTTGAGAGCAGTAATCATTAAGTCTCCAAAAGGAAAAACAAAAGTACACCTGGGAATATTATATAATCACAAGCCCTAGAGGTGTTTCCACGTGCTATAATAACAATTCTTATATTTGCTTCACAACAGTCTGATTTTCTTATTTTCTTTCTCTCCAATTCCATTCCAAGAGAAAACCTAAGTTCTCCATTCAAAAAGCCCACAGGAGTATGATGTATGTATGACTTGTCCTAATCCCCTTGGCCTAGTTAAATCCTCTCAGAGTCTCTTTCCAGAACTTCTCTAAGACAAGGTGGTGCTTATGAAGATACCTTACACAAGGCATCCACTGGTGGGCAAGGCAAATGCTCCTTACAATCCAAAACCAGTTTGTGCTATTCTAGGAAAACGGTACACTTGTATTAATATTACAACCTAGTGAGGCAGAATCCGGCATATCAGTAATCATGTGGACAAGCAGCTGTAGACTGTACCTGGGGTATTGGGAGGGTAGTCCCAGAAAAATGCTGGAAGCAGTATAAATACCTCAAACCAACAGCTTTGGATCAGATACGACCCAAGTCACAATTCTGGCTCTACCAGGTACTTAAAAGTGTAACCTTGGATTAGTAATTGAGCATTGTTTTTTTCATCTGTAAAATGAGGATAACAGAAGCCATCTCAGGTTTAATGGGAGGATTATGAGCCAATGCATGCAAAGAGTTTATCTCAGTGCATGGCACGTAGCAAGCACTCAATAAACAACAGCTGGTCTTTCCTCATTCGATTTCTTGGTGGCTTGAGGAAACCAACAGGCAAAAGGGAATGTTTGATATTCTGTAGATACAGTCAGAGAACTTGGGAAAACCTATGGGACAGAGATCAGAGACCACACCATGGCGATGTGTGAAGGGTGGAAAGAGTTTGACCAGAGTTGGGGAAATGTAACATTCCTGGGATCTAGATCTAAGTCAGGTTGACAGAACTGAGGAGGCCATGGGACCTGTCCCAACTGCCGAGGTCTGCCAGGTATTCACAAAACCTGCTGCACCTGCGGAGTGAGCGCCTGCAGAATTGTACCAGGCAGCTCAGTGTCCTATGCACATAGAGGTTAAAAGCATGGACTGTGGAACCAGACTTTTGGGGTTTTAATTTCTGCTGTTACTAGCTGTTTGACCTTAGACAATGTAGTTAACCTCTCTGTGCTTCAATTTCCTCCTCTGTTAAATAGGGGACAGTATTAGGTCCCAATTTATAATCCATGTTGTAAAGTTAAATGAGTTAATATTTGTAAAACTCTTAGAAGAATATCTGGCAAAAATTTTTCTTTTATATAAGTTTTTGTTAAATTAAATAAATAAAACCCGTGACGTACTAGCAGTTTTCACTTTGCCCTCATATCACCGGCATCCTGCCCTCCAAAAGGAAAGTGTTGAGGAGATATGAAGATGTATTTGATCTTTGTGCCAGTTTTGCAAGACAGCACTGAGATGACCAAAGGCTGGAAAGGGAAGACGGTGATGGAACCAGGAGTTCAAAAGCCAGTACAGGTTCCCCCATATCCGCAAGTAGAGTGTTCCTATGAAACCTTCCATAAGCCAAAATGGTGTAAAGTGAAGAAGCAGTTACCTCAGGACACACCTGTCTGAGGGAAAAATGGAGCTAAAGCACAGATGCTCACAGACGCACTTCAAAGCAATCGAGGCTTGATGCTGAGGTGCTGAATGTGGTTCCCAGGGAAGAAGCTTGGCGGGGCTGCTCTCACTGCTCTGTAAACTGCTTGCTGCAAAACAAACCCTAAATGCTATTTTCGCTTTTCAGCTTTTTTCGTAAAAGCAAAAATCCTCTTTAGAATTCTTTCAGTTAAGAACAACAGGTAAAAGCGGAAAAAGGGAAGTGGCATAAAGTGAACTTTCAAAAAGTAGGGGATACCCATACGCATTTTTCTCGCTTACTGGTTTAATATGCCACTGACACATGGTGACATACAGTTTCCATCACCTTTATCTGTCTTTTAACCTGAGAGGAAAAGGACAGGGAGCGGGTCTAGCATTGGACAAAATTACAAAGGCAATGAAGTCTATCTTTGAACCTTAATTCTTTCAGCATTCCTCCTCATCTTAGAAGTTGCTTTCTCCTTTCCCTCCAACACGCAAGCCTTAAACCCACTTCTTTAAAGAAAAATCCAAATGGAAACACAGAATGTTGAATTGCAAGGTCTATGTCCAAGTGTTATGCCTTCATATCACAGATGAGGTCACTGGTGCCCATAGAAAGGAAGTGACTTTAGTTAAATGATCAAATTCATATTTTTTTCCCAATCTCTTCAGATTCAGTATCCAGTTGCACTTAGAGAAGAACAATGGACGGCTCTCATCCCAACATTGCCATTTGGATTCTTTGTAGACTGGCATGCCTTTCGGAGAGTTCAAGCCAAATGCCACTTCGTGAGTTCTGATGTGCTGTTTGCATGAGGCATTCCAATGCAAATCAAGTGTCTTGGTCGTAACATCTTGGTCCTGCTCTTCTCCCAGATTTGCATCACTAATACATGCAAGTGCTGCATAGTCCACGGGCATCTGGGGGGGAAAACTACATAGGAAATGTTGCCCTTTCACGGTGCTGTTTTCTCAATGGAAATTCAGTTACTATGGCAAGTTTCTCTAAAGTAACATTTTACTCCAATTGTGAATCTGAGGGGTTGTTCATCACATGACCAACGAATCAGTGATGTGGATCATGTGCAGTAGCATGGAAGCAAAGAGGCAGAATTTAGAGATTAAAAAAAAAAACATGATATATGGTGACTAGAGTTGATAACATTGTATTATATAATTGGGATTTGCTAAGAGAGTAAACTTAAATGTTCTCTCATACACACACACACACACAAAGGTAAATATGTGAGGTGATGGAGGTGTTAATTAACTCAGTAGGGAGAGGGAATCCTTCTACAATGTATAAGTCTATCAAATCATCAGGTTGTACACTTTAAATATTTTCCAATTTTGTCAACTATACCTCAATGAAGTTTGGTGGAAAAAAAGAAAGATATTGCTGAGTCTAATCTTCCCCTCATTTTATATATGAGGAAACTAAAGTCCAGAGAAGGCAAATCACAGAGCTAGTTAGGACCAGAGCAAGGTGGAGAACCCAGTCTCCTGAATCCTGTTCCAGGTTCCTTCTCCTACACAATTCTGTGCATAAGTCTCAGTTTATGTGGAATTCCTTCAGCAATAAACAGATGCCTTGAAGTGGAGGTATCATGTTATCACAGGGCACATTCCTGGGACTTAGTCTAACTTCAATCCACAGTCCCCTCTGTGTTAAACATGTTGCTTTCTTTTTGTGGGCAGAAAAATATTATAATTTCAGTTAAAATCATTCCAGGAATTCTGAGTCTGGGAGATGAACGTTGCTAGGGAATGCTACTAATAAGTCAAAACGGCACTCAAACCTTCTAGTATCAGAACAGAAACTCCCCAGAAATATTTACTCAGCACTTCACCTTTTATCATTTGAAAAGGCTTGACTGTACTCAATCTTAACTGGGAGGGCTCTTTTTAGATAACCATATGCATTTAGCGAAATCCAACCATATATCATTTTAACAGTACATTTCTTCCCCTAATTGTCTTAGTCATCTGCTGATCTTTATTTGTCAATGAAAACCATACCTTAACATTGTAGTTTGGAAGAAAATGAATAACATTTTTTGCTACGTTATAGGTCAACAGCGCAGCCGAAGTTTCATTTCTTTCCCATTAAAATTGCTTATTTGCCTCATCTCAATGTATATCAAATGGTAATAAGATACGGAATATATAAGGCTGTGACTCATGCCAGTAGGTTTTGCTGTTTCTAGGGTTTTCTTGTTAATTGGTTGCATTGTATGTCAGATCTGATTCTTCCACGCCATTGTTAAGACTGATGATTCTTCAGAACACCATTGAAAAGAGAACTAAAAGGAGTTTCACCAAAACAAGGAACTAGCTCATATCTATAAATGATGGGGATCCAGACTCCTATTCAGTGTCATTTCATACAAACACACTCCACCTGGTATGCAAGAGCCACAGCCAACTTCTCTGGGAACCTCCAATTAAAGAGCTGGACCTATTTAAAACAACAAAAACAAAACAAGGAACTAGAAGCAAAATTTCCTAAGGACAGAGCAGTGGTTTCTACTTTTATGATTTGGAAAATAAAGTGCATTCCATCCTGTAAAACTCGTTGAGTATAAAAAAGAGTGTTTTACCAGGAAAAAAAAAAAAACAAAACTACTCAGTTTGAAATTCTGCACTGATTTCAGAGGTTTCAGGTTAGAACACATTGCTGGAAATAGAAAACTGAGTAATATGAAGAAATTACTCCTGCCAGTGTCAAGTGATGACCTGCCTCACGGAGCTATGTATATTTTACCTTGCGTAATAAATGTCCTCTTCAGCTGCTGGATGTACGATTATTTTTTTTGTAAATGAAATTATATACTAATCTCTCCAGTGGAGCTCACTTTTGGAACCAAAGGAATATTGTTTTACAATGTGGATACTCCCTCTCTAATTTATCTATTGTTAGTGGTTGGATTTTTGTTCATTCAGTTGCTTAAGAGAGAGCTAGCTTGCATATCCTTATCTCTGGGCACTTGAAGGATAGGACTTGAGGGAAGCAGAAAAACAGGACAGGGGCAAGGTAAGGACACTGGCCAGGAAGTCAGAAGACCTTGATTGAATCCAGTTCCACCACTTACTAGACAAAGGACTGTGACCAAGTCAGTATATCTTTCTGGGCTTCAATTTCCTTACCTGTAATAATGTCAAATAAAGAGGCTACGAGAATCAAATGTAATCATCTATTGGAAAACACTTGATAAACTATAAAATGCTAGACAAATAAAGTTGATAATTAATAATAACAATTAATTAAATGCCCTCTACTCCCCCTTCCAAAGCTGACAATGGAAATGACAGTCAGTAGCTTCGTAACAGGAAAGTCCCACATCAAAGAACATTTTTTTATTGAAGTATAGTTGATTTACAATATTGTGTTAGTTTCAGGTGTACATCAAAGTGATTCTGCAGTATATTTTCAGATTATTTTCCATTATAGATTATTACAAGATATCGAATATAGTTCCATGTGCTATACAGTAAATCCTCATTGCTTACATATTTTATATATAGTAGTTCATATCTGTTAATCCCAAACTCCTAATCCCCCCTTCCCCTTTGATAACCATAAGTTTGTTTTCTATGTCTGCGAGTCCATTTCTGTTTTGTAAATAAGTTCATTTGTATCATATTTTAGATTCCCCATGTAAGTGATACCATGTAATATTTGTCTTTGTCTGACTTACTTCACTTAGTATGATGTTCTCTAGGTCCAACAAATAACATAATTTTAATCAAATAGCCCATGTTTGGAGCCCTGGCTTGAAAAGGAAAAGAATACTGCCAGGTAACATCTGAAAAGCCACATGAGGTTGAAGCTAACTTAGCCCATGTGGAGTGTCTGATACTGGCACCAAGGGGCACGTTGTGGGAATGAAAAATAGCTTCACTCCAGACTGACTCCATTTGGGAAATGTGTACAGAAAATCTCCACGTGATCGGTGATTCAACTCTGTTAGGATCTATTTCAAATTTGATCTTGTAGAATATGTTGGGAGTAACTCACTAGATTAACTGACTTGAAAATACTGATCCTTTAAGGCCCACTTTAGTCTCTTCCTGGTCTGTGCCCCAAATTCAAGTGGTATCCCTCTACTGATGGCACTCAAGTAAATTTGGTTTATCTTAGAATTTGTGCATATGCTTTTGTGTATGTACATGCACGTGTGTGTATATACCCGTGTACTGCCTCACTCACAAGAGTATATGCTAAGTTCCTAAGGTCAGGAACCACGTCTTGGTCATCACTGTATATCCTTCACAGCATCTAGCACATTCCTTACACACAATAGTTACTCAAGAAGCACTATGATGGGGGCAGGGTATAGCTTAAGTGGTAGAGCGCATGCTTGGCATTCATGAGGCCCTGGGCTGAACCCCTAGTACCTCCTCTAAGAATAAATAAATAATAAATAAACCTAATTACCTACCTCCACCAAAAAAAAAAAATGTACAAAAAAGAAGCACTACGAACTACTGTTAAAAGGGAATGAGAATTGTACATTTACTATTAAGGGAAGCAGTTCCTTTTTTTCCTGTGCCCTATCTACCTCAAGCTTTAAGGTGTTCCCCTCCTTATTGAATCCTATAATTTAGGGGACAAGTCCATGGAGTAACAGCTGACTGTATGCACACTTTTGGAAAACTAGAAAAATCAGTACATAGTGTAAGAATCGTAATTGCTATTCTTGAAGCAAAGTGGTGGATGATCTCAGATCCGATAGCAGGGATTCCCATTCTGGATGGAGCTCAGTATTGCCCTATTGTTAAATCCCTCGAGGGGCATCAGTGTACTTGAGTTAACATGAGCCTTCATCTCAACTGAAGGCTAAGTCTATCTAGGACAGTACTGTCCAATACAGGAGCCACCTGCCACATGTGCCTGTGTGAGCACGTGAAATGTGTGAGGACTGTCTTGAGATGCACTGTAAATATAAAACACATGCTAGATTTCTAAGACTTAGTACAAGATTTTTAAAATAATATAAAATATCTCAGTCATTTTTATAGATTGCATGCTGAAATGAAAATATTTGGGATATACTGGGTTAAATAAAATATATTATTACAGTTAATCCACCTTTTTCTTTTTTAACGTGACTACTAGAAAATTTAGAATTACATATATGGCTTGCATTATATTTGCATTGGACTAAAATTGGACCCCGTCCCCGAAAAGAATCTATCCTTCGAACAACCTAAATGCTAATAACTAGCACTTCTACCATCTCCTCTTGAGGCCAGCAGGACCCCCAAAACCAAAGGACTATGACACAAAGCATTGATACAAGACTGCATCTTCCTCTCCAAAATATCTTAGTCTGTATCCAAGCTAGGAGTAGGAGTTCCAGATAAACGCCTTCCAAACAGAGAAGAGAATTATACAATTTTCCAAGAGTTACAAATAAATAAGAAAAGGCATCCTTGAAGTTCCCAAACAATGAAACCTCAATATTTACCAACTTGTGCTGACATGATGCCACAACAAACTGAAAAGGTAAAATAAAATCCAACTGCTTTGCATGAGGTAGCACAGTGCCTCGCATCCTAACAATGTTTGTTGAATTGAATTGAATTTGGAAGAGGTTGTCTAATTGGATTTGATCTCTTTTTAAACTGAAGTCAATGAACCAGAGTATGTCCATACACAACCCTAAAGCTTTCCACTGAGTCTATTAACATGTATTCAGGGTGGATACCGTGATCTCTTGGCCCTTTATATTGCAACTACTGGATCCTTGCTAGAGAACTAGCTGCTTCAGGGCAGAATTAGGTGTAAATTTAACCTTCATTGTTAACAAACATCTTCTTTTACACGTTTCACCTAAAGCAGGAGAGCTCCTGTGGCATGGCCCCTGGGGACAGCCTCATAACAGAGCCTCCAACATTAAAAAGAGACTTTAAGAAAAAGGAAGAACTCATTAACCAGATAGGGGAATCCTTTCTTAATGTATACATACATCAAATCATCATGTTATACACTTTAAATATCTTACGATTGTATTTGTCAATTATACCTAGATTAAAAAAAGACAGAAATGGGAAGAACCGATTTTCAAGCAAAGGGAATGTAAATACTGAAAAGGGAGCCCTCTTAAAATTGTACATAATTCCTCTTAAAACATGAAAAACCAAAAGTGGTATCAACAGGTCTATTCAGTTAATTCAGTGAAATATAAAGAGAAAAACATTCAACCCAGGCAGCATTTGGCATTGTGAAAACAGACTAAGCAGTTGACTGATCGATCTATTTTCAATAGGCAGTGTGCACATCCGGTAGGCAGAAACGTAGTCCGTGACTGTTGCCTTAAATGAGGCAAAAATCCAATCAGATAAAATGGAGATGGTCACAAGGACCCAGCAACCCTCCTTCAAACTTGACCTATATTAGGACACTCTTACACTGGGTTGTTTTGAATGAGACCCAAATCTATTTATGTATTTTCCTGGTCTTTTTTTATCACCTCCTTGTGTACCATTGAGCAGTTTTTGAGGAGACAAGCCACTATTACAATGTTGTCAAGGCCCTTCTCGTTTTCTAGTTCAAATCCTTGTTCATGCTGTTTGCTAAGTACTTGTTCCCTGTGACAGCTTTCAGCCAAACAGAACACACTGAATACTGCATTCCAAACCACTCTGTCCTGCTGGGCTCCGAGGGAAACAAGCTCTTCAAACTCCATCATGTGAACTTTTCACAAGGAACAATCTCCCTCAGACAATTCCATTCAGAGATACTATCCGTGAAACTGGGACTCGGGGAAGGGGTGACATCACAGGCTTCCCCCTCTGGCCAGGGTCATGACCACCAAAGTTGTATTTAAGAGGCTCCCACGTGGTTTGGCACATGATTTTCTTAATGATCTAACGTTTCTCCCAAACTTTCCCATAAGCTTCCAATTTAAAATACTCACACTTAAACACAAAATTGGGTACTGGTGTCAAGAAAGTCTAGGATTTCAAAAAATAAAGAAGGAGAAACTTGCAGCCAGGGTCTCTGTTGGGGATAGGAGAGTAAATGTAAGACATACCACATAATATGTGCCATCTGTGGGGTTTGGGGCAGCGCATTAGGAATCATAGAAACACAAAGTATGACATCCAACCAGGAGGCTGGAAAAGCCAAAAAACAAACAAACAAACAAAAAACAGAAGAAAGGAAGAAAAAAGACAGGAAAAAAAAGGTGAGAAAAAGTTAAAGGAAGTAGATTTTGTTTAAATGTCCAGAGCCACGGTTTGGAGATGAGAGTTTCGACAAACGCAGGAGGACTGCTGCACTGAGACGGTTAGCCAGCTCGTCGGCAGTTAGGCAGAAGGAGAGCGAGCACACGGGGCTGTGTTCACGGAATCTGGTTGTCTTCAGAAAGACCTGCCTGGCAGCTCTGGAGGAAGGCTTTGGACTCTCCTAAAAGATCTTTAAGATGAGGAGAGCAGCTTATGTATCCAGGATGGTCTCCTGTTCTCACCAGAATTGGGACATGTGGACTCAGAGGCTTTCCAGGTCCCCAATGAGTCTATGAACTCACCTCTCTGTGTAACATCCTCCTGCTCAACTTACCATTATTGAGAAAGAAAAGTGCCCAAACAAGGGGGCACTTGACTGTAATATATTCCTTAAGCATTCAAAATTGTGTTTTTGTTTTGTTTTGTTACTTCTTGACCTCCTAAGGAAGATGGAACCCAAAGAAAATGAGGTAAGACTGCTCTGTGAGCGCACACTCCCATCTTACAAGGGTCCACGCCATTAGCACCGGTGGGTATCCTGGCTTGGAAGTGTTTCAACATGGCGGTCCCGATTTCAAGGGGCTTGCAGACCTCAACTGGTCAGACACCAGATAATCAGAAATGAGAATATCACAGAAAGCAGGTTATCACTACCATTGCCTACTGAATTAAATCACAGATCAGAAAGGGCCAGAGCTTGTGGGGACGTTAAAGACCATCTAACTAACAACTAACTCTAACATACAACCAACTCCTTTATTTCATATACCAAGCAAAAAAGGGCTGACTCGTTCAAGGTCAGTTACTGGGAAAGTCAAGGCTTAAGCCAGGTTCCTGTGTGCCTGCCACTGACGCCTAAGACACTACAATCATATCTACAAATGAGAAAGAACACTGATAACTTTTTATATGCTACATTTCTTTGGGGAAGCACATTTAATTCCTGATAGAATAAAACTGCTTGTCTGAAGTTTCGTTTTGAGCTTTTCTTCCCACAATATAATTTTATGACAAAAATAATTCTTTCATTAAAAAAAATAAAAGTATGGTGGAAGGACGAATATGTCTTTTCAACCTACACAGGCAGTAGTGGAGATTCTTCCACACCTCCTAGAGAAGACCCCCTCCTGGGATGAAACTTGATGGTTTACAGTTTAGTGGAGCAAAGGCATAAACTGACATAGTGATAAGTCCAAAGTTGGAACTTGAGAAGGGGCATTTAATCCCAACTTGGAAGGGCAAGGAAGGTAACCAAAAAAAGGGGTAAAGCCTGAAGTAAGCATTAAAGGCAGAGTAGGAGTGAAACAGGCAAAAAGGAGTTCAGGGCAGGGCATGAGAGACCAAGGAAGCAATAAGGTAAAAGGGCCCAGAGGCCAGAGATGATAAGTTCAGGAGACTTCAAGTGGTCCAGTTTGGCTGGTGGCTACAGCGCAGTGGTGACTTACCTTCCCTGAATGCACAGCTCCAACAGTTTCCCTCAACATAGTAAAGAGTGTGCTTCCTGTGCCAGAGTGCCCTCAAAATAGTACAGGTTTCCTAGCTCCACTTGATCACCAACATAGTAATTAAAGGGTCAGACACAATTATAACTAAGGGAGGTACAGTGACGTGAGCACTGGAACCTGGTATGGGGTGGTAGTCTTACCAATGAGTCGTTGTAGCCCTCCCTGGTGAGGTCAGTTGCACCATTTGTAAACCGAATAGTTAACCCTGCCCTAGATGATTGCTAAGGTCCTCCTTGGCTCTAAATTTGGGAAGGATCCCACTGTGCACACACTCCTGGAAGAGGTCTGTAAACCTCCGTGAAACCCAAGGCTGCCTAACAACCAGTCCTCCCCTGACCTCTACTCAATCATCATTTCACAAAAGGCAAAGTGATCTAAGTGCAATGTCTCCTAACTTGCAGTTCGTAATTTTGATTAGGAAGCAGTGGTTTAATGGCTAAAACACTCAGCTAGAGGTTAGGAAATCAGAGCCTTCTCTCAGCCTACCATAGGACAAAAATGAGGAAATTTCACTTTAATAACAAGTTTTTTCCTCAGTCTTCTCATCTGTGCTCCTAGAAAAAAAAAGTATGAAATATGCAAAGTGATGAAAAAGATAATATATACAATTGTGGAGATTCACTTTAAGCCAGCACGGAAAGTTTACCAACAGCAATCAATTTTAACTTAGCCCCTTGAATCAATCACAAATCTCACAATGGGGTCACTGGGCTTTCAGGCTTCACTGCGCATCACAATCACAGAGGCCTCCTTCTGATAGGAGGTCATTTCCGGGAGCCGCCCACTGAAACTGTCATTCACCTGGAGGGCAGTTCTGAAGCTGCCAGCTTCACAAGCAACTCAGGGTATTCTCAAGGGAGGTGGTCATAGGACTGACCACACTTCACAAAATGCTGAATCTAAGTTGGGAAAAGGCACGCAGGGGAGAACCATCTAGAAATTAGAGCATGGGCTTCAGGTGCCTTTCCTGGGCAGTTAGGTAACCAGAGAAAGGGAGGAGAATAGCTATGACTGGGTCTGGATGAGGGCTTCCTCGTCCACTCATTTCACAAATACTGTGTGCCCACGGAGCAGGCACGGTGCTAGACACTGAGGAGTACAGAAGGGAACAGGAAAGATGAGGTCCCTGCCCGCATATGGACGTGCCCTCTCACAACTCTTTGTACCTACCTGCTAAAATGGCTGCAGTTGCTCTGTTAGTCTTGAAGCCCGAGATGCCCCAGGGAGTCCACTAGAGGAGGGCTCTCAAACACAAGCAGCAGAAAAAAGATACAAGGAATGGCTATTCTGTTTCTTCAAGACTAGCCCTCCAACAGATTCTGCAGCTCAAATTGAAGGCTTTCTCAGCCTTTAAGCAGTGCGGAACACACACTGAAGGTACTTCCTACCTGGTATGGTTTGATGTGTGGGAGGGTGTAAATGAGCAAAGGCTGGCTTTCCAAAGAAAGCGTGGTCAAGTTAAACATCTCCACAGACTTGGTTAACCAAATGGCAAGTCCCCAGTAAACAGCATCCAACAGGAATACCCGGCTATCCCCTGCTCCAGTGTCTCGCTGCAGGACAACCAGGCATCCTGCCAGACCAATGTTCCTAAAGCACACATTGGGTGGTATCACCCTCTGCCCCAGGATAGAATCTAAAGCACTGGGCTAGGCATTTGAGACCCTCTGTACTTGGCCCTTAGCTCCCCTACCCAGCACCTGTGATCCCCTGAACCTACTTTACTGTTTTCCTCCTTCTCAAACTTTGTTAGGTAGCCTTCCCCTGTTAGTATCCCCTGGGCCTTCCCTTCCTACCTATTTTTCTGGGCCCAGTTCAAATGCCACCTCCTCCAGAAACTGTGACCCTCTTGACAAGGAGGGCCTCTGTCCTCTAAATTCTTCTGCATAGACTTTGGGTGCTTTGCATACAATCAGAAGTGCTTTCTTGACTATGTTAATTTATCTTTCAAGCCAGGATGTGCTCTTTGAGGATAAGGATTGTTTTTATGTTTTTTTTTAAACATCCCTTTTCAGGGCCTAGCACAATGCTTCAGTAAATACTAGTGGAATGCCTCAACAGCAAGTTTTTATTCTACTAGAGAATTCACTTAATTTTGTTCTATTATTTTAACGCATTGGTCAATCACAAATCTATTTCAAAGGCCACACTAATGAAACAGAAACAACTCTTTGATATGAACCTAAAGGCAAGGTACAATTTTATGCACTGGTTTTGGGAGAGCCTGGGGAGTTATGGACGTTTTAACTTCCCCTTATCCCTTCTATAACCTCAGTTTCATCTCATCCACCCCCTACACCACCCAATCCAACCCCTTTGTCACCTGTACTCCACCTCACTCCTTTTCAGAACCAACTTTGGCCTTTTAGGTGTTCCTAGGATTTTCACTTCCAAATTCTTTCCACCCTTACCCACCTCCTCTTATTTTTTCAGGCCAGAGGAGGTAGATCTTTCACTGCTCCAGCTGCAAGGTGCATCCCTCAGGCAAGTTTAGGGACAAGTCTGCCTTAATATCCAGAGTGATGATCCTGAGTATTCATGAGCTAAACACATTTATAATTAATACAAGATCTGGGGTATTTAGGAAAGTTCCAACTATATAACAGTAGTTTCTAGCTCAAACCCAGAGAGTCTTTCTGATTTCTAAATTGATCTGTTTTCCTGCTTTTTCTAAAATATAGTGGATTTTAATGTCTTACTGATTTATTATTTAAAGAGAAGGGAGAACATTTATTGGATATCTTTAGGTGCCAAACACTGTGCTAGATATCTGAAATATGGACTTCACCTTATCCTCGCAATGACCTTAGGAGAAACACGGTTCCATTTTACAGATGAAAAACTGAGGTCAATAGTCATTAAGTGATTTACCCCAAATCAAGCAGTGAATCTGTGGGGCTACGATTCTACTGCTGATTCTTTTAATACAAAGGTTAAGCTCTCTTAATTATATCTTGCTATATACCCTTAAATGAAACCCAGAAGTTCATTCTACTTTGTTTCCACTTCAAACAGAGGTTACCAAAAAGATATAACTTCAGAAAAAAGGAACTTTTTATATCCTCAAGAAAAAGGAGCACCGCTAGGCCACCAGGAATGCCATCTTTGATCTCAGGATCTTGACTGTTGGCTTAACTTTCTTAAAAAGAACATTAAATAGACTCAATTATCAAGTATTACCTGCCCAACCATCACAGCACCTCTTTACCCCATCACATAATCATCAAAATATTTAAAAAAGAAAAATCAGCTCACCATGTACACCCTGCAGTTTCTTTCTAGAAATTAGATGCCTGGTACAGTGGGGCAAAAACGGAAGACTCCAGATTTCACAAAGAGGTCAAGTTTTACATTTTGATAAAATATAACTGAACTGGCAAAAAACCGTTAAAGCAAACAACCAACCAAACAATAAAGGACCCAAGTATCCTCTAACCAAGTAAACACCTGTTAGTCCTTCCCCTTTAAGACTGTTAAAGAAGGTCACAGTTATTCATTTGACAACATTTATTGAGCACCAGCAATTGCGCTAGATGCTAAGGAATATAACTGATAACTGTGAACAAGAGAAACCAGACTCCCGCTTGACCGGATACTTCTGCATTAAATGGTCTTGCTAACTACTACATAATACTTGTTCTCTGCTAGTATTATATTTCTGGGAAATTCAGAGTCAGATGTGGCCTCTTCTTGAATACTTTTAAAGTTTCTTTGTGGCAAACTGATAGAAATCTTTGTTTAACTTAGAGAAGGAAGAGATCGTCTCGAGGACCCTTTTGACAAGCACGTTGAAGGCCGGGTTGGCTCGCAAGCAACATGGCGGCCGGCGACCAACGAGGCAGTTTAGGCCATTCGGTTGCGCTTGTGGGTTGGGGAGTCCGTGTCGCTGTCACCACACTGGGCCGAGGGGCGCTTCCGGGTCCCCCCACTGTCCAGGCGGAGGGCCAGTTCTTCCGCGTTGTTTGGGTTCAAGTCGTCCTCGAGGAAGCTACTTCTTCGGCGGCCGCCACTGGCGACACCGCTGGCCTGAGGCGGGGAGCCGGGCGCACCGGACCTCACGCTGATGCTCGCCATGGCGCCACTGAGGCCGTGCAGGGCGATGGCCTCGTGGAACGGCTGCAGGTCGACGTCCACTGACGAGCCCGACTCAGTGGCCGCGGCCTGGCCGGGGGCCCCGGTGGGTGGCTTCGGGGGCGTCCTCGGGGTGCGCGGCGGGGGCGCGGGGGGCACTTTGCCACACAGGAAGCTGATCAGATCTTCGCGGAGAATGGTGCTCCGGCCCTTCTTCACCCATTCCAGCACATCTTTGATGCGACGCTGGTTGCCCACCTGGATGCCCAGGTCAAAACTTCGCTGGTGGGCATCTCCGCTCTCTTTGTAGAGGCTGGTCACGGCCATGGCCGCATTCTGGAAGGGGTCCCACATGGAGAGTCCTGGCTGTTGGCACCCCGTATCCTTGTAGAGCTGGGCCACGGCAGTGGCTGAGATCTGGAAGAGGTGCCACAGCTTCTGCTGCTCGCTCTTGAGCCCCGCCGCATCGGCGGCCGCCTCCTCCTGCATATCGGGGGGCAGCTCCTCTTCCTGCTCGGCCTCGGCCAGGCACTGGCGCTCCCACTTAGAGAACCAGTGCTCCTCGACCTCGGCCTCGCCCTCCTTCGGCTGCTCCTCCATCCTCCTTCTTCTGGCCGCTCCTCTCCTTTACCGCCTCCTCCTCCGCCTACTCTGGCTCCTCCACCTCCACCTCACCTCCTGCTTCGAGCTCCCCTCCTCCTTCTGCGGCCGCTGCCGCCGCCGCCGCCGCCGCCGCCGCCGCCGCCGCTACCACCGCTACCAACGCCTCAGCCGCTACCGCCTCCTCCGCGTGCGCCGGCGGGCGGGAGCGCGGGCGGCGGGGCCCTGAGGCCAACTGTTCCGGCGCGCGCCGCCCGCGGCCCTGGTGCACGCCCCGCCCCGCCCCGCCCCGCCCGGCCCGGCCTGGCCCGGCCCGGCCCCGGCCCGGCCCCCGGCTACGACGCGGAGATAACTCCGCAACCACCGGCGCCGCCTCGCTGCCCCCTTCCGGCCCCGGGGTCCGCTCCTACGGCCCCCCCATGGCGCCGCGGCCTCCCCGCTGCCGCCGCCTCAGTCGCTTCAGTCGCCTCAGTCGCCGCCGCCGCGGCCCCGCAGCTCGGCCCCAACCCCCGCTCCGCGGCGGCTGCTGCACCGAGAACTCGGAAGGGGGGCCGGCTGGAGCGCTGCCTCAGCGCGGCGCTTGCCTAGCGCTTGGCCCCCTTTTCACACATTTTTGAGACTTGTCGGTTTCATCCAATGAGCTGATCAAATTTTACATCCTATGTTGCCAGAGAGGATTATGGGGCAACTTCATGGTGTCGATCACATCCAGGGCGCCGATCCGGGAAGGCCGGGGGGTAGAGTGGAAAGAGCACGGCCCTCGTGAATAGACAGGCACCCGGAATCCCAGTGCCCTCCACACAGTAGGTGCCCAGGAGAAGTGTTTTCCGTGGATCGAAGCAGTAATTTTGTAAAGGAAAAAAAAAATTCACATCAAGCATCCCCTCCTTTCCCCCTCAACCGCCGCTTCTTGGGCCTCAGTTTCTCCAAGTGCCCAACAAGGTTGTTGAATTAGGTCTCTGGAAAGCACTCCCAGTCGTGATTTAGAACTTTACTGCTGTTCCTGTAAAGCACCTCTTCCGGGCTACACTTACCAAATTCTAAGAGTTACGGTCAGAAATGGCATTGATTTTTTTCCCTCTCAGTATTCTTTCAAGGTTTTCTGTCATTAAAAAAAAAAAAAAAAAAAAGGGTTGGGGGGTTTTCTACGTGGTCTGCTTTCAACTACTGAAAATTCCATTTTGAAGAAGAGGAAAGAAAATAGGATAATGAAATCCCAAACGCGGGATTGTCTGCTCTAGTGTAAAATTCAGTGCCTTTCAGGAAAGAAAAAAGTTTACCTAATTTACAACACCCTAAAAATTCTGGCTAGTTAAAACACCATAACAATACAAAAATTAAGCTAAAACGGTATGTGATACGTAAGTCTTTTCCTTGGGTTCAGTAACAACCCCTTGTAATGATGCACTCCTTTTTCAGTGCAGACAATTCCAGACCAAACTGTGTTAGGAGAAGAAAAATTACCACTGAGCTAAGAGTAACATCAAAAATGGGAGGAACTAAAGTAATTTTTTAATTTGTGAAAATTTAGAGCTTTGCAATTTTTGTTGTAGAATATTTGCTAAGTCTTCAAAAAGCCTTCCACAGATAAAGGCAACTTAATCTTCTAGCAAAATATGTGTGATAATTCCCAAGTATGAAACTTAGTATATAAAATAAAATGATCTAATCATTAAGCTTTATCATCTTCCTTAAAAGAAATACATGTTTCTAAGTTAAATATAAAAGCGAAGAAGAAGAAGAAGAGGGGATTGTGCCCTTTCTGTGCAAACCGGGCTTTTTCACGATTCATTAAACCCTTTTTCCATATGTGTAATTGGACTCTCCTCATTTACATAAACGAGGGATGAGGCAAAAGACCTAAGACCAGCCCAAAAGGAGAAATAGGTTTCTCATTCTCCTATGTGAAAAAAATATTGTATTTGAAGAAAACTCCAAGAAGACAGAGCCTCCTCCCCCTGCACACACCCACATATCCCAGCCCTGAAACAGTTCACGGCCAAGGAGATAGCGGGCTTGCCAGAGCTTTAAGGTTGTCCTGTACCCGGTGCCTCACAATTATTATCAGAGGCACATGTTTTTATTTGATTTTCTCTAAGTAAAAAACTTGGACTGAAATGACCGACAGTAGGACAACATATCCTATTTTCTCCCCTCATTTTTGATTGGGTTAAAAACCAAGAAGAAAGACTGCACTGTCTTTGAAAGAGCAAAACCCTCTGCTTGGGCTTGAGTTGTCTGGCTGGTATCCTCCATTCAGTTGGTTTCAGCACCTGATTAATTAGTTAATTAGTACTTAGAGCTGACTAGCCCCGGTCGGCAATTTTCATGCCCTGCATGGTGAAATGCTGAATCCAGCATTGAAATTTCTGTGTCGCACACCCTAATTATTATCACCCGACTACTTGTAAAACCATTGCACCAAATTATTATAATAGACAGAGCCAGACAACTGTGTGGGAATATGTTCTTTCTGAGAAATAATGGTAGACTTAATCAATATTTTTCACTGTTGCCCTTAACACATTTAAATAAAACAACTGAACGGGAAAAATTCTAATTCAATTAGCCTCCAACTCCTTCCACAGACAAAATGATTTCATATGAGAGAGCAGTCAGAAAAATCACACCAAAAATTTTTAATGTTTTGTCAGTTCCTCAGATTGCAAAAAGAGTGTTTGCAAGATATCCTATCCGAGGTTAGTTTTGTTCCAAATAAGCCAAAAATGTCAGGAATAAAAAAAAAGAATAGAAAATAGAAGTCAAAAAGAAACCCAAGATCACTTTAACTAGCTATAAGGAAATGATGCTTGCTATCTGTGTGCATTTGGAGTAGGGGGACTTTTGATGTTTAAAATACTGACATGGTTTAGGAATGAGTTCTCTATGGGGAAAAAAAAAATCCTTGGCTGCTGCCCCATTCTTCCATAAATTTGATGTTGTGGCTCAGGTATTTTTAAATATCAAGGGAAAATTAGTTTTAGGAAATACATTAGGACACACAGCTCGGAGTCTAATTTTTGGCATTTCTCAACGTACCATTACCAAAAGGGGACCCAGTGCATCAGTGATTTTCAATATTACTGGTAGCTATTTTCACCTGAAACAATCCTTATATATCGGTTAGTGGGTTGCCTGTAATTGTTAAGAGCTAAATGGTACACAAAACTGGATACACAACCACACAGATCAGTAAATGGGTCGGACTGAAAGCAAAAGTAAACACCAACCTTAGGAAATGAAAGAAGTTAAAAGATAAGTGTTAAGGACCTTATTCTTTTTGGAGAATAAAACAAGATTTAGTAGCTTTCCACTTAATTTAAATGAAAAGAATCACTACCTTACATATTGCAGTGATAATGTAATGGGGAAAGAAAACAAAAAAGTCTTTGTACAAATGACACCTCCTATAGTTGTTGTGAAGAAACTTTTCCCCTTGGTATCTGCTAACAAATTCTAATTAATGCTGCACATTCCTTTACTGAAATCATTTAATGCGTAACAAGGGGGGTAAAAAGAAATGCTGAATGCTCGTGATTGCCCTGTTAGAATTATGGGAGTGAAAGCCTGGGGCCCCAAACTTACTGTCTATTAAAGCCAAGCTTTGAAAAAGAAATGCAACCTACAAAAGCTGTCAATCTCCCTTGCCCCTAAAGCCTGGGTTCACATGGATTCAAGTGACAGCCCTCCTCCCCCATGCACAATACATCAATCTGTCTCTCCCACAAGCACCCACAGCCCATTGTGCTGGCCGCAGGTGCCTATTATGGCACCCATGGCTGCCTCCCACAGCTCCGCCCCTGAGAAACAGGAACTGCAGACAATGGAGCCCTGTGGGAAGACAGAGGTGGGTGTTGGGAGGGATAACAGACAGATGGTAAAGGGTATAGGGTAGTAAGGTAGTTTCAAAACAAATGTCAAACATTCAAAATTATTGCTTTCGCGTGTCTCCCCTTTTGAATTGCCTTCGCTTCAATCACCATCTGCCATAATTATAAAAACACTTACCTGTTATAATGAATATTTGCTCCCCTTTTTGGGTAGCTGGGAGGGGGGTGACCTTCAATACTCTAGTCCTCCTGTTTAGCCCTCTAGATTTCTCAAGGTCATAGCCTGAGGAGTTTTAGTTAAGTGATACCACTAGACCATATAGAGGAAAGAAAGAATATTTCTTATTTTGGGGGCAAGGTTTGTCATTTCCCTTCAAGCTTAGTTTTGGGCTCCTTAAGGGGCAGGGGTTATAAAAATTTATTATTTTGGGTAATTGTGAAATCGAAGTATTATGAGACTTCTTACAAATGCTATTATTAGGCAGGTGGAAGTTCTTAGGCCATTTCTTTTCTGGTAAGGAGTCACAGAAAAGGAGACGAGGTGGATTTAATAATAAAAGTCCTGAAGGTTTCTGACTCAGCCTCTTTTCCTATTTCCAAACATGTTAACAAACATAAGTAAAAAATTACTGAATGCTATTCACATCAAGTGTCACTATCAGAAAAAGCACATTTTAAAGATGTCCTTCCATAAAATGTCACTTGTCTATGGTGTATTTAACCTTCTGAGTTATGGGCTAATTAAGAAGCAATAAATGGAGAAATTAAAATATATTCCCAAAACACATATTCATTCAAGGAATTTGATTTAGTTGCTTTTGCCCTTAATTTATCATCTCAATATATCACCTAATTCCTGCTTCCAAGATAATTTGTCATAAATTAAAACCAAGCTAACAATGATTTCATCACTACTACTACTACCTCTCTCAAACAAAAGGCAACCAAGAAAAATCTGCCACAATTGTAAGTCATGGTCAAGAAGAGTGGTGACTTATTGGGATGAGGGTACTGCCCAAATAATGCCAGGGACTAAACCCAGCCAGTTTTCCTGAAGCAAACAAGAGGGTCTTGGTTTGCTGTCAAAAACTACAAACTAGGCTTTAACTAGGGACTGTCAGGGATCCAAGTCAGCTCCTGGCCAGGGAGAGCTTAATTAGCAGAGTTGGTTTGGGTTTTTAAATTACACAAGAAAAACAACCAATACAGAATGAAAGCATACAGTGGTCTAATGTAGCACAAAATTCACTATTCCATTATGTGTGTGTGTAGTGATTTTGCACATTTTGCTAACAATTTAAGTTTCAATTTTAAACATTATTTTTGTGCCCATTGCTAGAACATGTTTCTTCTGTTTTCTTCTTATGCATCTTTTTAGAGATTCTAATGTATTTATCACCAAATACAAACAGGCATGCCCCCTCTTTTTTATATAAATAGTAGCATACTACGTATACTTTTTTTTACTTGAGATATCTTGGAGATTAGTCCATATCAGAACATTAAGAGCTATTAGGGCATACTTCTTAAATGCAAATAGTTTTGAGTTGTATTTGGTGTTTGTAAAAGTTAAGACTCTAGTTCAACAATGGAGAAATATTCCATTCCACTATATAGCTACTAAAGTGAACAAGCCATTTGGAGGCTACTCTTATTTCTCCTAACAATGATTGAATTAGGCATTCCATTTCAAATGCTCAGAAATTAGTACAGCTCACTCCAATTATCCACCTAAATGGGAGCCAGAGAAAATGTAGAGGAGGAAGTCACAGATAACCCGTAGATACAATCTTTGTTGGAGATGCTCACATAGAAAAACTTTTAAGACAGTTATTGGTAAGTTTTGTGAGTTGTTTCTATGGCATCTAAAACATTCAGAGTTCCAAAGACATCGCTAAGGTTTCCCACTTGATCCACAGTGCATTATTCATACTTCTGGTATCTCACAAAAATGATCTTGCTTAATTGATTTAATTGATTAAAAGATGCCAGGTTTTAGCTGTAAATTTGTTGACAATACACAAGCTCCAACAACATATTCTTTTACTTCTAGATGGTTTCCATGAGGCTCTTGAGTCTATCCATTTAAAAATTAACAGTTTGTTGGTTAAATCCAAGATTTTGTCAGACAAACCTCCATTTTATTCCTGTCTCTGGAGCTTGAAAGTGGTGTTATTTAACTTTTCTAGAACTGAGTTTTCTCTTAAATGAGGATAATAATAGTACCTACCCCACAGGCTTATTGTAAAGATTAAATGAGACCATTCACTTACTCTTTTTTTAATTGAAGGATAGTCAGTTATAGCGTGTCAATGTCTGGTGTATAATTTGTCAATTTCTGGTGCACAATGTCTCAGTCATGCATATACATACATATATTCGTTTTCATATTCCTTTTCATTAAAGGTTATTACAAGATATTGAATACAGTTCCCTGTGCTATACAGAAGAAATTTGTTTTTTAGCTATTTTTATATATAGTGGTTAACATCTGCAAATCTCAAACTCCCAAATTTATCCCTTCCCATCCCCTTTCCCCCAGTAACCATAAGATTGTTTACTATGTCTGCAAGTTTGTTTCTGTTTTGTAGATGAGTTCATTAGTATCCTCCTTTTCGTTTTTTCTTTTTTTAGATTCCACGTATGAGTGATATCATATGGTATTTTTCTCTCTTTCTGGCTTGCTTCACTTCGAATGACAATCTCCAGGTCCATCCATGTTGCTGCAAATGACATTATTTTGTTCTTTTTTATGACTGAGTAGTTCTCCACTGTATACATATCCACATCTTTTTTATCCAGTCATCTGTTGATGGACATTTACGTTGCTTCCATGTTTTGGCTATTTATTTAATGCTGCTATGAACATTGGGGTGCATGTATCTTTTTGAATTAGAGTTCCTTCTGGATATATGCCCAGGAGTGGAATTGCTGTATCATATGGCAAGCTTATTTTTAGTTTTTTTGAGGAATCTCCAAACTGTTTTCCATAATGGCTGTACCAAACTGCATTCCCACCAGCAGTGTAGGAGGGTTCCCTTTTCTCCACAGCCTCTCCAGCATTTACTGTTTGTGGACTTTTGAATGATGGCCACTCTGACTGGTGTGAGGTGATATCTCATTATAGTTTTGATTTGCATTTCTCTGATAATTAGAGATACTGAGCATTTTTTCATGTGCCTATTGAACATTTGTATGTCTTCATTGGAGAATTGCTTGTTTAGGTCTTGTACCCGTTTTTGGATTGGGTTGTTTGGTTTTTTATTATTAAGTTGTATGAGCTGTTTATACATTCTGGAAATTAAGCCTTTGTCAGTTGCATCATTTGCAAATATTTTCTCCCATTCTGTGTAGGTTGTCGTTTTGTTTTGCTGATGGTTTCCTTTGCTGTGCAAAAGCTTATAAGTTTAATTAGGTCCCATTTGTTTATTTTTGCCTTCATTTCTATCATGCACTTAAAACAATGCCTAGAACATAGTAAATCCTCAAAAAAGCAGTACCAATTATTACTATTAATACTAATAATATCCGTTATGGGGCTCTAAGGATTAGCTGGATGGGTTCTCAAATCTGACTAATTGAGCAAAATTACCTGGGGGAGTTTAAAAAAAAATACACACACCCCAGCCATACCTCCCCCAAAGAAACTCCAACTGAAGAGATCTGTGGCAGTGCCTGGAAAGCTGTAGGTTAAAGTACTCGAGAGGTGTGTGATAAGAGAAATCCCAAGATGATACAAGCTAAGCTGGCCAAGGAAGCAATAGGACATAATTAGAATAAGAAGTCAAAGGGCTCAGAGAAGAATATCCTTAAGATGGGCACAGATTCCATAATCAACCTACATAACTAAGAAACCAGAAGCTATTCATTTATATGTTATTTTTGTTGACAATAAAATTAATTAATTACTTAAAAATGAAATAAAATTAGGAACTCTGAGGAAAACAGAAAACTATATGATTCTATTTCTAAAAGGAAGCATACTAAAGTGTGAAATCATTGAGAGCCATTGAAGGAGTGTAAGAAAAGATAACCCATTTGAATATGACACTTGAAACATTCTCCCACCAGCCGTACTTTTTTACTGCCACATGATTACATTTTTCTCTATCGGTCCAACCACAGTACTTGGTCCTGCCGTGAATAATATTTACATGGAACTTAATATTGGGAATGCTGTTTGTTTAATTCTTTAATTAAACTTCTTACTTTGACATAATTATAGATTTGCGTGTGCTCATAAGAAATACTACAGAGAGATCCAGTGTATCCTTTACTCATTTTCCCCAACATCTTCCAAAGGTATAAAACAATATCACAATCAGATTATTGGCATTGATAGAGTCAAGATGCAGAACAGCTCCATCGCCACAAGGGTCCCTCATGTTTCTTTTTATAGCCATACCCTCTTCACATTTCTCCCCTCCTCTCCCTAACTCATGATAACCAATAAACTGCCCTTTATGTCTATCATTTTATTTCAAGAACCAATAAACTACTCTCCATTTTTATAATTTTATTTCAAGAATATATAAAAGAGTATGAAAACAAATACATGTATGTATATGCGTGACTGGTACATTGTGCTGTACACCAGAAATTGACACATTGTAACTGACTATACTTCAATTAAAAAAAAAAGAATATGTAAACAATACAAATAGAATCAGACAGTGTATAACCTTTGAGGATTGGCTTTTTCCACTCAGGGTAATTCTTTGGAGATTCATCCAGGTTGTTACCTGTATTAATAGGTCCTTTCTTTTTATTGCTGAGCAGTATTCCATCCTATAGTTACTAGCGTTTGTTTAACCATTCACCTGTTGAAGGACAACTGGGTTGCTTCCAATTTATGAATAAAGTTAATACTAATAAATCTGCTCTGAACATTTGTGTACAGGTTTTCATGTGAACTTAAATCTTCATTTCTCTGGGAGAAGTGCCCAGCAGTACAATTGCTGGGTTGTATAGTGCTCGCATGTTTAGTTTTCTAAAGAAACTGCCAACTTCTTTCCAGAGTGGCTGGAACACTTTATCCTTCCACCAGTGCTGTATGAATGATCCAGTTTCACCACATCTTCCTCAGCATTTGTTATTCTTACTAATTTTAGCTCTTCTGATAGACACAGTGATAACTCAACATGGTTTTAATTCGTGTATCCCTAATAACAAATAATATTGAACATATTTTATACACCTATTTGCCATCTATATATCCTCCTTGGTGAAATGCCTCTTCACATCTTTTGCTTTTATTTTTTTCAAATCAAGCAATAGATAAAGCATACTGAGGATTTAATTAGAGTGGTAAAACAGATTTCATCGTACTTTTAATTTTGCTATCTTAGTTTTTAGTTTAACACTTAAAAAGCACTTACTATGTACCAAATTCACAAAGACTGACCTATTCCAAGCAAGGAGTCCTGCCAGCAGTCAGCATTTGGACTTGAACTACAACACTGGCTTTTCCCTAGATCTCCAGGCTGTTGGCCCAGCTAGCCTCCATAATCACGTGAGCCAATTCCTTAAAATAAATTTCTCTCATTATATATATACAGTCTATTGGTTTGGTTCTCTAGAAAACGCTCATTAATACACACACATATGCTCACTCAGAACCACAGTCAAACTCATCTTCATCCTTAACCCATTTTTTTGCAAAATACTGTAAACAATTGACTATACAATCAGAGGGAAATGCTTCAAAAAGTTATAGCACATTCAGTGGTCATACAATAGAGTATTATACAGAAATCAAACTGATTGTACTAATAATATAAAGATATATATACACGTATGTCCCTATTAAGTGCTTGTATGTACCTCTGAATCTATTCTACTGAAATAAAAGCAGGTGTAAAGCTTTTTGTACAAAAGTGGTCACTGTGGTATTATTTGTAATGAGAGATATAAAAATACAGTAATAAAAGTTTTCATAAATGGGAGATTGGTTAAATAAACATGACATACCCATACAAGGGGGTGTCATGCTGTTGTGAAAAAGAATAAAGTAGAGCTGCATGTGAAGTTTGGAATAATCTCCAAAAAATATTAATATGTAGAACAAATAAGAAATGAGGAACAAGATAACACGAAGCGTATATTACTAGTTGTGTGTGTGTGTGTGTGTGTGTGTGCGCGCGCGCGAGTCACGTATGAGCATAATCTGAAAAGAAATATCCAGAATAATGCTTGCCCAAATATCTGGGCACCGTGGACCAGCCAAGCTGACATATAAACTTAACCATCACAGTGGTTTAAATATACATAGAGAAGCATATTTAAAGTCAGTGATTAGTTAAGAATTTAGAAATTATATCAATATACACTGGATAATATCCACAGTATTTGAAAATGTACCAGATTAAGCATCACTTTTGAAAACTAAACTCTAATACTTTTTCCAAACCTGTTTTCTATTCTCTTAGAAAAATTAAAGCACCAATAAACTCTCCTTCATTTGTTCCCTTAGAGAAACTTAAATCCCAAATTATGCATATAAAAAGCTTTCTTCCTGTTCTGCTCCATCCAGGTACAGGGGCCTCACTCAAGTTCGTGCTTGGAGTTTGAAACCTCATTCCCAGGAACTGATATAGATTCTTCAAAATCTTCCAAATTCTATTATTTTAACCCCAGATTTTCCCCTCTTTCCAAAGTTCCAAGGAGCTAACAAACCACAGAGAGTGTGGTAGTATGAGTTCCACATCCACAAAACTTTACCAAATGCCATGGTCAAATACAATTGCTGATATCCATACAGTGAGGCACCATTTCTCAACAACGTAGTATTTCCACTTACAGTCTTGGTCCAGAGGGCTGTTACCAGACAGAGAAGACAGACCCTTACCTCTATAGTACAAGTATAGAGAAAAAAACAGAAGAAAAACAAAGAAAGAAATAAGGACAGCTTTTGAAACTAATGGTGCTGAACAACTCAACATTCATATGAGAAAATTTGGGGTCTTAGCAATAGGCAAAGATTTCTTAGTACACAAAAAGCATAAACCATAAAAGAAAAAAATTGATAAATTGGACTTCATCAAAATTTTAAAATTCTGCTATTGAAAAGTTACCATCAAGAAAATAAAAGGCAAGCCACAAACAGGAAGAAAAAATATTTGCAATACATCTGACATGCATCCAGAATAAATAAATATCTCCTACCACTCAATAAGAAGACAAACAATGCAATAAAAAATTGGCAAAATGTTTGAACAGATATTTGACAAAAGAAAGTATATGAATGGCCAATAAGCATATGAAAAGATACTCAAGATCATTAGTCATAAAGAAAATGTGAATTAGAACCAGAATGATATATCACTATATACCTACTCAAATGTCTAATGTTAAAAGATTGACAATACTACATGCTGGCAAAGATGTGGAGCATAGGATCTCTCTTAGAAATTACTGGTGGGAATCCAAGGTGGTACACACCACTTTGGAAAACAGTATGGCAGGACGTTATATATACTAAATATTATAAAATTCAACATGCACTAACATATAACCCAGCAATTCCACTTCTTGGTATCAATTCCACTTCTAGGTATCTACCCAAAAGAACTGAAAATGTATTACAATAGCCAATACATGGATGCAACCTAAATATCCATCAGTAGATGAATGGATAAAAAACATATGTTGTGTATACATTTATACACACACACACACACACACACACACACACACACACACACACACACACACACACACAATGGAACACTACTCAGCCATAAAAAAGAATGAAATAATGCCACTTGTAGCAACACGGATGGACCTAGAGATTATCATAGCAAGTAAGTTAGACAGAGAAAGACAAATATCATATATCACTCATATGTGTAATCTAAAAAATAATACAAATGAATCTATATACAAAACAGAACCAGACTCACAGACATAGAAAACAAACTTATGGTTACCAAAGGGGAAGGGGATAAATTAGGAGTTTGGGATTAGTAGATACACACTATATACATAAAATTGATAAACTACATAGCACAGGGAACTATATTTAATATCTTATAATAACCTATAATGGAAAAGAATCTGAAAAAATAATGTATATGTGTGTGTGTGTATGTGTGACTAAATCACTTATTGCTGTACACCTGAAACTAACACAACATTGTAAATCAACAATACTTTAATTAAAGAAAAAGAGACATGAGAGACTAAATGTGTGGATATTACTTGGATCTGATTTGGGAAAAAAAGCAACTGTAAAAAACATTTATAAGATAACTGGAGAGACTTGAACACTGAGTATATTTGCTAATATTAAGGAATTATTTTAAACGTATTTAGGTATGATTATAACATGGTATTGTAGTTTGGGTTTTTTAAGAGTTATTGTCTTTTGATATTTTAATAATACTAGAATATTTACAAATAAAATGATATGATGTCAGAAAAAAAGAGCTCATAGCAGCATTATTCATAATAGTCCCAAACTGAAAACAGTTCAAATGTGTATTAACTGGTGAATGGATAAACAAACTGTGCAATTAAAAGGAACAGACCACTGATAGACCCAACAACATAGATCAACTTCAAAAATATCTTGCTAAGTGAAAGAAATCAAACACAAAAGAGTACGGTGGCACAAAGCAAATCAGTGGATGCTTGAGGCCAGGGGTCTTGGAAGAGTATAAATGGGCACAAAGAAATCTTTTAGGGTCATGGAACTGTTCTGTAACTTAATTGTGATGGTGGTTACATGACTTCATATGATCGCTAAAATTCATCCAACTATACACTTAAAATGAGCGAATCTTACTGTATGTAAATTGCAGCTCAATAAAGTTGGAAATTTTCTAAAAAGGAAAGATTGTATGGTTTTCTCTTCACCAAAGGGCCAATTAATCCATGCTACTTGTCCAGAGTCAAGTTGGGAGAAATCTGCCAAGTGGGCACTCATATCAGAAAGCTACCACATTTGGGGTCCTGGGAATCCACAACCCACACAGACTACTTCCTTCTTAGAGGATGGCATGTGGAACTTTCCTTTCTTCTGAACTTTAGCCATCTGAGACGGTGGGTCCTCCAGTCTCTAGGTCTTTCCTGAGGCTTCCTTCCTCCCCTCAGAGTCTCAGCTATATATATTTAAGCTCCTAACTTCCCTTTCCATCTTTCCTTCCACCTCTGTGTTCCCTACATCTCAGTTACAAACTCTTTACGGGCTCTACCCAGGAATACGGCTCCCATTTTCATTAGTTAGCAGGGTCCTCTACACTTACAACATTTATATATCTGCCCCCAAACTCATGCTTTTGAATTCCTTTGCCCTCTCCTATTCCTGTCACAGTTCAGATGTTCCTCTCTGCCACCTCTTTAAGGAGGTAAGAGAAGAGAGACAAAATCTCTTGGAGGATAGAGTGTGTGACCTAAACCCCCCACAAGTTGTTCTACCAGGGTACCCAATGGGCTTAAATATTAAATGGTCCAGCCCCAAGAGTGTAATTGCAACTTGGAGGAGGAAGATGTCACTGGAGGCTTAGAGAAGTCCAGCAAGCTTCTTCATATAGTGACCTCTCCAATCCTGGTGTCTACTCGGGCCCAATAATATAAGACATTCATCCTCACAAGGCTTTAACAAATAGTATCTTTGATGGTGCCACTAGAAGCTTCTAAAGTGCATTGGGACGTTACTTCAATGAAGTTCACACTAAACCAAGAGAGTCCTCTTTCAATTTTCTGTGTCAAATTACACTCAGCTCTGCTGTCCAACTGAGCACACTAGACAAGGTCAGATGATGTGCACCCGAAAATAACATGAGGACTGCCAATCAGATTGGCAAAGATTAAACAGGTTCATAAGACTTGTTTGGTGGATTTATGTGTAAAACACATAGAGTTGGTCCTCTGTATCCAAGATTCAGCATCCATGGATGTAAACAATGGTGGGTAGAAAATACTGGGGGAAAGAAAAATCCCAAAAGTGCCAAAAAAAAAACTTGTATTTGCCGTGCTTTGGCAACTATTTACATAGCATTTATGTTGTATTTACAACTATTTACATAGTATATACAATAAACTAGGTATTTTTAGTAATCTAGAAATGATTTAAAGTATACGAGAGGACATGCATAGGTTGTGTGCAAATACTATGCAGTTATATGCAGGACCACGGGTGTCCTGGAATCAATCCCCCACAAATATTGATGGATGACTGTATTTTTATACCCTGTTGTCATATATATACACAGTCTGTTAACATTTACACAAATACACAATGGTGTAAAAATATGTGTTGTGCCTCTGGGACAAGACTTCAGCAACAAATTTAGAAATTTTTCACATGTGTGCTCTTCGACATAGCAATTCCACTTCCAGGAATTTGTTAAGAGCATAGGATCTAGAGTGAAACAGACCTGGATTTGAATCCTGACACCACCAGCTTCTTCCTGACTGTATGACCTCTCTCTGTCGGCTTCCCCATCTATAAAATCAGGGCAAATAATGGCACCCTGGTAACACTGGGAAAAACATGGGCCTATATTTGTTGTCTTATGCCAGTAAGATGATTAGCTGTCTGGGACTAAAGGGGTTTCCAGGAAGTGGGACTCTCAGTGCCAAATCCAAGGAGGTCCTGGACAAACTGGAACACATGTCAGGTCCACATTGCCTCCTTCAGGAACCACAATTTCTTGACTAGTCAGTTCTACAAAGTGTCAGAACCATTCCAAATAACCATCCTTACCATTTGTGAAGCACCAGCTACACCCCAGGCCCTTTATATAAATCAGTGGTTCTCAAACTTGAGTGTGCATCAAAAACACTTGGCATGATCATTAAAACACAGATTGCTAGGTCCTATCCTTAAGAGACTCTGATTCAGTAGGTCATTGGAAACACATAGTAGGCATGGCCAAGGTTGCTATCAGAGGCAAGAAGGTGGAGATAAGTGGGGATTCACAAGATGGAAAGAGCAGGTACACACCATGAAGTTCTCAACTGACACAGCCTCCCCAACAACACTGTTTCCTAAAACAGCAGACTTTGTCTCATTCATCCTCAATATGTATCCCCAAGCATGCCTAGCCCAGTACTGGGTACAGCAGGTGCTGAACAGATAACAACATATGAGTCTGAGTATGAGTCTGGTGGCTTGGTGGCAGTGGACTTCCTGGGCCACTGGTAAGCCCATGGACATCAATCTCTAAGAAGCCCTCTAATCTAGCCCCAAGCTTTACTGAGGTCACCAGATTCCTGGGTTCAAATTCCTGCTGCCTCCATGCAGATAGAGGAGTCCATGCCAACCAATGGCTCTAAGGCCTATGGTGCCCCCAGTCAGTCCTTCCCCAGCAAGCCTCACAACACCCCTTACAGAATGGAGTTTGGTGCAGCTCTATGGAAAACAGTATGGAGATTCCTTTAAAAACTAAAAATAGACTTACCATATGATCCAGCAATCCCACTAATGGGCATATATCTGGCAAAAACTCTAATCCAAAAAGACACATGCACCCCAATGCTCAGAGCAGCACTATTTACAATAGCCAAGCCATGGAAGCCATGTAAATGTCCATCGAAAGGTGAGTGGATAAAGAAGATGTGGTATATATACACAATGGACTACTACTCAGCCATAAAAAATAAAATAATGCCATTTACAGCAACATGGATGGACCTGAAGAGTCATACTAAGTGAAGTAAGTGAGGCAGAGAAAGACAAATATCATATGGTATCACTCATATGAGGAATCTAAAAAATATGATACAAATGAACTTACAAAATAGAAACAGACTCACAGACATAGAAAATAAACATAGCTACCAAAGGGAAAAGGGGCAAGGGATAAATCAGGAGTTTGAGATTAGGAGATACAAACTACTATATATCAAATAGATAAACAACAAAAATACCTACTGTATAGTACAGAGAACTATGTTCAATAGCTTGTAATAACCTACAATGAAAAAGAATATACATATGTATATAACTGAATCACTATGCCATACACCAGAAATTAACACAACATTGTAAGTCGACTAGACTTCAGTTTTTCAAAAAGGCCCCTTACCAGTTCAGCTGATCATAGAGACAGCTGCCTGCCCACATTTGTTTCCCCTCACTTTCCTTTACCTCTGACCTGTGGGTTTGGGTCAAGAAGTTCATTTTAGAGTCAGGCTCTTGGGCAAAGGATGTTCGCATTCCTCTGTTTTTGATGTATATGTTTTGAATACTTTTCAAAGACCTAGCCTACCTCTATGACACTTAATCTTACATCTTTCTCTCCTTCAAAAGCTTCTGTCTTCTGACACCATGACACAAATCTCTTAAAATCTCTTCTTGAAACTTATTTGTTTCATTCATTCAACATTTTTTTCTTGAGACCCTACTCTTTGCTAAGTACCATGCTAGGCCCTGGGGATAAAACACAGAACAAGACAGACACAGACCCTGATGTCCTAAAGCTTGCCTTCCACCTGGGAGAAGTTAATATGGAAGAAATTATTACAGAAATTATTATCAACTCCAGCCTGTACTCCTGGACTTTTTTCTTACTTCTCCTACTTAAAACCTGATGCTTTAGTGAAACTGAATTAATCGCGTTTTCCTAAACATGTATGGGGCTCTCCTCCCAGCCACTTTACGTGCTCTTCACTCTGGGGAAAATTTGTCACTCCATTTCTAGTAATTCCCACCATCCACAATGTCTATGCTGTCCTCAAGACCCAAGTGAAGTCCCGCCTCTTTAGTTGAGGGTTTCTCCACAGTCCGCGCTATCTGCTTTCCCCCTCTTTCTGTTTGTAGAGTGCTGGGCGCCCCTCCTAACACTAAGTCCACCCTGCTGTATGTTCTAGTTATTTTCATATCCACATCGCCTCGCATGAAAGACAGTAGAAGCCCTGAGGGCAGGGCTGACTTCTGACATGTCCTCCTGCCCCTTGCACACGTCATGTCTCGGCGCCTTGAACACAGCAGGCAGGAAGTGTTTGCTCAGTGGGGGAATGGCTGACCAGAAGCTGTTTGTTTAGCAAACACTTGGGTAGCAGTGTCTATGCCCCAGGCCTGGCTCACTTAGGTGCTATTTACCAAGTGGCAGACACCACTCCAACGTCTTGACAGACATCAACTGCCTGGATTCCGACAAGAACCCTAGGAGGTAGGTACTATTAGGAGCCACATTTGACAGGTAAGCAAAGTGAGGCTCAGGGAGGCTCAAGGTCTTGCCCAAGCCCGAGGTACCCCACCTGGTATATGTCAGAGCCAGGACTCCGCCTGGCCCTCTAACAAGGCCTGGAATGATGCACCCAGGGTGAGACCTGTCGCTGCAGGAGAGCAAATACGGAATTCAGATCCAATTCCTTTCAGCGGTCCACGGTGCTCTTTCTACACTCACGTTCTTCACAGGAACTGGGCTTCAAAGGGGGTGCTGGGGCAAATGAAATTACAGGCAGTGCTGAATGAAACAGGGTCTTTCTGAAGGCTTTCTGCAGGGCAGAACTCCTCCAGTCCTCTATGTCAGGGTCCAGCCTTTATCTTCATTATTGCCCTCCCACCCCAGGAGTCTTTTTAGATGTTTTTCCCCTAATTGTCCCCTCATGAAATTTTAATATTACAGACAGACTGCATATCTGTTTAGGTACTGGATGGATATCTGTGCTTTATATATAAAGTGAAAATTCCTTTCATCATCCAAGAACCACTATTCTCCTCTCTTTGGGGACAACACTCCCTCGTTGCCAATGCATCCTCAGTGTGGCTGAGCACCAACTCCTTCCAGAGGACTCCCACCTCTGGTTGACCCCGTGGAGCCAAAATTTTCAGGATCACTTCTGTGGAGTGACACACATTTGCAACACTACTCAGAGCTAATCATAACTATGACAACATCCCCAAACAATCCTCTTGTGATGAATGTCGCGGGGGAGAGGATGATTCAAACCCAGTGACAGATTCTGAGAGAGAGGCCAGGCAGTCAGGAGTAAAATACATTTCTTAGGACTCTCAAAGCCTCAGTTTCTTCATCTGTCAAAGGGGGCAAGAAGCCTTGAAGTACCCACTTTTAGGGGTTTTTATGAGACCATGAAGGTCTAAACTCTACAAACTGTTAAATAGTATGCAAAGGCAGGTGACAGGGTTACAGTCACCTAAAGGGAAATGGATTCAATTGTTTTGAAAACTGCCTGAAAAGTCAATATTGTTTAATGTTAACTTATAATAATAAATTCTACAATGTCTGCCTGAGTACAGGGTCCCTCATACAGTAAAAGCATCGTCTGCCTAGACTAGATTCTCTAACTGTAGCCACAGGAGCAAAACTCACATAATTGAAAGTTAAGTCAGGGCCTTTCATTGTCCCCTTACAGAATGTGTTTCACACAGACAAATGTATTACATGAAAACAAAATGTTTTCCCCAGCACTTCCCAGACACTCCCAGGACCCCCTCCAGACTTGCAGGAGTGGGTAGGTGTGGCCGGGAAGTTGCAATTTTAACAAGCTCTCCAGGAGAGTCCCATGAAGAGCAGTGTTAGGAAACTACTTGCACCCAATCCCCTGGCCTTCCAAGCCTTGCCCTCACTTTTTCTTACCAATTCATTTATTCCTTCATTAATTCTGCCAATCCTCTGGAGAGAGCCCCCTGTGCTAGGGCCCAGATGGGCATGTGGGAGTATAGTCCCTGGGCCTTTTCTTCCTGAGCTTGAAGTCCAGCGGGGCAGACCGACACGAAGTCATCACCAGACAAGAGGTCTCCGCTCAGAGGTGAGGCTGGGGACGTGGGTGAGAGGCTGGGCTTGGGAGGAAGTGTTAAGGATTTTGGAGGTTATCCTAAAGGTGTTCAAAGTAGGGTGACAGGATGAGATTTACATTTTAGTAATAACTGACATTGGTCAAGCCTTTACGATGTGCCACGCAATGTTTCAAACATTTCACAGCCTTAATTCATTTAATCCTGACTAGAACTCCATGAAGTGAATACCACTATTTTCTCCATCTTACAGATGAGGAAAACAAGGCCCAAAGAGGGGTTAAGTAACTTGCACAGAAGCACAAAACAGAGCTTGTAACCAAAATGCGAGACAGTGGAGGACTGAGGCAGTGGGGGAAAACTGAGTAAACTGAAAAGCTACAAAGCTGTAGCCAGGGAGGAATGTCCGAATTTGTGGTCTTAGAGGTAGAGCAAACTTTGGGTCCTGGGAAGTCCCAATGTGAGACAGGAGATGTGGATGGCTGAGGAGGTGATGAAACAACTTCAAGATCAAGGTGTTGCTCACATGGCAGTTGACTTCAGCCAGAATGTATGTTGAGATTTGGGATAGAGGGGAGGGCTGGGCCTACCGCCAAAGTCATTGGTGAATACAGAGGAGTGACTAGGAGACCGATAGACGACAGCAACAAGGAAGCAAAGAGCAGTTAAACTGATTGGTGTAAGTCTCAAGAGGAGGAGAGATTTGGGGGGATTTTTGTTTGTTTTTCTTTTTGTTGTTTTTGGTTTTGCTTCCAAGAGGGTGGAGAAGCCTCCCTCAAAGGTGGCTTCAGTGAAGAGGACTTCCTCCACCTCCTAACCTGGTCTCCGGCTGCCCTTTGACAGGCAGGGCCACAGATGAAGCTCTCTGGTGACAATCAGATGGCGTGCTATCTAAGAAACTGGGGATTAGACTGATTTGGTATTGGGCAAAGTTTGTAGTCTTCATAGTATCTGATCAATCTCAGGAAAAACTGTAATGGCCTGCCTACAGTTAAACATCCTATGCAATTTTGCTATTAGGCAGATGGTTTATTTTCATCCTAAAGAACTAGAAACAATATGAAAATGAATATATGTATATACCTGCAGGACTGGGACATTGTGCTGTACACCAGAAACTGACTGTACTTCAATTTGAAGAAAAGAACTGGAAACATTTTATACCCGTATATCACATATGCTTTCATTTAACATCTTGTGAGTGTCTGCTATCTGCCAGGCTCAGCACTGGGCCCTAGGGACGACAAGGTGCAAGAACCCTGGCTTCTGCCCTCAAGGATCTCAGCAGACCAGAAGCCAGGCATGTAAACAATCATTTAAATACAATGAAATTAGTGCTTGGATAGAGGCCCAGACATAGTATCACAGCTTCACAGAGGAGGTGACAAATGAAAAACTATTGAAGTCCTGTAAGCTCTTGGCCCACTGTGAATTTTAAAATACGACATCCTCTCTCTCTCTTTCTCTGTATGTGTGTGTATCTGTCTGTCTGTATCTATCCAGTAGAGCATATTTTAGTGGTAAAGAAAAACCTGGACAGTTTAAACTACTTAAAAGAAGCTTTTCTACCTAGAGATTGTCATACTAAGTAAAGTAAGCCAGAAAGAAAGAAAAATACCACATGATATCAATTATGTGGAATCTAAAAAAGGAGATCCAAATGAACTTATGTACAAAATAGAAAAAGACTCACAAACATAGAAAACAAGCTTATGGTTATGTGGGGGAGTAAACTGGGAGTTCAGTATTGGCAGATACTAACTACTATATATAAAATAGATAGACAACAAGTTCCTACTGTACAGCACAGGGAACTATATTCAATACCTTGCAATAGTCTATAATGAAAAAGAGTATGAAAAGGAATATATATGTATAATTGAATCACTATGCGGTACACTAGGAACTAACACAACATTGTAAACCAACTATACTTCAATAAAAAAACAAGCCTATAAAAATAATAAATAAATAAATAAAAGAAGCTTTTCTGACTATGCCATCAGTCTTTGGTGAAGTAAATAATAGATAATTTATTTACTATCGTGAAGCAAATGCAGTGCCCTAATTGTCAGTCTGATAACTAGCACACTTCCAAGAATAAACTGTAATTGAACTTGAATCCCCAGGAAGTGTTTATTTTCCTGGAAAGAAAGTACTAGAACTTTCCAGTAGGAGACCATACCTATCTTGGTTCTGCAGATGCCCAATTCCTTAAAATGACCCAGAACTTTGCATTGATATGCTTGGGGCGGGGGGAATCCTAACAGTTCCTCACTCACAGTCTCTAGACATCCATAAGAGGTTGTGTTCAGGAAGTTTTCCCCATTCAAATTCCCCAGTTGGTCCTCTTCAGAGCTTTTCCTGAGGTGACTCTAATTCTAGTTTGGCTGTTATTTTTCACTCTTCTATTTAACATCTTACTCAAGCAGGGGTAACCATTCTTAACTTTTTTAAACTTGGAAATACTGAACATAAAGTTGCTGAATATGCATACAAAGTTCTGGATTTTGGCCAGCCCTGAGGAGAGCTGTTGGTTCAGTCACATTCACTTCAGTGATCCCAGCTTCCCTCTTTCCTTTTTCCTTCCTACTTTCTATAACCCTCTCCTTCACCACTGTGTCCAAGGCCTCAACTCCGGTGTGTATTATTTTGCTTGCATTATCCAATATTTGGGAGTGTTTGCACTCTGAAAGGACCTGGGGTAGGGGGCACCAGAAGAAAATCATCTCCAACAGTGTGCCTGAAAACTCTGGAACACCCCCACTGTCACGTGATCTGAGGGGTTACTCAGAAGTATTTCCTCATCCGGATCCCCACCAAGCCCACCCCTAGCTGATCACGCCCCTCAGAAGGCAGAGCCTATTTTCCAAACCACAAATTATGGTCCAAGGTTCAAAGGAGGGGTTCTTGTGCCAATTTCAGGTGTAAAGGACAACCTGGGAGACAGCTATTTGGAAGTATATGAACATTTACATGTTTTATGGTGATGATGGGGTGATTTATCTTCAGACTTTAAAATGATCTGAAAAAACATCAAGGATAGAGGCAACTTAGTAGTACTATTAAATTGCCCAAATGTGAGGTTCCAAAGGCAAGAGCAGAGAAAACCACTGGCCTTCCTATTCGGAGGGTTTCTAGCTAGTGCTCATTAAATGCTCATTTCATCAAGGGTTGTCTTTTGAAGAACAGCAGATAGTTATCATCATTATTATATGATTATAATTGTTCAGTATATGTGAGAATTGTTTTATTACAATGCTATGAGGTAACTACAATTATTATTCCCCCTTTTATACATGAGGAAACTGAGGCTCAGAGATGTTAACCTGCCCAAACCAGAGCCTTGTTTCAATACCAAGGTTTGTTTGGCTCCAACCAGGCTCACAGGCATTCCATTAACTGGGTGCGCCCTGAATGCAGAGTTGGTGGATTTGCACTCAGGAAGGTTCCTTCTCTGAAATTGTCTCCCTCTGGCCTGGCAACCCCGTCAATAGGCCTCTTACTCTGTAAGAATCTTTTCTACCCATTTGGCTGACAATCCCACAGCCTTCAGCTCAGAGGTCTTCCTTGGACTTGCCCCGTCCATGGGTTCACCTGGTTCATTGACAGGCTAACTCTCTGCTGCCCCCTGCTGGCCCAACGCAGGACCCGTCCCAGTGGCAGCCGCACTGAAAGGCACCTCCTCCCTTATTTGCAGCCCCAGTGCTAGCTTGCCCAGCTAACCCACTAACCAGCAGGTCTAGGAATAAGAATGATTCATCTGACTATCTTACATTTGACCTTGTCAAAGATCTCCCAGACTCTGACACTGACGCCTGTTTCAGAAGCTGTACATTTCCACAACCCATCTTAAGAGCACCTGTTCTCTGCACTGATAATTAAGTGTCAAGGTGACAAAGTGGGTAAAGCACTGAAAAATTCAAATTACTGTGTGGTAAATTTTGAGACTTACTGAAAAACTGAATAGAATATCAATCTGTCTTGTGTTTAGACGCCGTGCTGAGAATAACTGAGAGAAGGCGCTTTTTGACCAGCACACTTAGAAAACACACAGAGAATCGCTCTCACCCAGCCTTGTCCTCGGTACAACAGACGATGCTAGGATGACCACTGGATTGCAGGAACACTGGCTAGGATGCACTGGGTCCCGCCTAGGAAGCACTCTAAGAATTTTTTCTTTTGTACTCAAAATGAAGTCCTCAGTGCAGTCAGTCTTCTTGACAAGGTCAGGGCGTTCAACAGGGTCTAAGACAGCCAACTTGGCTGAAAGAGATTTCTATTTTAAAATAGTGCTAAAGAGCACTGGACCAGGAGTCAGGGGATCTGGGTTCCAAATGCAGCTTTGCAACTGATTAGAAGTCAAGTCTTCCAACTAAGAGGAGAAGAGTTAGGAGGATGACAGTGGGGAAGCTACAGAGACACCGATTTCTAGTTTAATGTGCAAAAAAGAACATTCTAACAATTAGAATTGTTCAACCAAGGAATGGAATCATCCAGGAAGCAGTGAGGTCCCTGTTACTAGAAGGTGAAAGCTGGAGCTGGGTCACTTAGGAGATAGGTGGCAGAAATAAATTCTTGCATTGGTAGAAAAATTACAGTAGATGATTTCTAAGGTTTTGTACACACTTTACACTAGCACCGTGCCTGGCACTCAGCAGATAGCCAGGAAAAGTTTGTGGTAAGAAGGAAAGAAGAGAGGGAGAGAGGGAGAAGAGAGGAATGAATCTGTGTCACTTCTTTCGCAGTGGGACGTGGAGGACAGTAACTAGAAAAAGCAAGCACACATAAATACTAACTTTTAAAAATTTTACCACAAAGAAGCCATGATTCTAATGCTGGGACCGTGAAAGGAAGAGTAACAGATGTTAGGGGACAACTGTATAAGACCGTTTTAAAGGATGTAAACTTGCAATGCTAAGTAATGAGTGCAACATTTATAAAGCACTTATCACACACCAGGTACCTTACTGAAACAGATCTAAATCCTCCAATCAAGCCCACGAGGCAGGTTATCTTGGTTTAGAAAAGGTAGGCAAACTGCTCAATGCCTCGTTAACTAGAAAGAGGCAGAACTGGGAAATGGACCCCTACGTGTATAGAGCTTAAGGTGTGTGTGTGTGTGTGTGTGTGTGTGTGTGTGTGTGTGTGTGCGTGTGTGTGTCTGACTCTAAAGCCTGTGCTGGTAACCTCTAGTGCTACCTCTCCATTTTAACGTATGGTTATGAGTTGTTGTTACTGTTATTTAAAACAAAATTATTTACAAATAGGTGACGCAGATGCTCTACAATGCAAAAAGTTAAAAAAAAAAAAAAGAGTGAAAAGTCAGTCTAAAATAAATAGTCTTGGGGGAAGGGTAGAGCTCAGTGGTAGAGTATGTGCCTAGCATGCATGGGGTCCTGGGTTCAATCCCCAGGACCGCCATTAAATAAATAAATAAATAAATAAATAAATAAATAAATAAATAAATAAATAAATAAATAAATAAATCTGATTACCTCCCCCTCCCAAATTTTTAAAAAATAAATAAAATAAAATAATCTCCTTCACACTCCTGTGCCCCAGCCATTCAGGAGACAATTACTGCTAACAGTTGCTTTTCAGATTTAACTTTTTAAAAGTTTTTTTACAATACTGGTTTGACACGGCATCATTTCCCAGTCCATGTAAACCTGAGCAATGTTATTACGGACTTCTACTCTAGTTTTTACATTTTGCTGTGTGAAACAGTCTTCAAAATTGATCCCATAGAAAACATGATAAAAACAGCTCATACTGCATTGCAAATGCTAATGCTTTTCAGACATTAATTGTTCAATTTGGCTAATCAAGCTTAGGGATATGGTATATTCTCATTCTTTTACATTTTCTATTTCAATGACGTCACTACTTTTTACAATAAGATGGAACATCTGTCTGATGAAAAATGGGCCATTATTATTCATCTTAAGCCACGACGCATCGTTCAACAGCTCTGAACTAATGGTCATTACATCAAATAGATTTTACTTTAATCATTATTTCTAATACATGTGAAATTAATACACAGTGTTTGTCATTAGGGAGACTAGAATATAATTCTAGAAGAAGCAATTAATGTCTTTCAGAAGTTTTTTGAAATATGATTATCAAATACTCGACAAATGAATCATTTGCATATCCTGAAATTATAACCTAAACATTAAGCAGTCCTGTGATAGGACACATTTGGTTGAACAATGAAAAATAAGAGAACGAGAGAGGGATTTCAGATATTAAGTTATATACACTGTCCACCTCCCTGCCAGCACAGAATTTTTTCTGAGCATAATTCATTTTCAAAAGAACAGTGAAATAGCGTCAGGGGAAGGCACTTCTGTGGCTTTTCCAGGAATTGAAATTTTCGTTTCTCTTCTTTCTTTTATTTACATTTTTTTTTAAAGGAAAGTAGTTTAGAAGACGTGAATCTCTCAATAAAAAAAAAATCACGGTTAATTGTTAAATTCAATCTCTACACAGAAAAATGCCATCCATTTCCAAATGTTGCTTGTACACTCAGCAAAGGGGCAAAGAATAATGCACTGTATTTCCCCTGCAGTGCTATATTGCACGTTCACCTTAAGGAGCATATGCTGCTCTTTTGAAATATGCAGACTCCCCTCTCATTGTACAGGGCCTCTGTGAAAAGACTGAGGGCTCTGCGGAATTAACATATGAATAGGGCAACATACCTCCCAAGAAGCCCCTGAGCAAGGGGGGGGACAAAAGGAGGAGATCCTTTTATTCGTTTTTTTGCAGTTAATGAAGACCCTTTCTGACCAATTTTCTTGGGGACTCAGAATTTAAACTTAAAATGTTGAGGGTACAAAATATCTATTTAAAATGGGACACTCCAGTCTTTCCACCTTCATGACCAACCCACTGCGCTGAAAAAGGCCAGGGTGAAAATGTCTGAAAAGAGTAATTGCTGCTATCGGTATTAATCACTGAAAGCTGATAAAGTTGATCATCACGGTTCTTGCCAATTGGATGCTCAATTGTGATCACCGTAGCAAAAATGCTTTACCTAAAAGAGGCAGACACTCAGGACTAGGTTAGGGTCAGCGTTCTAGCTGAGGGGACGTGGAGGGGCCTGTGAAGACACTGTTTCTGGGGAACCGAGCCTCGGAAGTAGGACTGAAACCAGGGGCTCAGTCCAAAGGCTAGATTGGGCGGGATTACTGTTAGCAAAGGTCTAAGCAGAGCTCAAGACCCACTTGCTAAAGAGATTAGGGTACCTGATGCTCTGGTCAGCTCTAGTATAGGGCTCTGTATATCTTTCCTACCTAGAAACAAGAGTTGGGTGTCAATTCCTCTGGGTGCCCCCTCGCCTGACCTCCATGTCTCAGTTAGGTGCCCTCCTCTGTGCTCCCACAACACCCTGTACCTCCTGCAATATTACACAGAAATGCTTCCATGTCTGTCTCCCTCATTATGTTGTGTAAGCCTCATGAGGGTCACAACCACAGCCATGCTGTTTTTTGCCGTGTCCAGAGTCTACAGTACAATGCCAAGCACATAACAGATGCTCAGTTAAGTATCTGCCGAATAATGAAAAGTTTGGTTCTAGGTGGAAACGAAGTCCATGCCATTGCCATGATTAGGGTGCTGGGCTCAGGAAACCTGGCAAATTATTTCATGAGGCAGATGTGTTGATGAGTCCCTGTCCATGGAGCAGTCAATCTGTTGGACTAGATCACCGCCACTTTGATTTGGGATGATGCTTTCTGCTGGAGCTGGACTGGTACCCAGGGTGTCATTGAAATGAGAAGGAAGGAAATTAGATGGGAAGCCGGGAGAACCAGATGAGAACAAGTAGAGGAGACGAGTGAGAAACAACCTGGGCCTTGAGTGAGGTGGGATACAGTGGGAATGGAAAGATTCTGTGAAACTCAAACCAATAGAGATGGGAGGCTGAAAATTCGATTTAAGATGAGGGTCAGAAATGTATGTCCTGCAGGCCAAATCTAATCCTCAGCCTATTTTTTATACACCTTGGGATTTAAGAATGGTTTTATGTTATTAAGTGGTTGGAAAAAAGAGGAGAAGCAGCAACAAAGGTGGTATGTGGCCCACAATGCCTACAATATTTGCTATCTTACTCTTTAAGAAAGTTTGCCAATCCCCGATTTAAGCGAATACAATCAAGAGCGCAAAAGCAAACCCATCTCCAAGCACAAACATGCTCATGTGCACAAATGAACATGCTCGCACATGCGCCTGCGTGTACAGGCACACGCGTGCACACAAATGTGCCAACACACACACACACAATCTACACACACTAATAATGGAATACCATTTTGTTATAATTTGAAAATACCAAAGGCATTTTGATGCCCCATGAAATTTGTGAAAATGGAAATTAACCATTTGTATTCTTGCTAATTAAACCAACCATGAATATATCTTGTAAGGTTCTATTTCCATATATTTTTTGAAGACTGATTTTTCTCTACTCCAACCTCTCATAGATGGGTGTCTTATCCAGTCTCTGCTGTAATCATTCTGTTTGCCCTTGGCCCTTTACCTAATTATGAGAATTTTGCACCTCCAGAGAAGAGACTACATAATGTGAATATATTTGAAAGATAATAACTTTGATTTGATCTCATTCAGTAATGTTCTTTGAAATTCAGTCATAGAATATTTCAAAGCTGGAAGATATTTTTAGAGATCATATGGTCCCAACCCCTTGTTTTACAAAGACGAAGATGGAGATTAAGTAATTTATCTGAGGTTTAAAATAAATCAGGGTCAGCTAGAGACCCAGAAATCCTGGTTCCAAGCTCTCTCTCACACTGCTCCTTCCACACAGGAGCCCATCCTTAAACTCCTAGCGGGCAGGACTGTATCTGTTTTCTCTCTCTCATCAGTGCAGAGCCTACCGGCTGGCACATAATTAATACTCCAAAATGTGTGTTGAATAAATGAGTGAATGATAATCACGCTAACATTTACTTTGTGCTTACCATGTGCCAGGCACTATGCGAAATACTTCTACATGCAATATCTCATTTGATTCGCACAACAATACTGGGAGTAGGTTCTTTTTGTTTTTTGTTTTTTTAACTATCCCTATTTTACAAATGAGGAAAGTAAGGCACAGAGAGGTGAAGTAACTTGCCCAAAGACACACAGCTAAGAAACTACAGCTAGGCTAGGAAATTAGGTCTAACTCCAAAGGCAGTGTTTTTAATCACCACCCCGCAACCCGATGTGCAGTGAGGACTGATGAAAACAACAATTCTGAAATGATGCTGAAATGCTAAGCCCATGCACTTATACATTAAAATACAATTTCCTAGCCCGCGTTTACTCAGCAAATGAAGCCCAGTGTACAGGTCCCTTGGAGTGGTTTTCCTGGCTTTGCCTCCACTCCCTGTGTGGCCCCACACAATCAGCTAATCTCTCAAGTTCCCTAGCTCCCCAAATCCATTACTAGCCCTGCTTTTTGTGACACCCCAGGGTGTCTCCAATTATCTCAGAGGGGTTTCACGAAATTCTCAAAACAAATTTTAAACGTAATCCTTTTTTTTTTTTTTAAGAACGTATGCTTTACAAAACCTTTAGGAGGACCGACGAGATTTCCTTCCAACAAAACAAAACAAATGAAAATGTGGCCGTAGTTTTTAATATTCCCAGAGTCTGCACTGAATGTTAAGGGATGCAGCTCCATCTGCTGGACATCAAGCACACTAATAATAATAGTGTGTAAGCAGTGTTAACGGTGTATTTATAGTATGTAGTATGTATCATGGTCTATTCTAAACATCTATTTTCTTAATAACAAAAAAATACACAGCTATTGTCAAAAATTTGTAAAACGGAAACCTTACCATGGATAACATAAGCATAATCTTGCTTCTCTGGGATACCTACCTCATTAACAGTTTTTCCTTCAGTTTCTACACATCTGCATCTCTTTTTACACAGGTGAGAACATACATTTTGGGTGATATACAATCTTTATATTTCCAAACATTATATAATAAGTGTTTTCTCTGTCATTTACTAGTCACCATGGGTACAATTTTTAATAGCTGACATAATATTCTATTAAGATTATACAATAATTTGCTTCTCCCCATGCCCATTGTTGGACATTTAGGTTGACTGTCAATTTGGTTCTTATAAATGAACATCCCTTTGTATAAATTTTGTCCAGACTTCAGCTTACTTCCTGGGGAGTAACTTATTAACGGTGGAACTACGGGGTCAAAGGGTAGGACTGTATTTTAGCTCCTGAAACATATTGCCAAATTGCCTTCCAAAAAGACTGCATCAGCTTCCCCTCCCATTACCAGCGTATGAATGCCCTTCCTACAGCACCCTAACTAACACAGAGTATTGTCTTTTTTCATCTTTGCTAATTAATAGGTGAAAATTGGTCTCTTGTTCCATTAGCATTTTTGATTACTAGTACAGGTGAACATTTATCCGTATGTTTATTAGCCATTCACATGTCCTCTTATGTGACTTGCTTGTTAATGTCATTTTCCCACTGAGCCCTCGTATTTCCTTATTATTTTGTATGTATTCTTTAGATATTAAAGACATTGTTTTTTTCCTCTCATATCTATGGCAAATATTTTCCCCGTGCATGTTCTTTTATTATATTTGACATGGCTTTTCATTTTATATTGTCAAATACTTTAATAGTTTCTTTTATGATTTTTCTCCAATTGTTTTTAAGCTTAGTACATCCTTCTCCATAAAGAAGCATGATATTCACAATTTTTGATCCACATTTTTATAGTTTCCATTTTGTGATTCACCTGGAATTAATTTTGATGTGAAAAAATGAGCTATGAGGACAGATTTTTAAGTATCACCATTGATTGAATCGCTCTTCCCTACCTTACTGAGTTGTTATCACCAGCAGATCTTTCACACAGCATTGTCCTTATGCTCTATAGAGAGTTGCAAAGGTTCAAATTTGGTGGTAAACTTTGGAATGGTTTGCTTTTGGCTGACAAAAAGATTCTGGAATGTTGAGAGATTGTAGGGAGCCATTTAAGAGTTTTGAGCAGCTAATCAACATGACCATGTCTGTGTTATTAAAGCAGGTGACTGTTATAAACTACAGAGTGAGAGTAGAGCGGAGGAGGGGAGTTTGGAGACAGCCTTGCCGGACAGTTTACAATTCTCTAAATGATTTGTGCTCTTTCCTGAGTCTTACGGGCATCCTCCTCCCTGCCTTTTTTAAAAAAAACCTCCTTTTAAATAATTTTTATATATTCCAGGCACTGAGTTAAGTACTTTATACACATTACCTCATTAACTCTCCTCAAACCTCAGTGAGGTAGGTATCATCACCCCCTTTTCTTTCTTTTTTTTTTTTTTTTTTGCTTTCAAAAATCATTTAATCAATTACAATCGCTCCACACTCTCATCACTCATACCACATATTACTGGAAACTTCTTAAGCTCTGATGCCAAAATAAATAACATAATTTTGGAGATACTGAACATTTTTTGATCATCACCCCTTTTCACAGATGAAGAAACTGAGGTCTAGAGATGTCATATAAGTTGTTCAAGGTTCCTAAGCTGGTGAGTTAGAGGAGGCAGGACTCAAACCTTAGGATTTGGGGAAAAGTAAATTAATATAAAACACTTAAAACAGCGCCTGGCACTCATCCCCGCACCTGTCATCAGGTCTTATGAACTTGAAATTCTGTATTACAACATATGCTGCCGTCACATGAACAAAATATTCCGGCAATTATAGGAGGCAATTCACGCTTAAGTGGGAACTGTTTCGTTTCTCCAGCACCACAGTCAGAAAGCCTGGCTTCTAGTCCATCTTCTAGTGCTAGGTAGTTATGTGACCTTGGGCAAGTCACTTGATCACAAACTTTCCTTGTCTGCATAACAACAATAAATAATCATACCCTGCACAGGGTTTTCTGTATAAAATAAAAGTGAACCTGAAATGGTTGGAAAAATTCAAACTTCTACATGATTTTATAGATTTTCCAATGAACCAATCAAAATTCTTAGGCTGTGAAAATGCCTAGGAAAACAAACTGCAACAAACCGTGAACAGTTTCTTTATTTCAATTTGCTTTTTCTTATTTTTCATTATGTCAACTTTCAAACATACACAAAAGTAGACAGAAAAGTATTATGAACATCCATGACTGACTTCAATGGTTATCAACTCTGACATGATGATTTCTCAATATTAGCCTCCCAATATTTTATTTTTCTGTGGATTTTTAAAACAAAACATAAAACATTATATGAATATGGCCCTTTTATGATGACAAAAATACTGAGGGAATTTTATTTAGTTTTCTCAAATCCTGAGGAGAGTTAATTTTAAAATCTGGCAAAATCCAAGCTGGTGTTGACTTCACTTGGGCTTTCTGCCTTAAAAATGTTTCAGGAAATGAATCTCCAATCTAAATAATAAATCGATTTGTCAGTCCAGGTCAAGGGCTAGTGAATTCCAGTTGTCTGTAGTAGACAAGCAAGTTGGGGGGGTGGGGAGGCTTCCAGCTCGTTTACGCAGAGAGCAGCATTTTCATTTCCATCAATCATAATAGTATTCATAACAGCAAAAGTAAAGCTGGTTTAGTACATTCAACCAGTTTGGCTTGCGGGTAATTCTGACCAGAGATTCAACTATTCTTGACAAAGTGAGCGAAGGCAAGAAGATGAATTAAAATTATCCTCTTCCAGAAGAAATTTTTTTTAAAAAGAAAAATAAGCTGCACTGTCCACTTAATAAAAGGTAGGAACCAATTTCTCCCTAAACCTGAGTGCTTGCAATTTTTCCGATGTGTCTAGTTTACAAAGCTCATTGACATTCATGACCCACTGCCTAGTGGCGTATGTCAAGTGGACATTCGTGTCCCCATTTGTACAAATGAGAAAGTGAGGCCTCTGGGGTCACACTAGCTGGAGAGGGACTACAGCCCAGCTCTCCTGTTTCCTATATCAGGGCTGGATCCCTATGTAAGCAAGTTTATACCAAAAAAAAAAAAAAAATTCTTCACCTTCTATTTCAGTTCTCCCTGGGACTTAACAAAGTATGAGCACTTTGTAGCAGCAGCTCAGTAAATACCTGTCTGACTACTTGCCAAATAATGGGAGGGGGGAGAAGAATTACGGGTAGAAAGAAAAATGAGAAATGAGGGAAACAATGAAAGGAAGAGGAAATAACATTAATAGGCTTGGCCAATAATACCACTAATAGGCTTAGCCAATAAAGCATAATTTAAGAAAAAAATGGAAACATGGAGGAAAAAAACATGTTAAACCGCAATAAGGGGTCATGAAATAAATGTCAGAAAAAACATTTGAAGGCCATATACCAAAAAGCTGACGGTAGTGATTAGCAACTGCAGCCACTGCCACTTCAACGTACTAGGCTCTGTGGCAAGCCTATTAACCCTCTGAGGTAGGGAAGCAATATTATTATCCCCATTTAATGGGTGAAGAAAGTGGAAGTGGGGCTCAGAGAGGTTAAGCAACTTGCCCAAGGCTATGGAGCTGATAAGGAGAGAGCTAGGATTCCAACCTAGACAGTCTGACTCAATTTTCATTTTTTCAGACTTTCTATACTTTGCAAATTTCCTACAATGAGCACGTATTACCTTTATTTTTTAATCCTGTAGCATTCATCGTGTATAGAAATAATTTTGTCATTACATCATTAACTATAGTTAATTACTATTTCTATTCATCATTTGTATGTCACCTCAATTAGACTGTTAAGAGCCTGTGTCTCAGGGAGTGTCATGTTTTAATGCATATTATAGCTGCTGGATGAATACTTCTTAAATGAATGGACAATGGAGAGAAAAATGTGGGAGTGTGAGGCAAAACAACCACCACACACACACACACACCAAAAGATTTAGGGAGGCGAAGAAAGAGGTAGATGAGGAACAGAAAAAGAGGCACAGAAACATCATGGTCAAGAACAGGAGGTGTATGTGGGGCATGGGCAGAAAGACAAACACCTAACAATAAAGCAGGGTAAATAAGAAAGGAAGCTTGCTATGGAGAACCCTGTTATGGTGAACTTGTAAACTAAAATTGGAGCTGAAATGCATTAACAAAGAGAAGCCAGTCGCAGGTGAGAAAGGAGATTTTTAAGACATGGTACTTTAAAAAAATTAAATAGAAAAATTGTTTCAAAGTACCTTATGAGAGGGAGAAGTACTAAAATTGCTTTTCTGGCAAAGCCTGTCCCTTCATCCAACAATTATCCCAAGATACTTGAGATCTCATCTCCATAAATTCAATAGGCAATTGGGGCCACTTTCTCTTTTGAGGCCAGATGCAGAAACAGAAATTACAGTCATTTCCTATATTGCAGAAATTAGCTGGCCAGTTGAAAGCCACCTGCACGCATAATTCACATCATCAGAGGTTGGCATCTAGAAGGCTCAAGGCCCTGTCCTCTCTGCCACATCCTTCACCCATGGAGAGGCCAAGCTCAGATAACCAAAGGTGATGTTCAGGTTTGCAGTTGGCTCATGTTATGAGGTGGTGATCTCTCTGTGGGTCCTGTCTCTTGGAAATTAAAGAATAATCATTTATCTCTCATAGTAACACATACACATAGTTAAACATAAAACAGTACTGAGGCATGGCTGATAGCAAACAATAGCAGTTTTCTGCACCACCATCCCCATCATTCTCAAAAGAAGCAACACTTTCCTATGGCTTTAGCCATTTCTTCTGGTTTATCCATTATATAATCTACATAATATGCCTAAACATATTTATTTAACAATTTTACACGTTATCACTTGCCTTTCTTTTATAATACTGAAGAATTCAGGCTTCTTATACTTCCCCCCACTCAACCCCATATCATTCATGTCCCTCAATCTTTATATCATAATTCTTGGTTAAGTCAGTAGCCAAGTTTACATGATTATGACTATGTAATTATTGTTCACCACTAAGCAAAGTGGTATATTACTGTTAGTCTTTTAGTTAGTCTTAACATATTATTGTTAGTCTTTTGATTTTTTTTCTCAAGTTAATAACTGCTTTGGTATTTCATTTGAGATTTCTATAGTTCTAATGCTGTTTTTATCAAGGCGTTCTAACGGTTCTGTAACATACTTATCAATAATTTTTCCAAAATTTTGTAGTAGAGTACAACTTCCAATAGTTTCCAGAGAAAGAGTTCACAGGAGGACTTTTTTGAGACCTTGCATACTCTAATATTTAACATGAGCATGATTGGATTGCTATATAATTTTAAGATGAAAATCATCTTCCATTAAAAATTAGATATTTACAGTTAACTGATTTTCAAAAAGGGTGCCAAGACTCTTCAATGGGAAGGTGTCTTTTCAACAAACAGTGCTGGGACAATTGGATATGCACAAGCAGAATAATGAAGTTGGACCCTTAAGTCATACCATACACATAAACTCAAAATGGATCAAAGACCTAAATGCAAGAGCTAAAACTTAAAAAGTATTAGAAGAAAACATAGGTATAAATCTTCATGACCTTGGATTAGGCAACAGTTTCATTTGCCCACATGACCAAAGAACAAATACATAAATGGGACTTCATCAAAATTAAAAACTTCTGTGTTTTTAGGGACACTATCAAGAAAGTGAAAGATGACCCACAAAATAGGAAACTATTTGCAAATATACCTGATACAGGGCTTGTATCTAGAATATATAAAGAATGTTTATAATTCAATAATTAAGAGAAAAATTACCCAATTTTAAAAATGGGTAAATGATTTGAATAAACATTTCTCGAAAGAAGATATACAAATGGCCAATAAGCAGATAAAGAGAAGCTCAACATCACTAGTCACCAGGGAAATGAAGATCAAAACCACAGTGAGACACCACTTCACACCCACTAGGATGGCTACAATCAAAAAAAAATAAAGAAGAAAAATAACAAGTGTTAGCAAAGATATGAAGAAATTAGAACCCTCTTACATTGCTAGTGGGAAAGTAAAATGGTGCAGCTGCTGTGGAAAACAGTTCAGCATTTTTTCAATAAGTTAAAGATACAATTATCATGTGACCCAGCAATTCCACTCCTAGGTATACACCCAAGAGACTTAAAAACATACATCAACACAAAAATATGTACATGAATGTTCATAACAGCATTATTCATAATAGCCAAAGAGTCGAACAACCCAAATGTCTGCTAACTGATAAAAGCATATCCATCCAATGGAATATTATTCAGCCATAAAAAGGAATGAAGTACTGGACTCAGGGCCAAGATGGCGGAGTAGAAGGACGCTCATAGCTCACCCTCTCCCACAAATACACCAAAACTCACATCCACGGACCCACCCAGCAAACCAGAGCACCTGCTGAACTCCAACAGAACATCACCCTCTTCAAAAGACAAAAGGAATGAAGTACTAATACACCCTACAATGTGAATTAACCTCAAAAATATTATGCTGAGTAAAAGAAGCCAGACAAAAAAGGTCACATATTATATGATGCCATTTACAGCAAGTGTTCAGAACAGACAAACCAGGAGAGACAGAAAGAAGATTAGGGGTTTCCAGGGGGTTGGGGAAAATGGGCATAGAGTTTCTTTTGGGGGTGATGAAAATGCTCTGAAATTAGGTGGTGGTGATGGTTGTACAACTCTGCGAGTCTACTAAAAACCACTGCATTGGATGACTTTAAATGGGTGAACTTTATGGTATGTGAATTATACTTTATTAAAACTGTCTTTCAAAAAGTAATATGATAAAATACAGAAACATATGATTAAATGTGATGACTTCACTGTACTTCTGTCCCTCCACTCCCTCTCCAAAATCCCACGAACATGATATTAAAAGATAGAAAAAAATAATAGCTATCCGCCCCTCAAAGAGAGATCAAGAAATCACTGGGACAGTTTGAGCTATCACCTAAAGGCAGAGGAAAGACTATCTAACCTGAATGAATTTAAAAGGATGGAACTCAAAAACTCTTTTAAAAATGAACTTGCTTCTTTAATTACAAATACACATACCTATGCACATGGACAAATGGAATGAGAGAGGAAAAAGCCAAAAAGAAGGTTTAATAAAAATTGTGAGAATAAATTGTGGCTGGATGAAAGGTAACTGACTTGGGAGAGCAGAGGGCGCTACAGCTCAATGGGAACAAAGCAGAAAGCAAACGCCTCACCCTTTATGACCTAAGAGGCTCAGAACATGGAGGCACAGGATATGGTGAAAAACAGGGATGAAGAGCAGGGCTCAAACTAAGAAAGGATACTTAAATGTCAGGATATAAATAGTGGAGCCCTCAGGTCCTTTTCCCCAACATCACAGCCTGGCCATTAACCATGACCAACCTCCACATCCAAGGGACCTGAAATTGATTTTCTGGTGACAAACAAGGAAAGTTACTGTCCTAAACAATAGCCTAAGAGAAGGCTGGTGTAACTCCCAGGCTTTGAAATGGAGGAAGGTGGGTAGGGGGACTTACTAGGACGTCAGTCTCCTTTTCCTCATTCTGTTCCCAGAATGTCAGCACCCAGGTATTTCTCCCACTTCACTTTCTACCCCTAGGCAAGACATTAGAAGTCTTCTCTGGAAAAAAAGGAATGGGTCCACAGAAAAGATCCTGAGATATTAACATTTGAAGCTTATGTATAGGATCACAGTCATCAGACATTTAAGGAAAATTCCCAGTGCTAAAGAGAGAACACAAACAACAGAATCAAAGGGATTCTGAGGACACAGACAATGTAGGCAGCAGAAGAAAACTTTACATTATAAATGATAGCCTCATAGAGATAAGAAAAGGTATTCACACCTCAAGGATAGGATGCTGAAGACTGGCTTTTTTTACTTAGCTTAATATTTTCAAGATTCATCCACATCATTCCCTTTTATGACTAATATTCAACTGTATAGATATACCACATACGTTTATCTATTCTTCAGTTGATGGGCATTGGGTTGTTACCAGTTTTTAGCCATTATAAATAATACTGCTATGAGCATCTGTGCACCCTGTATTACTTTTGTGATTTGAAACACAAGTTTTTTAAAGGAAGAATTCGAGAGGAAAAAATTACATTAGAAACATCACTTCCACTTCTGCTTATGGTGAATAATGTAAAATATTACTATGGTTCTAAACACCAGAGCTATATAAAAAGTCACATTCTGTTGGGGGGAGGGTATAGATCAGTGGTAGAGCACATGCTTAGCATGCATGAGGTCCTGGGTTCAATCCCCAGTACCTCCACTATAAATAAATAAATAAACAAACCTAATTACCTTCCCCCACCAAAAAAAAACTCTAAATAAATAAATAAATCACTCTTCCAAAAAAATTTTTTTAATTCCTAAAAAAATAAAAATTTAAAAAATCACATTCTGATTTGCATCACTCCCCTCCATCCTTACTAACCCATTCCTATTCCTCCATTCTTTCCACTCTGTTCCCACACATCCCTGTAAGCAACCAGTCTCCTTAGTTTCTCATTTATCCTCCCTGTTTTTCTTTTTCATAAATGAGCACAAACATATTTTCTTACATCTTCTTCTTTCTTATATAAGGGTAGCATATTATAGACACTTTTGGACTTACCTCTCTTTTCATTTAATAATACATCTTTGAAATCAATCCATATCAGTTAATATAGAACTTGCGTGTTTTTCACAAGAGCATAGTATTCCATTGTGTGGATATAACATAGTTTATCCAACCACTCCCTTTTGTATGAACATCCTTTCATATGTTTATTAGCCATCTCTATCACTCATTTCGTAAAATATCTGTTCATGTCTTTTGCCCATTTTACAACTGAACTTTTTTACTGCTGAGTTTTTAAAGTTCTTTATGTATACTAGTTGTAAGACCTTTGCTAATATGTGCTTTGGAAATATTTTCTTGCAATCTGTAACTTCTCTTTTATCCTCATGACAGGGTCTTCTGCAGTGTAAAAGTTTAGTTTTGATGAAGGTCAACTTACTTATGTTTTATTTTATAGATTATTCTTTTGGTCTTATGTCCAAGACTCTTCATGCAGCTCTATTTTCCAAAGATACTCTCCTATGTTTTCTGTAAAATTTTTTATAGTTTTATGTTTACATTTAAATATATGATCCATTTTGAATTTTGAATTAGTTTTTGTATATGGTGTGAGCTTTAGGTGAAGGTTCATTTTTTTATTCCCTATGGTTATCTAATTGTTCCAGCACCATTTCTTGAAATAAATATCTTTCCTTCACTGAATTGCTTTAGATCCTTTGTCAAAATTACACTAGGTAACGATTTCTTTAATAGGGCACCAAAAGTGTAAGCAACAAAGAAAAATAGATAAATTGGACTTTATCAGTATTAAAAACTTTGTGCTTTAGGACTCCATCAAGAAAGAGAAATGATAGTTCACAGGATGGAAGAAAATATTTAAAAATCATACATCTGACAAGGGACTTATATCTAAAATACATAAAGAACTCTTACAACTCAATAATAAAAAGACAACCTGATTGGAAAATGAGCAAAATATTTGAGTAGACATTTCTCCAAATGTCCAACAAATACATGAAAAGATGTTCAATATCATTAGCTACTAGGGATGGCCAACAAATACATGATGGCCAACAAATACATGAAAAGATGTTCAATATCATTAGCTACTAGGGAAATGGAAGTCAAAACTCCAATGAGATAACAATTAACATTCACTAGAATGCCTATAATCAAAAAGGTAGACAATAACAAGTGTTGGTGAAGATATGGAGAAATTGAAACACTCAAACATTGCCAATGGGAAGGTAAAACGATGCAGCTACTTCAAAAAACAATTTGCAGTGCCTCAAAAAGTTAGAGTTACCATATGACTCATTAAATTCCACTCCAAGAGAATTCAAAACATACACCCACACAAAAATTTGTACACAAATATTCCTACCAGCATTATTTGTAAGCCAATTGTGGAAACAATCCAAATGTCCATCAACTGATAAGTGGATAAACAAAATGGAATGCCATGGAATATTATTCAGCCATAAAAAGGAATGAAGCACTGATACATGCTACATCATGGGTGAACCTTGAAAACATTATGCTAAGTGAAAGAAGCTAGACACAAAAAACCACATATTGTAGGATTCCATTTAAATGAAATGTCCAGAATAAGCAAATCCATAGAGATAGAATGTAGATTAATCATTGCCAGGCTCTGGCAGAAGAGGGAATGGGGATATGGAGAATGACTGCTCATGAATTCAAGATTTCTTTTTAGAGTGATGAAAATGGTCTGGAATTAGGTAATGGTGATGGCTGCAAAACTGTGCAAATATACTAAAAACCACTGAATTTTACACTAAAATTTTTAAAATAAATTTAAAAATCTACAGGGAGGGTATTTGCATTAGACTATTTCTGAGATTCTGTATTCTGTTCCATTGATCTGCATCTATTCCTCAACTAATACCACATTTTCTTGCTTATTGTACCTATAAAGTAAGTCTTAAAAATAGAAATAGTGAGAGGGAGAGGGTATAGTTCAGTGGTAGAGTGTGTGTGCGTAGCATACATGAGGTCCTGGGTTCAATCCCCAGTACCTCCATTAAAATAAATAAATAAATAAATAAATAAATAAATAAATAAATAAATAAATAAATAAATAAATAAATAGATAGATAGATAGATAGATAGATAGATAGATAGATAGATAGATAAATAAATAAATAAGCAAGCCTGGTTACCCCAATAAATAAAAAAACAAATAAATAAAAAGAAACTGCCACTTTAAAAAATAAAAAATAGAAACAAGCAAAACAAAAAAAAAATTTAAATAGGAATAGTGATTCCTCTCACTTTACTTTTTTTAGCTATTCTAGTTCCTATGCTATTCATTCGGTATTTTTTTTTTCTTTTTTGGAGGGGGGAGGTAATTGGATTGATTGATTGATTTAATGGAGGTACTGGGGATTGAACTCAGGACCTCAGCATGCTAAGCACGTGCTCTACCACTGGGCTATACTCTCCCCCTTTCATATAGTATTCAGAATAAGCTTGATTATATCTATAAAAATACTGTTGGGATTTTGATAGGAACTGCATGATACCTATGTATCAATTTTAGAAAAATTGATATTTTTATTATATTGAATCTTTCAATCCATGAGCAAATTATGTCTCTCCATTTATTTAGTTCTTTACTGTCTTCTATTTGTGTTTTGAAAGTTTTAGCATATGGAACCTGTTTTATTAGGTATATCTAAGTATTCCAATTTTTTGGAGTGATTGTAAATGGTATATATTTTAAATTTTTGTTTCCACATGTTATCTGCTAGTATATAGTAATACGATTGCTTTGGTGTGTCTTGATCTTGTATACTGTAACCTTGTTGAACTCACTTATTAATTCCACAAACTTTTTTAAGATTCCTTTTTACACAATCATGTAATTTGAAAACAGAAATAGATTTATTTCTTCCTTTCCAATATACATGCCTTTTATTCCATTTTCTTGCCTTATTGAGTTGGCTAGGACTTCCATTACTGTGATAAACAGAGTAGGGAAAGCAGACATCCTTGCTTTGTTCTGATCTTAGGGGGAAAGCACTCAACGTTTTGCTGTTAAATATCATGATAAGCTGCAGGATTTATATAGATGCTCTTTTATCAAGTTCAGAAAATTCCTCTGTATATCTAATTTTCTGGGAGTTTTTTTTTTTTAACTGGGTGCTGAATTTTGCCAAATGTATTTTCTGAATCAATTGATATAATCATGCAATTTGTCTCCTTTAATCTGTTGGTGATGTGATTAATTTTCTAATATTGACTCAGCCTTGTATTCCTGGAATAAACCCCCACTTAATCATGATGTATAATTCTTTTTTACATAAGAATTTCAAAGTTTTTGTTCAGAAATTTTGCATTTAAGATCATGAGAGATACTAGTCTGTGGTTTTCCCTTTTTAGTACTGCTTTTGTCTAGTTTTGTTATTAGGGTAATATTGGCTTTGTATAATAAGTTGGCAAGTGTCCTGTCCTGTTCTATTTTCTGGAAAAGATTGTGGAGAATTGGTGCTAATTTTTCTCAAATGTTTGGGGAATTCTCCAGTTAAATGATTGGGGTCAGGAGATTCTTTATAAATACTTTTAAATTAAGGATTCAATTTCTTTAATAGTTATAAGACTATTCATATTATCAATTTTGTATTGCATGAGCTTTGGTAGTTTGTGTTTTTCAAGGAACTGCTCCAGTTCATCTATGTTTTTGAATTTATGTTAGTAGAGTTATTCATAGTATTACCTTACTGTTCTTTAATGGCTGAAGGATCTGTAGTAATATCCCCTGTTTCATTCCTGCTTTTGGTAATTTATATCTTCTCTTTTTATCTTTTTCTTTTTTATCTTCATCTTGCTAGAGGTCTATCAATCGTATTGATAATTTCAAAGGACTAGCCTTTTGTTTCATTGATTTTCTCTATTTTCATCCCATTTCAACTTCATTTATTTCACTCTATTAGTTCCTTTTTTTCTACTTGCCTTGGATTTATCTTACTATTCTTTCTCTTTTTTTTTTTTTTTTTTGAGGTGGTCACTTACATTATTGATTTGAGGTCCCTCCTCTTTCCTATTTTATGAATTTAGTGCTATAAATTTCTCTCAGCAACAATTCTTAATAGATCTGTTAATCTTTTTGTTGTTCATTTTGTTAAATTGTGGGGGGTTTTTTTCCATGAGATTCCTACTTTAATGGCGCCCTCTCCTGTCAGTTTAGCAAAGTCCAGATGTTTAATAAACTTATGTTTCTGCTTTTGTGATAGGGGAGAGTTCTTGTGTTCTCCGATTTTGTGGTTCTCTTTTGCCATGTTGCCCCTAAATCCTCCCCTTTTTATTCTTTTACCATTCACTACTCAATTGACAAAAGGTTCTTCTCCATTGCTTTTTACCATTGTTCATTCCCAGAAGCTATGTATTTCAAAGACTGGCCCTTCAAATCATACATAAGTTTCTTCCCTGTAGTTTATGCTCTTTTCCACCTAGACACTTTTTTTAAAAATTCAGGGTGAACTTGGTCTTTCTAGTGGTGATTTTTATATAACTCTAGGCCCTTTAACTATCTTCTCTCTTCTGCTTTCCCCTCAGGTTTTCTCAGTCAGCCTTGCTCACCACAAAGCCTTGTAAGGAGGGCTTTTAATTGCATTTTCAGTATACTTTCTTGATTTAACTAAATACAATTCAATATGCCATTATTGAGCTCCTTCTATGGACCAGTTCCTTTGCTGGACACTTGGGGACACAGTACTTGACCTCAGGAAGCTGAGAGTCTCTATGGAGAGAAAATAAACATGGGATAATAATAAAGAGTGATGCACATTGTGGCAGAAGTTGGCATAGGGTAATATGGGAACACAGAGGAGGAGGATTAACCCAAATGAGGTGAGTCAGCAAAGACTTCCTGGACAAGGTGATACCTGACCTGAGGCTTGAAGTATGGGTAAGAAAGGATATTTTCAGCAGGGGATGCAAGAGGTGAAATAGAAATGTCCTTTGCTTTCAGCCTCATAGTCCAGTGTGGGAGATAAACTCAAAAAAAGCTAATGAGAACACCACATGTGATGCAACGCTGCGGGAGCACAGGAAAGCAGGCTCTGCGTGAGGTGAAGGGGCTTCATGGAAAGGGTCACAGAGGAGGAGCTAGCCGACCTGGACTTTAAGGATGGGAAATTGTACTGGCGTGTGTTTGGTCTTCTCCAGGTTTCCTCCACTGTGACTTCCAGCATCAGGTGGAGTTTTCCATTGTGGGACCATTTTATTTTTTGTTAACCACCCTTTATTATCTACATGTGACCAAAGAAACACCTAACTGGAAATAAGAACATTAGAACTATCTACCTGCATTATACCTTAAGCATTATCTTTTCACTACTTGTCCATATACTGCCTGAATAATTGATAATGATAATAGCCTAACATTTATATAATGCATTCCAGTTTAGAAACCACATTGCATAGACATTACATTTACAAATTAATTATACTCCAGACATATAGAAAAATACAGAAAATTATAAAATAGTCCACCTATAATCACACCACCCAATTAACTGAATGCTACTGCATTGCCTTCTTTGCTTTGGCTGTCTCTTCCTCTCTTTAAGAAATAACACATTAGAAATACAGCGAAGGAAAGAGGCTCCATAGCCAGGAAGTCCTGAGATAACATCAGGTCCACTTGGCTGCATGGGCAGGTCGTGGCCAACCTCAGGGACCTTCTCTATAAGTTGGTTCTTTCAGCCTCATCCAATGGGGGGAAAGAGGGGACTGAGAGCACCTCACATTTATTAATTTCACTGTTCAAGAGGTCCATCAAGAGTAAATGTCTGGTAGGAGAGGGTACAGCTCAGTGCTAAAGCACATGCCTAGCATGCATGAAGTCCTGGGTTCAATCCCCAGTACCTTCATTTAAAATAAATAAATAGATAAAAATAAATAAAGCTAATTACCTTCAACCCTCCAAAAACAAAAAACAAAAAAAAAATAACAAAAACTCCTATCCCCATCACTTCTCTACTCAAATGATCAATAGGCACATGAAAAAATGCTCAATATCACTAATTATCAGAGAAATGCAAATCAAAACTACAATGAGGTGTCACCTCACACCAGTCAGAATGGTCATCGTTCAAAAGTCCACAAATGACAAATGCTGGAGAGGCTGTGGAGAAAAGGGAACCCTCCTACACTGCTGGTGAGAATGCAGGTTGGTGCAGCCACTGTGGAAAACAGTATGGAGATTCCTCAAAAGACTAGGAATAGACTTACCATATGACCCAGGAATCCTGCTCCTGGGCATATATGCAGAAGGAACCCTACTCCAAAATGACACCTGCACCCCAATGTTCATAGCAGCACTATTTACAATAGTCAAGACATGGAAACAGCCTAAATGTCATCACCAGATGACTGGATAAAGAAGATGTGGTATATTTATACAATGGAATACTATTCAGCCACAAAAACCAACAACATAACGCCATTTGCAGCAACATGGATGTTCCTGGAGAATGTCATTCTACATGAAGTAAGCCAGAAAGAGAAAGAAAAATACCATATGAAATCACTCATATGTGGAATCTTAAAAAAAAAAACAAAAACACAAAACAGAAACAGATTCACAGACATAGAATATAATCTTGTGGTTGCCAGGGGGACGGCAGGTGGGAAGGGACTGGGATTTCAAAATGTAGAATAGATAAACAAGATTGTACTGTGTAGCACAGGGAAATATATACAAGATCTTGTGGTAGGTCACAGTGAAAAAGAATGTGACAATGAATATATGTATGTTCATGTATAACTGAAAAATTGTGCACTACACTGGAAATTGACACAACATTGTAAACTGACTATAACTCAATAAAAAAATGTAAAAAAAAAAAGAATTAGTTCGAAGTTTGCAAATACTAACTGCTATACATAAAATAAACAATGAGTTGATACTGTATAGCACAGGGAACTATATTCAGTATCTTCTAGTAACCTTTAATGAAAAAGAATATATGTATGTATATGTATGGCTGGGACATTATGCTATACACCAGAAATTGATGCATTGTAAACTGATCACAGTTCAATAAAAAAAAATTTTTTTTAAAATAGCAAAAACTATCCCCATCACTTCTCTACTCATAATTCTCCTTGAGAAACCACTGTCCTGCAGTTGCCATGCATCATTTTTGTGCATATTTTTGTACTATTCATACATACAAATATAAACACTATATTGTTACATGTATTCTTAAAATTTTTAATTGCATAGTGCATATTTACCCTTCTGTACCTCATTTTTCCATGCGACAATGTTTTTAAAATTTATTCATGTGGATTGATGTTGCCCTAGCAGTTGCTCTAGTTCATTCATTTTAACAATGATGTAACATTCCACTATGGGAATAAATCACAGCTGACTGACACATTCTACAAGTGAGGGACAATTAGGTTGTTTCTACTTAATTTTATTTTATATTTTGCCATTACAAAGAGTACTGAAGAAAATGCTCTCCTACGCGTGTCTTTGTGCCCATGTCTGAGAGTTTCCCTAGAGAGGTACTTAGGAATTGTACATCTCTGGTATAATTCCAATATCCAGAATTGCTGAGTCATAGGATATATGCATTTTCAAGTTTACTAGATTTTGCCAAATTGCTCTCCAAAGCACTTTCTCTGTTCTAAGCACTCTACATGTATTAAATTGTTGTAACATTACAACAACATAGGAAGTAAATACTGTTATACTCCTTTCTACAGATGAGGAAATTGAAGCTAAGAGAAGTTAGGTAACTTGCCCAAGGTCACACAGCTAGCAAGATACAGAGCTGGTATTTGAATAGAAACAGCCTAGTTCCAGTGCCCATGCTTTTCACCACTACAGTGTTCTGTCTCCTATTCCAACCCACTATTGTTTTAATTTGCATTTCTCCTGTTACTAATGAGGTTGAACACCTTTTATACTTCTTTTTTTTCAGGAACTCTAAGTACAGTGGAAGTAGTGAGTAGGGAAAAAAGCTATGGCCCACCCACAAAAGCAATGAGGTCTAGGTTTAGAAGACTACTGCAACTGATGGACTGATTTGGAAAAGGAACCCCATTTTAAAATTAGGGTTTTTTTTTTTTATTAGAGAAATACACACACATTGTTTAAAAAGACAACTAGATCTACAAGACGTGTTAAAAAAGCAACAATCCTTTTTTCTAGGCATCTATGCTTCCAGAAAGTAAAGACGTGTAAGAGAATAACAGGGACATCTCAAAAGAACACAGAAGCCAGTGGGCTCCCAATGGTGAAATGTGGAATAATTTGTTCATCAAAATAAATAATGATAGTAATGAATCACATTGCATTAAATAAAATAATAACCCATGAGTCCATACTGATATTAATTAACTAATTATCTAGTTAATTAATTATTGGGTGAGAGCTTTTCTTCCATAGAATAGAATGCAAACTAATAAACCTGGAAGGAATGACAGCATTAGAAAATCACTGGATGGTAGAACTAGTGGGTGAAAGTTTGATGAGGAAAAGAGTATTTATGCAGTATCAAAGTAGTTCCCCACAATTACTTATTAATTACAAAGGGGAAATAGTAACTTCATGGTGAGGGAACCTGGTGGTTATGTCCTTAGTCTATCTGGGCTGCTATAACAAAATACCATAGTCTGGGTAGCTTAATCACAATAAACATTTATTTCCCAGAGTTCTAGGGGCTGGGAAGTCTAAGATCATGGCTCTAGCAGATTTGGTGTCTGGTGAGGACTTGCTTTTTCATAGATGGCTTTCTGGTTTTTTAACTGAAGTATAGTCAGTTTACAATGTTGTGTCAGTTTCTGGTGTACCGCATAATGTCAGAAGCAGCTCTCTGGGGCCTCTTTTAAAAGGGCACACTAATCCCAATCATGAGGGCTTTACCCTCAGGACCTAATCACATTCTAAAGGCCTCACCTTCTAATACCATCACCTCAGGGTTTAGGATTTCTACATATGAATTTTGGAGGAACACAAACATTCAGACCATAAACTATCTAAGCCAAGTGATCAAAGTTAAAGGAGCAATATTGAGACAAACTGACATCATGTACCTCTTGGTATCACAAACTAAGAAGGACACAATCACACTTTTGTTATTCTTATCGATCAAAGCATTTGGAAATAGCAGAAAAATGCAAATTTTGAGACAATGTACAAAACGATTGGCCTATATTATTCAAAAATTCTAAGGTCAAAAGAAGACAAAGAGAAACTGAAGAACTGTTCCAGATTAAAGGAGATTAAGGAAACAAGATAACTAAATGCAATGCATATCCTAGATTGGATCCAGGACCCAGAAAAAAGAACCTCTAAAGAACTGGGTCAATTGTTCAAATTTGAATGTAAACTGTGGTTTAGATAATAGTATTATTTCAATGGTACATTTTCTGGTTTTGATCATCATATTGTGGTTATGTACAGGATGTCCTTGTTCTTGGGAAATACAGTCTGAAGTATTCAGGTGTAAATGGACATGATGTCTTTGTTCCTTTCAAATGGTTCATGGGAAAGAGGCGGAATGATAAAGTAACTGTGCCTCCCAGATTGCCTACAATAGGGAGTATATCTGACCAAGCAGGGTATCTGGTCAATCAATTTGCATAGAGGGAGAAGTGGCCTGAGGTGAAAATATATACAGACTATTGGGCAGTAGTCGATGGCTAGCCATCTGTCAGGGGCCTAGAAGGAAAGGATCAGAAGATCAGAGACAAGTAGTTTCGTGTAGAGGCAAGGGGATGGCTATATGGGAATGGCTACAAATAGGCATCACAGAAGTGGCCCTGAACAACCAAGTAGACAAAATAACTTTGCCAGTTAACATTAGCCACCAGTGTCACTACCCACCCCAGAACTTCCAAGATGGATGGGTGAATGGAATAGTCATGGTGGCAAAGACAGAGGCTATATATGGGCCCAGCAGCATGAACTCCTACTTAAGAAGTCCAACCTAGTATTGCTACCTCTGAATACCCAACTTATCTGCAGTAGAGACCAACTCTGTATGGCACTGTTCCTTGAAGAGACCTACTGGCCACTTGGTGGCAAGTTGGCTATATTGGTCCAGCAGTTTATCCTCACAGCAATAGATACTTATCCCAGCAAGAGTTTGTCTTTCCTGTTTGCAAAGCCTCAGCCAGCAGCACTATCTGTGGGCTGTGGAAATTCCTGATCCATAGGCCTGATATCTCACACAGCATAGCATCTACCCAGACTACCCCTCATAGCATCTGACCAGACCACCCCTCACAGCAAAGAAGGCACAGGAGTGAGCCAATGACCATGGGGTCTACTGGTCAAATGAAATACCACGCCAGGCAGAGGCAGCTGGTCTCAAAGAACACTGGAACAGCCTCCCAAAGGTATGAATAAAGTGTCAGCTTGGAAGAAACACTGAAGATAGAGAACAAACCTTGAAGGCACAGTGCATTTGTTAAATCACAGACCTGTATTCAGTGCTCTACCCCAGCGTTAAGGATACATGAGTCTGGGAACCATGAGGTAGGAGGAGGAGTGGCCCCTAAGGCCTTGAGCCCCAAAGATCCACTGGGGACTCAGGCTTTCTGTCCCCTCAAGTCTGGGCTCTACAAGGTTCCCAAGGAAAGGCACATTCGTTCCCGGGGACACAGCAAGGGTCCCAGTGAACCACAAGTCAGAGCTGATTCGAGGGCACGTGAGCTTCCTTGTGCCCAAGGACCAGAGTGTGAAAGGAGGAGTCCTGCCTGGCAAGGGCCACGGCCCCCGGTGTTCTGGAGGAGGCAGGGCGGCTTGGACACACCACCGAGGGGTAGAGGAGGGAATTGTGGGTGAATCCCAGGTGATCCACGTGGGGCCTCCCAGTCCTCCCTTGCCCCGTTCCCACTATGAAAGCAGAAGCACGCGATCCCAGGCAGGGAAGGTCTCCCACCACTTAAGAATGAAGGTTTTGGTCCCAGCACCAGCTGAGGACCAAGACCTGCCTAGGTGACAGCTGAGGGCGAGGTGGCTGTAGGAGGCAGAGTGGAGGAGGGAGAGGACCCGCGCCAGCTGTGTCCCCAAGACCAACTGCAAAGACTGGGGTTCCGGTCCATCCCACAAAGCACCTTCTTCTGAGCTTTCCCTCAGAAAGAAATGTCCAGGGGAACTACCTTCTCCACAAACTCGTGTGGAAAAGGAGATCTGCATGGCCCAAGGGCTAGAGGGTGGCGCCTATAAGAGCGCACCTCACAGACCTCCTACTACGGGGACCATAACTGGCCAAGGACCTCAGCTGCTGCACTCAGAAATCCACCCTTTTGTCAGTGCCAAGGCCACACCTCCCACTGGCCACACCCCATGAATGACTGAGTGGAAGATGTGGGACTCTTTTGTTGGCCGACTTTGGCTCAAAAGACTCCCTGAAGGCAGGGAACTCGTCAGACTAGATGGCACCCCAGGATACTTCCACCCAAGCTTTACTCCTTGTCTCTTTTGTCCAGAGTCAGAATTGCACTGCAGTCTGACGGTGCTCTCAAACTTTCCAAGCTCCTTGCTCATTTCCTTTGATACAGGCATTTCCTCTAATTAAATTCTTGCACATTTAATCCCTCATTGGCATCTGCTTTTCAGAGGATCTGGACTAATACAGGGGGAAATGTAGAAAATGTAGACAACTGGTGAATCTTGGAGAAAGGTCCAAGGGAGTTCTTTTACTATTACTGCAACCCTTCTTTAAGTTCAAAATTATGTAAAAAAAAAAAAGTTTAAAACTGACCTTTTGTGTTTAAAAGCACTAATAATAATAATAATAAAAATGTCAATCAAATATGGACCCTTTCTTTGTCCATATATGAGAAGAGTTCAAATGTGACTACAATACTCAGATCATAGAAGCATATTTTATCATTTTATTCACCTGAATTTTAGAATTTGACTTCAGGGCACCAACCTTAATATTACTATCCTTAAATGAAATGTTTTCTACCTTCTTCCTGCAGTTACACCCCAATAACACGGTTTCTTTATGTCAGCACTGGGCTGACAGCCCCTACCCTCTTTCATACCACTGACAAAGAAGGCGGCGCTTATCTAGTCACGTGCCCAGATCCATCTTCTTACTTCTATGGGCAAATGCTTGCTGATGTTTACACACTGGTTCCCTTTTCCCTCTTTACTGGCCTGTTTCTGCAGTGTTACCATTTTCAGTGGATATGCAGAATTAACAAAAGGCCCTATCAATTGTTTCCTTCCACTACGGTTTTTGCCTTTGGTCAGAGCTGCTCTAGGATATGTGCATTGGCCCTTAGAGAAAGAGGGTTTCTTTTCCTGCTCCGAGTCTAACAAACAAACAAAAATTCTGGTTAGATGTAGTGTTTAAACTTAAACGGACCTTTTAAAATCTTAAGTGCTCTGAGCTTGAATGGAGTAATCATTAAACACATGATGACAGAAAAAAGTCAAAGGATTGAGGGCTAAAACAGGACCTTGGAGACCATCTTGTCCACCCCTTTCATTTACCTATGGGAAAAACAAGGCACAGAGCGGGGACAGCACTTGACCATGGTGGCAAAACTGGGGTTAAAAATCCAGGTTCTCAGGTTTCTCAGACTAGTCCTCATTCAGCTGCATCATAATGCCTGCCTGCTGACAGCTTTTTAAATTGTAATTTTCAAAAACAGCTTTTTAAATTGCAATTTCCAAAAATTTTTCAATTTTAAATTGTAATTTTCAATTTACAAATTCTAATTATCCTTATGAATCAAGGTAGGATGTCCATACATACATATACAAACACAAAGGACAAAAGTGGTATAACACTGTTAAAAGAAAGCTCAGAGAGGAAACATAAACCACAACGCCACTGCCCTAATACAGCATCTCGGTAATGGTTTACAAGTGGTATAATTTCAACTACCACAAGCCCCTCGCAGACACATTCACTATTCTTATATTCTCTTTTCCCTAAAGTGGTTCATTCTGCCTGTCTTCACTACTAGTTTAAGTCTGCACTACCAGACATTTTGAACATATCTAGATTGTAATTCATTATACTTTTAAACGGGTCACTTAAAATCCATGCCTTCACATTTTAAGAAAACATCAAAGCTGGGTGAAGACAGATAAGGAAGGACATATATTATTAAAGCACTGTTACAAAGGATCACAGGTCACATCCTACCCTATAGATTGTGATGTTGACCTACTTTCTCCCTATTGTAGGTAAAGGTTAGGACACTGTTATCATTGCTGTAAGGATAGATTTTGTTCTGGTGCTTTAAGGATTGAGGAGGGCAATTGAAGACTTTTGAGATACACATCATTCAGATAGGGATAAAATTATTTTCTTTGACAAAAACGCATTCATTTTGATATAGTAAGATAGTCCTCACTTTAACGCAAATTCAAATCAAAAATTGAACTCGCGGAGCAGTACATCTGAACAATTTGAGTTGCCAAGCATGACACTGTTACACAGGTCGTTAAGAACTGTGTGTTAAACCAAGTGAATCTCTACTGGGAAACAAAAAAGGTGACTCGTTTCAGAAGTGAATTGCATTTAGAAGGAAAATAAACTTTAGACAAAAGACTCTACACCTTTGTCTCCACGAAGGTGGAGAGGACCTGGAGAGACCACCTAGTGAAGCGCCTGCCCTTCATAGCAACGGCTCCCTTCTCGGGCCCCTCACCTCGGCTCCCAGAACTAATCCCCACTAAGACAGTTGTTTAGTCGTTTGGCTCCAGTCTATAATGAAAGAATTTCAGGCACTTGACATGTGATGGGAAAGAGCTTTTTGGACAAGAAAACTTTCCAGGTGCCCTTAAACCACACAGTTCTAGCCCTTCCCACTTTGCTAATATCCATCGATCTATTCTTGAGCCTGATCTTCAACTCTTGCTCAACATGGTCAGAATTTGGAAAGGTACGTTGAGACGTTTGACATGATTTACAGGCTACCTGATATCATTTACAGGCTGCTCTAAACTATTTCAAAACAGCTATTTCAATAAGGCTTCTGCAAAGCTTCAAGGTTATCTCAAATTGCATTAGGCTGTGCTTAGGAAACCAGGCAGGCAGCAGTCAACTAGCAGTGTTTTTCGTTGCCTGACAATCAGCTTTGGTTGTTTGTTTATTGACTTTCATGTAGGGTAACTGGCCTTTGTTGAACATTAAATTAAAAACATGTTATAAAGCAATTAAGTCTCTCGCACTCACTAGCACTTTATCTGACCTGCGGATTCACTTTCCTAGTTAAAAAAAAAATTTTTTTTTTGAGCCAGAAAAAAAAATCTAACTAACCAGGTTCTCAAAAGCTGTTTTGAATGAATGGATGATATTAGGGCTTAACTAAATAATATGTTTACCAAGTTCTCTCTCCCCCCATTTTCTAGCCAATTTCTCTTAAGCATACTTGGCAGGAAAAGGGAAAGATATTTTAAGGAAAAACTATTTGATTAAAACTCGAAGTTAGCAGAGCTCCAATGCCAGGCAGCACAGCGGAGGGAGAGCAGAGCTCTCCAGGCTACACAGCAGACATCTGCAGCCTCAGCCCTGCTTGGGCTCTGCCTTCATCAAAAATCATTTCCAATCTCTGGGTCTCAGTTTTCTCTTCCACATCCCTTTGAACTTCAAAAGTCTATGTTATTATGACTAATGTTAAAGGGAAAGCTATTCTTTATTTTCAAACTTCTGGAACATCACTTGTATTAAAATTATATTAAAATGTTTTTTTTTTTAAAAACCAGGATGGATACGCACATTAAATGTTAATTTGACTATCTCTAGGTGGTATGTTTCTGAGCAAAATTTTTTGTTTGTGTTTCCAATTTTTAAAACAGTAAACATAGATTCTTTATTTTTTTAATAAACGTTTTTTAAAAGTTTCAGCCTAATCATAATGAATCAGAAACTCAGCATTAAGTTTACTTCTCATGAGAGTTTTAACAGGCTTTATCTTGATAATGCCCAGAGCATCCCTGTGAGGTAGGTGGATGGTGTCTCATTTCCGTAAATCTGCATTTTTCAACTCGAGTCTGCAGGGAAATTAAGTCCTGATGCCCTAAGATATCCACTCTATATAATGAATTAACTTTTCTCCTATGCATCTAGAGTGGTACTAGTCATTTCTCCTTGGGAGGATTTGAGGAAATAATCATTCAAATATTTTCTGTGTTCAGTGGTTCAGCTGAGGAACCCCAGCTGAAAAAGGATACACAGCAGGCAAACAAACCTACACACCTGATCATTTGATTAGCAGTGTCTTCAATTACACTTTGAGTCATAGGTTAGCAAAACGTTTTGAATGAATTTTAATTACTGCTCTAGGTTCCAAGAATGTACACAGAGTGTTTTAAAGATTATTTTTCCCTGGGTACTCTTAATTGTTGAAATTTCTAGCTACTTAAACGACAAAGCCTTTTTTCAACCCAATTTATGGATAGTGATTCGTCAGACTTTTAATGCACAAGGTACAAGCACTCTCTAGTGAGCAGAATTTTTTAAATAAAAAGAAAAGATTAAACAAGATCAGAGTTCAAAGAGAGTGGTTTACCAAATCAGTGAGCTCCTGGGTAGCTGGTTGTGGATCACACGGTTTCTTCCCAGTCCCATCCAGATCCTCATCTGCTGCACAAATCTGAATTCCAGATGATGATGATGATGATGATGAAAATAATAATAATAACAGCTAAGAACTTCATGAATGTTTACAACCCCACCATTTTACTGACAAAGAAACTGAGACTTAGACATTTTAGTTAACCTCTGGAAGGTTTCAATCTAATAATTGGCAGAGCTTTGGTCATTTCTGTCTAAGTTGTCAAATTTATGGGCATACATTTATTTATAATATTTATTTACTGCCCTTTTAGTGTCTGTGGAATTTGTAGTGATATATCTTTTCTCATTCCTGTTTTTGGTCATTTGTGTCATCTCTCCTTTTATCCTGATAAGTCTGGCTAGAGGCTCATCGATCTGAAAGAACGAGCAGCATTTAGTTTCACTGACTTTTCCTCTATTGTTCTGGTTGTTATTATTGTTTCACATTTCATTTATGTCTGCTCTCCTCTTTATTATTTCCTTTCCCCTCCTTATGTTGACTTTAGTTTGTCCTTTTTCTAGTTTTTTAAGATGAGAGTGGAGGCCACTGACTTGAGACAATTCTCCTTTTCTAACACAGGCGTTTAGTGCTATGAATTTCCCCCAAGCCCTGCTTTATGTAGCATCCTATAATTTCAGTTATGCTGTGTTTTCATTTTCATTCATTTCAAAATACTTTTCAGTTTCTCTGCTGGTATCTTTTTGTGATCCATGGATTATTTGGAAATGTGTTATTTAGTTCCCAAGTATACAGGGGTTTTCAAGATATTTATTTATTGATCTCCAATTTAATTCCATTATCAAAGAGTAGTTTTCCTACTCTTTTAAATTTTAATCCTTTTAAATTTATTGAGACTTATTTTATGGAACAGTATATGTTCTATACAGGTAAATGTTCCATGGACACTTGAAATAAATGGATATTCTACTATGGTTGGGTAGCATCTTCTACAAATGTCAATTTGGTTAGTCTGGGTCATAGTGTTGTTTAATTCTTCTACAAGTTTCTCGATTTTCCACCTGATTGTTCTATCAATAATTGAGAGAACTACTGAAATTTCCCACTATAATTTTATTTCTCCTTGTCATTCCTTTGGTTTTTCCTCATACACTTTGGAGCTCTATTTTTAGGCACATAAATATTATTTCCTCTTGATGAACTGACCCTTTTATTATTAAGAAACAACTTCATTGATCTGTGGTTATATTCTTTGCCCTGAAATCTACTTTGATATTAATATAACCATTCCAGCTTTCATTTGACTATTGTTATCATGGCATATTTTATTCCATTGTTTAACTTTTAATCTATTTGTGTCTTTATATTTAGAGTAGCTTTCTTGTAGGCAGAACGTCACTGGGTCTTGTCTTTTTTAAATCCAATATGACAATCTGTGCCTTTAACTGAAGCATTTAGACCATTTCCATTTAATGTGACCACTGATACAGTTAACTTTAATTGTATATCTTCTATTAGTGAAATCATTAGGTATTTGTCTTTCTCTGCATGCCTTATTGCACTTAGCATAATACCCTCTAGGTCCATTCAAGTTGTTGTAAATGGCAGGATTTCATTCTTTTTCATGGCTGAGTAATATTCCATTATACACATAAACCACTTTTTTATCCATTCATCTACTGATGGACACTCACATTGCTTCCATATCATGGCTACTGTAAATAATGCTGCAGTGAACATAATAGTGCATATATCTTTTCTGATTAGTGTTTTCATTTTCTTTAGATAAATATCCAGGAATAGAATTGCTGGATGATATGATAGCTCATTTTTAAATTTTTGAGGACTCTCCATAATCTTTACCATAGTGGCTGACCAATTTATATTCCCATCAACAGTACGTGAGAGTTCCCTTTTCTCCACATCCTTGCCAATACTTGTTATTTGTTGTTTTTTGATGATAGCCATTCTGACAGGTATGAGGTGGTATCTCATTGTGGTTTTGATTTGCATTTCCCTGATGATTAGTGATGTTGAGCATCTATTCATGTGCCTGTTGGCCATCTGCATGTCTTCTTTTGTATGTCTATTCAGATCCTCTGCCCATTTTTTAATCGGGTTGTTTGTTTTTTGATGTTCAGTTGTATGAGTTCTTTGCATATTTTGGATCCTAACCCCTTATTGGATATATAATTTGCAAATATCTTCTCCCATTCAATAGGTGGCCTTTTCACTTTGTTGATAGTTTCCTTTGCTGTGCCAAAGTTTTTTAGTTTGATGTAGTCCCATTTGTTTATTTTTGCTTTTGTTTTCCTTGCCTGAGGAGACATATTCCCCCCTCAAAAATTACTAAGACTGATGTCAAAGAACATTCTCGCCTGTGTTTTCCTCTAGGAGTTTTATGGTTTCAAGTCTTACATTTAAATCTTTAATCCATTTTGAGTTTATTTTTGTATACAGTGTGAGAAAGTAGTCCAGTTTTCCCAGCACCTTTTATTGAAGAGATTGTCTTTTACCCATTGTATATTCTTGCCTCCTTTGTCGTAGATTAATTGACCATAAAAGTGTGGGTTCATTTCTGGGCTCTCTATTCCATTTCATTGATTCTATGTGTCTGTTTTTGTACCAGTACCACACTGGTTTGATGATTGTAGCTTTGTAGTGTAGTTTGAAATCAGGGCACGTGATACCTCTAGCTTTGTTCTTTGTCAAGGTTGTTTTGTCTATTCAGGGTCTTTTATGTTTCCATACAAATTTTGGGATTATTTGTTCTCATTCTGTAAAAAATGCTATTGGTATTCTGAGAGGGATTACACTGAATCTGTAGATTGCCTTATGTAGTATGGCCATTTTAATATTAATTCCTCCAATCCATGAACACAGTATGTCTTTCCATCTGCTTGTGTCATCATCAATTTCTTTCATCAATGTCTTAATAGTTTTCCAAATATAGGTTTCTTACCTCCTTTTTAGATTTATTCCTAGGTATTTAATTATTTTTCATGTGATTGTAAATGGGATTGTTTTTGTAATTTGTCTTTCTGATAGTCCATTGTTACCGTATAGAAACGCAACAGAGTTCTGCACATTAATTTTGTATCCTGCAACTTTGCCAAATTTATTGATGAGTTCAGGTAGCTCTCTGGTGACAACTTGAGGATTTTCTATGTATAGTATCATGGGGTCTCTGGCTGCAAGGTCATGGGCATCACGGAGTTGGTTTCAGCCTGCTGGTGGGCAGGACAGAGTGTTGAAGGCTGGCTGCAGGGCCTGTGGGGTCCCAGGGCTAGTGCTGGTGCATTAGTGGGTGGGGCCGAGTTCTAGGCCTTCTGGTGGAGGGCCCTGGTCCTGGGGTGGCTGGAGGCTCTGGGGTCTTAAGGCAGCTAGGTGGTCGGGACTGTCTCTACCTGGCTAGCTACTTGTACTGAGTTGTTCCATTACTGGAGCTTACAGGCTGGTAGGTCCTAGCACTAATAAGGGAGAGGGAGGGCTCCAAAATGGCACTTGCCAGTATCCAGTGTCAGTGTCCATGTGATAGAAGGTGTTCTCAAAATGGCTGCTGTCAGTGTCTATGTCCCCAGGGTGAGCTGCAGTTGCCTCCTGCCTCTGTAGTAGGCTCTCTGAGATCATCAGGTGGGTCTGACCCAGGCTCCTTCCAAATTACTGCTTCTTCCCTGGGTCCCAGAGCCTGTGAGATTTTGTTTGCATCCTTTGAGAGTGGAGTCTCTGTTTCCCCCTGCCCTCTGGCTCTCCTGAAACTAAGCCCTGCTGGCCTTCGAAGCCAAATGTTCTGAGGGCTCATCTTCCCCAGGCTGGGGAGCCTGATGTGGGGCTTGGACCCCTCCCTCCTTTGGGAGAACCTCTGTAGTTGTAAGTATTCTCCCGATTGTGGGAGATTTTTGTTATCGCCACCTAGGGATGTGGGTCTTACTATACCACGTCTCCACCTCTCCTACCCAACATTTTGTGGTTCCTTCTTTATATATTTAGCTGTAGAAGATCTTTTGTGCTAGTCTTTAGGTCTTTCTCATCCATAGTTGCTCCATAAATAGTTGTAATTCATGGGAGGAGGGAAGCTCAGGGTCTTCCTATTCTGCCATCTTGGCCACTCCCTCATTAGATTTCTTACACTGTGGCTTAGCAATCCCCAAAATGAGTGTTTTCTTCAACCTTCACTAACAGTTTCTACTAGGCCATTTCAGCTTTTGCTTGCTGCCATATGTTTTAGATTTTTGTTATGTCAGTACTCTTTCACATAGTGTGATATTGTGATTTATAAGAAAAATATATTTGGTTATACAGATGACCAAAACATATTCATCATATAAATCTGGTCTTCATCCATGGCTCCTGGTCCAAGCTCCCAAAACCCTTGGAATTTTCCTGAATGATAAGAGCAATGGGAGCATCATTTATCATAATATTTGTTCTTTTGTCTTCAGTTTCTGAAATAGCTTTAGAGCCATGAAGGTGAAATGTTATTCATAAAAAGCCCCTTTCAACCACAACTGGGTTTATGTTAATGAGGTGACTTCTAGAAAGTATCTGAGGATGGGGGCTGGATGCCAGGGGAACCAACCATGTAATTAGAGGTTGGAACTTTCAGTCCCAGCCCCCTACCCCCACTATACTCCACCCCCAACCTCCAAGGAGAGGAGAGGGGCTTTAGGCTAAGTTTGAGCAATAGCCAATGATTTAATCAGTTTTACCTACACAATGAAGCCTCCATAAAAACCCAAAAGGACCGGGTTCTGAGAGCTTCCAGCTTGGTGAACACATGGAGATTTGGGGAGACTGCCATGCTCAGAGAAAGCATGGAAGCTCAGTGCCCTTTCCGAATACCTTGCTCTATGCATCTTTTCCATCTGGCTATTCCTGAGTTATATCTTTTTATAATAAACAAGTAATCTAGTAAGTAAAATGTTTCTCTGAGTTCTGTGAGCCTTTCTAGCAAATTAATCAAACCCAAGGAGGGGGGTCATAGGAACCTATGATATATAGCCAGTAGGTCAGAAGTACAGGTAACAATCTGGACTTGGCATTGGCATCTGAGAACAGAGGGCAGTCTCATAGGACTAAACCCTTAACCTGCGGAATCTGACACCATCTCCATGTTGATAGTGTCAGAATTGAGTTGAACTGTAGGACACCCAGCTGGTGTCCAAGAATTGCTTGGTGGTGTGGGAACCCTCCCCTGCTCACTCCTCCAATACACACTCAATGGAATTAGGTCCAGATCTTTACATATCAGTTGCTATTTTGATTAACATAACAAACCACCCTAAAACTTAGCTCTAAACAATCATCATTCTATGTTTTCTCATGGTCCTATGGGTTCATTGAGCTCAGCTGTGAAGTTCTGCTGGCTTCATCTTCTCATGCAGTCGAAGACACATGATGGCTGGGGTTGGAGTCATTAGGAGGTCTGACTGGGACCCTGATACAACTGGACTACTTTGTCTTTCCATATGGTCTCAGGGCCTCTCCCTTCCACATGACCTCTCCACATGGTCTCTGCCAAAAGGTAACTAGACTTCTTATATGTTGGCTCAGGGGTCCCAAAAGTGAGTATGACAAGAGACAGGAAGCAGAAACTGCCAGTCCTCTGAAAGACTGGATCTGGCCCCTATCTTACACCACTCACAAAAATTAACTGGAAATGAGTTAAAGACTTAAATATAAGACCTGAAATCATAAAACTCCTAGAAGAAAACACAGGGACAAAGCTTTTTGCCATTAGTCTTTGTAACTATTTTCTGGATATGAAACCAAAAGCACAAGCAACAAAAGCACAAATCACCACGTGGGACTATATCAAACTAAAAGCTACTGCACAGCAAAAGAAACAATCAACAAAATGGAAAGGCAACCTACAGAATGGGAGGAAATATTTGCAAACCATCTATCAGATAAGGGGTTAACGTCTAAAGTATATAAGGAACTCATAAAACTCAATAGCAATAAAACAAATAATCAAATTTTAAAATGGGCAAAGAATCTGAATAGACATTTTTCCAAAGAATATATACCAATGGTCAGCAGGCACATGATAAACATCATTAATCATCAGGAAAAGGCAAATCAAAACCACAACGAGATATATCAAACTTATTAGAATAGCTATTATAAAAAAGACAAGAGATAACAAATGCTAGCAAGGATGTGGAGAAAAGGGAACCCTTGAACACTGTTGGTGGGAATGTAAATGTAAATTAGTACAACCACCTTGAAAAACAGTGTGGAGTTCCTCAAAAAATTAAAAGTAGAACTACCATATAATCCAGCAATCTCACTTCTGGGTGTATATCTGAAGGAAATGAAATTACATCTCAAAGAGATATCTGTACCCCCATATTTACTGCAGCACTATTTACAATAACTAAGACATGGAAACAACTTAAGTGGCCATTGACAGATGAATGGATAAAGAAACCATAGTGTGTGTGAGTGTGTGTGTGTGCCTGTATATTATTAACAGTGGGATATTATTCAGCCAGAAAAAAAGAAGGAAATCTGCCATTTGTGACAACATGGTGAACCTTGGGGGCATTATGTTGAGTGAAATAAGACAGAGGAAGACAAATACTGTATGATCTCACTTACATGTGGAATCTAAAAGAAGATACAAATTCATAAAAAGAGAGTAGATTGGCAATTGCAGAGGGTGGGGAAGAATGGGTGAAGGTGGTCAAGGGTTTTATAAGCTTCTAGTTATAAGATGAATAATCTTGGGTGGTCTAATGTATAGCATGGTGACTGTAGTTAACAATACTGTATTGTATACTTGAAGGTTGCTAAGAAAGTAAACCTTAAAAGTACTCATCACACACACAAAAAAGTTTACTATATGAAATGATGGCTGTGTTAACTAACCTTATTTTTGTGGTAATTGTTTAACAATACATGAATATATTAAATATGGATATATTAAATCACTATGTTTTACACCTTAAACTTAACACATGTCATATGTCAATTATATACCAATAAAGGTGGAAAAAAATGTTGAATACTGGGGAAAAAAAAAGACAGGGTCTAGAACTGACATAGTATCCCTTCTAAGCATTCTATTGGTTAGCACCAGCCACAGGTCAATGTGGCAGGGATTAAAAAATGGTGGGAATATCAGATAGTGTGGTTCACTGAGGGCCATCATCACAATCTAACTACCTAGAGGACCAAAGGAAACACGACTTACTTCATGATTATTAAAATCCTTATCTTGGGTTTTGTTTTTTATGTCTATATATTGTAATTCAGTGGGCAAAACCTGAGTTAAACTGTTAGACTCACTCAACCAGCAGCTAAATTTTCCAAAGAACAAATATAACCATAATTCACAGCTGCTGAGTTAACAGGTTCTATCCCCGTTCTAGGCCAGAGAAAGTCCTAAAATAAATCCCTGAAAATTTATTCTCACACATTTTTCAGGACTCCATGTGAGAGTCCACATGCACTTCAAAAATCAATTTTAAAGTTGTTTGATGATCAAAGAGGAAGTGACAATGAACCAGAGATTGAATGGTAAGAGAGGTATTTTGAAATAAACGTCTGGAAGTTCATCCAAATGTTAAAGCCATCTGATAAAAGATAAGAAGCATAAGACCCAGTGTGAATCCACTTGGTTAAAATTAAAACAAAATTTCGCCATATTATATGATGCAATCATTGAGGGCTGGTCAGAAAAGATGGGGACTGGCAGGTGGGGTCTGGCAGACTCCACAGTTCAAGTCAGGCAAGACATGAGGTACTGGGAGGTTACCTAATTAGGCAGGTGAACTCATTATGTTCCAACTAGGGTGACTTTTTTCTGTTCTCTAAATACATCTACTTCTAACATGACTCAGAACTCTTTCTGCTATGATCTCAATGTTTGTGTCCCTCCCAAATTCATATGTTTAAATCTTAATGCCCAATATGATGGTATTAGGAGGTGGGACCTTGGGAGGTAATTAGGTCATGAGGGTGGAGCCCTCATGAATGGGATTAGTGCCCTTATAAAAGAGACCCCAGGGAACTCTAGTCCCTTCCACCATGTGAGGATACAGCAAGAAGTCTGTGAGCTGGAAGAGTGCCCTCACACAACCATGCTGGCACTCCAATCTTAGATTTTCAGCATCCAGAATTGTAAGAAATAAATTTCTTTTGTTTATAAGCCACCCCATCTGTGGTATTTTGTTTTAGCAGCTCAAATGGACAAGACACTTTCCCAGGTGGTTCCCTCTGTCTGGAATGCTATCCCTTTGCCCCATCCAGTGACCCAGCTTAATGCCACTCAATTTGAAAACAAACTTGACAAATTCCTAGCAATCACAGTGACCTACCATTTTGCACTCACTAACTTGGCCAAAATTTAAAGTTCTGGCAAATTCAAATGACAGCAAGAATTTGCACCATTTGAAACTCACACTCTGGTGGGAATAAGCTGATGCAACCACTTTAAGGAAGAATATTAGATTATCATGTAAAAGTTGAACATCTGCATTCCCTATAACACAGCCATTCTCTTCCAGATATACTCCCTAGAGAAACTCTTATACACATGCACCAAGAGTCAGGTACATGGACATTTATAGTAGCATTGGATGTAACAGAGGAAAGCTGGAAACAAGTTAAGTGTTGATTAATAGGGGAAGGGATGAGACCATTCTGCTACATTCACATAACAGAGTCCCATACAGCAGGGAAAAAAGCACTACAAGTACACACAGCAACATGGATGGAGGTCACAAGCAATTTTGAGGGAATAAAGCAAGTCACAGAAGAAATGTAAGATATCTTCACATTTTTATATACTTCAAAATTAAACAAAATATATTTCTGGAATAAAACATTAATGAAAATCAAAGGAATTTTTTTAAAAGTAAGTGGTGCAGCCATTATGGAGAACAGTATAGAGATTCCTTAAAAAACTAAAAATAGGCTTACTCTGTGATCCAGCAATCCCACTCCTGGGCATATATCTGGAGGCAACTCTAATTTGAAAAGACACATTCACTCCAATATTTATAGTAGCACTATATACAATAGCCAAGACATGGAAACAACCGAAATGTCCATCAACAAATGACTGTATAAAGAAGATGTGCTGTATTAATACAATGGAATACTACTCAGCCATAAAAAAGAATGAAATAATGCCATTTGCAGCAACATGGATGGACCTGGAGATCATCATTCTAAGTGAAGTAAGCCAGAAAGAAAAAGAAAAATACCATATGATATCACTTATATGTGGAATCTTAAAAAATGACACAAATGAACTTATTTACAAAACAGGCTCGCAGAGATAGAAAACAAACTTATGGTTACCAGGGTGAAAAGGGGGTGGGGAGGGATAAATTGGGAGTTTGGGATTTGCAGATACACACTACTATATATAAAATAGACAAACAACAAGGTCCTACTGTACAGCACAGGGAACTATATTCAATACCTTATAATAGCCTATAATGAAAAAGAATATGAAATGGAATATATATATATATGTGTGTGTGTGTGTATATATATATATATATATATATATATATATACACACACACAGAACTGAATCACTATGCCGTACACCAGAAATTAACACACACTGTAAACTGACTATACTTCAATAAAAAAAAAGTCATGATCTAAGGGCAGCGAGGCAGGAGTATAGGGACACACTGGGAAACTCAATGGCATTCACAGTATTCTTAAGTTAATCAACCCATGAGTATTTATTTTATTATTTAGCTTTATGATTATATACATATTTATATATATAAAACCTAAATTCCTTTGTATATAATTACCTAATGAAACTTTTTATTTTATATTTCCCATTTATATTCCCAGTTTATTTTCAAAACATCCTGGCTCTGTCACTTACTAGCTTTGGGACCTCGGGCATGCTACTCAGTGATCCTGAGCCTCAGCAGGCACATCTGTAAGGTGAAGATCATAATGCAATGACAATGTCTACCCAGCTGGCACCTGGGAGGACCGCTGCAGGAATTCCTCGCCTGGCACCTGGCAGTGCTAGCTCCTCTAAGGGACGCTGCGTTCAGATGAGCAAACCCTCCAGCAAATCTGAACTGCTTGTAAAGATTCAGTGAGAGTAGTCAGTCTGCCTTGATTTGGGACTCGTCTTTTCTCCAGGTGTCCCTCCCACGTCTCCCTCACCGCTGGAGGGAAAAAGATCTCTAAGCATTAGAGGTCTTTTCTTTTTTTTTTTTTTTTTAACATTTTTTATTGATTTATAATCATTTTACAATGAAACTTGGGTCATTCATCTCCATAGCGTTGTGTTCCTTTCCCACAAGATGGCAGAACAGGCAAAGAACAGTGAAATGGATACTGGTCTGTCTGTCAAGATCTCCTTTTGAGGATGCTCACGACCTAGAACGTAATGTATTGCCAGTTCATTAACATCAGTCACTGGATGAAGTGAGACTGGACAGGCAGTTGAGATCAAAACGGCGTCTCACCCTTTATGCGGCAATGACTAGAGCACACGAACAGGTATACGAGATTTAAAAACTAACGAGACATAATTGCTAGTCCTACAGACGCTCCTACTCCTTCCTCAAAGTTCTCCCCTGAGGTCGCATGCATATTTACGCACGTGTTTGTGACAGCATTTGAGGGTATGCATGTGGGCACACGCTGTGAGTGTGTGCAGGTGAGAACATACGTGCATTTGCACCAGCAGGGAAGTCTGGTTGGCAAACTCAGGGCATAAGGAGGGAAAGTTGGTAATAGTCTTCTCACCAGAAACGCTCAAGCCTGCAATGAGGAGGTGTGCTGGTAAATGCTGGTGGGGAGAAATGTGAAATTCCAGTGAAACTTGGCCTCAGCCGCAGGTCCTGTGCTACAGAGGTGTGGCTGGGGGCTGCTGTCCTCAGACCAAGCCTGTTGGGTCTACCTTTGATCCACTGATCTTAATTAATGGCGTGGAACCCCCTGTGGTACTACCCTATTGTTTACACACACACCCCCCACACCAATTCATATTAGCTAGAACCCTTGTGGTTGCAAATGACATAAGCCCCATTCCAATCAGCAAAACAGAAGAGGGAATACAGGTGACGTTTGAACAGCGTGGGGCTAGGGGCAGAGAGCCTCCCTGCAGCTGAAAATTTTACGGTCGGCCTTCCATATCCATGGTTCCACATCCTGGGATTTAATGAAAAAAATGCAAGTGTAAGTAGACACACAGTTCAAGCCTGTGTTGTTCAAGGGTCAAGTGTATATAGATGCAAATACTCAAACCACCAAAAAGGCAGGGATGCAGATGCTTGGGAACAACTGGAACTGTGACTCTCCTTGGACAACTCTTCATCTTTTATCTTTATGTTTCTCTTTATGTCAGTTTTATTCTTTCCTCTTAGCTTAGTCTTGCCAACAGGGGCCATGACACAGGCAACTCTGAGTTCACATCCTTGCCAGGTTTACCACCAGTGGTGGTAAAGGAACTTCTTAGCCCAAATTGTCAGGAAAACACTTGGTGAAGACCTCTGGTTGGCCTTCCTGAGTCATATGGCCGACTATAAACTAATCACTACGGCCAGAGGTAGGAAACAATTACCGGTCTAGCCTGAGCCACATGCCCATTCTTGTGGATTGCAGTGATTGCTATCCCTTTTTAGGACTGGGCTGAGGTGGGGAGAAGTGGTTTTCCAAAATAATGGATTTCCTGTTCCAAACAGATAAAACAACCCATCAGGCTGGTGAGAAAAAAAGAGAGGGTGCAAAGTTCTACATATATCCACAAAATGGACTCTTTTGATTATGTCGTTTATGTCTTCTATCTCCTAATAATTTTCTGTCCATTTGATTTGTCTTGTAGTGTATTCAAGACTCCTTTGTTACTGTGTCTCTATGTTTCCTTGTATCATCTCCTCAACTTTTTGTCCCATAGGTGATGCTAGACTTAACTGGCAGCCACTCACGTTCCTTTCTTGGGCTCTTCTGCTGCCCCTTCTGGCCCCCATCCTCAGATTTCCTCTAGTCCCTGCTTTCTGATTTTAATGTCATGGGTATTATCTGCTGGCCTCCTATGCTCACTCTCTAAGGATGGACACTACCTCCAGTAGTAGTAATAGCTGACATTTCTTGACCACTTATGTGCGAGGCACTGTGCTAAGTGCATTATCTAATATAATCCTCACTGTAGTCCGCATTCAGAAGCTTCTATTATTATTCCCCTTTTATAGATGGGGAACCTAAAGCACAGAAAAATATTAGGTTGCCAAGGGTCACCAAGCTGGTAAATGGTGGAGCCAGGATTTTAATCCAGTCTGGCTCCAGATCTATGCTCTGTAATGTATGTAAATGCACAGAAAAGGAACTCAAAGGACACACACCAGACTGTTTGCAAGCCATTACCTCAGGAGAGCAGATGGGATGGAGGAGGGGACGTGGTCATTGGGGGGTCGTGCTTTCCACTGTAAATGTTTACATTTGACTCTTACAAGGATATCACTTAGGTATTAATTATACAATTTTTTTCCAAATTTTTATTGTGGTAAAATATACATAACATAAAATTTACCATTTTAACCCTTTTTGAGTATATAATTCAGTGGCCTTAAATACATTCACATTTTTGCACAACTATCACCACCATCCATCTCCAGAGCCTTTCTATCATCCCAAATTGAAACTCTGTACCTATTAAACAATCACTTTGCATTTTCCCCTCTGCCCAGCCCCTGGTAACCATCATTTTACTTTCTGTCTCTATGAATTTGGCTATTCTAGGTACCTCATGTCGGCATAATCATGCAGTATTTGGCCTTTTGTGACTGGCTTATTTCTTAGCCTAATTGTCTTCAAGGTTTATTCATGTTGTAGCATGTCTCAGAATTTAAGTCCTTTTTAAGGGTGAGTTATATTCTATTGTATGTACATACCACATTTGGTTTATCTCTTCATCTGTTGATGCCCACCTATTGGCTCTTGTGAATAATGTTGCTATGAACATGAGTGTACATATAGTTGTATAATTTTTGAAAACCGTGAAAAACAATACTTATAGAATGATCTCATCTATGTTTAGTATGTGGGTGTGTGTATCATCTACACGATCTGTATGTAAATGTGTAGAAAAAGATCTGAGAGATGCCCATGAAACTTGAGGCATTATCTCTAGCATGGGAAAAGGATGGGGTCGTGAAGGAAAAGACTCTAACTTTTTATTCTGTATACTTCTATATTTTTTATTTCTCATAATGAGGAGAGATTAATATATCCCTTATGCAATTTTAAAAATGCAATTAAAAACAAAGATAAAGGCATACTGGCCGGCTCCGGGTTAGAAATATTTAGAGCAATTTTCAAGGGGTCATTAGAAGTAAAGGGATAAAGCAAAGCTGAAATACCTCTGCGTGATTTGCAATTTTTATAAGGCGCATGTATTATTTTTTAATTTTAAAAAGTCTAACGGGAAAAATAAATGGAAGGCCTGTGGTGGAACTGCAGTGGTAACTGAGGCCCAGAGGAGGGCAGTAGAAAGCCATGAGGCGAAAATTCCAGAAAGGCCGTTCCTCCGTCTCACCTGGAAAAGAGCTGAGGATTCAAGCTTGCTGAGTGGAAGCCAGGACGAGCTCGGGGATGGATTCCAATTGGGACGGCACTGGCCAGACTCTGGGAGCAAGCCAGCCAGATAAAAGGGGGGAAATCTGAAAAGTGGCGAGGTTTTATCTTTGGAGAGCCAAGGGGAGAGGAAGCAGGAAGAGGCATTCTTGACGGAGGATGGATCATCAGGCAGGAGCCCAGGGGAAGAGCCCAGGGACAGAAGACCTAGAGAGATTGCTAGGGGTCTTGGGGACACAGGCCTGTTTAGAGGCACCGGTTGAGTCCTTGGCCTGCCCCTCGTCTTTTTAAAGCGGACAAGGGTAAGGACGGCCTGGCAGGCTAAAGACACAGTCAGGACTGAGGTGAGGCAAGTGAAGGGTCAGGTCCTCATTTGAAGTATCTGCTACTTTGTACATCATGGATTTTTTGGGGTATTAATTTTGATTTTTTAAAAATATTGCATGAAAATATTATTTATCTTGATTACTGAGTGTCTGGGTACCCCTTAAATTTTGTGCCACAGGCAAGTGCCTCACTGAGCCTCAGCCTAGTTCTGGCAATAAGAAAAACAATAACCACCAATCTGAAGCAAGAAATAGGATTTTAAAATACATCTATTATGCAGTATTTTAATCAAAATTGTACCCTGGGATTTCTCAGTGAAATGAATTTCTAACATGCTAGTTGTGTGGACCAGCAAATAAAAGAAAACCATATAAATCTATGTTAAAGCAACAAAAAAGTACAGTAGAGTTTCTACGGTGAATATGAAGTTAATGATAAATTGACTTGGAAGCTGTTTCTGAAATATTGGCTTTAAGATACTGTTTATCATCTATCCATCACTAGGGGAGAAAAACTGATTTTAAAAAGAGTTGACAGATATTCTTTTACTTTATCAGCACCACTCAAGATTATCTGATTCAAAAGGCAACAAAGTAACATTTCCTTTTTTTAGTTTTTTTCCTAGCTTTATTGAGATATAATTGATACATAACATTGTGTAAAAAATAGCATTTTCTGATCTTTTTGCAGTTAAAAGGTATTTGAAGAGCAGGATTATTTAGAGCTTCAGGGTAAAAGTGAGTTTTATTTTCCGAAGAATATTTAGTTTTTGTTCTATTCCAATGGTCCCAAAAGGATGATTTCAAAGACTGCTAACCTTACAGGCTTACGCTTTTATCTCTTTTCTATGCATTTAAAAAATGAGAAAATAGACTTAAAGAAAGACCCTTAGCACACAACCTTTCATAAGGGTTACCCTGTACCCTCTCCAGCTTAGTTTCCAGCTATCCCCTGCCCACATTTTTCACTTTGGCCCTATGGAAATGAACTTCCCTCAACCACGCTTCACACATACTGATTTCTCTGTGTGCAATACAATGTTCTTTCCCTTCTTTTGGGGTTCAAGGAATCTCTACTCACATTAAAAAAAAAACGAATTTAAAACCCCACCTCACCTCCAGGGTCACCTCCTCCAGAAGTCCCGACTATGCTGAATAGACACTCCATTTATGTGCTCTGGTAGCACTGTACCCTGCGACATCACAGCCTGCCTGACATTACATACCCCAGTGATTGGTTATTTACAAGTCTGTCTCTCCCATTAGATTTCAAACTCCTTGAAGGCAAGGACTATGTCTATTTGAATGATCAGTGCTTAATGCAAAGCTTCCTGTCACATAACAGACATTCAACACATTTTTTGTTGAATTAACGAATCATCCTTGTTACCTCTCTCTCCCTCATGCCCCATAGCCTACCCTTCATCAAGTCCTACTCACCATCAAAATAGTCCTCAAATTCGTAAATTTTTCTCCATCTTCACCACTACCACTTGGCTTCAAACCACCATCCTCTGTCACCTGGACCTGTGTAACAACCATCTAATTGTCTTACTAGTTTCTTCCACTTGTGCCCCTCCAATCTATTCCCCATACAATAGCCAGAGTGGTTTTTCTAAAATGCAGATCTTATCATGTCCTCTCTAGCCAGAAACTCTTCAGTGGCATCCCATTATTCTCAGAATAAAGTCCAACTTTATGCATTTAGTTTGACCTACAAGGCCCAAACTTCCCTAGTCTCAAATCTCTTACCATTTTTGGTGTCTCCAACTTTCTGCTCTCCCTCCCACCACCTTTGCATATGTGTCTCCTCCACCGAGCACATTCTTCTCTTTCTTCTTCTCATAATTCATTGCTATTCATCTTTCAGAACTCAGCCCCCGAGCTGCTTCCTCAGGTAAACTTCCTCTGACCCTCCTGATGAAATCAAACCTGTTATTCTTGGCTCTGCCAGCTCCTTTATAACATCTGTCACTGCTTATTTTTGTCTAATGTCTCCCCGCTCCCAACCCTAACTGTCTCTACCACTGGCACCCCAATGGCACATAAGAAGCCCTCAACAGATATTTGAGAATGACTTGCTGGTGATGCAACACAAAACTGAAAGAGCCAGTCCATTTGGGGAAATGCACTGTGTCTTCCCCATTGCCACAGAACCCTGCAACCATGCACACCTCTCCAGGACATTTCCTGCAAGTAGGCTGCCCTTGTTCATGTGTGATGCTGAAACTAGGACAGGCAGAGAGGACAGGCTGAACAAGGGAGACTGGAGCATCTACTAAGCAGAGGTTTCGTGGTTCCCTTGCTTTAGGGGCCTAGGCTTCATAGCTCTGAGATGAGTCAGCTGCTTGAACAGTAAGTACTGGTCCATTAATCATACATCCATAGAATGTGATTGTCAGGGAAAACTCTTCAAAGAGTTGAATGCTATGTCATATAGCAGCTCTGATTAACATTTACTTTCCAAATAGCATTCATTATGACGATTATTTTTTTAACTTAATAAACAGTCAACTACCATAGAAACAGCTTTATCATTAAAGGGAGACATTTTTCTCATAAGCCAGAACAAGAGCAATATCTCACATCACATAGTTTCTTCAGTCTTCACAGCATTAATTCCCAAACCTTCCCCACTAGCCTCAAATCTCTGCCCCTCCCCCTTCAAAGGAAGACTCCTCCTCTTTATTCAGTTGGAAAATAGAAGCCATTGGATAGAAATTCTTCAAATTCCTCCCCCCAAATCCTTCATTCCGCTCCCCACCCTCATCTTGCATGGCTCTGTATCGGATTCTGACTTTGATCGGCACTTCTATCTGCCAGGGGGAGGGGATGTTCTAACTGGCATTCTTCACTGCCCTAAGGAGCCTGGCTCCATCATTTATCCTCACTCTTTTCTGGGGCTTCAGTGTCTTCCCCCTATACTGGTTCTCCCCCATCAGCTTTTAAATGAGGTCTTTTCCTTCTTACAAAAGGTACTCCCTAGGCCCACCATCCCTCTCGGGAAAACCAGCCAATTTTTGCCCTTTGCAGTCAAACTTGAAAGAATTGTCTACACCAGCTGACTTCACTTCCTCAGCTCTCAATTCCTCTTCAACCAACTGACATCTGGCCTCTGTCTCTAACCTTTCCACTGAAACAGTGCTCTTGCCTAGATCACTAGTGACCTTTCCGTTATTAAATCCATTTTAATTTCTTTTCAGTCCTTATTTGTCTCAGACATTTAGCAGTATTTGTCATTGTCACTACTCCCTGTGACTTGAAAAACCCTCTTCCCATGCCTTCCAGGACCTCACGTTTTCCTGGTTTTCCTTGCTACCTCTCTGGCACTTCTTGATTTTCTTTGCTAGATCATGTCCCTTTAACTCAATTTCTAAATGTTGGGGTTCCTTGGGGTTTGGTCCTGGGCACTTTTCCCTTTACCCTCTCTCCTCCTCAGGTTGATCATATCCATTCCTGTGGGTTTCAATTAGCTTCCAGATTGGGTTTCTTTCTTCTTCTTTTTCTTCCATTTGTGTGTGTGTGTGTGTGTGTGTGTGTGTGTGTATATATATATATATGTATTTTATTGAAGTATAGTCAGTTTTAATGTTGCATCAATTTCTGGTGTACAGCATAATGTTTCAGCCATATATGAACATACATATATTTGTTTTCATATTCTTTTTCACCATAAGTTACTACAAGATATCTAATATAGTTCCCTGTGCTATACAGTATAAACTTATTGTTTTAGATTGGGTTCCTGACTTGGGTACATAAATTGAATTAAGGCAATTTGTAAACTTGAATGGATAAAAACATTTTTGTTTTCACCAATCTCTAATGAAACTTTAGTATTTCTCCCAATTATGAATGTAAGCAGCAAGGCACTGTAGTATAACCAGTATCTGTGACTTTGTCATTACTAGAAATCATATATATTTTCATATATTATAGTTGTTGCAGATATCACAAAATATTGTTTATGTTTGTTATTATTCAGTTTACAGTAGTTATTAGATCCACTGCTAGATCTCTTTATTTATGAATCAGTATTTACATATATTACTACATCACAACTTTTGTATTTGACAACTCTATTTCAGTATAATCCATTTGCTTTGTAACCCTGAACATTTCATTTGTACATTTAAAAATACTATTCTGAGGAGGGGTCCACAGGCTTCCACAGACTGCCAATGGCACAAAAAGCGCTAAGCAGCTCTGTTCTAGATGCTGGTGACTTCCAGCTTAAATCATCCCTGAACTCTCACTGGTTCTGGATATGTGCACTTGAAAATCTCATGAGGACCTTAAGCTCAACATGACCCATATGGAACTCGTCAACTTCTACTACCCTTCTCCGCAGAGCCACAGCCTCTCCTGTGTCCTGTCTCAATGAATAGGCCCAACAGCTACCAGTTGCCCAAGCTAGCATTCTGAGCTGTCCTCGACTCTTCCCTTTCCTTCACTCTAACCATCAACCAGGAACCAAATCATGTCAATTCAACTGCTTTAATATTTCTAAAAATTCACCCGTTTATTTCCATCCTCAATACCTCAGTTTCGGTAACCATCTTCTCTCTTCTCCGTAAGTGATCTCCCCAGGAACAGACTGAGCTCCCTTCTGATCTGTTCTTTCCAATCACTGTTAGAATGATCCTTCTCTCCCCTAAACACTGTGTTTAGTGTTAATATAGCCCACTTCACACTATCTTGTAATTTCTTGAATTCTCTACTTAATATAAGTTCCAGGAGTTCAGGGATTTTTATCTTGGTTATTTTAGGATCTGCAGCATTAAGCATAGTGTCTGGCACACAGGAATACTCTATGTTTGCTGAATAAATGAATGACTGGACCAAGTTTCAGCCTGATGATTAGCAACAGCTCAATAAAAAGGTTAAGGAACTAATCAAAAATCTTAATTTTATTTTTAAAGATTCCTACAGACTTATATTCCAGGATGATTTAATTTATATAACAGTGAAGAACTACCACAAGCCTTCAAAGTGTCTCCTTAGCATTTAATAAGGAAAAATAGTTCTTCAATATCTAGAGCTATCCCATTTTCCCTACCATCTCTAAATACTTCCCTCTGTGCTTAATAATGTCCCAGTCTTCTTGATTTGAATGTGATAGAATATTTGATGTATACCACAATAAAGATGTTAAAAACAAAGACTATTTGATGTAAAGGAGAAATAAGTAATTAAAAGTCACTTGACAACATTTGTACACAGAGCTCATGCCTCCCCATGGTGAGATGATGTTCTCAGAATATGACACAAAATGATAATGATGTCATAAACCCCTTAGAACAAGCTGAACCATTATCAAATACATTAGTTTCCCCAGTAGAAGAAACACTTGAACAAAGCCCTGGAGATGAATCTCTTTATTTATGTCCTATTTTTAACCATTTGGATAAACAGTTGTTTAGATACAAACCAAAGTGATGGATCTCCTACTACAGGTATGTGCCTAACCTTAAAACTTAGACATTATGATCTTTATATTATGCATTCAAGCACTTAATTAGGCAAGCTAGCTGTGTTTAGGAAATCTGTTTCTTGGATATTAGCATTATTAGGCCTCCAAGAATTTCTAGGACAACACCTAAGAGGTATACTTCTGTGAAAAATTCCAAGCAACATAGAAGTATAAAGAATATGTACATATTGTCCCTCTCACTCCCCTTCCCCACCCAATCCACCAACCCCACCACCATCAGCCCAACTAGATAACGCTATGTGAATGAATCTGGCATGGTACGTAACACCTAGTAGGTTTCAACAAGGGTCTTCTCTTGTTCTATCCCCTTTCCCACCATACAAATTCACACACACATTAACACTCAAGTGCATTTACACATGCAAGACACACACAGACACACACACACACACACACTCAAAAACCTAGGTAATGGGTTGAGCAAGCCATGATACAGGGGTAACCCAGATCATTATGCTGAGTAGCCAGACGTGCCTCCCAGATTTGGCTTCTAGACTGTGGCTGGGGATGTGATAGAGAGAAGAAAATGACAGTGGAATACTCATCATGCTTAAAAAAAATAACTGATGAAAAGATTTGATTCCGAACTACCATCAAAAGGGAAGGAAACTTGGTTACCTTTATAAACAGTTTAATTTTCTGCTGATATAATCTCTTTGACAGGAGCTAAGCATCTTGAATCTATGGAGACCAAAATGGACAATTTTAGGAGACGTCTACTAATTATCGTAATTGGTGTTATAATCCTAGCTTTTGCTTTGGTTGGTTTTTGCTTTCTCCATTATTACTGTATAAGTGATGATGTCCTCAAAGCACAAATGTAAGTTTCACACCTTTGAATTAAGAATGCAAGCTGTGTGCATATATGTGTGTGTGTATACATATAGTGGAGGTTTCATTGGTGTTATGCTTACTTAATGCTAACTTTAAACTTCCAAAGAGCTACCAACATCTTGTGGGTGGATACTTTCACTTAAATGATACCAGCTCTTAAATATCTCAAGTACATTATAAACTTTAGCCAAAGCTGTCTCCTAATCAGGGTTCACCTGAGCCCCAGGCTACTCATTTTATTATAAACTTAATCTAGGAAAAGAGGGCACGACTACCTGAATAAGACTGGAAGAATGAAGAAGGGGAGAGAGAAGGAGTTGGGTCTCTGCATTCCAAAGACAATAAAACATTTGGGTAATCTACCATTTTAAGATGTAATAACTTGAAAAATTATTAACTATCATTGTTCAGTGATCTCAGTCCCTGCCTTTCATATAGGAGGATCTGGTTGGCCCTGATATACTGGTTCCCTAAAAATTTCCCAATCTAAGGGCTGATGACTAAAATATACCACTGTTCCATTCCTTTAGTTTTAGAGGAATACTGTGAACGTAAATACGCATGGATAGAGAATTTCAGGAGGGAGGGTATTAGCTCAGTGGTAGAGTGCATGCTTAGCATGTACAAGGTCCTGGGTTCAATCCCCAGCACCTCTGTTAAAAAAGTCTCTTTAAAAAAATGAAAATTTGACGGTGTAAATATGATAGGAAAACAATGAATTTGGTCTAAAGAGGTTTTGGGGTGTTTTTTTTGGTTTGTGTGACAAGTTGTGACATTCGTGTATCAGTTGCATGTCAACTTGTGACTTTTTTATAAACAGTTTAATTTCTGGAATAAAGAAAATCCTCTCTCTGCCTCTCAATAGTAGATATGAAACAATTTTGTGTCATTCCATATGTAGACTATGTAGTTATCTATTGTGGTTGAAACAGTAAAATACTCTTAAGGAAAAGAAAAAGTATTCAACATGAGTTCACATCTGCAACCTGAGTCGTGGCTTTCACCACATCCCAATTCTTACTGTGTTCAGTTTTTGTGCTAGAGCCAAACAAGAACCAGAAGTCTAAATTGGCACAGTAGCCTATATTTTCTGGTGGTAGTAATAGTACTCTTTCGATTTAAATTGTCATACTCTAAATTTTCTGTTTTCAGGGTCAAGAGAGAAGGTTTAACAGCCAAGTCATCCAAGTCATCCAAAGCATCACTCAGTGAATCCAAAACAGCTAGTCTGTGCAGTCCAGAAAAACAATCCATGCTATTGAGTATAGACAAGTTATTTGGGCTATCAGGTCCAGAAAGGACATACATACTATCCAGTGCAGAAAAGTTAATCAGGTCATCAAGTCTAGAAAAGGCAACTGAGTCATCAAGCCCCAAAAAAGTATTCAGGTCATGCCACACGGAAAACTCCCATGGGACACATAGTCTAGAAGAGTCATGTAAGCGAGCTCATGACCAGAAGCTCGTCAGTCAAGCCAGTTCATCCTATCCCAATGAGACAGTCAGGCCACTTCAGCCAGCTAGTCTACAATATCCAGTCACGCCAACCAAAACTCCTTGTCTACCCGATCTACAAAATCAAATCTTGTCCAAGCCATCCGGGTTACAGAAACAGACCAAACGCCACCGACATCCTAATCTGAAAAGGTCAGTTAGTATAGGGAAGGCAGACATATTGTCTAGGCCTCAGTTAGTCAAGTCTTGTCGATGCTACAAGGACAAATGCCTCGTTTGCAGAGCTGCTTCGGAGCCTTTGGTCAATAATATTTCCAAGGCGAAAAAGAAGCATGTTCAAAACCCACCTTTGCCACGTGAATTGAAGTCTTTTTCTAAGTTCTTTCATAAGATAGATTCCAAAGACAATGCACTCTGTGGCAATATGAGTGACAGAGATATGATGACATGCAACAGTGATAGCGACAGTGATAGTGAGATAATCATTATTTGCAACATAAAACGCAAGGAAAGCATCCATCAAAGTGCCCAAAATAAGTAAGGGCACAATAAAAGTAAAAACCACCTGTAAAGAAGCAAGCATACCAACTATTTTATGCTCACCATCCTTTAAGACACTGATAAAGGGAAAATCCACTTGCAATCACCATTGAGATTAGACCTATCCATCTTGGAGGCAATATATTTGAAAAATAGTAATTAAATGCATATAACAAATGATTCTATTGTAATTATTATTTCATCTTAGAGGCATGAGGTTCTTTTGATGTATCTTATTTAGATCTGGTCACTTGGATGAGAATCACAGACAAACATACACATAGACACACACACACACACACACACAGAAAGGAACTGTAAGATGGGTACCCTGGACTCCTCCTTCCCTTAGTTGAAGTCCCAACCCAACTAAGTTTATTTTTTAATACTTACAAACAGTCCTCACAGTGTAAGACTGTCTTTCTTTAGTGCCCAGTGCTTGGTGGAAATGGCTCTATGAGCTTAGTTCTGGCCGCGGTGGGGAAATTCCTGATAGCCCTTTCTTTTTCTTCTTTTTTGGGGGGTGGGAGAATGGGAATTAGGTTTGTTTGTTTGTTTGTTTATATTTAGAGGAGGTACTGGGGATTGAACCCAGGACCTGGTGCATGCTAAGCATGCCCTCTACCACTTGAGCTATACCTTCCCCCCATCGGCCCCAAATAGCCCTTTTGAATACCACTGCCTTCTGTGACTGCTACCAAACTGAAGGTCCAGCCCCCAGGACCCATACCTGGAGCCCCAGGATATTAGTCTAAGTGTTGTAGTCTTCATAACTCTGAATAAGGCCTTTCATTCCTTTTCTTATCTTTCAAAATCATAAAAAGAGTTCGCCCTGTTGTACATTCTCAAAATGTCCCAGTTGGAGGTCTGATGTCTATCCATTTTCTTCACATGGTACCTTCCCACTCTGAATCAGCAGGGGTGGGAGGCCAGGGAAGAGCTTTGGAGCTGTATCCTCTAACCTCTCCACTGATAAGATGGTATCCTTGCCTTCTTCCAAGGGCATGGTTGAGAAAACCAGACAAAATCCTGGATTCCCAGACTATATTCTAGGACAGTGAGGTTAGTCCCCTATAACATCTAGCTGGATAAGTTAAATGCCATAGCGGGCATGTATTGAACACATACTATTTGTCTGACATTGTACTAGTCCCTTTATGTCTTGTGGGTCTGAAGGCACCCCTCAAGTTTGCCAATTTACTAAAAGGACTCACAAGAGTCAAAAGCAGGTCTAACTAACTCATGGCTAATGTTTATTAGAGCAAAAATACACAGACCAAGAGCAAGAGGAAAAAGACATGTATTAGGAGGAATCGAAAGAGGTGGGACACTCCCTTTCAAGTACTTACTCATCTGGGGCCACCTAGGATATTCTTTCTCTCTGGCAACAAACTAGAGGGACATGGGCAGAATGTCTCTGCCCAGGAAAGCCTCCATATCTGAGGCTTTTATTGAGAACTGATCACACACGTATATTATGCTACATGACCAGCCATGACAAGTGAAACTCAGGATCCCAACAATGAAACCAGATGCCCATCATCAATGTTGATATTTGGGCAAAGTAATCAGGTGTACAAAATTTGATCATCAACCATTAACATAAGAACATTCCCATAGCGTTGGCCGGTGGTCAATCATGGTTCCAGGTTCCCTTGAAGACACACAAGGACCAAACAACCAGACCTGTGTTAACACTTCCCTCACATTTCACATATTTTGTTTAATCCTCAACAGTCCCCTATTATCTAGGGGATTATATGAGTTAACTGAGGCTCTGTAACATATAGTAAGATCACACCTAGTAATTGGTTGAATCAAGGTATAAATCTACAACTGACTTAGGCTCAAACTTCCATGATGCTCTACTGCCTTCTCACTACCAGCTTCTAGGATAGCTCTTTATTCCCAGATCATCCAATCTACTGGTATGAGCAAATTCCTTGACTTTTAATCAATCTGGGTCATTCTCTCAATCTACCAGGGGCATATAAAGATGTCTTTTATTCATTCAGATCTGACTTCCCCATAACCTCTGCCTCTACTGGTGGTCCCCTGGTGGGGACTACACCATTAGGTCATCATAAAATTCACAGATGGCACTAAGTAGCTGCTTATATATAAAAGTTGTAAGAGATAGTGGGGAGGGTATAGCTCAGTGGTAGATTGCATGCTTAGCATGTACAAGGTCCTGGGTTCAATTCCCAGTACCTCCATTAAAAAAACAACAACAATAATAAATAAATAAACCTAATTGCCTTCCCCCACTGAAAAAAAAATAAAGTGTTAAAAAAATGTTTTAAGTTGTAAAAGATGGTATATGCACTTAAAAAGCACTGTGGGACCTACAGACTTGATATCCTACTGATACTACCCTTTTTGAAAAGACAAAGTGTAAAGGGTTAGAATTCTTCTGGGTTAATCTGGTCTTTTTAAAATTCACAAATAGAAGTAAAAGTTCTGATCAAAATTTTAAACAGTTTACTATGATAAACAGTGCAAACAAAAAAGCAGAGCAAGCAGTATAATGAATGCCCATATAAGCATTGCTTGGATTCAACAATTATCACTGTGTGGCCAGTTTTGTTTCATTTATACTCCAATTTGTTCCCCTCCCATTTATATCTCTAAAAGATAATGAATTTAAAAAATACATAAACATAATACCATTATCTCTCCTAAAAATAAATAATAATTCCTTAATATCAATTATCCAGTCAGTATTCAAATTTCCCCATTTGTCTCCTAATTTTTCTTCTGGTTGCTTTAATCACATGATGTTGATCAGCGTTTAACAGCATCTAAGACTAAGTTTTTTAAAATCAAAATCCCAATTTCATTGGCTAAGCTGGCTTCAGATTGTAAAGTGACTTTGTAGTTAATCTGAGCTATCAGTAGCCTGGAAAATAGCAAAAGTCGAAATTGTACGGTTTTCAGTTTAAATTCAACCAACGTCTTGGTAGGCAAAGCCAAATCTAAGCTCTATTCTCTTTCCCATTCAGCTAGAGACTTGTAATACTTTAAAGGCTGTGAATATTAATATCTAATAAAAATGACTAACTGCCAGTGACAACCAATGATAATGACATCTTAAGAACAAGTTAGCAGCATGAGTATGTATGTTCCTTTTTAAACCACACTTAATTATAGAGTAGGAGTCTACAGAATATTTGAAGCTCATTCAATGTGCAAAATTCTAAGTGCATTAATGGGGGCTTCACACATAACACCAGTTTAAAACATGTAATAAAAATATGTACCATGAGTCTGAGTAGAATTTTAACCAGGAAAAAAAAACTTACCACTGAAAGCTCATGCAAGCTAATAATTAAATCAACTAAGTCCTATCACTCCAAAGAACAGTCTTCAGTACTTCTGGGAAATGTCCTGATTTAAGTAAGAGACTTCCGAATGTCTATTTCCTAGCCTTCCTGCAGCATCGTCCATCTCTCACGGTAACTTTCTCCTTCCTTTCATCAATCTGTTTCTTTTCCCCTGTTCAGTAAGAGTCAGGGCCATAAGCTCAGTCAGTCCATGGCTTCCTTAAATTTGCACCATGAAGCCAGTTCCAAGTGTGGCCCTTCCTTCTCAGACCATCCACACTCTCTGTTGAGTCCACCTTCTTTACACACATCTCCAAAACTCACTTTGCTCCTGCTATGGAACTGAAATGAATTATATTTTGCTTCTTTTATTCAGCAAAGTTCTTTCTAAAAACCCATCAGGTATAAAAAAAAGTACTAAAATGTTAGATTTCAAACAGTTCTCACATATATTTTCTACATGAAATTATGTAAGCATGGAGCTAAAAGGATGCTAAGAGATCCTCTCTTCTACCCTCCTGTAGGAGGGGAAGCTGTGAAAAACTGAAGGAATGCTCATTCAGCAACAGACCACTTTTTTCCAGGGCTGGGGGAGGCTAGCTGACTGTGGCATGGTGCTAGGATCGCAAATCTTTCAGTGGCCACAGAGAAGTGACACACCACATGTGGGATGTTTATGGTGGTGTCAAGCAAGGACTCATTAAAAGTTTTCAACTTTATCAGTTCTCAGAATCCTACAATCCCCGCCACACCACAATCCCTAAGAATCAGAAGCAGCAAAGAAAGGGAAATCGAAGAAGGAAAAAACCTTTGTGGGAGCTTCAGTCAAATATCTCTTGAATGGCAACCAATACACAATCCTCAATTATTCCTATGCTGTTGTGACCTTAGAAAACAATGGATAAGCATGATTAATTAGTTTTGCAATTATTTATATAATGCATAGAAAGGGCCATCTTTGAAATAAGCAAAGGCTAATTATAACTTACATCTAAGAACTTTCAGGTAGTGCTACTTGAGAATAATTCTACTTAGAATCATTCCCTTATGTGCCTGAATCAAAATAATACATTGAAAAGACTGCTGAAGGATATGAAAGAAATAAATTGCCATAAACTTGTCATATATAAGTATCTTATTTTAAAAAATAAAATATGAGAATCATATAGTCATGTTTCTCTGAATGGTAAAAGTTTGCTGAATATAAAAAATTTGTATATATCCTCTATCATCAAACTCTTCCCTTAGTCACCAATTTTCCTAGCAAAATGGACTCTTTTTAATATCATATTAAAATTACCAAAAGGCAGGTAACTGCAAAGAGGAAAAGAAGAAACAAAGGCCTATGATAATGAATGTCTAGAATAATTAGTTCTGGAAATAATGAGTGGACTATATCATATCTAGACTTTCTCTGCCATTTTGCAAAATAAGAAAATCAATGTCCAACTATGTGGCCGCAAATTGGAACATAAGAATGTGACTGACTGACACCCCAGTGTTCATAGCAGCACTACTCACAATAGCCAAGACATGGAAACAACCCAAGTGCCTATCAACAGATGACTGCCTTAAGATGTGGTCTATATATAATGGAATATGACTTGGCCATAAAAAAGAATGAAATATTGCCATTTGCAGCAACATGAATAGATCTAGAGAATATTATACTTAAGTCAGACAGAGAAAGGCAAATACTATATGATATCACTTATATGTGGAATCTAAAAAATAATATAAATGAATCTACTTATAAAGCAGAAACAGATTCACAGACATAGAAATCCAAAGGGGAAAGCAGGGACGGGGGGAGGAATTAATTAGGAATATGAGATTAACAGATACAAACTACTATACACAAGATAGACAAGCAACAAGGATTTACTGTATAGCATAGGGAACCATATTCAATATCTTGTAGTAACTTATAATGGAAAATAATCTTAAGAAATGCATATATATAATGAGTCACTTTGCTGTACACATGAAATTAACACAATATTTTTTTGGTGGGGGGAGGTAATTAGGTTTATTTAGTATTTATTTATTCTTGGAGGAAGTAGTGGGGATTGAACCCAGGACCTCATGCATGCTAAGCATTTGCACTACCAGTTGAGCTATACCCTCCCCCCAACACAATATTTTAAATCAACTCTACTTCAATTTTAAAAAAAGAATGTGACTGAGCTGCTTACCTTTAACTTCTACATGTTTATGTAAATAAATATAAAGCTATTCACAGCAAAGTTAAATAAAATTCTAAAGTACTACTGGAAGATATTATAAATTATTAACAATAAAGGAAGTCGACTTCTGATATTTGTTTTAAAAAGGAATAGATCACTTTTGTGTAAACAAGTCTTTTGTAAACCTTAGTTTCATTGAAAGAACAGTGATGACAAAGAGTAAAATTGTCAAAAATAAACCTTTCTACACTGATCTCTTGAGGTTACTACAGGAAGAAGTAATAACATATTACAAAGTCACTTAAAAAATTAAAGCGATGAGGGGTAAGCTGTTGCAGGACGCATATGCTAATTATTAAACCAGTGGATTGTTAGAAAACCAGTCTGCACTACTATACTCTAATTCAAGACACTTTTCTTTTTTCATTACTATTACCATGCACTAAACTGTAAAAGTCTAAAATAAAGATTTATGATGCTCTGGAGCTTTAAACCACTTTTATGATGTAGCCATTTTTCCAAAGAATATCTCCCCTATTCATTAATTAGGTACTGGATGCTGGGCCAGAGGGAAAAAAGTATTTTTTTGTGACCATAACATCCCATGGGTCCCCTATATATGCCAGATTTTGTTGTTTAGTTTCTTTTCCTAAAGGACACATTTTGCTGTACACTGCTATTATACCACAGGTAACATGGATCAAGTTTTGTTCAAGCATATTAGGCCTCCGAAGGTCTACCACACAAACATCCACACTGAAACACTTTTGTAAGAAGTACTCAAATACGAGGAGAAACAAATCCAGGAGATGCTGCAAGGGATGTCTGGTTTAAGAGTGATGGAATATCTTGGTATTATGTGTTGAATTGTGTCCCTTTCCCAAATTCATATATTGAAATCCTAACCCCCTCAATACCTCACAAGTTAACTTTAGAAACAGGGCCATTGCAGATGTAAATTGTTAAGATGAGGCCATATCATATTACAGTGGGCCTCTAATCCACTATTACTGGCGTTGTTATAAAAGGGGGAAAGTTGGGCCCAGACAAGCAAAATTCTCGAGAGAGAAAATGCTTTGGGAAGATTGGAGTTATGCTGCCACAAACCAAGGAAGTACCAGAACCTAGGAGAGAGGCCTGGAAAAGATCCTTTTCTCGTGCCTTCAGAGGAGGGCATGGCCCTACTGACAGCGCCATCTCTGACATCTAGCCTCCAGAATTATAAGAGAATGAATTTCTGTTGTTTAAGCCACCCAGTTTGTGGGACCTTGCTATGGCAGTCCTAGGAAATGAATACACTTGGTGAAGTTTGCTATTGCCTTAAAAATACCTAAGACCAAATAATAGAAAAATAAGAGGGGAGTACTAGGGAGGAAGTGTCCTTTCACACCCCATCCCTTGCACTGGGTCACACATCACTAGTGGGGAAGGTCTCTACCTTGAAAGGTGATTCGTGTTTGCTACGCTCTCTGTACAGCCTGGGACTGGGCATGTGAGACAGCACTGGGGGCCTCATCCATTTTGCTGATTGGGTAGGTAGGCTGGAGCCTGTTTGAAAAGTCTAGTCCTCTCTCTCTCCTGTTTCCCTCTCCACACATGAATATGCAGGTGGGTCCCAAGATGACAATTCAAGTGGAAAGTCAGAGGCCCCCTTCTTAAGTCACAAAGTCTGCATCAACAATCTACCTTTGAACAATGTTCCATGTTGGTTCACCGGGTCTTGGCCACCCATTAATGAATAAATCCGGCCTTTGTAATCAGTATTTTGTTTTTGATTTGGTTATTGAAGAGTGGTCCAGAAAACCCTAAACAAATCCTACCCAAGAGTCATAAGTCCCAGTCAACATCACTTCAACTTCTTTTGAAGAAACTCTTCCAAGAAAGTTATTTTTTGAATTTGTGGCATTTGTTATATACTCATGGTGCTCCAAACACTCTACTGAGTGGTGTACATAGAATTACCATTATTCACACACTGCACCTAAATAGCTTCTATTCTGTGGAAAAGACAGTCCACCCCCTCAAAAAAAAAAAGTCAGTACTAAAATCAGTCTGGAAGGAAAAACCAAGCTTTCAAAAATAGAGCCAATAATAGTAAAACATGCAATATCCTAAACTTGGACTACTGCTGTGGCCAGATTGAATCTCTGCTAGTCAGAGATATTTTGGTTTAGGATTTTTACCCACTCTCTAAAGGTAACAGCTACTGACTTACTAGAAAAATTTCACTGTAGCAGCTTAAGGGGTGAGTTCAAAAGAGGACTCAGGGACAGAGTTGCTAGATAAAGCAAATAAAACACAGGATGCCCATTTAAGTTTCAATTCCTCATAAACCATGAATAAATTTTGGGGTATGTATATGTCAAGGAATATTCACAGTTTATCTGAAATTCAAATTTAACTAGGCCTCCTCTATTTTATCTGGCAACCCTACTCAGGGAGGACAAAAAGGAAAATATATGTGAACAGATCAGACAGTCACTTTGCCCACCAAGATTAACCTAGCTTGTTCACAGCTCTGGGAGTGACAGCCCTTCACACAATGAGATTCCACTCTCTTAACCCCGACTGAACCAAAAGAAGACAACTGACCTCCTAGGAGCATATAAATTAGCTGGCCACGAGATTTGGTTTCTTGAAAATTTTCAGTAAGAGACACAGAGACTCTGGTGACAGAACTATGTGGATGCTTGAACTGCAGAACATGGAGAGTCGGGCTGGGAAGGCATGTTAGGTACAAAGTAGAAGGGGACGGTCAAAAGAAAGAGGAGCCAGAAGCACAGGAGGGAGACAACACGTGGTCACTGAGAGAAAGGGCAAGCAGCCTCTGCTTCTGCGGACCCATCCCACCTCCACTCAACCTGTGGCCGGGCTGTACTTCAAGGCCCAGATATCTGTAACACTCTGTCATACTCTCGCAGGCAATCTCCCCTCCTTCAGCGAGCCTGAATGAAGTCCCACTCCTTGCCGCCACTGATCCTTGACTAAGAAATGGTATGACCTCTTAAGGTTAGAACAAGAATGACAAACAGCTTTCCTCTCAGGTGACCATTCCAATCCATGCACATAGCTGTGCAGAGGGCTGGACTGCAAAAGGTTATGGGGTGACTTCCAAATTCAGTGACAAACAGGGCAAGACTGACAGCACTGTCTGCTATGAAAGTGGGAGCGAGGAGTGGCAATATATGTGTCGCAGTTGATGCAGAAACTGAAATAAGTGTAGGTCTTCTTCTGAAAGATGTCAAAGATCTTCGTGTAACTACATTATGAAAATATAAGGTACACAAAATATACATAATGAACATCACCTATAATCAGCATTTTCCTCAACTTCTGCCTGTTCCTAGCTCTTCTTTATACTTACACAATCCTTCATTTCTTCCTGTGGAAGGTCACCAACAGAAACGAATATGAATCAATTATTTTCCTGGCAGGCTGCGTTTGGACTGTGTAGATGTTTAAACAGTTCGTGAAAAATATGTCAAGGCTATAAATAAATTGCCTTCCCTGTACATTTGAGATCATGAATACTGTTTATGATCTGGGCTGAGAACAAAAGCTGATTAGGGAAATTACCATACAGTGCAGAGGCAGCTGTGGTTTAAACCAAAGAAGATATTGACTTTTCCCACTACATAATAATATTTTAATTAATATTAATATGGCACTTTACAGGCTGTCAAAAAGCGAAGTAGTCTCATATCCCTTTATTAAATACAAAATTGGCTGTTATCAGGAACTCTACATATAACCAATAGGTACACCATCCAAGAAGCACCGTCCCTAAAGTAGAGTGAGTCAGGGCAATTATCAAGAGTCCTGTGCTTTGGGGAACACCAAACTTCTGGTAGACTGAGAAATAGCTGAGGGAGGCAGCCCAAAGGAGACAAGGAAGGTAATGATCTAGTGAGTGCTTAAAAAGAAAAACTGTTGCCTGACGAATAAACTGTACACACAATTGGTCCATAAACTCTACTCTACCCTTTTGTAATTTTTCTATTCCTTTAACCTAATTTCATTTGGTAATAATGTTGGGATGGGGAGGGGAGTGGGTCTGCTGGAGACTCAAAGTGATTAGACTTGGCTAAAACTTCCTGTGGAAACCTGAGGGTCGCTGGAAACATGCTCGCCCTATGGTAACAGAAAATAGCCATTAACGATGGGAGATGGCCCAGCAGTTACTGAATGACAGTTACCAGAGAAACAGCCTGATTATTAATTATGACTTATAGCTGAGTAGGAGATGAAACAGGACCGATCATCGCCTTAGTACTGTTCTGCAGGAGAGGAGCTAATTAACTTCTTGTGAAGAATGACAAGACCATTGTTTCTTTGAAGTCCATAGTCCATCAGGTTGCCTGGGTGACTCTGGGCAACCTATATGTACAGATACATAGAAAGAAGGAAGCAGCTTTACTCTGAGGGCTAATGAAATGTGGCGTAAGTACTTCATTTATTTGATGGGTTTAGTCTTTTTTTCTTGGTTGGGCATTCTCTATTCAACCCAGGAATGATTAGGAAGATTCTCATAAACCACAGTTGTGGTAGTCTGTTGTAGGGAGGGCGGAGCAAGCAGGAGGTGTTGAATATCGAAAGGTGGGCTGAGTGGGGTACAAAGGAAGCTCGGCCCTCCCCACAACTGTAAAGCAGAGGGTATCAGGCAGAGTAGTTGGTGTGATCTGAAAGGCAGGAGGTGTGTGAACCCTCCCTACACACACTCCCAAGTAGTTTACTTACTGACACTTAAATCTCACCACCACAGACTCATTAGTTTGGCTCAGTGTGGCTCATTCTCTATTGTTCTTTATAAACATCTAAACATTTTTTAAAGTCCCCAAATTCTTAGATCGAAGAAGTTTATCGGGTCTCATTTCTCTACTCATAAGGGGGGATTGCAGAAGAGCACTGGGCCCTTGAGGTCAAGGCTAGGGAAAGGCAGTGCTAAGAGGGGGGGCTACGGGAGTCTGAGACAGTCTAGTAGGCACCTGTTGGGATGTCTGCCTTGCTCACCTCAACTGATTTCCTGTTTCACTAGGAGCTCTCTTTTTGAGAAGAATCTCCTGGTTTGCTGATGGTTTCTGGTGAAGACTGAATGCCTGGCCAAGTGAGGATAAAGACACAGGCTGCCCATCACCATGCTATCTAATCCACCTGGTCAAGAAGTCTGGCGTTCCCAGAAGTATTCCATCATCTTGCAGCAAGTATATATGTGGGATGGAGCCAGGGCAGGCTCTGAAGACTTAAGTTAGTTTCATGAACAGGTGGCCCAGACTCCTGCGGCACCTCCTCCTGCCATACCGCTGTCCCATCTCAGTCTATCCCTGTGGCCTCGTGCTGAGTTACCCATGATCAAACAATTTAAGATAAAGAAGAAATAACATGAGCCTGGTTTACACATAGCTTTGCAGAAATAAGCTGGCACCACCTGAAAGTAGATGACTGTAGCACTAGAACCCCACCATGCGGTGCCCCAAAATGACAATGGGAAAGGGAAATCTTTCCAGTGGACAGAACTTTGAGAAGCACATCTGGTTGTCTGTTGTGCCTAGGAGAGATGACCTAAGGTACAGATCTACTCTGATTCACAGGCAGTGACCAATGGGTTGGCCAGGGACTTAGAACAAGTTCCTAACAGCAATCTAAATACTGCCACTTAGAAACTTGAAATTTTATCTGCTTAAAAATGGCATATAAAATTCTCAAGTCAGTAGTAATTTAATAAATCATCCAATCCCCTCATTTTCCCATGGGGAAATGAGGTCCAAAGAACGTACATGATTGGTCCAAGGGGAACTCGAGATAACAGCCAGAATTGACATCCCCTGGATCTCAGATTAGGGCTGTCTCCATAACAGCACACAGATAATCACTTATCCCTCTGTCAACATTTCTTGAGCTTCAACACTGTGTTACGTTCTTCCCTGGGAAAGAGGCATAAGGATAAATAAGGCATGGTCCCTGCCTTCAAGAAGCTCTTCTGTTTGTTCTGTGTTTTGTGCATGTTGATGTATTATACTTATATCCTGTGATAAGAAATAAGTGAAATCAAAATGGCAAAAACTTTCTCAAGTAGGGCAAACTAAATACTTGCTGAGGAGTGCCAAATGCAATTACAAATGCTAGAAAGTGAGCTAGTAAGAACTATATGACTTAAAATAAAATAGACACCAACCAAGATATTAATTAATTCAAGGTTGGATTTGATTGTTAAGGAGAGTTTGCATCACTATCACTGCTGGGAAGTGAGCCATTTTTAATGGATTTTGATGGCATCCTGCCTGAGTCTTAGTACCTAAATGTTGGCCTGGGTGAGATAAAATTTGAATTCGTTGATCAGAAAGACTGGAGGATGGAGCAATCTGCTATTATTTTAAACAACAGAAAGTGGTTGAAATGGAGCTATTGAGTACCCAAAGGGTTTGTCAATTCTCAGATCTGAGCTTTGAATTCTATTCTTTGATTCCTTAGGAAGAGCCATTCCCAGAGATGGCTCACTCCTGTGCATCCTCTTCATCTAAGACCATTTGATTCACTCCTCTCTCAGCCTTCTTTCCTGTCTTAGAAGAAGGGTCCCTCCTCCCCTGAGCCTCCTGTTTCCAGTCCATCCACTCTTACTTCATTTCTCACCCAGCTTCCTCAATCCTCAATCTCTATTTCTTTCTTTCTGAAATCTTTAGCTTCTCCTTTCTGCAGAATCCTTCCCTCTCTGCTTTTAAACATGTATAGGTCTCCTTTAGTTTGGGAAAAAAGAAAAGATGCTTAATCCTGACAGCTCTCCTAGCAATTGTACAATCTTTTTTCCTTCTTCCACCATCAAGCTTTGCAAATGAATGGGTTGCTCTGTAAACTCCTGCAATCTGGCTGCCAGCCCAGCTACCATTGAAACTGCACTCTTACAGCTCATGCAGGATTTCTGAAGCATTAAATGAAATAGCCTTCCTCAGTTCTGATTTCCCTTGACCAAGGATAAGCTTTTGAGGTTTAGACCATTTTACACCAAGCTCTAAAACCACATTTTCCATGCATACTGGAACATTTTTATTTGAGCATTCTATTGTCACTTCAACATAGTTAAAACTGAACTCACGATTTTCTCCTCTGAATGATTTTCCTATGTATGACTGATGGTAAGCCCTATGAGACCAGGGATCACATTTTTCATGCACATCACTGAGCTCCATCACACTGTTTGGATGTAATCAATATTCAATAAACATTTGTTGAATAAATGAATAAGTATCATTCTTCTATTCACTGAGCCTTAATTCCTTAGAGTCATTTGGATTCACCTCTCTCCTTTGTTCCATAAATTAAATCAGTGATCAAATCTTGTCAATCATGCCTTCAAAATGTGATGGTTAAGGGTATGGATTTGGAGTCAGGTGGACCTGTTTGACTCTCTGCTCTGCTATTTTTCTAGCTGTGTCTTTGGGCAAGTTCCCTAACCTCTCAGTTTCTTCATCTATAAAAAGAGGATAGTAGCGGTACCTTATGGGGTAAGTGAGAATAAATGAGGTATTGTATATAAAGTGCTTAGCACAGAGCCTGGCACATAGCAAGTGCTCAATAAACGATAGCTATCAAATTATCTTTCACTACTCCCCAGTGTGAACTCATGCTCCCCTAGGGAAGTCTACTGACTACTTCATAATCTTTGTTGTTTCTCTTGGCTGGAATGCGCTCCCTCCTTTCTGTCCATTCAAAATGCTATTTACTCTCTTTATTAATTTTTATTGTTTAAAGTAATGCATATTCATAGTTAAAAAGTTAAATAGATTAATAAGACTTATACAGCAAAAGAAGAGATCCCTACTCTATCTTTCCCAACTTCTGACCTGTACTACTAAAGCAACTACTTTCAATAATTTTAGCTTTTTCCTCTAATATTAACTTCTATATTTCTTTTTTTTAAATGTTATTTATTTATTTTAATTTTTTCGGAGGGGGGAGGTAATTAGGTTTGTTTATTTAGTTATGTTTAGAGGCGGTAGCTGGGGCTAAACCCAGGACCTCATGCATGCTAAGCATGTGTTCTACCACTTGAGCTATACCCTCCCCACCTTACTTCTATATTTCTAAATAATGTACTTATACTGATGTTTCTTGATCTTTCCATTTTTAGGTAGTACTTATTGCTTCCTTATGGAAGATAAAGATTTAGACCTCTTACAACACCATCCTTTCCAACTTGCCTTTCCTTCATTCTGCAAAGGAGTTTTAATTTGGTAAATCAGTAAGGCAGTATTTTCATTATTATGGCTATGTAAATATCTTTCACTTTGGAGCCAAATAATATTTCATCATGACTCACTTACTTTCTTAAGAAACTTTCAGGTTTTCCTGGAGTTAAAAACTGCATTGGCTCGTGTTTGTTTGCTTTGTTTTCTATGTATCAATTACTAAGTTTTCACTAATTTTCCCATACAACTGTAAAATTTTTCTTTACTCTCCACATGATCAAACACATCAGGTAATCTATCAGTTAATTAAAACATTTTTTTTTCTCTAGAGACATCCCTCCTGTATCTCTCCATCTTCCTACTCTCCTCCAGCCTGGCTGGTCTCTAGCTCTACAGAGCTGTCTACCTCGAACTTTCATTATCATCGGGGAAGTCCCTTCACCTCTTTCTTATGCTCATCTCTTATTTCTGGATGCCTTCCTCTTTCTTGGTTTACTCTCTCATATGATGGAATGCGTATTTCAGTGGCTTCCTGAGAAGGGAGGTTTAAATTTGATATAATTTACTACTCCTCAACATGGACCTATTGCTCCTATAGGCAGGTCCACTTACCATTTACTGGAATATTTTCACCTCCAAATCTTTGCCATTTCTCTTGGTTAGAATGCTCTCCTACTTCCTGTCTGTGTGTCCAAATGCTGCTTGCATTTTCAAACTAATTTTTATTTTTATAAAAATAATGCATGTGCATAGTTAAAAAGTTAATTATAAAGCTTGTAAAGAGAAAAAAATGGAAGTCCATTATTTCATTCTTTTCCAATCTCAATCTGTGCTCCTAGAGGCAAGTATTATTCATTATTTTAGCTGTTTCTTCTGGTATTTACCTCCTTATTTCTAAATAAAATAACTATAGTGATACATTTTGACTTATCTTGGAAGATAAAGATTTAGTCTTATGCCACATCCTCTTTAACCTCTTCTCTGTCTATCCTCCCAATATAGTTTGGGAGGATGTAGAATTCTGAATTAGAAATCATTTTCTCAGAATCTTGAAGGCCAAACTATAATCCAGTGAATTCACTGTAGTTCCTCGTGATTGCCTCTACCCTTCCACTGTAATGAAATACCTCATCCTTTTAAGTCGGCTCTAGAACCTTGTGTGCCTTTGATTACTGGAATATACCCACTTCCCTTTTTGAAAAGCAACCCAATATGAGATCATCCACAATCCCCTTGGACTTCTGCTCTCCATGATTACTAACCTCATTTGTCAGTACAGTACCTGCGATGTAATTAATATAGGCTATTTGGAGCACTGTACCAGAGTGCCCTGATCTCATCTGACAAAGTGGCATTTAAGCTGAGATCAGAAAGATGAACAGCAAAGGCTGTGAAAGCATTCCCCGCAGAGATGGTTGCAAGCAAGTGCCAAAGCTGTCAGGGGAGAAGGAACTTTGGGAACTCAAGGGAATAAAGGTGGCCAGTGAGGTGGAGCTTGGTGAGTAAGGGGGAGAGTAGGCTCACCAGAGGGTACAGAGAAAGGCAGGGGTCAGAGAATTCAGAGCCTTGTAGCTGATGTTAAGGCAGGATTTGGGACTTATCCTAAAAGCAACGAGAAGCTACTCAAAAGTCATAAGCAGGGAAATGATTTGATCTGATTTGTCTTCCAAAAATTTCTGTGGTTGCAGGGTGGAAAATGAATCAGAGAGGGTCAATAGTTAGGAAGATATGGGTAAAATTAGTCTCAAATATAAACATTAAGGCCAGCTTTGGAAGGGAGAAAGAAATTTCAGATGGGCAAAAGGTAGTCTTATGAGTATGTTTGAAAGCTCAGCAGAGATTATTGGATTTCTTCAACTGATGGCAGTAATACGGATACAATTTCTTTCTTTTTTCTCTTTTTTTAGTATTAGACGGAGGAAGTGACTCCTCCTTCCACCATCCCCCTTCCTGCTGGATCCCTTAATTGCTCATCAACTGATTGATCCCAGAAGCAATTTGCTCCTCTCCTTCCCAAACCTGGACTGCATCCGGTGCCCCAGTGGGTGTTCTGCCCATTTGCCATGGTAAGATTTCTGAGGGGTTGAGGTAGAGGGTGGAAAAGAGCAAGGGGGGTGGGAAATAGAGAAGAAGGGCTTCTAAGGGGCTTACACAGAAGTAGGGCAGCAGAATTGAAATGGTCAAGGGAGGACCCTTTCCCTTTCCTTGCTGAGACAGTACGCATCATGTCCAGCCAAGATGGTAATAAGGACAGAAGACTGCTTGACAGGGGCTTCTGAGGCAGTCAGCTGATAGGCCACAAGAGTTAGTGTTAAATACCATGGGTTCTGACAGTTTAGACAGGAGGTAGTTAGTTTTTGCAGTTCTGTTTATGGAATTGGCCGAATTAAAATGCTGGCTGATGGTCTGCTCTTCATAGTCATTGACAACAGCTTTCTACAACACCTGGGTTTTCTTTGGAAACTGTGAAGAGGCACTGAAAAGAACAAAAATAATTTCTTCTTGCCTTAAAAAAAAAAAAACTCACAAAGGAAAGTAATTCTAAAGGATGTGTGTGAGAGTAACTCTAATCTCAGGTTGAGTTTGGATATGGAAAGAAATTACCTTGCATAAACTTCATGTTTTGCTGAGCATATTTGATTTATGCAGAACTGCATTTTTATAGTCTAGCAAATTAGTCAGGACCCATGAGTATAGGTGTTGTGATGAAATAAATTCAGAGGACACAGAGATGGTGGAATTTCAATAACAAATGAAAATATGACCAACAATACTGCCATATCTTGGAGGATTCGAAACACCTTGCTTTTAAGCTGGGCAACACGGCAATGGCATGTGAGTGAGTTTTCACACAATGGTGTGTGAGAGAATACTGCAAAACAATTTGCAGTTCTCTAAATTTGTTGAAGTTGATCTGTTTGAATCTATAAGCTAAGTACACTCTTTCCCATTTACTTAACAAAATTGTATATGGAAAGATATTACTTATTATTTACTAATAACCACTTTCATCCCCAAATGTCTAAATTCATTTTCTATTACCTATTTTATTGATAAGGATGTATTTTATTGATGAGGATTTTAGCTTATGCCTAGAACAAATGATAATAACCTCTTCTGCCCTCAAATTCCAGTCAGTATCTAGAATAGTGCCTGCCACATAGTAGGTATTCAACAAATAATTCGTGAATTAAATTACATTAGTCGCTCTGCTCAGTAAAAGTAAAACCAGAAAATAAACCCCTTCTATTTGAAAATAAATATTTGAAATAGTACAGAGCAAAAAACTTTGATCCATTTTGCCAAAAAAGTAAACATCCTCATATTTGATTAATAGACTTCTAACATAAACCTTAAAAATCACTAGATATAGCCCCAAGTGTGGGCAAACACAAAGGACCATAATAGGTAAAGAATTGGAAACGTACGGTTTTACTTCTTGGCAATTAGGACAGTTTGGGAACATACCTTAATCCTGCATTGGCACTTCAGTGAGGATGTGGCTCACAGAATCGAGTTCGAACTTCCTACGGTGTTTCAGAAAGTCCTTTTTCTGAGGGGTTTTAGTGTTCCTTCGGGCCGTCCCTGCCCATACATCCTGGGCGTCTGCCAAAACGGCGTGTTTGTGTTTGTTTTTTGTTTTTTTTTTTTCCCCTTAGGTTGTCTTGCACTTCCTCACCGACCTCTCACTCCACCCCGGACTTTGCCCCACCGAGCTCCTTATAAAAGTCTTCTCCCATTTCAAGGTCCAGTTTAACCTCCAGCGCTTTCGAGAAAGCTTCCCAGACCCCCTTTTCAGATGCGCCAGCGCTCTCAGCACTTGGAACCTCTCGTCTAGCAGCCATTACTTTCTAACCTGTTGTTTTTGCACGTGGGTATCCCCTGACCAGAGTGCGGCAAACCCCCTCCTCCCGTTGGGGAGGTCTTTTAAGAGGTCGCCGTGCCCAGCCCCTAGCACAGTGCCTGGTACAAAGAGAACGCCCAGTAAAGGTCGGTTGAAATGAATCTAAACCCCAGACGGGAAAGGGAGAGCGCCTGTGCCCAGCAGTAAAGGCCCTTCACGACCTAAGGGGAGGCCCATGGTGCAGCCGGCCACTGTCGCCAGCGCTACACTGGCAGGGAAGGTGGCGCGGCAGAGGCTCGTGGAAATGTCTTTGAACTCCCTTTACTTATTTCTTCTTTACTTTTGCTGAGGAATCTGAATGTTCTGTTCCAACAGCCTCGGGGCACGCCATAAAGGGCGGTGCGAGCCAGGCGAGGTGGGGGTTGGGATGGCAATTCTAGACTCCGCTTTCCTATGCAAATTTTAAAGTTTCGCAAATTCCAGTTCTAAACTAGGAGCCGAGGGTGTAGAGGGTTTCCCGGTGCAAAATTTTCGCGTCCCAGGGAAGGCTCCGGGCATTCGGGGCTTTGCCTCACGTATCCTTTTCACATTTCCCACCGCTGGGAATTTACCAAGCACTCCTGGCCTCCACATCCAGCCCGAGCGGAGAACCGCGGTTCGGCCCAGAAGTCTCAGCCGCTTCCTCCTTCAACCCTCTGGGCAAACCCCGTGCGGGCGAGTGGGGGAGCTCCCAACCCGCGGTACGAGGCGGAATAGGGGTATCGCGGGACTACAGCTCCCAGGCTGCTCTGGGAGAAGCGAGGGGGAGGAGCGAGAGGGAGCGGTTTGGGGTAGGGGGGGTGGCAGGGAAATCCCGCCCCGCTGCGCAGCAGCAACGACACAAAGCCTGACTTTACAACCTTACAGAGAAAGTGGAAGTATGACGGCTTAGGTAGGGAGGCAGGACGAGAGAAGGAACCAGAGGAGGGAAAGCAGCGTAGGTGGGAGCGGAGCGAAGCGAGGGTAGTGGCGAGACCCGCGCCTTTCCAGATGAGGAGGGGCGGCTTTCATAATTAATCCCCCCGCCCCGCCCCGCCCCGCCCGCGCCGGGGTCTCCACAGCCCCCTGCGGGTCCCCATTCCCCGCGCAGAGCCCGGCTCCGCCCCGCCGGGAAGCGGGGAGCCCGGCTGCCTCGCGGGCTCGGGGCGGGCCGGCAGGCTACACCGTGGCTTCCCAGCCCCGGTGCCGGACGAAAGCGCGGGGCGGGCGGCGCGGCTGTCGCGGACCGAGGAAGGGCTGCGAGCGAAGCGGCGCGGCGGACGAGTTAGGGCCGGGGCAGGGGAGGCTGTGGCTCCCGCCCGAGCCAGGGGAGTAGTGTCGGGCTGAGGCGAGGTGAGGCGCTGGGAGCCTCGGGAGGGTCCCTCGTGGCCCCCGAGCGGGGCGGAAGCACGCGGGCTGGCCGCGGGGAAGGCGGGCGGTGGCGCTGCGCCGGGGAAGAGTGCAGACAGCGGGGTGCCGAGCCCGGCGCCGGTAGAGCGATCGGGGCGCCCCCCTCCCCGCGGGAGGAGCCTAGCGCTCCTCCGCCATCCCTCCCCCGCGCGCTGGGCTCGCTTTCTCCGCGGGCTGCTGCGGGAGTGGCGGGGCGGCGGAGCTGGGGGAGCCGCGGGGCCGCCGCCCCCGAGACGGACGGGGCGGGGCGGCCGGGGGGCGGGGGCGGGCTGCGAGTGAGGCGGGGCGGGGGCGGCTGGGGCCGAGAGCGCGAGGGCGCGAGGGCGCGGGCGGCCAGGGGGCGGGGGGAGTGCGGAGAGGCGAGGAGGGAGGGAGGGCGGCCGGGTGGCCGGGCAGCCAGCCTCGCCGTCCGTTTTCGCGCCGCCGGCTCACGCCGCAGTGTGTTTTGTGGACGGCACCTTCCCAGACAGACCAGTAGAGCCCAGCTCGGCGCCCGGCAGCCTTCGACGCGATGTTCCGCCGGAGCTTTAATCGTTTTGTAAGTACACTCGCTGCGGCTCCACGCGTGCGGGTTTGCTTGCTCGCCAGCCCCTTCTCCCGGTCCTTTGGAACAATTTTCTAAGGGGGGGATTGCGTCTCTGGGAGACCCCCACCACCAGCCCTTTTAAATTTTAACTGGAAAACGCTGCCCAGGCGGCCAGGGTGGGAGGCAGGTAGGGCTCTTGGAGCAGCCCCCCCCCGCAAGCCGCCCCGATCCCGTCCAGTTTATCCAGAGCTTCCCGGGGCTGTTAGAAACTCTGCCTCGGACGGGGGGCCGCCCTCGGGCTGGGTAGTGGGGGGCCCGTGGGGGGACGCACCCAGGGGCCCCTCAGTTTGCCAGTTAGTCGAAGATGGCGTTTTATTACCAGGGAGGTTGCTTTCTTTTGTTTCCTGTGCCACGAGCACATGGAGGTAGACCTAGACCTGTCACCGTGGTCCCAAAAAAGACCTGGGGGCTGAGGAGTGGGAGGCTGGGCTGGTCTCAGCCTTGCCTGGGGCTCTGCCGGCGGGCGGCCGCTGACCCGAGGCCGGGCAAACTTTGGAGACCCAGCCTAAGAAGCTCACCTTGCGGGTATAATAGAAGCGAGGGCGGTTGTCAGGGTGGGCTGGGTGGAGGTGGAGCCGCCAGGAGGCGCCGGGTCTGAAGCCTCGCCGAGTCCGGAACGCCCCAGACAGCGACCCGGGGGGAAAGGCGAGCTGCGGCTGGACTCCTCCGTCCACGTATACCCCCTTCCACATCCGCGGAAAAGGGAATTTCATTTCGAGAGAGTTTGGCATCGGGAAAAGCAATTTCTGGCTACTGACTTTTTTGAGTAACCTGTTTACTCCTAGAGGGTACATTAAGACTGGAGTAAAACCGGGACCATTTACTTCTATGCTTCTATTTGTAGCGACTTCCTCAACTGCAAAATGAGGTGGCGGGAATAGGATTTTATTTCTGCCAATGATGTGGAAGAAAGGGTTCATCTGTAAATTTTTATTTTTCTGTCCTTAGTAAAAATGGTTGAGTGCTGTGCGCTGCCCCCACCTCCCCCCTTACGATGTATGTTTGAGAACTTGTCGGTTTGGTTCTTTTCCAGCTTTTATTCCTGATCGAAGCACTGCTAGCATTTTTCAGGCGTCGGATGAATTTGTTCTCGTTTTTATGCATTTGAAACTTTCACAAATGTACCCTGGCTAAATGAAATAATCGTACATGCCCTTTTAGGATATTATTATCACAATAGTAGTGGGTTAATGTTTTTCTAAATGGTTACCTCACCCAGAAGCATGTCTTACGAAATGGGAGTAGATTTACCTGTGGCACAGAGCAATAGAGGTTTTGCACATCAAGGTCTTGAAATCCGTAGGAATTGGCTGTACTGGATACTTTGCTAAAGCAAGTGACTAAAATTGGTTTCTCACTTTAGCCTAAGAAGGTAAAAGAGCGTTATACTTCATAGTTCTATTTCACGTAGATTCTTGTGATCTTGGAGTGTTATTTGGGGGTGACAAAAAGGGAAAGGTGACAAAGAGGACTAATTGTAATATTTGGGAAAAGGATGATCTTTTCATATGCCATTCTTATTGTGGAAAACAAGTGGACTCAGGTTCATAATAAATTCATTGGCTCAAAATTGAGATGTTTACATCCCCGTGGTTTGTTTTTGTTTTTGTTTTTGTTTTTAAGGATTTAAACATTTCAAACCAGACAACCCAAGTATTTGTCTAAAAGCCCCCTCTGCTTTCCTTTTGCTAAGAGTGCTCTGCGTTGTGGGAGTCTAGTAGTGAAGCAGCGCTGGCCCTGGAAGCTAGGGCATGCAGCAGAATTTGCAGCAGTTGTTTGAGGTGCCAGCCTGCAGGTTTGAGGCTAGTACTTTGCATCCCTGTCCAAGATCTCTGCGGAGAATCACTTATGCTCACACTGAAATGAGCTTTGACCTCATTGTTTCCGCTGGAATACCCGACTGCTCACATTTTCCTGCACAACCATGACTATGGTAAGTCTCCGGAATTTGTACCGGTGCTGGAAGCAGAAAGGTTCTCTCAGGAGTTGTATCTGAGCCCTAGGCCTCAGGCAAGGAATTAATCGCAAACCCTTGGACTGAATGTGAAACGTGCTCTCTGATACTCATTGCTAAAGAGTGACTTCAAAATTTTGGGAGTGGTGATGCAGATTTCATCTCCCCTAATCAGTAAGCCAAACGCTGTCTCCATCTTTTGCCTGGTAGCGATTGAGTGGCACTCCCATTTAAGTCATTAGGAGGGTACAACTAAAGATTTAGGTTGGACTTTGAGATTTGCACAGCAATGTAGATATAGTCCAAGTTGTGTGCCTTTCTGTTTCAGAGATGGGGCTATGAATTCCTTTCAAAATTAAGTGGGTTTTTTTCTGTGTCTATTTGTGTCTGAAATTGACTTTGAATGTGAAATAAATTACAGTGGAGTTGATTGTAGTTGTTGGTCACTGAGAACTAGATACTGCAGGTTAGGACAGGACGTTACATTTTTAAACCTGACATGGGAGGTTGTATCATCTTCTGTGGCTCTGTAGTGTTTGCTGAGTCGGTTTAAAAACGCTATTTATTTCCCCAGGTTCTCTAATTTCAAGCTAAAAGAAACAGTGATTCACTATATTTTTTAAAGCTGTGGCCCTGATGTCTTTGCCATTGATAATTGTCTTCTTTCCTTTCTGATGAATTATGACTTTACTTTTGACAGTTTTGACGTAGAAAGAAATTGATTTGGTGTAGGATTTTAGGATTTAGATATGTAGGGAGGTCTTAAAGATTTAAGGATGGGATTTCTATGAGTATAGTAAAAACACCACCTATTCCCAGTCAACATCCCTATTCTCCCCAGATACAATAAATAAATAATAGTACCTTTCTGTGTACATTTCCTTTAAAAGCGTGTTTAATTGGAAGTCTGGACTGGTTGAGACTTAAGAGACAGGGACTTTTATGTTATTGTCTTACTCTTAATAAAATTCCTAGTGATTCCAATAGCATTTTCACTTGGGTTTAAAAGTTTAATGAGAATCTAAACAACAAGAATCCACCCCCATTTGACTATTTCATGCTAACGATTTAAAATAAGACATTCTTTAATAAAGTAGATCAGGGGGGCTTGGCCAAGTGGATGCTGTTTAATTAGCTTGTCAGAGTGATATTAAACCGGTTTGACTGTTTAGATCATTGATATATATTTAAATATTTATTTGTATGGAAGTACTGGGGATTAAACCCAGGACTTCACACATGGTAAGCATGCACTCTACCACTGAGCTACACCGTCCCTCTAGATCATTGAAATATAAAAGGTTAAATTTCGAGTTGAAATACTGGAAAAAATTTTTATCTGATTCTAGAAGCTCTCAAACTGCTTTGGTTCCATAAAGCATGCAGCATATAGTAATAATATCACATAGAAAATGTCCTATCAGTCAGAGAGGCCTAGGACAGGAAAGAAATTAGACGGCATAAGGTATAATGAAAATTCAAAATAAGACAAAAAAAATCAAACTAAGATTTAATGAGCTAGGTAGCTAATTTATAACTGAGTCCAAAGCAAGGCCAGTCCAGTGAAGCAGTCTATGGAGGCAATTAACAAGATAATTCAGGAAATTTTTATTTTATTTAATTTTTTTAAGAGCAAGGTTTTTAGTTTCCTCCTTGAGTTATCATTATCAAGGGTAATTAAACTTTTTTTTTTCCTGTTTCATTTTACTAAAATCCTTGGCCTGACATTGCTGAGCATGGAAATATTGGTGAGTTTATTTTATTATGTTTAGATATTTATCTGAATGTTTGTATTGCAGTATTTTTGCTTTTACACAAGCCTTACAAATGGTCTGTGCATCTTGGCTCCTACCAGGTAGTTCATAGTTTAACAGGTAAATTTGACCCTACTAAAAGCAACCTTTTATTATCATATTATATTGTAATTTCCTTTTAACTTGTGTGACACCCTACATTATTAGTCTTTCTCAACCAGGAGAGAAGCAACCCCTAGTGCCCTAGGGAATCCTTTGTGTGTGATACTTATCTCCCATTCGCACCTGGAAATGAGGAATTCCAATTGAGAAAGGCTGCCCTAGACTGTGAAAGCTGCTGGGGGCAGGGACAGTTGGCACAGTGCCTGGTGCCTGGTAGGTGTTGGATAAATATTTGTTGAATGAACAATTTTTATGTTTCACATAAATAATAACTTCTACTTATAGGCAGTGATATTTATAGTAAATCCTTCCTTATGAGAATGAGGAGTTCCAGTTAATTGGATGTGATACTGTGTTTTATAATAACAAATATATATTTGGTCTTTGTCCCTGTTTCTGGCACAGAGCTCCTAAATCTCTTGGAATTTCTGGTGATGAGAGCAATAAGGATGGCTTATTACGTTAATGAGGTAACTTTGGGAAAGCACCTCAGGTTGAGGGCTGGGTACCAGAGGAGGGTTGGAACTTTCAGTCCCACCTCGACCCACCCCTGCAGATTTCTAGGGGATGGAGAGGACTTGGTGATGGAGTTCAGTCACCAATGGCCAGTGGGTTAGTCAGTCTTGCCTATGTAATGAAGTCTCTGTAAAAATCCAGAAAGACGGGGTTTGGAGAGCTTCCGGGTTGGTGAACTTGTGGAGATACGGGAGAGTGGCTCACCTGGAGAGGGCGTGGAAGCTCTGTGCCCCTTCCACACACCTTGCCCTCTACTTCTCTTCCGTCTGGCTGTTCCTGAGTTACATCCTTTTATAATAAACAGGTAATCTAGTAAGTAAAATGTTTCTCTGAGTTCTGTGAGCCTCTCTAGCAAATTAATCAAACCCAAGGAGGAGGTTGTAGGAACCTCTGACTTACAGCCAGTTGGTCAGAAGTACAGATAACTACCTGGATTTGAGGCTGGTGTCTGAAACCCAAGGTGGGGGTTGTTGGAACCTCCAGTTTGTAGTGAGTTGGTCAGAAACACTGGTGACATCCTGGACTTGCTACTGGCATAGGAAGTGGGGCGGGGGGGGCGGGGGGCGTCTCAGGGCTGAGACCTTAACCTGGGGTATCTGATGCCATCTCCGGGTAGATAGTGTCAGAATTGAGTTGAATTATAGGACACCCAGCTGGTGTCTGAGAATTGCTTGTTGGTGCTGGGACCACCCCCCACATTGGAACTGTGATCAGAACCTGAACATTGAGTTATGCCATATACTGATTACCAATTTTTTAAGTATTAGAATAAATATATCTAATGAGGATGCTATACTGATTGTAGCAAATCTTAGATGATTACACCATTTTATGATCTTGCAGAGCACTATTTCATTCAACAAATATTCACTGAGCAGCTGTTAGGTATTGGGCACTGTGGTCGGCCTTGGGACACATTGGTGAGCAAGACAAACAAAGTCCCTGTCTTCAGGAGCTTTAACTGTCATTACATGCACGGCTGTAGATTCGGGGGATGTGTTGACTGCTCGGTAACACATTTGCGACATACCACGCAACTTGCTTTTTGTGAATAAGTTACTATTATATACTAACGTGTCATTTCTCTTTCTACCAGAAATAGAGTGAACAATCTCGGTTATTTTCTGGTTGCTTGGATTTCAGATAAAAAAGAATTTGTTGCTTTGGACACCTTCACTGTGACCTATACATGGCAAACTGCTCTTTTGCAAATAGATGTTAGCCTGAGCCTTGTAAAGTGGGAAACCTATTTAGGAATGAATCACTGTTACTTGAAAGAAATGTTAAATAACTTGGAGACAAGTTTTGTCCTTTTCCTGACCTGTCTTACTGATTAAGCAACATAAAACTCTGAATATCTTCTAAATACTTTCTATAAGGGTTTACTGTTTGCTCCTGTTGGTGATTATTGTTGTAATTCAGCCCGTTAGTGGGTAATATTGAGTGCCTACAAATCAGGTAGTTTCCAGTGCTCTTAATGAGCTTTTAGCAGATGTGTGATTTGAGCAGGTGTAGCTGGCTATTTTCATATTGATGTAACTGTCCAAATGAGCTTGTTTCCTCATCCAGGCTGCCAGTTGACCGGCAGCTGGGCAGTGGGTTCTGGGAGGTAAAGGATGGCCAGTGGCCCCTGGGAGAACCATAACCAACATTCCTGTGTCTGGATGATATGCAAAGAACTAGCCCAGGAGAGAATTCAAATACTGGTTTGTGATGGAAAAAAAAATCATTAAGGCTGACAGCTTGTCTAACATGGTTGATTGGTTCTCCCAAAGAGGGTGAAACATGGGACACAATGGTTTTTTTTTTTCCCCAGGTGGTGCAGTTTCTTGTACATCTGTAGTGCTTTATATGGTTTAATCTTTTGCATCTGGAATTCTTGAGACTGGGCGGGGGGAGGTTTCTGGTTGGGTGGCTTGAGGAAGTGAATTAGGTGCTGTTTTCAAGTTCATTTCCATTCACTTAACACTTAACCTTCCTGGCCTGGTGTAAGGGTAGATTAGTGGTTGATTGTCAAACAAACATTAGCATGGCTGCAGCATATGTTAACACTACCGCAATTTAATGATGAATGCTCAGCACTGCAGATACGGGCTCAGGATGCCCTATGCCAGCATATTGGCAGACAGCCCCCTCAATTACTGCAGTGTGCGGAGGGATTGCTGGTTCGGCTGACTTCTTGATTATCTGTGCTTCACAGATAATGTTGGACTGTGGCTATACAGATTTGGTAGGTTAATATGTATTTGTGAAATACAGATTGTTACCCATTTTTTGCCCCATATTTATCTAATAGAATATGGGAGGATTGGTGAGGACTACTCTGTAAAGCAGATACTGTGTATTTTTTTTAGGCTCCTCCATTATATGTTGTCTTAAAATATTATGGTGGCTGTATTTTCCTAGTCTCTTCTTCTTCACTTAGGTATTGGGAAATCAGAGCCATCTTCTTGATGATTATGCCTTTAGCATAGCATCAGATAAACAGTAGATGCTCAATAAATACTTTTTGGAGTTGATAACACAGTCTGAGTCGGTAATTAACAGTTGAAAAATGAGCAGCTACCAAGAAGCTTAGGCATTTCAGACTGGGCTACTAGTAAGTGCATACCACTGAAAATAACATCCTTTCAGTTGACAAACTACCACACTATATTCATTCTAAATGAGAAAGAATAATACTTTCATGCCCACTTAAAAAGTAATGAGAAAAAGTTTAACATTTACTTGAGGTTGTTTTTTCAATTGGCCAGAAAGATTATCTTTAGTGCACTCCCCTTTCTTGGCCATTCGTAGAAAACTATAATTAGTATACTGTCCTTAACTTCTAAAATTGTAAGCAGATTCATATCCTTTTTGTTTAAATCCCATGCATAAGCTTTTATTTTCCCATCCCACCAGCACATCGAATATTTTTGAAAACCAAAGCCGCAGTGTTAACTCTCCAAGAGTTGTATGTCTTTTGACTTTTATGGCAAATGTGCATTATTTGGATTCAAGATACCACTTAGTAGCTGATGCTGGGAATGTAACATACGGTCCTCTGTTTGTACTCAATTGCCATCAGCTGGGTGGATACCTGCAGTGAGACGGCAGAATAACCCGAGGAGCTGTGCAGTTTGAGGGATTTGAAAGTCGTTTTGCTGTGAAAAGAGCCTTAACCTTGTTAAAAGGGTTAGTCCAAGTCCTCGTTCTGCCTAGCTTGGGAATTGGGTACTATAGTTCATATACATCAAGGTGTTCCTCAAATGTGGTCATTGGACTACTTGCATACAAGTCATCTGGGAAGCTTATTAGAATACATATTCTTAACCTACGGAATCCAAGTCTCAGGTGATAGGTCCCAGGAAACTGCATTTTTAGCAGGCACTCTAGGTGGTTCTCTGGTCACTCAAATTTGAGAACACCTGTATTTAATAAACACAGAAATATTTTTCTGTGTACACTCCGCTCTCCTCTCTGAACTTTACTTTCTTCATCTATAGAATGAACGTAATACCTACTTCGCAAGGTTGTTGGAAACGTTTGGTGGGCTATTCAACACTATATATAGTATACCAGTTTTGGGGGTGGTCCCCAGAACCACGGCCGCGTCCGGTGGTTTACTGGCAGAACTCACAGGATTCAGCGTTAATTCTACTCACAGCTGTGATGTATTACAGCAAAAGGCTACAAAGCAAAGTCAGCAGAGGGAAAAGGCTCATGAGGCCAAGTCTGGAGGAAAGCAGGCAGCTGCCAACAGTCCTCTCCCGCTGGAGTCCTGCAGGTTGTGCTTCATTCCTCCAGCAGTGAGTTGTCTACCACGGAAGCTTATTCAGGACTCAGTGCCCAGGGCCACATGGACACCCTCTGCCTAGTACCTCCCCAAATTTCAGACTCCCAGAAGGAAAACAGGTATTCAGTGTAAACTGTATCAGTTAGCATGGTAGGGACCTTCTCAAAACCCACTTCCCCAGACACCAGCTGAGTACCAACCTTTCAAGCAGGCCTTTTTAAGAATATCAGTCTCAGGCCTACTATCTTAACTTTTTCCTACACACTGTTAGGAGATCCTGGTATTTTTCAGTGAAGGGAAATGACTTGCCCTTGATCATGAAGATAGTCAAGCAGCAGAACTGAGACTCCCAGCAATCACCACCTTTTCATTGCTGTGCACACATGCATCTGGATGTCATTCCTTTCCATATCGTTGAACGCATTCACTATTTGTCACTTGCACCAGAAGAGCAGCCTGCCGGTGGTAAATTGATGCCCCCAGTGGGGGAGCCAGGAAGTATTGATGTTTCTGCCAGTTTAGCGTCAACACTTGCTGGTTTCCTCTCTGGAGCATCACTAAGTTCGTGGATTTTCATTTTTTCTGACTTTGGGACTTTTGTTACTGCCCCCACTCCTCCATGTTCCATCCATTTACCCATAGTCCCAACACTCATTTGCATCATTTCTTCATCCCATTCTGTATACATAGCTAGTTGTGAGCTCATAGGCACCTGATTTAAAAAATCCTTTTGGATAACACAATTCCAAAGGGTGGGCGTACTGAAGAGTATTTAGTTAAGGATGACTATATAGGAAAAACTGCCAAAAGGAAAAAATAAAATTCTTGGGCTAGTGTATGAATTTTATGGCAATATTTATAAATATTATTTTACTCCAGGATTGTTTTTTTAATTTTATGGGCATGGAAAACCAGGGATATCTCTCTGGTTATTTGTAACTTTCAGCCTTTTTAAAACTTATCAAGAAGGAAAATTAATAGTTCTTTTATGATTTGGGCAAGGAATAAATCAGGAAATCATGCTGGAAGATGCAGTAATCCTGCAGATCAACGAGGAGCAGAAATCAGGAGGGAACGGTCACAAATAAGTAACAGCTGGGTAGAGCAGATTATGTAAGTTACACCTGTTGTGTAAGCAGTGGGGTGGTTCTTTAAGTTTCACAATTAATGTTGTTTGCAGTAACATAGATTAAGGGATCTATAGTGTAGTGCACAATTTACTCTGGCTTCTTTTCTGAAAATATTCATATGAATCAAAAGCTTCCTTTGAACACTCATGCCCTACTTGGGTGCTATTAGAGGTATGTTAAGGCACAGCCCATTTCCAGTAGCTCGCAGTGTTTTAGAGATGGAAGACCACACACAGGACTGACCTCCTCATAAGGCAGTAGGTCATGAGTGCTGACCTCTTGAAGGCACACACATTAAGTGCCACAGGCATTCAGATGAAGGCCCTGATCTCACTCTGGCAGCAGTGAGTGGAGGAGGAGGGATTTGTAGAGGAGGTGACAGGTGAACTAGGTGGTAGGAAACCCAAAGGACTGAAGTTCATGGGATTCTTGGGATCAGCAGCCTCATTACAGGAGGAGGCAGTTACCTGAGCAGTCAGGCAGAGTTATTGCTTGTGGTGCTTAGAGCGTTAGATGGCTTAGGTTCCAACTCTAAACGCAGCAGGAAGACCGAAACCTTAATCTTCAAGTGCCTTCTGTTTACTGTGGTGAAACTTAGACTTAAGAAAGGGAGCACTAAAAGTGGACATCAGGCGACTTTCGTTTCCACAGCAGTAGCTATAGGAATCTCTCTGTAGTCCTCTTTTCTGAAATCCTTGACTCCAGTGATGGTGGTCCTCAATTTTCTGATTTGGTAAAGGAACCAGGATGGAATAAGCTTTTGGGTAATATTTTATGACCCTGCTTCATATAATATTATATAATTGGTTATTTAGTTGTCTTGCTTACATAGTAACTGCATACTTTCAGAAACTTCACTACGTAGGGACAGCATGGTAGTTTATCCTGAGGACTAGTGGTCATTTAAAAGGTCATTTAAAAGGCTGGGGATCAGGCCTTTGTCCAGGAGCACATTCCTTACAGTAACACTTCTGTTTCACTGTCGCCAGCCAGCATGGCTCTTAATAGACATTCAGACCTGACCATGTCATTGGTCACCTCTTACCAGAGCATGAATTACATCTTATTCTCAAATAACCATGCATCACCACATGCTGTTGATACTACTTTTCTTTATCATCACGACTGCCACTCTAGTCCAAGGCATCAGCTCCCTCCTCTTTTGTGTTTGTTCCTCCTCCCGTCTTTCCTCTTTCAACAAATGGCACCATCCCCTACCCAGCAGTTCAAGCTCGAAACCTAGCACTCATCCTTAGTACTCCCTTTCCCTTCATTTCCTACGTCTAATCTCAGCAAATCCAGTAGATTCTGTTTCTGAAAGAGTTCTCAGATCCTTCCCCTTCTCTGCTTTCCCATCCCTACCACCATCCAAGCTACCACTGTCACTTATCTGGACCGTTGCCAATAGATGATCTCTAGTCCTGCCCCCTCCATTCCATCCTCTGCACAGCATCAGAAGGATTTTTTTTACAAATACGTATCTGAGAGCCTTCAGTGACTTTCCAATACTGGTCAGGTCTTTATCCAGAGAGTATTCACTTTTACTTCTTTCATTTTTTAAAATTGAGATATAATTCACATGATAAATTCACCATCTTAAAGTTTGCATGTGGGTTTTTAGTATATTCATTATATTCTGCAGCCATCACTATGATCTAATTCCGGACATTTCCATCACCCCAAAAAGAAACACTGTACCTATAAGCTGTTAGTCCCAACCCTTCCTTTTCCCCAGCCCCTGGCAACCACCATTCTACTTCCTGTTTTTATGAATTTGACTATTTTAGATACCTCATAATTAATGGAATCCTATCATATTTTTCTTATTGTGACTGGTTTATTTCACTTAGCGTAATGGCCTCAAGGTTGGTTCATCCGTGCTGTAGCATGACATGATTGTCTTTCTTTTTAAGGCTGAATGGTATTTTGTTATATATATAGTGCATTTTGTTTATCCAGCCATCTACTGATGGACATTTGGGCTCCTTCCACCTCTTGTGAATAATGCTGCTATTAACAAAGGTGTGCAAATATTTCTTTGAGATCCTAGTTCTAATTCTTTTGGGTGAATACCCAGGAATGGGATTACTGAATCATATGGCAGTTTTACGTTTAATTTTTTGAGATACCTGTGTACTATTTTCCATAGCAGCTTCACCATTTTACATTCCCATCACCATTGCAGAAGAGTTCCAGTTTCTCCACATCCTCACCAACACCTTTTTTGGTTTTGGGGTTTTTTGGTAGGAGCCATCCTAATGGGCATGTAGTAGTATCTTGTTGTGGTTTAAATTTGCATTTCTCTGATGATTGGTGATGTTGAACATATTTTCATATGCTTTTGGCCATTTGTATATCATCTTTGGAGAAGTGTCTATTCAAGTGGTTTGCTCATTTTTTATCAAGTTTTTTTGTTGTTGCTGTTGAATTATAGGAGTTCTTTATATATGCTAGATGTGAACCCTTTATCAAATATATGATTTCCAAATATTTTCTTCCATTCAATAATTTGCCTTTTTACTCTTTTGATTGTTTCCTTTGATGCACAGGTGTTCTTAAACTTGATGGAGTCCCATTTGTCCCTTTCTGCTTTTGTTGTCCATGCTTTTTTAGTATCATATCTAAGAAATCATTGCCAAATCCAATGTTATGAAGCTTTTCCCCTGTGTTTTCTTCTACGATTTTTATTGTCTTAGGTCTTACATTTAGATCTTTAATCCATTTTGAATTAAATTTCTGTATGTCATATAAGGTAAGGGTCTAACCTGATTCTTTTGCATGTGGATATCCAGTTTTCCCAATGCCACTTGTTGAAAAGAGCCTTCTTTCCCCACTGAGTGGCCTTGACACCCTAGTGAAAGATGATTTGACCGTATATGTGAGAGTGCATTTCTGGGCCTCTGTATTCTGTTCTATTGGTCAATATGTCTTCCTTTGTGCTGGTACTACATGGTTTTGATTACCATAGTTTTATAAGTTTTGAAATCAGAAAGTATGAGGCCTCCAACTTTATTCTTTTTCAAGATTGTTTTGGCTGTTCAAGGTCCTTTGAGATTCTATGTGAATTTTAGGGTGGATTTTTCTGTTTCAGCAAAAAGTCATCCTCACTTTTTCTGTTTCATCTGTCAAAGGGCTTGTATATACCATTTCCCTTGTCTAGTAAACTTCTCTCCTTTATTTTTTTAATTGAAGTATAGTTGATTTACAATGTTGTATTAGTTTCTGGTGTATAGTCATAGTGATTCAGTTATACATATGTATATATATACATATTCTTTTTCATTATAGGTTACTACAAGCCATTGACTATAGTTCCCTGTGCTGTACAGTAGAACCGTGTTTATCCTGTGCATAGTAGTTTGTATCAGCCAACCCCAAACTCCCAATTTATCCTTCCCTTCCCTTTCCCCCTTGGTAATCTTAAGTTTGTTTTCTATGCTTATCAGTCTCTTTCTGTTTTGTAAATAAGTTCGTTTGTGTCATTTTTGTAGATTCCATATGTAAGTGATGATATATGGTATTTGTCTTTCTCTGTCTGATTGACTTCACTTAGTATGATCATCTCTAGGTCAGTCCATCCATGTTGCTGCAAATGACACTATTTCATTCCTTTTTATGGCTGAGTAGTGTTCCATTGTGTATGTATGTGTGTATATATATGTATGTATGTATATATATATATATATACACACATACACACATATATACATACACACACACACCACATTTTCTTTATCCATTCATCTGTTAATGGACATTTAGGTTGTTTCCATGTCTTGGCTATTGTAAATAGTGCTGCTGTGAACACTGGGGTGCATGTGTCTTTTTGAACTAGAGTTTTCTCCCAATATGTGCCCAGGAAAACTTCTCTTCTTTAGTCAGTTGCCTGAACTCTTACTCATCTCTCAGGGCTCAACTTGATTGTTATTTCCCTAAGGAAGTGGCAGTTTCCCAGGTCCTCATAGCACTATGAACCTTTCCTTTATACTCTTCTCACAATGACTCTATATTTGCTTGCTAACTTATATAGTATCAAGCTTCCCTCTACGTAGTAAATTCCATGAAGATAAGAATTGTCATCATTTTTGCTTATTGCTGTGTCACTGATGCTTTACTGCCTGACATTTGCTCAATAAATATTTGCTGAATGAATGAAATTTGATTCCTATCTGTATTTTTAATCATGTTTCCCATTTGTAATCAGACTTTTAGAGCTTGACTGGGATAAAATTGTCCAGTCTTTAGCCATCACTGTTGTGTTCAGTTTTTAAAAATTATCTGTACTCATATTTTAGAAATGAAGCCATTTCCTCTAGCATGCTGTGTTTTGTAATATATACAATATCATCTCTTTTTCATTATATTTTTAAGTATTTAGTGTTCTCTGATGTACTTAATGAATAACTTTATGAGTATCCCCATTGTACACATACTTGCAATATTGACTGTCTTGAAGTTTGCTATTATACTTTTAAAAGTATTCACTTCTCTATAAATAAGAAATGAGGTATTTACTGATTAAAGTATTTTTTCATTTTGTAAATCTTCCTGATAACTTTTTAGTCTAGCTATTTTAACAAATACTTGTTTTTTAAATTTAAGGAACAGTTTTATCGATGTGTAAGTACTTCTAATGTCATTATTTTTATGAGTTTATTGTAGTTTTGCTGGGTACCAGATATCCAAAAATGGTAGTAGCTAGGAGTCTCATTTAAGCCCTTAATACATCAGGATGAAAATAATCTTATGATTTCATATGGATCAAAATTTGAAATAAGTTTTTTATTTTACCTTCAGTGTAGGCATCTGTGTTCTCTTGTCTGTGTGCAGAAACAACTATTCCATTCAGTGCCTTGAATTACTCATCTGTGACTTCATTGATGTATTGCAGGTTTATGGAATTGTTTTAGTTGTAAGTTGTCTTTGCCTTCTTACCATTATGATAACAGCTAAAACCCGAGAAGTAAATTGCTGGCACTGTTTTAAGTGCATTTCAAGCACTAATTCATTATACACATTTGCTTATTAGAGTTCTCTAAAGAAACAGTCAATATGGTGTGTGTGTGTGTAAATACCTATATATTTACTATTTTATTTATATGTAAATATATAAATAAATTTCTTCATACACATACACACACACACATACACATACAGAGAAACTTATAAGGAATTAGCTCATACGATTATGGAGGCTGACAAGTCCCAAGATTTGCAGTCAGCAAGCTAGAGACCCAGGAGAGCCCGTGATGTAGCTGCAGCCCTAGTGGGAGGGCCTGCGAACCTGGAGAGCTGATAGTGTAAGCTTCAGTCCAAAGGCTAGCAGGCTTAATAAATACCCAGGAGAAACCAGTGCTTCAGTTCAAGTCGGGAGGCCAGTTAAACCAGTGTCCCAGCTTAAAGGCCATTAGGCAAGAGGAGTTGCCCTTTACTCAAAGGAAGGTCAGTCTTGTTGTTCTGTTTAGGCCTTCAACTGAATTAATGAGGTCCACTCACGTTATGGAGGGCACCCTGCTTTACTCTGTCTACCGACTCAAATATTAATCTCTTCCAGGAGTACCCTTACAGGTACACCCAGAATAATGTTTGACCAAATATCTGGGCACTTTCAGGGTGGCCCGGTCAAGATGACACATAAAATTAACATTACACTTATGTCCTAGGATCATGTGAAGATGAACGAATGAATCTAAAGTGTGTATAGACCAGGAATGAAAGACTGTCCCGTAAATAACTGTAGTTTGCTAGCCTTACCACCTGTAAAATGAAGAGCTTGGACTGCTACATGGTCTGCAAGTTCTAGGACTGGTGAAGGATCTTGGAGACCTTTTAGTCACCTAGCCTCTTCATTTTACAGCTGAAGAAATGGACAGAGAGAGGACAGATGGCTTGTCCAAGATGGAGTTCAGAAATAGAAATTCCAGGCTCAGCTCTGTAACCTACATCCTCAATTTCCTCTTCTGTGAACTGCAAGGGCTCCCCAGTCGTCTATATTTAAGTTCTCTCCCAGATTTATAATTTCATATAATGTTTAGGCTTCATAGTCTAATAGTGGGGTTTTTTTGTTTTTTGGGTTTTTTTGTTTGTTTGTTTGTTTGGTTTTTTACTATTTTCTATTGGGTTATCTCTGTTACTCTTTAGGTCTCCGTCTCTTGGTTGCTCATTTGACTGTACTCTGCCCCAAATTTTACTTCTTTAATAGTAATGAGTGTGAACTAAATTGTCTGTACTTTAAAATGGGAACAATGACAAATTTTAGGAAGTGCTGTTCATGCTGTTCATGGGCTTTTAATTGGTGGTTGTACTTTGGTTTTACACTACCTGAATGTCTGGGGATCAGATGTAGCCCCATGCCTTTGTTAGTACTGTTCTCTAGAACTGAACTCAGTCTGATTATATTAACCTCTTAGCTAACAGCTCTAATGGAAGAGAGAACACTTTTGGTGTATGATGGGCAGCCTTCCTGGGCAGTCCCAGCACTGTCGTCTTTGCCAGTGGGCACCTGACATTAAGTCCCAAAGACGCTTACTCACCTCTACGCATGAACACAGTTAAGCTGCACAGAGGTACATAGAGAGGCAGCACTTGAATGGCTGAGTCACAGCTGCTAGGAGATAGGAGGGGCGCCCATAAGAAGACAATTCATATGTACATATTTGAGAACCAATTGTATGGTGGAGCTGAATTGGGTGCTTGCTATGTTTATTATAGCCAGTGATTCAACCACAGGATAATAGCCATAGCAATGGAGCAGTTTCATAAAATGGAATTCTTTTCACTTCCGCCCCACTTTAGGTGAGTGTTTCTTTTTTTCTTTAAATATTTTCTTTTTAATTGAAGTATAGTTTATTTACAGTATTGTGTTAGTTTCTGATGTACAGCAAAGTGATTCAGCTATATAAATATTATTTTTCAGATTCTTTTCCATTATAGGTTATTACAAGGTAGTGAATATAGTTCTCTGTGCTATTAAGTCCTTGTTGTTTATCTATTTTACATATAGTAGTGTGTATCTGTTAATCCCAGACTCCTAATTTATCTCTCCCCGACTTCCCCTTTGGTAACCATAATTTTGTTTTCTATGTTTGTGAGTCTGTTTCTGTTTTGTAAATAAATTCATTTGTATCGTATTTTAGATTCCACATATGAGTTGTATCATATGATATTTATCTTTGTGTGACTTAATTCATTTAGGTTTGTTTTATTTTTATTTTTATTTTTATTTTTATTTTTATTTATTTATGTTTTTAATAGAGGTACTGGGGATTGAACCCAGAAACTCATGTATGCTAAGCACATGCTCTACCATACCACTGAGCTATACCCTCCCCACTTTGACTTACTTCATTTAGTATGATAATCTCTAGGTCTATCCATGTTGCTGCAAATGGCATTATTTCATTCTTTTCTATGGCTGAGTAATGTTCCATAAAATGGAATTCTGTAAATAAAATCTATTTTTGAAGTTATAATCATAGTTAATTTGAGTTAAATCCTAGGTTTTGATGAAAAGTGTCGGTAGAATATATATCCCTGTTTTGAAATGCAGGCAGTTTAATTAAAATATTCTTGTTCAAATTTAGGCATACTACTTATCAAACATACTAATGAAGGCAATGTAATCAGTGTAAAATCAAATGAAATCAAAGCAGAAGACATATTAAGGGACTTATAGAATCCATGTTTGGAATTAATAATTTACGTAGTCATGAAATTCATGTTGCATCAACAAATGTCTCTTTAGTTCCTAATACATACCTAGCATTGTGAAAGTTTTGTGAAGTGTGGGCCTAGAAACTTCTGTCTTTTGGTGTCTCCACTAACCAGCAGTATAGTCTTAGGAAAATCACTTCCTTCTTAAAGAAATTATCCTTTTAAAATGTAATAGTCAGTGCATATAGAAGGATACATGCTAAATATATGCATAACAATAAAATGAGCAGTCATATACCTAAACCCAACCTCAGAATTAAACCATTACCAATTCTACCTGTGTGCTACTTCCTTTTCTCATCCACTTGACTCCTTTGCAACTCTATAACTTATTTCTGTGAGTCATTCTATTGCTTTAAAATGTTTAAACATATATACAAATTTAGATAATATATTATTTAGTTTTCTTGAGTTTATAGGAATAGTATACTGGGTTATTTTTTCTTACTCAATATTAAATTGCCAATATTCTTCATAAGTTTTTTTGTAGCTATAGTTTATTCATTGTCATTGCTGAATAATATTTCACTTTGGGAATGTACTAGAATTTATCCATTCTTTGTCATCAGTGGACCTTTAGGTTATTTATAGGGGTGTTTTTTTTCTGTTATGACCAGAAAATATATGTCTTTTACTGTATATTTATAAAAGGGACCCCCCCCCAGTGTGTTGTGTATGTAGGGTACACATATAAATGTACAAACACACATTCAGGCATACATATAGGAAGATACATACACAGAATGGTAAGTCTTGAAATGTGCAACTTTACAAGAAGAGGTGAAATTGTTGGGGGGTAGGCATAGCTCAGTAGTAGAGCACATGCTTAGCATGCCCAAGGTCCTGGGTTCAATCCCCAGTACCTTTATTTAAAAAAAAAAAAAAACGAGGTGAAATTGTTCTTCAGAGTGGTTTTACCAATATGCGCTCCCACTACCAATGTGTGAGTTCCCATTGCTTCATATTTTTACCCTTGAGATTGTCTAACTTACATTTTGTCAGTTCTCTGATTACTAATGAAGTTAAACATCTTTGCATATGTTTATGGGTCATTTTTGTTTCCCCTCTGAAATAGTTCATGTCTTTTAACTGTTTTCTATTGGGTTATCTTTCTCATGCTGATTCATAATTATGAGTCCTTTTCATATTCAGGAGGTTAATCCTTTATTGGTTACATTTTTTGCAAATACCTTAGTGGCTTCTCCTTTTCACAATTTTTTTTTTTTGGATGTCTTTTGGTAAAGAAGTCCTTAATTTTAATGTAATTAAAGTTTTGGTTTCTTTCCCCCTTTTTTTTTTGGCACGGGGGGGTATTAGGTTTGTTTGTTTATTTATTTAATCTAGGTATTGGAGGTTGAACCCAGGACCTCATACATGCTAAGTATGCACTCTACCACTGAGCTATACTCTCCCCACCCTGGTTTCTTTCTTTGTAGTTACTGCTTTATGTGTCTTGTTTAAGCAATCCTTCCCTATGCCAAAGTTGGAAAGCTAGTCTCCTTTTTCTTTTTTCTAAAAGTTTTTAAATTTGGCAAATTATTTTCAGAACTTTAAAGTGCAGGGGTTGAACTAGGTGTTCTGTAACAACTGTGATCTGAAGTAGACAGGATGTATTTTCAGAGATTGCAGTGTTCTTTTAGTAATCTCTCCCACTGTGAAGTTTCATATTCACTCCTACTTTACTTCTCTTTCTCTCATTTCCCTGGCCTCTTCCTTCCTGTTTTTTTCAGAAAAGTAACCAGTTGAATCCTGCAGCATCCTAGAGTTTCTGTGTTGAAGCAGCACTTTTTAATTGAGATTTGTATTGTGATAATTGTAAAATCACATGCAGTTTTAAGAAATAATAAATCCCGTATACTCTTTACCCAGTTTCTCCTAATGGTAACATCTTGCAAAACTGTGGTATGTCACAACCAGGGTATTGACTTTGATAATATCCACTGATCTTATTCAGATTTCTCCAGTTAGACTTGTACTCATTTGTGTGTGTGCGTTTAGTTCTATGCAGTTTTATCCTATGTGTATGTTTATATATCCACAGATAAGATACCAAAGGAAATAGCATTTTTTAAAAACAGCATTTTTAAAAGTCTGCATTCCTGAATACCTCCAGAGTGTTCTGGAGGGCCTGGTTTGGCTGGTGCCCACACAGTTCTAGAGAGCCACCTCAGATTACATAATCCACAAGCAAATTGATGAGCTGAAACCTTGACCTGAGAGATGAAAGGATCTTTGATCTTTGGGTCTGAGGTCCTGGGAGGCCATTTGGCATCCCGCCAAAACATAATCATCATTTATTTTGAATTGCATTTGCCCATATGAACCTGCATTTGAGACATTCTGGTAAAAGCTGCTCTTGGTCCATCATGCAAATAGGAGTAATTTAAATTCGACCTGATCGTTAGCAACTAAAAACTAATAGTGGAAAGGAGGAATGATAATGCTTTTAGGAAAACAATTAAAAACATGCCAGAATGTGCATTGGTTTATATCCTCATAAATAGAAACTTATATTATTATCAGGCTGGTAGTCAAGGACATTTGAAGACTACATTTATGGTAGAGCTACATATGCTTTGATTTGTGTCTACTTCAAAATATTTAAAAATAAAACACTCAGCATCTTTAGTGGAGTTCATTTATTGATTTCTTTCTTTTTTTGTTTTGAACCTCTTTATTTATTTTTTAATGGAGGTCCTAGGGATTGAACCCAGGATTTCATGCTAAGCACGTGCTCTACCACTGAGCTATACCCGCCCTCCATTTATTGACTCCCTTATAATTGGTCAGGCACTATGCTAGGCAAAGAGGATCAAGTAGTAAATAAAAATGAAAGTGGTTCATGCCCTTATGGGACTTATCATCTAATTTGCAATTTAAAAATAAGCCAACATGTATTATAATTACTCATTTTCATGAATAAAATGAAATAGAAACAGAGATAACATAAATAGGGCCTGTTTTTGATAGGGTAGCCAGCAATTTCCATCTGAGGAATGACATGTAATCAGATAACTGAAGGAATGAGGGACTACTTCTGCAGAGGGGTTTGGGAATAGATATCACAACCAGCTTGGTCAGAGGCCCTGAGTTGGGCAAGAGCCAGGCACATTGGGAAGCTGAAAAGGTCGCTAGTGAGGGGACTGAAGGGCAGACTCAGTGAGGGAGGCTAAAGGTGGCAGTGAATGGGGTATAGGAACTTCTGGGGCACTGTCTAAGGAGCATTTTGGATCTTGCAATCTGAACTTCTTAAAGCCATCAAAGTGGTTGGAAGATGTGCAAGTGATAACAATGAAGTCGTCTATTTAATCAGTTCATGGACGTTTATTGAATGCTCTACCATGTGTCAGGCACTATTCTACTTGCTAGGGGTGCACTGGTGAGCAAAACAGACAAGCATCTCTGCCCCCGTGGACCTTACATTTTAATGTGGGAGGGTATTGTTAGGGTAAAGGGTAAGCTGGTGTAACAAAGAGCTCCAAAATACAATGGCCAGGAAAAGGTGGATCTTTATTTCTCTGGCACATAATAGCCCAGAGGAAGAAGGCAGCCTCTGTTTCCTGAGATCTAGGGTCCCAGGCTAGTGGGCAGTTCTGCTTTCCTCACCATTTGGTTTTCAAGTTCTAGTCAGCTAGACGAAAGGAGGGGTCAGGGGCAAGCTTCTTTAGGAAAATGACACACATCACTATTATACACATACCTTTGGCGAAATTTTAGTCATATGGTGCTCCCTAGTCATAAGGGAGATAGGAAAATGTAGTTCCTAGCTGAAAAGCCAGGTGCTCAGGAAGAAAGGAAGAACAGGTTGAAGAGGACAACCAGTAGACAGGGAGCAGACAGTAGACATGATAAATAATTGCAGTATCTTGTTACACTAGTGATGAGCGTTAAAAGGAAAATAAAACAGGGAAGGAGGGTAAGAAGTGTCAGGTGGTAGAGGGTGCAATTTTTCAATAGAGTGACAAAGGAAGGCCTCACTGGGAAGGTGCCACTTGAATAAAGCCCTGAATGAAGTCTGTGAGCAAGAAATACCATTCTGAGTTGTTATGAGGTTACCGTAACACAGGGTAGGCTTTAACATGCCTGAATCTTAGACCATATCTGAAAGTATTTAGTGGAAAGGCACCATTAATAGCAGTTTCACTTAGAGCAAGCAGTACAAGAAGGCCTTAGTGAATGCAGGATTGATGAAGTATCACATTAGGACCTGGACTGAAGCATCTGTCTGAGAGATTTTGTCTGTATTCTTTGATGGATGGGAAGCTTGGATCCCTAAGAAAGGAGGGACTAAGCTCCCTCTGCAACACTCAGTTCAGGGTGTGTTGGACCTACTTGTTTTATAGGGTTTTTTCTTGGGGGGATGTATTTTTTCCCTAAGGGTAGAAATTATTTATGATTTGAATTCACTTTGGAGCTCTGGTTAATTTCAGTGATCCATTGTCAGTGCAGTTTTGAGGATGTGGTGATATAAAAAGAGTGGAAGTATTTTCATGTTCATACTTGGTCATCAAAAATCTTGCTTAGTTGCCCTTCTGATTCCAGAAAGCAGTAGTTCCCAACCCTTCATTATTTTCCTTAATTGTATTTTTTTGGCCTATTTTGTATTTGCCTATTTTTCTCTAATACCCTTCCCACCTCCAACACCCCTAGACGTGGGTACATGATTGTCTTGGGTTTTTTCCTATGTTAGTGATCATTATCTTTCATTAGAGAACTCACAGTTTAGGAAAGGACATAAGATGCATAGATACATGAGGCAAAATACAAGGCAGGAAGTGATGAATGCCATGAGAAAGGTAAAAATAAAATTCTGTTCACAGACTGCAGAATGAGATGAGTAACCATGTCAGTCTTTGCTTCCACAATTGTGAAAGGAGACAATAAGGTTAACTTTGAGCTTAATACATAATGCTCTCAAAAGGAATTTTCTCTTCTTGGAAAAGGAAGCATTTGATCTGCTATCCTACTGTTTAAGTATTTTTATGAGTCCAGTCTTTTCCTAGGCACAACTAAAATACATTTTTGGCCTCTCAAGCTACACCACAGAGAAAAACTCAAGTCAGACTGGAAAAGCACTGCTAATCACTCACAGCATTTTATACAGTCTTGGAAGTTACCCTTGAATCTTTCCTCCTCTCTGTCACTCCACTTTACTCAGTCCATCAACAAATTCCAAAGACTCTGCCTCCTGAATGTTTTGAGGGGTCCACTCTTGCTATGCTTAATCTATCTCTGCTTAAAAAAAAATCCATCTAGACTGTTTTTTTTTAAAAAAAACATAACATTAGTTTAAGTCAGTTTCATGCTGAGAATCCCCTCAGTGGCTCCCCTCACACTTAGAGTAAGATTTCAACTCCTGCCTTTCAGCTCTGCGGGCCTGTGTAACAACATCTCTGACCTGTGCCCCTTGCGCTGTGCACTGTGGTCACGCTGGCCTTGCCTCAGGGCTCTACGCTCCTTCCACAGCTGCTCCTGCCTATAGAATCCTTTACCCAAGGCCCCCATTTTTATTCCTCCTTCAGTGCTAAACTCAAGCATCCCCTGACCACCCTCCTCCCCAGGTCAGACCACTCAGTCTCACAGGGTCTCATAGCACCTTATAGTTCTCTTACAATAGGTCTTTCTGCAGTTGTAATTCATAATGAATCTTGGAGCCAGTTATTAGCTGCCTCCTCTTCCAGAACAGGATTTAAGAGGGCATCTGTGCTCTTACTCACTGCTCTGTGCCCAGAGCCATGGTCTGGTACAGTGCTGGGCACTAAATGCTTAAGAAATATTTGTTGCTAAAGAAAAAGAGCAGAAAATTTCCAGATCACTTAAATTTGGTTTTAGATTTTATTGAGATGCTTACATTTGATCATAGGTTTTTGAAAGTTGTTGGAATATTTACAAAAGACTAGTGTCAGTGTCACCTGGGAGCTGTTAGAACTGCGCTGCTCAGGCCTCTGATGCACAGACCTGCATCAGAAATTGCCGGGGTCCTGGGTCGGGGAGGTGACAATCTGGTGTAACACACCGTCCAGGTGATATGATGCAGAATAATGTTTGAGAACCAATGTTCAATAAAAATATTGACTGAAGGTTAACTTAAGTAAAATATGAATTGCAACTTAAACCTTCTTTTGAAGGTTTCTAATAAACAGTAAGTGGTAATAAACTTTGTTTCAGCTGGACGCCCCCCCCCCCATTTTATCAATTGATGTCTGATGTAAACAAGGTCTGCTTGATCAGTCAACCCAAACCTGGACTTTACATAGTATTTTTCAGCCTTTGTCTCTGAATCTAACTTTTATCTAGTGTCATCCAGTTCCAGGAAATGATTATAAAATTGATAGTGCCCATGATTCTAGTGTTGGATTGCTTTGTTTTTCATTTTTTAAATGTTTATTATACAGAGTCAAAATGATTTTTGCTAAAGCTTAGGTTGTCATAGTTTCTAGATTTATATCTAATGCACTTTGAAGCATTAACAAGGTTTAGATGTGCATATTCTCGGCTATGTTTAGATTCCAGGGCTGTGCTACACCATCAGATTGTTTTGTTGATGGATTAACTGCGTTGTTAAAGATCATTCATCCCCTGTTTTGCCATTGACTTTAAATTCGCTCCATGTTTGACTCAAGGACACTATGGTGACAAACCATTCCCACCTGGTGACTATTAGGTGCTCCATAGGAAATTAATTGCTGGTGTCTTTCTCACACAACAGGTACCCAAGGCTCATTGATTCTCTTTCTGATACTTGGTTAGAAGCAGAGGATTTTAATGGAGATGAGAGATAACCAACAAAAGATTTTTTCAATGTTTTTTGAAAGTTTTAATTTTACAATAGTTTTAGATTCACAGAAAATTTGCATGGATAGTTCAGAGAGTTTTCATACCACACACGCAGTTTCCTATATTATTAACATCTTGCACTGGTAATGTACATTTGTCACAACTGATGAACCAATATTGATGCATTCTTATTAACTAAAGTCCATACTTAATATTCACATTTTCTCAGTTTCCCATTAATGTCATTTTCCTGTTACAGGGTCCTATCCAGAATACCACATCACAGTTACCATATCTCCTTAGATTCCTTGTGGCTGTGACAGTTTCTCCGACTTCTTTGGTTTAGATGATATTGAGAGTTTTGAGGAGTTCTGATCGGATATTTTGTAAAATGGTTCTTCAATTGAGATTTGTCTATCTTTTTTATTATTAGACTGGGGCTATTGAGTTTTGAGAGGAAGGCTGGTGAGGTGAAATGCTGTTTTCATCACACCATATCAACAGTATATACCATCAACGTGACTTAACGACGGTTGGTGTGGACCTTAATCACCTGTCTAAAGTAGTGTTTACCAGATTCCTCCACTGTAAAGCTGATGTTTTTCCTCCTTTCCATACTGTACTCTTTGGAAACAAGTCACTAAGTGTAGCCCAAGAGTTTGTTTTTTAAATGTGAGATTCCCAGATAACATCTTTCTTGTGAGTGGGACCTTCTCCATTATTTTTTGGTATCTCCTTTTAAGTTTTACTTTAATCAGGAGACAGGCCTATGCAGCTGACATGTTTCAAATGCTTATTGAAATTGTGAAGTGTATTCAACTGATGAAAGGATTTGAAATTAAAGTGAATATTTTAGTGAATATTTGTTCTGGGGAAGTTAGAGGACCCCTAAGGTGGTTTTGCAGATGCTCCTGTGTCCAGCTATTGCCCGCATCCACTCTCATTCCTCAGCCTCCAAGCCTCTGTTTGCCTGTAGTTGCCTGCTAGCTAAAACCTCTATGAAAACATTTGGGTAGATAGAGTGGCCCAGAATTTTCTTTGCTTGGCAGGAACTCCGTTGCTAAAATGGTTTTTAATATGTCTATGCCTCTCTGCTGTGCTGCTTTTGCCAGAATAGATGCAGCTCAAAAGATGTGCTTGTCTTCCTAACTCCTTTTTTAATATCTCGTAGCAGTGACTGAGCTATTGATCCAAAGCGATAACAACCCTGCATGTGCTTTTTGCAGGTTCTGTATTTTGAGAACGAACAGAGCTTTGAAAAAGAACATTACTTTACTTCACATAAACTCAAGGCTTTTTCAAACCAAATAATATATAGCATATGTCATAAAGAAGATTCATTTCTAGAAATCACCAGATTTAAAGGGAGCAAAGGATGAGGGGGAAGGAATTAAAGCAAGTGACAGTACTTGCTCAAAGACTGATGACCAGGGTCAGCTCCCTGGGAGCATTGTCTCCTGCAGCCCCACTCACTCTTTTATCCACTCCATCTCTAACTCATGTCCTTGGCTCCTAATGTACACTTAAAGCACTTCTCAGAAAGATAGTTCCAGGAGGAAAGGCAGACAGAAAGTTAACAGTTAACTTTTTGCTGAAAGTAACCTTTAGTATACTATTAGCAATTTTGGGTTCTAGGTTGACTCCTCAGTAGAGAAAATAGTGAGCAACATACCTCATTATAATTAGACATATTTTAAATAAATGAAGATAATACATCTACCATAAGGCAAATAGAAAAAAATTGGGGGATTTTTTTTTCTGCATTCATTTATTAATCTAAGTTCTAGCTAATAAGGTCTAAGAGGACTTCCTCAATTTGAGAGCTATGCCCAAAAAGGAGAGCTAAAGAATATTTAGGTTTACACTCTTAATTTGTTAATGTCACTGTTTAGTATCTCTTACATGTTGTATGTGTTCATCACACGAAAGAATCCAGTACTCATTTTTAAAATTTGTTTTTAACTTTTTTTAAACATTTTTTATTGCATTATAGTCATTTTACAATGAACTTTTAAGTAAACTTTTCATTTTAGATTAGTTTCAGATTTGTAGGAAATTTGCAAAGATGGTACAGAGAGTTCACATATGTGCCCTACACCCAATTTCCTTTATTATTAGCTTATATTGGTTCATTAATTGTAACAAATGTACCATACCAATAGTGTTACATTGTTACTAACTAAAGTCATACTTCATTCGTGTTTCTTTAGTTTGTCCCTAATATCCTTTTTTCTGTTCCAGGATCCCATCTAGGATACTGTACCGTAATTAACCGTCATGTCTCAATAGGCGCCTCTTGACTGTGACAGTTTCTCAAGCTTTCCTTGGTTTTGATGACGTTAACAGTTTTGAGGAGTACTGGTTAGGGATTTCATAGCAAATCCCTCAATTAAGATTTGTTTGATGTTTTTCTGAAGAGAAGATGTGGATTATGACTTTTTAGAAGGAAGACTAGAGAAGTGAAGGGCTATTCTCATCACATCTTATCCACCATGCATAGTATCAACGTGGCTTATCACTGATGATGTCAACTTGATCTCCTGGCTGGGGTAGTGTTTGTCAGGTTTCTTTGCTGTGAAGTTACTCTTTTTTAAAATAGAGGGGTTTTTTTAAACTGATTTTTCTACCTCTCATTCTGGAGAGGAATATGATTCATTTCATTTATTTATTAAACAGAAGTTATTTTGAGTTAAAGAAAACATGGTTTTAGGTACATTTTAGGGCTTTTTCTTTCAAGGCCCACTCCTACTAATTGGATAAATAAACCATATTTAAGGAATAGTCTATACTTTGTAGGTAACAATAGTTGGTTAAGATCAAGTTGTTGGTGTACAGTGTATATTTGTTTAGCTTTTCTAAATATACTGGGTTTTTTCAACTAAATTATGTTTGACTACTGATGGATATTGTTGAATAATTTAAATCACATTCTTCAAATGTTACAGCCTCTCAATTATTCATGATTTCCCAGTTATTAGACTTTCTTACCTCTCTTTGCACTTATTTTATATTCACAAAAAAACAGTGAAGAGTATTTCCGTAAGTGAGACCCTTCCTATATTTCCAGCTTTCGTATAATTACAAAGGATTATATACATACTAGGGATCAAGCAGCCTCCTGCTTATTCACATTCCTTCAAACGCTAGTCACAGTAACAGATGAAGATCAGAAAGTACTAGGAAAAGAAGTCACCAGAGCATCTTGTGTTGAAATTTGTTACATAGTTTTGATGTCAAGGGATGAGTATGTCATACAGCAGATGAGCCTCTAGGATGAATTTGATTAATTCTCCACAGCAGCAAAATCTCATAATCAGATGGTGTTGCTTGAGGCTTTCTCTTGCTTTGGAGTTGGATAATCTAAACTGTGTAACCCCTAGTGGATTTCCAGTCTGTCATGTATCAGGGAACGTCTGTGCAGATGGAAAGAGATTTTCTGTTGGGCGGTGTGTGAGCTCAGTGGGAAGGGTTAAAAATTAGGAGTGAATGCATTTAACTCAATTTTGCTTGCTAATAGCAGACATCTCTACCAGATTTGATGACATGGCAAACATGGAAGGAGCAGAAACATCTGGGTTTTATCACTGGCTCTGCCACTAGTCGTATAATTTTGGGGGTAGTTTTTATGTAACTTTTGTCAGTAGTCCTGAGATTTTCATCTGCACAGTGAGAATGGACAGACCAGAGCATTGCTTAAACCCCTCAAGACCATCTATGTTTGAAGTTCAGAATGGGAAATAAGAATAGCAGTATGAGCTGTCCTCCCAATTACATGGTGTGATACAGTGCTTTAGGAAATATAGATTTCTGGGTAATACTTGTGAGCTACAGAGCTTTTTTTTTTTCACTTGATTTTTTTAAATTATTTTTAAAAATGAGGCTCTCATTCCTTAAAGCCACACCCCCTCAAAACACAAACACACCAAAAACAAAATAATCCCCAAAAACCCACCCTGAATTATTCTTTCATGGTGGATCAGCCTCTCAGGAAGAAGAGGACTTTTGCTACAGCATGTATCTCAAGCAAAAACTAAGCTGGGAAACAGTCAAACCTGTTTTCTTTAATGTTATGGGACATTTGATTTTGTCTGTTTCTCAGTATTAGGCTTCCAATTAAACTAGAGTGGTTTAGGCTTGTTTAAAATGGTATATCCATTTAACTATGAAAAAGTATAACTATATACTTATAATAAGTGTATTATATACTTACATAATATGCATAGAATGTATTATTAACATATCAATAAGTATAATATAAAAAGTTATCAGCAGACTGTGACCCCAAGCTATCCCCTCTTATATGGGGGATATGGATTTTTCCTTGCTGTGCAATATAGTGATTCATAATATTTTGGGGAGAGGGTAATTAGTATTACTTATTTTTAATGGAAGGACTGGGGATTAAATCTAGGACCTCATGCATGCTAAGCACACACTCCACCAATGAGCTGTACCCTCTCCAGTGATTCAGTTTTTAAAGGTTATACTCCATATATAGTTATTGTAAAATATTGGCTACATTCCCTGTGTTGTACAGTATATCCTTGTAGCTTATTTTATACATAATAGTTTGCACCTCTTAATCCCCTACCCCTAATTTGCTCCTTCCCTCTTCCCTCTCCGCAGTGTAACCACTAGTCTGTTCTCTATATCTGTGAGTCTGCTGCTTTTTTGTTATGTTCACTAGTTTGTTGTATTTTTTAGATTCCACATATAAGTGATATCATACAGTATTTACCTTTCTCTAACTTATTTCACTTACCGTAATGCCCTCCAAGTCCATCCATGTCTGGGTACAGTGGTTGGTATCTCAGTTGCTCCAGGGGTAAAAATGTGCGTTCTTGTAGCCTGGCCTCTCAGGAACTTGCACTCTGCTCGGACCCATGCCTGTCGTTGGGGCTTTGCTAAGCATTGTTGATGTCATTGACGCTCACTGACTAATTGCTTTCTACCAGGTATACCTGTTGCCGTGTTCTGTCTGCTTTCTCCTTGCCGAGTATCCTGATGCTCACTGATCACCTACCTGGACCTCTGCCTGTTGCTGCCCACTCTTTTCCAATTGTGCGCTCTTGCCTACTTGGGTTTCCTCTCAGAGCTTGCTTCTGGGTACATCTCCAAGCACCTGACATTCCCTTCCTCCAATATAAAGGGGTCTGTGTAGTCTACAGGGCTTGATCTGCCACGCTGCCTGCCTTCAGAAGCTTAATTACGACAATCACTGATTTCCATTCTCTTTATAAAAATCTGTCAGCTTTTAGTTGCCTTAATTTGTTATTTCCTGATACTATAAACTCACTCCTTGACTTTTTTTATTGGATTCTTTTTTTTTTTTTTTTTCGGTCTTTCCTTAGAGCAAATCTCACATGTACCCCTTTTAGCCACTTGTTACTTTCACAGGGAGTGGCCTCAAATCATAAAATCTTAACATTGGAAGAGACTTTCAAAGACACCTAGTTCAACTTTCCCTGTGATCGGTAGCTTACCAAATCCCAAAATAACCCATCAGTCACATTTTTTAACAGCTTTCTACTGGTTTCTTGGGCCCAGAACTATCAATCCGTTCATTTATTTAATTCACTCATTTTTTTCAGTCAACACAGTTACTGAACATCTGCTTTTAACCAGACACTGGGGATATGTGTGTATGTGAGAGAGAGACCATTCCTGTCCTTGAGGAGCTGCTACTCTAGTGGGAGGTAGAGAAGTAAACACAGTTGCTGGCTAGAGACATGCAGTGGGTAAGAGAATGGATCGTTTCTTCTGCATGACTAAAGGTTGATTTCATGGAGGAGCTTTTTCTGCCACTCCAGTTAACACCAACTTTCTGGTCTACCACCGCCTTTTCAGCTACTCAGTAAAGAGAGAGGGGACTCTCCTCTCTGCCTCTGTCTGTACTTGACTTGCCCTTGGAATCATCTTTCTAAATGCAAATCTTGGTTTGTTTCTCCTTTGTTAATAGGCTACCCCACAAACTGACATCTAACTCTTTGGCACAACTTATAAAGCCCTCGACCCCTCCAGTCTCATATACACTGTTTTTCATCAGGCTTTCAGTACCCCCAGAACATCATGCAGTTTTGTGGCTACATTGTACTTACTCACACTTCCATTGCATATGTTGTTCTAGAATGACTGCCAGTCTTGTCTTCATGGTGAACTCTGGGGCACTGAAAGCCTGATGGAAAAATGGTACATAAGGAGGAATAAATCACACTTCTAACTTTGCTTTTCCCTTAAGGTGTACTCCGACCCGTTGGCTTCTATTGCACCTTACACACTCCCATCCCTGCCACCAAAAGATTATAAACTACTCTAGACCAGGCTGTCTCTATGTCTTCAACCTTCACACAGAGACTGGCGTCGAATGGGCAGTCAATAAATATTTGTTGGATGAATGGGTAAGTAAATGAGCAAAGAAATGAAGACAAGTCTTCTGTAGTCTGTTTTTCACTTTAGGTCTCTCTTGGAGCACTGAGAATGCTACTTAAAAGATACCTACCACTGTTTTGACCATGGTTCCTTGCCAACCTAGGACCATGCTCGCTGACTTATCCACTACTAGACACCTACCTGCAGCTATCACTGCCAAACAGGGAGAAAGGCCCTTTGTAGGGGTTTGGACAACTCTTCACCTCCCACCCTGTAGCCCCTGCTGCCAAGATAAGTTTCTACTGTGTCTCTTCAAAACTATAATCAAAAGAAAGCAATTACACAGTGAAAATGCTTCTTTCCTTTCCTGCTCTGGTAAATCAGAACGGTTATAAAGTAAGGACAATTAGTACTTGAACAAGTTCCTATCTTATTAAGCAATCCTTTGAATGAGTCAGCCAGAAACTCAAACCACTGGTAAGGACAGTGGCCATTTATCATTTTAAGTTGATCTGTTTCAAATGAATAGCAAATAGGGTATTTTGGTCCTAAATTATACATTTATCACCTTACTAGAGCCCTTTTTTACACAATTATGTCATTGAATAGTGCAAGACACACAAAACTGTCATGAACTTTGCCCTCCCTGTCTTCCTGTTCTTTAATCGGATCTTAAAATCAAAACTCAGCACTTTGAGTTCTGATAAGATATAGATCTCTGCCTAAAATAGTTGGCCATTTCTGAGATGGTAGGCATTTTTCCTTAGAGTTATTGAGGCATAATTTACATATGGTAAAATTCACCCTTTTTAGACATATACAAATGTATGAATTTTGACAAAATTAGTGTGTGGCCACCACTGAAATCATGTAAAGGAATTTTCTATCACCCAAGGTGTTCCCTCATGCTACTTTGTAGTCAGTCTCCTCCCTATATTGCCAAACCCTGGCAACAATTGCTCTGATTTCTGTCTCTATATTTTGTCATTTCCTGCATTTCATATAAATGAGATCAAAATATGTAGTTTTTCAAGTCTAGCTTATTTTGCTTAACATAATGCTTTTGAGTCATCTATGTCGTTGAATTTATCAGTAGTTTACTGCCTTCTGTTGCTGAGTAGATTTACACTATATGAAGGTACAACAATCTGTTTATCCATTCACCAATTGATGAACATTTGGATAGTTTAAAGTTTTTGGTAGTTATAAATAAAGTTGCTGTAAATATTTGTATTGTAGATTTTGTGTAGACATTCACTTTTATTTCTCTTAGGTAAATACCAAGGAGTGGAATGGCTGGATTTTATGATGTGTGTTTAACTTTATATGAAATTGTCAAACTGTTTTTCAAAATGACTGTACCATTTTTTATTCCAGTCTGTGGCTTGTCTTTCTATTTATTTTTAAATTTTCTTACTATCTTTCAAAGAGCAAAAGTTTTAAATTGTGATGAAATGCAATTTATCAATTTTTTCTTTTATGGTTCATGCTTCTGTCCTATTTAAGAAATAGTTACCAGATCTAGGATCATGAAGACTTGCTTCTGTTTTTTTTCTAGGTATTTTGTAGCATTAGGTTTTATGTTTCAGTCTATGATCCATTTCAAGTTATATGTATAGGGTGAGGTTTGGGTTGACGTTCATTTTTTTTAATATAGATATGTCCCATTGTTCTAGCATCATTTGTTAAAAGACAAAAAGGCTATCCTTTGTCTATTGAATTAAGTTCATATCTTTGTCGAAAGTCAATTTATCATATACAGGCAGACCTTGTTTTATTGTACATCACTTTATTGTGCTTCACAGATACTGTGTTTTTTATGAATTGAAGGTTTGTGGCAACCCTGTGTCGAGTAAGTCTATCAGTGCCATTTTTCCAACAGCATTTGCTCACTTCATGTCTCTGTGTCACACTTTGGTAATTTTTATAGTATTTTAAACTCCACCAGCAAAAAGATTACCACTCGCTGAAGGCTCAGATGATGGTTAGTGTTTCTTAGCAATAAAAATAAAGGTAGTTTTTAATCAAGGTATGTACATTGGTTCTTTAGAAATAATGCTATTGTACACTGAATAGACTACAGTATAATGTAAATGTAACTTTTACATATGCACTGAGCAATTAAAAAATTGATGTGACTTGCTTTATTGCAATACTCGCTTTATTGCATTGGTCTGGAATCAAACCCACAGTATTCTCTGAGGTGTGCCTCTATACGTATGCATCAGTTTCTATTCCAATGATCATATGTTTATTCTTTTGTCAATATCTCAGTATCCTAAGTAGTGTACCTTTATAGTAAGTCTCAAAGTTGGTTGGTTTGAGTCCTCCAGCTTTTTCTTTTTCAAAATTGCCTTGGTTATCTTACATTTTTTATTTTTCCATATAACTGTTAGAATCACCTTGTAAATTTCTTAAAAAAAGGCATGCTTAGATCTTATTGAACATTGAATTAAATGCTGAATTGAGATTGAATTGAATCTATAAATTATTTTGAGGGAGAATTGCAATATTGGTGATATTGAGTCCTCTGATCCATGAACACAGTATTACCAGTTCAATTACTTATGTCTTTGATTTTTCTCACTGGTTTTGTTTGTTTGTTTGTTTGTTTTTGGTAATTTTCAACATGTAAGTCTTATAGTACTTTGTTAGATTGATTCCTGAGTATTGCCTATTTATTGGTGCTACTACAAATGGAGCTTATAAAAATTTCAGCCCCTTGTTCACTGCTGTATATAAAAATAAAACTTATTTTTCTATGATTATCTTTTATTTTCTATCCTTGTTAAAGTCACTTATTATTTAGTAGTTTTTTATAGATTCTTTTGAATTGTCTACTTAGATAATTATATTTTCTATGAATAAAGACAATTTTTTTCTCCTCTCCAATTTTTTCTATTTTTATTATTTTCTGTACCTTACTGCATTAGCCAAGACTTCCATCCAGCATGCTGATGAATGGAAATGGTAAGAGCAGATTCCTCCTTGCCTTGTTCCTGATCTTAGGGCAGAATCATTCAATTTTTCACCATTGAGTATGAGTTAGCTGTAGGTTTTTCATAGATACTCTTTTTCAGGCTGACGAAGCTTCTATTTCTAGTTAACTGAGTATTTTTAAAAATCATGAATGGCTGTTGAATGAATATCACACTTTTTCTGCATCTGTACGAATAGTGATGAATTTTCTTCCTTGGGCTGTTGATATTATGAATGGCACTGTTTGAGTTAAGAATGTTGAACCAACCTTGCATTCCTAGGCTAATCCCATATGACTATTTCATATTATTCTCTTATATTTTATGAATAAAAATCGTGGTTAGGTGCTGCAAAGTTGTTGGGAATTCCTTAACTATATTTGTGTTTTATAGGTCACTAGAACCACTTCCATCCTTGTTAAGGGAAGTGCTAACCTTGCCTATGATACAGTACAGGTAGAGCGCTTTTCTTCATCTTCATTTGGTCTTTAGGTTATCGAGAGAGTGAAAGGAAAGGCAACAATAAGTGAGTGTCTTTGTACTAGGCAATGTGTGTGTTTATTTAATTTAATCTTAATAGGAAATTGAGGTCCAACAAGTAATTTGTACCACTGAAGTCTTGGAGCTAGTAAATGGCACCATCAGAATTTAAGTGCAGGTTTATTTTGGTAAAAACCCATGATCAGTCCACTAGATTTTTAATGCCCCTCTCTGGGAATGACCTTGCGTGCATGTGGCGAGGTGTAGGGGATGGAACAGAAGACGACGGGGAGGGTGGAGGAGAGATTGAGATTAGGAAAGGGAGAAATGTTTTACCACCTGTGGACTGAAATACAATGCACAACCTATAAGTTGAGAGTTATGTTTTATTCGGCAGACTTTCTAAGGACTGGAGCCTGTCAGATCGCTCTAGGAGACTGTTCCAAAGTGATGGGAGGAGCCAGGATGTTGAGTTTTTACAACAAAGATCAGGTAGTCAGAACATTAAGAGATTACTGTTATTTAAAGAAAACCAGATATCTCAAATTAAGGAATTTAGTGATTTTCTATGTGTGGGAAGGTGCAAAGGTCTGGGCTCATTGAAATCATGCCTTTGATGTGCACCTAGCTATCTAGGGCCAGGTTCCTGTTCTCCCACATCCTGATTTCCCTTTGGGTGCATGGTTGGGGGTGGCAGCAGAGGCTGTCTCCATCCTAAGTTCCCTCCCCTCACTGGAAGGGGTGGGGGGGTGTGTGGCAGTAGTGGCTAATGGCTTGATGGCAGCATCATTGTTAACTGATATGGCTGGCAATACTTTTCATTCATACACCTTTCATTGCCATCTCAAAATCGGGGCTTTTTAGATATCATGATTTGCTTCTCAGCTCTGCCATTTACTTGATTTGTGGCACATTTGTCTCTGACTCATTTTTTAAAAATATGAAATGTAGACTATTAACCTGGGTTGTCATGAGAAACACAGATAATACATGTAAAGTACCTTGCACATAGAATGTGTTCAATATAATGGTGCTCACTACTATCATCATTATTGATTTCCTACCATTAAGCACTTTACAACTGGAAATAATTAATTTGGGTTTGGAAAATGATTTCTGTAGTTGTCTGTTCAGTTCTTTTGCCAAAATAGCCTAGAGCAAGTTTCTTTTTATAAAAAATGGACTTAAGTTTCCTCTGTTTTTTACTCACCTCCTTTCTAAGTCAAAGCAACACCAATTTACTAAATCAGCTTGCAAATTTGATTTAAAACGTTTACTGCTAAATCCTTTGGGCTCTGGAATTGAGTGTGTGCATGTGTGTCTGTGTGTGTGGTCTGGAAGTGGGTGTCTCAGCCCAGAGGACTGGAGATGCCATTTTCATTTCACACGGGCAACCAACCATTGATAGCTTTAGTCCCTTAGCTCACGCAGATCTGACAGTTTCTGAGTCATTGAAACTCTCTTCTCTGACACAAACCACTTCATGCTGTTTGGAGGTAATGATTTCTTTTTTTGGTAAGGTTATTTTGGTTATCACAAGTAGGGCCTAAGAGCTTCTGTGTTTCGTCAGTCAAGTCAGGAGGTAGCAATGAGAAAAAAGACCGAGTCTGAGAAAGGCCATCAGGCCATCATCAAATGACCTGTCTAGTGTCCAGGACCTTAGGAGGGCTGTTGGCTTCAGCTGCAGCAACCCATAGCCTTCTGGGAATTGATTCTCATTATTAGTTGATTTCCCAGCAGTAACCTTTCAACTGAAAAGTGCTGCTTGACAGATGAAAGTAAAGGAAAATGAATTGTATTTTGAAAATTTTTGGTTAATATCATACCATCCCTTGTTGCAAATCAGAATTGGTAGTCGCTAGTCTTTTTTTTTCTTTAACAGCTTTATTGAGGTGTGATTGTTATACAGAATATTGCCCATATTTAATGTAAACAGTTGATGGGTTTGAACAGATGCATATACCCCTGAAACCATCACCACAATCAGGATCATATGCATATCCATCATCTCCAAGTCTCCTCCTGCCCTCATATTTATTTGTGTGTGTGTGTAAGAACTCTTAACTTGAGATCTACCCTCTTAGCAAATTTTTAAATGAAAATACAGCATTTTACATATTGCTATTTTCAGAGCACTTTGACCACATCTTCTAATTTAATTTCCACCTTAATGAGGGTAGGGCTTATTTCTATTTTGTGATGAAAAATAGAATTTAGGGATATGTTTTCCCAGAGATTACCATTGGATATTGTGTCAGTGTCCAGAAATCAATTTTGCTTTTTGCCCTGTTCTCTTTGCATAAGACCACTGGGCCTTGGGCCTGATCTGGCTCTCTAAACTTCACTGACCTGGTAAACACTCAAAAACTAAATGTTTAATGACCACCTTTGTCCCCAGAATTAGTATCAACAAATGTGATTACTTAGCTTCAAAGAGAGTTCATGAAATAAGTAGTTGGTGGGAGATAAAATTTTGGAAGTAATTTCTACCTTTCTTATGTGTAACTTTCCCTTTCTAGATTGGCTCGACAGAGAGTTCCAGTGTCCAGGCAGAAATGTTCAAAGGCTGGTCATTAAACTTTCTGGTGGTCTTAATTAAAATGTTTGGCAGTGAGGTGAAGCCCAGTGTGGTAGATCTGATGCGGCCTCTTGAGTGGTTACTTTGTGTTAAACACTTATTTCTAATCATTATAGGGGCCTAGAGATTAGAGTGAAACAAAAAATATTCCACACTTAGGACCTCACAGGCCAGCAGACAAGATGGAAGCCTGCTTAGAGCTGCTTCCGTTTCAGCTTCCTGCAGTACATCCTCCATGCTGCCAGCAGAACAGTCTTTTTAAAACACATGCCCTTTCCCTGCTTAAAACTTTCTGGGGATTCCCTGTTTCTCAGGGGACTTGGTCAGACTTTCTTATCAGGATGGAAAAGGCCTTCTCTGAAGTGACCCAGCTTCTCCCTCTATACCCACCCCTGCGGCCAGGATCCCAAATCTCAGTACCCTGGTAACCTGGGTGGGACTATGTATGAGGCAGGCGGTCCTTTCTGCCCAGGTCTGATTCCATCCTATGCATTCTCCCTCATGTCTCGTTTCTCCAGAAGTGTCACTTGAAAGGATGCAAGTTTCTTCATTTGTGATATGAGGATGAATAGTGACACCTGCATTATGGGCTTGCTGTGAGGATTCAACCAGGTGGTGCATGCTGAGGGCTCAAACAATGCCTGGCTTTTAGAGTATTTGTTCAATAAATGGTAGCTAGGCTTTATTATTACGCAGTAGGAGAAGCAAGGGTGTAAAGGTAAAAATCTTCGTATTTCCAGGTGCTCAGAGCACGTCATGATTTTTCATGCCTCTCAGTGTTTACTCATGCTGGGCCCTCTGTCTAGAATGCTGTGTTAGTCTGGGTCTTCTGAGAAGCAGAAATTTAGGATTAAACAGGCAAGGATTTTGTAACCAACCACCTGCGTGAGAGACACTAGGGAGGGAGATAGATGGGAAGGGTGGCAGTGCCAAACAGTCCATGATGCAAGTCTGAACCCTGGTGAAGAGGGGAGAGAGTAGCTTAGGCCGAAGCTCTCTGGACTGCTGTGCAGTTGAAGGAAGGTTCAGAAAAGCCTTTGGGGAGTTTGAAGTCAGTGGCCAGTCCAGTCCTGACCCTGCTGTACTCAGTCATCGGCCAGGTGCAACCCACTGGAAGCACAAACGTTAGGATGAATTTGAGGCAGCAGCTCAGTTCCGTTCCCTGTCATCAGAGACCTTCCTCTGAGCCTCCAAAAATGCCTTCCCACTTCCGTTTAATTCTTCCTGCTTGTCCTTAAAGGGCCAGCTTTAAATGGTTCCTCTCTGGGAAACTTTTCCTTGAAGGAAATTTGCAGCATGTCACATGATGGTCCCACTGCCTTCAATGATCATCCCCTAATCTCTGCCTGGCAAAGTCCTAGTAAACTGACTTGAACCGCTACCATCTGAAAAACGAGTAGGTGCTCAGGAAACATTTATTGAATGAATGAATGAGTTAGTAGGACTTAGACAAGCAGATTGAAGGGAGAAGATAGTTGAGGCAGAGCAAACTGCTTGAGCAAAGCCATAGAGGGGGAAGAATGAAGAATTTTTTTCTTTTTCTCAAATAATTGTCTTGCCCCCAAACTGTAATTTTAGAGAATGTATATTATGATGCAAAACAGTGGGGGCAGGAGTTTTTTCCTGGCAGTTGAAAATGATTCATATTTGAGAACTTTGTTGAGAACAATGTTTTGAGTATTTCCTGAGAGACTTCTTCCCCGAGAGGAAACAGTTGATAGAAATGGAATTTTACTGCTGCCAGGAAAAGTGCGATAAAGATCAAATCTTGTACAAGTACTACCAGAATAGAAATTTCCATGGAGTGAAGAGATTTCGGAGTCCTACCTAATGGTTCATATGTATGTAGTGTTCAGTGCAGCTGAACTATAATTCTGTAATGGAATTTGACCAGTTTTGGCAATCCAGTTTGTAACATATGAATTAGTGGAGACTCATTCATTTTGACATTTGCTGATGCTGCCAGATGTTGGCCATATTTTTGATGGAAAGAAATAGGAAGCTGGCCAGGATCCCAGATCTCAGTATTAGTATCAACTGTCTACCACTGCCACATGTTGCCAGAGGAGATGGACACACTGAGGATAAGGTCGCACAAAATCACTTTCTGTCAGCAACTAGAGATTTAACCCCTAATCACTATGGAGTGTTTTACCCTGGTGATCTGGATTGGCCTGTGTACGAGGCAGGTGTTCCTTTTTGCCCAGGTCCAATTCTGTCCAATGCATTCTTCCTCGTGTCTCCCTTCCCCAGAGGTGCCACTTGAAGGGATGCAAGTTTTTTTTTAATAATTTGTAATATGGAGGTGAATAGTGACACATCATGGGCTTGCTATGAAGATTCGACCAGGTGATGCATGCTGAGGGCTTAGATGGTGCCTGGCATAGAGTATTTAATTTGTTCAATAAATGGTAGCTAGGCTTTATTATTATTATGTAGTAGGAGAAGCAAGGGAGTGAGGGTAAACTCTGAATATTTCTAGTATTATGAAAGTTGGTTGTTCATGCATTTGGTAAGTGCCTGTTCAGTGATGAAACAGCATGGGGCTCTAGGGACATGAGCTACTCTGGCCCATTCTGTGATTAACATGCACAGTTGCAGATAGCCATCTCTTCTCTCAAATGAGGACAGTTTATTTTGGCTTGTCCATAAGCAAAATCACTTGCTTCTCCACTGTGCTCTGAACTGGTGTGGAATACCTTTTCTTCTCTTTCTCGTTGGTCCATCTCTCTCACCTTCAAAGTTCTATTCTAATTCTTCTTTAGGTTACATATGCCTAACATGTCCCAGACACATGAATAATACATTCTCCTCCTTTGATTTTTGTTGATCAGGTTGGGAAACTCTTTGACCCAGTAGCCCTTGCCTTACATATTGTTTCTTCCATTTTTGTGGCACAGTTCACTTGGGATATTATCCATTTACTTTTGTCTTTCACTACTGAGTCATTAATTTCCCCCAAAGAGCTTTTCCTTTATGTGTGTTTATACACATCTCTCTTAACCATATTCCTCCTTTCTTTTCCAAGTTTTCTGTTACATCAAGAATTAACTCCTGTCTCACTTATTTACTTAGGTGTTTTTTGTTTTTTTGGTTTGTTTTTGTTTTGAGGGGAGATATTAAGGGTTTATTTGTTTATTTTAAAATTATTATTATTTTTTTAATGGAGGTACTGGGGATTGAACCTAGGACCTCATGCGTGCTAAGCACGTGCTCCACCACTGAGCTATTCCCTCCCTCTTCCCCTCCCCCTTCACTTCTTTATCTTATCTGGAAGCCAAAAGCATAAATTGAATAATGACTGATGTAGGGGGGTCGAATATTACTATTGATAGATGTGTACCAAAGTAAAGGAAAGCCATAAAGTTAAAAAGGAGTAGTATTTGAAGTCCCAGAGAGATCTTATACTCAGTATATTCAGATCTGAACTTACTCTCTGTCTTCTCTAAGCTTGCTTGCTTATTGATTTTTTAATTGATTGATTGTACCGTCAGTTACAGTGTGTCCATTTCTTCTCTAAGCTTGTGACGGTCAGCTCTGGAGATGTTTCTCAGATGGATTTATTTCCTCCTCACTCCGATTGTCCTCACCCGGGGCCTGGCCCTCTTCATCTTACACCTAGACTGAACAGCTTCTTTTCTTATCTTCTGTCTAGTCCGTCTCTTCCCTAGTCTGACTACACAGTGTCACAGAAGGGTGGGGTTTTTTTTTTCTTTTTTAGCTTTTTAAATTGTAAAATGGAGGTATTCAAAAAAAAAAAAAAAAAAAAAAACAACCGAACAGTATTACAAGGCAAACATACTTAAAATCTCCATCCAGAGCAAGAAATGGAACATTGTCAGCCACCCAGAAGTCCCTTCAGGTGTCCCATCCCAATTATAAGCCTTCCTTCTCTCCTTCCAAAATAACTATTATCCTGACTTTAAAGTAATTATTTTCTTACATTTCTTAATCAACAAGGTGCTTTTTAAAAATATCAGTCTTGCCACATCCAGTTACCACCATGCTGCAGCCTAGGGGAGGTGAACTTCCCTCACAGGTCTACCTTTTCAGCGCCCTTCTGTGACTGCTCCTCTTTGCCCTAACACCTTAGTCTCTGGCCATCCTGGATTATTCACAGGCTCTCAGATGCCTTTTGTGTTTGCCAGATACCTCTAGTCATTTGCTCCTGCTGTACCCTCTTTCCGGGGTTGCCTCTATTCCCTTCTCTGATGAAGCCCTAGACCCAGCCCGAAGGTCATTTCTTCTGTAAAGCTGTCCTTAGTCTTCCCTCCCTGACATACCTGTGGCAGAATGACTCTCTCCCATCCCTGTGCTCTGTGCCCACTAGAGCATTTTATACATGCTTCCGTTAGTAGCGTTCATCATAGTCTCTGGTACCTAGCAGCTTGCTTAATGCGTAGTAGGTGCTCAGTAAATGTTTGTTGAAAGTAAGAATCTATGCAGTCAGCCTTTAAAACTCTTTCACAGTGTCAAGTTTTCTTCAGAATTGACACAGAAATCATATATTTGATCATATGATCAAGCTTGATATGGACTATTTCAGATGCTGCTGCTGTTCTGAAAGTTACTATGGTCGAAATAAGTTTTAACTGTATAAAGATAGCACTCCTGTGTTTTAATTCCTTGAGTTGTCTTAAAATACTCGGGTTGTGTCAGCCAAACAGGGACTGAAGTGTACTTCATAATAACTTAAAATTCAAAGCAGTTTTTAATCTAATCCTAAAATCAGTAGGAGTAATTTAGTTTAATTTACATTCTCCCTTTTATATTTTATAGAATTAGGATAGATATGATTGAGGAAAAGTTGACAGCTATCAGGATTTTTTTAAAGATTATTTATTATTGTATTAGTTACTTACTTTATTTTGACAGGAGTGGGAAGAGGTAATTAGATTTTATTTATTTTTAGAGGAAGTACTAGGGATTGACCCCGGGACCTCGTGCATGCTAAGCATGCACTCTACCACTTGAGCTATACCCTCCCCCCATCAGGATTGTTTTTTAATTGAAGTGTAGTTGATTTACAATGTTGTGTTAGTTTCTGTGTGCAGCATAGTGATTCAGTTATATATACATTTATTTTTCATATTCTTTTCCATTATAGGCTATTACAAGATATTGAATATAGTTCCCTGTGCTATACAGTAGGACCTTGTTGGTTATCTGTTTTATATATTGTAGTTTGTATCTGCTAATCCCAAACTCCTAATTTATCCCTCCCCCCCAACCCGCCTTTCCTCTTTGGTAACCATAAGTTTTGTTTTTCTATGTCAGTTATCAGGAGTTTTTTAGTTGAAAAGTATTATATGTGGCTAAAACTTTTTTAAACTACAGAAGGTATAAAGTTCACATCCCTACTTCATTTGCAGCCCTATTCCCAAGAGGTGACCACTATATGTAAGCATATACACATGTGCACATACATTTATGCATATATTTTTATAAATATGCAGTTGGAATCATACAATGCATAATATTCTTTAATTTGCTTTTTCACTTAATGTATGTTAGAGGTGATTTCATTGGTACATATTGAGCTACTCACATAGTTTAACAGTTGCACAGTAGTCCAGTGTTATGGATATTCTAGAGTTAATTTTAACAGTCCCCTCCTGATGGATATCTGGAGTACTTAGTTAATTTTTTTTTACTATTAGAAGCAGTGCTGTTAACCACCATCGTTCTACATTTTTATTTTCTCTTGTTCGTAGAATCACACAAGCTATTTTTAAAATAAAAATTGGAATAATGACATTATTATTGAAAATTTTTCTACTTTGATAGTTGATTTGATAGTTTATAATTTAAAAATGAAACCAGTGTAAAAAAGAACTTTTGGAACAATAAGAATGAAAACCATCATCACACACTTAAAAATACGTATCTAAAAATGTGTGTAAATACTATTTTGAACAATAACAGCTACCATTTAACTATCATCCACACTGTCTTCTTTAATCCTCACAGCACTATGGAGTAGATACTGTGGTTCCTAATATGTAGATGAAGTAACTGAATAGAGGAAAGTTAAATGACTTATCCACGGTCCCACAGTTGGTGACGCATCATAGTGAGGACTCCAAAACAGTGTGTACTCAACGGTAAAAAGACAAACAACCCAACTGAAAGATAGTCAAAGGATCTTAATAGACATTTCTCCAAAGAAGATACATAACTGGCCAATAAGCACATGAAAAGGTGCTCAGTGTCATTAGCTGTTCAGGAAATGAACATCAAAACTACAATGAGATACCACTTTAGGCCCATTAGTATGACTATTAAAAAAAAAAAGAAAAGAACTAGTGTTGGTGCAGATGTGGAGAAATTGGGACCTTCATACATTGTTAGTGGCAATGTAAAATGGTACAACCATTGTTTGCCATTTCCTCAAAAAAAAAAAAATCATGAAATTACCATATGACCCAGCAGTCTACTCCTAGGTAAAGCCTAAGAAAAATGAATACATATGTCTACAGAAAATCTTGTACACATGTGTTTATAGCAGCATTATTCATAATAGCCAAAGGGTGAAAACAACCCAAATGTCCACCAACTGATGAATGCATAATTAGACAAAATGTGGTATATCCCCATACAATGGAATATCACACATCCATTAAAAGGAGCAAAGTATTGATACATTCAACAATGTGGGTGAACCTTGAAAACACTATGCAAAATGAAAGAAGTCAGACATAAAAGATCACATAGTGCATTTATAGAAAAGGCTCAGAATAGGCAGAAAGTAAATTAGTGATTACCAAGGGCTAGGGGAGGGGAGGAGATAAGGAGTGACTACTTACAGTTTCAGGGTCTCATTTTAAGGGATGAAAATATTCTGAAACTGAATCATGGTGATGGTTGCCCAACTCTGTGAACATATTATAAACCATTGACTTGTACACTTTAAATATATGGATTGACATTTACTGTCCACTGTTTTAAAATCATGGAGAGCCCTTGAAGTATTGTTCCTTAAAGATCTGTCCATGACTCTTTTTGTGAAGTGGTCTTATCCAATGTCATGCCCTGTGTTGAGTTTAGACGGGTGAACAAATCTCTCTCTTCTCTAGACCAGTCCTCTCCCCTGAGCTAGATCTATATTTAGGGCTGTGTGCTGAAGAGGACCATTTGGCCCTCCTAGAGGCACCTCAGAAGCACTGGTGTGTCCCAGACAGCTCACTCCATTCACAAATCTGATGCTTCTGTATTCCCTGTCTGAGTGGATGATGTCCCCATTTACCATCATGTAAGCAACAGACCTCCAAGTCCTGTTAGTTCTTTTTCTCTGACAATTCCATCTACTCTTTTCTCTTTTCATGGCAGAATCTGTCTGTGGTCTAGGCCCTCAATAGTTCCTGCCTAGGTGAATGTGGTCAGACGCACCTGAGTGTACCTGGTCCCTGTCCAGCCTCGCCTCTCCTGCCTGCCATCCTTCTCCTTACACATTCTCCTTCAGCAACAAGTGAACTCCTTGGAGATCACTCAGTGACTCTTTGCCATCTCCTGCCCTTGGGCCTCTGCACCTGCTGGCTTCCCTGCTGGATCTTTCCTCTTACTTCTTAGTTTAACTCCTAATGATTTTTGTCAAACTTGTATCAGGCATTAAATCCGAGAAGTCTCTGTTAACCCCTAACTGGATTTGAGTTAGACACCCTCCTTGCGCCCTCTTGCCTGTAGCTCTTCTGGTGTTATATTCACCACACTGGATTAGAAAGGCCTATTTGAGTGCCTGTCTCCTCTACCAGATTGTGAGTTTTTAGGGCTCCAGCCATAGGGGAAATCTCTATCTAGTTTCTGTGTGTACGTGTGTGTGCGCGTGCGCACGCGCCTGTGAGCGGGATACAAGAATCTCCCCTCCTTTAGTCAAGAAGCCTCCTTCTCAGGGAGCCCTTCCTTTATAATTCTATCTAAAATTGCAGTATCCTCCCATGCTGTTTATCTCCCTCCTTGATTTATTGCTGTCCTTAGCACTTATTACTATCTATCATACTATATATTTTGCTTACCTCCTTTATTTTCTGTATTATCCCACTAGAATATAAGCTCCATGAAGAAAGGAATTTTTGTCTGTCTGTCAACTATTACATTCTCACTGCCTCAGCCAGTACTAGGTACATCATAGGAACTCATTCAGTGAATATTTGTTAAATGAAAGAATGTTTGCCTCAGCTGCCTCAGAGAGTACATGTTGTGAGTGTACTGTCTGGAGCCTGAATGCCTGACTTTGGATCCGACCCATGACTTTTTATCTTTAATCAAGGACAGGTTACATAATTCTTTGTGCTTGAGTCTCCTTTTTCTGTAAAATGGGGCTAAAAGTCATTTACTGCACAGAGTTGTCATGCAGATTTTTAAAAGTAGGTCTGTGTTACATATTACACGAGTGCCTTGGTAATTAGTAGATGTTGAGCAAGGGTTAGTTATTACTCTTCCTCTCTTGGGAAGTTGGCCATAGGGATTCCTTAGTACAGCTACATGTTTATCTGTATTTCCAGAGCCTAGTCTGTTATTGCTTGAAAGTATCAAATAATGCTTTGTGAAATGAATGGAATTTAAACAGATTTTTCAGTAATATTATTTTGTCTTTATAATTGTGTTTTCAATATTTAATGATTATTATAGCAGTTTGTTTAAGTTAGATGTGTGAATATCTAAAGGAAAAACATAAAGATTTTAGACAAAAATGGGAACTTTTGGACTTTGACATTTATTAGAGCAGTAAGCCCACTCAGACTTCAGTTTTTGAAGAATATTGAAGCTATGACAGAATTCCTGGCTGAGCTTGGTCTAGTAGATCTGTCTGAATTGAGACCCTTTTTACCTCCTTCCTTGGTTTCCACCAGCTTCAGAGCCCTGCATCTTTTGCAGCCAGGAAGGAAATTGGTCCGGGCTTGTAAAGACTGACGTCTAGTCGGGATAGGCAAATCTTCACTTTCCCAAAATCTTATGCAGAAAGGCAGAAAACTACTCATATTCGTGTCTTGGAAAGTGAAACTGTATGTGTTCGAAGCTCCATCTGGCAAGAGTAGTATTTAATATTTGTTCCTTACTCTCTTCAGAAAATGGGGGCGTGGGTGGTGGTGATGGAAATTAACACTTACTGAATGCCAACTATGGATCAGGCACTATGTATATGTGATTCTGTTTCATTGTTATAGGAATATAGTATGGCTCCAGTTTACATATAGGGAAACTGAGGCACGTAGTGGTTAAGTAGTTTGCCAAATATGACATACCTTGCTAATAAGCAGCAGGGCCAGGGTTTTGATCGGAGGTCTTTTTGACCCCCACTATCTGTATCAGTCACACACTTGGATAAGAAATCATACTGTTACTGTTCATCTCAAATGTTGATAATTTGTTATTTTGGCAAGTTTTTGCTACTTTTCAAAAATTGCCATGAAATTAAAAGAACCTTGGATTTCTTAAAGTTAAGAAACATGTAGCTTCATTGGTAAGAAGTTCAGAAAATACACTGGAAAAGTGTATTCAAAGAGCAAATGAAAAGTAATAGCTGTGAAACTATAATATTTATGTTACACATACACTGATTCATTTTATGTAATATAAACTAGAAAATTAATTTAGATATGTAAGGAATCCTTAAAATGATTACATATGCTTCATTTATTTTAAAATACTTTTTTTGTTACTGTTTCTTAAAAAAATACTTTTGGGGATTTTTTTTTTTTATGGCTTCACCATATTTTGGAAATGTGGCATTTTCCATTAATAAAATGTCTCTAGTTTCTCCTCTAACTCTGAGACAGTATTTGTATTTGACAAGTCATTTACATTTGAATAAAGCACCTTAGTAATTGCGTATCACTCAGGCTGCTGTGTGGCCCTGATGAGTGCTGTTTTACATGCTTCTCGTGAATGAAGCAAACAAATGTGTTTTCCTAAGTGGTAGACTTAACAGATAAAATCTCTTTGAGATTAAAGTCCACAAGTAGCATGGAATTCTTCTCCCTAAACCGTTCTCTGTGCAGCACACAGTGTAATTACAGCAGATCCAACTCTACTACCAGCAAAACTGTAATGTCAATCCTTTGTCCTTTTTGTCTTCTCCTCCAGGGGGTTTCTGTTCCTAACAAAACAAATCAAAGTGCAGTGTGTATTGCTGGTCCTCGAGAATTACTAGTTTCTGTGGTAACTGTTTAATGCAGACACAGATGCTGCCGAAGTTACTCCCCAAGGGACCATGTGCCTAAGGCATTTTGAAAACTCGAGTATTTTTCATTGTGATACTGCTCTTCTGGAAGAACTGTATACATGGTGGTTTACTTTTCCAGTGTGGTTAGAGCTGACATTTCTAATATATAAAGAGATGTATGGCTGATTTGTATTTGTTTTCTGGCTCTGCTACTTAGCTGGAAAACTTTGAGTGATTTAGTTATCCTCTCTGTCCCTCAATTTCCTCCTCTCTAAAGTGAGGATGATAAAACCTACTTCATTGCTTTGCTGTGAGAATTATTATCCAGGATTGTATAATCTTGATTTACACATTTGTTTAAGATAGTGTAGATGTAATATTGGGGTTAAGGATGCAGACTTGAAAGTCAGTCTGTCAATATGCAAAACTTGGCTCTGTTCCTTTCTAGCCACCTGACCTAGAAAAGATCATATAATCTCTTTGTGGTTCAGTTTCCTCATCTATAAAATGGACGAGGAAACCTACCTACTTCGTCAGGTTGTTATCAGAACTAAATAAGTTAATACATATGAAATGCTTTGAAAGATACATGGCACACGGTAAATCTTCAATAGATATGAACCATTGCAATCATTATTGTCATCTCCACTTGTCAGTATGCAGTATCAATGTTCGTTTACTGTGCCCACTAAACTTGAGACCTCCTTGGGAGATTGGACAGAATCTTATTCTTCTTTAAATCTTCTGAGCCTGACATATAGTAGGTTCTGAATTTAAAATATTTGTGGAATGAATGAATTACTGATTGAAGGAATACCTTGGTGCTTCTCAGATCTACCTGGTTTCCCGCACTTCCTTTTGAATTAATCTCTTTCTCCCATGACTCACATGGTTTTTGCAGCTGAACTCACCATGTTTTCTAGAATAAAAGTTTGGAATACTTGGTCCAAAAAACAGAACAATCTTGTTAAATCCAGACTGTACTACTTATCACAGATTCATATTCTGCCTCATTAGATGTATGCCTTCCCTGCTACTTAACTGTGAATCAAGGGATTACATCTCTTTTCCTCTCTGGTCCCCAGCACCTAAGATAGAGTTAGAGTCTGGGGCACAGTAGGTGCTCGATAAATGATTTATGAATTGAACAAAGAGTGTATGCGGCTTCTAGAGATGAGTTCACTCTCATACCTCTATCACAGATGGAGATAAAAGAGCTGTCCTTTCATACCAGTGATGGTTATTAGGAGCTGTGGGATCTGAATCTGACATATTTTGAACTTCAAATTAGGTGCAGTGTATATGAGGGGAAAGAACTTGAAACAAGACATCTGAAAGTCTTCTGTTTCATAAAATTGGATAATGATCCTTTTCTTCAGTGGTTGTTCTTTTCTCCTATCACTTATAACCTAGAAAGCTGTTTTATTTCTTTCTTTCCTGGTCTATCCCAAGTTCTCAAGTGGTGAATTAGATTGGAAATAACTCATTAGTGCTTTGCAGTTGTTGGACAAGGAAAGTTGCCATCAGTGGTGCGGTTTTACTCTCTCTGCATCACTCCACCTGGAGCGTCATGGAAATACCTTCTCTAATTATAGTCATTAAAAGTCTAATGAACTCTTCTGTTTAAAAAAAGCCTTTTACATTTTCTATTAGGCAGTTTCTTTTCATTTATGCCATATATGCCATTGATGATTGCCATTTATATATTCTTCTGGCTTTATACAGTTGGTTTCATTTTCATGTTGTTCGACACATATGTATTATGTAAAACTGTGTATGTAAGTAGAGGTCATTCTTTATTCAGTCTTCTAAGGATATTCTCCTTTTTACTGCTCTTCCTGTGAGGATGAGGATTGAGTGTGTCTGCCTTCTGGCAACACATTAAGGCTGTAGTATTTGTTTAGTTATAGGAATATTTAGCTCTTTCTTGTTTGAATTTCTTGTAGCATCTGGATAAATCCAATCCTGGTAGAAAAATCCATTTTTAAGCACATAAAAAAGAATCTTTTGTATTGTTAAAAAAAAAAAAGTACACTTTAAAAAAAGAGAAACCATTTTGTCTTTACTGACTTAACACACTATAATTGCTTCTTTTTAAAATGTAATTATCTTAAAGTTTCAGTTCCTAAAATCAAAGTTTGAAAGTGCTCATATCAATGACTGCTAATGGGTACCAGGTTTCTTTTGGGGGTGATAATAATGTTCTAAATTTAGATTGTGGCGATGTTTGCACAACACTGTGAATGTAATAAAACTATTGCATTGTTAAATGAGTGAAATCTACAGTATATGGATTATATAGAAATAAAGCTGTTATTTGTTTTAAAAAGGTACTCATATCACTGTTTAGAAGCTCTGCCACTTGCTAGCTGGCCATGTGGCCTTGAGTAAGTTGCTCTCTTTTCTGTGCCTTGGCTTTGTCATCTGTACACAGTGATAATAATAGTACCTTCCTAACGTGCTGGTTGTGAGGACTAAATGAGTAAATACATGTAAAGAGCTCAGCATCATACTTTGGAACAGAAGCCCTCAAGTATTAGTGTAATTGTTTTTCTACTGTGTGTAGAACTCAGAAGAGAAGTCTGGGGCCAGAGATGTGTGCCTTTCTGGTGCCATCAGTATATAGATGGTAATTAAAGCCATGTATATAGATTAGGTTACCCAGGGAGAGCATGCTGAGTGGTGAAGGACTGAGAGCTGAGGGCCTGATCAAGGAGATACTGGCATTTAGTCATTTATTATGGGGGCAGGATAAGCAAATTAGGTAAAGAAAACTCAAAAGGAGTGTCCAGAGTGGTAAGAGGAGGTGTGATGTCATGGAAGCAGAGGAGAAAACTGTCTTCAAGGAGGAGAAGATGGTTAATAGTATTAGTACTAGAGAGAGATTAAGTAAGGAACTGTCCATTTGGTTTGGCAAGTTAGAGCTGCGGGAGCAGGGGCAGGAACCAGCCTACAGAGAGGCTGAAAGAGTAAAGAGGAGGTGAGGAGTAGACATAATGTTTTCTTTTGAGGAGGCTACTCGTTATTCAGCAATTATTGAGCTCCTGCTATGTGCCCATCCCTGCTCTAGGTTAATTGTGTACCAGGGAGCAAAACAAAAAAAAAACCCAAATCTCTGTCCTAAAAGAGCTTTACTTTATGTTGAGCCTCTCTAGGGAAAGAGAGAGGGGAGACTGGAAGAGGATACATTGTCAAGAAAAGTGTTTATGTGTGTAAAATAAGGACTTAACTAAATTAAAGCTACGACATCATGGGGAGGAGAGAGAGTAGAGATGAAGTGGCTTACAGTTTAGGGGAGATGGAATAATTATTGTGCAAAAAGATGGGAAGGTGGAGATCAGGGATATACGTGGAGGCTCTTTCTCAATCTGGAACAGCAGAAGTAACTGTAGGGCAAGATGTGCACATACCACAGGGAATGCGAAGAAATGCCTGGCAAAGGAGACTGATTTTCTAAGGAAGGGACGTAGGAGCAAGGTCACACATAGAGAGGAGTGTGGCAGGGTGGAGAGCCCTGAAGCTGTGAGTAGGCGACTAGGGTAAGTGGAGAGCGCAGTGAATGAGGACAAGTGGGAGGTTTGTGGAGTGGCACTGAGGAATTTGTAATGGCATCAGTCTTCACATTAGTGTGGTTTTATCAAAACTGTTCTTAGCTTTGTTCATGCAGGAATGAAGACAGCGGTTTCTGAGGTTGGCCCTGGAATTAGGGCTTTGGTGGTCAATTACAGCAGAAAGATTGGTTGGCAGGAAATTGAGGGAGCTGGTGAGAGAATAGGTTCCATGAGTGAACACTTTACAGAGAAAGTGAAGGTAAGGAATTTGAGAAACTGAGGATGGGATCAAGAAGAGACTAGAGGTTTTAAAGAGCTATTGTAGTGGGAGTGGAAGAGCTGAAAGACTGGAAGAGAGAGCTGTTGTTCTCTGAGCTGTCAGAGATGAAGCAGTAGGCGATAAATCCTAGTCTGTCACCATGGAATAGTTAGCTAAAGTAGAGCAAAGGTGAAGAACCTTAGAGCAAAAGAGTTCTGGGACCTGACAACCTAGGTTTCTAGATGAGTTGTCCTCATGGTATTTCCAAGTTCAATGGCAGAGGTGGCATAGAGAACAGGACTGAAAGCCAAATTTCAAAGTCTCCTGTCGATGTCAGTAAGTGACCAGAGATCTATTTGATAGAGATGAAGGACAGTAAAGATCACTTGCAATAATCGTGTCCAAGAACTATCAAACACGAGTGTGGAGTTGGTCGTCCACATAAACATTAGTTTCATAGGATGGTGGCAGGAGATGGGATGGAAAGGCCTCCGGTGACCCAGATGAAGGGAAATGTCCAAGAGAGGTGAGGTCCATAATGAGGAGTAAATGCTTGTATCTCCAGATCTTATGAGCCCAAAGGGAGGAGGGACTTGTTGCGAGGTTGGATTAATGGACTGCTCAAGCAGTGGGGAGGCAAGGGGAGATTGACCCTTAACTTTGGGGAAGAGTCTTCAGAAGAGAGCTAAATCTTAAAGAAGGCAAGTATTTGTAAGGAAGGTTTTCTGATGTTAAGGATGCATAGAGTTTGATTAACAAGGATGGTGGATTCTTTAGGGCACAGTTTAATCATTGGGTTAGGAACGGGGGAGGTGGGGAGCAGTGGCGTCATGAATGTGGGGTGGAAGAAAGAAGCATAGAGCAGTATGAGGACAAGGACGAGGTTGGGAAGTTAGATTTGGAGTTCCTCCAATTTTTTTTTTTTTTTTTCAAAAACATCTGCCGGAAATGCCACGTGAATAGTTCAGAGTGCCACAGGAGTACCCGGAAATTGCTCCCACCGATTCTTTCCCTCTGCAGATGCTGTCTGGTCTGAGCCTGACTCGAGTTCTAGGTTCTGTGCTTCCTACCCTAAACCTTGACATTTATTTTAACTAATACGAGTCTACTTCATGCAAAGTAGAAACTTTAACAGTGAATGTGCTGTTTTAGAAGTGCAGCCAAAATCCTTAGTTATGATATACTTATTTGTGTTACTTTTAAATTTTTTTCTATTTTTAGCTATATTGAGATATTAATATATAACACTGTGAGAGTTTAAGGTGTACAATGTAATTATTTGACGTACATGTGTATTGAGAAATGATTATCACATTAAAGTTAGTTAACACATCCATCACCTCACATAGTTACTTTTTTAAAAATTTTAAATGTTTATTCCCAGGAGTGAGTAAAGGAATTTCTTCGTAGTATTTTATGGTCAACATCAGAGCCCAACTCCCACTTTCACTCATAGTAACAGAGTGGTTGGGTCTTTATACAGCTAAATAAATCTATCTACTTACTTATTTATAACGAAACGGAAAAAGAAAGATGGCAAAAGTAAACCTTAGGAGTTACATAGTGGATTGCATTATACCGCAGACAGTTGCTCAACCCAACCTTGCTTAAATATTTACAAAGCCAATTTTGATTAGCTTTTTAATCCTGTTTATCAGATAGACTCTGATCTACTAAACCAAGTCCAGAGGTGATTATTACTTTATTACACACAGTCTTTATAATTTAGCTCTTATTTGGGAGGGGGGATTATTTAAGAAAGGAATCTAGTGTTCACTATGTTGGAAATGACTGGACATTAGTAAAATTGAAACCACTTAGCAAAATCTTACTCCAGTTGGTTATATACCAGTTAACAGCTAGAGATTATCTGTGTTCTTACAAGTAAGTATTTCCCTTTTTTTTTTCTTTCTGAGTTACTATTTCTTGAAGTCAAGCAATATATCACCCTTTACTATAAACCTTTAAATATAAATATATAAGCAAGCTTTCTTTTAGAGGATTCCCTTGACCTCTTCCTAGAATCGGAAGATTCATAGTGAAATTTATATGATGAAGATTCTCACACAGCAGGCTGAGCAAATCTCTATAGTGGTCTATAACTTTCCTCTTGCTGTGGGAGTTTCTTTCTTAAACTTAATTATTCCTGAAGCAAATCCATTCAAACATATCAAAAATGAAAGGGACAGTATTTGGCAAGCATAAGCATGGTTTAAAAGGGATTCCAAGGGTTCTTAAAGATTTTATTTGTAATAATGATGAAAACTTAGAAAAGCAGAGAATTAATCAGTGTTCTCTTGCCAAGAACAGCTACTTGGAAAGGCTTGCCTTGGGCCTTACTTAAATAGAGGGGATTATGGCTAGAGGCAGTAGTTCCTGAAAGGTGGCTACACTATTAAATGTCGTCTTTTAGAATATTTTATCTATAAACTTGATTGAGTACTCCCTATTTTTAAAAACTCTGATTGATGTAGTTTGCACTTAGTGTTAGGCCCATGAGGGCCTCTTCATTTTCTCTACTCACCTGAGTATGTGAACTATATTCAGACCCCTACTGCTGCCCCCTCCATTCATACACTCATACTTTTCTCTCAGAAATCACTGACCTCTCCTGATATTAAAAAGAAATTGCTTTAAACATTTACTATTAAGAAACACATTAATGAAAAAGCAGAAACATTTATGGTGGTTTTCCTGTATCTCTTAAAAGCAGAGGCTCTGGAGGGGTTCCTGAGTTCACTCTGTCCCACCCTGCCCCCTGGTCACTAAAATCAAACAAGGGCCCACTGCTGCTTAGCAAGCAGCAAGGTTTGATGCTGGGGCCACCAGCTGGGAGCTACAGTTTATGAATGGGAGAACAGAGACTCGGAGAGGGGGAACCGAGCCTCAGCGTTGGCTTTCCCGTGGAATGAGCCCTCCAGGCGCCCAGCCTTCCCTGCATTGCAGGTGTTGGAGAGCTTCTAGTTGCGTATGTTTGATTTCACATGCTGGTTATCTCTGCTTTCAAGCTAGTGCCTCACCCAGAGCCCTCCACATGCTGATACTCCCCGAATTCCAACCCTTAAGCCGAGTCACTTATCATAAGCTTTGAGGAGCCATCTGAAGTTGGCTTTAGATCCTTTTTTGCAAGTGTTTTGAATGAACTATATTGAAGTCCTGAGTGAAGTCACAATGAACTATTCTGTCTTATGCTCGTATGCTAATTAAATAGTATCTGATCAGTGTGGCATAGTTCATTTAAAGAAGTACCCACAATCATTTGGATTTTGCAAGTATGTGTCCTATTTCTGTTTCACGAAGATTGTATCTGTTTTCATTCTAGTTAAGAAAATGTTCACATTGATTTCATTTGTGCCACTGTTTCAAGGGTGATAAGCCTATACGTGTATTTCAGTTATTTATGTTAAGATTGCATTTTTTACATAGATTTTTTTAAATCTGTTGGAAGCAACTAGTTAGTGACAGCAAAGGAATTTGCTGTTTCATTGTGCTGCATAATAGCAGCTAACATCTTTTGAGTATTTACTCTTTGAAGGCCCTGTCTCGCAATTGCCTTATAAATCGTCATCAACATCATCCTCAATTATACAGATAGGGAAACTAAGTCATAATGTGGTTAATGAATTTGCCAAGGTCACTTACCTAGTAAGTAGCAGAACCAGGATTTGAACTCAGACATCTGGCTCCAGAACCCACATCCTCACTCAGTATGCTTCTCTTCCTTACCACCTCTTGTATGGCCACCTTGAAACAACCTGGTAATTGTCAGGCTCTCTGAAAGAAGGCCATTAGAATGGCAAATGTCAGAGTGCCTCTGATTTTTGAGCATCAAAAATACACTCATTAGAAGATATTTATAAGACAGTTAAAATATGAGACACTAGCCTCGATCAAACTATTCGCATCTTGGGTAACAGCTTAAGCATCCTTGGTGATCTCAAAGGGCTCTAAATGATACTCTGATTTTGGAGTCAGGCTGGTTTCATCACATGAATGAGCCGTATCTGCCCATAATCCTCCCATCACTCCATCCACCTATCCTTCCATTTGTCCATCTACAGAACTCTTCATCTGCTTACAACACACACTTAGGTGTTGCTTTTCTTTATTGAGGAAGCAAGTCTCAAATGTGTACCGAGTGAATGAGACACAGAGCTCCAGGAATCACTGGCTAATCACTTTGATGGGGAAGCCAGTTTGTAAAGGTTTGTCAATTTGATATGTCTACAGCCATTCATATGTTACAGGGTCTCTTAGATTAGGTTGCTGAATTCAGCATAGTTGAACAACCTTCATTTTACTTTCAAGGAGACTCATGCAGGTAATTCCAGTGCAGGAGAACAGCAGCTGGGAATAAACTGGCATACTTAGAAAATGAGGAGGGAGACCAGTTTGCTGAGAGCAGAGCCTTCTTGCTGGGGACTGTTAGTAGAAAATGAGCAGTTAGAATGGGTAGGAAAGGCCCAGGCTGTATTAAAGAAGCCCTGAAACCAAGCACAGTGTATGACTCAAAATGAAATTTTCTTGTCACTGTGTCCAAATTGTCTCTTTGGAGCATGGCACATGTGACATACACAGTAGGTTTTTGAATGATTTGGATCATATTCTGGACTAGAAGAGAACAAAAATACGCAAGGCTTGGACGTGCGTTCATCTGGAAATCTTCCTGGACTAACTGTACCTGGCCCCAGCCAGCCCCTGCAGTTCAGCAACCTTTACTCGTCCTTCCTCCTCCTTTGTTTCCTTAGCAGTGCGCTGCAGAGGTGTTCATGTGCTGCCTCCACTTACGACCTACTTGTGTTCTGTCGGCCCCATGTGATTGTGCCTCAGGAACTGGGGTGCACCCCTAGCTCAGAGGTCAGTGAGAGGTGCAGTCCAGGAGAAAGGAGCTAAGTGATTGGACTTTACTCCAGTCTGCCCCTCTTGCCGACTGACCACGACAGCAAAAGGTGAAAGAGTGAAAGCAGTGGGCAGAGTTGTTGGCTGGCAGGGTGGCATGGGAAATGGGTAGCCTTGAAGGGCAGGTAGAGGGTATGGAACTTAAAACCTGCGCATGCGCCCTGGACAAGGCAAGATTTGTGGGGGCTGAGTGAGCTCCGGGCTCATCTTTGAGTTATAACCTGAGATTTCCCAGTCTCAGTCACATTTCGCAGGGGAACTAGGAAGAAAGATTTTTTTTCCCCCTAGGGAGATCAGCACATAAAAGCAGAATCATTCCACTAGGTTCTATTATTTGTCAGCTCCATCGCAAGATGGTTTGTGTATAAAATATTTTAAACCACATTAAAAAAAATTTTTTTTGCCTTTTCTGCTATTAGGGAGGCTAAAAATTTTGGTAAGTGCCAATGTTTGTGATTGAAATATACTGCTTGTTATGTGTTTGAGTTGTTTTTCTAAAAAAGCTCTACTGTAGTCTCAGCGTAGGAATAGCAAAAACTGGAGGGAGAACATTCTCTCACATGTGTTTTTTGAATATTGTTAAAAGGGGAGATTTTCCTTACAGCTGTGCTGCTCCTGAATATTGAATTTTATTCTTCTAATTTGGAGTTGCATTTAAACAAATAGCTTTCTCTCCCAACCCATAGTACCCGCAGCCATCTCAACCTGCAGACCTCCTACCCTGCACACCCCGCCGGGGGGTGCTCGGAGTAGGAGGTGTTTGCTGGGACCAAACAATTACTTGATCTTAGTAGAATTTAGACATAAGTCATGAACTGGCATTTTGTATTTCTAAGCATTTAGTGCTATGGGTGAAAACTGCTGGGGAAGAAAAACTAGTCTCGTTTTCCACTTGGAGTGTGAGATTTCAATTTTGTGTTGATTTCCCAATAGTATTCTTTAAGACTGGAAGCTGTCATCCGAGAAATAGCGGGGCTGATTACATGCTATTGTTTACTCATTTGCTAGTAAACCCCTTGTACAGGCGTCGTTACTGTTGGGTCAAACAAGTGTACAAATAAATAATATCTGTTAATCATTGAGATGTTATTTTTAAAATGCAATTTATTTTCACTTCCAGAAAGCACAGGGATAATGTTATGTTTAAATGTCCTTTGACAGCTTTAGCAGAGTCTTTTTTGTGTGGGACTTTCTATATGTCAGTGATATTTCTCTGCTCTGCTTACAGAAAATCAGTGCTGCAAAAAATACCTTGCTCCGGTTTATGGTTATTAAATGAGATAGACTTGAAAAGAGAACAGTGCATGGCTGGCTGGTTCGAATTGGGTTTGCCTTGGTCCTAGCCTCTGTTTCATAGTGCACACTAGCTGGGTGATGGCCTTCCTGAAAACCCTTTACAACTTGTCCTTGTGCACTATACCAGGTTATGTTCATGGAAGTCAGAGTAATATAAGTCTAATCTGATTTTCTTCCCAGAAACAATATTACATTGAGGATTATAGTCTTGGACTGATGCCTGACTTTTTTTTAAATAGAAATGACCATAACCACCATTTTTAATCAACTATTTAATCAGCTGGAAATGATTAATATGAATACTACTCAGGATAAAATGGTCTGAAGTGTCTATGAATCAATTAACGAGGCATCACAATAACCAGCTGCATTGCATTACGTTTAATGAGCTAGAGTGTCGGTAGACTGTATAAAGTTCTTATTGTCACAATAACTGCCTTATTTTTACTGAAACTAATCAGAAGTTTAAGAAAGTGCCCTTTTTGCAAAGTCAGGGAGTTTACAGAGGATTTCTTTCGGTAAATGTTGACAATGTTTGAGCAGAATTCAGGGGAAACTTGAAGTTACTGCTTTTCAAAAAGCTGAATGGAGATTTTCCTCTTGCTTTGTTTTGCTCTTTATGGATTCCTGTAGCAGACACTGATTTTGGAGAATGAGTTATTGGTGTCTCTTGATTTGAGTCACCATTAGGGAAGGCTTTAGTGAGAAAGTGACAGTTAAGAGATCTGACGGGTGCTTACCAGAAGGTGAAGAGGGGAGAGTATTCTAGTGGAGGGAAGCAATGGAGTAGAAGCCCTGGTGGGGCAGGCGTGAGCCTGGGGCTCACCTGGAGTGGAAAGAAGGCCAATGAGCTGTAACAGAGAAAGCGAGGCCGAGAGGCTTGGGGAGCCTTTGGAGAAATGAGGGGAAGAGACCTGAGTCTGCAAGACTTTGCAGGTCAGAGGAAGGATTTTAGTTTTCAGTTTTAATGCCAGTGGCAGACTATTAAAGCAGGACTAGAGGAGCAATATGATCAGGCTTGTACTGTATGTGGTGGTTGTGTGGTTCTGGCTGGGTCAGCTCTCAGAATACTGTGCAGCCATCATTCTTGGCACTTAGCTGATTTGTATAAGTATTTGATTAATGTCTTGTCCCCCTCACTACACTCTAAGCTCCATGAAGGCAAGACTATGTTTTTTTTATTCATCACTCTATCTCCAGTGTCTTTCACATAGCAGGGACTTAATAAACATTGGTTGAATGGATGTATCAACCATATTAAGCCTTGTGACCTGCTATAAGGCAAGTGTGTTACTTTTTTTTAAAAATCAAGGTGAAGTTTGTGTAAGGTAAGATTAATCATGTTAAAGTATGATTCAGTGGCATTTAGTACATTCATGTGTTGTGAAACTATCAACTCTGTCATGGTCCATAACATTGTCAACACTCCAAAAGGATGCTCCATACCTATTAAGGAGTTACTCCCCAATCTCCCCTTGCCACCAGCTCCTGGCAGCCACCAGTCTTCTTTCTGTTTCAGTGGATTTACCTATTCAGAATATTTCATATGAATGAAACCATTCAATACGTGACCTTTTGTGTCTAGCTTCTCTCATTTAGTGTGCTGTTTTGAGGTTTATCCATGTCGTAGCATGTATCAGTACTTCATTGTTTACCCATCTATCAGTTGATGGGCATTTGGGTTGTTCCCTCCCTTTTGGCTATGTAAATAATGCTGCTATGAACATTAATGCACAGGTTTTTGTTTGAACACCTGTTTTCAGTTATTTTGGGTCTATACGTAGGAATAAAATTGTTGGCTCATATAGTAATTCTTTGTTTAGCTTTCTGATGAACCACCAAACTGTTTTCCACCGAGGTTGAATTCTTTTACATTCCTACCAGTACGAGGATTCTGATTTCTTCACATCCTTACCAACACTTTTTATTTTCTATATCCTTTTAAAAGTCTAGCCATCCAAGAAAGATTTTATCTTTAAAATGCGTAAATGAACCACCCCTTATTTGCAGTGAATATTTCATTCTTTGATACCTCATCACATTGTTATTCAACATTATGAAAAATTGTAGCGAAACTCAAAAGGCACACTGGGCTGAATTGAATTCCAGATTCACAAAATCTATGTCCATCGTCATTCTGGTACATCTATTAGGAGAACCCCAGCTTTTCCTCTTAACCATCATTTTCAGGATCGAAGATAAGGTCTAAAGTACTAATCTGACATTTTAAAAAATTTCTTCCTTCTGAACATATGTGTTACTTGAAAACACTTCTTTGGAGATGTCTTTTGAGAGTTGTATTGACAATGACAAGGAAGCCTCATGCAGTCTTATAGCAGACTGTTCTCATCACAGTTAATTTTCTTTTGGTTTGACATATTTGTGCTTCTCCCCTTTTTCATTTCCCTTTATTCCTCACTTTTGAAAAAAGAAAAGTTTAGCTGCTCCTCCCATGGGAGAGATGTACCTGCTTGCTTTGGCCTAGGATGGAGACTGTAGGGAGATAGCTGGGAACCAGACGGGTGTGAGCAGGATATCTTGGAATATTCAGATTATTCCTGCCCATCCATAGTCATTAGTCCACCATAACTGGCCTTCATTAATCATATTTAAAAATGCAAATATACTTAATTTCCAGCCTCTGAGGACTGGCTCCATTATTTTCAGTTCTGCCATGTTTCTACTCTTAACTAATGCTGTAATTATTTTGTTTTTCAACATTTAGAAAGTTGTACATCATAATCTGAGTTCACAAAGTAGAGTAAGAATGGAGTCGGAAATATATTGACACATTTGCATATACACATGCCTTTTGTAATAATATGAAGTAGAGTGGAATGCATTGCAATCAGGAGAATTGAGTCTTTGCGAACATTTAATTATCCAGTACTGGTCATGACTAATCTGTTCCACTGACTCAATCACTTAATGCTACAACTGCTGTGCTGTTTCATGATTTAGCTGAAAGCATTTTTCTTGTTCAAAGCTTGCCAGGTAATTTTAGTGTTGGCTGTAAATTCTTATAATTGTTCTAGATACCCCCTATGTGTGTTTTGGAAATATCCCATTGCTATTTTCAATCATATACTTGAACTGAACCTCAAACTATTGTTTGTGCTATTTAGTAAAAAACAAACAAACAAAAAACAACCAAAAATTGTTTGGTTTGAGGGTGGTATGACCTTTAGTGTGAATAGTGTTTGTTTTTAAGAAATCATACATTTTGAATATGTCTGCATTAATAAAAATTCTTTCAAGTGGTTTTGTATCAGTTTGTGTGTGTTCCATTTTATAGCAGAAATCTTTTGGACAAGTGAAATTTGTAATTCTAAGTGGTTCATTATTTTTTTAAATTGTCCTTGTGGCAGTTAATCCCAACCTGTTTTAACTTGAAGTTGTTTGTACCTTGGGTGCCAGGACATAAATTTCATTCTATTTTGTCAGAGAAACAAATATCCCTTGGGTAACAGGCACATTTGAGAAGGCATTCATTTTTTCATATCTAAAGTTTACCATTAAATAAATTGACACTGTGGTGCTTTAAATGGGTATCCTTAAAGCCCCAAAGAGCCAGTGTACCTTCTAGTGTACCAAAATTAGCACCGTGAAGCCTTTCCCTGGTCTTTGTGACTTTTCATAATTTTTAAAAATTTCTCCCTTCTTGTCTACTTTGAAGCTTACAAATAAATTTTATCCTGAATATATTATCTTCTCATGTTGTATTAGTTTATAAATTATTCTTTATCTTCAAACAGGTACTCTCTTCCCCACTTTTGAGCAGTTTATTGTTTGCGTTTTTGGTTCAGGTTGAAACATGATGCCTCAACCAAACCATATTTCGAATTTTATTACTAGAAGATCTGGCCCCAATTCCCCTGCATCCTCTTAGATCTGGTTATTGAGTCAAGCTCTCTTAAAGTTACCTATGAGGAAACCAATTCTAGGACTTCCCCCAAGACGCACCCAGACCAATCTGTAGCAGAAGGCAATTAGAATGAAGATCTCCTGGTTTCTTGCTTCTCATAATTAAGCCTTAGAAGCAGAAGCACACACCTGGGATCTTGGCCAAACAATTTGTTTTATCTATTTTTGGCATACAGGGAGAGAAATTGTCACAAATTTAACAGTTATCTCACCTTACACCCTTGAATGCTTTGCTGGTATAGTTGATTGTGATGAGGTAAGAAATATATATTAGAGTAGCATCACCCAAACCATGTTTTACATGATACGATGTCACTGGATCTTCCTTGGTGGTGGGGGAGGAGTTCTATGGGAAATGCTGACTTACACAAAGATAAAGACTTTTTTTACTTCAAGACTTTTTATAACATTTATTATATGAATATTGTGAACAGCTTGGAGGAGGGGTTATGGGAGCAGCCTTCCCCCCTTCTCTAAGGAACCCCATTATTAATTCGTTTCATGTAATGCATTCTGTGAAACATCGAATGGTGTATTCTGATACTCTTGCTAGTCCATCTTGGTGTGGCATTCCTAGTTGGCGGTACTCAAAGGCTAAAAATTAAAATTTTGGAAACCAAACCAATTTTATTATACACAAGCCATTATTTAATATTTACTTGATGTGTTCTTCTTTCTATGCCTCTGTATTCTGAAGGTTATACATTATTCTTCAAACATATTGCTAATTTTTCATAGGTCTGTTAAGCATATTTTAGGAATAATTACAAACAGATCACCTGTTAAGTTTATAGCAGCACCTAGTCTTTTTAATGTGCACCAGCTTCGAATCCAAAGCTTTGGGGGAAGAGAAGGGAGATTTAGAGACAATATAAACAACCCAAATATAGTTCCCAAATGACCATGTGCTCTGCTAAAAAGGGAGAAATGAATTCCTAACTTCACTCCCATGGTGTCAGACCAACAGTTCCAGGGGACTAATGGCATATGTTATGGACAAAAGCCTCCAGGGAACTCTTTGAGTGGCCCTCACTTGCTGCCAAACACACCACCTGTCAGCCTCCCTAGCCAACTGTAGTCCTCTTCAACACCAAGACCTCCCTGTCAACGCGCCATAACTCAACCTGCCTCTTTGGAAAAGGGTAGCATCAGAATTGTGTATGCCTCTTCTGTAGAGCTAGAACTTTCTTACTTTAAATAAAATATGTACACCTGAATTATTTTGAGGCCATTGCCTAGTTCTGTGCTGGCCCAATTCCTCGAGTTTTAATAGTCACATAGTTGGTTAATATCAGCAAGCATCAGCCTTTTTTCACCTGAATAGCCTGTATAGAGCCTTTTAAAGTGATCTCTGGGGGGTTTTGTTAATCTTACTGTAAGCAGTCTTTTAAGTTACGTGACCTCATTTTACTTTTAAGAAAGTTGGGGCTCAATTTTCCCCAGGTCTCACACTGAAGAAAACAGAGGTATCAATATTATTTCCCAGGATCATGTCCTTCTTGCTTCTCCTGTTCCCTCTAAACTTTGCCTTCACCTCCAGAGAGGATGCCTTTTTCAAGAACACACTTTCCTTTAGGACACTGTAATTTGAGCCAAGTAGTTGGCTACGATGTGGTTGAATGGAAGGGTTGAAATGCTTCACTGAAGGACTGGCCACCTTTTGTGAGGCCCCTCCCTCTTGTTTTCTTTGCTTATTCAATTCAGCCATGCTCCATGATGGAAACTTGTTTTTTTACCTACCTCTTTTGTTGGGGATGTTAAAAAAAAAATTAACAGGTATAGCCAGGATGTACTATTTAATCAAGTTACATTTACAACTTGGACATTTTTTCCTAGCAAGTTTGCTTTCTGTGTGATATTTAACAATGCCGGGGGGTGGGGAATGCATTCATTGGTTTCACTGGACAAGCTCCAGGATATATATTTGAACTGCTAGACCTTTCTAGGAAACTTATTAACACTTTTATAGTAAGCATGCTATCACTAAAATGGGAGATAAAACTCTGTTCAGGACATCAGACACCTCTTTTACAATTTTTTTGTTGTTGTTGTTCTAACCAGAGTTTATCTCTTTACACTGTAATAAAAATGTTTCTCTGGTGACCTAGAAAGATTTTTGAATGAAAATTTGTCTCTTATATTGATAAAGGCATTTTTCACCCTATTAGCCAGTGGTTCTTTTCCTTACCATTGTTTTTGGTATTACTGCCTGCTGCTGAGATAAAATTTTCCCACCTATGAGATCCCTAAAAAGTAGGAAAATCTTCCAGCCCTAAGGGACTTTGCCACAAAGCCCAACTGCTTAGGCCTTACGTATATTTTGGTACACATTTTTGAAGGTTCAATGTACAGTATTACAGTCGCTCTGTTACAGTGGGGAGGGGCTTAGTGTATCATAGTGAATACCTAGATTATATCTCTTCCTCTTATACTGTTTACCTACTTAGAACCAAAAGTTCAATTGAACTTTCCTCAAAAGTGTGATTTTTAGCCTCACTTCTCACCATGGTCCATTATTATAGGCATGGGTTAGAAAAGAACTTCATAAAATGAGGAGAAAATGCTGTGCAAGATACTAATATTTTAAAGTACTGATAATCTAAAATCAGCAGTTACAAAGGCAAATCAGGTCTTTGGAGAAGAGTAACAAAAAAGATGTCAAATGGTATAATAATGGAGGCCAGGCCACCAGAGTGCTGCTTCAAGTTCTTAAAGGAACAGAGTAGTGTTGTAGTGCTTCCCTCGGATGTACGCAAACTTGCCAGCCTCAATTGGCCGCCTTCCCAAATTCTGGGAAACTTTACAAGAATCACAGGGGTTGGTACAAGTTGCCTGATAATCTGCAGCGTTCTCTTTGTGGTTTAGCTGCCATTGTGTTAGCAAATTTTCGCTTGTCGGTATGCAGATGGTCCCATCTTTCCCTCCTGCCTCAGAGGTTTGTGATCTCTGTTTTATTCTGTTCTCTTTTCAGCCAGGTTGGGCTTTGAGGTCCTGGGGCCTTCTTTATACTTGCTTTCTATTTGCATGTGTATGTTTATCCATTTCCTGAGGGCTCTGGTAAATGCTTGGCTGGCTTGTCAGCCAGCCTCACTGTTGTTCCTATCCTGAGGAGTTCTGAACCTCACTTATTTAGATTTTTTAAGTCTGTTAAGTGTTGGGAATGTAAGGTGGTGTGTAGATATGGGTAGTGAAAGTGAGAAGGAACTCCTGAGGCCTTGTAGACATGTGTGTTCAGTTCATCTCAGGTAAGTTTGTGTTAAGAGAGTTTCCCAAGGAAAGTGGAGTTCCTGAGCCCCAGCCTGAATTTTGAGTCTCAGGTTACACTCTGTAAATGGAAGAATCTCTGAATCATTAAATATGTGTATTCCTGTTAGACTCTTGAATCACTAAATGCTTATAGCATTTTTGATCTATCGACTTTTTTTTTTTTTTTTTGGCCATCCTGTGAGAAAGCTGCATTTCTTCTTTAGAGCCATATTTCTGTAGCCCTGAGGTCCTTGGGCTGAGGGCACAGTGGGGAGGGGGATCACACTGGAAACACTTAGAACTGATTGTCCCTGGTGAAATTAAACTGCTCAGTGGATCGCATTCAGATAATGCAAGTCTAAGCTAACCCTGAGCTTCCAAACAAGGCATTGTTCTTACCCAAGTTCTTATAGTCACTGCTTTTTCCTAAGCATAGTGCTTGCTGATTTAGGTGTTTTTGTGGTGCTTAATATCCATTTCCTATAGAAGTTTCTTTTCAATTAAATGTGCTACCATTGGATAATGCCTGCTTTGTGTCTAGGGATGTACTTTGGATATTTAGTTGTCTTTTGATCAGATGTTTGAGAGTTTTGGTTGATATAACCATAAATAAGCTTTAAAGGCAAGAAGACAAAATGCCCTGTCTCAGTCTTGCTTTACTACCTCTGGCAAAGGAGACAGCTTGATCACTTAAGAAGATACAGGTAAAGCAAAATCTGGAAAGTGCAATTTTTTAGGCTCATTGTAGAGTTACGACTATAAATTGCATATGAAGATTATTCTTCTTGGCTTCTTATAACGGGATGGGCTTGGAAACCTCACCAATTTGACCGCTGAATACATTGTAGCAACTCTAACCAGGAAGCTTAATATACCGGAGACGGTCCCTGGACTGTGATGCCCTCCTCCCGGCATTCTGCCTTCCACCCTAGTACAGGAGTGCAGAAATTTTGGTAAAATGCTCTTTCTTTCATTTTTGACTTTGGCCTTTTAAAGACTGATTATACTGTTCAAAAATACTACGGCTTCAGAGAGGAAAACGGCTTTGGGGCTGGGAAGTGGAGGATAGTTTTAAATCATTGCCAAATTTTCAGATTATTAATAAGGATTTTTGGTTTATTTTTGAGCACATCAAATCATCCCTCCATATCTGTAGGGGATTGGTTTTAGGATCCTCTGCAGATGTTCAAGTCCCTTGTATAAAACTATGTAGTATTTGCATATAACCTATGCACATCCTCACTTACACTTTAAATCGTCTCTAGATTTTTTATAATACCTAGTACAATGTAAATGCTATGCAAGTAGTTTTTGAGCGCATGACACATTCAAATTTTGCTTTTTGGCATTTCTGGAAACTCCCTCCACTCACCCCACCCCCCAGTATTTTCAGCCTGAAGTTGCTTGAATCAAAGATGTGGAACCCACCGATAATGAGAGCCAACTGTCCTCTTATTTGCTTTAGTAACACAGAGAGAACAGTCTGATAATCAATAAAAGTGATGCTGTGGTTGTTGGAGATGACATTGGTGATTATTTACTGATAACCCGAGCAGCTTTGCATGTTTGCAGGGCCTGTAGTTTTCATTATCAATGATCTGAATAATTGAAGCGGATTAGCCACAGAATAAATGTTGAAGGAGAATCTCATTTTGTGAGCAGCTTAAAATGGTTGAAGGGGTTGCTATTTGATGGTTATTTGTATTTTTATCCTTTGAAAAGCAAGTTATTTAAATTATTTTAATTACTTTTAAAGTGTAGGATTATGGCTGGCATACTAAGAACTTGTAGGATAAGAGGAATCATTAATTCAAAGAGAGATTCTGTAGCAGTAATTCTCAGCCCCGGCTCTAAATTAGAATTGTCACCTGGGGAGCTTCTAGAAAAATTAAATTAAATATTAAACAAAAGACCCAGGCATTGGTATTATGTTTAAAGCCAATGTGTGACCAGAATTAAGAACCACTGATCTATGACTAAGTGATAAATTTAAGTCTGCCAACACCTGGAACGGATGGAAGGGTGAGCTCCGTTTCAGAGCCTCTGCCAGCTTTTATGATGACAGTCTTGTATTGAGGTCTCTATTTTCTCTCAGTTCTTATTCAGTCACTGGTCTAGAAGCAATCAAGAAACAAATTATATTTCCAGCAGCTTTCTGTGTTTATGACTGGCAAAGGCGTAGGATTTTAAGATGGTAGTAATTGAATAACAGTACCATTTTATTCTGGTTTTTATTGAGAGACTGTTTTGGTATAAATTACTTTATTTTTAACACAGCATTCAGTTTATACTACAGAGGTATAAATCAAGAGTACAGAAGGGTAATTTTTATCTTGAAGAAGAACATTAAAATGATTTCTCTGCTCATATATTATAAAACTCTTTAATATATTTCCATACTTTTTATTATAGTATATGATAACATTAAAATAGGATTGGTGTCAGCACATTTCAATTTTAATAAATGCTGTCCCTAGGGACATTTGCATGGGAAGCACTTGAACACAGGATGGACTCCTAATGACTTAAAAATTCATTAGGAGGTAGCAAGAATCATACACTCTTACCCCAGACTACATTGTGTACCATCCAGATGGAATTTTTTTTTTTTTATAATTCCTACTTGGAATTTCTCTCCCTTGGCTAAAGCACCTACATTATTCAAAAACACAGGAACTAAAACCACTGTTTTAACACTCTACATTGTCAGCAAGTGGAAAATTACAGTGAATTTACATGAGTTCAGCTTTACCATTTTTATGTGAACCCAAACAAGCATTATACAGGTGCAGCAAATTCCACCAGAAATTGCGAGTTAATCAGATTTTAGGGTGAAACAGGCATGGAAAAGTCATCTATTTCACTGGACCCCAACCCCAGTCCTCAGGCAGCTCCATACCCAGACCTGCCTGGGCTGAAGAGACTTTGCCCTTTTTTGAAAAATCCCCAGGAGTGGACATTCTACAACTCTTCTCGGGCCCCTATTTCATCATCTGATGGTGATCACTGCCAAGATCCTCCCTCCTCCACAGCTCCTCACCCCAAACCTGCACAGCAATTTCAGTCCATTTTCTCCAGTTTAATGGAGATCGAGGTCATTTAGGCCTGACTCGAAAGGGATCAGAAAGAGATAATGTATGGGGAGGGCTCTTAGTAAAGCTGTAAGTGCTATGCAAATGCAGGGAATTCGGAAAAATACCGTGTGCCTGAAAACCTGTATTATGCTTGTTCCTTGCTTTTGTTCTTTGGAATGCCATTATCTGCCATAGAAGAAGTTGGAGGCAATTCAGAACTGGGGAAGTACTAGTTGAGTTTTGTCTTCAGTTAATCAGTGGCCACTGTTAACTGAGGGGAGTAATCTAGAATGGCAATGTGGGAAACGGCCTGCTTCTCTGGCCCTCTACCTCTTTTCCTTTTTCTCTTCCCCATCTCCATTTGTTGAATGATCTGAGAACTGGCATGAAAAGATAGCTCTATAGCCACATCTTGCTTGTGTGAAAAACTAAACAACCATATGCATATTAAATTAAATGCTTTAAATTGTAGTATGTATACAGACTTGACAATTTCTGTACTTCAAATTGGTGCATTATTAGGTTCAGGTCTATTGTAGAGATTACAGTTGTTACGGAAATGACAGGCCAGCCAAGAAACAAGCACCACTTGGAGGGTTGGAGTACTCAGATTTATTACGCCAGCGGGCTCAGAGGGGCTTCTGCTCCGAAGCTCTGAGCACCTCCAAGACGTGCACATAGGTTTTATAGGGTTAATTACAAGTATGGGGCTATTAGCCAATAAGGTTCAAACAACAAAAAGCAAGGAATCAGTACACTGGAGCTTATCAATTTGGAGCAGATCACGTTACTGACACTTGTTGAGCTTGGATTTAAGAGTTAGCTTGTTAGCCCAGTAAATTGACACTAAACTTCAGATTTATGAGTTAGCCCAGCAGAACTTAGATCAGTAAACCGACACTTATCACACTTAGATTTGTGATTTAGCTCGTTAGCCCAGCTGGGCTTTTCCTTCACACAGTGAGCCAGTAACTTGCAGTAGACCAGGGTAGGGGCAAAGCGAAATGAACTATACTTTTAAGCAGGTGAATTCACTATTTGCAAAATGGTTATTATAGAAAATTTAGTGCTCTTATCAGTAAGCTGTTTCAGACCCTGTATATTATAGTTGCAAACAAAGTCAACCTCTGAATCAAAACTGTATATAGTTTATCTTTACCAACCTGGTAAAGATATTGTTAACTGGTTTCCAGGAACTGAAAATTTCTCTCTTAATCACTGACCCTTAGCAAGTGAAGGACCTTGTACAATCAGTTGTTTTAATGCCTTGTCTTGGGGCAGGCAGGTAAATAGCTAAGTTGTCCAACACTGATATGTATTGGCTTTTTCCAGATTGCCATAGATTGAATTCCTATAAGCTCCCTTAGACTATGCCAGGGTAGATTTCCAGAAGCTACCCTTTATATACAGCCTAAATCTCTCCTACTTCTCTTTATCTCAATTACTTTTTGATTGATTCTCTATAGATTTTGGAGGAAATACCCCACTAGGTAATTATTTAATAAGCTTAAATGAAAATGGTGAGGCAAGAGGTTTTTCTGTACTTTAGGGTAATTTTTGTTTTTTTAATCTGAAAATTTATTTTCCTTATATCTATTTGAGGTACAAAAATTCAGAATGGAATACATCCAAGCATAGACACTTGGAGAACTTTGCAACCCTTAAGTAATCTTGTTTAAAGTGACTGTTTTGGGGATAGAGAGTTATATCTTTGACTTTTAAATAGATCATTGAAAGGAAGGGAAATCTTTGTGACTGCATACTTAAAAACATTATAGATTGAGGAATTATAATTATCTTTTTAAAAAATAGTAATGGAAATATATAAATGTATATTGGTTTCTATCATACTTGCTTTGACTTAAATACATGGTTGTCTCAAACATAATAATGTAGTATCACCAAAGGAAACTATTCTAAATTTATATAAGAAAATACATGATCCTGATTTAAAATTACAAAATAGAGTGAAGCCTCGGTGAAATAAAGGGTGAGATAAAAATGGAGCTCAACCTTGGAACTTCTCGATTCAGTGAATGTACTTTTAAAAAATATAAAAGGGGCATTAGAGCTACATTGTGTGAAATGGGACTTTTTAACAGTTGGCTCTGAGAGGTCGCAAAGACATGTCTTTCCTGAAAAGCCAAAGAATTACAACTTTCCTGTGTTGAAATAATTGATCATTCCACTAATAGAGGCAACCATTCTGCTCCTATCTATTTATAAGCAGTCATTTTGTGTTTAGAAGAAATTTGCATTCTGCTTTCTATTGTCTGGTAAGGAAATTGACATGGTTGTCCTCAATAGTTGTTGTGTAATAAATAAAATATTCCCAGTCTGACCTTTCCTAAGTTGGTGTGTTTCTGTGATGGTGATGTTTGAGATTCTGTGGATGAAAGAAAAATGACTGGCAGTAAAAATGCTGTTTCTCTAAGATACTTACTTCAGTTTAAACATTTTAGAATTGCAGTGATAACCTGAGGACAATCAGCTCAAGCAAAACTTCTGCTAGTAATCTTCACTAAGTCAGCAACTAAGAGCTTAGTGGAGTTTGAATTTCCTAACAAGGTTTTCTCCTCTCCCTGCTACTCTCTCTAGACAATAGCCAAACATGCTTAGACAAGAATTCTGAGCTCGGTAGAAGCATGGAGAAATGTGATGAAAAACTGATTTTTTTCCTCTTTCTCTTGGTCAGTGTGCTGGAGAAGAGAAACGAGTTGGTACACGCACAGTATTCGTTGGCCATCATCCATTTCCAGAAACAGAAGCTTACATTCCACAAAAATTTTGTGATAATAGAATAGTCTCATCTAAGGTAAGTTGGTTTTTTAACTCAGTAGATGTTCATATAGTGAGCCACTTACTTTTGTTTATGTTTCTGTGGAAGCTGGTGCAGGTATATATGCATACCTGAATGTGCACATATACCAACCATAGACCAACTGTGGTAATTATTCCACCAAAAGGCAATTTTTTTTAAAGCATCACTTTGCCTTGTGATATCTGAAAGATTATTTACATGTCTTTGCCTTCCATTATGATTCACAATGGCTGTTGATTATATATATTACTTTAGGCCTTAAAGTATGCTGAAAGTAGGAATTATTTACTTGCCCAAAGCTTCCTGAATTGTCCTTAAGTGGATGGACCAGCTTGTAAATAATTTACATTCTTTGCAAGGTATTATCTTCAAATGACATTCGTATCTCTTTCTGTTCCACGGCAGCGCTTCTCAAATACACGCCTGGGTCGTAAAGGGTATGTTCTGTTCTGTACACTGAACAGTCAAGGGTTCAATCACTGTAGCTGTGTCGCCATTTGACTAATCATCTTACTTTAGCGTTGTGCAGTACTAAGAGGAGTGGCCTGGAAGTCTGAAGACCTGTATTTAAATCCTGACCTGGCCATTTACTAGCTGTGTGACTTTGGCCAGACTAATCTCTCAGTCTGAATGTCCTCACCAGTGAAATGGTGCTGATGTTCCGTATGTGAAAACCTTCTTTGTAGTTCCTAGTACCCACAAGTCATCATTCTACATGTATTAGTTTGCTAATCTCTACCTTCGGCAGACCAGGTGAGGTGCTCAGTGCTAGGTGACTGGCCCACTGCCAGCTCCTGGAGTGTGGCACAGATCTTCATCATTTTCCTCACTTCCTCGTGCAGCCTGGCAAGGCAGATCTAAAATGTTGGTGATAACTGGTTCACTACATGTTGACAAACACCGAGGACCTGAAACACAACATTATACCCTTCCTTTACAAATGTAACATTTTGGTTTACAAATGGACATGTCAGTTCTCTTTGGGTAGTGATGTAGCACAGGTTATGCTTAGCCAGGAGATTACCGTGTAAAAAGTGGGCCAAGGATGGAATGAGTGAAAACCGTGTTGCCTTAATGAGCAGGTCTGTTGACCTAAAGAACACTCTGAGTGTATTTGGATAAAAAGTTTCCTGTTAATCTTTAACCTTATGGCAAAAATTTTATCCTCAGCTAGAAGTTTCCGTACCTGTGCCCAAAATAGTGAATAATCCTTTTACTCAAAATTGTGACCCACCCTGTAGAGTCTAAGAAGATAATCAATAGTAGTCCTTAGACTCAGGATCATAGACTTGTAGAACTGAAACATCCTAAGGTCTCCTTGTTCAACTCGCTGACTTCCCAGATGGAGAAAGCAAACCCAGAGAAGTTAGTGACATTGTCACCAAGCAGGGTTAGTCATAAAGCCAGGAGCAGAACCACTTTATAAGGTCTAGTGGCTCTGAATAAAGAGCCATTTTCACATCCTTGTGCTATTTGGTTCCCCCATCAGTTTTCTCTCTCCTTTCGCATCAAGTAAATTTAATGTACTTTCTAGGGAATTATTGTTTCCCGTAGTGTTTTATGTGGAAGATGGTAAAGTGACACACTGATTGTGAAGTGACTTTTCATTAAACTAGTGATAATCAATTTATTGCAATAAACCTTGCATTTTTACATTTTAAAAGAACATGTAAGAGTACCTTCTTACTAACTAGTATTTAATAAACTATTTTTCATATTTTATCTAGCTCCGCTTTTGCCAGTAGACAAAACAATGCAATAGGATATATTTGTTTAAATAGTCAGTAGTTCATGAGCAAATAAAAATTGTTTCTAAACAGATTTGCTTATACAATATATATGTATATGTTTTAGAAACCAGAATAAAGAAGTGAACATTTCTACACTGATAGACTACCACATCTTTATTTCTCTGTAAATATTATATATTTATAGTTTGTCTAGTTAACTTCTTATTAACTGATCTATTTTTCATAAAAGCTCTAGAGCAGAGAAAGAGGAATTGACAGTATACTAACTTCACAAAAAGAATGAAATCTGAATACAGTGAGTAGTTATAAGAGGATAGCATATAGTATAGTTGTAAAGAGCTTCATCCTTATAGACAGAACCTGGGTTTGAAGTTAAAGTAAGTCATTTAACCTTCCTGTGCCCCAGTTTTCTTTCTCTTCCCCATCCGTAAAATGGGGATATTGACAGTACTTACCTCATAGGATTGTGATGAGGATGAAATAAAGTAATCCACAGAAAGCATTTAGGCACTGTGCTCGGCATGTAGTAACAACTCGAGAGATGGTAGCTGCTACTATTATTTATGTTTTTGTGATGAGTCCTGCACACCAGAGTGCCCACAGTGCTGGACAGTACTACTGATTTCCTCAGTCGCGTGTGTTCCGAATGTGTGGAGTGACATCACCTCTCTTAAAAGGAGGCCTTCGGGTCCAGTCTGGAGAGGGAAAAAAGTTTCATAATTTGACTTTCTCTTCCTCACATTGACGTTTGGCTGATTGTTTTTGCACCAGAATCTTTTAATTGAAGAAATGTACAATTTCTTGAATATGTTAGCTGCCTTCGAACTTTGTAGCAAGTGTTGATTTCCTTTTTCAACCATTCAGTGATAAAAATGACTTTCTCTGAATTGGGTGCTTTTCGTTTGCTTATTTACAAATGCCATCACTAAGGTCAGTGTAACACTGGGAATAAGTCTTGTTAATGCAGGGAACACTGAAGATAAGCACTTTGACCTATTCTAAGTTTTATTTACTGATAAAATTAGCATTCTTCTCTTCTTTGGGGAACACACATCCTTTCTTTAGAAAAACTTGTTCTCCGTGGCCTTCCTACTCTAGCGCACCCTGCAGGGACCCTGGGGAATCACCAGAATTTTGCAGCTGGTACAAAACTGGAAATCCCCTTCAGTAGCAAAAGGAGCATTGATCGCATCCTGCCAGATCTTTAGAATCTTTAACTTTCATCATATTTCTCTGTTCTACATTTTTTTCCTTTAAAAATCCCAGGCCTCATTTTGAAGGCCCTTCAGTGGGATAAGAATCAGTGAGCTCCACCTAACTCTTTGAAGCTATGCCCAAGGTTAAACTTAGTGCTCCGATGTGAAACAATGTCATAGATTAAAGTCTGAAGCCTAAAACTACACAGCGTTTTCCCTCATTTAAAAAATCAGAACCATCAGTAGAATTTATAGACTGTCTTTGCGTCTTATGGAATTCCTTGAAGGTGCCTTATTTTAGCTAAAGTTACTAAATCCACGTTGATGCAGTAGTGTCTTGGGAACTCCTGTTGCTGTCCTGAATTTATAGGAGAAAGAGTGATACTTTGAGAAAAAGAGAAAGTTCTGCTTGACATTGGTAATGAAAATGAAAGTAGAGTCCTATGATGCTCAAAATTAGATTTAATGCTACATCAAGGAGAGTTGAGAATAAAATGAATACAGTAATTTAGCAAAGTGAACGGTTTATTCAGGCTAGAGCTCTGCTTATTTACAACTGGGTGCTTATTTACAACTAATCATAAAGTATAGTTATTTTGTTCCATCACATCCAGATCCTAGTAGTTAGTTAGAAGTCAATGCTCCTTCTGCTAGCTCATTCACAATTGACCGTTAACTTTGTTACTTTAAATAATTACTACTTCAGTTTTTAGCTGTTCCCCCTTTTCTCTTGATATCCAAACACACTGAGAACAAGTTATTTGGAGCTTCATCTTACCAACCAGCATTTTTAAGGCTAAATTGGAATATTTGGGGACTTTAGGTAAAAACAATTAATGTTCCAAAGCCTCCTTTTGTTTAAATTTTTCAGTTTCAACTGAGATTCTCTCCTTTGAATTAGGAAAGTAGTTTATCAAAGTTATAAGATTTTGACTTCAACTTACATTAGGTTGTGAGGGCATGATCCTTAATTTTTCCACATTTGTGTACCAATTATTTAATTCACTATAGGGCAGATGAAAAATGCATTTCATATAGTTGGCATTTTCTTATAGAAACTGTTTTTAAAAATGTTCTAACTGTGAAGGTTGCTTTTTAAGTTTGTGGTTGCATGTTAAGATAGTCTACAAGATCCACTTATTGACTACTCTGAGCAAGAATTGACCTATGACCAAAAAAAAATCTCCATTTTCATCATTGTATATGAAACAAATGCTGTCAATATCTTCTTCCTTTGAGTTAAGAGTAACTCTAAGAGTATGTCTGAGAGTCCACTTTTTAGATAGACAAGTCAATTTAAATAACTTGGTGTATATGGCTTTAATTCAATTTCTGTTTTAGTCATAAAATTCTAAAAAAGTTGGCTTCTCTTGGTCTGCATTGAAATAATGTATGCTATGTTACATTTGTATTATAATGAGATGAAAAGCTTAATTTACTTTTTAGTTAGAGCAGTGAAGGAAAAAATGGCCAACAAACAAATTGTTATCAAAATTTCTTGTATGCCTTCTACATGCCGGACACTGTTCTAGGCACCTGTGGGAAAGGAACTTATGCTCCCTGACCTCTTAATAGCTCGACTTGACACAGGAGAGGAGAGGGCACACATAGCAAAAGTTTACTACAGAGGGAATAACCCGAGTTCCTCAAGGAAGCAGTTCATTTTGTAAGTGAAAACTGTGGTAAACAGTGGGGGCCTAGAAACAGCAACAAAAATGTTCCCTTTTGATGTGTTAACACCCCACAGAGGACTCTAACAGTCCCTAATGCTTGTTTGTTTAATTAAAACCCCTCTACTCAGGGAACAGAAGGTCAACGAGCCGGAAGCTCAGCTGTTAGCCTGTTGTTAAGAGTTGAGCTTGTTGTTTTAGAAACTTGACCTTCAGTTATTGGGACAGTTAAGTGCTGATCTGAACTAAGGCAGCTTCGAAGTGACTGGGTCAGTGGTTTTGATCCTTTTTATTTTTGGTGGGACTCTGAAAACTGTGGACTCTCTTCTCCCAAGTGGTGCACACCCACACCCAATTCTGTACTTCATTTTGAATGGGCTTCCCTGGGGCACTTCTATGAGCCCTGGAGGAAGAACCTTCTCGGTTGGCCGTTGGCTGTAATGCAGCTGCTTTACTGAATATGTTTGCCTCCGTTCATCTTCGTCTTCTTGGGGTTCTCTGAACCTTGAGCCTACAGCCTTTTAAAGAGAATTTAGTAGCAAATGCCCATATATTGTGTCATGCCCTGCAACTTTGGCTTTTCCTTACCTGATTTAATGGACCTCTTCTCACATACGGAGACTAGAGGCTGTTCAAGTATAAATGTAGATCTTTAGGTTGAGAAACATTTCTTTCTTTCTGGTTTCTGATCTTCCTTATTGAGACATCTAGAAAATCCAACTTCCTCTGTTGATTTTTAAATGACCCAGGCTTTGCGCTTAAGGCATCAGTGAGAAAGTCTGTGTGATTTGACACTTGGCCCAAAAGTTCTCTCCTCCTGCCCACGTACAATTTAGCATTGAAACCTTTACCTATTTTATTACCAGTTACCAAAGCCCAGAGTGGTATGTTGCTGACTAAAATGAAAGCCCTCTGTGACCCAGGTTTGTGTGTGACCAGCTGTCACGGAGGTGGGAGGTGGTGAGAGGGACAGAGTTACATCCGTGATGATGATCAAGACTCCAGAGGTCAGCTGAGCCAAAGGAATTAATTTGTTCATTCACTCATCCAACAAATTTATTGTCTACTTTCTGTCAGACACTGTGCTAGATGTTGGGGGGAAAGTAATAAAAAGACAGATGAACAGCCTGCCCTTATAGAACTCATTGCCTATTGAGGGAAAAACTTTAATGAAAAGTACACATGTAAAATGATTCACTGCAACGAGTGTTATCGGGGAAGTACAGACAGATAGGAGAGCACGAAACGAGGAACCTGATTTAGATCAGATCGAGGAAAGCAAAGCTGTGGGACTAGATGGCTCAGTTGCAATGCTCCAAGCGAAACTTCACTCCTGAAAAAAGCGTTTGTATTCTGTCCCTCTAAATGTGCGCTTATTCGTATGTCTGAGATTTGAGTTTTAACATGCTTTCAAAGTATTGTGATACTCTGGAATCACGAGTCATTATCATTAGGATTTTTCAAGTTTCTTTTCTAATAATCTTTTTTTTCTTCCTCCCTTACAGTATACACTTTGGAATTTCCTCCCAAAGAATCTATTTGAACAGTTTAGAAGAATTGCAAATTTTTATTTTCTCATCATTTTCCTTGTACAGGTAAGAGCAATATTAGAAACTTAATTACTTCAAATAAATTTTCAATCCATATCTAACCTTAAAATGCCCTGTGTTTAAAAAGTTGTTTCAGAATTTATTAGAGTCCGGTTTACTAGAGTACTAACATTACATTTTAAGATATATATATAATTTTATATATTTCTAAAGTAGCAGTTTTACTAGAAAACTTATTGAGTCTTCTTTACTTTTTTAAACACTTTCATGGATTTCATATGTCTTTATTCATCCTAGAAGAGCAAGTATTGTTAAATACAGTGGTGTATATTGAAACTGGAAATAGTTCAAATTAAGAGTTTTACTTTGTTAAATGCCAGTTTCAGTTTAATTAGAAATTGATCACTTATCTTCCTGATGATGAGTTTTGCTCTTCCTCATTCATTTACTTTAAGGATGAAATCCTGGTACATTGATCTGCTTCTCTGTATTCTCTACTGGTGTTTTATGTTTTAAATTTTAGACATTTTAAATTGCATCTTCCATCCTTAAGTCTGTTAAAATCTTTCGCTTGCCAAAATTACCCCCTGAAAGTTTTACTACATTAAAGGTACTTTTTTCCTCATTTCATTTTATTAAATAAAGCAGAAACATCCCCATAAAATTGCTCAAATGCCTTGTTGATGTTAAGTGCTTCTGTTTATCCACTTTGAGGCTTTGAGTAAATGGTACTGTAATTGAATTAGGCCTGCAGCTTCAAGTCAGTCTGGGTTGTGATATGGGAAAGAGCCAATTCTGATCTTGAATGATGGGGCATTTGAAAAGGAACTCCTAGATCGATGGTAAAATGTCTTACAGAGCAGCACAAAATAAACTACGTAGAGGATTATGGTCACAAGAGGCGGTCTACTTGGCATATAGCACATTTCAGTTCAGTTTGGCAAGCACCTACTGTGTGCTGCACAGTGGTCCAGACACCAAAGATTTCAGCACGTACAATAAGAATTGAAGTATGGCTTTTCTACCCTTAAGGAATTTATTGTCATGGCCAAGACACGTATTCACTTAATTTAATGTGAAAGTCATAAAATTAGCATGAGCAAAATGCTATGGGGATACAGTGGAAGTTAAGATTGTTTTCTACCCAAGAGAAGCCCGAGAAGGCTTCAAAGAGTAGGTGACTTCTGAGTGGAGCCTTGAAGGCTGAGAGGGAGTTTACCTGGTAAAGAATCCAGATTGGTATCTCAGGCTGTGCAAGAAGGCACAGAGCCATGGAAAAGCAGATTGAACTCATGATCCTCTGTCCCTCAAATCTGATTCTCTTTCAGGATTTCCTGTTTCAGCGAATGACAATACCACCTACATAGCCATGTTAATCAGATACTTGGAAGACATCTCTAATCACCCCTTATGAGAGATTCCTTACCAGCCCTGCCATTTTTACCTCTTAAATATCTCTGGAACTTCTTTCTATATCTGCTGCTACCACCCTTGTCTAATCCATCATCTTTTGCCTGGATTCCTGCAGTAGCCTCCTCAATGGACTGCCTAGCTCCACTTTTGTTCCCTTCCATTTCTTTTTCCATAAGGCATGTGGTTCTGTTCACATGACCTCTCCCTGAATAAAAGCTTCAATTATTTCCCACTGTTTGTGGGACAAAGACTGAACTTTAGCCTGGAGAGCTGTGCTTGGTCTGGCCCCTGTCTCCCTCTCCTGCCCTGTCTCCACCACACTCTGTCTTGCCCTGGGCCTCCTTTATTTCCTTACAGGTGCCACACTCCCTCCTACCACAGAGACTCTGTATACACTATTCACTGGGCCTGGAAACCCCTCCCTCCCAACTAGTTAACTTCTATTTACTCTTCACATCTCAGTGTCTCACTCGTTTTAGTATCTGGTTTTTATTGTAAGCTGCCAGCTATATGAGGGCAGGGACTTTTCTCCATCTTGCTTAAAATAAAGCAGCATCTCTAAGAGCCTGGCTCATAATAGCACAAAGGCTGACAGACTGGTACTCAACAAATAGATGGTAAATGAATGGATATGTTTCAGTTAATCCAAGCTGGGATGAAAACTAAGCCTAAGTTTAGAACTATTTTCTTTAACTTCTATGTGGATTACTTTTGTTTTAATGAACGTTAACATTCACTCTGCTACTGGAGCATGTTTTGTCTGCATTTCTGTCTGAAATGTTTGCAGCATGTAAGTGCTGCATCTGAGTTAGTGGCTTATTTTCATTTCACTTTCAATTTAATTTCTTTACCTAGGTCACAGTAGACACACCAACTAGCCCAGTTACCAGTGGACTTCCACTTTTCTTTGTTATAACTGTTACAGCCATCAAACAGGTAAATTTCTAATCCAGTTTCTAATTTACAGTTATGCTTGCATCTCAGTCCTGTCTGGTTTGAATTTCATTGTCAAGGCTCTTTTTTCATGTTTGTTTAGAGTCAGTGTCCTTAATGGATTTAATTTAGATTTGGTTCTCATTGAAAACCTATTAAAATGATTGTAAGGTATATCTTTAATTTCTTTGCTCCTTTCCTCCTCAATATTTGTGTCTGGGATACAACCCTAAAAGAATAGTAGTTGGAAGGTACAGCTCAGTAGGGAAACGGGAAGCGAATTTTTAACATGCGTTATATTTTTCAGCGTGCTGTGTCTGTCTGGAAAATTCCCATTATAGCGGACTTTCTTTACTGTTGCCTATAGCAGAGAACTCAAGAGCATAAAGACTTTTATTTTGTTGACTTTCCTGGTGCTGCTGAAGGGTGTGGTGGGTGGAGGAGACTTGATTCTTGTTTCTTGTCAAAGCTAACTGCCAGGGTTGATGAGAGTGCCTTTGAAAACTTCCAGATGAAATTGAAAATGGAGGGGGGAGGATATAGCTCAGTGGTAGAGCGCATGTTTAGCTTACACAAGGTCCTGGGTTCAATCCCCAGTACCTCCTCTAAAAATAAATAAACATAATTACCTCCCTCACCAAAAAAAAAATTAGAAATGGAAACAGGAAACTGGAGGTGAAGGGGTAGGTTAGACATGTTTATCATGTACTGGGAGAGCCCACAGGACCTGGCAAATGACAAACATATTTTTAGACCATACTTATCAAAGTACTTTAAAAAGTGTTCCAAGGAAATTCCAAAATGAAGGTTTGCTTAACAGTATTGGGAACATGGTTACCTTTCTTCTTGGGGTTATCTGGTCTTCTATCTTGCCTACCAGCAACTGCAGGAATATTTTATCAAGTGTTTGGTTGCTAAATAAAGACTTTTGAAATGTTAACTTCCTTTAGGATTATTTCCTTTAGCATCATAGAATTGCTGATTCCAAGAATAACCTGTATGGTTTTCAAAAGCTCTTAGTGGTTCATTTTACTCCCAATACTAGTTCGTGTTAGGGCCTTTCTTTCCTCAGTCACATCACAGAAAGTACCATATGAAGTGATCGCCTAGCATTGTCATAAAGGACAGAATAGACTGCATATATAGCACCTGAGAAAAAGAGAGAAGGCAATCAAGAGATTTTTTCAAACAGTTGTATTTGAAAAGGTGTAGACATTATTATAAAGAAAGAAAGCAAAGTGATGTAAAAAAGAAAGGAGGTCATGCTCAAACAAATGAACATCCTCCATCCTTTGTTCTTTTGGCTTAAATTTACTCTAGACCAAAGAAAGCCCAGAGAAAAATGAGCCCTGATTACTTTTAACTCTGAAAAATGAACGCTGATGTATATTTTCTTTTGTCACCAAGCCAATGGAGAAATTTAACTGTTGATCATAGTTTCTGGGCCAGAGTAGTCCTAACTTGCCTTTTCTATTCTCTCTCCCTGGGGAGGAATTACATTCCCTTAGAGATGATCACTCCAACAGTCTACTGTGGAAGAATATATTTAAGGGTTTTGGTCTATAAGAAAATAAAAACCTAGAAAAGTGTTTTTTTCAAATTATTAAAAAGCAGAGAAAATTAATATTAACTTGAATAAGAGTAGACTTAGAAAAATAAATCATAGTCCTTCACAGTTGAAGAATATTGTTTGTAATTTAATGCCTGTATTTTTATTATTTTATTATTACTTTATTACCTGTAGAATGGAGGAACCTTTTAATACAGTAAAGCAATTTACCTAAGGTGTATTTTGAAAGCATATCTTAGTTTTTGCTGTAAAAACATAGTATTGTCTCTTTAGCATTCCAAGTTAAAATTAATACTGTAAGTATAAATATCTGCTGGTGACTCATAGTGAGGGCTATAGAAATTTATTAACAACTTTACTTACTTCATTATGTGAGTTGATGATGTCATTATTTGTATCCATCTAGGGTTATGAGGACTGGCTGAGACACAGAGCTGACAATGAAGTCAACAAGAGCACTGTTTACATTATTGAAAATGCAAAACGAGTGAGAAAAGAGAGTGAAAAAATCAAGGTAATAATTTTTTGTAGTTCATTCTTTTTTTTTAATTGTAGTAAAAAGCACATAAAATGTACAATTCAATGGCATTTCGTACATTCACAGTGCTGTGCAACCATCAACACTATCTAGTTCCAGAACATTTTCACCACCCCAAAAGGGAAACCCCCATAGCTGTTAGTAGTCATAGTACATTCCTGCCTCATCCAGGCCCTGGCAACCACTAGTCTTCTTTCTGTCTCTGTGGATTTACCTATTCTAGATATTTCATATCAGTGGGATCAGGCACTATATGGCCTTTGTGCCTGGTTTTATTGTTCGGTTCTTGAGGTTCAGTCATGTTGTGGCAAGCATTTCTTTTCACGACTGAGTAATACTCCCTTGTGTGGCTATACCACTTTTTTTTTTATTGAGTTATAGTCAGTTTACAATGTTGTGTCAATTTCCAGTGTAGAGCACAATTTTTCAGTTATACATGAACATACATATATTCATTGTCGCATTCTTTTTCACTGTGAGCTACCACAAGATCTTGTATATATTTCCCTGTGCTATACAGTATAATCTTGTTTATCTATTCTATATATACGTGTCATCCATTCATCAGGTGATAGACATTTAGGTTTTTTCCACCTTTGGGATATTAGGAATATTGGTGGTATGAGAACATTCATGTATAAGATTTTATTTGAATACCTGTTTTCCATTCTTTTGGGTATATACCTAGGAGTAGAATTTGCTAGGTCCTGTGGTGACTCTATGTTAACTTTTTCACAAACTGTCAAACTGTTTTCCGTAGCAGCTTTGCCATTTTATATTCCACCAGCAATGTGTGATAGTTCCAAGCTATTGTTATTTTTTAATATCTCAGGCAGTTTAATTTTTTATTCAAATTAATCATTGTCTAGTATTACCCAATAAGATTTCTGTCGATAAATTTTAGCCTTGTCCACATCAAATAATACTTTTTGTTCTCAACAGATTTTGTTTTAACTAATAGTAAACTACTTTTTAGAGCAGTTTTAAGTCCACAGCAAAATTGAGCAGAAATTATGGACCTCCAGTGACACATCATTATCACCCAAAGTCAGTAGTTTAGGTTAACATTCACTCTTGGTGTTAGACGTTCCGTGAGTCTGTACACGTGTATAATGAAGTGTGTCAGCCATCATAGTGTCATACAGAACCGTATCACTGCCCTAACAATCCTCTGTGCTCTGCCTCTTCTTCCCTTTCTCCAACCTCAGGTCACCACCCTTCTTTTTCTTTTTTTAACTGTCTCCATAGTTTTGCCTTTTTCATAATGGCATGTAGTTATAGTCATACAGTATGTAGCTTTTTCAGATTTGGCTTCTTTCACTTAGTGATATTTATTTAAGCTTCTTCCCTCTCTTTTCATGGCTTGCTAGCTCACTTCTTTTTAGCACTGAATAATATTCCATTGTCTAGGGAGTGTGATTACTGGATCATATGGTAAGAGCATATTTAGTTTTGTAACAAATTTCCAGGCTGTCTCCGATGTCGATACCCATTTTGCATTCCCATCAGCAGTGAATGAGAGTTCCTGTTGCTCCACATGCTGGCCAGCATTTGTTGTCAGTGTTCTGGATTTTGGCCGTTCTAATGGGTGTATAGTGATACCTCATTTTTGTTTTAATTTGCAGTTCCCTAATGACATAGCGTTAAAGTGTTTTCTCTCATTTTTGTTTGACATGATGTTGAACATATTTTCATATGCTTACTTGCTGTTTGAATATCTTCTTTGGTGAGGTGTCTGTCAGGTCTTTTGTCCATTTTTTAATCAGATTGTTCGTTTCCAGATTGTTATTTTAAGAGGTGGTTGTTGTTGTTTTGTATTTTTGGATAGTAGTGCTTTATCAAATGAGTCTTTTACAAATATTTTATCCCAGTCTCAAGAGATTATTTTTATTTTCTTTTGTCATTGTGATAAAAAACACATAAGACTAAATTTGCCATCTTAAATTAATCATTTTTAAGTGTACAGTTCAGTAGTGTTAAGTATATTTACATTGTTGTACAACAGATCTCTAGAACTTTTTCATGTTACATGTAACACTGAGACTATATCTAATAAATACTAATTAACAGTGCCTCTAGCCCTTGCTAAATACTTTTCTACTATTTTGACTACCTAAGAGAGATACTTCCTCCCAGAGGGATCTAGTATTTGTCCTTTTGTGACTGGCTTATTTTGCTTACCATAATGTCATCAAGGTTAATCTATGTTGTAGCATATAAAAGAATTTCCCCTTTTTTGAGGCTACACAGTACTCCATTGTATGCATATACCATATTTTCTTTATCAGTTCATCTCTTGATGGACATTTGGGCTGCTTCCGCCTCTTGGCTATGTGAATAATGCTGCAGTGAACACAGATGTACAAATAACTCTTCAAGATTCTGCTTTGAATTAAGTTAGGTATATAGTCAGAAGTAGAATTTCTGGATCATATGGTAATGGTAATTCTATTTTTAATTTGTAGAGAAACCTCCATAGTGTTTTATATAATGGATGCACAAGGCTTTCAACTTCTCTGCATCCTCTTTAGCACTTGTTATTTTCTGTTCTTTTTATAGTAACCATCCTGCTGGTGGGTGTGAAATGATCATCTCATTGTGATCTGGATTTGTATTTCCCTAATAATTTGTGATATTGAGCATCTTTTCATGTGCCTGTTGGCTATTTGTATATCTTCTTAGGAGAAATGTCTGTTCAAGTCCTTTGCCCACTTTTTAATCAGGGTGTTTATTGTTGAATTGTAGAAATTCCTTATATATTCTGGATATTAACTCCTTATCAGATACATGACTGGCAGATATTTTCTTCTGTTCTGTAGGTTGCCTTTTCACTGTTGGTTACTGACTTTGGTGATGTAGTCTCATTTTCTAATTTTGATTTTTTTCCCTGTGCTTTTGGTGTCATGTTCAAGAAGTCATTGTCAAGTCCAGTGTCCTAAAGCTTTTCCTTCATGTTCTTCTAGGAGTCTAATGGGTTCAGGTCTTAAATTTAGATCTTTAATTCATTTTGAGTGAACTTTTGTATATTATATATAAGGTAAGAATCCAACTTTATTCTTTTTCATGTAGATATCCAGTCTTCCCAAAACCATCTGTTGAAGAGACTGTCCTTTCCCCACTGAATGACCTTGGCACCCTTGTTGAAAATCATTTGGCCCTATGTGCAGGAGTTTATTTCTGGGCTCTCTATTCATTGGCCTATATAACTGTCTTTATGCTGTTGTTTTGTAGTATGTTTTGAAATCTGGGAATGTGCGACCTCCAAGTCTGCTCTTCTTTTTCAAGATTGTTTTGATGGGGAGAGTATAGCTCAATGGTAGAGCACATGCTTAGTTAGCACGCACTAGGTTCTGGGTTCAATCCCCAGTACCTCCATTAAAAATAAATAAATAAGTACATCTAATTGCTCTCACCCCAAGAAAAATTTTTTTTAAAAGATCATTTTGGCCATTCAGGGTCCCTTGAGATTGCACATTAACAGTATTAAGTCTTTCAAACTATGAACATGAAATGTCTTTTCATTTATTTGTGCTATCTTCGTATGCTTTTGTAGCTTGCTTTTGTAGCACTGCTCTTGTAGCTTTCAGTGTAAAACGCTTTAACTTCTTTGGTTAAGTTTGTTCCTAAGTATTTTATCCTTTTTGATGCTATTGTAAATGAGATTGTTTTCTTAATTTCCTTTTTGGTCTGGTCATCATTAGTGTGTAGCAATGCAACTGACTTTTGAGTGTTGATTTTATTTCCTGTAAATTTGCTGAATTCATTAGTTCTAACATTTTTTGGTGTGGAATCCTTACAGAGCTTTTTACATATAATATAATATCATCTGTGAACCAGGATAATTTTACTTCATCTTTTACAATTTGTATGCCTTTTTTTCCTTGTCTAATTTCTCTGCCTATAACTTCCAGTACAATGATTAATAGTGCTGGAGTGGGCAGCCTTGCTTTTTTTTTTTCTGATCTTAGAGGTAAAGCTTTCAGTCTTTCCCCATTGCATATGATGGTAGCTGTGGGCTTTTCATATACAGCTTTTTGTTATGTTGAGGTCATTTCCTTCTTTTCCTACTTTATGAAGTGTTTTTATCATGAAAGGCTGTTGAATCGTGCCAAACGCTTTTTCCTGCATTGATTGAGATGATCATAATGGTTTTTGTCCATTGTTTATGTGTTACAATACATTTATTAATTTTCACATATATCCTTGGATCCCAAAGATGAATCTCATTTGGTCATGGTGTATGATCATTTTAATGTACTCTTGAATTTGGTTTGGTAGCATTTTGTTTAAGACTTTTTGCATCAGTATTCCTTAAGGAAATTGGTTCATAGTTTTCTCATAGTGTCTTTTCCTGGTAATGGTATCAGGGTAATGCTGGCCTCATAGAATAAGTTTGAGGATGTTCCCTTCTGTTTGATTCTTTAGAAGAATTGGGAAGGATTATTATTTCTTTAAATGTTTGGTAGGATTCTCCAATGACATCATCTGATCCTAGGCTTTTCTTTTTGGGGAGGTGTTTGGTTCCTGCTTCAATCTGTTTCTTCATGATTCAGTTTTGATAGGTTGTTATGTTTCTAGGTATTTATCCATTTCTTCTAGTTTATCCTATTGGGAGGATTTGTAATTGACTATAACTGTCATAGTCTCTGATAATCTTATTTCTCTGGTATCAGCTGTGATGTCTTCTCATTTTTAGCAGTTTGAGTCTTTTTTTTTCCCTTAGTCTAGCTAAGGGTTTGTCAATTTTGTTGATCTTCCAAGGTATTTTTAAAAGAATATTTCTGTATGAATATGGATTAAAGTATGAAAGCTAATTAAAATCAAGATCCCCAGTAAAAGAGAAGATGGGTAGAACAGAAAGAGAAGAAGGTAGGTGAAAATACCATTCCAGAATGATTTGGGGCTATGGTTTGAATTCATTAAAAATGATCATCTACTCCCTATACTTTCATCAAGTATTATTACTGCTGAAATATTTATTAAATACTCAGGAATAAGTTCTCCATATCCCCAGCAATAAGTAAATTGTCTTGTAGCCTCTTATAGTAATGATGGGAGGAAAACTGCAGAGTGGGAGGGTTACCTGAGTTTGACATAGAATGTCTTTCCTTCACTCTTTTTTCTTTTCTCCATTCTCTGCATCCCAGAGGGGAAGACTGCATTATGAACTAGAATGGTCAGGATCTGAAGTTTCCAAGCCAGTCATAGAAACTCAACTTTTTGTTCAGCACAAGAACCCAAGGGCAGACTAAATGATTCATAGCAGTAAATCTGTTGCTCCCAGGGCAGTAAGTAAAATTGTAAAGCAAGTAAAAGTCTCCCACATCTTTCCCTTTCTTTCATTTCATCTTTCTGATTTTGCTGTCACCCCAACTGACTTAGAAGGACCCCTATCTTCCACCTTCCCTTCACCAAGCCACTTTGCCTTGAGGCTGACTTCAGCCAGGTATAGTCTTAATTACATCTGTTGATGCTGTTGTGTGAACTGCTATTTGAGCCTTTCCTGGAGTATTTGTGTGTGGAAAGAGATGCTTATAAACTCAAAGTGTCTAAATGTTTGATTGCTTGGCTGGAGAGTGCAGGGACTATTAATTATTGAGCAGGAGAGTGATTTGTTCTGTATCCTCAACACAATGGGAACATTTTGAAGGGTTTCAAAGCTAGGGAGTGACTTGATCTTACTTTAAAAAAAAAAAAAGACAGCTCTGGAAAGTTAGCAAAGTAGAGGCATGAACAAGAGTGGAATCAGGGAAACCAGTTAGGTGGCTACTGCCATAGTATAAGCAAAAGATAATACGAGCTTATATTATGATGATAGTGTAGAGATGACAATAAAAATAGTTGTTAACATTTATTGTTACATAAATAAGCCAGGCACTCCCTTTTACGTACTATTAACTCACTTAATCCTTACTTTACAACAGTCCTATAAAGTAGGTACTTTCGCTATCTCTACAAATGATGCAACTGAAGCACAGGGAGGTTAAGAAACTTGATCACAACTAGTAAATGGGGAAGCTGGGGTTTGAATGGAAACAAGTCTGGTGCAAAGTTCATGCTCGTAACCACAACTTTGTCTTTATATATATACTTAGGATACCTTTTGTTTTGTTTTGTTTTGTTTTGTTTTGTTTTGTTTTTAACTGACAGATCCTGCCTCAGGTTTATTTGCACAAACAGCACAGGTAGACATGAGCCCCATGCAGACAGCAGCCTAGGGGTCACATTAGTCCTTATATCCTCACATCAGTAGATGAAAGCCTCTACTCTGGAGCTTTTGTGGGGGCCTGGGCGCCTTTGGGAGACTGAGACTGAGCCTGAGCCTGAGCCGGAGCTGCAGCTGTGACCTTGGTCTGAGCCTTGGCCTTGGCCTTTGGCCAACAGAGCCTGAGACCCTTGAGAATGCAGGCACAAGCACATCTCCTGAGCTTGGGGTGAGCAATGCAGGCAAGTCAACTGAGCCTGCGGCTGCTGTCCTTTGGGATCTTGGGCTTGACCTCCTTGGGCTTTCCGAGAGCCCTGACAGCCTCAGCACGTGCGCTCATGGCCTTGGCGTTGTTGGCCTGCATCTGCTTCAGGCCCTTCTTGGTGTGCTTCTTGGCAAAGCGCATGTTCCTCAGGAACTTGGGGTCCACCCCCTTAAGAGATTCATATCGTTGTGATCGGGGTTTTTTGATGCCGTTTCTGTGCCTGGGACTGGTTGTGTGTGGTGTGGTTCTTCGACTTGGCCATGTCTGCACCAGAGCCGGGAGATCCAGGATACTTTTTGGAGGTAGAGGATGGACTTGTTAATGTTATTTGATGAAGGGAGTGAGAAACAGAGCAAAAAGGAATAAAGATAGCCTCCTTGGTTTTGGCCTGAGTAGCTAGATGCATTATTAAATAGTGCTGTTCAACAAAATGCTGGTGCTGTTAAATCAGATGGTGAAGACTGGGTGAAGAACAGGTTAGGAAGAGAGGTGGGAGTGAAAGGAAATCAGGAATTCAGTTGGACCATGTTAATTTTGAGATACCTATTAGACATCTAGATGGAATTGTCAAACCTGGAGCTCAGAGATGTTTTAGGTGGAAACAGAAATTTGGCTGGAATCATATAGAACCTAAGGAAGTGAAATAGGCCTTGAAGAATTCCAATGGAAACACACAGTTATTTGTGAGGGAGACAGTATGGATTTTGGCATTAGAAACATTGGAATTCTTCAGGTTTACTGATTTTCTCCTTTGTTGTATCCAGTCTGCTGATGAGGCCATTAAAGAAAATCTTTATCTCTAATATCTTGTTTTTCATTTCTGACTTTTCCATTTGCTTTTGGGGGGGGTAGTTTCTGTCTCTCTGCCCAAATTCATCATCTGCATATGCATGTTATTTGTCTTTTCTGGTAAATACTTTAATATCTTAATTATAGCTATTTTTATATTCCTGTTTCATAATTCCAAAATCTGAATATTTCTAATGCTGGTAGTGTTGACTCTTTTGTCTTTAGATGATAGGTCACTTTTGTCTTGGTTTTCTGCATCTCTTTTTTTTTTTTAATGGAATTTTGGACAGTGTATGTAAAGAATGCTAGAGACTGATGTAGGTCAACAGTGTGTTCTGAAATGGGCACATCTCTTCTGTCAGCCCATTAGTGTTGGGGGTTGAGTTAGCCTAGTCAGGAGCTGGCTGGCTTTGGTTTTTGTAGTAGCTGTTGATACTTTCAGCCCACCATTGGACTTTATAAATTCCTAGAGTGCCAGATAGCCATCACTTTACATGGGATCCTGGATGTCAGAGGGTTTTTCTCCGTGTTCTGATCCACTCTCTGCTTTCAGCAGGTCCTACATCCCTGAGACATAGTGAATGCCTCTCTCTGCGCTTTCTCCTCTCCCAGTGACAGATTGCTCTTTCTTGTTATTCACTGCAAGGCTCCTGGTGGGAACAGAGTAGCTTCTTGGTTCTCCTGCTCTGTCTCAGTATTAGGCAGGTTTTATGCACCTTTGCCTCAGGGTGGAACTTTCTCAATACTCTCCCCCGCCTCCACTGCAACCTCGTGGCAGCTGAACTCTGCCTTTTATCAGTACTGGGCCAGTATGAGTGGGCTTCCTGTCCCATCCCCAGCAGCACGTGGCTTTGCTTCCATCTCTCCTCTAGCAGTAGTCATGTTTCCCTGAGACTGGGCTGGATTGGGGGGGTGGGGCGCGTTTCTTGCCTTTTTCCTAGACACAGATGGCTTTGGCCTCATATGAGGCAAGTGTCCACAGCTCTGGCATATTTTGTGTCTGTTCTCCACAGCAGTCAGTCACGACCTGCCTACCTGCACCAGCGAGGAAGGCTCTGTAGGTCTCCTGTCCTCACGGTTTTTCATGAGCACCCACTGGATGCTGACAGAGAAAGAGCTGTTGGTGGTTATGGTCTCCTCTTTTCTCCCAGGCTGCCAGGGCTTTAAACTGTCACGTTAGCTCCTACCAATCGTTTTACGATTGATTAAAAATCTAGTTCTTTTCTTCTTACGCACTTTTACAGCAGCCATCTCTTCCTCCTGTGCTTTGTCAGCTGTGAAACAGTTTACGTCTCCTGTCTCTCCTCAGAGGGACTTTTCACCTTTTGAAATTCAGTTTAGTTGGTTGCCCTGAAACCATAGCTCTCTGCTAAACTCAAACAAAATATGATTCTCTTGATTACCTGGCTTTTTCTAATATTTATGATGAGGGATAGTCATGTCTCTTGTGGCTTTGAACATGCTAAGTGGAAACAGAGCTCCAAAGTTGATTGTCTAACTGGACCATGTTGCTCCTTTTCTTTAAAAGCCCTTTCCCCATTCCCCTTGTCTTCAGGATGAAGCCTGGACTCCTGAGCCTTACCTGTCAGGCTTTTTGTGATCTGACCCCTGTCCATCTTACCAGCCTTAGCTTGCACTCCAGATGCAGAGACCTTTATGGTCCATACCTGAACGAATTGTAAAGGTTATAGAAGAAATTCTGTATGTGGTTTTTATTTATCAGTGCTGAGAATCATCTTCCATCCATTAATGAGCATTTCCTTCTTCTAAGATGCTTTGTGATTTTCTTTGTCAGAAACAGACATGCAGACATAGTAAGCAATCTTATGGTTACTGGGGGAAGGGAGATGGGAAGGGATAAATTTGGGAGTTTGAGATTTGCAAATGTTAGCCACTAAATATAAAAATATATTAAAGAAAAAAAAGTTTTTTCTATATATCACAGGGGACTATATTCAATATCTTGTAATAACCTTTAATGAAAAAGAATATGAAAAGGATTATATGCATGTATATGCATGACTGGGACATTGTGCTGTATACCAGAAATTAACACATTATAACTGTCTGTACTTCAATTAAAAAAAAAGATTTTGTTTATTTTTCTTCTGTGTATTTAAGCATAGGTTTCGGTTTTATGTAAGCAACATAAGTGTTTATGTAAGTGAGGAAAGAAACAGCCAACAAAATATTATTTACAGATTAGTTCCATTATTGATGCTGTTTCTCTTGACTACTGATTAAGATTGGCAGAGAAAATAAAATTGTTCCTGAAATTGATCTTGAAATCCTGATCTTCTGCCAAATTATGTAGCAAAGAGAAGGCAGGTGTATATATATTAGTTCAGCATTTCACAATCAGTATGTCCAAGTTGGTGGGCCAGATGTTGATTCCCTTCTAAAGTGGGTTGTTTTCTGCCACCAGCAGCCTCCTCCCTTTATCTGGGGTGCTGTACAAAAGTGTTAATTATTATTTTCTCTGTGTGCCACGGTGTGAAGAATGTTGGGATGCGTTGGACTGAATTATTCCTTTCCTTCTTTCAAAAAAATTGTTATGACTATTCATAAGTTGAAAGTAAAGTAGTTGCAGAGTATTGGTAATAATTATAATTATCAACTATTAGATGGTGAAGGTGTACCAGGCACTTTGTGAAACACTTTACCTGTATCCTCATTTCGTACTCAAACCAATCCTATGGGGTAGTTGCAGTCTAGTTGTGAAGATCTATGTTTTAATCATTATGATTTATTTCCTACATTATTTAATTATCTGCACTAGAAATTGTTCATGATTTCTTCTCTCATGTTTTTCCTCTACTTGAGCTTTGGGTACTTGCTGACAGCAGAATTGTTGGAAAGTGACCTATTTGAAAAAAAGGGTTTTTTCAAATGTTACAGGAAAAATAAACACCTCTTCAACTGAGATTTTCTGAGCACTGAAGAAAGAACTGTCACCCAGCAATAACAGCTATTATCACATGGAAGGCAAAGCATTTTGAAATATTTATCCCTGATACAATGTGGGGGTGTGGCTGCCCAGTGTTCATGAAATGTTCAAGTTAAGATGTGTAGATTTCCTTGATTGATTGATAATGTGATAATGATCACTCTCTTATCAAACACCAATTCCAGAAAAATGAAAGAGCAAAAGAGTCCCTGGGTGCTAAAATCATTTATTAGAGATTAAAGTTCAACTAAGGTCATCTGAAAACATGAGTCCTTGTGACCTTAAGGGCGATTCAGAATGTTGAGTAATATTCTTTTATCACCTTTCGTGTGGTATAGGATTCTGAGCCCCAGAGAGGAAGAGGTCTCTTGCTACTGTTTTGACTTTGAGATACAATAAATGCTTTGTTTGGAATTAGAAATGTTTATATTTCTTTTTCTCTCTATACTAGGTCGGGGATGTAGTAGAAGTACAGGCAGATGAAACCTTCCCCTGTGATCTTATTCTTCTATCATCCTGCACAATTGATGGAACCTGTTATGTTACTACAGCCAGTCTTGATGGGGAATCCAATTGCAAGGTAATGGAGACGGGCTCAGGATGGTTAATCATACTCCTTCCCACTGCCCCTAATCTTTTATCTTATTTTTTTCTACTTGTGTATGTTTTGTATTTGAAGACAGCTTTTATACAATTGTCTTTGAACTTCTAAGCAGATACTCAACTTTGGGGGAAAGGGTGGTGTTGAGTGAGGAAATCCACACCCCAAATAAAAGCCACCACATTTTTTATGGCACTGCTTGCATTTAATATTGACATTAACCCATTCAGTATTTTATTTAGGCTTTTAAAAAAGAGAGTAGTCATAGGCTGAAACTATATAGCTATAAAAATAACTTCACCCTCAGGTACTCTAACCTTACAGTTTGATCTATTTTTATTTTAAAGTGAGGAGTATCTTCTTTAAAAAAATGTTTATTCCTGGCATATAGAAAGTCTAACCTGGAGTAGTTTGATTACTTTTTTAAAATACCTTAAGGTTTAGTTTGGCAAATATTTTCTTTATTGCAAGTAGGAAGAATTATAAATGTTAGAGTAAATTTGTTCAACCAGAGGCTACCTTACTTCCCTGGTACCTCAGGGCACAGTCAGTTCTTGGCTATCTTCCAGAGCTCCACAGGGCTAAAGATGTAGCCTCTATACGCTGCCTGTAAGGAAGGGTACGCATGTACTCACCTCTGTGTGTATCCTTGAGGGCTTTCCTCTGCCGGTTTATTCCATCTGGAGTTGAGGACCAGGACTCAGTATGTGGAAAAGGAACTTAAATGCCTATTAGATAACTAATTTTGTACTTCACATGCATAGTGATGAACTAATTCCATTTAAACTGTTCAAAAACAAAGTTACATTTGACGGAATGTCAAGATAAAACTCAAGAAATCGACCTGAAGATTCCCTGATAGGGAAAAAAGTTGTTTAGAAGAAGAAAACTTTCAGGTGGCTTCTTTTTTCAATTAAGTTGATCAGATCAAATCACCTAAAAGTACATAGGTTTTCAAAGTCAGGAGACAGTTTTAAATATAGCTCAGCCAGATCCATAATATTCTCCAAAGACTGTGCAACAGCTTTCCCTTCTGCGTAAGTGGTGCAGTCTTTGAGTCTGCATTAGCCTTTCCTTGTTGATTTATAAATGGGTTCATTGGAGTTGCCTTGAGTTCTGGGTCAATGAAGTACATGGTATACATTAGAATATTCTGTCTGACTAAAGCAAGACACATCATCTCCCTGCTCCTCATATGAATTGTAGCCACTTGGAGCATTTTCAAGATCAATAATTATGCTATTTGTGTGATGGGAACTATATTTTTCTTTCTGCTGGCAAAACATTAGCATTCTTATGACCAAAAGGGTTATGTTCAATTCTTACATGTATGTTAACATCGCCATACACTATGGTGAGCAAAATAATAGGTCACACTTCTATAAATAAGAGGAAAACATAGATGAATTAAATTTTTCATGGGGTTTTCAGTTAATTATATGCATGCTACAAATGGAATTCTCTGCTGTCAGCATCAAGAAAAGCTTTTAGTTTTCTCATTATCTTTAAAATCCCTTTGCAGCAGGGTTATATTTCTAATTATTTGCAATATATTTTAAGAATAATACTGTAAAATTTATTTAGTGGGAAATATGCGTCAATATTTATATTATTCTGCCAAAACCTTTTACTAGAAATAGACTGTGTTCCTGAAATCAGGTGGGTGTACGATTACACTTTTTTTTGGCTGTTTTTGTTTTTTCTTCTGCTTTCATCTAGACACATTATGCGGTACGTGACACCATTGAACTGTGTACAGCCGAATCCATTGATACCCTCAGAGCAGCAATTGAATGTGAACAGCCTCAGCCTGACCTCTACAAGTAAGAATTACCTGCATTTTACTGCCGTCTGATAGCTTTGCTTCTCTTTGCCACTAGTACTGCAAAGAAACACCCACCACTTACCAGCCTCCTTTCATTTGTGTTTTTATGAGCTGTTTCTTCCTTCTGGCAGGGAAATGAATCAAATCAGCCTCGTTCACTACCAGCCTAAGATAAATCATTGTGGGCCCAGGCATCTTACTTGTGGTTTTTCTTTTATTATTGTTATTTGTAAACAGGGTCATCCATCGAATTTTAAGATTGTTTCCCTAGAAAGCTGATATATCAGACTCATGCATTAACCAGCATTAATTAAAACAAAAATAAACCACTTTATGTGTCATTCAACATTAAAGAGAGAAAACAATAGGGGGCCATGCCATTAGTAGGCACTCTATCCTTTTTTTTTCACGATCATGATAAACTGAGTATTACAAATAGGCTGTTTCTTGTCAATAGTAAACAGTTAAGTTGAGGGACCAGTGAAATGGTATGATTCCCTCTATTTTGCTATATTTAAGCTTCCTGGAATCAATTTGCTGATTCACAGTCATAGTGGGTTTTCAAAAATTTGGCATTTGGTTTTTAAGACTGGTTAGTTTGGTTAATTAGGGCATGGTGTTAAGGAGGTTTAAATAACAGGTTTTATCCCCAAGTGAGCCAATTAATTTTGTTTTAGGCCACCATTACAGATGGCATCCGTTACCCATGCCAGCCATCTTGTTAATGAATGCTGTGGGTCATATGGGAGACCAAATGGTTGGATGTGGCTTACAACAACGCCCAGTAGTGGAAAAACAAAGTATTCATCCTGCTATAAGGATGATACCCTCCCTCCTTTCCATCATTCCTTCTTTCCTTTTTCCCTTCTGTATCCACCTTGATAGTAGGAACTTAGGATCACAAAGCAAAACAGCTGTTCTCTGCCATTCGAGAGCTCACAGTTTGCAAAAGGGATAAAACTGTAAAGCTAGGCCTTTACAGTACAGTGAGATAATAAAGGTGAGTAAAAGGCTCATGGAATCACAGAAGAGGGAGTGACTGATTTTGCCTGAGTTAGAGAATAATATACATCCTTGCGTATTTGTGGGGTAACTCCTAGATTTTTCAGTTACCTTACGTGTGAAGGAGATGTTTAGTGCAGAGAAGGTTATTCTTAATTTCTCTAGACTAGTTTGAATACCCTGGCTATGTGACTTCAGAATACCTTACACTTCTCCCCACCCTAGTGGGCATCACTTACACATTGTAATTGCCTTTTTTCTTGTCTGTTTTGGAGCAAGGAACACGTTTTTCTTGGTTATCAGTATATCTCCAGCACCCAGCACAGTACTGGTGCAGTTAATACAAGGTGAATGAATGAGCAGACCTTCATATTTTGTGTATATAGTAATAATTCTTCAATTTTTCTGAAAGGAATTATAACATAAATTATAAACTACTCATGACATTCTTGTTAAGGAGGGTTAAGGCCTCTTTATCCCATTTTTTGGAACTGCAGATTACTATGTGCATAGTCATATTAAGTGATCAGACCAAGTTCAGTATTGAGCTGCAAGACACAGTTGGGGACTTTCCAAGATGGTGATCAAGTGTTCCCTGAGACTAATGTGCTGGTTCTCAAAGGGTGATCCCAGGCCAGCAGCACCAGCAGCACCTGGGAACTTGTTGGAAATGCAAATTCTTACTAAGCTTGGGAATGGGGTGCAGAAATCAGTGGTTTAATAAGCCCTCCAGTGATTCTGTTGCATGCTCAAGTGAATGAGCTCCTGAACTAATGGTTTTGAAAATTAGATTTTAGCACCAGAAACCTTTCTTCACATGAATGTAAAATAGAAGCCCATTATCTATATAAAGTATAAACGAGGGGGGGAGTTGTGTGCATGCACAATGCCAAGTAGATCTTGAAAATCAACTTAGAATTTTTGTTTCCATTCTTATAATCCATAATATTTTTTAAATTAGATGAAAATGTTACGTACCTTATTGGTTCAACACAACGTTTTTTCCCCCCCAGAAATAAAATAGGCTTTTGTAGTTCATTCAGTCTCATCTCTTACTGTATTATTTGTATTTTGATTCATTCCCATCTTTGGGGTATATAGATTTTATCTGGATATGGAAGACATGTGTGCTACTATGTTCTTTTTGCAGGTTTGCTGGCCGAATCAATATCCGTAATAATAGTCTTGAGGCCGTTGCAAGGTTAGTTTGTTATTCCTTTAATCTGTCCTTTTGGGGGTAGGAGTGTTTCCTGTTTAAGCCCATTAAAATAGCTAAATATTTTCCTTTCTAGAAAAGGGTAAAGGTGAATAAACCTGGAGTAAAACCACTCAGGATCCCTCTGATGGGACTTAAGGAACCAGCCTTGTGGTTGGTGGGGCTGTGGTGGCAGAGGCTCTTGAGTGTGTGTGTCCTGGGAGGGGGTGGTGTTGGAAGTGATGCTGAGGGTTTGGGACTATCTGTTCCAAGCACTGTATTTATTGTCTTTGGTTGTGCAGTGCCTGACAGTATTGGAAGTATACCTGGAGAACAGTGTTTTAAGGGAGAGTAATTTAGGGACTAGACAATAGACAAAATGCTGGGAGAATGACTTGAACTTAAGTAAAATAAAAGGCTTAATCATTTATAATGAAACAGTTCATATATAAAGGGATGTTTTCTTCCCTCTTCTATCACCTGGTTAGTTATCCCAGCTTTTCCACTTGGCCTTTATAGCCAATACTCAAAAGGAAGTTAAAGACACACCGGGTGTCCAGTGATCTCCCACAAGGCGGGTTTATGATCTATAAATAAGTCAATGTGTCTTTCCTGCCTTGACAGTTGCTTTCCCAGTCTTTTACTGTCACCTTTTCTTTCCATTTCTTGCTGTCTGTGACTCAGTCCTTTTCTTTCTGTGTGTCTCTTTACCTCTGTTTGTTGCTGGCGACTCCTGCCTGTACTGTGTGTGCCCCCATCTGTTCTGTACCTTCAAGTAACTTCAGAGGGAGGGTTCTTTCAGCTCGTCCTGCGTAGTAAGCATATAATATAAGGAGACAGATGCATTCTGTACCTTTTGGAGATAGATGTGTGTTAGGGCAAAGTATGTCCCCAAAGTTGATGATGCTGTTTATTGGGCTGTTTGGATAAGCTGTGTCATTTTTTATTTAGGTCGTTGGGACCTGAAAATCTCTTGTTGAAAGGAGCTACACTAAAAAATACCAAGAAGATATATGGTGAACAATTTTTAAGATATTCTTACTACAGATAATGCTTTTTAAAGCCTGTGCATAAATAGGGCAGTTAAAAATTGAACATGGCATTTAATTACCATTTAATCTAAACCTATTTTTAGGTGTTGGGAATTTATAAGATGTTAAACTAACTTGAAATATGACAAACTATATAGAATGAAAATTATACTGTAAATGGTGTAGCAACTGGTGAATAGAAGAGGGTTTAGAATTTCTACTTTTATAGATGAAAAAAATTTAGTAGATCCAACTGGGTGGGGAGTTGGTTGTCAATCTCATTTATAACCTGGTTCTCGCTCATTTCTGTTATTCTTTAGGAGTTGCTGTTTACACTGGAATGGAAACCAAAATGGCATTGAACTACCAAGGGAAATCTCAGAAACGTTCTGCTGTTGAAAAGTTAGTGTGCGCCACAATTTATTTAGTTGTTATTGAACGGAAATCGTTACTTCTCAGTAATTCTAAATAATAACCATGAGAAAAAAAATCATCAATTGTAATAGTGCTGCCATTTTGAGCACTTTTTATCTTCTAGAAACTGTGGTCAGTGATTTGTATGTCTGATTTGTTTTAATCCTCTGAGCAACTCTGAAGTAATTCCTGTTAGCTTGTCTACTTTACAGACAAAGAAAGTCTTAGAGATGATAAGTGATTTACCTAAGCTCACTTAGCTATTCAAGGGCAGTTTAGTTGAAACATAGATTTATTCTCTTTTGCTACTGGACAATGATTTGGGATCCTCTAGTTGCTATATGTAAGGAGGTTCTGCAACACAGATAGTAGTCTCCTGGCAGATATTGAAGTGGTACCTGACACACCTTCAAGCCAGTGGCCACTGGCATGGACCTCACTCTGTTGTTGGCATGGATAGCCAGTATCTCAGTGGCATCCTCTCCGTAACTCTTACTCTCAGAGTAAAGGAATCCACACTAAGCTTGAAGAATTCACCTTTGCTCCTCTATCCTCTATTCCAAACCTTTAATATTCAGGGAAACGGAAACAATCTAATTCTGTAAAAGTTGAGTAGGTAATGGTGTGTGTGTGTGTGTGTGTGTCCTGTCACTTTAGAGGATCCTCATTAAAGATGTGTTAAGCTAGTCAGCCATTGCACTCTGGGAAGCACTGGTGACCAACAAAGCTGGTCAAGGCTGGCTTTTCCTTTTTACCAGTCGACAGTAGGGCTTCAGCAGTGGTAACTGAGGTTCATCCATACAGACTTGTGATGGTTACATATTGTACACAGGAGAAGCTTTAGAAAACTGAACAGTTTCGTTTATACCTGGTTGATATCTTAAGTAATTAGGTGGTTTTTAAACCCCTGTATCTTCTTTTTCAGATCTATTAATGCCTTCTTGATTGTTTATTTATTTATCTTACTGACCAAAGCTGCAGTATGCACTACTCTAAAGTATGTTTGGCAAAGTACCCCATATAACGATGAACCTTGGTATAACCAAAAGACCCAGAAAGAGCGGGAGAGTTTGAAGGTAATTTGTTTTATGCTGAAAAATTTAACTCTAGCACATTGTGATCAAGCCACCCTTACTAAAGTGCTGCTCAGATGCTGATACCTTTTGTATTTTGATTTTCTCCTGGTTGTATGGTAACCCTAAGCCATTAACTATTTAAGAGGTTTTAGAGTGTTTTGGTTTTTAACCCTAGGTATCTATTCTTGTTTTTAACTCTTTCAGTTAAGAGTTTTAAGCAATTGGGCAAGAAGCTCTGACGTGTCAATGTAACATGAGCTTGTGGTATATCTTAATAGGAGGATAATGGATGCCTTCATGAAACCTTTGATCCTACATTCATATCGGGGGGGAGAGGAGCAGAGAGCTTAAGGAAATGAAAAAGTGTTAAGTCAAAAGGTACATTCACTGAAGAATAGTGACAAAATTCAGGGTATTTTAAATGGTGTTTTCACATACTGTGATAATTTTGACCGATGAGATAGTGTTGTTGGGATGTTTAATTTTTTATACCAAGAGCAGTGCTTACAACATTGAAATAAAAACATAGAAAGTCTTTATATTACACTTGCTGGATGGAGCTGTGCATTTAATTAGCATGAACTATTTCTTTTGTTTTAGGTTTTGAAAATGTTCACCGACTTCCTGTCATTTATGGTTCTCTTCAACTTCATCATTCCTGTCTCCATGTATGTCACAGTGGAAATGCAGAAATTCTTGGGTTCCTTCTTCATTTCATGGGATAAGGACTTTTATGATGAAGAAATTAATGAAGGAGCCCTGGTTAACACATCGGACCTTAATGAAGAACTTGGTCAGGTTAGGACATATTTTTACTTAAAATAAGTTAGCATAGTGAAAATACCTTTTCTTGTAGTCTGGATGACCAATGTATGTGACCATTTCACATTTGGAAGTGTGATTCAATGAAAATTCCTTTATACAGGCATGTCACGAAGACAGGCAATGTTTTTACAGCTATAGCATCTGTTATTTTGCAGGCATTTTTGAGAAGGGCCCCGGTTTATATATCAAACTTGAATATTAACAGAAATTCCCTTTAAAATTCACCTGGTCGTGATGATAGACTATGGATTAATGCCTTGGAACAGGAAACATGTATCTTCATCACCATCTATAATCATTTAGGAATGGAATATGGGGTAGTAAATAAAGCTATTTTATAAATGCATTTTGTTCCATAAACAAAATTGACCAGAGTTGCCCTGTTGACATTTTCTTGGTACATTTCTGATCAGATGGAGTTTAGACGTAGAAAGCAGAGTTGTTTATTCCAGTGCAATAATTTAAATGAAGGGAAGATGTGAGGGCTTTTTGCTTCATATACCAGTGTGGTCCAGGCTTTGACCTTATTTCTAACCCAGGTGTATTTGTTTCAAATACAATGCAGTCTAGCTGTAATTCTTCAAGTGATGACTACTTTGGTGGTTTTCTTATCAGTACTGAGAAAGTTTTCCCTTTGTCTGAATGTACTATGTGTCATGAAATGATCTTAACAAGCTGAGGGGATTTTTTGGCTTGCATTTAATTCTCATGATATTTAAAATGTCAAGGCTGTGGAAATGTCATTTCTGTGACTGGGGGATGCAAATTCAGTTAATGGAACTGTGTGGCTAGAGCAGGGCCTCACACTCCTCTTGAATGGTGCTGGTTTGTGTCTATACCTCTTCCTGAATTCACTCCACCTCTGGCCCCACTCTCTATTTCTGTTCTTTATACAACCTTTGCCTAAACCAGAGGACACTCGTGACAGCTACAGTCACAGGGGTGAAAGGACTCTCCAGATACCATCCTGTTGCGATCTGACACTAGGACTCCGGGATCCCAGACCATGGCATCTGCACCCCACAGCAAAACAAAGCCAGAAGTTTTCGTCCAGGCACCAAACTGTCCGAGTAGAATTGCTGACTAGCACAGATAGTAGAACACCTGTCATTCCACATGTGGCACCTAATTCTCACCAGAGACAGGATATACAGGCCAGGTCCCACTAGACAAAACTCTCAATTTTTCCTTTCAGATCTCCACCTCAGCAGATTCCATGTTTACCTATGGGAACGTAGGCTTTTTCTTATCACTTAGACTGTATTCAAACTGCAGAAAGTAAAGTAGAGCTTTGGGTAATGATCTGGTAAATTTGATCAGAGAGAAGAAACTACAGTTTTCATTTCAGCCACCACTTCTTTCCCCCACCAAACCTGCTTTTCTGTGTGTGATTGTCACTTAGTCAGATCACTAAGTCAGTCGCAGACCACCACTTCAGTTTATACAGTGAAAAACAAGTTGCCCTCACGATCGGCTTATATGAGCAGAAACTACCTGAAGGAAAATGCAAAGAAGTCTTGCAGTGGTTTCCTTGACCATTTAGCATTCAGTGGACTGGTGTGCAGGAAATTAAGTGCAACCTGTTTCCTCCTTGATGAGTCATAATTTAAGATCTACAGGGCTTTTATTTTACTTGAAAGTAGTGTCAGTTAGTTCCCATCAATACCATTACAAACACTTACTTAACCTCTTTCAAAGTGACCCACGCTGGCATTTTTTTTTTAAGGGAAGATATGTTTAGGACAGTGTTTGTGTCTGACTTGAGAAACAAAGAAATAGACTACTCAGTTCAGTTGGAAAAGAATGGGACCTTTTACGATCGGACATCAGTCGTTTAGACAACCAGATGGTTTCAGCCCATCTTGAAAAACTTGTGGGGCTAGCCTCTTCCCTCCTAGCCCCTCCCAGTCTTGCAGCTGTGCCTAATGGCATGTCTGAGTATATGCTCTGATTCTGCTAATTCAGTCCAGTGGCTATGTATTGAATTTCTGTGTTACCTAAGATATGTTCTTGGTATGAGGTTACGGTTACAAAGTAAACAAGAAATCCTCAAGTTGTTCACCACCTAGTTGGGAAAACACAGATATCGTATCCTAACTATGGCAATGTGGTCCTAATCTATCAGAAAAATTAAGGAATGTGAAATGATAGAAAGAGTACAGTATTGTGTGATTTTGGTCAAGTCAACAGCAATGACAACATCTATATAACACCTTCTAACACCTTCTAATTTACAAACATACTTAGTGATCTTTACAGCCTTGTGCAGCAGGTTTGATTATTTAAAGCTAATGTTTAAAGTTCAGAGAGATGAACAGATATTTTTCCAAGGTCACAACATTAGTAGGTGGTAGAACCGTGACTCCAGTCCAAGTGTTCCATTAGGTTGAACGATAGGAAAATTTTTGGCCAATTTTGACCTGTAAACTAGGTGATTTCATGTGTTCAACCTCTAGTCTAGGGCTCTTTCTACCCTTCAACATCTGTCTCACTTTAGGCTTTCTATCCATAAATGGATGACTTGGAGCTTGCTGATCAAGACGGGCCTTTCCAACAAGCCGGCTCAAACCTACCACTAAAGAAGAAGAGACTGTTGAGAGTCAGAGACAAACGGTAGCCTCTCACTCTTCAGGCCCCTCTCTTCTTTAAATATGAGGATACTTTTTACTAATAGCCAACCCTCTCCTCCTCTTTTCCTGAGTATAGGGCCCATATTAGATCAGTGGTTCTCAAAGTATGATCTTGGGACCAGCAGCATCAGCATCACCTGGGAACTTACTAGAAATACACATTATCCAGCCCCACCCCAGAGCTACTGATTCAGATACTCTGGGGATAGAGCCCAGCGGTCTGAGTTTTAACACGCGCCCTCCAAACTAGTGTGATGCAGATGACAGGTTGATAATTACTCTATCCAAGTACAGTTTGTTGCCTATACCTGTGAGATTAATTGTATAGAGACGATAACTGCACAAACTGTTGTATAGAGGAAAGCAATTGCACTTCGTATTTTTAAAGCTACTACCTTTGCTACCTAGAAACGAGTTCAAAATGGGTTAATGCTCATCCAAGTGCAAGAGGTGCAACAACCCAGGACAACCTTCGTGGGGGAAAGTGAAGGTTAATAATTTTGATCAGAGTAAAAACCCTGAAGAATTTCATTTTAATTGGAAAAATCTAGATGATACACAAATAATACCACTTGGATTAATTTAAAGAGAGAATTCAAACTTGGCTGGCTAACAGGAAAAAAAAGAGAGAAGATTGGAATGCTATATTTGTGCCAGTGCTGCTACCGTGAAAAGCTTTGAAAAATAATTAGAAAGCAACTACTGCCGCCGTCCATCCCTTTCTCCCTTACATAATAAAAACCTTCATCTTGTGCTTATGCTCGTTCCTGTCAGCCCATAATTTTAACTATTTAAGCAGAAATTGCCAAAAAGGAGGATAAAATTGTGGGTTTCCAAAAGCCAGATGTTATAAATAGAAGAGATAAAAACTTAGATAAATGCTCAGAATGGCTTATTTTACATGTAAAATTTGTTTCATAGCCTATTTTTTCCATTATCTATGAAAGTAAGCTTATATTATACTTTAACCTATCATTATAAACTCTGTCTTTTTTTAATTTGGAGACTTTTTTGAGGATTATCTGAAAATATACATAGTATGCAGAAAGAAGTTTCATTTATGTTTTTGATTATTGTTGACTTACTGTGTCTCCTAATTAAGTAACTGTTAACATTATTATTTCCCTTGTCTGTTTATATTCTGTAGCACTGAAATACATTATAGGACACATGCATTTTACTTCAATTCAGTATATTTATAGAAAATTTTACTTTTCAAGGAAAAGTTCTGTTACAGTCCAGTTAAATTCAGTTCCTGTCAAACATATTTTCTGTGTGAGTGTGTGTATGTGTGTGTGTGTGTGTGTGTGTGTGTGAGAGAGAGAGAGAGATTTAAGTGGCCAGTAAATTGTTTCCTGCTTGGGAAATTGACTTTACTTATGTTAATTTCTTTGCATCAAAACAGTAGGTGTTAAATTGAAGGGTTCTTAGTTTGGTAAAATAGCCACACTTTTCCTTCCTGTTAATCTCATAATTTGAGTAGGTCTACCTTAGACATGTGATAATATTTCAGCATCTTTAAAAATACTTGTTCATTTCTCATTCATTTGATAATATTGCTTCTGTAATTACCAGACATTTGACAGGTCTTTAGAAAAGGTGATTTTCTATGGGTATGAAAATAGCCCTGCTTTATAGCTAACCAAAAATTAGTCACACTGAAGAAAGTAAAAATGTTTATGTTTGTGTTCTTGTTTTTAGGTAGATTATGTATTTACTGATAAGACTGGAACACTCACAGAAAACAGCATGGAATTCATTGAATGCTGCATAGATGGGCATAAATATAAAGGTGTAACTCAGGAGACTGATGGACTCTCTCAAACTGATGGACCCTTACCATATTTTGACAAAGCAGATAAGGTGACATTTTCTGTGTTATACCATTTTACCTTGAGAAATCAATTTATATGGGCATATGTAATGTAATGCAAGTTACATAGTTAACATAGTAGAAATCAAGAATTTGGGTGCATGATGCAGACTTTTGAATAACCGCTTGTTTTTTGACTTCACCTTTCTTGTTTTATGTACACCTCTGAAATTTGTAAACAAGTAGAATTATAAGTAGAGAGAGTTGTGAGAAATGGCAGTTGGGTAAAAGTTTCACTTGACTGTGTGAGCATGATTTTTTGTGCTTTGTCTTTAAAAATATGAGCTGCTCCAAGAATGATGTCTATTGAAATCATTCAGGTCCCAGGAGTGTCTAAGCATTAAATGAACCAGAGTCTCCCTGCACCTGAGCTATTGCCAGGTTGTGAATTAGATACTGAGTGAACTCTCTGAAGCCACAGAGAAGTCACTGCTTTGGTATTAGGCAGCAGCACAGTAACCTGAATGAGTTAATGTAGCCCCTTGGGTGTGTTACCTGAGAACTAGGAATGTTGTTAGGTACTGGGAGGATATATGACTCATTTGAGTATTAGGAATTTATAAATTTCTGCTACTCAGTTTGTTAGAGGTCATAGCATTCTGTCACATTAATACCTTTTCTCTGTTCATTGACTAGTTAGCAAGTGATCAAAGTGAAAATAACATAGTCATTTTTCTGTTACTGTCCGACAGAATCGAGAAGAGCTCTTTCTGCGTGCCTTGTGTTTATGCCATACTGTAGAAATTAAAACAAATGATGCTGTTGATGGAGCTCCAGAATCAGCTGAATTAACCTACATGTCTTCTTCACCAGATGAAATAGCTTTGGTCAAAGGAGCTAAAAAGTAAGCATATACATTATGCTAGATGAATAATTTCAAAAGGTACAACGTTCTGCCTATAGTTAGTAATATGGTATTTTGCACTTCCAAATTTCTTAATTAAGAGAGTAAATCTCATGTGTTCTTACCACAAACAACAACAACAAAAACCCAAGGGACACAAGGAAACTGAGAAATGTTGGGATACGTCTCTTACCTTGATTGTGGTGATATCACAGTTATTTGCATGTTCTAAACTCATCAAATTGCACACAGGAAATACTTGCAGTTCTCCATCAGTTATACCTCTGTAATGCTATTTTAAATCCTGGAAATAAGTTGTAGATAAATACATTAGCATTTTTGAAGAGCAAAAAGAATTAAACATTTGTTCTTCTCTTGAGAAAGTGAAATCACAGGAGGACAGCAGTTTTGTTTTTTCTCTGTTTGCTTCAATAACCTTGTAAATATCTTTATTCTTGAATCAGGAGCCAAACTGCTTTATCTGAACTTTTGAAAAAATTCCCAAACCTAACCAATTAAGACCAAAAAGAAAATAGCAATGGATAGATGTAACTTGCATTACTATTTCTGCATTTCAGCCAGAAGTCCAAATGTTCATATTTTATTTTGGAAATCACTTTTCGTACAACACACGTTATTTCTGAAGTGCTCCCAGCAATTTTGACATCATTTGGTAACTGAGGGTCCCATTGTATCCATGAGGCCGAATGAGATTAAGTGACTAAAATGTCACCCCATGTGTTAGCTGCAGAACTGGAATTACAAATCGCCTCTTTTTTGGCTACAGTTTGTGACTGAGCATTGACTTGCTGTGTGTTATCATCTCAATGAGTAAAAAGAAGTACAGTTATAGACTGAGATCTTATGGAAGAGAAGAAAGCAATAAACAAATATGAATAACCCCCTGCAAGGGGAAATTAACCATTCGTCAGAGATACACAAAGGTCTTGTTTTATTGTTTTTGACAGGTATGGGTTCACGTTTGTAGGAATTCGGAATGGCTATATGAGAGTAGAGAACCAAAGAAAAGAAATAGAAGAGTAAGTAGCACTGTATGTTTCATGTTTGTCACTTCTTAACCTCACAGTCAACCTTAGATGGATTTAGGAAGGGCAGCAGAGGAAACTGTTTGCATCTGTAAGTGTAAGGCTCTGCTCTCCCAGATTGGAGTTTTATGTAAATTTTATGTAGTTGCAGTAGGAGAGGACATGGTTCATAGAGTGGCAGAAACTAGCATTTGCGGTGGAAACGATTCCAATGTTGTTCACATATGGGTCCAGGAGCCTGAATGAGAGTCTGCCTGGACTTTCTTTCAGAGTTTTAGATGCCCTTTCAGGTCTCCAGTGCACGCTACGAGAAAAGTCAGTGAACACGTGTGAAACCTCCTGCTGTCCAGAACCCAGCCAGTCATTCTGGGATGAGAAGCACTGCCAGTCACGGCAGCTTTTGTGTCAGAAGCTTTGCTTTCTCTAGGTGCTCAGGTGTGAGCCTCAGGGCAAGTACTCTGTGCAGCAGTCCCTCCATTTCCTTTTTCTTCTTATTTTGGGGGAGCTATAGCAACCCAAAAAAACAGAGCCACCTTGGCTTAATAATGGATTTTAGACTCTCTAATTAATTTGAATTCCTTCATCTGAACTTGAAGTATAGGCATCTTATCTGACTTCCATTCTGACCCCTAGCATGTCATGAGACCCATCTCAGAAACCTGTAACACATGTAGATTGCTTAGGAGATAGGCCCTTTGGGGAAGGAATATTCAAAAGCTAGAGGAAGGATCTCTGGCCTGATTGCCAGGAGCCCAGGGTCATTATCAAGAGTCCAGATTCCGGCCAGTTCCCCCACCTGGCCAACAGCGAATGAGATACTACATGTATATGTCTTATATAGACACATCCCAAAACCAGTGATCTGCTCGCTCCCGTCAAAGACAAGCTTTGTGGTGAATATTTTTAGGTCAAGTGCTTGTATCCAAGTTATTTATTTTCAAGAAAATATTTCCTCACTTTTTTTTCCTAGTAACTCTTATTTTTCCTCTTCTGCATCCTTTCATCTGATTAATACCTCAGCTATTCACACACAAATCTGATCATGTCATTCCACTATTCATACCCTTCAGTGGATTCCTGTTCCCTTAGGATAAAATCCCAAACCTCTGAAATGGCCCACAGTGTTCTCAGATTCCAGCCCCTGCTTACCTCTCTTGCTACCCACCTATCAACTAGATTTCAAGCCTTACATGAACTACTGTAAGCCCTCCCGCGTGCCATGTGCCCTCATGTTGCTGTGCTTTGCACGTGCTCTTTACGCTCAGAATGCCGTGATTCCCTTTCTTAGTGGCATCACTCTTGCAAAACACAGCTCAGGTACAACCTCTTCCAGGAAGCCTTCCTTCAGATGTCTTCCTTCTGTGCTCCCATGTCTCCCCTGTGTGTTCCTTTGTTACAGTATTTGGAAGACTAGGAGGTTGTCACCCCATTACCCTCTGCCTCCCTTATCACAAGATGAACCTCTTAAGGAAAGGGCCTTGGGCAGACTCATGTCTATTCTCCAGCACCTATCACTGTGCCTGGCACATAGTAGGTACTCCAGAGATGACTGAAATAATTGGCAGGGTGGGACTATTTCTAGATCCCCTCCAGACATGGCCTGGCAGGACAGCTCTTTGTCCCTCATTCCTACATGGTCATTATAATGAGAGGATATAGATGCGCCTCAACCAAAACCAGTAGCCCCAACAGCATGCAAAAAAGTGCAAGAAAACTCCAAGGACACAACGGAAAGCACCTGTTGTTCACATAGCCAGCAGCCCTTACCGAAGAGGAGAGCCCTGTTAATTTAAGCTGTTTAAATATCTTAAGATGTTTCTGCTGTGTTTTCTTTCTTCCCATTGTGGTCTAGGTATTTTACTTTTCTCATTTTTCTTCTCTGAAAGATACGAACTTCTTCACACCTTAAACTTTGATTCTGTGCGCCGTCGTATGAGTGTAATTGTGAAGACACAATCAGGTATGCATTTTAAAAACTTGACTTTTTTTCCGTTTGTAGATTTGTATGTTGATCAACTATTTCAAGAAAGGGAAACATTTCATGTAGTAGTGTGTGATTACCAAAGTCATGCAAAGCTTTTGTGTATGCCTTAATGTATTTATGTAAGCACGCACCAAATTGTCAGCGGCAGAACCCCTGGTATGACAATATTTGCATTTTCTTGGAAAGTGAGCTCTACTCTTCACTCCTGGATATCCAAACAGGGACTGAAGGAATGACTTTCACAGTTCAGGCCACTGACCAATTGCCAACAACGTCCGCATGCAGCAGCCCAATATCACTGGATGGTCTGAGATGACTAGCAGTGGAATCTCTGAGTGTATAGCGTTGCCGGTTATCCCTCCCTGACCTTCCTAATCCCCCACTGCTTTACACTCTCTGGAAGCAGGTGAGCTGAGATGACTAAGGGCCAGGCTGCTGGGAGCAGGTATCTGATTTTACTCCAGCACTCTGGGCCCTTCATTTCATACAGTAGAGAAGCTTACCCTTTGCACGGGAATCAGTACCATCATTTGAGGATCCCCCCATGTCCTTGGCAGGAGCCATGATGGTTGGAATGCCTTCTGCTCAGATTTGGCAAGACCCACATGGTAGCAGTCCTGCTTCATTTGTGGGCTCTCAGATTCCTGTGTGTGTCTGTCTGTATGTCTCCAGGTGGTTTTTCAAAATATCCTTGATTTATTTCCTAGTAATTTACTTTTTGGTATTAAATCTGTTGAAAATGTCTTAATATGAGAATGGGAAGATAAAGACAGACCCTTGAGGGTATATATCTTAATATGAGAATGGGGAGATAAAGACAGACCCTTGAGGGTATATATCTAACTTTATTCAGACGTTGTGGTATGACTGCAGATTCACAATATTAATTTCATTACATGTGAATGTGGAATTTATTTTAAGACTTTAAAACATACTGTAGATACGTGAGAGAAATTGAAAAAAAAAAAACCTAGCATGTGGAATACTTGTTGTTCTTGCCTGTACACATGCACTTAAGTGTTCTGCCAGTGGTGGGATGTCTGAGGCAGTGGTCTACCAAGGGCCTCGAGCTACCCTTTTTTAACTTTTCGAGCTCAGTGCTGTATAGGGATGGAGTGTCTTTCTTTTTCTTTTCTTTTTTTTTTAATTTTATACTTTTTTTTTTTTTTTTTTTTTTTGAGGTGGAAGTGTTTGGAGTATCTTTCTTAATGCTCAACTCTGTCTCCTTTCCGGGGTGCGTGGACTTGTGTAAAGCTGTACTTGTACTAGCATTCTACACAGCTGTTCTCAAGTTGCCAATGAAAACCATCAAGCCATTGTCTTAAAAAGCTAATGTGTATAGTCTGAAAGTGATTTTATTTTGTGTGACCTTGAGTTTGGTCCTTGTCATCTGGAGATGCCACTTGTGCACTTTAGACCATTAACAGCATCCTTAGAAGAGGGTTCAGGTGCAGCTCCTTGACACAAGCAGTCTTCTGTGATTCACTGGAAGGAAGTATATTTTAACAGAGGTGTGCGCTGTAAACTCTGGGAAATCAGTCTTGTCTGTATTGTTCCTAAGAGGTGGTGAATATTGTCCTGTCAGAGTAAATGTCAAGATGTCTCATTCCACTTGGTTTCAGGATACACAGCAGCTGGGTGGGAGAGGCCACTTCAATAGTTACCTGTTATTAAAATCCCAATACCAGTCTTAAAATTCTAAGTCAAATACTCTGGTTCTTTATTTTAGGAGACATACTTCTCTTTTGTAAAGGAGCTGACTCAGCAGTTTTCCCCAGGGTGCAAAATCATGAAATTGAGTTAACTAAAGCCCACGTGGAACGTAATGCAATGGTGAGCCTAAACCCCTCCCCGCAATAGAGAGAAAGAGAAATAATAGAGATGACTGCGTTTATGGAGTGCTAGTTAAAGGACTGCTCAAGTGAATTTCAGCTTATTTTTATGGTCTCTTTCTGTATTGAAGGATTTTGTAATATTATTTTCCTTATTTTAATGTAAAACACTCTGGCACAAGTTTCTGTTCACAATTTGTAGCCTTTGAAGACTTTTCAAGAATCTTTCTTTTATGTTCTGCTCTTTTTTTTTTAACCCCAAGAGCTGTTATTTTATTCTGAACCTAATTGAATGCTAACCTAATGCAATCTGTTCTTTTTTTTTTTTTAACTAAAAATGTGTCAGAATTTCTCTTTTGTACGGTGAAGCAAGAGTATTTAAAGAGTGTGTTTGTTTTTATTTATTATTTGGATAACTAGAGATTTCCTACTTTGCTTCTAGGATGGGTATCGGACACTTTGTGTAGCCTTCAAAGAAATTGCACCAGATGATTATGAAAGAATTAACAGACAGCTCATAGAGGCAAAATTGGCCTTACAAGACAGAGAAGAAAAACTGGAAAAGGTTTTTGATGATGTTGAGACAAACATGAATTTAATTGGAGCCACTGCAGTGGAAGACAAGTAACTAGAAAATTATATTTTTCTTATTTTAATGACCAGGCATTTGGGGTGGTAACTGTCTGTCCAGATTGACCATTTATTCTCAAGTTTTGAAATCTTTGATTCAGCTTTGTCTAAATACCAGATTTTGAACTGTTTGTGGGAATAATTTTCAAATTAAATATTTGTGACTTAGAAGAATGAATCTGTCATCTCTAAAGTCTTTTGAGTACTTAACTATGCTATTGCTTCATTTATGCAGATATTTATGAAATAGTCTTACTATGTGTAGGGAGCTTTTGCTAGAGGCATTATTTGAGTTGATGACTGGTAGAATGGGTATGATTTTTGACAGACAAGAGCAGAAGGAAGATTTAAGGTAGAGCGAACAACACGAGAGCTCATTCTAACCTGGCTTAACGGACAAGAGCATGTTTTTGCAGACTTCAAAATACTTTGCTCTAACTATGCAGGCTGAGCTCTGCCAGGCATGATTGCAGGTCTCCAGCATTTATCTGCTTGAGAAAATAAGTTTTAGATTCTATTTTAGGAATTTTCTAGAAATTGTGAGTGAAAATTGTGAGGCTTAACCCAAACATGAAGTTATAAGCATATATTCAGCCACATTGTAAGGTATTGAAATTCTAACAGACTTCCTTTAGTCTGATTTCATTGTTATTCTCTGGCCAAAAGGAACGCAAAGAAAGTATTCTTCTATCCTTGCCTTTCAGAATTATGTTTAAATTCTCTTTCAGAAAAGTTGACTTTCCTATACTTCAAGCTCCTCCCTCAGTATCTCATCTCATTAGAATGTGTCTAGCCCTTTCTGTTTTGAACCATGTTAAGTATTTGTATGGTAAGATAGAAAACAATGAAATATGCTAAAGTGGCAATGAATAAGAACATTTGGTGAGTTTCTGAACATTTTAGCTAAGGACAATGATTCTTAATTCTGCCATTGAAGACCAATTACCCCAGGAGATGTCATGAACTTTCCAAACCTCATTGTTTGAAATGTACTTTAATAAGTAAAAAGTGTGCCAGAGATAACACTCTCAGAAAGAGTAGAGGATATATAAGAAAACCAACTGATAACGTATCAGGTCTCCAGAATTGCTATGAATTATAAAAATTTTCTCTGTAACAAGCCTTCTTGCAGATTCTGTGTGGGGAATTTTCAAAGATAACAAGGTTTCCTTTGTGCTTTCAGGCTACAGGATCAGGCCGCTGAGACCATTGAAGCTCTGCACGCAGCAGGCCTGAAAGTCTGGGTGCTTACTGGGGACAAGATGGAGACGGCCAAGTCCACCTGCTATGCCTGCCGCCTTTTCCAGACCAGCACCGAGCTCTTGGAACTGACCACCAAAACCATCGAAGAAAGTGAAAGGAAAGAGGATCGATTACATGAATTGTTGACTGAATATCGTAAGAAGTTGCTGCGTGAATTTCCTAAAAGTACTAGAAGCCTTAAAAAGTAAGAAAGTGCATCAGTTTGTTATATTTAGACATTGGTACAGATGTAAATCATAGCTGCGTATGCGGAAGGCTCTATTTTCTACAATTTATCATTCTTTGCAGGTGCTTTATGCTTGTAAGTTAGAACCTTCCCTGAGGACTTGGCTAATGGCCCATTTGAGATTATTTGGCACTTTCCACTTCTCTTTTAATTTAAAAGAAAACCCTGCACTTCTCAAGATTTAGAAAAGTGGTTCATTTTCTAAATGTTTAGTTAGGGCCTAGGTATTTAGCACTGATGTTGTGGCCTGGTCTATGTTAAGGAAAAACAATTCCTTTTCATGGTCTCTTAAATGAATGTAATAAAATGAGCATAAGCAGTCTGCACGCTTGTTGAGGTCCTGGAGCCATTTTCCGTGTGGATTTTCGTGCCCCAGTACTCCAAAGAGGCCGAACACTTGACGGTGTGGACACTCAACTGCTTTCAGTGAGTCGCTTAGGAAGAACTTGTGGGATCTAAGGTTCTCAAGGAAAGCCACAGATCCGTAATAATTCCATGCCTAGAGATACAGTTTCCTATACTCAACATTGACCAATTATTAGAATTTACCTTGACCACAAGCAAATTGATTTTCTCTTCTAGAATGCCACAGCGTGTACCTGCACTAAATCAAAAGACACCCCTACCCAGGCAATATTATTTAACATTTCTTAAGCACACTCTTTGTTCCAGGAACAACATTAAGCATTTTAAATTATTCTCATTTAATTTTTATGACAACCCAGTAAGGCAATCTTATTTTCTTCATTTTACGGATAGGGAAACTAAGGCTCAGGGGCACAACGTGACTTACTCTAGACAACGCAGCCAATAAGGGGTGCAGCAAGTCTATCCAATGCCGGAGCCCATGCTTGTAGCAACTATGCTGTATCTGTATCCTCATCTCTAGTGTTTAAACAAGCTTTAAAAATGAATACCTCAGATTCATGAGGCTACGGGCAATTTTAAAACAGTTGTTGTTCTTCTGTTACTTGGACATCAGTGAGAGTAAACAGGTTTTTATTAATTGTCTATGATAAATCTTCTTTCCTTTAGCCAAACGGTACTTTAAAAGGCAGTCCAGATTACGTGTGTTTTACTTGTGCATTTATCTTACTCTGTTTGGGCTACCATAACAAAATACCATAGCCTGGGTGGCTTAAACCATAGAAACTTATTTCTCACATTTCTGGAGGCCAAAAGTCTGGGATCAGCATGCCAGCATGGCCGAGTTCCAGTGCGGTCCCCCTTCCTGGCTTGCAGAAAGCTGCCCTCTTCCTGTATCCTTACATGGCAGAGAGAGGACGCTCTCGTGTCTCTTCCTCTTCTTATAAGGATATTAATCCTATCATAAGGGCCCCACCCTCCCAATCTCATCTAAATTTGATTATCTCCCAAAGGCCTCATTTCCAAATACCATCACATTAGGGGTTAGGGCTTCAACATGGGACTTTTAAGGGGACACATTACCGTCCATAGCACCATTCAGCAGCTCTGGGACACTTTTGTAAAAGCCAGGGCTTATGGAAAGCTGAACTCACCATCTCAGAACATTCCCTCTTCCTGGCTCTTCTGTTTGGAATTGAGTACAGTCTCTCCCCAAGTTAAACAGGCGTCAGACACAGAATCACTTTTGCCAGCTTCTGCTCCTTTGTCCCTTCCACTTCAAATCGGCCACCAAGCCTTATCCATGTTCCCAGTCTTACCACTGGTGCCCCCACCAGATTCCTTGTAACTCATAACCAAAGCACTTAAGCCAAGTACTGCCCATATCAAAGCCCTGCTCGGAAACCGTTAGTGGGTCTCAAGTGACCTTTTCAACTTACTTTCCTAGTGCACCACACATACGTTCTCTCTCCTCTCCTCTTTCTGTCCTGTCTTTCAAGTTCCATGTCAGATATCACAAAGAACCCACTGTCCTTTCCTGATTTGTATTTACTGTCCCAGTCACTGGATATTAACTACATTTAATTTCTTGTTTGGTGGGATATATTCACTCATGTGGGCTTTTGCCACCCCAAGGAGGTTTTCTGTTCTCCAAGGAAAGAATGGTTAATAATTCTTTCCATCCTTCGATATGGCCTTCTTAAGAGTTGATGTTTACAAATACTGCTTGCTTGATTAGTGAGCCACTGTTTTCTTCACATTGCCAGCTCTGTGAGTAGGGAAGCAAAGAAGGAGAGTGTATGATTGATCACTTTTTTCCTTAATTGAAAAAAAATGAAATGTTAATTTGTAGAATTTTCTCAGTTGTATGTTTTCCCCCATATGTTTTTCTTCAATACTTGGCACCTGTTAGATTTTTCTTTCCTGGCAACTAAGCCCTCTTAGTCGTGGCTATGCATGAGAATTACCTGCGGAGCTTTTTAAAACAAGCCCTGTCCAAGATACTCTGATTTAATTTATCTTCAAATATAGACTTCAGACATGGGCTTTTCTGCCCAGATGACTCTAATGGGAAGGCTATGGTGGAAGAACCACTAATCTCGCATAAAATGATACTTATTTAAGGAACATATATCATTATTATATGGTATTCTTTAATGAACACCATGTCTTTTAGGTAGTCCATCATATTTGAGAAGCCAGATCTGTTGGTAGGTTTTGTCACTCAGGCAGAGAATTAGGGGAAAGCCTTCTGTGATTTGTATACCCCAAAGCCATTTTGTCTTCTCCTTGCGTTGTTAAGGAATTTTCAGAGTGGCTGATGATTTGTCTTCATATCAGAGTTGGACCGATTAAACTGTAATCTCCAAAATTTACTTAAGTTTCCTATATGGAGACCAGCTACTAAATGTCCATTGTTTTTGTATTTAGAACTTGGTGCCATCTGTATGGGCCGCTTGAGTCTCAGAGATGTGATAGAAAGTCTCTGTTGTGCCATTATTACAGACAATTGCTTCTTTAGAATTTACAGGTCCAGGAACCAGGTTGATGATGACCCTTACACAGGACACTCCTCTGTGGTTTAAAAAAAAAAAAAACAAGATTCCTAAATAGCAACATATAATAGATTCCAATATGGCATTGTTTTTTCTTTTTCAGAGCATGGACAGAACATCAGGAATACGGATTAATCATCGATGGCTCCACATTGTCACTCATATTAAATTCTAGTCAAGACTCTAGTTCTAACAATTACAAAAGCATTTTCGTACAGATTTGTATGAAGTGCACTGCAGTGCTCTGCTGTCGGATGGCACCGTTACAGAAAGCCCAGGTAACTGATGTTAGTTCGTGTTCCATTCTGGGTACTTCTATACACATATGTGCAAATGTTTACTTTACTTTAAATCTGTTTCTTCAGAGAGCCTTTAGTACCTTATTTCATCTTCCCTGGCTGCTTCTTACTCTGTGTGGTCAAACCAGGAGTCTTCCCATCAGTTTGAGCTAGTCCTCTTCTTTACCTTGTCTTCCCAAGCTGGCTGTCCAGTTCCTCACTTTCCAAACTTCTCTACTGAGTGCTTGGTGCCGGCTGCCGGCGTTCCACTGCTCCTGGCTCCTCTATTACATTAGCCCCACGCACTCTTTCTTCCCGTGTTACTCTGTTGGATCTTCTGGAGGAGAGCAGAGACCCCCTTGCTGAATCTGTCCTGCAGTCTTTCATTTCCCCTCATTTCTCCACTGCACTTGACACTGTCACTTACATCCTCCGTTAAACTCTCTGCTCTTGGTTTCTGGGATGGTCCACAGTCCTTTTTTTCAAACTTCTTGGCAACCTAGTGTCTTTTTATTTTGCTTCATCTCTGTCTTCTCTGTGATTATCAGTTTTTCCTGGGACTGTGTCTTCCCTCTGCTTTTCACTTACAGGCTGTCTTTCTGGATAAGCACATCCATGACTCCCACTGATGATAATGTCTCTCCTCCTGACTTGCCTGTTTTGTTAACTCATATTTCTAGCTGCCTGCTAGACAGCTTCATACGGACTCCCCACTGTCACATTTAATTCGGTATTCAAGACAGATACTATAATTTTCTCCTTCAGGCCAGTTTGTGTTATCCCTTGTCTTCATTATTCCTGTTACCAGTGACATTTTTCCTTTGCTTCCTAAGTCTCCAAACTACCTTTGACCCTTTTCTCGCTCACCCCATATATTGTCACCAAGTCCTGTTGGCCCTACCTTTTGTCATAGCTCTCATTTGGTGCCATCTTGTTAAACCTTTTATCTCCAGCCTATTCCAAGCAAGCACTTATGACTTCACACAGAGACATTTGATTTAATCTCACCAGTGCTTCCTCCTTCCCCCTTCAGTCTGTTTCCCCAGGCTCCCAAATTAATCTTCTTAAAACCGTACTTCTCTCATCGTGTATTCTTGCTCAAAAACTTTTCAGTAGTTTCCTATCCCTTGGGATGAAGGGCAGATGACTCAGTGTGACACTCGGGGCCACCCCGATGACCTTTTTCATGCAACTCTACAGACTTTGTGTCCACCGTCATTCATGCCCAGTGTGAATCCTCTACTCCTGCTGGTTGTTCCCTCTCCATGTCCCTTCCACGTGCCATGCTCACGCCAACTTCCAAAGCTTTCCTCTTAACATTTCCTCATCTGGAATTCCTCTGAATTCCTCCTGGCCTAACAAAAATTTTGCTCCTAATAAAACCCAGCTCAAGGGCCACCTCCCATATGCTGTCTCTTGCAGTTCGTCTGGCTCATCCTGATCTGCTTCACTCGGTCTAAGGAACCTTGGAGTCTCAGTTGCAGACTTTTTCGTTTGTGTATACGCTGGATCCTTGTATATGTGTTAGTGTCTTGCTTCTTCCCATTCCCCAGCTGCTTGCTCTAGCCCCGCGGATGGCGCTGTATTTTCTGCTTCTCCTTCACACACGCCCTCTCCCTCCCTCTCACTTGCCTGCGCGCACACAGCCCATCCTAATTTAGGGCATTGTCTCTGTTTGCCTTCTTCTCGCTTTTAATTTCCACTGCAGTCAGGTGCCCTTCTTTTTTTTCTTCAGCCTTTAGAGCCTTTTTTTTTCTGCCCATACATTCATTGTCTGTTGCTTGGGTTGCTCACCTGGATTCTGACTGCTCCGCTGCCCAGGCAGGTATCTGAATTCCTGACGCCATGCTGCTTCTCCCACCCAGAATATTGGAGACCCTGTGGTTCAGTGTTTTTTTCCTCTAACTGTAGTCACTTCTTGCAGGATATCACCTACTCACCTGTCATATCCATATAGGTGATTTTCAAGTCACTTCTCCAGTCCACATCTTTGGAGTTCTACTTTACTTCTCCAGTTGTTTTCTGAACATACTTTCTTGGGTGTGTCATTATCACCTCAACTCAGCAATCTGTAGAGCACAGCCGCCATTTTCATTGTCTTTTTTTACACCTGTTACTGAGCTTGCTGTACTTCCAGGTCTTTAGATTCAAAACCTTCAAATCTGTGTTGACATCCCCATGCTTTACCCTTCCATGTGATCTCAGTCACCAAATCTGTTCATTTCCAGTACGTTGTCTTTTCCATCTATTTCTTTCTTTCCATTGCCTTCCAGGTACAGGACTTGAACAGCTCATTTAACTCCACCTAACTTTCTCTCTGACATCATAGGCCTTCTTACGTGGAAGACTTAGATGACAGTGTTATATATATTCCCTTGCATAGATGGCATGTATTGTTAATCTGATTGTCTGATATTATTGTATCCATTCCCCATAATATGCTTCTTAAGGTGTATGACCAAGCCTTATATCTTCTTTGGATATTTGCACATTGTATTGGGTGTAGTTACACTTGGTCAATAAATAGTTTTTGGTAAATTGATTTCTTTTTCATGAAGCTGTCTACAGGGTGAAGAGACATTCTAAATCCAGATGACCGGGGGGCTCAGTAAAAAGCTCCATGTTTATCTATCTAAATCTTTCACAATTTTATGGTGCATGACCATATATCCTTTTATCTTTCCACAAGAATGATCTTTCATCTTTTTAATGTATATTTTCATGCAGAAGCTGTCACCCTTGATAATTTTATTGCCTTCCCTAGGCCTTTCCTGACTGCTTTTGTCTTCCTGGAGGTGTAAATCACACCTGCACACAGTACAACGGTGCAACTGGTTTCGTAGCCTATCAAAACAGTGTTGTAGCCCATCAAGAACAAATTTAGTTTGGGTTCTTTGATTTTTGTCTTTGACTCACTTACAAATTATTTCTGACACTTTTATAAAGTTTTTAAAAAGAACCAAGTTGAGGTGAGGGATTGGGGGAAAGCTAGCATTTCATAGTAACATCATTATTGTGTTAAATGGATTGGACGTGGGGTTTTTTGTATTTCATACAACTAAAACCTTACTGAATTTTCTTTAAAGAAAAGACTGCGGGGTGGCTTTGCCTTGTATAAATTATTTTTAATCACTTTAGTTATGTGAAAATGGACTTTATTTATGTTACCTGGTGACAGCCATTGTGAGCACAAAATTTTGCAAGGCATTATTTAACTACTGAATTATATAAGCTTTCTAAAAGCTGCTAGATTCCATGGGGTTTTGAGGGTTGACACATAAAGCAGTCATTATCTAAAACATAGGGTGGGAGGACAGCTGCTTGCCCAATACAGTTGCCACAAGTAACTCTGCCAGATTTATTTTATTCGGTACCTACCATGAACACAGCATCAAGCTGCATTGTGCCGTCGACACATGTTTAAGGGACACTCGGGAAAATACAGGCTTTATATACATATCTTAGGCATCTTTCCGCAAATCTCATCACCTTTAAGATTCCTCGTTTTCAAATGTGGCTACCTATACAAGATGTCAAATCATATTGGTCATTGAGAGATTTAGTGCAGTTTAGTTGGCAGCTAGATGGGAATAAGGGTTGAGGCGCACTCGGGAGGTGGGAATGCCAGCAGGTAGAGAGGGAGAGGTAACCAAAAACACTGTTCTCTCACTGCCCACTTTTGTACCCATAGGCCCATTCATGTTACCCCAAATTGGCTTTCTAGTCTCCACTTTGACACATTCAACACCTGATCTGAAAGGACACTTGAAGCAATGACTAAAGAGGGAAAAGTATTGACCTCTGATATAGGTAGGAGGTGTGGTTTTTGACAGTTCATACATGCACAGAACCAGAAACAAGTGGGTGCTGGTGTTACCTTATGAAAAGCTATGTTCTTCCACCTCTGAGAATTCAAGACTGTTGTACATATATGCACAAACTATCTTTCTGTTTGCAAGGCCTTCATTTACAAGTGTGAATGAGGCAAATACCCCCAATGTAGTACAATCTCACATTCTGCTTTGACCTTTTCTATACCTCTTTTGTATTTAATGTTTAGATTGTGAGAATGGTGAAGAATTTAAAAGGCAGCCCAATAACACTGTCGATAGGTGATGGTGCCAATGATGTTAGTATGATCTTGGAATCCCATGTGGGAATAGGTAAGAAACATCTAATGAGATGGCAGCTGTAAGGTATCAGTATTGCTTTTAGGTAGAGTGGTCTTATTATTCTAGAGAGATTGTTTTGGGTGCTCATCTTGAATTTAAATTTGGGAATGATCACTGTTAATCAAATGAAGTTCTTCATCTGATCATGGAATATGTCCACACCAAAGTCCTACCCTTCGTGGAATGTAGCAATACAAAGTTGGAGGATATTTTTTATATTAGCCAAGTAAAATGAATTTCCTAAACCTACTGACAGTGCAATTGATCATTTAGCTCTCAACTTTGACAGCATGCATGAAATTTTATTGATTTTTTTTTTTTTTTTTTTTTTTTTTTTTTTTTTGCCCTTGGCCAGATCGTCTGCTTATGTTGATGCACTATATCTTCTGAGATTCTTAACAGTTTGGGACTAAGAAATGATAACTGGTTGGCTGATTTTCTCATGGCAATATTTGTGCGTGGTTTGGGCTGTACTGGTGAATTTATATATTGGCATGCAACAACAGCTTTTCTACAGTCTGCACCATTTTCCCCCTGTTAGGATGCTGGGATACAGCAGTCCTGACACCCCCAGCAAGTGTTTTTTTGTTTTGTTTTGTTTTTGGAAGGGGAAAAATATTGGAATTAGTATCTTGGGGATTATTGTATTGGATATATGTTTGGATTCCCAAATTCTTTCCATTTGGAAGTAACTATTCAGTGTGGAACTCATGTTCTACTCATTGTTTATTGAGTATGGAAATGACGTAAAGCTGCTTGAGCTTATGTAATACTTGGTCTCCTGCTCAGCCTTGCAGAACATTTGGTCTTGTCTATAACATCCATAGTGATGCACATTTGGTCCACACCAAAAGAGCTTTGAGATTTGGTCCTGTCCAGAGCCATTTGGCATGGACCAAATATGCTCGTGGACATTTTGGACAGGACCAAATTTCAAGGACCTTTTGGTGTGGACCAACTGCCTTATGGACATTTTGGACAGACCAAGTGTATTCATTCTGAATACACTTATGCAGTCAGTATAAGGACCTTACCATCTCATCGTAACTCTTCAGTTTTGAGCTTAGACCACAAACCCCAGGTCTCTGAGTTGCTTTAATACAGTGCCTAATCTGGTGCCATGCCTAATTAAGCACTTACTAAATACATTCAAAAAATTTTTCAAATGTAATTTTTTTCTTCAGGATAATTTTTAACTTGGAATGATTAAAATAATGATTCTGTTTAATTATTTTATATTGTGTCATAAGTAGGTAATTGCCAATTAAACATAATTTTACTTTTTATTGGTAAGTCTCTCACTGTCACTGTTAAAAGCACTTTTTTCTTTAAAAAAATAAAGCTAAACTAATCAGTTGAACTAAGCTAATCAATTGAACATGTAAGCAAGTTAAAAATAGGAAAGTGACAAATCAGAGGGTTGCTTATTCTATAAAATACTCACCCTATAGAGATTTTCTATTTTTAGGTATTAAAGGCAAAGAAGGCCGCCAAGCAGCCAGGAATAGCGATTATTCTGTTCCAAAGTTTAAACATTTAAAGAAACTGCTGTTGGCTCACGGACATCTATATTATGTGAGAATAGCACACCTTGTACAGTATTTCTTCTATAAGGTATGTGATAAAATATTTGTGATTTAACTTATGATTCTTTAACCCAGCACTGGCTCAGCTTGGTTTAGTTTTTTTTTTTCCTTTTTTCATGTTTCTTTGACAGTCTTATTGCTGAAATTTGTGGTCAGCGACAGAGGTGGTATATTAAATGAATCCGAAACCAGAAATTCCTTTTAATGCAAGAGATTTGAGATGAAATTTTTAAGTCAACCTTCTTGAAGTATAGTTTAAATACAATATATGTACCCATGAAATGTTTACAGTTCAATTTTGACAGACATATACATCCATGAAACCATAGGCAGAATATTGTACAGCAGATCTCTAGAACTTACTTGTCTTACATAACTAAAGCTTTATACGCATTGAGTAGCAACTCCCCATTCCTCCCTCCCCATAGCCCTAACCCTTTTTGCAGTCTTCTTTATTTTCCGGTACCACGTGATGTTCTAGGCTCATCTTGTAGTCTTCTTTCCCCAGTCCTGGATTCAGACTTTTCTCCAAGGATCACTGCTTCCTTCTATTTGCAAATGGTATTTAGAAATCAAGATCTGGGTACTAGTAGTGCTCATTGCTACTGAGCTGAAGTTCTTGGGCCAGAATGAGTGGTATCAGTATGAACTCAGTATTTAAACTCAAGTTTATACTGATACCTTTGATTACAGCCAGTGCCACAAGGTTCATTCTAACCTTTCCCTTTTCCTTATTTGTAACTCCTTTCTTCAGTGGTGAGAAACCTGGTTCTCATCCTCATTATGTTTTCTTAATTTGCTGAACCCTAGTGTACATCTCAAATAGTTTCAGAATTGCTAACTCATACTCCTGTGAGAACTAACTTGAGTAATATATTTGTGTGCACTTCTTTTTGTCTTTAGCCTTAGAAGTATATAGTCAAAATATTGTTTCCAAAGTTACTTTTTTCCTTTTCCACCATTCAGCGTGGTTATGTTACTTATTTGTAATATAGTTAGGGTCTGTCGGGCCTTGGGCTCAATAACTTAACAGCCACTGGGGTTGGATGGTTATTCTCTCTTACCTCCCCCTAGCAGGAGAGCCCGTGAAGATTTGCCGTGCTGATCTGCCTAGCAATCTGATCCTATTCCAGAAGCTTGGTTTGCCTCTAAGATTTTGGCCTGCAATTCAAGCAACTGCCACCAGATGGAAGGAATGTTTTTTGTTAAGAAAAACAAAACAAGCATTAAAATGGCTGTTTATCCTGGGTCATTAATTTACATACCCCTGTTCCCAGGTTAGGGGAGTATGTAGGGCGATGCGCTCTGTCTTCATTAGGATCTGTGTGTGCATTGTCATGTAGTTACTGACATAGCAGTATCCCTTGTTTAGTGCTGTTTTTTGTCCCAAGATAATTTCTAATACTTTTGACCCTCTTTGGCTGAGCTAAGATGCCCTCCTTCCTCTTATCTTGCCATTGCATCTTCAAGTTGTTATTGGCCAGCCCTGGAGTACTTCAGTGACAGCTCTTCCTGCCTTCTATTTCTCCATTTAGTCCTCCTTTCATAATTCAGCCAGGTTAATGTTTAGAAAATGCCACTTTTCAGCTTGTCTCCAGAAACTTCACTCTCCATTGTCTAAGAATTACTCTGGCTTTTAGTGCACTCCACAGTCGGACTTTGTCTTACCTTATATGTTTAAAATACATCTGACCTCGCTTTGCTTCCTGTTCATCTTTCTTACCTAGTTCGAAGTCTAGATTCTTTATTCATGCAGTCAGCAAATAGTTTGAATGTGTTACCATGTGCCAAGCGTTGTTTTAGGCCCTGAGGATTCATGATGGGATAAAACAGGCAGAGTTCCTTTTCTCATGGGACTTACATTCTAGTGGGAAAGGCAGACTTCCCCTTCCCACAAAGCACCCCCATAACACACACCGAGCACTGCCTCCTCCAACCTCAGAACGCTTTATGTATGTAAAGTATGACTCTGGAAATGCTGCTGACAGTATTTTGCATTCTGCCAGAACTGATACATACAGATGAGTGTCGCCTTGCCAGATGATGACCTTGGGAGCACTAACACTCAAAATACACGTAGCAGTTTTCCTTAGAAACATCCTCCAGATCCTGTAGTGTATTCGCCCAGATAGCCTCAGCTGTGGCAGACGCTCATACTTTAAGGATCCATTGGATTTTTAAAACAGTCTCAAGTCCACCAGCCTGGTGAATTAACTAAGTGAGAATGTGTGACAGAAGGAAGGAGACTGGTTTTTTGACATGGCTTAAAAATGGGCTATTGAAGGTGCCCTGAAAGAAAAATCCAAAGACATCATAAACAAGTGAGAGCAACGCTCGAATACAGTCACAGCCGACCCTAAAGGATGACACTCAATTGAAAATATCAGTTCTAGTAGTTTTGCCTGAAGATATTAATTTCAGTAATTATCATCTCACCTAGTGGCTTTTACTGCCTTATGAATTCTCAGCTTTTATTTTTTTAATCTGCTTGTTTTTAGTATTCTCCCAATTAAATGATAAATCCCTTAGGAGTAAGAAATTTTGTTTTGCTTTGTGTTTTATATCACCCACAGTGTCATCTTTACATACAGTAGGTGATCAAAAATAATTAGCTGGTACTTGTTACTGTCAGTGTACACTACAATAATTTCTTTACTATTTATTGGCATTGATTGACTTTAAAATTTACACTTACAGCTTTATGTCAGTCTACTTTGTGATGATTTTGCAAATTCACTTAGCATTTATGGTGCAGTACCATTAGGTGTTCATATTGTATGAGCTCATTGCTTCCCTAGAAGAATTAGCAAGAGGTTCTTATAAAGTAAGTGAGATCCTCTTCTGCTTTGGAAAGGCAAAAATGGTATTAATGTGAATGTAATCATTTGTTTTGACTAGTTTTCTTACAACTCTGGAGTAGAGGTTTAATGCATTACGATATTAGAAGAACTTAGGACTGCCTGTGGACTATTTGGAGTACAATTTCCTGTTTTAGTTTAGAAAGTTGATAAAGTGAAAACAGTAATAACCCTTTTCTTTATTTTTTTTTCTAGAACCTTTGTTTCATTTTGCCACAGTTTTTGTACCAGTTCTTCTGTGGATTCTCACAACAGGTTTGTTTCCCTAGTTATTTGTTATAATGTAGCCTATTTGCTATTAATAACTTACCTTTTATGTGTTGGATTGTAGAGATTAGAGAGGTATGCCCATAGTAAAAGGGTTTTTTTCCCTTGGTTTGACGATTGATCTTCTTGGCCTGATTTTGAAACTAGCAGATCTTCATATCTTTGCTTTGGTCTTTTTGTTATTTTCTTTTTGAAAGTTATTTGGTACATCCTGTTGCAATTGAGATCCTTTAAAATTTTTTTTTCTTTTTATCAGTGTATACAATGTTTTCCAATAATCCTAAAACATTATAGTTTATTATTTCATTAAATAAAATCTCATACTTTTGTACAGTGTCAGGTTGATTTTCTAGAAAAACACTGATGTTTAAGCTGGCCAAGAAGCTGGGACTCCTGGAGAAAGCCTTAGATTACTTAAGCGATTCTACACTTTTTGCCCTCGATTGTTTTCAGAGCATTTATCACATAAAGAATATGGTGTATGTTAACTTGATACGTAAGTGGTGGGATGGGCAGGCATGTTTGTAGGTTTGTTTTAACAACTGAAATGAATTTTGCATTGATGCTAGTGGAAGTAGAGCTAAATAAAGGTGCTGTAATGCTCAATGACTCAAAAATTTCGTAGTTAATGTATGAGCAATTCAGTGATTTTTGCCAAGCTGAGTTGCTCGTGACATCATCACAGGTATTAGAGACTGAGTTTCTGAATTTCAAGGCATGCTCCATTCCTCGTGACAGGAAGTGATTTTTTTTCTAATCTCTTGGCAGTGTTTTTAATAGAGTGTATTCTTCTCAATGGGAAGTGACTGCTATCTTTCTATTGAACTTGCCTCTTGTCTCTTAACATCAGTGCGATGTCATCAGCCCCATGATGCCAGTTAAGCAGATCACTTTATGAATTAATCATCAACCAGCTGTAGGAAGTGCCTTCAGCTTTCTTATATCCAAAATAGCAGTATTAGTAACAGAGTTTTATAAATTCTGATAAATCGACTTTTCTTGAGTATTCGGATTACTATTGATCAAAATGCTTGTAATTCCTCACTTCCTTGAATGATAGATGCGAATATTAAAAAGACATTTTCAAATTTTGTAGCACAATGATAAAGGGAAGTTGGCTTGAGCTGGTTAAAACATTGTTTTTCTTTTGAAAGGAATCTGTTGCTTTTAAAACATGTTTACCAAGCACAAGTTGTATGAAGGCAGAAAGGACTTACTCCTTGTAAAACCCTGGGCTATTGGGGTCTGCTTAGGTTTCCGTAGGAGTTGGTGTTTGCCTTCCTCATTTGCTCAACTGGTACGTTCATTTATTTAACAAATACTTCTTGAGTGCCTCCTGTGTGCTAGGCTCAGCGTGGGGGATGGAACAGTGATCAACGCGTGCAGTACAGTGAGCGACAGAGGGAGAGACAGACATCAATCAGATAAATGTGTTATGTTGGGGGCTGATAAATGCTCTGAAGGGGGAAAAAATAGCATCATAAATGGAGAGTGTGACTAGGGAAGACAGCTGCTATTTAGACAGGATGATCTGGAAAGTTCTCTCTGGTGAGGTGACATTCGGGCAGACATCTTAGAGGAAAAGTGTATCAGGTAAAAGGAAGGTCTCTCTGAGGTCATGATGTGTTGTACATATCTTTATTTTTTTACTTTGGCCATGTGCTGGTGCTGAATGTAAAGACCTTTGTTGCAAATATCTGGAATATATACAGGTAATCAACCTTTTTCAGATCAGGTCTACATCACGTATTCTCTGGACCTTGGAGAGGGAGCGTTGGAGAATATAGAGATTGGACCAGGATTCAGAGTCTTTAAGCAAAAAGCAACTCTGTCTTTAACAAAGCTAGCAGAGTACTGGTCTTTTTCCTTCATGAAAAGATAGCATTTATAACAGGTTTAACAAGAAATAGTATTGTCAACTAAACCTGTTGTTTATTTTCAGGACTTTTCTTGTCTCCTCTAATTACGCACATAAGAATTACAATTGTCTTCTCACGTACCCTCAGAGTACCATAGTGGAACAAAAGTAGATTGATGCTTCTTTTGTTTGAATGAAATTCAAGACTAAATTACACACCAGTCAATCTGAGTTTTGTTTTTGTGTATTTGTTTGTTTGTTCAATTTTCTCATTAGCGAAAATGGGTATTTTCCAGTGAAAATGTAGCATTGTGTGCCAACAGACTAGTCCTCTCCCTTGAGAATTAAAAGGACTGTAACACCTTTTAGGGGGTACTTTTAATTCAGTAACATATTTTGCTAAACTGAAATCTTGTGTGTTTAGGAGAAAAGCACCTCCGTTTTCTGCTTAGAGCCGTGTTTTTAACTCATTGCGAAAGTTGCTCGCGTTCTCTCTTGCTTTGTCTCTTCTGCAGGCCGGAGTTGTGGTCACCTCCTCTGGGCTCTCCCAGCTCCTTGTTAGCTCGCCACTCTGCCTCCCCCTCTAGAACTCCTTGGCAGACAGGGTACAAATCTTTTCTGTCCCCGGGATCAGTCACTTAGTAAACACTCAGTAAATGTTTCTGAAGTCAACTAATGAGTGAACTAATTAATGCCTCTATTCAGGTTGTTCCCAGCCTTTCTGAGTCAACCCCTACGATGGTAGTGATTGTATGTTTAGTAGCCAGTGATTGAAAAATGCATAATTGCGTTAATTTGTGTCACATTTAAATGCATTTGATTAATCAAAAACCATTTTATATGTGTGAAAAATGCATATGAATATGGGGTGTTATTTATTCAGGTCACAGGTGATGGTTTTATGACAGCATTTAGCACTGCATAGAAAACTGCTGAACTCAATAAGTATTTTCATCAAAATGAGGTTCATTTAAAAAAAAACCTTAATTTTTTTTCAATAAAGGAATATTGAGAATGTCAGATCAGTCCTTTATAGATGTGTTATAGCTTCTAATCTCTACTCATTCATTCATCCAGTATTTATTGAATGCTTTCTGTATGCCAAGTTGTGTTCTAGGAGTTCAAGGTTGTCAAAGACAGGAACACACTTACAGTTGATCAAATTAGGTTTATTACTTGATGCAACAAGAAAGAGCAGCATGAGGAACAGTGGGGCCTCTCAAGGAAAAAGATGTTAGAGAAGTCTTATAAGGTTTGGGCTTGAGTTAGGTGATGCGAAGAAGGGTTTAAGGAGTAGGGCCTTGCTGGCTATTGTTAGCCAATAGGGGTAATGTTATGCCCGGGCATTTTAGTAAATCTTACCCAGGAAGCCAACGTGTCATTAGACGAGAAGCAGTAAGTGGTCACCCAGATTAGCCAGAACATGGATGTTGCTCATTATTGTGATTTGGACAATATTTATATTCTGTCTGTCTTCAAACGTGATTATGGAATGTTTGTGTTTTTGTCCTGATCCATTATGGTCAAAGAGTGGCCTTGTTTAGTGCTGCTGTTCTTTGAGATTGTTTGTGTTTGACAGAACACCGCTGCCCCCCTGGGATTGCCAGGCCAGCTCCTGGATGTCAGGGGCTGCTCTGCTTTCTCTCAAGCTGCAGCTATCAATAAAATAAATAAAGATCCCTGCCTGTGTAGAGCGTAAATTCTAGTGTGACGAGAGAGACAGTAAACATAATAAATTGATAATGTAAGTTAGAAGGTGATTAGTGCTATGGGGGGAGGGATGTGTTCAAGAGAGAGGGAGAGGCTAGCTCAGTCAAGATGGGTCTCACTGAGAAGGTGACAGACAGGTAAGAGAAGCCAGATTGAGTGGGACTTTATAACCACGCCATTGTAGGAACTTCTTTGCTTTCAGAGATAAAGGAATCCACTGGAGAGTTTGAACAAAACAATGATTCGATTTGACTGATTTTCTAGTAGCCATTTCCTGGGGCCATTGTGTTGAGAATAGACTGCAGGTCAAGGGGAGAAGAAGCTGGGATACCAGTTAAAGGCCTGCAGGGTAGTCACAGTGGAGGTACTGAGAAGTGATGTGCTTCTGAATATATTTGAAAGTAGAGCCAATAAATGCTTCTTAACTGATTGGATGTGGGTTGTGAAAAAGAGAAGAGTCAAAGATGAAACCAAAATTTTGGTTCCGATTGATCAGAAAGATTTAGTTGTCCTTTCCTGAGATGGGCAAGACGTCAGGAGGAGCAAGTTTGAGGTGAGGGCAGGTCAGAAATTCAGTTCTGGATATAGTTTGAAATATGCTGGAGACCCAAGAGGAGGTACCAAGCAGGCAGTTGGATATATGCAAACAGCTCTGGGCTGGAGATAGGTATTTGGGAATTTTCAGTGAATGGGTTGTATGAAAACCAGGGGACTGAATGAGATCACCTAGAGAGTGAATATAAAGTGAGCTCCAAACACCGAGCGTGAAAATACTCCAACAGGGGGCTCAAGGAGAGTGGGAGACAGAAGGAATGACTAGTGAGGTAGGAAGAGAAACTCATGTCACAATGTTTTGAGGACCTAAGTGATACCAGGCACCAAGGTAGATACTGGGGTTGCATACACCGTGAGGCCGCTCACTGAGGTAGGAAACATAGGAGAAAGCAGATTTGAAGGGAAAGTTGATGAGTCTGGTTTTGAACATTTTGAGTTGCAGGTTGTCCTATGGGACGACAAGCAGGAAGTTGGAAACTTGGGTCAGACGGAGCCTAGGAAATTCAGGACCGGAGAGTCATGACCATGTACATATATTTAGCTTTGTTTTTGTGAATACATTTATTTAATCCTTAGTAAATGGCCACATTCAATATCATAAATATAGTCTGGAGAAGGTGATAGTGATATTTAAAACCATGTAAAATGTTAAGCATGAAGAACTGATACAGGCTGGCCACTGCCTATGTTTAGTTTCCCTGACGGTTTCTTGTATTATGCTTAATTGGTCTTTATTCACTGAAAATCTTTTGAAAAGTTATTAGTTAATAACTGTTAGAGCATGTGAACATTCTGAGTAGGATCCTATTTTAAAAGGGAAGGTGTATTAATATGATGTATTACAAATGTTAGGGGTTTTCTTTATAGTCACCAGAGTGATGTTACTTACAAAACTTCCTCTGCTAGCCCAAAAAGTATGAAACTGTCTTGTTTTAGCTTGTGATTTTTCTAAACTCTTAAATATCCTCTTGCAGTTGACTGTTACAGTACATGTGTTTCTCTTCTGTATTTTGTCATTACAGCCACTGTATGATGCCGCTTACCTTACAATGTACAATATCTGCTTCACATCCTTGCCCATCCTGGCCTACAGTCTACTGGAACAGCACATCAACATTGACACGCTGACCGCAGATCCCCGACTATATATGTAAGTTAAAACCCCCTTAGGCTTTGAAAGTTGTGAGTTTCATTTCATCTGCAGGTAGGAAGGACACAGAACTGGCCTCCTGGTTTGATAACATGGTTTAGTTCTGAATTTTTAGCTACTTAAACCAGACCATCCAATTGAAAAATGACATGTTTCCTAGATGTAGGTCCTATACTTGAATGGGTGTGAACTATTTAGTTCAAAATCAGTAGTAATTCCTAAAACTTGAGCCTGCATTGTCATAGAGTTCTGGAGTCTTAGATAAAGACACAATATTTTAACTACACCCACACCCACACCCCCCCCCACACACACACACACAAGCCACACAAAGATCTTTGGTAGTTTAGAATATTGATTCCTTCCTATAATGGATTGAACTGATGATGTTATGTTAGGCTTTCTCTTGTGAACTGCCCCTGAGATATAGCCTCCCCACTTTGTTGGCTCCATTCTAAAACAGCATTGTTGAAGAAAACAATTAACTCATGAAGCCATTATATTCATTTTGGGTTAGTTGGAAATAGATGCTTTTCTCTATGGATGAGCAGCTCAGCAGTCACCAGTTCTTTAACCTATGATTAAATTGGAATTTTATAAATTAAGCCTACAGCTGAGGATAAAGATGTTGATTTACAGTGGGTAAAGAGTGGGTACCAAGTGCAGTAGAGAGACTTGAGTGTGGTTCATTTGTATGAAGTGAAAGTGCACAAATTTAAGGGGTGTCTTTAGCCCATATGACTCATAAAACTCACATTCAGTCATTGGTAGACTTAAGCAGATTTATAAAATTTGTTATCATTTTAAAGGTATTTATTATGGAAAATTTAAAACATCCATAGAAGTAGCAAAAATACTATTAATATAGTGAACTTCCTGTCCTTACCACTTGGCTTCAGCAATTACCAATTCAGGGCCAATCTTGCTTCATTAATAACCCTGTATTCCCTATCAAGGACTCATTTTGAAGCAAATATCAAACATGTAAAATAGTTATTTCAGCACATATCTCTTAAAGATAAGTACTTTAAAAGATAACAGTACACTATCATCTAAAAATTTAGCAAGACCATCATACCATCAGATATCCAGTCAATGCTCAAATTTTCCAGCTGACTCATTTCTTTTTATAGCATGCTTGTTTGAAACAGTATATAAGGTTCATATATTGCAGTTGGATAATAGGCTTCTTCAGTCTCTTAATCTGTAGGTTAATCTGGCAATTTATTTGTTAACGAAACGAGATCATTTATCTTGCAGCGCTTCCCCTAACCTAGAATTTGCCCATTGTCTCCTCGTGGCATTGTTTAACATGTTCTGCTTTTCTCTGTGTTTCTCACAAAGGGATAGGTTAGATCTAGAGGGGAACCAGCCTCTTGTTTAAAATGATGACCAGGGCCCAGAAATAACTTGCCTAAGGACACAAGGTCTGAGAGACCAAAGCAAGATCAGATTCCGGTCCTCCTGATGACCAACCCTGTGCTCTTTTCCACAGGCTGGTGGTTTTCAAATACCGATCAGCAGGGTTCTGTCTTCACATAACAGCAAAAGTGAAGCCCAGTAGTGCAGCTACTCTGATTGAAGTGGGGTTTGGGCGGCAGCGAGCAGAACCGCTCCGGTTCAGTCCCCCCGAGAGCCCCAGCTAATCACCTGCTCTCCAGCTCCAGCTACGCCACTTACTGTGCGTCCTTGCTCAGGTTGCTTGACTGAGATGTGCCTCACTTTCGTCTTCAGTAAAACCTGGGTAATAACAGACCTCATCACAATGTTTTTGTGAGGATTAAATGAGTGGCGACATGTAACAGAACTTAAGATGGTGCCCGGCACATAGTAAGGTTTCAGTAGGTGGTAGCTAGTCTTCGAACACCCTTCACCTAACTTCACGGCAGTGCTTAGCACTTTCATACATTAAGAATGCTGAAAACTTGAAGCAAGCTGTCGAGTACAAATTATTCTAAGGGTTTTCGTGAAGTTTTAGTTCCCTCACTGTAGGTGTAAGTGATGCATTAGTAAACGATTTTGCATAGAGGCTATGCCTGCCACATCGGGTAGAGGAATGAACGGCATGGCGTACCTGTCGCCCGGCCCCAGATGCAGCTTCCTTCCCGCCTGCTCTCAGCCTGTCGCAGAGTTGTAGATGGCTCCGTTACTCTGAGTACTCCTTTGTCACCTTGAAGCCCTCATCTTCATATGTGGCTCTCTGTGCATTTGTCCCACTTAACATTACCTGTGGCATTATGCAGCATATTGTAGATAGCACCTTCAGGGACTTAGTGACTCTAGCATTTACCAAAAGTTTTGACGTGAAACATGACATCATTGGATCTTTTCCTATTTTTTTTAAGAGAAATTTGAAACGTAAACTGTAGTTCTTTTCTAGAGGGAAGAGACATAGTATGTTTCTTCTATAGCTTTAAAAAACAGAAGAGAGGTCCTGGTCGACCTGCTGCTGCCTCCCATCCTACAGAGGCACTCAGGCCTGTGCTGCTGGTGGCCCGCTCTCTCACCTTCATTCTCTCTCCTTTTCCCCTGCACGCTCATTGGCTGTCCCATTCCGAGTTTACAACAGGTTCGTCATTCATCCAAGCGCAGCTAGAAAGCCTCGCCTGTAACCCAGCATACCTCGACGCCCCATCATTTCTTCCCACAGCGTGTAATGTAAATCCAGTGACTGGCTGCAAAGACACGAACCACTTCCTGCCTCAGCCCAAGGCCGTGACTCTTGAAAGCCTCACTGGCTGGCAGTTGCTGGGCCCTCCCTGCGAGGATCTTTAGGGCAGTGTCTTCCCTGTGGCTCCCAGTTGCCTTGGGAACATGACTTATTGGCCATGGAGAGAGCTTGTTTCTGAGCAGCAGCTACCTCTTTTCCTTCTGCGGTTTTTCTAGAGCAAACAGCAGCGTATGGCTGTATTGCCTTGTGCAGTTCCCTGCATTTCTGATTGCAGGTACCTGGAAATCCTAGTCGGTAAAAGTTGTGTAACTGCCATTTTTTCTGGAAACCCCACAGCGCTCCATACCAACTGAACAAGGATCATTTGTATTTACATTACAAAGGTGTTTCTTACTCAGTGCAGTCCGATGGAATGCTTGGTAGTATTGGCAACAGGTGTGCTATTTGAGTGATTTAGATACCTTTTGATAAATGTTAAGAGAACTTTGAAATAGAAGTTAAAAGAATTCCGTGCACAAACCCATCTTCTTTGTGCAGCTCTGCTCCATTAGAATTGGTAGCCTTATTTAACATTCTGACTTGCACGGAGAAGACTCTGTTTTTGACAGATTTTAAACTTGATCTGTCCACCTGCCATTTATGAAAGCGTGGCTGTTCAGCTTCAAACATGTTATTTGACTCAATTTAAAAAATTTAAAGGGCACCCCAAGACTTTAAAAAGGTTAACTTCCCAGGAAGAAGCCTTGATTGAAAGAAATACTTTAACAATTACAGCTGGAAAGCCATGGTGGCTTGGTTGAGAGCATGTGATCTGAAGTCAGATCAGTCTAGGATTGTATACTAGCTCTGTCCCTTCCTAACTGCTGTACTAGTGGTTCCCAAATTACTGCACATTTTAGTATTACCTGGGGAGCTTTACAATTATCCTAGTGCCCAAGTAACACCACATGCCAGTTAAATCAGAATGAGGATAGGAGCCAGGCAGCAATGTTTTTAAAGATCCCCAGGTGACTCCATTGTGCATCAAAGTTTGGGAACGATTATGATGTACCTTTTTGAGGCTCATTATTTGTAAATGGGAGTGATTACCTATCTCATGTGGTTTTTATGTGGACAAAATAAAACTTAATCCAGTTTTATTAGCATACAATAAGTACTTAGTAAATGAGAGCTAATTATTACTGAGACATTATTATTGTCAGTGGCCAGAATTTTAACTTAGAAGCACTTTGACAGTTTACTCCAGTGCCTCCGACAGGAGCCGACTGCACAAAGACAAACCTGCAGCTCAGTCTGGCCTTTTGCCAAAAGCCTTCCAGCCCCTCAGGTGAGGTTCCCTTCATTATAACAGGGTCAAACCCCATGCGCACCTTTGGCATTTCACTGTATCTTTAAATAAACAGCCTTCAGAAATTCATTAATCTGCATTTTTTCCCCATTTCTCAACAGGAAGATTTCTGGCAATGCCATGCTGCAGTTGGGACCCTTCTTATATTGGACATTTCTGGCTGCGTTTGAAGGAACAGTATTCTTCTTTGGGACTTACTTTCTTTTTCAGACTTCATCCCTGGAAGAAAATGCAAAGGTAAAAAAAAAAAAAAAAAAAAAAAAAAAACTACTACATCTTTTGGTATTACAAGCATGGCTTAGCTTTTTTCCAGAGGCCCTGGATCTGTCATACACATATTCTAGCTGTAATCATTTTGCAAACTGTTTTTCTAAAAGTGTGCTATTTAGTTCTCAAAACTTACTTAGAACAACAGAAACATTAAAGTAAGATATCACTTCCTGCGTGCATGTCTAACTAGCAAGCTTATATGCAAACCTCTGGAAGCTTAACTTGGCTATAAGTTGTACTAGATGGAGAGAGTTCTTGGGACTTCAGACCTTGGACCCCTACACTTTAATGTGAGCAAGGCTTTTCCTGTTTTAAAAAGCAAAATCTGGCCCCACTCAGTTCTTACTCATAGTGGCCTTCCATGCGTAGAACCGAAGCGGGGAGCCACCATATCTTTGCAGTACTTGCCCAGTAATTAAAGAGGGGGAATTCCCTTCTCTTCCGCCTTCCCTTGCACATGGGAGCACAGTGCTTTCCAGAAAGACGACACTGATCATGCCATTGCTTTCCCAGCAAGCAATACATAGTTCAGCGCCTGCATCAGGGTGATTTTGCCCTGGCTGTGTTCGAGGAGAGAATTGCTGATGGGGCGGGCTTTTCCCGCAGCCACACAGTGGAAAGTCCGGCCCACCACCTTGCATGCTGCTTTCTCTGTGTTCTTTGCTATTTCTGGGCTTCCTCTTTTATGGTCATTCATTCTTTATAATCACAATGTGAAGCAAAGCTAAGGTTCAAAAAGATTTTACTGAGTACAATGACTGTATCTAGAAGCTAGACAGTCAACATCTGTTACCAAAGTGATAGGCTCAGTGAATTTGAGTGATACTTTGAAATTAGGTACTACGGACAAAACCTCTTGAATCTGGACAAACAGACATTAGTTTCGTATGCATCCATTAAAATTATTCATCACTTTAGAGTTAGAGTACGCACGTGGAGCACTTGCCAAGGAGAGTGCCCTACTGAATCTCTCTGTGTGTCCTCAGGCCACTTCCGTTTTCCAAGTCAACTTTGCCCAGCAGTAAGAAGAAGAGATTACATGTTATGGTTTCTCAGATCTCTTCAGCTTTATGACTGATTCTGTGACTTCCACTTTTTATCTTATATTTATCTGGCACATAAATTACATAGAGTTGACTATTGCTTAAAAAGAGTTTGCTGCAAAGTAAGCAGGTTCTCTCCTGCAACCCTGTTGACATGGTTCATTTGCTCAGCAAACTCTTCAGGTGGTGCATGAGGAGTCTCACCCCAGCCTATGTGCAACTCATCACCCATGTTGAGTTCGTGAAGTCCAAATTAATAGGGATTTTATTATGTATGTTTGGTAAAATTACAATTAGTATAAGAACTACTATCAGCAATTAAACATAAACACCATGTATGATTTATCAAGTCCTTTTTTTTGCTTCTATTAACCTTAATTTTTTTTTTTTTTAAAAACCTTTTACATTTCATTTTCTGTTTTAATGTTACGCATTCAGATCTTGACAGCATTTGGTAAGCATATGTGCCATTCATTGCCATCGTTTGGATTTATACATGGTATCTGCTTTTCTTTGATGTGCACATGTGGACAGTGCTAATATTTATAGCCAAAAAACGGGAGTCTATTTTATTCTATTTATTTTATTCTATTTATTTTTTATTAAGGTATAATTGACATATAACATTAGTTTCAGGTGTATAACATAATTCAATATTTTTATGTACTGAATGATCACTACAATAAGTCTATTTACCCTGTCACTGTATATTCTATAAAAATTTGAGTTCATTTGTCTGCAAATTAGTCTGTATTTGAGACCATTCATTCTGTATTATAGGAAAAGCCAGTATCAGACTCTTTAGAGACATGTCATCCAAATGAGTTGTTTTGATGAACATTACTATTAGTAGAAAAGGTTTTTTTTCTGCCTGTGTCACACCAGTGCATTCCCTGTTTTATGATGCATGGAATTGTGAAAATAAACCCTACCAACCGCCTATGCAGTGTACCTGTCCAAGAAAATTTAGCATCACAGTAAAACCCGGCATCTTGACCTGATCTTATGACCAAATATTTCCCTAAATAATACAAAAATCTTTGGTAGTTACATACAAGATTAAACTTGGCTTTTTATTATTTTAAGCAGGCTCATGTATTCCTGGTACATGTAATTGTTGAATGTTTTTCAGGTATATGGAAACTGGACTTTTGGAACCATTGTTTTTACAGTCTTAGTATTCACTGTAACTCTGAAGGTTAGATTTTTATTTATTCAAGTATATTTAACGCCATTTTGTAATACTTCTGGTCTTATATTAATATGTCCTTTTTGTCTTCTAATCTTCATTTTCGTTGCGAGTTGTTATTCAAGTCTGAATGCTTACTAAAATTATGTGTGATATTAGAGATTTGGACATTTATTTGTATACTATTTGTGATCTATTTTTTCCAGTATATTTTCTATCCTCTTTATTTTTATTTTTTGAAAAACATTTTTCACCATACTTATGTTGAAAATCTAATCTATTCCTTTCCAGCTATTTTTGAGATGTTATAAGTGGTACATAAATGGGCTATGAGTGTGTATGTGTGTTTCCATGTTAAGTACTTGAATATTTTTTCAAGTTATATATCTGTTTAAGAATGCCAGTCCTTAAACGAATTTAGGTACTTAAGTTGAATATAGGTGTCCATGAGCAAGATATGTATGCCAAAGAGCTTAGTAGTGAAGAAATTTTATAATACTGTATTCATCACTGAAATTTACCCATATTAATGATGAGATGCCTAAGAATATATAGCAGGTAACATACATGGAGGGCAGTTTTGGCAAAAGCACTGGCATTAACATGCAGCCATGTAATAATGCTCTGGGCTGAATACTACCCTTGAGGCTCGTGAGTTGGGACTCCCTTACAGTTGAAGGTGTATTCTAATTATTTTGATCATTCCAGTGATAAACACCTCATGTGGGGTCCAAGAATGAGTACCTTTAAATAAGTTCCAGTATGCCCAGTGGTCAGAACTAGAATTCAGAAGTATAACTGACAAAGGACCTCGAATCGTTTCCCCTCTGAGTTTTTATACCCGGTTCATTTCTCATACTGAATAGAACTAATGTGTTTGCATTATTTGTCATCTATTTCGTTAGTATTTTAGGACTACAAAAGAAAGTGTTACGGTTCATCTCAGTTTAGCCACTTACTAGCTGGGCATCCTTGGGCAAGTAACTTCATTTCTCAGCACCTCCATTATAAAATGGAGCTGAAAGTGCCACCTACCTCTCAGGATGTTCTGTGAGAAGTCAGTTAGTGAATACATTTAAAGCAGTTAGGATGGTGTCTGGCACACAGAATGTGCTCAGTGCGGTAGGTGCTAGTTGTTACTATTTACCACTGTTTCCCAGGACCATGATTTGAAATGGAATCCTCCCCACCCCGTTTTACCCCTGGCCTTGTGTCTGGCAGTAGGGCCTCCAAGCGCCCGTCACAGTTAAAGTGGGCCTTACGGCAGCCTCTTTCACATGTCTTCAGAAGCCACGCTCTCCCTCCCCTTTACATGGGTGTTATTGTGGCGGTTTCGCCAGCAGCCCGGAGGTGGGAATTGCAGACGACATTGACAGTGTTACCGATACCCTGCTTATGCATGAGCAACTGTTAGCACAGAGCTGAGGAGCAGGCTGCCACAGCCAGTAACAAAACTGAGACGCCCCCTCCTCTTCAAAATGTAAATGCCCTGGATATTAGTCTGTGTGGCCCGGAAATTTTAAGCAAGCAGAGCAGACCATACTTTCAGGTTTTAGTTTGCACTGGAAAATGCCAGGTGCCACAATGTGAAGAAACCATCAGCCCTGGAAGAAACGTGAAGGGATTAAAATCTAAAGCAACTTGAAAATGTTACTAATTTAATGGAATAGATACAAGTTTTGCAGTTAAAAGGCACATTATGTAATCCCATGACTCCATGCTGCCAGGTGTGTGGAGCTGGTTGCCTTTGCGTTTAGTAACCCCCACCTGTTGTGTCTGCGGTCCCACAACTCCGTTGTGTAGTTTGTCTTCTCTTCCCAGCTGCTCTGTCCCTCTCCTGCTTTTCAGTGTAGCTGCCTCCACCAGCTTGGCCTTCTCCTTTTGCCATCAGCTCCTTGGTCGCCACCACGTGAGGACTTGGGGCTCCAGCCTCCTGGACACTCCCATTGCCTTACTCCTTGCCCTGCCTTCAGTCCTGAGGCCTTTGCAGCCATGTGCATGTTGCCCACACCTCCGTGCCTGTACTCTAGAGGCTCAGTGAGTTAGGGCAGAGCTCTTCGAAAACTCCGGGTTCTGTTCTTCTAGTTCTGTTCTCTTCTGGTTGCCTGATTCAGGCTCGATCCTCCCACAGGTATCATATTGTGTACAAGTTATCAAATAGCGCAGGGTTTGGCCTGGTGCAGTTTGTACCCATCGTGAAATCTCTTGCGTTGTATCTTTTCAGCTCGCCTTGGATACTCGGTTCTGGACGTGGATAAACCACTTTGTGATCTGGGGTTCTTTAGCCTTTTATGTATTTTTCTCATTCTTCTGGGGAGGAATTATATGGTAAGCAGCCTTGTATGTGTGAGTAATCTGTAAATAACTATATGTACGTTGGATATGCAAACATTCATTATACTTTTAAAGTTTTGATTATATAAGATGGCAAATCTTCAATATTAATAGACTGGAAGTTACTTCTAGCCAGGAATGCTGCTAATTTCAGGTTAGATTTCAAATGCAAGCATGTAGACTGCATGAGCTACTTCAAAGACCTTGCTTCTGGTAGTCCCTGTGCAAATCTTTCAACTTGAAGTGGTGTAAACATCTCTCTGTAAAATGAAACTATAATTTCTAAAATGACCTCCCATGTTATTTCCAGTGGGAATACTCATCCTGTGAAGTTTCCGTAGGATATAGTGGCCAATAGGTACATTATTATCCATTTGGACCCTGTTCTCTCTGTATGTTATATTACTCTTATTCTCATCACTACAGACATGCTCGAGATATAGAATATGTCACTTAATCCTCAGACGGTTATATCTTGAAATCACTATCCCATTGTTTGGGGGTAGGTAAAGGTAGACTCAACAGCCTGGACTTTTAGTTCATTCAGTTCATCTTGGTTCAATAGATATTTATTCAGATCCATTTTGTGTGAAGCTCTCTGAGGGGTACAGAGATGAATAGCCTGTGTCCCTGCCTCAAGACGATGAGAGTCAGAGTTATATGGAATGAGAATAAGTTAGATTTTCATCTACTCTCCTTACTCCCAGAGGTCTATATTTTGTTTTCACATATCACAGTTGTTTTCATTAATCCGTGATTTCCTCTGACAAGGATGCCAACAGTAGGCAGCAGAGTTTAGATTAAGCCATAGAGTGAGACTCCAGGACTATATATTTTCATTGGTTTGAGCAGAATCTTACAAAGCATTCCATGTTATCACAGAGATGTGAGGACCGTGTTTATGTCCCTTGAGACTTAATTAGAAGAAACTCGTACTGTTTTGAAAAGCTTTTTAAAAGAAAAGCCTTAAGAAATAAAAATATGAAAAACCTAATCACTTACAGAAGTACCAGCTCCAAAAAGTATAATTACAGCATTTATTTGACACCTATATAAGTAATTACTGAAGCAATGAATCTGAAGGAAGTCTCTGTTTTCTTTAATAATATAGAAATGAATCAAAGTTGATTAACCAAATGCAACATCCAGTTGTAGGTCTGCCCACAGTACCATAATTCTGTCTAGGAATCTGTGTAATCAGCATCTGAACTAATTATGCAAAATTTCCACAAGAATAAAATGTTTCTAGCAAACAAAACAAGTTTCTCGCTCTTTCAAGGCTATTCTTTATCAATTAAAATAAATCCTTTAAATGAGTACGATATTGTCATACTTGTTTCTATTCATTAAGAAATGCTTACTAAAAATTAAATATTAATCTGTTTTATTTTGTTGCCCGTAGTGCTGTCCTTAAGTAGACCTGTCTGAGTTGAGCTACTACATGAATATAAAATATATATTATAAAGCAGCCAACACACTGTGTCTAGAAACTGTGCAAAACTTCGGCTGAATGCTGCTTGCAGCTAATATCTCTGGACATGTTCAACCCTGAGGCAATGTGACAACGCCCCTTTGGCGATGGGCAGTGAGAATGATGAATTCTAAGCCCCAAACCCAATACAGGAATAATATCTTCTGGTTTTTACTGGTCCCCTGCAAAACTCCATAGATGCCATTAAGTCAAAAAGAAAAATCGAGAGCTAGTAATCACAGAGTATTGTAGGAATACCCTGTGACTAGCTGTCACTTGTCTGCTGGACCCTTATGGCTCAGTTAATTGCCTAGAAAATTGTTCAGGGGGCGCTTCAGAATTAGAGTAAGAATAGAACTCAGCAGAAATCTTTTCTTTATGGTCTCCCCTAAAAAACGTGTTTAGCCCAGACCTCATAAGTTTCTCCATCTCACTGTTCTGCTCACAGTCTTCCTCACATATGCACAACCACAGGCTTGATTTTCATCGTGTTACATAAGAGTGCACAAACACCAGTTTTTGTATTTTTCTTTTGTTTTTTGTGGGGGGTAATTAGGTTGTTTATTTACATATTTTTTTTTAACAGAGGTACTGGAGATTGAACCCAGGACCTCGTGCATGCTAAGCATGCAGCTCTACCACTGAGCTGTACCCGCACTCCTAGGTTTTCCAGGAGAAACCAGTTTGTCTTCAGTGAGCACTATTTGTGATGTACCAAATGGGACCAAGCACTTATCTACCTAAGGCTTTTAATCCAAGGACAGTCTGATGTCTACCCTGGCCTTGAGCAGCCACTTTGCACTTCCTCCCCCTCAGCTTCAGGCAACAGTCAGTCACCCAGCCTGCTGAGGCTCTCTGCGGTTCAGCTGAGGCAGGAAAGGGGAACTGGCTGCACTTCCAAACGGCTGCCTAACAGTTCAGTGGGTGACTGAGCCCCCGCAGAGTGAGGCGGCAGCATCCTGAATTTCTGGGCGCCAAGGCTTCATGTTTGATTAGCAGTATTCTGTCAGCTGATTCGGCACACACTGGTACTTGGTGTATATTTGTGGATGAGAGTGGTAGATTCCTCCCACCTGAGAGAGAAAAACTCTACGGTCCTTTTTGTATTTACATATGGGTTTTTTGAGGCGGGGTTATAAAAATGGCTTACATTTCTGAATGTAAAGCACAAATCCATTCTTATATTAATAAAACAGGCGAGGAAGTAAAATGTTTGTTAGCATAAAAATTAATCATCACTTCTTTTGAATATCTCTGAAGCTTCAGCATTTTCTAATACAAATAAATATTCTCCAGTTGGCAGCTTTAAAGCTGATTGCTTAGTTGTTTTCAAGTCAAATGCATTTTATTATCTTTTTTCCCCTTTGAGTATCATTCCTTTTCTTTTCCAAACATTGAGTAAATGAAATCTGTTTACTACTTTTGGGTCATTCTAAAGAAAATTATTTTTATTAATGTGCATAACAAGGATTCCTTTTAAATATAAAAGACAATTTCAGTTACACTTCTCTTTCATATAACGAGAACTGATTTGTTTTTCCATTATGTATTTTCTTTCCACTCTAGGCCTTTTCTCAAACAACAGAGAATGTATTTCGTATTTGCTCAAATGCTGTCTTCTGTATCCACCTGGTTGGCCATCTTTCTTCTAATATTTATCAGCCTTTTCCCTGAGATTCTCCTGATAGTATTAAAGAATGTAAGAAGAAGAAGTGCCAGGGTAAGGACTAAGTTTATTTATTATAACCTGATTTTTGGAAGGGGCGTCAATATCTGCCATGAACTAAAAACTGTATTTAGAGAATTGCATTAGTTACAGCATGTTAAACCCCTCCTTGCAGGTTCATCACTTAATTTCCTCTTCTGCATAAAAAGTATAGTAAAAAACTTCGTTATCCAATGCAGGTGGTAAGTAGATTCCTTAATAGTGTTCTATGTGACCTTTAGCAATCCATATGGAGTATCTCATATGCTCCATATGGAATTTTAAATGGAAAAAAATGATTTTTTTTTTTAGCCTAGAATTTTCACACTGGGAATTTCCACACCAACATTCCAGCCTTAACCTTAGAAATTTCCCTGTGGGTTGTTTGCAGATTTTTTTTTCAGTTGATAATCCCAATTTGTCTCTTTCAAACTTTTCCCTTTCCTTTAATTATAGTGCTGCTTAATCTCTGTGTTGCTTCTAGCCCTGTCTGTCTAGCAGTATATTTGAACCAAAGAGAATTCCCTGGATGTGGTTTGTACATCCTTCCCTCCCAAACACACTTATAAAAATTCAGGATTGTTTTATGAGTGTGTTTTTATTTTTGCTGCTTATAAATTGTGAATTTTTCACGAGAATGAAAAGTTATTACCTTCTGTCAGCCTAATTGCTTGGCCCTGCATTGTCTGATATCTTTTGAACCTTTCTTAAAAAGCCTTTAAACTAACAGGGGTAGATGAGCCTGGAAAATAAAACTGGCAAATTTTGACCAACAAGTCAATTAAATATGTTCATACTTCTGCCAATAGCTCATTTTGCCAAACAAAACCCTGTTTCTATCATACTGACACCTAGATCTTATAGCTCCTCCAAGGCAATATTTTCAGGAAATAGTCTAAGCTCTGTCTGCCTGATCCATTTGATCAAATTTGCCAACACGTTTAGTCACAAAACTGGTTTGTCTTGGGCTTGGGTTTTTGTTTTGTTTTTTTTCCTGTTGAACTGATAGAATCCAGTGGTTGGCATCATGGAGACATAGGAAACTAAAATGATTATAGTGGGAAGATCTTCATTGATTAGATGTATAAAAGAGGAGCTTCATGATACAAGTCAGTATCAGCCCCAGTCGAAAGCACTAGATTGTCAGTGACATAAGCCACATTGATTCTTGGTGTACAAGGCCAATCAGTGTGTAGTTAGGTAGTCAGGACTGGCCCTGACTCCCTGCTTCTACATGCCTTGTGGGTGGAACTAGACACAAGAACATTAACCAAGCTAAAACCGCCTTAGTCTCTCGATAATCCCTCCAGTAGACCCTCCCCATCTGTGCCCCATAACCCTCCAGCCTGGTATTAGAATGGGAAAGTGGCATTTGCTTGTCTGATTAAACCTTAACACCAGTTGAACAGGGGTAAAACAAGTTCCTCCCAGAAGGGCTCAAGTGGCAATTTGCATGAAGCCAAGTAAAAAATGTCATAGTAAGAAATAGAGGATTTGTCTGGGAAGGGCCTTTGAGGTACTCTTCCCCTCTCCTTATTTGGGAGTACACTTTAAGGTGCTCCTCAATATTTTTCTTATTTGGGATAATGGAGCCTATGCTAAATAATGGCTCACACCCAGCTTCATGCTCTAAAGATGATACAAAAATATTAGAAATCAAAACCTTCAAATATATCATCTTATCCTCTTCCTTAGGCCCTTTAAAAAAAATTAGACACTGGCGGGAGGTGACTTTTATATAAATTAAATGGCCATTAAATGGAAGGATGCAACAAAGTAGTCACAGATAAAGGCTTAGAATATTTTCTTTCCATGCAGACAGCAGATTCTGTTGAAAGCATGGGGTTATGGGACTGCAGCCCTATTCCCTTAGCAGCATAGAATGTCGCCAAGGTTCAGCATGAAATTTGTTCGCCGTGGGTTATGTCTGTGATAGGAGAAATTATAGTGTCTGTGCTATAGCTTGGCATGCTGATATGCTAGAACAACCAGGAGAATTTCCATAATCACCTTCATTCATTCAATCATTCATTCATTTATTCCTATCCTCATGGAACCAGTGAACATGTGTTGAACCACCTACTGATGAACATCTCTCTTTACATCCAAAGTCTGAAAAGCTAAATGGTTTTTCAGACTCTCTGGGATTTTGAGAGTTGCAGATGAGACAAAACATTGTGGGCATTCAGCAGCACTGCCTCTTTTTCTTTTTTTTTCCCCCCTTGCAAGAAAATGCAAGAGCAAAGTAGTGCATATGAATGCATAAAGGCCAGCTGAAACATGGCAGCCACGGCTACTCTGATAAGTTACATCTATTTACATAAGGCTCTATTGGGCCGTATCAAAGAGGCAGAGGCCATTCTAAGATAAAGGACAAAGGCTATCGTAATGACCAACGGTGTGGCATTCTGGGTGACTTCCTTTATTCAGTATCCTTTGCCTAAGACACCAACCTCATGTTAAAGAGCCAAAAGATTTTTTCAAACTGGATCAGCTTCATACCTGACAGGCTCCCTAACGGGGTCAAGTGTTTGTCCCTACCTAGAGGTAGATCCCCCTGACTTCAGCCACTAAGCACCAGGATCCTTTGTACACAGAGCCAGAAATGCCTGTGACAAGTAGACTGCTTGTGCTGTCCTCCTGTGGGTCTTGGCAGCTGCTTTGAGAAGGGAATTCGGCAGTGGGTAGTGAAAATGTCTCCATGGCATTTGAGAGAGAAGCTAAGCTATTTACATTTAACAATTATAGAAGCACCCTTCTGTTGAATTCTATTCAATTCAACGCACATTGCCCGAGGGTCCACTCTTAAGTTAGCTACTATCCTAGGTGTTGATAATTCAGGGATGAAGCAATGTGGCTCCAATTCACAGGGAGCTCTCACTCTAGTTGACTTATAAAGGGGATTTACTCGGAACACTTCATAAGTAGGTATACAGCAGAATAGTAGACTCAATAATATGGTTTACTGTAACACAGCTGAGCTATTTCAAGGTCCAAGTCACTGCCTCCTGAAGCCTCCAGTAAAAAGGCTGCTAGGGTGGCCTCCACCACAGCTGACTTCTGTCATGATACTAGTGTTATAAGGACTTCTGCTATCTTCGAATCTAGGTTCCGTCAGTGGCTTTACTCAGGGATGAATATATTCTCACACCCTTATTTTCAGCAATGTAGTTAACTTTTGAGCTAAAATCTCATCATTACAGATCATAGGGCGTTTCTTTAGCTTATAAAGCTGCACTGCCACGCTGCTGACAGTGTGTGATGAAACTGTCACTGAGCGTGAAACAATGGAACAGCAGATGACACTTCAAAGGAAATGTAAAGTTTAGGATTTTTGGTATTTCAAAAAGCTGTGTCCCTCTAAGTACATTTGTTGGGCTATCTCTTAATGAAATACACCCGGACCTTCTAGTCAACTAGTCAGTACCAGTTCCCAGTTCCAGTGGAGGAATTTTCCACATATCTTTATGTAAAGTTTTCCCATGTAAACCACCACAATCAAAAGGAGGCTTGACTTCGCCTACTAGCCATGGGAACACTGTAATCTAGTGGGAATGGACCCAGGAACTTGGCCATGGCTTGCCTGTGATGTCTGCACAAACAAGAGGAAACATTCCATTAACATAGGGAGCGCCTTCAGAGTGGAAGACAGGAAAAGAATGTCAGCTGTCTGAGCAAAATTCCCAGAGAAAGCACTTTGAGAATTTTGGAGAATACAATTTATCCTTACAATAACAGTGGTGACAAAGAATGATTACTATTTCAATCCTGACAGTGTCCTATACAACCATGGGTTCTAAAGATCTGTATTAGACAAAAATAAAGTTGAATCCTAACATCATGGCTGTTGAGATGGACCTTTATGCATTGGCCTCTTTGACAGACTGCTAACTGAGCCAATGTCAAAGCTCTCTAGATGATTGCAAAGGAATGTGGAAATTTCATACTGTTTTAGTTCATTATCCCCCATCCTTTTCACCCCCTCCACCAGTTGCTAGCTATATCAATTTTTTATTGCTTTACTCTTTCCATGCTCTCTACTGCCTTCTATACTTTCATATTTTTTTGTTTCCCTTTATAAAGTATCCTATTAACCCCTGAAATTTCTGCTTCATAGAAATACTTTCATCTCTGATGGTTGGATACAAGGTTTTGAGCACGCCAAAATGTGCTTCAGTTACAGTCTTAAATAGATGGGCTTGTATAGTAAACACAGGGTGGGGGATTTGGTATCATGTTAATCTTGTTGCAAGGTTTTTGCCCACAAAACAGAAGACAGAACAATTAAAAAATTTTTTCTCCAAAACTAAGTATTTATTGCTCTAGCTTTATCAATTAGTAATTTGCATATTACCAACATGTTACCAGCTTTCTGTAAGGTAAAATACGAACAGGAGAAAACGTCAAAGTATTTGCCTTTAGAAGGATAATTGTTTATTAGACTCCGCTAGATGCATGCTTTACTTTAGCTGGTTTCTTTTTTAGGTTTATTTTCATTAGGCACTAAGTAGATAATATGGGTACTCCTCATTAGCAGAATCGTTAAGCTCATCTCCATAGTCACCTTCTGTTTTGCTTGAGCAATACCAAAACCGAGTCTGTAAATTAGCTTATAACTTCAGTCATAGAATAAGAAAGGAAAAAAGTAACCTCTTAGATTTTCTGATTAAACCTTAAGTTACCAATTTTTACTTTCTGTTAAGTGTTTTAAAGGAAAAATTCATGGCTCCTTAGCCAACCTTTTTAAAGTCTCTACCGGAAAAAGGGGGGAAACTGATCAAATTATGTTAGAATAAAGGAAATTAAGCATCGGTCCAGAGGTAAACGGTACTGAAGTGTGGTTTCACCGAATGTTTCCTCATTATGTTAGTTTTGATTAGGTTTTTAACCTGCAGCTGCCTGAGGGCAGTCAGTCCCTTCAGATTACATCTGTGCACCTGGATAGGGGAGATAGTTGCTTCAAGATAGATTGCTGATGGACCCTGAACATAGCTCTCTGACCAGCGGATTTTGAACGATGTAAGTTTAGTGATTAGTGATTAGAGATGAGCCTTATTTCAAATAAGAAGCATATTTTTAAGTTATTTTATTCAAAATAGTCAATTTTCCCATTAACAAAAAATTTTTTAATTGATATACAGAGAAATAGCAGTTTGCACATATAATAGACTATTCTTAACTCTAACTCTACTTTTACTTCAGAAAGTAATGTCTTCAAAACTAACGTCATTTCGACTTCGAATTCTCAAGGTTTCTTTTTAAATGTCTTACATTTCAGAAAATATTTACTTTTTTTTTTTTTTTTTTTTTTTGGTTTCTGCATTTCTCTTTTTTCTACTGCAATTTTCCACCTTTTGTGCAATTGTGAACAAGGTAACGAAACGCCTCCCTTCCTCAGGAACATCTACTATCTTCATGCTTTCTCAAACTTCCAGCAATCACAGTTTCTCTTGGAGTGAATAAGGTGATTTCCTTTCTTAATGTACCAACTTGCTTGCGTTCTCATTTGCTTGACACCATTTTCTGATTCTTAATGAAAAATTCTCATGACTCATCTTTATATCTTATTGATACTTAAAGAGTATTTTGTCATTTTCCTTTCATCATTTGTTCACCTTCTCAAATTGTCAGACTGGAGCGGAAGTGATTTTCAAAAACTTGGACTGTAGGTCTGTGGTCCCATTGATTCCCGGTATGCAGCAGAAGCCACAGTGTGTTAGCTAGTCTATTCACTAAGACAGGAATGTTTTGCACAAGTTTCTCTTTGTTTGATACACTCAGCACCCTCACAACTCTCAGAGGTGTTCACCAAAAGGATGGTAAGGTTTACTAATCAAACCATACTGACTCATCTATCACATAACTTACCAGTGTCATTTCAAAAACACAAGTTTGCCACATACTGCTACTGTCTGTATACTTCCACCATGAGAACAATTCTACTCGAATTGGAGACTTTCTTAGGTCTTTAAATGTATTCATTTAAATGTTATGCGTTTGATCTAGTGTCATCATTTGTACTTTGGGCCAAGAGTAGTCTATAGGAAATGATTTTTTTCTTCTACATTTTTATCACCAGGTAGGTTAACCAACCTTCTAACGCTTTAAGTATCTTTACCTCACTATTACAGAGAAATCTGAGCTGTAAAAAGGCATCTGACTCATTATCCACCAGACCTTCAGTCAGACCTCTTCTTTTACGAACATTCTCAGACGAATCTAATATATTGTAACAGGTACCTAGTGTTAAACAAGTGGGCTGGCTTTAAAGAAACGGATTAACAGCATTATAAAGAAAAAATGAAAATATCACTCTCCAAATTTTCTCTGCTGTTGGTGTGGTGAACTTTATACTATCCTTTGCAAAAATATAAAGATGCATTACTTGGAATATGGGGAAATAGATATTTCAAATTTGCTGAGCCCCCAAATAACATTTTAGGCATTTTCCACAGCTGAAGGGTAATACAGTATATTTAATTTGTAAAGGGCATGTTGTCACGGCATCATGTGAAAATGCTCATTAATACTGATTGAGGAAATATAATTTTCATTTTAAAAGATCATTTGGAAAATTGAAAATAAATATTCCAAAATTGCATCTGTATAATAGCAAGTCAGTTTAGCATTGCATGTTCTTTTGGGAATTATGTGAAAATAATTCAGTGTGTTTGTACCTCCATGTGCTGTGTCTGTGTTTGCAGGTATATACTTAATGTCCTTGTAATGTCTGATGCCCAAGTATGTGTTAAAGTACCAATCTACTCTAATCACTTTTTTAAATGTCAAGTTTTATTCAAGCTAAATGTTTCAACTTCAGAGGTAAAATCTTTCCTAGCCATTCAGGGGGATGCTAGCCTTATTATACAGAATGCTTCATAATTAATTTTTCCAAAAGTGAGTATTTATTTTATAACATATTGTTTCATTTACCCCAAAAAAAAAAATTTGGAAGGAATTGATATGCTATGGGAAGAATCCCTGAACTCAGAATGACTCCTCTCTGTGTATTCTGTGTTCCCCACTGCAGGGGCCTCTGTCACCCCAGACCTCTAGAAGTCTTTTATCCATCCATGACAATTTAGAGTAATTCATGAATGAGGTTTACAAGCTTGTCAGCTTGGAAACAACTCTGTACGGCTTAGGGCAGGGCAGTCTTTCATGCATACATAAAAATTAATGATCATCATGAATGAAATTGTGGGGCAGTTCACTTTGATGCTAACAACTGAGTTTACCTCATAGGGCCCCCCCCTTTTTTTGTCAGCTATCAACTTCCCCACTCTCCAGAAATAAATAAAAATTGAGCTAATAGATTGTTGGTTCTTCTATCTCATACAGTTCATCACAGTCTGCATCTGCAGTGTTATTTTGGAAGCCAACTCATTTTGTCTCAGTCTACATCCTTTTACCCATTTTGAGTGACTCACCTGCTTATGTGCTCACCTCAGTAATGAATCTGCTTCCCCGTAGCCTTCAAAGTCTTTGACCATTTTGTCCCAGATAGCCTTGTCCTAAGCTGTGTGGTGCATTTTAGCTATGCTGTTTCCAGTTATTTTGGATCCCCCTGGATTGCTTTCCTTGAGCTTGGTCTGTGGTTCGGGAGACTAGGCTAGGGAGCAGGCATTGCTGCTGCTTTTGGTCTCTCCAGGGCCTTAATTCCAATGATGCCTAACAGAACTGAAGGAGTTTTTCAGAAGACAATTGTTTGTTTTTTAATGTAGTTATTTCTTCCAGGAATATATTTTCATCTGACATTATTTCTCCTCCAAGGAAACTATTTGGCAATTAGTTTAGCCACTGAGTTTATCCCTTGGTTGATAAGGGAACTGCCTACTCCTTTTATAAGTTCTCCATGTGAATGGCAACCTCATTGTGGTTAGAGTCACCTTGACTCTGCTACCTGATGAACTAATATGAGAATATGGAACATCAAAAGCAATGGAAGGTATTCTAGAAGACTTCTAGTCAAAGCATGGCAAAGAAGGTGCGCCCAAATGGGAATAAAATAGCACACCCCTGAAGGCCCTCCACTACTCAGGTTTAAAAGGTTGGATTTTTGCATAGAGAATCAAGGTTAGGCTCACTCCCCTGATAAAGGACTTCTACTTCTCAAGATTTACACTCAGTGATCAATTGACCTATCATGCCCCATCCTCGTCATAGCATTTGATAATGTTCAGAAGCCAAAGAAGAATCTACAGCTTTCTTAGGGAGATTAGTGTGGTTTCTTTTCTAAAAAGATGATGAATAAGAAAAGCAGAAGAGTCCATTGACTCATAGATACGTGATCTACCAAGAAGAAAATTAACTTCAATGTTACGGGGGGAAGCATTTCTTTAAGTAAAGGAAAAGTACTTTCATAAGAATTTTTCAAAACTGAATGTATCTTCAGACTTTGTCATAATTGACACATCCAAAAAAGAGTAATCAATTCATTCATTCAACATGTCCTGAGCATCTGCTGTGTGCCAGACGCTGGGCTGGGTGCTCGAGATAGAAAGTTAGATAAAATGTCCCTGTTTTCATTGGAGCTTCACAGGCTAGAAGAAGGGATCTTAGGGAGCTAAGCCTCTGCTGTTCTAGTGGTAACAATTATTAGGAGAACCCTGGAGTAATCCAAAAGCAAACAGCAAGTCTGAATCTATTCAGCTGATAGATGAAGAAAGGATTAAAAACTGGTTAGTGCGTCACTCTTTTTTTTTTCCCCTGCATGTGAATAAAACTTGGCAACTTTGTTAAGATGATTGCTTTACTCTCATAGCAAAATTTAGTACTTAGTTGATTTATTTTTGAAAATGCTAAACAGATGGTTTCACATTATTATTAAAATAAACCTTTTAACTCTGTATATTTTAAATCTTTCAGAATCCGAATCTTGAACTGCCTATGTTATTGTCCTACAAGCATATTGACAGTGGTTACAGCTAAAAAAAGAAAGCATGAAGAAGCAACTACAAAAAGTTATCATCTCAGGATACTCGATATGCAACAAACTAAACCACTATCTTATGTCTAAGGTTCAGAATAAATGTCCATTAAAATACCAAATGACTCTCTTAAGCATTTACAGTTATTGTAAGTAGCTGTTAATGGCCAAAGCTCTAAGTTATGAATTATATGAAAGTTTGAAGCAAGAATATTTAGAATTTCTGGCTTTAGATAGAATAAAAACTACCAAATGGGTGCTCTTTTAACCCATGAATTCTGTGAATGGATTTAAATACAATAGTATAAAGTAGAAGCCATGCAATGGGAATGAATAGATTTTGCTAATATTACCTTGTTTTGCCTGGCAGAAGAAATAGGCTGTTTGGATCACATTTCTTGTTCCTGCTGAATGATAATCTTAAATTATTTTTTTTCCAAACATATGAAAGGAATACTTGAAAATGTAAGAGGACTAAATCAATATATCAGATAAAAGAGTTAATCCTTTCTGTTCACCCATGTGCTAATTTTGTCTTGGTAGAATATCCCTGCCAAAAAATACCTTGAACACTTAGGTGGAAAGAATGTTAACCTTGGGTATTTTTGTAAAAATCAAAGGAAGTTATTTATTTTATTTCTGTTCTTCTCAGCTACACTTAATGGGTATAAAGGTACTAGATATGAAAATAAAGCATTTACAATCCCTTAGTAGCCCCTCAAAATAGTTAAGATAGAACAGATTTTTCCAATATTAGTTTTACTGGGATCTGAGGCAAGGTGGGGAAAACAATAGTTACCCAAAAATAAAGGTCATTCTGAACATCAATTTTAAATTTTTTTGTGGAGAAAAAGGAAGAATAGCTTATTTCAAACTGTTAATGGTTTTTATTTGAAGGAGGTTGTATCTGTACAGATATGCAGCACTTTTTTTTTTTTTTTTTAAACTGGCCAGTTTGGGAAGGAGGAGGGGTTCAGCCTGCAGAGTGCGACTCTGAACATGAATGTCTCTCTTAGCCAACTTGGCTAGGGATGTGGTCCAACTCTTAAACCATGTGATTCACCTCAGTAAAGCCCTCGACTTACAGACTAGAGAGAGGTTTTAGCCTCCTAAGGCATTCACTTAAAACATAACAATAAATGTGACATGTCTTTATTAAATGTTAAAATGAACACACTTTTTTTTTTATATATATAAATGACTACATTTGACTACTAGATCAAAATGGTCTTGTAAAAGATGTTTTTATACCACTTTCCATCTTTGGTTGTCTTTCTGGCATGCCTGTACGATTATTAGCATTTATATCATACCTTGATTTGGGAAAGTATTAGATTCAATTAATTACCAATGTATTTATAGAGTCCATATGGCACATTTGATTACTCCATCCATCTTTTGTGTTAGTGTTTAGGTGTAATTTTTCTTAAATTCTAGAAAGGACATAATTTCAGTTATCAGAAACCATTCCATCATTACTGACGCTTTTTCATTATTTCATTTGTTCTCATCTATCAGTATTATTTTTGAGTATTTTGTTAGGTGTCACCACACCTTCCTAAGTGTGCTGTGTTCTAGTTGCCCGTATTTGAGGTAGTCTGCTGAAAATCAAGTCAATGTATTCTTTACCTATTCCAAAGAGCTAAAAAACCAGACCCCAGGAAAGCTTTTGATGTTTTGTTGTTGTTGTTCTTGTTTTTGTGGTTGTTGCTGTATTGTTATTGTTGTTTTACGTAAGAATTATAGGGACTGTGAATACAAATGAGAGCCCACTGTTAACTCAAGAGGCGTGTTTCATGCAGACCATTGGAAATTTGACATAATCAGAATACCCAGGGCAGCGCAAGTATGACTGGTGGCGTGTAAAATTCCTTGCAGCCTGGAAGAAAGAGTAGGAGGATTTAGAGTTGTATCTTAGCTACACATGGTACTGCAGCTCAAATTCACAATGGCAATGATGTGTAATATCATGGCCCAGATCCTTGAGAGGGACTTGACAACTTTTTGAAAGATATTAATTAATGAGCTGAAAAAAATGGTTAGCATGGGGTTAGCAGATGGAATAACTTGAAGTAAGCCATCCAGTATTCCTAGCACTACAATCTAACCACCTTATTTTGTGACAGAAAAAGTGGGAAAATGTAATAATAGGATTATATATCCATCATCTGAATAATTTTGAACGACAGAATGTTCTTGTAATTTTCATAACTGTTGTCCATTGTTTGAGGATGTTACCTACTAAACTGAAAACATAAATTCCATATCTACCACATTTACACCAGCAACAGTATAAAATGTAAGCCTAAATTTGCAAAATTCATAGTAATTTAGTGATGGAATTTTTTAATAACATGCAGTATATAAATGCAGGTTTTATGCAAGTGTTGACAAAATCATTTTTCAGCTTGCAAAACGGGACTGCAAATGACATTTTTCACTTCAGCAATTTTTTACATCTACGTTGTTGCTTTCTATAATGAATGTGAATGCCATCTTTTATGAATGCAACTTGCCTTTTTCATTACAGAGATTTTTGTTTGATGTAATCAATAAACTTTGGTATGATATGATTGCTATTTTAGCCTCTTTTTTGGAAAGGTCTCAGTTTGACATGAAAGTAATATGGAAGCAATCTGGTGATGTGAAATAAGTTTCTGATTTCCTCTCTGCCTGTACAACTCAGAAAAGATTGACCATTTGTATATGTGTTCAACTGGCATTTAGCTTGAGATTTGGTCGGGGAGGGGGGCTGGTGTGTACACCTTTCTCTCCGTCCCCCCTGCAGCCCTCTTCCCCTCCCCTCTGCCCCCTCCCACTTCCATCCTTACTTTGTTCCTCAGCTTGCATCCAAGGCTTTGTGAAAGTTCCTTTTCTTGAAAAAACTCCTGTCCTTCTTGACGCCTAAGATACAAGTCTACTGTAGCTGGTTGCATTACATTTTTCCAGTTCAGTCTGTATTTTTGCAGTCTTTTAATCCTGTTAGTCTGACCTACATTTAGAGCACTTCCTCTTTTCTTATTAAGTGGGAAATGTGCTGTACTTGGAGGTGTGACCCAAGTTAGTTTCAGCTTTGCCCCTTAGAGCCATTTCCCTCGCAGTTGTCTTTCTCCTCACCTGTAAAATAGTGCCTTGGGGGTGAGGGGTGATCAGATGAGGTAAAAGACCATAATTGTTTTGTAAAATGTCATTTGCTATTCAGGTGAAAGCATGGTTATTTTTATACTGAGGGGGTTTTGTTATCGCTTTGATCATTTTTAATGACTAGTTGTCATTTACCAGATTTTCATAGATGTGTCTCAGATTCTTTCTGCCTTCTTGGAATTAGTTTGTTCAGGCTTCCTTCCCTGCCCCCATCCAGCCTTGGAAGGAGCGGCGTCACTGTGGAGTCTGCCCAGGATTGGCCAATAAAGTAAGTATTGTGAGGGTCTGAGTGGTTTGGCCCCTTCAACAAGAAGCACATGGAAAGGTTAGGGGCTGAGGTTATCACTATGGTTATTCAGTGAATGTGTCCGTGGCTAAAATGCTAGATGCACTAATGAAGCTTGAAAGCCTGAGTTATGGGCATAGTCGGGAAAGAGGGGGGCTTAATTATTTCACAACAGTCTTTTTTTAATTTGACACATTTTCCCCAGTAACTGATGGGCAAGGAAACGCAGCCTCAGTTCCTAGTACGTGGACCTATTATGAAGAAATGCTGCTGTGTGGATCAAGCGAGTCCATCTCAGGGACTTGGGAGCAGGGACAAAGAGCAAGCTGCGGGTGGCAGGTCTTTGACCCTGGCTCTGGGTGGGAAGGGCAAAGGGTGTTCAAAGCTAAAATGCCTACTGTTTCTTAGGTCTCGGCGTCGATTCACAAGGACATATTTCCTACCAGGAAAGCCAGTGAAATCCCAATTCCACATACAAACTAACCTCTATAGCACGCACTTTGTGCCAGCACTGTTCCAGTGACTTTACATCTATTCACTCTTTTAATAATCCCCAAACCCCTATGAAATAGGTATTAACGTTTCTCCATTTGATACATGAGAAAACTGAGTCACAAACCAAGCTCACAGTCCGGTACAGCCAGATTTTGAACCCAGGTATTCTGACTTAAGTCCACGCACTTAACCAGGACACTGCATTTCCATCATTATGCCACCCTCGATGGCCTGAAGAAACAATATTAATGCAAAGTATCAGTAGCAACTATGAGAAAGCATCAGACAGACCCAAACTGAGGGGCTTTAAGTGGCTTGTAATCCTCAAAATGATTATGATGGTTCAAACACAACATTGTAAAATGACTATAACTCACTTTAAAAATGTTTTTAAAAATTAAATTTAATTTAAAAAACAATGATTCAAGACCACGACTCAGGGATGCCCAGGTAAAGGAAATGAAGATGACGTCACGAGTGCAGCATGCGATCTTCAGTTGGATTCCGGACTGGGAATTGGACGTTAGTGGGGTAAATTGGCAAAGTTTGACTATGATATACAGGTTGTATCAGTGTTCATTTCCTGATTTTTGAAATCATGCCGTGATTACACATATATTTGGAGGAATCTGAGTTGAGAGTACTTTGTGCTATTTTTGCAACTTCAGTCTGAAATTATTTCAAAATTATGATTTGAAGAATAAAGCTAAAATACAATGAAGCATACAGATATTAATGGGAGAGGGCATTAAACTGAGCTGACTAGAAGACGAGAATATAATTTACTACTTAATATCTGCATAGCACTTTACAGAATGCTTTTACATGCCTCATTTAGTCTTCACCACAGCTTCATGCAGAGATCATTAAATTCCAGATTCTTACAGATAAAGAAACTGAGGCTCAGATAAGTTAATTATCTTTCCCCTGATCCCTCGCGACTAAATCTGACGCATGTGTTTCCCACTACACTACCCTGTGGTTGTCTAGAACTCTTAAAGCTGATCCTGCTGGAATCTACAATAATCAAAAAGGAAGTCTAACTGCAGTCAGTTTTCTTCTGGGTGCATCTGAATGCATCAGTCAACCCCGTATCAAACCATGAACAGGAGTCATGCCAGTGCCATTAGGGTTGAGGTGGGTGGTCTCACTGCTTTCCCCTCTCGTCCCTTTCCTCTAATTTGATGGTGTTGAACTGGATTTCCCTCAAGCACTGCTTATTCAGGTGTTTTCTGAGGCAGGTTTTATCATCCTCACCCAGCTGCCCCCCATCTGAGTAAGAACACAAGCAAAGTCCTTTAATTTAATAATGAGGCATTAGGCTAGCCACCTTCGCCTGGTGTCTAAAGTCTGTCCATCACTTAATGTGAGGACATGGGGATATTGCCGGCACTCCCTGTCAGGTGATGCTGCCCCACTCCCACCAAAAGTCTGGCTGAGATTATTGTTATTTAGTATTTATCAAATTTGGTTGATTATTGTTATTTAGTATTTATCAAATTTGGTTGTATAAAGCATTAGAGTCCTGTGAGATGTTACTAGATATTCCTTGAAAAAGGGGAGCTCCTTGGTTAAATAACTTTGGGAAGTTCTGTATATGATTGCCCTAAGTTACAATGCATACTAGAACGTTAAAACTCCATGAGTGATCTAATATTAAACCTATTTGACTTCTTTTAACCCACTATGTTCCAAACACTGGACCAAGGAACCTTTTTTTACATAGACCAGCTATCAACAAATCATCGGACTCCAGTTTTCCATGGAACCCTCTTCTCCATTCAGTTGATGGAGTTCATTTTCATTATCTGAGAAAGACGCAAAAGATAGTCTTCAAGCCAGAAGCTTCATTTAAGCTTCAAAGTAGAACACAGTCCATTCCATGTATGTAAGCCGGAAAGAACTTAAAACTGAATGAATTACACGTGTGATGGTGGAGAGGGACAGCCAACTGGGGCTCTGCAGAGCAGCCCAGTAAATAGAGGACAAAGAGGAGGAGGCCAGAACCACTCAAGCTGAGGGGACAGAGGAGGTGGAGGCACTGGATCCTGTGGCCTGTTCACTTGGCAGAAATGGGAATCACGATGGACCTACGTGGAGCAGCTGGGACCGCAACAGTCAGCCAGCTTGGGAGATGCACCCAGAGGTACAAACACCCTGGCTTTTCCCACCTGCCCCCAAGCCTGCAGCCAGTGCCTTCCGTTGGCTGGACCCAGCTGGAAGCCAGCTAACAAGGGAGCCCGGAGAGCAGCTTGAAGGGATCACTCCCCATCTTCACAGAACAGAGCAGGGGAGTGCATCTAATCTGCACTCAACTTCTGTAATATATTTAGTGTGACACAGATGATTTTTATGGACGCATGGATTAATGGAAATAGAAGGCCCTTGTATAATATAGCTTTCTCAACTAGTAATAAAGACACTTTAACATAAAAAATACTAGAGCTAAACAAAGGAGTAAGCATATCTAGATAAATTCAGCTACATCATATTCAGAATTCAGGAACAATTCACAAGGCTCTGGATAAAAAGCTGCAATATTTTCCCTCTTCACGTTCCTGCCTCCACCCACGAGGGACAGGGTTTCTGCTCCTCTCTCCACCCGCTCAAGCAGCTAACCGGTGAGCCTGGAACAGGGTGGGGTGTGTGCAGGTGCGTGTGTGTGTCAGCCCACTGGCCCTTTCTCTTTTAGAGCTGCCAGCTTGAGGTCTGCTGGTGTTCTTTCCTCCATTCCCGGATCTTCCATGCTGGAAGCTCACTGCGGACAGGGAACCATGTTGGGAGGATGGAGGAGGGAGGGGCTTTTAGTTTTCCAGGCACTTAAGAAAGCTTTTGACTACATGAGTCAATTCAATTCAGGGAACCTCCTTTGGCCGCAGGCTGGGCCGAGTTTTAAAATGCAACTTTGCAAATAATAGATGGCTGTTTTGTCTGTTTTAGGTACTTCTGTATTCTTTGTGCCTAGAGCAATTCTAGGACCTTAGATGATATTTAACAAATGCATATTAAATGAATGAGGACATTTTATCTCTGATTGATGCCCGAGCCTATTTCTCAACTGGCTTGAACTTGGAGGGGAGAGAGTGATGATGTCATGTAGGAGGGGTGTTTTTGCATTTTCCACTTTTCACCTTCTCTGTCTTCCAGCAGCCAGCCAGCCCCAGCCCCAGCTCATTCCCTTCCCAAGTATATAGCACCAGAAAAACATAAAATTGCTCGCACAGCCCTTTGGCATTTGTGCTCTAAGGGCCATTTAGCAGGATGTAGAAGGCTGGCAGAGGAGAGGGGAAAGGAGAGTCGTGGGCTTAGAGTGTCTGGGAATTACACGATTGCAGACGCCTTTCTCTGGGCTGCTGCAGGGAGCAGAAAGGAGAAAGGGCCTACTGAGTGCGAAAAGCAGGCAGGACCTTTGCTCTCCTGCTGAGCAGCACCTTCAGGGAAACAGCAGGAACAGAGAGGACCGCAGGATCCTAGCCAGCCAGCCTGGGCAGAGACTTCCAAGCCTCCGCAGAGCCAGGATGGCTTCTGGCAGTCGGAGGCAGCATGTAGATTGGGATGGTGGGCCTCGGGCGTGCATGTGATGACGGAGGACCAGATAGGTGCCCTTGTCCGTCTCCGGCACCTTGACACTACATTAGCTCCATGAACCCTAAAACAACCCTGAGGAAGGAGACTGACAGAAGATAATTTTCATTCATTCACTCACTCACTCATTCATTCATTTACTTAGGCAGCCTGGCAGGATCGGGGCTAGACAGGGTTACAAATTGAAGTACATTTTTTTAACATATTTGTTGAGTGCCTCCCTCTGCATTTGCTACATTTCCTTAACAGCTGCCTTCTGTATTATTTTAAAGTGTTATTTCTTTCATCCCACACTCAATTTCTACGTAATTGGATTTTCTAGATAACTGTAATTTACTCCTTTAGGTATCAAAACTTTTTCTCTAGTGGAAGTGTTTTTATAGCTCTTCTCTGCCTCCATATGCAGAAGGCACAGAGTCCCATGTCACCTTCTGATGACACCTGGTCATCGTGGTGGGTATCCAGTACAGTGCCAGGCAAGAAGTATGGTGGGTCCCCCATCTTTGCGCCCCTCCATTGCATGGCTTGAAGAGGATATCAGATTTCTTTCCATAGTCCTGGCACCTCCCTTGTTCTCACTGTCAGCTATTATGTGTGCTCTGTGTATAGGTCCACATCGACTCTTCCTCTTACCCTCCCCACCGATTTCTTCTTAAATCGTAACATGTAACTGACTACAAACCCAGAAGAATAAGTGGGTCAGAACTGGATGTGTGCGCATCTCAAGTGGTACTGAGCTCTCGGGGCTGGGGCCCACTCCTTCCCGTCGCAGCGTCTCAGGAACCATGTAAAACCCCCTGCAGCTGGCTGAGTGTCCTTGGTGCAAGACATTCCTCCAGGCCTCTCCTGCCTGTTTCCTGCATTGAGCCCCTCACGCATGGAATTCTAAGCAGCTAGAACTTGCCTTCTTTTGTGGAAACTCCACAGGACACCTACTCTTTTTTCCTTTCTCCTCCATGACCTCCAGCCTGACAACCCAGGCTGTCCCAGGCTCCCCTGGTGCTGCTGGCCAGCCCTCTAGCTTGCCCTTCTCTGCAGAGAGGAAGACCGGACTCTGCGTATGAAATGACGAGGGAAAGGCTCTGAGTGAGGAGGCCCTGAGGATTTTTCTGAATAATGTTTCTGGACTTTTGAATAGACTTTGGCTTAACCATTTGGATGGCTCAGGAGTGTTCTGATCTTCGGTGTGTTTGAGATTGTTAATATTGCCTGGTGAATGATTTCCAGGGAGCAGTTTGACACTGATTTTATGATTTGCTAAATTCAGGTGTGGTAAAGTGTTGGTTCAGTACAGAAGATACAGCATGATGTGATGAAAGAGTTTTAGCTCAGCCACATACAGGCTGTACGACCTTGTGCAAGTCAAAATCTCTCAGTGATCTAATCTAAAATGGGAGTAACATGCCTACCCTGCAGTGTGAAGAGGGTTATATGAGATGCATGTTGAAACACCTGGCACGGATGCTAGTCTTAGCACATACTAGGTACAAAGAAATTCTAAATCTTAACATTTTTATTAAACCATAGACTAGGAAGTAACCAAAAGCAAAGAAATTTTGGGAGAAGGAGCCAATGCAACCCCTTAATTTTACATAGAAGAAAACTGAAGTTCAAAGAAGAAACAGCATGTCCAGAGTCACGCAACCAGTCAACTGCAGAGGCAGAACCAGATGCCATTATCTCTGGAATTAGGAAGCCAATACATTACCTGTTTTCAAACACATGTTTTGAGTTTCTGTAATCGACAGTCATCAGATAGTTTTTCTTCCGTTTTCACGTTCCACCTATTGGACCCAATTTTGCCTCGTGGAGCATCAGAAAACAAGATGACTCCCTCTTTGACAAGACAGCCTTTCAGGATCGCTCCTATGTTCGTCTACCCCTTTTCCAGGATACCCATCTCCAACACCGTCAACCCATTCTTTGTGTGCCAAGCTTTCCAGAACCATCACCATCCTGGTCACTTGTCTCTGACTAGGCTCCCATTCATCAGTGTCCCTCCTAAATGGTGGCACTAAAAACGGAGTGCGATGTCGTGGCTATATGGTACAACAGTGACTTTCTTGGATCTGTTCACTCTGTTTCCGCGGCTGTGGCCGAAGACTGCATTTGCTTTCTTTACCAGCCACATCATGCTGTTGGCCCAGATATTTTCACATATACTGTCGCCAAGCCATGCATCCCTGAGTTACTTTCCTAGGGCTGGCAGAACGAATTACTACAGACTTCACAGCTTACAACAACAGAAATGTATTCTCTCACAGATCTGGAGGCTGAGAGTCTGAAGTAAGGTGTTGACAGGCCCATACTCACTCCAAAGGCCTCTGTAACAGTTCTTCCTTAGACATACAGATGGCCAACAGGCACATGAAACATGAAAAGATGTTCAACATCAATAATCACCAGGGAAATTTTAACCAAAACCACAATGAAATATTGCTTCATGCTTGTTAGAATAACTATTACCGAAAAGACAAGAAATAACAAGTGTTGAAGAGGGTGTGGAGAAAAGGAAACCCTCATACACTGTTGGTGGGAATGTAAATTGGTGCAGCTACTATGGCAAACAATATGGAGATTCCTCAACAAAATAAGAATAGAACTGCCAGATGATCCAGCTATCCCACTGCTGGGCATAGATACAAAGAATATGAAGGCACTAATTCAAAGATACATGCACCCCCATGTTCATTGCAGCATTATTTACCATAGTCAAGATATGGAAACAACCTAAGTGTCCACCAAAAGATGGATGGATAAAGAAGATGTGGGGTGTGTGTGTGTAATATTCTATTGTATATATATACATTGTATATATACACATTGTAATATTACTCAGCCATAAAAAAGATGAAAGCTTGCCATTTGTAATGACATGGACAGGCCAAGAGGGTATTGTGCTGAGATAAATCAGCATGTGAGATAAACCAGATGGAGAAAGACAAATACCGTATGATTTCATTCATATGTGAAACATAAGAAACAAACAACAAAAAGCAACAAAATAAATGAGCATCCCAAACCAAGCAAAAACGAACACGTAGATACACAGAACAGAGCAGTGGTTACCAGAGGGGAAGGGGGTGAACTATATGGTGACAGTGGAAACTCAGTGGTTGGTGGTGCACACGCTGTGGTGCATACAGAAGTAGAGGTATAATGCTGTGCACATGAAATCTGTAATGTTATAAAGCAATGTTACCACAATAAAAATAAGTAAAACTGAAAAAAAAAAAGGTGAGGATGACAACCTAAGCAAACCTGAAAAAAAGAAGGAAAGAAAATAATAAGAATAAATAAGTTAAAAGAAAGGAAAGGAGGAAGGGAGGAAGAAAGAATTCTTCCTGGCCTCTTCCAGCTTCGGGCAGCTCCTTGTCTTCCTCGGCCTGTCCCTGTCTCCACCTTCACACGGTCTTTTCTTCCTGTATCTTCTTGATGTCTCACTTCTAAGAGTGCTTGTCGTTTGATTCAGAGCCCACAGAGATAATACAGAATGATCTCATCTTGAGATCCTTAACTGCATCTGCAAGATGCTTTTACCAAATAAAATCACATTCACAAGTTCCAGGTATTGGGATATATATTTTGGGGGCCACCATTCAACTCACTACAGCTTACCAGCCTCTGATTGTGCAGTTGTTTTTCTGGAGCATGAATGCAGGACTTTTTTTATTTACCCAAGTTTTATTTAGTGTTCGTTTTCCTAGGGCTCACCAGCTCATTTAAAGATTGCAACGCGCTATTAAGAGTGTCGTGTTTTGCTGGTTTTGCATTTACCCGCCACTGTGGGACCTCTGACCACCCATCAAAGGCATCTCTCCCACAGGCTCTCATAAGAGCTCTCTCCAGGTGACATTGGAAGGTCTCTTCTGCTCCTACTCGGCCTCCCTACAAGTGAGGTGTCCATGTCCCCAGAGCTTCTGTAAAGGAATCACACTAATGCCACCTCCCAACATGGATTCCAGCATGTGATCGATGTATTTCCCCCAAGATTGTAGGTGTCATGGAGGGAAGCCCTCTCTCCACCTCTCCTGTGGTCCCCAAACAATCTCCCTCGTGCTCCCTGTGTCTCACACAGGTGTCTTATGGTGCCGTCTCTCCCTAGGAGGCAGGGCCTGAGCCAAAGGGCAATCTGAGGGATGGAGACATCTGCTCCCTGACCTGGGCTAGAGGCCCAGCCTATCTGCTCCCATCACTCTCTGCACTCCCCTTTTCATGTCACTTGTTCAATATCTTCCTTCCCTGCCAGTCTGCAGGCTCCACTGAGGGAGGGCAGTGACTAAATCAGTCTCCCTCATCAGTGTATCCTCACTGCCCCAAGCAGCGCCGGGCACACAGCAGGACCCCTGGTAAATGTTTATTGAGCGAACAAATGCTAAATGACTGGTGGCACTAGGAGACCTGGGAAAAAGTTGTGAGAGTCATCGTCGGTCACCCTGTACCTGCGCCATTGTCCTGAGGCAGCACAGCATGTGGTCTGCCACTCACTAGTGGGGTGACCTTAAGCAAGTCACTTAACATCTGTGGGCTGCAGGCACCTCACTTGCAGAGCGATAACGGTGCCTACATCACACGATGGTTGTGTGGGTGAACTGCCTGTGAACTGCTTAGAAAAGTTCCTGGCACAAAGTAGGTCCTATCTATGTTCCATCAAATACTAGCATCACACTTTATTGGCTTACTTAGTGCCCCAACTGTATTTGTAAGCTCCCCGAGGGCAGGCCCCTTGTCTGTTTTTGCTCTCCATCGCTAGCACAGTCTCTGGAAAATTGCATGGGCTCCATATTTGTTCAATGAATGGACAAATGAGCTAACGAACCTGCTGTACTCAAAGCCTCTCTCTCTTCTCCTGATAAGTACCTTAATCACTGTCCCTGTGCTCGACACATCCCTTAAATGACTTCCTGCCTCTGAGGCTCATCCTTGCCTTTCTCGAGCTCTAGTCCTACCACAGAGTCATCTTACAGATCTTCTAGACCAGCTCCCATGATGACGAGTCCTGAGAAAATACAGTTTTAGGTCTGAGCCGGCGTCCTCACTCTACTGGTTTTTAACCTGATATCCCAATTTGCTGAGATCTTTTCAATCTCGATTCTATAATCTCTGGTATTAATGCTACCTCAAGCTCTGTGATGTCTACAAATTTGATGGGTATGCCTTTTAAGATTTGATTCAAGTTATTCATTCAAAATAAATAACTACATATTAAAAATTATGTACATGTCAACCTTAAATATAAAACTCATTACAATAACAGATCAACAATCATGAATGAGAAAATTCTAGAAGTAACAACTGCTTTACGAATATATGGTAGATGGGAGCTGAATTCAAGGTACAAGGTGACAGACATTAGTGATCTATACCACTGAAAAATAGTGAACTCAGGAGTGTAATTTCCTAAAACAATGGATAGCTATGTCCTTAGACTTTTGTCCGAACTAAGGTGAACTGTGGACTTTGGTGATTATGATGTGTCAGTGTAGGTTCATCCTTAATTAAAAAAAAATAAAATAACGACTACACATGTATGTGGAGAGGGGGTGTATGGAAAATTTCTGTACCTTCCTGCCAATTTTGTTGTAAACCTAAAACTGCTCCCCTAAAAAGTCTTAAAATTAAAAACAAGAACACCCAGTGTTAGGGTAGACATTTTTGGCAAACCTTTGGTTTTAGTTTTATATATATACATATGTATACATATTACATGTGTGTTTCTTAGACTGTGATGTAAAATGTATTTTTTAGGTCAAAAAGTTTGCAGGCCACTGTAGTTAAGTTGCACTGGCAAATAAAAGCACGAAAGAGAGGAAGAAAAGAATTTAATTTCCTTGTAAGATAAAATGTGAGAGTGAAATCTCATGTGTTCAGTACCGTTCAGCAAGATGCGTATTTGCGGGAGAAATTCCGCTGAGACTTCTCCAATAATTAAACTCATGTGAGCCATCAAGGACAGATGGTTGTGCTATTTAAAACAAATTACAACCTTTAAGGCTGAACATGTACCATTGAAATCTAAATATAAATTTGCTTTGAATTTTAATTGAATAGTACTATTGTTTAACAGGTAAAATTGATGTGAAGACTTCAGAGAGTGTTTTTTTAATTAAGTAAGAATACGTCTTAAATGACAAAAACATTAGTCAGGCAAAAGTTCTTTATGCAATTTGTCAATATTTCTGAGGGCTTTTGAAAAGCCTTTTCCTGACATTTAAATTATCTGTTCTATTGAATAATTTTGGAAATAGAAAGGGATGACAGATTTTCATCTTGTTCTCTTTCCATCCTTAAAGTTGGCCTGTATATAAAATTTAAATAACAATTTTAACTTTCTGATCACAAATGCCATCAAAAGATGTGAGTAACACTGACCCTCCTTTTGATTATAAGAAATGTTCTGACCATTTGATTGAAAATACTGTCTAATCCAATGTTTAGATTTCAGTGGGGTTTTTTTTTTTTTACTTTGATTATCCTTGTGGTATTTAAAATGCAATTTTGTCTTTTTGGAATTTTTAATGATAGAGGTATGAAAGAACACATTGTGCAAATGTAATCTGTTAACCTTATTTCATCACTAGTTTGATGTTGAAAGCCAAGACATCATTTTTTTCGCACTTACTGAAAAACTATTGCCATTGGGAAGTGAGTACACTTTTATGCTTAGTAAAAATATATATATATTCAAAATTATAAACAGTATGATCTCAAAAATGATGGGGTGGAAAATGCCATAATATTAACCATGATGGCCACTGGATGATGCAATTAAGGCTGGGTTTCGCTTTTCTGGGGTTTTTTTTTGTGTGTGTGTGCTTTTCCATAGTTTACAAATCCTCCACGATGAACATGTATTTCTCTCATAATCCAAAAAAATGCAAACATAAAAAATAACAAATAAAGCAAACATTCTCCAAGAATGAAAGTGTGATAAGTTTGACCAGTTTAGTACTCCCATTCCTTAGGTAAGAGCTTTAATCTGAAGTCCTGTTTTAACTTTGTCAGTAACCCTTTTTGTTTGGATACTGAAATATGCATTGTTGATCCATAAAAAGCTGCTCATTTGTGCAAAACATGGTGCAAGTGAAGTGGGATGCCGAACGCCCGGGCTACGGTGTTTCTGTTCATTTACACTTTCATTTTCAGACGTGGCAAGCTTGCATGATAGAGTAACTGAGGACGGGGACAGCTTGGCTGCAGATTACAGAGTGATGAGAGTGATGCGCTAACGCCAGCCCCCAGGGCGCTTTAAGGGCCTCTCACCGTCCACCTTCTCTTCCACCCCCCAGCTTCTGGTTGGCAGCGGCATCAGTATGGTGATGTTCTAGTTTCATTCTCTGTGCCCCGGGTTGAGAATCTGATGATACTACAAGGCCAGTGAATGTTCACAGAGAGTTTGAGAAAAAGAGGTGGCCAAAATTAAAATGCATGATCCTAGATTTCCTAAAAGAATATTCATAAGATGACAAGTTAACGAGTAACTTTGTACTTTGAGTATAAGAAACAAACCAAGAAGCCAACAAAACCCTTCACAAGGCGAAAAATATCTACCATGATAGTGTTGTAAGAATAATTTTGGAAGGATAATTTAATTTTAGAAAATTATTGCATTTCAGGCAAAAATCCATTTTGGTTGACCTGATGTTTTCCTAATTTAATAAGCGTTTTCTTTTTTTCTGATTATAATGATCATACCTTCTCAAAATCAAGTAATACCTAATAATATATGAAAGTCATTTTACAACCCACCCCACTGCCACTAACCATAATTCTTTAGAACTTCTCTCTCGGCATACATATACACATAACATGGATACACACATACACACATATACATATGTGTAATTTTATATAAATTGAACCATGATATATACCCACTGTTTAGGTGTGTGTATATATATATATTTTTTTTTAACTGAAAAAAGCCATGAAGCCCTTCCCACATTAATTAATTCAGCTATAGTTTTATTTATTTTATATTTTGGAGGAGGTACTGGGGATTGAACCCAGGACCTCCTGCATGGGAAGCATGCACTCTACTATGTGAGCTATCCCCTACCCTGAGTTAATTCAGGCATATAGCATCCTTTGAAGGCGCTGTGTGGTAGTTTATTGATTTCAGGTACATGGATTATTTAACCATTATCTGCTTGGTAGCTATTTAGCTTTCCCCTCCTCCTGCCTGCACGCTCCTGTGAATGACGTGGCAATGCACCCTGTACAAAAATACTTGCACACTTACCGGATTAGCTTCTGGTATGAAATCAAAGATGGGGAATTCCTGGGGCAAAGGGTGTGCACATTTAAAATTCTGATGTGTATTGACAAACTCTCTCTCTGAAAAGCTCTATCAATCTCCATCCCCCAATATTATTCATCTTTTATCATCCCCAATAGACCAGGGGTTGGCAAACTATGATTCGTGGGACAAATCCAGTCAGCATCTTTGCTTTTAAAAGGCTGCTAAAAAAAAGAAGACAACGACAATGAAGACTGTGTGTGTCACAGAGACTGTCTGGGGCCCACAAAATGGAAACTTCTGCTGTCTAGATCTTCACAGAAAAATTTTGTCAACCATTAGGTTAGAGAAAAAGTAGTGTCTTATTCTTGATAGTATCTGCTTTTCTTTGCTTCCCTGTGAGTTTAAATAGTTTAAACCCGTAGGTGTTTGTATTTCTTTTTTTCTCAATTACATTTCCTTTGCCTGTTGTCTTGATAGGTTGCTCATCCTTTTTCCTGCCTTATTTGTAAGAGCTCTTTATTTATTAGGACAATGTACATTTTGTCCCATATTTTGCAAGTATTTTTTCTCTGTGTCAGATGATCATTCTGTCTGGCACTTTTTACATTAGAAAGGAAATTGTAATGAGCATTAACCAATGCAGGTGTTCAGAGAGTGACAGCATGTGGTAGTTTAGATCTGTAGTGACAGACGTTCTCTCTGACAAGGTGATGTTGGAGCAGAGAATTGAAATAAGCCAGAGAGGGATATACACACTAATATAAGAGGGTTATCCTGGCGGTGGGAACAACAAATTCACAGACCCTGAGCTGGGAGCTTACGTGGCACATCAGAGGCACTGCCAGGAGACCAGTGTGACTGAAATGGAGGGAGAGTGGTCGGAGCTGAGATCAGAGACGTAGGGAGGGAGGGGAGACGTTGAACCTTGGAGGTCACAGTCAGGATATTGGATTTCATTCTGATTGCGATGGAAGTTTGGAAGATTATGACCAGAGTGACATGATCTGACTTAAAATCCTTCAAAAGGATCACTTAAGTCTAATTTTGTTGTCGATTTAAAAATACGTTTTATATGTTCTTGTTAGAAACTAAATTTATGTCCACTTTCAAATACATACATAATATAGAAAAGTAGAAAGAATCAAGTAAGGGTGATGGGATTTTAATAAGCCTTTAGGGATAGATACATATGTTCTTAAGGTTGGGACGTACCTTAAAGCTCTGCTGCTCCAGCCCCTTGGACATTTTAAACACAAATATGTTGCTTTGAACCTGGCAGGCTAATTCTTTCTAGTGGAAGTTCCATTTCCCCAGCGTTGTCCTTGTAAATAAAAGACTTGCAGGTCCCCTCCCTTTACTGTGATACAGTGTATGGTTTACAAAACTGTTTTCTGAGTTCTACTCCAAGTCAAGGTTTCTCTATGTTTGTAGTTGCTGACAGCAAGTTGGTTCTGAAACATTTTTGCAATTATGCACGTTTAATTTGAAGTGAAGAGCAAGAATGTTTGCTCTCAGAGCAGATGAAGAGACAGGCCTCGATGTCCTGTGCTTCCTTTTGGCTGAGGAAACCGAGAGTGAGCAGTGACCGCCTGAAAGACAGACATTTGCGGTAAGGGTTTCTTTGCCTTAGACGAATATAAGAAATGGAATTAGGCAAGAGTGGGTCAGTCCTGGAATATTCCTACTAAAAGAGCATCCGCGAAGCCAGTCCTGTTCCCCCGAGTCCCGCAGTGCTAGGCCCAGCGATTTCCAGGACACCGTGCAGCTCCGGTGTTCGCACGCGCACACCGAGATAACCTGCTTCCCGCTGCTCTGCCAGCCCTGTGTCTGCTCTCCCGGTGTCTCCTAAACTCATCAGGGGCCTCAAGGAAACAGGCAGGAATGTGCCCATTCTGGATCAGAACTTCACCAGTAGTAAGCTGGGATGACTAACGCCCCAGATCTGGTCGGCTGGCTCTCTGCTGCTGGGCTGCATGGGGTAGCTGTACATTGCTGGGGCCCCTGTGGAATCCAAGGGTCTCAGACTCAGCCCTACAGTGATTGGGATGTGAGAAAATGCCTCATGCTACCTAAGCTTATGCAAGATTGGCTTGCAAATTTGGACACTCAGTATTCATTTTCAGTGGGGAAAAGACCTTTCCACTATTTGTATCCAGTTCATTTTAAGCACAGCATTTTTCGGGGACCAAAATGCCTGGAAACCACTTTGGTCCCCAGAAGGTGGCGGAGAAGCAGAGACTTGGAGAGCAAAGAAAAATGGAAGGTCTTAAGAACAATGTTCTAAAAGAATATGATGACATTTCTCGCATTTTTTTGGAGCAGTGTCTATTGAGGCAAAACTTTCCGTTTTATTCTTGCTCTCTAGCGTTGATTTGTGGAGGAAAAAAGTTTCTGGAGAAAGAGTACTCTGACACATTTGTGTAAGGAGCCCGGGCGTCTTCTAAGAATGAAGCATTGGAAGCTCCAATTCTTTTTTTTTTTTTTTTTTTTTGGAGGCTCCAATTCTTGTCTCTCTGATTTGCAGATTTGCACAGTTCTTCAAGCCTCTTGCGGGAAGGGGAGCAAAAAGGCCTCAGTGAAGGTTTACTGAGCTTGCTTAGAGAGAGACAGAAGTAGAAAGAGATGAGAGCATTTCCCTCTCAGAGCCCTCTGTTCTTATCCCATATGAGCTGCTTGTTCTCCAGGCTTACTGCACATCTCTCTTTCTAGAATTTTCTCTGTGCTCCTACATTGGATCACCATCTCCTAGAGTCCTTATCTTCCTCTTCATTGATTTACTTCTTCATTTTTGGGGAATACATTCTCTAGTAACTTCCTCAGAAAGACTTATGGTTGACAAGCTTTTAAAATATTATCATTTGCCAATCTGAAAAAAGTTTAGTCTACCTTCATATTTGTTTGAGATTTTGGCTCAGGAAAGAATTATAAGTATTTTTTGAAGAATTTTAAGTATATTTTACAAATATTTTCCCTCATAATTTTGAATGTATTTTCCCAGTAGTTTCTAGAATCTAGTATTGCTACCAAGACATTCAATGCCATTTTGATTCTTATTCCTTTGTAAGAGATTTCTTTTTTCCCCCTCTGGAAATATTTAGGCTCTTTTTCATACCCCTGGTGTCCTTAAAAATTCATAAGGGTATGTTTTGGAGTACTTCTTTTTAAAAAATCATCTCATTTTGCATTTGACAGGCCCTTTTAATACAGATATTCATGTTTTTTAGTTCTAGAAAAATTTCCTACTATTTCTTCTATGATTTCTTTGAAATGTCCCTCTGTATTTTCTCTCTTCTTTCTTTCTTGGGCCCCTTTTGGGAAACTGGGCCTCCTGAATTGATTCCCGAGGTCTCTTTTCTCTCACTCAACGCTGCCAGGCAATCCCACACTATAAATTCCTAGAAACCCAGTTTTCCACTAAAAATAGTGAGAAGGAGGAGGAGTTCCTCCCCTCCCCTCCTCCTTACTATCATCTGATGACTTCAATTCGTGATTTCAGGAAGAAAATAGATACAGGAGGCTTATTAACATGTTCTACTGAGATTAACTCTTGAGGAAGAATAAGGAAGAAAGAGAAAGAAGATGGATTGTGCAGAAGTCACACCGTAAAGTATCCTGGACAGAAGCCTCATCCAACCCTGCAGGAAGTTCTAAAGATGAGCTCATTGGTCAGAGTGGTTCCTGTTTGGAGTAAGGGAGCTGGTTCTTGATACCCCATGCTGTTCAATCATTGGATGTGGGTGGCGCTTGGTGGGGGCTGTGACCTTGGCTTAGGTAGGTCTTTTCAGCTGAGGCAATCCCTGTGAGGGGCTGACAGCTGAAGATATTTATTTGGCAGCATTTTCAATAGATGGGGAAATAAATCCTTTACTCCTTAAGGGGGATCCAAATGGCGCATCCCAGCTTCTAATGCATCAGCCCCCCTGCACACGTCTGGTGCACAAGAACCGGCTTGGACCAGCCTCCAGAAGCCGACTCTGGGCCTCTCCTTCCAACTTAGCGTTCAGGAACATCGAGTTGGTAGCTTGAAATTGTGCCAATCATTTTTCATACCAAGAGCTCTTTTTCTTGTTCTCTGATCATTCCTCTTTCATCATGTACTGTTATTGTTTACAGATTGTAACAGTGACTTAAATCTCCCAGGGTCTAAACAATTAGCATTGTTTTTAAAGCTCTCTGTTCCCTGAATTATGTCTGTTACTTCCATGGATTTTTTTTCACTTCCCCATCTATCCATGTATCAACGCTTCAAACAAAGGACCAGGCACTGTTGTAGGTGATGCTGATACAACAAACAAACCACACAGGTCCCTGCCCTGGAGCCTCCACGCTATGGAAGGCAGTTGGAAAATGGACTAATACATGTGCAAATTATAATATAATTTAAGGAAATCATTTTTGCTATGAATGAAATAAACATACTGCGATAGATCATCCATGTGGGAGTCGGGTGGGGAGCGGGGTGGGGGGTGTCGTTTTAAATAAAGTGGCCTGGGGCGGGGGTCTCTGCAGAGATAACACTTGAGCAGAGTCCTGAATACAGTGAGGGAGCGGGCCAGGTAAAGCATCACAGTAGGAGGCAGCCCTGGGTGTCATGGGCTCTGAGAACAGGCTTCGTGTGTTGCCGGAACAGCAAGAAGGCTAAAATGGCTGGAGCAGGGTGGTAGACGAGGGTGCAGAGGTGGGCCAGGGCCAGGTCATTTTTGCTGTTTACCTTGGGCTCTTTGCATTTGGTGACTTGTATCAAGCAGGATAATGCAACCAGTCAGTAGGATGTGTGTGTGTGTGTGTGTGTACACACATAGGCATACATGTATCTATCCTATAGATAAAGACAGAAAGAGACCGAGAGATCTATTTCAAGGAATTGGCTGACACAATGCTGAGGGGGGCTTCCAGGCAGTTTTTTGTAGTTCTTGTTTTTTTCGGGGGGGGTGTAATTAGATTTATTTATTCTAACGGAATAATTAGGTGTATTCTGATTAGGTTTTATATTCTTAACGGAGGTGCTAGGGTTCGAACCTAGGACCTCGTGCATGCTAAGCTAGCACTGTACCACTGAGCTATACCCTCCCCCAGCGGGCAGATTTGCAATCGGCAGGCTAGGCCACAGGCTGGAACCTCAGGCAGGCAGTAACTGCTACAGAATTGAGGCTGATTTTCCTCTTCCTTGGGGAAACCTCATTTTGCTGTTAAAGCCTTTCAAGGATCAGATATAGCTGTCCAGGTTTTCAAGGACAACTTCCTTTGCTTAAAGTCCACTGATTGTAGATGTTAACCACGTCTACAAAAGACCCCACAGCAACACCCAGATTAGTGTTTGATGACTGACTATAGCCTGGCTAAACTGACATCTAAAAGTGACCATAGGGGTCATTTACTTCTGACACAGTGATCCTTGCCAGCCTGTTTGTATTTAAAAATGAGGCCCAGAAAAACTGATTGAGGGGGTTACAGGAGGGGCTGGCCGACCGGAAGCCTTTGCGTTAGGGAGAGAAAGGTGAGGAGTAGACTCAGATGATGGGAGACCCCTAAGTAGCAGAATTTGAATTTTTCAGAAGGCTCTTCCATTTCCCCAGGGAAGTCCCTGCTTTTTGGCAAGTGCGACAGTGCTGCGTGTGGATGGGCTGCGAGGTGTCAGCGTGCAGCTGGGGAGAAAGTAGGGGCTTTTCCTACACACAGTCTTTTAATGAATCTCCCTGTTTTTAGGCCCAAATCCCACTCTCACCTTTCACAGTTCGTGATATCTCCAAACCCCCTAACTCTCCATGTTCTGCCGGGCAAATGGGCTCCCTTTGACCCAGATGCATTTCTCTGAGTCCCACCCTTACTGCCCCCACCCCCACCCCACCCCAGCTACGGCCCTCTCCTGTCTAATCTGCCTTTATCCACTGTTGACTTCCCAAATTGTGCTGAAATCTCCTCTCTCAGAGGCCTTCCCCAGGCTCTTCATCTTTGTGAATTTGTAAAGAACGAAAATAGTGAGGTATTTTAGAACAGAAAATTTAAATATAGTGCATTTCATCTGCAATTTCAAATACTTCAGGTTAATTTTTCCAAGGAATGGCCTTGGTTGAACAGTGGGAAAAAGGTGGGGAAAGGAGTGTCCTTTGCATCCTAAGAACCACAGTGGCCCAGGAGGGATCTGCCATAGAAGCGGCTAGAGACAGCGGCAGTGCTGGTGGCAGAGAGCCAGCCCAGTGCTACAGACAAGCCGGGTCTGAGTTGATAGCCCGGGCCTCTGGCTCCCTGGCATGCTAGTGGTGGCGGAATTCTCCTCTGACTGCAAGTCACACCAGAATATCAGCATTTTATTAAAACTGGAGATACGGTTATCTTCTTCCCTGTAACATGCTGTTCCTCCCGGGGGAGGCTCCGATGAGGCTGTCCTGTCCTGGCTAGAGAGTCTCCTGATAGGATGCCTGACAAAGAAGGTCTTGGGTAGAATAAGTTGTAATAGAGGCGAAGGGAGAGGATCCTAAGAAAAGAAATCTGGCCTGGATGAAAAAGGGTAAGGGAAACAGGGAACATAAATCAGGGAGAAGGAGGTGGTCAAGTTCAAGGGGAAACGTTGTGAATTGGGCCCAAGAACTTCCCAGGCCCCATTCTTTCCCTCTTGTCACCCCATCATAGCTTTCCTCTCCCCCACCACTTTGTTTTTTAACACTCACACCTTGTTCTAAGTTTACTCCATCAGAGACATCTGGAGCAGCGGAGAGGTACACACAGATTCCGAGAGAACCGATAAATAAATAGGATGCTTGACCTCACAAGGAACCCAGTAAGCGACCTTGGAAGGGTTTCACACAGAGGAGAGAGGTCCTAAGACCTCTTGAAAATGGGTCTCTCTGGTTTAAAATTTTAACACAGGATACACTTCTGTGTGCACAGCTCAAGATTAGTTTTTTTTTTTAAATGACTGTTCTAAGGAGAAAAAATATTTTATTAGCTCAAAAATATCAAGGTTTCAATATTCATATATTTAAAAAGCATGGTATCCCCCATCAACTGATGGATGGAGGAACAAAATGTGGTCTTTCCATACCATGAAATATTATTAAGCTGTAAAAACAAAGTACTGACACCTGCTATAACATGGAAGAACCTTGAAAATGTTATGCTAAGTGCAAGTCAGACATAGAAGGCCACATAGTCCTAGTTATGCTACAAACTAGTAGCATGAACTTGAGCAACTCTCCTAGTCTCTGAAAAACTCAGTTTCCTCACCTGGAAAGTGGGGATAAATAAACTGGGTCTTCCTTACAGGTTTGTTAGGAAGATCTAATGAGATAACAGATGAAAAAGTACTTCAAGTGTGACAATGATGATGGCACATTTATTAATTTTATTAGTAGTAGTAGTCACAGCAACTCTGGCTTATATCAAATTAAGATGGTGACCTGCTAATCTTGTTTTAAAATTTTTTTTATTGAAGTATAGTTGCTATACAATATTATATGTCACAGGTGTGTGACATAGTGATTCACAATTTTTGAAGTTTATACTCCATGTATTGTTTTTTGTATATATATTTTTTGACTTATAGTCAGTTTACAATGTTGTGTCAATTCCATATATAGTTATTATAAAATATTGGCTGTATTCCCTGTGTTGTACATCCTTGTAGCTTATTTTACACAGAGTAGTTTGTCCCTCTCAATTCCCTACCCCTATATTGCCCCTACCCCCTTCCCTCTCCCTACTGGTAATCACTAGTTTGTTCTCTATATTGTGACCAGCTAATTTTTTTTGTTTTTCAAATCTTATTTTTTATTGAAGTATAGTCAATTTACAATGTTAGTTTCAGGTGTACAGCAAAGTGATTCAGTTATACATATACATAAATATATATTTTTTCAGACTCTTTTCCATTATAGGTTATTACAAGATATGGAATATGATTCCCTGTGCTCTACAGTAGGTCCTTGTTTATCTACTTCATATATAGTAGTGTGTATCTGTTAATCCCAAACTCCTATTCTATCCCTCCCCCCACCTTTCCCCCCTGGTAACCACAGTTTGTTTTCTATGTGACCTGCTAATCTTAAAAGACTTGGATCTTTAAGTTTGGCCTTATATGAAGTAAATAGCACAGCTTACATTTTTCACTGGTCATTGTTACCAAAGAATATATATATATTTGAGAAATAACCAGGTAATATGTATAACTATGGACCTAGAATGGATTTATTTTATTTTATTTTATTTTTTAGCATGAGTTTATTACCTGTACTTCCTTTTTATTGAAGTATATTGATGTACAATAGCATATTAATTTCAGATGTACATCATAGTGATTTGGTAATTGATATACATTTTAAATGATCACCACGATAAGTATAGTTACCATCTGTCACCATACAGAGTTGTTACAATTTTACTGACAATATTCCCTGTGTGTACACTTCATCCCTGTGACTTATTTATTTTATAGCTGGAAGTTTGTACCTCTTAATCCCCGTCACCTATTTCATCCATCCCCCCCAGCCCCTCACCCCGGCAATCACCAATTTGTTCATTATTATCTATCAGTCTGTTTCTGTTTTGGTTTGTTTTTTAGATTTGTCACATGTACTTCTTTTATCCTCATATGACCTCCATAAGCACTCTGGTAAAAGTGATTTTCTTAAATTAAGCTCTTTAACTTGACAGTCTTTTCAGATGCTAGTCTTGAGTTCCAATTCACCTTGCTAAGTGTTTGGGTAGTATAGAAATTCAGCAGTACAATCAATTTCCATTTTACGGTTTAGGCCTGAGTTCATCACTGCTAATGTGGAAAGAGGCAGTCCTAGTCAAAAACTAAAGAGTTGGGAAGTAGTGAGTCCAAGTTTCTACTTCTGACTCGGATTTTCTCCTGAGTAGTTAACATTTCCATTTCCAATACATCCTCATACTCTGAGGAAGCACCCAAAGCATTTCATAAAAGGACTGCCAACATTTATAGAGGCAACTGTTTGCTCCACTACAAGTGTAATTACATTGGAAATATTCTTAAAGCATTTAAAAAGCATTGTGTTTATTTATCAATTATATCTCAAAGCTGGAAAAAAAAAGAAGTATTTGGCCATCTGAACAGAGCAAAGTTCAAAGCAGTCACTTCCTTTAACAACCAATAGAAATTAAAACATTTGCCTCTGACACAATGTTTTCCTTGGAAAGCAAAACTGATGTTTAAGATGGCAACAAATGAAAATGTTTTTGAATGATAACAGATGAAAAGATTTCTGTAGAATTTCCTAAGAAGGGATAAACTTTAAGTCGATACCTGTCAGGGCCCGGGCTCAGATCAATTAGTTAATTAATACCTTTGAGCTCGAGTTGTCAAAGGGACTCCTCTGTGCTCAACATGCTTCTCTGGGTTTATACATACACATAGAAAGTTCTATGATGCCAACCCAGAATTAAATGAGATTGTATGTTACATTAATCATAATGTATTAGTTGGGGTTCTTTGGTTGCAAATGATGGAAGCCCAACTGCAAACAGGTTTAAGGACAAAAGATAATGTTTATATATATATATTTTAATTGAAATATAGTCAGTTTACAATGTTGTGTCAAAAGGAAATGTTTTGATCTGTGTAACTTTAGTCTCTCTTTGCAGCTTTAACCAACAATCCCAGCAAAGAGTTGCTCTCCTTTTCACTGGTTCCAGAAAGCCCTGGGATAGTGTCTCATTGGTTTAAACCTATCACACGGCCAAGGGGACAGAACACACTGCTTCACTAGGCCTGGGTCACCTTCCCACCCTGGAACATGGTTTGGGGTTGGGGGTGTGTGGCGGTTACTGGCAGTCTTGCCTGCACCATGTGGATTTAGAGTGGGACAGGGATGATTCTGCAGAGGAATACTGAAGTGCACAGGTGCTAAGCAGGAAAAAATAGCAGAATCCCCTCATGTACATGGCAAAGACCCAAGCACACTGTGAGACTTGATACAGTCTGTAGTATAACATAATAGCGTTTAACCTGCACACACTGTGAGGGGGCTATTATTCCTAGTCTCCAAATGCGTTTTCATTTGGTAATCCTCTCACATATCAACAGACTTCCTGAATTCTGCACAACCTCTCAAAATCAAAGGTAATAAGGTGCAAAGGATACCTTTTAATTCTATTGTCCTCTTCCGCTTTCCGCATTTCAGAGATTCTGGTTTCTCAAAACCTATGCCTAATTTACTATAATAAAATAATAGTTCTGCTACTCAAATTCCCGCTGTTCTACTGAGGATAGATGAGATGTATGGATTCAGGCAAATGAGATGAAACCTTATCACATCACGTTACTAAAGTGAGGAATTTGTTATAAGGCAACTTCATCCTCAGACTTCATGCAAGGACATTAATGAAATACCAGAGGACCTTATTTCCAAAGATGCTATATTGTAAGGCTTGTGGCAAGGGCCCCAAAGATTGCACTATAGAGCAATTCTGTGTAGGTGGATCAGAATGTGCTATGCAAATTGGGGAAGACTGAGTCACACCTATGCATTTCCTTCCGTTTTTTTTTTTTTTTATTTATAGTTGTTTTATAATATTGTGTTAGTTTCAGGTGTATAGCATACTGATTGAGCATTTTTACAGGTTATACTCCACTCTAGGTTATTACAAGAGATGGCTGTAATATCCTTGTTGCTTATCTATTTTATATATAGTGGTTTGTTGCATTTTCTTCTTCATCCCTGAGAAACCCTGAGGTTAGTGTTCCTTCAAATAAGGGCCCACAGTAAAATTAAAAGACTGTTGTTCACTTATTATTATTCACCCATTCAATTCACTCATATTTCGAGTGCCCACTATATGTCAGGCCCTGGAAGACAGTACTTAAGAAGACATTTCTCCTGTCCTCAAGGACTTGAGAACCTATCTAGATGACATAGCTGCAAGCAATTTCAGTACATGATGAGAATCAGTACGAGGGCGACAGGACAAAGGGACATGAGAGAAGATGTCTGGCTCAGGGACTGTGGCAGAGCTTCACAGAGGAGGTAATCATTTCTAATGACTGCGTAATTAACCATCCTACGGATGACACAGAAGGAGCTCATGTAAGCCCAGTCTTCTCTCTCTCTTATGTTTGCCTGTCTGTCTGTCTGTTTGTCTACCACCTACCTATTATCTACCTATCTATCTGCCTAGCCACTCAATGTTTCTTCCAACACTTTTCAGTGCTTATAGATGGCATATAGTTGAGATTTTGCATATTCATCTTGCATGCAGATAACCAGTCGACAAAAGATCATGAACGTTTTTCATGTTCTTAAAAATTCCTCAAGAATGTTAGTTTGAAAAATTAGATTTTGGGGGAAGGGTGTAGCTCAGTGGTAGTGCCTCCAATCAATCAATAAACTTAATTACCTACCCCTCCAAAAAAATTTTAAAAATAGATTTTTATTTTACGATGATTATAAAGTTATAAGCAGTTGTAACAAATAATAAGAGAGATTTCACATTCGCTTTACCGAGATTCCCCCACGAGAACATCTGGTGAAACTATTACACATATCACAACAAGTATATTGACATTGATGCAATAAGATACAGAGCAGTTCCATCACAAGGGAATGTCATTTTTATTAGCTGTTTAATAATCTATTTTTGAATGTATGATGACTTATTAATCTTGCTATTGTTTGAAATAAATAATGCTTAGAGAACATCCTTGTATATAAATCTTTGCTGAAATCTCTGATTATTTCTGTAGGAGAAACTCCTAGAAGGAGATTTGCTAAATCAAATGATATGTACGTTTTTAGGTTCTCAATACTGATTGTCAAATTGCTTTGCAGAAAGATTGTACCAACTTACACTCCTGCAGCGCATGAAAGTGCTTGGCTGACCACACTAAGTGATGTTGAGTATTTATTTAAAAAGTCTTTGCCAGTTTTATGAGAAAACTGATATTTTGAGATTCTTTTGGTTGATTTGTGTATTGAAGGAAAACATTTTTATGTATACATATGTATGTGTATATATTAGGTTTAAAAAATTTTTTCTCCTGAGAGCTCTCTTCCTATCTTTTGACCATTTCCATTGCATTCTTATTTATTTATACTCTTTACATATTAAGGATATTATTTTTAAACTACTTTATTGAGATAAAATTAATATACCATACATTTTGCCCATTTAAATTATACAATTGAAAGGCTTTTACAAGATATGGAAGCAACCTAAGCATCTATCAACAGGTGAATGGATAAAGAAGATGTGGTATACATACATATACAGTGGAATACTACTCAGCCATGAAGAGAAGGAGATTTTGTCATTTGCAACAATATAAATGGACCTGGAAGGTATTCTTTTCATTTTTCTGATAGTGTCCTTTGAAGGACAATTAAAATTTTTTTATGATATCCAGTTTATTTAGTTATTCTTTTGTTGTTGTGCTTTTGGCGTGGTATCTAAGAAACCATTGCCTAATTCAAGGCCATGATTATGCCCCTCTCCTTTTCTAACAGTTTTGTAGTTTCAACTCTTATATTTAGGTCATTGTTGTACTGTGAATACTTTTTGTATATGATGTAAGGTAGGGCGTCCAAATTCATCCTTTTGCACATGGATATCCAGTTGTCCCAGTACCATGTTGAAAAAAATTACTCTTTGTCCACTGACTTGTCTTGGCATCATGGTCAAAAAATAATTGACTCTAGATGTAAGGGTTTGTTTCTTGATTCTCAGTTATAGTCCATTGAGCTATAAGTTTGTTCTTATGTTGGTATCACACTGTTTTGATTACTGCAGCTTTGTAGCCAGTTTTGAAATCAGGAAGTGTGATCCTCCAACTTTGTTCTTTTCAAGATTGTTTTTGGCTATTCCAGGTCCCTTGAAGGATATTATTCTCTTGATCACTATATTTCTTTGCAAATGACTTCCAATTTGCTGTTTGACTTAGTTTATGAGGTTTAGTTATACAGAAGTTTTAAATTTTATGTCAGTTTATTGATTTTTTAAAAATTACAATTTGTTTCCTCTGACAGGTTACAAGACAAACACCTAGTTTGCTTGAGTTTTAAAAGGATATTTCTTTTGCCCCACTTGAATGACCAATAAAGACATAAGTCCAAATGGCAAAGTGAAAGGGAGATTATTTGTTGATCATTTTTTATTTTTCTGTTGCTCTTATTTTTATTTTTTATGATAATTATCAATTCCTTTTTCCTTCCAGTATTATTGAGATATAATTGAAATACAGCACTCTTTAAGGTGTACAGCGTAATGATTTGACTTACATACATCATGAAATGATTATCACAATAGGTTTAATGAACATCCATCCTCTCATATAGATACAAAATAAAAGAAATAGAAAATATATTGTTCCTTATAATGAGAACTCTTAGGATTTACTCTCTTAACTTTCATATATAATATACAGCAGTGTTACCTTTATTATGTTGTACATTACGTCCCTAGTACTTATTTATCTTACAATTGGAAGTTTGTACCTTTTGACCACCTTTCTCCAATTCCCCTGCCCCCTCACACCCCGCCACTGATAAGCACATATCTGATCTCTTTTTCTGTGAGTTTGTTTGTTTTTAAAGTATAATTGACCTACAACACTATGTTAGTTCCTGTTATACAACATAGCAATTCAATATTTCTATACATTTCAAAATGATCACCATGATACATCTACTTACAATCTTACAAAATATTACATTATTATTTTACATTCCCTACAGTGTACATTTCATCCCTGTGACTCTTATTTTGTAACTGGAACTTTGTACCTCTTAACCTCCCTCCCCTGTTTCACTCATCCCACCCCCGTGCTTCCCTCTAGCAACCAACTGTTTGTTCTCTGTATCTGTGACTCTGTTTCTATTTCGTTATATTTATTTGTTTTGTTTTTTAGATTACACATATAAGTGAAATCATATTTGTCTTTCTTTGTCTGACTTGTTTCACTTAGCATAATATTCTCAGAGTCCATCCAGGTTGTCACAAATGGCAAGATTTCATTTTTGCTTTATGGCTGAGTAATAGTCCATTGTATGTATATACAACATCTTCTTTATTCATTCATTTATCGATGGACACCTTGGTTGCTTCCATATCTTGGCTATTGGAAAAAAATGCTTCAATGAACATTGGGGTGAATATATCTTTTCGAATCAGTATCGTTGATTTCTTTGGAAAAATACCCGAAAGTGGAATTGCTGGATCATATGGCACTTCTGTTTTTAATTTTTTGAGGAAACTCCATACTGTTTGCCATACTGGCTGTACCAGCTTACATTCTCACCAATAATGCACAACATTTCCTTTTTCTCCACATCCTCACCAGCACTTATCTCCTGCCTTTTTAATAACAGCCATTCTGACAGGTGTGAAGTGATATCACATTGTGGTTTTGATTTGCATTTCCTGGATGATTAGTGATGTTGAGCATCTTTTATGTGTCTATTGGCCATCTGCATGTCTTCTTTGGAAAAATGTCTATTCAGTTCCTCTGCCCATTTTTACTCGGGCTGATTTTTGTTGTTGAATTGTATGAGTTCTTTATATATTTTAGATATAAACCCTGTATCACATATATCTTATGCAAATATCTTCTCCCATTCTGTAGGCAACCTTTTTGTTTTGTTGAATAGTTTCCTTTGCTATGTAAAAGCTTTTTAGTTTGAATAGGTCCCATTTGTTTATTTTTGTTTTTATTTCCATTGCCTGAGGAGATGTAACCAAAAAAAAAAAAAATTGCTGAGAACAATATCAAAGAGCATACTGCTTATGTTTTCTTCTAGGAGATCGGGTCTTACACTGAAGTCTTTAATCCATTTTGAGTTTATTTTTGTATATGGCATGAGAAAGTAGTCCAGTTTGATTCTTTTGCATGTAGCTGTCCAGTTTTCCCAGCACCATTTACTACAGAGACTGTCTTTCCCCCATTGTGTATTCTTGCCTCCTTTGTCATAGATTAATTTCCCATGTGAGTGTGGGTTCATTTCTGGACTCTCTGTTCTGTTCCATTGGGCTATGTGTCTGTTTTTCTGCCAGTACCATACTGTTTTGATTACTATAGCTTTGTAGTATCATTTGAAACCAAGGAGTCTTGCTTTTATATTCAGAAAAATTATTTTTCATTGTTAATTTCTCAGACCTTTCTGAACCTAAATTTCTGAACCTAAATTTATTTTTCTATTTGTTTCCTTCTTTATTTAGAAAATGAGTTACAGAAAAACCAATCACTTACTGTGAAAAATTTAACTTAATTACTTATAAAGCAAAGAGTGAGAACTCCCCCATAACCAAGTGATTCCCAGTCTCACTCTCCAGAGATCACCACTATTAGCAACTTGTATCTCTCCCAGCCATTTTCTATGCAGATACACATGTATAGTGTTTAAAAAGTGGGATCAAACTAATAAATATTCTTCTGCATCTTACTTTTTTCACTTGACAGTATAGCAGGGCATCTTCCTATATGTGGCCAATCACATACTTTTTTGTTATGCTACCTAAAGCCTTCTCCACCCCATGGTTATAAACATATCCTCCTATGTAGTCATCTAGTACTTTTATAGACTATTTTTTATTTATTTTTAACTTAAAAGAAAGTTATTAAATTAAAATAAAGTTGTAAAAGAACAACAACTGTAGCATCAGTAGAATTCTTAATGTCATCTTGTCTACAACAGAGGGGACAGTAATAAGCTCCTCTCCCGTCTGCGCATATTCAAGAGAGGGGCTGGAGAACATGCTGCCTGTTGACACATTCAGAGCTCAAACTGGCTAGAGGAAGAGGGGAGTGTGTGTATGTGTGTGTGTGTGTGTGTGTGTGTGTGTGTGTGTGTGTGTGTGTTTGCCCGCACGTACGTTTTCCTCTCCACCTTACTCATGCCTTTTGTACTTGTCTGCACCCATTCTCTGGAGGTATAAATCAGTGATTCCTCATAGAGTGTTCAAATGGTTGGTCTATGTAACATCAGACCACTCTCCTCTGCCAGAAAATTTTGAGAAGGATAAGGATTAAAGAAAGAAGTGACACTTGCAATTCCCATAAAGATTTCTAGCATTGGAGCAAAATCCCGATGGCATTGATTCGGTTTCAGACTTACACTTTTAAAGTTGACATCCCCTGGCCTCTTCTGACATCTCATCCTGACCTCACTGGGCAGCTCTCTGGGCAGCTCCCTGGGGCGGGCTCCCGCAGGCCCTGCACACTCTCTTCCTTCCTTCCTCCATCTTTCCTCGGCCCTGAGGGATCTGGGGCAAGGCAAGAGCTCCGGCTCCTTCCCTGTCCCACCTGACTTCTTTAAGGGGTCACTTCCTCTTGCCTTTCGGTTTTCTTGTGCTCTCAGTATTCTTGAGCCCTCTCTAGGATACGTCAAGTTTCCAAAGCCTCTGAGGGATGGCAGCCCAGGTGCCTATACGGGAGGTTTCCTGAGACCTCAGCGTTTGAGATCAGGGATCTGGAGGGCAGGGGACTTAGCATCCCCAAAAGGTCGAAATGAGTGTGTGTGTGTGTTTGCGCTGGGGGTGGGGAGGGCATATTCTGGTTTTAGCACAGACCCCTCCAGAGAGAGTCTCCTCTCGGCACCGGTAAGGACAGCAGTCCTGGTAGGGCTACCGCAAGTGCCCTCGCAGAGCAACTCCCGCGCGCGCCGAACCTTTGCCTCGGTCAGCGCTGGCCGGATGCTAAGGAACCGCGGAGACTTGCAAGAGTTGCCATGGGAGTGCGAGGCCGGCCATCTCCTCCCACCACGTGTGCTCGCTTAGGCCGGCCTTCCCTCCCCTGACAATGGGCGTCTCCGCAGGGGCTCTCCCTTTAGGCTTCCCGAGTGCCTCCTCCCCCTCCCCCGCCTCCCCTCCTCCGGGAAGCTAAGCGGGGGCGTGAGTGCGCACCCGGGAGGAGTTGCCCTCGCGGCGGCCGCGGCCAGAGGCGCTCCGCCGGAGCCGCAAACTCCGAGCAAGTCCCCGGTCTCCGGCGCTTCGGGCCCCGCGAGCGGGCGCGGGAGGGCGGGCCGCGGTGGCCGGGCGGCGGGGCCGAACAGGCGGGACGCAGACCCCCCCGGCGGGGCCCGGGCGCGCGGGGCTGGACGCGGGGTGGAGTTGGGCGGCGGGTCGGGCTGGCGGTCCCGGCCCGGAGCCCCGCGCGAGGATGGCGGCCGCAGGCTCCCAGCCCCACCTAGGCTCGCCCGCCTGGCACGCGCCCCGGGCCCCGGCGCCGCGGACCCCCGCGCCGGGCAGCAGGACGCCGGGCCGGCCTCGGGACCGGGCCGGCCGCGCGTTGATGTCGGCCGCCCAGGCCATCCCTCTGCAGGTGGACATGGCCATGGCCCTGCAGCGCGTGCGGATTTCCGATAAGTACGGCAAGAGCTACCTCTGCCTGCTGCAGGCGGTCTTCGTCGCAGGTACGTCCCCGCCTGTGCGCGCCGCCGGGCGGCCTCCGCCTCCCGCCCCGCTCGCATGCAGCTCTCCTCCCGCGCTCCGTCCCGGCCGGCCGGCGGGCACACTTTGTCTTCCCTCCCAGCCGCGAGCGCCCTTGGCCGGCCGGCCGTTGTTCCCCGCCGCCCCGGGCCGCGCGGCCGGCGGACCGTGAGAAAGTCCGGGAGGCGGTGTGAGGACGTCTCCGCCGTGGCCTGTTAGGTCCCCTCTCCGCTTCTCACCCGCTCCCGTGTGTCGCCGGAGAGGTGGGGCTAGACGGTACCTGCCAACTCCGCATCCCGCCGACCAGAAGCCGGCCTCCCGGGGATACAGGTCCCTTGTAGTATTGCCTGAATTCTACAAAAACGGGGATGGGGGAATGAATAACACGTTTGGGGAAACCTAGTCCAAAAAGGCGCTGGGATTCGGAGACCCTGGGCACCGCCGTTGGAGGAGGAGTTGTAGAGAAACAGTGCCGCCGCCGACTTTCACCCAGGTTAATGCATCTTTCCAGCCGGGTCCCCGAGTTTCCTGTCTCCTGGGGTCCTCACTACAAAGGCAGAAGTTTTTGTTTGCCTGGCAGGATAAACAAAAAGAGCCAGCAAACCGCACATCCTTTACTGCCACTGCCGCGCTTTGGGTGAGGTGTGAGCGGGGTACCGTGGACGTGGTCACTTGCCAGCCTGGCTGCACACACGTTTACCTCGCCCGAGATGCCAGGCTTTGGGGTTGGTGCCGCAGGGAAGATGCAGCGGGCTCTGGGCTGAGAGAGGTTCCTAGGGGGCCATGCAGACTGGGAATAGGGTGTAGTTCCGGTACCTTAAATTCAGCCAGGGATTTTTAGACAAGTTTTTGAGGTACTGCAGTTGATGGACGTGTCTTCCTCTGAACCTGTCGAGAGTTTTACCTTAGCAATTTCCAAGCCTTACAGTGGGAGTTTGGCACCCAAAGAACAGACTTGGTGACAATTTCCCGCAAATCAGGTAGCCCCCCTCCCCACACCTTCCAAATACTATCCCTCCTTATTCAGGGCTACCCATGAATCCAGAGGAAGCCACACAAAGCGCTGTAGTTAGACCACAGTAAGTCAAGGCTGCAGCCTGTGCATTTTCAGATCTTGCCTGGGGTTTTTCAAGGTGGGCAGTATTGTTTCCCGTGTGTAGTAAATCACTAAGAGGGGTGCAGGGATGGGGCACACCCGCCTTCAGGTCTCAAGCAGTTTGGGATGCTACAGCAGCATCTCACTGGAACCCATGCAGCTCAGCAGAATGTGGAAAGTGCTTTGTGTCTTGTCCTTTCCCTCCTGAATCTTCCTGAGAGTTTAAAAAATCGCCATAGGAGAAATGTATGCTCTATCACAAAAATTAAGCTAGCTATATTATGAACTCTTAAGTTGGCATTTCTACCTCCAGTGATTTCTCTTATTTCCATAGTTGTGTGATGTTTCATCTTCCTGTACCGCTGAAGCCTCCGGCACGCAGGCAGGCTCCTGTTGCCTGGGCACCGTGACGCGTCACGGCACCTAAATGACACCAGTTGCTGCGCTTTCACACGGGCGTGCGGTACTTCTCTGCCTTTCAGCCTTTTTAGCAGTAATGTTCATCTCTGTGTGGACCAACGGAGTGTTTTGCAGTGGTTTGTACCTATGCCGTTAGGACACACACCTTAGTTTTACGTGTGAAAAAGATTTCATATATTTGGAAAATATTCGTCTATTTAAAAATATGCTTACAAAGCTTTTCATTGTGGTACAAAACTTTCTGAGAGCTCATTTCAATAATGGCCGTTTAGAGACAGCTCGCACCAGGACACGCTATGGTATAATAAGCTAATTACACATGCTTGTGCAGGATCTGTGTGGGGCGGCCAGAAGAGGGGATGATTGACTCTACTTAGGGAGTTAAGGGAAGACTTCAGGGAGAGGATGATGGATGAATTGAATCTTCAAGGTTGCGCACAAATTTCCGGGTGAACTGGGGATGGGGATGGTGTGTGGTGGGGAAAGGCAGGGAGAAATAATCCAGGAAAAGGAAATAAGATGTGCAAAAACAAGCAGAAAGGGGTCAGCATGGTAGGTTTGGGGATTTTTTTTTTAATGATTAATGTGTAAAGTGTGGGAAGTACAGGACAGAGAAATTTGGAGAGATAAGCAGAGGCTGCATCAGGCAGAGCCTTGTAAGGTATATTAAAGGGCTTGGCTTTATTTGTAGGGCAATGGGGAGTCATTGGAGTGTTGTAGACAGGGGAATGGAACAAGGCTGCTGCGTATGGTTGTACAGGCTGTGCACTGCAAAACCGCGAATGATGCCCTTGCTAGGGTTGTACAGTGCACAGTGTGCGCAGGGGTCAACAGTGGCAACGCACGGTGGGGCTTCCTGCTTTTACAAATACCACGCTGGCAGTGTGTAGGAGGACAGTGTGTGGAGTCCACAGTGGGGAGGAGGAAGACTGTAAGTAGGGCGGCCAGTAAGAAAGCAGTCGTAGAAAGCTGGGCAAGGATGGATGAAGGCATGGACTAAGTCGGTTCTGGGAATGGGGAGAAGCCTGAGGAATTGAGAAGGTAGAATTGATTTGACTTGGCGACTAGCTGCAAGGTTTGAGGGACAGGGAAGGAGACCAGGTTAATTCCAGGTTTCTGGTTAGGGTGATGGGGTGAGGAGAGATGTCATTAAGACAGGGAATGGAGGAGGAAGAGGAAATTGGGGGTTCAGTTTTGGCTATGTGGTTTCTGCATATGTGGTCTGGAGCTGGGAAAAAGCAAATGCTATTTCTTACAATCATCTGTGGCGTCCATCAAACAACTCCTGGCACAGAAGTTCTTTCCTTCAGTTACTTCCGTGGGTTATCTTGATAATTCAGAAAGCCTAGCCTAGATGTAGCCCACATTTATTATAAAATTACCTTTTGAACTTGCCCTTAAATAGAGGTTCCCCTCCTCATCACACTTTCCTTACCTGATGATGGGGGGAAAAGGGAAAAAAGGAAAGAAATGGTTTGCATTCCTTGCAGGACAGAAGAACACCGACTATACTGATGTAAGGTATACTGATCAGATAACTTAGGTAAGGAGCTGTGAAGCCCTATTCACTGCAAATTTGATTTTGTCAGAGTTTAGCTCAAGAAGATGTGTAAATCACAACAAAAGTTGATTATTCAGTATACATTGCAACATGGTATAAAAATGTCTTTCAGTGATGGTGGGTCATTTGCTGGGCAGCACTCACTGCTGAGTTGCTCCACATCACTGACTTCCTGGGTAACTGAGGTTCAGCACTTTAAGTGCTTCATTTTTTCCCTCGCCCAAATCTCTAACCATTTTGGGTGGAAAGCTTTTCAAAAGCAGTGTTTACCTTCCTGACTCCTGAACCTGGAAATAATTGCATCCTTGCTTGATAACTCAAGATTATCCTTATAATAGCATTATTAGTTGTTTTAATTTGCTGTATACAGTGATGCCTCAAGGGCTCCTAAACTGTGGCGGGTCTGTTTGTTCCTGCATTAACTGGGGCACAGGTTGTTCTGCCTCTTAATTTGCAACATCTGGTTTTCTAATCTTCCCATATATCCCCTGTCAGCTGCCGTTTCTTGCTGCTCTTACTTTAACTCCTTGTACCAACCAGCAGTTACTGCCTAATCCTCCATGCTCCCTCCTTCATTGCCCCTTCTGATGTGTTGTGATGGGCTAGAAAGCGGGATAACCAAACTTGTCAGACTTGTCTGCAGAATATGAGTAAATAGACAATGAATAGGGCTGTGGGGAGTCATCTTCTGCTAATGTATATGAACTTTGGTACATGGACTCTGATGTCTCTTCTGGTCGCATAAAAGCTTTTTTTTTAAAAAAATTGAAGTATAGTTGACTTACAATCATATTCATTTATTTGTGTACAACATAGTGATTCAATATTTTTATAAATTATACTCCATATAAAGTTATTACAAAATATTGACTGTTCCCTGTGCTGTATGTTACATCCTTGTATCTTACTCTATACTTAGTAGCTTGTACCTCTTAATCCCCTTCCCTCTCCCTGCTGGTAACCACTAGTCTGTCCTCTGTGAGTCTGTTTCTATTCCTAAAAGCTTTTTATTTATCTTTTCTAGTTCTCATTGTGTCCTGGAGAGTTGATGCTGTTACATAAGCTACAGTAAACTTGTGTTCTCTTGTAAATTGAGGTATCACAATATATGCAATAGTCATATTTTGCTTTCTTGTAAAACAAAGAAGTGTGCTCACAGTCTACCAGAAAATCGAGATGCATTTTATCCATTGTATTTCTCAGGCACGCCTGCAAGTGCTTGGCACTAGGAGGCACTTCAGTCTTAGATGTTGCCCCAGAGGCTTGAAGGCAACTGTCCCAATACAGCATCTTCTCCAGCAAGTACCCTCTGAAGACTCAGTAAGAAACCTGCTCCTCACCTGCCCCAGGGCAGAAGTGGGGGTCCGCCCCCCCAGGGAGATGCCTCCTGTCTGATTGCTGCCAAGGTCTTGTCCTGGAGGTGGTTCACTCCTGGCAAGAGGCCAGCATCACAGCCCTTCCTCTCATTTATTTTTCACCCAAACCCTCCCCTCATTGTATATGCATGACAAATGGAAGGATGCACCCGACTTCTTGTCATTGAGCAAAGACCTAAGGGAGGTGAGAACGTGGTCAGGGGGCTCCGGAGGAGGTTTCCGGGCAGAGGGGACAATCAGAAGTAAAGGCCTGGAGATTAGAAAGTATTGACAAGTTCAGGGAACGGGAAGAGGACCAGTGTGGCTGAAGCAGTGTGTGTGTGATGAAGTCAGAGATGTAATGGGTCTGGATCACATAGGGCTTGCTAAGGACTTTGACTTTTACCCTGGGTCAGATGAGGAACCGTAGGAAGGTCTGAGCAAACCTTGAGTGACTTACACTGCTCTGGATGCTGTGTGGAGAATAAAGCAAAGGGGAGATGAAGGGGAAAACGGGGCAGCCAATTAGGAAGCTCTTAGGGTTGATGGTGGTGGCCTGAACCAGAGAGGTGATAATGAGGGTGGTGAGCAGGGCTGAGAGTCTGAGTACAGTTTGACGGTAGACCCCCAACGATTTGCTAATAGTTTGGATGTGGGCTCTGAGAGGAAGAGAGCAGTCAAGGAAGACTGACTGTAAGAACTTCGGCCTGAGCAAGTGGATGGCAGGAATTGTCATCAGTGGAGATGGAGGTGCCTACAGGGGGAGCAGCTTGTCAGGGAAATCAGGAGGGTCAGAAGTTTGGTTTGGTACTTGCCAACACTTGGAGGCACCTATTCGACATCCATGCGAGATGCTGGGTAGGAAAATGGATACAGGAATCTGGCCTTCAAGGAAGGGACCCAGGGGGAGGATGTACATTTGGGAGTCAGCCACCTCAGAGGTGGTATTTAAAGCCTGGCTGAGTGAGCCTAGCTAGAGAAGAGATCAGTCAGAAGAGATGTTTGCTTCGCACCAGTGAAGACTTGGGGGTGACTTCCTCCCAGAGCCACATTTACGAAAGCACAAGAGAAAGATGTGCTCCAAAAAGATCATTTCTGTGGTTTGTTGTTTAAATGTTTGCACCGTCAGATTTGCTCCCAGGTCACTTTGACTCATGTTCCTTTGCTCACAGTCTGGAACCAACATAATCTATGCCTGGGGGGAAAGAGGAGGTCTATGATTAAAGCTCTCCAAAGAGAGAAACTGCAACATCAGTGTTAAATGCTTCTTCTTTGTGGGTGTAAGAAAACTGTAGTTTAGTCACTGACGACTTAAATTCGTGCTGCCGACGAATTCCTTCCCATCTTATTCTTTCTCCAGCAGCAATGCTAAGCAGCCACTATTGCTTTCCATTTGAGAAGCCCTTTGTTCAGTTACCTCCTGTCATTTTCAATACATAATGTAATTTTCATTAAAAAATCACATTTTAATGGAAAAATCAAAGCCTGATGACAAATTGGAAGGACCAGTGTATACTCAACAATAAAATTCGGGGCTTTAGAAAATAGCTGAATTAGCAAATATAGGGACATTTTAATATATTGAAATTTAGTCCTAAAGGAAGATTATCTCCTTTCTGATTTTCTTCCCGATATTTATCAATGATATCGTCACCTCTGCCATGAAGAGGTTAAGTCAGCTGGTTAGCCCTGTAGATGCTAGGAAAGCAGACTTTTTAGGAGCACTTATAATTTAAATATGTGTATTTGTCTCTGGAAAATTATGAGTCAGCAATTTGATGGACATATGTCTGTTCTGTTTTCAGATAATTTTTTTGTACTAATTTGAAAAGGGAAGGGGAGCCATTCCAGCGAGGAGAAACAGAAGAGAGTTTTGTTAACAAGAGGACAAGTGGGAGAAACAAGATCCCATTCTAGTTTTTTTTTTTAACGGTTTTATTGAGATATAATTCACATCCCTTACAATGAAGCCATTTAAAATACACATTTCAGTGAGTTTAGTATAATTAGAGTTGTGCATTCATCACCACAAGTTGAGAACATCCCCATCACCCCCAAAAGAGAGCCCCATGCCCATTAGCCATCACCCCCCCACCCCGTTTCCTCCCAGCCGCCCTTCCCACCAGCTCCTGCAGCCACTCACATACTTTCTATGTTTATAGATGTGCCTGTTCCAGACATTTCTGACAAACAGAATCATCATATACCATCTCCTGTGACTGGCTCCTTTCACTTAGCATAATGTTTTAAAGTTTCATTCATGTTGCAGCATGTATCAGGATTTTATTCTTTTATCTGGCTGAATATGACAGCACTGTGTAGCTATATACCACATTTTAATTATCCATTCCTCAGCTGATGGACATTTGAATTATTTCCACCTTTCGGCTATCATGAATAATGTTGCTATGAACGTTCTTATACAAGTTTGTGTGTAGACATGTTTTCACTTCTCTTGAGTATCCAGGAGTGCGATTGCTAGACCATAAAGTAACTGTATGTTTAATCTTTTGAGGAACTCCCAGACTTCCGAAGCCCAAAGTGGCTGTACCATTTTACACTCCCACCAGCATTGTGTGAGGGTTCCATTTTCTCCACATCCTTCTCCGGACTTGTTAATCTCTGTCTTTTTGATTCCAGCCATCCTGGTGGGTGTGAAGTGGTTTCACATTGTGATTTTGATTTGCGTTTCTCGAATGACTAGTGATATTGAGCACCTTTTCAGGTGCTTATTGGCCGTTTGTGTATCTTCTTTGGATAAATGTCTATGCAGATTCTTTGCCCATTTTTAAATTGGGCTATTCTTATTCTTTTTACTGTTTAGTTAGTTGTAAGATCTTTATATAGTCTGGATTCAAGAATCCTTATCAGATATTTTATTTTCAAATATTTTCTCACATTCTGTGAGTTGTCTTTCATTTTCCTTGATGGTTTCATTTGAAGCACATACCTTTTTTAACTTTGAAGTCAAATTTGCCTATTTTCTCTTTTTTTTTGTTCTGTTTGAGTCCCTGCTTTCAATTCTTTTTTTATTGAGGTATAACTGATATTAGTTTTAGGTGTACAAAGTAATGTTTCGATATTTGTATATATTGGAAGTGGTTACCGTGGTTACTGCAATAAGTAATTAAATTAACATCCATCACCATACATAATTACAAACTTTTTTTCTTGTGATGAGAACTTTTAAGATTTACTTTATTAGCAACTTTCAAGTATGCAGTATGATATTATCAGCTATAGTCACTGTGCTGTACGTTACATCCCCACGATTTATTTTTTTTGCAACTGGAAGTTTGTACCTTTTGACCCCCTTTACCCATTTCTCCCACCCCCTATCTCCTGCCTCTGGCAACTACCAATCTGTTCTCTGAGTTTTGTTTTGTTTTTTTTTTAGATTCCACATATAAGTGAGATCATATGATATTTGTATTTCTCTATCTGACATTTCATTTAGCATAATGCCCTCAAGAACCATCTATGTTGTCTCAAAGGACAAGGTTTCCTTTTTAATGGTTGAATAATATTCCACTGTGTATATACAACATCTTCTTTATCCATTCATCCATTGATGGGCACTTAGGTTGTTTCCGTATCTTAACTATTGTGAATAACACTGCTATGAATATGTGGGTGCAGATATCTCTTCAAAATAGTGATTTCATTTACTTCAGATATATACCCAGAAGTGGAATAGCTGGATGATATGGTAGTTGTATGTTTAATTTTTTGAGGAATCTTCACTATATTTTCCACAGTGGCTGTACCAGTTTACATTCCCACCAGCAGTGCACAAGGGTTCCCTCTCTCCACATCCTCAGCGATGCTTGTTATTGTTTGTCTTTTTGGTAATAACTGTTCTGACAGGTGTGAGCTGATATCCCATTGTGGTTTTGATTCCCGTTTCCCTGATAATTAGTGATGCTGAGCATCTTTTCTTATACCTGTTGACCTCTTTTTTCTATTGTCTTCTATGCTTTTGGTGTTATATATAAGATAATATTGCCTAATCCAAGGTCACAAAGAATCCCACCTATGTTTTCATCTGAGCTTTATAGTCTTAGCTCCTACATTTAGGTCTTTGATCCATCTGAGTTATTTTTGTGTGTGATGTGAGCTAGGGATACAACTTCGTTCTTTTAACCATGTGCACATATCCAGGTGTTCCCAGCACCACTTGTTGAAAAGAATATTCTTTCCCTAAGAAAATGTCTTGGTAGCCTGGTTTAAAACCAGTTGACCATAGATACAAGGGTTTATGTCTGGATTCTCGGTTCCATTCCATTGGTCTATCCATAAGTCTGTCATCATACCTGTATCACATTGTCTTCACTGTCTTGATTACTGTAGCTGTGCACTAAATTTTGAAATTGAAAAGTATGAATTTTCCAACTTTTTTCTTTTTTAAGATGGTTTTGCCTATTCTGGGACCTTTGCATTTCCATATTAATTTTAGGATTATTTATTTATTTAACAATTTATTTTCTGCATAAAAATGAGCCAGGATTCTGCTAGGGATTGCACTGAATCTGTAGATCAATTTAGGGAATGTCTGAACCTCATTTTTTATAGGTGTACAAATTGAGGTGTCCCCAAGTAGGACATTCATACTTTAGATATTTGGGAATTATTTACTCTAATGCTTCTCTGGCCCATCAGTGCTCACATTGTATGATTATTCACCTACAGATTTTCATGAATTTAGAAGGATTACGATATATTAATTTATTCTTATTATGGGAATTATTCTAGAGACCCCCGCTAAAAGCTTAAGAGGCCAAAAACATCCATGTGAGTTCTCCAAAGGGCAAACAAAATCACAAATGAAGACAACAACAACAACAAAATATAATCACAAACAGTTGCCTTAGTGTTTGTGATTCAGCATTTGGCCTGCGAGTCTGTGTGGGACTAGGGTGGCTTAACACAGGGAAAGTGAGAGGCACGTTGACCAGGAATCGGCAAACATCTTTCCAGGCTGGACGAGACCATTTTTCAGTCAAATGTGTAATCCCCCTCCCTGTGGCAGGAAAGTTGATTGCAGCGGCTAGCCGGTTCAGCTGGGGCCAGCTCTACTGTGGACTGGCTGATTCTTTAAGCAGGAAAAACGTTACTTATCCTGATTAATTATCCCGATTTTTACATACAGTGGATCACCACATATGTCGTTCTCTTTACGGAATGATTCAGTCCTTCTCAAAAGTTACCTGTATGTATTGGGTTCCGGAGTCATGAATTCACTAGGCAGTGATTGTTAGGCGGGTTGCCAAGACAATGGCAGCTGTACAAGGAAAAGATGCTGTCTCTATTGGGTAGTTTTTAATCTTAAGTGGGAAGGAAGAAAAAGCTTTCCATGGCTGCATTCTTCAGCACCTACATGAGACACAGGTGAGGCCCAGCCACCTGGACACCATGCTTTTGAGGGGGAGGGTCTCCCCCTGACACCGCCCACCCTCTGTGCTTCGTTTTTTCTCCTGTGCTTTTTGGCCCCCTCCCTTTCGTCCCTCTCTCCTCTTGGTTCCTCCTCTTTTTAATTTCTCCTTTTAAAAATGTCTCTCTTCCTTGCCTAGTGCTTTAGGTGTGTCTTTTTTCTGTGTGTGTGTGTGCTTTGTTTTTTGTAAAGGATTATCTTTTATTTTTCCACTTTCTTATGTTTTATTTTTTTTTCTCTGTTCCAGTAAAGCTTTATTTACAAAAACAAGGAGCAGGCTGGTTTTGGTCCCCAAGCTGTAATTGGTCAGCTGCTGCTCTAGTGCACGCTGTCATCCACGCTGTCTGGTTATAAGAGTTGCCTGGCCTTCAGGGTAGAATACAGGTTCCATTGTCTCCCTTCTGATTCTAATTTAGGATGAGGCCCAGGAATCTGCATTCTTTTCAAACCTCTCTGATGATTTTTCCCCAGGGGCCAAGTTGGGGAAACGCTGATTTAGCATATAGTCATTCTTGCTTTGTAATACTAGAAAACCACAAATGTTTATTTCCAGTCTTAACTGATTAATAATGACTTTTCCAATACATACCAGGTCAAGGTTGAGTCAAAAGGATTTAGCAGATTAATTTGATTTATATTATTATTATTTTTAATTGAGGTGTAGTTGATGTACAGTATTATGTAGGTTGCAGGTGTATAGTATAGTGATTCACAATTTTTAAAGGTTAGCCTCCATTTATAGTTATTATAGAATATTGCCTATGTTCCCTGTGTTGTACAATATATCCTTATAGCTTATTTTATACATAATAGTTTGTATCTCTTACTCCCCTACCCCTATATTGCCCCTCCCCCTTCCCTCACCCCACTGGTAACCACCAGTTTGTTCTCTATATCTGTTAGTCTATTTCTTTTTTTGTTATATTCATTAGTTTGTTGTATTTTTTAGATGCCACATATGAGTGTTATCATACAGTATGGTACTGACACAAAAACAGTCACATAGATCAATGGAACAGAATAGAGAGCCCAGAAATAAACTCATGCACTTATGGTCAATTCATCTATGATGAAGGAGGCAAGAATATACAATGGGGAAAAGACAGTCTCTTCAATAAGTGGTGCTGGGAAAACTTGACAGCTACATGTAAAAGAATGAAATTAGAGCATTCTCTAAAACTATATACAAAAATAAACTCAAAATGGATTAAAGACCTGAATGTAAGACCAGAAACCTTAAAACTCCTAGAGGAAAACCGATGCAGAAAGTTCTTTGTCATAAATGGTAGCAATACTTTTTTGAGGGGATTCATCTCCTAAAGTAAAGGAAATAAAAGCAAAAATAAACAAATGGGACCTAATTAAACTTAAAAGCTTTTGCACAGCAAAGGAAATCATTGACAAAGTGAAAAGACAACCTATAGAATGGGAGTAACTATTTGCAAATGATATCCAAAATATATAAACAGCTCACACAACTCAACATCAAAAAACAAACAACCTGATTAAAAAATGGGCAGAAGACCTGAGTAGACATTTTTCCAAAGAGGACATGCAGATGGCCAACGGGCACATGAAAAGATGCTCAACATCACTAATCATCTGGGAAATGCAAATCAAGACCTCACACCTGTCAGAATGGTTGTCATCAAAAAGAACAGAAATAACAAATGTTGGCGAGGATATGGAGAAAAGGGAACCCTTGTACATTGTTGGTGGGAAGGTAAATTGGTGCAGCCACTCTGGAAAATAGTATGGAGATTTCTCAAAAAACTAAAAATAGAACTACCACATGACCCAGCAATTCCACTCTTGGCAAACAAAAACACTAATTCAAAAAGATAGGTGCACCCCAATGTTCACTGCAGTATTATTTACAATAGCCAACACATGGAAGCAACCTAAGTGTCCATCAACAGATGAGTGGATAAAGAATATGTGACATATATGTGTATTGGAATACTACTCAGCCATAAAAAACGAGATTTTGCCATTTGTGGCGACATGGACTTGGAGGTTATTATGCCAGGTGAAATAAATCACCCCAAGAAATATTTTCTTATATTTTTAAATTAAATTATTTATATGCAGTCTTTGTAAAACATCTAAGTAATACACATGTTCATAAACTAATAAGTGGAAGTCACCCCTGTGCCCAATGGAGTCCTACTCTCCAGAGGAAAACACTGCTAACAGTTTGGGTTTGTGGCCATGGGAATTTTTTTTCTACAGATACAGATACATCAATTCAGTTCAACATGAATTGATCACCCCCTGCGTGCTAAACACTGTTGGGGTATTTCAGTGAACAAAACACACGAAACCCCCTGCCTACAAGGAGCTTATTTCTAACTGGTGAGAACAACAATAAAGAACCCATGTATATCTAAGTATTTTAGCAAACTGGGATCGTCCCCCTTACGTTGAACCATGACTTGCATTTGAATGTGTTTATTTAATAAAGTGATTTCATTATGAACTTTGTGAGACACAGAAGAGTGCAGGGAACATAAAATATATAAGATAAAATCATCTTGTTATATTATTAAAAATTTCTCCTTCCATAGAGCACAAAGAGGCTACTGAACATTCAGGGACCCTGAGCTCTCTGTTCATCAAAGTTTCATTCGAAGTCCTGTGCCACTGGTAGTTAAGTTGGAGAATTAGCTGTTCAATATACAGTCTGATGATAAGAAAAACCATTGGGAGTTATTTTAAATAATAATTCCTCAATTTAAACTGAAATGGTGTGATTAGGTGTTCCTAGAGTCTTTGATGACACTTCAAAGTAATATGTGGAGTTGACAGACATCTTTGAGTTTCCACTTGCCAGCCGGATCACGTGATTAGTCACAGAGCAAAAAGCGGTGGCCCTGTCTTTGTCATTTTGCACTTAGTTTACAAAAGAGGGTCAGTTTTGCTTCCTTTCTTATACTTTCCTAGGACCGTTAACCGATGTTGTGTGTTCCTTTGCATGCTTTATAAGCTAAAGTAAGTCATTTTAATCGGATTTACCATTGTAGATGCTGTGTATTTCAAAATAGATTTTCTGAACCCAAGAAGAGATGAATAGCCACGGAATAGGAGATCTGGCATTTAGTCATATGTCTACATGGATATTGTGAGTTCTGACATTAGTGGGTCATCTTGTCTTCTTTTATAGCTTGTGCTTTAAATAGCTGCTCTCAAAAAGCCTGATGCTATAGTAAAAATGTTAATATTTACCTGTTGCTAAGCTAGTATGTTTAGACTTATCTAGTGATGGCCGTGGCTATGGTGGTTGGGTACTATCATTTTGTTTTTAAGCTCATGTTCTAACATGTCCCTGCTCATTTGCACTGGGGGTACTTGAGTAAGTATGATTTGGATAAATTAAGTGATATCCCTTTGATTTACGTGCTTCCCCCCCCCAAATTTCTATTGTGAAGAAATAATCTGGAACATTCAAAATTGTGTGAGGAAGAAGTTTTTTAAAAACTGCTTTCATGAGTACCCAAAGAAGCTAATTCTCAAAGACATTTATTTTCATAACAGGTAATGTATAGTTTTAAAGATGACGTGTAATTGTATGAAACATACATGAAATATGTGTATTATATATACATATACATATATACGTTTTAAAGAGCCCTTTTACCAGAGTTCTGGCATTGAGCGAAGATTTTGTCAATTTTCATAGACTGTAAATTTTAAAAGATACATGATCTAGTCACAAAAGAGCTTTCGTACTGGAGAAGAGTAAATAAAGGCTCCACACAGCAGTTTTAACCTTTTCTTATCAGCGTGAGCTTCCTCAGATTGCATATTGACTTTACAAGTCAATGATAGGATGAAACTTGGTAGATGTACCATCTAAAGATGGTGGAACGAACTTTCAAAACCACCCATTTTAACTGCATACTTATTATTTCCACATCTGCACACTGTGCACGTACAGAAACACATAAGCAGTGGTAGTTGGCAAAAGTTACAGGAGTGAATAGTTCCCCTTCATTTGTTGCATCCATGAAAAGATGAGGGAGCTTGCTGCCAGTTACCCCTCTCCTTGGAAGCAGGTCGGAGTCCATCGATCTTAGTATAACATTGAGCCATGACCTCTAACTCATATGCTGAAATTGAGTCCCAGGAGGTATTCAGCACAGGTTAGGCCATGAAAGCACTTTCCCCCAGTTTTTGTACGTCCTCTGTTTTATCAGTTTAGTGCTAGATGTCCTTTCTCTGTGTACTCATGGTATCCTGGACTCAACACTATTGTAACACTCCGTGCGCAGGGCTGTAACTGCCTCCCACTCCTGGATGAAGAGCCCGCGAGGCTGGGCCAGTGTCTTCACTGGTTTCTCTGCCCCTGGCAATGCTGGGCAACAGAAGGGAGTCTAACAAAGGTTTGTTGAAAGAAGAAATACATGAATGATTAGAGTGGCTGATAGGTAAATGAAAAAGACACTTAAAGTTGTTTTGAAATGTGGATTCCTGATTTGTTCCTGCTATCTCCTTCCAGCCTCTCATTCCTTCCTTCCGATTCCCATCTTCCCTTAGAATTCCTCTCCGTGCTACTTAGGGGTAAGTCAGCCCACGGTTTCTTCCTTCAAAGCACAATTAAAAGGTTGAGCATCTGAGGACAGCCAGCTCTGTGGACGTTCTTCCCCGAATTGGAACCTAGTCATTCTTATGTGCTGTGTAAGCAAGTCCTAAAACAACGCTGAATGCATAGTAGGTACTCACTCAGGCCCCACTTCCGAATGTTCGTGTTAACATTATCCATGTGTTGAATGCAACCGCAGAGTTCCTTTGATCTTTATTGTCACATCTAACTGATTTTTATTTTTTCCATTTTAGCCTGTGTCAAGCCACCTAATTTACTCTTCAGCTCTATCAGGGTAAAACTCTCCATGATATGTTTTCTTTCGGGTATCATTAAAACAATTTTTAATGTGGTCTTTCCAAATGGATGCTTCATGAGAAAAGAAATCTGTGGTAAGAGCCATAGCCAAAACCAAAACATATCTATAATGATTATGTTATTGCACATATAGGTGCTTGCTAATGTCAACTTTTTAAATTACTGTTTGAGTGGTAGGTATAGAAGATTATCTTACTGTCCTTGGAATCTGTTTTCCACATTACAAATGCAGGCGAGGATCTTTTCAAATGCTTAGTGATCATTGCTATTTCCTTTTCTGTGAAATACTTGCTTGTTTTATTTTTTCCCATTTTTCTATCACTTGGTTTGTCTGTTTTTGATTGACTTAAAATCTCTTATACATCCTTGATAACAATTTGTTTGTCACTTATATGCATTGCAATATTTGCATCTACTTTGTAGCTTGTCATCATTTTCTTCATGATGTCTTTTGTTTAAAGAAAATTTTCACTTTAATGCACCTAGATCATCAGTCTTTTCCTTTAAGCTTTGTGCTTCTTGTATCCTGTTTAAAATATCCTCTCTCCTACTCACAGGTTATACAGATAGTCTTCTGTATTTCCTCTTGTGTGATTCCCAGTGCTGTCAGCTTTGAATCTCCACCAATGCATGACCATTAAAACCAAGTTCTGGGCCCTCTATTCTGTTCCATTGATCCATATGTCTGTTTTTGTTCCAATACCACACTGTTCTGATTACTGTAGCTCTGTAGTATTGTCTGAGGTCTGGGAGGGTTATTCCTCCAGCTTCGTTCTTCAGTATTGCTTTGGCAATTCTGGGTATTTTGTGATTCCATATAAATTTTAGGATTATTTGTTCTAGTTCTGTGAAAAATGTCCTGGATAATTTGATAAGGATCACATTAAATCCTTAGATTACTTTGGGTAGAATGGCCATTTTAACAATATTAATTCTTCCAATCCAAGAGCCTGGGATATCCTTCCATTTCTTTAAGTCATCTTTAATTTCCTTAATCAATGTTTTGTAGTTCTCCACACATAAGTCTTTCACGCTTATGGTCAATTAATCTTCAACAAAGGAGGCAAGAACATACAATGGAGAAAAGACAGTCTCTTCAGCAAGTGGTGTTGGGAAAACTGGACAGCAGCATGTAAATCAATGAAGTTAGAACACTCCCTCACGCCATAGACAAAAATAAACTCAAAATGGCTTAGAGACTTAAACATAAGACAAGACACTATAAACCTCCTGGAAGAAAACATAGGTAGAACGTTCTCTGACATAAATCTTAGCAATGTTCTCTTAGGGCAGGCTACTCAGGCAATAGAAATAAAAGCAAAAGTAAACAAATGGGACCTAATTAAACTTACAAGCTTTGGCACAACAAAGGAAACCATAAGCAAAACAAAAAAACAACCTATGGAATGGGAGAAAATATCTGCAAATGACACAACTGACAAGGGCTTAATTTCCAGAATATCTAAACAGCTCATACAGCTTAATAAAAATAAAAAGCCAAACAACCCAATCCAAAAATGGGCAGAAGAACTAAACAAGCAATTCTCTAATGAAAACATACAAATGGCCAATAGGCATATGAAAAAATGCTCAATATCACTAATTATCAGAGAAATGCAAATCAAAACTACAATGAGGTATCACCTCACACTGGTCAGAATGCCATCATCAAAAAGTCTATAAGTAATAAATGCTGGAGCGGTGTGGAGAAAAAGGAACCCTCCTACACTGTTGGTGGGAATGTGAATTGGTGCAGCCACTATGGAGAACACTATGGAAGTTCCTTGAAAAACTAAAAATTGAGTTACCATATGATCCAGCAATCCCACTCCTGGGCATATATCTGGAGGAAACTCTAATTTGAAAAGATGCATGCACCCCATTGTTCATAACAGCACTGTATACAATAGCCAAGACACGGAAGCAACCTAAATGTCCATCAACAGATGACTGGATAAAGAAGTTGTGGTATATTTATACAATGGAATACTACTGAGTCATAAAAAAGAATAAAATAATGCCATTTACAGCAACATGGATGGACCTGGAGATTGTCATTCTAAGTGAAGTAAGCCAGAAAGAGAAAGAAAAATACCATATGATATCACTGTGCAATCTGAAAAAAAAAAGACAAACAAACTTATCTATAAAACAGGAACAGACTCAAAGACATAGAAAACAAACTTATGGTTACTAGGGAGGGAAGGGAGTGGGAAGGAATAATTTGGGAGTTTGAGATTTGCAGATACTAACTACTATATATAAAATAGATAAACACCGAGTTCATACTGTATAGCACAGGGAACTCTATTCAGTATTTATAGTAACCTGTAATGAAAAAGAATATGAAAATGAATACATGTATGTATATGAATGACTGAAACATTATGCTGTACACCAGAAATTAACACAACATTGTAAACTGGCTATATTTTAATTAAAAAAACACCCCCCCCAAAAAAAAAAACCAGGTTCTAAGTCTCCTGGGATTTGGCAGCTGCCTTGGGGCAACTGCTCTTCTCAGCTGGCTTCTCGCAGGATATTTGCCCTGGTAATGGTTTTGGCCTCTGAGGATTTCCTTGTCTTTTCTGCCAGCTCAGCCATGCATAGGAAGAATTTAATTTTCTTTTTCCCACCATGTTTTTGTGTTTTATAGCAGGGAGTTTTCTGGATTTTTAATCCCCCATGGGACCAATAAGGGGAAATTCCTCCCTGTTTTTCAAACTTGAAAGTTCAGTTTTTACATTCAAAGATTTATATCATCTCAGCATTTTCCTTCTATACAAGACCTACAGATATAGATAAGGAACTGTGACCTAGTCCGCTATTTGCAGATGAACTGAAAGATGGGAGTGGTATTGTGACCTAGAAGCAGTCGTGGCTGTTTGGGGAAGGTGGGAATGAAAACCTTTGCAGAACCACGATGCTGACCAATCACTGTCTGCCACTGCCTGAATGCTCGCTTGTACGCTAAACCTTTTAAATTGTAATATTGTTTTCTCTTTCTTCTTTAACAGTGGCCAACGTTTATTGAGCACTTATCACAATCTAGGCACCGTTCCAATACTTGGCTTGTATTAACAACTTCACTCTTCTACAGTAACACTATGAAATAGGTACTATCATTTTCTCCATTTTATCAATAAAGGAAATTGAGACACAGAGTTTAAGCAGCTTGTCCAAGGTCATACAACTTGTAAATGGTAGTGTTGGAATTGGCATATAGGCATCATCTCTGAAGCATGCACTCGAAAGTACTGGGCTCTGTTACCTCTATAAGAAGTATTTATTTGTGTGAAAAAAAAATCAGAATTTTATACAAGTACATCACCCAAGATAACACCAAAATATAGCCACTACGTTAACTTACTGATTCTGTGATGTCATTGTGGTTTATCTTTATGCAAAACCTTTATCATTTTTCCTTAACATACATTTCCAAAAGGTAAGCGCACTTCTACTGGTTTTTCATGTTTAAAGTCCTTTGGAAGGAGAAGTAGAAAAAGTGCATCCTTTGCTCAAATGACCTTTTTTCTTACAAACACCAATTCTTTCCTTGATTTGTTATTTTGTAATAGCTTTATTGTGATATGTTTCACCTACTATACAATTTAGTCATTTGAAGTGTAAAATTCAGTGTTTTTAGCACACTCAAGAGTTGTGTAACCATCACTGCAATCAATTTTGGGGCATTTTATCATTCCTAAAAGACACCCTATACCCTTCAGCCATCATCTTCCCAATTGCCCCATTCCCCTAGCCCTGAGCAACCACTGATCTACTTTCTGTCTCTTTCTCCATGCCTATTCTGGATATTTTATACAACTGGAGTCACATAATTTTGTGGTTTCTTCCATTTAGCAAAATGTTTTCAAGATCCATTCATGTTGTAGCATGTATCAGTGCTTCATTACTTTTTATTGCCAAATAATACTCCATCATATGGATACACCACTTCTTGTTTGTCCATTCTTCAGTTGATGGACATTTGTGTTGTTTCCACCTTTTGCTTATTATGAATAATGCTATTAACATTCCTGTACATGTTTTTGTGTAGGTATTTGTTTTCATTTCTTTGGGGTATAGACCTAGAAGTAGAATTGCTGGATCATGCGGTAACTCTCTGTTTAACTTTTTGAGGAGTTGCACAACTATGTTGCACAGGTCCTGAACCATTTTACATTCCCATGAACAATGTATGAGGGTTCTAATTTGTCCACATACTTGCTAACACTTCTTATTGTCCACCTTTTTCATTATAGCCATCCCTGTGTGTGTGAAGTGGTATCTAATTGTGGTTTTGATGTACATTTCCATAATGACTAAATGATGTTCAGCATCTTTGCATGTGCTGATTGTCCAGTTCTATATCCTCTTTGGAGATATGTCTATTCAAATCCTTTGCCCATTTTAATTGTACTATTTGCTTTTTTAAATTATTACTTAGGAAGTGTTCTTTATGTATTCTAGATAAATATTCCTTAACAGATAATGATTCGCAAATATTCTCCCTTTCTGTGAATTGTCTTTTCACTTTGTTCTTAATGTCCTTTGAAGCATAGAAATTTAATTTTTTTCTTTTGTTTCTTGTACTTTTGTTTGTTTGTTTCTTGTACTTTTGATATCATATATATGAAGGCTTTGCTTAATGCAGGTCCCACAGATTTATTCTTGTATTTTATATTAGGAGTTGCATTGTTTTAGCTGTTATATTTCAATGTTTGGTCCATCTTGAGTTAATTTTTGTATATGATGTTAAGGTAGGGGTCCAACTTCATTCTTTTGAATGTGGTTATGCTGTTGTCCCCTTACCATTTGTTGAAAAGGTTTATTCTTTCCTTATTAAATTGTCTTGTCCTTGTCAAAAATCAACTGGCCATAGATATATGGGCTAATTTTTGGACTCTCAATTCTAGTCCACTGATCTTTATGTCTGTCCTTATCCCAATACCACACCGTCTTGTTTTTATTGTAGCTTCGTGTAGTTAGTTTTGAAACTGGGACGTGTGAGTCCTGCAGCTTTGTTCGTTTTTTCAAGATTGTTTTGTTTGACCTACCTCCCATGTACTTCCACGTGAATTTTAAGATCAACCTGTCAATTTCTGACAGAAAAAAAAAAAAAAACAACAAGCCAGCTAGGAATTTAATAGGGGTTGTTTTGAATCTGTATATCAATTAGGGGAGTATTGCCACCATAATAATAGAAAGTCTTCCAATTCAGGAATATGGGATGGTTTTCCATGTATTTAGATCATCTTTAATTTCCTTCAATGTTCTGTAGTTTTCAGAGTATAAAGTTTGCACTTATACTTTGCACAATGAAATACAATTGATTTTTGTATGTTGATCTAATAAACTACAGTGTTCCTGAACTTGCTGATTAGTACTAAAAGGTTTTATTGTGTTTGTGTCTCTATGTGAATTCCTTATTCTTTCTACCTACAAGATCATGTCATTTGCAAATAGAGTTAATTTTACTTCTTCCTTTGGGGAAGCCACTGTGTGTTGAGGGTGCTCAAGACCACCCCAGGTTTGATGACTTCCTAGGAGGACTCACAGGACTTGGCATTTAGTTGCACTCATAACTTGTATTTATTACAACAGACAGGTACAAAGCCAAATCAGCAAAGAGAAAAGGCACATGAGATGAGATCTGGAAAACCTGGCACAAGCTTTCAAGGGCTCTGTTCCAGAGGAGTCACAAAGACAGCACTTAATTAATTCCCCCAGCGACAAGATGGGACACATGTGAAATGTTGCCAATCAGGGACTTCTTTCCAGGCTCGGTGCAGGTTTGATATTGGTGGGTAGTCACATAGGCATCCTACCCCTCGCAGGTACCAAAATTTCCTTGCTCCAGGAAGGGAAGCAGGTGTTTAGCATAATCCTCATTGTTTACTTCCTGAATCCAAGTTCCTAGATGCCAGCCTAAGGCTTATTTTGCAATCAGGCCTTTCTAAGGATAAGCAGTCCAGGCCTGCTATGTTAACTCTTTCTGTACTGACTTCTAATACCACAAGATTTCATTTTTTTCTCCAGAAAGTTTTTTCTTAATTAATTAAAAAAAAATTATATAAGGTTACTTTCCATTTACAGTTATTATAAAACATTGGCTCTATTTCCCGTGTTGTACAACACATCCTTGAGCCTGTCTTACACCTAGTAGTTTGTACCTCCCACTCCCATGTTGCCCTCCCCACTTCCCCTTCCCCACTGGTAACAACTACTTTGTTCTCTCTGTCTGTGGGTCTGCTTCTTTTTTGTTATATTCAGTAGTTTGCTGTATTTTTTAGATTCCACATATAAGTGATATCACACAGTATTTGTCTTTCTCTGTCTGACTTATTTCACTTAGCATAATAGCCTCCAAGTCCATCCATGTTGCTGCAGATGACATTATTTCATTCTTTTTTATGGCTGAGTAGTATTCCGTTATATATACACCACATCTTCTTCATCTATTAATCTGTTGATGGACACTTAGGTTGCTTCCGTGTCTTGGCAATTGTAAATAATGCTGCTATGAACATTGGGGTGTGTGTGTCTTTTGAATTAGTGTTTTAATTTTTTTCAGATATATACCCAGGAGTGGAATTACTGAGTCATATAGTAGTTCTGGTTTTACTTTTTGAGAAACTTCCATGCTGTTTTCCACAGTGGCTGCACCAATTTACCTTCTCACCAACAGTGTAGAGGCATTCCCTTTTCTCCACATCCTCGCCAACAACACATTTGTTATTTGTATTCTTGTGATGATAGCCATTCTGACAGGTGCTATCTCATTGTGGTTTGATTTGCATTTTACAGGATTTAATTCTGAAGTGATGAAAATGTTCTGGAGTTACATGCTGATGGTGGTTGCACAACTTTTTGAATATACTAAAATCTACTGAACTGTACACTTTAAAAGTGTGAATTTTTGGTTTGTGAATTACATCTCAGTAAATAGAAATAAATGTATAATAAAAAAGTGTTTCTTCTCAGGCTCACATGGAGCATTCACCAAGATGGACCACCTTAACAAATTTAACAGAATATAAGTCACATAATGTCTGTTCTCAGACCACAGTGAAATTAAGCTAGAAATCAATATCAGAAAGATAACTGGAAAATCCTAAAATACATGGAAATTAAACAGCACACTTCTAAATTACAGATGGGTCAAAGAAGAAATCTCAAAAGAAATTTTAAGAATATTTTGAATTAAATGAACATGAAAACACAATATCAAAAAAGAAAGAAAGAATGGATAAACAGTGGTTCATCCAGAGAAGGGAATGTTGTTCAGCACTAAAAAGAACTGAGCTATCACGTCATGGAGGAAACTTAAATGCATATTACTAAATGAAGGAAGCCAATTTGAAAAGACTACATATTGTATGATTCCAACAATATGACATTCTGGAAAAGGCAAAACTATGTAGACAATAAAAAATCAGTGGTTGCCGTGCATTGTGTCTGGGAGAGATGAATTGGCAGAGCACAGAGGGATCTTGAGGGCAATGAAACTCCTCTGCATGGCACTATAATGATGGATACGTGCCATTACACATTTGTCCAAACCCATAGAATGCACCACACCCATGAGTAATGTCAGCTGTGACCTTTGGGTGATGATGACGTGTCATCAGTTGTAACAAATGTAGCGCTCTGGTGAGTGATGTTGATAATGGAGGCTCTGCAAGGGGCATATGGGAAATATGTACTTTCCCCTCAATTTTGCTATAAACCTAAAACTGCTCTTAAAAATCATCTTAAAAAATGAATATACCAAAAAATGAATTTTGTGGCCCAGGAGGAAAACCCTGTATATTTTTTAACAGATTTTTTAGGTTAAAGAGATCTGTTACATAGTTGACATCATACTGAATATACAGTTTTTTAATATAAAAATTTTTAAATTGAAGTATAGTTGATTTACAGTGTTTTAGGTATGCAGCAAAGTGGTTCAGTTATATGTATATTATATATATATAATTTTTAGATTCTTTTCCATTATACAAGGTATTGAATATGGTTCCCTGTTGCCTTTGTTATTTATCTGTTTTATATATAGTACTGTGTGTCTGTTAATCCCAAATTCCGTTTATCCCTCCCCCATTTTTCCCCTTTGGTAACAGTGAGACTGTTTTCTATGTGAATGTACAGCTTTGTATTCTGCTCTCTTCATGCTGCATTATCTTGTACCATATAACATCTAAAATGACAGTTGTGAAATCTAATGATATGTGTGTGTATATATATATATCTATATATATATAGACTACAAAGAGGTTGGGAATTAATTTTTTTGATTTCCTATTTTTCCTTCTTATGATTGTAATTGATTTGTTCTGAGGTACTTCATATAGGATTTTCGATGGGAAAATGAAAGACAGAATCAAATGTGATGGTGAATCTGAGATACCAGATTTCAGAAATGTTAACATTTGAAAAAACAACGGGCATCTTAGTACTCAAGCCAAGTTTTATTTGGAGTTTATAACACATGAAAGAGGGACTTTCACTTCCCTTTCCTTTCTCCTTCCCACACATTTTGTTGTACAGGTGCTTTTATAAGCAACCTGAGTCATAGGGCGTCTTAGTGAACTGCCCGAGGTTATACCAGAAATTGGTAGCCAATTGACTCTAGACTCCACCAGTTTCTCCATCCCTGCCATTGTGCTGTAGCAGTTCCCTGCTTGGAAAATACCATTGTACTAAGGCAGTGATCCTGGCTCAGAGGCGTTCCAGAAGCCTGCTCTCCTCCTCGGAAGGTGTGCAAGGTTCTGCACTTTTTGCTTCCAGTCTTGCTTTCTAGCTTTAGCTAGACTATCCCACGCTCTAAACTCAAACCACTTCAGGCCATGTACAGTCCCTGATGCCTTCACCCACTCCTCTGTCGGAGCCTTGCTCCTTCTACCTAGAATGTCCTTCTTTATTCCCCTGTCGAAGTATTTGAATCCTAGTCAGTTTTCAAGGCCCAGCTCAGATGTCACATCATCCATGAAATCTTCCATTTTCTTAATCTCTCAATTTAGAAGCAACAATCTCTCCCCTCCCTGCACCCTATATTGTATATTTCTGTGACAGCACATGCTGTACTGCAGATGATGGCCGGTTATTTACATGCCATGTCTTCTGTTAATTTTTAAGCTTAAGGTGAAAAGGCCTTTCATATTCCAGTGGGCCACAGAACCTAGCAGAGAGGGGCAAATAGAGACCCAGTAGATGCTGGGTGTCTTGAATTACAGTAGATCAGAAGGAGGTTGTTAGCAGAAGGGTTTAGCAAGAATCTCGGTTTTCTTTTGTTAGTACAGAATTATGCAAGTCTTTTATATTGTACTTTTATTGTAGAACAGAGTACTGCATAGTTTGTTGTACTGTAGTCTAATGGAAATTCATCTTGTGATGGTTTCAGAATTACCCTTTTATTTGTTTCACTATTTAAAGCATAACACTTGTCAAGGCAGCACTTCAGTTTGTTGCATGTGCTAAGTCATTACTGTTTACAGACAGTACAGTGTATCTGACGTTCATATTGAAAGGGAAAAATTACGCTCATACAATCCCATCTGCCTCGCAACAGGATTTAGGGCTCAAAACAAAGCCTAATTTTATTTGAGTCATCAGCAATAGTAAACTTTCAAAGAGATGATTGCTAAAAGTAAGTAAGCACTATTGTTAAGAATTTCAGGCTGTAAAAATAATGGAGTTTCTGGCAAAAGATTGTTTATAAACATTCTTGGTATGATTTGGGATGAAATTCCTCCAGGAAGAAAATGGAAGGTTAAGGAACTATAGCTAGCTAGTAATTTGTATTAGAGCTAATTGAGTGTATTCTTCTGCATGCAGATTTTATTTATTTTATTTTATTTTATTTACGATTGAAGTTTAGTTGATTTATAATGTGTTAGTTTCTGGTGTGTAGCATAGTGATTCAGTCATACATATACATATTCTTTTTCATTATAGGTTATTAACAAGCTATTGAATATAGTTCCCTGTGCTATACAGTAGATCCTTGATGTTTATCTGTTTTATATGTAGTAGTGTGTATATGTTAATCCCAAGCTCCTAATTTATCCCTCCCCCTCCTTTTCCCTCTGGTAACCATAAGTTTGTTTTCTATGTCTGTGAGTCTATTTCTGTTTTGTAAATAAGTTCATTTGTGCCATTTTTTAGATTCCATGTGTAAGTGATATTATATGATATTTATCTTTCTCTGTCTGACTTACTTCACTTAGTATGATAATCTCTAGATCCATCTATGTTGCTGCAAATGGCATTATTTCATTCTTTTTTATGGCCTAGTAGTAGTCCATCATGTATGTATACCACATCTTCTTTATCTAGTTATCTGCTGATGGACATTTAGGTTATTTCCATGTCTTGGCTATTGTAAATAGTTCTGCTATGAACATTGGGATGCATGTATCTTTTCAAATTAGGGTTTTCTCTGGATATATGCACACGAATGGGATTGCTGGATCAAAGGGTAACTCTATTTTTAGTTTTTTGAGGAACCTCCATACTGTTCTCCATAGTGACTGCACCAAACTACATTCCCACCAGCAGTGTAGGAGGGCTCCCTTTTACTCACACCCTCTACAGCATTTATTGTTTGTGGACTTTTTAATGATGGTCATTCTGACTGGTGTGAGGTGATACCTCATTGTAGTTTCGATTTGCATTTCTCTGATAATTAGTGTTACTGAGCATCTTTTCATGTGCCTATTGCCCATCTGTATGTCTTCTTCGGAAAAATGCCTTTGAAGGTCTTCTGCCCATTTTTTGATTGGGTTGTTTGGGTTTCTTTTGTTATTGAGGTATATGAGCTGTTTGTACATTCTGGAAATTAAGCCCTTGTCAGTCTCACCATTTGCAAATATTTTCTCCCAGTCCGTAGGTTGTCTTTTTGTTTTGTTTATGGTTTCCTTTGCTGTGCAAAAGATTTTAAGTTTGATTAGTTCCATTTGTTTATTTTTGCTTTTATTTCTATTGCCTTGCCTGACCTAGGAAAACACTGCTATGATTTATATCAGAGAATGTTTTGCCTATGTTTTCTTCTAAGATTTATGGTGTCCTGTCTTATGTTTAAGTCTTTAAGCCATTTTAAGTTTATTTTTGTGTATACGTGAGGGAGTGTTCTAACTTCACTGATTTACATGCAACTGTCCAGCTTTCCCAACAGCGCTTACTGAAGAAACTGTCTTTTCTCTATTGTATATTTTCGGCTTGAAGATTAACTGACTGGCGTGCAGATTTCAGATTGCCTGTCTGAAGATTAGGGAACCAAAGGGATGAAACCGTTAAAGATTCTCCTAAATCTTCTACTAGATTCTACCTTGGGTCTGAACGATGCCCGTGCCTAGCAGTTATTCAGTATGAATTTTTTAAATGAATAAAGGCATGTCTGGTAGCCTCTCTGAGCCTGTTTCCTCATCTGTAAGATGAAGGTTTTAACATCCACCTTGGAGGACTGTTGTTAAGATGAGAGAAAATGCATACTCCATACTTTATGTGGTACCTGGCAAGTACTAGGTGCTCAGCAAATATCTACTTTTAATAATTTACTACAATTTCCCCCCATTGTTTTCATATTGGAGGTGGTGGCAGGTTGATTGCCTTCAAAGAGACTGTGTCTTTCTGGTTGACATTTCCTTTATTTCCTTTTCCATTTTAATTTGTGCTCCATTTTTGCCTCTTATTTTTAGGAAAACGTGAGAAGAGAGGTGTTTACTCTCTTAAGTGGTCCATTTGCCCTGGCTCTGTAGTACAAGGGCCGAATGTGCACAGCACGGTTCAGAACTTGTGTTCTTCTGTGGGATATGGACAGAAACCCCAGAGAAGGGAGAGATGTTCATGAGAGGCTGTCTCTGTGAAATAAGGCCCAGGGGTGGAATTATTGCTGTTAAACACCAGAATCTGAAGTAAAATGCTTTCTATAAAATAAGAACGCTCATAGATACCAATTTACCTAACTTTATTAACTATTGTTTTCCCTATGGGAGTCAATAATAAAGTCAGTAGAATTTAAATTCCTTGGAATGGTAATACATACTCAAATCATGGCAGCATAGACTCTCACAGAGCAGGACACGAACGATCATTTATTCTAATCCCACTACATGCTCCATTGTCATCTCCAGCCTCCCTCACTCCAGAGCTGCTTGGCCTGCGTTCAAGCACTGTTAGTGATGGGGAAAGGCTTTTCTGCAGACCATGGCAGTCATTTCTGACGTTTCAACAAGTGCTTCTTTCCGCGGAGTCTGTGTAGCTCTCTCTGTTGCTTCCTGTTTGTCTTCTCTCTCTCTGAAGGGCAGAAACAACCAGCCAACCAACCAACAAAAAAATGTACCTGATCAAATAGGTTTGGGAAATCCTGCATACATAGCCCATTTGGAAGGAGTCGCAGTGTGTGTGTGTGTTTGCTGGGGGAACCCTGCAGTATGCTTAACCCCTGATATTTCACAAACTTATTTGATTGTGAGCCTTTACTTTTACCTAGAACATCTATCCACAATTTAGAACACTATTTGGCATATAGTAGGTGCTTGATAATATGTGTTTCTAAAAAGTGAATGGATGCAAAACCAATCTTTAAAAATGACAAAGGGCACCCTGTATCAAGGTGACAATTGTTTTTTATCTCTGCAAGTGACACAACCAAAATGGATCAACTAATTGGATGAGTGTACCTTCCTTTGTGAACCATCCTATGTGTATTATTTAGTTCCATACCTTTTAGGACTTTTATATTTGAATTCTGAGCTTGCATCCTCATTTGTACAACTACCTTTTTTTTTTTTAATATTTTTTTGGGGGGAGGAGGTAATTAGGTTTGTTTGTTTGTTTGTTTGTTTATATGCACAACTACCTTTTATATTATAAAAGAAATATTAGTGATGAGTTTGCAATTTATGGCCGTGGCAATAGAAGCTTGTCTCTCTTGCTTCCTGATCAAATGTATGGAATGAATGAGTTGACAAGCATTTTCCTTGTCTTTTGTTTTCAGTTCTTGCCTGACCATGTTTGATTGGGCAAGCACATGGTTCTTCAGCAGAGCTTTTAAATGAAAAGCTGCTCCAGCAGGCTGTTTTTGAGGGTGTTTGTCAGATTACTTGTTGAGTTAGTGCCCTTTTTTTTGGCTTCCCAACTAGCCCTATTGGGGTTCCACAACTAGTCCAAAGTGAGGAGAATGCATACCTTTCATTGTTGAGTGATTGAACTTCCCACATGGGAGAGCTGGGCAAGGTGCCTATCAAATGTGAGTCCGGTCAACTAGAAACATGCTTTAATGTGGACTAGACTCAGCTTTGTGACCTGGGCTTGTTATTTCTCATGCTCTGGAGTGAAAGAGTTTAAAGGGTCAGCAAGAAGAACGTTATAAATCATATTTGTTCTCACTTTTGCATTTTGCGAGGTGATCTGTGTGGAGATTCAAGAGGGTTAGATACAAAGCTGAGTGTAACTCAGCGTCGGCTTTCTCCCAAGTCTGTACCCTCTCTATTTCTTTGTTCTCAGCAACAAGCCCACCTTGTCTTTTGTGTCCGCTCAGTGATAACCCCATGTCTTCTGCTTCCCTTTCCTGTAATCTCCTCTCCCTTCGGTCTGTTCCAACCGAGCTTGATCATTTCTTAAGGTAATAACATCTTCTTTTTTAACCCTTCTTTCTGTTTTTTAATTGAGGTGCAGTTGATGTACAGTATTATATAAGTTTCAGGTGTACAACATAGTAATTCACACGTTTTAAAGACTATAGTCCATTTATACTTATTATAAAATATTGGCTATATTTCCCTGTGCTGTACAACATATTCTGGTGGCTTATTTGTGTTATACCTGGTAGTCTGTACCTCTTGATTTCCTCTTCCAATTTCCCCCCACCTCAACCCTGTAACCACTGGTTTGTTGCCTATCCCTGTGAGTCTGCTTCTTTGAACCATTATTTCATCCTTTCTCATTAGTAGGGAAATGTGATTTTGTTGCCACAATTGCAGGAGACATTTTACGCTGGAAACATCAGTATGTTTTCCTTATATCTGTGGATTTTACTTGCTGTTGGATCGCAGAGAATGTAAGGGACTCAGAAAGCATTTGTTGTGTTGCCTTCACTTCTAAAATGGGGTGGGGAGTAATGAGGTAAGGGGTGGAGAGTGACTTGCTCCAGGTCACGGAGCTGCTCAGTGGCCAGGCCAGCACTCAGCCCAGGTCCTCCCACTCCCAGCCTTTGGCCTTTTATTTTATGCCCTGACACCTCTCTTATCACATGAATGGATTAGCAACCGCCTGGATGGTGTGTGAGGAATCAGGTCACAGATATTAGTATTTCCAGATCTGCCCTTCGCCATGAAACTCATCAATTTGTCTTGTTAGATTTCCTACTGATCAAAGCAGGGGAGAAATTTGAGTCTTATTTTGTAGGACCGTTTTCATGCCTAATGCTCTCTCATCTAAACGGCAAAACACGTTTGGGGCGTTGCCACTTGTGCAGGCCTCTGAGCAGAGAAAGTTCTAGTCCTCTTTGCATTATCGCCATCTCATCCTTCCTTCAGGCATCCATGCCTGAAAATGTCAGTGTGTGTGGCACACATTTGTGACGGGCACAAACATTGTTTTATCTGAGGAAACATGTAGCATTGTGAAACTGACTGTGTTCGGCAGTCTGGATGTGAAGACTGGGACATCCCAGGAGCCTAATGTTTTAGAATAATGAGACATGTTTAGGAATTGAGTTTTATGTCCTGACAAATTATGGATTTTTAACAGCATGTTATCTTATGAACATCAATTTGTCAATTTCTATATGTTTCAACTCGGAGGTGTGTGTGTGAGCTGTGGGTGGTGCTGTGACAGACAGAGCCCCTATTCCACTGTCTAGGGTGGGTAGTTGACAACTTGTTTGTGCGGTGCTCTTGAGCAGGATTGGCCCCGGTCAGCCACATGTACATGGAATGATTGGAAAAGCACTGAGAAGGGCAGCGGGTCACCTGCCTGACACCACCAGAGACCAGGTTTTTGAAGGCCCTTTGGATCCGAGAGCGCGTGGAAAATATGGCTTCTCTGAGAGGTGTGGAACCACAGGCATTAAAAGCAACAATCCAAAATAGCTGAGTTTCATAACTCATTTTCTTTTAAAAAGTTATCCTTGCTCATGGACCAGAGGCAGGTTGTGGACTTTGATTTTGGGCCCCTGTAGAGTTCATTAGCATTGAACATGACACATCGGTGCTTAAGATCTGGGACAACTAAAACATATTGAACGTTGCACGGATGTGTTCCATCTCTAATGATCGAAGAGGAGTTAATATGCTGCCGTGTATTGAACACTGACTCTTAGGCCAGTTATTTTGCATTTGGTTGGCACAGCACCCTGTGGGGTAGATATTATTATGCCCAGTTTACATGTGAGGAAACTTGAGGGTCTGAGAGGCTAAGGAACTTGCACGTATTTGTTCAGCCAGTAAATGCAACAAGCTGGGATCTGAATCCAGGTCTCTTTGACTCAAAAGCCATAGGCCTAACTTGCTCTTGGGCTCTTCTCCTCACCTATAAGATGGGATAATAATACCTCTCTCTAAGTTATTTTAAGGAGCCAATACGATAAAAGATCAGAAAAGTGCTTTGTAATGGCTAATAAAGCTTTGCAGGATGAAAGGCGTTATCAGAAGTAGAAGGCAATATGCTACAGTGGCTCTGCGTGCCTGTCTACCCTTTAGACAAATCCAGATGTCCCTGGAGGTTGGACCTTTGCCCCTGGCTTTCTGGTGAGTGAGAGTCATTTATGTCCTGGGCATAGATTTTGAGAACTGGGACACTGGTCCTACTTACCCAGTGATATTTGCCAGTATGATTTCCCTGTTAAGTACCTGAGAGGAATAAAGAGGAGGCCAGCAGTGCGTCTGGGGACACAGAGCTGCGGGACCCGCAGAGTTCTTTGCAGCGCGGTGAGAAACGCCGGTGTGCACTTCCAGCTGTCCTCTAACATGCACATCATTTCTCTCCCTCTTGTCTTAGAAACCGAGGTGCTCTTCCGCATAAAGGACATCAGCCATTTCTTAATGCAAGACATCGCCTTCCTGTCTGGTAAGCAGACTCTTTCATATATTTCGATCAAATGAGCGTATGAATCTGTTAGCAAAGTTAGTTGGGTCCTTCTTTTATAAGTGGCTATATAATTTGTATATTTTAATAAGCATTTCTACATTGTGCATGTAGTTGCTAAACAAATGGACATTGAGAGAATAACTAGAGGTTTTAAATATGTTTAGATATGTGATTAAGACCAATCACGCCAGCCTTGCGCATTGGACGTTCAGGCAAGGCTTTGGCCACCCATGATGGGTTTATTACAGTGCTGTCAAGTCACCCTGATGAAGCAGAATGTACTAAGATGATTTTTAAGGATTTTATTTACACATGATTGAAAAAGTTTACTTCTCTAAAATATGTATATGTATTTGTATGTGCATATGCATTTGTATATAACTCCTAGAAATTGTGAGAAAATATACATCACATAAAATTTACCATCTTAACTATTTTTAAGTGTACAGTTCAGTGGCATTAAATGCATTCACATTGTTGTGCAACCATCACCACCATCCATCTCCAGAACTCTTTTTGGCTTGTAAAACCGAAACGCTGTACCATTAAAAAATACCCCCTCATTCCATCTTCCCTCAAGCCCCGGCAGCTACCATTCTACTTCCTGTCTCTAGGCATTTGACTTTCCTAGATACCTCGTGGGACAGACCACATTTGTTTGTCCACTCATCCATTGATGGACACTTGGGTTGCTTCCACCTTTTGGCAATTGTGAATAATACTGCTTAATAGCATTACATATTTTTAGAGCTATAGGTATGGTAAACCACCCCTCTCTTTTTAACTCGGTCGAATGTATAGGAAAAGTTTTGCTTAAAGACAAGCAAATTACCTTCAGGTGTTAGAGTAACTTGAACTATGCCTTTAAACATTATATTTATTCTATTAAATAGATAAGAAAAGCTTACGAGTATATGCACTGTTTGCATGAAAATACTTCCTAGGTGTTGCGAGTACAAGAGACCATCTTATTCTTTTTAATTAGTTTAATTATTTCTCCTAAAATGATAGCTACATGCTCGGTTTACTAAACAAGCATTTACTTTATAGATGATCCTAATTGGACACTTCAGTCCGGCCTCTGCTTTAATGATTATAATTAGCAGTAATTGTGAATTAGTGGTGACTTAATTGATGTGGTTTTATGTTTTATTTTGTAAGTGGTATAAATGTGTGATATGCTTTCACTGTCGAGATTTGGGGATTTTACTGAAGCTCATCAATGTTTTTCAAACTGTGTCCCAAAGAGAACCGCCCCCGGAGCCTGCTCCCACCCGCCAGACCCCTCTCCACAATTTCCTTCCGTATCTCCTTTTTGTAGTTGCTTTCAGAATGCTTCTATCTATGGTTTCTTTTGATGAAAGAGTTCCCAATGGGAAAAATAATTCAAACCTCCCAATTTAGGATATAAATATCTCCTTTGTTCTTTTCTCACACAAGTTTACCACCTGGTATATCACTTGTAGGTACTCAGTAATAATAACAGCTTCTAGTTTAGTGGATGACAGGTTGCCCTTATAAGAATGTTGCATTCTTTCATTAGATAGGCAGAGTTTGCTGAAGTGCCGCTTGGCAAGTCTAAGTCATGTTAGATATAATACATAGGTTGCATTATGTGTTACATGTTATTTATATTACTAGTTCTACACCACGCCCTACCTGTAGAGGCCCTCTGTCTAACAGTTGGCTGAATCTCTTGGTTCAGAGTCGTACAGTGTCTTTTCTTTAGAGTTTCTTTAAAACTTGGGTGGAGGCCATCATTTTCCATGATTATCTTTCTTCATCTTGCTCTTGAAGTCTAGAATATTATAAAGGTTTATCATTATTTGCTTTAATACTTTGGACTAGTTTGATTCAAAAACTACTTTGGGAATGGGGACCCTCCCTTAAGTTTCCATTGATAAAGATTAAGGCAAGGAATAAATCTGATCTTTTCCCAAGTGCACGAGAGGAGAATGTGTGTTCTACTTTTGTTGGGTGGAGTGGTCTACAAGCATCAATTAAGTCATGTTGGTGAGACTGCTGTTCAGTTGCACTGTTTCCTTGGGAATTTCCTGTCTACTTGTTCTACCAACTATTGAAAGGGGTTGTGAAATTTCTAAAATTGTGTATTTGTCTGTTAATCCTTGCAGCTCTGTCAGTTTTTCTTTCATGCATTTCCAAGCGCTGTTATAAGATACATAAGCACTTAGGATTATTATATCCTCTTGTTAAATTTAGTGCTATTTGATTATCAAATGATCTTAATATCTAGTAATGTACTTGACTCTGAAATCTACTTTGCTAAAATTAGACAGCTTCCTTTTGACTAATTAGCATGATATATCTTTTGCCATCTTTTTGCTTTTAATGCATTGTGTCTTTGTATTTAAATTGTGTTTCTTGTAGGCAGTATATATAGTTGGGTTTTGATTTTTTTATCCAATTATAATCTCCAACTTTTAATTGGGGTCTCAAAATCATTTACATTTAATATGATTTTTTTCACATGGCTGGGTTTAAATCTATCATCTTAATATTTGTTTTTGATTTGTCCATTAGCTCTTTTCCCCCCTTCATTTCTGCTTTCTTTTGGAATTAGTTTTATCATTCTATTATATCTTCTTTGCCTTTGACATGTTTTTATTGCATATTGAATTTTTATATCCTGTATCTTTATTCACATAAATTCAGCCAAATAAGAATTACAACTACGCCTCTGGAAAAAAAAACTTTTAGCAAGCAAAATTCAGAGACCACCCTATAACTTTCCTTGTAAAATAATCATTCAACTTCCACTTAGCACTAAATATTTATTAAGCATCTACTCTGTGCCTAGGTGTTAGGCTGGCTACAGAGTGGGACCTTAGACACATGTAAGGCACATCCTTGCAATTAGGTGGCTTTCATTCTCAATTTTCCTCATCCTCCAGGCTGTGTAGAGGGCTATGGAGTGGGGTGCACACTGAATTTTAACCCACAGAGAATTCGTAGTCTTTCTTTGCATTAGTTAGATTCTGATACCATGGTTGCTGTCATTGTGTATGCTGTTTCTTCCACCAATCTGTTAGACCATCACTTATTTCCTGCAGTTTGTATCCTGTATTCTTTCATGTTCACCATGACTCTAAGTGGTCAATTACTCATTTTGAATGTAGGCTCATAGCACTGGTATAGAAACAGTTATTTCCCAATAGTCATGGTTGTCCAATATGAGGAGTCAGCTATATTTTCAGCTACATTTATTACACACATTTTGTGAAACTTTTTTCTGACTATATTCACTCATTTTGTCTTCTCTCCTCTCTCTTCCTCTTTCTTTCTTTCTTTCTTTCTTTCTTTCTTTCTTTCTTTCTTTCTTTCTTTCTTTCTTTCTTTCATTTCAAAACCACTCTGGCACATTTTAAACTTAAGCAGGAGCCTGGTGCAACTTTGGTTTCTGTGGAAATCATCAATCATTCTTATAAAAGTTGCATTGGCCCCAAACCGTCTTCTTATCACCCCTCTCAAATCTAAAATCCTCTTCCTTGTATTGCTGTTATGTAAATGTTAATTTGGTTTTTTATACTATTTTAGGTGGCCGTGGAAAGGACAATGCTTGGATCATTACGTTTCCAGAAAATTGTAATTTCAGATGCATACCAGAAGAAGTGATTGCAAAAGTGCTGACTTACTTGACATCTATTGCAAGGTATAGCATTTCATTGCATTTTTTTTCAATTTGTTTTATATTGGATACCCATTTGAATGTAGTAACAAGAAAATGGATTTTAGTGTGGCTATTATTAGTATTGTAAATGATCATAAGACTCACCTTCAAAGTAGATAAGAAAGAAAACTTAGAAGGGGAAGCTGAAAGCTACCTAAATTGCCATAAAAATTATACTGAGGGTCTATGAAAACAAAATTGAGGGCCTAGAAGTATTTGTCTCCATTGAAGAAGATCATAGTATTGAAAATGATCACACATAAAGCCTTCAATTTGCCTAAAAGGAAATCTCACTATCCACGTGTGAGGACAGCTATTCTTTATTTCTTCCAAGGATGAACATTAAATAGACTCAGATGTGATACTGGAATAGATAGGAGTACCTTCTTGATGTTAGCCATCATTTGAGATGAGAATACTTTAAGGGGAAAGTTTCAAAAGCTTCCTTAAAGATTTTATTTAAGTTGAAAACAATTTTTTTTAAAGGAAATAGTTTCCAGTTATTAAGCATGAAGACCAAAATGGCACAAATCTAGGATGGTAATATTGTGAAGAGTTTCACGAACAAAAATCAAGTCCCAGAAAACTAAATTTACAGTGCACCCCTGAAAGCTTGAAAGTGGTCTTTTTAGGGCAAATAAAAGTTCTGTTATCCATTAAACTGCCTTCCTTCAAGGAACAGACAAGAGATATGAACATGTATATAACAGGATTTGAATGGGTGAGTGAATGGATCATTGGCTCATGATGGTTTGCCATGAAAAGTTAAATCTGATGTCACAAAGGTTTTCCCATGCCCCAAATCACAGTATTCCAGATTTATTTTAGTAGTCTGCCTGCATTACACATTACTTGTCTATTTAAAAGATTGACATCAGTAACAAAAAAGAAATTTTAAGCAGTGAGTAGCAGAATATGGAATTTAATTGGTTTTCCAACGTAGCACTTTGTGATAGCTTTCCAAATCCAAATCTATCCTCAGTCAAGACATTATGTGTAAATGAAATAATCAGAAGTAAGGACATATCTAGGAAATATAGATTATTGTTAAGAAAAATATATTATCTCCTCTTACTTTGTAGGCAAAATGGATCTGACTCCCGGTTTACCATTATTCTTGATCGAAGGTTGGATACCTGGTCTTCTCTCAAAATCTCTCTCCAAAAAATTTCAGTAAGTACCAATTCATTCTACAGTAACTTCTTAATTTTTTTGCATTATACTTTCTGATGATGGGGGTACAGATTATTTTGATACTGTTAGAGACAATAAAAATAGATGGGGTGGGGAGGTAGGAAAGTAGAGAGAAGAGTCGGTAGAGGAGTTTGAGCTAAACAACTCCACCCAAAATAGAACCTAATAGGAAAGAGCGAGTAGTTAATGGTTCAACTTGAGTGACAAGAGACTTGTGATTCTCTATGCCTTTCAAAGCAAGGCAAGTTTTTATGGGAACTTTTTGAAAAATGGAAATAGCTGTGTTGTATACCCATTGTATATGGAAAAGTGTAAAGAAGGCTCAACACAATAGCCAGTAATCCAACCATCCAGAGATAAGCACTTTTTAACATTTTGGTGTGTATCTTCCTAGACTTTTTTCCCACGGGGTAGAGTGGGAAGCCAGCCACCCGCAAAATGACATATCTTACCTCTTGGAATCTAGTCCCTAGCTCCCCAAGACCCAGACAGAGAAAAGAGCTTCCCTAAAGGAGACAGTATAAGAGATGCAATCCTGTCCACAGCCAAGATGATCTTTTACATCATTAGGCTCATCTGGATATTGTCTGACACTTCTCTTTCATAGAAGAAGAGGGAGATGAGGAACCCGTAGACTCCTCCTGAGCTGGTAAGAGTGGGCCTGTCAGCGGAAGTACCATTGTGGTCAACTTCCGCTATCCAACCAGAGTAGCTGAGAATCAATATATGGTTTTCTTTGAGAGCCCAGTATCATCAACCATATGAAGTTCTTCCTTGTCTCCTGACTGACCCAGGAGGCCACACCCATCAGAGGCAGTCAGTTTAGTTGTGAAGGCAAGACACAAATCTAAGTTGGTGGACTTCTGAGCCAGTGTTCTTTTTGCTGATCAGTATGAGAAATGCACTGGCACTCGCGTGGTAAAATGAATGAGATCGTTATTCGTCTTGTACGCAGTACGAATGACTCCTCGTCTCGGGCATGTCAGCAGTGGGATTTTTTGTTTATTTCTTATAACAGAGGTACTTAATCATAAGCAATGGAGAGAAGAGTTAATACCAGATTCACACACGTTACCAAAATAAAATAGTAAAACCTGGACTTTATATAATGTATTTTTGCTTTTTCAAAAGTGGTCACATTTATTGAGTAATGCTGATTGTCTTTGTTTCCTGATGAAGCCCTGCCAGCAGGTATCAGTATAATTGTCCTATAGATGAGGGAAGTACATTGATACACGCACTTTGGAAAGGTTATGTGATGAATCCAAAGTCAAACAGCTAAGTAATGAAAAGAGCCTAAGCAAGAATAGCATTTCCATGAATTCCAGTTGATGACCTTTCCACCTGCTGCTTTCTCCCATTTTCCGAATGACTTTTGATGAGACAGATGAATTTGTTTTTTTTACAAAAAGGTAAAATTCCTTTGGAGAGAGTACAGCTGCCCTCCATATACTTTTGAGCCCTGTCGATGGAGCTGAATAACGTAAAAGCCCTGCTTTGGCCTTTAGGATTGGTCCTCGGGCTTGTTGAACAGACTTTAGTTTATGACAATAATCAATTCTTTTATACTAAATATAGCACTTGTTACAATAAAACTTTTTTTAATCACCCAGACCAGCTTTTTTTTTCTTTTAGCCAAAACTACCTGCTTGATGAAATTAATTTTCATTGAGTGACTGATTGGCACACAGCACCAATTTTTTGATAAAGTTTTATTTTCATTAATCAAATAGGTTGCTTGGAACAGAGGTCTTTGCCATGTACAGATAGGTGGAACTGTCTTTGGTATGTTATTTTAAACTCTTACCTATGAAGTAATTATGCAATTTAGTTTGGAGACTTGAATTTCTAGATTCAAAAAGAAACTATGCAGTTAGGTTCAATTTCATAATGATAGGAGATTTTTTTTTTAAGTTATACATTTTGGGGAAATGTTTATTTGGGAGAGAATCCTATCCATCTTAGAAAGTTTGCATGCTCTATTCTTTCTAGATTATCGTCAGGGCAAAAATACACAAACTGTTAACCTTTCAAAAGGCTTAAACCCAGGATAGAATTTAACCTAAAAAAAAAAAACCAGAACTGAATTTTGAGTTACAGACCAGGGTAGGACAAGAATAAAGATATCAGTGAATACTACCTTCACAAAGATTCTTAGCATTCCACCTTAAAAATCGAACTGCGCAGAGGAAAAAGCCAGTCCCATCAAGCTCCTAGGAGGAGAGTCTTTTTTTTTCCTTCCTCTACACTTAGGATGTGCCTGATCGTCTTGAGCAGTCCAGCACCAGCTAATCCATGAGGCTCAATCAGGCTAAGTAATTGGGGGACTGTGTCGACTCTGAATTACAATGAACAGCAGGGAAGGATCTGTCAGCTGACTAATCAGGGATAGTGGGGTTTTTTTTTTTTGCAGCGCTGCCACGGTGGTAATGGAAGCAGCCACAGTAGCTTTGTTTGATAGAGATTTTTGGCTGCCGCTTTTAAATACCACCTAAGAAGCAGCTCATATTTCATCAATGTTGCATTGACAATTCGAAAAGAAGAGTGTTATTGTGTATAGGCGAGATGGCAGAAGCAACTCCCCCGAGAGGCAAGATGAGGTTCAGAAGGAATGCGGTAAGGGCTCTGCCTGCAGTCCTGGAAAGCCTATTCCCAAGTTCAAGTGCAAGGATGCTGCAGCATGGTGCTATAGCACAAGCTGCTGAATGGGGCTTTTAAGGACAGATGGTGAGAATGGAGACTTGTCTTTGCATGGATTTGCATTGATGTGATGACTGTGATATGGACATAGGGAAACATAAAGGAGTCAAGGAGGTAGAATGTCATTTCAAAATCTAAATGTGCTCAAGGTTATAAGGAAGCACCGTTAGTCATGTTATTTTAGACTGTACAAACAATTTTGAAGTGTTTGGCAGAATAGCTTGAAATCACTAGTTAAAATAATATCTGACAAAAGGATTCTTCCTTCCTTTCACCATGGTCAAGTAGAGTATGATGTGGACAGATCTGGAGCCGACTTCATCAGCATTTAAAAAGACAGCCCTTCCTGGGTGTTACTGTACAAGTGAAAAAAATTGTAAAGTCTAATGATTTGAAACCTTTCTGATTTCAATTCTTCCCCAAATTCAAACTTTAAAGATGCAGAATTCTAGCCTGTTGACAACTTTTTTTTAAAGAGGCAAAAAAGTGACTCATTTTTCATTATAGTCTGGAATTTAGAAATTTCTCCTTTCAGATACATTTCAAACACTTTTCTACCTCAGATTGGTTCACTTGTATCCTAAATTCCCAGCAAATTTCTAAAGGGAAAATATCCCTACAAAATAGGTGTATTCTGGAGAAATGTGAAATAACACTAGCTAATTTATTAGCTAGCTGATCATCAACAAGGTTTTCAGTGCTACTCTTTTTCTTTCAAAACTTAAGACGTTATTGATGTTATGATTTAAAATATAATACTTGCTTATTTAAATAATCAAGACAACACACAAAAAATAAGAAACTAAAAGTCAGTCATAGAAAAAAATGACACTTGGTATCAAAAGTAAGATAAGGGAAATAAATCAGTATGAATGACAGTGAGCATCAATGGGTGAGTAGATGATTTATTTCCTAATAAAGCTCTTAGCACCAAATGCTATTTTAAAAATTACAGTTTAGGATGTGAGTCTTTTTATTTTGACAAAATTGTATCTTCAGCTTTACACATGATTTTGTATTATGGGAATAATAGCTTCAGATTTTTAACAGACAATTTATGGTGCACAAGTAATGCCTGTGTATCTGCTTTGCAATATTGGGTGCAACTGATGTTAGTACTTTTGTTATCAAAAGTAATTTACTTAAGCTTTCAGAAAATTCCCAAGTCCTTTACGTGCATACGTATTTTCCCAGTTCTGAACTTTGTTTTGCATATATACACATATACAAATATACACGCAAAAAGAACACACAGTACTCATTGAATAGATATGTCTAGTACTGTGCTACACACACTGTGCCTTACAAAGGTATGGAATGGCTACTGAGCTGAAGGAGTTCTCAATCTAATACAGAAGGTAGGACATGTTCATAAATAACTATTATGAAAGAACTTCTAGCTACGGGGGAAGGCCTCATAAAGGAGATGACATTTGTTTGGACCTTAAGCAAGAGCGTTATGTGTCTGTTAGCTTTCTTTGTTTCTTTCCTCTACTCTTCTCACAAATGAATTACTTTAAGTGGTCCCTAGGAACAGATATGAAATTGAAATGAAACTGGTTAGATTTAAGTCAGAAGCCAAGAACTATAGTGGAAGACAAATTTCTTCCACCAACATGAATAGGGCTTAACCAGAGTAGAAAATCGGAAACTCAGCTGATGACACCGTGGTTTAAGTTTGAAGGCTCTCTGGAGTCGGGCTGATTCTGGAGGCTGTGATAAGGTAGCACCTGAAAAGATGATGACAGCGGATTTAAAGTCCAAAGAGAGGATCAAACTGCTTACTTGGAAACTGCAATGACTGTGAAAGAGTGAGAGAGAAGGTTGAGAATAGATTTGAGACAAGAAGGACGAACCACAAGGAAAGAGTCCTGCCCAGGACAGTCCTGCTCCTGAGGTCATGTGGCAAGTTATTTGACGATCCCTGGAGTAACTCTTACTTTCTGGACTCTTTAAGGGTGGGGTACGTGGGAAGAGTGCGGAAGTAGCTCACAGCACTGGAAACACTTTTCTGTAGCTTGAGGTCATGAGCTTTTCCCCAGTGTATTCTAATGTGATAGTTTGGATGCCAACAACTCAGTATTATGTTCTATAGTGATATTAAATTATAATAGTTTAGTTCAGTAAGCTCCATGATGCTAAATTGTTTCAAACCATTTGTTTTGACTGTTAATATTTGTCTCATTTTGTAGATGTCAATGTCAAGTTATTCCTAAATGCTCGGCAGCAAGTCTGAGCTTGCATTCAGACTATGCAGTGTTAAATGCGGGCCCTAGAAAGGGTTAAGTGTCCTGGAAAGAGCTAGCCCTTGGGATTCAGATAGGCCTGGGTGCCACTGCTCCCTAGCTGGAGCCTTGTGCAAGGAATTGCACCAGACTGGGCTTCAGTTTGCTCATCTGTAAAAAGGACAGAATACCTCCTTCACTGCGATGTTACAAAGGCTACAGGGGAGAATATACGTTTAACAAGCCTGGCACGTTATGTACTAGGCTTTCAGTGAAGAGTTCCCTCTTGTTGTGACTGCAGTTCTTGGTCCTTAAAGATTAAAAAACAAACAAACAAAATGAAACAAAACAAAACAACCCATAGGAATAGAAATTGTTTGTATAGTAAAATAATTAAACTTTTGTGTTGGATAAGCCACTTTTAACATTTTTAAAGAAATAACTAGAATAACGGAAAAGTGTGCAGAGGGTATATGAATTGTCTTTCTTCCTGTCTTAGATGCTGCACAAAAGAATATTAAACAAGGCTAATTTCCAGACTTTAGTAGTGAAATGATGCATCAAGGATATGCCTTTTGTCTTTGTCATTGCTGTCCCAGCTGCTGTGACGCCATAACACTGGGTGATTTGAAGGCAGGCATTCGGAGAAGGGAGTACAATCTTCTCTAGGAGGGGAAGGGGAGAGAAGGCTAATTCAGTGCCTGTCGACTTGAGGCAGCAGCTGCCGAGGGCGGGGGGTGGAGCCGCGCTCAGGGACGGGAGACCGGGCTCTGAGCCCTAGGAGATGCAGCATGGCCATTTTCACTGAGGTGCCTTTAAGCCGTCACATGTTGGAACTCCAGAAAAAAATCTGCAACCAATGCCTAAAACCAATGCTGCTTTCTTTCTCCTGCTGCATGCGTCTTTTTTTTTTTTTTTTTTTTTGTAAAGAAAAAAAGCCATAAAAGAAAACAAGGCTGACCTTTGCCCACATCCTTTTGCTTTTTTTGACAAGTTCTCAAAAACGATTTATAGTTTTAAAATCTAGGGTTTGATTTTGGAGAAAATAGAAACTGTGCTTTTCCATGTTTATATAACCAGACAGATTAGAGATCCTTAAAGCAACATACCCGAGAATGTAGTTTCCCCGAAATCAAATGGGAAGAAAGCTGTATGGTGTTGAGCTGTATTTGCTGTAAGATTATGTGCCTCTGATACTGTTTATGATATGTAATATGCTGTTTGATTGCTCAGTTAAATACTAGCTTTAAACTAGATTATCTTGAATCTTTTGCTTATACAAAAACCTATATATAGAGAAAAAGAACTCTCTCTCTACACCTGTATGTATGCTCCGTGCAAACACATCCAAACTGACCTTAAATCCAAATGGCTTTTCAGGTTAAAATTTCTCAAGAGTGCTCCGTTCCCTCCAGATTCTCCTGCCAGGGGTCATAGACAGAGAAGTGGACATACAGTCGATATTGGGCCAGGTTCAGATATGTGAAGCTTTAGTCCAGAGGTTGCAAACCGTTGGTCCAGAGCTGTGTTTTGTTTAGACCATCCGGTGTTTTAAGAAACTTTCTATTTGTTTCCCATCTTTAAAAATCCCACAGAAATCCAGGTTTCTGGCTTCTTTTGAGGAATCATAGATTTGGCAGTGCTGGGCCCACCTTCCCACATGACAGCATTTAACTGAACTGACCAGTGAGCCCCCCATGCTTTCCAGTTTGCCCCAGTCCCCACCATTTCCTAATACTCATCACTGTATAGGAAGAGTGTGAATTGCCACTTTCCACCTTGTTCAGCCTGGGTTTTAATTAAACCCTGCCTACCTCATTAAAACAAAACAAAACAAAAACACACATGGTAGCCATTCAAGTTTGTTGACTTTGCTTTAGGTTTCAGGTGGAGACTATTGACCTTGAACCTGATCCTTGTACCATCTTTGCTATGCTTCTCCAAATTCCTCCTGTTGATCCTTCTTCTATCCATTAGGAGTTTCTGCAGAGGAAGGTGAATCTGGATTTTAATTCTGCCACTTACAAGCTAGAAGTTTCTGAAAAATTGCTTAACCTCACAAAGCCTCAGTGTATTAGGTCTGTATTGCTGCTGTAACAAATTACCAGAAACTTAATAGCTCAAAATGACACAAATGTATTGTTACAATTCTGCAGGTCAGCAGTCCAAAATGAGTCTCATCTCACTGGGCTAAAACCAAGATGTCAGCCGGACTGTGTTCTTTCTGAGGCTCTAGAGGAGAATCGGTTTTCTTTACTTTCTAGGTTCTAGAGGCTGCCCACATTCCTTGGCTCATGACCCCACATCCCTCTGACCTCAGCTTCTGTGGTCACATCTCTGCCTCTCCTGCCTCCCTCTGTCTAATAACTCTGGTGATGACATCATTCACACCCTGCTAATCTAAGATTGTCTCCCCATCTCAAGATCATTAACTTAATCACATTTACAAAGTCCTTTTTGCCTTGTAATGAAACATATTCACAGCTTCCAGGGATTAGGATGTGGGCATCTTTGGGGAATCATTCTTCTGCCTGCCACGCTCAGTTCCTCCCACTGGGAAGTGAAGATAAAAACAGAACCTAATGCATGTAAAATACTTAGCACAATGTCATAATAATGCTCATGGTGAGCATAATTCTCATAATTGGCATTCAGTAAAAAGCAGGCCTCCCACCCATGGCCAGCTAGCCAATCTCCTGTCCCTACCTTAAGGCTTGGAAAGATCCTGAATGTGTGTGTGTGTGTGTGTGTGTGTGTGTGTGTGTGTGTGTGTGTATAGTTGTTGGAGAGAAGCTATGAAAAGTCATTCATGTGAGGTTGTGGATTTGCTATAATTAGTCTAAGCACCTGTTTAAATTTGGGATAAGTGACTGGGACTGGGATTTAAAAATCAAGTATATCTGATTCACACATGGGACTTAATGGACATAAGAGATGGAAACAATGTACCTGGTCCGAACTGCATGATTTAGTTTCCTAAAAAAATAACTCTGACACACCAAATGAATTGTTTGAGTGCCACCCAGTTGTTTAGTGGTTCTGTCTACTAAACAATAGGTATTGCCTACAAGTTTTTTCTTCCTTCAGACGGCTGTTAGATTTGAGAGTAGCTATTGGCTTAACAGAATCCATGTATTCTAGGAAGATTTGCATGTTAGCTCAATAAAGATCCAAAAATTATCCTATAATTGAAAACATGGCAAGTACCATTATACAGGCAATCCATCCTTGATAGTGCATTTTATTCAACAGTGCACATTTTGGTAGGCTTTGTGATAAGCAAGTCACTAAACATTTTGAAAGAATTAAAGAAGGAGAAGGTATGAGAAAATAATCAGAAGGTTTTACTTAATGATCTGACAAGAACGTAGAATTATCTTTAGAAGCATTTTGTTCAGCTGTCAATGTTTGGGACAGACCGCTTTATCAGATAGAGGCAATGACTGGGTTCATGAGACAGCCAACATAGGAGCAGCTGAGTACCCCCCAGACCCCGCCTGAACTCTCTTCCCTGTGGGCTCTGTGGACAGCGACTCCACTTCTCTCTGCTTTCTGCTTTTTTCTCTGCTGTGTGATCAGCTGTCCCTCGGCCTGGCTGCTGGGACAGCCTTGTACTTTTAGGAGAACCTCAGGCAGAGAGTTGCCACCTGGCCTTCTCTGCTCCCATAGTGTCCCGCCCCACCCCCACCCCCATTTTTGGAGGTGGGTATTTTCGGCTTTAACTTGACCATCCCTAGGGTCTCGCATCTAGAGATTTCCAACACAATACCAGAGAAAATGACATTAAGGAGAGTCAGAGAGAAAAAGATGATGAGACCAGATCAACCTAGAATCCACGAAAGAATAAAAGTAATTTTGCTTTAAGTGTTGGCAAAAGTAGAATGCTTTCGGTTTCATTTGAAAGTCACAAAATAAGCTGGGTCAAGGCAGGTAAGTGTAATAATAAAGCTGGTTATTTGCCCACATGGAGAAAGAAAGGCTTAACTCCTAAAATGAATGGGATAGAAATGGAATGAGCGCTCTCAATCTAAAAATAGGTCCATAGTTCTCACAAGTCCCTATCAGAGTTTCCTCCTAAGCAAGTCTTTATCCATATCTCAAGAAAGTTTTCTATCTAAATCTGCTTGTCCTTAGTTCCAAGAACCCAAAGTAAATTTTAAAAACTATCTCATTGATTTTTTTTGGATTTGACAGAGTGCCTTTATGTTCTTTATTTCTTTTAATTCTTACAATAACTATGGAAAGTTCTTAGCATAAAATAAAATATATATTATGTACATAATCCATTATCATTGGATATCATTGGATATCACTTCTGTCTCTGTTCCCAGTTCTCTGTACATGTTGGCTTTGTTCTTTGGAATAAGCTTTCTCTAGCAGCAGGAATCATGGCTACCAGGAGCTCTGGAACTGCACCCTCCAATTTTCCTTTGAAAAATCCTAGGGTGGGACTTTGTTTCTGCTTCCATCAAATTTCTATCTCACTACCAATCATTGTGTGTTAGAAGGTCAAGGTCATGTAGAAAGATAACAGTTCTCATTAAAAGCCAATGGTAAGAATAATAAGAGGTTGTCTTAGTCCAAGGGGCTGCTGTAACAGAACACACAGCCTGGGTGGCTTATCAACAACAGCAATTTATTTCTCACAGTTCTAGAGTCTGAAGTACATGATCAAGGTGCCGGCAGATTCGGTGTCTGGTGAGAGCCCACTTCCTGGTTCATAGATGGCTGTCTTTTCTCTGTGTCCTCACATGTTGGAAGAGGTGAGGGAGCTCTCTGGGGCCTCTTTTGTAAGGGCACTAATCCCATTCATGAGGGCTCCACCCTCATGAACTAATCACATCCCAAAGGCCCCACCTCTAAATACCCTCACATTGTGTGTTATGTTTCAACATATGAATTGGGGGGGGGCATAAACATCCAGTGTGTAGCAGACGGGAAGTAGTTTCTCAGGAAGGGAGAGGGTAGCACAGGTATGGCCACCTGGGGGACTTCTGAGGCATCCCAGTTACAATCATTGTTTAATTTATTGATTTAATTTTGTGCTCCTTTCTTTGACCTATTTGTCTCACACTCAGTTCTCGTTCCCTCACTCTAGTTCTCATTGCTACTTTGTGTTTTATCACCATCTCAAGTTGAATTTTAAAGACCTCCAGTTTTGAGTGTCTTTTGAGAGTCTAGGTCTTATCCCTCTATGAAACTTACTCTTTTTTTTTAATAGACTTTATTTTTTAGAGCAGGTTTAGGTTCACAGCAAGCACTAAGTCCAGAGTTCCCATATACCCCTGCCCCCACAATATCTTACTAATTTTTGTTTTATAGTTTTATTCAATCATTAATATTTCAGCATGCCTGAAAGATGACTGTATTTTAAGCATTTTGGACATATTTTGCATTTTTATGGGTTTTTTTTTTGTTAGAGGGAGGTAAGTAGGTCTTTAAAATTTATTTATTTATTAATGGCAGTACTGGGGATTGAACCCAGGACCTTGTGCATGCTAGGCATGCACTCTACCACTGAGCTGACATATTTTGCTTTATTATGCTTTAATCCACTGTTTTGAGGCTGATGACTCCCAATTCTACATTCCCAGTTTAGGCTTCTTTCCCTCCTTACTTGTATGTACACTTGTCTGATGGACATCATCTGGTTGTTCTGGTGACCCTGCCAACCCAGCAGGTCCAGGAATGGGAATCAGTATCTTATTCCCCTCCTTAAAAACCTGCTTCTCTTGTGTTCCCATGTCGGTGAGGATTGTACCATTCATCCAGTTACTCAAGCCAGAAATCTGGAAATTGATTGTCCTAGTCTGTCGTTTCTCATCAGACACATCCAATCACCATGCCTTGCGGATTGTAAATCCTAAATTCTATCCTCATCACTGCTGTTGTTGCTCCAGCTCAGAAACTCATCATCCCTGGCTGGGATTACTGTTCCAGCCTTCTAGCTCATCTCTTTGCTTCCACTCTTGTCCCATCCAGTCATTTCCCAAAGCCAAAGTGATCTATCTCAATGATCGTGTTGCTCTGCTGCTTAAATACTCTTAAGAGTCTCCCCTTGCCTCCAGGGAAAAAACCCAAAGTCTTTCCTGATCTGTCTTCTACCCATCTTTCTAGTACCATCTCCCATTGCTACCCCCCCGCCCCCTGCCCCACCCCAGCAGCATTTGCCTCCAGCTTTCCCAACTGAGGCCTCAACGTGGGGCAGACTCAGGTGCAAATTCAGACTTCACCAGCTGGGTCAAGTTACACTTAAACTCTCTGAGCCTCACTTTCTTTATCTGTAAAAGAGGATAGCCTAACTACTTCACAGGATTATCATGAAAGAGGAACTGTGGTAATGTTGGCAAAATACTTCCTTTATAGTAAGCGTTTCCTACATGGTGGTCTGTTATTAATATCAGGCTTACTGTCCCACCCTGCACTAATTTTGCACAGTGCCCTCCTTGCCTTTTGCATTCTTTGATTTAGCAATTATTTCTTGACCATCTGCATGTGCCAGTATTCTAAGAAGCCGGGAAACACTGGCGCACCAGAACAACATTCTGAGCCGATTTAATTCCTCCTTATGCTTCGAGACGTTTTTTTGACACTCCTAGGTCTAGGATGCTCTGTGCTGTCACTTCCTGCTGTGTATTATTCTAATTCCTTTGTTTCGTTTATCACCTTATCGTGCTATAGAGTATATGATACTAATGGGCTCTACTATTAGGCTATCATTTTCTTGCAGGCTGGGGAGGGACTATATTTTATTAATTTGTGGACACTGAACGGTAACAGTGTCTGATAATCGTTCACTTAAATACATGGAATAGACACACAGAAGATATTCAGTGAATGTTGCTTGGATGAAATAAAAATATGAGTGTATAAAGGAGTTTTCTTTCCTTGTTTCCTCCAAGTATACAGTATCTCAACTCCTTCTGGCTTTTAGGGCTTTTCTAGAAACCTGCCTCGTAGGTCTCTTTTACAGGGATGAAATGCAATTTGAGTACAAATAACTCAGTTTAAAAAGAAGCTTCAGAGTCGAATTCTTTGTAATTTGGCATTTAGTTTAGTGTGAGAAAATTCCACGCCACGAGCATGACAAGGATCTGACCTGATGACCTTACATTAGTTTTATTTCTATTTTCATGGTTTTAGATTTTATCAATCTCCATTTTAAAGTTGTATCCCTTTAGTGGCTTTTATGACTTCAAACTCTGTTTAATCATGTATTTTCTGCTGTGTGCTCAGTTGAGTGCATGTTCTGACAACTTTTTCTTTCTTTCCTTGTACAGGCTTCCTTCCCTGGGAACTTGCACTTGGTTTTGGTTCTTCGTCCTACCAGTTTTCTGCAACGAACTTTCACAGATATTGGATTTCGATTTAGTCAGGAAGATTTCATGCTCAAACTACCGGTAAGCGTCTATTATGTAGATGTTTTGTCCCTTCCTCGTGAAGGCTGTGTACCACGCTGCTGATGTTTTACATGTGGTCACAAAGCATTTAAAAGAAAAAAAGTTGAATTTGTCTTCCAAAAATGTAAATTTGAAATGCCGAAAAGTCTTCTGCTGCTACTGTTAAAATAAAGGAGTAGATTAATCAATTTCTAACAAAGCAGTTCCTTTTGAAAAAGATGTATGTCATCACATATGTTATATATGTGTATGTGTGTATGTGTGTGTGTGTATAAAATCAGAACATTTTATTTTTAGGCAAAAAAGGAGTGTGTGTTTTATGTATTTGAACTCCCACGAACTTACATCCTGGGCTAGTTCAGAGTACCATGTGTTTTTTTAAAAGATATTTTTATACATTTTTAGGGTTAGGAAGAGAGTGCTCATAAATTTCAATACTTTTGCAAAAGATCAGTCCCTCCTGATAAATTCTAACTTGCTGCAGAAAGCCCTTTTACTGTTATGGGCTTAACGTTCTTTCAGAAGGTTGACCATGAACAGTGCAAACTTTGAGATCAGGGAGAATGAGGTGTTTGGGTTTCCATGGAGATTGCTTTTGCTTTGCAGACAAATGTTTTGTAACTGGAAATTGTTACTCCCTGAAGGAAAGTAGCGTATACCTGTGGGTGTCGGGGGGGATGTGTGGGAGACAATTCTTAGAATCCTTTATAAAAGATGACTTTGTGGTAATGAATGCTGAAGTTCATTGTGCAGGTGGATGGAGGGATGCCACGAAGGACAGTTAACAGTATCTTTCTTGCTTATTTACATAGGTGGTTATGCTGAGCTCAGTTAGTGATTTGCTGACATACATTGATGACAAGCAGTTAACCCCCGAGTTAGGCGGCACCTTGCAGTACTGCCACAGTGAATGGATCATCTTCAGAAATGTACGTTTCGTCTGCCCTTACCGGAGAGCCTGTAGTTCGTGGTAGCTCTTAAACCTAGTTGGAGAATTTCTTTCCTCTTTGGGAAAACCAGATTTCTGGGGTTCCGAGTCTTCAAAAACATATATAATTCAACGTCCCGATTTTCTCCCATAGGAAATGTCTAGAAGTGATGAAGAGTCACTGAGGATGGCACTTGAATGAGAGGCCTAGGGAATAAGGAGATCATTGTCTGCCCACCTCCTCCCGTGGCCATGTAGTAACTGGAAGAAGCAAAGGGTTTGGGTTCCAAGCCCAGCGCTGCTGATTTGTAGCTGTGTAACTTTGCGCAACTTACAAACCCTCTCTCAGCCGCAGGTTTTCCTATTATAAAACGAGGATAATAATACTTTACCTCATAAGGATTTTAGGAAGATCAAATGAGATTACAAACGTGAAGTGTTTGGCACTGTGCCTGGTGTATGGCTCGCCCTCAGAAAATGCAAATAATCTTCTTAATCTCATCATCCCAGTGATTCTCCTGAGGCAGTTGGATTTGTAGCAAAGATTCCTTCTGTTCTAGAAACATATGAACAAGCCAGGTCCCTGTGACTCATCACTGTGAATTTGTCTTAGAAGCATCTTTGCTCCAAATCCCAGAGATATGGGAACCCTTCTGAAGGAAATAATGATATTTAATTAAATCAGAATTCTGTTTTCCTCATCCTTCTTCATTCAGCAGTCCTGTTCATTTGTATGAAAGTGTATTGTCAAAATAATCAGTATCGAGCCTTTAATAACCTGTAAAGCTATAAATAAAAGAGCGGATACCTTGAGTTGCGTGGTAAACAAAAGATTTATGTGGTCTCTACATGTTGTCCTTCTTTCTCTGAGTCCTCGGTTTTGGAAACAAAATAAACCACGCAACTTTACGTGACATTTTAGGGCAACAGAGCCTTTGGAGCCACAATTTCAAATTTTCTGCAGTAGCTGAAATGAAATGTTGTGACTCATTGTTCCTCCGTCACTGTAGTCCATCGCCTTGTTTGGAATGCTAATACTTACTGAAGAATGATAATAAATATAAAGTAGCTTTGATGTTCTCATGCCTCTTCAGAAGTAAAGTTACTATAAAGCAATTTAACAATTTAGAGTTTACTAGAATAAGGAAAACACTGATTTTCAAGAGCATAAGACAAATTATTCAGTACATGGCATCTTTTTTTGGTTCCTAATTTTTTAGTTTTTAATCTGTATTTTTTTCCTGCTGCAGAACAATACACACTCATTATTGTAAGTCTGTAAAACATACAAATAAAGCAACTCACTATCCCATCATTTAAAGCAACTGCTGATAAGTTTCACATTGTTTCCCTAGTGTCATTTATAATTGCGTTTTGTCTTTTACTTTGTTGAGAAAATACTGGATGTACAATTATATAACTTTTTTTGCTTAGTGTTATAACACGAGTTGTCCCTTGGCATCTTTAAAAAATTGTTTTCATTGTTTTCAAGAAATAAGTGCAGAAGTTTAGATAAAAGACATTCAAGAAGACTCTTCACCTCACTTTAGCTTCTGAGAGGCTTGAATGCAAAGTTAGGATTGATTGTCAAGGGCAGTGCCAACTTTCCTCAGCAGAGGACAGTTCATAGTACATGTTTGCTGTCATACCTAAATAAATACCACTATGGATCTAGGTTTTAAAATTTATTTATTTTTTTTACTGAAGTCTAGTCAGTTTACAATGTTGTGTCAATTGCTGGTGTACAGCATAATGTTTCCAATTACTGATCTAGGGTTTGAAGTGCTGGCAGAGTTTCCATAGAATTAAAAGAATCATGGGCTCTTTGCAGGCTATAGAAAATTTTGCCCTCACAGTGAAAGACATGGCTCAGATGTTACAGTCCTTTGGAACTGAACTGGCTGAGACAGAACTACCAGATGATATTCCTTCAATAGAAGAAATTCTGGCAATTCGTTCTGAAAGGTACCACCTGTTAAAGGTATGTCTGATAGAGGGGACAAACCAAATTGTCCATGGGCTTTTTCTGTAGACATGCTCACTGTGTCCATTTCACAGATTGCTGGGGAGGGAGACAAAAGCTCTATTTATATATGATATTTATTTATTTATTTTAATGAAGATACTGGGGATCGAACCCAGGACCTCGTGCATGCTAAGCATACACTCTACCACTGAGCTACACCCCAACCTGTGCATATTTCTATATTCTAAAGCCCACTATTAAAAAACAAGAATACTTTACAAAAGGACAATGTCCTGGATATGCGGAATCGAAGTGTCCCTTTTTTGCATTTGCAGAGAAATTGTGCATTCTCTGGAGAAGTTGTTCATTTGTAAATAGAATAGTTTGTAAACGCTCCGAATAAGAAATCCACCGTCATTTTTGTTACCGTGCATTCTTTATCTTAGGGAAAGGCCCTCTCATTTGGAAAGCTAGAGTGAGAAGCAAGAGGCAGACAGGTGTTCTGTTTTAACATCCAGCACAGGGACAGTGTGAAATGGAGAAGGAGGACTTCATGAGGAGTCTTGTCCCAGAGCTGCTGTGTATTAGCATTGTGACCAAGCCAAACATTGCTAAATTCATCACAAGCTTGCTTTTCTGCAGAGCACTAGTTCTTGTTGGCGAGTTGAGTTTGCTCTCCTCCCCTGTTGTCTGGAGTGTTGTGTTTTGAAGGCTTCTGAGTCACATTTCAGACAATCACCAAGTACTTTTAGATGCACTTTCCCTCTAAAGTTTAAGAATGATCTGAACAAGCACCAGGCGTCCCTGTATAACTCACGTCCTTCATGTGATAACAGGCACGCTGGGGGCACTGACGACAGGTACAAGCTCTACGTGGAGGTGACATTTTGAAATTGAGAAGAGAAACTGAAATTTTGAATCATAATCTAAAAGCAAAACTCTATTCAAGGGAAAAAAACTCTGTCCCTCACAAACTGTCTGATTGGGTAATTTGCTTACCCTCTCAGAGTCTCTTTCCTTAGATGTTCGATGGGGTTGATGATGAGGATGATGCCGATGATGGTGGCGATGATGATGATGATGATGGTGGTGGTGATGCATACCTTGTAGGGTTGTCGTGAGGATGGCATGAAACACGTACGTGATGTATGTAAAACCATGTGTGGCACATACTCGGCACTTCATAAATCCTAGCTCTTTATGTTTACATTCTTCTTTCATATTGGTGGTGGTATCATGGAACCCAGAAAAATCCATGTCCATCCAAATTTTTGCTTAAAGTTTCAGAGAGCCCTTAGATCTCCTGAAGGAAGTCGTAGATCACTCTTAGATGCGTGAAAGATCAACCCTCTAAGGTTAAGACCTTCTGAATAGAAGCACATGCTTCATGGAGAATTAGTCAATTCAAGTGTGAAGTAACATAATTCTTTTGGCAGGCAGTAATTGGTGACAATTAAGGATTAGTAGGAAAGACATCTAACTATATCTGAATGTGCATTAAATATTACTTATTACTGTATGCTGTAGTGTAGTTCTCTATATTATTATGGTACTACTGCTTTACTGGAACACATTAAAAACATTGGCAGAATAGAATAGAATGAATTAGAATGTTCTTTTTAAATTGAGATATAGTTGACTTACAATATTAGGTGAGTTTCAGGCGTACAATGTAGTGGTTCACTATTTTTAAAGGTTATGCTCCATTTATAGTTATTATAAAATATTGACTATATTCCCTGTGCTGGATAATATATCCTTATAGCTTATTTTATACCTAGTAGTTTGTACCTCCGAATCCCCTACCTCTCCCTTGCCCCTGCCCCCTTCCCTCTCCCCACTGGTAACCACAAGTTTGTTCTCTATCTGTGAGTCTGTTTCTCTTTTATATTCAGAAGTTTGTTTTAGTTTTTAGAGTCCACATATAAGTGATATCATGCACTATTTGTCTTCCTCTGTCTAACTTATTTCACTTAGCATAGTGCCCTCCAAGTCATCCATATTTCTGCAAATGGCACTTCATTGTTTTTTAATGGCTGAGTAGTATTCCATTGTGTATGTATACTACATCTTCTCTATCCATTCATCTGTCGATGGACACTTAGGTTGCTTCCATATTAAATTAGAATTGAGAGAAGGATGCTACAAACGGAGCATGGGGTACTTTTACTTGTAAAGATCTTATAAAAATAGTGATCGCAATGTCCATCTCAATAGGCAGAGGCTTCTTGGAGATCCTCACAGCTTTTGGATTCTGTGGTACTGAGGTATTCCTTGATTTTTTCAGTTATGAAAGCAAAGGCCATTCTAGAACTGCTGTTTCTATTCTGCATGCTGTTGGTGCATGCTTGCTTCTCCCCAGGTCATTCAGAACAAGTCACCAACAGGCTGACACCTCCTATTGTGCCTTTGTACAGAATGATATTACAGCTGTAACCAAAGAAGGAAAAATTCTGCTAACAAATCTGGAAGTGCCTGACACTGGAGATGCTGTCAGTTCAAGACTTGAACATCATCAGCAAATTAGTGGTGATTGGCAAACGATTAATAAGTGAGTAGTACTCTTTTTGATTAGGAGTTACTTATTTTATACTTTTGAAAGGGAATAATACATTTTTGCTGTAATCTGTTAAGTGTGAAAGTATTCCTGGACCTCTGGGAATCTGAGAACTCCTTCCTGAGTTGTCTCACAGAGATTAGTTTGCTTGTAGAGGAAGGTCAGTGGACACTAATGGTTGCTGCCTGGACCACATGTCATGGGCTATGACTTGCTCGTAATTCTTAATGTCCAGACCAGTTTATCTATATACTTGCGACACAGATTGTTTTTTCAAAGGAATTCTATGACTTTTCTTTGTTAAGATTGCTGACTCAAGTACATGACATGGAAATAGCTTTTGATGGATTTTGGGAAAAACACCAACTAAAAATGGAGCAGTATCTGCAACTCTGGAAGTTTGAGCAAGATTTTCAAGAGGTCAGTTCAAACATTCCTTGCTACGGTTTTTTTTTTCATTTTGCTGGAGGTTCTTACTCCTTGATTATCAGAAACACAGTCTCACAAGAGACTATCTACACTGATGTTTCTTATTCAATTTTATTTTAGGTATAAAATACTTCTGGACTATGGGATGACTTTCCAAGGAAATAACACCAACTTCCTTCATGATTTTTTAAACACCATATCCCTATGCTAACCATATTTAATACACTATAACCAAACATGTTTTTTCTGACCTAGCAATTTATTTCTATGGAAAGCCTGATGGATGAAACTAAACCATGTTTAATTACACATTATTTAAAAGGCTACAAGTTTATTCTAGTTCCATCCTTCTGGAAAATCCATCCTGTATGGTCAAGAGACATGGATTTATTTTCTTCTTTTCTTTTGTAGTCAGCGTCCAAGCTCCTCACAGTCTCTTGTAGAATTTTCCCAGGGATCCAAGGAAAACTCACCTCTTCACCCTTGTGCGTGTGGTCAGCTGGTTCCTTTCCACGCGTGGCTTACTTGCTTGGCGTTGCATTTGTTCTCGCGGAATTAGTCCGGGGAGGGGCGCACATTCGGACGCTTACTACCAGCCTTTTCCCTCCAGGGATTCAGACAGATTTTGAAGTGCCATTCTCTCCATGACACCTTTCTTAGCAGAAGAATAGGTCAGATTGCTCTTGGTCCTTCCAGATACTTGTGTCTGTCCCTCCTCCCCAACCAAACACATGCAAAAACAGCACTTTTCTTGAACAAATCCATGGTGCCTCTACTTATACGTTACTTTGCCTCCATGTGACATTCTTGTCCTGTGGTTATACTCTGTTTCTTGAAGTCATTGTTGCCTCTGACCAGTATTGTTGTCGTTTGTCTTGAATGGTAATCTCACTGACATGATCCGTATCTCATAGGGACATGCAGATAGGTTCTGCATATTTAGAAATGGCAACTAAAAAAAGCTAATTTGGAAATTCAGACTCACAAAAAAATTTGAATATTCTCAAGCTTGAGATATTCTTAAACATACAGAATAGGAATATTTTCTTGTATAATCACAGTACAGTGATCAAATTTTATACATTTAACAGTCATGCAATACTTTTATATTATCTGCCATCAGCATTCCAATTTTGTCAATTGCCTTAATCATGTCCATTATATCATTATCTCCTCCAGTACAGGATCCAGTCTAGAGGGTTGGGTATTGTATTAAGTTGTCATGTCTCTTTAGTCTCCTTTAATCTCTAACATTTCCATAGCCTTTGTCTTTTATGACACTGGTGTTTTGGAAAAAAACAGTCATTTTTTGAAACAAACTGCTCATCATTTTGAGTTTGTCTGATGTTGTCTCATGATTAGATTAATCTTGCATGACCAGCAGGAACACTAGGTAAGTGATGTGTCCTTCTGAGGGCATCACATCTGCAGGTAGATGAGGTCCACCTGCCGCTCATTGTTGGTAGGGGTTTTGATCACCCTGTCAGCGTGCTGTTGAATTTCTCCACTGTATAGTTACTTTTCTTTCCCTCCTTGTGCAACTGGTATGGAATCTGTGGAGAGAAAATTTAAAGCCATGCAAATATCTTGCTTCCCATCAAAAATTCTCCATAAGTTTAGCATCACTTGATGATTCCTATGTCAAGCAATCTTCACTATGATGGTTGTGAAATGCTGATTTTTCCATGCAAAGATGTCTTGTAGTTGTAACTGTTTCAGGCCCACCAATAGGAACGAGAGCATAAATCATTTTGAAGAAGGTAGAAAAATGTCTATCGAGAATGCTATTTGGTATTTATCTATTTATTGGGTTCATGGCTTCCTAGTTTTTAATTCATTACCGTTCTTAACTGTTTTGGCATTTCAAATTGGCTACTGTGTCCTTGTGACATGTCCAGACGTTTTAATCACTTCTTTACTTTCTTGTGTAAAGAGCTGTTCCAAGCTCATCTTATTCCTACTCTGTCTTAGCCCTGGAAGCAGCCATTTTCCTGAGAAGCCCCAGTTTCTTTTTCTGGAAATTGATGTTAAAAGACCAAGATCTGGGTGCTAGGTGTGTTCCTAGCTGCTAAAGAGTCTTTGTTTCTAGAACCATTCACCACAGAGCTAGGAATATATATGCATGTATATGCACATATATATACTTCCATACGTATCCACATGTACATAGCAACATTGTACAAATCATCAGTACATACTGATGTCTGCTGGGTTAAATTTTAACAGATTATATTGATTTCTATGAATAAAATAACTGAAAACATTTTCCACATGTGCAGTTTTTCCATATTGATGTTCTTAATTAATAGCATTTACTACAAAACTTGATTATTAAGGGGAAATGCCTAATAATTTGTATACTTTTAAGACTTTTTCCCCCTATTTTTAGCTCGTGAGTGAAGTTGAACTTCTCTTAAATCAACAAGCAGAGTTGGCAGACGTAACAGGGAATATAGCTCAAGTGAAACAAAAAATTAAAAAGTTGGAAAGCTTAGATGAAACTTCTCAGGTAAGATTGCATTTTATATGTTCTCTCTGTGGAGTATAATAGTTACATTTTGATGGTTTTTAGTAGTATAAACTCTTCTTATGATTAATCTCTCATAGCAACAATCTGTATAATTGGTTCAATAATGTTGGTCTGTCTATATTCTGTTTTTGTTTTTTCTTTTACAAAAAATGTAAAGTTTTTTTTAATTATGTATATTCAAGTCAATAAATTTTTTAAGGATTTCACATGTTCTGATTCCTTCCACTGCCCATCACCTTAGTTCCTCCAATGTTTGAGTTGTAATCTTCAGGATAGCCCTTTCAAAAAGAGTTTTTGCTCAGTCAACTGTTGTCATGTCAGTCAGTCCATAATTCTTTTAGTTGGGCTTCTTTGATCTCCAGTAGAACATGGACACACTTCAAAAACTCCTCACCTGTCATCTTTGGGGTCCAATTTCCTCAAGGATATATTCTGTTTCTGTTCAGCGTGGGCCTGAGGTGACCCAGCAAATATGTCACATAGTTGTAACTGTTTCAGGTCCACCAAGAGCAGAAATCATTTTGAAGAAGCTAGAAAAATGTCTATCAAGAATGTTATTTGATATTTGGAAATGATGCAAACATACAAGAACATAATTCCTTAAATAACCGTCATTTGATATATGCATAGATCCATACAGGTAGATCTACTTACTCTTACTAGCTGTGTGATCTTGGGTAAATTAAGTTTTCTAAGCTTCAGTGTCCTCATCTATAAATTAAGGATGTAGTGACCTACTTTGCAGAGTGATTGTAGGATTTATTTAGATGCTGTAGATAAAACACCTAGCACAGTACTTGAGTATATGGATATATAGTAAGTACTCACAAGGAGGGGGGCAGTCAGTAGTTGATAGGGTGGAAACCAGGCTGCTGACATCCCTTTTGACAAGGGAACGCAGTGACGGTCACTTCAGGTGTGTAAAGCTGTCAGGTAGATGCCAACTGGATCTAACGAGGTTTCCAAGGTGGAGATGATGTGAAATCCCTTAGCTTTCCCTTGGCTGGCGTGTACCTCTATGCAGTTCTGTTCTAAATCTCCACATACCAGGAGAAGCAAATCTCATCCACATTCTGGGCGGGCTGGTTCGTTTTCTATTTCTGTTACCAGAAGCACCTGAGCTTCTGATGACGTCACCGCCGTAGCTGATTCCTATAACTGTGGGCTTTTTTGCAGCCTGCAGAAGTATGCCACCAAACCATGTTTTTGATAATATCTCTCTCTGGCTCAACCAAGTTGCTGCCCAGTTACTTGCTCTTCCCCGCTCCATTTGGACAGAGATCATGTGGTTATTGTTTCCCTTCTTTCTTCACATCAGGATCTGTTGGCAAAGACCCGGTTCGTGATATTACACGGACACAGACTTGCAGCAAGTCACCACTATGCCCTGGATTTGATCTGCCAGAGGTGCAATGAGCTACGTTACCTTTCCGATATTTTGGTGAATGAGATCAAAGCCAAACGGATACAGCTCAGCAGGACCTTCAAAATGCATAAACTCCTACAGCAGGTAGTGTCATGGGACATGGCGCATTTCTGAAAAAGATCCATTTTTTTCCCTGAGTTATAGGATGAGGGTCTGGTATATAGCTTTGGAATCAAGTTTGTAAGACATCTGAAGGCCTGAGTTTGACTATGTTTATTGACTCCTTCTACTTGGGAGTATCCACAGCAGGTCCAGGATTGTAAGAATTTCAGCCTCTGTTTGACTGTTGAGATGGTGGTTGTGATGGCTTCCTCCCTATTTTGGGTACACTTCTGAAGCCTCCGCTCTGGTGATAGTTTGCAATCAGAACACTTTTAGAAGCCCTGGGGGCGTTTTGCTAAAGTCTAGACACTCATTCCACGTTTCATAGTTACAGCAATAAAAAAATTAAACAGTGATTGGAAACTATTCCTCCATGGCTGATGGGTCTGACCCCTTTGATGATTGGGCAGTGAAGAGAGGCTCTGATTGTTTGTGGCAGTGGAATATAAAATAGGGGTATCACTTATAGGCACTGGATCTGAACATGAACATTTTCATCTTTACATCGCCTTCTCTGGCAAGGAAACTTTTATCTGTCCTCGGCAATCATTACGCGTTTATATTACACTTGACATTTTGCTAGGAGTTTCTATTTCAGTTATTGATTTGGGGAAACTAGGATGCAGCTCAAGTGCTAGTGTGGAGAGAAGGGTCAGACTCCTGCTGCAGAATGAATTCCTTGTTATGAAATAAGCGCAGCACTTCCCAGCCTTGGCCGTGCATCAGACATACCTGTAGAGTGCTGTAGAAATAAAAATGCCTGGCTTACACCCAGAGCTACTGAATCAGCATTTCTGGGGGTTGAACCCAGATATCTTTATTTTTTAACAGCTCTAAATACAACTCTGATTCACAGAAGTGAGGCTTGATAAACACTCTCCCCAGGGACAAACATATTTCTTTCTTCATTCATTGTGTGTGTGTGTGTGTGTGTGTGTGTGTGTGTGTGTGTTTGTGTGATTTGCTCACTAGGCTCGCCAGTGCTGTGATGAAGGAGAGTGCCTTCTCGCTAATCAAGAAATAGAAAAGTTTCAGTCTAAAGAAGATGCTCAGAAAGCCCTCCAAGACATTGAAAATTTTCTTGAAATGGCTGTACCCTTTATAAATTATGATCCTGAAACCCTACAATATGAATTTGACGTAATTTTATCTCCTGAACTCAAGGTAAGAGGCATTTTTTTGGGCGAGTAAATGCATTTTTAAAAACTATAATTGCGGTAGTGTTAAAAAGAGCTTTACTCTTTCACAGGTAACTTTACACCACATTGCAATTATACTGCAGTTCTCTTAAGGATTAGGGGTTATATTAAAGCCACAGTTAAGCATCAAAGAATCCAAAGACTTACGTTTGCTTTATAATGAAGAGTAATTTCCTTTTGGAGCTCTGACTGCATTATTTTTGAATCCTTTTCACATACTAGGACCTCTCACATACATTTTCTTGCACATTCCTTGGAGAAAGACCCAAAGCTGTCCTTGAATATTGGGCCCATATCAGGAGCACTCTGCCCTTTCCTTTGTGCTGCACTGACCACCAGCAGCTGCTCTGTGGACACAGAGCTGGCTTCCTACCCAGTTTGAGGATGAAGGGATGAAGGATCTGGATCTTCTTGGGGAAGGGGGAGCAGCAGAAGCTGGTGTTAGTGAGGAAGATTGAGGTTAGTTCAGCTCCACCCCATTGCAGCTGCCATGAAACACTCTTTCCACATTGTAGATAAGAGCATTTGTGTTGCTATTTGCTCCTAAAATGTCTACTGACTTGTAAGTTTGGAGCAGTATCTAAACCCATGCTTAGCTGCAGATCTTAGGGGAAAGCCCCAGAAAAATCAGAAACATAGCTGTGGCAACACTAAACATGCCTTCTTTTCCAGCCATTAACCATTCCAGCCAATGAAAGGTGAATCATTTTATGTAGTGACCTATTTCATGACTGCTTGATTAATTTCTTCTTCAAGTTGTTTTGGTTGAGACCTTCTGGATTTATAACCATGTGAAATAAGCCACTAATCTGTTGCCATTACTTTCCTAAATATTTTCTAGTTATATTTTGAACTAAATTAATTTTTTGACTGTTTGAGTCTGAGAAATGTAAAAGAATTTGTAATGACCCCATTTCAGAAACTATTTCACAGAATTCTTATACAACCTGCAGGTTCAGATGCAGACTGTACAACTCAAGCTTGAAAACATTCGAAGTATATTTGAGAACCAACAAGCCGGCTTCAGAAGCCTGACAGATAAGCACGTGAGGCCAATCCCATTTGTAGTACCTGCTTCTGACAATTTGATCGGATCTAGACCACCATATTTTTCATCTAAACAAGGTAAAGTACCTTACATTCCCCTTTTCTATCTCTCTTTTTTTTTTACTTTGTTACTCTTGGTGTAAATACTGAACTCATTCTTCAATCCTGAGAAACTGAAATTTTATTTAAGCATCTTTGGTCACATTTATATTATATTGCAGAAGGCGAGAGTCATGATAGAGATTATCATACAATAGTTAAACATAGTAGTAATATAGTACAGTATAGGATGATGAAAATCTGGACTGAACTGTTCAAGTCTCGCAATGAATAGGAACATTATAGTAGCATCAAACTCACCCTTTTCTTCAGCAGGTGGAGGAAAGCGTATGAAACTGGTATATACACGTGTGCATTTACCACTTATTGAGATAAACTGTTATTTGGCTCTTAGAAGCTTCTAGTAAGTGAATGGCTTAGATAATTGAATGGATTGCCTTTTCTAGATAGGTACAGGTAAACTGAATAATTTCGCTGGTAGTTAACTGTTACAGAGTTTGTTTACTTGTTTTAATCTTTGTACACTTATTTTATTTATTTATTTATTTATTTACTTACTTACTTTTAGGGGGAAATAATTGGTTTGTTTGTTTGTTTGTTTGTTTATTTATTTAATGGAGGTACTGGGGATTGAACCCAGGACCTTGTACATGCTAAGCATGCGCCCAACTACTGAGCTTTACCCTCCTCCCGTAGACCAGTTTTAAACATGTAATATATCCATCTCTATTTTTGACATTTGATGGGATAAAATAATTATCCTCACTGTGGTGTTGAGCTGCTCTGGAAATAAGATGACTGTTGCCCCAGGGTTTTCCTTGAGCTTCCTCTGGGGCCTTTTTGGGCAAAGTAATTTGGCCTTTGGGGCTCTAAGTTAGTTGAGTTGGGTGAGCATGGGACTAAATTCATACTCTTTGATCTGAGAGAATCAGAGACTTCATTAATGTATGAGAACTGCTTTGAAAATCAGAAAAAGCCTGAGCCAAGCATAATGAATATCAAAATCCAGCTCAGCCCCAGCACAGATCAGCTGAAAATGAGGTGATGAAAGCAGGGAACTAGGCTAGGATGATACAAGTTACATAGTTAATAGTTATTAAATATAAAAATACACTCACAAGTAAAACTGTGAGCAATAAATGAATAATACTAAGAAGATACTGGAAAAAAGAATAAAAAGAACGAAAAACCAATAGGGGTTAAAAAAAAACCCAGCAGCTATTAGAGTAAAAATAGAATAGGTTGATATATCTAAGCAGAAGGCAGAGCTCAGTTAGATTTCTGGCTGTTTCCAGGGTGTGTGACCTTGGGCAGTAACTTAACCTCTTTTTGTTGGTTTTGCCTTGGTTTCCTTATCTGTAAAACAGGAACAATTTTACCCACTGACTGCAAAGTGTTGTTGTGAAGACAAAGTGAAAAAAAAAATGACAGAATATAAAAAAGTACTCAGTTAACTAGACTACTTCCCTCTGACTGAAGCTTCTTCTTTATGGTCCTCTAAAAGCTCGACTCCTCTGAAGGAGTTCCGAAATGGGGCACCTCGGCTTGAGGTACAGAGTCCTGAGGAGACTGCCGAAAACTCACTCAAGGCCTTAGACACTAAAAGTACATTTTGTTTTGTGTTGTTTCATTTTTTTTTCTTTCTGCAGTGGGAGTTGGATACTCTTTCTTTCAAGCATGTAAACTTTTTTCAAAAGGTACCCATCTTTATTACTTTTTGTCAGTACATTTTCTGAGTTTGTGTACGTGGGAAAAATCAGTTTGGCATCAAAAACCAACAGCGGTTTACTCTTGCATTCTGCCTACGATTAACTTTCTCCTTTTTTCCCATAATAACCGTCCATTATTCTCTCAGTATTAAACTTACCTTGGAAGATAACTATAGAAAAAGTAGATTATTCTCTTTCATCAAATGACAACTCATAAAAAGAAGGCAAGAAAAACAATTGGCAATGTTAAAATACATCAAACTTTCTTCATTTCAGAGGCTCTGTGTCACCCACAGTAAAACTATTTGTTGGGAGTAGCTTGCATTTGCCTCAATTTAGAACTGCCTAATATATTTATGAGGAAGAAGGCGGCTTACTGAATCAATGACAAGGATGGAGAAATGATTTTATCTGCTATCCATCATGCTTTCTAAATTAAATCAGAGCATTATTTATGCTACAGATATTGTTCATTTCACCTCATTGGTCTGTGAGTAATAGGGATTATAACAATCAGTTCCAAATAATCCTTCAAGATTTTTAATTGCTAAGCCAAATATATAAGATTTGCTCAAACCAAAACATTGGTGTTAATTTTTTATAAAATAAGTCAAACTGATTTTTTCAGTTGTTGTTTTTGTTTGTTTATTTTTATTAACTTGCATCAAGTAGAATCTTACGTCTAGCACAGTGCCTGAAACCTAGCAGGATGTAATAAATACTTGTGGAATTAACATTTAATACCGAGGGAAGTTATGGTAGGACATTGTGAGGGTTAAAGTGTGATTCAAGCCCCTAAATCTGTAGCTCCAGTCTAGATCTTTCTCCCATACTTCAGAGTCTGCATTTACCGTTTGCCTCCCTGAATTTCCCGTGAGCAGCTCAGTCTCAGGGTTCCCGAAACTGATGCATTTCTTCTGCAAACCTCCTCATCTCAGTGAATAGCACCGTGATTCCTCCAGTTGCCCAAGCCTGGGCCTTTGGCTCCCCTTTCTCTCTCACGTCCCACCTCTTAATCAGTCAAAAAATCTATTTCTTTCCAAGCCCCCTGCTAGCCCTCAGTGCTGCGTCCCGAATCCAAGCTAACACCATCTGTTGCCTTGACAACTGCAACAGTCTCCCTGCTTCCCGCTTTCCCTTCTCACATGCTCCTAGTTGTCTTGCCTTTTGGACTTTCCACATCCTGCGCTCTGTCTGGAGCACTGTGCCCTTCGCTCTCCCTTCTCCCTGAGCTTAGCTCCCACTCTGCAGTTAGGTTTCCTCTTTCTGGGCCACTTCCTTCACGTGAGCTTTTCCTTCCTGCCTCTCCTCCCCTGCACCCCAGTTTGGTCAGGTGTTCATGCTATGTGATACCCAGCCCCCCTTCATTTCTTCTCAGCTTTAGCGCAATTGCCTGTTTTCCGTCTCTCTTGCTAGACTGTAAGCTCTGTAAGAGCAGGGATGTTGTGCAGATCATGTTTGTATCCCCAGCCCCACACATGGAGCTTAGCGGACAGTATAGGTGCTTGATAATTTTCTATATATTCTCGTTGTGAAAAGAATGAATACATCTGACTTGCTTTGCAGAAAAGATGCGTTCCTCCTAAGTTGTGATATTCCTTTTTCATCTCTTAATGTACTTACAAAGACTTAATTAGTCAAGCTAATTAATAAAGCCCCCTAAGTTACTTTTATAAATAGCTTTGGATCTCTGTATATCAAGTTTCTTCAAAGTGATAGACACCGGTATTTATTGAGAAGTTGATTTTATATGGTAATTGCCACTGAGTCTAATTTGTATTTATACATTTACATATATATTATATGAAGTTACCATTCCTATATAGAGTATGCTTTTAAATAAATGAAAGGGAAGGATAAGATTTAGAGAACTTAACAGCAGAGCCTGTCCCTGGGTGGGCCTTGCAGTGTTTCCCACTGAGGAGGAAAGTCTGTTCCTTCTGTGGGGAGAAGAGATCCATGTAGGCTGAGTGGGTGGCACCCTTTCCATTAGGGACTTAAATGACCTAGTCTTTGCCTGGACCATGCCCTGGGCTTTGGAGGTCTTGCTTAATAATCCAGGGGCTCACCCTTTGTAAACAGAACAGAAAGAAAAAGAAAGATTACACAGGAAGAAGCGAAAGGTGAAAGCTTGGAATTTTGATGAAGTTCTTTTGTTTTATTTGGTTTTGTTTTAGCATTTTAATATGCTGCCGACATTTTGTTCTGTGTCGTAGTTAGAAACACGTATTGGGACGGTAGACTCTACGGATTTGGATACCACTTCCGCTTCCTGGACAAGATAGTAACGTTGGTTACTTACCGATAAAATGGGGATAGAAGGAGTACTTCTCTTGGGGTTGATTTGAAGGTTAAAAAAGAAAACGCACGTGTAGGGCTTAGAATAGTGCCCGGCATGTAGTGAGTGCCAAATAAATGTTAGATGCTGTAATTATTAGTTGAGATTTTTTTCAAAACTCTTTTGGATTCAGAATCAAAATAATCAGTGAGCTACAATCTGATTAAATGCTTGTGTATGAGAATGAACACTACATCTGCAAATAATCATAGATACTAACACCTAGCTTCATGCTAGCTCAGTAATCCTGCAAATGTTTGATGGGTGAGAGAATGGGTGAATACCTAGCAAAATCATGCTGTATAAGAAGTTGGAATCATATAGATAAGTCTAACCAATCATCTGTTATGTATAGTGTGAGTTAAAAATACTAATATAAAGATGTTGGAATATTAACATCTTTTTAAGTATTTAAGAGATAATGCACGTATTTTTATTTAAAGTGTTGATTTTAATTCTAGTTTGAAATTCTTTCATATTTCTCTACCAGGGAAGAAGACTTGGAGACAAAATCAGAGCAACTTAAAAGTAAATATCATTAATTAATTCAAAATGGGCTTTATTGCTGTAGTTGCAGAATTGGGATAGAGGCTAAAACTGTATTTTTAATTCACTAAACCAATATTGTACATTTGAAAGCCTATTTAATCTAAAAGAAAAAGCTGCGGCTGCACTGTGGCTAATTGCAGTACTGGCATGTCCCCAGATATATGAGCAGTTTGTCAAGTCTTGGCTCAAGTTCCGAATAATTTCTGTAGAACATTTCATATGAGTTCCAGCTTCTCTTTCCTGCCCCCACTTCAATTAGCGTAAATAGCGTTACACCTTTCTACAAAAGGAGATTTCTTTCGTAAGTGATTCCAGTCCTTAGGATACGAGGATGAAGCATGGACAAAGGACAGGGTCTAATGGATTATACTCTGGGCTCAAAAAAGACATCTATTCATTTATTGATTGATTCACGAGTCCTCAGTTATCCATGATATTCTGGTATCTGCAGAGAGTAGCCTCTTCATAACTGTGGCACCGTACATTTTCTTTGTGTGTTTTTGATGGTGAAGAAGGACAAGAACACATCTCCAAGGGGCAGTGTAGCATGTGATATAGATTGTAGAGCTAGACTGCCTGGCTTTTTATCTGGGCTCCATCACTTACTGGCTGTATGACCTTGGGTAAGTTCTCTGGAACTCAGTTTTCTTATCTATAAAATGGAGGTAATAATAAAACACCCTTAGTATGGAGTTAGTATAAAGATAAAAGAATGTAATATTTGTGAAGTACTTTGAAAGTTATGTGGTACACAGTGATGTTCTAAGTGTTTTGTCCAGTTATTAGCAGGCTAGTGAATGCCCTACACTGACATGCCACGTCTGGTCATCACGTTGTACAGCCACGACTGCTGGTTTCAAGCAGGCAACAGGCTGACTGCCAAATTCCATGGTCTGACATGTCTTTTGGTTCAGGTTTCCAGTCATGACTACCTTAATATCCTGCTGTGTGTTTTTATTCATTTGCATATCCCTGGGGGAAAGAATATAGGAGACTGTACTGTACATTGTCTTTGTGAGATCTCTAGCTGGTAAACCAAGTTCCAAAATGCACATATTCTTCCAATTCAAGTCAACTGGCACAATCCTTAGGCATTTAAAAATATTATGTTTCACAACTTTCCAAACTTGTATTTCAGAACCCTGTTAGGAGTACATGGCGCATACCTATCTGATAAGTGGAGGATACAAGATTTTCAGTCTTAATTATACTTATTTAAAATGATGATAACACTTGGTACATTGAGCAGACAGAAATCAAAGCACAGTTATAAAGAGGGAGCATGATAATGGTGGCTGACTATCTTGATCGTCAGTTTTCCCGTCTGTAAAATGAGGATGGGGATAAGCGTGCCATCGCTTGCTACATTGCCGAGAGGATCAGATATAATGATGTGTGTTAAGCACCTAGGACAGCGACTGCACAGTATACAGAAAGCAGTCAATGAATGTTTGTTCTTTTCAGTAATAAAGAGGTCATATTTTGTGGAGATGGTTTTAGCCGCTAGATCCTGTACTTGAGTTTCAGTTCTAGTTGTCATGAAGTAACACTACATTACCTGGAGGTTAAGCTTTTTGCAAGCTCAGCTGTCCAGGACAACCAAGATCCCTAGTATATGCTTCTGAAGAGCAAATAACCATCACAGATCTCATGCAGCTGACTCAGTAGGGCTGTCCAAGTCCTTTCGAGTCTGCAAACTAAGGCAGCAGTTTAGGATCAGAGAGGTCACTTGCAGCAACAGCTGACGTGGGGCAGAGAGCAGAGTGAGATGAACACGTTACAGCCATTTCAAGACACGACAGATAGTTCTACGCAGTTCTTGTTAGCCCTGGAGTGTATCATTGTTTATGATGCTGTTGCTGAGTCACTGGGAAAAGGGTCAGTGATACTGTGTGTCCTTGGTTAAAGAATTCGAGGATTCAAGTCATATTTTCTAGCCAGGTTTCCATCAACTATCAGTAAGGTTAAAAAGCCATTTTGGTTCCTCAGTGAATAAACTTTAGTTATCTGGACAACCAACTTTTTATGAACTAACCTCATTTCCCTGGAGTGCTAAAGAAATGAAACATTACTTAACATATAAACTAAATTCTAATGAGTAGCTTAAATCTGTCCTCTTAGGCAACAAAAATGATTTTTTAACTAGTACATATCAAAGTTATTTCTGAAAAAATCATAATTGTAGTGTTATTTTTCAGTTTCTCCTATACAGTTAGAACATACATAAATCTTGATTTGAGCTAGGTATCCATGGAGAAGAACTATACTCACATGGATGCTAATTGCACTTTTATTTTCATTTCAGATTGAAGTGGTGCATGATTGTCGGGAGAAGAGAAGTTCTGCTCAGTCCTCCAGTTTGGACAATGACAATAGCTTGGATGTTTTAAAGAAGTATCTTTTACTTATTAACATACACCCATACACACATCTACCAGCTTTGAGTCAGTCTTCAAGGCAAACGTGCTTGGAATTTTGAGTTCACAGAATGGGGTTCTCCTGGGTGTGATGGAAAGGGTACTAGATGAGGTGTCCCGGATTTAGGCCTGGCCCACCTGTTCTCTGTTTATGTGACTTGAAATTAACTAGACCTTTTCAGACTCTTAGTCTTCTCTGAGGCAAGAGTGAGTGGGACAGTGTTTCAAAAACTACAAAAGATTATGTCGATATATAATGTTATTTGATAGATGCTGTTATCTTGTTCATTTTTATATTATTATGTTAGTATTCCACACATAAGAACATTGGCCTTTTAAATTTTATATCACAGACTTTTGAGTTAGTTACCAGTATTTTGGAGCAAGTTACATATATATATTCAAAGATTGTTAAATGTTAATGCTTAAAAGTATAAACATTAAAAAAGAGGCCCAAGGTAGAAGTTAAATGAAATGGGTTACTTCTACTGAGGAGAGAGGAAGCAAATTTTAAATATGATGTCAGTTGGAAATCACATTGGAAGGAAAATATATTTTATTTTAAAGAGACAGTAAACAATATTACTACAGAAACTTAAGTATATTGGGAAAACCAGTGTAAGAAATCCACATGATGTCTCGGAAAATTTCAGAACATTACTGGGAAAAAGGAAATATTTTGCCTAAAATGCTATTTTTTTTTTCTGAGAGTAAAAGTGAGAAGGAACTACAGCATAGAGACTGTGCTGTCTAAAAAATATTCCCCAGATTTTCAGGAATAGATTTTTGTGAGTTTTTAGTAAATTGATTCTTAAGCTTAGTGAGTTGAAACTGAAAAATTTTTTTTAATTTAAAAATAACTCCTGAACCCCAATCCCCTTTATTTTAAATATATTTTTAAAAGTCTTGTGGGTGGTACTTATTCTAGAAACCGTAGAATTGATTTTATATTTTGATGATAAAACCAGAACCATTGGTAGTTCCCCTGCATTAACAACTTTCATCTTAGACTGTTTATAATGATAACTGAAACGTTGCAATACGATTCTAAAGCCATGAAATAACCAACAAATATGGTCCTTATATTTTAGCCACGTCCTAAATGAGCTGATACAGACAGAGAGGGTGTATGTTCGGGAGCTGTTTACGGTTTTGTTGGTAAGTGACTGTGATTGTATTTTCCGTCTTTTCCTGCATCAATTAGGAAGTGCTGAGGGCAGACTTCTCTTTTGGTCTCCTTCCTTGATTGTTTGATAAATGTGCATGTTCGGGTTCTCCCTCAGCAGTGAGAATTGTGGGTTCAGAATTTATTATGAAAGAGATAAGCCATTCTCTTAGGAATACAGCAGATTGTTATAATTATTCCCAGGGTGCTATTTAGAGATTGTGATGTAAAGCACTAAACATGGGAGAAAAACATTCATTTGATACAAATGTCATAATACTCATTTGTTCTGAAAAAGAAAACCCAAACACTTATTGCCTGTTTAAGGAGAAGTTAATGACCTATAATATAAATTTTCATACGTGGTTTCTATTTCCTACACCATAAGCTACCCTAAAGGCCAAAGAACTGTCACTTCATTCTAAATTGACTTCCCAGGCTCTGTACTCATACTGTCTTCCATGAATGTTCTGAGTGGAGCACCTTGACTTCTTTGTCCTGCTGTCTAATAATAATAATAATAATAATAATAATAATAATAATAATAATAATAATAATAATAATAGTGGATAACTTTGGGAGCTAGAAGATTTGAATGTTATAATTACAGAAACTTCACCCATTAATCTCCTATACATTCTGCTGAACCTATACCTTTGGTGGCCCAACCAAATGTTAATATGAATATTTTTTAAATGAATAAATGTATTTATTTTGGGTAGGGCTACAGAGCGGAGATGGATAATCCAGAGATGTTTGATCTTATGCCACCTCTCCTGAGAAATAAAAAGGATGTTCTCTTTGGAAATATGGCAGAAATATATGAATTCCATAACAAGTATGTAATTGCTGAATTGAATTTTCTTTTTCACGATTATAATTTAAAGGGTTATTGACCAATTTAGTATATTTCACATAAAATTATATCATTTTTTCCTTTGAAATTTTTACAGCATTTTCATGAGCAGTCTGGAAAATTGCATTGATGCTCCAGAACGTGTGGGACCTTGTTTCCTGGAGAGGGTTAGTTCAATGATTATTTAAAAATATATAAATATGGGCCACCAAAATAGCAGTTAATGTTATAGGAACAGATTTAGAGATAAGGTGGGCATTATTTTTTTATGTCTTTATGTTTTTGGAGGAGACACATCACTCCACAAGTATTTAATGCTAAACCAAGTTTTGTTACAGAAATGGAGTATTTGAGCATGCAAATGGCCATTGTATTCTGTGGTACCAAACGCTTCAATGGCTCAGCTTGTGACCAGTGACCCCTGGGTGATCCCAGGAGCCCAAGGACCATGCTGGATGTGAGGATGTGAGAGTTGGGATCATCTTAGCACAACCAATTCTTGGCTTGGTTAATTTTCAGCCTAAGACATGCCTTGGTATTCCTCTCTATTACATGTAAAGTCTTTGAATCAAACGTAGTCTGGCTTTCAGACACCAAGGCATCTATCACAGGGTCTTTGCAAAACTGGGAGCTGTCTGTTCTTTTTATTCTACGAGGTCATTCAGGGAGGCTCGTTTCTCCATGTCCCAAGAGTGCACTTAGTCAGTTGACTTCCCAGGCTCTGTCGTCATACTCTCCTCCATTAGTTTTCTCTCAGAATGTTCTCTGCTTACCTAGTTCCTCTCCTTTCCGAAAAATCAGTCCTGTCTTGATTTGAGAGTCAATTTGATAGAGGTGATCACTGAAAGCTTCCAAGGAGATAGCTTATCTCCGAAAGTGTTTATGGAGTGAGAGGATAATAAGGATAAGGAAGAACCTTTCTCAACATATCTTGACTTAAAACGCATTTAAACTGTAGCCAGATTCTTCCCTGACTTCCCTAAGCCACAGCAGTCCCTCTTTCCTTTGAACTCCGGCAGTACTGAATGTCTGTGCTACTCACTGGGAATTTCATATTTACTAAGCATCTTTACGTGTATTCATGAATCCTTTCTCCAACTAGATAGAAAACTCATTGAGGCAGGGTCCATGTCCTATATATCTTTGTATTTCTAATAAGGTCAGCAGAGTTCTTGGCAACTGGTGTGGTTTAATAAATGCCTGGTGATATGTTCATTCATTCGACTGCCATCTACTGAACCCCTACTATGTGCCAAGCACTGTGCTAGGCAATGTGGGATACTGAGACTACTCATATAGAAAAACAGGGAATACGTTGTGTACAGTGTGAGTTGTGCTATATTAGAGATGTACAGAGGGTCCTATAGGAGCCAGGAAGAGGTGCATCTTGCATAGACTGGACATATAAATGATGGTTTTATAGAAGAGATGACTCATGAGATGACGTCAATGAATGAGTAGGAGGTAGCCTATTAGATGAAGGTCAAATAAAGATGATTCCAGGGAGAGAGAATCGAATGGGCAGATGCCTAGCAGGGTTATAGTACAATGATGATGCTGCAGTGGTGAACCAAGGACCTGGGAAGTTAGCTATAAATTCATTCACTAGGTAATCCAGAGACTAAGAGCATATTTCTTGGTATTTAGCTCATAGTAATGAAAAAAGTAGTCTTGTTCAGAGAAGGCTTTTCTCCCTCTAACTCAGACTTGGTAAGTGGAAGTTCTGAAATTACTCAGATAATTAGGTGTCCCTCTACCTGGTCTGATGGGGATGCTATCTTTGGACTATAAAGAGGGCTTCTGACCAGCTGCTAGTGTGACAGGCCCTTTAGGCACACTCCCAGTAATGCTTGGCTACACTCACTCCTGCCCAACCTTTCTTTCTTGAGAAGAAAAGTACATGTTCACAAATTGGTAATACATTTGAATTTTCTTTTTATCACAGAAAGATGATTTTCAAATGTATGCAAAATATTGTCAGAATAAGCCCAGATCAGAGACAATTTGGAAGAAGTATTCAGAATGCGCCTTTTTCCAGGTATAGTAATTATTCAGGTATTGGACATACTCTTTCTGGAAGATACTGGGATATTTCTTATTCATAAATGTATTTTCTGCTTTAAGTAAGTTATATATATGTGTAGATTAAACAATCCAACCCTCCCCCAAACACACACAAACATACGTGCTGTTCCTCAGAGACAACTATGCTCTGCTCTTTGAGTGACTTCTTTTGGTATTTACCTCCATGTCGCCAAATATGCCTATGTTGCTGCTTCCACCATGGGAGATGAGGCTTTAGCTTTCTTTCTTTCCCCCACCACATCCACACACGTACTTCTTTTCCTCCAAATAGTCAATATAGTTATATTGTATAACAGTGTTAAATTATTGAGTATGTGATTTCTGTGCTCAGATGAATCATGTGGAATAAGGTGATTGCTTTTCCCTCCCTTTTTTTTTTTTTTTTGAAGGGGGGAAGGTAATTAGTTTTACTTATTTATTTTTTGGTTTACTTATTTATTCTTTGGAGGAGGTACTGAGGATTGAACCCAGGACCTCGGCATGTTAAGCATGGGCTCTACCACTTGCGCTATCCCCTCCCCCTTCCCTCCCTTTTGTTTTTCTTACAATTGTCTTTTTCACTCACTTAATTTTCTGGGTACTTATCTCTATCCCAAACTCTCCCAGTTGTGAGAGTTACATCAACCTCTTCTTAGTACATCTAAGCATTATATTTTCTCTGCATGTCATCTTGAATAAATCTCTCCTGGAATCTTCTGCCCTGCTCATCTAGACTCGCTAGGCCTGTTGTGCAGCTGCCATCTTGGGATGTTGGTGAAAATCATTTTGGGCAGTCTGTTCACCTGTCTCTTGCATAGACTCTCCTGTTTCCTAGGGGCCGTATCTTTCTCTTCCTTATTTTATTCTCTTGTTTGGTGGAATACATCCTCCAGTAGTTTTACTGAGAAACTGTGCATGATAGGTAAACGTTTTTGAGAGCTTGCATGTCCACAAATGTCTTTATTCTACCCTAACATTTGATTGCTAGCTTGGCTGGGTATAGAAATCTATGTGAGAAATAATTTCCCTCAGAATTTTTGAAGGTATTTGCTCCATTGTCTTCTAGCTTTCAGTGTTGCTGTTGAGAAATCTGATGCCATTTTGATTTTTGTTCCCTTGCATGTGACCTAGTTTTTATCCTCTCTCTGAAAGCTTTATGGGAACTTCTTTTATCCTCAGGGTTCAGAAATTTCACAGTGCTGTGCCATTATCCTAGTCTTGTGGTGATCCCTTTAAATTTGGGACTTCTTGTCCAAATTTACTTGAATTTTTTTCCTTTGATTTTCTCCAGACAATTTTCTCTAGTCTTTCTTTCTGGAATCTCTATTGTATGGATGTTGGATATTCTGGATCAGTCCTTTAATTATCTTTTCTTTTTATTTTCTGGCTCTTTGTCTTCTTGATCTGTTTTCTGGGATTTATGTTCCAGTCCATCTGTTGAGGGTTTTGTTTCTGCCATCATGTTTTTAATTTTGAAGAGCCTCTACTCTTTTTTGTTCTCTGTTCCCTTCAGTAGAAACATGTTTTTGTTTAATAAGTTCAGTATCTTGACTTAGCTATATGAGGATAATAACAATAGGTTTTTCCCACTAAAAACAGTTTTCTCTTCCCTGCAGAGTTTCTGTGTTTTCTTCATATTGCTTTTCTTTTCTTTTTTTCTTTTTTTCTTTTTTTTTTTTCATTTTGTTTCTGTCACTGTCCTCAAAAGTCTAGTGATATTTGGTTGTCCACTTACATTGAGAATAAGCACTAAAAAGTTCATTGGAGGTTTCCTGTGTGTATGTGGGCTTTTTGACCATGGTCTTCACTGTTGGGTAATTTGTGCTTGGGGGATCCCCAATTCCTGTATCTTTAGGTCTTTTCACTCAGGCTGGTCAGATTCTCCACCCTGCTACCTGGAGAGTGAGGATCTGACTACCAGTGTTCTGGTAGACAAGTCGGGGGAAAAGGCTCAGAGTCTCTAAGTTGATACATAAATACTCAAGCAATCTCTTTGCTTTCAGTATGGTACTCTGCCCTCAACTGGACCTGGTATTCCCTAGTCCAACGGCCCTCTGTTTTACTCTTTTCAGATAAACATCTATTCTTCAGCTATGGGAGCGGGGAGGCAGCCACCCAGCTGTGCATAGCGGCATGGCTGTCTAAGATGCTTGTGGTCACTGCTGCTGTTTCTTTTTTTAGATTTTAATGCTCATTTAATTTTTTTTTTGGTAACAGCTTTATTGAGATATGGTTAAAATAACACAGAATTCACCCTTTAAAAATGTACAATTCAGTAGTTTTACTATATTCACAACCTTGTGCAACCATCACCACTATCAATTTAAGAACATTTTCATCACCCACCCCCCATTTTCCCCTAAGCCTTGTAGCCCTCTGCAATCACTGAGCTACTTTCTGTCACTACGGATTTGCCTGTTCTGAACGTTTCATGTGAGTGGAATCCTAAAATATGTGATCTTCTGTGTCTGGCCCTTTCACCCAGCATAATGTTTCCACAGTTCATCCATGTTGTAGCTGTGTCAGAACTTCTTTCCATTTTATGGCCTAGTAATATTCCACTGTGGGAATATTTCACATTTTATTAACCCATTCATCAGTTGATGAACATTTGGGTTGCCTCTACCTTTTGTGTACAAGTTGTTGCATGGACATCATTTTCATTGCTCTTGGCCATATAGCTGGGTATGAACTTGCTAGGTCATACGATCACTCTTTAACTTTTTGAACAACTGTTGGATTATTTTCCAAAGTTGCTGCACCGTTTGACATTCCCACCAGCAGTGTGCAAGGAGCCTGATGATGCCGCACCCCTACCAACACTTGTTAGTGTCTAATTGCTTCTCTTTCTTTTTGAGGTGATTTTATTTATTTATTTATTTTTATTGAAGTATAGTTAGTTATAATGTGTCAATTTCTGGTGTACAGCATCTAATTACTTCTTACACAATCGTTCAAGAATCATCTTTTTTCAAAGCCAACCTTCATCTCCAACTTTCAGAGGTACTTGATGCCGGTAATCCTGGAGTCTTCATGGAGGGCAAGGAAAAGTGTTCTATAAGATAAATTGAGTTGTTCCTTGATTTTTCCCTCTTCTGGTTTCCAAATTTTGTCAATGTTTTTTCCTCTCTCATCTTTGTGACTTTAGGTTTTTCCTTGTAAAAATAACTTTTCCATCATTTTAGTTGGGTTTCTTGAGTGGGGAGAGCTAAATACATGTATCAGGCTACCATTTTTAATGATAAGTTGACAATTGAATTTGATTATGTATTGGATTTTATCCATACACAGAGGGTCCTGGATCTCACATACGTATATCCTCTCCCCTTCCCTTTGTGTTCTGCACGTCCATATGCACATTTCATCCTAAGCAGCTCCGTCTTGCCCTAATTATGGAGCCGACAATGTTCCCAGGACCCAAAGTCATGACAGTTATATTTATAGTGGCAGTGAGCCAATAATCAGATGAAATATAGCACCAGTTGATAAGGGCTGTAATTTTTCTTGTGACATTAAAAAAACTTCTCCTACCCAGTCTGATTTATATTCAGTACAACCTATTTCTTTTCTGGGTCTTGGCCTGTGGAGCTGAGCCTTTTGTTACTTTTCTTGGATACACTGAAGAACTTTTTAGTTATGTTAACCGGTCATTCATTGCTTTCTTACCTTTTAAGCATTCCACATCATTGTGAGTTTATATGTAGAAACTTTTTAGTCATTGAAATTTTGCGATTTTCTGCCTCTCAAGTCCTGGAAAGAATATTTACTATAGTTTTTCGAATATACTGCCTCTTAAAATTTCTATACCATATATAACAGCGATTTTTCTGGTAAATTTTCCTTGAGATGTAAGAAGCATGCATGCATCGGGTCTAATCAATGAATATTTGGTGTTTTCATAGGGATATGTTTTAATTTAAATTTATTGATAATTCTATTTTAATGCCAGGAATGTCAAAGAAAATTAAAACACAGACTTGGTCTGGACTCCTATTTATTGAAACCAGTGCAACGCATCACTAAATATCAGTTACTGTTGAAGGTAATTACATGAAGCGTTTGTTTCGTTCCTTCCTTACTTTTTTGAGTCAGCTGTGGCAAAACCCTTAAGAACGAAGCAAGTGACTTGGAAGCACTAGAAATAGGTAGGCTCAATGACTGGGAGGTCTGGATTTAGCAGTAGAGTCACTGCAGTGTGGTCCTTTGGTTCCCGGGGCAGTGCAGGAGCCGGAGGTAGAGGTGTAAAGCTGAGAACATGCAGTCTTTTTAGCTATTTAATGATCCATACAAGTTACATTGATGTATGTGTAACGTTGACTGCAGAACTTCTCCTGTTGCTAAGAACTGAACAAATGTTTCTTACCGTTTTGAGACTGTATTTCCCATGGGTCTGCTCAACGAAAAATGAAGATTGCATACCCCTCAGTAATGTGAAAAGATTACTAAAATGCAACATTAAGTATAAACACAACATAGCTTGTTTTAAAACAGATTTTCACAATGTTCTGTGGTATATGCATAATGAATAAAACGAAGTGCTCTATATGGAGGACCAAAAAAAAAATGTGTAATTGCTTTAAGAACAAATCTCTCATGTGTCCTAATGATTGTTCTTCAGCTCCAGAAGCATCGCATGCCCTTTGCTTTATATGATTCAGTCACTGTTCTCTTTCTCCTCCCGTTTCTGACGTTGTTATTAAATACAGTTTTGATGTGACAAATAACATGTGAAAGAAATTACTCGAAAAAGTGACATTATCTTTGGATTCCTCCTTGAAAGCATATTAGCCGAAAATATATTCATTTTATCCAGCTATTGATATCAGCCTGATATTAAGTTTAGTTCTTGAAATCTAATTACAGGAGCTATTAAAATATAGCAAAGACTGCGAAGGATCTGTACAGTTAAAGGAGGCACTTGACACGATGCTGGATTTACTGAAGTCAGTCAATGACTCTATGCATCAGATCGCAATCAATGGCTATATTGTAAGTAGATTTTAATGATTGTTGCAGTTTTACAGGGTAAGCATCTTAACATTCCTTTCTTCCTCTCCTGGAACCAAATGAGAAATAAGAAGTTAGAGGCAGACAAATGAAGGATCTGAATGTCAGCATTGTTGCTTATGCTGAGTGGAAAACTGGCTTCAGATCAGCAGCCGAATGGCTTTATGACATTCCCCTTGTGCCTAACCCCCAAGTGCAGACCCTGGGAAATCCCGCTTGACGGAATGTTTGGGTCTATTCTAAGGAGACATATGGTCCCATTATTGCTCTTTGCCCCAGTCCAGGGTAGATAGGGAAGAAAAAGATCAAATCTTTAGACTTAGCTCCACCCAGTGGGGAAACTTGGACTGGGTGACGTCATTTGCCAATAAGGATTTTTTTTTTAATATGTTGTTTGTTTTTTGCGGGGGGTGGTAATTAGATTTATTTAATTATTTATTTACTTATTACTGTTATTTTTATTTTAACTGACGTACTGGGAATTGAACCTGAGAGCTTGTACATGCTAGGCATGTGCTCTATCACTGAGCTATACCCTCCCCCCAGGATTTTTTTTTTTACTACTGTTTAAAAAATTTATTATTATTTTTTTAATTGAAGTATAGTTTGTTTACAATGCTGTGTTAATTTCTGATGTCCAGCATAGTGATTCAGTTTAAATATATATATATATATATATATATATATATATATATATATATATATGCACACACACTCCTTTTCATATTCTTTTCCATTATAGGTTACTACAAGATATTGAATATAGCTCGCTGTGCATATGCAGCATAAACTTGCTGTTTATCTGTTTTATATATAGTAGTTAGTATCTGCAAATCAAGGAAGCGATGGGGAGAGTTGGCCTAGCTGCATGCAGTACCTCCCCATGGAGACATGAAGCCAAGAAAAAGGAGGTTTCTTCTGTCTCCCACCCCCACAGTAATTTTGTAACTGTGGATATGTGGTATGTTTCAATGTGAACAGTTGTGATGACTAAAACTGTAAAAACTATAAATTATTCTTCAGGCTTTTAGTAGCTCCAACTAAATACTGTACTGTTGATGTCAGAGATCTGACTGTATCTCTGCCTTGCAGTAATGAGTTTTGGTTTTCCATTCCAGGGAAACTTAAATGAGCTGGGCAAGATGATAACGCAGGGGGCATTTAGCGTCTGGACTGGACACAAGAAAGGTGCTACGAAAATGAAGGATTTTGCTAGATTCAAACCAATGCAGCGGCACCTTTTCTTGTATGAAAAAGCCATTGTTTTTTGTAAAAGGCGTGTTGAAAGCGGAGAAGGCTCTGACAAATACCCGTCATACAGTTTTAAGCACTGTTTGAAAGTAAGACAATTTGAATTGTGTAATGTAATATTCTTTCATGTATGCTATACTGTATTCAAGTTTGCATACTTTTTCAGTTCAAATGACTGGGTTTTACACTTTAGTTGCACATCTTTTTTTTTTACAAAATCTTTTTTTTTAATTGAAGGATAGTTGATATAGAACATTCCATTAATTCCTGGTGTACAGTGTAATGATTCAATATTTGTATATACTGTGAAATGATCACCACAAGTAACATCCATCACCACATATGATTCTAATTTCTTTTTCCTGTGATGAGAACGTTTAAGATCTACTCTCTTAGCAAGTTTCAAATGTGCAGTGCAGCATTATTAACTATAGTCACCATTGCTGGATATTACGTTCCCCAGGCCTTATTTATTTTATAACCAGAAATTTGTACCCTTTGACGCCCTTCACCACCCATTTTGCACACTCCTACCCATGAAATCTTAAGTAAAAGTCTTAGATAGAAGTCAGGTAAAGCAGAACTTGTCTGCCTGAAATGAGAGCAAGGGAGGGCTAAGCGTGAAATGAGAACTTTAATCCCAGGCCTTCCGCAAGGGGGCACCCTGGGGTCCCACACAGCACAGTTTGAAATTATGGGAAGTGACCCAGTTTCCCTCGTTAGCACTCTCTTACCGGTGGTGCTAGGTAGAGTTCTTGGTCTTAGTAGCAAGGGGCTTTTATCATACAGGAGAGACAAGGAGGAAAGACTTTCTTCCGTTTCCTCAGTGTCATTTAAAAATGGATAACATTTGTGTACCCCTCCTCTTCTCCCTAGCACCTCCCTTCCCGGTGTCCAAAGTCACCTACCACGCAATCCTGCCCACACCTGTCCTGTCCTAGCCTTTTCTTAGAAATTACTTTCTTCTTTTCCATAACCCAAACCGCCGTTCTGTCCTAATGTTAGTTTGGTCTGAAAATGAGAGCAGTATTGTTTGAGGAAGTCAGTGGCAAACCAGTGATACTCCCAGCTGCTTTTGACATTTGATGAGAGGAACTTCCAGTTCACACGAGTCTGTAATTGGCAAATTTGATTTTAATTTTACACCTTATTCATTTTATCCTTCAGGTTCTACATTGCAAAAGCAATATAGCATTTGTTAAAGAAAAGCTGGAAAATGGAGACAAAATTACTTTCTATTCCTCCACCACTATCATTCTAGTCAATCTCTCACAAGCCTGTTCTTTCATAGCTGTTAGCAAGTAATGAAGGGGACGGGGCTGGGTGTCCTGAGATAGGCCGGGAGTGGAGGGGTTTGCTTTTGATTCTTCCCAGAGGTCAACCATCCATGCTGTTCCTAACAGGGTTCCTGCCCAGGGTTAGGCCTCCAACTTCTTCCTACTGTCTACTATCCCTGCTTCACTTCTGAACCCACAGCAGTGGTTGTTTCAAACTCTCACTATTTTCATAACAGAAGTGCCTAGTTGCTCCTTGGATATCAGCAACCCACCTCCAAGCTTCCCAAATCTCCAAGGGTTTTTTATGTCTCTAATAAACATCGGTTAAGAAGTAAGAATGTGTAATTGACCTCAGACAGGGTTCAGATCTCTTGCAATCTATGTATTCCTGGGGAGGGTACTGTATCTTCATAGGTGTGTTGGTCCCACATCCATTTGTTTCACTTTTTATTTGTGGAGTGTGACCTAGTTACTACGTAATATACTATTCCTAGTTTGTATTGATTTTTTTTCTTACTTTTAATGTGTCACAATGATGGACACAGCAACAGAATATTTCTAAAGTACATCAGAGTAAGGAGAGATTAGTAAAAGGCAACCGGTTGATGAGAATTCAAACTACAATGGTTACCATGGAAACAGAGAGTGGGCTAGATGCAAGAAACATTTCCATGCAAGGTAAACAAGCAGGCTTCTTGACTAGTAAGTCAAGTAACGAAGGGGACGGGCTGGGTGTCAGAAAATAAATACAGATACAGAAAATAAATAATACCTGATGTTTGAAGGAAAAAAAATCAGCCTAATTTCTCTTTATTCCCCAATCATGCCTAGAATCCTTAACAAAAAGAGATTAGTCAGTGATTCCTGTGAGGGTTTAGTCTAGGATCACTAGGAAAACAGTGATGTCATTGATAGAGAAAGATGGAAATTAAGCTATTTCTTATAAGCCTCACTATGCTTACTTCCTCTTGCTTACCGTTAGGAGATTCCAGGACTAAATAATAGCTAGTCGGACTAGTCAGTGTGTTACATAACCATTTGGGTTACTGGTTTCAAAGTCTTCCCCTTGGTAGAGAGGATCGATGTGGATGCTGGCCTCTACTTCTCTCGCACTTTTGGGGGACTGTTGCCTTGACTTCATCATATCAAGCTGGAATTTCAATTTTATGATGATTGTGAGCTAAATTTTAAGTCGGCTGCTTCTGTGCAAAGGAAAGGCCCTAAAGTCACAGTTTGCTAAATGGAGACATTTGAGTTCTTCAGATTTCTCAGTTTGTACGTTTATTATTATCATCTATGTTTCTACATTTACCAAACATGCACATAGTGCTCACTATTGGCTAGGTGCTGTTCTCAGCGTTTACAAACATCAGTGTTAACTCATTTAATCTACGTAGCAACTTTCTACGAAGTACGAACTCTAATAACTCCATTTTGAGGATGGGAAAGCCAAGTTCCAGAGAGGTGAGTGATTTATCCAGGAGCATAGCTAGTAAGTGGTGCAGCACACATCCGAACCCAGGCAGATGGCTCCAGGGTTCACGGTCATAATCACTGTGCCATGCCAGAAGGCCTTTGTTCTTGCTTGTTTATTCTTTCATTCCTTCATTCATTCCTTTTCATCTCCGTTCTCCACACTCAACTTCCTCTCTACCCCTGTAGCAACCATTCTAATTTATTTCATGTACATCCTTCAGTTTGTGTGTTCTTTTTAAATATATACTGATGTTCTGTGCACATCTAGTTTTAATTTATATAAGTTGTATTCTGTTATAATTCTCATTTTCTTTCTTTCTTTTTTGATCCCAGAAACTATTTTCAAGATACAGCCATGTTATTATTTTATATTCAATATATTGCTTCTAACTGCTTCATAGCACTTCAGCCTTGTTACGTTTCTTTGTTAATGTGAATCAAGATCAATTTTTTAATAATACTAACCCAAGAAGTAACTAAATTCTATCCCAGATACATAAATAATAAAAGTCTGAAGATAAGTAGTTGTTGGTTATAATCCCAGAGTTCTTAAGCCACTGGGTGACTTTTAACAAGGTAGTTGACTGCTTCACCCTGATGACAGAAAATTAGGTTAAAAGTTGGGGCCCTGAGCACTTGATACAGCAAGATGTCTTCAGATAAAATGCTTTATAGTAAAGAAAATATATTCATAGCTACCAGAAATCATCGATGAAAATATGAAAGATAAGGCAGAGACCACAGGTAGGATGTAACTGTAGAATCAGCCTTGCTATTTTATTACCTATATATTATATATTATATAGTATATCATATAACTATACTCATAGAGTTAGACCTTTAACTCTGCCTCTAGAGTCTAAAGCGGAGTAAATTTTTATGGTATAGCAAGCATTTCATAAGTAAAATAAAAACCTTTCAATAAAGACTTTTATATTTTGTTACTTGAGAAAATATATACAATCCACTAATTACGAATGCATTGTATTACAGTGGATCATTTGTAGTGAATTGTTTGGAACTAAGAACAATATTGTCTGATAGATGTAATAGTTAGATTTCCAGGCTAACTCAAAAAAGCTCATTTAATCTATGATGATGTTCTATATGTGTGCAGTGAAAATAGCAAAGCTAATGCAATTCAAATGAGGGGAAGCTGAGAAAGCAAATTCATACTTAAAAATTCATTATATTATCTGAGCATTTAATACATGCTATTTAATCCTATAGAAATACAATATGTCAACTCCATGAAATAGGTACTCTTCCCATTTTATAGTTGAGGGAACTGAAGTTCAGAAAGGTTAAGCACCTTGCACCGAGACACATAAGTAGCAAGTAGTAGAGATAGAATCCAACCCGGGCCTCTTGGACTCCAAGCCCAGGTACCTTCCAGCTTATCATGTTATTAAGACAAAACCATGCATTGAAACAAAATCAATTTAGAGATTGAATATGAGATTATAATTTATCTTAAATCCTGCTGTTTGAGCAAAAGTAGGTTAGGGAGAGTGGCTGAGTAGGGATATAAAGATATTTTTGGACATTCTGAAAGTAACTTCTGAGTACATTCAGGGTAGGTGTCACAGGCTCTTCATTAATATGTCACATTTCATTTCTAAGCATAATCCCTTTTCCTTGAGATGAGGATCTCACTAGCACTACTTTTAATGCTTATCAGCTCTAATTAGGGTCATTTGGGAAGCATGTAAATGGAACAGAGAGTGAGATATTCCTTTAGATAATTAGGTAAAGACTCAAAGAAAAGAAAAGGCAGAAAGAGCCTAAAAGAGAATGTATGTATAAGGGAGTGAAATTGCTCAAAATGGAATTAACCAAGCTATTAGCAGCACAGGATGAAAGAAAATGGAAGACTTTGTGCTTTGCACAATCATATGGAGGAGAAAAAAAAACTATGGTAAGAAAGTGATATTGCATATAAAAGTTTCACTAGCTACAAGAAGACATCACTCTCCTGTTACAGATTATTTGTTTTCTAGAGAAGCCAAGAGAGTGGTAGAAATAGAGGGGATTTTTGTGTACCTGATTCGTTCTCCCCGACCCATAAATTGGATGTCTATACCTTGTAGGGCTTCTATAGACATAAGTAATAATTTATGAGATTAACTTATCTGGCATATGATTATTAAAAAGAACCATTTAAATTAATTTTGAATGACCTTATTCACTGATGTTTAGTCTTCTGTGTTTCAGACAATAATTTGTTTTAATAGTATACGGTTAATTTATAACAGAATTCAATCTTAAGTCGATTACTTGGATGTTCAGACTTATAACACGTGTTTCAATCATTGGAATGGAGCATGTAGTCTGTACTGTAAGTGCATAGTTCAATGAGAACATACGAATATTCAGGTCTGTAATTATATTTACAATTTCATATTCTTTGATTATAAATGTATACTTTGCCCAAGTGAGAAATTCTGTTCCACATAGAATATGAAAGGGATAGATTTAATGTAATTTTATTTTCAGAATAAAATGCTCATGAACATGTTGACTTATATATTGTAGATGGATGAAGTTGGAATCACCGAGCATGTAAAAGGAGATAACCGCAAATTTGAAATCTGGTATGCTGGGAAGGAAGAAGTTTATATTGTCCAGGTTGGTCATTTAAAGATTATTCTAGAAACCATTATCTGCATTAAGATACAAAAGTCTGAATTTGCAAACAAAAATAATTTTGGTTACATTACAAAAGTTCTCGTTCCTGTCTTAGAGGTCACCTAAATATTGTTTGGTTATTATTCTTTGTAATTCAGTTGAACATTTTTTCACTAGCAAGCTTTCTTTCACTTGAGATGTCTATGGTGCTTTCTATGGGTTTAAGTTTTCACTGCTACACCAGGGGACTTAATCAACAAGAGGTGACAGCCAAGATCAGATCTGATCATTGTTTCTAAAGAATGTGGTTAAAGCCCTGGCCAGATGTGCTGTAAGATTCAACCTGTTTCAGGGAAGAGGAGAGGATTAGAACATTTGAAGAGGAGGTTGTCATTTCAAAAAATATTTGTATCATAACTCATGACTGAGGAGTGTGCTGTTATCTGTTGAAAGTGCAAGGTGTTTCTTCTTTGTTTTAATTCTGTATGCGGTGATTACAATTCATAAAAATATGTCTTCTTGGCTTGACGTAGATGTATGACTTCTTGCTGTCTGTTAACAGACTTATCTTATAAGTAACGGGAGGATATTTAAGGAAGCTTTCATGCTGTCATCAGTTATCAAGATAACTGCAGTAGATTGTCGTTTCAGAAACAGTAGAACTTTTTTTATTTTACCAAAATTAAACATTAAACCATTTATATCTTTAAAAGACCCCCTTACAAAGAAAAGATCAGTAAGATTCACATGTTACATTTCTCTGAGAGTTATTATTTAACGGCAACTTCAAAATGGTTTTGGCTATTATTTCATCTAATCTGATGGCTACTCATTTGCTTCTTAGAAGTTTTACGACTCAAAATGTTAGAGTTTGGATATGGCAGTGGTTCAGGATGTAGATCGTGTTTGATGTACTTAATTAATTACATTTTTTTTTAATCATAAAGCATCCTTTATAAAAGGAAACATGTCCTCTCCTCCCCCACTTTTGAATCTTTAGGCTGCAAATGTTGATGTGAAGATGACATGGTTAAAAGAAATCAGAAATATTTTGTTGAAGCAACAGGAACTCATGACAGGTAAATTCAAACATGCATTCTTCAGAACGAGAAGTACAGTGACAGCTCGGTGACTCAGATTTTGTGATAATTCTCCCAGGGAATGGGGCTGATATTTACTTTCTACTATCTATAATGGAAGAGTTTGTTCTCCTAATTAGTAGGAGATCATGATTCAGTGAGCTGTTTAAACTTTTTCGGAAAATGAACTGTAGCGTGGAAGGTGCGCTTTAGTGCCTGAGAAGCAGCTGTGAGGTAACAAACAAGCTGAATGTGTTCATTCTGAGTCCTTCCCACGGGGCACCTCTGCTTAGGGCCTCAGTAATCAGTGCTTAGTAATGTTGGCATGTGGGCAGTTCTAGTTATAAAGTTGAATTCCTTGAATAAAATATTACCTGGTTCAGTCCTTTTCCATATTCTAAGTTCAGACTGGCATTCCGTCTGACTATTTCAAATCTGTGAAGGTGAACTCAAATTGGAATGGGGGGATGTGGTGTGTGTGTGCATATGAAAGTCATTGGTCCTCAAGGAAGTAAGAGCGTGGCTTCCAAATGATGCTTATATAACCTTTATTTCACAGTTAAAAAACGAGAACAGCATAATCAGTTAACAGAACAGAACCATCTTTCTTCTCAGCGGAATGATGAGTAAGTGATTATTCTTTAAAAAATATCACTCCTGCAGGCTTCTGTTTTCCGTATGTAACATGAAACAATGTAATTAAACTATCAGACAAAAATTACCCTCTTTTAGCAGGAGCTCATCAAATTCTATAAACCCATCATTTTTTCAGTTCTATACTTGGAGCCTGATGGTCCTTAAGAGTTGTCCCATTGTTCCCCTTGATGTTAAAAATAGTACAATAGTTTGGGCGAATTTTTAAACATGATTGATTATAAATGCTTTGTTCTCAGTATAGTGTAGTTGGAGAGGAGGTATGGACCTCAGTTGGGGTGGGGTGGGGTGGAGACTGCTTGGACACAACCACAAAGTCTTTGAGGAAGGTAGCTGTCCTAAGTGATAGCACTTCTGCTTGTTTAGAGATGTGGCCTTTGTATTCTGCCTCTAGGAGTCCTAAAAGGTAGAGTTTCCATAGAATATTTGCATATATGCAAATCTCCACACAGATTCCAAAGCCTTGGCAGAGAATTTCACTGTGCAGCATCTGCGTGATACAGGGATCATTGAGAGACTCATTAAAAATATATTTTTCTCTTTGTTGCACATCATCCTTCAGAGGTAGCTAAGATCAGGTGCAAAGTATGTTGATTCATCTGAGGCTTTAGGGGAACCATTTTAAAATCATCGTAAGTCTTTATTTTCTAGGGTTCACAATGCTCAATGTTTTGTCACATATTCTGGAAGTAAAGTCTTTTGATTTCATGCAGGAATTGACTTTACAGTAATTGATACAACTCAACAGTATGAATCAGATTAAGGTTCCATCATCATTCATCTATACCTTACCTTATTCATTAAGGTTAAAATTTCATAGAATAAGAGGGATTTTTTTTGGTGCTTTATACTTTTTCTAACTTTCTGAGTTATAGTTGAAAATTAAAATTATATACATTTAAAGAGTACAGTTTGATGATTTGATATGCATGTACACTGTGAAATAATCCCCACAATCAAGCTAAATAATATATCCGTCACCTCCCATATTTATTCTTTTTTGTGTCTGTGGTGAGAACATTTAGAATTTACCATGTAGCAAATTTCAAGTATATAATGTAATATGCAACAGAGATTTTAAACAATATACTTGCTTTGGGTCCAGAAGGGAGTCGTTTTTCCATGCTGGCTTGGATCCTAGGACTTAAGCTTCTATATATTATGAACAGTTATCACACAGACTTAAATAAGGGGGAAAATCTGCTCACTTTGAATGGATTCTTAGTCTATGTTCTTAACACGTGGTATTAGTGGAAGAAATACCTTTTTTTTTTTTTTTTGCTTTTAGTTTTTTGTTTGTTTTGGGCGGGGGAGGGAACTAATTAGGTTTATTTCTTTATTTTTTACTTTTTAGAGGAGGTGCTGGGAATTGAACTCAGGACCTTGTGCTTGCTAAGCATGTGCTCTACCAATTTGAGCTATATACTCTCCCCCTAGAAATATCATTTTTAATTTCTTATTACTCTCAGACTGTACGAAAACTCACTGATTTTTACATATTTACTATTTCAGAAGGCAACGGGGAGCTTTTATAGGCACTGAGGAAACTGACCTGGAACACACCAGCGCTATGGTAGAGGTCGGTGAGGCCATCGCATCAGTTCGGGCAGAAGCAAATACAGGTACGTGTAGTGGTCATTTGAAGGTAGGATTCATGGCTGTGCAAGTTGTTTTCTCCCATTGTTAATTTGGGACATCCACCCATCTGTTATCTTTATATGAAGAAAACAAAGGTAAGAAGGTAACCCATTTTTAGAAGGCTCTTCTGTCCTGTGTATGTGCGAGATACTCTGGTGGGCACTGCAAAGCAGAGGTCAAAGTGTGGACGGTGGACCAGTAGCATCAGCATCACCTGGGAACTTGTCAGGAAGTCAGATTTCCTGGCTCCATCCCAGACCTTCTGAATCAGACCTCTGGGAGTGAGACCAGCCATCTGTGTTGTAACAGCTTCTCCATGTGCTTCTCTCTGAGGCCTGCCCCTCCCACACAGGATACAGAGGTGAATACAGCACAGATAGGGCTTCAAGGGAGGCACGCTTTTCTCACCGTCAGTTTCATGAATAGAGGAGGGTCATGTACAACTGGAATATTCCTTTTCCTTTTGCAAATCGTGTCATTTAAAGTGATTTCAGACAATTTGTTTAATGCGGAAAACATAGCAGCCAGTGGGCCAGGCATTGTGTAGCCCTCTGGGCACACGGTCTAATTGAGATTCACTCAGCTGCCATCCCCGTGAAGTGAGGAGGGTAGAAAGATAATTCAACAAGCAAACATTAAGTTTGATAGTGTGGTCATGTGGGAAGTACAAGGGGCTTTAGAAGCACCCGGGAGGGTCACCGAAATAACTCTGGAATCAAAGGCGTAGACTTCCCTGAAGAAATGCCTAACGGAGTGCCTGGTACTCAGCTCTTAAAGATGCTAGAACTTAATCTGGAAGACTTCTCTACTCGCTGAGGAGAAACAAGTGACAATGACCTTGCTCAACTTCCATTACCCATTTCGAGGTCAATCCTCTCACGCCATCTCTACTGTGGTCCCCTGAGCGGTCAGGATAAAACCTACTACCACTGCCTTCATTTGACAGATGAGGAAGCTGAGTCAGAGAAGTTGGCATGACTTTTCCAAGGTGACATGAATAGTTTAGTGTGACCAAGATAGAATTCTGTTACTTCTCTGCCTACATTAGATTGCTTAAACCATACCAGTTCAATGTACTTTATTAATTAAACATCTCTTACAGGCTCTTATGAGACATACAATGTATAGCCCATGGTCTCTGCCTAATAAAAGAGATAAGACAAGTCTAAAATAATATTACCAGGTAGAATGTTCTAAGTGCTATTTGAATGAGACCAATAAAAATGCTATAGGAAGAATTTTTGAAAGAATGGATTTTCTCTAAGAAGGAGTAAATATTCTCTGGAATGTTATTTAGCTTACTATTATTTGTAATAACTGCCACCAACCCCAACATGAAACCATCCTAAAAAGTAAAAGAAGTGTATGATATTTCTAGGCCCTTTCTGAAATATCAGAAATTCTAAAATAGTACAGCCTCCTTGGAGGTGTTATTATAAAAGATACTATTCTTGGACCATTGAAGGTTAGAGCCTTGATGATTGCAGTTCGTTTTGCTTCCCTCCTTGTGGTGGGCCAGTAACATTAAGTAACTGCCACGCTCCATGTTTCTGTTACAGTTTGGACAGAGATGTCATCACCTACAGAAATCTCTGATGAGCCTGACGAATGGCCAAGTAACTATTTCTACTCTTCTTATGATGACAATGAAGAAGAAGAAAGGCCTCTCATGGTTAGTAATGACATATTAAGATAAACAAATAAAAACTCTTTGAGCAGTTTTGTTGATGAAATAGGCAAGGCATGTAGGAGCAATCTTTTGTCAGCATCCTTGAGGTCATTAGGTGTGCTCCATGGCCAAAAGGTACGAAGCAAGTTTTACTATGAACATTCAGTAAGCACTTCTCTGTGTAAGTGGAAGTGTTTTGAGCTATATGTAGAGCTCCTACTGAAGTTGATGACACAGTCAATCATTCCAAGTCTCTATATAGTGACCAGTTTTATCTTTTTTTTTAAGAGAAAAAAGAGTTTTGTTTTTTATTATAGGATTGTAAACTTTAATGTATGTACCTTCCTAATAGAGTTAAGGGACAAATAACTAAAGAATCTGAAGTAATAAGGTCTTTCTATTTTTTTAAAAAAATTTTTTGAAGTATAGTCTGTTTACAGTATTGTGTTAATTTCTGGTATATGGCATAGAGATTCAGTCAGTTTTATCTTTAATTGAGCTTCACCACTCTGTTTTCAGTCTCGGCACGTGAGATAAATTCAAAGCACAAAGAAGGCCCAGATATACTTAGAAATCAGTTTAGAGTCCAGATTAGAAAATATAGGAAATAAACATTACTCATGAAAAACTGTTTAATGACCTCTGGGGAATATATTTTAGTGGGCTGTCAAAAGACATGCTAATGCTGCAAATCGCAGCATATTAGAGCAAGAGGGCACCCCATAAAAGTAAAGGTTGCTTTAGGGTAAAAGTATGTGTGTTTTTAATACAGAACCAAAGTTTATTATTTTTTTTCTTCTTAAAAAAAAGAAAAAGAAAACTCATTGTGGAGAGAAGCCCCTCCCTCTTCCCCTAAGGGCGGGGGGCTGTGAAAGATAGCTGGGTAATCAAGTACAAGGGGGTTGGGATGGAGACTGTCTTGCCAGCCTTCACACTGCCCAGCCATGTGGGGTGGAAGGGAAAGGGATATGGAAGAGCCCGTATCCATGACAACCAGTTGCCTACCCTCTACTTTGGTGGAAAGAAGGGAGAAGGCCCTTAGGTCCCTCTGGAGGATTTCTCCCTCAAAAGACTTCAAGTCGCTGTTAACAGAGTCAGGCCTGGTCGTGGAGGGAGAGGGGCCCTGGTGGAAAGTTCTGTAGAAGAACTAGTGTACAGTGTAGTTAAGATCCTGGTGGATTATTACAGGGGAGTTAGAACTGTTTAGGGTAAATCTCCAAATTTCTGAAGTCACCAGTGTGCAGGGTGGGAATTATGCTTTGTAGTGGGCTGCTCCTTGGCACCCTCCAGAGGAACAGATTCAGTTTGGCAGTTCTAATGTTGAGGGAAGGGACTAATGGTGTGGATAATCCCAAAGCTCCATAGCATAGGTGCTGGGATGCTTTCTTTAAAAAAGTAACAGAATATTTTTTGTACTAATAAAACAATGACCATAATTCAGAATTGTATGGTAGTTTACAGTTCACAAAATGATTTCACATTTAATAGTCGCAGTCTTCATAAGAGGAAGGGCAGGCTTTATTAACTCTAACTGACCAAGTCTCAGAGCTGGTAAGAGATTTGTCCAGAGTTAGTTGTCTAGACTGGCAGTGCTCAAACTTTTTAATGAGTTCGCCTTTTTCAAAACAAAAAATTTAGTGAGAAGAATAGCATTTGAAATTTGCAAATCTCTTTTAACAGCTGGCTTCAGAAAGGACAGCTGGATTCCCCTATCTGCTTTTGCATTCAGTCTGTTGTGCGATCACACATTAGGTGGCCTCTTGAAAACTCCTCTGTAGACTTGTGAGAGGATGAGAGTGAGAAAGGCAAATGATATAGGTCTGACCCTTGCAGACCCTTGGAACCCCCAATGGTCAGCCTCCCAGACTTTGAGAATCACTGGTTTAGACTAAGAATAAAAAGAATTTCCATTTCCTTAATTAATATTATCTGAGGATGGGAGGTGTGGTTGTTCAGATGTGAGCAGTAAGTCAGGGGAAGGCAGTTTGGGTTAAATGTTTGCTGTAAACGATGCTCTCTGAGGGGATTGTCAAGAACTGAGAAAGTCTTCAGTAGGCATTTTTCCAGCTATGGTGTCGGAAAATAAAGCATATATGCAAAAGTGATGAATGCTTTAATCATAGGGGATGGGTATGTACAAAAAGCTATTAGCTCTTCTCTCTTCTCCCAAGAATTCCCTACATTGTGCTATGAAGGGAAGCATACAAAAGACAATACAATGCATTCCACAACCCCACCCCGATGCAATAAAATAACCCCGAAACCAAAAAGCAAAATAGGTTGGAATGAGCTGCTCTCTTAGCCTCGCTTTATCGAGCCAAGAACAAGAAGTAACGGGTGCTGCTTCCCTTGTAGAGGCCCGTGTCGGAGATGGCTGTCCTATTTTAACGAAGCTACTATGTTAAATGGCAAGTAGCTCTTTCCTGCCTGCTCCTTGGCCCATTTGATAAAAATACTGCTCAAAAGACGTTCAGCCCAAGTGACGTGGATAATGTTTTCAGATTAATTCCTTTGGATGTGCAAAGAATCAACACTACACAATTCTTTCCTTTTATTTAAAAAAAGTATTAATTATGGTTCTCTTACGTCTTAGAATCGTATATTCAATGTGTAAGAATCTGTGCTGGAAAAATTCTCATCTCAGAATACATTTGGACTTGAAGATTATTATTTCTTCTCTTGTCTACCTTGTAACCAAATGTAATCAGTGTGCCTTGGATTACTTAGCTTATTAATGAATCAAGTTAAAATTATAGCTGAAAAAAGATTAAAGCCAAGTAAAGCACAACATTATGATTTAATATGCTTTTATTGGACTAAGAGCTTCTGTACCCATTATTTTTACCTGTGCAAAGTGATACAAAGTGCAGAAATCCTGTGGGGGCACTAGTAAATCTCTGTTCAGGGCCACTCCCTTTCTGATGTGCCAAGAAAATTTTTTTATGAGAGTAGTTTACAAATAATAGTATGTAAAAATTATTTTCATGCTTTTTTTCCTGGATTTATGCTTATTACTCATGTAACTTAAATTAGTTGTGCCCTGTTATTTTCTGTGTAGTTCATGGTGTAATTCTTTTTGCAAATAAAAATGAATTCTTCAGGTTAAATAAACACATGTTCTGCTTTTTTTTTTTTTCCATCACAAACTGCTCTATGTTTATTTGTTCCTGCAAGGCTGCTGCAGCTAACCACACTTACCCTTGAAGTGGAGAGTGCATTCTTTATATCACAGAGCATGCAGTTGTGCAAGTCGTTTTGCATTCAAACTTGTAATGTCATTTTTCAAAACAACCTTACAGTCTCCAGGCAAATATAAAGCCCTAGCAGATTGCAGGAAGAGAGGCTCAGAAGACCTCCTGTTTAGAAATGGAGATGTCATTCAGCTTCTCCATGAGGATGCTGAGGGCCAATGGTAGGTGCGTTCTCTGGGACTGTGTTGACCTCTGCCTGGGGCACGTGGATATCTAATCAAATGTTCTGCTTTACTTGTATCTTTGTTGTACAGTCTCAAGAAGCAGAAATATCACATTTCTTATCAGTGTTTCATTTTCATTGCTTCAGCCATGCCTCTATACCTCACTGAAAGGAATGTTAACCTTTGGTGAGTGAAAAATGCTTCGAAAGAATGAAATGCTATGAGTCTGCATGCTCTTTGGTGGTTTACCTTTGGCTCAGATGTTTCAGTGAGACATCTGGCTTTGTAATGGCTACAGGCACATTACATTAAGTCATTTAAGTCATTCATTAATTCATCACATGCTTAATGAATGCCCACCATGTGCCAGGGACCATGTTTGCTACTTTACAATGTAGCCACACTTCTCTTTATCAGTTCAAATACTGACTTCTTAGTCTTACCATTCTATCGTTATGCATCTGACTTCATACAGCACCAGTTGCTAAGATACTCCTGCCAGATATACTGTTTGATTATAGATAACCCAAAGTGGGAAGGAAATATTGTTTGGAAGAGGAGTGAATGAAACTTCCATAAATCTTTTGGAAATTTTATATGAAATAATTCTGCCTTCAGTGTGTCAATAACTTTAACTGAAGTGCTATGTTGACTGTGTACTCTGACCCTAAAGGTGGAGGAGTCTGCAGAGGAGGGTGAAATTAATGATGGATCATTAAAGTAATAACCAATTTTGCTAGTGAGCTAAGTCCTTTGTAGGTTACTCAAAGGACTCAAGCACGGTGTCATGAAGGTCTTTGAATATGTGCAATAGTTTTGTAAAAGTTTGAGCTTCAGTGCAATGTATTTGTTTTTTTATTACCTTACCATTATTGGCTACTAACTCATTTATTATTTAGGTTGGTGAAAAATCTAAACAGAAGAAAAGAAGGTCTGATTCCAGGGAACAGTTTGCAGATTTTAATCGGTGACTATAGGTTTCGGAATGCCAAAGTTACAGGTATAATATGAACTGACTGTATGCTACTTGTTTAAAGGCTAAAATTTTTAAAGCTCCACCAAATATGTAATTGACATAGGATAAGAACCTCTCTGCACTTAGAAATAAAGCTGCAAGCATATTATATTGGCTAGGATTTAATTTTTTCTTTAATAGTTTCAAATTAGTGAATAAAGGTGTTTTAAAGATGTTAAACTTTTCCCTACAAGGTTTGTAGGTTTGAAAGAAAGTTTCATATACAGTGGTGTCTTGTAAGAGATCCTTCAGAACTAAATACTGATGATATGTTTTTAAGGAGTCAGCCTTACTGTCCAAGAATGCTTTACTAGTGTGTTTTTACTCAGTTCTAAGAGCATGTTACTTACCTATGGTAGGTTTCTGCTACACATGTGCACGCGCACACACGAAAAAAACACACACACACATTCAGTGCCTGTGCCCAAGACTTAATGTGTTGAAGACACTGTAAAGCAATGAGAATATTCCTTTCTATTAACCCAACCATTAGTACATGAAATTTCTGTATAGAAACAGTATTCTCATAAATTTTTCCCCTAAATGATACTGAGCTCTCTATAAAAAGGCAGCACACACACACACAACACCAGATTTGTTTGTAAACAAGATTATTATTATTATATGTACATATTTCCTTTGAATTCCTAGTTTCGGACTTGTATTTGAATTCTAGGTTATGTTACCCTATGTTTAAATGAATCTAATAGACCAGGAATACCCTATTTGGTTCCAAACTTCATTTATGACAGGAAACAAAATCTAAGGGTGATAGGGCTCGATACAAATATTGAGTCACTAGGAATCCCCCAAATAGAGTCACTTCTTGTTTATTTTTGGGGTTCTCTAAATCTGGGTCATCTTTCAAAGGTTTCTTGGATAATTATTGAATTACTGAATTATTTAGATAGTAATGAGAAGAGACTGATAGACCAGCAACCTGAACTAGCTGCCATTTATTCAAAATCCAGACCCGACAACGGCACAGTACACCAGTATTTTTAAGTGTACACGGAACATTCAGCAAGGTAGATCGTATGCTGGGTGGTCACACAATAAATCTCAATAAATTTCGGAAGATAGGAATCATACAAAGTCTCAAAAGATATATTAGAAATTGATAATCTCTAAATATTTGGGTATTAAATGATACACATCTAAATAACACATAGGGCAAAGAAGAAAGCACAAGGGGAATTATAATTATTTCAAATTGGATAAAAATGAAATGTAACATATCAAAATGTGGGGATACAGCTCAGGAGGGAGGGAAATGTAGGGAAATGTATAGCTTTAAATTAAATACTTGTATTACACACTTAAAAATCAAGTATAATTTGCCATATTAACATAATGAAGGGAAAAATTATGTAATCATTCCAATAGATACAGAAAAGCACTTGACAAACTCCACACTCATTCATGAGAACAACTCTCACCAAACTAGGAATAAAGGGAATTTCCTCAATCTGACAATGTATGCTTGTGAAAAATCACAGTTAACTGCCTACTTAATGGTGAAATATTGGAAGCTTTTCCCCCTAAGACTGGGACTAAGCCAAGGATATTGACTCTCACCATTTCCATTTAACATTATACTGGAAGTCCCAACCAGTGCCATAATTCAAGAAAGAGAGATAAGAAACAAAAAGATTAGAAAAGAGACAACACTGTCATACTTAGCAGATCATGTGTATGTGCAAACCCTGAGGAATCTATACACAAAAAGACCCTACTAGAAGTAATAAGTGAATTTTATAAGGCCATGGTGTACAAAGTCATTGTACAAAAATAAATTGTAATTCTATATTCTAGCAAAAAAGAATTGAAAAAAAAATAAAAAACACCATTTGCATTAGTAATATAAAACATAAAACTGATAGGAATAAATCTAACAACAGATGTCTAAGGCTTCTATACTGACAACCACAAATAATTGCTGAGATATATTTACGATGACCTGCTAGAACGAGAGATAGACCATGTTCAGGGACTGGAAATCTCATTGTTAAGAAATCCATTGTCCCCAGATTGACCTATAGAGTTAATGCAATCAAAATCTCACTAGGCCCTTTTGGGGAAAAAAAATTAAAGACGAGTTTATTCTAAAATGTATATGGAAAGGTAGAAATATCTAGAACAGAAGAATCTCAAAAATCTTGAGGAATTACCTGATTTCAAGACCTACTAAAAGGCTACAATAATGAATACAGTGTGGCATTAGTTTAAATATAGAAAAATAGAGATTTCAGAAATAGACCCACATATACATAATTGATTAATGTTTAATCAAGGTGTCAAGTCAACTGAATGGGGAAAGAAGGTTGTTTTAACAAATGGTGCAGGAGCAACTGGGTATCCACACAAAAAAAACAAATGAACCTCCACCCCCTACACCCAACTCTATACACAAAAATTAATTGAGTTGCATCATGGACCTAAACATAAAAGCTAGACTCATAAAGCTTCTAAAAGCACAGGATAATATCTTCATGACTTTGAGCAGTTAACCATTTGTATTATACAGGGCAGAAAAAGTACTAACCATGAAAGAAGTCTGACAGACAAACACAGAGAAACATTGAACATACTGAATCGAGCACTTTACAACTTAAAAAATTTGTATGTGTTAGAATGAGGTAAAATCTAAGATCGTAACATTTTGAACACTTTCAAAAGCCAAGTTGTGATGAATCACATTTCCCCCCAAATTAACTGATTCCATCTTACACATTTAAGAGTTAAGTTCGGAAATAAATATGGTCAGCTTTCTGCCAACTGCTTTATGCTTATTTGGATGGTTAATGAGAGACAGAAAAGAAATACATGAGTCACTTAAAATACATGTTCGAAGAGCTGTTTAAATTTACACATATAAATCATTTTTTAATGAAGCATTTTTAAAAAACCGATAAAGCCATGAAATAACAGTGCAGTGTATATGCTAGAAAAATAATGGCCTTTCTTGTGTTCAGGTCTCCAGAATTCAAACTTGGAAACACCAAGTGCATTCCTCTAACTTCCATATAATGTTAGCATTTGTATTCAGCATTAGGAACACTCAGTAGATTTTCCATAACTTTTATCATCATCATTTGAAATATAGGGCCAGATGTCCTCATACTTAATTCAGGACAAAGTTAATTACACTCAGTTGTAGCTAACTGTAATGCGGGACATGTAAAATTACACATTTGATTTTAGTTTGAAATGATTCCATTACTGTAACTAATACAGTAGATTTAGGGCATGTTACCGCCGTTCGACAAGTGCGTGGCAGAACAACTTAACAACTGCGTTGTGGGGTCTGTGCTTGTTCTTCAGGCAGTAAAGGGCTTACTATACATTTGTGAACATGCATACACTTTATTTGGGAAAAAAATCACATTCTTTTCATTTTTATTTTCTAACATCAGTACACTTTTTCAATGTCCTTTTCTTTTTGGTAGTGTCACTGGGAGAGCTGAAGTGTAAAGTATTGATAAATCATCAGCATTTAAAGCATTTATCACTCTCTTAGCGTGGCATGCTACGAGATAAGGGGACAAGGTCCCTCAGGTCCCTGTTCTCTAGAAAGTTCTGACTTCAGATGTTTTAAATGTATACATTACTTTTCAAATAACATGCATCTGTGACATGTCAAATTGACAAATTAGTTACTTCTTGGCAGATTTTGGCTGAATGCTATAATGTCAAGCTGTCTTGATTGAGATCTATCCTTATATTACAATGCATAGAGCAAAACAGTATATTGCGGCCTACAAAAATTAATTTCACTGTGTGTCAGTTAATGGATTAGGAAATGAAAATTGACCACATATGCAATTGTCAACAACATTTAGGTTTAGAAATATATATTAGAGTGTGTTATTTGAAATCTGGCAGATAGAATAGAAAAATGTCTCTGATAATTATGTGCCCAACATGTTTCATGTTATCTATATGCACACAGCGTAATTCAGACAATATTCATGCAGTCTGGTTGTAGGAGATGTGAATTGTTTATTTTGCTTCTAGTGAAGTTATGCCGTTCATAAAATAGATGCCTTTAGTGAGTAACCGTGTCACAGAATAATGACTTTCATATTAAAATAAATAACCCAAAGATACCACCTTTGAACTTACGATGGACCTTTTGAAGCCTCACATTTAGTGTCAGAAGTCATAGCACAGAACATTTTTGGCCTTAAAAGTCACTTGAGTATTAACATTATTCTTCATTATTTTGTAGATGCTGCTTTGAGTAACACAAGGAAACTAAGTTCCCCTTGAATTAAAGGAAAATGAATAGATTTAAAAATTAAGATTTCCTTTGGAGGTGTGAACTAGGTTATCGTTCTTGTAAGCATTACAGGTAAACAGCACAAGAGTCAGGGAGCTCCTATGCTGCCCATGACGGTCCCAGCATTGCCTCAGGACTGAGGTGGACTTCGTCATTCACAGTTTGTCTCACTCTTGCGAGAAGCCATCTTCGCACCTTCCATCCCCCCAGGTGAAAAGTGCAGTGTTATTTTGTTTCCAAGTAGGGTTTTTCTTGGCATGCAATCAGATTCCATCTAAACACTGGAAATCAATTATTCTGAACATTTACAGGTAGAAAGCTTTACCTGTAATTTAGGGGGTAACTTTTCAGTAACAAAATAGAACAAAACAAAACAAAGCAAAAAATTCAAAGAGAGAAGAGAGAATCAGAGATTTTAATCACCCTTAGTAATCAATAGTTTATTATTTAATTCTGTTAGCTATGTGACTATAATGTGCCAAAGGGATATGTTCTGAAGGACCTCTTCTGCACTTTGACTGGTATTTAGGGTTGTCAGAGCTGTCTTACCAGCTCTAAAAAGACCCAAAGCTCAAAATCCTGCCGTTAGGATGTGTTGAAGTTTACATTTTATGCATTGAAATTTAGATACGTCACAGCTTTAAGTTAAATATCCATATTTGCACAAGAAGTTTTCCTGTAACAAAGCTCTGCTTTCCAGTGTCTTTACTTGCTGTTGAACATTCTAGAAAAATCTATTCTAGTGCAGGTTTTCTTAAGTTATATTGTGTTTCTTCCTACGGTTTTTCTTTGATAATACATGGATAGGTGTCTTGCTTTTAAATACGTAAACAGTGTGATCACTTGTCTTAAAGCACAGGCCCAGTCGTTGCATGCAGTGTTGAACTTAGACTTGGAGCATTTTATATTATGGGCCAGTGAAGACAATGGTTTGTAATTGCTGCCTTTTGAATCATGGATTGTGAGTTTTACCATCAAGTTGGCCTATTAGGTGCATGTTTTTTGATGATTGGTTTTACAGTGAACAATAACTATATAACACATAACTTATTTATCTTTTAGGTAGTTGTGTGGATCATGTCAAGATCATAGTTTATTTCAGTGGTATCATTTGATGGAACAATTTTTATGACAAACCAATTGTATTTTATTCAAAGGTACCTGTAAATTATAACTCTTGTAATGTCCAATTGCTGGGATTTATGATGGTTGATTTATAACTCACTTCATGAACATATCCACATGTTTGATATTTCACTTAATTAATGCTTCTGCAACAATACAACTACAAAATGATATTAAAACATGTTTCTTTTGTGTGCTGATCCTGTAATTAGAAGACAGAATTAAGGGATAAAATTTTTGAATAATGATGCCCCTCTGCACAAAAGATTTTAATTTCATGGTATTAAACTAGGAATTTTAATCATTTGAGACAATACTGAGTTCTGTAGAGTCAAACATACAGTATAGTCTTTTAATGTTTTAATCACTGTACAATGAATGCTGTATTTGTACATGTATTTGTATATGTAACTGCACTGTGTTAATTTTATTGGGCTCATAAGTATATGTTACTATGAAACAGCAGCAATTTCCCGTTGTCGTCAAATTTTAATTACATTATAAATGTACTTAAAATGTAAATGTACTTGCGTTAATTCCACATTAAAAATATCCAACCTTAAACTCATTCATATATTTTTTTCAGTTTAGTATAGTATCAACTAACTATGCACTAAAAACTCCTTTCCACTCATTTATTAGTAATGCCCTAAAGACAGCATAAGTATTTTCAGTTATATGTTTAGCTTCAGATTTGTCATAAAGTTGTACTAAATAAAAGAGAACCAGCTCAGTGATCGACAAAATACAATAGAACAGAGAAGAGAACCCAGAAACAGATGTAGCATTGCATGTGGGGAAATGAGGGACTATTTAATAAATGATGCTAGGAAAATTGTAAAAAAAAAAATAAATGTTTACTTTCAGCCTTGCTTCATGGTCCTCTGGGAGAGACAGAGACAGAGAGACACAGAGAGACAGAATGATCTGTCCTTAATGTGGGTAAAATATTTTGCTTAAACCGTTTCTTTACCCAAATCTGTAGGATAGCAATAACTGAGGTTTCAGGGGTTACATAGCCATGTTTGTGAGTGGCTATTTCCACACACTGAAAAAAATCTGCTCCCATAAGGTGGAGCCCAGGGAAACCAGGAAAGCATCAAGATACCTGCAGTTGTTTTCTGAACCGTTGCTTGCTTTTTGCAAATGGCCCTTAGTTGGGTTTGCCAGACGTAGTCTCTTCCACAGCCCCTTAGGGAGCTAGAACTTATGCCTTAATACAGAGGGGGAATCAAAACCTATGAAGGTGGTTTGGTTGAATCTTTCATTTTTTGAAAAACTCAGATCGTTTCAGATGTCTTAATGAATATCCCATCACAGGATCAACTATTTCTTTTGCCTGTAAATTTATTTTGAGCTTTTTGGAGGCAGCACCAGCCGGTGAACTACTTAATCAAAAACTTAATCCATCTCCAAGAACTCCTTGAAAATTAAATGTCTTCAAGTTTTTATTGCTGTGTTGGCTGAGGAGTAGGTATTATTGTTGGCATTTCCAAAATTATGTATGAGTCTCTCACTATAGAGTATGTGGCTGTTATACAAGCCTCCCCAATATCTAGGCTACAGTATTCTCTTAAAAAGGGAGAAAATTTCAGAGTATATTTTTGAAAGTATAAGAAACGCTCCACTGGAAGAGAAATTAGGTCAGTGATTTTGTTTTGGGTTTAGTTAGAAATCAATCCAGTTTCACTCAACAGACTTTCTCTAAGGAAAATGCTTATTATTACTAGGTATTAGAACACAGGAATGTGCTTCCCATAGGAGCAGTAGACTCCAGAGTGCTCAGTGAATCAAGTCTCAAGCAATTAATTGTCAGGACAAGTCATTTTGATTACATTTCAGTACACTTTCCTACGTTGATTTGGAATGATCGGTTTACAATCGGTCTTATGGGTCCTGCCCAAGGACAGCAAATGAACAAAACAAACCAGTGTTACAGACCAAATCTAAACCTTTTATCTTGTTCAAAAGGAAACTGAGAGAAGTGACAACAGGCTTTTTAAAAAACATAATTCCTTTCTAGTTCAGAATGTATTTTCTCTATTAAAGCTCATGACATATTCAGGTCTAAAGTTTTCCCTGGCTCTTGGTGAGGCACTACCTAACATTTGTTGATCACCTCATTTTCACATAGATGAATTAGCACATTAAATTCTGAGGAGATAGTTCCAGCAAACATACACCAAATAGGACCAATAATGTGTATTGAGAATAGCCAATGAAGCTGGACTTTGTGACGATGTACTCCTGAAGCTAAATGAAACTTTCCTTAAGCCCAAACCCAAATAATACGTAAACTGTTTCAAAGATACATTTCATCTAAGTATTTGTAAAATATACTCACTAATGGCAACTACTACCAAAATAATCAAACCAATAAAACCAGGCTGGGGAATAAATTAAAATAATGGAGCAGAAGAAGAAGGCAGAAGAGAAAGATATGAAGCATAAAAAGAACTCGATGTGCTGAGGATTTTCTTAGTCAATAGTTTTTATCTCAGTTTGATAGTGAATGCGCTTTTTTACATGGCAAGCTGCAAGAACAAATGTTAGTAACTAAGTGACCTGTAACTTTTCAAGCATAACAAAAATGACTTGAAAAATCTTAGTTGACGTTTTGGAATCTAATATTAGAAGCTAAAGTGGTCTCTTTACTGACCCCAGGGAGGACAAAGGGCTATACCTATACACTTAGAAACAGTTTCAAAATACCTGAATTCAATGCAAAACAGCCATTTTACATATGGGTATTATTAAGAGTATATGAGTATTTAAAATCTGCCCATATTTCTAAAGATACAAACTGTTGGAAAGGATGTGAAGCAAGAACTCTTACACAATGCTACCGGGAGCATAAATTGGTACAACCCTTTGGTGAACAATTTGCTAATAATAAGTAAAATTGAAGAGAATACTGTATGGCTTAGCAATTCCGCTCCTAAGTGTCTACCTCAGAGAAAAAACACATATGTGCTCAAGGAGACAAATGTGCCAGAATGTTTATAATAGCATTGTTTGGAAGAGTGAAAAAAAAAGATTGGAGACAACGTGAGTGACCATGAACAGAAGAATAGATAACTAGATTATGGACTATCATACAGTAAAATACTACTTAGAAGTTAAAGTGAATGCCCTAGAGCTTCACCTGTCAACATCAATTAATCTTGCAGGCATAGATGCAAGATGATAGCATTTATATCATGTTTTTAAATGTGCAAAACAAAATAGATACTTTTAATAGATAATTTAAAGTAAAATATGGATATGCTGGATAATGATGAACTCCAAATTAAGGGTGGTAGCTACCTCTGGAGATGGGGTGGTGGGGCGGGGAGGGACAGACAGAGGGAGTTCATGACATTATTCTCTACACATTTTTATATGTCTGAAATATTTCAAACTGTAAAAAATTCTGCTTACTTTAATTCAGTACTGGAAAAGTGGAATACAATGTCTTGTCCCCTGATGATTGAAATACAGTGAAAATCTGCACTAAACTTACCTTCCATACATCCTGTGGGAATTTTGTTTTTTTTTTAATCTTACATGCTGGCTGAAAATAAGTCAAGAAGTCTTTTTTGCAGTCTTTATAAATATCTTACAAATTACTATGAACTAACATACCAGCAGAAAACTAATATCGAATAAACCTTCATTGACTTAACAATGTATGATTGTAAATGTGTTGTATAGGAGAAATATTTGCACTTAAGAAATGCTATGTTTTATTTTACAACATAAAATAACTACCTGATGCCACCTGAGAACAACTTTAAAGGTTTGATTTTTACATATTTCTAGTTCATGAATATTCTGCTTCCTTAAATACCTTTTATATTTTAATTTTCAATGTGTTTAGTGCTCACTCAGAGCTATAATTGAGTAGCAGGCCTGTAAAATGATGAAATTTTAGTCATATAGTGTCAATTGGTATGCTGATAAAACAACTGGGTCTCTTAAACAATGTCTTTGTAGCATTTGTCAATATCTATAGTGTAAACAACCCTACCATGGTGAATTTCAGGCTACTGACATGAAGTCACTCAACTGGGTGTTGGAAAGAGGTATGCAAAATTGGCATTTGTGAGTTGGTATAAGTCAGTTCTAGCACATTGCTGATTTCCTCTTATGAAACATACAGTGTTAGGCCCATAGTAAGTGTTCAGTAAAATTCCTTATTAAAGTGTGCTAAGATTTCTGAGTTATAACCCACCATTAGGTTATGTGTAGCTATGCTTTTAGCATATCTGTTACCTAGATTTGCATTTTCAAAACCAAGGAAGCAGAGATTGTGATCTCAAGCATGATCATCTAAAATCAGAAACTGAACATATGGAAGAGAGTAGGGATAATGAAAAACAAGGGAGGCGTAATGGGAGAAATTAAATTCCTGTGGCCAAGAACAACTGTTTGATTCAGATATAAAACTTCGAAATCCAAATGAAAGCCAAGAGCTAACTGTAAAACCAAGGTACAACAACAAGAAACCTACCTAAATAAGGATACAAAGCACAAACAAGAGAAGTAAATACAGCTTCTGGAGAACACAAACACAAAAGCAATAAAGTTATACAAACATAAAGCAATAAAGTTAACGAGGAGAAGGCCAGGGCTGTACCCATAGACTTCTAGGCTAATCTTTTTTTACATTTCCTAGAAATTAGTGATGACTTCTCTTATTATCTTTGGAGGGAAATGAATGTAGGCGTTCTCTCTGTATTGGTCTGTCTCTCTGTCTATGGCATATTCCTTATGTACTCAGGATGAATATCTCATTCATGAATATTCATGAATATCTAGATGCCTCTGAGTTTTGCACTGATGTGGTCAGTTAGAGCTTTTATTTCTTCCATGTCATTCATCCGCTGGTTTATTCGTTTAACAAGCATGCACCAAGTTTCTCAGAGACCTGTTGCATTCTTAATTTGGCGACTTTTACTTTTAGAGCTGAGTTTTAATATCATGAAAATGCATGCTAATTTTTATAACATGTTCCAAGAGGAAAATAGATTTTTATATATAGATCTTCACTAACGCATGTCATGTGTAAATCATGGGACCCCTTGAACTTGATGAGGTCAGCATCTAAACCACTTCATGGTTATTGATCTGAAGAAGCTAAACACTGCAGCATTTCTAAAAGTGTAAGAGTGACAGCATCCGGTAGATTTACTGTGTCAGCAAGTTTTTATAGGTTAGGACCTCATATTTCACATTGCAAAGAAGCAACCTTTTGAAAAGAAGTCCGTGGCATCAGGAGTATCCTGTTCCTAGCTCCATCCTTCTCCAAGCAAGGGGTTCAGTCTTCTCCAATCGGTGGTAGGGTGAGGTGAGGGTGGGGGAAAAAAAGAGGTAACTTCCCTACCAGAGTGAAATGATCTGTCCAGGAGTCCGAACTACTACTCTCATTCTGTGAGGGAGTGGCGGCTCTGTTCCACAAGCCGTTGCCTCTTCATATATTTAAAGTCTGCCTGCTGTTCTTCCTTTCTGATAGCTTTATCCAGGCTAGAGGTTGAGATTAATTCTGGAAATCTCAAGGTAAGCCATAGCCCCATGGACAGAATGGAAGAGGTCTCGCTGTCTTTGTTTAAGTGTTTTTATTTCTTTTTTCCCGTTAACGCAGGCACTGGGGATTGAACCTGGGAACTCACGCATGCCAAGCACGTGCTCTGCCACTGAACTCTACCCCCCAACTCCCAGGGCAGAAGAGGTCTGCCTTGAGAGTACTATTGGAGAAAATGAGTACTCTCTGGACTTGGACTGGATGGGAAAGGCGGGGGGCCCACAGTCTTTTCCCTGCTGTGACCCCTTCAGCAGTCTCCATAGTTTGCAGAGCGTGTTGATTTTTGTGGCTTTAAACACGAGATTTGTTTCCCATTTTTATTGGGTTTTATTTTGTATTACACCACCGATCCTAGCATTCTTTTTTTTAACCAGGAGGTTTCTAAATGGCATCAGCTTCAGACTCAGAAAGAGCCCTGATTCCTGAGTGCTTTGCTCAGACAGGCCTGTTAGTAGCTGAAGTCTGTTTTCCCGTCACCCACGGCTGCGCTGCATTGTTAGAATCCCAGCTTCGGCGGGCCTTTGAAGCCTTCCTTCAGCTCTCAAACAACAGCTTCTGGAGTAGCCTGCTGTCTCGGTGTGCTGCAGTATGTCTTACCCTGCACAGCGGCCATGAATCGAGTTGAAATGTTGCCGGAATGATTGTGTGCCAGATGGCGCTCTAGATGTCAAATGTCACATCTGGAAGGCACAATGCTCACAGCTGGGCTAAAGGCCAGACACCAGCACCACAAGTTCATTCCACATGTGCTGCTATGAGTCTGGGACCATGGTTTCAGTTTATTTGACTGTCACTGTGCCTTCCAGGCTACCCTTTGGTCTTCTTGATTTGGTCAACTGTTTGTCAATTAGAGCAGCACTAGTAAGAATTACAGGCAGTTTTCAGTCCCAGGTTTGCTGAAAAGATTGTCACCAATGCAGAATGCCCTAGCTGCCCTAAAAATACAGACAGAGCTCCTGTTGAAAGCACTGTATTTTCACGGTGTGGAGTGGGAGAACTGAGTTCTCATCCTGGCTCGGCCCTTGTGTTACTTTGGGCCTGGCCTTATCTTCACCTCAATTTCCTCATCTGTTAAATGGGCAGAGTGGTTTGGATGGTGTGTAAGGACACTTGCAGCTCTGACATTCTTAGATTGGACTATAAGCCTCCAGAAGTTGTTTAGAAATTATAATTAAGCAATTTTGAGAACTGGTCTGTCATGGTTCAAGAGAGTAGGGGAGAAAACTTTTCTCCCTTGAAATAGAGAATTGGACAGTACTTTGTTCTTGTCATCATTTAGCAACGATATTCAAAAGAATCAAGAACAATCAGACTTAAACAGCAAGTTGAAATGACCACACTACATTAACAAACTTTTCCTCACTCAGCAAGAGTTCTGTTTTAATCTGTCACTTCCAATATTGCAGCGGCATGTTTCAGCCCATTTAGGTTAAGTAGCTACAGCGATGTTGAAAGCACTAATGATTCTTATATGGCGACTGCACATGCTCTAGGTAGAAGCTAGTGAGGGCCTGGATCTGAAGCCCTGGTTCTTAGGTGGACTTAAAGGCCCTATGTGTATCTTGGTGGCAACATGCGACACATGGCTCCTGATGAAAACAGTCATTTTTGAGTGCATGGGATAAAGGTTAACTGTGGCTTGGAGACTGATGGACCCAGGAGCTCCTCCCTCTGCCACAGGGAGGACCAATCAGAGGAGGTATAAGGCCATGCCTCCATTGCTGCCTTTGTAAGTGGTGGTCGCCATGGCAACAAGGCCAGGGAGGCTCACTTTTACCAAGTGCAGAGCGCTGGGGCTACAGACCTTTCCCCATTCAAATTTGAAGTAACGTATTTCCGTGTATGAATCAGTATCCTTTAAACCTAAGGTGGACAATTACAGTGTCTCCTCTTTCTCTCTTTTAGCCGAACTGATTTCTTTCATTTGTTCATGAAACTTCAATCCTAGGCGTTATTTTTATTTAAGCATGGCCTCTTCTCATGATTCCTACTGTGGGATAAACACGGATTCAGATTCAGCTAACATTTATTGAGCAATTGCTGTGTAGTAGTGTAGTAAGCACTCGCAAACGCGCAAAAAGCCAAGGTATGAATCAGAACACCAATTTAATTCGAAAAGGGAAATATTCTAACAGATTGAAGTGTTGATGTGATTGATTGATGTGCTGGTTGGTCAGCAACCCTCTAGAAAATACAATATAGAAGGCCTAATTATAATAAAAAAAGTTGCTTAGTGAGCATGGAACCAGAAAAGGGGAATTTGTTGGCTCACTGGAATGGCTCATGTCTGTAAGCCAGGTGCACCCCTCTCCACTGTGGGGAGACACCAGTTAACGAGGCATGATGCTCATGTTCTCTGATCTGGGCAACTTCTTCCATAGCCCTGGACAGCACTGGAGATGCACTGATGGATTCTTCCTTGAAGAGTCTACTAGTTGTACTTGCAAACTGACTGCTCTCCTCTTTCTGTTAACATTTTCCCAGACGGGGGACAATAAACCTGAGTTGATGTCAGTTCTCTTAGTTACAATGACATGCCAGTTCGCGTATCATTGTAACTACAAGCTCTTAGGCAACTATTCTGATAGGTCATTCCTTCCAGGATGTATGTATTTTTATAATGTGACTCTCTGAGAGGAACTCTTCCTCCACATTCAGGCATCTTACTTCATCTCTATGCTATGAAAAGCAAGTCCAAGACCAAACAGAAAGCAAGTCTGGGTTTGATAGAGAGAAAAACAGATTTGGGGATTAGGAGTTGGAAAAGATAAAGGATGCAGGAATAAGGGTACCAAAAAAGAAGCAGTGTTTCTGATGAGTTTTAACCTGTCAGCTGCTCCTGTGTTCTTCCTTTATGAGTGTGGTCCTGGCCCTGTGATGGACTGGACTAAATATCCTGGATACAGATCTAATAAGTTCTGATGTTTTGGTGGGAGAGGTAAGAAAGAACTGGAACATGGAATGCTGCTAAGGAGAGAAAAGCAGGGAGTTGCTCCAGTGGAGGAACAGAGTGCCTGATGGGCAGGATGAAAAACCGAACATCATGATTTTGTCAAGGGTTGGACCTGGAGGAATGGTCATAATTTCCTACCACAGTATACTTCTCTAAGATTCCATTTTCTAGTCTACTTATTCTAGCAAAATATGAATTCTAGCTAGACTTCTCCCTGGAAAGAGAAAAACTGTTCATAGAAGGTATTGATTCAAATCTAAAGAGATGAGAAAGTGATTAGTTAGTGAAGGACCTTATTCATTTTCAGTCCCAAATATGTCATCCTTGTTTTCTTCTATCATTGAGCCTTGTTTTTTCCTTAATCCAGTTGACATACTTGGAGACCTTAGTATATATTCCATATTTGCCTTTCACTGCACACTCTTCGCCCCAGCTAATAATTCCAGTTAAGAAACTGGTACCTTCCACTTCAGTAATATGAGGTCCCCCACTATCTCCTTGGCATGAATCACGCCCTCCCTCATGGTAGCCGGCACAGAACATGTTGCTGTAGATGGTGAACTTTGTGGACCGAAGGCATGTGGCTCGGTCAACAAGTGGAACACTCAGGTACTGAAGAATTGAAGCCGATCGCCCTCTGCTGAAGACTTTTCCCCAGCCACTCACATAGCCTGATCCAAACTTGAGGAAGGTGTTCGTGTATTCCTTGTCTGCAATGCAAATCGGGGTGACGTAGCTGTTTAGCGTTAGGGGTTCATCCAGTTCCAGAAGGGCAATGTCATGGTTGTACTTATTAACACTGGCGTTGTAGCTGTGGTGAGGGATGGCACGGACCACATTTCGCGTTTGCTCTGTGGGTTCTGTCTCCTCGGCGTTATGCTCTCCTATGGAAAAGAGATTTCTTTTTCAGTCACAGTCTTTCCCATAAAGAAACACATTTTCCCAACATCCACCTAGCATCACTTACTTAGCCAGTGGCTTATGTTCACCCATCAAAAAGACATTTCTCTTTAGTCGCAAAACGTCTTCCACATAATGAAACAGATTCTCCAAGTGTCCACTCCGCATCACTACATTAACCGGCAGCCAAGTGTCAAAGATCTTATTCTTTTTTTTACACTAATAAATGCACATTTATTATTATTTCAAAGAGGAGTCAATAAATACACATGAAAAAGTCTTCTCACTTGCACCTTTAGGATAATGGTTTTCAACTTTTGTGTGCTTCTGTTATACTTCTGATTACCAAATTTTTGATAACACACGATAAAATTATTTTATCACAACACTAAATTAAAGAGGAATAATGAAAATCTGCCAATAATACAATAATTTCATGCTGTACATTACTTATAAAAGCATTTGTATGATTCGTCTTTTTCCAGCCTAACAATAGTCATATTCACTGTAGCAAAATTTTAAAAATTAACTTAATGACACACTGATTGACAACTTATGCCTAGGTTATGAATACTCAGTTATGTGTCACTCAGAGATCTTATTCTTACATTATTAGAATTTTGGTAAAATGTAATGAGGGCGAATGCATACTTTGCAGACCAAAAAGCCACTCAGGACCATCAGTTAGGTGGTTCTGTTCACCCAGGCTGTCACCGGCCTTACATTGTTCACAAGTGATAGTGAAACTATTTGTTATGAATTATCCTAGGCTTTCCCAATTTCAAGCATTTTGATCCATTTTTTTGAGCACATAGTACATTCATTTGGTTCTTCATTCAAATGTTAACTGAGGGAAGGCTACAGCTTGTGCTGGGTGCCAGAGATACTGGGATTAGTGACATGACATGTCTTTGGCAGAAGGCTCAGTCTGGTGTGGACCGGAAACATCAGTAGATACTTGTACGGCACCGAGGTGAGCACTGATAAAGTTACACCAAAACAGTATCAGGGCCTTGGAGGATGGAACAAGTTGGATTTTGAAAAGATGGCCCCTCGACCACCTGTTCACCTTATTTAGCCATGATCTTATTAGACCTTAGTAAAATATGAAATACCCATTACAGAGAAGATCTAGAGATTCTGCAGATTACTATCACTCTTTATTTACCTGCGACAACAGTAATTTTAACACCAGGTTCGATACAGTGGGCTGCAGTTACCACCCATTTTTCATTAATGATGGAACCACCACAGAATGCAGTAGTTTTCCTCTTCAAAAGGACCTGTCGAAACAAAATCATGAATCTTACTACCTAATATATTTGATCCAGAACAAAATAAATATGTGTGCCATTGATAGGAGTGGGCAAAAAGTTGGCTTCCAGGTCCTGGCAGAAGTGCAGTGTTTCTGGAAAGTGTCAGCTCTGAAGATGAATTCGTGTTTCTGGAGCACAATTAAAAAAGCCATTTCTGTAACTGTTTTGAAGACAACGTGCTGTGGAACCAGGAGGAGCTCGAAATGAGGCAACCCTGAGGAAATGGCTTCTTTTGCTGATGTAGGGCCCTTGGATTCCTTCTCCAGGTGAGTCAGGTTCTCTGATAGCATGGACTGATTCAGGGGGATACGGCAGGTACATTCAGAAACGCAATGACTTGACTCCTTAAGATCAATAGTTATGACTGAGTCTCCTGTCCCTGTGTGAGGAAATCTTGCTACAGGTCATTTAAAAGAGAAAAATGACTGATTTTTCCAAGAGGCCTTTTAAAGCCCTTTCTAAACTAGAATAATATGAAATGAGACCTGTGGCCTCCATAAGGGCTGTGCTCATGGCCATCAGGCACTAGGCAACGGCAGGACTTCTGCGCTCCTTCTAGTCTCCCCCAACCACATTTGACTCTCCTGACTGGATCTGCAAGCTGCCTCTGTCCTAAAATCTCTACTAAGCTACACTTGATTTTTGGGCAGAGTGGACAAAGGTGTCTGGGTGCTGCTTTGAGCCTGGGCATTATTAGATAAGAGGCCAATCCATTCTTTCATCTGTACCTTCGTTGTATAACCAGAGTGGACAATGACTATTTTTACCACCTCAATGTCTAGATCAACTTGGAGAATTTCACTTCCTGTGTATGCCAGGGCCTTGAGCCACCTCTTCGGGAAGAAAGCTGAGAAATGTGAACACTAGAGGGCACACTCAACATTTGGTAAACCCTTTGTGGGCACAGACTAGCCCAGGTGAACTGATGCCCTTTTACTAAAGCACACGTAGCCCCAGGAGTAAACCCATTCATCATAAACTAGGAAACTAGGGAAAGGGAGGGCTCAATCCTTTCAAGAGTGAGTCTGAGAAGGTCCTTGGGGGTATATGCTAGTGAAGATTCTTTTTGTCCTGAATTCGATTTACTGAACACTTGCTAAGCCCTAGACACTAAAGCACTAGCCTCCTACCTGGAGACTTGTGGGGTTAACTCCCTGAAAGCCTCTGACCCTCTTTTCTGGACCCAGGCCTTCCCTCTCATTCTAGCTGTTACTTTGTATTTATGAAATATAGGAAAACTCATGTAATAGTATAATAATCCCCAGTGTACCCACCACCCAGGCTTCACAATCTTCTTAATTTTTTTTGAACAGTTATTGATGGCTTGCTATGGACTAATCATTGTGCTAAGTGTTTTATGTACATTTAATAATACAACACTTTGTACAGTGATAGTAACATTCACTTACAGATGAGCAAACTGAGGTTAGTTAAGGTTAGTGAGTGGTGAGGCTGGGATACAAACCCTAGTCCGCCCGGTGGACCAATCGCAGTAGCATCATCTGGGATGCTTGCGAAATGCAGCTTTGGGAGCCCACCAAGACTTACTCAGAATATTTGGTGGGCGGGACAGGAGAAAATGAAGATCTCTAGAATATCCTTATGCATAATCAAATTTGAGAAATTCTGTTTCAGAATTTCCAAGCTTGGTGGTCTTTATGCATTAAAAGCGCTCCCTCCAGGCAGAGCTGGTCACATAATTTGTGGGGCTTGTTGCATAATGAAAAGATGGGGGCTCCTGGTTCAAAAGCCAGGAAAAATGTCATTGAAGATACTAAAATACAAAACTTTGTCATTTTGTCTGTGGTCACGCACAACCTAGCTATCACGGGGCTTTAAATTGACTGTTTACTGTTGTGCTCCCTCAGGTGTGGGGGACATTCATTGGGGGAGTGCAGATGCTCACAGATGCCCAGGGCCTGCAGCCTGCAATTTAGCATGCGAGCACAAACGCACCCCTCAGCTGCCAGGTCCCCTCTGCCACCAGCCACTGGACTGACACCCTGTGCCCCAGCAGGGGGAAGGATAAGTCAGTCTTCCCTTCCCGCTGGCCCACAGCAGCAATCAACAGCGAAGGCGTGACGCCCAAGGAATTGCAGCTTCCACGCCGGGATGTGCTCAATACCTGGAATGAAGGTAGGCAAGAGGCTCGCCCTTGCCATTCACCCTCCAAATGTACTGTGACACATTTCTAGTCCCCAGATACCATGTGGCCAAGCCCCCTCCCTAAATGGCAGGGAGTCTGTGCACCCCACTTCAATCCTCCCTGCACCTGTGCCAGAGGAGGGTGACAACAGTAGCTGTTGGGATGGAGAGGGAGTCTATGTCAGTGTGCCAAGGGTTGGGGATGGCAGTGGTCATCTGGCAGCTGTGGAGAGGGGGTGGCAGACCTAGCCAAGGCACCAGGGGATAGGGGAGAGGGAGGTTAAGAATCCATCCCCGAGAGGTGTGATGATCTGAGGTTCCAGGTCCCCAGGACACACGTGCTCCACTGTCTCATTGAACTTGAGTTATAAGACACAAATGCAAAGCACTGGACTCCAGAGGGGAGGGTATAGCTCAGTGGTAGAGTGCATGCTTAGCATGCACGAGGTCCTGGGTTCAAGCCCCAGTACCTCCATTAAAATAAATGAATTACTAAATAAACCTATCACCTACCCCCCCAAAAAACCCTAAAAAGCGCTGGACTCCAAATGTGGCTTCTTTCTGAATGCAGGGCCCTGTGTGAGTGCACTGGTCACCAGCTCATGAAGCTGGCCCAGACCTCAGCTAATTTTCATCACCGAGCAAATTTGGGCAACACTTCTATATTGGGCCTAATGATTACAACTGAATACGTCTGCTCAAGTAACTGGAGTTAAGAATTCACAAACAATGATATAATGGTGCTTCTCTGTATTAGAGGTGAATTGGACACCTCCCAGCTTAATGGGCTAGTTGGGCCAGACTGAATGACAGCCACAGCCCTGGGGCACAGAGACAGTGATGTAGCTAGTCTGACTTCTGCCAAAGACTTGCTACCTGGAGCTTCTATGCCTTTCTGGTGGATGGCTGAGAAATACAGTGATGTTCTCTTAAGCCTGAAGAGTGTGTTTGTTTGTTTGTTTGTTTTGCCAATCCCTGAGTGGTATTAGAAATTTTAGCAAACATCTTTGCCAAGGAAAAGCCCTAAATATATTTGCATTTAAAGATATTACAAGTGACTTGGTTTTGGAATGTTTGCTTGGCTACCTCAGGATCACAGCTATCTAAATATTAGCTATTTGGGGATGAGCTGTCTGCTTGGCCAAGGATAAGAGAATGGTGGGAAAAATGGGAAAGCATATGTTCTGAGCAAGGCATCCAAGTTCTGATCTGTCAAATATTTTCATGTTTGTCATATCCTAAGAGGAGCCTGTTTTCTCTTTCAGACATACACACACGCATATGCAAAATACACATTCACATATCTGTTCTGATGTTCTTCGTTGATAATGAAAGCCCAGAGTAATAGCTGCTACCCTGTTGTTCCCTTCCTAACCTTTTAACTCGAATCTGGCCTTTCCCTGTGATTTCAGTAAACCCATTTTTGCCCTTCCTAGCCACCTCCAGCTGTACGGTAACATTTTTTCTTTGCGAACTCATTCTCTCACATAAAGAGCAAAACCATTTCTGCACAATATACAGCTTGTTATGCTCACAGGTGTGTTTCGCCCCGCCATTGGCCCTACTTCATTTCTCTGGGCCCAGAGGGGATGCTCACTTTTGGTTTTTAATGGTTAACTAAACTAGTCATTGAAACAGATTTCATCAAACCATCCTAGAGAATAATTGTCTAAATGTCCTATCCAAAATAGTTTTGTGGGCCCAGGTGAGATTACATATGTCATGTTTTTATTTCTGCTAATTGTAACTTTATCATCTGAACTAGGAAAAATAGAGGGTTACCTTTTCCAGGTGAAGATATTTCTCTAGTTTTAGGACCTTCATGTAACATCTTCCTCCCAATCCCCCTCACCAAAAAGAAAAAGTTATGCTTCATACACATGGTAACTCCATGCTTTCTGCCGCAGGGGTGTGTCCTAACCAAATGGAAGGGATTGGGTCTGTGTAGGTAGGTGTATAGGTCAAGAGCTCGGGTACCTTTAAGGATAGCTTCAGGCCAAAGCTGAGGAAAGCCAAGACTGGGGAAAATGCTAAGACATTTTAAAGACTATTTAGGCCAAGAATAGAGTAAGGAATAGACAGACTGCTTCTCAAGACATATTTTGTCGGTGAAAATGGTTAAATATTGGCAATTGTATACGATACAACATAACATAAAGGAGTAAGGAAAACTTAACCACTTGGTTTCCATTGTATTCTGTTTTTTCAATCTCGTAGAATGATCTTCAAGTTACTAAATGTGGAATAAATATGGCTAATACAGAACTTCAGGCCCACAATAGAACAAAAGAGAAAGACCAGGCACTTCTTCACACACAGGGCCAGACAGATCCTAACCCAACGCAGAAGAGGTGGGCGGAGCTCTGGGGGGGCAGGTCTGCGCTTGCTCAGAATTGCAGGCCCGCAGGGTCAAGCGCGACGGACCAAAACCAAATGAAAGCTTTAGGAAGCCAAAGGCGGTGCTGCTTCCTCAGATCTCTCACTTTTAAGCTGCTGATGAAGGTGGTCTCATAGTATAGGCGTGGCGATTTCCCTTTTTTCTCTAATGTTCAAATTTTTCATTGCTTCCCTTTGTAGCTGTATGAAATTCGCATTCTTTTATAGTTTCCCACTCCGCTAAGGACATACTGACTCTAGGAAATATCCTTTCTGTTCCTATATAGTGCAGTTAACCCTGTCGCCTCCTCTCTTGGGAAGGAGGGCCTAAGTGTCCATGCAGAGTCCCTGCTTCCTCTCTCTGAGTTCTAGAAGGGCTCTGAGCCCACTGCTGGGTATCTGGAGGGAAAATGAAGGAAACCAGCCTCACGCCTCCCTCCGCCCCTCTCTCCGGTCGCCGTGAAGCCGGGCTAGAGGTCAGAGGTCAGACAAACGCGCCTGCGCCTTTGGCTTCGGATAGGGCGGGGCCAGGGCGGCGGGAAGCGCGGGGGGTTCTGGGAAGCTCCTGAGGTTAAAAGCGGCGCAGCTGCCGCGGGTTTTGCCTCTCGCCCGGAAGCTGAGCCGAAAGCTTCGGAGCAAGGTAAGAAATCAATGCGGCTGCAGACGAGCTGTGTGGGAGGTGAACCTAGCTTCTTAGGGTATCAAAGCTGGACAGGGTGGCCTAGGTCCCCTCGCCTGCCCTGGCCCATCTCCCAGCAGGTGAACCCGAGCCCTTGACACTCGCCAGGATGGGGTTATCCCGCCGCTGCTGTCCCAGGGACAGGGCAGCTCTTTATGTCAACAATTCCACGAACGTTTGTTCAACCAGTGTCTTCTCCCTAGGCTTCCCAGCCCAAGTAGCCAACCCTAGTGGTGGGAAAGGGTTTCTTAACCGGGGCCGGAGTCGACCTACCTGCCTGGAACTTTCTTAACCAGGGCCGAAATCGACCCACCTGCCTGGAACTTTCACCGCTAAGTCCACAAAGAAAAAGTCATTGTCCTCTTTCTCTTGTAGTCCTTTAGCTCTTGCAAATAGCTCACCTAAACCTTTTCTTTAACTAGAGGGAAGATTTACATTTCGTTCAAACTGTTCGTTACTCCAGGTGAAAGTAAATTCCCTACGTTCTTTTTTATGAGATTTCTTACCCCTTCCCCTTTTACTGAAGTTTCAGCGTTTTGAATTACTCTTTTCTAGGTGACGTTGCTAACCAGTATTTCATATGTCAGAGCCACAAATCTAGTTTGGCCATTGAAACCCCAGCTGTTGCTTGCTTTCTCTTGATGCCTTGGCTGCAGCAGGTGTATTGCAGTCTTGTCTGCAATCAGATCAAGTATTTCCACCTGGGCGTGATAGGGCGGAGCTGGCTTATCCACGAACGGGTAGAGATTCTGCTTGGTTTCATTTCTTCTTTCCTCTTTGTCTAAAAGTGCCTTTTGTACTTTCGCCTAAAAATAGTTTATCTCCTATTTTTGAAAACCAGTAACCTTTTGAGAGAAACTGAGTGCAGGTGGGTGTGGAGAGACAGTTCTCTGGTGAGAAAGAATCAGTGTGGAAATAGGAAAGGGTCTTTCTCAAGTATCCTAGAAAGTAGTGCAGCTCTTCACCTTTGGAAAAGACTAAAACCTAGCGCTTGGTACCTCTACAGTCAGGAACCTTACTTTATATGGATGAAATAGGGAGTGAACTTGTGTGCACACGTGTGGATGAGTGATCTTGAACATTCCAAATGATCTTAGCTACACTTAATAGGAAAGAGACAACAGGTACACTGTAAGTGAGGAGGACATGGACAGACTTGAAATGTTGGGTAGCATTTATATCTTCTTTGTAGTACAGTTCTAACCAGCTCTAATAGTTTCTTCTGCTTAAAAAAAATAGCTTGATAGATTTACTAAAATTTCTATTAGGAAAGACTTGCATTGTTGAAACATTGGCAAGCATCTGGCTTAAAGGGGTTGGGTAGAGAACAGACATTCTGTGATATTTTATAACCCCCGCCTTTATTTAGCTCTCATTTAAGTCTATTTGCCGTTTCATTTCTGGGATGACAAGAGGACAATGCTAAGCCCAAAATACATGCATCCTGGGTTTGTCTTTTTTTTTTTTAAGGGAAGTCATCTTAGCTAATAAAACAGCCCTGGGTTCTCCACTATAGTCACTGCTTTATGTCCCGCAAGCCCAAGGAAGATAATTATAAAGTAGGATCTTTTGTTCTAACCACCTTATCCGTGGAAGTTTGGCACATAGTGAAAATAAAATGCACAAGAAAACAGTAAAATTAGAATTAGATACATGGATGTTAGGTAGAATAAAAGCGTAATTAGAGTGGCTGGGCCCAAGATGGATTGTTCAATGAAAGGTCAGTGGAGAAGGTCAGTCTTACAAAGAGTGTGAAGGAGAGTAAAGATGTGGATGAGTGAAGGATGGTCATGGTGGGTGAGGGAAACAGTGCTGGTGGGATGCTAAAGTAGGGGGCAGAGGGGGTGTAAAGGAATGTACAGTGTATTTTATTGGCTCTAAAATCAAGTCCAACAAATACCATTAAAAGCAAATGTGTAAGAAAGGAAACTGTAAAGTCTTGGTTGTGATGCTCTGCCACCCTTCAGTACCATTCTCCACAACGTCTGTGCCAATCCCTACTCCCAGGTGTATGTTCAGTATTACAGCATTATATGGGAAAATTGCAGGCAATCTGAAGAATCTTGAATGGACACATAACTAGTCTAAAAAAATTCCAGTGGTGTTAGACCTGGGGACATTTACCTGATTCTGGCTTAAATTGTTACCCATTTGATGATTGAAAAGTCTTTAAAGCTATTGGTCTCTGATGGCAAAGGTTTAAACCTCGGTAGAGAAAGTATTTTGGAGTGAAGCGTCCTTGATATTCCTACAGAATCATATGATTGTGGCCATTAGGGAGTTTTATGTTTGACTAAACTGTTACAAATGTTGTCCGACAGAACTTTCTGCAGTGATGGAAGTGTTCTGTCCAATACAGTAGCCACTAGCCACATGTGGCTCCTGTGCACTTGAAATGTGGCAGGTGTTACTAAGGGAAATGAATCTTTAATTTTATTTAATAGTAGTTAAGTTAAATTTAAATAGCCACATGGGCTTGTAGTTACCTTATTGGTCTTATATAAGGACCAGCCTGGCTCCTTGCCTCTGGGGTTGACTCCTCTCCAATGGAATCACTTCGGCTTTAGCTGTAGGCTGAGTTACAACCAGGTTTTGCTACAAATCTAGCTGTTGGTTAGTTCAGGCATGCACAGGTGATTCTCCTGTGGGTTGTCTGCAGATCACACCTGGAGAAATGTGGGACTAGGTACCATGAGTCCGCTAGTTGGTGTTTTGGACCCTAGCTTCTATAACAAGTTTGTTTGGACCAGTGAGTTTCAAACTGTAGAGTCTGTCAGAATCACCTGAAGGGCTTGTTAGTGCACGAATTTCTGGGCCCCGGCCCCAGAGATTCTGATTCAGCAGGTCTGGGGTATAGCATGAAAATTTACATTCCTAACAAGTTCTCAGGTGATTCTGATGCTACCACACTTTGGGAGCTGCAGCCTTGGCCCAAGCCCCTATCTCATATGCCCTGGTTCCAGTAACCCAGTTCTTGCCTTAATCTTTCCTGAGCCCTTTCAGAAATCCCTTTGAAATAATCCAGGTTCTCTGGACCCAGAGACTTCCTGACTGTCACCAGTTCTCCCAGGGGCTGAAGCGGAAGTAGTACCCAGAGCGCCAGTACCTGTGACCTTGCTTCCTGACCTCCACATTGCTTGTCTGAAATTTTTTTGTTATTTCCTTGATGCCAAACTCTCCTTGACCTTGTATGGTAGCTGTCCCTGGACTCCTCTTTCACCAGCTCCTCACCTGGGGGGGCTTCCTTATGCTGCTTAGAGCTTAAACTTGCCTAAACACTTCCTCACCCCAATAGGTCTGTCTAGTGTCCTGGCCTCAGCCTCCCACCTGGTCTGTGCCTTGCCCACTGGGCTCCAGTTTTCACACAGTATAGGGTATAGAGTACCTGCCAAGGGAATTGACCTGGTTTGGCGTCCTTTCCACCAACAATTCGAGTCAGATCCTCAGATTGGTTGCTTTGAGTGGTGTTATTCAGAATTATTTCCGCTTCAGAAGAATTGTCATAGTTCATATTGGAAAAAATAGTCTCAGCACGGGTGAACGTCGTAGGAGTGTCTGATACAGAAACTCTTCCACATGGGAATGGCACTAGAAAAATGGAAAAAAAATAGTGTTCTGATATTTCTCATTGGCAAGCAGGACATATGTTACAAAAGTCGAGAATGAGGCCCATCCTTGTCAATTCTGAGCAGCAGACCCATCAATATTTTAAAAAATTGAATCAGTAAATATAGTCTCAAACTAAAAGGTTAATTGCATTATTTTCATAGAAAGTTTTCCAGCCCTTCATGAAAAGGACATTTGGCTCAGGAATCCATCATCTTTACGGAAATAGAATAGGTGTTCCAGAATCAAATTTTGTAAGACTTGTATGAAGTCTGATGACTTTCTGTTTAGTTTCTTTACTAAAAAGGCTTATTCGCAAGCACTGTCCCTGAATAGAAGTCTGGTGGTTGATGCCGTGTAACTCTGATTTTAGAATCAGGTAAATGGGACATCTGCTGCTTATTGTTAACAAGATTTCTTTTGTTTCTTTTTATTTCTTTTTAAATTTTTTCTTTTTTTTTTTTTGCGGGGGGAAGTAATTAGGTTTATTTTTAGAGAAGGTACTGGGGATTGAACCCAGGACCTTCTGCATGCTAGGCATGTACTCTACCTCTTGAGCTCTACCGTCCCCACCAACAGGATTTCTTTTATGCACTAGAATGCCTTCTAGATTCCAAGGTAGACTATAGGTATCCATTGGAGAGAGATTATTGCGATTTAATTACCTGGCTGTCAAGTTTTAACGAAATAAATTGTTAATGTGATCATTACAGCCACATCTACCTGGGAACTGGCCACCTTTGACCTTGGGTTGGTTTATTTTTTAAAGAAAAGAAATCATCTACTGATACACTGGGGACAACCAGAGTGGAAATTTGTAGTCAAGCAAAGTCACCTCACATTTCATTTTCATTTCTCACTTTCCTTCCATCCATATCCCTTATAACAGACATCTCTATAGCAACCAGCTGTGGCAAAGTATCACGGAGACAGCATGTAGTTGGGAAAACAGGAAATTAGTTCAAAATACTTATGTATAAATATAAATCATCAACAATGGCTTGAGAAGAAGACTATTACTATTGAAAGCCAGAAAAGATTATTTTAGGTTGGGCCTATTTATTCTGCTAAAGCTAAGGCTATATTCAGATATAACATTTAATAGTTGGAGGGGGTTTGTAGTTCTTTTTTTTTCTCTCTTGTAACAGAGAAGGGCTTATAAGGGTTTAGCTACACGGCTGTCTGCCTCCCTGGAAGTTAGGTTTCGGAGGTTAAAACAGATATACACACACTCCTCCCATAGTAGGCTAGTTTGAAGCAGTGCATGTGAAGCACCAGGTAGAAGGACAGGGGGCAGGCAGGCCCTTGGAGCATGAGAGACTTCATTTTAGTGCAGCATGGATACTCTTGACTTCTGGTCCTTTCTTTAATTTCCTCTGCCGGGCGCATTGCTGAGATAGGTATCGAACCCAGTTGCAGAGGAATGGTGCATGATTTAATGTACCAGTGTAATAAGATACCAGGCTTTGGAAATGCCAAAGAAATTATATCTAGTTTGCTTCAAAAAGGGCACTCATTTATTTATCAAATATAATTGACCCTGTGGAGTCTACTTTGTTTTTTTTTTTTTTTTTAACAATCCAAGTTTCTACTATCATTTTCAGAGAAGAGCAATATGAGTGTGGAGTGGAGATGCTCTGAACACACCAGTCAGCTGTCAACATGGTGGCATGGGTGACATGACTGGGAAACATTGCTTTGTCCACCTCTGTATAGACTGTGCTGATCAGCCTGACACAACTTAAAACAGCTGGTTGTCGGAACTATTCTGATGCCAAGCATGTGAACTCAGCCTGAGACCGAAGGATGGGAAATAACTTCCTCAGAGTAAACTGGCCACACCCAGACAGATGATGCTGAAAGTTGCCCATCCTTCTACTAGAAGCCTATCAGTCATTTATGTATCTTTTATGTTAGAGGATTACTACATTAATTTGACTGTTTGAGTTACAAATATGTATATAGAGATCACACAAATCAATCGCTTCATGACATAAAGGTCAGAGGAAAAAACTGGACATAGAAAAGAATTTAGGCGGAAGACAATTACAGAATTTCTATTCAAAATGATGATACAATTTCAAAAATTAATTTGTCCAAGCTACTAATCTTTTCTATGATTTGAAAAGAAAGTGGAAACAAGTGGGGATTAAAATTATTATGTAGGCTAGTTAGAATGCTAAAAGTTCAAATACAGATTTGGAGAACGTATCTGCTGAGCTTTAAAACAACAACAACTTATTTAGATTTTGACCTGCTGGTTCACAGGACTTTTGGTCTTCTGCAAGTCGGTATCCAGCAGTACAGAAACAAACCACCTTGTTATCATTGCCCTTTCTACAAAACTGCTTGCATCTGCCATTCTTACTGTTGCATGTTACATCTGAAAGAAAGCACAATCAACAGTAACAGCATCATTTAACATGCATTTCTAAAAAGAGCGTGAGACTACTGACTCATGTATAGGTCAGATGTAAGGGGACATGTATGAAGAGGAGTTTGGGAGCCTTGAGCTAAGAGTAGAAAAAAAGGTAAAATAAAATTCTTAATAAAGCATAAAAATGGTGATTTGGCCTCAAACTGAAGGTGTAGAAATGCTACTTTCACTGAATCATGGACTGCAATGAAAAAAATCTGTTTATTAAAGTATAACATATTCCAAAAAATACCTGGAACTTTAGTATGAATTTTCACAAGGTGATTTCATTTGTTTAAACATTGATCATATCAGTACATACATAGGATGTTATCAACACCTCAGAAGCTCTCCTAATGCACCCTTCCTCCTTCCCAAAGTTACTATTACCCCAACTTTTAACAAGGAATTAATTTTACCTGTTCATGAACTTTATATAAGGAGGAGCTCTCAGTATGCACTCTTCTGTGTCTTTCATTTAACATTTTGTTTGTGAGCTTCATGCATGTTTTATATAGCCGTAGTTCATCTACTTGCTGTATAGTATATTCCATTATATAAATATTACTACTTTTATTCATCCATTTTACTGTGGATAAATATTTGAGTTGAGTTTCCGTTTCTGGCTCTTATGTATAATGCTGGCATGAACACTCTTGTCAATATCTTTTGGTAACATATGGATGCATAATTACTGGATATATACTCCCGAGTGCAATGATTGGACCGTGTGTTCAGGTTTACTAGATACTGCCAAATAGTTTTCTAAGATAATTGTACAAATTTAAATTCCCACTATCAGTGTAGGTGAGTTCTAGTTATTGGGTATATGTATTGCTCTGTGATTTACCTTTTCACCCTAAATAGTATATTCTACTGAATAGAAGTTCCTATTTTTAATATAATCCAGTTTTTCTAAGCAAACTTGAAGCTGGCTGAGGTGGGTATGTATCAACACAAGAGAATGAAGTAGGGTCCTTTAAGGGACCTAAATGCCAAAGACCTTGTGTGCTGACAATCATAAGCAGACTAGTGACTCACATTTTCTTTACTCTCCTATGCAATCTCCCTTATTAACATAAAGTGCCTTTCTTTGTCCCTTGTGATGCTTTTTATTGGGATTTTATTTTATCGGATATTAAGATTGCTTCACCAGTTTGTTTGTTTGTTTGTTTGCATTTACCTGAAAAATCTTGTTACATCCCTTTATTTTAGCCTCCTGGTGTAGTTTTATTTTAGGTATCTCTTTTATCAATAGCATACAATTAGATTTTAACTCCGGACTGAAAATTGTCATTAACCCCAATTCACATTAATTGTGATTCCTGATATATTTGGCTTGTTCCTGCCATCTTATTTTGTATTTTCTAATTACTGTGCTTTCCCTTTGTTTCTCCTATGCAATCTCAGTAATAGAAAGTAGCATGATTCAGGGCTTGCTAGCTGAGACCTGCTGAGTTAAGAGAAACAGGCTCTGCCCTTGGGCCTATTTTTGTCTCTAGAGCAGCTCAGGAACACAATGGGAGACCCCTTCCCCCTTACCTACTGGCTCGACAGCAGTACAGCTTTCAATAGAAATGCTCACTTGTCAGGGCAGTTAGAACAAGGGGAGTTTGAAAATGAGTGACGATGTCAGACGCCTCTTATGCACCGCCTTAGTGCCCCGAGCCTCATCTGTGTCTGACCTCAGCACTGTGGTGATGAGCTCTGCCCGGGCTTCTGCTGGCCTCTTATGGGTGCAGCCTTGAATGGGCTTGGCTCGCATCTGCCCTGTGTGCCTCTCCCCTCTCAGCCTGGTGCTTCCTTGCTGATGCTGAGGCAGGGGAGGCCACGCGAAAGTCTCCAGCTGCCCAGCAGGTACAACCTGATGAAGGCGTTAACGCCCCACAGGCTGAACTTTGGACCACTGGGAGATGGAAGCTGAAGGACAAATTCTTTCACCTCTTCTCCCCTCGCAGGTTGACTATCCTGAGGCCAGCATATGGCTTCTTGGAAACTAGTTCCCAGAGATCAAGCAATCAGGTGCCGGTGAGGAGAGATGACTCCTCCTACACTGGTTCTCCTTTCCTCGCGGCCTCACTCCCCTGTCCCTTACTCTCGGTCCCTAGAATTGCACACCCTAATAGAGCAGCTTGCGGCACAGATTCTTTTTGTCTGGGGGTGGGGGGTGGTTCCAGGCTAACAGAGTGACTGTATGGTTTTGGAGTATATTATGGATTTTTGAGTGATGGATCTAAATTTTCTAATTGTGTTTTACATAGGTAGCATAGGCTCATGTAATGATTAGTTCATGTTCCTTACAGATACTTTAGGAAATAAGGCGCGGCGAGTCAGCTGTGGCTTGGTAGACAAAGGAACCAGCCTGAGCTTTAACCTTTGCTATCAATAACCCACCAAGTGCATGAGCCAAAAAGATGGCACTTGGTCCTGTTTATTTATTTAAGATATTAAATTACTAAGACTTTATTTTTGTTTATTTTATTTTTATGTTTATTTTTCTTATTAAGGTATTTATTAAAGATCTTTCCCGTCACTAATGGTGATTACATCCCTGGCTCTTCTCATGGTACTAGCAGTCATTTCGTTGCTAGAATGCAATACTAGAGTGTTCAGCCAAATCAAATACCACCTGTGGAAAGTGTTCAGTCAATATGTGGTAAGTTAACAGAGGTGGGTGGTAGGTGCTGACTAGTTTGGTCCAGGGCATGCGCAACAGGAATGGGTAAACTCAGGGTCGTTTTTCCAATTCTGATTTGTGTCCTTGGCTGAGTAACTAGACTTTGCCGTCATTTTCCTCATTTGTCACTGCTCTTTATGGCCCAGTGCGTTGCTGCTGCTGTTGATCTCTGGTTTGGTTTGTGCACGCAGTGGACAATATTGCTGTCCAATCTGCAGCCTTTTGACCTCAGATAAAGAACTCAGGATTCTGGAAATAGAATAATAGCACAAGGAATTCCAGCAGCGAGGTCTAGTCCAGGATCTCAGGGACAGTCACTGTGGGCCTCATTCATCAATCATTTATCACACACTCACACGTCAGGAACTATGTTGGGTACGGGTTCTTCCTGGTCCTTCTGGTCCTGAGGCTGATCTCAGTGCCTAGAATATCTGTTGAAGAACATCTCAAAGCATCTGTTCTCTGTCTGTGTTAGCACAGCACACACACCTCTTTCTAATTCCTCTCATGCCTACATGCAAAACTTACCATGTTCTGCTTTATTTTACTCTGCCTTCATCTTCCCTGATACGGTCACTGGTGTGAAAACCAAAGCTTAGATAAAGGATATTCTATTTAACAAGTTATCACAGAATATGCTGCTATTCAGCTAAACTCAAGATATTTTCTCTACTCCACAGAAATACACAGTAAATTAGACAGTAGTGTCTGTGACATGTTAGCAAAATGAAGAAAAGTGTTTATGTGATTTTTTTTTTCTTTCCCATGTTACTGTGGGGAAATGCCTCTTGAACTCCTCAAAAGGGACAGGAGTGACCAAGTTCTCATAGATTTGATTTATCTGAAAAGGACTCAGATGTAATGTGTAGCTGGGGACTTACAGTGATCTTTTTATTCCAGCCAGAGGGGCACAATAGCCAATTAATTGTTCTAATTAGAATGCATGCCCTGAATGTTTGCACCTCTCCCCCCCGGAGAGGAGCCTGATGAACAAGAGAAGAGGAAAACCACAGGCTCTTAACGGCAGTCCCCTTCCCTTCACAAGGCAGGGACTTGGGGTGCAGATACTCTAGAACCTGTGCTGTCCAGCAGCTTTGGAGATGAGTCCTTAGGTGAGTTTGAAGCAGCAGCCTAAGTGGGAGTTTGTGTACGCTGTTGCTGCTTTCCACTAGTGTCTGAGGTCAGGAGCTTTTGAGAGAATCCCCACTTTGTTTCTGAACTAACTGCGCTGAAAGGATTTTTCTAAACCTTGATCAGATGGGCTGGGGAGATCAAGAGTCCCTCGAGGGTGGGTATGGTGGAGGCTGCAGTGTAACTACAGAGCCCCGACCAAACCAAAATGTGGGGAGCCTGGGAGGTCCGAGACGGTGCCCCTTGTAGACTTCCACACTTTTGCGGTGTGGATGGAGCCTCACAGGGTCACAGATGTAGCAAAACCTGTTAGAGCAGTTTTGTGCTTTTATCTACACTCCTCAAGGCTCTTCTCCTCTTTTAAAATGTCTTTATTTTTAAACTGAAGACATTTAGGGATATTTACTACTAAACACTGGTTTTGATCATACTTTGCTACAGCGTGCCCTTCGTTCTTAGTCAAGACTAATTGAGTCATTCATCCCCTTAGCTCCAATAGCTATATTATATAAGCTGATACTCCATAAATTTCCATAGATTTCCATTATAGCAGGATCGTATTGATCTAGGTAGATCTCAATGTAACATCATAACCTTTCAGATGAAAGAAGAACTTCAGAGGTGTTGAACCAATTAACACACCCCTAGGAAATGTAACCCAGGCATCAGTTTGTCCTCACACTGGGAACCTGAGGGAATGGGAGTCCAAGCCAGGGGTACCAGTTCATCTACCTGCATCTCCTTTTTCTGTTTTTCTTTTGCCCTGCCTCCTTTTATCCTATCTTTTATTCCTTTTCATCTTTTAGATCTCAGAGGAAGAAGATCAATGGATTTCTCTTCAGCACTGAAAGGATTTCTGAACAACATTAGAGATGACTTTTTTCCTTTCTCAATAGGACAAGTACAGCTGCTGCGTTTCATTTTGTTTTCTGCCCTTTTCGTCTGCATGTCAGGTGGATTGCCATATGCCTTAATAGAGTCCTGTTAATTTTCTACTCTTTGCCCCTAGTCATGTAGCCTGTGGTGTTAAATTCTTTCCTGAGGATTGCATCTCTATTCTTTTAGAGTTTTAGAGTAGAAAGAGAATCCGTCATTAGCACTGTGCTTTTCACAATCACAATACTGGTAATCCTGCATCCAGAGGTAATAAACAGATAGATAAAGGACTTGGGGGTTTACTGCTCCAGCTGTTAAATTCTCAGGAAAAAATATTCTAGGCTATGAGAAGAAAAGATGCACAATGATCCTAGATTTTCTATGTAATTCAATGTAATCAAATTCAGGAATGAGCTCTGATTTTTGTCAAACAAATTTAACATATGAGGTAGTTTGTGTGTGTGAAGTGCCTGTCATGTGGGAGAACTGTCCTCGCCGTACTCCAATTCTATACTTAGTTGACTTCTGCTGCTTTTATTGATAGTGATGTAGTCATAAGTTCAATTTTATGGGTTAGTTTTTTTGCCTTTTGTGGATGGTGGTTAGAAGCATGGGTTTTGGTCAGACAGACTGAAGTTCAAATCCTGGCTCAACCGTTTACTGCTTCAGTGATTTTGAGCTGTTTGAGTTGTACTTTTCTCATCTGCATAGAATGGGGGTCATAATACAACTGAGTGCATATGGTTATTGAGGATTAATATTCCAGGGAACATCATTACCACTTCATACTAGCTAACAAATATGATTATTGCTCTTAATGTAGTTTCTTGAACTCATCCTGGAAACTGTGACTACAGATAAAATGAATGTTTATAATCTTTGAAAGTATGTTTTATACAATGGACTATTACTCAGCCTTAAGAAGAAGGAAATCCTGTCGTATGCAACAACATGGATGAGCCTGGAGGATATGCTAGATGAAATAAGCCAGTCACAGAAGGACAAGTACTGCACGCTTCTACTGGCAAGAGGTGTCTGAAATAGACACATAGAAGCAGAGAATACAGCTGTGCTTGCCAGGGGCTGGGGCGAGGGGAAAATGGGGAGTGGCTGTAAAGCAGGTAGGAAGTTTCAGTTGTGTGAGATGAGTAAGTTCTAGACGTCGACTGTCTAGACTGTCACCGTAGTGCCTGGAGTTAGCAATGGTGTACCGTAAGCTCCAAAACGTGTTGAGTGTAGAGCTCATGTAAAGTGTTCTTTACCGCAATAAAAATGTGTATGTTTTTAAGAGAGAATATGATAGATAAATATTGCATTTTCCAGTTTCATCTGGTGTCAAAGGGAAATTCTGAACCATGAATAATCCAAAGATAGTTACTTACCTAATTCACAGTTCTTTCCTTCATATCCAGCTTGACACCAACATTCATAGGAATTAATGTCATCCTTGCACAGGCCGCCATTTAAACATGGACTGGACTCACACTGATCTCCATCTTTGAGATAGATTAAAAAACTGAATTAGCTGATAAATTGCTGAGAATGCCTAGTCCTTCTGACACAGACTCAGGGGAGAGCCTGATTTAAGGTCAGAGCAGAACTGCGAACCCGGAAACCAGCTGCTCATGGGACACCCCTATCTTCTAAAAGCAACTCAAATACAGGTTCTTAGGCTAACACTGTCCTAGGAAATTGCCCCGAGGAAGGCATGTACATAGCTGAGACACCCGAAGGGAAAGAGGAGGCGGGGGGAAGGATGTCTGAGTGTAGAAGTGTACTCTGTCAGCATAGGGCGAGAAGAATGTTCCGTCTTTCCTTATAGAATGAGGGTGGAGTTAACTCTGAATTGAATAACATTGCTTCAACAATTACCTGTGTGTCATCTGAGGCAGAGCAAGCTGAGCTAGATCACATAGAGTAACTCCACTCAAGGACCTGGCAGCCTCAGCGTGGAGCGCATGTGCCTGCTTCCTTGTATTATCGTTGAACTCGTAAGTATGGTATGCAGTAGTGGTTCAGAACAATAGAAAAGATGCTTTACTGCTTAAGGATATTCTGCTGTCTGAGTTAGGTCCCAGATGGTCTAGACAAAGTCAGAAACAACTTTCAAGGCGAAGAATTAGAAAAGATTCTGAAAAATGTGCTTTATTTATAGGTTGGTTATGTTTCCTTCCTACCTTTCCTGAAGTTTCTACATTTACAGAGTTCTTGAGAGTCTTTGAAGATGCTGGTGGTAAGAAAACAAGAGGAAGGAATAGATAAGAGGAGAAGGGTCAGGATGAGAAGGGAACCTTTCAGTCTGGTTTCTTAGAGCTCTGCCTCCACCTGGACTTGTAAGGAAGCTTCAGAAGAAAGGGATGGACAGAACCAGAAGGGAGGCTGGCACACACACAGCTGAGAGAGAGAGCCCTGAAGAAAACTGGGAGCTAGATCAGCAAGACTTCATATATGAGTAACAGAAGAGTAAGCGATAAAGATGACCTAAGAATAAAACAGCGAGAGAAAGGGGGCAATTACAGAGAACTTTCTAATTATTGGTCATATTTGAGAGCAAAGCTCCCTGACATCTAGTGTGTGGACCCCCACCTGCTCAAGGGACAGCAGTAGGGTGTCCGTCACCCTCACGGTCAGGAGCATGTATACAGGTCCTGTTGACTAAGGGCTAATATTGCTTTCTCAGAAATAGTCCCTCTCTGGAGAATTTGCTTGTTGTAAAAATTAGACCTTGTCCCCTCTGCCCCTTGATCCAGTGTGCTTTTTCACAGATACTTCAGTTTGTTCCAATTCTATGAAAACAAAATACGTTATCTCTGGTTTATTATTATTGATGTTCAGAACCAGTCTAAAAAACGAGCTACACTTGCACTTTATATTATAGACCAACAGATCTGAATTATTTAGGATGTTTCACTGAAAGGGTCTGGGCTTGCAGCCAGCTACACAGCAACTCATTTGCTGAGACATATCTTTAAAATGAGTGTCATTTTATCCTGCTTTTAGTCCTCCTTTGGGTGCTTGTCTGTGTGTACTTTGGGCTGAGGCAAAGCCACAGACAGTAGGGGTCAAAGACAACAAGAGATGAGACCTCGCCAAGTGAGAGGTTCCTGCTTAAGGCTACTCGGTGGTTGTTTAATGAATAACAGCATTTGGATTTGAAGGCCAGGGCTTGGGTAATACGGAAAGCAAGGGGTTGGGCACTAGAGAACTTGGCTTCTCTTCTGGGCTCCATGACTCCCTAGCTGGGTGACCTTTGGCAAGTCGCTTAACCTCCCTAAACCTCAGTTTCTTCTTCTGTAAAATGAGGTTAATAATGCTTTGCTCACAGGGTTGGTGTGACGATTAAACGTGACAGGTGCTCTGTAAACTGTAAAGTGCTGGTCAGATGCTGGTTACTGTGGTTGGGTGATGTTTCTTCTTTAATCAGGCTCTTTACATGGTTAGTTGATGGTAGAGAACAGGGCAGGAGTGAGGGGCCTGTGTCCCTACTGTGTGAGAAAGCTCCTACACAGAGAAATAGCATTGGCTGTTTTGGGGTGGTTAGGAATCTCAGCTGCAAAGTGAAAAGAAGCATGCAGTTGTTTTCTTTTTCTTTTTTGTTCTTGTTTTTGTTTAATTTTTAGAAGACAAAGCAGTCATGACAGTGTGAAAAAAAAATTAGTGAATAGAAACCTGAGTTAAATAGGGTCAAGAGACCAGAAGAGAGAGCTCTCATGCCCTATGACAGTAACAGAGTCCAACAGGAAAAAGACTCCTTTCCTAGCAAGGACTCAGCCAATGAAGAGCCATGGACTCTTGGTTTCATATAGCCCTCTTTTCCCCTCTATAAAAGAGTTCTCCCTCCCTTGCCATGCAGGGACTTGCATGTGGCTCCTCATGGTTGCAGACCCTGATTGTGATTCTCTGCTGATCCTGAGTAAACCCATCTTTGCTGGAGTCTGTTTCAGTTCAACAACAGAATCATGCCCTTGATGTTTCCCAGGTATCTTTACCCAAGTAAACATCTTATCTTTACCAGTAAACAGTGCAGCCTGTGACCTAGATGGCAGGGACCCAACTTCAAAATATGGTGTTTAAGAGGTGCTAATGAACCCCTGCTCAGGGGTGGGAAGCCAAGTCAGGGGAGGCCGTGGGCAATGAAGGGATCAGGAGAGTTTAAATACAGCTAGGAATATTTTGGGGAGGTGGAAGTAGAAATTGATTTGCTTTAAAAAAAATATATCGCAAGATTCAAAGTTTTATTTAGAGTGGAAATAGAGAATAAAAAGACTTGTTTGGACTAACTGTAGAGGAATACCTCAGTAGAGAGTTGGCATGGTATCGTTCATTACTAAGAACAAGGGAAACCAGATGAAGCAAATGTAATGGGGCGGACCTCTTATTTCCTCGTTATTTAAAAACAAGTGGAGAAATGAGTTACAAGAGTATGAACAAGTTCATTAGTGTCTACAGAATAGAATCTGGAAAATAGAATTGATGGAATTCAGTGAATTTGCCATCCAGGTTAGTTTCTGTCCATGCAGATGGTCTTTGGTAAGTCAACCTGGGAAACTTACACTGCCTCAACATCCTGCTGCTGGATTTTAAATTAGCTTTAAGATTTAGTTGTCATTAAAGTTTTGACTTTTCCTCCTTTTGGTCAAGTCATTCAGCAAATATTTACTCAGTGCTTCTGTACCAGATATTATTCGAGGTACTAAGAATACATCAATAAACAAAACAATGGAAGACCCCTGCCAGGATGAAGCTTGCATTCTAGTGAGGTGGGAAAAATTAATAGTATAAGTAAGAACATTATATGATACCTCAGATGGTGGAAAGTGCTATGAAAAGATAATTGAACAGGATACGATATCTAAAGTGATGGGGTTACAAGGGGGCGGGTTGAAGTATTAATAGATGATCAAGGTAGGCTTCATCGAGATGGTGACATTTGAGTGAAGACCCGAAGTGGGTGAGGGAGTGAGCCTAAAGGAACCTGGCAGAAGAACATTCAACATTAAAGGAACAGTCAGACCTAAGACTCTAAAGTAGAAGCATTCCTAGAGGTACAAGGAGCGGCCGCGAGGCCAGGATGCCTGGGGCCCAGTGTGTGAGGGGCAGTCTGAGGGGCAGTGGGCAGGGTGGGGCCACCTAGGAGGGCCTTGGAGGCCACCAGGAGGAGGAGGGCTTTTACACAGTGAGCATTTAAGTCAGTCAGCATTCTCTGATTCTTTACTGAGGATTGCAAGCTCTCATTCAGTCCCAGATGAAATTCTCTTTGGTTTCTTCCTTCCAGATTCCTGGGGTGGAATGATGTTCTTTTTGAAGCCCTAGGGAGGAGTAAGCTTACCTGCCAGCAGATACCTCCCAGGCAGGCATAAACCTGGAGTATATCACCGTTCCATTTGGGGTAAAAGAGTTGGACTTACTTCCCTGAGCCATTTTGACAGAGTTTAATATATTATCTGTTTACACAGAGAAAAAATACATAATTCTCAATGTTTCATATACCAGCTAGAAGATAAAATGAATTGCTTACCAACATACTGCTTCCAAAATTCAGTCTATAAGGAAAAAGAGGCCAAGTTAATTGTAGCATTTAAAATGTTTTGGATTTGATTCCTTTTCTATTATAACATTTATAGTACACATATATGTATAGATATTTTAAAATTACGAAGTGAAGTATGTCTCCCCCCCACCTTTTAGGTTTTCTATTCTTTGCTCCGCATCTGAAGGATGTTATATGGAAATACTCACAGTTTTCTCGGTGTTTTCAAAAACTTCTCGTGCTTCTTCAAAACTACACTTTTCTTCTATACATTCTCTCTCAAGATTCCCTTGAACAAACTCTTCCAATTTACCTGAATTATACCTCTTTGGCCGATTCAGAATTTTGGTGGCATTTTCATGATCAAGAAAAACTGAAATTTAAAAGAACTATTCTTTAGCTTTAGTAAAAAAAAAGAAAACTTCATGAAAATTAAATACATCTCTTAAGGAAGGCTTTGTTTTTAATCCAAGTAATCCCATAGCCAATTTATCTTTGGGGCATAGAGCCAAAATCTATGATGTTCTCATAGTACTGTATACACATGGAGATTTAGGAATTAAAATTCAATTTTACTTTTAGTCAAGAGAGCTTCGGTAATAAAAGGTCAGATTTTCAATCATATTTAAATTTGCTTTGGATGAAAAAGAAAGTTCTCAAACAAGCAGTTAACTTCACACTTTGTCATCATTTGAAAATAGCTAATTGCAGATCCTTGCAAGGTGATCCATCACCCTTGCCGGGCTGTGTTGCCAGGATGCAGTTGCCCAAATGACTTTGCAACACATTTTCTCTTGGAAGAACTGGCCTAACGGTGGACCAGCTGCAAAGGCAACCCCAGTATCTCTCACTAGATAATTAAAGAAAAACCACTGCATTAGTGTTTTTTTAATCTTCAGACTCACAACACCTTCAGTTGGCGTGTGTTATAGGAATTCCAGCGACATAAGTTTTTCTCTGGGATCAGGATGTGGTTTATTTTAGCTATGACTGCTTGGTGTGTAGGAACACTCTTGAACTCTGGAGGACTGAGGTCTCTGACCTAATTCTTTCCCTCCCTTCCTCTCCCCCGACTCGCAAATCTCAGTTGCTTCTGTCTTTCTGTTTTGCTCTCTCTGTCTCTGTATGTGCCTCTCTAGATAGAAATAATACAGTATCTGTATCTGTAATAAATAATAAGAACTCTGGAAGTTGCCTGGAGTTCTTAACTTTTTTCAGGAGACTGTCTGATACCATCTAAAAAGGACCAGGTATTTATAAGGTGAACTTTCCAGGGCATTTGGGATTGTTTTCTCATTAGCTCAAAAAAAAAAAAAAAAAAAAAAAAGAAGAAAAGAAGCTATATTCCCTTATTTCCATTGCAGCCTCTAGTCTCTTGACAACCTCTCACTTTTGCTATTCTTGGGCTTCACATTTTTCCTGAATTTAGCTTAGACTTTTTCTCTTCAACTCTTCCCTTGCCAACTTTCTCGACTTCTGTCACCCCTTCTTCGGTGCTGTGGTACCCTGCACCCCTAGGTCAGTGCAGCTGGCTGCCTCTTCCTTCCCTCCCAAGGTGGCCAGCACATGTCCATGCCTCCCAGCCTCCATCAGGCCCTCCTTTCTGCTCAGCAATTTATTTGCTTGGCCCTACAAAATCATCTATGTCTATATCCATTTATAGTGTGGTCTGGTGGAAAAATAGAGGTTTGGAGTCAGATCAGACACACCTGGGTTTGAATCGCATGTCTACCACCTGTTGGCCATGAGACCTTAAGCAAGTCACATAATCTTTGAAGCTTAATGCTGACGAATGTAAATGGATATGATCGGTATAATCAGTAGTATAATCAGACTGCGTACCTCCCAGTGTTGCTGACGGGATCAGGGAGCTAGTATGTGGAGGCTGGTGTATGTTAGTTATCTCGCTTCATTTTCACTCCTCTGTCTGGCCTGCCTTCCTCATTTTCTCAATTCTCTTTATATTTATTTATTTATCCTTCAGAACTGATTTTATTTATTAAATTCTTATTTTTTAATTAAAGTATAGTCACTTTATAAAGTGCCAATTTCTGGTGTACAGCATAATGTTTTAGTCATACATATACATACATATATTCATTTTCATATTATTTTTCATTATAGGTTACTACGAGATATTGACTATAGTTCCCTGTTCTATACAGTAGAAACTTGTATATCTATTCTGTACATAGTAGTTAGTATCTGCCAATCCCGAACTCCCAATTTATCCTCCCAACACCCCGGTAACCTAAGTTTGTTTTCTGTGTCTGTGAGTCTGTTTCCTTTATTTAATGAACTTTCCAGTAGCTCTTTCTCCTTTCCTCCCATCCGTATAATGAAATGTCTATTCTCAGGATCAGCAATGACCTCCTAAAGGATGATGTTGAGCTTGTGCATTTTCTGCCTGCTCCGAAACATTTGTAATTATTAATCTCTTCCTTTGCAGGGCACTCTTTCTGTGAAATCAGTCTCTTCTGGTTCTCCTCTCTGCTCTAACTCTTGTTATTCATCCACCACTTGAATCAATTAATTCCCCTTCATCCGCCTGCCCCTTATATGTTCCAAGTTCTCCCAGCCTCCAGCCTCCGCTTTGGCCTTGTCCCTTTTCACTCTGTACATCTTTGCCAGGGCTGGGACTTGGGTGAGGTAAACAAGGCACCAAGGGCACAGAATCTAAGGAGGCACTATTTCTGTGCAAGTACATTGATGCCCTATGTGCATTGCTTGCCTTGCCCTAGTCCAGCGCTGACTCTTTCAACACAATTTTCTGAGCACTCACTACTGCCAGGCACGGTACTAGGTACCACCAGATCCATGCTCACTCTCTGGATCATCAGACACACATGGTTGTGACTACTGTTAATACAACAGTGAGTTCTGAATACCCATCTCTAGTCGGATATATCTTCTCGATTCCAGGTTATTTTTTCAGCTCCGTATCTGTACATCATAATGTGACTGATAAGAGCTGATGTTTGTTTAATGCTTTGGATGTACTGGACAATGTGCTCAGTGCTTAGCATCCATTATTTCTTTCCCTCCTCACAGCAATCCCATGAGTTAGGTGCTGTTGTCTCATTTTTGTAAATCAGAAAAATGGAGGTTCAGAGAGGTTGAATGATTTGCCCCAGGAAACATAATACAGTGTCAGGGTCAGAATTTAGACACTGGCAGTCAGACTGCACAGTCCATGCTTTGAGGTGTTGTGCTGTATCCTAAATGCCCAAGTTAGATGCTCTGCACTTCCTCTAAACCCGTTCCCCTTCCATACCCAGATGCTTAAGTCATATCATTTCTAGTTCCTTAATGTCACTTGAATTCCTTTCTCTCTCTGTCCAGCTAATGTCCAGGTTCAGGCCCTCGTGCCTTCCCTGAACGTTGGCGGTGGCTTCAGGACTGGTCTCCCCTAGTCTGGCCACCCCTTCCTCACACAATTCGGTAGAATGTTGCCAGACTGACTGAGCATCCTAAGTCAGCCATTAGTGGTGTTCATATTGACACTTCCGATGACTCCACACTGCATTCTCTTGTCCAAGCTCCTTAGTTTAGGGCCTTCATTATGCGATGACCTGACCTCACGTCACCTGTCATATTCAATATTGAAAACATAACTGAGTTCCTGAAAGACCTCACGTTCTTTGTGGATCTGGATCTCTACTCGTGAGTGATCCTCTTGGCATAGGATGCCCTAGATCAAACATTTAAGGAGAGTGAGTCTACATATTTTTTAAGACCCAGCTCAAAATAGTGTCTCTGTCAGTGTTTCCCCAGTTAAGATATGCCTTTCTCTGTGCTACTTTAGCATCTGGTACACATTTTATCACATTGTATTGAAATCTCTCACCTGACTTCATGGTGATTTAGGTCAAAGAGGGAGTCTGGTTTATTCCCATGCCCCGGCACCTTGCCACAGTACCTGGGACCATAGAAGTTACCCAGTAAAGTTGTGTACAGCATATGGACCAAAGCTGTGACAGCTGTGTCACAGATTCGGTCCATACACTGTACAAAATGGGATTGGTTTCACAGAACAATTTTGATTTCAAAATTCCAAATTGATGCAATAATACCCAAAGGCAGCAGCCGTGAAAATGCAGCCTCTCAGTAAATCATTCGTAGAGACTGCGTTTAGAAGCCAGTGACAGGTCAGCAGCAGAAGAGAGTGCTGCAGCAGCCCTGTCCCTCCTTAGGGACATCCCCCCATGCTCTGCTCAAGGACCTGTTACAGTGACTCCGGAATCGCACTGCCTTTCTCCTCAGGATTGTCTGAGGGCCATATATTTAACCTCCCTTCAGGCTTATCTCTTCTAGTCATTATTTCCCAAGCTCTGAAATCATAGTCCCTCTTTTTTTCTCCGAATCTATCCTTTTTCCAACATCTGAGGTCTTCAAGAGGGCAGCATCCTTCTTAAAACCGCCATCATCTTGCCACTTATCTGGAAGGAAGGGTTTGGATCCTTTGTCCTAGATCTCACACTGATGTGGTATGTGTAAAGATTTAGCTTTATGTCCTCCTTGGTGAGTTTTCTAGCTAAATTTCTTTATTCCTGGACTCTACCCACTTTGCTGGTTTGATTTAACCTTTGCATTCTACTATCATTATTTCTGCATTTTTGTGTGACATCATGTCTGGAGTGGGAACCACAGGGCCAGTCTGCTTTCTGCGGACGCTTAGGGTTGGCACCCCTGATCCTGGCACTGTCAGCTACTAGATTCTGTTATAGAAGGTTGACAAGTAAGTGTGATAAATGCTTCCTGTGAGAACATGCTGTTTTGTCTAAGTAGGATAATTTCTTCCCTGTGGGCCTTCTTTGGGGGCTGCATAAAGTCACTGAAATTGTGAAAAAACCAAGTGATATAAATCACATTAACGAAATTCCTACTCTTTTTGCCAATTCCTGGACTTGCTTTGCTGAATTTCCTCTTGTATTAACACTGAGATGCTTAGAATCAGAGACAAATTAGTTTCTTCCTAACTCAGAAAACTTTAGTGATAAATAACAGTTTATTATTTTTTTTAACTACAACTTTAACTACTACTCTGTTTTAACTACAACTTTTGATTGAAGGTATATAATTTTATACATTTTTCAAATTTGAGACATGCCCTATTAAATAGTTCTAAAAATTTGAATCACATAATGTCTTAAGAATCAAAATTCTGTGTAAATAAAACCTTTTTTATGCTTTAATGTTACCCATTTTGATTTCAAAGTAAAGAAACACAAAATGACAGTTAATTTTCTCCGTATTTTGCTGTTTACTTGTTAAAACATTTTCCCCCTTTTAATTTTTTTAACCAAGGATACGACTGTTTTCTAAGGAATTACATTGTCAAATCATAAGCCCAAAAGTGTCCATTTAAAAATGTATTATAAACATTGTAAATCTATTTAGTTTTAAAAATGAAGAAGACATTGCTGCCAGAGAACCAGTACTTACCAACCCACAAGCTGACTACTAGAATCTTGAACATTGCTGTCAAATCCCGTAATCATTTAGTGAAGAAGACAGCCCCAGACATTTCTATATCTAAAAGATAAGCACACTCAGTGTATCTTTAAAAAGGAAACAAACCTGTACATTCAGCACTGAGTAGATATCCTAAAAGGCAGATGGTGACGAGGCCCGGTGATTCTGCCATGATCGTGTTCAGGCACTGCATAACCTTTGCTAGCAGATTGTGCAAGTAACAACGTTGACCGGTTGTTCCAAAGTACAAGCTGAGCTGTATTTACTTCTGGGAAACAGTGTCTATCTCCCTCAGTGGGTCCTTGGGCTATTTCCAATGGCCTCTTGGGTTAAATGAAGGGAAGAGGCGGTGGCCATCATTAAACTTCACCTCTGATTCCATGGGCTGCTGCCACTGTGGCTGATTTGAGGCTGAAGCAGGAAGTGACACGTCATTAGACTAGGGGGAGGTATAATGGCTACAGTTGCTGTGGCAGCAACATTCATCATGGGACCCATGTTATTCTTATCAGGGAGCACTGTCATACAGTTTAAAGGTAAGGGGATGGAAAGAATGAAGTCATTTTGTCACCCACCTTAAAATATCCCCCTTGCTTATATCCCTTAAGTCACCTGTTTGGTCCTTTATATTCCTCCTCATAAGGAGGAGCTGATAAACTTGACTGTGCCCTGTATCCGTATGGTGAAATGTATGGACCCTGTCTCAGAATGAGATCCATCTAGGTCGCTGCATGTTTCAGTAGCTGCTTTTTGTTGCTGAGCAGTATTTCATGGTGTGGATATGCCACTGTTTAACTATTCACCTACTGAGGGAAATTTTGATTGTTTCCGGTTTTTTGCTATTGCAATAATGTACTTTCAGCATTCACATATAGGTTTCTATGTGGACATAACTTTTTAATTTCTCTGGGATAAATGTGCAGAAAGACAGTTTCGGGTTATACGGGAGTTGAATGTTTGGTTTTTAAATAAACTGCCAAACTCTCTTCCAAGATGGCTGTGCCACTTTACATTCTGACCAGCAGTGGGTGAGTGATCCAGTTTCTCTGCATCCTTGCAAGCATTTGGTATTACCGCTTTTTAAATTTTAGGCGTTCTGATAGGTATGTAGTGATAACTTACTGTGTTTTAATTCATATTTCTCTCTTTATCCTCTTCAGTGAAATGTCTGCTCGTATCTTTGCCTGTTTTCCAGGTAGACTGTTGGATTTTTAATTGTTGGATTTTTAGTGTTCTTTAAAAGTTGTAGTTATGAGTCCTCTGTCACATACGTGATTTGCAAATATTGTCTTCAAGACCTTAGCTTGTCTTTTCATCCTCTTAACTGGGTCTTTCACTGAGCTAAAGTTTTTAATTCTGATGTAGCCCCATTTATCATTTTTTGATGGATCACACTTTTAGTGTCATATTTAGAGCTCTTCCACTAACACTAATTATGAAGCTTTTTCCCATTAAAAAATATTTTATATGTTTAAGTTCTGGAGTCATGTCTGTGCTCCATTTTAAGTTAAGTTTTATGTAGGGTATGAGGTTTAGGTTGAGCTTTATTTTTTTGGCCTGTAGGTACTTGATTCCTCCAGCGCCCTTTGTTAAAATGACCATCCTGTTGAATTGCTTGTGCAAGTTTTTCACAAATCAGTTGAGTGTATTGGTTTGGGTATATTTCTGAGTTCTCTATTCTGTTCCATTGCTTATGTGTTTATCACCTCTGCCAATGCCACGTTGTCTTGATTACTGTAGCTATATAGTAAGCCTTTATATAATATAGAGTGTTTTCTCTCACTTTAATATTCCATGACAAGATTGCTTTAATTATTCTAGGGCCCATAACTTTCTGTATAAATTTTATATTTTTAAATTGAAGTATAGTTGATTTACAATATTATGTCAGTTTTAGGTGTACAGCATAGTGATTCAGTATTTTTACAGATTATATGCCATTAAAATTTATTACAAGATAATGGCTATAATTCCCTGTACTATGTGATGTTGGCTGTGGGTTTGTTGTAAATGGGCTTTATTATGTTGAGATACATTCCCTCCACACCAACTTTGATGAAAGTTTTTTTCATCGTGAATGGATATTGAATTTTGTGAAATGCATTTTCTATGTCTATTGAGATGATCCTGTGATTTTTATCCTGCCTTTTGTTACTGTGGTGTATCACGTTGATTGATTCGCAAACATTGAACCATCCTTGTGACCCTGGAATAAATCCAACTTGATCATGATATACAATCCTTTCTATATATTGTTAGACTCAGTTTGCTAATATTTTGTTGAGGATTTTTGCATCTATATTCATCAAAGATATTGACCTGTAATTTAATTTTTTTGTAGTGTCTTTGTCAGGTTTTGGTATCAGGGTAATGGTGGCTTCATAGAATGAATTTGGGAGTGTTCCACGGTCTTCAGTTTTTTGAAAGAGTTTGAAAAGGATAAGTATTAGTTCCTCTGTGTATGTTTAGTACAATTCCTCTGTGAAGTTGTCTGATCCTGGACTTTTTTTTGCTGGGAGTTTATTTTTTTTTTATTATAAATTAAATTTCGCTACTAGTGATTGGTCTGTTCAGATTGTCTATTTCTTCTTGATTCAGTCTTGGCAGATTGAATGTTTCTAGAAACTTATGCATTTCTTCTAGATTATCCAGTTTGTTGGCATAAAACTGATTATAGTTTCTCTTACGATTTTTTGTATCTCTGGTATTGGTTGTTAATTCTCCTCTTTCATTTCTTATTTTGTTTGTTTGGTGAGCCTGGCTAAAGGTTTATCTTTTCAAAAAAACCAGCTCTTGATTTTATTAATCTTTTCTATTTTTTTTTGTCTCTATTTTACTTACTTCCTCTCTGATCTTTATTATTTCCTTCCTTATGCTGACTTTGGGCTTTTTGTTCTTTTTCTAATTCCTTTATGTGGTAGGTTAAGTTGTTTATTTGAGATTTTTGTTTCTTGACTAAGGCCTATATAGCTGTAAACTTCCCTCTTAGAACTGCTTTTGCTGCATCCTGTAGATTTTGGAGTGTTGTTTCCATTTTCATTTATCTTAATTTATTTCCTGATTTCCTCTTTGATTTCTTCATTGACATCCACTAGTTTTTTAGTTGCATGTTTTAGTCTCCACATGTTGGTGCTTTTCCCATTTTTCTTTCTGTGATTGATTTCTAGTTTCATACTGTTGTGGCTGGAAAAAATGCTTGTCATAATTTCTCTCCTCTTGAACTTGAGACTTGTATTGTGGCCGAGTATATGATCTGTCCTGGAGAAGGTTCCATGTGAACTTGAAAAGAATGCGTATTCTGCTGTTTTTTGGATGGAATGTCCCATAGTTATCCGTTAAATCCAACTGGTCTGTGTCATCTAAGACCACTGTTGCCTTACTGATTTTTTGTCTGGATGATTTGTCTGTTGATATCAGTGGGGTGTTTAAGTACCTTACCATTGTTGTGTTATTGTCAATTTCTCCCTTTATGTCTGTTAGTATTTGCTTTATGTATTTAGGTGATCCTGTATTCAATGCATATATGTTAATGAGTGTAATATCCTTTCTTGCATTGATCCCATTATCATCATATAATGCCTTTCTTTGTCTTTTGTTACTGACTTTTTATTTTTTTAATTGAAGTCTAGTCAGTTTACAATGATGTGTCAATTTCTGGTGTACAGCATAATGTTTCAGTCATACATGTACGTACATATATTTGTTTTCATATTCTTTTTCAGTATAAGTTACTGCAAGATATTGAATATGGTTCCCTGTGCTATACAGTGTACACTTGTTGTTTATCTGTGTTAAAATATAGTAGTTAGTATCTGCAAATCTTGAGCTCCCAATTTATCCCTTCCTACCCCCTTTCCCTCCTGATAACCACAGCTTGTTTTCTGTAAGACTTTGTTTTAAAATATGTTTTGTCTGATACGAGTATTGCTACTCTTGCTTTGTTACTTCCATTTGCATGAAATATCTGTGTGTGCCTTTAGCTGTGGAGTGAGTTTCTTCTAGGTGACGTGTAGGAGGCTGTTGCTTTTTAATCCAGTCAGCCACCCTTTGTCTTTTGATTAGAGCATTTTAGTCTATAGACATTTAAAGTAATTATTGATAGATATGTACTTACTGCTATTTTATTACTTGTTTTCCAGTTGTTTTTGTATTTCTTCTCTATTTAATTCTTCTTTTTGTTTCTTCCCTTGTGCTTTGATGATTTTCTTTAGTAGTATGCTTGTGTTTCTTTCTTTTTAGTTTTTGTATATCTACTGTAGGTTTTTAATTTGTGATTACCATGGGGTTCATATATGTTGACCTATAACTATACTTGTTTTAAACTGGTAGTCATTTAGGTTCAAACACATTTTGAAAGATCTACATTTTTTACTCCCCTCCCCCATATTTTGTGTTTTTGATGTCATATATTACATCTTCATGTTTATCCCTTAACTGTTTATTGTAGTTATAACTGCTGTTAGTTTTTTGTCTTTTAATCTTCATACTGTCTTTAAGTGGTTGGTCCTCAGTCCTTACTATATATTTGCCTTTCCTAGTAGGATTTTCCCTTTTATATAGATTCTTGTTTCTTTTACACTTAGAGAAGATCCTTTAACATTTCTTTTAGTATAGGTTTAATATTTTAAAATTAATTATTTTAATTGAAGTATAGTCAATTTACAGTGTTGTGTCAATTTCTGGTGTACAGCATAATGCTTCAGCCATACGTATACATACATATATTTGTTTTCATATTGTTTCACTATATGTTACTACAAGATATTGAATATAGTTCCCTGTGCTATACAGTATAAACTTGTTGATTATCTATTTTATATATAGTAGTTAGTATCTCCCAAATTATCCCTTCCCACCCCTTTCCCGCTGGTAACCATAAGTTTGTTTTCTATGTCTGTGAGTCTGTTTCTGTTTTGTAGATAAGTTTGTCTTTTTTTAGATTCCACATATAAGTGATATCATGGTATTTTTCTTTCTCTTTCTGGCTTACTTCACTTAGAATGATGATCTCCAGGTCCATCCATGTTGCTGCAAATGGCATTTTTTTGGGCATTATTTTATTTTTATGGCTGGTAGTATTCCATTGTATAAATATACCACAATTACTTTATCCAGTCATCTGTCGATGGACATTTAGGTTGTTTCCATGTCTTGACTATTGTAAATAGTGCTGCTATGAACATTGTGGTGCATGTATCTTTTAGAATTAGAGTTCCCTCTGGACGTATTCCCAGGAGTGGGAGTGCTGGATCTTATGATAAGTCTACTTTTAGTTTTTTGAGGAATCTCCATAATGGCTGCACCTTCTGTCTCAGTTGGTATCCCCCACAACACTTTCCTGCATTTCTTCAAGGGAAGCAGCCACAAGAAACGATGGAGGAATGTCTTAGAAATCATTGCACTGATTTTTAGAGATGAGTTTATGTCACAGGGCAAAACAGTAGGTCACAGAATTGTTCCAACCCTGTATATCAAGCTCTGCGGGGGAACCATATTATTTTCCTCTATTTAGTAAACTGCTGAGGATCTCTCTGCCCAAAGATAGCTCCTGATTGTCAGCCTCTGCCTTCTCGAGCCTCCAGCTTACAGGCTCAGCTGTAATCAGTCACGAGGCAGAAAGGATATCAAGAGGTCCCAGCCCTACCATGAGGTAAGGTCTGGACCTACGTTTATTACCAGGCTTGTATCCATGCTGCCTGAGGTGAACCCACTGAACCAGGCCATATGACTGGGATGTTGCCTTGTTTTCATTCACCTAGCCCACCAGTTCTCTCCTCTAAACTGTCTTCTACTAGTCTATAGTCTCCTTTACCCAGTGTTTCCCTGAAGCCTGGCCCTGGCTCTTATAATCTCAGCTGCTCACAGTTTCCGATTCTGAGGTGCTGATGTGTGCTGCCGGCTAGTTGCCTTGGCCTGTGGAAGCTGGCTGCACTTGAGAATCATGGTTCCCCGTGAGCCTTTGGCCTAAGTGTAGTGGACTGTCTACCACACTGTTCAGAGACCAGACCTTTGACTGTTCACAGCTTTCTTCTCCACTCGACTAGCTCACTATAGAGGTCCTGTGTGGCTTCTGTCTGAACTTGCACTGCTTATAGACCATGGTGTATAGATGGGTCCGTAACCATCTCTGTGATGTGATGGAGGTGTTGTGGTATCATGGAGAGAACAGGAAAAGATTGATTTTTCTAATCACAGCTGGCAACTGTCCTTTTCTTCACACCTTTTGTGTGAGTTGGAACAGCTTCTCTTTCACATGCCATCAAGTAATCAGTCTCAAAACTTTGGATGTATTAGTGAACTCAAGGCAGACTGTTGGGACAGAAGACATGGGTTCAAGTTGCAGATCTCTTACTAACTGTGGGACCTTGGGTAAGATGCATCACCCTACTGGGTTCTAGTTTCCTTATCTATAAAAATGGGGATGATAATCATTGTATGTATCTCATGATAGTGGTGAGAAGATTAAATGGAAGAATGGATGTGGAAATGTTTCGTGGACTGCTCTTTATCCTATAGAGGAGAACTGTGAGTTATGAAATTTTATGTTCTGTTGCTCACATGTGAAGAAATGCATCAGAGTATCAGGACATCTAGTGGCCAAAAAATCTGACCAACTGATCAATGCTTGTAAGAAGAATAGTGGCGTTTCCTGTTAGCTTAAGGTATGGCTCTGTGACTTAGCACATAGAAAATCAAACATTACAGATTTGATTCCAGCCAAATCGATCCATGAGGAGGCAGCGTGTAATAGTGAAAAGAGCATGGGCTTTAGATAGACAACCTGGGTTCAGATCTCAGCTTAGCCTTAGAACGAGAAAGACAAATATCGAATGATATCACTTATATGTGGAATCTAAAATATGATACAAATGAACTTACTTACAAAACAGAAACAGACTCACAGACATAGAAAACAAACTTCTGGTTACAAAGCAGGGTGAAGAGGGGTGGAGGGATAAATTAGAAGTTTGGGATTAGCAGATACAAACTACTACATATAAAATAAATAACAAGATACTATGGTATAGGATAGGGAACTATATTCAATATCTTTTAATAATCTATAATGGAAAACAATAGGAAAAAGAATATATTTACATATAACTGAATCACTGCTATACACCAGAGACTAACGCAAGTTTGCAAATCAGCTATACTTCAATTGAAAAAAAAAAATCTCAGTTTAGCCACTTACTGGCTAGGTAAACTTGGGCAAATTAGTCTCTTTAAATCTCAATTTCATCACAATAATACTACCCCCAAACTATTGATTTTTTTAAAATCCAATCTGACCATCTTTGTTAACTGGAACATTTAGCCCACTTACATTTAATGTATTTACAGATATATTTGGGATTAAATTTATCATTTTATTATGTGCTGTTCTTTGTTTTGTTCCTTGCCTTTCTTTTAATTATGTTTAATTATTCTATTATTTTCCCTTTACCAGTTAAAGTTATGTACTCTATTTATGTAGCTGTTAGCCTGTAAATTTTAACATGTATAACTTAGGAAAGTGTAAAGTGAGTCAAAGCATTTATCCTACTCCTAGGTACTGCAAGAATTTTGGAACACATTTGTGTTTTGTCCTTTCCTCCCCACCTCAAGCTTGTATATTTTGTTGCCTGGTATTAAAATCTATCATGTTTCATTTCTGTTTTTAATACCACTAGATTTTATTATTATTGCTTTTATAGTCAGTGTTTATTTGTATTTGCCCTCATTTTTATTACTTTATTCTTCATTCCTTTTTACACCTCAGATATTCCATCTGGTGTATTTTCTTTTGGCTTTAAATTAATCTTTTTAGTAAATACTTTTTAGTAAAAATATAGGGTAATAATGCCTATTATTATTATTGCCTGTTTTGCATTGGTTCCTTTTTTTTAATTGAAATATAGTTAGTTATAGTGTGTCAATTTCTGGTGTACAGCATAATGTCCAGTCATGTGTATATATACATATATTCATTTTCATATTCTTTTTCATTAAAGGTTTTTTCATATTCTTTTTCATTAAAGGTTATTATAAGATACTGAATATAGTTCCCTGTGCTATACAGAAGTGATTTGTTTTTTAATTTATTTTTATATATAGTGGTTAACCTTTGCAAATCTCAAACTCCCATATTTATCCCTTCCCACTCCCATTCCCCTGGTAACCATAAGATTGTTTACTGTGCATTAGTTCTTGAAAAGTATTTCTGTAGGTTATAGAATTCTAGGTTTATAGTTACTTTTGTTCAACACGTGGAAATAGTCCGCCTCTGGCTTCTGTTGTTGGTAGTGAGAGGTCAGCTATCTATTGGTTATTCCTCTGAAGTTAATTTGTCTTTTTTTATGTCTACTTTAAGATTCATTCTCTCCCTTCCTCCTTCCCTCCTTCTCCCCCTGTGTTCCCCCACTACCCCAAATCTATCTCTGTGCAGTTTCATTATGATGTATCTAGGCATGGATTTCATTTCCTTTATCCTTCTTGGAATTCACTGGACATTTTGAATCTTAGAATTTGTGTCATTATTCTGCCTATGTGGCCATATAATCTTCTCTCAATCAGGACTCTCCTTAGAATGAAAGGCGGTGATACAAATTATTAAGCTGGGATATCAAGCCTAAACTAGGATTGTCCCAAGCAAACAGGCTCACTATACCTCTGTCCCTCTAGCCATCTTATGCTTACTGTTTTCATGATATATTTTTTTCCCAGTCATTTACTTTTGACCTTTCAGTGTTTTTATTCTTAGTTTGTCTCTTGTTGGCAGCATATGGTTCAATTTTGTTTTTTTATCCATTCTGAGAATCTGTTCCTTTTAATTGAAATGCTTATACCATTACAGTTTAGTGTAACTATTGATATGCTTCGATTTGTTTACCCTTTTATTATTTGTTTTCTGTTTGTCTCTTCTAGGGTTTTTTTGGTGGTGGTTGTTCCTATCCTGTTTCCTGCCCTCATTTTTGATTTTTTGAATATATTTTAGTACTCTGTTTATTGGCTTTTTAGCTATAATAGTTTGTATTAGTGTTTAGTGGTTCCGCTATCAATTAAAATATACGTTCCTAAACTTTACCAATCTACTGAGAATTAATATTGTATCATTTCATGTAAACTGTAGAAGCTTTTTAACCATATAGGTCCCTTTAACCCCTATTCTCATTCTTTGTTATAATTACTATGTTTTGCATCTACCTACATTGAAAGACAATAAAATGTTATACTTTTTCTTTAAAATTTTAATATATATTTTAAAGAATTTAAGAAGTAAACCATTTCTAATGCTTTTCATTGTTCTTGAAGATCCAAGTTTCCCTCCAGTACTATGTGCCTTCAGTCTAAAGAACATTGCAGTATGTTTTCTTAGTTTTCCTTTTTCTAAAGATGTATTTATTTTACCTTTATTCCTAAGGGGTATCTTCATTGGATATAGAATTCTGGGTGACTTTCTTTTCTTTCATCACTTTCAATATGCTCTTCCATTATCTTATATTCTTCATAGTTTCTGATTAGAAATCTGTGGTAATCCTACTTCATTGTCATCAGATAACTGCAAATTAACATCACAGTGTGGGACCTGTGGCTTCTGAAATGATGACAAAACCTGTCAATCGATCAGTCTCCTGCTGCTAACTGTTGACTTGACAAAATACAGAAATAGCTACCTGAGGATTCTGATATAAAAGTACAGGCAGGCAAACTGTGGAGAAGAGCTGAAATTCAGAAGCAACATGCACAGGCATGAATTTTGTGCTATTTGTTTTTGTTTTCATGGGTTTTCCCCAAGGGCAGGCATCAGTTATTCAATGAGACAGGGCAGCAAAAGCAGCTTCAATTTGTATAGAAATGGTGCTGTCTTTTTGGCTAGGGGAACCAGGGAAAGAAATCCAGGCAACCGTGTCTAGAGAGTGAGGTATACTTCCCGAGGGGAGAGAGCTGGACAAAGGGATCTTCTAATCCTGTATATGAACAAAGGGAATGTCTCAGGCTGACTCTTGAACCATTTAGTTAAGTGGACTCAAAGGAGCAGAGCAAAGGCTTAAAGACTTTAACTATCAGTTCAACTACCATCATGCATGGGCCATGGTTATTTTGTTTGCATTATATAATTTCCACTCAGTTGGGTTTTTTTTTCTTCCTGTTACTAATTTCTGTTATTAATTTCTATTTATCTTTCTGTTAATTTCTATTTTAATTCTATTTTGGTTAGAAAACATTCTGAATGGTTTCAATATTTTATGTGTTGATTTTATAATGTTCATGGCTCAGCATTGATTTTAACAACTGTTCCATGTGCCCTTGGAAAAAATGTGAATTCTGTTTTTTTTTGGATGCAGCACTCTATAACTGAGTATTATATTGAGTTTGTTGTGCTCTTTAGGACTTTTATATGTATACTGCTATTTTTGTCTGCCTGTTCCATCAGCTATTAAGATTTATGGGTAAGCATTCCTTTATGATTGTGGACTTGTCTATTTCTCTTTTAGTTTTCTCAGGAGTTTTGCTTGATATAATATGCTTGGAAGCTACATTATGTGTATACAGCTTTAGGATACTGATATCTTCTGATTGATGTTTTTGAGCTCTTCATCATTATAAAGATATTGAAGAGGTACCTCTTTAAAATTTTTTTTAATTTAAAAAAAATATACAATCTTTAAAGGTTACTTTCCATTTAGTTATTACAAAATACTGGCTGTATTCTCCAGGTTGTACCTTGAGCCTGTCTTACCCCCAGTAGTTGTGCCTCCCACTTCCCTGCCCTTAACACTGCCCCTTCCTAGGTTGTTCTAGTATCTGTCAGTCTGTTTCTTTTTTGTTTTATTCACTAGTTGTAGTTTTTAGAGTCCACATATAAGTGATATCATACGGTATTTGTGTTTATCTGTCTGACTTATTTCACTTAGGATATGCCCTCCAAGTACATTCATGTTGCTGCAAATGGCAAAATTTCATTCTTTTTTGTGGCTGAATAGTATTCCATTGTGTATGTATATAGGTGTATATATATCACATCTTTATCCATTCATCTGTTGATGGACAGTTAGATTGCTTCCATACTTTGGCAATTGTAAATAATGCAGCTATGAACATTGGAGTGTATGTATCTTTTTGAATTAGTGTTCTGATTTTTTTTGGATATATAGCCAAGAGTGGAATTGCTGAGTAAACAAATGGGACCTAATTAAACTTAAAAAAAGCTTTTGCACAGCAAAGGAAGCCGTTGACAAAATGAAAAGACAACCTACTGAATGGGAGAAAATAATGTGCAAATGACACGACCGACAAGGGAATAATTTCCAAAATATCCAAACAGCTTATACAACTCAACATCAGAGAAACAAACAACTCGATTAAAAAGTGGGCAGGAGAACTGAAATGACATTTTTCCAAAGAGGAAATGTAGATGGCCAAAGGCAAATGAAAAAATGCTCAACACTGGTAATCATCAAGCAAATACAAATCAAAACCACAGTCAGATATGTATTACCTCACATGTGTCAGAATGGCTATTATTAAAAAGAACACAAGTAACAAATATTGGCAGGGATGTGGAGAAAAGGGAACCCTTGTGGGAATGTAAGTTGGTGCAGCCACTCTGGATAACAGTATGGAGGTTTCTTGAAAAACTAAAAGTAGAGCTACCATATGACCCAGCAGTTCCATTCCTGCATATTGACCTCTTTATCACTATGAAATGTTGCTCTTCATCTGAAATAATGCTTACTACCTTAATATTTACTTTGCTTGATAGTACTGCAGTTACGCCAGCCTTCTTTTGATTGTTTGAATGTTGTATTTTATCTATCCTTTTAATTTAGACCTTTCTGTGTCTTTATATCTTTTTAAAGTGTTTTTATGTCTATTATCGTTATCTTTAAAAAATTATAACAGCTTTACTGAGATATAATTTACATGCTATAATAATCTTGCTTATAAGTGTACAACTCAGTGGATTTTAGCATATCCAGAGTTGTGAAACCATCACCACTAATCTTAGAACATTTTCATTACCCCAAAAAGAAACTTTGCATCCATTAATCCCTTCCAATTCTTTTTTTACCCCAAGACCCTAGAAAATATAATCCTCTTTCTGTCTCTGTGGGTTTGCCTAATGAGAACACTTCATATAAATAGAATCATATAAAATGTGGTCTTTTGTGTTTGGCCTCCTTCACTTAGCATGTTTATAAGGTCATCCATATTGTAGCATTTACCAATCCTTCATTCCTTTTTATGGCTGAAAAATATCCCATTGTATATACACTACATTTTGTTTATCCATTTATTGATATTTGGACATTTGGATTGTGTCTACTTTTTGGCTATCATGAATGATGCTGCTGTGAACATTCACATAAAGGTTTTGTGTGGACATACATGTTCAATTCTTTTGGTATACACTTAGGAGTGGGATTAGTGGGTTATATGGTAATTCTATGTTTAATATTTTGAGGAACTATCAAACTGTTGGGCTCCCAATTCTGTTCCATTGATCTATATGTCTATTCTTATGTCAGTATCACAATGTCTTAATTATTGTAGCTTTGTAGTAAAATTTGAAATCAAGAAGAATGAATCATCCATATATTTTTTTTTTTTTGGTGAGTGTTGTGGTTATTCTAGGTCCTTTGCATTTCCGTATGAATTTAGCGATGAACTTAATCAGTTTTTGCACAAAAGCTGGCTGTGATTTTTGACAAGAATTGCATTGAGTCTGTAGATAAATTTGAGGAGTATTTCCATTTCAGCAATATTAATTGCCCCAATCCATGAACATAGGATGTCTTTCCATTTATTTAGGTCTTTTAAAATTTCTTTCAAAATATTTTATAGTTTTCAGTGTACAAGTTTTGTACTCCTTTTGATAAAATATTTGTAAGCACTGTATTCTTTTTCATACTATTGTAAGTGGAGTTCTTGTAATTTCAGAATGTGCATTAGTATAGAATTACAATTGATTTTTGTATATTGATTTTTAACCTGCAACTTTGCTGAGCTGTCTTACTAGTTCTAATAGTTTTTTTGGGAGGGATCCCTTAGGATTTCCTCTATATGATTGTGTCATTTGTGAATAGATAATAGTTTTATTTCTCTCTTTGCAACTTGATGCCTTTCATTTCATTTTCTTGCCTAGTTAATTGCTAAGGCTAGAAATGCTAGTAAAATGCTGAATAGAAGCAATGAGAGTATACATCCTTGTTCCTAATGTTAGGGGGAAAACATTAATTTTTTCACTGGTGTGATAATTAGGTTTTTCATAGATGTCCTTTTTCAGATTGATACAGCTCTTTTCTATTCCTAGTGTATCCTAATTGTTACTGAAGCTCTCTCAGGCATTTAAACTGTGATTTTTATAATTTGTCCATATTTAATTAGTTAACACAGCAGGAGTATTTATTTGCTGTGATTTATTACATTTTACCTGGAAGCAGAAGTTGTGTGATTATTTTTAAATGTCTCTTTCTGAAACTCAGTTGTAAGCTACGTGAAGGTAGGAACATTGTCTCTTTTGCTTATTTTGGGTTGTCTGACATTTAGAGGTTATTTGTGAATAAATGAATGAATAATTAAATAAGAGATAATGTCTATAAATTGCTGGTCACATTGTATGTCCTTGATAAAATTAATGGTACTTTTCTTTCTTGACTCTGGTTCTTGCAATTGTATATCATACTAGGGTGGAGGCTACAATTTGCACCTGTTATCAATCATTTTTGCCTGCCTTTTAAGAGAGGGAATAAGAGAAAGCATCAGGGAAGGCTGCAGAACTGGGATGCTGAGATACAAGTGGCTGACCTACTTATCCAGGTTTACTAGAGCTCAGTCTTGTAGCTGACAGCATGAGGATTTGACTTTTTTCGTTTTATGATTTTGAGATTTGGGTTACACCAGTGGATGATTTATGAAGTAACCACTCTCATATTTCAGTGACAGAAATGTGTTAAGCTGTATTTAATCTATTTATGCATTCAACTGGAGGATGCAATGATAATTACTTAGCATCCTCTCTGTGTAAGAATCTGCAGATAAGCAAAGGAGCCTGGGGAAAATGAGGTGCAATTGTGCAGTATAATGTGACCACATGGGTAAAAGGGAGCATAGAGGTCACCATTCTACCCAAGTTAGATAGTAAGGTTTTTGACATATAAGAAAAGAGCGTTATATAAGTATCTGGCTTTCAATATGTGTCTCAGGTTCCTGTAACAGTAGTTGCTGCTTCCCTGCATTCTAGAATCAAGAGCCATATTGGTAGGATATAGCCAATTATAAGTCAGCCAGCTACTCTGGTTATCGATTGCTATGACACAAATTGAGGGTAAAGGATTTATACTTGGTCATTTTTCAAGAAGGGTGTTCTAAGAGAAATTCATTGGCTTGTCAGAAATTCTTAAATTATTATCCTCAAAGCTGTGACATTTTTAGAAGAAGAGCATCATATTGCCTCCAAAGATAATACATCATAGCAGATGAAACATGAAAGGAAATTTTGAGTGATTCAACACAACAATGTTCTTTTGCTTTTTAAAGCATTTCATTTTCCTTAGGAGACAAAAGTTTCTACATTTTAACAATTCCATTTGCTCCCCCATCTTGGGAATAAGGTAGAAAAGCAAGTTCCTCCTAGTCCTCCCAGTGATTTGGCTTATCCGTGGACAGTATTTTAAAATTGACAGGGCCCACTCTCGTTTATTTTCATATTTGTGTCTCATAGTAATCCTTTGAATGAGGCAGGGAAAAGAGTTATATCTGTCTTATAGGTACGGAAACCAAGACTCTGAGTCCTGGCCAGTGTTCCTGCCTTTATCCCACTCTGCCCTCCCAGAAGCTAAGCTTATGTTCGCACTAGCTTACTTGTGTGTTTAGCCATTTTTGAAACCCCCACAGTTCAGTTTTTAGTATACTAGAAAGGAAATGAATAAATAAATTTTTGAATTCTTGCTGGATCAAAAGACCTATTTTTCTCAAATATTTAATTAGATTTGTGTATAGTAACCTGCCTTGAACTCTGCTTTCATCTGAGAAATCCTGTCACAGTAAAGTATGTCTGGGAGGAAAAATATCAGAAGGTTAAAAAAAAAAAAAAAAACAAAACCCAACAACAACAAAAAAAACCAGGTTGAGATGAGCTGCCTGACTTAAAAAAAGAAAAAAAATTCTTACAAAGATAGCTTTCCCGCTCAAATGACAGCAGTGAGTGGTGAGAAAGGCAAGACTTTACAGTAGAGAGGACAAACATGATTATTAATTCATTAGTAAACCACGTTTTCCTCCTGTAGCATCTGTCATTTCCCTTTTGTTGAATCTAGTCTGTTTTTCTATTGATGAACTATCAGATAAAAAAATAATCGGACTTGGTCATTCTGTCTATATCTATAACTGGGTGTAGCCATTTTATGTAGCAAAATGAAGAATTTTCAGCGGGGGGTTAGATGAATCTGCCTTTTTTGTGTGTTTTCTAATTGAATTGTCAGTAGTATTTCATCATAAGCTTTGCAAGTTATTTTTATAAAGCATTAGGCCTACAAAATTGGCCTTGGCCTTGGTGGTGCCTCAGGGTCTGAGAGCACCTCTGCTGAGCCATCCCACCCCCATTCCTGTCTCTGTTGCTTCATTGCTAATTGGTGTAGGTTCTCTGTCTCTGTTTCTCTCTCTACACACACACATATGCACGTACAGTCCCCAAATAATTGGCTGGAGTGAACATTTTATTCAGTGTATAGCTACTTTAATACATTTACCTTACTTTTATTCTGAATTAACTAGTTGCCTTGAATTTTAATTCATTTATTCAAAGAATATTTATTGAGCACCCACTATATGCTAGGTGCTGTTCTGTGTCCTGTGGTAAAAGCAGAGGACAAGACAGGAATAAGTCTCTGATCTCATAAAATACGCACTCAAGTGTCAGGGGAGGCAGAATGAAACAATAAAATGTATAGTATGTTGGTGGTAAGTGCTGTGGAGCACAGTAAGGGAACATGGTGGACAGGAAGTACACCTGTGCTGTGTGGGAGGGGGTGCCTTTTGGAATTAGGTGGCAAGGGACTGCCTCACTGACAAGGTGCCGTTTGAATGAAGGCTTGAAGGAGTTGACGGAATGATGCATCCAGATATCTGGGGAAAGAACGTTCTGGGCAGAGGGAGAACATCAAGTGCAAAGACCCCGAGATGGACTTTTGTGTAGCCAGGTCTGTGAAATGCCAGGTGACCGGACCCGAGTGAGGGAGGCAGATGGTTGGAGACAGTCAGCAAGCCGGTGGAGACTGTTGGGAGCTGGTAGAAGAGTTTGCCCAGAGGAGAGGGGTACAAGGTGACATGTGTGAACTGGGTCACTCTGCCTGCTGCGTTGAAAACAGATGTGAAGAAGCGAGGACAGAAGCAGACCAGTGAGGAGGCTGTTGCAGCAACCTAGGGCAGCGATGATGGCGAGAGGACCAGGTGGGAAGAGTGGAGGGGGAGAAGTGAGGGGGTTCTAGATGTAGTCTGAAAGCATTGCCAGTAGGATTTTCTTCCAGATGGGGTGTGGGCTCTAGAGAACGAGAGCAGTCAGGATGACTCGAAGGAGCTGACCTCAACAGCAGGGAAGGTGGGACTGATGGGACCGTTATGAACTTAGATGGGGAAAACGGAGGAGGAGCAGGTTTTAGGGGAAAGTCTGGGTTTTGGTTTTGGACATGTTAAATTTGAGATGTCTGTTAGAGACTCCAGTGGAGCTACTGAGGAGACAGCTGGTTACACATATCTGGGCTTGAGAAGCTACATATAGGTACATTTGGGAGTTGTCTGTGTATAGGTGGAATTTAAAGACATGGGACAAGATAAGATCACCAAGGGAGTAAGTGTAGAGAAAAATGTCCACAGACTGGGCCCTCTAACATTTACAGGTCAAAGAGATGGGGAAGAGCTAGTAAAGGTGACTGAATGAGAGCTCAGTGATCTGCAAAACCCCAAGTGTGGGCCTTACAGAGAGAGTAAATGCAGAAAAAAATTTTATTTCCAGGAGCCCCATTGTTCTGTTAGGCCTTGTACTCTCCCTTAGTTGGAGGGACTTCACATAGTCACCTGGACGTAAGGGGACTCCTCACTTATTTTTAAAGTTTGGTAGGTGGTAATCTCATACTTTTGTTACAAGAGGCAAAGATACTAGGTAGTGACAGCTGTGTCAAAGCAAATATTGTAATGGAACCACTTTTTGTTCCAGAGAATGCAGTGTTATAATTAAGACATTGTTCCACTCTATCATCATGACAGGTCAATTTAGTGCTTTGCCAATTTCTTTTTTTTTTATTCATGGAGCTGGGTAGGGTGTGGTAAGACAGAGATGGAAAGGTCAGCATGAGGCAGGAGAGACTGAGCATTTGAACATTTGACATCGTTTATTTTGACATTCAACAACAACAGGTCACATAAAAGAGGACCCAGGAGCTGTTTTTCCCTTCCACTACCATTAAATGTCATGTCACCAGTGACAGCTTGGAGGCTGATTCCATATTCCTGTTTGTTTGAAGAACCATCCTTGATATACAGATCTTTTCTGAGGTGGAAGGTCAAGGCCGTGTGTGTTGTGAATTGAACGCTCAGGTCAACTTTTGGTTCTTTGCTCTTTGAATTTCACTTCCCTGAACTTGCTGGCCAGCATCTGTCATCTGTAAGAATCAATTTAGAAAATCGGCTAGCAGGTGCCCATTTTGCACATACCTGCCAGTCCCAGGTGAGCGTTCCAGTGGCACCGTGGCACCACAGCATCCTTGCTGGTGCCTAGGAATAGTACTAATTAATTTTCACTGCCTTTTCCCATGTGAGGATTTTGGTCAGAAAGACTCATTTCTAAAAGATGGCCTGGAGCAGATTTAAGCACAGAGCCCTTTAATTGGCGTGAGCGAGCAACAGTTGGACTTTCTGAATTGAGCTTTTCCGTGGTTAACCAGAGCGCATAGAGACAGCTCTAATTGCCTCTCAGCTCCCGAAGGAGAAGACGGAAGGGAAAAAAGATAGCAGAGCAGTGAATGGCCTGACTGAATTAGTCTCTGGGCATTGTTTTTGCGATCTGTCTCTTCATGTGAACCCTACTTTGAAAATAAAATATTTGAATTATAAACAGGTACTGTAGCAGTTGGGCTACATAATCAGCTTTATAATTTGATGTAGAATTTTAAGAATCTGTTGCTGTGACTCATAGGTTGAATGAAGAGGGCTTAGTATTTTAACCTGTGATGTTTTCTGAGACCTTCCTTGTCTTTTTGGGGTAGGCTTTACTAAATTAAGGCCCTGTAGCTTAACTACGAATATATTCTCTTGGCTATTACACACACACACAGTACTGATTTATGAGAGCTTTTATTTGAAAAGAGCACTGTCAAATTAGTGAAAGAATAAAGAGTGTAGAGTATGGGCTCAGTTATAAGATGTCACATTTTACATGGAATGAATCATGCTTTTAGGCAGGTAAGCTATATATAAACTCTTGCCATAAATACACCATGGATGAGTCCAGGAGAAGTTGTGAAGGGCGAGAGGAAGACTGATAAGGACTCGCCTTCTGGGCTGCACTCTGCTCTTCAGGCCGCTGTTGCTTGAGGCTGGGAGACGGGCTGGGCCCCAGGGGCCTCTCGGGTCAGCATCCGCCGCCTCGCGCGGATCTGCCCAGCGATCCTGGGGCAGCCGTTGAGCGCTGTCCGACGGGCTTCCTCACCTGCTGCCGTGGACGTGACGGGGAGTCCCAGGGCAGCAGCACCGCCAGGGTCACTGGAGCTCCGCTGGCTGGTCGTCACCGTTTTTAAAAATGCCCACCATGCACCAATTTGTAGGGCTTGCCCCTTATCTTGTGGCTTCAGATTTTGACAACTGGCTTGAAATACTGACGTTCTAGGCAATAAGGCATCCTTTTTATTCAAGCTGCTCATTACATGATGAGGTTTTCAGGGCCACCCTTAACTGCTGCTTGCCCTAGCGGGCGGCGGAGCGGGCTCCTGAACCTGTCTCTGAGGGCCCCCCTCCGTCCTGGATCTTGGCACAGCTGGGGGCCTTGGCCGCACCCCAGCCTGCAGGCCTTGGCCTCGCTGCTTAACCTCAGCTGTGCAGTGTGGTGTGTGGAGTTCAGTTCTCAGTAGAGTCAAGACCTGATTTTTCTATGTGATGTGGTCCCCTTCTCTTTATATTTATGCGTTCATTTACTCAATCATTCAAACATTTTCTAGAAGTAACTGTGGGAAAGCTCTTGTATACTTCGTGTCAAGCGGTAAGCAGTACCCGCGAATCTAGAGCTGCAGATAAAACTGTTCTTAGTTACAAAGCTGTAACTGCAAGTTACTGAGGAAATACGAGGCAGGCTTCTAGAGAATCTGAGATGAAATTTCGGCTGAGGTGATAAAGATGTCTCCAGAAACGCACACCAGTGTCAGTTGTTTAAACTTTATCTCCCTTTCTCTTTTGTTTTGAAAGTGGCAGGCTCCCTTCTTCCTGACGAGTTTCACCTGCCCCCCCCACCAATTCCCTGCCTGACTCTGCCCTGTGGTTCCTGAAGGTCTCCCGTCCCACTGGGGCCTCTCTCTCACCTGGAGGACATTCTCAAGCCTCCTCGAGCTCTCAGCCAGTTCCCATGACCTTATCATGTCCGGGCCCTTATTCCCTGTCTGTGTGCCTTCTATAGTTAATACCAAGCTGGACGTGCTCCTTCAGTGGCTGCGATGGGTTGAAGTGGTTCCCCGACCTTGCAAAAATAGGCATGTTGAAGTTAATCTTAACCCCAGTACCTCCAAATGTAACTTATTTTTAGAAAGTCTTTTTCCCCGGAGTTTTATTGAGGTATAATTGATACACAGGACTGTATACGTTTAAGGTGGACAGCATAACAATTTGACTTACATACCTCATGAAGTGATGACCTCAGTAAGTTTAGTGAACATCAGTCATCTCATAGAGATACAAAATGAAAGAAATAGAAAAACTATTTTTCCTTGTGATGAGAACCCTCAGTATTTAACAACTTTCATACATAACAGACGGCAGTGTTAATGATGTTCATCGTGTTGTACATGACATCTCTAGTGCTTATATCTTATAACGTAAGTATATACCTTTTGACTACATTTATTCAGTTCCCCCTCACCCTAGCCACTGGTAACCAAAAATCTCACCTCTTTTTATCTGAGTTTGTGTGTGTGTGTTTTTAAAGTGTAATTGACCTCCAATACTATGTTAGTTCCTGTTACACAACATAGTGATTTAATATTTCTATAACTTTCAAAATGAGAAATAGTGTTTAGAGGTAATAAAGTTAAAATGACATCATTAAGGTGGGTCCGAATTCGATATGACTGATATCCTTATACCCAGGGGAAATTTGGACACAGAGCAGGCCTGTATGGGGGAGGACCATGTGAAGATACGGGGGAACGCCATCTACAAGCCAAGAAACACTGAGGCTACCAGAAGCTTGGGAAGGAGCATGGAACAGATTCTCCTTCACAGCTCTCAGAAAGAACCAACCCTGCCAACACCTTAAACTCTGGCTTCTGGCTTCTAGGCTGTGAGACAGTACATTTCTGTTGAAGGCACCCAGTTTGTGGCACTTGGTGATGGCAGCCCTGCACACTAGTACAGTGGGCACAGATACGATTGCCTAATGATCAGAACCAAGACCACTTCTTGCTCACTCTGGTCAACCCCTCTGCACTTGTTAACCCTATTAGCCACCTTCCTTTTGAAAATTTGAGAGTCAGGATGGTGAGATGAAATAAACCAGAGCTCTGGAGTTTAGGCCAAGCTGGGCTCAAATTCTTGGGTAATTTTATTCATCTTCTGTACACCCATGAAATAGAATTTGTATCTACCTCCTGTGGTAGTTGTGAGGATTACATGAGATATAATGCATGTAAAATATGGGTCATACAGGTAAGCACAATATAAATGAAAATTAATGTTAGCTCTGTAGTCAGGCTGGGAAGAACCTAGACATTGAGTAATACCAAGCCAAATGGTAGGACCCTGGAAGTTTGACTTGGAGGATGGTTTAGCAGGGGAGGTGTTTGCGCCTCCTCCGAACTCTCACCTTCCTACTGTACTTACCAGGCTGTGCACCTTCATTGGTTCATTGCCCTTCACATTAGATTTTGAGGTCATTGATAGTGGACATAGTAAATATTTGATGAAATAATGAAATGATTGAATGGAACAAACATAAAATAACGTTCCTGGCTGATCCAGGGGCTCAGTGTTCACGCCGTCATATCAAAGCTCAGTGTGGAAAGCAGTGAGCTACACGAGTCTGCAAGGTAACAGAAGCTGCTGTTAATGAGTTGTTTGGGCTGAAATGTGTTTTTCTCAAGTTCTCAACAATCTCCCCCTGCCAGGACTATATAAAAAATTTTTTTTTTGGTAAATCACCACTGGATCAACCTGAGTGAGTGAAAACACACTTTCAGCATATTTCTCAGAACTGTATATACTAGGGTGGTGTATTGCTGTCATTTCTGTGACTTCATTATCAGAATTGTCCACTTGTGCTACTCAGACGCAGAGATAACATCAAGACTATATTTTTTAAAAAAGCACTTTGTCACTTTAAGAACGCAGAATGCCAAACCAGAAAGAGCATTCACTTTATGGGCCAAAATTCTACAGCAGTAATCCTAGAAACCACAAATACAGGTAGATCGGAATTTGCTGGCTCCTGTGTCATTTCACAACGGCAGCTGGCTATGTACAAGAATGTGTGTCCTCAGCAAATACTAAGTTTCTTTAGTGAACAGTCTGCAGGCTCTTTGTATTCCTTATTATACGAGACTTTGAGATGGGCTTGCACTGATTTTGTTGTAATTCAGACATACGCTTCCCCTTCACATCAGTCTGAGGGTGATCTTTTCTAGCTGTTAAGGAGTCTAAATAGGTTTTTCAGACTACTCTGTGTTTACTCAGTTTACCCACGGCCCCTCTCCTACCCTCCATTTATTCAACTCGATACAAAGACTTCTCAGCGCAGGTGGAGAAAGAAAAAAAATCATTGTAGATTTTTCCACTGTTATTCACAGAGCTTAAAATAAAAAAGCTGTATTTATACTTCATTGGATAAGAAGGTTTGCTTGGCTAAATGAGATGGTGAGCATTAATATAAGATTTAAAAAGAGACAACGGTTGTGTTATTCCCACCCTTGAAAGTGAAAAGCATAAGGCAGAGAGTTGCAGGAGGTGCAGCTGAATAATGAGGCATTTTTCTGAGAAAGAGGAGTGGAAGAGTGATTCTCAGCTCTGGGCCAAATCCTTGGCCTGACTCAGTGCAATCCAGCACACACTTTATAGTAAAGCTCAGAACAGAGGGTATATGCAGTCAGTAGGCTTTTGTATCATAAAACCTGAGTCTGCTTATAAATACCCCAGCATGTGCATGTTCTCACCCCAGTGTTACTTATAACACTGAAAAGTTAGGAACAGCTCAAGTGTCAAACAGTACAGAGCTGGTTAATCAAACTGACGCAGCCATGTGATGGCATGTTATACAGCTAGTAAAAATTTTGTTGTAGAAAAGAGATTTAATGGCATTGGATGATGGTCCAGTATGTCAGTAATTAGAGAAAAAGCAGATCATACAGTAGTAAGTCCAGTAGGAACCTAATAAATACAGACACATAGTCATAGAAGTCTGGAATATAATTTCCGAAATTGTTTACAGTGGCTATCTCTGGATTGTGGAATTAAAGATGGGTTTTACTTCTCTTTGTGCTTTTAAAACGTTCTCTATAGTGATAATGAACTTTGTAATTAACTTTACAATCAGAAAAAGAGAGGATACCTTTCCCTCTTGTAAACACTATTGTAGTGGCTTGAATGGTGCCCCCCCCCTTTCCCGAATATCTGTGTCCTAATCTCTGGAACCTGTGAATGTGACCTTATTTGGAAAAAGTCTTTGCAGATGTAATTAAGTTAAGGATCTCGAGATGGGATTATTCTGGACTGTGCAGGTGAACCCTAAATCCGAAAACAAGCATCTTTATGAAAGACAGAATAGGAGAAGGCACGTGAAGATGGAGGCAGAGTTTGGAATGATGTGGCCATGAACTAAGGGGTACTGCCAGCCGCTAGAAGCCAGAAGAGGCAGGGAAGAATTCACCCCTAGAGCCTCCTGGGGGAGCACAGACCTACCGAAACCTTCATTTTGAACTTCTGGCCTCTGGAACTGTGATAAATTTGCTGTTGTTTTAATTCTGTGGTAATTTGTTACAGTGGCTGCCGGAAACGAATATATACTACAGTTCCTTCTGCACGGACATCTGACTGGGAGCTTCTCTCTGGCTCTCCTCAGCCCTGGATCACTGTGGTCACCATCTTCAAAGAGCCATGCTGAGCTCTGTCACCAGCTCACTGTCCATTCAAATGGCCTGTCTCGTCCCTCCTGTCCCACTTCTCTTCACTCTTATTTGTGAGAGGTTCCTTTTAATCACTACAAACTGCACCTGTTGTTTGGTCCAGGCAGAGCGCCTGTCCACTACTTGTCTCAGGCAATTGGACATTTGTTATTACACATTCATAGAAGGGCTTTAATGGCCTCTGTATTTTCAAAGGCGATCCAGTGACTTTCACCAATCTTTCAGATATCTGTAATGACTTAAAGAGGCTCCCAAATGACAGGACACCCAGGATACTTTGGGTATATCATTATCCATTTAGAGGAGAAAGGGAAATGCTTTATCACAGCATAAGGAGAAATCATACCCAAAGTCGCCAAAGAGATTTCCCAAATACTAGATACTTCTACAGATAATTTGCAGATATTTTGTTTCTATTTGCCAAATAAGTGAAGGTAGCTCATTGGTGACTTGACCCAGTCCATCATGCCGGCTTCATCTCTGATCTCTTGCTGATGGTCCAGTAATCTCTAGTGCTGTGTTCCCTACCTCATGCTATTCCTCCTACTCTGCCCTGGCTGGAGTGAGGCTCTCCTCCACCATGGTCCTCTGCTCCTGACTTGCTTCCTGCCCATTACCCCAATCCTTTAGATTTGGCTCAAGCATCACCTCTAAGAAGTCTTGCCCAAGCCACACTTCCCAGGTACTAGGCCTGGCCTCCTGTGTCTCTCTAGCAGCATGGCCTCACCTCTACCTCTGCTCTGTTCACGATATGTGGAAATGATCTCTTTGTGCAGGTGGAACATTTTCAAGTTTATGCTACCTGACGATATGGTATCCACAAGGCAAAGGAAAGAGAAAATGAAGCAGTCTCTCCAGTGAATGGAATATTGTCTGTGGCTAAATAATCTTTGCAAAGTAAAGGCTATCTCCATTGCCATGCAGATCTTTTATCTTCTGCCCACTGGATCAATATGAATAATTCCTAAGCAAACCCTTCATTTTCCATTGCAAGAAAAAAGACAGAAGCTGATGAGAAAAGGTTGAACAGGGGCCTCCCAAATGTGAGAAGATGCTTGCTTTGAATGATCATAATAGAAAAGTGCCATGGTCTGTTTGGCTCTTCCCTACTGTACTGTGAGCTGCTTGAGGGAAGCAGTCTCGAGTCCCTGTGCTTAGCACTGAGTTGCTGTTCCTGACAAACTTGTGGGATGAATGAATATTTTCTCGTGGTCTCGTGCTTTCTGTTCAGGCTGTGAAGAGAAGCAGAGCAAACACACTGATACCAGATCTGCCATTTGCCTGGATTAGTGTCCTGAAGCCCTTCAGACAAGACCTTCCTATCACCCATCTCAGAAGTCTCAGAGCATGACAGGATTGTCAGCAGGTGAGAATGGTGAAAAGCAGATAATGCTTTCTCTTTTCAGTCTAGAGAAAGTACCAGCAAGGAGCTTTATGCTGGGAGGTGATAAGGGACACCACACACAACGGGGGAAATCAATGCACAGTCCCTCTGTGGTCAGTGAACACAGTGGTGACAGACGAAATTTTGCTAAGACACTAATCAGCTTTAGTCCTGACATCCCTCCACCCCAGGTCCCAAGATTCCAGGAATAATTGATGGAAGGTGATGCACCCAGGCAATTGCAAGCAATACTGTTCGTGCTAACAAAGACAGGAGTTGGTTTTCAGTTACTGCTGTCAGACTCTAGAACAGGATTTGAGAGCAGCTCCATAGTTGTATGACCCCTCCTGAAATGGGGTATAACTATGTTCTTCCTAATCGGAAAGTCCTTGGGCTAAGCCAGATGGTATCTTGTGGCTGAGTCTCAGAAAGTTACGAATCTGGAAGAAGAAAGCAGTTTATAGTTGGGAAGGAAAGCAGGATAGTCAAGGAGCCACAAGATTGGCCAAACAGGCCACCATCCTGGAGGGGCTGTACTAGCTGGAAGCCAGATAAGAATAAGGGGGCAAGCAGAGAGGATGACAAGATGCAGGGGGTTGAAACTGGTGCCCAGAGTAATTTCATGAACACAGCCTTCCTCTGCCTGGCCTGGTATGCTTTGCTGAGCAAGGGGCAGGCTCTCAAAGCTCTAGAATGGCTGTCTTTCCCCATTTCCTAGCCCAGTTAGATTGGCCAAGGGCTGACGACCATGAAGAATTGTATGTTTTAGGGTGGGAGTGGGATTAGGAGACTCCTGCCGAAGGCAATACCATGTTGAAAGGTTAGTTTGAGGATTAATGATGAGATACCCTCTGTGAAACATGGAACACTACACACTGCAATTCAACAAATATTTACTGAGCTGTATTTATTGAGGGCAAGACAGTCAGTATAAGGAGGGTATAGAGATTGGTATTACATTTGGTGTCCTCAGTAACTATAGAGTGTCTCATCTTAGATATTGAAGGGATGGTGAGAGATGGGAAAACAGGTCGTAGTCCAGATACAGTGCCAGGTGAGGTGGGGGAGGAGGCAGGAAAGATGTGTTGGGGTGGACTCCAGTGCCGGCCAGAGCAGCTGTTACTTAGAATGCTAGTTGGGTAGGACTGTGTAGAATATCTCAGACGTGCGGAAGGCACTTAGGCTGGTGCAGTGGTCTAGGTAGAGATGATGTGGGTCTGACTTACTCTGGTGGCAATGGGAAGAGAATAGACACAGGACTGACAGGCATAGTGGAGAGCTAAACTGGCTTTGACTTGGCGATTGATGGATTGTTGGGCAGAGGGTGGAGAGGAAGCAAAGATGACAGCAATTTTTCAAGCCTAGGTGACTAGATGAATAGGGTCCATCCGAGAACTAGAGAAATCAGCTGGGGTCATTGATTTGAAAGGGGAAATTTGTTTGGTTTTCAACATGTTGAGTTTGTGGTGCTGGTTGAACATCTGAATAGAGATACCCAGAATGCCGCTGGAAACGTGCAGTAAGACTAGGGTAGAAGCCCTGCCACAGATTCCCTGTCTGCTTATGCTCTCTACCTCTGCACCACCTTCCCTCGCAGCTCTTTGTGTGATGAGTTTCTGTTAGCTCTGTATGGAGAAGGACTTTTTCATTGTATACCTAAGAAATCATAGGTTCACAATACTGTTGTTTTTAAATCCATAAACTAGTGATTAGAAGAGAAGTCAAGGCCAAGACAGATGGGTCCCAATCACCAAAGTGATCATTCAGACCACTGAGTAGATGAAATCACTGAGGGAGTGTTATGGGTTGAATTGTGTCCTCCCCAAATTCATATGTTGAAGTCCTAACTTCCAGGACCTTGTAATATGTGACCTTATTTGGAGATAGGACACCTGGTCTGTGGTTATTTGTTACGGCGGCTCTGGCACACTAGCAGAGGGAGAAGGTATATAATGGAGAGAGAGCAGGGGACTGAAGTTGAAACCATAGGGTCACTTCTATCGAGGATGAAAGTTGACAGGAAATAAGAGAAAGCAAAAATGTATTGGTTATAGAGGTGGAAGGAGAGCAACAGTAGTGCCACGTCATGGAAAGTGAGGGAGGGGAAAATTTCAAAAAGAGAGAGTGGCAGGTAAGAATGCCAAAGGGAATTTGAGTAGGACAGGGACTTAGTGGTTCACACTGAGGAGGGCCTAGAAGCCGGGCATGGTCTGGGAGAAAGCAGTTTCATCCGTGGTAAGGGGAGGGCGATGGAGAAGCCGAGTTAGGGAGTGTTGATGTGTAAACAGGAGGGGAGGCGATGGACACCAGTGCTCCTCAAGCATGTCTGAGGATTGGTACAGGCTGGCTGCCTTGAGTCAGCTGGGGAGATTAGAAAAAAGATGAGTTTCTAGGCCTCAGCCCCCAAATTGTATTCGGATTCATCAGGTCTAGGGCGGGGTGTAGAAATCTGGTTTCTTGAAAAGCTAAGTGTTTCTTATGCACAGGTAGATTTGAGAACCATGTGCTAGACTTTTATGTGAAGGAAATTGGTAGTAAAGTAGAAGCAAGAGAGAAGGAAGACATTGATCAGGATTGTCTAGAAGATGCCAAACGAACAACCCTTAAATCTCAATGTTTTTAACTATTGTCTTAATGAGAAATGCTGATTTCTCACTCATCCTCTGTGATCATCACAAGCTAGGGGAGAGGTCTCTGTTTAACTCAGGCTGACAAAGCCTTCCATCATCTTGCTGCTATACCTTCTAGAACATGAAGTCTCCTTAGTTGCTGCTTCAAGGAAAAAGTGTATGGACATTTTACATCTGCTCTTCTAAGCTTCTGATCCAAAATGACATGTTACCTCCATTCACAATTCATTGGCCAGAACTGGTCACGTGAGCTTTCCTAACTGCAGGGAATAGGTGATGTGGACTTGATGTGCCTCAGAGAAGAGGAGAACTGGATGTGGATGAGGACAAGTCAGGTTTGCTTGGAATGGAGCACACAAGCCAAACTGTTTTTCTTGTGGGAGAGAACTGAGCATTTGTGTAGGCCAAGAGAACGGTGCCGGAGGAAGGGGAGGTGGAGAGGGGAAAGGAGGTGAGTTGAGAAAAAGCAGGAATCAACAGGGTAAAGCCCTAGAAGAAGGGTGGGCACAGAAACACCAATTCGGGTGGGCTTCACCTTGCAAAGGAGGGATGCCTTTCTTCCTCAGAGTCCAGTGTGAACAGAGATGGAGAATGACACCTCTGTGAGAGTTTGGTAGGGCACAGAAATTCTCATCATCACGATTAGCAATATTGTTCTGAGACTTGACCTGTCCTTCCTTTCTCCTTTCCAGATTTCTGTTTACAAGTCTTTCAGATGAGAGTTCAGACATTTAAAGCACTTCCAAAATTAACCCAAGACGATTAGTCAACAGGACTGAATTAGCAGGGCATTCAAGAGTCCATTGCATCTCTCCTATCTTAAAGGTAAAGTTCAGAGCTGACTCAAAGCAGATGCTTCAGAGTCCCCTATGACTCGGCAGCTGGGGGGCTTTGGAGGCTTTTCTGGTGTAGGTTCCCAGAGTGTTGGCTCTCCATAGCCTAGCGTTACAATTTGAATGGTGTGTTACTACCGGTTAGGGAAACAGGAACACTAGAGCTTCCACTGTACTTCAGAGGCACAAGAAACAGGATTCTCGATCTGCAAAGGGCCTTAAGAGGTAGGACCATGCTAAACTGACTAAAGTAAATAAAAAATGTTTGTTTGTTTTTTTTCTATTTTTGAAAGCCCACATCAGAGGCTGATTACCCAGTCACTTCTCTTCTTGCTTTTGGCTAGCCTAGTTCCCTCCTCTTACATTTAAGACGTCTGTCCTCTTGTTTTGCCCTCTGTGGCCACAGAGAACAACAGTACAATCCCTTATATACATGAAGTCATGGTTAGATTGTGCCACAGCCTTAATTACAAACTCAAACATCTTTTCTCTTTCCCACAAATGTATCAAGTGGCTAATATGTGCCAGTCACTGTGGCTATAAAATAAGTTAAAAAATCAGTCCTTGGTTTCATAGAACTTGTAGGGGAAGAAATAGAATTTTCCCTCTGGCCCTCTAGGTTCTTGGCTGAGGCCCCTACACCCACCTCGGTAATAAAAGAGTAATAAGAGAAAAACAAAGAAACTTAATAATGTGTTTACCTCTGTGTACATGGGAGAGACCCAGAATAAGAGAGTAAGTCCCCCAAATGTCCAAACTATCATCTTAAATACCATCTTCAGCTAAAGACAGATGAAGATGTCAGGGGTGGGGAGACAGGTATGGGAGGTGACCAGGAAAAGGACAGTAAACAAAGGTAAGGTTGTTATGCAGATTTAAGTGTCTGCCTTCTCTATTAATAAGAATATCTAGAGATTTAATTATTTTCCTCTTCCTGGTTCAAGAGGGAGACACCCTTACAAATGGAGATTTTCCTTATAAATGTAAATGTCTTTTACGAAAGGGTAATTTCCACTTGGTTTTTAGAGCTTTTCCTTTGTCTGCTGTTTATTAAAAATAATAAGCCTGAAATAATTCTTATGCCAAAGAGGCATATTTCTTCAAACTCTTTAATCTGGTTGGGGGGAAAGGGAGAGAGGGAGAGATGCACATTACATCTTGATTGTTTCACTGCGGTTAACAGAGTTAGGTGCCAGGGCAGGAAGAAAGAATGAATTCTGTCTAAAGTCATCAGGGAAAGCTTGACAGTGCGCCTAACAGTAGACCTCAAGTCTCGAAGTCTGAGTAGGAGTTTCTCTTTCTCCAATATCTGTAACTCTTCACGAACTCTTCTGCTTCCCTCTTTAGTTTTGTGATCATGTTCAAATGCTCAAATTCTCCCACCTTTAGATTTTACCCTGTTTTTTATAATCAACTCTAATCCCACCTAATGCAAAGAGGACAGCCTAGAATCCCTCCAGCATCTCTGGGGATTCTTGGTGAGAGCTGAGGACTGTTTTACTCAGTCACCTCTGTATCCTCTTTGTGGCCACTGAATCCTTGATCTTTGCTCTGTGGCTCATCTCTTGCAATAGACCTGGCTCCCTCTTCCTGCATTTCTCCATGCAAATCCTGCACTGGGTTGGGGGAGGGCTTCACTGCCCCCCATACCTTTGACCTGGGGCTGTGTGTAGCAGACTTTGCTAAAGGTTTGCAGACATGGAAGGGAGGCAGGATTGAGGGGAATGGTGGCTGAAATTCAGCCATGAGCCACTCCCTCACCAAGCCTTGTGCCCTGGCTAGGTCCTGGGAGGAAGGGGGACTGTTTTCTAATGAACTCAAATCTGTGTTATGGGTTAGTGGTGTCTCTGAGGGGGAGTACACCCTAGTAGAGCTAAACAACCTCAGATTAAAGTTCCTAGAATATTTGTCATTTCTGCCCCTGGTAGGATTGCCAGGTTTAGCAAATACAAATACCAGACATCTAAGTTAAATTTGAATTTCAGATAAACAGTGAATTTATTTTTAGTTTAACTGTGTCCCAAGCAATATTTGGGACATACTTATGCTGAAAATTATTCCTTGTTCACTGGAAATTGAAATACAAGGTGTCCAGTTAAATTTGATCCGGGACCCTAGTCCCTGGAAGGTACTATCCAGGCCTCCCTTATGTTTGTGACAGCCTTCCACTGTGCCGCACGGCCCCGGCTCCTGCCTGCCACTTCTTTTCTTTCCCTCTCCAGCTCAGTTCTTTCTGACCACCCCCATTGTTTCCCCTTTCTTTTAGAGAGCAGTTTAGCTGTTAGGCTGGTCTCAGCTCAGCTCATTCAGACTCTGCCCAGGGGACTTATCTTCATAACCAAACACGATCTTTGTCCTAAATCATAACCCGTTTTCTCAGAGCGGAATTCTGCGGCCAGTCGGCCAGCACGTGTTCCTGTTCTTCATATAGTCATTCAGCCCCAATCTGAGCAGAGTTCCTGAGGGAGGCTTGACCCATTATAATGTTAATAATTGGCCCATCTTTCTTACGGTGAATGAACAAGTCGATGGTGATAGCCTTAGTTGGGGAAGGTAATCCCTCTCACGTAGTTGCAGCCTGGCAATTGAACCCTAGAGCCTAGGATATTAGGACTGAGATTATTTCAGGGATTCTCTAGTCTGTACTGCTTCCTCACTTTGCAGATGGGGGAAGTGAAGCCGAGAGAGGGCTGTGACTTGTTCACACAGCCAGTTCATGTTAGAGCTTTGGATTTGCTATCCTGTCCTTGTCTCTCAGGAAATGTGAACAATTTGGCAGAAAGCATTTTTCAAACAGTCCCCTCTCTCCCCATGGTTATGGTTTTGTCTGGTGGTTCCATATTGTGCTAAGGTGATGGTAACTTCACAGTTTGTTACCTACACAGCCTCCCTGGAGAATCCCAAGTGGTAAGTTTCTTCCCAGAACCCCACACCTATTGTTGCTGGACCTCAGTGGCAGCTGCAGCGGGGAGTTGGCTGCCCTCTGTTCATCCCACTGGTCCTGCCAAGGAGTTCGGTTTACCCATGATGATTTCCACTTGAAAGCAATAGCAAATGCCTTCATGCCTTTCTTAGTTTCATTGCAGTGAAGAGTAAGCGCTCAGCACTCTCTGAGTTGATGAATAGACGTCTTCTCACTGTAGAAATATGCCAAGTGTGATTTCATGGCAAGAAAGATTTCTTGTCAGCGTATAGATTTCTAGCAGTGGTAAAGACATTGCGAAGTTTCCACGTCGGCTCTTGAAGCCATTGTACAAGGGCCAGACACACTGAGCGTGTTTCCTTTTTGCCACTTTGATTTGTCCTAAATTTGTTGCCTCAGTAAATGTGAAACACTGTTTCCTGACCTTTCTAAATTAGACCGTGCTGCTTACAGGAGCCAATCAGTCACACTGGAAAAAGGCTCAGCCTTTTTGGTAAAGACTTGGACATTTCTAGAACTTCCTTGTTTTAACCTCCCCCTGCTGGTGAAAGATAATCCACATATATTCTGTTCAGGAGCTGAAAAATTTAAGGGGAGGAAATTTCAGTCTTGCTGAATGATTTTGCCTTTTAAATACAGAGAGATAAATGAATATTTAAGAAAGATAAATGAATATTTCTTCTAGGAGCCATAGCCGTGTGATCATTACCTGGCTGCGTTACCCAAGTTTACTTGCACAGTCTATTTATATGTGTGTCGGAATCTGTAGACTGACACTGCGTTGTCTTCATTCTTTGGCTTTTGTGAGGTACACCTATGGCTGTTGGAATTACAACGAACTGTGAGAATGGGATGGAATAGATTGCTTCTGGCCAACCTTTTTCACCTTCTGTTTCCTCCTTTTCATTGGCTGTGAGCTATGAAAATCAGACGGCTGTGCCTGTTAGAGATGTGTCCAAAGTAAGAGTTCAGAGCCCCGGAGTGAGTCGCTTGCACAGAGGAAGCACGAGCACTCCGTAACTAGGGGTGGAGCAAACATTAAAGAATCAGTGCAAAGGTATTTCTTTAGTGTGCATACTTTATAAAATACATTTTGGCTGCTCGGAGGAATTTTCTGCTACCTTCTTAATTTTAGGTGACTTCTTCATGGTTGAAGTTGATAAGTGGCCTTCAGATGAGTTAAGGTATTAATGTGGTATCTGTAATTCTGGGGATTGAATGAAAGGGGGAAAATAATGAAAAATTACAGATTATCATAGAAAACAACATTTTCTATTTTTAAAATGTGATCTTCTCCACAAGCTTCTCTCTGCAGTGTGCATCCATAATTTATGAACGCTCCTTTGCTAAGGGATGGTGGGGGGGGAATACTTTGAATTGTGACATACTTTATAAATGTTAAACATCTAGTTGTTCTGTCCGTTTGGGATCTAATGGTATAGGCGTCTTTCCTGTTGGCCACCATTGTCACACGTCCCAGCCTTTTTTGGAGTGCCTGTGCCGGTGCTGAGGGATGTACAGAGGGGAGTAAGACACACTCCCTGCCCTGAGCTTGCTGGCCGCCCATGAGGGAAAAGAAGCCAGGAGCACAGTGGATGGAGGCCCCCAGTCTGATCTCTGCTTCTGAAGACTTGACTCTGAACTTCATGTGTTTGAGTTTAGTCTTCTGTAAAATGACGACATGACGGTAGAGAAACTCTCACTCTGTGATTCTGTGATCTGTACGGCAGAACCATGTGCTCTGTGGGATCAGTGTCCTTGTGTCACCCACTGCTGTTTCTGTAGCACCTACCGCAGAAGCTAGCACACAGTAGGTGCTCAGTTGTGTATTGAATGACTGCAGAGATGGAGACCGTGCTAAAGAAATCTGAGGAAGGCGAGCTCGTTTGTGGACTGGGTGATCAGGGATTTTATGGGGGAGTAATATTTGAAACAGACTTTTAGAAAAGGCATTTCCATGGGTGCACATTTGGAATGGGGTGCAGTTGAAGGCACTTTGTATCCATGGGAAGCTGTGTGGTGTCATGGGAAGAACATGGGACTTTGAACCAGAAAATTTCAATTCCGGTTCAAGTTCTGTCGCTCACTAGCATGTGTCCTTGAGCGAGTCACTGAATTTCTTGAAGTCTCAGTTTCCTCATGTGTCAAATGGGGATGATGATACCAAACACTTGACAGATTTGTGATGAGGATGAGATAGTATGTTTTATCTTTTGATGCAGTGCTCAAAAATGTGAATCTGCAGAAGTAACAAAAATCAAAAGAGCATGGAGGTAGGAAATGAAGGGTATGTCTATGAACATGTGCTGGCATTGGGTATAGTTGCAAACGAAGTTCGATTTAGACTACACAGAAACATGTATGATGTGGTTAAAAGTGTGGAAATCTGTAAGTCTGTTATATATATATTGATTTTTCTTGAAGAGGAACAACCAAATAAAACTCAGGCCTTTGGCTTAGATCCAAGATCTGTGACGTTCCCAACAGCCAAGGTTCACATTATTGTTTTCCTATATGAAGCACTGACTATGGGATTTACACCAAAATCAATAAAAATATTTCCTGCTTCTGAAGGGAGTGTTTATCAGATCAACAGTGTGTGTGTACCAAGGAGACCATGGTTATAATGCCAAGTCAGAATTTCATAGTCTTACAGTACTGAAAAGAAATTAGCGTACAACCTGCAAATAGTTACCCAAAGATCGCGGATGTGGGGTCGGGAGAGAGGAAGTGGCAGAGATGACTCCTGGATTTTGAGCCTGGGAGAAGGATGGTGTGTTGTACAGAAACCAGGTTGTCTTGAGGAGCTGTAACTTCCGGAGAAGAGACTATTTGCCTTAGAAAGTGGGAGATACTGGGGAAGCTGGTCTTGTAGCAGCCAGGGGAGGAGCTTACTAGAGATAATGCGTTGGGGGCTCATTTGTATAAAGGTAAGAAAGCCAAGTGACTTGGGTTTTTTTTGTTTTTGTTTTTGTTTTTGTTTTTGTTTTTGTTTTTGTTTTTGTTTTTGAGTGAAGGTAGATTTGTTCAGAGAGATACATTGAAAGGCAAGAGAAGGGCCACGAGGTGTGGGGGTTGGGTGCTCAGATTAAAAGTAGGTGCACATTCCATAGACAGAATGTGGGCTGTCTCCGAAGAGGGAGAGAGAGAGGGGCGGCCCCAAGTGACTTGTTTGCTGCCGCCTTTCCGATCCAGTTACTGTGGCCCTTGATATGCTTCCAGATAATAAACTAACATTCTTTGAGCAGTGTGTCAGGCATTATTCTCAGTGCTTTACCTGAATTACCTTACTTAATCCTCAGAGTAGGCCTATGCAGTAGGCACTATTATTATTCCCATTTTACAGTTTAGGAAACTGAGGTAAATACACACAAAATTAAGCGACTTGCCCAGTGGTGCTGTTTGCAAACCCAGTTTTCTCTATCTGACTCCACTCATAGATGGGGTTGCCCAGTTAAATTTGACTTTCAGATAAGTAGCAACTGTTTTTTAGTATAAGTGTGTCCCATTTGAGATACATTTAATGCTAAAAATTATTCCTTGTTTATCTGAAAGTCAAATTTAATGGTGGGGGCCTACATTTTTACTTGCTAAATCTGGCAATCCTGTTTCTGGGGGCATATGCTGGATGTTCCCCCTGTCTCTTTCCTCTCTCCCACACAGACTTAAATCTCTTTTGGTCTCCTTATTCCCTGGTTCTCTTCTTCAATTATACCATCATGCTCTCCTAGTTCAAATTGGTTGAAAAGATAGAAGAAAAGCGCCCACTGGGCATTTAGTGATGGGTGCTGCTTGGTCCAGATCAGCTCTTCTAGTCTGAGACTGTCTGGGAACCAGGGGCACAGGAGTAGTTCTCTAGACAGCTCTCCCAAGAGCACTGCTAGCTGGGACCGGATGGCTTAAGTTCTGATTAGGACGGTTCTCCAGAAATGCCCATGTCCAAATCAACAGTTGATTAATGGTAATTCACAACCTCACGACTTAAGCTGCTTTTGGATAGCCAAGGTGCCACCATGAAAGAAAGGTGATGTAGGCCTTTAAGAACAGCAGGCAAGGCCAGCAAGCGAAGCCAGTGTATTATTGACCACTGTTTGTGTCCTTTCATTTGTACTTTATCCAAAAAAGGATTTGAGATGACTTGCAATGAAACAGTACAAGATAAAAAATAAGTGAAGTCTTTGAAAGTAGAGATGAAGAAAGGAAAATGGGCATATGCCTGTCCTTGGCTGGGCCCCATGAGCCGGGGTATGTGTTCTCAACTTGGCCCCTCCCTGGCTCCGAGGGCTGATTTCAGTTGAGTGACCACAGGCTCTTCCTGTTCTGACTTACCCTGTGACTTGGCATTTCTGGCAAGATCTCTACCCTAGCAACATCAACTTGAAGACCTGGATCTTTCCCAGTTTATTGGGTGCTCCAGTGCCAGATCTCTGGGTCTCTCTCCAGGAACCTGGAAGCCTTGGCTAATCAATGCAAGTGAGAAGTGCAAGGATATCCTTCATACTCACTCAGAAACGTGGGCCTGAGTGTCTTTCAAAGTGGAGACTTCTCACCTCTTAGGTTATTCATCTTGCACCATCAGAATTGATAGGAGATAGTACTGGCTGCCTAGAAGTAGCTCTGGGCCTCTCATTGAAAGGATTTTACTTCTCTCCATTTAGTGCACTTGTTTTAGGTGAGACCTGCAGTCTAATTTGTTAATAGTATTATTCATATAGTCAATAACATTGAATGCAATCCTCACCATTATTTATCAGTAATAATAGCTCAGGAGGGTAGTAAAAGTAATTACTTCCTAGTGAAGGTACGGGTGAGGAGTGTAACTTAGCATTACTACCTAGAGGAGTACAGCGTATCAGAATCATGTCATTAATAATTTGGCTTATGTGGCAGTAGTTAAGAAGGGTTCCAAGTTAAAGGCAGAACTACAGTGATGAAGAACAGCTCACTGGTTGCCAAGAGTTGGGGACAAAGAGAGGGTGTGACCACAAAGATGCAGTAGAAAGGAAATGTTTGTGATGAAACTTTGAATCATGATTGTGGTGGTAGTTACATGAATCTACATATGTGTTAGAACTCCTAGAACAAAAAAAGTCCATTTTATTGTATGTTAATTAAGAAATAAAAGAAAAAAAATGGTTCCAAGTTAATGCTATGGATTTATTTAGTTGACTTTTGGGGTACAGTCTAATACTTCTTTCTCTGGTCATCAGGCATCTCATTTTTTAATCACAGTTTATCTCATGTGACTTACAACTGAGAATGAGAGATTTATTTTGCTGTTTCATGTGCTGGACTTCTAAATGGGATGTGGTAGAGATAGAAGATGATTTTTTACACCTATGATTATTACTATGGCATGCACAGTATGGGAACTGAAATAATTAAATGTTTTGCTTTGGGGCATTTTCTTTGTATTCTTAGAAGTTGAGTGGTTCATATCCTGGTGAGTTCTGGAAGGTTCTGATACTGTGTTTCTTCTCTTTGCTCTTCATTTTTCTTACTGAGAAATGCCTGAATAACCTGTGTCTTACTTGAATTTTCATTATCCGTAGATCAGTCCTTTTTAGCTGAAAGTTTATTTGCCTTTCTGCCTGTGTACATAAGACTTTTAAGAGCAAATTCCAAAATTGCCTAGCTTCTTTTACTCCCGTTCATTTATTTTAATTCAGCTTTCTATTTTGACATAATTGAAGGTTCACATGCAGTTTAAAGAAGTAATACAGACTACCCAGTTACCCCAAAGGTGACATCTTACAAAAATTATCATGCAATATCACATCCAGGATATTGACATTGACATAGTCAACATACAGAACAGTTATATCCCCACAAGAATCCCTCACGTTACTGTTTTAGAACCATGCCCACCTCCCTCCCCCACTCATTTTATCTGTAATTATTCACAGGTGTATAATACCTCAGTTCCTTTTGTAAGTAGGTTGAGTCGTTCCACCTTCAGTAAATCCTGAATTAAATGAGTTATTGGTAGAAGACAACCATATTTTGTGAGTTTCTAATTATGTGTGTAGTTAATTGCATATAGCAAATCCCAGGCCTGATAAGTAGGAGAAATCATTTGAAAGGTCCTTCTAACTATCTTTAGGTCATACCTTGGGGTTAGAGGAGTAAGAAGACTCTCTTGAGGGACTTACTAGAGCCTCTGCAGTGAGCAGGTGTTGAGCGAAAAGCAGTAGAAATAGTGGGACAAGTTAAGACACAAGGCAGGTTTATAGGCTATATTCCTAAGTGCATAGCTATCCAGCAATTGAAAATGCAGTATCCAGTGAAGTGGGGTGAACTCTTCCTTGACCAGAGATTTGTATGAGACTTCAGAATTCCAGTTTGTATGTGTGTATGTGGGTGGGAGGGGAGCATGCGGCAGGAGTGAGTGATGATCTTAAATCAATTGAAGAGTATCTTTTAGTTCTTTTGGAGAAGGTCCTCAAGCAAGCCCCTGTGGGAGGAGCTAATCAGTGCTGGGTGGGGTGTGGCTGGTATGCAAGCCTGATATTCAGCCCTAGTAAGAAACTGAGGCGGAAGCCCACACAGACAGACTTTACCAATTCAGAAAGCATTCTAAGAAAATCATGACTGAGCGTTCCAGAACTTAGTTCTATGCAGTGTTCAGTTGTCAAGTATTTACTCTGTGCCGGATTCTGAACCAGGCGTTGAGGGTATAATACCAATAGACTAAGGCATTGAGAGGCCAGTGGCTAATACTAAAGCATCAAGACATAGTCTAGATTCCATCTTTTGGTGTAGCTGGGGCTCTCATAAGACTCTGCCCTAGTCAGGATTGGTTTTAGCATTTAGTATATTCTCTGCCTAGCTCCTTATTAGAGCTTAAGATCAATACATACATACATACACACAGATCAAGAGATGGATGGAAATGAAGCTCAGCAGTTCCAGCAGAGTAGGTCCTCAGAAGAAAGGGCTAGTACTTTATACCAATTCAGTGCTCTGTCCTTGGAGAATAACACAAGGAGCATTTAACACTCAAGATACCAGTAAATAATGGGTGCAGCTTCATGTCTCTGTGAATGTTTTCAGAGCTCTGAAAAATCTATAGCTGATTGAAAACCCTGAGTGATCTTGCTTAGGATCAAAAAGCTTTCGTTAACATCTTTAATCTGTGTAATGAAATCTTGAACTATTTTTCATGCCTTTCTTGTTGCTTCAACCAGTAACCGAAATCTCTAGGGAACTCAATGAATTAGAATGTGACCTAAAATCAAGAGCGGAGAGTCATCAATCAAAAAGGGAGATTATTTGGGGAACAGAAATGATTTGAATACCAAAGAAACACTGCTTGTTGACAGAAGTATACGTTTGTAACTATTGTTTCATTGGTCATGTAGGCCATGGAACAAATCAAAAGCCCAAGTCATATCAAAAAGAAATTTGATTTTAGATTTCACTCCACCACTTTGATTTCATAGAACTTTTAGATTCTCTGTGACTATAAAGCTTGGTGCTTTGTCCTTTCCTTGCCCTGCCTTTCTGCCATTTGTGTTATTCTCCATCTTTTCCCCCTCAGTTTTATTGAGAAATAAGGTTCTCCATCTTGAAGAGGTGCTTCACACTTATCTTTTCCCCCATCCTCTGTCTCTGCTAACTTGGGTTGTCAGATAGCAGAGAGGCCTTTTTAGGAGACCCTGTTGAGATAGGCTGATTGACTTAATAATCAGCCCTCAAATGTCAAGGGCTTAACACAATAAATACTTATTTCTTGGTCACTCAGGATCCAGTGTTGATGTTTGTGGTTAGTCAGTTGTCCCAGGCAGCTCTCCTCTAAGTGATGACTCAAGCATGTAGCCCTCTTCCATCTTGTGATGCTGTCATCTTCAGTGTGAGCCTCCACGGTCACTGCAGAAGGGAAAGAAAGTACAAGGATGGTATACTTGACACTTGGTCTGGAAGTGGCACATACTTTCCTTGTTTCATTCCGTTGGCCAGAACTAGTCATTTGGCTCCACATAGATGCGAGAGCGACTGGGAAATGTAACCCCATGCTGGGCAGTCACTTCCCAGTGACAGTAGTACACTTTGGTGTTCTGCTGGCTGTTTCTGTCTCACCATCCTTGGAAAACATTGTTCCATGAGAGTGCCTCAGCTCTTTCTAACTCCTAAGTACCCTGCTCTGTTCCCTATTCCAGCTGAGCTCTGTATAATCACAGAATCCTCAAGTCAAAGCCACCAGTTATAAATGCAGTTTTTATCTGGAGCACAGTGGGCACATCTTTTAGTACAGAGCTACATCTTACCATTTATGCTCTCTGGAGCCAGAAATCCCCACATTAAAATTGGACCATCGCTTAGAGAATTGAAAAAAACCTAAACGCAATAATTGATAATAATCTCAGCTCAAGTTTTCATATTTGTTAAATATCATAAATTTGGGGAATAAAAACCTTGATTTAATTTTCTTAGAAGCTGGAGTTTGATTGACCCAGTTGAGTTCTCTGGTGCTGGTTTCTGACCCATACAGATACAAGAGCAACTCTCACCATTCTGGTAAGGAGCCCCTCTTAAGTGCTTTGTTCTGAGGGCACCTTTCAGCATAACATATCAGCAGAAAAGGCTAAATATATATGTATATGGATGGATCCTTCTAAAGGCTAAAAATACTGTATTTGATTGTTCTGCCTCCGTTGATTCTATTAACTTGCAGAGACCAAGGAATAACCTGCAGTTCTTAATCTCCCCCACTTAATTCAGGTCCTGTTATTTACATAACTGTTGATTTCCTGACCAAGGCCTGCTGTTCTCCAAAGATAGCGGAATGGTTAAATAAATTATGCTTCATCTATATGTTGGAGCATTAAGAAAGCTTTAAATTTTGTTTCTCAGAAATTTTAAATGACCATTGGAAGTGCTCATAATATTTAGTTTTTAAATATATATATGTATAAGTGGTCTCAATTTGTGTGTAAATATACATATAGCAAAAAGATTGGAAGAAATGTCAAAATTTTAACTGTGGTTGTCCCTGGGCAGTGGGATTATAGGTGATTTTCATAGTGTTTGTATTTCTATTTTCCAAAGTTTAAAAATGAGCATGAATTACTTATGAGAAGAACGTTAGTCAGTACACTTGTCAGTCAAGCCCAGCATTAACCATTCTCGTGAAAATTTCTAGAGGCTAGCAGAAAGGGAACTTTGGCTATGTTAAAGTAGTTGAATCCTCTCTCTTTAAATGAAAAAAGTGTAGAGCGACATAGCATTCAAAACAATGGTTTTTATCACCTTATCCCTTTCTAAAATTTTACTGGTAAAATGTCCTAATCCTTGCAGATAAACCTTTCTGTATGAACTGCAGTTTTTTCTTTTTCATTGCAGAAGCTTGTGATAGAACAGTAAATTGTATAAGCACATGTCAAAATTAAGTCATGAAATGTGAACCTCGGTGGATAGTACTAGCCTTTGATGTCCTTTTTTCATAGGAGGAGCCAGTATTGCATAAGAAGCAAAGCGAAGGCTTGGGTGTCCTAGGCTCCAATCTTGGCTGTTATGTTCCAGCTGTTAATTGAAGTTTTTGAAATATTGTGTCCACATCGACAGACTGTAGATAGTATAGTCTGGCAATTTATTTTGATGATTAAAGTTGATAAATGTAAGCCTAGTTCACTTGCTTAATCCTAACTTAAGTAGTTGAATTGCTGCTGCTTTTGCTACTGCTGGTTATTACTACTACCATTGCTGTGACCATGACCTTCCCCTCCACCAATGGGAATGGTAACTCTGTATCGTCAGGCTGTGCTGAAGTTGGCCAGGTCAGTTTGATTGCTGTAGCCTAACTTCCAGTCCTGCAAGGGCAGGACCAGCCGCCTTAACCTAACCGCCCCTCCCCAATCCAGCAGCTAAAGGGTTAAGTTCTAGTGAAGCAGGGGATATCCAGTAACTAGCTGAGCCCTCAGGTCTGCATCTTTTCTGATTGTTCAGTGCCTGTGGTACTGACTGTTGAGTATTTTGAATGTTACACCTGGTTCTAGTCAAATAAATACTAAGGGGAGTCATGTATTTCCTATATTTCTGGAGAATAGAATACCATCCTGGCCAACTGTGTTTGAACATTGAAGCCTTGAAAAGTGGGAGAAGATTTCCAGGAAATGTAAGTCGATGATAAAATCTTTATTATTCCTCTTTTCACTTTGTGAGTCCCTCCCTCAGATGGTTCTGTGTTCAGGGCGGTAGTGTGAGCGCAGCTGCTGTGGTTCTTGGGAAGCATCTTTACAGAGAAGGAGGATATCTGTGACATCTGTGCATAATTGACACTAACAGGGGAATTTTTCCTTTCCAATTTCATTTTCTAAGAGATGTAAAATGCATCTCACCAAAACAACAGCAAAACCTTAAAAACAAACAAACAAAACATAACTTCCACAACCTTTTAACTATGTATTCTGTGGTTGAGATTTTAGGAGAAAAGCCAGAGACTGATGAACCATGATTCAACATGGACTTCCTGCGTGGTTACTTCTGTATGTGGTCTGGCCCCATTATTACATTGCAAAGCAAGATCAGTGACAACAGTCTAACTTGAGCATTCAGTTCTTGGACAACCATCCATATTCCGATGCATTTTAATTGGAGAGCTTGAGTTGCTTGCTTATAATTGCATCAGGAAGAGAGAGATGTAAATCTTCCTTGAATTAGATCATCTGTGTGAGATGTAGTGTGGAATATTCTCCAAAAATAATTTTAGCCTAACCCAAGCCCTTAGAGTTAAAATATCTTGATTATATACATTTGTCTTCTGTTCTCAACCCTTAAAGGACAGTAAAGGATGAGATTTCTTTGTGTCCACAAAGACTAAATAAAGTAGAACTCTCTTATGGATTGAATGTTTGTGTCTTCTCGAAATTCATATGTTGAAGGCCTAACCACTGATGTCATGATATTAGGAGGTGAGCCCTTTGGGAAGTAATTAGCATTAGATGAGGTGGTGAGGTGGCACCCCCATGATAGGATTAGTGCCCTTATAAGAAGAGGAAGAGACATTGGCACTTCCTCTGTCTGCCATATGAGGGCATAACGAGAAGGTGGCCATCTGCAAGCTAGGGAGGGGGCCCCTCATCAAGAACCACATCTGCTGGGACCTTGATCCTGGACTTCCCAGCCTCCAGAGCTGAGAAATAATGTCTGTTGTTTAAGCCGCCCAGTCTGGTATTCTGTTGCAGCAGCCTGAGCACACTAAGAAAAACTCCGTGGCCCCCAAACATTCTGTAAGATAGGTTCACTTATATTGCTGGCCAAAGCACGCACCCTGGATGTAACAACTCTATACTGAAACTGATGGCAATGCTCTCCTTCAAGACTGGCGTTATATTGGGATGTTAGGTGTCCATTTTGGAGGGGTATGTTTCTTGTAGGTGAACGGATTTGTGTTTTACCTGGGCTAGACAATTGGTGATGCCAAACATTGCTGGTCTGTGACTTGAGAAGTTCTTCAGTAAGATCAGGGCATTTGGACAGTGGTTAGACTGAGCTGGTCAAGGTAAAACCAGGTATTGGAGCTGGGAGAAGAGAGATCATCTTTTTGAGCATCTGTGTGTGTGTGTGTGTCACAGAACAGTGTTAGACACTGCGGACATGGAGTTAGTATAGCACTGCTCTCTAGAGTGCTGATGGCCAGGAGAGGCCCATGACATCAGTTATTCACTTTGACAATCACTTAAGTGCTTCTGTTGTTTTTAAAGGTGAACCGTTTCAAGCCTCCTCAGCCTACCTAGCCAGCCAGTCTGCAATTAAGGAGATCCGATTGTCTCAACTTTAGTTTCCATCCCTTCTATGGTCTTTAAAACAAATTTTGCTGTAAATTCTTTATCCACAAGAGTGTATCTTGTTTTCTGAATGTTCCTTTCCTTTATAGCATCGTATTCTTGTATGTGTATCCTATTTGTATTCCTTTACCCTTGCTTTATGGTATTGGAGAAGGACACGGATATAAGCATGTATGCTTTAGTTTGCCACTGAAAGTCTCCCAACATGCACCATTTTTACCCACTCCTAGGGACGGATCAGGCCCGTTCCCCATCTGCTCAACTACTCGTCCATCAGACTTACTGCCCCTGTTGATTTCAGCTTGCTGGGCTCTGTTCCCCGATACTCCAGCTGCTGCCGTTGAAGGAGAGAAACTACAGAGAAACTACTCGGACACATGTCTGGCTCCCCTCCGCCAACCTCCTTGAACAAGTCTTGGCCTAGTGGATTTTGGAATCAGATAGAATTGAGTTCAGAACCTGGTACTGTCATTTACTTACCACACAACATAGGAAAAATCAATTAACTTCTCTGAGCCTGAGTTTGTCTGTAAAATGGGCATAACTGTATGCCAGAGTTTTCCGAAGACTGTATGAGTGAAGAGTTTAGCAACATTTAACAGGTTACCTAAGCTATAACAGATTCAATTAAGGAAAGGTCTTGTTATATTCGTCTAAGGCAGGAGATGAGGCCGAACAACTGATTATTTGCACAATTGGTTACCTCAGTGGGAGAGAAACCAGTCAAATCAGCTATTTGACACCAAATAATAAAAGTATCTGACTTATTAAAAAGGCTGAATAGGCCTATATAGTCAGTTTAATCAGGAGAGACATTTGTGTGGAAAATTTCCTGAAATTAAAACAAATGAATAATTTATTGGGTTTACCAACAAACATATCAGCATCTTTAGATTAGTGTCTTACTTTAGTGAAAGCATTCTCTAGTCGAAATGTATTGACTGTTTGGGTGTTTGCAAATCTATTTCAAATTTGAGTATGGAGGACTTGGGTAGCCCTTTTCTAGGCCCTGAAATGAGAAGGTGGAAGGGGGTAGGTGGTGTATAAAAAATACACAATTCTCAGCTCTCAAGGAATTTGCGGGAAGGGAGATGAGCTACATACTTAAGTCATTGTAATACGTACAATACACACGGATTAAATTCTAAGAGCTCGTAAGAGTCAGGGTTTTTGTTTTTGCTTTTTATTCCTCAGTGTAGTTGAAGGAAAGAGGTGTGGGGTGGGGGTGGAATCTGGAGGGAATGGTCTTTCATCTGGGTTTTTAAAGGGTGTAAGTGCCCTGTTTGTGTTCTTCCGTGAGATGGCCATTCAGATGCGGCCCCAGGAGGAGACAGAGGATAGGCTCGGGGAAGCAGAGTTTATTATACTGTCGCGTGCTAGAGATGGGAGGGGCAGTGCGCCCGCAGGGCCATGCGGGGAAGACACCAGACTGGCCAGGAGGCAGAAGACAGGAGAGAGGGAAAGGGTCAGGCCTTTATTGGCGTTTCTGCACGAAAGGCAAAGCAAGGCAAGGTGACCAGTTTCAGATGGGCTGCTTTGAATCATTTCCCTGGGCTAGAGGGGTAGTCCCTACTTGTCTGACACCTGGCCCTGGGTGATTAGGGCAGAGGAATATTGTCGTCTCGGGGGGTAGGAGCCAGACAGAGGAGATTTGCATATCAAAGGCCTGTTTCTGCCTGGACACTTTATCTCTAAGAATTGGCTAGCCCCTGGAGGGGCAGACTTTTTCCAGCCAAGAAGATACTATTTTTTAGGATGTCAAAGCATCATAATATACAGAAAATTTTAAATATTTTTAATAGACTTCTTTAGCTGTTCATTTGGCTTGTCCATGTCTTGACTTTGTATAGTAAGCCACGAGCACTCTCAGCATGAAGGCACAGGAGGCCACCTGGTAGCAGGAGTTCTAACAAGAGAAGCAGTGCTGTACTTGGATGTGGTCGCAAATATTAAGGCTGATGATGTACATCCCTGTGGCCTCCTGTCAGGGTCTGGAGGTCTGGGTCAGCTGATCTCCAGCAGGCCCAAGGCAGCTATTCTGTCTGATACATCTTTGCTTGAACAATTGGATTAAGGTGATGTTTTGATATATTGCTAGTCACCTTTTATAGCCCCAAGTCTCTGACACTCTTGGCTTCCTAGATGATTGTATTCCTCCTGGTTGTGGCAGCCCTGTGAATACAGCGTGCTGAGAGTCAAAGGAACGTAAATACACTTTCCAGCCCCTATCCTGGAGTGTTCTGAGACTCTGCTTAGAATAATCAGCTGTGCGACGGATGTTTAGCTTTCGTTGGCCATCTTTCTGATGAAGTACCACAGAAAGGAATATTAACTCACTTGTTTACTTTTAATTTTTTTTCTACAGGTTGGAGTGGTATTTTTTATTAATAGATGGTGAAATTTTAACATTGAAGAAAATTTTGAATTTGATAAACCTTGATATCTTAGTGGCTTATTAAAGCCCGCCAGTAGAGGCGAGGCTCTCTCCCACACTCGGGGACTCAGACTGACAGAGACTCGGCTCTCTTCAACACATAATTTCTCTGTATTGACATCCAGCTGGCAGACAAGGAAAGAAACCGCAAGGGAGATGTGTGTGGCCCAGACAGGGAGGTTGTGCACATAAATTCCACACAATTCTCTTAGCCAGATCTCAGTCACATGGCTCTGCAACGACGCAAGAGGAACCGGGAAATGGGCTGACAGAGCAGCCACTTCCCAGCATCAGCCCACCTCAGTGCAGCTATGCGCAGCTACTGTTTTCCATTTGGCAGCAGTGTAATCGTAATCATTTTGTATCCTGCTTTTTCACTTAACATATATTAAAACCATTCCTATCTGCACAGTTGGCATAATTATTTGTAGTTGCAATACAGTGTTCTATTGTATTGCTGAATCATAATTGTTTAGGCCACTCCTTATTGGGTATTTAGATTATTTTTCTGGTTTGAGGATTATACATTTCCTTTCTGTGAACATCCTCCTGCTTCAAGACTTCTCCCTCTGTGAAATTACTTTGAGTAAATCCTTCTGACTTGAATTAGTCAAAGGAAGTGACTTTTACATCTACTTTCAAAATGTTTCTGTTCACAAGGCCACCAGCGTAGTCTAGAGATTCTGGTTCCATTGAGTCTTTCCAGGCAATGAGAATTGAAACATTGCTTTTCTAATCTGCAGAGTAGCCTAGAGGAAGCACAGTCTTCTTCCCTAGTTACTGCCTTAAAGTTATCCTTAAATATTTGGGGGATGTTTCTTTGTCGAAAAGGGATAGTCAAAAATTCCTCTCCCTGAGTTTCTGAATAAACTGTGAGACATCTACACAATGGAGTACTATGTGGTGGTTAAAAAAAAGTGAGGGAGATTCTGATGGGCTGATTCGGAATAATTTCAAGGATATACTCTGTAAGTGAAGAAAATAAAGTGCAAAAGACTATCTATACTATGCTACCCTTCATGTAAGGAAGAAACGAGTTTAAAAAAATATACACATATCTGCTCATTTGTACAATATATACAGGAAGGATAAGCCAGAAACTGAGGAGACTGATTATCTGCAAAGCCTGGGACGGAATGAAGGGAAGAATGGCCGTGAGGTAATAAGCAAGAGGAGGTAGGGACTCTTGGAGTTTATTTTTTTGTATAACTCTGATTCTTAGAACCATGGTAATGTTCCCTGTACCCCACCAAAAACGAATCAATAATTTAAATTAACCAAGAAGGGGTGGGGGAGAACTCAATTGGAATACAAATAATATTCCTAACTGTATTTCAGATGACTCACATCACCACACTGAAGGGAGTGGTAAGAGAGGAACTGACCTGAGTAACTGGTAGGTAGCCTCTGAGACGGCCCCCAGAGATCCCTGTATCCTGGCTTACATGCTCTTGTGTAATCCATTCTTGAGTGGTCCTCAATTCAGTGATTGCTTCTAGTGAAAGGAATGTGACAGAGATTATGGGATGTCAATTCTGAAATTAGTCCAAAAAATGGGGTCTTCTGTTTTGGATACCCTTTTTCCTTTCTCATTGTGACAGAAGCTGGCTGCTGTGTTGTGAGCTACCCTACAGAGAGGTCCCTGTGGCAAGGAATTGATGTTTCCAGTTGGACAGCCACTGAAGGACCGAGACCCCCCCAGCAACCACATGAGTGAGCTTGAGATAACTGCATCCCTGGTTGGCACCTTAATGGCAGCCTTGTGAGAGACCATGAGCCTAAGGCATCTACCTAAGTTATGCCCAGATTCCTGACCCACAGAAATAGAAAAATGTTTGTACTTCTCAGTTGCTAAATTTTGGGAGAAATTTGTTGAGGAGCAATAGTTAACTAATGAGCAACTTTGGAAAACAGCATTCTGACTGGTTACGGTTAAAGACAAAAAACTGTACACAGATACTGCAATCTTTTGGTAACACTTTTATTCACAGAGTATTGTTTAGCAATTCTTTAACAACTTTATGTGCTCAAGATGGAACAAATAAAATAAATCAATTGTAGATAATGAGAGCCAGTTTTCTCATAGGTGGAAAAAGAAGTTACAAATACGGAAAGAGGGAAGGCTAGAATGAGGGAGGTGTTGGGCTGGATTCAGAGGTATCAATATAAACTCATGGCTTTTAGTATAGATACAAAAATAGATATTGACGTTTCTTAAACATGGGTTAATACACACACCTGTATTTCTAACTTTACTCTCTGAGACGATCTAGGACTCAGGACAACCCATTAGCAATAAGCACACTTAGTGCCCAGACCTTGATTTCTAAATGTAGTTTTCCAATAAAAAGAACCAACACTCCTCAGAGAAGTGACTGGTTCCAGAGTTGGAGCATAGAAAATATAAGGTGAACCTGGAAACATCTTGTGGTAACAGAAAATGAGAAGAATGTTCTCACGAAAAAAAGCATGTCAAAAGGAGATAAGATCCAATCTGATGGGCCTACTGGCCAATCTGGGACAAGTGGAGCAACAAAATAAATGATGATAGTATTGTATTAGAACCTACAGAATGAAATAAATACCCATTTGTACTGATATAAATAAATGAATGAATAAATAAATGGAAGGTACCTTAGTCCATTTGGACTGCTGTAACCAAATGCTATAAGCTGGGTGGCCTTTATATAAACAGCAGACATTTATTTCTCCCTGTTCCGGAGGCTGGAAGTCCAAGGCCGGGTGCCAGCAAGGTCAGTTTCTGGTGAGGACTCTCTGCCTGGTTGTAGACTGCTGACTTCTTGTGTCCTCACATGGCAGAAAGAGAGCAGCAAGCTGTCTCTCAGCTCTTGTAAGGACACTAGTACTTCATGACCTTATCTTGTCCTAATTACCTCCTGAAGGCCTCACCTTCTACTATCATCACATTGGCAGGTAGGGTTTCAACATATGAATTTGATAGGGACACAAACATTCAGCATGTAATAGAATAGGCAGCTCTTCCTTACAGAAGAATTCCAATTAGTATGTGTGGAAGGAGCGAGCAATGCAGAGTCACCTTTAGGCAAACACCACAGTGATAATTACAGTAAGATTCACTGATGAATACAAGAAAATCGGTGTGTGAGAGTTTGAGGAGAAGCAGGATATTGGCATAGTCTGAAAATATCTTAAAGATGTTTACCAACTGCAAGGGGAAAAACAATATTAACTTTACAGTGGAGAGACCAATTAAATATCACCTAAACCGTCTAATCAGGATTAACGTCAAGGGTGGTAAGACACATGGCATGACGTACCCCCTGATATGCATTAAGGGGGCACAATATAACTTCTGTAGCATTCACGCCGACACTACATAACCTCAATCTAGCCAAACCCAAATTGAGGCCCATCCAGCAAATTAACCGCTTAGTAATCTTCAAGTGTCCAGGTTATGAAAGAAATGAATTCTGAGGAATTGCTGCAGTTTGGAGAGGACTGAAGAGAAATAACAATTGAATGCAAGGTGAGATCCTGAAACAGAAAAAGGACATTAGTGGAAGAACTGCTGAAACTTGAATAAGGCACGTAGTTAATAGTATTTCATTAATATTCATTTCCTGGTGTTGATGAGTGTACTCGGGTTATTATGTAAGCTGTTCATTAGGGGAAGCTGGATAAAGGGCAGACACGAAGTCATTTTTGCAACTTTTCTGCTGGGAAAATTCCTTCCTGAAGATATCTGGTCCCAACCCTGAGGGCAAGACTTGCCTGGTTTTTGGCAGGGGGTGGGGGTGGGGTGATTTTCAGTCTTTTTGCAAATGTTTCTATGGGACACACTTTTATTAGTTATATGTTCAGTGGGCTAGTTTATCTATAGATTTGTAAGTCTATAAATAAAAATGATCTTGTATCACTTGACCTAGAACCTCAGAATTATGCTGTTTCTGCATGCTTCTAAATAGGTGGTGTCTCAGGCTCTGCTTTGGACTGTGTATGGCATGTGATTTGGTTTGTACGTTGAATGGTGGAAGGCCTAGACACTTACCATGGTTTCCAGCAGCCTGTAGTGCAGTATTGCAGAGCTGTTGCTACCAGGATGCTTGTCTCTGCATAGTTCCTAAACCGCAGCTGCAAACGATAAAAGCCTTGGGTGCCCTTTTTAACTCACAGGCTAATTTATGTCTTCTGTCAGTGTTCTCTTGACCAGGGTTTGTTTCACCACAAGCAGGAGGAGGAAGAATTACATGTTGGAACAGTACAGGTAGCACACGTTCAATAACTTAAATCAATTTGAAATTGCCCTAAGTGATGACCCTGTAAAGTAGTTCTGGCATGGGAGACTTACACTTAGAGCCTCACGTTAGGGTCAAAAATAAGTATTTGGCCAACTCGTTCTCTTCTTTATCATAGAGTGACCCTTTAATAAGAGTGAATTTTTTTTTTTATAAAAGTAACACAGTGTAGCTATAAAAATTCAAGCAATACAAAAAAGTACAAAGAGTATATGTTTTTAAAAATCTCAAGTCTCAATGCTCAGAAATGACTGATAATATCACACTCTGTGGCCATTATTGATAGCTCTCTCTATAAAGATGGAAGGGTGAATGGATGTGTAGCTGTGCAGATAGAAACAAATTTAAAAGAACTGGATCATATAGAAGCATGTTATTATTTTAATAATAAAAGGATTAGATTTTATTTTTCCTGAATTTAATAAAAGAAAAACAAGAGAGCTGAAGAAAAATCACTGAATGTTCGGTAAAATTTTCTTTGCCATAGGAGATATTGGTTCCTAAATGATTTCTTTAAGATTAAGAAAACAGATTCTAAAGAGCATTACAAGCCTGAAGTAATACTTGTGGTAGGGCTCCATATTTCAATTTTTAACAGTATAAATGCCCTCAAAAGACCAGCTGCTTAGTTTTCTTACCACTTCTCTTCCTTCCCTTCCACCTCTCAGTTTTTGTTGCTTATTTGGGTTTTATGTCATCAGGGTTTACAATATTTACATTGTTATTCTGCAATCACAATTCTCTGTTAAGTTCTAGTTTAATTGGATTCAGTGCTTACTGTCCCATTACCTTATCTTGTCCTGAGTTCTTCATTAGACTCCCCTCTTGGTTGGCTGAATTTCATTATCAAGTAGTATTTCTTTTAAGAGGAGCTCATTAGGGCTACATTTCCTGAGTGTTTAATTTATTCATGTTTGAGACTATCTGCCTATTATTTTTATACTTGAACAACTTGTCTGGATAAAGCATTTTGGAGTCACATGTACTTTCCTTTAGTATTTTCATCTACTAGCACAAAAAGTTTCCAGGGAAGAGTCTGTAGCAAGAATTGCTTTTCTGAAAAAAAGAAAAAAGAAAAAAGAAAAAAAGAATTGCTTTTCTGCCTGGATACCTAAGTAGGTTATCCTCATACTTTAGGTTTAATAACTTAACCAGAATATGTTTTGACGGTGGTTTCATTGTTTCAGTGTTTCTTGGTATACAGTGCATGACCTTTTGACTGGAAGATCCAGTTTTTCCTTCTTGGAAATGTTCCTTATTTCAGAAACTCAGTTGTTGGGTCATCTTTATCTGTCCTTCATATCCGTCATCTTTTCTCTAGTTAGTGTCTTTTTCTTGGACAAACATTGTGATGTTGTGATTTATAATAATACATAATATATTTAATCTTCTTATCTATTTCTGGCAGAGCTCTTAAAATCCTTGGAATTGAGGGGAAAAAATAGAATGATTAAGATGTCTTTTGTTATTTTAATGGTGACTTGTGGATTGTCCTTCAATCACCTAAGGATAAGGGTAAGGCTGGTCACCAGAGGAACTGACCATGTGATTAGAGGGTGGGGTCACCTTCTGGAAAGAGAGAGGGGCTGGAGGTTGAATCCGTTGCCAGTGGTCAATGATTTAACTAATCATGCCTGTGTAATGAAGCCTACATAAAACCCCAAAAGGACCACCAGGTCCAGGGAACTTTGGAGTTAGTGAACACAGAGATTTGGGGAGAATGGCACTTCAAGAGGGCATGAAAGCTCTAAGCTCTTTCCCCATACCTTGCCCTGTGCACCTCTTATCTGGCTGTTTCTGAGTTATATCCTTTTATAATAAACCCATAATCTGGCAAGTCAAATGTTTCTCTGAGTTGCATGGGCCACTACAGTGGCAAATTAGTCTAACCCAAGATGGGGTCACTGGGATCTTGAATAATTTATAGCCAGTTGGTCAGAAACACAGGTGACAACCTGAACTTGGAACTGGCCTCTGAAGTAGAAGGGGCTGAGGAATCTTGTAGGACTGAGCGCTCAACCTGTGGAATCTGATGCTGTCTCCAGCTGTTAGAATTGTGGCTGAGTTGTAGGACACCCAGTTGGTGTCTGGGAGGATTGCTCAGCGGTGGTGAGAAAACCCCTCACCCCATGAAGTGGAATTGCGATCTGGACACTTATCTACCTTCCTTATCTCAAATGTTTCCTCCATTCAATCCGTTCTATTTTCTTGTTATTTCCAATTTGTATATTATAATGTATAATAGGGGCATTTTAGTTTTCATTTTATTTTCTTAGCTCCTCCATCTCTACCCTCTGATTTTATCTTACATTTTAACTCGTTTTATTTTATTTTATTTTACTTTTTTAGCATGAAGTTCTTCCAGAAAAAATATAAAAACTGCTTTGTTTTCTTGTTTTGTTTTCCTCTGAACTTGCTGATTCTTTCCTCTACTCCACTCCCCCTTTCCCGCCCACCTTCCTCCTTTTCTGCAGTAGTATGTTTGCAGAGTTGCTTTGTAATTTTGTTTTAATCTCATTCCTGCTCATCATTGGTAGCTTTGTCCATACCATCAGTATTAAATGATGCTGATCTTTATCCAGGTTCATCTTTTAAACCCCAGTCCCATGCTGAGGTACAGGATGAAATCTGGGTATTGGGTTTTGTAGTCTCAGTGCTGGAGGACACTTCCCTTAGGTGATTCAGTCTTATTTGGTGGAGAGCTTGACTGGTGCAGCATGGGTATTTGCGGAGAAACCCATGTTGAGGATTTTGTCTTCTAAGAGCTTGTTAAACATGTCAGGTCCCTCTACCCAGTCAGGGGTGTATTTCACTTGTGTCAGCTTTGCCTCATTTCCTTATCTCAACATGTTGCTTTGGAAAAGGTGATGAATCCTATTAGATCTTCCTGGCACTGCCGAGATCCCACAGGGACCTATGTACTGCCTCATTCCATTTCTCTACAAGTTGAGGGGTATTAATAAAACTCCCACGATTTGTTGGAGTCATCTTCCCTTTTTTCAGTTCTGCTTCTGAGAGCTGGGGTTGGAGTGAAGAGCCCAGCCATGGTGTGCTCTACTACGGTTCACTACCCCTTACTCAGCTCATGTCTTTTCCTTCTTCCCTTCCCAGCTAAAATGACACCATCAATCTGTTGATCCTCTAATCACTTGCCTCCATCTCTCCTGGCAAGACCACAGTCCTGGCTCATTCCAACTCTGCCTTCTCTGTACATTCACCTGAGCAACTGAACATGGCTGGGAAAGCACACAGCCTTGCTGACTGGTTTCGCAAACCTCAAGTGGGTCCTTAGTGCCACCTAACAATCCCACTGCTCTTCTGTAGTCCGCTTGTGCGCCCACTCTTCCAGATGACTGCTTCACACATGCTCCTCTCTCAAACACCCAACACCTCCTCCCTCAACTTCTCTCTCAGAGAGCGTTCTTGTTTCCTACTCTATTGAGAAAATTGAAGCAGTCTGAAGAAAACTGCAGAATCCTACGAAAACATCTACCCACATACATTCATGTGTACTCATATTCACTGCCTTCTGTCTAATTATGAAAGATGAACTTCCACTGCTTCAAAAATCACCACTTCCAACTCTTCATTCGATCCTGTCTCCCCTTTTACATTCTCAAGGACATAACTCCAGCAATTTTATCCTCTCCCTCATGTATTGGATTGAGGTTTGTTTTTTGTTATTAAGTTGTATGAGCTGTTTATATATTCTTGAAATTAAGCCCTTGTCAGTCACATCATTTGCAAATATTTTCTCCCATTCTGTAGGTTGTCTCTTTGGTTTGTTTATGGTTTCCTTTGCTGTGCAAAAGCTTGTAAGTTTAATTAGGTCCCATTTGTTTATTTTTTCTTTTATTTCTATTGCCTGGATAGACTGCCCTAGGAGAACATTGCTAAGATTTATATCAGAAAATGTTTTGCCTATGTTTTCTTCTAGGAGGTTTATAGTGTCTTGCCTTATATTTAAGTCTCTAAGCCATTTTGAGTTTATTTTTGTGTATGGTGTGAGGGAGTGTTCTGACTTCACTGATTCACATGTGGCTGTCCAGTTTTCCCAACACCACTTGCTGAAGAGACTGTCTTTTCTGCATTGTATATTGTTGCCTCTTTTGTCAAAGATTAATTGACCTTAGGTCTTGTTTATTTTTGGGCTCTCTGTTTTGTTCCACTGATCCATGTGTCTGTTTTTGTGACAGTACCATGCTGTTTTGATTACTGTAGCTCTGTAGTATTGTCTGAAGTATGGGAGGGTTATTCCTCCAGCTTCATTCTTTTTCTTCAGTATTGCTTTGGCAATTCTGGATCTTTTGGGATTCCATACACATTTTAGGATTATTTGTTGTAGCTCTGTGAAAAATGTCCTGGGTAATTTGATAGGGATCACATTAACTCTGTAGATTGCTGTTGGTAGTATGACCATTTTAACAATATTATTTTTTCCAATCCAAGAGCCTGGGATATCTTTCCATCTTTTAAAATCATCTTTTAATTTCCGTAATCAATATTTTGTAGTTCTCTGCATAGAAGTCTTTCACCTCCTTGGTCAGGTTTATCCCTAAGTATTTTATTTTTTTTATGTTATTTTAAGAGTGGTTGTTTCTTTACTTTCCTTTTCTGATATTTCCTTGTTAGTGTAAAGAAATGCAACTGATTTCTGTATGTTAATCTTGTTTCCTGATACCTTGCCAAATTCTTTTATCAGCTCTAGTAGTTTTTTTGTGGAGCCTTTAGAGTTTTCTATATATAGTATAATGTCATCTACATATAGTGACAGTTTTACCTCTTCTCTTCAAATTTCGATCCTTTTTATTTCTTTTTCTTGCCTGATTGCTATGGCCAGGACTTCCTATACTGTACTGAATAGAAGTGGTGAGAGTGGGCATCCTTGTCTTGTTCCAGATTTTAGTGGGAAGGCTTTCAACTTTTCACAGCTGAGTGTTATGTTGGCTGTGGATTTGTCATAAATAGCCTTTATTATGTTGAGATATGTTCCCTCTAACCCACTTTGGTAAGAGTTTTTATCATGAATGGATGTTGAATTTTATCAAATGCTTTTTCTGCATCTATTAAGATGATTGTGATTTTTGTCCTGTTTTTTGTTGATGTAGTGTATCATGTTGATTGATTTGCGTGTGTTGAACTATCCTTGTGTCCCTGGGATGGATCCAACTTGATCATAGTGTATAATCTTTTTTATGTGTTGTTGGATTCTGTTAAGCAATAGCTTTTCTGAATGTAAAAGTTGTAAGAGCCCTCAATGGATCCAAATAATCTTCAGTATATTTTGTCTTCATTCTTTCCCTTGACTCTTTTTTTGTATCTTCAGCAAGGAGAGGTGGTAAAATACTAGCTCTTTTAAATTCAGATCATAACTCCTTTCCTCATTTGTAAGAACTGACCCTCTCAGCCTGTTCTGCACAGACACCAAGGCTTTTCTCTTGCTGACTTGAGCATTCTTGGGCATCTGGGAAATATATATATCTTCTTGCTTTCCAGTTAGCAGAGCAACAAATGACTGCTCAGAGGGCCCAGTCAGTTTTCTGAACATTCTTTGTGGAATGCATAATTAGCCACTTAGAACATTACTCAACAAAAAACATTGCTTTAGTTTGGAGAAACAGTGTTCAGATCAGTTTTCCTCATCCTGCTGGGTAAGCCATTGCCTTTGGTCTGGCACACGTGTGTTTACACTATGTTTCATTTAACAAATACTTGTGGTCAATTCCTGGGGAAACACGCAGTTAACAACATTGCTTCCAAATAGTTAAACTTCTTCTTAACTGTTTTTTTTTTCTCCATTGACTTTTCCAAGTTTGTGCTCACAAGGTTACTCTGTTAAAAAAAAAAAAAAAATCCTCTATAGCTTTCTGATGCCAGATCTGACTTTGAAAGACTAGTGATGTTTCTGACTGCTGGTTACCCTTTAACATTATAATGAAGTGCAATGGCTATTTAGTTTTACCCTAAAATGGCATTAACGTGATAGAGAAACTGTGTTCATTGGTAAGGAAGATTTGGAGCGGCAGTTGGCATGACTGTAGCATGCCTCTACTCTTCAGAATCTTTTCCAGGTGTATATTGTGAGTGTAAGTGGAGAGACAAGTGATAAAGAAAAAAAGGAGGAGGGAGAGTTTGCTAGGATTTCTTACCTCTTGGGCATATAAAAATGGATTTTTAAGGATACTGCTCATATTCTTCAGGTCTAAGAGAAAGTAACTTCATGTCAAATAGTTATTGGTACTACTTAGGAATCAAAGATATACCTGTGGCCATTAGGACCTATATAAAAAAATTCATCCTACACACACTTATTGGTGTAATCATCACTTTTTTTGCTTTTTGATTTTTTAAAATTTTATTTGACTAACCTGTAAAAAGTGTTCAGCTAGGGGGAAATCCCTTTATTCTGAGGAAGGAACTTACTAGAGAGTTTATTTGGCAGTAGGCTCTAGGATTTTTAAAACTGTAGTACTGATAAAATGTTATTTGCTTGGTTAATTCGTTTTCTCTCTTGCTCTGTCTTAACCTCTATCTCAGAAATATTTTCTTAGGAAGCTGGAAATGTCTTGTGTCCCTATTTCTACATGGTTATGTGGCACTTCATTACAGTTGTAAAATACTCTTAAAGACTCCAAAGTTTCAAAAGCATTCCTCTTGGAGGTTTCAAGCAAAATGCCATGGTCATATCAAATTGACTCATGTTGAAGAGTTGTGATGTACTATACATCAGTGCAATGTATCCTGGGCATATAGATCTTAGTTACTGTTACGGGTTAAATTGTGTCCCTAAAAAAGATTTGTTCAAGTCCTAACCCTGTGAATGTGACCTTATTTGGAAATAGGGTCTTTTCAGATTTAGTCGAGTCAAGATGAGGTCATGTTGGAGTATAGTGGGCCCTTCAAGTTCAATATGACTGGTTTCCTTATAAGAAGAGAAGGGACACTGATGCACGTAGAGAGAAGATGGCCACGTGAAGACAGAGGCAGAGATTGGAGTTATGCTGCCACAAACAAGGAATGCCTGGGGCTCCACAGGGCTGGGAGGGTCAAGGAAGGGTTCTCCATTACAAAGTTCAGAGGGAGCACGGCCCTGCCAACATCTTGATTTTGGACTTCTGGCCTTCAGAACTGGGGAGAATACATTTATAATAAATGTAAGCCACCCAATTTGTGGTACTTTGTTATGACAGTCCTAGGAAATGGATACAGTTACTGAAAAACAGGACATAACTCTTCTAAAATGCATTAAAGCTACCTGCAAGGAGGTATAATTCGATGAGCAACAAGGTGTATTGCCTGATAAATGTCTAATTATGGAACTCTGCGTATGTTCCAGAAGTAGAAGACAACTGTTTGTTTTGATGCCTCCCACCTTGCTTGGACAACGAGCAAAAAATTGTTGTGCAAATATGAAAGGTACCTCAGTGAATTTGATGTTCAAAGACAGGACCTGGTTTCCCATAGCAATTTCCTCTTATGATATTGGGTATCTTGCTTTTAGTCCCTAAGTCCCCTAATCAAATTGGTACCATAGCAACGATGACAGCATCTGTGTGAATGAGACAGTGCAGTGCAATCCACTCTTTGAAATCCCTGCATTGGAGCAAAGGCAACATAATTAAACTTGGAGATACTGAAGTTCAGGATTTCCTATCATGAAAAATTCAACCTTTACTCATGAGCATGGGAAAATCAATTTAGTCAGCCCTTGGTATCTCTTGTACTGCAGGGTTGCTGGCTAAAGGGGAGTGGTCAGAAAGGTTTTGCCAGTCTTATGAGGGCTCTTTACAGTAAAACAGGTATCAGGGGCCCCTGTCTAACTCCCCATCTGAACAAGATTTAACAAGAAGAAATAAAGAAATAAATGTTCCTAGGTCCCTCTCAGCCTAGAGATAGCATGTTCATCCACACTCTCCCTTAATTCTACAGAATATAGCTGATCTCTTTGGCATTGATGTCCCTTTTCTGTTTAACATTAGGTCTTTTGCAGGAGGAAATATATGATTGGTTTTCCTAAATTACATACATGTAAAAAACCAACTGCTTTATTTTCAGGGTTGGCAGGCACAAGGAAGATATTATGCTAAATGTCACCTATATCATTATGTTCACAATCATCATTAATCATTTATTTAGGGTCTACTGTGTAAAGGGCAGCAGCTAATGTCTTGGGAATGAGGAAGTGTAAGGCATGGTATCCTGGCTCTCAAGAGCTGACAGTCTAATTGGAAAGGTGGAGCATACAGGAATGAAGTACCTAATACATTATAGTTTGGCATGTTAATATTCAAATGAATGAAACTCTCAATAAATAAACCAGGAGTTGGTGAGAGACAGAGGTTTGCAATGAGTTGTAGAGTTAGCAAAGACTTCATGGAACAGGTGGGACTTGAGGTGAGCCACAGGAGATAGAGGTTATTTAAGGGGAGATGATGGGAGAGTACACATCCTTCCAGGTGGAAGGAATGTAGTGAACAAAACCCTGGACAAGGGAATGCATGAAGCATGTTAAGGAAACCACAACTAGATCTGTTTGATTGACTTGGAAAGTTCCTCAAGGGGAGAAAGTGGAGGCCAGATTGTCAAAGATCTTAAATGTCTGACTTGAGTTTTTTGACTTTATTGTAGGAAACTGCTGAGCATGAGAATGATAGTTGCAAAGCAGTATTTTCAGAGCTGTGACTAAGAGGAACCTAGTAGAAAATTTAGGTGATATTTTGAAGATCTAGACTACGATACTCAGAACAAAAAGGACTTGATTGATCTAATTGCTGTTATTAGGGTAGATTTTGGAGAAGTGACTTACTGGGTTTGGGAATGGGAAGAAAGGACATGGGAAGGAGGTCGTCAGAGATTCCTCAGACTTTGAATTACTTCTTATACCTGGTTAAGAATGTTCTCACTCATTTTTAGCCAACAACTATTAAGCTCTGCTAATGCGCCAAGCACCATGTTAAGTATTAAAGAAATAAAGGATGGGTAAGGAATGGTTCTTAGCACTGAGTCCACACACAGATGTTCCAGTAATTACAATCTGCTGTTCCAGGTGCTCCATCTAGTAATCACTGGTCCCTATCTTTACAGGGTGATAGGTCCCTTTGAGAATCCAAGGAAAGCTATGGATCTCATTCCAAACACTCACATGCAGTCAAGCACACAGATGTGCCCATCTACGCACCCCAGGTTAAGAAGCCTTATCATATCCAAGTGAAAAGTGCTATAGGAGTCTCAGGGAGGGGCGTCACAGCATTTTTACGAATGTTGTGGGAAGCCTTCACAGAAGGATGGTATCCTCTCACAAAAAGACAGGGCTGTAGTATGGGCATACATGTTAAGAATTCAGGGAAAGCGGGGTGGCAGGAATAGCTCAGGGGTAGAGCGTGTTCTTGGCATGCACAAGGTCCTGGGTTCAATTCCCAGTGCCTCTGTTAAGGATAAAAAAAATAATTTGGAGTGATGTGCAGAGTGATTTCTGGGTTCTTATCGGGAAGGGTAGGCAGTGATGCCAAAAACTGCCTGACTCCACACAGAGTTGCCTTTTTTCCCCTTTGCACGCCAAATGGAAACCCAATCTCATAAACCTAAATAATGACCCCTAATACTGATGGTCTATTATTATTTTCTGAGTCAAAGCACTTAAAAAGAATTAACAAATAAAATCTTCAAAACACTCAAAAAAATATTCGGAGAAAGTCATAAAACTATGCAGCTGCGATATATTTAGGAGATAGCTAGTAACTTGGTGTGGCTGGAGTGTAGACGTGTGTGGGGAAAATGATTGGTAGACACACAGGACAAGATTATGAACACCCTTTTAAGCTATGTTAATATCAATACTCTTAATGAAAATGACAATGATAAGAAAACTTATTGTTTATGGGGCTCCTAACTATATGCTGCACCCTTTTCTAAGTATTTTAAACACGTTGTCAGTAAGCCTTACATCAGCTGTGTGAGTCAGGTGTTATACTCATTTTACAAATGAAAAATTGAGGTATTAGATTAGACTTTTTGTCCCAGGTTACACATTAAGTGGTGAATTGAGAGATAAAGCAAGGTCTAATTCCAAAGCCTCTCCTCATTCCACTATGTTATATTATTTCTTTGAAAATGTTTATAGTGAATCCTTTAGCACTAGGGAGCCATGACAGATTTCAGTTCAGATTAGTAGTATAAAACATGAAATAGGCGAGTGTTTTAGCAACATAATTTTGTTGGTAATATGGAGAATGGAATGGAAGGGAATGAGAGCCTGGGATTAGGAAGAAAGGGTGGGAGGCTATTATGAGAGCCCAAGTGTAAGGAGATGAAGGTCTGGATTAAAGCAGCGTGTGATGAATGTTCCATGCCCACTTGAAGAGAATGTGGAGTTCTATAAATGCTGACTGGGTGAAGTTGGTTAATAGTGTTGTTGAAATGTCCCATAACCTTATATTTTTCTCTCTACTTGTTCTATGAATTCTGGGGAGAAGTGTCCTGAAATCTGACTAAAATTGTGAATTTGTCAATTTCTCCAGGCAGTTCTACCAATTTTTGCTTCATATATTTTGAAACTCTATTATTAGATGCATAAGCAAATAGGATTGTTATGTCTTTGATGAATGATCCTCTTTTTCATTATGAAATGATCTTCTTATCTTTGGTAATATTCTTTGCTCTGAAGTCTACTTTGTCAGATAATATAGCCATTCTGCATTTCATTTGACGATTATTGGCATGATATATTATTTTCCATTATTTTAATTTTAATTGTTGTGTGTCATTATATTTAACATGACTTATTTTAGGCAGGGTATGATTAGGTCTTGCTTTATTATCTAATCGGACAAGCTCTGTTTCCTTATTGCCAGGAGAGGTTTAGACTATTTACATTTAACGTGATTAGAGGTATGATAAGGTTTCAGTCTACTGTGTTGCTATTTGATTTCTCTTTGTCTCATCTGTTCTTTGTTCATCCTTTATCTGCACTCTTTTGGATTAACTGAGTATTTTTTATGATTCCATATTATCTCCTTTGTCAATTTATTAGCTATGATTTTTTGTTTTGTTATTTAAATGGTTGAATTAGTTTGCAGTGTACATCTTTAACTTATCACATTTTACCTTTAAGTAATAGTATATCACTTCATACATAGTATAAAAGGCTGACAACAGTATTTTTAATTTTTCACTTCTTGGCCTTTGTTTTCAGGATGTTGCTATAATTTTTATTTCTACGTGTGTTAGAAACCCTAAAATACATGTTATTATTTTTCTCTAAATGGTCAATTAATCTTTTAAAGAGATTTACATTATAGGAAAAATAATTTTCTATTTGTCTGTGTAGTTACCATTACCAGTACTCTTCATTTATTTGCATAAATTTGGATTTCATCTGATATCATTTCCCTTCTGTGTGAAGGGCTTTCTTTAATACTTGTTATAGTGTGGGCCTGCTGGTGATGAATCCCTTAATCTTTTCTACATCTGGCAAAGTCTATATATGACCTTCATTTATGAAAGATAATTTTGCTGGGTATAGAAATCTAGGGTAAAAGTTTTGACTTGGGGTACTTTAAAAATGTTACTTCACTATACTTTATCATACATTGTTTCCAATGATACATTTGCAGTAATCTTTATATTTTTGCTTATATAAATAATGTGTATTTTTTTCTCTGGCTGCTTTTAAGAGTATTTTTGTTTTTTGTTTTTTGTTTTGGCTTTTAGAGAATTTGGCTGTGATGAGCATTGGTGTTTTGTTTTGTTTTGTTTTGGTCATGTTTCTGGAGTTTGGGATTTGTTGACCTCCTTGGATCTTTTGGTTTATAGTTTCTGTCAAGTTTGGAAAATTTGCAGTCATTATTTCTTCAAATATTTCTTCTGCTCCCCTGCCCCCATTTCTTTTACTGGCTTCAAAGACTACAATTACAGAAATACTCGGTTGCTTGAAGTTGTCCCAGAACTCACTGGTACTCTGTTCAATTTTTTAAAAATCTTTTTGCTCTTCGTGTTTCACTTTTAATGTTTTTTATTGCAATTTCTCCAAATTCTCTGATCTTTTCTTCTGTGAAATTGTTTTAATTGTTGTTTTAATTTCCTGAAATTTGATTTGGGTCTTTTAGAATATCTTCTATGTCTCTACTATCATGTTCAATATTTTCTCTAGTTTCTTGAACATATGAAACACAGTTAGAACTAATACCTGTTTTGATGTACTAACTCTGTCATCTGGGTCATTTGTTTTCAGTTGATTTTTCTTATAATTTTGGGTCTTAGTTTCCTGCTTTCTTGGATGCCTTGTAATTTTAGGATGTAATTTAGGTTGACAGACATTTTGAATTTTGGTTTGTTCAGTGCTGGATTTTTTTTTTATATTCCTATAAATATTTTTGAGCTTTAACTGGAACACAGTTATGTTAATCAGGAACAGTTTGATCCTTTTGGTCTTCCTTTTAAGCTTGGTAAGTAGGATCAGAGCAACATTTAATCTAAGGCTTATTCTTGCCTTACAACTGAGGAAAGCCCCTCTGAATACTTTACTCAATGCCATGTGAATTATGAGTTTTCCATACTGGCTTATGGAAATAGGAGCTATTCCCATCTCTGTGTGAGAACCGAGACTTGTTGTCTCTGAACATTTTTACTAGTTCTTTGACTGGTCTTGAGTAGTTTCCTCACACACATGTGCTGCTCAGTACTCAGCTGCAGAGTCCTCACATCTCCAGAGTCCTCTCTGTACAGCTCTTCTCACTGCTACTCTCTCCTATGAACTCTTGCCCTTTTGGCTCCCCTAGACTTTTTTCTCTGTCTCTTCCACTCAGGGGCATCACTGTGCTCCGCCTGGGTTTCCTTTCTCTGCTCAACAGCCTGGAAACTCCCTCCAGGCAGTAAGCATGGGAGATCATAGGCCTCATCTCATTTATTTTCCATATTTCAAGGGTCACTGTCTTTTATTGCATCATTTCCAATGTTTTAGAAATATTTTTTTTTCATATATTTTGGCTATTTCTTTAGTTTTTTCAAGTAGGAGGGTAAACCGTACCCTTGTTACTTCAGCTTGGATGAATGTGGAAATCCAGGCAGTGTGAAGTAGTTAGATTAGTGTTTGCAAATATCCTCCATACCGGATGCTTTGGCCAATGGAATATGACAGCATGAAATCTGTGAAATTGACAGCATGGAATCTCCAAGCCTAGACCTTAGAGTCAGGGCATGTTTCTCCTTGCTCCTTTGATAGTTTTTAGCTTCTGCCATGAGAAGAACATGACCCAGGTAGCTGGTGCCCCTCTAACCTGGGCTCCTTAAATGAAACATATGCAGCAGGCTGGTTCTTTGCCTGTAACTTGAAACAGAATCACCTTGGCTGACTGAAAACACTCTCTTATAAGTAAGAGAGAAAGCTTTTTTTTTTTTTTTTTTCACATGCCATTGAGATTTTGTGGAAACCTGCTTGATCTGCATAAATAGAAAAGTTCTAGGTCAAGTGAAAAAAAAATCTTAACCTGAATCATAAAGACAGAGAGTCATGGCCCATCAATCAATTCCCAGACTTGAGCCAGTTTACAAACTCAAAACATATGCAGTCCAAAAAAACAAAAAAACAAAAACAAAAACAAATCTTCAGTGAAGGGAAGGCTAGTTCCCTTTGAAGGAAGACCTAGGTACACTGATAGTAATGAATACTGTTCTTGAGTAGTGGAAGAAGATAGTTATAATTACTGGTTATGACCATGTGACTGGTTATGGAAATGAGGACTGTATATGAATATGTCCTTTTTATTTTGTTATGACTATATTTGTGTGTGTGTATACATATGTGTGTGTATATACATATATACTTTATATATGTATACATATACTTGTATGTATATACACACACACATATATATACACTAAGCAAATCTGTTTTCTTACTCTTTTGTCTTGTAACATAAGATACATTGACTTTACATCATAGTATTTGTTAATTTTACATCATAGTATTTAATTTTCAGGTATATCAAAGATAAGAGTAAATATCACTCAAGGACTTTAGCTCTTATTCTCGGGGAGGGATTAGTGTATTTTCTTTTATTTTTAATGGAGGTACTGGAGATTGAATCCAGGACCTAGTGCATGCTAAGCACGTGTTCTACCACTGAGCTATACCCTCCCCCATTTTCAGTTGTATGCAAATAGTTGTATTGTGTTAGGTGGAATTACGACCTTGATATTGTCTTTATTTGGAGATTAAGTATGGTTAAAGGAAATGAATATGGTGCCAAGTTGTGGAAGGTGTGGCCTTGTGATGGTTAATTTTATGTGTCAACCTGACTAGACCACACATTGTCTGGATATTTGGTTAAACATTATTCTGGGTATGTCTGTGAGGGTGTTTCTGGATGAGATTGACATTTGAATTCATAGATTGACTAAGGCAGGTGGCTCTCTCCAGTGTAGGTGGGCCTCAGCCAATTCTTTGAAGGCCTGAATAGAACTAAGAGGCTGAGTAAGGGAGAATTCACTCTCTCTTCCTGACTGTCTTCCAGGGTCTCCTGCCTTCAGAGTTGGAACTGAACTGGAACTTACACTGACGGGTCTGCTGTTTCTCAGGTCTTCAGACTCTGAGTGGAGCTATACCATTGACTTCCTGCGTCCCCAGCTTGCCAATTACAGGTCCTGGGACTTCTCAGCCTCCATGATCATGTGAGTTAATAACTTACATAAATCTGTTTTATATGTTAGTTCTGTTTCTCTGAAGTACACTGACTAATACAAGTAGTGACTTGCTAAAAAGTCTAAGAAACATTCTAATTGGGTGGCCTGTCCAGGCCTAGGATGAAGCAAGCAGGGTGTCTACAATTTTTGTACTAGGTGCCTTTCTTGCCTCAAGTAAGTTGCCCTAGGTTGGCTGAATCAACCTAGGAGTGGCCCTGTTGGTTAGAAGTATTGACCCAAAGTTATTTGGTGAAAAACCTAAAAAATGTGGAGAAAACACAGCCTACAAAAGAGATAAGAAGAAAAAAAAAGGGAGAATAGAAAAAAAAAAAAGGGAGAATAAAATATAGTAGACAGCAAGCTCTGTGTTGTGGTGTTAGAGGGCCTAGTGGCGACAGCGGAGGGGGAAAGCAGTAATGTGGAAAGAACAGTGTATGTTCTTACCAGAGTGGAATCAACAGTGAGCAATGTGAGTGGGGAACCTGGCTTGTGAAGGTAGCATGATGCCAAAAGAAATGTGTATCAGTGACGGGACAAACACAATTGATTTTGTATGTTGATTTTGTATCTTGTAACTTTACTGAATTCATGTATTATAATAATTTTTGGTAGAGTGTTGATGATTTTTTTATATATAAGGTCATATCATCTGTAAACAGACCATTTTCAAACAGAGGTAATTACTTCTTCCCTTCTGATTTGGGAGCTTAATTTCTTTTTCTTGCCTAATTACTCTAGCTAAGACTTACAGTGTTATGTTGAGTAGAAGTAGCAAGAGTGGGAATCCTTGTCTTGTCCCTTGTCTTGGAGGAAAAGCTTTCAGCCTTTCACAGCTGAGTATGATGTTAGCTGTGGGCTTGTCATACATGGCCTTTATCATGTACATTCCTTACATATCCAGTTTGTTGAGCATTTTTATTGTAAAAGAATATTGAGTTTTATCAAATGCTTTTTCTGTTTCTGTTTAGACAATCATTTGATTTTTATCTTTTATCCTATTGATGTGGTGTTTATTGATTTGCATATGCTAAACATCCTTGCATCCCTGTAATAAATCTCACTTCATCATGTTGTATTATCCTATAATGTTCTGTTGAATTTAGTTTGACAGTATTTGGTTAAGAATTTTTGCATATATGCTCATAATGGTTATTGGATTGTAGTTTTGTTTTTTAATGTAGTGTCCTTATCTAGCTTTGGTATCAGGGTAAAGCAGGCCTTAAAGAATGAGTTTGAGACTATTCTCTTCAAGATTTTGGGAAGCATTCAAATGGTTTGGTGTTAATTTTAGCAAACAGTTAAAGAAAAATTCACCAATGAAACCATGTAATCTTGGGCTTTCCTCTGTTGGGTGTTATTTGACTGCTGATTCTGTTTCCTTTCTCATTATTAGTCTGTTCAGATTTTCCGTGTCTTCATAATTCAGTCTTGGTAGGTTGTATGTTTCCAGAAATGAATCCATGTGCTCTAGGTTATCCAATTTGTTGGCATATAATTGTTCATAATAGTTTCTTATGATTCTTACGTTTCTGTGATATCAATTGTAATGTCTTCACTTTTATTTCAGATTGTTTATTTGAATCTTCTCTCTTTTTTTCTTAGGCTACCTAAAGGTTTGTCGGTATACCTTATGTCAGCCCTGTTAGGGATCCTGAGGCTTTCTCAGACTTTCTGTGAACACTCCTGCTCGACATTTCTTGTTCCCCCTTGGAGGAATTCTAAAGATTGTAGGCCTTCTCTCAGCTCTGCAAAGCCAGACCAGGTGCTGACAGCCTTGCTTCCCCTAGGGCAGTGCTCTGTGCTCACGTTTGTGTGCTGTCTCCCCTTCCCCCACAGTTGGGCGGGCGGGCTAGCTTGCTTTCTATTTTGGGGGGTAATTAGGTTTGTTTATCTGTTTATTTATTTATAATGGAGGTACTAGGGGTTGAACCCAGGACCTCGTGTATGCTAGGCATGTGCCCTACCGCTGAGCTCTGCCCTCCCCACTGGGCTGGCTTTCTGATGTGTTCACTAGCCATCAGCAAAGGCTCACTCTTGCCACCTTTGGAGACTTGCACAAGGAGTCAGCCTTGGGGCAAAGGAGGACGTGTGGGGAAGGTGCACAAAGTACTGAGGTGAGCCCACGGGCCACTTGGGGAGATACGTAGGTAACATGTCCCCAGTGTCTCATGGGCAGGCTTTCTGATGAAGGTATCCTTTTTGAATAGAGATTTCTGGGCTTTGTTCTGAAGTTATACTTTGTGGCTGTGTATTTGCCTTTTGTCCTTATACCTGGATTTAAATCAGGAGCTCTCCCATTATAATCTTGGGCAAGTTGCTTAACATTTCTGTGCTTCAGTTTCATCATCTGTAAAGTGGGGCTTACTCTACAGATGGTTGACATGAAAACTGAATAAAGTAATAAATGTAAAGTGCTTAGAACAGCATCTGGCGTGTCTTACAGCATTCAACAAATAGTGTTGTTGCCGCCCGGGTGGTGGTGGTGGTGGTGGTGGTGGTGGTTGTTAGTAGTAGTGGTGGTACATGCATCTGTTACAGCAGCATCAAAATATATTGTGCATCATCATGACTGTAGCTCTTTAATAAACCATTAATTATGTTAATTTAAGAGTGCCTGAAAATATACAGTGGAGGTTGGACTGCTTTCTGTCAAACTGTAGTTAAATAACTAAGTTGGGGTTTAAAGGGTTTCATATTTGCTTATGTGGAAACCTAACCACTTTTTCTAGATAGTTTTGGACAATTGAGATGTTACCATAAACAGGAACTATTCTAGATTTTTCATTTTTTATGTTGATGACAAAAGAGGAGTTTATCATCACATACATACCTATTCTAGGAATCACTTACACTGGCATGTTAAATTTGCTAGGAGATGCTAGGTGCTGCCAGATTTGATAATAAAAAATTAAGTTCCTGATCTCACCCAAGGAACACCACTCCCCTCTAATCAGGTAAACCACCATGGCTTAGATTTGAGGCAAAAGCCAGGGCCTCTCATCCATCAGTTCATCATTTCCCTTTGACTTGAGGGGGAAACTTGGTCCTAGGTGAAGTAGGATACCGTAAATCCGTTACTTGAAGGAAGAATTATCCTAGGGCTCCTGGGTTGCCTTCATCCTCGCACATCCTCCAGGTTTACCCTGAGACTACAGAGGTCTGTGCAAGGCGCAGTAGGTGGGTGGAAAGTATTTGGCTTCACAGCTTGGGAAAGTCATGTATAAGTATTTCAGCTCCACCTGTGACTTGCTCTGTGAACTTGGGCTACCACTTAGTCCCTCTGGTATTACGTGGTATATGAATTCAGCTTCCTAATTCTTAAAATGAAGATAACATCACCTTTCTTGTCTGCCTCACAGGGTTACTATACGGATCAAGTAAGGTATTAGAGATGTGCTTTTGACCTGTAACATGTGTTGATAGCATAAGGCATTGGTCCACCACTATCTAACCATTCATTCATTTAACAAATATTTATTGAGTACTGACTGTAAATCGGACACTCTTCTAGGTCCTGAGATAAAGCAGTGAAAACAATATACTTTCCATAATGGGGCTGTTTTATTCCACTGGGTAGGGGAAAGATAATAAGCCAGTATTTTATGATATCATCAGGTAATGGTAAGAAGAAAAATAAAGCAGGTGAAAAGATAGAGAAAAATGGATGATAAGCCATGGGACTAATTTAGATAGGGTATGTGTGAATCAAGGGGCCACATAATACCAGTTGAGAAATTAAAGGAGAAACAAGTAAAGCATATGGAAAATCAGAGAAGGGGAATAGCACAATCTCTCCCAGATGGCCACCCACAGCATAGTCATATTTTAGTGCCAGGTGAGGAAAGGTCATTACACGTGCACGTGTGTGCACACACACACACACACACACACACACACACACCCCTTTCTCCTCAGAACAAGTTTAGTGTGAAAACAAACAAGAAACGAGTTGAGTGTATTTGGAAATTTGCTGCCTGCCTTCCCAAACACAGGGACTGATTTCAGGGCTAATAAGTACACAAGATGGAAATTCAGAGTTCATAGAGTGGTATTCCTCTGAGGGCTTTGAGATCCCAGAAAGAATTCTGGGGCTTCTGAGCGGTAATGGAGAAATCACTCAGTGAGTAAACAAAGTTGCAGCAGCGTATTGCAACACAGAGCATGTGGTAAAAACACATTTTGGCAATTGATACTATAGAATTGCCAGTTGGGAGAGCCTGTTTTTGCAACTAGTTGAAGTGAGAAACCCAAATGACAAGATATCACTTTGTCTTCTGCCAAACAAATTCAGTGAGGAGGTGGATTCTCTCTAGTAAAGATGGTTGAGACTGGTAAGATGTATTACATATACCAGCAACATAGGCCCTGCCTCCTGGCGGATAACTTGGCTTCAGAGCCCAAGTAGTACAGAGTATCCACAGAGGACGTGCTCCGGAAATGTTTGAGCAAGAAATGAGGTCCAGAATCTATCTCCTCAAGTAGCTCTGGGATTTAGCTCTGGGAAAGCTGGCTTATGCCACAAAAGCTCAGATGGTGAATTAGAAAATCAACCTGTTAATTAACAGTGAAAATACAGGTGTCCAATGATGACTCTTGTTCATGTTACCGCTTTGCCTCCCCAGGAGGGGAAGGCATAGGAGGACCAGCCTTCTCCAATGCGTTGGGAGTGTGCACTTGTCAGTCATTCTATTTGCATTTTTCTTTTGACAAAACTGAAAAAATAGAAAAACATTGCAAGAATAGTGTGAGGAACTAGCATGTACCATGGATCCTTTCCCCAGATCCAGCAACTGTTGACATTTTGTCCCATTTGTACTTACTTTTATCTCTCTATCTCTATCTGTACACAAGACACACATATTTTTTCATGAATCATTTGGCAGTAAGTTAGAGACATGCTGCCCCACAGATACTTCAGTGTGTATTTCCTAAAAACAAGGATAAATACAGCACGATTATCAAAATCAGAAAATGTAACATTGATACAGTCCCAATTCTGTTGTCTAATTCATAGTCCATTTTCAAATTTAGCCAATTATCCTAATAATGTCCTTGGTAGCTAATGTTTTTGCTTGATCTAGGATACAATTCAGTGTCATGCATTACACTTAGTTGTCACGTGAATTTAATCTCCTTTGTTATTTTAGACAAATGTATAATGACCTATATCCATCATTATAGTATCTTACAGAGAATTTTCACTGCCCTAAAATTCTTCTGTGCTTTGCCTGTTCATCTATCGCTCCCTCCCCCAAGCCCTGGCAACCACTGATATTTATACAGTCTCCATAGTTTTACCTTTTCCAAAATGTCATAAAGTTGGAATCATATAGTATATAGACTTTTCAGATTGGCTTCTTTCACTTAGCAATATGCATTTAAAGTTCCTCCATGTCTTTTCATGCCTTGATAGCTCCTTTCTTTTTAATGCTGAACAATATTCCATTGTCCAGATGTACCACAGCGAACAGATAACTGTGGTACATCTTTGGTTGCTTCCAAAATCTGGCAATTATGAATAAAGATGCTATAAACATCCATGCATTGGTTTTTGTGTGGACACAAGTTTTCAGCTTCTTTGGGTAAATACCACGAAGCATGATTTCTGGGTCATATAAGAGTATGTTTAGTTTTGTAAGAAACTGCCTAACAGTCTCCCAAAGTGGCTGTAGTATTTTGCATTCCCACCAGCAATGAAAAAAAGTTCCTTTTGCCCCACATCCTGGTCAGCATTTGGTGTTGTCAGTGTGCTGGATTTTGGCCATTCTAATAGGTGTATAGTGGTATCTCATTATTGTTTTAATTTGGATTTCCCTAATGACATGTGGTATGGAGCATCTTTTCATATGCTTATTTGCCATCTGTATGTCTTCTTTGATGAGGTGTCTGTTAAGGTCTTTGGCCCATGTTTTAATTGGGTTGTTTCTTTGCTAATTACTGAGTTTTAAGATTTCTTTGTGTATTTTGGATAACAGTCCTTTTTCAGGTGTATGCTTTAGAAATATTTTCTCCCAATCTGTGGCTTGTCTTCTCGTTTTGACATTTTCTTTCACAGAGCTGTTCAACCTAACTTTTATACAAGGACCAACTCAGACTTCTATTTGATTTAATTAATATTTTAATTAAAGCTAATTGTAATAACAAGTAAAATTTGAATAAACAGGTTTGGAAATAAATAGAACTTATATTTAGTATGCATAAAGCCTAATGGTGGAAGCAGATGAGTGGATGGTCTAGAATATAGCTTATTATCCCTGAGGATTCAGAGTACCATGGCCATTGGACAGTACATTTTACAGATGGAATGAAGTAGTTGATTAATTTTTCAAGTAATTTAAATGGAGATTGTTTTAAGGGAGATTGTATTTTACTTAGGAAATTTCATAGGAGCAGAAGGATGCATGATTAAAAGAGTCATGGCAAATGGATTTGGATAATCCTAAAGTGCATATTCAACCAGCTGTTGCGAACTGATAAATTACTCTTTTACATTGTAGAGATATTTACACCTGTGAAATCATATGAATACTTAAGTCACCAAGATGCTAGAGACATTCAGTCCCACTGATTACAGTGAGAAAGTTTTGGACTGAAATTGATGACATGGGAGAAAAATGCCATGAAGTAGGTACTGTGGAGGAAAAAAGATAAAGTCAGTTTGTGCCATGTGACGCTTTCTGAGTTTGAGGAAATACCTCTGGAACCAACACAGGTAGTAGAGAAGGAGTGGGAGGGGAGTAGTATAGGTGAGGCTTCAGATCACCTGCACCTACTTAACCAGACCATATGTGATTTTTATCCATTTGCCTTTTGGGCTTCTGTGCTGTAGAAGAATAAAAATGGAAGAAGATTCCCAGTAATTCACAAGGTAAAAATGAAGGCAATTAATCATCACTTCAAATATTAATTTCCAATGTATGGAGAATGAGTCATGACCAAAATGACCATAAAGATTTCATGTGTGGAGTTAGTATCTCCTGGGTTTCCATTAAGTATGTAGAATTGAATTCACGATTAGGATGCTGTAATAGATGTATACACTTTATATAAAAAACTCATCTGGTAAGGGTTAAAAGTTGCAAGATGCTGTTCCTCACAGTCTAAATCCATAGACCTAAGGAGAAATATGATGAAAAGAGACTGAGTGGTGATGTTTTGGCTGGGGACTTATTGAACTGATAGATGGCTATTTTGGATGATGCTTTAATAATATCAATAAAAGATAAGAAAAGCAAGATAGAACAATGATGGCACATCTAAAAAGGCTAGAGTTCTTCTTCCATTTTTAGAGTATCCAGAAGTTTCTTCAGTCAACTTGCAGGCAGTTTCAACTCCCAAATAGAGGACTTTATGAAGAGAAAGACATGGCCATGAGACCCAGAACCTTTGCCTCTAAAATAGGCAAATATTGGACAAAATAGTGATAGGAATTTTTTTTGGGTGAAATTTATTTCTAAAATTTACCTCATGATTTCCAGTAACTTTTTTTTTTCTTTTTTTGCAGAGGGTGGAGCCCTCTCTCTGTGGTGTGTGCCCACTGTGGATTCTTTTTTTCCATGTGCTTTCCCATCAGCAATATGGGCTTAGGCTGCACACCTCCTTAAAGGGCTCCTTTATTGGAAATCTTTCCCTGTGCATGCTCAAACTCTTCCCCTGACACCAGGCACCTTAGAATGGTCTAGCAAACATGGGATGGGGCTAGAGAGAAGTGTTCTAGTTCTCAGGGTTGGCTTTTCTGTACCGCTCCTGGAAGGTTAGGTCAGAGGGCCAGTATTTGATGGGTAGGAAAGGTGGGTTGGTCAAGGGAAAGGCCCCAAGGAAGAGGCTGCATGGCCTTTGCTATGTCTGAGCAAAAGGATTTCTTAAAGCCTAGCCCTGATGATCAGATGAGAGAGCCCACCCACACATTTGGGACCATTGTGCCAGCTATGTATAATGGTGAGCATTTGTCTGTAATGTTCTGTCTTTTTATAATAGCAACAGACAGTGGGGCTAATTCAGAGATTCTAAGGTCCTCAGCTTGGATACATTGTACTGAAATTTAAAGAAGTAGTGGTTACTGTGAAAGATAGGGACTACCATAGTGTTTATAAAAGCAAGGAAAGGGGTAGCTGTGCAAAAAAGCCTACCATAGACTATAAAACTTCAATGAAAAGTCAAGTAGGAATCCTTGGTCCAGCACTCTAGAAAGGAAGGTAAACGCTCAGATTGAGTTGAATGTCAAACGGAGACAGGACGAAAGTGCGCTCCTCAGTGCTGGAAGGGAGAATACAAGAGATGGATTTAATTGTTAAGGCAAATGGCAGATAAGAGATGGTGCTGAGAAGGCTGATTTACTTCATTTTTATTTCACTCCTCCCATTTCTCTCAAGACAAATGGCCTTCAGCAAGTCCAACACTGCTTGACGGTGGCCTCTTTGTTCCTTGAGGTCACTGTGGACAGGAGAACAGCCATACCATGGATTGTGATTGCTCTCTGCTTGACTGCCTCCGTCCTTGGCCGGCCACAACCACCACCATCCCACTGCCACTGAGAGGAAGCTTGGTCATCACCATCCCCACAACCAACCCTGGTTCCATTTGCTGCCAGTCCTCTGCTCTCTCCCTAGCTGACACTGGTGCTAAATTGCTTCTGTTACATTGGAATTGAGTAGTTCAAAGCAGGGGCCTTGAGTCAGACAGACCTGGATCTCAGGTCTTCACCACCTGCTGTTTATGCGAACTTGGACAGTTCCTAAACTCCATGCCTCAGTTTCCTAATGTAGCAGCATATTTCCTACTTCCCAAGGTGTCTGTGAAAACCAGAATGTTTAAAAACATCTAGAATGGTATCTGACTCATAGTAGGAGCTTGGTAAATATAGATTCCCCATCTGAGGTATCTTTGGATACTGGTCCTTAAGAGATGATATTGTGTTCATGCAGCTGCTCTTTGCCTTAATTGCAGGCTCAATGCCTACTAGGAAATTATTTCTCCTGAGTCCTAGCCTGAATATTTGAAGCTTAAAAGTTGCCTCTGAAGCAGTTTTTCCATCATTTATTTTATTGCCACCTAAACTCAAAAGTGTGCCAGCTTAAACCACATAGCAAAGACTGCCAAATGCACAAAACCTTCCTTTTGGAGATACATTTTTTTGAAGACTCAATTTAATTTAAAAATTATTGATGGCCTTCTTTATATCTCTCTACATTCCTTGGCATATCAGAGGGGCTGGCTGGCTGGCTATATACTCCACAGAAGGGCTCCGTTTTAGGAAAACATAATAAAGAAAAAAACCCTTGAACTTAAAGAACATAATCATTGTACCTTGCTTCAGGGGCTTTCAGTGAGTGTGTGTGTGTGTAGGGGGCAGGTATATTATCCACTGGGGCTTTGTGGAACTACACATATTCCTACATTCCTCCTCTCTCCTTTTACAATCTCTTCATTCTGTTAGTAAGGCATATAGATCCTTAGGGAGAGGCATGAGTAACTTAAAAATTCTGAAAAAGCAGAGGTGATTCTGAAATATACCTAATGTATTTGCTTTACCAAAATTCTGGTTTACAAAATTACTTGTCAGCGATGCCACAGGGAAGGTATATATTATAAACTCCACTCATTGGGAAAACACAGCTAAATTTATAATGACTCAATTCATACTCTGGAACAGACCTGCTGCCCAGTGTTAGGGATGTGTGGAAGTTTGGTTGTCACTCAGAGCTCACCAACCCATTGTCTTTCAGTCAACGCCATTTTCTTATTTCTGTCAGAGAAGAGTTGGATGCTGGAGAATGAGGAAGGCATGAGGTAAGATTTCTGGAAAAGGCTTTTGGGTATATATATTGGTTCTCCCCATCCTCTGCACATTTTACATCCATACGGCATAGAAGGCGGTGATGCTTCTCTGAGGAGGTAACATTTAGGCTAAGACGCAAAGGAAGAGCAGGCTGGGGATGAAGGACAAGACTCGTCGGGGAGTGGGACTGATAACTCTCATCACCACTTTACTGCATTGTCACCTGTTCTACCAAGAAACAACCAATAAGAGATATATGCCCATATATCTATAGATGTCTGTATCTAGAAGCTGTACACACACACACACACACAGACACATACACAGACTGACTGTAGAAAGAAGGAAGGGAAGGGAGTGAAGGAAAGGATAAAGAACTACTTTTGAGCACCTGCGACTATAATGTTTGAACGTATGGCACTGCAACATTGCCTTTGTTTCTAAAAAAGCAGTATCATTTGTATAATCTATTTAAATATAGTTAGGTGCCCTCTGGCAAACAAGAATATAGACTTAGCGTGCATAAGAGTTCAATACATGTCTAGCTAAATTTAACAAAGCAACAGGGAAGGGCTCATTTTCAGAAATGCTGTTGAAGTAACTTGACATTACCATGGGGGAAAAATGAACTTAAACCTATACCCCATGCAATATATCACAGTCAACAACATAAAAATTCAGGTGTCAAATATTTAGGAAAACTTAATTTCAGGGGAAAAGAGAAAATAGAGCACTTACTCATTCTGTGGAGGAAGATAATGTTTGATTAAAGGAAAAAAATAAATTGCAAAGGAAAAGATAAGTGGTTTGATTACAAAATAAAAATTAATAAAACTAAAACACAACAAAACCAAGATAAGTCAAGTGACAAAATAGAAAATTGTATTTAACACATATGACATTTCCAAAATATATCAAGTTTTTATAAATTTATGTTAAATTCACTGTGGACAGTGGTCAAAGAATATGAAGAATCATTATATAAGATGAAACACCATTAGTAAATTAACATAGAAAACTGCAATCTTGCCAACAGCAAAAGAGGTGCAAATTAAAACAACGATGAAATGTCACTTTATAACTCTAAAATTAGCAGCAATAAAGCAACATTAGTAAAACTAGTGATGGAACTATTGGGGAAATTGAAACATTTATATGTCTCTAGCTACGTTGTAAATTATCTTAGTCAATTTGATGAACAATCTGGCATTTTTTATCAAGAGTCATAAAAATGTTCATACCTTTTTACTAAATCTCATTCCAGGGTATTTGTTTTAAGGATATTATCTAGAAGAAGGAATGCATTATGTATTATTTATTATGATGGAAAACTGGATCCATCCCAAACAGCCACTAATAGAGAGATGGTTTTTAAATTATGGTATTTTAACTTAATGGAATTGCTTTCACCCAATGAAAATGATAAAATATGAAGATCATTGAGATACATGAAAAAGTATATATAAAATGTTAAAATGTTTAGAGTTAAATAAGTTATGAGTTCATGTTAAGAAGATCTGAAGGGGCTGGAGCTGTGTATTCCCTATGCCTTGTTAAAATTGACCCACTAGGAGTTTCCTTCCATGATGGAGCCTCATATTGAGGAGAAACTCCTGGTAGTTGAGTAAAATTTAGAGATGAGGTGAAGAGAAGGTCCAAATTAAAGTTGAGGAGGAAAACAGATTCAAGAAATCTCAAAGCGAGAGGCCGTATTATTTAATACTATACAAACAACAGAAGAAGAGGCCCTGTGAAGTTAGAAAATCTGTCTAATCATGCCTCTTTCTAAAAGTAGAATAAAACTAAATTCATGTTAAAATGAACAACTGAAATGTATCAGGATAAAATTTCATATAGAGTTACTATAAGAAGAGAGAGAATGGGGAGCAAAATAATACCCCATCAAAACATAAAAATGCATTAGAAAGCCTTGCTTTAAAACATGAAAATGGTCACACATTACTTAATAAAACTAAAATGTATTAAAATGATACACGATATGAAAAAATGTAAATCAGAATTAGAAAAACTCATAAATAAGGATACCAAACTAAAAAAAAAAAAAGCCAGGAAATTCATTTTAGAAATGTAGACTAAATTAGAAGAAATAGAAGAGTGGAAAAGCACAATAATGCTTTAAGAGAAAAAAGATAGAAAGGTGGAAAATGATGTTTTTATTTTTATCTCTAAAAGTTGCCTCCTACCTTCTTTATTAGCAAACATTTTAAGGAAAATTTTTAAAATAAAAAAATAAAAGAAGAGGTGTGAAGTAATTTGAGTGAAAATAACACATATGGAAGGCAAGCAAAGAAGATCCAACCTACAGATAATAGGAGGCCCTGAAGAAGGAAACCAAGCAAGGAAACAGAAGAAATACAGGCAAAATACACATGCACACACACAAATATATATAATTAAACTGTACATCAGAAATGCACACTCACTATGTATTTGAGAATATTGACCCAGAATGATACGCACCAAGACTACATTCTAATAAAATTACTGGGCTTTAACTATATACAATAGCCAAGACATGTAAACAACCAATATGTCCATCAACAGATGACTGGATAAAGAAGCTGTGGTATGTTTATACAATGGAATACTACTCAACCATAAAAAAGAATAAAATAATGCCATTTGCAGCAACATGGATGGACATGGAGATCCTCATTCTAAGTGAAGAAAGCCAGAAAGAAAGAAAAATACCACATGACATCATTTATATGTAGACTCTAAAAAATGACACAAATGAACTTATTTATAAAACAGAAACAGACTCAGACATAGAAAACAATCTTATGATTACTGGGGGAAAGAGGGTAGGAAGGGATAAATTTGAGAGTTTGAGATTTGCAAATATTAACTACTATATATAAAAATAGATAAAAACTAATTTCTTCTGTACAGCACAGGGAACTATATTCAATATCTTGTAATAACCTTTTATGAAAATGAATATATGTCTATATACATGTATGACTGGGACATTATGCTGTATAACAGAAATTGATACATTTAGCAGACTATACTTAAAAAAAAAACCAAAGGAATAAGCTATTGGTTCATATTAAAAAAAAATTACTGGGCTTTAAAGAAAAATCCTTTAGGAATCTTGGATGAAGAGAACAATCAAGAAAAATAAAATCAGATTATCATCAGATTTTTTTTTAACAAAGCTCTATGCCACAAGGAAATTGAGTAGCATTTTTTAAATATTCAAGAAAAGAAAATATGAACCAATAATTTTACATTGAGGAATACTGACTTTCCAGTATAGAGGACACAGACAAATTGTTTAACAGTATGGAAAGGATATTGATATAAGCCCTTCTTGAGGAAAATAATGGAGAATGAACTTTAGATAACTGAATGATCTCTATATCTCTCTAGAGAAATATCAACATAAGGGTTAGTGGTGAGCATCAAATGTATAGTTACTCCTAGAGTTAAGTCTAACTGAGAGTTAAAAGGGAAAGAAAAAGCTATGGCTATATGATGAGGCATTGTAAATGTACTACAACCATAAAACAAATGGGAGAAGAAAGAGTTTGGCACATGCAAAATGTTTAAACTATTTAATAATCATATTGGTGGAGGCAGTAATAGTATTGTTATACAGATATTACTAGGTGTGTTATATGGAAAATGCAAATGAGTAATTGTGGAATATTCCAAGTCATGTATTCTCACTGCGGCTAATATCGCCCCCAAGAGGGCATAAAATTATTCTTGGAGAGTGAAAAAAATTTGAAGTGGTGCTCTCTTAGTGTCAAAAGCCTTTTCCCTAGGGATGTTTGTTGGAAATACTTAGGGACAGTTATTTAATTTCTACTCTGCCCGATTCAGTCAAATAAGGCAAACACTTGGCTAATCAAAATGCCAGAAAGGAAAATCTGGGGAATGAGATGTTGATCGGGACTTTGAAAAACTACAGTGTATTTATTCCTGGGAATCTAGAAGGACACACTAATTTATAGGACTGCATATGGTCAGCAAAGACATGAGAAGACTCTGAACTCTTGCTGCAGACTGGTATTCATTCTCTCCATAAGGAGGACGTGAAGGCTAAGGCATAGTTGAAAACTGCCTAGCTGACTGTTGAATGCCCTAACACACACACAAAACCCATAGGAAAAGACTGGGAGACCTACTGGTTTCAGGCATTTGAGGAAATCTAATTAACTGATCACTAAGCTAACCAAGCAGAGACGTCAGTGACCACACACAACAAAGACTGTAGACTTTACAGAAGTACTTCTGAAAATTCACTAAACAGAGAGCAATAACAACAACAAACTGTGATGATGATTGCCCAACTTGAATATACTAAAAACCACTGAATTGTGTACTTTAAAATGGTTGATTTTATGATATGTCAGTTATATCTCAAAAACATCATTCCAGCCAGTAAATTAAAATTATAGAATGTGATCATTTTGAAATTGAACATCAGTGGCTGCTAACCAGATAGTGAAAACCCAAAAATGATCAAGACCTGAATCCACCCGTATATACAGAAGAACATGTTGAACTGCATCATGAATGTATAATAGCAGCATGCAGATTATGAGGAACTCTGCAGGTAAAACAGCATGAGTTCTTTGGCATATAAATTGTAGGGAAAGGAAATGGATGGAGGGGAGAACCTGTGGATCACAAGAGGTTTAAAAAATATCAAGCTTTTTTTTTTTCAAATGGGCAAGATTATTCTGTAGTGTCTAGTGATTCACCCTTGAGTGATGAAGCCATAAGAGTCCAAGGAAATGATTACTATAAAGTTTAAGATAGTGGTTGTATTTGGAGGGAGAGAGGGAACTGTATTTGGGATTGAGCCTTTGGAGGAGCTTCTGGGATGGCTAGTTTTTCAGCCTGGTTGGTGGTTACGAGGGTATTATTTGTATAATTCACTAAAGTCCACATTTGTGTGGTTTTCTGTGTCTTCATTTTAAAATAAGGTAAAAAATGACCTACATAAACCTATAAATTGAAAGAGATTAGAAGAACAAAAATGTGGATTATGGGCATATTTCTTCAAGTAAAGTTAATAATAATAAGACTAATAATAAGAAATTGACTTTCTATCCTATCCTATGGAATATTGCAGTGGAAGGACTGCAAAGAAGAATCATGTCACACTGTATTTAAAATGATAGTTTTTTTTTTAAAGAGGAAATGTGTCCTAACTATGCTATAAATGGGCTTTGTATAAGTGGGCCACTCTACTCAAAGAACATCCATCTTACAGCCATGAACGGTGAGGGATGAATTTTTAATTTAGTTGGCCTCTGCAGTCATTTTTCAAAAATTACAAACAATGGGACTTTTGTTTAAGGATGTCATGCTGATTCAGGATCCTTTATGCAGAAGTTCAATCTTGTCAGTACCTAAAGGAGTTCCTAACACCAGTTATTCCAGATCTCCTCTGCTCTCCTCAAGCCTCCACCCGCCCTCTGCCTTAACAAATGACCACGCCTACTTTGCTGAGACTTGCATATCTTCTTATCCCCACCTCGACTCATTGCTGCCTCTATTCATATTTTTTATTCTCTGCAGTCTCAAAGGAAGAGCAGGACTCTTCTGTCTAGAAGTAGCCCTTCCACCTCAGCCTTAGTTTCCAAGTGTCTGTTGAATAGTTTAGCTTGGATGTATTGCCATGTACATCTTACTTTTATCACAGACACTTCTAAAGTATTCAGCCTGGGAAGCTGGAAGATTCTTTGAGGCCAAAGGAAGATGGTAGAGGGGCTGGTTTTGGGAAATGAAGAATTCCATTTGGGATATGATCCATTTGGAAGAATGGCAAACCAGCACAAACTGAAGGTCCATGGCCTGTGGTCTGTCTGTTAACCTTTCACAGTTGTTATATTTTTTAAATGTTGATTGTTCACCTAGTGTGTGCAAAAAGTAGTGTACTGGGTACTGTGGGGGAGTGAATACTTCAAAAAAAAATAGCATTGAACTTATTTTCATAGAAGTAATGTACAAGGCAGTGAGAAAGGTAAGGATGGGCTGAATGTTGGGGGTAACTGGGACCAAACAGAATTCTAAGCGTGGGCAAATAAGCACTTGCAAGTTTTCCAACTGTAAAGTTTTGGGCAGCGTTGGTGGGCTCTGTACTCAAGAACCCTTCAGGACAGCTGGAAGGAAAAAAAGCAGCTCTTTTGTGCATTACTTAACCCCTCTCTCTTCAGTATTGAAATATTTCTCTTTCTGCACAGACACTGTGGAAAGTAGATACAAAGGCATAATAAACCATGGCACCTGACCTCAAAGAGTTTACATGCCAGTTGAGGAGATAAGGCATATCTGTGGAACTAGAGACAAATCATGAATTAAGGGGTTAAAATTATTGGAGTGCCTTTTATGAGTTGAACACTATTACAGGCACAAGAAGAAAGATACCAAGATGATGAAAACATTCTTACACTTACTATGGTTAAGCGATTTGATCTTGTTTTCATTCCTGGGATATGCCAAGCAGTGACAAACTGATAAGATATAGAGAGTAGTGAAGAAGCTTTTAGTAAAATCTGTGCTTTAGCAAGATTAACCTGAAAACATTTTGCAGTAAAGGCTGAAGAGAAACTTCAATAAGGCATTGAAGTTGGACAAGTGAGAGTTAGTAAGGGTCTTATCTGCCATAGTGCATGAATAGGTACTTTGATGTTAAACATACTCGGGCTGTGTATAACACCAACTCTGCTGTTCTTGAACAGTGTGATCTTGGACAGGTCACTTGTCCTGTTTGAATCTCAGTCCCTGTACTAATCAGGATTCTCCAGAGAAACTAGATAGATAGATAGATAGATAGATAGATAGATAGATACATACATACATACATACATACATACATACATACATACATACATACATGCATACATACATGCATACATACATACATTCATTATGAGAATTGGCTCATGTGATTTTGGATGCCAAGAAGTTGGACAGTCTGCTGTCTGCAAGCTGGAGAACTACGAAAGCCCATGGTGTCATTCAGTCCTGGTCTGAAGGCCTGAGAACCGGGAGAGCTGATGATGTAAGTTGAAGTCCAAGTCCAAAGGTCCAATAATCAAGAGCGCAGATATTTGAAGGCAGAAGATAGAAAGAGCAACTTCATTCTTTCTGTGCCTTTTTGTTCTCTTTAGGTCCTCAGCAGCTTGGATGATGCTACCCACATCAGTGAGAGCGGTCTTCTTTACTCAGTCTGATTCAAATGCTAACCGCTTCCATAAACACCCTCACAGACATGCCCAGGAGTAATGTTCTGCCGGCTATCTGGGCATCCCTTCGCCCAGTCGGTTGACACTCAAAATTAGCCAAAGCAGTCCCTTTAGGTGTTGGAGCTGGAGAGGAGGGAACAGATGAGGGAGATACTCTTAGAGTATGATAGAGGAGGCTTGACAATTAGAGGTGGAGCAAGGAGAAGAGAAGAATCAAAGACGCTGAGTCTTTGGGCCTGGATGACTGGGAGGATGTTAATTTGACAGTCACAGAACTAAGGACCAAAACATGAGAAACAGGTGAAGATGGCAAGCAGAAAGCTGGAATTTGAGAACTAGAACCCAGAAAGGTGGGTGGGGCTAGGAGTAAGATTTGGGTGTCATACACAGAGTGGAGGTTTACTCTCACGATGGCAGAAAGTTGTGGTCTTCCTTTTCTCCTTAGCTTTCTGAGAACATTCAATAGCGTAGGCAGAAATAAGAAAATCAGTAATTGAGGGCATATGGGCTACTTTCAGAATCAGTTCAGAGGACAGAGCAAAATAGTAATTTATTTCTCCTGGACCCTGATTTCTCCAATTGTAATCATCCCACTTAAAACAAATAGTGAACTAGATAGATGAAATAAAGCAGGAAGGCAGAGGTATACAGTGTCAGACTTGTCGAGTTCCTAAGATTGGTGTTGCTGGCTTTAAAATCTGAGAGTCCAATAGAAAACAAACTTATGGTTACCAAAGGGAAAAGGCGGGATGGATAAATTAGGACTTGAGGATTAGCAGATACAAACTCTATAAATAAACAATAAGGTCCTCTTGCGTGACACAGGGAACTATATTCAATATCTTGTAATAAACCGTAATGGAGGAAAAAAATCTGAGTCCAGACTGGGTCTGTCTGGTTCATTACTGCATGTGTATCCCCCTTGCACAAGCTTGGTACATGGCATGGGCTCAGTTAATACCTGTGAGATGCATGACTGTTAACGTAGACCCATTAGTCTTGATGATTTTTTTCTTGGAAATCTCTGTTCATGTTCTTCCCACAGCTGTTGCTAAAGTTCTGGAAATAATGAAAATTATTTCTCGTCTGGTCTCTGTGGAGTCAAACAGACCTGGGTTTCTGGTCCTGGCTCAGTCACTTACAGTTGCCTGACTTGATGGAATATGTTTTTGATTTCTCTCTTTCTTCCTGAAGCAGATATTAAACATTTCTAAACTAATGAAAATGTGGCCTCAAAGGCACTGTGAATTTGTTAAAATCCATGATTGGCACTGATGCCCTTGACAGAATGCTCCTTCTATTTCAGTGTTTGCATAATACAATTGATAAGAGCATTTTTTCAAAAATTTCTCAACAAAGAGGAATAAAATGGCTCCTAGTCCTTTGTACATTGTCGAGAGGATGTCACAAAGGGAAATCTGGAAGTCGCTCAGTGACTGAAATGAGGTCCTTTGGATACTTGACAGTAAGAGAACACTGATATTTTTGGTCGTAATGCAAATGGACTTCAGATGTGGGTTTGGAACTCTGGCCAGTGGTTTATAGTCAGTCAGGAAGCAGCCATCCTAGAAAGTTTCCAGGAAGACAGATCTGTCTTGTTCACAGATCCCCAGTACCTAGCACTGTGCCTGGGGCACAGTAGGTAATTAATATTGGTTGCATGAATGAGACAGGAGCTCAGTATTTACTGCTGAACTTAGGATACTTGGCTTCTTGTCCTGGTTCTGCCACTTTACCACTTCTGTGACCCGGGGAAGATCTTTTTTGCTCTTGGTAGATTAGTTAACTCATCAATGTTAACTTGATTTCAAAAGTTCTTTGTGTTCTCAAATTCTGCAGCTTGTAGTTCTTCACAGTAAATCTACAGAAAGGCTCCCTGATTCAAAGGAGCTCAAATGTGACAAAACAGGGCAGAGGAGCACACTCCCTCAGGCTGACAGTAACAGAGTGTGATTCTGGCTTCATGTTTGTGCCTAAAAAGCCCTTCTCTGTGACTGGAATGTTGGATGCGTATGGTACCATATTAAATGACTCTCCCTTTATCAGGATAGAGACATACCCTTCTGCAAACCTTTATTACCACACAAAAGCTCCAACTACAAGTCAGGCAGTCATTTATTCTTGAGGCCATGGTATCAAGACATCCCACCAATGTAGTATTCTGTCGGTGGCACAAAGCTTTTTCGAAGAGGTAATTAGAATAGAGGCTTTTAATAATAGACCCATTCAGTGTCAGCCTCAGGGGCTACTAACTCATGTTGGAAATTCTCTTGCTGCTTTTAATCAAGAACTAAGCTACCCAAACTTTTTTTTTTTTTTTTTTTTTTTTAGTTGCTACTTCAGTAGGGAAAGAACAGTGCAAACAGTGGGACTTTAATATGACCTTCAGCTTCACAAAGCATCATGGGAACCTTTTCCCCAATGGCCCAGAGCAGGCATCCCAAAATAATTTATTAGAATGGGCTTGTGTATCTTGAAGCCTAATCTAATTGGTGTTCAAACCTGTTGCTGCCTCTTCTCCTTTTTCCTTATCTCTAAGGACTCCCAGCAGAGATGAGAGAGCATCCATTTAATCACACCTTCCCTCTCGCTACCCACACTCTTGAATGCATGTGCTCACATGAAGACACACAGCTCTCTCATCCCACCACAATTCCTGCAAACCCTAAGGGTTGCTCAGGAATAGAATTGTGTTAGATTTTGAATGGACCAGAAATATCATCTCAGCCAAATTCCTCATTTTTTATAAATTGGGAAGCTGAGACTCAAAGACAGGTTGTAAACAGCAGAGCCAGGACTCAAGCCCAGTTCTTCTGATACCATCCGCACCATGTTTCTGTGTTTCCCAACAATGGGAAAATATAGGCTCAAGGTTTCAAGAGAGTGGAAAGGCTCCTTGATTCAATTCAGTATATACATTATTTGCTGTCTTTGTATGTGAAACATTATGCTAAGTCCCAGGGGTATTTTGCAGGGGAGTGAAATACAATCCTGGTCCAATGGGGGTCAAAGGAGATGGACGTAAATAGGTCAAATGCAAGCTGATTTCTAAGTGTTCTCATAGAGGCATCAAGTAATTTGGAGTCAGAAGAGATTTGTTCATATTGAACTATTGGTTTGAGGTGCCCCTTCTGAGTGTTACAGGGGAGGGTTTCAACTACGCTTGGGAAGGTAAAGGTTACATTAAACTATCAGCATTGGCATTGTTCTTTCTGCACGTGTTTGGAGAAACTTCCAAAGTACTTCTAAATAAAATACTACTGTTTTTTTCTGAAAAAACATCAAAAATAAAAATAAAAACATATAGGCTTGGGGGAGGGCGTGAGGAAACAGGAATGGGCCTACCTTACTGTTGGCAATTATGAAAAATGTATCAGTATGTATTGGGAGCTTTGAAATGTGCATATCATCGAATCCAGTATATTTGACTTCTAGAAATACAGCCGAAGGAATGTATGTGTGTTTGTGTGCATTTAATTATGTATGTATTTTGTATCTATGTAAAGGATGAACACAAGAAATGTTTGTTACAGCTCATACAACTCAATAACAAAAAAAACCCCAAACAACCCAATCTGAAAATGGGCAGAAGACCTAAATAGACTTTTCTCCATTGAAGACACAAATGGCCAATAGGCACATTAAAAAATGCTGAATATCGCTAATTAGCAGAGAAATGCAAATCTAAACTATAATGAGGTATCACCTCACACCAGTCAGAATGGCCATCATTAAAAAGTCCACAAATGCTGATGAGGGTGTAGAGAAAAGGAAACCCTCCTATTGCTGATGAGAATGTAGTTTGGTGCAGCCATTGTGGAAAACAGTATGGAGATTCCTTTAAAAACTGAAAATAGACTTACCCTATGATCCAGCAATCCCATTCCTGGGCAGACATCCAGAGGAAGCTCTAAATTGGAAAGATACATGCACCCCAGTGTTCACAGCAGCACTATTTATAATAGCGAGGACATGGAAGCAACCTAAATGTCCATTGACAGATGACTGGATAAAGAAATTGTACACACACACACACACACACGGGAATAGTACTCAGCCGTAAAAAATAATATAATTTGCATTTGCAGCAACATGGATGGATCTGGAGATCGTCGTATTAAGTGAAGTAAGCCAGAAAGAGAAAGAAAAATACCATATGATATCACTTATATGTGGAATCTAAAAAAAAAAAAGACAAATGAATTTATTTGCAACACAGAGACAGACTCACAGACATAGAAAACAAACTTACGGTTACCAGAGGGGAAAGGAAGTGGGGAGGAATAAATTGGGAGTTCAAGATTTGCAGATACACAATACTATATATAAAATAGATAAACAACAAGGTCCTACTGCATAGCATAGGTAACTATATTTAATACCTTGTAATAACCTATAATGAAAAAGAATATGAGGTGTATATATATATATTTTTTAACTGAATCACTATGCTGCACACCAGAGACTAACACAGCATTGTAAATCAATTATACTTCAATGGAAAAGATTGAATTGAACAGAGAAAAATAATAAATGTAATAATGCAAAGGGAAAAAATCAAGGGGCAAGACAGTATGTTCTATTAAAATCTCTTTTTGTGTACTTTATATACTTACGTATATTGCACATAACCCAGATGTTCTTGTTTCCACCAGGCGTCCACTTTGAAGTCAGTGACATATATCACGTTAAAATACAAACACCTACAAATCCAAGTCTAAAAATAGACAAATGATGTTTTATTGATGATTTCACGAGAAGATGAGGTAGGGGTAGAGTTATTTCATATATCAAACAGCAAAACCTTCTAAATCACTTTCCCTTCAAACATTTCTCTCTTGGCACAGTTTGATATCTTTCTGCAGCAACTTTCCTCCCTTCCCTTTCTCTCAGGCCCCCCAGTGACTCTCCTCCTTTCTATTGCCAACATCTCCTCTTCTCACTCCTCTGCCTTCACTAGCACTACCGCCACCACTGTGCAGCCTTCTGTGATTCCCTAGTCAAGCATTATCCAACAATTTTCTACAGTGATTGAAATGTTCTATAAACTTCTTTGTTCAATATGGCAGTCAGTAGCCACACGTGGCTAGTGAGCACTTGAAATGTGACTGGTACAATTGAGAAGAGATGTTCTTATTTTATTCAATTGTAATTGATTTAAATTAACATGTCGCTCTGAAGCTTCTAAAATATGGCTAGTGTAACTGAGGAAATATATTTTTAATTTTATTTCATTGTAAGGAGTCTATATTAAAATGCCCGTATGTGGCTAGGGACCACCATATTAGGCATCACAGTTCTGGTTCCTTCTTAGGCAGAGCAAGCTAGTCCACCTCTGGATTTTTAACTTTGCTTTGTCCAGTACAGGAGATGTGAGGGCTGAGTCAGTGACTTTTCCTCAGCGTCTGCCTTGCTTAGAAGAAAATTGGAAAGGGTGGGAGATTGAAAATAACTAGTAATTTTCTTTATTTTCATAGGTATGCATAGAAAAAAAACTGGAAAAGCTAAATGAAATTTTAGTTAATTTGTAGTAGCTGGGTAATAGAGGACTTCTTTTTAGTTTTTCTTTTTACTGTGTGTTTCCCAAGTGAGGTAGCGTGGGCATTACTTTTGTATTTAGAAAGAATATGCAAAACATACTGTTAAAATACCTCTTATGTGTGATTTTTTAAAAAAGCAAATTAGGGAAGGCATCTCTTCTGAGGGTCCTGTAACCAACTCGCAGAGAAAGCAGTCTCTTCCTTGGTGAAGAGGGGACAGCCCAGTGGCGGGCCCCCTGGAGCAGGGCCCAGGAATGGCATGTGTGTCTGTTCTCCCAGCTGCTTCCTCACATCAAATAGCTAACAGACCAGAGCTCCAGAGCCAGGCCATTTCCCGCTGTCATCACTGATGATGCCCGTACGCAGATGGAGAAGTCAATAAAAGGGGGAGGTGGGGGAATTTTCTATATTTGACCCAGTTACTATTTTTGCTGGATAAGGAGAGAAAAGCTTGGGATTTCAAGCATGAAGAAATAGGTCCTGATTTTGTGAGCAAAATCTTGGGCTGCTCTCTTTTAGCCCTTTCTGGCTATGCATTTCCCCCCTGGATTCTGAGTGGAATTTGGCAGCATCCATGTCGACTTGGTGCTGTGACCTTACAACCAAGCCCAGAAGAGAGGGCTGTCTGAGATGGGCACAGAGGAACGGCCCCGAAGGTCTCAGAAAAGCCAGCTGACCTGGGCTGCTGCAGGGTAGGCATGGAGCCAGAACTTCCAGGTTAATACGTAGGATTGTCATGACCTACCCTGCAAATTTGGACTCCAAGGCTTCTTTAGGAAAGGAGTCCCCTCTGGAAATGGCAGTCACCAGTAGGATCAGTGAAGTCTTTTATGCAGTCTTATTTCTGACTCAGCCACACCCAGACCAGCCCGATGGTCACACCTTTGACAGTATCCTGCCTCCCTCCGCAGGAGCTCCTGCCCAGAATACACAGCCAGAAAAATCTCTTGTGAACTTCACTTACCCTCTCCCTGGTACATGATAAGCATAAGGGTTTATGCTCTGAAACCTTCCATGGTTTCTCATGTTTATTTCATAGGGGGCTCTAGAAGGCTGAAAAGCTTTGTGGGACTCAGAAGAATGAAGCTAGAAAGAGGAAATGGTATGATAAATGGGGATTACTTAGAGGCGGGGGAAAATGGGGACCTTCCAGAGCTTCCTGACCGTCACACACACAAGCAGATATTTCCCATTCCAGGGACTAATGCCTACTTCAGTAAATCAGAGGGGAGGGGAGCTGCTGTATTCTGGGCCTGGTTGTGTAGCAACAGAAGGTAAACCACATTTCGACTTTCAATTTTGTGTTTATTTTCACTGATTATTTTTAGTTGGTTCAAGTCTAGGAATGCTTAAAAATCACTCCTTCCTGAAATAGCTGTAGTTCCTCGAAATTAGAAAAGTAAGATGCTTTCAAGTTACAAATCATTGCATTGATGATTATAAGACATTCTTTTTATTAAACAGCCACAGATTAAGTGAGCAGGAAATAGACCCTCTGGAGTCCTGAGGTGTTCAGTGCCTCTACTCAGCTTGATCATCTTGCTCTTGAACAAGTGCCCATGGAGCAGTTTCTAAAATATTTTCTTCTGGCAGATTTCAAGTCACTTGAGAGAAGAGAGCGCACATATTCCTTGTTTATTATACACAACATGGCTACCAATGAGTTCTTGAGACCATCCGTTTTACAAAGGCTGTCTTATTTCTACTATAAAAGTGCCTTGAGGATGTTATTTGTAGCAAACCCACACTGGGCCAGTCAGCTCTCACTTGGCTGGAGCCCAACACTGATGAGGCCAAGGTCATGGATTTAATCCCAGATGGGCCATTTAGCTTTAACAGAAGATGAAAGTTATTTTTTTGTGTGTCTCCAGATTGCAGCTCTCTCGTTGCCTTCCAAGTTGCAGTGCAGTGTGCTAACAAAGAAGCCTGAAGCTTGGTGTCCAGCCTGTCTGAGGGTGTGTAAGAGCTTTTTCCAGTAGGAAAACAGGGACATGAGTAGTCAGAACTCCAGGCCACATTAGAATGGCCTTAGGAAGACAGTGGAGCAGGAGGCTAGAGATGAACCCCAGAGCAGTTTGGAGAGGCAGACCCAGGGCCTGAGGTGGGAGGTGGCCTACCATGTACAGCATCTGGAGAGCGGTAGGTCAAGGAATGGTGAGCTGCTGTGAGGGACCCACCAAAGCTGTATAAGGAAAGTCTGGGAAAACTTGCTGTGCCTTTGGGATATTTCTTTACTCTTTGTTTTCCCGTTTTATTGAGATACAGTCAACATATAACATCATGTGATATGATGATTTGATATACATATATAATGCAAAATGGTTACCACAGTGGGGTCAGTTAATGGTCAGTGGGGTCATTGCTCACATAAGTTACCATTTTTTCAGGAGTGAGGGGGTGAAACCTTTTCAGATCTACTCTTTTAGCAACTTTCAAGTATATAATACACTATCGTTGTCTATAGTCACCATAGTGTACATTCCTGGACTATTTATTATGGTCCTTCAGGACTCCATTGGTGTCACTCATTTGTGGAACTTCCAGACCACCACTCTCCTCACGTCCAGGCAGAGTTTGGGATGTTTCAACTCAACTTTCATAGGACCCTGTGATTATTATATCATTTAACCATATTGTGTTTTAACCTTTCACTTGTACTTCAACCCCTCCCATGAGAACAAAGAGTGTTGCTCATCAGCCAGTTCTACAGGGATTAGCTCTGGACTCCGCAGTCACTGACTGAGAGTGTGCCCTGAGAAGGAGGAATTCAGGATCAAAAACAGGATGAGATATTCTGCGCTTTGGATGAACAGACCCTATATAGTTAGATGTGTTTCTCTTGGGAAGGGTTTTAATGAACCCAGTTTCTTGCATCTTCCCATACATAGAAAAGCAGTAAAATCATTAGCTTGAGATGTCTGTTCTTTGTGAATAGCAGTAATCTTTTCCCAAGAGTGTGTGCTTGACTGCATGTATTCCCTAGCCAAAATCACGTATAAACTGCTTCTCCCCTGCCTCTTTGGAGCAGTTCCCTCAGACCTACCCAGAGGCTGTCTCCCGGGATATAGTCCTCAGTAAGACCCTGATGAAACTTAAACTCACAACTCTTACGTTGCACGTTTTTCTTTGAGGTGACACCCAGTAGACAGCAAGCTTATCTTTAGATCCCTAGCACCCAGCAGCTATAGGCTTCATGCATGCCTGTTGGCTGACTGAATTCATGATTGAACGAATGGAAGAATTGAGAAACAGGGAAGAAAATGCCAAGGAAGGGATCTGTGTGGGTTCTTAAAGAATGAGTAAATGTTTGATAGGAAAAACATGCTGTATTTTGGAGAGAGGGAGATGTTTAGTGTAGCTGGTGCCCCAAATGCCTGGAGGGAGGTCAAGGTTGCTAAGCCTGGAAAGGGAAGTTGGCATCAGAAGGTGGAGGGCCTTCTGTCACCTCTGGAGCAGTTGGAGCCTTTTCTCTAGGAGTGGTTCTCAGACTTGAGGGCACACACTGACTGCCTGGAGGGCCTGGTGAAACACAGACTAGTGGGCCCCGTTCCCTGACGTTGTAGGCTGGGTTGGAGCTCACACATTTGCATTTCTAACCGGTCCCAAGTGACAGTGATACCACTGGCCTGGGATCAAAACCTCAGAACCTTGCTCTAGGCTGTGAGCTTGGGGCTGTAAGGAGACTGGTTCAGGAGTAGCTCAGACCTGAAAAAATGGAAAGTGGAGGCTGGCTACAGAAGACCATTCATTCATTCATATGTTCATTCACTCAGTATTTAATAAACACCAACTATGTCCTTGGCATAGTTTTGGTGCTGGAGATAGTGGTAGACAAAGAATTGATAAGATAGAGCTCAGGGTGAGTTCATAAGGCAAATTTGATTTATCCCTGAGTCACCAAAGGGGCAGACCTTGGCCTATAAATGCTGCCTTATTTAGGTGAGGCTTAATCTTGGGTTCTGAGCCTCCTGGTCAGGGTCACAAGGCATTCAGCTGTTGGGAGAGACAGCAGGGAGTCTTAATACAGCCTTAGGAGAGAAGTGCTACAGACTATTCTGGAGCCCTAGCAGAGGAAGGCAGTCACTGTACTACTTTTTATATGAATCCTGTTTTCCCAAGATCGTCCAGATGCAAACATCATTGGTTTATCCTCAATGTGGCTTCTATGTTTGAGGGCCTCGATGTTGATTTAGAACAGTGGTTCTCATCCCTGACTGTACCTTAGACTAATTGGAGGAGGCTTTTTAGAAATCTCAGTGTCCAAGCCCTTTCCTAGATCAGTTGATTCAGAATTTCTGGGGTGGGGCCCAGCCTAGGTATTTTGTAAAACTTCCCCAGATGACTGTAATGCATAGCCAGGGTTGAGATCCTCTGCTGTAGAATAATCTGAATCCTCGAGAGCTAAGTTTAAGCACTTGTGACCAGCGAAGATCCCCAGAGGCTTCTATTGCTGGAAATGGATCCCCAAGGGTCAGGGTGGCAGAAATTCCAGGTGACTTCCTAGAACCCGATGAGCCCCTGGAAAATGTGATAGATCTTTGATTCACAGTGTGTTGTGTATGGCCACTGACAACTTTAAAAGTTTTAGAAACAGTAGTCCTTCACCAAGAAGTAATTGTCATGGTTATATTTGCTCATCTCTGCCCTCGTCTCCTGATTTCATCTCTGGCAATTTAATGTCATTGTTCAGAGCCCAGGGTTAGAGACAGAGCTGATTTTGACCTCTGGCTCAGTTGCTATCACATGTCCTAACCTTGTGACATTCTTTAAGCCTCAGCTTCCTCATCTGAAAAACAAGGATGCTGGTAGCTACCTCACAGGATGATTGTTGAGGGTGAGGTTTAAATCAGCAAATACATGTAAAATATCGCCCAGTGCCTGGATCAGGTAAATGTCTGCGGTGGGGAGGTGTCACATGTTGGATACCCTCAGTGGTCACCTCGGGACTGTGGGGTTGGGAGGGTGGAGGAAATGGAAGACTTTCACGTTTTACTTTATACCCTTCTGTATTGTTTTAAATTTATAGATGGCACAATTTACCTTTGTAATTTTTGCAAGTGCCAAAAACAGATAGAAGAAACTGACCCCCATGTCATGACCCCGGAGAGTAGGCTCAGAGGTCATCCAGCCTGTGCCCTAACAAGTGCAAGAAAGTCTGCTACCATTGCCCTTTGAAGGCTCATTCAATCTCCACTGCACATGCTCTAAGGCAGGATTTCATGTTCAGGTCATTTCATTTTTCATACAATTCAAAATGCTAGAAAGTTATCTTTCTCTTGAGCTCAAATCTGTCTGCCTGTGATGCTCTCCCATTAGGCCTACCTAGTTTGCCTCATGGAGCCACCCAGAGTAAGCTTAATAGATTCTACTGTACCTGATCCCTTAGGACAAGCCTTGATATATTTAAAAAGAGTCCTCCTGTCATTTTGAAATTAAATTAGCTCTTTTCAGAAAATCCCCATTTATTTCAGCTCATCCTCAGAGGACATAGCTTCCCCACACAGTCTCAGATTATACAGACAACAGACAGACTGGATGGTGCAAGGTGTTTATTATGGGTCAATGGTTATGCAAGTACTGGGGAAAAGTCAGACTGGGGAGAGGAGGAAGTTGAACTATAATTCAGGCTCAACAAAGCCTCAGCTAACCAGGCAGGGAGCTCTGGAGAGAGAAGTACCTGTCAGAGTTGCCTAGCAGCAGGCTGAAGGGGCCAAGCGTTACACCCCACCTCACTCAGTCCCTATTGTGGGGCAGCCTTGAACCTAACAGAGCCCAGAGTTTCATGGATGGAAAGCACAGATTCTCCCAACAGGTCTTGTGAGTGATGGTAAGTACGTGGTGTATTATTTGGCTGAGGCTGCTGTAAGAAAGTACCACACACTAGTAGAAATTTATTTTTTTCACAGTTCTGGAGGCTAGAAGTATAAGGTCAAGGTGTTGGCAGGGTTGGTTCCTTCTGAGGGCCATGAGGGAAGGATCTGTTCCAGGACTTTCTTCTTGGCTTGTAGGAAGCCATCTTCTCCTTGTGTTTTACATTACCTTCCCTCTGTACATGTCTGAGTCCAAATTTCCTCTTATAAGGACATCAGTCATATTGGATTAGGGCCCACCCTGATGATTCCATTTTAACTGAGTTACTTCTCTAAAGACCCTATCTCCAAATATGGTCACATTCTGAAGTGTAGGGGGTTAGGATATCAAATATACATTTTTAGAGGGGGACACAGTTCAGCCCATGACAAGTGTGGTCATTTTTGCTTCCACTCTTTATATTTTTTTATATTGGGGTCACACTACCAAATGGAAGTGTCAGATTCAATACATACATGGCATCTTGAAGGATGGTTCCCTATTCTTCCGAATGTTGCCTGTGAGCTGGTGCTTTTAGCTGTGACTTCAGCAGGCCATCCCAATGCTCTGTCAGATCATCAGGTTCTGGGTGTTATAAGACCAATAGATCTCATGGTCATGGTCCCACTCCCACGCATTTTGTGCTTTAAAGCAGGTCCCATGGTCTGATGCAGTGTTATGTGGGTTCCTATGCTGAGGAATCAAATATCCATAAGCCCTTAGAGAGTAGTGCTGGCTGTGGCCCTGTAGACAGAAAAGGTGAACTGATACTACTGCTGTGAGAATAAACCACTGGTCTTTCTGGGATGGAGGGGGCGGCCTCAATACGGTCAGCATGCCACCAAGTGGCCAGTAGGACTCCTTAAGGAATAGTGCCATGGTCGGATCTCAGTATTAATCCCTGTTGCTGACAAGTTGGATACTGAGAGGCAGCAGTAATTAGATACGTCTCAAGTGGCAGTTCATGCTTTTGGGCCCATGTGCAGTCTTCACCTCTGCCGCCATAGATAGCCACTCTGTTTAGGCACCCATCATGCCTGATGATGAGGGCTGCCTTGGTTATTCCGTGCCTCTTCCATGGTAGATACTTTCTGGTGGGTATTAAAATGTGATACAGAGGTCTCCACACTTTGTCCTCACTCCCAGTTGCCCATCCACATGCCTCTACCACTGAGATCCTTGCTCTCTCTATTCCTGTCTTTCTCCTTCCAGGCCCCTAACCAGCTGGCCAGACCATTCATGACTTCTTTTTCCAAAGATAGTGGTTGACCAGGTACATTGTCCAAAACTCCGCCCGATACAAGTATCTTTCCTTGCCACTGTCTTTCAAGGCTGTAATTGAATGAGGCTGTACTGCAGGTGCTGTCCATTTTTGTTTAGCACCCACATACACCCACATAGGATGCCTCTGCATCCATAAGCCAAGCTAAGGCTTTTTACTCCTCTGTCAGCTGGTGGTATGGGATCCACCATATGGCCATGAATGTCAGCTAAAGGAGGTCTCTGGGGCAACAGTGGTGGATGCTGTGAGAATCTGGGCTACTTTCTCATGCATATTGCTTGTGTCTTCTGGCCCTATTTATGCTTGAGTCAAGATGTACTGCTTCTGCCAATAGGCACATGGAAAAATACTCTATGTCCCTAATTGTCAGAGAAATGCAAATCAAAACTACAATGAGGTATCACCTCACACCAGTCAGAATGGCCATCATTCAAAAGTCCACAAACAATAAATGCTGGAGAGGCTGTGGAGAGAAGGGAACCTTCCTACACTGCTGGTGGGAATGTAGTTTGGTGCAGCCATTACAGAAAACAGTACGGAGATTCCTTTAAAAACTGAAAATAGACTTACCCTGTGATCCATCAATCCCACTCCTGGGCATATATCCAGAGGAAGCTCTAATTCAAAAAGACACATGCACCCCAATGTTCTTAGCAGCGCTATTTACGATAGCCATGACATGGAAGCAACCTCAATGTCCATCAACAGATGGTTGGATAAAGATGATGTATATTTATATAATGGAACACTGCTCAGCCGTAGTAAAGAATAAAATAATACCATTTGCAGCAATATGGATGGACCTGGAGATTGTCGTATTAAGTGAAGTAAACCAGAAAGAGAAAAATACCATATGATATCACTTACATGTGGAATCAAAAAAATGACACAAATGAACTTATCTACAAAGCAGAAACAGACTAATAGATATAGAAAACAAACTTATGGTTACCAGAGGGGAGAAGGAGGGGTGGAGGGATAAATTGGGAGTTTGGGATTTGCAGATATTAATTACTATATATAAGATAGATACACAAGGTCCTACCGTACAGCACAGGGAACTATTCAATACCTTGTAATAGCCTATAATGAAAAAGAGTATGAAGAGGAATATATATGTGTGTATAACTGAATCACTATGCTGTGCATCAGAAATTAATACAACATTGTAAACTGACTCCACTTCAGTTAAAGAAAAAAGAAAAAAGATGTACTACTTCCATCTTATGATGAATTATTGATAGGCCCACCTCATTTTGTGACTTAGTGCATCTAACAGAACCCAGCCCATAGGGGAAATTCTGGACTTGTGGACTCTTGGTGTCTGGTGGTCAGGCATTCTGTCTCCACCAGTAGGACACCATGAGGATTTTTTTGCTTTTGTTTTAAGTTTTTCAGGTCCGCACTGCTGTTGCCATGGTCTTGCTCTGGAACCCCAGCAGCTTGTTTTGTGGCCCTTCTACTGGGGCTTGCCAAAACCTGTTTGTGATATTATTCCTCACCATTGATCCCTCCAGCATCATAGAGTCTGCTGGACCACATGGTCCAAGAGGCAGGATTGCTTGCACTAAACACTTAACCTGATGCAAACCTGAGGCAAAACACTTCTGTAGGCTCACGAGGTTCAAAAGTGTCTCCTGTGTCCTCTGGAAAAGCCTGATTAATTCTTGCCCACTAGTGACATCCTTTCTGTGAGACCACACTTGCAGTTCTGGTGAATATTTTCACAATGGGACCACCACTTTGGCCAGGAGCTATCTGTACTCTATTACTAGTGAGAGGGTTCTCCTTGCCAGCCCAGCAATGAGTGATCCAGTGCCAAAGGCCTGTCTTAGCACCTGCTTTCTTGGAACACTCCTCATCACAGCTTCCTCATGTTGGGTTTCCTGGAAGCAGACACTGCAATGGACTGTAGAGTTCAGGGTATTTTTTAGAGACCAACATCTGTGAAAGGAAGCATGACTGAGGAGAGGAAGGAGTCCAAGTGCAAGGCTGACCTGATAGCCCCTTGGCCGACCTAGCGAGGCACTCTGGGGCAGGTGTAGTCCTCCATAGTTGCCCTGGGACAGGTGGAAATGGCCAGGCCTTCTGACCCATCACCCCTCACCTGCTTTGCTCAGCCACCATATGGTGGCAGCCTCGGGAATGGCATCTCCTTGGGTCACCTTGCCATCTGCAGACATGACCTCCGGCGAGGCAGCTGTGTGGCTGTGTGTGACCGTCCTCCCTGCGTGTGGGCGGCAAGGCCTTCCTTGAAGCAGGATCTGGGCAGCAAGTCTCCCTGTCTCCCACCTCCTCCACCATTCCGGTCACCTGGGTCAGTCCTGGTTGCAGGTTGTGGACTATCTCATGAGTGAAAAATCCAGAGCAGAAGGCTGTCTGATTCCCCCAGCGATTCTGTGACCAGCGCACAGGACCCTGAGACCAGGACCTCATTTGAGCAAGATCCAATATGCTGGTCCATGCCCCTGAGATGGCATTTTCTTTCAGTTTTTTTTTTCAAAGTCGTCTCGCATTATCCAAATATACAAAGCTGCTGTAGAAAAGAGGAGTTCAAATAACAGTTACTAAAGTGGTGTACGGCCGGAAGGACATGGTGTGGGGTCAGGACGAGATTAGTGGAAATCCCTGCCCTGCTGCTTACTGGCCACATGACCAGCACGTGTTTGATTGTCCATAAACGTGGATGAGAAGAGTTTTGAAATATAAGCATATTTGAAGCATAGCACAGGGAGTTATATTCAATATCTTGTAATAACCTGTACTGGGTGAGAGAACTTTTGAAGTGATTTAGGGTGATTTAAGTTCTCTAAGCCTCTTTCATTCTCTGGAAAATGGGAGTAATCAGCACCTACCACAGGGCTGTTACGAGAATGAAAGCCAATAAGATAATTATGAAAGGTGGTTCACTGCTCTATCACCAGCCCCAAGAACAGTATCTGGCCCTGCGGTAGCACTCCACAGTGTGAATGAACATGTGCATGAATCAGTCAGTTTTCTGCACAATAAATGCCAACTTTGATGATTGTTATACACTCAATACTTTCCATTCTTTAACTCATATAAGTTTTGCAACAGTCCTCTGAGTATCTCACCATTTCACAGAGGAGGAAACTGAAGCTCAGAAGGGGTAAGGTCATGTTGCTGGTAAGTTAAGCTAGCATTGGAGCCCAGATCTTTGTGCTTCAAAAACCTGTGTTCTTTCCCACATGCAGCTTACGGTTTTCAACCATCTCTATCATCCACTGAAGTATTTACCAGGGAGTGGATTTTCTGACAGCCGAAAAGGGCTAGTCAGCCTTTTCAGAGCAGGGTGCTCTCATTTTCAGAGGCTGAGGCTGCTGACAATTTGATAGTTCTTTAGGTTCTCTTAAGAATAGATACCTTACCCCAAGGATCAATCCACTCACTCTCCTGTCTTTTCAAAGAGCAGTCTCGTGAAACATAGACTTTAGATGAGAGAGCAAGAAATCAGCAGAAGGCTAAGGAAGAAGGTGCATTCATCAGTCAAGGTTTAATCTGAGCTGTGAGGCAACACTAACATGAGTACGTAGTACGTAACATGCTTTGCATGCTTTAAAAAGCATATCTTTCTACTGCCCCAAGTTTTTCTTCCATTCTTCCATTGCTTTCTACTGATGCTTGCTGGTAGCCTGGTGAAGGGAGTGCTGGGGGAAGTCCAGGGAGCGTGGCCCCTCCGAAGGGCATTGCCCCAGTCCCGCCAGCACACTCCATTCATTAAGCTCAAGTCCACTGAACACCTTCTGATGAAACACTGATTTCAAGACACCCAAAGAGCCAGTTTGGAGCTCTTTGTTTTCCTTCCTCTCCTCCGGCCTTAGAATTTTGAATCGAGCAAAATGGCACTCTTTCTGCCCATAGTTACCCTCACTCAGGGCACTTTGGAGCCTTGGATCTCCATCTTTAGTCTTGGGACCAGGATCTCGTGTGCTTTCACAAGTGTGTAAATCATGTTATATAACACTCATTTTAGTGTTGACTCACAGCTGAGATTAAACCTTGACTGATGAATGAACCTTTCATATCTAAAGGCAATAGTTAAGTATTAAAATCCCTGAACTGGCAGTCTTACGATAGCGCACATGCCAGCGAAGTGTAAGGCGCTTTAAAGACAAGCATTTTCTGCTAATTTTAGCTTCCCTGTGCCGTAAGAAGACTCACCAGCTCTATGGCTCCATCCTTAATAAATAGTGAGAACAGCTGTGCTCTCACTGCTAGTGACTGAAGGTTGGGCAGCCGTGGGGGTATTCACTGTATTTTCACGTTTTTCGTTTTCTCACGTGAGTGGTAACTTTGTCCAGCCAGCCACTGTCACATCATTACTTCACTTTCTACAAACCGTACCCATCACCAGCACTACCGTCATCATCATCATCTCAGAGCACGGTTATAACCCTGCCTGAATAGCCTCCCCTAAGCCCGTTTTCTTCAGGAACTCTAGCCTAAGCGACTTCAGAAGTCTTCACTCTGACAGTTTACTGCCATCACTCACTCAAATTGAGGGATATTATGTTCTTTTGGTCTAGTGTATGCCTATTTTCTTCTATTTTGACTCTCAAAAAAGAGAAAAGAAAGATACATAAAACATCCACCAGCAAATCCAGTTGCCGTCACCTTCAAAAGAATATTCAGAACATGATGGTATTTATTCGGAGCGTGTGTGTGTGTGTATGTGTGTATCTGCGTAATCTCTAGCCTGGACCGCGGCCATAGCCTCCTAACTAGTCTCTGGTCATGCTAAGTGATCACTCTTGTCCTGTACAATCCGTTCTGTCTCTAATAGCAGCCTGAATAATCCTTTATTAATGTAAATCAGATCATGTCACTCTCCTACTCAGAAGCTTCTAACCACTTCTGGTTACATTCAGAATAAAACCCATGCTTCCTGCCGCATCTCCTGAGGCCCTGCGCAGCCGGGGCTCTACTGACCTCGTAAGCCTCATCATCTGTCTTCTCCCTTCTCTCTTTGCTCCATCAGCACTGGATGAAATGTGATGTGGTGAATGCTACAGGATACATGATGGGACTTTTCCTGGAGTCCTGGAAATTTGGCGGAAGCCCAAAACTGGGGGAAGTGGGTGTTAAGTATATTGATCATAATGGAAACTTATAATTTTTCATCACTTCCTAGGTGCCAGGCATGTTTCTAAGTGCTTTCACATGGACCGACTCATTTAAACACAACCCCATGAAGCAGGTACTATTATCCTCCTCGTTTTACACAAAAGGAAGTCGAAGTGCAGAGATGATAGGTACTTGCCTGAATTCACACACACACAGGCAGTGCTGCGGCTAAGAGTGGAACCAGGTGGTCTGATTCTGGAGTCCTTGCCCTTCGCAGCCATGTTTCAGCGCTCCTCACAGTCTCAAGGGATCAGCCAAGGCACTACCAAACATACCTTTGAAAAATATATATATACTACTCATTTACTTTACCCCAAGTTACACAACAGTTTCAAGACAATACTGACACTATACCACCAATATAATTATCGAGAAAAGTGAAATGTTTTTCATGTATCCTTCTCATTCTTCCTATGTTATAGTTGTACTGTAGATAGCTCCAGTGCCTGAGCACAATAGCCCTTCCAAATTATACGTGTTTCCCTTTTAACCCTCCTTTAGTCTTAGTTCCACAAGTGACTATACATTAAAGATTGCCACCAGACCTTATGTTGATGCCTCTCAAGTCGGTCATCTGAAGCTTGTGTTGTAGAAACTTCCATGGGAAAGGTGCATGGGAACAGTATTTTTTGAGTTCTTCCAAACATAGCTTTTCAATACTTGAAAAGACATGACTGAAGTACCCCTTCAGATCCTCACCCCCACCCCATTCAACTGTGATCAGCAGACGAATGGGGCCTTTTGAAGTTAGGGTAGTCTTGGGAGAGAGGAAATTTGTATTAGTGGGGAGTTATCCAGCCAGGTTGGTGGCATTTTCCTTCCCTCCTCATGCAGAACAAAGAACTCAAGTTCAAGCCCAATGAGACTGGACTGCTAATATGTCCTAGAGTACCGGTTGCACTGAGCTCTTCAATGTGTCTTTGGGGGTCTCTGTATCCACAGGTCCTAGAGCTGTGCCAGGTGCAAGGTAAGAGTTCTGTACACCAGTGAGGGAGTCACAGCTGTGCTGGAGCACTTCCTTCTCTGTCTGGGAAACACCCAGGAAATGAGATGGATGGATTTGAACCCTGAGTAGCTTATGATCTAGACAGGGAGATGGAAAGCAGAGAGCAATTAGGAAAAGAAAAAAAATACATGTACAAAAAAGACACAGAAACATTATAAACTGACTATAACTCAATAAAATAAAATAAAATAAAATAAAATAAAATAAAACAAAACAAAAAGACACAGAAAAGTCCAGCTGCCAAGTATGAAAACTAAAGGAAATCAGCACGGAGGGCTTACTAAGGTTGCAGTTATTATTATCTTCATTTAGTAGATGTCAAAACAAGATGCAGAAAGATGATGAAGGGCATGGATTTATACCCATAGTGCAATCAGACATGCCAGGAAGATTCAGACACTTCGATTTGCTGGGGCCCATCTTCCAATTCTTGTGATTGACTGGGGCACAAAGATATGGGTATATTATTACAGGAAAACTCCTGATAGTGAGACTTGTGGAGAATAATGACTACCTCTTCCAGCTGCATCTGATTCCACTACATCTGTGCCCATCAACAGTCAGCGGTGCCAGAGTCACTTGAGTAATTGTAGCCAGAGTTAGGGACACTGCCAGCTACGGCCCTGGCAGCAGGCAGTGGAGCTGGGAAATCCGAGTAAGGAGGTGGAGAGGGGTGTACTTGCAACAAGAGCCTTGGGCAAGGAGACTCGAGAGGCCTCTTTACAGATTGGAGGCAGGGTAGTATAGACAGTTGGTTATGAGCTGGGGCATTGAGCCACACTGCCTGGATTCAAATTCTGGCTCTGCTTGGTAACCAAAGTAACTTACTCAATCTGGCACCAGCATGTGGCATGTTAATTGACTCCTATGTGACTCTGTGTTCTCATCCATAAAATGGAACTATTAATAGTACCTACCTCACTGGATTGTCATGACTGTTAAATGAAATCATGTATGTAAAGTGTTTGGCACTTAGCTAGTGCCTAACAAATATTTGCTATTGTTATTACCTTCTACCGTATGGTTTCAACCCATTCATAAATGAGGAAAATCATTTAGGTAGTCATGACTTGGGTATTTCATTAATAAAATAGCACTGGATGAAAAATACGAGTACCTTGAATGTTGTAAATGTTCCATGAAACTTGTTTCAGGTGCTTATGTGTCTACATGTATATCACACATATGCACATACCATAAATGCAGATACGCACATATACACGGATATATGTGAAAATGTGTACACACTTATATGTGTAAATATATATGTGTACTTATACAGACAAACTCATAAAAATGCACATGTTCACGTGCATACACATATGCACATAAACACTGGCACACATTCACAGATGCACAAATGCACATATACGTGTGCAGACATGCACACATACCTATATACAGATACATATTCATGCATATACACATATAAACTTGCAATGTACTGATACAATGTAAGCATACTAAACATAAATCCATATGCACAACACATATACACACATGAACGTATATATACACATTCACATACAAAAATACAGATGAACATACACACATATGCACACAGATGCACAGACATGCACTAATATACACCCACACAATAGACACGTATACACATAAACACACACACCTACACACATGAAGATATACACGTGTACATATATATTCACACATACGTATACCACATACACCCACATATACATATACCTTTACTACACACACACACACACACCCAGCACTTTTCTGTTAGCATGAGGATCAGGTTCTAGATGTCAGGTATGTCTTTGCCTCTGATCCATGTTCAGACTAGATCAGGCACTTGGTGCCAATGGAGAAAAACATTTGATCACACCAGAAGCCTTTTATAATCACTACTGGCAGATTTTAATACTGCTTTTAAAACATTTATATCCGTATAACCTATTCAGAAAAGACTGGTGACATTAACCATTCATATTCAAATCCTTAACTACGGGTTGATGTTTGGACTTGGGTTATATCACTAAAACCTGACTCCATGGGACAGACAAGTGCTGTTAGAAATTGTTTCAATTGGCTAATTTTGGAACAGTTGATCCCTAACTAGAATTCAAGGAGGAAGGGAACTTGTATAAATGAAACCTTTCTTAAAAAAGGACAAACAGAGGAACCCCAAACTAGAGCAGAGACCTTTAATATTTCTGTAACATAAAGGAGGTTGTTTTTTTTCTTAAGGAGTTTTTGAATGAGTAACTTGAGAAGATAAGCTGTACTTTCAACTTCTCTCGAAAAAAACCAAATGTACAAATGAGAAGCCTACTGTCTTCATTAGGTGGTGGGAGGGGGAGATATTAGAGGCATTTGAAAGCCAAGAATCCTGGATCTCTCCTATGTGGTGATGGCAAGGGTTGGGGAAACTTTAGGGTTCAGCCCCTATATGAAAATTGAGGACGGAGAGTACCAGGTAGAGAGACCCAGTAGAGATAGTTCACAAGAAAGAAGAATTGGGCATTCTGCTGACACATTGCCAACTTGACTTCTTTGTCCCCCTCAAAGAAATCATTCCCGTGTTAAGTTCTGAGGATACAGAGAAAAAGAAAAGGCAGCCCCTGACCTCGAGGAGCTCAGTCTTACCCTGTCCTTAGTCCGCCAATTCCAGACTTTTTACCCCAGAGCCTATGGTAGAGATGGCTAACTGTCCAGCCAAATTCATGATCCCTTTCTGTTGTATGCAGTGGTCACTGGAAAGTGGCTGGCAGTCAGGGCTACACTTCCCAATCTTCATTAGAGTTTGATGGGGTCATGTGACTAGTTCTCACTAAAAGCATATGAGTGAAGAGACTTGCATCACTTCTAGGCAATCATGTACATTTTCTCCACCCCATTTTCTCTTCACTGGCCTGATACAGAGGAGTATAGTGATCTAGGAAGCATGTGTTGAAGTTAAAGGAGCTGCAAGGTGGAATGGGTCCCTGAGTCACTGCTTAGAAGAAAGTCATCTGTCTAACAGCAACACCTTTTTGGACTTTTTAATGAGTGAGAAGTAGAGTTCTATTGTGTTTTAGCCTATCACATGCTTGAGTCTGTTTTTTTTCCAGCAGTTACCCTATTCTAATACAAGTGCCTTAGGTAAGATGCATCTTTCTTGATTTATCATTTAGATCAGAACATTCCCTGAGTTTGGTCATTCTCTTAGTCCATCCAGGCTGCTATAACAAAAATACCATAGACTAGGTGGCTTATGAAAAACAAAAATTTATGTCTCACAGTTCTGGAGGCTGGGAAGTTGAGGATCAAGGTGCTGGCAGATTTGATGTCTGGTGAGGGCCAGCTCCTTTGTTCATAGATGACCTTCTTCTTACTGTGTCCTCATGTGTGAGAAAAGGAAAAAGCGAGCTCTCTGGGGTTTCTTTTGTAAGGGCACTAATTGCATTCAGGGGGGCTCCATCCTCATGACCTAATTACCTCTCAAAGATATCACCTCATAATTCCATCACTTTGAGGGGGTTAGGATTTCAGCATATGAATTTTGAAGACAAAAGCATTCTATCTGGCAGTCATGGATTCAAAGTAATGTGAGGCTATCTAAAACCCTCTCTACTGACTTTGGCCATTGATACTTCTGCTCTGCAAGTAGGGGAAAATTTTTAATAAAGGAGCAAAGCAGTTAAATTACTATCAACCTTCAGATGCTTGGTGGCAAGCATATAAAGGGTATTTATTTTATTTGGTAAACAATTAAAAAGTATTAGGCACTGTTATAACTGCTCTATAAATATTAACTCATTCAATTTTCTCAACAATTTTATGAGCTAGTCTCAATTTTTCCCTCCAATTTGCATTTGAAGAAACTGAGGCACAGAGAGGTTCGGTAATTTGCCCAACGTCATATGCTCATAAGCAGCAGTCTGGGGAGGAAACCCAGCCAGTCTGGCTCTAGAGCTCATGCTTTTATCCACCCTACCAGATTGCCTCCCATTAACGGATGAGGTGTTTTTTACTGCCCTCCTCTTGGTGGGTCGCAGATCTGATTTCCTTCCCTCAACCTTTCTTTTTTTTTTTTTTAACATTTTTTATTGATTTATAATCATTTTACAATGTTGTGTCAAATTCCAGTGTTCAGCACAATTTTTCAGTTATACATGAGCATATATATATTCATTATTACATTCCTTTCTCTGTGAGCTACCATAAGAACTTGTATATATTTCCGCGTGCTATACAGTATAATCTTGTTTATCTCTTCTACAATTTTGAAATCCCAGTCTATCTCTTCCCACCCCCAACCTCCTTGGCAACCACAAGTCTGTATTCTATGTCTACGTGTCTATTTCTGTTCTGTATTCATGCTTTGTTTGTTTTTTTTGTTTTTTGTTTTTTTAGATTCCACATTATGAGCGATTTCATATGGTATTTTTCTTTCTCTTTCTGGCTTACTTCACTTAGAATGACATTCTCTAGGAGCATCCATGTTGCTGCAAATGGCGTTATGTTGTCAGTTTTTATGGCTGAGTAGTATTCCATTGTATAAATATACCACCTCTTCTTTATCCAGTCACCTGTTGATGGACATTTAGGCTGTTTCCATGTCTTGGCTATTTTAAATAATGCTGCTATGAACATTGGGGTGCAGGTGTCATCCTGAAGTAGGATTCCTTCTGGATATGAGCCAAGGAGCGGGATTCCTGGGTCATATGGTAAGTCTATTCCTAGTCTTTTGAGGAATCTCCATACTGTTTTCCACAGTGGCTACACCAAACTGCATTCCCACCAGCAGTGTAGGAGGGTTCCCTTTTCTCCACAGCCTCTCCAGCATTTGTCATTTGTGGACTTTTGAATGATGGCCATTCTGATGTGTGAGGCGATACCTCATTGTAGTTTTGATTTGCATTTCTCTGATAATTAGTGATATTGAGCATTTTTTTCATATGTTTATTGATCATTTGTATGTCTTCTTTGGAGAATTGCTTGTTTAGGTCTTCTGCCCAGTTTTGGATTGGGTTGTTTATTTTCTTCTTATTAAGTCGTATGAGCTGCTTATATATTCTGGAGATCAAGCCTTTGTCGGTTTCATTTGCAAAAATTTTCTCCCATTCCATAGGTTGTCTTTTTGTTTTACTTCTGGTTTCCTTTGCTGTGCAGAAGCTTGTAAGTTTCATTAGGTCCCATTTGTTTATTCTTGCTTTTATTTCTTCTAGGAGAACATTTTTGAGATGTATGTCAGATAATGTTTTGCCTATATTTTCCTCTAGGAGGTTTATTGTATCTTGTCTTATGTTTAAGTCTTTGATTCATTTTGAGTTGATTTTTGTATATGGTGTAAGGGAGTGTTCTAGCTTCAATGTTTTACATGCTGCTGTCCAGCCTTCCCTCAACCTTAAAATAGGTAGTGGTTCTTCAGTGAGTAATTGGGACCATGGTTTTGCTTTAAGCAGAAGCTGTGCTTTGGCCTTCAATCCCTGAACTCTTCCTGAATTAGAAAGTAGAAGGCTTATGATTTTCTTTTTTTTGTGATATCTTTGTCTGGTTTTGGTATCAGGGTGATGGTGGCCTCATAGAATGAGTTTGGAAGTGTTCCTTTCTCTGTAATTTTTGGGAATAGTTTCAGAAAGATGGGTGTTAACTCTTCTCTAAATGTTTGTTGGATTCACCTGTGAAGGCATCTGTTCCTGAACTTTCTGTTGAGAGTTTTTTTTTTTTAATTATTACTGACTCAATTGTATTACTGGTAATTGGTTTGTTCATATTTTCTGTTTATTCCTGGTTCAGTCTTGGGAGATTGTACCTTTCTAAGAATTTGTCCATTTCTTCTAGGTTGTTCATTTTATTGGTGTATACTTGCCCATAGTAACATTAAGTGAAGTAAGTCAGAGAATGAAAGATATCATATGATATCAATATATGTAGAATCTAAAAAAAAAAGGTACAAATGAACTTATTTACAATCCCACAACAGACTCACAGACATGGAAAACCAACTTATGGTTACCAAAGGGGAAAGGGAGGAGGGGAGGGACGATTTAGGAGTATAGGATTAACAGATACATGCTACTATATATAAAGTAGATAAACAGCAAAGTCCTACTGTATAGCACAGGGGACTATATTCAGTATCTCGTAATAACCAAGAACAGAAAAGAATCTGAAAAAGAATATATATATAGGTGTATGTATATCTGAATCACTTTGCTGTACACCTGAAACTAGCACAACATTGTAAATCAACTATACTTCAACCAAAAAAGTGAAAAAAAATTTAAAAACGAAAAGAAAAAAGAAAGTAGATGACTGCCATCTACTGCCTCCATGATACCATTTTAAGTGTTCCTTGGAGGTTGTGTGTGTGCATGCAGAGGGAGGCAGCCAGCCACACAGAGCTGCTTTGCTTGTGAGAATTAATAGGATCACAGCACACAGTGGTATGCTTGCAAATAGAAATACTGCTCTGTTCAAACAAATCTGTTTCTTGCTTCATGCCAAGAACTACAGTGGGTAAACTTGCATTCAAATTGGCCTTGGTGCATGGAGCGTTGTTTCTTCTGTAACAAACCCTTGGCCTTGGCCAGATCTCCCTGGCCCATGATCGCAGTCAGGGAGTGTTGAGTGGGGCAGATGTGGCCCATGGCTCTGAGTTGTCAGGGGTTTGCCATGTCTTTGGGTGAGAGGAGAGGAGAGAGGTAAATATCCCACCAGCAACAGTCAACTCTTGTCTTCACTGAAACTGATTGGGGTTGGGTTGTTAATTCTCCCTCACCCCTTTCCTTACTCACTCCTTACCGTCCCTTTGGGAGTTTTGTAACTCTTTTCTCTATCACTTTTAATTCCCAAGGGTTGAACTCATCACTCCCTCTAGACCCTCATCCCTGTGTTTGTCTCTGTCACCTCTTTAAAAAATCTCAAGAACATGATGCTTCTACACATTTATATTTCTAGGTGTAAAACCATAAGAACTTAGAGTATCAGAACTGGGAGGACCCTTAGAGATGATCTTCCAAACCTCTTCATTTTGTAAGTGAGGAGATGGGGGTCTGGGAGAGGGTGTATACTGGAAGTGCAAGTGAATAAAACTGTCACTGAGGTCTGACCTGTGTCCCTACGTCAGGGCTGTGATACTGATGAGCCACATGTACGTGGACAAGATATTGGTATACTATAGCGATGGCCTCCTAAGCGATACGCTTGGCAAAGTCCAGACTACTGTTCAAAGGGCCACACGATTTCGAGCATTCTGAGCTGATAAGGAAAGCTTGCAACTCAGTGCTAAAAAGGAGAAATAACAATAGATGCCAAACGTCAAGCCTCCTCCTCTAGGTCAGCTGTTGTGCTGGGTGCTGACGTGCTCTGTTTATGCGGCAACTGAGGGTTAGGTATCACAGCTCTATTAGCTCATTTTCAGTCTCACCGTAATCTCTCAAGGTTGGTTTTATTATCTTTCTGGTACTGTTGGTAAACAGAGGCACAGATATATTAAATAGCCTGCCAAAAGTCACAGAGCAAGTAGTCACAGACCCCGGATTCACACGCAGCTGTCTGACTTTCCAGTCCACACGTTAAACACTGAGCCCCCCGGGGGGACTGCCTGGCCGTCCTGAGATGCTCAGATGCGCCCAGAGTGTGCCGAGATGTGCTCCTTCACTAGTCTGATAGCTCTTTGCCCATCGTCTTTGGGAGAATCAGTAGTAGCATCTCAGAATCGTGTCTTGGCTGGTGACCGGGCCTTAGCATGGGCCCTAGGAAGTGACAGAGGGCGTTTGGCTCTCACAGCCCAGTGTCCCCTGATAACTGATCCTTTCTCCAGGTGACCAGCTGGCAGGTGGCCTGCTGAAGTCGCTCTGCAGATGTTCAGCATCATAAAGCCCTTCACACTGAGTTACTGCAGCATCTATAGATTTGGTTTCTGAGGAATTAGTGCTTTTCAAGAGAGAAGAAGTTTATTTGCCTTTTCATTTTATGCCAGAGGGAGAGGTCTGGCTCATCAGTGGTGAAACCTATAGCCTGCTTGGGGAAGGGGGGCGGGGGCAGGTGCAGAGAGAAGAGTGGGGTTCTCCTCCCTGTGTGATGCTGTGATTCCTGTCAAGATTGGCCTGGTCTTACCCCCTTTCGTCCTTTAACCACATAGCAAAGAAGAGAAATGGGAAATAAGTGTGTCTTCACCAAGTATGTTCTTGAATGAAGCCATGTGTCCTGGTACTTGGAGAACTGGGCAAAATCCAGTGATAATGGTTAATAGTCATACAGCACATAGTATCTGTGAGATGCTGTCTGAAGTGCTTTATATATCCGTTAATTCACTTAATCCTCACAACGACCTTAAGAGGTTGGTACACTTTTTTAAAAATTATTTCATTATATTATTATTATTATCATCACCATTTTACAGATCTTGAAACTGAGGCCCAGAGAGGTAAGGTAACTCGCTCCAGATCACACAGCTAGTAAGTGATAAAGCCAAGTAAACTCAGGCAATGTGACTCTGGAGTGTGTGCCCGTGATCATCACACCATCCTTCTTCAGGGAGAGAAAACATGGCCTCGCTGTGAGCCTGCGTGTCTTTTGAGGACAGGCTGCCTGTGCTCTGACTCTAACTTGGCCTCGGGGCTTCTCAGGTCACTGCCAAAGACTGGAGTGCAGTGCGCTGACCTTGATGCTCTGTATATGATTGTTTGCTTGTCTGCCTTCCCTGTCCTATGCAGCTTATGTCAGGACCACCAAGAGTGAGAACAGTCAACATCCAGGAAATAAAAACTCTGGATTTATCCCTTTTCTCCTGCAAAACTGAAAATTGAGCCCTGTTTCCTAGTCATTTGGTTCTACTGTCGTGAATTCTTTTGTGGACTAAATCAGCCCTTTGTTCAAATGAGTGGAGATAAAGCCAACACTCATCTCGTTATAGCCTCTTCCTGGAGAAAAGCGAGCAGGCTTGTTCACCAGTAGTATATGTAGTCAAATAATCTCTGAATTGGACCAGTTGCAAGATCAATTTCAGCTATAAAAGAGTATGATTCTGTTGGTAAAGATTGGGAATCCTAAGCATGTTTGCAGTTTCCACCAATTGCCAGAAAAATTTTGAAGCCCACCCTCAAGAATTTCATAGTCCTAAACCCCAGTGTTTCACTACAAAGGAGAAGCAAACGGCAAGTAGAATTTGATATTTGTTGCCCTACATTCAGAAAAATACACCAGTGGTTTTAAATATTACACACATGTTATTTTTAGAGGCCCCCAAACTCTTACTCACTCTCGGTTTAGAAGGCTGATCAAAATAAATAAATAGCAATGGTTTCTGCTTAAAATAGGTCTGTCTCAGTTTCCATGGCATCCAATCTGTTTGCACCAATATTCTCGCCCAGATCTGTGCTTAGCCTTTAGGATGGCAATGTTTGCTTTAAGGTTTATCAGATCTATCATAGCTCGATGGGTTCCATTATACTCCAGGAAAGAGAGGATTTGTTGAGGCCAGTAAGTAGGTGATGCTGCTTTTGATTCCTGGCATCAGTGTCTGGTCCTAACCTTCACATGACTCTGAGGGTCACTGGGATTTGATAGAATTACAGATGATAAATTTACTTGATCTCTAGCTACATAGCGGCCACTGCAGGTAACATTCCTAGGCTGACCCTGCTGAAAAGGTATCCCAGGGAAATAATTCCAGTGCAGAGCATATGGGAGCAACCAGGGTTTGGACAATGTATAAATCTTCATTTTGCCCTTCAAGACGCTTCACTGCAAGGCTCAAGAAAACCTTTTCATGTATCAGTGAGTATATCACTAAATTTATTTCCTCAAGCAAGTGGATGGACAGACAGGTAACCATACAAACAGTACCTTGCAAGCCTTCCTTAGAATGGGAAGAAAATGTAATTAAACTGATATGTGCAATTTCCAAAGAAACTAACAGGAAGGCAAGTGTGGACTTCTTTGTTAAAATATACATAACAGTGTGAAGTAAAAGAATGTGTAGCAAGTTTAGCAACTGGAATGGCCATGGTTCTTCTCTGGACATATCATGTAAAAATAATACTACATTTAGAAAACACATATGAGTCCCACATTTTATAATCACTCCTGACTCTCAAAGTTTATTCATAGTCATTTTTTATGCTTTTTAAAAAAATCATAGTTTTTAAAAAATCAGGTGACGCCTTCTCTTAAACCTTATGCCTTTTTTTTAAATTTTCTATTTTTTAGCCAGACTGCACTTGGACATCTTTGGGAAGATCAATCTTGATAGGTCTTTACCCCTAGCTTCCTTGCATTTAAAAGGAAAAGTCTGCATTAGAACACTTCCTAACCTGGGCTCCATGGATGGGCTTCATGGGGGTCAATGAGCTTCAGGCAACTGTATGCAAAATTGTGTGTGTGTGTGTGTGTGTGTGTGTGTGTGTGTAAATACATATTTGCAGTGTTTTGAGGAAAGAGTCTCTGGCTTTTATCAGACTTGCAGATGTTCATGTAACCCCAGAAAATTGAGAATTTCTGAGTTGGATGATTTCTTAGTTCCTGTATGACCCTAAAGTTCAAAGAGATTTGCTAAGTGAGATTCATTACAGCTCTTCCTTAGCAGAGGGGAAGGTGACAGGAGATTCAACAGGTAGCCCAGTGAAGGCTGTATCATGTTCGCCATAGTCCAGCATAACTGAAGGTCTGGTTATGTAATGAGATCATCTAATGTATGATTTTAAACTGGAGACAGCAAGAGTAATAAAGACTAATAATTTGCAAGCCCTGATAATTTTAAGTCGTTAGGAACCCTGAAAGACTTCTTCAAGCCCACTTTATTTTCAGTGCTGTTTGTTGTCGTGCTAACCACCTACTTCTCATTCTTTTTGCATATCCACAGATCTCCCGTGTACTTTTGGAGTAAACTACTCAAGTACAGAATAAACATGGGAGAGAGACAAGATGAGAATGAAGCTGACTATGATTGCAACTAGGTCAAATCTATTAATATGTGATATTTATGTCTCTGCATGGTTGAAGTGCAAATCCTTTTGCATAACATTTCCTCTTGCTTTGATAGAAAATTTCTCACTCAAAATACTTCAAAACCATCATTTAAATTTTTATCACCCCTGAAAATTTCATTCTTAAACAGAACACAATGTTATCATGCTGAAAGAGATGTCGTTGGATTACATCACTTTACATGGTGTGAAACTCTCTCTCTCTCTCACTTGAATTAATTTCACTGCTGCATATCAGAAATATGCCTGTGAAGTTGGGGGGGTTATAGGACAGAGCTAATGAGGACAAGGTCATGGGTTCAGTATCTGTAAGAGTATTAACTCCATTCTGTTTCCTGGCCACAGACTGTGCCCCAGTCCTGGCCAGAGGAGTCTTGAGGTCAACAGAATCCAGGGAAGAGAGATGACTCCGTGTAAACCCATCCTGCGTGACTAGAGAGACTGCTCATAGAACACCCATTTCAGAATCTCCCAGTGTCAGTGGTGGAAAGAATCTCAGGGCTCTTCCCTTTTTCCTCCCCATCTGATGTGCAATAGTTTTGTAAAGGGGTTATTCAGTCTCCCCTTGATTACCTCCAGTGACAGAGAAATCATTGCCTTCCAGTGCCAACCATTCAGTCTTGAAACTGTTCTGATAAATTCTTTTTTATGTGAATTACAACCTTCTGTCATTCTGTAAACTGGTCCTAGGCCTTCCCTGTGGGATCAACAGAAAAAGACTCCAAACCACTCCTGTACAAGTTGGAAAACAGCAAAAGAGTTGAAGTTGAGGCTTCTATCTTTACCCCCACTTTGCCATTCTTATTGGCTTATGTCAGCAGAGAGAGCCCTTGCTAAGAGAAGCAAGCATTTAAGCAGGGCTTTTGATTCATTTATATAAAGGTCTTGGTATAACATTTAGGTAGGAAGTCTAAATTCCCTTTCAGTTCTTGAGGCCAGTTTCACATATAGCACACAGCCAGTGGATACAAAAGGGACTGTTAGAGTGCTGTCCATCAACCCTCAGCCTGCAAAGAACATTGCAATGGGGCAGTGCCTCCAGGCTGGAGATATGGGACCTTTATGGGTAGTCCAGACTAATCTGTCATGGCTTCTCCAGAGGGCCTATTGGGGAGACCTTTGAATGACAAGATTGAGTTTTAATCCCATCAAAAGACATGTACTATAGAAATAAAAGCAAAAATAAACAAATGGGACCTAATTAAACTTACAAGCTTTTGCACAGTGAAGGCAGCTATAACCAAAACAAAAAGACAGCCAGAAAATATTTGCAAATGATGTGACTGACAAAGGTATAATTTCCAGAATGTATAAACAGCTCATACAGCTTAATAACAAAAAACCAAACAACCCAATCCAAAAATGGGCAGAAGAACTAAACAAGCAATTCTCCAATGAAGGTATACAAATGGCCAGTAGGTACATGAAAAAAATGCTCAGTATCACTAATTATCAGAGAAGTGCAAATCAAAACTACAATGAGGTCTTTGAATAAATCTTGCCACTCCCTTCTGGCCTGTAGTGTTTGCGTAGAGAAATCAGCTGAGAGCCGTATGGGGGTATCCAGCAAGGCTATCCTTTAGAATAGAAGGAGAGAGAAAGAACTTCACAGACAAGCAAAAACTAAAAGAGTTTAGCAACACTAAACCCATGCTAAAAGAAATATTGACAGGTCTACTCTAAATAGAAAAGAAGCAGGATGCTACAAAAATGAGAAGCTCAAAACTGGAAAGGTGACAACTACCATGAATTCCAAATAGAATAAACACAAAATTGTGAAAGAAGACATCTAAATCATTAAGAGTGGGAGAGGGAAGCAGGGAAAGCCACTGTGGAAAACAGTATGGAGATTCCTCAAAAGACTAGGAATAGACTTACCATATGACCCAGGAATCCCGCTCCTGTGCATATATCCAGAAGGAACCCTACTTCAAAAAGACACCTGCACCCCAATGTTCATAGCAGCACTATTTACAATAGCCAAGACATGGAAACAGCCTAAATGTCCATCAACAGATGACTGGATGAAGAAGATGTGGTATATTTATACAATGGAATACTATTCAGCCCCAATACCCGACAACATAATGCCATTTGCAGCAACATGGATGCTCCTGGAGAATGTCATTCTAAGTGAAGTAAGCCAGAAAGAGAAAGAAAAATACCAGATGAGATCGCTCATATGTGGAATCTAAAAAAAAAAACAACCATAAATACAAAACAGAAACAGACACATAGACATAGACTACAAACTTGTGGTTGCTAAGGGGGCAGGGGGTGGGAAGGGACAGACTGGGATTTTAAAATGTACAATAGATAAAGAAGATTATACTGTATAGCACAGGGAAACATATACAAGATCTTATGGTAGCTCACAGTGAAAAAAAAATGTGACAATGAATATATGTATGTTAATGTATGACTGACAAATTGTGCTCTACACTGAAATTTGACACAACATTGTAAAATGACTGTTACTCAATAAAAAATGTTAAAAAAAACTACAATGAGGTATTACTTCATACCCATCAGAATGGCCATAATTCAAAAGTCCACAAAACAATAAATGCTGGAGAGGGTGTGGAGAAAAGGGAACCTTCCTACACTGCTGGTGGGAATGTAGTTTGGTGCAGCCACTATGGAAAACAGTTCCACATAAAACTAAAAATAGACTTACCATATGATCCAGCAATCCCACTCCTGGACATATATCCAGAGGGAACTCTAATTCGAAAAGATACATGCGCCCCAGTGTTCATAGCAGCACTATACACAATAGCCGAGACATGGAAGCAACCTAAATGTCCATCGACAGATGACTAGATAAAGAAGATGTGGTATATTTATGCAATAGAATACTACTCAGCCATAAAAAATAAAACAATGCTATTTGCAGCAACATGGATGGACCTGGAGATCATCGTTCTAAATGAAGTAAGCCAGAAAGAGAAAGAAAAATACCAAATGATATCACTCATATGTGGAATCTAAAAAAAGAAAAAAGAGGACACTATGAACTCATCTGCAAATTAGAAACAGGCTTGCAGACATAGTAAACAGCATTATGGTTACTGGGGGAAAGGAAATGGAAAGGGATAAATTTGGGAGTTTGAGATTTGCAAATATTAACTGCTATATATAAAAATAGATAAAAAACAAATTTCTTCTGTATAGCACAGGGAACTATATTCAATACCTTATAATAGCCTTCAATGAAAAATAATATGAAAAAAATATAAGTATATATATGTACGACTGGGACATTATGCTCTACACCAGAAAATGCCACATTGTAACTGGCTATACTCCAATTAAAAAAAAAAGAAATCAAAGCAATACATCCATGGAATTAGGAAAAAAAGACATGTACTCATTCATTCAGCCATTCAAAAGGTATTTATTGATGGCCTTCTATGCTCTAGATATTAGGGCTACGATGGTGGCCAGTTGGGGGCCATCAAATAAATAATCAAGTAATCAAAGGAATAGATAATTCCAAACTAGGATTAGTGATAGAAAGAAAAGCTACAGATTATTTTCAGAGCATGTAACAGGTCTGACTTAGTTGAGGATTTCAAGGAAGCCTTGCCTGACATTTGAGTTAACACATAAAGGATGAACAGGAATGAACAGTAAAGGGTGCAGAGATGGGAGCATTCCAGACAGAGGCAACAGCATCTGCAGAGGCCCCTTGGGAGGGAAGTGCGGAAAGAAACAGAATATTCAAGAAACTGAGAGAGGACTGCTGTAGGTGAAATTCAGAGATGAGGATATGGTATGAGATGAAGATGGAGAGACCGTAGGGCCAGTCCATGAAGGATCAGGCAGTCTGTGCACCATTATCTTCTGTACTTTCTGTCACAAAATCTCTGTTCTTTTCAGCAAGTGCCATGATCATTTTCCACCTTCAGTTCTTTACTTGTATTGTTCTGGTCCCCAGGAACATTCTGCTTTATCATCCTTCTCTTATGCAAAGCCTTACTCATCTTGTCTTTGAACTTGGGCATCCAAAATGTGGGGGTGAAGGCAAAGGGCTCTAATGTATATTAAACACTTGCTGTTCACCAAGCATGGTGTTGAGTCCTTTATATTTATGGTCTTTAACACCCCCATCATGACACTATGAGGTAGAGCCCTTCTACCATCTTACCAAGGGTGAAATTGGCACTCACAAATCTTGAATAATTGGTCTAGTGTCATCTAGCTAAACTATTAAGTGCAGACAGCAATTCAGGTTTACCTGACTCCAAAGATTCTGTTCTTTCTCATACATCAAGCTGCTTCTCTCTGCCTTTCTCATTGTTCATTAACCTCCCAATAGACGTGCCCTGGCCCTACTAATTTTGACATTGTTACCATTTGAAACATCAGTTGCTGGTATCAATGGGATGACATCCAGTGGGAGTCTAAGTTCCTGGGCATAAGAGCCCCATTCAGGGTTCATAAATGCTCTTAAGAGCCCCAAGGAACCAGATGCACTCATTTCAGGAGAGGAAGTTTGCACACAGAACATCCACTTTGCTATCACCTCTTGAAAGTGAGCACTTAAAGTTTATCTGCTTTAAGACCCAGTCTAGGCACAAGGTCACATTCAAAGAAATGTATTCTGAAAATCAATAAAAAGATGTAAAAAACAGTAAAATTAGCATTGTAGATGTCTCAGAAATCACCAAAGATCCCCTTTCCAATCTCAGTGTATGTCACACCTTCATGAAGTTCTTCCTAAAATTTCTTTTGCCATATCATTCTCCCTCAACACCTTACCCACAGTGCAGATGCCCCAGACTGCTCTCATTTTTCAGTCTGTACACAACCTTCCCCAAACCTAATCTGTGCTGCTGACTCTGGTCTTTCTTGCTCTTTCTTCTCATCTTCAGGATTTATTCATCTCTTTCTTGCCAGTACCTTTCTGCTCTGTCCAGTGTAAGTCCTTTGAGTGGTCTCAGTGGTCAGGATGGCAGAAAAAGGATCTTTATAAATCAGGAGGAGCAGGAGATGACCTGAATGTCTGAATGTTTTTATTTAGATATTAGTTCATTTTTTTCCTTCACATTTATTTTTGTGTCCATTTCAAAACTCTTTCATCTTAAATAACAGTATCCAAAGTGATCAATATTTTGCTTTCCATGTCCTCATCTTGGCAGAGTGTAATAGTGCTCATGGATAGCCCTGAGCTACTCTGCACTTCCCAGCATCCCTTTATGGTCAGATTGGCTGTGGACTGGTTCTAGTCTATGGATTTGTCTGAACTCACTTCTGGTCCTAGATGGGTGAGTATCCAGTTTGCCTTTTCCAAACTCTCCTCTGTTTGCTGTCTAGATAATACTGGGGTGACCTTGAAGCCACCAGATGGAAGCACTCTGAGTCCTTGAGTCACTGCTTAGAAGAGAATTAATTCACATTTGACCATAATGTGAGTGAGAAATAAATTGCTGTTGCATTGTTTGCTTTAGCAGCTAGTGCTAATTAAGCTAATATATTATTTTTAATATTTTAATTAAACTCATTAATAAGTTCATAATTGTAGTGAAGTCCACTTTATCAATCTTTTCATCTATAGTGGGTACTTTTTATGCTCTGTTTAAGAAATTGTTGTCTAACCCAGGGTCAAAGAAGCATTTTCTTTTTTTTTTAAATTTTTTATTGATTTATAATCATTTTACAATGTTGTGTCAAATTCCAGTGTTCAGCACAATTTTTCAGTCATGCATGAACATATATATATTCATTGTCACAATTTTTTCTCTGTGAGCTACCATAAGATCTTGTGTATATTTCCCTGTGCTATACAGTATACTCTTCTTTATCTATTCTACAATTTTGAAATCCCAGTCTATCTCTTCCCACCCCCCACCCCCTTGGCAACCACAAGTTTGTATTCTGTATCTGTGAGTCTATTTCTGTTTTGTATTTATGCTTTGTTTGTTTTTTTGTTTTTTGTTTTTTAGATTCCACATATGAGCGATCTCATATGGTATTTTTCTTTCTCTTTCTGGCTTACTTCACTTAGAATGACATTCTCCAAGAGCATCTATGTTGCTGCAAACGGCATTATGTTGTTGGTTTTTATGGCTGAGTAGTATTCCATTGTATAAATATACCACATCTTCTTTATCCAGTCATCTGTTGATGGACATTTAGGCTGTTTCCATGTCTTGGCTATTGTAAATAGTGCTGCTATGAACATTGGGGTGCCGGTGTCATCCTGAAGTAGGGTTCCTTCTGGATATATGCCCAAAGGAAGCATTTTCTGACCCTTAATTATAGAAGTTTTATTGTTTTACCTTTTATATTTAGGTCTACTATCTATCTCAAGGTAATTTTTGTGTACAATTCTAAGGTCATGGTTAATTTTCCATACGAATATGCAATTGACCCAGTACCATATATTGAAAAGATCATCCTTCTCTCAGTGGGTTTCAGGAACCCCTTCATTGAATGTCAGATGTAGTAGGCAGTCTCTAAATGGCTCCCAGTGATCCCCACATTCTAGTTAGTATCTGCTTTCTCGTGTCATCGTATCCACTTGAGTGTGGGCTGGAGCTAGTGACTCACTTCTAATAAACAGAATATGGCAAAAGTGACTGGAGGTCACTTCTGTGATTAGGTTAAAAAAGACCATGACTTCCATTTACTCTGGCTTTCTTTCCCTCTTCAGTAAAGAATTTTTTTTTCTCCCCTTGTAATCTGGAGTGTGCTGTGCTGAGGTTGGAGGGAAGGGATGTCATAGGTCTGTAAATGGTACAGTCTGTGTTGATATTGCCCAGAATAAGATGGAGCTGGAAAGGCAGCCCCCTGACAATTGGACTGTTAGAGGGAGCCTCTATGACCTGCAGGAGAAGACATCACAAAGGTACAGTACACAATCAAACTGAGTCCCCTGCTGCTGCCCTAGGTTGGCAAGGATGCCTTTTCTGTCAAAAAGGAGAGACCCTACCACATCTGGGTTACATGACAGCAAGCCAGATTTATTAAGATTTTGTTATCTGGAGTTAACCTTCTATGAACAATATTACCACATATAAAATAGACCTCTGTTTTCTGTTTTTTGTAAGATTTTGGTTAAGAAAAACCTGAGGTATAGAATTTCATTTTCCAGCAGTGTCAATTTTCTGCAAGATAAGATGTAAATCAAATAAACATTTCTTTGTCTCTATCCCTTTCATCCCTCCTCCCATCTGGATATGAAACATATATTTGGAATATAAGTGAGAGATACGGATGGGCTGGGCTTGCAAAAGAATCAACATATCTGTGGCTAGAGCTTTACTATATTCATCCTTGGAAGAGGAAAGGGAAAAACATAAAAAGAAATGGCTAGTTCAGAGTCCAGATTCTTATTTTATGGATGTAAAAGGTCCAGGTTGCTACAAGATTGCCACAATTTTCAGCTGTGCTCAGACGGTAGTTCTTTGTGTCAGTTGTTCAGCAGAGTTGTGCCAACCCACAGAAGGAAAGACCAGGCTCACCGTGTAGTAGGGAAGAACACATCTGACTCCATATTAGATCTCTTCCTTTGGCTCTAACCCTGCGCTCAGTTTCCTGTGCTTAGTCAGGCTGGTTCTGCACCTTTTGTAAAAGGATGTTGCCTAGAGCCTGAAATACACAGGATTGCCCATTCTCAAGGCTCTGACCTTTAAGGGTATAACACTTTTCCATTCATATAGAGATAAAAACTTGTAGAATAGAAAATAACATATGTCTTGTTGGAGGTTTACAGGGACACCATGACCTGACCTAGGTGCACAGCTGCAAGAACAAAGGATTCTGACACCAAGAAGTTTGCAACAACCAACCACACCCCCTCCCCTTTTTAGTATAAAAGGAACCTGAATTCTCACTTGGGGAAGATGGTTCTCCAGGACATCACTCCCCCATCTTCTCAGTCTGCTGGCTTTCTCAATAGAGTTGTTATTCCTTGCCCCAACACCTCATCTCCTGATTTATTGGCCTGTTGTGAGACGAGCAGAGTGAGTTTGGACTCAGTAACAACAGAAGGGTGTTCATTTAGAAGAAAGCAACACTGATGATCACCATGACTTCTTGAATCTGGGTTATATTGCAGAAAGCCTTATCAGTTTGGTAATTTTAGTTACTCTATAAAGATAATGTAATTATGTTTAATTTTGTCTCATATACAACAGTGATCTCCTATTTGGTGTCAGTTTTTCAATAAAGTTTCATTATGGGCAGAACCCAAGAATAGACATTTTCAGAGTCCAGAGAACATGCTTCCTTTTTTCCTGGTAAGTGAGCGAGTCTACTGTTGCTTCACATTTTCCCCAATTTAAGACCAAGGTTATAACCATCAGAGACACAAGTGACAGTGGTAGCTGGAGTGTGGTTGACTTTAAACATGGACAGTTTCCAGTCAGACCACTTCCTCTCACTTTATTTCACGATTTTCTGGGGTCCCAAGAGTTCCCCAATCCTCTGGTTCCGGCAGGAGGAGCTGAAGGTATTTTTCAGTCTCCGTTTTGCCGCGTAGTCAGCTGATGGGCTTGGGCGTGTCCTTAGCCTCATCCTCTTCACCCGGCATTTGCCATTGCTCACAAATAGAGTGCAGGGGCCCCAAACTCCATCAGAGTCTGTGCAAAGGGGAGGTCAAATGAGGAAGAAGAGAGAGGGTCAATTAGTCTCTTTGGGCTGGGTTCTGTCCTAATGGTAAAGGACTGCCCAGGAGGGGAAAGCACTGGGCAGCGACTTTGCCACTTCAGGTAAAAGCAAAATAAAGCAATTTCACTTCCATTTCCTAGGAGCATGGCCTGATCCCAAGCCTCTTACATTCTGTTATTTAATACTCACTGCAACTCTGTGAGGCAGACACTATTATTTCAGATAGGAAACTGGGTTAGGCACAGAGAGATTAAGAACCAGTATCAAACTACATAGGATGTAAGTAGTTAATCTACGTCTGTGATTCCAAGGTCCATTCCCAGAACTCTTATTTGACACTGAGTTCTTACAATGATAAGATGTTTGAGGGAATGAATGATAGTATATTTTACAATGGGAAAATATGCAGCCATTACAAAAATGGTAACAAATATGGAAAGATATACAACATATTTTTAAATTTATTTATATATTAAAAGTCCCCACCAGTCACCTATTGTGTTTCAGCCACCGTGCTAGGTGCTAAGGAATACGAATGCACTGCCCTCATGGAGCCTGAAGCGGGAAGTTTCGTCATGGACGATAAACTGGCCCCAGTGCTGTCAGTTCTGCCTACAATGAGTGCAGTGAACAGAATGAAATGGATCTCTAGGATTGGAGGGGGTGTTTCAGCTTGGGTGGACTGGGAGGGCCTCTCTCTCCAAGGAGTTGAGGTCTAAGGGACGAGAAGTAGTCAGTCGCTCTGCATTTCAGGCAGGGGAACGGCAAGTACGAGCACACAGAGCAGGGGAGAGCACGTATTTTACTGGATGGAGAGAAGGGAACTGAGGCTCAGGTGCAGTGGACTGACTGGGTGGCGGCAGTGAGGGGAGAGGAGGAGATTGGAGGGGCTAGCAGGGGTCAGATATAGGACTGTGTAGGCCACATTAAGGAGTTGGGGTTTTGTTTTTAGTGTGCTGGGACACCTGTGATGTGTCTTAACTAGGGAAGGGTTATGATCTGGCTGCTTCCTGAGGATTGAAATGTAGCAGTGCAAGAAAGGCAGCAAGGGATTTGCAGATACACACTACTATACATAGAATAGATAAACAACATGGACCTACTGTAGAGCACAGGGAACTGTATTCAATACCTTGTAATAACCTATAATGAAAAAGAATATATATATATTTATATATATATATATATACATATAAATATATATATATGTAACTGAATCACTATGCCATACACCAGAAACCAACACACTATAAATCAACTAGGCCTCAATTAAAAAAAAAAAAAGGACAGCAAGGAGAAGCATTAAAGGCTATAGTGAGTTATAGTCGGAGGAGATCGGCAAATATTCTTACCTAAAAGCAATTATAGACCTGGCCCAAACTGACAAGACACCCATCTCTGGACCGTGGAAGTTGACAAAGGGCATATAACGCATTGAGAATTGTTTATTTAAGAAAAACTATTGAACCTCAGGTCAGAACCATAGGAATTTGACATTTTTAAAGTCTGGGGCTGCTTCTGTCTCCCCTCCATCTATCAGCTGTAAAACCAACAATTTTGCTGCCAGAGGTGGCTAAATTGGCCCAGGGGACAGTAGAGAAACCTCATGCTCCTGGGCATTGTAGGAAACAGGGGTGATCTTGGTGACAAATGAATGGGGGAAGGACAGCATCACAGCTTGCCTGATATGATCCTGGTCAGCAAGCAACAGACTGACAGACTAGCCTTTAACTTAACTGGAAAGTCTGGGAAATGAGACAACCACGGTGAGCCTTGATAAGCTCCCTTGTATCTGGCAGTCTAGAAGGCTGTGCACATGCACAGAGCTGCGTGAAGGCCAAGAGAGCAGAGAGAGTCCTCGCTCTCCTTAAGTCCCTGATTAAATGTGAGGCCTTGCCTGGGACAGAGGAGGCATGAGAGGGCCTGGTAGCCAGTAGAAGCTGGGACATACTTGTGAACTGTCTGAACTTTGAGGTAACTTCCAACCCACATGGAGACGCATCAGCAAGCAATGGAAGACTTTCAGACTCGTGGATTCTGAGCACAACCTCTAACCAGTCATTGGCTGCTTACAAAGATATGCTGACCCTAAGAAGACAGGCCTCAAAATTGAAAACAACTTTTTTTAACCTGAGCAAAGACATTAGTGACTACATGCTTTAGAGACAACAGGCTTTACACAATGAATATAGAAAGTCCATTACCTACCTACCTACCTACCTACCTACCTAACAAAACACAGTCAACAACAACCCCTGGAGTTCCTACAATTTTGTTGAAAATTTCCAGTTTTTGACAAAAATTTATGACATTCAAAGAAACGGCAAAGTGTGACCTGTACTCAGGAAAAAAGCAGTTAAACAGGCTGACTCTGAGTTGGCTAAGATGTAGGATTTAGCACAAAAGACTTCAAAGCCACGGTTATAAATATGTTCAAAGAACTTAAAGAAATGATGTTTAAATGATTAAAATATGGTATGACAGAAATAACTCATCAAACAGAGAAACTGGAATCCTCATACTTGGTGGTGAGGATGTGAAAATGGTGTGATCCCTTTAGAATCAGCTCATCAATTTCTTAACATGTGACTCTGCAATTTCATGCCTAGAAATGTGCCAGAGACACATGAAAACATGTGCCCACACAAACATATGTGTTCAAATGTTCATACCAACATTATTCATAATGCCCAGAAACTGAAAATAATCCAAATGACCGTCAGCACATACATAGTACATAAAACGTGGCATGTCTGTTCAGTGGACTATTATTTGCAATTAAAAAGAATGAGCAGTTGGTATATGCAGCAACATAGCTGAGCCTGAAAAACATTGTGATAAGCGGAAGAAGCCATGCACAAAAACCCCTACATTTTGTATGATTCCTTTTATTAAAATGCCAAGATGTATTTACAGAGACCTGAAGCAAATCAGTGGTTGCCGAGGGCTGGAGGTGGGAATGTGGATTAATTGTAGACATATAGGAGCAAACTGTTTGGGTGATGGAAACGTTCTAAAACTCTTTAACTTTACAAAATGTCGTTTTTTTAATGCTTATAATAGATAAATTTTGTATTATGTAAATTGTACATCAATAGAAGTGTTAAAACTAAAATAAACACTTTTATAAGGACTGATAGAGGCCCAGTCAGGGAACCTTTATCCTAATGCCCCAGAGACTCTCCTCTCTTGCTGACAGACACCAGAGCAGGCGGGAGGAAGTGGAAAACGAACCCAGTCAACAACAGATGGCCAGATCTTGGAAACCTCTTTATCTTCATAGTTAAAAATGTCTACTCCCTACCCAGAGACACCAGAGCAGTTGGGGGTGATAAAAGAAATGTTCACATATTGAGATATAGGGAAGTCATTCTGGCTTTTACATGAGTTAACTTGAATTTTATGCTAATTAAAATAGCCTTTTTGTGGCCTATCAAACATACCTTGTACATCTGCTTTAATTAATAAAGAAAAGGGCACATGGACCAGAAGTAAAGAATATCCATGTTAAAAATAAAGATTAAATGCCTCTCTTGCTGGGACACCAGTGCTGATCCTCCTTTGATGATAAGACTCCCTTCTCAGGTGCCAAGGCCACACTGTACATATTGTACATACACGTGCTGGTCTGTATTTTTTTTTAAACCTTGAAGAAAGTAATCCTGACTTGTTTAATGTTCTTTGTTCTGACAAGATATGAAACTGTGCTGAAAACTCTGTTTCTCCAGAGCAGTTTCTCAGAGTAAGCTGGGAAGCAGGCTTCTGGGCTAATTCTCAATTTGGCTCAAATAAAACTCCTTTCTATTCTTACTATTGATTGTTTGTTGATTATTTTCATTGATAGGGGCATCAATAAGGAGATCTCAACACACCCTTCTCTCCCCATGGAGAACACCTTATGGTACCCCTTTCCCCACCCCACCAGTCATCAGTAGCAGGAAACACAGGGAGCCCCAGTGGACCAAATAAATGAATCAGACCAAAAAAATACCACAGAGTCTCTGAAAACAAACTGCCATTGGAACCACCGCCCACAAAATTAGGTCAAGACCTGCATGCAAAACTAAAACAGGGTGAGTGCCTGCTGAAATAGAAGAATTACATAGTTCTCAGCATCCTAAAATAATGAACAAAATGTCCAAGATAACTTGAAAACCACCCATCATAACAAGAACCAGAAAAAGTACAACTTGAATGAGGAAAAACAATCCACTGATGCCAACACAGAGATGAATCAGATGTTGGAATTATCTGACAAGGATTTCAAAGCAGCTATCATAAAAATGCTTCTGCAATCAATTACAGATTCTCTTGAAACAAATGAAAAAAAAAAAAGCTCAGCACAAAAAATAGAAGTCATAAAAAAGAACCCAATGGAAATTATAGAACTGAAAATTATAACAACTGAAATAAATAACTTGCTGAACAGGCTTAATAGTAGACTGGAGGTTACAGAGGACATAAACTTAGGACAGAATCCTAGAAGCCACCCATTTTGAGCAACAGAGAAAATAGACTGAAAGGAAACAGAGCCTAAGGGACCTATGGCATAAGAAAATATTCTGATATTTGCATAATCAGCGCCTCAGAAGGATAAGAGATAGGCTGAAAGAGTGTTTGAAGGAATAATAAAGTTCTAACTTGGCAAAAGACACAAAGCTACAGACCCAAGAAACTGAGTGAACCATAAATAAGAAAACCAAAGAAAGATGCTAAGACACATCATAATTAAACATTTGAAAAATAAAAGACAAAGAAAAAAAATCTCCAAAGCAGGCTGAGAGAAGTGACATGTTACCTATAAGGGCACACCAATTCAGAAATGTATTTCTCATCTGAAAACACAGAGGCCAGGAGTGACACAGCATTTTTCAAATGCTGAAAGAATTATCAACAGCAAGTTCAAATTCTGTATCAGATGAAACTATCCTTCAGGAATGAAGAGAAAATAAAAGCATTTATAGGCACAGGAAAACTAAAAGAATTTTTCACCAGCAGACATACCATTAAATATTGGCTAAAGGAAGTTCTTCAAACAGGAAGGTAATGGTAAAAGAATGAAATTTGTAGCATCAGGAAGGAAGAAGGAACAATGGAAAGAGCAGAAATATTGGTACATATAATAAATTATCCATTTCCTCGTGAGTGTTATGAATCATTATTAGTGATTAAATCAAATCTAACATCATCTAATACTCAAAACAATGGTATTTAAAAGTGGGGAGTGTAAAGAGACCTAACTGGAAGTGAGGTTTCCCCACTTGAAATGGTAAAAAAGTTGATACCAGTAAACTGTTAAAAGGCACAGATTTACATTGTAATACACCAAGCAACTACTATGAACACTAACATAAAGAGACTCTAAAACATTGTAAATGAATCAAGATGGGACAGTAAAAAAATGTCTAAGCAGCCCATAGGAAGGCAAGAAAAGGAACAGAGGAATGGGAACCAGAGGGACTAAATAAATAAAACAAGAAATTCAAGTGCTAATATATCCATAATTACATGAAATATAAAGGATGTAAATACAGCAATTGAAAGACAAAGATTAGACACATAAATAAAAAACATGACCCAAATATATACCCCTTACCAAAACTTCAATGTTTTTTCTAGTTTCTTGAGGTAGGAACTTAGCTTATTGATTTGAGACCTGTGCTTATTTCTAATGTAAGCATTTAGTGGCTTAAAATTCCTTCTAAGCACTATTTTTCAGTGTCGTAAGTAAATTCAATGGCATAAATAAGTTGAAAATAAAACGATGGAAAAAGATGTAAATTGCAAATATTAATTTTAAAAAAGCAGATGTGCTTATAGTAATATCTGTGATAAAACAGACTTCTGATTTAAAAAAAATCACTGCAAAGAGGGCCATTATATAATGGGAACAATCAGTCAGGAAGATATTACAGTCCTAAAAGTGTGCATTCCCCAAATCAGAGTCTCAAAACATATGAAACAAAACTGATGGAGTTGCAAATAGAAATAGGCAAATCCACAATTATAATTGGGAACTTTAAAACCTCCCCTTTCAGCAACTGACAGAACTACTACACGGAAAATCAACAAAGATATAAAACATTTGAGCAATGCTATCAACCAATAGGATTGAATTAACATATATAAAAGATTCCACTCAACGTCAACAGAATGTGCATGTTTTCAAGTGTATGGAAAGGGAAAGGCTCTCAGATAGAGAATATTGACAAAGAATAAAATGGAAAGGCCCTACCTGCTAATAAGGCTATAGCTACAGTAATCAAGACAGTGTATATTGGTGGAGGGATAGACACATTGGTCAATGGAATAGAATAAAGAATCCAGAGATGGATCCTCACAAATATGCTCAATTGTTTTTAACAAATGTACACGAGTAATTCAGTGGAGGGCTGGCCTTCTCAACAGGTAATGCTGGAGCAACCGAACATCCACAGGCAAAAAACCACCACAACACACACTTTCACTTAAATCTCATACTTTATACAAAAATGAACACAAAATGGATCACAGGCTTAAATGTAAAACATAGTACTATAAAAACTTTAGAAAAAAAATGTAGGAGACAATCTTTAGGAACTAGGGCTAGGCAAAGAGTTCTTAGACTTGACACCAAAAGTGTGATCCATAGAAGGGAAAACAGAAAACTTTAATAACCTCATCAAAATTAAAAACTTGTTCTGTGAAAGTCCATGTGAAGAGGATGAAAGATTATGGGGTGGGAGGAAATATTTGTAAATAACATTTCTGACAAAGGACTAGTATCAAGAATATAGAAAGAGCTGTCAAGGCTCAACAGTAAAAAAAAAACCCTAAAAATCCAATTATAAAATGATGAAGAGGCATGATGAAGAGACATTTCACCAGAATGGATACACAGATGTCAAATCAGCACATGAAAAGATGTTCAAAATCATTAGCCATCAGGGAAATACAAATTAAAACCAAAATAAAACACCACTACACATCTATCAGAATAGCTAAAATAAAAAACAGTGACAACACCAAATGATAGTGAGGATGTGGAGAAACTGGATCACTCCTACATTGCTGTGTGAATGCAAAATGGTACAGCCACTTTGGAAACTAGTTTCTCAGAATCTTTCAGAACTAAACACGCAGTTATATAGCCTACCGAGAGCACACTTGGTCATTTATCCCAGAGAAATGGAAGTTTGTATTCACACGAAAACCGGTACACAAATGTTCATAGCATCTTAATAGGGAAAAATAAGGTACAACTGAGATGTCCTGAAACAAGTGAATGGTTAAAGAAACCGTGTCATATCCATACCATGAAATACTACTCAGCAATAGAAAGGAATAGACTATTGAAACACAAAACAACTTGGATGAACCCCCAGGAAATTATGCAGACTGAAAAAAAGCCAATCCCAAAAAAGTTTTTAAAAAGCATGATTCCATTTATAGAGCATTATTTTTTAACATTTTTTATTGATTTATAATCATTTTACAATGTTGTGTCAAATTCCAGTGTTCAGCACAATTTTTCAGTTATACATAAACATATATATATTCATTGCCACATTCCTTTCTCTGTGAGCTACCATAAGAACTTGTATATATTTCCGTGTGCTATACAGTGTAGTCTATTCTACAATTTTGAAATCCCAGTCTATCCCTTCCTACCCTCCACCCCCCTGGTAACCACAAGTCTGTATTCTCTGTCTGTGAGTCTATTTCTGTCCTTTATTTACGCTTTGTTTTTGTTTGTTTGTTTGTTTTTGTTTTTGTTTTTTAGATTCCACATATGAGCGATCTCATATGGTATTTTTCTTTCTCTTTCTGGCTTACTTCACTTAGAATGACATTCTCCAGGAGCATCCATGTTGCTGCAAATGGCGTTATGTTGTCGGTTTTTATGGCTGAGTAGTATTCCATTGTATAAATATACCACCTCTTCTTTATCCAGTCACCTGTTGATGGACATTTAGGCTGTTTCCATGTTTTGGCTATTGTAAATAGTGCTGCTATGAACATTGGGGTGCAGGTGTCATCCTGAAGTAGATTTCATTCTGGATACAAGCCCAGGAGTGGGATTCCTGGGTCATATGGTAAGTGTATTCCTAGTCTTTTGAGGAATCTCCACACTGTTTTCCATAGTGGCTGCACCAAACTGCACTCCCACCAGCAGTGTAGGAGGGTTCGCCTTTCTCCACAGCCTGTCCAGCATTTGTCATTTGTGGATTTTTGAATGACGGCCATTCTGACTGGTGTGAGGTGATACCTCATTGTAGTTTTGATTTGCATTTCAAAAATTTTCTCCTAGAAGAAATAAAAGCAAGAATAAACAAATGGGACCTAATGAAACTTACAAGCTTCTGCACAGCAAAGGAAACCAGAAGTAAAACAAGAAGACAACCTACGGAATGGGAGAAAATTTTTGCAAATGAAACTGACAAAGGCTTGATCTCCAGAATATATAAGCAGCTCATACGACTCAATAAGAAAAAAATAAACAACCCAATCCAAAAATGGGCAGAAGACCTAAACAAGCAACTCTCCAAGGAAGACATACAAATGATCAAAAGGCACATGAAAAAATGCTCAATATCATTAATTATCAGAGAAATGCAAATCAAAACTACAATGAGCATTTTGAAATGACAAAATTTTAGAAATGGAGGACAGTTGAATGGTTGCCAGGAGTTAGGGATAGGCGAGGGGCAGCAGGAGGGAAGTGGGCATGGTTATAAAATGGCAACAAGAGGGGTCTTCGTCTTGTTGGAACTGTTCAGTATTTTGACTTTTGTGATGGACACAAAACCTATACAGAGGGGGAAGAAAGTATATAACTAAATACAACACACACAAATGGGAACCAGTAAAACTGGTGAAATCGGAGTAAGATTGGTGGATTATAGTAATGTCAGTTTCCTGGTTGTGCTGTTGTGCTATTTTACTATAGTTTTGTAAAATGTTGCCATTTGGGTAAACTGGGCAAAGCGAACAAGCAGGCTCTCCATATTTCTTACAACTGCATGGAATCTTCAGTTATCTCAATTTCAATTAAACATGCTACTGCAGAAGTCTAGAGAAGAGATGAGGAAATTGGACTTAGGTGATAATGGAAGTCTTGTCTGGGTGTTACTCAGTGAAAAGAAACGAGGTACAGGATAGTTTGTACAGTACGTTCTCACGATTTAAAAGGATGCATATGTACATATTTGTATATCAATGCCAGATTACTGGAAGGAGACAAAGTGTTACCAAGTCCAAACTCATTCTGCTCGCCACACGACAGACCAATAAATCTGGAGATGAGGTGTTGGGGCAAGGAATAACAACTCTATTCAGAAATCCAGCAGACCGAAAAGATGGAGAACTAATGTCCTGGAGAACCATCTTTCCCAAGTCAGAATTCAGGCTCCTTTTATACTAAAAGAGTGTGGTTGATTGGTGCAAATTTCTTGATGTCGGAATTCTTTGTTCTTGCAGCTGTCCACCTAGGTCAGGTCATGATGTTCCTTTAAACTTCCAACAAGGCAAATGTTATTCTCTGTTCTGCAACTTTTTATCTCTATATGAATAGAAAAGCGTTATACCCTTCAAGGGCAGAGCCTTGAGAATGGGCTATCATGTATATTTCAGGCTATAGGCAACATTCTTTTATAAAAGGTGCAGAACCAGCATGACTAAGCACAGGGTTAGAGCCAAAGGAACAGATCTAATATGGAGTCAGATTTGTTCTTCCTAATTACAATAGGAAATTCTGGCCACTGGAGAGTCTAGCATGGGAGGAGACCCACTTTTCAAAATATGCCCTTTTGTGAAACTTTATTTTTCTTTTAACCACATGCCTATATTACCTGTTTTAATTACACTAAAAAAAACGTAGAAATTAGTGTATCTTACATAAGATATAAAATTCAGTGTTTTAAAATATGACTTTTTTTATAGTCACTGCTGTCATAATTATTATGAAGAACCTGTGGGGAAAGACATCTCACAGGGGGAAAACAAATTTGCTAGTTTTGTTGGAGGTGGAAGCTTTCATCAAAAAATGATTGCCATTGCTCTGATACTCCTGAACCTCCAGACTCCAGGCCAGAGCCAGTTGCAGAGGAAGCTATCACAGAGAGTGGGGTGAGTTGTAATATTAACTTCATGGTAGTTAAAAAAAAAAAAAAAAGGTTCCTGAAGGCACTGCATTTTGATGCTGAACCGTATAAAAGAAATGGAATTCTTTGTGCTCGGGTTTTGCCATTTATCCTGATCACACTGATCCCATTTTAAGTCTATTTGTGAAAACTGGCATGTATAATTTAAAAGTTCATATCCTGATACTCAGCTGTAGTATCAACAGTGTTAGCAGTAGTTGGTGTCTAGTATTTCCTGCAGCCCACCAGCAGGGAAGAGAGGAACTGATGAGCAGATTATAATCCATCAGCAGGACCTAATTCTGGGTGCATCAGAACTCCTGGAAAGGCTGAGCCATTCTGACTAAATGAGGAACGGGTAAGGAACAAGTCTGCAGTACAATTAATTGATGTATAAATTCTCTGAGACCTTTTGAGCAAATTGTAAGCCTCAGCCACATACAGAGGCAAGACTGCACAAACAATGGAATCTGTGTAAACAGCAAAGGTGGTGGGTCACACTTAGGTTACCATGGGCCAATGTGATTTTGAAAATGTTTGTTTTTTGACAGAGATGAAAGATCTCTGATAAATCAGTGCTCCACAGGAACATTTTCATCACAAAACCAATCTGTTTATCCCCTTATTTTTATTTTCACATCCTGCTTTATATCTTAGACAGGAATTGACAAGCAGCTGTTTAAAACAGCTGGAACAGCTTTTAAAATGAATATTCTGGATCTTTGGCTCCCTCTTCCAGAGACCTTAAGGGGTGGAAGGCATCAATTTGCATTGACAGTGAAGGATATCAGATAACTTTTGAGTTTGAGTTGATGCTGGTGAATTTTCACTGGTGAATTGAATAAAATATTTAAAGGAGAAATGCCACTAATCATACATAAGCTGTTTAGAAAACAGAAGAGGTACACTTCATACATTTTTCTATGAAGCAGGAAAACCTTGATACCAAAACCTTATAAAATGATTGCTTTGAAGAGAATGACAAATCAATATACTTTGTGTATGTAGATGCCAAAGTCCTTAACAAAATATTAAGTTGAAACCAGCAATATATTAAAAGATTAAAGGGAAAAAAGTATGATCATTTCAATAGAGTAAGAAGATTTTGACAAAATCCAACACTTGTTCATGATAAGCAACAACAACAACAAAACCTCAGCAGACTGGAAATAGAAGGAAACTTCCTCTGCATGATAAAGTTCTCATGATATTTATTGATGAAATACAAACACTTTCTCCTAAATTTAAAATTAGGCAAAGATGCCTAGTCTCACCGCTTCCACTGAACATTGTTCTGGAGATACTAGCAAGTGCAATAAGGTAAAATAAAGTCATCCTTATTGGAAAGGAAAATTTTAAAGCATCTGTATTTGCGTGATTGTTTATGTAGAAAATGCTAAGGACTCTACAAAATAATTATTCAAACTAATAAGTGAATCTACCAAGTTGACATGACTCAGTTTACAAAAACCAATAGTATATATTTATAGGGGCACAAAACCTTTGGGAAAAAATTTAAGCTAACAATTCTGTTTACAGTAACATCAAAGACAACATGATTTAGGAAAAAAATAACAAGACATATGTGATCTCCATACTGAAAAGCACAAAATTGCTATATTTCATATAATAAAATAAATATCCTGGAAGGTTCTTTTGTAAAACTTAACAACCTGTTTCTAAAAATTTCCCCCATTTTTACTGAGTTATAATTGACTAGTAAAAATTATATATATTTAAAGTGTATGACTTGATATCTTGGTATACATCATATATTGTGAAATAATAGCCAAAATCAAGCTGATTAACATATTACCTCACATAGTTAACCTCTTCATTCTTTTTCTTTTTCTTCTTCCCTCCTTCCCTTCCTTCTTCTCTTTCTTTTCTTTAATAATAAGAACACTTAAGATCTTCCTTCTTAGCAAATTTCAAGTATACAATACAGTACTGTTGACTATATTCACATTGCCGTACGTTAGATCTCCGTAATTTATTCATCTTGCATAACTGAAGCTTTTTACTTGGCCAACATCTCCCCATTCCCCACTTCCAGCCCTTACTCTTGGCAACTATCATTTTATTCTCTGTTTCTATCAATTTGACTGTTGTAGATTCCACATATAGCTGGGACCATACAATATTTGTTTTTGTGTATCTGACTTGTTTCACTTGGCATATTATCCTCCAGGTTCATCCATGTTGTTGTAAATGGCAGGTTTTCCTTCTTTTGTAAGGCTAAATGATATTCTATGGTATGTACATGCCACATTTTCATTCTCCATTCATCTTGCAGTGGACAGTTAGGTTGTTTCCATATCTTGGTTATTGTGAATCATGCTACAAGGAACAAGAAATGAGGTATCTCTTTGAGATACAGATTTTAATTCCTTTGGATATATACCCAGAAGTGGGATTGCTGGATCATGTGGTGCTTTTATTTTTAATTTTTTGAAGAACCTCCATTCTGTTTTCTGTAGTGGCTGAACCAATTTACATTTCTGCCAACGGTGCACAAGGGTTCCCTTTTCTCCACATCCTCACCAACACTTACTATCTTTTGTCTTTTTGATAATAACCATTCTAACAAGTGTGAAGTGATTTCTCATCGTGGTTTTGATTTGCATTTCCCTGATGATTAATGATGCTGAACAACTTTTCATATACCTGTTGGCCATTTGAGTGTCTTCTTTTAAAAAATGTCTGTTCAGGTCCTTGCCCATTTTTAATGAGGTTATTTGTTTTCTTGCTCTTGAATTTTATGAGTTACTTATATATTTTGAATATTAACCCCTTTTTTACTTGATACATGATTTTCAAACATTTTCTCTCGTTATGTAGGTTGTCTCTTCACTCTGTGGGATGTTTCCTTTGCTGTGGTAAAACTCTTTAGTTTGATGTAATCCCACTTGTCTATTTATGCTTTTGTTGCCCGTATTTTGAGATGATATCCAAAAAATCATTGCCTAGATCAATGTGAAGAAGCTTTTTCCTTATGTTTTCTTCTTATAGTTTTACAGTTTCAGGTCTTATGTTTAAGGTTTTAATTCTTTATGAGTTGACTTTTGTATATGGTGTGAGATACAGGTCCAGTTTCATTCTTCTGCAGATGAATATCCATTTTTCACCAAATCAATTATATATATATATGTGTGTGTGTGTGTGTGTATGTGTATATATATATATATATATATAGTCAGTTTACAATGTGTCAGTTTCTGGTGTACAGCATAATCCTTTGGTCATACATGAATATACATATATTCTTTTTCATATTCTTTTTCACCATAAGTTACTACAAGACACTGAATATAGTTCTCTGTGCTATATAGTATGAACTTGTTGTTTATCAGATTTTGTGAGAATCCTCCTGTATTTTGAAGTAAGAGACACTCTGCCAGAGTTCAGTAGGTGTCCTGTGTGATTCAGTGGGTTTGTAGATAAAATTCTTGGTGTATTTGTCAGTGAGGGTGAGCTGTGAGTCTCTCTACTCTGCCATCTTGGCACCTTCCCCCCAAAATCATTTATTGAAGAGACTCTTTTCCTGCTGTGTGTTCTTGGCACCCTTGTTGAAGATCAGTTGACTGTAAAAGTGTGGATTTATTTCTGGGCTCTCTATTCTCTTCCATTGCTATGTGTCTTTCTTATGCTAGTATCATACTGTTTTGATTACAGTCGCTTTGTAATATATTTTGAAATCAGGAATTGTGATGTCTCCAGCTTTGTTCTCCTTGCTCAAGATTGCTATGGCGATTTGGAGCCTTTTGCAGTTCCATGTGAATTTTAGGATTTTTTAATCTGAAAAATGCCATTGTAATTTTGATGGGGTTTGCACTGAATCTATAGATCTCTTTGAGTAGTATAGACACTGGTTGTCTTTCCGTTTATCTGTGTCTCCATTAGTTTTCTTTATTGATGTTTTATAATTTTTGGTGTACAACTCTTTCACCTCTTTGTTTAGGTTTACACCTAAATATTTCATTCGTTTCATTGCTATTGTGAATGAGATTATTTTCTTAAATTTCTTTTCACATAGTTCATTGTTTGTATGTAAAAATACCACTGTTTTTGTGTGTTGATCTTGTATCCTACAACCTAACTGAATTCATTTTTAGTTCTAATAGATTTTTTTTTGTTGTTGTTGAATGTTTAGGGTTTTCTTCAAACAGAGATAATTTTATTTCTCTGTTATCTTCAAACAGATAATTTTACTACCCTTTTCCTATTTGGATGCCTTTATTTCTTTTTTCTTGTTTAATTGGTCTGGCTAGGACTTCAAGTACTATTTTGAATAGAAGTGACAAGTGTGGGCACCTTTGCCTTGTACCAGATCTTAGAGGGAAAGGTTTAACATTTTCCCAATTGACTATGATGTTAGCTGTGGGCTTTTCATAATGTCTTTTATTGTGTTGAGGTATAAAATAGCCAAGTCTTGAAAACAAAAGACAAAGTTAGTAAACTTATATGTATGAATTCAAGTATTGCTATAAAGTTTCCGTAATTAAAACAGTGTGGTACTACCATATAGATAGAAAAATATATCAATGCAACAGAGTAAGGACTCTAGAATTAAACCTAAACTTCTAAATTCAATTGATTTTTAGCAGTGTGCCAAAGTAGTCCAGTTGGAAAAATGAAGTCTTTTCAACAAATGGTCCTGAAACAACTGAATAACCATATAGAAAAAAAAAACCTCTCTTAACTCCTACCTCATACCATACAAAGAGTATAATTCAAGATGGCTCATAAATTTAAGTATAATGCTTAAATTACAAAGCTTGTAGAAGGAAACATAAGTGAATATCTTTGCAGTCTGGGAGTAGACAATGTTTTTTGTAGAGGACACAGAAAGAAATAGATATATAAGCAAATATCTTGGTCAAGTAGACTTAATTAGAGTAAGACTTTTATCAAAAGATACCATTAAGAAAATGAATAGGCAAGCCAAATGCTTGGAGAAAATATTCACAAAACATAGTAAAAATAATGAAGAGGTGGAAAGGACTGTGTTTCCCCCACCAAATCCATTATTCTCTACTGTATCTCCCCAGTATTCCTGTTCTACCATTTATCATAATATCTAATTATCCATTTGTTTATTTGTTTGTTGTCTCTCACACAAAAATGTAATCCGTCTAAGAGAAGAGTCTTCTGCCAGTTTCTATTTCGGTGTATACAGTAGGTGCTCAAGAAACATTTGTTGAATAAATAAATAAATAGTATATATCCATTGATCTAGGAGGGGCTAGGACTGTATGTTTATTCACTTGGTGAGGATGGGCATCATCGAAAGAGCCAACTTGGCTGTGTGTGGGAGGCTCTGAATGTGCACCTTTCACAGTTCAGGCTGGATCTGCTTTGGTAGTTCCATTTGTTGACAACTTGAGATACCTTTATTCCATGCCTCTGCCTCAGAAAGAAAAGTTTGATGTTTGTTAGTCATCAGGAAGCTGAACAAAATTTTTAGGTTTGTATTGTTCCTTGAGTTATTCAACTGTGCTTAGCTAGCAACTCAATCAGAATGGTCCCAAATTTCATGGTAAATCTTTTGGATTGGAGTATGGCAAAACCTAGCACTTTATCATGGGTTTAAAGTTGCCTTCACATATTGATGAGGATATCAAAGTATTTCAAGCTCCAGATGAAGGCACTTAAATGAACTGCACATCATCTTGGTACAGGAAGCATTGACCTTGGTGCTCATTACACATAGGACTTACCAACCCTGTTTTACATCTGAAAATGCTAACAAAGATAGTGAACACTGAGAACAGTTTGGCTATTGACTGTTTATATACCAGCCAGTGTTAAAATTTTGCTTTCAAATTCTCAAAGTCTATTTCCATTTATTTGCACACAAATAAAGAGAGCAGGGATTTGAACTCAAATTGGCACCTAAATAAATGCCCCTGATAAATTTGGCCAGCATTTCTAACAGCCATCTGGATGGGGCAAAGTGGGTAATTTGCAAAGCTGTGTTTACCCTGAATAAATTTGAGAAATTCTATTTCTTTGCTTGCAGCAGGAGAGTGGTGGGTGCAGACTGTCTCCCAGTGGGCCAAGACCTGCTGGCCACAAGGGGTGGATGCTCACCATTGAAGCTGATCCTGCCTCCTCTTCCCTACGTGCGTGGTGTGAGTCATTTCTTTCTTAGCAACCTCAAACTGTGGTTGATCTCCTGGGACTGTTGTCCATGGTGGCATGCATTGTTATGCTCTTTGCTGTCCTCCATCCGGTGGGACTCCTTCTCTGGAGGTGGTAACAGTTGCCACTTGGTTGACAGTTCAACAAGCACCTCTTGTGTTCCAGGCTTCATGTAAGTGAGGTTCTAGGGAGGTGGAAAAGTAATTAAAACCTAGTCTCTCTGCTCCAAGAGGCTCATGATTTAGGAATAGAAGTACACAAAAATTATACTTATCATTTGCTAAGTACCTACTATGCACAAGGACTTCATCTAACCAAAGCTTCTTCTCGTTCCATTTAGCACAGAGTTACTTTTGTCTTGGTTTTGTTGGGACAGCCCTGGTTTATTCTTGTTGTCCCTGTGAAATGATTAATAGCACCCTTTTTACTCTCGAAGTGTCTGGATTTGAACAATAAATTATATAGTCAGCCTAACTGAGCCACATGGGCTCTCAAATCTGCTGACTCAGAAGTATAGGCAGAGTACTGTGACTCCTGGCTAAGGAGCAATGAGATCACCCTTGGGTTGGTTGAGGGAAGAGGGGGTCATGGAGAGGAATTTGTGGAAGACTAAACAGAGTTTCTGACAGCAGAGGTGATGACTTTTGATATGTTTTTCCTTTTCCTTTGTTATGAGTATCTCTGTGCTTGGATGTTCAAAGCCAGGATCAGTGAGTCCTGCTCCAAAACCTAGGGATGTACATCTAAGCACAGAAAAGTGTATGAGTGAAAAATAGGACAGAACATTGATTGATCCCTTATTAGGTACCAGACATTGTACTAAGTCAGTCATGTGCAACACGTCATTGAATCCTTACCAACCTGTGAGATGGTGCCTGTGAACACTCATCCCCTTTCTAAGGAGGGGAAATGAAGTCTAAGTGGGGTCAAATGACATGTTCGGGGTCACACAGCTAGCAAGTTGTGGAATCAAGATTCAGAGAGAGGTCTTTCTGACTCCAGGGCTCGTGTTCTTATCTTTTAATTTGAGATATAATTGACATATAGCAGTGTGTAAGTTTAAGGTGTACATCATGTTGATTTGATACACTTGTATACTGCAGTATGACTGCCCCCATGGCATTAGCTAACACCTCTATCATGTCACATTATGACCATTTCTTTTTTGTGGTGAGAACAATTATGATCTGGTCTCTTAGCAACTTTGAAGTATATAATGTAGTATTGTTGACTGTGATCACAGTGCTGTGCAGTAGAGCTCCACAACTTGGTCATCTTCTCACTGCAGGTCTGTGCCCTTTGACCAACTTTTCAATTCTCCTACCCCACAGCCCTTGGTAACCACTATTCTACCCTCTTTCTTTTATTTTGGCTTTTTAAGATTCCGCATGTAAGTGATATCTTACGGCACTTCAGAGTTCATTGCAGAGTTATTCTCAATAACCAAGATGTGGAAACAACCTGTGTCCATGAACGAATGAATGGATAAAGAAGACGTCGTATGTGTGTGTGTGTGGGGCTGTATATCTATATAGATACATATACATAGTCTACCTTCAGCTATTACTCAGCCATGAGAAATAATAAAGTCCTGCCATTTGGGACAGCAGGGATGGACCCTGAGGGCATTGTGCTAACTGAGAGAAGTCAGACAGAACTCACATTCTTAAAACCTTTACTATCCTGCTTCCAGATATTTCCATAATCTGGAATCAGAATTCTGCTATTGTCCATGCAGCTGACAGTTTCCGTTGATCATGGTAACAATGCTAGGGACCACCATGTTTCGAGCATCCACGATCTACCAGGCACTGCTCATAATTTAGTTTTAATCCTCATAACAACCCTGCTAAATAGATACTTTTCATCTTATGGGTAGGGGATCTGGAGTTCATAGAGGTTCGGCGCCGATACTTAATTGTAAACTTCACGTCCTTCATGATGGGGAAGAATGGTAAGCATAAGGATGCCTTCGGGTAGCACAAGGGCTGTACACTGCTGGATTTCATTAGACACTTCCTGAGCTGGTTCTAAGAGAGGCAAAATCTCCTGTTCTTTCTAATCAGTGAACCTCTGGGAAATAACACAGAATGTTCTCTCTTTGCTTTCTCAGAGTCACTAGCCATGTCACCCTAGGCAATTTCATTCCTCTCTAGTTTGTTTATTCATCTGTACAGTGGAGATAACTCCTGCCTCACAACCATGTGAGCAAGATTAAGTGAGAAGGTGCATGCAGACTACTGAGCCCAGCGTCTATCTGTTCATTACCCTTCCCTTTCCAATAATTATTGATCTTGCCTTTTTGTGGGCAATGGACTGGTATCTGTTTCACCTTTGCAGTAGTCATGGCTAAAATTTAGCTCAACTACTTTTCACATTAGGAATATGTGTTTCTACATGAGAATTTGGATAACTTGGGAAAATTAAGCTGGAATAATTTTGTATCTGATTCCTCCCCACCCTGAAATCCAAGCAGTCTGTTCTCTGGATGTTTACCTAGAAATACTAACCTCCTAAAGAATGTACATAACAGAGGTTTCTAAACTTTGACCTTTTTTCTTACCTTATATTTCTAATAGTACATGCACATGGGGGGAAAAGGCAAAAGCTATTGAAGGTTATACACTGAAGACTAAGTGGTTCTTTCCTACCCCCTTCAATTCCCTAGTCACCCTTCTTAGAAGTGGCCACTGCACTTCTTTTGTGTGCCTTTCAGGAGAGATACCTGCTCATGTACAGGCATATCTTTTTATTTTTATCTCCCTGCTTTTCTTCACAGGCATCATAGCATATTCTGTGTGCGGTTTGAACCTTGTTTTTGTTATTTAACAATGTGTCTTGGCAATCTTTCCATTTCAGTATGAATAGCTCGCCCTCATTATTTTTAATGGTGGTGTGGTATTCAAATATATGGATATCCTATAATTTATGTAAACAGTCCCAAAGTTATTTGTGGTCTTTTGCTATTACACATAATTTTGAAGGCATTATCTTCATGCACACATCGTTGTGCACGTGCATGTAGAGTCTTAAGATAAATACCTGTTAATGGAATCACTGGATGAAAGTATATGTACATTTACAATGTTGATAAATATTGCCAAATTGTCCTTCAAAGAGGGTGTCCCAGTTTAATTACCACTAACAATGAACGAGGGTGTTTCTTCGCATCCTGGAACACAGTTTAGTTTATCCTTTTCAATTCTGGTTGGAAGATGTTCATTTGTTTCAGTTTAATTTTGTATCTCTGTTACCATGAGTGAATTGATCATCTTTTCATATATTTAAGAGTCATTTACATTTCTTTTTCTATATATATGTTCCTTACCCATTTCCTTATAGATTATTAAATTAATTTTACCAATTTATGAAACCTCTCTCTATATTAAAGATTTAGATTTTTTTTTTACCATATATATATTTTGTCTGCCACTTACCTTTTGATTTTATTCCTGGTATCCATGCTATTTTGATATATGGATATTTTAAATTTTAATGTCTTTGTCTCTTGTTTAATGGTTTTTGGTGTATGTGTCATACTTATGAAACATTTCTGAGAACATAATAAATTTTCCCTGTTTTCTTTTGTTACTTTAATAGTATCATTTTTTAAGAAAACATTTGACATTTTTATCCATCTGATATTTATTTTAGTATAAGAAATGGGGCAGGTATCCAAGCTAATTCTTTTTTCAAATGCCTAGCCAGTTGGCCCAATACCATTTATTGAATAATTCATTTACCCCTGTTGATTTTAAATGCATCTTTAATAGTAGAACAGATTTTTAAAATACATATTTTGGTCTATTTCTGGACTCTGTTCTGTTCCATTGATTTGTCCATTCATTTACTGGAATCAAACTGTGTTAATTACACCAGCTTTATGATATTTTAATAGATGTTATTGCTAGCACACTCTCACAACTCTTTTTTTTTTCTCAGAATGTTCCTTGGGTTTCTTACAAGTCATGTTTCCACTTGAACTTTAAGAATAAGTTTGGCTGTCTCAAAATAGAATCCTATTTGTATTTTATTTAGATTATTGACATTTATAAATATTCTTGAAAGAATTGTTTTAGTAAGAATCATTTCTGTTGCTACTTTAAATGGGTTATTTTCTTTAATTATATTTTCTAACTGGTTATTTGTTATATATAGGAAAGTTAATGTTATTTTTATTAAATAATTTCCTATGCAGCTATAAATATTGCGACAGGGAAGCATGTGTATTGTCTACATGATGAGTGCCCTGGTTCCAGTTTTGAAATATAGACAGATATAAAGACTCCTAGAAGATACATTGGCAGGACGTGAGCCAAAATATCAACCTTGATTCTCCCTGAATGGATGATAATTCTGAATGATCTTTGTTGTCTTATTTGTGTTGTTCATTGTTTCCCATTTCTTACAGTAAGCATGTATTGCTGTTATATCAAGAAGAAGAAATATTTTAAAAAGAGGGTTGACAGTATACTTAAGAGATATAACTTTGGAATATACTTGTGATGCTCCTATAGGGAGGAAGAGAATACCGTGATCAGCTGTGTAGTCGGGGTAGATGAACTGCTGTAATAAACTACCCCCAAAGATTCAGTGGCTGGAAGCAATCAAAATTTCTTTCTTTCTTACAGTGTAATGCAGGTCCACAGGAATTGGTGCAGGGATGGGGGGCTGTTGCCTATAGCAAGTTTTAGGGTCACTTTCTCTCACGTTCCATTGGCTCGCACTCAGTCATATGACCACGTCTAGCTGCAAGGGTGACTGGGCAGTGTAACCTAGCTATGTGCCCAGGAAGAAGAGAACATGAAGTCGGATGTGCACTCCCAGACTCTAATGAGCATTTACAGTTGCACTGTATTGCAAATGGATTTGCAGTTGCTCCTGCATCATATTCCAGGGCAATTACTTGGGTTTGGGAGCATTCTTCCCAGTGAGCTTCCATGAAGTTGTTGAGAGTACCCTGATGGTCCCTGAATAACTGAACAAGCAGAGCTGTGTCTCCCTCCCCAACCCAGGATTCCTATGCAAATTTCTTGGTATCTTGTAACCTCTGTTCAGCCTTCTTGTGCATTGAGCCATCTCCAATCTGAAGTTGAATCCTCAGACTCTGATTCCCCACTTTACATCTGCTCTGGCTTGATATCTTCAGTCATTTAACTCAGTATCTGACCTTCAGCTACGTTGGGTGCTGCTTTCTCTATGTACAATGCTTTGGTGCACTGTTTACATTTCCTTACGTGTCTGAACTCAATCCATCTCCCACTTCCTGACCTGACACTGGATTGTCAGGTTGGCATCTCGAAAGGACTCTGTATCATCTTACCTATGGCTGATTACTTCCTGGAGAAGGAGGGAATAATTCTCCTTGCCCTGGTTTCTGGAGAGTGATTGATGAACTATTTAGTTCAGTTCATGCCGTCCCTTGCCCAGTGTTCTTTGGTACCCTGAGTTTGTGTAAGGAAGCTGATGGATGGATGCAGTACAGCCGGACGTGGCTTATCTGGAAAGGATTACTGATAGACAACTGACACCATCACCTCCCCACAGAACATGAAAATGCATGATATGGTGAAAACATTCAGTATGTTATAGAGGACAGACCCTCAGTAAATCTCCCGGGAAGCCAAGGTCTGATTTTGCTAGCTCTGTGCTCACACTGAAAGAAAGTATTTGTTTCTTTCTCATAGGGCCTTCCTTTCCCACCCACAAGTTTTCTGTGTTGTGTTTTAAATGAGCCTTTATTTAAGCAGTGTCTGTGCTCTGCTAATGTTTTGTGATCCAACAAGCTGCTGCACAAACAAAATGCCTGGGCCCTATGACCAACCTTGGGTATTGAAGTCTAGAGCTATTTGAAAATACCACTTTCTTTCTGATTATAAAAGTAATGTGTGACAATGGCTTAGACTTTTGAGTACCTCCTAAGAGCTCAGTACTGGTCTGTGTTTTGTATGCATTGACTAGTCGTCACAACTCTCTGTGGTAAATAATATGATTTCCATTTAACTTAAAAGCAAACTGAGGTCCAGAGAAATCTAGTATCTTGTTCAGGATCACAGAGCTGGGAAGTGGTGATACTAGAATGAGAACCTGGGTCTTCCGAGCCCTGAGCCTGCAAATCGTGCCTCTCTACCTAACTATTACAGCAGATCTGAAGACAAGAAAATATAATGAAGAAAACAACAGCAAGAATAAAAATTATCCATAATACCTTAGCCTAGAGACATCTGTTACATTTGGTATGTTTTCTCCAAGTCTTTACCCTTGATAGAGAGATAGATACATTTTTTTAATGAACAGGTTCTATTCGTGGTTTTGTACTTGCTTCTAACACTTAACCTCTTATTGTGAGCGTATTTTCAAGTCATTAAATTATGTTGAAAGCATTTTCATGGTTGCTTGCTGCTCAACTCTACTATAATTCATTTAACCAGTCTTTTATTACTGGACATTCTTCTGCTTTCAGTTTTTTCTATTACAAAACCAATTATAAATAATTCTACCATGAATCAATTTGTCTATATTTTGACTGATTATTTCCTTGTTATAAAGCCCTAGGAGAATTACTGTTTTAAATATAGGGTTATGTTTAAGGCCCTTGACACATATTGTCAAATATAACAGATTTTTGATCATATCTATATCACTCAGCCACAATTGACTTTAATATATGTCATAATTGATTCTAACCAGATCTAGAGACATCTTTTTTATATGGCCAAAATAGATTTGGATTATTTTAAACTGCTATGTCTTCTTCCTTATCTGAAGATGTATATTTTGGGAATAAGGGGAGGATGGGGCTTCAACCCTACCAGCTTAGAAAGGCCTCAGGAGACTGGAGGTGGGGTTGGATGATATCTCCCACAGTACCTGGCCACTACTAGAGAGGACCTGCCGAACAAAGGCTGAGGGAGTTCTGCCTACTGTAAGGATTGTGCATAGATACAGCATTTGCAGCTACATTCCATTTGTGAGATTGGCATCCTTGAGTAAGGAAGATGGGTAAAAATAACTTTGAGCACTTAGTCTCTTCCAGCTTAGAGACTGAATTTAAAGTACTAGACATTTGAAGCTGTCATGAGTTTCCCTATGTATTGCCTTTGCAACAACCCTGTACGCCACACAGATTAAGTACTATCATCCTCACCTTACAGAAGATAAGAACAGGAACAGTGGAAATTTATCAAGCACATACTATGGGACAGGCATTGTGCTAATACTTCACATGTATTATTCTCCTTAATGCTCAAAAGAATCCTATGAAATGGGTATTATATTTCATGTATTAGGACGATGGGACGCAACAATTTGAAATAATAATTTAAAGCCACAAATTTAGCAAGTGATAAAACTGGGATTCAAACGTACTTAGTCTGTCTCCAGAGAAATCTCAGAGAGGTTAAGGGTCTTGTAGAAAGTCTCCCAGAGTATTGCCTCACACTGGTCAGAATGGCCATCATCAAAAAGTCTACAAATAATAAATGCTGGAGAGGGTGTGAAGAAAAAGGAACCATCCCATGTTGTTGTTGGGAATGTAAATTGGTGCAGCCACTATGGAGAACAGTATGGAAGTTCCTTAAAAAAACTAAAAATAGAGTTACTGTATGATCCAGAAATCCCACTCCTGGGCATATGTCTGCAGAAAACTCTTGATTTGAAAAGATACATGCATTTTTTTAAATGAACTATCTACAATAGCCAAGTCATGGAAGCAAGCTAAATGTCCATCAACAGATGAATGGATAAAGAAGTTATATATATAGTGGAATACTACTCAGCCATAAAAAGGAATGAAATAATGCCATTGGAGATTGTTGTGTTAAGTGAAGTAACTCAGAGGAAGACAAATGTCACAGTGTATCACTTATATGTGGAATCTTAAAAAATGAGAAATGAACTTGTTTACAAAACAGAAACAGACTCACAGACGTAGAAAAGAAACTTATGGTTGCCAAAGGGGAAAGGGAGGGATAAATTAGGAATATGGGATTAACAGGTGCACACCCCTATATATAAAATAGATGAAAAAAAAGGACTTACTGTAGAGCACATTCAATATCTTATAATAACCTATAATGGAAAAATATGAAACTGTATACCTGAAAGTAACATAATATTGTAAATCAACTATAGTTAAATTTTTGAAGGGAAAAAACTATTAAAAAAATAAAAAATAAAGTCCTGGAAAAAAAATAAAGTCTCCCAGAGACTAAGCAGTTGAACTGGAGCCTGTGTCCAGGTCTCAGTGTTCACTGATCCTTTCTCTCCACCAGGGCCCCACTGTAGCCATTGGGATGCAGTCGGCAGTATCAGCCCTCATTTGAAATGCCCAACCCTGCTAAGAGACTTTCAAGTACAGACCAAGTTTGATCACTAACACGTAGCGACAAATCATTGATTTTGTTCCCTGACATCTGTGTATGCCCCTATGTGTGTTTGTCCCTGTGAGGACCAAAAGTTCCCAAAGGCACCATTTTACCCACGAGTAGGTAGAGGAACTGAGAGGTAGAATACTGTGTCCCAGGTCACACAGCTGGTAATGTAAGTAGAAATCATAATACCCATCTCCTGGAATTGTTGAGAGTGTTATATGCATGTTGGAAGGCACCTATTGCAAGGTAAGCATTCAGTAAGTAATAGTAAATATTAACAACACTGTTGATGATAATTATTCTGTTACTATGATAGGGTAGTGAGTTCTTCAGCCTCGTTAATCCTGTGTCCTCAGCTAAGGACCATTGTAGTCATTCACTGTCTTACTGGACCAAACACTACCTGTGAGATTTGCAAATACTGATTGCACTTTGTATGAAGAATGCCTCCTTGGGAAGTTGCTGATTGGCCCAGAGAACCTCGGCTTTGTACCGAAACTACACGGCCTTCTAAGCAAAGGCATTGTTTTCAATACGTCACCCTCTCGCATATCTTTGATAAGCAGGGCACTTCTACTTTTACACACTATACTTGGACACAAGTCTGCTTCCACGTGATAGGAAGCCACATGCTACCCTGGGCCTGCTATTTTGAGTATTAAATAGCAAAATCCTGTGGCAGTCTGGGAAACTTACTCTGCAGGATGTGCTGACACAGTAGAATGGAATTAAACAGGACCTCATACCTAGTGTATTCCACCACCAGCATGTTTTATTCATCCTTGCTCAGCTGTATGAATGGGCAATTTTCCTTCCAGATGAAGAGGCACTCTAGTAACAGAGCTATAATTTTCCTGGGAGAATTACTAGGGCCCTGTTTCGGAGGAAGAGGTCATTTTGGCTGGGAGAAATTGTTAGTTTCCCCATGTGGAATTCCCTTTACCACTAAAATACATGGTGCGTGGATTCCAGCTGGATTTGTCCTATGAACGGAGAATGCAGTGAGACTCCCTAGTCGTCCTCCATTATCAAAGCCGCATGTTCTAGTGAGGCTAGAACCAGACGTGGCTCTCTGCTGGCGTTCTGGCTGTAATTGTGCTGGGGAACACATCAGTGCCATGTGCGTTAGTCTCCTCACTGGGACATGGGAAAGTAGAGCAAGCCATACCCCTTAAAGAGGACTCGTGAAGAAAGTGGGTGTCATTAGCCTCCCCCCTAGAGCACCGAGTGCGGTGTATTGACACGCTGAGGGCCAGCCATTACCAGGAGACCAGGCAGACCGCATGGCAGATACTATTGACCCAGTCCCACTCCCAAAAGAAAATATGAAATAGAGTAGTTAATGGAAGACTTGGTTTCTGCTGACCATCAATTATGTGAAAGAATGAGGCACCTAAAATGTGCTAGAGTATTATAGTGGGTACTTCACTAACAGTATTGCCAAACCTGAAAACAATCATGTAGGCTAGCTACTATTATTATCATACCCATTTTCAAGATAAGGAAACTGAAGCTCAAAGAAATAATTTCCCAGGAAGAGACAGTAGGAAAGAAAGCTGAGATGGAACCTGAGAAGTTTATTTAATTCATGAGCCTGTGTTCTTAACCACTAGGCCAGTTACTGAAAATAGGTGCTTTATTGTGAACACTAGATCAATACAGGAATTTTACAGTGTATTCATTAGAATACCTATGTCCAGTTCCGTGTGGAACACTTCTTTAAAAAAAAACTCACAGTAGCCTTAAAAGTTAAATTCTATTGTTATCTCCACCATACAGATACGGAAACTGAGCACATGATAACTTCCCCAGGGCTGTCTTCTTGTTTGGTATAGTACAAAGCTGAGACTCAAATTCCAGTTTTTCTGATTTTAAATCCCCAGCCTACAAAGTGGCTGTAAAGATGAATCGAACAAGGCTCTTCCTCGTCATGAACGTGTGTTCTAGTAAGTGGGGAATGGACTCTGGACATGAAGCACTGTGATACAGAATCCAAAGTAATAAGTTCCATATGGGTCATGAAAAAGAAGAAGGCGTAAGAGGGGAAATGGGAGGAGGAGGAAGGAGGAAAGAAGAAAGAGGAAGGAGGAAGAGGCGGAGAAGGAGAAGTAATCCCGTGAAGAGGCAGATACCATTTCTGTTCATAAATGGCTCCATGCGAGAGGGGGTGGTAAGTGCATCCTTGAGGGATGGATAAGGCTTAAAAAGACAGCACCTCCTTTTATTTAGAGCCTGCTATATGTATGCCAGCACTAGATATTTTTCTTTTTTGATAGCAACCTTGAAGTCTTTGTTTTCTTTTTTTCCTGCTACAGCTAAGTTTTTTTTTTTTGTAATTGAAGGATAGTTTATTTACAATGTTTCATGTATACAGCAAAGTGATTCAGTTATATATATTCTTTTTCAGATTCCTTTCCATGATAGGTTACTATAAAATATTGAATATAGTTCCCCGTGCTATACAGTAGGTCCTTTTATATATAGTAATGTGTGTCTGTTCACCCCAAATTCCAAATTTATCCCTCCCTCACTTTCCCCTTTGGTAATCATGTTTTTTTTTTCTGTCTGTGAGTCTATTTCTGTTTTGTAAACAAGTTCATTGTATCATTTCTTATGACTCCACATATAAGTGATATCATATGTTATTTGGCTTTCTCTGTCTGGCTTACTTCACTTAGTATGATCATCTCTGGGTCCATCCATGTCACTATAAATGCCATTATTTCATTCTGTTTTATGACTGAGTAGTATTCCATTGTGTGTGTGTGTGTGTATATATATGTATACATATACATATACATACACACACACACACACTTCATCTTCTTTATCTAGTCATCTGTCAATGGACATTAAGGCTGCTTCCATGTCTTGGCTATGGTAAATTGCACTAGGTAATTTACATCCATTAAAGATTCGGTCTCACAAGAACAATGCCATTATTTCCACTTTGTAGATGAAGAAACAGAGGCTAGCAAGAGATGATGTAGCCAGATGTAGGTGAATGGCATGAACAAAGGTCTTGCCCAGGGACCATGAATAGAGATGTTGTTTTAACAGAGAATGCTCAGGGGAAGGGTGTAGCTCAGGGTTAGGACAGGTGCCTAGCATGTGCAAGGTCCTGGGTTCAATCCCCAGTACCTCCATTAAAGATAAATAAATAAACAAACAAACCTAACTACCTCCACCCAAAATGAAAACAATAATTTTAAAAATTATTTTAAAAAACCCAGAGAATGCACAGTAATATTGGAAGAGTCCGCTGGGCCCAGCTTCCAGGAGTTCTGGGACTCTATGGAATTGACAGTGGAGAGCTAGTCAGATTTCCTGAGGAGGCAGGAAGGAGATAATGAGAGCTGTGTTTTAGGAAGATTCTCAGGCATTGGTATGCAAGGATGAATTGAATGGCAAGAACTAGAGTGAGAAAAGACACTATTTTTCTACTCCAGGCACAAGGCAACAAGGCACAGGCCCTAGGGGCCTGAGTCTGAAGCTGAGCTCTGTCATCAATTAGCCGTGTGATCTTAGGCAAGGCATTCGGTGTCTCTTCACCTACAGTTGTCTCAGCTATAGATGAAGATGGTAACAGAATGTCCCTGGTCTCACAGGGATGCTGTAAGGAGTAAACAAGACAAAACGTGTGAAGTGCTCTGCCCAGTGCCTGACCCACAGTAATCGTGCCTGAAATGGGAGCCCCGATTTTTTTTTTTTCATTAAAAAGAGTGAGACCAGCTTGGAGATTGTTGATGTGCCAAGGGCCCAGCCTGAGATGGTGTCCAGAGAGGACAGGAGGAGGGAAATAATGATGTTAAGTGTAAGATGCTTGACTCCTCCTTGCCTGGCTAGGTTGTTGAGAAAAAAAAAAATCTTTCCTTAGCCAGAATATTCTGTTGTCAAATGCAAACCAGATTTCAAAATGAAAATTATCTGTCGTGTGCAGTGTAGTATTTGTAGGGCTTTTGTTAGATTGTGAGACATGGACACCAATTTCGTAATATCTAGATCTATCATTCTCTAAGCACATTCAGAATGTTGATTTCCTATCTCCTAAAGCCTTTCCATTTTGTAACTATTGAAATGAAAGTTTTTGAGATAAAGCAAGGGATTTGAGTATATGTGAAAATGCGTCCTAAAATGGAAGATTGACTTTCATATTTACAACCTTTTAGTCTGATTCCAGAAGACTTGCATTTTCATCATTTCCATTATGTTTCCTAAACTGGCATGAATGTTAATAGATATTAAGTCTGATATTTAATTAAAGGGAGATTGTCTGTTCATGTAATTGCTATCTAGGGTAATTAGTCATTTGTCTTAGGTAGCTGGCACTGAAATGTTTCCACCACAAACCGATGTTAGCTATTTGATACATAAACCAGACCCTGGAGAGAATGACCTTAGGAATTCAAAATGTGGAACTTGTCTTTGATTGCAATATTCAGCCCACAATAAAAAAAAAAATAATAAAAATCCAACCTCCAACCCTTTCTTAAAATGAGTTTATTAGTTGATCATTAAACATATGGTATATGCCACATAATTAATTTTATAGTAAAGTTGGCTAGAGCCTGGATAAACGGACAATTACTCCTTCCCCTGCAAGCAGACCCATTATCATAATTGCTACTGAAACAAAGTTCACATGCATACGTAAGACACAAATAACGCCGCCCTCTCTCTTAGGTATTTGACACAGAAGCAAAAAGCCCAACCTGTAATATCTAGCAGGACTCATTCCCTCATTATTTCCTTTATCTTACAATGGTAATCAAGTTTTCTTACAAAGCTGTGCTATCTTGTTTGCATTTAATTCTCCAGCTTCCCTTATTGAAACCTAAAGCTTGTGTTTAACACCGGAATATATTATTAGCTAGATTTTGAATGCCTAGATAAAATGAAAAGAGTATATAAGTTTCAGTAGGAGGCTTTAAAAACATAATTAATGTAATAGATCACTTATAATATGTCTAAGCATTCATAGGTTTAATATCTCTGAATGAAAAATAAGAGAAACGACACATACTTTGATAACTTCTCTGCTGTAGACAATAATATTGGTGGATAATATACAGAAAAGATAAACAAAAAGACACAGCTGGTCTTGGAGAGAAGACAAGTCTCTCCATGAATTGGATGTAGAAAAGCAAAGCACAAGTGAGAGTAGGGCTGAGTTTCTGGGCTCGTGCTCTGCAAATTGGCGACAGTGGTCAAGTGGTTAGGTCCTTGGTGAAAGCAGCTAACATGCTCCACATATAAAGGGGATCGGGACTAACTCAGTGCTAACTCAGTCCCAGCCAGATCCAGGAATGGGGGACAGAACACTTCAGCTTCTCTCATGACAGGAAGCTGCAAAATGTTACCTAAGACCATATCCTCTGCCTAAGAGATGGGCCTTAGGAAACAAGAGGACACAGAGACAGCCTCATGACCGAGGAATGGGCCAAGGGGTCCATTTGTTCAGTGAAAGGATCTACCAAGTTCCCAGTATTACCCATGGGCAGAAACTCCAAACTGACTGTGTGACACATGGTTCTGGAATAGGGACCTGTAGGGCAGGGTGGAGACAACAGTAACACCAGAACTGCTAGATGGGAAGGGCTGAGAACAGAAGCAGACACAGAAAAATAAACAAGGCCCTAAGCAGGCTGCTTTTAAGAAAGCCCTTGCGCAACACTGAGAGGAAGCGGCTCCTTAAGTTCTGTGACCCAGCTACCTGACTTTCCTCACTGCGTCCTGCTCTGGATCCACCAGTCCATACAAATATCAATATAAATAAATCATAAATAAATGGAGAATTTGTGAAAGCTTTTCTCGACAGAAAATGTTAATAAATGTAGACGGAATAATAGAAAAATCACCATTTGGCGATAATCATCAATAGATGCTAAAACTTGCAGGTTCCATTTTGAGGAGAAATGGCATATTTACATATTTTAAAAGAATCTCCTTTATAAGACACTTATTAATAACAAAGAGGAAAACAGTGACTTTATAGTGGAGAAACCTGGAAGACATCACCATAACCAAATGATCAAAATTTTTATCACCCATAACAGGATGCAGATACCATGTATCTCCTGGTTAGAAATACTGAGGAGGACATGTCATTTCTTTGACATCTCTGCCAAAATTATGTAAATAACCTGAATTTTATCTTGGGGGAAAAAAATCAAACAAACCCAAATTGGTGACCATCTTCCAAAATAAATGACCTGTACTCTTCAACATTGTCAAGATCACAAAAGACAAAGAAATGTGGTCTGTTCCAGATAAAATAGATACCAAAGAAATGTGACAACTAAATGCACTAAACATAAATAAGATTTGTAGATTGTAATACTGTATCAATGTGAATTTCCCAGTATTTGATTATTGTACTGTACTTGTGTAAAAGAATGACCTTGTTATGAGAGATAAAGAGATGTTACACCAGCAACTTTCTTTCAAACAAAGCAGTTTAGAAAACTATATAATATATACAATTATATATGTTTATGTGTGTATATATATATGCGATGTTAACATTTGTGGAATTTGGGTCGTGATACATAAGAATTCTTTTATTATTTTTGCAGCTTTTCTGTCAACCTTAAATTATTTAAAAATAAAAGATTGCGTGTTATCTTGTGAAAGTGATAATTAAAGGTAATTTTACCATCTTAACTTCATTTAATTAAAAATTAAGGAAAATTGAAGATAAATGAATTAAATGTTCAACTCAAGAAACCAGAAAAAAGGAAAACAAGGTAAATTAGAAAGAAGGAAGTTGTTAAGAGCAGAAATTAATGAGTTTGGTAGAAAACAAATCAACAAAAATTTAAAAATTAGTTCTTTGGGGAAAAAAGAAATGAGTACAGTGAGAAAATAACAATAGTGGTCAAGAAAAGACAAATAACTTTAGGACCAAAAAAGAGAATATTTACAATCGTATAGGTGAGTTGAAGATTTCAGTGATCATAAAACTAAAATCAACTTTATGCCCATAAACTTGAAAACTTAAATGAGTATTTTCCTAGAAAATGTATCAAAAGTGACTCAAGAAAACACATACCTCCATAAACCAATAAACATCAATGGAAGTGAGTTGGTATTCAAAAGTTTTCTACCTTAAAAACCACTAGGCTCAGGCAGTTTTATGGCAAAAATTTACCAAATCTTCCAGGTCAGATAATTCTTCTTTTACAAACTGTTGCAGAGAATAGAAAAATAGAGGAGAAACAGCTACAAGATTTTGGAAGAACCAAGCAGAGCATCTTGCTGTACCTGATATCAAAACTTCCTATAAAACTATAGTAATTAAGACACTGTGCTTGGTTCAGGGAGGAGCAAAAACCCTGGTGGATGAGAATAGAGAGCCCAGAAATGTACTCAGATGTTCACGGAACCTGGATATATGTTAGGTGTGGCATAGCAAATCAGGGGAATGGAAGCATCAGTCAGTATATGCTTCCTATTGAATTAGGGATAATTTGGGGGAAAATAAAATTAAACCTCACACATAATATAAAACCAAACACAGGAGAAAATCTTTGATTGTTGGACAGGGAAAGTTTCCTTAGACAAAACAAAATATAACAAAAAAGCACAAATCATAAATGGAATAACTGATAAATTTGATTCTGTAATTTTTTAAAAATCTGCCCAGAGACATCATTTAGTATCTTGCAAACATAACGTTCAGTGAAAAAACCATGTTGCCTCATGATACAGTGCGATCTCATTTGTGAAATGTTGAAAAATACACTAATAGTATACAGGGTTTATGGATGTGTATGTGTGGCGTAAAATTACTAAAAATATGCATGGAAACTTTAATGGTGTATTCCTAACTAGCAAGAAGAGAAAAATGGGGAATGGGGTTCTCAACCCTATCTGAAATGGTTTTTGTTTCTTAAAAATGAAGTCTGAAATAAATATGGGCTAAAATTAAGATTTGATAACATGGAATGTGGGTAAATGGATATTTGTTAATATCATATATTCATATCTGTATGCTTGAAATACCAATACCCTGTGTCCAAGCTATAGTGGGAAAGTATCAGCCTAGATCATGGTTGAAGTCCAGGCTCTATCACTTGTTAGCTGTGGCCTCTGCCAGATTATTTAATTTCTTAGAACTTCAGTTTCTCCATTTGTAAATTGGGGATAATCATAGTACTTAAAACATTGTTATGAAAATTATATGAAACAGTGCATGTAAAATGTCTTGCATGGTGCCTGGTACATAATAAATACTTGACATACTCTGGCCTTTGTGATCGTTTTCAGCAAATCTGCTAAATTTTAATTTTTAGCAGTCCTTTCTTTAGTGATGTGTAATTGACATATAACATTATATTAGTTTCAGGTGTACAAAGTAATGATTTGATATTCATGTGTATCAGAAGTGATCATCACAGTAAGTCTAGTTAACATCTGTCACCATGCATAGTTACAAATTTTTTTCTTGTGATGAGAAATATTAAGATGTACTCTCTTAGCGACTTTCAAATATGCAATACAGCATTATTAACTATAGTCACCATGCTGTACATTACATCCCCATGACTTATTTTATAACTAGAAATTTGTATCTTTTGACCCCCTTCAGCCATTTCACCCATGCCTCTGGCAACTAACAACTTGTTCTCTATATCTGTGAGCTCTTTTTTTTTTTTTTTTTTTAAGATTCCACATATAAGTGAGAGCATATGGTATTTGTCTTTCTCTGTCTGACTTACTTCACTTAGCATGATCGTCTCCGGGTCCATCCATGTTGCTGCGAATGGCATTATTTCATTCTTTTTATGGCTGAGTAATACTCCTTTATACATATATACCATGTTTTCTTTATCCATTCATCCATGGATGAACACTTAGGTTGTTTCCCTGCCTTGGCTATGTAATGCTGCAATGGACATATAGATGCATGTGTTTTTCCTATTTAGTGTTTTTATTTTCTCTGGGTAAATACTCAGGAGTGGGATTGCTGGATCATTGGGCACTTTTATTTTTAATTTTTTGAGAAACCTCCATTCTGTTTTCCATAGTGGCTGCACCAATTTACATTCCCATAAACAGTGCACCAGGGTTCCCTTATCTTCACAACACTTGCTTATTTCCTGTCCTTCTGATAATAGCCTTCCAAATAGGTGTCAGATGAGATCTCATTGAGATTTTGATTTGCATTTCCCTGATGGTTAGTGATGTTGAGCAACTTTGCGTGTGTTTGTTGGCCATCTGTATGTCTTCTTTGAAAAAAATGTTTCTTGAGGTCCTCTGCTCATTTTTCAATCAGCTTGTTTGTTTTTTGATGTTGAGTTGTATGAGTTCTTAGTATATTTTGGATATTAACCCCTTATCAGATATATGCCTTGCAAGTATTTTCCTCATTAAGTAGGTTGCCTTTTTCATTTTGTTGATGGTTTCCTTTGCTATGTAGATTTTAGTTTCATGTAATTTCACACTGGCCAGTGATCTACTCGCTGAGTCAGTAAGCAGCCCCAACATTTCTTTTTTCAGTGGAGATACTGGGGATTGAACCCAGGACCTTGTCCATGCTAAGCATGCGCTCTACCACTTCCCAGCCCCACCTCCAACATTTCTGAGCAGGGATTATTTCTGTGGCATTTGCTGAAATGCTTAGAGAGGCCTACCCTCTCTAAGGGGTAGAGAAATCTGGGGTATGGCATTTTTCTCTGTGAACCGGAGTCACATAAGTGAGACCCAGCTTCAGATGCCTGAGGCCAAACTTCAGATTTCCTAGATTCTTCTTTCAGAATGTGTGCGCACGCTCATGCGTACGCACGATGTGCCATGCGTGTCCTTTTGATTTGTTTGTTTGATTTTTTTTCCAATTCATCAAACCCAGCTTCCTTTGCCACTTCATCCTCTGTCTTGTTCTCTGCTGAGGCTTTTAGGCACAGACGCTCGTTTTCTCCTGGGGAAGTGGAGGCCCAGAGGCATCCCCCTTGATGAGGCTCTGACCAGAGTAGCACTAAGCAGGCCTGGCAGAAGACATCACCCACCTTTAGTGACTTAAGGGGAGAAATAAAAAAGTTTTGGTGCCATAGGACAATGAATCCCAAAAGTAGATCTGAGGAACTTTGCTAATCTTTGACAATGTTTCCTATATCTGTATCTAAATGAAAAAAATAGACAAGGCAGTGAGTTTTTCATAAAGCCAAAAGGATTCAACAGAATGACCTGTCCTCTATTTTGAAATGATGCACTTCCATTTTTTGGTGATAAAATGTCTTTTCTTTTTTGAAGTTATTGTGGTAGGTTTTTAAAAAGCCTTCATTTGGGAGTCAAACTTTGTAAATCCTGCATATGTCCCCAAAATGTTCATGGGAAATGTTATTGGTCTATGAAATCCAAAATCTGGGAACCATTGATTTGGACTGCCAAAGATGAAAAGATTCTTTGGTATTAAGTTCCCTATCCCAATTTTACAGAGAAGTCATCTGAGAGACTTAAATTCATGGCAAGTTGGTAGCAGAACCAGGACTAGAAGTGCATCACCTGCCATCCAGCCTCCTCAGCCTTCCCCCCACTCCCTGCCCTGCTGCTCCACATGGGGAGAGGCACTGCAGAAAACCTTCATTGACCTCACTATGTAACGAGTTTTTACCACGCACTGTTGATTTCCTGTTTCATTTTAAATCCAGGAACTAAGAGAACAGCCAAAATCCCAATGGGAAATGATGTCGACTGAGTTCCCTGCCTCATAATCATTAACCCTGTTGGAGTGGAGGCGGGCAAGAAAATGGTCGCTTAAAGTTTTTGCTGACTCGCTCACTGTTGAGTCAGAAGAAGTGCCTACTCAGAGCATTAATTTCTGATTAGCTGTTAATCCAGCTCCAGGTTAGAAAATAAGATGGAGAACAGTAAGCATTCACATATCCTTTCCAGATCGTTAACGAGCAGTGACTTGCAGAAGTGGGTCAGTGCTGTTACAGAAGGGGAACCTGGAGGCTTCTGAGCTCTCCCTAAAGCAAGAGACGATCAGCTTCTAGTTCAATATTGGGCACTTGGGTAGTTCACACCTAAAATTCTAACTGCTGTGCCAAGATTAGAGGGACCCTAGAAAGAATCGTGGAGACGCACTGCCCTGAGAAAACCTCTCTCCACATGTAGGTTAAAGGAGGCCTAGCTTCGATTAGAAAGCCTCCAAACATCATAATTTTTTATACTAGTGTATTCATTTCTTATAGTTGCTATAAGAGATCACCACAAACTTGGGTTTAAAACAACCCAAGTTTATTATCTTATAATTCTAGATGTCAAAAGTAAAATGAGTCTCCCTGGGCTAACGTCTAGGTGTCAGCAGGGCTGTGTTCCTTCTGGAGGCTTGAGGGGAGAATCCATTCGTGTCTATTCCAACTTCTAGAGGCTGCCCGCATTCCTTGTCCCATGGTGGCATCCCTGAAACTTATGCTTCCATTGTCACATTGCCTTCTCTCTTTCTCACTCTGACCCTCCTACTGCCCTCTTTTGAGGACCCTGTGATTAAACTGGTCCTCCCAGCATAATCCAGGATTATTTGCTCATCTTCAGATCCTTAATTTATTTTTATTTTTTATTTAAAAAAATTTTTTATTGAAGTATAGTCAGTTTACAATGTTAATTTCTGATGTACAGCATAGTGGTTCAGTATATATATAGATATATATTCCTTTTCATATTCTTTCTCATTAAAGGCTATTACAGGGTATTGAAAAAAATTCCCTGTGCTATACGGTAGGACCTTTTTGTTTATCTATTCTATATATAGTAGTGAGGATTTGCAAATCCCAAACTCCCAATTTATTCTCCCGCACCCTCCCATTTCTTCCCTGGCAACCACAAATATGTTTTCTATGTCTGTGAGTCTGTTTCTGTTTTGTAAATAAGTTCATGGCCAATAGGCACGTGGAAAAATGCTCAATATTGCTAATTATCAGAGAAATGCAAATCAGAACTACAGTGAGGTATTACCTCACATCAGTCAGAATGGCTGTCATTAAAAAGTCCACAAACAATAAATGTTGGAGAGGGTGCAGAGAAAAGGGAACCCTCCTACACTGCTGGTGGGAATGTAGTTTAATGCAGCCGTTATGGAAAACAGTATGGAGATTCCTCAAAAGACTAGGAATAGGCTTCCCATATGACCCAGTAATCCCGCTCCTGGGCATATATCCAGAAGGGACCCTACTTCAAAAAGACTCCTGCACCCCAATGTTTATAGCAGCACTACTTACAATAGCCAAGACACGGAAACAGCCTAAATGTCCATTTACAGATGACTGGATACAGAAGATGTGTTATATATACACAATTGAATACTGCTCAGCTATTAAAAAAAAATAAAATAATGCCATTTGCAGCAACATGGATTGACCTAGAAGTTGTCATACTAAGTGAAGTAAGTCAGACAGAGAAAGACAAATACCATATGATATCCCTTATATGTGGAATCTAAAACAATGAGTCAAGATCCTTAATTTAAAACATGTCAGCCAATCCCTTTGGCCATACACGGTAACCTTCACAAGTTCCAGGTACAGGTACTGAGATCTGGGCCTTGTGTGAGGTGGGCATTATTTAGCTTACCACAATTAATAAAACTACTATTTCAAGCAAAATCACGTGAGGAACCCCAGTACATAAATTGCATTAAAGCAGAGCAACTGTAGTCAAAGTCTTACCCATTTAGTCTCTACTGCTTTCGAACCATGACAGTCCCAGAAGCACCCAAGTGGGACCTTGTGGTTCTCAGACCAGTCTGAATACAACTGATTTATACCTGGAGGGAGGACACCATTTGGAAACAGCTCAGCCACCACATCCTCGTTGTTCATTATATTCTTCAGTGAAACCAGATGCCTCTTAATGCTTGTCAGTGAGCTCTGTGGGACAGGAGACCTTGCTCATTTAGCTCAACATCCCCAGAATCTGAGGAGCTCAATGTTTGTTAAATGAATGAGTGAATAATGAGTTAATGGGAAGTGAAAATTGCTTAGGCAGCATCTGTTTCCTGTTTCCCTGCTCACAATTGCCCACGAGTCAGACCTATACATCAACATTAGTGGCAAAAGATCAAAAGGGAACTGTGCCACCGTGCTCTCCTTCAGTATATCCGGTCCCAAAGCATTTACACACATGTACATTCGTGGAATTTAAGTGCTTGCCGGGGGTCTTAGTAGATGTATTTATTGTTTCAAATCTTGATCATGGACATCTTAGTTGCACATCATGGAAGTAAACAGTGGTAGCCTAATATCTTTCTCTTCCTGTTTCCTAGAACCTCATCCCTGAGGGCATGAATCTTAGAGATTCCAACTTCTAGAGGCTGCCCGCATTCTAGGTGCTTTGGTGCCTTAAAGGCTGTCTAGGGCAGGCAGCTTTACAGATGAGGAAGCTAAGGCCTAAAGAAGACGAGGGACTTAGCCAATATAATTTTATTTATAAGCACATTTTACCGGATCTAAACTAGAACCCAGGTCTTCTATGCCTGAATACAGTGTTCCTTCCATTGTTTCAACAGTTGTGTAAAGATGAGCAGTTTTATCTAGAAGAAGTTTAGCTATAGAGATGATAAAACCTGAAGTTTCAAGGATGATACAATTATCTCTTATCTCTGTAAATTTAAATTTGGCAAACTGGTGGATCCCAAGACAGATCTAACCCACAGACCTGCTTAAATTGCCCCAAAGTTTCTTTTTTGATTGAGTTGGTGTGTCTTTAAGTAGAGTAGGCACACTCCAGCTCACCAATGTCCCCAGCACGCCTGTTGTCTTATATTTAGTCCATTTCACTCGTTCATGTTATGTATTTGATCCTTGCAGACCTTTGAGTTTTTAACCTCTGACATAAACAATCAAAATGGACAAGAACTGTTAATGTTTGGGGTCACAAATTCTATTTCTAAGTGTCTTTAACTCTGTAAGTGGTATAAACATTTGACAGACCATGTGTCTTGAAGACTGATGGTTTAGAAAATCATCATCATCATAGTTAACCCGTATTTCAGCCAGTGCATGAGAAGGGAGAGATGATAAAGCGGACCATATCTCCTTTTCCTCCAAACCAGTCGTCCCTAACTTCTCACCTGGGTCTCCCTCCACCAGCCCCTTTGGAATCTTTAAGCCTGACTCTTACTGAGAGTAGCTTTAGCTGACATGTGACTGTGACTTTGGCAGTCTCACCTTATAGCATGTGGAAAAGATGATTGTAAAGCCAGTTATCATGTGAACTCTTGAGCATGAGATAAATGTTAATAGTGGGGGCAGAGCAGAGCTCCAGTGCCAGTGGGGAACTGGAATGATAATTAGAAACTGTCGCTGGGCACATACAATGAAACTTACAGACAGAGAATACAGACTTGTGGTTGCCAGGGGGGTGGAGGGTGGGAAGGGATAGACTGGGATTTCAAAATTGTAGAACAGATAAACAAGATTACACTGTGTAGCACAGGGAAATATACACAAAATATTATGATAACTCACAGAGAAAAAAATGTGCCAATGAGTGTGTATATGTCCATGAATGACTGAAAAATTGTGCTGAACACTGAAATTTGACACACATTGTGAAATGATTATAAATCAATAAAAAATGTTTTAAAAAATGAGACTTGGAATGGAGGCTTTATTTTAGTTGGCATCGAGTGCCCAAAGTCTCCTCTTAGATACACCAGGGAGCAGGTTGCTGGTAACAAGACTGAGCCTGCCCCTACCCCTGGTGGAGACTGGGCTGCTGGTATCCTACTCTGAATAGACTTGATAGGCTTTTTGTACCTAAAGCTGGGCAGAGCTGGGGCAAATAGGGGTTGACAGTTACCACCCTTCTGGGCACATCACTGGTACCCAGTCAAAGCATGTGGATTGAAGTGACTTATTGGTGTTAATGCCAGTTTACCCAGTAGAAATATAATTGGTTCCAAGTTGTGATTCTGGACTTGCACACCTGAAAACATTGAAACAACCTCAAAACTTTAAGCATGGTGCACCACATAGGGTATTTTTAGAAACTCTCTGGTTTTATTTGGAAAATTATATCTGATATTTGGTCAGGTTGAAAGTTTCCTGGGCTTTGAAGTTATGCTGAATCCTAAACGGTGAACCTTCAAAAGCTTTGACTCTGCCACAGGGCATTGATGTGATGTATAAACAAGGAGAGAACAGTATTTGAAAAAGAAAAAAGTGCCAAGTTTTGATATTATAATAGGTAGGATTCCTTCTTGATTTCAGCAATAGTCCTATCCTTTAGGAACACAACTCCGAGCAAAGATATCTCCGGAAAAGGCGTGAGCAAGAAAGCAGGGCAGTACATCGACCTGGTTCTGCCACTGGTGTCCTCTGACTGGACACATGATGGTGAGAGAAATGCAGTTCACACCAGGAATGTCTCCTGGGAGACTTAGACTTATAAGCTCCATGAAGACAAGAACTCTAAGACACTCACTGTTATATCCCTGTGACCAAGAGTTAGACCATGTGCCTGGCACATGGCTCATGCTCATGGGGGCTCCCAATTTCCATTTCAGCATCCAGATCCTGAACAAGTTGAGAAATATACAAAACACTGCATATAGACTTCAAAATATCACGTCATTACTGATGGAGGCCAGGCTAGAAAACCTAGTTTAATGAGCAAATCAAATGTGTCTGTTAAATGAGTTGTAAAAATTAGACAGACTTATCCACTTCAACATAAGCATCACAGAACCAGGGCAGGCTGCCCACCTGAAGGAGCCCAGGAGAACACTTACTCCCCTGAGTCCAATCGCTCCCAAGAGAAAGGAGGGCTGAGCTGAGCTGAGTTCGCTCAGTAATCTACCCAGATTTACCAGTCAAATAAGCGTTCCTCACTTGTGGTGCTCCATAAATACTTTATGAAGGCATACATGAATGGTACCTGTGGATGGGGGAACGTGAAGTTGGGCTGCAAAAGATCAGAAACACCACCTGTGATAATTAGAGCAGCCCGAAGACTGACCTTCTTGTTTGCCTGAAGAGCACCGGGGCAGCCAGAATGGGGTCTTTGCGTAAAGAGCACCCTGGAGCCCACAGTAAGTTTCCCTAGCACCTGGCTTCAGATCCTCTCACATGCAAATAAGGGGAGAGCAAGGCTGCCTTGGCTTCTGGAGAGGGTGTCAGAGGAAAACATGTTTCACCCTGAGATAAGGTGAACTCAGCTGGGTTTCAGGGCAAAGGGTTACTGATACAACGTGAATAAGAGGGATCGGCCAATGTTTTCTCCAATACTAAAACTGGATGAAGAAGAGATTCATTAAGCCAAAGCAAGTTTCCTGCTTTGGTTTGCTTTGATGTGCTTTGTAGGACATCTGTTAATGTCCCTCTCTATCTAACTATGTTTCTTATTGAACTGATCCAAGACAAGAAAAAAAGTGCCAAAGGGCCTAATACTATCAGAAGGGGGCTCCCTTCTTCGTGAAGACCTCTATCATTGGGAGCCACAGGCCGGAAAGGGAAAACATTTGAATCTCCATGTTTCTAAATTGCTGAGTTCAGTCATTGAAAGTGATTGGAAAGGATTTGTCATCATGGGTCCACACTTTTGAGGTAATAACACTGGCAGGTTCTGCAGTGGCATTATTTTGCCTCTCAGGTAAGTTGTATGCAAGGAAGTGACACTATCATCATGTGCCCTGGTATGTGACCCAAAGTGCTGGGCTTAACTGTGGCAAAGCATAGTTGACAATCTTACCATCCATTAACGACAACCACTCACATTTAATCTGATTCTGTTTTTGCTCACAGACTTTGATTAGACCACCCTTGTTAACTTACCCTAAATGAAATCTGAGAATCAAATCCTTCCTGGGTCTAGGATTTGCATCAAAAGCCTAATGACCTGTCTAGTTTTCTTTATGTCGCCACCATCAGTATTCTTTTGACCGTGCTTAAGCTTTAGAGAGAATTAAAGGGACAGCCTTAGGTGGTCATTAATTCAGCACTGATTGAGAGCCCACTCTGTGTCAGGCTCCGTGCCCTTTAAGCTCTTTGCATACATTATCTCATTTAATATTTACAACAGCCCTGCAAGGTTGATGGTGTTCTTCCAGTTTCCCAGATGAAGAATCATCTCATTAAAGAGGTGAGATCACCTGTCCAAGTTCCACAGAGACTAGATGGCGGCGCTGGGATTCACACCCAGGTCTGCTGAGCCTCCAAGCTCCACAGGCTCTTTCTAATAATAATATGCTCAACTGCTTCCAGCTGCCTCTCTAGCTCATCTCCAGATCAGGGGATGCCAGTCCTGCTTTATGTGACGTTTTCTGTTTCTTACCCCAGTTGAAACAGAAAGAGAAGCTGCCCCATCACAATAGGGTGAGCCCCTTAATGGTAGCAGTTGCTCACTGATTTCCTCCTCCTTGGGGAAGAACAGAATGGTCCTCTTTCTGTTATCTGCTTCTTTGCCTGGAAACTACCATGTGTGAAGAAATGTAACATCATTAAATTACATTTTAAAGCTTCCTTCAGTAACTGCTAAAACTAAAAAACAGCCTTGTTTGGCAGAGCTTCCAGGCACAAACTGAGGCTTGTGCCACAACAGAACTTTCTAGATGTTTTAATCTAATCATCATCAAAGTTTTAAATCAGAGACTTAAAGCAGTTTCATCCAAGCCTCAAAACAGCAGGGGTATCCACAGGTAGGCATTAAGGTCAAGCCCAACGGTTCTGGGAGTCCCCACCACCCACCTTGCCCATCCCAATTTTGGAGGCCAGAAGGCAGGGGAATGGGAGAGTAGGATTGTTATGATTCCTCAATACCTGAGCTGAAATGGCCCCCAACGATTGTCTTCTCAGGACACTCTTTCGTGTATGTACTCTCAGAATAGGAGAGTGGGGCACCTGGGGAAAATGAGCTTAGAATTCCTCAGTGGATTCCAGGGTCATGGCGGAGTCAGCCAGCACATTCCCCAGTGTGGCCTTCCATCCCAGCTGACCCAAGATGAGCCATCTAATAGAGGATGGCTCTCATATTGCCCATTGGAGACTTCCTGTAACTCTGGGACAAACTGTTATTTTTATTTTTGTAAACAGAAATTTGTACGAATGCTCTCTCATTAAAGAGGCCTTGTGGTGAATCCTTTTGTAAACTGAAGAGACTTTTTGTAATGCAAATAAGTTCCTCTAATCTAGCTACATTGTTTCTGAATTTTGTGTTTAGGATTTTCTTAAAGAGGATATATTAATAATGCCCCAAATCACAAATCTATTGTTTATTTATAAGCTACTCATTTTAGAACACAGCCCACCTAGAAATTCCTTTCCCATTGTTTCTCTTTATTGTTAATGAGTCTTGCAAAATACTGACTTTATTTTAGGGCCACTTCCGCCTGTCATATCAAGCTTTGGAAACTTTGTGGGAGATTTTCAAAACTAACAAGGACAAAAATCAAGCGAATCATGAAATAAAAGAGAAGCCAGGTGTCAAGTATCAGGATAATGACACTAAGGTCTTTCTTTTTGCTTTTGTTTTTATTTTTCCTTTGAAAAATGAAGTAGGTAGCCCTGTGCATCCTATATAGTGGCAGAAAGACTTTTCTCTTTCTAGTTCTCAAGCTGGAGTTAGGGCACTGACACCTTTACAGAAATCATTTGAAACTAGAAAGTTTTGCCTTTTTTTTTTTTCATTAAATTCTTGTTGAAGTATAGTTGATTTACAATGTTATGTTAGTTTCTGGTGTACAACATAGTGATTCAGTTATACATGTGTTTATAAATACTCTTTGTCATTATAGGTTATGACAAGCTATTGAATATAGTTCCCTATGCTGTACAGTAGTGAGTATATGTTAACCCCAAACTCCTAATTTATCCCTCCCTGACTTTTCCTGTTTAGTTACCATAAGTTTGTTTTCTATGTCTGTAAGTCTGTTTCTGTTTTGTAAATAAATTCATCTATATCATTTTTTTAGATTCCACATATAAGTGATATATGATATTTGTCTTTCTTTGACTTACTTCATTCGGTATGATAATCTCTAGGTCATGTTGCTGCAAATGGCATTATTTCAGTTTTTTATGGCTGAGTAGTATTCCATTACATATATATATACACCATATCTTCTTTATCCATTCATCCGTCAATGGACATTTAGGTTGCTTCCATGTCTTGGCTATTGTAAATAGTGGTGCTATGAACATTGAGGTGCATGTATTTTTTGTAATTGGATTTTCCTCTGGATATATGTCCAGGAGTGATATTGCTAGATCGTATAAGTCTGTTTTTCATTTTTTAAGGAATCTCCATGCTGTTTTCCATAGTGGCTGCACCAAATTATGTTCCCACCAGCGGTGTAGGAGGGCTCCCTTTTCTTCACACCCTCTCTAGTATTTGTTGCCTGTGGACTTTTTTAACGATGGCCACTCTGACTGGTATGAGTTGATACCTCATTGTAGTTTTGATTTACATTTCTCTGACAGCGATATTGAACGTCTTTTCATGTACCTATTGGCCATCTGTATGTCTTCATTGGAGAAATATCTTTTTATTCCAAATGTCAAACCTCTGATGGGTGTTGGGGCCTCTTTGCTTCTTAGTTGGCTAATTTGCATGTTGTGCTCCTATGGTTCCCTCGGGACAGCTGAGACAGAAACCAGAGGCTGGGGCAGCCTGCTGAGACTGAGGGTGTAGAGATTTTGAATTTTGAAGTGAGATTGGAAGGAAAATAAGTAAATAAGTTTGGTCACTATCACTGAGGAGACGTCTAACTCATTCATCCCCAGCAATAGCCGAGTCAGAGGGACTTTACAAAAGAGGGAGATATGTTTTTTCCCGACAAGGAATTACAAGTGGGCTGGTGATCCCAATGCGGTTGACCTCTTTCTTAAAGGAGAAGGCTTTCCAGAAGATAATAGAAGTAACAAGGACACAAACCAGCAAACCTCAGGGGAACCAGAGAGACCAGTCTGTGAGAAGCATGCCTTCTAGAAGTAGATCCTGATCAGAGTTCAGAGACTGGTCCCCAGGAAAGGGAATGGAGACCAAGTAGATTGTTAGGAGGATGTGATGTCAAATAGTAATTGGTCTTTAAAGTTATTTGTGAACTGAGCTGAAGAGTTGTTGGTAGGAAGTGCCCTGCTGACTAAGAGGGTATATTCCCCTAGTTTCATAATAGGGCAGAACAGTGAACTTCCAGACTCTTAGGTGAACACCACCAGATATGCACATATCACATTTGGTCTTATCTTGCTTACCCATAGCTGTCTGGTGCTTTTGACATGCCTAACTGGGTAGATAATACTCAATTACATTCCTAATAAATTGAAACACAACTGAAGAGTAAGAGGAAACCATTTTGTCCAAATGTTAAGTAGTCACTAATGACATCTTTGAAACTAAACTTGATGAGAAGCCTCAAAGGAGATGTTCATAGATAAATATGTACAATAGGAAGTAAATCCACCCTCAGTTATGCTCTGCTTTCTTATATGAGAAAATAACAGCTAATTTGGAAACAAATTGAATTGTGATCCTTCATTTGATTTACTTAATTATGAATTTCTGTGGTTTTAAATAACTGCTCATTTCTCAGTGACATCTGCATCATCAAATTGCCTACCTAGGATGGACGTGAAAATTTTTGTCTGCCACTATGGGAATCCAGCTTTGTGTTTTAATTTTTGTGTGTAATTTTTGTGTACAGGGATGAGGAAGGTAGTTGGGAGGTATCTAAAAAGGAGGGGATCTGGAGTACTAAAGAATAAGACTGGCTGCCTGCAGTCTAATCGCATTTTGCTTTGGATAAGCTGCTCATTCATTTATTTATATAATCTGTGATTATAATGGCCTCAAAAACACATTTTATAGTATAGGATTGAAAACTGCTATCATTGCTGAGTCCTTCAAAAGTAATTGTAGGAATAAATTGTAGCTAATGCCTAACTATTAGCCTTTAATAAGAGGCAAGCAACATGAAGCCAGCATTTGAGGACCAAATTAGTGATAAGTGGTCGTTATAAAAATGATGCCTGGAACAGCAATCAGTTGGGAGTTACCCAGAGACCTGAAGGACCAGATGAACTGTACTCAGCAAGCTCCTGCTCAGCCACTGGAGTTCTCAACACATGGCTGGGCCTGGGAAAGGGCCAAAGGGATCCATGCAAAATTTGAGGTTGGATTCTGCAACTTAACTAGAGTCACGTAAAGGAAATTTCTTAGCTAAAGGGAGAGTGGGAGGAGCAGGGCTGATTCTTCATCGTCCCAGATCACCTCTAGGTTGCTAAATGTAATGGACATTTTTCCGCCCTCATCTTACTTGACATCTGTCCCAGAAGCCCTCATTTTCGTAGCTGCCATTCAGCCTGGTTCCCCTCAGTCTCCTCAGTCTGTCCTCTCCCTGCCGTTCCACTGCTGGAGTTTATCAGAGCTCTGTCTTCAGTCCTCCTTTATGCTCACGTTCCACTCCCCTCAGATGAACTGATTCACTGCTCGGCTTCAATTACCGCCTCTCTACTGAGCTGACAGAATTCTGATTTCTATCTCCTTTCCCCTGAGCTCCAGATCTATACATGCAGCTGCCCACTGCCCTGCCTCCCAGGCACCTGAGTTCACCTCATCTCAAAATGAACTCCCTATCCTTTCAGCCCCCTCCAAACCTGCTCTTCCTCCGGGCTTTCCCATCCCCGCGAACAGCTCCCAGCATCCACCCAGTGCGCAAGCCTGTGAAGGAGTCATCCCCAACACCTCCCGCTCTCTCATACTCCACGTCCAACTTATCATCAGGGCTTTTCAGTTAGATCTCTGTCATCTCTCTCACATCAGCCCATTTTGCTCATTTCCTGTGACTTCTTTCCTCCTCCAAGCTCCATCACCTCTCACTGGGCAGTAGCATCCAAATATGTCTCTGCGCTCCTGCTCTGTCTGCCTTCCCACACCCATTCTCCACACAGCAGCCAAACCTTTTGAAAACAAAAGTCAGGCCATGTCACTCTCTGGCTTAAAGCCCATCAACAGCTCCCCATTGTCCCTAAAAGCAAGTCTCTTATTCTGGACAAAAGGCCTTGAGTGATGTGGGCCCACTGACCTCATCACCTCATCCTCTACCATCCTTCCTTTTGCTGATTACCCCCAGACTCACTAGTAGTCTCTCAACTCCTTCAGCTTGGCACCACCTTTCCTTTCTTGGGGCCGTTCCTAAAGTTTCCTCTGCCTCCCTCTGCCTCTGCCTAGAAAACTCAGCATCCTTCAGAGCTCAGACCACATGTGACTTCCTCTGTGACCCTCCAAGCTGGGTCAAGCCTCCATTATCTGCTCTCTTAGCAACCTGTTTATTTTCTTTCTATCATTTAGATATCAAGCAAGCAATTAAAAGAAGAAATGTGTAGTTACAATTATACAGTCCCCTTGACTAGATTATAAGTACCGTATGATCAGAAATGGTGCGTACTTTTGAATCATCACTGTATTTCTTTTTTTTAAATTGAAGTATAGTTGATTCACAATGTTATGTGAGTTTCTGGTATACAGCATGGTGATTCATATATATATATGTGTGTGTGTATATATATATTCCTTTTCATGTTCTTTTTCACTACAGGCCACTTCAAGGTATTGAATACAGTTCCCTATGCTATACAGTAGGACCTTGTTGTTTATCTATTTTATATATAGTAGTGTGTATCTATTAATTCTAAACTCCTAATTTATCCCTACACCCCTTGCCCCCGGGTAACCATAAATTTGTTTTCTATATCTGTGAGTCTGTTTCTGTTTTATAAGTAAGTTAATTTGTGTCATTTTTTTTTAGATTCCACATATCGGTGATATCATATGATATTTGTCTTTCTCTGTCTGACTTACTTCATTTAGTATGATAATCTCCAGGTCCATCCGTGTTGCTGCAAATGGCATGATTTTATTCTTTTTTATAGTTGAGTAATGTTCCACTGTATATATATAACACAACTTCTTTACCCAGTCATCTGTTGATGGACATTTATGTTGGTTCCATGTCTGGGCTATTGTAAATACTGCTGCTGTGAACATTGGGGTGCAGGTATTTTTTCGAATTAGAGTTTTCTCTTGATCTGCGCCCGGGAGTGGGATTGCTTCACCAGTATATTTCTAACACTGAGCATAGGACTTAGCACAAAATATGTACTCAATCCATATTGGTTAAATAAATATGCGAATAGCTCTAATCACCTTTATTGTTACCTCTTGCCCAGCTGAGCATTGTTTGTGATCACTGAGGGCAGACACAGCATCCGTCTTGTGCACCACTGTAGTCACCATGCCCCGTGCGGTGCCTGGTGAAGGAGTGAGCCTGGCTCAGGGCTGGGCACGGCCTCATGTCAGGGATGCTGAGAAGGGCGGCCATAGGAGTCTCTGACAAAGCCAAGCCTGTGAGGGGCACAGCTCAGTGTTCTCAGCAGAAGAAGCCACAGCTGGTGCGGAAGACCTACCCAGAGGGGCTCCTAGATCTAATCCTTCTGGGGCTCAGGTATCCCAAAGGGGTTTCCAGAGCTGGAGCACGGAAACAGGGCCTCCATTCTCCAGAGCCCCACAGGATAGACACCCCACCTATATGAGCATTCGTAGTGAGGGTCCAACTGTCACAGGTACTGGGTGAGCAGTAGGCATCGAAGCCAGCTTAGCAGATGGTTCAAGGCACCAGAGAAGATGACTGTGACCGGGGGTCAAGTTCCAGAGAATTTGTATTGAATGCTTCGCAGTCCCAAGCACCGTGCTGAGGGTTTTCCAGGCATTCACTTATTAAATCCTTGAAAAACTCTATGAAGTAGGTGCTCATTTATAGACAAGGAAATTGAGGCAGAAAGAGATGAGGTGATTTTGTCAGGGTCGTGTAGCTAGTAAGGTGGCAGAGCCATCCTGATCTCCAGTGCAGAGACCGGCTCTCTGGACATAAAGGGAAACAGACTTATACTCACGGGGCCTTGGTTTCCCCGCGTGAGAACTGAGGAGGTGGGACAAGATTGCCGTCAGGGGCCCTTTTCCGTGTTTCCATCTGGCAGCGACAGCTTGTTTTCCAGGGAGCAGTGGCTGAGGCCCCTTTCAGAGCCCAGCTGTCGCCTCGCCGGGCTCCTCGTTCCGGGCTGTCGGCCTGTATCTCGGATCCCGCCTCAGGAAACGTGGCTCCACTTCCGCTGCGAGGAGAGGGGCTGACTGCCGTCCGCTGCCACTGGCCCCTGGCGCCCAGGGCTCTTCCACATCCCAGCGCGAGCCGATTTAAATCCCGTCTTCCCTGTGCCGGGCACCTTTCCTGCCGCTGTCTCTGGCCTCCCAATCGGGGTTGCAGGGAGGGAGCTGAAGCCCAGGGGAGCTGCTTCTCTGATAGTCGGAGGCCCAGCTTCACGTTTCAGGCTCGTGCTAGGAACTGCAGCCCGGCAGTGGGTGTGTGCTCGGTGCCAGGCTCTCTGCTAAGCGCTGCGCTCATGTTACTGCATGTGATCCCCGCCACGAGGCCGTCAGGGGGACGTAGTCATGCCCATTTTACATATGAGCCAGCCAAGGTGCAGGAAGTGACTTGGAAGAGCTCACGTTTAGAAAGTGGCCACAACAGAATTCCAGGGCCAATCATTTTCTGCCTACATGGCTTTCCTGTCACTAACTCTCTGCGTGGGTTTTGACAAGGGACCTAGCCTCCCTGAGCCTCAGTTGCCTCATGTGTGAAAAGCAGATGATAACAGCCCCCATCTCTTAGGGTGGCGAAAGGCTCAAAACACAGTGTGTAAACCGAACACGTGGTAAGTGCTCCAAACATCATAGTTGTGGGTGTCATTGTTGTTGTTCTTATTATATCATGACCACTCTAAGCCACCCCCACTGAGCTTTTCCTGCCATCCCTCTAACCCGCTCAGCCAGGGGTCCAGGGTATAAGAGCCAAGCCTCTTCCTGGCTGGGGAACATGGTAGTGTTTCATCTCGCCCCCCTTCCCATCCCATCTGCCCTGGGAGAGCCAGCTTCTGAGTCACAGCTCTGCCCAGGTGACCATAATAATGAGGTGATGTACAGAGTAGGCAACTCAGCCGCTCATGCCTAATGAAAAAGTGAAATTCCTGAGGCTAGCCAGCCAGTGCCTTTAAATAAAACTGAAATCAAATGAAAGGAGAGATCTTCACAATTGTTTAAATCATTGCTTTCTGCACCTGCGGAAGGGAATATGCGGTGCTCACATGTTGAAATCTAATATGCGGGCTCGTAATCTCTCAGAACTGATTACTTTAATGAATTTTAAAGGTACAGCTTTAATTAAAACGGGTCTCCATGGACAGAAAGCATGCTATTCTGTGAGCTCTGTAAATATTGTCTTTTAAACTAATAAGTTCAGTTACCAGAAATACTACTGCACATAAACAGTTGGCTTTTTTCTTCCTGTGCTGTGGAAACATAACTAGATATTGAAGAGAGCCTGGCTACATTTCAAAGCCTGGCATTTGGCTTTCAAGAGAATAGCGACTTAAATGTGCAGGACATCTTTCTCTGGAGAATAAAGAGCTTTCCAGGCATGATCTCATCCTGACTTCAGACATTTGCCTCTGAAGCTAGACTGGGGAAGACAGTGTTCATTGTATCACATCGCCAGGCCTTTGTGACTCACCCCAAGACCCCCATTGCACCCCCATCCCACCCTCCACATTTCTGAGAAGACTGAGGCCAGCCAAAGGAATGCCACCATTTCTTTTCCCTTTCTCCTCACCCAGCCAGTACCACTCTCCTTTTGTTCAGAAGAAGAATAAATAATATGAGTACTTATGCGGACATTTATATGCCAGGCATTGAGCTGGATGTATTATTTCATTTAACCCTCAAAACAACCCTGGGAGGTAGGTATGAATGTTATCCACAAAGGTTTGTCCACGTCACTTAGAATAACAGCCAAAGCCTTTGCAACAGACTGCAAGTCCCCCCTGCAAGGCCCTCTTAGCTCTCTGATCTCGTTGCGTCCTCTGTCCCTTTTGCCTGGTTGGACATCTGAGAGACGAGGACAGGCCAGAGCAGCAGGCCCCACATTGAGAAATTAGCGTGCCAGTGTTTTGAAAAAGAGACCCTCTGCTGGATGTCTTCTCTCTGCCAAATTGCGTACCCATCAATTTTACATAAACTACCTGCCCTTCCCAGTAGCTCTGTGAGAAAGGTGTCATCATTATTATATTCGTCTCAGTGATGAGAAAACCAAGACTTACAGAGGCTGAGATCTTTTACCAAGGCCACAAACTTAGAAACTGGCAGGGCAAGAACTTAAAACCAGACCGTCTACCTCCAGAGGCTGCCCTTCAACCCACTGCCTCCCAAGGTCTAGAAGCATGTCTGCAGACATATGCGGAGTTCTGCAGCCTCTCCCACTGCACTTCTCCCATTGGTTTTAACTTCCCCTAATAGCAGCATGATTTGTGGGCTGAGAGGCAGTGTGCATGGCTTGTATCACCTGTCGTTCACCTCTAATTATGTGACTTAGCCATTGAGTGCTTTATTGTGAGAAAGTGCTTTTCTGTCAGTAGAGGTTCTGTCTTCATTCAAGTAACCTCTGATTTGTGGGCTGAACATTCCCTTTGGCTTATTTGGAGGAGGTATTAGTCATGCTGTGGTCCGTTTCAGGACCCCCACTTGTTTTCCTTCCGTCTTTACTCATCTCCAGATTTATTAGAATGACTTAGTGATTCCTGATGGAAAATCAAAGAATGGAGGACTTGACCTTGGAGAATGTGACTGAGGCCCCTAGCACTCACCATTTATGTTCTACTCTTCTTAGGCACATAGCTCAACTCTAGTTCTCATGCTCCCCTGCAATAAAGTGTGGCCGTCGGACTATTCCTCATAAAATACAAATGTAAATGATGTGAGCTGTGTCCAGACTTAGCCCAGAACAACTACATGTGATCCTCACCTCCTTTCCTATATATTGATCAGATTGAGGGAGAGAACTGTGCAAATTAGAGGACCCTAGATCCAGGATGACAGTGAGGGAGCTGCCCAACCAGGAATACTTGCACTGGATTATGACATGAGTGGGAAACAACCCTTTTTCAATGTTAAGCCACTAAAGTTTGAGTTACAGAGGCTAGCTTTACTTACCTTAACTAATTTAGAGGAAAACACTAATTTCTGAATATCCAGAGTATGGATGGAAAGGAAGGAGGTATTACAAGCTAAGAAAAGCAGTATCACTGATGAGGAAGAATCTGACATATGATGAATGGATTACCTCCTTTCTCCATTTTCATATATCCTTTTATCTCTCTCTTCTCCATCCTGCAAAGGAATCAACACAACTTTAAACAAGAACAGTTCCTCCCCACATAGAGCTGATTAAGAGCAGTACACACCAATGGGTGAATGACTTCTATATATGTGCAGAACCACTGGTCAATTCCAACATCTCTCCAGTTGGTAGAGATCTTTTTGAGGAGGAGTCTAAGGTGTGGAGGTCACTGCTGACCAGAGAGGGTCTTCGTTTTCCACGACCAGTCCTCATGGGTCTCTCTGGAGATCAGCTTGTCCTCCCAGTCCCTTCAGCAGTGACTGTGACCCATGAGAGTCAATGCAAGCAGATCAGGTCACTGGGGAAAGGGAGTTATGCATATTCAATACCAACAACCCTAAAGGAGACAGGGCTTTGGGCAAGAATACAAAGATGCTTCTAGATTTTTACAGGTGACATGGAGGCTTATTGTAACTTTTATCCACTGTGGAGATTTGGAGGAGGTTTTTAATAGACTGTACAGATGGAGACATGGAAGCCTCAAGGGGTGGGGTGGACTGACCTGTTCAACACCCCATGGCTGGTCAGTGCCACTTGTGAGAACTAGATTAAGGATGACTGCGCCATATCCTTTCAAAGCAAATTTGGGTTTGATCATTTCATAAAAATGAGAAATAATTTTAATGTAATAAATCTTTTACAGTGCGCTAAGCTTTGAGGCATATCTTCCCCCAAACTCAGGGCAAGTTGTGGAAATACAACTGAGTGAATAATCTCTTTGTGCATATATTTATTTGAAAATATTAGAATATTGTAAATGAAGGGGTTTTTTTTCCAAAATATGAATTTGGAGATTTGCCTGAAATCATGCAGTTTTTGCCTCTGCTGTATTATGTAAAAAATTATTTCTTAATGAGTGACTAATAGCTGCAAATCTGTTTATCATTAATCAGTCATTAAACATTTAAAGAGCACTTACTGGGGAGTTGTGCTAGGTGTCGCTGGAGGAGTATGTGGATATGTGGGCCGAAGACATGCTTTGCTCTGGGGCACAGGCCCTTAAGCTCTCGACTCCCCTCCCCTATATTATTCTACAAGGGCCTTCCGGAAAGCTGGAGCAGCTCTGACCACAAAGCAAGGTTCTGCCTTCCCGCTGTCAGCACTGCTTTGTCCAGGACTCATCCTTTCAGCTCCATGGAATTGGTCCCATAGTCTTCCTGCTCCTTTGCCTCTTCTGCTTTAGCTGCTCTGTTGCTTTCTCTTAAGCATTGAACTTTTCAATTGTTCAAAAAATACATATTCTTTGTAGAAGATAAACAAAATATGGACAGGCAAATGGAGGAAAAAATGCATTAACTCCATCAACCTTGGGAAACCACTGTTGACATTTAGTGAACATACTTTCAGTCTTTTTTCCTATGCATATAAAGAAATACAATTTTAAATTTTATACTCATAGAATTATATATCACATACTATTCTATAACTGTCTTTTGATCAATTGTGGAATTTTTTCCATGACTGCAAATACATACTTCACTTTTATTTTTAGTGGCTCCGTGACATTTTACTATAAAGAAGAACTATCATGCACTTAATCACATATTGAATATTAAATTATTTCCAGTTTTTCACTGTAATGAATAGTGTTTCTGTATTCATCCATATATACATATTTGTATGCTTATCTTATTATTTCCAAAGAGTAAATTCCTAGAAACTCAATTTCCATATCAAGGGGTGTATACTTTTTCAAGGTTCTAATCCCTATCTGATTAGCCTTTGATCCAGCTTCTCCTAAAACTATTGCTTCCCAGATTGTTCCATTTTGGCTGCAGAAACCTCAGACCAAGAGTTGCCCTAACAACCAAGACCTCATATCACACAGCCAGCTAGCTATTGTCAGAGCTGAGGATAAAGCCTGCATTTCCTGACCCAACTGACTTATAAACATTTGGGTTGCCACTAAGGGTTAACAAAGGCTGCTGCCAGCCAACTCTTTCTCACCAGCAGTGATCTGGCTGGTTCCTGGAAGGGGGAGAACCTGGTCTGCAACAGGGGTCTGGCTTATCTTGGTATTTTCACTCATGTCCAAATGGAAATCACATTACTTAAATTACAAACATGATTTAACGATTTTTAAAATGTATAGCTGTCTCCATTCTAATTGCCCATTAAGGTGGGGAGAACGCCTTTGGAATGATTTCAGAAATGATACGCAGATAATTGTGAAACTGAGAGGGAAGGGATAAAAGAGAGGTAGCCTGGTCTAGTAGAGAAGAACAATAGACCAGGTTCTAACTCTCCTCTGCCACTAACTCTCTGTGTCACCTTCAGAAGTCATTTTGCAGAGGAGTTGGACATTGATTTCTAGGCTTCCTGTCAGTTTTAATGATCTAGGTTTAAAAATCAACAGGTTGAGGAGATCATGATGGTGAAATAGAAGGACATAGAGCTCAACTCCTTCCGTAAATACATAAAAATACATCTCCATGTGGAATAGTTCTCACAGAATACCTGCTGAACTCTGGCAGAAGATCTCATACAATCACAACTGTAAGAAAGAGCACCACATATCCAGATAGTACAAAAACAAACAAACAAAAAGAATCAGGATGGACCCTGCACCCCTGGGAGGAAACTGTGGAAAGGGAGAGGTCCCCTCACCCTGGGAACCCCCTTCAGTGACTGGAAGATCAGCTGGGACAGATAGGGAGCTTCACAGGCTCAGAAGAGAGTGCAGCATCTGGCTTGCAGCATTCAGAACAGAGAAAGACCAGCACAGAGGGTCCTGGCCGCCTCGCTACTTTCCCCAGAATGAGACGTGTGTCTGCTGGTGTGCATGGGGGCTGGGTGCATGAACTAGGGCTTTAGAGGACAGACCCAGGGAGAGGACTGAGGTTGGCTGCTCAGAGACAGATTGAAGGGACTGGTGTGTGGTATGGGCCATAACTGGGACTGTGTGCAATGGAACCTGGGTCCACCATAAAAAGCCCCATTTTTAAAAATTGAAGTATAGTCAATTACAATGTGTCAATTTCTGGTGTGCAGCACAGTGTCCCAGTCCTGCATATACATACATATATTCATTTTCATACTTTTTCCATTAAAGATTATTACAAGATATTGAGCATAGTTCCCTGTGCTATACAAAAGAAACTTTTAAAAAATCTATTTTTATATATAGTGGCTAATATTTGTAAATATCAAACTCTCAAATTTATCCCCTCCCACCTCCTTTCCCTGGTAACCATGAGATTGTCTACTAAGTCTGAGAGTCTGTTTCTGTATTGTAGATGAGTTCATAGTGTCCTTTTTTTTTTTAGATTCCACATGTGAATGATATCATATGGTATTTTTCCTTCTCTTTCTGGCTTACTTCACTTAGAATGGTGATCTCTAGGTCCATCCATGTTGCTGCAAATGGCATTATTTTATTCTTTTTTTATAGCTGAGTAGTATTCCATCGTGAAAATGTACCACAATTTCTTTATCCAGTCATCTGTCAATGGACGTTTAAGTTGCTTCCATGTCTTGGCTATTTTATATAGTGCTGCTATGAACATTGGGGTGCAGGTATCTTTTTGCATTAGAGTTCCCTCCAGATATATACCCAGAAGTGCGATTGCTGGATCATATGGTAAGTCTATTTTTAGTTTTTTGAGGAATCTCCATACTGTTTTCCATAATGGTTGCACCAAATACATTCCCACCAGCAGTGTAGGAGGGTTCCCCTTTCTCCACACCCTCTCCAGCATTTATCATTTGTGGACTTTTGAATGATGGCCATTCTGACAGGTGTGAGGTGATACCTCTTGTAGTTTTGATTTGCATTTCTCCGATAATTAGTGATATTGAGCATTTTTTCATATGTCTATTGGCCATTTGTATGTCTTCATTGAAGAAAAGCTTGTTTAGGTCTTCTGCCCAATTTTGGATTGGATTGGATTGTTTGTTTTTTTGTTATTAAGTTGTAGAGCTGTTTATATATTCTGGAAATTAAGTCTTTGTCAGTTGCATCATTTCCAAATATTTTTCCCATTTTGTAGGTTGTTGTTTTGTTTTGGTTATGGTTTTCTTTGCTGTGTGAAAGCTTATGAGTTTAATTAGGTCCCATTTATTTATTTGTGCTCTTATTTCCATTGCCTGGGTAGACTGCTCTAGGAGAACATTGCTAAGACTTATGTCAGAGAATGTTTTGCCTATGTTTTCTTCTAGGAGATTTATTGTGTCTTGTCTTATATTTAAGTCTGTAAGCCATTTTGAGTTTATTTTTGTGTATGGAGTGAGGGAGTGTTCTAAATTCATTGATTTACATGCTGCTATCCAGTTTTCCCAACACCACTTGCTGAAGAGACTGTGCAAAAGCCCCATTGTTAATGCACGGGAAGGGAGAGGCAGGACCCCACCATAGCAGCCTCCTTCTCAGGGCAGGCTCACAGTGGGCATGGCTCTGCCTTAGAAGCCCCATTGTTAATGTGGGCACATGAAGGGAGGGGTGGGACTCTGCCATAGCAGCCTCTCTCTCAGCGTGCTCACAGACTGCACAGCTCTGCCTCTGGGAGCCTACAAGCACTGGCAGATTGCCCCCAAGCGGAGGTGTGACTGAAATCTGAGCCAAGACTGGGTGGCCTTGGCGGATTTACACCACAGGTACCTTTGTAAGCTCAGTGCCTGCGGGACATGCCAGCAGGTTACTGGTGCTAGGCTGGGGCAAGTCCAGTGGTAGCAGCTGTGGGCTTTGCGGGCATCTGCACCCTGAGGCAGGGCAGGGCTGGGGTCTGGCCTGACTCCGTAGCTCCCATGGCAGGTACAGGTGCAAGACTACGCTCAACGGCAGTGCGTCCTGCTGCCTTACTTCAGCGGGTCTGTGCTGGTGGCTTTGTGAACACAGAGACTGAGTGACATCCAGGCTGAATGCCTACATCCCCCTGGCTGAGGCAGGGCTGAGGGCAGTGCCAACAACAGTGAATTTTGTGAGCCTGCACAACAGGTGACAGGCATCACCACACAGTGCACTTCCCAGGGGACAGCTCCTGCAGAGGGATACTCAGTGGCTCCTCTCCCAACAGAAGCACTCCAGTCCTGCCTACCTCACAACACAGCTCAGAAATGGATCAGGGGCTTCTGCCCAAACAACTGGGGAGCAGCCCCAGGCCCCAACAGGGTATTGACAACCGTAGAGCAATGAAGAGGCCCCACTCAACATCCAGTGCAGGCTCTTGACCACAACACGAATCACATCCACCAACAAGGGAATAACAGCCAGGACCCAGGGAAGAAAGATGTGGCAGCCATCCATAATAAAAACAGCCCTCACACAAAAAAATATTAGATGCACACTTGCTACACAGGGACGCTCCCGCATGAAAATAGCCCTTCAAGACCACAGTAGATAACTGTTACACCTACATTCATACAGTAAGAGAAATATAAGTAGGATGAAGAAGCAGAGGAAGCACTCCCAATTAAAAGAACAAGAGAAATCCCCTGAAAGAACAAGCAATGAAGCAGACCTCTCCAGTCTACCAGAACTTAAGTTCAAAAAGGTGGTAATAAAAATCCTGCAGGAATTAAGAAAAGCTATTGATAGAAATGCAGATCACTGTAACCACAAACTAGAAACTATATATATGAGCCAATTAAAAGTAGAAAACTCATTTATCGAGACAAAAGCCAAGCTAAAGGCAATAAATAGCAAACTAAATAATGCAGAAGAATGAATAAATGATCTGGAAGATAGAATAATGGAAATCAGCTAATTCAAACAGCAAACAGAAAGACAAATAAAAAAATGAAAGCAATATAAGAGACCTATGGGATAATATAAAGTGTGCCAATCTACACATAATAGGGGTCCCAGAAGGGGAAGAAAAAGAAAGGGAGATTGAAAATGTATTTGAAGAAAATATGGTTGGAAGCTTCCCAAACCTAAAGAAGGAAATAGATATCCATGTACAGGAAGCACACAGGGTCCCAAACAAGATGAACCCAAACAAAAAGACACCAAGACATAATTAAAATGGCAAAAAGTTAAATAAAGGATTCTAAAAGCAGCAAGAAAAAAACAGTTAGTTGCAAGGGAACCCCCTTAAGACTATCAGCTGATTTTTCTACAGAAACATCGCGGGCCATAAGGGAGTGACAAGATATATTCAAATTCTTGAAAGGAAAAAACCTGCATCCTAGGATACTCTAGCCAGCAAGATTATCATTTAGAATAGAAGGAGAGAGAAAGAATTTCTTAGACAAGCAAAAACTAAAAGAAGACAGCAATACTACTTATCCTAAAAAAAAAAATTGAAAGTTCTTCTCTAAATTGAAAAGCAAGAATCTATAGAAAAGAGAAAACTACCATTGCAAATGCAGTGTAACTACAATGAACAGCAAAAGAATAAACATGAAGATGTAAAAGAGGACATCAAAATTGTAAAATATCAGGGAGGAAAGTAAGAAAATGTAAGTTTTCTTAGAATGTGTTTGAGCCTATATGATGACCAATCTAAAGGCAGTAGATACAGTAATGGGTTATCATAATTGACAAATAGGGTAACCACAAATGAAAAACATATAATAGATTCACAAAAACCAAAAAAAGAGAACTCAAGCGTACTACAAAAGAAAATCATCAAACCTCAAAAGGAAAAACAAAAAGAAAGGAACAAGGAAGAAATACTTAATGAACTAGAAAACAAGGTTTAAAATGGCAATATATCTCTATCAATAATTACCTTAAATGTCAGTGGACTAAATGCTCCAATCAAAAGACAGAGAATATGGCAGATTGGTTAATAAACAAGAGCCTACAATATGCTACCTACAAGAGACTCACTTTAGGGTGAAGGACACACATATATTGAAAGTGAGGGGATGGAGAAAAGATATTTCATGCAAATGGAACGACAAGATTAAGATATTCAAAATATACAAAGATCTTAAAACCCAACAATTAGAAAAGAAACAATCTGATTTAAAAATGGGCCAAAGATCTTAGCAGACACCTCACCAAAGAAAATATTCATATTTCATATAAGCATATGAAAAGAGACTTCACATTGTGTGTCATCAGGGAAATGCAAATTAAAACAACAGTGAGACACTATTACACACCCATTAGAATGGTCAAAATCTGGAATACTGACAACACCAAATGCTGCACAGAATGTGGAGCACAGGTACTCTCATTTGTTGCTGGTAAGAAGGTAAAAAGTATTATAGCCACTTTGGAAGATAGTTTGGTAGTTTCTTAACATACCATCCAGGACTTGCATTCCTTGGTATTTACCCAAAAGAAATGAAAACTTATATCCACACAGAAAATTGTCCACTGATGTTTCTAGCAACTTTATTCATAATTGCCAAAACTTGAAAGCAATCAAAATGTCCTTTGGTAGATGAATGGTTAAACAAACTACGCTGTATCTATTCAATGGAATATTATGCAGTATTAAAAGGAAATGAGCTATCAAACCATGAAAAGACATGGAGAAAACTTAAATGCATATTACTGAGTGAAAGAAGCCAACTTGAAAAGGCTGCATGCTGTATGATTCCAATTATATGACATTCTGATAAAGGCAAAACTATAGAGACAGTACAAAATCAGTGTTTGCCAGGGGTTGTGTGGGGATAGGTGAATAGGTGGAGCACAGAGGATTTTTAGGATAGTGAACATATTCTGTATGATACCATAATGATGGATAAAAGTCATTATGCAATTGTCCAAACCCATAGAATGTACAACACCAAGAGTGAACCCTAATGTAAACTATGGACTTTGGGTGATTATGATGTGTGAATGGAGGTTCTCAATTGTAACAAATATACCTCTCTGGTGGGAAATGTTGATAATGAGGGAAACTGCACGTATGGGGCAGGGGATATGCGAGAAATCTCTGTACTTCCCCTCAATTTTTCTGAAAAGCTAAAAATTTTATTAAAAAGTTTTAATAAAAATGACCCAGCTATATTGTCTCTACAAGAGCTTCACTTTAATTAAAAAATCATTACAAGAGACAAAGAATGACACTATTTATTGATAAAAGAGGTAGTCTAGGAAAAAGATCCAATAATTATAAATATATAGATAGCTAGTAACAGCTCTAAACTATATGAACCAAAAATTAAGATCTGTATAGATAGTTCTACATTATATTTGGAAATTTAAATACCTCACTTTCAAAAATCAATAGAAGCAGAGAGAAAATCAGTAAAGAAATAGTGGATTTTAACAACATTATATACCAGTTATACCTAACAGACAATATACTGAACAGCAGCACAATACACACTTTTCTGAAGTGCACATGGAACATTATCTAGGAGATATAAGCCATAAACTAGGCCACAGAACAAGTCTCAACAAATTTAAAAATATTGAAATACTATAAAGTCATTTCTCTAACCTAAAAGAAATGAAACTAGAAATCAATAAAATAGTAAATCTGAAAAATTCAGAAATATGTGTAAATTAAACAACATAGTCTTAAACAACCAATGGATCAAAAAGAAATCGCAGGGGAAATTATACAACACTTTGAGGTGAGTGAAGGTGAAAAGACATTATACCAAAACTTAATGGATGGAGTGAAAGTAGTGCTCAGGGGAAAATTTATGGCTATAAACACTTACATTAAAAAAGAAGAAAGATCTCAAATCGATAACCTATCTTTGTATCTTAAAGAAATAGAAAAAAGGAGCAAACAAAACCCTACAGTAGCAGAAGGAAGGGTTGAGTTTAGAGTGGAAAAATTTTTAAATAGACAGTAGAAAAACAACAGAATCAACAAAACCAAAAGTTGAATCTTTAAAAAGATCAACAAAATTGGCAAACCTCTAGCTAGACTGGCCAAGAAACACAGAGAGAAGACTCAGATTACTAACATCAGAAATGAAGTTGAGGACATTAAAATAGACCTACAGAAATAAAAAGTATTATAAGACAATACTGTGAACAACTTCATGCCAAAAAATTAGATATCCTAGATGAAATAGATAAATTCCTAGAAACAAACTAACAAGCCTGACTTAAGAAGGAATAGAAAATCTAAAAGATTTAATCAACAAAAGAGGTTAAATCAGTATCAAAAGCCTCCCAACAAGGAAAAGCCCAGATCGCCTCACTGATGAATTCTACCAAACGTGTAAAGAATTAACACCAATTCTATTCATACTCTTCCAAAATATATAAATGGAGGGAATACTTCCTAATTTCTTCTTTTTTTTCCTAATTTAATTTTTGAGACCAACATTCCTCTATCAAAGCCAAAGACATTGCAAGCAAAGAAAACTATAGATCAATATCCATTATGAATATAAATGTAAAAATCATGAACAAATTACTAACAAGCCAAATCTAGCAATATATTCAGACTGTAAACCATGAACAGCTGAGATTTGTCTAAGGAATGCAAGAGGTTCAACATTAAAAATAAACAATCAGCATATATTAGTCTCCTAGGACTGCCATAACAGAATACCACAGAGTTGATGGCTTAAACAACAGAAATTTATTTTCTCATAATGAGCTACCACTTCATACCCATTAGGTTAGCTGTTGTCAAAATAATAGAAAATAGCAAGTGTTGGTGAGGATGTGGAGAAATTGGAACCCTTGTGCACTCCTCGTGGGAATGTAAAATGGTGCAGCCCCCATGGAGAACAGTATGGTGGTTTTTCAAAAAATTAAAAAAATAATTACCATATGATATAGCAATTCTACTTTTGGGTATATGCTCCAAAAAACCTGAGAGCAAGGACTCTAACAGATATTTGTACATTCATGTTCATAGAAGTATTATTCAAAATAGCCAAAAGATGGACTTAATCCAAGTATTGATCACCAGATGAAGGGATAAACAAATGTGGTATATCCATACAGTGGAATGTTATTCAGTCATAAAAAAGGAAGGAAATTATGATTCATGTTACAACATGGATGAACCTTGAAGACATGCTAAGTGAAATAAATCAGTTCCAAAAACTAATGTATGATTCCTCTTCTATAAGGTACCTAGAGTAGGCCAGTTCATAGACACAGAAAATAAACTGTGATTATCACAGGTTGGGGGGAGTGGGAAATGAGGGGTTATTGTTTAATGAGTACAGAGTTCCAGTTTGGGATAATGAAAACCTTCTGGAGATGGATGGTGGTGATGATTGCACAACAGTATGAACATACTTAATTCTACTAAATTGTATGCTTTGAAATAGTTAAAATGGTAAACTTTGTTATGTATATTTTACCACAATAGAAAAGGAGAATGGCATTGTTCTTAAGAAATACATATTGAAGTATTTAAGGATTGAGTGGCACAGTGTCACCATCTTAGTCACAATGGTTCAGAAAAAGAAATTATGTCCATGTTTGTGTGTACATGAATATATAAAGATATACGTGTCATACCTATGGGGGGGGGGTGGAGAGAGAGAGAATGAGACTGAATGGTCAAATGATAAAATTATAAACAAGTGGGGCGGATGTAAACAGTTGGTGAATCCAGGTCAGGGTATACAGAAGTTCCCTGTACTATTGCAAACTTTTTGTAAGTTAGAAATCACATAAAAATAAAAAGAAACAACTTAGGTTAGATTAAAAAAATAAGAATCTGTATAAAGTGCTTAGCATGGTGCTCATCCAAGCTCAACCTTATTTCCCCTTCTTTTACTTGCTTTATCAGTGCCCAAAAAGAATAAGAAGAAGAGAAAAATTTCCCTGCAAATTATCCAGTCTTTCTTCTCACTCCATGACTGGTGCCCTGGCTGCCTCCAGGGTTGTTATTCTGAGGGTTTCTGAATCTTAAGGGCGATTGGCTTGATGGGCAGGCTGACAATATGGCTAATAGACAAGCCATCCCAGGATACACTTGGCCCTTCCAGGGTCATCGCTCACTTTGGAAAGCAGCTTTCTGGAACCGAATCCGGGTTTGGGACAGGATTTGGCTGCTCTTTCTTATGCTCCCTTTGAACTGCTATCCTGAGCCATGGCCATTGGGAATCTTTCCCCCGAGAAGGTCTGCCAGAACGATCACAATCAAGACACTGAGGCTGACAACTATACTTACTTTACACTGAGCAGCGAAGGGATAGGGTAGGGTACAGAAGAAACTTAAAGCGTGGTCCTTGCCTTCAAGGAGTTTACAGTCTAGTTGGAGAGACCAAGCTATCAAGTGCTGTGCTCAATGCTGGAAGGGAAGTAAAAGTAGATTTGTCTGTTTCTGTCCCAGAAGGGCTGGCGAGAACAAAGACGACACTGAGAACTTCTAAAAGAGATTAAAGCCACAGGGGAGGCCTTCTTGAAAGCTCTAGAGGGTGTTCTGCCCACTCCCAGACTGTAAGGCATTTTACAGTGGGGACAAGAGACTAGGTGGAGGTGTAATTTAGCGTTTCTCTGTGACATGCATTGGAAACACCTTGGCTTCTGTTAAAATGCAGATTCTGATGCAGTAGGTCTGGGATGGGGCTTGAGAGTCTCCATTTTCAACAAGCTCCCAAGTAACACTGATGTGGCTGACCATACTCTGCAGAGCATACTTTGAGGATCATTGTTCACCTTGGTCTTCAACTAAACCATTCATTCGGCAATTTTTTTTGAAGAAACGACTGTAATAGAAAGTCATATAGACATGGTTTGTTGGGAATTAGGCCTTGAATAAAGTTGGGTGTGTATATGTGTAAAATAACAAACACTGATTATTTACATTATCTCTTTCCAATCCTTATAACAATGCCATGAGGAAGGCACTTGTCTCTTAGACTGGGTGGCTTATAATCAATAGAAATTTATTTCTCACAGTTCTAGAGTCTGGGAAGTCCAAGATCAAGTTGCTGACAGATTCAGTGTCTGGTGAGGGCGTACTTTCTGGCTCATAAGTGGCCAGCTTCTTGCTGTGTTCTCACATGGTGGAAGGGGCTGGGGAGCTCTCTGGGGTCTCTTTTATAAGGATACTGGTCCCCATTCAGAAGGCTCCACCCTTATGACCTAATCACCCCCAAAGGCCCACCTCCTAATACCATCACACTGGGGATTCGGCTTCAAAATATGAATTTTAGGGGGATACAAATACTCAGTCTCCAGCAGCACTATTGCATCTGAGGGACCGAGCACAGAGAGGGGAAGTAATTTGTCTGTATTTATATAACTAGAACGTTGCAAAGCCAGGAGTTGTTCCCAGATAGTTGGACACCAGAGCTCTTTAACCAGTACTCCGTCCCAAACTAGCTTATCAGTCTCCACCCAGAACTCATAAACTCCCCAATGGCAAAATCGGGTATCATTCACGTGTTTATCTGTTTATTCTTTTCTATCTCCAATACCTAAAATCGCATGAAAATGTCTTTTAGAAAATGATAAAATGAAACGAGCATGTTGTTGTGAATGTTTACTCTGTGCTAGGTTTGACTAGGACCTATTATATAAAATCATCTCATTTAATTTAATTCTCACCACAGTCTTCTTGGATAGTTATTATTGCCCCCAGTTTACAGGCAATGAAACTAACCCTTGCATATATTAAGGAACATGTTCAAGATCACTAAGCTAGCAGGCGGTAGAACCAGGATGGGAACCCAGGTCACCAGGTCAGTCAGTCTACTTCTCACTGACAGGCTGCTTTTGCAATGATCTGCATAGAACCTTGGTGTTGTACCACTCAATGAACACTTCTTGGCTTTGGCCATCTAAGCTGTGTAGACAAGCTTAGTATTTACTGTTTATGCTGCCTTGTTCAGGCTAGGTAGTCTCAGAGTCATTCTTACCCTATCCCAACCCCGTCAGTTCCCTTGGCCAGATATCGCGGTTGTCAAACTTTGGCTGTAATCCTGTTCTCAAGGATCCTGCAACACAGTGAATTTTCAGAGTGTGTGGATGTGGGTAAGGTGAGCGGCAGTGGGGTGGTAGTGGAGGCTGATTAAACATTATAAGCCCATTAGCTGTATTTGTGGCTTTCAAAGTTAACAAGCCTCCACGTTCTCTCCACACTCTTCAGTGGGTTTTAATGGGTGTTTTTAGAAGTACATCTTGAACTTCACAGTGAATTCTGAGAAGTCAAAGCAACTAAATGCCCCAGTGGAATCAGATGTGCTAGACAATGGGTGGGGCTTGTACTCAGACTTGAGCGAAATGTTCTCTTTAGGTCCTTTTAACCATTGTCAAGTTGAGATGAGTTATGTTAAATGAGGTATTTTAAATTCACAGAAAAGTATAGAGAGTACAAGAAGAGACACACCTATATCCCACGTCCAATATTAATAAATGTTAACATTTTGCTTCAAGGTTTTTCATTTTTTAATAAAATTTATGTTTCAGAAACTTCCAGGTTTAAGATGGTAGAATAAAATTTTTGAGTTGGAGTGAATATACCCCTGGGAGTGTGTAGGTACTCTGAATCCACTTCCATCTCCTCTCCTTATGTATTTGCTCCTGAAATTGATCTGCCTGAGAAAAGATGTCAGGAGGACTTAATAGACTTGCCCACTGATAGGTCATTAAACATAATTTTTGATGAAATATGACTAAGTGATTCGGGCATGAGTCAGAAGGGGTTCAGGGAATTGAGTGACTTTGCTGTACCAAACTCCTTTTAATACTTGTTTATGTGACAAAGTTACTTAGTCTTCACACATACACAGATGTAAAAGAGGGATAGACTTGATGCTGGACCCTGTCTCATTCTGTCAAAAAGTAATATTAATTCAGAGATGCATAAGTTAATTGAGAATCTATCCTCATCCAATACATTATGATATGAATTTGCAATAAAATTTTATTTTTCAGTTTAATAATTTTGTCAATATATAAATATATTTATGTTGTTTTAAACAATTGTGTAATAGTGATAATTATGATTATAATGCAATCCAGAAAAAAAGATATATAGAACCTTGTGTTTATAGAAATTTTTTAAATTAATTTTAATGTATGTATATATTTTGATGTGACTTAATTATAGATATTCAACTGTAAAAATATATTATGATAAAAGTATTGGGATGAAATGGATGCATGATGTCAACGACAAATAGGAACTGTGTATATTTAAAGTAGATAATGGTGAGTAGTAAATAATGATTCAACAGTTTTTATTTTATTCACAATATATGGAAAATTATATTCCTCGTACCTACTTACACATATGACAAAAAAGAGTCAACATTAAAACATGCAAAGAAATACTTGGAGACCACTGAAATAAAGACTTTACTCCTTCTTTCAGAAATAATCTAAAATTAGCCAGTAGGAAAAGAAATCAATATACAATCTATAACCTAAAACCAACATGTATGAAGAAGGGGTGCCAAATGTAACACATGCAGGTGTGTATACAGATATGAAAGATACCAGGATAGATGGGATAGTAAAGTTCAATTGAAGCTAGCTGAAATGGCACATTGAATAGTCTCTGATCAAAGTGAACTACAGGTAGAAAAATTAGATAACAAAGACAATAATAAGAAAACACTATCATTTGAAAAATTACAAATGCTATATGAATTTTAAGATCAGTAGGTCAAATTCCGTTGAAACTTCTATAGGAATTTTGATTGGGATTGCAATGTATTAATAGATTACTTTGGAGGAAACTGACATCTTAATCATTTTGTGTCTTCCCATCCATGCATACCTCTCTAAACCTTTTTTCAAGTACTTCTGTAAAAGTTTGTAATAGATTACATTAAGTGATGCACCTCTTTTGATGTAATTTATTCCTTGATATCTTATATTTTGTCTGTTTTTCCTTGTTTATAGATACACTTACTTATTTTTCTTTATTTATCTTCTTGAATCTTGCTGAGTGCTTATATTATTTTCAGTAGTTCAGCTTCAGCTTTTCTTGGATTTTCTAACAACCATATCACCTGTAAATAATGAACATTTCCCTTTTTTTAAATAATTCTTTTAATTTTTTCTTGTTTTACTTTATCAGCCCTGATCTCTAGTCAGTGGGGAATAAGTTGAAATAATCAGCTTCTTTTCCTTGTTCCTGATTCATTATCAGTGTTTCTAACATTTACTACGTAGTATGAAGCTTACTATAGTTTTTCTGTAGACATTTGTTATCTGGTTAAGGGAATTCCTTCTATGTCCTTTTTGCTAAGAATTTTTAAATCATGAATTTGTGGAGAGTTAAATGGAATAATGACTCTGCATTCAGTGAGATGATTTGGATTTTTTCTTCACTTTTTCTTTAATTCCTGCAACAAATCCAACTTGGTCATGATGCAATTTTTAGAAAATCTGCTTCACTGGATTCAGCTTGCAAATATTTTATTTAAGACTTTTGCATGTATACTCTTATGTTGAATTTGCCTATAATTATACTTTGTCTTTTTGTCCTTGACTTTTATGTTGGTATGTTTATTTTGAGATTTTAGGTTGTAATAGGATTATAAAGGAGTTGAGGACATTGTTTCTTTTCCTGTTATCTCAAATAGTTTATAGAAGATAAGAGGAATTTACCTCAACATGAAGGCCGTATAGAAACAGTCCACAGCTTTTCACTCAATGGTAAAAAACTGAAAGCTTTTCCTCTAAGACCAGGAACAAGACAAGGATGCCCACTCTCACCATTTAAATTCAGCATAGTAGTAGGGTCCTAGCTAAAGCAGTTAGGCAAGAAAAAGATATAAAAGGCACCCCAGTCAGAAAAGAAGAAGTTAAATAGTCTCTGTTTGCAGGTAGCATGATTTTATGTGTAGGACATTGTAAAGACTCACAAAGAAGCTGTTAGAACTAATAAATGTATTCAGTAAATTTGCAAAATATAGATTCAACATAAAAAAATCAGTTACCTTTCTATACACTAACAATGAATTATTTGAAAAGGAAGTAACTTATAATAGCATCAAAAAGAGTAAAATATTTAGGAATAACCTTCACCAAGGATGTGAAAGACTAACACACTGAAAACTATAAAACACTGATGAAGGAAATTAAAGAAGACACAAATAAATGGAAAGGCATCCCATATTCAGGAATTGGAAGACTTAATATTGTTAAAATGGCCATAGTACTCAAAACAATCTACATATTAAATGTTATCCCCATCAACATCCTAATGGCATTTCTTCAGAAATAGAAAAGCATGCAGAAAATTCATATGGAACCACAAAAGACCCCAAATAACAAAGCAATCTTGAGAAAGAACTAGAGGCATTATACTTCCTGGTTTCAAAATATATTGCAAAGCTACAGTAACGAAAACAGTATGGTACTGGCATAAAGACAGACATATAGACCAATGAAAGAGAATAGAGAGCCCTGAATTGACTCCATAAGGACATGGTCAAATGATCTTCAACAAGAGTGCCAAGAATACACAGTGGATAAAAGATAGTCTCTACAACAAATGAGAAAGTTGGGTATCTGCATTTCATGCAAAAGAATGAAATTGGACCCTTTTATCACTCCATACACAAAAATCAACCAAAAATAGATTAAAGACTTAAATGTGAGACCCAAACCCATGAAACTCCTAGAAGAAAACTTTGGGGAAAAGACTCTTGACATTGGTTTGGCAATGATTTCTTCGATATGACACTAAAATAAATAGCACAGGCAACAAAAACAAAAATTGACAAGTGAGAGGACATCAAAAAAAATCAAATAACCTGATTAAAAAGTGAGCAAAGGACCTGAATGGACATTTTTCCAAAGAAGACATACAAATGGCCAACATGTATATAAAATGATGCTCAGTATCACTAATCATCAGGGAAATACAAATCAAAACCATAAAGAGATATCACTCCATACTTGTTAGAATGGCTATTTTCAAAAAGACCAAAGACTTTGTGGAGCTTACAGTGAGTGTTTTGATGGGGAGGGAAAACAGATGTTTAAAAAAACAAAAGTTAGGTGGTGGTGAGGATGTGGAGAAAAGTGTTGGTGGGAATGAATGATCTAGTAATCCCACTTCTGGGTATATATCCAAAGGAAATGAAATCTGGATCTTAAAAAGGTATCTGCATTTCCATGTTCATTGCAGCATCATTTACAGTAGCCAAGATATGGAAACAACTATGTCTATCGACACAGGCATGGATAAAGAAATGTGATATCACACACAGTGGAATATTATTCAGCCTTTAAAAGGGAAAAAAGGAAATCTTTCTCATGCAACAACATGGATGAACCTTCAGGATATTATGCTAAGTGAAATAAGCCGGTCACAGAAGGACAAATACTGTATGATTCCACTTATATAAGGCATCTGAAATAGTCAAACTCATAAAAGCAGATGGTAGAATTGTGGTTGCCAAGAGCTGGGAGGAGGCAGAAATGAAGAGTTCCTGTTCAGTGACTATGAAGTCTTAGTTATGCATAATGAGTGATTTCTAGAGACCTGCTGTAAACAGTGCCTAGAGTTAATAGTGTTGTGTGCTTAGAAAATTTGTTAAGAGAATAGATCTCATTTTAAGTGTTCTTACCAAACAAAGAAAAAAACGAAACAGAGGGTAGGAGGAAACTTTTGGAAGTGATATATGTTTATTACCTCAATTTTGGTGATAGTTTCACAAATATATGCTTATATCCAAATTCATCCAACTGTATACATTAAATGTATGTATTTTTTTGAATTTTAATTCAATAAAGCTGTTTAAAATATAATGAATGAATGAATGAATGAATGAATGAATAAATAAATAAATAAATAAATAAATAAATAAATAAATAAATAAATAAATATTATTTTATCTCTTCCTTCAAGTTTTGCTCTGGAAAATTCCTTGGCTTAGTGATTAGGTTTTTGAGGTTTTTGGGGGCTTTTGGGTTTTGTTTTTTTATTGTTTTGTTTTGTTTTTTTGTTTTTGGTACTATTCAGTTTCTCTGGTACTTTTAGTCTGGTATCCTTCTTGATCAGTTTAAGCACACTTTAAAAAGTAATTATTCATTTTGTCTATATTTTCAAATTTGTTGGCATATACTATTCATAGTATTATTTTATTATCTTTAAATTTCTACAATATCTATAGTAATGTTCTCCAGTATTTATTTATCTGTTCAGAGAACTAACTTCTGATTTTTTTTAATTGAAGTAAGTCAATTACAATGTGTCAATTTCTGGTATACAACACAATGTCCCAATCTTGCATATGCATACATATATTCATTTTCATATTTTTTCCATTAAAGATTATTATAAGATATCAAACATAGTTCCTTGTGGTATACAAAAGAAACTTTTAAAAAAATCTATTTTTATATATAGTGGCTAACATTTGTAAATATCAGACTCCCAAATTTATCCCCTTGTTGTTGATCATTTTTATTGTTTTTGTTAATATTGACTTTTAGTGTTATCTTTCCCTTCTTTCTGCCTGGGTATTGTTTACTCATTTTTATTTTTCTTGACTCTTGATTTGAACTTTTATCTCATTAATTTCATTTTTTCATGTATTATAAATATGTACTTAAAACTATAAAATTTACCCTAAATATTCCCCTTAAACTGGATCCCACAAATTTCAGTATATATTCCTTTCAATGTTTTTTATTGCAAATACTATATCCATTATTATCTCATCTTTAATCTGTACTTCATTTGTAAGTTCTTTATAGAGTCCATGTTTTTGCTATAATTATTGACTTCTAATTGTATTAAATGTGGTTAAAGAAGTCTATATGGCATTGAATTCTTGGAATTTATTGAATTGTCCTTTGTGGTGAATTACATTTATGTTTTAAAAGAATGTACATTCTCTACTAGTTGAGTTCAAAGTTCTATGTGAGTCTATGAGAGAGTACTTGTTAAGTGTTGATGAAATCTACTGTAGATTTGCTAATCTCTGTTTGCTTGAGATACCAGTTTCTTAGTGAGGTATCTTAAAAATTCCCCAGTATAGTCGAGGATTTATCATTTTATCATTCAGCTGATGTTTTGCTTTATATATAAAGACAGGTATAGAAAATACATCCTTGTGATTATTCTTGATGGATTTTTCTTTTTATCATTCATCAGTATGTCTATTTCTAGTAATGCTTTTCAGTTTATATTCTATTTTGTCTGATATTAATATCATGAAATCAAATTTCTTTTGGTTAATATTTGACTAGTGTATCTTTTTCAATCCTTATACATTCTGTATTATATTTTCAATATATCCCTTACAAACAGCGTATCAGTGGCTATTTTTTAATCCATTGTGAGAACCTCTGTCTTTTGATAGGTAAGCTTAACCTGCTTACATTGTTATTTGAGTATTTTGATGTATTTTTTCTTTTTGTTTGTGCTTTCTTTCTGCTGTTTTTTCTTTACCTCTTTTTTTTTCATTACTTACTCATTGGCATAATTAAGGATTCTTTATTCCTTTTCTCCTCTCTCTTGGCTTCATATACATTTTATTTCCATTCTTTTGTGGTTATCCTTAAAGTTCTACTCTTAATACATATTAAATGTAATCAATATTTCTCTCCTCCTAAAAAATAAAATGACTGTAGGATGCTTTAATTCTAAGCTCACACTTTCCATCTTCTATGTTACTATTGGTTAGATTTTTAGTTTCACCTTACATTTACCATTTTCATTAGTAATTTATTAGAGTTGATATTAATTAGAGAGGCAATACAGCAAAGTAATTGTGGGCACAGATTCTGTAGCCAGACTTTGCCATTTACTAGCTATGAGACAGTAAGCAAGTCACTTAACTTCTCTGAGTCTCACTTTCCCATTTATAAAATAGGATTATTTCAGTAGCTATCTCAAAAGATCGTTGTAAAGTGCTTAAAATAGTATATGGGTAAAGTTATGTAAGTATTATATAGTAGTAGTGGGTATAATACTAGGTGTATCAAATTATTTAGCATTTTATATGTTTACAGTGCTTTTTGTATCTAAAACTTTTCTTCTAGTTTTATTTCCTTCTTGTGATAATGTGTCATTTAGTAGTTCTGTTAGTGATGGTCTATGAGTAATAAACTCAGGATTTATATGTCTATAAAAGTATTTTATGCTCCTCTAGGATGAAAATTTAGCTCTGTATAGCTTATTAGATTGTTATTTTCCTTCAGCACTGTGAATATATTATTTTTTCTGACATCTCTTATTGTTGATGCAGTATCTACAGGCACTGTGGCATTCTTTTTTTCCTTCCAGTTTTATTGAGATATATTTGACATACACTGTGGCTTTTTTTCCTTTGCAATTAATCTGTCTTTTGTCTCTGGCTGCTAATTGTTCTGGAATTTCACTACAGTGTGTATAGTTGTGATTTGTTGTAACTTATCCTGCTAGGGATTCAATACACTGCTACTTAAATCTGGGAACACTAGCTTTTCTCAATTTTGAAGTTTTTGGCAGGCATTGTCTTGAAGATTGCTTCTATGCTGTAAGTTTCTCGAACTCCCAATAGCCATGTGTTGGCTGTTCTCATTCTACCCTTCTTGTCTCTTGACCTCTCTTTCATATTTTCTTTTTATCTCTTTGTGTTGCATTTTCAGTGATGTCCTCGGATTTATCTTCCAGTTCACTTAACCCTTTTCAGCGATCTCTAATATATTGTTTAATACATTCAGTTTTTTTAAAATTTCAATGGTTACATTTTTCAAATTTGGAAGTTTTTATTTGGATCTTCTCTAAATCCACCTATTCTTACTATACTGTTTCCTTTTCTTTCTTTTTTAAAAAACATGTTCAAAGAGATTTTAAACTAAATACATTTTAAATGCTGGTTATTTCTAGCTCTGAGGAGGTCCAAAGTCTCATTCATAGTGTTTTGTTTTCTTGTAATTCTTGAATGCGAACTAGTCTTCAGAGGAAATTATTTTCAGTAGATATTCCAGACCCTTTGGTTGCAGATACAATCCTGTAGGTCAGTTTGGCTCTTTCTTTCGGATCCCTATAGAATTTTCTTGCTTCAAATTTATTTTTATATTTATTCCTTGGCTTTAGTTTCCTGAACCATGCAGGTATTATGAATTTGAGTCTTACTTCCATGGATAATGCAGATTTGAGGATCCATTCTTGAAGTTGACTCTTTTTTTTTTTTACCCATAGTGATGAGAATATGACAAGCTACTTTGCTGCTTCCCTTGGCTGGTAGGCAGAGTTTTGTGATTTTCTGTTTCACATAAAAGACATTTTTGGTGGGGAGAGTGGTCTTTTGAGGGGGGAGGGGGCATGTAGCTTTATGCAGGGAGCTCATTTCTGGCTTTCTACATGGGCCTGGGTTCTTATTTGCTATCCCTGAATGGATGTTAAAATACAAACTCCAAGATCTGTCCTTGTTATATTTCCAAGAGCTGTTCTATGTCAACAGTGTGTGCCATTCTAACTTTTGAGTTCCTTCTTGGTTTTTGACACAAAGGTATTATGTCTTCCTATTTTTAATCTTGGTCATGCATTTTAAAGTGATTTTGTCCTATTTTATCTAGCTTCTGTTTTGTGTTTGGATCAGAAGGTTGTTTTTTATTTTGCTTTTACTGTTACCTCAGTATACCATCTTGACAAGAAATATCTTTGGCGTGATATTTATAGGTACCGATAAGTTGGTAAGGGGGTTTAATGGTGCAGTTGATCCCAGATCAAAGCTGCGATGATAAAAGTCCTCGTAACATGCTTTTTGTTTTACAGTACTTAGTACTACTTATTTGAAGCTATACTCTTGATATATAATTTGCTTCAAACAACTTTCCTCAAACATAAGTATATTACATATATTTATGTAATATATAAATACACATAATATAAAATATATTACATTGCATTTTTATTCAGCTTTGAACATTTCATATAGCTTCCTTAGAGGACAATTCAAATGCAATACAAATAGTGCAAGGTTTAAAATGAAGTAATTTTATTTGGCTTTTTTTTTTTTTTTTTTGCTATTGAGTTGTATGCATTCTTTATATTCTCTGGATATTAGCTCCTTATCAGATATATGATTTGCAAGTATTTTTCTCCATTCTGTAGATTGTCTTTTCACTTCATTGATGGTTTCTTTCACTGTACAGAAGCTTTTTAGTTTGATATAGTTCTGCTTGTTTATTTTTTATTTTGTTGCTTGTGCTTTAGTTGTGATTTCCAAAAAGTCATTACTATGTCCCATGCCAAAGAGCTTTTCTCTGTTTTCTTCTAGGAGTTTCACAGTTTCAGGTCTCACAGTTAAGTCTTTAATCTCTTTCTAGTTAATTTTTGTGAGTGGTATAAGATAGAGATCGAGTTTCATTCTTTTACATATAAATATCCAGTTTGTCCCAGCATCATTTATTGAAGGGAATCTCTTTTTTCCATTGAGTATTCCTGGCTCCCTTGTCCATCAGTTGACTGTATATGCTTAGGTTTATTTCTGGGATCTCAATTCTGTTCCATTGGTCTATTTGTTTTTTTTTTTTTTTTTTGCCAGTACCATACTATTTTAATTATGATAACTTTATGATTTAGCTTGAAATCAGGAAGTGTGATGCCTCCTGCTTTGTTGTTTTTTTTTTCCTCAAGATTTCTTTGATATATGAATGGCCAGCAGGTACATGAAAAGATACTCAACATCACTAGTCAATAGAGAAATGCAGTTAAAACCACAATGAGCTATCAGCTCATACCTGTTAGAATAGCAGAGATAACAAGTGCTAGCATGAATGTGGAGAGACGGGAACCTTGTACACTGTTGGTGGCATTGTAAGTCGGTACAGTCACTCTGGAAAACAGTATGGAGGTTCCTCAAAAAATTAAAAATAGAGCTACCAAATGATCCAGCAATTCTACTTCTGGGAATATATCCAAAGGAAATGAGAACACTAACTTGAAAAGATGTCTACACCTCCATGTTCACAGCAGCATTATTTACAATAGCCAAGACATGGAAACAACCAAAGTACCCATCAGTGGATGAATGAATAAAGAATTTGTGATACATGTGCACACACACATATACACACAATGGAATATTATTCAGGCATAAGAAAACAAGGAAATCCTACCATTTGTGACAGCATGGATGGACCAGGAAGGCATTAATGCTAAATGAAATAAGTCAGGCAGAGTAAGACAAATACTGTATGATCTCACTTATTTGTGGAATCTAATTTAAAAAAGAAAACCAAAGCCACCAAACGCATAGAAAAAGAGATCAGATTTGTACTTACCAGACACAAAGGGAGAGTGGATTAGAGGAAGGTGGTCAAAAGGTACAAAGTTTCAGTTATAAAATAAATAAGTTCTAGGGATGTAGTGTACAACATGATGACTATAGTTAACATTGCAGTATGAAGTATAGGAAGTTGTTAAGAGAGTAGATCCTAAGAATTTTTATTACAAAGAGTTTTTTGAGGGGGTATTTATAATGAGATGATGGATGTTAACTAAACCTATTGTGGTAATCATTTCACAATATATGTAAATTAAACCATCATCCTGTACACCTTGAACTTATATGGTGGTGTATGTCAATTATTTCTCTTTAAAACTGGGAAAAAATGAATTAAACAGACATCACAGTTACCTCCTCTCATTGTTTTCCTGGGCTGTTTCACCAAATTCAATATTCTTGCTAGGATGTCTCTCATGACTCCTTCCTTCCTTCTTTCAAGTGTAGTATGTTCTCAATGTTGTGTTGTTTCCAATCCATTGTTTATTCCATCTGTATCCTGAACTGACTTCACCCCAAACCACTATTTTATCAAATAATAATAAATGGTATTTGTTGAGTCTTTACCACATACCAGGCACTATTTTAAGCGCCTTACATGGAGTGACTTAATTAATGTTCATATCATCCCTCTGAGGAAGGTACTGGCATAAGCCCTATCTTACAAAGAAAGAGATGGAGTCTGAGAGAGCTTAAGTTTCCCAAGTTCCTTGGCTAGTAAGCCAGGATTTGGAACCCAAGCAATCTTACTCCAGACCCTGTTCTCCTAAATGCCATGCTATATGCTGCAGATGTGTCATAATTCACTCAGTTACCAGTGAATTTTCATTCAATTCCCTAATCATATGCTAGAGCTCTGGGTCAGTTTTCTCTTCCAAACCCAGTGGCTGACCAGTGTGTACTGATTTCCTTAATCCTTTAATAGAGAGGGTAGAATAGTTGACTTTTAGACATAATATCAGACAAAAGACCTTGTTGGCAATTCAAGATCTGATTTCTGCTCAGGAACATTTTAACATAATTTCAGGATGTAAATTAGTGATTTTTTTCCAATGCAGACAGTACAAGTAAAACAGAAATTATGTTTCTCGGCAGTATCTGAATTAAATATATACATGATGTGAATACTTAAATGATATTTTAAAATGCAAATAAAAATGTGATCATTTAAACTATTGTTTGATTAAAACTAACCTTGGAATTAATGATGTTTCATATTACCAACTGCAGTAGGGGTAAAATATAGGAAATTCAAAAAGGCAAAATTGTATATGAATGTTAAAATATCAGTATATCTCAAAGTATTTTAGGGAAATAGGAATTGTAATTGAGATTCTAGAATGTTAAAAATATGAAGGTCAAATTGAACCACTCAAACCTCACTATACTTAAACATGATCTGGTTGGGGCCAAATTTATTTAGAGAGCTATTCAGATGAAGATGGGAAAGATGAAGAGAGATTTAGAAAAATAACATATATATATCATTCTGTAACATTCCTTCTCAACCATTCAAGAGAACTGATAGAGACCAAATTTAATGTATAAAAATATTTACTATTTATTTTTATGATATTAGCTATACATACTCATGTATAAAAATGAGGAAAAGCAGATAAGCAAATAGATGAAAAAGTTTAAAACACTCATAATCCTATCACTCAGAGGAAATTGTCATGTAAATCTAGATGCTTATTTCTTGCAGCTCATTGTTATGCACACATGTGTTATAGATAGTTTCAAACCACATTTTATTGCATATATTATTTTAAACTTTTTGAAAACATAAGATATTTAAAACACATTTGATAAATAATAATCTACAATGTCATTTTTAGTGATTGAATAGTGTTCCTTCATTTGAAAGAACCATATATAACTCATCCAGACCTCTATTACTGGCGTTTATCTACTTTGCAGTTCATAGCTACTAAAAACAATACTACAGGGAAGATTTATTTTCAGGATACAGATCTGGCATGTATTTTGGTGGTATTATAAAAGATAATGCTTCTTTTAAAATTTCAATTCCAGTTGTTCATTGCCAACATATAGAAACAGATTTTTGTAAAGTAGATCTTATATCCTATGACTGATAAACTCATTTATTACTTCTAGAAGCTTTGTAGTAGATTATTTGAAATTTTTTACAGATTCATGTCTTCCATGAATGAAGATAGTTTTATTTCTTCCTTTCAAATCTCGTTTGATTTGAGAGTAAACATTCTCTTACTTCTATTGTATTTGTAGCTAGGACCCCTAGTACAATGCTGAATAAGAGGTGAGAGTGGACATTCCTGTCTTATTCCTGACCGTAGGGGGAAAACATATACTCTTTCACCATTTCAGTATGCTAGAGGAATTGTTTTTTTTTTGAGAGAGATCAACTGGCTGTGTATATGTGTGTGTGTATTTTTTAAATAGATGCTCTTTATCAGTTCTAAGAGCTTCTATTCTTGTTTCCTGAGGGCTTTTAACATGAATGAATGTTGCATCTTATCAAATATTTTTGCTGCATGGAGTGAGATAATAAAAAAACTTTAAAAAATTTATCTGTTGTTATAGCAAATTGCCTTATTAGTCTCTGAATTTTGAACCAATGTTATGTTCTTGAATTAAACTCTACTTAGGTATGATATATTATTCTTTTTATATATTGATAAATTAAATATGCTAATATCTTGTTAAGGATTTTTACATCTATATTTAAGAGGGATATTGTTTTGTAGTTTTCTTATTCCTAGAATATCTTTGGTTTGGTATCAGGGTAAAGTTGGCCTTATAAAAGGAGTTAATTATTCCTTCCTCTTGGATCAATAATTTTCTTTGGGGAAGTTTCTAACCTGGGACTGCGGTCTTGTTTGTGGGAATGTTTTGGCCTCAAGTTTTATTTCTTTAATAGCCACAAGGACATTCAGGTGATCTATTTCTTCTTGAATAACTTTGGTGGTTTGTGATTTTCAAGGAATATCTAAGTTACTAAATTTCATCTAAGTTGCTAAATTTATTGGCACAGAGTTGTTTGAAATATAGCCTTAATATCTTTTAAATATCTTTAGAAACTCTAGTTATCACATCAGTCTATTTTCTGATATTAAAATGTTATGTTTTATCTCATTTCTTTAACAATGTTCCTAGAGATTTATCAGTTTTATTAATCTGTTCAAAGAAATAATTTTGATTCATTGATTTTCTATACTGTTTCTATTTTCTATTTCATTTCTGTTCTTATCTTTGTTATTTCCTTCATTTTGCTTGTTTTGTGTTTAATTTCCTCTTCTCTTTCTAGTTTTTTGAAGTGGGAGCTTAGGTGATTGATTTGAGACTTTTCCTCTTTTCTAATTTATGCATTTAGTGCTATAAATTTCCCTCTCAGCCCTGATTTAGCTATACCCAACACATTCTGACTATGTTCCATTTTATTTTTATTCAGCTCAATTTTTTTCTAATTGTTATGACTTCTTTGCTGTTTCATAAGTTCTTTAGAAGTGTATTTCTTAATTTCCAAATATTTGAGCATATTCCAGTTACCTTTTTGTTATTGCTTTCTATTTTAATTCTTTTGTAATCAGGAAACATACATTGTATAGTTTCAATTCTTTAAATATTTTGGAGGACTTCCACTTCTGAGAAGATGGAGTAGACATACTTTATCCTACTTCCTCTGAAGTACAACTTAAAGTCCTAGAAATTATATATACAAGAAATATAAAAAGACTCTGAAATGTGGAGAAGAATGCGAACTGTGGCCCTTGGGACCCGAGGTACAAAATGGTACTGAGTTCTCTGGGTTTTGTTTTTCCCCCTGTGTCTCAGACTTGGAGCTGAAGAAGTCAACAACAAAGAAACAGCAATGGGCACAAACCAAGAGGAAAAAAAGCCCCAATAAAAGCATGTTCTCTCTAGCCAAAGGACTAGGGAAAATGCAGTCTAGCAAGACAGAAACTTTTAGACAATACTGCTCTACTTCAGCCAAACACCACAGAAAAAACTATGACCCCACCTCCACTCATACCAGTAAAGACAAAATGGGAAACAGATTTCCACCCTTGCAGATTGTTACAAGGTGACCCGATACTTCCACCAGGGTGATGTCAGAGAAGACCAAGTAGGGAGCAACTTTCATCCCTGACAGCTAGTAGTGAGCCCTCCACTTCATGGTGTCAGTAGAGGTTATTTGGGGAAAGTAATAAAGAACTTCTCCTCCTGCAAGGCAGGGAGGTATCAATGGAGGCCTAATGGGGAGCCATAAGTCCTCTTCACTTCTCGACAGTAACAGGTGCCTCTTCTTAATTGTTAACAGTGGTCAAATGGGAAACCTGGATTTCTAACCCTTTTATCAGCAATGAAGGTGTCATCCTCCCTCTGCTAAGGTACTGTCAGAGAAACCCAGCTAAGGTTTAAGTAAATTAGATCTAAAGTTTTAAAACACAATATGTCTGTGAGTCTGTTTTTGGTTTGTAAACAAACTATGGTTACCAAAGGGGAAAGGGCAAGGAGGGATAAATTAGTGGTTGGGGAATAACAGACACATGTTACTATATATAAAATAGATAAACAACAAGGACGTACTGTACCGCACAGGGAACTATATTCAACTTCTTGTAATAACCTATAATGGGGAAAATCTGAAAAGAAAAAAATACATATGTATAATTGAATCAGTTTGCTGTGTGCTTGAAACTAACATTGTAAATCAACTATATTTCAATAAAAATCTTTTAAAAAACAAAATATGAAATTACCCAAATTTCAATAGAAAATTACTTATACAAAAACCAAGGAAGATCTCAAGCTGAATAAAAAAGATGATCAAGAGATGCCAACACCAAGATGACATAGGTGTGAGAATTATTTGGCAAAGATTTAAAGGTGGCCATAATAAAAATATTTCAAGGAGCAATTACAAATACACTCGAAAAGAATGAAAGCATTAAAAGTCTCAGCAAAGAAATAGAAAGTCTCAACAAAGATGTAGAACGTGTAAAGAAGAACAAAACATAAATTTTACAATTGAAAAATGCAATAACTGAAATAGAAAGCTCAGCAGATGGGTTCAAGAACAAAAGGAGGGGACAGAGGAAAGAATCAGTGAACTGGAAAATAGGATAATATATATTACTCAATCTGTACAACAAAAAAGGAAATATGGTACAAAAATGAATAGAGCCTCAGAAACCTGTGGAACTATCACAAAGTATCCAACAATAATGTAATAAACTTCCTGGAGAAGATTTAAAAAAAAAGAAAACAGAGCTGAAAAAGTACTCAGAGCATGGCTGAAAACTTCTGAAATTTGGCAAAGACAAACATGGATTCAGGAAGCTAAACAAACTACAAAAGGATAAACCCAAAGAAAATCTATGCCAAGACATATTACAATTAAACTTCTGCAAAATAAAGGCAGTGAAAACATCTTCAAAACAGTAAGAGAAAAATGACACTTAGTTTATAGGGAAAAAACAATTGGAATGAGGATTTCTCATCAGAATCTGTGGAGCTAGAAGGAACTGGCACAATGTTTCTCAAGTGCTGGAACAAAAGAACTGTCAACTGAGAATCCTTTACCCAGTGAAAATGTCCTTCAAGATTAAAAGGGAAATCAAAACATTCTCAGATAAAGGAAAACTAAGATTTTTTTTTTTCACCAGCAGATCTAAACACGTTGATTGCCCACTGTGGATCAGGTGCCCCTGAGGAAACACAGCTGTCACTCAGATTTGGGTGATGGCGATCAGTGTGCTAAAGGAGAGGCTAAAGGAAGTTCTTTAAACTGAAAGGAAATGATTAAAGTAAAAAAGAAACTTTAGAACATCAGGAAGGAAGAAAGAACATAGTAAAAATGCAAGTAAATAAAATAGGCTTTTTTTCTCTTCTTGAGCTTTGCAAATTATGTTTGACAGTTGAAGCAAAGATTGTAACACTGTCTGATGTGTTTCTAAATGTATGCAGAGGAACTTTTTAAGACAATTATATCACAAATAGGGAGAGTAAGTGAATATAAATGGAAATAAGTTTTCTACACTTCACTCAAACTGATTTAGTGATGACACCAGTAGCCTGTAATAAGTAAGGTATATATAATGATACATCTGGAGACACTACTGAAAAAACCTTATACAAAGAGATACAGTCAAAAACACTATAGATAACTCAAAATGGAATTCTAAAAAACTTTAAGTTTTTCCCACAGGAATGCAAGAAAAAGAAGAAAACAGAGAAAAGAAAAATATAGAGATCAAACAGAAAACAAAATGTCAACTTAGGCTCTAACATACCAATGATTACGTTAAATGTAAATGGTCTTAATACACCAATTAAAAACATAGATTTTCATTGTGGCTTAAAAAACATGACCTAACTATATAGTGTCTTTAAGAGACTCACTTTAAATATAATGATAGAGGTAGGTTGAAAGCAAAAGGAGGACAGAGAGAAATCAGGGGTATATTAGTGTCAGATAAAGTAGATTTCAGAGCAAAGAAAATTACCAAAGGCATAAACATAATATAATGACAAAAAGATCAATCAACCAAGAAGACATAAGAATCCAAAATATATATATATGATAAAACAGAGCTGCAAAATATGTGAAGCAAAAAAACAAAAACAAACACAAAAACCCACCAAAAACAGAAAAATAGCAAAATCCAGAGGTATATTTGGGGACTTCAGCATCCCTCTCTCAACAGTTGATGGAATGAGACAGAAAATCAACAAGAATATAGAAGAAATCAACAATATCATCAACCAACAGGATTTAATCAACATTTATAGAACACTGTACGTCAAAACGGTATAATACAGATTATTTCCAAGTGCCCACAGAACATTTAACAAGGTAGTCCATATCTTGGGCCATAAAACAAACCTCAACAAATTTAAAAGAATCGAAATTGTACAGAGCATGTTTCTCCAATCACAATAGAATCAAATTATAAATCAATAACAGAAAGATAGCAGAAAAATCTCCCAAAATTTGAAACCTTAACAACACACTTCTAAATAACCAATAGGTCAATAAGGACATCTAAAGGAAATTTAAAAATATATACTGATTGAATTAAAATAAAGATACATCAACATACCAAATTTGTGAGACACAACTAAACTAATGCCAAAAGGAAATATTATTGCACTAAGTGCATACATTAAGAATGAGGAAAAGTCTCAAATTAATACTCTAAGTTCCCACGTCACAAACCTAGAAAAAGGACAAAATAAACCCAAAGCAAGTAGAAGGAAAATATTAAAGATAAGAAAAGAAATCAATAAAATTGAAAACAAAATCAATAGGGATAAACATTAATATAAAGATAGGTTCTTTGAAAAGACCAATAATATTGAAAAATCTTTAGCAAGACTGTGAAAAAAAAAATAGAAACCAAAAGACAGAAATTACCAACATCAAGAATGAAGCAGGTTGTATCACTACAGACACTGCAGATAGCAGAAGAATGATAAGGGGAAATTGTGAACAACTCTACACACATAAATTTGACAACTTAGGCAAAATGGACCAATTCCTCAAAAAAGTATAAACTACCACAATTGAATAGACTGCTTTAATATTTGAAAATCAATCAGTATAATCCACTGTATCAACAGTGTAAAGAGAAAAAAATATCACATGATTATATCACTCAATATAATCAAGTAAAAAGTATTTGATAAAATTCAACTCCCATTCGTGGCAAAAACTCTCAGAAAAATAGAAATAGAAGGAATTTCCTCAATTTGATAAACAGCATCTACAAAAATCCTATAGCTGACATTATATTTAATAGTGAAAGATTGAATATTTTCCCCCTGAGACTGGGAATGAAGCAAGGATATCCACACTTATCACTTTTATTCAAAATAGTAATAGAAACTCTAGCCACTGTGATTAGGCAAGAAAAAAGTATACTGTTCGTAAAGTAAAAAGAAAACTGACCCTATTTGCAGAATACGTGATTATGTATATAGGAAATCCCCCCAAATCTAAAGGAAAGCAAAACAAAAACAAAAACAAAAACAAAAGCCCTCCTAAAGCTAATAAGTGAGTTCACCAAGGTCACAGTATATACAAGAGTAACTCAACAAAAATCAATTGCACTTCTATATACTAACAATAAACCTGCAGACATAGAAGTTACAAACACAATGTCTTGTACAGTTGCTCAAAAAAATGAAATACTTAGGTGTAAATTTAATAAAACATGTATAGGTTTTGTATGCTGAAAACTACACAATGCTGATGAAAGAAATCAAAGACATTCTGGACACTATGTCTTTAATTGATGTGTTTAGACCATGTGTATTTAATGTCATTATTAATATGTTTGGATTTGTGTATACCATTTCATTATTTGTTTTCTGTTGGTTCCATTTGGTTTTGTTTTATTTTATTGCTCTTACATTTTTCCTCTTCCGTCTTACTTTGGGATATTTGAAGATTTTTGTCCCATGTTTCTGAATATATGTTACTGTGTAATATTTTTAGTGGTTATTCTAGGGATTACAATATATATAGCTAACTTTCCACAGTCTAATCAGGTATTTTATTACTTCAAGTGAAATATAGAAACCTTACCACCATGTATGCCTTGTTACCCTTCCCACTCTGTGTTGTAGTTTATGCTACACACATACACACACAAACCCATCAGAAAATATTATAGTTTAAAAAATTTTTTGAGACATCCCAAATATTTGGAAATTAAAACAGTTCCTCAAAATAGAAAATATTGTATTTTTTTTGTTTCAACCATTAAATATATTTTTAAAGAACTCAAGAAGGGAAGAATGGGAAATTATATTTACCCAGATATTTATCATATCTGTTGTTCTTTTGTAATCTCTGAATTACCACCATGTTTCCTTCAAGTGTCTTTTCCCCTCTTTGAAGATCTTTCTTTAGCAGTTCTTTTAGAACAGGTCTGATGACTACAGATTCTCTTAGTTTTCCTTCATTTAAGAATGTCTTTATTTCTGAAGAATATTTTTGCTGGATATAGAATTCTGGGTTGACAGTTATTTTCTTTCAGCCCTTTAAAATGTTGTACCCCTTCCTTTTGATCTCCATGATTATGTATGAGAAATCCACAGTTGTTCACATCATTTTTCCCTAACAGGTGATGTGCTGTGGCTTTCTGGCTGCTCTCAAGGTTTTTTTCTTTCTTTTTTGCTTTTCAGCAATTTGATTATGATGGCCATAGGTTTCTTTGAGTTAATTTTGTTTGGGGTTCACCAAGCTTCTTTAATCTATAGATATGTGTCCTTCACCAAATTTGGGAAGTTTTTAGTCATAATTTCTTCAAATTTTTTTCAGCTCTGCACTTTTCTTCTCCTTCTTCTGAGATTTCAGTGACATAACTGTTAGACCTTTCATTTTGTCTCTGCGTGTCTGGGGCTCTGTTTTTGAACTTAGTTTTTTCTCTTTGTTTCCAGATTGGATATTTTCTCTTGATTTATCTTCAGTTTCACTGATTTATTCTCTGTTCCTCCACATTCTGCTACTGAGGCCAACCAGTCTGTTTTTTATTTTTATTACTTTTCTCAGTTCTAAAATTTACATGTGGTTCTTGTGTATATGTTTAATTTTTTGTTGAGACTGTCCTATCTTTCTATTTATTTACTATTACTTGTTGTGGCATTCTTATAATAGCTTCTTTAGACATATAATTTTTAAATGGCTGCTTTTTCAGATGCATCTGTGTCATCATGGCGTTGGTATCTGTGATTATTTTTTTCATGCAAATTTACATTTCCTGATTCTTTATATGTTTAGTAATTTTGGAACTATATCTTGGGGTTTTAAATACCATTTAAATTGTGTAAATTCAGTGGAGAATATTGATACTTTACCTTTTGCAGGCAATTAATCCTGTCATTTTCAGGGCAGAAGTTCCATCTATCCTTCTATGGGTTGTGGTTTCAATGTTACTTTCATTTTCAAAGACTTTTCAGTGCATTTGGTATCTGCACCACCCAGTGGCTAGTCTGGGACCTGAGTGGATGAGTTATCTTTTCTCCCAGTTCTCAAAGTCTATGCTGTTTAGGGTCAAATCCACACATGCACCTGATTTCATGAACAACTTTATAGATCTGATATCCTGATCTACTCTCTCTCTCTGTGATCTCATGAGTACTTTTGGTTCCCTTGGCCTCCCCATTTTGGTCCTCTGATTCAATAGCTGAGACTGTATTTACCCCAGGCTTCTGTGTATTTCCTATGACTATGCATGCATTTGGCATAATTTGTGGGCAAACGGGGAAAAAGCAATGCAGATTCAGCCTACCCATTTTGGATCTCAGGTCCTTTGATTGGAGAGGATATTCACCCCTTGCCCCGCAGAATTTTTGGCTCTTACCAGCCCTTGTTGCTGCTTTTGTCACTGTTACTTCCTCTGAAATAGGCTTGCTTGAAGGCTGGAGTGTGATAGAACGGAGAAAAATTTATAAACGTGGATTTCCACCACTTTCTCTGAGCCATTAGGAAGTTACTTTCCTGTTCATTGTGCAATAACTAGAGGGTACCTCCTGAGGCTCTCTCTGTCCATGCCACTTCCTACTTTCAGGCTTTAGGCTGCATTAAGTCTAGAGTGGAAGATATCAGAAGGGTAGAAAATGGTAAGCTCACTGCAGGTTTGGTGATGTTTTGAATTATGATCGTCTACTTCAATCCACCTGCTACTGTTTACTTTTAGAATCTTCAAATAGAAGCTCATACGTTCTATCAAGATTTTTATAACTGCTTTCAGTGGGAAAGAGCAATAGAGTGCTTTCTCCAAGTTACTTATCAGTTATCTTTTAAAACAATTCAAATGTGAAAATAATATATTTTATGTTTCCCTTAATTTTTTTTACCATTCATAATTTATAGACATATATTTAAATTTCATAATTTATAGACATATATTTAAATTTCCATCTAGTATCATACTCCTTCTGCCTTTAACATATTAACAATATATTTTAAAGTCTCTGTTTAAAAATTCCAACAAATGGGTTATTTATCCCTGAGTCTGGTTCTGTTGATTATGTCATCTCTTGTCAATGTTTTTTTTTTAACTTGCTTTTTTGTGTTTCTTATAATTTTTTAAATTGAATCCTGGGCATCATGGTTAGAAGAACATTAGAAACCAAGGTAAATGGTATTTAACCTGGAAATGAATATACCTATTCTTCTGTTAAGCCACTGGGACTTGAGTCAATCTAATCGGGAGTTCAGCAGGGTTCGAGTTGTTTTGTTGTTGCTGTCTTTACCTTAAGTGTGCTACAGGCTTCAAATTTCTCCAGATATTGGCAGCTGTTACCTTGTTCTTAGAATGGAACTGGAGTGCTGATGGGTTTTTCTCAGTGTTCCTATTACCTACCCTTAGGGACATTACTAGTTCTTATACACTTGCCCTATAGAGGTTGACTCTTCTTCCACCCTAGCTAAACTGCTATTGCTTGTTACTGAATGCTAGGCTCATGGGAGGGGATGGAAGCATTTTCTGTTGTTCTGCTCCAGCCCCTTTCTTAAGCACACCCTGTGTACTTGGGCCTCAAGGGTAGGGCTTTCTCAGTGTCCTTGCCCTTCTTCCCTAAAGCCCCCACATTCTGCCTTGTTTTCATGGTTGATCTAGTCTGAGAGTTCCCTTCCCCTCTCCTAGACAGTGTGGATCTTTGCTTGGAATCCTTGAAGGGTCCTGAACCCAAGATGGATTCCTGCCTCTCCTTCAAGGATAGAAGGTTTTTACTTCTATCTCTCCCACTGACGCAATAGATTTCTGCTTGGAACCTAGGAGCAAAAAGAGTTGCTTCCATTCCCCCAGTGACTTAAAGCTTTTGCTTCATGAAAAAAAAAAAAAAGTTAAAGGAAGCAGCTGGGAATTTGTATTGGTCCTCCAGCATCAGCAATCACCTCTTCCACGCCTGTCTCACTGAGGGGGGTTCTTTCCAACTCCTGCCTTCCCTTCAATCTTTTGGGTGAACACCCACTGGCGGTCTGTGGAAGTGAGTGTGAGATCTGTTTATGTTTGTGGTTCTGAGCTCTTCCAAACTGATGTGCTAACCCATACTTGGCCTTTAAGAATTCATTAAAAGATTAGTTGATTCCACTTGTGTGGCAGGCTCATTTTTCCCATCTGCTCTGCCAATGATGAAACAGGTCATGTGTCTCATCTCTTCTCAGAGGGTTTGGTGAACCTGAAACTCCTTTTACTTGCTTTCCCTGTGACTTCAGATTTCTGCTGGGCTCAAGAAATGTTATGTTTTTGTAAATGACCCAGTTTTTTCTCATTGTTACAGTGGAAGTGACGTTCTCATGCACCTTTCTACATCTGAAGTGGAAGTTCAGTCTCTAAGCATATTAAGTATTTCTTTTAAAAATATTTATTTATTATTGTATTATTTAATTATTATTATTTTAAATCATTTTTATTTGATTTTTTTTTGGCAGAATGGGTGGGGGAGGCAATTAGGTTTATTTACTTTTAGAGGAGGTACTGGGGCTTGAAGCCAGGACCTCGTGCATGCTAAGCATGTGCTCTACCACTTGAGCTATACCCTCCCCTCCTTTAATTATCTCTTACTATAAATTCCTAGAAGTGCAATTGAAACAAAGGATATGAATAAACACATTTTAAATACTTCTTTGTACATATGGCTCTATTGCTGTTGGGAGAATTTTGAACATGTGCTTCCTTCAGCGATTGCTATAGTAGTTCAGCATTATAATTCCCACATCACAAGAAAAGCTGTCCATTTACTAAGGTGTGGATATATTTGATTTAAAAGTTTTTGCCTGTTGAACTAAGAAAAGATGTCTTTAAAAAAGACACAGTTTTATAGTTCTAAACTAATGGGAAGGACCACCTGCTAGGATTTTCATCATTAAAACATTTGATAATGAGATTCTTTAGGGACTTCAATAATCAAACTTCCTGAGAGAATGTGTAAAGATCACCTTACATCAACTTCTGCCTTATGGGAAAAAGTGTTTTCTTAAAATGCCAACATCACTGAGATGAGCTAATGCCAATATCATTACTAGAAAGATAGGGGAAAATAACAAAGAACTAATTGATAGTGAGGGAAGAAGGAAGCTCAGTTGGTCCCTGAATGTTACAGTTTGGCCACAGCCCCAAATTTGCTAACTTTCAAGCCATTTCCTCCTACTGCTATAGATTCTTGAAGTTGAAATCTTCACCAAAAACACATTAGTAGCTGGGTCTCTGGCCCCAGATCCCTATGTGATCAGTCCTTCCCTGATGGTCTGGTCTGGATGACCCAGACTCTTTTTGCCCAGACCAGATGCAGGCTAAGCAACCTGCTCCTTTACTTCTTTTCCCTTGGAGCCACTCTGGTTCTTTCTTTGCCATCTAAGGGTAGAGGCATCCTCTAATCAGGGGATATTATGAGTCCAGTAGAGAAATATACCTCCACCCTATGCCACCTTGCCAACACCAAGGCGGTATGGAATGATTAGAAAGGCACTGCCTGACATATGCTCCTGGCTCCTGTTACTTTGGGATGGTGCTCTAATGTAAACTAGTGCACCTGAGGAGGCTGCACAGTCAGAGAGAGGATGGATAATACAGAGCAATCTTCAGGGTCCGTGGGAATAATGATTAGTGGAGGACTTGGGCATTTCTGCAGTGGATGCAGCAACATCCACTCAGTCTGGACAAACCAGGTTGATTAGTCACCCTACTGTGTTTCCTCTTGCCCTTCTATTTATAGAACTGACAATTTCTTGCCTCAGCCTTCATACTATCCTTGTAATTCAGCTTAGCAGAATGAAATGGGATGTCCTTTGCCAAAGGACTGCAAAGAACAGACTTGATGAATTACATGGACAGTAGATGCCAATTTTGGACTGAAACTGATCAAAGACAAGAAGTAGATCACAGATATCTGGACCCTATGAAACTGCCCACTGCCCACTGCCCACCTGGCATGAGGAAGGAAATCAGAAAGGGAAGAGAAAGTATCCTGGATTATTTAAGTATTTACTTGAAAGAGGCATTAAAAATGACCCAAACTCCAGAAATGATAGAGTTTACTTTGAATTGGCAAGGTTAAGTTTTTTGTCTTTAGTAGAAATAGGAGGCCTAAGAGGTAAGTCAAGTTTTAGAAAATAGTTTCATATTTATACACATATCATTGTTTCTGAAATTCATATCTAGATCACATAATTGAGAGTTCTTTTTTCTCTCACCACACACTGGAGTCCATCTAACTGCTGACCAAAGGTTTTTCTGCTGTTTTGGGGCAAGTTGCAGACCATGATATTACCTTGGGTTTTTAAAGCATCAGGATTCTAAACAGGAGTGTTTGGTTCAAATTTAGCTTTTTATCTTCTCCTCTGCAGCCCAAGAAGGAGATAAAACTCCCATAGAAGAGGGACCTCATTTCTGCCATTTCCTTTTGTTGATGAACTTGTGTAGGAAAAACCCAAGCCTGGGATTCCTGAAATATACAAGTATGATCGGGATTTGTCAGTCACCTTGAGAGGGTGTGTGGGCTTTACACTCCCATAGGTGACGCCAGGTCAGCAGATTATAGGGTGAGGGATTACCCCTTGTTTGTCCAACCATCCTCATCCACATAGATAATGGCTTCTTTATAGAACCAGAACCTGGGGGAAGGCAGCCTCAGTCTCATTTTATAGGCAAATTATACAAAGCAAGGTAGGGAGAAGAGAAAATAAGCCTTCTTACGAGGGCAGGTGATTGGTACTCATGGTTAAGTTTGAGAAGCACTCTGGAGTAGTGGTTTGTGAAGTGCAGTACCTGGACCGGCAGCGCCAGCAGCATCCGAGAACTTGTGAGTGATATAAATTCTCAGGCTTCACCCCACATCCAAAGTATCAGAAATTCTCAAGGTGGGGACCAGCAGTGTGTGTTTTAACAAGCCCCCACAGGTGATTCTGATATGAGCTAAAGTTTGACAACAGTGCTCTGGAGAATGGTCTGAAATATGTGATGTATGTCTTCCCCTTCCACTACATGTAGCTCACGGCAGGTTTTGCTCATCAGTCATGACCCTCGTTTTGACTGAACCTGCTCGTGGTCTCAGAGTCTTTCTCGAAACTGCATTCTAGTCAGTCAGTACCAACTGAATGGAGGTGACCTACTGGTCAGCCCAGCATAAGTGGCCACGGGACTGCCTCCACAGTGACCTGTGTGCATATCTGAACAAAGGAGAGGGGCATTTTTCTGGGCAAGGGGCTACAAGAGCCTCTGGATAGCCTCACCCAAAAGCAGCAAGGGTGAGGATTCAATAATTTAATTTTTAGTCTCATGAAGCAGTACCATGATGAGTTCATATTTTCAGTGGCAGTGTTCAAAATGCTCTCCTGCTGGGCTTGTCCAGTGGACTAAGTCTCTTTTCAGCCATCAGTCTCATCCCTTTGTCCTCTTCACTTGTGATATGGGGCAGGAAGGCTGTGGCTGTGGGCTGCTGATAGAGAAACTCTCATTATACCCTGTACTTCCCATCTGTAACACTCAATCACTTTCTCATTTTTTAAAATTCAGTATCTGTGTTGCCCATTCCATGGGAGCAGAAATCATATTTATGGCGCTCACAGTTTGTATTAATTCCTAAGGCTGGCATAACAAATGATCACTTATTGGGTGGCCTAAAGCAACAGAAATATATTCTCTCATAGTTCTAGAGGCCAGAAGTCTGAAATCAATATCACTGGGCCAAAATCAAGGTGTCAACCTCCCTCTAGAGGCTGGAGGAGAGAATCTGTTTTTACCTCTTGCATCTTCTGGTGGCTTCCAGAATTCCTTGGCTTTTGGCTGCATCACTCCAGTCTCTGCCTCTGTCATCACATCTCTTTTCTGACTCTGATCCCTCTGCCTTCCTCTTATAAGGATCCCTGCGATTGCAGTGGGCTTACCTGAATAATTCAGCATAAACCCCTTCTCTCAAGCGCCTTAATTTCATCATATCTTTTGTGATATAGGTTGACATTCACAGGTTCTAGGGATGAAGATGTGGACACATCTTTAGGGCATTTAGCCCGCTGCAGTGCTGCATCGCCGTCAGTGCCTGGCTCACCGCAGGCATCAATAAAACGGTGGGATATGAATGGATAAAAGAAAAGAAAACATGAAGATGCAGGTAGGATCACGTAGGAAGAGAATGCTGAAAGAGAAGAGAGCTTACAAAGCAGCCTGCTGGAGTGCTTTAGCGTACCGCCTTTGGGGCCAGACTGCCTGGCTTTGTATCCCAGCTCTGCCATTTACGAGCTGTGTGACCTCAGGCAAGTTACTTAACTTCTCTGGGCCTCTGTTTCTTCAACTCTAAAATGAGCATGACAATACCTACTTTGTAGAATTCTTGTAAGAATGATATGAGCTGTTGTGCATAAAATTCTTAGAGCAATGTCTGGCATGGTATCTAATATAATTTACTATCTGTCATGCAGAAGGTGCTGAATAATGTATGTTGAGTGAAATCAAGAAAGATGGCACAGATCTTGTCTTCCTGGCACTCTTGGCTTGGTAAAGATTTTGAGAAAAATCTCAGGATAGCTATAATATCCAGAAGAATGTGAAAATTGCCCTAAAAGGAAAGACTGATGGGTCTAGGAGGATTCTGAGAGGGGGACTGTGACATAAAATTAGTGGCCTTGGGAATGCTTTATGCAAGCGCCAGTCTCTGAGCTGGGCCTTAATGAACCAGGTGGATTTCCACAGTGGGCACAGGGGCAGTTCGGGTGGAGGATGGACTCGAGCCAAAGGGTGGGCATAGGAGTGCACGGGGGCACATCTGGTTCAGTGGGAGCCTTGAGAGCGGGTAGCAAGAGAAAGGAAGAGAAACATTTAAGGGTTGATTTGGCCCAGGCTATGAACAGCCTGGAATGCCAGGCTCAGAAGTTCATTGAGTGAGCAATGGGAAGCCCTCAACGATTTTTTTAACTGAGTAAATTACATAGCCAGTAGGTATGCTTTAGGAATACTGGCTGGAAGTAATGGATTGGAGATGGGGAGAGGCAGAGGCACTAGTTAGGATGCTACTGCACTCTACTAAGAACGGGGTGACGAGGCCCTAACCTAGGCAGATGGCGGGACTGACAGAAAGGTAAGGAGGGCTATGACTCATGCTTCAGGGATTAAGTTAAAAAGTTTTAGTAGCAAAGGTGGGGAAAGAACACAGACTCTGGGCTTTCCCACTCACTGGCTGGAGAACTTAGGACAATTCGCTTCTGTTCTCTGTGGCTCAGGTCTCTCATCTGTAGATGGAGCTAGCTGCCTCAGAGAAACGTTATGAGGCACCCGATGACATGGGCTATAGAAGATAATTATGACTCTTATTGGCACGTGAAGGGTATAAGAACTGTTTTATTGAATGTGACAGAAACACAATTCAGTTGAGCTTAAACCAAAACAGGGAGGAATGTACTGACTCCTGTCATCAAACCAGGGGAAGGACAAGAATGGAGCTAGCCTAGGGGATAGCCGGAAGTCAGGAAGAATGTTTTAGGCGTTCGTTCTTCCTTTCATCTCTCTTTTCTTTATGTGTCAGCTTCATTCTTTTCTGCTGGAGGCTAGCATTCTTCATGAGGTGAGAAACTTGACCGCAAGGCTACCTCAAGCTCACATCCTTCCAGGCCATTGACACCAGAACGAAGAGGGGCTTCATCTCCAGCTTCGATTTGACAACTCCCAGCAGGTGTGGATTGGGCAGGCTTATATCTTATGAACACTATTTGGACCTACCTCCACAACCACAGAGGGGGTGGGAGGTGGGGTGCTTCCTAGATCACAAAGTCACAGTGCCAGAGGAGCAGTTTCTCAAAGAGAAGTGGGGCCACAAGCACAGCATCTGAGGAGACTTCTAGGACCTGGGCACCTACCACAGTGCTGGTTTCATGGGAGTTGAGGGGGAAGAAAGAGTCAAGACAGGCTGAAGGTTCAGGTTTGAGTCATTCCAAATGGAACACTAGGAAAGCAGGAGCTGGACCTGGTGTGTTGGTGAGTGTGCCCTGTGTGGGTGGATCCCTGCTGCCCTTGACCTCCAGCAGCTCTGGAGGTATCAGCTCCAGCTTCCCCTCAGTCCCTGTCCCTGCCCCAGTGCTGTTAACAGCTGGGCCTGCCTTGAGAAGCCTTTGGTGACATGTGGCTCTGTTGGGCCTCCATATTCTACTTTGTCAGTTCCTTGTGTATGGAAGGGATGAGTGGTTCTGTCCTGACCCTCTTCTCAGCCATTGCCAAGAGGCACGCACTTGATGCTTAATTAGACACTCCAAGCGTGACGGCAGTGTGACCGAACTATGTGCCTCATGCCAACTCATCCTTCTTCCCTCAGGTTATGTAATTTTTTTTTCCTCAAAAATGTCAGGATCAGATCAGAGCTGTGCAGGCCAGTAGCACCCCCGGGGAGCTGCTGACCCTGGCAACTGCAGTAGTACTTTGATGATTTCGATGATGATGAAGAGGAGGACTACTATAAGGATACGGATAATTACTTAGTTTTCCATATAACCCATCTTTTTTTTTTCACAGTGAGTCCCAGTCACATATATCCTCTCTCTAGATCCTCCCAATGACTCCAGGAGGCAGTGAGGGCTAGTGGAAAGAACACCTGGCCGATTGTAAAGACCTGGGTTGGTACCCCACTTCCATCATGCACGGGCAAGTCATTTCCCTGCTTTGAGCCTTGGTTTCCCTTCTATAAACCGTAATCATGATGGTCGTCGTCATCATCATCATCATCATCATCATCGTCATCTGTTTTGCAAATTTCCAGGGAAGACTCCATGTGAAAAAACACAAAGTGACTAACATAGTCCATGTTCATTAAATTTTCATCCCTAATCTTACAGATGAAGGGTATCCAGGGTGGTGGTCTTTTAGCCATAATCCTTTGGATAAGTTACTGAATCTCCCTATGCCTCAGGTTCCTCATCTCTAGGGAGGGGAGGGGCTATTAATAATCTATGTAACTTGTATGGTTGTTCTAAATGTTAGCTGTGTTTTGTTTGTAAAGCACATAGGCCGGTGCCTTGCCCAGACTCAGTCCTCAGTAAGTGAAGTTTCAGAATGAAGCAGAGGTGATTTGGAATGCACCTTCATTTTGTACTAGTTGTTTGACCTGGGGCTGTTGACTGAAGTACTCTCTGCCTCATCTGCAAAATCAAGATGATCATAGGTCCGCCTTCTACAGAGCTGTGCAGGCTAGGTGAGGGAATGCATATACAACTCCCAGCCCTGTATCTGGCCCCAATTTGTAACTGATATATTTCTCCCTTGACTTTGATCATAGACATAAGGCCTGTAGTAGATTGAATGGTGGTCCCCTAAAGGAATGTCCAGGTCCTAATTCCCAGAAGCTAAGAATGTGCTCTTATTTGAAAAAAGGGTCTTTGCAGATATAACTAAGTTAAAGACCTCCAGATGAGATCATCCTGGATTATCTGGATGGGCCCTAAATCCAATGATAAGTGTCCTAAAAGAAAGAAGAGAGATTTGACACAGAGAAGGCGATGTGAAGATGGCAGCAGAGATTGGACTGACACACGTATGAGCCAGTGAATGCCAAGCGTTGCTGGCAACCTCTCCCAGAAGCTAGGAGAGAGGCAGTGAATGGATTCTTCCTTAGAGCCTCCAGAAGGAATCATCCCTGCCCACACTTTGATTTCAGACTTCTGGCCTCCAGAACTGTGAGCAAATAAGTGTCAGTTGTTTAATGCTACCCAGTTTGTGGTACTTGTTACAGCAGCCCTAGGGAACTAATACAGACCCTAGAAATTAAGCTAAAAGATTAGTTAGGGTGTATTTTCCTGCAGACCTGGTACAGCACCTCCCTGTTAGAATTAGGGATCTGTATGTAGCTGGAGACTTCTAGAAGCCCTAGAAGATGATACATTAAAGTCCTTTCAGGTAGAAAAGACGATTCCCAAAGGGAAAAAATGGACTGCTGCCCTGGGATCACATCTCTATGGGTACCCAAAGGGGCTCCAAATCATCTAAGGAGTTGGCCATAAAAAGCCACTTGGGAAAATGAAGCTAGACAGACTAATCTGTGTGAAAAAAGAGGCAAAAAAAAAAAAAGACTCCATAGGAAACAAGAAAAGATCAATTTACCCTCTTGGCTACATTGTCATCTCATTGCCTTTGAAAATTAAATTCCACTTAGGAGAAGGAAAGAGAACTCCGACTTATTGATTGCCAAGTCTCTGCAGGTGCTTAGCACACAATTTTGCATTTGATTGTCAAAACCACCCTGAGAGGAAGACAAGTGCTTTTGTTACTCTCGTTTTACCAATTAGATAGCGGAGGCTCTGTGTCTCACAGCTAGTGAGTGATGGAGCTGGATTTTAACTCACCTGTGAAAGGTAAAATGTATGTATAAGAATGCATATGCCTTTATCTAGAGAGATACAATTTTCATCAGATTTTTCCGAGGGTATTATTATCCCAGAAGTTGAGGAACTCTTGCTGAGGTCTCCTCTAAGGTGTCACCTCCTTAAGCAAGTCTTCCTTGACACTTCCCACTAAAAATAATTAAGCAAACAGACTTGGCAAGGAGCCCCTCCTCCATGCCTTTATGCCATGGTTCCACAGTGGTTTCTATATAAGTTCATACTTATCCCTCCTGTCCCCACACTGTGAGCAGCTAAAGCATGGGTAGTATACTCTCTTCATCTCTGCGTCACTGGCGTGAAACACAAGGCGTGGTGTATGGCAGGAACGAGGCAAATGTCAGATGGATGGGTGGGTGGGTGGGTGGATGGATGGATACATGGATGGGTGGATGGATGGATGGATGAGTGGATGGTAGCAGGGCCTTTCCAAAGCCATACCCAGGCCTCTTTCATTGTTTGAAGTTTGTGATGTATTCAGAAAATAGGGTTACAACACTTGCGCTATGTTTAACATATTATTAATATGTTAATATTTTAACATGCATTTTAAAATATCACTGTAGTATAACTTTATTTGGATTAAGTGAGTTATTATCTGTAAAGGGCTTGGAACAGAGTCTGGTACGTAGCAAATCCTGTATCTTTGCTGTTGTTGTTATTGATGTGAAAAGTTTAACTCTGAGACTGTGACTATGTGGCTTTCTTCCCTCACATCCCCGCTCCACATAATCAGCCCTGGTTGCATGAATAGTAGGATGACTCTTTTCTTTGAGGAGAAGTCTACATTTAATCATTTTGCCTCATCGCTGAAAGCCTTTAGTAGAAGTATGTTGAAAAGAAGTTAATTTAGCTAATAAAGTATATTACATTTTGTGAAAATGAAAAAGGCTTATAAGCAGGCATGGAGCAGTAGAAAAGAGGACCAATCTTTCAGCCCTAATGTCTACTCCTGACTCTGTCCCTAAGATACTGTGTGACCTTGAGCCAACTTCTTCCCTCCTCTGGGCCTCAGTCTCCTTATAAGTAAAATGGGGGAGAGGATAAGACCAGATGACCTCTAGGTCTCAGTTGAGTTTTGGAAATGCTATAAATCTGTCAGTCCTGGTGGAGTTGGCTGATCAGAGTGAGCAGACTAGTAACATCTCCCGGTTCCTGGGCAAGGTAGGGCAGGCAACTCCTAGTGACACGAGGGGATCAGGAGGGCCAGACGGATAAGATGGTTTAGCTCGGTTTTCAGGATTTCAGGCTACGGTTCAGCTGATGAGTTAGCTGCTTTCAGGAAATACTTTGGCTTTCCATGACAGCCTGGGGTATAGACAGGTAGGACAGAAGAGAAAAATGGTAATTTTTGAGAGTCTACCATGAACCAGGTAAGATGCGAGGTATTTCCAAATACATTATTATTCTCTGCATCGTACACGTCAGAAAACTAAAGCTCAAAGAGATGGAGTGACCCCAACAGGCTGATAGACAGCCTTTCAGTTTCTCCTTCCTACTCTCTTACTCTCCTTGTAATCAGAAGGGCGAGACTACAGCTGGTGGAGCAGGAGCCCTTTCCTGCTGTGACAGGCTCCACGGTCTCTGTGGTACAGTGTTAGCCTTGTTAACCTCGACAGTGGCTGAGGTTCGTGAAGGAGGCTGGACCAGAGTGAAGTGACAGGAAAACTCAGGATACAGACAACAAGCAGCACTTGCTTGGCCCAAAGTACATGTGTTTCGCTGCTCCCCAACACGTGACCAGGTTGAGGCCCTCCTTTTTTTGTTGTTAATTGAGACACTGGGGAGAGATCCCAGAACTTTGTGCATGCTAAGCATGCGCTCTACCATTGAACTGTACCCTCCCCCCGAGGCCTTCCTTTTTTGACTAGCCCAGCAGAAGAGCATTTTTCTTCAGTTCTGTGAAGAATTCTGTTGCTTCCCCAAGCACAAGGCAGAAATTTCTGAGAACTGTGACACTCCCTTCTCTCCACTGACTCGCTCCACCATCCTCATCTCCTGCGTGGGCTCATTCACCCTCAAGGGTTTTGAGTGTATTGCTTTCTGCAGTCTTGTCCTCTCGTGCACTGGACTTCTGTTGTTTCTGCCTCCCCGGCTTTCATTTCCCCATCTTCTGATGACACTAGTTGTTACTGAGGAACCTCTTCTCAGTCCAATTGGCTTGGGTGGGATTGACCGCCATCCACACCTCAGGGGTAGGTATGTGACCTGGGCCTGGCCTACTGATGGAATCCAAGCTCTTGGCCACAGCACCAGTCCAGTTCAATGAGACTCAGTTCTGGAATTTTGGTTGGTATTATTGGAAAAGAGGTCTCTTTCCACTAGATTTGTAGCTCTGAGGTTATCAGAGAGGCACCAGCCTGATGGGGAAGCCTGTTCAAGTTGGGTTTCTATCACGGTCAATGTCAAGTCCTAACTCATACATTCAGGGTAACCCCCTCTGCCTTTCCCCCTTACCTTTTGAACCAGAAATCCACTGGCCTCTTGGTAAGGTCGCCCTGACCACATGCCGACCCCACCCTGAGGGTCCTATACAGCTCCAGAGCTGGTCCGCTCCTCCGACCTGTGCCTTCTGCGTCCGTCTCTGCCTTTGTGGATCCCCCCACGAGGGAGCTGTTTTCCTCTTATGCCCCATCTCCTGACCTGGCCTCCCTCTCTCCAGCACTGCCTATTCAGTTGCCATCCTCATAGGATGTTCATGACCCCAGGCTCCTGGGATGAAGGCCTGCTGCTTTCCTTGCAAATTTCATTTTCTCAGATGACAGTCTCTGTGCCTACTGAGGCAATTCCTTGACTGAATTCTTTTTAACTATACTATATGGCTTCTGGAAGGCTAGGCCCCAGCATTGACTATATTTGGCATTTTGAAATATTTTATATATATATATATGTAAATATATATATATATATATATATAAAACAAATGCCTGTTGTCATTGATGTCATAACAAATTATGATAATAAATAAAAGCAGTTTCCCTCCCCCAAACTACCTGTTTTGTAGGGTAAGTTTTGTAGTCCTAGAAAGGGTGTCCAGATAGCCTTGGATGGTGTCTAGACAGTTTTGGGAAGACACTGCTGTTTCCTGTGTTTAATTAAGATAAATGATAGCATTTTATATCTTCTACCACTGTGCTTGCTGTGTCCTTTCTCTGTGCCAGGCCATGTGCTAGTGCTGGGGTAGTGGGAGAAAGAGAAAGAGAAAGAGATGGACAAAGACGTCACAGCCCCCGTCATCAAAGCACACAGGCACACACATCGCGCTGGTCTGCATATTCCACATCCATCAGAGATTTCATTTCCGGCCTTTGTTGTGGAGAACAGATGGGCTTGTGGCTGGGGAAGCACTTGGAGAGTCTCTCCAGGTGGGCGGTGGGGCGGGGATGGTCTTGTGGTCTGTCTTAGCCCATCCAGGCGCATCCAGAATCTCCTTGTCTATTACTCTGCCTGTGCCATCCTACCAAGCGCTTGGACCCATCCATGCAAGGTCCCAGAAGAGAAGCTCCTAGAAAACAGAGATCACAGAGAGCACAGACCCAGCATGGTCACCTTGGAAATGCTCCCAGGGGTGGTAATGAGTGGGACACCATGACAGCCCCGTTTGCTCAGTTAGCTTCCGGATTGCCTGAGTGAGAGGATGTTAGCCAAGCTTAGCCGTCTGCCTAGTGAAGCCACCCCAGCCTTGCTGAGCTGCTCAGCAAGAATTGGGCGCCAGATCCAAAATGAATCTCATGATCTTCAGTTTCTCCTCAAGATGTTCACCCCCCATCCCCCACTGCCATCTACCTGCTCTGGACTTAGGAGTCATCCCTGACTCCTCCCACTCCCTCACTCCCACTTCCCAATAGGCAGGTCTTTCTGTTGATTCTGTTTCCTAAATTCTTATAAAGTCTGTTTGCTTCTCTCCCATCCCCCTATTCCAGAAGAGGCCACCATCGTGTCTCACTTGGTCCTCTTTAATAGTCGGCCAGGTGGTCCCCTGCTTCTACTCCTCTCTCTGCCAATACATTTCCCACAATGTTGTCAGTGGGGTGTTTTAAAAATGCAAACGAGAGCATGTCAGTCCCTTGCATAGAGCACTTCATTGCTTCCTATTGCTCTCAGGAGAAGGTCCACACTCTTTACCATGGCCCATGAGGCCCTGTGTGGACTCTGTTTCCTCCTCTCTAACTTCATCTCGGGTCATAGCCTCCCTAGCTCTATGTGCTCCAACCTCATGGGCCTTCTTTCAGGGTCTTTCCCATTTCAGAGCCTTCCTTTTGCTTGAGAAACTTCCCTCCCAAATCCTGTCCTTCCACCACCACTTGTTCTGGACCTGTGGCCCCATGCCTGGGCCTTCTGTTCCTTGATCTCGGCTGCTGGGGCTCAGGAGAGTTGGGGTGCATCATAAATAGCTGGCAGTAGAGGTTGCCAGATGATTCTACTCTGGGAGTTCCTTGAGCACAGGTCCCATGACTTCTTTTCTTTTTTAAAATGATTTCTATTCATCTGTTATAGAAATTTTCAAGCGTACAGAAAACTGGAAAGTACAGTGAACTACCCTGTGCTCATGACCCAGCTACAACAATCATCAGCTCAAGGTCATTCTTGTTTCATCTGTATCCCCACCCATTTCCTCCTATCAATCATGTAGTATTTGAAGCCAATGTCAAATATCATTTCATCTATAAGTGCTTCAGTGTCTGTCTCTAAATGGTCTCTAATTTTATCAATAGAATTCTATCACATTAAAAAATGAACAATTTCTTAACTATTAAATATCCAGTCCATATTAAAATTCCCCGTATTGTTTCCCAAATGTGTTCTTACGGTTGGTATATTTGATTCCACACAAGGTCAGTACATTGCATTTGGTTGATATATCTCTCAAATCTCTCAGTCATTGTTCCCCCTTCCTTGCTTGTTTATTTGAAATGTATGTATTGAAGAAACGAGAGACCAGGAGCGTGTTCCTCTGTGTTTCCCTATTGTCTAGGGTAACAGCTAGAAAAGAACCAAAACTTAAGCAACATCGGGCAAATGAATGAATGACGGAGTGCAGAAGCATGGCGGCGTCAGCCTGGTGCCGCACTTGGATGGGCTTTCCACTTCTCAGCTGCCTTTGCTGTGGTCCATCCAGGGAATAGTCCCCACCTCATCCGTCCCTCAGTCTTCTGGTCGGCAACGTGGAGCGGCTCATACCTGCCTCCTGCTCCAGTTCCTCGGGAGGTTGTGACAAAGGCTGGGATTTTAAAAATAAAGCCTAAAACAGCTTTGAGCAATTGGTGCTATAAATACCAGAGGAGGAATTCTATTATTAAATGTCCTTTGTTCATAGAAGCTGCAGGCAGAGTGGTAAGGTTGAGAAGGAGAGCCCCCCTTCCCTCTGTCCTTTTCCCACTGCTTCCACGAGTGTGGCCACTGGAGCGGGCAGGGCTGGGGCAGGCCCGGGCGCGGGGAGCCCCAGGGCTCCCTGGAGACAAGGCAGCCCTGCTCTGGCTGGGACAGGCCTGCAATATCCTGTTCCATCCCGGCAAAAATAGAATAACAGGAGAATGCGAGGACCGAGGCAACTGTTCCTGTTTTGAAAAGTGTCGGAAGGATGTAGCTACAGGTGGGGATAAATGGCGGCCCCTCGGAGTGAAGCCCAGCCAGGAAGTTGCTGGACCTGCTCGGTGCCGAGCTGAGATTTGGGCTGGATGCCTGACAGCACCTGTGGCCCCAGGGTCTGTCCCATCAGGTCACTGGTGACAATGGAGAACTTCTTGCCTGGAAATTCTGCACGTGTTTAGGAGTCAATTCGTTTTCATTTCGAACAAAGAGATCAGAGAAGCTCTGATGACTGGCCAAGAACTACTCCAGGGAAGTTCAGAGCCAGTTAGGTCAAGTTTCATCCTCCCCTGGTTCAGAGAGAATTCCATTCGGGAGCCAGCCACCCTGCTGTATTACTCTGGCCTGGGCAAGCAGCCAGGAAACAAAAGAGGGGCCTTGCCCTTTGGGGCATTTTGTACGTAATTCCAGCGGGGGCTCTGTGTGAGGCTGTGTTGAGTACTTTCCTCCCTACCAGCCCCCCCTTTTTATTGGCATTTGTTGAAGCCAATACCTCTGGTCTATAACAGATGGGGTGTGCACATCGGGGGTGTGCTCTGGGAATTACAGTGACAACAGAACATAGGAGTCTGCAAAATGAGCAAACCACTAGGAATTTTTAAAGTAAATTTAAAAGTAATGAGGGCCTACAAGTCCCCATATGTGAAGTGGGAAGTTTTCAGTTTCAGCCTTTTCTGAGCTTTCTGTGGGCCTAAAAGAGGAGCTTATTTTGGAAGTGGAAGAAGTATGATTTTTTTCCTCATCAACTCCGAAGGGGTTGAACTGATTTAGCTCGAACTATAAAAAGACGAAAAGCAAATGTGCCCTGGTACAAGATTTCTGTGTGGAACAGAGTGGAAGCAGCCAGAGGGGTAAGACCATGAGAATCTCGTGCCTGGAAACCATACTGTTTCAGCTGATTTTTCAGATGCCCGTTCGAGGGGCTTAAGGCTAAGTGTGGGCATGGGGTTCTGAGTCAAATAGGCAATTCATTCTAATTTTTTTTTTCTAATAAGAGGTTACTAGAAGCTTATGGGAATCTGAAATTCTTTTTCTAAATATTCATATTTTATATAAAACTACCAGCAGAGCTAGGATTTTCATATCTGTTTAACTAATGAATTTAACCATGTTTTGACCAATTAAAGAGGGACATGGTCTAGAGTGGTTAAGAACGCAAACTTTGGAGATAGAGAGACCTAAGTTCATACCCCAGCTCTTCCCCTTACCAGCCGCTTCAACTTGACACTGAGCTTTGCTGCTGCTTCAGTAGGATGATGAATACGGAATAGAATATTCCCTGACACATGATGAACACCCCCAAAACAGTGGTTATAGTAGCAGCCGTCATAGTATTTATGAAATTGGGGTGGCCCAAGGGCTTACCTTTGTGTTCTTTTCTACCAAATCCTGTAGCTCATTGTTTTTCAAACAAGTGAAATTCGATGGTGACCAGCAGTAAGAAATACATTTCATGGAGTGATTGCGTTCATAAACCCATAGAAGAAACAAAAGTTTCACAGAACAATATTCCCCCTTACTGTGTGCAATGCGCTCTATTCTATCCCATTCTTTTTTACTCTGTTCATTTTATTTCTTGTATGCTGATCACAACCCACTAAGTAGCTTTCACTGCGGTAGAATGGGTCATGGCCCACAGTTTGTAAAACACTCACCTAGATGAATCTGGGAAAGGCAGTTAGCACTCTCAGGAGCCCAGAAAGCTGTCTTCTGAATTAACACCTCTGGCCAAGTTTTGGATCCAAAATAAATGTTCCCCATGAATTATCTTTCCCATTAAAACTACCTCTTAGAACAATGAATGACAGCTGCGAAGGGACGAAACACCAGCCCTCTTACTTTCACCCCAGGCCTGGCTCCTGGATGATGACATTCTTTTCTAGACCCTTCTAGCAAGTCCAGGCCAAGATCTGGATTTCGCCTGCAGGACCTGGTATGCACTTGGGAGTAGAAGTGTGTGTGTGGGTGAGAGAGAGAGAGAGAGACAGAGAGAGAGAGAGAGAGAGAGAGAGAGAGGTGTTGGGTTGTAGGAATTGGGGAAGAGAGGGAAAGGACTGCCAGCTTTTCAGTTTTTCCCTCTGATGTCATCTACCTATCAAGTTTCTGCCAGGTTGGAGGGGAATGCCCACTCCCCTGGGGAATAACACTTTCCTTTCCAAAGGATCCTCCTGCGGAGATGCCTGAGACTGTGAGAAAGAGCCAAAGCGCCACCAGTCGCCAGCTCTTTGCTCCACCTCCCTGGTTTGTTCCCTTCGCCTTGACAGAGCCTTGGTCCAGTAAGATGATCTGACCACAGCTGGTCTCCTACACTTAGAACAAGTTGGAAGCAAGAGAACTTGGGGAAGGAATTTGGTTTCACTAAAAATAGCTGCAGTATAGACCCTGTGACTTACCACTCCTCAGAACAGTCTGCTATGAACCGCAGAGGGTCCACTGACCCCTGCGATCACTTTGGACTATTTGCTTGTCTTGCCTGGAGCCCTTGAAACCAGGAGGGGCTTAGGGAGCTGGAGGTGCTTTGGCTCAGATGCAAACTCTTGCAAATCTCAGACACGCACCGTGATGATATGACCAAGAAGCTTCCTCCCCCCCGGGAGCGCGTGACCATTGGCAGTAATTACAGCGGGTCCCTTTAAGAGTTTGGTCCATGGTGGGATCTTGCTTGTTCCTCACCACCAGGCCCGTTGCATCTCCCTTTCTCAGGTAGGTGAAATCAGACTGGTCGGGGGAAATGTTTCTGGAATTGTGATCCTCTTGGGTAACGCCGACCCAGGTTTCCTCGGCCTGGGGCAGGGAGGCAAGTGCCAGGGTAGGACATAGCTTATGACTCAAAGTCTGCATACATGCTCCCAACACACTGATCAAGCCGCAGTAACATTGGGGAACTGTTTTTTCCCTTGCACCCGCCTACCCCAGAGCCAAGGTATTAGCCGGCAAAAAAGCACCTCAGATGTTAAACTTTAACCCTTTCTCAACTTCTCTACCTAGAGTTGCTTTTTTTTTTTTTTTTTTTTTAGGTGCCTTGTCCTTCCTTGTCCTGTTACTAACTCTGAGAAATTGAACTTGGCTCAGGGCACTGGTGATGCGTGTTTGCCTCTTCTGTTGTACAGTGACAGAGAGTGCTAGGAAGCCGTCTAGAGCAGGGATTCCTACAGCGGAACCAGCCCCAGTGCACAAAAGACTCGTTTGGATTCCATTTCCTCCCTGCGATACTCCTCTCAGGACTCATCTCTGATTTCTAGCCTGTTTACAGCAGTGGGCCTTGAGGAAGGAGTTGGAATTGAAGGGGAGCTGGGAAGTTCTGGGGGTCAGGTTAGGAGCCCTCGGAGAGCAAAAAAGCTGCCTCGGCTGTTGGAAGGTTAAATGCTAACAACTTCTTGCTTAAAGTTCACTTTTGAGCATTTGAAAATCACGAGGTACTATGCCAGCATTCCAGCTTGCCAAACCAAGGTGTTTGCATGAAAACGAAGAGACACTTTAGTAACAGACATACATACTTTAAATGAAAACTACAATCTTAAAATATTACGTGGCTGGAGGAAACAATTCTTTAGACTCAGAATCATCTGCGTGCATTTTGTAGAAGAATGGATTACTGACTGGTACTTGAACGTGATATCCCTACTTTTTTTTTCCCTTTCACCCATCTTTGAAGTAGATGAGTGTCTAAATAACATAAACTTAAAATCTTAAACCTAGAGGAAACAGCTTGGAAGTCGCATCTAATCAATATTGGAGCATGAGTTGGGTTGAGTGACCACCTGGCCCATAGCGATTGTTGCTTCAGTTTCCCCTGTGACTTCAAAATGGATACATGGTGGATACTTCCATTTTGAAGCCAGGGCTCTATTGGCGTCACATCCTACTAGCCCTTTCTCCTTTCCCATCATACTTTAAGGTTCATTCATGTTGCTGCAAAGCTAGATAAAACTAGAAGGTTTTGAATTCTTTTCCCCCTGTTGCCTTTGTGCAACCATATGGCATCATTAGTACCAGGCGCTGGTCTTACTGCCCAAACATATTGTGACATTTGACTGAAAATTGTCAGGGGTTTTGCATTCAAACTGGGTATTCATTTTATTGAAATGCTCTAGAGAAAGCGATTTGCTGGATGTTGCCCATAAATAGCACACTTGTCTAGTGCTTTGAACAAATGACTCCACTAATAAAATCTCCATGAACAAACAACTTTTCAGGAATGCATTTGTCAGTAAAGCAGTGATTCCGGAACTCCGTTTTATGAATCAGTGCCAGGCTGGCTGCCCAGGAATCACCTGGAAAGATTGTTTAAAAATGTAATTTCGGGGCCACATCTGTGGGAATTCGGATTCCAAAGGTCTGGGAGTGGAGCCCCACAACCTGGACTTTTAACAAGCCATCCTAATCATTCTGATGCGTGGCCAGATTTGGGAGGCACTGTGAAAGTCAAAGTTCTCCTGTTTTTGTTTATTTATTTGTTTATCTCAAATCTCTTCAGAAGAAAGTTCAAAATTCATTTGGCATTCCTCAGGCCCTCCGCGTTCCAGCCCTAGCCCACCTTTCCCAGCTCATCATTCCTCTTGAACCACCAGCTCGCCCAGTCACATTGAATTAGCCGCGATTTTCTGTTTTGCTTACATGCCCGGGCACTTTACTAATGCCTTTGACTGCTGTGTCTGTCCTGACGTTTCTGCACACCCACATCTGCCCCATTTCTTGCGGTCTGTATTTCAGCGTGCATGAGAAGGGCTCTGAGGGCTTCGTTAAAATACCAGATCCTGAGGTGCACTTCTGGGGATTCCGATTCAGCAGGTCTGGAGTTCTTTGGCACCTCCCAGGGTCTGATGCTGCCATGCTTTGGGAAACACTACATCTGGCTCAAATGTCATCTCTTTATAAAACCACTTCTCCAAGCATTCATGCTTCTCCACTCCAGCTCCCATAGCATTTGGTTTATAGATCGTAATTTAATCCTTCACTCTTTACCTTTTGTTTGAATTATTCCTGTACATCATGTCCCTCACTCAACAAACATTCCCTGAGTGCCAATATGAAAAGTATGTATCTTTCCTCAGGAACCCATGCTCCTTGGGAAAAGGAATCTCTGTCCATTTATCTGTGTAAACACCTTGGGCATGAGTGTGGAGTGTGTCAGTGGGCATCGTAAAGTTTAAATCACCTTGCAATAGATGAGGACAGAACCTGTCCCAAGATAAAGCTTTATTTCTCCTAAAAATGTGGATGTGAGGCAGATCCTTTCTGTTTCTGTGCCCCAAATCTGAGATTTATGCACGAGAGCAGGATCTGAGAAGGCTTCGGTAGTTGGGAAATTGCAGAGCACAATGATGACTGGGTTCCAGGAAATCTCTTGACTTGTAGGATGGGAAAGCACCTGGCATTTCTAATGCAGTAGTTCTGCCATAAGGGAGGGATGAGCACAGCACCCCGGGGTGCAGAGGAGGGACAGGAGATGGTGATGGAGATCTACAGGGGCTTCACTTGGGGCAGACTTCCCTGCTTTGCCTTACCTGGTGTAGTGACTGCAGCTCCTCTAGAATTGTTCGTTATTGAAATGCTGTGACTCTTTAATTATGTGTAATTTACTTAAACACATATAAAATTATGTAAAAAAAATATAACCCATATTACTAGCCTAGTACATATCCTTCCATTTGTCTATTCTCATATAACTATATGAAACATGCATATGTGCACATATATACATGAATATATGTTTTTTATTACAGATTATTTTCTAAAAATTATGTCGTGTTACTTACACATTGCTTTTTTATTGAAGTATAGTCAGTTTACAGTGTTTTGCCAATTTCTGGTGTGCAGCATGTTTCAGTCATACATATGCATACATATATTTGTTTTCATATTCATTTTCACTAGAAGCCATTACAAGGTGTAGAATATAGTTCCCTGTGCTATACAGTATAAACTTTTGTTTATCTGTTTTATATAAAATAGTTAGTATCTGCAAATCTCAGACTCCCAATTTATCCCTTCTCACCCCCTTTCCCCCCTGGTAACCATAAGTTTGTTTTCTACATCTGTGAGTCTATTTCTGTTTTGTAAATAAGTTCGTTTGTCTTTTTTTCTTTAGATTTCACATATGAGTGATATAATCTGGTATTTTTCTTTCTCTGTTTGACTTACTTCACTTAGGATGACAACCTCCAGGCCCATCCATGTTGCTGCAAATGCCATTATTTTATTATTTTTATGGCTGAGTAGTATTCCATTATATAAATATAACACTACTTCTTTATCCAGTCATCTGTTGATGGACATTTAGGTGGTTTCCATGTCTTGGCTACTGTAAATAGTGCTGCTGTGAACATTGGGGTGCATGTATCTTTTCAAATTAGAGCTTCCTCCAGATAAATGCCCAGGAGTGACTTACACATGTCTGTATCTTATTCTTCTTTCCATTTACTAGCTACATGACCTTAGGTTCTCTGGGCTTCAGTTTCCTCATCTGAAAAGTGAGGATGATGATAGTACTTATCTCATAGGGTTCTTGTGAGGATTCATTGAGTTAAAATACATAAAGCACTTAAAATAGTGCTATATATGAGTATTTGCTATTATCATTATTACTATTATTCTTATTTAAAAAAACCTACAAGTCATTTGCAGTTGCTTCATTTCATTCTTTTTAATGGTTGCACAGAATTTTGTGATGGAGAACAATTTAGTCATCCACTCAATTTTTAGTGGACGTTCACTTTGCTTCCATTTATTTTTGTCACTAAAAAGCAACATTGCAAAAAAAAAAACAAAAAAACCCTTGTATATATACCCTTAGCTGCACTTTTTTTCCCTCTGGGCCAGATTCCCAGGAATGGAATAGCTAGGTTGAAGTATGTATTTATATTATTTTACATTTCATTAAATGTTGCCATATTGCTTTCTAAAAAGGGTGTAACAAATGCACAGTTCCACCAGTAATATACGGGTGTACACCTTTTCCTGCATTCTCACCAACAGTTGGTCCTTCTGCTTTTTTAAAATTTTAATAGTCCTGTGAAAAGGGTCATCTCATTGTTATTTTAACTTGAGTGTCTCTGACTCGTGAGTTGGAGCATCTTTTTAAAAAATTGTTGGCTGTTTGGATTTTCTTGTTAATAGCTCTTCACATTCTTTGCCTTTGTTTTTGAAAGGTTGTTTTTCCTTGTCAATTTGTAGGAGCGCCATGTATTCTATTGCCATAAGCCCCTCAGCTATTCTCTCTGTGCAGCTGTTTCCAATTTCTTGTTTTATTGATTTCAATTATTGTACCTTGTGCCAAATTTTTGAAAAATTGTATAAAGTCACATTTCTTTTATTGCTTCTGGGTTTTAAGGATTGGTTAAGAGGCCTTTCCCACCCCTAGGTTGTGTGTATATTTTCCTAGATTTTCTTGCAGGACTTTTACTGCTTTTCTATGTAAATATTGTCTTTACCTGGCAACTATTGATTTTTGGCATAAAATTGAGGTCCAATTTTTTATTCTTGCAAATTAATATCCAGTTGCATCTGTATTGTTCATTAACAATCCATCCTTTTCCCACTGAAATGAAATGCTACCTTTGCCATGTACCAAATGCTTATATATGGGACTTAATTCTGCATTCTCTATTTTATTCCTCTGATCTAATTGCCTATCATTCTCATGACACTACCGTGTTTTGATTTGATTGTGGTGACTTTGGATATATCTGATATCTGGTTAAGAGATCCCTCTCATTCTTATTTTTCATGGCTATTCTAAGGTTTTTATTCTTCCATGTAAGTATTAAGATTATGTATATAGGTCTTCCTCAACTTATGATGGGGTTATGTCCTAATAAATCCATTACTGAATGCATTTTCGACTTAAGGATACTTTCAACTTACGATGGACTTATCAGGACGGAAACTGAAAGTTGAAAATATCCTAAGTCGAAAATGCATTCAATACACCTAACCTATTGATCATCATAGCTTAGCTTAGTCTACCTTAAACATGCTCAGAACACTTATATTAGCCTACAGTTGGGCAAAATCCTTTAGTACAAAGCGTATTTTAAAATAAAGTGTTGGATGTCTCATGTAATTTATTGAATACTGTAGTGAAAGACAGTGGTTGTCTGGATGCAGAATGGCTGCAGGTTTATCGGTGGTTCACCCTCATGATCACCTCGCTGACTGGGAGCCGCAGTGGCTGCTGCTATCCAAGATCGCAAGAGAGAATATTAACTGCATAGCGCCAGCCTGCAAAATGATCAAAATTCAAAATAGGAAGTACAGTTTCTACTGAATATATATTGCTGTTGCATAATTGTAAAATCACAAACTCATAAGTCAAACCATCATAAATGGGGGACCATCTGTAAAAACAGGTTCCCTCTTTTTCCCTTGAAAAAGTATGCTGGGAATTTAAATTGGAATTTAAAAAAATAATGTTGATTTGGGGAGAATTGAAATTTTATAATATATAGTCTTATGATTCTTTAATTCGTTCCCTTTTTCCGATTTTGTTTTATGTCCTTCAGTAAGTTATTCTAATTTTCATCCTACTGGTCTGATGCTTTTCTTGCTATATATGTTTTCTTCATTATGATGAATATAATTTTTCCCATTTTCACTTCTTGGTATTGATTGCTTGAATAGAGAAACACTATTTGTTTTGTATAGTAACCTTGTATTCCTTTACCATACCAAATTCTCTAAATAAGTCCCACAGATTTTACTAGAGTGTTTTGTTTGTCTGGCAGTACAGATATACCATTAGCAGACACAGAAATAGATGTATTTTCTGATATTTAGTTCTTTCTCTCTCTCTCTTTTTTTTTTTGTCCTTTGTTTAAGCTAGAATCTCTAAGGCAATGTTGAAATAAAAAGGGATGAGAGGCATTCTTGTCTACTTCTGAATTTTATTTGAACAGGTCAGTGTATTGCTATTTGGGATAGTTTTTGGCATCCATTTATGGTAAACAGTCTGTATTATTTTAAGAAATACCCTTCTAATCCTGTTTAACTTAGAAATGTATTAGGAGTGGAGCTGAATTTTATCAGGTGGCTTTTAAGCCTTTCTTGATATCATTATTCATACAGTTTTCTTCTCTGATTTACTGATGTAATGAATTATGTTGATAGATTTGCTGATACTGAACCTCCTTTGCATTTCCAAATGTAATCCTATATGTCAGTAATTTCTGTGAAACAAACCAGCCAGAATCTTAGTGACTTCAAAAACAGCAATCATTTCTTCCTGCCCATGTGTCTTCAGCTTTGTTGGGGTCTGGCTGGTCTAGTCTGGGCTCTGCTTGTCGCTATAGGTCTGTTGGTCTTTTGGGGCTGCTTTGTTTCAGGTTGCGGTGGTTGGAGCAGCTCTGCCCCAGGTGACTCTTCTCCTCCTGCTGAGGCAAGCAGGCAGGCCAGGCTCAGCTCGAAGTGACTGCAGATGCACAGGAGGTGGAACTGCCTAAAGCCTCTTAGCTTGGGCTAGGAAGTGGCGCCCTTCTACCTCATCTAATTCTCCTAAAGGCATTTGGCTAACCCCAAAGTTAAGGGGCAGGGGAATGTATACCATGATGGCAAGAACTCCAAAACCACATGAAAAAGTTCTTGGACACAGAGAGGGGCAAATGTGGGGGCCAATACTGTAATTCACTACGCCCCATGTAGCCATAATTTTACTTTATTGGAAGATCACTGGTTGTCTTTGCTAATGTTATGTTCAAAATTTCAGCATCTTCATTTTAAAAATGAGTATTTATAGATTTTTTGTAGCCTCCTTTGTAGATTTGAGTATTAAATTTAGATTGGCTTCATAAAAGAAGAATTAAGGGGGTTCCCATTGACCTGTTCTATAGATAACCCCAGCAGCTTTCTCCACTGGAGAAACCAGTGCTCAACACAGCCCTAGTAGACGCCTTACTGATTTTGCTGGATTTTTCCCCTGCAGCTATTTGTCTTCATTAACATCAGCCACCTGAGTCCCTCTCTACTCCCTCCGTCCTGCTTCTGCCTGAGCCCCGAATTCACGCAGGCAGCCATCCCAGGCCTCTGTGGCTCCATGAGTGCAAGACACAAACCCACACCTCCCCCAACACACACACATAGCTGACGCACACCGCTGTGTGTGCTCTCAGGGCCAGACCCTTCAGCCGTGCACTTGCACATGGCTGGCCTGACACCCATCACTAGGTTTCATTGCTATGTGTGCACCTGTGGCAGTACCCTACAGCCATGGAGGTGCAAGGCCCCTGCAGCTGCTTATGGGCCTGGATCTGGCCCTGTCTCCTGTTACTGGCCTGCACCACTAGACTCACCTGCAGCTGTACCCACCATCTGTGAACCTGTATACCCCCAGCCTTTCTCCCAACACTGGTCTCCACTGCCGTGAGCCCATGGTGAGACCCAGGAGCCATGGTAGTACACACTGATAGACAGGGGTCCCCTAGTCCACTGCATCTGCAGTTGGCCACGGCCCTTGATGCTTGCCCTGGCCCTCAACAATACATGTGTATTTGCAAACAGCCCCTGCTACTACGCAGGTACCTGCAGCTGGCCCCCACAGCCAAGTGTGTGCACACCATTGGCTCTCACCACCACCACCACTGCCTGCCTTGCTCCCTAGCCACTGGATCTGGTGGTGCCACTGAGGACCCCAATAGCCCTTGTAGCCTCTGCAGGCCAGGTCCCCCACAGTGCTCTCCAGTGATGACACAGTTGTTGATGCTATGGACCCCAGTGGCCTGTGCCAGTGAATTACCATGCTCCCACAGACTTGGAGCCACTACAGGCTCCCCTTCTTGGTGCCTTGCATCACTAGACCTGGGGTCACAACACACTCCAACATGCCCCCACTGGCAGGTGAAGGTCTTTCCTTATTGAAGTTAGTCCATAAAGTCTGGAAGAGGTGACTACTTCTTCAGATACACAGATACCTCTGCAAGGCTGCAGGATTCACAAAGAATCAGGGCAATATGACTCCACCAAAGGTACACAATAAATTTCCAGGAACTGAACCCAAACCAGTGGAGCTTTAGGAATTACCTGACAGAGAACTCAAAATAATTTTTTCTGAAGATGCTCAGAGAACTACAAGAGAACACAGGTAACTTAATGAAATCAAGAAAGCAATAGAAAAACAAAATAAGAAGTCCAAACAATGATATAGAGAACATAAGAAGACACAAAACAAAAGGTATTTTTGTATGTGATTGAAGTTAAGTTGCTATCAGCTTAAAATATACTATTATAGCGATAAGATATTTCAAGTAAACCTCAGGGTAACCACAAAACAAAAATCTATAATAGATACACACAAGAGAAGGAATCAAAGTTCACCACTATAGAAAATCATTAATTCACAAAGGAAGACAGCAAGAGAGGAAGAAGGGAACAAAGGAAAAACAAGAGCCAGAAAACAGTTAACAAGATTGCAGTCATAAGTACATAAGTAACTATCAATAATTACTTTAAAGGAAAATGGGTTAAATTCTCCAATCAAAAGGCACAGAGTGGCTGGATGGACATAAAAACAACACCCAAGTATATACTGCCTGCAGGAGACTCACTTCGGTTTCAAAGACACACATAAGCTCAGAGAAAAGGGATGGAAAAGGTTATTCAAAAAGAGAACAGGGGTAGCTATACTTATATAAAACAAAATAGACTTTAAGTAAAAAACTGTTAACAGGAGACAAAGAAGGTCATTATATAATGATAAAAGGGTCAATTCATTGAGAAGATATTATAATTATAAATTTATATGCAGCCAACATCAAAGTACCTAAATATATTAAGCAAATTTTAACAGATCTGAAGGATGTAATAGACAATACAGTAATAATAGGGGACTGTAATAACTCATTTTGAACAATGGCTAGATCATCCAGACAGGAAATCAATAAGGAAAAACTGGACTTGAAATATACTTTAGAGCAAATGGACCTACAAGATATATACAGAACATTCCATCCAACAACAGCAGAATACATGTTCTTCTGAAATGCACAAGGAACGTTATCCAGGATAGATTCAATGTTATATCAGAAAACAAGCCTCAGCAAATTTAAAAAGATTGAAATCATACCAAATACCTTTTCCAACCACAATGGTACGAAAAATGGTATGAAAACTAGAAAATTCACAAATATGTGGAAATTAAACAACACACTCCTGAACAACCTATATGGCCAAGGATGAACTCAAAAGAGAAATCAAAAAATAATTGGAAACAAATGTAAATGGAGCACAGTATACGAAAACTTACGACATGCAGCAAAAGCAGTTGTAAAAAGGAAGTTAGTGGTGGTAAGTGCCTACACTAAGCATAAACGAAGACCTCAAATAAGCAACCTCACTCTATGCCTCAAGGAACTAGAGAAATAAAAACAAACTAAGTCCAAAGTTAGCAGAAGGCAGCAGATAGCAAAGATTAAAGCAGAAATAAATGAAATAAAGAGCAGAAAAAACAGTTTAAAAAAAGGTCAATGAAACTAAGAGTTGTTTTTTGAAAAAATAAAACTGACAGATTTTTAGCTAGATTCACCAAGAGAAAAAGAGGACTCAAATAAATAAACTCAAAAATGAAAAAGGAGACATTACAACTGATACCACAGAAATACAAAGGATCACAAGAGACTACCAAGACAATTATATGCAAACAAATTGAACAACCTAGAACAAATGGATAAATTCCTAGAAACATGCAAACTATCAAGTATGAATCATGAAGAAATAGAAAATCTGAATAGACCAGTAACAAGTAAGGAGATGAATAAGTAAAAAAAACCTCCCAAATTCTAGACACAATAGCTTCACAGATGAATTCTATCAAATATTTGAAGAAGGATTAATGACTATTCTTCTCAACACTCCCAAACTCATTTTATAATGCTGGCACTACCCTGATACCAAAGCCAGATAAGGATACTTCAAAAAAATGAAACTATAGGCCAATATCCCTGATGAATATAGATGCAAAAGTTCTCAACAGAATACGAGCAAATTGAATTCCACAGCACCTTGAAAGGATCATGTATGATGATCAAGTGGGATTTATTCCTGGGATAAAGGATTTCTCAACATACACAAATCAAAAAAATGTGATACACCACATTAATGGGATGAAAGAAATCTCAATCATCCATCTCAATAGATGCAGAAAAAGCATTTGATAAAATTAAACATCTTTTCATGATTAAAAAAAACTCTCAACAAATTGTTTATGGAAGGAATATATGACAAGATAGTAAAGTCCAGATATTACAGACCTACAGCTAACATCATACTCAGAGGTGATAGGTTGAAAGCTTTTTCTTTAAGATCAGGAATGTGACAAGTGTGCCCACTCTCACTACTTCTATTCCACATAGTAGTGGAAGTCTTGGCCAGAGAAACTAGGCAAGAAAAAGAAATAAAAGCATCCAAATTGGAAAGGAAGAAGTAACATAGTCTGTATTTGCCAATGACATGATCTTGGGTATGGAAAATCTTAAAAGTGCCAGTAAAAAACTGTTAGAACTAATAAATGAATTCAGTAAATTTTCAGAATGCAAAATCGACATATAAAATTAGTTGCATTTCTATACACTATCAAAATTCCAGTGGCATTTTTCACAGTAATAGAAAGAATCCTCAAATTTGTATGGAACTGCAAAAGACCGTGATTAGACAAAGCAAACTAGAGAAAGAAGAAAGCTGGAGGCCTTACATGTCCTGATTTCAAATTATATTGCAAAGCTATAGTAATCAAAACAGTATGACATTGACATAAAAACAAACACATAGATCAATGAAACAGAATCGAGAGGCCACTAGGGAGACAAGACTACTAAATGGAGAATGGATAGTCTCTTCAATAAATGGTGTTGGGAAAACTGGATATCCATATGCAAAAGAATGAAATTGGACCTTTATCTTAGATCACTCACAAAAATTAACTCACAATGGATTGAAGTCTTAGTCGTAAGACCTGAAATTGTAGAAGTTGTAAAAGCTCCTAGACATTGGTTATGGCAATGATTTTTTGGATATGACACCAAAAGCATAGGCAACAAAAGCAAAAATTAGTAAGTGGAACCACATTAAACTAAAAAGCTTCTGCACAGCAAAAGACACAATCAACAAAAATGAAAAGGCAACCAACCTACAGAATGGGAGAAAGTATTTCCAAACTGTGTATCTGCTAAGAGATTAATATACAAAATCTATAAAGAACTTGTACAATTCAATAGCAGGAAAAAAAAGAGCCAATTAAAAAACAGGCAAAGGATCTGAATGGACAGTTTTTTGAAGAAGACCTACAAATGGCCAACGGGTACATGAAAAGGTGCTCAGTATCACTAATTATCAGGAAAATACAAATCAAAACCAAAATGAGATATCACCTCACATCCATTCAAGTGGGTATTGTCAAAAAGACAAAAGATAACAAATGCTGGTGAGGATGTAGAGAAAAGGGAACCCTGGTACACTGTTAACAGGAATGTAAATTGGTACAATCACTGTAGAAAACCGTTTGGAAGCTCCTCAAATAATGAAAAATAGACTTACCATATGATCCAGCAATTTGACCTCTGGGTATATGTCTGAAGAAGTGAAATTACTATCTTAACGTGATATCTGCATTCCCATGTTCACTGTAGCTGTATTCACAATAGGCAAGACATGGAAGCAACCTAGGTGTCCACTGATGGATGAATGGATAAAGAAGATTGGTATGTATACACAAGGGAATATTATTCAGCCATAAAAAGAAGGAAATTTTGTCGTTTGTGACAACATCGATGGACCTTAATAGCATTATGCTAAAAGAAATAAGTCAGGCAGAGAAGGACAGATACTGTGTGATCTCACTTGTATGTGGAACATAAAAATGTTGAACTCATAGAAACAGAGAATAGCGGTTGCTAGGGGCTGAGGGTTGATGGAAATGGGAAGATGTCAGTCAAAAAGTACAAAGTTTCAGTTATAAGATGAAGTTCCAGGGATCTAATATACAGCATGGTGACTGTAGTTAATAATACTATATTGTATATTTTAAAGTTGCTATGAGACTAGAGCATTAATATTCTTCCCATAACAACAGCAACAGTAAAATAGTAATTATGTAAAGTGAAAGCTGGGTTAACCAGCCTTATTTTGGTAAATATTCAGAATATATACATGTATGAATTCATAACATTGTACAGCTTAAACTTACACGATGTTATGTGTCAATTATATCTCAGTAAAGCTGGAAAAAAGGAATGAAAGGACTTTCCTTTTTTTATGGCCAAGAGTAGTTTAAATGATATTAAAATTGCTTGTCTTAAAAAAAAAGTTAAATTAAAACAGATGAACCACTCTGTTATAATGACTTTTTCAATGGTAAGTACTCACTTTTTCAACCTCTTTTCTGATAACTGACCTACTCATCACTTTGTGTTGTGTTAATTTTGGTTTCTAAAAAATCATCCTTCTTCTCTAGATTTTCAAATTTGCTGTTGTAGAGTTTAGTGTAGCATCATTTTATAATTATTTAAATTTTTATGTGTACGTTTCCATTTTCAGTCTTGTCTTTTTCCTTAGTGAGACTTGTAAGCGGGTTATCTGTTTTATGTGTGTTTTCAAAGAACAATTTTGGGTTATTTCATTAATTCCATCTTTTTGTTGTTAAAGCCTTTTCCTAGTTCTTTTTAGTTTAATTTCTGGTTCTTTCCCACAGACCTCAAGATGAAATCTAAGTTCCTTTATCTTTGCATCTTGGTTCATTAATACTAAAGACATTTAAGAATATAGTATTTTTTCTGAGTAAGGCATTTGCTGTGCCAAGTAGGTCTTAGAATAAAATGTTCTTTTAAATTGCTTTCTAGATAGTTTGTAATTTTACTCTTGATCCAGTGGTGTTCTAGGAGTGTTTTTCTTAATTTTCAGTTACTTTTTGCATCTTTTATTTATTTAAATTTTATAGCTGTTATGCTCAGAAAATCTCTTTTCTATTATCTTTAAAAAATATTACTGCCTTTCCTCTTCTTCTAGAAGACTTATTATTCTTCAGGATCGACAAGTCTCTAACATTTTCCTTCATGAGTTCCCTCTCTTGGTATTTTCCCGACTTTGTGCTCTGTGATTCTTCCACTTTCTCTTCCAGGTCCCTATTTGGGGCCTCAACAGTGATCATCCTCTCCTTCAGTTCATCTACTGAACTGTTTAGTTGGGGAATAACATTTTGTACTTCCAGAAAGTCTCTTTTTAGGCTGCACTTGAATCTCTGTGTAAGCTCCAATTTTGTTGTTACACCTGTCATGGTTGTTCAAGTTGGCATTGGTCTGTCCCCCCGTTGGTTGATTTCTTTAGGCGTGCATTGCTTCATCAACCTTCCTCTGGGTGGGAGTTCCTGGATCCACAGAGATGATTATCAAGTATTTTGTTTGTCACCAGCTCATTGCGGTCCTCTCGTGGTGGAAGGGGTGTCTGAGAGCTCCGTAAGGGCTTGGAGGCCCTCAAGTGGTGGGAAATTAAGTACCTAAAGGAAGCTGCCCTCTTTGCAGGCCTCCTGGCAGAAGCTCCCTTTACACGGACCTCATCTGCACCTTTACTTCATCCCTTCTTGGCCCCTAGGAGGCCTGGGAGACAGCGAATAGAGACAGGTCTGGTATTGTTTCCCGATCTCCTGGTCTCCTTGGGCCGGGCCTTTCTTGGGCTGCATCCAGTTTTGCTCAGCACTCAGGAGAAAGCTGGGCCACATTTCTTCCTGCCGAGACTCCCACAGTGTCTAGGACTTCCTCCCGTCTGCCTCTTCTCCACAGACCTCGGCAGCAGCCTGGAGTTGGGAATGGAAACAACCCATGCTTAGGTCACCATCTTCCCAGAATCTTCTGTGGTCTCTAAAGAAAAAGAAGAAAGGCCTGTGTATGACTGGACCTTTGTTAACAGTACTTCCCAGGGAGCCATGTTTAATAACACAGAGCTGGTGATGGGGCTCAGCGTGGAACCTGCGTCCATCTGGGCACAGTCGTGAAAATAGAACTACTGAAATATTGCAGTATGAAGGGGTTTACACACACACACACACACACACACACACACACACACACACAAAGTGGGAGGAGCTAGGAGAGTGCACGTCCAGAAGGTTCATGCCAGAGGATCAGATATCTCTAATGACTCACCTTGAAGCCTTGGAGGAGGCGAGGAAGCCAGAACTCAACTGGGAGTGTGAGAAGTCACCAGGTCTTGCTGCAAAAGGTGACCGGGAAGCGGAGGCTCATAGAGAAATGTGTGAAGTCGCTCTGTCGGATTGTCACGGTCTCCCGAGAGCAGTGACTTCCGCTTCATCTCCACCTTCCGTGTCTGTTTCTCCCAGTGGCAAACGCTAACCTGGAACCAGCTGGGGAAGGGGCTTCTGGGTAACCTAATTCCTGGCCTTGGTCAAGGGTGACAGTGGAAGCTGAGCTGACCACAGACAGTCGAGCACAGTCCCCCAACAGGAAGACCAAAGAGGAGCAGTGGAGGCTTGTGGCCGTGACAAAGAGGCCTCTGGAGAGACTCCTCTGCCTTCGGTCCCAGGGCCACAGCTCTCCTGACTGCCTGCTTTGATGTGGCTCTCACAGATGTCCCCTCCAGTAACACCAAACCCAGAGCATCACTCACTCACTGGTCATGGGATTCTTCCAGAATCCCGTGGCCCATGCCAACCTGTGCCAAGACTGGTATGTGAGCCTTCTTGACTATGTCAACATCCGGCAGTGCCAAGTGTGTAGGCTTTTGCAACAGATAGGCCTGGTTCAAATCCTGATAGTGCTGCCCACTAGCTGTGGGAACCCGAGCAGGTAAATTGCTCTTTCTTGGCCCTTTTCATTATTTATCAATGAAGGGAGACCATATCAAACTTTTAGGACAGTTGCGAGAATGAAATGACAATTTCTATAAAGCGCCATATATTAATTGCCTCTCCTGGTTTTGGTCATTAGTCTTGCTGCCTTGACAAGGCTTCCAGGGCATGCCTACAGAGGAGAAAAATGATGCTGTCGCTTCTTTCCTTTCAGAGTAAGTGGGGACTCTCAGAGGGACCCCTCTTTTGTTGGCTGAGTGGCAGTGAGGCAGATCTCCTATCACTGATCTGAGATGCTCTCCCCCAGAAGCAGACAACAGTAGGTCCTAACCTTGCAGGCTGGGTGATGGAGGGAGAAGGGAAGCTTTATGAAACAGAGTGGAATAAAAATGGAGAAAAAGTAATAGGGAAGAGTCCTCCTAGACCCTGGTAGTGGAAGACGGGATGAAACAGTGAAAGGAAAGTAACACTGCACTGGCAGGAGTGGATGGGAGGAGAATGAAGAACTCTACAAGTGGTAAACTGAGTACAGGAAGTCACTTAGAGGAGACCATAGTTAGCCAACAGTGTGATGGATATCGTCACTCCAGCTATGTGCCAGGTGCAAATCCATCCCGTGCCAGGTAAAACCACACCAACTGGGTTACAAATGGTCTCCAGTAAAGGGGAGTGAAGGTACAAGTGTCTCATCATTAGAAACCCAACTTGGTATTTCTTGACCATCTGCAAATTATCCCTCTTTCCCTGAAATGTCACCATTATGTACTGCGCCAGCTGGGTATCAGGGCTCTGTGGGCAGGTTTAAATCCAAGCCCCAAACCCTGGCACTCCAAAGAAGACTCCAAGCAACTTCCCAAAAAGACAGGAAAGTTGGAGGCAAAAGGCACAAGTGACCCAGTGATAATCACTTAAACCATCTGAGGAAGAGGAAGAGTCTCGGAATCTCCCCTTACCTAAAGCTCCGGCAGACCGATAGGGTTGGAGAGAAAAAGAGAAGGCACAGGCTGGGATCTCTGAGAGCAGGTGGAGTTCGTGGTGGAAGATGTCCCTTAGGAATCAACAACTGGGAAAGGAAGAGAGGGGAGGGAGAGGGGGGATTGGGCGGAGGGAGAAGTTGAACTGTGATGCAGGCCCAGTCAATGACTTGGCCAACCAGATGGGGAGCTCTGGAGTGAGTGCCCTCTGTCAGACAGGCTGCATTAATTCCAGTGGCCAGGCCCCTCTCACTTGGGTGTGGGCTGCCCCAGGAAGGACAGGGCCTCCGGTGAAGTCAGGGTTCTGCAGCTGAGGACTGACCCTGGAAGAGCTGACATCTCGAGGCTTCCCCTGCCACTCTCCCTGCAGCTCCATAGGAGGTCCTTTCTGGAAGGGGGATTCATGTGCCCCGTGGGCTCCCTGTCTCCCACGCAGGGGGTCAGGAATTGACAGAAGACAAAAGAAAGCCCCATAAGCCCTGAGATCTCTGTTCTTGCTCTAATGCTTGGCTTTATTTTAAATAAAGAGAAATTTTAGAAACACTAATTATTCTGTAACTTCCACAAAATATGCAGTGTCCTGGAGCAGGAAGAGCAGGGACTTTGGAAACAGAAGGTCCTGTTTGAGCCTCAGTCCTGGGTGTACCTTTTTACTGCAATCTTGGCTAAGATGTTTCACCTCTCTGAGCTTGTTTTCTCATTTGGAAAATGGAGATAATAACAGTTATTCATTCAGAGGGTGCTTTGAGTATAAAATGGCATAGTCTGGATAAATATTTAGTGCAGAGCAGGACATCTAGTAAATTAAATAAACAGTATTACAGTGATGTGCCTTTGATGTGCCAGGCATGATGTGAACTGTGCGGTGGGCATGGGGGCAGTGCATCTCAGGAGAGTTTAACCTAGTCCTTGTCATCCAGGAGTTTACAGTCTTGTTGAGGGTTCAAGATATAGGCAAATGGAAGTGTGCTAACAACTTTCTACTCTATCCAAGAATTTCGCAAGAAATAACATTTTTCTGCCTGAAGTATTTGCTGTTAGTGTTGCAGTAGAACCACTCGAATGGAGGCAAGAGCAGGATTTGAAAATCTTCTGGAAGCTGACCTGGGCCGAAGTCTTTTGTGTGTTTTTGCTGGGAGAGCCGGTGCTGCCCAGTGACGTTCCTTGTTGGGGAGTGAGAGTGAATCCTGGAACAAGCTCTCGCTCATTGTTTCCTCCTTCATGGGAGAAGAAAGGGACAGAACATTTAAATTCCTGACAGGCATCCCAACATTGCACTACCATGGTCTCAATGTGCGATTTCAAGGCAGAAGATCATATATATGTTTGGTGTAGATTGGAAAGGTCTTAGTGCTAAGCTGTTTTCGGATAAATCATTACATCTCTCTGTCTTACAACTTTCCCCTACTCTAAAGACCCTTTCTGCTCTATAGAAGAACAAGGAACGGAGTTGACTTGGTCCAAAAGTGATTCTGGGATTCTCATTTCAGTTACCTACTGCTGTGTGTAACAAATCACCCCTCCCAAACTGAATTGCTTAAAGCAACCATTTTGCTTACAATTCTGTGGGTTGGGGATTTGGACACGGTGCCACAAAGATGGCTCTTTTCTGCTTGGTGAATTCTGCAGCCTCGCAGCTGAATGGCTTGGAGCTGGCTGGGATAGCTTGACGGGGGTCACATGTCCGGAGCTTCATTCCTGCTGTCAGCTGGGTTCCTCGGTTCTGCACGCAGTCTCTCCACAGAGCCTCCTTATGCTTCTTCACAACATGGGTGTCAAGGTATCTGCCTTCTTATGAGGAGGCTGGCTTCCCCCAGAAAGAGCAGAGCTGCCCAGTCTCCTAAAGGTTGGCTGGGAGTTGACACAGCATCACTTCGGCCATATCCTTTTGGTAACCACAAGTTATAAGGCCAGCCTGGATTCAGGAGGACATGACCTCTAGAGGGTGGAGTGACATATGCATGAAGGATTAGGAGAAACTGTCGGTCACTGTTCCAGTTACTATTTCTGCATAGCTTATCACCCTAAAGTGAGTGTGGCAGCTAAAAGCAACCATTTAATTTTGCTCATAGTGTTATGTATGGATCAGGGGTTTGAGAAGGGCGCCACTGAAAAGTTCTCCACTGTGAGGTGTCTCACAAGGTGGCAGTCAGTTGTCACCTGGGGCTGTAGTCATTTGGCGATTTGACTGGGCTAGACATCCAAGATGGCTCTCTTGCTTGGCTGGCGGTCAATGCTGGCTGTCGTCTGGGAGCTCAGGTAGCACTGGAAGCTGAAGAGCCTAGATGTGACCTCTCCACCATGGTGGTCTCAGGGCACGCTGACTTCATGCCGGGTGGCTGGCTCTCCCTGGAGCAAGCATCCTAAGAGGGCCAGGCAGAAGCTGCATGGCCTTCTGTAACCTAGCCTGAAATGAATAGAGCATTGCTCCCGCCATACCCTATAGACTGAAGCGGCGGCCAGCCACCCAGAATCAAGGCGACTAGGCCTAATGCTCACCTCGCAATGGCCGTGTCACGCTCACATCTTTGTAGATGATTTTACCCAGCGCTTATGTCACACAGATTCAGTTCACACCTGATTCTGATAGAAAGCCATCGTAAATCATGACGCCGATAAACACTGTAGGCTTTGAATCAGAAATGGATCCTTTCAGGGCGCTAGCATTTGGATCTCAAAATTCAGATTGCCAAGATAGGAACTTAAAAATTAAAGTTACTTCCAACTCCCAGACTTGGCCCACCGGGCCCTTCTTTATCTCGAGTACCCCGGCTGGAAGTGTAGCTTTTGCCAGGCTGCCTCCTTCTGAACCAGCTTCCTCTGTGAAGTGTTTTCACAAAGGAAAAACACATTTGGTCCAGTGAGAAGCCATCTTGTCACTGAACCGTCTAATTTGGTGGTTCCTGATGACAACGGCTCTGCACTCAGCCAGTCCAAATCTGCCAGGAAAAAGCCCTAAGTGTATCCCCACTCACCCTCACTTTACCCTCCAGCACAGACAATGGAACCGCATGGCATCTTGCCCAGAAGCATTGCTCAGAGCTGCTGGAGGATGAGCAAATGTGGAATCCAGAGGCTGGTGTCTTGAGGCATCTGGGGACTGGCATGAAATAGACACCAGGGAGATGGTAGGGCCAAGAGGATGAGACTTTCAGGACCTTTTCCACTTTTCTGCCGAAGACTCAAGCCTCTGCTCTTTCCTTCAGAAAACAACCTGGCCCTCTTTAGAGGCATGACCATGTGGCCTTTTGTTTTAAAATATTGCTTTAGTTCCAGGACTGAGTTACTTGACTACACATGGTCACCCCTGTATCCCATTTTGTAGCCGGTATATGGAGTTCTCTCTCATAGAAGGGGCAGAGACCGGACAGATGGTACCATTTGACCATAGTGACAAAGCAGACAGGAGAGAAGGGATTAGAGGGTGCAAACTGCTAGACTGAAAGTGAAGGAACTTCTACCTCTGTGGGACGGGGCAGAAGAAGTACCACAGACTCAGCTCAGGCTTTATTGAGATGCTTCAAGACTGAGTCTGTCTGGCGGTGGGGAAACGAACACCCTCTGAATGCCCTCACACAGATGTCCAATCTTCTTGCCAATCATCCCAAAATACCAAGGAGCTTGTGGGCTGGATGCTGGAGCGTGCCTTTTTCTGAGCAGGTACCAACAACATTCTGTTCATATGAAACATCTCACAGGGCTTTGAGCAAGGGAAAGCCTCTACGCCTTTCACAAAAGAAGCTGCCTGTGACCTCCCCAAGCAGGGTCTTCAGAAGCTTTGTTTAGATGAAATTGCTTGTTCTGGCCCTTGAATATTCATAATCCTTGGTATCTGGCGTGAATGCCTTTATGACGTCATTGATTTGCCCCTGTGTGGACACACATCACTATATTGTTCTTGTATGAGGTGTCTGTTTTCTTTCTCTTCTGATTATTTCTTTTGCAGAATGGTTTATGGTGAAGAAAAACACTTAATTTTACTGGTTTGTGTTCATGGACAGACAGACTCCACTAATGCCCCTAAACAGACATCTCTTCAACTTGCCTCAATCATATTAACTAACCTAGGTTTAGTCATATGTTAAGTATTACTGTCCTTCCAGGAACAAGTTGAATCTGGCTTCCAGCTGGAAGTTGCCCTTGTTGGAGGTACCACTGGTGATAGGGCACGGGAGGTGGGGATGTCTTATCTGTGCAGAGAACTTCCCTGGAAATTTTAACATGTCAGGGAAGCTGAGGCACTCAGGATGGACACCATGCTTAATAACCCCCAAGACAGAGACCGACCCTTTTCCCAAAAGAGGGTCTTGTTGCTTACTGGGGTTAGGTAGACAAAGCAAATGTTATGTGTGCACAAGAGAGGAGTGCGTGCGTGCGTGTGTGTGTGTGTTTGTGCAGAGTTAAGGGAGTTTGAAAAGACTTACGGGTTTAGGATTGGCAGATAGAGCCAGTGAAAATGTGTTTCCACCTTCCTTTCTAACAGACTGATAGGAGTGAGTGTCGAGATACCATGTGGTCTAAGCAAAGAGCACTGAAGACAGACCCACCTGATTTCCTATCCTGGCTCTCCTAGTTTTTTTTTTAATCCAGGCTCTTCATTTAGCAGCGACCTGAGTGACCTCTGGGCAAGTTACCCCTCTAAGCCTCAGTCTCCTCATTTGTAAAATGCAAATAACACTTCCTAGGACGATTGTGAAGATGAAATAAGATAATGGTGCTTGGCACAGGGTAGGTGCTATATCCGTGGTAACTGACTATTATTGGGTGTAAACTGAGGACTCCTTCCCCTGTTCCCCTTCATCTTTCCTCTAAACCCACCTCAGTTTCTACCCCATTTGAATTCTGGTCATTTGAAGAGAAATTTCTTCTTTTCCAGAGTACTGATATTAATGATCTAAACTTGGGTTAGATAATCACATTGTGTCATCAACCTCCAGATTATTAGATATTATTTACAAGAAAAATAGGCCTGGAGTTCCTTCCAGACCAAGGACAGAGGCTGCAAATTGAATTTACAGGGTTGCCGACCTTTAGACCCGGGCTGGAGGCAGGGGCAGCCCACTCTCCTGGTCTTGAAAGCCACAGCAGGCTCTTGTAATTGAGTTACCGCCTGGGATTCAGTAGGACTAATCCATCTATATAATTTCTTCGCCTGGCTTAATGCCATTAAGGAAACCGAATTAAGGAGCGGGTGGAGTTGAGTGGGACTAGGGGAAACGGATTTTCTGCATGGGAGTCGCTGCCCATCTCCACCGCCCGGCTGGAGCCTGTGGTCTGATTAATGGACAGCTCTGAGGACCAGTCCTGCCAGCGGCCACCCCAGTCCCTCAGCAGAGCTCTGGGCTTCAGGGTATCCGCGCGCGGAGAAGGGCCGTCGCGGAAAGGGATTCCCAGGACGTCTCAGGGTTACCCTGTCCCCCCTTATCTTTCCCTGGCACTTTCTCCTTCCCCATCCGCCTCCTTCTTGTATGATTTCTGAGCAGTTTTCCTCCTAGTTCAAATCTTCAGGGACCTTCCCTGTTTTGTCAGTAGTGTGCCCCAGGCGACATGTCGAACCCGTCAATCCTTCTCCAGCGCTCGCTCCTAGTCCCACCTCACTCCGTTTGCCTGGGGTGGGCCATCCTGGGTGATGGGCCATCCTGGGTGGTGGGCACTCCGCGCCTAGTTTGCCAACCAGAGCGACCAGCCCTAGGAGGAGGGGCCTGCGTGCTGGGGTGGGGGTGGGGATGGGGGTGGGAGGTGGCATCCGCCGCGGTCAGTTTCACTCTCTGCCCTACTGACACCCGGATCCCAGCGCGCCCTTCTCACGGAGAACCCGGCTATCTCAACTTGGGCGGCTGGCTGGAGGCGAGGAGTCGCTGACTCCTGGACTGAGATTTCACCGCTCGGTGCAGGCACTTGCCAACAGCGGAGTCCCCAAAGTGTAGGTGGCGACCAGCGCGGGCCCGAGCAGCGCGGCGGGGAAGGCGGGCGCCGGGATCGGAGGGAGGTGACGGGGGCTGGAGGGTGGCTGGGGGCGCCAGGCTTCGATCTCGGCGGCCCACGGTGCGAGTCCGCTCCGGCGGCGCCCGCGGGCCCTGCCTGCCCCAGAGGGGGCCGGGGGACGCCCGGCCGACACGCCAGCCGGCACTCCGCTGGGCTCGCGGGGGTTCTGCCAACCCGCGGCTGACGTCGGCGCGCCCCTGCCGAGCTCTCCTTTTACTACAGCCCGCAGGCGGCTTTGTGCCGGCCCCGCCCCCGCCGGCCCCCGCCCCCCGCGAGCCCACACCTTGCCGCTTATATAGAATGCGCCGCCGCGCCGATTCGCGGCTCTCTGGGACCCGCGAGTTCTTTGGAAGGAGAGCGCGAGCGAGGGAGCGGGCGAGCTCCGAGGGGGTGTGGGTGTAGAGGGTGAGAGAGAGAGAGAGAGAGCAGGTAAGGGCCATCGGTTCTCGCTACTCCGCCCGCCAGCAATTCGGGATCCCCCTTGGGCAAAATTATAGGAACCTGAAAATTGGTTCAGCAGAAAACAAGAGGCGACCCTCCCCTCTCGCTTCGCCGGCGAGGAGCTGCGCGGCTCTGCGGTGTAACAGGCTCACACGTTGCTCATCACATGTTCAAACATTTCCCTTTCGGGGAGGCTCGTTATTTTTAAGTGAATATTTTCGTCTTTGTTTTGATTTTTTTTTAAACCTTCCTCGGGGTTTTATTTCGATGGAGTTGGCGGCCCAAAGCGGATGGGGAGAGGCGGGGGAAGCAACCCGCCGGCGCGCGGGCAGCCCACCCAGGCAACTCCCCGTGCGGCCCGCGCCGGCCCAGCGAGCGGTCAGCGCGGAGCCCCGGAAGGCCGGCGGCCGAGCCGGGGAGTCCCGGCCGCACCTCTCGGCGGCCCCCGGGGTGGCGACCGCAGCTCTCCGCGGGCGGGCGGGTGGGCAGGAGAGGCGGGCGCGGGCGCGGAGGGAGCACCGCGCCGCTTTGTCTCTGCACTTCTGGAGCCAGGCGAGCGGCTCCTCCCGCGGCCGGCCGCTCGGGCTCGCGGCGGCTACGGCGGCGGCGGCGGCGGCGGCTCCTCCTTCACCCCTCTCCTTTCCTCCCCACTCTCTCGTAGGCAGCGGCGGCGGCGGCGGCGGCAGCGCTGGGGAAAAGCGGATTCCGCCCGGAGCAACACCGAGGGGAGCTCGCGGTCGCGACTTGCCGCCTTAAGCACTCTCCCAAGTCCCGCCCGCTCGGCGAGGACTTCCGTCTCCTGGCCGAACCTTGTCAAGCAAGCTGGGATCTATGAGTGGAAAGGTGACCAAGCCCAAAGAGGAGAAAGATGCTTCTAAGGGTAAGCCCGCCCGCTTCCCTTCCCTTGGTTGCCCTCGCACCCTCGCGTGCGCGCCGCCCTCCGGCGGCTCCCGGCCTCCCTCCCGGAGCCTAAGCCGCCTGTGACCTCTGCGACCCGGGGCGAGAAGGAGGGGGGGAGGGAAGGCGGGCCGCTGGGGTGGCGGGGGGTCTGGGTTTGCACCACTTTCCCTCCTTCCTCGTGAAACTGTCGCCCCGCGAGTGCCTCCAGCCTCTTCCACTCCCCCTCTGGACGCACCGGGGTGGCGCTGCGAGCAGACGAAGCTGCTGCAGCCCCGAGCGCCGGGAACAGCGCTGCCTGCTACCGGCCGGCTGCCCCTCCGAGCGAGTGTCTGTGTGTGCGTGAGTGTGCATATGTGTGCTGCGCGGGTGCAACACGGTGACATACTCAGGAATCTGCCCCATTAGAACCCAAGCTCGAATCCACTTGCAACACCCTCTCCCCGCCCCCAATGCAAACAAAGAGCCTGGCCGAGACGCAAAACCCCTCCCCCCACGCTCCTTTCCCCCTCACGCCCCCTACTCCCCAACTCTCTCCGTCCCCTCCCCAGAAGGCAGGAGCTTGCCACCTTCGACACGCCGCGTGCAAAAGTGAGCAATCCCGGTGCCCCGGCGCCGCCCGCGCTGCGCCTCGGCAGCGCAGCCAAGCCCCGGGAGAACAAAGGCTCTTGTCCCCTGGCCACTAGTGCCCAGAGGGAGCGGGCCTCCGCGAGAGGGAGAGAGTCCCCTCCCTCCGCTCTCGGGGGGTTAGCCCCCTTGCTCGCGGCGCCCGGCCACCGGTCCCCTGGAGAGCGCTTCTCGGCCTGGGGCCTCCCTCCGGCGGGTTGGAGAGGCGCAGCAGAGCAGGGCTCAGGCTGGGGAGAACTCAGAAGGAAGGGGCGCCCCCAGACCCCCACCAGTCCTAGCCATCGCCTTGCTGAGGACCTGGCTTGGCTCCGGAATGTAAACTGGAGATAGCATCCTTGGAGACCTTGGTGCAGAGAGAGGCACAGAGAGGGGGTGTGGTAGAAGCAGTGGGGAAACCGCAGGTGCCTTAGGTGCCAGTGTCCGGAATGGCCACAGAGCAGAGCAGGCGCCGGAGTGGGCTGGACCGGCCCTGAGGGCCCCACGCACGCTTGACCGCAGCGACCCATGCCGAGTCCACGCTGCTGCAGAAGTGGGGCTGCAGTGGGGGGAGCCCCAGCTTTCGTTCCCGGGGCTCCAGTTCTTCCTTGAGCCCTGGGGCTCCTTTCCCTCCCACTGCTTTCCCCCTTCCCTTTTCTCATCTCCTCCTCGCGTCTCCCCATCTCTCCGAGCTTTCTTTCCCGGGAGATTCTAGGGCAGCGTCAGCCCTCCCCCGCGGAAAGTTGTCAAAGTCTTCAGCTCAGGGCCTTTATCCTTGTTTCTAAATGGAGCCGGTTTTCTTCCAACTAGGCGAAGCGTCGACGGGAGGCGCGAGGAGTTTGTGGGGGAGGGGGGTTAGATCTGTTGTCCGAAGGGTCAGTGTTGCCGTTGACCTGCCACAAGACTCGAGTTCAGCCCCTTCGCACCCACTCCTACCTGCTGGCGCACAGATTAACTGAAACAGTTGCCCGGAAAGTAGAACTCTTGCTATACATTTCCAGAGCTTTCCTTCTCCTTGCGAGTTTAAACAGGCATTCATTTAAGAAAAAGTGACTTCCGGGTCATTAGAAGGTTTTGTTTTCCATAGAGGGCCCGGAAAGGTAAATGGAACTTTGGTAGCACCAAATTGATCTAGGCATCTGAGAGTGTTTCAAGTTTGTTTCTGGAACTTTGGTCCCTGATTTCCATCAGGTGGTTACCTAAGGTTTAATTTCAGGCTACCTTTGGAAGGACCCTGAAACCAAATTCATTCATAGAAAGTGAGATGCTGTTTTTGGAATATACTTTGTAATTGTCCAGAACAGTAATAACAAGCCTGGAAACATTAGGACAAGTTTCTGTAACTCAATAATGAAAATTTTTACTAGGTGTATGTCCTAATATTTTCTTAAGTTGACTCACTTGTCACATTTGAAACCGAATACCTCTCTGTAGGAATTGTGTAATTAGCATTTGGAATTATGGTTGTAATTAGAATAAATTAAAGTAATTTTACAAGGCAACTTTTAAGAAGGGAGTTTACTTTCCTGAGGAGATGGGAATCTTACGGCTGCTAAGAGCCCCATTTCTGCCTTTCTGTTGGTTGTTGAATTTAGAGCATTTTCAAAACGGAATGCCTGATAGCCCTTAATATTTTACCTTTTCAAGTATGTTGTCTTATGTGACTAAATCTTAAAGACTACTTTTTATGTTAAAGATGAACGATACCAATTCTATTTATATTTTTAAGCACTAAAGTTTATTGACCATATTCATGAAGAGGTTTGGTTATTTACAAATTTCCTATGTATAAGTCACTTTTGGATTTTTTTAAGCTAAGTGACTCGAACACACTGTGGGCAACATAGGATACAGGACTGAACCTTTAATAGGTACTTTGAGTATACACAATTTTGAACAATGGTGTGACAAATGACTGAATCAAGTCAAATAATTTATTAACAGTTTGAATGAATTTCATAATCCGTTTCAAAAGCTTACTGCTCGTTTAAATTTGGCCTCGCACCCCATCAATTGGGGTTTAAGCCCACAGCCTATCATAACTGTTTGGAAGATTATCAGAGTACAGGTTCCTTGAGTTTTTAGAGCACAGGAAGTAGGTAATCAGTAAGCTGCTTTGTGATGCTTAATGAAATAGAGCTATGAGAGCATGTAAATTGCTCATTTTCTTTATAAATGACATTTTCTTCAACTCATTGAAGTTAAGACCACTGACGGACAGTGAATGATCTTTTTGATAACCTTTTCAATAACATAGACAAGATAGATGGCCCTCTTTGGGAGGTGGGGATGGGAATCTTGATTTTATTTGAAACTATTAAAATGGCCTCTTGTGCAGCAAATCATCTTTCGTGTATTTATTTAGGCATTGCATAAACTTTTCAATTGGCAGATGTATATGTAGTTTGGGGCACTCAGCTCCCGAACAGGAGGACCTATTTCCATTTTAGGGAAGAAGAAAGCATAACATTTGTTTGTTCAAGCAGATACTCGCTTAGCTTTGACTCACTCTTCTCTACCTTGTCACTTAAGATCTTTTCAGCAGTTATCTGTTGGAAAAGCACTCAGTTAAGGCTGTGTGTCTGGTTTACTGCAACTGTGTTCCTGTGGCATTCGGAAAACGTGTAGCCTGTTACAGATAAAACCCAATCGTTTGTGGATTGAGTGAAAATGCTAGCCAATTCTCGATTTCAAAATTGTCTGGGTTTGTAGCCACCTGTTTGGAGTTGCGTGTGTTTTTTTCTGGCAACCCCTTCCCTTGTGCTTAGCCAGAGAGCCATCATATCCAGGCAAGTTTCAAGGCCATGTGGGCTGTGGGTTCTCTCTGAGATGGTCAGCACTGGCGTCAGGCTGGCTTTCTCCTGGCTGCCTTGTGATGGAGGACAGTTCCATGCTTAGTCCAAGAAGCCAGCCACTTACACAGCTGTTGGCTGTAAGGGATTACGGTGCCCACGTGTAATTATGGGCATAACTCATTTTCAGCTCACTTCCTGGCCTTTTCCAATAGTATCTCTAACCATACCGAAGAAAGACAGGGCATTGTGGTCAGGCAGCCGACATATCAAGTCTTGAACCCTGAATGCCATTCCAACAGCTCTTCTTGGTCTTGGTGGATTACTGCAGTTGCTTCCGTCAAGGCTTTCTCAGGCTTGGGCCAGGCAAAGCAGGTGTTCACAGATATTTCACCCACAAGAAATCATGACTTTGGTGACCTCTTATTAAAAACTAACAGTCATAATCTCCCTATTACTCACGTAGGGACTTGTTTTTTCACCTGGTGCATAAATCATCGTGGACCAGTGTGGTTTTATGGCATGTCATAAGCCCCATATTTTCTTTTGTGCTGAAGATGGTGGTGAGTGAGGCAGTGTGGCCAGAGAGACCTCCAATCAGAAATGTTAGTCTGTTCTAGATCTCTAATCAGAAATGTGAAGTCTGTTCTCAGGGATAGGTGCAGAAGACCAGTGCACAATGGCTCCAAATCCTCTTTATTATTATTTCCAGTGTTGGGCAGCTTCTTTACTGACAGGCTGGAGCAAGTGGGGGCAATTTGGGATACGGGTTAGGGGTGCTATATCTTCTCTCTTAGTTCTGCATCTTCTAAGTCTCTCTCCAGTACAGTTCAAATCGTTAAAAAGGGGTTAGGATGCGTCCTTGGGCTGGAGAGGTGAGTGAGGTTGGAATGGGAATGGATGTTGCAGGATGGGTGAGAGGCAGAGAGTGAGCTGTGAGGTTGTGGTCCACGCCTAGGGCAGGGAAATGTATGGTGGCCTTGAGAACAGGAATCAGGGTTTGGGTGGTATACGCTGGAGGGCTGATTTGTTAGGCAGTCAGTAGGGAGATGAAATTGTTAACATCCCAGGTCTCTTTGCAGCTGTGCTGTTTTATGTTCAAATCAACTCCTCATTCTGGGAATTACAATCAACACAGACAAACCAGAATGTGTTGCAGCTCTTCAAATATATCCAATAACAGGGCTTTCTAGTGTCTGCTTCATTATGGCTTATATTTTTGGAGTTGAGAAATTTGAAAGGAATAGAAGGTAATTGCTAAGATTAAACAATTCAAGGAGGAGAAAAAAAAATCCATGAATTAAAGTATGGCGGGTGGAGGGGATCCTACATGTCTGTTACCTTCCTAAGTGTAACATGATCTTTGAAATGCGAAGATTGGGCACATAATACAGTTTTAGCAATTAGTAGAGAAGACAAATCATTGTCTACAGTCACCAATTTATATTTCCCTATCCAGAAGATCCAGAAGACATGTTAGCAGCAGGAATTTTCAGCACAGGCTGAGGAGTGGGCTTGAGGCTCGTTGTCCTGTATAGGGCGGTTCATCCTAGTCAGTCCTCACCAACTTGAAATGTAGCGTATGGATTTGTGATATACCAGTTCCACAGACTCACTTGAATCAGATTTCTGACATTTTTAAAGATGGCATTTTATCACCTTGGTGAATGCCACATCTTGATGAAATATCTCTTAGGGGTGTGGATTTCTGGGCAAATGGCACTAATTTCCTAAAGAAAGTGAAATAGTACATAGTGATCATTATGATCACCACTCCAGCCTACAGGTCTAATTTCTCCTTGAATTGGATGGCCTTCTCTAAAGCCATGTTTTCCAGGGTATTAATCCTGAAAAGAGGGGTTTTATTTTAGAAAAGAGAGAAGTTCTTGATTCTTGGGGCACAATGGAAATGTGAAGGACTGTTTTTTTAGGGATTTGGGTTTGCAATAAACATGAAGCCTACATTGCAATGACTGTAGGTTGAGATGGCTGTAAAGCTGTTCTCTTGCCCTACTCCTGCCTCTGCCCTTGTAAATTACTTTTAGCATTGATTTTCAAATGGAAATGGTCTTAGTGTCACTGGCTAATGACCTTCCCCACAGGGGAAGGGCAGAGGGTAGGAGGTGTCCTTGCTGATTCTTAACTCTGGCAACACCCTTAGCTCCTGTGGGTGTAAGGTTTAGGTTGACATTCTAGGGGGTGCATTGGGGTCCGGCTGAGCTGAGTCGTTTGCTTCGCTTGTCTGCTCTCAGCCTTCTGCAAAGACTTCATATTTCATTCCGACAATCACTGGCCCAAAGGAATTCTCAGGTATACATGCCTGTTCTTTCTGGATAGTAGGGCCTGGGAAGAAAGAAAAAATCTGGCAAAAGGCAGGCCTGGTCAGAGGCCAAATTATAAAAGAGTTAATAAAAAAACATTTGTATGAGTCCAATTTCCTCGTGTGTAATTGAAGATTATACATAGTAATGTGCACACATCTTAAGTGTGCATCTCAATGACTTTTGACAAATGTTTGCACCCACATAATCAGCACCAAAATTATGATCTAGAATATTTTCATCATCCCAGAAAGTTTTCCTGTGTTCCTTATCTTTCCCCCTTAAAAGTCAACTACTATTTTGGTTTCTATCATCATACTGTAGTTTTGCCTGTATTGAATTGACTAGAAATGGAATCACGCAGAATGCACTCTTTGTCTCTGAGACCTCGCCCTCTCTCAGGTCAGCATGTTTTCTTTCCTGGTTGACACGCCTTCTCTTTGTCTTGTCCTCAGATTTCTGGGAAGACCCCCGCCTCCACCCTGCCCTACGCTAGGGCACTCAGTAGGGTCTTGTACTGGGCAGGCTCATAAGGAGTAATTTGTTGAATGATCTAGGTCAGGTAGGGAATTCCTTTAAGCCGCGGTATGTTTTATTCATCATTTAATAACAATAACAATAATGATAGCTACTATCATTATCATTATTATAGTAGCTTCTAAATTACCAAGCACTATTTACTAGGCATGCGTTATTTTTACATACATCTCATTTAATCCACATGACAGCCAAATGAAGTAGTGATTAGTATTTATGGACTTCAGGGATGAGAAAATTGAAGTTTAGGGAGATTATGTAGCTTGTATGAGGTCACACAGCTAGTGGGTTGCAAATTACTAGCACAGTGCCTGGCATTGAACTAAGGATTGTCAGAGACAGAGCTTTAACTTTAACTCCAAGGAATTAGTGTCAATGATTGACTTTCTGACAGATAAATTGGGGAAGTCACTTCGATTGGGGTCCTAAAAATAGTTTTTCTGAGCACTTACTATATGCCAGGGATTGACGTGAAATACCTTAATGGATTCATAACAATCTATCCAAGATGGATAGACATACTACTATTATTTGCATTTGACAAAAAACTGAGTCTCAGGGGTTGAGACCAGCCTGAGGCCACTCAGCTTAAGTGGTGGAGCGAGGGTTTGAGCCAGGTTTGACCGACTTCAAATGTACCTCTTAACCGCCGTATTATACTGCCTCCCTAGGCAACACAGGCCATTCTTTTCTAATCCAGGTTTGCACAAGGACAAAATTTCCTCCTGTTTGTCAGTGTGGACATGCTCAGGGAGAGTTAGCCTATACAGGCATAATTGCTCCAGGGCTGTGATCTTTGTATGATTCAGCCTAACAGATCTCTGAACATTTCTCAAGTGGCTTTTCCATACCAGGCACTGTGCCGGGCCCCGGGCATACAGAAATGAAAGAATCCCAGTCCTACCTTAGGGGTGCCCTTTCCTTCCTCTTTGGCCTTGGACAGTTTGACTTTATACTTTCCAATGTGCATCTCCCCTCACTTGGCCATGACTGTGACTTTCAAGATGTAAGCATCTGTCAGTTTGAAAATAATGGTATTTTCTCCCAGAACTGTGTCTGGGAGCTTGTTTCACCTGTATTCAAAAGATTACACTTCCTCTTAATTCACGACTGGGTAAAACTCCCAGTTGTTTACTTTTCTCCCATTACATGGCATATGCTTTCAGTCTGTCTCTGATCAGAATCATCTGTCTCATTTCCCTTCTCTTCCCCTCTCAGTCCTACCCTCTCCTCCCTCCCTCCCTTTCTCTCTACCTCCTTTTCTGCTTTTCTGCCCCCTCCTTTTCACATCAACAGATGTCAGTGGTTTTCATTAACTGAATGGGGTTCCTTAGGGTATGCTGGGCTCATTGGAGGATTCTCAGTTCTGGATTTTCTCCCCTGATAGCCATATTAACTTCAGTAAAAGAAATTCCCCTCCTTAAAGTGTAACTCCATGGAAGAAGCTTTTCACTACTTATTATATAACTCATTTTAAATGGAAAAATAAAGTGCGAGCTTTATTTTTCATACTGTTTATGCTGCCTTCAGTTAGATAATATTTCCAAAAATATATCTTCTTAATAGAGACACAGGCCTTGAACGAGCATATTAATTATAGTTCTCAAAGTTAGGACTCATGTAGTGTTTCTCTGTGCTGCGGAACCTATGTTTAACAGATACAATTAACAGTGGCGGGTCTATGGCATGGTTACAGGTAAGTTTAGTAACAAATGTGAGACCCACTTCTCAGATCCCTCCAAATTAGGTAGGTTGCGTTTCTACTGCTCTTGCACTGGGGGTGAGTAAACAGATCGAGCTCTTAAAATATTTATCTTGCTGTTAAAAGTAGAAGTAAACAACCTCAAGAAGGCAGGCTGAGCGCAGATCGTGAATATGCCTATAGATATTTTCAGAATCTTCTTTCAACCAGGACTTTGAAAGTATTGTGAGCTGACCTGCTTCTTTTGCCTTTGATTCTGTGTGTGTGTGCTGCTGGCCTCTCCCCTCGGGGGCTTTTTTGAACATTAAGACTTCCGAGAGCTCTTGGTTTTGCGCGTGGTTTTCGGAGCCATTCTCGGGTAAGCGGGACCAGCACTCCTCGCAGCTCTCGTTCCCGGGAGCATTTGTTTTCCGACCATGGGAACCGGACGGGAGCGCCCAACGGGCCGGTTAACCGGTGTCCGCCAGTCGCCGCGGATCTGGCAGGCGGGTTTATTACAAACCGGTGTGCTCATGAGCCTCGTGATGCGGCGGCTGCCGAAAAAAGAAACACGGAAAAGTTGTGTCACCGAAGGTGAAAGTTGGCGAAGAACGGCTCAGCGCCGGGCATGCATGACAAAGCCGCCTGCGACCGGCGGCGGGCGGCGGCGGGCTTTGCCCATCCGCTCCCCCGGGTGCCCGCGGCCCGGCCGGCTCGTGCGGGGACGCCGCGGGGAGAGCGCGGCCGGAGGCGGGGTGGGTGGGTTGGGGGGGCGCCGGCGGGGCGGGCGGCTGCGCCTGGGGGAAGGGTCCGGGCGCCCGCGGGCTGCCCGGGGCCTTGCGGTCTCGACCACCCGCGCTTTGCCGCGGCTGGGAGGCGGCGTTAAGATGGTGGCGGGGGGCGGGGCCGGAGGAAGCGTGTCCTGTCCCCCGCCTCCCCACGCCAGCCATTGAGGCGCCCTTGCTCAGGATACACCTGACCCACCCGCTGGGGCCGCTGAAAGGCAGATAACCCATCAAAGCCTTGAAGTCAGGACTTGGCCGAACACCAGGGCTTTCTGCTTTCTCTGTCTTCTGGTCGATGCTAATTCGGTTTCAGCTGTTCAGAAAACCTAGGCTGCATCTTGAGCACACCGCTCAGGACCGTTTTGTTTTTTATTTGTCTGCTTTTATATTGCTTATGTTTCGTGGCGTCGTTTTTTTTTTTTCCTCATTACAAAATAATGCATGTTTACTGGGGACGATTTGGAAAATCATAAAAGCATAGGGAAGAAAATTTCTCCCAAGGGTTGTCCTCCTAGGGTAACTTTTGGAAATTTTCCTTCCAGGCTTTTTTTCTCTTAATTTTATAATACAGACATACACATCTTTAAGCGTATATGTGGGATCATGCAGTAGATACTATCACCTGCTCTTTTTTTCGCAACATGTGAGAATGTTTTTCTATGTCATTAAATAATCTTCTACGCTGTCATTTTAGCGTGGGCACTGGATGTGGATTTGGGAGTGGCAAAGGAGAGATGATGATTTTGTGCCTGTGGTTGTGACAAGTTTTTCTCTACTGCCTTGAGAGCCTTCTCATTGGGCTCCACAAACGTTATTTTATAAACAAACATATGAGTATGTGCATATATAAAGATACGTATATGCATGTATGGATCTGTAAATATAAAATTAAGTGCATGTAGACAAATATGCGTGTGTCTAAATAAATACACAAATATGCTTAGAGTAAATCCTGAAAGAATACTAAACGGAATCTGGGTGGCTGGCTTGTAGAAGATGTATAGAGGATGCATATGCGTATGTATATTTATTTGTAGCTTCTATTTTCTCTACAGTGGACGTATATGATATTCACGATGTAATAAAATTAACATAAACAATATATTGCTTATGAATTGTCTTCAAATTGACTTCTCTGCTCCAGCTCCCACCATTCCTTGATCGGGAACGGTCTACCTATTGTTTCTACATTTTGCGATCCTTCATGTCCAAGCTTAACCCACATCCTCTAGGAAGCCTCTCTTCCATCCTCCCTACAGGAAATGCTTACCCCCTGCACTGGGCTTCTCCGTTGCCCATCTGGCAATGGCCATAGGTTACTCTGGATAAATCTTATGATTAACTTTTCATCTGGTTATATTTTATCTCCCCAACTAGATTTTAACCTCAAGGGCCCTTTTCACAAAAGAGATACTCGGGAAGTGTGTTACTTAGCCATGACGCTCAGCATCCTTCCTAGGTTTCTTTAAGTTGAAACTCCAAATCATATCATAAGCTCTTAGAATGACAGCAGCAATCCATCTGAATTTAATATTGCTCATTTAGTTTGGGGTATAATTTCTACAGTCGGTCATCTTCCATGTAAAAGAGGCTGCATGCTTAGAAGCATGGATTTGAGAGACTTGTATTCACATATAAGTTCCTCTGCTTAGGAACTTTCTAAGCCTCTCCATGATGGAGATAGTTATATTTATCTCCCATGTGTATTTTAAAGATAGAATGAGATAATGTATGGATAATATACATAGAATTTGGTCAGTGGTGGTATTGATAATATTACTAAAATAGTATTAGTAGTGATTTTCATATTGGTTATTCAAGTTAGAGAATTCTTATTTAACGGCTTGTTGGCTGTAGAAACAAATCTACAGATTCACACATCTGTCTGATAGTCATACTCCAATGTAATGGATTTTAGTTATTACAGTCGCTGGGGATGAGTTCCAGGACCCCCTCAGATACCAAAATCTGATGCTGACTCAACTTGTGCATGTGCTCCCAGTGTACTTTAGATCATCTCTAGATTACTTTTAAACTTAGAGCAATGTAAATGCCATGTAAGTAGTTGTAAATACAGTGTAAATGCTATGTAAATAGTTGCCTGCCTGTGGCAAATTCAAGTTTTGCTTTTTGGAACTTTCTGGAATTAAAAAAAATTCAATCCGTGGTTGATGTTGGTTGAATCCACAGATGCAGAATCTGTGGATCCAGAGCGCCTATTGAACTAATTCATGTATTAATGAATTCATCCGTTACTCAAATATTTGTTGAACCTCCTATGTGACAACAGTGAACAGAACAGATAATCATTTCTGCCTTCATAGAGCTGATATTTTGCAAGTTTACTTAGAGGAATCAGACTTTCAGTGCACAAAGCACTCTATCCCATGTTGGCGATATGTCCAGTAGTGAGTGACCTGGTGCCCATCTTAGCCATCCGGGCCCTAGCCAGTCCAAACTACCAAGGAGGGAACCTGGATGGAGTTGGGCACGGGTTATTGATCATTGGTCCGGGTTATTGATCATTGGTCCAGGGACCCTAGAGCTGAGATTCCTGCTTGGGCATCAGCATCGCCTCCCACCACGTGCATCCCCACCATGAGAATTTGATTCAGTAGATCTGAACATGGGGCTTAGGAACCCATATTGTTTATAAATCTCCTTAAGTGATTCTAATGCTCAGCCAATTAAGGGGCTTACTGCTCCTGAGCAGTGTTTCTCAAGCTTGTCGGAAGTTAACAATCACCTGTAGGATTTGTTTGAAAAAACAAAACAAAACAAAAAGAAAGGCTACCTCCTCCCCCTTATTTGCTGAATCAGAACTTTAGGAACAGAGTTTGGTAATGTGAATTGTAAACAAGCATCCGAGTGATTCTAATAATTGGGCAGGTTGGGGAAACATTGTCCTAGAGACATCAGAGGGCCCCTAGAAATTAGGTGTAAATGTGTATTTTTCTGGTGATGTCATCCATATTCAACAAATTCTCAGAGGGTTCAGTACCCAAAAGAGCACTGAGGTCTGTGCCCAGCATTGTCGTCCATGAACCACCCATGTGCATTGGGTCCTCGGTTTTCCCACTGTTACGCATCTTCCATCTGCAGATGTTCTGTTTGGAAGCTTCCTTTCTCCATTTTTGCTCCTCTTTTCTCTGTTATTGACAGGCTCACCTCCATTCGGCAATCCCTGCACAGCTTTGAGAATGGCGGAGGTCAATGCTGAAATATTTTGACCCTTCTGGGGGCTGGACCTCATTGGATCTTAATGTGGGTAGGCTAAGGGCGTGGGAGTGGGACTTCTTCGATATCCCTTTGCCAGTCCCGAGCAGGCGGGCAAGGGAATTCCCCTTCTTGGTACCACTTACCTGCCTGTATCTGGCAAGGGGGAGGTGGAGTGGGGAGTGTGAGGGTTGGACCAGGCCTAGGTGCACCCCTACTTTGTCTCCTCCAGGCACCAGGCTGGGTCCCTGTTGCTGGTTCACGACCAATCAAGTGCATTGACCTATTATTGCTAGTTACTTTGAGTTATAAATGGTTTTTATTTCCCCTCTGGAACTGGGGGGTTCAGTTTGTATAGAATGACCTGATTTGTATCACAAGAGCTTTTGAGACTTTGACAGATTTCATCATTTAGAAATCACAGGTTTCCCCCTCCCCCCACTGGACATAAAAGCAATCTTTGAATTTATGGAACAAAGAGCATGTCTTTAAAGGGCAATGTGCACAGAAAGGGAGGAAAGGGAAGTCAATCCATCCTCTTTCTGAGGCCACTGTCTCCAGATAAGTGACAAAACTGAACACCTTGAAAAATCTTGTATTGATTTTTAGTGCAGAGGCATCTCCCTAGGATCTGAAAAACCCGGTAGAAGATAATAAACTTGTTTCCCTGCCTTTGAGCCAGAAGTTGAGTTGCTTAGTTTCCATGGCTGGAAGAAATAAGAGTAGTTGCTCTACTGAGGGTACATCTCTTCTTGACCACATTGATAGAGATGAGGCTCAGGTTATGAAAGCCTCATGTAGACAGATTGGACTCAGATGGTGAATTGGGGAGGTAGCTGCAATATTGAAGGGGTTATTGTTTTAAGAAAAGGTTTTCTTTTCATAGCATCATCTCTGGTGTATCAGAATGTTACTTTTGGGATCAAGGATTACTTGAATAAAAATAAAGAAATAAAAACCAAGCCTAGAGGGTTCTTGTTGAAGCCTTTGGGTTTCCTGTGATTCTCATTATAAGCTATTGCTCACAGTGGCTGTTTTCACTTCCCAGGTTCCTTTAAAAATTTTTTATTTATATATATTTTTTTATTGAGGTAAAGTACACAGTGACTTTTGAGTATACTGTTCTGTGGCATGATGTACACCCACAGTGTTCTACCACCATCACCACCATGCTTCACAGGTTCTTAATCAGAGATTATAATGGCTGGAAGGCACCATAGTAACTGGTCCAAAATTCATTACAGAGAAGAGGGAATCAGGCCTACAGAGAGGCAGTGATCTGCCCGAGGTCCTAAAGAAAGTTATTGGCAGGACCCTAGCCCAGTGCATTTCTCTGTGACCACACTGATAGTAAAGGTGGCCTCTTTTACTCTACTGGTTGCAGAATCAAGAATTGGCTTAAATATTTAGGATGTTTCCTTGATTTTTTTTTAATCAACTAAGCAATCAATCATTATGATTTAGAGCCAGAGGGCCCTTCAGAAACCATCTAGTCCAAATTCCTGACTTAAAATATTGGCTCCATTTGTTATTTCTCAATCCAAATTCAACTACAAAAAAAAAAAAAAAATCCTAACATTCTAATTTCCAAAATCCAGGCAAATTCTCCCCTAGCCTTCTTTCCACTGACTCCATGACATTCCATGTTTGAAACCAGGTCCTTTGTGGGTGGTTGTTATTAATAAGCTTTCCTTGGGATGTTTACAGTAACTGCTGTGACCTAAATAAGATTGCTTGTATTGTTTTCCCCCTACAAAGGCAGAACAGTTTTTAAAAGTGTGTTCATCTCTCGTACCATTGTACTTGCCCGTGACTAAAAGAACTGAAGGTTGCATTTTTTTTCCTATTTATTAAGTTAGATGAGGAAACCTTCATTAGATGGAGTATTTCTACACAAGTTAAACTATTTGGGGCCTTTGTATACCATAGCCACTTTTTCTTGGAGTAGAGGCTCATGACAGTGTACCACGTGGCATTGTAGCATGATCTTTGTTAAAAAATTTATTTTATTTCTAACTGTGCTAAAATGCACACCACAGAAGATTTATCATCTTCACCATTTTTAAGTGTACAGTTCAGTAGTGTTAAGTATATTTATGTTGTTGTGAAACGGATTTCCAGAACTTTTTATCTTGCAAAACAAACTCTGTACCCCATGAAACAATACCTCCCCATTACTTCCTCCCCCAGCCCCTGGAGACCACCATTCTAATTTCTGTTTCTGTGAGTTTGGCTATTTTAGATAACTTATGGAAGTGAACTCATATAGTATCCATCGCTCCGTGACTGGCTTATCTCACTTAACATAATGTCCTCAAGGTTCATCCACGTTGTAGCACGTGTCAGAATGTCCTCTTAAAAGGCTGAATAATATTCCATTGTATAGTGTATTAATCAGGGTTCTGCAGAGAAATAGAACCAATAGGATATGTAGATCTAGATCTAGATAGAGATAGAAGACATTTATAATGGATATTGGCTCACGTGATTACGGAGGCTGAGAAGCCCCACAATCTGTCACCTGCCAGCTGGTGGAGAACCAGGAAAGCCGACGGTGTAGTTCAGTCTGAGTACGAAAGCTTGGGAGTCAAGGGCGCTGATGATGTAACTCCTAGTCCAAGATGGAAGGTGTGGGGTGGGGGTGGGAGGATGCGTGGTTTAAGTACTGGACTTTGAAGACCTGAGAACCAGGAGCTCCCAGGGCAGGAGGGGAAGGACATCCCAGCTCAAGAAGAGAGAGAATTTGTCTTCCCCCAAACTTTGTGTTCTACTGGGGCCCTCAAGGGATTGGATGACACCTACCAACATTAGTGAGGGCGAACTTATGTACCCAGTCTGCTGACTCAAATGCTCATCTCTTCCAGAGACAGCTTCACAGTGTGTACCCCACAGTAATGTCTTGCTAGCTACCTGGGCATCCCAGAGCCCAGCCAAGTTGACACATCAGATGAATCATCACATATGTATGTGCCACATTTTCTTTATCCATTTTGTCTGCTGATGGACATTTGGGTTGCTTCTCCCTTTTGGCTAATGCTGCTGTGAACGTGGGTGTTGATCCTTTGTTCTTTTTTATTTTATTTTTGTATTTTTATTGAAGTATAGTCAGTCTACATTGTTGTGTGTTCGTTTGTTTAATTGATGGGAGAAGTTGTTTTCACATCCTCAATTTGTTTCCTGAATGTTGGTCCTACATCGTCAGAATAACATGGTGAATAAGATGAAGGAAGAGCCCAAACCACCAGGGGCCTAGAGGACTGAGATGTGAATCCAGATGGCTTACAAGTCTGAGAACCATGGAAAGAGAGAACAGGGCTTTTCTTGGTCTTCTTATGTCTGTTCATTGTTGATGGTATTTTTTTTGTATAGTGATGTTTTGGTAGAAATAATGTCCTTGCTCCACAGTTGCCCCCATGACGCTTCATCCCTGCATTTGGAAGGGACTGGCCCTCCTATTTCCATTTCCCTTCGGCTTTATCTGTCTCTCCCGTTCTACTGTAAACTTCCTGAGCTCAGGGCCACTGTCACTCATCTCTGGATTCCCAGGACCTACGACAGAGCCTGGCCCATCAAGCAAATACAATAAATGCTTGTTTGAATAGGAATTTGACTCATTCTATCATTTGGAAAATTTTAACTTCCTAGTTAGTCTTGGAACAATTTGACATTTTTATTTGTTTTTCTCTGCTTCTTTTATGTGTGAGACATGGCTTATGTTCAGGAGCACAAATTAGGTTTAAAGACGTGGCAATTAAGTTTTTTTTTTTTTTTAACCCCGTCAGTCCTTTGTGGGGAGTGGGAGAAACAGTGGCTGAATACTCGGCATGAAATAGAGGAACTGTCCAGGCCTGGACTTTTTGTTTTGATCTGTGCTGCCCTCTGAGCATCCTCGCCAGGCACCTTCTCTCCTCCCAGCCCCTCCGAAGATGCTCTGCACAGGTACCGTGTGTGGCTTTGGGTTGGGCCGTGAGTGCTGTATTTATATCAGGGCACAGATTTCCCGCTCCATGTCTTGGCTCCCAAGCCTTGTTTTTCATGCCCGCTGCCATCTTCCCAACCCTCTCTAACATCTTTATATGTTTCCAGAAATAGAAATCTCCCCAAGTGGACTTCGGTTTCTAATAAAGGCCCTAGTGATGTTTCATATATTCGGTTTCCCATTGATGAGCAGAGAGCGTGCAGATGCATTTATTTTCAGGTGATAGACAATACCTTGGAAACACATGCCTGAGAATCTGGACACCATTCATTCAAAGAGCACCAGCCATATGGCAGGCTTGGTGCCAGGCACTGGGGAAATACTGGTGAGAAAGAAAATCGCTGTTCTTGCTCGCTTGGAGCTGACAGTGGCAGACGTGACAATGACGGGGAAGCTAAGAGCTGGGGGAGCTCCCAGAAAGAGTGCTGACCTAGTTGGGTGGTAGTTAGTAGAGGAAACATTAGCCTGACACCTGCAGGATGAGCGGGACTTTGTCAGTTGAGAAGGAAGAAGAGTGTCCCAGAAAGTGGGGACACTACCTGCAAAGGCTGGCAGCCGAGTGATAACCGAAGGAAGTTCAGCGTTCCCAGAGGAGCCAGTCACCTTCGTGACATGACAGGCCTCGCTTGTGCCGAACTGTGCCACTCACGTCGCAGTGGACACTCGCACTGATTCCAGTTTTTAAGAAGAGATTTCAGAAATGCCATTTCTGTCTGCATTAACAAGCAGGTTCCCTGATTGGAAGAAATATATAAAAAGACAAAGCACTTAGAATTCAAGCAGGCCCAGTGATAACAAAGTGCATGTTTAAATGCCGGCTGTGAACAAACCCACGGGATACTATGTTTAAAATAAATAAAGCTCCTTAGATTTTTGAACAGATGCCTGTTTGTTGTTATTGGTGTTGTTAAATGTTTTTTTTATCCTCACCACCAAAATTGTTTGCATCCATCACCATTGATCGCTTTACTCATTTCGCCCCCTCCCACCCCTCCCTCTCTGGTAACCAGGACTCTGTTCTCTGTATCCACATGTTCTTGTTTGGTTTGATTTGTTCATTCATTCATTTTTTATTCATTCATTAGTTTTTTTAGATTGCACATATGAATGAAATCACACGGTAGGGTGTCTTTTCCTGTCTGACTTATTTTACTAAGCATTAACACCCTCAAGGTCCACACATTTTGTCACAAATGGCAAAATTTCATTCTTTTTATTATAGCTGAGTAGTATTCCATTGTGTATATACACAGCATCTTTTTTTTCCATTCATCTGTTAATGGGCATTTAGGTGGTTTCTATGTCGTGACCATTGTCAGTAAGGCTGCAGTGAACACAGGGGTGCATGTATCTTTTCGGATTAGTGTTTTCATTTTCTTTGGTTAAATACCCAGGAGTGGGATTGCTGGATCATATGGTCGTTTTACTTTTTAATTTTTTGAGGAACCTCCGTATTGTCTTCCATAGTGGCTGCACTAATTTACATTCTCGATAACAGTGCACGAGGGCTCCCTTCTCCACATCCTCACCAACACTTGTTATTTCTTGTCTTTTTCATAATAGCCATTTTGAGAGGTGTGAGGTGATAGCTCATTGTGGTTTAATGCTGTTTATTTTGTGCTGCTAAGATCAGAGGCCTGGGGGTTTTGTGAATTGCAGGCTCTATAATTAGAAATCCGTGTATGTGTTTTGCAATGGGTTTTTTTTTTTTAAACTTATAGCAGGAATGAGAGATACCCTGTTACTATTCAACATACAGATTGTTTAGCAGTCAGATACTACCAGTCCAGAGAGCAGCTTAATCAACTTTATTTGTCCAAAAGAACACTTAGTAATATGGCTAGTATTAGTAGGTCATGAATTTTTATTAAGTTAAAAAGACCATTGATATTTAACATAACATCACTCTTGAGTGCTTGGGGTAAAGTTAGGCAGGACACAACTCACTTCTCACTCGCGTTGGCTCTCAGCTTTGACTTCAGCAGTGGCAGGAAAGTAAGTGTGCTTTCACAAACATTACCTATTGTGGGGCGAGGCAGGCCGGTACTGCAGGCAGTAAAAGAATTTACCAGAAGCAAAGAAAAGTGAAAGAAAAGTTTTATATAAAATTATTAGGTACACTGCTGCAGACAACAGCAGGCAGACAGAGGTGTCTGCACCCCGAGGACAGATCCTTAGCATCTTTTATACGGAAGGGCCTGACCATCTATGTGCTTTGAAGGAAGGGGGTCACGTGGGAGGTTTCCAGATATTAGTTGATCCCTTATCTAAGGGCTTAAGGTTGTTACGCCTGGGAAATGTTTATCTTTAGGAGGTCGTCGGTCTGGTATGCTTCAGGAATTTTTGGGAGGGGGTTCATTAGATCATAACTCAGGGTTGTCAGTTGGGCAAAAACAATTACATGTTGGGAGTGAAATGTTCTTTGTGTTTTCTGGTCTATGTCTTCATGACGTGAGTGATGAAGGCACAGGCAGACATCTTGTGACTGGAGCCCCCTTTCTCTGTGGGGCTTCTTAGCTGACCTGGAACCCCACATCATCCAGACGTCACATAGAAATTTCAGGACTGTTCAGTTTATTTCACTTACTCACTCACTGAATGTGTATCGGGTGCCAGTTCTGTGTCAGGCTGGTTTCTAGGTGCTGGTGATACAAAGGTGAACAAGCTATAGGCCGTCCCTACCCTCATGGGGCTCACAGTCTCATTGGGAGGACAGACAAGGAAACAGCTGATTGGGATGAACACAGTGTGAGCAGTGCTGTGACAGGAGAAGCCCAGGGTGCAGCCAAGCCCAGAGGAGGGTAGCTGACTCGGCTTTGAAGGGCCAGAGAAGGCTTCCTGAAGAAAGAGGTGTTCAACTGGGATCAGAAAAGTGAGTGAGGAGCTGGCCAGCCAAAGAGGAGGGGGAAGAGATTTCAAGCAGAGAGAACTGCACATCTGAGGACAAAGAAATGGAGGAATGGAGGGAGGAAGAGAGGGAAGGAGGAGAGGGATTGCAGATATAAGTGTGAAGGACTGAGTTACATTCGTTAGGATTGGAGAGGTGGACGGTGCACCTTGAGAGGCAGGCAAGGGCCAGTGCAAAGGGCAGTGAGGGCTTTATCGGGATGAGAAGTTTGAATTTCATTTTTAAATGCATTGAGAAGCCTTTGGGGGGCTGCGTGGTGGAGAGCCCTGGGATCTGATGTACGTTTTGAAAAGCTCGGCTGGCTGGGAGGGCAGTGGGAACCCTGGTGCAGGGGTCCAAGCTTGGACTTGGTGGGGCAGGAATGAAGATGGACGATGTCTCAAGATTTGAGGGCGCTATTCAAGAGGTTGGAGGAGACTGGGTTTAATATTAACAGTGCTGTGGATTGGCTGTTTAGATCTCATTTCATTAAGGGGGCAAGAGGAGTCAAGAATGGTGACTCTCATGCTTCTGGAGTCCACTTCCATCTCTAGCCCTGAGAAAGTGTGTGACTGGGGAGCTTCACTTCTCTCTGCATCTCCTTTTCTTCATCTCTAAAGTCTCCCCGGTGTGACTGGAGAACCATTTTCAATGGTGATTGATACCGCTTACTTCTAAGGTATATAGCAGACCTTCAGTAAATATTAGGCAACGAAATGAAGCGCCATCCGTCAGCCACCCTTCATTTTTTATGCAGGTGTATTTCCTGGTTAGGTGCATATTAGCATATTTGGTTTCTCTTATCTGCAGCTTACTGATGGGAGTAGTACTTTCAGATGAGGGCTAAACCATTCAAAGAAGGAAATCAAACCTTAGATTGTGTGTGTCTTAATGGTCCCCACGTTGGACTGGGACCTGAGAACTCAGGTTTTATTTCCTACTTTGCCTGTTATCTTGCCTTTATTTAACGCAAGAGAAAAATCACTTCAGAGCTTTATATCAATATTTGTATCTGTAAAATCTGGATGGTAAAGCCAGATCCTGACTTAAGTTTTCAGGGTGCTATTATTAACAAGATAATAGCTTTTAAGCATCTAGTATTTATAGCTGGCTAGTCCCCTAAGAACTTAAGGGTGGTTGTCATTGGGGATGGGCTAATGCAGAGGATCAAAGCCCCTGAAGAGCTTTTTTAGAGAATCTGTGCCCTGACTGTGGTGTCTGCACTCACTGCAGTGGCGGCGTGGGCTGGACACGCACAGGGGGCTCTGGCTGTCCTGGGACTCCCTCTGCTCGCTCCAGGGAGAGACCCTGCTGTGTGTAGTCTTGTGTGCTTCATGGTCTTCTCTTATTTCGGAAATGCCACATGTAAAACCAAAGCTCCAACTCGTAAGAAGCCCATCCTAGTTCAGGGGAAGTGTACACCGTGAGGTCACTACCGTCGAATCATTTCATCAGGGGATTCGTGTCTTCTCAACAGTGGATTTTGTGATTTTGCCTTAATGAATAAATACAATCTTTTAAACTTCTTACTGTTTTTAGAGAGTAGTTATGGCTGGAGCGGTCGGGTAAGTATCACAGTGGGCTCAGCATGCCCTGTCCCCATGGATAGTCCAGGGCTGGCCCCTGTGGGATTTATGAATTCTGTATCGTTGAGTCTTGATTTCATGATTTTTGCTCCCATGCAAAACAAAGTTAACACAGATTCTGCCCAGGGTTGGTTTCATCTGTGCCTGAACCAGAACTAAATGGTTACATCTGAGGCTGTCATGGTGAGCGTTGTCCCAATAAAGTGTTCTGGAATATGCATCTAAACGTTTTCTCTGAAGAAGACGGTCCTGATCAGTCAGAAGTGCATTAGCAAACCTAGAGAAATAAAAAAAGTTTGTTCATTCTGAAATAAGACCTCAAGTTGGTGTGGGAAAATGTTATTTCAACTTTGAAAGCAAGGATTTTTCATATAACATTCGTTCAACAAGTGTTTATTGAGTATCTGCTGCATGCCAGGTGTAGACGACACAGCAGTGACTGTGACTGAGATCCCCACCCTCCTGCCTTACACGTGCCTGTGTGTGTGTATATGAATGTGTGTCTGTCTGTGTGTATGTTGAGGGGCATACAACACACAAAATATATAGCTTAAAACGATGTTATCTGCCGACACGTGCCATGGAGAAAAATAAACGGGAGAATGCGTGGTGATGCTGGCGGTAAGTGGCTGCGGTTTTGTGTGTGGTGCTGAGGGATGGGCTCACGAAGATGGCATCGGAGTAAAAACCCAGGAGATGGTCACGCAAAAATCTGGGGGGAAGAGGATTGCCCACTTTTGCATGTTGCTTGGGGAAAAAAATATATTGCCCTGAAATCAGGCAGTCAGTTTTTTACCTGAACCAGATTGAAGTCCTTTCTGTATTCCTGTATAAGTTCTGCGAGGCAGAATTTCAAATATGGTCTACCGTTATTGGGATCGGAAAAGTGCACCAACAGCTTTTTAAATTCTAGTCTCTCAGATTTGTGTCTCTGCAGACACATAACATTTGCATGGACTAAATCGGTCTGTACCCGTGTATACACCTGCTTTGGTAGTTGAAAACTGCTTGCTGATTTGCAAATGCAAGCATGCCACATTTTCATTTCTGCCAAGGACAGCCTGAATCATTCTGGTATCTTGGAAGAAGGAGCATCTCCCTGGTACGGAGGTTCAGTTTGAGTTCCTTTGGACCATTTGACTTCTGAAACTAGGAGGGAGCTTCGGCCAGGTAGATCAGCCTCTCCTGAGGCCCTGAAAGGTGCAGGTGAGAACGGTATTGGAGCACCTGCGTGGAGTAGTGAGTGAGTCAGAGTCACGGAGAGGAGAGATTCTTGTTCGGTGTTCACTTCGAATTAACCTTAGGATTAGTAGATGCATCTTCTTTCTCTCTCAGCAGTGCTGTGCTTAACCCTTGCCACTTGGAGGTAGAGAAAGGGGGAGGCCCCGGTAAGTCTGGAAGGGGGACCTGATCCTACAGTGGGGAGATCGCAAACCCAAAGTGAAAAATGGTTGCTCCGGCGTCCCTTGGACAAGATCTGGGCATGTGATACTTGTTTGGTGTGAGCTGCTGGCCGACCATGTGCAAATAGTGTGGGAGCGAGTGTGTGCCAGGGCAAGGAGCTGCTGTAGTGGAGGCGGGCCTGTAGATGGACCTTCCCCACTTCTGTTAAGTGCTCTTTTGTTATAGAAAGATTTGAATGGGATGGGATCGGGGCAGAGGGAACTGAGTGTATTTGTGGAAAGGGGACAGGAACTGGGTGCCTGTGGATGAGCCTCTTGGTCTCCCTGGGTCTCAGTTTCGTGAACCAGTACAATGAGAGTAATCATATCGTGCACCTGCCGGGCTTGTTGGAGAATAAAACAAGATACAATCACGAAGGCACTTAGCACAGCACTGTGGATGTAAGTGGACTTTTATAAATGGATAGACTTGCTTTTCCCTAGAAGGCTTTATCAGTGGAAGACTGTTCACCCATACCAGCCACATGCAGCCTTTTGTCAGGAAATTCCTCCGAATTAGCATTACTCACATTTGAAATTACATGTTTGGTTCCTAAGATTTCATCGCCCTGATAATTTCATTTTGGTACCTTCCCCACTTCACCCCAAGGGAACATGTGGACAATTTACTGTAGACAAATAAAAGATAATGTACTGTGAAAGTGACAGGCCCAAATCAGCAGGAGAGCTCATATTTCTGCTGCCTGGCTGTCATGCAGTGATGGAAATATTACAGAACGTTTAATGCTATATGTACTAGAACAATGTGCAATTTCGAAGAAGCAACCTTATGGCACTTCAATTTATTTAACATAAAAGACTGATGGTCTTGTTGAAGTTCAAAGATTGGAAGTTCTTCAGTAAGGACAATTTAGCATATGTAGGATATGCTTCCAGTGTCCCCTTTCTGGCTTTACCCTTTGATATTTCTGCGAAGGTACCCCTGAGACTGTTCACTAAGGCCACTTCTGCCAGGTGGACCTTCAGCATCTCCTAATAAAGTGACAGTATGGTACAGTGGTTAAGCTGACAGTTTATGCCTCAGTTTTCTCACCTGTAAAATGGGAATAGCAGTAGTGCCGACCTCATTGGGTGGTGTGGATTAAATCATTTAATGTGTGTAATACTTAGAATAAAACAGACACATAGTTAGCACTATACAAGCGTTTGCTACTGTTCTTATTCCTTAAGCCCTCATTACCGAGATTAAAGGCCTAGAGGGTCTCTGTCTAAAGCAAAAGTCTGAATAAAGTCTGGATACTGTGAGAGAGGAGAGAGGGGCACTAGAAGAATTCCCTTCAGTAGGTAGCCAACAATATCTGCCGCAAGTGTTCTCTCTGACCTCATCCACCTGGCAAAGCCCTTCAGGTCCCTTCAAGGTCCGGTTCGAACATCCGCCCTCCCTACCTCCCCTACTCTTCTGCCTCAACCTAGCAGATGATTCCCGCCACGACCTCAGCACTTTAATAAGTTCCAGGATTATATCATTTATCACACTGCATTGGATTAGCCGTCTACACGTCTGTCTCTCTCACTAGACCGGGGACTCTTTGATGGCAGGAACTGGTGTCATTCACGCATGACGCCTTGGTCCACAGTAGGTACTCAATTTGTGCTTGTGGAGTGGCTGACTAGCTGCGCCGGACATTTCTCTTTCAGGGCCGTCCTCCCTGGTGGTCACTGCCTTCCCGACAAGATTAGAGGAGAGCCAGCCCCAGGTGGCCTCAGTGCGCTGCCTGGCCGGAGGCCTGCGCTCTCTGGGCAGCGGGCAGCTGGACAGCCGAAGGAGGTGGTTGTCCCAGCCAGAGTGGGCCGTGGCGGTTGCTGGGGCAGAAGGGAAGAGAAGAGGTGGCTGGAATGACAGGCTGTCTCTCTAGAATGACAGTCACCCCCTGGGGCGGGGGTGGGGTGGGGGCCGGCGTGCTCTCCGTACCTCACTCCGGCTAGACTGAGCGCACCCAGGGCGGGCCGGCCTAGCTGCTCCTCGTGGGCTCACTGCAGTGTGAACATCTCTGTTAAAAGAAGTGATTTTAATTGCATAATAAATAAATAATACTACTACATAAATGATTGTGTGTGGGCCTGTATCTTCCTCACTAGACTGTGAGCCACAAGAGGGCAGGGACTCTGGTTTTCTGCTCTGTGGAGCAGCCTGGGGGAAATGACTGTTAGATGACTAAACGAATAAGGGTTTATCTTTCTGCTGCTGCTTCAGCAGTCTGCCCAAATACTGGTGAAAAGCATATCTTATTACTTGTTTCTCAGCCATCTCTCCTGTTTGTTTCCACTTTCAGCAAACGGTGGGGACCATCCTCTCTGACTCGGCACCCGGCACATAGGAGAGGCTCGGTGAATGCTTGTTGAATCAAATGGTACTTGAAAGCAGCATGGTGATGGGGTGCTCCTACTTTCCAGGAATACCTGGGGGCGGGAATTCAGGTCAGCAGCCTATAACCCCGTCGTCCCTGGGGGAGGAGGACAGTGTGCCAACCTGTGCAGTTTAGAAGTGGTGGCGGCAGTCACCACACGTGGTCACTGCCACCACCAGCTAAATCAGGCAGCCCCACGGCGTTCTATCTTCAACTGCATCTTAGTTGTATATATAGACCATTATAAGATTGATGCGCATACGCTGGCCAAATCCTGTTTGAGATCGTCTACTTGAGAAGATAAGGAAGTATATGGTATCTGTGAGAATGAGATTTTTCATCCAGAGAGAAACAGAACTAAGAAAATAGATTAACCCCCAGTATTTCAGAAAGCTCAGTTTTTGAGAATTCTGGATCATGGAATTTTTGCGGTGGCCACTCAAGCTGAGAGCAGTTTGTGCGTGGAGTACCCTTAGGGAGCATCACTTCTAGAAGATCATCATTTAGCTGAGTGCGCAGCATTGGTGCCAGTCATTGTAAAGACCTGCATACATTGATAAGGCCTGGTCTTTGTCCCCAGAGAGGTTGCGTCCTCATTGATCTCAGGAGGTTATACCTGAAAGGACCATGAGCAACTCTGAAGGCTAGAAACCATAAAGCTAAGCTGTCTGTTTTGTGCGCCGGGAGGTGGTGGGAGGGAGCATGCTAAGGGAGGAGCAGTCAGGGAAGGCTCTGAGAGAGGAGGGGCCCCGGGTGAGAGCAGTCAGGGGAGTGGACAGTCCAGTCCAGCTGGGGCAAGGGGGAGGCAGGAATGGAAGTCAGAATGATTATGAGATGTTGGCGATGGGCCCAGCCTGACAGGTGCGTCGTTCATTCATCAGGTGAAACTGATTTGATGGACTGCTGTGAGCCGGGCAACGTCCTGGATACTAGGGAACAGAGATACACAGGACGTAGTCCCTGCTCTTGGTGCTCTGGGGACACCCAGGAAGTGCATTCCTTTACTTGTCATTCACTCCTACTTCCATTGAGCATCTCATAAATGTCTTATTTAGGTCTCACTCGCTGTTGGATGCTGGGCATACAGAAATAAATCCGACTGGCCCAAGACATTTCCATATTCTAGGTAGACATGTATTAAAACCTATAATCAGCCATTTGCCAGGTGCTTTTTCATGGACAAGGCAGGTTGAATCCTCACAGCAATCCTGTGAAGTTGTTTCCATCATCCCTGTCTCACGGATTAGAAAACTAAGGCGCAGAGCAGTTAAGCGATTTGCCTTTGTTCCCACTGCTAAGAAGCGGCTGAGCTGGGACACAAACCCAGTTCTTCTGTACATTTTTCTTCATATCCTGGAATCACAAGACTTCTCGACTCAGAATTGTATGAGCAGAAATAAAGTTTGAAATCTGATCACCTGTGGAAAGAGGTGCATCTTTTCCTAAAGAAATGAAAGAATGATTTCTCTGAATGGGAAGATTGCTGTCAACTTAGGGAAAGTTATGAAAAGTTTGAATACATGTGATGGGAGGGTAGTAGAAGTAGGACGGGACCACGCCTGGGCGTGTGGCCTCGCTAGTCCACTGGGAGATAGCCCGCTTGGATTTGCCATCATTCCCTGCTGCTCTTTCTTGCCTGTGCGCGCAGATGCAGCTGTCGAATCCTTCCAGACTGGCTCCTGGGGACTAAGGCAGTCTTAATATTTGGAGAGGACTTTGATTAAAAATGAGAACTTAGCAGACAAGAGCCTTGCTTGTCAGAGCTCTTCCCCTTTACACCGCTCTCAGATTGCTATGATCTGTTTCTTTCCCAAATAACCAGTGCTAGGCTGCCGACAGACAAGGCAATTAACATCATGGAATACTGACCATAGAGTTAAATCTTCTATAAAGTAAAACTATTGTTAAAATGTCACTTGTGGTATCTTTATCACCTGCATGTGTCAGTTCTTGACCTTGCTGGCTTGCAAGTTTTAAATATATTTTTAAAAAGAAAGACTCTGTAAGGTAGTTTGGGTGGTAGATTTCTCTCTCTCCTTTCTTCCTCCCTCCCTCCCCACCCCTGTCTTCCTTCTTTCCTTCCTTCCTTCTGTCTGCTGAGTCAGTAATTTTAAGATAAGGAAAGAGATATAAAAAGGATCTAAAACATCAGTGTGCAGTTAATCCCTCATTCTTTCCTGCAATCAGACGACAAAGTAGGGAGCCACAGGAACAGGTTTGTGGCCAAGAATGAAAGAAATTAACTGTGATTACAGACCTCATACCAAAATTATGATTATAGACCTGACACCCAAATTATGCCGATTGACACACATGAGACACATGGTATAATGTTTTTCTAGGCAGGGTTCGCTTGAACTTTCTTTAAAGCCCTTAGACGGAAAGCTGACTGGAGAAGTTGTATCTCTGGTAATGACACTCTGTACCTGCCCACCCTGAGGTTTTCATGGAGAGTGTCAAACTTTGCTTAGTGCACAAATGCCTTATGTGACATGGTGGTGTGGACTGTGGGCTTATGCTCTGCATTTGTGATGGGATTGTTGGGGGTGTCAGCATGAAAATGCCTATGGAGTACTTGGCAGCGTTCTCTCTGGGGCTGTTAGGTCCGAATGGATGGAAGTGTTGATTGGTTGGAAGGTTCCTCCGGCTGTAGGGTGGTGTGAGTGCTGTCCCTCACATCCTTTCCGTTGTCCTTGTCATCATCCTCAACTCAGTGACCTCAGAGATCAACCCAGCATTCTACAATCGAAGGGACTGAGGCCTGGAGAAGATAAAGGACTCTAGTCGCCCAGGGTTTTGGTCTAGCAAAATACAGCTTCTGAGATTGCTTTCCATCAGTCGTATCACTTGCTCTTAATTTAAAGCAGTCTATGAGGTCGGTGGCACAGGTTGTTTTGTTCCATTGTATAGATGAGACAGTGGACAGCCAGGGAGGTTAAATTTCTTGTTCAGGGTCCAAGAGCTAGTCAGTGGCATAGCTGGGACTAAAGCCCAGATCTCCTGATTTCTAGTAGGACATAATGCCTCTGAATCCTTCTCTTTCAGAACATTTATTTCTATGGTGCTGAGTTTGGCCAAGTACTTCCTACCTCGGTTTTTGATGCTACTCTCATTGGCTCTTGCACATTGCCTTAGATTGGTAATTAACTTTTTAAATTGGTATGTATTTTATTTCTCTAACTGTCTTAGTCCATTCAAGCTGCTATGTAAGACAATGCCGCAGACTGGGTGGCTTATATACAACAGATATTTATAACTCACAGTTCTGGGGGCGAGAAGTCCCATATCAGGGCGCCAGCGTGGTTGGGTGAGGGCCCTCTTCTGGGTCGCAGAGGCTTCGCTGTGTACTTTCTGGGCAGAAGGAGCGAGGGAGCTCTCCGGGGTCTCTTTTATCAGGACACTGATCCCATTCAGGAAGGCTCCTCCTTTAGGACCTGATCACTTTACAAAGGTTCTATCTAAAACCTTCACCTTGGGGGCATTGTTGCCTGAAGAAAAAGGCACAGCCTGAAAGTTGTGAGTTCTGTTGTATTTGGGGATCTTACTGGGGACCCTGAGGGACAGCCTCTCAGGTAGCTTGAGGAACTGCTCTGGGCAGTGAGGGAGGAGCCAGGATATGTAGGAGTTCTAACTGGAAAAAAGCCATGTAGTCAAACATCAAAAGATTATTGCTAATCACAAAAAACAGACATCTCAGGTTAATGATTTTAGTGCTTTTCTTATGTATGGGAAGTTGCCAGAGTCTGGGCTCCTTGAAATGATTCCTTAGATATGCATCTTAACTCTCTAGAGCCAGTATCCTGTTTTCCTCCATCCTGAATTCCCCTCAGGGTGCACCATGGGGGGGGGGGTCACCTTGTGGGGGCCTGGGCTGCAGTGGCTGATGGCTTGATGGCAGACAACATTCTTTGTTAACTGGAATGGCAGGAATAATTTGTTTGCAGCATTAAGTGGTGAACATAGGAATTTTTGGGGGACACAAATATTCAGACCATACAAGTAAGTATATTGTGATCTGAGGACTGAGGAGAGACAGGTTTTATACCTCATTTGAATCCACCTTACTAGCAAGCACATAATATATGCTTGATGAATATTTGTTAATTGACTGATAGTGGAATTCAACTAGGGGCTGGCATGTGTCTAATATAAATCTAAATTAAAGTGTCTTTTGATTCTTGGCGCAGGAGGAAAAAAATCACGGGTAGTAAAATTTGCAAGTCTCCGAGCCTAATCAGGTGTTATGTAAAATTTGTATCTTGATTTGAGAAAATCTGTCTGCCAGCAGTTTCTGACTGTTGGAAGATGAATATACAGATTAATTTGTGGTTGCAGAGTTCTGGCATTGGGCTGGTGGAATATGTCTAAATTATCCCCACAGCTTTCCGGCCTCTGCCAGTGCTGAATGAGTTAATCCTGTTTCTCCTTTAAAGATTTCTGTCTTTAGGACTGTGTATAGAAGTTCACTGAGTAATGTTCTGCTCCAAAAACTAGAATCTTGCAAACCACGGATGAATCAAATACCTGGTTTGTGCTAAGAGCCAAGAATCAAATTAAGCGAGGGCAGAAAGTGGAGAGAGGGTGAGAGGAAGGAAGAAAGGGTGAGTGTCAGCTGTGCGGGCAGGAGTCTGGTACACACCCCCTGTGGGAATCCGGACCCGAGGCTCCTGTGGGCCTGGCTGATTGTCATCCCCCCGCCTGACCTGCTGGCCAGAAAGAGTGAACATGTTTCTCTGCTAAGGCTGCCCTTTATCCTGCTGCAGAACTTGCCCAAGAACCATCAGATTCATCACATAGAACTTTCTACTCAGATTGGATTTGGGTCCTATATGAAAGAGTAAAAAAAATAACCATTTCAAAACCATTTCCACTGTTTATGGAAGTGTATGGGATTTTTATGAACCAGTAGGGAATTTAATAGAAATAAAATCGAGTCATATCTGAGTTTTTATGTTGGAATCGTATCTCGATGAAGCTAGTTTTAAACAACTGTATTTATTGAGGTCCCTCTGAGGGCAAAACACATCTAGGTAGGCTTTTCAGTCCCTCCCCCTCTCCCCCTGCCCAGGAAGGACAGAGACCAGTCAAGCTGAAGTGACTTGAATGTTTATAAAGGAAAATAATGGAACAATGCATAGTCTTCTCTCTTGAAAAGTTTGTGAATCAGCTGCATGTCAAAGCGATATCATAATCACAATGTAGAGGAGATAATCCATTGTTTTCTTGTATAAAGTCATTAGCATTCCAACTTATTCATTCATTTGGAAATCACACATTGACGAGGAAACAATTAGCATGCTCTTTCTCAGGACCACGACCCAGCCTTGGGCCTGCCCAGGAAGCTGTTGAGTAATAGGCATGCTGAGTCCTTCTCAGCACCTTATGTATTTTAGAAAAAGCAGCAGATTTAGGTATGAAATTGAATTTTTTTCTTTTTACAAAATAAAAGTCCTTATGAAAGACGTTAAGGAGACAGCAGGTTGGCAGCAAGGCAGAGCGCCTGGATTGGGCACGGGGTCTGTAGACACTCCGTTTCTGCTGAAGGGAGACCTGTAGTCTAACAACACCTAGCAGAGGCCGGGGTTAGAACCCCAGATCAGAAGGCCTTCCTGGGCAGTCTCCTCCCTCCACTCCCTTGCACTTCTTTCTTTCACAAGCTTTTTCAATATTCTTTGAGGACTCTGTTGTACAACCTAAGAGAAATTAGGCATCTAATAATAGTTTTCCTAAGGAGGAGAAAGGAGCACAATCTAGAATTTGCATTTCACACGTTCCTAATAAGGCTGCTTCTTTTAAAAATAGTCCTGAGAGTGGATCCTTTTTCTTCCAAGGAGCTTGCATCGGGCGCTGTCAGCTCTGGGGACGCAAAGATGAATGGGAGCTCATAATCTAGGAGGCCCCACGGGATGAGACACACAGAAGGACACCATCAAGGGCCCATGGGGATCCGGGGGGGAGGAAAGTGATTCCTGCTGGGGGGCTCGTGGAAGAGGGCATTGGGAGCTGGGGGCAGGCGGAGGGAGCCGTCCGAGGGTTGAGAAGGTGTGTGACGTGGTGGCTAACAGTGAGAAGTAGCTTTGTCGTGGAGTATAGGGAAAGGCAGGAAGGGAAACGATGGGAAGTTGGGTTAGTAATGGAAGTTGAAGCTAAGTTGGTAAGGACCGCCTTGAATGTCAGGCCAAAGTCTTCTGGACTTTATTTGTAGGCAGTACTAAGACATACCCAGAGGATTAGCCAGGCAGCCTCACAGACAGGCACTTACGGCAGGTGATGCAGAAGGCAGGTGATGGCAGAAACGGGATCGAAAGGGGTGTGAAATGGTTGGAAGCACAGAGGGGGGAGCCAGTAAGCTGCCAAGCTGTGGAAGTGGGGGCACAGTCAGGAAGGCGGCCCACGGGTGAGGACACTGAAGGATAGGTGTTAATTCTCCAGGGAAGGTGCTGGGGAATGGCATTCCGGGCAGAAGGAATAGCGCCCTCCAAGTCCCAGGGGTCTGAGCATCTGCAAGCTGCGGCCTGCATGCCGGGGCCTGGAGAGGACTTCGGTACAGAGAGGGGAGCTGTATGGCAAGTCGGGTAGCAGGAGATAGGTTGAAAGAAGAGGACCGAGACTGGGTCATGAGAGACCCGGTAGGCCTGGCTAAGCAGCCTGGGCTTGAAAGGGCCACATGCAGAAAGGAGACCTGCTCAGACCTGCGCTTTAGAGACATCACGCTCGCAGAGGTCAGTAGGGCGTGCTGGCACAGATGAGGAAGGCGTGGCTTTTTGGGAGGGGGTGGCAGGGAGACCATAACGTGTGAACAGCGTTTGGGGCTTAGAGTCCAGGGTGGACGTGATGAGTGAACTGAAAGGATTTAGGGGAATGCTTTTTATACTTTTTGCTAGTACTGTAGTTTTAGCAATAGGACTCTTGTTTCAAAGGAAATCTTATACAAACTCCTCCCTGCTGCCCAGTGAGGGAAGGTGGCCTCCTGCTGGGATGGTTTGACACTAGAAGTCAGGCGTGTCTGGGGACGTCACCCTGGTCTCTTTCAGAGGCTGTCACTGCTCCCGGTGGCTGTCTGGTGAGATGTCTGGGGTGTTCTTTGATACCCAGGGTCATCCTAGATCCCAAGGTATTCTGAACAATTACTGAAACTGAGCAGGACCCTGTGGGCCCCCCCTGGGCACAAAAGCCTTTCCGTTTCTCTCCCCCTCCCACTACATTTCTTAATTTGCAGCTCCTAGACCTTCAGCCTCCTAGACCTTCCTGAATGCCAAAGAGCAGATTCAAACAGTTATACTCAGGGAAGTGAGGGCGTGCAGTAACAAAGGGGGAGGAGTCAAGAAATGGCTGTGCAGCAAAAAAGCAGGGTCCTGGTTCCTGCTCAAGGAACATGTGTGACAACGCCTCTGAGCTCTTCTGCAGGAACTAAGGCCCCCACCCAGGTGGAGGATGGCAACTTCAGGCTGAGCACAGGATTCTTGGAGCACCGCCCTGTTACCTCCCCACCAGCCAATCAGAAGAAAGCCACACACCCTGCAGCCCCCCAGCCCAAATTTTGCCTATAAAAACTTCTCCCCATCGGGGGAGTTCGGGGTATCTTGAGCACGAGCCGCCCTTCCACCTGCTCAGCCCTGTAATCAACCTTTCTCTGCTCTGAACTCCGCCGTTTGGGTGTGTTTGGCCTCACTGTGCGTTGGGCACCTGAACTGCTGTTCAGTAACATTCACACTCCAATCAGGCTGAAGTTGTCAAATGGGTTTCGGAGATCTAGAAAGAGCAGAGGGTAAAGGTTGTGCCGAGGCCAGAGGGAGGCAAGGGGAGCAGGAGGTAGGGCCTCTGCCCAGGGGCGCTTGGGCCCAGGGGTGAGTGGGGCTGAAATCCAGACGGTGGTCTTCCAGATCAGGGGCCTTTTTCTGATTCACACCAGGGTGCCTCTAATCTCGCCCTGGATATTTGAGAAGACATTATGAAGAGGGGGTGAAAAACAGGAGAGAATTTAGGAGTTGGATTCAAGTTGTCCCTACCCCCTCCCCGTTACCAGGTGTGTGACCTTCCACAACTTTCCTTTTCATCATCAACCAAACATAAAGTAATGCTAGTATCTCCTTCTGAGGGATTTTATGAAGGTGGAGGAACAGAATTTTGTGTGAAGTGCTTACCACAGGGCCTGCCACATATTAAGTGATGGATGCATTTTGGCTATTAATGTTCTTATTTGTTATCAGGAGACTGTCTATGCAATTACAGCAGTGGCTTCAGACTTCATGTCTTGATAGATTTCTCTTTACTAAGAAAGAACGCCTCTCAGTTCAATGATGCGAGCATGATTTATTTTCATTTATGTCCTATAAGGGGGAATACAAGGAATTAGCACCAGCACTGGTTTTTAAAAAATTAGTAGGAAATATTTCAGCCATAAAAATGGTATGAAGAATAATCTAGTGAACACTAATGGACCCACCACTCAATGTAACAAAATATTGCTGATCCAGTCGCAGCCCCTGTGTATCCCTCACTGATCATATTCCCCTCCCTCCTGCATTGAAGTTACCAGAAGTCCGAGTTTGGCATGAGTCCTTCCAGGCATGCTTTTCTATTGCAATTCCATTTGGAAGTATCCAGAAAGAGTATATCATTTCCTTTTCATTATTTTTACTTTACGTAGATGTCCTCTTAGTATATTCATTCTTCTGCAGCTCACTTTTTCCCCCTCAACATTTATCTAAGCTAGATATTGATATATACTTGGTACATGAGGTAGGGAAGTAAGTATGTTGTTATTTATTACGGAGAAGACAGTTATCTTTTTATTGCAAAATAAAAAGAGTTAGTGGTTTTAAATAGTAAGGATATTTGCAGTTGACTTTCTGCAGGCTCTAGGCAGCAGGTGACTGAGTTTTTGTAATTTGGGGTGATGTACCTACAGTCCAAACCTAAGTACAGGGTACCAGTACTTGCACCTTACTGCACCTTGATGGGATGGCTATATTGACGAAACTTCCAGAATTTTGCTTACACAACACTCATCTGGATTTAGAGACCTGGCGTTTTGACTATTAAGTATGAAACTTCCGTGAAAATTACTGTTCACTTTACGAGTGGTCTTAAATGAAAACATCTGTAAACTGTGCTCTCGGCATTTCATTTGAGCGTGACATAGTATCCTAATTTTCATTTGGAACTCCAGAGTCTAATATTTGTGAAGTATGTTGTCCTCTCTTTAAGTGTAATTGTATGGTTTTTGAGAGGATGGATGTTTGTAGTTTATATTGTGGGAAAGTTGCATTGTTATTGTTGGCAAATTATTACTCCACAGCATTTACACTTTCCTGTTGGAGAGGATACCTATGCTTTTTTTTTTTTTTTAAGGAATTCATGGCATGTACATTATAACATTGTCCTTCATTCTTGCTAAGTGGAATTTGTCTGACTCTGTGAGCTGATGAATGGTGCCATATTTATCTTCTGGATCAAACTTATGGGCTCTGAGATTGCCAGCTGAGATGTCAGAGACACTGGTGGTCAGAATGTTTATCATTACGTAGCTCTCATGAGAGGAGAGGTCAGGGACAAATGAGATTTGACATCTGGCAATGTATTTGGTGTAATCCCTTTGTTGGATGTAGCTTATCTGGGACACTGATAGTATCGCATTGCTGAGTGAGATGTCCTCATTCTTCAGGTGTTGTCAACATTTGTATCTCAGTTATCGGAAATAGAAAGTTGCCCAGAGCAAGTTGAGATGATTGACATTGACTGAGCTTCTATTCTGCTATAATTAATGCAATATTGACATATTGGTTTGATGCGTGTGTACGCGCGTGTGTGGGAATGTAATTGCTGACTAGACTTTTGCTCATCTTCATCTCTGTAATTAGAATATATTTTGTCTTAATGTTTCGATTAAACCTGCCATTTTCCCATAAGCATTTTATTACATGCCAGCTGCTATGCCAAGTACAGGGTGTATGAGATTATTTTACCTTCGAAGAGCTGACAGTCTAGTAAGGCAGATAGACCACATGTTCTGACAGGTTCTTTAATTGAGTTATGGGCAATTTATTAGAGGAATACCAGAAGACGGGAGATGTTAATTTATAAAGGATAATTGCTGAGGGGAGCCTTCACAGAGGCGGTGCTATTTGAGACATGAGTTTTGGTGAATGGATAGACGTTTTCCAAATTGACATGCAGAGGGAATATCACTTCAAAAGGTGCAGAGTCGTGAAAGAGGATGATGAGTTCAGGAAACATGTGGGTGGGGGTAAGAGGGAGGCTGGAAATATAGGCATGGGTCAGATAATAAAGGATCGCATGTGCCATATAGGCAGCTTGGATGTTTTCTCTTAGGTAGTGGAGGAGTGGTAGAGTTCTGTATGAGGAAGTGGAATGTTCAGACTGGGTTTTAGGAAGAGCTCTGGTGGCAGCTTGGAGGAACTGTAGCTGCGTTAGTGGTGAAAGGTGGGACCCCATTATGATCTGGTCTGATGCCAAGAGCTAGGGGCTACATCAAGAAGATCTGGGTTTGAGTCCTTGCACTGTTACTTAGTAGCTGTGTGATGTTGGTCAAATGATGTAACTTCTTGAAGCTTCAGGTGCTCATCAGTGAAATGGGGATGACAACTCCTACCTGGCAGGGCTGTTGTGGGGGCTCAGTAATATCAGGCATGTACCACCTTTATCACATGCCCGGCATATGAAAGATGCTTAGAAAATGCCGCTTCCCTTCCTAGTCTCTTCTAGTTGCGCTCCTGCCCTTCAAACGATGTCTGAGAGTTTCCCAACAGCATCTGTCTGGGTCTTACTTTCCTCAGATGGCTTTGTGGTGTTTGCTTAGCTCACCTAGCTTTTGACTCCTCACTTCAATTTGACATCAAGCAGCAGCTTATGAACCTGGTACTTTCTCCTCACCTTCATTTATTGTGGCCCATAGAGCTCAAAGGTGTTAGTTTGTGGACTGCGGTGTACCTGGTCTTGCCTGAGATTTTAAGTCTGTCTCTCCTGAAGATGCACAGAAATATCTGCAGCCAGGACATTGTTTGATGTCTCAATTTATCCTGTGAAATGCTGAATTTAATTAGGAGTGGATGTCCCTTTGGATTCAAACCATACATAGCCATTTTCCTAAAGATGCAGTGATTTACTGCTATAAATACTCTGTAGGTTTAATTTCATTTCAGCACTCCTTTTTTGAGAGTCTGTGCTCTCCAAGCCCTTGGGCCAAGTGAGGAGTTGGGAGTTGATTCTGACATGGCCTGTGCTTTGCTTTCTGTGGGATAGAGAGGCATGTAAACTGCTATGTGATTGAAAGTGGAATTGAATGAGTGGTAAATGAAGAAGCAAATTAGCTAGCAAATCATTGCTGTAGGAAAGGATGAGAGAGGGTCATTCATCAGGATGGGATCAGAGAGGTGCTTCCGGGAGGAGGTGGCTTTTGACCTGAACCTTGGAAGTTGAGTAAGAGATTTAAAGGTGGAGATGGCAAGGTAGGGGGCCTCATTCCAGGTGGAATCAGCCATGTGAGCAAAGACACGGCGTGGAGCTGAGGAACAGCACGGTGTTCATTGTGGCTGGAGGGTAGATGTACTTGGAGATGAGGCAGAATAAAGTAGCAAGGGTCCAGGATGGTCATGACCGCAGCAGGTACCTGACACTGAGGCGTCCTAGTCATTATGTACAGATTATTTTATTGTGTTTTGTTTTCATCGTATGCTCATTGTAGGAAACCTGGAAAATATAGAAACATGCAAAGAAGACAGCGTAGCCCACCCAACGGAAAACCACTCAAGTTTTTTGATGAATTTCTTTTCACTGTTTAATCTACTCAGTGGGGATCATACATGTTTACAGCTATACTGCTTACATTTTTTCACTTATCCTGTTGTGAACATTAAAAAATTTTTTTGTGTGTGCGGGGGGAGGTAATTATGTTTATTTACTTATTTATTTTAGTTTTTTTGATGGAGGTACTGGAGATTGAACCCAGGACCTCGCGCATACTAAGCATGTACTCTGCCACTTGAGCTGTACCCTCCCCCTGAAGCAATTCATGTCTTCATTTTTTTGTGAATATTTTTTGATTTGATTAAAACATCCTTAAGACCTCGTTTGTCATGACTGCATACTGTTCAGTCATATGTATTATATTTTATCCAATCATTCTTCTGTTGTTTGCTGTTTAAGAAGTTTATAATTCGGTGTGTGAGGGTTGTGACGAATGACCTTGTTCATCTTTGTGTTGTCACTGTTTTTGAGGAAGGGGAGTGACATGATCCCATGTCAGTTTTTGGAGGATCATTCTGGGGGTACTATGAAAAATAGGTTAAAGAGATGTGAGAGATCTGAAGCAGGGAGAAAGGTAGATAGGAGAATATTCCATTAGTGGAGGTAAGACAAGACGAGAGATGCGCTAAGCAGGTGGCAGTGAGAAATGGAGAAGAGGGGACACGGGAGAAGGGCTCCAGGCAGGAAAATGAGCAGGAATTAAGATCTTGGATACAGAATGGATGAGCAGGTTTGGATGAGCAGGTTTAGCAGAGTCCCCTCTTCCCCCGACCCCAGCTAGTGTTGCTGAGTAAGACCCACGGGGGCAGGCCCTGATTTCTGCCAGGCTCCCCTGTTTATTCCTGTGCACACTCAGGTTTGAGAACCACTGATTTAGGTCTGTGGGCTGTAGGGTGGAGGCCCCAGTGTCCTGCTGGCTGTTGTCCAGAGGGCCACCCTCAGTTCCTGGCCACTTGGGCCTTCCCAGCGTGGCTCCCTCAAAGCCAGCAAGGCTGAGGGTCTCTTAGCAAGATGGATGTTCCAGTCCAGTGCAGCGTGGTCACACACATCCCATCAGCCTTGCAGTGTCCTGTTGGTTAGAAGCACGTCACTGGTTTCACCTACACTTGAGGGGTGGGGATCGTATGAGGGCCTGACCCCAGGAGTCTGGGCTGATGGGGGCCAGTTTAGCATCTGCCCTCCACAGAATGTGAGAGGAATGGAGCGGTGCTGAGTTCAGTTTTCCACATGTGACCTTTCAGGCACTTGTGGGCAGAGGCGAATTTGTCATGAACCTAAAGAAGTTTTAGCTTCAGGGCCCTGTACTTGCATGGCCCCTTACAAGGCCATCTGGCTAATTTTGTATCCATAATTTCATATTCTGTTTCTAAAAAGAGTCTCTCAAATTGTATAAGCTTCGGGCCTCACAAAACGCAGCTCTGCCCCTGCCGGTGGGAGACGTCAGGTCGGCAGTTAGCCTCCCGGGTCTGGAGCTCAGCAGAGAGTCCAGTCAGCGCGCAGAGCGTGGGTGGCCTAGTGCGCTCATGGGGAAGGAAGCCTTCCATTCCCACCGAGCCCAGCAGGTCCCTGGAGCCCGGTTTCAGGTGATTTCTTTGCTCTTATTGGGGATGTCTCTGCTGCCCAGAGCTCATCCTGACAGCCCGCCCCTGGCCGTGGCTTGCATAACCTTGGCCGAGCAGCTGGTACCAGGAGGTGGCCATTAGCAAGGGGAGTCCCTGAATCATTGTCCCAAGCAGTTTCTGAAGACTGGGGAGGACGAGTTCTAGAAGACTGCTTTTGTAGCTGGGCCAACATTCTTTGGGAGCTCGTGCTAAGCAAGGAGGAGAAATAGAGCTCTCGGGCAGCCATTCGCCATGCCCGCCGCTACCCATGTGCTATCCACGGGGCGCCTGCGTCTGCGGGGCACATGTGCCTCTGAGGACTGCTGCGTCCAGGCTCCTGTGTTGTGGCCGGTAAAAGCCGTTGAACGTTTCTGCTTTTCTTTCTGTATCCAGGACCTTCCAAGTTCTTGCCCAGAAAGGTGTCACAGGGCATGCTAACATGTCCAACATGTTGTCTCTCTACACTTGTTGCCATCTGAATGCTGGGGGATTCTCTGCCTAAGGTGGAGAGTTGACGGGCTTTCCTTCTAGTAAGTTCTCCTTGGCCATCACTGACCTGCCAGGATCCTCCCGAGAGACACAGAGCTGGACTAGGCTCTAAAGCGTCTGCAGCACTGGGCCCCGAGGACATGGGGGCGACATGAGTGCTTTAGGCCCTGAATCTGCACGGCTAGTGTCAGCTGTAGACTGAGTGGTTAGCATGCTCTGTACCTGTGCTCCTGACTCTCACTGTAGACGCCTCCTGTTGTGATGGCGGGTTAAGAGCATAGGCCCTGAAATCTGACTGCTTGGTTTGAGATTCTCCGTCTAGAACACACAAACTATGTGATGTGGGGTGATGCTGGACATAGTGCTTAATTTCGCTAAGCCTCAGTTTTGTTATCTGGAAAATGGCCATAGTAACAGTATGTTCCCGTGAAGGCTGTCAGGGTTAAGTCAGATATTCCCCAAAAGGTCTTAGAACAGTGCCTGGTACAAAGTAAGTGCCGTCTGTGTTAATCTTTGTTATTAATATCATACAAATTAAAAGAACCACTGAATGCATTCTAGCTGTTTCTGGTTCAGTGTTTTCTCCATCAAAAGGCCTGAAGGTACAGCTGCTGTCCTGCTCCTTAAGTGAGTACAGAGCTGGGACTGGATGGAGCCCAGGGCTCCTGACTACAGTTGCCGCATCATTTTTGCTGATATAGATCCTGCTTGTTTGTCTCTTAATGCCTTTGCTTAATGAGAATAAATTAGGAATTTTGCTGTTCTTATTGTCGTTCCGGGCCTATTGCCATTTAGTAGCCACAGTTTGATATCGAGGTGCTCTCTAATTAACAAGCAGTGATGGTCTGGGCACCCTCCCCCCAGTTAATGTGTCCAGAAGAGCCCTCGTTCGTGATTGCTTGCTCCCATGGTCGTGTTATATACTCATCCAGCCCTTTTCTGAGACAGTGGACATATTGTCCTGGATACCTCTCTGTTGCTGATTTGGGGTTGGTAAATACATCACTTTATTGATGCTCCTAGAATGGTTGAGTTATTGCATGCTTTGTGAGCAGCACAAAATGTTCCAAATAGGAGAAGTCTCTTGGCGACTCTTGGCAAGGCTATTTTCGGTCCCTTGTCCACTCCTGCACACGTGCTTGCTTTCTGTATAGCCAGAAGCCCCTTTCACTGGCGGCTGTCCCAGGAAGTCCTCTTACTACCAGGACCCAAGGACATCCCCACCAATGATAGTTAAGGGATGTCAGATCTTAGGTAAAATGAGAAGACCTTTTCTGTGTTTGATCTTTTCTTAAGGTGTTACCTGGGCTGGTTTCCTAGGCCTGCTGTAACAAATTACTACCAATTTGGTGGCCTGAAACAACAGAACTTCATTGTGTTATGGTTCTGGAGGCTAAAAGTCTAAAATCAAGGTGCCGGCAGGGCCAAGCTCCCTCTGCAGCCTCTGGGGAAGGATCCTGCTTGCCCCTCCCAGCCTCTGGTGTTGCCGTTATCCTTGGCATCCAGCCTTTGCTCCCGACTCCCAAGGCTTCCTCCCCAGTGTGTCTGTGTGAGTCTCCTCCTTCTCTGGGTCCAAATTTCCCTCATCTTTTAAGGATACCAGTTACTGGATTAGGGCCCACCTTAATCTACTGTGACCTCATCTTGATTATACCTGCAAAGACTCTATTTCTGAGTAGGGTCATGTGCATTGGCACTGAGATGTCTTAATCAGTTCAGGCTGCTATAACAGAATACCACAGACTGGGTGGCTTAAACAAACATTTCTTTGTCATAGTTCTGGAGACTGGAAGTATGAGATCAGAGTATCCTCACGGTCAAGTTCTTGATAAGGACTGTCTTCCTGGTTTATAGACGGCCATCTTTGTGCTGTATCCTCACATGGTGGAGAGGGAGTGAGCTCAGGTCTCTTCATTCCCTTATAGGGACATCAACACCATCAGTGGGGACTCCACTCCTGTGACCTCATCCAAACCTGATCACTTCCCAAAGGCCCACGTCCAAATACCATCACGCTGGGGATTAAGGCTTCAATCTATGAATTTGGGGGGACACAAACATTCAGTCCATAGCATGGGGGTTAGGACTTGAAAATATCTCCTGGGGGTCACAATTCACCCCACAACAGTAGGTATTTATTTCCCTTAATTTCTCTCTTATATTTTAAAAAAGGAAAACTACCCAACCAACCCAGTCATACAGGAGTAAGTTGATTTATAAATCATGATTTAAAGTCATACACTGAAGGAGTAGGAGGAGGAAACTAGAAGATACGGCCCATTTCTCTTATTTTACCAACTGAGGCCTAATGGGAGGAAAGTGCTATAAGGAGTAGAAGCAGTCATCAAACTTCTCAGATTTCCTATGTCCCAGGTCAGGGATTGTTGTTGTCACTACCTCTTTTTTTTAAAAAAAATTATTTTATTTTGGTGGAGGAGGAAGGTCATCAGGTTTATTTACATTAGGAGGAGGCACAGGGGATTGGACCCAGGACCTTCTGCATGCTCAGCATGCGCTCTGCCACTTGAGCTATGCCCTCCCCGCTCTGTCATTACCTCTTGATAAAGATGTTGGCAGTTGTGGCTGAAGAACCTCATGTGGCAACAGTACATTGAGGCAAATTGAGACAAATGCCTATAAAACCAGAGGTAGCTGGGAAAGCGGAAGACAAGTTTGGTCCTGCCAACAGTTGGGGTTCTTGGCTGTCTGATGGAGGTTGTGAATTGACCACCAAAAGCCCCGACAGGCTCCCATCTCTCTTCCACCCACCATAGATCAATCTAGTCAATATTTTGATTGAGCTATTAACTTGATCCAGGCTGTGGGGACTCCTTGACTAGAAGGGTAGGTGCCTTCCCTTCCCTCACAGAGCTCACAGTCACAGGAGGGCTTAAACGCTGCCAGACGCCACTGTGTACTCATGTCCCTGAAGGCTGTGAGAGGAGAGGTGCCCAACAGTGGTGGCAGGTGGAGGGGCTGAGACCCAAAAGATGAGTAGGACCGACTCAGAAAAGGAAGCGTGAAGAAGGGTTGGCAGCAGGCATGTTCCTGATAAAGCAGCAGTATGGGGACAGCGCATGTGGGGAGGATGGTCTGGCTGAAGCAGGGGGTCTGGAAAGGGGCATGGTGAATAGGTTGGTCAACTTTTTTCAGGGATTTTATTTTTTTTCCCCAGACACAGTGAGAAGTCATTTCAGGGGCTCTGGGCTTGGAGTAAACATTCAGTCTGGGACTCCAACCTCCAAAGGAGAAAGAACATGCCACTGAACCAAACTTGGGTCCCTTCACCCACGTGCAGCAAAGGCGATCTACTGACACCAGGTCATGGGGAAGGAAAGCCCAGTGTTTACTGCAGGGCGCCGTACAAGGAGTCCAGGCAGCTAGTGTTCAAAACATCCCAACTCCCTGATCGGTTTCAGGAAAGCATCTTTAAAGGCCAAGTGAGGGAACCGGGGTCTCAGGATTTGTGATCAGCTGCACAGTTCTCTGACTGGTTGATGGTGAGATAACACGTTGGTGTCACAGGGGTTAACATTGTCAATCCTTAGGTACCAGTAGGTCTGGGGGCTCCGTGCTCATGGTCATTAAGTAGTTAATTTCTGCCATCTGGTGGGGGTTTCAGCATCTGTAAAACAACTCAGGACATGTGCGTCAGATACTATGATCTGGGTACTTCAGAGAGGAGCTACAGCAGAGGATGTAGGGGAGAGGGATCTGTCCCGGGAAGGTCCCATAGGGTCCTGCTTGGTTACAGGCGGAACTTTATTTTGAATAAAGAGGGCTTCAGGATATCTCCAATCTGGGTAGAGCCACCTTTCCAGTCTTATCCCTTCCATATACATTGGTTCAGAATTAGCTCCAGCCTCTGTCTCAGGTCCCAGAGCTAGAAAGTTCCCCTTAGAGTATAGTTTACAGGTTTTAGTCTGTGGTTAAAGGCATCTGTCTTCTGTTTGTGTGTGTGTGTGTGTGTGTGTGTGTTTGTGTGTGTGTGTGGGTACACCCACATGCAGGTCCCCACAGGAGCACTTCAGCCAAGTATACACTGACCTTGTTTTTTAACTTAATTGCCCCCGGGCCTCCTCTGTTGTTTTGTAATAGTTCACTCTGAGCTTAGAGTTTCTCCGGAGCTGCTTTTACTTTCCTGCACAGGATTTAGCTGTGGTTTCCTCTCTCGTGGATCGATCCCATGTGCTTTCTGTCCTCAGTGAGCTCGTCAATTTCTGGTACACAGAGCACCTTCTTGTTCCTCAACTCTGTTCTTGGTGGTGCGATTAGTTCCTATTAAGGCAATAGAAATTAGTTTATCTCAGTGTGTCTCAAGCCTTTTTTTTTTTTTCCCATTATTACTCCCTTGAAGGTCTTTTCTAGATGTTTTTCCTTATTACCTTCCTGTGAAATTTTAATACCAGGGGTTTGCTTGGATGTCTGTTTATATGTTGTGTGTATATGTGTGCTTTATACATAAAAAGAATAAGTACACGACTTGCTCTTTGTAACAGGATTAAGAATGAGTAACATTTTTAAAGGTAAAAGTTGAATTAAAAATTAAGCAGTTACTAACAATAAGTGTATTTATTTATTTGTATTTGCTGAGTAACTTGATTTATTTACTTAAAAACTGCAGTGTGTCAAATTACATATTCAAATTTCCAATTGATAGAAATATGTAATAGCAATGTGGTCAAATTTAAAAAAAAAAAATTTAAAATTGTTTTCCAGCAAAAGTAAAAAAAAAAAGAATTGAAACGAATTAACTTCCTACAAATACTTTTAGTGAACTTAACTTTTAACTATTGCTTCATATGGGAAAGTAACTTCTAACTTAACTATCTGCTAGATACTCATTCAGATCTTGCCGACAGTTTTTCATGGCATTTGACATAATGATGGGTTGAATGACATTTTTATAATTTTTTTAGAGATTTTATTTGTTTGTTTTTTTGGGGGGAGGTAATTAGGTTTGTTTGTTTGTTTTTTGTTTGTTTATTTAACGGAGGTACTGGGGATTGAACCCAGGACCTTGTGTATGCTAAGCATGCACTCTACCACTTGAGCTATACCCTCCGCCCGAATGACATTTTTAGAATTAAATAATAAAATATAAACTGAAGATTAAATATAAACAACATTCACAAGGTAGCCAGTGGTAGCTAATAGGAACACACAGGCCACCTCTTGCTATATAGCTTCTAGAATAAGCAATCAAACCAGAGAAAGTCTTCCAATCACAAACATGTGTTGACCATAGTTTTGTGGCATTGATCCTGCATATGATTTGTGTGTCATCCATGAATTCATTGTCAGTGTCACTCGTGTGATATCCAAGAAGACCCAACAGGAGAAGCTGAATGCTAAGCAGTAAGATTTTGTTGGGTGGGGTTGAGCTTTTGGAGCCCCACACACCATTGTAAGAGGTAAGATTTTTTTTTTTGACCTCTTTCCCCAAGAACCAATTTTCACCCCCTTGAAGGCTATATCCCCTCCAAGAGGATGCATGGAAATACATGGTTTATCTGATGGTGTCCTCTTAGGAGTCTAACTCCTTAAAATATAGGGCCCAGGAAAGCTGGCTATTCAAAGGATATAGGGCAGAGGATCAGAAAAGATTCAGGGCATGAACTGTTGCCCTCTGAGAGCAGCCCAAGTGGGACACTGAAACAAGAGGTCTGGGCCACCAGAGTGAGGATACTGCAGCAATGGGCCCAAAGCAGGGTGAGGGGCCCCTCCTTGGAGCTCTTTAATCTCTTAGGCTCGCTGCATCCTGGCACTTACCACCCTGTGAGTCATTGGTGTTTTGTTATATGCTGTCTAGTCTGTGCAGGCCTTGGCCATTTGATCTTGTTCTATTGCCTGGCATGCACAGAGTGCTCAGTAAATGTTTGTTTCTGGAATAGAGGGAAGGCACTGCAGATGGACTCGGCCTATATCATGGGCTTGATCTGAGCTGGATCCAACAGGGAGAAAGAAGATGCACTATTTGATGAGAATCCCAGGACGCCACCTCTAAAATTAGCCTTTTCTTCAACATCCCCTCATCTGCCTGAGCCCTAGGGAGGAAGTCATCATGGATAGCAGAGTCTGACTATTTGCCATTGTGAATGAAAAATATTGCCCGCCATATCAGTAAACAGAGGATGCTGTGGCCATCAGCCGTTACTGCCACAATCCCCCACCCCCTCCATAATGAGCAGAGGGAACTCAGCAGGTAGCCCTGACAACCATGCCCCTCTGAGGGAACTCAGGATGTGGAAGAACAGGATACTGGCCCTAGACAGCCAGGTACACATCAAAGGCATGATTTCAATGGACCCAGGCCTTCGCACCTTCCCACACTCAGAAAAGCACTAAATTCCTTAACCTGAGATATCTGGTTTTCTTCAATTAACAACAATCTTTTGATGTTCCGACCACCTGCTCTTTGTTGCAAAAACTCTTGTACATCCTGGCTTCTACGTTGCCACTTTGGAACATACTCTTAGGCTCATCTCAAAGGCTGCATCCTGGGCTTGAGTCCTCAGGAAATCCGCTGAATAAAACATAACTCTCAACTTTTAGGTTATGAATTTTATTTCACTGAGGTGGCAAAATAGTTGTAATGTGAAAAGTTTGAGTGAGTATCTTTCTAAAATGTCCTAGTCACTGCTTTGCTTTTTTGAAGCAAATACTGCTGAATATAATCTACCTTTTGTTGGAGACTCAAAACCTTCCTAATAGGAAGCAAGTCTTGAGGTGTGAGGAACATTTTATCCTGCACCAAATGATCTGAGACTGCTCTTTGAGTTCTTAGGCTGATGTTTCTGAGTTTTTTCTTTTCTTTTCCTATTCTTTTCTTCTTCCTTCCTTCCTTCCCCTTCCCTGGCAGGCCGGTAACTGTCACTTTGAGTTGTGCTTGATCGCCTCCCTCTCCTTTAATGGTTCTTGGATGTTCAGATGGAGATCAGTAGCAACCCTGTAAAAACTTTGTGTAAAGTAGGAGAAAGGAAATTCTCAGTGTGGAGTTGAGGAGCTGTCCTGTGAATACAGTTTCTAGAACTTTCTGTGTGTGCGCGTGCGTGCACGTACTTGTGCACCTCTAAGAGATCTCTTTACTCCTCTTCCTGTTATCGCCTGAGTTTTGGATAGGCAAAAATGCACAGATAACTTTTGTACTGGATAAGCAAGGGGTTGATGTAAAGTGTTCTCGTAAGAGTTTATGGAAAGTATACATTTGAAGAAGTTTTTCCTTGTCTCAGTGGGTTGCCCCAGATTCTTTTTGTGGGGGCTCACCCTTGCATCAGGGGCTACAGATTTCCAACTCTTAGAAAAAGTAACCCATGGGAGATGCAGGTTATTTTGTACATGGTAACCTGTACCTACTCAAGTAATCTTATCAAGTCGCGCTCTCCAGTGGTGCTTTGAAGAACTGCTAATTAACATTTGGTTGTGAAAATGTAATTACTTTGATGGGAATTTTGACCCAGATACTTAGCTGCTATTCCTAGAACATTTTAAACTTAAACACACCTTTCTTTCACCAGACTAATTAACTAGATATAATATAAGTAGCTCTTAGAAGTGTGACCACTTAAAGTTTTCAGCATTTGTAAACAGTCTTTGTATATTGACCCTGTGTGTCCATTCGACAAAGTATTCTCAGTGTAACATGCCATGTGGTCCTGGGCCCCCTTGTGAAGGCAATTCCGTTTCTAATTTAATTTTCAAATCTTTAATCTTATGTGTTACAATAGTTTGCATTTTGTAGGTAGGTCTAGCCATGGAAAATCTTTGAAATGTTGCAGAGTAATAATGTAAGTATCCCAATTTGAAGAAGCCAGTGCAAACATCCTGAAAGAATAGAGAAGGAGTGAAGAATAGAAGAAAAGTAGAGAGAGAAAAAGAAGCCTCAAGGGAAATTGTAGGGTTTTGTAAATACATCGCTAAATCACCAAGACTGACAGCAGAAAAGGTCAAAGCCATTTTAACTTGGTGGGAGTCTATGTCCAGGTTGCCTTTGAGAAGGAAAGATGTTTTGAGTGACTCAAAATTGTACTTAAGGTTTGATATTGGGGACAAAAGGGAATCACAGCAAGACTCGAGGCCCACCACCTCTTTGTCAGACAGATCCCTGTGTTCTGGGCAGAGGGGGTCAGGACCCTACTGGACCTGTCCTGGTGAAGGTCAGAATGCTCCCCAGGCATTCAAGCGTCCAGGGGCCGCGAGGCCTGTTACGCGCTGACGAGGGCATCTGACTTGGGGTTTTGTTGGACATCCCTGGCCTCTCAGTGTTGAAGCAGGACATACCATGTTTTTTGGTTTCTGTTTTTCAACAAAGCACTTTGTGCTGCTTTGCTGTGGTACTTTATGCTTGCTTTTAACCCGTGGCCACTGACGTTAGAAAGCCCAGTTCCATTGCCGTGTTCTGGATCAGAGCTGATTTGGGGAGGTATTTTTAGGGTAATTAGATTCAGAGTCATTCTTTCCCTTTTATTCCTTTGAAAAAAGCTGGCCTTTCGGATTTACTGTGTAGGCCGTACACAGCAAACATATTCTCTCCCTGGGAAATTCTGTCCCCCTCACTGAGAAATTTTAGCATTAAATTACAGTCCCTAAGTGTAAGGAGGCGATTCCTGGATAGCATTTGAAGTTTCCCTCTGAACAGGCAGGTGTGTGTTCTGTATAGGACTGACCACGTGGGTGGGGGTTCGGGGAACAAGGAAGCAGGGAGGCAGAGCAGTAGTGGGAGGAAGGCAGGAGCTGAGAAGGAAAACAGTCATTACCCACGGCTGTCTGTCATTTCCCTGCTGGTCTCTCACATCTGGTAAGGAAGCATGTAAGTAGGAAGCTGTCCGTGGGCCCGGGGCCTCCCTCTGAGCAGGGTGCTTTCTGCTCCTCTGCATTTGCAGAAGGAAGGGAGGAAGTTCCTGTGAGCTGGGTGCCTACTACACACCAGACACTTCCACACACGCTCTGTGTACTGGGTTGACTTGTATCCCCCCCCCCCAAATTCATGTCTACACAGAAGCCCAGAATGTGACCCATTGGGCAATAGAATCTTTGCAGATGTGATCAAGTTAAGATGAGCTTATACAGAAGAACTAGGGTGGGCCCTAAATTCAATGACTGGTGTCCTTATAAGGAGAAAGAGATTTAGAGACATCCAGGGCCACATGAAGACAGAGATTGAAATGATATGGCTACCAGCCAAGGATTGTCAAGGACCGCTGGCCACCCCCAGAAGCTGGAAGAAGCTAGAAGAGCCTTCGGAGGGAGCATGGGCCCTACTGATGCCTTGATTTGGAACTTCCAGCCCCCGGAACTGGGAGAGAAGACGTTTCTGTTGTTTTAAGCCACGCGATTCATGGTATCTTGATATGAGAGCCCTAGGGAACTAAGACACTGGAAGAAGGACTTCAGGCCACCCGGGTGGGTGGCTACTAAGCTCAGTTGCCTTTTGTAGACTGCGGAGCTGAGTCTCACTGAGGAAGTCCTGCCTCTCTCGCAGCACGGGTATTTTGTGAGCACCTGCGGGTCGGGTACTTGCAGGATGCTAGATGGCCGAGTGTGGCCCTCACCCGCAGGCTGCTCCCTGTGTGTGTACATGGAGTTGTGGCCACTGCCTCTGTGTCGTATGGGGGCCCCTAGAAATGGAGATGAGTTTTCCTCAGAGGCTGCGTGTCCTGGGCTGCCAGCCTTCTCCATCCCTTTTTTGGGTGTCTCTCCTTGATTCAAAGAAGACTGACAAGAGATAAGCCAGTCTGAGGAAACCCAGATGGAGATGTGTCCCCAGCTGCTCTCGCCTGATTCTCCCCTGCCCCACAGGAGCTAAGGAGACAATGGCCTAATTTTCCCTCAGGAGGGTGTTGGGATCTTGGAAGACTTCTTGGGCTGGTGACTTTGGATGTGGATTTTGAGGATATTCTCTGGTGGGGGAAGACGGAGGCAGAGAGCAGGAGGCATGGGTGAGGGAGAGGTGCTGGGCGGGGGTGGGGCGTCACCAGAGTTGGTAGCATCCCGCGGGAGTGGGGGTTGTGTGGCTCTGCGGGGCTTGGGGGGGGGGGAGGAGGAAGGGAAGGTAGAGGCCATTATGAGAGGATTTCTCCCCCTACCCTGCTTTTTTCCTATTTTTAACAGCTTTGTTGCAGTATGATTGACAGATAGCAAACAGCATGTATTTCAGATGTACAATTTGATAAATTTTGACATCTGTATCCACTGCAAGAGCATCACCACCGTCAAGATAATGAGCATATCCATCACTCCCCCAAGTTTTCTTGGGCCTTTTATAATCCCTCCCTGAATCCGCCACTGTGAGTATTTCTTAAAGTGTGGTCCAAGGACCCCGTGGTGTCCCCGAGTCCCTTTGAGGGGGTCTGTGAAGTCCTACCTTTTTTAATTACATGTCTGTAGGGCCGGACTTTTTTCATGCACCTCAGCTAAGGCAACCTACCACAGCAAACTGAATGCAGAAACAGACGTGACAAATCCAGCTGTCCTCTGTTAAGCCAGACGTTGAAGAGATTTGCAAAAATACAAAACAATGCTGCTTTCGCCCACATTTTTGGCTGTTTGGAAAAATACGGTTATTTTCTATAAAGTGTGGTTATTTTTCTTAAAAATACGGTATTGATGTTGCCATGTAATTCTCTTTATATTAACATGTAGTAGGCTTATTATCACTCATTTAAAATGTATTAATACCTGAATATTTCTTAAAAATTCAGCTTTAATTTCTAACATGATATGGAAAGATACAGCCCATATAAATAAAAGCTCTTTGGGCTCCTCAGTTATAACTGTCTTTCAAGAGATTGTCTCCCTTTTTTTCTCCCTGCCCTCTGTCAGTTATTTTTAAGACTGGTGCCCAAGTTCTCTTTCTTAACCCTGACACTCTACCTAAAAGCCAGAACCCACTTCTTCCCTTAAACTGTTAAGAATTCAAGGGATGAAGTATTTAGCGGCAGATTTTGAAGAACCGTGTACTTAATTAAAATTTTGTTGGAGAGAGTACTTTGTTATTCTCTGGTAGTTTACACCTTGTCTGTTTTTATTGTCTGCGATGCCATTTATGATGTTTTTACGCGGTGGTATTTTTATCTTTCTCTTTCTGTTGGCTGTCATTTTTATCTACAGAACCTATAGCTGATTATCTGTGCTATTTTCTCACTTGACAACAAAAATATTGACAATAAACATCTCAGTCATTGCTTGCAGTTTAGGAAAAAATGTGGTGAAACACGTTTATCGTAACTCAGTTTTGGAAATGATCTGTCTTCATATTCAGGTGACAGATGCACTTAAGGAACTGGTGTTTCCAGCACCGGTTTAGATCTTGCTGAAGGAAAGAGATGGTCTCTCGCTCAGCCTGTGGGCTCCTTGGGCAGAGCTGTGAGTGAGGAGGGTGAATGATCCCAGTTTGAACTGGGGTTGAGTTGGAGATACCTGTGAAACTTGAAAGCAAAAGAGTAGATCATTGGATAGATAAGTCTGGATTTCAGAAGCGTGACCCAGGCTGGAGATGCAGACTTGGAGGCTGACCATGAGGAAGATACGAACGCAAAGTGAAACCACGGATAATGGATGAGCTGGTTCAAGAGCAGAGTGTGAAGAGAAAAGGGCGTGACCCAGGTTGAGGAACACCGCTTATAAAGGCTGGGCAGAGTAGAATCAGAAAGACAAGAGTGAAAATGGAATGTTCATGGGAGTGGAAGGAAAATCAGAATGACATTCTTCACAGGAGCCACGGGTAGAGTGTTTCAAAGAGGAAGGCGTGATCAGTAGCCATCGCCATGTTCTTTTGCTTCATTGCCTTTGTGCGCAGTGTTTGCAGTACCTAGATTTCCCATCTCACCTTTCTCTGTAGATTCCTCTTACATTATGCCTTATTTTACCTTTTATGCCTAGCAACTAGTACAGTGCCTGGCACGTTGTTGTACTTAATTATTTGTTGAATAAATGAATGCATGAATCTATAATGGATGCACAGTGATGACAGATCTTACTCCATTAGGGTATCTTTTTCTTTAAGGTGCCTACAAGTCATTTTAAGACAAGCAGAACAAACAGCTATTTTTTTCCTTCTTTCACTCACCATTGTGCAATTCTGGAAGCCTGAACATTAGTACTTTAATTGGATAACCTCCTTTGTTTAGTGTACTTTTCAAAACTGTAAGACATTTAAAACTTTGTTGAATAAGCTCTTTTGAAAAGTATGCTAATGTGTTGTATTTTGAGTGATCTGACCATTTTCAAGGGTTTCTGTATGCAAATAAGGACACATCACTCACGCCTACTTTTGTGGGCTCCTGGGTGTTCTGTATCGTTTTTTGTAGACTGTAAGATGCTTAATGAATCTTTGCCTAACTAGCTTGGTGGTATGGTGATGGGCTGATATTAGTAACAAATGGGATTTGGTGTGGACAAGCTCAGGGAATCACACGACCCGGCTCATAGTCCACGCTCATCCACACTGTGTGGTATCGGCAAGTCACTTGACATCCTCGATCAGAAGCGAGAGAATCACACCTCTCAAAAGGTTGCTGTGAGGATCGAATGAGGTCATGCATGTGAAAGTGCTTTGGAAGCTGGAAGTCCTTGCCCCGTGGAAGGGATGCTAGTTGTTGAAATCCCAGCCAAAGCGTTCTGAGGCCTGGGGAGATGGTCCTTCCCCAGTCTGTGCTGTTTTTTCCCTTGCGGTGTATGATCTCCAAGATGTGAGGGTGTTGAGTTTTGGTTGCTGTGCACTTGACTCTTTGTGGAGGGAACTGTTCTTACGAAAAGACTGATGGGCTGTGTGTCACGGACTTCTCTTTGAGCTCATTGTGGGCCTGCTGTGACCAGACTATTTTGTATTTTATGGAGAAAGAGCCCTTGGGTTGGGAGGAAGGGACAGACTGCCTTGCTCCTTCAGTTGGCTCTCTCTGCGTCTGCATCAGCTTCTCAAAGGCAGTGAGTGCTGTGGTCAAGAACTTGGGTTGGAAGTTAAGCAGAAGTGAGTTTGAATCCCAGCTTTACCACTTACTGGGGATTTGGGCTTGAGTAAGTTATTTAACCCCCCTAAGCCTCAGTTTGCCCATCTGTGATGTGGGCTAGTAAGAACATGTACTTCACAGGGCTGGTATGAGGAGTACCTGAAACGATGTATGTAGTGTGCTTAGCAGGTAATACATGTTCGCTGTGATGGTTATAATTGTTCACCTTGATTCCAGTAGGTCCTTTCTACTTCGCATTGACAGAGGACAGTCCCTAGTCAATCTTGGGAGAGGGGAGCAAGGGAACATCTGCTTGTGAACCCTTACTCTGTGACATAGTCTTCAAGAACGGTGGCTGGACCTCGGTCACCTCTGTATTCCCAGGGCCCCAGCTAGCGCAATGGCCAGAGCAGCACTGAATACAAGGCAAAGGACTTGAACTTGAACTGGCTACATAAAAGTTGCTTCGCAGTGATTTGAATGATTTTTCCTAAACACACACATAACACCAGTTCATTAGATGAGTGGGTGAGTGGGAGCTGGGTACTGCTAGGATCGGCACAATCAGAATGTCTTTGGGAGGAAGGATTGGCAAAGGAGAATGTCCTGCAAGTAGGGCCTGAGGACTCTGGTGCTTCGGCTACTTCCAACTCCCCATCACTGGGCGCAGTCCCAACGCGGCATCCTTTGGTGGGCTTCTGTCGGCTTAGCCCCGGTGAGCGAAGCTGTGAGTCTAGAATGGCCTGAGGTCTAAATGGTGGTGCCATCTGTATCTTAGCCATCACCCTGCTACGCAGCTGCCTCCGGAGAGCGGATGGAAACCGGAAGAGGACTCAGCCACCTCCGCATCAGGTGCTGCGTGACTGCCTCTTGAGGACTTTTGTAAACTTGTTAGGGGTGCGTCTTGCAAGTTCAGTAGCTTATTTCTGTGTACGTTTGTCTAGCCACGTGATTTCTGCTACCCTTGTCTACTTGTTTGCCACGTACATAACCTGCATTGAGTAGACAGTTGGGGAAAAGTGCAAAAGGCAAGGGGTCTGGATCATGCAGCCGTAAGATCAAATCCCAGCCTCGCCACCTTACTGGCCGTGACTCTGGGCATGTTCTTTAACCTCATGGAGCCAGTGTCTCTCTGTGGATGATTAGACAAATAATGCTTGCCATATAGCGCGAGTGTGAGGACTCATGACATTACACAGGTAATCTAAATGCGTATCTAAGTGTCTGGCATGCATGCATGCATTCATTCATTCATTCTTCATGCATTTACTGTGTGCCAAGCTCAGTACTAGGTGTTCTGGATTGTGCATAAAAGAGTTTCCAGAGCAGGCCTGTCTGCTGTCCTTTGAAAGACCTGCTTAGCAGGTTGAGCCTTGGCCGGTTTCTGGGAATTTGGATTTCAGAAGGGTTCCTTCCATTCTCTGAATGATAAAATGGCTCACGGAGCCTAAACTAGACAAACTCTGGTTTGTGCTGAACACCTGCTTTCTTCTGGGGAGTCTGGAATTTTGATACGTGCTTGGCAGGAAGTGTCTATGTGATCAGCCCCAAGGAAGATCCCTGGGCACTGAGCCCAAGGAACATCCCTGGGAGACAACATTTCGCACGTGTTGCTGAAACTCATTGCTAAGGGAATTAAGCATGTTTTGTGCGACTTTGCTGGGAGAGGACTCTCCGAAACTTGGTTCCCTTGGACTTGGCTCTATGGGCTTTTTCCCTTTCCTGGTTTGCTTTGTATCCTCTAGTTGTCATACATCATAGCTGGAGGGTGGTAATTTGTGGAGTCCTGTGAGTCCTCCCAGCAAATCATTCAACCCGGGGGTGGCCTTGAGTACCATGGCACAGGTACAGATATCAACGTAAGACACATTCTTCGCCCTCGGAAAGCTCACACTTCAAATAGAGAGCCCAACGTGTAAGTATTTAATTACAATACAGTGAGTGAGGTTAGTGCGGGGGCTGGGGCAGCCCTGAGGAGGGGCACTGACTCTAGCCCTGGGGAGCTGGGAGAGCTTTTTGAGTTGATCTTGAAGGGTAATTAGAAATTAACAATGTGAACCGGGAGGGAAAGACAATAGACACTTGTAAAGTCTAACATGCTCTTCTAAGTCATTTTACATTCGAATCACTCCTTTCTTTAAGAGTGTTTGATGGCTCTGTACTCAGTTATTCATCAAACGTGGTTTGAGAACAGGCTGTCCTAACCCACTCTGTGCTGTATATTGGGGCCCAAGAGTGAACAGGAATGGTTCCTGCTTTCAAGGAGGCTCTGGCAGTTTGTGGGTTGAGAGGTTTGGTTTGTAGGAGGTGATGCACATGGTGCTGAGGGCACCTAAGCTGGCCCGAGGGCAGGGGGTCAGGTGAAGCGTCCCCTGAGAGGCTGTATCTAGGTGGCAGGACAGGTGAGTTTCAACTGGAGCAGGAGAATAGCACTCCAGGAAGAAGAAACGACATCTTGTGGCAAGAGAGACCGTGATGTCTTCTGAAAATGACAAGGAGTCTGGTGTATCTGGAGGTTACCCGATGAACGGGAGGGCGGCAGGGGCTATATTTTGACAGGTGTGTTAAGGTCAAGCTTGAGGAAACAGGAGAAAAGATTAAGTGAGGAATGGGAGAGAAATTGGAGTAGAACATGTAGAATGGTTGTTGGGCAGGGTGAAGACCCAAGTCAGACTGGACAGCATGAATGTGTAGTTGTAGCAGTCTATATGGTTCCATGACATATGTTCCGCCGTGTTGATCTGGGATTGGAATCTTGTCAGGTGGGAGAATTGGAGGAGAAGGAGGCACAGAAGTTCAGGTTATTGGCACAAGAGTGACTGAAGTCACGGAACACATCTAAGTTGGATGGCAAGAATGGCCTAACAGACTTCGTAGAGCCTTTGTTATCTTCTGACTCCTGCTTTCTATGTACGTCCTGAAAGAGTGAAGAGTAACAGGCGGAGAAAACTGGTGATCAGAAAAGAGGCTGTTTGAACTTAAGATATCAGAGTTGGACTGTTCCAGGTGACTACAAATTTTAGAGGTCAACTTGGGTACATGGAGATGATCTTTGGAGATGAGGTGAGAAGGAACTGAGAGGGAGCGGTTGGATATGTCATCCTCTTGTACGTTGAAGGTTACAGAGGGTGAAGGTGGGACTTGTGGTGGAAAGGAAGGCTGGGAGCCAGGCCAAAGCCCCCAGTGAAGGTGAGAACGTGCTCACGAGGCCCGATGTGACAGTGACGAGGAGAGGAAGGGGGCACGATCATTGTTTGGTTGTGAACCTCAGAGGAGAAGGGACATATTTCTTAAAATAACTTGCTCTTCTTCCTCTGCCACCTAAAGCACAGTTTGACTTGGGACAGTTTCTCCTTTGGTCCTAAGGGATGGACACCCTTTGAAATTTGTAGAGCAGTCAACAGTGCATTCTTCTCCCTACCTGCCCCAACATTTGCTTGGCCCCAGCCTCCTGGGGAGAAATTTTTTCTCATGCTCCTGCAAGAACTATCCCCAGCTTGACTTCACTGAGCCTCCTGCTGGGGTCTATTTGTGTGCTTGCCTAGGGAACCTGCTTCCAAAGGCCAGCCACCCTGCCTATGGAAAGCTGTTATTGTTATTTACCAATAGTATTTCCCAAAGTGTGTTCCAATGAAAATACTTTGCTTCAATATTCTTAGCAATGATGGGTTCCATGGCCAAATACTGGGGAACCTGTATCCCTTTTTTAGAGATTCGTAATCTACATTAGTCTATAAAGACCCGTAAGAAATTTTGCAGAGAGGAAACCTTTGTGTAAACTAGCATTTCCCGGTGTATTTGACCAGTGAAGCCCTTTCCCCATTTAATCCCCATCAGTAGGCAATGGATATACATTGAAAAGTCCTGATCAATTGTCAGAAAACAAGTATGTAGATTTTTTTTCCCCCTTGACCAGTCTATCCGGAGGAGGTGTGTACTGTAACACTGGTATACTTTGATTCTCCTAAAACAAGATTTCATTGTGTTCCCAAGTTAAATATCATGAATTACTACATTTGGTTAGAACTAACACTTTATAATATTTTGTTTAGACTAACTGTCATTCTTATGTTAAGTGGCGACATTAGGAAATTAACTAATAGCATTTCATTTTCCTTTGGAAGAATTCCCATAACTAAGATTAGAATCTTAAAAAGAAAATGCACAGTTTTCAGAGTCCTCTTGCTCTTATTTTAATTGAAAATGACAGCATAAATTTCAAACTAATCACATAATTTACTCTTAAAGTAGTGGTAAAATTTCTTTGCAAATGCATGTGGATCATTCATAAAAATTAATAATATGCCTGGACTTAGATACATACTTTGTAAATACAAAAAGACGAAAGTACTAAAAAAAACCCCAACACTTTCTGAAGCTATAATGAAATGAAAAGCAAACAAGGGAAATTAATAATGTACTCTCTTAAATGACACCATGAGTCTGAGAGAAGTGCAGAAACCAATAACCCAGACTTTATAATAAGCTAAACAAACATAAATATGAACATATCAGAATAATGTGAGATGTTGCCAAAGTGGTGCTTAGAGGAAGATGCATTATTTTAGGTGTTTATGTTGCTAAGAAAGGAAAGGCAAAACATAATGAATTAAGCTTGCACCTAGATGTTTTCGAACAGGAGCAATGTCAGAAGCCAGAAAGAGTGGGCAGAAGGAAGTAATAAATTTAAAAGCAGAAATAAATACACTGGAGAAGAAGCTTATATCCCCTAAGCTGATTTTTAAAAAAATGAACAATGGTTTGCCTAACTAAGAAAGAGAAAACACAAATTCGTTAAATTAGAAATGAGACAGGAGGTCTGACAACAAATGTGTAAGATTTAGAAATTTTCAGAGAAACAGTACCCTCCACTGTATGCTAATACATAAGATAAATCAGCATGGGAATGAATTACTCATCACAAAATTACAAAATATAAAAAGTCATGCATGATTAAATAGAAAACATGACTAAACCTATTACAGAGGAAGAAACAAGAAGTCATTAAAGTCTTCCCATGAAACACACAAGCTGTAGGTATTTGGACCTAATACATTAATAGAAAGACCCAAACTTTGAAAGCCATGATATTTTTGAATGCCTACTATGGACTAGATCATTTACACACACAGACACACATATACATACACACACCTCTATCTGTAAGTTCCAGTCTATACAATGATTATACATGGGAGCTATTAGTAACACTAGTTTATAGATCGTATAATTGGCTCTGAAAAGTTAGATGACTTGCCTGAGTCACACAGCAAATAAGTGGTAGACCTAGGATTTGAACTCAGATCCATCTGACTACGAAATTTATAATTTTTTCCTATTTTATACTTTCTACAAATATAAAAAATTTCTGTGTCCCCTAAATTGTTTTACAATGTTGAGTTGATGCTGCTTTAGCTCCATTCCCAATTTACTTTTTTGAGGAAATACGATTTTAATCTTCAAACTGGAAAAAAGTACAGAGGAAGAATTATAAGCCAACTTTACTTACTGATATTCATTATTTATTGAATAATTATAAAGAACAGTAATTCTGCTTAAAAATTGATCTCTGACCAAATGAAATATAATATAGGAGCACAAGATAAGATGATAAAATGAAAATTACTGGGATAATTCATCATATTAATATGAAAACATAGTTAATATCTCAATAGATGTTCCAAAGACATCAACTGTTCTTGGACAATGTATTTGGTGACCTGAAAAACATTTGATTTTTATATATTTAAATAAAAGATATAACACTGTCTTTCATAGAGAAGAGAGTTCCCATAAAAATAGGAAAAATTACAGATGACGAAAGTAGGACTAAAGTTCTGCCATATTTTAACATTGTACTAGAAATGCGAGCCGTAGTCATTGGTAAGGAAAGTGAAATTAGATGAGTACCATCAGCAAAGGAAGCTATACGTTTCTTCAATAGGCCTAGCACTTACTATATGCAAGGCATTGTGATGCTCGTTACTGGGGATATACCCTAGAAAGACTGTGCATATCTAGAACATACAAGGTCATCATATACTAGTTGGTATAAATGAGGTTAACAACATCTTGAAATTCAAGGCAGATGAATGCAAATAGTCATGTTCCTAGTTGCAAACAACTGAAGAATATAATGAGGGAGAGAATCATTTACTCGGAGACAAAATGCATTAAATACTAGGGCATTAATTTAATTGGGGACTTGAGATTTATTAAAATAAAATTATACAATCCTAAAGGGAGGAATAAAAGGCATTAAATAAATGAAGGGAGAGATACCTCGCTCCAGTTGAAAAGACAACATATGGGAAACATTACAGTATCCCCTGAGTTAATATAGAGTGTCAGTGCTTGCCAATTAAAGACCTGGTGGGATACTTTATGAGATGTGACAAATTGCTAGCAAAATTCATCCAGAAGAATAAGCAGGCAAAAATAGTAAAGAGTCTTAAAATTAATCATTTGAGGATATACTCTCTGTCATGAGTTTGTTCACTCTTAAGATTGTCTCTTTCTTCATATCTATCCAGTTCGAGCACTGTGCCTGACTCACAAGGTTCTCCCTTAATATTCGTTAAAAGAAAAAAGGGAGGGATCCTTATTGCAGGGCTTTGAAAATACTCTAGGGATTGACTGCGGGCCTTCTCCAAGGTGTCAGAGAGCTCAGGAGATGGAACACCGGGGATATGGCCTCATGTTCAAGCAAGCAAGGCGGAAGTGGTCGTAATCAGAATCCCAAGATCTTGTAGTCAACCTGGTGACATTTTTCTAGCAGAAGAGGGACGTGCCTCCTAGCTCTCTGCCCAGACTTTTTGTCAGCACGGTGGAATGTTCAGGCAGTACCACCGCAGCACTTGGGAGCTCCCACTCATCAGCCACCGTCTTCGCTAGGAAACCAGATAAGTTTGAACAGAAGGACCAGTCTGAATCTCATTACTTTCTGCCACTGCTTTGGGTCTGGCCCCTCTCCTTTTCAGATGCAAGAAGTCTTCCTTCATTTTTTGAGGCATATCTCTGGTGTGAAAGATTTCTCCAATGCCCCTAAACTAAAATGCCTCTCCCCGCTCCACACTTCTACAGTAGTTTACTTGTTTCATGAAGGGTCTAACTCTTGTACAGGCATATCTCCCCGACCAAAGGCCTTGAGGGTAGGATTTAGGCTTCCATCTCTCTTCACTCCACGGCATCAGTTCCCAAGCTGGCTGGGCTGGTTATCGGAGTCACTTGAGGAACCTTTAAAGAGATGGATATCCGTGACTTGGGTGATTCAGATTTAATAGATCTGGAGGTATAACAAATGATAAATATATTATATCATATTATATATCACCTAGTATTATATATTACATTATATTAAATATTACATTGTATTATGCATTATATATATATATATATATGAATTTTCCAGATTATGTAGTTTGGAAAGACTGGTTCCATAGCATCAGGCAGAGTATCTCCACAGAGGAGGCCTCCCCACACATTGATTAAACAAAGGGATTAAATTAGGTACAATGTTCGGAATGATTATTCAGTTCATACTGTGCCCACACGGGTGATGCAGGTGCTGGAATCTACCGCACAGGGTCTAGTAAACACTTCAAGTGAGATGATCGTTAACCAACATTTTTATGATTTGAGCTAACAATTAAAGAACATTTGCTAATTTCCACTAGAATGTCAGCTCCAGGGGGAACCACTATGTCCAACCCCCCGCCCCCCACCGTGACTGACTAGCTCAGCGTCTCACACATAGTAGGCACTCTATTTCGTGAATGAATGCAGTATTTTTAAAAATTAATTCTCACGATGACTTTTTAAGATGGCTACTCTTTTCATCATTTTGTATTTGAGGTCATAGAGCCGGTGATCAGCAGAGCTGCAGTTTTTCCTTATGTCTTGGCCATTCCAAAGCCCAAGCCCCGGGCAGTTACACCACATGGGCTGGGCAGGGGCCGGGCCAGGAGGGGCACAGATGCAGACAGCAGACACCCCAGGCAGGGTTGCACAAGCGCTGGGGAGAACATAGCAGCAAGGCCTTGGGGAAGATTTAGAGTATTTAGGTCAGGAGAGTCAGGTGGGCCCAGGAGAGGTGGACCCAGCTGACTTACTTGCTCCTGAAAGGTGATCCTATATCTTGAAGCTACCAACTCCTGCTCAATCACAGCTTCCTAACAATATGCTGAAAAAACGAGTTAAGATGTGTTTGACGTGTCTTAGCCCTCAGCGCTGCTGGCCTGGGTTGCCAGTGGCGGCTAGCAGCCTCAGCTGTCCCCCAGCATGCCGTGGACACCTGGCATTCGGTGTCAGCGCCATGACGTGACAGAGGCTGGGGAACATCCCTGGAGCCCCAGTCGTGGTTGGCCTTTTTACCCCCACTGCGCAGTCAGGCCCACCCGCATCTGTACAGCCCCAGAGTGGCGCTCTTCAACCTCTTTCCTTCCTGGATCCTTGACAGGCAGGCCCCCTCCAATGGATAAAGGTGCCTGACCCTAGCTCTGATTCTCAAGCGGGAAAGGCTGTGTTCTGCATCTTCCCAGAGCTGCGTGAGGTTTGAGAGAGACCCCAGATGACTCTGAAATGCCTTCCTGGGCCGGGACGCCACGTACCCATCCCTTAAGAATCACTATTTTCCAGTGAAAAGAGCACTTTGACCCATGAGATGTCCTCACTTCCTCTGATCTGGCTGCATCATCATGTCCAAATTATTGATCAGGAAGCCAAGGCCTGAGCTGCTCCAGGTTCCCATGGTTAGAAAGTAAGGGAGCCAGTAGGAACAGCTGGATCTTCTGACTCCAAGTCCAGTGGTTTTTTCTGTGGCACTGTGCTCCATCCCTGATACCAGGAGTGGTACCAGAAGAGACAATGGCAGAGTCTCGAAGTCCCCTGGGCATGCTGGGACGCCTGTGTGAGGTGGCACTTCAGAGATGGTGGGTATGGTGGCGCAGGTGGAAGATGGCCAAAGCTGGGTGTGGAGCTGGAATGAAAGAGGTCGGCCCTTGGGAGAGGCAAGACGACCCAAAGGCCTGGGATGTTGGCTCAGCCAATGGACCCCTAGGTCAGCTGTGCTCAGCGCTATCTTTTAAGGCTCTGCCCAGTGGGGGACCCTTCCTGCCAGCAGCCTGGGCAGGCTGTACGCGCCCGCTGAGGTCTCACAGGTCTGCAGGAGGAGAGCGCCCTCTAGAGGCCTTCATTCTCGCTAAAGGGTGGTGACGGAGACTTCAAGTGCCAAAGGGATTTTGAATGATAGGTGCAGGAGCTTTGTGTGACGTTACAAATACAGGACAGCCAAGCCTGTTCACTCGAGCAGGATTTATTTAGTACCATTTCCGGGTCATGTCCTGTGTGCTGGGGCCTCAGGAGACACAGTCCCTGTCCCCAGGGAGGTCAGTGTCTTGGGTTTCAGGCAGATAATTCCATGCCAGTGTAATGAGTGCTTCCTAGGGGCAATGCATGGAGTGCAGAGTTGGGGTGGTATGTGTATGGTATAAGAGGAAGATCCACATTCCCTTGGAGCACTGGCAGGGTTAAAAGGTCTGGGAAGTTTTCCTGGATGAGAGGATTGGAGCTGAATTTTAAAAGATGAATAAGATTTATCCAAGTAGGAGAGAAAGGGGAGGGCATTCTAAGGCAGGGGTCTGCAGAGGTTTCCTATAAAGGGTCAGATAGGAAATATTTTAGTCTATATCCCAACTACTCATCTCTGCCTTGTAGTGCAAATGCTACCAGACACAGGATGTAAATAGGTGTGAACTTGGCTGTGTCCCAGCCAAAGCTGACTGCCCAAGTGTGTCCTGCTGTATCAGGTCTGGTTACACTCACTGGCTCCATTTAATGTGTGTGGAAATGGAGGCTCGTAGAGGTGAAGTGACTTGCTCAAGGCCAAACAGTGCAAACAGGCAGCAGGGGATCCCGGCACTAGTAGCAGGAGCCAGAGGTGCGCACCGGATATGGCATGTGAGAGATGCTCTCGCTGGAGGAGGTGGGCCCGGGATGGGCCATAGGAGGCTGGTCCTAGTGCTTGGACCTACTGGCCTTTTCATCTACTGGACTTCACCTTTGCAAAGCCTCGGTTCTGCAGTGGCTGTGGGCCTATCCCCCACACGTCTTCATTCAAACCATCTCCCCTAACACAGGACCTGGCAGTGAGCAGGTGCCTAGCCCCCGTTTGCTTAATTGATTTATCTATGATTTGATTAAGGGCTATGGGTCGTTTAAAGCGCTGTTTATAATCTAACTGGCATCCAATTCTTTTGCTCTTTCCATTGTTTTAGTGGATACAATTTAGTTCTCAGAATAACTAAGACATTACACTTTGAAGAATCACATCATAAACATAGGAACCCTTCCAGATGATGTCGGAGCTTCTCTGAAGGGGAAAAAATAGTTTTCATTCTTAACTAATTATTTTTTAAATGAATGGCAGGTGGAACACTGCAAAATCCACAATTTTACAAGCTGAAAAAAGAACTGAGCATCTTTGTCTTGCCAAAATTTTTTTTTTTTTACTGGTGCAAGTGACAACAGTTTTTTCTGGATCAGATTGAATACATTTATGAAATAATCAGTCCTAACTATGAATATTCCCATCGGGAGGCTGTTTCTAAGGAGACTTTTAAAAATACCCCTGAAGTCAGATGCGTAGCAATTTCTGTTTCTGTGGCTTCTCTCCCTTTTGTAATGAATTTCAGTTGGTTGGGTCCTTGTTACATGTCATGACCATTTTGACCTTATTTTGGAAAGAAAAAGGTTACAAGGGTTTTTTTCTTTCTCGTGGACAGAAAAGCATAAGGCATATATTATGTGATTTTGGTCATCAGACTGTTGTTTTGGAGCCTGAGAACGTGTCCACTGTCCATGCAGTGGGGGTGGGACTTGGTGGTAGAATCCCCCCACCCCCCAGAGGATACATGTAAGCAGTTCCATGTGGAAGCCAGGCCGGCCGTGCTCATTGCCAGCCTGCCCTCAGCCCACCCTCCACTGCCAGGCTGGTTCAACCCTGGATACCATTTGTCTTTTCTGGCTTGATTGTGGTAATAATAGCAAGTCCTTCATGAGAACCAACTCTGGACTGGGCTCCGTGCTCTCAGTTCCGCCTGGTGAAAACCTTGTAAGAGGGTCTTGCTGTTATTCCCATTTTCCAGATGAAGAAACCGAGGCTCCAAGAGGTCAGGAGGAACTGGCCAGGGTGACTCAGAGCTGAAGCTGCAGAGCTCTGATTGGAGCCTGGAACTTATGTCTGCATGTCTTTACTACACTTGATTGAAACAAATCCTTGGTACCATTAAAAAGGTACAAAGTGGTGACCGCCTCGCTCGTGATCACACAGGTAGTGATGGAGCCGCTTCTGGAATCCAGTACTCCCCAAATATAGACACATGCTCTCTCTTCTACCTCCTATAGTTGCTTAGTTTACAAATGATGCAGAGATGTTGGGCTTAAGAAAATACCCTGAACATTTAAAATCCTGTCCCATCTTTTCATGGAGGTTGAAAATTGGTAACTCATCCTGTGACAGCCTCTGTGGATGAAGAATAGAACAAAATGTAATAAATTATAGTGATGTCAGAATTGTAACATTGGAAGCCCTCAGGGCAAATACAAACAACAATAAATGATTATATGCTTCTCCCCGCACCGCTCACTACTATAAAACGGTGCCCCTGCGTGCAGAGAGTCATCTTTACTTGTCAGGAGAGTGCCACCTGAAATTATTAGTGAGTAAGGTTATAATTGTACGTTTGTGATTTAAAAATGAGTAATACGCTTGTCATTTTTTCCTGCCTCCTCTGCCTTCATTAGTCATCTGTATTTCAGTAGTGAACTTGGTTGTCAGTTCGGGCCTGACTTCACTCTGTGGCCAGGGAGGCAGGTCCTCTGGCTGGCACACAGCCCACAGGACCTGGAGGGCTGGGAGACCCAGACTCTGAAGCTACCCTTAGGATCTGTGCCCAGGTAACTGAGGTCAGGGTCCAAGTAGACCTCCTGGGAGCCTGTAGCAATGTAGTTTGGAAACCAGAAATGCTTTTTCTTTGGCTAGAACCTGCTGTTTTTGGTGTTTCTGTTGGTGCTGTTCGGTAAAGGACACAGCTGGGGAGACCCAAGAGAAGTCAGTGTTCAGAGGGGTAACCTGTGGTGCTTAAGAGCAGGGACTTTGAATTCCAATCCCGATCCTCTTTTTTATTGGCTGTGTGACCTCAGTCAAGTTACTTAACATTTCTGAGCCTCAATTTCCTTATCTAATTTCCTTATCTATGAAATGAGGGATGATGATGGTACTTGCCTCATAGGGCTGCTGTGCAGATTAAAAGAGTTCGTGCACAAGAGGTTGTGTATGTAATATCGCGTTTAAGACGACGAAGTGGGAGCCAGACTGCCTAAATTCACATCCTAGCCTGACCACTTGCTAGTTGTGGAGCCTTTGGCAAATGTCTCACCTCTTTGTGTTTCACTTGCCTCATCTGTAAATTGGGGATGACAACGAAAATAGGATTGTTGGCAGGAGTAAATGAGCTAGCCCATGTCGAGGTATTTAAAGGGCTCTTACCACAGGGAAGGACTGTTTAAACGTCTGCTTTCATTACCATCGATCATTTATCAGTAGCTAAAGGCAACGTGGACTACAAGGGGGCAAACCCTGTGTGCTCTCAGGTTCAGAGGAACAGGGGAGCTCAGAAAGCTGGGGGCTCCAGGAGGGAGCTGGGGGCTCCAGGAGGGAGCAGGTGGACACCTCAGGCTAGGGGAGAGCAGCTCAGCCGGGGGACCTGCCAGAACTAGGTTGGGAACCCTGTTCGGCCACTTGTTAGCTGGGTGACCTTGGGCAATTTACGTCACCTCTCTGCCTCAGTTTCTCCAACTGCAAAATGGGGATGATAACAGGGAGGATTAAGTACAGTAATACACGTAAAGTGCCTGGCACGGGGTTAGTGCTCAGTAAGTGAAGACGTTAACTCATCCTCCTAGTTGTGGAGAAGGCAAGGAGTAACTCATTATCATAAGACAGTGCAAACTGCCAGTGCGAGAGGAAAGCGGGGACTCGTGTGCTCTGAGAGGGAGAGGTTTAGATACGGCAAAGGCCGGGTGGTGAGAGGCTCCCAGAGTCTGGCTGCTGGTGGTGAGGAGCAGACCAGCTTGGATCCCTTGGCGGCTTCCTGGAGTGGGAGGCGTGGTTTAAGACAGGGCGTGAAGGGCATTGGATGCCAAGGGAAGGAATTTGGTTTTTATTTCGCTGGCAATAGAAGCTGTGAAAGTAGGGAGCATGTGGGGGGCGGGGTTCAGGAAGATTCTGTTGTTTTGCCTAAATGTCAAAACTCCTAAAACTAGAGTGAGTCTGAGGCTCCTTTTCTGTCTCCTCCTTTGTGGATTCTCCCAGTATATACACTTCTGTTAAGGGGACAACAACTGCTTGCCCCTGGCCATGCAGGATGTCTGCTACCTCCTCCAGGAAGCCTTCTCTGATTCTCCTAGCTGCCATATGTATTCTTTTCCTGCTGTGGCCTCCCACAGCACTGTGTAGCCTCCAGAGTCTTATCCCAGCTTACCTGGTGGAACCTATTCATTGCACTCCTCGTACTCTACCAGCCTGGAGAGCCCCTAGGGGACCTGGACTGTGCCTTGTTTTTCTCTAGATTCCTTGGTCCCCTCCTCCCCGCCCCAGCTTAGCGCCTGGTACCAAGGAGATGATGTGAAGAGGACTGGTTGTACGAGGAAGCAGGAGAGGGAGGGGATGCTTCATTGAGCAAATGAGTGGGCAGTAACTGAGGGAGGGCAGGGAGCACTTTGTCTGGGTCCTGAGCAGCGGGGAGGTATCACCTCAGGCATCCGTGAGATACGTTATGTGTGTTGGTGGGGAGGGATGGATGGAGCCCTCTGCTTATTTATGGCTGTGCTTCTCATCTGATAAATGATAGTAAGAGGGTTTAATTCAGAGGGTTGTATACCTTTCTGGGTAGTTATGGGCTTCTCAGAAAACAGAATAAGCACCTGCTTCTGTTTCTCTGAAAATACTTGGGGAACTGAAGCAGTGCTTTTCACACTTTTCAAAGTAGCAGGGCCTTTTATTCAAATGAAATTTTAAACTGTGGCCGATAGATGGATGGATAGAAAGGTAGATATATAGATGATGAATAGATAAGAATGACCTTAGACAGGACACACTCCTTCTGGGCCTTGATCTCTGTACCATGAGGGGTGGACTTTAATCTAGATTCCTCAACCATCGACGTTTTGGACTGGATAATCCTCTGCTGTGTGGGACTGTCCTGTGCATTGTAGGGCGTTCAGTGGTATCCCTGGTCTCTACTCACTAGAGGCCAGTAGCGTCTCTCCGCCTCCCCCAGTTGTAACAACCCCAAATGTCTTCAGACATTGCTAAATGTCCCCAAGGGGCCAAAACCATCCTCAGTTGAGAACCACTGGGCGATATGGTCTCTGGTGCCTGCCCCCCCCCCCCCCCCCCCCCCCCGCTTTTAAACATTCTCAGTACTTACTCCTACGAGGTCCTTAGCACAGTGTCAGGCATATCTTTTAAATTCTCTGTTAATGGTAGCTGTTATTGTTGTTGTCTGCTTCCCTTTAGTAGTCCTTATAGTTTGGTTATTCCTTGTCTAATACTGTGACTGATATTTTTAATGTCCAATTTAGTGGCATAACTCTTAGCAAAAGGTCTGCTTTGCTTTCTCATTAGCGGTCCCCAGGGAAGTCTAGCCATCAGTACTCAGGTGGTTGCCATGGTGGAGACGGGAACATGGTCACTCTGTCCCATTCTCCCTCCTGCTGTATGTTCTTCAGCTTGGCCTTTCCTGTCCTCACTCACATTCCCCCTGGTGTTCTTTTCTCTTCTCGGTTAACTAGACACTGTAAAATGCAACTTTTTCTCCCCTGCCCTTTTTTCTTTCTTTACCCATTAGAAGCAACACAATCCAACCTCTAGAACAACTTCCAGCGTGACTTTAGGTTGCTTTCACTGACAGACCATTGCAATCAGCTTTTAGGTTTGCAGTGAGAAGGGGCGTTTGCCATTTTTGTATTAGTGTTCATATTCTTTTTTAAGATTCAACAGAACGCCAAAATGATATTCATGGGAAGAATTCAACTATGAGGGTAGACACATCTACAATGGAATTATTATAGTTGTCTTGTATTAATTGCCCAAAACAAGTTGGTCTTTTGGGATAAATGAGAAATACTTGTTTCTGTATTTTCTTGATTCAGGAGGAAAAATACCAATTATAAAAAAAGTCAGTTAGAAATGAGCAAAATAAAGTAAGGTTCTTACTCTTCATGCCATAATATGAACATCCCACTGTTTTGGAACTTGTACATTTTTAATGAAAATTAGCAGTGTTCACGCATCATATATTCCTTGTTAAGATTTCAAAGTGGCCCACGATTAGAGTCTGGCTGCTTTTGTTAATTTGCTGTTGAAGTGGAGAGGAGAGTTTTGGTATGAAGTTCTATGAAATGGACATTTGGGAACACCCCCCTTTAGTCCCCTGAGTAGGGCCTGGCACCCGGTAGGATGCTCCTTGCATTTTGTTGAATTGTATTAGCAGAAGGGATCCCAGGAATGCCGGCATTTACTTACCGAATTAAAGGGCCCCTCATGGTTTTTCAAATGGGACTGACTGGGCGCACCTGCTATGTGGCGTACCATGTTCAGGCTACTTGAATCATATGTTTGAAAAATATTTATCAAGCTCCTGTTATGTGCCAGGCACGTGCCAGGAGATGGTAAACCAACCAGACACAGTCTCTGTAGTCGTAGACTTAACAGTCTAGTTGGGATGACAGACGAGCATCAACAACAAATGCAAAAAAGAAATAATAAAACATCTAAATCATCAATATATCTGTTTAATAATATATATTAAATAAATATATAATATACAGATCATTAATATATAATATATACACTATATACTAATAAATAATAAAAATATTAGGAAATGCTATGAAGGAAACAAGTATTTGAGCTGAGAAGTTCTATCAGAAAAGCCACTCAACTCCAGACAACAGAAACGTCTCAGAACAATAGCTTAAATATGTTTCTCTCACATGAAAGAACTCTGGAAGGGAGCATTCCAGGGTAGATGTAATGGTTCCATGATGTCATCAGGACGCGGACACCTTCTAGCTCTCTGCTCTTCCAGCTCCTCTGGATTTAGAAATGGGGCTCCCATTCTTCAGGTCACTTCTTGGCCCAAGATGCCTGCTGGCTTTCCAGTCAGGAAGGAGGAGGAAGGAGGTAGAGGAGGCAGAGCGTCCACCTCCCAGCTGAGTCAGTCCCTTTGAAGAGCAGTCCTTGGAAGCCCCACCCAGCAACTCTCCTCTATTATGCCAGTTACAAAGGAGGCTGAGACAACATGCTGTCTTGTAGCAGGACGCATGGCCACGCTGAATAAAATGAGGGTTTTGTTAGTAAGAAAGCAGAGAGGATGGATGTTAGCTCTTCAGCTAGCAGAATTTGCAACAGACCGGTCGGATGAGAAGAAGGTAGCCGCATGAAGAGGAGGAGAACATGGTGACACTTATCGAGATGAGGAAGGCTGGGAGGAACAGACTGGGGAGAAAAGCAAGAGTTCGGTTTGGGCCGCATTAAGTCTGAGATTTCCAGTGGAGTTTTCAGATGGACACACCACTGAGCTCTAGGTTGATATGAACTACTTTACTTCTTCTGGTGACCCACATGAATTTATCAAAGGGAGGACTTATGGTTGGAAGGGGGAGCTTAGAGGCTTAACTTAAAGATGTATTTGTATAATGCACACACTTTTAAGTTAGGTTATATTTCATGGAATTTGCTAAAAATAGCAAGGTTTTCTAAAGATCCTTCCTCCCTCCCTCCCTTCCTTCAAGAACTATCTGATGAGCACTTACTTAAGTAAAAGCACTGCTCTAGGTACTGGTGATATATATTAAGCACAAAGCAAAGAACCCTGTCCTCATATAAAGCATTCTAGTGAGACAGAGAAGAGATAACATAAAAATAAGTTGATTAGATAGGTCAGAGAATGTTTTGCAAATGTTTTCTTCTAGGAGGTTTATGGTGTCTTGTCTTATGTTTAAGCCATTTTGAGTTGATTTTTGTCTATGGTGTAAGGGTGTGTTCTGACTTTACTGATTCACATGTGGCTGTCCAGCTTTCCCAGCACCACTTGCCAAAGAGCCTGTCTTTTCTCCATTGTATATTCTTGCCTCCTTTGTTGAAGATTAATTGACTGTAGGTGTGTGAGTTTATTGATCAGCTCTCTATTCTGTTTCACTGATCCACATGTCTCTTTTTGTGCCAATACCATACTGTTTTGATTTCTGTAGCTCTGTAGTATTGTCTGAAGTCTGGGAGGGTTATTCCTCCAGCTTCACTCTTTTTCTTCAGTATTGCTTTGGCAATTATGGGTCTTTTGTGATTCCATATCAATTTTAGGATTATTTGTTCTGGTTCTGTAAAAAAATGCCCTGGGCTATTTGATAGGGATCACATTAAATCTGTAGATTGCTTTGGGTAGTATGGTCATTTTAACTGTATTAATTCTTCCAATCCAAGAGCATGGAGTATCTTTCCAATTCTTTAAATCACCTTTAATTTCTTTTATCAGTGATTTATAGTTCTCAGCATATAAGTCTTTCACCTCCTTGGTCAGGTTTATTTTTTTGGATGCAATTTTAAAAGGTTTGTTTGTTTGTTTGTTTTACTTTCCTTTTCTAATATTTCAGTGTTAGTGTAAAGAAATGCAACAAATTTCTGTATGTTAATCTTGTATCCTCCTACCTTGTCAGATTCATTTGTCAGCTCTAGTAGTTTTTGTGTGGCATCTTTAGGGTTTTCTATATATAGTACCACGTCATCTGCATATAGTGACAATTTTACCACTTCTCTTTCAGTTTGGATCTTTTTATTTCTTTTCATTGTCTGATTGCTGTGGCTAGGACTTCCAATACTATGTTGAATAGAAGTGGTGAGAGTGGGCATCCTTGTCTTGTTCCAGATTTTAGCAGGAAGGCTTTCAATTTTTAACCATTGAGTATTTTGTTGGCTGTGGGGTTGTCATAATAGCTTTTATTATGTTGAGTTATGTTGCCTCTATACCTATTTTGGTAAGAGTTTTTTTTTAATCATGAATAGATGTTGAATTTTATCAAATGCTTTTTCTGCATCTATTGAGATGATCCTGTGATTTTTGTCCTTTCTTTTGTTGATGTGGTGTATCATGTTGATTGATTTGCATATGTTCAATGATCTTTGTGTCCCTGGGATGAATCCAACTTGATCATAGTGTATAATCTTTTTTATGTGTTGTTGGATTCAGTTTGCTAATATTTTGTTGAGAAATTTTGCATCTATGTTCATCAAAGATACTGGCCTGTAATTTTCTTTTTTGGTAGTGTCTTTGGTTTTAGCATCAAGGTGATGATGGTTTCATAGAATGAATTTGGGAGTGTTCTCTCCTCTTCAGTCTTTTGGAAGAGTTTGAGAAGGATTGGTGTAAGTTCTTTATATGTTTGGTAGAATTCCCCAGTGAAGCCATCTGGTCCTGGGCTTTGTTTGCAGGATGTTTTTTAAATTACTGATTCTATTTCTATTCTATTCTTTTATCTGTCTGTTCAAATGATCTATTTCTTCTTGATTCAGCTTTGGTGGACTGTATGTTTCAGAAACTTGTCCATTTCCTCTAAACTTGGCCAATATGTTGCCATGTAGGTGTTCATAGTATTCTTTTACGATTTTTTTGTGTTTCTGTGTTGTTGGTGGTTGTGTCTTCATTGCCATTTGTCTCAAGGTATTTTTAAATTTCCTCTTTGATTTCATCATTGACACATTTTTTTTTTGTTTTGTTTTATTTTGTTTTGTTTTAAGCAGCATGGTGTTTAGTCTCCATGCAATCATTTTTCTTTATCATTTTTTCTTTCTGTGCTTGATTTCTAGTTTCATGCTGTTGTAGTCAGAGAAAATATTTGAAATAATTTCTGTCCTCTTAATTTTGTTGGGACTTGTTTTGTGCCCTAGTATGTGGTCTATCCTAGAGAATGTTCCATGTGCACTTGAAAAGAATGTATATTCTTTTCTTTCTTTTTTTTTTTTTAATGTGATGTCCTGAAAGTTAAGTCTAACTGTTCTATCGTGTCATTTAGTGTCCCCATTGCCTAACTGATTTTCTGTCTGGGAGATCTGTCCAGTGATGTTAGTGGGGTGATAAAGTCTACTATTATTGTAGTCGCATCAACTTCTCCCTTTATGTCTATTAGTAGTTGTTTTATGTATTTAAGTGTTCCTATATTGGGTGCATATATGTTAATGAGTGTAATATCCCCTTCTTGTATTACTCCTTTTATCATTATATAGTATCCTTCTTTGTTGCCTTTGCTTTGAAGTCTTTTTGAACTCGAGATCTGTAGGTTGTAAAGGCCTATTCCATTATTTGTTCTTTCAGGGGATTTCTCTTGTTCTTTTAATTAGAGTGGTTTCTCAGCCTCCTTTTACTTATGTTTCTCCGGCTGTATGAATTTAGGAGTAACAGTTATCTACTATTGTCTTGAGGGGCTGTTTTTATGTCAGTGAGCCCCTATGTAGACTGTGTTTAGCTAATATTTTTGGTGTGAGGGTTGTTTTTTGTATGAATGGCTGCCACGTCTTTCTTCCGTGTGTGCTGGCAGTTATCCTTTTGATATGGGATGTGATTGGTGTTTTGGTCACCAGAGCCTGCACTGGATGTTGAGCCGGGCCTCCTCTTTGCTCTGTGGTTGTCACAATCTGGTCAGGGCCTGGGCCTGTTCCCCAGTTGTTGGAGTAGAAGCCCCCAGATTTGTTCCTGAGCTGCTGTGTGTGGTACGCAGGACTGGAGTGCTGCTGGGAGAGGAGCCGCTGGGCGTCCCTCCACAGGAGCTATCCACTGGGAAGGGCGCTCTGTAGTGTTGCCAGTCCCGTTTTGTGGGCTCATAGAGCTTGTTAACAATGGGGTTTTTACGATCAGGCCACACCCTTTGGGCTCATGGAAAAGGAGGTTGCTATGGAAGCGTCACACCCCTCCCTTCAAGAGACCGTATTAAGGAGGAGGCCTTTTCATTTGAGCAATGTCCTGGGGGGTAGTGGAGCAGGAAGTTGTTATGGTGGCGTTAGGGCCCTCCTTTTGCGCTCGCCAACAGTGGAGCTTTCCATGGCAGACTCAAGCTCTTTTGCACGCATTTCCAGCCTCAGCCTGTCCATACTCCAGCACCCTGCCTTGCATGCGTCTGCCTGCTCGTGTCTTGGGCTAGGGACCACACGGGCCCTCTGTGCCAGTTCCTTCGTTTTGTCTGCCACAGAGTGGCTCCTGTGCTCTCCTCGGAGCCTCTGAAGCTCGCCTTCTGTCCCAGCCAGCCTCCCCACTGGGGAGGGATCTTCCCAGGGTGAGGGCGATTTCCTCTTTGCCACCCCTTCCCTGGGGGGCAAGTCCTGTCCCTATTTCCTTTTTCTTTTTTTTGTCTGATTTCGTGAAGATTTTCCTTGTAGTTCCATGTGTAGAAGTTCTGTCAGAGTTCAGTAGGTATTCTGTCAGAGTTGTTCCACACGTACGTGTATTTTTGATGTGTTTGTGGGAGAGGGTGAGCCCCGCATCCTTCCATTCCGCCATCTTGAAGCCCCTGATAATTGTGTATTCTAAAGCAAACACAATTCTCTTTTTTGCTTTAATGGAGTCGGTTTACTTTAAGGTAAAACAATCCAGACTCTCCAAGGGAAACCATTGTACACAGAGGGCATCCTTTTGGTGCCTGTGAACTTCCTCTCATTCTCTGTAGTAAGTCAGCTTCCAGTCGTCTGGGCCCTGAGGCCTTGGGTGGAGACCTGAGCTCTCTGCTCTTCTCTGAGGAGTTTGTGATTCAGTCAATTGATGACTTTCCATCCAAGGCTATAAAGACATTAATTATTTAAATTAAGTGGGTGTTAAGAGAATCCAAAGTCAGTTTTGCTTTGCCTGGAGACATCAGAGAACCTGAGAATATTAGAGCCAGAAAGGCCCTGAGTCATCCCTGGTTGGGTCCCCCTCATTTCCCGGGAAGAGGAAATGGGATTCAGAGGAGCAGACCCACTTGGCCAAGGCAGGCTGTTACTGGCCTCGTCATCTGACTCCCACTCCAGTGCTCTTTCTACTCCATCATGCTGCCACTTACACAGCACGTAAAAAGGATTTCTCATCAAGAGTAAGGAATTGTGAATGGACTCAAGTATAGACATGCTGCGTTAAAATTTAACTGCGTGTTTCCAGTAATAAGCCAAGTATAGTCAACCTGCAGCCTGGGTTGAAACAGCATCTGCTGCTGTTGAATGGCTCTATTTTTTTGGTACAGTTTTCCTCCTTCCATGTTACCTGCCGCTGCAGGATGCACAGAGAGGCGAGGGTACTTTTCTGTTTTGATTCCTGAGAAAACATGAATGATTCTAATAAGGCAGCAGTGTGATGTAGCCAAGAAAATATAGACTTTGGAGTCAAGTGGCCTGGCCTTGAATCATGGCTTCACAACCTATTAGCTGTGTGAGCCTTTCGTATGAACCGTCCCGGAGCTGATGCCGAATCTGGCAGGCGTCATTTCATACGCCCCCTGGATGTGAGAAGGGCTGGGGGGAGGGAGCTCACGGCTCGATCTGGAGCTGTAGAACGTGACTGAATTTCACTGGGCCTCTGTGGCTGAATTTAGGCAATGATTATGATAATTTGGACACAGCCCTTCAAAAAACTTGCTTCTAGTTGGCATTAGATGGGAACATTTCCTTTTGCTTTCATAATGTTTTACTACTATTCAAGAAGCCACTTTACTTTTTTTTTCTGAACTAGGATCTGGTTTAAATGAAAAGAAGTCTGTACACACGCTCACAAGCACTACATAATTAAGTTATTAGTTCATGAAATACGTATTGTGCTTATTCTGTGCTAGGTGCTGTTCTAGGCCCTGGGGATGCATTTTAGTGGAAGGATAATGAAAGATCGGAGAAGAAGCGAAAGAGGAAAATGAGGAGACTGAATGAAAAGAAGGGTTATGATGACGATGGTTGCCTTTTATCTGGTGCTCACCATGGGCCAGCCATTGGCAAGCCATATAAATGCGCTGTCTCACCAGCTGGTGGGCAGTATCACCATCTCCCTCTTACACTGAAGGCACTGAGGCCCAGTAAGGTTAAGTTTCTGAGGATCACACAACTAGCAAGTGGTAGAGTTTGGACTTGAACTCAGTTGCGACTGGCTCTAGGGCCCAAGTTCTTAGCAGTCTTTTGTGGGGATTAAGAAGGCAGTATAGCGACTGCTGATGGCTAAAAGCTTTCTTTTGGGGGTGACAAGAATCTTTTAAAATTAGACTGTAGTCAGAGTTGCCCAACTCTAAATTAATACAAAACATAATTGAATTGCACACTTTAAATGAGTGAATTGTATGGTATGTATATTATATCTCAAAGCAATTATTATAAAAAGGTAGGGTAACTTGGTGACTAATGCTAATTGAGAGTTTACTATATGTTGTGCACTGTTAAGAGTTTTACAGCTGTTGTTTTATTTAGTGTCATAACAGCTCTGTGAAGTAGGTGAACCATAATCCCCATTTTGCAGATGAGGAAATCCAGGCTCAGAGACTCCAAGAGACTTGCCTGAGATCGTGCACTTAAGAAGCATTGGAGCTGGGACTCCAGCCCATGTGTATCGGGTTCTAAAGCTTGTGCTTTTTCTGTCTCCTTGATACAACATAGAGATTGCTTTTCTTTTTGGTATCAAAGAGATATGGCCCCAGTTTTTATTGGCCTTAGAATTTATAATCATTTCTACCGCTATATGGCCACAGAATAAACCTTTGCAATGTTCCTGCCGCATCCCCACTCACGTCTATTTATTTGTCCACGTAGCAGAAGGTGGGGGAGTGGGGGGATGTTGTTCATCCAGCAATTTAGTGATTGACTTTTAATATGTTAAGTATAAACTGGAGATTGAAAAATGCTTCATGTCTGTGGAATTTAGAATGGGAAAATGTATCATCTATTCGTTGTGCTCATTTTTGGCAGTCCTGAAGCCTTTTATTTTAAATGTACTGTTCATTTTGGGTGTTCTGTTTTGTTTCTCTTATGTAAACTTTCCCCATTTATGACACGTTGCAGTGTGTGTGTGTGTTTTTTTTCTCTAGAAATAGATAGCATTCATAAACTGAAACAATTTCATTGGGGAAATTTCTGTGGCATTGCGACAGAACGGTCTTGGCAGAAATACTGGAATCCTATAAAATAAAGTTAATATTGATATACTTTAATCAAAAATTTCTGTTTAGAAGCAAGAAAGTCATTCATTGTTAGGCAGCCTTGGTTCTGTGCTTAGTTTTCCTGTTAAAAACATCTTTTATCTTTGGAGGATGACACCAGAAATATATAGCTTCCAATTTTCTTTCCCTGGTACTAACAGAGAACTCTTATAAACTTTATTGAAGAATAATTGACAAATATTCTTGTATATATTTAAAGTGTACAACATAATGATTTTATATAGACGATAGAATGCTTACCAAGATCAATTAATGCATCTATCACTCTACATAGTTAACATAGATAACTCCTTTGTGTGTGTGTGTGTCTGTGTGTGTGGTGAGAATGTGTAAGGTCTGCGCTCAATAACTTTGAAGTATACGATGCTGCATTATGACTATAATCACCATGCTGTGCATTAGATCGTTGGAACTTATTCTTCTTAAACCTAGAGTTTTATTCTTTACCTTCATCACCACCTTCTTCTCTCCTCCCAGCCTGTAGCAACCAGCATTCTATTCTCTGTTTCTATGAAATAGGCATTTGAAAAAAAAAAAAAAGAAAAGGGGCTCTTGCAGGTTGTAATGGCACTGAGACTCCACCAGCCTCACCTCCCCGGGGTGGTGCACAGCTGTTCCCAGCCGTCTCTCATGTCCGATGACATGATCACAGGGTTCATTCTGTGGCATCGGTCCCCAGAGCAAAGCTTCGCCAGCCTAGCTGTGGTGGTCCGCCCAGCCGGGAGGCCTGGTCCTCCTGCTCAGCTGCCTGCGTCCTGCACATCCCTGCTCTGCACCTTTGCTCAGGCTCTTCCCGCTGGCTGGAGTGTGTTTACTCTCTCTCCACCTCATCCCTGCCTTTTGAGATCATACTCGTCTATAGCAGTCAGTGTTCGTCTGAAGGCGGCAGAAATGCCTCTTGCTGTTGTAAGTAGACAGGTATTTTAGTGCTGTCAGTTACGTACTGACAAAATCACTGGGATGACTGGTTGTGGGGCTTCTAGGTCATGTCTCCAGGAGTGAGACCCAGAGCACCACCACTGAACTAGCCCACCCAAAGGAGCCACTGTTGCTTTATGTCCAGGGAGGTGGCGGATCAGGAGGGTACTGCTGGAGCGCTGGCCTTCAGGGCACAGACGTGGCTGACGCAGCAGTCCAGGGCGAGGAGGCCACGGCCGCCCCCCTGCAGCTGTCTCAGTGACCGGACACTGGGACATTACTGTGGAGGGCTCCATGTCTCCACGACTTTGCTGGCCAGGAGAAAAAACAAAACAGCTGAAGATGGAGAAGGATGGCCTTTGCCTCATTCTAGGCTTCAAACTGTATGAGTATACAAAAATAAATACATAAATGAATATGTATGTATATACACACACAAATACATGTACACATATATTCCAAATATAAATACAAAATATGTATGTTACAATATAAATATATTTCATATATTTATATAAAAATGTACATAGCTTATTATGTTCCAAGCAGTGTTCTAAGTTCTTTACGTGTAGCCCCTCAGGTCACCTTGTGAGGTAGGTGCCGTTATCGCTCCCATCTTTTAGGTGCGGGAGCTGAGAGATGAAGTTACTTCAGAGATGAAGTAACTTAGATGGATTGTAAGCATCTTCACTTACGAGATCCATTTTATCACCGCCTGCCCCACTCCTAGAATAGCATTTTACCCAGATGCTCAATGAATGTTTACTGAATTAATGGAGCATAGATGCGTGCCATCGGTAAACTGTCTTCCCCTCTTCGGGCCTTCATGTTCCCCTTTGAGAAATGAAGGGCTCGGACTCTGTGACCTCTAGGTTCCTGCCAGCTTGTGTACCTGAGGGCCTCTTGGGTGGAGTTGCAAGGGCTGCCGGGAGAGCTGCCATGATAGTTCTCCATCCATGCGCCAAACTCTATTCCAAATGCTTTCTGTGCACTACATGAAGGTCCGCAAGGAAGTCCTGGTTGTTATCCACTCCTATGTCACCTGCGAGGAAATGGGTGCTCAGAAAGGGGACTTGACTGGTCCATCGTCACACCACTGAGTGGCTGAGCTCAAATGCCAAATCATGTCTACTTCACTCCAAAGCCTGTGCCTTAACCGCTGAGAAAGTCTCCGTTTTCTCAAGGAGAATGACATCTTAGGCATGGTTTAGTCTTCTCCTTCTCCCAACTCCTGTATATTGTATTTTTTTTCATCTTCATCATCCAAAAACACTGGAATCTCTGGTCTATATCTTAGGATTCGCACCCTTTTTCTTGGTATTGAGATAAAGAATGCTTTACTTGATATTGAACCCATGTGACACGTGTGGCAGCTGGGAGCCTTTTTCGTTGCTGGGTTGGTTGCTGGTCCTGTCCCCCAGAGCAGGGACAGTTACCCTAGGGCCTGGTTTTAATAGTTGTCAAGAGAATGAAAACTAGCAAACATTGTGGTTCCCCACCCCATGTTGTCCCGTTTCCTCCTTGCATTTATTACCTAATATTCTTCTTTTCCTTAAACCTACTTATTTTTGTAATAAAATATCCTTCTTAAAAAAGATCACCATGTGTAATTGTAGTCTTAACAACTCATGTTCATATGTGTAGAAAGAGATTTGAAAATAGACACTAAATGTGTTAGCCGTGTTTGTATGTAGGTAGTACAGAAAAGTCTTTTTTAGTTGTTCCTATTTTCTTACCTGTATAGTCTGACTTTTTCTATCATGAGTTTGTGTGACTTTTTTAAGAACAGAAGAATGATAAAGCAAAATGATGACCATAGCCTGAATTGGCATGTTCTTAACACTGAATCCATCACGTCCTTCCTCTGTGCCCATCCATCCTTCAGTCAGTCAGATACAGCACTCTTCTATGTCAGCTGCCCAGGCAGAGCAGGAGTCATGTGGCATTAGGGTCTCTTTAGAAGCCTGACTAGAGTATTTACCAGACTGCCCATAGATTAGGACTTCCAGTGACCAGGACTCTCTAGGTTTATGACTTTTGACCTCCAGAATATATTTTCATACATACTTTCATGTCCCTTATTCGATGTGAAAACAACAATGAAACCATACCTTACCCAAATCTATAACTCACAAAGGACTTGAGAAGGAACATTATTTTGTCAAAGTTAAAGAGTGTTCCATGGTGGGGAATAAAATTATTAGCCATAACTAACATGTGTATAGGACTGTTCACTTCCATTATCTCATTTGGTCTTCATAGTCTTCCACATCGTTAGGACAGGAATGGGTATTTAATTTTAAAGATGAGAAAACTGAGGCCCAGAATGATCAGCTAGGAAGTGGCAGAGCTAAGATTTGAATCCACACTCCTTGACTGTTGCCAATTCACCACTTAATCAATTAACTGAGATAATAGTCACCACTTAATTAACTGAGATAATACTAAGTATTCAATAAAATGATAGCCCTTTCTCTTCCTCCCCTCCCCCTTACCGTTCTTTCCCCCATCCCTGCCCTCCCTCTCTCCCTCTCCTTCTCTTCCTCCTCCTCCTTCTTCTTCCTCTTCTGTTCAGTATCCTTATAGCAGTTTATATTTTGAGATGATGACAGATGACTGGATAAAGAAGCTGTGGTATATTTATACACTGGAATACTACTCAGCCATAAAAGAATAAAATAACGCCATTTGCAGCAACATGGATGTCCCTGGAGAATGTCATTCTAAGTGAAGTAAGCCAGAAAGAGAAAGAAAAATACCATATGAGATCGCTCATATGTAGAAAGACAAATAAGTTTATTTACAAAACAGAAACAGCCTCACAGACATAGAAAACAAACTTAAGGTTATCGGAGGGGAAATGAGGTGGGAAGGGATAAATTGGGAGTTCAAGATTTACAGATACTAACTACTATATATAAAACAGATAAGCAAGTTTCCACTGTATAGCACAGGGAACTATATTCAATATCTCATAGTAACTTATAATGAAAAAGAATATGAAAATTAATGTATGGATGTATATGTATGACTGAACTATCGTGCTGTACACCAGAAATTGACACAACATTGTAACTGACTATAGTTCAATTAAAAAAAAATCTATTTTCAGATGATGAATATCTGTTCATGAATGAACCCTCATGATTCCCATGTGCTAGAAACCCCAGAAGAGGAGAGGTGACATCAAAGGCACGAAAGCATCCCTGTTGCATCTCCTTCCCTCTCTCCCCTCCCTCCTTCCCTTTCTCCCTTCATCTTTCTCTCGTTCTTTAATTAATTCTGTAAGTGTTTATTTTAAACTCTCCTTTCCGGGATTCAGCCTTAGCCCTAGCAGATGGCCTGAGAGGCCAGCTTTCATAGCCCGATCCTTCTTCTTTCAGCAGTGAAGGAGAAATATTTCACGATCAGCGTGTTTTATCCATGACCTAAGGCTTTCTGATTACTTTCCATCTGCGGGGCCTAGTTTATTTTGTTGCCTTGGCTTTTTAAGAGGTTTCTTGTGTATCATGTATTCATAACAAATAACCAGTTGCTTTTGTTACAAGGAAGGTCATCTCAGAGGAGCAAGTTGCAATATGCGTTTCCCCTACAACCACAATTGTAGATGTTAGAAACTAACATCTCTAAGCATCATTCAGGGAGCCCAGGTGCCCCTTGTGATAGTGCCTAATGCGCATGTGCCTCTGTTTATCGTACTTTGTTATTCTTGTCAGTTCGCTTGTCCACACCCCTCCCCTCACTCTGCTGTGTACTCTTTAAGGGAAGGACTGCCTCGTAATCCCCTTTATATCCCCAGGGTCTGATACATATTAAAAGTAGGAAAACAGTGAAATAATAACATGGCCTCCGTCCAAAGGATAATTTATGAGCGTTCTGGAAATATCCGGAGGCCTGAGTTCCTCATCTGTTCAGCGGGTACGGTAGTGATTTGACAGAGTTGCTGCCTGGGGACTGTCGCCTCCCTCCCCCTAGCTTCTTCGCAGTCTTCTTGGTCTCCTCGTGTCCTTCAGGGCAGTGCTTGCATCAGGAAATTCAGGCTCCTTTGCACTTGGCAATGAAGAGTTTAAAATATTCTTATAAAGAATGTCAAAGCCCCATTTTAACTCTAGGTAGCAGCTTTCACGTATTTTCTGTAGTAAATTTGGAGCTCTAACTTGATCTTAGAAGTTTGCCCTCTTTGCTCACATTTTCTTTGAGCCTGAGCCCAATAAAATGATTCATTAAAATATTTAAATCAGCTCCCGGAAACAATAATGAGGATAAACATCTCGGAGGCCCAAATCGATTATCTCGCGTGCGCCCATCCCATCTGTGAAGGCTGGTTCTCCATCCAGCCCTAAAAGTTTGCAACTGCGAGGGCCGTAAGACCATCAGCAGAAATTACAAAACTCTGGGCTCCTAGAAGCGAAGCCCGTGTCCTTGAGAAGTTTCTGGCATTAGAACTGAACGAATTCACGTGGAAGGTATTGTGAGAGGTAGTGCTGGACTTTGAACACTGCCTCTGTGGCTGACAAGCCGGGTGGCCCTCGGTGAGTCACCCAAGTTCTCTGTGGCTCTGTCGAGTCATCTGACAAATGAGGGTGATCAACCTTGAGCACCTTGAGGACAGAGACTTCGCCGCCACGCACGTGGGAACATTGGTCTTAGGTGGCTCCTCTGCTGTTGCCAACAGACGTCAACAGAGTGCTCCGAAGCATGCCGTGCCTTTTCACATGATGGAAATGATCTTGAAGAATTGAAGGAAAATCCCATGGTCCTACAGCAACTCATGTCTATTTGAGGGCAGTTCACTTTTTGCAGGAAACCTGTGATGAGTTATTTGGTAAAGGGAAAAATCCTTTTGTATTAGAAATAATCATCTTTTCATCTCTCTCTTCTGTAAGTTTGCATTCCTTTATATAGTTCTTTCTTAATCATGTCAGCCTGTAATGTACTGTAATATAATGTGCTCTAACATAATCTTCAAAAGATGATGATGTAGTTTAAATATTTAGTAAATAAAAAGCAGATACTTACTAATAGCAATAGTAATTGCTCCTGTTTAGTGCTTACTCTGTACCCCACCCTGTGCTAGCTGCTGTAAACACTCTTATCTGATTGGATCCTCACTATTGGATAGATGTCATGAAGGTGGACTATAGGAGTGTACGGAGTTTGAGTCCCAGGGCCAGGAGGGAACATGGAGGTTCAGAGGTTCTGGTTCAGAGGAGGACCCTGTGGTCTAGAAAAGGAAAGCAGTTTCCCGGGAGTCACTCAGCAAGTTAGTGGAAAGGCTGGGATTAGAACTCAGGCTTTCCAGTTCCCAGCGCAGCACCTATTCCCTGCACCGCCCTGTCTCTGCTGCACACTGCACCTCGTGACCTATGGTTGCCGGATTACAGCAGTTGCAGGTTAGGTAATGAATGAATCATTAACAGGTTTCATTATTTTTTTCCAGCAGCCCTGAGTCCAACACCTTTTATACCTGAGACATAGTTTAAGTTTTGTGAGAGTTGGCCAGATAGGGAATCCTATTGATAGGCAATGTTGCTATTATTAATGGTCTTGGTAAAATATAGTAAAGAAGAATAAAGACTTTAAAATGGTAAAAAAAAAGAAAAAGTTGAAAGGAATAGAAAATCATATAGGACAAAGGAGTGGGCTCAATATAATTTAAACCAGGATTGGGCAAACTTTTTCTGTAAAGGGTCAGATAATATATATTCGAAGCTTTGTGGGCCACGTGGTCTCTGTTGCAACTACTCAACTCTACTGTAGTATGAAGAAAGCCATAGACTGTACAGAAACACGTGCCATGTTTGTTTACAGTGAAATTTTATTTACAAAACATGTTGCAGCCTGTTTGGTTTATGAGCTGTAGTTTGCTGACCTCTGACTTCAACAATCCTGACCCTGCAGCGAGGAGTGTGAGTTGGCGTGCTTATACGAGTTCTTGGGCGTCTATATTCATTCCCCTTTAGGTAGGCAAGCAGGGAATGGCCAAGCCGAAGTCAGGGTAGAACAGTGCTATGTTGCCCAGTGTCCCTGGTTACCCTTGGATGTGCCAATGGCCACGTTTCTCTCAGGGTGTTCCTTACTGATTGGCTGTTAAGTTTCACTGTTCTTTTTGGAAACCCGGCTTAAGAGGTATTTTGAGCAGTGACGTTCATCAGCGAATGTGTGTCTCAGTGGTAATGACGAGAAGCCCTGGGCTTGGCCTCACCAACTACTAGGCCCTACAAACTGCTCCTCTGAACGTAAACCACCCTCCCTGCCCCCACATTGTTCTCCCCGTTTAGTCAAAAGTATTTCTGAATAATGATAACGATGATCATGGTGGTTGATATTGACTGAGGACCTTTCATGCGTCAGGCAATTTCCCTGACGATAATACATCTTCATCATTGAATTCTCACAACTAACTTGATGAGGTAGATACTGTTGTTTCCCCTATTTTGTAGATGAGACAATTAAGGCTTATAGAAGTTCAAAGACTTCATCAAGGTCAAACAGCAAGCAGGTGGCTGAGGCAGATCTAAAGCCTTGGCCAGGTGAGGACTAGTCTGCCACACTTCCATCTCTGTCCCAGGTTCTCGAGGGCACAGGGAGCTTACTTTTCACAGTACAGGCAGACCTCAGAGACATCGCTGGTTAGGTTTCAGACCACCGCAGTCAAGCAGATATCTCAGTAAAGTGAGTCACACGAATTGTTTGGTTTCCCAGTGCAGGGAAAAGTTCTGTTCACGCTATACTATAGTCTACAAAGTGTATAATCGTATTACGTCTAAAAAAATATACCTACCTCAAAAATATTTTTGCTAAAAATACGAATCATCATCTGAGCCTTTAGTGAGTCATAATTTTTTTGCTTAATAACGTTAAAGATGACTGATCACAGGTCACCATAACAAATATGACAATAATGAAAACATTTGAAATATTTCAAGAATGACCAGAATGTGACATGGAGACACGAAGTGAGCAAATGCTGTTGGAAAAATGGCACCGATGGACTTGCTTGACACAAGGTCGCCACAGACCTTCCGTTTGTGAAAAACACTATCTTCCAGGCACAGTCAAATGAAGTGCAATAAAATGAAGCCATACTCTCCATCTTCCTCTAAGTCTGAGAACGTTTTCTCACTCCTTCCTCTCCCATGTGGCTCCTGCCTGTCCTTGGGGCTTCGTCTCAGGCCTGCACTCTGCTTGCTGCAGTGACTCCTCTCGGCTTCCTTTTAAAACAGCTCCATTGAAATCTAACTCAAGTAGCATACAAGTTGCCTACAGCCAATTTTAGAACATTTTCCTCGCTTCAAAAAGAAGCCCCAAACCCTTTAGATACCATATACCACTGTCCTCCTGCCCCCGCTGCCTCCAGCCTCCAGCATCCACTAATCTGCTTCCTGTCTGTAGATTTCCCTATTCTGGACTTTCATAGAAATGAAATCGTATAGTATGTGAATTTTTGTCTCTGGCTTCCTTCGCTCAGCATAATGTTTTTAAGGTTTATAATGTTTTCAAGGTTCGTCCATGTTGTTGCATGTATCAGAATTTCATTCTTTTTTATGGACACATTATATTCCACTGTATGGATATACCATATTTGTTTATCCCTTCATCGGCTGATTAGACGGACATTTGGGTTGGATATTATGGATATATTAATATCCACACCTTTTGGATATTATGAACCGATTGGCCTCTTCCACGCATTATTCTGCACAGCCCTCTCAGATGAATTTTCCTAAAGTGCATCTCCCACCATGTCACTCCTCTGATTGAAAGTCACCGCAGATTTCCCACTGCCTCGAGGACATTGTTTAAACTCCTGCGTTTGGATTGTCTTGTGGGAAGGTACTTGGTGTGCAGTGGGCACTTATGCCGGGAAAGGAATGGGAAGGATCTGTGCTTTCCTGAGCGTGACACCTTGCCACGTTGATGGCGCCTTCTGCGACCTTTCCCTTCCTTCCCAGCATCCGAAGCGAATCTCTCCCGTCCGTCCTGGCCCTTTGGCCCTCAGCATGTGCTGCTGCTCACTGGGAGGGAGGTAAGTCTCTATGTATCTCACTGTTTTTGGTGGACTGGGACCCCGTTGAGGTCAGGGAACGAGTATGACTCATAATCATGAACGTAATAATCATACCTCTCATTTGTTTGAGGCATCGTGTGTGCCAGGCCCTCTGCCTGGTCCTTTCTTTTGTTAACTAACAAGACAAGTCATCAGGGTAGGTACTATTATTCCAGTTTCATAGATGAGGGAACAGACTGTGAGAGTCTAAGGAACTTGTATTTGGTGAATCAGTAGGTAAATGAAACAGCACAGGTCCCAAGTTCAAAATCCCCCCATGTCCTGCTGACAAGGCCTTCTTTTTTTCTTCCTGCTCCTCCCCTTCCTCCTCCTCCTCTTCCTCCTTTGTCATCATGAATCATCACTCCCATTTTACAGGTGAGGAAATTAAGGCTCAGACAAGTAAGGTGACTTCTCCTGGGTCACATTCTTAGGAAATGATGAAACTTTAAAATGAGAACTTTTGTCTCTAAGCACCTTTTTATTTTCCCCAACTGTACCATGGCATTAGTGTATGCTAGGGCCTCAGCGAGCTGTTTGATGGTGATCATTATCATATTATGAAACTGTGGGGAGGAGAAAGATACTCTTATCGTGGTGAGGATTATAAATGCCAAAGAAATTGGAGAAAAGTTATGACGACTTCATAGAGGAGGGAATCCTGGTACTAGACCTTGAAGGAGGGGTGAGCTTAGTGAGGCAGAGAGGTGATTGGCAAAGAGAGGGAGAGAGCAGGAGAGATGAAAGTCTTCCTGTGGGGCCATTCTCCACATTGACCCAAATTCTCTAACAGACTGGGCACTGGTCTTACCACCACTGGGACAACCGTAAGAAAGAAACACAGAGTGGCATAATATGGAAATGGGCAGGTGGCTTTGTTATGTGTTTCTCAAAGGGACAGGCAAAGACGTACATGTGGATGATGTCTATCAGAATTACTGGAAGTTCTCCTTTAAATAAATTTGTGGTGGTGAATAGATAAACCCCATTTTCCGTGACTAATTTGTGGGAGGGCTCATGGAAGCATCTATCTCTGCAGCACAGTATGAATCACGCACAGACGGAGTTCAGCTTGCTCGTGGCTGTCACAGGTCAGCCCTTCTCACTAGGGCATCAGCTCTAAGCAGAGCTCCTCCCCTTTCTTTGTTTTTATGCTGTGTTTTGAAATATGGAAGCAGACAGTACAGGCTTGAACCAGTGAATCGAACCCAGTTCAGAATACCCCGTTGTGATAAGAAAGCATCGTCCTATGGAATGCCTTGGCTGCATCCTCCCAGGAGGTCCCCCCGGAGCCCACAAGGAAGGCTGGACTAGGAAAGTGTTAGATGCCTGGGTCTTTGAGATGGAGAGCCTGAGCTGGGCTGGGAGCCTACCATTGCTTCGGGCTCTGTTTTGCATTTCTTTCAACAGCTTTTCTCTGACCTCAGAACATTCCAGATATAAACTCTACTTGAAAGTCTGGAGAATCAATCTCTTTCTATATACTTCACTTGTATTTCCAGAGCACTGTTTCCACCTCGCCTTCTGAAACCGTTCTGTGGTTACAGTATCAAGGAGTTGTTTCTGGTTGTCTGCTTAGATATTAAACTGATTTTAAAAATCTGCATCCAATTTCATTTACCGCAGTTGTAAAGGGAATAGATGGAGTTCTTACTGTATTTCTTTTTCACTGCAGAAATTATTTTGTATTTATTCTGAAGATTTTATACTTCTCAAATTCTGTTTTTTATTCCTCAACTGTAGTAGCTTTTTCAGTTCTCTTGAAAGGCAAAATAATACCCAATCCATTGACTATTCTTTTTTCAGAATTGCAAAGCTGTTTCTCACATAAAAATATGTTACCATGTCTGATTAAAACCCACAAATAATAGAAGGTGTTCAAAACAAGTGCTGTAGTTGGAATAGTAGTAAAATAAATTGCACTCGCTTTTAGGTATTTGCAGCAGACTATTCAATAGATTTTGGCTTCAAGGATGATTAAAAAGTACATTTATTGATTTCTAACCAAACCACAATATTAATAATCTCTGGAGGCATAGTGGACTGTTGGCTTCTCGTCAGATTGGCTTTGAGGGGAATATGGTCTTTGGTTCTAATGCCAGCTTCTCAGCAGAGGTCAGAGTTGGGTCTCTGAGTCCAGTGCATTTATGGTTTAGGAGTGAAGTTTCCCCAGTCTTGATGGTCGTGTTCAGTTTGAGGGGGCATGAGTCGTGTTGGGGGACTGGACAAACTCAGAGCATCTTAACCATATGAAAGATTTCTCCTCTTGCTCCATCTTTTTGTTTGTGTCTTCCTGAGGTACTTAGCCATAGCAGCTACCTTTCTTGGCTTGTGGTATTTATTGTGGGAAAAGGTCAGAGGACGGATGGTGTTATATCCATGTCTCTCACTTGGACCACGGAAGATGGCTTCCCTTCTGGCATATGAGAGATCACATCCCTGCCCCGAGGCTTGGCCTCTGAGATTCTCCTTTTCTAGGAAGTGGGAATTATCCTGAAGCTTTTTTCCTTCCTTGGCCAGCGGAGGAATCATATTGTTCACAGGTGTTCAGACTTTTCAAAGGGAGAAAAATCTTCCCTTCCTCTTCCTTGTATCACAGCTCCCCCTGAAGGATTCTCAGCTGGGTCTTCGGAGTGCCAAGTTTCTAGGTACTATCTGCCCTCCTTGAGTTGGCTGCCTTTGGGGTTTAGTCTTCTGATCAAATTCCGGGTGTTGCTTATTGTCAGTGCTGCTCAGGGCCTCCCACTCTTGTTCCTACCTGCCTCAGCCGCCCTCTGCCCTCTCTCCCTCTTCCTCCCTTCTTCCGTCTCTCCGTTCCTCTCCCTTCTGGAGTGTCCTCACTGAGGTACCTGTTTGGTGGCTTTTCCTCACTTCCTTAATCTTCTGCTCCTTTGTCCTTAGTACGTGGTCTATTGCACGTGGTAAAGCTGTGTTCCAAGCTGAGGCCGTCTGTCCTGCAAACCCTGCTTGTACCCAGTCTTTGTTGCCACATTATGGTGGGGTCCAGCCCTAAAGAGGTTGTTCTGCCCCCCTGGTGATTGCTGCATGCGTGTATGTTTGCAGGGGCAGGAGGACCCCCTGGCTAGTGCGTTGTTCCAGATGGGCCCTCCTCCCGCTCACACCTGCTCCCAGTTGCCACCAGGACTTTCGGTTACGGTTCTGGGTGTCTTGGACCTACTGATCTACGATGTTGTTATTTTCATGACCCAGAGGCCTTCTCTTATAGCAGTTTTCACACTTCTTGGGGTTTTTTTTTTGCTTTATATTCTTTTAACAGAAATTTAAAAATATCCTCTCTGAAATCTGATGCGAAGTGCAGTATTTCCAACAGGTCACATTGGAGCTGCTGTGCCTGACATGTGGGTAGGAAACTCAGTGCTTCCTTCCTCCTCCCCCGCCTCCGGCCCATGAGGGAGTTCCCAGAAGAGTGCTATGGTTCTTTGGAGCAGAGTTTGATATACTTCTGGGCTGATCCCCTTCCCTTTCTGTTCGTAGGTGAGACCCAGAGATGGGGGCAGGGGAGAGGACAGGGTACAGAGAGGCTCAAGGGCGGAGAGGTGAAGTATGCTGCAACTAGGAGCTCAGTCCTTGGTCCTAAATGAGCCAGACGGACACCCGTTGATACTGCATTTGTATCAGCGCTCTGACGGCTGCCTGGCTGGTCTTAGGGCTTAGGATGTGGAACCATTGTTCCTTTTCAGACAGGAAAAATCCTCTCCACTGCTGTTCCCTGCAGCCCAAAGCCCCAAACAGAACTCGACACAGATAGCAGTTTGACGGGTTACCATGCCTTTGACAGAAATTATTTAAGTGAGTAAGATTTGTTCTTATCTTTTATGAGGCTGTTGTTTCCAACTTTTATTCTAAGAGAGGCTGGGTCAGTCAGACCCAGTAAATGCGTATTCACTCCATCCATTTGGCTACATCATTCCGAGGCCAGGGCTGAGATGGGCTGTGCCCACAGGCTTGGAGCTGAGCTGAGTCCCCCAGTTGTAGCCCCAGGGGCCCAAAGACAGCAGCTCCACTGTCTGGTGTGAGAGGGTGCAGAATGGGGCTGTCAGGAAGGGGGCTCTGGGGCAAAGGTTGCTTGTAGAGGGAAGGCCTCATTGACAGGGAGGTGAGGGGGGCCTCTGTGCCCCATTCAGAACATCTACCACTGTGCTCTGAGGCTGTGTGGTGGGTTTCCTCTAAGCCCTCAGCTGGCCTGTCATCACTGTCTCTGCCCTGTTTTCAGCCCTCTTCTCTCACCTGGACTCTCAGGAGAGCACAGCACTGAGATTTCTGCCTCCAAACTTTTCATTTGTTTTTAATGCTTATGGTGAAATGCACATCCTGGAGAGTACGTATAACGTGTGCATGAAGATAAAGATGATTGTAACGAAAAAATAAAATGAACCCCATGTGTCTATCATGCAGCCTGGGAAATAGACTAATACTTGTACTTTAGATGCCTGTATCCAACAACCTTGCTGAATTCTGTTAATAAAATTCTAATAGTTTATACAATTCCTTTACTCTGTGTAGTCAATCATATGATCTGCAAATAAGGACGGGTTTATTTCTTCTTTTCTAGTCTTTCTGCTGCCTTTTCCATGGTTTTGCCTTCCTGCACTGATTAAGACCTGTAGTGCAATGTTGAATCAAAGTGGTGCCACTGGGCTTTCTTCTTTTGTTCCTGATTTTAAATGGAATACTTATAATATTTCACCATTGAGTTGTGATGCTTCCAAAATGTTTTGTACAAATAGATTATACCAGGTTGGAGAAATTACCTCTAGTTAGCTAATAGATTTTATTGTGAATGGACATTGATTTTCATTGCATATACTCTATCTTTTGAGATGATCATGTAGCATAGTTTTTTTCTTTCTCCTTTAATCTTTTCAGGCACTGCAGTGCTTTACACTCGAAGAATTTTTGATGCTAAAACAAACTTAAGTTCTTGGAATTAACCCAGCTTGGTCACGATTTCTTTTCTTTTTTTGATTTTTATTATTTTTTAAATTGAAGTATAGTTAGTTACAACGTGTCAATTTCTGGTATATTTATACAATGGAATACTACTCAGCCATAAAGAAGAATAAAATAATGCCATTTGCAGCAACATGGATGGATCTGGAGATCGTCGTTCTAAGTGAAGAAAGCCAGAAAGAGAAAGAAAAATACCATATGATACCACTCATATGTGGAATCTTAAAAAAGAAAAAAGAAGATACTAATGAATTTATCTACAAAACAGAAACAGACTCACAGACATAGTAAACAAACTTATGGTTACTGGGGGAAAAGAGGGTGGGAAGGGATAAATTGGGAGTTCGAGACTTGTAAATATTAATGATTTATTTTCATTTTTATACATTGCTAGATTCATGTGCTAGTATTTTATTTAGCTTTTTTACTTTAATGTTCACAAGTTAGATTGGTATGTAATTTTTTCCCTTCTCTATTATTCTTGTCTATTTTTGGTGCCAGGATGAGAGTTGCCTCATAAAGTGAGTTGGGAAATACTCCTTGCTTCTCTCTGAAGTGTTTGTATAAGATTGGAATCACATGTTTCTTGAAGATTTAGTAGAACTAGCCTGTTAAACTTCCCCTTGGGTCTGGTATTTGTTTAATGGGATGCTTTAAAAAATTTTTTCATGCTTATAGGACCATTCTGTAGTCAATTTAAAAATTTATGTTTTGCTAATAATTTGGGTATTTCATTGATATTCTCAAATTTATGAGTGCAAAGTTGCTCATAACATTATCTCATCTTTTTTTATTCTTTGCTGCATCTACAGTTATGCCTCTTAATTCTTAATATTGTTTATTTGTGCCTCTTCTTCCAGTACTACTCCCCTTTATTTCAAAGTCCACATAATCACCAAAACAGTGTTATTAAAACCTAGCACTTTCATGAACTGGCTAAAGTCTGAAAGTCCATCATTTGTACTTGAGTCATTTGAATGCATTTTCTCCTTGCTAAAAATCCTGTCTGGTCTGGAGAAGCATCGGAAGCCTTATCAGGTATGGACACCCCACCCCTCATAGTTGGCCCTCAGTGGGGGGTTGGTGGCTCAGTTGGGTCACCTTCTCCTTTTCTGACCATTCTTCAACAGGACTCCTAGTCTCTCCATATGGCATTGCCCTTGGCAAAGTGTGGTCCTCAGTCACGTGCAGGTCCTCCCGCCCAGAGGTGGCCCCTGCACACGCTGAGCCTCAGTACTTCCACATCCAGCCCCTCCATTCGCTCCAATTTCTTGAAGTCTATTCCAAATTTTGTTTCTAATTCATGCAGATTTGTTCAAATGATCTTGCATTGCATATGTAAATTTTGCAGAGTGAATTTTTTTCACTTAACTTTAGAAACATACGGTAATTCATGCAGCACCATTAAGAAAGGTAGGTAATTGCGTCTACCATGTCCATCGAAATCTTGGTTTTCTGTCTCCTGCCATTTTAAGAAAGGAAGTTTCCCTTGGGATATTAATCTGACCGCAAACAAACAGGCACTATAGAGGGCCTGAATGAAAGACAACCTTATTTCTGGATGGTGTGTCAGAGTCGCTACTTTTTTCTTCATTCACATTCCTGTATTAGGCTGAGGTGCTACCCATCCGGCATCCTCTACAGAATGATCTTGGTCAAGTTATTTCTCTCTCTGCCAAAGAGGAAGTTGTGAGCACACACAGGGCAGTAAGTTGGAATTAGCACGGGACAACTTTGAAGGCAAGAAAGCACATGGATGTGGAAGCTAGGGTGTGACTGTGACAATAGCTATCCCCCGTCCACTAGAGACATACTTTCTACCTAGTGTGTTGCCAAAGGCTGACCAGCCCATTAATTTTACATCTCATTTCATAGAGGTGACTTTGCTTAGAGTCGGTTCTGGACAGTAGTATTCTGCCAGTGTTTTTGCAGCCTGCCCCAGTGCTCATCCTCAGGAGACTTTATCGTATTTGTCCCTGCTGATGACTCCAAGCTCTCTTGCTTGCCTGCCATTGTCCCATTTTTAGTGTTGGTGAGGGTTGTGAAATAGATTTTGTTATAGGAAGACTTGAGATGTGTTCTAGGTAGAGAGAAGGCTTTATCGAGTATTGTATTCCCTTATCCTAGGCTCAGTAACTCATCTTAGAGAAAAAAACTGCATCCACCTAGTTAATTTTCAGCAGGGATCTTCTCTGAACAGTGGGAAGATTGTGCAGATTGCACTTAGATCTGACATAAACATGCAGTGCTGAGGACTGGTTTCTCTGGTGGAGCTTTTGGGTTTCTTAGAATGTCTGTGTAGCTACTCTGTGCCTCCCAGCTACTTCTGCAGAGTTTTACTTGGTAAACACTTGACTTCTGGATGGACGTATCTAATTGCCAAGTTGCTTTTTCGGTTAGTTCTGATCTTGAGGGGCTGATATCTTTGTTGTCTGAGGACTGATGCAGTGAAAAGCCTTAGCTTGGATCCAAGACCCAGAAAAGCAGTGGTCACGGACAATGGGAGGAAGTTGTTGATGTGAACGGCTGTTGTCTGGAACTGGCTGGCTTCTGCCTATACATCCCACCCCCAGACGCCTCCCTGAAAACAGGCAATCAGGAGAAATGTGTTGATGAGATCATCAGGTGTAGAATTGGAAGATGTAGAAAGGTGCTCAGTTGTGCCAGAGTTTGGCCAAACACAGCCCAGGGTAGAGTGACCGAGTATTCAGAAGCTGTTGGTCATGTCCCTTCAGGGAACAAGAGCCTCTGAGGAGTAAGGTGTGGGGACTACTTTCTGCTTCAGATCACTTAAGTGCCACTCAGCAATTAAGAGCCGACCTAGCAGAAGAGAAGGGAAAGTATATCAATCGGCCACCTCTCTGCACTTCCCAGACCATTGCGCCATTTCAGACAGACTCTCATTACCTCTTGTCTGTGCTATTGCAACAAACAGCCTTCTAATCATTCTCCAACATCCCATGTCTCCTCTCTGGCCTCTTTCCCTTCCAACGGCTACTGTCAAGCCTTGCCAGGTACATCCTTCTAAGGCCCACTTCTAATCACCTTCGTCTTGCACTCAGACTCCCTTGGCTAAGGAGCTGTCCAGCCTCCTCAGCTTCCTGTGTCTGGGCTTCCCAACTAACTGAACTGCCGGCTGCCCCTCTGTTCGCCCTCACCTGTACTCATTCCCAGCCCCACTGGATCCTTCAGTGCTTCCTGAACACACCCTGACTTTTTCTGCCTGGGCTATAGCTGTTTGCTTAAATGTATTTCTCCTTCTTGTAGTTTTCCCTGTCATTTGTCAATGTCATCTACTTTACTAAGCTTTCCTTGACACCCTGCCCCCAGTTGGAAAGGAGTTTTCTTCCTCTGAGCTCACATCGCCCGGCAATTGAACTTCCCTCTTGGCTTGAATTCATGTTGCTTGTGACTTGTGTGTCTCCCTCTGTGTGTGGGGGGAGTGCCTTGAAGGCCAGGGCCTGTGTTGGATTCATTGTCACATTCTGCCTTGGGGCTCTAACAGAGCCCTTGGTAAATGTTGCAGTTGCCCTACCTGCCACTCTGAAAAGCTTGTAAAACCCCTGAGATTCTGTGGGAGGGGATGAAAATGCATTGCTCCACGTCTCATGGCTTCAGGTTTCTGGTCTACCAATCAGGGAGGTTTGCTTTTAAGGTCCTGGCCAATGCTAGTATTCTACAACCCAACCTTCCAAGAAGGGTTTGTGTGACTGCATTTTCCACTTAGAGCCCACAAGGTCCCCTCTGCAGTATGGGCCTGTGCTGCATTTTACTGTCATTGGATAGGGACAGAGACCAAGGGTTAGCCTCTGCTGTTTTGCATTCTGGGACCCTGGTTTTCCCAGTATTTCTAGCTCCTTTCTGATTTGTGACTCCGAAACCAAGACAGTGTTACAGTCATGCAGAATCTGCTTAACACAGTTGTAATGCAGGTTTAACGTTGGGTACAATGCTTGGTACATAGTAAGCCTTCAATGAAGCTTTGCTATCGTCATTATCATTATTAATAGTCACTTTCCAATAAGAGAGACTTGGGTTCAAATCCTGATTTTGTCACTTATAGTGATGTGACTAGCAAGGTCACTTTCTTGACCTATAGGGACCTCTACTCAGGACTTCTACAGATGCATTGTCAGTATTAAGTAAGTTACTCCAGGGTATACTGCCTGGCATCCTAGCATAGTCATGGTGCTCAATATATCATAGCTCCAAAATGTAGTTATTGTGATGATGATGATGGTGTGCATTATAGTATAGAAGCTTAAAATATTCATCCAAAAGCCAATTTCACGTTCCTACAATATTCAGAGAGCTATGAAAACACCTTAATGATATGGTGACAAAGATGATGTTACTATTAACCTGTCACTAACGTTTATCAAGCACTTTCTGTGCTGTGGGCAGCTTGAAGAGCTCTACGTGTATCGTGTCATCAAATCTGTAACTACAAGCCTAGGAGATAAGCACTATTATTATCCTCATTTTATAGATGAGGAGAGCAAACCATAGAGAAGTTGGGGAATTTGCAGAATGTCATCCCAGATGAGTCCAGATGAAGAAACTGTGGTATATGAAACTAGGTGGTGGCAAGGCTCAGATCTGAGTCCAGGTGTTTTGTCTCCAAAACCCATTCTATCATATCATAACTATTGAATGGAAATAACTACGTGGAGGTGTACATGGACATGATCAGGGCATCTAAAGCATTGCTTTCATCCTTCCATAAGAATCTAATTAGGTACCACATAGATGTGGCCACAGGGAATTTCAGATATTTAAAAATCTTATAATGATGCGGTGGGGGATATAGCTTGGTGGTAGAACGCATGCTTAGTGTGCACAAGGTCCTGGGTTCAATCCCTATTACTGCCATTAAAAACCATCTTATAATGATGAGACTATTTTTGATTCAATTCATTTATTTTACAGAGCTGGAAGGACCTTAGTGTTTATTATTCCAGGAGTTTTCAGCTTCGATTTACCTTTTGAAATAAATTAGAGTCCACCAGCTGAGTCCATGGGCTGCCCGCTGCTCTGCACACTGAGCCTCCCCTAAGTGCTTCAGCCACCTGCTCTCAGCTGCCCCACTGCCTGGCTTCCTCTATGACACACACACACACGTACATGGAACTTATTGGGGTTCTATCATAATCTGGGTGCCCCCCACTGGAGTGGAGTATACTCCTCATATGTGTGTCACTGTGGAAAATTGATTGAGAAAATCACAACCTTCTCGTTTTATCCCGGGATTAGAGGCTCTGAGAATGGAAGTATCGCTGACACTGCTTTTGAAGTTTGCTCTACATCTACCTATGTGTAGAGGTCACATTTAATGAGGGGGTTACTTGTTTGGGGGCTTTTTCTTTCAAGTAATGCTGAGCGAATCCCACTGTGGCTAGTTTTGTTGAATCCGCCCGGGAAAACTCGAAGTTGTTCTCTTGCCTCAAAAACACCGCCATAAAATTGGTTCTTGTTCTAAAAGGAGTCTGTGGACAGATGGGAATGTTAACCAAATGGGATTCCCTCCCCTTTCCTTCGGCTCAAGTTACTTTTTAACATGTGGACATTGTAACACGGCATCGGCTCTCTGATAAGTGGGAAACAAGCTGAGATCCTTTGCCTCATTTGTTTGGAAGTCTAGGGAGTGACGTTGAATCAACATCTAGGGCTTCCCTGGTGGGGTGTGCAGAGGGTGTACTGCTGGAGGCTGGGACACAGATTCAGTTCAGGTCATTGTGCCCGAAACTCCTCAGTATGCCAGAAGTGCCCAGAATGTTTTTAAAAACCATTTTGCAGGAATGGGCACACTTTAGCCCAGATAGCAAAGCGCTGAATGCAGATGTCACACAACTGCAAAGTGGTGTCACGTAATTTAAGAAAATACCCAGAAGATCTTTGCTGCTTCCATCATGCCAGGGCTTCTTTGATTCCAAATAGCACATCACTGGCAACCGTGCAGTCCAGCTATGGACCAGTTGGTCATAGGCCTTCTCAGAAATTAATCTGTACAACCTGCAAGTAAGGTATGATTTTCTTGGCTGTGGATGGAAAGATTTCTTTGTCCTTCAAGTCAACAAACTAGCTGCGTTTTGGAGTCAGGGTAGTTTGAGAGATGTGGATGGGGAAACCGCTGCGTGAACGACAGTGTTTTTGAGACCCAGATGAAATCCAGATTTTCCACTTTCCCCGGTATCAAGTGACAGGGCCAAGGAGTTGTGGAGCATGACCGAGTTAATTCACAACCAGTCACGGGTTTCTCACACTGAAATAACTGTCTTAAACAAGGATGCGTTTGCTCAATACAGCTATCAGTATATGTGGCCAACATACAGCATATCAAAGCATTTGGGGTGCAGAAAACAAATTCTGGAAAATGGCATGAGGCAGAGAATTTGCTCAAATGGTAAATATTTATTTAAAAATAATTACAAAGAGGCCCAGGAAATTTAATGAAGAACCGACTCATAGTGGATTATTCTGGACAGAACATTGGGCAAGGAGACTTGAATTCTAAATCTGATTCTGTAAATTGCTTGTTGGGTTCAAATTCTCTTTTCTAGCCTCAGTTACCTATTCTGTAAAATGACATGGCGGGACTGTCTTTCAGTTCTAACATTCCATGACTACAGTAGTGACATGATAAAAACTGCATATTGGTTCATAATATGCATCTCCTAGAAACAAAGTAAAAAGACTTCTATTAAAATTTTGATCTAGGTGTGCAGAGTATATACATGTTGGACACACAAGAACTTTAAAGAGGCAAAATTTTTACATCCATGATGAAGTTACTGGCACTCTGTTCATGGCTTAATTTTAATTTTATTGAGGTGAAATTGACACAGCATACACAGTCATTTTTAAATGTACAATTCAGTGACGTTTAGTGCAGTCACAGTGTTGTGCAACCATTGACTCTATTTAGTTCCAAAACACTTTCATCAGGCCAAAAGGAAATTGAACATTTCCCTCTCCTCCCAGAGTAGGATTGTGATTTCTTTTAATGTACCTTCAAAGCGTTCTTGAAGGAGGACTGAGTGTTTGGGTAGCTGCACCAGGGAAAGCAACAAATATACCTGCTTTCATCTCTCTGACAGAGTAGGTACAGGGGGCAGAGGGGCAGCTGGTAGGTGCCTGTCTTTGCCTCCCAGGCAGCCCGGGGCTCCCAGAAACCAGCATATCAGCCTCTGAAACCGAGTTATGGCTAGTTTGAAAGACTTAGAGACTTACGGTTAGGGACCCTATCTATCATGGTGTTGAATGAATACATGTTCATTGTTTAAAAAAAGATCATTAAAAAATCCCCAGAAAGTTCAAAATCCAAAGAAAAACTGAAAATCACCTAAATTGCTATTATGCAGAAAGAATCATTTCTTAAAAATGGTTACACTTCATGGAAACTCTTTGAGAATTTTTCTTCTATGCATTTTAACATATGTATTACATATTTGCAAAAGTAAGATCTACTTTTTATTTTATTTCCATGGTAAAATATATTTGTTGAAATTCATACAAGAACGTGTTCCTTAACTTTCATTTTTTCCCATTCAACAGCATATTTTGGACATGTTTTTCTGTCAGTAAATATCCTTTTGGAACACCATTTTAACTGCTGCCTAGTTGTCTGTTGTAGGTGTGTGTAACAGTTTCCTCAACTAGGCTGCTGTTGGGGACATTGATGTTTGTCATTTTGGACAGTTTGGACATTTCCAGTTGTCAGCTAGCATAATGATGCTGCAGCCTGTGCCTAAGTGTGTGCCCACTCTACATCTGTAATTTGTTCCTTTGGACAAATGTGACTCCAGGCTGTTTGCTCATGATGGAGACAAGGATGCAGTGTACAGAAACTAAGGCTGAAATTTAGTTGCTCGCTTTGGGGTCAGTTATTTTGCAAACACTCTTTGAGGGGCTCTTTTTAGTTCTCACAGCATGTCCATAGCCATTATTTCATTTAATGGAACCAGTGGCTAATAGCTAATACTTACTGTGTGTATATGTACTGGACACTGTTGTGTCATTTAGACAAATGGTATCTTAATCAATCTTTTTTTCTTTTTTTTAATTTATTTTTTTAAATTTCTTTGCAGGGGGAGGCAATTAGGTTTATTTTTATTTATTAATGAAGGTACTGGGATTTGAACCCAGGACCTCGTGCATGCTAAGCACACACTCTACCACTGAGCTATACCCTCTCCCCAGTCAATCTTACTTCTTATGTACTATTATTATCTTCATTTTAGAGATGGGGAGAATCAGGAGGCAGGGTGATTATGTAAATTGCCCAAAGTGTGATATGCAGTGGAGCCAAAATTTTCCTTTGGTCTTTTGGATTCTAGCTCCGGCATTCTCTCCAGTACACCGCAAGGTCTCTTTGACTTACAAGATATTCGAAGGCTATATATGGGTAAGCGATTTAGATTCCACACCAGTTAACTTGGAAAGATTTAAAACATGGTGTACATTGACTGCATCCCCTCCCTTCCCAGGCCGGGCTGGCTGCCTCTGGGTATGCCTGCCTCTGGTTGATTTCACCATGTGGTCCCGATGTAAGTGTGCTGCCTGCCATGCTGGATCTTTTCCCAAAGTAAGATTAGAGTAGCCTGTTCCCGAGGCAGCCAGGTGTGATTTATGAAAGTTCAAAAGGGGCCAGGAGCAGAGACTGGGAGAGGTCGCATTTACATTAAGAGTCACTGTGAATTAGGATCTGGGGCCAAGTGCTCAAATGAATTCATCATTAAAGAGCCAATAAATGGTATTAAAGGTCAGATTGGCTGAACTTCATTGGACTGGTTTCTTCTGTGCTGAGGAACAAATGATAGTTTGTGCTGTTTATTTCTTAGGAAAGAGAAGCTGTGAAATGAGACGTACATATCAGGGGGGTCCCCTGGGAGAACGTCTTCCTGGGAAGAAAGCTGGGGGCTGTGGGAAGGCAACTAAGGCTCCATTCAGGGACCAAGATACTTTTGGCACTGGGAGTCTCTGCCTGTTTTCAGGGACATCTGCTAAAGCCCCAAACTGTCCTGGTTGGCCTTGGTGCTCGGTGGCTCCACTGACCCAGATCACAAGGCCAAACTGATGACTGTACAGATTATGGGCTTACGGAGGTCAGAGCTGCAAGGGTCATTGGAGATGTCAACTTCCTGCGTTGACTGGTGAGAAAACCAAGGCCCAGACAAAAGGGACTTGTCCAAAGCGCTCAAATCGGTGACTGCCAGAGTCCAGTAGTCACATTTGCAATCTTCACCACTGGCGTGTAGAACTAAATGGTTTCTCTTCCTTCTACTTTTCTCCCTTCTCCATCTCTTCTACCTTCCTCACGCCTCCTCCCTTCCCCCATTTTCCCTTTCTCTTCTTCCTTCTCCTCTTTCATCTCCATCTTCTCCATCGTCTTCACAACCTCTTTGGTATATATCATGCACTGTATCTACTTAAGTCACTTTTACATCCATTATTTCATGTGATCCTTTATCCATGTTGGCTGCAATGCTCAGAAACTGTCTTATGTGCAGACGGAACACGCCAAGGGGCCCCTCCTCACTCAGGCCGGCTGGCTTCCTGAGCATTGTGAAGATGGTCTGTACAAGCCATGGATTTCCTCCCTGGGGTACTTTCTGTAGATGTTTGAGGGCTGGACTTTCCCTGGCACAGCCTGAGGCTCAGTGGCAAGGAAAGAAGGAAGTCAAGAAGCTTTCCTGTCATTGGATGGAGATCCTAAATAGACCTGTGCTTGGCAAGCCTACTTCCCATATTCCCTGGCTGGCCCTGCTCTGGGGGTAGGGCCTCGCTCACTGGCACTCTAGTCAAGACCAGGATTGGTGCAGGCATCATCACTCACATGGATGCCCAGGCCATGCCTCCCTGAAGAGCATCACTGTTTAATAACCTAGCCTCCTGGGACATTAGATTTCTATCCCAAAGATGGAGTGGGGAGTGACACGGGGGAGAGAGAGGGAGAGAACTATAAGCATTCAAAAGAGAATTTCACACACAGTGAGAAGTTCGTGTTTGTCTTTCCTTCATTCATTTTTTTTCACTCATTCCACACATACGTATTCACTGAGTGCCTAATAAGTGCCTGGCAGCCCTTTTGGTTACGGATATAACATTTTTCATGAGGCGCTTATATTCTAATGGTGGGGGGCAGACAGTAAACAAGTAAACAAATAGACCTATATTATATGATCAGGTAATTACTATAATGTGTTAATACTATGAAGAAAAATAAAGTAGGCATATTAGCTTCTTAGTGTTGGTGGAGGGTTTTCCTCAGGAGCAGAGACCCATCATCCACAGTTAACAGAGTGGCCAGAGCCTGTGGTGGGTAGATATGGGAGTGGGAGGATATGGAATTTCTCCTAATTGCTTCTTTTTTTTCCTCCTTGGAATCAGAAGCTAGTCATCAGCTGAGAGCGAGGAGGAAGAAAGAGTTAGAGGTATGAGCCGAGAGGACACGTATGAAAAAGTCTCAAGGAGAGTAGACAGATGCATGGGGTGGGGGAGGAGAGTAGGGGGGCAGATGGCAGTGACTGCGCACACTTGAGTTTTGAGGTCATCAGTTTAAAGGAGAACTGACAGCATGGTTGTGTGCTGGTCCAGTCATGTTAAGCTGCTTGGGAGCAGGCATGCGGTCAGTAAAGAGGGGTTTAGCCTGAGCTGGGGATGTGGTCAAGGGCACATGATGGAGAGTGGAGCCCAAGGGAGAAAGGGGGATGGGGAATGGAGGCTGGGTACCAACCTGTTCATGGCTTTGTCTCCCTCAGCCTCCTCAGTGTTTCCTCGTTGCCTTTTTGTGTCGTCTCTCATTTTACAACTTGGCAGGTAACTGTTCCGTGCAGGTATGAAACCTGTCTTCCCTAGCTACAAACAGATCTGGGGCAGAGAGTGAGAGAATGGCAGCGATCCAGAAGTCGCACATGTATACAGGCAAGAGAGACTGGCTCTGAGGTTGTAGAATATTTAATTTTAAGAAACTTGAACAGGTATGTTGGGGGAAAAAAACTTGCTTTGATCCTGCTTTTTATGATCTTTCGAGGTAGCAGTCTCTTCATTTTTTTGGGCAATGTAAAAGCTTTCTGGTCATTTGTTAATAGTGATAAAAATAGCAACGATTAACATTTATTGAGTACTTACCATGATGAAGGCACTTCATTAAGTGCTTTAGATGTGCTAAGTCATTTAATCCTCACAGCAGTCATAGGAGTTAAGCACTACTACCCCCAGTTTTAGATGAGGTTAGGTAATTTATCAAATTAGGACACAGCTAGCAAGCTTCAGAGCTAGGTGTTGAGCCCAGAACTTTGTGATTACATTGTCCACACTCTTAACCACTTGTACACTGTCCTTTGGTGCCCACAACTGCCTATTAAAGTTAGTGTACTCATCCATTTCTCTGTCCATTCAATAGAACTCTCCCAAAGCCCACTCTATTCTAAGTAATTGTGTTAGTTGATAGGTGGGAAGAGGGTGTGTATTGGGGGGGGTGTTCAGCCCCAAATTCTTCATCCCCAAAATCAGTTAGAGATTTTAAAAGAAGCTAGAGGGGAAATGATCTTTGTCCTGGGAAGCTGTTCTGGAGACTTGTGTTTGGGGCTCATAGTATATATTCTGATGGTTAAGCTAAGAGACTGAGCCTCTGCCTCCTTTATCTCTGAGACCTCGTTACAGCTTCTGGTTTAGCTGGTTCTGTGGGTATTAGGTTTCTATCTTGTTCTTCTCCTTGCCAGTATCCTGCCCCTGCCCCCATCCCTTTCTCTGAGCTCTGAACTCTTGTGGGGGAGTCTGAGACCTGCCCCTGGCTCCCACCTATCAGACTTGGCATGGCAAATCGCCTTCCTATCATACTTAATGCTGGCATGCAAAATAGAATATACATTCTGCTCACATACTGCTAGCATCTCCTATATCTGTCTAGATCCAAGAAGCCTGTATCATAAACCCATAGAAGCCACATATGCTGGGAATTGGGCCTCTGTATCAGAGCTGATCAGGATGGATTGGTGAATTCTGTAGATCTCATCTGTCTTAAACAGCAAGTCAGCTATGCTTGACTTCAGCTACCACATTTTGCCTGCTGTGAGCTTGCTCTCCCCTTCTATGAAATGTATTTTGTAACAGTTCGGAAGAAATACACAAGATTGATTTGACTTGGCACAATTTGTGCATACTTCTGCAGTTATTGTAGTAGCTGCTTTAGAAGACTCAAAAAATCCTTTAGCCAATTGTGTTCCTCTATAAATTTCATTTAAGTCTTAGTGGGTGTACTTATGTGTAAATCAGATCAACTTCCAATGATCGCTCCTTATTGTTAGTGTTTTGATGTTCTGTTTGCCTGAGCAGATTGATTTATGGGAAAACGTTTGAACTAAAAAAAGTCCTCTGAACTTTGTTCATTAGTCTTCTCAAAGAAAATAGAAGCAGACCATGTCGACAGAAATCTGCAAAATAAATATACTTTTCCAATTCAAATGTATTTGATCAGCATTCGTTATGGAACTAGGGCAGTAGTTGGTTCTTGATTCTGTAATAACATTGAGGTTTAGATTATTTCCCAGAGTCTTTACAAATTCCATTGGGAAAAGAATAGGCAATATTAACTACTCATGACATCTATTCTTTGGTAGTAAGTTCGGATACGTCACTGATTATGTCATTTTCCTTACAATCTCATCTACCAGGCCTGGTGAGCACCATGCAATCGGCCCTCTCTTGAAACCATCAGGCCAGCCTCGCTATGTGGTGACAGATTGTTTAGGGTGAAGCAATAGCGGCAGAAGTGTTAGAAAGCTTGTAAAGATGATTTGCGGCCACGTGAAGGTCTAATTTCTTCTGCTTGACTCCCAGGGATGGATTATTTCACATACTTTTATTCAGATGTGGAGAACTGTGCTAATGGTCCGGGCTGTTTGCTTTCTTTGCCTGTCTCTTGCGTATTTTTAATCATTCCTTAATTGCCTGACTCTTAACTAGGCATATGAATCAGAACTATGTGGAAACTTAAGAAAAAAAGAAAGAAAGAAAAGAAATACGCAAGCTTAAGTCCCCGAGGTGTTGTTCGGGCAGCTCAAGGAGATGGAGGGGAGTAGGGAGGAGCAGCAAGATGACTCGATCCCCATAGCAGTTCGGGGAAAGAGCCCTGCAGTTCCACAAAACCCACCTCTTCCAACCTGAACGCTTCAGAGAGAACATTCCTTCTCCTTGTCTGTGTCCTCCCATCAGCACACCTGTGCCAGGTGTGGCTTTCTCCGTGGGAGGTTGGCGGAAGTCCCTCCTCCAGTCCTTCTGGGAAGACCTCAGAGGCACAATTTGTAACATGGCCTTGAGTTCTCACATAAAGTTGCCAAAAGATCAGGGGAGGGCACTGAGGAAAAATGGGACTTTTGCTCCTCCAGAGTTCCCAGGTGAGAACCCAACGCCAGCCTCAGGTAAATGAGTCTGTTCCACCCCATGCAGTACTGAGGTCTGTGTAGGATCATAACTCAGGAGAAACATTATGACAGCCTGGAGTTGCATTTTGTTCCTATTTCTAGTTCGTGTTGTTATTTCACTGGTCGACGAGATGACAGAGGAGAACACATCAGGTCATTAAAATAAAAAAGATGCAACCCACTCATGTTGGTTGCTTAACAGCAAATTAATCTCTGTACATGCAGATGCCGTGGCCCTTTACGGTTTCATTTTAGGTTCTGATGAAGGTGAGAAACACACTGTGCTTCAGGTGAATAGTCAGGTATCCAAATGAGTGCACATTATGCTTCCACGCCAGTGCAGTCACTCCAGTGATGGCACTGATTTTATTTGACCATGTGATAATTAGGCCACATTCAGATCACAAATTCCCATTTTACACCTTTTGGGTTTTCTAATACGGAAGGCACTAATGGCTGCAGAGTGCTTCGGTGTTAGGTGACCAGAGAAGCCATTTGTATGGTGTTCTTGCTAATGGGGAGGCTGAAACGTGGGGGAGGCTGTCTCCACACACTGAGGCTGTAATGGTCAGAATAGGGCACCAGTATAATCATCAGAGAGTACTGTTTCTTGTGGGGAATGTTGGCTTGATTGTTATAGATTCAAGGTGTATAAATGAAAGTAATTGGAGAAATACACACACGCACACATGCCATTTGCCGTTGGTTTGGAATGGGTAATTTAATATTCAGGTATATACAGATTTAACATCTAGAAAGACAGATTCAGCCTGTGGTCAAATTGAGAGCCTTTTCTTTCTCCTCCATTCCTTCTGATTTCAGTTCTTTTCTTCCATTTAATTATGTGAGCATCTCGGCCGATCTGGGGCCAGGTGAAGAGTATGGACGCAAATGTGTTGACTCTGAGGGATGGATAAGGCCAGCGGTACCTTCCCCGTAATGGGCTTGTGGACATTTTAAAAGAGGGCTACTTGGAGACAGCCATCCTTAATGGGAAGGAGCAGTATCCTGATGGTGGCGTGATAGGTATTAGCACGTAACTGCTGCTTCTGCCTGTGATGGAGGCCGTCCCTAGACGAGGAGCAGTTGCCAGTGGGTGTCTAGGTGAAACTGGGAATAGCCCCCACTGAGCCACCAGTGGGACGAGGTAGTGCCTGTGGTGAGGAGGCCACTGGTATGACAGATGGGGGACGGAGGAGTGGAGTGAGGCCAAGTGGGAAAGTAGAGTCTGGGGAACAGGGGGGCATTGAATCCCTGGTTCAAATCCTGGATCTACTACTTATTCATCCATCTAACAACTGGCACTAGTGATCCTCTTGGAACTTAGAACATCTAGTCAATAAGAGAGACCTTCATCAGATGACTCGTGCACGCAGCAGATGGGTGTTGGACTTACCGTGTACCAACATGGTAGGTGCTAGGAGGGAGAAGTATATGTTATGAGAGACCTGACCTCGTCTGGGGCATCAGCGGACCTCACTGATGGAACTTCACAACCCGAAGGAGTGAAACTGGAGGTGAAGTATGGGGAATGGATATGAAGAATGAAGAGCTGTGTAGGCAAGGGTGTGTAGAGGCAACCTTCCTGAAAGAGGGGAGAGCAGGCCTCAGAGAGAATACACCATGTTCTAGTGCGTTCCATGGAGGCCAGCACACGAGGGAGGAAGCGGGAAGAGCTCAGGTGAAGCGAGAAGATGGAGGTGGAGCCTTCTGGGCCTACCTGTCCATGGGAAAATGTTTAAACATTTTTGTAAGAACAAGGGGAGACCATTTGCAGGTTTTCAGTGGGATAGTGTTTTAAGTAGTTGACTCTGGCTGTGAGGAGGTGGAGAGTGGATTAAAGCAGGGGCCACACCGCAGGCAGTGAGACTTTAGGGGGCTGTTGCAGTGGACTGGACGAGGTGTGGTGGTGGCTTAGACTGGGTTGGAAGTACTGGAGGAGCAAAATGGATGGACTGTGTGACCTTGGGCAGGTTACTTCACCTCTCTGAGCCTAATTAGGCTTCTTTCCTTTCAGGTTTGGTCTGTCATATCTAGTGATTTAAGAGCAAGCAGGCTGCGCCGCTCAGATTATCTACTATCTATAATAACCTCCCTTTCAATGTCAGCTATTCAACAAAACATTCTGTCCACACTTGATACCCGAGGGAGAGACAGAGCTAGCTGGGAAGTTTTTAGGACTGTATTTATTGCAGTTCCTTGAGAATTGAAAAAATGCTTTGTACATTTTTGTGATAAAGAGTGGCTTTGAAATGAATAAAGGAACATTGACACAACACCACACCTGTTCATCCTCTCAACCTACAGTATTCAACAAAAGGACCAGCCGCCGTCTCCCCCGCATCCAGCAGTTCATTAACTACAACTACATTTATTTAGGAAACTGACAACAGTCAAGAAATTTAGTGTCAGCTCTCCAAGAAGAGACAGTCCAAGGACTACCTTTTGTTCTTAGAGTTACCAATACTTCCAAACAAAATTAAGAAGTGCATGCCTTTCAGGGTTATGATATCTTCTCCCCAAACCTTTGAAACTTGGCAAATATTTCTTGCCAGCTTATCACACTAAGCTTGTAATAACTTTGCACTATGTTCAGTAGGAAACAGATGGCTCTGTGAGTTAAGGTCTTCATTCTAGGTATCCAAACAACATTCCTGATGAGGGCAGGTAAACACTGAAACGAGCTGCCTAAGCCTTTCAGATGTTTCAGTTCCATGTGATTGATGTTTGCTGTGGCTCAGGTTCTCCGAGCAATGCCTTTGTGCTAGACATCTTCGGGGAAGGCAGTGATGGGGATCTAGCAAGCAAACAAATATTGTTTAGAATATAGAATATTTGAATAACAAAATGGTAAAACCTGAAGCAAAGGACCTTACAGAGCTCTGCACCCAATGATTAGAGAATAAAAATGATTTTATAACAAATAGGGCACATGTACAAAAATCGACCTTATATTAAGTCTTAAAGGAAGTCTCTAATACCAAGAAGTCAGTGTCATTTAGACCAAATTATTTGACAAAAGTGCAATACTGTGTGATATCCATGATTATAAAATAGATTAAAGGAGAAAAAAACTTATTATCATCTCAATAGGTAAAGAAATCATTCAATAAACTTCAACATGAATAACAACAACAAAAAAATCTACCTAACAAACTAGAAATAGATTCTTCACCTGGTGAAGGCTATCTACCAAAACCCTATGGCAAACATTATGCTTAATGGTAAAATATTAGATGTCCGCATGTCTCTTTCAAGTCAGGAACAAAACTGACAAGGAAACCTCTAATTACTATTTTTATTCAGCTTAATAAATGAGATCCTAGCCAGCTCATGGGGGAAAGAAAAATACAAAGGTTGAAAAAATATTTTTATTTTCACAGATGGCTTGATAGTCTACACAGATAATGTACTAGAATCTGTAGACAAATGAATTGAACTGGTACAGAGTTCAACAAGTTTTCTGGGTATAGGATTGGTATATAAAAATCAATACTGCTCCACTTCAACAATAAGAATCAAGGAGAAGGAGGCAGAGGGTGGGAAGGGATAGATGGGATTTCAAAATTGTAGAATAGATAAACAAGATTATACTGTATAGCACAGGGAAATATATACGAGATCTTATGGTAGCTCACAGAGAAAAAATGTGACAATGAATATATATATGTTCGTATATAACTGAAAAATTGTGCTCTACACTGGAATTTGACACAACATTGTAAAATGATTATAAATCAATAAAAAATGTTAAAAAATAAAATAAAAGTTAAAAAAAAGAATCAAGGAGAAAATGTTATAAAAGACAAATTCTGACAACCAACATGGCATCCAAAATTGTGCATTGGTGTCACTTTCTCTCAGGTCCTAAATTGTCTTGTAAGATTAGCCGTCTCCCCCCATTATGCTTGTGTGATGAGGTTTGCTCTTCCTTTCTTCTAGACCCTCTAAAGAGAAATTAATTTAAAACAAAGAACAAATGAAAAGGAAACAGGATCGTGGGGAAGAACTTAGAGAATATTCCTTTCCAATGGGGCCTCTTACAAGTCCATAGTGACTTTGATGTAGCTTCTGCTATGGAAATTGAAAACCAGTGTGTAACACCGATTCTTCCGGTACCAGCTGATTTAAAATTCAGTTCTCCTATCTCTAAGTAAAGGAGTCCACACCCCATTAGAGAATGTGTTCCCTCACTTGAGTGTATTCAAGCCACAAGGTTATCAAGTTACTTTCCTTTGAAACCAACCCCATTGACTTTTAAAAGCTATTTTGGAAAAGTTCAAGGAAAAATTTATGATAAAAAAGAAAGGGTAGACCAAAAGGAAATATAAATACTTCAAGACTTTCACAAATAAGTAAGGAATTATTGAAAGACAAAAGCCCTGGTCTCCTGTGATGAGATTCGTGGAATGAAGGAAACCATTCATCTGAAAAAAGTTTTAACCTTTGAGCAAATCATTGAAAACGCATTTTTAAACTATATTGAAAAACCAAAGGAGATCACCTCACGGAATCCTGGAAACTTACGAATGTTGGTGAAGATTTAGCAAAAGAGGATCTGGATGATTACAGGTATGACCATTCATTTCACCCATTGGAGAGTCCATTACAGAGGATACATGTTATCCTTTAATATGCAGATGTGTGTGATATCAAGTTGGTAGTTCTTTGATAATAAGCACTGATTTACTGAAGAATACAAACCTCTAAAGAAAATGGCAAAGAACCTGCTTTGTCTATAAAGAAGAGATCATCAAAGAAGAAAAACATTGATGGTTAAAAAATAAGACAGGATGACTAGAAATGAAGAGCAGTTAGAAAGGAATATAAGTACAGAATAAGGAAAATGGTATCAAGAAGAAATGCTTCATATATTTTTAAAACACCAGATAAAGTTTGTGTGTGTGTTGGGTACATAGGTCCTCTAAACCAATAATCTTCTAAAAAGAAAAAACACGACTTCAAACCCATATATACATTAAATGAAAATAAAGGATCAACACATTAAAGAATAAGAAGAAACAGCTTTGCATTTAGAATGCCCACAGTGGAGTGAGTCCCATGTAGGAAAAGTAGAAGCTTTCATAGGAAAAAATATGATTTCTGAAAAATAGAAACAGTGTCACACTAACTCAAAAGCAGTCTGAACGTAATAGGAATTATCCTACTTTGTTTAATGAAAGGGCAAAATTGACTCTAATTTGGTGAGCTCAGAATGTCAGCCACTTTCAAGCATGTAAGCTCTATTTCCTTAGCTATTTATGTAATTTATGAATAAATACTAGAATTAGAGCTTGTTTGCAAGATAAATGGCTAAGTTGGAAAGGAAAAAAAAATCCCACTTACATAACAGCAAAACCCATAATAAATTTGGAGATATACCTAACAAAATCTATGTCTTTTAAGGAAATATTATGAAATTTTATTAAAGAACATAAACAGTGACCTAAATATAAATAACAGAAGACATATACCAATTTAATGATTTAGAAGACTCAATATCATAAATAAGTCTATTCTCCACAAATTAACTTGCATTTCAGTGCATTTCCAATCAAACTCCCCCACAGAATTTTTCCATGGACTTGTCAAAGTTATCCTAAAATTCTTAAGGAAAGAGAGAGTGCAAAATTTAGTCAAGATCCTCTCAGAGAAGAAAAATAAGATGAAGAGTCTAGCTCTATGAGATGTTAAGAACTGTTATTTAGCCATATTAATAAAAAGTGTGATATTGGTACAGAGGTAGACAAATATACCAATAGAACAAAATTGAAGTTCCAGAGCAAACTCATATATATATCAGAAGTTGGTATGTAACAGAGGAGACATTACAAATCAAAAACAAACAAACAAACAAACAAAAATACCCGAAAAAATCACTTAATGAATAGTCCTGGGACAATCGGCTATTTAGATGGAAAAAAGTAAAATTTCCTACCCCATACCATACAGAAATGTAAACTCCAGATGGAATTAAAGACCTAAATATTAAAAGCAAAAAGTATTTGCTTCTGAAAAATTTGAGTATCTCTTAATGATCTCAATGCAGGGAAAAGTTTCTTAACACCACAAAATGGAAACCATAAAAGAAAAGATGGATAAATTTGGCTTCATTAAAAATAAAAACTCTCAATTGATGAAGTATACCACGAAGAAAATTTAAAGTAATGATCCACAGGCTGGTAGAAGGTATCTTTAGCTTTTATAAGTAAAGAAGGATTAATATCCAGAAGCTATAAAATACTCTCAAAATCATCATTGAAAAAGACCAACAATTCATTAGAAAAATGTGCAAAGGTTATGACCAGACATTTTACAGGAGGGAAAACCTGATTCACCTATCAATATATGAGAAAATGTTCTCAGCCTCACTGGTAATGAGGGAAATGTAAATTAAATTCAAATAAGACAGTCCTTCACAACTGTCAGATTGGCAAATGTTAAAAAGCATGATCATGCCAAGTGGTCTAGGAGTTCTGGTGGGAGCACACATTTATGTACCTGCTTCAGAGGGCACTGTGGCGGTATCCAGCAAAGGCAAAGATGCGCATACCTTCTTACGGTCCCAAAGTCCCTCTTCTAGACATTGACCAAGGAGAAATCCTTGCACGTGTAAGAAGACATAAACAAGAATGTTTATTGCCATATTAAAAAATTAATGTCCAACAATGTGGAAATGGGTTAACATTATAAATAGCAACATATTTCAAGAATGGAAGGCTCTATAGCAGTTTCAGTGAATGAACTGTGTCCACATGCCTCAATAAAGATGACTCCGGAAAGTAGCGTCGCATGTAGAAAGCAATTTGGAAAAGGATATATGTAAGTACACTTGTGCAGAAGGACAGGAAAGTGGAGCTGGCCGGGAGGGTCTCTTGGGACCTTTGTGTAGTGGGCCACACTTAGCCCAGGAGGTTACCCTGAGGAGACAGTTGGAAAAGTTTAATCCTGTCTCCTGGAGACTGAAAAACTTCAGGCAGTGAAGCAGGGAGACCCTCCTGGACATTTTTTACTGAGCTTATTCTCTGAGAAAATGTTCTTCCCCTTGAAGAAATCTCTTCTTCCCCTTGAAGAAAAGCCTGCTGTAACACCATCTATTGTGGCGGTGACTCAGGCACACGGTGCGGTGGCTCTGCTGCGGAGAGTCGAGGGGTCAGATGACTCAGGATTTTAGATTAAAAGGCTGAGTTTACAAGCCGAAACAGAGAACTTAAATTGTGGCTTTTTTTTCCCCTTCTCTATGTGCGTCACTTAAAACTTTTTGAAAGGAAAGTGCCCAGTGGTTATTTTTTTAATCACTTGACTTTTGGTTGGTTTTTGTGCAAGATTAGAAAGTCATTCCTCAAATATTCATAATATTAATAACGAAAGTGATGCTAAGATGCTTAGTTTTTTTCTTTCTCCCTGCCTCCTGCCTCTCTTTTTTTCAATCTTAGGACATAAAAGATGAAGGCAGTTCTGAAGAGTAACTTTTTGGTTGATGAATCCTCTTGAACTCAGTGTAACTTTCAAAGAGAGAAGGGGACACCAGCATAGATCAAATCGGGACCTCATCCTGTGTGGCTGCCCAGGCTCCTGTTACCATATATTAGGATTCATGGGTCTGGTGTTTGATCTAAAATCCTCTCTGCACATATGAAAGAATGTGACTGAATTATGTATTCATTTGGAACTTTTTCTGTTCATTCTGGGATCCTGCAATTATTATATATATTTGTTGATATGCAGCTTTGTGCTAATTATAGAAACGATTGTGATAGCATTATTGATTAGATAGACTTCTTTTTCATTGCATTTGGGTACAGTTTTCACAACATGTTGAGAATCAATGAGTATGGGCATTCTTTTAATATCCTTAGATGAATGGTCAAATCAACAAGTAATATAGGAAATTGGACCCAATACAGTGTCTAAGAAATGACATTTTCATCATTTTTATGACTATATCCATGGCTGTGGAGGTTTAAAAGTCTATATAAGCCTCAAAAAGATTCTTGCTTTCAGATGCAACTTTAGACCTCTCAATCACTTTGGTGATGTTGTTTGGTAAACTCCAGGAGGGCATGGGCTTTGTCTGTCTTGTTCACTGTGGTAGGGCCTCGCACAGCACCAGGCACATGGTAGGATGTCAGTATTTGTTAAATAAATGGGTGTATGGGCAGATGGATGGATAGATGAATGGATGGATGGAAAGAAGGAAGACAGGAAGGGAGGAAGGAGAGAGGGTGGGAGAAATCTGCTTTGAAAACGGCTTCCATGATGAAGGTGTTCACTTTGCTGGAACATTGCCTTTTATATTTAAAACGTCTGCCCTCTTACTTTGGATACCCAGGGTGCCAGCCACAGGATACCTGCTATTTATGATCTTAAAAATGTTTGAAGCCCATTCCAGGGAGTAAGGGAAGAAAATCACAGCAGAGCTACACTGCTCCTTTTCTGGTTTTAAGTTCAAACATAACAGTCAAGATGATGCCGGAATTTGATTGTGTAGAGTTAATATTCTCCCAGAAGACAGAAACAGCTGAATTATAAATAGCCTCTTTAGATTTTCCTTTTTAGTAAACTACTTTAGGAGAATGACATTCATATAGAAATGCACACAGATCCTAAGTGTACAGCTCATTAAATGTTTACAAATTGAACAAATTGTTGTAATGAGCACCCAGATCAAGAAAGGTAGCATTACCAGCACCCCAGAAGCCCTTCTTCTGCCCTCTTCCAGAACTTACTCCTCATCATAAGGATAATCACTATAATGTCAAATGCCATAGATTGGATTTTCCTATTCCAGATGTTTCATATACATGGGATTATATAATATGTAGCGTTTGTGTCTGGCTTCTTTCTTAGCATGATATTTTCAGGGTTCATCCATGTTGTAGTCTATGCCAGTGCTCATTTATTCTTATTGCCAAGTAATATTCCATTGCATGGATACACCGATAGAGATTCTACTTCTTGGCTATTGTGAATAATGTTGCTGTGAGCATTTATGTGCAAGTTTTTGTGTGGCCATATATTTTCAGTTCTCTTGGATAGATCCCTAGTTTTGGAATGACTGGATCATACGGTAACTGTAGATGTAACTTTTTAACCAACTGCCAAACTTTTCGAAAGGGGCTACACAATTTTACATTCCTATCAGTAGCTGATAAGAATTCCAACTGCTCCATATCCTTTCCAACACTTGCTGTGGTCAGAGTTTTTAATTTTAGCCATTCTGATGAGAAGTCTATGTTTTCTTGTCTATAGGTTTTTATGTCTTGTTGTGATACTCGGAAGATAACACCAAAGCTAACTTCTGTAGAGTAACTAATCTTAGGTCATTTCCTCTCCAGGGTGTTAATTGGAACGATTGTTTCCCTGTCTTTTCTAAAGTATGTGGAAAGAGCCTTCAAGATTTAGTTCAGATATTTCTTCCCTGACTCTTCTCACCTGGTCTGCATGTGGTGGCTTCCCTCCAGAAGCTCATTTCCTTGGTGTGTCTTTCAGTGCAGTCATGACACAAAGTAGGTGCCCAAATGCACCTTTGTTGAGTGACCATATTTTACGAGTAGACTTTTACTCTATACCCCATTATTGCAAGGAATCTTTGCACCCAAATTCTGGAAGGGCCTTAGAGGTCATCTTCCCAACCCCATCCCTTTATTGGTGAGAAAGCTGAAACTCAGAAAGAGGAAGGGGCATAGCATAGCTAGACAACCTGGGCCTAGTGGGCGGATCTCATGACTCCCGTTCCAGGGCTCTTTCTGCCTCCAGGACAGGCTCCTCCACTCAGTTTTGCTTCCCCTTTGCTATTAATGTGCAGAGATTGAAATTAATCTTTGGCTAGAAAAAAAAAAACAACCCAGTACGTTTCCAGGGCTTAAATTAAAAATCAGAGAAGCAGCTCTTCTGTCTCAGAAAGTTTGCATTATCTGGCACTGAGAACTCCCATCATTTAAACCACCAGAGAAAGGAAACTTAAAGTGACTTTTCAGCAAATACAGCTTTTAATGATACACATATAATATCTTGTTCTGTTTTATACTCTGATCATGATTAAGAATTTTCAAATAGCTCAGGAAGAATTAGGAAGATTTACACCCACATTATTACTCATAACCACTTAGAGCAAAGAAAGAAATCTTTAAAAAAAAGCTGTTTATTGCTTTCATACCAAATGAAAATCTGAATTAAAATGATTCCCAGCACAATCTTTTGAGTTGAAAGTACATTCAGCAGTTTTCAAAATCCCTTGTAATAACAACAATGCTCTGTAATTTCATGGTGTTTGTATTTTTTCAAGGGAGATTAGGGGAAGACGCTGTAAATGTGAACTTCCTAATCCTCATCATGCAGTGAGTGCCCTGGGCTGATGCTGTTAACACTTGCTCTTCAGGTGGAGATGCTAACACTCTGACTGGCTGTCCAGGATTCAAGATGTGACCCCTTGGTTCACCGCAAATTGACTTCAAATGGAAGAACCTTAGTTCTTCAGTAATTATCTGGCCCTCAGTTCCTAGACCGTGAAATGTGATGCTCATATACCTATTTCAGAGGAATAATGTATGTAAAGCACTTGGTGCTTAGTGGATCTTCCTTACATGGTAGCTACTATTGAGTCTCTGCTGGAGAAGGCTGTGGACTAGGGAAAGAGGGCTTTATTGATTCCCCAACCCCCAAAATATCCTGCACTTACTCATTGACTCATTCATTTATTGAGAATAGTTTGACTGTTTCCTAATCCTGTAGTGGGGGTGCGTGTCATATGAAAACAGTTTCCACATTCAAGCAGGTCACATTCTATACTATTTTTAGCTTATAGATGTCTATAAATAACCATTAGTACCAATGCTGAGGTCTAGCATACTAAAACAAGGTTAACAATGTTGGAAAGAATATTTCCATAGGAAAACCATGTCATATAAAGATAGGAACAGATGGATGAGCTAAAGTAACGCTTCCTATCTAAGTAAATGTTAGAAATAAAGCTTCAGGGACTTGTAATTTATACTAGTTCCTGGATCCGAGAGACCCCGATGTTGGATTAATGGCCTGAAACAAGTGGAAAGTGTCAGGTTTTTTTTTTTTTTTTTTGGCCAGGAAGACTTTTCATATGCTTAACACGGAACACTCAGCAACCGGCGCTAAGTACTATTTTCTAGAGCAAATGCAGGGCAAACGAAACTGCCAGAAGACTGCGAGGGCTGGAAAATGCCCTTTGACTGGCAGTCAGGAGACTTGGCTTCTAATTCCAGATCAGTCACCACTTTGTAGTGGGACCCTGAATAAGTCACTTTGATGTTGTGGGCTTCAGTTTTCTCATCTGACAACTACCTATCTGGGCAAAACTCTTATTAATTATCAACTGTATTCCGCAGATTCATAGGGTTCCACAGAGGTGCCTCAGAGATCACTGAAGGAGGCATTCTCAGACCTCAACCCCCAACCCCAAGCCAAGTAGTTCCTTTATGCATAGGGGCTCTTCTCAGGATTTCATTTGAATAAAGGATTCCATCCCATGTCCTGAGTAAAACTGAAAACCACTAGGTTAAGTGGTCCTCAGGGTTCTTTGGTTCTAAGGTTCTATGATATCTGAGACACCAAAGATGATATCTGTGACATTTTAATATTACTGATATGTTAGCCAGTCCTTGGCCTGGAATGACGGTGGTCATTAATTTGCCCACTCTGCTGGTAAATCTTTCACCTGGATTATTAGATTCTGTGAGGATTTGGAATCATAATTCTGTGAAGATTCGAAATCATCATGGAAAGTTCAGATCTGACTTAATGTCATCTTACTCTTGCACATCTCTATCTGTGTTTAGTAATTTATGAGGCCTCTAAGTATATTTGGTGGGTCTCCAATAACTGGAGTGTTGGGTTAACCCGTACATGTCGTTCCCCAGCTTTGCTAGGCAGCAGAAAGTTGATTGAATCAGACAGTGAACAATCTGAATTTGGGGCAGTGCTTCTCACACTTATATAGAAGATGTCATGAGGAAGAGCCACAGAAGTGGTGTGTGTATGAGTGTTGGTCAGTTTCGTATAGACATATAGTAAGGGCTGATTTATTTGAGGCATGGAGTTATTTCAGGCAATCTGAATGAACTGTGACTGAAAATGGTTCTTCTGAGCTATTGCATTTCCAAGTGACTAAAAAACACATGCACAAAAAGCAGAAGTCAAGATTTTTGTCAGGATACACCCAGCATCCCCAAGAAAATCAACTGGAGGCGTATTGAACATTCCATTTTAAAACGTAGTGGCCTCCCTCTGAGTGACAGTGGTGCTATTACTGTCATTTTACATGGGGGAGAGAACTTGGTGGCACTCGTGATGCTTTAATGTGCATTTCTCCCTTTATTTTCAGCCTGTTTATCTATTTACCTATTCATTCCTTCATTTTCTGCTTTGCCCTCTTCCTCTGTAGGCTCTAGTGCTTTTGATATTTGACTGCACTCATGCGTTCATGCAATGCAAAACACAGACAGGTCACCTGCTGCTACAGAGCAACATTCTGTGGTAGGCGCTGCTGGGATGTGGAGCTGATGAGCTGCTTTTGCGAATATGCTATTGCATTTTGTAAGGTAATGTTTTGAAGGATCATCACTCTAGGTGAGGCTCTTGGTTAAGACTAGTGCAAGAAAATCAATGATTGTAGCCAAGTTGGAGGTTGTGGGGAAGACTTGAAGGACCTGGGTCCTGTCCACCCATCTTTTGGCACATCTTATGTCACTCTATCATGTTGATTTGTTGACATATATCTCTTCCTTACTAGAATGACTGCTTTGAGAGCAGATTTTTGACTCCTGTGGGATTCCCAGAGCCTAGCACACTGCTTTAGAATTGGCTATGCACATCTTATTCGATGAATGAGAGAAAGGAGTCTGAGCTAGAACTTAGGAGGGACTGTTCTATAAAAGTAAAATGTGGTGAAGAGATACTGCTATGCATTGTTTGAAGTTTTAATTGATATCAAGGGCAAAGAAAATTTTCGTTGATTGGGCTTTGAACTGTGACAGGTAAAGATTTTGATCCCTCCCCAGTGTTGATGCCAGTCTTATCCCAAAGGTCAGTGGGTTGCTCTCCTGACTGCCCATTACACAAATGCACTGATCCCAGAAATCAGAAGGGATACCGTGGGATTCCAAAACTTACTGCCATCTGTGCCATGTATGGCTGAATTGTGAGAAATCATTTAGTCAGCAAGATAGAAATAACATCTGCATAGGCAGGCAACAAACTCAGACAAGCTTTCCTCTGAGGCCCAGCTACCATTGTGACTCATGGCAAGCTCCCAGCCTAAAAAAGCCAAGAACCGCAGATCAGAGGCACCCTACCCAGGGTGGAGACTAGAAAGGGCAGGGGCAACACACAAGCCAGTTTTTTTGACACTCCTGAACAAATAGGTTCCATTAACTCATTCATTTCCAGGGACTCAGGTTGGCAGGTGAGGAGGGAGAGAAGAGGGAGAGGGAAGGGGGATGAGTGACAGAAACAATTTATTAGGTTGGGTTTATTCTAGGAATGCAAGGCTGGTTCAACAATTGGAAATCTGTCAGTGTGATAGATTTGAAGCAGAAAAGCCATGTTATCAGTAGATACAGAAAAAGGAAAGTGCTTTCAGAGTTTTAACAATCAGGAATGAATGCTCAGTTTTAAGTAAAATATGACTAGAAAGCTACTTCTTAAACATGATGAAGTATATTTACTGTAAACCAATAGTAAACACCATAATAAATGGAGAAATACAAATGGCATTTCCATTAAAATTAGGAACAAGACAGGGATTCCCCCATTATCACTATTGTTCGACATTGTTTTAGAGGTAATCATAATGTTACATGTCAAGGAAAAGAAATTTGTTTTACAAACAGGAAAAATGACAAAAGTATCATTTGAATACAGTATCAGTACATATCTTTAAAAACCAGAAGATTCAACTATAAAATCTTCAGAATGAATAAGAATTTAATAAGATGTCTTGATGCAAAATAAATATAAAAAATCTATTTTTATTTATAATAGCACTAACTAGCAAGAAATAAGACAAAATCCCATTCACAATAAGATGTAACTAAAAAAAAAAAATCACCCAGGAATAGAATTAATTAGAAAGATACAATCTATATGAAAAACTGTAACATTTTACATAATAGCAGAAAATAAGACGTGTTCAAAGTGAGAGACATATGCCCCTGCATGGCAAGAATTATTATCTTAAATACTTAGTATTTTTTGAATTTGAGCTCATGATTCTGAAGTCCATGTGGAAGCATAAATATGCTAGCATTGATAAGGAAATCTTGGAGAAAAAGAAGAGTAAGGGGAAGCTCTCCTGTTAGATGTGAACTTGATTATAAACAAATGAGTATGATATTGATCTAAATTGGACAAACAAATGAACAGAACAGAATGGACAATGTAGATGCAAGTATATATGGGCACCTGCTAGTGCTAAAAGGGAGAGGTTTTTAAAATTTTTCTGTTTTACTGATTTAAAAAATCTTTTTGATTTTTATTATTTTGTCATTTAGTGACATAAAATTGACATACCACGCAGTTTACCCATTTAAAGTATACAGTTCAGTGGTTTTAAGTATGTTTAGAAAGTTGTGCTACCATCATCACAGTTTTAGAACATTTTCGTCATCCCATAAAGAAACCCTGTACCCATTAGCAGTTACTCTTCATTTCTCTCCCCACCACTCCCCCTGCAAGACTAAATAGATAACCACTACTCTATTTAGTATTTCTTATAGATTTCCATATTCTGGACATTTCTTATAAATGGAATTATATACTTTTTTTGTAACTGACTTTCATTTAGCATGTTTTCAAGATTTATCCACATTGTACCGTGTATCAGTACTTCATTCCTTTTTCTGGCTAATAATATTCCATTTTATAGATATGTCACATTATCCATTCAGTAGTCAATGGACATTTAGGTTGTTTCTACTTTGCGGCAACTATGAATAATGCTGCTGTGTACATTGATGTACAAGTTTTTGTGTGGATATATGTTCTTATTCCACTTGGGCAGATACCTGGAGAGAAATTGTGACATCATATGATAACTCTGACCTTTTGAGGAACTGTCTTGCATATAAACTTCTAATTTTTGTGGTTATGTTGGTAATCATGTATGTTCAATGACATTAACTTCTTTTCTTTTATGATACTCAGAATATTTTATTTCCTTCTTATTTGTAGCCTTTTCTTTAAAAAAATGTATTTATTTACCCCAGCTTTATTGAAATATAATTGACGTACAGCACTGTATGAGTTTAAGATGTACAGTATAATGATTTGATTTACATACAATATTTTTAGTATACTGTGTTAGAAAATAAAAATAGATCCTCTTCTTCACAACATATATGAAGATAAGTTCTAGATGTATTAAAGGTGAAATGTAAAGAGGAAACTATTACAGTATTAAAAAGCAGTGTTAAGAGTATATATATATATATAGATATATATGTGACTTTAGGGTGATGGTTCTTAAGCAAGACATAGATCTGGACTCTTTCAAGAAAAAAATTCTAAAGATTTTAATACGAAAAAAGGATCAACTGGGAGAAAATTTTTACATACATCTGACAGAAAAAGGTCTATGTTGCTAATACACAAAATACTCCTACATTCATAACAAAAAGGAACCACCCAATGGATACATGAACAAAGGATTTGAACAGGCAGTTTAAAGTAGGAAGTACAAATTTGTTGAGGCATTTATTTGGAATGTTTAAAAACTGGAAGGAACCTGAATGAACATCCATAGGGAAAGTAAACAGGGTCTCAATTCTGCTAATCATCAGGTAATGCACCGTAAATTGAGATGTCATTTTATTGGACACTGGTCCAGATAACACAGATCAATAACATCGACGTCTGTCGAGGGTGTGGGGCAGAGTGCTCTCCTGCAGTACTGGTTGGGGTGGAAATGACTGTAACCTATTGGGAGCTAAACATGACAGTATTTATTAGCATTTAATTGCATATACGCTTTGACTCAGCAATCCCATTTCTAGAATTTATCTGATAGAAGAAAGATCATTCCATAAAGATACATATACAGGAAAATTTGTTGAAGCATTTATTTGGAGTATTAAAAAAACTGGAAGGAACCTGAATGGCCATCTCTAGGGAAATCGCTGAATAAATTATGACAATTCCCTACTTTGGAGTAATAGGCACCAAGGAAAAAATGCTGTAGACCTATCTAGCTATCTATAAACTTGAAAGACTGTCACTCTATGCCATTGAATAAAATAAGCCAGTTTTACAAATGCATGTATAGTATGATCCCATTTGGTTAAAAAGCAAGCTGACTTTCAAAGTGTTGTATGGATGTAAATAGCATAGACTGGTAATATATGAGAATTTGTGTGTACTCATATTCTAGCAAATCATTAGTGTTATCTGACTTTGTAATTGTTCCTAATCTTCAGAGTATGAAATAGAATTTCATGTATTTAAATAGGTGTTTCTCTTTGAACGTAAATAAAGTTGAATATCTTTTCATAAATATGGTATTTTAACTCCTGTGTGACTTACCTGTTCATATATTTTACCGATTTTTTTTCTCTTGGATTATTTATCTTTTTCTCACTGATTTATAGGGGTCCTTTGACTATTCTGGATATCAATATTTCATAGGGAATACATAATGCAAGTGTCTTCTTTTGCTTGTATTTTCACTTTGTTCATGATGTCATTTGTCATGCAGAAATTTTTAATTTCGGTATAGTCAAACTTATGCAGAAAAGCCAGTGTAAATATGGGCACATATATTTTTGTTTAGATGGGAAGATAAACACAAAACTGTTGATGGTGGTCAAATCAGGGGCTGTTATTGGATGAGGGAGCGGAATGCCGTCAAGTTCACTTCAGTTACTTCTGTATTGTCAGAAAAGGTACAATGAGCTAAAAGGATGAAGAGTAGCATTATTTCATTAAAGTTAAAAAGCCCTCGAAATGTAAATAATGCCCATTCAAGAGCATTGGAAAGCAACCCCATTACAGAGGGTGTAAACTAATATGCACAAAGCATACAGTGTGCAGAGATCTTTGAACACATCTTCTCATTCAAATCGCCAACTAATCTTAGAGGAAGGAAATGTTATAGCTCCATTTTACAGATGAGGAAATTGAGGCTTCATGACTTTGACTTAATGCCTGAAGCCACGCAGCCTATCAGTGGCCAAACTGGCATTTGAAACCCAGTTCTGATGGGCTCTGAAATCAGTGTTAAACCCTGCATTATCCAGAACCTGAGAAGATGTGTTAGATGGTGACATAGATGGATTCTTAGATCATTGAGAAAACATAACCAGAGATTGTTGGCATAGCAATGATGTGCATTGCAGTTCAAAGAGGACTTTGAGTAGCCAGGGAATCCAATCTCTTGATTTGGTGTTGACTGCTAACTCAGCAGGGTAACCATGGGTATGCCTCTCAGATCTCATGAGGTGGATACATGAGCGGCTTGAATGACTGAAGTAGGAGAATGCTGAAGGAGGACTTTGTGTCTACATTGTCCTGGTGTCTTGTGGGCAGACAAGTCTTCTTCATTGCTGTATTCTCAGAACAGACACTCAGCCTTCCTTTGTAGACCCGGGAGGATGAGCAGTAGTGCAAGGGCCCCTATAGGCCTGTCTCCATCTTTAATCGTCTACTGTTCAATCTTGAATTGGATGAAGCCATGGGAACCACAACTGTCAGGTTTTTCAATTATGTTGATGGAGGTGGAGGATGCCAGTAAATAACATTCCATTCTTACCAAGTTAAAAGTTAGTTGAGAAAGAAAATTCAAAAGGCAGACATATAAAGATAGAATACCACCATTATTACCAGTAAAGCTGATGGAAGAATTTGGCTTTAGGTTTACAGTGGGAAGTGTTTGCTGACAGTTGTATCTCCAGCCCACCCCTAAGTGGCTTCAAGTCCAGACACTGGGACAGCAAACCTGAGGGAAAGGTTAGGCCCACAGATGTACCTACAGTTACCCAGGAGGCTACCTCTTACTGATTCTGGGCAGAAAGGGACAGAAAAGATTTGATTCCCCAGTAGTTATGGACTTTTGAAAAAACTGTGAAATATACATGATGTCAGATTTACCATTCAAAAGTGTAAAATTTACAGTGTCATGCAACTACCACCTCTATTAGTTCCAAAATATTTTTATCACCCTAAGAGGAAACCTCATACCCATTAAGCAGTACCCCTTCATTCCCTCCTCCTTCAAATCCCTGGCATCCAATAATATGTTTTCTTTTGATGAATTTGCCTGTTCTGGAAATTTCATATGAACAGAATCATACAATATAGGGCTTTCTGTGTCTGGCTTCTTTCACTTAGCATGTTTTCAAGGGTTCACTTGTGTGGTAGCATGTGTCAGTACTTCATTCCTTTCTGTGAGTGAGTAATATTCCATTGTATGGATATACCACCTATGTTTATCTATTCATCCATTGATGGAGGTTTGGGTTATTTCCACCTTTTGGCCATTGTGTATAGTGCTGCTATAAACTTTCATGTTTAAGTATTTGAATACCTGCTTTTGATTCTTTGGGGTAGCTATCTAGGAGTGGGATCTTTGGTAAATGGCAATTTTATGTTGTTGAGAACCCACCAAACTGTTTAAGTTTAAACTTTTAAGTTTAATGAGGTCTCCCTGATTGAGAAGTGTAGCCCAATGAATGTGCACTACCAGTTGGGTAACTTACTCTTCCTCCTTGTGGTAGGGTAAGCCACAGGGTAGAAGCCAGGGCTATTACTGCAGCTGAAATCCCTTCTTGTGTACACATAGGACTGAGAAATGGAGCACACATCTCCAAAGATGACACAGGGCTGGGAGGAATACCGGACATTTATGTATTAAACATAAGTTGAATGAGGACCAAGGAGTAATGTACCAGGGAGAGTCACAAGCATTGTGGATACAGAAACAAGGAAAATTTTTGGTCCTCCATAGGCTCAGATTCTAAAAGCTCTGTGTAGATTTTTTAAAATGAAATAATAATGTGCTAATCAGAATCCATGATACATTTAAAAACCCAATTTTGTGAAATACAAATTTAACATTATAATGGTGATGTCTTTCAATGATAAGTGAACTCACTGTCACATTATGTCAGTTCATAAAATATTTAAAGGGCCATATCTAAAAACTCAGACATAATTCAGTTGAGATGAGCCCTGCACAGAATTGAATAAATTACAGTGGATCATCTGTCTTTTAAAAATAATATTTAAATTAAATCAAAAAGAATCATTAACTGTACTTTATTATTAAAATCAAATATTTTTACATAAATGGATGTTAATAGGTAGGCAACATATGCTACAGTAATTACTTTATATTTGTCAGTTTCAATTTATAGTTTAGAGAATTTACCATCATTCTATAATATGTGAATCTGTCCTTAAACTCCTAAGTTCAGGTACCACCAATTAGCTGATTTTTTTAGTCAGTTTACAATGTTGCATCAATTTCTGGTGTACAGCATAATGCTTCAGTCATACATGAACATGCATATATGTGTTTTCATATTCTTTTTCACCATAAGTTACTACAAGATGTTGAATGTAGTTCCCTGTGTATACAGTATAAACTTGTTATCTGTTTCATATATATTAGTTAGTATCTACAAATCTCAAACTCCCAATTTATCCCTTCCCACCCTCTTCTCCACCTGGTAACTATAAATTTGTTTCTTATGTCTGTGAGTCTGTTTCTGTTTTGTAAATAAGTTCGTTTGTCTTTTTTTTTTTTTTTTTGATTCCACATATGAGTGATATCAGATGGCATTTTTCTTTCTCTTTCTGGCTTACTTCACTTAGAATGACAGTCTCCAGGTCCATCCATGTTGCTGCAAATGGCATTATTTTATTCTTTTTTATGGCTGAATAGTATTCCTTCATATAAATATACCACAGCTTCTTTATTCAGTCATCCGTCAATGGACATTTAGGCTGTTCCCATGTCTTGGCTGTTGTAAATAGTGCTGCTCTGAACATTGGAGTGTGTGTATCTTTTTCAAATTAGAGTTCCCTCTGGATATATGCCCAAGTGTGGGATTCCTGGATCATATGGTGAGTCTATTTTTAGTCTTTTGAGGAATCTCCACACTGTTTTCCATAGCGACTGCACCAAACTGCATTCCCACCAACAGTATAGGAGGGTTCCCTTTTCTCCACAGCCTCTCCAGCATTTGTTGTTTGTGGACTTTTGAATTATGGCGATTCTGATTGGTGTGAGGTGATACCTCATTGTAGTTTTGATTTGCATTTCTCTGATAATTAGTGATATTGAGCACTTTTTCATGTGCCTATTGGCCATGTGTGTGTCTTCCTTGGAAAATTGCTTATTTAGGTCTTCTACCCATTTTTGAATTGGGTCGTTTGTCCTTTTGTCATTAAGTTGTATGAGCTGTTTATATATTCTGGATATTAAGCCCTTGTCAGTTTCACATTTTGCAAATATTTTCTCCCATTCCATAGGTTGTCCTTTTGTTTTGCTTATGGTTTCCTTTGCTATGCAAAAGTCTAATTAGGTCCCATTTGTTTATTTATTTATTTTTTAAAAATTATTTATTAATTATTGTATTATTTAATTTTTTTTTATTTTTGCTGGTTGGGGGAGGTAATTAGGTTTATGTATTTTTAGTGGAGGTACTGGAGATTGAACTCAGGGCCTTTTGCATTCTAAGCATGCGTTCTACCACTTGAGCTATACCCTCCCCCCCATTGTTTATTTTTGCTTTTATTTCTGTTGCCTGGGTAGCTGCCCTAGGAGAACATTGCTGAGATTTATGTCAGATAATGTTTTTCCTATGTTTTCTTCTAAGAGGTTTATAGTGTCTTGTCTTATGTTTAAGTCTTTAAGCCATTTTGAGTTTATTTTTGTGTATGGTGTGAGGGAGTACCAATTAGCTGATTATATTTTCACCTACTCCATTGAACCACTGCCTCGGATAGTATACTAGCACAGTTCTCCATTCTTGGAATGACTCCTGGTCCAAATGACTCATTTCTTATGGATCTGCCTCCACATACCCAGACCTATGTTCTGCATAATTGGCTACCACATTAGTATGGGTCACAGAGAATATCCATCTCTTGCCTAAGAATAACAGCACTATTCTATAGATAGAGCATAGCTCAGGCTTTTGAAATGGAAATAGACACAGATAACAATGCCTACTTTATTGCTCTGTGTACATTTCATTTAAACTTTTAGGTAATGTAGCCATGCCCATTCTTCTAGTTATGGCTAAATGCCCAGTACTGTCAAATACCATGATGGAATATTCTGACAGGTCAGCAGTTTTATTCATGTGCTTGAGTGTTCAGGCCATTTCCTCTCCATGACAGGCTACTAAACACCATAAATAACTTTTGAGTGTTTTCAACAGAAGACTGGGCATCATTTTCTTTCTAGGGAATAAACACTTTTGCAGTTTGCTATCTAAGGTTTTCTCAAGTTCTACTAGTGCATTTTCCATGTTGTTCATCCACCCACAATCGTTGAGTGTTGTGATGTTTTCTGAAATCGAGTCCCTTAAAACTGAGTTCCTGGACTGAGTTTATGATTAACCTCTCTATCCAAAATCTTATTCCCTTTCTTGTCCTGCCCCTGTTCCTCTCAGGATTGAGGAATATCAAAGAAAAGGAGGACTGAAACTGAGTAGGACCCTGTGGGATCTTCTCAGGTACAAGCCCCTCCATGTTCCCTGAGATTCAAGCAGTTAGTGATTAGAGCAATAGAGTCACAGGACTCCTAGTTCCTCCTGAAGGGTTATGGGTGACAATCTGATACATGTCTTTGAGTTGTTCTGTAGAAACTAAAACCCACACCCAGGTGGAGGACTAGCTACATGCTGACTACAAGCGTGTAGACCGTGGACTGGTTAGAATTGGAAGGTTGATGATTAAGATTCTCAAAACATCACCCTGTTACCTCACCACCGACCCACCAGAAGAACATCCATAAGCTGATCAGGTACTCTGCAACCCTCCCCCATAATACTGCCTCTAAAAACCGTTCCCTGAAAGCCATCAAAGAGTTCGGGTCTTTTGAGCATGAGCTACCCATTCTCCTTGCTTGGTACACTACAAATAAATGCTATACTTTCCTTCACCACAGCCTGGTGTCCATAGATTTGCTTTGCTACACATCAGGTGAGTGAACCCCACTTTGGTTCAGTAACATTTTGTTCAAATGCCTGCTTTCACATTAAATTAAAATTCAAGTTGATGTGGTTAACAAAATTCAAAAGTATGCATTAGGGTTACCTGTAAAAGTTAGGAACCTTGATTGCAACTCAAACACAAAGTTCAAAAAAATCAAAGAATCAAAGTTACCCAAGCAACTGAGTTCTATTAAAGTACCTGGGTTTAGCTGGAAAAGCAAAGCCAAGAGATGACCAGTTACAGTGCTGAAAATACTTAGTGCTTAGTAAATGCGAGTTCAATGGATGAATATGTATAATTAATTAAAAAAGGAAAATCGTCCAGAATATAATTTTAGGTGTCAGTGGAAGAAGTTCATCCTAGAAGAGACTCAGATTGAAATTCTCGTTCCAACAAGCTCACCATATATGAGCATCAGAGCTTTTGTATACACGTTATAATCCTAGCTAATCCTCTCAAGAGTGCTATCCTATTCATTTAAACGTGTTATAATAGAAAATAGATCTGCCCATTCTCTTCCACATAACAGGAGATTTTTATAAAACCTTTGTTGTGTCAGCATACATATTGTATCGGTCTACTGAAGGTTGTCTGAGCTTCTGCTTTCTTAGTCAAGTCGTGATCTCCCCTCCCTGTCCCCCAATCCCCTCCCAGGATTTTGGTTCTTAAAATTCTCTTCCTAGCAGCTGAAAGTCTCTCTCAAACCTCCATTTCTAAATTCCTGCCCCTCACACAAGTAATGCTTCGGTGAACTGAATTCCTTATTTTGTAAGTCTTGTAGTTAACCCGGAGAGTGTCTCCAACTTCCTTGGCGGGTTTATTTACTACAGTGGTGAGGTGGGGCTATGATGTGGCCAGACTTTGGAGTCAGATCAGGACAAGGTACTCAATTTCCCTTTCCTCATCAGTGAAAAGACAACAATGAGAGGACTTACCTTATCAGGCTGTGAGGAGGATGAAATGGGATAAAGCACTTGAAATACCCAGTACAGTCCCTGCACATAGTAAATGCTCAATTAATATTACAGAAGGTGATGGTGAACCCTGGGGTTCCGCAGAGAAAAGTTCTCCCAAGCCTTCCTGGTAAACCAGCTGCTCTGAGAAAGCATCCCGTTGATCTCATTTCATTTGTTTGAAAATGTAAATATTCAACCTTTTTGAAAAGGGTGTCTGCCCATCCCTAGTCTTCTGATATGGTTCACATTCTCCTCCTTCCCTCAGATGACAAAGGATTACTCCGAAATCTAGTCTGCAGGTGCTCTCTTTGCCTGCGATGTCATCTAAATAGGTCAGGAGACTGGGTTCATTCATTCATCAAACACAGATATAGTGCCTAGGTGACAGCTGCTGTTGTGGGGATCTAGGGTGAACAGAACAGCATCCCTGTCTTCATGGAGCTCCTACCCCAGTCAAGTTGAAGTCACTTAGGATAGCCAGGGGCTCTTTTCCAGGCTCCTTGCCTAGCTTTGCCCTGCCCTTCCCATTATTCTCCTATAAACTACCTTAGTTTTGCCTTTTCCAATGGTCGGCTTATTACCTTTGATGGAGAACATAGAAGCAAAGTAGGAGTTGAAGATCTCTGCCTTCCCTCCCCTCTGGTTACAGCATGCTGTGGTTTGCAAGAATAAGCCTACCACTTCCTCTTTCATCCTGTCTGGGAAATAATGGACTAAGTCCCTTCTAGGTGAACCTTGCCTTGTTCTAGGCATTAGTTTTTCTGACTCTGTTCCAAGGGCTCTAGCACTTCTTGGTGCAGAGGAAAGGGCTTTGGAGTCAGACCCAACTCGACTCAAACCTCAACTCCACTGCTTCCTAGCTGTGGGACCTCTGGCAAGTCATTTCGCCTCTCTGAGCCTTAGTCTCTTTGTTATTAATTAAAGATAATGATTACCTGTTTATAGGGTTGTTGTGGGCATTAAAATGAGAGAGTATTTATAAAGCACTTAGCACAGGTTCAGCACAAAGTAAGTGCTCAGTAAACATTGGTTATTATTAGAAAGAGCCACGGAGTAAAGGATGACTGGTTTCAGATCTCTGTTCCAGGCTTACTAGCTGATGAACATTCAGCAAATTACTTATTTTCGTCAAAGATTGGCTTCCTTTTCTGTAAAATGGAATCTCATTTCTACTTATCCACATGATCGTTCTAAGGATTAAATGAGATAAAATTTTTAGTGACACTGTGCAGACACTTCTGCTTTTTTGCCTTTTGTTCACTAAAAGATATTGTCAGGTCTTGTGCTCAGCCCTGAGGGCACAGTGGAGAACAAGACAGACATCCCTTGCCCTCCTGGAGACAAACAAATTCATTAATTAATTAAGCACAGATGGTGACAATGTTATGCAAGAAATAAACAGTGTTCTTTTAGAGAATAATAGTTGCTTACTTTCAAATCGAAGGATCAGAGAGGACTTCTTTTATGAGATGACATCTAAACTGAGATCTAAATGAGGAGAAGGAACTAGCCATGGAAAAGCATTACAGCTGGAAGGAAAGCATGTAGAATGATCTTGACGTGGGAAGAGGTTAGCCTGTTCAAAGAGCTCAAAGAAACCAGATGTCCTGATTATTTTGAAAGAATATACCTATCCTTTATTCAGAAAAGGAAGGAAGAGCTATTGATGTCATCAAGTGTTCTGGAGAGGCCAAGGGAGTGAGAGCAGGCAGGCAGGTTTATAGAAGGAGGTCATGATAAGCAGTCTAAAAGTAATTTTAGTATTTTTACCAGTTAGGGTCCGGCAGGAATCAGGTGGTACATCCAAAGGAGTAATTAGAGGATAATTTAATGAAGGGACTATTTACAAAGCTGTGGTCGGGGTTTGGGGTTAATGGTGAAAGGAAACCAACAAGGAAGGGAAAAGCAGTCCTGGGAAATGTGAGTTTTTTCAGATACTAAGTTTATGGTCATTTTTTACAGCAGTAATGGGAAACGAATAGCATCACCTTCTACTTCTACAGTATTTTTCAGATCTACAAGCAGGTTCACGAACATGACCTCCTTTAATACTCACAGCAACCCCATGAGGAAGGAATTCTTTCCCTCAGTCCATAGAGAGGGAAAGTGAGGGTCAGAGATTTGAAGAGGCTTGTGCAGAGCTAGTAAAGGAGGCAGCTGGAGATGGAACTCAAGTCCAGTGTCCTTTTCACTCAGCACCACACCTCCTACTGTAGAGAAGTAGCAGAAGGAAGCTGTGTCTCAAGGAGTTAGGGGACAAATAGATGGTGAAGAGTCAAGTGGCAAGCCAGTCCAAGATGGTAGAAGCTTTATTGGAGCTAACAGATTCTGCCATGGGATCTGAGTCTGCCTTCAATATCAGGGCATCAACCTTCATTTAAACCCAGGCTTCCTGCAAGGCAGTGGTTTCAAGCTGAGCCACCCCAGGGATCTAAGATATTTTTTAACAGGAAATGATGAGATGATGGGGTTCCTTCTACCAGAGAAGTTGTACATGTATTTATTTTTTAAATATTTGACTTGTGGGTCAGATTTCACACACACACACGCACACACACACGATCCTGGGGCTAAAAAAGATATTCGAAAATACTGGTGGACATTCTGTAAATTGCCACTGTAGAAGATAAGAAGCAGACACCCTGGAGTGATGGCTAATCAAACCCCCTGGAACCCAGAGAAAAGGAGGAAGAGCAGACTTTTTGGAGCCCCCCACCCCCGAGGCCTTGCCTTCCAGCTTCCAAGCAGAGGGGAGCTGTGAGAAGCAGCAGAATGTCATACATATGACAGCATCTGGGCTGCTATTTGATTTTTAAAGTGGATTATAAGAGTTGGAACTCTATCATTCAGGAGGCTTAAACACATTTGTGAAGCCAGGATGTTTCTGTTGCATTGGTAAAGGTCAAAATCAATAGAATTCTCAAATCTTCCCCTATTTCGTAGGTCAGGTGCACTGTATTATTCCACAGATCACTAGTGAATTTCTCTGTGATCCTTAAGTATTTGCTTGACATAAAAATGACTTTTAAGGTTTACTCACTGGTCCCTTGGCAAACGAAGGACATTTTATATCTCTAATACCTTAAATGTATCATCTGGAATTATTGCACATTGAGCTGTTGCTTTGCCTGGCTGCTGAGAAATGTGCCTGAGTTGCAAAAGGGCTTCTCTTTTGGGGGTAGTGGGTGAAGAAACTCTATTTTTTTTCTGCCTGCTCCTCTATAAATGCTCTTTCTGAATGAAGTAAGCACATCAGAGAGCTGTGTCCCTGAAATACAGCTCAACTCTCCTAAGCTTGCCTGCTTTGAATCGTATTTCAGCACTAGGCACTGGACCGCCAGTGGAGCGCTCGACAGGAACTCTTCATCAGAAGCCTGTCATTGTGTTGATGGGAGGGGTGGTGCTGGGAGCACTGTCCACCATACCCCTTTCTATACACTTTTGAAGAAACTGTGGGAGGGAGGACGTTCTCTCAGTCCTCACTGCCAGGAAAAGCTGTGTTTCTTATCAGTAACTAATGTGTTTTCTAACTTACGGGCATTTGAAATTTTGTTATTCAGTTGTCAGATGCACTGAATAACACAGCCATAGCTGCATATGAGAAATATCTTTGCATAACCCCACTCTCAGAAATTCAGTTTTTCTTGGACAAGGATACTTTTTCAAAAGCCCTCCCCACTCTGTCTAGTGATTCTAATGAGCAGCCAGCGTTGAGGGTCATTGTTACCACTGATTGGGTCTCTTTGCTTTGGCCACTGGAAAGCTCAAAGTCCATTTTGGGTCATTTTCTAACAGCTCTAGAGGACTTCATGTGTGCAATTCTGAGTGCACTTTTGATCTAGACTTGATCTAAGTGACATATTCTGATTTATCCTTCCTCCTAACTTCTTTGCCTGTTTTTTACAATCACATTGCCATTATGTATTTATTGGGGCTGTTTCAGATGATCTTCAAAAGGAGGCAAAAGACGAATTGGTAGGTGGAGAGATGATAGAAAGACAGACCGGTGCCATCCAGTGTTTACAGTGGGTCTCTTCACTGCCATGGGATATTTGCACGCATCACATACCGCAAATGGCACTGTACTGGCCATTCTTGATGCAGAGGTACTAGGATATATTGTCCTTAGTGATGTTATTAGAAAAACACACCCATACAGCTTTGATTGATTGATTGATTTAATGGCAGGACTGGGAATCGAACCTAGGACCTCGTGTATGCTAAGCACACATTCCACCACCCCCGCCCCCGTCTTTTACTTTTTAATTGGAAAGAAGAATATTAGCAATCTTTTAAAAAATTGAGACAATTCAATTTAAAAAATAATTCCTAATTCTGCCCCCCTCCCAACACACACACAAAATGACAAAAGCATTTATTTTTCTAGAAAACCAATCTGTCCTCAGAGGGCTTTTCTTTAAGCAGAATAAATAGGAGTAGAAAAACCAACAAAGCAAGCGTTTATGAAAAATAAAGCCAGTCCTCCAGGCACTTGAAATTCCGCATTCGCCACCTGTGGATCCCGGACACCGAACAGTAAACCATTGCCCTTCATGGCTTCTCAGTGCACTCCAGAGACCATGGCCTGCAAAGCCCTCCAAGAATGGGCCCCTGTTTACCTCTTCAGCTCTCAAACCATTCACCCCTGCCAACCTTAGTCATAATGTAATTCTTTTAATTTCTAGAATGTTCTTTTGCCTCTAGTCCTTCACACATACTGTTCCCTCTGTTGGGATCATATCCTCTGCTTCCTTTCCCGTTCATCTAGCTAACTCTCCTTCATTCTTTCCACATTTCAGCTTAGATGTTTCTTCCCACTGGAAACTTCTCCCAGAGTTCCCAGACGTGTCTCCCGACTGGAGCTACTTTTCCTATGGGGCCACTTCTCCCACTGAATGGTGATTACCCAATTAACGTCTGTCTCCCCTCCCAGAATGTAGGCTCCAGGACATTGACTTTGTCACTGAATATCTAGCACTTACCGGTGACTGGCACTCAGTAAGTGGGATTTGCTACTGTGAGTATAAAGTGTGTATTTCCATGTTTAAAAGGCACTTGGTAGATGTTGGTTATGCTGATAGGAGTCATTTTAGGGGCAGGACAGCCCCAGTCATTCAGTGAGAGAAGACGGAACGCCCAGGCAGCGCGTGGACTCTGCAGCTGTTCATTACTTCGCCTGCTCTTTAGACGTCATGTTAGGGAGAAAAAGACAGGCAGCAGTGGAGAGCAATCAGCTCTTCCGAAGCTGATTTTCACTTTTAGTTAACACTTGCTCTGTGCAAGAAAAGGTCAGATCAGTTGGGAGCTTGACTGCTTCCAAGATGACTGCCTGTCAACAACTGGAAGGGGCGTCTGGAGCTTTGGCCAGTGCTGCAGTCATTTAGAAACACAGGAGTGGGTGTCATTAAATGCCATTTACATGGCTTTATTTTTGGTCAATAAGATTTCACCTATTTCCCTGTAAGAAAGCAGCTGTGTGTAGTGGAAAGCACTTTGAACTTGGAAGCAAAATTTCTTACCTTTCTATTTCCTAACAATGTTACTTTGGGCAAGTTGATCACTCTCAGCTTTGATTTTCTCATCTGTAAAATGGAACAGTAATGTAAGTCTCATGGCCATCTGGTGAAAATTATCTCATCCCTGAGTAGGTGCTTGATAAAGATTTGTTCGATTCAAATGCCAAGAAAGACATACTTCCGTTGAGATAAATAAGTATGAACATGTGACGTTTCGCTTTCTGAAGGTTTGTGCATGAATTAAAACATTTTTATTATTATTAACATTACTTATTTACACAGTGCCCTTTTTCAAAAGAGATATTAAAAAAAGAATGTCATGTAACCTACCTTTCCAAACAAAATTGATTTGTTTAATAAAGCCACGGTTGCCAGAATCTCCGATGTTGCTCTGCTTTGATGTAATCCATATGCAAACGGGAAGTTTCCCTACAGAGCCGAGGGGATAAAGAAAGCCCACAAATCTGTCAAATTAGCCCCTGAATATCAACCACATTTCTTTTCGACTATAATCAGATCCTTCGACTCTGGTCTTCTAATTATTTCATCAGGCCAGGAAAGGAGAGCTGATAAATAAGGCCGATTCTTTCTTGGCACCACAAAATTCAAAGAAGAATAGAAAATCCATTGAAGTCCTCCTCTGCTCTTTTTGAAATGTGTGCGATCTGCCTCCTGAGACTGTGAGGTTCCTAAGCAGAAGCAGGAAGCTGGGAGAGAGACGAAGAAAGAAACATCCATCGCATCCATCCCCGTTGTCATTCCGACCCCAGCAGAGCAGGAAGCAGTGAGCCGCAGAGCGCCGACCTGAGCTCCCACTTGCTGCCGTGGATGGACCTGAGGCTCCTTAGTAGCTTGGCTGATGCCTGCCTTCCTCCCTGTGTATCTGCCAAGTCCTCCTTTGTCTACAGACCTGAGGGTTCTCTTTCCTTCTTGGAATGTCTTTCACTCATTCACTCTCAGTCCCTAACAACTTGTGTAACCCAACCAGGAACACATTATATGCTCATTGGGTGCTTAGGTGCAACATGGAGACCTGGAGCTACAGGAGGTAGAGGTGCATGGGCTCTCCGAGACCATCCACGTAGCTGTCCTTGGTTTCCCGCTCTGCTTCTTCAAATCCCCTGCAGGTATACTCTGGAGGCGCATCAAGGACTTCATAGGGAGGAAGTTGGTGGGAAATGGGCACCAAAGAAAGACTGCGACCGGACAAGGCTGTGGGTAACCTATCACTGCTTTGACCACAGAAGTTCTCTTTTTATCTGCATCTCATGTTTGACATCAGCATGAGATTTCATTTAAAGAAATGATTCCATGGCCAAAATAATTTGTGGGGGAAGCATTTGCTCAGCCCTGTTACATCTCTATACAAGGTAGGGACCTACTGATTGGGAATTACATTCTTTTGTACCTGCTCTGATGGCATGGCTGCGGCTTCCATCACTCCGAGAGGATGTGAATTTGTGACGACCAATGTCCAGATTTGCTGTCTTTATGAATAGACAGTTCATTAGTTCCCATTGGGCACAACTCTGCTTTCTTTGTAGATTGGTTGCTCCTAAACTTTTTTGAGTGTTTTTTTTTTTTTTTTTTGAGAATCTGATCAAAGTTGTGGACCCGCTGCCATGAAAAACACCTGTAAACAGTATGATCTGTCTATTCTTTTAAGGAACTGTGGTGCCGTTGAAACCCAGCCATGCACTCTGAGACTAAAAATCCCTGCAGGAAAGGCTTTTCTTGATTGACCACACAAACTGTTGGGGTAAATGTGCAGTAAGGGAGCATTTACTTCCCCTGATCATTAGAACTGCCCAATATTGGAATGGGCTGCTTCATGAGTGAATGGTTGCTTGATTACTTCACATGTACAGATGCTGGCTGGCCAGAGGGGCAGGGCAACACAGTGGAAGAAAGCACTGGACTTGGCATCAGCCAGCATAGGCTTTAGATCTTATTTCTGCCAATTCCTACATGTTTCCTTGGGCAAATCACTTAACTTATCTGAGCCTCAATTTTCCTTATCTGTAAGATGGAAATAATGCTACTGCCTACTGTATAATGACCTCGTGGGGTTGTTGTGAGAAGTTAATGAGATAATACATGCAAATCATTTCTCATGGTATAGGATAGTTGGTCAGAATGTCAGCTCCCTAAAACTTATTGCAGAAAGGGCACCTGCTTTGTGTGGGAAATTGAATGAGGTGTTCTGTCAGGTCCCTTGTGGTTCAGGTTTATCCATTCTGCTGTGTTTTGTTGAATAATCTAGGAGCTGTTATTTTCTTGCTTTGGATTTACCCTTAAACAGCTTTTGTGACTAGAATCTTGAACGATGATTGCTTTTCACCTCAAAGGTCAGCTTTAAAAAATGTCTTTAAACTCTCTTCAGCGTCTTTAAAGAGATGTTACATCTTTATTGTCATGTGGCTCCGTGTGTCCCTTCGGGAGGTCAGGAGGCTTCGACCAACATTTCTGACATGTGGTACTCTGTAGCCAAATAGTCTAGGGAAACACACAGTTATGAGTAGATAGTGTAAGCTTAGGGTTTGTGATCTGATTCCGCTTTAGACTTTTAAATAAATCAGCCAAGAACAGTTCCAAGCTTGATCTTCAAAATGGATACTTTTTGACAGACCTGTGGCAGCTAGTTTCCAAAGATGGCATCCAAACGAACAATGCTTCCTTATATGTAGGCCCTCCCTTTGAACCTGGGCTGGCCTTTGACCAATAGAATGTGGTGGAAGTGACACTGCTCGACTTTTCTAGACTAGATCATAAGAAGCCTTGGAGCACCGTCAATCTGAGTCTCTTGGAATGGTCATTCTGGGAGAAACTAGGTACCAGGTAAGAAGTCCAACTACCCTAGTTCCTAGTTACCCTAGTTCCTCATGCTGGAGGAAGCTCAAATTTTAAGAGTCTGCGAGGAGAATGAGAGACATGTCTGAGCAGCCCTCAGCTGCTGCAGCCATCCCAGCTGGGTGCCGGACATTGGAGTGAAAAGGCCATCCTGGACATCCAGCCCAGGGGAAACTGCATGGGAGGACTTCAGCTGCCATCTGACTGTAGCTGCGGGGGAGACTCCAAGTAAGAACTCTTAGCCCACATAATCCGCAGAACTGCGAGATAATGTAGTCCATTGTTGTTTGGAGACACAAATTTGGATGTTTTAGAATAGCAATAGGTAACTGATCAGGATGCCTAAGTCACACACAGTGGTGGGCAGCCAGACACAGACACCTGTCAGCAGAGCATCTGGTAGGACTGTTGGAGGATCTGTGGCTTCCTAGTGAGAGGGTCCACGTTGCTTGCCATTGACTCAAGCTGATCAACCTTGACCCTCAGATCTAGAAAATTGCTTGTTATTGGGTTAAGATCACTGGGGCAAGAATACGACTTATATCTCTGCCATTGGGTTCCTTGGTATCTAAGTTCATAACTTCTTTCTTATTTTTAAGACAAGTTCTATAGAGGATTTTGTGCTATTGTTTCCCCCAGATTACTTGCCGGGCTGACCTCATGCACCTGTCAAAACCAGGGTTGGCAAAGTAGAGCTTGCAGGCAGACCACCTCCTATTTTTGTAATTCAAATTTTATTGGAACGTACCCATTTGTTTACATATATATATAATGTATCACTGATTTTTCACTACATTGGCAGAGCTGAATAGTTGTGACAGATGGTATGGTGAGCCAAGTCAGAAATATTTACTATCTGACCTTTACAGAAAAAGTTCGCCAAACTCTTGTCAAAACCATTGCACTAACTGGTTGGTGGTGTTTTAGATTATGTGCAGTATTATATGTAGACTGAACCTGAGAACTTGATTTCATGATGAAGTCATCTTCTAATTTCATCTTTTCTGGGGACCGCTAAGCGGGTAAATGCCGCCTCAGCTGACGTATATTAAGTAGCTACTATGCACTAGGTATCTAGTGCTTGGGTTTGTGTTTTCCTGTAATAATCCTGTGAGGTGGGTATTTTGTCTCCCCTTTACAGATAAGGAAATTTAAGACTTGGAAAGAAAAAGATGATTTCATTAAGATCATGTAACTGCTAACAGGCTGGGATGTGAACCCAGTCCATAGGCTTCAGTACTGGGTTCTTTATCTTACACTAGTGCTTTTCAAACTTTCATTTCATTCCATTTTCTGTATGTGTATATATGTATAGATGGATGAGTGTATGTATGTACGCATTTATGTGTTTGGCAACAGAACCTTCTTTTACTCAAAAAATGCTACCCATGAGCCCTATAGATATAATAGATTAGAGAAGAACTTCGTTGAGCAAAGTGCTCTATGATCACCACCCCTCCTCCTTGCAACACACACACACACATACACACGCACACACATTTCAGCCTTAATCTAAACATAGAGTGGACCTTCTCAGGACCTATAAGGACAGATAGAATGACATGAGATTTGGGTCATCATCATCCATTCGCCCTTTGTTTTTTTCATAGCACAAATGTTTGATTACTCTTTGCCTCAGTGCCAGTGAGTCCCAAGGCATTACGTACAACTGCAAAAGGAAAAAGAAAAGAAAAAACGTCAAGGATTACTATATTTGTTCGTATGACTGCTTTAACCACTCCCAAGCTTCAAATCTCCCCATCCAAATCAAAAGTAAGTTGAATACGATTTTTTAAATTCTATTTTTAGCTTGGTACATCCATATGATGTAGTTTTATACATGCACATTAAAAATTATGTTTATAAAGATATTTAGTGACAGAAACTATAGTATAATGCAGATAAAAACAGCCCTGTATACTGTGATCTCAGCTTTGTGGGATGCATTTGGGTGGCGATACATGTACTAACTCATTCACCCCTAGTCAAATAACATTGGAGGGAGCCATCATCTCTGAGCGGAGGGCATCTGTATGATTGCTATTGTCTACTTTTGTCCATTCTTTTGAAAGCATCTAGAAACAAGTCAGTTTGCCCCAAAAAGGTTATCTGCATGTACTGTGTTGTGACACTATCTGATGTATCAAAAACTGGAGAAGAAATGACTGGCCTGGGTGAATAAAGGCATGTTGGTTCCTGAGTTCTTCCTCTCCGAGTCTTGCAGTGTCCTTTCACTCCTTGTCTGCCTGCATTTTTACGCCTCTTTATTTACAGTGACATTAAAGAAAGGGTACAAAAGGCCCTCGGCCTTTTATTTAGCATGTTTAAAGATGTATCTCTATTTATGGCCTCTCAGTATTGAGTGAAAACTTGACTTGCAATAAACCCATCTATACTTTGAACAAAAGCAGCACAGATGTTAATTGGCATCCTGTGTTGTAAATGTCATCATCAGTGGGTGCCTTTGGATGTAAACTGAATCCATGCGGTAACCACAAAGTATGAATGAGATTATATTTAGGCAGATGAATGGTTTGAGAAACTTAGAGACTTACAAATGAGTCTTTAGGATTCATGAATGAGAATATATGACATGCAGTATGGCTTTGGACTAAAAATGTCCTATGTCATATTGTGTATTGACTATGTAGGTAAGTTTTTAAACATTTATAGTTTTAGGAAAATGGGGGGAAAAAAGCTGCATCCCCTTATGGGAAAGTGTTATATATTAATGCCACCTTCGAATTAAAAAAGATCAGTATGACGTTATGTAAACATCTCTGTATCAGTTAGATTGTAGTGACAATACATTTTATAAGGTCTAAGGAAGCTTACATAAGAACAAATATTTTCCCAATACAATCAAATGCCACTTTGAATAAGGGGCATGGTAGAAGAGATGCAATGGATATGTGTAATGTGTGCTAAATTCGTGATTGCCTTGGGCACTGCTAAAGCCACACTGGGTAATTTCACTTGACAGCCAAAAAAGAGGAGCTAAAGAAATGTGGCAGTTTCACCTCCTGCGTCTATTCACAAACTCCCATGGTGACCTCATTAATCTCGGGGAGGCGAAGCACTCAAAGAGTGGCTGCATAATGCCATAATGACTGCTTGCAAAAATCAAATTCCAGTCCATCTGCCACTGGTTTTCTTTATGCTGGTGTTTGGCAACTTTATCAAGGGGTGTGCCAAGGTGCGCTGGGTCACAGCTGGGGAAGGAGAATGTTGATGGCACTCGGGTTGGAGCAGCAGTAAATGTTTCCCATGCCTGCCGTGTGGGCTCAGGCTCCAGCTCTCCCACCTCTTTGCTGCTACTGGTTCTCATTGTGCTGCTGGCAGGAGGGATGGAGAGAGGAATGGGGGCCACCACTGGGCCTCCCACCAGGGACAGTGGACTTCCATGGCGCCATGTGCATACTGTGGTACATATGCCAGGGGATGCTGCTCCCTGGCCTTGATCTGAGTATACCAGCTCAAGATTACTCGCCTTGAAACTTTGTGTTTTTCCAACTGACCATTTGTTTAACAGCCAAGGACACTCGATGACTTTAGGTTTGGATTCAACAGTTATCATGCGATTTGCTTTGTGCTGGGCACGGTTCTGGTCACTCCAGCACCTTTATCTTATTTAATCCTGGTAATATTTTGAAGGTAATGCCACCATTCGCATTTTAAATGATTAAATCAAGGTACCCTTTCTACTAATCCATGCTGTAGCTCTCCTCACTTTAGGAGGAGATGTATTAATATATTTATAAATAAAGTTATATCATATAAAGTGACATAAAGATAAAGCCATCATCTTTTAAAAGATATGTATCATTGCTAAAAATCTTAATTAGGCATTGAAAATTACAGCAATAACTGGTGAAGGGGTGTGAAGGCCGGGCAGTTGGGACAATGGGAATTGGAATACAATGAGTAACACTGAGTCTACACACGTCAAGGCCGACTGGCAGACATCACAGGGAGGCCGTGAGTCAGACAGATGCAAGCAGAACTGGAATGCATTGTCATAGATGCCAGGGGAGGAGGACATGTCAAGATGGAGCACTTGTTTCAGCATCTTGTGACGTAGAAGAGAGGTCCAAGATGATAAAGCATGAGTAGACCCTCAGGATTTTGCATTTGGGAGAGCAATGCTGACCTTGCTAAGAGCCCCTTCTATGAAGTGGGAAGGGCAAGAAGCAGATATTGTAGAATGAGGTGTCAGTAAGACGTGAAGGAAAAGAAGACTGTTAGTGAATAGTACGGTGCTTCCAGTGGTTTTGGTGGGGCAGGGAGGGGAGAAGCGAGTGGTTTCTAGGGGACACATCCTTATGGGAGGGGTAGTTTTTAAAATTTTAAGGCAATGAAAAGACTCTAGCCTAACTACAGTTTGAAAGGAAAGGGCCTATATGGAGAGAATGGTCTGAGATACAGGAGGTAACTTGAGGGCTGGCGTCTGAGAGATGATGGGAGGCGATGTGCACCAGGGCACACGGGGAAGGATTGCCCTTGAATTGGATGAGGGACCTCCAAGTCCTCTTCCTGAGGGAAGAAAATGAGGAAGGACGTGATTTGTAAATGTTGACATTGGTGATGTAGAAAGTTAAGATTATAGCCGAAAGCCTCAATTGTGTTAGCAAAGCAGGGGCAAGCTAGATATTGAAATTGGAAGGGGCAGAGGTTGAGTAAGGGGCTTTTGAGCAAGATAGTGAAGGCTTGACATGGTCACCGAGGAGAACAGAGTATGACTGATGAACTATGAACCTCTTATACCACAGGTTTTGCTGAGACTGTAGCAAAGGTTGGAGATCATGAATCTGTAATGGTATTAAACTGCCTGCTTTGTTTGACTTTCTTTTGATGGATAGAACAGAAAGGATAGATTGTAATATTGGATTAGGGCTTGGAGTTCGAGATTGTGGTAGAAGGACAGTGGTGGAAAGAATCTGAGGGAGCTGGAGGGCAAGTGGCCTGGATATGTAACCATCAGATCCAGGCAGGGTAGGGACAGAAGTGAAGACAGAAGGCTGATAGACTCAAAGGAAATGCAGGGATCAATGGACTGTACAACTCTTGGAGGATGCTCTCAGGACTTGGGGTAGAGAAGGAGGTGGTAAACCATGAACTAAAGTCATCTTGAGTAAGTCATGAATGTGAAGAGTCATTAGGAGGCATAGAGAGGTAGATAGTTAAAACGCAAGTATTTCAAGAGACCAGAAGTTCTATATAAGGATTCAGGATTTGATAATCATGGTGTTGGGTTAGTAAACACCAGGGCCAGACCCCCAATGTGTCTGTTTCTTGAGATATGAAGAGTAGGTGGATGAATAACCAGTCTTCACTTGAAAGTCTGTCATCAGAAGATAGATTTCAGCAACGGTAGGAGTTAGGGGAATATTCTGTCACGGTTCAGGAAATAGGCAAATTTGTCTACCATGGTCTTAAGGAACCAGAACACACAATGAGGAGGTTTTCTGACAAGGGCAACAGTGGAAGCTTGAGGCAGAGACAAGCAGCACAGAGACTGTAGATGAGGAAGGGTCTTATATTTTGAATCATGACCAAGGATGACAGGTATGGGAGGGAGGAATCATTGAGATTTGCTGACCTCAGGTTGGTGTAGGCGGCCAATGGGAGTTTATGGCAGCCATGAGAGTTCTAGAGAAATGAGTCATGGGTGAGAGGTCTCAGAGTCCAAAGCTTGAGGCTAGATAAGGACCCCAAACTTCAGGGCTTGGTACTTTGTCGGTATTTTGTATCAGACTGACAATTTGCTTCAATACAGCTCCATCTTTGACCAGTGATATCTTAAGGACACTATTCATTCCTTAATATTCTATCTTCTGGTCACTTTTGATATCTTTTTTTCATTTATTTGTGCCCCTGCCTTATTTCCGGGAGGATTTAAGGCAGGTGTTCAGTATTGTGAATTTTCTGGTGGGAAGCATCAATGAGATGGGTGGCAATATATCATTCATTAATTTGGAAAAGTTTTTGAGGGGGTTGATCTGGTCTTTTTCCCACCCAGTTTTTAGATATTCTTTGACCTGAAAATACCCCTCCAAGATTATAAAGTGAATGTAATATTCAAGTTATTTCCTTGGCAACAGTCTTTTAAAAGTGGCTTCCAGAGAAATTTCTGGTCAAAATGATGTTTTGGGCACTCTGTGTGGATTTCTTTGAGTACTGCTTTCCTACTGCTTAATGGCATGGCTGGATGTACCTGACCGCCTTCAGTGTGATGCCCCTGTGGACGAAAGAACCAGCCCACCAGGGAAAACAAAATGTTTTTATTTCATGGTCCTAAGCCCCAAATGTTTAAAATCAGTATAAACATTTAGAAACTCTTCAGAAGTTTTGGAGCATTACTTGATTGAGGTAGAGGCGGATAGAAGGTTAACTTCTTTTTTCTTCATTATGTAATGAAGCCATATTCATTGTAAAGAATATAGAAAAAAAAAGAAAAAAGAAGAATAACTTTTAATCTCACCAGCTAGAGATATCCATTGTTAACATGCTGACACATACTATTCAGTCATTTTGTGTCTATATTCTTTTTAGCAAAAATGAGATCTTTGTTACATACTTTAAAATTTTTCCCTTATTGTCTTATGACCATGATCAGATGTCATTAATACTCTTTCACAAAATAGTATTCAATATAGTATTCCACTGATTTACTGAATTTATTTAATCAGTCTTCTCATGCTATTTATCTGGGTTTTATTTCTATTTTTGTAATTAATAAATCATGTTGGTATGGATATCCATGAGACAGACTTAAGCTTGCACACATTCATGATTACTTGAATAAATTCTTAGAAATATAATGGCTGGATCAAAGAGGTTTCTCCTCTGCGTCTTCCCTTCTTCCCTCCTTCCTTCCACTCCCCCATCTTCTTCATTCTTTCTCTTTCTTCCTATCTTCCTGATGGCCTTTCTTGCTGCCTTTTGCTCTTTTATTGTTACAGTTTACACTTGAAATCTAATTTATCCTTGTGATTATGGTGTGGTGAATTTGTTATCAGATACGTTGCTGACTTAGGCCAGTGGTTAACAAATTCCAGCTGATAAGCTAAGTCCAGCCTGCCTCCTGTTTTTATATGGCCCAAAGATGCTACTTGAATGGGGAGAACAATTCCCTTAAGCAAAGAATGCTTTTTACATTTTTAAATGATTGAAAAACTTACAAAGAAGAATGATATTCTGCAATATGTGAAAATGATAATGAAATTTACACTTCATTGTCCATTAATAAAATTTGGAATACAGCCACACCTATTTGTTTATATATTATCTGTGGCTCTTTTCATGCTCCTCTAGCTGAGTTGGGTGATTGCAACAAAGACTGTACGGCCCACAAGCCTAAAATATTTACTATCTGGCTTTTTGTAGAAAAAGATTGATGATCCCTGATTTAGGCCAGAGGGGTTTGGAAAGTTATCATAGATAATCCACCAATCCTTTATTTTGACTCCAGAGTAATTTGCATTTATGTTCTACTCTATATTGTAAGTCCATGCCCCTGTTTCTTCATCTGTAGAATGAGGATAATAATAATGACAGTCTCCTGTGGTTTTGTGAAGAGAGAATGACTTAATACATTGGAAGTGCTTGGAATAATGCCTGACTTAGAACTGATAAGCACTGTGACTGGAGAGCTTGCAAGGTGTTCCATTGGAAGAGTGTGCCATTCATTTCAAAGGAAGGAAGTCCAAGCTTGCTTGTTTGGGTGAACTTCATATATGTTCCACACATACCTACCTTCTAAGACCATTGTAGGTGCTCCCTCATGTGGCTGGGGTGGGAATTGCTCTCCCTGATCAAGTAGCATCTTTGGGTTGCTGGTCTTCAGGTATCTTGGGTGCTCCTGTGGTTTAATATCATTGAATATGTTTCACTTCTGCTAGAAAGTCACCATCAGCAGCACAGGGATGACAAATGTTAATACAATTAATAATTTATAGAAAAAGAGGATAATGAAAGAAATGATAAGGACTGATTTGAATAAAATGTATATAAAGAAAGAAGAGGAGGGAACTTCACAGAGTAGAGGCAGACAGCAGGGGAAATAATAAAGTGTAATGAGTTTAAACTTTAACTGGATTTAGGACAATCATTTTTTAAATGGCTGTGTATTGTGCACTCCCCCTCCCCCCAAAAAAAGCCACAGGAAAAAGTAGATGGAAAATGCAGACTTTCAAAGTACATTGCAAGAAATTAATTCAGATCCCAGGATTGCCAAGTAACCAAAGTTTGGTTACTACCATTTTTATGTAACTTGTTAGGGCCTTTCTGCATGTCTTTCCATATCCATCATTTTTTCCTTCTCTCCTATATTAGAAGAAAACAGTCTTCCCTTTTCTACCAAGACTAATTCATTGGTCTCGCTTCGCTTTCCTCCTCTTGCTCCTGAATCATCCCTGTCGGGTAAATCTCTCATCTTCATCCATTTTGTCCACGATGTCTCTTTAATCGACAAACATTCCAAGTGATATTTTCTACAGTAAAAAATATCACAGGGTCCTCTCTGGTATTTGGAGGAATACAAAGCAGGAAATATAGCATGAATGAAGGAGACCAGTCACTGGTGTCTCCGAACACGATCAGTTCTCAATCATCCAGATCGATGGAGTGCAAGGTTAATACGGTGGCTATTTTTTTAAGTATTTACCTTTTACATGTATACCATGCTTATTATGTTCAATATATTTTAAATCCCATGCCAGTATTTTCTTTGACCTATGAATTATTTCGATGGCTATTTCCGTTTCCAAGCACACAGCCTAGTAGGTCTCCCTCCCTCCCCCTCCTTTGTTACCATTTGTCATTGGATCTTGGGGTTTTGGAAAGAGCTTGTGTTCTTTTTAAAGGCATTTCTGTGGAATTTTTAAGACGTGCTTTATGGCTAATATGTTATCAGATTTCCTTAACGTCCTGAGTGTGCTTGAAAGGGGTGTGTATTCTCTAATCATTGAGTGCAGAGTTCTGTACGGTTCAGTTAGATCAAGCTTGTTAATTATGTAGTTCAAATCCTCTATGACTGTATTAATTTTTTGCCTGATTGATTTGTCACTTTCTGAGAGATGTTTGTTAAAACTCTTCTGCCTTAATTGTGGGTTTATTGATTTTTTTCCTCATAAGTGAGCCATTTTTGTGTCACTTATTTTTAAGGTTATATTGATATATTTGATATGTAATTATGTAATAAACCTGTTTAATTCTAATAATAGGATAAAACCTTAAACAAGTACTTATCTTTTAGAAAGATTCTAATATTTAGGAGATAGAGGCCTAGTATTTACCTCCTGAAGTATATCTTCATTTTTTTAACTTATAAAAACATTACCTGCTCATTGTGGAAATTACAGTTATCATTGATTTCTTTTATCCATGCATACATTTTAATCACAATTCCATCACCCAGTCATAATCACTGCCAGTATTTCAACATACAGTTTTCCATTAATCTCTGTACATTTTTTTCTAGTTGCAACCATATATAAAATGCAATATTATATTTTGATTTGTTTTAACTTCACTTTACCATAAACATTATCTCATGTTATTATAAGCTCTTTTGGACATCATATTTCTATATCCCTAACCACCAATGGAATTAAAATGGACTTTGGGATACAATCAGATATACCTAAAATAGCAAATAGAACAGAAACAAGCAAATTGTGAACTACAGAAATTAAATATGACTTGAACATCAATCGCATTATCTATACCATAGCTTAGCAAATTTGAATGATAGGATTTCAATGATGGTTGCAGCCCTTGGGGAAAAAAACATGACAAAGGTGGAGTTTAAGCTCAACATTGCTCTCTTCCTCAATGCTCAGTCACCTCCATTTAGTGAAGGTAGTGGGGCAGGCCTGAACCGGGCCCCATACTACAGAGTAGGTGATGGACGGGTAGGACAGGCATCTGTAATGTGAAGGAAGACCCATCAGCTTCACTCTGGAGAGAAGGGGTGATGCGATTCACTAAAGATGGGACCAAATTCTGGAGCATCTAGACTGCCAAGAGAGCAAGGGAGATGCTTGTAACTGTTGTTGCCACATGGAGAAGAGGAAGAAGAAGGGAATTTTTATGTCTCCACGGGTCATGCTGTCGCAACTACAAATCTCTCCTGAGAATGGAAGGACAGAGCAGAATCACTTTAAGAAAGGAAAATGAAAACCATTAGTCAGTCTTATTCTACTGGTGAATTTGTAGTTCTAGGTAAGTGAAAACCATCACATTTTATCCTTACAAAGCTATGAGAACGTATTAAAATTATCCTGATATCCAATAGGAAGGAACCAAGGCTTAAGGAAGTGTTTTCATATGTCCACACCACTAGCCAGATCTTAGGGCACCTTGTTTGATGGTTTTTCCATTACTCCCTATTGCTTCTCCAGGCAAAACGTCACAGAATTCAGTGGTGGTAACAATGGTTGCTAGTCCTTTTATTCCACAACTTTCAGGCCCTTAAGGTGTTAGTTTTTCCTAGAAAAATTCTGCATTACTGAATATCAGAAGGAAGAAACCCAAACATTCCCAGAGAAGGCCAACCTGATCGTTGTTTTGTAATTGACCTCTTTTTGCTAGACTGGATTCTTGTGGCATTTACTTACACACACACACACACACACACACACACACACACACACACACACACACCCCTTAGATATTTATCCAAGTGTGGATCTTTTTTCACTGGTTTTCCCTGGAATTTGAGGAACCTCTTTTATCAATATGCTCAGCTTTTTCTTCAACTCAGGAAAGTTAGCCTCAGTTGTACTTGTAACCATTGTTGTCCCTAGTTCTTCTGGTTTCTCCTTCGGAATGCCTGTGGTATGTAAGTTCGTTCTGCCCTTCACATCTGTTATCCTTTCTCTCTTCTTCACCGTGTTTTAGTCTATGACGATTACACTCTGGAGAGCTTCAGAATGTGAATATTTGGTTTTATTTTCCGTCATATTAGTTTGGCTGTTGATGTGTCTCTCTTGACCTACCTACCTTTCCCTCCACTTTATACCAAACCCAGTTCAGTCAATGGAAACTTCATCCACCCAAATGCTCAAGCCAGGCGCCCTCTATCTCTGAATACTTATAGACAAATCATCAGCCAGTCTTTTCTATCAAATTCCAAAGTATGTGTTAAATTATCCCATTTCACAAAGCAAAATAATGGCTAAGGCCGGGCTAGAACCAGGCCTTCTGGGAGGTATGGGATGGAAAGATAAAAACAGCATTGGCTTTAGATCCAGGCACAGCTTAGTTTGTTTCCTGACTTCACCACTTTTTACTTGTGTGACCGTGGACAAATTATTTAACTTCTCTGAGCCCCCATTCCCTTCTTTATAAGAAGTTAACATTGCTACATTTCAGAGTTACGTTAAAAAATATTGTGATTCCATTTATATGAAATGTCCAGAATAGGCAAAATCTATAGAGACAGAGAATATATTTGGGGGTGCCCAGGAATGTGAGGGTGTGTAAGGAAATGAGACATGAATTTGAGTGCTAAAGGATATGGAGTTCCTTTTTGGGATGATGAAAAATCTTCTAGAACTGATTGTAGTGGTGGTTGGACAATTCTGTGAGTATACTACGAACCATTGAATTGTTCACTTTAAAGGATGAGTTACATGGTATGTGGGTTATAGCTCAACAAAGCTGTTAACATTTTTAAAATGATTAGTAGATAAAGAGAGGGAAAGTTCCTGAGATGATGGACAGTGGAGTCCCTTGGGCTTTGGAGGCCCAGGCCAACCTTTCTGCCTACTTGAGGTTGGCCATCTGGGTCTTTGGTCCAACAAAACCCCCAGGGTACGTGGTGTCCAGGTCTTGGGCCTGGACAAAGTCTCCTCAGCTGCATCATGGTGGCCAATGTGGAAGGATTGCTTACCTTTAGGAACCGCAGCTGGGCAAGTTCTAGCCCTTTACAGATTTGGGGAGTTACTCTTGGCAGCCTCCTAAGATAATGAAATACGAAAAGTGTTTATCACCTGGGGCTTCATGGCATGATGAGAACAAATGACCTCCCAAGGTCCCCAGCTAAAAAGTGAAGCTACACCTCAGGCCTCAATTTTCTAAGGGATTTGATCTACTTGTCTTCACTGCAAGCTTCCCTGGCCTGGCAGTGCGGGTAATTCCAGGGCTGAATTACTTGAGACATTTGATAAGAGTTGTGGGCATAGCTTTTAATGTGTTATATTTACTCATCGCCACTGAAAAAGCTACTCCAAACTGGATTTACCTTGACACAGCTTTACTGGAGACATTTGATACAATCTGAAAGATTTAAGAGTTGAGGACATACCTTGGGCCTCCATTTTGTAAAAGGTCTCATCCACTGGTCTCCACAGCAGAACATAATCTTAATCTTGGGCCTTGATTTTGTAAGGAGTTCTATCTACTCATCTCTACTTCAAACTACCCTGAATTAACACTGCCCGGAGTGAAGTCACTTGATGCAGATTTACTGAAGACATTTCATATAATTGGGGGGAAACCTGAGGTGTGAAAATGTCCAGTTGGTCTGAGAGACCAGCCCAGCATCATCTTGTCCCATTTAAAGGGTTACTTTGAAGGTTGAGTGAGATAATACGATTATAGTACCTAGCACATAGTCATCTCTGGATGAAGGCTCGTTCCTCCTCTGTACCTCTGGACCCGTATTAGTGTCTTCATTCACACATCCACATGGTCATTTATTGTGTGTGTGTGTGTAGTGCATATATATGTATGTGTATACATACATTTTTATATGTTATATAACATTTACACACACATGTATCATATATATTTTACTTATATAATCTATCATCTATCTGCTAGAGTATAATGAGTATTTAAGATTAAGTCACTTAAAAGAATGCTGAATTATTTACCACAGAGGTCAGTTTTGGATTTTTGATGTGAGGGAAGGAAATGAGTATTTTGGAAAGACGTAAAATAAGATGTGACTTTGACTGAAAGGGATCAGTGCGTTTGCACCTTTATTCCAAACACAGAAACTGAAATGAAGAAATGAGCATATCTGTGTGGTGTAGGAGAAAGCAACTGTCCCTTGAGTGGCCCATTTCTTTTTGGATCTCCATGCAAAAGGCAAACTGGAGACATGCTGGGACCAGGGAGGCTGGAGCAACCTAGATAGGACATCCGGTGGGGAGGCCATGTGATTGGCCCCGGGGCACCTCACAGACTGCCATCGCCAGTACTGTTGTGGAGCCAAATGCTGAAGTGAATAAAATATGTTCTAGTTATGCTTGGGAGACCTCCCCAGCCCGGCTGCCTCACTGTCCTCCTCCCTTTGCTTTCTTTTGCCAAGATAATGCTTAGGAGGGAAAGGGGAAAGGAGAGGAGAGGGCTGGGCCGACTCCATCACTGAATTATATATGTTACATTTTTATTTGCATTTGGAAAAGCTTTGATTCCTTACCCACTCCGTGTTTGCTTAGCAACTTCCGGGTGGACGGGGACAAGGAAGAATGCTAGGAGTCCTGATCTTCCACTGACCTTGGGGAAATCGCCTTGACTTTCTGAACATCCACTCCCTTATTTACAAAAATAGAGATGGGGATAATACCCTTCCTGCTCTTTCCACGTACTGCTTGCTATCAACATGTAAAGCACCAGATTTAACTTATCATCACTTAGATGACATTTTTTAAAACCCCTTCACGAGTTCAAGTAATTCACATTTAAAATGAGACTGGGGGGAGGATATAGCTCGCTGGTAGAGTGCATGCTTGGCATGCACAAGGTTCTGGGTTCAATCCCCAGTACCGCCTCTAAAAACAAACAAACAAACATACTTACGTCCTCCCCACCCCCTCCCAATCCCTCCAAATAAATTTGGCAGATGTCCAGCCATTATTTCTTGGAGGGAGAGTATAGCTCAGTGGTAGAGAGTGTGCCTAGCAAGCACGAGGTCCTGGGTTCGGTCGCCAACACCTCCATCACGTAAATACATACATAAATAAGTAAAACCTAATTGCCTCTCCCTACCCCCCAAAATGTGTACAGTGCTGTATGTCAACTATATCTCAATAAAACTAGAAAAAAATAGTTGAAAAAATGAAATGTTTAGCTGAACTAAAAAAAAATTAATAAAGTGAAATATTTTCTACATATTAAAATAGCAGAGATTTTTTAAAAAATAATGACACGTTGGTAAGGGTACAGAGAAGTGGGCGCTTTCGTAGCTTTCTACTGAGGGTTGAAATAATATGCTCTTTCTGAGGACAACTTGGCAGTATGTACCAAAACCTTAAAAAGTCATGAAATCTTTGATCCAGCAAGTCCACTTCTAGGAATTCATTTGAAATAAAGGATCAAAGATGTGCATAAAGCCCTTTTTTCAAGGAAGTTTGTTGTAGAGTCATTCATTCCTCATAGCAAAATGCTGGGTACAACCTCTCACCCAGGAACAGGGGGTTAGTTAAGGAAATGGAACACATGATGAAATATAATGCAGTTGTTAAAAAGCATACTGTAAAGGAAGATTTACTGATATAGGGAAATGGTCTCGAAGGTGGGGATCCTTATTTATGCATCTTTCAATACATTAGAAACATTGTTTATAAGAATAATGGCAGAGCAAACCATAGAGCATCCAACAACAGAGGGGTGGTTAGTACTGTAATCATGTGCTGTGATGAAATATTAGGCATGGTTAAATCTCCTAAATTTCCTGTTTCCTAAAATAAGCCTGTAAGTATATTGATACAAATGCTAAGTAAAAAAACACTGTATTTTCAGTATAATTCATAATATCTATGTATAAACGTTATGTTTGTATAGGAAAACTGAAGAAAAATTTTCTTGAAATAGTGTCAGCTTTTCTAGTAAAAGAATTATGTCTTTAAACTGTTTTTATTTTCTAAACTTGAGATTAAATATACCAAGGAAAATGGTGTTTGAAATTTAAAACACTGATAACAACTGTGCTATAGACTGAATGTTTCTATTCCCCTGGAATTCATATGTCGAAGCCTTAATTCCGAAGTGATGGTATTTGGAGGGGGTTAGTTAGGTTTAGACAAGGTCATGAGGATGGAGCTCCCATGACCAGATTAGTGTCCAGTGATATAATACTATTAACTAAACTATAGATTTTATCCAGACTTCACTACTTATTCCAATGTTGTCCCTTTGCTGGTTAAGGATCCCATCCAGGATGTCACATAGCGGTTAGTGGCCATGTCTCCTTATTCTCTTCTGGTCTGTGACAGTCCTCAGTCTTTTTTTATCTTAAATGCCCTTGAGACTTTAGAGGAGTGCTGGTTAGTTTTTGGGCAGAATGTTCCTGAGTATGGGTTTGTTTTAGTTTCCTCCTGATTGAATTCAGAGTCTGAGTTGTTGGTAGGAATAACACAGAAGCAATATTGTGTCCTTTTCAGTGCATCCTGTCAAGAGGTACATGATTTCACTGTCTCCTCCCTGGTGATGCTAACTTTGATCACTTGGTTGATGTAGGGTCACCAGGTAATTCCACTGGAAAATACTAGTTTTCTCCTTGTATTGATTAATATGTTGTAGGGAAACACCTTGATCTTATGTAAATATCTGTTTTTTCACCATGTGTTTACTCACTGATTTTACCACCTATCAATGTTTCTTGACTGCAGCAATTATTTTTATGATGTTTGCCCAATGGTCATGTTCTATTTATGTCATTCCTTCCATTTTTATTAATTCTCCTGTAAAGAGGATCTACCCTTTTCCTTCCTTCCTTCCTTCCCTCCTTCCTTCCTTCGCTCCTTCCTTCCTTACTTCCTCCCTCCCTTCCTCTTTATTGGTATGTACTCAAGGATATTTATTGTATGCATTGTACTCCATTACTATAATAATTTAATTAAGCTTATATCTCACACTATATAAAAGAATCAACTCCAAATGGACCAGGCAAATAAATGTAAAAACATGAAACCATGTAAATGCTAGAAAAAATGTGGGTGAATACCCTTATAACTTTATCATAGGGAAATGCTTTCTGACAGTTACTCAGATTCCAGATGCAAAAATAATTAAATACTTGATAAATATGATTGATAAATATTACTACAGGAAACTAAAAGCAAGTGCACTATAAAACACCATCAACAAAGTCCAAAGACAAATGACAAAATACGAAGAAAACATTTGCACTATTCCACAAAAGGCTAAAATACATAATATATAAACAACTCAAATTGACGGCTAAGTGACTGAAAACCTTACAAAGAGAAATGGGGAGAGAGACATGAACAGACAACTTACAAAAAAGTTGATCCAAAGATGGCCCTTTACCATATGAAAAGTGTTCTGGCTCACTCATAATTAGAGAAATGCAAATCAAAGCAACACCAAGATGCCATTCCTACCTATCAGAATAGGGAAACTTTTAAAGTGTGACAACGTATTCTGTCGGTAAGGCTATGGGGATCAGGCAGTCTCACACATTGCTGATGGGAATGCAGACTGGTACAAAAAGGGGCTTTTAAAGCTACTGAGTACAGAGTTTATAGAAAGGTTGAAAGCAGAAATGTGTTTATTTTCTAGTGAAATTGAGGAGAAGGCTGATTTACAATGTTCCTGAAGGTCACTGGTAATGTAAGTTGCATTGCCTAAGATTGTCCAACAGGCATTTTTAGGTACTTGAATTACTTTCCCAAATACTCCCCTCCCTTCTTTGTTAAAATCATTTGTCATGAAAGAAACGCCGTTGTGATGTGGAATCCATGTCCGTTGTTGTTGATTTTAATACTGCTGCTTGTATCCCCACCTGACTCTGGGATCAGACTTCTCTCTAAAAGGAAAATGGAGGTATAGAGTCATAAAGGCCAGGGCTTCTAGGCCCCTTAGGGATGATCTAGCTCATCCCTGAATGATTCACAGGAAAGAATGAGGCCCAGAGAGGGTCAGTGACTTGCCCAGGGTCACACAGTGAGCCAAGCCTGGAAGAAAAGGGTCCTGCCCAGAATGCTTTACAATCTCTTGTGAGGTGCGTGCAGCGTACCAGACACACAGTAGGCATGCAGTCTATGAGAGCAATAATAACCAGCTCAGTTTCACTCCATGAGTGGAACTTGTCTTCTAAGTCTACCAAACTTGAGGGTAAATATATGCTCTATTTTTAATCCTCCAGGGATCTTGAGGTAGCAGCAGTTCATTGGCAATTACAGCTATAGCATTATGGAAAGCCACCAACAGGTGTGTGTGTGTTGACTACTAAATTATGAGAATTATCCCATATCCATATTCCCACCCCATTATCCTTTCCTAGAGATGGTTTGACTCCCAGCTTTGGTATCTATGTGCCTGCCCTGAGCCTAGGACCTCCATGTCAAAGGAGGCTTGCAGTCTGAGGAACACACAAAGACACCTCTGGAGGGAGTTAATGGTGCTAGAATCCCGCCTGTGCTCTGCTCACTAAACCATGAGCCCCGGCTGGTGACTGCTTCCTCCCTAGGAGGGGACACTGTTCTCCCGGGGCTCGTCCGCCTTGAGCTTTTCTCCATCACAGAGGGACCATGAATTCAAACCAAGTCTGTGTAAGTCTAAAGTCTGTGTTTTTCCGTCCTTACTCAGAAAACTGAAAGAGAGTTGAGTTGAGAATATCCAATCCAAACCTTACCCTTTAGGGAATAGAGTAGAATCTAGGCTCCCAATGGTTGAGACCTGCACGTGGTCACACCGTACAGACAGATCTCAGCCTAGAATCCAGGAATGATACTCAACCCAGGGCTCTTTGTAACGTCAAAAAGGCTCACTTTAAAGGAACCATACAGTGCATTTCTCGGGGGGTGGGGAATGGGTAACCTGTAATTTCTCATTAGGAAACTAGGAAGTCTCCAGGCCTGGACACGTATATTATCCAGACAGGTTCTTCTGAGATAGCCAAAACTTACCCCCAGCATTAATTTATTTTTACAAAGGCTTTTACAAGCTTTGGTTAGAAACCCTATGCAAAGCCTTCATTTAATTCAAGACTGATGGGTGTTGTAGCTTATTTGGGATCCGCACTTTGAATTTGGGGCTTTTGACGTGACATAGGGGCCTGAACACAGATGGTGGTTTGATGCGTCTTGGGTCTTTTCCTGATATCCCCAAGGATAGTTAAATTACTGTGGGCAAGACATTTAGCCTCACTGAGATGGACATCCTCCTTTTCTGCCTACTTAATAGTAAATCATGGATATTTTCCCATGTCATTATTTTTTACATCATTATATTTATGTCTGCATAATATTCATTGTGTGACTCAACTATCCAATTTAATCAGTCTCCTATTGTGATGAGATGTCTGTGCTGTTTCCCATAACTGTGATGATTTCCCTAGTAGCTCTCCCCTAATTTTGAATGTTATTTTCAGATGATATCTTTCTACTGTCTATTATCTATGACAGTACCAGAATGTTTCTTTATGTGAAATGTTCTAAATATGAAAAATCAATAAGAATAGTTACCACATGCCAGGTCCTTTCTAAGGAAATACTTTGGGTTAGGAAATGTTCAAGGTAGGTATCGGCAGCTGTTCACCCCAGCTTGAGAAAGACCCAGTGAGGCCCTTGTGAAAAGTGTAGCTGTGATCAGCATAGACTGGACAACTTGGCAGTAAAATAAACTCCCAGGACACCAAATCAGTTGACTTGGTAAATGGATTTCTTTCATATTGACTCACTGGCTTCCAGGGAGCATAGTTTTCATTTTGATATAATTCATAATAAGTCCTTCCTGATCATTAAATACAAGTACCATTTTCTCTCTTAGTTCCTCTTGGCATCATCCTGGTTGGACGTATTAAAAGCATATCATCAGCATAAAGGAAGAAACTTATTTCCCAACTTGCTGTCGAAGGGCAGCATAGGTTTGATTCATCTGTAAGTGGCAGCAAACAGCCAAGGATACAACTTAAGGGAAGAATGGAAAAGCCCTAGTTCTCACCTTGCTTCTAAAACTATTCCTTAATCATTATTAATTTCTGTTCTTCAGCAATCTCCAGGATATCTGTATATACTCTTCTAGTGGCCAGAAAATGAAATACAGACATCCACTCAGAGACCAGCTACCATAGGGAAGATGCCGGCAGGCATGCTCAGAGTGAGGCGTGCATGGACAACTTCCTCTTTCGTCCCTACTTGAGCCTCAAAGCTCCGTTTATGCTCATTCTAGCTCCTGTGTTCTGTAATTGTATTTCGAAATGATGCAGCTAGATGCATTGGCTGCCCCTTTCACCTAAGTGGGTTTTTTTTTTTTAATTGTGGCAAGAACACTTTACATCTCCCTTCTTAACAAATTTTGAAATGTATAGTACGGTATTGTTAATGGCAGGCACTGTGTTGTTGTAAGCAGATCTCTAGGACTTACTCATCTTGCAGAAAATGAAGTTCTTAGCCTCAAACTAGAAGTTTGAGCCTCCTGTGTGATGTACGTGTTGCAGTCATATATATTAATGCTTGCATATTCCTCCCAGCAGATCCCTTCTGCATGTTCGTAACAGCAGAGCTCTTTTGAATGATGGTATTTACCTGGAGACTTTTAGAAAAGTAGTAATGAATTTTGGTATATTTCCATCAATGTGCTTCCCTGCACAGTTATGTAACATGATTTGGAGATCCTAGCTGAGGAGCCTATGATGATAGCTCATCATTATAGAGCATAGATCCATTCAATTATTCGTTCGTTCAACAAAAATTTATGGAGCAGCTGGTATGTGCCGATTCACCTGTAATGAGAATTAGAAATCTGATTTGGTGACTCAGTTGACACGTTAGTCTGCTACAGAAAATAAGGCTGTTCGAGGGTCATTATCATAGGGCTAGTTGAAGCCAGAGAGCAGATGATATTTGCAGCAGGGGAGAGAAAGGAGAAGAGAAGGGGCTTAATGGAAGAGGTTTGGGATGTGTAAGTAGCAGAGCCCACTTCAGGGGCACACAGTGAGTTAGGTGCCTCTTGTTCCTAGCTAGGGAACAAGTGCAAACCAGAGAGGGAGAGAGTAGTGATGGAGCTTTGTAAATCAAACTGTTTTCTTTATCTGTAACAATAACTGGGCTAGTGTCGTTATTATAATGAGAAGATTTTCTCTATCATCAAAGGTCTTACAGATTACTAATAAAATCATATAGGTTATGTTGCTGTCCCCTCATCAGCACTGAAAGTGAGCTCCCAAATGAACAGCAAATGTTTTATATATACTTAGTTCATCACCAAAATGTGGTACATGTATTTTAGAGCCAAAATCTGAATAATAGCTGTCAAGAAAACAAAACCTCACACACTCTCCCTGACAAATTTCCAACATGAGTTCAAGAATTCACTGCCCTCCCCCATGTATCTGACCACACTTACCATCAGCTAATTGCTAATGTGAACACATTTTTTATACATCATTTGGACCAGCAGTCTCTCTACTCTCCAAGCCAATCAGAAGCCATTTTAGTCATTGTTGAGATAATTCAACTCAGTGAACACCAGCCAAATCTTTGCTTTAGCTGAAAATGATCCAATATTGAATTTCAGAATTTGATTGAATGAGTTTAAATCATGAGTTCTGTCTGCGGAGCTGCAGGATCTGCACCTTACATTTGCTGTGTGCAGGATTTGCACCTTACATTTTGCTGCGGTTGCTGGTTCCACAGTATTGGCAGAGAATTCAGGAGAACCCAGGGGGTTATTAGGAGATTAGGAGCAGAGTCTAGGAGCCAACACTCTAGGGGAAGAGGAAGGATGGGGCAGACCATACAGTGTTGCCTGTGAGCTCTGAATATTTAAAACAATGAGAACTCTAGAAAAACAGAGGGTGCTTAACTCGCACTCCTGCTGAAACTGCTGCTGCCTTTGTGGATGTGTCACAACATTCATGCTCTACCCTGGAGAATCTTACCCGGAACTACCCCAGCAGCCTCTTGCCGGTTGTCTCTAGTTCCTTGGTATGTAGGGGTCATCTTCCCTGGAGTGTGGCTGGGCCATTTAATTCAGTACATGCATCCAGAGGGACACATACATTTAAAAAGGTGTGCTGCTTGCTTTCCTGTCTTTTGAAGGGTTTTGAAGTTTTGTTCATTTTAAATAGTTGTTGCACAAATATTTAAACATTGTAACACTAACATTATAACAGTATTAAATATTTGACTTGAAGAGATGGAAGATAATGGGTGATTTTAAAAAAATGGTTTTCTATTTCTGTTCATTTCCATGCTTCCTTCCTGTGACTCTTTATTTTGATATACTTTTCATGATACCATGTGACAGGAAAATCAGACGTTACATATTCCTATTTTTAAAATGGATTCAATGGGAAAATAGGATTGCATTACAGAAATTAACTCTAGAGCCTGATTACTTGGTATGTCAGCCTTCTCTTTAAAAAATATTTCCATTATGTGGGAAAGTGTGCCCTTCTCCCTTGCTACGTGGGCAGAGTACCCTGCTGATGATGCAGTGATGAACTGGGTTAGCTAACGCAGGAGAGGGCAAGTTCAGCTCCAAATGCACAGTGGAGTGGAAGAAATTCAGACTGGGGCAATGTGGGGTCATGACGTGGACTTTACAGTTTCTGGCTCTGCCATTACCTTTCTGTTTGTTCTTGGATTTGGCTTGGGTCTTGGTTTCCTTATGAGTAAGATGGGAGAAATTATGCTCGATGAGCTCAAAGTGCCACTTTGGTTGTAATTACCATGCTCAGTCATGAAGCCGGGCTCTTTGCTCTTCTAGAGCAAAAAAATAGAAACAAACAAGCCTACCACTGGTGAGTTTTGCTACACAGAGACAGAAACACCTAGTGGTTAAGGGCCTGGGCTCGAGCTGGCCTTTTTGGGTTTGAATCTCATCTCTATCACTTCCAAGCTGTGTGACCTCAGGTGAGTTGCTCACCCTCTTTATGCCTCGGTTTTCTCATCTGTCAAATGAGTATAAAGTTCTTAGTTATCTGGTTGTTTTAAGGATAAAATAAGTTAATGCCTGTAAAGCTTGCAGATTCAAGAGTTGATTATAAATGAGGTGCTGAATAAAATCTCATTACAGTTGTCAAGCTATATGGTGTAATGTAGCAGTCTTTTACTCTCTCAAGACACCTTCTAGAAAAAAATGCCCTAATTTTATGACCACAGGGCTTTTATTTATCAGAAAGATAATAGTCTCACCTAATAAGATTCTTCTAATGCTAATCATTTTATTGAGGAAGTAATATTCACATTTACTACTTATTTATTTTCAAAGAACAATAGTTTGGGTAACAACCATTCTGTTTCTTTAAGACTAGTGTTTGGTAAATTGGCAACCACTTAAGTAACTACTTGTATTTATAGGTGACCATTTTCCTAGGGCTGGGGAAGAGTCCAGGTCCTTTTGATGGTTTTTGGCCCCAGGCAGTTTTGTTTTTCTTCCCTGGGACTCTCAGCTGGAGGCAAACACACTTGAGCCAGTCCTGCTCAGAGTCCCTACTTGTCCAGAGTAACCTTGGGCAATGCCTGGAGGCACTTTCAAGTTCTTTGAGCCTGCTTGACGACCAACATTTCCCATCTTCTAAATTGTACTCTGAAAAGAGGAGAGCAGGGGATTTTGACTGAGTCACTTTTATTTTTAATCTCTGTAATAGACCAGAAAGGCTGGGGAGCTGTTGTTGCGGGAAACTCCATCCAGTTTACCAGAAATATGGGGTGGAAGGGCCATGGGCAGAGAGACAGCTGACCCGAGTTCTGTCCCATCCCTGCCAGTATTCACTGTCCCTTCCCCTCTCAGGATCTCTGTCAAAGCCCGTGATTCCACGAACTTGGTTAGCTTGGCTGGGTACCCACACATGCACAGACAAACACAGCCCCCCAGGAACAATCCCCTGCCCCGAAACTGGACATCAGTTCTTGTCTGTGAATGTGTGAAACACGTTGTTCCTTCACAACAAGTTTGCTGTCGTCTAGACACAGCCTGAATTTTGTCTTGCACTCAGTCCTAACGGATGCAGATGTTCCCCGGAGTATCCTGAGGACCAGAGTGCTAAAGTCGGGCGCACTGTTTGAGCTCTTTGGGAGGAAGTGACTATCGAACGAAAAAGCATTAGTATGATTAGGAGCAATGCCATTAATATTTCCCCAAACTGCCTTTGTCCTGTTAGTGCCTGTAGGTAATTGTTGTGGCTGGGGAGCAGCTCCAGTCGTGCTTTCATTTTAATGAGAACTGATGACAGTGTTGCTTCATTGCTCTGAAAGCAAAAATAATAATAAAAATTAAAAAAATAAAAAACCACAGCAAACTGACACAGAAGCTTAGTACATTATATTTTTAGCCTGCTCCTGAAACAAAACAAAACAAAACAAAAAATCACAAAGAAATGCTGTTGTCCCTTCTGACTCTGGTCTTCATTGTCACCCACCAGTCAAACCTCCTCATTTTATAGACAGGAAAACTGAGGGTCTGAGAGAAATAGAATTTTCCCGAAGATTCTCAGGTAGCTGGTGGCAGAGCCAGGATGAAGACCTTAGCCTTCTGCTTCCTGGGTCATACTCCTCCCACTCTGGCTTGAGCTGCTCTGCCACTGGGTCACATCCATTAAGATTTCTCCTCTACCAGTCTGTGAAGGCACGTATTTGATTCTTTTTTGCTGAAATGAGGATTTCCTCAACCTTTTCTTGTAAAACTTCCTCAGTGTTCTCATTTCAGTGCTTTCCTGAGTTCCATGCAGAAATCTTTTTTCTGAGATACAGAATCCGTTTTCCCCAACTACCAACAATTTGTTTTTCATAGAAAAATACATGTTCTGAATTTGGGTTTTGTCTTCTTTCATTTTCCCTTGGTATACGTGTGTCCTGACTACGTGGACGGGCTGGACAAGGATTGTAACATTACGTAGGGGAAAGGTCAATGGTATTGTTAAAGCAGGGAAAATGAGCTTGAAATAAGAAAAAAAAAAAAGGGAGTGTAATTATTCCAATCACAGCTACCCCTCTTAGCTCAAATCAGATTCATGAATCCTGACAACAGCCAACAATGCAGATGACTTCTCCCTGACCTCTCCATACCCTGTCTCTGGTCAAGTCACACCTGCATTCTTGACCCTTTGGGACCATCCCCCAACTCTGATTAAATCCTTCAGCCTGAAAGAGTCACTTCAACTGAGACCTTTCTACCCTGTAAGTCAAGTCCTCCACCACTGACTCTGGAAGCCAGATCTAAGACGGGGTGGGAGCAAAGGAATGAAATGAATCAAGGGTTTGGGCGGGGGGTGGGAAGGGACAGACTGGGATTTCAAAATGTAGAATAGATAAACAAGATTGTACTGTATAGCACAGGGAAATATACACAAGAGTTTGTGGTAGCTCACAGAGAAAAAAATGTGACAATGAATATATATATGTTCATGTATAACTGAAAAATTGTGCTCTACACTGATTTGACACAACACTGTAAAATGACTATAACTCAATAAAAAAAGTTAAAGAAAAAAGAAAAAAAGAAAAAAAAAGAGTTTGTTTGGAAGGGAGAGAGAAATAAGGGGTGAGGAAAGGATGAGAGGGGATTCACGGTGTGGCTCTTGAACAGAAAATTAATACCCTGTGGTTTTGAATGAAGATTGGGGATGAGTTGAATAATTATGTGAATAAATTTACCTAAATTTACATAAATATATAATAAATTATGGAGGCTGTTTCCCAATTCCCATCACCCTGTGGGCTGAGGAGCAAGTGGATTATTGGACTGTATCCTCTGAACCTGAAGAGATGGGCTGGTTGAAAATTCTCTGGAACCCTTAGTGGGTGAAGAACTGATGTGTGAGCTCTTCAAAGGAATGTGTCCCACCCATCATCCCGTCTACCCCTTCCTGCCTGCCTTCCTGGCCCATACTGAGTGTATCGTATATGCTCGTATATGTAGAATCATGTGTTCAGGATAATTCTCAAATGCCTAATTCTTGCCCGCCTCATTTCTCACCGCCGTCAGCCCCCTCTCAGCTGGTCATGCACACACAGACACACGCCCGGGCACGAACACCTCCATTCCAAGTGCTCTTCTCTAACTGGCCCATACGCTTTGCCAGTCTCTTGCCGGGGCACCTGCTATTTCTCTGTCTAGGATGTCCTTTTCCTCTACTCCTGTTCAACTTTCAGCCTTAGCACAAGCATTATGTTGTCCAAAAAGTTTTTCTGGCTGACCCCAGAGCTCCCCCAGGTGTCCCTTCTCTGTGATCTCAGAGCATTCCACTCATATGGCATCATTGTCATAAAAGTGAAATAAACAAAAGTTGACAGTTCTGTTTCTGGTCTCATCCTCTATTGAACTGTGAGCTGGCGGAGGGCAGAGGCTGCGTCTTCCTCAGCTCTTTCTGTCCCTAGTGCTCACCCGAAGGCCTGGTGCGTGTTAGGCTTTCAATGTGTGTTTCCTGAATCTGTGAATGGAAAGCTTCTTCCTACTTATCTTTTCTGCTCCATTGGACCCTTTTGTTCAGCTCTTCTATTCTTTTGGTCTATAAACAGAATACATAGATCATGAAGTCACCAGAATTCACGGGCATTGACAAACCCTATTCATTCTTATCATCTGGGAAACAAAAGATACCGGTATCTCTCTAAACATGAATTTCTTCCATGCTTTCCCTCCATTCAGGATGCAAAAAAATACTTCTGGAAGCATCCATAGTGCTGACTACCATTACTATTCTCTAGAGATTATTAGCATTTATCAACCAGCTGTTTCATGGGAAGAGCTGTAGCAATTGTTTTGAGTTTTGTAGCTAATTGCAGGAACAAAGTGGCTACCGATGCAAAATTTGTTTTCTAAAAGAAAACATTCTCTTCCTAATCAAGTCCACATGGTAAAGACAACATGAAATTATTACTGATCAGTACTCATGAGCCAGGAGAGAGATGAAGTCGCAGATTCTTTCTGATTCCTACTTAAGAACTTGAAAGGTAAGGTGTTACATGTTTCAAGGAAATTTGCAGAACCCAATGATACAAATGCTGGAGACTTAAAATGAGATGAAGTTTGGCTCGGGGATTAAAAGGAATGGGTAAGAAGTGCTTTTTGAACGTTAGAGAAACCCAGACTAATGGAGCTGCAAAGGCTTTTGACATCTAGTTCAGTGGTCCTCAATTTTTTTGGCTTGTATTCACCCTAAAATGATAAAAAGCATTTTGGAAAACTCTATAAGCATTCACATATCATCATTTTTATGTATCTAAACCATGAGTTTAAATGGTTTCAAAGTATGTCAATTTCAGCATGTTGTATATTCATTGTACACTTTGTTATTGTTTTCATCACAACCTTGGGAATGCTCAGCTCATTCAGTTTATGGAAAATGCCCACCATATGACCTCAGTAGTGAAACCAGTTCTCATCGTCAAACCAATCAGCCAACTAAGATTGACTTTCTTGTTGAAAGAGTCTGATTTGATTATATTCTCCTGACAGGTATCACTCTACTGAAATTCTAACGTGAAGATAGGTTGATACGGCAGGAGTCTTGCCATGGTTTGTCGCCTGGGTGAAATAAAGGCACTGCACCATCCGTATTTCTTACCCCAGCCCTCTGGTTTGCTCTGCAGGGACTCTTCTTCAGGAGCCTCTTTGTTGGTGGCGTTTTTTGTTTTGTTAATGGAGGTGCTGGGGGTGGAACCCAGGACCTCGTGGATGCTAAGCACGAGCTCTACCACTGAGTTCTACTCCCTCCACCCGCAGGAACCTCTATGATCTTGAACCTTTCCTTTGTTGTTTTGTACTCCAGAGGATTTTGCTCCCTGAGACCAGGCTCTGTAGTAAAATTCAGGCTGGGCTGGTCAAGAGGACTGTCTCTCCTTTGTCAAGTGGGAATAAGGGATATTGTGGAAAGGGAGGTGGGAAAGGAGAATCTACAAATGATGGGCAGATATCCCCGCATACTCACCCTCTGGAAAGTCAGACAGCCAAACTTGGAAATCTCTGACCTTGTCTATTCCTCTCACGTTTTACCTGATGGGCCGACTAAGACCTAGAAGGAAGCATGGACTTACCCCTGTTGGTGATGCTTGCTAAGCAGTGGCAGAGCCAGTATTGGAAGATGGGTATTTTGATTTCCCAGCTAGTGTGCTTCCTGCCCCATGATGTCTCATGAATCTGTCTGACACTGAAGTGACTGTAGTCTCTTTAGGCAGTCACAGTGGAGTTTTCTCATAGAAGAGGAGGTCTGAGTGTGACGTTTCTTCGCTGGGAGGTGTGTTTATATAGAGAACTCAAGGATGGTAGTTCTTTATTTGTATCTGCTCTGACATTCCTTGCAGGTTAAGTGGGTGTGGTTACCACTTAACAAGCCTACGTTCAAGAGCATGTAATTTAATGAGCCTGTTCCATATGAGTGGAAAAGGCTCTTAACTGGGGGGGACAAGACCTCTTGGTAGCTGTCCATTTTTTTCAATAGTTTACTATTTACCTCATTTTGTTAGTCCCCTGGATTAAATTGTAAGGTCTCATGGTACAGAAAGTCTGTCTTTTACTTCTTTATCTCAACATCCTCTAAAACACTCAGTAACATAAATGTCTCAGGAATCAAACTGCCTCGATTGAAATATCGGCTCTGCCGCCTGCCAGCAGTATGACTTTGGGCAAAATATTAACCTCTCAATACTTCAGTCTCCCCTTCTGTAAAAGAGGTTTTCAGAATTGAGTGTTAAAGTCAACTGCTTGCAAGTGCACCTGGTATGATTTACAATACTCTTCAGTAAGTGCCAGCTATTGTTATTATTATTGTTGATTGAAACCATCAAGTAATCGCACCTTAAGAGAATCAGGGGAGCCAGCCCATGGAGACCGAACAGATTGGGAATTACATTAAGTTCACCCAGAGCCCAGCTCTGAGGGAGAGAGTGTGGGTCTGCAGAAAGGAAGGGACTGGGCAGTGGAAGGTTCATCAAGTCACACATGAAATAATAGTTTAGGACAATGATGTCTAATGGAACTTTCTACGGTGACCGAAATGTCCTCTATCTACACCATCTGATATGGTAGCCACTAGTCACACATGGCTCTTGCACACTGGAAATATCGGTAATCCTAGTGAGAAATTGAAATTTTCATTTTCTTTACTATTAATGAACTTACAGTGAAATTTCAGTAGCCACGTGTAGCTAGTGGCTACCATCATTTTGGCCAGTACAGATTCCAGACTTCAGCCTTGTTTTTGTCAGTTGACTTAAATCTTTGAGTAGGGAGCCAGCTTTGATTGAGCAGGAGAAGAGTTAGGGTAGAACTGATTCGGGGAAAGTGCATGCCAAGTGGTTGGTGGCAGTGACTTGGAATTAGGGGCTGGTTCCAAGTGGGATCTCGGGCATTCTTCTTCCAGTTCTGTCCCTCCTTTGTCACTACCTTTACCTCTCCCTCAGCTCTGCTCTTCTTTCTCACCTTTCTTCTGTATCCCCTCCATCATTCCTCTGTTTCCTATGATCAGGCACCTTAGCCAAATATATTTTGAGCCCCATGCATATGTAGGTAAGTCTCTACCAATTAAGGTCAATAAAATTCCACCAAAAAAGTCTGTTCAGACAGATGTGGGGCAAGAGTCGATTCCTTACGAGTGGAAGCCGACTGGGAGAAGGTGGCAAGCTGTGGCAGAAGAGAGACCTCTTCCCACACTGTACATATGAAGTGCTACCCTCCATCAACTTCATATCGATTGCATTCGTCTTTTAAGTAGTAGATCGTGGGCAAGATCATTGAAGATTTTGTGGGTGATCAGCGGGGGCCCCCTCTGTTGCCCAGAGCTAGATACAAATGATACTTGAATGCCTTCCTCCTCTTTGACCACATTATATTTTGAAAGCTTAACTAGTCCTTTAAGGGAAAGAGAAACACTTTATATAATTTGAGAAAACGAATTGTGCTGATTATATTTGGAAGGTGAGGAGGTACTATCCAGACCATGTGAACCGAGAATCACACACATTGTCATCCAGGCACTGTTTGGGTTCAGTGTTCACCATGGGAACAAAGTTATTGACCTTCTAAAACAACTCCTTTCTGCATTTCTAATATCCAGGTTAAAACAGTTCATTGTTAGTATCACGAATATTTTAAATGTGCACTGAGCCACAGTTAATATCTTAAATGGCTTGAACATTTGCTATTGTAAAAGAAGCTGTTTTGCAGAGCACTCTTTATTTGTGGAGCCCATCCATATTAAAATGATAACTTTCTGTGGAGAAAATGGTGGCTCTGACCTTTTGTTCCATTTGACCATAGAGAAGAGGACCGTAATTTCATCAAATCCCCAAAGTGTCCTGGTGCCCATTTTCTTTCTACAAAATGTCATCCCGTCTGTCTGCTAGTAACCCACCTTAATCCATTTTCAATGACCTTGGGGTTTTTTCCCCCAGGAAATTCTCACAAATACTTTCCATTTTCTCTAAAATAGAGGTAAGTGTGGTAAGTTCTTCCACATGCTCATAGAGGAAATGTACATATTAAGACTGTAATTCACTCGGAAAGTCATGGGAAAGTGGACCTCGTGCTGGGGTGGCCCCCAGGGCCCAGGAGCTTTTTGGATTCCTGTGTCTAGCACAGCTAATGCTGTGTCGCAAGTCTAGGATTCATTTTTTTTTTTTCCTATTGAGAACAGTGATGCAAAATCTACTGCAGCAGGTCCCAAAGACAGCACCCTCAAATCCCATTTTCCTATATAGGGCAAACTGCTCCCTTTCCAGTATCTTCTCCACACTGCTGTAAGTGGAAGCTTTCTAAAGTATTAGCAGAGTGACCTTGCCCTCTGCTATTCTCAATGTACCACTTCAGTGTCTACCAGATGCATTATTTTCCTGTCTCAGAGTCAAAGGCCATCATGATTTTGTTCTTAATCTCATTCCCAGCCGTTCTCCTCCCGGGTCTGCACTCCTGCAGCCCTAGTGAACTGCTTTCAGCTCTCTCGTGTGTGGGTTTTTGTTTTTATTTTTGTTTTTTTTTCTTTTTGCCATCTCCCTTTTCTCACAACGTTCCTCCTCCGGGGTCCTTTTTCTCTTCTGGATCTGTCGGGCAAAGAATTATCCATTCTTCTAATCCCGGTTCAAATCCTACCTCCTCCAAGGAGCTTTCCCAGAGCCCCCAAACATACCGAAGGCCCTTTTCTCTGTGGCCCCCCAGCGCTTTGAAACTCTGGTGTAGCAGAAGAGGTTGGAGTCAAACCCTGGGTGGGCATCCCAGCTCTCCCAATTGCTCGGTGTGTGATCTGGGACACGACATTGAACCTCACCTTCTGAGCCCGTGCCTTCATCAGGAACATGGAGAAAATAGCGCCTCCCCAGCACAGGGCACAGGCTGGCTGTGACCCTCGAGGAAGAAAATGGACACGAAGCTCTGAGCATATGATGAAATGCCATGAACATGGACAGTCCTGGTCCTCTTACTATAGTTCTTCAACTGAAAAGTTGGCCAAGGCTGCTTTGAAGCAATCATTCTGAGAGGTGCAGAGGGAAGCTGTTTGTCACCCAGTCCCTGGGCATGACCATCAAACTGTCCCAGAAACTAGTATTTTGGCCTCTAAATTCAACTTTCCAGATGGCCTCTGGTACCAGAAGAGGTGTGGAAACCTTTAGTCATGCACCACGTTCTGATTTCGGGTTTGAAAATCAGAGTGGCTGTCGTTACAGCACTTGTTGGCACGGGTGAGTTCCACGAGGACAGGGATGCATCTGATTCCGCTCCGCGTCTCCTGCGGTGCCTGACACCACGCTGATGCCGGCCCATAGCGGGCGCTCAGCCTCAGGCTCCTTTAGTGAGCTGTGATGAATGCGGAAAACTTCTGCTGGGATACATGGAACTGAAATCCTTGCTGTTAGTTTACTGAACCCGCATTGTTCTGATCTGCCAAACTGTTAGACTTTTCTGTTTTCTTACTTTTCCTACAGAGTTGAGGGGTCCTCTTAACCTTCGTTAAATATCCAAGAGTGGAAGACTCAGAAGTAGAGAGAGGAGATAATGACTCAGGGAAAAGAAGGTTGAGAGGTGAGAATGAGGTCTCAGGGTGGTGACGTGGCAGAACCAGAGAGATGGGGCTTCTGCCTGGTGGTAGGGTCAGGGGACCCAAAGCAGGCTGTATGATAAAATGAACCAAATGGCACCAGCCAGAAAGACATTATCTGTGCCACTCATACAACTCATCGCGTACCCAGCAATTAATTGTAAAGAGTGATGGGCAGCCCAGTTCTTTTAGCACCATAGTCAACTTCTTATATTTTTTCCATCTTCTCCAATTCTGCATGCACTCAACTCCTGGCCTCTGACCCCTCTTCCACTTTCCAGCTGAGCTCACCTGTTGATGGGGCTTGGATAGTCAGGAGGAAATCATAGGCTCAGCCTTCAGTTTTTCCTCTGGCTCAGTCCAATTCAGGTTGCTCCAGCGTTGGTCCTCGTGATGAGCCCATTGGCCCCCAGTGAGGTCAGGGCCACTCCTATATGGAAATTAGCACCCCTGGGGACTGGTGACCATTTAGGGCTCTATATCCTAGAGGCAATCAGTGATCTGGTTATGACCCTCTCCCTTTTTCAGACGGGGTTCAGGCTTGATGGGCTGTAGCGGGCCTGAGGCAGGGTACCTCTGGCCCACTGTGCTAGCCCGAGGCCAGGAATTGCTTTCTGAACGAGCTCCGTGGTCATAACCTCCATGCCTTAACTCCAGTGGTTTCTTCTACTTCCTGCATGAAACTTTCATTCATTCAGTTACTCCCCACAAAATGAACATTTACTGGACATCTACCATTCAGGCAGTGTCATCCTGTACGTCTCATCTGTCTTATCTGTACAGCCAAAATATAAGCTCTTTGAAAGAAGGATCCTTTTTAAGAAAAAACAAGCCACCCAGCTGATTGATGTGGTTCTGTTAACACCTAGCATTTACTGAGTACTTACCATGCTAAGTGCTTGACAATGGGACATTGCATTTAATTCCAACAAGATCCCTATGAGGTAGATACTGTTATGCCCATTTTACAGAGGGAAAAACAGGTCTGAGAGGATACATAACTTGCCAGAAGCCGTACAGCTACTAAGCGCTAGAGTCAGGAGTTAAATCTATCTGTTTGACTTCAGGGCCCTCAGCGATGCCTTGTGCTTCGTCTCACCCGTGCTGGGGAGTATGGAGAGTATGGCAGATAAGACACGCACCCTGCCCTCAGGAAACTTACAGTTTAACAGCTCGTACTTACCTTCCTGGCAGTTCAGCCTCATGTGAGGATTAAATGAGGGTGGTGGATGTAAAAGTGGCAGAAATGTACATAGTTAGGTGCTCACAAAGTGTGGCCATCCTTTCCTCCTTTCCATTTTGATCTTTCAGCCCTTGGTGTACTTGACCCAGGTGTGCACACGTGCCCCTGTTCGCACACACATGCGCTCAGATCTCTGTGGACTTCTATTATTTTAGTCCAAGATTGTTGCCATTTGCCCGTGCAGCTCTTAGAGCAGGTGAATCAGCCAGTCAAAAATGGACTGGACTGATTTGCTCAAGTGACTTCCTGCCAACAAAGCGGGTCGGCTGTAGGGATGTAGTCACAGAGTCAGGTGTCTTTCAGGATTTCCATTGGTGTTAGAATTTCAAATTTAGTTTCCTGCTTCTCTGCTTGGTTATACAAGCAATGGCAATGATGAGCCATCAGCTCTCCAATTTGTGGTAATGATGTGCTGATGAAAAGGTATCCCTAATCCATTGCTCAGAAACCTGTGCTCTTATAAGAAAGTGACACTAGTTATGAAAAAGTGCACTGTGCTATCTTACGACAGGTTTCCTCCCGCAAACTCATTTTATCTTCCAGGCGTTATACCGGTTCTATTGTTATATTGCAATTGTATGTCCTAATTGATCACCCTCCTCCACACACTGCTCTGCCCTGTGTAGTTCACATCTTTGTGAGTGATTCCACCGAATAAGTCAGGAAGCTGGAAGTCAGCCTAGATGTTTCCTTCTCAGTCACCCACCCTCCCCCAAATGTGTTCCGTCACAGAGTTCTCTTGTTTCCTGTGAGATCACCTCTCGAAGCCCACTGCCACTACCCGAGTCCGTGTGCTCCTTACCTCAGTCATCAATGACACCAGTAACCCAAAAGGCCTCTTCACTTGCAGTCAGTCCTCTCCCCCTTCCGCCCAAACCCCTCTTCCTTGAGAAGCCATTTCATTTTCTCGTTCACAGTGGACCAGGTCACTTTCTTGTTCAGCGTCTTCCAGTGGATCCGTATCGCTTACATAGAATAAAGCCTGAACTTGGCATAATTTGCAAAACTCTGCCCAGTTTGTCTCCTCTCTGTCCAGTTTCAACTTTCGTCATCCCCATTTATTCCCAGTCATACAAATAAACTTACAGTTCCAGAACTGAGCATTCATTCATTCATTCATTCAGTGGGTATTTCGGTCTAGACACTGGGTATTCTGCAGTGAACAAAACAGAACCAAGGTCCTTTCTTCATAGAATTTCCGTTCTAGTAGGGGAAACAAACAGAAACACACACACATGATTTGTACAACCTCTTTGTCTTTCCATATGCCCTTTGCTCTGCCTGAAGAAACTTCCTTGCCCTCTGTCTGTCTTCATATCGCCCACCCCCTTCCAGGAATTAGCTGTTAGTCAGTATGTCTGAGGTAGACTTCAGCCTGCTTCCCTCTTTTCTCTGTACTTTTTCATACTTCAAGTGCAGCATATGTTTTCCTGTTGTTTCTCATTGTTTGCATGTCATATCCAGCTCTTGTGATGTTCTCTGTTTAGTGGGACAGGATCTTTGTCTCTTCGTCTTCATAGTACCCAGCACTGTGGCAGCACTTAATCAGGACTCGGAAAAAGTGTTTCAGTCCATGAAAGAATTACAAGAAGGAAGGAAACCAATTGATTTCCATTTCTTCTTAGCTTGGAAATATTTTCACCAGTTTTAAATTATGACCCAGTAGGACTGCATAGTCAAGAAGATGCCACTGAATTTTACAACGGATGATATTTCCTAAGAAGAATGGAAGAAATGTGTATTGCCTCCATGATTTGGTTTATAAGTCATTATCTCATTGACTTACTACTAAACTAAGAAACTAAATGAAATCTCCCTCACACTCAGGTGAGTTAATCTTTGCCTTCATATCCTCTTGCTCTGTAATAATTGTCAGAGCTTGCAAGAAGTAGAAAAGAAGAAATCACAAAGAAAATGATTGATAGAGTTGGCACATTAAAAAAAATTTCATTAATCAAAATACCAAAAATAAAAACAACTCTTTAATGCTCCCTTTTGTTGGCTATAGACATTAAACAGATTTCTGATTTTTAAAAGTCTCTTCACATTCTGCCTATGGAGTGTATATCTCCTAAGCCATTTTCCCTTCTGAGTGAGACAGAACTCTCTCTGTGGAGTTTGTGTCTCTCTCTAAATAAACTTACTGTCACTTTAAAAAAAACCTCTATTCAGGGCTGGCTTCAGAGGTGTGTAATCTGTGCTTAGTTCAATGCTCTGCTGTTGCCATCTTGAAATTCTTAATTTTTGAACAAGGTACAACCTCCTCTCTCATCTTGTGTGGGGCCTCCCAAATCATGTACCCAGCCCTGAGTCTCTTGAATCATTCCAGAACCTTGCTGCTCCCAGTGATTAGTTTTTCATCGGACCCACCTGTATGATGCTTGGCAAAAGAGTGCAGAAAACCGCCTGCTCAGTAAAATCGCACTGAAAAGGGACTTATAGAGGGACACCTACATATTGAGGATTTCCATTGGTGTTACCGTGTATCATGGCATTCATTCATTTTTTCCTTCATTAATTTCACAAACATTTTCTGAGTCTACCCTTTGAGCCAAGTGTACAGGCTGAGATTGGCTGCTCAATAAGTATTTGCCAAATGTATATATGAGTGAGTGGTTTGTTACTATCCCCATTTTACAGATGACCAAAGGAAGACATAGCTTGTTGATCCTGACCAAAGTCAAAGCTGTCAGGTGGTAAAAAAAAAAAAAAAAAAAAGAAATAACTTTCTAGTTATCCATATTGCTTTTCTAAACATTTAAAGGACATGTTTAGAAATGAGATATACTGTGGATTATTACTCAGCCATAAAAATTACGAAATAATGCCATTTGCAGCAATATGGATGGACCTAGAGATGATCGTAATTCAGACAGAGGAAGACAAATGTCATAAGATAGCACATACGTGGAATCTAAAAAAATGATACAAGTCTTATTTATAAAGCAAAAATAGATTCACAGACATAGAAAACAAACTATGGTTACCAAAGGGGAAAGGGCAGGGGAGGGATAAATTAGGAATTTGAGATTAACAAATGCACATTACTATTTATAAGATAGATAAAACAACAAGGACCTACTACTGTATAGCACAGGAAACTATATTCAATTTCTTGTAATAACTTATGATGGAACAGAATCTGAATATATATATATATTATATATATGTATGTATAACTGAATCACTTTGCTGTACAACTGAAACTAACATTGTAAATCAACTACATTTCAATAAAAAACAAAATAAAAAAATGAAATGAGACAAATAAGACAAACTAAATAGGACATTCTATAGAGAAAACACCAATTATGTAGATTCTTTTGGTGTTTCTTTGTGTTCCTATGGGATATGCAGTGTAACGAGGGAGGTCAGAGAACTGCATGGCAGGTAAGTCCAACGATCCAAGGTAGCATGGGGCCAGAACCAGGAGGGCTTGTGTAGGTGTGGGCTGCTGTGGCGAGGTGGGGACACAGACAAAGTCTGAGGCATACGCTGGGCCAAGGCATGGGAGTCACCTAGGCGACATCATCCCAGGGAGGTACTTCCATGCGGGTTGGCTAGCCACTTGCCGAGGGAACAGTAACCTCTCAGGCAGATGCGTCAGGACACTCATGAAGTCTTTCCCAGGTAATTTGTCCTCCAAACTGCCACACACCAGTCTGTAACTGCAGCAGCGCTGAGAGCCGCCCAGCGATGGGGGTGGCCAGAGGGCATTGCCGGGAGCGGGGTTGCAGCAGAGGCCCAGAAAGTTAGAGCAGGGATTTCGTGCCTCATGAACAGGGACTCTGGGGGCCCGAAAGAGTTTAATGTTCCTACCGGTGAGTGGCTTGGGAGTCTCTTCACCCATTAGCAAGTGTTTCTGGAATGCCTACTATGTGCCAAGAAAGTCAGATGGGGATTTGATTTCTGGCAGCTGAACTTTGAACTCCCATCTGTTTTCTTTGTCTTGAGTTGACCATGAATCTGACGTGGAGGTGAAAAGTCAGTCTCTTTCTGTGCCTGCTCATTCCTCATCCGCCTTTCCGCTAAATCCTTCCCAGCAGCTGGGCCAAGCCTTTCTGAACGCCATGAGACCTGTTGTTGCAACGGGACTGTCCTATGGGAGCAGGCATCTTTGCTCCTCATGGTCACATGTCCTAATTAGCTTGGGCAACGCGCCCAGTCTCGTCTTTGAAGAGACTCTGTGTGACTTGTAACGATTTCTCCAATTTCCATGTGGTAGATTAGATGGGAGCTGATCTCTCTCTTGCTTGCCTTTCCTTTTCATTTCTTCATTCTTTGTAGACATATCCTTATATCCTAAGCTGTACCCACTCTGAATGTACAGGGTAATGGACTTCTGGAGTTTGGGGCCTTCTGAATAGTCCACCTTCCTCTTAGCAGGGACCATGGATACTACTGAGAATCTGATGCAGGCTATTAACCCTTTCCCCAGAAAAGTATAGTTTTGCATAAATATGTATAATTCAACAGCCAGTTACTGGAGTCTCATGGACTTAGCCTGTCCCGTCCATCCATAGCTGTTCCCTCACAGCACATGGAGACCATGGACTTTTGCAGGGTCAACTGTAACAATCATTGAGTTCACTGGGTTTCAGTTATTTTAACCACAGAGCCCTGTGGTTGGAAGGGGAGAGGGATGGGGGAGGCTGAGTGGAGCCCACCCTGGCTTCCCCCAAAGGGCTTCCTAGGGAGGTGCCGAGGAGCACGGTTCCAATCCCAGTGATCTAGTCCAGTCCCTTCATTCTTTCCCATGAGAATATTAACTCAGAGCAGAGTGACGTAACAGAAAGTCATACGTTCACTCGGTGGCACAGCTGAGACCAGAAGCCAGGCCTCTGACCTTCCCTTGTTTCTCTTCTCATTGCAAACGTCTTACCACCCTGACCACATTAGCGTCACAGGGAACCTGGACACCGCACGGTGTCAACCCGTACTTATATCTCATCATTGCTATCTGAGTAGCAGGAGATGGAAATACAGCTGACTTGTATGCTCAAGTTGCAATGAGGCCTCCTCTGTTCTGTCTCATTTCTGCCTGCTCTCTTGTCTCTGTGACCTGCATCCATTTTTACAGCACGTACTGTGTTAGAATACACATCACAGTCAAAATATCCGTCTGCCCTCCACAAAGGGCTGTCCCATTGGCTTTCCACGAACGCCCTGCCATCATTTGTAGAAAAGTGGCAGCCGGCCGTGGCCCTGGCACGGTGGCCGGCTTGGCTCCCGGCCACCAGCTGGACAGTCCAGGCTATGACTGGGCTAGTCACCTCCCCAGTCTTCCCGCCTACTTTGTCACTGTTAAGAAACCCGACTGAGCCCCAGCTGCAGTCTGTAGACTCACTGTGGACCTGACTAGGGCCAAGCCAAGTCTGTCCTGGTCTCCCTTTGCCGTGTGTTGGTCCAAGATGAGGACAACTGCTCTGGGTACCCATGTGGAGAGAGAACCAAAGAAGCAAACAAACGCAAGAAGGCAAAAGGCTGTTCACAGACACCACTGTTGGGGTGAGGGGTGAGCTGGTCTCTAGACTTCCTGAGTTGAAGATCAATATTTCTTTGGGTGAAATTTCTCTGTGCTACATCAGAAGCAAAGATAATTCATCTGTCAGAATGGGGATCCATTTACATACAGCTTCAGCCTATTGAGGGGACTGACGATGAGTGAAAGATGGCCAGGCCAGTGTTCCCAACCAGGATAGTGGCACGGTGTAGTGGTTAGGAACACAGATTTTGGATCCAATCAGATATGAGTCTGAGTCATTTCACCACCACTCACTATATGTGTGGCCTCAGCCAAGTTCACTTTGTTAGGCCTCCATTCGCTTATCTATCAAGATGGAGGAAACAATGACTACATTAGAGGAGTGTTTCGAGGAGTGAAAGAGAAGCTGAGCACCAGAGTTTTGCTGCCCTTTGTATTCTGAGTGTTGTATTCCCCCTCCTCCCCCCGTCGTCTGTATCCGAGTGTGTGGCAGGACATGGAGTTGGCCACTGACTGTTGTGTGAACTGTGATTTGGTTCCCCCTCCTCTCTCTGGCCTCGGTTTCCCCTGTAGGGAAGGAGGGGTTTGCCCTTAAACAGTGGTTCTTTTTGTTGATCTGGGACTCAGAGCATATCAAAATTATCTTAAAAGTTTTTCCTTTTTGTTTTTTAAAGTACAGATGCTCAGGTGTCACTCCCAGACAGTCTGAGTGAGAAGCTCTAGAATATGGTCACAGATCTGTAGGATATGTCAAGTCCCCCAGGTGACGACTCTCACAGAACTCTCTCACCATTCATCAGGCCACCACTCACATATGGTGATGCTCTCACAGAAAATTGGAGAGTATTTACCTTTTCTCTGGAGAACCTCAAAGATGAGATTTTTTTTTCTCCATGGAGAATTCCTTTTGTTCCTGCTTTTAGTGGCTTGAGCTCAGATTCCAGGGGCTGTGATACCAGAACAGAATGAACTTGGAGGGATCTGCTGCCTTTTGCCTTCTGCAGATGATCACTCAGATCATTTAAAAAATACAGTTTCTCTAGTTTATGACTCCAGCTGTAGTAACGAAGTTTAACAAGTCATGGACTGGAGTAGAAGTGTCTGAGGGTTGATCATAATAATAGCTGCAGGCACCTTTTAAATGTCAGTTGCTATCTGCATTTCCATAATCCTTATGATCCTCCTTGAGATGGACATTAATATTTTTCCCAATTTAAAAACAAAGATAAAGCTCAGAGGAGAGGTAAAGTGACGTATCTAAGGCCACACAACTGGTAAGTGTTCTTCACTTACTGAACTGAGATGAGCATGATCATTTTTTTTTTTTTTAAATTGTTCGTTTTTGTTCTTTTTGTGGGGGAAATCAGGTTTGTTGGTTTGTCTGTCTGTCTGTTTGTTTAACAGAGGGACTGGGGATTGAACCCAGGACCTTGTGCATGCTCAGCACACACTACCATTCAGATGTACCCTCCCCTGAGATGAGAAAGTGCATCACCTTACTCCCTCTCTTAAACTCCTTTGATGATTTATTCCTTACCCTTAGTACAGTACCCGGACAACTTTGTGAGGTTGGTGATTTTTGTCCCTTTTGGTCACTGCTGAATTCCCAGTAATAAGAACAGTGCCTGGCATATAACAGAGGCTCAATAAATAAATACTTGTGGAATAAGTTACATGATGGGACCTGGATTCAACCCAGTCTATCTGATTTCAAAGCTCACTTTTCAGTAATTCTTATACACACACGTCTTTACTTCAGTTAAGTTTACATACCATGAAATGTACCAGTATTGAGTGTACAGTTTTATAAACTTTGACAAATGCTTACAACTGTTCAAACTTGCAACCCTATCAGCATATAGAACGTTTCCATCACCCTAGAAGATTCTCTTTTGTCCCTTCCGGGACAACTTCCCCACCCACTCCAGAGACAAAGGCTGTTCTGTTTTTATTTTCATCATAGGTTAGTTTTGCTTTTTTTAGAATTTCATATAAATGGAATCATACATTATGAAGACCTTTGTGTCTGGTTTTTTTTTTTTTTCAGTGGTTTTAAGATCTGTCCATGTTGTTCAATCTGTCAGTAGTTCCTCTTTGTGATGAAGTAGCATTCCAGTGTATGAATATACGACACTTTATCATCCTCCTGCTGATGGACATTTGGTTGTTTTCAGTCTTTGCCTATTTCAGATAAAGTTGTCCTCAACATTTGTGTTCAGGTCATTTGTGGATATATGTTGTCATTTCTCATCTGTATTATCTATATACAGTTTTCCTAGGTGATAGGAGGAGCGTGTATTTTCCATTTCAAGAAACCTCTGAACTTATTTCCAAATAGACAGCCACCAGCAAAGTGTGAGAGTTGCATTTGCTCCACATCCTTGCCAACACGTCCATACTATTTGCCGTCTTTTTCATTGTAGCCACTCTAGCCGTGTGTTGAGGGATCATTATGGTTCTAATGTGCATTTCCCTGGCATGTCTCTGGTGAGCGCTGTGTCATGTCTTTGGGCCACTCCTGTATCTTCCTTGCCTATCTTTTTATTAGCTTATTTGTATTCCTACTATTGAGTTGTAGGAGTTCTTTCTATGTTCTGGATACCAGTTCTTTACCAGATATTTGTTTTGTAAATATTTTCCCCAAATTGTGGCTTGCTTATTCTTTTTCCATTCTTTTCATACATAGGATCTTTTAACTTCATGAAGTCTATTTTATCAATGTTTTTCTTTTACAGTTTATTCTTTTCTGTGTCCTAAGAAGTATATGCCAACTCCAAGGCCATGAAGATATTCTCCTGTGGAGTCTTCTAAAGCCTCCAGTTTAATCACTGTAACAGGCACTCTTTTCGCTGACCTTATTTTTTATAGTGGATGCATCAGTTCGTCAGATCATTTTTATCAGAATGAGCTGCTGGGAGGCAGTATACTGACTGACGACTTTGAAGTTTGACAGGTGTGAATTCAGATCCTGGCTCTAATACTTAGCAGCGGTGTGACCTTAGGCAAGTTACCTGATCTTTCTGTGTCCAAGTGTTTCCATTTGTATAGAAGGGATAATACCCCCTGCTTATCCTGCAAGGTAGTTATGAGTGTCAAATGAATAACTGTATGATCGCTTCTTAACACAGGGAACAGCATATAGTAAGCCCTCAGCAAATGCTATCTGCTGTAGATAGAACAATTTCCATTCACATTATACCAGTCGCACCAAGAACTCTTCAATGCTAGAGGCAAATAAAGGGAGAGTCACCTTTTTTCCCTATACCAGACTTCAAACAGAATTGTTGAACAGAGAGATGGCCCACCAGGAGGAAACCGGCTATGTTATGGACATAGTTATTTATATATACGTCTCAAATCACATTTTTATACTTTCGATTAATGCTAATAACAGAATCTCCCAGTGCAGATATGACAGATAGGATTATATAACTCCCTGGCAGAAAGGACGATTTTATCAAAAACTGAAATTGTATGAAAGGGCAGATGCGATGCTTTTCCAGAAATGCAATGTGCTGGTTAAACGTGGTGAAATGCAGATGTTTAGAAGGTTTTTAAGCCAGTGTTGTTCAGTGAAAAGAACAGGGACCTTGAGATGAGACTAACATGGAACTCTTCGCCTTATTACTTGATTGTTGTGAACCTCACTCCTAGCAGCTGTGAAACGGAGTTTAAGTAAGTACTGGTGAATATTTCATTAGTCTTCCAGCGAATATGTGCACAGTTTGGCGCGTAGTAGGCCCTCGAAAATGGTACTTATTGGTCAGCCTCCTATTTTTAGTGACTTGTAGTATTACTTTTATAGGTACTAGCAAACAAAGGTGAGATACCGAATTCCAGATGAGTTATGTCCCAAAAGAGGAAAACAATCTTTTGTATGGATTTCTCCTCTGTGTTCGTGAATTACATTCACAGAATATATTTGATCTGTGAGGCCGTTTGCAGAATGCTTACTAATTCAATGCCTTCCTGAATCATAGAGGAGGATCCTGGCTATTTGTCCTGTCGGAATGATGGAAACGCACGTTGCAGTGATTCTGGGTAATGGGAAGAACGTGGCGTTTGCTCCATACATTTCCCCCTTTGATACCTTCCCTTTCAACATCTTCCTGTCGTCCTGGGGAGAGGAAGGAGAGGATTGTGCATGTATATTGCTTTCTGC